>NC_045602.1:29385714-34385714 GCF_009762305.2 Zalophus californianus
TGCTCAGAGCATCCCATGTCCTTTCTATTGACAATGAAGTGGTTCCATGAAATTGTCCTCTAATTTCAGAATTTTTCCTGTCGAACTGAGTGGTAAAGGATTTTTTAATGTTGTTGGAATTCAGTATTCTTCAGTTCTCTTACATTCAAAAGCCCACTGAATTTCTTTAACAAATACAGTTGAGATCTCCAGTTTATTTGAAGTACTGAAATTAAACTTTAATTCTATAGAAGAGGCCCCCAAAATTCTTGTTGACTTTTTAAATAATCCATTGAGTGGTTTCTACTTATTTCTTGCTCATTGTTTTCAATATCTCTTTAGCACTAGGATTATACAAATTGAAAGAAGAGCAAACAGGGTTATTGAAGTACTTAATTACTTAAAGAAACCTGTGGAATGCGTTAAAGAGAGAACAATGAAACATTTATCCCTATATAAGTGTCAGGACTGTTTTAAAAAAGGACAATATTACGATGAATGGAAAAGGAATTCCATCTTTAAATGTGGAATTATTATGGCACTTGCCATGATTACGTTTTGAAATGTATTTCATACCTTGAAGAATTTGATTCTTTTACATGAATATTAAATGGGAAAAAAGTGGAAACATATGCAATGTTGAAGAACAAGGGAATGAAAATGGAAGAAATACTCTTTCTATTCAGGGTACAGCATTTGAAAAGTCATCGAGTGGGGCACCTGGGTGGCTCAGTTGGTTAAGCGTCTGCCTTCGGCTCAGGTCATGATCTCAGGGTCCTGGGATCAAGTCCCGCATCGGGCTCCCTGCTCAGCGGGGAGCCTGCTTCTCCCTCTGCTCATGTGCTCTCTCTCTCAAATAAATAAATAAAATATTAAAAAAAAAAGAAAAGTCATCCATCAAGAGATACTACTTAATCCTGAAGAATGGTTAAGCAAGTTATGCCAGGAAAGATGGTATTATGTATTTCAACAACAAATTTGAAGGGCAATTCTCAGACTTGGTAACTTCATGCCAGTACATGATTGTATACTGGCTTATAGTGCCAATGTTGCATGTGTTTTCTCATGAATAAGTTTTCAGTGAACAAAAGGACAAAATAATTTGGGTGTGACCACTGTAGAAGCTATGTTACAATGTAAATGGAATATGGACTGCAAGAGATTTTATAAATTCTGTGAAACAAAGAACTGTTCAGAAGAGCCAAATCACCAGGAAAAATATCACTTTTGTAAACGAGATATATTTCTGATAAGCAATGAGTAATTTTCTAGTAAAACTATGCCCAGTGCTTCTTTTATCTCAAAGTACATTTGCATAATACTTAGAAATTATTCAAATTTACCTAGTTTCATTTGCTAAATCTGGCAACCTCAATAAAGATGGAGATTTTGAGGAGAGATTAGACGACATGAATCACCTTGGACAGTGCCAGAATGAATGAACCATGAAAATGTAGTGTGATTGTCAGGCAGTGTTTTAGGACCCACAGAAGTTTAAAGTCACAAATTCAAAGTAAGACTAGTCAGAATGGGTATGTGTTTATCTCCAATCACCTTCAGCTGTGTGAACATAGACCCAGAGTGGATAGAGAGTTGTATTTAATTCAGGCTATAGTTTTATGCATAACATTATTCTAATAATATTTCCATTAAAAATAATTGCTATGTGATTTTAGCCTGTACTTCTAACCAATAGGCTAAACTCCCTCTCAATGAGAAGTGATTACTTAAGATTAAACTATTGTTTCCTTATAAGATCTGAAATAAAAAACAAAGAAAAGTCAAATCGCATTCAATTAAAAAAATTAGTAAACCAAGTATGCCATAAATGGTAATCTCCAACACTGAAAGATAGCTGTCATCTCTTTTAGCCTGCTTCTATCTTTGCTCTTGTTTAAAGAATGTAAGGAAGGTCACATTTATTAGGGTACGGCAAAGAAAAAGAAAACTGAACGATTTACAAGAGGCAGAGATGGCATATAGCTAGAAGTAAGCATTTAGGAAATATAGGTCTTAATTTTAATCCATTCATTGAATCTATACCATAGACATATTTCTGTGATCTCACCTGCAATTGTGGTGTCATTCCCTGAATAATATACCAATGCTAAAGAGATACGTACAATCTCACCTAACACACCTAGCTCTTCTGAAGATGGAACGAAGCACCTACAAGCAGAATCACTGGGCCAAAAGTGTTCCCCCCAGAACACTATCTAGGGTTGTCATTTTTTTAAATTCTTATGATAATAAGGTTGGAGGATTTTGTTATTCTTTAATTTTTTCATTCTTATATATCTGAGTTTGTATTTCCCAAAGGATTTTGACTATAAGCAATATGTATTTCCCATCTAAAATGCCTCTGTTGTATTGCAGAGACAGAAAATATTCTCTATTTTTCTACTAGACCCGTAACACAAATGCTTTTAGACATTCAATGATCTATTTCTTTAGTAAGTCTCTTTCTATTTCAGTGTTTATGCATGAGATTGATCTAATGCCCAGAAGAGAAATATCATCGTCAGCTTTTACAACATTTTCAGAAAGGCACATATGCATTTTGCTTCTCCTGTTTTATGAAGCTCTTTTTACTGCTTTCTCTTAAGAACATATTATGAAAAATCCAATTTCCCTGCAGATATGTCGGACTGTGCTGTTTCTTGAAAGCTTGTACAAAATCTGCTTTCCAGATGACTTATGCAATTTGGAACCAAATAGGTGGGTGTTCAGCTTGAGAAATTTTCATAGAATTATCATTTGCAGTATTCCCCGTCTGGAACAGGAACTCTATTGATTGTTTTTAATCTGATGTTCATCCAGTAATGAGGAGCCAGGCACCACGCTAAGCATAGATTTGAATAATCTCATGAATTGTTTTGTACTAAATGGTTCAGTGAGCCAAAGAGAAGTCTGAAATAAATATGGCTCTAGAATGCAGATGTGGAAGAGGAAGGAAGGGGAGTTTGGTCAAGGAGTAAGGGGAAGTTTCCAAAGGAAAAAAAACTCATCTTTCTCAACTCAGTTTGTTTCTATGTTTGTATATTTACTTGTTTTTAATGTAATAGTATTTGATATATGGAAAAGAATAAATGTAACAAAAATGTAAAAACTAAAGCACAATCATAAAATGAATCTCCATGAATCCACTATCCAACTTAATTTCCACGTGCATCTATTTCCATGTGCAAAATATCTGAGTGGGTGAATAAATCATTCTATTTATCCATTTTTCTGTATATTTGAAGTCTTTCTTTCTTCCTCTTTCCCTCCCTCTGTCTTTTCTGTCCATATTTCTTTTCTACCTCTCTCTCCCCCATCCTTCCATTCTTTCTACCCCTTTCTCTACTTTCTCCTGCCCTTCCTTCTCCATCTCCTCCTTCCTCCCTTCCATTCTTTTATTTTCTATTACAGTAGTTTTGCCACACATTTTTTTTAAAGATTTATTTATTTATTTGAGAGAGCGAGAATGAGAGAGAGAGAGTACATGAGAGCGGGGAGGGTTAGAGGGAGAAGCAGGCCCCTCGCCGAGCAGGGAGCCCGATGCGGGACTCGATCCCGGGACTCCATACGGGACTTGATCCCGGGACTCCAGGATCATGACCCGAGCCGAAGGCAGTCACTTAACCAACTGAGCCACCAGGCGCCCTTGCCACACATTTTTTAAGAATTTACTTTTTAGAGCAGTTTTGGGTTTACAGCAAAATTGAAAGTAAGGTACAAAGATTTCCCATATACTCCCTTCCCCTCCCAACACATGCACAGCCTCCCCTAGTACCAACATACCCCACCAGGGGGTACATTTGTTACCATCAAAGAACCTACATTGACACATCATAATCACTGAAGTCCACAGTTTACATTAGGGTTCATTCTTGATGTTGTACATTCTATGAATTTGGACCAATGTATAATGACATGTATCTATCATTATAGTATCATGCAGAGTATTGTCACTGACTGAAAAATCCTGTGTTCTGCCAATTCATCTCTCCCCACACCCCCTCAACCACATTTCCATACATATCTCTTGGGACTTGACACAGAGAAAGCATCTCACATGTTTACATGTAAGTGAAATTGTTAGATCATAGCTTATGGAAATTTTTAACCTCCTAAAATAATGCTAGTGTATGCCTTCTCGTGTTTATACTTCCACCAGAAATTGGTTGGTTCATCTCCTCTCTAATACCCAGATTTGTCTGACTTCTTAATTGTGAGAATTATTATCTGTGGGAATAAAATCATGTCAACGGGTTTAACATGGTGATTTGTATTTCCCTTATTGCTAATGAGGTTAAACATCTTTTCATGTGTTTGTTCTCTCATGTTTCGCATCCTCTCTGAGATGCCTGTTTGTGTCTTTTACCTAATTTTCTATTGAGTTTTGTCCTTTTCTAATTGATTTTTGAGAGTGTTAATAATCTCTTGTAAATTGAATGTATTGTAAACATTTCTCAGTTTGTGTCTTGTCTTTTTCACTGTCTCTAGGCTGTCTTTTGTTGAAGTTTTTAATTAACAAGCAGTGGAATTTATCCATTTCTTAATGTTCAGTATATAATTTAATGCAATGTATCTTTCCTGAGCTCAAATTTGGAACAAAAATAAGTATTATTCCTTATTCTCTTCTAAGGCCTCAGAGATTCTCCTTGAATTTTTACGTCCTCAGCCCATCTGGAATTGACTTTTGTGTATTGTGGAAAGTAAGAATCCAACTTAAGGATCCAATTTTTTGTGGGCAATTAATTGCTCAATCACTTTTATTGATAGTCCCTCCATTCCACAATGATCTTCAATCCCACCTTTGTAATATATCCAATTGTAAAACACAGTCTATTTCCCAGATCTTCATTTTGTTCCATCAGTCAATATTTTTTAATTCCTGTGCCAGTTGCATATTGACTTTATCATTACAGCCTTATAATATGCCTTGATATCTAGCAGGGCACATCCTTTAGTCTTCTTCCTCAGAAATGTTTTAGTTATTTTTTTTTTTGCTCCCTCACATATATTTTAGAATTAGTTTGTCAAGATTCATGAAACGTCCTGTTGGGATTTTGGTTGAAATTGCATTGAATTCAGATAAATTGGAAGAAAATTGGTATTTATACATGATTTTGAGCTTCCGTACCTGTAAGAATAATACCGGTCTCCATTTATTTAAGTCTTTCAGAAAAAGTTGATTGGATGTGGAGATTCATCTTCTCTCTCCATTTTGTAGCTTAGCCAATGCTGGCTCAGCTGGTCTGAATTTGATGAAGTTCCAGATCAGCACTATACTCTCCAATAGATATGTAATGCAAGCCACACATGTAACTTAAAATTTTCTAGTAGCTGCATTAAGAAAAAGTAGAAAGACCCAGGTGAAGTTAATTTTAATATATATCTAAAATATTATCATTTTTGATATGAAAGCAATATAAAAGTTAGTAATGAGATATTTTACACCTTTTTTCCCTGTCTTCAAAATCTAGTGTGTATTTTACACCCAAAACACAACTCAGTTAGGACTAACCTCATTTTAAGTGCTCAATAACCTTATGAAACTCGTGGCTACTGTATTGGACAATGTAGCTGTAGAGTTTTCCCATTTCTTTGATCAGGAAGTGTTATTGAATACATCATTAACTAGACATTCCTTAACCCTTCTTTTAGCTACAAATGCATAAAGCAGCAGTAGGAAAGTCTTCTACCAACACCCTTTTCATGAAGCACCCACCACAGTGATTGTCCTTGAAAGAATGTTCATTTTCCCATTGCTGGATGCTGAGATCTATATATGTCTGTTCAATCAAGCTTATTGATTACATTGTTCATATCACATATATTTATGAATATTGTGTCTGCTTGATCTATTAAACTGGGAGAGATGAGCTAAAATATTAACATTATGATAGTTAAGATATCCTGAAACATAGTTTCAGGATTTTGATGCTGCTATAAGCATTTTCCTACAGACCATGCTATTTGTTCATTTTGCCTCAAATTTTAGCATCCAGCATCAGTTTCAATCCCTTTTTTGTTTTACGTTTTTAGGAGATTTATTGGTATAGAAAATGGGGTGTTATGTGTTTGAAATGTCCCTTACTTCAGCAAACCCAGCTGGTGCTCTGTTAAAAGCACGCTTTTTTCCTGCTACAAAACAAGTAGCAGGAATTTCCTTTAGTATCAGATACCTTTCCAGGAATAAAACTCCTTTATTGGTATTTATAAAAGCACTCTTCCTTACGTTAATTTTTTTCACTACCTAAAAATCTTGTAGGAAATTAATGAATATCTGTATGTTTGCATAAAAATTATTTTCTCAGTTGTCTTTTGAATTTCTTTTATTGAGATTTTTCTTTGTTTCACAAAAGTTTTAAATGTTTAGGTTGCCTAAGTTACTCACTATAACTTCATGTTTTCTGGCTTTGTTTCCATATTTACAAATATCTACTTCAATAAAGATTCCATAAATAATTATCAATATTCTTCTAATATATTTATGGTTTCCTATTAATATTTGCCTTTCATTTATCTAAAGCTTATTTTAGAGAAAAGATTGAGTAGGAATCTCATTTAATTTTTACTTCAGTGATTATCCAATTTTCCTGGAATCATTAATGAATAATCTATTCTTTTTCTGCTTACTTGAGTTGCTACTTTTATCATAGAGTAAATTATCTTCATTCCTTGAACATTTTCCTGGTTCTGCTATTCCAATAATCTATCTATTAGGTTTCAGTGTTTTAGTGTTTTAATTAATCCAGGTTTATAGCAAAGCAGAATATGTATTAGCATGAATATTTCCTTATTGCTTTGCTTATTTGTGGATTTTTCTTGCATATTTATTGTTTTCTGTTTTAAACTTTAAACTTTTAATACTTTAAACATCCTTGGATGAAAAGACGTGCTAAGATTATAATTGTTAAATTTTTTAAAGGTTTTTTATTTGTTTGAGAAAGAGAGAGAGCACGAGCAGGGTGGGCAGAGGGAGAGGGAGAAGCAGACTCCCCTCGGAGCAGGGAGCCCTATGTGATATAGGGCTCCATCCCAAGACCCTGAGATCATGACCTAAGCCAAAGGCAGATGCTTTACCAACTGAGCCACCCAAGCACCCCTACTATTGTTAAATCTTTTATATTAATTTTGGGATTTTTCTTTATTATTAACATTCCCATTCAAGCAATGATTCTTTTTTCTCAATTTATTCAACTTATTAGTGTCCATTATTGGAATTCTAAACTTCTTTTCACATGGGTCCTATAAAAGTTTATTCTTAAAACAAGTAATTTTATTCTCTAAAACTTTTTTATCAGGAAAAACTGCAAACATAACCAAAAGTAGAGAGAATAGTAAAATGAATCACCTGTTTATCTATTACCTGGCATCAACAATTATCAACTAATGGTACTTTTGTTTCATTTGTGCCCTCATCTGTGTCCAAATCACCCATTTTATTTTGAAGCAAATTCCAGACATCCTATTCTTTTGTTTTTAAGATTTTATTTATTTATTTGACAGAGAGACAGAGAGAGAGGGAAAACAAGCAGAGGGAGAGGGAGAAGCAGGCTCCCCGCTCAGCAGGGAGCCCGAAGCGCAGCTCAATCCCAGGACCCTCGGATCATGACCTGAGCCGAAGGCAGCTGCTTAACCAACTGAGCCATCCAGGCGCCCGAGACATCCTATTATTTTATATATGACAATATTTCAGTAAGTATTTGTAAAAGTTCAGGACTCATTATTCTAAACATAATCACATTACTATTACCACAGCTTAAAAATTAACTGTAATTCTAGGATAGGTCAACTAAACTTTATATACTGCAATTTCCTCATCTGGAAAATGGGGGATATAGTACCATCTCTTAAGTTGAAAAACTAAAAACTAATGTTATAATTAATAATTTAAAAGACCATATTCATTTTTCATTTGGTCTACTCTATGACTTTTATTGATGTATTTTTTACGTTGAATTGTCACTCATTCCTAGAATGAAAGCTCTCTGGTAATTATATATTGATATTTTAATACACATTTGTAATTGAGTGGTGAGTATTTTACTTTGTATTTTTGCATCTATCTTATAAGTAAGATTACTTTCTAGACTTTAATTCGTTTTTTTCAGTGTTTGAAACTTGTTCGTGGAAGCATTTGGTCTTGACATTTGGGGAGGTCATACTTTTTCAGTTTCTTCACTTGGCTTTATCCCTTCTCTTTCCTAAAGTCTGAGTCCAGGTTGCATGGCCCTTTTCTAATCTCCTAAAGAATGTTATGCATTAATATTGTACTTGTTTTATTATTTTCTGCATGTTCTTTCTCTCCCATAGAGTGTGAGCCTTTCAGAGGTAAGAACAATTCCTGATAATAGATACTCAACAAATGTTGGCCAAATGAGTGAATAAATTAATATGTAAAGCATTGAATACACTGATTGACATAGATATCAGCTGCTCTTTTTCATTTACCAAAAAGAAAAAAATATCATGGATTTGGGGGGATGAAGATGATAATCCCATTATGCTCAAAAAATCACTCTGTCCTTTCGGAGTCTATTTATGTAAAATAATGGGTATTGAGGCAACTACCCTTCCCAGAGTGCCCAGAATACATGAATTACCTGTCTTTGGTTTTCTTTTTCTACAACGTCCACTCCCTGTTCGATGCTTCCTAAGAAATCTAAGTGGATGAAGAATATCATGTGATGAGAATAAAAGAGACAAAATATTTGAAAGGATAAGTGAGAAACAAACTTTCTCAAAATCACAAATTATATGGTAATGCCATCAAGCATTCTTCACACAGATAGAAAAAGGATAAACTCAGCAGGTGATGATGATAAAGGCTGTAAACATTCATTTTTGGTCTGCAGGAGACTTGCTGTCATCCCTTAGGGAAACCGTGTGAGGCTCAGTGTTTTTATCTCTTACAGTGATAACTTGTTTTATAGGAATTTAACTCAAGAACTTAATAATTAAAACTCCAAGAGGAAAATGAAAAACAATTAAGAACCATTAAAATAATTGTAGATATTGGATAACAATTATGTGAGAATTTTAAATCATCTAAAAGCTATGTTTAAAAGAAAGTATTTAGAGTTGGTCATGAAACCGTGAAATGTTTCAGATTTCTGTTTTAAATCTGAAAATGATTTATATATATCCTGAGTTTTTGTCAGCTTTATGGCTCAGTGTAAAAGTTAATCTTGGACAGGCAGGGTTGTTCCTCAATTTCGACTGTCCTTTTTTCAATGAGTTATACACATTTTGCTTCCAATCAATGTCAAATGGTAGTTCATATCCTATACATTTCAAACATGTACTTGCTTGGATTATGTTCTGGGTATTTCTCTCACACTTTGTTTGGTTTCATTGTGCTTAATGTTTTCGTTTGGCTTTTCACAAAACATACATTTTGAAGTTTTGTACTTTGATGGATTTTGCTTTGTTTTTTCCTGTCCCAATTTTGAGGAAGTCGGTAGAAAGGATGTAGCCTGTCATGTATATGGAACAACGATTACAATATTTCAGAACAAAATAGAAGTTTCCAGGCACCTACTGAAAGCTATTTTATTTTTAATGAGGATCCTAAATGGTCTGTTTAATCTGCCCTATTCACTTTTTCAGGAGGCTTCCTGTCTTGAAACAGCAGCCCCTCCCTGCTCTCACCCCCTCCCACCCATACATACAATGTGCATATACGAATCTAACACCTTTTGGACATGTTAAAGAGATCCCTGGGAGCCAGGGATCTCTGCAATCAGTTGCAGAGATTCAGTTCAGCTCATCAAACTGTAATCATCTAGTGTGCACATCTGTTCATGTCAATATAATAGATATTCTGCAGAACACGTAAAACAAAATCTACTCTGCTCATGGCAGTCCTAGAGAGCAGTGGGACTCTAACATAGCAACCAGTACCACATCTCCAATAGACTAGTTTTGTGTTTCACCCTGAAAGTCTGATAACACACAGCCCTCTTCCACATCACCTACTTCACCCATTCTAACACCCTCCGTTTCATTTTTTCTTCACAAAGCATTTGCATCTTGAGCCCAACAATGCAAGATACAACACTATATTTTTATAGTGTTAATTTCCTCAAATCCTGCCTTCATCCATGCACAGAAATATGAAACATGGATTTCCCTTCCTTTTGGAGATAAACAGTTTTTCTCTTGCCAGTTCCCAACAGTTTCCTGACTTAAAATACAAACACACAGTTGGAGGTTCTTGGTTACCTTTTAGGGAAGAGGAATCAAATCTAAAGCAGATACCATAGAGGTCTGAACTAGGATTTTTATTTTATTTATTTTTTTTTTATTTTTAAAGAAATTTATTTATTTATTTATTTTTATTTATTTGACAGAGAGAGCACACAAGCAGGAGGAGTGGCAGGCAGAGGGAGAGGGAGAAGCAGGCTCCTCAATGAGTAGGGAGCCTGATTGGAGGCTTCCTCCCAAGACCCTGGGATCATGACCTGAGCTGAGGGCAGACACTTAATCGACTGAGCCACCCAGGTGCCCTGAACTAGGATTTTTTAAAAGGAACCTCTCACCTATAATTAGGCTCTCTTCCATTATTGTATTACCATCAGTAGTCCTTGTTTTGAGATTTTTTAATATCAGGAGAGATTTAATTTATAAAAGTAGCTGTGGATTCACAGCACCAGAACTAGACAGGATGACTTTTGATAGAATTATTGCCATAACTGAAAACATGTCTGAAGATCTTGATATAGTTATTCCTGTTTTTAAATCATATTCAACTTCACCAGTAAGATTACAGTATTATCAGAATTGCCCAAAGACCAATTACGAGATTCAACTGTTAAATACCACAATTATAAAGGAATTAACTATTGAAAGTGTGTTAATCCCTAATGCCAATTTTACAGGGCCATTATTAACTTTTGAGGAAAGATCAGCATACTCAACTAAATCTCTAAAGTCTAGTGTTTTGAGATATCAGAACATAAGTAGCTGTGTGTGTGTGTGTGTGTGTGTGTGTGTGTGTGTGTGTGTGTGTATAATCTTCACTGCCACCTAAGAGGTATAGGAAGGAAGCATGTGTAATAACACATCAGAAGGGAGTTTTTGTTGTTTGTTTTTGTTTTTTTTCCCAAAACTTCTATAAAAGAAGTTTAAAAAAAAAAAACAAAAAACCTTCAACTGGACAATCTATCACAATACTCCCAGTGGGTACACCCAGAAAGAGTCACATCTGGAAAACCAATGAGGAAATTATCAAATAACCCAGCAAGAAAAAATAATGACTCAAATGAAGGAAATAGTAATAAGGGATGAAGAAAAGGGAAAATTAAGAGAAATTTAGGAGTTAAAATTGAAAATTTTAAAAGATCCAGAGTGCGGTGTGAGGAAGAAATAGTCATCCATACTGTCTTCCGGGATTCCGTCTTGAACAGTAGAGAAATATGCCTGAGTATATCATTATAGCCTTTGCAACAGAAGTTCCAGTATGAAAGAAAGAAAAATGTTATTAAACCACTGTCATAAGAGGACAGTCGAATTTCATTCAATTTCTGGTATCACAACAGAAGGGAATTCCAAGTTGTAATCTGGGGCAATTTAGAATATTCCAGGGACCTGGATCAGTGATGCCAAGCCCAAATACTGTTTAAATGGTGGAACAGTTACTCATTATCTAATGAGTTTCAACGTAGTTAAGTTTGGCAAAATATTCTTTTGGCTTCCATGGTCTGCAAGGTGTTCCTAGTTTCAGGGCTCCTTAAAGGATTAGCGAAGGCCTTTGCTGTGACTACACTGTATTTCAATTTCATCCTCTGCTCAAATCCTTTTTCCTTCTCTCTCCCCACAGGTGTGAATTCTGAAAGCGCTCCGCAATCAAGTTCCTTCAGACAAATCTGCATCTCAAAGTTGGCTTCCTGGAGAAACCAACCTGTACTGGACTTCAGCAAGTCCTCATTTTCTGTCCTTTCAATTTGAGATACAGGCAATATTTTTCAAGCATATTTCTATGTTATATAGGTATATAGATTTCATATATATGACATATACAATATAAAATAAGTTGATGATAGCAAGAAGATTTTAAGAAAACAGTAAGATATTCTGCCAGAAGGCTCATTGTTGTACCAACTACCATTATGAAACCAGACACAAGCCACAACACAAAGAACCCTGAGTTTTATGTCATTCCAGGGATGTAGAATCACTGAATACAGTATCACTAACAGTCAATGCTAGAACTGAGAACAGTCTTAAGTTGAATAATCTTAAATTGGTCGAGATACTCTCTTTGAATCTGTTATAAAAATCCAGGGGGAAAAGAGCCCAAAATAGAAAGGCAGACTAGAATTCTACAGCTAAATCTAGAAATTGTCTGGCATGTACTGATTCTATATCCTAAGCCAGATTATTGCTCTGCCCTTATTTCCCCTCCCTCATGTTCCATCTGCAATGTGTTTTCTGATGTTGAATATCTACCAATGCAGAGAATTAAGTCTTTTTCCTTTTGACAGAATATTTCTAATTTCTTTTCATTCAGAGGTTAAATTGTTTTATTCTATCAGTTTTTTTAATATTTCAAGTTTTCATTTAAATTCTAGTAAGTAACATATGGTAAAATATTAGTTTCAGGGGTAGAATTTGGTGATTCATCACTTACATACAACACCTAGTACTCATCACAAGTGCCCTCCTTAATATCCCTCACTCATTTAGCCCATCCCCCTGCAGGTCTCCCCTCCAGCACCCCTCAGTTTGTTCTCTATAGTTAAGAGTCTCTCTCTTATGGTTTGCTTCCCTCCTAACCTTATGTTCATCTGTTTTCTTTCTTAAATTTCATACATGAGTGAAATTATATGGTATTTGTCTTTCTCTGACTGACTTATTTTGCTTAGTATAATACAACTCTATCTCTATCCACATCAAGCAAATGGCAAAATTTCATCCTTTTATGGCTGAGTACCTATCAGTTTAATAATACAAGGGTTTTTTTCATGTACCCCAACCTAAATTGACTGAAATTGTTTATCAGAAGCTATCTAAAAGTACTGATTTCTAATACATTCTATATCACTAATAATGATGATACAAATGATGCAGTTTATTTTTCATTATGTGCATTGTTATGGTTTCCATGCTTAGCTGTTTTGAGTAACCCTCAAGAATCATAATCCTATAATGTATGAAATATTACTATGCCCAATTTGTTGATGAGGAACATGAAGTACAGGAAGTCTAGGCAACTTAACCATAACCACTCAGCTGGAAAATAGTGAAGGTCAAATTTGAATCCCGGCAGCAGGAGCTCTAGAATAAGTGCTTTGAACCCTTATACTCTGCTGCCTCTCACTAAAAATACCACAATCTTCCTAGATCGTTAAATACAAAACACTGGATTATAATAAATTAGGCCAAAACCCTAACCTAAACCAAACCTTAAGCCAAACACTAATCCTCATTCTTTTTTATTTTTGAATGTAGTTCTTTTCTTTTTATTTTTTATTGTTATGTTAATCACCATACATTACAGCATTAGTTTTTGATGTAGTGTTCCATGATTCATCGTTTAGGTATAACACCCAGTGCTCCATGCAGAACGTGCCCTCTTTAATACCCATCACCAGGCCAACCCATCCTCCCACCCCCCCTCCCCTCTAGAACCCTCAGTTTGTTTTTCAGAGTCCATCATCTCTCATGGTTCGTCTCCCCCTCAGATTTTCCCCTTCATTCTTCCCCTTCTCTATCTTCTTCTTCTTTTTTTTTTTTAACATATATTATATTATTTGTTGCAGAGGTACAAATCTGTGATTCAACAGTCTTGTACAATTCACAGCGCTCACCATAGGCATACCCTCCCCAATGTCTATCAGCCAGCCACCCCAACCCTCCCACCCCCCCATTCCAGCAACCCTCACTTTGTTTCCTGAGATTAAGAATTCCTCCTATCACTGATGTCATATGACACATGTTTTTCTCTGATTGACTTATTTCGCTCAGCATAACACCCTCCAGTTCCATCCACATCATTGCAAATGGTAAGATCTCATTCCTTTTGATGGCTGCATAATATTCCATTGTATATATATGCCATTTCTTCTTTATCCATTCATCTGTTGATGGACATCTTGGCTCTTTCCACAGTTTGGCTATTGCGGACATTGCTGCTATAAACATCGGGGTGCACGTACCCCTTCGGATCCCTACATTTGTATCTTTGTGGTAAATACCCAGTAGTGCAATTGCTGGATTGTATGGTAGCTCTATTTCCAATTTTTTGAGGAACCTCCATACTGTTTTCCAGAGTGGCTGCACCAGCTTGCATTCCCATCAAGAGTGTAGGAGGGTTCCCCTTTCTCCGCATCCCTGCCAACATCTGTCATTTCCTGACTTGTTAATTTTAGCCATTCTGACTGGTGTGAGGTGATATCTCATTGAGGTTTTGATTTGGATTTCCCTGATGCTGAGCGATGTTGAGCACTTTTTCATGTGTCCGTTGGCCATTTGGATGTCTTCTTTGGCAAAATGTCTATTCATGTCTTCTGCCCATTTCTTGATTGGATTATTTGTTCTTTGGGTGTTGAGTTTGATAAGTTCTTTACAGATTTTGGAGACTAGCCCGTTATCTGCTATGTCATTTGCAAATATCTTCTCCCATTCTGTAGGTTGTCTTTTGGTTTTGTGGACTGTTTCTTTTGCTGTGCAAAAGCTTCTTATCTTGATGAAGTCCCAATAGTTCATTTTTGCCCTTGCTTCCCTTGCCTTTGGCAATGTTTCTAGGAAGAAGTTGCTGCAGCTGAGGTCGAAGAGGTTGCTGCCTGTGTTCTCCTTTAGGATTTGGATGGACTCCTGTCTCACGTTTAGGTCTTTCAACCATATGGAGTCTATTTTTGTGTGTGGTGTAAGGAAATGGTCCAGTTTCATTCTTCTGCATGTGGCTGTCCAATTTTCCCAACACCATTTGTTGAAGAGACTGTCTTTTTTCCACTGGACATTCTTTACTGCTTTGTCAAAGATGAGTTGACCATAGAGTTGAGGGTCCATTTCTGGGCCCTCTATTTTGTTCCATTGATCTACGTGTCTGCTTTTGTGCCAGCACCATACTGTCTTGATGATGACAGCTTTGTAATAGAGCTGGAAGTCCGGTATTGTGATGCCGCCAGCTTTGCTTTTCTTTTTCAACATTCCTCTGGCTATTCGGGGTCTTTTCTGGTTCCATACAAATTTTAGGATTATTTGTTCCATTTCTTTGAAAAAAGTGGATGGTATTTTGATGGGGATTGCATTGAGGTGTACATTGTTCTAGGTAGCATTGACATCTTCACAATATTTGTTCTTCCAATCCATGAGCATGGAACGTTTTTCCATTTCTTTGTGTCTTCCTCAGTTTCTTTCATGACTATTTTATACTCATGAAATCCTCTTAGATCCTTTGCCTCTTTGGTTAGATTTATTCCTAGGTATCTTATGGTTTTGGGTGCAATTGTAAATGGGATTGACTCCTTAATTTCTCTCTCTTCTGTCTTGTTGTTGGTGTATAGGAATGCCACTGATTTCTGTGCATTGATTTTATATCCTGCCACTTTACTGAATTCCTGTATGAGTTCTAGCAGTTTTGGGGTGGAGTCTTTTGGGTTTTCCACATAAAGTATCATATCATCTCCAAAAAGTGAGAGTTTGACTTCTTCTTTGCCAATTTGGATGCCTTTTATTTCTTTTTGTTGTCTGATTGCTATGGCTAGGACTTCTAAAACTATGTTGAATAGGAGTGGTGATAGTGGACATCCCTGCCGCATTCCTGACCTTAGGGGGAAAGCTCTCAGTTTTTTCCCGTTGAGAATGATATTCGCTGTGGGTTTTTCATAGATGGTTTTTATGATATTGAGGTATGTAACCTCTATCCCTATACTCTGAAGAGTTTTGATCAAGAAAGGATGCTGTACTTTGTCAAATGCTTTTTCTGCATCTATTGAGAGGATCATATGATTCTTGTTCTTTCTTTTGTTAATGTATTTTATCACATTGATTGATTTGCGGATGTTGAACGAACCTTGCAGCCCAGGGGTAAATCCCACTTGGTCGTGGTGAATAATCCTTTTAATGTACTGTTGGATCCTATTGGCTAGTATTTTGTTGAGAATTTTTGCATCCATGTTCATCAAGGATATTGGTCTGTAATTCTCCTTTTTGATGGGGTCTTTGTCTGGTTTGGGGATCAAGGTAATGGTGGCCTCATAAAACGAGTTTGGAAGTTTTCCTTCCATTTCTATTTTTTGGAACAGTTTCAGAAGAATAGGTATTAATTCTTCTTTAAATGTTTGGTAGAATTCCCCTGGGAAGCCATCTGGCCCTACTAATCCTCATTCTTGATACATATGTTTTCTTTTCACACAAATCTGCCAGCAACTCTTGACATTTCTCTTTCTAAATCGCCAGGAACTCTCAACTACTACCCTTGCCATTTCACCTGAAGCACCAGTCCGCACATATCCACATGTGACATCTGGGCAGATGAATGTCTGCCAGCCTGCCTGTCTTGGTCTCCATGTCATTCATTGCCACAACTTATTAAAACACCCCTCATGCAGGTCCAATAGCATAGTTGGCATCATTTAAACCACAAAGCAGAAAAAATTATGCAAATGCACACAGCCAACATGAAAGTCCTTTGATTTCCTGGAGTCAAATATAATGAATTCTCATCACAAATTTTACGTTATGAACTAATGGAAAGGGACTAATAGTAGTAACCAGGGGCAGAGACAATAGTTGGGAGAACTGCATACAGAAGGTTACAATATAACAATACCACAATAATGCAATCAAGGAACCAAAATTAGTCATTCAATGTATTGCTTTAAAATAGCACTTAGTCTAGATCATATATGTTTGGAAGAAATGTGAACTTCGTGTCTTTTATTCTAGGAAAAAAAAAGTATGAATAGGAAAAGGAGACTGGGCGTAAAGAAAGCATGAATCAGAAAGAAAACGAGATTTTAAAATTATTAGTAAAACTGGTTACTGTCCCATTCTGATGTCCAGTCTCATCAAATGGAAATGTGGCAAGAAGTGTGGGGAAAGTATTCGAGCACAGTATGGGTAGGAGTATAAGATTAGTATCCAGAAAAACTCAGTTTGATTTCCAGCTACTTCATTCCTGCATGCAAAACCTTAAGCAAGTTGGCAGAAACACCCTATACGTCAGTAGTCACAGAAGCATATTATGTATTTATATCGTCTAATGTGTTAGATAATATAAATAGAAGTGCTTAATACCATGATAAGAAAGTAGAAACCTTTAAACCAGTGCTAATTGAATTTGATGTCCCTTGGTCTTTAGGGATATTGATAGAGTCATTCTATAATAAAAAAAAATTTTAAAACATTATATATATTTGTAGAGCCCTCACTATTAACTGTATTTTCTAGTTAAGATAATTAAACTGTGGGAGATGTTATGGAGTGGAAATTTGTTTAAATATCATAGTGTTCAGGGTCAAATCAGGAGATGGAAACCACAGAGTAATTTGAACAATGAATGCTTAATATAAAGGATTATTAACTTGTAACAGGGGACTAGCTACCAAGGGGATAAAGAGAAATCCAAAGAATTCAGGAGCAGAAGATATAGGGGTGAGGCAGAGTGCCAAATAAAAAGCGACTTGGGAGAAGGACCCTCCCCTCCAAGGTAATATTCAGAACTCACGGTAGAGGGTATGGCTGTAGCCTACCAGTCTATAATATAGTTCCCAGAAGTGCCACAGGCTAAGATTTGCACACAGGAAACTACCCATTACAGTGCTGAAAAACCTTGCCTGGTAGCTGCCTGGGGAGGTGCTGTTGAACTTGACTAGTGTACTGTCTATGACACCAGCAGTATTCATCAGGAAGCTGCCTATAAAAAGACACTCAGCTGGGATATTAGCTAGGGCATCCATGGAACATCCCAGGAGTTCCATTCATGGGGCAAATACTGAAACACTTTGGGAGTTAGTACCACTAAATGTCTGTAGCTATGTGTCCCACATGCCAGTCAAATGCTGTAATAATAGCAAGAAGAAACAAAGATACACCAGGACAAGGAAGAGAAGGCCCTTTGTCCTCTACTGACAAAAATTAACAGAATTAAAGGAAGGAGAAATGTTTACAAGGTCTAGCTTAAGTACCATAAGCAGGGTAATGAAGGGCAAAGTTGGAACTGAGAGGCACTAATTGTACACATATGCATACTTATCTCTAATGTATACATATCCACCTCCTGGGAAAATGGGATATTATTTACTGTTTGTTGGCTCTTATAATTCAGTATCAGAAGGCTGATATTCATTTAGGAAATAGAATACCACTATTTATTCTTAGACATCAAGTCATTTATCACTTAGAGAATAGGAATAGGAGCCCAGCTACTACCACTTTGCCTTTGGAAGCAAGACCTGAGAACATCGCTGGAGACTGCTGTTTCTTTTCATAAAGTAAATCTGTAGTGAGTGATTAGCTGTTACCAAATGTGTTTGTCCCGATGTAGATGAAGGGCTATAAATCCCTCAGAGTGGAGGGAGAGAAATACAATGTCAAACAAGAGGAGCCTGTCTGATGTCAACAGGTACTATACACATGGGCTGTTTCTTCGGTTAAAAAGTGTTGTCAGTGATATGCATCAGGGAACTCTTTCATCCTTTTGACAGATACATATATTGGCATAGCCAATTTGAAGACCGACTAACAATATATAGTAAAAATGAAGATGTATACATCCTATTGTTGGCTAAATCTGAGATAATTTTACATATTTTTTAAAAGATATGTACAAGAAAGTACATAAAAACATTGTTATAGCAAAAACAAAATTGGTAACAATATAAATGTTTATCGGTAGAAAAATGGATAAATAATTTGCTGTATCCTCATACAATGAAAGACTGGAGCAGCAGGAACAAATTAACTAGAGCCATTCATGTCAGTAGGGACGAATGTCATAATTACTTTTAAACAAAACATGCAAGTTGTAAAATGATGCATATAATATTTATATAAAGTTCAAAGTAAAAAATACACATACACACATATATAGTTTAGGACTACATGGATTGGTAATAAATATATAAAAATATATATAAATGATACAAATTTCAGCATAATCATTGCCTCTGGGAGTGGATAGAGAGGAATGGTATCAAGAAAGGATTCATAGGGAGCTTTAACTTTTCATGTAGTATTTTATGTCTTAAGCTAGGAGGTAAATACATTGACATTCAGTTAATGATTCTTTTACTTATGTAATGTCTTTGAAAATTTTAATACTATATTTTCTTAATTGGAGAAAGGTTTAACACAGGTGTCTGACCATAGCGACACTGACTACTAGAGAGGCTTTAGAAGATCATGATGGAGGAACATTTTTATTCATAGCTTCTAAGATCAAGTCCTTGGAAACCACTTACATAGGGAGGAAGAGAAGGTGTTAGAGCTTGAGGAAGTAAATAACTCTTATTTCATAATAGAGAAAACAATTTTCATATAACAAATAAGGGGGAAAAAATGGGATCAAGAATAAAAAGGTAGTCTAGAGCCCAATTCCCAATGAGCCAAGGAGGCACTTCAGAAATTAGACTAGTGGTCCACCACTTATTTTCTTCCAAATTTCTTTCATAGCACAACAGTAAGATCTCAGTACTCTTGTTGAAGAAATTTAATGGACAAGCAGATTTCATTACATGAATTACATCAGTTGAGGAATTCTAAGTAGATTTTACAGCATCTTTAGTCATGAGTCTGATATTACAGCAACTGTAAACTAAAAAAAATTTCATGAATATATGTACAGACAGATGGGTGGGTGGTTCAGTATATGAATGAAAATGTAACATTACAAATGATGTAGCTCAGAATATTGAGGGAGAGAAAGGAATCTTATATATAATTAATTTTCTTATATTTTAGTTAAAAACCAAGGTGCAAGCTTCAGAAAATATATCCTATTAAAAATGTTATTCCAGTTACTCTTTGCTTTGAAACATCCATGTAGGACTGCAAATATGTTTTACTCATCTGATCTGACAAGACATTATTTAGCCTGCCAATACTAACATTATGAATGCCAAATGTGGCTGGTGGGCATTACAAACTCCCTTCACTGCTTCCCCAATGACCAGCTTTAGAATACAGGAATCTATTTACAAAGCTAGAACAGGAAGCCATGTTCTTTTTTTTTTTTTTAAAGATTTTATTTATTTGACAGCGAGAGACACAGTGAGAGAGGGAACACAATCAGGCGGAGTGGGAGAGGGAGAAGCAGGCTCCCCTCTGAGCAGGGAGCACGACGTGGGGCTCAATCCCAGGACCCTGGGATCATGACCTGAGCCAAAGGCAGACGCTTAAATACTGAGCCACCAGGCACCCCAGGAAGCCATGTTCTGAAATTGATTTCCATAAAATTCAAAGCTACACATTAGAATGGTATGAGAATGACATATTCTTTTCTTCATGTTTTTTTTTTTACATCTTTTACTATTATATATGTACTATCTGATTTTTTTCAGTCTTCTTTTTCCCTACTTCCAACCAAATTTAAGTTTTGAGTACCTACTTAATAAATCAAACACTTATGATGAATCAAGAAGTAAAATTGGGAGTAAGCAAGACAAACGTAATTATATACTAAGGTAGAGACAGACCAAAATAAAAATCATTATCCTCTGTCATAAGATTCAGGAAAACTTGATTTGTTTAGAGCAGAAGGGAATTCATCCCAGAAATGAATGTTCTACCCTTAAGACATTGAATTCATGGCCTAGAGATAAAATACAATTTCATTTCAGTGTAATCAGAGGAGGAAGAAAGAAAATCTTGGGCCACTTTCCTAATGGTACAAGGAGTGGGAAAAAAAAAAAAACACAAAGGAAGCAGGGAGGACTATATTCACTAAGAAACAGAGATAGGGACACTCAAGGACCTCAACTACCAACCTCCCCCTCCTCCCTCCCTCCAACCCCCACTTGGCGTTATGATCAGGTAGTTAAGCAAGAGGAAGAGAAAAAATTTTGCACCAGTGGGTAGCAGATTTGGGTGGGACAAGTGTTGGGCATGTTGTTGGCAAAACAATTTTTGTTGCAGTCATTACATGTGATATTGCCATATTACTTTTGAACAAATTGAATTCTAAATATTCTCTACTAATTCTATATTTATTGAGCCACAAAGGCTCATGCTCTTCATTCTTCTAGTGATTTATTAAGGCATATCAAATGTACTGAGCATTATAGGGGAATCTGTTTTTACTAATGGTCTCTAACAATATGTGGGAGTTGGGAACAAACCAAAAACATCCCTGCTATAAATGAAATATATCAATGAAAATAACTTAAACTTTGAAAAGAAGAATTACAATCAAAACACTCTGGCCAAGTTTCCGTTTTATGGGTCCTTGCCCCACCTCTCTCACTTGCCCTGATTTTTTTCACGCCATCCATTACCTCCCACAAATCCCTCACCAAATAAAAGAGTAGAAGTTGTATGAAAAAACATTATTTATTGTACAAAACATTCAAAGATTTGAAAGACTTTCAGTAATCATTAAACCACTGGCCTTGTCTAAGAAATAAATAAAGGGCACAGTCCAAGCAGGCAAGGGTGTGTGAGTGATTCAGAAGGCAACAGAGGAGGGATAACAAATAACACCCTGAGATACAGTGAATTGAATGGGAAGGGAGGACTATTAGGATAAATAACTTGTTCATGGGTTTGTAGACCAACCTAATCAATTACCAGCAAAACTCACATATTTGAACCTTCAGAACTAAATCATTTCTGCAGTCTCTGTAATACTAAATGAATTTAGCTACCCTCAATTTCCTTAATAAATTGAAAATGGAGCTATTGGTGTCCAATTATTATACATGATTATAATAGAGGTTTTCTCCTACTCTCACCTTAAAAATATTTAATGACTAAAATCTTTATGTTAGAATTCACATGCATGCTTCAAATTCTATTATTCTATTATGGCTTGAAATGAAAGACATCCAGTTTCAAATCTTCCAAGAATAAATTGTTTACCTAAATTCATCTGTGACTGTGGTGCCTACAGTATAGACGTATGTTGAGCAGTACAGTTGATCAATACATATATGACTAGCAAGCATTTAACAATGGCCAGTCTAAACTGAGACATGCTACAAGTGTAAAATACACATATCTCAAAAACTTAGTATGAAAAAGAAATTTCTCTTTAATAAATCTCTATGTGATTATATGTTGAAATAATATTTTGAATATATTGCATTAAATAAAATATATTATTAAAATTAATTTCACTTTTTCTTAACATGGCTACCAGAAAATACAAAATCATATATATATCTCATATTTGTGGTTTGTATTATTTTTCTATTGGACAGCACCGGTACAAAGAACACATAAACATCATAGGATAGGCACTCTTCTTGTTTTGTTCATTGCTGTGTCCCATGCAAACATAACTGTGTCTGTTACATAGAATGCATTAAACAGTTGTTGAATGAATGACAAGAGTTGGGATGTTTTGCCCCCACCCCCCACCACTATTTGACCTTGCAAAGATTTTAAATGCACTACAGACAATATTGGTAAAGAATTAATTAGTTAATCTAATAGACATTATTTCAGAAAATGCTTCACAAAAAATGGTGCTTATGTTCTGTTTACTTCAAGTGTTCATATACAAAAAACTCCTCAATGTCAAAATACTATGACCAAAAAGCAACTCTATGATCAGAAAAGTATATTCAGAATATTTTGTATTTCAACACTGTGATTATTTTAACAATGAATATTTGTTCAGCTGTTAAATTATGCTTAACTTAACAAATAAAACACATACTGTCTTCTGGGACTTAATTGAAAACATATCAGAAACCTAAAAACTAGAACTTAACTGACATATTGAAAATGGATACAAAAATAACTTGACTTCTGATGGCAAAATATAATAAACAGATCACAGTTTATATAGTCTGAAATAAGATTCTGTGGTATCAAAGGGCAGATCTATTATAATAAAAGAGTTTATACTCAAATTATGCATAGTTTAAATTCTTTTCTAAGTGATGCATCATAAAGATTATTATGGAAGGAGTTTAACCAAGACAATGCCAAATTTCTTTGCTATGTAAGGTAATGTAATTAAGGTTCATTTTCTATTAGATTCACACCTTTAATATAGCAGGCAAAGACTTGCAGTTTCAAGCATTAAGTATTTATATGCTTATAAAACACACACACTGTGAGGTCTAAATGAAAAAATAACATAATGCAGCGTTCAAATGCTTACAGTAGGCATCAAAGGTAAATATTCAGCTTAAGTGCTACTTTGTGCATTATGTTTATTGACACAGAAAAACACAGAAAATCTAAAATTGTTCCCTGAATAGGGATTTAAGAATTGAAAGAATACATTAAGTGCCCTCTCTCTTCAAAAGGTAGACATGTAAAACACGCACGAAAAATATGGCAGATGGACACAGGAGTCAATTGAAAGAGTTACCAAATGGCCAAAGCTGGAATCATTTGAGCAATGAAATATATAATATAGTATGGGATTATAAACCAAAGTATAAAATAAATTTCATGAGTCCACACTAATATAAGTAAATGATGGAAGGAAGGAAGGAAGGAAGGAAGGAAGGAAGGAAGGAAGGAAGGAAGGAAGGAAGGTCTATTTACTCCCTGAAAGGAGGTAGAGCATAACCTCAACTCCTTAACTGCAGACTGACTACACATGGTGACTTCATTCTGAAATGTACAGTAGGGAAAGTGGGAGGGGAGAGTAGCTCTAGAGAAGAGAAGCCTGACAAAAACTACCTTAGCCAAGTGATCAAAGCCCACATGAACAGTGATAAATCATGTTGACAGTATGTATCCTTGATATGATGTGGTGAGAATGGCACTTTACCTCTTTGATATTCTTTCCAAAAATCCATAACCCCATATAATCTGAAAAAAATCAACAAAACTCAAAAGACATTCTACAAGCTACAAAATACCTGACAAGTGTCACCTCAACACTTGTCAAGGTCACAAAAAATAAAGACTGAGAAACTATCACAGTTTAGAGGAGTCTAAAGAGATATGCTGACTAAATGTAATATGGAATCTTGCATGGGATCCTAAAACAGAAAAGGAATATTAGGTAAAAATTAAAGAAATCTGAATAATGTATGAAGTAATACATCAATATTGATTCATTAGATATGACAGTTGTCCTATACTAACACAGGATGTTAACAGAAAAAGAAATTGGATGTGAGATATATGGGAACTTTCTATACTACCTTCACAATTTTTCTGTAAATCTAAAATTATTCTAAAATTAAAAATCTATTTTTAAAAATGAGAATATGGTTGTCTATCCTTTACCATCACTTGGCAAGTAGTAAAGGCAGGAAGTAAAAGAAACAACCTGAACTGTTAAGGAGTTCGTGTACATATCAATTATTCCTTGGGTTCATTTGTAAAATGTCTTCCTCAAGCATGGTTAAAACACCAAAAACTGTCATCGTCTAGAATGGGCTCAAAATTGTCACTACAAATATTAGTAGTAGTAGTATTACCACTTTTCTACAACCTCCCAAATACCTGGCATTTGCTATAATATCTGAAGTAAATTTTTTATAAGAATATAATATTAGAGTCGTGGCTCATCAGCTGATACCAGAATGAAGGGCTTCTGAGAAAGGTTAGAAGGCTCTTTAAAGTCTGAGGTAGATGTGTTTAGTAGAAGACACATGAGAATCTGATTAAAGAGCATCTGAAACTTAAAAATAAGGTGAAGATAGAGAAAAATGTAAGTCAAATGGTAACACTCTGAACTTCAAAGCATATAAAACATAAGGAAATGACAGAGTTCAATTCAATGGAATCATTATTCACAGAGGTTACTGAGTCCCTGATATATTCTGCTAGACTGAAGGATACCTAAAGATGAGTAGGAAGACATGGTCATGCCACAAGGAGATTTTTCCTCCTGCTGTTTTGGGTAGTAATCCATTAAATCTCAACTTTCCAGCATTATAAATTCAAAAGACATATAGTATCCAATACCTCTGGTCAACTGTATACCTTTGGAAAACTAAGGGATTAGAAAACTCTGTTTCCAGGAATTTCCATAGTTTGTGTGACTTATGTTTAGACTATGTCAATGCAATGCACCCCTGTCCACAGTAAAGCTGTATGTACCTTAACCCATTTGCCTGTGTACCACTTTTTGTTCATCCTTTTTTTCTTCCTTCTTACTGCATCTGGAGATCTAGCTGTAGACCTAAAATTCCAAGATCAGGGATCAACTATTTCTCCCTTCTTATTCCACAAGCTTGATTTTTTTACTGCATTTGTCCTATCATTATACCCATTTTCAGAACCCCAGAGAGAATAAAATGTGGCAGTTTGTATGTAAAGTTAAAGAAACTTAGAACCAAGCACTTAACAATAATTAGTGGCAGATTGCCAACTACTATCAGTATTGTCTTGCTTACAGTTCACTGTAAAGTTTACACTATAATATTCTCCTGCTTCTAGTTCTGCATAATGATAGATGTGAGAGAGATTCCTAAAACAAGCTGCTCAGACTCTCTAGAAATGAATCTTATCCTTCCCCCATCAGGTCTCAATGGCTGCTTGGCCATGGTTCTAGACAGATTTTTATTCCTTGTCAACATTATTCATTATGCCTATTCCAAATCTTTCCCACTTACTAAAGCCTTCAAATCCCTCATTCTTTTTAGAGCACATTTCATTCATTTCACTACATGAAAATCTTCAGCTTCTTTTCTCTCTAGCTCAGAACTTTTTTCTAGATTCCATCTCACATTTCAAAGGATGGAGCTCCCCTCCTTCCTGTGAGCTTGGCCTCTTAATTCTGATTTCATGCTCCCTGCTTATCTCATCAGTTTTCCTTTCTTCTTGGATTTTTCATCTTCCTCTACTAAATTATGTGTGCATACTTAAAGCCACACAGAACTACATGCCTGAATACAGCATACATATTTATGTAAAAACTATATAGCAGAGCCACCTCATTCTCTACTCTTAGTAGGATGTGGTATTATAGAATAATTAATTTAGCATTCAAAGCAACTGCTAATTTTTAAATTTTTATTGAATACTCTTTATAAAATTGCAAGGAAGGAGCATCTTTCTCAAGGAAAACGGGCTGGAGAGTAATACTGGTAATACTAACACCCAAAAGCAGCATCAGACAAGTGGAAAATGCTTTCCATTGTTTACCAAGATATGAAGGAAATAACAGGAAGTTCTCCATTTGAGAGAATTTTTTAGGGAAATGTACGAAGAGGGAGGAAGTTGTAATTTGTTGGGAGTAGTAGTGAGGATTCAAGGCAAGGAAGGAACAAGACAGTATGATTTGGAAATGGTATAAACTGCCGGAGTGGAAGAACTTTGTATATTGGGAAACCAGGGAATAGGGCTATATGGATGGGAGTGAGCAAAGAACGAAATTATACCTAAAGATGGGAAAGGAGTGCTAAACAGAAATAGGATATTGAGAGAAAATCCCAAGACAGAGATGAAAATACCTTCTTCAGTGATGAGGAAGCAGAAGAAAGAGTTAAGAGGACTGGCTGAAGAGGATGATATTTCTTTGTTTGTTTTTGTTTTTTTCTTACTTGTGAGTTACAAATTAACTTTATTTTTTTATTATTGTTATGTTAATCACCATACATTACATCATTAGTTTTTGATGTAGTGTTCCAAATTAATGATAATATTTCAGTGCTCAAACTAGCTTAGCCAGTTTTTCCCTTCTTTTCAGGAGTTGGTTTCAGCTGTTGTTTTCAGCAGTGTTGTGCCTCCTCAGGGAAAGTTTCCAGATAAGTTTCTCCTGATGGGCTGCCAATGGGTCAGGTTTACCTTATCTTTAGCAGAACAGATAATGCCTTTTGAAAAGTGGAAAATATTTTCCTTTTGCTAAGGGGAGTTGTAGCTTTCCCAGCTGGAAACATAACTATGAGCAAGAGGCAGAGAAGTTTCAGGTACACACAGATCTAAGTCCATGCATGAAGGGCATGGATGGAACCTGTCTTTGTTTCCATACATGAAAGGTTTAATTACAAGCATCCTTTCACCTGTAACCAGAATTGAACTTCATTCCACTTTCTGGAATGAGGTACAGCAAATGATAGCTTAAGAAAAAATAGTTCTTTATATAATGAGTAAAAAAAAATCTATGATGAACACACTAAAACATGTTCATTTACTATGATGCAGAGACAAATACACATGTCCTTAGAGTAGTGCTTTCCATTATCAAAGGGATACCAGAGTCATTATGTTGTGCCCGCGTACCTCTGTCAGTAGATGGGGAGTGTCTGTACAGAGTGTGGGTGTGTGGGTCTATGCAGGATTGGAGGGAGATATTTATAATTTGACAATAAACTTCCCCAAAGAGTCTACTATTTATAAACACCACTTGAAAACCACTTTTAGAGGTAGGAATTATTTCAGAGTCCAGATAGGACAAGGACAGCATTTATCTTTGCCCTGTGCACTAAGTGCCCATTTTGCATTAATAAGAAATGGACATTTTATTAAATCTTTTTAGAAGGTTGTATTTTACAAATTGTGTGAAGTCCGTCTGAAAAACAAAATCCTTGTCAAACATCTCTTCTGGGAGTACCAGCTCCTTTTGGCCTATTTTTCAAATCTCCTGTATCTGTGAGTCATCAGAACTTCCACTCTATAGAACTCTATTAACTTCATCTTGATATCCCCTTTATATTCAGAGCAATTTAGTTATCTCTCTACCTCATTCATTTTTCATCCTGACTTATTATTCAGTGACTCAAATCTTTTCTAATGAGATGTCAAGGTAAGGGACATTATAATATATATGTAATATATATAAAAATATTAAATATAAATATTAAATATATTTTTGTGTGTGAGAAGGGGGGGATACATATCAAAATCTTCCTTGTTTTCCAACCCATCTCCTTCTGGTCTATAACAAGGCATGCCCTCTGTATTTTCAGGACCATTCCTTTTCTGAGATAACTCTTGACCTTGGACTCAAAGGCCTAGGCTTAGCATCAACCGCATATTTACTTGCTGAAATATAACCATTCTGATTATGCAGACTTCTTGAGACCCAGAGTCTCCGTTAGCCCAAAATCTTGCCAGGTTTTCTGTTACAATTCTTGCTTTATGCTCTCTTGTTTCACCAGCTTCTGAACTTCTTATCCACCAGACTCTGTATGTGCTGACCTGCCTGGACTGCCAGATCTTGACTTAATCTTTCCCATGCATTGTTCTTGGTATCAACCATATTCATCTCATCTGTCCCCCAGTGTTGTCTGCTATTGGCTTGCCCTAGTGCTGCTGTTGCTGAAGTTAATTCTGATACTTCTCTCCATTTGGCATTGATCCCCTAAACCCTAAGAAATGCAGCTACTGACTACACTTTTTAATCCTACTGTGATTTTAACTTCAGATTTTATACTTTTAAGTTGGAAGGGAACTTAATGACAATACAACCCATCTCTTTTGTTCAAGAGATTAGAAAACTGATGCATAAAAAATATTTGTCATAGCTAGAAATAAAACTAGAGCTTTCTAATTTCCAAGCCAGTGCTCTTGCCACTAAATCATGATTCTCCTTGTCAAAGACACTTGACCTCTTGTGGCCTTAGTTTTTCATTTATTTATTTATTTATTTTAAAAGATTTTATTTATTTATTTGAGAGAGCACAAGAGCAAGCATGAGCAGGGGGAGGGGGAGGGAGAGAGAGAGGGGGAGAAGCAGAATCCCCACTGAACAGGGAGCCTGACCTGGAGCTCGACATGGAGCTCGATACCGGGCTCTATCCTAGGGTGCCGGGATCATGACTTGAACGGAAGGCAGATGCTTAACTGAGCCATCCAGGAGCCCCTCTTGTGGCCTTAGTTTTTCATCTGTAGAGTAGAAATAGCTTTTAAGGTCTCTCTTGAATCAGATTTTGTAATTCATTACTGTGTCAATATCACAACTCATTTTTCTTCCAAATATATAGAGAATGATTCTGTGAATAAACGAACTGTGTTTCTTTTAATACTACAGAAAATTATTTGCATATTTATTTCAAATATTTTGCAAAAAAAGTTTAAGATAAAAGTAAATGTAACCATTTTCTTTTGGTGATAGAGAGCCTTGGATGGAATTTCAGCATCTCTTTATATGAATATTTTAGGACTATTTATGTTTATCAACGAATATAGGTATCTAATAAAGTAAATAAAATCCTTTCCAACAGCAAACCCTTTTTAGTGATGAATTAGTCCTATCACTCTAACATTTCAAATAATTTCAATTTTATCAGCAAAACTGAAAACATCAAAACAGTATAAGCTAATGAATGAGGATCTGCTAAATGCTATACAGAGTACTGTAGATGGAATTCTTGTCCTCTGAGGGCTTAAAATTTAAAGTGGTTATATAAAAACTGACATGACCATAAGTAAATGGCATAAAGAAAGCAGAGCATAATTAAGTCAATTCCCATTACATTAAATAGCATTACTATAAAGATCCCTGCATGAATAATTCTATGTCATAAATAATAGCTTATTTATTTCAACTAGCATTTAGTAATAAAGTTTTATTTGCTTAAGAAATGAGGAGTCATATATGTGGTAGAACTAATTGCCACAGTTTCTACTGCTCCTACCTAGTTAGCAGAAGTCAGCAGTGGCAGGGAAGACAACAGCACAGAGGTTTCAGAATCTCCTCAGACACTGCTGCATGAAAAGGGCATGAGACACAGAAAATTATCAGAGATGACTGCAAAGAAATGAGAAATAGGAAGAATGAAGACCAGGAATAATACTGCAATGCCTTTTATATTACGTTTGTCTCCCTGTCTGATAAGAACACTAATAATATATGGTGCAAATTAAGCTGTTGGTTCAGAATAAACAGCTAAAGACCTGAGGAATGTTTCTGTCTATTTTAACTGCACCCCAACTGACCTCAAGTGTGCAGATTTCAAATTTCATCTCCCAAGGATATGGTCAGGGAATGAGATTTATTAAATTCATTATTTCAGAAGTGTGGTAATTCTGGATGACAATAATATTCAGGATGAGTCTGTGGGAATGGGTAGTTTAGAATGAACTGCCACGCAGGTCATTGCAGGTAAGAACATATTCTTCACTAGATATACATGAAATAGTTCAATGCCAATACATAGAAATAAAAGAAAACAAAGCCAAGAAACAACCTTGGTGTATATCAATTAAAGAGTCAGCAGTTGGCATGACTCCAGAATCTAAGGTTACAATTTTTTTGTGTGTCATTCTCTTAGGAGTGTTGCCTATCAGAACACTTAAACTTTTACGGTTTTTGTTTCTTTAAATGACTGATTTCCTGCTAGGTTATAAACTACTTACAGGTGAAGTTCTAGTGTCTTTTCTTCACAATACAGTTCCCAACAGACAGCAGCTCATCAATGACCTTGCTGGTTTCTGTCTCCTAGTGCCTCTCAAATTCATCTCTAATGTCAATGACGTGCTTCAGAGTCACATCATCTCTTGCCCAGACTACAATAGCCTATGGTTCCATTCCTCTCAAATCCATGCTCTCTTCTTCAGCAAGTGTCATTTTTCTAGGACAAATATTATCACTTCACTCCTCCACTTAAAATCCTAGAGAACTCCCTTTTTCCTACAGGAAAAATTCCAAGTTCCTTACAATGGAATTAAAAGCTCTTCAAATCAACTCTCAAAAGCATTAAATCCCACCTCTTCTTTCCTTCTCATGTTGTGCTATTTCAATCATTATTCCTCCCACCTGGACAGCCATTTTCACTTGACGAATGCCTAATCATTCTTTAAGATCCTGTTTAGACTGTCTTCTAAAATAATACCCCCTGTTTTTATGATATTTAAAAAATTCTATTTCTACCACTTTTGGCATTTTATTTGTAATTGTTTATATGACAGATATTATTAGTGAACACCTATATCATGGGCCCTTTCCTTCTGGAATGTACTTCCTGCCCCTTCATTTGAAAGTAAGCATGGCATGTGACTTGCTGTGGACAATGACCTATGTGAGGAAGTGACCTAGAAGAAGCATTTCATTACCAATGACTGACTCTCTGCTTCTCTCTTTTCTGCTGAGGCAACAGTAAAAGCCTCATTTTGATAAGGAATTGCAATAGTGAGCCATCTCATGGGGAATAGCTGTCCTAGAGCATAAGTTGCCTAGACTTTTCAACAGACTGCATTTAAGCCCCTCAAAGCTGGGAGTCAGTTTTTTATTAGTATATACTGAATAGAATTATTAGTTTACATTCCTTCTTCCACACTAGACTGAAGTTCTTGAGACCTAGTACTGTATTCACTGTGTTTTATACAACAAAAAAGGAAAAAAGGAGAAATCAACTGAACGATGGGACAGCCTAAGTATGACTAATCAATATTTATCCCATGTTTCTTTTTATTGGCTACAAAGCCTCTTATAGGTTTATTCTTCTCTATACACACTTGTTCCTGATGATGTGAAGTCAGCCTGACCGATACCAAGGTAAAACATGCAGTTCTTTATTCCCTGAGTTGCTACTTTAGGGTATTATGTTATTATGAAATTAGGTATGTGAGGAACCAATTTCACAAGACTGCAGCAATATGTATGCATTACAAAGGAGTAATCAAGATAAAATTGAGTTCATTTTCCATGAAAATTTCATGCACAGCTACTAAAAGAAATCATTTCAGAAGAGGCATTTTAAAGGGCAAAAAGTTGTAGGTGCAAATAATCCAAATGGTAAATGTTTTTGCTCTCTCATCTTGAAGGTAAATTTCATGTTTTCAGCACTAAAAATTCATTAGTACTATATTTTCCCTCTTCTTTAGCTCAAGTGGACACCAGAAAACCTTTGCATAAAATTTTGAACTATCACCAAAGCAAATACATCTTTGATTGACTCTCTTCCAATTCTGCTTGGTTCAGGAATTTTCATAGAGGAGTTTGGGATTTCTCCATCAAACCACTTTCAGGACTGGAACTCATTTATCTAAAGATGCTAATTGGGGCCTCTGTGCTCCATTTTTAACCCTGAAGTTTCAACCATGAATCCACACCTCATTAAGAGGCCTTGTCTATTGTGTTTGGCAATTTGTCAAAAATTTAAATGCACAGTAAAAATTTCTACGTCTGAAAATAAGTAAAGGTAGTCTTGAATTAAGTTGTCAATCTTAAAGCACATTCTAATTTGCTCTGAAATTTAATAAACATCTTATAGCCTCCTTTCCTTCATTTGTAAAATAAAAAAGAAAATCTGAGGAATTTTTTCCTAATAGGATAGAGATACTGAAATTTATAATAGACATTATTCCTTTGATGTGATGAAAGTCACACTCCCTATTATTATAATCTGTTTCCTGTTAAGAACAATATTAAATAAATCAAAACTAAATGTTGGGATGTCCTTACATACCTTATAATGTAATATGTTTTAAACACAGTGACCATAATTTTCATTTTCAATACATACATTTGAAATAGCAATGTAAATGAAAAAAATTAAATTTCACCAGTTATTATATATAAGACTGGTATATACACTAGCATGTAATATTACATGATTTAAAAATGGTTATGTTTAGGGGTGCCTGGGTGGCTCAGTCAGTTAAGCATCTGACTCTTGATTTCAGCTCAAGTCAAGATCTCAGGGTCATGAGATCGGGCCGTAGGTCGGGCTCTGTGCTCAGCATGGAGTCTTGCTTGAGAGTCTCTTTCCTTCCCTCTCTGTCCCTCCCCCTGCTCATGCTATCTCTCTCTCTAAATAAATAAAACCTTAAAAAAATGGTTATGTTTATTTGGACTTATGATGAAACTATTTGAAATATGTTTTAACTTTTTAGGTCATTTAAATTTCAGTATTAAACAGTTGCAATCTAGGGAATATGATGGGGCTCCTTCAACTATAGCAGTTTATAAAAAGTGAATTGAATTGACTTGTAAAACAAGTCCCTATCTGGATAGATACAACTTCAGATTAATTCTAGGGACTGTATTTGGATTTCAAATGTTACTCTGTCATCTTTCAGGAAAGAGAAGGTTTTCCTTTCTGTCAAGGCAGAATGAAAAGTGTGCTTATAAAATGTAGAAAATATAGTCAAGTTGCTTTAAGTGACTTGTTGTCTTGTTTTAAATCCTATTAAATATACATATTCTTTTATGTTGCATTTTATAGTGAAATAAGAGTCAGAGGAATGGCAAAATTAATTTACCCTTCAAAAGACTAGAAGCCCCAACCAAGTCCATCCTTTTAAGTTTTCTAGAATTCTAGATATGTAAAAGAACTATTTGTAGCTTCATGAAGAAAGACTGCTACCATAGGAAATACTTTGGTCTATCTAAACCTGTGCTGTCCATCCTGCATGATATTTTATTCCAAGGTAAAGATATGGGTGAGTTACAAACTTCCTTCAGTTAAGTGAAAGGATTAATAAGCCAGGCATAAATAAATTAGATTTAAAAAACATTTTATAAGTTAGATATGAAAAGTACAGAGGGAACACAATTTTACTTGGGTGGTTATTCATTTTTAGATAGTATTCCATAGGAATTTTTAAATTAAATTAGCATATGGTAATCTTCATAAAGGCACTGACTTCAATTAACTCTTTTTATAACTGATTTGGAAAACATAAGCATTCTTCTTAGTTATGTTTGGCTATCTGTGGTTTATGCCTGGCACAGGTAACTAAATGACCAAATGAATGCGAGCAATGGATGTCAGTTGCAGTGAATGCAGCCTTACTTTTACTAAGATATCTAAACCCCTCAAAATAGGCATATGGTGATAAAAACTCACACACAGAATTAAGTTTTAAATGGGTTCTGTATTGTAGATTTCTACTCTGGACTAGAGGAAGCAAGGTCTGACTTAGCAAATGTGAACTAATAAAGGAGCAGAAATAAATGATAATGCAAACCGTCTAGAGAACAGGACTCTGGTCCCTTGGAGGGTTGTGTGTGTGTGTGTGTGTGTGTGTGTGTGTTTGACAAAAAGGAAAAAGTCCTAAACTTAAGATTTAATCAAGGGTCATTAGATTGAATTTGAGCAGAATTTAGGTTGTATTTACAAAATAGGTTAATATGACAATTAGATAATTAGATTCTAAAATCCTTAGGAATTCAGGGGAAGGTGGTATATTGAACAAAACTTGGGTTACAATATTTTGCAGCTCCTTTTACCAAGAGAAGAAGTCTATTTTTCCAATCCTTTAATGTGGTCTTGGTCCTGTGACTTTCTTGGCCAATAGGACATTAGTAAATGTAAAGCCAGCAAAAGGCTGAAAATTGCTTGACATTGGGTTTTCTTTCCCTCCCCTACTTCTTAGAAACTTGAGACCATCGTAGATGGAAGGCTAGCCTAGGTGAGGTGGAGAGATACATATAGTAGAGGCAAGCTGCCCCAACTAAGACCCACTAGAACAACAAACCTGCCAACCGCCAGATGTGTGAAGAAGGCCATCCTAGACTATCTAGCTCTAGCTGAGCTACCAACTGATTACAAGCTGGCCTAGACCAGAAATAATGCCAGACCAAAAGTAAGGCATGGTTGACCAACAGAACAGAATCATAAGCAAAGAGGATGATGGTTGTTTCATGCCATTAAGTTTGGAGTGGTTTCTTATGCAGGAAAAGAGAAAATTGTGGTAATTTACCAGAAATATTATCTAATGTAGGAAATAGTTGGGGTTCAGTGCCGGTGGCCAAGAAACAATTCTTGAGATGTCTTCGGTGCAAAAAGGTGGTGTTATTAAAGCATGCGGACAGGACCCATGGGCAGAAAGAGCTGCACTGGGGTCATGAGGAGTGGCCCATTATATACTTTCAGGTTGGGAGGGGGTTAGGGATAGCGTAGTCTCTAAGGAATTTTGGAAGCAAGGTTTCCAGGACCATGACAGGGCTAGCTATTGTTAGGAAAAGGTCAATTATTAGTCTAGTAAAACCCTAGTCATGAATCCTTCAGATGTACATTGGTGGGTTGTATGTTTGGGGGTGATTGCTAACATATATTTTTAGAGAGGCAGAGATAAAGGAAGTTTCCAAAGTAGTTTTTATGTGTTAGACTTACAGGATCCTGGGGTGTTGGGCTAAGATTGCCTCTTGCCTTTCAAAGTATTAACATCGAGGCAGATGAGTTCCCAGAGGAAGGTCACTCTACCTGTTCCAAGGATTTGTCAATTGGTTGTAAGGAAGTAAGGAAATTTAATTCTTTTGCCTTTGTTTCCCACATCATCTATAAACAATGAGATTATATTAGCATCATAAAAGAAAAATTAAATTTGATCTCTTCTTAAGGTTAAGTCTTGGATCTACTTTAGAAAATCCTATTGCTTCAGAGGAGGTTTGTGAGGAAAGGATCATGAACACATGATATGGCACACCTCCACTAGAAAGTGACAAGTACTTTCCATCTTACATATTAATTCAGATAAATTGGAAGTGGAAACTAGGATTGCTGGTCTAAGAAGGGTTTAATAATCAACACAAAGGAATACCATTATTGATTAGTACTGTCAGTCAAGAAACATTCTGTTAATTCAGGAAGGAAGGGTTACTGAAGCATCAGAGGTTGGTGTAGAAAAGAGTCTAAGGGGTGGTCTTCCTGCTTTGTTAGTGCACTGGTTCTTCATCCTAACAACCACAGTACAGGTTTATAGCAGATGTTTTGCAAATCCCCCCTTGCTATCCTAAGTTAAATTCAGAGGAAATATAATCTCCCCACATGTATAATTAAACAGCTTTAAGTAAAATATTTTAACTTAAATACAAACAGGAAATAAAAGAAAGTAATTTAGAATAAAAATCAGTTAGATATTTTATCATTGGCCAATGTTCCAGTAACATAATATAGAGAGTATTGTTGCATCTAAAAAATATAAACTGATCTATACATGCTGTATTGGTAAGCTTCATGACACAGAGTATGGTCATCTCTTGATTTACATACTAGTTCCATTTCCAGCAAATTCAGTGCTTATTAAAACCCATCAAACAACACTTTTCATTTATATATAAAACAGCTAAATTCTAAGCTCAAAAAATTACAGATTTTTCTTTCACCTATATAAATGTTCATCAAGTTATTTGAATGTAGGATATTTGAGACATATCAGTATTCAGTGTCTATTATTATGTCTCTGCAAATATTGTTCATTGCTGAACATCTTGCAGGATACTTTTTGTTCTGTGGTTAATTTTTTAGCCTAGAAGTAATTATAGTTTCATTTTATTTGTTTATTTATTTTATCATTTGTTTGATTATTTTTCATATCCTAATCAATTTTCCAGCCTCCTCTAACAGTTCCATGAAAGCCCAGTGAAAATTTATCAATTCTCTATTTCTTCTTTTTTCTAGAGATAATCCCTTTAGGTGCCATCTCTGGTTCCTGGATACAATTCCACCGTGTGTGTGTTGGGGGGGTGGGCTTCTCCACACTAACAAGCAATTCTTGGATACCAATAGGGTGTTCAAGAATTCACCTCAACTCAATTTTGATTCTAACTACCCGAAGATAGCATCAGATTCCACAGGTAGAGGGCTCAGTCCCACAAGACACTCCCTTCTTCCACTTCAAACACTAGTAGCAAGTCCAGGTTGTCACCTGAGCTTCTGATCAACTGGCTATAAATCAGAGGTTCCCATGACCCTATCTTTGCGTTTGACTAATTTGTTAGATAGGCTTATGGAACTCAGGAAACCCATTTACTCACTAGAAAGGATATGAATTAACAGCCAAAGGAAGAGATATATATAGGGCAAGTTCCCAAACAAAGGAGTTTCTGGCCTACTGGAGCTTGGGACCTGGCACTCTGACATGCAGAAGTATTCTGATTCCCTAACCTGGAAGGTCTCAAATCCTATCCCTTTGGGGTTTTTACAGAGGTTTCATTATATAGGCATGATTGATGAACTCATTGGCCATTGTTGATTAACTCAACTGCCAGCCCCTCTTACTGGCCTAGAAATCAGGGGGTAGGAATGAAAATGCCAACCCTCTATTCATGATTGATTCAAGATTGATATCCCAAGCAACCTGCTCCCACCTTTTGATGCATTCCAAAAGTCACCTCAATAGCATAAACCCAACTGTGTTGGAAGGGGCTTATAATGAATAACAAGACACCATTTTTACTTTGATGGCTCTTAACCATTCTCAGGAACTGATGACAAGAAACCAAATATTATAACAAAAGATGCTCCCATTGCTCTTATCACTCAGAAAATTCGAAGAGTTTGGGGAGCTGTGAGCCAGGAACTATGGGTGAAGACCAAATATATCTGAGAAATATATTTTGGTCATCTGAATAACCAGACACATATATTCTTATATATATATAAAATACTGGCCCCAAACAGTGTCACTTAGACCAAGTCACCAAACTGGGGCTTCATACTTACCTAAGTTAAATGTGCTTTCAACCTCTCCCCAGAAATGTTAGTCTTAACTGGTCAGTTGGAAATGGGAAATTTTTCTGCTAAGTACCAGTGAGATAATCTGTCACCTGCACCCTCTTTATCCCCCAAGGAATATGAAGTAATCTTCATGAAAAGACACCCCCCCCGCCCTGCCTCCTAAGGGAAGGTAACCTTGCCTGAAACATTCCTTTCTTTTCTTTTGCTGATAATGCCTTGCCCCACACTCCTTCCTATAAAAACCTTCCATTTTGTACAACTCCTCAGAGCAATTCTCTGCTTGCTAGACGGTATACTAACTCGTTCATGAATCCCTTAATAAAGCCAATTAGATTTTCAAATTTATTCCACTTTATTCCTATTGTTTAACAATGTGTTTCTTATAAGGCACAATATCACACCCTCCAACTCTGCTTCTCCCATTTGGATTGATTACTCTCTTAGTTTTCAGCACAGGTATCACTATAGTCTTTCCCTTTCCTATCATTGGGGAGATTTCTTCACCCCTCCTCTGGGTTGATTTCCCAATTTTTTGTTTCTTCCTGATTTACTGCCTCATTTTACAGAGATCTTACACTAGCTCCCTGAAAAATAATGAAAAGGGGTAAAATTTTAGAGACTAAGTCTTGAATCTTGGTTGAAATTTGTATTTGCTCAGAATTTTGACATTGCTTCCAATTCTGCTATGGAGAATCCACTGACATTTTTATTTCATATAATTTTATATGTGATTTAAAAAAAACACACACATCAATGTGCTTCTTTTCTCTGGAAGCTTTTAGGAGTTTCTCTATACCCCTGGTGTTCTAAAAATTTCCTGTTATGTGCCTTAATGTGGATGTTTGTTTTCATTCATTTTGCTGGACTTTAGGTGGACATTTGATTTTTTCTAGAGAAGCATGTATGTCAGCATTGATAAATTTGCTTAAATATTTCTTAGATAATTTCCTCTCTTGCTTTTCCCCATTTCTCTGTCCTTCTTTCATGAATCCTGTATTTTCTATTATAACTCTCAGCACATTAGCTTTGTTTTTTGGACATCTATGCATGCATTATCTCCATCTCCCTTGTATTCCTTTCTGTTTTTGTTTTCTGCTATCCATGGTTCAGGTTTTCTCCAAATATCTGATGATTTTTGTTCATGCACATTTAAGAGTAAGGCACTACAAAATGCCTGAAACATGAGCCTATGTAATCCATGGAGCTTCATTCTAGTGACAGGGGTGTACTAGCAAGACTTTCCATCCCAACACATCCACACAGAAAGATCTGTGGATCCTGTCTCTGACACATTCAGTTTATCAGTGATGATGGAACAGAAGGCAAGCTGAGGACAAAGCAGAAGCTGACACCCCACAACCCCCCCCATGGGATATATGTGACATTCCTCAGGCAGTCCTGGCTGCCCTAAAGGAAAAACAAATAGTTAACTTGTAGAGATTGCAATCCTGCAAGACCTGAGTCTCCCTCAGTTTACTTACAAAAGCCTTAGCAATAGCTTCCAGAAGGGAATGTAAATACAATTAAATGTCTTTATAACCTGGAGCCCATCCACAGATGCTTAAAGTGGGCAGAGTGTAATGTTCCTCCAGGAAGTTCCCAACTATCTTAATGTTAATGCCTTACTAAAGGGGTAAACAAACCTTGACAATGGCAAGGCCTCAGGTATCTTGTAGGTCCTCTTTAACGTATGAAAGTTCTTTTGAAACCTTCCTTTTTCCTTACCTCTCCCAACCCCATAGTGTATAATCTGCCACCCCTCACAACCCCGGGGCAGCAGCTCTTTCTGCCCAGGGGTCCTGTACCCCTGCTTTAATAAACCACCATTTTGCACCAAAGACATCTCAGAATTCTTTCTTAGTCATAGGCTCCAGACTCCACCCCACTGAACCTCACCTATATTCCAAAACCCCACCATCAGAAGAGACCCAGCAATCTCTTCTTTAGAGATGGATAGCAGTGTTACAGACACAAGTCTCTGCTGTTGCTCAGGAGCCAGGCTGCGGAATAGACTGGAAACTCATTCTTCAGCATAAAAATGTTTATAATGATATCTCTTTCCCATCTCTTTGGCCATGGTGTCTTAGAATCAGAAATCTCTTTGAATTCAATTTTTCCTGGGAAAAGACTTCTCATCTCCTGCAAAAGTGTAGAGGATGGATATTCATCTGATTACACAAGGTGGAGGTAGAGACCTGGGGTTCTAACTGCTCCATACCATATGTGTACTTAAAAATGAGTCCTTTCTGTTTTTAGCCCTCTCCTTTTCATGATGCATGCTGCCTTGATTTCTGAGCAATTTCAGGATTCTTCTGTGCAAACAGACTTCTTCTAAATATGATACTTTCTACTGCAGCCTCATAGATTTTGTGCTTCTTCTCTGCTACATCATTTACCATCCTTACATTCCATTTTAATCTTCCCATATTCTGGTCCAGAGACACATATGTCCTCTATTTCATCAAATAAGCAGCTTTATGGGAACTATTTAGATATACAGTAGTTTGTTTCCAAAGATACCCTCTTTCAGGTTTGAATGATTCTGGACACAAAGAGATGAGCGTAGAAACTGGAGACATGACCATCTGCAGCCATATATATGCTTTAAAAGGGGTTAAAATCATACGAGAATAAACTGAGGATTTATACATATAATGAGATAATAGTCAAATATTCATTTTTTCCGTACACGAATAGTACTTGAAAAAATAAATGAACAGGACTCAGAACAAGATGGTAGAGGAGTAGGAGACCTAAATTTCATCTGGTCTCAGGAATTTAGCTGGATAGGGATCAAACCATTCTGAACACCTACCAACTCAACAGGAGATTGAAGAAAAGAATAGCAGCACTCTCTGAACAGAAAAATGACCACTTTCTGGAAGGTAGGACGTGTGGAGAAGTGAATCTAAGGCGATATTCGGGAAGACAGATGTCGGGGGGAGGGGGCATCTGTCAGCCACTACTGGCAAGTGATATAGCAGTAGAGCACAAAATCAAAAATTTTAGAATTCGGCTCCGCTGAGGGACGTCGCTCCAGTGGCTCAGCGCTGGGTGGAACCCTCACTGGGACAGTGTGGCCTCAGGACCCTCAGGGTCACAGAAACACCAGGGGTCCCTGAGTGTGGCAGAGCTCCCAGGTATCAGAGCAGGGAAGCCCACTACAGAGACAGAGCCGAGGAGTGGGCTCTCAGCTCCAGGTTGCCATAAACTGTGATCTGTGGCACAGTTGGGCTACTGCTCTTCTAGCAGAGATCCAATAAGCGGCAGATCTGGGGAGACTCCCCTTCCGCCCAGGGAGGAGTGGCGCAGGAGTGCACCACAGGAATCTGCTGGGTTTGAAGACTCCACACAGGGTCGTGTGCCAGAGATAGAAATTCTCAGTCACAGGCTGGGTGAGCATGCAGTGTGGCCGGAGACCAGGGAGACGGGAGTGATTGATTCTTTTCTCTGGGGGCTCACTGAGGAGTGGGGCACCAAGCACTTGGCTCCCTTGAGGCGGAGATTGGCAGGACGCCATTTTCGCTCTCATCCTCCAAAGCTGTACCCAAAGCTTGCAGGGAACAAAAGCTCCCAAGAACAAACCCAAGCAGATTACTTAACCCGACCCCAGCAAGGGCGGGGCAAGTTGGCCTCCGGCAAAGACATTTGGGAACCATGGCAACAGGCCCCTCCCCCAGAACATCAGTAAGAACAGTCAGCCAAGAGCAAGTTTACCGACCAATGGAGAATGGCAGAACTCCAGGGTTAAGGGAATACTCTACATAGAATTCATGGCTTTTTTACCATGATTCTTTAGTCTTTTAAAGTTAATTTTTTTTAACTTTCTTTTTTCTTCTTCTTTTTGAATTTTTCTTTTTCCCTTTTTCAACCAACATCTTATCAATCCTTTTTAAAAAAATCTTTTTTATTTTCATTTTTAGAGTCATATTCTATACTATCATACTAGTTAACCTTATTTTTGTTACTATATATATGAATATATGTTGTTCTCTCTTTAAAATTCTGGGATACAGTTTCTTCTAACAGACCAAAATATGCCCAGAATCTAGTGTGTGCAACTGATCTATGAACGAGCCTGATAATATCTGATCATATTCTGTTCTTGTTTGTTTGTCTTTATCTTTTTCTTTTCTTTTTCTTTTCCCTTTCTTTCCCTTTCTTTTCCCCCGGATTCAGGTCTCTTCTGATCTGTTTAGTGTAAATTTTTCTGGGGACGTTGTTACCTGTTAGCATTTTGTTCTCCCATTCATCTATTCTCCTCTGGACAAAATGACAAGACAGAAAAAATCACCTCAACAAAAAGAACAAGAGGCAGTACCGGCTGCCAGGGACCTAATCAATATGGACATTAGTAAGATGTTGGAACTAGAGTTCAGAATGATGATTATAAAGATACTAGCTGGCCTGAAAAAAGCATGGAAGATATTAGAGAAACCCTTTCTGGAGAAATAAAAGAACTAAAATCTAACCAAGTTGAAATCAAAAAGGCTCTTAATGAGGTGCAATAAAAAATGGAGGCTCTAACTGCTAGGATAAATGACACAGAAGAGAGAATTAGTGATATAGAAGACCACATGATGGAAAATAAAAAAGCTGAGAAAAAGAGAAATAAACAACACCTGGATCACGAGGGCAGAATTTGAGAGGTAAGCGATACCATAAGTCGAAACAATATTAGAATAATTGGATTCCCAGAAGAAGAAGAAAGAGAGAGGAGGGCAGAAGGTATATTGGAGCAAATTATAGCAGAGAACTTCCTTAATTTGGGGAAGGAAACAGGCATCAAAATCCAGGAGGCACAGAGAACCCCCTCAAAACAAGAAAAATAGGTCAACACCCCAACATCAAATAGTAAAACTTACGAGCCTCAGAGAAAAAGAGAAAATCCTGAAAGCAGCTCAGGAGAAGAGATATGTAACTTAAAATGGTAGAAACATGAGACTGACAACAGACCTATCCACAATGACCTGGCAGGGCAGAAAGGACTGGCATGATGTATTCAGAGCACTAAACGAGAAAAACATGCAGCCAAGAATACTATAACTAGCTAGGCTGTTACTGAAAATAGCAGGAGAGATACAAAGCTTGTAGGACAAACAAAAACTAAAGGAATTTGCAAACACGAAACCAGCCCTACAAGAAATATTGAAAGGGGTCCTCTAAGCAAAGAGAGAGCCTAAAAGTAACATGGACCAGAAAGGAACACAGACAATATACAGTGACAGTCACCGTATAGGCAATACAATGGCACTAAATTCATTCCTTTCAATAGTTACCCTGAATGTAAATGGGCTAAATGCCCCAATCAAAAGACACAGGCTATCAGATTGGATTAAAAAACAAGACCCATCAATATGCTGTCTGCAAGAGACTCATTTTAGACCCCAAGAAACCCCCACATTGAAAGTGAGGGGGTGGAAAACCATTTACCATGCTAATGGACACCAAAAGAAAGCTGGGGTGGCAATCCTTATATCAGACAAATTAGATTTTAAACCAAAGACTGTAATAAGAGATGAGGAAGGACACTATCCTACTTAAAGGGTCTATACAACAAGAAGATCTAACAATTGTAAATATCTATGCCCCCAATATGGAAGCAGCCAATTATATAAGCCAATTAATAACAAAAGCAAAGAAACACATTGACAACAATACAATAATAGTAGGGGACTTTAACACCCCCTTCACTGAAATGGACAGATCATCTAAGCAAAAGCTCATCAAGGAAATAAAAACTTTAAATGACACACTGGACCAATGGACTTCACAGACATATTCAGAACATTCTATCCCAAAGCAACGGAATACACATTCTTCTCTAGTGCCCATGGAACATTCTCCAGAATAGATCACATCCTAGGTCACAAATCAGGTCTCAACCGGTACCAAAAGATTGGGATCATTCCCTGCATATTTTCAGACCACAATGCTTTGAAACTAGAACTCAATCACAAGAGGAAAGTCGGAAAGAACTCAAATACATGGAGGCTAAAGAGCATCCTACTGAAGAATGAATGGGTCAACCAGGAAATTAAAGAAGAATTTAAAAAATTCATGGAAACCAATGAAAATGAAAACACAACTGTTCAAAATCTTTGGGATGCAGCAAAGGCAGTCTTAAGACGAAAGTCTATAGCATAACAAGCCTTTCTCAAGAAACAAGAAAGGTCTCAAATACACAACCTAACCCTACACCTAAAGGAGCTAGAGAAAAAACAGCAAATAAAGCCTAAACCCAGCAGGAGAAGAGAAATAGTAAAGACCAGAGCAGAAATCCATGAAATGAAACCAAAAGAACAGTAGAACAGATCAACAAAACTAGGAGCTGGTTCTTGAAAGAATTGACAAGATTAATAAACCCCTGGATGTTCTTATCAAAAAGAAAAGAGAAATGACCCAATTAAATAAAATCGTGAATGAAAGAGGAGAGATCACAACCAACACTACGAAATACAAACAATTATAAGAACATATTACGAGCAACAATATGCCTGTGAATTAGATAAGCCCGAAGAAATGGATGCATTCCTAGAGATGTATAAACTACCAAAACTGATCCAGAAAGAAATAGAAAACCTGAACAGACCTATAACCACCAAGGGAATTGAGGCAGTAATCCAAAATCTCCCAACAAACAAAAGCCCAGGGCCAGATGGCTTCCCAGGGGAATTCTACCAAACATTTAAAGAAGAATTAACACCTATCGTTCTGAAACTGTTCCAAAAAATTGAAATGGAAGGAAAACTTCCAAACTCGTTTTATGAGGCCACCATTACCTTGATCCCAAAATCAAAGACCCCATCAAAAAGGAGAATTACAGACCAATATCCTTGATGAACATGGATGCAAAAATTCTCAACAATATACTAGCCAATAGGATCCAACAGTACATTAAAAGGATTATTCACCATGACCAAGTGGGCTGCAAGGCTGGTTCAACATCCGCAAATCAATTAATGTGATACAATACATTAATAAAAGAAAGAACAAGAACCATATGATCCTCTCAATAGATGCAGAAAAAGCATTTGACAAAGTACAGCATCCTTTCTTGATCAAAACTCTTCAGAGTGTAGGGATACAGGGTACATACCTCAATAACATAAAAGCCATCTACAAAAAACCCACAGCGAATATCATTATCAATGGGGAAAAACTGAGAGCTTTCACCCTAAGGTCAGGAACATGCAGGGATGTCCACTATCATCACTGCTATTCAACATAGTATTCGAAGTCCTAGCTACAGCAATCAGACAACAAAAAGAAATAAAAGGCATCCAAATCAGCATAGAAGAAGTCAAACTCTCCCTTTTTGCAGATGATATGATACTTTATGTGGAAAACCCAAAAGACTCCACCCCAAACTGCTAGAACTCATACAGGAATTCAGTAAAGTAGCAGGATATAAAATCAATGCACAGAAATCAGTGGCATTCCTATACACCAACAAGACAGAAGAAAGAGAAATTAAGGAGTCAATGCCATTTACAACTGCACCCAAAACCATAAGATACCTAGAAATAAATCTAACCAAAGAAGAAAAGGATCTGTACTCAGAAAACTATAAAATACTCATGAAAGAAATTGAGGAAGACACAAAGAAATGGAAAAACGTTCCATGCTCAAGGATTGGAAGAACAAATATTGTAAAGATGTCAATGCTACCTAGAGCAATCTACAAATTTAACGCAATCCCTAACAAAGACCATCAACTTTTTTCAAAGAAATGGAACAAATAATCCTAAAATTTGTATGGAACCAGAAAAGACCCCGAATAGCCAGAGGAATGTTGAAAGAGAAAAGCAAAACTGGTGGCATCACAATTCCAGACTTCAAGCTCTACTACAAAGTTGTAACTATTCAGACAGTATGGTCCTGGCACAAAAACAGACACAGAGATCAATGGAACAGAATAGAGAGCCCAGAAATGGACCCTCAACTCCATGGTCAACTAATCTTTGACAAAGCAGTAAAGAATGTCCAATGGAAAAAAGACAGTCTCTTCAACAAATGATGTTGGGAAAATTGGATAGCCACATGCAGAAGAATGAAACTGGACCATTTCCTTACACCACACACAAAAATAGACTCCAAATTGTTGAAAGGCCTCAATGTGAGACAGGAGTCCATCAAAATCCTAAAGGAGAACACAGGCAGCAACCTCTTCAACCTCAGCTACAGCAACTTCTTCCTAGAAACATTGCCAAAGGCAAGGGAAGGAAGGGAAAAAATGAACTATTGGGACCTCATCAAGATAAGAAGCTTTTGCACAGCAAAGGAAACAGTCAATAAAACCAAAAGACAACCGACAGAATGGGAGAAGATATTTGCAAATGACATATCAGATAAAGGGTTAGTATCCAAAATCTATAAAGAACCTCTTAAACTCAACACCCAAAGAACAAATGATCCAATCAAGAAATGGGCAGAAGACATGAACAGACATTTTCCCAAAGAAGACAACCAAATGGCCAACAGACACATGAAAAATTGCTCAACATCGCTCGGCATCAGGGAAATACAAATCAAAACCTCAATGAAATACCACCTCACACCAGTCAGAATGGCTAGAATTAACAAATCAGGAAACGACAGATGTTTGCAAGGTTGCAGAGAAAGGGGAACCCTCCTACACTGTTGGTGGGAATGCAAGCTGGTGCAGCCACTCTGGAAAACAGTGTAGAGGTTCCTCAAAAATTTGAAAATAGAGCTACCATGCAACCCAGGATTGCAATACTGAGTATTTACCCCAAAGATACAAATGTAGGGATCTGAAGGGGTACGTGCACCCTGATGTTTATAGCAGCAATGTCCACAATAGCCAAACTATGGAAAGAGCCAAGATGTCTATCGACAGATGCATGGATAAGAAGACGTGATATATATATATATACACACACACACACACACACACACACACACACACACACACACACACACACACAATGGAATATTAGGCAGCCATCAAAAGGAATGAAATCTTGCCATTTGCAATGACGTGGCTGGAACTGGAGGGTGTTATGCTGAGCGAAATAAGTCAATCAGAGAAATACATGTATCATATGACCTCACAGATATGAGGAATTCTTAATCTCAGGAAACAAACTGAGGGTTGCTGGAGTGGTGGGGGGTGGGAGGGTTGGGGTCACTGGGTGATAGACACTGGGGATAGTATGTGCTATGGTGAGTGCTGTGAATTGTGTAAGACTGTTGAATCACAGACCTGTACCTCTCAAACAAATAATATATTATATGTTAAAAAAAAAAAAAGAAGACGAAGAAGAAGAAGATAGCACGTAGGGAAAAATGAAGGGGAGGAAATTGGAGGAGGAGACGAACCATGAGAGACTATGGATTCTGAGAAACAAACTAAGGGTTCTAGAGGGGAGGGGGATGGGGGCTGGTTAGCCTGGTGATGGGTTTAAAGAGGGCACATACTGCATGGGGAACTGGGCGTTATGCGCAAACAATGAATAATGGAACACTACATCGAAGACTAATGATGTTTTGTATGATGATTTATTTATTTTTCATTATGTTATATTAACATAATGAAAAATAAATAAATAAATGAACAGTTTTTCTTTATCCTCAGGAAATAAAATCAAGAACCTGACAGAGCAAGCAAGAATTAGTTAGAGTTTCTCAAAAGCAATGTTTTCTATAAAATGAGATGATATTAGATTGCTAGTTTTTAAACTTGTTCAGGTATCAAAATGCCTAGATGTTATGTTCTTTGAGAAAACATGTGAAACATTAATCAATTTCACCTTAGGTTATGTTTTAAAAAATCAGTTGCTTTTGGGACACCTGGGTGCCTCAGTCCATTGAGCATCCAACTCTTGATTTCGGTTCAGGTCATGATCCTAGGGTTGTAAATTCGAGCCCCTTGTCATTAGGCTCTGTGCTGGGCATGAAGCCTGCTTAAGATTCTCTCTCTCCCTCTCCCTCTGTGTCCCCACTAAAAAATATCAGTTTCTTTTTCTAGTTTTCTATGGGTTTTATTATGAATCAATGTTAAATTTTTCAAAATATTTTGTGTAGCTATTGAAATGATTATAGGACTTTTCTCCTTTAGTTGGTTTATCTGGTGGATTGTATTAATGGATTTTTTAATGTTAAAACATTCTTTCATTTCTAAAATGAACTCAACTTTGACATGATATAACCCTTTTAATATATTGCCCTAGATTTTAATTTGCAAATATATATATGTGTGATATATATATATATATATATAATTTTTTATTCACTTTTTTTTTAGAAAGGAAGGGGGGGTAGAGGGGTGGGGCAGAAGGAGAGGGAGAGAGATTTAGCAGAGTCCATGCTCATTGCAGAGCCTGAGGGAGGGCTCAATCTCATGACCCTGAGATCATGACCTGAGCCAAAATCAAGAGTTGGATGATTAACTGACTGAGCCACCCAGACTCCCCAATTTACAAACCTTTTGTGTTACATCGATGCACTTAAGTAGAATTAATTTGTAGTTCTGCTTTTTGTACAGAATTTGTATTTGTTATCAATTTAATTGGCACAATCTCTTTATGTCCTCCCTTTTTTCCTACAATAGAATTTAAGTTTCTTAAATTACTGATACCATTCATTAGTGAAGCTGTCTTATCCTGAAGTAAATTGGTGGGAATATTTTGACCATTGATTAGGTTTCTTTAATATTATTTATTCATATTTCTTCCTGGGCAGGTTTTAATGTTGTATCTTCTGAATAATGTCTCTATTTCATATGTATTTCTAGATATATTGGCATAAAATTATTCTTAAAAACTCTACCTTTTTAATCTGTAGTATCTATTCTGGTGTTCCTTTGTTTTATTCCTAACACTGTAATTTGACATTTATATCTTTCTTGATTCCTGTCACTGAAAGTCAATTAATTTTCTTTTCTTTTCAAAGGATTTATCTTTCTTTCAATTGCTTTTTTGATATCTATTTTGTTAATGTATACTCCTATGTTTTTTATTCCCTTCTATATATTTTCCTTGGGTTTGTCTTTGTGTGTGTATGCAATATACAATATGAAACACATTTTTCTTTAATAGATGCTGTACTGATTAATTTTTAGCCTTTCTACTTTTTTCTGATATACTCATTTACAGTTATATGTTTTTATCTATGTGTTATTTTAACTGTATTCCAATACTTAAAATGTGGCATTTTCATCATTTAGATCAATAATTTTAATTTCTGTTATGACTCTATCTTTGGTTTACCTGTTTTAAGTACTGAATTTATTTCTTACCATGTAGTGTTTTCTAATTATCTCTTAAGTATGAATTTTTAGCCTAATTATGCTATGATTACAGAAAGTAATTTGTATTATTTCTATCTTTTAAAATTTCTTGAGACTCTTTGTAGCCAGTATATGATCAGTTTTTGAAAATATTTTATATATGGTAAAAAATATATTCTATACGTGTATGTCAGGTAAAATTTGTTGATGATATTAAGACCTTTATACCATTAACTTATTATTATTAACTAAAGTCCATATTTTGTTCAGGTTTCTTATTTTTAATATAATGACAGATTTTTTTGCCTGTTCCAGTATCCCATTCAGCATCCACATTACATTTAGTCATCATGTTTCCTTGGGTAGGTCTTGGCTGTGACAGTTTCCCAGACTTTGTTTTTAATAATCTTGACAAGTTTTGATGAGTACTGGCCAGATATTTTGTAGAATGCCCATCAATTGAGATTTGTCCAATGGCTTTCTCATGATTAGACTTGCTGCTATGGTCAAATGTCTGTGCCCTCCCCCCCAATTCCCCCAAATTCATATGTTTAAAGCCCAAGGTGTTGATACTAGGAGGTGAGACCATTGGGAGATATTTAGGTGATAAAGGTGGAGCTCTCATGAATGGGATTAATGCCCTTATTAAAAAAAAAAAAAAGAGGCCTGCGATCTCCCTCACCCTTTCTATGTAAAGATGCAACATTAAATCAGCAGTCTACAAAATGAAGAACCAGAACCATGCTGGCAGCCAGATCTTCAACTTCGAGGCTCCAGAATTGTAAGAATAAACATACATTATTTATAAGCCATTCAGCCTGTGGTATTTTGTAACAGCAGACTGAATGTTTAGACTTGGTATATGTGCTAATGGTGGCTTTGATGAACCTAGGTCTTAATTTTAGTGAAATCTAATTGATCAAGCTTTACTTTTATGGTTAATGCTTTTAGTGTCTTTCAGGGGAAAGTGTAGCCTACTCTAAGGGCATAAAGATGCTCTCCTATGGTTTACTTTGATAGCTTTATTAGTTTACCTTTCACAATTACGTCTGTGATCCACTGGAATTGATTTTTCCGTACCATGTGAAGCAAAGTCAAGATTCATTTTTTTACCCCAAATAGCCAATCGATTTAGCATTATTTATTAAACAGGATCTTCTTTCACTGCTGTGTCACTATGTCACTTGTCATAAGCCACTTGACTACAAAAGTTCTAATTTGTTTCTGAACTCTTTATTTTGTTTTATTGATCTTTCTGTCTATGTTTATACTAATAAAACAATTCTTAATTATTTGGTCCCTATAATAAAACTTAATATACAGTACTGCAAGCCTGCCAACTTTTATTCTCTTTAAAAGTAGGGTTTCTTTTTTTTTTCAATATTGTCTTGGCTTTTCTCAGCCCTTTATATTTCTGATTGAATTTTATAATTACTGTGAATGAATTTGTCAATTTCTACAATAAAAAATGTTCTCATTTTTATTGAAATTGCACCTGTATATTGGAATCTATAGATATATTTGGGTAAAATTGAGATACATACTATAATGAGTCTTCCAATCCATGAGCATGTGGTATCCTTCCATTTGTATACATTTTCTTGACTTTTTTCAAAAGGTTTTTTATAGTTTTCTGTTTGTTTATTGCTACTATGTAGAAATAGAACTGAATTTGCTATACCAACTTCTGTCCAGTGACTCTTTAAAATCTACTTATTAAATCTTGTAGTTTCTTCATGGACACTTTTAAGATTTTTCATTTATAAAATCAAGTCATCCATACATAATGAAAGTTTTATTTTTTGTCACTGATACTTATAACTGCTTTTTTCCTTACTTTATTGCATAGGCTGAGACATCTAACAAAATGCTAAAGAGAAGTGATTATTGTAGACATCTTTATGTTCTCCCAATTTTGGACTAAATATTCAATATTTTACCAAATATAATGCTTAATGCATATTTTTATAGATAATTGTATCAGAATAAAGAAGTTTTTTATATTCCTGCTTTGTTGAGTTTTATCATAAATGAGTATTAAATTTTGAATGTTATCAAATACCTTTTCTGAATCTATAGAAATAAATGTATGCTTTCCTCCCTTATTCTGTGTGATAGCCAATACTAAATAATTTTTAAACTTTATGCCAATCTATCTTTCCTGGATAAATTCCATGTGGTCATGGTATATTTATCCTTTTTGAATATTGCTAAATTTGATTTGTTAATCCTCGTTTAGAATTTTTCCATTTTCATATCTATTTTCCTGAGAAGAACTGACATAATTTTCCTTTCCTTTCTTCTAATATCTTTGTCATACTTTGGTAACAAGGTTATGATAACCCTTTAGAATGACTGTAAATGTTTCCTATTTTCTTTGCTTTGGAATTTTTTGCATAAAATTATTGTTGGAAAGTTTACCAGAAAGGTATATGAACTCAAATTTCCATGAATTAATATGATAACACTACATAATTTAAAAAACAAATCTTGTTCATCTTGGTACACTTTTTTTTTTTAGGATATTATCTATTCCATGCAGAGTTTCAAACTGACTGGCAAAATATCATTTATCATATACTTTTATTTTATTTTCAATATCTGTAGGATCTTTATTGATACTTTTTTTTTCACTGCAAATAATGCTAATTTGTGTGTGTGTGTCTCTTTCTTTAGGTCAGTCTTACCATGGGTATGTCAGTTTTATATATTTTCAAATATCAACCTTTTTTATTAGTTGATTTTTTATTATACATTTATTTTTAACTTTACAATTCTGCCTTCGTATTTTCTTCCTTCTACTTTCCTTGAATTTAACTTGCTCTTTTTTTAACTTGCTAGAGTGAATATTTAAAATATAATGGATACTTATAAACATTCAAGAATATATGATTTTATAATATGAATTTTTCTTTAAGCATAGGTTTAGTCATATCCAACAATCTTTGATATGTGGATTTTCTATTGTTAATTAATTTAAAATATTTTCTAACTTTCATTAATGTTTCTTTATTAGCTTATGGATTTTCTTCAACTGCCTATCTTAGTCTTTAAATAATAACTAAATACATAAATATTATACATGCACATGAAACATTTTCCAAAATTGAGTACACTCATGTTCTATGTGCAGTTGAAAATGTTTACTCTGTTGTACGTTCTGTCATTGTTGGAGGCAGTGAACTATTCATGTCAACTATGGCAATTATTTACCACAATGTTTATATTCTCTGTATACTTGCTGATTTTTACAAATCTGCATGTATTACCAGTTATTGGGAGAGGTCTATTAAAATCTCTCACTGTGATTTTAGATTTGCCATTTTTAATATAATTCTGTCTATATTTATCTTACATATTTTGAATCCCTACAGTGAAGTTCATATAAATGTAACACTGTTATATCTCTCTAGTACATTGACCTTTGCATCATTAGGAAGTTCTCCTAATTATCTTGTTATATTTCTTGTCATTGTGTCTACTTTGTTTCTACTACTGACATACCAGCTTTCTTTTTTGCCTGATAGGTCTTTTCCCAACCTTTTATTTTTAACCTTTCTTTGTCACTATGTTTAAAGTGCCTTTGCCAGTAAATTTGAGTATTTTTAAAAATCTAGTCTTACAGTTCTATTTTAATTGGAGCATTGTGTCCACTTATACTAAATGTATTGTTTGACATATTTGATTTTATATTTAGCTTTTACTATTTATTTCTATTTGTCCCACCCATTTTATGTTCTTTTGTCTCTTCTTCTTAGGAATTAATTATTTCATTATTGATTCATTCTCTTTTAATTAGCTTATATATTCTTTTTTTTTTTTAAAGATTTTATTCATTTGTTTGGCAGAGAGATACAGAGAGAGAGAACAAGTAGGCAGAGAGGCAGGCAGAGGGAGAGGGAGAAGCAGGCTCCCCGCCGAGCAGGGAGCCCGATGCGGGGCTCGATCCCAGAACCCTGGGATCATGACCCCAGCCGAAGGCAGCCGCCCAACCGACTGAGCCACCCAGGCGCCCCTAGCTTATATATTCTTTACAATGATTTTGGTGGTTACAATATGTAACTTTGACTTATTAAAGTCAGAAATAAATTATTTATTTACCTTTTAGCTGAAAATGCAATGACTTTAAAACACATTTAATCTAGTTACCCTTTCCTATTGTTATTTTGTCATGTATTTTAATGCCATATATATGTTATGCATCTCAATACATTAATATTATTGTTTTGTACGATGGATATCTACCTATATACTTAGTTTTTCTAGAGCTTTCATTCCCTCCTGTATTTCTTAGCTTCTAAATGTGATCAATCACCTAAAGAATTCCCTTTTAGTGTGTGTGTGCTTTCTTTTAAAGTGGGGATTTGCTGGCAATAATTTCTTTAGTTTTTGTTAGAATGAAAATAAATTTATGTCATCTATATTTTTAAAGGATATTTTCACTTGCAATGAATTCTATTGAGTCAGTTATTTTCTTTCATTTCTTTAAAGATGCAATTCCACTGTATTACCACACTTTGGTTTCTGCTTAAAAGCCAGGTCTCAGCCTCAATATTCCCATACCTCTCTGCTTCAAAGACTTTTTCCTTTGTCTCCTGTTTCCAAGTTTCACTGGGATATTCTTAGGTATGAATTTCCTCATATTTAATTTGTTTTGGATTCAAATACCATTATCTTTTAAAATATTGCTTCTGCCTCTATCTTGTCTTCCCTTCTGTGACACCAATTATATGTGTATTAGTTGTCTTAAGTCTGTCCTACATGTCTTACACTTTCTTCTACACTTTTCATATGTTTTTCTCCTTCTTCAGCCCAGATTAATTTTACTCAATTATTATTTTACTCATCATTAATTTAATCACCTATTTAGTTTTGCTTAACCTGTAGTTAACTCTACATGTTGTGTCATTAATCCCTATTATTGCTTTTTTAGCTCAAAAATTTCATTTGTTTCTTTTCCACCAGATAACTGTTATCTGATAAAATTCTTACTGTTGTTATCTATGCTCTTGGACATATTAAGTTGTAAGTCTAGTCTCACAACTACAATACCTGGATCATCTGGGCTTTGTTGTCATTGTTGGTTTTCCTGTTCCTTTTTTTTTTTTTTTTTTGTATGTTTAGTTTAGTCTTGTCTTTTTTTTTTAATTAAGTGCTGAATATTACACCTGAAACATTTAGAGACATTGAATAATATTCTCTTTTTTCAGCTAGAATTGAGCCTGTCCTTTCTTAGGCAGGCTATGAGGGAACAGATCTTTTATTCAACTGGGGAGTGAACTGATTCAAGGAAGTTATCCAGTTTGGGGGAAGCTTTGTGTACTTCTGTTTGGCCACAGCTTCTCACTTCAGCTCTTAGAGATCTCAGCCAAGACCTTGTGAGTGTTTACTAAAGGTCCTCCTTCTTTGCTAGTTAAGAACTCCCATTTTTGTCTTCTTTTCACCAAGAGATTTGATAACTGTATAAATTTTCAAGTATTCTTTTAGTTTCTTAGTCTCTTTCTCCAAACACCTTAAGAATTCAATACATGCTATAAGGGGAGAAAACAAGAGGAGTCCGCTCACTTCTCAGCACCTCTTTTCTCTCCTCGATGTTGGCTCCTCAAATCCTGCCTGCCTTGAAAAGTTTGTACTTTAACACTGACTGCTAAAGCTCTGCTTGCTTCTCTGGTTCTTGGCAGCTAGCTACCCTCAGCCTGGTGTTTCAGCTTCTCACTTAGCATAAAAATTTGGCAAATTCCTTATGGGATAAACTATGACAGACAGTTGGGCTCTTCTCTCTATGACTCCCATTTCTCCAGAATCTTGGAATTTAATGTTGTTACCTCAATAGTTCGGGATGACTTAAGCAGATATTAAAGTATGTTTTACCTGGCTTTTCCCATTGTTTCTAGTGGCAACTTTGGTCTGCCCTAGCCTATTCAATCATAGCTTTCATCTATATTCTTAAGAAAATATTTGTTATTTTTCAGAACTATTTAAACTGTCTTTAACTGGTGAGTTGATCCAAATACTCTAGCATGTTCTATTTATTCTAATACATTCCTATGCACACATAAATTACTATGTCTTAGTTCCAATACAAAATGGAAGTGTTTCAGATATTCTGAGTTGCACTTCTTACAGAGTAAGTGGCAGAATTTACAGTAAAGAAAATCAGTTCTATCCAACACCAAGTCTTAATAGTACAATAAGTTCATAAACACTCATGATTAACAAACACTCAAGAAGTAGAATTAGGAATTACTGGCTATTTTCAGTTGTGTTAATTAATATGAATTTGCTATTTTTTCATCACATGGTAATCTCCTAGCACTCACCATAGGATAAATGGTAGCAGATGCCTTCATTTTAAAGTGCAAAAAGAAAGAGAAAACACTTTAAAGTGAGAAAATTCTACTCATCTATCCTCTTCTAGAGAGTGGGATTTTTCTTTATTACTTGATATAATTAAAACATGATATCTGGCCAGTTCTTACAACCCAGCATAGATAATTTGGATGACCTCTTTTGTTACATTAAAGCAGGAATCTGCATATTCCATTAATTTATTTGTTTCTGTATTTATTTATAGAGAAAGTAACATCAGGATAAATTTAAGTTATATAGCTAGACCTGGGACTAGAATTTTTCAAGCATTTTTGATATGACTATGAATACCAGAAATTCCATAATAGTGTAAAGTCTGTGCTTTCTGCGAGCTCTCAATTTAGTGTATTAAGTGCCAAAAGAGTGGCTAAGGAAATTATTTTCAAATATCAACAAGATGTCTTCATTACCTTAATATTTAGCATTGTGCTTATTGCACAAAAAGTAATCACAAAGAGGATGAGAAAAATAAATACTTGCTAAACTCTCTAGACTTGAAAAAAATGTTTTATGATTTTTTTTAAAGATTTTATTTACTTATTTGACAGAGAGAGCATAAGTAGGGGGAGCAGAAGGGAGAAGGAGAAGCAGGCTGCCCACTGAGGAGAGAGACCGATGTGGGTCTTGATTCCGGGACCCTGGGATCATGACCTAATCTGAAGGCAGATGCATAACCCACTGAGCCACCCAGGTGTCCCATTTTATGACGATTTAAAAACACTTTCAAAATGGCATCTATTTTAGAAGGGATACCACACTCCATGTTCTTTGCCATGGAGGGAAGAAGGGGAGAGTATATCAATCATTTCTAACCATCTTTGGTCTCTCACACCATTTGCATATCAAATCTCACCACACAGTAAGAAAAGAAATTATTGGGGCAATAAGAATGTGGTAGTAGCAATGTAGGAATGAGGGCTAAAGATTTATTTTTTGGGGGGACAGGAAAACATTTTTATTAGTTATATCCCCCTTACCCCATTTCCTTTCCCCTTTCTGAGGAGGGCGCATCTGTTAACTACCATATATTTTCTAAGAGCTTGCACACGTAAGCACACATGTATGCGTGTGACACACACACAGACACACACACACACACCCTTAATCTTTATCCTTAGTTTACTGAACTTTTGCATACTTGAAAACAGCTTTATTTTTTCCCTTTAAATGTTTTAATTTTTTTTATTTTAATACAGAAATTTTTTATTAATATTATTATTTTCAGTTAGCCAGCATATAGTACATCATTAGTTTTTGATATAGTATTCAACGATTTATTATTTGCATATAACACCCAGTGCTCATCACCACACATGCCCTCCTTATTACCTTCTTAATACCCATCACCCGGTTACCCCATCCCCCCACTCTCCTCCCTTCTGTAACCCTCAATTTGGTTCCCAGAGTCCAGAGTCTCTCATGGTTTGTCTCTGTCTCTGATTTCTTCCCATTTAGTTTTCCCTCCTCTTCCCCTGTGGTCCTACGCACTATTCCTTATGTTTGACATATGAGCGAAACCATATGATAATTGTCATTCTCTGCTTGATTTATTTCACTTAGTATAATCCCCTCCAGTTCCATCCAGGTCGATGCAAATGGTGGGTATTCATCCTTTCTGATGGCTGAGTGGTGTTCCATTGTATATATGAACCACATCTTTATCCACTCATCTGTTGAAAGGCATCTTGGCTCTTTCCACAGTTTGGCTATTTTGGACATTGCTGCTATGAACATTGATGTGCATGTGCCCCTTTTCACTACCTCTGTATCTTTGGGGTAAATACCTAATGGACCAATAACCAGGAACAAAATTTGAAGCAGTAATAAAAAACCTCCCAAAAAACAAGAGTCCAGGGCCAGATGGCTTCCCAGGGGAATTCTACCAAACATTTAAAGTAGAAATCATAACTATTCTACTGAAGCTCTTTCAAAAAATAGAAACAGAAGGAAAACTTCCAAACTTGTTCTATGAGACCAGCATTATCCTGATCCCAAAACCAGGCAAAGACCCCATCAAAAAGGAGAATTACAGACCAATATCCTTGATGAACATGGATGCCTAAATACTCAGTAAGATCCTAGCCAATAAGATCCAACAGGACATTAAAAGGATTATCCATCACTACCAGGTGGGATTTATTCCTGGGATGCAAGCGTGGTTCAACATTCACAAATCAATCAGTGGGATAGATGACATTAATAAAAGAAAAGACAAGAACCATATGATCCTCTCAACTGATGCAGAAAAAGCATTTGACAAAATACAGCATCCTTTCCTGATTAAAACTCTTCAGAGTGTAGGGATAGAGGGAAAAAAACCTCAATATCAAAAGCCACCTACAAAAAGCCCACAGCTAATATTATTCTCAATGGGGAAAAACTGAGAGCTTTTCCCTTAAGGTCAGGAACACGACAGGGATGCCCACTCTCACATTTTGTTCAACACAGTACTAGCAGTCTTAGCCTCAGCAATCAGAAAACAAAAAGAAATAAAAGGCACTCAAATTGTCAAAGAAGAAGTCAAACTCTCTCTCTTCACAGATGGCATGATACTTTATGTGGAAAACCCAAAAGACTCCACCCCCAAATTACTAGAACTCATACAGTAATTCAGCAACGTGCAGGATACAAAATCAATGCACAGAAATCAGTTGCATTTCTATACACTAACAATGTGACTGAAGAAAGAGAAATTAAAAAATCAAATCCATTTAGAATAGTACCAATCACCACAAGATATCTAAGAATAAACCTAACCAAAGAGGTAAAGGATTTATACTATAGAAACTACAGAACACTCCTTGGATGGGAGGAAGATAAAAAGAGATGGAAAAACATTCCATGTCATGGATTGGAAGAATAAACATTGTGAAAATATCTATGCTGCCCAGAACAATCTACACTTTCAATGCAATCACTATCAAAATACCATTGACATCTTTCACAGAGCTGAACAAACAACCCAAAAACTGTATGCATCCAGAAAAGACTCCAAATCGCCAGGGGATTTTTTTAAAAAGAAAAACCAAAGTTGGGGCATCACAATGCCTGACTTCAAGCTATATTACAAAGCTGTGATCCTCAAGACAGCATGGTATTGGCACCAAAACAGACACATAAATCAGTGGACTAGAATAGAGACCCCAGAAATGGACCCTCAATTCTATGGTCAACTAATCTTCAACAAATCAGGAAAGATTATCCAATGGAAAAAAGACAGTCTCTTCAATAAATGGTGCTGGGAAAATTGGACAGCCACATGCAGAAGAATGAAACTCGACCATTCCCTTATACCATACACAAAGATAAACTCAAAATGGATGAAAAACCTAAATGTGAGACAGGAATCCATCAAAATCCTAGAGGAGAGCATAGGCAGTAACCTCTTTGACATTGGCCACAGTGACCTCTTTCAAGACATGTCTCTAAGGGCAAGGGAAACAAAAGCAAAAATAAACTTTGGGACTTCATCAAGATAAAAAGCTTTGCATAGCAAAGGAAACGGTCAACAAAACTAAGAGGCAACCCACAGAATGGGAGAAGATATTTGCAAATGACATTATGGATAAAGGGCTGGTATCCAAGATCTATAAAGAACTTCTCAAACTCAACACCCAAAAAACAAATAATCCAGTCAAGAAATGGGCAGAAGACATGAACAGACACTTCTCCAAAGAAGACATACAAATGGCTAACAGACACATGAAAAATCACTAGCCATCTGGGAAATACAAATCAAAACCACAGTGAGATACCACCTTACAACAGTTAGAATTGCAAAAATTAACAAGACAGGAAACAAGTGTTGGCGAAGATGTGGAAAAAGGGGAACGCTCTTACACTGTTGGTGGGAAGGCAAGCTGGTACAGCCACTCTGGAAAACAGTATGGAGGTTCCTCAAGACATTAAAAATAGAGCTACCTTACAACCCAGCAATTGCACTAGTAGGATTTACCCTAAGATTTATTTTTTTAAACTCTGACATACAGAAGAAGACTGAGTGTCATCTATGTTGTTTGAGATTTTTACAAACAAAATATCTGTAATAAAATTCATTTTGCAAGAGAAGAAATAACCTATATTTATATTTTCTATATTCTATATAGCCTGTAAGGGTCTATAATAATACAGGGCAGCTTTTCTTGATGGCTAGGCTTGTCTTACCCTTCAGAAAGTGCTCATAAAATTGATTGCTTTAGTGAGACATGACACATTTATTGTACATCTAGACCCTACAGAATATTGGGGACTAGTTCTGAGACAAATGCTAATGAAGGAGCTAGTATCATAAATACACAAGATACGTTATTTATTTACTTGAAGAATTTTTATTTCTTAATATAAACAATGGGATTTCATTTTGATAGTTTCTTTGTTTGCCATCACACTCTTCAGCAATGCTGCACTAAAACCAGAAATACAGTCAACTATTTTTTACTAAAACCAGAAGAAAACTGAGTCTTTGCTTAAAAGAAGATATACATAGGGAATACTATAAATCAAAAGAAACAATAAAAGCTACTTATTCACATCTTAGCCACTAAAAAATACATGGATTATAAATGACTTATTCTTGGAAATAGTGCCTCAAATCCAAATTGTAACATAACTCACAGTCCAAATAAACACGAGAAAGCTGTCAAATATGGCTCTAAGTCCCAAAGATACCATCATCTGCATTAAAAATGAATGAAATGAGAGAAAGGGAAAAAAATCTGCACTTTATATTTGTCATTCTTTTGTTATCTTCATGTATTTCAGGATAAAGGGCTGGAGGAGTGCAGAAAAACCTTCAGGAATTCGAAGGGAACTCATGGTTGCAATTTTAATATTTTAGAGTAACCCATATTTTGGATTAGACAGCCATTAAAATCTGTTGTTGCCTAGTAGTCTCTTTCTTCAGGCAACAAGCTTGTTTTTGCTACAGGTAAATGAAAGAGCTGTTCCAAGTTATATACTGCAGATGAGAGGAAGAATAGGAAGAAAATTTCATGATCATTAGTCAGGAACCAATGATCACAGTACAATTGGGAGTGCCACCAGTTCCAAATCTTTGATTTGAAATTTTGTCAAAATTAATATGTTCTGGAGTTTTAGAAAAGAACACTCAGTTTAGTTTAAAGTATATCTCACTCAGACCCCACTGGGCTGTACGGTCTTCTTAACATCTTCTTTGAAAATTCCTCTATTAAAAAAACAAATTATCAGGCACTTAATAAGTTGTATAAAATGGTGACACAATTCTCAAAAGGAAATCATTTCTAATACATATGAAACTCTAATCATGTATGTCAAGGGAGCATATGAACCAAGTCCCTGATTTAATAGGAGGTTTACAATACACTGAATAAGCAGAGTCCTACAGCTCTTGAGTCAACCATGTGGCAGATAGAAGTATGTGTGTGCATGTGTGAGTGTGCAACACTCTCTGGTCACCTTGCTTTTACCACTATTGTGGTAGCACCTAAAAAAAATGGAAAAGAGGGGCACCTGGGTGGCCCAGTCGTTAAGCGTCTGCCTTCAGCTCAGGTCATGATCCCAGGGTCCTGGGATTGAGCCCCACATTGGGCTCCCTGCTCAGCAGGAAGCCTGCTTCTCCCTCTCCCCCTGCTTGTGTTCCCTCTCTTGCTGTGTCTCTGTCAAATAAATAAATAAAATCTTTAAAAAAAATGGAAAAGACAAGAAAGCTGGTGCAACTATACTCAATTCAGAAAAAAACAGAGTGTAATAAGAGACAAAGATGAGTGTTATATAATGATAAAGGAGTGAAACCAACAAGAAGATATAACATTTGTAAATATTTATGTACCAAACATAGGAGCACCTAAATACATAAAGCAAATATTAACAGAACTAAAGTGAAAAATTGAAAGCAATACAATAATAGTAGGGGACTTTAACACCCCACTTACAGCAATGGATAAATAATGCAAACAGAAAATCAGTTAGGAAATATCAGTTTTAAATGACACATTAGACCAAATGGACTTACTATGTATATATAGAACATTTATCCAAGAGCAGAATACACATTCTTCTCAAGTATACATGGAACATTCTCCAGGATAGACCAAATGGGGGTCCACAAAGAGGTCTCAATTAATTCAAGAAAACTGAAATCATATCAAGCATCTGCTCTGACCATTATAGTATGAATTAGGAATCTATTAAAATAAGAAAATGAAAAACCACAAAAACATGGAAAACAAACAACATGCTACTGAACAAGCAATGAGTCAAAGAAGAAATCAGAGGAGAAATAAAAAAATACCTTGAGACAAACGAAAAGAAGGATACAACACACCAAAATCTGTGGGACACAACAAAAGCAATTTTAAGAGGAAAATTCACAGAAATAAAGGCCTACATCAAGAAAGAATAAAAATTTCAGATAAACTATCTAACTTTATAGCTAAAGAAACTAGAAAAAGAGAACAAAATAATCCCAAAGTAAGTAGAAGAAAGGAAATAATAAAGTTCAGAACAGAAATAAATGAAATGGAGACTAAAGTAATAGAAAACATTGATTAAAAAAAAAGAGCTATATCTTTAAAAAGATAAACAAAATGGACAAATCTTTAGCTAGATTTACCAAAAAGAAAAAGAGAAAGGGCTCAAATAAGTAAAATCAGAAATGAAAAAGAATTTACAACTGATACCACAGAAATATAAAGGATCATAAGAGAATACCACAAACAATGTATGTCAACAAATTGGACAACCTAGAAGAAATGAATAAATTCCCAGAAACATGCAATCTTCTAAAACTGAATCAGGAATAAAAAGAAAATCTGAATAGACAGATTACTAGAAAGGAAATTGAATCAGTAATCAAAAATCTCCCAACAAAAGTCCGAGGACCAGATGGCTTCACTGGTGAAATCTTCCAAACATTCAAAGAAGATTTAATACTTACCTTTCTCATACTCTTCCAAAAAATTAAAGAGGAGGAATGTTTCCAAACACATTTTATGAGTCCAGCATTACCTTGATACCAAACCAGACAAGGACACCACAAAAAAAAAAAAAAAAAAAAAAAAAAAAGAAAGAAAGAGAGGCAAAAAAAAGAAAAAAAAGAAAATTACAGGCCAGTATTCTTGATGAACATAAATACAAAAACCATCAACAAAATATTACCAAACTGAATTCAACAATAAATTAAAAAGATCATACAGCATGATCAAGTAGGACTTGATCCAGCAATACAGGGATGGTTCAACATCTACGGGTATATCAATGTGATATACTACATAACCAAAACAAAATGAAGGATAAAAATCATATGATCATCTCAATAGATGCAGGAAAAAACATCACAATAAAATTCAACATCCACTTATGATTAAAAAAAAACTCTCAACAAAGTGGGTATAGCATGAACATACCCATAGTAAACATACCCAACATAGTAAAGGCCACAATGACAAACCTGCCGCTAACACTATGCCTAATAAGGGAAAGCTAAAAGTTTTTCCTCTAAGACCAGGAACAAGATAAGAATGCTTACTCTCACCACTTTTATTCAACATAATATTGGAAGTCCTGGCCATGGCAATTAGTCACAAAAATGAAACAAAAGCCATTCAAATAGAAAAGGAAGAAGTGAACTGTTAATATTTGCAGACAACATGATTCTATACATACAGAAAACTCTAAAAACCGCTCTCAAATCTCTTAGAATAAAAGAATGTAGTGAAGATGCAAGATACAAAAATATTAAGATACAAAAATCAGTTGCATTTCTACACACTAATAACAAACTATTAGGAAGAGGTATTAAGAAAACAGTCCCATTTACAATAGCACCAAAAATAACCTAATATCAAGGAAAAATTTCAACCAAAGAGGTGAAAAACCTGTACACTATAAGACTATAAGACACTGATGAAAAAAATTGAAGACATAAAAAATGAAAAGATATTCCATGCTCATGGATTGCAGGAATTAACATTGTTAAAATGTCTATACTACCCAAAGCAATCTATAAATTCAAAGCAATCCCTATCAAAATTCCAATGGCATATTTCATAGAACTAGAACAAATAATTCTAAAATTTGTACGGAACCAAAAGATCTTGATTAACCAAAGCAACCTTAACAAAGAACAAAGCTGGAAGTTTTAAACTCTACTACAAAGCTACTGTAATCAAAACAGTATGGTACTGGAACAAAAACAGACCCATCTGGAAGAGAACTGACAGCCCAGGGAAAAACTCATGCATACATGGACAATTAGCTTATGACAAGGAGCCAAAAACATATAATGGAGAGTGGAGTCTTTTTAATAAATAGTATTTGTGAAAACTGGCAGCCAAATACAAAAGAATGAAAGTAGACCACTATCTTACACCATACACAAAAATGAACTCAAAATAGCTTAAAGACTTGAATGTAAAACCTAAAAATCTTCTGCACAGTGAAGTAACCCATACTCAAAATGAAAGAGCAATCTATTGACTGGGAGAAGACATTATATATCGAATTAGGCATTAATATCCAAAATATAAAATGAACTCATACAACTCAAAAACAACAACAACAAAAAACCGAAAACAATCTGATTTAAAAATGGGCAGAGGTGGTATCTCATTGAGGTTTTGATTTGTATTTCCCTGATGCCAAGAAATGTTGAGTACTTTTTCATGTGTACGTTGGTCATTTGGATGTCTTCTTTGGAAAAATGTCTGTTCATGTCTTCTGCCCATTTCTTGATTGGATCATTTGTTCTTTGGGTGTTGAGTTTAATAAGTTCTTTATAGATTTTGGATACTAGCCCTTTATGGTGGGAATGCAAGCTGGTGCAGCCACTTTGGAAAACAGTATGGAGGTTCCTCAAAAAGTTGAAAATAGAGCTACCATACGACCCAGCAATTGCACTACTGTGTATTTACCCCAAAGATACAAATGTAGGGATCTGAAGGGGTACATGCACCCCAATGTTTAGAGCAGCAATGTCCACAACAGCCAAACTATGGAAAGAGCCAAGATGTCTATCGACAGATGCATGAATAAAGAAGAAGTGGCATATATATATATATATATATATATATATATATATATATATATACACACACACACACACACACAATGGAATATTAGGCAGCCATCAAAAGGAATGAGATCTTGCCATTTGCAATGACCTGGATGGAACTAGAGGGTATTATGCTGAGCGAAATAAGTCAATCAGAGAAAGACATGTATCATATGACCTCACTGATATGAGGAATTCTTAATCTCAGGAAACAAACTGAGGGTTGCTGGAGTGGTGGGGGGTGGGAGGGATGGGGTGGCTGGGTGATAGACATTGGGGAGGGTATGTGCTATGGTGAGTGCTGTGAATTGTGTAAGACTGTTGAATCACAGACTGTACCTCTGAAACAATAATATATTATATGTTAAAAAAAAAAAGAAGATAGCAGGAAGGGAAAAATGAAGGGGGTGAAATCAGAGGTGGACATGAACCATGAGAGACTATGGACTCTGAGAAACAAACTGAGGGTTCTAGAGGGGAGTGGGGTGGGGGGATGGGTTAGCCTGGTGATGGGTATTAAAGAGGGCATGTACTGCATGGAGAACTGGGTGTTATATGCAAACAATGAATCATGGAACACTACATCGAAGACTAATGATGTAATGTATGGTGATTAACATAACATAATAATAAAAAAAATAGGCAGAGGATCTAAATAGACATTTTCCCCCCAAACCCCAAAACAACATGAAGGTGGTCAACAGGCACATAAAAAGATGTTCAGCATCACTAATTATTAGGGAGATGCAATCAAAACCACAATAAGGTATCACCTCATACCTGTTAGAATTGCGATTTTCAAAAAGACAAAGAATACCAAGTGTTTGAGAGGATATGGAGAAAAGCAAACCCTCGAACACCGTTGGGATTGTAAATTGGTACAGCCACTATTGAAAACAGTATGAAAATCTTCAAAAAATTAAGGATAGAACTACCATATTATCCAGCTATTCCACCTTTGGGTATATAGCCAAAAACATGAAAACACTAATTCAAAAAGATATATGCACTCCAGTGTTCATTGCAGCATTATTTAAAATAGGAAAGATATGGAAACAAACTAAATTTCTGTCCATCAATGGATGAATAGATAAAAAAGATATGTATAAACAATGGAATACTACTCAGCCATAAAAAAGAATGAAATCTTGTTATTTGTGACAACAAATGCGGTATTATGCTAAGTGAAATAAGTCAGAGGAGAAAGAGAAATACTGTAGGATTTCACTCATGTGGAATATTAAAAATAATAAAACAAAACAAGCAAACAAATAAAACAAAAACAAACTCATAGATATGATGGAGATTGGATTAGTGGTTACCAGAGGAGAAGGGAGTTATTGGGAGAAAGAGGTGAAGGGTGTCAACTGTAGGGTGATGGATGGTAACTAGACATTTAGGGGGGCTCACTTTTCATATAAATACACATCGAATTATGTTGTATGCCTGAAATTTATATTTAAAAAATATATATCCCGTATGTCTTATAGGCAGAAATCCTGTCCATGGCAGGTTGCTCTGTAATTCATTTGAGCACCTGTATTGTGTCTTATTCATGCTATTGTAATAAACATACTAATTCCAAAATGTTCACCAAAAAAAGAGAAAAAAAGAATCCTACTATTGTTCATGAAGCTATGTGTATTTTGTGTAACTCTGTATATGTAACTTGTCTGTGTGTGTATTTAAATTATATTACTACCATATAAGTATAGAAATAAATATTTCAGTAGTGGTAATTGTCAGAATAAATGACTTTCTTTTTAAAAGAAAAAAAAATGGCTTCATCTAGTCTGGCTTACCAAGAGTAGATCTCTCGGGCGCCTGGGTGGTTCAGTTGGTTAAGCAACTGCCTTTGGCTCAGGTCATGATCCTGGAGTCCCGGGATCGAGTCCCACATCGGGCTCCCTGCTCAGGAGGGAGTCTGCTTCTCCCTCTGACCCTCTTCCCTCTCATGCTCTCTATCTATCATTCTCTGTCTCTCAAATAAATAAAATCTTTTAAAAAAAAAAAAGAATAGATCTCTCATTCAGCAACTGTCTTCAATAAGAAAAGAAGTACAAGGAAACCTGGAATTTGCTTGACACAGGCATGTAGCCATTGGAACTTGTGCCACAACATGCCCACAAATGAAAAGCATGCACAATAGACTGCACGAAGCCAGGGGAGAGACAACCAAGGGTGATGCATGTGTAAATATCATACAGTACTGAGTTTAAATTGAGTAGCATTGCAGAGGAGCTCAAATTGTTTTTGAGAGACTATAAATATATCCTTGGATATTACTTATAATAGAAGAATACACTTGCAATTCTTTTTTTCCTATTGGTAATGGAAATTTAAGCATTGCCAATAACTATTCTCTCGAGGACAACAAAAGGAGGATATAAAAGGCTGCAATAAAAAAATAGGATTATTTAGTTTAAATATGTGTACAGAGCCAGGTTTCCAAAATTTGCTACAGAATTAAGAGAAACATCTGATTATGAACATTTTCTATCACAGGGCAGTTCAATGTCCCCCAGCCCAACACTACAATAATCAACAAAGAGAGATGTAGATTCTAGTTCCTGAAGAATGGTATAGTTAATTTTCTCCTTGATTTCATCCTTTTTAAGTCTGTAGGGAGAAGGAAGTGTTCTAAAAGAGCAAAGACCAATAAGTCTACATATGGAAAGCAATTTGTAGTTTGGGGTGGGGTTAAGTTACCAGTACATTTAGATATATACCAAGAAGTAGGCCTATGGAAAATCACACGTTTAGCAAGAACATTGTGGGGCATACACACACACAAAAAAAAATGCATGATGTCCTAAATCAATTAGAGAAAGCAATGGTTTATCAATATGCAGCATCCACACTCAGAATGCTAGTGAGATATATGTAACATTGAAACAAAACAGCTACTTTGGCAGAAAATTCTTACATTATTTCTGCTAGATCAGCATCTGCTCCCAGGTGTGAAGTACTTTCGGCCTGCAAAATTGTAGACTTGGAAAGAGGCTGCATTTGTCTAGAACAAATATAAAAAGTAGCATCAGCTAAGAGGAGATGCTGACACAGCATTGAGATAACATAACAATGGGAAAATTTTGAAGGGGAGCCCAATGAGTTATGTGGACCAGTGCTTCTGAACTCAGGGGCACTTTACCCCTCCATGGACATTTGACAATGTCTGGAAACATTTCTTGCTGTCATAACTATGGGATCTAGTGAGTAGAGGCCAGAGATGCTGCTAAACATCGTACAGTGCACCAGACAGCCTCTCACAACAAAGAATTATGTAGCCTAAAATGTGATTAGTACTGAGGTTGAAAAGCCCTGCTCTAGTCCAAAGGCAATGTTTTCACAATGGGAGAAGAATGCTATTTTGTTTGTCTACTCTACCAGAAGGAAAACTTCCTGGGGGCAGGAAATTTGTCTGCAGTGTACATTGCATTATGACTAGTACGTAGAACAATGCCTGACACACAGTAGATACTTAATACATGTGTCATGAATGAATGTAAGACTGAGAAACCACAGCAGGAGAGGAGTTGGCAGTTAACTGGTTGGACTGAAGTGGGAGAGGGATGATAAACACCCGGGACTCAGAGATGTGTTTCATTACCCCCCCTACCAATCCTAACACTGTCTGAACATCCTAGGAGACTAATGCAAAGGGCTGAATCTCAAAAGACAGAACAAATCATATATTATTCTTTATGTAATCCTATTCAATAACAGAAAGAAAGAGGATAATACTTATCAAAAACATTTAAGTCAAAACTTTCCATTACAAATTTTTAACTTCTCAGAGAGAAAATGTTACAAAGGGATATTTTACCATCACTGCTGAGTCACTAAACATCACCTTGACCTTCAGAGTCAGAAGTTAGCTAGCGACTGGGATAGCATTCAACAGCATATAATCCTTAAAGTTTGTATATGCTTGGATGAAAATTCCAAAACCTCCATCTTTAAGAATTGTCTACTTTTCCCTATTCAGTGTTTAAATCATATAAGGAAGTGAATTTTTAATTAGTCTGCTTCTGTTTAAGAAAACCATTTCACAGAAAAATAAAAATAAAACAGCCAAAAAATCATCAACTTCCCCCTATAAATTTACCAATTTAAAAATGATGTGAATTTTGGAGGGTGGAGCAAGATGGCGGAGGAGTAGGAGACCTGGATTTCGTCTGGTCTCAGGAATTCAGCTGGATAGGGATCAAACCATTCTGAACACCTACGAACTCAACAGGAGATCGAAGAAGAGAGTAGCAACAACTCTCTGAACAGAGAAGCGACCACTTACTGGAAGGTAGGACGTGCGGGGAAGTGAATCTGAGGCGATATTTGGGAGGATAGACGGTGGGGGAGGGGCCGCCATCGGCCGCTTCTGGCAAGTGATAGAGCCGCGGAGCACAAAATCGGAACTTTGAGAAGTCGGCTCCACAGAGGGAAGTCACTTCAGTGGCTAAGTGGGGGGTGGAACCCTCACGGGACAGTGTGGTCTCAGGACCCTCGGGGTCACAGAAAGACCGAGGGTGCCTGAGTGCAGCAGAGCTCCCAGGTATCAGAGCGGGGAAGGCGGCTGCAGAGACGGAGCTGAGGAGCTAGCTCTCAGCTCGGGGTTGCCATAAACTGTGATCCGCGGCCCAGTCGGGCCACTGCTCCTCCAGCAGGGACCCAACAAGTAGCAGAGCTGGGGAGACTCCTCTTCCTCCCCCGGGAGGAGCGGCGCGGGAGCACACGGCAGGGATCTGCTGGGTTTGGAGACTCCACACGGGGTCAGGTGCCAGAGATAGAAACGCTCGGTCACAGGCCGTGTGAGCACAGAGTGCGGCCGGAGACCGGGGAGACGGGAGTGACTGCTTTTCTCTGGGGGCGCACTGAGGAGCGGGGCCCCGAGTTCTCAGCTCCTCCGGGTGGAGATTGGGAGGCCACCATTTTCACCCTGGTCCTCCAAAGCTGTACCTAGAGCTTGCAGGGAACAAAAGCTCCTGAGACCAAATCTGAGCAGATTGCTTAGCCTGGACCAACAAGGGTGGGGCATTCTGCCACCGGCAAAGACAGTTGGGAACCACGGCAACAGGCCCCTCCCCCAGAAGATCAGCACGAACAGCCAGCAAGCAAAGACCAAGTTTACCGATCAAGGAGAATGGGAGAACTCCAGCAATAGGGGAATACTGCACATAGAATTCATGGCTTTTTTACCATAAATCATTAGTTATTCAAAGTTAATTTTGTAACTGTTTTTTTTTTTATTTTTCTTTTTCGCTTTTACAACCAACATCTTATCAATCCCTTTTTTAAAAAAACATTTTTTGTTTTTCATTTTTAGAGTCATATTTTATCCCTTCATAGTACTTACCCTTATTTGGGGCATATATATATAAGTTGTTCTCTCTTTAAAATTTTGAGATACAGTTTCTTCCAACAGATCAAAATATACCCTAAATCACTAGTGTATGGCTTTGTTCTAGTCTCCTGCCTGATCACACTCTCTCCCATTTTTTCTCTCTTTTTTTTAAATCTTCTTTCTTTTTTCAAATAACTTCTTATCTTATCAATTCCTTTTATAAAATCTTTTATAATTTTCATCTTTACAGTCATCTTTCATCCCTTCATTGTACCAACCCTTATTTTGTACATATATAAGTCTATCTTCCTTTAAAATTTTAGGAGGCAATTTCATCTAACAGACCAAAATACGCCCAAAATCTAATGTGTGGCACTGATCTATGCACTAGCCTGATCATATTTGATCATATTCTGTTTTTTTATTTTGTTATGTTTCTGTTTCTTTTTATCTTTTTCTATTTCTTTCTTTTCTCTTTCTTTCTTCTTTCTTTCCCTTTCTTTTCCCCTGGTTTCAGGTCTTTTCTGATTTGTATAGAGTATATTTGCAGGGGATGTTGTTAACCTGTTAGCATTTTGTTCTCTCATTCGTCTATTATCCTCTGGACAAAATGACAAGATGAAAAAAATCACCTCAGCAAAAAGAACAAGAGGTAGTACCGTCTGCCAGGGACCTACTCAATACGGACATTAGTACGATATTGGACCTAGAGTTCAGAATCATGACTTTAAAGATACTAGCTGGGCTTGAAAAAAGCATGCAAGTTATTAAAGAAACCTTTTCTGGAGAAATAAAAGAACTAAAACCTAACCAAGTCGAAATCTGAAAGGTTATTAATGAGGTGCAATCAAAAATGGGGGCACTAACTCCTAGGATAACTGAGGCAGAAGAGAGAATCAGTGATATAGAAGACCAAATGATGGAAAATAAAGAGGCTGAGAAAAAGAGAGATAAACAACTACAGGATCACAAGGGCAGAATTCGAGAGATACGCGATAAGATAAGACGAAAGAACATTAGAATAATTGGGATCCCAGAAGAAGAAGAAAGAGAGAGAGGGGCAGAAGGTATACTGGAGCAAATTATACCAGAGAACTTCCCTAACGTGAGGAAGGAAACAGGCATCAAAATCCAGGAGGCACAGAGAACTCCTCTCAAAATCAATAAAAATAGGTCAACACTCCGACATCTAATAGTAAAACTTACGAGTCTCAGAGACAAAGAGAAAATCCTGAAAGCAGCTCGGGAGAAGAGATCTGTAACCTACAATGGTAGAAACATTAGATTGGCAACAGACCTATCCACAGAGACCGGGCAGGCCAGAAAGGACTGGCATGATAACTTCAGAGCACTAAACGAGAAAAATATACAGCCAAGAATACTATATACAGCTAGGCTGTCATTGAAAATAGAAGGAGAGATACAAAGCTTCCAGGACAATCAAAAAATAAAGGAATTTGCAAACACGAAACCAGCCCAACAAGCAATATTGAAAGGGGTCCTCTAAGCAAAGAGAGAGCCTAAAAGCAGCATAGATCAGAAAGGAACACAGACAATATACAGTCACAGTCACCTTACAGGCAATAAAATGGCACGAAAATCATATCTTTCAATAGTTACCCTGAATGTAAATGGGCTAAAAATCCCAGTCAAGAGACACAGGCTATCAGGTGGGATTAAAAAACAAGACCCGTCGATATGCTGTCTGCAAGAGACTCATTTTAGACACAAAGACACCCCCACATTGAAAGTGATGGGGTGGAAAACCATTTACCATGCTAATGGACACCAAAAGAAAGCTGGGGTGGCAAATCTTATACCAGACAAATTAGATTTTAAAACGAAGACTGTAATAAGAGATGAAGAAGGACACTATATCCTACTTAAAGGGTCTATCCACAAGAAGATCTAACAAATTGTAAATATCTATGCCCCTAACATGGGAGCAGCCAATTATATAAGGCAATTAATAACAAAAGCAAAGAAACACATTGACAACAATACAATAATAGTGGGGGACTTTAACACCCCCCTGACTGAAATGGACAGATCATCTAAGCAAAAGATCAACAAGGAAATAAAGACTTTACATGACACACTGGACCAAATGGACTTCACAGACATATTCAGAACATTCCATCCCAAAGCAACGGAATACACATTCTTCTCTAGTGCCCATGGAACATTCTCCAGAATAGATCACATCCTAGGTCACAAATCAGGTCTCAACCAATACCAAAAGATTGGGATTATACCCTGCATATTTTCAGACCACAATGCTTTGAAACTAGAACTCAATCACAAGAGTAAAGTTGGAAAGAACTCAAATACATGGAGGCTAAAGAGCATCCTACTAAAGAATGAATGGGTCAACCAGGAAATTAAAGAAGAATTTAAAAAATTCATGGAAACCAACGAAAATGAAAACACAACTGTTCAAAATCTTTGGGATACAGCAAAGGCAGTCCTAAGAGGAAAGTATATAGCAATACAAGCCTTTCTCAAGAAACAAGAAAGGTCTCAAATACACAACCTATCCCTACACCTAAAGGAGCTAGAGAAAAAACAGCAAATAAAGCCTAAACGCAGCAGAAGAAGAGAAATAATAAAGGTCAGAGAAGAAATCAATGAAATAGACACCAAAAGAACAGTAGAACGGATCAACGAAACTAGGAGCTGTTTCGTTGAAAGAATTAAGAAGACTGATAAACCCCTGGCCAGACTTATCAAAAAGAAAAGAGAAAGGACCCAAATCAACAAAATCATGAATGAAAGAGGAGAGATCACAACCAACACCAAAGAAATACAAACAATTATAAGAACATATTATGAGCAACTCTATGCCAGCAAATTAGATAACCTAAAAGAAATGGGTGCATTCCTAGAGATGTATCAACTACCAAAATTGAACCCAGAAGAAATAGAAAACCTGAACAGACCTATCACCACTAATGAAATTGAAGCAGTCATCAAACATCTCCCAACAAACAAAAGCTGAAGGCCAGATGGCTCCCCAGGGGAATTCTACCAAACATTTAAAGAAGAATTAATACCTATTCTCCTGAAAGTGTTCCAAAAAATAGAAATGTAAGGAAAACTTCCAAACTCATTTTATGAGGCCACCATTACCTTGATCCCCAAACCAGACAAAGACCCCATCAAAAAGGAGAATTACAGACCAATATCCTTGATGAACATGGATGCAAAAATTCTCACCAAAATACTAGCCAATAGGATCCAACAGTACATTAAAAGGATTATTCACCATGACCAAGTGGGATTTATCCCTGGGCTGCAAGCCTGGTTCAACATCTCCCAATCCATCAACATGATACAATAAATTCACAAAAGAAAGAACAAGAATCATATGATTCTCTCAAAAGATGCAGAAAAAGCATTTGACAAAGTACAACATCCTTTCTTGATCAAAACTCTTCAGAGTATAGGGACAGAGGGTACATACCTCAATATCATAAAAGCCATCTATGAAAAACCTACAGCAAATATCATTCTCAATGGGGAAAAGCTGAGAGCCTTTCCCCTAAGGTCAGGACCGTGGCAGAGATGTACATTATCACTACTGCTACTCAAAATAGTATTGGAAGTCCTACCCACAGCAATCAGGTAACAAAAATATCAAAGGCATCTAAATCGGCAATGAGGAAGTCAAACTCTCACTCTTTGCAGATGATATGATACTTTATGTGGAAAACCCAAAAGACTCCACCCCAAAGCTGCTAGAACTCATACAGGAATTCAGTAAAGTAGCAGGATATAAAATCAATGCACAGAAATCAGTGGCATTCCTATACAGCAACAACAAGACAGAAGAGAGACAAATCAAGGAGTCGATCCCATTTACAATTGCACCCAAAACCATAAGATACCTAGGAATAAATTTAACTAAAGAGACATAGGATCTGTAGTCAGAAAACTATAAATACTCATGAAGGAAATTCACAAAGAAATGGAAAAACGTTCCATGCTCATGGATTGGAAGAACAAACATTGTGAAGATGTCAGTGCTACCTAGAGCAATCTACACATTCAATGCAATCCCCATCAAAATACCATCCACTTTTTTCAAAGAAATGGAACAAATAATCCTAAAATTTGTATGGAACCAGAAGAGACCCCGAATAGCCAGAGGAATATTGATAAAGAAAAGCAGAGCTGGCGGCATCACAATTCCGGACTTCCAGCTCTATTACAAAGCTGTCATCATCAAAACAGTATGGTACTGGCACAAAAACAGACACATAGATCAATGGAACAGAATAGAGAGCCCAGAAATGAACCCTCAACTCTATGGTCAACTCATCTTTGACAAAGCAGGAGAGAATGTCCAATGGAAAAAAGACAGTCTCTTCAACAAATGGTGTTGGGAAAATTGGACAGCCACATGCAGAAGAATGAAACTGGACCATTTCCTTACACCACACACAAAAATAGACTCCATATGGTTGAAAGACCTAAACGTGAGACAGAAGTCCATCAAAATTCTAAAGGAGAACACAGGTAGCAACCTCTTCGACCCCAGCCGCAGCAACTTCTTCCTAGAAACATCACCAAAGGCAAGGGAAGAAAGGGAAAAATGAACTATTGGGATTTCATCAAGATAAAAAGCTTTTGCACAGCAAAAGAAACAGTCCACAAAACCAAAAGACAACCGACAGAATGGGAGAAAATATTTGCAAATGACATATCAGATAAAGGGCTAGTCTCCAAAATCTATAAAGACCTTATCAAACTCAACACCCAAAGAACAAATAATCCAATCAAGAAATGGGCAGAAGACATGAACAGACATTTTTCCAAAGAAGACATCCAAATGGCCAACAGACACATGAAAAAGTGCTAAACATCTCTTGGCATCAGGGAAATCGAAATTAAAACCTCAATGAGATACCACCTCACACCAGTCAGAATGGCTAAAATTAATAAGTCAGGAAACGACAGATGTTGGCGGGGATGCAGAGAAAGGGGAACCCTCCTACACTGCTGGTGGGAATGCAAGCTGGTGTAACCACTCTGGAAAACTGTATGGAGGTTCCTCAAACAGTTGAAAATAGAGCTATCATACGATCCAGCAATTGCACTACTGGGTATTTACCACAAAGATACAAATGTAGGGATCTGAAGGGGTATGTGCACCCCGATGTTTATAAGAGCAATGTCTAGAATAGCCAAACTGTGGAAAGAGCCAAGATGTCCATCGACAGATGAATGGATAAAGAAGAGGTGGTATATATACACAATGGAATATTATGTAGCCACCAAAAGGAATGAGATCTTGCCATTTGCAAAGACGTGGATGGAAGTGGAGGGTGTTATGCTGATTGAAATAAGTCAATCAGATAAAGACATGTATCATATGACCTCACTGATATGACGAATTCTTAATCTCAAGAAACAAACTGAGGGTTGCTGGAGTGGTGGGGGGTGGGAGGGATGGGGTGGCTGGGTGATAGACATTGGGGAGGATATGTGCTATGGTGAGCGCTGTGAATTGTGGAAGACTGTTGAATCACAGATCTGTACTTCTGAAACAAAGAATGCAATATATGTTAAGAAAAAAAAGAAGAAGATAGCAGGAAGGGAAGAATGAAGGGGAGTAAGTTGGAGGGGGAGACAAACCATCAGAGACGATGGACTCTGAAAAACAAATTGAGGGTTCTAGAGGGGAGGGGGTGGGGGGATGGGTTAGTCTGGTGATGGGTATTAAAGAGGGCACATTCCGCGCGGAGCACTGGGTGTAATGCACAAACAATGAATCATGGAACACTACATCAAAAACTAATGATATAATGTATGGTGATTAACATAATAATAAAAAAATTAAAAAAAAAGAAAATTAAGAGCACCTTAAAAATGTGAATTTCTTGTTCCATATTTAGATTTTATTTGATTATTTAATTTCTTAATCAATTTCATCTAATTAACATTGGCCTTTCACTTAATATTTTTCTTCTTTTGGTTATCTAAAATATAAAATTACACCTTTTTTCTTCTTCTCAATCAGCACAATGCCTGAATTGAATGTATTTTTGGCTATGACTTTTCAGAACATTAAATTCTTATCTTTCTTAGAATGGAAGACAATGAGTAATTCAAAAAGAAATTCACTGGGTCATATTGCTGCCAATAGATGAAGCCATGAAACTGATTTAAATGGCTAAAAATAGGCATTATTTAATGTCAAATGGCTTAGTTTAAATACTAATTACATTCCACCATTAGAGACTTATAAAAAATTGTTCCTCAATCCATCTTTGTATTACCAATTTATCTTTTTATTTTTTATTTTATGTTTTTAAAGATTTTATTTATTTATTTGAGAGAGTGAGAGAGAGAGTACAAGAGTGGGTAGGGTCAGAGGGAGAAGCGGGCTTCCCGTGGAGCCTGATGTGCGACTCGATCCCAGGACTGCAGAATCATGACCTGAGCTGAAGAGAGTCGCTTAACCAACTGAGCGACCTAGGCAGCCCCAATTTATTTTTTTTTTAATGTTGGAAAACCACTGGGGTAAAGAACAGAAGCACAGTTATCACCATGACATCAGAACCCAGCCCTGTCTGCCTGACACCACTGGTCTTCTCATTCTGATTTCAGTTCTTCATTTCTTGGATATAGTTGTTGAGTAGTTTTATTTTATTTTTGTTTTTCAGTAAGAACTCCAGAATATTTTATTTCTGAAATGATTTTGTATTTGAGAGTACCTGTCTGTAGCTTTTATGCTTGTCCGGCATGTTGTGTGAGTTATCTTCTAGCATGATATTACTTTTTTTCAGAACTGTGCAGGAATTGCTTAATTGCCTTTTGGCAGTGACTGCTGTGCAAAAGTCTGAGACTGGCCTAATATTTTTTCCCTCTTTCTCAGAAAAATGATTTTCTTCCCAGAGTTCATTTTCTTCTCTTGAAGTGTGGTGACTTACATAGTATATGTCTCTGTGTTTATTGTTCTGTATCTATCACGAACAGAACACAATTTTTACTTTTCCCGCAGATTCCATTCGGGAAGTTTTCTTCTGTAATGTCTCAGTGTTCTCTGTTCCATTTGTTTGGTTTTCAACTTCTGGTATATTTATGACAGTTTATTACATTTCACATATCCATAATATTATCTATAGTTTTTTGTGTCCTTTTCCTTTGTGTTTACATAAACAAGCTTTTCTTCTACATCATTAATTAATGTTTTTATTAGCTATTGTCTGGTCTGTTCTTCAACCTTTTCAATTTATTATTAACTTTTTAATGTTGCTCTTTTGGTCTTTGTTTTATTTTCTTTTGCATTTAAAAATTTCATTCAATTCAGTCTTGTGTCTACTATTTTGTTTGAACTCTTATATCTAAATTCTCCTCTAATGAGGAGCTCTCTTGGGGAATTTTCTTCTGTTTCTTGGACTTCTTTCCAGATTAGATTCTTCACCTGTCTTGTTGCATATTAGATTTCTCTCCCCTCTCCCATGGTGGTATGTTTACAGTCCATGCTTTTCTTTACTTTTACCTCATGTTTCAAGTGGAATCATCTGTCAGGGTCATCTTTGTGCTCTGTATATAGTGGAGTCTTCTTGACTCCTTCCACAGCTGCTGAGACCTAGTCTTCTCTCTTCCACCTATAGTTTGTGAATTGAGCATTTTGTTTCCTATCCCTCTTTTTTTTTTTTTGTCTGTAGCCTCAGGATGGAGAGCAACACAAAAGAGAGCTCAGCGTTGGTTATGTGCTATCTTTCTGTGGTTCCCCCCCACCCCCATTAAATGGGATTTTGTCAAACACGCTTTTTGGTTATTGTTTTTTTAATTTTTCCCACTTCACATTATGTATTGAAAATCATTCCAAATGAATGCATTAAATCTACTTTATTCTTTCCTTGATAATCAGTTGCAAAAAAACTTAATAAAGATGTACAGACATTTACATTGTTTTTAAAAAAGTATCTGGTAATGCTCATAAGCATACATGATAAAAATTATTGGAAGATATAAATTCAAAAATTTTGGCAGGGGAAAAACAATACCAATAGAAGACTGAAAATTACATTAAAAAATAAACAGTGATATAGTCATACCATCATTTCAATTTCTTGTTTTTTATCACATATCTCTAGGTAACCCCGCAATAATTACAGTGCAAAATTAATTTCCTGACAAAGATTTTTCAGTATGTATTTTCATTTATAAATGTATTACTTTTTTTTTTAGCACCAACTTCTTTTTAACCAATGACAACAGGAAGAAGTTTATAAGTCATCTGGATATATCTGCTACACTCAATGTAGTACAAAGTAGATGAAGTAATCTTTCCTCTTTAGCATTTATTATAAAACTTAAACAGACTTAATGAAGCTGAACATTTAGCAGGCACCTACAGTGTTTTCCTGTTTTTTTCTGTCTTTTTATCTTTTGATCCCCTTCACCCATTTCTCCCACCCCCACCCCTAACCCCTGTCTCTGGCAACTACCAGTCTGCTCTCCTTATCTATGATAATGTTTTTTTTCAAAGGTTACACACATAAAAGAGATCATACAGTATTTAATTTTCTCTGATCTATTTCATTTAGCTTAATGTCCTCAAGATCCATCCATGTTGTTGCAAATAGCAAGAAGTCTTTTTTATGGCTGAATAATATTCCTGTGTGTGTGTGTGTGTGTGTGTGTGTGTATGCATCTCACAATTTATCAACTTATCCATTATGAGTATTCATTATGTTGTTTTCATATTTTGACCATTGTAAATAATGCTGCAATGAACATGGGGGTGCACATATCTTTTTGAACCAGTGTTTTCATTTTCTAGGGCAAATACCCAACAGTGGTGATTACTGGATCAGAAGGTAGTTCTATTTTTCATTTTTTGAGGAATCTCCAACTGTTTTTCACAGTGGCTGCACCAATATCCATTCCCACCAACAATGCACAAGGGTTCTCTTTTCTCCACATCCTCGCCAACACTTGTTATTTTTTATCTTTTTGACAATAGCCATTCTAACAGGTGTGAGGTGGTATTTCATTGTGGCTTTGTTTGCATTTTCCTGATGATCAATGATGTTCAGCATATTTTAATGTACCTGTTGACCATCTGTTTCTCATCTTTGGAAAAATGTCTATTCAGATCTGCCCATTTTTAATGAGATTGTTTTTTTGTTGTTGTTACTGAGTTGTATGAGTTTTTTATATATTTTTGATATTAGTCCCTTATTGATGTGATTTGCCAATATTTTCTTTCGTTCAGTAGGTTGCCTTTTCATTTTGTTGATGGTTTCTTTCACTGTGCAGAAGCTTTTGAAGTATGATATAGTCCGACTTATTTATTTTTGCCTTGTTTATTTTGCTTTTGGTGTCAAATTCAAAAAAATCATTGCCAAGACTTATGTCAAAGAGTTTACCACCATTTTTCTTCTAGGAGTTATATGATTTCAGGTTTTACATTCAAGTCTTTAATCCATTTTGAGCTAATTTTTGTGTATGATGTAAGATAGTAGTTGAGTTCTTTTGCAAGTGGCTGTCATTTTCCCAACATCATTTATTGAAGAGACTGTCCTTTCCTCATTGTATATTCTTGGCTCCTTTACTGTAAATTAATTTACCCTTATAAGCATGGATTTATTTCTGGGCCCTCTATTCTGTTTCATTGATCTATGTGTCCATTTTTATGGTAACACCGTACTGTGTTAATATGTAATAGGTAATGTAATATTAATATGTAATAAAGCTATAGTAATAGCTTTATAGTATAGTTTGAAAAAAGAGAGCATTATGACTCCAGCTTTGTTCTTTTCAAGATTGCTTTGGCAATACATTTTTTTTTTTTTTTGGTTCCATGCAATCTTTAGGATCATTTGTTCTATTTCTTTGAAAAACTGCCATTGGAATTTTTATAGGGATTGCACTGAATCTGTATGTTGTTTTGGGTAGTATGGACATTTTAACAATATTGATTTTTCCAACTCGTGAACACAGAATGACTTTCCATTTGCTTCTGTCTTCTTAATTTCTTTCATTAATGCCATATAGTTTTAAATATACACATCTTTCACCTCCTTGGTTGAATTTATTCCTACGTATTTTATTCTTTTTGATGCAATTGTAAATGGGACTGTTTTCTTGATTTCTCTATCTCATACTTTGTTATTAACAAATAGAAATGCAACAAATTTTTGTATATTGATTTTGTATCCTGTAACTTAACTGCATTCATTTATTAGTTCTAACAGTGTTCAAAGGAGCCTTTATAATTTTCCATGTATAATATCATGTGATTTGTAAACAGTGACAGTTTTACTTCTTTGTTTCCATTTTGTATGCCTTTTATTAGAAGGCTCTAAGATTTTCAACATTGAATATGATGTTAGCTGTAGGCTTATCATATATGGGCTATACTGGGTTGAGGTAGATTCCCTAATGTATTGTCGAATTCATTTTGCTAGTCCTTTGTTGAGAATTTTTGCATCTATGTTTATCAAGGATATTGGCCTATAATTTTATTTTTTTATGGTGTCCTTGCCTGGTTTTGATATCCAGGTAATACCTCATGAAATGAGTTTGGAAGAGTTCCCATATCTTCTACTTTTTTTAAGAGTATGAGAAGAACAGGTATTAAATCTTTGAATGTTTGGAAGAATTCACCAGTGAAACCATCTGGTCCTGGACTTTTGTTTGCTGCTGCCAACAACATTTGATTATTGATTCAATCTCTTTACTAGGAATCAGTCTGTTCAGGTTTTCTATTTCATCATGATTCAATCTTCGTAGGGTGTATGTTTCCAGGAATTTATACATTTCTTCTAGGTTGCTGAATTTGTTGGCCTGTAATTGCTTATGGTAGTCTCTTATAATCCTTTGTATTTCTGTGTTATTGGTTCTAAAATCTCCTTTCATTTCTCATTTTATTTATTTAAGCCCACTCTGATTTTTTCTTGGTGAGTCTAGCTGAATGTTTCTCCATTTTGTTTATCTTTTCCAAGGACTAGTTCATACTTTCATTGATTTGTTCTTCTTTTTCTAGTTCCTTGAGGTATAAAGTTTGTTTGTTTATTTGAGATTTTTCTTCTTTCTTAATGTAGGCATTTATCACTATAAACTTCCCTCTTAGAACAGCTTTTGCTACATCACACAAATTTTTGTATGTGACATTTTCATTTTTGTTTGTCTCAAGGTTTTTTTAATCCCTTTTTATTTCTTTATTTGACCCACTGGTTGTACAATAACATGTTATTTAATCTCCACTTTTTTTGTGGTTTTTTTTTTTAAGTTTTCTTCATCTAATATCATTGTGGTCAGAGAAAGTGCCTGATGTGATTTCAATCCTCTTGATTTTACAAAGACTTGTGACCTAACATTTGATTTATCCTGGAAAATGTTCCATGTGCACGTGAAAAGTATGCTTATTCTATTGCTTTTGGATAAAATGTTCTGTATCTTCTAAATCTAAAATCTTCTATGAAGTCCATCTGGTCCAATGGGTAGTTTAAGGCCAATGTTTCCTTACTGATATTCTGTCTGGATGGTCTATCCATTGATGATATTAAATTATTAAAATCCCCTACTAATATTGTATTGCTGTCTATTTCTCCCTTTAGGTCTGTTAATATTTGCTTTTTATATTTAGGTGCTCCTATGTTGGGTGCATAAATATTTACAAATGTTATATTTTTATCTATATCATGTATCTATAAGTGTATAGATATATATAAATGTTGGATTGATCCCTTTATCATTATATAATACTCATCTTCATTTATTACAGCCTTTGTTTTAAAGTCTATTTTTTCTGATATAAGTATAGCTACTCCAGCTTTTTGTGTTTGTTTGTTTGTTTCCATATGCACTGAATATCTTTTTCCATCCCTTCACTTTCAGTCTGTGTCTTACATCTAAAATAAATGTCTTATAGACAGCATACAGATGGGGCTTGTTTTCTTATCCATTAAGCCACTCTATATCTTTGGAGAATTTAGTCCATTTACATCTAGAGTAATTATGGACAGGTATGTACTTATTGGCATTTTATTAATTGTTCTGGCTGATTTTGTAATTCCTCTTTGTTCCTTTCTTTTTTTGCTCTCTTCCTTTGTGGTTTGTTGACTTTCTTTAGTGGTATGCTTATATTCCTTTCTCTTCATTGTGCATTTACTACAGGTTTTTGCTTTGTAGTTGCCCTGAGGCTTATATATAACAACTTATATCAGTGGTCTATTTTAACTTGACAACTTATGTTTTATCCCATTCTAAAGCTCACATCTTTACTCTCCCCCCACCATTTTGTTTGTGATGTGACATTTTACACCTTTTAAATTTTGTATATCCCTTAACTAATTATTGCCATTAGTAATTGTTTTTACTACTTTTAACCTTCATACTAGCTCTATAGGTGATTAATCCACCAACTCTACTATATATTTACCTTTCCAGAGAGATTTGTTTTTCATGTTTTCTTGTTATTAGCAGCAACTTTTAGTGATATTAATAGTGACTAAAATACTTTTACAAATGTAGCTTTTATTATCTGTATTCTATTTTATATTAATAATAGATTAATTAACATTTTAGAATATGTGTCGTCCTCTTCCTTTACATAAACTTATTGGTTTGCCTAATCCAGTTTTTTCAAATGAGGTTTTCTGTGCTGTTTACATATAGGCACTCCAAAAAGTCTTTCCTGTCCAGATATTACTTATGCAAATCTGCTCATTTCCCCTCAGTGCTTTAATAGTGAGTACACTCATGGATTTTCTAATCTTGAGGGCATAAATAAGGCAAATAATTCATCAGTAAAATTCTACTGGTAATAAAACAAAAACAAATCATCGTCTCTTTAGTCATATATTTGAAAGAGAATTGGATTGTGAGTTGGAGCCACATGCAGCCACACAGATGGACCCCCTTTTGTAGATGGTTCTCATGGAGTTTTATTATAGAATTTTCCTTGTCATAAATTTCCAGCTTGTAAGCTTTATTATCTCTAACTCTTCCTGCTCATCACAAACAAATTCATCTCTCTTACTCCTCTCAAATTTAGAAAAACCTTTGGACAATAATTACAGCATTTTTTGGTGTTAAAAGATAAACTGAAGCATATTAAAAACCGTAATAGTTTATTTGTGCAAAAATCATATCCAATCAGGCAGCGCCAAACTAGAAGTAACTAGAAAGGCCTCACTGACACACCCAGGGGATAAACTTATATAAAGTGCAGAAGCAAGGAAAGGAAATTATTGATTAGCTATAACATAAAGCCTAGTTGGGTGTTTGTGATTGGTATCCTTAACATTTTGATTTTTGTAACCTTGAGGCATTTACAGGCTTAGATTTTGGTTTGCTTATGTAGGCTGCCACAGCATTAGAACCACCTCAGTCTAATGGCCGCCTTGTTTAATTAATTCAAAGACTTCCCTAACCTGATTTTCTTTATTCTAATTGTGTTGTGGATAACATGGGTTCCATCTTTTCTTTCACCAGTGCTAATCTTAATGCAATTAATTTTACCTCAATGGTTTCCAAACTTTCTCAAAAATTTACTTGAAAATGTCCTCATCTTTTTGTTTGTCTTCTAATCCTTATTGATTTTCTCAAGAGCATTTTCTGTCCTTGATACTTAACTGTGTTTCCTTTCCAATCCACCTCCTTCCCTTCCTCTCTGATTCCATTTTCATATTAAATGCCTCCAAACTTGTTAGATGTTCTTAGGAGGGTGGTCATGGCTCTCTACATGTGGGAAAACAGACATCATAAAATTCAAGTAGAAGCCTAGAATATAAAGAGCCTATCTGTGTCACCTCTCTATGCAGACCTTGAAAGTTCAAATCCCCCCAAATCTCTCTGTTAACCATAGTATACCTCTTATTTAATGTCGTTTTCTCAAGCACCACTATTTATGATAAATTCAAAACAAAATAATAGTATTTGATACTTTAATGTTTATTTTTAAAATTTAATTCCCTCAATTGGTTCTAAAATTTCAAGTATGCGGTCATTTAACTATATTAAAATTTAAGCATATATAGGTAAGTATAAGTCATTTTTGGAGATCACACATATTTATTAATTGGTTTTGAGGTTTGTAGCAAGAAATATATAGGTGACCTATAAATTAGTTGTATTTTTAAAATGTGCTCATTTGTTGCAGGGAGAATTAGTATCTCCCTGTTGAGATTTTGGATGTAAAGTAAAATGCATTATCCTAATGTGTGAGTACTATTACTTAAAGATGGTAAAATAGGTCCAGGACAGGAAGAGCAAGTCAGCAGCAGGGCCAAAGGTGACCTGGGTTAGAAGTGAGGTGTTCTGAATTTAGAAACACTTAAGGGGGTCACAGATGCTTCCAATGAATTATGGAGAGGTGAGAAGCATGACTTTTAAAGGACACACTGATAGCCAAAGTTCTATGGCACTGTGGTCAGGAATGAAAGAGAGTTCCACATATTAGTGCATCAGTGCTGTGGAAAGGGAATCAGAGGTCATCAGAGCTAGATTGTGTCCAAAGAGAGAAGCAGTAGGATGCAGAGAGTCTGTAGGTAGCTAAGGTCAGTGACAGGTGCCAACAATCATGGTAAGGTCCAAACCTGAATATATATATATAAATATATATATACATATATATATACAAATATATATATATATATATATATATACTTTTTTTTTTCAGAGAAGCATTGGTATCAAAGTAAAAACAACGCATGTATGCTCTAATCCCTGGATAGGAGCTACCTATATTTTGCTCACTCCATTCCTATGGAAACAAGGGATGTGTGAACTTTCCCTGGTCACTAATAATTTCTCCTCTGAATAATTCCTTCTTTCCTGTCCTCTCTCCACAACTGTGTCTTCAATCTATCTTGCATTCTAAGGTGTTGATTAACATGTGTTAATTAACATGTGTTCATTTATCATTAATCACATATATTTTAATTCATTTATCCTCAAGGTATAAACTTTTAATCACCTCTCTATTTATAATTTTCTCTTTCATTTCAACCTCAGCTTTTGGATCTACGTCCCTTCCAAGCCAATGAAAAGGGCTTTCAATTAATTGACTTTTGCTGCAGTTTAAACTTTCACTTTCATTATATCTCAAGAATCTCTTTTCCTTACACAACAAAAGGAATTTAATTCCCATCAATGTGTCTAATTTTTTTTAAAGAAAGTAGTGGAAAGAGAATAGGCTTTATTCAAATCTCATCTCTACCATTCAGTTGATGTATAACTTTTGTCCAGTCGCTTCACCTATGTAAGACCCTCATGCATATTCACTTATAAAGCAGGATTTAAACTTAACCAGATATTAGGTATTTTATAAAGGTTACACAGGATAATATATATTAACCACCTGGCAAAAACCTTAGCACATAATAAAAATTAGCAAGGTCTTAGAAACTTGACCTACTCTACACATCAAGAAGCCAAAGAAATTGGATTATTCTTTAAGATTTGCAATGGAATCTAACCTGTAAATTTCAACCAAAATATTTTTATGACAATTTTTGTGCGTTTTAGATCCTTATGGTTATAGAATCTGATTTATAACTGCTTGAATTTTTAAAACATGGCACAAAGAAGAAACTCAATAAATATTTAATGACAATAATAGTTATAATGTAATACTACTGAGAAAATTAGGGTTGCATAATCACCACCATGCAAAATGAGAAAAATTTACAATGTCAAATAAATAAGCTAAATTGTGGAGACCAACAGTTTAGCACATCGTACTATAACTGACATTAGTTACATTTCCGCAAACAGTGAAACAAGTCCTCAGAATATTTGGTCCCAGAAATAAGTCAAATTGACTTCGGTGAAAAGGCAAACCCAAAGCAAATGTTTTAAAACTATGGGTAGAATTTCCTTTTGGTAAAATATTCTCAAAATTTTAATTAAAAATCTTTGGTTTCCAAAGGAAGGAAATTTTAAGCACATCATAAAAACAAATTAAAACTGACAACAATGTTCCTAACAGAAAGCATAGGCAGTAATCTCTTGGACATCACCTTTAGCAACATATTTATAAATATATCTCCTCTAGCAAGGGAAACAAAAGCAAAAATAAACTATTGGGACTACCCAAAATAAAAAGTTTTTTGCACAGCAAAGGAAACTATCAATAAAACAAAAAGCCAAGCTAGTAAATGGGAGAAAATATTTTCAAATGATATATATCATTTGATATATATCATTTGATATATATCATTCATTCATTCATATATATTGAATATATATTCATTTGAATATATATTCAAATGAAATATATCAAATGATATATTTCAAATGATATTTCAAGTGATATCAAATAAGGGGTTAATATCCTAGATATATAAAGAACTTATACAACTCACCCCCCCAAAAAAAAATCCCATTAAAAATGAGCAGGGCACCTGAATAGACATTTTTCCAAAGAAGACATACAGATGGTTAACAGAGAGACATGAAGATGCTCAACATCACAAATCATCAGGGAAGTGCAAGTCAAAATCACAATGATATATCACCTCACATCAGTCAGAATGGCCAGTCTAAAAGACAAGAAGTAGCAGGTTTGGGTTAGGATGTGGAGAAAAGGGAACCCCCCTGCACTGTTGTTGGGAATATAAGTTGGTACAACCAGTATGGAAAACAGTATGGAGATTCCACTAAAAATTAAAAATAGAGGGGTGCCTGGGTGGCTCAGACATTTAAGCGTCCAACTCTTGATTTCAGCTCAGGTCATGATCTCAGGGTCCTGGGATCAAGCCCCACATCGGGCTCCACTCTTAGCAGGAGTCTGCTTATCTCTCCCTCTCTCTCTGCACTTCTTCCTGTTCATGCTCTCTCTCTCTCTAAAATAAATAAATAGATCTTTAAAAAAATTAAAAATAGAAATACCATGTGATCCAGTAATCCCACTACTGGGTATTTACCCAAAGAAGATAAAAATGCTAATTTGACAATATATATGCACCCCTATGTTTATTGCAGCATTATTTACAATAGCCAAGATATGGAAGCACTGAAGTGCCCATCAATAAATGAACAGATAAAGAAGATGTGGTATATATATGCAATAGAGTATTACTCAGCCATAAAAAAGAATGAGATCCTGCCATTTGCAACAACATGGATGGACCTAGAGGGTATTATGCTAAGTGAAATAAGTCAGAGAAACACAAGTACCATATGATTTCACCTATATGTGGAATCTAAAAAGTAAAACAAACGAACAAACAAAAAACAGACTCTTAAATACAGAGAACCAACTGCTGGTTGCCAGAGGGTAAGTGGGTTAGGGGTTAGGTAAAATAGATAAAGGGGTACAAACTTCCAGTTATAAAATAAGTAAGTCACGGACATGAAAAATACAGCAACAGGATGTAACCTGAAACTAGTGAAGCATTATATGTTAATTATAGTTCAATTAAAAAAAAAAACCTGATATCATGTCAGTCAATTAACTTACCTAATTTTGGAAATAATAGAAGTTTTAATTTAAAAAAAAGCTGTGTGTGTGTGCTTTTGACACTTAAAGTCATACTACTGTGTGTTCTTATAGTTGAAATATACTTTTACTGAATTCTTTGATTTCCCCTCAGACATAAGGAGAGGTCATGGAGAAAGAGTATTTGAATAGAAGATCAGATCACAGGTTTTAGATACAACAGAAAATAGAATTTGTTTCCTCTTCAATGGCATCCACAAGAAATGACTGACATATAACAGAAAGTAAAAGTGTTTCAGTCATGAGAAATGCTTAGCTCATCACAAAGGAAAGCCTAGTTGATTGAAATTGATGAGTTTGTCATCCAGAGTATAATTTATTTTTTCTAAATTGATAATAAGTGACAAAATGATTTGGTTGGCAAAATGTGACTGAGTTAAGACATAACTCCTGTATTATGTATCTCCCGATCTCCTGCACACCTACTAATCAAGCTGCAAGGGCAATGAGCCAGTAAACAGCAAACCGCTATAGAACACATGTCTCAGTTCCAATCCTTTATCCACTACTGAAGTGAGTAGCTATTTGACTTGGGTCAAGTTACTTAATCTTGCTTTGCCTCAGTGTCTTCACTAATATAACTGAAACAATCACAGCACCTACCTTGTAAGGCTGGGGTGATAACTAAAGTGCTTGGAACAGCATGTGGCAAAACAGGTACACACCAATTGTTTATTATTATGTGCTAAGTTATATGTAATACAATAAGCTCCTTTTAATTACTATAGTAGTTAAAACTGTCTAAAGTCTTCCTATCATGTAATTGCCACCTCCTTCCATAAACTGGTTCTGATATCTCTGACTCAGAACAGTTTTCTTGCTGAACTTCTCACAACCCGTAGAGATGACAACAAACACTGTACCTAAGAACTAAGTATTTTCCACTCTAAAATAATGTATATTTATTTCAGGAAAGGGACCATGACACCACTTGAGCACATAATATTTATCCACATTTCCATATTCTTAATTGCATTTTTTACTCTCAAACCTGATCCTTTTTTTTTTTTCCTAAACGGATGGTTGGTCAATCCTTAATTCCACTTTCCAATTCTTGCCAAAAGTTTCCTCATTCTTTGAATTTAAATTAGATGGTCAGATTATCCCAATGCTTTTTTTTTTTTTTTTTTTACCTTTTCGGACCTTTTCTTCACTTAAAAAAATACTATCATTTTCTCAATGGTAAGATAAATTTCCCATGATCATTTCCTCTTCTTGGGCTGCTCTTTATAATATTTTCCTATATGTTCATTCTAACATAACATTAGTTTTCTAGGGGGAAAAGATAAGCATGATTAATGTAAAAATTGGAATAATTCATTCGAATTCTACACAGGGACGTCAAAGTAAGTCTATTGTGACACACTTAGCATAATGTTCAAGAGAGGATTGGCTAAGTGTGATTTGTGAAATGGTTCTTCTAACTTAATAGAATACATCCTCATTAGAGAAAATACTGGAAAACCAAAAAATATATTAAAATAATACACTGTTCATTCATATTTCTTCTTTGTAAAGACAGCTATAATTAATAACTTTGTATATTACAGATTATTAAGATAGGAAACCAGATTCTGAACACAGATGTCAGAACCTTGCTTTTTACTGTAATTAGGTGTTGTAATTACATTTTCCTTTGTCAATGCAGTTCTCCTAATAGACGACTTTCTGTGGCTGAGTAATATTTGGCTATGGGACAGTGTCTCCAACAGCATGGCAACAGATGTGGGCTAGTGGGCCCAGGCAGGAACTTGCTCAGCTTCTTGTCTTTAGATCGCATTCCTTCTTTACTCTGCTCTGTCAGTCCTCTCTTTTCCATCACCTTTGCAACTAAAACACTATTAGAATTCCTTCTGTTTCAAATATATTGGTTTCCCTTTTCTTGGTTGGACTGTAAATGATAAAAATCTCTATTTCCTTAAGAAAGATTCTTAGAGTGAAATTCATAATTCAAAGCATATAAACTTAAATTTGTTTTGAGGCTGAGAATTTTCAGTTTTTAAAGTTCTAGAACTAACAATATACAAATATAAAACATGCAAGTGCAAGATAGAAAATGAATATAAAGAAACAAAGACACACATGGCAAAACAAATATTTTTCTTCTTTCAATCTTCACTTCTCAGCATTATGCTCAGCATAAAGTATAATCTCTTGATGTGTTCTTTGAATGAAAGAATGAATAGATAACATGCATGCTATGAGGTTCTTATTATGGGCAACCCTAAGATATGAGCATGTTGGTCTTAGAAAACACCTCACAAAAACACCCAGCTCAGCTGTCATCATTTTCTATATAAGAAAACTACTGATGAGAGAGAATGATCCTCCATCATTCTAAAGAAAAATTTTGTATAGTTTACCATAATTGTCTTATATGTTGAAATTTATATTACTATGGTTTGATTTTATATATTCAAAAGACAGGCATAGCAAAGAAAATGACCTTTATTTTGCAACATCATCCAACACTGGCCTCCAAAAATAAAGCTCCTAAATTAAAAATTCATGAAACATACAGTTGTGAAGAAAAAGTAAAATTGATGGAGCAGACTCTAAAGGAATGCTATATGAGTACAAGGAATTTATTCATCTACATAAAACTATATTATAAAATTATGTAACAGCCCATCTAAAATGTACTATGTGTTATAACAGCATACATTTAAATAATTAGTGTTTATAAATAGTATTTGATGTTAACTGCAATGAAACAAGGAAATCTTAAATTTAACACATCATAAAAGATGACAAAGGGACTTAGTACAAAAGGACTACTTAACTAAATGATAAAGACAACTTAGTATATAATTTGTATAATATGTATTCCCTGATGATCAGTAGTATATTTTGAAAATATAATGAAGGAATATTATTGTCTCCCTGGAGAGGCAATAGTCATAAGAAAACCACCATTAACTGCAAATTTCTGTTTAACAATTATTTTGTGGTACAAATACATAAAATATTTTATCTCACATTACATAATTAGAGAACTTGATTCTGTCATTTCCAGGATTCCTCCTCACTCACAGATTGAAGCTGAAATGGGTGCAGAATGGTTGACTTTAATGTTTAAATTTGTTCTTGTGCTTTTTTTTTTAAGATTTTATTTAATTATTTGAGAGAGAGAGAATGAGAGATAGAGAGCATGAGAGGGAAGAGGGTCAGAGGGAGAAGCAGACTCCCTGCTGAGCAGGGAGCCTGACGTGGGACTCGATCCCGGGACTCCAGGATCATGACCTGGGCCGAAGGCAGTCGCCCAACCAACAGAGCCACCCAGGTGCCCAAATTTGTTCTTGTTTTGTTGTTCTTTTTCTATGCAAGTAACCATGCTGTTAGAGAACAAACTATTAAGCCTGAGCATTTATGAATATAAGTAAGGAATGACATTAAAGAAAACAACAAAATTATGCTGATAAGCATCAAGCCATGAAATGTTTTATTCGGCTTTATGGTAATAAATAATACACACAATTCCTATGATTGACTAAAATTAAGATTGCTTTCAGGCAGGTCAACCTAGCATACTTGGATCAGCTGCTGAGAAATGGGGATTAAAACTTAACTAGTTGCTCTGCTGTTCCATGCAGATGCCTAGTTCCCCATAACTATCCCAGAAGATACTGACAGCAACTATAATCTGATACCAGTCTCAAAAGTTCTTCTCAAACTTTAGTGTTCTTAACAAGATTACCTAAGATGGTCCATACCAGAGCCTCAGCAACAGGGATCCTGAATTAGCAATTCAGTAAGAGGGTACTGAAATCTGCATTTGCAAGCATCCCATCTCTGTTAGATGGGGGGATTGGAAAAGCTTCTTAGAGAAATTGTGTATAAGAGCAGTTTTATCAGATCTTCACTGCTTCTGTCAACACTAGGATGTCAAAGATTGTCTTTGAGGGCTCCATACTCCTTGAGCTTTCAGTTGTATTAAGTAGAAAGGATAATGTGAGCTTTATTCTGCTTCTCTTCTCCATATAAACAGAGATACCAACTGCAAGTCTCAAAGAGCAACAGAAGGAAAAACGGTTTCCTCCAATTCCTCTTGATATATACCAGGCAATATCCACTCATCAGAAAAAGTATTAGAGGGCGCCTGGGTGGCTCAGTTGGTTAAGCGACTGCCTTCGGCTCAGGTCATGATCCTGGAGTCCCGGGATCGAGTCCCGCATCAGGCTTCCTGCTCAGCAGGGAGTCTGCTTCTCCCTCTGACCCTCTTCCCTCTCGTGCTTTCTATCTCTCATTCTCTCTCTCTCTCAAATAAATAAATAAATCTTTAAAAAAAAAAAAAAGAAAAAGTTATTAGACCTAGACAAGTGGCCCAAGGGCATTCATCGGCTGATAAGTCTACAGTGGCCAAAAGGAAGATTCCCATGAACAAGATAGTATCATGGCCCAGTGGCTAGGTGCAAAGAAAGAAAATCATGTACACAAAATGGGCTTCAAGAGTATATGTTAGTATATAGGAAATCTACATGGGAGTACCAGAAGTTGATTCAACAAACCTCTCTGGAACTTCCTTCTACTACTAGAAAAAATGCCCCACAACTAATAGGACTTCTACAACCTTTCTAAGAACTGAAAACTTTCCGCCTTTGGGAAGTGATGCAACTGGCCAGAGGGGAACTTGGTAAGAAGAAATGAAATAAATCCTAATTTCATTGGATAAAGAAAGCTCTAGTATTTATAAGCCATTAGGCCTTCATCACAATGCTGCCTAAAGGGGATAATAGAGCTGTTTTCCAGTCAACAGTGTTTTTATATCATCTCTTCAATTTTGGAATCATAAGCAGTTCAAGTTATTTTTTTCTTAATATCTCTTTTATGCTATTATGATGTTGTTATCATGAAAACTGGGAATTAGGTGACAGGGTATGAAAATGCTGTACATGTACACATTAAAATGTTGCCTTATAGTAGAAACGAAAACATTTTCCCTAAGTGTGCTGATAGATGAAAATTTTACAGCAGGCATCCCTCAGAAATCATTCCCTTTTAAGTGTAATATATGAAGAAATATCATGTGCTCTCTAAGAATTGCAATGATGAAAATAAAAGAACAAAAGAACAAAAAACTAGTCACTATACTTAACCCAATTCATAAGCCAGTGCATATGTTTTTTAGGTTCTCTTTCCTATGTCCTGGAGGAAAATGATCTAAAATGTTTTGACCTGAAATATTTCAGTATTATGCCAGTAAGACACATTTGTTAACCCAATGATTATAGAAAGTCATTTGGTAACTCCTAATCTATCTAGTATTTAAGATTTTGTAGTCTCTGACCACATGAAGACTTCAAAATGAAACTACAGAGGTATGCCTACAAGCCATACTTCCATTGTGAACTCTTTCTGCAATCTTTCCATCTATATGATCTCAGTTGTTAATTTTTTTAAGATTTTATTTATTTATTTGACAGACAGAAAGGGATAGAGAGAGAGGGAACACAAGCAGGGGGAGTGGGAGAGGGAGAAGCAGGCTTCCCTCTGAGCAGGGAGCCTGATGTGGGGCTGACCCCAGGACCCTGGGATCATGACCTGAGCCAAAGGCAGATGCTTAATGACTGAGCCACCCAGGCACCCCATTGGTTGGTAATTTTTTAAAAACTAACACCTGATACCTTTTGTCTGGATGTAATGATCACTGATTCTAGAAAATTTTCTGTAAAATCTCTACAACTAACAACCAGACTTCACTACTTCTCTAGTACTTATTTAATATTTGCTTGGAGAAAATGGAATTTGTTCAGAGCCCCAGCAACAGGAATCCTGATTTAGAAGCTCAGTAAAAGGGTACTGAAATCTGCATCTGCAACCATCCCATCTCGGTTAGATGGGGGACTGGAAAGGCTTCTTAGAAAAATTGTGTATAACAGCAGTTTTATCAGATCTTCATTGATCATTATTACTAAGGAAACTCAGTAATAATAAATAATACTTGATAGTAAAGTGTGCATAAATTATTGTCCATGCTCCATATCTACATTATCACACCCACATCCATTTTTTTCTATTATATATTAAGTAAAAGCTTCAGTTGTTCAGACATTTATTAAAATAAGCTTTTATTGAAAACCAATTCTCTTCTGGGCATTACATTTAGAAACAGGATATAAAGTATTGATTCAAGGTTCTATCTCCCTTTTGGAGTGCCCCACTAACCTAGGGGAATCAAAGAGGCTACTGGGAAAACCAATTTCAACTTGCTCAGACCACACTTTCTTCAATGCAATAATTTTAACAGCTGAGCAAAATCAATAAAGCAATGTAGATATAGCATTAATGATTTATTAACTTATTTGACCTTATCAGAATAATAAGCATGAGAAGCAATGGGTCTACAGAACTTCAGAAATTTTCACATAAGCATATTTATACCAACAAAATGGAGATGTTTTACAGTCAACTATCTACTTATAAACTACCACTTACTTTTTTCCTATTTATTTTTCCTTTTTTTTTTTTTTTTTGGTGTTCTATTTGGTAGTTCTCAAGAGGAGACTGACTATCCCTCTAGGTAGATTCTTCTGTACTCAAAGTTTGGACTGTCCCTCTTATAATACTATGCCTTACTGTGAAAGAGACCTGGTGACCTCTGAACCTAGTGGATCCTAGATAGTGCTTCTTTGATGTTTTTGTCGGGTGTGGGCATACCATATTACACCTTAAGGTCAAAACTATCCAAATGATAAGATTTTTTTATAGATCCCAGGTTATTACATATTGAGTTTTTTTTAAAACTGCCTTTTTACTTCCCAAATGGCTTTTTGGTGCAGGTAGTGTCAAAATTTATTTATGAACTGTAATTCAAACTTTAACCTGATAATATATTTTGTGAATTTTACTTCATCAGTTTTTTTTCTCTCCCCACAATAAAGTTGAATAAGACAGGCTCCAGGTGTTCCAGTTAATGTTGCCCAACACTATAAGCAATCACGGTCAATCAACTTTACACATGAAATATCACTGTTCCTTTAAGTTGTATTGCCATATATATTTCAAGACAATAAATACTAAAATAAACATATAGCTCTATCCCATTCTTCAGGTTTCTGAACTGATGACAAAACTTTTTACTTATTTATTTTTATTTTTTTAATTGTTTGTTATTTTAATTCCAGTATAGTTAACATACAGTGTTATATTAGTTTCAGGTGTACAATATAGTGATTCCACAATTCTTTTTTTATTTTTAATCTTTTTTTAATTTTATTTATTTATTTGACAGAGAGAAACACAGCGAGAGAGGGAACACAAGCAGGGGGAGTGGGAGAGGGAGAAGCAGACTTCTCGCCGAGCAGGGAGCCCGATGTGGGGCTCGATCCCAGGACCCTGGGGTCATGACCTGAGCCGAAGGCAGACGCTTAACGACTGAGCCACCCAGGCACCCCAGTGATTCAACAATTCTATACATCATTACTCAGTGCTCATCATGATAAGTGCACTCTAATCCCCTTCACCTATTTCACCCATCCCCCCCATCACCTCCCCTCTGATATGCTTTATTTATTTATTTGTTTGTTTGTTTGTTTGTTTGTTTGTTTTGAGAGAGAGGTGGATGCAGGGAGGGGCAGAGGGAGAGGAAGAGAGAGAATCAAGCAGGCACAGAGCCCAATAATGCTAGGCTCCATCTCACAACCCTGAGATTATGACCTGAGCCGAAATCAAGAGTCAGAAGCTTAAACAACCTAGCCACCCAGGTGCCCTTGATATGATTTATTTTAAATGAGTACCTTCAGTTAAAGTTATTTTTCAACAAGATCATTTTTACTTGAAGCATACTTCAGAATACATGATTCTAAAAGATACATATAAACATTCTCTCCAAGAAAATTAGAACACACATTTTCTTCAAGTACACACAGAAGAAACCTCTGGTTAAATCACACAAAAGGAGACATAAAAAATATTATAAGAAGACTGAAATCATACCAAGTATATTTTCCAACTTATTTGTATGATTTTGATAAAGATTGTCATTATTTTTTTAACTGGTAGAATTTCACCAATGAAACCTTGTGGTTTTGGGCTTTACTGTGGTGGGAGATTTTTTATTCTTAATTCAACTTTCAGTCTCGTTATTGGCCTAGGAAGATTTCCTATTTCTTGGATTCAAGATCCATGATTCAATCACGGTAACTGGTACATTTTTAGGAATTATCTGTTTTTTTTCTACGTTATCTAATTTGTTAGTGTATATTTATAATAATCTGTTATCACACTGTGTATTTCTGTGATGTCTGTTGTACTGCCTTCTCCATTTCTCGTTTTGGTTTTTGAGTCTTCTCTCATTTTTTCTTAGTTAATGTAGTTAAAGCATTGCCAATTTTGTGTATTTTTTTGGAAAAACTGGTCATTACTCTCAATGTTATGTTCTTATTTATTCTGGTCTCTATTTTATTTATTTCTGGTTTTTCTTTGTTATTTCCTTCCAGTACTAAATTTCAGCTAAGTTTCTTCTTTTTCTAGTTCCTTGTGATGTAATGTTAAGTTCTTCATCCAAAAATTTTTTTAATACAAGCATTTATAGCATAAATTTCACTCTTACATCTGCTTTTGCTGCATCCCATAGGTTCTGGAATATTGTGTTTTTTTCCCTTTTATTTTGAGACATTTTGATTTGCCATTTGATTTCTTATTTGGCCCATTGCTTGTGCAGTAGTGTGTTGTTTAATATTTACATATCAAACATTTAATATTTACATTGTAGATTTTCCAGCTTTGTTTTAGTGTTGGCAAAACTTTTTAATTCAGTTGCTTAACTGAGAACATTTAAGGGACTACTCTGTTACTGAGAGGAATTCCCAGTTTTGGTGGTTACCAAAGCAAAAATGACCTAATATAGCTAGCTCTAATTTCATGCTATAGATTTCACAGACTCATCTTTATTTGGATATACTTAAGGAGATAACAGAGCCCAGAATGTCATAAGATTGTTTTACATTTGTTTTGCAGGTGCGTGCGTGCGTGTGTGTGTGTGTGTGTGTGTGTGTGTGTGTGGTGTCCCACTTTAGATATGTTGCTTTGTTCTGACCTCAATAAAGTTAGATAAGAAATGTATGCTACTTCATATTTATTTTAAAATAGATTGCTTTTTGACTTTAAAAGTATTATGCCAAAGGAACTCTGGTATCACTACCCATTGTTTTCCAAATCCCTCCCATTCTTTTTTTATCCATCAAGATCATGTCAGTAACCTCATTTCCTCTATACCAGAGTGGTGGTTTTTAACTTCAGTGTGCATTTTAATATTTCCTGCTTCTGAATTCATTGATGTGATGGTTCTGATAAATCAAATCTCTCTAGGTAAGACAGGTGTTGCTAACAGACAGATCACAAAAGCTTATGTGCCTTCTAATGAATCCAATATTTCTAATTTACTTTTCCCTCAAGAATGCATTTGCTTTCTACATTGCTTCGGAGTAGAACCCTCAATCATCTGTCAGCATGTGTTCTTAGGATGACATTTCTGAAGTGATAAAAGTAGAATTTTAAACAGGAAAAAGAATTTTAACAACTACATTTAGTCTAAAAATCTGTCAAGTACATCTTGAATATCTGTATGAATGTAACATGATTATCTCCAGGAGATTGTAAGAAAAATAAGAACATAGTTCAGTTAGGCTGTGTATCATGTCCCTTTACACTGGATAGAGAATCAATCATAATGTGTTTAATTTAATTAATAAAGAGGGTATATGTTTTCAATCCCATCCTTATATTGTTCTTTATACTTAAGAAAATACTTCATGAATTATTGCATTTAATTTTCACATAGCCCCCAAGATAGATAGCATTATGCCCACTTTACAGATGATTAAACTGAAGGTTAAAGAGATGTTAAGAGGTATGTCCAGGTTTACAGTTACTACCAGCAGAGCTGGAAGCCACACCAAAGGTGTTTTGACTTGGAACTCAGCTGCCAGTTACACTGGTGTAATGCTAACGAGTCCTGGATCAGAGGGAAAGTTAAATCAGAAAATGATGGTTACTGAAAAGAAAAAAACAGAAAAGAAAGAAAGAAAAAGAAAATGATTTTCCCTCCCTAAAATATCCATTTAAGTTCTGTCTTCTGTGATAACATTAATTCATCAATATTTATAAGGAGCAGTATCACTATTTTAGGGGCATCCCACTCACAAACCTCTCATAGGTCATAGAAAATCAAAATACCCCACTGTCAACTTGACTATGAACATACTGAAGCAGCATGAGAAATCTGAAAGAAGCATATGCCTACATTTGGAAAATATCATTTTGTCCCAGCAGGAATTAGTCAAAGAATCAATAAATGGGTTTATGATTTTCATTCAATTTCTGTAACAGAAAAGATTTTGCAAAATCACTTAGTATCAAACTCTGATTGCTTTTATAATCAGTAAAAGGAGTTTAAATGATCAATAAAGTGAAATTCAAACACATTTCAGAAATTTACGGCACTTTCATTTGCACATGGTTAATAATGGTGTCAATTAAAACATAATTTCTTGCTTCAAAGAATGAGTCTAAAAACAGATGCCATCACTGATACTATTAAAGCCTTCCTTTAGGGAAATGAGTATTTTCAGTTTCCTGATTCTATTAACAAGATATTAAAAGTTGGAAACTATATCTATACCTTCTTTAAAAACAAAATTTTAAATGCAAATGCTATTCCATAAATGTTAGCAATTTGACTAAATTCCTGTGAAGCATAGCAACATGAGAAAATTTAGTGTGCTATAGAGAAAATACTATAAACACAAAATATAACACTATTTTAAAAACTAAAAATAAAGATAAATGAAAAATAAAATTCCAGTGGGTGTTGAGAAAGGAAAATCTTACATAATTTCAGATTTTTATTTAATTATTGAAGTCATAGATTAGACTAGGCATTGCATATAGATATAGATATAGACATTTAGATATAAACATATATATACATATAAATTAACTTAAAAAGGAACTCTGATATCTAAAACAGTAATTATAATACAGTATGCTAAATTCTGTAACATACAGAGAAGAATATATATATATTATATAATCTGTACCAGATCTTGAAGGACTAGAAGAATTTACTATGTGGAGAACAGAAGGCAAGGCATTTCAGGCAAGGTATAACCACATCAAGACATGAAAGAACATTTTGATATTGTTGAATGGTTAAATACTTTTCATTCAGTGCTCCCACATAAGCTAATTATACTGCTACCCTCATGTGATTTCATGAGATCTGTATTTCCGGACAAAACCATGGCTTTCCCATATGTCTGAAGGAATCCTGTGTGTCAATTCAGATGGTGAACCCTGAAGACAACTGTAAAAATTACAAGCTCATCTTGGTGTCCTATAGCATTAAGCTATTTCACATTTTAACACCTCAAACTTAAAAAATTTGTAATTTTCCAAAATGGTATAGAAAGGAGCAGTGAGAAAAGAGAAAACAAAGTGGTAGTTCCTAGTTCCCTAAGCAGCCATGGACATGATACAAACTCAAAGAGGACAACCCTGGCAGGGGATTGAGACACCTTGAAAACAAGCTTGCTATGCTACAAAACTATTCTTCGTTCTGGGTGCAGTTCTGAGCTGCCCCTTCTTTTCCTATCTCTTTTGTACCTACCCACAAGAGATACTTCATCTTCATGCTTTCTTGTCAAGGAGCAAAGAGGACAAGTTTATGTTTGAGTGCAAATTTTGAGGGGACTGAAGAAGCTCAAAGGAATAAGGGAGAAACAAGATGAGAAATAGAGAACGAGCATGATACTACAAAGTTCCCAGATTCTGGCACAAGGCCATCAAAGAATCTGATCTTAATGGTCATTTACAAGCTCTGACTAATAATACTGGGTAAGGTACCTAACTGTTTGGTGCCTCAAATGTAAAAAATAAAGGAACTTTCTGCCATGTTGGGCAGTTTTGAGGAGTCTCTAATCCCTTGCTTTATTTTTTTCATAATAGTTGTCATCCTTTGGCATAGTAAATATTTATTTAACTGTTTTCTATCTCTTCAAATTCATATAAGCTCCTGAGCTCAGGGACTTTTTTTCTTTGTTCACTGCTAAATCATCAGTGCCTAAAACTGTGCCTGGTCATAGCAGGAGTTCAGCAAAGAGTTGTTCCATGAATTAACTAGCTTAATGAAGGATTTAAAAAATATAAACATAAGAGAACAATTCAGACACAGCATAAACACCTAATAAATAAATGTTAGATGCCAAAAGACTTATGTTCAAATTCTGGCAGTTTCATTTACTAAAGTGTGACCTTGGGCTTCCTTAACTATAAAATGGGTGTGAGGAAATATATAATACTTACCTTTGAAGACTGTCATCAAAGTAAAACCAGTAAATGGGGAGAATAATACCTATTACATAATAAATGCCAAGTCCATGGTAGCCATTATGTGCAATTCAGAGTAAGGCACTTGTCCAATAATATGAATGCTAAATTTCCACAGAGCCAAGTTTCTCCATCAAAAAATAGCCTAGTTTAAAAATGCCCAGGTAAGGAGACAAGAGATCACATTGGTACAATGTTCCCCTGAAGCTAATATATCTACAGGACAATTAGAAATAAGTTCAATTTATAGTTAGAATGCAGCCATAGAATCTAAACTTTGGGATTCAGAGGGTTACATGTTGGTTTTTATTCATAACTACACATCTTCCCCAAACTTGCAATGGGGTTCTGTCTTGATAAACCCATCATCAGTCGAACATTCTGTTAAGTCAAAAATGCCTTCAATACACCTAAAATACCAAACATCATAGGTTAGCTTAGCCTATTTTATTTTTTTTAATTTTTTTAAGGTTTTTTTATTTATTCATTCAAGACACAGAGATAGAGAGAGAGAGAGAATATGAGCAGGGGGAGAAGCAGAGGAGTGGGAGAAGCAGGCCCCCCGCTGAGCAGGGAGCCCGATGTGGGGCTCAATCCCAGGACCCTGGGATCATGACATGAGCCGAAGGCAGATGCTTAACCCTCTGAGCCACCCAGGCACCCCAGCTTAGCCTACTTTAAATGTGGCTCAAAATACTTACATTAGACTACAGTTGGGCAAAATTACCTAACACAAAGCCTGTGTTACAATAAAGTGTTGAATACCTCATGTAATTTATTGAACATTGTATTGAAAGTGAAAAACAGAATGGTTGTATGGGTACAGAGTGGTTGTAAATCTGTCAGTTGCTGACTTTCTTGATTACATGGCTGACTGGGAGCCGTGGCTCACTGTCCCTGCCCAGCATCGGGAGAGAGTATCAAACCACATATCATTCATTGCCAGGCAAAAGAGCCAAATTCAAAATTCTAAGTACTCTTTTTACTGAGAGTGTATCACTTTTGCATCATTGTAAAGTCAAAAAATCATAAATCGAGCCATCATAAGTCGAGGACTATCTGTACATCTGAGGATTCTTGTTTTCCCAAAGTATACCTTCCTAAGGGGTTCCCATGTATCAAAAGGATCATGTCTAAGGCAAAGACTTTTTCATAAAACAAGGTGATACAGAGTTAGGTTACTCTTCATTTTTTATTTATGAAAAGGCAGTCTCATAATATGTTGGATTTAAGAACATCTAAAGACAAAAAAAAATGAGCTACTCCTGGCATGAAGGAAGTGATTTAGTCATTAACCCACTTTGGCTTAATAATCATCCTCTAAGCATCTGTTTTTCCTAGTTTTCCATACTCGGCTAGGTGTTCAAAATGGTATTTGAAAAAAGATTTAAAAAACATGAATTTGTTTAACCAGTATATATATATAAAAAAACAATTTAGAAGTGAGTAAACATGTTGTATTTTATTAAAGTGTTCAAATTTCACATTATTGAAGATTCAATTTTATTAATGTAGTAAAATAACATCACACAAAATTGCCTTATTTTGTCTTGCTTTCTTTCATGTTCTCCCCAGTATTTACAAGAATGATAATGAAAAAGAGTGTTACCACTTCCACAGAAATGTACAAATTAGCTAACTTAGACAAGAGCTATTAAGTATCCTGTAAATACTTGGAATTTTATAGCAAGAGCCCCAAATTACTATTCTACTCAGACACAAAAGAGATACAAGCAGCGACTTCAATGTTTTAAATATATATACAATGTAAGGCAAAGTCTAACAGTCAGAGGGTCATTTTGATTGTAAGGACACTCATATATTCAGTAGCAAAAGGGGAAATTCACCTGAACCATTTGAGTCTGTAGAGTGACCCATTTCTCCCTTTTAAAGGCTAATTCTCATCTCATAGTGATATGGGGCATTTTGCCTTGTAAGCCAACCTGCCGCCTCCTCAGAATCTACCCCATTTCCCCTTCAGGCCACCAGAACCAGTAAGTAAAATCTTAGCATAGGGCGCCTGGGTGGCTCAGAGGGTTAAGCGTCTGCCTTCGGCTCAGGTCATGATCCCAGGGTCCTGGGATCAAGTCCCGTATCGGGCTCCCTGCTCAGTGCAGAGCCTGCTTCTCCCTCTCCCTCTGCCATTCCCTCTGCTTGTGCTCTTCTATCTCTCTCTCTGTCAAATAAATAAAATCTTTAAAAAATAAAATAAAATAAAATAAAATCTTAGCATAAGCAAAATGTGGGAGTCCTGGGCTAAGGGAGAAAAGAGACTGTATCCCAACAGAGCTGCAGGATCCAGTCACTCTGCACCAGTAGGAGTTGTGGGACTAGGGGGTTAATCCTTACAGTGACAGAGAAAAGAGAGTGGAATATAAATTGGACGAAGAGGAGTTTGCCAATTGAACAAAACATTTTACAATATGGCAAGGACTCCAGGAGACACTTTGCTGCGAGGTGGCTCTAGTGATTGGACTACATGATGGGCCACAAAAAAAGAAGTGTAAGAGCTAGAACTCCTGTGGCAGTTGGTAGAAGAAAGAATCAAAAGGCTCAGAGATGTGGAGAGACTAGAGTAGATACAGTATGTAAGGCTAGAAAACCCAAAGCTGATTGTGTCCCACAGTATGGTAGGAGAACATTTGTGTACCAAGATGATAAGCAAATGTGCTGGTGAAAGGGGCACCAGCATTTGTGAGAATCTGATTTGTGTCTGTCTTTATAGGCTAGGTCTAACAATAGGAGATGCTTTTAAGATTACTGAGCTTTCTAATCGAAATGGTGATGATAGTATCTCAAATGCAATACAGGGGGAAATTATGGCACTTTATAATCAAAAGCAAGAGAGTTAAAATTATTTTAATAAGTGGGCAAAGAAAAAGTGTCAGATAGATTATCTGATTTGAAAGGAATTATGGAAATGACTAACAGAAATAGAACTCCCTAGAAGCAAGATAGATGCACAGCTATCTTAGGGTATTTTTGATTCATTTGTACCAATATTTCTCAATTAAGAGCAATTTTGACACCCCCATCTCTGCCCAGGGGACATTTGGAAATGTGTGGAAATATTTTTGACTGTCACAACTTAGGAGGTGCTGTCATATCTAGTAGACAGAAGGCAGGGAAGCTGCTATGTACAGGACAACTCCCTATAACAAAGAATTATTTGGCTTGGAATAGCAATAGTGCTGAGATTGAGAAAAAATGGTCAATATGAAAAAGAAACCAAGCATAGAACATCAAAAGACTGAGGGAATGAATATACTCTAAAAAAAAATCTTGCCCCAGATCTGAGCCAGTTTTTAGATGCAGAACTTATCTAAAGACTAAAGAAAGAATCCTGCAACACCATGGCATGTATATATGGTAATGATTCTTCCACTCCTTCCCCCGTGAGACTTATGGCCATTTAATTGCACTACAATACACTGGATATAGGGGAATACTCAGGTATTCCAAGGACTCTGAGACACATTTGAGTTGGCGTTCAAATCCCTTTTAGAAGACAACTAAAAGGGACGCCTGGGTGGCTCAGTCAGTTAAGCGTCTGCCTTTGGCTCGGGTCATGATCCCAGGGTCCTGGGATCAAGTCCCACATCAGGCTCCTTGCTCAGCAGGGAGCCTACTTCTCCCTCTGCCTCCTCCTCCTCCACTTGCACGTGCCCACGCCCGTGCACTTTCTCTCTCTCTCTCTCTCTCTGACAAATAAATAAAACCTTAAAAAAAAAAAGACAACTAAAAATCTAGGCATAATGCAACTTAAGACATGAGTTGTGTATATATACTTGAAGGAGGAGAGAACAGAAGTCTCTATAAGTAAGATCCTTACTATCTGGTTTTAGTATAGGGATAAATGTGGTTCCACACTGTGTACACATCAACAGCAGGGCTCAGGTGGAAACCTCCACAGTTTTTACATCCCAGAGAATCAGACAATAGAAACCAGGAAATCAGAAATGCAAGAGAAAGTGGATGAATCCTGAAAAGGCAAAACCCAGAGAGGATATCCCTAACCTCTGTCTATCTACAACTCTAGCTGACCCCTGAACTATGTACGCATGTTGAAAAGACTCAAAGCAACTTAGCCAAAAGAAAAAAAAAAATGGAACTGACTAGATCAGTTGCGCAAAGAGTAAAATTTATACTTCAAACTCAGCCAACAAGATCACCCACTAAAACAAAGGAACAAATACTTATTAGAGAAGACAAACAGATATAAGGATCTACATAATACTGTGTCCACAATAGATTCTAAATTTACCTGAAATACAAGGAACCAAGAAAATATAACTATCAAGAGAAAATAAAATCAATGGAGTCTTACCCCAAAATGAGAAGATGTTGCAATTAAAGTAAAAAGGATTTTAAAGCAGCCATTAACTAGCCTCAATGAACAAAAAGAAAACAGGTGTTAAGTGAACACAACTTTCAGCAGAGGAGGGAAGTTACATGAGAGAAGGAGAAATGAACAAAGAAAATAACGGAAATTCTAGAATTACAAAATATAATTTCTGAACTAAAATTCACTGTTGTGAACTTATAGCTAAGGGACACAACAGGCAAAGGTGTAAATGAATTTGAATATAGAATTTTGGAAATTATCCAGTTGAAGAACAGTAAGAAAGAAATTTTAAAAGAACAGAGATTCAGACACATGGTACCTGTTACCAAACTATAAAATATACATGTAATTGAAATACTAGGAGAAAAGAGTGAGAATCAGGCAGAAAAATAAATATTGAAGAAATCATTGTGAGGAATTTCCCAAATTTGACTAAAGACAGATTTACAAATTTAATGGCTATATGAGCATCAAAATAGAATCGTGCATGCACACACACACACATTCATGATGAGGCATATTACAATCAAACTGCTGAAAGCCCATGATAAAGAACAAATCCTGAAAGCAGCAAGAGAACAATATATTACCTAAAGAAGAACAACAAATTGATTATGGTTGGCTTCTCATCAGAAATCATGGAGGAGAGGAGAGAGTAGAATAGCTTCTTTAGAGTGCTGGGGGGAAAAAAAACTGTACACAATAAAAATATCATTTTGAAATGAAGGCAAATAAAAGACGCACCCAAATAAAAGAAAACTAGAAGAATCTACTACTAACAGACCTCCTAGACAAGAAGTACAAAAGAAATCTCTTTAATCTAAAAGGAAATTCCAGATAAAATCAGATTCTCAGAAAAGAATGAAGAACATTGGAAATAGTAAATACCTGTGTTAATGCAAAAGACTATGTATTTCTCTATTTATCATTCTCCTATTAATTTCATTATCAATTACATGTGTTCAAAACAGGAATCATAATATTGTTTTATTGGATTGATAATTAATGTAGTTTTATTACATGTAAGAACTACAATATAAAGAAAGGGAGTATGTGAACCCTTGGGACTGCAATATTCCTAATTTACAGGAAGTAGTACATTATCAAATTCACATGGGCTGTGAAAAGATAAATATGAATATGAAATCTTTCAGGCAACCATAAGAAAAGGCAAAGAAGCATAGCAAAAGGAAAACTAACATGGGATTCTAAAGAATATTTTAATAATCCTCAAAAGGATTGGAAAGGAAGAACAGAAACAAAAGAGATAAATAGAGAGGAATAACAAGGTAAACCCCAAAAAATCACATCAATAATTTTGTTAAAAGTTAATAAATTAACAATATAATTTAAAGGCATGGATGAACAGAAGATATTTTTTTAAAAGCAAAAGAACAACAGAAAGAGTATTTTGCTGACAACAAGAGACACACTTAAGCCATAAAGATACTAGTAGGATATAAAAACAAACGTCATGCAAACAGTAAGTATAAGAAGACAGAGGTAAATATTTGAATACTGGCTAACACAGCTTTCAAAAAAAATTAGGGCCATAGATGGACAATTGATAATAATAAAAGTTCCTATTCACCAGAGAGGCATCAAAAATGTGTATATCTGAATAATAGAATTTTGATATACATAAAGTAAAAAATGACGGAACTAAAGGGAGCCATAAACAATTATACAATCATAACCACACTGAACTAATTGCTATTTACAGAACCCTATACCCAAGAAAGGCAGCATACATATTCTATCCTGCTGAACAGGATATGTTCAGCAGAATAGACAATTCTGGGTAGTAAAACAAGCTTCAATAAATCTTAAAATATTGAATGCACACAGACCGGACTTCCAAACCAAAATGGAATTCATCTAACAATAAGAGTAAATGACCAGAAAAACCCTACATATTTTTAAATGAAAGAGTATACTTTTAAATAAACACTGGGTCAAAGAAGAATTCACAAAAGAAATGAGAAAATGTTTTGACCTGAATGATAATGAAAAGACAAGTTCTGGGATTTGGTACATAGAGGGAATTTATAGATTTAAATGTTTATATTAGAAAAGAAAAAAGATCTTAAATCAAGTATCTAAGTTTCTATCTTAAGAAGCAGAAGAGAAAATTAAACCCAAAGCAAGCAGCAGTAAAAAATTAATAAAGATGACAGTAGAAATCAATGAAACAGAAAACAAACACACTAGAGAAACTCAGTGAAACCAAAACCCTATCCTTTGAAAAATAATTAATAGGAATGATAAACCTAGCCAGAATGATTAATAAAAAAAGAGGAAATACACAAACTACAAATATCATAATTTGAAAGGAGGAACATCTCTACAAATCCTTCAAGCATTCAAAAAAAATAATAGAATATTATGAACATTTGATATGAATAAATTTTACAACCTAAATGAAATGGACAAATTCTTTGAAACACACAAATTACAAAAACTGACCCAACAAGAATTAGGAATTATAAATAGTCTTAAACAAATTAAATATACTGAATTTTTCATTGCAATCCTTCCCACAGTAAAACTCCAGCTCACACGGCATCTCTGAAAAGTTCATGAAACATTTGAAGAAGAAATAATACTAATCCTCTACGGAATCATTCAGAAAACAGAGGGGAAATTAACACTTTCTAATTCTTTCTAAAAGTCAGTTTTACCTGATACCAAAATAATATCAAATTTAAAATTTTACAAGCAGAAAGTACTACAAACCAGTGCTCCTAATGAACATGATGCAAAAAAACCTTAACCAAATATAAGCAAAATGAACCCAAATATATATATATCAGGAGCAAGTAAGGTTTATATCAGGAAAACAAGACATGTTCAACATTCAAAAATGAATCAATGTAATTTACCATATTTATAAAATGTAGAAGAAGAACTCTATGGTCATTTCAAAACATGCAAAAAGAAAAGCATTTAACAAAACCTCACACCCTTTAATGATAAAAACTCCCAGAAATTTTAAAATAAATAAAATCTTCCTTAACTTGATTAAGGACATCTTAAAAAACAACAAACAAACAAAAAACAGTGACTGATATCTTACTCAAGGCAAGGTTGTCCACTCTCACCACTTCTACTGGATTATACTAGAGGTCTTAAATGTACAATAAAGCAAGAATAATAAATAAATGATATATAGATTGGAAAGGAAAAAATAAACTCATTTGTATACCACAAGGTTATTTAGAAAACACAGAATCTATTAAAAAGCTATTAAAACCAACACACAGGGGCACCTGGGTGGCTCAGATGGTTAAGCGTCTGCCTTCGGCTCAGGTCATGATCCCAGGGTCCTGGGATCAAGTCCCGCATCAGGCTCTCTGCTCCTTGGAAGCCTGCTTCTCCCTCTGCCTCTCTCTCTCTCTCTCTCTCTGTCTCTCATGAATAAATAAATAAAATCTTAAAAAAAAAAACCAACACACATATTGAGCAGGACTGTAGGATACAGGGTTAATGTAAAGAAAATCAGTTTTCTATGTATCATCAACAAGCAAAAAAGAAAAATAATTCTAATTATGATTGCCTAAAAATTAAAAACTTAGGAATAAATTTAACAAAATACATGAAAAAAACTATAGATTGAAAACAAACTATTTCACATGGAAATTAAAGCATACCTAAAGAAATGGTGATGTGCATGTTTATGGATTGGCAACTTCAATTTTGTTAAGATGGGCAATCCCCAAAACATGCAATTTGTGTTTATCCCTAGAAATTTAAAAAGGCATGTATAAGACTAGTACACCGAAAACTATATCTGTAGAAATTCAATCTGCCATTTCAGGGTAAAGTTGATTATACTGAACCTCTTTAATTCATCATGACTGAGATCAATATGAATTCCAAGGATGTGTTTGCCTGACTTGCCCACAGAGCCTTGGCTAGTACCACTATCTAAAGATTACTGAATGTTTCATCCATTGACATGAGAACCTATATAATAATGCCATGGAATAAGGAAACAACTTTACAGCAAAGGAGATGATCATGGTATGATCACGGTATCCATTGCCAGCCTAATAGAGGGATGAAATGGTCTTTTGAAACTGATGCTTAGAAAGGATATCCTGCAAGGGATGAGCAATCATCTGGGATGCAATATATATATATACCCTTAATCAATGCCCACTGTTTTCAATGCTGTTTCCTCATAGGTATAATACATAATCCAGGAGCCAAGGGGTTGAAATAGGATTGGCACTGCTTACCATTATTCCCAGTAACCCACTTAGGTAATTTATCTTTTTTATCTCTACAAATTTAGGCTCTTTAGGTCTAGAAGCCCTGACTTCCAAACAAGTGAGGCTTGCATCAGAGCACACAGAGTCCCATTAAAATGCAAGCTATGGTTTCCAGTCCATCATTTTGAACTCTTCATGCCAAAAGACAAGCAGACAAGGAAAAGAGTTACCATACTGGCAGGAGAAATTGACCCCTGTCATCAGAGGAAGAAAGGGTTGTTGTTAAATAATGAATGAAGGAAAGAATATGTGTGACCCTCAGGCAATCCACTGGGGCTTTGGTTAATAATACCCTACTCAATTTTGGTAGTGAATGGACAGGTATAGCAGTCACAATCTGAGAAGGACATTGTGACCAGGGAATTCACACTCCTCAGGAATGGTCTATGCCACTTAACTAGGGGAGTCATCTAAAACAGTAAGCTAGCCAAGGGTAAGAGAAATCTAGAATCTAAATTGTCACTTACAGCCTTGAGACAAAATGCAGCAGCTAGAGGCTGTAATGTATCCCTCCAATTTTCCTCATATGTTTTCTCAGAATAGGGGTCGATCAAAATCCTAGAAGAGTTATTCCCATATTAGGTGGCATTATTAAATAAGTAATTAGGTGTAAGGAGTGCAAGAAGTGTACTGTAGTGGATGCTGTCATGCCCTAGATCTCCCCTTCAGGAACAAGATACTTATCCCCCTAGCTCCTGGGAATGCAGGCTACTGACAGCTTGCATTTTGTCCTTGGCCACCGATTTCACTTGGTCAAAGGGACTTGTCACCCAATTTCCCTTCTCCTCTCCGGTTCCCATCTAATGACTGGTTGATGCAGAGTTGTAAATGCTCAACCCCTCCTTGTCTCAACCTAGACAACTGAAAAGATATCTCCCCAAAAGAAGTTATTAAACTTTAAAATTAAATAGATTCAGTGAATGCATTAAATTTAAAAATATATATAAGATTAGTCTGGCTAAAGAGAGAGTTACTGAACTGAAAGTGAGCAGCAAAGAAATTAATAAGAATGTAGCCTATGGGTGAGAGACAAAATGTGAAAGTGAGGCTAAGGGATATGACCTATAGAATGAGAAGGTCTAAAGACACCCACTCACCATCCAAGAAAGGACAGAGAGGTGGGAAGAGAGGCAATATTAGGAGATACAATGGCTGAGAATTTTTCAAAACTGTAGAAACACTCAAATCTATAAATATGTAAATCATATTATATAATGTGCAGAATAATTAGAAACACACCTAAACACATTCTAGGAAAACTGCAGAAAGCCATTAACCAAGAGGGTTAAAAAAAAACCTAAGTGAAAATAGAAAAGATGAAAAAATGACAGGTTAACCTGGCAGAAGTGCGGAAGGGAAAAGAACCATTATCCTAGAATCGTGTCCCCTTTGAAACTATCTTTCAAGAGTTAATAAATGCACTGTTTAGGTCCAATTGGCGAACTTATTACTTTTCAAAATTTAGTTAGTCAAGGGACATATCTTCAGAGTATGCAGTTCTTTCTTACCCAAAAATTGAGAACATGTGATTTCATTTAGTCCTTTGACATCCATGCCTTCTGCTACTCTGCCATTTAAATTCAAACAATTATTTTTAATGAAGAGGTCCCACACCAGCTTACTGCTGTACTGAGAATTATGCCTTTGGGACAAGATACAGGTATAATTCTTTCCCCACGCCTAGCTCTCCTAAAATCCCTGTTAAGTGTGCCCTTCTATACCTATGGGCAGAAATAGCCTCTCATCACCTTTGCTCCCATTAGATCCATACTAAGCAACTGCTAGCATGTCCTCACCTCTCACCCCTTTATAGGCAAGTGGTGAACACTTTTTATAAAAGTCAAGGGACTTATCTTAGTCATCTTCCTCACTCTTTCTCTTCTCAGTGCCCAGAACTTAGCAAACAAATATTCAAATAGGTCCTCAGGAATTTTTAAAATTTAAGAAAATATAGGAAATTTTTGTAATAGACTTTATGTTTTTGTTTTATGCAAAGGCTGCCTAAAATAGGCTCATTAGAGCCTAAAATAGGCTCATTAGATTGAATGGCAATCTTGTGATAAACTGAGATTTATGGCTTGCAATTATTTAATATAGTATTTTCCCATGGCAAATATTTTCATACTTAGACCTCAGAAATAAAATTTAAATTAAAAGAGAAAGAGTGAAATCATTTGGGTCTAAATTAAATAAGCATACTCACTCCTCAAACTAAAATCTATGTCCATATATGCTGTGCAATAGTTCATTATATAAGAAAGCCCATATGTAAATTGATGGCAGTTTTCCCAGAAGAAATCAGATAAGCTAATTTAACTTTTTGGCAATATTCTTCTATTTTCTCATTTAGGTACATCATTATATTAGTCATGGGGAAACAATGGGCTATACCAAACTGGGAAAAAAAAAAAAAAGAAATACAAGTTTCCCTGTGAGTATTAAATGTGGTGAACCCTTGTTTAGAAACCATAAATAAACGATCAACTTTTTGGATGTCTTTTGAAATGGTCTTTTCAGATGACTTTCAGAATGGCCTGCCAGAGATAGCTGATAGACAGATGATAGATTAGCTAGCTAGCTAGATACTCAAATGCCCAGTGAATACTGAGCTACACACAAGTTCATATGTAAGTTGGAATGACAAAGTTCTTGCTACAGAGAATTCAGAGAACTCCTTCCATGGAATTGAATATTGACACTTTAAGATGGTAAACATAGTTGTGACATAAAAATATGCTAATGGTATATTCCATAAGCCACCCATAAAGTATATTTTAAGGAATCTATATAATCTGCACTTTTGGTCACTGCTACCCATGAGTGCCTATCAAACCCCGGACTTAAATCTAAGCCTAAAACCACATCAGCCTATGAGCACACATGAGCTGTGAGAAAAATAACAAGTCTTATTTCCAATAAAATCTTCACACCTTTAAGATGTCTTCATTAAAATAAAACTCCACTGACTCATTTATTTACTTATTCTTCAAACATTTACTCTCTACTCACTATATTCTGGCACTGCATGAAGTTCTAAAGACATAGAGATGAAGAGGATCTGGTCTCATCTGTTCAAAATCTACTAGGAAAGTCAGACAAAGTAACAATATCAGGCTGAAGTTTCACTAGAATAAATTTTAAATTATGGTTAGTCTTTTGTTGGTTGTTTTTGTTTTCTGTTTTTTTGTTTTCAGTTTTCTAACCCAAGGAGCAAATCTAATGTAATATTTATTATATTCAAATAAAGATTTTTCTCAAGATTCTTGTGCTAATTTGGCAAAGAAATTTTAACATTTAAAAGTTTGAATATCATCTATGAATAAATCATCAACTTAAAATATTTTCTGGTGACTAAAGACCTTTCATATTCTTGGTACCTTTTGCAATGGAAAAATGGAACCAGATCATTACAAGCCTATTCTAACTCTAGCCCCTGCAGTGCCTCTGTAAGGCTGTACTATCCTAACTGGCCAAGAATGAGCACATTATATAATGCTGCTTTGCTCCATTTCATACAGGGCACAATTGACCCATTTCTGCTATCACATCAACAAGATTTTATTAATGTTCTCTAAGGAACCAGCACTACTGTGCAACAGTGGCTTCACAAACAGAAAAAAATAGGTGGAGGTCCTAAATTTAAAGAAAATCATCAAATGGATCTGGATATAAAACTGCTCTGAAGAAGAGGGCATGACATACCCACAGTATGAAATAAAATAGATTTAAAAAAAAGAAAGAAAGAAAATAGATTAAACAAGACAGACAAGGTTTATAAGGAGAGAAATTTGAAACTGATTTAAGAAATGAAGATATTGGGCACCTGGGTGGCTCAGATGGTTAAGCGTCTGCCTTTGGCTCAGGTCATGATCCCAGGGACCTGGCTTCGAGTCCCACATCGGGCTCCCTGCTCAGTGGGGAGCCTGCTTCTCCCTCTCCCCTCTGCCTGCCGCTCCCCCTGCTTGTGCTCTCTCTCTCTTTCAAATAAATAAAATCTTAAAAAAAAGAAATAAAGAATATTATCCACACAGACTTAATCAACTACAAATCCTTCATGAGAACCTGTTAACCCTGCAATATTTCAAGAACTAATTTTTTGCGAGTTTTCATTAGGAAGGATATGTGGGACAACTGCTTTTTTAAAGATTACCAGCTTTGCCAGTTACTACTTCTGAGTCACTGAAGAGATTACTCTTAGCTCTAATTATTCTTCAATTATATCAAGAAGCACTAAGGTAAATGTGTACACTTAAAGGGTTTCAAGATCATAAATATTGACACAATATTCATCAATGAATAACTGACCCCATCCCCAAATGACAGATGGATTTTTAGGTGAATAGATGTCTGCTGCTATTGAAAGTATTTTCATCTAGTTGGTGATTAGAAACATATTTTCATCAATAGGAAAGACATTCCTGTTTATTTTAACCCATTTATCTAGGTTCTTTTTTAATTCAGTAATTCATAGCCAGAAATTGACTAGAATACAGTATAATCTAATATATTCTTTATTCTGCCATATTACACCACATTGACAAATATTTACCCAATTTACTTGATTTCTATAAAACAATGCAAACACTTTGTTTTCTTCCCCTTTTCCATTATCCTGATTTAATCTCTCAGGTTGTATAACATCATGAAGGTCAGGAATATCACTTCTATTTCTGCAGTTACTGCTGAGAAACCAGAGAAAATCAATTATACCTCTTTGTTTTAAAGGGCAGAGAATGGTAATTGAGAAAAATAATCTCATTTTTCTGCTTATGTTGTGTTACTGATCCATATTTGGAGGGTAGGAATTAGGAAATAACATCCTGCCCACATTCACAAGGGATATGATACCTTATCTCATTCCTCATGAGGCTCCAGTTTGAGGGCAGATCAATGAGTGATAGAAGGGGGTTATACTAATCACAATACTTGATATTTAGATGTCACTTTACAGTTTGACATTCATTTCCATTCATACCATTTAATTTCAACTTCAACAACCCTATCACATAGTAAGGATAATATTAATATCTGGTGTGCCCATTACTACCAAAAATCTACCTTAGGAATGGCAATTTTGCATAGATTTCAAAATCTACTTAGAGTTACCGAGTCTCTTCAAACAGAATAAATCTAATTAGAATGAATAGCAGAGGAGAAATACTGAGAAGAGAATTAAACATGCAACTGAAATGGTTACATTTTTATGTCTGCTGAGTATAAAGGAAGTATTTACTTTCAGTTAAATTTAAATTTACCAAGTACTTGCTTAATACTTGCAAGATACATTGCACTCAGGGATATGCAGAAGCAAATGATGGAGTTCTTACCAACAAGGAGATTACAGTCTCCCCAATGTTACAAGATGCACTGCACATAAATTAGAGAAAATATAAGAATAAATGACATCTTAAGGTGAATACACAAACATCAAGAATGAAGCAAAAATATCTTGATGTATATCACATTTGAACTTGACCTGAAAGTTTTGCTAAGATTAAGGAAAGGCAGAAAAGTACAATATTCATCATCTACTATATTAGATGAATTAAATACAAGTCTTGCCCTTGAGGGCACAATTGAATGAGTAAGTCAGTCACTTTTAAAATGCCCACAGGAGGTCATAGGAACATGGTAAAACATATATTTGGCTAAATTAAGATATTAGAAGTAATTAAAGTTCTTTCAATAGAGAGCTATGTAATAAGAGTGAAAATTCAGAATAACTGGCAGCTCTCTTCACATGGAGCTTTTTCATCTATCAATATGCAACAAAAAGAATCTGTTAAATATCTTCTCATCTTCTGCATATATTTAATGGATGTAAAGTAAACCCACACAAACTAATGCTGAGGATAATAAACTGCCTATCTGTATGGTAAAGTCTTATTTTTTTTAATCTTTCAAGATTATATTGATTTCTAGTAATCTTTATTCAATGAGTACTTCATTCTTCTTTCTCCTTCAGTGCTGGAGAAGAGTAGGAATATATTACTGAAAATATGCACATATAACCTGAATCATACCATCTCATGACTTTTTAATAGTACATTTTATTCCTTGGACAGACTTCAATATTTAAGTGACTTCTTAAATGTGCTTGTGTGTATAGCATTGTCAAGTTAGAAATCAACACATGCTTCAATGGAGGAATCCACTGGGCAAAGACTGGTAAAGAAAATTAGTGTGGTCAGTAGCAGTAAACCCATCAGCATTGCAATAGTTCAGGATATTTATGGCAGGACAGACAAAATTACAGGAAGCTATTTGATTTAACCATCCATTTTGCCTTCTTAAAGGCAAAGTATAAAAGTCAACATTTTACTTACATCTATGTGATATAATGCCATTTGGGGAGCTGTTTGTAAAATAGTCATAAATAGCTTTTTTTTTTTTTTTTACTTTACTGGCAGAGCTCAACAATTACATGAAATTATCCAACTTTAAAGGGATTTCTTCCTGGTTATTTCTCCAATTTCCCACATTCTATGTAGAAAACTTAATGAAATATTTAAATGGATGAAGGAAATTTGGGATAATATAAGTTTCCTTCAAGATCTGCTTTAATTACTTATGTTAAGATATTCCTCCATATTTTCTATACATTGCCCAAAAACGAAATGGATATGATATGTTTGCTTTCTCTTTTGAAAGTAAGTAAGAGAGTTGCAAGTCTGGTGACCAATGACTATATCTCCAATTCATTTTTCTAACTTGGGCTTCAGAAATATGCATCTCATTGCTTACTCTGTATCCTACTTAATTTCCTCTCTAAAAGAGAAATTCGATGATTTTGGGCTGCTATAAACCTCCTATATCCTATCTCATCCACACAGTATAATTAAAACTTTAATCAGAATACAAAAACAACTCCACAGGGACTCTGCAAAACAAACACGAACACACTGGATTGGGGAAGGGGGTCAATTTGGAGAATGGCCTGTTCTGCAGTAAGATTATATTTTCCCTCTTTTACATCTTGGCTTTGACCCCAGGACAGCAAGTTGCATAATGCAGAGAAAAGTAACTCTGAGAGAAACCCCCTATTTTTGTCTAAATGATCAAGAAAAAGGGACTCTGTGAGCTATCCCAATCTGCCCTAACTTCAGTCTCAGTGACAGACCTACACTGCTGCAACAGCACAACCTAAAAGCCCAAGAGAAAACCCATCTTGCTGGATAGAAGAACTTGGAAAAGTCCAAAGAATTGAAGTAAATCCTCATTATTTTTTTATATCTCTTTTTATTCCTTGCTTACCCTACGTATCCCTAATCACACAGAACAACATTACATACAGAGGGCTAAAATTCTTAGAATAAAACATATTTTTGCCAGAACAAGGAAAAGGGGTTGCTAGGTTTCCAGAGAGTGTGGCAGAAATACCAAGGAGGAAAGAACTGGAGAAGGAGAATCCCCTAGGTCTGTGAAAGAACTGACAAATGCTCTGGCTGACTCACCAGTTGCAAATGTGTGGAATAAACACAAAAAAACATAGCAAAGGCTTTGAGAACTGACCACTGGAAAAGTCTCAGACAACCCCTGAACGTCACATGCATGGGACAGGCTTAGATATTTTCCAGTGTAAAAATGGAACTGACACTGGGATAGCAGGCAACACAGAACTTGCAATTTGGTTGGTTGTCTACTTAAAAAATATATTCCTTTTTTTTTTTAAGTAGGCTCCACACCCAGTGTGGAGTCCAATACAGGGCTTGAACTCGTGACTCTGAGATCAAGACCTGAGTTGAGATTAAAAGTTGGATGCTTAAATGACCAAGTCGCCCAGGCACCCCTAAAAATATATATTCCTGTGGTTAAGGATCTTAATAGGACCCTGGCCCATATAACATAATATTCAAAATTCCCAAGAAACAACCCATGATCTCAATATACAAAGAACCAAGAAAATCTAACCAATTTTCATAGAAAAATATGTTGGAATTATCATACTTTAAAGCAGCTAATATAACTGTGCTCCATGAGGGAAAGGTAAACACTCTTGAAATTTTTTAAAATTTTATTATGTTATATTAGTCACCATACAATACATCATTAGTTTTTGATGTGGTGATCCATGATCCATTGTTTTCATATAACACCCAGTGCTCCATGCAGTACGTGCCCTCCTTAATACCCATCATGGGGCTAACCTATCCCCCCTCCCCCCTCCCCTCTAAAACCCTGTTTGTTTTTCAGAGTCCATAGTCTCTCATGGTTCATCTCTCCCTCCGATTCCCCCCCCTTCATCTTTCCCTTCCTTCTCCTAATGTCCTCCATACTATTCCTTATGTTCCACGAATAAGTGAAACTATATGATAATTGACTTTCTCTGCTGGACTTACTTCACTTAGCATAATCTCCTCCACTCCCATCCATGTTGATGTAAAAGTTGGGTATTCAACCTTTCTGATAGCTGAGTAATATTCCATTGTATATATGGACCCCATCTTCTTTATCCATTCATCTGTTGAAGGGCATCTCAGCTCTTTCCACAGTTTGGCTATTTCAGACATTGCTGCTATGAACATTGGGGTGCATATGGCCCTTCTTTTCACTACATCTGTGTCTTTGGGGTAAATACCCAGAAGTGCAATAGCTGGGTCATAGGATAGCTCTATTTTTAAATTTTTGAGGAACCTCCACACTGTTTTCCAAAGTGGCTGTACCAACTTGCATTCCCACCAACGGTGTAAGAACAACCTCTCCAACATTTGTTGTTTCTTGCCCTGTCCATTTTTGCCGTTCTAACTGGTGTAAGGTGGTATCTCAGTGTGGTTTTGATTTGAAATTCCCTAATGGCTAATGATGATGAACATTTTTTCATGTGCCTGTTAGCCATTTCTATGTCTTCTTCAGAGAAGTGTCTTTTCATATCTTCTGCCCATTTTTTGACTTCATTTTTTGTTTTTTGGGTGTTGACTTTGAGGAGTTCTTTATAGATCTTGGATACCAGCCCTTTATCTGTAGTGTCATTTGCAAATATCTTCTCCATTCTGTGGGTTGCCTCTTTGTTTTGTTGATTGTTTCCTTTGCTGTGCAGAAGCTTTTTATCTTGATGAAGTCCCAAAAATTCATTTTTGCTTTTGTTTCACTAGCTTTTGGAGATGTATCTTGAAAGAAGTTGCTGTGGTCGATGTCAAAGAGGTTACTGCCTATGTTCTCCTCTAGGATTTTGATGGATTCCTGTCTCACATTGAGGTCTTTCATCCATTTTGAGTTTATCTTTGTGTATGGTGTTAGAGAATAGTCGAGTTTCATTCTTCTGCATGTGGCTGTCCAATTTTCCCAGCACCATTTATTGAAGAGACTGTTTTTTTTCCATTGCATGTTTTTTCCTGCTTTGTCGAAGATTATTTGACCATAGAGCTGAGGGTCCATATCTGGGTTCTCTATTCTGTTCCATTGGTCTATATGTCTGTTTTTGTGCCAGTACCATGCTATCATGGTGATCACAGCTTTGTAATATAGCTTGAAATCGGGCAACGTGATGCCCCCAGATTTATTTTTCTTTTTCAACATTTCCTTGGCGATTCGGGGTCTTTTCTGATTCCATACAAATTTTGGGATTGCTTGTTCCAGCACTTTGAAAAATGTCATTGGAATTTTGATCGGATGGCATTGAAGGTATAGATTGCTCTGGGTAGCATAGACATTTTAACAATGTTTATTCTTCCGATCCATGAGCATGGAATGCTTTTCCATCTTTTTGTGTCTTCTTCAATTTCTTTCATGAGTGTTCTGTAGTTCTTAGAGTATAGGTCCTTTACCTCTTTGGTTAGGTTTATTCTGAGGTATCTTATGGTTTTTGGTCCTATTGTAAATGGAATCATTTCTCTAATTTCTCTTTCTACAGATGCATTGTTAGTGTACAAGAAAGCAACTGATTTCTGTGCATTGATTTTGTATCCTGCCACATTACTGAATTGCTGTATGAGTTCTAGTAATTTGGGGTGGAGTCTTTTGGGTTTTCCACATAAAGTATCATGTCATCTGTGAAAAGAGAGAGTTTGACTTCTTTGCAAATTTGAATACCTTTTATTTCTTTTTGTTGTCTGATTGCTGTTGCTAGGACTTCTAGTACTATGTAGTGGCAAGAGTGGGCATCCTTGACGTGTTCCTGATCTTAAGGGAAAGGCTCTCAACTTTTCCCCATTGAGGATGATATTCGCTGTGGGTTTTTCACAGATGGATTTTATGAACTTGAGGACTATTCCTTCTATCCCTATACTCTGAAGAGTTTTAATCAGGAAAGGATGTTGTATTTTGTCAAATGCTTTTTCTGCATCAATTGAGAGGACCATATGGTTCTTCTCCCTCCTCTTATTAATGTGTTCTATCACATTGGTTGATTTGCAAATGTTGAACCACCCTTGCATCCCAGGGATAAATCCCACTTGGTCGTGGTGGATGATCCTTTTAATGTATTGTTGGATCCTATTAGCTAGGATTTTGTTGAGGATTTTGGAATCCATATTCATCAGGGATATCAGTCTGAAATTCTCCTTTTTGATGGGGTCTTTGCCTGGTTTGGGGATTAAGGTAATGCTAGCCTCATAGAATGAGTTTGGAAGTTTTCCTTCTGTTTCTATTTTTTGAAACAGCTTCAGTAGAATAGGTATTATTTCTTCTTTGAATGTTTGGTAGAATTCCCCAGGGAATCCATCAGGCCCTGGACTCTTGTTTTTTGGGAGGTTTTTGATCACTGCTTCAATCTCGTTACTGGTTATTGGCCTATTCGGGTTGTCAATTTCTTCCTGTTTCAGTCTTGGCAGCTTATAGGTTTCTAGGAAGACATCCATTTCATCCAGATTGCTCAGTTTATTAGCATATAGCTGTTGATAATAATTTCTAATAATTGTTTCTATTTCCTTGGTGTTAGTCGTGATCTCTCCCCTTTAATTCATAATTTTATTAATTTGGGTCCTTTCTCTTTTCTTTTGGATAAGTCTGGCCAGTGGTTTATAGATCTTATTAATTCTTTCAAAGAACCAACTTCTAGTTTTGTTGATCTGATCTACTGTGTTTCTGGTTTCTAATTCATTGATCTCTGCTCTAATCTTAATTATTTATCTTCTAATGCATGGCTTAGGCATCGTTTGTTGCTTTTTCTCTAGTTCTTTAAGGTGTAGAGTTAGTTGGTGAATTTGGAATTTTTCTATTTTTTTGAGTGAGGCTTGGATGGCTATGTATTTCCCCCTTAGGACCGCCTTTGCAGTATCCCATAGGTTTTGGACCAAAGTGTTTTCGTTCTCATTGATTTCCAAACACTCTTGAAATTAATAGAAGTTCTCAGCAGAAAAACAGAATATAAAAAAAAGAAATAGAAATATAAGAACTAAAAATAAAATAACTAAAATTAAATTTTTAATGAATAGACTAAATGGCAGAATGGAGATGATGGAGAAGAGAATTTGTAAACTTGAAAACGGAGCAACAGAAATTATCCAATCTGAACAGCAGAAAGAAAAAAACATTAAAATACAAATAAAGAGGATCTCAGAAACCAGTGGGACAATATAATAACTAACATCCATGTCATTAGAGTTTCAAAGGAGAAAAGAAAGAGATTGGTGCAAAAATGAACAAACAAACAAAAATAATAGCCAAACTTTCTAAATTTGGTGAAAGGTTATAAATTTACACATTCAAGAACTTCAGCAAGCCCCAAGACAACAGGATATACTCATAAAACCATGCCTAGACACATCATAATTAAACTGCTAAAAACCATAAATATATAAACCATATATATATCGCACCCTGAGAAAAACAACACAGTACATAATTACATACTGGGAACAAAATTTCTAATGTCTGCCAATTCCTCATCAGAGTCCACAGAGGCCAGAGAACAGTAGAAGAACAATGTTAAAGTGCTGAAGGAAAAGAATTGCCAACCCACAATTCCATACTCAACAAATACATCCTTCAGGAATAATAGTATAATAAATACAATCTCATATGGAAAAAGCTCAAAGAATTTGTTGGCAATTCTTTTCCTCAAAGAATTTGTTGTGAGATGACCTGCTCTAAAAGAACTGCTAAAGGAAATTCTTCAGGTTTATGAGAAAAAATTTAAAAAGGTATCTTGGAACTTAAGGAATAAAAGATGGTAAATATCTGGTTAAATAGAATAAACTTTTCTTCTCTAAGTTATTTTAAAGATATATATTATAAGATAAATAATATGCATATTTAATAATAAACATAGTACATTATTTATAATACAATAATATAATATATAAAAGATATTATAGTTATATGTATAACTGATGGGATTTTCAGTGTGTGTAAATGTAATACATATGGCAACAATTACAAAAAGGAGAGAGGGTAAAGGAACCTATATGATTAGAAGGCTTCCTCATTTTACTTGAAGTGATGAAATAATAACTAAGTAGTCTGTGAAAGTTAGGTAAGTATATTATAATCCCTAGAGCAACCACTAAAAATACGATGCAAAAGATCATCAAAAGCTAATAAATAAAAACAATAATAAAGAACACTTAATAATCTGAAAGAATTCAGGAAAGATGACATAGAATAATAAAATTCTATGTCTGTCTTCTTTCTTTTTTCTTTTTATTTTCTTTTTCAGCAAGCATTCTCCAGATCCTTACAGATCTGTACTTAAAGGCCCTATTTGTTCTGTTGCCTGCTGATCTGCCCAAGTTTATGTTATACCGCTTTCCTAAGCACTTACTATGTTTATGTTACATGATACTCGGTTCAGTTTCAAAAACATTACTGACTATTTTCTTTGGTGTCTGTGTATACACTGTTAACCAGCCTAATTTTGCCCCCATCCACCCATATATGTATACCCTTCACCTAATTCCCATTCATCTTTTACGTTCACTTTTATTTCTTATTTCAAAAAGTCCTTCCTGACCAGCTCTTCCATCTAAATACAATGCCCTTTTAATACACTTTCATGCACTCTGACATTTTTCTTCATCACAGTTATCCCAATTTTAATTATAAAAAGACAGCTCTAGAATTTCCACATCCAAGGAAATTTAAAGTGAAAATCTGGAAGAAAGCTAGAACAATTATCTTGTTGTTCTTGCACTCAGTGTTTTCATTGAAATAATGGAGTAATATATGATAATATTACATTCCTTTCTCAGACTTAGGCATGTGTTTGTCAGGGTAAATTTAGGGGAGACAGAAGGTGAGATTAGGATTATTAGAGCAGGAATGCAAAGAGACAGTTCATATGCACACTTGTGTGCATGGGTGTGTGTGTGTGTATGTGTGTGTGTGAGAGAGAGAGATAGAGAGAAGGAGAGAATTTTTTCAAGCATAGAGGACTTGAGAGAGATTTTTCAAGCATGGAGGATTTAAAGCATATAATGTCTTACATGGTGTTGCTGCAAAAATACTCCTTTTCCTAGGAGTATATGATATAGAAGAGAGAGAAATGACCATGCCACAATCTCCTCTCCAATTTTTAGTGCCTAGAATTGCGAAAGGAAGCAAGAATAAGGGAGAATAAAAACATCTGAAGCCAGGATAATCATTCTTATTTCCTGTTCATTTTCTGTCTCACCTACTAAAACGGAGGCATCATAAGAACATGGATTTTTATGTGCTTTGTTTCTCACTATATCCTCAATGCTTAGAAGAGTACACATTGTGGGTTAAAAACTATTTGATGAAGTAACTAAGTGTATATGCTTAACCGACTGAACCACCCAGGTGCCCCCCGAATACTTTTTACCTTGAATGTATCAAGTACTTTTCTCAGTGACTTCAAAACATTTCACAAATGCCTAGTTTCTGTTATTTTGATACAGATAAAGAATAATTATTACCATCATTCGATTGAAGGCAAGACAAAGTTGTTAAGTGAGATTTTAAAAGTTCTTCAATTAGACCTTGTGGAGTCAGGCTTATAATCCTGGATTTCAAATCCTAAGGATAATGAACTTTCCACTAAAATGTATGATATAATGCAGTGGACAGTGTTACGGTCATATGACTTAAAGACATATAGAAGAAAAGTTATCCAAGCATTTACAAAAATATACGTTTTTGGCATTAGGGCAAAAATTTTTTAAAACCCTATTATGACTTATTTTTCTTTTTGTTCAGATTACTTTTCATTTGGATTTTGCAATTGCTGTGTGGACACAATTGGTGTGTGAAGCCATCAAACTGATTCAACTACTGTACATCATATTTTTCTATGGTGTCTGACCTTTTAACTCTTCAGGCTTTTAATTACAAGAAATGCTCATTTATGAGGACTTCAAGTTATATATCTTCTATATCTAAATACTGTTTGAGAAAATAAACTTAGGCTCAACTCTGAATTTTTAAGTTTAAATCCTTAAAACTCAAGGTCACTGCAATGATATGACTTTAAAAATTATTCTGTGGGTTTAGTTAGTTTTATACATATTACATATATTAGAAAATTTAATTCTAACACTTTTCAAGTGAATTCGTTAGGAATTTCTATATAAAAAGAATTATTATCTATAAAGAGGGAAAGTTTTACTCCCTCCTTTCCCAGCTAGATATCTTTATTTCATTTTCTTCCCAAATTTCTCTGGCCATAATTACTAGTACAATTTGAATAAAAGCGGTAAAAGCAAGCATCTTTGTCTTGTTCCTGATTTTTTCCCCATTTTTATTGTTATGTTAATCACCATACATTACATCCTTAGTTTTGGATGTAGTGTCCCATGATTCATTTTTTTGTGCATAACACCCAGTGCTCCACGCAGAATGTGCCCTCCTTAATACGCATCACCAGGCTAACACATTCTCCCACCCCCTCCCCTCTAGAACCCTCAGTTTGTTTTTCACAGTCGATCGTCTCTCATGGTTCGTATCCCCCTCCAACTTACTCCCCTTCATTCTTCCCCTCCTGCTATCTTCTTCTTCTTTGTTTTCTTAACATATATTGCATTCTTTGTTTCAGAAGTACAGATCTGTGATTCAACAGTCTTCCACAATTCACAGCGCTCACCATAGCACATATCCTCCCCAATGTCTATCACCCAGCCACCCCATCCCTCCCACCCCCAACCACTCCAGCAACCCTCAGTTTGTTTCCTGAGATTAAGAACTCCTCATATCAGTGAGGTCATATGATACATGTCTTTCTCTGATTGACTTATTTCACTCACCATAACACCCTACAGTTCCATCCACGTTGTTGCAAATGGCAAGATCTCATTCCTTTTGATGGCTGCATAATATTCCATTGTGTATATATACCACCTCTTCTTTATCCATTCATCTGTCGATGGACATCTTGGCTCTTTCCACAGTTTGGCTATTGTGGACATTGCTGCTATAAACATTGGGGTGCACGTACCCCTTCGGGTCCCTACATTTGTATCTTTGTGGTAAATACCCAGTAGTGCAATTGCTGGATCGTATGGTAGCTCTAATTTCAACTGTTTGAGGAACCTCCATACTGTTTTCCAGAGTGGTTGCACCAGCTTGCATTCCCACCAACCGTGTAGGACGGTTCCCCTTTCTCCGCATCCCCGCCAATATCTGTCGTTTCCTGACTTATTAATTTTAGCCATTCTGACTGGTGTGAGGTGGTATCTCATTGAGGTTTTGATTTGGATTTCCCTGATCCGAGCGATGTTGAGCACTTTTTCATGTGTCTGTTGGCCATTTGGATGTCTTCTTTGGAAAAATGTCTGTTCATGTCTTCTGCCCATTTCTTGATTGGATTATTTGTTCTTTGGGTGTTGAGTTTGATAAGTTCTTTATAGATTTTGGAGACTAGCCCTTTATCTGATATGTCATTTGCAAATATTTTCTCCCATTCTGTCGGTTGCCTTTTGGTTTTGTGGACTGTTTCTTTTGCTGTGCAAAAGCTTTTTATCTTGATGAAGTCCCAATAGTTCATTTTTGCCCTTGCTTCCTTGCCTTTGGCGATGTTTCTAGGAAGAAGTTGCTGCAGCTGAGGTCGAAGAGGTTGCTCCCTGTGTTCTCCTTTAGGATTTTGATGGACTCCTGTCTCACGTTTAGGTCTTTCAACCATTTGGAGTCTATTTTTGTGTGTGGTGTAAGGAAATGGTCCAGTTTCATTCTTCTGCATGTGGCTGTCCAATTTTCCCAACACCATTTGTTGAAGAGACTGTCTTTTTTCCACTGGACATTCTTTCCTGCTTTGTCAAAGATGACTTGACCATAGAGTTGAGGTTCCTTTTCTGGGCTCTCTATTCTGTTCCATTGATCTATGTGTCTGTTTTTGTGCCAGTACCATACTGTCTTGATGATGACAGCTTTGTAATAGAGCTGGAAGTAAGGAATTATGATGCCGCCAACTTTGCTTTTCTTTTTCAATATTCCTCTGGCTATTCGGGGTCTCTTCTGGTTCGATACGAATTTTAGGATTATTTATTCCATTTCTTTGAAAAAAGTGGATGGTATTTTGATGGGGATTGCACTGAATGTGTAGATTGCTCTAGGTAGCACTGACATCTTCACAATGTTTGTTCTTCCAATCCATGAGCATGGAACGTTTTTCCATTTCTTTGTGTCTTGTTCTATTTCTTTCATGAGTATTTTATAGTTTTCTGAGTACAGATCCTTTGCCTCTTTGGTTAAATTTATTCTTAGTTATCTTATGGTTTTGGGTGCAATTGTAAATGGGATCAACTCCTTGATTTCTCTCTCTTCTGTCTTGTTGTTGGTGTATAGGAATGCCACTGATTTCTGTGCATTGATTTTATATCCTGCTACTTTACTGAATTCCTGTATGAGTTCTAGCAGTTTTGGGGTGGAGTCTTTTGGGTTTTCCACATACAGTGTCATATCATCTACAAAGAGTTAGAGTTTGACTTCCTCTTTGCCGATTTGGATGCCTTTGATTTCTTTTTGTTGTCTGATTGCTATAGCTAGGACTTCTAATACTACGTTGAATAGCAGTGGTGATAGTGGACATCCCTGCTGCGTTCCTGACCTTAGGGGGAAAGCTCTCAGCTTTTCCCCATTAAGAATGATATTCGCTGTAGGTTTTTCGTAGATGGCTTTTATGATATTGAGGTATGTAACCTCCATCCCTAAACTCTGAAGAGTTTTGATCAAGAAAGGATGCTGTACTTTGTCAAATGCTTTTTCTGCATCTTTTGAGAGGATCATATGATTCTTGTTCTTTCTTTTGTTAATATATTGTATCACGTTGATTGATTTGCGGATATTACAGCAACCTTGCAGCCCAGGGATAAATCCCACTTGGTCGTGGTGAATAATCCTTTTAATGTACTGTTGGATCCTATTGGCTAGTATTTTGTTGAGAATTTTTGCATCCATGTTCATCAAGGATATTGGTCTGTAATTCTCCTTTTTGATGGGGTCTTTGTCTGGTTTGGGGATCAAGGTAATGGTGGCCTCATAAAATGAGTTTGGAAGTTTTCCTTCCATTTCTATTTTTTGGAACAGTTTCAGAACAATAGGTATTAATTCTTCTTTAAATGTTTGGTAGAATTCCCCTGGGAAGCCATCTGGCCTTCAGCTTTTGTTTGTTGGGAGATTTTTGATGACTGCTTCAATTTCCTTAGTGGTGATAGGTCTGTTCAGGTTTTCTATTTCTTCCTGGTTCAATTTTGGCAGTTGATACATCTCTAGGAATGCACCCATTTCTTCCAGGTTATCTATTTTCTGGCATAGAGTTGCTCCTAATATGTTCTTATAATTGCTTGTATTTCTTTGGTGTTGGTTGTGATCTCTCCTCTTTCATTCATGATTTTGTTGATTTGGGTCATTTCTCTTTTCTTTTTGATAAGTTTGGCCAGGGGTTTATCAATCTCGTTAATTCTTTCAAAGAATCAGCTCCTAGTTTCATTGATCTGTTCTACTATTCTTTTGGTTTCTATTTCATTTATTTCTGCTCTGGTTTTTATTATTTCTCTTGTCCTGCTGGGTTTAGGCTTTATTTGCTGTTTTTTCTCTAGCTCCTTTAGGTGTAGGGTTAGGTTGTGTATTTGAGACCTTTCTTGTTTCTTGAGAAAGGCTTGTATTGCTATATACTTTCCTCTTAGGACTGCCTTTGCTGTATCCCAAAGATTTTGAACAGTTGTGTTTTCATATTCATTGGTTTCCATGAATTCTTTTAATTCTTCTTTAATTTCCTGGTTGACCCATTCATTCTTTAGTAGGATGCTCTTTAACCTCCATGTATTTGAGTTCTTTCCTACTTTCCTCTTGTGATTGAGTTCTAGTTTCAAAGCATTGTGGTCTGAAAATATGCAGGGAATGATCCCAATCTTTTGGTACCGGTTGAGACCTGATTTGTGACCTAGGATGTGATAAATTCTGGAGAATGTTCCATGGGCACTAGAGAAGAATGTGTATGCCATTGCTTTGGGATGGAATGTTCTGAATATGTCTGTGAAGTCCATTTGGTCCAGTGTGTCATTTAAAGTCTTTATTTCCTTGTTGATCTTTTGCTTAGATGATCTGTCCATTTCAGTGAGGGGGGTGTTAAAGTCCCCCACTATTATTGTATTGTTGTCAATGTGTTTCTTTGCTTTTGTTATTAATTGCCTTATATTTGTCTGCTCCCATGTTAGGAGCATAGATATTTACAATTGTTAGATCTTCTTGTTGGATAGACCCTTTAAGTAAATATAGTGTCCTTCTTCATCTCTTATTACAGTCTTTGTTTAAAATCTAATTTGGCTGATAGAAGGATTGCCACCCCAGCTTTCCTTTAGTGTCCATTAGCATGGTAAATGGTTTTCCACCCCCTCACTTTCAATGTGCGGGTGTCTTTGGGTCTAAAATGAGTCTCTTGCAGACCGCATATAGATGGGTCTTGTTTTTTAATCCAATCTGATAGCCTGTGTCTTTTGATTGGGGCATTTAGCCCATTTACATTCAGGGTAACTATTGAAAGATATGAATTTAGTGCCATTGTATTGCCTGTAAGGTGACTGTGACTGTATATTGTCTGTGTTCCTTTCTGATCTATGCTGCTTTTAGGCTCTCTCTTTGCTTAGAGGACCCCTTTCAATATTGCTTGTAGGGCTGGTTTCATGTTTGCAAATTCCTTTAGTTTTTGTTTGTCCTGGAAGCTTTGTATCTCTCCTTCTGTTTTCAGTGACAGTCTAGCTGGATATAGTATTCTTGGCTGCATATTTTTCTCGTTTAGTGCTCTAAAGATATCATGCCAGTCCTTTCTGGACTGCCAGGTCTCTGTGGATAGGTCTGTTGCCAATCTAATGTTTCTACCATTGTAGGTTACAGATCTCTTCTCCTGAGCTGCTTTCAGGATTTTCTCTTTGTCTCTGAGACTCATAAGTTTTACTATTAGATGTTGGGGTGTTGACCTATTTTTATTGATTTTGAGAGGGGTTCTCTGTGCCTCCTGGATTTTGATGCCTGTTTCCTTCCTCACATTAGGGAAGTTCTCTGCTATTATTTGCTCCAATATACCTTCTGCCTCTCTCTCTCTTTCTTCTTCTTATGGGATCCCAATTATTCTAATGTTGTTTCCTCTTATCGTATTGCTTATCTCTCAAATTCTATCCTCATGATCCTGTAGTTGTTTCTCTCTCTTTTTCTCAGCCTCTTTATTTTCCATCATTTGGTCTTCTATATCGCTGATTCTCTCTTCTGCCTCATTTATCCTAGCAGTTAGTGCCCCCATTTTTGATTGCACCTCATTAATAGCCTTTTTGATTTCAACTTGGTTAGATTTTAGTTCTTTTAGTTCTCCAGAAAGGGTGTCTCTAATAACTTGCACGCTTTTTTCAAGCCCAGCTAGTATCTTTAAAGTCATGATTCTGAACTCTAGGTCCGACATCGTACTAATGTCCATATTGAGTAGGTCCCTGGTAGACGGTACTACCACTTGTTCTTTTTGTTGAGGTGATTTTTTTCGTCTTGTCATTTTGTCCAGAGGAGAATAGGTGAATGAGAGAACAAAATGCTAACAGGTTAACAACGTCCCCAGCAAATATACTCTATACAAATCAGAAAAGACCTGAAACCAGGGGAAAAGAAAGGGAAAGAAAGAAAAAAGAAAGAGAGAAAAAAAAAGAAAAAGATAAAAACAAACAGAAACAGAACAAAACAAAAAAAACAGAATATGATCAAATATGATCACACTTATGTATAGATCAGTCCCACACACTAGATTTTGGGCGTATTTTGGTGTGTTAGAAGAAAGTGCCTCCTAAAATTTTAAAGGAAGAAAGACTTATGTATGTACAAAATAAGGGTTAATACAATGAAGGGATGGAAGATGACTGTAAAGATGAAAATTAAAAAAGATTTGATAAAAGGAATTGATAAGAAGTTGTTTGAAAAAAGAAAGAAGAAGATTAAAAAACAAAGAAGAAAAGAAAGAAATAAAAGGGAGAGAGTGTGATCAGGCAGGAGACTAGAACAATGCCATACACCAGTGATTTAGGGTATATTTTGATCTGTTAGAAGAAACTGTTTCTGAAAATTTTAAAGAGAGAACAACTTCTATATATACATATGCCAAAAATAAGGGTAACTACTATGAAGGGATAAAATATGACTCTAAAAAATGAAAAATAATTTTTTTTTAAAAAAGGGATTGATAAGAATTTGGTTGAAAAAGGGAAAAAGAAAAATTCAAAAAAAGAAAAAAACAGTTAAAAAAATCAATGAATCAATGAAATCAACTGAAAAACTAATGAATCATGGTAAAAAAGCCATGAATTCTATGTGCAGTATCCCCCTAGCGCTGGAGTTCTCCCGTTGTCCTTGATGGGTAAACTTGGTCTTGGCTTGCTGGCTGTTCTGCTGATCTTCTGGGGGAGGGGCCTGTTGCTGTGGTTCCCAAATGTCTTTGCCGGAGGCGGAATTGCCCCACCCTTGTCAGTCCGGGTAAGCTATCTGCTTGGGTTTGCTCTCTGGTGCTTTTGTTCCCTCCAAGCTCTCGGTACAGCTTTGGAGGACCAGAGTGAAAATGGTGGCCTCCCAATCTCCGCCGGGAGGAGCTGAGAACTCGGGGCCCCGCTCCTCAGTGCACCCCCAGAGAAAAGCGGTCACTCCCGTGTCCCCGGTCTCTGGCCGCACTCTGTGCTCACCTGGCCTGTGAGTGAGCGTTTCTATGTCTGGCACCCGACCCCATGTGGAGTCTCCAAACCCAGCAGATCTCTGCGGTGCACTCCCGCACCGCTCTTCCCGGGGAAGGAAGGGGAGTCTCCCCGGCCCTGTCGCTTGTTGGGTCCCTGCTGGAGGAGCATGGCCCGACTGGGCCGCGGATCACTGTTTATGACAACCCCGAGCTGAGAGCCCGCGCCTCGGCTCCGTCTCTGCAGCCAGCTTCCCCACTCCGATCCCTGGGAGCTCTGCTGCACTCAGGCACCCCCGGTCTTTCTGTGACCCCGAGGGTCCTGAGACCACACTTTCCTGTGAGGGTTCCACTTCCCGCTTAGCCACTGGAGCGACGTCTCTCAGCGGAGCCGTCTTCTAAAAGTTCCGATTTTGTGCTCCACGGCTCTATCACTTGCCAGGAGTGGCCGACGGAGGCCCCCTCCCCCGCCGTCTATCCTCCCGAGTATCGCCTCGGATTCACTTCTCCGCATGTCCTACCTTCCAGTAAGTGGTCGCTTTTCTGTTCAGAGAGTTGTTGCAATTCTTCTCTTTGATCTCCTGTTGAGTTCATAGGTGTTCAGAATGGTTTGATACCTATCCAGCTGAATTCCTGAGACCAAACGGAAACCCAGGTCTCCTACTCCTCCGCCATCTTCACCTCCTTGCAGAAAGTGGTCGCTTTTCTGTTCAGAGAGTTGCTGCTATTCTTTTCTTCGATCTCCTATTGAGTTCGTAGGTGTTCAGAATGGTTTGATCCCTATCCAACTGAATTCCTGAGACGGGGCGAAATCCAGGTCTCCTACTCCTCCGCCATCTTGCTCCTTGTTCCTGATTCTAAACTGGGAAAATATTCAGTCCTTCACATTGAGTTTGATATTAACTATGGGTTTTTGGAGATGCTCTTTATCTAGCTGAGAATGTTCCCTTATATTCCTACTTTGTTGTGCATTTATATCATGAAAGCATGTTGGATTCTGTCAAATGGTTTTTCTGCATCTATTGAGATGATTATGTAATTTTATTTTATTATATTCATATGGTGTTTTACATTAATTGATTTTTGGATTACATTAATGGATTTTGGGATGAACCCCATATTGCTGGACTTGGTTTGCTAGAAATTTGCTAAGATTTTTTTTCTATATGTTTATATAGGATATTAGTCCATGGTTTTCTTTCCTTGTGGTATCTTTGCCTTTATATTAGTTCTCTATGGCTTCTGTAAAAAGTTAGCAAAAATCTGGTGACTTAAAAATTAAATAAAATTATTTTCTAACAGTTCTGGAGGCCAGGAGTCCAAAATCAATTCCACTGGGCTGAACCTAAGGTTCTGGCAGAGCTGCTCTCCCTCCAGAGGAACTAGGGGAGAATTTGTTTCATTGCCTTTCCCAACTTCTGGAGCTGAATTCTTTGGCTTATGGCCCAGTCCTTTTCTTCATCTTCAACACCAGCAATGTAGCATTGTCAAAACTCTCTGCTTTCATCATTACATCATCTGTTGTGTTTCCATGGGCCTCCCTTTTATAAGTATACTTGTGATGTATTTAGCAACCCCCCTCCACCCCGCCCCGGTAGTCTAGGAGAGTATCCTCATCTCAATAACCTAAACTTACTGGCATCAGAAAGTCTCTTTTGCCATATAAGGTAACATTTACAGGTTTCACCGATTAGGAGCTGGATCTGTTTGGGGGCTGTTACTTAGCTTACCTAGACCTATTTGGTATTAGTTTAATACTGGCCTTATAGAATGAATTGGTGGGAGTAGGCGGGGGATTATGGGGTTTGATGCTAGAGTTCTCTTTAGTTGGGTACAGGGTTCTCTTTAGTGGGGACAAAAATATTCTAAAATAAGATAATGGTGGTGATTGTGCCACTCTATGAATACAAAAAAAAAGCACTGATTTGTATATATTAAGTGGATGAATTGTAAGGTATACGAATGACATCTCAATAAAAACTATTCTTTGGTTTTGTTTCTAAATACTCAGTAAACCAAGTAAAGTTTTTACTTTCTTTGCTTCTGTAAAATACTTGTAATGGAAACTTCCTTGATTGGTAATCTTCTGATACATTAATTCTATTAATAGCACCAGGAAATACAAAATAATTTAAAAAAAAACACCTGAGTGAGACTTGTTTATTTTGGCAACTATTGGTCAGATTTGGTGTTTGTCAAACGGATACCGTCTCATCAAATCTCCAGCTCTCTTAATATTCTATGAATCATTAAGTTGTAATTACAACACTACTCATATTTTGATTAAAATATGTTAAGTGCTAATTTAATGTGCATATCATGTCTGTATTGACTTAGTAAATTAACATAAAATTCAGGATCCCATACCATGGAAGTGCACAGTTTGTATTAGAGGTAGTGTTCTAGATATGTCTAGAAAAGAGATTTTAATCTGGAAAGAAAGCTGGAGTCAGAAGTCATCAACAGAAAGCCTGTTTTCAAGAAGTCTTAGAAAAAGAGGGGGAAAGTGAAAGGCTTGTATGCAATAGAATCTGGTTTTAAATAGATTGAAAACCAGTGTGACTTAAAGACACAATGTAAGGAGAATGGGAAGTAATGAGGTCAGGAGGTAAATGAGGGCTATGGTACACCACGGAAGACATGAGAAAGGTCTTTGACCCTCACCAGGAATATACTGAAGACCTTTGAGCAATTTGAGCAATTGGGTTGTAATACTTGAATATTTAAAATATTACTCTGCCATAATATCGATGAAAAGGAATGAAAAAACTTATTTAAGGATATCAATTTTAAGACTATTTTAGCAATATACGCAAGAGAACAGTCTGCTCTAGTGACACTGGGACTAAGATCAGTAAAAAAAAAAAATCCGTAAATATTTAAGCAGTAGATTACACCTGTCAGAATGGCTAAAATCAACAATACAAGAAACAAGTGTTTACAAGGATGTGGAGAAAAAGGAACTCTCTTGCACTGTTGGTGGGAATGCAAACTGGTACAGCCACTCTGGAAAACAGTATGGAGGTTACTCAAAAGGTTAAAAATAGAACTACCCTACAATCTGGCAATCACACTATTGAGCATTTACCCCAAAAATACAAAAACATTAATTCAAAGGGATATATGGACCCCTATGTTTATAGCAGCATTATTTACAATAGCCAAATTATGGAAACAGCCCAAGTGTTCATCGAAAGAAGAATGGATCAAGAAGATTTAAGGTATCTTACAAAACTCTTATGGTTCAAGTAGCCCATATTCTGACGGCACTGCCTACGCACCCCTATATCACTAGCCCCAGCCTCTCTCCTGAATATTGATATTGACTACTTGTATCTCTCCTGCCAGCACCTTAGTCTATGTATATCTAAGTTAAACTCTTTATTTACTTCCCTAATTCCTGTGAGACATATATATATATATATTTTATATATATATATATATATATATATAAAACATCTTCTTGATCCATTTATATATATTGGAATATTATTCAGCCATAAAAAGAATGAAACCTTGCCATTTGCAACAACATGGATGGAGCTAGAGAATATAAAGCTAAGTGAAATAAGTCAGAGAAAGACAAATACCACATGATTTCACTCATATGGGGAATTTAAAAAACAAAACAAATGAGCAAAGGGAAGAAAAAAGCAGAGAGAGAGAGGCAAACCAAGAAACAGACTCTTACTTATAGGGAACAAACTGATGGTTACCAGAGGGTAGATGGGTGAAATAGGTGATGGGGATTAAGGAGAGTACTTGTCATGATGAGCACAAGGTGATGTATAGAAGAGCTGAATCACTATACTGTATACCTGAAACTAACCTAACACTGTATGTTAACTACACTGGAATGAAATAAAAAAATAAAAATAAAATAAAAATTTAGGAGGTAGATTCACATGGAATTGGTAATCATCATGATGGCCCTATTATCCCTGTTCCAACTTGGCTAGCAAGGACGATAATGTTTGAGGAATTAGGGAAGTAAAATAAAGAGTTTAACTTAGGTATATGTAGAGTAGGTGCTGGCAGGAGAGATACAAGTAGTCAATATCAGTATTCAGGAGAGAGGCTGGGGCTAGTGGCAGAGGGGTGGGTAGGCAGTGCCATCAGAATATGGGCTACTTGAACCATAAGAGTTTTGTAAGATGCACAGTGAGAATCAAGATTAAGTCCTGGGTAACATCAACACTTCAAGATGGAGATGAGGTTCAGAGTGGAGGCATAAGAATTAGCCTGTGACAGAAGGGAAGGCTCTTCCATTACAAAAAAAAAAAAAAAAAAAAAATTTAATCTGAAATAATGTCAAATTACCAAGAATTTTAAGAGCAATTATAGGTAATTGTCAGAGCTTTGCTGAACTGGTAAATGTCTATCTCAGGATTGGCATTCAACAAAAGGGAATCCTCAAATTATGTTGTAAGTTGCTAGCACACAGCTAAATTTACTCTTGGCTGTCCTGTGCTTCATTCTCTGGTCCTGAAACTGGTGTCTTTAGACAGCTGGTCAGTGAACTGTTCTTCACAACTTGTGATGAGATAAGGAGCTTCTGCCAGAATGTAAATCAACTAAGGCATGCAAGGAATATAAATCAACTGTTTGGCTCAGCTGAAATTTGAAGGGTAGGAAATATATAAGACTCTTTAGATGAAGAAAGCAGTGTTGGTATATATTCCAGCACGATCTTCTGATCTCATCATGGACCAGTAAGATAGAGTTATCATATTGCCATTTGAACAGTACTGCTGAGTACTGTTGTGACGGACAGCTTTGTTCAGACCAAATCTTCTGCTCAGAACTACTACAAAACTGAGTAAAAGATAGTTTTAAAAAAGCTTTGCAGCAGCAACAACAACAAACTTTGCATACATCAGAGTACACCTAAGGCAGTTAGAACTTGAAGGACCAAGATCCCTAAGAGAAAGGAAATACAATAAAGTGAGTCGTACATTTGCCGCTTTACTTGCTCAAAGCATTTGCTGATTTCTAACTGCACATGTGTTGGGCAAGACGCCAAGAAAGCAGGGAAAAAACAGTTTCTAAAAGATGAGATTCTTAACGGAGTTTTTAGCAGTGTCACTGTACAAAGGGAAACAAACATTTGAGCTCCAGAACTCCTTATAGGGTTATTATAAGAATTAAATGAGATAATGCATCTAAAGTCCTGGGGGCGGGGCCTGGGGTGGGGGTGGAGAGCCTTACAAGAGAAGAAAAAGGAAGTGTGCTTACTTGGAAGTGTGGAGGTTCAGGAAGATGGAAGGATGATGCCATACATTACTCTGAAGGCCAAGGGAAATGATATTTTCCAGAAGGGCAAAAGGGTCCTACGTCCCCAAATCACAAAAATATTAAGGACAATAAAGAAAATGAATGGGTCTCTAGTTCAGATAATTAAAAGTTCTTTGGTGAGCAGTTTCAATGAAGTAATGGGTAAAGACAGCATACTGCTAAGACCGAGTTGGGGCATAAGTAGAAAATATTGAGCATTCTTGCAAAGGTTGGTAATGAAAAAGAGACTGTATTTGTAACATGATGAGTTATTGATCCCTTGACATTTTTTAACTACTCTGAACTTACTAGCAAACGAATTAAAAAGTTACTTTTGATTCCTTTTTATATAGGGAGCCATACTCATAATTGGGTCAAAAAGCATGAACCTTTCAAAAATAAAGGATAAATTATCTTCCAGAAAGTTGACCCCAATTTACATTTCTCTAAGCACTATATGATACTGCCAGAGATGAGTGTCCTAAGCTATAAAACTTTATTCTCTGTTTTGTAATTTTAAAAAGTATCCCTTCTATGTATATGCATTACATTTACAATAAAAAAATGTGGAGATGTTAGCTAGGGTAAACATTTTTTAACATCCAATATTAGTTTCTTTTTCTACAGAATATTGTGTACTTTTTGAGTTTTTCAATGTCAAAAATATAATTGGTGACTACAGACGTTCCATTCTCACTCACAAAAGAAGACTTTTCCAAGAACTTTAAAAGCATACACATGTATTTTCTTGCCTAAGATTAATTTTTATAGAAAGTAAATGGATCATTATCAAAGGTACAAATCTATGATACTGAAAAGACATTGTCATTTAAATACAAAAACAGACTTGTAAGAGTACATTTTTTTTACAACAGAGATTCTTTCGTTTTATATTTTAGCCCACACAGATTTGAGAGGAGCCTTCTCTCACCCAGCACATTAATTAACAAATTGTGTTTATGATATATTAATCAAGCACACACGCTGTTAAATAATTAAAGATTATTCATAGTAACAACACGTTCAACATCTGACAAGGGAAAGGAATTCAGATGTCTTAAACAACTTTTTGTTGAAATAATCATACAACATGCAAATAATCCTTAATTGGATTCATGATTTGGAAAGGTGGAGTGACATATGCATGTGCCCCCTTTTGTAAACCAACAACAATGACGACAAAACATAAGACCAAAATAAATTAAAGAAAATCAAAGTCAATTTCACACTGTATTTAAGGAAATCTTTCATTTCTGTTTTTTTTCCTATGCCCTATTTTAACTTTTTTAATGGCCTGAAATTCTGGAATTATCAATATTGATTATTCTCTTTGGAATCAATTGTTGGTACATATTTTCTGAACTACAAAAAGAAGTGTAATTAAGGAAAGGATTTCAATATTTTAATCTCTGGATTTAAAAACAAACTCCTAGCAAAACAAAAACCTCAGAATTTTAAAATAGCTTTGAAGTATTTTCCATCTTTTTTTTTCATTTTGACTCTCCCGACCACTGTCCAGTTCTGAATATCTCCTGCTGTACCAAAGATTTTAAAAGCTCTTTATGAAAATGCCTTCACTGAATCTGTATTCAGATCTGTCTACATGAAGCCTATCAAAACCTACCTGCTCTTGTCTCATTCTCCATACATACTTGGATAGCTAATCTATTAAACTAATTCTTGTTAAAAGCATTAGTGAGGAATTGCAGATTCTTTCGTTACTCTTTCATTGCATTTAATTCAACACACATGAATTGTGAATTTTATATGCCAGGCCCTATAATAAAATTCTGAGCACACATAGATAAGTAAAATGAAATTCCTTCTTTAATAGTTCTCAGACCAGAAAGCTATTAGTAAACAATGTGGCATACACTAAACATTATACAGAAAGCAATGAAAAATATGGTTGGGAAGAATACTCAGCTCCCTCTATCAGAAAGCTTTTACTACTATTTTGACAGGTGTGCTCTTGGAGATAAATTCTATAACCCAAGGGTATGAGGAAATACTAGTCCAGAAGAAGAAAAACTAAAGAGTATTTTGGGGGGGCAGGGATGGAAAGCATTTCTGTGGTCCTCAAATCATGCCACATGCAGTATACCATCCTGCCTTCAGCCATGGGTATTTTCAAAAGTTTTGAAAATAGCATTTGGGCATTTTCAACTTACTCATATTATATAGATAATATGGAAGAAGAGATGTCTGTACCAGCATGGATGGGCAGTTTGTACTTGCTGCCCAGTCCACTTCTCCTTGAAAGGGAAACTGATCTTTCCTCAGGCTACTGCTGAGAAGGAATATCCTATATCTTGTTTTTCTGCAGTATAAGGGCAGCTGACAGACAACTGGGAAGGCCCTAACTCAACTGCAGTCAGTTCTCGGGTGGGCTGTGGGCTATGTGCTGTATCCTAGAAAGCTTATGTGTGCCATCACCACCACCACCACCACCAGCCCACACACACAATGACATGGTTAGTGGGTTGGTAGAGCTGAGATGTGAATTTAGTCAGTCCAGTAAAAGGGTGCCTATCTTCACCTACTACGTTACATTGCCTTTCCACTTTTTGCACTTGAATCATCCAAGAAACCAAATGAAAAAGGGCTTTGATAGCACACCTGAATTACTATGGACACATAAATCATGGAGTGCTTATGTCATATGATAAAGCACTCAACATTTTCATCATTTGAGAAAATGGAGCCATGAATTCAAATAAAAACATTGTTCATGATATAGAAGCAAATATGCAAGTTATTTTTTATTTGTTTAATGGGCTGAACCTCAAAGCACCAAACTGGACCATTTTGATAAAATCCAGTTCTCAGTAAAATTATTCTAGACAAAACAATTGGTTTGTTGTTGTTGTTGTTCTTATAGCCTCTAATTGTTAAGGCATTCATTGTTTTTATTATCTTGATTTAAATACATATCATTCAAAGACATCTTAATTTGAAAATATATGTCTCTAGGGGTGCCTGGGTGGCTCAATTGGTTGAATGTCAGACTTGGTTTCAGCTCAGGGTCTTGAGATCTAGCCTCGCATTGGGCTTCCTGCTCAGCATGGAGTCTGCTTGAGATTCTCTCTCTCCCTCTCTTTCCTGCCCCCCAACATGCTCTCTCTAAAAATAAATATATCATATTTATTTGGAGATATATATATATATCTCCATAAAGACTATATAATACTGTCTTGTGTGCTTTTAAATATATACACGTTATTACATCTCTCTTTATAACTTTTTTTAACTTCAATATGGTATTTATCTCAATCAATGTTAATTAATATAGATCTAGTTCATAACTGTGACTGTCTATAATACTTCACGGTATGAAGATACTATAATTTATCACTCAATTAGGGGTATTTAAATATTTGCAACACATCAGTTTTACAAATAATCTGGCAATAAACATTCTTTTTTTTAATTAACATATAACGTATTATTTGTTTCAGGGGCACAGGTCTGTGATTCATCAGTCTTACACAATTCACAGCGCTCACCATAGCACATACCCTCCCCAATGTCCATCACCCAGCCACCCCAACCCTCCCACCCCCCTCCACTCCAGCTACCCTCAGTTTGTTCCCTGAGATTAAGAGTCTCTTATGGTTTGTCTCCCTCTCTGGTTTCATTTTGTTTCATTTTTCCCTCCCTTCCCCTATGATCCTCTGTCTTGTTTCTCAAATTCCTCATATCAGCGAGATCATATGATACTGGTCTTTCTCTGACTGACTTATTTCGCTTAGCATAATACCCTCTAGTTCCATCCACGTCATTACAAATGACAAGATTTCATTTTCTGATGGCTGCATAATATTCCATTGTATATATATACCACATCTTCTTTATCCATTCATCTGTTGATGGACATCTAGGCTCTTTCCATAGTTTGGTTATTGTGGACATTGCTGCTATAAACATTGGGATGCATGTACCCCTCCGAAGGGGCAATAAACACTCTTATACAGGTCTTCTCGTCTAGAGGAATGAGAATGTATCTAGGATATATACTGGAAGTGGAATTGTTGGGTCATGAAAGAATAATTCTAGTGTTTATTAAATCCTACTATATGCTCTCTAAAGTGTACTCTAATTTTAGGAAATACCTATATTTTTACTTTGTTAATTTTTAACTAAACTATATTTTCTTGTTCAATTCTAAGACTTTATCTTTCATAGACATTAAGGATATCACCTACTTTGTTCTTTGGTTATAAGATTTTAATCTTTCTTTTTTTTGTAAAAGGCTTTTTAGTATAATCTAAGAAAATTTTAAATATATTTTCTTTCTAATATTACCAGCAATTTCTCAGTATTTGATGTTTAATACAATTAGAATTCATTTTCTAATAATGTAACATGAGGCTATTTTTTTTTTCCATATTGTCGACTGTTTTTCAAATAGTCTGCTCAGCTATTTGAGGTGGTATTTTGGCCCCTGTTATATTCCACTTTTCTATTTGTCTAATTCTGTCTGAATTCTGCACTATTTTATTCATCAGAGCTCTATAATATCTCCTAATATCTGATGTGATGAAACCCCCTCATCTTGGCCTTCTTTTTAAAGTTCTTTTAATTTTTGTGTTTTATCTTTCATATGTATTGTGGAATCAACCAACATTCCACCACTCAAAAATTAAGAAATAATAAAAAAATTAAGAAATAAAAGGATCCTATTTTGAGTGTAATTGCATCAAATGATTTTAAAATTTTAAGGAAGTAATGACTTTATACTGATGAATCATCCTATTCATGAATATTTTTTATTTCTGCATTTATTCAGGTCTTTTTAAATGTCCTTCAATAAAGTTTTGAGATTTCAAAAAGTATTTACACATTTTGCTAGTATTTTCCATTTATATTCTATCACTTTTGTGATAAATAAATCTTTTCCTTGTTACATTCTCTCATTTATTAATGCCAATATAAAAGAAAATCAACATGTTTTTAAATGTTGGTCCTGAATCCAGCTAACTTGCTATCTTCTTTAATAATCTATACTTTGGTTATTTTAATTTTTTTCCATGAAAATTGTAATACTGTCTGCAAATAATACCATTTTAGTTTCAATCATTTTAGCGTATCTACTTTCCTCCTTTTATTGCATTGACTGGGGGCTCAATTATTATGTTAAATAGTAGGCATGAATAACAGGAATACTTTTCTTCATTCCAGCTGAATCATCAGAATTCTCCCAAATGTTTAGCATGAAACCTGCATGTCCTGCAAACTTGCTAATTTTCAAGTCTTTGATCAAATGGTACTAAAATACAATTCCTTATCAATGTCACAGAAGAAACCAAGGTTTCCTGTACTTCAAATTAGAGGAATGAGACAATAATTTGCAATAATGATGATGTTTATGGAATGTTTACAACCTTAAAATACTGGTGCAATATGGAAACAGAGGAAGAGTTGTCAGTGCGGTACAGAACTGAAAGTTAAATGAGAGAAAATAACAGTCATGGATGAACATATTGTCCCTGTTTTTACTGGGGAAAGAATAGGAGATGATATAGAAAGAACCATGTATTATTGCATATTCAACGAAAAACTATTCCATGGCACCTGGGTGGTTTGGTTGGTTAAGGAGCTGACTTCCGCTCTGGTCATGATCTCGGGGACTTTGACCTACATTATGTTATTTCCAAGTACTCATAACTCCAGTCTTATCATGAGAAAAATAGTAGATAAGCAGATAATGGGGATATACTAAAGGACACCTGGCCAATACACCCAAGACTGTCAAGATCACGAAACAAGCGAAGATTGAGAAACTATCAAAGACCTGACGCACCTTGGGAGACATGATAACTAAATGTAATGTAGTAATGTGTAATGTAAAATAGAAAGAGCACATTAGGAGAGGGCATTAATAGAAAAACTGGTGAAACCCAATAAAGTCTAGAATGTAGTTAAGAGTAATATATCCATATCACTGTTCATTCTGACAAGTGAAGTGCAGTAATATTAGATGTTAATAATGGGAAAAAGTGGGTGAAGGGAATATGGGAACTCTGTACAATCTTTTCACGTTCCCTATAAGTAAAACATCCCCAATAAAAAGGTTATTAAGAGAGTTTTTTTTCTTTAGTTTTATGTTTTTGTTTTTTGTTGTGTGTGTGTGTGTTTTGGATTCTTTATCTGACTCAGTTGTTCCATGTTTTCAGGAAAAAGAGATACAGGAATTGTCATGGCCTTCTAGTAATCAATGAACCTTAATTGACATCAATTTCCCAATATGTGCTGCATTACCATCTTCTAGAGTAGATAAGAGGCTGGAGTAAAGGGTATAACAACAATAGGATGAATTCGGACCCCCACAGGAAATAACTGTGCATTGACGCTCTCATTCCCAGAAGAGTATCTGTGCCATTTATAATTTGGGGGTGTAAGTTAGGACACAGCCATAGATTCTGAAGTTTCCATAAAAATGTTCTACTTGTGCATTAAAAATAAGTATAATTTAAAAGGTAAATAGTAAGTTGTATGCCATATACCTACAAGGTAATGTCTGCTTTTACTTACGGTTTGATAAATATCGTATTGTAGTTAAGTCATGCCAGCTATTCAACCAAATACTCTAGCAAAGAAGCAAGCTAAAATTAAAACACAAATCTGAAACCTTTGTTCCATGATTTCTGCTTCTAATTAAAATATTTTGTTTTGGGAGACTCTATGCCACACTTTTCATTCTTGATGTGCTATCCATCTGAAAACTGATTGCCAGGACTCCCAAGGTATCCATGAAACAGATGCCAGTCTATGTAACTATTCTAGTTACATTAGGGCACAGTCGAGGAAGTGCCACCTACCAATATGTTCTATAATTTGGATCAAAAGCCTTAGATATTTACTCCCAAAACCAGTATGCCAAGAAAATTCATGTGCACTCATTGGCAATGTTCAGAATGGAACCAGAATATTCAGAAACCATCCTTCTGCCACCATGGCAAATTCCAAATTTGTGTTCCCTTTTCCTTGCAATTTGCTCTTTGAAGAAACTGGGTCATCACCCTGTAGAATTTCACACAGGCTGGGTTTTGCAGAATGCATTCCATGGTGCTGTTGAACATGTTCCTCCAAACTGCCCAGTTATCTGAATTGCTTCTGTAAAGATAATTTCTCCATATCAGCTATGTTGGTTATCCTAAGCTATAGTTTGCAGAGTAAAGGAAGACCAGACAACTTCTTGATATTTTCTCTTTATTTATGAGGATTTCAAAGATCATGAATTAGTTTCCTGGCATCTTTCAAATGTGTTAATGAGCTTTAAAAATTTTAAAGTATCATTATGAACTCGTGGATTAAAATATATTTGAAATGTTTTAAATAAATTTCTACTGCTGTTGTATTCATATTCAAACTGACCTAAATTTGATCAGTGGATCCTAAATAAGTGGGTTCCTGGGTCCTTTGATCCAGATTCAGAACTCTTTGATAGCTTCCTCTTTCCTGATAATGATAAAATTCTCCAGGTGCATTTTGGATATTCCTAGATCTGAAATCAGTGATTTCTCCAAAGAGTCTTGGTTCCTCTTAGTGACATATAATATTTACAGACCACAATCTGAGCACTATGGTTGGTCATTGTTTCTAGACTTTTTCACTTAAAAAGATGAGGAAATAAATAGTTTTTGACAAAATATTTCTTGAGTTCACATTGGCATTTAAACTCAGAGGGTTTGGAATTTTAACTTAACTTCTTTAATCTTCTATATGTTTCTTCTTTTTCCCATCCTGATAATCTCAGCTCTCCTGCTTCATTTACAGGCTATAAACTTAACAGTCTCAGAATCATAATGCCAACATTATACTAACAAAATCATTGATAAAAATATTTTAAAGATTTTTGTTTCTTGGGACACCTGGGTGGCTCAGTCAGTTAAGCATCTGACTGGCTCAGGTCATGATCTCAGGGTCCTGGGATGGAGCCCTGTGTCCCTCATTCAGTGCGGAGTTGGCTTGTCCCTCTTCCTCTGTCCCTATCTCCACTCATGCGCATGCACGCTTGCTCTCTCTGGCAAAAAAATAAATAACATTTTTAAAAAATGATTTCTGTTTCTTTTGTCCTCAAGTGTATACAACCCGTGATGTGGTAGCTTAAAATAATTCCTTGATACAAGCTATAGTCATCTGTTACTTTTAACATTTTTAAAGGAATTACTATAACCAGATTTTGTTTTACAATAAGTAAAATATGGGCAATTTTCAAAAATAAAATACAAAAAAGAAGTTACCTTCAGGAAAATCCAACTTCCATTGCTTTTTCCTCTACCATACTCTCTACTTTCTTTTACAATTTAAGTTTTTTATTCACTCTTTTATTTCAATATAAAATGACACACATATATTTATCCACTTTTGTTAGATGGGTAGATATATGAATATATGCTAGCATACTATATGCATTTTTCTCTACCATGCTGTTTTCACTTAATATAATCTGGAGATCCCACTATACAAGTATTTGAAGATATCCCTCATTGCTTTTCTAATTCCAGTGTACCATTCAGTAGTATAGCAACTTTATTCAAGTTGCACCATATTAATGAAGCTGTTTTCTAATCTTTTGTTAGTACAAATAGATCCATAATAAAGGGTCTTGCACATAGATTTATTCATACCAGCATGAGTGGGATAGATTCTTACAAATGGAATTGCTGGATTAAAAATAATGTATGCATAATTTTTTTAAAACAAGATTTCACCCAATTTTCTTTTAGGGATTGTATTGTAACATTTGGATACACTTAAGCAATATATCCAAGTACCTACTTCCCTACTACGGCACCAACAGAGTGCATTATCAAACCTTTGATTATTGTCAACATGATAGTCTTCTCAGTTTAATTTAAACTTGCATTCCTCTTATTATAAGTGAGGTTGAGGATCTTCATATATTTTAAGAGCCATTTGCATTTCTTTTTCTGTGAACTCTCTTTTCCCAATTTTCTATTGTGCTTTTGTTTTTTTTAATTTTTTTTCTATTTTTTATTTTTTTATTAACATATAATGTATTATTTGTTTCAGAGGTACAGGTCTGTGATTCATCAGTCTTACACAATTCCCAGCGCTCCCCATAGCACGCACCCTCCCCAATGTCCATCACCCAGCCACCTCAGCCCTCGCACCCCCCTCCACTCCAGCAACCCTCAGTTTGTTTCCTGAGATTAAGACTCTCTTACAGTTTGTCTCCCTCTCTGGTTTCGTCTTGTTTTTTCTAGAAGAGGGACTGGCAAGCAAACTTTCTCTGTAAAGGTCCAAAGAGTAAATATTTTAGGTTTTGCAACTATATGTCTGTTTTAGTTCATTCAGGCTGCTATTAAAAAACATCATGAACTAAGTGGATTATAAACAACAAACATTTATTTCCCATAATTCTAGAGACTAGGAAGTCCAAGATCATAGTCTTGGCAAACTCTGTATCTGTTGAGGGCCCACTTCCTTATTGATGGCCATCTTCATACTTGAACCTCAGATGGAGGAAGAGTGAGGGATCTCTCTGGTTCTCTTTTGTAAGGGCACTCACTAATCCTATTCATGAGAGCTCTATCCTTAGGACACAATCACCTCCCCAAAGCTGCACATTCTAATATCATCTCCTTGGCAGTTAGATTTTAATATATGAATGGGGGGTGGGAGGAGGCATAAAAATTCAGTGCGTTGCATCATCCACCTATTACAACATCCCTGAATAAAAATACATCTTTCTCCTGCTGATTTGTGTTGCTACTTTTGGAGTATATGAATGACTCTTTACAATTAGGTCTATATCTAGATTTCCATTATACTTCCTTAGTGTGTGTGTCTATTTATGTGACAGTAACACACTTTAACTTAAAGAAATTCTATATACATTTTAACATCTAGTAGAACTAGGCTATCTCCCTCCATTGCTCCTCTTTTTGGGGGTTTTTCAGCTTATTCATAGTTTGTTCTTCCAAATATGCTTACAATCAACTTGTCTGGCTCCAGAAAAATAAAATAATCTAAAAATATTTCTATTGTGATAGCATTGAAGTTGCCACTAAATTAGAATTATCATCTATAGAAGGTCAATTCTTCCTATCCAAAAACACGGTATGTCTTTTCATTTGTTCAAGTCTACTTTTGTGTCTTTCTGGAATCTTTTGTGGTTATTTCATATGGGTTATATCCTGCTAGATTCAGACTACATGTTTTGCTTGTTCAATGGTTTGTTGGTTTATTTTGTTTTATTATCCTACCTGAGATCTTTACTTTCATATGAATTCTAGTTGGCTTTTGCTTTTATTTTTGAAAGTTATTGATTTTTATATGTCAACTATATAACTTGCTAATTTTGCTAATTCTCTTCCTATTTGAAGCAGTTTTGCATTGATTCTCCTAGGTTTTACAGAAACATAATCATATCGGTTGCAAATAAAGACGCCTTTACTTCTTCCTTTCCAATTTAATTGTTTTCTATTTTTTCTTCCTTTCCAATCTAATTGTTTTCTATTTTCTAACAATGCTTTCAATACAATATTCATTACTACTCCCTACACAGTAGGCACCCAGGAAATTTTGAAATCTTGATCTAAATTGATTGAAAGTAAATCTTTAAATTTCAAAAAAAAGAAATTATTTTTACATTAATCAATAATTTTATTGCACTTTGGTTATGAATGCTGCTTGTATTTGAAACTTTTGAGGTTTCCTTTGGTGCCTATGACAATTTTTATGAATTTTATCTATTTTTATGAATTTTTATGAATTCATTTTTATGAATATTATCTATTCATTTGCAAAGAAGTTGTGCTAAGAATTATTTTTGTCTACTTGACTTTCATGGATTGAAGGAGATGTATTAAAGACTGCTTCTACCACTGATGCGTTATTGCTTATAATTACATCTTTGTATTTTTTTTTAAACATTTATTTGATTATTTGAGAGAGAGAGAGACCATGAGAGAGGGGAGGTCAGAGGGAGAAGTAGACTCCCTGCTGAGCAGGGAGCCCTATGTGGGACTCGATCCCAGGACTCCGGGACCCCGACCCGAGCCGAAGGCAGTCGCTTAACCAACTGAGCCACCCAGGCGCCCTACATCTTTGTATTTTTTAAGAAAGCTGTTGCATTGTGATAGGGTACAAAATTATTAGTAACTATTAACTTTACTGTGTTTTGTAGTCAATAGCAATGTAAAGTTCTCTTTTTTGTATGTCTTGGTCTAAATTTCACAATAATAAACATCGAGGTTGTGACCTTCATTTTCTTTTTCTTTGAATTTATCTGGTATATTTTTTCTATCTTTTTACTTTTCATCTTTTTACTTTTAATCTTTCCAAACCTTCTTGTTTTAGTATGTATCTTACAAATGTCAAAGTTTCAAATTTTCCTTTGTTAGTCAACTGAAAGTCTAGGTATCTCTTTTTATAGTCAAGTTAAGTTTATTTATAAGGATGGATAGAACTGATATATTTCATCTCAGTTTTGTCATATTTGCATAATACAGATATATGGTCTTTTTTTCTATGTATGTATCATTTTATCTCTCTCTTTTGATGTTGGCAGATCTTCTGTTATTTAAATAGGTTATTTAAACATTTTTAAATATATTTACAAAAATATGACATTTTTGTCCTAAGGGTCACATTTATTGTATAATATCTTTATTATAATACCATTAGTCCCTTCTTTTTGTCCATTCTGTCTTGGTTCCCTGCTATGAGCAAAACTGAAATTAACTCATCAACTCAATCTTTCCTTTCCCTTCCCTGTCATTCAGCACCTATTCTAATGCAATAATTGAGCTTACTCCACTTTTCATAGTTTCTCCAATTTTCTCTCATTTAAAAAAGTTATGGTGAGTATACATTATCTGAGAATATTTGATTATGGTATATCTACAGTACATATTATACAATATAAATCATACAGCATATACATTTCCGGAGTACATATCATTACATACTATCTTTTCATATACATCATTTTATTTTATTTGTAACGAAAAGCATATAATGACTGTTTAGTAGAAGGCCTTATGTTAATACCTCGCAGTCTTAGGTTGTCTCAATTTACTTACCAGAAGTAAATTCCTTTCATATGGGCTTATGAGAAAAATATTCCTTAACTTCTTGCATGTTCATTGCATGTCTTGCATGTCTCTACATTTGAAGGTCTCTTTTTGGATATCTCAGTATGTTATTCCACTGTCTTCTGGTGAAATTTTTGCTCTTGAAAAATCTGATGTAAATATGTCCTTTTCCAAGTCATCTTTTCAGGTGACTTTTCCATTTTGTCTATTTTTTTTTTTAAGACAGTTTCTCTGGTGTTGGCTGCTCTGAACACATCCATTCACTGAGACTTTCAAAAAGTAAATTTAAGTCTCCTTTACATGTTTATCTTTTGAACTATAATTTTAACATTTTTGTTTGTTTCCTGACTTGAAATGAGATTTTTTTTTTTTGTACTCCTATAGGAGAAGGAGATTTAGATTATCTTTGCCACCTTTATAGCTCTAGTGATTATTCTTTTGCTGTTATTATAAAGTACTCAACAATAGGGTCATTTACCTTTTGAGATTCTCTCATCTTTTTTCCTTATACCTCCTTTTTATCTGGCTCTTCTTTTTGTTCTGCCCATAATATCTTTTTTTATTCAATCTAGATTCTATCCCCAGCAATTTCTCCCTAATTATGTGGCTTTGTCCTAGAAGTAAGCATACTTCATTAGTTTCAAAAAAAAAAAAAACAACTGGAACTGTACAACCTGGCTTTGTCCAGCCTTTTCCTAGTTAGTTTCTTTGCACTCACCTGTGAATTGGAGCCTGTACTGCCTACACATAGAGTTAGTCGTTCTCATATGGAGTCTTTCATGCTTTCTACACTGAAAAGGAAACCCTCATTTTGGGGAAGATAAATTTTCATGACTTATTGTTAGATTGTCTATGTCTCAAGGTCATCAAAGTTCCCTTTTCTCTTCACATTTCCTTCTGCCCAATTGCTCATACAATCCGGTTTAATATTGCTATTAGTGATTTAGCCTTAAACGCTATTATCTGGTACTTTATTTTGTCACTTAATTTACTATTTTTTCCTTCTTCTTACTATAAAGCTCTTCTACTTAAATCTAAATTAAATTTATTACTAGACTACGAAAACTCAGAAAATTAAAATGTCTTCTTTTTACAATTTAAAACAAATTTTACTATAGTTGGTATTCTTAAATTACAATATTTCATATTTTAATGGATTCTTAGAAATAATACCAAGAAATGACAATCATGTGAAGCTGGGAAATATATGTCAAAAATAACTAATATGGAAAGATATTCAAAGCAATTCTAAGAAATTTTCAATGAAGCAGTAGATAAAATTTATGGATTAAAAATAAACTATTTGGATTACCTAATTTTTTAGGCATGTTATTTTGCCTCATTAATACTCATCATAAAAACGTGTGTTATTCTTTTTCACTAGTAAGGTTCTGTCTATAAAATTCAAAATAACCAATCATTTCCAGCCATCAAGCCATGTCCTGCTTTCAAGAAATCATTTTGTTCAGACTAAGCTCATTTCTAAACAATGTATTGAAAATAAATATATTCAAAGCTCTCGAGACAGTCTTATTATTTTTTCAAGAATCTATAAAATCCCATTACCTGTTAATAGAGTTTGATGTAGATTGAAGAAAGATAAGTGTATCACAAATCACTTAGTGATGAGATCTCAAACTGAGCCACTTATTGATTCTTAACTTCTGTTTACCCTACATCATGTTTAATTATGCCAATTTCACTCTATTTATTTGGTGAGATATATTTGAATGCTAACATCTGAATTGACAGAGTGATAAAATTCTATTTCCTTGAAAATAAGGCTATTCTTTTGCAACATGACCGATGCTTAAATTGAAAAACAATGTATTTTTCTACATATATCAATATCTATGAGATACATAAAATGGCACATGATTTACTTAGTTTATTCTAATAAAAAATGATCTGCAAAAGTTATCCTATTTTTCTGTTTTGATTGTAAGTGATGAACAGTTGAAGTGGTAAATGAATACAAGAGCTGGTGCTCCTGTAGACATTTAAAGAGAAATAGTACTAAAATCTAAAAAAATATATATATATAGAAGCATGAAAATTTAGAATACATGAAAGAGATATTAACATACACTTAATAGAGTAAAATATAAGATATTTTATGGAAGAATATGCTACTGAATCTGACATTAGCAATGAAATGGATCATTTCTATAAAAATTAAAAAGATAACCACAATTTAATAAAAATTAGGAAGATCTAATTCTAAAAATAAATAAAACTTGCTTAAAAGTATCAGATTTTCCATTTAGAGTGGCAAATAGCTAACATATCACAAAAGGATCTCTTCTAATTTACTTAAAAATAACTGTAAAAACAAAAAATAAAAGAAAAAAATAATGAGCCGCATAATTGAAAAGTAAGACTAAGAGACAACCTGTTGATAGTAGAAGTATTTTCTCCACCTTCCAAGCCTTGGGAGTGAGTTCACAATTCTAAATGTAAAAGCTAAAACTAAAACTTTCAGAAGAAAATCTGCATGCTACTACCGCTCACAAATTGGTCCTCACCAAAATGAAAACTTCCGTCTATTGCAAGACACTGTAAGATAATGAAAAGGTAAATTACAGATTTGGAGAATGTATTCTCAATGCATACATAAGACAAAGGACTTCATCCAAAAATATAAATGCTACAATCCAATCATAAAAGACAAAAGACCCAATTAAAATTGGCAAAAGACTTGAACAGAAACTTTGCTAAAGAAGACATAAAAAAAAAAAGCCCATAACCATTGCATAGATGCTCAATCTCATTAATCATCAGGGAAATGCAAATTAAAACCACAAAGAGATACCACTACACACTCAATAGAATGACTAAAATTAAGAAGCTTGTCAATGCCAAAGGACAGAGGCTCTTTTATTTGATTCCTTATTCTAGCTTCTCAGTTTGGATCATTGAACTAACTGCTGCTTGAACCTCAGTATTTGGCACACAATTAAAGAGGAACTATGTGAGGAAATTCACTAGCTCATTAATAAAATTGAGTACGGATTTTCAAACATTAGTAATAGAGGGAAAAACGTCAACCATAGCTTCCTACTCCCACCCCCATCCCTGCTAATCTTGGATCTGGGATCTTTTATGTACTAACAAAACCAATGGATTTTCTTACAATTGCTGATAACAGTGAGGTTAATGAGGGATTTTCAAAAAGAAGGAATTCTTTGGGAGATAAAGTTATGAGATCCAGCCACTTCTCCCAAGTGAAAACTTTCCCTCCATTGATCATCTTGACTGTTCTTTGTTTAGCTTTCTTAAAGAAGTCAGATTTCCACAAAGAGTGTACCAAAATTCCATGCATTTAAAAACTAGAAAAAATGCCTAGTCATAGTCAATGTTCATAAGATCCTTAGGAAAGGCAATAGTCATAAAAAAAGAGTTCCCTACAAAGTCATGGTAACTGTTTATGAGGGAGAGACATTTTACTATATGAATAACTTCTAAGCCTCTGTATCCAGAATTCACAACTGTTTAGAAAATCACTGGAGTGAAACTCTTAAAAAACAAACAACACAATATAAAGCTAAGTTTAAAGGTTCATGAATCCATTAGATGATGTTTTGATATTTTCTTGGCAAAAATAAGCATACTGAATAAATGCATTTTGAATAAAGGTGCACCTGGAAAATTATTCAGTGACTTGTGGGAGACTGTTATAAGTAAAGAAATCTGAACTAAATAATGCATGAACATACGTAGTTGCCACTTTCTCCTTGATTTTACTTGAAAAAGTGCTTTGCAAAGAGCAGTTGCTTATTAAATATTTACCAAATGAATGAAGGCCATATATTTAAATTCAAACAGGTAAATTTTAAAAAGACAGTTTCAAGATGATGATGTATGGAAGGGGAGTAATGCCTTCAATTTTTAATAGTCAAAATGAGAGTTTCAATTGTTTTGTGCCCAATTCAGTTGAGAAAATTAATTGGCATAAAATATTTATCCTATGCACATCATGACTGAAGGAATGGAGAAGAAAGGATGCGGTGGCAGTTGCACAGCTTCTGCTTGTTTCTGGGAAAAAAAACTAATCAAATTGATAATCAAACTGACTTTTTAAATATATTTTAATCAAGAGCATATCTTCTCCTTCCAAAAAGCTCTGAAACAAACTATCCTTGTAGCATTCTAACTTCCATATTTCCATTTATGAAAACTACCATAAATGTATATGTTGATTGATTAAACAGTTTTATAAGAGTAAGTGACCATTTCACCACTAATTCATCATATGTTATTACATCTATTGTCTTTTAAATCCTTCATCCTAAATACAGAGACACAAACATATTGACCTTTTCTTTAAACGAGAGTTGCTATTAATCCACTTTCCAGAGTGCTTAAAAATGGAACCAGAAATAAAATTTTCTTAATTGTTTGACTTCACTGTAAAAACAAGGAAATAAAGTTTTTTAAGAATTCAATTATATTAACATCTGTTTGAATTTTCTATTTTTCTACTGAAATCCAATTATTCCTTTTGCATTAACCCCTTAGTAATGGTTAACTATTGAACTGAGTGACAAGATCTGAAAGGGAGTTGAGAGAAGTGTGCATCAACACACCGTAATGTGAGGTTTTTGTGATACTATAAACCCTCTTCAGGGGACACAATTAATTCACTTCTTTGTTTACCACTGGAATTTAGTTCCAAAGCATCATAGCCATAATAAAATCATAGATTCTCCTGGCTCTCAAACAAGGTCTTATCTTTTGTAAGGATACATGCATTAAAGAGTATTTCTTGGAAGTATACAGCTATCATTTGCTTTTTGAAAGTTCTCATTATGCCACTTCACTTTTAGGAAAGACCTGACTTAGTATCTGTTCTCAATAACTGAAAGAAATACAAAGAGGATTTTTCCTTTTACATATATATATCTATTTAAAAAAAAAAGTCCAAAAAGCCAGACTGTGGTTCAGCATTTGTTCTGCAGTGAGCTGTTAGAGGGGCAGCACGCACTTCCAACAGTGAGAGTGACATCACCAATCTCTCTCCCGGGAACTACATTCAGATTCTCCACCTCAAGTCGCCATAGCTCTCAAATGTACCTGTGAGCATCTGTGCTTTATCATGATGTATTTTGTGCATGTGTTAGAAAGATGTGTCCTAAAGTATCAGAAAAGCTTAAGAGAGGTTATTTTGGGGGTATGAAACACTCACAACATTTTTCATATAAATCAATCGTAACTTATGCCATTTTGGCTTACAAAAGTTTTCATAGGAACATGATTTTTGAATAGCAGGGGAAACCTGTATTTGAGCCTGGGCCATCTACTTCTGAGGATTCTACTTGTTCTCACACATCATTATAAAATATTTAGTTTTGTGATTGATAATATTCCCTATTCAGCTGCATTTTTCAGTAGTTTTTATTTTTCCTTGCAGAAAAACTTGTTCTATTTCACCAATATCACAATATCTTTATTTACCATTTACACTTTTTTTTGCGTAAAATACTTTTCTTCTTTATTCTGTCATCATTGTCACAAATAAGCAATAGCCCAGCATACCTAAATTTGACAATGAACACTGGTTATGTGTCTTGCCCATTTCTTTTCTTGTATCCTTTGCCAAAGCCTTTCTTCTATTATTTCATGCTTTAGAACACACTATCTTCAACCTGTCCTTTACAGATTATGCTTCACAGGGAACTTTTCTCCTCCTCTAGAGTTTCTCTCAAACACAACTCACCTTTTCAGTTCCCAAGTTTGTACTGACTGAAAAGCCAAATTTTTTACTCTCCTACATCAAAATGTTCCTGAATATGGGTATTGTCAACCACAGTACATAAGCACCCCTTCCCTGTCTTGATATCTGAACCCAATTTGCTGTAGGTCTCTTCCAACTTATTCAACCATACATTGCCCAATGTAATAAAATGTCTAATTTACCAATAGTTTCCTGTTTCCAGGTCACCTTATATAAAAACAAAATTATTTACCAAAAAAATATTTTCAAAGCCAAAATGAAATTATTTTTAAAATATATATAATAATCTACTCCACCATGCTTCATTCACACTTGTAGCACATTTTGGAAAGCTACATGAACTCTTTCAGAATTATAAAGCATTAGGAAATCACTGAAACAATAGGATTAGTTCATCATTAGGATATTCAAGATATTTAAGTGGCCATGTGAAGCAACATATTTTAGAATAACATAAGTGCATATAACAGATACTTTAGTACAGATCTACATAAATTACCCAAAGTTCTTTCTTAGAACCTTACCTAATTACTGACTTCTACCATCACTCCATCATTTTATATAACAAAGGGCTGCTGCAGGATTTGGGGGGTTCCTATTTGAACTATGCAAGAATTTGTGAGTTTTCTTTGATATTAAATTTCTCTTTCTTTTTTTCCCCATTTGTCTATGTTTAGTTGTATTATTCCTCTACCTTCCAATGTGGTTTAACACTATACAATCTAGGAACACTGAGGAATTTATAGCACTGTTTAACTCATCCTGATCATTAAGTAAAAACATTTAAGGGGCACCTGTGTGCTCAGTCAACTGGGTGACAGACTTGATTTCGGCTCAGGTCATGATTGTGAGATTGAGTTCCATGTGGGGCTTTGTGCTGAGTGTGGAGTCGGCTTAAGATTCTCTCTCTCTCCTTCTCCCTCTGCACCTCCCCCTGAACTCTCTCTCTCAATAAAAAAAAAAAAAAAGTGATAATAGGCCTGACATGAATCCCTCTGATATCATCTGAAATACCTCCATTGCTCCTCATGCATTGCTGGGAGCCCAACCCCATTTTGTTAATTTAAATGAAATACCCTGGCCAACTGAGAGTAAAGGGAGACAAAAAGCTTTCCAGAAGGAGGAGAAAAGAGGCCGGCAAATACTTTGAACAGGAATATTATGTCCAGGAACATGACTGGTTTCGATGTATTTACAAATAGAGTAACAGACTTTCTCTAGCTCCCAACTTCCCTACCTCAACAGCTCTGATGCAGAAAACTTTACAAGTAAAGTTCTTTATCTTTCTTATATTCTAAGATATGTGAGTCTTGGCACTATCTATCTGATGGATTTTATTGTTGTTGTTCAGATCAGTGATCAGTTGACTCTGGGAGCATGCTAAAAGAAGTGCTGTTTGGTCATTTTTAGTCTTTGATCCAAATTATTCCAGTTGAGTAAATTTAATGATTTTTTTTTCACCCATGGCTGATTAAGTGAGTTGAATTGATTTGAACAGTTTTTACTCTCATCCTCACTGTTATATATGCCACATGATTGCTCTCTTCTATCTCTTTTTCCAATGGATGGACAGTTGGCTTTTTCCTTTGAAGTCCACTTAACTTTGTTTTTGTTTTGGACCAACCTAAGACAGGGATTACTGACACTAATTTTTTTTTTGTTTGTTTGTTTGAAGCAAAGACTTCAAAGAGAATCATGGCTGCCAATTCTTCAGTGCTCTGACAGGTTTAGACATATTAACAGTGCCAACATGACAACAATTTGTTGCTGTGGGAGGGGGGGTTGCCCAACAATCAGTGGGGAATAAATTGTTTTACTTTTTGTGCATACTCATGTCACCTAACATGGTTAGTGTCAGGATCTGACTTTTTGCCAGACTATTTGCCTGTCAGGCTGCAGAATTGCTGAATATATTTGAAGAATGTGAACAGGACAAGATGATGGCCTTTACTCCTAGGCAGCTGGTCTAGCATAGGGATCGGCAATATATTTCCCCTGAGGGTAGGGCTGAGCAGTAACATGCAGTAATGGCCAAGGCAAATAAAAAGGAGGTCATAGAAGAGGAAGATTAGAATGTGAAAGATACTAAAGGAAGATGTGTAAATATTGGCAAATGGTGATACTATCAATACTAACGTCTCTCTATGTAGAATACATGTTCCCCCTGAATCTTTTCAAGCTTCACTGGAAAGTAGGATAGTAGTAATCTATCCATGCCGTTTTTAACATCTCAACTCTATTCTACCCATTTTAATCTTGTCCATTTAACATCATTCAACTCAAAATGTTTTTAATAAGTTCATTAATGAATTTTTAATATTTGAAGCCTTTCTACATACTTTTCTCTCAACCCTGCTTGCTGACTGGCTAATTTCTAAGCTGAAACCTTTCCACCTGGTCTCTCCTCTAGAAAGACTTAGCCTTCTCCTCTTCTGTCCAGGGAGAGAACACTCTGCTTATATATGTACTATAGTATTTACCACACAGGCCCATAAGGATAGGCTTGTGGGTGTATTCTCTTACTAGTACACAGATCCTAATGACACACTTGATCTTATTTTTTTTCTTTTTATCACTCACTGAATGTTTGATGAAATAATAGACTCTGAAAAAAAAGTTGTTTTGCATATAGATAAGCTCTTAAAACAAGCACGCAAAAATAAAAGTGATAAACTAGAACAGTACTGGTATTTTTTTCTGTTTTTTTCTTTACTAATAATATTAGTAAGACTAATAGCTACTATTCACTGCAGGCATACTGTACACAAAATCCACACTGAGTTCTTTATTTCTTCATAAATTAATTTGAATTTCACAAGAAACCTATGAGGCAAATTCTATTATTTTTGTCACTGACAGGTGATAAAACAAAATTTTGAGAGGTGAGATATATTTCCAGGTCACACATTACTAAAGTGGCTGATGTGGATTCACCTCCAGGTCCTCTTTGTACAGAGATTATGCCCTTACCCACCATTCTAGGTGCCTTTGTTCTATTTCTCTTATTGATATTATATATATTAAAGAAAATAAAACCCATTTAACAACATATGGTACATGTTTTATCTAATAAATTTAGATATTTTAAATTAAAAGGTTGGTATTCTTAGTCAAGATGGTATTACCTCCTTTCCCTCTCAGGACTTATTGCAATGATAAGAAAGGAATAGAAAGGCATAATCTCGGAATAATGTGAACAATGGAAGAAGGCCAGCTGAGGCAAGAGAGTTCAATTTTTTTTCTCCAGAATTTAAAAAAGTAGAAGAATAAATATTGATCAAAAAAGCAGAGTAGAAAAGCAACTTCTCAGAACACCCACAGAGAAGAGAACAGCCAAGGCATGTGCAGACCTCACTAGTCATATCTTGGAATGATGTGGAACTTGAAAATCCATGTACCTGGAAAACAGGAGGCAAAAGTAGTGTGGAAAGCAGGAGGCTTAATTGATAGTCTTCAATGGAACCTTTACTTTCTCTCTACAACCAGGAAAAAAACAAGCTATAGCTTTGGTGTTTACACTGCAGGTTAAAAAGAAAAATGAAGAAAAAAGATGCTTCTCCAAACAAATGGAAGAGTCTATTTGGGGGAGAACTAGGTCAGGTAATATAGGCTTTGGGGGGCATCCAAGTACCATCATACCTCAAACAAATCTTCCAGCCAACAAGGATTTACACACATAAATCTCAGGGTTATTGACTCATCTCTAAGTATGAATAGGGGAAAAAAAAACCCTCATCTGATTAAATCTTGAGCATGGAAGAGCATGTTCAAAGTTTAAAAAAGTGAGAGATCATAGATGCAAAAGGAGGAAAATACGTAAAAAATAATTTCAGTGAAAACAACTTTAAATTAGTAGTTTTTTAAAAATTGACTAGTTAATGCAGCTATAAGTTAACAGAAAGACAGTAAAGAAAAATTGAGAAAGAGCTTTAAGTAACTCACTATAATTACAAAAACAATGTTCATAGGAATTGTTCAATGGTCAACTCAAAAAAATAAAAGTCTCCCCAAAATGCAGAACAAAAATATACATAAAAATATTTTTAAAACATACAATTCAATGGGTTCTGTAACTGATACTTTGAATTTTAAAGAGAATGCAGATAAAGAAATAATATTTTAACATCATAACAATAATAGGGACTATGACCTAATTAAAGGAAAACAGTAGTCTTCTAAGTAAAACTACCCACAGTAACTAGCACATGAAATGAAAATCACCAAACTTAAAAAACTCAGTGTGAAATCTCTGAACACAAAAAAATATAAGGTACTAAAATCTACAGAAAAGAAGAAAAATGGTCACATACCAAAAAAAAAAAAAAAATCAAACTGGCAATACACTTCTCAGTAGCAATGTTGTTTGCTAGAAGGCAATGAAGAAACACATTCAAAGATCCATGAAAAAATTCTTTGAGTTCTATACTCACCCTTGCCATCAAGTAAAGGTGAATGCAGTTTTTTCAGACATGAAGAAACTAGAAAGTTTAAATTCTAACACATCTTCTCTTGCAAAGTTATCTGAAGATTCATTGGAATAAAACATAGATGACAAAAAAGAGACATACAGTCCAGAAAAATAAGTGAATGGAAGTCACAACTTTGCAAAAGACTTAGTAAACATTTAATTCAGAAAGGAGAAGAAACAGAGAATTTCAAAGAGAAGTGTCCAGAAAAAAATGGAAGGGGGACAGTTGGGATGGAAGAAGGTTTTATAGACAAAATTGAATGATCCATAGTTTATAAGAACTTGGGACTATAATAAAGATGTACAATATGAGTAAAAAATAATAACAAGAAATAAAAAAGATTTTGAAAGATTTCAAGAAAAAATTTTAAATGTTGGGTAAGAAAATCATGATATAGATCAAATAGGCTAAATTGAAATAGGGACTCAAGAAAAATGGAATGGATTCCAATGAAAGTTTGAAGGGGCAAGAAGCTGGAAACTATCAGGGATGTGGGGAAGGAGGCATTCTCCCAAGAAGAATAAGGGATAGCCTTCAGATTTGCTAACAAACTTTTAAAAGAAAATTAACACTGTGCATAAAAGGCTAAGTATAATTTGGCATGGTTTGGAATAACATGGTAAAGTACATGGTTTGGAGTAAAACATGGTTAAAAAAAGAAATGAAAATTAATACTCTCTTTTGAACAAAAGTCTTACTTGTGGAAAAGGAAAATAAAACACAATGATAGTGTTCTACTCAGGATCTACAGTGAGTAATATTTATACTATCATCCTCATATAAACACATTTTTCTGGAGGGTTTTTGGTTTTGTTTTGTTTTGTTTTTTGAGGGGGAGAATTAGTCTAGAGTTAAGGATTGGTGCCTTCATTACGGTTATGGAATAGAATGTAAATGCAATCAACCTTGACAATGTAAAAGCTCAAGTACAAATGACAGAAACTAGGAGCTGAGGGTGGGAGGAAAGCAGGGCACTAAACTGGAAAGAGGATGAGAGTACAAACAACAAAATTCTCCTTCACAGCAAGCAGGGAGTATACAGATAATTTAATAAGTTCAAAAATCAAGAAAGAGCAAGGTAAGTGTAGTTTTAAAGATACAGCTATAAAGCCAAAAATAATGTTTTTCATATTATGGTCTGTTACCCTGTTTGATTTTTAAATCATGTGCATATATTAATTTGATAAAAATTTAAGAAGAATTTAAGTACTATACTTTACACAATCTATAATGGTTTGGAGCTTGTTTGTGTTTGTCTCACCAGAAGATTTTCACCAAGATTTGACCAAGATTTCTTCCTAATTGACAGCAATTGTAAGACATCACCAACTCTGGGCCCTTCGGAGCAAGATGGCAGAGGAGTGGAGACCTGGATTTCGTCTGGTCTCAGGAATTCAGCTGGATAGGGATCAAACCATTCTGAACACCTACGAACTCAACAGGAGATCAAAGAGGAGAGTAGCTACAACTCTCTGAACAGAGAAGCGACCACTTACTGGAAAGTAGGACGTGCAGAGAAGTGAATCTGAGGCGATATTCGGGAGGATAGACGGCGGGGGAGGGGGCCTCCATCAGCCGCTTCTGGCAAGTGATAGAGCCACGGAGCACAAAATCGGAACTTTGAGAAGTCGGCTCCGCTGAGGGACGTCGCTCCAGTGGCTAAGCGGGGGGCGGAACCCTCACGGAACAGTGTGGTCTCAGGACCCTCGAGGTCACAGAAAGACCAGGGGTGCCTGAGTGCGGCAGAGCTCCCAGGTATCGGAGCGGGGAAGCCGGCTGCAGAGACGGAGCCGAGGCGCGGGCTCTGAGCTCGGGGTTGCCATAAACTGTGATCCGCGGCCCAGTCGGGCCACTGCTCCTCCAGCAGGGACCCAACAAGTGGCAGAGCCGGGGAGACTCCCCTTCCTCCCCCAGGAGGAGCAGCACGGGAGTGCACCGCAGGGATCTGCTGGGTTTGGAGACTCCACACGGGGTCGGGAGCCAGAGATAGAAATGCTCGGACACAGGCCAGGTGAGCACGGAGTGCTGCCGGAGACCAGGGACACGGGAGTGACTGCTTTTCTCTGGGGGTGCACTGAGGAGCGGGGCCCCGAGGTCTCAGCTCCTCTAGGTGGAGATTGGGAGGCCACCATTTTCACCCTGGTCCTCCAAAGCTGTACCGAGAGCTTGCAGGGAACAAAAGCTCCTGAGAGCAAACCCGAGCAGCTTGCTTAGCCCGGAAAGACAAGGGCGGGGCAATTCCGCCTCCGGCAAAGATGTTTGGGAACCACGGCAACAGGCCCCTCCCCCAGAAGATCAGCACGAACAGCCAGCAAGCCAAGACCAAGTTTACCACTCAAGGAGAATAGGAGAAATCCAGCACTAGGGGAATACTGCACATAGAATTCATGGCTTTTTTTTACCATGATTTATTAGTTTTTCAAAGTTAATTTTTTTTACTGTTTTTTTTTTAATTTTTTCCCCTTTTTCAACCAACATCTTATCAATCCCTTTTTTAAAAAAACATTTTTTGTTTTTCATTTTTAGAGTCATATTTTATCCCTTCATAGTACTTACCCTTATTTGGGGCATATATATATAAGTTGTTCTCTCTAAAATTTTGAGATAGGGTTTCTTCTAACAGATCAAAATATACCCTAAATCACTAGTATATGGCTTTGTTCTAGTCTCCTGCCTGATCACATTCTCTCCCTTTCTTTTTTCTTTTTTTTAAATCTTCTTTCGTTTTTCAAACAACTTCTTATCAATTCTTTTTATAAAATCTTTTATAATTTTCATCTTTACAGTCATCTTCCAACCCTTCATTGTATCAACCCTTATTTTGTACATATATAAGTCTTTCTTCTTTTAAAATTTTAGGAGGCACTTTTTTCTAACAGACCAAAATACACCCAAAAACGAGTGTGTGACACTGAACTATGCACTAGCCTGATCATATTTGATCATATTCTGTTTTTTTTTTGTATTGTTCTGTTTTTATTTTTATCTTTTTCTTTTTCTTTTTGTTTTGTTTTTTTTTTTCTCTTTCTTTTTTCTTTCTTTCTCTTTCTTTTGCCCTGGTTTCAGGTTTTTTCTGATTTGTATGGAGTACATTTGCTGGGGATGTTGTTAACCTCTTAGCATTTTGTTCTCTCATTCACCTATTCTCTGGACAAAATGACAAGACGAAATAAATCACCTCAGCAAAAAGAACAAACTGTAGTACCATCTGCCAGGGACCTACTCAACACGGACATTAGTACGATGTCGGACCTAGAGTTCAGAATCATGACTTTAAAGATACTAGCTGGGCTTGAAAAAAGCATGCAAGTTATTAGAGAAACGCTTTCTGGAGAAATAAAAGAACTAAAAACTACCAAGTCGCAATCAAAAAGGCTATTAATGAGGTGTAATAAAAAATGGGGGCACTCACTGATAGGATAAATGAGGCAGAAGAGAGAATCAGCCATATAGAAGACCAAATGATGGAAAATAAAGAGGCTGAGAAAAAGAGATATAAACAACTACAGGATCACGAGAGCAGAATTCGAGAGATAAGCGATACGATAAGATGAAACAACATTAGAATAATTGGGATCCCAGAAGAAGAAGAAAGAGACAGAGGGACAGAAGGTATATTGTAGCAAATAATAGCAGAGACTTCCCTAATGTGAGGAAGGAAACAGGCATCAAAATCCAGGAGGCACAGAGAACCCCTTTCAAAATCAATAAAAATAGGTCAACACCCCAACATCTAATAGTAAAACTTACGAGTCTCAGAGACAAAGAGAAAATCCTGAAAGCAGCTCAGGAGAAAAGATCTGTAACCTACAATGGTAGAAACATTAGATTGGCAACAGACCTATCCGCAGAGACCTGGCAAGCCAGAAAGGACTGGCATGGTATCTTCAGAGCACTAAACGAGAAAAACATGCAGCCAAGAATACTATATCCAGCTAGGCTGTCACTGAAAATAGAAGGAGAGATACAAAGCTTCCAGGACAAACAAAAACTAAAGGAATTTGCAAACACGAAACCAGCCCTACAAGCAATATTGAAAGGGGTCCTCTAAGCAAAGAGAGAGCCTAAAAGCAGCATAGATCAGAAAGGAACACAGACAATATACAGTCACAGTCACCTTACAGGCAATACAATGGCACTAAATTCATATCTTTCAATAGTTACCCTGAATGTAAATGGGCTAAATGCCCCAATCAAAAGACACAGGCTATCAGATTGGATTAAAAAACAAGACCCATCAATATGCTGTCTGCAAGAGACTCATTTTAGACCCAAAGACACCCCCACATTGAAAGTGAGGGAGTGGAAAACCATTTACCATGCTAATGGACACCAAAAGAAAGGTGGGATGGCAATCCTTCTATCAGACATAATAGATTTTAAACAAAGACTGTAATAAGAGATGAAGAAGGACACTATATTCACTTAAAGGGTCTATCCAACAAGAAGATCTAACAATTGTAAATATCTATGCCCCTAACATGGGAGGAGCCAAATACAAGGCAATTAATAACAAAAGCAAAGAAACACACTGACAACAATACAATAATAGTGGGGGACTTTAACACCCCCCTCACTGAAATGGACAGATCATCTAAGCAAAAGATCAACAAGGAAATAAAGACTTTAAATGACACACTGGACCAAATGGACTTCACAGACATATTCAGAACATTCTATCCCAAAGCAATGGAATACATATTCTTCTCTAGTGCCCATGGAACATTCTCCAGAATTGATCACATTCTAGGTCACAAATCAGGCCTCAACCGGAACCAAGAGATTGGGATTATTCCCTGCATATTTTCAGACCACAATGCTTTGAAACTAGAACTCAATCACAAGAGGAAAGTCGGAAAGAACTCAAATACATGGAGGCTAAAGAGCATCCTACTAAAGAATAAATGGGTCAACCAGGAAATTAAAGAAGAATTAAAAAAATTCATGGAAACCAATGAAAATGAAAACACAACTGTTCAAAATCTTTGGGATACAGCAAAGGCAGTCCTAAGAGGAAAGTATATAGCAATACAAGCCTTTCTCAAGAAACAAGAAAGGTCTCAAATACACAACCTAACCCTACACCTAAAGGAGCTGGAGAAAGAACAGCAAATACAGCCTAAACCCAGCAGGAGAGGAGAAATGATAAAGATCAGAGCAGAAATCAAAGAAATAGAAACCAAAAGAACAGTAGAACAGATCAACGAAACTAGGAGCTGGTTCTTTGAAAGAATTAACAAGATTGATAAACCCCTGGCCAGACTGATCAAAAAGAAAAGAGAAATGACCCAAATCAACAAAATCATGAATGAAAGAGGAGAGATCACAACCAACACCAAAGAAATACAAACAATTATAAGAACATATTATGAGCAACTCTCTGCCAGCAAATTAGATAACCTGGAAGAAATGGGTGCATTTCTAGAGATGTATCAACTACCAAAACTGAACCAGGAAGAAACAGAAAACCTGAACAGACCTATAACCACTAAGGAAATTGAAGCAGTCATCAAAAATCTCCCAACAAACAAAAGCCCAGGGCCAGGTGGCTTCCCAGGGGGATTCTATCAGACATTTAAAGAAGAATTAATACCTATTCTCTGTTCCAAAAAATAGAAATGGAAGGAAAACTTCCAAACTCATTTTATGAGGCCAGCATTACCTTGATCCCAAAACCAGACAAAGACCCCATCAAAAAGGAGAATTACAGACCAATATCCTTGATGAACATGGATGCAAAAATTCTCACCAAAATTCTAGCCAATAGGATCCAACAGTACATTAAAAGGATTATTTACCATGACCAAGTGGGATTTATCCCTGGGCTCCAAGGTTGGTTCAACATCCGCAAATCAATCAATGTGATATGATATATTAACAAAAGAAAGAACAAGAATCATATGATCCTCTCAATAGATGCAGAAAAAGCATTTGACAAAGTACAGCATCCTTTCTTGATCAAAACTCTTCAGAGTATAGGGATAGAGGGTACATACCTCAATATCATAAAAGCCATCTATGAAAAACCTACAGCGAATATCATTCTTAATGGGGAAAAGCTGAGAGCTTTTCCCCTAAGGTCAGGAACACGGCAGGGTTGTCCAGTATCACTACTGCTACTCAACATAGTATTAGAAGTCCTAGCCACAGCAATCAGACAACAAAAAGAAATCAAAGGCATCCAAATTGGCAATGAGGAAGTCAAACTCTCACTCTTCGCAGATGATATGATACTGCATGTGCAAAACCCAAAAGACTCCACCCCAAAGCTGCTAGAACTCATACAGGAATTCAGTAAAGTAGCAGGGTATAAAATCAATGCACAGAAATCAGTGGCATTCCTATACACCAACAACAAGACAGAAGAGAGACAAATCAAGGAGTCGATCCCATTTATAATTGCACCCAAAACCGCAAGATACCTAGGAATAAATTTAACCAAAGAGGCAAAGGAACTGTACTCAGAAAACTATAAAATACTCAGGAAAGAAATTGAAGAAGACACAAAGAAATGGAAAAACGTTCCATGCTCATGGATTGGAAGAACAAACATTGTGAAGATGTCAATGCTACCTAGAGCAATCTACACATTCAATGCAATCCCCATCAAAATACCATCCACTTTTTTCAAAGAAATGGAATAAATAATCCTAAAATTTGTATGGAACCAGAAGAGACCCTGAATAGCCAGAGGAATATTGGAAAAAGAAAGCAAAGCTGGCGGCATCACAATTCGGACTTCCAGCTCTATTACAAAGCTGTCATCATCAAGACAGTATGGTACTGGCACAAAAACAGACACATGGATCAATGGAACAGAATAGAGAGCCCAGAAATGGACCCTCAACTCTATGGTCAACTCATCTTTGACAAACCAGGAAAGAATGTCTAATGGAAAAAAGACAGTCTCCGCAACAAATGGTGTTGGGAAAATTGGACAGCCACATGCAGAAGAATGAAACTGGACCATTTCCTTACACCACACACAAAAATAGACTCCATATGGTTGAAAGACCTAAACGTGAGACAGGAGTCCATCAAAATCCTAAAGGAGAACACAGGTAGCAACCTCTTCGACCTCAGCTGCAGCAACTTCTTCCTAGAAACATCGCCAAAGGCAAGGGAAGCAAGGGCAAAAATGAACTATTGGGATTTCATCAATATAAAAAGCTTTTGCACAGCAAAAGAAACAGTCCACAAAACCAAAAGACAACCGACAGAATGGGAGAAAATATTTGCAAATGACATAGCAGATAAAGGGCTAGTCTCCAAAATCTATAAAGAACTTATCAAACTCAACACCCAAAGAACAAATAATCCAATCAAGAAATGGGCAGAAGACATGAACAGACATTTTTCCAAAGAAGACATCCAAATGGCCAACAGACACATGAAAAAGTGCTCAACATTGCTCGGCATCAGGGAAATCCAAATCAAAACCTCCATGAGAGACCACCTCACACCAGTCAGAATGGCTAAAATTAACAAGTCAGGAAACGACAGATATTGGCGGGGATGCGGAGAAAGGGGAACCGTCCTACACTGTTGGTGGGAATGCACGCTCGTGCAACCACTCTGGAAAACAGTATGGAGGTTCCTCAAACAGTTGAAATTAGAGCTACCATACAATCCAGCAATTGCACTACTGGGTATTTACCACAAAGATACAAATGTAGGGACCCGAAGGGGTACGTGCACCCCAATGTTTATAGCAGCAATGTCCACAATAGCCAAACTGTGGAAAGAGCCAAGATGTCCATCGACAGATGAATGGATAAAGAAGAGGTGGAATATATACACAATGGAATATTATGCAGCCATCAAAAGGAATGAGATCTTGCCATTTGCATGACGTGGATGGAACTGGAGGGTGTTATGGTGAGTGAAATAAGTCAATCAGAGAATGACATGTATCATATGACCTCACTGATATGAGAAATTCTTAATCGCAGGAAACAAACTGAGGGTTGCTGGAGTGGTGGGGGGTTGGGGGTATGGGGTGGCTGGGTGATAGAATTTGGGGAGGGTATGTGCTATGGTGAGCGCTGTGAATTGTGCAAGACTGTTGAATCACAGATCTATACTTCTGAAACAAATAATGCAACATATGTTAAGAAAAAAGAAAAAGAAGAAGATAGCAGGAGGGGAAGAATGAAGGGGAGTAAGTCGGAGGGGGAGACGAACCATGAGAGACGATGGACTCTGAAAAACAAACTGAGGGTTCTAGAGGGGAGGGGGGTGGGGGGATGGGTTAGCCTGGAGACGGGTATTAAAGAGGGCACATTCTGAGTGGAGCACTGGGTGTAATGCACAAACAATGAATCATGGAACACTACATCAAAAACTAATGATGTAATGTATGGTGATTAACCTAACAATAAAAAAATTTAAAAAAAGACATCACCAACTCTGAGATAGGCCTCAGATGCAGATATAAAATGTGAATTTAAAAATGAGTGTCTTAGAATCTCTGCATTAAGGTAGATCAGATTTAATTCAGACAGATGTCCCCATTTACCCACAAGAAAATGTAACAGAAACCACTGCAAGGTTGAACAGCTAATAGTGACAATCATTGGTTCATTTCAATGAACCAGGTTCATTAGCAGGTTATCAGAGCTGCAGTGGGTGATAGCTTATCAATACATAACCTTAGCTCTGGACAGTAATCCTCACGCAAATATTGCTAATGAAAAAGGCCTCATTCTCTAAAGTGTTGCTGTAAGAAATCCATACATATTGAATGGTTAGTTTACAACTGGACGATAAAACAAAGAAGCTTAATTATCCATTTACATAAGAGAAAGATCAGCCTCCTGTGAGGGCTCCAAAGAAAATTACCTGAAGTTGATCACTACATGACATAAATTCCCAGTAAAATGATTTGGTATACCAAATTAAGGTCATAAATATTTACAACAGGAGAATGACAAGATATGTCAGTTTTTTGTTCATTGTAGGCATTCTCTGACAAAATTTGCATCAGTAAAATCAATTACACAACAATTCATAGAGATTCTGAAAAGATGCAATCATTTGTTCATTTCTGACTGAAGACCTCAGAGGCCACATGCATCCATAAAACAGTATACAGTATACAGTAGGTTTTGAGATAGTTTGGGGGTGGGGCATTATTCCAGTCCTGAAACTTTAGGGATGGTTAGACTATTCTACTGAGTATTTGCAAATGTTTCAGGTGTTTTAATGGTACTTCAGAAACAGTTTAGTCTTGCTCTCCACAGAAAAGAGAAGGGTTTAAGGAACAATGGATTACCACATAGGCTTGTTGCTATAAGCAGCTGGATTATTGGAGTTACGTGATTTTATAACAGTGGAGTTAATTGATCCCCAGTTGTGGTAGTGGAGATAAGCAAAACCTCCATGTACAATAAATGTGAAAGTCTTCAGAGGTTCATAACACATGTATGAACAATTTGAGAACTGATAATAAAGGCAATACCCATATCAACACAATCCAGAATAAGAAGAGCACATTGACCTTAGGGCCTCTCTCTTGTGCGCTTCCCTATCACAGTTCACTTACTCTTCCCAAGAGTGATGGCCATTATCCTGAATGTTGATTATTCATTCTCTTGCTAATTTTTTAATGGTTTTGCCTGTTTTTAAGTACGTTTAATGGAATGTTACTGTAAACCAACCAACTGGGCAACCAACAAAAATCTTCCATCAGTGATACACTTGCTTTAATGGGGGCAATAGAGGTAAACAGTGAATTTGCCTTGCAATGCCTTTCAGAATTGAAAAGTAACCTCAAGGACCTAGCCTAGCCCTGAATAACCTGTTTGAACACCCAGTTAAATAACAAAAACCACAAACACCCTTGTTGCAGTCTAAGGGATAACTTTTAAGGGCATAAGGAAGACATTATATTAGAACAAAATGGATAATATTAATAAGCAGGTTGAACAAAACTAGAAAAACCATGTGGTCACAGAATACAGGCAAGCTTTGAAAACTGAGATGTGAACAACACCTTAAGCTTTAACTTTCGTTGGTCACATGATAAATGCCAGGTTGCTGATCCTGTATATCCAGTATATTACTTACGTGATTTTCTGGGACACTCATGTCATGATTCAAAAACAGTGTATAGCTCTTAGTGCCATAAGTACCTTCTATGGCACAAGACTGGTGTTATGTTTACAAAACTGATTTAATGTGGATCCACGAATTATGAGCCAATGTCTCTTCCTGATGAACACGATACTCTGAAAAACTGGTTATCTAAAGCAGTACATGTACTTAAAATGAATAAAATATAAACATATGTTGAAGACTGCTATTGTCCCTGAGTGTCAAATTTCCCTTTCTCTCTCATAACCATACATTTCCTGGTTTTTGGCTAGACACATGATAATCTATACTAAAGGCCACGTTTCCCAGCTTCCTTTACAGCTAAATGAGGGAAGAAAGACATAAACACAATTATTGGGTAAAATATTTATATAGTATCGTTATAGGAATTCCTCCATCCTATTGTAAGGAGCATGAGCATCACACCAGGTCCTCTTAAACCCGGAGATCAGGACCACACCCTAGAGGTGGTGAGAAACAGGAGAGCACCTACTACATCATGGAGCAGAGCCATCATATAAACCAAGAACCACCTCACTTCAAATTATTATGTAAAGAAAAGTTAATCTCTGCCTTTCTTAAGCCATTGTTATTGTATTATCTCTGTTACGCCCAGCCAAGCCTATGGCCTACACAATGCAAATGGAAAGCAAAATTGAACATATTACTTTCATATCTAACTATACTTATGTTAAAGAAAAAGTTGGCCTTGGCAGAAATTAAAGTAATATTAATCTTTTCCTCCCTTTTTTGACAAAACTCTATGTTCATTAATTTGGAAAATTAAACTAAATACCATAGAGTACGTAGTAAAATTTCAGTTTATTGTATGTCAACTATAACTCAATAAAGCCATGCAAACACACTCACACACACAGAGAAAATGTTATCCCACAAATGTGAAAATACCCACTGTTGTGGTGGTAAAAACAATAAATTACAAGTAAAAATAAAATCCTCTAAAGTGCCTTTTAATCAGAACTTCTAACCATCTCATGTGCATAAGCTATTTTAAACTTTGCAAGTATCTTCATAGATAAAAGAGAAACAAGAACTGTATCAGTAAAAAAAAATAGCAGGAATGATAAGTGAGGTTTCCTCTCAAGACTGTCTCCTCCTAAATCTTTCGATAGGTAGTCTAAACAGGGAATTCATAGCCATCACAGTGCAAATAAAAAAATAAAATTGAAAATACTTTAAAAGCAAATTTGCATAGGTATGAATACAGAGAAAATAACTTTTAGAAATAAAAGAATTTTTCAAGTCTGGAAAATTAAAAGAGGGATGAGGTAACCTTGAATTTCTAGGAAAGAGATGATACATTCACTGGAGAGAGAGAGAGAGAAGAAGGGGAAAGGGAGTGGAGAGAGGAAAGGACAGAGGAAGAGAGAGAAAGGAAGGAAGGAAGGAAGGAATACTGAAATAATAACCCCCCTTTATGCATCACCTGGGTCCAACTGTGTTCTCTCACCAAGGACATCAAACAAACTTTGGAACTACACATCTCTACAGTATTTTCCCCCTTAGCAAGCACAGTTATATATCTTCATGACTATTTTGTATAATAAATATATTATCAGTTTGTGGGTTTGTTTTATGCATACTGGTCTGCAATTTGCTGCATTAATATTTTATTTTTTCATTTTAAGTAGTATAATAGGAGGGAGTATGAGTAGTGTTTTAAGAGTATAAATACAATAGTCACATTCCCTCCTTAGGTACAAATCCCACCTCTTCCATTTCCCGGCTATAAGATCTCAGGCAACTTCTCGGTGTCCTAATTCCCTTACTTTAAAGAAAGCACCTACTATAATACAAAAATAATATTTCCTTCACACGATTACTATTAAGACTGAATGAGATAATGCACATATAAAAATTCTTCTATAAAAAATTTGAGACTTGTTCTTTTTGTTATATGCATGTGACTCTATATATGTGTATTTTATTAAATCTCAGACTCCATAAATTGTAAGATGCAGCATTATTTTATGCATCTCTAAGAAATAAAAAGATTACATTTTAACTGTGATGTATTATTTTCTTATGAACTAGAAATTTAATTCTATGCTTATTTTAAATGAGTTCTATTAGACACAGGGAAATTTTATTACATATTATTAGGCATACATAAAAAGGAAATACAAGAGAAAAAAGTTGGTTATAGTATTTCTAAAACTTTTTCACATTCACCTGAAACCCTTTACAAATAAGAGTGTCCACGTCTATATTTATCTACATAATATTAGGTCTGTGTCATCAAGAACATTGGTGATAAAGTATTTCTTTAGTAAAAGGCGAAAGATTTATGCGATCTGAAGAGAAACCAGAGCGTTGATAAAGTATTTCTTAAAGAAACCTCCAAATAACTAAAAATCTTTGGTTCTGAGCTCTTAACCTAGCTTTGCAATTGTGTAGAGATAGTAACTTTTTTTCTTTGTGCTTCAGGATATTGCTAAAGATCTCTGATTTCTTACCCCTTCAACCCCTGTTCAAAATCATTTTGTTTTTTCAGAAAATGAAGAGTTCTGATTTCTTCCAGGCCACTGAAACCCATTCTGCACATATTGATGTTGTACTTCTGATGTTTGTTTGCATATTCAGACAAAGACATAAACATGTCATGACTGCCACCTGCCCTACATCTATCATAAGATATCATTAACAGAATAGTGATATAAATGCAATATAGGAAAATACATCAATGAATATACCAATATCCAAATATCTATATCCATATATATTTAAAGATACAATCTTAATTTTGCATAATGCATCATTTCTAGTTTTTTTACTATAACAAGGCAACAATGGACATTCATGCCTATACCTCTAGATATGAATATTTGTGTATGTCTGTCGGATGAATGCTTATAAATTTAATTGTTGAGTTTAAAAGTACAAACCTTTTTAATTTTATAGCTATTTCTTTCTAAAAATTTTTCCTCTTTTTCTATTCTTTTATATTATATACCAATCAGGCAGATGAGTTCCTGTTTCAATGTTTGATTGTTAACTCACAATATTATTGAGCTTAGTTTACACACCTTTAAAAAAAACTTGTCTTTAAGATATTTATATCTTTTTTGCAAAACTTGAGTGTTAAAGTTTTCAATTGTCTAAGATGTGGTACTAGAAAGATAAGAGATTTTCTTGATATATTTCTAATGAAATTCATCTAAAGCCATTTAAACTCCTTGATCAATGTGCCATTGTACATGCTTAAGTGCTGCCACATACAGAATGATCAATGTGATTTCTCACAAACAAAAAAGAAGACAAAGAGAGCATGGTGAAGAGCAATCTAGTGGACTGTTGAAGATACAGGTCTGTAAACCTGACAAAAGATAACCACTGAGAGACTGGCCTTGTTAGAGGGTCAGTTGACATTGCAATATTCCAATAAAAATGGTATTATATTCACGCACCAATTTTCCTATTATACTATTAATTCTTGCATTAACATCCCATATACTGTTGTACATAAATGATAGGGAGTTTTGCCAACATGATAATTTAATGAGCACTATCAACATCAACCACAGAAAAATTAGACTTAAAGGCCAAAAAGATTTTACTGTAAGTCAAGGTTATTTTAGCTACTTGAGTCATGCATATACATACATATATATAAACACATAATCATATATATAAATTTGTCTTCACATACAATAATCTTTGATCTCTGATGTTTAAAAATTTCCTTAGAATTCATTTTCTCTGCTTTTTAAAACTGGAAAGACTAATCAATATTTTTAAATCTTTTAATCCATTGTCCAGCTTCTCTCAAATGCTCCTTTCTTCAGACAGCTAATAATTGATCCCATAAGGTCAATTTCTTGCTTCAAGTCAGTAAACAGAGTTTAAGTTTATCTATGACTTGGCATTAAGGACACAGATTATGCCTTTCCTGCAGCCAGATATGCAGAAAAGATAAAATAAATGCACAGTTAAAAGTAGTTTATCATAAAACATTTATAAATTTTCTGGCTAAAAAGATGATGGTCAACACATTATCATGCTTTTATCCCGTAATTCAAGTATAACATTTTAAAGTTCAATATTTTTAATAACGATAAGAAAAAAAAACAAATCTCAGCATATCATTCAGCTGTTTATGATTCATTTATATTTTTATTTCCTCCTATCCTGAATATAGACTTTTCTCAGGAGGTTAACTTAAATATGCTTTGTTTTACAAATCAAAATCCTTGTCCAAATCATTTTCTCTTCCTGGAAAACCTCCTTTATATGTGTCTACACACATATAAAGAAATACTACTATATACAAGGACTATGATGTACAGGTAGCTTAACAAGTTCAATGATCACATTAACTTAGTTAATCATTTTTTACTTGTTATAAAATAAGGATATTGAAACTTAGAGAAGTTTTGTTATTTGCATGAAACCCCATTGTCAATAACTGAAGGAATAGGGATTCTAATGAAAATCACTGTGATTCCAGGCAATAACTTCTTTACTTCTATGTACTCCCCTTACACACTATATGATACCCTCCCTCATCCTCCCCACTGCAAGTTTTCTAAATGCATTAAACAATGTGTTTATTCAAAAGTATTTTTAATGATATTCAAAATGTGTATGGAAGACTTTAGGATTACTATTAGTCAGAGCTACTGAAGAACAGGGAAATGGTACTAGTCCTACCGTATACATGGATTTATCACCCATAATTAAATGAGTGTGGTCTTAGGACTAGGGTAGACAAATGAATGAAATATGGATAAACAATTAGATTCATGGTACATGCTATAATCAATTATCAAATTAACATAGGTCCCAAAATTAATAATTCAATCTAATTTATCTAGTTAACTATTTTCATTCTCCCTTTTCCTACATTTCATAAAACTTACACTGAGAGCAAAATGATGGAAATATGACAAGTATGGTGTTTGATGTTTCCTGAAGATACCCACTACACTTTTTCATTTTAAGATATGTATGAACTCACTAAAACAAGCGACACAAACATAAAAATATTTAAAAAGAAAAACACATAACCTCCTTCTATTTGTTCTCTTAATTTCTGATTTCTTCTTTCTCATGTATATATGTATGCATATGCATACATATAGTATTATGTATTACATACATTGTTCTGCTACTTAATTTTCTTATTTACTCAACAAATTCTTATAGCCATCTAGATTTAATTCATGTTTAATTGTTGCTGAATATTCCATGGTAGGGATTTAACAAATATTTCAACAATTCTTTATTCAAAGACAATCAGGATTTTACTTTCCAAGATTTGACCCTATAGATAAGGAGGCAAAATTATGTATTTAATTTCTGTCAATTTGACAGTGGAAAAATAGTATCTCATTTTGCTTTAACTTATATTTCCCGGCTTATGAGTAGGACTGAGAATCTTTTCAAGTTTATTAAACATTTTACTTTCACTTTCTAACATGGTTCATATCTTTTCTTCAGAGCTCTATTGGGTAGTTTGTCTTTTTCTTATTGTTTTGTAGGATGCTTTATATGTTAGGGTTAATAAATGATTTTTGTATTTTATAAATTATTTTGATGCCATTTTAGCATACATTATTTTTTACTGTGTAGTGATTTTCTTTCTACCCTATGTATATAGTTTAAGTTTTTAGTCTTATTTTGCAAGATCCTCCTCCAAACTCACAAATATCCTAATGTTATTTTTTTTAAGATTTTTTAATAAAATTTTTATTAAGTTTTTTTTATAGTTGACATACTGTTATATTAGTTTTGGGTGTATGAACAAATTTTCTTTTTAATTGTATATAATCTTGTACTTTTATTTTTAAATCCTTTAGAATTTAAAGAAGAATATATACAAGAATATATACAAAAATATACACAAGAATATATACCTTTTTTTTTTCAACCAGATTCAGAACCAATTATGAAAGCCTCATAGATTAAAAAAAAACTACATTTTCCTCCACCTACTGGAAATTCCATCTTCTCATCTATTTCATTCTAGACTATATTTGAATCTCTTTCTGGACCTGGACTCTATAATCTGATTCACTGATCTATGATCTTTTGCTGTGCCATTTCTCTGTATTTGTGAATTTTAGACTTTATAGGATGTTTTCAGTCTGTTAAGGTAAGATCTCCATTACTTTTTAAATTATTTTTATAATTTCCCCTTCTCTATCATTACAGAAGTTGAAGCATCAATGTGTTTGTACACTTGTACATCATTTTCTCTAGACCCAAAGTTCCCAGAATGTGTTCTGTTGACCTTGGGCAGTCTTCAAGATATTTTCAGGAGTCCAGAAAGTAAACACTATTTTCAAAATAATTATGAGGTGCTACGTACCTTTTTTTACTGTGCTGGTATTTGCATTAATAAAGCAAAACAGCAATAGGTAAAGTTTCTGGCATGTTAGCATGAATCAGAGTAGTGGTAACAAACTGTACTTGTATTTGCTGTATTTTTCACCCCACACAGGAAAAAGAAAGAAACCAGTTTTACTTACAAATAAATGTCCTTGATGAAGCAGGAGAATACTACTACTTTATTAAAATTCAACACTTGAGTACATGCTTTTTCAAATATTCCTGTGTGACAAAACAAGACATACATATAGAGCATTTCTGCTTCATATCAGGAGTATAGTAATTGTCTGAAAGAACGACATTTGTGTGGTATTTTTGAGTTACAAGCTGAATTACTTGCTTTTCTCACTGAACATATTTTCACTGAACAGGAATAACTGGCAAACTATGGTTATTCAGACAGGGTTATTTGTCAGGCAGGCATTTTTCTCAAAATGAATGAAGTATTTTAAGAAAAACAGTATTTGTTGCCAATAATGATGAAAATTTAAGCTTTCAAACAAAAATTATAATTTTGGAAAATGTGTATCCTCCACAATAAAGTGGAGAATCTTTTTCACAAGTTAAAGCCTTTCTGATGAGATGAGTGGTGATATTAGCAAATGTTATTTTTACATTGTATAATGAAAAGTGTCAGCATTTGGATGATCTGTATAACTCAGGAAACCAGTATTTTCCATCTGACCAATGCATTATATCACAAAATTTTCATGAATAAAATATCCTTTCAACATCTAAGATAAACCAACAGTGTTTAACCGAACATAAAAAGTTTTCTATAGGTTTACGATTCTGCACTGAAACTAACCATTATGAAATTGCCATCTGTCAAGTTTTGGTGTAGTATCAAAAAATACTTGCAATTATGTGAAGAAACTATTAAAATACGCTTGCTTTTTCAAGCTACATATCTGTTTCAGACCAAATTTTCTTTTTATATTTCATTATAAACACCATATTGCAACAGACTGAATAGAAAACTATGTATGATAATCAAGTTTTCTTCTATTAAACCAGAGAGTAAAGAGATTTTTTTAAAATGTAAAATAATAACCCTATTCCTATGACTTATCTTATTTGGAAAATGTATTTTTTCATAAAAATGTTTTATCTTAACATGTAATGCATTTGTTATTGTTATCTTTAAATAAAATTCCTTTTTACTTATTTATTTTTTTAAAGATTTTATTTATTTATTTGTCAGAGAGAAAGAGAGCGCACACCCACAAGCCTGAGGAGCTGCAGGCAGAGAGAGAAGGAAGCTCCCTGCTGAGCAAGGAGTCCAATGCAGGATTCAATCCCAAGACCCTGGGATCATGACCTGCGCCGAAGGCAGACACTTAACTGAGCCACCAAGGCATCCCTAAAATTCCTTTTTAATTTTTCACTTCTAATTTCTAAAACAATGAATACTGATAGACATAATCCACATAAACAAAAACTCTTCGGGGTGATATCATTAATTTTTTTTAAAGATTTTAATTTTTTGACAGAGAGAGACACAGCAAGAGAGGGAACACAAGCAGGGGGAGAGGGAGAGGGAGAAGATCCCGCTGAGCAGGGAGCCCGATGTGGGGCTCAATCCCAGGACCCTGGGATCATGACCTGAGCCGAAGGCAGACGCTTAACAACTGAGCCACTCAGGCGCCCTGATCTCATTAATTTTTAAGGGTGACTCTAGTTCCTAAGATCCCAAAATGGTAATCTAAACACACTGATGTCACTGAATACTGGAAACTTTGCTTTAAAGGTTATATAAATTCATATGTAAAATCAGCATTTGCTAGATTTTGAAACTATCTTGCTAAGTTTTTTTTATAGGATACATTTTTTATTTACCTTCCATCAATTGTAATAGTTATTGTTTTGCTAAGACATTATTTCTTCTAAATTTTCAACTCTATAACCATAGAGCGGCACTCATGATCTTTGGCATTATTAATTAATCTGTTTTATATCTGTAGCCCTATACCTACACTTTTGTACCTGTATATAAATATGAATATGACTGATGTTCATTCTTTACCCAACCGTATTTCACCCCTCCCTCACTCACCGAAGTATCTCAATTATCTAAATTATCACATATTTTCACTTTTTTGCATGCCTTTAAAATGACCATATTTGGGGGCGCCTGGGCGGCTCAGTCGTTAAGCGTCTGCCTTCGGCTCAGGTCATGATCCCGGGGTCCTGGGATGGAGCCGAGTCGGGCTCCCTGCTCAGCGGGAAGCCTGCTTCTCCCTCTCCCACTCCTGCTTGTGTTCCCTCTTGCTGTGTCTCTCTGTCAAATAAATAAATAAAATCTTTAAAAATAAAATAAGATAAAATAAAACGACCATATTTGTCAAACATTGTGTTGTTTAGCTTAAAAATTTTTGAAATTTTACATAAACCATATTTTTGTATTCTGCAATTTGCTTTTTTACTGAATCATTGTATTTGAAAGGTTTATGTAGCTGTGCTTTAATCTTCTCTGTGCATTAATTGCACTGCATGACTATAGCATAATTACCTCCTCTATTAAAAATTTAAGTTTTTCTTTTTCATCATTTCAAGAAGTGCTATTTCAAAGAATTATATGTCATGCATTCTTGTTTCTTTGCCCTTGATGTCATATGTGACCATCAGTGATGACAAGAAAGGATGAGGATCTTTTCATAGGCTTTAATGATTCTTGTTTCATCATTTGTTAACTTCCTGGAAATGTACTATAAATAGTACACACACACACACACACACACAGGATTGCTTATTTTAATTTTTATATAAACGAAGAGACAGAGACAGAGAGAGAAAGAAATTAAGCCTTTTTGCAAGTCTAAATTTAAAAATCCTCTATGTTTGCAAATATTTTCTGTACCAGAATGTAAATTATCTTTCATTTTTTAAATAATGAAAAAAATTAATTTTCCTTTTATTGTTTGGGAATTTTATGTTGTTTTAAACACTTTACTTGAAATCATAAAGATATTCACTTGATTTATCATTTAAAAAATGACTTTTTTTTTCCACTCAAATTTTAATTAATTGTATGGTGTGAGATAGGCATCCATTTTCTTTCTTTCTTTCTTTTTCTTTCTCTTTCTTTCTTTCTCTCTCTCTCTCTTTCTTTCTTTCTTTCTTTCAAGATTTGTTTATTTATCTGACAGGGAGAGACAAAGCGAGAGCAGGAACACAAACAGGGGGAGTGGGAGAAGGAAAAGCAGGCTCCCCGCTGAGCAGAGAGCCCGATGGGGCTCAATCCCAGGACCCTGGAATCAGGACCTGAGCCGAAGGCAGACGCTTAACGACTGAGCCACCCAGGCACCCTTCCATTTTCATTTCTATTTAATGTTCTATTATTAACCAAATATGATTGCTCACTGATCTGGAATGGCGCTTCCGTCATATATCAATTGTGGGTTTATTTCTGAGGTTTGTATTCGTTTCCCTCCATCTAGTTCCCTACCACTGCATTAATAATGAAATATCTTAATATTTTATTGAACTAGTATTTTCTGTTTCAGTGCAGAGTCTTATATGTAAAATTAGAAATAAGTGTCTACCTCATATGATTGTTATGAGAATTATGTGAACAAATACACAGAAAGCATTTGAATACTGTCTGTAACATAATAACAATATAGAATTTTTAACCATTATCATTTCTAGTGAAAGTCTACTTATATTTAGGACTTCTAAACGGGTTTCAATAACATGTATACTTGTCTCCATAAAGGTCTGGCATATATTTTGTTAAATTTATTCCTTGATACTTTCATTGCTGTTACAAACGCCATCTTTTTAAATACTAAATTTTCTAAAATTGTGTTGTTAGTGTATAACAATTTGAGTGTGGCATTCATTTTAACAACAGTGCTGGATTTACCTGGATGATATTTTATTTAAGATTTTGTACCTATGTTCATGAATGAAATTGGCCAGTGACTATCATTTTTATTTTACAACTTTTAAAGAATTTTATATGAAAGTCACACTGGGTCCATTAAATAAATTAAGAGGTTTTTCCTCTTTTTCTATCCTCTGGAATAGTTTATATAAGCTTGGAATCATCTGATTTCTTAATGTGTGAAGCTTGAGTTTCTGTGTGAAGACAACCTCAGATTCAATTATAATGGTTCTAACTCACTTCTGTTTTGATAATGCCTCCTACTTCCATTTTTGATACCTTTATCTTCATCAGAGATTATTTCTAAGATTCCAAATTTCTTGACATGAAATTGTTTACATTTTTTCATTATTTTAACTTCCTGTTGTATCTGAGATGATGTTCTATTTCTCATTCCTAATGTTAATTATGTTATCTTTTTATCTTTGAACAATCTTGCCAAAGATTGCTTCTTTTTCTCTTTTTTTAGTTTCAATTTTTTATTTAAATTCTATTTAGTTAACATATACGGTAATAAGGGTTTCAGGTGTAGAATTTATTAATTCATCACTTACATATGCCAAAGATTATTTCTATTTTATTATTCTTGTCAACCAACTTTTGACTTCATAGATTTTTTTCTATTATGTATTTCAATAACTTTTGTTATTTTTCTTATTATTCCCTGCCTTCCAGGTTAATTTTTTCTTAATTTATTTTTCTATTCCTATTTTTAATCCTTATGATGAATACTCTGATCACTAATTTTTAATCATTTTACTTCACCAATCTAAGCAGTTAAGGATATAAATTTCCTTCTGAACACAGCATTTCATAAATCTGAACATGTATTATCTGTATTACTCTTAGCTCTAAATATTCACTAATGTCAATGAAGAAATATACTTTGATACATTGAAGGCTTAAAAGTTGTGATTTTTTTCTCCAACCAAAAGTATTTTATTTTATTATTAAATTATAATACAATCATTCTGGCCAGATGTGTTCTGTATTGTGGAAATGATTACAAATTTGCTGACATTTTAGTTCATGGCCTAATATGTAGTCCATGTTTCCTAATTTATTTGAGATTTTTTAAAAATGTGTATTCTCTTGCTCGGAACAAAGTTCAAACTTACTGTTTGTGCTGTTAAGATCTTTCATAGCCTTACAATTGTTATCTGCTTGACCTATCAATTATGGAGAAAGATAGTTAAACTCACCTATTGCAATGTTGCTTTTACCAATTTCTTCATATAATTCTGTCAATATTTTGCTTTGTGTCTTTTAAAAATAGACAATTGAGGCTAAATTATCATTTAAACTTCATTTGCATCCCTGCTTGATTGTAGCTTTTACCATGCTGATCATGATTTGTGCCTTAAGTATAATGTGTCTGAGAGTATTAGGGATGTATCTACTTTATTGTGGTTATTATTTGCTTGATATATATATATATATATATATGTATATATATATATATATATATATATGTTCTTAGAATTTTAACTTTTCTCTATCCTTTAGTATGTCCCTTTTAAACAGTACTTATCTGGATTTGTTTTCCAATCATCATGACAGTCAAATCAACCTTTCTGCTTCTTTCACGTTATTTGTTCAGTATTTTAGATTTTATCAATCTGTAATTTACATTTACTTGGAGGTTTACCAGTTGCTTTATTCATCTCACTTTCTTGTATCTCAGGATTTCCTTTTCTCCTTAAGTACCAGCTTCATAACTTCCATTCATGAAGGCCTGTTAGTAAACCATTTTTGTCAGTCTGAGATGCTTTTAATTTGCATTCATATTTTAAAGATCATTTCATTGTATGTAAAAAAAATCTAGTTTTATTTATTTATTTTTTTCCCTCAGTATTTCAAAGTGCTGCTCTTCTCTGGCTGCTATTGTTGTTGAGGTCTGCTGTCAACATAAATATTTCTTGTCAGGTAATTACTTTGTTGTTTTATGATTTTTTATTTATCTTATTTGTAATCTGTGTCGCCTCCTGAAATGGAAGGTTTATGTCTTCAATTAATTCTAACATATTCTGTCCTCTCTCTTTAAGTATTACCTTGCTATCATTCTCTATATTTACTCTCTCTAGAACTCCTATTCAAATTTTAGATTATCTACTTTTTTCTTTGTGAAATTAATGCTAATTTCTCCAGCTTATTTTTGCTCATTTATTTCATCATCTGCAACTAACCTGTCCTTTAATCTACTGATTACATTTTCAATACAAATTACATTTCTAGAATTCTTGTTTGATTATTAAACAAAGCTGTTCTTTTTTTTTCAACAATATAGGATTCCATTTTTATGTTTTTAATTCTATCATTTATTTAAATATTTAAAATGTATGTATTCTAATATCTCTGAAAATACAATTGTCTAGTATTATATTAATTAAACAAGGAGGCCGTGGGACAGGTATTTGGTAGTCTACAAAAGCAACCTGAAATCTAAGCCTATAAATGCCTCAATGATACAAAATCAAAACTCTAAAGACAACCAATCACCAAGGGCCAACTAGGCTTAAAGCTATAATAAAATAGTTTCCTTTCTTTGCTTCTGAGTTTCTCTATGTAAGTCTTTCCCCTGGCTCCCATTGGCAGTGCTCCTAACCACTTCCAGTTTGATGCTGCCCGATTCCAGCTGATTTTTGCTCAAACTCTTAAAATGTTAATATGTTTCAGTTTATCTTTTAACACTGGATACTGTAGAAGTCAAAAAAAATTTATTCCGTAAAATCCTTTTCATAGGAGCATACTTCCTTGTGTTTGGTAATTTTCCAATTTTAAACTTTCAGTTTTCCATGGGAAGGTATAGCTTGCTTTGAGGGTGTGACCAGCTATAAAGTGGTTTTTAGTTTGATTCTATTTGGTACCTTAGTGGCTTTACCTACACAGCAGACTAATTTTTATACTGATATTTTTTCTTTCAGTATAGAAGACCACATTAATAACATAAACATGAAAGGGACTCTTGAGGGGTCATTACAGATTAATAAGGGATATTTTGTTTTGTTTTGCTTTACTTTGCCTTACTTTTTCTCACCTAAATTCCAGAAAAATGTTAGTAAATTTTCTTTCTGTCTCCCTTTACACTTAGGAAGGATTTTCCTTTTCCCCACTTTTAGTGAAGGTGTGACTCTCTTCAGTGTACCTGATTTCATCTGTGCGTGTGGATAGGAGAGTGTAGGAAGTAGAGATTCTCAGTTCCAACACATTTCTCCTGAGCCCAAAGCGCTCCTACTTCCCATTTCTGAGGGATTCTAAAACCTAAACTCTTGATTACCACATTTGCAAATACCCAGAGCAAGCAAGGATTTATTATTATTTTTAATATCCTCTTTGTTTATTACAACTAGAAGTTTTCTTACTTTTAAGAGATCAAAATGGACTTAAAGTAATTATCGACACAGGGACTTGAGCAAGTATTTGCACACCAACGTTCATAGCATTCATAATATCCAGAAGGTGGAAACACAAATGTTTGTCAACGGATGAGTGGATAAACAAAATGTGGTATATACAGACAGTGGAATGTTATTCAACTTTAAAAAGGAATGCAATTCTGACACATATTACATCACAGGTGAATCTTGAAGACTATGCCAAGTAAATAAGCTAGTCACAAAAGGACAAATATTGTATGTTTCCACTTACATGAGTATAAATGTATGTGTAAACAAGGTTGTTGACTGGATTATTAAAAAACTTTTCTTCCAATTTATTTTTTGTTTCTGTAATCCGTAAAATCCTGAAATAGGGTTAAGAATCTACCACTGTCATTAATCTTGAATTTTATCATTTTCCTTGTAGTTCCAGAAATTTTTGTTTAATAATATTATTTTTAAATGTGGATGTCATATACTTGAGTGCAAAAGATTTTGACCATTATATATTTTTTAGATTTGGTCAAGATTGATGATGATAAATGGGAGAAAAATCAGTGAGCATTTAAGAATATTTAAAAATTTTCATTTTAGTTATAATGATTATAGACATCACATATTTGATTTATGTAGTTTGAGTCCCTCCCAGCACATTTTTCTAATAATATGATATAGGGTTATGTGATCTTTGTTTATACTTAGGCCTAAATCTCTTATGAGTATCAGAATTTAATTTCTAGCTCCCTGGAATTTAATTTCTAGCTGACTCACCTGGATGAGTCCTAGTCATCTCTAACTTAAAACAGAAAATGCAAAATTTAATTTCTACCATTTCCCCTTAAAAATAAAATCACTTCCCTGATCTTTCCTCTTTATTTAGTCAAAAAATATTTATGCTGTGCCAAATATCTGTCAGTTAGTGTTTCATGTGCTGGGAATATAGCAGTGAAAAAAACAGACAAGTCTTTGCCCTCGTGTAGCATATAGTATAGAGAGGGGGGTAATGGCAGATAATGAACAAATACATTAATAGAAAACCACGTGGTCATAAATAATAAGAGAAAAAAATAAGGTCACAGGGGGTCTTATTTAAGACTGAGTGGGAAGAACTCTTTCATAAGGCAATAGTTTAGCAGATTTCTCAATAATTCCCAAGAATTCTCAGAAAAGTGAGCCATGAAGCCATCTGAGGGAAGAGAAGAGACCAGAAATGCAAAGGTCTTGAGGCAGGATCATGCTTGCTGGGATCAAGGAGAAGCAAAGGTCAGTAAGGGTAGAGCAAAGACAAAACCAGGAGGAGAGAAGGCCAGAGGGGTAACAGGATGTCCTGGCATATAAGGCCTTTGAGGCCATTTCTTTCTGCAATGCCTGTTCAAGCCTCCTACTCATATTTCCCTTAAGTTGTTCTGTTTTCTCATTAATTTGTAGGATCTTATTTAATTCCTTAAAGTTTTCTCTGTATGTGAGTGAGCCTTTAGTCCATTATACGTATTACAAATATCTTTTCCTAGCCTGTGGCTTGCCTTTTCACTCTTTGTGTGTCTGCTGATGAACAGAAGTTCTTAATATTAATATTGATATAGTCCAACTAATCAAACTTTTCTTCTAGGGTTAGAACCTTAATATCTTTTAAAAAATATTTTCCTTCTCCATGGGCATAAACATATGTGTTTCTATTAGAATCTAGTGGATCTATTGTTATCTTTTTAGTATGTAGATCTTCCAATACACCTGAATTGGTTCTTTTCATACCATAATGTAGGTGTCAGGCTTCATTGTTCTTAGGTACAGACAAGTCACACTGCTGCAGTGCCATTTATTGAAAAAATTGTGTTTTTCCCCCACTATCTGTAGTGTCTGGCTTAATAGAAGTGTCGTGTATTTGTGAATCTGTTTGTGGATTCTACCGTGTTCCATTAGTCCATTTCACTGTCTTTTAAACAATACTACACTTTTAAAGTACTATAGTTTTATAATATGTCTTAATATTTAGTTAAGTACATCTCTCAATTTGTTACTCTTCAAGAATATAATGGATTTACCTGGCCTTTCAAGTTCTATAAAGTTGTATAATCAGCTTGTCAAATGTCTTTTATTTAAGATTTTATTTATTTATTTACTTGAGAGGGAGCATGTGTGTGAGCAGGGGAGGGGAAGAGGGCCAGAGGGAGAGGGAGAGAATCTCAGGCAGACTCCGGGCTGAGCACAGAGTCCACATGGGGCTCAATCTCATGACCCTGAGATCATGACCTGAGCTGAAACCAAGAGTCAGATGCTTAACTAACTGAGCTGCCCAGGTGCCCCAAATGTCTCATTTTTTAAATACTAGACTTTGTTTAAGATTGCATTGAATCCAGAGATCAATTTGGACAGAAATAAAGTACTTTCAATACTGAGTCTTCTTATCCATGAATATGATACATCTCTCAATTTATTTAGAAGATTCCTTAAGTTCTCCAAATAGCATTCAATACATTTTGGGATTTGAGCATTTGCATAACTTCAATTAGATTTACCACCAGATCTAAACTACAATTTGATGGAATTGAAAATTTAAGTTTCAGTGTTTGTTATTAATATATAGAAATGGGATTAACTTTTTTACTTTGACATCTATCCAATTACTTCTTAATTCTAATTATTATTTGTGGATTCTTTTGGGTTTGTTATGCATAGGATCATATTGTATTTGAATAATGACAATTTATTTCTTTTCCAATTCTCATTATTTTTAATTCCCTTTGCTTTCTTTTCTGACAAAACCAGGAGAGAAGGCCAGAGGGGTAGGAGGATGTCCTAGCATATAAGGCCTTTGAGGCCATTTCTTTCTGCAATGCCTGTTCAAGTCTCCTACTCATTTTTCCCTTAAGTTGTTCTGTTTTCTCATTAATTTGTAGGATTTTACTTAATTTCCTTAAAGTTTTCTCTGTATGTGAGCAAGCCTTTAGTCCCTTATACGTATTACAAATATCTACACGTTATGTATCCTAGTCTTACTCACTCATGTGAAAGGGAAAGTTTTCAACATTTCACCATTCAATATAATTTTTGCTGTGTTTTTTTGTCTAATTCCTTTATCAAATTAAGGAAGTTTCTTACAATTTTGGTTATACTGAGATTTTCTTTTTAGATTCTGAATTTATCAAATCCTGTTTCTGAATCTATTCAGATAGTGATAATTTTTTCTTCCTTCCATTAATGTGATACATTACATTTACTGATTTTTAACTAGCCTTGAAAGTAATTTTCTACTTCTGGCTGTTTTTAAGATTTTTCTCTTTCTCATTGCTTTGTTGCATTATCATGTGCCTACATAATGTGTAGATAAATTCTAGATACTGTTTGATGTTTGTAGCAATTCATGAATACACAGCATGATTTATCTCATTATATTACAAAATTTTGGTCATATTTACTTGCTCAAATATAAGAACTAATTTATGCCTTCAATTTCCAATTTGATTATAGTCTCCATCATAACCAGATTGTTTTTCTAATGCCTTTTAGTTAAAATTTTACTAACATTTAAAGATTTACCTTCACAGAGTACATTACTTTGTCTTCTTTCCAACTATAATATTTGGGTAAAGTATAATGCTTTCTACTGTGAGTGACAAGATGTGCTAGTTATTATGACCCCCTTTGGTAGAAGAATGTTAGGAACTGAATGTCTCCAAGTGTGGGTCTCATATCATTGTCTAATATCCAACCATTTGTCTTATTTGTCTACAATATAATATCCCTCCTTGGTTCTATATTGTTATCTAGACTATGTCTGAATTAAGAATAAATTTGTCACAAGCCTAAAGAGGTGGTAGGAAGGTGGGTAATTGCTTTGTTCTCTCTTCAAATACCTCAAGTGTTGAAAAAAAAAATTCTATGGTGGTTCCCAGCCATTAGAGTTTACTGTAACCACCAAATCCCTTATGCTGTCTGGAGTAGGAGTAAGCATAGAATTTGTCCTCCTGCACTCTGTCAGTTATGATCCAGTGGAAAAACACTTACATAAGGCAAAGAGAATGAGTTAATATTAAATAAGAAGAAAACGCTTTAATATTAAAACAATGTCCTCTCCATCAATTATCATGTTTCTATCACCTTTGCACATTTTGATTTCTTACTGAATAATTTTGTAACTATACTTAATGAACTGCAACAGTCTCCATATTCTATCACCACAACTAGATCAAGTATTTTAGGCACTTTTACTTTGCAAGGGATAATCCAGAATATACTTTACTCAATTAATTTCATGTTTCCGATTTTTTCTTAATCACTTCTTCTGACCCTAAATTTCCTAAAAAGTACTTGACATTCACCAATATCTATGCCTTCAGTAGGCTTCTCTCTTCCATGTTCAATTTCTGTGATTTAATAAAACAATGTGCAAAAATTGAGCATGTAAAAGTTGGAGTCAGATAGGCATGGGTTTGACTTTCAGCTTTGACATTTACTGGCTTGGTGGCCCTGGGCTAATCGGTTTAACCCTATAGGCCTCTGTCCTCTTGCCTATAAAATAAGGAAATAAGAGATTCCTTCTTGTATTATTCTGGGGGTTGGAATTAATATATTAATAATACTTTTTACATAGAAGATACTCAATACATGATTGTATAAGTAATTACAAAATAATAAATATTGTTTTGAGTCACACACACACAATACCTTTCTTTTAATTTATACATTCATACATATACACATACTTAGATAGAAAAAACAAGAGAGAAGATTTGGAAAATCTTCCTGGATTTGAAAAGAAGGTTTTTCTTTTCCTCATACTGTGAGTGAAGTTTGAAAAACAATTCTGAAAAATTAAGTTTTATTGTAGAAGTCTGTGTCACTCACTCTGATAGTTTAAAAAAGCAAGATTTGGAAGTAGAATAATAGATAGGAAAGTAAGCCCCTAATTATTTTTAATGGAAACTCCAGAAAGAAGTCATGAGGATTAGAAATTTTTCTTCCAAACCTATTCCATTTACCACAGATAAATGGAGCTTTAAATTATAGTTAGAGATCATTTTCATTTTGCTGCAGTTTTTTATAGGAATCTTTTTTTTCTCAAATAGGATTGGAAAGATAGTATTCGAAAATATAGGAAGGCTTTAGTTATAAAGCCTACATATTCAAATAATGAGTAAAATGAAATCCAAAATTACTGTTTGCATGATATCAAAATCTGAGTACATAGTATGTGCCTAAGGGATGGACCAGTTACAAGATTGAAAATAACATAAAGTATTGAGAAGTGGAGAATGACTGGCCTAAACCTCCGAACTTCTAAGCCAGGCCTGGAAATGTAAGAAAGAGAAGGCAGGAATATAGAAAGGAAACAAATTTAAGTGAACATATATTTAATTTGGTTGCTTGTTTCAACAAAAACTTTTGATTAGGGATACCTCTACCTTTCTGACTGAAAGTAGAGTTGGAAGTAGAATAACAGATATAAAGTAAGCCCCAAATATCTTTAATAGCAGGCTCTAGAAGTCATGAGGATTAAACATTTTCCTTCCAAACATACCCCATTTGCCACAGATTCACGGTGATCAAAATTATAGTTAGAGAACATTTTCACTTTTGTTTTGATAGAACAGAGCTCATTCACTGCCTTTTACATGTGGTCAGTAACTGAAAACAATATATTCTTATTTTCTAAGTAAGCTAATTCTTACCATGGGTCAATAATTCTTCAAAAGGCAGCAGAATTTCTATGGTACTCCAATAAAGGATTCTTTGTTATCTTTCAGGGCCTCTGAATCTGATCTTACACACAACAGTTCTGAGACTGTTGAAGATCAAACACTTCAAGGCTCAGTTTATCCACTTCATTCACACCTTCTGGTTTCTTATGTTCACTTGTCTTTCATCCAACTTCGTTTCCAACCCCTTATGCACATAGGCTCCACCCCACAGGTACGTGTCATTCCTGAATCATGGTATTGCAGTTTTACAATAACGTTATTTTTTCAATGTGTTAACAAAATGACATTTATTCAGGCCTTACTATTTCTCAATGACTCAGTTAAGAATGTCTTAAGCATTGTTTTACATAAACTCACAGCAACTTCAAGAGACTGGCAATATTTTAAGATAAGGGCTAATCCCTAAAATATGACTACCTGTTAAGCAGTTAAGAGTAGAGTGGCTGGAAAGCCTAGGAATTGTAGGAGAAGGTGGTGAATCTTCAGGAGAAAACATGCTTAGAGACTCTGGAAAAAGCCTGATGTGTGAATGCATGCAGAAAAACAAGGGTCCGGGTGACACAGAGAGTTTCAGCGTATTGTGTACATGACTGTGCATCTTTTCCCATTCCAATATTATAGACAGAAAGTAAAAGACTACAGAATAATAAAAAATACAAAAATCTCAGTCAAAAGAGACTTTGGACAGCAGTGATGAAATTCCACTCCATTGGTCCGTGTTTCTGAAAAGAGACTTTGGAGGTCATTTACTCCAGCATTCCACCCAGTGTAGAAATCCTTTTGGGAAAAGGAGCAAAGTAGTTAAATGGTTGAGTAGAATGATAAAAGTTTAGTTATTAAAATTATGACCAACAATAATGACTATAGAGAGCAAATAAAACATCAAAGAGGGGTTGAGAGAGAGCGCCAGTAAGGATGTTGATCTAAAAAAAGGACTTGTGGGTCGTCTGGGTGGCTCACTCATTAAGCGTCTGCCTTCGCTCAGGTCATGATCCCAGGGTCCTGGGATCGAGCCCGACATTGGGCTCCCTGCTCAGCGGAAAGCCTGCTTCTCCCTCTTCCACTCCCCCTCCTTGTGCTCCTGCTCTCGCTGTCTCTTCTCTGTCAAATAAATTATTAAAATCTTTAAAAAGTAAAAATTAATTAATTAAGTAAGTAAATAAATAAATAAAATAAAATAAAGGACTCATCCAGGTGGAGTTATGTCCTGGGATGCTGTGCTTCAAGCCCATGGCCCTGTTGATTATCTGGTAATATAAAGTAGATAAGGAAGTGAAAGGAGCCAAACAGGGTCAGAGAGTTATCTTTATCAGGGTATGACTGAGGGACAGAGTCCCAGAAGAGATGCTATAGAAGTTAGTAAGTAGAAGCATAGTAAGACATTACTGGCTAAAAGAATAGTAGGGACCAAAACAATGAAGCAGAAAAAGACATGGGGATCAGACTGCAAGTGCCTTCCTAAATGGCCAGCCCCTCATGTAACAAGCATAAACAAGTGCACAGTGAAGGCATGTCATGAAAAGTTTGGTGTATTATATATAAAAGCTTGTATTTGTTCTGAAGACAAGGTAGAAATGTAGAAAATGGACTGGAGGGAAACTCATTTTAAACTAGAGGCACTAGTTTGAGGCTATTTCAGAAATTTAGATGAGAAATGTTGAAAGCCTAAAATCAGTAGTGGTGAGATGCAAAGAATCATTTAATCCACTTAACTGATAGAGTCAGTGATGTACAAAAGGCGGAGCTTTTTGTCTTGAGCAGCCAGGGAGAGGGTGGGTTCTTTCTTGAACCTCAGGCTCTAAATCATTTGGTATAAAGAAAGATCAAGCACTTAGGAAGGTCTTTATGTGGAAGGATTCAGTATTAGACAAGTTGAATTTGAACTACCACAAGGCATTAATAAAGGGATGTTTGAAAGTCAATTGGATAGGTCAAGCTCAGTTTATAATACAATACGCAACATTAGTAGAGTGAACCCATGCAGTCACTCACATCTGCATAACAGCAAAATGTGTTTGGCACTTGTTTTTTAATTCTCAGAAGAGATTTTAAATAGTAAGCCACATTTTTATTTTTTTACTTTGAGATATATAGAGAAAAGCCATACCCTGGTCTCCAACATATCTTAGTTCTCTACTTATAGCAGGTTATGCTTTATGTTTTAACTCTAAAGCTATCCTTAGAAATATGTAAGGAAATATTTATGCTGTCATTATTAATTTTATATATCCATTATTCAAATTTGTAGATATAACTCAATATATATTTGCTTCTATGCTAGGGATCTAAAACTATAGTTTGTTGTTGTGCTGTTTCTGGAAGACTCTAAGATATATATTTATATATAAAATTCATAATAACAGTTGCACTTAGTATTGCCACTGGAAACACATTAGGCATAAAATCAGCAAATAAAAGAAATGCTGAGCTTTCAGGTTCTCACAGCAATAGGATGCTCATAGCCAAATTGAAAAAGGCTTAACTAAAGAGATGTGCCTTGCACAGTGAGTTGAAATTCAATAGGCTGAGGTTTTTATTGAACCGTGAGAAAACAGAGTATCCAAACTTCTATAAAACATGCTTTTTCCTAAGTCACATGTGTTTTTAATCTAAGAACTATAGCTACTGAATTGTATAATGTGAATTTAATCAGTGACATATTACTACAAACTAAAATCAATAAATCCAATATATAGATCAAAGTAAAATCTTCAGATTGTACCAGCTAATATTTATTTAAGTGCTCAGCTTAAAGATACCCAAAATTGAAATAGAGACAAAAAGAATATAAGACTTTCTTGGGTTTGGCATTAAAGCTGTATTTCTATATTTTCGGCACCAAAAAACAAAATGCCTGTGACATTTTAAAAAAAGAATTTCTAGCTTTAAACTGTATACTATAAACAGTTGGGGTAGGGGAGAGCTCATGTTTTCCTCTTCGTATCCCAGTGCCTAGTAAAAAGACTACATCACATATCAAAGGTGGTCTATAAATATCTGCAGTAGAATGAAGAACATGAAAGACTATTTTTAGTTGTTCATTACTAACAAAATAATAATGATAATGATAAAATAAAGCATGCCATCAATTTGTTCAGCATATCATCAATACTGTAAATGGAGAGTCCTCTTCTACCATAATACCTCCAAGAGCCTTTCTCCAATGTGGTAGCTTATACTGTGAGATGCTTTCCAACTTCTCAAAAAAAAAAAAAAAAGGTAAAAAGTAAAAGCATTTGTCTACATCTGTCCATTTTCATCAAGATAGAGCCAACTGAGTAAGACAATTAAGCAGATATCAACTCTTTCTAACTTACCCTTCATTTCCGTGATTCTCAAAACTATGTAAATATTCTAAGAATGACTCTTCCAAATGAAGAGTGTCAATCTATCAAATATATTGAAATACCTGTACTCTTTAGCTAGAATTTGTAAGTTCTACTAGGCAGTGTTTTCACTTTTCAAAAACCCTTCTCAAATCATTAACTTAATGGATACTGGTTTAGAAAAATTGAAAAGGCTCTCTGAGTCATAAAAGCAGCAGACTAAACACAATAAAGCACCTTCACAACGTCTAACATACACAATTTTTCTAGAGATTCAATGCATTCTCAACCAAAATGGCAACAAGTTTTTTTAGATATTGACAAACTGACTCTAAAATTTTTATGTATAAACAAATTAAATTTTAATATATAATATCTATAATGGATTTCAAATTTGGCAACCTACTCATTTATTGTAAATATTCAAAGGCAAATGAGATAAGTTATCTTGAATGTAAAGCTAAATATGTATGCATGTGTATTTATTTATGTGTATTTTTAGATGAATGACTTTTATAATTTTATAAATCCCTATTTCTTGAAAAAGTTTTCCAAGTAAAAAAAAAATTTCATCTATGAATTTCAAATGTGATAGTTGATATGATTCTAAAATTTCAGATGCTACTATTGTCTTTAATGATCAATATTCCCCAAAATAATTTTCTAAGCTCAATATACACATAAATTAGAGAAGCAGCATGTGAGAGTTTTTTATGACATATTGGACCATCCTACAGGAAATATCTGGAATATTCTTTCTCCATAATCCTCCTGGATAATTCATCTTCAGTTCCTCAAGAGTCACCTTAAAGGGGAAGGTTTTTTTTCTTTAAATTTTTTATTGTTATGTTAATCACCATACATTACATCATTAGTTTTTGATGTAGTGTTCCATGATTCATTGTTTGTGCATAACACCCAGTGCTCCACTCAGAACGTGCCCTCTTTAATACCTATTACCAGGCTAACCCATCCCCCCACCCCCCTCCCCTCTAGAACCCTCCGTTTGTTTTTCAGAGTCCATCGTCTCTCATGGTTCGTCTCCCCCTCTGGTTTCCCCTCCTTCATTCTTCCCCTCCTGCTATCTTCTTTTTTTTTTCTTAACATATATTGCATTATTTGTTTCAGAAGTACCGATCTGTGATTCAACAGTCTTGCACAATTCACAGCGCTCACCATAGCACATACCCTCCCCAGTGTCTATCACCCAGCCACCTCATCCCTCCCACCCCACCCCCACTCCAGCAACCCTCAGTTTGTTTCCTGAGATTAAGAATTTCTCATATCAGTGAGGTCATATGATATGTGTCTTTCTCTGATTGACTTATTTCACTCAGCATAACACCCTCCAGTTCCATTCATGTCGTTGCAGCCTGACTCTGTGGTGCAATGGATAGTGCATTGGACTTCTAATTCCAACCACATCGTTGCAAATGGCAAGATCTCATTCCTTTTGATGGCTGCATAATATTCCACTTTATATATATACCACCACATCTTCTTTATCCATTCATCTGTTGATGGACATCTTGGCTCTTTCCACAGTTTGGCTATTGTGGACATTGCTGCTATAAACATTGGGGTGCACATACCAAAGGGGAAGTCTTTTTTGAACTAATGTGTATTATGATTTAATTAGGATTCCTCTATCAGCAAGATCAAAATACTAAAGGTAGTTTAAAATGAGTTTATTGTCTTGGGTAGTATGAACTTCAAAGGTAGGTGGTTATTACAAAATTGGTTCAGTGGATCAATGGTTTAAAACTCTTAGTTACTCTCTCTGTGATTCTTTTGATTTTTCTTTTATGATCACATGGACAACTATAGTTAATTCCTCTAACAACTGTAATCCAAAGCAGAAAGAAGGGGAGAAATGCAATTCTATAATTCTATATGCCCATCTCTTTCTTTTTAATAACAAGGAAAATCTTTCTCAGAAACTTCCCTTCAAGTCTCATTAGTCATAATAGGTTATTTACCCACCCTTCAGAACACTGGAGAGAAATGGGATTGTATAAGGGCTAATATTCCCTGAAAATAGTGCCACCATACCCCGAAAAATTGGGTTCTGAGAAAAAAAAAACTGTGGTAGGTAACCAGCAGCGATTGTCAGTCATAAATATCAATTATTTATTGATATTGACACTGATGTTTCTAACCTTAAAAATAAATGATGTATGAATATGTATGGATATGTGGATTTATGAGTAAGAGATATTAAAGCTCTTTTGCCACTATCAAAAGTTTGAAAATGTTAGAAGTAATTAACATTTTAGTCTCTACTTTTTGCCAAATAATGCAGAATCCCTTCTTAATTTTATGCCAATACATTAGAGTTGAGTTAGTCATGACTTCATGCAATACATTAGAGTTGAGTTAGTAATAATTTCTCTTATCTGATTTCATTTGTAAGTCTCTCATTGCCCTATTGTTAAAAACAAGACAACTGGCCTCAAATGAGGTTGCTTATGGTAAGTCCTACATCACCAAACCAAGACTTGACTTAATTACAATTTCAGATCTCCCAGAAATGGAATCTTAAATTAGTCAATCAGGAATCATAAAATCAGCACTAGTTAGACAATCTGCCTAACAGACCCCTGCCATCCCCTAAAGGAAAGTTGTCTTGCCATAGCCAATCCACTTTTAGCATACTATAACCTCCTTGTTCCTTTCTGCCTATAAAAGGCTTTCATTTAGTACAGCTTCTCAGAGCTCCCTTCTATCTGCCAAATTGGATGCTGCCCAATTCATGGATTATTGAATAAAACCAGGAGAAACTTGTTTTTAACACTATCCTTCTCTGCCTATTATTCTGCATCCTACTAATACTTTCATTTTAGTCTCTTTTCCAAAGTTATTTTTGGCCTTTTTTTTTTTTGCCTATTTTCCCTCTTTCCCGTCTTTGACTTTCTCTTTGTTTATAGTCAGTGGAAATCTACCCAAGCACATAGAAGACTTAAAGGATAAAGGAGTGTATCATAATAGCAGATGTCTGACTAACATTTATCACCCTATTATACCCAATTAAATAAGACTTCAATGATAACAATCCCCCAGAAGGAATATGATACAACTGAATTTGCAGAACACTTTCTTGGTGTCTCTCATAACACTTAAAATTCTACCATGTATAATGAAAATATAACAATTAGAATATAGTGAATTTTGAGTTACACCAAGAAATTTGTATCTTGCTTAATGCCTATAGTTGACTCCATGAGAAGTGAATCCAGCAAGATGTCATGCCTGTCCAATATTTCAGTGTACATGTGGCAAATCTGAAGTTAAATCAATACAAAGTCTAAATATACATGCTTATCACTCCTACTAGGTCATAAATTCATTAAGGGCAGACACTGTTGCCAGCTGTCTTTGTAATAACTTCAATATCTAACACAAGAGATCAATAACTGATTTTGAATAAATTAATGAGTAACTGAATGAATTTAATATAGAAAATTTTCTGTTATTCAAAAGATACACATATATGCCAAGTGTAAGAGGTTTTCTGCAGTTGCAAAGCCCCAGCATAAAGTTACAAACATGAAAAAATGACAGAAAGTGCTATTAAACTTTTGAAAAATATAGACTTTATTTTCTTGGAAGAAATTATGCAAATCACAAATGTTTAACAGCAAAAGACCTGTGGAAGTAATAACCCAGAAAAATATCACTGACCTTAGACAAGCTACAAGAAGAGATAATCTCATGGATTATGGAGTAGCTGTTATTTAATAGTATGGCCTGTGATACTTTAGCTATGGAGTCTGAGGAACGGGAAGCTAGAAATAACCTGAGCCATTTTTGGTCCAATTCTGAAGTAGAAAGCTGTTTCCATAGCAGAGAGTGTTTAAAAAAAAAAAAAAGACAACTAAGCTAAGTGAAAGAGGAAATTAACTACACAGAAAAGATCAAAACAGAATATGGCTAAGCTCTTGGTGAAGAAAGGATGGTATACCACTACTAGGTATTACCTTATATAGCAAAAAGCAAAAGAGGCTAAAACTGGGTATTAGATATTGTAATACATTACACTTTTAATAATGATCATAACTTGATTGTGTAATACTACCTGGTAAAATTTTAACCTTTTTAGGACCATTTTCTTTTTTTTTAAGATTTTATTTATTTATTTAAGAGAAAGAATGAGAGAGAGAGCACATGAGAGGGGGGAGGGTCAGAGGGAGAAGCAGACTCCCTTGCTGAGCAGGGAGCCCGATGCGGGACTTGATCCTGGGACTGCAGGATCATGACCTGAGCCGAAGGCAGTTGCTTAACCAACTGAGCCACCCAGGTGCCCTAGGACCATTTTCAAATATTCCTGGAGAGGCTACACCAATATTTTCTACATCTACAGTGTTCCTCCAAACCTCAAAACCAATATACACAATATACTAACATACAAACTTACAAATCTCAGTTCAGAGTATGACTGTAAATTACAAAGTTTCTCTTTGCTGATGACAAGATTCATAGAGCATTATTTTAAATATTTAGCTAGAGTGCTATATTAGATGATTCCAGCTCCTTTGTCCTCAACATCTTATAGATTCTTCTGTAATCCAATATTTGGTATTTGCTTTGATAGTCCCCATTGTCATCTCCAACACATCTCCCTTTTCTGCATCAATTAAGTACAAGTTGAGCCCCTAACCAGAAATCATGTGGTCATACCCAGAGATCAGAATTTTGCCATCTGGGACATAAAAACACTCATTTTTCCTCCTAGCGTCCTCTGTATCACAAGCCAACTCACAGAGAATTATGTTTATCTGCATCAGTATTTAAATATTTTTTTAAAGAAATTATGATTTGTTGGGAAAACTAGCACACATAAAACAATATGAAGATTACAGTTAGAGAAGTTCCTCTCCTTGAGGTAGTTGGATAGAGTAGAATAAGCAGAGGCTGAGATTCCAAGTTCACCGCTACCAGTTACAAACTTAATGATCTTGGGCAAAACCCTCAATTTATCTGGGTTTCAGCTTCCTTGCTTTATAAATGAAGATTGTAAAGTAGATGGTGCTTCCTGTGGCTCCCATATTCCTAGCTATGCAGCGTCCAAGATTGGTTGCCCATCCTCCTGGGAATTCTTCAAACTACCATTAAGTATGAATTACAGTAACAATAAGAATAGAAAAGTAAAGGAAATATGAGAATGAGATACTTTGTAAAGGAAACATGACAAGGCATGACTAATTAAAAAAAAGTGAGGGTCAATGAGAGAAATTAGCTTAAATTACTCATCTAAGAGAATAGTGTATCTCATTGACAAAGGCTAGGAAGTTAGGTTTAAAGGGTGGCAAATGGGGATTCAGGAAGGAGGAGGTATGTTCTTTTTTTTTTAATTTTATTTATTTATTTGAGAGAGAGAGAATGAGAGATGGAGAGCACGAGAGGGAAGAGGGTCAGAGGGAGAAGCAGACTCCCTGCTGAGCAGGGAGCCCAATGTGGGACTCGATCCCGGGACTCCGGGATCATGACCTGAGCTGAAGGCAGTTGCTTAACCAACTGAGCCACCCAGGCGCCCAGGAGGAGGTATGTTCTAACATGAGCCTGCTCAATTTGAATAGGTTTGATTTGAAATATAACAAGAAAGTTTAGGAAACTATTTACTAGAGGGAGTTAAAGCTGTATATAGCAATTTCTTTGGGATGAAGCAATGCCATAATAGGTAATGCCATCATATAACTATTCTTTCTGAAAATGGAATCAATACTATATAATTTCCACCTACAGCATAGGTGGTTTATTTTATATAAGTTTATTTTTCTTTTTTAAATTGACAATACTTGTCTACAACTCAACTTTGGAAATGCAATACATTGTTTAAGACAGAGAGAATACAAATATTGTTAAAATATATAAGCCTTCTCTGGTTCATATAGAGGAGGCAATCGATTTTTGTGAAATATTTTTGTTTCATGATGGCATATGAAAATAAAAACCTACATTATCACATTGAGTTTGAATACAACACGATTCATTAGAGTTTTCCATCATTAAATTCAACATAGTGGTACAGAGACACAATACATATTTGAGACGCAAGATTAAGATGCAAGAGAGAAAAAAGACTTAAATAACAACTGTATTCTGCCAACTAAAACATGCACCCAGGCTTTCTGCTTCCCTTGTTGGCATTCAAATTCCAGTAGGGGACAAACAAAAATTACTCTTTGATCAGCCATCTAAGAACTCATTTTTACTCATAATTAGATGTTGGGATACTATAAAACTGGAATTTTATAAATGTCAGTACTGCTGCTAATCAAAATTCTGAATTCATATTGATCTACTTAAAATAATTTTAAGATTTCTCATTATAATAAACTTACCACTCTATGCCCTTTCAGGAGACCCATAAAACCATAGTTTTAAAAACTGAGAGCCAAGCCTCATATATTTATCATTTGTGCCCTGAGTACATTCTAAATGTAATTATCACCTCCCTCCAGTGACACACTAAATCATATTTTCTTTCTTTTTTTTTTTAAATATATTACCTAATCATGAATCGGGAGGTGACATGATTATGAGAAAGACCATAAAGTGAAGCTTAAGATTCTGGATCTCTGTCTTTGATCTGATGCTTACTTGGGCTATTTAACCACAGACAAAGTTCCTTGGGGGTCCGAAGAAGACAATTATCCACATCATCTAATTAAAAATCCAGCTGCAGCAGTTGAGGGCCATTCAGCATCAAGTACTTAATAGACGCCTTCTGACAATTTTGGTTAATACTTTTAGAACACTGCCTTAAATAGAGTAGCCATGATTTCACCCAGTTATTTCCCTGAATATCTTGAAATAAAAACTTTCTGTTGTATCTTATAGTTTTCATATACATTATTTTATTTGATGCATAATGCAACACTAGTGAGTAGGGAGGATAACAAATGCTTTCAGCCTTCCTTTTGCTTCAGCTGGGATATGCCTGTTAACAAGTCATACATCTTCCCCCCCTGCATTAGTTTCTTCATTAACAGTATATAAGCTGTCCTGGTAGAAATACAGTAACAGGGTACATTAACCTCTGTTCACCATAATGGCACCTTTTTACCTACCCTGCCTCCCAACCCCCAATCTATCTTGGTTTTCTTAGAGTCTAATACGTATTTTTTTGATAAACTTATTTTCTCTTTTAACTTCCTAATGGTCTTCTCAGAGGTCTATTAGAATAAAACTGATAAAAAGAGAAGAAATTCCACAGCTGTTATCAACAAAGAAATGACGATACTGCCTTGAGTCACCATGACTCATGCTCCAAAGTTTTTTATCCTCTTGGCTCATGGTAAGTTAGAAACATGGTCCCCTTATTTATTATAAATAAATCGGTGCTCATAACTGAAATCTTTTTAAACATTGTTGATAAAAGCTGGTGTAAACTGTACACTTTAGGCTTTTAAAAAATGTATATGGTGAAAATAATGCAACTTATTCACTATCCAGTAGATAATTAGCATCTTTAAATCCACAGGGAATTAAAAAAAGAGGACTCTAATGTCAGTCATTCACCTGTTGAACAAACAAGTAATAAGCTCCTACTATATAAAATACATCTTACCTGTTTGTGCATAGTCAAATGGGGGAAGAATAATTGTGCTTTGTCAAATGGGGGAAGAATGATAGGCATATGACTTTGGAACAGAGAAGTAAGTAATTAATTGTAATAGAAGAACATGTTGGATATCTTCTGTTTGTCCTTCCAGACCTACTTTCTACAATTCTTACCCTGCTTGTAGCCTCAGGAGGTTGATTTACTTAGGATGCCTTCCTGGGCTTCCAGTTGGGCTTGTATATGGGAAGGCACCAGAGGACATAAAAGGAGTAAGATCAGGCATAAATTTTCCTGCATCCCTCTTTCTTATATCCCTCGTTTTAGCTATATTTCTTGACAGAAGGCCATTGTACCATCATGTAGCTCTTTCCTGTAGCTCTCCATTCTGATAAATTCTTCCTTCCTTTGTTTCTTCAGAAAAAGAAGTAGAAATTCAGCTACTGCTATTGAGACATAGGGCATTGCACTACCCCTTGTTGGATTCCATAAAACCTGCCATGGCAATTTAAGACATGTATGAAAATCCTTTGGCACTCCTCCTATTGCTCAGTGAAATCCAAGATATTTCTACTTGACCTGGGTTGGCCTTGGAGAAACTCACATCCTATAAGAGTATGAAGAAAAGAGAATTCGCTTCCAGTTGGTGTGATCAGGGAAGTCTCCATGAGGGGAGGAGCCATGTCTGTTTGACATCCTAGATACTTAGTAACATCTCTTGAAGTTTGTTAAATGGGAAAGTGAGATTTTTCCTGGGCCTTGAGAAACATCTGTGATTAGGATGGGATGAGATGACATGAGAAAGTATACATATATCATAGACAAAAAGAACAGTAAAAATGAAGATCATGGCAACAAGAACCTGCATTCAAATAACAAATTCCATACTAGAACAGTCCACCTGGAACATACATTCCATGCTGATGTCTAGGACCCAAATATTTCACTCTCTTCCCAGTACACAGCCTTCACTCACTCTCCATAGCTCTCAGGTGAAAATGCAAACTTCATGACATTGCTCTCTTAACCCTTCTGTACTTAATCTGCATCTCTCTCTGCCCTCATCTTTTCTCCATCCCCACCTGTGTTGTACTCATGTTAATTATCTGCAGATTCAGCTTTGCACATCTTTGTAATTTTGAACATGCTGCTCTCTTTGCCTAGAGTATTCTACACATCCACCTTCCTCCTCTGACTAACTTGCAATCACCTTGACTCAAATATTCAATATTCAAATATGAATCTTCCTCTCCAGCTAACCTTCCCAAATACCTGCAATATGAGGCAGTAATTTTCCCTAATGGTTAACATAATTCCCTATGCTCACAAGTATGGAGGCACTTATAATGTTGCTTTATAATAGCTTTTACTTTTGGTCTGGCTATAGACCATAAAGTCCTCAGACATGGACAGGAATCTGAGAAAATAAAATTATGGTATGTATTAATGGATGCTAAGAGTAAATGTTAGAGCAGTGAATGAAGAATCAATAGGTTTCATGCAATGAATCTGTCCCAAGACTGCAGACACTGTGGTTTCTGTTCATGTCAGTGGTCCTGGAAACCAGAAGATTGCCCATTACAAATGTTTGTTGACTGAAGAAATGCAGCATGAATGAATGGCTATAAATAAAGGAGCAGTTATCTCTAAGATACTATCTTAGATCACCAGGTGGAACAGCCATTTAGAATTTATGTATAATTGTCAATCCCAGAACTTTTTGGAAATGGGGTTCAGTTAATTATATTGCTGTGTTTCTGTCTATTGAAAATCAGGAGGGAATTTTTAAAAGACCAACAGGGTGAACTTTGTACCGCTCTTAGTCCTTGCTTCCTCTCTCATTGGTCAAGTATACTGTTCTCAAGCACTGAATTTAATTAACACTTTGCTCAAGGGCCTGATTTTCAAGTCTCTTGTCTGAGATGGGGTTCCTGGTTTATCTTTCTGTAGCTATGGATAAAGGACTGGTTCAATTTACCTGAAATGTTTACACAGTTAATGTGTATTTCAACTTCTGTTTGCTTTGATGTTACCTATCTGCAAATGCTTCTATTTGAAGTACTAATTTTATGAATAGCTGCAATTAGTGAAGTACCTTAGGTACCTTGCTTTCAAATACCATTTATACATGGTACTCTATGTTATAAAACTTGGATCCAATATGCAGAGAACTGGTTAATTCTATTCATTTAATAAACTTTGACAGTTTGCATTTAAGTTATTCTTGATTTACTATTTTGATAGGGCTTGTAACGTCAAATGTTAGAAGTTTTTAAGCTTATTTTAAATAAAGTTCAATTTAAGGAAATTTGGGCAACTGACTTAAAATAAAGTACCAACTCTCCCATATTCCTCAGGGCAATGCTTCCAGTTTTCTGTAAGCCAAATCATCCTCATCAGCCTAGAGAATGATATCTAACCTTCAGTTAGATATAATTCTATATCTAACTGATATAATCGGGGTGCCTGGGTGGCTCAGATGGTTAAGCGTCTGCCTTCAGCTCAGGTCATGATCCCAGGGTCCTGGGATTGAGCCTCGCATCAGGCTCCCTGCTTGGCGGGGAGCCTGCTTCTCCTTCTCCCTCTACTGTTTCCCCTGTTTATGCTCTCTTGCTCTCTCTGTCAAACAAATAAATAAAATCTTTAAAAAAAATTATACCATAATCATGATTTTCAAAACTTTAAAAGCTAGCTTTATTGTATTTCCCAGTTATCATAGTTACTTAGTTACTTAATAATCAAATGATCTCTAATCATTGTCATGACTACGTTTCACTGCATGTTAGTCAGACTACCTCATACACAGGTGCTATTTTGAATGACTTTCCTTTGAGTCAATCCTACTTGGTTCATTTTTCTCCCAATAACTTTTGTTTCCTTTATTGACTATATATCAACTTCCCTACAAATTACCATTCGAAGCTCTGAATCTTTGAGTTTAAAGTTTGCTTCATGTACCACTGTTGACATTTGATTTATGATTTGCACATTGAGACCTTCAAGCCATAATAGATAAGACATTCATTTCCTAGGTCTTCCCAGATTGGTCATTTAGTTAAAAATACCCTTAAAGACTACAGAGAATCAAAAACAAATGAGCTAGCTTGAGATAACGTCTGTTCTGCCTCAGAAGCAAAAGTTACCATTTTAAAAATTGCCTCTAGCCTGAGAGCTTTAAAATTTTAACAAAGTGCCTGGGATCCAGGTGCATGCTTAACTTGCATCTCTCTCTCCACACTCTTGCAGCTGAATATGTTCCACATGTGAATATATTTTCTAATGGAGTCACCAGAGAGACACTACATAGAGAAAAGTCCATAGGTTTCAGCATGAATCATAAAATTGCTTAGGTACTTAAAATTTTTAAATAGCTGGTTTCTACCCATCTTAATTCTTCTGGCTTCCAGGGCTATCAATCTACTTCCAAAGAGAGTACCTAATACAATTTATAAAATAAACTCTGATGCAGTTTTTTCCTAGGAGGACTTCATAACACTTAAGATCACATCCAAGAAGAAAAAAACCAATCACCATGATGTCAATAAAGTTTGGTCATCAAATGAAGCACAAAGAAAGCTGAGTCACAAGAGGTAATTTGTGTCCATTCATTTATCTGGTTAAAGAAGGTTGAAAAAGAAATGTCCTTTTAACCTCCTAATTATTTGGGAGAATTATCCAGAGAATAAACATCAAGCTTTGACTTTCAACCAAATTCCTATCCCAAGTTACTTAAAATTTATATTGTGAAACCTAAGAGGAAACAAACAAGAGGGTTTGTATTAATCAATACAAACTCCCCTTTAAAAAATGCCCATTTTTATTTCTGGCACATAAGTACATACCCTGAAAACTAATCTTCTTCCTGGAAACAACTACAAATACTGGATTAAAGAAAAAAAGGGTTTGTTTTTATTTTATAAGAATGCAAGGGATGTCTTCAGAAGCCAAAACAAATGAAAGCAGTAATCTAGAGAGCTAAGCAAACTCTAAAGATACTGGCTACTTTGAAAGGACCTGATAATCTGGTGACCTTGAGTCTCATTTTTGACAACCGCACAGGAACTGGGAGACAGGAAACAAACAAAGCCTGGGATCCACCCTTGAAGTGGCCCATGTTAGATTAGAAGACTCCCAAATAAAACCCTAGTGCTGCATCTTCAGGGAAAAGCACAGTAGAATTTAGGTTCAAAAAAAAAAAAAATTATAGGTATATACATACACACACACACATTCATGTTTTCTTTTCCTAGTCTATGTTAAAAGACATCATACAGTATTTCACTTTTTCTTTAACTATCCAATGATTCAATTTCAAGAATGTTTTGGGGAAGTAATTTAGGGAATTAGTGACAAAGACAAAGCAGCTGTGTCTGCTAAAACCAAGTTGTATCATTATTGCTTCTTAGAAGGAAAACCTGCCCTTGCTATAGACTAGAACTTCTTTTCAAAATACAAGTTTTGGTGTCTAGTCCAATTATCTATTGCTTTGTAATAAACAATAGCAAAATTTAGTGGCTTAAAATAATATTTATCTTGCTTATAAATCTGCAAATTGGGTAGAGCTTTCCAACACTCTCCATCTCTCCTCCACTTGGCACCACTTCATGTACCTCAATGGCTAGGAACTAGAATCATCTGAAATCTCATACACTCAAATGATGCCACCTTTTGTCTGGGACATTAGCTGGGTCTGGCTGCCAGAACACCCCCACACAAGCTTTCCATGCAGCTTGGGCTTCCTGATACCATGATGCCTAGATTCTATGGGCAAGCATCCTGAGAGAGAGCCATATTCCATTTTATGACTTAGCCTCAGAAGTCAGCTGGTGTCATTTCTGTAATATTCTATTCACTGAGGCAGTCAAAATAGTCTTCCAGGTTTAAAGGAAAGAGAGAAGATATACACTCTACCTCCTGACAGGGATGCAGTAAAGTTCCTGGGGAGTATGCAAGACCAAAAATCTTGCTAAGGCCATTTAAAGGAAAATACAATCTGCTACATTCCTCATTCTCTTTCCAGAATTGTTATTATATTTGTTCAATAAAACAAATAGTTCAGTTGTTTGGCCAAAACAGAGGGAGAAAGAAGATTTATTGGGAAATGGTTAGCCAGAAAGTACAAATTCAACCCTTGTTTAACTGGATGCCACCAGACGTGGCCCCTCACCTTCCTCTTCCAAGCACTAATGCTCTAGGAATGTGCCAGCCAACATCTTGTTTCAGAGACAACAGTGCTTCCCGCTATCTTTGTTTGCTGCCAGGTGGGCAAAAAGTGCAGGGTGCTGGCAGGAAGTCATCATGAATGCCCCATATATTCTTTCTGAAGGAGAGTTCCTACAGTGTAATGAAAATTGTTATATGAAAAATTCACCATTTATGTGTATTAAAACAAGTTTTCAGGGTTTTTTTGTTTTTGTTTTTTAAGACAAGGCCAAGCCTATAATAATAAGACATCAAGCAAAGGGCAGAGAAGAGAAAGATGTAAGATGAGGGGCAGTAGGTTATCACAAGCACTGAAACTGTGAAAGCCAGGGTTGATCACACCTCCGCATTCAAACTACTTTCCATCAGCAAGCACACTACACAACAGCTTCATATTCCTGCACCCACTTCAGTGTTTTCTTCACTGTTAGCCTGGCATTCCATGAAGCTTTAAGAGAAAACAAGAAAGTTATCTTAGCAGTCTTAGAGAATCAATAATCTCTCTCCTAAATGCATTTCCATGTTAATCCTTCCTAAATGTAAGAGAATTGACCCTCTAAAATATTTCATAGACTCCTCACAGAAGTAGAAGAAACATTTGAGGGAAGAGACCATAGCAGCCCTTTCATTTCCCCCGGAAATAGTACCAAACAGGTAGATGCCCCAGAGTTAGAGTAGGAGCTATGGTGACTGCAGAGTAGTAAACTCATTACAGATGACTGAGAACAGCTAAAGGAACATGTACTCAGTGACCACACAGCAACTTTAGCACCTGAGACTAAAGAAGCTAATGTCCTAGCTTTCCTGCCATTGGCAGTTCTGTCTGGAAACAGTTATGCCCTACCTGCCTGTATATTTCCCTTTCCATTTCTGCATTTCTTAGCTGCTTATTGAAACATATCAGGCAGACAAATATGTTTTGCTGTCTAAAAGAGCCTTTTTAAAAGGACTGGGTCAAAATTATTTTAGCTCAAAATCCAGTAAGAGGATTTTCCAAAGTGGAGATAGGTTTGGAGATTGGAGGAGCATGGAAATGGTGAGGATGTAAGCCTCCGGTCCCCTTGCTTCATAGGGGAAAGCTTCCCTGGTTTCTCCGACCTCACTCCTTGGCTCTTGCTTAACCCTGGTTCTTTTGAATCCTAGCCCCTTTCATGGAAACTCCTCTTGTCACCACTTCCTCCCCCACCCCCCCTTTTTTTTTGAGAGAGTGAGAGCACTAAGGAGGTGGGGGAGAGCAGGGGAGGTGGGGAGGGGAGGGCAGGGCAGAGAGAGAGAGGAAGAGAGAGAATCTTAAGCAGGCTTCATGCCCAGCACAGAGCCCAATGTGGTGCTCGATCTCATGACCCTGAGATCATGACCTGAGCCGAAATTGAGTCAAATGCTTAACGGACTGAGCCACCCAGGTACCCCCTCCCTTCTCTTAAGTCCAATGATCAAAATTAGACCTGTGTTACTGTCACCAAAAGGTTTCCTTCGAAATAAAGAGCTAAAGCAATTTTCCACTGAAGTGTTTCCATCATTGCAATATACAACACACCTAATGAAATCCAGCAAATCAGCTGTGAAAGCATAAAGGAAACACAGTAAGCATAGAGAATTCCAGCAAATGTGGATGTTAAGTCAGATCCCATCCAAACACATGAACGCCAGCTTTTTCTAGCATACGGGGTGCTGAGAAGCCCTAAAACAGAAGTGTGAATTAGATGGAATTTCTTGTAGGTAATTCCCCTTGTTCCCTCCCAGTGACCCTGTCCCCTCTCAAGCATTCAGAGCTTTCACCTTTTGCTTGGTTGCTTGCAACTGTCCATGGTGAACTTCAGAAGCCAGTCCTCTCTCTCTCACTCATCAAAGCTTCAACTCCAAGTCCTGTTTTCTCAAGCCTTACTCCTGACCTTGACAGCTTAATAGATTACTATTTCATGTGGGGATGTTAGTATCTATCTGTAGTTAAATGATTTCTCACTACTATTAAAATTAGGATTTCTAGAAGTAATAGTTTCATTCATCTCAGCAGACTGGAGTTTGGAACAGTCAGTTAGAAATCCATGTACAGCAGAAAGAAAGAAAAAAGAAAAGAAGAAAGGAAGGAAAAAGAAATCCATGTACAGTTCAAATCGCACTGGCTAAAAAATGCCTGGTCTCTAACAATAAGAGCAATCCCAACCACACCACACTGTATCATAAAAACATGAATATGCTAGTCTTCCCAAGCACTCTGTCCCCATTACTACTAATTCTGCATTATCATAAATCTAGTAAATTCTTGGTTTTTGACACATTTACATCTATATTGCAATTAATTTGGCTACTCTGCCAGTATAGAAATTCCATTATTCTTGCAGTATTAAGGCTGACCTGCCCTTACTACCAAGGCTACTTACTAGTCTCTCGGTCTCTACCTTTCCCCACTACCTTTCTACTCAACACAGGAGCCAGAGTTTTCCTAATGAAAATCAGGTCATGTTACTCCTCTACTCAAAACACTACAGCGGTTCCTATGCCATTAGAGTCAAAACAAAACTTACAAAGCTACAAGATCTATCCTCTCCTATTCCCCAACCCACCACTTTCTCTCATGTCTTATCCCCTTACTCACTTCCCTCCAAATAACTTAGCCTCTTTACTGTTTCTGGAACTACGCAGGCACAGTCCCACCTCCAGGCTTTTGCACTTGCAGTTCCCTCTTCCTGACACTCCCTTCCCTCAGATAGCAACATGGCTCATTTCTCCTCCATGAAAAGCACACTTTGCTTCTCAGAAAGGCACCGGATTATTCTACTTAAATATGCAATCCCCTAAACCCCTTTATCTTGCTCTAGTTTTTTCCATAGGGCTTATTTTCTTCTATCATACTACAGATTTGGTTTATTCAGTATGTTTACTGCTGGTTTCCTTCTATTAGAATGGAAGCTTCCTGGAAGCAGGAATTTTTGTCAGTTTTCTTCACCAGTATCTCCAGTGCCTATATAGCAGCCCGGCAAATAGTTCAAGCACAATAGATATATATGTGTTCAGTGACTAAACAAAGGTTTGGGCACTTCCTTTTCTCATTTCCCATCTTCAGATTCCCTAGAGAAAGAAGCAAGCCTTATTCATTTGCAAAATTAATGTCAGTTATACATGTGGATTTTGGTCAACTGTATGGTTCAAAGCAAGTCCATCGCATGATGTGATATTTGAAAGTATTTTATTCTCTCCCCAATAGCCTTTGCTCACCTGATATGAGATAAATATATTTTACGTCAGGATCACACTATTTCTGGGCACAATGTCTCCTCTCAATTTATGAGTTCTGTAAAACTTATGAGAAATTATTTGAAAATAAACATGCCTGGGTGATCCAATCCCTCAATATCTTGTTCAAATATTTGTTTCATAATATAGTGACTTTATGGAACCGTGACGACACAGTCACAGATGTGCAAACAAATGTGGTTTGCTAAATTCTTTTTGTATTGCAGTCCTGTAGCAAAAAACCTTTCAGTCATATTGTTCACTGGTTGCTTGTTGGGCTTTAATTCACAAAATCAAAAAGACTTTTACACAAACTTGCACTGAGTGGTATTTAGGATTGTGAAGAAGGCAGAGGAAACAGTAATAGCCGTTCAAATTCGGGGTTTCCAAGGTGAGTCCCACCATGCGTTTCTGCTTAATTACAGAAGGCGCTTTTTTATGTAGCTGACTACAAAGACTACCGTCACAGGGATCAGTCTTGCTAGTAAAGAGTTTTCAAAAGCATTCAGTCTGGAAATATACATTGGCGTTACCCACACATAACAGAGCTATGATTTGCTCTCCAGGCCGTTCACACCTTATTCTACTGCTTTTCACAGAAATGGATTAAGAGGGCACAAGTCTATACCTGTACAGACACATATAAAAGAAAATCAAAAGGGGACTGAAAGCAGACACTGAATATATCAGATTCCTTTTAGGCACGATGCCCAAATTTCAATAGAACCACTCCTTAAATTCCTCTAGACCTGCACTGAGGATTCCTTCCAGCTCAAAGATCCTACGCTTCACTGATTCTTTCAGACCATCAGGATCTTGACGTAAACTCATTTGCCTGGTTGAATTAGGATGAGGTTTTTGATGTTTAAACAGTGACAATGTCATGGCACAGGAAATACAGGGACATGAGGACCAACCTGGTGAGAAAGAGCTTATTCTGTCAGGATTTTTTATTAAAACAAAAAACAAGAAAACAGCAGCAACTTTGTTCATGTCCAAGCAACTCAAGTTTCCCATGAGGCTGCCAATCCTGCACCACTGGGAGGGCGTGGTCACAGGAACAGGGAAAGTGATCCAAGGAGGAAACAAGGAGCACAAAATAGAAGTATGCCAAGGGAGAGAAAATAAAAAGTGATATACTACCTCAGCACAGATACTACTATAATCTGCTCCAAGTGCTTTACCTAATTAAGTTAAAAGGCAAGGTGGTCTAATAGAAGAAGTATTGCTTTGGAAGTCAGGAAAACCCACATAATGTAAGCAGCTTGTTTGTGCAAGGGTCTTCATTTCTCTGAGCACTATAAAATCAAAGAATTTGTCTCTGAAGAGTTAGGTAGGGTTTGTAAGTCCAAAGAACCTGAGTCTGAATCATGCCATGCTATGTACTATGTGTGTGCAATTTAGGGCAAATTGCTTCCACCTCCAAGTCTCCAGTTCCTCATCTGCAAATAGGGGGAAAGAACATCTAGCTCAAAGCATAGTTATTTGGATGCAATAAAAAAGAATACCTAAAAGTATTTATCACCTATTACGTTCTTGATTAATATTTGTTTTACAGCAAAAATCGTAAAGATAATCTTGGAGAGGAGCCAGAAAGAAGATAAATTAAAAATAAATTAAGACACAGAAAAACTCTAAAATTCTATTTTTCTTTAATTTTATTATTGTGTGTGATGCTATTAATCCATTCGAAATGACGCATATATAGTGGGTGATTTTACATATATGAAAAATCTTTCTAAAGGTTGGATGCTGGAAGCCCCAATCAGCAATAAATCCTGAGCCAAGAGCAGTCTTGAAAAGGGATGGGAAAAAGCAGACAGACATACATGGCTGGCCTACTCCAGAGAGGAGCCAAGAGTATAGTTTACCAAATCCAAGGGGTGTGGTGCTTTTGATTTCAATCTGAACCACTCTTCAAATCCAAGAGATCTGCCCTGAGGACACAGGGCAGGGAACAGCTCCAGCTGGCAGAAGTTTTCAGCGCAAGTAGAAATCCATGCCATAGCTGGTAGTATGGGTGGGAGGGTTTAAAAGACGTATCCAAAGCAGAGGCCATCCCTGGGGAACCAAATGCCAGGCTCAGGATTTCAGATACCTAAATAAGATTTAGGGCCAAGCCCAGAAGGTGACTGGAATGGGAACTGGACGCCAGAGTACTGAGCAGAAGTCAAGCCAAGAGACTGGGCTGTCCATGGAAAGAGCAAACCTTTTCTAGAGCCCACTCATCCAGAAAGAAAGGAGCTACAAAATATCCCATCAGCCCAGGCTCTTGCTGGTTTAAAGATTACATAGTTCTGAACCTGCAGGTGGGGAGAGGTTTAGGGCCCGCAGCTGTGGAAAATGGCACTGGCCCTAATTGGTAACATCTGCAGATGGATCTGGGTACTCACTTTGCCACCAGTTGTAACACATCCCCAACATTCAGCAACCACAAGTATTACCTACATCCCAAAAAGCAATCTATCTACTGTAGATACAGTCCATCAGTGAGCAAGGAATTCACCACTACAAAGCCCCAATCAAGAGGGAAACCAGAGGAGGGCAATGTAGAAGAAGGCCAGTTGGAGATCCCCTTTCAAGACATTTACTCATTCAAATGAACAACAAGTATATCTCATACTGACTCCACTCTAGTGTCTCCCTTTGTAAATTTTTTATGAAACTGAAGGTAAAGAGGACATTTAGATTCCAAATCCAACCCACAGGCATGTGGCAGAGCCTGAAGGCAGTATTTGGTATTTTAGGCTAAACTGGAAGAATAAATGCAGATGGAGGGTTTTCCTCTGCCAACCATAAAGCAATAAGCAGTATGGTATTCAACCAGGCAGGGGCATGCACTTAACCCATCATATTAAGAATTCTGCGCATAAGGAGAGACAGTACCTCAGCAGATAGAAGAGTCCTAATTTTATCAGTAATAGTCCCCTGGCAGAGGGCGTGAGTGATTTGCTTCTAAATGAGATCAAATATTTCACAAGCACTGTTGGAAGAACCTAGCCATTTAAGATGTCAGTTTTTAAAATACGAACAATTAAATGTTTGGCTAGAAAAGAATTTTAGAAACTTTATTTAGGACCAAAGCCAGCTTTGGTAGTTTGAAACAAACATAGTGTGTTTCATTATGCGGCTCAGGAAGTAACATAAAACATTTTCCACCAAATTTGCCTCCAGGTAGTTGTAGTGGGATTCAGTCAGCAATTTCAGTATAATTTGAAAAGAAATAGCAGGCAGTCCCTTTAGCAATTAAAGACACATCTCAAAAGATAAATAAAATGGAGTTAACTCAACCCGACTCTAAAGGTAATCAATCCTGCATTGGTGCTGAGAACAGAAAAAGTGAAATAGTAAAGGAAAGAGTCAGGGCTAGTCCTTATATAAAGGAATTGAGTTTCGTGAGAGTGAAGAGTAGGAAAGTATGTGGAAGGGATGACAAAACTGTAAGCATTGATTAGCCAGCTGAATTAAAAGCAGAATAAATGACTGGAACCTAAATGGATAACAGTTAAGGGAAATCAACAGGTCTACAGACAAAATACTAATGAGATTGATCATTGCTGGTCCAGAGATGAGCCAAGACAACGTACTCTTAAGAAGTCCGGGTATAGTTGGACCACCTATAAGCATCATAACAGAGAGAAGTTCACCACCTATAAAATATTCCGCTCCAAGATCTTTAAAGGGGGTACTCTCATAATCCCCTGATGCCCCCAAACATTCACCACTTAACAGCATGAGGATATAAGGCAGAGTAGTGAACTGAATAGAGCATGGATTTGAAATCAGAAAATCAGGATTTAAGCCTAATACTATAAATTCCCAGTTATGTGACCTTGGGCAAATGCCCTCCTCCTCTTTAAGCTTCGGTGCAGGCAGGATCTTTCAAAAAGGAGACCTACTTCATAAGAATGTTCTCAGGATTAAAGGAGGCAAAGTCAGGGATAGAAGCCTATGAAATAGTCATACCGAGTGGCTGAAGATTTTTGATGATATGTTATGTGTAAGTCAAAATGCTAAATGTCATATATATATATATATATATACACACACATTCAATTAGTAAAACTGTCCTGAAATAGAGGTATGTTATCTGATATTACACATGAGGAAATTGAAGCTGACTGCCCAGAGTCTCCTTTCTTTTTCCAAATAATGACATCAAAATCAGAAAAGCAAACAAAAATCTGTTCAGGCATGGAGTTATCCATTGTATACATAATCACTTTAATAGTCAACAAGGGACCTCAAAATTACTAATAATTCTGAGAAAAGGAGACTAATTCCCTGAGAGTTTTTTCTTAATCCTGGGGCAATTCCCAATTCATCACTGCTTTTTATTTGCTTATTTCCTCATTTATTTGATTCTCCCCAAGAACTTTTTTTTGAGGTATAATTGACATATAACATTATATTAGTTTTAGGTATATGGTATGATTCTATATTTGTAAACACTGTGAAGTGATCATGACAATAGGATAATATATCTGTTACCACATAAAGTTACAAAATTTTTTTTCTTTTGATGTGAACTTTTAGGATTTGTTCTCTCTTGGCAACTTTCAAGTATGCACTACAATATTATTATCTATAGTCACCATGTTGTGCACTACATCCCCATAGCTTATTTTATAATTAGAAGTTTGTACCTCTTAAGCCCCTTCACCCATTTTGCCCACTCTCCAACAACCCTCCCATCTAGCAACCACAATTTTGTTCTCTGTATCTATGAATTTTTTGTTTGTTCATTTGTTTTGCTTTTTAGATTCCACATATAAGTGAAATCATAGCATTTGTCTTTCTTTGTCTGACTTATTTCAATTAGCATAAGTCCTTCAAAGTCCATCCATATTGTTGCAAATGGCAAGATCTCATTCTTTTTTATGGCCAAGTAGTATTCCACTGTGTGTGTGTGTATACAATATAATGTATATAATGGAACATATATATATATATATGGCATCTTTATACCTTGATCCATTAATGGACACTTAGGTTGTTTCCATAAAGCTGAATATGAACATAGGGTTCATTGTAATTGTACATAAAGTTGAAATGAACATAGGGTTGCAGATGTCTTTTTGAATTAGTGTTTTCGTTTTCTTTGGATGAATACTTAGTAGTGGAATTGCTGGATCATAAAGTAGTTCTATTTTTATTTTATGAGGAACCTCCATACTGTTTTCCATAATGGCTTCACCAAGTTGTATTCTCAACAACAGTGCACGAGGGTCCCCTTTTCTCCATATCCTTGCCAACACTTGTTATGACTTATCTTTTTGATAATAACCATCCTAAGTATAAAGTGGTAGCTTTTCAGCTATTTTATGTCTTTTGATTAGAGCATTTAGTCTGTTTACATTTAAAGTTAATTATTGATGGGTATATACTTATTGACATTTTAATTGTTTCCTGGATGTTTTTGTAGTTCCTCAATGTTCCTTTCTTCTTCTCTTGCTCTTTCTTTAGTGTTATGTTTAGATTCCTTTCTCATCTTTTGTATATCTACTATAGGTTTTTGCTTTATGGTTACCAATCTATTTTAAATCGAGAGCAACTTAAATTTGAACACATCCTAAAACTCTAAATTTTTACTTTCCTGCAAGGTTGTATATTTTTCTACATTCTTTTATGTTTAAAATGTCACAATTTACATCTTTTCATTTTGTGTATCTCATAACTAATTATTATAGTTATTTCTATTGCTTTTGTCTTTCAAACTTCATACTAGTTTATAAATGATTCATCCACTACTTTTCTATATATTCATCTTTACCAGTGAGATTTATACTTTCATATGTTTTCTTGTTACTAATTTGTTCACTTATTTTTCAGCTTAAAGAAGTCCCTTTAATATTCTTGTAAGACTAATTTGGTGGTGATGAACTCCTTTAGCTTTTGCTTGTCTGGAAAACACCTTATTTCTCCAATTCTGAATGGTAACCTTGCCTGGTAGAGTATTCCTGGTTGGAAGTTTTTGTTTTTGTTTTTCCCTTTCATTCTTTTAAATTTATTATGCCACTACTCCTGGCCTGCAAAGTTTCTGCTGAAAATTCTGCTGATACTCTCATGGAAGTTCCCTTGCATGTAACCAGTTGTTTTTCTCTTGGTACTTTTAAGGTTCTTTTTAACTTTTGACATTTTAATTATGTCTTGGTGTGGATCTCTTTGCGTTCATCTTGTTTGATGAACTCTCTGGTCTTCTGAATCTGGATGTCTATTTCTTTCCCAGATTAGGGACATTTCCAAACATTATTTTTTTCAAATAAATTTTCTGGCCTTTTGTCTCTTTCTTCTCCTTCTGGGACCCTTATAATTCAAATGTTATTCTGCTTGCTGTTGTCTCATAGGTCCTTCAGCTATCTTTGCTTTCTGAAAATTTTTTTTTTCCTTTTTGCTGCTTTGTGTGGGTGAGTTCTCCTGCCCTGTCTTCTAGCTCATTGATCTTTTCTTCTGTTTTTACGTAGTCTGTTGTTGAACCCCTCTAATGTATTTTATTAGTTTGATTATTGTGTTCTTCAGCTCTATGAAGGTACTTTTGGTACTTTTTAATATCCCCCATCTCTGTTTTGAAGTTCTCACTGCATACATCAATTCTCCCAAGTTTGATGAGCATCTTTAAGACCATTACTTTGAACTTTTTATCAGGTAGATTACTTATCTCCATTTCATTAAACCCTTTTTTAGGTTTTTTAAAAAAGATTTTATGTATTTATTTGGGTTGGGAGGGGCAGACAGAGAGAGAGAGAATCTCAAGCAGAGGCCCCACTGTGTGTGGAGCCTGACATGGGGCTCAATCCCATGCCCCTGAGATCATGACCTAAGCCAAAATCAAGAGTTGGACACTTGACTGACTGAACCACGCAGGAACCCACTTTTTTGAGGTTTTTATCTTGCTCTTTCATTTGGAATGTATTCCTCTGTTTCCACATTTTGCTTGAAATCTATGTGCTTGTTTCTATGTATGAGGTGCAACAGCTATCTCTTCCAGTCTTGAAGGAGTGGTTTTATGTAGGAGATGAACTTTATCTTTCAACCCTTCCCTAGCTCTTGGCTGTCTCTCAAACCTTTCTGATTTTCTAAGCAGCCTGATTTATTCTTGATAGGTCCCACTTGTTGAGGGTATGCCAAGACTTGTCAGTGTTCTGAAGGGAGGGATCTCACTCAGCCCTTAGTTTCAGGCTGATTCAGAGGCAGACCTTTAGGCTGTAGCTTTTGAAGTATGCAAACACATACAGTCCTAGGGTATCACAGTTGTAAACCCTGTTGAACTCCAGATTAGGTGATCTACAGGTGTCCCCTAGGTGAGAGTTTCAAAAATCAGGGCTCCAGGCAAGTGTATAAGCTTCTTTCTGAGAGGTACTGGCAAGGTATAGTGAGGTGTAAAGGAAGCATAAAGATGGCATTCTCTGGCCTATGTTTCCTGAAAGCACCTACATAGCCCCTAGATGTGTGGCAAACCTGAAGTATGCCCCTCAGGCTAAAGCTCCAGGACATGTAAGTAGACCTTTTTCACAGAAAGACTAGGGGTATGTTTCAAACTGTCATCTGTGTGATACCCTAGAGGTGGCAGCCTGCCAAGAACTGTCTCTTTCCAATTATAGTCCCATGGGACCCAGGAATGCAAGATCCCCTGGCCACCAGAGCCAGGCAATCAAGGAGTGTCCTCTATGTGGTCTGTGCATGCTTTAGCTGGGTAATGAGAGAGTACATGAATTGTGGGTACCTGCCAGCTTTAGCAAGGTGGCATCTCCCCTGGGATGTGACCAACTTTTCTGTTACTGATATCACCAGTTTTACTAATCACTCCCTTCAGGCTAAGTATGAAATAGAAATGGTATAATGTTTCTTTACTCCCTATGGAATAATTTCAGAGTTTCTTTTAAAAGACTTAGAAAGTCCAGTAAAATTGACAAAATGATTACAAATAAACTGCTAGATCCTCAATGCAGAGACAACACAGATCAAACAAACCAAAACCTATCAGCCATTACTAATGTCCTATGAAGTAATACAGTCTTATTTTCAGAGATCTAGTACTGTCAAATTCCCTTATAGCTGTTAAGAACCTCCAATTTTAAGACATTCATCTTTCAGAGTCTTCCTTGTGGAGATAATCATCACAACATCTGTGGAAGTAGAGAAAACAGACCTGGATATGCTGATACTGTCCTAGAGGAGAACCAGCTGGCTACCCTGACAGGCACTAAGCAAGTGACAGCAAATTGGGGGAATCAGTGTGGTTCATGACTTACTTGTAACCCATCCAGAGTTATTCCCATCTCAGTTTATTTCTGTCTTGTTTGCTCTGCCTGAAAGATATTCTCTAGCCAGTTATTAAAATGGAGCCACCGTACAGTGAAGTGAAGCATCTTCAATTATTACTCCAAAGAAACTAGCATCACCCATTCTCATCAGAGTTATGTGACCTCCATGCCATGTTGAGGTCCTCAGACAGAGTAAGATGATCAGAGACAGTAGTTTAAATTCCACACCCACTCAGAAACACAAGTTTTTGTTGTTGCTTGTGTTTTTGTTTAGGGGGATTTTTAGGGTTGTTTTGTTTTGTTTTTATTTAAATTGCAGTTAGTTATCATACAATGTAATATTAGTTTCAAGTGTACAATATAGTGACTCAACACTTCCATATAACACCCAGTGTTCATCACAAGTGCACTCTTTAATCTCCATCACCTGTTAAACCACCCCCCCACCTACCTCCTCTCTGGTAGCCATCAATTTGTTCTCTGTAGTTAAGAGTCTGTTTCTTGGTTTGCCTCCCTCTCTTTTTTTCCTTCTCTTTGCTCATTTGTTTTGTTTCTTAAGTTCCACATATGCGTGAAATTATATGGTATTTGTCTTTCCCTGACTGACTTATTTTGCTTAGCAAAATACTCTAGCTCCATCCATGTCATTGCAAATGGCAAGATTTTGTTCCTTTTATGGCTGAGTAATATTCCATCATAAATATATATCACATCTTCTTTATCCATTCATCAGTCAATGGACATTTGGGCTTTCCATAACTTGGCTATTGTAGATTATGCTCCTATAAACAATGGGGTATATGTATCCCTTTGAATTAGTATTTTTGTATTCTTTGGGTAAATTCCTAGTAGTGCAATTGTTGGATCATAGGTTAATTCTACTTTTAACTTTTTGAGAAACCTCCATACTGTTTTCCAGAGTGGCTGCATCAGTTTCCATTCCCACCAACAGTGCAAGAGGATTCCCCTTTCTCCACAATCTCACCAACACCTGTTGTTTCTTGTGTTGTTGATTTTAGCCATCCTGACAGGTGTGAGATTATATCTAATTGTAGTTTTCATTTGTATTTCCTGATGATCAGTGATGTTGAAATATGGTCCCTGAACACAATTCTGAGGAATACCTCCTAGGATAATAACAAAACAAAATAATACAAAAGAAAACAAAGCAAACAAACAAACAAACAAACAAAACACCTTAGTGAGGTGTGTGAGCTAATGCCATCAACAACACCTGGGAGGTTTCTAGAACTACAGAACCTTGAGCCCAGCCCAGATCTCATGTATTCCTGGAATCAGATCTCAGGAGATATGTACATGTGTTGAAGTTGAGAAGCCCTGTGCTAGAGACTGCCTTTAACTTAAGTCAGTTGAAAATCATGCTACCAAGTTCAAGTAAGTCAAAAGAGAAAGAATGGGTTGGGAAATTATTTCAAGCCTATCTGGTACCATGGGACCCAATTACTAGGTGGAAAGTTGGAAAAAGGAAGGAAGCATCTTGATCCAATTCAGCTAAGGTATTATGGCTTTTATATTCACTATGGCAGCTGTGGGTAGGAGGCCCTCCTTGGTGCCCTTTGCTGGGAGGCACCATCATGACCAAGCCTAGCTGCCTATTCTTATACCTGCTTCTGTCTGTGAATGTCGGGTGACATGTTATTCCTGCTGCCTGGAAGGTGCATATTCTTATTCCACAGAAAGAGCCTTATTCATGATAACCAGGTCTAGCACAAATCTCTTGATTCTGGCTCCCTTCATGGAGGATTTGCATCCTACTAGCTAGCATTTGGTGGGGAGGTAACTAGTCTCACAGGAATTGTGGAGGACTATTCAGGAGGAGGTATCTTTGGTTTACAGTTGCCATAGCTAAATAATCAGTTAGGGCTGTACAACAAACCCATGGCCAATCACACTGGAATTTAGAATAAGAAATTCACTGAAAATGGAAGTGAGGGATCTGTGATAGATGCCTTATATTCATGAACTGCAATCAGTTAAAACTTTTGTCTTACGTTCTTTGTTATAGGGGACTGACCCCTGCAGCCTACATTTGGTAGGATTCTTTATCTACTGACTTCCAGTTAAATTTAACCAATGGGAGGCTCTGGAAGGGGATTAGATGGAGCAGAAAGGGGAGAAGCTATAGAAGTTCTCTTAAGGCTCTGATTTGAGAATTGTTTCTGAGTATCTCACTGTATTTCTTTGCGGATGAAGCTCATTCAAGGAGCCCTTTCCAACATGTTTCCATCTCATTCAAGGGTCTCCTCCCACCACAATTCCAGCACTAGCTTAGCACAGCCCCTACCATGGGGATCCCAACTCTTTCCAGATAGCCTTGCCCTTGGGTTCTGGTAGGACCACCTCTTCTCTGTCCCTCCACTACAGAAGCTGGCAGTAGCACCCTATTATTGCTCCTTAAGCTCTTCTCAAACCTTTAAAATTAATTCCTTATATTAAATTCCTCATACTGAACAATTTAAAATGGTTTTCATTTGACTGGTCTCACCCTAATTGATAAACTGACCTTATATTCTATAAGCTTAAGCATCAAGGCTTCTCTTTGGGAAATCAGGCCCAGTGGGAAATGTCATTGAAATTAACCTTCAGGCATAGAATGAGGAACATAAGAATTTTATTGCTAGAAAGAACTTTAGGCATCATCTAAGTCTGTCATTTTACAAATGAGGAGTTGTTCCCCAGAGACAGTAAGTACCATGTCCAGTCTCACGCAATTCTTAAATGTCAATGCCAAGATTAGCTCTGTCAATGTCTAGCATATTTCTGCTATTGAATATTTCTTCTGCTGCATATTCTGCCTTCATGAATCCACAGTTTGATACTAAACTCTGTATAGATATATATTTTAGTACTATTGGCTAAATTTATCTTAGAGAAATTAATGGGCAATCTTAAGGTTCTGTCCTTTACATAAAAATTTTTTACCAAATGTGTGGAAGCCTATCAAATGTAGTTTAAATTAACTATGGGAACTTACATTAATAATATGGGAGATATTTATTTTCACATGTGTAGAGAGAAGAGAGACATATAAGAATTAAAACCTAAAAAATGACATACAATAAAAAACGAGCATCAGGATCCTAAGATAGCTTAGTGATAATTCTCTGGGCATGGGGATGAGGAAAGAAATATGACTTTAGAATTGAGTAAATATGACAGGCAAAAATTTTAGCAAAGCAGTAATTTCACAAAGTAATATGAGATTTTCAAGAAAATAATGCAACCATATATATTTTAAGAGAGAAAGACACTGCTATATAAACACCCTAAGAAACTAGAGGAAAATAAATATTTATGTTCCTTTATAATGCACAATGCTCCAAAATTGCAGAAAATCATCATACTGAAGGGTTCAATTTAGGGCACAGATTAATAGACAAGATAAGAGAAAAACAGGATAAAGTCCTTTAGGTACATTTTTGGCATCTACAGCAGTTCTGGGCAGGTAGTAAAATGTTAGAGTTAAGAACATAGAATCTAGACTGAAACTACTTGGGCTAAACTATAAGCTCTACCATTTAATTGTTGTGCACATTTGTTAGGATAGCCCAGGTTGCAGTAAAACATAGACCCAAACATATATTATGGTTTAAACACAAGAGAAGTTTCTTTCTCATTAAACAGTCTAAGTTAAGGTTTCCTGATAGGAGATGGTTTGAGAATGGATTTTGGTGTGCAGCTAATACTTTGTGCCCTAGGGCTAATTACTTAACTTCTCTGAGCTTCTGGGGTTTTTCTCCTGTATAATATTTGAATAATAATAGTGTTCCTAATAATATGTTCCATGTATTAAATATAGTGTTCCTATAATAATAGTGTTCCTAACTGGGCCAATGCATGTAAAATACTTAAAAAAGAAGTACTCAATAAGAACCAGCTATTAGTAGTATTGTAGTAGTCCAGACTGGCTATTTTTGAAGCTCTACCAAATACTGATGGCTCCATCTACTCCATATCTGTTAAAGATGCAGAAATGTCTACCATATAAACTTCTTTTCCCTAGGACATTTCTTGAATCCCAGTGTGCATCAGAATCATCTGGAAAGTTTATTAAATCCCATATTGTTGGGCCCTACCCAGAGAACTTCTGAATCAGTGAATCTGAAAGGGAGATAGAATTTGCTATTCTAACAAGTTCCCAGGTGATGCTGATGCTGCTGGTCTGAGGACTACGCTTTGAGAACCACCACTCTGGGACAAAAGGCCTGACTCTACAAAGCCTGAAAAAGATCCAAATGGTTGTGCTGCCAAACACACACACACACACACACACACACACACACACACACACACACACACACAGAAGAAAAATAACACTACTACTGTGTGGTACCCTACTTTGACCATATCTCATCAGATTTGTCCCTGTAAATGTCTGGTTTTCTTGTCCTAAGTGGGCTTTCTCTTTTCAAAGAGATCCATGGCATCAGCATTCATCTTCCCATCTCCTCTTTCCCTACTTTGGGACACTGAGGTTGTACCAGAGGACGAAAAAATGTGACTGTTGAAAACTCAGTTATGTATTAAACAATGCTTATTTATTCCCTATGGTGTACAAATCATTATAGAGACATTTTCAAAATTTTATGAGCACATTACCCACACTGTAAAGGGTCATTTTAATATGGTATCTCATATTGCTTAGCACATATTTGGCAACCTCCCCCAACCCTCACTTCATATGTGCTTAAAGAATATGAACTGTACTTTGATATTTGCTATGAAAATTGGCTATAATAGGAATATTGCAGTGGACTTCAAAGGAGGGATTTTATATTCTCTACCCCCACTGCTTAAAAGACAAAGTCTAAATTATTTAATCCTCATGTGGCAAAATAGTGGCCAGTTTTAAATTTAGTCAGATGTGTTTTTTGTCAGCATGTTACTTAAAAGATTTAAAATATGAACTTTTTCAGAGCATGCCTGTTCCAGTTAGATTCTCCCCACCACTCCCTTTTGTATTATGATATTGTGAACGCGTATTGTTTCTGGTCTGCCCCTTGAATATATCCCAATCTGTACCTCATGCTTTGATGACACTTATAAACTACATTTATCATTCTCCGCCACCCTCCTCACCTCCATCTTTCTATAAGACTTCATTTGCTTCACCTTAATTCATTCACTTATTAACTGGCTGATATAAAATGTGCTTCAACAATATCAAGTTTGCACTTCTAACATAGACTTAGTTGGCTCCAACCTCCTCTATCCTCATCAATAAAATGAGGATAATGATAAAATCCTCCAGGTCTTTCAGACAAGATGGTGTGGTCTAAGCAGATATAAATATCTCTTCATCTTGCTACAAAAATACAGTACTTTTGGATGAAATAAATGTTAAAAATCTAAAAGAGATAGCTGACCTCAAAAAGGGAAAAGAAAAAATTTCCTTAGGAAAAGTCATAAAAGAGGGAAATCATAAAAAAAATACTAAGCAAGAGGGAAATCCACTACAACCCACAGGGATATCAGGATCAGATACATACCTTATGGGCTATAGTTCTGATGTTTGGGCTGAGACAGCAGTTACAGCCACATGGCGCTGTGTCTAAAACAGGGATTGCTACCTAAAGCTAGGAATGAAGAAAGGATTTCACAGTCTGTCATAGACCAGAAAATCTACATCTACAGGCCCAGGGTTGTGTTGAGAATAATCTGGGCTCTAAATAGAAAACTAAAGTCCTTACCCCGTGCTGAATACGGGCAAGGTGACCAAATTTAGACTACCAAAATGATGACTAAATCCTGAACCAAAAACTAACTTAAGAATCACTGTATGACCAGTAATTTTCATAGGACATCCTGAACCATCGCATCATGTTGCCTGCATGTTTCAAGGCATATGTGGAGTTCCCATAGAAGACTAACACACTAAGGATGAAGTCATTAACAAAATGTCCAAAGACATGAAGAAACACCATCATAAACAATAGAAAGAAAATGCAAGAGATCAGAGTATTCATATCTGACAAACTGAAGTGAAATAGAGCAATTTTAAAGTATCTTAAAATAGATTTTAAATGATCAAAAAATAAAAAAGGAAAGAAGAGAATACATAGAACAAGAATAGAACATTATGGGCGGGGAATGAACCCATTTGAAAGAGAATAATATATTCAAATATAAATAATATTTGATCTTCAAATTTTTAGAAAACATCCAACAGGTGCTCAAATGGAGACTAGACACAGTTGAAAGGAAAATTTATAAATTTGGAAATAGCTGGGGAAACCATCCAGAATATAGCATAAATAAATAAGGAGATAAAAAATATGCAAGAGAAGTTAAATGACATGGGTGATAAAAAAAAATAAAGCAAAATGTCAGGGAAATCCAAATCAAAACCTCAATGAGATACCACCTCACACCAGTCAGAATGGCTAAAATTAACAAGTCAGGAAACAACAAATGTTGGAGAGGATGTGGAGTAGGGGAACCCTCCTACGCTGTTGGTGGGAATGCAAGCTGGTGCAGCCACTCTGGAAAACAGTATGGAGCTTCCTCAGAAAGTTGAAAATAGAGGTACCCTATGACCCAGCAATTGCCCTACTGGGTATTTACCCCAAAGATATAAATGTAGTGATCCAAAGGGGCACATGTACCCCAATGTTTATAGCAGCAATGTCCACAATAGCCAAACTATGGAAAGAGCCTAGATGCCCATCAGCAAATGAATGGATAAAGAAGATGTGGTATATATATACAATGGAATATTATGCAGCCATCAAAAAAAAAAGGAAATCTTGCCATTTGCAACGATGTGGATGGAACTGGAGGGTATTATGTTAAGCGAAGTAAGTCAATCAGAGAAAGACAAGTATCATATGATCTCACTGATAGGAGGAATTTGAGATACAAGACAGATGATCATAGGGGAAGGGAGGGAAAATTGAAACAAGATGAAACCAGAGAGGGAGACAAACCATAAGAGACTCTTAATCTCAGGAAACAAACTGAGGGTTGCTAGAGTAGATGGGATGTAGGAGGGATGGGGTGGCTGGGTGATGGACACTGGGGAGAGTACTATGGGGAGCACTGTGAACTGTGTAAGACTGATGAATCACAGACCTGTGCCCCTGAAACAAATAATACATTATATGTTAATTAAAAAAATTTTTTAAAGAAAAAAAAAGAAGCAAAATGGTTTATTTGGTTAAATTTGTAGAAGTGAGCTAGTCTCATGAATATATGCCATATTTCCCAACCAGATAATCAGTAAATATTTAATGAACATTGTCCCAATGTGGGGTAGAGAAGAAAAGCAAGCCTCTGACTTCAAAAGCACTAAAATAGCACAACAACAGTGGTAGTAGCAATGATTATATTAAAATTATAACATGGAATTTCCATTATGCCAGGTGAATAAGTCATGGAGATCTATTGTATAGCATGGTATATATAGTTAGCAATAGCATATTGTATATGCTACTGATCAGAATTCTTCAGAGAAACAGTTATATCTATATGTAGATATCTATGTGGTACTTAGTTATAGCAACCTTGGAAAATGAATATATAAGGAAACATGTCTGTGGGCTAAAAGTAAGCAGAATGGTCCCTGTCTTATATTAGGCAATAAATCTACTATAAGACAGTAAAAAATAATTCCTTTTCTTCTTTTAGGATATCCTGGGTAAAGAGCAACACTAAAGACAAGGATAAGGCTCAGGATTCTTCCAGTGGGTCTCTTCAGAAAGAAAGCTTTCAGGATATTAGAAGGACAAATCTCAGTCCATTAAGGTTGCTGACACAGGTCCTTTCCAACTCTGAGATTCTCTGATTCTCAGAAATGGGCAGTTCTGTGGGATACTGCTCATATGGTCTCTGGTATGGCAGAATGTTCTGATCATGCAACATTCCTTCAGGCAGTGCTCCTGCTAACTGCTAACAGGTGGAAGGTGGAAGGGATATGAGGTTACCTTTGCTTTAGCTACACAGAGCATCAGGGTTTACCTCCCAACAAGCTACTGTTGTTTGAATGGCCCTCTCTCAGCTTGGAGGCACCTAATATCCTTTCTTCTACCACTAGGTATTGCCTTCTGCTAAGAGAATGACCTAAGAAGTCAGCTAAATGAGCCTCTCTCCTCAGATCTGGTTCATATTCCTGTTACCCTACTGTTCATCTCCTGACTTTTCCATTCCCATTAAATCTCCAGACCCCTTCCCTGTGAACTCAGATGAGCTTTGGGCCTTCCTCCCCTCCTCCCTTGCCTGGCAGCTCTATTCCAGTATCCTAATCTCTCCTGCTTTCTCCTGTGGATACCAGACAACTCAGCTGGAGCTGTTTGTTTAGCTCTCCTCTCCTGCCATTAACTCCTGCCTCCTTAGTCCCACCAGTTTTATTTCCTGCCCACTGCTCAGACGGTTCTTGGCACTCACTTCCTGGCTCCTAATGTTGTGTCCTCCATATTCGCTTACTCAATCCCTTATTGTCAACACTGAAAAAGCAACCATGTTATTTAAGAAATATCCTCATAAGGTAGTGTTTACCTCTTCAGAAGCAGAATAACTGACTTCTGGCTGGAATGTGCAGGGGTGTTAGCCTATTGCAAGAGCCACCTTGTGCCTGCTACAGCTATCTGTGAGTGTCATTGGGCAAAGGACAAACAGAGCAGAACCTTTTCTTTGTTTATGAGATGGAAAAAAGATGCTATCCCTCTAGTGACTAAACCCTACCTATCCTGGACCAGCTCCAGACAGAGGTGAATGTCTCCTGAATGGTAAAAACTTTTAGAAGAGAGCTAAAGAACTGGCCATTGCTAAAATATTTCACTTACTCATTTTTATGTCTCTTGCCTGCTATACTGCTTGACAACCTACTAGAAAGATTTTAATAGATTTCCTTAGAAAGACAAGAAAATGACAACTCATATACTGATTGCTATGGACTGAATACTTGTGTCCCACCAAAATTCATAGGAAGTCCTAATCACAAGTGTGATGATAGTTGGAGGTGGGGCCTTCAGAAGGTAATTAGGTTTAGATGAGGTCATGAGAGTAGAGCCCCCATGATGGGATTGGTGTTCTTACAAGAGGTGCAAGTGCACTTGTTCTCTCTCTCTGCTATATGAGGATAAAGCAAGAAGACAGACATCTGCAAGCCAGGAAGATAGCTCTCACCAGAATTACACCATGCTAGCACCCTGATCTTGGACTTTGTAAGCCTCTGGAACTGGGAGAAATAAAGTTCTGTTGTTTAAACCAGTCTATGGTATTTTGTTATAGCAACCCAAGCTGACTAAGACAGTGATAGACTACCTTCACAAATGATCAATTTACTGAAAAAATTTAAGAGTAAGGAGAGAGTGGCATAGGTAACAAGTTTGCATGGGTGGTGGGGTTGATAAATCCTAAAATAAGATAATGGATTGATAAACTGATCTATGATCAAGGAACATCACTCTGTACTCTTCAATCATGGGGGTACTGGGAATGAAAGGCTGAGAAAGAACATATGCCATAAGGACAATGAGAAGACAAAGAAATTTTGAATACATCGTAATTTTGCCTACGGAAGTCTTGTTTCATTTTGTTTTGCACAACTTTGCTCCTCCCCTCCAGAAGAAATAGAATCAACCCAGGTGTTTTATAACGCAGTTGGCTGGGTGAGGTCAGCCAGGCTCAGACAGCCAAGGATCTCTGAACATGATTTGTGGCTGTATCCAACTCGCTCTTGAGCATCCAAAAAGATACAACTTCAAAAAGAAGGCATGGATTTAAAATGTTTTCCATTGTTGCTATTCTGGCCTAAAATTTCATTCTTTATTTAAAAGTAGTTTTGTTTCCAAAAGTTTGAAGAATCAAAATGTCCCCCAGTCCCATTCAATTTGCTTGGTTATGTAGCTGGATATCTGTTTTGTAAGCATTTATCACTTTAATAGGAAAGGCCTGAAGGGGGAAAAAAGAGCACTTGTTAGGATTTATTTTATTTATTGTAAAAGGTTCTAGCCCTTCGGTCCCAGAAATTGTCTCTTTAGCTCATTCTCCTAAGTCATATTTAATTTACTTCAGAAGCAATACATATTTTGTGTCACATAGTCTATTTAGCAGAGTTGGGTTGTTTTATTACCCACGACTATTTCCTTCTGTGATATATACTCACTCACAAAATTCAAAGGACTCCTCTTGTTGTATAGTGTTTTCTATGCAATCTTTCTTTCATTCACAATCCATCTCTTTAAAATCAAATATACCTTACATGTTTACTTTTAAAAAATTATTATTATTTTATATCCCAATGATGAGAAATACAAACATAGTAATCACTGGCTTCATGCCTTTTATTTGTAAAAACATCTCATCAGTTCTCTAAGCATATGATCACACTGAGCTTTTATTGCATACCTTGAGATAGGTATTCCACAGTTAAAGAAGCTAAGACTATAGCTCACACATAACTGAAGATTATGTTGGCAGTCAGGTTATCATCTATGCCCCCCTGTCTTCTCCCTACATTTTAGGATCTTGGACTCTCAAACTTCCACTGGTTGAGGCTGTGGTAGTTTTCCCCACTGAGTTATAAACACTAGTCCATGCAGAAGTGCACATAGATTGATGATGTAATTAGTGGGATTTAGAAACTGATCTTATGGACAAGACCACGTCATGGGAGGTATAAAGAATCCAAGTCTTTTTAATATCCACAAAAGAGCTGTGACCAGCCAAAGAATATAAAAATAATCCAGTGATCAGTCCATCAGGGAAAAGTGGTTAACGGAGATTATCTGCATGAGATGCTGCAGACTCAAATCAGGTGAAAAACATTTGGTAAAATGTAACTGAAAACCAACAGAAACCAACTGAGTTTAAAGAGTTTAGATTAAGAATCACTGTTGTAAAAGCAGCTAGATACAACAGTGTACATTCTCTCACTGGTGCAAGATGAATGGGCTTCACCAAGAGTCCAGACAAAAACCCCTCAGGTCCATAAGCTCTCCTTGTTCTTGTGGGATGGAAATACCAACTTGCCTAGAATAGCAGAGCTACTTCCTTAGTGAGAAAGAGGATCTTAACCCTGGTAAGAGCTTAGATTTAGGTACATAATTGATTAAATTTACTTTCTACTTTGCAAAGTCAGAGGATGAAAGAATTTAAGCATATTTTAAAGTGTTTAAACAAATTTAACAGACTAAGTTTAAAATGAGCCTGATTATCTAAATAAGTTTATTCATCTCAATTTGAATTGATTAAAAATTATCACCCCATCCATAGTGATCCTTATAGTTTACTAGATTTATAAACAGTAAAAGCAGATCTGTACATTAAATTTCAAGGCTTAAGGAAAACCAGGTTTCAAACTATTACTTTAATAAACTGAATTCTAGTTCAAAATCTAAACAGCTATCATTCTTTTTTTTTCCCCCCTTGCTCAGAAAGGCACGTCCCTTGCCATCAACTCCAGGGAAAAAATAAAAACAAAAAACAAAAATAAAAAACCTCACAGGAACACATAACATTCCAGTCAGAAAAATATGAAAATATCTGCCTGGTCATGTTGAATAAATATCCAGGTACCTCGGGCTAAGCGTCCACTATCCTAAAGGGCCACCTGGAGCCAGCAGTAGCCAGTCTCCGAGCCCACTGTTGTTCTCTTTCATCAAGGAGAAAGGGGACAAAGCAGCTGCTCCTTGACTTGTCAGAGTTCACAAAGAATGCTGAATTGATGACAACAGAAACAGGGTCAGGGGAGGTGGATGAGGTTGGACGTTTTGATTGTGAAAGACAAAATGCACCAAATAATTAAGCAGATGATTTTATTCAGGCTCTTGCATTACATGGAAAACATTCATTAATGAGAAATGTCTAAAAGAAGAGAGAGAAACCCTAGGGTTTTATAAAACAAGAGAGTCATTGAGAAGGGATGGAGTTGGTTCCTGTCTTAGAATATGCCCTGGCAGGTGGTCTTTGTGATTAGCCTAGCAATTTCTCAGAACAGAATAAAAGGGGGGTGCAAGGCTTTTCCAACCATCCTTGCTTTACAGGAGCCCAGGACTCAGATAAAGTTCAACACTCATCATAAACATACTTACATAAAACTAGATTTTTTAACAATGGTTGTGACTTAAAAAATCAGTGCCTTGGAAAAAGCTGAATATTTGGTTTTCACTTTTTTTCTTTCCTTCCTTCCTTTTCTCCTTTTATTTTTGTCACTTTGAAACACTTTTTTATACGAACATATATACAAAACAATTGATGTAAAATTTCTGCATTCAAAATTAATAATGTAGTTCTTTCATGAAAAATCTTGTCCTTTATTCTGAGATGATGTCCCTTCTATTTTTTTTAATGAAAATTTCCTGTTATTTAGAAAATGATGGCAAAATATGATATATTTGTATAAGTATTTTGTAAAATAAAGTTAATAACCATATATAGATGTAGTCCTAATTTTTTGTTAATAAATGTAGTCATTCAAATCCGAAAGCATGGGAGATATTTTTCTGAAAAGTAATGCAATTGGAAGGGACACAAAATCTTTTATTTATTTATTTTTTTTTAATTTTTTTTTTTAAAGATTTTATTTATTTGAGAGAGAGAGAGAGCACAAGCAGGGTAAAGGACAGAGGGAGAAGCAGACTCTCCACTGAGCAGGGAGCCCAATGTGGGACTCGATCCCCGGACTCCAGGATCATGACCTGAGCGGAAGACAAACATTCAACTGACTGAGCCACCCAGGTGCCCAGGGACACAAAAATCTTAAAATCTACTCTCAAAGATGCTTTCTGCAGTGCTCTTTTTTCATGCAAATATTCTAGGAAAATTAACATGTCATCATCAACACATATAGTTTTCTTAGCAATTTCCAACTGGGATGACCTGGGGCAGACAAAGGTTAGAATTTTTTGGAGAAAAATGAGAAAAAAAGACAAGGATCCACCTCTGGGGAGGTAGAACACTCAGAATACACTTGACTTGCATTCCAGTTTTGCCAAAGGCCGTATTTAGGCACTGCTTAGCTACAGTTTAACATTTTTAATCTTTTGTTCCTATCTGCACAGAAAATAAACAATAAAATTATTCAAGCTCATTATCCTCTATTCCTGCTACAGAAAACTGGAGTGCCAACTTGAAAGTTGAAGGATCCAATCCAGGAAAATCAATTAAAGCAGAAGTCAGAGCAGGGGTTCGGTCATCAACAACAAAGACTAAATTAAAGGTAGCCAAAATCAGGCACAAGGAAGATCTGGTTTGGGGATAGGAAGGCAGGAAAGATAAGTCCTACCATCAGTCATGGCTAGAAACAAGTAGTCAATATCACACATATCCACGGTGAGGAAGAGGTGGGCACTACCATCTTGCAAGAAGTATAAGTACAGGTCAGAAGACAGGGTTTGGACGAAACACTTAAAAGTGCACTGGTATACTCAGGAACCACAGAGCGTAAGGTAGACTTCATGAAGATCTAGAGAAGAAACCCAAAATGGACTTATTTACTTGATATTACATAAGAAAAATTAGCAGAAGAAAGAATGGAGGAGAAATAACATTTATTGACTATCTGCTATAATAAAAGGCAGGACGCCAAGGCACTCCTAACTATATTATCTTAATGTATTCCTCATAACTCATTATACTTCAGGTATTTCAGTTATTTCTAGATGAACTATCTCAGTTATTCCTAGGCACTGATAAATGTTTTATTTATTCTTCATAAGAGCCTGGGAGTCAGATGTTTTTATTCAAATTTTATAGATGAGAAAATCAAGGTTTAGATACATTAGATAATAAGTCACAAATCCCAATTAATGAGACCAGAGAGAAGATATTTCATCCTAGACTTGCTGGACCTCAAAATCTGTGCCTTTCTAATATTCGGCTCTTTCAGAAATCAGCTCTCCAAAGCAGGCATTTGCAACAAAGGCCAACATGAACATGAACAACCCTACTTGTTGATATCATTAAGGCCATCAGGAATTATTATAATAGTAGAAATGAACTTAATTTTTGGTGCTTTCCCAAATCCCTTTTTTTCCTTTCTTCTCCCAATTGAATGATTTCCCCCCTTCTGTGAAGCATTTCCTGAATTTTGCTGCCTGCCTCCACCCATTCCTCTCCTCTGTGCTATACTCAAATCTGCTTGAAGACCAGAATATTTATTAGGTTCACCTACATATAACAAGTCCAAATGGCATGCTTCAACATGACAGAAGTGTATTTAAATCTCACATAAGGAAGGTCAGATGCAGGGCCTCCAGGGTTAGTACAGCAGCTTCATGATACCACCAATGTCCCAGACTTCTTCTATAGTTCTTCTCTACCATCCTTGGTATGTACATCCCATCCTCAAAAATGCTGCATGGTTCAACATGACAGCTGGAGCTCAAGTTGTCACATCCATATTTCCAGCTAAATGTACAACGTTTAAAAAGAAGAATTCCCAGGGCCACCTGGGTGGTTCAGTCAGCTAGGCATCTGCCTTCGGCTCAGGTCATGATCTCAGGGTTCTGGGATCGAGTCTCGCTTTGGGGTCTCTGCTCAGTGAGGAGCCTGCCTCTCCCTCTCCCTCTGCCTGCCACTCCCCCTGCTTGTGTGCGGGCTCTCTCTCTCTCTCTGTCAAATAAATAAATAAGATCTTGAAAAAAATTAAAGGAGAATTCCTAGAAATCTCATACGATAACTTTTGTATATGCCTCTATATTAGTTTTGTAAAGCTACTATAACAAAGTACCACAAACCAGCTACCTTAAAACAACAGAAATTTATTTTCTCACAGTTCTGGAGGCTAGAAGTCTGAAATCAAGGTGTTAATGGGACAAAGTTGCCTTTGAAATCCTGAATAGAATTCTTCCTTGCCTCTTTCTAGCTTCTGGTGTGGATATCAGTTCTTTGTGTTCCTTGGCTTATTTAAGCTGTGTCACTACAGTCTCTGCCTCTGTTGTCACATGGCATTCTTCCTTTATTTGTGTCTTCTCATGGTGTTTTCTTCCCTTTGTGTGTCTTCTCTTCTTATAAAGACACCAATCATTGGATCAAGGGGCCCCCATCTACTCCAGTATGATGTCATCTTAACTTATTACATCTGCAATTACCCTATTTCCAAATAAGGTCACATTCTGAGGTGCTAGGGTTTAAGAATTCAACATATCTTTTGGAGGAATAAAATTGAACCCATAACAACCTCATTAGATAGGATTTAGTTACATGGCCACAACAATATACAAGCATGAGAGAAAGTGCCAACACTGGCTAGATATATTACCATTCCAAATTAAACTGGTGCTGTTACTAAGGAAGAAGAGAACAGATATTGATTCTCTGTCTCATCAAATAGTATTTGTCACTGAACACCAATACAGCATCCAGTACATTGCATGGCACATATGAGACCCTCACTAAATATTTTTTGAATGAACAAGTGAATGAGTGATCTATAATAATGTTGATAAGAAGAATGTACATGATAATGGGACAAGTTTATAAAGTACAATAAACTATAAAGCTCTAAAACTGGAAACTCCAACTTTATCCAGAGAAGATATATTTTACAATTGTTGGAGGTATCTTTTTTTTAAATTTAATTTAATTTTATTATGTTATGTTAGGCATCATACAGTACATCATTAGTTTTTGATGTAGTGTTCCATGATTCATTGTTTTCGTATAACACCCAGTGCTCCATGCAGTACGTGGAGGTATCGTAACAATCTAGAATGAAGAGCCTGTTAAAAATTCTGGACCTACTGGCTCACAGTCTGAAAATAATATAAGCCATAGGTAAGAAGGCAGAGAGCCTTCTCCTTGCCCTCTATCAGTAGTCCTTAACAACTCTCAGTGCTTAGCCCTACATGACTGGGCACACGAGACCTAAAAGCAAAGAATGCAAACAAGAAGCCCAGGAACCAAATCCAAATTATAAAGATTCTTTAGTATACTACAGTGTTTTTTTCAAAATTTTAATTTATTGCCAGATTTTAAACATGGAGAGATTTCAGATAGCAATATGCATTTCCAACTTCTTTTGAAAATCTGAAGAGCTGGTTATTTTGAACCCAAATAAATATGTAGCAGTTATTGACTGAGTCTGAGCACCAGCTGTCCACTTCAGATGGGAAACACATTTCGTATGTTTCCAACGGTCTCTCTTGACAAATGTATGCTTTTTCCCTGAACACTCAAGGCATTTGGATTTGTCATTCCTGGTCTACAGTCATCTAGAAAACCCAATGGGATGACTGCATATACATAAATGTCCTCAATTGTAAAGTATTAGTTTTTACTATCAAATAATAAAGGCACTGTAACTATGGATGCATGACATGGAAATATAAGCTAATTATCTCTAAATTGCATAATATACTACTCAGGCTTTTTTCTCACCAGATTGATGAAAGTAGAAAGATGTGTCTTTCTTTTCATCTCATGTTTTGGTGCCATGAACTGGTAAGTTCACCAATAAATAATGGAAACCAATGTGTTGGTCCTAAAGAAACAACATGTGTAGATATATATATTTTAAATGAATATATTTACCAAAGTATTGAAAAAATACTAATTGAACATACTGGCAAGCATTATTAATAGTACTGGACTATAGCAAGGAAAAAAACACACACAAATAAATCCCTGCCCTCATAGAACTTCTTGTCTAGTATTTCTGTTTAGGGAGAAAGGGGAGAGAAGAGAATAATAAGCAAACAAATAATTTAAAATACAATAGTCCAATTATGATGGCAGGTTTTAAGAAAAATAAAGCAAGGAAAGGGAATAGGAAAATCTGGACCAATATGATTTTTAGAAAGATACTTAAGAAGTCAATACTTGAAGGAAATGAGAAAATAAGCCATGCAATATCTTGGAGGAGAACCTTCAAAGCAGAGGGTAAAACAAGGGCTAAAGACTTAAGATGATAGGAGCATGACCAGAATGTCCAAAGTATGAAAAAGGAAGCAGAGTGTCTGGATGAATGTGCAGGAGAAAGAATAATAGATAAGGCCAGGAAAGGTGCTGGAGGGTGAATCACATAGTCCTTCTATGTCATTTTTAGTATCTTGGGCTCTATTCTGAGGGGACTAGAAGCCAGAAGTAGGATATCACCTGATACTATATTTTAAAGGCATCATTTTGGCTGCTGTGCTGAGTTAAACTGTAGGAGGGAAAAGGGAGGAAATAGGAATATTACTTAAGGAGACTCCAGGGAAGAGAGAACGTTGGCTTGGACCAAGATAAAAGCTATGGGGATGGTGAAGAGTCCTCAGATTTTGAATTTATTTTAAGGTAGGATCTGCTAATGGATTGTACGTGGCATTTAAGGGAAAGGAGTCAATGATGACACCATGGTTTTTTGGCCTGAGGAACTAGAGGGTAAAGTCACCATTTATTAAGATGGAGAGGACTGAAATGATTCCATTGTGGGTGGGGTGGTGCAGGGGCTAGATTGGGAATTTACTTTAAAAAAACTTAAAGTTTCAAATGCTTATTAGATATTCAAATGGGCTACAAATGTCTGAGCTAAAGATTAATTTGGGGATTCTATTGTATGAAAATGATAATTAAAACCATGGCACTGGATGGTATCACCAAAATAATGTGTAAGAAAGAGTACCAAGGGTACTCTCATATTTAAAGTTTGAGAAGATAAATAAGAATAAGAAAAAGGACAACAGGGAGTTAGTATTAAAACCACAAGTATGGTGTTCCTGGAAGCTAGTATAGAAGGTATTCTAAGGAGGAAAATTGACAACTCAGTTAAGTGCATCTAGTAAGTCAAGAAAAATCAAGACTTAGAACTGATTATTGGGTTTAACAGAGAAATGAGATTTGGTGCCTTGAAAAGAGCAGTTTTAGTAGAATAGTGGATAGAAGCAAAACACTGACTCAGAAGTGTTCAAGAAAGAAGCTGGTCATAGAGGCAGCAGGTTTAGATGCTGATTTCAACTATTATTCTCTAAAAGGTGACAAAGAAATAGTAAGAAACTAAAGATGAATGGGGAGTCCAGGGAGGTTTTTTTGGTTTTGATTTTGTTTAAAGATGAGAGAAATGACAGATATTAAAATGATTAGTATGATCTATAGAAAGGGGAAATATTTGAATTAGGAGAGCAACAAGAAAATGTCTAGACTGCTATTTTGAGCAGGTGAGAGGAAAGTTAGATCAGATGCACAAGTAGATGGTTCATCTTTACTAGGAATATGGTCAGTCCATTGAAGAGAGATGGAAATCATAATATATGGGTGCAGACATAAGTAGATAGGTAGATGTGGTAGTGAGAGTCTATAGACATTCTTTTGATTTGCATTATTAAAGTGTACTAAAGCAAAGCGTATTAAAGCAATCAGTTAAGAATGAAGATAGAACACTGGAAGTTGGGAAAAGTAGGAAAAACAGTTGCCTAGAGAGTAAGAGTGAATGAATGAGGGCAGTAGGGAGGATGGCTCACCAGCACTGAGAGTCCACTCAACTTCAGACATCATGAATTTCAAGTGAGACCAGACAGCCTGGTTTTGTATTTGTTCCAACTGCAGGTACAGGGACAACACAGGTGGAGAGAAGTATGTAACCAGGTTTGGAATTTGCCAGACAGGTATGATGATTTGAGATGGGCAAGCAAGTTGAGGACATGTGTAAAGGAGAGTTTTAATGTCCAATGACAAAATCTAACTTGGATAAAGAAGCAGTTGTAGACATAAGAGGGTGGTAAAGGAGGGTGAAACAGTACAAGAACCCACAGATTATACCAAAGAGCTCAAAGAATTGCTGAACTGGAGGTTCTAGGAAAGGTGAGATGAAAAGATATGAAGAGGTGCTTGGAAAGTATGATGCTTGAAATTAAGGTTACAAAGATGTTATTTGTTGGTAATGATGTCATCTACAGTATTACCACAGGAGCAAATGGTTGTGGAAGGGTGAAGAACAAGATCATTGGAGGAGAGGTGGCCAAAGAAGTTTGAAGCCAGGTGATTAGAAAAATTAACTAAATGGATATTGAAATCACTAAGAACCACAAATGAGCAATGTTGCAGAACTTGGCAAAGAGCTAAAATAAAATCTTCCAGGAACAAGGGAGATAGATACTGGGGTCAGTGGATGACTACAAAAAAAGTGGGGTGGGTAGTTTGTGGTATGCTTTTTTTTTAAGATTTTATTTATTTACTTGACAGAGAGAGAGCACAAGCAGGATGAGCAGCAAGCAGAGGGAGAGGGAGAAGCAGGCTCCCCGCTGAGCAAGGAGCCCTATGCAGGGCTCCATCCCAGGACCCTGAGATCATGACCTGAGCCAAAGGCAGACGCTTCACCAACTGAGCCACCGAGGAGCATCCTTGTGGTATGCTTTGATCACAAGATATTTAACTCATAGGGATTATAGGGGAAAAGGAGGGGAAAGGATCTGGAAACAGTTATAGTGAGCAAAGACATCTACCCCATTCCAAGGCCAGGGTTATAAGGAATGTGGGAAAGAAAATAACTACCATTTGAGAAGACAAGTAGGAAAACAAAAGAAGCAGGGCAAAAGATGAAGAAGGTATTCAGAGAAGAGTTTGAAAATACGAGCGACATAAGCTCTGATTATAATTCTTCCAGACTCTTAAATATCTATGAATTCCAGAAGGCAAGGTGAAAGTTAAGGAGAAGTAGGATGGAGACAAAGGAAAAGTGACATGAGGTTGATATCCCAGAGGAGGAAACCTGGTATTCCTGTGGTAACTGACGGAGACAGTGATAAAAGACAAACGGATTAGTCTAGACAGAGCTAGGGCTAGGGTCAGGGAAGAGTGAGGCACAGGTTTTTCAGGGGCAAAATTGATGAAATGAAAAAAAAATCTATGGTGAGCAAATGATCAGAATTTTAAAGAAACAAAATTAGTGTTACTGAGTTTTCCTTTGGCCCCAGAATCCTATATGGTTAGGCACAACAACATTATTTCACATTAATTTTGATTTCTAAAAAAATATTGCATTCAAATAGTATTTACCTTGATTACTGAGATTTTTCTGCTATCTCTAATTTTTAGGCCATCCTGCCCTCCCCAGGTCAGTGCTTCACTGGCCTTGTCTTAGTTCTGCCCTGAGGCTAGAAATAAGTGGTTGGGAACGGGCTGTGAGTGCTTTATGAATAGGGAAAAGCAGAGCATGCTGAGTCCTGGAGTTCTGTGTTCCTTTCTGCCAATGATAGCATGGTGGTTTTAGCTGGAATCACAGGTTTTCCCCCTTGATTCCCAACAATTAAGGGATTGAGGGCAAGGGAGGACCCACCCCATTACCACTGAAAATTCATTTGTCTTCTTTAGGAATCAAAGATCTGAAACCTGGATCAGAGGACATGATATATTTGATGTGTCCTGACAAGTTAGATGCTATCTCATTGTCCATCAAAGGAGGAGGAAAAAAAATCACTAGGTGATGATCTAAATCTATGCCACTGTTTCTTAGATGTGACTCAATGCTTGTTTATGAGCAGGGCCAGAAGAATTTTTTTTTCTTTCTAGAAAGAGAGCACTAGAGATAGAGAGCAAGCACAAGTAGGGGACAGAGAGAGAAGCAGGCTCCCTGCTGAGCAGGAAGCCCGATGTAGGGCTCAATCCCAGGACCCCAGGGATCACGACAGATGCCCAATCAACCAAGCCACCCAGGAGCCCCTAGAAGAATTCTTAGGAAAATATAATTGTATATGTGTTCATCTCAAACTTAATTTATCCAAAACTGGTCCCCTGATTTCCCACCCCTATCCCAAACTGTTGTTCCTGCAAGTATTCCTCATCTCAATAAATGGCAATTCCATTCTTCATGTTCCTTAGGACACACTCCACACAATGTTTGTAATGGTGACTAAGACATACTAGCTAAACAAATGAATACAATGTGTTTCATGAACAAGGGAATCTATTTATTGAAAAGAAATAACATGCGACTAAGATGTGAAATTTGTGGTAGGAAGCTTAAAATCGAGTAAAGTTGATGAAGAAAAGCATAAAACCATACTGCATTTATTGCTCCATCCCATTACAGCAAGATATAAATCACCCTACACATATATATGCAATAAAACCAGGTTTAAAATTCTGAAGAAGATTGGGAGATGGTAAAATAAAGTTAGGAAAAAGAAAATGAAGCTATAAGTATACCACAGACATACCAAAAGATCTAGAAGATTTCTTAGAGATAAGCAGCAAATATGGCTGGAGTTTGCTGCTACCTAGTGAAAGTAAAAACATCTTCAAATGTTCATTTTACAGATCTTACAGTAATTTTAAAATAGTACTTAACAATGAGTAATAATAATAAATCTTCAACCAAAAAAAAAAAAAAAAAAAAGACTCTACTTGATAGTGAGACCTGAGGGGAACTTCTTCTCATGGTCCCCCTAAGGGGAAAATGTGACTGGAATAAATCAAATTCTTAACAACATTCCTGAAATACATTCAGCAATGACTTTCAGAGATCTATTCCTGGAAGGTCCCTCAATAAGGACAATGGCTATCACCAAACCACAACTCAATGAAAGCCAAAATATTGTGCTCAAAAAACACAATGCTTCAATATTCTAAATTAAACCAAGATTGAAATTTAAAGGAGCTAGTGCAGCAACTGTTTTCTCCTTAAATTTCTGAATACTGTATTAATTCTTGAGGTACACTGTGATTCAGGAAACCTAGTTTGGGAAAGATACACTGTTCTAAAGCTATACATATCTACTGTACTCTCTAGATAATCTTCCACAATCAATCCTTTGATGATCATTCTCTAGATATTTTTCAGTTCAATTTTCTCATAACCAAGCTTCTGATAAATAACTGACAGCAAAACATCTGAGGTTGTACTCTAAAAAATATGTGGATTACCATACTCTGTGTTACTAATTTAGTATGAATACTTTCATTTGACAGCAAGCTAAAATGGGGAGAGTTGATAGCCTTTTAAGACCAGTTGGAGAACATAACCAGGACCTGGTGCCTATATTTGGGTCACCCCCATTTCCATGTAATAATTACTATAATAAAATATGATGAATCGGGAGTGCCATTTTCTAGGTTAAAAGCCATCCCACAAAAAAAGCCTATACTAAAAAAGAGTCATAGAGTTCACTTCAAAAGAAATGGTAGGTCTCTGGCTAAAGGGAGAAAGTTTTATAAATACAGTGATCTAATTTGCTTTTTTTTTCTTTTTTAAGATTTAAAATTAACAGACTCTTAAGGCACTTACTTGGTAACAAGGCAATCTTCAGCAGCTGAATTAACACATAAGCTAGTCAAAAAACTCAAAGAGCCCAACGCTTCCCAGAGTTTCAACTCACAGTTCGACAGTGAGACAGCCAGTGACAAACCCTACTCATCAAAAACAGAAAAAAAGAGGGGCGCCTGGGTGGCTCAGTCGTTAAGCCATCTGCCTTCGGCTAAGGTCATGATCCCAGCGTCCTGGGATCGAGCCCCACATTGGGGTCCCTGCTCTACTGGAAGCCTGCTTCTCCCTCTTCCACTCCCCCTGCTCGTGTTCCCTCTCTCACTGTGTCTCTCTCTGTCAAATAAATAAATAAAATCTTTTAAAAAAAAAAAGAACACTTACTTCATTCACTTTTATGTCCTTATGACAGGTGAGGTGACTGTGACATAGATATTATGAATGAGGTGGGAATAGTTCATGGTCTATTCACTGAAAAATCAATGAGGTGAGAGCAGATAAGTTAGGACTTCCCATTGTGCACCTGCTCTTCCTAGACTCAAAATTAAACATTCAGCAGCATGAACCATCCCTCCAGCCCTTACCACCTCCTTCAGTTCTCACCACCTCCTAAAATATTAGTTCAAAAATGAACAAACAAACAGCAGCTGTTTCTTCTATTCCACTTTGACCCTCTTACATATTTTCAAGCCATGCCATGAGGCTGGAACTGGCATTAAGCAAATACTACTACCAAAGTTTTCTGAAAATCCAAGTTAAGAATGCAAGAAACATGTGAAACAATTAATGGGCACAAATGACGTTAGAAATTGATGCTCTGAGCTTACAGATTCAGGAATGTGAAGACAATGGAGAATTTATTGAAGTGATATTCAACCTGCCTCTTAAATATTTTGCTTTCTACACAACATGCCAAATCAGGTATTTAAGAGTACTAGTTAGAAGTAAAATACTTAATATATAGACCCAGTCTCATTTAATCATTCTTGGGAGTTTACCAAAATATCTTCACACTTGCATGCTTTACCAAACATTGCCAGTTACTTGAGGAGACACTTTAAGGGAATTTGCAAGCATAAAGTCTTTTACCTACGGCTCTTTATTTCCTCCCTTAGTATCTAACTTCCACACAGGGCTTTAGGGCAGCAATTGTTCCTAGAGGTCTCCTCCCTGTCATTAACCTATTGTGACCTGATTCCCTTTGTTCTCATTATTCATAAATTATGAGCTCTCTCTTCAAAAGCCTTCACTCCGAGAGATGACACGTACTTTTTAGTAGTGTCCCTAACCATTCTGTAGGTTGGCCTCTTAAGTTTAAAAATAGTCATGGGCGCCTGGGTGGCTCAGTTGCTTAAGCATCTGCCTTTGGCTCAGGTCATGATCCTAGGGTCTTGGGATGGAGTCCTACATAGTGCTCTCTGCTCAGTAGGGAGTCTGCTTCTCCCTCTCACTCTCCCTGTGTTCTCCCCTCCCCCTCTCTCAAATAAATAAAGAAAATCTTTTAAAAATTAAAAAAAAATAAAATTCGTCATAATGGAAGTAAAAAAGTTTAAACTGCTTCTTAGAATTTGTTGTTGTTGCTTCCTACTGGCTTCTTATTTGACAATAGTACTCATGAGAAGAGCAGTAGAAATGTAAATTGTGGTGGCAGAGGGGTTGCCAGAAGACAATTCAAAACCTGAATTATGTCAGGCGCCCACTAATTTAAACTATAACCATTTTTCATGTAATTAAAATGTTCATGTGGCATAGACACAGGAATCAATCATGTGGTCTAACTTTCTTGCTTATCAAAATGAAACAATAATAATTAAAGAATGCCTTCAGCATTTCACATGGTAGGTATTTCCAAAGTTATGAATGTAAAACAATCATCTCCCTTTGGGCAAGATTATGCTTTGCTACTGTTGTAATAATAAAGCTGTGATGAATACCAGAATGAGAAAAAGCTTTCCTAATGGTTCAAGAATAGTATTCCAACAAGTCCTATCTTGCTAGAGGAGCATAGCATATGAAAAATACATTCAAATGGAACCTAATCATCTGTGAGAACCAAAATAAAATGCTGAAAATAGTAGAACAAAATAATTCAGACTTATTTAAGGAAGATGCTCTAATGTTAGAATTGATAATATGAGGGTACTATAGGGAGATGTAAAATAGTCTTCCCAAAGCAGAAGCTTCAGGAAACGGCACTGTAACTGAGGTTCTTTCATCATGACAAGATGTCCATTCATGTTTCTCCAAGCAACAGTAAAACCTTGGACTGAATGATGTGAAGGGCTTGATTCCTGTAGAAAGCCATATACTCTACATGTAGAGTTAACCTGAAGAGGACAATGGAAAATAAAAGTGGAAGTACAGCTGTGTCAAACACAAAAGGGAAAGCAAGACAACAGCGGGAAGGCATAGGTCCACTGAGAAATGTCTTTCTTACCTTGAAAATTGGCTTGACCGGGAACCTAGGAACAATTATAGGAAAAGCCCAGATAAGTGACTTCCCCCTTTTCTCCTGTAGTCTTACTCTTGCAATGGCATGCAAGATGGCCCGTGAGGACAGTGGATTCATACAGTCTAAAGCAATCATGCTAGGGAAAATAATCTGCCCTTTGAAGATGTCTGAAAGTTCATCTTCCTCCTTCTCAACACACTCTCTGTTCAATATGAGGCCATTCTATTCATTTTTTCCTTTGACAAGAAAGCAACATCTTTTGAGTACAGAAGACAGAGGAATTCCTTGGCCCTTTTATCCTTTTTCTGTTGAAGCCTGAGCCCTTGTTTATAAGCTTGTATTTATAAGCTCAGCTCCAAAAGCTGGTTTCTTTCAGGTACTTGGCAGACTGCTTTCCTTTAATCTTTCACTTTTTTTAGAGTCATTTCAAAAGTAGCAGAATGAAAAGTCAAAGGCAGGAGGAAAGAGGCTGCTATTCCACTAGCTGGAGATACTTTTATGTTCTCTGGGAGCCACAGATGAGGATGGTTCCATGTGAACACAGCAACAGAAGAATGAGCAGGCTGCTTCCCCTCAGAATCTCCCTCACAATAAACTCATCACAGATGTAAATGAATCTAAACATCCAATCTCAAGTGAAGCAGATTCTCCCCTCATTTTAGTTCTGAAATTCTGAAATGGCTTATTCTCAAGTCAATCTACCCAGGAGAACCCAGGTCGTCTCAATACCAAGGCTGTAAGAAGTTTTTAAGGAATGAAGCTGCAATAAGTAATTCACTTGATCTTCTAAGGTTATGTTAAATGTTAGACAGAACACAATTATAGTAAGGCTGTCCATACAGTAACTCATGATGGATCAGATTTTGATGCTTAGAAAAACACACTCACACTTTAGAAGATATGAAAAAAATTGAAGACAGCTGATCACCCAAATTCTTGCAAATTTAGAAAGAAGACAGAACAAAACTGGAAATAACTTTGAAATGCACCATTTAAAAAAAACTATTTCTAATGAAATTTTTTACGGCTTGCCTTAAGAGAAATTTCCTAGGTAAGATACTTTTCCAAGTGGAAAATGTAATAGTGATGGTGACATTATTTGCAAATCATTGTAATGTGGTTCTATAGGCATATTACTGCACTCCAAAGCAATTTCCTGATTGTACATAGTAGATTAAAATATGACAAGACACAGAACTGCAATGACAATACAGTAAAAAATGTGAAAGAAAATCTAATATAGATTGTGTTGTGCAGAATTTAAGCACAGATGTGTAGTTTTATTATTCTTAGTTTACATTTAAACATGCTATCTTTAGTCTTTACAAATATTAGGTAAATCACTCAGTTGTATTACTGAAGGTATTACTGTACATATGTAATGGACTTTTCTATTATATTTGATGTAACATGATCAGTTCCATATCTAGAGTTCCTATAATGACCAACTCTATTTCATCTACAAAACTATTTCTCATCTGAAAAAAGTAAAGGCTATTTAGACCAGAGCCTGACTCTCAGTTAAGAGTCCCTATATAATTTCCTGTATTATAGAAAATGGTTCCCACACCAACACCATCAAACACAAACATAATAAAATTCATGTGCAGGCCCCCATCAAATAGGTTATTAAGCCACAAATATGCCTCACTGAAAATTAAATTCTCTGTATGGTAAAACTGGGCCTAAAAGATTATCAGGTTTCTTTTGTTTTCCATTAGGGATGGCAAGATACAAGACTGAGAGTTGCTGTTCTCACAATATATGGCAATAACTGACTCCACACGATCAAAAATTAGATGGGCACATTGCTGCCATGTAGCAGACACTGTCCACTACCTATTCAATTTTCCAATTTTCCCTCTATTTCCTTCCAACTAAACCCCAATTTGTTCACTCCCCTCCAAATGGCCATGATTTTCAGAGATCTGCTTCCAATTGTAGGGGATGAAATCTGTTGATTGGTATAAACTTATTGTGGGGGGTCTCATGCCTTTTCCTGGGAGGTGGGTGGTTCAGGCATGAGCACTGGATATAATTTTGTGATCTTTCTCCTTTCACAGCCTTTGAATGCTGATTTCCAGGACCACTGGGAAATTAATAGCTGAGACTCATGAGGACAGACAATAGGAAATTAATAATAATTGAGCAATCAGGTGAGGCTTTGAAGAGAAGGTTGAATTTGAATCAGAGATATGATAGAGTCCCTAAGACAACATTTCCAGAAAAGGCTTCTTATATTTTTATAATTAAGAAGGACAAAAAGAAGAAAGCAGAATCAAGTTCATAACAGAAGAGAAAGAGAGAGAGAGCCAACAGATGCCACCTCCAGCAGTTCTCTTGTTTTGGCTACAATTCACATATCTGTGTCTTTGGCAATTTCCTCAGTGTAAACCAGAGCTCCAAAGAAAAGTAATTTTCCATATCTGAGTTCATCTCTGTTAAGAGAGGGATAGAAGGCATGTAATATTTAGAATGCCAAGTCTAATAAACTAATTGCGTCTCCTAAAATGCCATGTTAGGGGGGATGCTAAGACCCAGACGCAGCCCAGCTGAAAGGAGATCTGTGCCTAGGGGTGTGTGCCTGGAGCCAAGCCTAGAAGAATGGCAGCTAGCTTGCCAAGTATTTGTCATTTTCAGTTTTGTTGATTTGACTAAACTCTGTAATAAATGTAAATTGTACCTCTACCCAATCTGAAAATATCTGGAAACAAGCATAAATATTTCTAAGTTGAATCTCTGCTCATCATTAATTTATATATTTGGTAAATATGTCGGGAGGGGACAGAAACAGACAATTACTTATAATGTAAGGCAAGAAGTGATGACTAGTTAGTGCTATAATAAAGGTGTAAAAAAAAAGGCACATCCTTTCCTAAAGAAAATTAAACAATTTACAGCCTTCTTTTTTGAGATTTGGTAGTCGACCCCTCAAGGTATCATCAGCATTTTAGACTAATTTGCCATCTAAAAGCAGATAAAGTTACAATTATGCTTAAGTGGAAGACACAGTTGGAGAAAAGTAAAAAAGGAAAAGGAGGAAATAGAGATTGGGTACAGGAGAAAATGAGAGAAAACTAAATGAAAGAGGAAAGAAAGATGTGGGGAGCATGGGAAACAGTCACCAAAACCTCTTCATGTGCCATTCAACAACCACGAGGAAGACTCAGCATGGTATCCACAGTGTTAATTATGATGATCATTTTTTTTTTCTAAGCCTCCTGGATGTTTGATATTTTTGGAATAAAATGGTTAAATCTGCACAAAGAAATGATTCCTACCCCAAATGTCACTTAATCTAACCTAAACCATGTTACAAATATCATTGTTACTAAAGTCAATTTTGAAAATCCAAACACAGAACAACTTCTAGTGCAGTAGGGAGACCACCAATGTTCCCAGTAATTCATTCTAAAAGATTAACTCTGGAAATGATGAAAAAGTCCCCTTTGCTTTAAAGTTCCCCCCTTTAGATGGTGTCATCTATCAGTTTTAAATCTATAATATTTACTTCTTTTGTCATAACATCTTAATTATTGAAATAAACATGATAGAAGTTGAAAATAATTTTTTAAATGGTCCTTCTTTATAATTCTCTTTTCCAAACTGGATCATAAAACCTATCTTTCATGGAACAGAATAAAAATATCATAGTCTTTGCTTTGTAGTACTTTTGTTTCTGTTCTGTGTTTGTAGTTTTATAATGGATCACCTTGATTTTATGGTAATTCCTTCTGTGGATTGCAGCCAAAATATATGAAAGCCACTACTTTAAACTAACTTCCCTAATGCTATTTGCCTATTCTATTTTTTAATGGAATCATCCCTAATGATGTATATGAAGGGAGGCAGAGATATGACTGGGAACACTCAGCCTAATCAATTGGTTTGATAAATGTTTGCATTTGAACTCCTACTCTTCTCAAACAAAATCTCATTAGGAACCCTCAAAGTAAAAAACAGAAAGAGCAAAACCAAATAAAACAGAACATTTCCAGTTGGAACAGGGGTCTGCCCCGTCACCTCCTTTAGCCTCCTTATGGAGAAACAGCATTGACAATATCTGTGTCAGGTCTCAGCGCCTCCACAGGGCCATTGAACAGCTTACTCAACTTCTCTGGACCCAACTGTTTCATCTGTAAAATGAGGAATTTATAACCTCATTATGCACACAGACTTCCTAGTGAGTAAAATTTGCACAATAGATCTCATCTCCCAAGTTCATAAGCTATTTCTCAGCCATTGTTTTGTGTCAACTCAATGATTTTTACAAAGTGCCTTAAAAATGTATTGAAGACTAATTTGAAATAACCCCAATACATTTAGATAACTGCAGCTCTTCTCCCAAGATATTTGACAACTGTTATTATTACAAATAAAACCTGATTCAGAGACCTAGGAAAAATATATTGTGTCCCCTCTATAGATAGTGCCTCATCCTACATGAAATCTCATATTTTAGCCTCATTCCTTTGGATGAGTATCTGTATTACATTAAAATGTGAAAAGTAAAAAAATAATAATAATTGTATGGGTGAGCAAATCATAGGGACAGGAAAGTGTAACTTAGAATTTTTTTAAGATTTTTTATTTATTTTTGACAGAGAGACTGTACAAGCAGGGGAAGCAGCAGGCAGAGGGAGAGAGAGAAGCAGGCTCCCCATTCCAGGGAGCCCGACGTGGGGCTCGAACCCAGGACCCCAGGATCATGACCTGAGCCAAAGGCAGCTGCTTAACTGTCTGAGCCACCCAGGCGCCCCATAACTTAGAATTTTTAAAATATACAAGTGAACCTAAGGATCTCAGATGCCTGAAGATTAAAAAAAAGAAAGAAAAAGAAAACAGTGTTCAGTGAGGTAAATTAAAGAGAAAGAGGAGAAACCAAGTATCAAAGAAACTTTTGTTTACTATGAGTGATAATAATTCTAACTGGTATAAGTAAGGATGCCCTGCATTTGCATTTTTCTTGCAAAAGTACCTCCTACTAGATCTCTGTAATATCCATGTGGAATACTTAAGCCTCATAAATTTCTTTTAAAAAATAGTTTAAGTAGAACTAAGAATAGGATGAATAAATTGCCCAATTTTAGAAGTTAGTAAGTAGTAAGAAAATAACCTGGGAAAAGAACCTTAGCCTTCTATGCTCTTTTAGGTATATCTGCCCTTCCACTCCCCAGTCTTACAAAAACCAGCCCTAAGTGCCATGAAACAAACACGTGAAGTATTCCAACCCTGGTCACCAGAAATAGAAGCTCAGTAAACTTGCTGAAGGAAGTTGGCAGTTCTTTAAATTGTTCCCCAATGGTCTTAGGAAGTTAATATAGCATGCTTATTCCATAGTGTCAGAGTAGGTCTCTTTTCAAGGGGAATTGGTTTCAAGAGAAAACACCTCCAAACACAAAGTATTAATACTACCCCATGTTCTTTAGGTACATGGTACTTCAGCAGTGCCATTAATGACAATGACAAGGGAAGCACTGCTACCAACACTGGACCAAATGTCATATTTATCAACAGTAAAAATCACTAAATAAACAAGCAGTTCACAGCTTTGTAACATGGGGTGAAGATTTATCTCTGACTTCAGTGCAGTATTTTTATTTCCCTGGCTACAAAGCAACTACAAGAAAAAGATAATGGACATATTTGATCATTAGTTGACACTACTGAGAATGACAGAGGAAACATGAAAATGAATAAACATCATGCATCTTCAATAACATTTCTGAAGATGTGACCTTGTGAATCAAATACAGTTTATTCAAGGACACTGTTAGAAATGTCTACTAATTTGCTTCTGTTTTCAGTCCAGAAGGAAGTTTACCTATGGGCTACATTTGCTGTTATTCACTTTGTTTTATTAGTTTCGCTTGATTTGTGTCCTTATTCTTTGCTATTATTGTGATTTAGCCTTGTGAACTTTCTGATGTACTCTGTCAGGACTATCAACAGTGTTGTCTCAAGAGCGCTCACAGATCGTTACAGTGTGGATGCAAAGACAATATGGTGTAGTGAGGTTTTGATATTAAAGTATTTTTGTTCTTAAAGGCATAAGATTTTTTTTTTAATTCTTAAATATTATAAAGACTAAGCTCAACATTAGACAGCTAGGTAGAGTAGACAACTGCTTATGTAATTTGATTTCAGGGGTCTAACTAACAATTTCCTGCTCCTTTCAGAACACTTCATCCTTTTGCTCCACTGGTACATGAAATTTCACACTGAGAGCCACTTTAAGCAAAAGTCTTCATTGTCATTCATATAACCAAACATTTCTTAAAATAGATATTCAAAAGGACACTAGTGTAAACCAAGACATTACTGAACTTACGGTGTAATGTCTTTAAATTTCCTATGGAGAAGCAACATTTAGTGCTGAAGGGGAAGAAAAATGTTTTGCCTAATTAGAGAAAAATTAATCAAAATTTGCATTTTTTAAGGAAGTTTACTAAGTCATATGTCAAATTACCTACACTATACTCAGAGAACTCTCTTTGGCTACCATCCTCAAAAGAGGCACTGGATATGGCATATACTCAAAATGTCCCAGAACGATAGTCAGCTACATTAATGAAATCATTTATACAGACAGACCAGGAAAATGAAGTTGCTCTTACAAAGAAGTGACTTGGAAATGAGTTTTTGGTTTTGGTCACTGTTGTTTTGTTTAAATTTTTCTTCTGAGATAATTTCAGACTTTCAGAAGAGTTGAAAAAAATATAGTACACCAGTTCTCATATACCCTTCACCCAATCCCCCCATGTTAACATTTGTGTAACCACTGAACGATAATCAAAACTAAGAAATTAACTTTGGTATAATAGCATATAACTAAAGTACAGAATATATTCAGATTTCACCAGTTTTTTTCATCTATGTTCTTCTTCTGCTCCAGGATCTAATCAAAGATCCCATATTGCACGTAGTTGTCAGGTCTCCTAAGTCTCCTGCAATCTATGACAATCTTTGATTTTCATGATCTTGACACTTTTGAAGTATACCCATCATGTATTTTGTAGAATTTCTTTCAATTTCATAATGAAATTGAGATTATACATTATTAAGAAGGATACCACGGGGTGAGGTGACTTTTTCAAGGGGTACATGATGTTGATACATATTACTAATGATATTAACATTAATCATTTAGCTTAAAGTAGTGTCTACCAGGATTCTCCACTGTAGAGTTGCTACTTTTTGCTCTGAAATTTATAGATATTTGGGGTGAGTTACTTTGAGAGTACCTAGATATCTTGTCTCTGCTTAAATTTTTCCACACTTATTTTGGCATTAGTGGAACTTGATTGTAGTAATCACTACTGTGATGTTTTCTATTTTTGTCACTCATTTTAATTTATGAGTTGTAATTCTTCTGTAATTCTTCTCTTCCATTCTTTATTTCTATCAGTGAGGACTGATGAATATATATTTAATTCTCTGGTTTATAATCCAATACTATTTTTATTTATTTTATTGCTCAGATTGAACACTTCTTAATTTCTATGAAGGCTAATTTATTTTTTTATTTTTCCTTTTTAGTTAGTGCTTCTGGCTATTAACCCTTTATGGGTATATCATTTGCAAATATTTTCTCCCATTCAGTAAGTTGCCTTTTTGTTTCCTTTGCTGTGCAAAAGCTTTTCATTTTAGGGTAGTCCCAATACTATAATTTTGCTTTTGTTTCCCTTGCCTAAGGTGACATATCTATAAAAAATGTTACCATAGCTGTTGCCAAAGAAATTACTGTCCATGTTTTCTTTGAGGAATTTTGTGGTTTCAGGTCCCACAGGTAGTTTTTTAATCCATTTGAGTTTATCTTTGTATATGGTGTAAGAAAGTGGTCCAATTTCATTCTTTTGCATGTAGCTGCCAGTTTTCCCAGCACCATTTGTTGAAGAGACGGTCTTTTCTCCATTGCATATTCATGCCTCCTTTGTCATTGATTAATTGACCATATAATCACAGGTTTATTTCTGGGCTTCTAATCTATTCCATTCATCTATGTGTCTATTTTTGTGCCAGTACCATACTATTTTGATTACTACAGCTTTGTAGTGTATCTTGAAATCTAGGATTGTGATACCTCCAGCTTTGTTCTTTCTCAAAATTGCTTTGGCTATTTGGGTTCTTTTTTGGTTCCATACAAATTTTTCTCTTTAGTTTGACAATTTTGGTTAAAGATTTTTAGAAAATTTGATGTTAGATTTAGACCTATTTAACATTAATATAAATTCTTAATTGTTTGACACTTTTATCTGATGTTAATACAGTCACATCAACATTCTTATGCTTAGTGTTTACAGGGAATGTTTATATTTCTGTCCTTTAACTTACAGAATTGCCTGTGTCTTGGTGCCTATTCTTAAAATATGTCTTATAATCAGCATGTACATCATTTTTTAAATGATACCTAATAATCTCTTTTAATTGCATTCTTTAACCTATGTACATCTAATGTAATTATTGAGATATCTATAGTTAAGTCTATGATATTGGTATTTTTGATGTATCCTATAGTTCTTCGTTCCTTTGTTCTTCCTTCCAAGCCTTTTTTGGGGGGTCAGTAGGATGCATTAAAATAAATATTTTTTAAAATGTGATGTATGTCCTCTATTGGCATTTTAGCTATGCTTTTTGTTTTACTTTTAGTGTTTACTACATAGATTACAATATGAATTTTTTAACCTTCGAAAAGCATGTTTTTCACATACATGAACTGCTTGTTTTTGCATATAATGTTCCCTTTTCCTGAAATGCTTTCTCCACAGGTATCTTTAAGATTCACTTCCTCACTTCTTTCAGGTCAATGCTCAAATGTTTTTTCATCAGAAAAGCCTTCCATACCTTCTTTATATAAAATTGTAACCCGTCTGTCTCTTGTTTTATTTTCTTTATAACATCTTTACATTTAAGAAAATTTGATTAACTAAGGTAATAAACAGGACTGATTGCTTAATGGGGGTGTTGGTATGCTCAGTATGAGTTTATTCAGATCAGTAATCACAAATCAATATGACTACTGATATTTTAATATATTTCTGAAAACTTTCAAAATTTATAAATTGTATTTAAAAGCATAACACTGTTTTGCTTTATAAATTTACTATTTATTTGGAAGTTAGCTAACTATAAGTAATCCTTTCAACATTCAAAATTCTCTCTTCAACCCTCTGTGACATCTCATTCTTCACATTTTCACCTAAAATTAACTTCTTTGGAATGTTTTCCTCGTCCCTCAAGTCTAGGTTCAGGCTCTTCCTATACACTTCTAGAACACCTTTTTCTAAGAATATTTATCCCACGGTATTGCAATTGCCAATTTGTCTCCCAGCACCTTGCATAGTCCCTGACACATAGCAAACACTTAATACATATTTGTAGAAGGAAGGAAAAGGGTGGAAAAAAGGAATAATGAGAGACAGGAAGAGAGGGAGGAAGATGCCCCCGACTCCCTACTTCTGGTCAATGCTCCCTCAATGCCCTGCATTTTTTTACCTCACAAAATATTCACATTTCTACAGTAAAATATATTAAAATAGAAGCACTTTTTCAATTCAGTTAGATCCCATATAATTTAAGCTTCACAGTTAAGCTTAAGAGAGGAAATCATTCTTTCTGGCTGTCAGGTAATGCTTGAACAAACTCTTATTGGTTTACTAAGGTTTAATACACATGGAGTGAATTTTCAGAATATGAGATTCTGTTACTTTTGAATGTTCCATATAGTCCTAAGTACACTACTGCACTATTATGAAATATTAAATCAAATGTCACTGTTTCTTAACTTAACATGTTCCATCTTGTTGCTTAGTTACTTTGTTCTACAAAATTTCAAATTCACACTTGCCACTTGAAGCAGAAATTTTAAGGAGAGAAAAGCTTTGAGGATAATAACTCAGTTCTGTCTATCCAAATTTTCCAGAAGATTCTTCACAATATTTATATGTCTAAAAACAGAATGACTCTTCCTAGGTATAACAATTGACCTTTCTAGTATTTCCCATCAACCCCCTTCTGTTTCTCCTATCCCTTGTTTCAGTGCCATTTATTCATCGGTCTTTAAATACATCATAATCACAGATACCCTCGCTTCTGCCATGCTATGTCCTGGATTTCCCATCTCACTTTTACTTCTTTGTTCCCACCTTCCACATGAGAATCAATCATCTATGTTCCCAAAGCCTCTACTATATTGCTCATATCTACCATATGTTACTTGGTATAAATATAATTATAATTACACCTAGAAAAAAGAGGAACTTCTCCTCCCTGTAACATCTTTCAAGAAGTACACTGACTTTGTTAAGACATAAATTAATATACAAGGTCTTTCCAGATAAAAAGGGAAACCATGGCGGACCTGAGTATGAGCAGAATCATTCCACAATCTTTTCTACAGAAGAAAAAGAATGTGCTGGTTTCTCCTCCGGGATACAACAGAGCAGAGCAAAAGACAGGGGAAATGGTGATGGATGATGGGGTCCCCATGATTTAAAATATGATCCCACCCTATTTTGCTGAATATCAATGGTGAAGGAATAAATTCATGAAATGACTGCATGCCAGGAGATTTTGTGAGAAACTGGTGAAAGCTGAAGTTTTGCACTCATGTGGCAGGGGTGAAATTATGACTGAAAGGATAGATGCAGTCAGGTGACAGCCAAGAGAAAGATATGAAAATAAAAGTAATTAGATGTCAGGGATTGGCAGCAAGTTTATAAAAATCTCTTATGCCTGTGGTCACTCGGGTTTCATTTTAGACTCTATGTCTTGGGTCCTGTGATCTAGCATGATTTAGCCAGCTATATGTAATCATCCACCACCGAACATAATTAAGGTTGTGGATGTTCTTGCCTTGACTCAAATCTATTGAAAGAATTGAATAAGGATGTAGAGCATCACCAGGCACAAGTCCTGATTGCTTCTGGAATACAACTCAAAGTCAAAGCAAAGTTTTGGAAACTACTACTTACACTGTTGAATGGGGTCAAATGGAAAGCTAAAGTACACAAAACGTGGGGTGTGAACTTATTAGACCCAGCAATTTTAAGAAACTCCTGAACAAGCTGACTAGAGGTTGTTTTTAACACAGCTTAACTGACACACCATGCTTTAAGAAATTGAAGAAATCTTTCCTAGAAGGGGAAAAAAAAAGTCTGTTGCACATATATTTAAGCTGAGTTTCTTTCTCCTATTTCATTCACTTAGAGAGAAATCTGCAGCCTGGACTGCTATTATATCAGTGTCTATCTGGTAGGTATTGGAATCTCTAAACAAGGCTACAAGCTACTAGAAACAGACTTTAATGGAGCATATATTTAGGGTTTGCAGAGGAGGATTCGGAGCCAAGGAGAAAGCATGCTCCTGAAATGTTGCAGTGCATCCACAGGCCTTGAGAGTAGAGAAATAACAGCTATTAGAAAGTTGGGAGGATATAACATATAGTCCCAAAGCGACCAGTGAAACTATCTTGCTAATACAATAGCATATAATAGTAGAATGGGTATTTAAGAAAGTGGAAAAATTTTAGAATGCAATTCAAACTTCTGACCTTAACAGGAAGGGAATGGGGTAGAAATATTTTAAGACATATGAGACATTTTAAATAAACCATTCAGCAAAGTGGTTGGAAGTCATTTTCAAAAATCAGATCCAGGGAGCAATTTATAGCAATGCTTTACTAGAAAAAAGTTCAACGGCATAATCGGATTTAGAGACCCCAAATTCTTACTATTAGTGAACCTAATTCAGAAAAAAAGAGAGTGATGTGACATCAGCTGCCGTCTGGGATCAAGAATAAATAGACTTTCACACTGAAAATGAGTGGGGAATTTGAACTGAGGTAAATATGAGGCAGACCCAGAAGTCAAATGCAGGTGCTAAGAAGTCAACCGGAACTGGCCCCCCACATTTAATAAGAAGGTATGGCAGCCATGCATGCTGTTCAACAAGTATTTTCTCTTCTCTCTTTCTAACATATGGTGGTACCACATTTCTCCACTCCCTGTGAATTTAGGCAGAACCACCTAACTTGCTTTGGTCAATGAAATGTGAGCAGAAGTGATCAGTCACTTTCTAAGACAAAAACATTCAGAGTCAGTACACAAGTCGTTATATCCCTTCCCACTGCTGCAATGATTAAGGAAACACATGTCAAAATAGAGTCCTTTAGCCTGGTCCTTGATTGTCCCCAGTGAACACGTACATAAATATAATGAAGAAATAAACCTGTATTGCTGTAAACTCTGGTGGATACACTCTAAGGTGATGCCCAATACTGCTCATCTCCTACTGTTCATGCTGTCGTGTAATACCCTCCTTTTGAGTGTTGGTAGGACTTGCTTCTAACCAATAGAATATGGCAAAAGTAATGGGAGGTCACTTCTATGATGATACTACAATACATGTAAAAACGTCTTACTTGCCGACAAACCATGACTCTCCTTACTGGCCTTGAAGTAAGCTACCATGAAACAAGGACCTATGGTGGAGAAGCACAGTGGCAAGGAATGGTGGACAGTCTGCAGGAGAGAAAGGTAGCTTCAAGCATGAAACTGAAGCCTCAGTCCAATAGCTAATATGTGGTAGATTCTGCCAACAAAATGAGGGATCTTAGAAGTGAATCTTTTCCTAGTCAAGCCTCTGGTGAAACCACAGCCCCAGCTAACACCTTAGTTGCAACTTCCTGAGACTTTCATGAAGAGAATCTAGAACCCCAACATCTGACTTGCAGGAACTGTGAGAAAATTAATGTGTTTTAAACCAACAAGTTTATGGCCATTTGTTATACAGCAACAGGAAATGTATATAGAAGCCATTGTGTTTCAGAAGTTGTTTCTTACAGCAACATAACCTATCCTATTCCTTCTGACAGAAGAATTCCAAAAGAGCTCAAGATTTATGTTCAAGAGTACGCCTATAAATTCCTTAACAGTATAGGTGGCCCTAGCCCATAGCAAGCTCCTAAGATCCACTGGTTTTGCTTATCTAAGTACCCACTGTGTGGTATTATGTTTGCAGTGGAACTGCCCCATATGTGTGAAACAGATTGAAGAGGAGCCAGAAATTCTGTGAGGTAGAAATACTTACCAGTTGACTTAGTGATCATTGGGTCTCTTAAACAGTAACCATGAAGTGAACTCTATTTTTTGTATCCAGAATTTTCAAAGAAAATTGATGATTTGGGATTATGTGACATATTTATTTGTACCACTCTATACCCTCCAGAACACTATCCTATATCTCCAGATTTATATGCATCTTATAAGAGCCAACTATATGAATTAGTTATAAGATGAATGCATGCTCATAATGCTGAAAACAGTGGACGTATCTACAATCATAAAATTTAATACATTTTTACAAAGTAAGTCTGCTATATGGCATTTATGCTAAACCTCCCAAGAGGCTCAACAACTTAGTGCTTGGTTATTATTGGCCTCTCATTTGTTATAACTTCTCTCTGAGGTCACTTTCAGAGTCTACTATGAGCTACATGCAACTAGTTTCTTCTAAGTATCTCCCCTAATATTAGACTCTGAGAACCTTCAGAAAAGGGCCATATCTCGGGCGCCTGGGTGGCTCAGTTGGTTAAGCAACTGCCTTCGGCTCAGGTCATGATCCTAGAGTCCTGGGATCGAGTCCTGCGTCGGGCTCCCTGCTCAGCGGGGAGTCTGCTTCTCCTTCTGACCCTCCCCCCCTCTCATGTGCTCTCTCTCTCTCTCTCTCTCTCTCTCACTCTCTCTCTCAAATAAATAAATAAAATCTTTAAAAAAAAAAGAAAAGGGCCATATCTCATTTTGATTCCTATATTCAAAGCTTAGCATGTTGGCTGGCAGTTGGCTCTTGGCTCTTGGCTATTGGAATGGAATAGAAGGGAAGGGAAGAGAATGGAAGAGAATATAAGGCCCTGGGCTTGGTTGTTTGGTTGCTGTACATCAACCAAGTTATTGGTGAAACTGTATTTCCAGCACATGATCTGTGGTAGGGTAAGAGTAAGACATGGCATGTGAGCATATTTCTAACAGGTCTATGAGGATTGACTCAACCACTTTGAATTGAAATTTGAAGGCTGTTAGCCCAGCCCATAAATATACTTTTCTGAATACTATCAATACATTCACTTTGAAAGTGGTAGACTCAGAAGTTATGTTTATATTTCATGACCCTGTTCCTCCATTGTTACTGAAAGAGGAGACATCAGATTCAAGTTAGAACAATTAGATTTTGTCCCTAGAAAATCTGGAATTAGGATTCATTGAAACAGTATCTGTTAGTCATTTGAACTGAGGAAGGATTAACTGAGGAGCTGCATGGGTAGCCATATGCACACAGAAGAAAAAAAGTCTCAGTGCAGAGAGAAGAACAGAGAAGTCACAAAGACAATGCAAAAATAAGAGACCAGGTAGGAAGTGGGAGAGAGAACAAGAGAGAAACTGACTGCCTTGGTGACTGAAGAATCCCCATTTCCATCCATAAGTTATTATAATTAAATGCCTCTTTTACACTTATAGCAAATTGTGCTTTTATTTACTTTGAAGCATGAAATTTTTGAAATGTATCTCTACTAAGACGCCACATTTTCCAAGGCCTGGAAAGAATTTAAGCAGTCTATGAACTTAGATGGAAAAAAAGAAAAAAGAAAAAGAAAAGATATCCTTAGCTTTACCAATCTGTAAGTAAAATTAGTTTTCTTCAACTATGGATGTAAGAAAATAAACAGTAATATAAAACAATGATTATAACTTTGTCATCAATAGAAATCAATAGAATTTCCATACCCCATTACAGTTGTCTCAGAAATCTTGATATACTGTGTATGTTGATCACAGCTTCAAAATAATGGTAGTTCTTAGACTCACCACTAGATAGTATTATTTAATGCATTAATAAGGAGGCACATAATTACGTTATCATAAATTTGTTTTTTAATACTTTGCTAACTGCATTTCAACATAATTTTTTCCATTGCAATCCTGTGTATTTTATTATATGAATTTTATTTTTTATTTTTTTATTTTTTATATTTTGAAGATTTTATTTATTTATTTGTCAGAGCAAGAGCACAGGCAGAGGGAGAAGCAGTCTCCCCACCGAGCAGGGAGCCCGATGCGGGGCTCAATCCCAGGACCCTGGGATCATGACCTGAGCCGAAGGCAGACGCTTAACTGACTGAGCCACCCAGGCATCCCTGAATTTTAAAACATTATTCTGAGAAAAAGATACAGGATTCACCAGATTTCCAAATGGGGCTAGGGCATATAAAATATTAAGAGACCAGAGGTACCTGGGTGGCTCCGTCAGTTAAGTGTCCAACTCTTGATTTCAGCTCAGGTCATAATCTCAGGGTCATGGGATCTAACCCCATGCTGTCCTTCCCACTCAGTGGGCAGTCTTCTTGAGATTCTCTCCCTCTCCCTCTGCCCCTCCCTCCTCTCTCTCTCTCTCTCTAATAAATAAATAAACCTTTAAAAAATGTATTAAGAGACCAAAGACAGACAAGAATTAAGCAATTTGATTACCAGAGACCAAAATAATCAAATCTAGGGAAACCATGAGTAGACCAAGCAGAACCAGACCCTTATACCTCTGAGGATTACTTTATTTCATAAACCCAGGTTTGGACTTCTTACATCTACTGTGTTAAATATTTGACTCTATCTTTAAAAAACCTTAATGAAAAATATGAAGTGTTTTTTTGTTTCTACTATAGCTGATGAAACATTAAGTGGTATTATCATGCTGAGTCAAATCGCTCAAGCTGACTACCAGTTAAGGAACGTAAATACAGGCTGTATTGAATTTGGAAGGAGTAATGGAAAAACTGAACCCCATCACTCCTATCATTTCAACTGTTTTTCTCTTATAATGTTCTGATCCTCTTTCAGTAACTTAAGGTAACTTAAGATAATTTATATGTATATTCTTGTGATGATTTTAAATAAGCATTCTGTCAGCATCCAGTTATTACCTAAACTAATTTGAGAAAGAGAGTCTGTGGCTAGAATAACAAATGAGTGGGTTTGCAACTTATGGCATTTAGGGAGTGAAGGACCATTGACAGTAATTACTTCTTTTCCCCTTGAGGGCCCCTGAGCAGGAAAGTACTGCATTTTCCTACTGAGGAAATTCAGTGTTTGACAGACCATGTACAATTATAAAATTAGCTAACTGATAACTTATTAACATGAGAAGCATGCATGTTCATCAGTAGATATTTTTAAAATAAACTTCTACTCCAATTTCAAAATAATATTTCAAATAAGACCTATCGAGAAACTTTGTTTTATTTTATTTCCTTTTTCTTCATTTGCATAGTCTGCCATTCCTGATCAATTCTGGAATCTTTACAGATTTAGGTAGACAGAGAGAAAACCACTTACTATGAGGTCTCTGAATTTTCCCACAGTTGCAAATTAATCTATGACATTATTCTAAAAATATTAAAAATCACTATCAACAACTACAACAGAAACCAGGCAAGATAAAGTAAGGCCACCTCTGAGGGTTTTCTTAACATAGAAACACACACACACACACACACACACACACACACACACACACACACACACACACACACACACACCCCTTGATTCTTGACTATTTGAGGGCAATGGACACTATTTACAGGAAGAAGAGCAGATGGGTGCATAGTATCTTTTCAATATCCTTAGGAATCATTTTATAAAAAGACTTAGTTTAAGCCATCCTGTTTAATCTACAAAATTCTATAGTAAATTTTAGTCTCCTAAAAAATAAGAGTAAAGAAAAATACCTTAAGAGAATAGCTGTATACTGTAACATTCAAACAAAAGCTAACTAAAAAATGAAAAATCTTGACTCTAACAACCTCATAATGCCTTAGTTAATGGAGGTATTTAAAAGCTGCTTACTGACAAGGTAGAACTTGAGTTCAAATTCCAAATCTGCTGCTTTCCATCTGCATGTCCTAGGGAAAATGACTGAATGAGCCTCAGATGATTCATGTGTAAAAGGAAGACTATAACAATTCTCCCTCAGGGATGTTGTGAGGATTTCAGGAAACAATAAAAGTGCCTGGTAAAGTGCTTGACATATTATAGATGCTCAGTAAACTTCAGCATGCTGCCCTCTTCTGCTGGTTCTGTATCCCTACTGACCATCAGGCTGAGCACATGTACAAGAGTGAGTCAAATGGATGTTGATTTGGGGTAAGATGGAATCATGGAAAAGAAGGAAACATAAACTTAGAGTGATTGCATTTGAAATAGAACTAAACCTTAATAAAGAAAGAGCAACAAAGCAATACATCTCAGATGGGAAATAAAATAACTCAAGCTTGGGTGTCTTTAATTCTTGTTAGTTTGAATCTCTGAGGCCCTTTCTTAGTTTCTTCTTCCTCAGGAACCTCTTCAGCATTCTCCACTGCCTTGCAGGAAATCTTTGCCTTCTATTTTGATTATTTATTTTGATGCTATGTATTTAAATTAGGCTTATTATATTTTCAATGATTTAAAGGAAGTGGACATATAGTGGTAGTACATAATAAAATTCCTTAATGCTTACTGTCTTAAACTAAAATTTAGGTAATAAGCATTAGAAGATAGATTTCCCCATTCTAAAACCCCATAACCCAAATGACTGGCTTAGTTAAGCAACAATAAGTGAGAAGGGAAGAAGAATAAAAAAAGGAGAGGAGAAAGGAGAGAAGAGTGAAGGAATGAGGGAAACAGGAAAAAAAAAACAAAGAATAAAAATACACTTAAAAAAACTAATTTCAATTTGGTGAGTAGTGAATGGTTTCTTGAAAACCCAAACTTATGATGTTTCTGTAACCCAAAAGTCCAGCAAGGCATGGACCATTTGCAAAAAGTGTAAGAAAATACACTGCCTTTCCCATCTGCTTCTTCCTCCATACCCTATACATCTCTTTTTTGTTGCACTTCCAGAAATGCAAAATGGACCTGGTAAATTCTCAGAAAAAGAAAACTAAAGCAATCATAAGAATTCAGAGTAGGAATAGAGCTAGGGAAGACAGCCAGCAATTCAAGAAGGAACTGAAAGAGTAAAACTCTTCAACCTGGAAAGACAAAACTACAGGATGCTAATCACATTAAAATCCTTAAAATACAAAATGATTGATATGACTACAATAAGCATACATCTGACTCACAGAATCTGAAAGACTAGGGTCAAGTCTCCTTTAAAAGAGATGCTTCTCAAAACTGAGCAAGATAAACTTAGGACAAAAAAAAAAAAGGAAGTACTTCTTTATACAGAGGACAATAATCTTATGAAACTCTTAATCCCCAAGACGTAGGTACTGACAACAAATGTAAGTAAGTTTTGAAGGGGATTGGCTGAATTTGTACACCACAATGCCATCAATGGAGATTATGAGGAGCTGACACATGCTCTACCTCTAAGGTTGATGTCAGGATGAAAAATTACAAACACTCATGGTTCATCCCCTAGGGCCATTGTTTGCACAGATTTGGAGGCTAGATGCAACATTAATCTTGACTGGTCATGGTTATTTCTAAATTTCTAAGCTTTATCCCCCAATTTAAAATTTATAAAGTCATGAAATAAGTTGGAAGAAAACTTAGAGCTCATCTAGTTTAACCCCTTCATAGGAAGCTTGAGTCCCAGAGTCATGGTGACTTACCTCAAGTCACCCAGTTGGCTGATAGAAGAGTCAGAAATAAAATCAGTTCTTCCCCAAAGTTTGTAGATAACAGCATTAACTTTCTTCTCTCTTCATGGCAACTGAAAATAAAATTATAGAACATAATAGAGTTAATCGAGATGCATACCCAGAGCAGGGATCACTGTGGTTCCCTTTCCTCAATCAGGAAATTAATTTCGTAGAGGTATTCTATTTACCTCTTCTATCCAACTCTTCCATCATGTGCCTTGAAATCCACATAAACTTAGTTGCTTTTTTTATTAGCAAATTTAGTTTCTTTACTAACTTCAGTTCTCAGTCAGTTTTGAAGCCTGAACTAAAGCAAAAACCTCTGACAGAGACTTTTTCTGCTAAAGGAACTTCAAATTATGGAAACTGACATCATCTTTCTTAGGGAATTTTAAAACTCATCCTGGTAAGCAGCTCTACAAAAAGTAAATGGTATGACTATTGGGGTTTTATATGTGCAGTTGCCTCCAAAACCACTCACCTTGAACTAAATCATAGTAAACATCCCTCCCAGGCTAACCCGAGAAAGTGGAACCACTCAGTCATAGCTGGTAAGGATGTTCCCTCTTCATTAATGTGTGTACACATATCTTTAGCCATTCTACAGAGAATTGCACCATTTGACATTGCATTTGCAGACTCCACTGAATAGATGGTCTCAGATATTTATTGAAAACAAATAAGAACTATTATTTGGTTACTGCAAGGATGTTGCAATTTTATTTGACTGATATTCAGAGAAATCAAACCACAAGGAAAATTAACCAGTGAGGACCCAGTGAAGCTCTGGTCACCAAACAGTCACTCACAGAACTCTGTTATCAGAATTTAGTAGACAAAAGGATATGCAAAATATAAGCAATACAGATTAACTGAAAATATAAATTACACATAATTATACCTAGCATATAATTGTCCATGAGTAGAAATGAATACGAGAAGATTATGCAAAAAGTGAAAAGCTTAGATGATGAATGTGATCTATTTAGGGTGTGAACTTTGCCCAAGGCCTCACATGCTCTAAGACACTTCTGAGTAAACCATTACCTGGTTGTAGCATGGAAATGTAAAGGGACTGATTCATGTAGAGGACTGCTATTGGACCTGTCCAATGTTAAGATCAGGTCACTGAAATTCTCTCCATATCAGCCAGCAGTACCCTCTCTACACTCTGAAAAATTCTAGTACTTTATGTTTTATACTTAATGATTATGTTTGTGTTCTTGATTTTTAATTAGATTATAACTTAATCAAGGAAAACAATACTATAATCTTTTAAAATACGTTAAAACTCCTTGTGCCCACATAGTACCTGACCTGGACCATTAATAGACCGAGCAATCATAGATCATGACAGGCAATCAAAATGGAGAAGGCAAGGAAAAAGGGGGCCATTTTTCAAAGTACATTTATATTCCTAATCTGACCTTTAGATTTCTTAAAGAGTGTTGGAAATGATTTTTTTTATAAGATAAAGTTATTATTTCCATGCATACTAAATCTGCTGTAGCTGACAATTTGGAATAAACAGAATTTTTACACAGCAGAAAAACATATCTAAATCTACTTTAAAAAGAAATTCAAACCCTGCCTGGCCATGAGGAAGCAATAATGCCAGAATAATTCTTCTACTGTAAACCATTAAAACAGTAGACAGAATATATGAAATTACTCTTTTAGTCACTAGAAAGCAGATAGCACAGAGCTATGATCACTGAAAATAAGAGTCCTTGGCTTTCTGCCTATATGCAATTTCAGGACTGGACAACAGGAAAGGGAAATTCAAACAGAGACTGCCATCTTTCTTAGCACAAGAGACAGAGATAGAAGTTCAAAGAGGCCAAGAAAACTCAAATTGGTGGGTGCGGGGGGGAGCAGGATTGTAGAATACCAGAGAGGAGAAAGCTATGAAGAGAAAGAGGTCCAGATATGCATTACAGTCCTCTTGAATCTCGAGCTGAGTATGAATCTGCACATATCTGCAGTGGGCCAGGCAAAGAACAACTTTCCGAGAAAGAAAACTTATTGGTAATCTGTAGACAAGTAATGTGCTCACTCAGGGCATAGTGCTTACTCAGGGCAAGAAATAATTTGTGCTCCCACTAGCCAAAATAGAAAGACCTTGTTGTTAATATATGGCATTCAGTAAATGTCCCAAAAGAATCATGCTTTAGTAATAAAGCTAGAATGGAGGCTACTTTATACCTGCCCCAACACCAAAAGCTTGAAAACAAATCCTAAAAGGATCAAAATGACCTTAAGCAAATTTATTGCCTGACAGCACATTCTTCATATATATTTAATAAGTCTAATACTCAAAAAGAAGTAAAATCATAAGGCCCAACAGCCAATCAAAATGACTAGACATGTGAAAAAGCAGAAAAATGTAACTTATAACCAGAAGAATCAACTAACAGAAGCAGACATAGAAATGACAATGACAGTGGAATCAGCAGAAAAAGATGCAAAAATCATTATTATTAATGTGTTCATTATGCTCAAAGGTTTAAAGAAAAACATAATGAGAAATAGAAAATATAAGAAAAGAATCAAATGGAAATTCTGGAGATGAAATATCTGAAATAAAACTATCACTAGGAAGAATTAACACCAGATTTAGACACTCAGAAAGGAAGACCAGTGAACCTGAAGACATAACAACAGAAACGACGCAAAATAATACAGTAAGAGAAAAAAAAAGAGACTGAAAAAAAAAAGAAAAAACATGTGCTTAGCTGCAAGGAATGTAACCACAATGTGACTGGAATACCAGAAAAAGGGAAAGAAGAGGGAGATAGAAAAATATTTAAGAAATTAATATTCCAAAATTATCCAAAAGTTTCCCAAATTTGGTGAAAACAATAAGCCCACAGCTTCAAGAAGATCAATAAACACTAAATAAACACAAAGAAAACCACACCAACACACATTATAATGAAATTACTGAAAACTGGCAATAAAAAGAAAAGGCATAGAAAAAAAGAATAGAAGGAAAAAAAATGACCATGGACACATAAAACTCAGTGATCCAGAGTTGATGAAATGAAAGGGGAAAAAAACTTATCAAATTAGAACACAGTGAAAATATCCTACAAAAATTAAGCAATGAAGACTTTTCAAGCAAATAAATCTGAAAGAATGTTTTGCCAGCAAGTACGTGTTAACTAAAAGAAATGTTGATTAAAATTTTTCACATACAATAAAATGATACCAGATGAAAAACTAGGTGACAAAAAAAAGAAAGAAAAAAAACAACAAAAATGGTAAATATTCAGGTAAACATAAAAACATGTTAATTTCATTTTTTAAAAAAATCTTAAAAATAATTGGCTATTTAAAACAAAAATATGTTGTGGGGTTTAACATATTCCTATACCTATACATATGTGAAATGTACCATAATAAAAGTACAAAGGATTGGGAGGGAAATAGTATAGGCAAATGTTTCAAGGTTTTTAAGTCATACATATAATTTAAAATATGTTAAGTTAAAGATATATAGTATAAAATCTACACTAGCCACAAAAAGATACACAGAGATGTACAGCTAATAAACCAATAGTGAAGATAAACAAATAGTAACAAATTAAACAAAATTTCATTAATTCAAAAAATAAACAAAAATAAACAAAAACCAGATGGCATGATGGTAAATTTAAGCCCAATTATGTTAAAAGTTACTTAAGTATAAATGGTCTAAGCACTCTAATTAAAAAACAGAGATTATCAGCCTGAACAAAAAAAGCAATAATGAATTACATTCTGTCTACATTTTAAGTATTTTTCTCTAAGTATAAAGATATCAACAGGACAAAAGTAAAATGATGCAAAAAGATGGACTGTACAAACACTAACATTAAGAAAGCTATAGTAACTATAGTTAGGTAAAGGAAAATGCCAATCAAAGAATATTAACAGGAATTAAAAAGAATATTTCATAATGTTGCATAATGATAAATGGGTCAATTCCTAATGAACATATAATAATTTTATATTTTATATGCCTAAACATAAATTTCAAACATAAATTTCAAAATTCCATGAAGCAAAAAATTGGCAGAACTGAAAAGAGAAAGAGGCAAATATATTATTATAATTAGAGATTTCAACATTCTTAGTAATGATAAAACATTGGACAGAATATCAGTGAAGATACAGAAAGCTGAACAACACATTCTAACAACTTGACCTGTCTGACATTTATTTACAGAACACTTTACTGAAAAACAGCAGCACATACATTATTTTCAACTGAACATGCCACATGCCACCAAGATAAACCATATGTTGGACTATAAAACAAGTCAATAAATTTTAAAAGATTCAGATACACAGTATGTTCTCTGACAAGAGAATTAGCACAGAAATTAACAAAGCTACCTGGGAAATTCCCAAATATGTGGACTTGAAACAATGCACTTCTAAATAAATATGTCAAAGAAAGAATCACCAGAAGAATTAGAAAATATCTTGAACTGATGAAAATGAAATTATCAAAATATCAAAATCGTAAGATTTGGCTAAAACAGTGCTTAGAGGGATAATTATAGCTTTACATACTTACATTAGAAAAGAAGAAAGGTCTAAAAATAAATAAGGTAAGTTTTCCATTTAAGAAACTAGAAAAAGAAGGGCTAATTAAAAACAAATTAGTATAATGAAGAAAATAATGCACATGTAATTGAAAATCAATACAATTTTAGAAAACAATAAAGAAAAATCAGTTAAAGCAAAAATTGTTCCATTGAGAAGTCTAACAAAATTATAACTAATTAGCCTGATCAATTAAAAAAAAGAGAGAGAAAGGACACAAATTACCAGAAATGACACAGGAGAGCACTAAAGATCCCACAGACATTAAAAATACAGTCGTTATCACAACTTGATAACAATATAGGCTACCTTCAAGAAAAACATAAATTCCTTGAAAATCACAATGAACCAAAACTAACACAAGATGATATAGAAAATCGAATTTTGCAATATTCATTAAAAACATTGATTTTTCTATAATTTTCACAAAAACTGCAGGACGTTATGATTTCAATGAATTATGTCAGACATTTATGGAAGAAATAATAACCATACACATGCTTTTTCAGAAAACAGAGAAGGAAAAACTTATCATATCGTTTTATAAAGCTAGCATCACTGTAATACCAAAATCAGATGCAGTCTTTACAAAAAGAGGAGCTACAGACCATATCCTTATGCATATGAACACAAAAACTCTTAACAATTTATAGTAAATAAAATCCAATAACATATAAGAAGTATAACATACAGGGTTTACCCTCAAAATGCAAAGATAGTGATGAAGAAAGAATTAATCCACAAATGGATCTTACCTGGAGAATGTGAAGACTGGAGGAGGTAGCCACTTGTTCATATGCAAAAGCAGCAACCTAAGACTTTCAAGGAACATGAAAAATCAATGAACCATGACACCACCAAAGGAACACAATATAGCCTCTTCAGTAGTGGTATTAGAACAACTGGGTACCATACGGAAAAAATATAAATCTCACCTCTTACCTGCATCTTTAAAAATTAATTCAAAATGGATCTTAGACTTACATGGAAAAACTGAAATTATAAAACTCTAGAAAAAAATATAAGAGAAAGATGTGTTATCTTGGACTAGGCAAAGAGTTCCTAAGTCACACACAAAAAAATGTGAATCCTAGAAGAACTGAACTTCATCAGCATTAAAAATTACTACTTTTGCAAAGACAATGTTAAATAGAAAGACACAATCTAGGAGAAGATATCTGCAACACACACATATGATAAAGGACTTGTATGGAAAATATATAAAGAATATTTACAACTCAATAATGTGAAGGAGATCCAATTTAAAAATGGGCAAATGATTTGAACAGACACTTCATTAAAAAAGAATATACAAATAACTAATAAGCACATGAAAAGATATTCAACATCACTAGTCACCAGAGAAATAGGACTTTAAACTGCAATAAGGTAACACACTACACTCACACTCAAATGTCTAAAGTTGAAAAGACTTGTCCAGGTAGTAGAGCAATGGCACTCATACATGGCTGGTGGGAACATGAAAGGATAAAACCTTTGGGAGACATTTTTTAAAAGAACTTAAACATACAGTTACCATATGATTCGCTATTAACTAAGACATTCACCTTGGAAAACTGAAAACCTGTATGCACAAAAACACTTGTACAGGAATGTTCACAACTTTTTTCTCTAGTCAAAAACTGGGAACAACCAGAATGTCTATCAAGAACAATGTGGCTGAATCTAAAAACAACACATTGAGTGAGAGAAACCAGACACATAAAAGTATAACTCTATGTTTCCATTTCTATGAAACACTAGAAAAGACAAATCTTATATATAAGGACAGAAAGCATAGCAATGACTACCTGGGACCCAAGTCACAGTAATGAAAATGTTGTATATATTGATTTTAGTGGTAGTTACCCAGGTACATTTATCAAATCACATAAAACTTTTCATTGAAAATCACATCTTTTTTGCTCTCTTTGGCTACCAAATGAAGGACTCTCATGTCCAAGGAGTTTTGTAGAGCTTGTTTGCGATCTGCACATTTATGACATTTAGTAGCATAACGCAAATGATGTCATCATAAATGCACATGCACAGATTCTATATACATGTTTGTTAATAGGCTTTGTTGCTTTGGAAAAGTATAAGTATTTTCTCAATATTGGCTGCAGAGATCTATACATGCCTATCAGTTCAGGCTTTATTAAATTGTTTGTTTGATCTATCAGTGTATAAAAATGTCCCATCAAAATTCTGTTTTGGCAATTTTTCTTTGGTAATTCTGTCAATATTTATCTATCATGTTTGAGGCTGCACTGGTAGATGTATTCAGGATTCAGAATTGTTATATCTTTTTGGTGAACTGTTCCTTTTATGATTAAGTAATAATCCTCATTACCTCTAGCAATACATTTGTCTTTGAAGTCTATCCATTTTGATAACATTGCTACATCAACTTTGTTTTGATTAGAATTTTGAAAACACATATTTTCCATTTCTCACTTTTCAACCTTCCTATTTCTTTATATCATAGGGATGTCTCTTGAAATTACCTTGTAGCTTGATTTAGGTTTTGCTTTTACAGCAAGTCTTTTTCTTTCTAAGAGATTGTCATCAAGAAAGTTTCTTATATTTACAATTATTGTGATTATTGATATATTTAAACTCATTTCAGCTTTTAATTTCTCATGCATTTTATTAGTATGAAGACTTTAATATCCAGTCTGTAATATTTATTAGTTGTATTTGTTACAAGACCTTAAGTTTTTTTAATTCAAAGCTCCTGAGAGGTCTTTCCTAAATAGGATTATCAAAAGAGGGGAGTAGAGGCAGCAGATGATGTCTGTTTCTTAACTGAAATGATCAATCCTACCCCAGTAAGAAGATGATGTATTTGTGAGAATTTTGGAGTTGGAAAGAATCTTAGAGGTTGCTTAATTCATTTTACATGTGAAAATTAAAGCCTGGAGGGTTTAGATTTGCTGTTCAAGGTCACAAAGTGAGTTAATAATTATTATATGATTGGACTGAAGTCTCCTAACTCTTTGTCTAATATTCTCTCCATGCTGTCCTTTTAGATTTATGTTGTACAGACTGTTGAATATCATCATCTCGGCAATACAATAGTAGCACATGTCTTCCTGAAGGAGCTTGTAAGTTGAATCAATTCTGATATGCATATTAAATTAAGAAGCACGCAAAGCAGATGGTAAAATGCAAATGGATTAAGAGCTCCAAGGTTATACAGATTTGAATCTATTTTAAAAAGTGATAGTCTGGGGGCGCCTAGGTGGCTCAGTCATTAAGCGTCTGCCTTCAGCTCAGGTCACGATCCCAGGGTCCTGGGATCAAGCCCCGCAAAGGGCTCCCTGCTCAGCAGGAAGCCTGCTTCTCCCTCTCCCACTCCCCATGCTTGTATTCCTTCTCTTGCTGTGTCTCTCTGTCAAATAAATAAATAAATAAATTTAAAAAAAAAAAAGTGATTGTTTTAAGTCTCATCAGTGACTTTGAAAACAACAGGCTCAACCACAATGGGAAATATGAAATATTTTCTAACTTGCAGTTGCCCTTTGTAAAAAATGTTTTATTTCAATATCTAATTTAGTATTTCTCATTTTGTAATACCCTGCAGCATTATTTCTCTACAACTTTTACCTTCCCATTGAGTGTTTTAATTTTTCTATCATTTATTTTCACTCAAAGGCATTAACCTGCTTCTTTGTTACTTTTCCAGATACCTAAAAATTTTAAATATTATTTCCAGTTAATCCCATATGGCACACAAAATGAAGAGCCACTGCAGAGAATAATTACTCAGTATTTCAAAATGCAGAACTGCTGGGGGAAATTAGGTGACAGGAAGTGATGCCATCAGGTCTCACAATGTTAACAATGGAAAAGCGGCAGTCATACTCAGAAAAAGCTTATACTTTCTCTACGTGAGAAAGAAAAGGGAAACACGAATATCCAATCTCAAATTATGCTTCAATTCCTACTTTAATGTTCTCTTCTTAAAATACACACTGCCAAACCCCCTGGTTCAGCAGATCTTTCAAAACCAGCCTTTGAGATTTTAGTCTAGGGCTGCATTCTGAGCATATTTTTTAGCAGATAGACCAATTAGGCTTTTTCCCTGACAGCAGCCAATGTTGTGGGGCCTTTGTTAAATTCTATCACATCTTGTGTTTATGAAAATGAACTGTGTCCTTGGGAATTTCAAAAGGTAATGAAGCATGGGCCTCAGGAGAGCACCAGGGGGAGGCAGAGCACAGAAGGTGTCACTGTGAAGCTCTGATGGGGGGTGTTTGGTTTCTAAAGATAGTGATGCTTCTCTATGGTACGTAGGTCCAAAGAATCAGAATGAAAACGAAACTTCATGAACTCCAATATCTAGAAAAATCTAATTTTTTTATTAAACTCATGTGTATTACCAATTAATTCTGAGAAAAGGTAGATTTGGAATTTGGTATTTTTTTATTTTTTACGGAGACCTATTCAAACCTGAGAAAGGGCAGAAATGAGCTGTTTACAATGTCTTGGGCATATACCACATGCCAGCCCTAAGTTCAGCTTTTCACCTTTTTGGTTGAAGGGCTCCCTCAAAGGTTGGCTTATCCTGAACTCTACTCTCAAACTCTGGCCATTCCACTTTCCTTCTTCTCCCTCTGTTATTCTTTGCATCCCAGTGCCTTGCATGCATTTATCTGTTCATCCTCAGACTCCCTGGAACTTCACTTTGGGTGATCAAATCATCCAGCTTTGCCAAGGACTTTCTCAGTTTTAGCCCTGAGAGTCCCATGCCCCAGGAACACACTATTTTTCCTTTCTAAACTGCTCTGGAGATTTACATCTTTCTCCAAGGGACTAACCCTGCTGCATGTTCATTCCTTCAATAGGATCTTTCATCTAACAGAACATCACTGCCCATGCCCTCCCCCAAACACACACACACGAGTATAGAAATATACTGAGAATGAGAGCCAAAGCTTTGCTTCATTGAGGCTTGGCCTAAATACCTCTTCTTTGCCCTTTCAGTATTAGCTAAAACCTACCTGAAAGATTTGCTTCAATCTATTTAGTGTCTGTGTCTTGCATCTCTGTGTTCCCTAGTCAGCCTTATGCTTAATAGGTATTACTCTCCCTTTGGCTCATTTCACCAAGCTTTTCATCCTCTCTGATGACCTTTCCTTGCTGGCTCAGGCTTGTCTTGGATACTGAACCAACCTAAGAGAGAAAGTTCCTCTTTCAATAATGCCTCTCCACCATATTTCTAGGAAGTGGAACATGGAATTGTTATCCTTCACATTTTGGGATTTGCTGGCCCAGCTATAATTGCTCACTTTGTATGTGACTTGCTTTTTCCACCTTCTTTGGAAGCTTTTAGATCTTCCCTTTGTCCCTACTATTCTGAAATTTCATAAATATGTTCTTTAATGTGGGTATATTTTCATTCATCGAGCTAGAAACTCAGTGGGCCCTTTCATTCTGAAAAATCATGTGTTGATACCTTTTTATACCACTTTATTAATTCATACATTTTGTAATTTCTCTGTTCCCTCTAATAATTTGTTGTTTTACACTCTTCATTATATACGGCATCCTATTTTTTTTAATGGATGTAACATTTTCCCTTATTAAGGTAATCATAAAATGTAATATAATGCATTTATTTGAGGTTCATTTTCATCTTTCTAAATATCAAATAATTTTATTGGAATATACCTCCCAATGCCCTTAATTGTTTTAGCTATAATAATTGTATAAGTTAAAAACTAAAAGTTTCATTTTGTGAATGTTGAGACTATGGCAACATATAATTAAGGAAAATTTTCGGGGGGGTTGTTGAAAGGACTATGGAAAATCTTGTTTCTAGCCTCTACATGTTTTATATCTGCCAAAAGATACATCATCCTAAAAGAGTCACTTCCCCTTTTTCTTTTCTAGTCCATGGAGGTCAGTTGAAGAACTGACATGCTTTAATCCTAATCAGTGTGTTTGAGCCTGGGTGGCTCAGTCAGTTAAGCCTTCTGCTCAGGTAATGATCTTGGGATCTGGGGTCATGGGGTCAGATCTGGCTCTTTGCTCAGTGGGGAGTCTGCTTCTCCCTCTCCCATTCCCTCCGCGCTCTCTCTCTCTCCCTCTCAAATAATTAAAAAAAAAAACTAATCCTAATTGTTGTTTTGAATGAAATAACAGAAAAAACATTTGGGGTGCCTGGGTGGCTCAGTCGTTAAGCATCTGCCTTCAGCTCAGGTCATGATCCCAGGGTCCTGGGATCCAGCCCCGCATCGGGCTCCCTGCTCTGCAGGAAGCCTGCTTCTCCCTCTCCCACACCGCCTGCTTGTGTTCCCTCTCTCACTGTGTCTCTCTCTATCAAATAAATAAATAAAATCTTTAAAAGAAAAAACATTTAACTCCACAAAGGGACAGCTTTCTAAAATAATGAGAGGGAAAAAAAAGGAGTGATCTTAATCAAATATGAACCAAAGGCTAAGTGAATTTTAAGTAAAATAAGTCCTTGGGACAAAATCAAATTAAAAAGTTCTTAATGAACAAGGGTTCTTAGACAAAGACAGGAAGACAATAATGAGTCAGCACTGAATTAGAAACAAAACGTCTTGTCTGTTGATGAAATTATACCACACTACAACTGAGTAAGATGGCATGGGAAGTCACTTCTATGTCAACAATCAATGTTAAAGCTGAAAGGAATAGTACAGAATTAGCTCAACTCTTATTTTTATAAAGAAGCAACTGACATCAAAAGAAATAAGGAAGTCATCAAGTTTTCACAAATAGCTAATGGCCCATGTAACAAACATGTGGTTGCTCCAAAATCAAACTCTTCAATCTCTTTAATCCTACAAACTTCCATGTTCTCTTCACTATAGAAATTGGTCCTATAATGAAATATCTAACTCAACTACAGTTAAATTCTCTAGGTGAGAAAAATTGGCAAATTCTAGTTATGGCCCATATAATGTAATATTCAATACACTTCAATTTTGAAAAAGAGAAGATTATAGATCTATATGTTTTAAATAAAATATGTTTTGGGTGAACATGAAATGGTACAGAAATGAACAATGAAAGTAAGAATAAATAAAAAAGAGAAAGCAGAGAACATTTGTGAGGGCAATTAAAGGAATTTGGGTTGTAAAATTTAAAGAAAATGTTAGTGACTTTCTACAGTTAAATGACAAATTGAGGCTATTATTCCCCATCTTCATGGAGATAAATACAATTAGGTGAATACAGATACACCCAAGAAGCAGTTCTTGAGGGTAGAGTAATTTAGGTTTGGCTCAGCCCCCAGCAGTGAAACAAAATAATGGTAGATGGATCCCTAAAGTTTTGGGAGAGAGGGACTAACAACTGAAATTTGTTGGTCAGAGGTCTAGAAATTAGACCAAGTGACCACTATCATAGGATAATATTACAAAGCAAACTGCCTTTCTTAATCCAATAAATAACATGTTCAGCTCTTCCAAATCAAGGCATACTGTAAATACACAGATTCAAGGGTCTGAATAAAAGGTTCAAATCCCAGGCTTCATCACTAGTTAATGTAATTTGAGGCAAATTGCTTTCAAGTACCTAGGGCTTCTCATATGTAAATGGAGAGGATTTTGTTTCCCGCCTAAAATGGTATTTACCAATTCTTGGGACAGTGCTAGGAAATAATAAGTTATTATAATTTTCCATATATCTGAACACATACAACCTGATAGATCCAATATGATTTTTAACATAATTATTGAAAATATCAGTAGAAATGACGTTTAAAAAAGTTATCTGTTAAAGGTGTTACCAGGTCTATTTAAGAGGGAAAAAACGTAGCTAAAGTTATTTAACAGCTTTTATTACATCAGAATGACCCATCATATGGGTGGTAATGAATACTTAGACTAAATCCTAATTAAGAGTCTACTGAAAAAAAAAAAAAAAGAGTCTACTGAATTAGTGAATTTTGAATCTCACAACTGGCATTTGCTTGTTCTGATGAACATTGGGCTTTATTCACATGAGAAGTGGAGAGGTAGTTTTCCATTCATTTTTATTAGAAATATTTCTTGCAGATAAACCATGCATAAGCAAATGCAAAATTCACATATGTTCAAATTGTTCCCTAAAATACCAATCCCATGGGAACAAACTGGTTTTCAAAACAGGATAATGTATATTACAACTTATCATTGATAAAGACTTTTGAAAGTGGGAATAAGTTTGCCAGAAAAATAATCAGCACTGAACTTCCTAGGATCGAGGAAGTTGTTGAATGAATTGACTAATATAAACTAGGAAGATTAGGACCTTAAAAAAACTTTTTTCAGATATTCTTCTTTCTTTTCTTTCTTTTTCTTTTTTTTTTTTTTTTTTTGGCTATTCCCTTGCCTTTTGAAAATCAACCCAACAATTTCCTAATATATATCCAAGTTACCCCTTTTCTATTCTTTTTCTTAACATGACTTTCTCCTCTCTGTCCATCACCTTGAATTATTTTTTTTCAAAAAGTTTTTTAATCGAACATTCTTGATTTTTTCTTCTAAACAGGATATTAACTTTATTAAAGTGTTAGAATAAGTGTTTTAAATACATTATTTTGAGATTGGTAAAGGGGATGGGTGGGGTTTTTTTCTAGAACTGCATTTCTGTTCTTACGAACACTCAATCTGTAGGAGTTCTTTCTAATTCCTCAAAAAACTGGGTTACCACCTGAATATCAAGATGTTGACCCATCCACCAAACTACATTATCCTTGATTTGCTGCTTTTTATCAGGAAGAAGACTTTCAACTAAGATGGAAATCAAGATTTCTGTGTTCTAGATTTAGAGCTGTTTGTCTTTGGAATGTTTCAGCAAACCCTTACACAAAAGCTTAGAATGTTTTCCGTTCCCTCTGGATATACAGTTTCATTTTAGCTAAGGGGAGAGGGCATTAAAAAAAGGTTCCTGTCAGCCTCTGAATATCAGCCTCCAACCTGATCAACTTCTGACCATGAGTTACTTAAAAATAAAATTTAAAAAAAATCCTTTCAACTATCTTTGTCAGTTTTCAGCTGTGACACTGCAGTAAATATTCCTGCTGGTATGGAACAACCCCTTGGAAGTAAGAGGTATCCCCAAAGAGGGTGCAAAGGATACTAGGTACAGAGACAATCCTAAAGATAAGCAAAAGAAAGACAATTCCTCTGAGGGCTGGCAACAGTGAGTGGGACCCTAGTCCCAGATGGACTGCAACCCACATTTCTGTCCAACAATATTTTTGGGGGCCCCCAACCTAACAACTGCCAAACTAAATTCGCAGGACACAAAATGAGACAGACAAACCAATGGGTACTTGAAAGCAAAGTCAGGTGTCACAATTCAAAGAACTAACTCTTACAAATGTTTTTTGCCCTGCCAATCTGAATTTGGAAAGGAAGGGAAAACATGAAATTTTATCTTCCTCTCTGGACCAAGCACCACAGATACAGATCCGAGAGAAATAACTTAAGAATCTTACCCTTGGCCAGCTTCCGCGTTTTTCCAGAATCCTGTCTTCAAGTCTCCAGAGCAAGTGGATTTCATCCTGGTCACCAGAAACTATAGAGGAGGAAAAATAATTTCCTCTCTACCCTTTGTAGTGAGTGCTTGGCTGAGAACTTTTTTTTTTTTTTTTTAGGGCACCTCATAAATGGACACGTTTCTCTACGTTAAAATTCTCCACTGTGGCCACTGCAATTCAAGATTACGTTTGGTAAGGTTAACCTGTTTGCTTAGCGTTAAAACAATTTTTTTTCACCTGAGGTCGCACACTAATCTCAGTTGAGTTTAAGTCAGACCCAGACTCACTGTGGACCTGGTCCGACCCCGAACTCTGTCCGGTTGCCAAAAGTCAGACCCAGTACAACCCGAACCCACTCCGGTTTCCAAGTCGGACCCAGTTTGACCCCGGACTCTGTCCCGCTTTTTAAGTTCAACTCAGTGCAACTCATGCTGGATACTAGATCCAGTCAGGGCGGGGAAGTCAAATAAATTCTTTAAGCTCGTAACGCAAAGGCTGCAAAGCTGGGATCTGAGAGAGACTTGCCCACCACCTCCAGAGACAGCTGGAAGGCAGCGAACTCAAAGGACTCAGCAGGTATCTTGGCCTGGTTGCTCTTTGCTCCTGGAGGCTATGGAGGTCTCCTTGGGTTCCCTCCTCTGACAACACAGCTGTTAAGAGAAAAACTGAAGCATATTAAAAATTCTAAGTTCATTTGAGCAAAAATGGACTCAAATCAGGCAACATCCAGCAGCGGTCGAAAGAGCCCTGGAGAGCTGTACAAAGTCAAAGAATTTTACAGGCAGAAAAAAGATAGTAGGAAGGGAAAAATGAAGGGGAAATCGGAGGGGGAGACGAACCATCAGAGACTATGGACTCTAAGAAAAGAACTGAGGGTTCTAGAGGGGGTGGTAGGGGATGGTTAGCCCGGTGATGGGTATTAAGGAGGGCACGTTCTGCGTGGAGCACTGGGTGTTATACGCAAACAATGAATCATGGAACGCTACATCAAAAACTAATGATGTAATGTATAGTGATTAACATAATAAAAAAAATTTTTTTTTAAAAAGGGCGTGGGAACAAGAAAGTTATACTACAGAAAAGGAAAGAAAACCAGTTCCTTTCCTTTAGGGGATGGCTGATTAGTGCTGATCAGGTGACTCCTGATTACTGCCTGAAGATTCCATTTCCTGGGACCCCCGAAACTGTCACTAAGTCTCAGTTTGGAAATGACGTGGGCATTAGCATGCGCAGTTTAACACCATGTTCATTTTGGGCCTGTTGTCTTGTTCTTAACAAGCATTTTTAATTCTTTTATTATCTCTGACATGTACCAGACAGACCAAAATTCTGTGAAAGTGCCTATTTCTTCAACCCTGGATATTGCTGATCTTTATCATTTCCAGTCCTCCAATGGAAATGAGTGAGAATAATACTGCATTGTTGGCTTTGTTTGAAGTGCTCATATCAGTGATAAAATTTAGCATTTTTTCGTGTTTATTAACCATTCATTTTTCTTTTGAATAGCCTATTCACACCATTTTCCCACTGAGTTGAGTTTTTTACAAAAAATTTGCCAGACGTTTTTAATTACTATATAAATCAATATCTATCATAGATCTTATTTGTTTTTGTGGGTTTTTCCTTGGCTTTTATGCTTTCTTTTTTTAAGATTCTATTCATTTATTTGAGAGAGAGAGAGAGCCAGAGATAATGAGAGAGAGCTCGAGTGGGGAAGAGAGGGAGAAGCAACTCCTCACCGAGCAGGGAGCTGGATGCAGGCTGGATTCCAGGACCCTGAGATTCTGACCTGAGCCCAAGGCAGATGCTTAACAGACTTAGCCACCCAGGCGTGCTCTGGCTTTTATGCTTTTTAATGGAACTTTTCATAATGGAGAATTTTTCCATTTTCATGTAGTAAATTTTGTCCATATTTAACTTTATGCTTTCTGGGCTTAGAAAAAATTTACATACCAGTGTGTATTTCAGTCGCTCCTGATGTGTGTTTTCATTGATATATTTAATCTATTTGGATTTTTGTGTGTGTGTATAGAAATGAGGGCAAGGCCTAATTTTTCCTTTTAATATTGTTTTTATACCACTTGAAATGCTACTTTTATGTGTGTCTTTAAACTCCCATGTACCTAAATATGTTTCTGCATCATATATATAAATATAGTTTTATTAATCTATGATAAACATGAATTAGATACCTAAAATATTAGCAAATCAAATTCAATATTTTACTAAAAGCAAAGTATCAAGATCAAGCTGGGTTTACACCATAAATGCAAGGATGTACAGTGTTTTCTCTTTGCTATGTTTGCTTATTTCTTTCTTCATTTCTGTTTCTGTTTACTAGATTAATTTTTTTCATTCTGTTTTTTTCTTTGATGTTTTATAGAGTCACATTTTCTGTTACTGTTAGTGACAATACTTAGGTTTTAAAAACCTTATTTGTACATATTTTCTTAACTTTGAGAAGTAATAACTATCTACAATTACCTCTTGAATAAGGCAGACATTTAGCATATTTAATTTCTCCTCTTTTCCCCAACTAGCTGAAAACTATATTTCCCAACCTTGCTCGCAGCTAGACTTGGGCATGCAACTAAGTTCTGGGGTTCTGGCTGGTGGGTTGGGAGTGGAAGCCTCCAGGGGCAACTTTTTGACGCCTTCTTTAAAAACCTGCCACTCATTCTTTGGCACTTCTCTTTGTCCCGTCCTCCATCCTCCTGCCTGGAATGTGGGTATTAAGGTCAAGATTCTGAACTGGATGAGAGCATGGGTCCCTGAAGAGCAAATCTATGGATGGCCTCCCTGCAGATTTTTATATGACCAATAAAAAGTTCACTTTTTTTTAAACTTACTTTTTTTAAAGTCGCAATTATTTTTGTTGTCTTCCTTGCAATTAAGATCGATCCTAAGCAGTACAGACTTCCTGAATAGATACTATCTTTATCTTTCTTTCATGTTTAATATAGTTTCATCCTTTTTACCACATTCTATAAGAATCACACGAGTGGTAGGGAAAATGAGGTGATATACATCAAAGTGTATAAATTTCCAATTGTAAGAAGAGTAAGTTCTGAGGACCTAATGTACAGCATGGTGACTATAGTCAGTAATATAGTATGGTGCACTTGGAAGTTGCTAAGAGTAAATAAGTATTCTAACCAAACAAAAAGGAGTTAACTGTGTGAAGTGTTGGATGTGTTAATTATCCCGATCTTGACAATCATTCTACGATGTATATCAAATCATCGTATTGTGCACTTTAAATATATACAATTACATTTTTCAATTACTACTTAATAAAGTTAAAAAAATTAATTGGATCAATCTTCCAATTCATGAATTTAGTTCCAGCTGTATCCTTTCTCTTATCTTACCCCCCCAGTATTTACTTTTAGTTTAGTTATGTTTCTTAATTCCCAAGACTTCAAATTCGCTTTTCCATTGAAGCCTATCATTCTATTCTCTCCTAGAGTAAACTAATAAGTATTTTTAAGTCCTCTTTTTCTCCTATATTAATTTTTGTGTGTGTGATCATTTCTTAATTTTCTTGAATTAATTTCTGGGCTTAGAAAAAATTTACATGACTGTGTATTTCAATCGCTCCTGATGTGTGTTTTCATTGATATATTTAATCTGTTTGGATTTGTGTGTGTGTGTGTGTGTGTGTATAGATTGGGTTTCCTTACATGCCTGGGATCTTGTTGAATGTTCATATTTTTAGATTAGCCTCTGGGAAACACTGAACAAAACCCATACAGGGAAAAAAAACAGTTCTGATTTAGGAGTCCTATCTCTGGTGGTTATAAAGTGGAGCGAAAGGCAGGACTTGGGGTGGGTTAGCGTTTTGTAAGTGCATGAGAATATTTTGTCTATTCAGAAAGGTGGAGGTCAAGGTGGGGGGTGGGGGGGACTCACATTCTTCATGGCAGGCAGAAGTTATCTGGAACCTTCTCCATACCTCAGTCTCCATAACTCTTGTAATCTCTTGTGAGACAGTCTAAATTAGAATTCCTTATTCTGGGGCACCTGGGTGGCTCAATTGGTTAGGCGTCCGACTCTTGGTTTTGGCTCAGGTTGTGATCTCAGAGTCCTGGGATTGAGCCCATGTCAGGCACCTCACTCAGCACAGAGTCTGCTTGAGATTCTCTCTCCTTCTCTCTCTGCCCCTCCCACTCATGTTCTCACTCTCTCTAAAATAAATAAATAATTTTTTTAAAGAATTCCTTATTCATATCTTACCCCTCCAACTCTGTCCTGAGGCCAAAATTAGGAAAGAGTGGAAAAGAGTAATGAATAGGCATTTGTCAGTTTTCCCCCATCCAGCATCTGAAGCCTTTTCCATGTTAGGAGAGTTTTCTATTGTATGAGTCTTACTGAAGCAAAGAATGCCTCCGTTTATGAAAACTGAAACTCCAGTGATTCTCTTTTCTAGTTATCTGACCTAGACTCTGCCAATCAAAATACATCTGTGCCAGATTTGAAGAGCTGAAAGGGAAGATCTATGCCCACGCCTACAAAATTCATGTCCTTGAACAGAAGTGGCTCGATGGTAAGTTATTGTAATGCTGCCTGAATGAGGTTACAGAAATTTCATAGTAAGGCCACTTCTGTGGCTTGGATATGGTTGTTGCTTCTGGCGGCCCAGCCTCCAGCCTGGTTCTCCAGCCTTCTTGCAATTTGATGAGCCACCCGAATCCTTATCTCCTTCATTCAGAGTAGTATGTTTTGCTCACACTTAAGAACCTGATTAATACAATTGGCAAAACTATTTCACAGCCCTGTTATTAATTACCAACTGGACCTCACATAGCCTCCTTCTTTAAAACTTACCACCTATAGGAAAAGGTGGTTTTTTGAGCACTTCTCTTTGCCTGGGGTGCACTTTTCAGCAATCTTGCATTCCATTGTCAACCTAATATTACGTGTTCCATTTTTTTTAAATGTGTTTTCAGTCACTCTTCCCAGGTTTCTAAATTCCTATGCATCTCATTTTCTTTTATGTATGTTTCATGAGATGTGGGATGGTAGGAAAAGTAAATCCTACACTTAGGAACCATAGTGAACTGAATTAACTTTTATTTTCCACATTTTCTTCCTGATCCATTTTTAAAATAATAATTGCTATATAAGTATACTTAAAAATTTATATATGTACATATATGTATGTGTGTGTGTGCGGGTATATGTGTATGTGATCTATAGATCACTTAAAGAATTTCTAACTGAATGATGATGTTAGGAAACAAGTGGAGACCTTGGTATCACATCATATCGCACCGATATGCCGTTCTTTACCATTGTGATCAATGTAGTCATGTTGCTTTCAAGCTGCATTCATTGTCCATCAGCAAAGTAAACATTCCATTCTAATTTCCACCACATAGCTCCTCATCTGCTTTCAACTGAGATCATTTACAGTGTGTACAGTGTGTTTATTCTCTTTTGTGTTTTGTTTGCCTAAATGCCTGTTTGAGATGGAATCATGAAGATTATGATGGTGTCTGTTTACTGTGGTGAATATGATATTTCCTGATTTTCAGGCCTCCGATGAAATCATTACCTAGCTTTATTCAGTGTAGTGGTCCATTTATATTTTGAAATCATATGCTGCCAAAAAGCTTCAATAAAATAAACGTTTTGTTAACTAGACTGTACTTTGAATGTAGCTAGGTCCATTGTAAGTGGATGTACTTAAAGCTACTAAAAGGAATCTATACATTTGAATACAAAATTGTCAGCACATCGCATACGTTTGAATACAAAATTGTCAGCACATTGCAGATGCCCAATCATAATCTTGTGTGATTGACGTTCTTTCTTTCCAGCCCTACCCCCACCAAAAAAAAAAAAAAAAAAAATCCCTCTAATTTATCTGTTTCTTAAAATTGTCAGTGCCTGTAGTGGGTCCTCCTAAGATAGGGCACACCTGTGTATGTCTCTAGCCACTGAATTTTCCAGTTGCCTCAACATTACATTCCCCAATACTGCCTTGAAGGCTTTCTCTGTTTCTGTTTCCTTTACCTTTGCTGGTTTTCTTCTGATGAACTAACATTTTTCAGGAACTCTTTTTTCAATTTACTTTAAACTTCTGACTACTCTCTGAGTTTTCCTGCTTCTCTTTAAACTTGAGTCAGGCTGTCAACACCACTTATTGAATGCCTGCTGTGAAGAGATACAAAAGGAATCAAGGCAACATTATCTTTCCTGGAAGACTGTAAAATCTACTTGGTGAGACAGAACATATATTTCCATTGAAAGCATCTAAAACACTCCAAAATGGCCTGAAATAAGCATATATTAATTTAGCAGAACACCTATATGTATTCTAAAAGAATGCAGTTTTATTTAGTACTATGCAAGATTGATTAAGAAATCTCTTCTAGATCTGAGTTTTGAGTTTCAAGCCTATGAGACATCATGCCTCCTTTTATAACAAATATTTTATGATAACTTTTTACTGTCTCAAAATGAAATTAATAGATGATAAAATCTAACAATATACATATTTCAAAGAAATTAATATAATGCCTAATCTGCAACATAAAGGAGAATAAAGTAAAAATAATTTATAGTCAAATAATATATATTTCAAAATATAACTCATCAGCACATGTATGCTTAGAAAACAAAATGTTGTAGAGTCAAATGCTGGTCCTGTATGTGGCAACTGCAAATGTGTTGATAACTCGAAAATCAGGAGGCATGGCTGCCAGAAGAGTGGATTTCCAGAGTGGTGACTGACTCTTGGTCAAGTTCCAAAGGAAAACAAATCTTCCCTTAGCTTATATGTGGGTTACACTCATGAAAAAATCATTGTGTATTAGAACCGTATAAAACCATTTTGTTTCCTATTTGGAAAAGGGTTAAATTCTGGTCTCAAATAATTAGAAGCAGACTTCTCATTTATATGAAGAACCAGTGGCTATTCAAATATGGTGAAAATTTGGAACAGTTCTTTGTTGTGCAAGATTGTCCTCACACTGACAGATGTCTAATATCTTCCTGCTCACCACCCTGTCCAGTCATGTGACAACCTCATGTGTCTCCACATATTTGCCAAAGCATCTTCTGGGTATGGCACTACCTCCATTGAGAATAACTGGAAGTGGAAGAGAAGGTAGATCTTCAGTGAGAAATGGGCCAACCATTTCAGCACCTTCTTTCCATCCCTTGGTTCTTAAGCCTTGTTCATGTCAAAACCACATGGAGAAACTTCTGATTTAACTAGTTAATACACTTAACACATACTTACATAGAAACACTCTACCTATGTTGCCTCATTTAATCCACTTAATAACCCTTTAAGGTAGACACTATTAGTACAAATTACAGATTGAGAAACTCGGATATTGAGAGGTTAAGTGATTTGTGCAGGTCACACAGCTAATAAATATAGAAACTAAGATTCAAATATACGTATTTTGGTTTCAGAGTAATGGTAAGTAATATATTATTCAGTGGACCTATAGATCCCATCCTCAATGGTTTTGATTCAGTAAATCTGGTGTAAGGACAGAGAAATCTGTATGTATTTGAATAAGACTTTCACATATAGTGAGAAAGGCACTGACTGGTATTTGGAAACCACAGTACTATAGCACAGCTCAATTGGGAGTGACAGGAAGGAGACATATTATTAGAGTCAAATCTTTGTGTTAGAGTATAATGAGAAAGCAAGAAAAACCGTGAGTGGGGGACTATCCATGCAAAACCTTAGAGGCCAGGCTAATACACATCACTTTTGTAAAATGGTCAGTAGGGAGCTATGTATTGTTCAATAGAATGAAATCTATTGAAAGCACAGCATCAGAGGAGGAGCATAAACATAAAAATGTTATAAGCATAACACATTCAGCAAACACATAAAGATAATAAATCTGCAGTTGGAGAAGGTACAAGGTTGTATGCATGATGTGAAAAACAATAGTTTCATCTAACTAGCTATTGAATAGCTTTCAGTTATGAGGCTTACAAACCAATTAGATAATTGTGGGATCATTGATAGAAGGCACTGGGATTTAGAAAGTACCTTTCAGAGCATTAAGTCTGGAGACCACAAACCCAAACACCTCTAGGATCAGGGAGTTAATGAAAGAGAATACTTCTAAGACAATGGGGAAGAGTAGGGAGGATGTTAAATTTGAATGTGCATAGAGGGCAGCAGTTACTACTGGTATAACTATATTAGCAGATACTCTGACTTTTTTAAAGAGAGGCCAGACATTCAGATTTTTAATCAAGTAATCCACATTTTACCATGTTATGCTCAAATATATTTTAGAAGTTTTATCAAGTAATTTGTTGAAATCTGGCTATATTTTATTTTTTCACTTCTCCTAGTTTTTATAATGTCTCAAAAATGACTGATAGTGACTATAAAAAAATATAGGGACTTTAAAGTGTTGCTGGATGCCCTTTTACTAATTCCTCCCCTATGACAGTTTGCAATTACAAAACAAAACAAAATACTGGCTGTTTCACTTACAGTGATCCCTGCACTCATAATGACTGGTAGTTATAAATTACACATTCTAGGAGTCATGAAAGATTAAGCCCAGTCCCATATCTTCCACTTATTAGGTACACTACCTTCACCAATTCACTTAAACTTCTGTGCCTACCCTGTAAACTGGATATTACAATTCCCAATCGTATTTCTCACTGGGTTGCTATAAAAATCAAATGTACATCAAACATATTGAATGCTTCAAAAATGCCATACAGTGGATTGAAAATTAGGGGAATCCAGTCAGTTAGTGATTGGTTTTCTAACCTTAAATTGAGATTGATCCAGAGCTGATAGAAATGTAATGTGAACCACATTTTTAACTAAATATTCTAGAGTCTGCCTTGAAAAAGGAACAGGTAAAATTAATTTTAATATAATTTATTTAATTCAGTATATACAAAATATTACCATGTCAACATACAATCAATATAAAAATAATCATTGAGATATTTTACATATACTTTTATGCCAGATCATTGATATATGATGTGTATTTTATACTTACAGCCTGTTTCAGTTTGTGTTAGTCACATGTCAAGTGCTTGATAGTCACAAGTGGGAGTGGCTACCATATTGGATAGCACAGATCAAGATAATGACTAAGGTCCCCTTCAACTCTTAACTTTGATACATATATCATTATATATCTCATCATGCCTTAGTCTTTTTAAATGGCTAAAGCTTAAATCTACTTCATGATGAATTAAATAAGGTCCTTAGCATTTTTTTAATTAGGAATTGAAATGATCTAGCAAAATTATTCTTTTCTAATTCCATAGTAAGGAGAAGATACCAAGAATTAAAGTATATAAACAATGTCTTTTGATATATTTAAAACTAACATAGTCAAATTTTTATTCAACAGAAAACTTATTCAGCATTTTCATTGTTTAGAAGGGACATATACAATTTCACTCATGTAAGCTGCTTGCTATATTTGTTGTCAAGTCAACTGAATGCCAGACCTATAATTGAATTTTGAAATCATCAATCTGCTCTAGGAGATATCCACCACAACACTGGCGTAAAGAATTTGTGTAGTGCAGATAAATCTATCAATATGGTGATGAAGAAAAAAGATGCATGGGAAATCTTCCCATTTTTGTTCAGATACACTGAAATATTGTCTTCCTTTTTGAACATCTTGTGGGAATTCCTTAGAGGACACAGTGGACTCTCATCAGATTCTTTAGAACAGAACCTTAACTCTAAGTGCAGGCAGTGACTTAGTTATTAATTCAACACTTCAGCTTTCAGCCTGAAAAGTAAGATGGAACTTTCTAATGCCTGGAAGGAATGATACCAGAGATTTCCCTTTGGTCTCCTTTAGGGGAAATTCTTAAACCTACAAATATTATATTTGTGTTATTAACAGTGCTCTAAATTCAACTTGTCATGTGTAGAATGCTGCAGGACTACAGCATTGCACTAATCCAGAGAGCACCATTTACATTTTATTGTACGGAGTCCATGGCCAAAAGGGATATAGCTGAGTGTTTGCAACTTGGCAACCTTAATGGACTATATTTCTTCCAAAAACATCTAAACATGTCTTAAGATTAATCAATGCAAGTTATTCAGTTTAACCATCACTTATACATATTTCCTTCCTGTAAATCTCCATGTACACATATATAACCATTTCTTTGCATTTCCTATTTTTCCATCTGAGAGCCCTCTTTCATTATTTAGCAAAAAAGCTCCCACTCATTATCCTCTACAGCTGATTAAAATGACAATGAAACATCTTTCTTTTCCCTACAGATGCTGTTTCAAATATAAATATCAGGAAAAAAATAGCTGGAGGTAAATTATCCATAAAATGACACTTCCTAGCTAATCACATATTTACAAATTTTATACTGTTTCTATTACAAATAAATGAAGCAATCTTGTAGAAATTTATTTTGTGTATTCTACCAAAGAAAACATAAACTTCACTTTAATTATCACTATTATTAGCATTACTAAAATCAGAATATCACTTAATTTTATAAATTATGTATGTTTTCTTTGTATATGTACCATAAAATATGATTCAAGTGGAGTGTGTGTGTGTGTGTGTGTGTGTGTGTGTGTGTGTGTGTGTGTGTGTTTGGGGTGTAGCCTACCATTAGTCTAAAAAAACCATAATTAATTCAAAGTTGAAAATCTTGCCCAAAGTTGTGCAAGGAAACAATAGCAAAGTTAAGGATCTAGATTACATCTAAAATTTACATTAAGAAAGCCTCACTTCTTAGAATGTGAAAATTCTTTAATAAAAGCCATACATGAGTACAAGAAAGCAAGGAAGAAGACAGAACAAAAAAGAAAAGAGATGATATTCAAGCAAGAAATTTCAGGGTGGTGTTTAGATTTAGTATTTTCTATCAAGCTTTATCCTTAAATATTTTTGCTCCTTAAGAGAAAGAACTAGGCAGCATGTGCACATCCAAGCCCTTGATTTCTTTTCACAGTGTTGGTTTTGTACTAGTGATAATGATACATGCCCACTGCATAAAGAGAATTAAGAGACTTACAACAGTAAAAAAAGCGCAAAGTGTCTGGGAGGATATTTGAAAAATAAATGATGCTCCAAGCAAACTAGAATAGAGGGAATTTGCTCAACTTAATAAAGAACATCTACAAATACCTACAGCTAACTTCATACTTAATGGTGAGAAAATTTAAGCTTTACTGCTAGTATCAGGAACAAGGCAAAGATGTCCCTTCTCATGACTTTTTCAACATCATACTGGAAGTCCTACCCAATGCAATAAGACAAGGAAAGGAAATAAAAGGTATACATATTGGGAAAGAAGAAATAAAATTTTTTTTTGTGAATGACATTATCACCTAAGTAGAAAATCCAAAATAGGCAAAAAAATTATTATAACTCATAGAAGCTTTGTAGAAGCTTGCAAAATACAAGATTAATATACAAAAGTCACTCACCTTCCTGTATGCCAGCAGTGAACAAGTGGAATTTGAAATTAAAAACACATTAGCATTTATATTAGCACCCAAACAAATAAAATACATAAGTCTAAATCTAACAAAGGATGTATAATAGCTATATGAGGAAAATTATAACTTTAAAAAAAAAGATTTTATTTATTTGAGAGAGAGGGCACAAGCAGGGGTGAGGGGCAGAGGGAGAGGGAGAAGCAGACTCAGGGCTCGATACCAGGATCAAGAGATCATGACCTGAGCTGAAGGCAGACCTTAACTGACTAAGCCACCCAGGTGCCCCGAAAGTTATAACTTTCTAATGAAAGAAATAAAAGAGTAAATAAATGGAGAGATATTCCATATTCATGAATAGGAAGGTTCAGTATTGTCAAGATGTTAGTTCTTCCAAACGTGATATAGATTTAATGCAGTCTGAATCAAAATCCCAGCAACTTTTTGTGGATATTGATGAATTGATTCTAAGTTTATTTGGAGAAGCAAAAGACCCAGAATAGCCAACACAATATTGAAGAGGAAGAATAACTTCAGAGGACTTACACTACCCAACTTCAAGACTTACTGTAAAGCTGGTAATCCAGATGGTCAGTATTGGTGAAAGAATAGATGAACAGATCAATGGAACAGAAGAGAGAACCCAGAAATGCACCCACATAAATATAGTCAATTGATCTTTGACAAAAGATCAAAAGCAATACATTAGAGCAAAGATAGTCTTTTCAACAAATTGTGCTAGAAAAACTAGACATCCACATGTAAAAAAAAAGCTAATCTGGAGACTGTATACCATTCACAAAAATAAACTCAAAATGGATCACAGACCTAAATGTAAAGTGAAACACTGTAACATTTCTAGACAGTAACATAGGAGAAAACCTATATAACCCTGAGTATAATGGTTATTTTTTAGATATGATATAGTACACAATCCATAAAAGAAATAATTGATAAGGTAGACTTCATTAAAATCTAAAACTTCTGCTCTGAGAAAGGCAATATCAAAAGAATGAAAAGATAAAGCACTTGGAGAAAATATTTTCAAGAGACACATCTAATAAAGGACTGTTATCCATATGTACAAAGAATTCTCAATAACAAGAATGTGAACAACCTGATTTAAAAATGGGCAAAAGTCCTAAACAGACATTTGGCCAAAGAAGATATACAGATGGCAAGTTAGAATATGAGGAGACATTTAACATCACATGTCATCAGGAAAGCGCAAATTAAAACAGTAATGAGGTACCACAACACACCTATTAGAATGGCCAAAATCCCAAACACTGACCACACCAAATGCTGGCAAGGATGTGAAGCAACAGGAACTTCATTCATTGCTCTGGAAAATGCAAAGTGGTACAGCCATTTGGAAGACAGTATCTTACAAAACTATACATAGTCTTATCATACAATCCAGCAGCTGTGCTCCTTGATATTAAACCAAGTGAATTGAAAACATGTCCACACAAAAACCTGAACACGGATGTTAATAGCAGAATTATTCATAACAGCCAAAACTTGAAAGCAGCCAATATGTCCTTGATAGGTGAGTGGATAAACTGTGGTACATCCAGACAGTGGAATATTATTATTATTCAGCACTAAAAAGAAATAAGATATCAAGCCATGAAATAATATGTGACAAAGACTCCTTTCTTAATGTCTTGGCTATTGTGAATAATGCTGTAATGAACCTGGGGGAGCAGATCTCCCTTTAGGATAGTGATTTTATTTCCTTCAGATATATGCCCATAAAACAGGAATGCTGGATCATATGGTAGTTCTATTTTTAATTTCTTGAGGAACATCCATACTGATTTCCACAGTGATTGTACCCATTTATATCCCCAACAACAGAGCAAAAGTGTTCCCTTGTCTCTACATCCTCTTGAACATTGGTTATCTCTTGTATTTTTTATAACAGCCATTCTAAAAGGCGTGCAGTGATAGCTCATGGTGGCTTTGATTTGCAATTTCCTTAATGGTTAGTGATAATGAACATCTTTTCATGTACTTGTTGCCCCCCCATTTGTATGTCTTCTTTGGAAAAGTGTCTACTCAATTCCTCTGCCAGCTTTTAAATCAGATTGTTTGTGGCTTTTTGATATTGAGTTGTTGAGTTCCATATATACTTTGGATAGTAACCCCTCATCAGATATATAGTTTCCAAATATGTTCTCCCACTTAGTAGCTTACTTTTCCATTTTGTTGACATTTCTTTTACTGTGCAGAATTTTTTTAGTTTGACGTAGTCCCACTTACTCATTTTTGCTTTTCTTGCTTTGCTTTGGGTGCCATATCCAGAAATGTGAAGGAATATTTTCCCTATATTTTCTTCTAGGAGTTTTATAGTTTTATATTTAAGACTTATATATTAAGTCTTTAATCCCATTTTGAGTTAATTTCTGTGAGTGCTGTAAGAAATGGGCCCAATTTTATTCTTTTGCATGTGAATATCCAGTTTTCCCAACACCATTTGTTGAAGAGGCTATCCTCCCCCCTCAACCACCAACCTTTGTCAGATTAGTTGACAGTGTATGTGTAGGTTTATTTCTGCGCTCTTAATCCTGTTCCATTGATCTATGTCTCTGTTTTTATGCTAGTACCATGCTGTTATGATTACTATAGCTTTGTAATATAGTTTGAAATTAGTGTGATACCTTCAGCTTTGCTCTTTCTCAAGATTGCTTTCGCTACTGGGGCCTTTAGTAGTTCCATTGGCATTTTATGATTGTTGTTTTTTCCTATTTCAGTGAAAAATGTCATTGGAATTTTGATCAAGATTGCCTTGAATCTATAGATTACTTTGGGTAGAATGGACATTTTAACAATGTGAATTTGCTCCATCCATGGACACAGGATATCTTTCCATTTATTTATGTCTTCAGTTTTTTTCATCGGTGTTTTATAGTTTTCAGTGTATAGATCCTTCACCTCCTTGGTTAACTTTATTCCAAAATATTTTATTGTTTTTTGGTGCTATTGTAAATGGGATGGTTTTCTTTATTTCTCTTTCAGATAGTGTGTTGTTAATGTGTAGAAATGCAATGGATTTTGTATGTTTATTTTATGGCCTTACTTTACCAAATTCATTAATCATTTTTAACAGTTTTTTGGTGGATTCTTTAGGGTTTCCTATATATATGTGTGTGTGTGTGTGTGTGTGTGTGTGTGTGTGTGTGTGTGTGTGTGTGCATATATATATATATAAATGATCATGTCATCTGCAGAGATCGTTTTCTGATTTGGAAACCTTTTCTTGCCTAATTGCTCGGGCTATGACTTAACAATACCATATTGAATAGTTGTGAGAGTAGACACCCTTGTCTTGTTCCTGATTTTAGAGGAAAAGTTTAAACCTTTTGTCATTGAGTGTAATACTGGCTGTAAGTTTTTCATACATGGCCTTTATTATTTTGAATTATGTTCCTATTATATCCATTTTTTGAGAGCTTTTATTATGAAATGGTGTTGAATTTTGTCAAACACTTTTTCTGTATCTCTTGAGAGGATCATACCATTTTTATCATTTGTTTTATTGATGTGGTGTATCATGTTTATTTATTTGCATATGTTGAACCCTTCTTGCATTCCAGGAATAAATCCCCCTTCATCATGTTGTATGTTTCTTTTAATATGAATAAAGTTAATTTGCTGATATTTTAAAAGAATTTTTGCATCTATATTTACAGGATTTGACCTGTAATTTCTTTTTTTGGTGCGTCCTTATCTGGCTTTGATTTCAGGGTAATGCTTGACTCATAAAATGGGTTTGGAAGTGTTCCCTCCTCTTTGATTTCTTGGAAGAACTTGAGAACAATTAGCATTATTTCTTTATATGTTTGGTAGAAGTCACCAGTGAAACTACCTGGTCCTTGGCTTTTCTTTGTTAGGAGGCTCTTGATTATTGATTCAGTCTCCTTACTTGGAATTTGTCTGTCAGATTTTCTATTCATGATTCAGGTTATATGTTTCTAGAAATTTATCCATTTCCTCTAGATTATCCAATGTGTTGGCATATAGTTGTTCATAATGGCCTCAGGGGATCCTTTACGTTTCTGTGGTATTGTAATGTCTCCTCTTTCATGTATATTTTGTTTGAGTCCTCTGTTTTTCTCTGAATTAGCCTTGCTATAAGTTTGTCACTTTTGCTTATCTCTTCAAAAAACCCAATTTTTGGAGCTCCTGGGTGGCTTAGTTCATTAAGCGGCTGCCTTTGGCTCAGGTCATGATCCCAGGATCCTGGGATCAAGCCCCACATTGGGCTCCCTGCTCAGCGGGGAGCCTGCTTCCCCCTCTGCCTGCAGCTACCCCTGCTTGTGCTCTCTCTCTCTCTCTCTGAATCTGTCAAATAAGTAAATAAGTAAAATCATTTAAAAAATTATTTTGTTGATTTTTTCCTATTTTTATAGTCTTTTTCATTTATTTCTACTCTGATCTGTTATTTCCTTCCTTCTGCTAACTTTGAGTTTTGTTTATTCTTGTTTTACTATTTCCTTGAAGTGTAAAGTTAGTTTATTTATTTGAGATCTTTCTTTTTCCTTAATTAAGTATTTGTTGCTATAAACTTTCCTCTTAGAACTGCTTTTGCAATATCCCATAGGTTTTGGTGTGTTGTATTTCCATTTGCATTTGTTTCAAGGTATTTTTAATTGCCATTTTGATTTCTTTGACCCCTTGGTTGTTCAGGGGTTTGTTTAATTTCCACATATTTGTGAATTTTCCAGTTTTTCTCCTGTTATTGATGTTTAATTCATAACAATTCATAACAATCTCAAAAGTTATTTGATATCATTTTAATCTTCTTAAATTTTTTATGACTTGTTTTGTGGCTGAACATATGATCTATCCTGAAACATGTTCTGTGTGAGCTTGAGAAGAATGTGTATTCTGGTGCTTTTGGATGGAATGTTTTGTATTTATCTGTTAGGTCCATGTGGCCTATAGTGTTATTCAGGTATGCTGTTTCATTATTTTTTTTTAAAGATTTATTTATTTAAGTGGGAGAGGGGCAGAGGGAAAGAGAGAGAGAATCTTAAGCAGACTTGCTGAGAATAGAGCCCAATGTGGGGCTCAACCCTGAGATCATGACCTGAGCTGAAAACCAGGAGTCGGGCACTTAGCCGACTGCACCACCCAGGCACCCCTATGCTGTGTCCTTTTTGATTTTCTTTCTGGATAATGTTAAAAATGGGATATCAAAGTCTATATTTCTGTCTCCCTTCAATTCTGTTAATATTTGCTTTAAATACTTACTTAGGTTCTCTGATGTTGGGTGCATATAAATTTATTGTTGTTATATCCTCTATATGAATTGAACTCTTTGTCTCTTTTGACTGACTTTACCTGAAACTGATTTTTTTTAAAGATTTTTATTTTTTATTTGACAGAGAGAGAGAGTACAAGCAGGGGGAGCGGCAGGCAGAGGGAGAGGGAAGAGAAGCCTCCCCACCCAGGCACCCCTGCCTGAAACTGATTTTAACTAAAATTTTGATTGAAAATTTATTTTAAATATAGCCACTCCTATTCTCTTTTGGTTATCATTTGCATGCAATATTTTTTTACATCCCTTTATTTTCATCCTATATGTGTTCCTAAAGATGATCTGATTCTGACATCACTAAAAGCTCCTAGTAAGCCTCTGATTATAAGATCAGCTGTTATGATGTAGAAAAAAATTTGGGCAGTAAGGAAAAAATCAGGTATATTTTCTTGCATATTTTGGGAAGCATGTGGAAAAAAGACAGTAAGATATAAAATAGTTGAGTATTCATTAAATTGCTATTTTAGATGGTTTACACTGACATATAAAAAGCCCATAATAAAGAATTTTGAAAAAGGTTTGTTCCGTTCAGGTTTCTCAGAAGCCTCATATTTGTAAGTCTCTAAATAATGGAAACATTGCATTGTGTGAGCCATTTATTAAAAATAAATTTGAGGGGTACCTGGGTGGCTCAGTTGGTTAAGCATCTGACTTCAGCTCAGATCATGATCTCAGGGTCCCTGCATAGGGCTCTGTGCTCAGTGGGGAGTCTGCTTCTCCCTCCCCTTCTCCCTCTGCCCCTCCCCACACTTGTGTGTGCACATGCACACACTCTCTCTAACAAATAAATAAAATCTTTAAAATTAATTAATTTGAGGATATATCCCAATCTTATAATAAAACACATAGACATAAGTTATATACATATCTCAGTTTCTACTATACCTCCTTCACCTTCTGGATTGCATGTTTCCCATTCTGGAAACAACTGGCTTATCCTATCAAGTATCCTCTTTCTGTCCTCTTAGTCAAAAGAAGTATCCCCATAAATATTCAAGTATGCTCAGACTCTCTTATAATTGAAGAGAATAAGACCAAATCCCTTGATCCAAATATTCCCCTCCAGTTACAATGATAACTTTTTTCTCTCGAGTTACCTAATTTCACTGTGTCCATTTCCTTATCTCCCAGTCACTCTTCACTCCAGTCTATTCACCATATCAGAACCACTCCCATCAAATTAACTAATGACTTTCAAATTGCTCAATCCAAAGAAATTTTTAAATCCAATAACATTTGATCTCCATGCAGCATTTGATACTGTCAAGCTTTCCTCTCTTATTCTTGCAATGATATCTCCATCTGGCTTCTAAGATAGCTCATTCTCCAAGTTTGCCTCCTATCCCTCTGGCTACTGTGGTTCAGACTTCTTTGCAAATTCGATATTCTCTAAGTGGCCTATAGATGTGAGCTCCCTAAGGTCTAGTCAATGGCTCCCAAATTTATATCTATAGCCCAAATCCCTCCTCTGAGACTAGATACTTATATCAAGCAGCCTACTCATCTTTTACTCTTGATTCTCTTTATAATAGTGCAAACTCAGTACTCTGAGACCAAATTTAAAATCTACAGTATAAAAGAAAATTTGCTTGTCTTTTAGTGTTCCATGTGTCACTAAATGCAACTATCATTCATCTGACTGAGCAAGTTTGGAATATAGGAGTCATCTTTGAATCCTCTCTAAACATCTCTTGTATTCATTCATTCACTCCTCTCTACACCCACTTGAAATACTCTAGTCCCACCTAACCTACCACATTAGCCTTCTTACTGATGCCCCTCCATTTACCTTCTTACTGATGCCCCTCCGTTTACCTAGCCCCTGCTACCATGTCTCAGAGCTTTATACCCTGAAGCTAAAGTAAGCCTAATAATTTCAATGTGACCTGATTATGCTCCTGCTTAAAATCCTTCAGTGGTTCTCCCATAGAACCTAGAATAATGACCAGAATCATCAGTGCAGGCCCTTGTACTGGGAAGATCACCTTTCCAGTTTCATGTCATACTCTCTGCCCCTTACCTTCTGTTCTTCAGCAATTCTGGCCTTCTTTTATTTCCTGAAGCTCATCATGTAAGCACCACCAACCAAATGGCATTTTCATGTATGATTCTCTACCTACTTTTTTGTCTCATTGTCAGGAGCCATTTGACTGGCTTCAGACAATGAAATATGAGCAGAAGAGACATTTGCGATCCTAACCATAGGTTTACAAACCATTTGCAAGCTTCTGCTGGCACTCTTGCTTTTTTCTCTCTGCCATGAGATGGGTAGGTCAAGACTAGGAATTGCTTCTTCAGTTTGGATTTTGGAATGAAAACAGAAGGGCCACACCAGTCGACCACCACAGCCACTGCAGTCTACAAATACCATCAGAAAGAAACACCTCTGCTATGAGTCAACAAGATCTAGAGATTGTTACTGCAGCCTTACCTAGTGAGAGCAAACTAATAAAATAAGCAGGACTACATTTTTGTATGTAATCTAGAGAACTTCATCAATCTTTAGGATTGGAATTCTAAAGAACTTAGGAGAGAATGGAAGGGCATTTGCTATGAGCAAGTATTTGTGCTGAAGACCAAAGGAAAGATGACAGTTTTTGCTTTTAAGAACTTTACATTCCATTTGGGAGAACTTTTATGACTTCACTAGACTATATATAAATGAAGACTGTTTGAAGTTTAAAAAAATGCCAGAGGACTTTAAGACTTACTCTTTCCAATGATAAACTATAAGAATATTTCATAAGAAAATTAGAATTTAATTTGAATTTTGAAGGAAGGCAGGATCACCTTTAATAGGTGAACAGCAGGGATATTCACATTTCTGCAAGTATAAATATATAGGCAAATGTACAACATTTAGGAGGGAAGCTTTGGTAAACATGCATAGAGGACATTAAAACTGGAAATAAAGGTCGAGACAAATTGTACAGAGCCTCGAGTGCCAACCTGTAGAGCACTAAGACTGAGTTTTTCCAAATAGTGCCCACAAACACCTGGAAATGACATAAAAGTATGATGATGGCAGCCCTACAATACTTCTGGACAGATGTCTGAGTAGCAGTGGTCAGATTTAAAATTTCCCATACCTTGAGCCACAACCCAGAATGGAGAAACTCAGCTCAAGATACGCTTACGTGGCATGGTATTGCATGAAATCTGTTGTGTGTTTCTTCAGACAATCAGCTAATGCCCTTTCAGAATCGTAAAACTCTGCTTTTCAATGTAAACTACTATTTTATCCCCAGGTAGAAATGTAGCGATATGAAGCCATAATATACAGCATCTAGACTACATGTGACTGTATATACATATTTTAATGGAGAATTTAAGTAATACTAGGCAAAAATGTACACATTTTATGGGTTACTTTAAATTGCCCATAACTCTATAAAACAATTATTTGATTTAGTAAGCCTTTCTCTTCCTTTCACTATTTACAATTACCTTACCTTCTCTCTGGAGAATAAATTAGAAAGAAAAAAAAGAGATTATAATGCTGCAATTTTACATGAGGTTTCAAACCCAAAAGGTATTCATATTAAATGTGGCTACCATTTCTAATGCTAAATGTGTTTTGCTATATGGAATATTTAATAAGTGTTAAGACAATATTGCAATGCTAGTTTAAGTTTAATACTTCTTGTTATTTTCATTTTAGGTCATAGCTTTAATATTTCATTAACATTCTAATAATATTTAATGTATTTGTATATTATAAACATTATTATAAAGACTTGAATTACTATGTATTTTAAAGCATCTCTTATTTAGAAAATTGTGAGACTGATCCTGAACTGTTAGCTTAGAAATAACTGATTTGAAGTCATTTTCTAGTTGAGAGTACTTGGAGGATGACTCAAAACCATTTTATAATCAATCAAATCTGCATCTACATATGCAGTATTAAATGAAAAGAAACAATTTTTTAGACAATTTAGGCAAAATTTAATTTAAGGTGTGTTTGTTTATTTGAATGTTTGGTTGGTTGGTTATTTTTTGTGCTAACATAACATTTAGGCTAAATTCCACCAAATGTATTAATCTATAGTCATGATTTTGCATTAGATATGTAGACACAATTATTTATGCTAATTATATTGTATGTAGAACAAGAAAACTTACAAATATAATCCATCATTTTCAGAAGTCTTCTATTGTGTCTGTATTACAGTGTTAAAGAAAAAATATTTTGTTCAAATTAATACAATATTTGCAGTGGGCCAATTTCCCAGTAAACCCAGTCCACAAAAAGTTATTGAAACTGTACCTTTGAAAAAGTACTACCTAGGGGCTGTAACCAGAAAGAACGTAATAACCCAGTTAAGAGGCAAAGTCTTAGCACTTCAAGCCACATTAAAACTAGGATTTTTGAGTTAAACTCATGACTGATCAAGTCATTCATGCACTTAAATCCCTGCAATGAAATTCCGTTGTTCTTGGCCCTGCCTATCTCTTTATCTTCATACCTAGCCACACTAGGGGTTGGAGAATTTATAGATTTCTAAAAATTTTCTACATACATAATCATACATCATCTCCTAATAATTGAGATTTGTATTTCTCCCTTGACAATAGTTATTCATATTATTTCTTTTGTCTTTCTGCACTGCTTATTTTTAAGTTTAATATGTAACAAACATACAGAAAATCCAAAAAGACATACAACTTAACAAATTATTAAAATAAATGTCTCTCAAACCCCCACCAGTGTCAAGAACTGGAGCATGGCTAGCATCTGAAAGCTCCATGTGCTCCTTCTGGATCATGTTGTCCTTACTAATTTGAGTAATAACAGTGCTACTGAATATTCTGAAATATACTCCTTTTTCCTTCCCTTATTATTTTACTAATTGTTCATCTCAAAACAATGTGTTTAATTTGTTGCCTGTTTTTGAAATTTATATAAATGGAATCAAACAGCTGGTATTCTTTTATATCTGATTTCTTTCACTCAACATTATGAAGATTTATTCATTTTTTGCATGCATATGTGTGTATTGAGGTCTAATTTTCTGAATGAATATATAGTAGTTTGTTTACCCATTCTAATGTTGATGAAAATTTAGGTATTTCCAGTTTTGAACTATGACAGACAGTCTTGCTATGAATGTCCATGTTCATGTTTCCCAGTGTATTTATGCACACATAGTGGGATTGCCAGATAACATAATATGTATGTTTCAGCATCTTCCAGAGAGTGTCGAGCTGCTTTCCAAAAGTAGCCAAATCATTTCATATTTCCACCATCAATTTATGAGAGTTCTTGTTGTTCCACATCTTCACCAATATTTGATGTTTTCAACCTTAAAATTTTGCCAATCTGGTGGTAGTAGAGTGTTATTTAAGTCTTGTTTTTATCTTACATTTTTAGTTATTCTTTCACAATAACTATAATTTACTTAGCTACAATATTGGAAGGAAGCACAGCCTTCTATTTCTAACAGCCAAGGAAATGATTCTCAGGTTTCACTTACAAGTATGATGACTGGTCTAAGTTTTCTGTAGATATACTTTATTAAATTAAAGAAGTTCTCTCATCTTTCTAGTTTATGAATTTCTAGCATAACCAGATATTGAATTATAGCAAATGCTTGTTCTATATCTAATGAGATAATCATATGATTTTTCTTCTTTGTTAGGCTAATGTGGTAAATTACATTATTTCATACGTTAATGTAAAACCAACCTTGTACCCTGAAATAAATCTAACTTAATTGTGAAGTATTATTCTTTTTATCTATAGACAGATTGGTTTACTAATATTTTATTTAGGACTTTAATATCTATGTTCATTACAGAGATTGGTCTATAAGGTTTTTTTCATAAAAGTTTTAGGTTTTTTTTTTTTAATTTTATTTATTTGTTAGAGAGAGGGAGAGAGGGAGAGCACAGCAGGGAGAGTGGCGGGCAGAGCAGGCAGAGGGAGAAGCAGGCTCCCCGCCAAGCAAGGAGCCTGATGCAGGACTCTATCCCAGGACCCTGGGATCATGACCTGAGCCAAAGGCAGACGCTTAATGACTAAGCCACCCAGGTGTCCCAACTTTCTAGGTTTTATAACCATGGTCATACTGTCTTCAAAATACGAGATGAGGAATTTCTGATTTTTTTGTTCTGAAAGAATTTGTGTAAGAATTGGATTTTTTTTTCTTAAAATATTCAATAGAATTTGATGGTGAGACATTGGTGCCTCTGTGTGTGTGTGTGTGTGTGTGTGTGTGTGTGTGTGTGTGTGAAGGACATTAAATCAAGGTTTCTTTAAAAATATATGATTCTTAATATTTATTTCTCTTTTGAAGTTAAGTTGCACTTTTCTCAGAATGTGTCCATTTCAACTAGATATAATATTTACTAGAATTAACTTTCTCATGAGATCTTTGTGTTTTCTTTTGAAATTTCTCTAATATTTCTAGTGATGTCCTATTTTTCAAAACTCTCTTATATGACTATGTGATTAGTTGTATTATTTTATTTACTATTTCTTTCCATACATTTTGCTGAGTTTATTTTGCTATTCTTTTTCTACTTTTTTCATATATTTTAAATGTGACTCTTATGAACAACATACAGTTTAAGTGTTGTGTTTCTGAATCCAGTTCAACAATCTTTGAATTTTATATAGAGCATTTAGGGTATTCACATTTTATCTAATTAGTAGTATATTTGAGCTGATACTTAACCACCTTATCATTTGGCTGCTATAGAAAATGATTGTTCTATGTTCATTTTTCTCTCTTTTATTACATTTATTTAGCATAATTGATTACTGCATCAGAGCTCAATTAGAGAAACAATACCACTAGGGAAAGTGATAATATAGATAGATAAAGATAGGTATAAAGGGCTTTAACACATGGATTTGACCTTGCACAATTCTGGGAGTTGGTTAAGCAGTCTCTGTAGAGCTGTCATTTTCACATCTGATGCTAGAGCTTGCAATCCATAGGGTAGGCTGTTGGAAAGGAAATATGGAAGTAAAGCAGAGAGCAAGAACAAGCCAGAACCTGTGACAGTTCTTGTTGTCTTTCACCTTGATGATAGGGGGCCTGCAGAAGCCAGAGAGCTTCATCATGTTACTAAATGCATACTCCCCTGACTCAGGTGTTAGAGAAGCCAAAGGAAGATTTAAAGATGGAGCAGTTTCAGGCTTGACCATTGACTCAAGTCCATGGGATAGGCCTACGGGTAAGGGAAAATATGTGTGAGCAACAAAAAGCCTGCTGCTTCACTTCCACCTTCCAAATTTCCCAAAAGAATTTCTCTTCTGGACTACCCTAACAAGAAACTTACAGGATAGGAATGGGAAATGCAGGTTAGTTTAGCCAATTTGACATATTGCAAAGCCACCACAACTGGTTTATACTCTTCCATGTTTTTGTAGTTTGGAAGTTATGCATACTTTGGTTTCTACACTTTTAGTATATGTGTTCAAATGTAAATTTGCTTTTGTTTGCTTTATTTGTATTTTCCTATTCAAATAATAATGATTATTCAAGAATCAGTCTTTTTAATTATCCAGTTTGACATCTGTTGGCCTTATTGATCAGTTTTAGAAAATTGCCAGTAACTACACTATGTTACTTTTTCCTCATTTTCTTCTCTATTCCTCTGGCAAAACTCTAGCAAATGAATGAATTTTAGACATTCTTATTTTATCTTTTATATTGATTATTCCTTTGACTGCATTTCTGTTTTTTCCAGTGCTCCTTGTTTCATTCTGAATTTCTTCTGAGCTATCTTCCTATTCATAATTTTCTCTTCAGTTTTATCTCATCTGCCATAAGGGTCATTTGTTAGTTTTTAGCATCAGTTATTATGTTTTTTAGTTATATCATTTCTAGTTGGATCCTTTTCAAATCTGCAAAATAATATTTTGTGTTTCCAATACTTTTCAGAAACTTTTCACATTTAAATTTTATTTCTAAGAATATAATGAACATAGTGCTATTACATTCTGTTTTGGATGATTTCCATGTTTTTGCTTTTATAGTTTGTTTCTGCTGGTGATTATTTCTGCTGATTTTAGTTTGTATTTTATTGCCTCGGGTGCCTCATAAACTTTAATTGCTTCTTGCTGGATACTTTATTGATAAATTTTTTTAGAAATAATTTGAAATCTACAGTTTCATTATCTTCTGTCAGAAATGGTTTTATTTTTTAATCTTTCTTCCAAGTTCCTGGGAATCTAACAGTCCAAACTCAAGGCATCAGAATTTTCTATGATACCTAGATGATCAGGATACTATTCCTATTCCTACTCTATAGTGTAGCCTTTTCGGGTCCTTGCCCAGATTAGGGACCATCTAAAACAAGATTTCTACCTTTGAAGAAGACTGAAATTTGATCTTTTCTCTTCAGTTCAAGGAGTTTGCCTCAAAGTTCTGCATGGCTCTTAACAACTTTCTTAGAATTGACAGATGAAGGGGGAAGGGGACAGGTGATTCTCCAAGAGCTTTGCTTCTGGTGGACAAAGGAATTTGACTGTTGTCCCTTAGTTATCTTTCATGGAGCCCCAACTCTGACCTGCTTTAGGAAAATGTCCCTGAGTAGAAACAGCTCTGGTTTAATTCAGTGGCTAGTATCTTCCCCTTTTTCATGGTCTGGCAATATCTTACTATCTTACAGATTTTTGACTAGTTCTTTTAGTTACCATTACTTGAAGGATTAGTCTAAATCATCTAGTTAGCTATTTCTGGAAGTAGAATTCTTTCAGGCAGCTTTTCTTTCACCACCTTAAAGTCTGCATTATTCTGTAGCATCTTTGAAAATATTTCATTAGCATGTAAATCTTCCAACCATCTTTGAGTATTTTTAAATCTTGGATTGGGGCCTCAGACAGGTTTCTTGAATGATCTTTTAAATATTAAACAAAAAATTTTTTATAATAAAAGTTAACTGCTTAAGTGTTTAAGATCACTCATTTTTCCTAGAATGTAATATCAGTAACCATAATAATAACATACTGATAACATTTATATAGTGCTTACTTTGTGCTAGGTACTTTTCTCAGCAAGTTCTACCCATAAGATTCAGAGTTTAGCTAACTTTTTCAGGTCAGATAGTTAGTAAGTGATGGAACCTAGTTACAAATACAAACAATTTGGCTCCAGATTTCCTTCTGTAAACCACTGCACCCAAAATCCTTTGGGTGTCGTGACAGTGAAATCTCATTTACCACCCATCTCTACTATCTAACACAATGACTTATACACGGCAAGTGCTCAATAAATATGTGTGGGAAGACTGCATGAATCAATTCAGTAATATTCACATTTATTATAAACGATAATTTCTATAAAAATAAAAAGAAAGATTACATCAGTTTAGATTGTCAGAGAATACTTTACAAAGCAGTTAGAGTCTAGAAGACTGATGCTTGAATAATTATTATTATTTGAATAGGAAAATACAAATAAAGCAAACAAAAGCAAAGAGGCAGAAAAGCACGCATCCCAAGACCTGTTTTAAATATGTTGGATGGAGTAAAATGTTTGGGAGTCATAATATATATCTCAATATTAATAGTAATTAACATTTTGAACAATGGTTCTAGACTAAGTAGTATATATCATTATTTCATTAATATTATAAAGTTTATATTATTTATTCCCATTTTACAGAGAAGAAAATTGAGGTTCCAAGAGAAATAACTATCTCAAAATCATATGATTAGCAAGTCATAAAGCTTATAAGTAAAGAATTGAGTAGTAGAAGAAAATGGGACAGAGAAATTAGGATCAAGAATTCAGATATTCTGTGCCTACATAAGGCATTTGGATTTAATCCAGTAGGCAAAGAAGATCAAAGAAATTCCACTTATTAGAGAAAATTAACCAAAGGTTGTATTTGTGGAACTGAAGTCTCATGGTAGTAGACATGATAGAATTTTTATCTACACTGAGTTTCAGGAAATGAGTTTCCTTACAGGCTTTTTGATTACACTAACATTTATCTATTTGTGGCTGTTGTTCCATCTGTTTGTTGTTTTCTGTTTCTGATGTTGCAACAAACACACATAAATGTACTCTGTGTCAGGCACTAGGTTGGTTCCCAGGAACTCAACAAAGAAACAGAAACAGAATGTGCAAACAAACAATTTGCGTACAATATGGTGCATGGTATTCATTTAAGAAGTAGACGTAGGATGTCTGAGAGAGTGTTCTTAGAAGGTTATTCCTAAGATAAATGATAAATATAAAGAGTTTATCCTGGTAAATATGGGAAGGTAGGCCTATTCCCAGGTAAAAAGACAGCATAGGGAGAGGAATGGAAATATAGAACATTCTTTGTATAAGGAATTAATACTCAAAGGTGGTGACAGAACAGATGTCCAGAGCTGGACATAGAGGGCCTTGTACACTATGAAAAGAAGCTTTAGTTTTATTCTATAAGATATCTGGAGCCATTCAAAGATTGTACCCAAGGCCCTGAAAGGATAGCTATTAATGTGTTGGTACCTGACTCGAAATTTGTTCTCAGTGAGTTCTTATTAAGAACGTTCTACCTTCTCCATGTGTGGCCACCCCACTTCCATTAACCACACAGGGTTTCAATTTTAGAGCCCAGATATTTTTAAATTTAGAATTGCTTCTCCCTCCACTGACACTGCTCAGAGATGATTTAATTTAATCCAAAGTGAATGTGATTACAGAAGGAGCCATAATGGGATAAACCACTCCAAGATACGACACCTTACTGAGGAATGAAAAGTATTGAAGGAGAAAATCCTGGTATAGAAATAAGACAATAAAAAAAACTGCATGAAAAAATTACAAAGAATGAATTTAGGGTTAGCAATGTAGAGGTAAAGAAATTTTCCTTTTCTATCACCCTGAAATGCTTTATTTGTGCCAGATATTTTCAAGTGTAGACTAACAAAGCTGTAGTCAGTAGAGCAAGTAGCTTGAGAATTGACCTTCCAATAAAGGTTCCTAAGGGACTCTAATGAAATTCGTAAGAAATTATCACCAGAGTGTGGGGGAAGCAGCAATCACTGCAGATACAAGGGCATCCCATAAACTGAAAACCTCTTCTGGCTCTCCCCTCTATGGGTTGTTGTATGCCCACAATTGACCTCATGAGCAGGACCTGGACACAAAGAAAAGGATACACACAAAGATAATAAAAAGCTGGTCTTGGGGTAAGTATATCCTGGCTTGAACATGATTTCCACTTTAATGAATGTGGAACATACTTAACATGTTTACATGTCTGAGTGAAGTCCATTTTCTAAACAATAATTCCATTGTCATCTGTCTCCCTTCCCACGTGTTTATATCATTTTTTTCTAAAATAAACATTCAAACTAAAACTTCGATTATGAAACACCAGCTTTTATGCTTTGATCCACTTATACATAATGTGTCAGATACCCCCTTCAGGAAAAATTGGCCCTTACAGTTAGGGTACAAATTTTATTCACCTTTATATCATCTTGAGCTCAAAGCAGTTTTCTAAGAACTTTGGACATAGAATATTTTCAATAAAAGATGTTTGTTTTACAACAGCATGGATACTAAAAATTCTAGTTGATTGAATTTGACACCATAATTTTATCAACTGCATTTCCTTTAATCAGTTCCATACATAATCAGGGAAATGGGGCTTGAAAGGGGAAAACAAAGAAGGGAAAGACCTACAGATTTTAAAGTTTAGAAATCCCGGTTACTAATTAAACTTAGAGAATAAATTCAAAAGCAACCAAAACCTTATGCAAAAACAACAGCAAATTTAAAAATGTTATCCACATTCAGTCATAGAACTTCAAGGCCAGTTCAATATGTATATGTAAAAAAAAAGTTTTATTCCATATGCTACTGGAAAAGTGAACTGAGGGCTTTTCACACTAAGGACATGTTCCCAGTTGATTAGTCTTAACTAGTCTCAGTAGTTGTCTTTTTGGAGTTCTCTCTCTTTGCTTCATGAATTGTGCAAGACTTTTGTTGAAAATAAGGAGCCCAACTCTATTTAGTGCCATGGAAATAGCTGTCTGCATCAATATTGCATGGCTAAAATTATCTTTAGTGCCTACTACTCAAGCATTTCTGCTTCCTCTCTTTGCACCTAACCAACTCCCATTAACTGTAAAGGTAACAGGATGTACCATGATGTCCCGCCATCAGACATGCTTTCATTGTAACCAGTCCAACAGAGTGGAGTTGGACCAAAATTCAGTATACATGTAGCAACTTACTAGAAGTACAAGTCATTGTAAAATAAAACCCAACAAAATAGGAAGATGATCAAATCAAAACAGAAATACTGGAGGCATTTGGCACCACCAAATTATAATATGTTTCTCCCTGTCCATTTAAAGAGAACAGTAAAAGGCAATAGAACCTAAAAAGGAAGTCTTACTTCCTGTAAGTGTTTTGGCTGATTCACAGATATAACAAAAGGCTTTTTCAAGGTGCAACTTCAAAAGATGAAATAGGTTATAACTGTAAAATCTAACACAAAACAGACTGGATTTAGGCCCTAGAGAGACTGAAGTGGAAGAAAGTCACAATGTAAACCATAAATGAAGAATGTGGAAAATTGTCACCATCAATTTCAGTGGCTTTGGAAGGCATTTGGCAGCCTGTGCGGGAAGACCAAGTAATACCCAATGATGGATTTAGCCCTGTTGTCACTGCTGAGCTGATGGATACAAATCACTTGCCTTTTAACCTGCAAGTTGTGGAAATAGGATGCATTGAGCTGTAAGGGGATCAAATGGATGAAAGTCAAATACCAGCAGATCAGAAGGTGCAGACCCCAGTGTAGTCTGGATCAATTTTCTTAAATTGGTTATAGTAAAGAAAATTAGTATTTTCACTGAATTCTATGAACTGGATTTTTTTTTTTAATCTCATAGTTTCACAATAATGGTGGAAGGGAAGGAAGGTTGATGTTTTAGGTAAGGGACATTCCTAGCATCACTTCTAATCATACCAGGCGAGTGGACCTGTCCCACCTCTGCATAAATCTCTCGGTGGAGGACAGAGTGTGAGACCTGGGAGCTGAAAGCATTTACCAGTCATGTGACCCTGAGACAGCCGCTTAATCTCTCTGAAGCTTGTTTTCTTTATAAGGAATGTAAAGATTTTTTTTTAAGTTTTCTATTTCACAAGGTTGTCTGAGGGCTAAAAGAATTAACTTCTGTGGGAATGCACTGAAGTACATATGTTTAAGGATAGCTGTTTAAGAAAAATCAACTAATTCTCTTCCCTTCCAAAATTTCTTTGAAATATCCAACATGAAAATTATAAACACTTTATCAGTGTCAAAAATGGAGAAAATATTTGTCATTAAGACAAAAATTTTAAAAGATTTCTTTTAAGATACAGTAAAGGTAAGACCAGGTAACAAAAAGCAATAACCAGCTGGCAAATCAGCAGAAGGGAAGGATGGGAGAAGTTACCCACATGGGTAATAAATGAATAGGATTTCCAACTGAGCCCTGGGAACTACTAATCTAAAACTACCATGACTCAAGAAAGAAGAGGAGCCCCTTGGAGATACTTGGATGACTAGCAAATTGAACAAATTTAAGAATTTCAGAAACTGTTTCAGTACCCAGATACATACACCAAGCTATGGCCCTCGTCACCATTCCTCCAACTAATGTGGCCAAACCACCAGGTAAAGCATGTATTTTGCTACTGCAGACTCATAAAACATTGCCGTGTCAGTTGGAAAATGTTTGAAATGACACCTCCCCCCTTAAATGGTGGGAGAGTAAGGCAAAAATAATAGCCTCTCTGATGGTTTTTTCCATTCTTCCCCTGAACAAAAGAATTTTTAATGGATCCAGGCATCCTAACTTTCCATCTGGAGCTAGTGGGTGAGGGTGGCCATACACAGGTCAGCTGGCAGGAAGAAAAGTACTTGAGCAACTTTGGGAACTGCAAGCATAAATAGGGACACATATATACAAACTTTGCAACAAAGTGAACTTTCCTGCCCAAAAAAAAGTGCTTTACTTGTAGCTAACATCTTAATTTCCACTTTCTATCACTAGGGATAGTACAGGGAAAAAAATAGACTTAAATCCTCACCCTCATGTGCTCATACTCTGAAATAAGTTACTTTCCACTTGAAACTTCCTTCCCCATTTTCTATTGCCCAGGAAAGAAGGGCTATCTCTAGAAAAATAAAATTATTTAAGTCATTAAAAAGATAAACCAAAGATAAGGAAATAAATATTTTCAGATAAAAATAAGGATAAATAAACCTAAAAACTGAGTTGAAGCTGTAAAGAACAGATTAGATACTGCAGCAAAACAGGTATTTAATTTAGAGACAGGAGTCTTCAAACTTGTCTACAAAGAATAGGATGATAAGTATTTTAGGCTGTGAATTCCAGATGTAGCCTGTGTTGATGCTGCTGCTAATCATTATTATTATTATTATTATTATTATTATTATTATTATTTCTTAGAAACTCTTTAAAAATATAAAACCTGTTTTTAGCTCATGGGCCCTATAAAAACAGGTCATGTGCCATAGTTCACCATTCCTGATTTAGAAGATCAACTTATTTCTTTAACAACATATTAGAAATACACTAAGATTAAGACAACTTTAGTGGACAACAGGTTCAGGAAACTTCCCAAGAATGAGAGAGCAAACAAGAAAGGCAAAACCATAATTAGATCAATAATAAGGAGCATGTTTCTGAGTTGAAGGCTCAGAAAGATGGATTAAAAAATTAAAGAGATTTGGGCGCCTGGGTGGCTCAGTTGGTTAAGCGACTGCCTTTGGCTCAGGTCATGATCCTGCAGTCCCGGGATCGGGTCCCGCATCGGGCTCCCTGCTCAGCAGTGAGTCTGCTTCTCCCTTGGACCCTCCCCCCTCTCATGCTCTCTCTCTCTATCTCATTCTCTCTCGCAAATAAATAAATAAAATCTTTAAAAAAAAAATTAAAGAGATCTATTTGTAAATGTATTTTTGTGCAGATTGTTAATTCTAAGAAAATTTTTTTAATCCTTCAAGCATTCAGGCAGAGAAAAAAATGTTTGCATACAAAGTAAAAATAAAAATTATATTCACATCAGTCTTCTTTTCTGTTTTATTAATCACCAGAGAACAGCAGAGCAATATCTGCAGTTTGACCAGTTGGGAGTCTGGCCAAATCATGTCATTCAGGCGCTAGAGCAACAGAAAGAGTTTCCAATGTTCAGTGACCCAATAGTACACCAGCTGTTTATCACTCCTGGATAAAAATGTCCAAAAATGTACTTTAGAAAAATACATCAAAAAAAGTAGTTCACAAGAAAAAGTAAAGCATCAAATCTGGTGACAAAAACTTCTAAGAAGACATGGAGAGGTGTAATTTAGGGGGAAAATTATATTCTTAGAAAGAGAAAAAACACTAGAAATAAGTTATAATAGTAAAATAGAAAATAGAAATAAATAGGAAAAAAGTTAAAAGACTAGAGATGCAAAGGTAAAAATTTAGGAAAGACTTTAGATTCACAGTCCACACTCTAGGGAGTATGGCTCAAATACAAAACATTTTTGTAAAATTTAAAGAGGATATTGGATCTCCAGCTTCTGACTATAACAGAGCATTGGCTCTAGCCATTTCCTCTGTACCTCTAGACACATGATGCTGAGACTTTTGTAGTTATACTTTAATGCACCTGTAGTTGCATCATTTCTGCGGGAAATATCTCAGAAACATTCCCCAGTTTGTAGGGACCTTCTTCAGCTGAGGCACTCACTTCCCAACTTCATTTATTTACTCCCTTAAGAGAGAGTGAGCCAGGCATTTTCTAGTGCCAGGGGATAAACAGGGAACAAAATAGACACAAATTCCTGCCCTCATGGCACTTATATTCTAAAACAAGCTTGTGTTCTCTTCTGTTTGAAACCTCCTCCCCATTTTACATTGCCAAAGAAAGGCTACGTGAGAAGCTATCCCACCAACAAACTTTAAGGTTTTTTGTCTTCTTTTTTTCTCTTTTCTTTTCTTGCCTAACTTTGCTTCTTAAAATGAGAGTGAGGTCTGTAAGCAATCCTATTTTTCTGCTGAGGACTAGAAGGGACTATGCCAAAGAAGCAAGGTGTGGAGAGGTGTGGAGTCAGGACTTTGAACCTGGCTTTGAACCCTGGCTCCCTCACGAAGACGTGCTTCAGGTTTCTTGTCTGTATAATAAAGCTCACAATAGGATTTGCCTTAAAAGAGTTGTAGTGGGGATTAAATAATAGAAGTGATGAAAGGATTGGGAATAGTGTCGGGCATGTAAATAGTGCCCAGTAGTGCTGACACTCACATTTAGTCATTATATCCCGTCCCGAATAAATGACAAGCCTTTTAAAGGATAGCTGTAATAATACCAGTAATAATAGTGATAGCTCTTCACTGAACCTTTATTTCTTCATTTTTAAATGGACATATTAAAAAGTACCCTCACACATACACACACAGTTGTGAAGATAAAAGATGAAAAGAAAGATCACATATAAAGTACTACAGGCCATTTCATTTGAACTCAGGTAATTCTGACTCTAAGGCTCCTGTTCTGCTTGTGCTACCTCCTTAGGAAAAACATCTGAACGTCCATTCCTTCACATGACCCCATTCAACTTAATTCCCTTGGGACAACGCAAAGTCTTTGAGTGCATTGAGCTGAGTGTCACTTACCCTGGCACTTCCCTTATGACAAAAGACTTTTATAAAAAGAAAAGTGCAGTTTAGAAAATGGTATTATGACATTATTGGACATTAAAAATAAAGCAGACTGAGTACTTCAGGGAGAACCCACTGCCCTCAGAGAAGAGCTTAATATGTCACTCTTAGAGAAAAGCAATCCTTATGAAAAGGGCAAGACCAATAATCTAAGAGGAACCTCACTCACACTTGATAGGACGTTGAGCCACCAGCTCAAGGGAAGAGAGCGAGCAAGAGTCATGGAGATGAGGGATGCCGTTGGAAGGGTAACTGGCCAGAAAATCCCCTCCGCTTCTCTTTTAATACTAATTGTAGCAATAGTAAGCACTTATAAAATCCTTATTCTGTGAGGGGCACTGTGCTGATTGCATTACATGCTTTATTACATTCAGTTCTCACATTAATAAAGTCAATTCTTTTGTTATTCTGATTCTCTAGATGAGGATAGTGAAACTCAGCAAGGTTAGAAAATTTGCTCAATATTATAAAACTAGTAAGTGGAGTTGCTAAGACCTGGTTAATAAATTCTTGAGAAACAAGTTACTAAATTGAATTAAACAAAATTAATCATTTTCTTATTCAATTAACACGATCATTCTTCAAGGAAGAAAGCATATTCTGCCACTGATTTTAATACAAATAATTTATCAATTTAATTATTCACTTAATAATCATGCATGAATGCATTTAGCCAAAGTTTTCAAGGAGCCTATTAAGTACAAAGCACTTTATTTGGCATTGTAGGAAGTTGGGTTTTATAATCCCAAAAAAAAGTATAAGGGTACAACAGAAGATGCTCCTATTAATCCCAGAAACTGCATTATCTACACCAAAAGTGAACACTGGCCATCACAGTGGAATCTAGAAACCTTGGTATAACCCAAAGCTATTTTATGGCCATTCTGAGCCTATTGATTGCACAGCCTAACACTGCCACAACCCCCTCTCACAAAAGAAAACATCCTCACACTCTCTCTCAGCTTTTATGGAGTGCTATTAAAATACCTGTTTTCTATCTTTAGTGCCATGATATCTGGGAAAATGCTGAGAACTTTAAGAAAATATTGTTACCTACATTCTAGAGAGTGATTATGCAAAATGTAAAGATTAAGGGAGGGAAAGAAAACTGCATTGGGATTGGGCAATGCAAACCCAATCAGATCTCAGCCAACCCCATGGGCAGCTCCAATGCTGGGATGATTTCTCAGAGTTATCTTGCCTTGGGTCAACAGAGTCATTATAGCACCATGGATACAGGTTGCCCCTGGAAGGAGATTAGGTGCAACAGTCTTCTTCCTCACCCATTCTTCCAAAGGAAATCCTCAAAGAGGGATGATAACCAACCGCAGCAGTCCACACCTTGAGCCCTTTGTATACATTTCTTTATATATGTTCTGAGAGCAGCTCCTCTAGGATTTCAGTGGGCCTTTCTTCCTGGGTGAAATGTAAAGGGGCTAGTGGGATGAACTGGAGTCTCTGTCACTGTAGTTGGAGTTGGGGCCACAGCTAATATCATATCTCCCTCCTGACTTAGTTTATTATCAACATGGGCAATTTTTCATGTCCCAAAAATAAGATGGTCTTTATTGTTATGAGAATATGTCTTAGGAATAATCTGTTGCTCTAGCAGGTTAAATTCTGCTCTACTGGTTTTCTTTCTAGTTTTTTGTTCACCAAGAAGGAATAATTACAGTTTACCTGTTAAAGGTCAAGGTATATGTTCCATCTCCTCTGCAAGCAAATACCAATGTCCTAAATGGCTTTAATTTTCCATTTTCACTAATTCTTTTATTCTAAGAACATAAAGCCATTGTTGCTGTTTATGTTTGCTTACTTATCATTATCAGAATAGTTCATTTATTATGCAATGCTAAATGTGGTAAGTAAGCAAAACAAAGAGGAAAAAATAAACAGGTTTCAATGGACCCTCTTTAAATACTTGCTTTAAGAATGAATATCATTTGACGTAAAGAAATCTTCCATGGGTTAATGCATGACTGCAACTTAGTTCATGACATGCTTAAGAGTGAACATTAATATATGCATGCTACAGATTTATAGATTTCCAATAACCACTGCTTGCAATATGAAAGGGTAGTTCTTGTTTCATTTTGACTGACAGTAAGAAATTCTTATTAAAATCATTGACTCTATAAGTCATAGATATCCTTAATTTTGAGATTGAAGTAATTGACTTTTTTAAATAATATGCTCTATTGCTTTTTTAGTTTTTATTCTCAAGGCTTTTAATAACAAGATTGAAGAAGTTAAGTAATTAGCTAGTTTGCTTCCAGCATCCACCATCCCTAGCAATAATAACCATCCACCAAAATCATCCCTTGCCCATTTTTCCCTTCAGGCCCCCTTGTGATTTTCTCCATGAAAAAGCTGTGATAGGTTTAAATAAATCAAGGGAACCAGTCCCCATGGCCAAAGTGATTAGTTCTGAGTGAGTAGTTAATACAGTTAGAGCCAATGAGATGCACAGGCATGTTTTCTGGGGCTTCCAGAAATCTTTCTCAATCTCAGTCTCTCTCTTTCTCTGTGTATCTCTCTCTGTCTCTTTCTCTCTCCCTTTCTTCCTTTCTCCTCTGTAACTGGGATTTGGAAGAGGTAAGACTTGGCCCAACTGCATCCATCTTTTAACATCAAATGGAACCAAACTAAAAATGCCAGCAACTCAGACTCAGAGACAACAGACTCAGAATCTGATCCTAATAATTCTGTTTATGCATCTGAACTAAGCCATGTCGGAAGCTTGTCCTAATCTTAGACTGTCAGTTATGTGACCCAGTAAATTCCCCTTTTCTGTTTAGACAAGCTCAGTTAGATTTTCTGGCCAGCAGCCAGATAAGTACTAACTGAAACCTAAGGGAAATCTGCCATTGATCCAATGAGCAGTTGTTGTACAATTAGCTCTTCATTACAAATAGACTAATAGGAAATTTCAAATACCATGTTATTCTTTTCATTCCTATGGAATGTTTATATAACACAATATCTCTTCACCAGGAATGAAGTAAATAAAAATATGTACAAAGTAAGTTAAATGAAGACTTATTAAGGAAAAGATAATCTTCAAAAGTGAAATTACCTTGTTAAATTCACCAAAATCCAGCTTCTAGTTCTCAATATTGTGTTTCTAGAAAGTTAAATAAAATGTATATCCCAAAATAATCAGTCTCTCAGTGAGCGCCAACATTAAACAAAATAACACTAGGCTAATATATGAAATCTCATACCAATTTTGTAATGAATAACTCTATTCATCTAATTTCCAGACGGTCACATTCTCTGTTCAGTGCATCTCTTCCCCAACGTTAACACAGCTGTAATGCCAAAATAGTAGTCATACTTTTCTCTTCTTTTTGGTGAGCATGGAAATGAAACCAAGAGAGGGCATAATCTTCAGTGGATCTCAACCAAAGATAGTAACTCCTCCTGAAAGTATTTAAATTTAACAGTGATTGGTCATATTTGTGGCTTATTATTGGGGCTTAATGACCAGACCTAGGATGCTGCTCACTTTGAAAACTTAAGGTCAGTCCTGACCAAAATGTCAATAAATACTGAATCTCTAGTAAGGCCTGTCAGAATGCACAAATCCCAGGATTAGGATCCTTTTCCCTTATAATGTTCTGATTCAAGAGACAATGAGAATCTACAGCAATAAGGACCCTTAGCATACAGCTTGTGGTCTCTCAATAACATTCACATTAACAGAAACTAGGGATGTATTAACAGAAACTAAGGGAAATGACTGGTTCTATGTCTGGTACAGGAAATATACAATGAATATCTTATGCCAGAAACCTATCAAAGACTAACAAACTCACGCCAAAGGGACAAAGGAGCCAAACTAAAGGGGCTTTCACTGGCCTAGGATAGCACAAATGAATCACCAAAAAAAAAAGTTATTATAATGGATTGTAACACATCAAATATGTAAGAACCTATGAGTTCATGATGATTTTTTTTTAAGATTTTTATTTATTTATTTGACAGAGACAGAGAGAGACACAGCGAGAGAGGGAACACAAGCAGGGGGAGTGGGAGAGGGAGAAGCAGGCTCCCCGCCGAGCAGGGAACCTGATGCGGGGCTTGATCCCAGGACCCTGGGAGCATGACCTGAGCCGAAGACAGACGCTTAACGACTGAGCCACCCAGGCGCCCCTCATGATGATTTTTAAAAAGTAAAAGTCACTGTTTACCACAATGGACAATTAAAAGGACAAATTCAGTATTCTGCAGATTAACAAATAAAGAAAAATATTAAATATTTACCCTTCGTTTCCTCTAAAACTTTATCTCAGGGTAACCAAATATTTGACAAGGGAGAGTTCTTTCCTATAGGATGCCTAATAAAACTACAGGAGAAACGATAAAATTAGAAAACCACCATTTTGCAGCCCCAATTTTATTAATAATGGATCTAAGCAATAATCATCAATGGATTAAAAAGTCTAATGGTGCAGTAGAAAGTAATCAATACCACCTATGTATATTCTGTACAAAAACACTGAAGTTGAACCAAATCAAGTCTTAAGAAGAAGAAAAAACAACAATAAAACTATCACTTAAAAAAAAAAAAGGGTAGGGGCACCCGGTTGTCTCAGTCGTTAAACGTCTGCCTTCGGCTCAGGTCATGATCCCAGGGTCCTGGGATGGAGCCCCACATTGGGGTCCCTGCTCCGTGGGAAGCTTGCTTCTCCCTCTCCCACTCTCCCTGCTTGTGTTCCCTCTCTCTCTGTGTCTCTCTCTGCCAAATAAATAAATAAAATCTTAATTAAAAAAAAACTTTAAAAAAAATTAGGTTAGAGAGCCATTTTAGAAAATCCTCTCAGGAAAAGATGATCAGCCAAATTCATAGTATGGGACATTCTGTAGACAAATGACCCAGTTTCTGCAAATAATAATAAAGATAATTATAATTATTATTATTATTTAAAAATCAGAAATAAAGGGGCGCCTGGGTGGCTCAGTCGTTAAGCGTCTGCCTTCGGCTCAGGTCATGATCCCAGGGTCCTGGGATCGAGCCCTGCATTGCGCTCCCTGCTTGGCGGGAAGCCTGCTTCTCCCTCTCCCACTCCCTCTGCTCGTGTTCCCTCTCTCGCTGTGTCTCTCTCTGTCAAATAAATAAATAAAATCTTTTAAAAAAAAATAAAAAATAAACAAAAATCAGAAATATGAAGAGAAAAAAGAGAAAGGGCTATTACTGAACAAAAGAGACCTAAAAGGCATAACAGTCAAATGTGATATGAGGCTCTTATGGATAAAGAAGATGTGGTATATATGTATATATATATATACATATATATATATATGTATATATATATATACACAATGGAATATTATGCAGCCATCAAAAGGAATGAGAGCTTGCCATTTGCAGTGAGGTGGATTGAACTGGAGGGTGTTATGCTGAGCGAAATAAGTCAATCAGAGAAAGACATGTATCATATGACCTCACTGATATGAGGAATTCTTAATCTCAGGAAACAAACTGAGGGTTGCTGGAGTGGTGGGGGGTGGGAGGGATGGGGTGGCTGGGTGATAGACATTGGGAAGGGTATGTGCTATGGTGAGCACTGTGAATTGTGCAAGACTGTTGAATCACAGATCTGTACCTCTGAAACAAATAATGCAATATATGTTAAGAAAAAAAAAAAAGAAAGATAACAGGAGGGGAAGAATAAAGGGGGGGAAATTGGAGGGGGAGACAAACCATGAGATTCAATGGACTCTGAAAAACAAACTGAGGGTTCTAGAGGGGAAGGGGGTGGGAGGATGGGTTAGCCTGGTGATGGGTATTAAAGAGGGCACATTCTGCGTGGAGCACTGGGTGTTATGCACAAACAATGAATCATGGAACACTACATCAAAAACTAATGATGTAATGTATGGTGATTCACAATAAAAATTTTTTTAAAAATGTGATATGAGGCTCTTGTTTGCACCTTGATCTGAACAAATCACTTGGTAGTATATAATTTGGAGACAATTAGGGAAATTTGAATATGGCTTGCATATTAGACGGTATTAAGAAATGGTAGAAAGGTAGAATGCTAAAAAAAGTGTGTTCTGGTATTAAGGTATAATAGTGTCATGATGGGTACATAAAAAATTTATTGTCAATTAGTGAAGTATACTGAATGATTTAAGAGGGAAATGGGTTACAACCTCAGGAGCCTCCTGGGTGAAATCTAAAACTGGCCTCCATACCCAGGGAGCAAGGAGAGTCTGCAGAAAGAGGCAGACCACTCCACATTGGTAGATGGCAGGTTTAATAAACAAAGGAACTTATATATAAGGCTTATTTTGGGTGGCTGCAAGATGAGTAGATTTCTGCACCTGCCAGAATCTTAAAAGTTATAAAGAGGCCTTAACTGGGTTCAGTCATGTATTTAGTCCAGATGGTCTCAACAACACCTTACTCTCTCCAGGCTGCCTCCTTGAACCAGCTCCCACTGTGGGAATAGTAGGCAGAGCATACATTCCAAGGGCAGGAGAGCCGTTGAGGGGCATCTGATTGCCTGGGTCCAGCTGGTGGGTCACCCGGCATCACATTCTCTCGATGGCCTTCTCTAACATGGTTTAAAATACTATGGAAAAATTAAAAATCTGTGGATGGGGAATAGAAGATACAAAACTAACAAAATGTTGTTCATTATTGAAGTTGGTTTATTATCTTACTTTCTAAACTTTTATATAGGCCATTTTCTATAAAATAATTTTTAAAAGAAGAAAGTACTAGAGACACATAGCCAAAGTTATTTCTCTGAATCCCATTTTGACAAATAATTTCATTAATAGGTTTATGCCAGTTAAGCTAAAGGCAGTCTTCACAGCAGCTTAATGCTTTTAGTTGCTTAGGACATGAACCCAGATATCAGCCTTGACTCCTTTTTTTCTTTCATGTCCCACATGAACTCCATCAGCAAATCTTCCTGGCTCTGTCTTTGACACATATCCTAAACCTGACTCCTCATCATTTGCACCACATCTGCCTTTTTTCCAAATTACCACTGTCTCTCCTCTGCATTATTGCAAAAGCCTTCTAACTGATATGCCTGTTTCTGTCTTTTTGCTCTTTTGGTTTATTCTCAGCAGGGCACACAGACGGGTCCTATTAAAGGCTAGGTCATGTTAATCCTTTGCTCACCCCCTCTACCACCAGCATTTTATCTATCTCACTCATATTGAAAGAATTGGTTCTTTTTTTTAATATTTTATTTATTTGTTTGACAGAGAGAGAGAGCACAAGCAGGGGGAGCAGCAGACAAAAGGAGAGGGAGAAACAGGCTCCCTGGCTGAGCAGCTAGTCTGACGCAGGGCTCGATCCCAGGACCCTGGGATCATGACCTGAGCTGAAGGGAGACACTTAACTGACTGAGCCACCCAGGCGCCGCTGAAACAATAGGTTCTTAACGCAGCCTACGGGGTTCTATGTGACGTGGACCACTACTCTCCCCTGTTAGTTTCCTCTTCACTCGCTCCATTCCAGCCAGACTGGCCTTCTTATCATCTCTTGAACATAACAACATCTTCCAGTCTCAGGGCCTTTACTTTTGCTGCTCCCTCCACCAGCCCTATAGGTTTGTTCCCTTAGTTCCTTTATGTCTTTGTTCAAATGTCATTTTCTTAGAATTCGTTTTTAAAAATTCTCTAGGCTTCCCTATTCCTCATTAATGCCCTACTTTTTTTCATACGTCATAAACATCTAACATATATATATTGAACTCACTTACATTGTTTATTTTGGTGCTGTCCATTTCCCATGAGGATTTATGACTCTTCTGTTCACTACTAGATTCCTAGCACTCCAAACAGTGCCTGGTTCATGGTAAGAATTCAATAATTGTTTGTTGAATAAACAAATTTGTTGAATAACATTTGCTGAATAAATTTGTTGAATAAATTAAGCTACTATTCTAATAGTGTTGTCCATGGCTCATTATACTCCCAAGTGCATTACCTTGAGTAGTTTTAACCATCAGGGAGCAAACCCACTTCCTACATTATTTACTTATTCTTTTAAAATATATGTATTGATCTCCTTCTTTGCACTAGGAACTGAAAATACAATAATTAATAAGTATGTTACTCACTCTCCTATAATCATCTCCCAGGTTTTAGGGAAGGAGGGGCACTTCACTGTTATCCTATGATTAGCATATATAGGTATTCAATCAGTTATTCCAGACCCTAGGGCAAACCTTCATAAAAAGTTTGCAAATTGTGGGTATGATGCAGAAGAGTTACAGAGGTAGGTACTGGGAAATAAGGATCCCAATAGGCAACCCAATGGTGTTGAAGGGTTGGTTGGAGTCTCAAAGCCAATTGCCTCTGATTTATTAGATTCCTCATCTGGAGCTCAGCCCAAGAGGAACAGGGTACAACAGTATTGCCTGGTCTTCTCAGGTGGTGAGCACTCCTAGCCATATCTGGCTCTCACCACCTGATCTCTAATATTCAAGTGTGGAGCCAAGGAGTAGCTCTGCCACTTGCAAAAAAGAGCTGTGTTATGCTGGAGGCACTCAAGGAGAAACACACAGAACAGCAGTCCAACCTACAGCCCATTGGAAGAGAGGGGTACAATTCCATGGGTACAATTCCATGCAGTGGCTAATAATTGAAGTCTTTATTCTGATACTTCTGTTATTTGTTAGTGATATCCAGGCTAACAGGGTGGCTGCTCAATGTATGCATGTTCCACAAATCAAAGCTCCATTATTATTTAAAAATACCTACATTCAAGATCCTTTTTTATTATCACAGAAAATTTCAACATTGCATATGTCAGTGGAATAAAAGAATACTGGTTATATTCTTTAAACCTAATTTCCAACTATTAATTTTTATATTGTTGTAATAATGGTTTTAAATTTTTTATCACCTATTTGTGGGAACAGAGTTTCTTGTTGATAATGACCCTCCAACTTTGGAGACATCATCATGTAAAAAAGTCTTAATCAGAAATTGTGGTCATTTCAAGTACAAAGATCTGGTAAAATCATAGTTATGTTCACTGAAGCAAGCTCAAGTTTCTCAATGGAAATGTCAAGGTTTTACTTGGATGTATTTTTCTAGTTAAATGTCAAGTATTATTCTTAATACTTTGCTTTATAAAGAGATGTAATTATTTTATCATCACACCTTGTATAGCCACTCCCAAATTTACTCTGATTTACCCCAGGAAATATTATTATTTTCTACACGTGCTTTGAAATGGAAAAAGTGTGATAAGTACTCCACTTGGGAAACTTGTATGCCATGAGTGAAACCACTGGCCTCTTATGTGCAGACATTTTCAGACAGCCAAGATTTCCCAATGGCATTTCAAACCTCTTTCTCTCATGACTTGATTCCTGTGCAGATGATGACAAGTACTGGTGACGGCAGTAGCCTCCCTGTGCTATCATTCAGTTCCTTCAGTTCCTTAGAATGAGATCAATAACACGTCACTCTTTTGAAGGAAAAATTATACCACTGTCTTGGAGTGTCACTAAAGACAGTATGTGAGTTCAGTAAGAGAATGTGTCAATGGTATGTTAGAATGACTACTTCAGGTCAAAGAAGTGAGATAGAATTATTCCAATCCATACCATACCAATGCCATTTGCCGCATTTATTATAGTATAAAAGCTTAAGCAATAGAGAGTTATGTTGAAATTACCATTGCCATCTTTGATATCTTGAATATCTTTTAGGCTCATTTACCTTTTTTCTAAAGAATTTACAACATTAGCACCTAAGAGCTTCCCTTATTAGTAATGACTATCAAACTATCAAAAAAGTGTATAATCAAAGTTGAGTTGCCTCAGCAAGATGAGATAACTGCAATTGCTGACTACATGGGAGCAGCTGTTTTCCCATTTGTGCGTGTTTCTTTTCTATTCAGCAATGGAAGGACTTTGTGTAATCATAGGGGAGGCTTTATCTTCTGCATATCCATCCTCACTGTGACTTATTCAAAGAAGGGATCTGTGAATGGCATAAAAGGATATTTCTCTAACAATTAAGACAAATTTTAACACTTGGAAAATAATAATTATATTTGGAAAAAGAAGAATCATAAAAATGCTGATGGTGATGGGTATGGAAAATGGGGGCCAGGAGTCTGTTCCCATTGCCTTTGTAACCCCCCCAAATGCAAGGCAGGTGCTTAAACCCTAAGAAAAATCTAATAACTGTTTATTGGTTTGAATGAATAAAATAAAAGATATAAAAATGCCTTCAATATTCATAGCATTCATCACTAATATGGTAAGAAGAGTACAGGTTTTATTGCTATTCAGTCTTTGGTCAGGTATGAGGAACAGTTGTGAACAGTGGGTATGCTGTAACCCTATGATATGATAGAGCCTTAGCTAAAAGTCTGTTCTCCCAGACCCATATTCCCCACGAAAAGTAGTATGTGCTATAGTTCATTTTTTAAAAAGACATTCTTTCCTGCTGCAAAAATTCTTGAGAAATTGAGTTTATAGAGAGAATGTGTAGCAAACTGTCGAGTGCTTCGGTCAGAAAGGTAGAACACCACAGATTGTAAACTAGTGTATTTACAATGATGCTGATGCTAGCTCTGTTGTGTCTGGATAGAGTAAGTCACTGTTAAATGCCTCACACACACTCTCATTTGATCCTCAGAGTGCTTTTACACAGAAGGTCCTATTTGTAACCCCATCTTACAGATGAGGAAAATAAGGCTTAGCATCTGAACCCAAGTGTGTCTGACTCAAAATGCCATACTCTAACCCCTTTACTCATTATCTCTTAATAAATGCACATTAAAGAGCCTACATTTTACACATTATATCAAGAAAAGCTTTTCTACTCTATGACAGCTATTTACATTTTTTTCAGCCTCTTTGGGGAAAAGGTATAATTTTTGCTGCTTTACAGGCTTGTATTAATTATTTGTTAAATCGCAAAATTAATTTTTACTTTTTGGAAACCCTTAGGGTAATACTTAGAGTCAATCTGAAGTAGGTGAGAATTTGGGTCTTTTAATATATACTTAAAGAATTATTAAACACTGATCATGCTGATTATAACCACTATGAGATAAGAGGATACCCGTGGCCAGAAAGGTCAAGAATGAGTTTTCCAGGTCATTGGCTCTGCCCAGAACTGCCCTGGTGAATCACATTCCACATAGCCTCTCAGTGCTGAGCTAGCATCTATGTAGATCAAAGCCATGGCCAGAATGGCTAATTCATGCGCTAAACCCAAATGTCAAGATTTGTTAAACACATGTCCCTTTAGAAAAACTACCTAACTGAACTCACTGGGAGAAAAGTGGTAGAATGAATTATTTGTCTAGATTCAGATTTAGATGTTTTAATTTACTGTTGTGACGAGCAGCCATGCAATAAAAGCTATGGCACAGGAATAGCCTACCTAGGGGAAAAGTGAGGGTCTGTGGCTGAAAGTCTTCAGGGAGAGACGTGTGAAGAAATTAGTGAGATTGATGAAGTGTTTCGTGGTATGTGATACAGAGGTTCACAATGGATTGTCCCTCCAGTCTTCCCTAACCACATTGAATATGAATGCATTATTGAATGAATAAATCAGCAGCTTAATGATATAAAGGTTTTCAATGTATCAACCCAGCTGTTCATTCTTAATCTCTCTGCTCTGTTTCCCCACCCTTCTTTTTTCCTCTCCTCACTCCTAATGAGGAATGTCTTATGACTACAGAAGTATAATAACCCCCATGCTACCACCACCAGACATCTTTTTTCTTAGGGTGGAAATACTAGCTAAGGAGCCTCACATATCCAAAAGCAAAATCCTGATTCTCTTTCCCTTTGTCTCTTTTCTCACCTCCAGTTCTACCCAACCAACCCCCGGAGAGCACCTACTGGACTTACCGCAATGACTGGCATTTATTATACAGCATCACTCTTCATACTTTTTATAATCCCATAAAAATTAGTAGTTTTTGGACAGTCATGGCATGACAAAGTTGGAATCCTGCCGCCTTCCCTCCCAGCTCTTACTTACATAAGGAAAGGAGAGAAAATGACAAACATTAACTAAAAAGATGCTTATAATATGATAGATACAGTGCCACTTATAAAAACACTACGACATATTACCTGGGTTAATGTGAGACTCTCATATAAGGTTCATGGGGTTGTCACTCCTTGCCCTCCACATCCTTTACCCAGTCAGTGGTTTCTATGTATTCTGCTTAGACCAAGCCAACATGATTATATTTGAAATGTTCAGAGACAGAGAAACTGCTATTTAGCTACAATCTTTGATTTTCCTGGGATATAGAAGCTCAATGACAAAAACTTGAATTCTGTATCCCTCAGTTAAGCTATAGCCTTATACAGACATGTCTGAATAAAGAGGATAGACCTGCAAGGTCATAGCAGAAAAGAACATAAGGTCCCCAAATAAAATCATTACAAGTGGCAAATGAGTTTAGGAAGACAGGACTTCATAGGAGTGCCTGGGCATTAGGAAGAACTAGTCGATGTTGGATGTGAATCTGCATATATAAACCTATCCCTCATTTTTGTTATTACCTATGCCAGCTGTGAGGTAAAATTGAAGGGATTATAAAACTAGGGGCTTTAGCTCCTCTGCTATGGGATTACCTTAATGAACAGAGTGGTGAGCAGCTAAGCTCTAAGAAGGGATATTATAGGAAACTTCCAAAGAAGTTCTAGCATTATGCAAGCATATCAAGTCCAACCCTACAGAGACCCAAAGCATTATATCCAGTCCTTATACATCCATTACAAGCCTAGGCTTTATGGGGACTGGCAAATATTCTCAAGCCAAGCATGCCCTCTTGGCCCACACATTTCTGACTTTCAACTCTTTCTTTAATTTTGGCCCCTGTCAGTTTCCTTTATGCTTTTATGAGCACAGCTATGCATTTAAAATGCTTGTTATATTTTATACTGCATTTCTAGCTCTTTCGTAGTGGGAGAATTTTTACCTCCCACTCTGAGTATTCCTAGAAATTTAAGTGTCTTCATCTTTTCAAAGAACTCTTTCTAAAATAGATATGTATAAGGCTGCTGTTTAAAACAATGAATTCACTGAAATTTGGTGGGGTTTCAGTTACTTTGATATATTTTTGCCTGCTACTATTCTCTGAGAACCCTAGCAGGCCTCCTCTGAAATTTGGAATCCATGGATGTAATTCCCTTTATTTAGTAGCAATATACAAGCACCCCCGGCTTAATAAAGTAATCAATTTCTACTTTTTGTAGGTTTCAGAGAAGGAGTTACTTGACCAATCAATCTCTTAATTTATTAAGGAATCCACCTCTCTCACTTTGTTCATCCACTGGCTTTCTTATCCCACCTTTAAGAGGATAAAATGAAATGACCTATATGGTTATATTTAAAACTCCCCTTTTACAGATATAATCTAGAGGCATGTGGTAGAAAGCGGTAGTGTATTGAGGACATTGTAAACATAAGGAAGAAGGGTACGAAAATGCTGGATGGGTTATTATTAATATTAGCCTAGCACTGAGTCAATTTCCCAAATTCCAGTTGTATCTTGATAGAGTTTCTCCAGGCATGTAAACTATTCCCTGGGTGCAAACTAAACACTTTCAAAGCTATATTCACTTTCTTAGGCTTTTGTGGAAGTAAATTCATTAAATTGGACATTCCCACTGGACTGAAAGACCGAACGCAGTTTCTTCAAGTGCTCTTTAAGTAAAGGAAAGATGACTTTTAAAAAAGTCTATTGATTTGGCAACCATTCTGAATCCATTTACAGAAAGAATAAGCACAGGGCCCCTTTGTCTGCTGAATATCCCACTCTGGCTCCAGATTTCTAAGCTACAGTCATACCTCTTGAGAAGATAAGCCTGGGTAACGAGTTTTAAAAAAGAATCTGATGGTATGGAGCATGATGTTATTTGGCTATCTCTCTTCTTTTCCTGTGTAAAACCAACAATGGAATGAAGCCTGGACAGAGCACAGGGAAGTTGGAAAATAGGGACACAGACAAGTTATGAGGAAGTTAGGAAAATACAGAGAAATAAGACCTTTGTGGGCTTCTGGGTTAGTTGCAAACTCATCAGTGAATAAGTAGGTCTAGCAATTAGGAGAATAAATATAAAGCCATCTCCTAATTGCAAATATATCTCTTTTGCAAACAGACATACAGGAGAGAAAGGAAAAGGTCACACAAGATCCTGAAAAGGAGGCAAAGACAGTAATAAAGAGAGTGGTAGGGACACCTGGATGGCTCAGGGGGTTAAGCATCTGACTTCGGCTTGGATCATGATCTCAGGGTCCTGGGACTGAGCTCTGCGTTGGGCTCCATGCTCAGCACAAAGTCTACTTGGGATTCTCTCTCTCTCTCTCCCTCCACCCCTCCCCCTGCGCACTCTAAATAAATAAATAAAATCTTTAAAATAAAACTATTGAGGATTTAGCCTTACACTGAACTTCCTTTCAAAGTGCCTTTTGAAGACCTGCAGTGGGGAAATGATGAAGGCAGTACCAGAAATTTAGATTCTAAGATTGGGCGTGGGACAAAATTTAGGAAGATTTGCTGCAAAGTTTAGTAGAAATATAAACAGGTAAAAAAGAAAAAATGAAGGCACAGAGGAGGGTGTGTGAAGATTGACATAGGATTGCCTCCTGAGCTAAATAAATTTCTATGCCTCAGAAATAAATGGGTCTTGGAGAGTTAAGACAATGTTCAGAATCTAACCAATAGAAACATCTTACAATACAACCATCTACATCGACCCAGGAAGTCTACTCACAGGACTCTCTAAGGATACATTTAAAAATGTAGAAATGCGGGGTGCCTGGTGGCTCAGTCGTTAGGCGTCTGCCTTCGGCTCAGGTCATGATCCCGGGGTCCTGGGATTGAGCCCCGCATCGGGCTCCCTGCTCCGCGGGAAGCCTGCTTCTCCCTTTCCCACCCCCCTGCTTGTGTTTCCTCTCTCACTATGTCTCTCTCAGTCAAATGAATAAATAAAATCTTAAAGAAAATGTAGAAATGCTTTCTACACACATATATTCATCAGAGGGTTATCTGTAATTGTGAAATTGAAATGTCTAACCATAGGCAGGTAGTTAAATGAATGGGATTTTTTTGAAGATCTGAAAATGAGATTTACACATTTAGATAGTAACATGGAAAAGTGTTGTGACATTTAAAATGTAGGCTGTAATATACAGATATCTTAAAATAAGTGTTGTGGAAAAAAAACTTTAATGGAAAATCACAAAAAAGTCAAAATTCTGGCATTTGGGTGGGAGGAAATGATGATGACATCATCATCATCCCCTTCCCCTTCCTCCTCTGCTTTCTTATGTTCTAGGCTATAATTTTCAAGTTTTATTTAATAAACTTGTATTATTTTTTAAATGATTTCTAAAAGCATTACAATAGAGGTAGAAGCCCAGCTGAGGTTATTAATACGGGGAATAGACAGTCTAAGATGGTAGTTCACAACTTAAGCATATATCAGAATTATCTAAAGTTCATGATTCTGGAGATCTGGGACAGGATCAGAAATTTTGCCTTTTTCACACGTTCCCAGATGATTCCAATATTGCTGACCTAGGGACCAAACTTGGAACCACTCCTTTAGAGAAATGCTTTGATTCGCAAGATTTTACCCATTTATCCAATCATTTCACCAGAAGGCTCTATTCTTATGGTAGAGTGTAGTGAAATTGACTCTGCAACAGTATGACTCAGTATTTTGCCCTTGGATTTTATCCAAGGTCAAAGTAAATATGACACTTTTCTTTTTCTTGGAAAGGGCAATTGAGGACATCATTTCATGTGTTCCAAGCTGGCTTTTAAAAGGCTCATGTTGAAAAAGCTTTCACAGAACAAAGAGGGAAAAGAATTTAATCACATTTTGTCAATTACTTTTCTTTATTAAACAATAAGAACTGATTTTTAACTAGGCATTTATATCGGCTTTATTCCTGGATTTAGGATGGTTTCCAAAAATATAGGACATAAGACAGAAAAAGTTGCAAATAGATAGATGAGGAAATCATGACAAACAATTCACATAACCAAGATGGCATAAGCCTGTCCTCTTTACACTTGGATAGTTATGCACTTAACCATTGCACTACCTCCCTTTCAGGGCTGATTTTCTGTATTTTTTTTTTCTGTATTTAATTTTCTCTTACTGCTTCCATGGCGGCTTTGAGTTTTTCTTGCAGATACATCATTCTTCTACCTCAACTGCCCTAATAGGCATGTTAAATTGTAGGAAGATGCTTATATTCCTATTCCTTACATAATTAATCTTTGACTAAATATCAACAAATACAAGGTTAGGTTCAACTAGCAACACAACTGAAATTAATACTTAAGGACAAGAATATTTAAGCCTACTGTCTCAAATAGAGTTCTAAGTATTTGTTTGGATATCTCAACAAAGCCTTGAGAAACAAAAGCTTTGAGAATAGGGAAACCTCTCCAATTGAAGATCAAATAAAAGCACTATAGGCATTGTAATGAATTTACTCAACATCTCAAATTTAACCAGCTGAAAATGTTTGTTTTTCCTTTGTAAGCAGTATTCTATTCAACTTTTAGAAATGAGGATCCTGTCATACAATGGAAAAGCAGCATATTGTCCTGTAGATGGAACAAAATGTCCTTGACTTACTAATCCTCCAGGGGAGCACTGCCTTTGGTACCAGCTACTTAGCATATATTAAAGGAGTAGATTCCGGTAATTTCACTTCAGGGCTTAAAAGTCCAAAGGCTTCCTTTTGTTCAGCATAAAGAAAAATGTCACTCTAATTCCAATGTACTGGCTTCTGCTTAACTAAACTCTGGCAATACTAGTCTCCTGTTGCATAAGGACACCCTAAGAGCACACACACACAAAAAAGATGCAACTTTAAAATAAGTGATTGAAAAAGAGAATAAAATAAAATAATAAGTGATTGAAGTAATTAAACACAACAGAAAAGGAGAATGTTATGATCCAAGAGCAAGTAGGGCAGCAGCAAGTTTAAGTGAGACCCACTGTATTGCAAATACCTGTTTCCCCCTCCTGACTTGGGGAATATATCATTATAACCCAAATAGCACACTACAACTGCAATTGGCAAAATCAGTGAAACAATAAAAGCCCATTTAAGGGAGAAGTTTTTATACTTTGTTTTTTAAACAGCAGACCACATGATTGGCATTTGCTTACTTAATAAGACTGTTAGAGATAATGTTTTCAAGGTTGACACATTATCAATTCAATAAAGATACAGATGAAACGTGTCAGTGATATTGATATGGTTCAGAGTTGTTTAGAAACAAAGCAAGCTCAGATTGAAGTGTTGATGGAAATTATTTTTAAGAAGTACTTGTTAGGTTCCTCCTGGGTACAGAGCCTTGAATAAAACCTTGGAGAGACAGATAAATTATAAACATCTCTGAGAAATATGGTACACAGGGATAAACTGACAGAACTGCACCATGGAAAGAATTCAGTGTGTTTGTATTCCACTTTTTAAGGGAAACGTTATGACATAATTGGTTCAGAGGCTGCCCACTTAGGAATACTGAGCTCTCACCAGGGGTCAGATGCTTCATATAAACATTACCTCATTTAATCCTTACAACAGTCTGGAGAGGCAGGAACAATTGTGCCATTTTACAAAAGAGGAAAAAATGAAGCTCAAAGTGTTTAAAAAACTGTCTCAAAATAACACTGTTTGTGGGAATCAGAACCAAGACTTGAAGCCAGGACTGACTGATTAAAAAACAAAAAACAAACAAAAAAAAACTCCACAAAAACAAAAACTCTGTTTCCTACAACACACCAGACTGCCATACATCAAATCTCCTCCATATTCTGGAAATACATTCATCCAATTCCTCAGCAATTTCTCATTTCTAAATCAAAGATCACTCTGTTCTTAGGAAACACCTCAAATCTTATTTCCCTAACATATTAAATATATTCTGGCAGCTTTCAGACGGAGAAGCATTTTTACAGACACTATGGATATCCTCAGGAAGTCATCAATTGGAAATACTTTCATGGCTATGGGCAGTGTCCCCACCTCACTTTAGCATCCCTATCTATTTTAGATTTATTTTTCAAGATTCAATTCAAGTAGTGCCTCTTCCATAAAGCCTTTTCTTTTATTCTCAGCCAGGTATGATCTTTCCTTCCTCTGTTATCATTTTCTTTTTTTTCCTCCAATAGCACTTTGTTCATAGATCTGTATGGTAGTGCATTATATTTATTTATGCATATTGATTGCCTCAACAAGCATTTATTGACTGCCTTCCAAGTATGACTGTATCTAAGTCACTGCTAAATGCTGAGTCTACAGAAATTAGAATTATGCAAAGACACTCTGACTTCAGTTCACAGCCTGGTAGAACATGCTTGCTTCATGCCTTGTAAAAGACTGAAAGATCTTTTATGTTTCAACTTATATCTTGTTCATGTCAACATAAAACATGAATCATGTGTTGTATCAACGAACACATTGTCTTTCCCACAGCTGCTTTCAAAAGTGGTTGTTTAATTAGATTAAAATAACATGCAATACTTGCAGTGAAAAAAAAAAACCCATGTATAGTTATTTATCGGGAAAATACAGCATTTGTATCACTATCTTGTTACTTCAGGTATATGAAACTAAGACTTTTCTGAAATATAAAACTAGGAACTAAGTATATGGAGTTCCATGTTTATAAGCATATGCCAGGACTCAGTAGAATCTTAAATGAACACAGTCTGACATTAAATACATTTTGAATGCATTACTGGTCAAACTAAATCCCAAGAAATGTTAAATAAATTACATAATTAAAATGCCTAAGGCAGCATGCTCACAAGGGAAATACCCACATACAACAGTCAACAGAAAGCAAACAAAAACAATGTCCATTTCTTTCTCCCAGTGTTAAAAATGGATTCTCCTATATTTTTCTTCAAATGATAAATAATGATGTCATGAAGCTTGTTATAGGGTTGATTTAAATTTTGTATGGACAGATAAGTTACTTCCATAATTTAGCCAGCCTAAGTCACATTGTCTTAAAATCCCAACATGGGTGATTCAATTTTTGTCAATGCTTTTCCAGTCCTTTTAGTCCTTACTCGATCGCTGATTTCTAGATCCAAATGACTTGCTGTCTTTAGAATCTTCTTCCATGAGCCGCTTGAGAAGAAAGTATGTGTATATTTATATTCCTCCTTGAAAGAGTTTTGTTCCATCAACATAATTGGGGCAGTGTAGAATTTCTAGAAGATGGACCTGTGTTTTATTTCTTTAAAACACTTTTTCTAGTAAAAGATATCTTCCTTAGTTCAAGTGGATTAGGAGTTTGCTATGTCAATGCTTTGTAGAACACCTACAGTTCACCTTTTATATCTTACTCCTGATATTTCTCCAATAAAGACAATAAACTCAAATGATAAATTTAAACTTGGTCAGCAAAAATAATCCATGTGGTGTTAGTGGAATAGAGTCTGATATAAGGACTAAAAGGTAAAAAGCTAAAAAAATAATTTGAGAACTCTACTGCCTGATAAATTTAGAGATTTTTTTAAGGAACTTCCTGCAATCATTGAGCAGCACCAGAGTAAGAAGTAAAAAGAAAGGGGGGAGATGGAAACAGAGGGGTTATGGAACCAAATTAAAAATGGGCGAGGAGGTGGGTTAGAGGAAGGAAACTGGAGCCCCATGCCCAGAAGAGGCCAGTGAGAAAGTCCCCCTCTTGAAAGTGGAGTATCCATCCTTGCGCAGGTTCTAGTATTAGAATGAATGAGAGATTGTTTGTCTAACTTTTAAAACTGCGGTTGCAGGTAAGCAAGAAGGGGGTGGACGTTTATTGTGTCCTTGGAACTCTCTTCCAGTCATCTCGATACAAGAGAATGTATTTAAAAGCTTCTGGTCACCCATCTCCTGCTGAGCAGTTGTGAACTGGGTAAGGTCAGCACGTGTGTTAGTTAAGAGTTTGGGCCAATGCATCTCATCGGATGTCTTCATTATATCTACATCTTCCTCTGGCTGTATTTGTTTTTTCATTCCCAGATTCATATTTTGATTTTTTTCAAGCTGACAGAAAGTTAAAAGATTTAATACAATGAACATTTTAATGCCCTTCGCCTATATTCGCCATCTCCCTCTCTCTCTCTTTCTCTTTCTCTCTCTTTGACACTTTTCCTGAGCAATTTGAAACACAGTTACAGAAATCATGGCACTTCATCCCTAAATATTACATGATGCATCTCCTAAGGATAAAAACATCATCCTACCAATAAAATTAACAATACCATCTACTCTCCATATTAAAACATTCCCAGTGGAGTGCCTGGGTGGCTCACTTGGTTAAGCATCTGATTCTCGGTTTTAGCTCGGGTCATGACCTCATGGGTCTTGAGATCAAGCCCCCCCATGGGGCTCTACACTTAGCAGGGTGTCTGTTTGAGATTCTCTCCCTCTGCCTCTTTCCCCACTTGCGTGCACTCTCTTTCTCTCTCTCTAAAATAAATAAATCTTCAAAAAAACAAAATGTTCCCACTTACCAAAAATATCTTTTTTCCAAAAATATATTTTATAACTTTAAAATACAAGATTCAATGAATGATGAAGCATTGCATTTGATTGTTCTGTCTTTTTAGCCTTTTTAAATTTAGAAGTCACATACCTTTATGTTTGTTTGGTTTTTCAAGACATTGTGTTTTGTTTTCTGGAGGAGTACAAGCCATTATTTTGAAGAACAGATTACATTTTGAATTTTCTGATTGCTTTTTTTGGAATGAATTCAAGTTAAACACATTTAGAAAGAATAGCAAAGGTGTTATTGGTACTTTTTATTATATCACATTAGAAGCATAAGGTATCAAATTGTCACACTAATAGTAATGCTATTTGGTTATTAGTTAAGGAGTCTGCTGCCAGATCTCTCTATTCATAAAAGTATATTTCTTCTATAAAATTCAGTTAGTAAATAATTTGTGGGGGTGAGTCATTGGGTTTGACTGAATATCCTATTCTCTAACCACATTTCACCTAAAAGTATTAGCATCCACAAAGGATCCTTGCCTAATCTAGTTACTACATTTAGGGTTGCCAATAGTGATTTCTTAATTCTACCATTTCTTTTACATTCACTAGTTGATATTTTTCTGGACACTTCTTTAATTTGTACCCCCCTACACACACACACACACACACACACACACACACACACACAATCTCACAGGTATCACTACCACCTCATAAATATTTGTATCAGTGTGTTATAGTCCACTTCTGTAATGCTTTCGTACTCAAACTGTCCAACTTGAGGCCAGTGGGAGTCCCTTCAAGCTGTCTTCCATGTCATTTTCAAATGACCTTATTGTTCCTGAGCCCCTCTTTGCTTTCTGCCACAGATATTCCAGGCTCACCTTATGTTTTTCCTGCCTCAGACTAGAGGTCAGCCATGTCAGCTATTTGTCAAATGAGTTGCAGTTCTTTTCAGCAGGGAATGGAATTTAGAAACCAACTCTGGGATCTAGATGTGCTCCTTAGTAATGGGGTGTCATTGCTTTGAGATCCTTTTAGTAGTCAGATTACTCTCTCTCTCTCTCATGCAATTTTCTCATATATTGCTATGCTTTCACTGAGGTAATAACTTTATTACTTTTTTAAGATATATTTTTAGAGCAGTTTCAGATTTTCAATAATAATGCTTTCTCTACCCATATCCTGAGGTAGATGAGAGGAACAAATAAAATAACATATACCATACCCTTTGAAAGGTATAAACTGCTATAAAAAACTTAGTGGACTGCCAGTGTTATTAGTCATATATGTTAATAGTTGATCTGACATTTGGCTTTAGAAACATGCCCCAGAAATTTTCTTAGTTTGTCTGTATTGCTAGATGTTTATGCTCTTTTGCTTTTAGTTAAAAATACCATTTGAGAATTTAACAGTGTAGTATGTTCAACTTTGCATGCTTCTTATAAAGTTAGAAATTCAAAGTTGGGAGGCCCGCAGTAGTCTAAGGAATAGGCAGGCATTGGAAGATTTGGAATATAAAGGTTTTCACTTTAATGCTGGCCCTTATTGCAATCAGCAAATGAAATTCCTTATCACTTTTCTTACTCCCAGTGAATTCCAATGTGTCAGAGTACTCTCAAAAATGACTAAATAGTCATTGTGCAGGTCGTAACACAGGTTATTAATAAGTGATTATTTCTCATAACAAAACAGCTTGTTATAATCAAAGCTATTGTTTATACTTACAAGAAATGTTCTTCTGTTCAAAATGAAGTTTGTTCCCATTTTTAATAGAGTTTAAGTGTAAGTAATTAGAATGTAAAACTGGGTAAAACAACAAAGAGTGCCTGGCAGAGTTCAAATATCAACCCACAACGTTTTCAACTTTGTCTCTGATGCTGCTCTAGGTATACACACCCACTGTGAAAGATCATGCTCATAAAGACCTGACACAAAAACACTAGAATCATGGAAGCAGAAGAGACCAGAGGGACATAAGAAACACTTGACCCACAAAGAATCAAATTGAGATTTAGCAGGAAATTCTTTGGCCCAAGTTCACAGTGCAAGTCAGCAGAAGAACAGAGCTAGAGCCCAGGGTCCCAGACTCCAGGTCCAGTGCTGTCCTGCTATGTGAACCAGAGGTAGACATTGATTAAGTTAAACGATCAAGGGGTAAACAATGTGACCTGGTTGGTTGGGTGTGGGAAAAGCAAAAGGACAAAAGGGAGAACATGAACGGATTCTTACCTCGTTCACCAGAAGGCATGCCCCTAAAATTTGGCTCTTCAAGGCTGTAGTGATTCTGTGATTCTGGCTGACGTTCCTGACATGGAAAGGAATACTCTCTTTCCTGTAGCTAACCTAATATAAAGACTTTACTGCTGCCACCAAGACTGCCAGTCCCTGGGCGCTCTGCTGCCTGTGAGAGTATGTTTGTTCTCTTCTGTTTGTGTGCTTGAACAAGGGTGATGCCATGCCCAGACCCTAGAAATGTGCATAAGAGTGATGTTGTCCCTTGATGGCTTTCTCAGCAAACACTGTTGTCCTTAACTCCTAGGAAAAGTCAGTAAGAACTGAGTCTCCCCTTCTTTTAGGATGATTAAGGGTCCCAGTACAGGGCTGGGGTGGGAGAAAAGGGTATTCTTGTAAAATAAGAAAACAGAAAAAATCTATAAAGAAAATTTTTAATTATATGAAAGGTACATATGTCCAAAACAAAGACAGATTTTTCAAGGAAACAATAAATAACAAAAATATATATTAAATGCATTCACTACAAGAAATATCAATTTACTATACACAACACATCACTTGACCGGACTGCACAAAGAGCTCAGATGTTGAAGGTGTTGGGTCCTTGGTACAAATGTGCGCCAAAATGTTACATCCGATGGTCTTTACAAAAGTGCTCTGAGAGGGCTCTGTTAAAACAGAAAGCACCATGAATGACTGCGTTCACTCACAAGGTGACCAATACAAGACGTTGGGCCAGTTGCATGTAGTTTAATTCATAAGGCCTCACAGGTGATTATAAAATGGCTACCTTGATTTTCTCTTTGCAATCCCCTACTGAGAATATTAACATAATGACAACTTGTGTGTACCAGGTGAATGGGAAATATTGCATAGAAGGAAGTCAGTATTTTTTGAACCCTCTTGGTTCAGTCAGATTTTAAACCTCACCCAGGGAAATGAGGAGAAGCCTCCAATTAAGCCTACGGTTTAACCCCGGGGAGCAAAGAGGGATGGGGGTGGCAGCTGAAGAACAAAAGACTGAGGTAAGAGGAACCAGGAAGCCAACCAACAGAGACCAGAGACTTTCTCCCAACAAGAATGTTTTTCTTTGCAAGATGAACTTAAACATTTAGGAAGTTGTTCAACAACAGGTTGAATTTTTTCGGTGACTATTTTAAAAAAATAAAACGGGAAATAGTCGCACCCCTCAAAATATATGGCTCTTGTAATTTAAAGGAGGTTGTTGTCATAAAATTTAAAGCTTAATGCAACTTTCAACAAAAGGTTTAATTTGGTACCCCTCCACCTTCCTCACAGTCCATGAATGGCCTGTTTTCAGCAGTTCTCATTTCTGTTCACACGTAAGGTATTAGCTCACTCTCACCCCGCCACACCCCCCAGTGGCCTCTGGCCCTGAGAGAGACTGTAAGTAATAATGCAGGAAGGGAGCAGTACAGGGCAACCCTGCAGTCTTTCCACTCCCTCTTAGATGTCACACCAGCTCACCCAGCAACTCTTCATTCAGGAAATCCAGTGCAGAAACCAGGTCATGGGCAGAGTCATGAGTCATGAGAATTGGCTAAATTCTGGGACATACTAACAACTACCTTCTCAGGGTGACACTAGAGAAAAGCAGCTGGCTCTAAGAGGCTTCTTGACAATACGGAATAGGAGTCCAGAATAGTCCCTCTGCACCTTTGCTGTGCATTAGAATCACCTGGGGGAGTTTTTAAAAAATATCCATGCTCAAGTTCACCCCAAACTAATTAAATCAGAATCTGTGAGAGTGGAGGTTGGCCTCGGTATTATTAAAGCCCTTCAGGTAATTGTGATATGAAGCCAAGGGTAAGGACTAGTGTTCTAGAAGATTCAAGGAACAGATAATTAATATAATCTAGTTGCCCATTAAGGGTGGTTTTCTAACAAAACATTTAATTAGTGGCTAATCAAGGCAGTTGAAATGGAGAATTAACCTCAGGCTTTGTCTTACTGCATTTTTTGAGATCACAGTCAGATAACAATTTATAAAGTGATAGATTGCAGAAGGCTGAGAAAAAGGGAATAATAAAGTGTGGGGGGGAGGTGGGGGAGGGTAGGCCAAAGGGAAGTACCCCAACTCCCGAGAGCAGGGACTGCATCTAGTTCATCTTTGAATTCCCATCACTAACATGGCAAGTCTGCAGAGTGAGTTCACAATAACTACCATGACCAGACTGAATTGTCAGGATAAACTGCTTTTGGTCTGGGTTTCTCCCGTGGATCTTGATACTAGAGGGTTTTTCCTCCTGAAGCCAGCATCCCTTCAGTAAGCACCTCCTGACAAGGCTGGAGAGACATGTTGGGCTCATGGAACTGGCTAATAATTTGGTGCCTCTTAAAATGGATATTCACTTTAAATGGTGGCTGGCCATTGTTTGGAAGAAAAGCCAAAGGCTCTTTTTGGGAAGGACAGGACTGAAAAGAGCTGGTGTTAGTAATCTGGCTTTCTAACATTATATGAACAAATTAGCTCTAGACCCAAATTTGCATATAGCATTTTGCAAAACAAAAGCCCTTCAGTTAATTAATCCACCCTACTCAAAGTAATTTTAGTGATAACCTATTGTCATTTAAGCTTATTGATGGAAGTGTCAGCTACACCATCCCTAAGTACTTTATTAATATTCCTACTAAGTACATCTGTATTTTCCCTCAAAGAGACTATAGGAGATAAAATTTGATGCCTATTTCACCTTTCCCTGGTTCCCTGGGGATTTACCTGTGTCCTGCATCTACATAAGTTGGTACCCTGTGGCTGGTGTATCTCTAAATCCACCTTATTTTCCTGATTAATTGCCAATATCAACCACACTATATAGCAGTACCTCAGACATTTCCTGGTTCTTATTGGAGATTTCAATTCATTGTCAGGCCTCCTACTCATCTTCAAGTTGTCCACTCTGAGACATTGCTTGGATTCCTCAAACTGACTCCAGAACAGTCACCTACTGTTCTTCCTTGGAAACCCTATGCCTCTACCATACTGTAATATTTTAACGGAGAAGTCAAGAAGTGGGACAGGCTTCCAGCATGGTTAAAGAGGAACTTGGGTTCCAAATATGTGTGACATCTTACATTTTTTCACTCTGCTCTCCCCATGAGTTGGCCTCATCATCAGAACTGGCTTCTTTCATGGTAGTAAGCTGGCTGCTGACAGCAACCATAACTTACTCCTTCACGTATGGCAGATACAGGAAACGATATCCCATAATAATTGAAAAAAGAAATCTTGGGTTTTCAGCTGCCTAACCCCATTTCCCAAGAATCCCTTTACCTAAGGAAATGTCACACATTGATTAGTTGATGCCTGAATCAGTCGCTGTAGCCCTGGAGTTTGGTTTAGACCAGGGGTCAGCATTGCCACAAACTGCGGCGGAGAGGACAAATTGGCCCACAGCCCATTTTTGTAAATAAAATTTTATAGGAACACAGACACACTCATTTGTTTACTTTCTCATTGTGGCTACTACAAATGTGGAGGTGAGTAGTGTGACGGACTCTCTATGGTTCCACAAAATCTAAAATATTTACACTCTGGTCCTTTACAGAAAAAGTTTGCCAATTCCTTGGTTAGTCCAGCTTGGGACCATCCATGAAACTGAGCTTGGGGTCAGTTCCAAAGCAAATGGCTGCTAAATAATGAGGAGGAGAGAGTCTCAAAAGGAATATCTATGTCTTACTAGGACAGAAAAAGGAGAGGTTCCTTGAGGGCACTGACCAAACTTACTGATTTTCGTACTTCGCACAATGCTTTGAATTGAGTTAGGCTCAACGATTATCTACAGACTTGCTGAATTGAATTGAATTGTTGCCTTCTCTCCTGTTAACTTCTTCTTCCATTTCCTCTGGGAATGTAGATATTGAATACTCCAGAAATTCTCTTGGGTATAAAGCAAAGTTTCTCCAGCTTCCTCCAGTACCTTGCTGAAGGAAATTGTGGGATGTGACATTGGATTTGTAATGACCACCTCTGTTTATTTGCCCAACTGTAAACCATAAAAATACTGCAAAAACTCTAAGAATGGAGAAGGACATCATGTTATATTTTTTAGAGAAGAATAAGATTGAAAATTCTGTAATTATACAGTCAGGAAGGTTTCCTTGTTCTCTTTTGTTCTTTTTCACAGAAACTTTTACGAATATAGGTCAAAGTTAAAAGTATATTCTTCCTTTTTTATAGTCTCATAGTAAATGAATATTTTCATGGAATAACTCAACTGGGTCTGTAAATTTTAGTTTGGAAGATTTCTTAGGCTGCTGAATGATATAATAGCCATTATTTGAAACAAGAATAACATTAAAAAGTACATGTAACAATTTAATGTTTATAGTTCTGCCATGAAGAAACCACACATCTGACTGGAATATTTCTAATATAAATAAGGCACGTGTTTTTCAGGTATTTTACTTATTAAAGTGCCAGTCGAATCATGAAACCTGTTTGTCAAAATCATTCCTGCTTGGTTATTAGCAGGTATATTTTAGCTTGCTAATTTATCTTTTTCATAAAATACTGATTTTTGAAAGGGAAGGGGCTGAAATAATGAGGGAGGATGTAGAGCTGTAAAAGTTGCCTATTAATTGCAATAAAAATTACAACAGTATAAAAATATTTGTTACCCTCAGACCCAAGATGTTCAATATTATATGTGAATATCAAGTTGAAAATGCAAAAGAAAAATACTTTAATTTTCCAAACAAACTGCATAATTTCATGCTGAAAGCGGAAATTGAATAGATGAGAATTTGATGCTGTAACATACTCTGAGTTCAGAATCCTGCAATTTCTAAGGATTAAAATACTAGGGGACTCAAAGCTGTGCAATTCCGACCGACATTTGGATTGTCACTTACTATTCAGTTTCCTGTTCCATCACTCTAAGGAAACAAGTACTCTCCAACTGCGTATTGGAGAAAGCTGCTCCTCCATCTCAAATGCATGCTGCGAAGGGAAATGTCCTGCCTCATCACACCTAATTTTTTGTCTTCCTGTTTCGACTATGCATTGCCCACAATGGATTTCAAAACAATTTTGAAATGTTGTGGTATTAGAATCTCATTACCTGATATTTACCACTAATTTCCTTCCATTCAAAATATAATTTTATGTCCTTAATTTCTTAGCATAAACAAACCACTTCCAATACCCACATCTACTTGCGCACTGTGGAATTGGTAATAACTCAGATTCAGTTGTTCTAATTCACCATGGCTCTTTAGGGCTGCCTCCAGAGAGGCAAATATTCTGGTTTCCTTGTAAATAGTAACCCACTGTTGCCTGAAGGCTATGTCTAATTTATCTGATTTTACAAAGATATGTAGCCGGTAGCACTATAGACATTGTTGAAATATTGAAACTTTTACTTTGGTTTACACATTAATTTCCTAAAAAACCACCTTTAGCCTTTTAAACCCGTTCACCACTTGGTAATTTTCATGGTTTTCATCCAAATTTGTCAAGTTTCTGACTTCCACACATCTTCCACTCTGTTTCTTATTCTTTATTCCTGAGACTAAGGGGTTTTAGACAACAGAACTGGGGTTGTTTCACCTATTTTGTAAAACATCAAAGGTTGGGACAAAAATTACGGCACTATTTTCTTTCTGACTTGCTTTTTTTCCCACTCCACACCTTACTGAATTTGATCCTCAAGTAGTTATTCATGGACTATGTAGAAAGGTCCTTTTACGTTCAGCTACTATTTACTCATCAAGACTCACTACTCCCTTCTCTCTCCTCCTCTGCTTACCTAGGTCTAAACATTTACTTTGTCCCCAGAAGGAATAATAACAACAGAGATATGTTAATACTACTTTACAACTTGGATGTCTCTTACATCGCAGCATTTTTTCTATCACAGACATAAAATAAGAGATTGTAGTTGGTAATAATCTTTTCACATGGATTATCATCCAGAAAAAGGCTATAGTCTACTGTTTAAAACTTCACCCACATAAACCAGGAAAAGGAGAGAACAGTGTCATGGGACCTTTGTATTTGAAGTTAAACTGAGGTGCAGTTGAAGGGTTTTGATTCCATGCATGTGTATGCCTGTCTCCCTGTCTATATGACAGTGTGGGCACATCTCAGTGGATCCAAGTGACAGAGACAGTGGAGTTAGAACAAAGAAAATGTATCCATAAAGGATGTATCAAGTATGAAGAGGAGAGGACATACACTATTTAGCCCCACAGATGTGTTAAATGAGTATTAAATGAAGAAATTAACCAGATAAGATAAAGTAGAATTTCTTGCTTACCACAGTAAGAGACCTCTAATGCTACTAAGTCTTGAAGGGAGAAGAACAAGGGCCGATTTACTGAGATTTTGACGTCTGGTTTCAGCAGAGAGGCTTGACTAGAATTAAGTAAAGGTGTTGGTGTGATAGTTCAGGGTTGGTAGAATCAGCAAGGTGAAGATTTTGAGGTGAGGGGTTCAAAGAATGTTTGGGAGTAAATAGTCCACTGTTACTTTCTACTGAAGATTTAATGAGTCTTTCAGGAAATTTTTAGAATGAATAATAAAGTTATTTGCAACTTTTATATTGCTGGCAAAAGTCTCCTGGAATAATAATATCATGTTGATGTAGATGGTGATAATACTAGATCCTACATTTATGATCTCTGTAATCTGGTAAAACATTTACTGTCTCTATGTCTCATTTTCCCCATCTGTAAAATGGGGATACTTTTTACCTTGCAGTTTGTGAAGAGTGAATGAGATATTTGTTAGGTTCTGACACAGTACTTGACCTAAGTCATCAACTTCTTATCAATGCTTATAGTCATCAGTGCTATTTTTTCCCCTCTTCCCTAATTTCTGGACTCTGGCTCCAAGGATTCAATCAGCTTTTATTTTTTTATTCTATTTTTTTATTAACCGGAAGGTTGTACTCTTTGATCACCTTTACCCATTTCCCCTGCACCTTCCCCTAGCAACCACCATTCTACTCTGTTTCTATGAATTCAGTGTTTTTAGATTCCACATGTAAGTGAGATCATACAGTATTTCTTTGTCTAACTTATTGCCTTTAGCATAATGCCATCAAGTTCCAGCCATGTTGTTGCAGATGATAAGATTTCCATATTTTTATGGCTGAATAGTATTCCGTTGTATATGTATATATCATGTTTTCTTTATCCATTCATCTGCTGATGGACACTTAGGTTGTTCCCATGTCTTGGTTGTTGTGAATAATGCAGCAGTGAACATGGAAGTGCAGATATCTCTTCATGATAGTGACTTTATACCCAGAAGTGGAATTGCTGGATCATATGGTAATTCCATTTTTAATTTTTGAGTAATTTCCATACTGTTTTCCAGAGTGGCTGCACCAGTTTGCATTTCCACCAACAGTGTAAGAGGGTTCTCTTTTGTACCCTTTTGCTTTAGCCAGCTTTTAAATCTGACCCAAGAGTTCCTTCCGTCTACTTTCCTGCATCCCAGAACTGCTGTAAATAATGACACAACCCTCCCAACTGCTCTTTTACTGGATGTTATAGGAAATTAGAACATGAGATTTTTTTTTATCTTAAACTTTTAGTTCTAATCATCTTGGGGGAAATAGATGCGAGGAAGTTGTACAAGTTCCAGATAGTTCAGGAAATTTGTGTCATAGTTATTCCCAGATTTATTGAAACACTCAGGCTGGGCTTTGCTTTTATTTAGCCTGGCCAACCTGTTTCTTAAAAGGGTCCCAAGGAGGTTTAATTCATATAATTTTTTAAGTTACTAGCAGAGCAATGTGCATACCAACTAAAAGATTGCATATACAAATGAACAATGACCAGACCATACATGACAATAGAAATCTGACCCACAGTCTCTGCAGCAACCAATCCAGGAAGCCAAACCACAACTTCTGCAATAATTGTTGGCCCCAAAAGGTCAGGACTTGGTCAATGACAGCCAACTTACCTATTTTTTGCCTTCCACTCAAATCAGAATCATCAAAGAAAGCCAAATATGATCCCTAAACAAAACATATAGATGCTGTGCTTCTAAATTAGCCCACCTTGTATGCCAACAGCCTCCAGAGAATACCTAAAGCCTTCCCCATCCTTCCCCTCTTTATTTTTACTATACTGCTTTCCCATTACCCAGCCTATCTTTGAGTTTCTGCCAAATACAAAGACTCCCTTGCTATAACAAACTCTAAAAAATAGCCTCTGCTTGTTCTCATTTAGGTGGTCATTTATTTACACACAATAAACCTTCAGCAAAATCCAGAGTCACCATTCACTTTCACAGAGCCACTTACTAAATAGATCACTCACGTGTGAGCCCTTGGTTCCCTCTTGTTCTTCCAGCTTTCATTGACTTGACTGTAGTCATCAGGAGCAAGCTACATTCCTGCCAATGGATCTAATCAGAAGTCAGTATTAACATGCAAGGTTTTCTTCATCACCCCAATTAGCAATGTTCATGTTGAAGTCCCACAGATGGACCCCATGAGTTAAAAAATGTATCTCCAAGGAGTAGGCCCCAGGCAGCAGAGCACAAGAAGGTGACAAAGAAATTTAGCTGATGAAACAGAGCAATCAGTCTCCTACTTACTGAGAGTCAGGCCCTAAGGTTTATGACAAAACATCTGATTTATGCCAGAGCAACACCCAAGTGTCTTCTTAGGTTTGAATAGATATTTTTTATGAGATTTAGTTCTCAGAGAAATCCAGTGACATCAATAGTTGAGAAAACCAAAGTTCAAAATACATGAGCATGTCCACAGCCAACCAAAAATTATCTGGATGACTACCAAAGACAAAAGCCAGGGATTCAAGTCCAGATGGTCTATTTGAAGTCTAATGCTCTCTCTGTGACACCCTTAAAAAGTACATAGTGTGTGTCCCAAACAATAATTTCACATGAGAAACCAATGTCAAGCTCATAGAAATGAGGACATATTAAGTTAAATCAACATGTGAAATTAATTAGTTCTTCCATAGGGCAGGGGATCTGTATGCTGTTTGTTTTGACTGCTGCCCTTACTACATTGCTCTATAATCATCAGTCTTCAGAGTCTCCTTGATGTTAGGGACCATGACATTTTTGGTTTTGTGTCTCCAGTCTTAGTTTGTAACACATGACAGACACACCAAAAATGTTTGCTGAATAAATGTAGAAATTCTGTGAGGAAGTCAAGAGATTTCAAACCAAGAGCTGTATTTGCACTATCTTTGGAAATTGGTCCGGTCAGTTAATCTACCTGGAACTTACTCTAGATTAGTGCTTCTCAACTATTTTCTTCATTATTATTCCCCTAAGGAGTCTTTTTTAAGACATTTTTAAAAATACTCTCTCATAAGATTTTACCACACATATACTGTATATCAGTTTATCTAATATATGTATATCTGTGTTTTATACATAAAAAGATTAAGATTTTTTCTTCCTCTCCAAGAATCAGTATTGCCCTCATTGAAAATACATGGCACTACATGGTTGATGTGTATCCCAGCTACAAAATATTATAATTATTTGATTTCCTAAGTTTTGCAAATTATTACAAATGCTGTGTTAGTCTTCAGGGAGGTGAGGAGCTATGTGAAACCCAAAGGGGTAATTGATTGTTAGAATTATAGGATCAGGGTAAGATGAAACTTACTCTGTTCTTATAGAATCAGGCTCCTTCTATTCTAGGCCTGGACACTGACTTTTGACCAGGGATTAAAATCTTCTTGTGGTATTGCTTTCCAGTTTGCACCATCTATCTCCCAGGGGCCCACATGCTGGTAGGCCTCACTCAGAATTGGTGTACATTAAAGGAGAGGCTTCCAATCATGAATCAGATCCAAAGTCTCTAAAAATGAACTCCTCAGCAGGGACTGTAACGTTGCAGCTTTAATTTGAACATTTCTGATTTTTTCCTATGTGTTTATACACATCTTGCAAGGGTAGTCTCTTGGCTTAAAATCAAGGAACAAGCATATTCCTACAATGGACTTAATTAATAATTTGTGCCTGGATTTATATTGTATTACAGCTGAATAAGGATTAGAAAACTAATTTGTTCTCCTCAACACAACATGCTACTCTGAACTTATATAGGCTCATTTTTACATTCTTATACAATAATTCTCTGAGATTCTCTCTCTCTCTCTCTCTCTCATTTTCTCTCTCCCTTTCTCTCTCTTTCTGTTCCTCCCTCCCTCAGTTCCTCCCTCTATACCTCCCTCCCTCAGACTTTTCCAGTATGATTGATGGATAAATGGAGTCTATAAATCCAAGCTATATCATAATAGGTCATGATGAAACGTTAGAATGATACTGACTTCAAAAATATTACCATGGTAACTAGCAAAATTTGGATTTGAATGCAGTGAGAGAAAATGACTTTCTCTCAACAAACAAAAGAAAAAGTAACAGTCAAGGCTATAGAGTGATCTTGCCTTAGTAACCTGATTAACAAAGCTCTCTGGTAAGGAGTATCACTCAGTGGTAACATTGCCCTTCATTTCCTTGGCACTGAAATGAATAAACAGTGGGACAAAGAAAATCAGACTATAGCTGAGTAATAAGCTAATAAATACTCTGGTTACAAAATGTAGTATTTGGTGCTGTGTTGCCAGTGACTGTGCTTTGATTGAACAGATTTCAGTAGGGGTTTAAAATTTTTAAGTGTACTGAAAAGAGAGAAATGTCAAAACCCAGATTTAGTCCATCTCTGGTAATTTTAGTTCATGAAGGTCACAGGTCTCTGCTCAGCATAATTTCAAAGCCTAGGCTCCTCTCACCAGACTTCCCTAAATAATGCCAAGTCAAACTAATCCCCAGAAGTTTTCTACAGGTAATCACCTCATTGTCCACTCAATCGGATGGGCTTTCCAAGCACTTCATCTTTTTTTTTTTTTTCAAGTGTTCAGATTTTCAGATTTGGTTGTACAAATCATTAGAATACGCTTGCCATTAAAAGATATATGTGCTGTTGCATATTTGATGATATTGTTTTGAAGTTGGAACCATCCTGTTTGAAAACAGCAGTTGCCATAGGAACAGGTTTTCCAACTAGATCTTACAAGGAGAAGTATGTCATAAATAATTGGCAATGCCCTGAGGGAGCTGTTAAACACCCAAAGAAAGGCAAAAAAAAGAAAAGAAGAGAGATGCCAGAGGACAGCCATAGAGTGACATTCCACAGGGAGAAGGCAAATGCTGTCTAAATACCCTAGATTCCGATTAAGGTAATAAATTAAACTTTAAGATTCCAAATCAATACCTGAAATGCAGTGCTGAGTTAATTCTAATGCAGAGTTAGAAGAAAAGTGGTCATAAATAAATACCACAATTGCATTCTGTATTAGTAACTTTCCTATCCAGGAGTGAATTAATGGCACTCAGCTCCCTGTTACATAAATGTAATAACATAACTCAAAAAAAGCATATATTATAGATCAAAGACTTGTTCCTAAATGCACAGATTTCTCTTCAGAAGAGCTGCTCGTCCATAAAGTGCTTGGCAGCCAGGATGCAGGAACCAGCTTAGTGGTGTGATCCAAAGGTGGAGGGAGCGGAATTTAGGCCCTTTGCTCTAGGCTCATTCCTTTGTTGCAAAGGGTTGACTTTTAATCTTATTTCTTCCTCTCATTTTCTCTTCAAGCCCACTCCTCTCACGTTAATCTCTAGTTCTAGCTCTAGTTATAGCCCTGTTGATTTTGCGTAGGAGAAGTTGTCACTTGGGACTGAAATCTAGTTGGAAGGGAACAGAAAGAAAGAACTCTGGCATGTCCGGGGGAGCTCTGTGGAGTCAGAAATGTGTACTGGAGACCTGGCTCTCCTATGGAAAAGGGAAGGCTATTTTCAGATGTATTTATTTAAGAGACAGCCCCATAAGGACTCTCTTTACATGGACCATGCCCTACATTTAGTTGAAAACTGAAAAACAAATCAGACCCTGGGTCTGCATCCAGAGTTCTCCTCATTCAGGCTCTCATTGGTTCTAGAAGCCTCTCTAGGGGTGGGCTGCTCAGTGGAAACACTAGAGCCAGCAAGCACACAGTCCTTTCCTTGGTTCCCCTTACCACAGCTTTAATAGGCTGGATTATTGTCAGACATAACTCTGCTATATACTACGGGAACTCAACAAAATTATTCAAGAAAATACAGACCACATATTCATAGACAAGTGTCCAAAGTCCCTGATGGTAAGAGCACTACTGAATCACAAAAGTATCAGAAGGTACTTGTCCCCTCTTTCCTTTTTTGCTGTCTTCACATGGTACGTGTGGTTTACATAAGTCAAGATGCAAAACTGGGTTTTAATCCAAGGGGTATGTTTTCTGTACTGCATAGAAAGAATCATTAAACCCAATGATTTTGGCAGCAATTAGGGCAAATTTTTTCAATTTAGAGCCAGAAAAAAGGCAGGCAAAAATGGTTCTTTGAAAGTAAAATGCATTACTGGAATTACAAAGAGAAAGAAGAAAAAGGAGGAGGAGGGGTGGGGGAGGAGAAGGAGGAGAAAAAAACACTGCAAACTTTTGTAAAGAGTTTTGTAGAAAGACAACTTCCTTAAGTTCTCTACAGTAAAGCCCAGGATATATAGTGGATAAGGATTCTTTTTTAAAGCCTAGAAACTGCAGTTGCAGACCATGTGGCTGAGAATTCCTTTCATGTACCAGTGTGAATGTGTTCAAATAAGTAAACAGATAAAGCATACTCTGATCTCAGAAAAAAAAAAGAAACCGGAATAAATTAGGCCAAAGATACTGCTAAAGATTAAGAAATCATGATTAAGAATTTCATGGGTTTTCAGAAAGAAAAAACTTGAAAACACAACATATTAAGTTATTAATTTATTATTATTAAAACTAATTTAAATTTATCATTAAAATTAATTTTAAATAACAATGTTTAATTGTATAGTTCATTCTGTTTCATCTCAGTTTCCTTTCCTGAACCCAGCCAGGAGCCTGGGTTTGTGGGGGCTGATTGAGAGCCTGAGGGCCATGGGATCCACCCAGGTGTCCTGGAACCAGCAGGGCAAGCTGAGGTGGAAGGGCGGGAGAAGCCTGGGTTCCCAGAAGCCCACTGGAAGCCTAGTGCTACAGAAGCCACCTGGGATTGCCAGAGGGGCCTGGTGCCACTAGAGCTGACAGGCACTGGGTAAGCTGGGGGCCTGAGTTCCTGGGAGACCCCAGGGAGCCACCCTGGGGCAGGCCATCTCTTGGGTCAACAATGAAGTTGGCACTCACTTCACTCTCCTTCCATGGAGAAGGTATGTCCCTCCATGTTAGGCTGCCAGGGTTTAGGGGATGGGTGATAGAGGTATATAAATCTATTATTCCTACCCTCCTCAATGCATTTTTTTTTCTTATTTCTGTACTTCTCCCAGCAGCTATAATACCTCACCTGGAATCCTTGGCTCTTTTGGTGGTATATTTATGGTTCTAGCACCCAGTAACTACAAAGTCCCTAAGTTTGAAATTCAATGGAAATCAATTTAATATCTAAGAATAGCTATCAGGGGCTGTTTTAATGACTTCCATCCATTAACATAGAAGAAGTCAAGAACATGAGTAAAAACCAAAATGTGTGCAGAAATTGGAGAACCACACAGAGGTAACATCTGTCATTTCTGCTTAAACGCTTTATGGCCACTGTACAAAATATATGAGATAATGATGACCTAAATGGTGTGGCATTAGAAAGAGACATTTTGAAAAAAAAATGCAGTGTGATTTAGTGATTAAAAGATGATGGAATCTAACTAAGTTCACTTCAATCAAAAGTTTTGAACCCAGGCAATTTGTGAAAAATGATAATTCCATGAATGGAGAAAGAAAAATGGGGAGGTGTTTTGGGGGTAGAATGATTAAGTCAGCCCTTAGGTATGTGTCATCTAATGTGACAATATAGCACAATCATGTGACAATCATAGCACAAAAAGAGGATGGAGCTGGAGACATAACATATGATGTCATCAATAATATAGCTAAAGTTACCTTTAGAGATGATTTATATTTTAAGGCAATATTTTGAAAGCAGAGACTGAACAACAGAATAAATAAAGCTGTTTGAGGTTTTAGTTTAAACAACACTATCTCTCTTGTAGATAGCATAGAAATAGTTCTCAGTTTTTATCCAATGTGAAAATCTATGGCTTTCAATTGGAGGTTTGGGGCCATTTTTGTTTAATGTTTTGATATGATTGAATTTAGCTCTCTATTGCCATTTGTTTTCTTTTAGTCCAATTTTTTTTCCATTTCTTTTTCCTTCCTCCTTTAGGATTAATCAAATATTTTTTGGAATTCAGTTTCAATTCCTCTATTGGCTTCTTAGCTGTACCTCTTTATATTGTATTTTCTTTCTTTTCTTTTTTCTTTTTCTTTTTTTTATTTTGTTAGTTGTTCTAAGGTTTACAGTATACTTCATTTATTTATCATAATCTACTTTGAGTTAACATTATCCTACATTATATAAAACATGATACATTTACAGCAGCATGGTTCCATTTACTCCCTACCTTTATTTTTCTGTCATAGGTATTACATATATATGCATAGATTTTATAAATCCCACAACATGGTGTTATAAATTTTGCTATAACAACTGTCATATGTCTTGGGACGCCTGGGTGGCTCAGTTGTTTGGGCGTCGGACTCTTGGTTTCGACTCAGGTCATGATCTCAAGGTTGTGAGCTCGAGCCCCACATCATTTAGTGAAGAGTCTGCTTAAGATTCTCTCTCTCCCTCTCCCTCTGCCCCTCCTCCCTGTGTACACTTGCGCTCTCTGTCTCTCTAAATTAAATGAATAAATCTTTTTAAAAAAATGAATAAATCTTTAACCAATACTGTCATATATCTTTTTTTTAAATTGAGGAAATAAAGAAAACATAAGTATTGTATGTTTATTCACATGTTTAGTATGTATAATATTTTTCATTACTTCATAAAAATGGAATTTCCATTTGATCTCATTTTCCTTAAATATAAAGAACTTACCTTAGCATTTCTTGTAGTGCAAATTGGCTAGAAATGAATTCTCTATGTTTTATCTATCTGAAAAATTTTTTGTTTGTTTTTATTCATGAAGAATTTGTTTTTTTGAGAGAGAGTGTGTGAATGTGAGTGGGGGTGGGGATGGGAGGTGCAGAGAGAGAGAGAATATTAAGCAGGCTCCATGTTCAGCTCAGAGCCTGATGTGGGACTTGATCCCACAACCCTGTGATCATGACCTGAAATGAAATCAAGAGTCACATGCTTCGTCTCCCCCTCCGAACCATGAGAGACGATGGACTCTGAAAAACAAACTGAGGGTTCTAGAGGGGAGGGGGGGTTAGCCTGGTGATGGGTATTAAAGAGGGCACGTTCTGCATGGAGCACTGGGTATTATACGCAAACAATGAATCATGGAACACTACATCGAAAACTAATGATGTAATGTATGGTGATTAACATAACATAATAAAAAAAAGAGTCACATGCTTAAGCAGGCATCCCTTAAACAATATTTTTGATGGATATAGCATCTCAATTGACAAGTTTTTCTTTTTTTCAGCACTTTAAAGATATCATCCCACTTATTCTAAACTTTACTGCTTCTGGTGAGAAGTTTGCCATCATTTTGTAAGTAACAAGTCATTTTCTCTCTGGCTGCTTTCAAGATTTTCTCTTCATCTTTGGTTTCTAGAGGTTGAAATATATTTCAAAGTGTGGTTTTTCTTTGTCTCTACTCTGACTGAAGTTTACTGAGCCTCATAAATGTTGAATTTATATCTTTCACCCTATTTGAGAAACTTTTGCCCATTGTTTCTCTAAATTTTTTCTGTATCTATTATTTATTTCCTCTCCTTCTGGTTGAATTACATATGCACTTGACCAATCAATAATATCCTATGGGTCACCAAGGATGTTTATTATTTTAATCATCTTTCTCATCTTCACACTGGATAATTTTTAATGATCCATCCTCAAGTTCAATGATGCATTCCTGTGCAATCTAAAATTTTCTTTTCCAATATTACACTTTCAGTTCTAAATTTTCAATTTTTATATTTTTAGAATTTTAATTTCTCTTTGAGATTCTCCAGCTGTTCATTCAGCATAACCACATTTTCCTTCAAGTCCTTGAATATGTACATAATAGCTTTTTTTAAAACCTTTGTCTGCTAGTTCTAGATTTAATTTTGATAGACTTTATTTTTCTTGACTATGGGCGACATATTCCTATTTCTTCTCAAGTCTGGTAGTTTTCATTGTGTGCATTAGACTATGGACAATGGAGTGTAGGGAGTCTGAGTTACGACTCCATCCTTTAGAGGGTGTTGACTTTTGTTCTGGCAGTTAATCAAATTACTGTGGGATGATGTTGGTTCTGTCAGACTTGGTCCTGTGATTTGTTGTGGCAGATTTTTTTGTTTTGTTTTGTTTTGAATTCACAAATGTGGTATGTCCTTTGCCAAAGATGTGATAATATCCTTAAAATATCAAAAATGTAGACATTGTGAGGTCTCTAGCATTGACAGCTCCAGCTACCCAGCAAGGCCTCTCCACTCTGACTGGGCTGGAACTCCAGTGTCTTTCAGAACTACAGAACCTCTAATAATCAGCTGACCTCTTTCAGCTCTGTCTCTGCTAGACCTTATAAATACTTCCCTGCCATGTGTGCAGCTCAGTCCTTGACCAGTTATATATGAGGAACTCCCACACAGATGTTTGGGTCCTCCCTCTGTTCAGCTACCTCCTCTAGTATGCTACCCCACAAATTTCAAATATTTAAGGCAGCATGGAATTTTGCTCTGCTTCCTCTGCTTCCTCAACCCAGAAATTCAGCCCACTTTTCTGCTTGGGGTCCATCTTCCTGCTCTACAATAGCCAAGTGCCATAGATGGAAATCCAGGGAAATCTTGGTCAGTCACTGGCCTCACATTGTGTGTTTGCCTTTTCTAAGGGATCATAGTCCTGTGTTGTCTTTTGTTCAGTGTTTGAAAATAGTTACATTATATATTTTGTTCAATTCTGAATTTTTTTTTTAAAGATTTTATTTATTTATTCATGAGAGACAGAGAGAGAGAGAGAGAGAGAGAGAAGCAGGCCCCCAAGGAGCAGGGAGCCCGATGTGGGACTCGATCCCAGGACCCTGGGATCATGACCTGAGCCGAAGGCAGACACTTAACCATCTGAGCCACCCAGGCACCCCTGAATTTTTTTTTAATTGAGAAGGTAAATTACCTTGTTGTGGCCAAAAGCTGAAGTCATCTGGATCTATTTTTTTCCTCATAATAGCTATCAGCCCTTAATATATTATATATATTAGTTTATTTTCTTATTATAAGTCTTCCCCCATTGCATCTTGATGAAAAGATCCAAGAGAGCGAATATTTTGTCTACTGTTTAATGCTCTAATCACCTCATCTAGAATAGTAACTAACACATGTGAGGTTTTTTTAAAGTCACACTCGGATGGGATAAGTGGGTGATGGACATTGGGGAGGGTGTGTGTTGTAATGAGCACTGGATATTATATCAGACTGTTGAATCACAGTCCTGTACCCCTGAAACAAATAATACATTATATGTTAATTAATTGAATTTAAATTAAAAAGACAAAAAAGATAAAAATAAATAAAAATAAAAAAATCACTCATTGTTCAAGAATGGGTGAGCAAATTCTGTAATCTCATTCCATAATCTCATGTCCATAATCTCACAGATTCTCAGTAAATTAGCATTTTAAAGCAATATTACAAATTTTCAGTTTGTTTCTATAATTGTGAAACAAAGATCTTTAAACTGGTATATCTCACTGGACAACTGTCACCAATATTTAATTCTCAGAGTAGTGGCGGTGTCCTTGTAGGGTTTGCTTATATCCACCATTGTTTGCCACATTCCAAGTTCACCATTTTATTATAAAATGTATCATACCTACAAATATGGATGTGTGTATACTAGTGTACATAGTGTTTTGTATAGTTTCAGAAATAATAGTAAAACCTATGAACCAACCACCCTAATCATGAAACTATCCATTACCATTAACTTTGAGGATCCTTGTGTGCCCTTCTTGATTTCATTACCTTCCCTCTACCCTAAGTGGATTCAACACAATTCTAATTTTTATGTTAATTATTTATGTTAATTTTATGTTAATTATTCTTTTGCTTTTATTTTTAGTTTTCTGTGTTATATATGAACACATATTTGTATTGTTTGCTTTTTTATAATTTTGAACTGACATTTATTGTAGGTAGTCTGTGATTTTCTCTTTCTACTAAGTACTATTTTTGAGATTCTTACATGCTAATGCATGTAGCTATGATTTCATTTTCTGTAATACACCAACACATGAGTATACTGTAATGTAATTACCCATCCTACTGTTGACGAGCATTTGGACTGCTTCTAGTTTTTTGCCATTACAACAGTTCTTCTCAGGATGATCTTATACATGTCTTCAGATATAACATGCAAGAGTTTCTAAAAGGTATGTTTACACCTAGTAGTGGAATTTTTTAGGTCTTTGGTATGGAAATGTTAAATTTAAAAGATGATTTTAAATAGTTTTCCAAAGAGTCTGTTCCAGTATACACTCCAAAATGCAGCTCATAAGGGTTCCCATTGCTCATTATACTTACCAATATTTAGCACTATCAGATTTATAAATTATGGCCACTCTGGTGGGTGAAATGTTATTTTATGATGCTTAATTTGCCTTCTCCTGATTACAAATAAGATCGAATATATTTTCCTTTTTACCAGCCATGCATATTTCCCCACTGCAAAATGTCTATACATATCTATTGCCCATTTTTTTTCTATTATGTTGCTTCCTCTTGTTGATTTATAGATATCTTTATATAGTATGGATACTAATAATCTCTTTATTATAATGTTTATCAAATAGCTTCTCCAAGTCTGTGGCTTCTTTTTCCCCTCTTCTTAAAGGTTACTTTTGAAGGACAGAAGTTGTTAATTTGAATGTAATCAAATTTCTCAGTCTGTACTCAGCTCTTTTGTGAAAAGAATCATTTGTGTCTTGTTTAAAAGTCCTTCTATACCCCAAATATAAGTTCCTCCTGTCAAGTTCTTTTCCAAAATGTTTACAATTTCACCTTCTCATGGATGTCCTTGTCCCAACTGTATTTGGCTTTTGTATATATGAGGAGGGGATCCATTTTCATTTTTCCATATGGATAAGTAGTTTTCCCAAATGTCATTTATTGGATAGCTCTTTTCTTTGCTCTCTGTCCTGCAACACCAACTTGTTTAATTATCAAATTTCCATATATCAGCATAAGTCAATTTTTAAGCCCAGTATTCTATTCTATTGTCCTATTTCAGCTAACAGATCTCCTTTTTAAGGTGCCGCTATGAGCATAGTCCCACTCCCTAGATTTTTTTAGTCTCTTTGCCTTTTTAGATTTTCTGGCTTTAACTGTCTGTTTTATATTCACAAGAAAGAGAGCCTGCCTAATGGGCCCTAGGCAATCAAGTATCTACTCCCAGTTCCCTAATGCATGGTAGGGATCAGGATCTTCCCCAAGCACAGAGAGGGCTCTGCTTCCAGAGAGGGTGAAACTATTGTGGGAAAAGGAGCCAACCCAGGGCTTTCTGTTAAGAGGATGTCAAAGCATGATACTATAGCCGTATGCAGTTACAAAATAGCACGACTAAATTCTTTTCAGAAACTGCTCACCAAAGAGCCCAAAAATAATTATGACAATGAAATATTCTTTGCTTACCAACAAGACAAAGATTTATTCAAATTATAATTGATAATATTCGAAAGGACACAATGGAAGAAGCACACATGCATTGATGGTAAGAAGTGAATTCTTTTTTTAAAAATTTTTTATTGTTATGTTAATCACCATACATTACATCATTAGTTTTTGATGTAGTGTTCCATGATTCATTGTTTGTGCATAACACCCAGTGCTCCACGCAGAATGTGCCCTCTTTAATACCCATCACCAGGCTAACCTATCCCCCCACCCCCCTCCCCTCTAGAACCCTCAGTTTGTTTTTCAGAGTCCATCGTTAAGAAGTGAATTCTATACAACTTTTCTACAGAGCAAATTAACAGTATTTGTCAAACACTTTAGAAAGTATGTACCCCATAAAAGAGTAATTCTAAGGCATTATCTTATGAGAATAATCATATATTTATGAAAAGATGTCCTAGGTCAAGTTCTTCATAAGCAGAGTGTAAGACAAAGATTTATTCCAAGTGATTTATTAAAGAAGTGCTCCCAGGGGAAAGCAGTAAGCAAGTGGAAGAAGCAGGAGCAGGAAGAGAGGAAGCAAAGCAAGGGTGTAGTTGTAGGTGAAGCTTCAGGCAGGCTTCAGCTAATCCCTCAGGGAAACTTTGAAGTTGAAGTCATGCCTCAGAGTTGTCCCACCTGAGGCAAAGTTCCTGTGCAGTCATATCCGGACACCTGCCCGTCATTGTTTCAACATTGAATTTCCCAGACACTTAATGATGTTGTTACAACAGTTGTATATTCCAGTTAATTAAAATTGCAAAACAAAACAAAACAAAATTAAACTGAATTATTTAATAGTTAAAAGTGGTAAAGATAATAACATATGATCATTAAATATCTAGTTCTTTAAGAAAATGGCAAAATGCTCATAATATATTTTTAAAAATCAGAATATAAAACTATGTGTATATATATTGTGAGGCAAATTATATTATAAATAGATGATAGAGAAATAGGAACACATATGCAGGAATAGTTATATTTTCTACCCTATGCTCCTTACTTTCACAATTATTTACTATTATAAGTACACACTACGTTTTTGGAAAAAGAGTGAAAGCAAATGAGAAAGCAAGAGAAAGAGAGATCTGTCATTAACATGTATAAATGTAAATATGCAAATTGCATCAAGCTGAATGCCATTCCCTCCTGGGCTGCTTTTAACTGGAAACTATTTGGGAAGTACTTCTCTCACCTCAACTCCACTTCATCCATTCATTCAGCATCTGGCTACCTGTTCCCTGTGTCTTGGGGCAATGCTTATACCACAGCCTGTGATGTAGACACCCTGATGATTCTAAATGCTGTGGCCATGAGTGTGTGTGTGTGTGTGGGTGCGTGTGTCTACATGCCTTAATTTCCACAGCATAAACCAACAGAACTGTCCTGTGCCGTACATTGGAAATTGTGACTGAGAACCATTGTCATAGGTGATGCTGGAGAATATTGGACAACTTTAGAAAGCCCTGAGTGAGCTACAGGGGGAAGAACTGAGCCGCTTCAGGTAACTGCTAGCCACAGGAAGGGCATCTGAGCTGCCATCTCTCTGTGGACCATCTCACAGTTGCTGGTGCACAACTCCACAGGAGAAACACTGGGGAGTCCCCTAGGGCAGCTCCATGCATGAGCCAGTACCATCCCTGCACTCACGGCATCGCTTTCAAAAGGCTACATATTTGCTCTTTCTAATCTAAGTTATTTTAAGTCAAGTAAAAGTATCACTTAAACTAAAGGCCAAATCATTTTATCTTAAAATTAGTTTCAAAAACTTCCTCTACCTGAAATATGTCCTTCACATTTGGATGTCTCAGAATTGGCCAAATGAATTTTTGTGTAACCTCACAATATGTGGCTGAAATTGAGATGAAGCATGAGAAATTTCAGCAAATGGGACTTTATATACACACATATATATACACATGAGAGAGGAAATAGGAGTTTTAAATGAAAAGGACTTTTCCATCCATAAACAAAGGATTAGCACTTTCATATTACTGTACAATCCATTTAACATCCTTGGGTAACATAAAAAAAACTTTATCATCCATGGCTTATATCTATTTCAAACAAAATTTTTCTGATTTCTTATTTTAAAACAAATTCTAGATTGTACCAGAATATGCAATAACATATACATACACATAAGACCATCCACATTCCTTACATTGGGTTATATTTTCCTGTATTTATAGTCCTTACAGTAGAGCAACATCTGAAAAGTCATGTGAAACTATAAATTAACGTTAAAAATCACATTTTTGTTTTATTCCTCTCAACTAAAATCAATATTCTTCATTTTAAAGTTATTTAAAGAATATTATTCTAAATATATGTAGCAAGAGCATTATCCTAACTATCAGAGATTTACTTTGAAAGATAAACTTCTACCCTTCATCACTGTATCAGTTTTCTGGGGCTGCCATAACAAATTACCACAAACCGTGTGGTATAAACAACAGAAATGTAGTTTCTTAAAATTTTCAAGGCTGGAAGTCTGAGCTCAATGTATTGGAAGTGTTGGTTTCTTTTGAAACCTCTCCCCTTGCCTTGTAGACGGCCATCTTCTCTTTTTGTCTTCAAATGGTGTTCCTGTCTGTGTCCAAATTTCCTCTTCTTATAAGGACACCTGTCACACTGGATTAGGGCCCACCCTAATGGCCTCATTTTACCTTAATTACCTCTTTATAGACCCTGTCTCCAAATAGAGTCAATATTCTGAAGTATTGGGGTTTAGGACTTCTATACGAATTGGAGGTAGGGGAAGACATAATTCAGTCCAATCACAGACACTTGGGCTCTCTCCATAGCTTGGCTATTGTTGATAATGCTGTTATAAACAGCAGAGTGCATGTACCCCTTGAGTCTGTATTTTTGTATCCTTTGGGTAAATACCTAGTAGTGTAATTGCTGGGTCATAGCGTAGTTCTATTTTTAACTTTTTGAGGAAGAGGGACCTTTTGGATGTAGATAAAGATTTGAAAATCACCTGCATACAGATATTAACTGTAATTGAAATTATGGAACTAAATAGACATGCCCCAGCAGAGTGGGCATGGTAAAAAGAGAAAGGACCTACCACCCCAAAAAGACCAAAACTAAATGGATGAATAGAGTAGGAGCTCTCAAGGTAGCCTGAAGTTAGAGGCCAAAGAAACAAGGAAAACCACGGAAGTGGGGCATCTGGGAAGACAAAAGAAGAAAGAGTTTAAAGGAGCGGTTAGTGGTGTATAATGTTAAATGCTCCGAAATGGCCAAATAAGAACAAGGCTGAATTTTATAATTTCATAATTTATAAATTTAAATTGTACTAAAAAATATATAATATAAAATTTAACTATGTAATAGGGAATTTAATTATAATTTATACTTAAAAATTATAATTTATAAAGGTCATTGGTGACTCTCTTAATCAGTTTGAACTACTAGAATAATTTACCATAGACCAAGTAGCTTAAAACAACAAATATTTGTATCTCACAGTTCTGGAGGCTGGAAAGGCCAAGATCAGGGTTCCAGCATGGTTGGGTTCTAATGTGTCCATCTTTTGACTTCTTCACATGGTAGAAAGCAGAGAGCAGAAGCAAACTTTTTGGTGTCTCTCCTTATAAGGGCACTAATCCCATTCATGAGCACTTCACCCTCATGACCTAATGAATTCCCAAAAGCCCACCTCCTAATACCATCACATTGGGGGTTAGGATTTCGGTAGATGCATTTGGAGGGACACACATATTCAATCTATAACAGTGACCTAAGTAATTGTGATGATATAGTGGAAGCAGAACCAAATTGCTGTTGGAAGAGTGAATGAAAAGTGAGAAAGTAGACACTCAAGTAGAGATAATCTTTCAATTGACATTTCTATACTTTTTCTTCTTATCTGCACTGTACTCTCTATTACAGAGTTTGTTGTTTAAGACAGTGTACATCCCAATCAAGATTAAATTTTATGCAGATTTACTATTATTTTTATTTACTAAAAATATGGTTAGAAAAAAATACTCCAGAAAATCTTTAGAATGGGTTACAAAGACCTCTTTGATTTGTCCCTTATATAGCTGAATCCCTTTATCTTCAGTTATTCTTCCCAGCATCTCATCATATTTCCATTCATTTGCCCCAAATGCCAGAGCATCTCATGCTTCCGTGTTTTCACATACAGTGCCTTCTTCTGTATGCACTGCTGTCTCCTTCACATCTTCTATACCTGGCAAACCCCTCCACATGCTTTTAGAATCCATTCATGTCACCTTCTCTGCAAAGCCTCCCCTGACATCCTTCTTCTCCAGTGTGACACAGATGACTTAATACTCACCATGCCTTATATCTGTCTCTTTTATGGCAACTATATAATCTGAATCCAAACACCCTAAGATTTCCTTAAATGACCTCACTACATTTTTTTAGAGAGAGAAAGTGGGGGAGGGGCAGAGGTTGAAGAGAGAGAATTCTAAGCAGTTTCCATGCCTGGCATGGAGTCCAACATAGGGCTCAATCTCACAACCCTGAGACCATGACCTGAGCCAAAATCAAGAGTTGAACATTTAACCAACTAAGCCACCCAGGCTCCCTGACATTTTCTTTCAATAGAGACAAATTTATCAGATAATCATAGCTAGCAAAGCCTTCTTTCTTCATTATTCTCATACTATCTCTGCAAGATAAAAACCACTGGGTCCTATATTTTCTTTAGCAAAGAAAAATCTTATAAAGGCATTTTATGTACAACATCTAAGAACAATTTTTAGGTTATTCCTTATATTAAGCAGGGAAGACTTATGATACCATCAATATCTGAAATGAACTGTGGAACTCACTTCCTTATTAATAAACTTAATATATATATTAATAAACTTAATATAACTTAAAATAAAATTAATTAAAACTAATAGAAATAGTTTTCTTCATCAATTTAATCAACTATGTAGTTTTTCCCATGCCTCACAAATGTGATCAGCTTTCAGGAAATGGTGAGTATGTTACCCCCACATCAAATTTAGAAGCATTATGAGCTAGCATGTTGGAAATATGGAGTTGAGAAACAAGAAGCCCTATAGGAAAGAAGGGTTTGGAACATAATAATGATTTATCTGTGATTCAAGGAATGAAACAGCTCTAATGGCGATGCTGTAACATTGCAAGAGATTAAAAATAAAAATGATAATTTCCCAAACCATCAGCTTTTATTGAATGGGAAATAAAAGTAAAAATAAATAATACAAATTATATAATCTCCAAATTCAGCTAAATAAAGTATTGACAAACTAAAATGAGAGGATAAAAGCTAAAAATATATTATTAATAAAAATCTATGAAAAGGAAATTGTCCTGAATAAATTACAGACACGAGTCAGATAACAAAATTACAAAGAGAATTATGTAAAATATAATAGCCCTGGGAGAGAGCAATATGATCAACTTTGTTAAAACCTATTCAAACCTATTTTGCAGCTCATTATAGAGTAGAAAAGATGATTAAATATGGACATCATCTCAAAATCTGGTGTTTAAAGCATTAAGCCTAGAAACATTTATATTTCTTTTTTTAAATAAATTGAACACAAAACTAGATTTAAAGAATAAGCAGAACAAAATAAATAATGCATCATATTTAGTTAATAATTTTGCTATTTTATCTCTGAACTGAAATCCTGCTCAGGCGTGAAAGCAAATTTCTTCAGAGACTCTGAGAAAGGAAATCAAGTTAGTAACATGGAGTTGGACCAAACATAGACTATGATGTCAAAAGCATTTTTTTTCAGAATCAATAGGTGATGAAAGACATAAAAATCATACAGAGATTTATTTGATCAAAACCATATGCTTCCCAGCCAATACAGCTTTGTAGTAAAACTAGTTAAATTTTGTATGGTCAGTGATCAGAGCATGCCTTTTTCACCACAGAAGTAATTGTTTTTCAGTTTCCAAAATATGGCATGTTAATATTATTTTTTAAATATTTGAATTGGTAATACAGTCACATTATTCAGTATAAAAGCAGTATAGCAGAAAGTCTTCCTTCACTGTCCCTCACCCAGGTATAACCTTTGTGAGTATCTGGTATATCCTTTCAAAGTTTCTTTATAGAGGTAAAAGTGAATATGAATATACGATCTTGTTTCCTACCTCTTTAGACACACAAAATTATATTTTTTTCCAATTCCTCGCCTTGTTTCCATCAGTAAACACATACCTTGGTAAGCATAATATATCAGTAACATTTTCAGATATATTTGGAATAGATTTGAAGGAAAAAAGTAGTCTCATGAATTTCTAATTTCTAAGAATATTTTTATTTATTTCCTGTGTTTTATATTTCTACTTTCCCCTTTTATTCTTGGCAAAGTTAGATTGTTGTTTATCTGTTTATGATTTGTTGAAATAAGACTAATAACACATACTATACATTATATAATACATACATATATATGTATATGTATGTATGTGTGTGTGTATATACATGTGTGTGTGACTTTGATAGGTTTACGCTATAAATTAATTTGCGGAGGGCGCCTGGGTGGCTCAGTCCATTAAGCGACTGCCTTCAGCTCAGGTCATGATCCTGGAGTCCCTGGATCGAGTCCCGCATCGGGCTCCCCGCTCGGCGGGGAGTCTGCTTCTCCCTCTGACCCTCCCCCCTCTCATATGCTCTCTCTCTCTCTCTCATTCTCTCGCTCCCAAATAAATAAATAAAATCTTTAAAAAATTGTTTTAAATTAATTTGGGGAAAATGACTATAATTTCAGTTTTCCCATCCAAGAATAAAGACTCTATCTTAAATTTGCCAAATCTTCTTTTGTCACTTAATAACGTTTTTTTCCATGAATTTTCTCATTAAATTTTTTAAAAATTCTGAACTTTTAAATAGAAGTGTAAAAGTTGAATGAGTATTCTCTTTTTATATTCAGAATGATTCAGACCACCATTGTTTTCCTTTTTCGTTTTTGCAAAACTAAGTTGTTTAGTGAAAGTGTTTTGGGAGTCAGCCAGGTTGCCTTTAGAGCCATATTTTGCCATTTTCTAGCTGTGTAACTTGGGGCAAGCTATTTAATCTCCATGGGCTTCCTTTTCCTCTTTTATAAAATGAGAATGATTGTAATAGTATCTACATCATAGTGTTATTGTGATAGTTAACTGAGTAATAGATCTAACAGGCTAATAATGTTGCATGGTGTAATAAACACACAAAAGTGGTGATGATGATGATGATGATGATGATGATACGGTAGAGCAGTAACTTGAATTGATAACCCTGGCAAGGAATGTGCAAGGTGTGTGTGTGTGTGTGTGTGTGTGTGTGTATGTGTGTGTTTATGTCTGTTTCAATAAACAACTGCTTACTCAAATTTAATTTGCTTCCCTTTAGTTGTCATGAAACTTGCTTTGGATCAGTTGTCCTGTTGCTCAGGCCAAAGATGAAGAAAGCAACCCTGATTCCTCTTTTTCACATACCCTATAATTCACCAGCAAGTCCTGCAGTTCTTCCTTTAAAATAGAACCCAATTCAGACCTCTGCACACCACTGCTAACACTGTGTTCCAAACCAACATCTCTGGCATGATCTGTTTCACCTGCTTCCCCACAAGCCTTCCCACTGCTGAAGTGATTTCTTTAAACTTAAATTAGATCACATTGTTCCACACCCGAAACTTTCTCATGACTTTCCATCGAGTGAAACACAAATTATTTGCAATGGTTTAATGAACCTCTATGATATGATTTCTGCCTTTATCTTCAATACAGATAGCCATTCCTCCTCTCTCAATCCAGCCCAGCCACACTGGCTCTCCTGCTGTTTCTTGAATAGTCATATTCATCCCTACCACAAGATTTTATATTTCCTATTTTTTTAAATCTTGAAATCACTCTCTCTAGATCCAGTATGTACACAGTTTTCTGACTATTCAGATCTCAGCTCAAATATAAGGTTGCCAGATTAGGAAATAAAAACGTAAGATACCTAGTTAAATTTGAATTTCAGATAAATAATAAATTTTATATTCTCATTATGTCTAAAATATTGCATGGGACACATTTATACTAAAAAGTTATTTGTCATTTATCTACAATTTAAATTTTTTTGGTCATCACATATTTTATTTGGCATTCTTGCAATTAGCTCCTCAAAGAGGTCTGGTACCCTGTATCAAATAGGCCCCTCTCTTCCTCTGTCACTCTCTAATCTCCAACCCTGCATTATCTGTCTTTATAGCACTTACCACTACCTGAAGTGTTATTTACTTGTTTATGATTATGGAAAAATCTTCCTGTCTAAAAATGTATATTTCATGAGGACAGAAGATTTGTCTTTTATTATACCTTCTTGCTGATGCCCAGCACGTAATAAATGCGAAAATATATGTATTGAATTGTTAAATGAATAGCACATGGTTATGTCAAAAATGAACATAAATGTTTCTTTCTTACATTTTCTAAACACAGAATATTTCTAGAGAAATACAAAGCTGTTTCCATCACACAGTCTCAGACAATCTAAAAATCAGTGTGAGACTCTTCTCCTAGAGATACGTTCTCAAAGCACAAAAAGAGGTTATCTTTTCCACTTTTATGTTACCCTTATGCAACATCCAGACTCACTTCAGAATCAGTTAAGACTCTTTGCTAGATAAATAAAAACAAATTAAAATGTAAAGCAGAACATTAACTTATAGATATGGGAATTATTAGAGGTCAACATTTTAATTTTACAAATAGAGAGACTGAGTCTCAGAAATAAAAACTAATTTTCCCAAAGCCATGAAGTTGACATATTTGTTTGTACGGTTTACTACCAATTTTCTGCCCACTATGTTATAAGCTCCCTGAAAACAGAAACTTGACCTATTTGGTTGATTGATTGCTTACAGCACCTTGAAGAGTGCTTAACACATAATAGGTGCTCGTATTATAATATGAGCTCAACACATAATATTTGTAGTTGAATGATGAATCAATGAACTGAAATACGACTCCTGTGACTTTTAGCCAAGTGGTCTTCCTTTAAGATATGGCATATTGTTTTATTTAACAATGATGGGCATTTACTGAATTACACCAATTCTTTTATTTAAAAAAAACTAAAGAAAAATTTATTTACCATATTATAAATAAACACCAAGTTTTCAACATTTAATTAAGTCACAATATCCACATATAAAAAGAGGACCCTATCTTTGGAAAGTTTTATTTGACTCAAACCTCACAAAATGATATATGAGAAATTTAAAGCTTTAAATTTTCTTTAATTTGTACAAGAGTAGATTTATGAAATAGAACACTCTAAATTATCCCTGCAAATGAGTGTCTTTGGAGCATATCAAATAATAGTCTGTCTATGTTGGATTTCAGTGGTCATAAAACTTGTTCTCTCTGTCTTGTTAAAAGAACAACTACATTACAGAAGGATTTGGTGATAAGAAAGGATTTTATGAAAGAAAAACAGAGCAAATATTATATCTTCAAATATAAGCCATGTGTCCAGAAGTATAAGTCAGGGGATTTCTGAGTGGACTGGAGACATGTAAGTGACAGAAAAGCATGGACAAAATGGTTTACCTAAATGCCTATAGGGCTGACAGATAAATGAATAAAACAGGAAACCAGTAGAATGTATGTTCTATTTAAAATGGATAGCCTCTTTTCACCAGGAAAAACATGGCTTTAGTGTGGTCAGATTTTTCTTTTTTTTTTTTTTTTTTAGGGAGCCAAAATCACTGATTTTTTTTTTATTATGTTGTGTTAATCACCATGCATTACATCATTAGTTTCTGATGTAGTGTTCTATGATTCATTGTTTGCGTATAACACCCAGTGCTTCATTCAGTACGTGCCCTCTTTAATACCCATGACCAGGCTAACCCATCCCCCCACCCGCCTCCCCTCTAGAACCCTCGGTTTGTTTCTCAGAGTCCATAGTCTCTCATGGTTCGTCTCCCCCTCCGATTCCCCCCGTTCATTTTTCCCTTCCTACTATATTCTTCTTTTTTTTTTAACATATAATGTATTATTTGTTTCAGAGGTACAGGTCTGTGATTCAACACTCTTACACAATCAGCGCTCACCATAGCGCATACCCTCCCCAATGTCTATCACCCAGCCACCCCATCCCTCCCACCCCCCACCACTCCAGCAACCTTGAGTTTGTTTCCTGAGATTAAGAATTCCTCATATCAATAAGATCATATGATACATCTCTTTCTCTGATTGACCTATTTCGCTCAGCATAATACCCTCCAATTCCATCCACGTCGTTGCAAATGGCAAGATTTCATTCCTTTTGATGGTTGCATAATATTCCATTATATATATATATATATATATATATATATATATATATATATATATATATACCACTTCTTCTTTATCCATTCATCTATCAATGGACATCTTGGCTTTTTCCATAGTTTGGCTATTGCGGACATTGCTGCTTTAAACATCGGGGTGCACATACCCTTCAGATCACTACATTTGTATCTTTGGGGTAAATACCCAGTAGTGCAATTGCTGGATCGTACAGTAGCTCTATTTTCAACTGTTTGAGGAACCTCCATACTGTTTTCCAAAGTGGCTGCACCAGCTTGCATTCCCACCAACAGTGTAGGACGGTTCCCCTTTCTCCGCAACCTCGCCAACATCTGTCATTTCCTGACTTGTTAATTCTAGCCATTCTGACTGGTGTGAGGTGGTGTCTCATTGAGGTTTTGATTTGGATTTCCCTGATGCCGAGTGATGTTGAGCACTTTTTCATGTGTCTGTTGGCCATTTGGATGTCTTCTTTGGAAAAATGTCTGTTCATGGCTTCTGCCCATTTCTTGATTGGATTATTTGTTCTTTGGGTGTTGAGTTTGATAAGTTCTTTATAGATTTTGGATATGAGCCCTTTATCTGATATGTCATTTGCAAATATCTTCTCCCATTCTGTCGGTTGTCTTTTGGTTTTGTTGACTGTTTCCTTTGCTGTGCAAAAGCTTTTTATCTTGATGAAGTCCCAATAGTTCTTTTTTGCCCTTGCTTCCCTTGCCTTTGGCATTGTTCTAGGAAGAAGTTGTTGCAGCTGAGGTCGAAGAGGTTGTTGCCTGTGTTCTCCTTTAGGATTTTGATGGACTCCTGTCTCACATTTAGGTCTTTCAACCATTTTGAGTCTATTTTTGCGTTAGTGGTATAGTGTATAGCGGTGCACATAGCTGCCTTCCAAAATCACTGATTTTTTAAAATGTGAAATCTGGTGTTTTATAAATATCATACAAGCCAAACAAAATTGCGGTCATACTCAATATGAATGTCAGAGATAAAATAAACAGAAAAAGAAACTAGAAATTACAGATAACAGAGAGAAAAATAATCACTTTTTAAAATCTAATTAACATAAGTAAAAGATTAGAAAAGTATTACATCCATAAAAAAGAACAAGATGCTATTAATTTGTTTAAACATGAAAAAAACATTTAAAATGAAAAATAGCCAAAAATACAAATTAATGATATGGAAAAAATCAATTAAATAAATGGAAGATAACGTCAAAATAATCTTTCATACATTATAATAAAAAGGCAATATGAGAAAAAAAAATTAGACGATCATGCAAGTCTTTCTTCCATATTATAGGAATTTCAGGAAAAGACAAGTGTGAAAATGGAAAGAAAAATTGTCATATCAGTAATACACGATAATTTCCCAAAACTGTTTGAAATGGGTTCCAGTTTGAAGAGACCCATCAAATGACAAGAGAATAAATTTTAAAAGATACACATATCATTGTGAAATTTCAGAAGACAAGAAATAGAGAATCCCAAGATCTTCAAGTGAACTTCAATAGCCCTTCAATGCAGAACCACAGGTCATAAACATGAAATAGGTATCAGAATGATGTCAGGTTTTTCAGCTGTAATCCCAGATTCTAAAATGCCTTCAAGCCTTCAAAATTCTGAGGGACATTGATTTTCAGTCTACAATTCTAAACCAAGTCAGAATAGTGTGGTGGTAAAATAGTCATTTTCTCACAAGCGAAGATTTAAAAATTTACTTTCTATGCTACTTTAAATCGAGAAAGAAAAATATGTACAAGCCAAAAAACAGGAGATCCAGCAAGAAGAAAGCAAGTAGAATTACCAAATCCATAGGTGTCTTGGAGAGCAACCATTTCAGACTGACAGAGGAGAAGAAAAGTTATGGGAAGAGGAAGGTCTAAGGTATAGATGTGAAGAATGCAAAGAGTTTAGGTTTTCCTGAGGTTAAGTTTTACTAGGATAGGTGTTTTGTTTTGCAAGACAGCTAAAGAGAGGGAGGAAGGGAAAGAGAAGAGCTGAGGCTTGAGGATAATTACAAGAAGTTATGATAATTATAAACCAAAGAATTATGCTAAGGGATAGAAGACCAAAAGTTGGCATAGAAAGCAAATTATAAAACTTTGCATATTGAATCCTCAACTCTCTGCTAGAATCCAAATTGATTCTGTCACTCCATCAGCATATCTGCCTGGGTGCTCTGCAGTTATCTTAACATTTCCAAAAAAGAAGACATTTCCCCAAACATTCTTCTCTTGTAATCCCTCTTTCCATTAAGGGTTTATAATCCAGAAGAATCCTAGAAGTTATGATCCTTGTCTTCCAACCAAAACATACTAGACATACTATAAACATACTCATCTTTCCAGGTGTTGCCTTACTTAAGGTTCTCACCATTTCTTTACTGATGTTTTATAATAGCCTCCTACCTTTGCCCCCTGCTCCTAGTTTCTCATTCTTTCAATGCATGCTCTACATTGATTTTATTATTCCCTAACAAAAACCCTTTAGTAGTTTTTCTGTTGCCATAGAATCAGATTCATCATATCTAGCAAAGTATTTCAACAGAATTTCAATCTGTTAAAGCTTCATCTCCGGTTATTGCAGTCATCCTAAGAAGAATTGACATCTCTTAATATACTCTTTCTTGTCTCCATGTCTAACAAAAGTATCCAAAGACTGAATGGGATTGAGAAGACAATTTGCAAAGAGATTCATCCACTTTTAGCTACAAAGGGCCAGTTCTCATGATTCATGTATTAAATCATTGAACTAAAGGTTATTGGAACAGTGTCAGCACATGTATTCTTCATAGCATCTATGATTTTGGAATTACTATTGTAATTTTACAGATGAATTATTCTCATGAAAGTTAACCATTTTGATCAAGATAAAGAAATAAATGATACAAAAGCCCATGTTAACCAAAATCCCCTGTAAATTAAGAGCTCATGTTTCACAGATGGCATGATCTTATATATAGAAAATCCTAAGGAATCCACTAATAAATGAGTTCAGTAATGTTGCAGTGTAAGTCAAACCCAAAAATCAATTGTATTTCTATACACTAGCAGTAAACAATTCACAAGGGAAATTCAGAAAACAATTATATTTACAGTAGTATCAAAATAAAATATTTACAAATAACCTTAACAGAAAATGTACAAAACTTATACACTATAAACTAAAAAATGTTATTGAAATGGATTAAAGAAGACCTAAATAAATGGAAAGATATCCCATGTTCATGAAAAGACAGTATTATTAAAATGGCAATACTCCTCAAATTTGTCTATTTGGAAATAAGGATTTGCAATCCTTATCAAACTCCCAGTTGCTTTTTCAGAAACAGAAAAGTTTATACTAAAAATCTATATGGAAATGCAAATGACTCTTAATAGCTGAAAATTTTTTGAAAAAGAAGAAAGTTGGAGGACTCATACTTCAAGGTCTCAAAACTTACTACAAAACTGTCATAATGAAGACAGTGTAGTACTGGTATTAAGCTAGACATAGATCAGTGAAATAGAACTGAGTGTCCAGATAACTCCTGACATTTATGACCAATTGATTTTCAACAAGGATGCCTAGACAATTCAATGGGGGAAAATAGTCTTTTCAATAAATAGCACTGATACACTGCCACATGCAAAAGAATGAATAACTCTTACTTCACACATGTACAAAAATTAACTCAAAATGGATCAAATAATAAATATTCGGAGCTAAAACTAAAGAAAGCATGCAAAATCTTCATGGCCTTGAATCAGGCAATAGTTTCTTAGTATGATACCAAAAGCACAAGCAACAGAAAAAAATAATTTGGGCTTCATCAAAATTAAAATCTTTCATACTTCAGAGGACAGTATTGAAAAAGATAATTCACAGAATTCAAGAGAATATTTTCAAATCATATATCTGATTAAGGATGTGTTTTCAGAATATATAAATAACTCTTAAAATTCAATAATAAAAAAACAGTAAAGGAAAGGAAAAAAATTTATAAATAAAAATTAGCAAAGGATGTGAATACACATTTTCCAAAGATTTACTAGTGGCCAATTAGCACATGAAAAGATGTTCAATATCATTAATCATTAGAGAAATACAAATAAAAACCATAATGAAGTATCATTTCACACCTGCTAACATGGTTATAATAAAATTTTTAAAAACCTAGAAAATAACAGGTTTCCATAGGATGTGAAGAAACTGGAACCTGCATACATTGGTGGGAATGTAAAATAGTACAGCTGCTTTGGCAAACAGTTTCACAATTCCTTAGAAAGTTAAGCATAGATGGCCCAGCAATTACACTCATAAGTATTTGCCCAAGAGAATCAAAAACATATCCACACAAAAACTTGTACATGATGTTTATAACTTATTCATATGGCCAAAAGGTGAAAACAACCCAAATGTCCATCAGTAGATGAATGAATACACAAAATGTGGTATACTCATATAATTGATATTACTTGCTCATTGAAGGGAACAAAATGTTGATAATGCTACAGCATGGGTGACCCATGAAAACATGATGCCAAGTGAGAGAAGCCAGACACAAAAAGGCCACAGAATATATGATTCCATTCATATGAGATGTCCAGAATAGCAAATCCATAACAACAAAAAATGGATTAGTGGTTGCCAGAGGCTTTGAAGGTGGGTGATGAAGAATGGGGAGTGATTTGTAATGTACAAGAAGTTTCTTTTGGGAGTGATAAAAATTAGATAATGATAATGGTTGCAAAAAATAGTTAATATCTTAAAAGTCAGTGAATTTTATCTTTCAATAGAGTGAATTTTGTAAGTAAGTAAATTATATCTCAGATTTTTTTGTAAATGGTTCATTTGCTTCATCTTTGTTCTACCAGTGAACCGAATAAACTGTGACTTTGTTGGAGATTCTAAGGGGCGGGGGTATGAATCTGGGAAATAAAATAGTTTTTAGCATCTGACTTTAATAAAAACAAACAAAAAATGGACCTCTTCTTGCAGAGCTAAGAAGTACAGCAAGCATTTCCAGAATGAGCGTTAGGAAATAGGACAGGTGTTGTACGGTTGGACTACAGGGTGTGTATGGGGAGTGCTAAGCAGAGCTTGGGAAAGGACAGACGAATGAATGAAAGGTTAAACGGCCTTTCATGAAAGGATGAAGCAATTTTGACTTTTTAATATGGAACAAGTGGTTTCAAAAACTAGCATTATTTAAGAATCACCTGAGAAACTTTTGAAACTATTCCACTTCCCTCAGTGCTATCACTTCAGAACTGCTGATTCTGTCCATCTCAGAGGGGCTAGGAATCTGTAGTTAAAGTCCCCTCAGGTGATTCTAACGGTGGGTCTCAGAAACGCTTTGGGATGCCATGGCTATTTTGGGAGTGCTGATAAGGAAGGACAGGTTCTGAATGAAAGCCATGGCATTGAGGGTGTGAAGAAAAGAAGAAAGAGAAGGACATTTAGAGAGGCCTAGTAAGATTCATTTCACACGGGTTTTTTTCTACATATTTTTATTAAGCATCCATTCTATATGGAAAACAGGATCTAAAGTGTTGAAATCAATCCTCTTGCAGCCTTTATTCTATTTGACAAAATACAGTATGTATGGAAGAGTAAGAATTTAAATGATAACTTTAAGCTTTCTAGCAAGACTAGCTGGATAGGTGGCCTATGTTGGCCTCATTCATTAAGGAATAAAATAATATTAGGAAACCTTTATGTGTCAGGTGAGGACTTCACACACATTCACTCTTTCATTCCTCACAGTAAGCACATCTGTGTTTTAGAAATGTGGACCTGTGCCACAGGGAGGATGGTGGGCTGCCTCTTGAGCCTTAGCTGGGGGGTTGAGGGGAGAGGTGGGGTAGAGCCAGAATTTGAACCAAATAGTTGACTCCAGAGAGAGACTATAGTAAAGTCAATGCTTTTCTTAGCCAAAATCTCATTTTTATTGGGTTAGTCTATCCCTGACTTCCATCTCTAGGGTCTGCAGTATTTACTCTAGAGAAGACATCCTTCACTTGGAGTCTTCAGATGAATTGCAGGAGGGCCATGAATCCATGAAATAGCATGGAAATTTTTCATGTGAATGCTTACTTGCATTCTTTTTGGAGAGAGAATCCATAACTCCAGTAAAATGAGTTCATGTCAAAAAAAAAAGATTAAAAATATCTCTTCTGTTACCCATTTAACTCATTTTATCACGTCTGATGAAATTTGTAGGAGAATACTTCCTGTGCAAGCATGTGTGGTGACAGTAATTTAGAGTGGAAGCCTCGCTTCCTTGCACACTGCCTCCAACCTCAAGTCTATAGCTGGGTCATCTCCATACAGAGGGAAAGCATGGATCTATTCCTTCACCATGTCACTGAAGTTTTGCTCATCTCTAAACAAATTATTCTAAAATTTCCTTCATTAATTAATCTATTACATGTGCCTGAATGACTTTTCTGAGGTCCTTGACTCACATCTTCTGCACTTGTTTTGTTCTCAGGCTCAGTTCCTGTTGCTATCAAAAAGGGCGCTCCCCTTGAATGAGGGAGTGGTGAGGGTTGAGGAGGCCACATTAGTTGGTCCTTGGATATCTCAGTGGTGTTGTAGTGAAGTACTAAAATTATGAGACTCCATATCAGATTGCTAGAGATTGTTCAGCCATGCTGGTAGTTCCCCTTAGCTCCTACACAACCTTCAGGGCAGAGGAAATGATGCAACCCACAAGGCAGAGGAAATGATGCAACCTGAAAGGGAGAAGAAATGATGCAGACAGGAGGCAGGTTCTGTGGTAATCCCCGGTTGACACATAGCTTTCAGAGTCACAGACTAAGTCCCACTTTGAAGCAGAAGACCTCCAGCTTGTACTTTCTCACTCTCCTGGCTTCTTTGCAATATGTTTGGCTGTGTAAGCTTTTCAAACCAAGAGGCTCCTTGGAGTTAACACTATTTCAAGAGTTGATGGAAAAGCAAAAAAAAGGTTTCAGGGGCATAGAGATGAAAGAAAGACCTTTTTGTAAATCCCCCTTCCTTGTACCATTTCATTCCCTGTTATTTACTCTGGACTGAATGCAAAAATGAAAGCAAGGAAGACAGAAGCACCTACCAAAACTCAGCAATGTGGACAGTTAAATAATGTGCCAATGCCCTCTTCTGTCTTTCCCCAACTGCCAAATAGTACTTTGATCTCTAGTTTTCAGTCAGTTCCTGAAATGCTCTTCTAACTCCATTTTTTCTGTCCTCTCTCAAAGATTTAACCTCCTCCTTACTTCCAGATGCCCTCATATCTTGGTCAACTCTAGAACCACCCACAATCTCCATTTTTTTAAAGATTTTATTTATTTGACACAGAGAGAGAGCACAAGCAGGGGGAGTGGCAGGCAGAGGGAAAGGGAGAAGCAGGCTCCCTGCTGAGCAGGGAACGGGATGTGGGGTTCGATCCCAGGACCCTGGGATCATGACCTGAGCCAAAGACAGACACTTAACTGACTGAGCCACCCAGGCACCCCCCACAATCTCCATTTTAATAACATCTCAATATGCACAATTTCCTACAAAGCTAGCCCCTAATTCCTCCAATGCACAGCTGTCTCTGAGTCCTCCTTTGTTCTTGAATCTTCTGCAGCAATTAAGGAGGGAACTAAAGGGCCATTTTGTGAGTGGAATAGTGCTGATCAGGGGCAAGCAAGATGGAAGAGAGTGCTTACTTTTCTCTAACTTGCTTTGATAGAGCTGCTCCAGGGCTGCATGTGTTACAGTCGCAAGCCTCTTAATAGTAACCAAATTAAACTCTAATTAAAAATAGTTAACTTCTGCTTTATGTTCACTGCGTAGCCGGCATTTTCTTTGACCGCTCTAAGTGCAGTCTGCCATTTAATCCTCTCAACAATCCAGTGAGCTGGACTCCTTTATTATCCCCATTTTAGAGATGAGAAAACTGAGGCTCAGAAGAGTTAAGAATGATCTGTAAAGGTCATACAGGTATTAATTGAGAAAGCCTTGATTCAAATTTAGAACTATTTGATTCCATAGTGAACACACATTAAAAGTATTAGACCACTTTTATGTCAGGTCATATAGTTTTGCCTGCAAATAACAAAAAACCTTAGATGAGATGGGTTAACTATTTCAAATAACAAGAAGATTAGAGTTACACGTTTCCAAGGTTAGTTAAATCATGAGGTCTCCAATGTCAAGACTTGGTTATATTCTCAGAGATGTTTTGCCTTTCTTTTTATGATCATAGGATGGCTGCCATGGTGCCAAACATCATCTCTTCATTTGACAACATCCAAGGGCAGAAAAGAAATGGGGAGGGTATCTCTTCCTTCTCTTCCTACGTGTCTATTTTTATCAGAAAGAAAAATCTTTCCCAGAATTCCCCAGCAAACACTCTTCTAAGTCACGAGTCAGAGCTGGGTCACGTGCCCCATTCTCACTGTTTAATCAATCATGGGCTAAGGACTACCCTGCCTTGTTTAGTCTACCCATGATTCACCCCATGGAGCCCAAGAAGGAATCTACCTACCCTGAGTACATTGCCATCCACCTGAATTCCTAAACAGAATCAGAAGCTATTAATAGGGAAGGACAGGGTAAGTGGCTGTTGTATAGACAACCAACAGTGTCTCCTATGCATTACCTTTTAATTTTGTGCTTCATCTCTCCTGTATTCATCAGGATTTCCTTCACCTATCCAGATTGCTACTCTCCAATGCCAACATGAAAATACACCACAGATTCTATACTTTTGTAACCAATGAGGAGAAAAAAATTTGAAGTATGAAAAATTTGGTGTATTTTAATCAGGTAGAAAATATATGAATCGGGGCACCTGGGTGGCTCAGTTGGTTAAGCGACTGCCTTCAGCTCAGGTCATGATCCTGGAGTCCCAGAATCGAGTCCCGCATCGGGCTCCCTGCTCAGCAGGGAGTCTGCTTCCCCCTCTGACCCTCCCCCTCTCATGCTCTCTCTCTATCATTCTCTCTCTCTCTCAATAAATAAATAAAAATCTTTAAAAAAACAGAAAAGAAAATATGTGAGTCAAATGATAAATATATGACTATTATTCTCAAATAATTATAATGTATATTAAACATTTATATTTATTTATAATGTATATAAAAAATAAATTTATTTATATTTGTTTATTATACATTATATTAAAAAATTATAATGTATAATAAACAAGTCAAAGTACCTTCCAATTTATAATATTTTCACTCTGTTTCACACAACCCCCTTTTACTGCTCTATACAGATATTTCATAGATCTTTATTTTCTCTTAAAAACTTCTTCCTTCTCAAAATTTCTTCACAATCTACCTAGTTTTGTGTCACAATAGTTATTTATGGATGAGAGAGAGTCTCTAATTTTTTCTGTTATTTTCTAAACTTCCACAAAAGAATGTTATTTTTCTGCTCTTTTCCAAACTGGTCAAATATTGTCACAAAATGTAAATTTACCTGAATAATTGAGAGTTGATGTAATTGGGTATGTCATCACATTGAGACATTCTGATTCTAAAAAGTTGATTAATTGGAACCTTCTCAATAAGGAGACTATTTTATGTATGTAATGTGTGTGTGTGTGTGTGTGTGTGTGTGTGTGTGTGTGTGTGTGTGTAACACATGAATCTCTTGCCCCTCTTGAAACCATTTAGGGACAAAGAAGCCTACTGTGATCTTTCATCGCTTGAAGTCCTGGCCCATACATGTCATTGCAACCACATTTATTTTCTTGCTGCTCCTGGAATTTGTCCAGGTTGCCCTGACTCCACTAATCCCCCTTCCTATTTTATTTTAAGGCATACGTTAAAATTTGTTTTTTATGGAAATTTACCTTTTTGGGAGGGCTAGGTACACTATACTTCATTGATGGTACATGATATGGTAGGGATCCCCAAGTCCCCCCCTTCTTCAGGGGGTCTGGGATGGAAACCTCGAGGTTGGGAGATTCTTAGTGTGTTAGGGAATGAATTGGGGCAAGGACTCCCCAGCAGCTGAGGGCCTCTCTATCTTCCTCTTGCTCTTCCTAGGGCTGGTGGACCAGGGGTCTCTTACTCCTTGAAGGCCATGTGAACCATAAGGTCCACCACCCAATTGTAGCCAAATTCATTGTCATACCAGGAAATGAGCTTGATAAAGTGGTCATTGAGAGCAGTGCCAGCCCCAGCATCAAAGGTGGAAGAGTGGGTGTCACTGTTAAAGTTGCAGGAGACAACCTGGTCCTCAGTGGAGGCCAGGATGCCCTTGAGGGGGCCCTCCAATGCCTGCTTCACCACCTTCTTGATGCCATCATATCTGGCAGCTTCCTTCATGTGGCAGGTCAGATCCATGACTGACATTTCAGGGGTGAAGACACAGAAGGCCATGCCAGAGCTTCCTGTTCAGCTAGGGATGACCTTGCCTACAGCCTTGGCAGCACCAGTAGAAGCAGGGATGATGGTCAGGCAGCCCCTCAACCATCATACCACAGTTTCCCAGGGGGGCCATCCACAGTCTTCTGAGTGGCAGTGATGGTGGCATGAATTGTGGTCATGAGTCCCTCCATGATGCTGAAGTTGTCATGGATGACCTTGACCAGAGGAGCCAAGCAGTTTGTTGTGCAGGAAACATTGCTGACAATATTGAGGGACTTGTCAAACTTCTCATGGTTCACACCCATCACAAACATGAGGGCATCAGCAGAAGTGGGAGAGATGATAAACCTCTTGGTCACACCTTCAAGTAAGCCCCAACCTTCTGGTGAAAACCCCGGGAGACTCCAGGACATGCTCAGCACCAGCATCACCTCATTTGATGGGTAGGATCTCAATCCTGGAAGATAGAGATGGGCTTTCCATTAATGGCAAGTTTCCTGTTCTCAGCCTTGACTGTTCCACGGAATTTGTCATGGGTGGAATCATACTGGAACATGTAGACCATATAGTTGAGGTCAATGAGGGGATCACTGATGGTGACAGTATCCACTCTGCCAGAGTTAAAAGCAGACTCAGTGACCAGATGCCTGATATGGGCAAATCCACTTACTCTGACCTTCACCTTCATCTCTCAGGGACACGGCTGGTACTAAACCAGAAGATGTGGCTGTCTGTTGAACCAAGAGGAGCAGACCACATTTTCAGGTTAAAATGAATAGTAGAAATGATCTTGCCAACCTCTTCCATTTTATACACTAGGAAACTTGGACGTGGGTGGAATGAGGCTGCTTGTTCATGGTCATGCAACTCTTTATTGCTTTGAGAGGATTTCTGCTCCCCCAAACCAGATGAGAAGGGATAGGAGAAGGTCATGGAGAGTTAGTGGGGGCAGCAGTGGAGGAGGAGAGGAGCAATCTTAACTAGAGAGGGTAGGAGTCCCAGAATGGATGTCCGGGATGGAGAGAATTTCCAACTCAGGCCCAATGAAACTTGGGTATCATAGACTCAGTGTTTACTTTTCCTTGAGTGTAAATCATCTTCTCACCAACCTGTGGATAATTTCTCTCTAAACAGTGCTCAGCACTTTAAACCACCCCTATCCCAGTTCAGTGCTGCTGGGTAATCTGTCACTAAACCCTGGAGGGTAAGCAATTTTGCTTTCTGCCAAACTCAAATCAAGAAAAAAGCTACATAGGAGATTCCATTACTTGTGTCTCTTTTGGTTGCAAGTGATTGAAATTCTTATTTCAGTTGCATGTTAAGCAATCAGGTTTAAGTAACCAAAAATGCTACCAGGATTCTCACTCACTATCCCTTATCTGTTCTCTGCATATCAGCCTCATTATCTCATATTGATGATGAACTTGGTAAGAACTTCACAGCTTTACCCGCAGAGGAGAACTGACCTCTACTTTCTCTAATTTCATCTTCAAAAAGTATTAGGTCATGAGTACATTCCTCCACCAGAAAAAGAAAAAAAAAAAAAAATCCAAAAGAACTCCAGGGAGGAGGTACCTGGGTGGCTCAGTAAGTTAAGCATCTTCCTTTGGCTCAGGTCATGATCCCAGGGTCCTGGGATCAAGCCTCATGTCGGGCTCCCTGTTCAAAGAGGAGCCTGCTTCTCCCTCTGCTCATGCTCTGTCTCATTTTCTCTCTCTCTCTCTCCCTCAAATAAATAAAATATTAAAAAAGAAAAGAAAAAGAAAAAAGAACCCCAGGGAGGACCTGGGGTATGCAAGACCTCAACAGCTGTCATTCTACTTCTGCAGACCTTCTCAGTAAGGATAGCAGAGGTGGTGCTGAGCAAATAAAATATGAATTGTCTACAGCAAGCTTGCATTCAGGAGACAGTGAGGACAGAGTCCTCCCATTCAGTAACTATTTCTTTAATCTCGTGGGATTATGATACTTTTTCAGGGCTTTAAAAATATATAAGTAGATATAAGTGATACTGGATTACATTAACCAAATAATTGAGAACAAATCTGTTATAGAAAACCAAATAAAACAAATGTAAAATTAGAGCAATAAAAATCAGTCACTTCAAAGGATCTTTTCATTTCAACACAGACATACCATTTTGATTAAAGTTGTGACATTTACTGCAAAATGAACTTTGAATTCCTATAGCATGTCAATAATAAATAAGTATATGTAATTGTTTTTATATTAGTTGCATATAGATTAGTTACATTTGACATAACCTCCCAATATTCTGAATATGGATATACACTCAACAATTTATCATTATAAATTTATAAAATTTATTTTTGTAAGTATTAGAAAACGCAACTCAAAAGAAAATTTAATCATGAATCATAGTGAGTCCTGAAGGTAGTGGTAGCTCCAGCCTTGAGTGTTTTGAAATTTTCCTGACTGGTTTGGACTCTGCCTGATACAAAAGTAAATTTCCCTCCCTCTTCCACTACATGCTGATCTCTGTATTTCCCATTTGTTTAATGTTTACTTAGGCATATCTAAAATTTTACATATCTTTATACTGAAAATTAAACAGAAATGTCTATTTCTTTTTACAGTAATAGATCACATTATTGGCTCAGGTTCTCAGTAACAGGAACAGTATCAAATATAGCTGGTTTAAACAGAAAGGGATTTATTAGAGAGCAATAAGTACCAGAGTTTCTGGAAAAGCCACAGAGACAGATTTGTATTATATGCAGTCCAAACTAAAAGGAGCCAGGAGAAAGACTCATCTACACCACAGACTATTCTAGCAGAAAATCTGCTGCTGAGACTACACAATTGGGCAGCCAGAACACTGAGACTCAACACCTGAACCTATGCCATAGCTGCCCCAGAAGAGCCAAATGTCCCCAGCATCACTCATTAAAGCATCACTGACCTTTCCACATACAACTGTGTCTCACCTTGCTCTTCCTTATCTCATTATGTCAGCCCAGGAGAACCTTGGCCACATCTGGAACCCAAGATTCATGTGAGCTTGGGAAATACAGTTTCTGCCTTTCCAGTCTCACAAGTACACAGAGGCATGCTAAAAAAAAAAAAAAAAAAGTTAGAATAAACCTTGCATAAGCCAACATAGACTATCTGCCTCACAATCTACAATTTGTTGGCAATTTTCTCTTTCCACTTAACAGCTTGATGTTTTTCTGAGTCAGTACACATAAAGCCATGTGATGGTTAATTTTATGTGTCAAATTGGCTAGGCTATAATATCCAGCTGTTTAATCAGACACTAATCAGGGTGTTGCTGTAAAGGTATTTTGTAGATGTGTTAACATCTACAATCAGTTGGCTTTAAGTAAATGCATTACTCTTGATATTGTGGGAGGGAATCATCCAATCAGTTGAAGACTTTTGAGCAAAAATGACAAACGTCTGTCCTAACAAATAAAAGCTCAGGTGCACAATAAATTCTTAATCCTTGACGGTGTAAATCTGACATGGGTGGGGCAGTCCCTCCTCCATATTGTAACTGTGCCATCTGGGACACAGGCCCTCCATGGCCCACATGGTGAGGAAGAGAAGAATGGGAGAAGTCACACGTCTTCCAACTGCCTCCACATGTCGGTCCTTTTGCTTACATTCATAGGCCAGAAGTAGTCGTGTGATCCCAAGCTCATTGCAAGGAAGTTTGGGAAATGTAGATAAGGCTATGGATATTTGAGAACACTAACAGGTTCTGTCATAAAACCTTCCATTGCTGAAGGACGTTTAATTAAACCATGTTAAATTCATGTTTCTTTAAAAAAAAATATATTGTTAATAGGAAGGGAGAAAGGGGAGAGTAGAGGGAGTAAGGAAAGAAGAAAGGATATTCTTTATAGGTTATTTCATTCCTATAGGTTATATTTCCAAATGGAATAATGGGACAAACTATTTTCACATTTTAAGTTTAACAGATACTTGAAAAGTAATTTCTGATAATGTGTAACAGGTTCACTCCTACCAGCAGTAGGAAAGCATTTGTTTCTGCACACCCTCATCATCACTGAATGTTACTAATATTTTAAAAGTTTTTCAATCTGATGATATTTTCAAGTTATAATTGTTTCTATTAGGTATAATATATACTTATTGTTTATATTTCACTTTCTGGAGTTGCCTGTACATACAATTTGCCCATTTCTCTATTTGATGGTAGGATCTTTTCTTACTTTTAGAGAATAGCTTTATTTATTTTATGGCAATTGATCTTCTGTGTATTATTTTGTTGCAGATATGTTCTTGCCGTTATGTACCTTTGTTTTGTTTGTTATCTCTTGCAATCCAGACCTTATTTTTATCTGCTCAGATCCATTACATTTATCCTTTATGACATGTCCTGTTTAATTTAGGAAATTCAGTCAAAACCAAAGTTATAAAAAAATAGTCTGCTATAGTTTTTTCAGATACATTATATTTCCTTTTTCTAATTAGTTTGTTCATTTATCTGAAATTTATTTTTAAATTGTATGAGTTGAATATCACTTTATTTTCTTCCAAATCAATGGTCAAATAGCTAAAAACTTTTATTGAGTAGCCATTCTTTCCTCTGTATAATAGAATAGGGTCTCTAATGTATATTTAATTCCCATATACTGAAGCTTATTTTGGGCCCTCTGTTCAACTCTGTTGCTTTGCTTGGTTATTCCTTTTCTTAATCTGCACATTTATTGCAAATTTTAAAATCTGGGATGAGACAAGTCCCCTTCTATTACATGTAGTCTTCAATATTTTCTTAGCAATGTTATACTTGATTCTTTCATATGGTTGTGGACATCTGTGTTTGTCTCTCCAGTTTCACTTGCCTCTCTTCACCACCCTGTTCTATATCTTAGGAGGCTGGCATCTGTGGACTGCTTCACTCTGAATCTCTTCCCTGTTTCCATTTGGGTTTGGTCAAAGAGAGGCACCCACAGGAGACTGAAGGGCAGATATGGCATTTATTCACTCAGCTCCTTCCCAGCAGGACTACCAGTCCTCAGTAGCTTCCATCCAATGGGCCAAGGTTCTTGTGGGGTGGTCCTTTCCTACAGCTAGAGTTAGAACTCTCTGGTTGCTAGTCCCTCCCCTTTCTCATTGGTTAAAGACTCATGATGGTAATGTGAGTCTCGGGCTTTACCATTTCCTGCAGGTTCCACTTCACCCTACCAAAAACTTCATAAATCATCCCTTTATTAAACTTCCTTCAATTACTCCCTTTGAAATTTTAATGTACCATCTACTTTCTGCCACAAAGCTAATGATATACAAAGGAACTGTGAATGGAACACAAGAGATACCACTGGGACAATTCCTGGAACCATGTAAAATGCATATACTAATTTGGGAAGGATTTATGTTTGTTAGTAAATCTTCCCATTGAGAACATCATCACTTTTCATTTCATTTGTCATTCAATAAATGTTTTTCTTTAAACAAATTTTTTAAACATTCTTGTTAGTTTATTTCTATTGAGATTAGAATATTTTTTATTTCCATTCTAACAGGTTTTTGTTACCATAGAGGAAAATCATTAAATATTTTTCATATTTCCAGATAACTTACTATATCCTCTTATTACTTATAATGATTTTTTCTGACTTGTGGAATTACCTAGGTATTCAAACAAATCATATGAAAATCATGATAATTTTATTTCTGGTTTTAAGTGTTGACATAACTTATTTACTCTCTTGTTATGCTGCATGAACCAGAAATACAAAATAAAACTGAAAATAATGATTTATTAGAGCCTTCCCTCTCTTTTATTTGATTTTAATATCAATTACTTTACTATTTCATAATTTATTAGGATTTTTCTTCTTTTTTCTGGAAAACAATTTTTACCACTTTTATTCCCAATTTATTTATTTTTTTACTTTAAATCAGTTGTTTTACTTAAATTACTTCCCAAAATGTATTGATAGTGAGAGGGTTTTTTTCCCTATAATTTAATATTACAAGTTGTATAGTTAGATCTTAGCTTTGAAACATTCTTGCATCCTCGTAATAAACTATTTGGCCGTAGTATATTATTATTATTTTAAAACACTCCTGTGATTCCATTTGCCAAGATCACAGTCGGGATATTTCCATCTATATTCACAAGTGACCTAGACTAAATTTTGTACTACTTTTTCAAATTTTTGTGTGAGGGGTTTTGTTCACTTTATAAAATGAATTTTTGAAGCTTTTTTCCATGCTCTGGAAAAGTCTGAATACATAGAAAATGCCTGTTTCTTGAAGGCTAGCTACAACTTAACTATAAAACCAACCAAACCTTATATATTTTAGTGGTAGGTTGTTAGTACTCTTTTACACACACACAACATAAAAATACATATGGCTATTGTTCTGTTCAAATATTTTATTTCTTCTGGAGTAAATTTTTTATTTTATTGATTGCTACAAATCATTTCTTCATTTGCTTTTGCTTTCATTGTTCCACTCTACTTTTTATGTATTTTGTTTTTCAATTCTTTATTTTTAGATTTAACTTTACAAATTTTATTATTTTGCTTTCTTTTACTTTTCTCTTTCCTTAAGTTGAACACTTAAACATTCATGTTCTCTCCCTTTTGCTAATAAGCTTCCAGGTTATGCACTTTTTTAAACTTAAGCCATATCCCATAGATATCAATAATTAGTGTTCTTATTCCTATCAACTTCTAGATTATTTCTAATTTCACTTTTGTTTTTCTCTTGACCCAGAAATTACTCAAAACCCCCTTAATTTCAGTTGCAGTTGTTCTAAAATTTGATTAAACTTTTAGTTATATCATTCTTGAGATGTTGTTCTTATTTTTGTTAAAATTTTGGTTTGTAACCAAAAATTGAGATCTTTTAAATAGCCACACTTTGGAACTTTTAAGATTTATTTTTGTGGTCAAGTACATGATAATTTTATTGTAATTCTTACATTTTCTGTGTGAAATCCTTTTAATAGCATTACTTTTTTTCCCTCCAATGATCTATCCAATTCTGAAAGAGGGGTATTGAAATTCCACTGTTCCTAAATACTCTGTCAGTTATCAAATTGTCTCTCAGTTCCAAATGTACCCTTCATTGCCCTATTTGTAAAACTGGAGCTGGATGCTATAAATGTTTCTCCTTTGATACCTGGCATAATATTAGCCTTTGTCAGTAGACGGTGGTGGAGGGACACTGCACAGTCACCCTAGGTAACTTCTAAGCAATTCAACTTCACCGTGTGGGCAGCCTCCTGGCAACTTTTGTTTCTATTCCAACAGGCAGTTCCTGCTTACCAGCTGCAATCTGCCATACCGGTACCATACTGGGCTTTAGTCACATCCTTTCTCGTGATATCTAAATCTTAGGCTGGGGTAACGAGTGAAGTGAGAGAAGTAGCTTTCCCAAACTCATTCCTTTCTTAGATACTCAGTCTCAGCCCTTGGGGTGGTGGCTGTTCCCTTTATCTGCCCTTCCTGCATTCTGTAGAGCTCACTTTACTTCTTAGTAGCTAATCTCCTGTTACCAGCTAAAAATTCTTTATATTAAACTTTATATCAAACTTTCTTTGTTCAAATTGCAATGTGATTATTATCTCCTGACTGGACTCCTTCTGTTACAGATACCAAGTAGTTTTGCAGCTTTTTAAAAACTTACTATCAGATGATGTCTCTCTGCTACATTTGATGCTTTATTTTTGTGTGGAATTCCCCATTTTTTGATATCATAATGACCACCCCTTTTTCTTTGCATTTACTATTTATATCTTTGCCCTCCCTTTTATTTATAACCCTTGTGGGTTGCTGTTGTTGTTTTATTTCAGTTACATCTCTTATAAAAAGCAGACAGCTGGACTTTGTCTTTTAATTGGAGAATTCAACCTATTTACATTTATTGTGAAAAGTGATATGTTTGTTCTAATTAAAATTAGAAGTTAACATCTAATTTTATGTTAACTTCTTTATTATACTCTTTCCTTTTCTTATGCTTTTCTACTTCCACTAGCTTGAACAAGTTGTTTGTGTGTGTGTGTGTGCTCTGTTTATTTTGTTTTGCATTTCAGTTGCCCCTAACAATAATTTAGAAAAAGTAATGTTTCTCTATTTGCTAGTTCATTAGCATGTATTTTAAACAGTCATATTAAAACCCACATTTCTCTGAGATTTTATTAAAATTAATAGTACTTTTACCATTCCCCACAATGATGGAACCTTAAGAATATTTGATTCTCTCATTCATTTGTACCATTTCCAAGTCCTAGATTTTGTGAACTACTTCAGAAATGTAATTCCATATTATTTTTCACTTTTTCCTTTAGAGTATGCCTTTTCTCAGTATACTTATTCAAAAGTGATATTACAATTTGCAATCACTTTATTCTCAACCAATATTTTACTGGAGTCATTGCTCACTGCTATATCTTGTATTCTTTATTTTCCATTTGCTTTAGATTTCTATTCAAATTTACTATCATTATGCTGGAGTACATCCTTGAGTAATTTTGAATAAGAATACGAGTAGAATACTTTGAGTTCCTACATATCCAAAAAATGCCCCTCTTTTGTCATCATATGAATGATAACTTTTCTGAGAGTAGGATTTTTATGCAACAGTGCTTTCTCTCTCAAAAGTTTATAAACATTATTCTACTAGCATCTAATGTGGCATATAAGAAGTCAAGGTCAAACATTCCTTTTCCATTATATTCACACTTTTTTATCTGTCTGAAAAATGTATATTTTTTTCTCTTTCCACAGAGGCCAGAAATTTCACAAAGATATGTCTAGGTGTGTGGGGGTGCTTTTTTTTTTTTCATCATGTCTGCCTGACTTTTAGTAAGCCTTTTGATCTTCAGATCAGGGAGTTGAAGATTATTGCTTTGATTATTGATTCCATTTCCATCTGCTTCTTTTTCTCTTGAAATGCTGATTATTTGCATATTACTTCTCTTAGGACTGTCCTCCATATCTCTTATATTTTTAGTCATGATTTACATTGCTTAATATTTTTCTTTTGTGTTGAAATATAGTTCCTCCATTTAACCTTCTGATCACAATCTCAGTTTTCAGCAGTAATGATTCTGTTTTTCACTTTTAATGGTGCAATCTCCCCAATCAGAGCCACCTGTTTCCATTTTTCAGCTTTGTCTCCTTCCTGAGCTTTGTTTGCATACTCCTGTTAGAAAGTGAAAGTCTCTTCAGCATGAACTTTCACCCTAGCTCTTCAGCAGTGGTAGTTGTCAGGCAGGGAAAGATATCATGAGATTTTCTTTGCCAGAAGATTGGAGGTGACAGGGCTAAATCAAGTCCTCTCCACTAGGGCTTAGGCAGGAGGCTCTACCAGTATAGAGAACCATACCTCCCAACTATGTGGAAAAAGAGTAATTCTACCCTACCTAGACATTTCTCTCAGACAACTGGTATCAGCAGGCAAAGTATTTCTTTTGGGGACTGCATAGTATAAGAAGATAGCTTGGTTCTTCTCTCTGTGTTAGCTCAAGTGTTTCATGTAAGTGAGCTATGAGGGAGAGATTTTCACTATGGGTTTTGCCACAGATGCAGAACCACACTGAAAGGACTGGGTCCTCAGTCATCTTGCATTGACAACAGTGGTGCCCTGACCTTGCATCTTGTCGTCAGTGAATCCGAAGCCTCAGATGTCGCATTTGGGATCTTTTCCACCTTTTTCAGTTTTAGGGTAGACTTAGTTTAGTAATTCAGTGCCCCAACAGAAGGGAGGTCATGGTGATATATGCTCAGGGCATTTCACCTGTTGATGTTAATCTTCATTGTTTTGGTAAGTCTTGTTACCAAAACATTTTTTTTTACAAAAATGTTTTACGACATTATTTACAAAAACTTCTTTTTGTAAAATATTCAAACATTTGAGAACTACACAATGGACTTTGGGAAAATTGCTACAATCTCACATCCCATTCTACTCCACCCATCCCAGTCCCAAATCACCATCAGTGATTTGGTATGATTTTTCTTCAGGCTCTCTTTCTGTGTAGATACTAATATGATAAGTATAAAATTTATAGTCAAAATCCTAAACAAATTCTCTTCATTTTTATAATGAGTTCATACCTGGCTCTGAAATCCCAGCTTACTTAATGTGAACATATTACTCAGATCAATTTCAGGATTTCTTGCAATCCAATACAGTGATTTCTTGATGGCTTCAGGTTTATGAATCAGTTACATTCTAGATTCGTATTCATTTCCAGGATTTTCCTCTATATCTACCTGTTCTCTTACTTTATATTCTTAAAGCCTGCTGCCAAATAGGGTTAGTAAGTGTATTAGTCAGGGTTCTCTGGAGAAACAGAACCAATAGAATATATAGAGAGATACATAAGAGAATATTTATTATAGAAATTTGTTCATACAGTTATGGAGGCAGAGAAGTTCCATGATCCGACATCTACTAGCTAGAAAGCCTGAGAAACTGGTGGTGCAACTCAATCCAAGTCTAAAGGCCTAAGAATTAGGGGGCTGATGGTGGAAGTCCCAGGCTGAGTACAAAAATCTGAGAAGCAAGAGGGCAAGAGAAGATGGATGTCTCCGCTCAAGCAGAGAGAGCAAATTTGCCTTTCCTTCATCTTTTTGTTCTAATCAGGCCCTCAACAGACTGGATGATGGCCACCCACACTGGGGAGGACCATCTGCTTCATTTAGTTCACCAACTGAAATATTAATCTCTTCCAGAAACATCTTCACAGACACACTCAGAAATAATATTTTTACCAGCTATTTGGGCATCTTGTAGCCCAGTCAAGTTGATGCAGAAAATTAACGATTCCAATAAGAAAAAAGAGATCATTTTTAGACTTGGGCCATTGTTAGGACTCTACAGATACACCCCTCCCATTCTGTGCCCACACTTCCTAGAGCTTCCTCAAGCTTTCAGACCAGCTGGTGTTTCCTGGAGTAGGGCTTCTTGGAGATTTCCACCACATATGCTATCTATGACCTGGGATGTTCTCTTCTCACCACTACTATGCGGTTATGATTTTCCCCTCACCTTATACTTCATATATTTGCAGGTCTCCTGACCCTACCCCTCCACTACTTCTACATCCCACTAGGACAATTTGATTTTGCCCATTCTTTTTGGAAGTCAGAAGAAATGCTCTCCTCTCTCCCACTTCTGCTATCTCCACATGCCGCACAGCCATTTCTTCTGCTCTTCATACCTTACAGTCTGGAGTACTCCAACTAACTTCCTACCTGAAGAATTATACAGATTTTCCTAATCTTAGATCTTTATTTCTTCTCAAAAAACAAGGGAAAATCTGGTTTTCTTCTCTCCTTCCTCCCATTGTGTACATGGCATGGAGAGGGGGTGTTGGAAGGCAGAGAAAAGCAACCCACTTACTTCATTTTATCTCAGTTCTTCCTCCTCTTCCTGCCAAATTCAGCCAAGCTTTGCAAATGTGTCTTCACTTTCCACTAGGAAAGAACAACAAAACTAGCAGGTGTCATAACAAATTATTGTTATCAAAGTATTAGTCTACCACAAATTAAAACCTTTCATAGCAATAAAGCATATCAACATTTTATTGTTGAACACCCAGATGGGCTGGCCTCCTGTGGATATTAGCTTTTTTCTTCACTCACCTTGAACTAAACATGGCATGGAACATACTTACACTAAAAAACTGTTCGTTTATATCTTAAATCCAAATTCAGCTGGGTATCCTGTATGGTACCTGGCTTGTCTACGTCAATCCTATTTAAAAAGGCTGGTCAGCCTCCTGATCTATCTGCCTTCTCAATAAATCAGCACCTTCCCCCCCCAGCATAAAACATCTCTGAATGCCAGTCTTTCTTTCATATGGCTCTGCCCTCCTCGGGATACTGGTTTGGTAATTCATCATTAGTTTGTATGTTTGTTTGTTTTTCAGTACCTTAAAGCAGATTTTTAAAATATATTTGATTTGTTATCTATGAGTTCGCTGAAAGAGTTGACATGAATTGCCCACCGTATCTGACAATAGTAAGTCTTCATGTTTATCTCTGAACCTGTCATCTACTGTGGTCCACAAGATGTTGAAGGGTTTGGTTGCTACTCAGGTGATATTGGAAGTTTTATTTTTGACCTAATTGACCACCCTGGATGCAATGTGAGGTTGTGGGCCTACCCCCCACAAGACCCTGTGCTGGCTATTGAACACTTCAATTGAGGGGATGTACCTCCTAGGACCTAGTCTGTGACAGTCAAAGGGATGATCACCTCCGAACTACTTCCAACAACTCAATTGAGCACTGATGTTTCAAAGACCAAGCACCGAGAGCTGCCTGGGTGGCTCAGTTGGTTAAGTGTCCAACTCTTGGTTTCAGTTCAGGTAATGATCTCAAGGTCATGGGATCGAGCCCCATGCAGGCAGGCTCCAAGCTCAGCACAGAGTCTGCTTGAGATTCTCTCTCTCCCTCTCCATCTGCCCTTCCCTCCTGCACTCTTGCACGCATGTGTGTGCTCTCTCTCTCCAAAATAAATACAAAAATCTTAAAAAAATATAGAAACTCTGCTTGGGATTCTCCCTCTTCCTCTGCCCCTCTAGCTCATGTACTCTCTCTCAAATAAATAAATAAAATCTTAAAAACACAAAACAAAAACAAATACCAAGCATAGAACACAGTTTTGGTGCCCAGAATAATCAATAAAACCTCCCTCTCTCCCATCCCACAATGTTTCAGGAATAGTGAGAATCTGGGGGCTCCTCCATTTTCTGGCAAAGTATGAATTTTTCCTGTAAGGCTCTGACCTGCTCTAGCCAGACCTAAATCTTCAAGCTCCACCCATATACTTCATCAAATGGCTCCATCCAGACATAGGATACAGTTGAGGTGGGCAGTCTCCCACCTTATATATCCTTCAACAAAGGTTAGGCTTTCAGTTTGCAGAAATAAAAGAACATGCTGTTATAAAGCCATGTTCAGTTTCCAAAGTTGCACCCTGCAGACTTCTGTCTGGTGCCTACAAACTGGTAACATTCCAAGGGTATGTTTTAACCACAGCTTATTTGCAAGGAGATCATATTTTACATACTGTGTTACATTTGATTTACTATCTCTGTGAAATCCTCTTGGGCAAGCACATATAGTCCAATCATGTTCCTTTAAATATGTGCCACTGTGTTCAATTGCATTAATATATCACGGTTTATTTATCATTATTTTAAAATTCAAAAGTAACAAAACTTTTTTTTACAGTCTTGGGGGAAAATAGCCTAACTACATATATTTAATTTAATGAAGTAATGTAAGTGAGAGAATGGAGCTTTTTTAGCTCCACCCCTCAAACTAATATCTGGGTATATTTAAGCATTGGCAGCTCAGAGGTGGCTTCATCAACATTCATCCTAAAATTACATCCTGGCCATATAGCAAATCTGCACTGGCTACATAGGTCTGGGAACTTGACAATTGCTCATTATTGCTTACCTTGTCCCTAATCACCCCCCCTTTCTCATTCCCCATGGGCTGCTCTAAGATGTTATGATCCCTTTTAAGCTTGCTTTCCCAGCTCTTCACCGTTTAAGTCATAACATCGCTATGTGCTCCACTGAGAAAATAGAGGTATTTGAGTAGAATTTTCCTTACCTCACCTTACTAGAACCTCTGCTGACCTAAAACATTCTCATCCTTTCTCTTTCTCCTAGTATCTCATCTCACACAAAGATATTTCTCTTCTCTACCCGGACTCCACAAGATGATCAGATGTCATGTGAGTACCCAAATAAGAATACATTTGGTACCCAGGGGATTAAACCACATGAAAGTTTAACATGTGTGCCTGGCCTCCAAGGTATGAAAGAGAAGGAGAGTACAGTGAAAGGAAAAAAGGGGGGAGGGATAATGTACAATATATTAATAATACAACAACTAAAACACTGAGCTTCATGATGTTGCAGACTGACAAAAGTTACAAAACAATATTTTGAGTAAATATTCAATCATAGCTCCCAATGTGTATTGACACTTAACATTCCAGACAATGTTGTGTGATATTAGCAGTAATTTTTAAAATGGAAACAATAGGGGGACTTCACAAACAGCAGAAAAAAACCCAAGTCTTAATTCTCAAGCCTGAGTCAGATTAATAAACATATAAATTTTATATTATGGAGATTAAAATAATCTTTATAGGGTTAAAGAAAATAGGCACTAGATAGAAGGAAAGATATGGAATCATAAGCTTAAACAAATAGCATTCATTCTTTTCAAGTACATCAAAATACATCTTTATTTTTCCCAATGTATATTACCCATTTTTATCATAAATCAGTTTTCTGGTCTGACAATTATTATTTTATGTTCCCTTTGGGCCATTAGCCACTCACTAATGACTGTCAATGGTCATTATTATTATGCTATTAGAGAAAAAATATCTCCTTTTTATAATCACTTGTTTCAATTTATTAAAGAGTACTTTTCCTTTTCAATTAGGACATTTATGATGTAGAATATTTTTAAATAATATTGATGATCCAAATAAAGCACAGGTAAACATTTTGCAAATTTTAATCAGACATCACAAGATCATATGTATTTTTGAGTATTCAAACTATATATTACAATCTTTACATAGTAAAGGACTGGATTTCACTGAAGTATTAGGTATTTAATAACTGGAATATTCCATTTGAACAGGTAAAATTATGAGTTATAAACAATTTGAGCAAAGGGTACTCCTTATAAAAGTTTTAAGTTTATTCAATGACTGCCTGGACAAAAAATAAGTTATTTTCTCATGTCTTGAACAGTTCGTAAAGAAATCTTTTTGCAGATGCTTAGGGAACCTGTATAAGGAGTCATTTGGGCTCACTGGTCAAGAAACAGAGCTTCAAAATTAGGCAGACCTGGATTCTAATCCCAACCAGACCACTTGTGCACTATATAACCTTTGATAGATTATCCAAATTACTTAAATTAATTATTTAATTTTTTAAATATTTTTAGAGACCTTCTGGTTTCCCATACATACACAGCAATGAGAATACCCACTTCATAGCATTGCTGTTGAGAAGATTAAATGAGCACATGTAAACCACACAGCTTCGCATAGAATTCCTTCAATAAATGGTCATTACTATGATTAGCATAATAATTATTTAAACTGATGTCATTTGTATATACTTTGTTTACATTTTCTCCAAAAGTTTGTTTAAAATTAAAGGCATTTCTTGAAATATTAAATATGCTGAAATTTGCTACATTTACCAATCTCACTTGGATAATGAAAATTTGTAAGTTCATTCATTTTTTTTAATCTTGCATTGCTATGGAAAAAATACTGTACTATAGAAGCAGAGACCTCAGGAAACCTCAGAAGTTAGTAAGAGGTATAGGGAGCTAGTAGCACCTTAGGATAGTTCAAGCCATGGCGATGCCGAGGGTACATTCATTTGGAGGCAATTATGTTTCCTCTCATTTTGTTTTACTTTTTCACACTGCCATCCCTGGAAACAGAAAGAGCTAATAAGGCTTTTTAAATGGCTGGTGCTGGTAAGTGGTCAAATATTTGGAGACCAAGGGTCTTTAATCACCTAAGTGCTTTTCAATGAATACTGATGTGACAAAGGTTCATATTTAATTGATTCCAAAGTGACTTTATGCTAAGTAATGGTTCGCTAAAGAATTTGAAATCGTAGCTACTCCCAATTAAAAAGTATACATCTTCTATGTCAGAGTTGTTACCAGATATGTCAGAGCAAGTCACCGGGTCACCGAGATTCTGCTGACAGAAGTAGTAAATATAAGCATGTCTGTGTGCACTTGTGCAGCAGGAAAGATGAAGGAGGAGGAACTTCCAATTATTTTAAATTTGTCTTATAAATATAAGTGAATTTCCCTCAAAGGTCTCTAAAAGACACAGCTAGTAGAACTGATCAAAATATGACATTTTGAGAACTGAATACAAAAACACCAGAGTCATCTAAGTTCGCCAATTACCGGGGCTGGAAATACATGTTTTGTTGCAACAAAATGAATCCCAACAAGGCTTGTGTAGATCTCTAATTTTGCTAGAGGGCACATCTATATTTCAGATATTCGTAAGTATTTCTTCTACTATTAGAACTTTTTTATTATTGCAAGAGCTAATGTAACTCTAAGAAGCTCGGTGAGCATTAATGTAGAAAATTACCATCCCCTCACATCGACTTATCACTACGATCATTATTCTAACTAGAAGCATGCTAGAACAGTCTGAAAGCCAAAAGAGAGTAATCGGTGATTTAAATCACTGGTCTTATTACCTATTAACAGAAACCACCAACAGAAGTTGATTTTTAGGAGAATCAGAACAGCTGGAAAGAAAGATAAGGGGAAAGAAGCTTGTATTGAAATCCTATTTTCACTGAGCCCTTCTGTGAAGTTTAAAGAGAAGGATGCTATACTCTGTAAAGACATTTTAATTCCACTTTCATAAAGGTGGAAGAGAGCACTTACAATGCCATTTCTTTAACAAACACTTTATTTATGATAAATATTAACTTCAGGCACTGTTGCCAAGAAAGCATTCACACAGGTGATGCATTACTGTTGCATTAAGCAAAGTTAAGAGATTTTAATTGTCTTGGGTAATAATGGATCCGAATTATCTTGAATCACATACCTGTTGCATATTTCCCAGCTAATTATTGCTTTGATAATTACAGTAAAGAAAGTTTCTCCCCTCACCTCCACACACGCATGTAACCCAAACACAGACAATAGAGCATAAATATACATACCAGAAGCACACTACTATATCTAAAAACTTTGGTTTTGCTGTTTACAGATGAGTTTAGTAGCTTTTGAAATGCATTCTTGTAAAAAAAAGACGAGTATTCAAACCAACCAACTGGCAAATCGTATTGTGAGGACTGAATGTATATAGCAAGAAAGTGGTCAAGTTGTTTAGTGTCCTTAAATTTTCTACCTATTAAGAAAAAAGGTAAATGGGAATTTGGCTAGTTGACTCGTATAAAATCAGTATCTCTGTTAAGAAAAATGTTTTTATTTCATTCTATTTAATATACGAGTTTCATAGACTTAAAACATACTTGACAATATTCTGAGCACTGCAGAGAGTACCAAAGATGCCAACCCTCAAGAACCTCATACCTGTTGAGAAAAGAAAAAAGAAAAATAATGCAATAATTGAAGCACAATAGAAACTATGATATTCATGCACCAAAATGATTGCAAATGTCTCACAGTTAGAAACAAGAAAGGCTACCTTTGAGTAAAATTTGAGTATTTAGGAGTCTGTGAAGAGAAAGCTAGGTTCAAACAGTTCCTTGAAGATTTAGGATTAGGGACTCAGCAAGAAAGGATGACATACTTCCTTCCTTCAAAATTACTACATTCGTAGAATATTTTCCATTTTCCCATCAAACTTATATTCACAATATTAGTATAAACTAGAATCAATATACTCTTGACATTTGAAAAAGATGTACTGGAGGACTTCTGATCCTCAAATCACAAACGCTTCACTATCCTAAAAATTTCCCCATAAAATAAAATTGATTAAATATCTTAAGTTGCCCTTTCTAACTCTTGGTAAGATTTACTATATAGAGAAGAAAACTCTGGGGCTGGGTATAGGAAGGGGGGGCGAGATTCTCTTCTTAGCTCAAGGAGAATGGGACCCATTCACACAGTAACCTCAGTGAGATAACAACTGGCTTTTGGGGGGTGCTTAAGAATTCAAGAAAATCTCTAAGTCCCAAGGGCTTACTATATAAACCAAAGTGAGGACATTTACTTTGGGTACACCTAAATCATGTCTAGAGCTCTTTAAAAAGACAAATGCTTTTACTCCCTTCTGGACATTCTGAGGAAGACCAAGGCATCTGCATTTTTTAAAATTTCCTATATGATTCTAATGTTCAGCTAGTGGAACCACAGAACCACCTACTAGAAAAAGTTGCCTGACCAAAATGTTTCAGTAAGTCATATTAAAAACCTGTGAGTAATTAATTCCACTCCAACATGTCAGAATTTCCTCCCACAAATATTTCTGAAACACAAAAAAATAAATTTTAATGTCTGCATTGAGATATTTACTTGATTATCAAAATAAGGACACTAAAATACCAAAAGCTTACCAAAGAAGAGTGTGAAAAAAATGCCAGAGTCTTCGGAGTTATGATGGCTTTGTGAAAAACATGATTTCAGTCTTTAAGAACTATTTTGGGTAAACTCTAATGCAGTGTTGTAGAACTTGCACTTTAGAGAGAGAATGCAGCTTTCTATTTCCATTTATTCATCATCTGTAATCATATAATGAACAAAATCTGGTCACAGAAGAGACTTTCAAAAGAATAAGATAACTTGGGGGAAATTTTAAGTTTATCTCTTTAAGCTAACCTCTTTTAAAAAACCAAATTGTTCCTCCTTATATAATATTATAGAAGTTGACCTATTAAGTGCCCAAATCCTGCCAATCTTAGTGACGCTGATATTCCCTCTGTGTTTATCTTCAAGAAAATCGCTGTATAAAAAAACATGCTGCTGATTCTCTGAAAAATGAAAATCTCTTTCACTGGAAATATTAGCACAAGAAATTTCTCAAAAGGCTACAAAATTTTACTTGAAAATAAAAGATATATTTTCAAGGGACCTGGGTGCCAGTCAGTTAAGTGTCTGACTCTTGATCTCAGCTCAGGTCTTGATCTCACAGTCATGAGCTCAAGCCCTGCTATGGGCTCCACACTCAGTGTGAAGCCTACTTAAAAAAAAAAAAAAAAGAAAGAAAGATGTATTTTCTTGGAAGGGAATATTGAATATTGAAATTCATCAATTCTTCAAATATTAGTGGATGACATTAACAAAAATTCTAAAACATCTCAAGCATTTTTTATTAAATTGACATATTCGTTCTCTATGGTTGCTGTAATAAATTATCCAAACTTGATGGTTTACATAAACACACATTCATTCTTACACAGTTATAGCGGTAGAGTCGAAAATCAGTTTCACTGGGCTAAAATCAAGGTGTTGGCAAGACCATGCTCCCTGAGAGGCTCTAGGGGAGAATTGCTTTTTCCAGCTTCTAGAACTGCATTCCTGGCATTCCTTTGCTCCTGGGCCCTTGCTTCATCTTCAAAGCCAACAGCATAGCATCTTCAAATCTCTCTCTACTCTACCATCACATGGTGGATATTACTCAAATATCCTTTTGCTTCCATTAAACTCTTGTGATTACATCTAAGGCCTACCTACATCTCAAGGTCATTAATTTAATTATATCTGCAAGGTCCTTCCCCAACCCTTGCCCCTCCCCCACCCCCCCAATAAGCTAACATTCACTAATTACAAGAATTAGGACCTGGATATCTTTGAAGGCCATTATTCAGCTAACCAGTGTTGACAAGATAGCTCTTAATCTGAAAGTATAAAAAAGTAGTAACAGGTGAAAATTTTTTGAGAAAGGAAAGTAGGGAGGGAAAAAGTGTCTTACTGGATATTAAAATATGATTTAAACCTGCAGTAATTACAGAAAAAAAGGCACCAGTGTAGGCTTCTAGCTGGCCGTATTGTATACATGAGAACAGAGTATGTGGTAAAACATCATAAACCAATGAAAAGGAAATCAATTATTTGGAAAATGCAGTTATTTTCTTTTTAAAAAAAAGGCAAATTAGAATATATCACGTGACACCATACCTCAGGATATATTTTAGAAGGTCTAAAAAATTTAAAGATTTTATTTATTTATTTGTCAGAGAGAGAGCACAAACAGGAGGAGTGGCAGGCAGAGGGAGAAGCAGGCTGCCTGCTGGGGTCATGACCTGAGCCAAAGGCAGACACGTAACTGACTGAGCCACCCAGGCAACCCTAGAAGGCCTAAAAAAATTTAATCACAAGTGAAAAAAAAAGTGAGATATGTCCAAGGAAAATGATAGGTATTTAACTGATTTAGTTCATTTGTAAGGACCTGCCAAATACAAAGGAAGTGAGAAGACCATAAAAAGTTTGGTCGACTTGGGGAGTGTACAAAAATTCTAAAAGCATATCCAACAAAAATATAAACAAATTTAAGAATCAAGCAATAAATTGGAAAAATATTTGCAGTAATATTGTAAGCAACTGGTTAATATTCTTAATATAAAATTGACTTTACATTAATAAGAAAAACATAAAACCAAAATGAGAAAGTGAACAAAAGCCCACTGCTAGAAGAACTATAAATATCTAATAAACATAAAAATATGATTACTCCTGATTAATCAAATAAATGCAAGTTATACTAAGGAATGCTCTTTGTTGCCTATAAAATTGCATTATTTATAAAGAATAAAGCTCATTGTTCTTCACAGTATGTAAGACAAGTGTTTGCAAACACTGTCACAAGACTATAAATTGTTACAAATTCCCCAGAAAGAAATTTGGCACTATATACCTGGTCTTTAAAAAGGTATGTTCCCTTTGATCCTGTAATTCCATCTTCCCATAGTGTATCCTACAGAAATAATCAAAGGTATAAATGGAGACATATGTACAAACATATTCATAGCAATGTTTCTTAAAATAGTTTTCAAAAAGTGAAAGGAAGATACATACTAAAACAGAAGTGGTTGAAGAAGTGATCCATGTGACCAAATAATATACAAATATTAAAAGTTATGTTATAAACATATTTTTAATGACCGGAAAAATACCCACAGTAAAATGCTAAGTTATTAAAGCAAAATCCTAATTTGGAGATACATATTTTCAAACACAAATGCACACTATATACAGTTCTCAGCATATTGCTGGGCAAACCTTATGTGGACAAGTGAATTGTATTCGGTAAATAAAATTTTAGGGACGCCTGGGTGGCTTAGTCAGTTAAGCATCTGCCTTCAGCTCAGGTCATGATCTCAGGGTCCTGGGATCGAGTCCTGTATTGGGCTCCCTGCTCAGCGGGGAATCCACCTCTCCCTCTCCTTCCGCCCCTCCTCCTGCTTGTGCTCTCTCTCTCTCTCTCTCTGACAAATAAATAAAACCTTAAAAAAAATTTTAATGACAAACTGCGATATTGACTATGAAGAGGCAGAGACTAGTAATCAAAGGTAACTGGGGATGAAGGGTGTCTCCTTAGTTGGGGCAGTCATGAGAGGCCTCTATGAGGCCTCATTTAACCTGAGAAAGGAAAGAAGGAAGGGAGGGAGGGAGGGAGGGAGGAAGGAAGGAAGGAAGGAAGGAAGGAAGGAAGGAAGGAAGGAAGGAAGGAAGGAAGGAAGGAAGGAAGGAAGGAAAAAGGGACGGAGGGAGGTGGGGGGGCGAGGAAAGGAAAGACAGATCCAGCAAAGAGCCGATTAGACAACATTCCGGGCAGAAGGACCAGTGTCTGGAAAGGCTCTGGGAAAGGGAAAGCACTTATTAGGTTCAGAGCTTTGAAAAGAGGCTGATGGGGTTAGAAGGTGGGAGGTAAGGGTCAGAGGGGGTTGGGATGTGGTTGGTAGAGATAAAAGTGCTCATTTGGTGCAGTAATTGAGGTCACAGTGATACTTATACCTAATGTTAATATCTCCAGGTATTTATTTAATATGCCATTGTAAATATCCATATTTTTCAACTACAATCAAGATTGAGCAATACTTTCAATGTTAAAAAAAATCTCATTTAATTTTTATGATTTACCCTTTTATAAGTGAGGAAACCAGGGCTTTGGCACTACCAGTATGTAGTTTGTGCGTGGCAGAGTGGGATTTGAACGGGGGACCGTTGCAGTTCCAAGCCTGTGTGTTAGCCTTTCTTTTATACTGCATTTCTGAAACATTACTGTTAATGTAACTTAGAAATTGTGAATTTGTGATACAAAGGGGTAATTACTAAATTTCCAGTTGTAAGATAAATAAGCACTAGGGATGTGATGTACAACATGAGGATTGTGTGACAGGACACTTGTTAAGAGATTAAATCCTGAGTTCCCATCACAAGGAGGTTTTTTTTCTTTCCTTTTTTTCTTTCCTCTTTATTGTATCTATATGAGAAGATGAATGCTGGTTGAACCTACCATGGTACTCATTTCACAATATATGTAAATTGAACCACCATGCTATATACCTTCAACATCACATCATATAGTGATGTATGTTGGCTATTCCTCAATAAAACTGGAAAACAATAAAACAAGAACACTTTGGGGGCGGGGAGTGTGAGTACTGGTCTTCAAACAGCCATTTACTGTGTAATTTTAAACTATGTATCTCTAGGCCTCATTTTTCGCATCTCTAAAATAGGACCCATCACCCAGTCTTCCTCCTTTACAAGCCACTAATATCAGACAATATATGAAATTGTTCTTTGTAATTGGTATGTGTAGGACACCATGATGTAACTCTGAAAAAAACTAGATTGCTCAACGTCCGGTCACTACATGAGGAAGCTCATAGATGAAACAACATGCATGAAATAATATAAAAATTCAAGAAATAAGTTCACAGTAATAATTCTAAAGACGTGCTTCAAATAACAGAGCTCCATTAAATCAATTGTAACATTTCTGTTATTACCACATTATTATGACCATAATGAACATAATAAATACCTGGCATTTACAGAGTTTCTTTCATCTAAATATTCCCATAGAGCTCAATCAACTTTATGTGCAAATTGATTATGAGCTATAAATAGGTGATACAGAGCAGGCAGCATAAATCACACTAACAACAATGCAGATCTCTCTTCTTTCCACCAATTCCTTTCATCCAAGCTTACTAATTGGTGCAAGAACAAGAGCCAAATATCTTTTAAAATAATGAAAATGGAAGATAATTTTAAGAAGCCTCTTATCAAGGGCCCAGTCTAGCAAAAGGACTTGGAAAATAGAGTGAATAATTTCCTAATATAGTTATCATCATTTGCATTTTATGCTTAAGGCAGGGATATACTTTTAGAAGACAGATCAGCTTTATAAATCAACTGTATATGAGAGAAAACATGGGAACTGTCTTCCTGGCTGGTTATAACAATGTCAGTCTATATGTCTCCTGGCACTTCCCCAAACTACAGAACTCAGATGCCCACTTTCTCATGCCTTCATGGTTTTATTTTCTAAAGGGCAGATTCCAGTTCTCACCTCTTAATCTCAATAAAATAGTACATAAACTCCAATAACGATCAACAACTGCTTAATAATATTAGCAGTTACCAAATATGCTGGGACTGCTCTATCCAATACAAGAGCCACTGGCCACATGTGGCTACTGAGCACTTGAATATGGCTATGTGATTGAGAAACTGGATTGTTTATTTCATTTTAATTAATATAAACTTAAACTTTAAAACTTTACCAAATGTAATTATGTTTGAAACAACTGGGATATGTGAATCTACTTTCTCAGTAGTCAATTCTATGAAATCTAAGTACAGGTCAAGTATTTCTGATAAAAATTTAGCATCCAAGTTGAGATGTAATAAAAGTGAATAGTACAAGATTTGAAAGACTTAGTAGGAAAAAAAAGAATGTAAATTATCTCATTAATAATTTTTATACTGATTACGAGCTGAACTGATAATGTTTTAGATATATTGGGCTAAATAAAATATATTATTAAGACCTGTTTCTTTTTTTTCTTTTTTTCTTTTTTTCCTGTTACTATTAGAAAATTTTAAAAGTGTATTCAAGATCCACATTATGTTTCTATTGGACAACTGTTTTGGGGGCTTGAATTTCTCTTTCCACCTTTCTGCACTTCCTCTTAATGGCAGGAGTCACTGAGACCATTCAAGGAACTCTCAACCCAGCTGAAGAAGCACAACATATATTCTTTTCATTGCTGTCCCACTCTGACCAGAACCGAGCCCATCCTTCACCCTCCAGACCTTTACCTTCTCCATTTCTTGGCCCTTGCAGGGCTACCATCTACTTCTTCAGCTCTCCTTACTAACATTTTCCATGAGTTCTTGCTCATGAGTCCCAATAACCCACCCATAAGCACTTAATTGAATGCCCCACAGAAACAGTTGAAAACCTTTTTCGTTCTTTCCAAGTTCTTAAACTTTTACCCACATCAATAGTTTGAGAGAAATTTAAGGCCAGTGGAACTCTTAGCTCTCTTCCTTTCAGCCTCAAACATTTTCTAAGTCATCCCTTTCTGCCTCTTCCCTCCATTCGTTCTGTCTCATTTCAAGTCCAATGACTTTGTGTTTACTCATGTTTGTGACTGAATCTCCTTCCTTACCCTAAGTAGCCTCAGCCTCTCCTAACTTCCATTCCCCCCTTCTGCTGATTACTTTTCCCTAACTCTTCAGATGGAAAAGCCCCAGTCCTCTTGGACTCTGAGTCAGAGCAGGGAGGTGACCTAAGCAGTAGGCTTTTTTGGCTTCTGTGAGCCAGATCCCCTCTCCAGGCTGCTGGGGAGAGTCACATGTCCCCATTCTCTCGTCCAAGGCTTACTCCAGTCAGTAATGCTGAGTAGTAAAACAGTGAGCAATCTGGTTTCACAATGATATGGTTTCTAATTTAACACTGATTTTGACCAAACTCAGAATGAGGTGACAAGCCTGCAATACCTGGATAATCTCAGAATACCAGCTTGGAGTCATGTGTTTTGCTAAACTCCAAACCTCCCCCTCCTTTGTTCTCTTGCTTTAGTCTCTCCAGGCTCCTGCTGGAGCCATATCAGGCCACACTTCTGTCATTATCATGTCATCATAGTATAGGGAGTGGCTGGGCCCAGGCTCCCTTGTTTAGCCCCTCCTCAGTCCTGCCTTGAAGATAACCCTGTTGGCTGGTTGGTTTCCCTCCAAGTGTGTGCACACCATATGTGACCCAAACTGCTGTGATCAAAACTACTTAAGAGCCTAATAGCCTTTTCCGGCAGAGCTCTCTGATGCCCACCAATGTTAAATCAACCTGTTTTCCACCGTTCTCATCTTCGGGTCTGTTTTTTGCCACAGGTCTTCTTTCATTTGCTTATATCTAGTTATTCCTACAGCATGATTATTATTCATTTTATGTGTAGTTTATTCTCTGCGATGATTCTTTCATTCCTTCTCCTTCACCTATAAATACATTCAAAACATATTCCAAGAACCAGGCCCCTTTCCTCTTCCTCCTCAAACTCCTAATCCATTCCTCCCCTTTTATTAACTACTCAACTTCATATGATCTGAGTTTCGCCCTCTATTTCCTCTAAGGAAATTATTTTTCTAGATCATTAATATGTGCCCGATTTGCAAATTCAAGCCATTATATTCTTCATCTACTCATTCTGTTTGCTATTCATAACTCTCTCTCTTGACCTCCTCAGTAGGGTATTCTCCTAGTTTCATGATTGGGCTTAGTCAGCCAGACTCTTTTCTTCAGCCAGACTGACTCTCTATAGGTATCTGTAAGATTCTAGGCTCTCTCTTTGCCTTTCCCTCTCCACAACTTCATTACCACTGTAGTAATGATTCCCAAATATGCTCCCTATTCCTGATTCAGACCATACATCTTTAATCACCTGTGGGACATCATTTCATAGATAAATTATAGGTGTTTGAAATTTAGTATTTGTACTGCTAAACACATCTTCTTCCACTAGTTATTCCTTTCTACCCCACATTTCCTCTATCTGTTATATTCTGTATCTCAATAAATAGAATCACCACCCCCCAGTATGTCAAGCTCAAAACTTTGGAGACATCTTCAAGAACTTTATCTTTGTATTAAAGTATTTTCTTTCTCTATCCCATCCAAGTGGTATCAAATCCTGTCAGTTGGTTCCGGAGGTATCTCTCACCCTCAGTCCTTCAATCTGGTCTCCTTGCCATTGTCCTGGGTCCAGTCATCATTAGGCTTGTCAAGAGCATTCCAGTGGTTTCCTGAGTGCTCTGGCCTATCTTGTCACCAAAGTTAGCTCCAAACCCAAGCCTGATCATATCAATCATTCCCCTTCTGAAAACATTTAATGGCGCTCAACTGCACATAAAACAAAATCAAATATGTTGTATGAACTGGCTGTAGCAGATTTTCCATTTTACCTCTCATATGCCACTCCCACTGTAACTGGTGCTGTGGTCACACATGTGAGTCAACGCATCACAAACATTTCCTATAGTTTCCTGACTCTGCCTTTCCCATGATGTCCCCAGAACCTTCAATACTCTGCACTCATTTCCCCCTATTGAATTTCTGCAGTCTTTGGGCAATGCTTCCTCTATTGGGTCTGCTAAGGATTCCCTTCAGACAAAACGAATCTCTCCCTCCTCTATTTATTACTGCACTTTCTACTTCCACTCTAATTCTTATGGTAGGCTGCAGTGTTTCTTCTCTTTGCCATGGTCTCTCCACTAAATTGTGAGTTTCCAGATGCAAAACCATGTCTCATTCAATTTCATTTCCCTCCTACTCCTCAGAGTAAGTAGATACACAGTAGTAGATACACAGTAAACATTGACTAAGTTGTTGAAATTGAAGAAACTAGATTATAACAAAGGACAACCTTTCCTTAGAAATTGTAAAATTCTAAGACGAGTTCTAATATTTGCCACACTGGCCAGGGTTGGGAATTAAGGTCTTTCTTTAAAGCTAAACAGATACTCAGGAGTCCTGAGTATGGCAAAGCTTTTAGATATTAGAATTGCTTTCTATTTAAGAAACCTATTTAGCTCTCCCATTCTTCCTATTCTTCTGAGTAAAAAATGAAATTGTACAAACTTTCCAAAAGTCAGATTAACAAATGAAAGTGGATATGCATTCTCTAGCTGAACTCATGGGGGTTGTCCTTCAGAAAACATCATGGTTTCTTTTCTATTTTGTCCTTTCACATGCTCATTCAGCCGAGGCATATCCGCTAAGGACACAATGGGGTCCTAGCATTGTGCTCATGTTTTGATGATTAAAAGAAAACAATTACAGACTCAGGTGAGAGTTATTAAGAAAGCTTCCATGGAACTGAGCCTCGGAAGGGGTCTCCCATGGGCAGATATATGGTAAACCGAGAAAATGGAAAGAGCTTCCCAAGTTGGGAGAAAGAAGAGAGAAACAATAAACAAATGCGTGCAGACAGTTGCAGTGTGTGTACTATTGAGGGAGGGAGACAATCTGGTAAGCAGTCTAACTAGAAAAGATGGTTGATCCTAGAATCATAATTTTCAAGTGGATCAGTCACGGACCCCTTCTGGTGGAATCAGACAAAAGAGCACAATATGTAAAATGAAAGCACCTCAGTCAAAGGTTGGGGAGTGAAAGATGGGAGGCCTGCCTGCTGAGTTGTTGTTGCCTTGTGATAGCCCCCTTCCCACAGGCCCCGACCTCCCTCTCTGGAGCTCCTCTCAGCAAATTTGGAAAGGCACCAGCCAAGTGAAAAACAGTAAGAAGTAGGATGGCGGGGGGAACGGGGGCCCAAAGTGTAGAGCCCCGCGCTACCTGACCCCAAGGCATGCTCCTCATTGACACTTCTTCCCCACACAGCAAGTAGCCCACCGCACACGCAGGTCCTTTATAATTTGTGAACTAAATAAATCATTTGTATGTCCATGTGGCTGGTCCCATGCTTTGTACATATCTGGCACCCAAAATTATTTCAGAAATTTTGAAGTGAGTGGACAAATGGAGAACTGAATGAATGAATGCCAGCCTCCACTGAAATAAACAGTTTCTCTCCAAAGTCTTTGTCAACCATTCTTTGCACTCTATAGTTTATCCCCACCCATTTCTAGCTGGGAAATAAGCTTTGAATGTGAATGCACAGCCTCAGGCTAAGGCAGCCTGAACAGAAGAGTTCACTGTGACTCACTCCACCTCTATCAGAGTTAAAGGACACACATCCAAAGGCATTATGATGACTCCTGAAAAAAGAGAAGCCTCCCAAGCACACTTCTGTCTCATTGCCTTAATTAATAATTCACAAGCTTCCTCAAGGTGCAGTGACTGCACAGGGCTACTTTGCCAATCTCAGAGGAAATGGCAGATCCTTTATTTAAAGTGAGAAATACTCTAAAGGCACAATGCGGTCAGAGGTTTTAGCCAATCCTCAGCCCATGCAAATAACCTTACAGTGTGGAAGAGACATCTGGGAATGGACTTGAAAGGATGACAACAGGCTGTTTTCTATTATGTCCTTGTAACCTGTTGGGCCATAGCATCCATACTTGTGTTCTTTATCTTGGGGATAATACAAGTAGAGAGGCATCGTGATTAAGGGAGCATTGCACATGGACAGGCTGATTAAAAACCACAGATTTGGTATTTCATCCAAATAGAACAACTGAAAAGAAAAACTCCTGGATGTATAGGGGAAATAAAACCAGCAGTTTGATTTTTTTAATGAAGGTATTAAATATAAAACAAAAAACACTGCCATCATTTTTCAAATACCCAAAATTTCCCCTAAGTAGCTGTTACCCCCTAAATGTTCCTTAAGTGTGAGAAGAAAAAAAAAGCATTGTGCATCGAAAATGATAGTTTTCTTTTCCTTCCCTCTTTTTCCTTTGCCTTATATCCAACTGCCAGTTAGATTTCTCTGACCCTATAGTCACAGGCCCCTAAATTTCACTATCAGACTAATAAATCTCATTATCAGCTAAGACAAAGCATTTATTTAACACATTTTTATGGGCATCTACTTGGTGCCACACAGTATGTTAGTTGCTGACAATGTACTGATTTAAAATAAATGAATAACTAAATAAATAAACAAGCAAACGTGCAAATCCCTCCTCCAATTTAGAATCTGGTGTGAGAGACAGACATCAATCTAATAATCATAAAAACAAATGTAATATTACAACTTTCACATAAGCTATATGGTATTGTGCAAGGATAAAAGGAGAGCTCACCTCTTTGGTAAGCTCAGGGGAACTTTCCCTAAGATGTGTAAGAGATGACAATTGTCCTGAGAATGGAAGGATGAGTAAGAATAAACTAGGGAAAGGGAGTTGGGGAGAATGGAGTGTGGTAGGGATGAAGATCATAATTAGCAGAATAGAATGTCATAGACAATGCTTTCATGGTTCTCAATAAGACTAGTAAGGTTAGTGCAGAGAGTGTAGGGGCATGGTTCCAGATGAGACTGATGAAGTAGGTAGAGGACAGCCATACAGAACACTGTAGGTCATGACAAAAAATTTGGTTTTATCTGAAGCACAGTGCAAATCTGTTGGGAAGTTTTCAGGAAGTTTTGGGGATGATGTTACATGATTAGATTTGCTTTTTGAAAAGATTGCTATGGTTGCATCATTTAGGAGGTAAGAGAGCCTTGAGATGATTTAGAAGTAATGACAGATTGGACTAGGGTAGCAGCTATGAAGATGGAGAGTAGATAAAATGGAAAGATATGTAAAAGTAGAATCTGCAGAAAAAAAGTGGTGATAGAAGCTAAGGAAGAGAAACATGTCAAAGACGGCTAAGGATTCTGCCCTGTAAAACTAGATGGATGTCAACAATGAGATACCACTCCATCCCTTTTAGAATGGCTAAAATCTAAAACACTGACAACACCAAATGCTGGTGAGGATGTGGGGCAACAGGAAATCTCATTCATTGCTGGTGGGAATGCAAAATGATATTGCCACTTTGGAATTCAGTCTGGCAGTTTCTTACGAAGCTAAACATAGTCTAACATATGATCCAGTAATTATGCTCATAGGTGTTTATCCAAATGAGTTGAAGAATTATGGCCACACAAAAACTTGTACATTAATAATAGCATTTTCATAATTGCCAAAAATTGGAAGCAATCAAGATGTCCTTCAATAAGTGAATGACTAAACAAATTGTGGTACATGCATATACTGGAATATTATTTAACAATAAAAATAAATGATCTCTCAAGCTAGAAAAAAGATTTGGAGGAATCTTAAATGCATTTTGCTAAGTGAAAGAAGCTAACATGCTGTATAATTCCAAATATATGACATTCTGGAAAAGGTCCAACTATGGACACAGTAAAAAGAGCAGATTAGTGGTTGCAGGAGAGGGGGAGGGGTATGTGTAGTGGGGAGGAAAGGGTAGGTGGAGCACAGGGGATTTTCAGAGCAGTGAAAGTATCCTGTATAATACTGTAATTGTGGATATATTACGTCCTACATTTGGCAAAACCCATGGAACTATACAATACAAAGTGTGAACCTTAATGTAACCAATGTAATTTCATTAATAATATCAATATTAGTTCATCACTTGTAACAAATACAACACATCAGTGCAAAAATTAACAATAGAATAAACTGAGGGCAGGAAGAGAGGAAGAATATGGGAACTTTCTGTACTTTCTACTCAGTTTTTCTTTAAACCAAAAACTATTCTATGAAATTAAGTCTATTAATTTTAAAAACTTCAAATACATATTTTAAAAAGGAAATGGACAGTAGTGATATTTATTTCAATATGAATGACTGGAAAAGAATCAGGTTTGGGAAAAGATCATTATTTTGGTTTCAGATATACAGAGTTTAAAGTACCTTCAAATACGTAAAGGATATGTCAAGGAGTAATTGAATATACAGGTCTTGGGTTCAGAGGAGAGATCTAAGCTGGAATTATAAATGTTAACCATTTGCAAATAGTGATAATTTATGTTAAAAGCATCAAAGGAATCTCCCAGGTGAAATTATACAGGCCATGCTTTGGCATTGGCTCCTAAAAACATATGGACAAGAAAGGAAATAAAGAATTGGCTGCATTTTGTATTAGTTTTGTTTGTTTGTTTTGTTCTGTTTTGCCTGATTTTGTAAAAAGTGGGTGTTAGAGAAATTTTGGAAGCAAGCATCTCAGAAAACTGGCCAAGAAATAAAGAGAAAAAGATGATACTGGGAACCAGAAACATCTTTCTCTGGTAAAGTAAAATTCACATTGGAGAGAGGAACAAGGAACAATCTTGATAAGAGTAAGTAGAATAATGGGACGCCTGGTTGGCTCAGTTGGTTAAGCGTCTGCCTTCAGCTCAAGTCATGACCCCAGGGTCCTGGGATCAAGCCCTGCAATGGGCTCCCCGCACAGCGGGAAGTCTCCTTGTCCCTCTCCTTCCGCCCCTCGCCAACCCCCCACCCCACACTCCTGCTCTCTCTCTCTCTCGCAAATAAATAAATAAAATCTTTTTAAAAAAAGATTAAATAGAATATTGGTGATTCATTCAAAACTAGGGTGAGCAAGCACTAACTACTATATTACCTATGGATTTTTGGAATGGGGGGAGAAAAGATGGGAGATTAGAGCCAGTGATAGTAGAAAGAGGAGCAGGAAGGTTAGCTGGGATAGATTTCAGTGGATATTTCTATGCTGAGACTTATGCTATATAGGATCTAGCCCTAAAATAGTTGTGCTCTGAAAATATATTCAGTTTGACTTCCAAAGGGAGCAGAAGTTGGTGCATAAAGGGATTTTTGGAAATTTGGGAAGATGGGCAGCCCAGAAACAAGTTGCACCTCACAGTTTGACATACCAGTTTAGCAGGGCTTACATAATCTTTTCAAGGTGAGGTAAGTAGAGTTTACATAAAATCTCAGATTTCCAGGATCTCTCAATTATCTAAGGTAGTTTGTAGAATTTATGTCCCACAACTAAGCTTTTTCTATGTGAATGAAACTTTTCAATACAATTCTTGGTAACAGTGTATGCCTAGTAGTTCACATATCCCTAGGATTAATAATAAGGGGACTATGACACTCCAGGAATGACCCATAAAACAAACTACCTGGGGAAAAAAGTATATATACATATTCATTGAGACAGGAACATCTGGTAATAGACTAGGTAATTCAAACCAACATTCCCTCTTGGAATAATTGAAAAACATAGACATCAGAGAGCTAATGAGATAGTGAACTATGAGGACTTGACATGAGTGAGCTGATTTCAAGAAGGGGAGCTCAGCTTTTTAAACTTCTTTTCTTTAGAAACATTTATTGGTTTCAGAGAGGATGGCTAAGAAGGCAAGAAGTGCTTTGGGTCACCTTCTGTGGCTACAGGGATGGGGATCAGAAACCATAACCCACTAATGGTGGCCCCCATTACTCCTCCTTCCTTTGGGGGGAATCACAAAAGGGTAACAACTAAAAGTGAGAGTGAACTGGAAGGAGGCAGTACTCAGGTCTTCACAGGGATTATAGCTCAGTTTGAAATCATTTTAATCTATAAAGTTGGATTGCCGTGTTTCTAAATTAGCAATGCCCTCAAGTACCTGGCAGAAGCAAACTATACATCCTTCTCTAGAAGGACATAACATCATCTTAGGTCACACACTTTTTTCTACAGTTTTGGAAATATAATGCCTGGCATAGAATCATAAACAACCAAGCATATGAGGGTGAGGAGACAAGACAACACAAACAAAAAAACAGAAACAATAAACAACAGAAGACTCATAAGGAAGGGTTCAATATCCTCAAACCATCATACACACTTTTAAAAAAACTATACTTACTGTGTTCAAGAAATAAAAGACTAGATTAAAAAATTTTAATGTAACATTAACAACTATTGAAAGAGCACCAAATATAAGTTCTAGAACTGAAAAATAACCAAAAATAAGAAATGGATAGATGGGTTTAACAGCAGATTAGACATAGCTGAAGAGATTGTTGGTAAACTAGAAGATAAATCAGAAAAAAAAAAAAATGCCTCCAAGGAAAACCAGAGAATAGAGTGCTTAAAAAATAAGAGAAAGAAATAGACATGTACTATATGGTCATAGGGTCTAATAGACATATATTTGGAGAGACAGAAAAGACAGAATGGGACAGAAGAAACAGTGAAGAGATTGTAGCTGAATTTTTTTCAAAACAAATGAAAACCATCAGGCCAAAGAATCAAGAAAACTTGGAGAGCTTCAAGGAAGATAAATAGAATAAAATAACAAAACAAAATAAAAGTACCCAGAGGTATATCATATGAAAATTACTGAACACCAAGAAAACAAACGGTTAAAACAGCTTGAGATAGAGAGAGAGAGAGACAGAAGAGGGGGGATATCTTTTAAGGGGCAACAATTAAAGTAACCACTGACTGACCCCTCAACATACAAACCCCAAAACTATGCAATTCAGAAGACATAGAACACCTTCAAAATGCTAAGGAAAAACCTCAGGTAATGAAAATTCTATTCCAGGTGAAAACACCATTCAAATAATAGATTTTCAGACAAGAATGAGAGATTTTCAGACAAGAATGAGAGATCAGAATTTATTGCCATCAGACCCACACTAAAATATATACTAAAGGTATTTTATAGGCAGAAAGATAATGATCCCAGATGGAAGATGAGAGATGGAGAAAGGAAAAAGAAGCACTGAAATAACAAGTTTCCCAGAAAATATAAATTAATACTAACTGAATAAATCGATATTTATAATGCCATGGAGTGAAAATATACAATGAAATAAAATACAGGACAACAATAACATGTAGATTGGAAGATAACTGCATTGTCTAGGTAAAAGTGCCAACTAATATTAGCCATTGACAAATTAAGAATGAATACTCTAATCTCCAGGTAACCACTGAGAAGATGGTAAAAGAATATACATCCTTTGAGCACACAGAAGAAAAAATAATAATAAAAAAGAGGAAAAGGAACATAGTGCACTAAGATTGCAAATTTCAATCAAAATACATCAGTAATTACATTAAGGCAAATGAACTAAATGTTCCAATTCAAAGACATATGTTGTCATATTGCATTTTAAAATAACCTTATATATTGTTCACAAAGCAACAAGGATATAGTAAACTTAAGAAGCAAAAAATGAAAGAAGGTCATGAAAACACTAACCAACAAAAGGCTGGGGTCATTACATTAATATCAAAATCAGTTTTAAGTAAAAGAGCATTACTGGGGAGAAGGAACTACACATCATACAGATAAAACATTTAATTTACCAGGAAGATATAAAAACACTAAATTTTTTTGCAATGAATAAAGTAGCTGTAAATCTTTAAACCAAAATCTTCACAGGGGTAAAAGAAGAAATACACAATTCCACAATCATATTGGAAGATTTTTAACACATCCTCCTCAGTAATTCATGGAACGAGCAGACAAAAATTCAGTAAGGATGTAGAATATTTGCATAACACAATCGATCAGTTTTACCTCTTAAATATATGGAAAACAATTTACCCAACAACTGCAGAACAAACATTTTTTAAAAATACACAGAACATTTACAAAAATTAATCATATTCTGGATAATAAACAAGTATAACAAATATAAAAAATTAAAATCATGTAATATATGGTCTCTGACAATGACATTTAGTTAGAAATTAATAACAAGAAGATAACTAGAAAATCATTATATTTTGAAATTAAGAAATACAGTTCCAAATAACCCATGGGTCAACAAAAACTATCACCATTAAAATTAGTAATAAAGTATTTTGAACTGATTGATAGTTCCAAATATACTATCCATCAAAACCTGTGTAATACAAGTGTCCATAGAGTAATAATTTAGAGCTTCAACTGCATACATGAAGTGAAGAAACTTATGGATAAATCTCACTCAAAATAGGAAAAATCCTAAACAAGATCTATATAAACCAAATTTAGTAATATTTTGAAAAGGAAATAACATACCAGGCCAAACTGCTTTATTTTAGGAACTCAACAGAACTCAGCATTCAAAATGCAATTAATGTAATTCAAACATCAGCAGAATCAAGAAATCATATGATTGTCTCAGTAGTTTCAGAAAAATGGTTTGACAAAATTCACTATCCATTTGTATATAGCAAATTAGGTATAGGAAGGAATATCCTAAATCTGATAAATCACGTCTACTAAAAAACACCTTCAGCAAGCATCGTATTTAATCATGATGTGTTAAGAAGCTTTCCACTGAGACTACTAATACCACTTCTTTTAAAATACTACAGGGGTTTTGTGTCATTCAGATTCCTGACAGGAAACAGAACACACGAAAGCAGCTTAATTGAAAAGAGGTGCTCGCAGCAAGAGGGACACCAGCAAGGACTGGTGAAATGTCAGAAATGGGAAGAGTGTGGCCCCATCCCCAACACTGGGCCAGAATAGCAAAGGGAGTGGACAATGATGGGGACATTTGGTGGGGGAAATTTCATTTCTGGAATTTTGGCAAAGTTCCATTTCTTGGATTTTGGCGGTTCCATGGATGGCTGCTTTGTGACAATCACTGACTGTATGTGTTTGCTACCTGCACAACAAGAAGGTTAAACATTAAAATAAGAAAATTGCTGATGCGGATGTTGTAACAACATGTCAATGAAAGTAAGTGGATGTCACATGCAGATACAAAATAATTAGAATAAAGATAATTATATATTTACAAACAGTTAATTAAAGCAATTATAAGGTAGGGAATGAAAGCAGCTTCCTAGAACTTCTAAGGAAACCCCAAAATTAAAAAGGAGCAAAGACAGGAAAGTAAAAACAAAAATGAGTTTGGATTTATCCCTTAAGATCTTATTCACAGCTTTCTTTCTCTTCTCTCCCTCAGGAGTGTTTAAGGGCACTCCCTGAAGCCTAACAATTTTGTGGCCAAATCTCAAAGACTAACACAGGATCTAAGAAAAAGACTTAGTGGGCAAGGCTCAAGGATGACCCATCACCTAACTTCAAGTGCAGTAACTCTGCTTTCATCTATCCAAATATATGAGGTTTCTCTCTAAGACTAGATTTGAAAAAGGAATTCTTTAAAAAAAAAAAAGCACCGATTTTGTGAATAAGTAAACCAAGTCCCCAAGGATGGAGTGACTAACCAAGGTCATTATTACACAAATACTAGCCGAGTTATTTGGCTAACCCAGGTCTTTTGAGACCCCAGCACATGCTTTTTCTTTTACAACACTGATCACTCAATCATAATGTTCTCTCAGGGTACAAAAGTGATCCTAAAATAAAATAGAGAAACCAACAAAGGAAACAAAAATCCATTCTGTTAATTACCATGACTTGTGACTATTTTAGTATGTCATACTTTTTGTCAGGAAGATCTCTGAACTTCACCTCGTCAAGTCTATAGCAATTGCCTTTGCTCCCTGAACTTGAACCCTTTACTCCCTAAACCTGTCAGAACTTCCCGAAGCCCAGCTAGCCAGTGCTGAACTTTTGGTGATCACACCTCTGTGACCCATACTAGAAAAGCAGAAAGAAATACTATACTATTTGATGAAATTTGGGAAAGTTCATCCACATAATTAAACAGCTGAACACCATGTAATTAAATTGTTAAAAAGCATTTGGAGGTATTTACAATTTAAAAGGTAAAAAACTTCTATGAACTAAATAACAAATTGCAAAAGTGTAACTTACACTGAGTAGCTAAATATATTGTACCTCTATTGTTTTCTGGTTGCAAACAGTTTCCTTAAAAACACTATTATATGATGGTCCAAAGAGGCCAGCCTAAGATATGTTTCAGTTTAGTTGAAAAGGAAGGTCAATGGTATTTTAACCCCAAATGCTGATGGATAATGAGAGCTCATTGCCTAAGGCACAACTAGATCTAACAAAATAAAATCAAACTCACAGAAACCAATATTTAAACACAGTTACTAACACATCCCATCCACCTATTTTTTTCTGGCAGATCTGTACACAGACGTATTTGTTGTCATTTACATTTTAAGATTTATCGATAGGAATGTTAGGGAGTTGGCCTTGGGAGCTTATTTCTAAGTAAAAAGTAATAAAAACCACAAAGTCTCTTCAGAAAACAATTTCAAGAACGTCATTCTTGAAGATGAGTTTATAAATACAACAGCTCATGTTTACCATCAGGTAGTCAAAGCATCATTTACACAAATTCTATAGAAGCTATCATAGGCCTTCTTAGCTGGTAAATCAGTATCTGATTCTTTCTGGCTTAAGAGCCTTTTGTTGAGGGCAGGAATGTGACTAGATCCATGTGATAGTCCAGCTTTCCCAGTGTCCACAGGAGGGAGATAGGGTGACTCATCATTCTGAAAGGGAGCATGAACCAAGATATGTTGGTATGGCCTCTGGGAAGGCATGAACACCCCAATAAAAGGGGATCTATATACTTGTAGTGAGGTTCTTTCCCCTTCTTAGTGCATTCATTGAAAAGCATGCAATTGCTAGAATTGGTGATATTATACAACCATGAGGCAACAAGCATTGGAAAACTAAGAAAAGGAATTCCCCATTTGTCTGCCTCCAAACCACTTATTATATGAAAAAAAAAACAGATTTATAATGTTAAGCCCCTGTAAGTTAAATATGCCATTACTTACAGCGGAAAGCATTTCTAATAGGCTTTTTATAATTTTATTTCTTTTTGATAGAAATCTTTCTAAAATATCACATTCTCCTCCCTTACTAAAAATAAGAGATTGGATTTTTTTACATTTGTTCCTTAAGGGCTCAGCATTGTATTAAGATGTGAAGTTAGGTTTGGGTTTTTTTTGTTTGTTTGTTTGTTTGTTTGTTTGTTTTATATATACCAGCCAGAAAATACCATTTCTATTGTGTATATTCTAGGCTGGGACTAGAGTAAGGCAAATGAGGCACTCACCGAAGGTTCAAAATTTGAGGGGGATTCAAAAAGCTCAGTAATCCAGATTTTTTTTTAAATAGCGAGAGGTTGGGGGGGGCAGGGAGACAGAGAGGGATAGAGACAATCCTAAGCAGACTCCACAGCCAGCATAGAGCCCAAGGCGGGGCTCTATCTCATGACCCCAAGATCATGACCTGAGCCAAAATCAAGAGTTAGGCACTTAAACGACTGGGGCACCCCCAGATAAATATTTTAATAAAAAATCTTTTTAAAACTCGAAATTAATTAATAAAATTCATGACGAGCAAATTATTTAAAGTATTTAAAAATTCAAGATCAATATTACTGATTTTTCCTTTCATCTTGGGCTCCAACATGGCTCAGCATAGTGCTACTCTCGCTACTTTCTCACTAGTACCACTTATTTCATAATAGAACAAATCTCTTCTCTTGACAGAAAAGAATTGAAGATGAAGAAACTAAAGACCTGTACTTTTCCTGTAATGTGCATAGGCTTTGTGACAGTTTCTTTCCCTTCTTGTTTAGAAGCCTTAGTTCAGTTATATGTAGAATTCTGGTTGTGTTTCCAGATGGTTATAGTCACCAGAATTCTCTATTCTATATCAATGGAGTATTATATTAATTCAATAGTGCCCTAATCAGACCCCAAATTCATGAAGTTATCTAAATATAAATGTGCCTTTAAAACCCATAAATATATACAACCATTCCTGGAATGACAATTCCTTAAGATTTTGATTTGGTTCAGTAAACATTTATTGAGTACTTCATAGTCATCAGGAGCTGTAGACTTTGAGGATGCAAAACTGAGGAGAAAAAAGATCCCTATGTTGTTTGCAATATTTTTAAACACTCATTTTTCAATTGCCTGTGGGACTGAAATGCAGCACTGTCTTATGATTAAATATCAGGTGAACTGACGATGGAATAGCTAGTATTTCAAGAACAAAGAGACTGCTTTTGCCGTAAATGTGAAATTACACCATGTTTAGCTAAGTCTGCTAACTAACTGTCCCATGGGAATAGCAACTGAGAGCAGGTGCAAATGTGGAACAAATGTCTGGAAGGATAATAATGGAGCACAGCGTCTGGGTATTCTCCAGTCCACCAGGAATAAAACTGACTAGATTAGAGCTTTTGTGGGAAGGAGGGTCAAAGAGCAAAGGCCTTCTCCTTTCTGTCCCTAGGCAAGCTCATCCACTTCAGAAAGGACAGAGTCAAGCTCTGTGTGTCAAACGTAGGCCTTTTCATGCCACCAATCAGTGAGATGAGAGGCTCTTTATGTTCCCTATAGGATATCAGTGGAATTAGTGATGAGAGGCAACATGCATCAGTGAAAACTCATTATGACTCATCCCTTTTCAATTATCTAAGAGTCTCCCTCTGTGATAAAGGAATCATCAAAGAACCGGGACTTAAGTGATTTAAAATGTTTTTTTTAAAAAAGTCATAAAGAATGGTAGGTTCTATAAAATTGAATCACATCGAAGGTAAGTTACTTGTCTGCATTACTAACAAGTTTTTTTCCTGTCGATAGGGTCAGAGAACCACATTTATCTGGCTTGAAAATGGTACCTTCAACATCTACCTCCCTAAACACAGGCAGAGCATCAGTAATCATCACCTGAATTTCAAATGCCAATAAATACTATATTGGAATCCCCAAGCAGGGCTCAGCTAATGTTCTGTAGATTGAAAAGAGCTGTACAATTGTTAATTTAATTTAGAAGCAGCTTGACACCATGAAAAAGCATGGACGTTGGTGTCTGGAAGACCTGTGTGTTTTTTTCATTTTGTTAGGGTTTTTCCCACCCTCACCTACCAGTCCTGCTGCACTTACTATCTTCCTGCTTACTATCCTGCTCTTCATCCTTTCTCCCCAGAGACTGGGTAATCTACCGTCTGCATCCTTGTAGATCCAGGTGCCTTGTAGGGATCAGATCCATGGTATACACAGTGCCTCTTTGATCTTCATCTATTATGTTAGATTTTCCAATCCATTCATTATTAATGCCCATTGAGAAGCTCACATATCTTTTTAATGGTGCTTTGATCCTCCAATTAACCATGATTCCCTAATTTTTATAGTCCGTTAGGATTATATCAAGATTATAACGCACACTTCAGTAATGAGAGCCCATAAGGAAGCTGCTGATCATGGTCCAAGGCCATCCACAAACTTTTGTGTATTTGGTCCATCTGTTTTTTACCAAAAATCAAATAATTTACCAACCTTTTTTAAGTCAGGAAATTAAATAAAAATCTAAATTTCTACCTTCTTAAGAAGTTGGACAGTGTGGTAATACTAGGACTGTATTCCTGTATGACAGCTTTGCCTGGGACTGAGTAGGATCTGCTGGTTTTAGAGGTGTGAGCTATTCAATGTCCCACAATTGCCCCTAGCATGAGGTATTCATTTATAATACTGTCAGACACCTTTAGACATTTGAGTTTATGACACCTGATGAATCATTGGGACTACTGCAAAATGGCACTAGGACCTGATATATTTATAATCTCCAAACCACTGAGGGGAGTAATAATAAGAACAGCAATTATAATAAGTGGCAACATGTTTACTATGACAACATGATTACGAAATGTTTCATGTAAATTACATCATTGCATCTTCACACAACTCATTGAGAAAAGTATTACTATTATCCCCATTTTACAGATAAGGAAACTGTGGCACAGGGAGGTTGAGTGACTTTCCTGCTCATATGGCTAATAAGGGGCATTGCTGGAATAAAGTGAGATAATTGTGAAGCTGCCCTGAAAAAAATTAAATGCTATGCAAACCAAAAATGGATTATCATTGTTATTATCAGTGTTACAGCATATCCATTCCAATAGTTTATCCAGCAGGAAGGTGCAATTCTTGTTATAAGAAAAAATGAGTGCCAGATATATGCTTATTATTAAATTTCTTCCCGTGAATGAATTAAGGAATGTGTACAAACAGAAAAAAATGAGAATTATGCAAAAAGGAATAACTTTGGAAGGAAGTAAGGATATAATTATGATACTATATTACAATTTTTGGATTGTTGATTTAAACTTGAAACTTAAAATTATCACATTAATTAAAATTTTCAATTTACTTGGTTTTTGTTTTGTTTTTAAAATAAAGCCCTGCAAATAAAATAAAATAAAGCCTTGCATTTTATAAAACCTGACAATATTTCTTTCCATGCTACTCTTATGCAGACATACTGTTTGACGTTAAATTAATACCAGTACATCCATCCCTTGTGCTTGTCTCAATGCTTTGAGACAATAAAAATAAAAATAAAAAAAGTCTTTTTATTTCTGTAATAGTGTAAGGCCATTTTTCAACAACAACAAAAAGTTAAAAAAAAATTGTACACCTTCTTCGAGTAAAACCTCCTTCTTCCCCATTTACATTCCTTGCGTACTGACTTTATTCAATCTCCCAAAAGCCACATAGTAAAAGCTGAATCTGGATGTAATATTTCAGTGTCTACATGTTATTAATGACTGACAGTATTTCACTTTACAGTTTGTGAATTTCTTTCACATTTTCTCTTTTAATCTTCACAATAACCCTGTAAGATATTAATGCATGGGTGATTGTTAACCTCTCAACAATATACATGTGACTTATCTTGACATAGAATATTATGGGCACATAAAAATAAAGGGCATTAGCTGTGAATTTCTGAATTATTTAGATTGTTATTATGATTTCATTACTTGGATTCAAAAGGGAACTTTATGGATCCTCCAGTCCAACTACTTTATTTTCCAGAAAAGAAACGAATTCCCAGTGAGTTACTGGCAGAACCAGGGGAAGAAACATAGTGTCTTGATTCCCATTTCAGATTTCTTTCCACTCTAACATACCTTATTTTCTGAAAATAAAAAAGTGAAAGAATATACAGTTTCCCTCCATTTGCAAAAATAGGTCCTATTTACAGAGGTAAACTATAAGGGAGAAGTTTTAAACAGCCATGAAACATTATTAGAACACCAATATGGGTGAAAAGCAGATTTTTTTTCTGCAGTTAGAAGAGATGGGAATTGGGAGTAGGTGATAACTCCCATTACACAAACTCTAGTTTTCAATAAAGAATCTCATTTCTGAAAGGGAAAGTTACACTAAATATCCATTTCATAGGTTTCCACGCAGATTTTTAATTGTCACTGTTTATTAACATTGCTCATTCAGCTATCCAGTCATGTTTTCCTTGATAGCAAAAGAGTAATTCCCTGTATAGCCTCCATGTTCGATGTCATTAACCATTACTCACAGGAATTTACACTATGTTTAGCAGTATTCCATGTATGCAGATCCTGAATAAATAGTATAAATAATATCTCTGCACCAGTCTGCTAGCTAGCATCCCAGTGTCTTAACAGCTTTAGAGGTGCAGCCGTGGATGGATTGTTTGTGCTCCCAGGAGCAACCCTCCACCTGCACCAAGATCTCCCAGCCTCACACTTCTGCCTCAGCGAAGCTGCAGTGTTCATCAACCTACAAACACTGCAGCTTTTCCACCTTAAACATTAAAAAATTCCTTTGATCCTACATCTTTCCCCAACTGTCACTATTTTTCTCTGCTCTCCTTGATAGAAAAACTTGGAAAATGTGTTGATGCTCACTCTGTTTCCTTTCCTCCCTCCTCTATTAAACTGTCACCAACCAGGCAGCTCATCCCAGCCACTAATTGCCTCCTCATCCAGTGGTCAAGTCTCAGTCTTCTTCTTTTCTTAACTCCTGAGCAATATTTGATTCAAGTGATCATCCTTCCATCTTGAAACACATTTTTCACGTGGTTTCCATGATACCATCTTTTTGGTTTTCCTCCTTTTTCCTCTGGTCTCTTTTTCTCAGTCTCTGCTGGATTCTTTGCATATCCTAATCTTTTAGTAATGTCCCTACATATAGTCATCTGAGTATTTCATGTCTCTATCTACCCTCTCTTCCTTAATGATCACCTTCATTTTCATAGCTTTATGTACCATCTGTACAACTCCCAAATTTATATCTCTAGCCCAGATTTCTGAATGTCTCTGTGAAATCCAGAACCTGATATCCAGTCTTTACTTAATACTCAGCAGTCCTCTTGGATGTCTGATGAACATCTCAAAATTAGTTGGTCAAAAATATACCTCCAGCTTTGCACAGTGGCAGTATCGTAGCCAATGAGGTTTATCCGAGGCTCAAGTATTGCTAATTCTCAGACCTAACAAAACTACACCTCCCACACACTCCTCCCCATCTCTGAAAATGATTACTTAATTCTTTTGGCCATAATGACCCCTCACTGGTTCCTCATCACCCTTTATAGCACTTATATCCCTTTCCCTGGCAGTATCTAGTCTCCTTATCTGCATAATTGTTTTTCTTAGGCACTTATCACTACCTGATATATGGATGTCTGAATGTAAACTTCATGAGGGAAGCAACTTCTGTTTTGCCCACTGCGACATCCTGAAATCTTGGAATTCTGTCTTATAGCAGGGGTGTAAAGGTCTGATCAGTGAAAAATATCATTTAGAAATAAATATGTCTTAACACAGCTCTATATAAGTAGGAATCCACCATAATTTCTTTAATCCTCCTGAGTCCTTCATTTTCTCTCTACACCTACCCCTGCTGCTACTCATACCAATGGCCACAACTTGAACCATATCATCACTTAGAAATATACCACCTCAGAAACCTCCAGCATCCTGTTCTCTGTCCATAATCTTCTCTTCCCATAGAGCTGTCATGCTTCCATCTCCTTTACAACTTCTCCCCAGACTCAGAGACCATAAATTCCTTGGTCTTCCACTTCCAATGGTTTTTCTTCCTGGTCTTACTTCCTTATTCAGCCTGGACTGCATGATTATGGACGTGAACGGTTTAGTCCCCTTGCATTTTTGAAACTTCTTTTTGTGTTGGTCTTTCATATTCCAAGTCTCTGATTTAAAACATTGTACTTCCAAACCTAAACAGCCCTGCAGAAGCTCAGTCTCTAAAGTCAGATTGCCCGGGTTCAAGTAAATAATAGTATGTAGATACAGGCAAATTTCTTAGCCTCAAAAGCCTTCATTTTTTCATTAAAATAATTATTGTACTTCTTTCAGAGGCTACCTATGAAGACTAAATGAGCCAATCTACATAAAGTGCTTATCACAGTATGTTACTATTGCCATTATTATACCCAAACTGTTGAGCACAGCAAAAGAATATCATAAGACCACCATCCATATTAGTGCCCCTAGGATGTGTAGGCCTTCCAGTCCTGCTCAGCAATGTTTTTTTTTTATCTTTAGTTATCTGCCCCTCTCATTTTGCTGACCGCTTTTGCAAATCTTCACCCTCTCATCAAGCACTTCTAACAGTATCTATGTATCCACCCATATTTTCCTCTTCCTTCCAGTCTCAAGACTGAAGAATCATCATTTTATTCTTGGACAACTTGTATGTTGCTCTTGATACTTTGCATGCAATCTGATCAATTATTCCTTTCTCCTGATCCTTGGTCTCTTCTTCCCTCCTGGCGCTATTCCTCAGCTTATTAAAATAATCAGGCCGAACCTACACATCTTTTTTTTTTAAGTTCCCTTTACTCTGTGATCTCATTTAGATACTGTCCTCATGATCTCACATTCTTTTCAGCCATGCTTTTGGAAAGAGTAGTGCCATCTTATATTATCCATTCTTGATTTCCCACTAAATTCTTAACTCTTTAAACATATTTTTAGCATTTTCCATAACTAATATTCTTGGACACATAATTTAAAGGTTGTGTAATATCTTCAAAATTTCCACATTGTTTTGAGATTACAGTCTCACACAATAGAAATGTTTTTGTGGTGTAATAAACTAGTAATTATTTCTCTTGATAAGGATAGTAGAGTCAGTGATTATAGTCTTTCCAGCCCCATTTTGATTAATTCTTTTCACTTAAAAGTTTTTGCATTTATTTTCAATGAAATAAGGCCAGGTATTTTCTTTCTTTCTTTCTTTCTTTCTTTCTTTCTTTCTTTCTTTCTTTCTTTCTTTCTTTCTTTCTTTCTTTTTCTTTCTTTCTTTCTTTTTCTTTCTTTTTTTTTTTTGCATTTTGGTCACAATATAAATCCTACCCACTTTAGGTATTTATTGAATATTTATTAAACAAATAAATTAGTAATAAACTTTATGAGTAGACTCAAACAATACTTGTGAAGATTGATAATACATTTGATTTTTATTTGCAGTGCTGCTCTATGGGATTGTACTCCATTAAATAAAAGAACTCCATGACAATCATTAAGAAAGTTCCTTTTGGGGCAGCTATGGAGTACTAAACCTATCAGTCAATTTAGCCAAGTAAAACTCCTCAAGTAGTTAATTGGCACAATGGAAGAAAAAGATTGATTGATTTTCCACCTTTTCAATAAGTTAATTTTACTTTGTGAAATAACATTTTGAAGAGTGCCTTCTAAAGCTTCAGACATTGGCTTCAGACTGTTCATCATTCAACACTTTCTAAGTTAGAAGTGGAGACTGCAAGAGACTCATTTGGCAGGAAGGGAAATTACTTGGAGGTGTGGAGTGTGCCAGTCAATTTGTCAGGTGCTTTCTCATTAAGGAGTTTAGAGATAAGGGTCAGTCTTTGAGCTAAGAACAGATTCTAAACACACACTTTCCTATTAAACGGTTTCACAAAAAGCCAAATTCCAAACCATTTGGAACTCTAAAGATAAGGATAGACACACTGCCAAGTTCCTATCAACTGAGCTGCCATTGTTATTAATTATTGTAATAATGGCTCACACACAAGAGGTATTACCCGACATGAACTGACTCAGTGCTTTATCCACCACAAATGGAGAGAGCACAATAATAACAGATGTAGGGAAAATGTAGCAGTCCCTTTCCATCAAAAGACTTCTGTTATGAATAATTAAAATTTTATTTTTTAATTTAATCAAGTTGATCTTGGTTTTTCCCGTAATTGAAAATTTTATTTTTAATTTAATCAAATTGATCAAGTTTTTCCCTTAATTGAAAATGACTGTCCAACATTGATAAAATTCATTAGTTCAACCTTCTATAAAGGTTGGGAATATATATGAAGGGAGGCATGGGAAATGCAGAGATGCACAAATCAGGGCCCCACTCTTAAAGTATTTAATAACCAATAGGGAAGCTATATATAAAATACTGTAATACAAAGTAGTATATGATTGACATGAGAAGTACAGAGCAACTTTGTGGATTAGGAGAGGATGGGATCTCTTTCAGCTGAGAAAATCAAGGAAAGCCAAAGAACTCTTGTTGAGAGGGTTAGAACTTCATGATGGATGCATTCAAGTGAGGGGAACAACTTTGAGCATAAGAGCCTTATGATATTTAGCAGGTGGTGAGTAGACCAGTTTGCCTGGAAGACAGGTTTATTTAAATGAATGGGAGATGAGAATGGAAAGGTAATTTTAGAATATATAGGGTAAAAAAGTCTAGAAATAGGGCAATGGTGGTAAAAATCAAACAAGAGGGAGCATTATTTTCACATATATGAAAGGTAATTCCCAAACTTGTAATATGTCCCCACAGATGTAAAACCAAAGTGTTCACGATCATTCCACAATTCTGTAGATGCTTCTATCTTGATATTTTTCTGTCTTCCTTTGCCTTTGTGAAGTTATTATCACAGTCACTTCTGAAACATTATTATGGGCTAAATTCAGGTTATACTCATATTCACACCCTCCTTTTTTAGTTTGTTTTTAAAATAAGCTTTTTATTTTAGGGTAGTTTTAGATTTGCAAAAAAGTTGCAAAGATAGTACAAAAGTTCCTATGTACCCAGCACCCAGTTTCCTCTGTTGTTAAGATTTTATATTACTATTGGGTGCCTGGGTGGCTCAGTCGGTTAAGCAGCCAACTCTTAATTTCAGTTCAGGTCATGATCTCAGAGTTGTGATATTGAGCCCCCACATTGGGCTCTATGCTGGGCATGGAGCCTGCTTAAGATTCTCTCTCTCTTTCTCCCTCTACCCTGAACCCATTGCACACATGTTCTCTCTCTCTCTCTAAAAAAAAAAAAAAAAGATTTTATATTGTATGGTACATTTGTCACAATAAATGTCACAACCAATACTGAGACATTATTACTAATTAAAATCCATGCTTTTTTCAGATTTATTTAATTTTTACCTAATATTATTTTTCTGTTCCAGAATCTCATCCAGAGTGCCACTTTGTATTTGGTTGTCATGTCTCTCCTACCCTATGACAGTTTCTCAGACTTTTCTTGTTTTTGATGACCTTAAGTAGTAGTTGTCATATATTTTGTAGAATATCCCTTGATTTAGGTCTGTCTGATATTTTTCTAATGGTTAGACAGGGTTTATGAGTTTCAGGGAGGAAAACTACAGAAGTAAAGTGCCATTTTTATCACATCATATCAAAGGGCACATACTATCAATTATTGATGTTAAACTTGTTCACATGGCTAAGGAAGTGTTTCTCAGGTTTCCATACTATAGTTATTCATCTTCCTCCCTTTTCCATACTGAACTGTTTGGAAGGAAATCATTACATTTAGCCCACACATAAGGGATAGGGGAGGAGTCAGAGTTATGTTCCACTCTCTTGAGAGTGAAGAGAAGTATCTATATAAATTCCTCCTTGTTAATTAAATTATTCAATCAAGTATTTATGTCAGAATGGACTCATGAATATTTATTTTGTACTTTGGATTATAATCGAATACTATGTTATTTATTTTGTTGCTCAATTTTTCCAACTTTAGCCACTGGGAGCTCTTTCAGTTGGTTCTTGTATCCCTTTGAAATACCCCATTGGATATTTTTTCTTGAGCACTTTCTTATTTTTTATTACTACAATATTGTCCAAGCTCATCTTGTGTATTCCCTGCTCCTACTTTTGAGTTAGCCATTTCTCCAAGAAGCCCTGGTTCCTTTTATTGGACAATGGTATTAGAAACCAAGATATGATCTCTGGGTGTGCTCATTGCTACTGGAAAGTCATTGCTTCCAGGCCTTCTCAGCAAACAGAACTTGGAAATATATGTCTGTATACTAATCCATGTATGAACACATATCTGTAATTGTTTCTATATTTAGCCATCTATATCTATATAAAACTAAACATGAATTCATATCAATGTATCCCATCATAATCCAGTACTAAATGATTTTTTCTAGTCTTCCTTCATTATGTATCTGTAAAACTTCTACTCCGTCAGTAGCTCCCACCATCCAGACATTTATTTACATATGTTTCAACCCTAGTATACATGCATAGTAATTGTTAAACTCTTCTATGAGAAACAAGTTTGTTAATAAGACTGCAGTGCTTATGTATAGTTCCTTTTGTTTTTAGTCTTAAAATATCTACTCATTCCCATAGTTCCTTAGGTCAGCACCATATTTTAAAATTAATAAACCGTTTTTTAGGTTTACAGAAAAAGTGAGCAAAAAGTATAAAACTCCCATGTACCTCTTCCCTACATTCCTGCACAGTTTCCCTATTATTTCTCAATTGTTAACATTTTCCATTATTGTGCTACAATTGATGAACAAATATTTATATATTGTTATTAGAGTCCATAGTTTATATTAGGGTTGGCTGTGTATGTTGCATAGTTTTATAGACTTTGACAAATGTATGTCATATGTCCACCATTATAGTATCATACAGAATAGTTCCACTGCCCCTAAAAATATCCCCCATGCTCCTGACACCAATTATCTTTGTATTGTCCCTACTTTGTTTGTTGTTTTGCTTTTTCCTATAGCTGTTTTTTAAATTGTGGTAAAATATACATAATAAAATTTACCATTTTAATCATTTCAGTATACAGTTTCTTCTCATGCATTTTTAATTGTGGCAAAATACACATAACATTTATCATTTTAAGCATTTGTAATTGTATAATCCACTGGCATTAAATACATTCACAGCGTTATATAACCATCACCACTCTCTGTACTTAAAACCTTTTCATCCCGGCGGAGCAAGATGGCGGAGGAGTAGGAGAGCTGGATTTCGTCTGGTCTCAGGAATTCAGCTGAATAGGGATCAAACCATTCTGAACACCTACGAACTCAACAGGAGATCGAAGAAGAGAGTAGCAACAACTCTCCGAACAGAGAAGCGACCCCTTACTTGGAAGGTAGGACGTGCGGAGAAGTGAATCCGAGGTGATATTCGGGAGGATAGACGGCGGGGAGGGGGCCTCCGTCGGCCGCTTCTGGCAAGTGATAGAGCCGCGGAGCACAAAATCGGAACTTTTAGAAGTCGGTTCCACTGAGGGACGTCGCTCCAGTGGCTAAGAGGGAGGTGGAAACCTCGCGGGACAGTGTGGACTCAGGACCCTCGGGGTCACAGAAAGACCGGGGGTGCCTGAGTGTGGCAGAGCTCCCAGGGAACGGAGCGCGGAAGCCGGCTGCAGAGACGGAGCCGAGGCGCGGGCTCTCAGCTCGGGGTTGCCATAAACTGTGATCCGCGGCCCAGTTGGGCCACTGAGCCTCCAGCAGGGACCCAACAAGCGGCAGAGCCGGGGAGACTCCCCTTCCTCCCCGGGGCGGAGCGGCGCGGGAGCGCACCACAGGGATCTGCTGTGTTTGGAGACTCCACACTGTCGGGTGCCAGAGATAGAAATGCTCGGTCACAGGCTGGGTGAGCATGGAGTGCGGCCGGACACCAGGGACACGGGGGTGACTGCTTTCCTCTGGGGGCGCACTGAGGAGCGTGGCCCCGAGTTCTCAGCTCCTCTGGGCGGAGAGTGGGAGGCCACCATTTTCACCCTGGTCCTCCAAAGCTGTAGGTAGAGCTTGCAGGGAACAAAAGCTCCTGAGAGCAAAAGCTCTGAGCAGCTTGCTTAGCCCGGACTCACAAGGGCGGGGCAATTCCGCCTCTGGCAAAGACATTTGGGAACCACGGCAACAGGCCCCTCCCCCAGAAGATCATCACAAACAACCAACAAGCCAAGGCCAGGTTTACCGATCAAGGAGAACGGGAGAACTCCAGCGCTAGGGGAATACTGCACATAGAACCCATGGCTTTTTTACCATGATTGATGAGTTTTTCAAAGTTAATTTTTTTAACTGTTTTTTGTTGTTTTTTTTTTTTAATTTTCCTTTTTCCCTTTTTCAACCAACATCTTATCAATCCCTTTTTTAAAAAAACATTTTTTATTTTTCAGTATTAGACTCATATTTTATCCCTTCATAGTAGTTACCCTTATTTTTGGCATATATATATAAGTTGTTCTCTCTTTAAAATTTTGATATACAGTTTCTTCTAACAGATCAAAATATACCTAAATCACTAGTGTATGGCTTTGTTCTAGTCTCCTGGCTGATCACAGTCTCTCCCATTTTTTTTTCTTTTCTTTTTTTTTTAAATCTTCTTTCTTCTTTCAAACAACTTCTTATCAATTCCGTTTATAAAACCTTTTATAATTTTCATGTTTACAGTCATCTTCCATCCCTTCATTGTATCAACCCTTCTTTTGTACATATATAAGTCTTTCTTCCTTTAAAATTTTAGGAGGCACTTTCTTCTAACAGACCAAAATACACCCAAAATCTAGTGTGTGGCACTGATCTATGCACTAGCCTGATCATATTTGATCATATTCTGTTTTTTTCTCTTTTGTTCTGTTTTTGTTTGTTTTTATCTTTTTCTTTTTCTTTTTTTTCTCTTTCTTTTTTCTTTCTTTCCCTTTCTTTTCCCCTGGTTTCAGGTCTTTTCTGATTTGTATAGAATATGTTTGCTGGAGACGTTGTTAACCTGTTAACATTTTGTTCTCTCATTCATCTGTTCTCCTCTGGACAAAATGACAAGATGAAAATAATCACCTCAGCAAAAAGAACAAGAGGTAGTACCATCTGCCAGGGACCTACTCAATATGGACATTAGTACAATGTCGGACCTAGAGTTCAGAATCATGACTTTAAAGATACTAGTTGGGCTTGAAAAAAGGGTGGAAGTTATTAGAGAAACCCTTTCTAGAGAAATAAAAGAACTAAAATCTAACCAAGTCGAAATCAAAAAGGCTATTAATGAGGTGCAATCAAAAATGGGGGCACTAACTGCTAGGATAAATGAGGCAGAAGAGAGAATCAGAGATATAGAAGACCAAATGATGGAAAATAAAGAGGCTGAGAAAAAGAGAGAGAAACAACTACAGGATCACGAGGGCAGAATTCGAGAGATAAGCGATACGATAAGAGGAAACAACATTAGAATAATTAGGATCCCAGAAGAAGAAGAAAGAGAGAGGGGCAGAAGGCATATTGGAGCAAGTTATAGCAGAGAACGTCCCTAATGTGAGGAAGGAAACAGGCATCAAAATCCAGGAGGCACAGAGAACCCCTCTCAAAATCAATAAAAATAGGTCAACACCCCAATATCTAATAGTAAAACTTACGAGTCTCAGAGACAAAGAGAAAATCCTGAAAGCAGCTCGGGAGAAGAGATAAGTAACCTACAATGGTAGAAATATTAGATTGGCAACAGACCTATCCACAGAGACCTGGCAGTCCAGAAAGGACTGGCATGATATCTTTAGAGAACTAAACAAGAAAAATATGCAGCCAAGAATACTATATCCAGCTAGGCTGTCATTGAAAATAGAAGGAGAGGTAAAAAGCTCCAGGACAAACAAAAACTAAAGGAATTTGCAAACACAAAACCAGCCATACAAGAAATATTGAAAGGGGTCCTCTAAGCAAAGAGAGAGCCTAAAAGCAGCATAGATCAGAAAGGAACACAGACAATATACAGTGACAGTCACCTTACAGGCAATACAATGGCACTAAATTCATATCTTTCAATAGTTACCCTGAATGTAAATGGGCTAAATGCCCCAATCAAAAGACACAGGCTATCAGATTGGATAAAAACAAGACCTATCAATATGCTGTCTGCAAGAGACTCATTTTAGACCCAAAGACACCCCCAGATTGAAAGTGAGGGGGTGGAAAACCATTTACCATGCTAATGGACACCAAAAGAAAGCTGGGGTGGCAATTCTTATATCAGATAAATTAGATTTTAAAACAAAGACTGTAATAAGAGATGAAGAAGGACACTATATCTTACTTAAAGGGTCTATCCAACAAGAAGATCTAACAATTGTAAATATCTGTGCCCCTAACATGGGAGCAGCCAATTATATAAGACAATTAATAACAAAAGCAAAGAAACACATTGACAACAATACAATAATAGTGGGGGACTTTAACACCCCCCTCACTGAAATGGACAGATCATCTAAGCAAAAGATCAACAAGGAAATAAAGACTTTAAATGACACACTGGACCAAATGGACTTCACAGACATATTCAGAACATTCCATCCCAAAGCAACAGAATACACATTCTTCTCTAGTGCCCATGGAACATTCTCCAGAATAGATCACATCCTAGGTCACAAATCAGGTCTCAACCGGTACCAAAAGATTGGGATTATTCCCTGCATATTTTCAGACCACAATGCTTTGAAACTAGAACTCAATCACAAGAGGAAAGTCGGAAAGAACTCAAATACATGGAGGCTAAAGAGCATACTACTAAAGAATGAATGGGTCAACCAGGAAATTAAAGAAGAATTTAAAAAATTCATGGAAACCAATGAAAATGAAAACACAACTGTTCAAAATCTTTGGGATACAGCAAAGGCAGTCCTGAGAGGAAAGTACATAGCAATACAAGCCTTTCTCAAGAAACAAGAAAGGTCTCAAACACACAACCTAACCCTACACCTAAAGGAGCTAGAGAAAAAACAGCAAATCCCAGCAGAAGAAGAGAAATAATAAAGGTCAGAGAAGAAATCAATGAAATAGACACCAAAAGAACAGGAGAACAGATCAACGAAACTAGGAGCTGGTTCCTTGAAAGAATTAACAAGACTGATAAACCCATGGCCAGACTTTTCAAAAAGAAAAATGACCCAAATCAACAAAATCATGAATGAAAGAGGAGAGATCACAACCAACACCAAAAAAATACAAACAATTATAAGAACATATTATGAGCAACTCTATGCCAGCAAATTAGATAACCTGGAAGAAATGGGTGCATTCCTAGAGATGTATAACTACCAAAATTGAACCAGGAAGAAATAGAAAACCTGAACAGACCTATAACCACTGAGAAAATTGAAGCAGTCATCAAAAATCTCCCAAGAAACAAAAGCCCAGGGCTAGATGGCTTCCCAGGGGAATTCTACCAAACATTTAAAGAAGAATTAATACCTATTCTCCCGAAACTGTTCCAAAAATTAGAAATGGAAGGAAAACTTCCAAACTCATTTTATGAGGCCACCATTACCTTGATCCCAAAACCAGACAAAAACCCCATCAAAAAGGAGAATTACAGACCAATATCCTTGATGAACATGGATGCAAAAATTCTCAACAAAATACTAGCCAATAGGATCCAACAGTACATTAAAAGGATTATTCACCATGACCAAGTGGGATTTATCCCTGGGCTGCAAGTTTGGTTCAACATCTGCAAATCATTCAACCTGATACAATACATTAACAAAAAAAGAAGAAGAGTCATATGATCCTCTCAATAGATGCAGAAAAAGCATTTGACAAAATACAGCATCCTTTCTTGATCAAAACTCTTCAGAGTATAGGGATAGAGGGTACATACCTCAATATCATAAAAGCCATCTATGAAAAAACTAAAGCGAATATCATTCTCAATGGGGAAAAGCTGAGAGCTTTTCCCCTAATGTCAGGAACGCGGCAGGGATGTCCACTATCACCACTGCTATTCAACAGAGTATTAGAAGTCCTAGCCATAGCAATCAGCCAATAAAAAGAAATCAAAGGCATCCAAATTGGCAAAGAAGAAGTCAAACTCTCACTCTTTGCAGATGATATGATACTGTATGTGGAAAACCCAAAAGACTCCACCCCCAAACTGCTAGAACTCATACAGGAATTCAGTAAAGTAGCAGGATATAAAATCAATGCACAGAAATCAGTGGCATTCCTATACACCAACAAGACAGAAGAGAGACAAATCAAGGAGTTGATCCCATTTACAATTGCACCCAAAACCATAAGATACCTAGGAATAAATTTAACCAAAGAGGCAAAGGATCTGTACTCAGAAAACTATAAAATACTCATGAAAGAAATTGAAGAAGACACAAAGAAATGGAAAAACATTCCATGCTCATGGATTGGAAGAACAAACATTGTGAAGATGTCAATGCTACCTAGAGCAATCTACACATTCAATGCAATCCCCATCAAAATACCATCCACTTTTTTCAAAGAAATGGAACAAATAATCTTAAAATTTGTATGGAACCAGAAGAGACCCCGAATAGCCAGAGGAATATTGAAAAAGAAAAGCAAAGCTGGCGGCATCACAATTCCGGACTTCCAGCTCTATTACAAAGCTGTCATCATCAAGACAGTATGGTACTGGCACAAAAACAGACACATAGATCAATGGAACAGAATAGAGAGCCCAGATATGGACCCTCATCTCTATGGTCAACAAAGCAGGAAAGAATGTCCAACGGAATAAAGACAGTCTCTTCAACAAATGGTGTTGGGAAAATTGGACAGCCACATGCAGAAGAATGAAACTGGACCATTTCCTTACACCACACACAAAAATAGACTCCAAATGGTTGAAAGACCTAAACGTGAGACAGGAGTCCATCAAAATCCTAAAGGAGAACACAGGGAGCAACCTCTTCGACCTCAGCTGCAGCAACTTCTTCCTAGAAACATCGCCAAAGGCAAGGGAAGCAAGGGCAAAAATGAACTATTGGGATTTCATCAATATAAAAAGCTTTTGCACAGCAAAAGAAACAGTCCACAAAACCAAAAGACAACCGACAGAATGGGAGAAAATATTTGCAAATGACATATCAGATAAAGGGCTAGTCTCCAAAATCTATAAAGAACTTATCAAACTCAACACCCAAAGAACAAATAATCCAATCAAGAAATGGGCAGAAGCCATGAACAGACCTTTTTCCAAAGAAGACATCCAAATGGCCAACAGACACATGAGAAAGTGCTCAACATCGCTCGGCATCAGGGAAATCCAAATCAAAACCTCAATGAGATACCTCACACCAGTCAGAATGGCTAGAATTAATAAGTCAGGAAACGACAGATGTTGGCGGGGATGTGGAGAAAGGGGAACCCTCCTACACTGTTGATGGGAATGCAAGCTGGTGCAACCACTCTGGAAAACAGTATGGAGGTTCCTCAAACAGTTGAAAATAGAGCTACCATATGATCCAACAATTGCACTACTGGGTATTTACCCCAAAGATACAAATGTAGGGATCCGAAGGGGTACGTGCACCCCAATGTTTATAGCAGCAATGTCCACAGTAGCCAAACTGTGGAAAGAGCCAAGATGTCCATCGACAGATTAATGGATAAAGAAATGTGGTATATATATACAATGGAATATTATGCAGCCATAAAATGAATGAGATCTTGCCATGCGCAACGACATGGATGGAACTGGAGGGTGTTATGCTGAGTGAAATAAGTCAATCAGAGAAAGACATGTATCATATGACCTCACTGATATGAGGAATTTTTAACCTCAGGAAACAAACTGAGGGTTGCTGGAGTGGTGGGGGGTGGGACGGATGGGGTGGCTGGGTGATAGACATTGGGGAGGGTATGTGCTATGGTGAGCACTGTGAATTGTACAAGACTGTTGAATCACAGATCTGTACTTCTGCAACAAATAATGCAATATATGTTAAGAAAAAAGAAAAGAAGAAGAAGAAGATAGCAGGAGGGGAAGAATGAAGGGGAGTAAGTCGGAGGGGGAGACGAACCATGAGAGACGATGGACTCTGAAAAACAAACTGAGGGTTCTAGAGGGGGTGGGGGGATGGGTTAGCCTGGTGATGGGTATTAAAGAGGGCACGTTCTGCATGGAGCACTGGGTGTTATGCACAAACAATGAATCATGGAACACTACATCAAAAACTAAAGATGTAATGTATGGTGATTAACATAACAATAAAAAAATTTAAAAAAAACCTTTTCATCATCTCCAACAAAAACTCTGTACCCATTAAACAATAATTTCTCCACCTTTCCCCACTTCAGTGAGCTTGTATCACACATTTCCAGTGATATGGTTAGATCCCTTTGTAACAATCTGCTTTCCAGCCTGGGATCCCTTAAGCTCCTAATTGATTTTTTTATTGCATACAATAAGGTTCACTCTTTGTGCTGTAAAGTTACATGGGTTTTGATAAATGGACAGTGTCCTGTGTCTGCCATTATAATATCATACAGATAGACGCATACGTTTAAAAAAAATCCCCTGGGCTTCATCTGTTCAATCCTACTCCCTCCCCAAACCCCTGATAACCACTAAATGATACAATGTCTCTATACTTTTGCCTTTTCCAGAATATTATTAAAAAAACAGAATCAGAGCATGCAGCCTTTTCAAACTGGAGGGGTTTTTTCACTTAAAAATACACATTTAAGTTATCTCTGTGTCTTTTTGTGGCTAGATAGTGCATTTATTTTTATCACTAAGCAATATCCCATTGTATGGATTTACCACAATTTATACATTCACCTACTAAACAACATTTTAGCTACTTCCAGTTTTTGGTGATTATGAATAATACTGCTATAAACATTACTGCACGGGTTTTTGTGTGAACATAACTTTTCAAGTCAGTTGGGTAAATATCTAGGAACGCATATGGTAAGACCATGTTTAGTTTTGTCAGAAACTGCCAAACTGTCTTCCAAAGTGGTTGTACCATTTTGCATTTCCACCAGCAATGAATGAGATTTCCTATTGATCTACATCCTCATCAGCAATTGGTATTGTCAGGTTTGGGGATTTTAGCTATTCCAATAGGTACACAGTGGCATCTCATTGTTTTAATTTGCAGTTCCTTAATGACAGTTGATATTGGGCATCTTCTCATATGCTTATTTTTCATCTGCATATCTTTGGTGAGGTGCCTGTTTAAATCTTTGCCCATTTTTCATCAGGTTGTTTGTTTTCTTTTTGTTTAGTTTTAAGAGGGTTTTATGTTTCTTTAATGTTTTCAATGTGTACTTCTGCATGTTCTGGGTATTTATTAGATATGTGATTTGCAAATATTTTCTCCCGGTCTATGGCTTGTCTATTCATTCTCTTAACAGTGCATTCTGCAGGGTTCACTTGTTTTTAAAACTTAGATTTAATTAATAATTCAACACTGACAAAATTCAGCCTTGTTTTTGTACTGGTCTAGATGTAAATTTACTCTTTGCTCACATCTTTCAATTATTCAAGTTTTAAAAGTCTGCTCAGATGGAGTTATTTTCCCAACAATATCCTTAATTCAGATTGGTTCAAAAAGTCAGGGAATTAGGGAGAACCCACCATGTGGAAGATCACAGCAACCTGTGGGTCCTCAGCAATGACACCATTCTTTCCCCCCTACTGCTCATTTAGGACTATATAAAAAGAGAAAGCTTTCTTGTTTCTGAGGGTCATCTCCAAATACAATTCCACCAAAGAAAAACCAGAAGCCAGTGAAGTGAAAAGAAAATAGATCCCATACCATTTAAAACGATTGCACTAATTTTATGTAACGATAAACATCAATTTATTCAGCAGTAGATTTCAATTATGTTTCTAATTTGCAAATGTTGCCCTCCAGTATATCTCAAATTAGAGGGCTAAGCACTAAGGAATGGCAAGACAATGACATTGCAATTAGAAATTCTTCTAAAATATTCAATTAACTATTTGGGAAAGCAATAAATGTTCACCTTATTTATTGGTAAAGGACATATATGAAATGTGATTTAGATTAGATTCATAACTGTGTTTCCTAGACTGGTTATGATATATTTTCAGTGTAGGGGTATCTAGTTATATCTGAATCTGCTTTGGGATGGTTAGGATTTAGATAAGTTTCAGGATATCATGGAAAATTAACTGTTTGGTTACTCTAAAAGATGTTAAAGAAACATGTCTAATTTTTACTATAATTGGATTTGGTGTGTTCAACAGAACATTGGAAAAACAAGAAAGCCATTTCTATCATATTCCTAGCATTGTGAGAAAATACCCAAAAGAGATTCTTTTTTTTTAAAGATTTTATTTATTTATTTATTTGAGAGAGAGAATGAGAGAGAGAGAGAGAGAGAGCATGAGAGGGGGGAGGGTCAGAGGGAGAAGCACACTCCCCGCTGAGCGGGGAGCCCGATGCGGGACTCGATCCCAGGACTCCAGGATCATGACCTGAGCCGAAGGCAGTCGCTTAACCAACTGAGCCACCCAGGCGCCCCCAAAAGAGATTCTTATCTAATCCCTTTTATGTTTTTTTTTCAGATTCCCTTATCACCTTTTCTAACCTCCCTAATCCCAAAGAAATGTGAGAATCTGACAGACCTGTGTTTACAATCATAGTTTAACTTAGAGGATGTGTGAATCTCCCTGAGTCTTAGTTTCTACAACTGAAAAGAAATAGGGAAAACACATGACTTTTAGGGTTATTATGAGACCTCATTAAAATAATGGAGGTGAAAGGTGCACAATCCCCAGGACAATGTTAGCTTGCTCTCCTTTATATGTTAATTTTCTTTCCCTTGAAATACATTCAACAAATGCCTTCATAATATATATAAGATGCCAGAGTCATGAACTTAGTGTTCCTTTTTGTTTCTTTGTTAAGAATACCCTACCTCTTGTGGTACCTGGGTGGCTCAGTTGGTTAAGCCTCTGACTCTTGATTTCAGCTCAGGTCATGATCTCAGGGTTGTGAGATCAAGCTCAGCAGGGAGTCTGCTTGAGATTCTCTCCCTCCCTTTCCCTCTGCCCCTCCCTCCCCTCACTGTCTCTCTCTAAACTAAATAAATCTTAAAAAAAAAAAAAAAGCATATCTTACCTCTTGCACACAAATGTCTAGCTATTCCGTTGTTTGCACTATCCATGTACCCATCCTTCAGGTTAGATCCCCTTTGCCGGTTGCTGCCACACCCTCCACCACCCCTTCTTCTTCTTCTTCTTTTTTAAGATTATTATTTATTTATTTGAGAGAGAGAGAGAGCACACAGAGAGGGAAGGGGAGAAGCAGACTCCCACCTGAGCAGGGAGCCCAGTGCAGGGCTCTATCCCAGGACCCTGAGATTATGATCTGAGCTAAGGCAGACCCTTAACCAACTGAGCCACCCAGGCGCCCCTCCACTGCCCCTTCTGACACGCGTGCTGGGAATGAAGGACATAACATATTCAGGCATATTTTGAATATTTATTTGTATCTTTTTTTCCATGAAAGCAGGAATCATGTCCTATACACCTCATATTATGTGACATCTTCACAGTAGTTTCTTGGAAAATGTTTAGGAATGGATGGATGAAGGCAGGAAAGGAGTCAGGGAGAGAAGGAGGGAAGGAAGGGGGAAACGAAGGTGGTAACTAGCAGATAGACGTGGAGAGCCTTTTCTCTCTTTTATAAGCAACTACCTGGAGAATAAAGCAAACTTGTGTTTCTTAATTAGAGCAGTCAAGATTTTAAGAAATCTGGAGCACATTAGTATGGTGTAGCATGGAAATTTGGTGCGTCTCCTAGACATAAATGCCACCTCATCGTTTGTCTTATCACCCTCAGTGCTTACGGTGAGATCCAGGCAAAACTTTGGGGGCTTCAGATTTTCTGAGCCCTCAAAGTATTTCCATCACTTTTCTAGTAATGCAAAGCTCCCCAGGTTCCTCTACACCCTCCCTTACAAAATCTGCAAATGATCTCATAAGCAACATGTGTGCATGTGCCTGCAATGAAACCATTGCAGCCATGCAAGTCTGTTTTCACCAGAGATCTCACTTCCACGAAGTCCTATAGAAAAAAATTTAAATTCCAGAGAAAGCTACTTTTTTTTAATTGCATATGGGTTTGGGAACGATACTGGAAAATTTCCCCTTCACCCTGAAGTCTTATTTTTCCCAAGTCAGTGCTGAAGTGAAGTTCGGTTGTTTTCCCGGTTGGTGGATTAGGCAGGATCCTAAAAATGGGTCTTTATCATCAGAAATCTCAGGGTTTGAAAAGGGTTTTTCAGGATGAAATGGGGCCAAAGGACTATTTATGTACTGGAGTTACTGGTGTCCTGGCATCACATCCCTAAGGGTCATCTGGTTTCACAGACAGGATGTTCTTGGACCTGAGCCACCTCACCAAATAAATAAGCCTTCAAGAACACCTAGCCTCCTGGGCATGCCCTGCCCTTGCCCCTCTCTCCTTGTTTGACCTCAGTTCCGTTGCACACTGTAATCTGCTTCCCAATCTTCTTTTGGGCCTGTGAAAGGAATTTGTTTTGAAAAAATTCCCTTTAAACAAGTAAACTGTCATTAAGACTGTGGAATGCAGTTTATTCATCCAAAAAGCATTGATTGACTACACACCAAAGTTAGGCACCATAGAAAGTAAGAGCTTAGACAAAATTCCCATCCTTGGAATACTTGTATTTATAAAAGATCTTGTGGTTCAATGGGGATTTTTTAATTCATTTATTAATTCATCACTCTCTCACTAAAGGCATTTTCTATTTCCAATGTGCTATGATTTATGTGAGGCAACAAAAAAAGGGTTTTCTCTTTCCTCCATCTTTTGTCAATTGTTTGCTTTGTTCAAAGCGAGTACAATGCCATTTCAGTCAAATCACATTTGCTTCTATACAATATAAGTGTCATGTCAAAGTTATTGTATTATTATAGAACTTAGTAAATATAAATAAAATGCATTTTCAAAATAAAATGACATAAAACCCATTTTATTTTCCTATTTTCCCTAAGAAAGTGGGGATTTCCCAGCAAAGTACTCTTTTTTTTTCCTCTTTAATTTTTCTGTCTCTCCCTTCCCTATTCACGAGCACAGTTACATGCTAACAACAGCCTTTGAAGCCCTAGCTGGATCAGAGGCAATCAGTCTCAGTGAATACTTTGGCAGGAAACCTCAAGTTTCAGGGCCATGCATGTCTTCTGCTCCCTCTCCAGAGATAGTGAGTGATCTTGGAGATGTTACATATTGTGAAGTCCCTAGAAATGGAAAATCTGTGGGTCACTTAATCATCACATTCTATATTACCCAGCTTCTTTTCATTAACTTCTTTCTGGAACAATTGTATTGTGTACAACATGGGAGTAGAACTGTGCTAAATGTTCACTAGGGTGTAGATTTCCCCTGCTATTGATGGACTCCAAGTACAAAATGAGGAACCCTCAGAATGCCAACTTGATCCTTCATGTTAGAATCCTCTTTAACCCAAGGCTTATATATTTTAGAAAGCAATTCCTCTATAGGTGTTTGATGTGTAAATATAAAAAAAGTACAGAAAACAACTGCCCCTCCCCAGTCTGTGGGTCTATTTGTATTTGAAATAAAACCTAAAAATATTCTTCAGCAGGATCTTTATTGGATCGGCCAGTGCTATCTAAAATAAATGTTTCTCTTGTCAGTTTTTCAGCAAACTTGTCAAAACCAAATAAAGAGATTTTCAGTGATCATTCTGTGTGTAAACACAGTGCTATTTATTCACTAAAGGAAACTGCTTCATGAAAATCAAATTATTACTGTGCCAACTAGTTTTTTCAAAGTTCTCTTTAGGCCTATGAAATTTTTTTGCAGTGCATTTTGTTTTTAGAAAGATGCTGGCGATTCCTTCCTGCAGGTAATGTGAAAGTAACAGACTCTGATCTATGTGACTACAAGGAGACATAAAGCATAGTTCGACCCTTCCTGGCCACCTCTAACTTCAATCAATAAGGCAATTATAACCAAACATAATCAAATCATTTGGAGTGTTAAGACCCAGAAGATTGCAAAAGGCTCTATAGGAGGTGTAAGGGCTCTTTTGATTCTCTCAGATTGACTGGGGAGCTGCTTCATCTCAATGCTTCAAACTCTAACTGAAACCACTCCAAAAGGAGAGAAATGGGATATTAGGAAGCAGATGACCTTTGAATCTGTTTACACCTCTGGGCAGACACAGCAGTGAGGCTGTGAGGAGCTGTGAAGGCTATTCTTCAATAGGAATCTTGTGTCGCTTGCACCTGCTTGAAAAGCGGGAAGAGCCACAGGAAGGTTTTCACAGTGTTGGCCTTCTATCTTCCAGAAAAACTCTGCCCCAAACAAACAAACAAGAAATCTTTTACTTTTCTCTGCTTTGTTGCACTTTTCAAGAATAAGATCATCCTGTCATCTTGCTATATTATCTTCTCCGGTAAGCAGACCCAGTGTCTGAAGTATGTCAGAGCACTGTACTAGTTATCCATCAGGTCACTTCGATTAAATTCAATAAATAAGGCAGTAAACATGGTTTATGGTTTATTAAAAATACAATTGATTGCACACTGAAATATTCAGGGACCGCTGAATAAATCAACTAGTTAGCAAATTCAGTATTTTCAGACAGGGCAAATTTATCCTGTAAGTACTCTGCAAAAATGAAAACGCTCTCCTTGTAGCCTTATATGTTCATTCTTAATGGAATAAGAGCCAAAGACTTAAAGGGGAATTCAGAGGCATTCTTCAAATAAGACTAACTTAACTCCAGTTTGAATATCTGCATCTTTACTCTTGAAACTCTCCCAAATGAGAAATTCAAAACCCCATTAATCTATTCCTATGTCTCATAAAAACAATTAAGACATTCTTCCTATTTAACTTAAATCCTTTCTTATGTAATTGTAATCTTTGGAAATGAAGATAGTGTGGGCCAGGAAGAAACATAATGCAAAGGTGTATATTGATCTAGCTCTCCATTTCTGCAGTGTCTGGTTCTTTTATATAAAAGCCCTGTACCTTTCCACCAGAATGACTCTAGCTAAGGTCTTCCATGACCTGAGTGAGTACTGTCATCCCCACAGCCTCTTTAATCCTCATCTGATTTGACCTCATTGCCGAATTTGACCAGCTCACCATCCCTCCTCACCACACTTCCCCACACTACTGCACATTTGGATCTCAGATAGTTCTCCTTATTTTCTGTTGCCTCCTATGTCTTCTGTCCCTCATGAATTTTGGTGTTCAGTCCTCTGTCTTTACCCTGCTTTTCTTAGGTGATACCACCACCTCCAAAGACTTCATCAGTCAATTGACATTAACCCTTAGATAAATACCTTGGACTTAAATTTCTTTCTAAGCTCCACACATATGCTGACTCCTGGACCTACAAGGAGTCTAACAACTATCTCACACCTAACAAGTTCATCTTCCTCTCCAAACCTGCTATATCTTGATTAGTGACGTCACCTTCCATCTAGCTACCCAAGCCAGGGACCTCATAGTCACCGTAAGCATCTCCTACTTCCTCACCCTCCACATTAACTGATAACAGATTACACTAATTCTCCTTCTAAAATGCCTTTCAATATATCCACTTTTCTCTTTCCACGCCACCAGCTTGGTTCAGGCCCTTAGTAGCTCTCATTTGGTCTGCTTTAAACTGTTCACCCTAACATCATTCTTACCCATCCACTCTCATTTCTGCCTCAGAGATCAGGGGAAAGTTAAAGTTCACTTTACAAAACAAAAATGGAACAGAGAGAATTTCTTTGATGGTTCTCTTTTGCCTACAAATATAAATTCAACCAGCCTGGTTCGAGTGCGTTAGACACCGTAGTTGGTGCCACTGCATGCATTATGTCTAAAGTAATACACTGGAAGTTAGGAAAAGTGGGTTCTCATCCCACATATGGGTCCATATACTTCTTTTCCAGTCCTAAGTTTTACCATCTGTAAATGAGAGGGTTGGATTAGATGATTTCTGAGGATCTTTCCATTTCTGACATCTTTATGAGAAAAGCAATTAAATATAATTAAGTTCATATCAGAAGACCAGTTGGGCTGCTTTGGGCTATCACTACAGATATTATGAGCTTAATTCTTATTTTAGTTCTATTAACTATTATTTTATATATAAATAATAATATATAATATTAATATGTAAACTATTTTGGGGGCATCTGTTCTTTGTCAGGCAGAGAAATCGATAGAAGCAGGAATCTGTTCTAATTCCCTAGGAATATCTGATTTAGTTGTAAGAGAGGAGAACACCCATAAATCCATATTATTTAGATGAATATTTTAATAAACAAATAAATAGGGAGAACACATAACTCTCCCATGCAGGAGAATTCCAAATTCTGATCTATTTACCTTTATCCATAAGAAGGTAAAGCATAGCTCCCCAGCCCTTGAGTGTGGGCACCCTGCAAGTCAGAGTTTGGAAAGAGGAAGAAGGACAGACTATGTGTGATCAGCAAGAAGAAGTGAGAAGAGGGTTATCCAGGTTATCCACCTGTCCAACACACCTGTCAGAGAATGAGTGAGCTTGGACTGGAGAAAGTTTGGCATCAAAATCTAAGTCAATTCAATTTGGTACACAAAGCTTGAAGGCATAAACATGGGCTCCATGCAAGTTTTGAAGGTAGTTGGGATGAAAACATTGTCGTTCAGTGCAGGATAAGCAGGAGGTAGAGATAAATTCATTGAGATCTGGACGAGGTGATGCTGAGGACAGAATCCAGGCTCCTCACAGAGACCATCAGCAGGCACCAGAGAAGGTGAGAGCTGGAGTTCAATCTCCAATCCTTGCAAGAGAACTGAGATACTAAACCAGAACCTGAGACCAGACCAACAAGGCAGAGCTTAGAGAGGGCCTGAAACCCCATAAAGATGTATCTGTAAGCTTACTTTGGCCACTCTGAACATCAGACTGCATAAACATGTCTAACTTGGACCCCACTCATTACTGGAGAAGAGACTCCCCAAGTGTTCTTTGATCTGCTCAGCACCAGATTAGATGCTGGGTAGAGCTGAGCCTAAGCAAAGGAGCTGTCTCTGTCCACAGACGGGCAAGGCCCAAAAAAGCCAGGGCCTGGCAAGCAGGGTCTTTAGCCACACAAGGGAAAGGTGGATCCCAAGCAGACCCAAAGAGTTAGATTGGAGCGTTTCTGTGGCCACCATACAGCTATAACTCTACCCAAGTATCCACTTACAGGGAAGAGACCTCCGTGAAATGAATATATAGTAAGATTCAAGCAAATAGAGATATAAGCCAGCTTTTCAAATAATAAGTGTCTTGAGCCTCTCTTGCTAAAGGGCAGCATCATCTTCAAAACATTCAGTGTTACAAGGAAGGAAGAGGAAAAATTGATTTCTCTCATCATATAAAAAGAACTACAGAAAATTAGGGTAGGATACACAGCTGTACTCTAATTTCGGCCAAACAGATCCTTGTGGTTTAGAACGCTCGTTTCAAATAAAAACTGCCCTCAAGAAAGAAAGACATTTGCCAACCATATATCTTATAGATTGTATCCTGTGTTAAAATATCAAATAAAGCCAAACAATCTGAGGGCTCATTCAGTTCTTTTAAAATCAAGCCAAACACCATTATTTTTTAGGGTCCCACAGGGATTTATCCAGGAGAAATATTCCCTTGACTGAAAGCAAAATGTTCACCCCTTGTGTCTAATTAGGTTTTCCGGGCACCCGCAGACAGTGACAATAGTCACACTGTGAAAGTGAAATTAAGAGTCAGATCATTTACTAGCAAGTTGAGGAGTATGTCTGGAGAGAATACCTTTGTTCCCACAAGTTCTAAGGCTTTCTTAGCAGACAATCTCCATTTTATTCTCTAAAGGGAAATTCCCTAAAAATTGGAGTTCTGTGGGCCTGGGGTGGGAGTGTGAGCAGATAATATACATCTGCTTGTAGTGCAAGACAAGGGATGGACGAGACATTCTTTCTTCATCAGTCGCTGTAGGAGAGGGGTCATGGTGGCAGGTGTTGTCACACATCCCTTCTACTAGAAGTGCCTGGGAGGTACAGAGGAGGTGGACAGGTCACAGCTGCCTCCATCTCGAAACAGACCAGTTGTGGACTCTGTCCTAAGGTAACTTGGATAAGTCAATAAGTCATTTGGCATCTAACACCCTCTCTTGTCTTTTTTTGTTTGTTTGTTTCCATTGTAAAAGAATATATTTTTATTAGTCCATTTCAAAGATCAAAGATATTTTTGGTACTAGTGGGGGAGACCGGAGGACAATGCCCTACTGCTGGTTCTCTTCATCCAAGTTCCCAGTGTATAGTAGTCAACTGTGTTCACATTTACCAAAAGGAATGCTTCCTGGAAAGGGATGGAGAGGGATGATTTACTGAGAGGGGCTAAAATAATTCAAGGCACATGGATTTATACCAGGAGAACATCTGCTTTACAGATCCTCAGACTGGTACATAGAAATAGAAAGCTAGAATCTTGAAAGTAAGGATACAGACTCTCAGTTTGATCAAGAAGATGATGAGACCCAAGCAGCTGTACCTTGGTATGAGTGGTTGTGTTGTTTTTTGTTTTGTTTTGTTTTTTGTTTTCAGTGGATCTGGAAAGTAACTATCAAAGCTAATCTGTTCTTTAACAAAAGAAACATGTACCGATTTATGTGCCACCCCAAACATAGTTTTGTAGTTCTCTAAGTTACCTGTGAATGTTGCATATTTACTTCTATCCCATCTGCTCTTTAAGAACTGGAAGTTCCTCTAAGGGAAACAGGAAGCTGTTTTTGATTCTGATGAATATATGCCAACTCCCCAGCGAGGGACCCTGAGAAAACATGCTAACCATTTGCTTGCTTACAGCTTATCACTTGCTATTGTTCAGTCTCTCAGAAATTAAAGACTTACATGCACTCGTGGGCATACAAAGCCTTGGGTTTTATTTCCTTGTGTTAGGATTTCTGGATCTGGGAAAAACTAGCAATTATTTCTTTTCAAAGGAATATTTAACTCTAATGTTCACATAACAAATAACACATAAACAAACAGTAAACAATGTTGACATAAACAAATATGATTTTTACTTTGAAAGAGGGCTTATAAGCCACAGAAATGAATAAGTTCTTAGAATACACAATAGTCATGTATAATATGCATTTTTTATAAATATATATTATAACATAAGTCCTTTTTCTTAAATTTATTTATATTCTCATTTCCTCAGTTTGTTTACTCTAGAGGGATCAATTAGCAAATCTCATCTTCTAAAATTAAATTCAGTTTCCATCTCTTTAAGAAATTATGAATAATATAGATATTAATTTTCAAATTTATTAATTTCCAGTAGAATGAGATGCAGAGAGGACCTTAATTTTCACACAATCGATTTTTAAACAACCCATTTCTACAAATAATTCTCTGAGAAAAGATTCATTAAAATTATATGGAAATAATACTGAGGCATCAGCATAAAAATATGGTATATATAATATTTTGCACTCTTACACAAGTATTATTCTCCTCAAAATAAAAATTTTTCTAAACTACAAGTTTCCAGGGTGCCTGAGTGGCTCAGTCAGTTAACCATCTGCCCTTGGCTCAGGGACTCAGGTCGTGATCCCAGAGTCCTGAGATTGAGGCCTGAGTTGTGTTCCCTGGCTCAGCGGGGTGGGGTTTGTTTCTCTGTCTCCCTCTGCCCCTCACCCTGCTCATGCTCTCTCTCTCTCCCTCACACTCTCTCTCTCAAATAAATAAATAAATAAAATCTTTAAAATATATATATATATATATATATATAAGTTCCCTACACAATTGTAGAGTCAAATAGCTACTTGATCCAATAAACAAATACCCAGAGCTTTAGGAAGGGTTGTAGATCATGTTGTTGCTGTCAGAGCATAAGGTGCTTCCTTCCCAGCCAGAGTTCATATTAAGAAAGTAGCATGAGAAAGGAAGTGTGGTCTAGTATGAAGAACAATAAGATGTCTCTTGAAATGTCATATTTACTCTAAGACATTGTTTTTTGATTTGTGACAATGGAGAAGAAAAGTGCTTTGGACTAGGATTCAGGTGAAGTAACTTGATGAAGTATAGTGAAGATCAAATGGGTGATATGTATTAGCCCCTTGCTGATTCCACTTTATGTTTGCCTGGCATTTTTCAGCTTGTTAAGGAAAATAACTAAGAAGTGAATTTTATCATTATGCAAATATGCAAAGCTATGGAAGATCTGTTTAAAATATTCTAAAGAATATGTAGCTAATCTTTTAAATGCTGGGGCTGCGGTTGGGGGGGTTGGTGTTGCAGGAAATGGAAGATCTCAGCCCAGATTGTTTGGAAAAAGTAGTGTCCTTCTGTCACTATGTGAAAAAGGGACAGGGAGATTGGGACCTAGAAGAGAGAGGATCAGGGGCAGGGGTTGTCTTCCCTGGGTTGTGGTAGGGCCAGTCGTCTTTAAAATTGGAAAAACTCATATTTCTTCTAGATAAATTCAGTGGCCGTTTTGGAATCACCCATTTCTAAGCCTGCCCTCCTGAGTAACTCTTCAAGCTTTTAAAATAATATCATTTCTCTGATTATTCCCTTCCTTTAAGCACTGTTGTAGATTTCTAATGTAACAATAAATGATCAGATATACCTTTTTCCATTAAGTGCTACAAATCGAATTGGTTTCTTTGTTCAACAGTAGTGACTAGCTTTAAAAAAAAATCCCCAAATCTAAAGAAATATCACTGAGATGACAAGCACTGGAGGTGAATGTGTCTGCATGGAGCTGTTGATTCAAGGATAGTTTCAGGGAAGTATTAGGCTGCATTTTTAGAATTTACTATTCACTGCAAGTAGATGGCACCTATTTTCCTTACACTCAACACCAACCCTCACTTTGCTGTGGCCCTGGAACAAGAATTTTCCCAGCACAACTAGAATTTTCTTTTACCATTTGCTAGCTATTTTTTTTAGGCGTTCTGAGGCAAATGTCCACAATTAGCTCTTTAAGCAACTGTAGAGAACAGAGTATTGATCTTGCCATAAAAAGAACTGAAGTATTCCTATGACTAGTTGTGTGATGTTGGTGAGTTACTTAAATTCTTCTCAGTTGCAAAATTTCCTCCTGTAAAATCCTTAATATAACACCTACCTCATAGGTCACAGGAGATGGAAGGTCATTAGGGATATACAATGACCTTATGTAAAGCAGGGAGGACAAATCGATTTCAACTTAAGTAACACATCTAGTCACATCTGTAACGCTTAGGAGTTTGGAACCATATCCATGTTGAGCAGGAAAGAGTGCTATGGTTGATTAGTGATGTCTGTCATGAGAGCCAAGTATAGGAGTGGGGCATATAAATGGCATCCCTGATATAAGGTATTATTTATTATTTAACCATCTTGGGTGGCATCTCCTTCTTCTAGGAAGCCTTGACTGATTGAACCTAACCAGTCTATATCCTTATTCTGATGGAGAAGTCAGAAGTCAGCTTTGTGTGTTTACTCAGTCAATGAGAAGTTATTTGAATAAAAATATCAATCATAAGTGTAAAGAGCAGCATTCATCATTGTTCATTCTTCAAAAGCAGATAGTCTATGGTAAAGCCACTCAGATCAAAGACATCCAGCAAAACTCTTCTCTTAAAATGAGAAAAACATCTTAATACTTGCATCTGTGTTTTCATTTTGTTTTGTTTGTTGTTATTTATAAGCAGAGGGCAACATCTGACACTGTTTTCCTTTTTCACAATCAATGTGACTATTTGATTTAAAAAAAGGATTCAGTGTAGGAGAGAAAAGATGCTAGAGAAGTAAAGAAGGAAGTTTCAAATTAAAGAAGAATGGAGTGGGAATTACAAGGAAATGCAGATCAAAGTGATAGGGCTGAGGGGCAAAGAAGGGACAAAAAAAATGGCTGATAAGAGCAAAAAGACGAAAGACAGGGTGAAGAGCAGTTAGAAGGAAGGAAGTCAGAGAAAAATATGTTTTCATTTATGCTACTCCGGAAGGATATTTTAAAACATGATGTCACTTCCATGTCAGTATAGCAAAGATATTTCATAAAACAGAGCTGTATTTCTTTTTTCCATCAGGACCAGATTATTGCCCCCTACAGATTTGATTTTTCTTTTTTTTTTTAGCCTAAGTTTTACAGAGAAATGCTGAAATGATTTACTTTCAAAAAAATTATGGCTTATTTAGGACACCCTTAAGAACATTCCTAAAATCAAGATAATCTAATCTTACTTTCACTTTGTGTATCCTATAAAGCTATTTAATTCTGAATTTAAATTCTCTGAAATATCTGTATCATATAAAGGGGAATCACTGTCAAACCTGATCTCACACTTTTCAGAATAATAAGTCTTTTCTTTTTTATGAACGTCCAAGCAATAATGACGTTCTCGACACAGAAGCAATTTCACTTTAAAATGTCACTTCCCTTCATAAATTTGCAAATCCAAACATAACACTTTGGATCTTATTAGAAATACAAAAGAGGTTTACAGTTATTTTTATTTTTATTTCTACTTGACTATCTCAGTAAATTGGAATTTAGGGATTTCCTTGAACTACAAAATTTTTCTTAGAGAAGTATAGATACGTGTTTCCCTTGTAGCAAAGAATGAATCCCTACCATGCTTTGTGTGTTACAACCCCCACATGGATCCCTTCCAGGCTCTGTGCATATGCATATGTCTGCACACACCCAGTTCGGTTGTATGTGAGCCTCTGGGTTCCGCCCCCCCCAGCCCCGCCTCCCAGGATGTGATCCATTACAAAGCACAGTTCCTTAGAGCATCTTACAGCCAACTCTCACCTCAACTAATGATAGGTTTTGCTGGATTGATTCATTTCCCAGGAGTGGGATCTGATATAATGCATGATATGGACTATATAATAGGCCTATAAACATTTACATGAACATATGACCTGTTAAACAATGCAAATGTTCATAGTAAGTGAAAGCCTAAGGAAATTAATGTATTTCCATTAACTGGAATACTATGCAGCCATTATAGACCATATTCAAGTATTTTTAAAGATATAATTGAAAAAATCAGGATTCAAAATGGTATATACAGCATAATTAGTATAATTATACACACAGAGTGGGGCAAATAAAATTAATCATTATAAAAGGACCAAAAGGAAATAATACTATCACTGTGACTGAGTGGCTAGATTATAAGTGATTGTTTTCCTTCTATGTTTCCATTTCTTTTCAACATTTACTTTAAAGAGGTTATGCAATTTTAATAGTATGCTTTTATTTTAAAATATGTAACAAGACCAGGTTTTTTTAAAATTTCCAAGGGAACATTTTTAAATTTTTATTTAAGTTCAATTTAATTAACATATAGTGTATTATTAGTTTCAGAGGTAGAATTTAGTGATTCATCAGTTGCATATAACAGCCGGTGCTCATTACTTCAAGTGCCCTCCTTAATGCCCATCACCCAGTTACCCCATCCCCCTTCCCACCTCCCCTCCAGCAACCCTCAATTTGTTCTCTATCGTTAAGAGTCTCTTATGGTTTGCCTCCCTCTCTGTTTTTATCTTATTTTATTTTTCCTTCCCTTCCCCTATGTTCATCTGTTTCTTAAATTCCAACATATGAGCGAAATCATATGGTATTTGTCTTTCTCTGACTTATTTCATTTAGACATGTTTTGTTTTTGTTTTCCTCCTAAATTCATCTTTTACTGTCAAATAAGAGAGGATCAAGGCAAATTGTAACAGTGATAAAAGAAACAAGAAGTGGGCATTCCAGTTGGGAACCTGGGATGAGATATGAAAGCTGCCATAAAGAGGTCTGAAATCAACTGGGTACAGCTGCAGTTACATCATTATATGGTCAAAGTTAAAACTGGGATTAGTCCACCTAGAAATGGAAAGAGGGACAGAAGTCCAAATTTACAGCCAAAAAAATAAAAAATAAAAATAAAGGAAAGGAACAGGAGGCAAGATGCTGGCATATCATGGGATATCTCTTATAATTAATAGAATCCACATACTCTCTGCCTCTTTGGAGAGAACTAAGCTACCAGTCAAGACTTATGACCAAAGGGGCACTTAGTCAGCAATACAGAGTGCACAGAAATACTCTTCCTCAGGGGTCATGGTGGCCCAGGATCATCCCATCAGAAATGAGGCAAACTCTTGGATGTGTTTTGAGTTCAGCTGAGCAATCATGCTGATATTCAGGAGTTTGCTACTTGCATACTTATTCTTGATGGCGATGAATTTGGTTAAGTTTTCATTTATTTTCACTACATTTTTGGCCATATGCTACATGACTTCCAATACTTCGTTCTCTGCATATCCAGTAAAACTGCTGCTTTAAGTTCCATTTTCCTCAGCCTGGAATCATCTGGGACAGGAAGGAAGCAGCCATTGCCTCCTTAGAAGGGTGATAGTGCATCATTTTGTAGTCAGTGAGAGTCAGCTCCATCAAATATGGGGAGTTAGCACCATATCCTGCCCTCACCTCCTCAAGTACACACATCTGTCAGCAGGGCCTTGCTACAAATACTAAGGCATGCGAGTCATAGTACACACCTGAATCTTATCTCAGCCACCCATCATGCGGTGGAAAGCATGACTGCTGTCAGTCCTCATTCAGCCTGCCTTTCCACTCAGTCCAGCCGAGGTGTGAGGGAACCTCCAGATCAAAATAGAAGGAAGAGAGCAAAGGGCAATTGAACCAAGGTAAACAATTGCAAAGCACAAAAGTTATTTCAATTGTAACCAACCCTTGTGCTTTCTCTTTTTTTTTTTTTAAATAACATGGGTGTGAAGGAAGTTAATTTCCCCGTATTGAGTGGTATGGTGAAACATAATATTAACCTATTAGCTCATTCCATCAATTTCTAATTCAATATTATTCTCTGAGGGCCTCCTTTGGTCCAAGCACCCTCTCAGGCACTGAGATTGCCACAATAAATAAATAAATAAATAAATAAATAAATAAATAAATAAATAAATAAACTTGTGTAGTTTATAGTCTTGGTTGGGAAAGCTGAATTTTAATAGGAAAAAAAATCATGAACTAGATAACTAGATAGTTTCAGGTATTGGTAAGGGTATGAAGACAATAATAGGATGACGTGACCAAGAGGTCTACTTCAGACAGTCAGGAAAGGACTGTTTAAAGAGGTACTATCTGAGCTGAGTCATAAAGATACTAAAACTGGCAAAGACCTGGAAGGATGGTATATCTTCAGAGGATGATCTCACATAAAGACAGGACCTGCAGAATGCAACACCTTCCATGAAAGGAGATAAGCTAGGGAAAAAGTTTCTGTTGAAGGAGACAATGAAGACATGGTGTTCCATCTTGGCTCTGGGTGGAGGAATGGGACAGGTAGAAATGGTTCCCTGAGAATTTATATTTATGAGTCTGATTCACATGGGTTACAGCCAGAATTTACACTGTTCACATGGGTCGGGGGTGGGGGGGTGTGGAGCTTAAAAATTAGTTTAGAATGAGAATTTACTTCTCATAAACAAATGAAAAGCATCTTAAAGTTGGTCCCCCCCAAAAATTCCCACAAAGTATCTTCCATAAAACATACTCACAATATCAAAAAAGGAGAAACAGACACAGAAAGACTGTAAACATTAGAATTATCAAATGCATGCCCTAAAATAATTATGCTCAATACAGTTACATAAATAAAATTATCTATTTAAAGTATAACAGAGAGGAGCCTATGAATGAGATATACTTGGAAAAGAATTAGAGTTTATAGAAAAAAATCAAAATAATTTCTATAAATGACATTAAAAAGTCAACCAATAGTTTAACCAGGAGATGAGGCACAACTGGGAAAATGTGTAAAATACTTTGTTGGACCAATATAAAGCACTGATAAAGTTAGAGGTTGGTAGATTTATGAATATAAAGCTGGCTGCCCCTGATTACTGCCAATGGGATGTTGGAGAAGAGAGAGGTGAGCTTATCAAGCATACTCTCAGGGCAGAAATTTTCCCTGCATCCTCCTTCTACTGAGAGAAGAATGTGAGCTTCAAGAGAGAAGGACCCAGTATAACTTAGTCAGCAGTGGACCTGCCAGCATTTGGAATAGTTCTTGGTCAGTGCTCACTACACATTTGTTAACTGAATGAATGAATGAATGAATGATGTATTTAGTAAACAGTTGATAGAAATCCTGCAATGCTATTTGGAGATTTTAGTCTAATTCTGGGACTACACATCTCTAAAATATCTAGAGAAAAAACAAAAATTTCATACCATTAGAAAACATTTTTGTGCCAATGCCAAATGCCCAGATGTTGCTATCTAAAGAATTTGGAATTCTGTACGTCATTGGCAGGTTATAGTGGTCTCTTTTATCATCCTCTTATTTGGTCATGTTGAAAAAACCTGAGCAATACTCCAACAGTCCCTGTTCCATCCTCCCACCTCCTGCACATTTTGAGATACTGAATTTAAAACATTTAAATGCCATCCAATGGGGCGCTGATGTAGTCTTCAGAATTTCAAACCTCTTTATCAGTTCTCACAGATTATTCCACACTTGTCTTTAATGCAGCATATCAGTTGAGGAAGTGGAAGGGGAAAAACATGAGTAAAAATTTTCACTACTGAATCTCTTCCAGTCTGTGCCACATTGTATATCATAGGTGTGTTCTCCTCTGGCCATGGTGACTTTTTTTCTGGCTCTCAAGCAGATGTGATTTCATCAGTACAAAATCAGGTGAAAACCCAGCCATTTCATCTCCAAGACAATCTATAAGTCTGCATATATGATGCCATTCCTTCAAGATCAGCTTCAAATTGGGCACTTCATCTGCAAGGCCATTTACGGTCCTGAAAGGGAACAAAATGGTGGCTTTATGACTATGTCTCACTGGGATCTCAATGCCGCTTTTTTTAAGCAGGGTCGTTTTTGTTCACAGTGATGGAATAGATTTCCTAAAATGGATGGAGTCTTAGCAAAACAGGATAATGAGTAGGCTCTGCCAATCTGCTATAATCTTTATACCCTGAAAGCCTAACTGAACTATAAAACTCAGAGTAATAACCACAAGTTATATATGAATGACAAGCTTGTAACTAAATTACTAAAAGGTTAATATTGCTATAATCTTTCATCCCCAGCTATAAGGTCCTATGCAAGAGCCTAAACAGTTTTTCACTCTTTTCTAGGCACTACAGGTAGAAGAAAACTATTTCCTACATAGAAAGCTTTGGAAGGAAGAACAGGTGTTCTAAAGTTCAAGTGCTAGTTCTCCAAAGACCTCTGAGATTGAGATCAATTCCTGCAGAACATTTACTAGATTCTAATCCCTGGCAAATCTACAGCTTCACATAGTTTGAAGTTTGATTGCAAGTGAAAGGAAGCCTCAGTTCATTTGTATCCAGTTCAGAGACATTTTTAACAACAGTTATCATCACAAACCCTGTGTAGACAAGCGCTTGACAGAACCAACATGTGCAGCTTTTCTGCAGCCACAGACATCAGAAATGCCTGCAGCCATTGGGGTGAAATAGCCCCTCTTGAAAGAGACAAATAAGTGGTGTGGGGCAATCTCTTATCCAGGTTCCCAGTATTAGAGCAAATAAGAAAGCTAGTTTGCAAGCTAAATTTCTAAGCATCTCTCATAGCTGTATGACATAAAGTTCCATCATATGTTATAAGAATGTGCCATTTGAGATATTAATGACTTCATTATTGCATGCAAAGGGACGAGTACACATTGGAGGTGAGTTGCCCAGGAAAGTAGAAACATGCTCTATTTCTGATTGCACTTACACTTGTACTGCAGCAAGTTCTTGAGATAAATGACTTGAAAGATTTGAAAATTGCTTGGATGCTATAGATATTGGTCCTGAGAACATAGGGAAAGGTTTATTATGACACTCTACTGGGCCTAAAATAATGCTAGAAAGAAATACAAGTATGTATGAGATGCATAAATGTGCATTAAAAGAACACTTTTATGTAAATGTGAATATCAACCATGAGAAATGTTGAGTCCCAAGTTTGCCAGAAAATAAGTTATTATAGACAAAGGAGAATATACTAGTAGGTTGTACAGCATGGTAGAGATGCACAAATCTTCTACAAATACCTTTAACCATGAATTATTTCTATCTCTGGCACCTCCTCAACCGATGTGATCTGTCCCACTGGAATTGATACAGTGTTCTAAAATTCCTTAAACCTACATCAGCACCCTGGAGGTTGGATGGATTAAGATTCATTTTCTTAAGGTGTATAGAGTGCTTAGGGAAAGTGGAAGAGAGGACATGGCTTGGGATTTGGCTGTATGACATTAAAGGGAAATAATAGGGGAAAAAGGAGGAAATTCTGTCAATCTTCTATGTATTTGATATATTCTAGAAACCCTAAAGCTCTAGACATTTAGACATTTAGAAACTTTTTTTTCATTATGAAGGCAAAAGATCCAGTCTTTAGTCTTAATGGTTTCTTCCTCCCCCCGCCCGGCTATTTTGGGGAGGCATAAACCCAGAGTTAAATTAAAGCCTTGACTTACATTTCAAAAATCATAGACAAAGAATTTGAAATTATTTTTCTCCACATTAAAAATCATGGCTAGGATCTAAACTCACAGAAGTGAGTGACTTCACTTTTAGTATATTCTTCACCTCTGAAGAGAAAAAAAACTATTTTCTCATCATCTATAGTTTTATGCTTGAAACAGCACCTAAGGTATATTCATGAACCAGACAAGGCCTTATTACTGTTATACAATTCCATTTTGGCATCTACTCAGCCATGAAAGCAGTTTCATTTTTATGCGAAATATGCCAGATGGCATATGCACTGCATGGTTAAAACAAACACGCAGAACTCAGTTCTTCTGCAAGCACTTTCCTGGAGGGAACATGTGATCATGTGGTTATATTATCTGCATGTGGTACTTTAAGAGTAACCAAAGCCCTATGTTGGAAGATGCTTTTGTTGGTGTTTTGTTTGTTTATTTGTTTTGGCAAAGGAAGAGTATAGCTGGGGGAGTTACTGAGAATCGCCCTGCTAATAACTGAACTGCCAAGTGGTGGTGATGTGTAGCCCAAGCAGAGCTTCTAAAGAACTCAGATTGCTATTAAAAAAAAAAAAAAAATCCTATAGGAGCTAATGCACGTAGAATGGGCTGAGAAAAAATACATTGGATTGTCTCTGGATGGAGAATGAAGTCTCTTGATAATTCAGTAAAACCACATAAGATTTAAGAGCTGGAAGAATTATTCTAATATAATTATTGCAAAAACAGGAGAGATTCAAAAGTAATTTCCTTCAGAGAAACTAAGTGTCAATATTATCTTTATAAGCAGGAACAACATTAATAGTATGAAGGCTACATATGTATGTAAGACAAATACACCCTGTATGTAATAAAATTCAATTAAAGTGAACAAACATTGACCACCTGCTACCTTCCTAGCATTGTACCAGGTGAAATGGGAGATACATGACCTCAATTCACTTATAATCTTAGAGGAAACAAGTTTCAAATGCATAAAGCAGAACTAAAATTGAATACTATATTGCCTAATATGCAATAATGAGGGGTAATCTTAGTGGCTCCAACCCAGTAAGTTGCTATAAGTCCTTATGGGGATTTGAGGTAAGCCTTACCATTCTCAGTATCAGCCCCTTTTGCCAAACCTTGAATAAGGTCAGAGGAGATCTAGTCTTTGTCCTTAGATCAAACGTTGTCACCCTCATTTGAAGCTGAACTTGGAGCTTACCTGTTCTAAATCCATGTCCAATCTTCCCACCTCTCCGCCCATTTACTAACAACCCAAGTCTTACTTGTGTCTTCCCAGTTACACATTCCCTGTAGAGGAATACTATTTCAAATTGCCAAGAGTCATTTCCACGCTGGCAACAACAGGATTCAGATCCCACCCTATGAGTAAGGAAATGAGGGACCCATGAGGGCAACTGGAGCTTGAAAGAACTGGAAAAAGGAACCATCGATATGAAAAGTGGGAACAAAATTAAGAGGATATGATGGCTGAAAACAAACCTCACTCATGTCATAGTTGCCCGGGCAGGCCTTCTGCTCCGCCCTACAGAGCAGAGCTTACTGAGTAATCACGAGTGAGGAAATGTCTTAGACACAGAACCACCTGGCAGAAAAGGACCTTGGAGATGATGATATTTTGATTTTCAACAGTCAAGAGTAACTCACTCAAGGACATGACCATGAGTCCCAGGTGCTGTCCCCAGTGTCCTAGAAGCCTTCCTGGGACAAACCGGTGCTGCACACTATGGGTGATACCTTTCCTGAGGGAGTAAAGAAAGAAAGAAGGCGAATCTGGCAGCTCTGCTAAAGAGTCAGTTCTTATTTTTTTCTTTTCTTTCTGGCTTTTTCTTAATCCCACAGTTGGTACATATACTATTAATTTTGGTACATATTCTCAATCACATAGTTGGTACATACACTGTCTCATTTTCTAACCTGATACATGTGAACATCTCCCAGTCTAGCTTATAACATTTCAACAGAGCCAGGATGAGAATGAGATGAAAGAGGCAACTTGCACAATCCTGAGACTGAGTGTTTCCTTACGTTTTAGTGTGTTAAAGGATTTCAAACCCAAAATAATCACAGCATCTCAGGCAGACTTATTTTAGACATATTTCAAACATCAGTCTCTTGCCCATGGGTTTTAAATTTAATTTGAAACACATTTTGCTGTCTAAATTATGCGAATAATAATTGCCTTGAAAAGAGAAAAACTGCTCCGTACTATTGCCGTACGACCAATGAAAGAGTGAATAAGTAAGCGGGACAACTGGCGAGAAGGGCACATCTCACGTGTGATCATTTGCTAGAACATGAAGCTTTGGAGCTTTTGAAATATAGATGAGATTAGAATGTGGCTTCTCTTTTGCATAAGTACTCCTATTTGAATTAGGGCACTTAACTCTATCAGCACCAAGGGCTGAACTGATCAGTAAGATCCCTCTCATGTTGTTATGAAATGATGCTCTGGCTGAGACTACTGGGGCTAATGCTTTGCAAAGTAGAGTGAGCACAAACCATCCAATGGACAATTGTGAGTCTCAAGAGCCTGAATATGGATAACAAGAAATCAGAGAAGATAGTGACAGTACTGAAACCCTAAGGCAAACCCAAACCAGCTTAAACACCAAAGGGAAGTTGGTTGGTGCAGGGACTCCCAATTTACAGTTGAGTCATCGAAAAGCAGGAAGGTTAGGGATGGATTTGGGCCTCAGGAACAGCTAAGGCTATGACCACAGCGATGAATGCCTCTCTCTCAATGTCCTTCTCCCTCTCTGTCTCTCCCTCTCTCCCCGCCTCCCCTTCCTCTCTTTCTCTTTCTCTCTTCTATTTGTGTCTTTCCCATATTGGATTCCTTCTCTCCCACTGCAGCCCCCTTCTTTCTCCAAGTATCAAGAAATTTGACCTGGAGAAAAGGGTCATGTGAGAAAAGGTCAGCCCTGACATGGACACACACTAACCTCCCAGAGAAGAGAGGGGGTAAGGAAGGATGTTGCTGGAGAGACAATTCCATAGATGTCTTTTTAGCATTCATTCTAAATGTCACCTTGTGCCAAAGACCACTCTACAACCTTTAAAGAAGAAGAACCCCAACAGATGTGTGCTAAAGACTAAGCATTTCTTTATTTTATGTAACTTAAAAGACGGGAAAGAAGGAGGACATGGGAACTGCTTTTAGAAACAACACAATACACATATTTATATGGCCTATCTTTCCTGTGTTGGGGACACTGACTTTATCTTGTCAAGAGGGAAAAATAGGGACAGGGAAAGTTGGGTCACTGATGTCTTCTTGGTCACACCATTCAGAGAATCACCATCCATGTCTCCAGTAGCCAGTACCTGAATCAGCATTTGAGGCAGTCTTGGGTTGTGGAGGTTGTGTTGTTTCATTCTGAGGAGTGACAGAGCAGAAGAGGCCTGCTGCTGTGAATCTCAACATAAGGAAATTTTCTAGACCAATGCTCAGCAGATACTTCTCCTTACCCTCATGGGAAGAAATTTCCTGCCCTACAGGAGTTTGTATCAGTCAGCTGTTCTCTGAAAAGATGAAAGAGAAAAGTTGACCCTGCTTTCCTGATTGTAATAATAGTAGCAATAATGATAAAATAGCCATAACAACATCAACAACTACTATTTTAACTTTTAAATAAAAACAGCTAACATTTATTTATAGTTTGCAGTACACAGGTACAGCCCTGGAAGTTGTTCGTGCATATAACCACTCCACTTTTATTACAAACTAATGATGAGAATCCGGTTGCCAAATGAGGTATATATTCTTAAGACGCTTAAAACCTAGCAAAGCACGATTACTAAAATTCAATCTACCAATTAACACAATGGTTAGGCATGTGATCGTTGTTTAAAATCCAGTGATTAGCCAAATGAGACTCCCTACATTAAACCACCACCCCCAGAAACTCTGTTGCCAAATGTTGTCAAAGAAAAGAAGGAAAATTATTTCTTTGCTCTCTCAGATACTCTAGGGATTTCCTGTGTGGTCACGATATTTGAGTGGTACAACCTGTTGTCTGAACAAATTCATCAGTTTGGTCATGAGGTATTCTTAACAAATGGACCAGTCTGTAGCTAAGAACACATAAAAAGAAAAAAGAAAAACTTCTAAGACTTAATCGCATCTCTACAGAATCTATTGTTTTGTAAAGAGAGTGAGCTCTGCTTGTATTCCTTTTCGAATTTTGAAAATGGGTCTTGCCCTTTTGGCTCCTTTATGGATTGAAAATGTTAATTCAATAATATTTATTTTGCACCCATAAGGACCTATCCCTTCAATGACTCGACAAAATAAATGCTTTAGTTAAATTTGACTATGCTTTGCCGGTAGCTCTTAAGATATTTTCCCCCCTGAATTAATGAAACATACAAAATTCAGATGGTAGCATATGGTGTCTTCCATGGGAACATTTCATTTAAATTACTGAGAATTCTGCAATCTGATTCCACTTTAATAAACACACAAAAAGTACTTCTTATATTATAAATGTCTAACTAGCCAGATTAAGTATTTTCATATGCTTTGCTGATTTTTCCAGTACCCTCAGGAGTTATAATAAATGTTTTATGTATAATCAAAGGATATGTGCAAGCTATTTATCAACTATTAAGCCCCTGCTTAAATATTTCTAAAATATCGAGGGGAGTGGCAATCTACATGAAACTATAGCAAACAGCCCAACCTGACACTTAATACATTCCAGTGCCCCTGCACATCCACAGAACTTATTAATCAAACATTCCATTAAATCATTATCCCCTAAATTTCAAAACTGACCTACACATGGGAAACAGGGGAATATAAATTATTAAAAAAAAAAACAACTCCTGGGGGACAATTTGAAAATATTTATTAACATCCTTAAAATTCTTCACAACTTTTTTGACCTAGAAATTCTGCTTCTGTGAAGTCATCCTAAGGAAGCAAATAAATATACGAAAGAATTTATGTTTATCACAGCATGATTTATATCAGTGCAGTTGGCATGCCCCAGCCTGTGGTTTTATAATAAGGTAAAATTTTCACTAAATACTCAAAATGGCAATCATATGCCATTTTACCCTTAGTTGCCTATGCTGGATGTAAGCTGACCTCAGATTGTCTTTCACTTATTCCTGAGAGAAAAAAAAAAGATGTTCTGATCTGCAAAGAGTACTCTTGTACATTTTTAAGAAGAAGGCAGTTTAAAACTGAGGGTTCTAGAGGGGAGGGGCTGGGGGGATGGGTTAGCCTGGTGATGGGTATTGAGGAGGGCACATTCTGCATGGAGCACTGGGTGTTATGAACAAACAATGAATCATGGAACAGTACACCAAAACAAATTATGTAATATATGGTGATTAACATAACAATAAAAAAATTTTTAAAAAAAGAAGAAGGCAGTTTACATATATGTACAGGAGTAGAACATGCAGTGCCTAGGGGATAAAAACCTGTCTGTATATACACCAAAATGCTAATAATAATTATCACTGGATGGTTGGGTTGCAAATGATTTTTTTTAATACTTATTCTGCAATTTCCAAATTTTCAACACAGTGGTTATTGTTCTCATTATTATAACCAAGTAATACAGTACATATTATAAAAGCTGTCAAGGTACTAAATATGGGTGCTGCCCAGCCTTTCACTGATGACCTCCTCTTCTAGAATATTCCTGCCTCTAAGAGCTCTGTTTCCTGCTTACCTAAGAAAGCTCTTGGAAGCCTCTGACACTGCTTCTCAGACTGCAAAGCCCCTCAGTTGTAGTACTGTGATCTGTTCACACATCCCATGCACATCATTCCTACTCATTAATTTTATGAGTAGAAACATAGATGAGATCACTGGCAAAGTCACAAAGGCGTGTCCTCGCAGGTGGGATTTGAACTTGTATCATTTCATTATCAAGCGTGTTCATTCTGGAGTCTAAACTTGCAGATTCCATTTCTCTCCAAAGTGGAGGGCCCCACAAGTGAAAAATGGAAAGTTTGTAAATTTTCAATTTAACCTGGAAAGGACTGGGTTCAGAACAAACCCAGATACCCAGAATTCTACCCAACATCTCCACTTGTATCTACAGGGAGCAGCTCAAACTCAATTTGTAGAAACACTTCCAGAAGCTCCTTATTGCTCACTGAGTCACATTCAGATCCCTTAGTCCAGCATTTCAGATTTTCTACGCCCTGTTCTTAACACCGTTTCTGCCCATATTGCTTTCTGTTTCTGGACATAATTCCTTTTTACCCAAACATTTTTATTCACCATAATTTAAACACATAATATGTCTGTCAGTTTTCATGCATTTACTTATGCTGCTCCCACTTCTTAAAATTTTCTGCTCCGTATGGATTATGCCATCCATTAAATGCTGTGTCTTACCTTCCCTGCTCCTATATCAGACCCAACTAGTCTAATTTAATTTCTGGTTCTGCCTTAACCCAGACTGAGGAGAGAATAGACAGGCTAAATTGTTTTTAAACTTCTCAAGTTTTAAAATATCTTTCCTCGTTTGCTAGAGAAGCAATGCTTGCACAATAATGCTTACATTATCCTAAAAAAAAAAGGAAACATTTGCACGTAAACTATGCTTTACCATCAACAGATTCCAAGACAGAAAACAGAATTTGAGAAGGGAAAATGGACAAGTAAATCCTCACATCTATTTAATTACAAAGCACTCATGTAAAATTTCCTTTGGCTTCCTCCATCAATACAGCAATGATTTTCATAACCACTTTGACAGGACAATTTCATCAATTCGGCAAAACAAAAAGGAAAATAAGATAGCATCAGTCCCTTTGATTTGATTCCTTTCTTCTTTCATTTTTAGCTTATTAGATTACATGCATTTCTAAGAGCCACCAAAATAGAATGGCATTAAAAAATACAAATAAAATAATCAGAGAAAGACCAGTTGTGGTCAGAAGATGAGTGTCAGGCTATGAAGTTCACAATATATCTTATAGGCAAAGGGGATCCTAGTTGAGTATTTCAGGCAGGGGACTAATGTAATCAGATTTGTTTCTCAGGAAGTAACCTGGTCAAAAAAAGAAGATGAACTAGGATTGATGAGGGGTGAGGTATAGGGAGCTATGGCCATGATCAAGCAAATATTGAACTTGGGTATTGGGGTTGGGGAAAGAAGCGCTAAGGACGGGGACTAGAGGTCAGATTGTAAAGTGTTTTTGAAAAGCAGCATGTTAATTGTTGGAAGCTAGGGAGTGATGTCCTGGGGATATTGTAAGAAACTGACTTTTAAGGAATCTTTCTGCAAACAAACGTTTATTAGCATTTTTCATATTGTATGTCTGTTACCACCTATAGAAAAGCAGTAGCTACAAACCACAGCCATCTTACTTCTAAAGCCAAGAGAGAAAGTAGGCACTGCCCGTTATTCCCTTGACTCTGAATCTGCCCATTTGTGAGTTTGAAATGATGAAGAAGCAAAAAGAACGTCTCCTCTAGACAGAAAAATTTGATGACAATGATTTCCTAATAGAAACAACATCAATACACACAAACGGGAAAATACAAAGAGCAGAGGGTTAAGTGTGCAGTTAGGTCCAAATGCCGAATGTTGAGTTGCTAAAATAGAGAAGCGTCACTGGAATTTATTCTGAAATGAAGCTTTCACAGTGCTTGTCAGCTCCTCCAATAACAGTTTATCACAACATTGGCTGACAGATCACACCATATTTTTAATATTAACTCATCCACAGCTCTAGATGCAGGTGCTGCAAAGAGTCCAAAGTCCATGGACGTTGTAAACAGGGTTTGCCACCCCGGTTTTCTCAGCCTTGAAGATTAACTCCCAGGCCCTAGATTCATTCTCCTAACATGCAGAGGAGAGGGGAAGGAATTGCCAGAACTGGTTTCTTGGTAAGCCCCTTTCTGCACAAGTAAGATGGTAATCGTCAAAAAATTGAAGGTTGGGCACTTTAATTTTCTACCATTTGTAATCATATGCAAACTGTGGCAAAGCCAAAAATGAAGTCAAAGTACAAAGGCATCTAATATGTCATTTCTTGTGTCATTTTTCTGGACTATGGATCTGGAGAAAATAAGCTCTTTGCAACTGGGTAATTCAGTTATATGATGCACTCATGCAAAATCCCATTTTAAGTGACAGGGCATCATTACAGAGTAACCACATGATATGGATAGGGGCTGGCGCAGACTCCAGCGGATGGTCGCACTTCTTTATTTGAGCTGTTACATCACGAATCAGAGGGCACCAAAATGAATAAGAGCTCTAAGAGTAGAAACTCCATGCTGACATGAGAACAGAGGGCTGCTTAGGCACGCTGGCAGTTTCTTCAGGACTCGGTAGGGCAGTCAAGTTTCCAATAGATGGAATTTTTTTTTAATTTTCTAATTTGCATATAGTTGACACGCAGCGTTACATTAGTTTCAGGTGTACAGCATAGCAATTCAACGTCTTTATAGGTTATGCTGTGCTCACCACAAGTATAGCTACCATCTGTCACCATGCAACCCTATTACAACATCATTGGATATATTCCCTGCACTTTGCCTTTTATTCCCACAACTCATTTATTCCATAGATGGAAGCATGCATCTCCCACCCTCCTTCACCCATTTTGTCCATCCTCCCAGCCCCCTTCCCTCTGGCAACCATCAGTTTGTTCTCTGTATTTATAGGCTTGATTCTGTTTTTTGTTTGTTTATTTGTCTGTTTCTTTAGATTCCACATATGAGTGAAATCCTATGGTATTTTCTTTCTCAGTCTGATGTATTTCACTTAGCATAATACCTTCTAGGTCTAGATGGCACATTTCTGATGAAACAAATAAAATACCTAAAACAATAACTAAATTTAAACTACTCCCTCCAGTAATGACTTTAAAACATGTGAAAGTTGTGTAGGGGAATAATCTTTAGGTCTAGAAATACAAGAAGAAAGTTAGAAAGTTCATGTTTGTATGGGTTAGCAAAAATTAGACAAGATATAGCACGGTTTAAATGTTTATCTGATAATGTGTAAGCTTGGTACACTGGGTCACACACATACATAAAAAGATAGGTGAGAACTTCTCTGGGCTTGAATTGGAGCTAGAAAAAAGTTGTCTGCCTCAATATTGTTAGTAACCCCAATTATTTAAGAAAGAAATTCTAAGCATGTAGTTTCTCAGTGAAGCAGCAAGAGGCAGAATAAACACAAGCTTAAGAGACAGACACAGGGGCACCTGGGTGGCTCAGATGGTTAAGCATCTGCCTTCGGCTCAGGTCATGATCCCAGGGTCCTGGGATCGAGTCCTGCATCGGGCTCCCTGCTCCTTGGGAGCCTGCTTCTCCCTCTGCCTCTCATGAATAAATAAATAAAATCTTAAAAAAAAGAAATCTTAATGTGCTTAATTAAAAAAAAAAAAGAGACAGACGCAGGTTCAAATCCTGTTTCCTCCCACTTAGTAGCAATGTGACTTTACCAAGTGTAAATTTTGGATGAGACTATTGGCCCCATTAGCTAGCGTGAAGGTAACAGGTGGAAAACACCTGACATAAGTCATGTTAATTTGCATCTCCCTTCTTCTTTTCCCTCTGAAGCCAAGGTTCTTTCAGGCTCCCAAGGGATCAATTACGGCAGCAGTTGGTCCAGAGCAAGGCTGTGTTATGAGGCATCCCACACAGTTTCTTGTTCATTTCATTCAAGCCACCTTCATTGCAGCTTCCTTCCATTTTCTGACTCCTTAGAGATGAATTGATGTGTCTGCCTGGAATACAAATTGCTAAAGTCGTGCTTATGTCTTCGTCCTGACAGCTAAGATAAAAGTTTTATGGAGAAGTGGGTTGTGCTCAGGCAATAGCACAAAAAATACAACTCTTTAAATCAGCTTAATTTTACCATTCTCAAAAAATTGCTGAAAATATTTCCTCCTCTGTATCAATTTTTAGAGACTTGATAAAGCAAAAACCTCTTGTTAGTCCCATAATTCTTCCTGCACAGAAGAGATCTAATATATTTCCCGAGGATATACTTTGACGGTTGAGCTCTACAATGATTTCATAAAAATATCAGGCATAAAAGAAATATCAAGGATGAGCCCTGTTTCTCTCATAGAGAAACAAAGTTCCTCTCGCTTCAGCAGTTTGCACGCCAATATGATACTAAGTTGTTATGGCTGAATTTAGTAATAGAAACAACCACACTCGTGCACATGGCACAGAGGAAGGGTGTCTCTCTGCCCAGCTGCTGCTCCACAAATTCCCAATGCCTGGGGGGCCCAGGAGATGGCAGATGGCCAGTCAGGGAGCTCTTCACTCAAGTGTTCATTGAGGCCACTTCACCCTGAAACTGCTTGGACCTCCACTTTTACTGGCATGAAGTGAGCTTATCTCAGCCTCAAGTGAGTCTGGAAAAGGTGCTTTGTGTTATCTACGTAATTATTCCGGTCCCCTGATTATGCAGGACGGAAGACAAAGAAAAGAATTTTGTCCCTCTCTTGGTTGTGAGATATTAACAATGAAACAAAAGAATGAATTAGTAGATTCTGTTAGATTATGAGACCGAAGATTAAGTGTATACATAGTGAGTGTACTTGTTCTTTGCTCCAAGATGTCTTCTTCTTCCCACATTCTGAGTACTGGAACAGAATGAGAGAGAATGCTCATGATTTGTGTTCATGGTTCTGATGAGGTTATGATACATCACAAAAACAAATTTATATCCACTATTCAAAATATAAGACCGAAGTATCCCTACTTGGGGAGAAGCACAGGTGAGAGAAGAGGAAGGAAGGAAGTAGGAGCATCTGATACAGAGCCAGCTCACCAGAGATTAGGTCACCAGAGGTAATGTGTCATTATTGCTGTATGTTGGATTGTCATCATTACCAAGGGTCAATATTGGATCAGTTCGGTGGGTGGACATCTCAACAGAATGAATAGAGAAGACAAATAAACAAATGTAATGAGAGATTTTAGAAAGTTAGAAAGGAAGAGGAGAAGGAGAAAACAAATAAGGAGATATAAAGAAATAGAAATTAGATAATTAGGAATGCTCTGGGACTTGATTCGATAAGTAAATATAGATCAGTGTCAGCCATAGAGCCCTGAGTGCTTTAGAAGAACATGTTTTGCATAAATAAGAGGGTTTTTTTTTTCCTAAAGGGACAGACAACACAGAAAATTCACAGGGTGTGTAAAAATTCAGTCTATCATTCTCAGTGGACCTCTCCCAGGACCTGTTTCTCATTTTGTTGTAAGCTATATAAAACACATTTAAGTACAGGATCTCAGGTATGTTGACTTTTAAAAAAAGAACCTCACTTTGGGAGCTCTTCAGGGACAAGAAACAGAACCTGGGTGCTTTTCATCTTTTTCTGAACACTCTTGTCTTCCTTCACTGTCACAAACATACAGTGCCCATTTTTCAGATGCTATATAGTCTCTTATCGATTGCAGCTGACATCTAGAACAGAATCAAATACGTTAAGTCTTTTCTGCAGGTTTTTTTGACATTCTAAGCCTGAAACTTTTCAGGAAAAACTTAGCCTTCTCATACTTTATTCATAATTGTTCATGTTTAATGTTTTTAATTCACAATTGTTAATATACAATTGTTAATAAATGTATGATATCGAGCCTTTAGTTTCTTTGTTCAACCAGTTGCCAGATCAGCCCTCCATTTTCTACCAAATTCCTCCTTCCCACTACCATGTAATAGCATGCCTGGAGTTCATCGGGGCCATCGGAACACATATTTGAAATCCACCCAGTCATGGAATGCCAAGAGTGTCTTACTGCCCAAACTATAGCCACCATTTCACTGAACAGTTTTTAAAAAACAATTTTACAGTTGTTGTCCGCTAGTGTGCTGCTGTCTGTTTAATCAGTTCCTTATTATACGGAATCCATTCAACTCCCAAGACATACAGGAAGGAATGGCTTCTAATGAGAGAATGTACATGTATCATTGACATATTGGCACACTGTGAATTTCGTTGTGCCCACAATTCAGGTCCAGGCCATTCTGTGGGTAAAGCCTCACTACACACTCAAAAATCATCATCTGTTTGAGGGATGAAACTCACTAACTCACTAAACCTTTATTATTAAGGTACTGACAATGTCCCAGACACTATGCTATAGAGTTCATAGGTGGTGTGTATTTATCTCAGAAACAACACAATGAAGCAGATACTATCTTTGGGTACAATTTACAGATTTAGGAAAACATTGCTGAGAGAATGAAGTCACTCCCAAGGCCATGCAGCTAGTTAGTGGCAGTAAAATTTGAATCCAGGTCTTTATGTCTCCAGAGCCATGCTCAGAAATAGCACTAGTTTTAGCGCACTTAACAGTCACATGGAGGTCTTATTTAAGGCTACAAAGTTACACAGAAATTCTGATTCTTATCCAGAAAATCAAGAATGAGGTTCACCATTCTACATTCTACATTACCCACTCTCCAGGTGATTCTAATGCAGGCAGTCTGAACATCACACTTTGGAAAGCGCTGGATCCTTACAGTGTCTCTTTGCTTCTGCTATGTGGCCTATTATATATTTTAATGCCAATGGCAACGGTGTCACTCACACATGCTCTTTCTTGCCATATCCGCATCAAGAGGTAGAATTTAGGGATGCCTGGGTAGCTCAGTCGGTTAAGCGTCTGTCTCCAGCTCAGGTCATGATCCCAGGATCCTGGGATAGAGTCTCACATCGGGCTCCTTCCTCAGCGGGGAGCCTGCTTCTCCCTCTGCTCATGCACTTGCTCGCTTTCTCTCTGACAAATAAATAAAATCTTTTTTAAAAAAGAGGTAGAATTTATTTCTCTACCCTCTTGAATCTAGTAGGCTTTGTGTCTGCTTTGACCAATAAAATACAGAAGAACTGATGCTGTTAAAGGCATAACCTTTAACTAGCCTGGAATCATTTGCTTCCTCTCTCTTTAAACCACAAGACTACCCTGAAACCACCATGCCGTGAAAAGCCCAAGACTTATAGAAAGGCCCTGAAAGATGAGGCCGCATGTGATGCAAGAGAGAGTGAGAGATAGAAAGAAAAGTGCTAAGGAGCACTAAAGCACCGCACATGAGTAAAGATGGCACCTTGAAAGTGGATCTTCCAGCTCCAGGCACCCCAGTGGCCACCATATGTGGCAGAGATAAACCATCCAGCCGGGTCCTTCTTCAATTCCTGATCCCAAAATCATGAGCAAAATAAATGATGATGTCAAGCCCTAAATTTTGGAGTAGTTTGTTACAGAATAATAGAAATCTGCAGTATACTCCCACACATAACTATAATTATATATAAATATTATATATACTGGATATACATATATTGAAAGCAAAATTAAAAAATGAAACCCCTATGCAAAAAAGATAATTCCTATAATTATCTTATAATTTCCTTGAATTCTCATATTTTATTTTGAATGTATAAACATGGCCATATAATTCTGCCTCTGGGGTCAAATTTTTATTATTTATGTATTTTAGCTTTAAAATATTTTCTATACTAAAGTTATTGATACATTGCCTTTAATTTTGCATTTCCTCTTACCTCTTTTTCATTTTTCCAAATATATTGAAGTGTACTTGACAAATAAAAATTATATATACTTAAGGGATACAATGTGATGTTTCAATATATGCATACATTGTGAAATAATTATCACAGTCAAGTTAGTTAACACACCCATCATTTCACATAGTTCCATTTGTGTGTGTGTCTAGTAAGAATACTTAAGATCTACTCTGTTAGCAAATTTCAAGTATACAAGACCGTATTACTAATTATAGTCACCATGCTATATGTTAGATTGCCAGAATTATAGAGATACATTTATGACTCCAAAATTGTGCTGTCTTCTGCAAAAGCAACGTGATAGTGAGGCACACACAAAGATCTACATTCCACTTTTTTTGCACCTGATTCATCTGTTCAGAAATCAAAGTTCGTCTGAGTTATTAAATGAATTTGTATGTATTCTTCCTCTAAGGACACGAATTGGGACTGAAAGGCTTCATTATCATAAATTCCCAGATGAACACAAGTCCAGAGTGAAATTTAACAAACTTTTAACTTGCATAAGCAATCGTTAACTTTTCAGAACTAATCCATTTCCGCACTGGAGATATAATGGCATTTTATCCCTTTAACCTCATGCCTAGACACTTTGCACAGAAAATCCTATTTTGATCATTAATATTGATGCACATACCAAATCATTGAATAACTACACTCATTCCCATCTGCTAGGGAGGCACAGTGCCACATAGAGGTGGCTCGCCAAGACTTTTGAGGCATAACAACCAACTGAAGATAGAATCAGACGTAAAACATGCTGCTTGCAATAACAGTTCTGCCCAGTCTGACTTTCTGTTTAACTCTGGGCAAAATGTTTCAACAGAAAACATTATGACCATCATGTGTGGACATAATCAATTATAAAGGTTAGTATTTGGGACAGCCTGATGGAAGTTATATCTGACTTTCTTAAAATCCTCACAGTGTCATGAAGAATGCCCTCATCACTCTCAGGGCCACCTTACCATATGAATTGGAACACCATGACTTTACCTTGACCTGCATTGGAGGTCTACCTCAACCTAACCCACAACTGGCCCCTACTTGGCTCTCTTTAGTTTATTGCTGAGTTTTTAACAGGATCTGTACCAAATCCATCACAAATCCCTCCTCAACTCTTCAACACTGCTTTTGACCCAAATTTCTTGTCTAGTCTCATGGTTTAGGTATAGGTTATATCGGATCACTTCTCTCCAGCAATTCAGGCTCATATACCCAACTGTTTGTGGGGCATCTCTACCTAGATGTACATGGCACTTCAATCTTAATGCATCCCAAACTGAATTTGCTATCTTCAAGTCATCATTTGCCATGTTGCCATGGCAACATCACCACCCAGTTCTGCAAATCCTCTCCCTTACTCCAGGCCTTCAATCAGGTACCATGTCTTGCCATGTTTAGCTACTCATACATTTCAAATTTAGCCCCTTCATGGAAGCCTTCCACCACAACCCTGGTTCAAGTGCTCATTATCTCTCACATCAGCTGTTGAAAAACATTTTCAGACCTCTACACATTAGCCCATCAAAAATAGTAATAGTTAACATTTATTGAGTGTTCCCATGTATCAAGCACTTTACAGGGTTGTTCCATGTATTAATTCATGTAATCCTTCATAGGTGGTTCTATGATCTTCCATGTTAAAGATAAGAAGTCAAGGCAGAGAAATTAAGTTGCTTGCCCAATACCATGTCTAAGCATGTCAGAACCAGAGTACGGATCCAGAAGTCTGATTTCGTAGCCCAGGCTCTTAACCACTCCACTCCACGACCTAATTATGGCCTCCATTCGTTTAGAATGGCTGCCAGTCACTCACAGGCTTAAAACCAGCCTTCCTAGGAAAGCATTCAGAGCCCTTTGTGATGTAACCCCCACCTACTGCTCTCTTGTATCTCCAGGCTTTTCTTTTCACTGGTCTTTTCTTCCTGTGTGCAGATCTACTCAGGATTCTACCATTTTAAGAAAAAAAATCTTCCATTAACCCTGTCACCCTTCCAGGTTCCTGCCTCACCTCTCCCCTTCACACTCTTCAACCAAAGAGAAAACAACCCTCCAGTTCTCCATTCTCCTACACATCACTCTCCCATTAACCCTCTCTTCAGGCTCCCATCCTCTTTTACTAAACTTGTTTTCACAGAATCATCAAGGCCTCTCTAATTGACAAACTGAAGGTTGTGAAATGTGAAGTTAAAGAAAACCCCTTGAGCCCAGCTCACTCTTTCTAGCTAGGTGATCTTCAGCAAATTACTTAACTTCTCTGAGCTGGTGATTATTCCCCTTTCCATCTCTTCCTCTCTGAAGTGTATCTACCTTCCTTCTATCCTGATACTGTCAAGCCATCCCCATCCTACCCTAATCATAACACCCTCATCTGCACCTGTTTTGCCTAAACTCACCCTGCACCCAGGACTTTGTCTCTCCTCTCTTTCTACCCAGTCCATGCTTGGCTACTTACTACCTGCATGATCTTTGGCATTTAACTTCTCTTCCCCATGGTTCCTCATTTAAAATATAAAATTAATAATACCCATATTCATACTTCACTTTTTTATAAGGATTAGTTAATATAGAGAGAATTACAATGAAAACTCTGAAGAGTCATTCACATGTTGGTGTGGTTGTTGTATTAGTGTGTATGTTGTGGGGTGCTTTTGAAACAATCTCAAACTTAAGAGATAAGCTACAAGGACAGGACAAAGAATAACTTTTTCCTTCAGCTATTTAGTTCAGACTTATGCCCTATCTCCCCTTAATACTTTAGCGTCTATTTCCTATAAACAAAGACATTCTGCAACATAACAACAAAATCAGGAAATTGACATTGATGCATTTCTACCACCTACTCCTCAACCTTTCAAGGATTTCCAGATAGCAAAATGATCCAGTTCGGAATCACACATTACATTTAGTTGTTATGTATCTTTAATCTCCTTTGCTCTGGAAGAGTTCCTCAGCTTTTTTTCAACTTATATGACATTGACACATTTGAGGATTAAAGGACAGTTATTTTGTGACATGTCCATCAGTTTCACTTTGTCTGTTGTTTCTCATGATTAGATTCTGGTTAGGAGTCTTTGGCAGGAATACCACAAAAGTGATGGTGCATTCTTTCTAGCAACCTCTTAGGTGGTGTATGATTTTTGTTTGTCCCACTGATGATGTTAACTTTGATCACTTGCTAGGGATGGTATCTGCCAGGCTTTTCCACTGTGAACTTACTTTTTTCCCTTATTCATACATATTTTGTGGGCAAAGGACTATGTGGAAGAGGTATTTTAAAGTTACGTAAACATCCTTTTTTCTCATCAAAGTTTCAACTTATTCATTTGTTTATTATATCAGTATGAACTTACGATTTCTTATTATTCTCAGTGATTAATTGTTTATTTTGAGGCTCAAATAGTTCAAGATTTGCCTGGGAAGAGCCAAGATATGTCATTTTGATGTGCCCTATCATCTTTTAGCACCTCCTTACTTTCTAGTACAAAAAGCCTATTCCAGGCTCTTGTATTTTCCTTGTCCCAGCTCTGGAATCAGGCATTTCTTCATGGAGACCTGGTTCCTTTTAGAGCTTTCAGTGGATAATGGTATTTGGAGTCCAGGGTGTGGGCTCTGGGTATACTCCTTGTTATAGGAGAGGAAGCTATTCCAAGACCTTTTCACTGGAGAGAAGAGTGAGGGTATGTATCTGTATGCATATACATATGCATACACACACATTTACGTCAAATATGAACAGCTTGTGAGAGAAGAGTGGCTGTGAAAGGAAGAGATAACAAAAAATAAGATCAATAAAAATAATACAAGTTTTTCCTTCTTCCCTTTTCCTCCTTTTCTCTTCCTGAATAAGTCAGTCCTAAAGCTATTGAGTGGGGCAAAACAAGAGAGCTATCTACAGGGAAGCTTGGCTGGTGTGGGTTAGAGGAGCCCAAGCAGGGTGAGGAGTGTGTCCACGCAGAGGAAAGGTCCAGGTTGAGATTTTCTGAGCCCAAGGAGAAGGGGGGTGGAGGGTGAACTGTGTAGAGGAGAGGAGGAGTACGCTGGCATGGGCTATTGGAGCCTAAGCAGGGTGAAGGCGGGGCCAGATTAATCCGCATTTTCCAGGGAAATAGAATCAATAGGGGAGAGAAGGAAAGAGAGAGACAGAGAGATTTACTATATGATTATTGAGGCTGAGAAATCTAGGATCTACAGTCAGCAAGCTGGAGACTTAGGAGAGCTGATGGTATAAATTCTAGTCTGAGTCTGAGACTATGTCTTGGCCAGTCTTGGCTAAGAGAAGACCAGTGTCCCAGCTCAAAGATAGTAAGGCAGAGAGCAGGAATTCTTTCTTTCTTACTCTGACTCTGTTCAGGTTGGATGAGGCCTACCCACAATGGGGAAGGCAATCTGCTTTATTCAGTCTGTAAATTCAAATGTTAATCTCATCTAGAACCATCCTCACAGGTACATCCAAAAATAATGTTTAACCAAATATCTGGGTACCCCATGACCAAATCAAGGTGATATATAAACTTAACCATCACAGTATCCATATGTGAGGATATTCTGGCTGCAATTTCAGAGCCTAAGGGGGGTCATAAATGTGTCCATACAGGGGAAGGCCCAGTGGCAGTTATTAGAACCCAGATGAGGTGGGAAGGGCATCCATGAATGGGGGCAACCTGACATAGGTGTCACAGCATGGCAAGGTGAGCATGCTGTCCATGCAGAGATGTTGCTTGGTGAGGGACATCAGAACCCAGCAGGATAAGTGGAGTGTGCACACTGGGGAAGGCTCAGCCTGGGGTATAGGAACACAGAGCTATATGGGGTGTAAGGACAGCATTAAGAGAGAGGAGAGGGTGGCCATGGTGATGGGTGCTTTGGCTGCACACAGGAACCTTGATCAAATGGTGGCCTTCCCCCCACGTGGACACACTCCTCATCCCGCTTAGCCTCCGACGTCCCACACCAGCCAGCCAGCTGTGTGCACAGCTCTCTTGCTTTGCCCCACCTAATGGTTTTAGGACTGAATTATTCGGGAAGGGAGAAGGAAAAGAGGCATAGTGTTCTCTTTATTGGCCTCTTTTTGTTTGTTATCTGTTCTCCCAGCACTGCCAGTATTCTCTGACAAGTTGTTTGTGTTTGCCGTCCTCATTTTCTACTCTTTAGTCGTTCGTCAACCCACTCCCATCTGGCTTCAGCCCTCAGCACTTTCAGAGGTCACTAGGTCACCAATGTCTTCTTTATTTTTTAAACCCAAGAGATCTTTTTTAGTCCTTATGCCACCAAATCTGTTTGAGGTATTTGATCATTTGACCCCTGAGCATAGCCCATTTCTTTTGCTTCCGTGACGCGGCACGCCTGGGATCCTCCTCCTGCCTCACTGGCTAGTTCTGCTCTATATCCTCCTCTTGCCCCACCTACTGCTTGAACACCGGTGCTGTCCAAGACTCAGTCCCAGGCCTTCTGCTCTTTTCTCACTGTTCGTGCTCCCACGTTCCAGACTTGCTTTTGCTCTGGTTGTCATCTATATGCTAATATTTTATTTATTTTTTTAAAGATTTTATTTATTTGAGAGAAAGAGAGAGCACAAGCCAGGGGAGCAGCAGGGAGTGGGAGAGGGAGAAGCAGGCTTCCCACCGAGCAGGGAGCCCAACATGGGGCTCCATCCCAGGACCCTGGGATCATGACCTGAGCTGAAGGCTTAACCCACTGAGCCACCCACATGCCCCTATATGCTAATATTTTAGAAATCTTTGTCTCTATCTCTGTAAGCCTGACTTTGAGCTCAAAACACACACACCCCTCTGTCTGCCATGCATTCATTCAACTCAGCAGTATTTATTGAGCACCTGCTATATACTAGGTGCACTGTTGTAGAGTCTTAACATCTTCATTTAAATGTCTCAGAGGCACCTAAAACTCAGCATACTCAGATAATGCCATCATCATCATCTTTCCTTTGTGGCCTATGCAAATATCCAAGGTTCTCCAACTCAATACAGGGCATAATCATCTTATCCTCTGTCAGAGCCAGAAACATCTGACCCTCAACTCCTCATCCTCACGTCTAGTCAATTACTAAGTCCTACTGATTTTACCTTTTACCTATCTCTTAAATCTGTCCAATACTTTTCACTTCCATGAACACTTAGACCTGGCCACCATCGTTCCTGGACTACAGCCTCCTAACTGGCCTCCCTGTCTCTAGTCTTTTTTTTTTTTTTTAAGATTTTATTTATTTATTTGACAGAGACAGAGACAGCAAGAGCAGGAACACAAGCAAGGGGAGTGGGAGAGGGAGAAGCTGGCTTCCCGCCAAGCAGGGAGCCCGATGCAGGGCTCCATCCCAGGACCCTGGGATCGTGACCTGAGCCGAAGGCAGATGCTTAACGACTGAGCCACCCAGGCGCCCTCCCTGTCTCTAGTCTTGACCCTCCGCATACACATACTTTCAAACTACTGTCCATATGGTAGTCAGAATGTTCTTTCTACAATGCAGATATAATCATATCATTCTCCAGCTTTTAAATCTTTCATTTGGGCTCCCTTTGCTCTTAAGTTAGGGGGGAAACTCGAACATAGCTTCAAAGCTGCCCATGATCTATCCTGCTTAGCTTTTCACCTCACTTCTGCTCTTTCTGCACATTGAACCTTCTTTACAGGCTCCAGATGGTTCTTTTGGCTGATAACATCCCTCATTTCTGCTACCTCCACTTAGGACCACCCTTCCTCTTGCCCTTTTCCTGAAGAACTTCTACTCATCCTTCAGGTCATGGGAATGTTGCTTCCTCAAAGAAGCCATCCCTGATACATAGACATGGTTAGGTCCTCTGTACCCTGAAACCCCCTGTCCTTTCACATATCATGCTTGCTTTCTTACAATCACTTATTTAAAAGTTTGTGTTCCGAGACAGGCTGAATGTTCCATGAAATCAGGAATCCTTTCTATCTTACATCATCTATGTCTCGCATGGTGACAAGCACACAGCAGAAGTTCAATAAATATTTGCTAAATGGATGAGTGAATTATTGGTGCTATAACAATAAACTAGACCCTATTTAGGTTTATCCTTTTACAATCTGGAAACATCATGAACTGATGTTAATGCATTCAATTAGTGTTAATAGATACATATGTGATGCTATATGGTATAAAGGTTGAGAACAGCCTGCCTTGTTTCAAATCCCAGCATCTCCCCTTATTCACTGTGTGCCTTGAGCAATCGCTACCATTCCTGTACCTATATTTGCCCATCTGTCATATGTTGTACTGAAGATTAAATGAGTCAATGTGTGTAAGTTACTTAAAATAGTGCCTGCAACAATATTATATAAATAAGTTATTATTATTTTTGTGATATTTTCATCTAGACAAGAACCTTGCCTTTACAAACTCCCTTGATCATGGGAATAGATTCAAAAGATAAGGAATTTCAGGGAAGTGGACAGAATAGTGAACAAGACCATTTTGGGGGAAAATTCCAAGATAGTCCAGTCTAAACCTGCTGTATGGGCATGATTATGAGTGGCAACTCTCTTGATCTCAATAGTGTTTATCTCAAAGTTACCCCAATAGAAGATACATTGTAACCTGAGCAGAAGGAACCTCCAGAGCCTCTCCACGTTTTATGGATATGATCTCCACTCTGAGCAGAAGGAACCTCCAGAGCCTCTCCATGTTTTATGGATATGATCTCCACTCTGGCCCTGAAGCCAGGAACCCTGATCCCATCTTTGCAGGGACTTCCCAAGACTCATCATAGCAACACAGAAACACTTAGACCTCCCACTAGTATGTGGACATCATGCATTGCTTCAGGCTACACATGACTCCTCTCAGTGCCACATTTGTTCTTAAGTGGAACTTAAGTCACAGGAGGAGGGATAATGGAGAGAGTGGCAGCTTAGCAACAGAGGTGACTTTATGGGCTGCTTGTTCTCTAACCTGTTCTCTTTTGATGTTGTATCGATCCCCAGGTGAGGACAGGCACAAGTACAAAGGAAATGTCAGGTGTGGATCATGTTGTTAAAAGCTTATTTAAAAATACCTGGCCCGGTATTCAATGCATAAATAAATAAATAAATAAAAGATATTTAAATTTTTTAAATGGCCATAACAAAAGAGAAGTTTTAAAGTAATTAAAAATAAGTTTGTAAGAGGATAGGGATGTAACGATTTGTGTTTTTTAAAAATTATGATGAAAACCTAGTTTTAAAATATAAATAAGTGATGGGGATGTAACGCACAGCATTGTGACTATATATTGCATAGTCGAAAGTTGCTAAGAGAATAGATCTTAAAAGTTCTCATCATAAGAAAAAAATTTTTGTAACTATGTATAGTGACGATGTTAATAGACACAATATATACAATACTGAACCATCATGTTGTACATCTGAGACTAATATAATGCTCTATGTCAATTATAACTTGATTTAAAAGCAAAGACTAATATCAAATTTAGTAAATGTTAGTGTTTTGAAAAAGTAAGTAATGTGCAAAATGTAAAAGAAGCTTTCCCACAGAGAGGGTTTTTGTTTTGTTTTGTTTTTCGGTTTTTGGTTTGTTTTTTGTTTTTTTTTTTTAGAGAAGGGGAAAGAGAGAGCAAGCATGAGTGGAGGGACAGAGGGAGAGGGAGAGAGAATTCCAAGCAGGCTCCACACCTAGCACAGAGGCCGACGCAGGGCTCGATCTCACCACCCAGAGATCATGACCTGAGCCGAAATCAAGATCCAGACTCTTAACTGACTGAGCCCCCCAGGCACCCTGGCCACAGAGAGGTTTAACAAATATGTGAATAATATATATAAATAAAATGAAAAGCGCTTGGTTAATAACATATATTTCTAAAAGGTGAATCAAGGGTATTTGTTTTAAATTATAGAAAAATGCATTTTTCAAATGGCAACTAAGCATTATTTACAGACCCATGCAGCAAATCGACTAGATTAACAGAGAATTAGTGTGGAAGATGTTCTCCCTCACTTCCAAAAGATACAAAGAAAGTCTGAATAAGAAATCAGATTCCAATCCCCCAGGATTAAGTCAACACACAATTTCTGCCAGCATCCAAAATATGGCACAGATTCAGAACCTGGCAAGTAAAGAAAGGGAGTGACTAGAACCCAAATCACTGCATCATCTTGGGATAGAGAGGAGGCCTTTACTCACACTTGCTAGATGTGGAAGTTTATGAGAGTGACAATTACCTACACCTCAGTTCCCTCGTCTTTAATTTCGGTATAAAAACATACTTAACTAAAGGGTTTTGGGGAGTATTACGTTAGTTAATACCTGCAAAGTGCAACACAATGCCTAGCACATAATAAACTCCCAGTAAATGTTAGCTATAACCCTGTTTATTACATTGATTTCCACTACACCCTAAGTGATGCTTTCCTATATGCCTATAATCATGTACATCTTTTGTGGAGAATGGTATTTGGAGGCCAGGATGTTTGAGATTTGCACTTATTTGCATTTATATCCAGAAGGACCTTCACCTCCAGAGTTAACAAAACCTGGCAATCAATTCTAGCTTCTTCATTTGCAGACAGTGAAACTTTAGGTGGGCAGTTTTAACTCCCTTGTCTTCAGTGTCCTTATCTTTAAGATGGAATAAGACCTACCTTGTTGGGTTGTAATAAAGATTAAGTGAGATAATATATGTAATGTGCCAGACACAAAATGATGTTTCACAAAGAGCAACAATATAATAGGTACTAAAAAGAGATGTTTTATCAATGTTCCATTAATATTTTATTGGGAAATATAAAAATGGAAATTCAGGCAAAGAAAAAATATTTCAGATTGAAGCCAGTTCAACAAGCAGACGAAAAATCTCTAGTGAAATAATTCTATGTCACCGTTCCCAATGACTAGGATGAGCTGGTATGCTAATTACAAAATTTTTTGGAACATTTGAAAAAAATAAGGCATTTGTGTATTTTGGCAGCATAGAAAAGAAGCGCTACTTGGTATGATTTGCTGTAATGATATATTTATCAGAAGCAGTTCACTTTATCTGCTGCAGAATGCTCTTTGATGTCATTAACCTACAGAAATAATTATAAGAAAGTAATGCAGGATTCTTCAAAGGGTGAGGTGACAGGGGCTTTCCTCCACTCCTGAAGGCTACATCAATTAATGCAGCAAACCACAGTCCTCTGGAGTCCAGGAAGTAAGGAATTAGAACGCACCTGAATCAAAGGCCCTTAAAAATTCTTCTGATCACTTATATTAATCATATTGACATTGATTCTTGGAAAGAAAACCCTGGTAATTATTTAATAATGCAAGTCTTCTGCAAAACTCCAAAATTCACAAATCTAAAATATTTTTTAATTTTTTTAGATTATTTATTTGAGAGAGAGTGAGAAAGAGAGGGAAGGCGCTGAGTGAGAGGGAGAGACAGAATCTCAGTCAGACTCCCCACTGGGTGCAGAGCCCAATGTGGGGCTCAGTCTCACGACCCTGAGATCATGACCTGAGCCAAAATCAAGAGTCAGTCACTGAGCCACCCAGGCGCCCCACAAATCTGAAATTTTAAATGATAATATAAATCATGATCAACATGCTCCTGTTGACTCTGGAGGAGAAAGTTTGGGTTTAATAGAAAGAATATCACACTTGGACTCAGGACACCCAAATTCAAAACTCTAGTTGGCCACTCATAGCTGAATGCACAGTGCTGCTCACTGAGCTGCCCAGTCTGTTTTCCCCCCTGTGGCATAAGAATGAAATGACCTCCACATGGGCGGGGGGGTGTGAAGATTACACAAACAAAAGTATATTTGTTACTGGCCCAGAGCAGAAGCTATAATTATTAACTGAATCAAAGATTACTTTTAACATAAAATAATAATTATAATAGCTAACATTTATTGTTTATGTACTATGTACCAGCTGCTGTCCTAAACATTTTACGTTAATTGTCTCATTTTTTCTTACCATATGATCTAGCAATCCCATTTCTGGGTATATATCTAAAGAAATTGAAAGCAGGATCTCAAAGACATGTCTGCACTCCCACAATAGCCAAAAATATGGAAACAACCTAAATGTCCATCAATGGATGAATGGATAACTAAAATGTTACATATACATATGTATATATATAACAGTATATTATTTCACCTTTAAAAAGAAGGAAATCCTGCTATTTGCAATAACATAGATGAATCTGGACAACATATGTTAAGCGAAATAAACCATAAAAGACAAACACAACTCTTATATGAGGTTTCTAAAGTAGTCAAACCCACAGAAATAGAGTAGAATAGTGGTTGCTAGAGGTGTGGGGGAAGAGAGAGTGAGTTGCTATTTAATGCCTAGAGCATTTCAGGTGTGCAAGATGAGCAAGTTCTAGAGATCTGCTCTACGGCATGGTGCCTAGAGTTAACAATGCTGGATTGTACACTTAAAAATTTGTTAAGAGGATAGATCTCATGTTAAATGTTCTTATCAAAAGAAAAAGAAAAAGGGAAGAAAAAGAGCTATGAGGAAAGTTCTATCATTATCTCTTTTTTTCATTTGGGGAAAAGGTTTAGAGAAGTTAAGTAAGCAGCCTAAGTCTACATAAAAGGTAAGTGCCCAAACCCAGGGTAAGACAAGTTTTTCTTATACCCAAACCCTCTATGTTTCCAAATTACTGGTTTTCAAATTATTTCTTAATAGCAAAAGACTTTATTCAAATGAAATGTTTTGTTCTCACCAATTACATGTAACAGATAAAAAATGAGAGACCAGTATTCAATCAGGAACTGAAAACTTTGCCTCTTGGTGGCCTTAGCAATACCTCAGAGGAACCTAGAACTTATGGAAACAAGTGTGAAAGTCATTGCTATGATGATCACATCCTTTCCACATTTATGATTGTGACAGTTTGCAACCTGCTGGAAAGGTCTATGACAAGTAATAATTTGTCATGTTTCTAAAGTATTAATTTGAATCTTGCATTGCAAAACTGTTGGGAGCAAGTCATTTACCTGGTAAGTGAGCTTTTTAGAAGTGTGAGAATACCTCCAGGTTACACGTGATTTGTGGTACATATATGATTTGGGAGCAAGCCAAAACCTGGGCAAACATTCCCATGCTCATGAATCAGGGGATTCACAAAGAATTTGGACATAACTATTGACAAAATGTCTAGATTCTACCATACATGATTACTGCAAACTGGCAAAGTGTGTCTTTCATTTTATTGTTAATGAGTAAAGAATGTCACATTACTCAGCACAGTGCCTCAGTGTTTCCTCAGATTGCCGGGTTTAAACAAAAATACAAGATACCCAGTTTAATTTGAATTTCAGACAGGTAACAAATGCCTTTTTGTATAAGTATATCCCAAATATTGCATGGGACAATACTAAAAAAATAGTTGTCATTTCCTTAAAATTTTTTTATTTTATATGCTTACTTAGAAAGGCAGGTTATTAACAACAGGCAGTGAGGGCGCCTGGGTGGCTCAGTCATTAAGCGTCTGCCTTCGGCTGGGGTCATGATCCCGGGGTCCCGGGATCGAGTCCCACATCGGGCTCCCTGCTCGGTGGGAAGCCTGCTTCTCCCTCTCCCACTCCCCCTGCTTGTGTTCCCTCTCTCACTGTGTCTCTATCTGTCAAATAAATAAATAAAATCTTTAAAAAAAAAACAACAACAGGCAGTGAACTGTAACATATCTTAATCCACACACACAGACGTTTTGGATAAATTAGTTTAGGCAAATGACAGGCAAGATGAAACATAAATTATAAATAACATATAAATGAAGAATAAAATATAATAATTAAAATGGTATGAACAGATTAGACACAGCTGAGAAAAGAACTGGTTGGATAAAAGATACATATTAAGAAATTATCCACCAAGAGATAGGGATGTTAAAGAGGAGTAAACACATGAAGAGCAGATGAAACTGTCCTAGATGCATTTAATCAGGGTTCCAGAAGGAAATAATATAAATAATAATAAAGAAGCAATATTGAAGAAATGTTAGCTGATAATTTTTCAGAGTTGATGGAAATCAAAAAAGGGCAAGTGGAAAACTTCCAGTTTTATACTAAGACATATATAGTGTTGAAACTACAGAATACCCAAGACATTATGATAGAATCTTGAAATTTATCATAGTAAAGAAATGTAAATTTTGAGTTGAGTCACAAGTGAATTCTAGGACTTAGAAAAACAAAACTTTCAAAGAAGGGAAAATATATTTTCATGGCTAGAAAATCTAAAAATGAAAATATTTACAAAAAATTTTCTGTTAATTTTTTTAATCATCTCTAATCATGAAGAACCTAATTGAAAAGAAAAGACTAAGATATTTACAAGGAAGACATATCAGGGAAGATTAAGAACTCCTTGATGAACTCAGAGATTGAAACAGTATATTCAGAAATGTAGTTTTATGTAAATATGCAGACATCTGGCCCTTTAGAAAGCTTGATTTCTTTACAAAGATTTTGTTGTTGTTAGACCTGGGTGAGTTTCTCATAGCCCAACAGTAAAATAATTTCTAATTATCTACATAATCAACTTGAGAACATTGAAAGCTTGTGGAGTTTTCATTTAGTTTGGAGGTGAGGAATGGGAAAGCATGAGTCCTTGAAGAATATTACCTGCTCTGCTACTAAATGTATTTGTATTTGTGGTTTGTAGCTTCAAGAGTTGCTTTTGTTTTCCTTTATTTTTCCTAACACAGGGGCATTTCTGTATTTCCTCTGTTGCGTGTAAGTGCAGTTGACCCTTCAACAACACGGGTTTGAACTGCACAGGACCACTTATACATGGATTGTTTTTTAATAAATACGGCACTGTAACTGTGTTTTCTCTTCCTTATGATTTTCTTAATAACATTTTCTTCTCTCTAGCTTACTTTATTGTAAGAATACAATGTATAATACATAAAAACATACAAAATATGAGATAACCAACTGTTCATGTTATTGGAAAGGATTCCAGCCAACAGTAGGCTATTAATAGTTAAGGTTTTGGGTAGTCAAAAGTTATATGTGGATTTTCAACTGCACAGGACTGGGGCAGGGGGGCTGGCATCCTTAACCCCTGAGTTGTTTAAGAGTCAACTGTACTTTGTTTCTTACCCACATGACTCTGACATTAAAGATTAGAAATAATATGGTTTTGAGGTGGATTTTCCTCCAAAGTGAAGGCAGGTACAGAGAGGGAATAATGAGGGAGATGGACATATATTTACATTGACATGCATTTACTGAGCTTCAGTTATATGAAAGATTCAATATTAAACACAAAAGGCATACAAAGATGTATGATACCAACAAATCAATGCTGCAATAGTTGAGCTGAGCTGAGATTGGTAAATCTACTTCACTGGTTTACATTTTTGGACCATACCCTCACCTCTTATGGAGAGCGATCATCAGAAAGAGTCACATGAAATTCTTTTCTGCATTTTGTGTAAGTGCTGTCACTGACACTGTCTGTTTTGTTGCTCCATATCCCCTTTTGGGGATCCCACATAAAAAACCTCTTCCAAAACTTAATGCCAAGAAATATTTGGTGCCTAAATGTCCAACAACAGGGAAATGCATAGGTCAGTTACAGCATTTTCACATAACAGCGTATTATATAAACATGAAAATGATAATTTTGAATCCTATGTAGAAAGATGGAAAATAAGTGACATAAGTGAATAAAACAATACAAAATGACATCTACACTGTGATTACAAATATACAAAACATATCTTCACACAAGCGTGAACATTCAAAGGTAAACTACACATTAGGAGTAAAATTACAGGTGCCTTCTCCCTCTTTCAAAGCACACATTCAGAATGGCACAAAAATACCTGTTGGTATGGAAAACTTTGTCTCTCACCAAATTTGGTGTTTCTTCTTTGTAATTCTTTTTTTACCTTGGGAGGAAGGAAGCTCAGAGCCACATACATTATTCAGTAATTACATTACATTAGCACTTATGGATGGCATTTTATTCTCTCTTTTCAAGGATTTGATTGTATTCCACTGTATCTCCTTTTTGATGGACTAAAAATGAAGAAAAAGAAACACACTTGACACCCTTATCTTCAAATAGCTTGTAATATGCTTAGATATACATTTTATGTAGTTAGAAATGTTAAGAAATGCATTATGCTTAGATTGAGGTTATGCTCCATTTGAAAGGATACCACAGAGGAGGTGTGCTCTCTGCAGTGAATCATATCAGGGATTACATGATATTGCTATGTATTTCAGGAAATCACTTGGTTAAGGTTACTGTTTTTCCCTTTGTAGGTAATAAATATTAGGAGAAAAACACTTTGAGACAAATATTCTTACTCTTCTCAAACTTTCGTCTGAAGATTTTGAACACTCATCAGTGGATCTTGATTGTAGCAATTTTTTCTATGTTCTAATGGTAATTTTTCTACTTCCCTCATTCCTTCAACATTTATTATTTGGAGCTGTTCTATAAGGAGAATCTACCTCTTCTCCATTTACATATTTATTCACTTATTTATTTACATCAGTAAAGACTCATGGATATTTACTTTATTCTTTGGGTTATAATCCAATACTATCATTATTTATTTTGCTGCTTAAATTATGACATGAAACTAGCCTATTTTTTTCTCACTACTGAGCTTTCTGGTACCTCCAAATGCTCCAGGGTCATCCTGTATTTTTCCTACCTCAGCTGTGGAATGGACCACTTCTCTGAGGAACCCTGATTTCTTTTCTTGAAGAATGGTATTTAGAAACCAATATCTAAGCATTAGCATTAGATGTGCTCGTTGCTACTGGAGTGTCATTGCTTCCAGGCACTCTCAGCAGACTAAGCCTGCCAGGGATATGGCCATCTCAGGGCTTCTGCTCCTCCCTTGGCTGTGGTTATGGGCCCAACCTTTCCTTACTCCTGCCTCTCCCCCGGTGGTATAGCATGTTCCCTTGTTCTCCTTCTCCGGTTACGATGGGTTTTCACTAGTACCATAAACAGCTACATTGCTGCCCTTCATTCGATGGGGAACATCAGTGGGAGAGGTCCAGGTAGAATTCTGGGACCAGCCTTCAGCAGCTACTCTTTCCCTTCCCAAATTAGGACACTTTCTTAGGACTCTCTCCAAACTTTTCTGCAAGTTCTCAGTAGGGTTTGTGGAGAAAAAGCCTGAAAAGGTTGCAGATTCACCAGTTTCTGTGGCCCCTAGGTGCTTCAACTCTCCCATCTGTGTACACTTGGCTTCCTCCATCAACCCTTAATCTCCCAGGGGGATTCTTACTAGTATCTACATGTGTCTGCACCAGGTACATCTGTGCTCCTGCCTACTCTTTCCCTGCAGACGCCTCTCTCATCTTAGATTTTGAGCCACCTGGTTACCCTGTGACAAGTTCTCTGACAGGTTCAAAAAAGTCATGAACTTGCAATTTGTTGGCTTGTTTGTTTGTTTGTTTTATTATAAGAGCGTGAAAGATGCTATTTCTAGCTCTGCATCTCTGAGTGGGAATTTAGAAGAGTTTTATTTGTGAAATCAGCCCTGTCTTACTTATCCAGTCCTATCTTAACACAATTGACCACTTAATTTTTTGGACTTCATAATGTATATTATCTTCTTTTTATGTCTTAAATAGTCCCCATCTGAATTGTAAGCTTTGTGAAAGTTAGAAATTTTGATGGACTAGTGGAAAGAGTATGAACTTTAGAAACAAAAAGAAACTAAGCTCAAATCCTGCCTCTATGATCTTTGTGGCCATGAACAAAATAGTACATGTGCCTCAGTTTCCTCCTCTGTAGAATGTAGATAAGAATACTCAACTGAGGAGCGCCCAGGTGGCTCAGTCGGTTAGGTGTACGACTCTTGGTTTTGGCTCAGGTCATGATCTCAGGGTCGTGAGATCCATCTGCATGTCGGGCTCTGCACTGGGGGAGGAGCCTGCTTGGGATTCTGTCTCTTCCTCTGCCTCTCCCCCCACCTCCCTCTTATAAGAAAATACTCAACTGAAATGTGTGCTCTGAGAATTAAGGAGGTGGTGTTCATAAACCCTTGACATGGGTAAGCTTTCAAAAGATGTAAGTGCATTTCTCTTACCGTTTTCTCCTTGTATTTTGTTTTAAATATTTTATTTATTTGACAGAGAGAGGGACAGCAGAGAGGGAACACAAGCAGGGGGAGTGGGAGAGGGAGAAGCAGGCTTCCTGTGGAGCAGGGAGCCCGATCCGGGGCTTGATCCTAGGACCCTGGGATCATGACCTGAGCCAAAAGCAGACGCCTAACGACTGAGCCACCCAGGCACCCTGTTTTCTCCTTGTGTTTGATCTGAGTTTCTCACAGAATCTCAGAAGAGCAATGGACGTGGAGCAGCAGCAAAACTTAATATATTCAACTGAAGTTCCAGTCTTGTTTCCTTTTTATTCTCATAATATGTTCCAACCCAACTTTTGGTGCTCTAATACACACCAAGAAAAATTCACCAACAATCTCTATGAAAAATCATGAAGTTCAGAAAAGAAACTTGCCCCCTTTCCTCCTAGAAAAACATAATATCTCAATGATGGACCAAGAAGCTTAAAAATCTGGCTGATAGAATATTCCTTTTGAGGAGGGACTAAGACAAGTTAACAACTTCTTTGAGCCTTAACATCCTTCATCTAGATTAAGGAATCAGAGTATTGGTCTAATTATGTCTAACCCCTGGGTCAAGGCATAGAAGGGCTCAGTTAAAGTGAAAATGTTCTCGAAAAATCATATCCTCCTTAATTCATTAACATTTTCACACTTCAGAGAGTAACTCTAGTTCTGAGACACATACAGGTATGCTATTGGAGGAAAAGAGAAGCCAAAACTAGCAAAGAGGGAAAGTACACCTCCTCCAGAACTGGCTTCCTGAGGAAGGCAAGATTGAAAAGGGAGAGATCCCTGTAGAAAGAGAGCAAGGGGACTTGGCAAGCAAGCACATCCACTCCACAGTGTTGCAGAGAACAAGCATGGAGAACAGGAATTTGTGTGTTCTCCTCCTGAGAATTGTTGCTGAAAATCTCCAAAAACTCAAGTTCTAAGGAAAGTATGTCAGTGTGTTTGGGCTGCTACAACAAAATACTGTAGACTGGGTAGCTTATAAACAACAGAAATTTATTGCTTACAGTTCTAGAGGCTGGGATTCTAAGATCAGAGTGCCAGCATGGTCAGGTGAGGGCCTTCCTCCAGGTCACACACTTTCTCTTTGTGTCCTCACCTGGCAGAATGGGCTAGGGAATCTATCTCCCAGGGTCTCTCAAATAAGGTACCAGTCCCTCATGAGGGTTCCGCCGTCATGACTGAAGCAACTTCCAAGGGCCCAACCTACTAATACCATCACCTGTGGGAATTAGGATTTCAACATACGAATTTAGGGGAGGACCCAAACGTTCAGACCGTAGCAGGAAAGAAAACATTATTTTAAAGTTATATTTGCTAAAGGCAAAGCCGAAACCACACTCATTGGTGACATGTAGAACAGGGTAGAACTGGTTGAGGTTAGGTTTATCAGTTTTTATTTGAGTCATAGACTTACAACTTATAAGGGCCTCACAAATTGTTTATGAGAATGACTGAGTCCACAGTGCAGAAGGAGAGCCACATAATGCTGACTGTTCATTTATTTAGGTATATTTGCAAATAACACCCACATTGAGTTTCTGATATCAATTTCTAATTCTTCTAATTCTCACTAAAGAATTGGGGGAAATCTTTTAACCTAGAAGGCTAAGAGAAGATGTCTTTGTTCTGTCAGTTCCATCGGGTTTATCTTCTTACCTTTACTGTTCTGATCCTCTTCCCAGGGGCTCGTCATTTCCATGGTTTTATTCCACACCCGCTGGGACTGAAAAGGTTTTCATACTTCCATCGTGACACATGAAAAATTCTCAAGTCTCTACTCATTCCCTTATTTTCAGGACTAAGAATTAACATGAATTCTACTTCCTTCAATAGGATCTGAAAAATGTAGGCTTCCAGTTCCTTTAGAACATAGGAAAGGCACCTCTTCTGTACTTTTCTCTCTCTGATCTCAGCATTCGGAATTCTGATCAGCTTTTTCTGAGTTAGTGATCAGCAGTATATACACCATATCATTTGTTTCAGTCAGAGGAATACCTCTCTGATTAGAGTTTGAACTGAAAACGGATTTCTCATGGGAAGGAACCATTACACAATATCAAACACTACTAACCATCCTCCCAAATAGAGTGGGATTCAAGAGTTTACCATCCCATGCCACATAACAGTATGCCTTCCTTTAAGAAATAGTATTGCCACCCTTCCAATGAGGCAAGAGTCTCTGTGGAAATCTTCACCAATCCTCAGATACCCAAGTAATTAGGTAGGACATATTAACTCCATAGTTCAAGCAGAATCAGTTTCTTTGCCATAATGGGATGCTAGGAAAAATATGTTTTGGTTAAATCCTCTCTAACAGTGTTTCTCAAACTGCAGGTTATAATTCAATCATTAGTGAGTTCTGAAATCAATTTAGTGGCTTGTAACTAGCATTTTCCTTTTAAATAGAATGGAATAGGGAAAAAAAAAGAGAAGAGAGGAATGAGAGAAATGCACATGTAAGGGTAGATATTAACTTAGGAATATTTTGCTTTGGTTATAAAAAAATAGCCAAGCACTTCTCTCTTTTATTCATTAAGCATCTTTCAAGTAAATTCTCTGGATAGTTTAATGCACATACGAATACAGCCAAGGTTTCAGTCTTGTATCCATTCACATTTTACAAAGGGATATCCTTTCTGCCTTTTTCCTACCTGGCAATACCTTTCCTATCATTGCTGTGGCTCCCAAAGTTTAGCAAGTTCTGATTGTATCACATGACCAGATCCAAATTCAAGGTCAAGTTTTCCAAGTCGATCCAAGGCAGATAAATATCCTGAGCCATTGTTCCAGCTCAGTGCTAGACTACTGAATGGAAAAGGAAAAGCAAACAAAACACAAAGGTTAATTAAAAAGAGATAGCAACGGCAGGTGGTCCCCGACTTTTGATGGTTCGACTTACGATTTTTCAGCTCTACCATGGTACAAAAGGGATACACGCTTCAGTAGAAACCATAATTCAAATTTTGAATCTTGATCTTTTCCTAGACAGGTAATAGGCAGTATGATACCCTCTTGTGTTGCTGGGCAGTAGCCACAAGCCACAGCTCCCAGTCAGCCCCATGGTCATGAGGGTGAACAACCAATACACCGACAAACATTCTGTACCCATACAGCCATTCTGTTTTTCACTTTCAGTACAGCATTCAATACATTATGTGAAATAATCAACACTTTATTATAAAATAGGCTTTGTGTTAGATGATTTTGCCCAACTGTAGGCTAATATAAGTGTTCTGAGCACATGCAAGGTAGGCTAGGCTAAGCTATGATGTTCAGTAGGCTGGGTGTATTAAATGCATATTCAAACCTATGGTATTTTCAGTTTACAATGGGCTTATGGGATGTAACCCCATCATAAGTCAGGGAAGATCTGTACTTATAATATGACACTATGAAAATAATTCACCACCTCTGTTGAACAATATCTTGGGTTCTCCTTTAAAACAGGACAAAACACTAAAGGAAGCAAGATGGAAAAGTGAATTCAGATTTCTTGGAGCTAGACAGAGTGTAAAGTGGACTGGCACACATAGCAAAGCACTGGCAGTAACTAGAACTGCTGGGGACCCCTGGAGGGGTCTGGCTCTCAGTCAAGGATGAGGAACAACCATGGGCCCCCGTAAGCTCAGCCACCTGCTGGCTGCCTCATATCCCTACCCTAAACACAGTGCGGTCTTGTCATTCACCCAACAAAACCAGAACAGAGAGCAATCTCTGTCCAAGGATCAGTGACTCCAGGAAATCTGGTCATGTAATTTCCATATAATAGAACCCTCAGTGTCGGGCACCTGGGTGGCTCAGATGGTTAAGCGTCTGCCTTCGGCTCAGGTCATGATCCCAGGGTCCTGGGATCGAGTTCCGCATCGGGCTCCCTGCTCCTTGGGAGAGCCTGCTTCTCCCTCTGCCTCTCTCTCTCTCTCTCTCTCTCTCTCTCTCTCTGTCTCTCATGAATAAATAAATAAAATCTTTAAAAAAAAAAAAAAGAACGCTCAGTGTCTTTCTAATGCTCTGAGGGGGAAAAGGATCCAAATTCCTTAAAATGACCTACAGACTCAGCCTATACTATCTTTGACTTAGCTTGACAGCCTTGCCCCTTTCACTTCCCACTATCCCTAATGATCAGCTCCAATGAACTTATTTGCCAGGAGTACTCTCTCTCTCTCTTTTTCTTAAGAATTTATCCATTTATTTGAAAGAGCGAGGGAGAGAGCAGGAGTAGTGGGGAGGGAGAAGCAGAGTCCCCACTGAGCAGGGAGCCCAATGCAGAGCCTGATCCAGGACCCCGGGATCATGACCTGAGCCAAAGGCAGACACTTAACCAACTGAGCCACCCAGGCACTGCTTGCCAAGAGTTCTCTTATCAGCAGGACTTTGCACATGCTGTTCCCTCTACCTGAAACACATTTCCCTTCCACTTCATCTGCCAACTCTTCATCCTTCGGTTGTTAACTCAGGTGTCACTTCCTCTCTGCCTTCATTGCCTCGTGCCTTCCCCAGCCTGTGTTGCTTGCCCCTCCTCTGTACCCCCATGGTACCTGTCCTTCCAAATCATAACACTTACAAACTATGTTCTAGTCATTTTTGTACTGTCCCATGTCCACAGCCCCACATCCGATAGGACACTATGGCAAGCAGCTAGATCTTTCTAGTTCATGGTGCTTCTTTCCTGATCTCCATCCCCAGCATCCTAGTCAGTGACAGGCAATAACAAACATTTTATCATCTTTATTGCTACTGTCACTGTTCTCAGTGCATATTGAATTCCAGATCTCCTCTGGGGCTTGCCTCCCACTCTCTACAGGTATAATTTCTTTTTGCTTGAATCTTTTCGTTCTCATCTGTGAAACAAAGGTTATGGTTAGGATTATATAAAATAATGAATGTAAAACACTGCAGTTCCTGGCACATAGATATTCAATTTGTGGTAATTATCTTACTCCATCTCTCTTCTCTCATGCCTGTTTAGTGACACCTGTCTTTCCTAATTGCAACCATCCCCCTGCGCAGCCCCTCCACCTGTCTGTGGACAACACCTGAGCCCTGAGAGATAAAGGCCCCATTTCATGCATTTCTCCCTTTATCCTCTCCCTCCCGACTGGGGTAACATTCTGGGATCCGAGTTTAGCTAGGATATTTGGAAACTACTCTCCAAGTTACCCGTATGGATCTCCAGATTTTCACTACACCAGTCTTCTTACTGAGTGTCTTCCTGGAACTGTTGATAACCTCCTGACCATAAGCTGCTGTGTGTAGGAAATCTCTCTACTGACCAACCCCTTGGGGCTAACTTTCCTTGACAGACACCTTCAGTGAATACCTGTGGTGCCCATGACCTTCCACAGAGGAGTCTGCTGTAGAAAATGCACTGAAGAGATTCAGAGTATTTGGGTTCTAGTCCCTAGTCTGTCACATAGTAGGTGGTGACTTTGGTCAAATCCCTTGACATCTCTCTACCTCAGTGTCCTCATTATTAAAGTGGGAAGGATTGAATAGATCATGTCTACATTCCATTATATCCAAGCTATTCTTTGATATTATGGTTCTGTGCTTAAGGTATAGTTCATTCTGGATCCTTACAGAAACTAGATAGCACCCCCAAAGTAGGTATTTAAGCAGAATTTAATAAGACGACTATTTACAAAGGTATGGGCAGGTTGTAGGGAAACCACAAAAGGTAACAACCCCAGGGCTAGTAATAGCAGAAAACCACAATCATCAATGAAGTTTTCAGAAAGAAAACCTTTCAGATAGAAAAGGTGTGTTGGAGAGGACCACCTAACAGGAGTTGTGGTGTTTGTACTGGAGGCAGCCAGCCTGAAGAGATTCTACAGGGAGGGACCCAAGCAAATATTTGCTCTTTTCAAGCCCCATCTCCCACTGATGCTCTTCAGGGGTGAAGCAGCTGCAATCGAGAAGACCAAAGAGCTCGCTGATATGACCCATACAAAGTATCCTTATTGAGCACAATACAGGGTGGGGAACAATAGAGAGAGGATTTGGGAGAGCAATCAGAAGATGTCCAGCCCACAGGGATGCTAATGACATTTAGGTAGAACCTTTTTGTACATGATGAATTGTAGCTATGCAGATGAAAACACTGTTACTGTCTAACAGAGTTCCACCGTCCCATCCCTTAACATTCCATTTAGTATAAATCATCTAAACTCCTTTAAAGAAATGGCATTGTTACCACCAGCTCTATCAAACATTAAGGCCAAAGCCACAGGTTAGTGAAATCTGAAATTTTCTTATGTTATAGAAAGTCTTTTTGGAAAGTAACTTATGGCAACATGAAATGTTTAATGTCACCTAATAACCTATGCACCTTATTTTAAAAATACTTTTGATTAGATGATCTACAGAGTATCCTTTTGAGAGCAGTCTCAATGATTATTATCCAATTCTTATGTAGATTTATAATTAATCTAACAACTATGATCTGACCATGAATATGCCTTTGCCATCTGGTAACTTTACCCTGAATTTGATCATGAATAATACATAACCATCTGACAGTTGAATCTAATCCATAATGTGGCCATACATGATAAAGATCCATCTATAGTGTACTAATTTATATTCTCCATCATTTTCATCTAATTCCTACCCAGAGCTTTTTCATTGAGTTTCAAGCACCCAGGAACCATCTACCTGCACAGTAGGCCATATGGGATGCAGTGCATATTCTCCAGTGTCCTGGGTCTGATCCTAATTGTCACCAGTCAAGCCAAAATGTGTCACTCCAAACATGGGCAGGGGCACTCTTGGGCATTCATAAGATGCTTAATGGGGCTTTCAGTACAGTGTTGCTGACAGTGTGTGTTTTAATTAGACTTGTAAATGCACATTTATTTTTCCCCCGAGACCAGTCCCACATTCAGGTGAAAGAGACAGCCATGTGACTGTAGGTGTCATAGAGTGGCTGGAGAGCATGACCACCTTATAAGAAGTGCACTGTGAGCATTTGAAAGTATGAGCCAAACAAAATGTTTCCCACCTGACCTCATCACCCTGTCCTACTTTGGTGTTACACTTGCACTTCATCTCCTGTGAGCTGGTACTCATCTATGGCTCCTTCTTTAGCAAGCCGCTTCTGGATTGTGGAGGCTGTTAAAATCTCTACTTCACATGCCTTTATCTGTATTCATATTCTAATTCAAATGCTTACAATATACAGTACTCATCAAAATGAAAAACATTTCCTGGCCCAATTTGGCTAGCAGTCCATCAGGTTATAAATTTTGTTTTATATGGTTTATGTGGTTATTTCCCTCCATCAATCTTGACCCTGGGGCATTCTAACAAGTGGAGCCTAGGATATTTGCAATTCACAGCCATGATTTATTCCCCTTAACAATTTGTTCTCTACTCCCTATAAAATCTCTAATACTATGGTAGAAATAGAGAAGCTTGGAGGGTGATTTAGTGCTGATAGAAATCTATGAGTTAAATTTTTTAGTTGGTGACTTTGAAGTGACAGTAAGCCCATGACCTTGATATCTGAAAATAATGCCACCTGAATTTGAAAGTGACCACAATCTATATGCATAAATGTGACAGAATAGTTCTAAATTGTGAGCAGTCTGTTCCACACTTTGTGCTCATCAAAGTTGGCTTTGATTTTTTTCCTTTTTACTGCACTGTGAGTAGCAGATCCTGCAGCTCCACTTCAATTAAACTTCCTTAGTTTCATGTAGCCAGAGTCATTGTTGAAAAGCCACCACATTTGTTGTTGAAGGTGTGGCCCACTTCCTTTTGCATGGGTCCCCCTAAGCCATGTGTATGACCACACCATTGTGTCTACTGCTAACTGATTGGAGGGAGGACCTAACTTGAGGCTAGAAAGAAAATAACCTACAAATCAGTCAGTGACCCACAAGGTCGACTCAGGCTTTGTCCATCAGGGAAGGAGCCTCAGGCAAACTGATCAGGTACCCACTTGGGGGGGGGCGGTGAAAGTGACTTGTAAACATTTGATAGTTAGTTATGGGGAAAGAATCTGAAAGAGAATAGTAAGCAAAAGCTAAGAGCAGACAGAAACCATAATGTAAGAAGTGACATCAGCAGTTGAAACTGAAACAGTTGGATTCATCCCATGGTAGATGCAGGAGAAAGAGCACATACTGCTTTGTGAGGGGTAAGACAGCCATAGTGCTGAGCTGCCATGCATCTCAAATAGCCTTGCAGCATTGGGGGAGGGGTCGTCCTGGTTAAATCACCAATTTACCTATTTATGTATTTTGTCTAACCCCTAATAGCATTTGAGTTTGCAATCCTGATAAAAGGCCTAGGTAATCATGAATTTTCTGAAATAAATTGAGGAAGTGAGAAATTTTAAAAATAGATTCTTTTTCTGAATTATCCAATTGAATCTTGTTAATGACCAACAGTGATATACTTGTAATTCTTATATTTGTTTTATTCTCAACATCTGGAATCTACTCTTTCTGCCCTCTATTTATCTAATTAGTGCTTCTGAATGGGGGCACTAGTAGTTTTGAGAGGGACAATTCTTGATTGAGTAATTCTTTTCCATGGATTGCAAGGCATTTAGCCTCTCTGGCCCAATGAATGACCTAAGTGACCCTCCGTCCTCCCCATTTCTACATTTAAAAATAAACCTATACATCTCCAAATGTCCGCTAGGGGGTAGTACTGGTCGGTTAAGACCTCCTGAACTAAGCCTTCCCATTTGTCAAGGGACAGTACAAATCCAACCGTTTTTTAATTCTTTGATTATTAGAGACTGTTGATTTCTGTATCTTCTTTGAATTCCCACTGCACTTAGAATCAATAAAGCATCATTGACTTCTTAATTGTGTTTTAATTGCCTCATGTATGTTGGCTTCTCTTCCCAATTTGATCATAAATTCTTTAAGAGCTGCAAAGGATCTAAGTAGTTTTTGGTATCCCACATAGTGCCTTATAAAGTGTTGAGTATTTAATGAATTCTGACTGGCCTCAACGATCTAGTCTCTGCTTACCTCTTTGGCAATGTTTCCTACCACATCCCCACCCTCACACCTGGCCTTTGTCCCCCTAACATTTAGGAAAAGCTCTTTAGAGTTCCCTGAACATACCTTGTTAGTTCGCCATCATGCCCTACAGATGCTGTACTTTTAGCATATCTGACGTTCTGCAGTTGCTCTTCTTCTAGGTGAAGTCCTACCCAGTCTTCAAATTCCAGTCTTTCTGGCTAATTACTCCCTTCTCTCTACTTTGTATGAACTTCTGTGTATGTATAACTTGTCTGTTTACTTTTATCTTTCTCCTAAAGAGGACAGGAACTATGTCTAAATCATTTCCCTAATCTTAGCCTGATGGTTGGTATTTAGTAAGTGCTGAATAAGTGTTGGTTGATTATAATTGATTATACCATATTTTTAATATTTATGAGCATGAGACACACAGCAGAGAATGGTGAAGAATGTTGGTCACCAAATGGGGGCAGCCATAACCTTTCCTTTCACCATAGCTTATCTTTTGCTAAATAACTCTAAAGAAATAGAAAGTATGTGTCTCCCTACTTTTCAGAGCTTGATTCCAACTCACGTAAATAACACATTTTCGTGAAAGCACCTGAAGCTCTGTTTAATTTCTTTCATTTGGCTTGCTCCCTTTTACGGTGGTGACAGGAAGATACTCAAGACAGGACATCAGCTGTTATCAGTGACAAATTAACTCAAGCTGAACAGTCAGTGGGGAGGCAAAAGAAAGTAACAGTCTACATTTTATTGGAATAGATTATTTCCTTTCTCTTTAGCACTGGACTGCAAGAGGTTTCCTCTATTACTCCTCTATGGTAGAGAACAGTGATGTCCGTGTAAGTATAAAAAGCATCATATAAAAGAGTAATAAAAATAATCATATCAGAAAACCTGTCAACTAATACACTATCCAGGAGAGAAGCATTTGTAGATAGGCATGAATTGACAGGAGTTCTGGGCCCAGAGCTCCTAACAATGTAGGCCTGGTAAGGAGAGTTTGGAGATGAGCTATGGTCTTTATTCAGCTCCAGTGATAAATGAGGGAGCTCTGGTTGGTGATGAAAGGCAAAGATAATGTCTCAGCACCGTATTCATCACTGATGGGCCAGAGACCTGAGCCCACCAATTGCTGCTAGGGCCTTCACCAGGAAGTGAAAAAGGTGTTATGTCAGTGTCATTCTATGAGGCTTCTTCATATCCCCAGGAGTCTTCCAGGTGGTTCGGGGTGGTCTCCCAGAGACACTAGGAGACTCAAGAAGCCACAGTCTCAACCTCAAGGAGAGAGGGATGAATGGAAAGGTGAAGAATCCCACAAGCTGAATTGCAGTACATTTCCTTCCTTATATTTCTTCTAAATTTCCAGCAATTAAATAGGTTGTCGAAAAGGCCTCTAACTTAATAGATGTTTTGTTATACAGTACCTGGAAATGGCTGCACACATGTATGAAATGGATTGGTGACAGAAATCTATTAGAAGAGTCATGTCTGCCTTTGGCAGCACTGTTACATATAAACATGTTTTTATACTAACTGCTTCACATAAATGGTATTAGTTTTGTATTTGGCATGGGGGTGAGAGGCGCCACTGGTAAAAGGTCCTCAATCTCCTCTTTCATAAAATGGAGATATCGTTTCCCTTTTTAATTCATGGTGTGAAATAGAAATAATAAATGTAATATATTACAGTGCTAGGCACAGAGGAAAGATACAGTCAACGTTCAGTGTTATTATATACTTTGAGGGTTGAAGCAAGACCCAATACTATTGTCTCACAAGATTAATATACCACATACCTAAATATTTTGATCATACAGAAAGTTACTCAAAGGAATAAAATAAGCTATTTGAATCCTTTTTCTGAAGGAGAGCTCCTAAAACTACAGAAAACTGGCCCATTTTGCCTCTGTCTCACTTACTCACTTAAGACCTTTTCAGAAACTTAGGGGCATAAATTACAGTTCTGATACCCTGAGAAATATTTTACAGTAAACCCTTGCCACTCACCCAGCTGACTCTTCTAGATATTCCTCTCTCATCTTTTCCAGGGGCTTCTCCACTCCTCTTCTCAGGAAAGGAAGCACCAGAGTATAATAGAAAGAGCTTGAGTTTAGGTTCTAGACAGAGGCTTCAATCCAGAGTTTGGTAATTATTTGGCCATGAAACCTTGGCAGGTCACTGAATTTATTCAAGTCTCATTCTACTCCTCTACAAACCAGGAATAATAAAACTTATCTAGTAGGACTGCAGGTAGCATGCTGTGGGGAAAGGGATATGTGTGTGTGCATGTGTATGTCCGTGAAGGGGGGGGGGGGGACTGAACCCTAGTTCCTATGGATTAGGAATTAACCAGAAAAATTAAAATTAATAGTCCATAAATGTATTATTGTGTGATTGTCCCATCAATGCTGTGATTCTCCCTTCTCCCCACAAACAAGCACCCAGGAATAATCTGGGACAAGAGCATTGGGTTAAGAGTAATAAACCCTTCATGTTGAGGCAGGTATGATCTATTTCCTCTGAAATATTTGGCAATTCGATTTGCATCTGTTAGCCTTATTTTCCTCTTCCAAATAAATTGATACATTGAGATGATCTAAAATGTCTTTTCTAGAGCACCTGGATGGTACAGTCAGTTAAGTGCCCAACTCTTGTTTTTTGCTCAGGTCATGATCTCAGGGTCCTGAGATGGAACCCCGCATTGGGTTCCACACTCAGTGTGGAGTCTGCCTGAGATTCTATCTCCCTCTCCCTCTGCCCCTCCCACTCGTGCTATCTTTCTCTAAATCAATCAATCTTTAAAAAATAAAAAATAAAATAAAATATCTCTTCTACCCTTGAAATTCTGTCTTTGTCGTTGTTAACTGTGTTTCTGTCCTCATGCTAATCATCTAATTTTTTAATTTCATTCTTAGTTTTGTTTTTAGCTGTTAATATTGAAATAATCTTAGATTTACAGAATAAATGCAAAAATAATACAGAGTTTTCCATACGCTGATGCTAACATTTTGTATATCCATGGCACATTTATCAAAACAGAAATTAATATCGGCACAATAGTATTAACTAAACTATGGGTTTTATCCAGATTTCTCCAGTTTATTCACTAATGTCATTTTTCTATTCTAGGATCCAATCCAGGATCCCACATTACATTTAGTTGCCATTTCTCTTTGATCTCCTCCAATCTGTGACAGTTTCTCAGCCCTTTGAGTAACAGTCTTCCTCATCTTTGACAGTTTGGACACTTTTGAAGAATACTGGTCAGATATTTTGTAGAATGTCCCTTAGTTGGTGTTTGTATGATGTTTCCTCATGATTAGACTGGGGTAATGGGTTTGGGGAAAGAATACTACAGAGATGAAGCGGCCTTTCATCACATCATATCAGGGGTATACGCTACCAACATGACACTAGTAATAATGTTAACACTCTGATCACTTGGTTAAAGAGGTATCTGCCAGATTTCTCCACTAAAAAGTTATTATTTTTTCCTTTAAATACTCTGTTCCTTAGAAACAATTCACTAAGCCCAGCTTACAGTCAAGATGAGGGGAATAAAGCTCCACTTCCTAGACAAAGTTGTATCAAAGAATTTGTAATCACCTAATTTTAAGCCATTTGGATGGACCTTTCAGACAGGAAGAAGAAATCCTCCAAATGCCTAGAAGCAGTATCCAAATACATTACCCTTAGGTTTCTTAACCATCTTCCGCAACAGAATAAATGTTTGACTTCTAGCACCCAACCTGTAAATAATCTTGTTACTTCACAAAATCCCAGATACACCATATGCCTACCAGTAATGATATAGGAACAACTATGTTGAATAGCCTTGAAAGTGGACCATGGCATATATTAAGGCATGGATACCCTTTTATCTCAGCGTCAACATTACAAATGGGATAATCTCCATTCAAAAAAAAGCAATGCTATACAGTAACCATGTTGTTTGAGGTAAGGCTATGTCTCTGACGGTATGGAGTATGTGGGGGACGGCTATGTGAACACAAAACCCTGTTTAATTTTTGGTTTTTCCTCCCTGATCTACAGGGAGATTGGTTTCCAGCCCATTGTAGTTATATGAGACCATAAATTTCAGACCTGGCCTCTCAAAACCTTCTGTGTTGCCCTGAATGCTGCCTTTCCTCTTGTCTGCTGGCTGGGCCTAGGGTTTGCAGTGGAGGCCTCTGAGGTCTTCTGGGTTAGGGGAGATACACTTAGATAGATGGAGTCTGGGTCCCTAAATAGGTGCATGGACCATAACCTCTGCCAGGCCTTGCTAGACTCTGAAGTAAATGACAAATGAACTTCTATTGTGTTAACCCACTGAGATTTGAGGGTTATTTATTAAAACCATCAGATCCTCCTGATCAAAATAGAAGTCCCCAGAGGGCAAGATTTTTTTCCATTTAATTCTTTGTCTAGGCCCTTGCACAGTTCCATGTGCAGATGGGGACCTAAATGCCTTTGAACATGGAGAAGAAGAAAATGATAAATGGCATGGCACTACACGGAGGTATTTGGTTTTCAATAGTACAGCTCAACTTTACTGTACTGCACCTGGTTTCCTATAAAAATCTTTGTCACAAAGATTACCTGCAAAAAAGAAAGGGGGGGATGATAAAATTCTCCTGGAAATGGTAACAGAAACAATAGGCTTGAAAACAGCCCAGATCAAGTAAAAGTTCCCCCAGAGGTTTCTGGTTCACAATTTTGAGCCCATCTAGGAGCAATTATTCCAAGTATTCTTGAAACTAGACCACAGTGTACATTAACAGCACAAAAATCCTTTTATCTCAGCACCAACTTACCAATAGAAAGTTAGATGGGAAATAAAGCATAATCAAGCTTAGTGAAAAATAAACAGAGGTACTTGACCAGGTTTCTATAGTTTTCTAAGAAGTTGCCTACCTGGTAATCATAAAGGAATGAATTCTAGCAGGTCTATTACTTATCAAGAATCAGGGCTTTTCCATTGCAATATATCCCATAAAAGGCCCCATTCTGCTATATTAACAATAGGAACTCAATTTTTATGATCAAACCTCAACATTTTGTATCTCAATGAGTATAGTCTTTTCCATACTTTGAGTGTATAGTGAGACTTATTTATGGAAAATCTATTTATGTGAAATTTTATGTGTAGACAACACAAAGGTTCATTTCAGCTTCCCTCTTCCCGTGGCTTCTCAACAATATCCCAAAGACACAAGCTTCTTGTGCTGACCTTAAGAACTTATCATCGTTTACTTGGGAAAAGAATGGATTTGGCAGAAACTTCTGGACTTTTCTGAATGGAGTTCTCACATTTAGTAAGCTCCACATCTTGCAAACACAGAACAAGCAGTTTTTAGTGGACTTGCAGGGAAACATTACCATAATCACTGCTGCGAGTTATATAAGGAAGTTGGTTGCTTCCTGCCTTCTCTGGTTTGGCACCCAGAGGACTGGCTAAGAAAGGCTAAGCGTTGCCCATTGTAACACCTCACTGATACTGAAGAGGACTCAATATCTTCATACATGTATTTGTAGTTGTCCAAGTATGAAACGGCAAGGCCCAACACTTATTTCAGGAAAGACACAGAGGATAGACATAAATAAGGAAAGACTAACTCCCCGACAAAAGGTAATTTAATAATCAGTTCATTAATTTAATAGCTGCTATACACTAATTTATTGATCACCAACACCACATGTGAACTCCCTCTGAGAGTTAACATATTGACATTGGCAAAATGGATTCATGCTCACTATAGCACGCTGTGAACAAACTCCAATAAATTAACTCCACCTCATGTCCCCTAATTCCTGATACTTAAGGGTAGGTTCTAACACCTAGATAGATATTAAAACAACCTAGATATGATTGAAATTCACCTAAACTTTTCTCTGAGGAAATCAGCCTTTTATCTTAGTAAGCCTTTGGCAGAGTAAGCTCAATGAAATGCCCTCTTTGGAGTAGTTTTTACTAAATCTAATTATGCTGCCTTGTTTGAGTCTCCTGCTATTTTCTATTTGTTTTTTTTTTTTCTGTTGTTCTCCCCCCCCCCAAGGTGTGAGAGGAGTTACTTCCTTAGTATTCCCATTATAGAACAAATTCTCCTCAACCTCATCCATCTCTTGTATATACAAGAAATCATCAGCACAGCACCTCAGCTTTCAAGTGGATTTAGTTTTGACCAGGGATTAACCATTAGACTGTCTACATAGGATGACTATATACTTTATCTTCCAAGTTGGGACCCTTTTTAGAGTACTATAATTGATTACACCTTGACAGCAGGCATAAAGCAGGCCTGTCCTGAACAAACAGGGACATATGATAACACTACTGGGAATTCAAAACAGAGCTGTGTGCTCCTGGGTCTCAGATATTACAAAATCTTCCCCAGGACATTCATTTCTCAGAGGGACTCACACAATAGGCCTGTTTACATGGTATCACCCAGAGACAGTATACAGAGTGGGGGCTCTGGTTCCCCTACTCCACCAACGCCCTGCTCCTCGCCTTTGAATTACAACTTACCGTATCCCAGCTATATAACCAGACCTCCCAGACTCAAATTCCTTTCTGAAAGATGTAGCTTTGGAAAATCCCTTAAACTTCTGTGTTTTAGTTTCCTCATCTATAAAAAATGATAATATTTGAACATGACTCATAAAGGTGTGTAAAATAACATGAGTTAATAGTTATAAAATGACTATCAGAGGGTCTGATACATCAGAGGCACCCAATCATCCATTGGCGGTGTTAGTGATAACCCTCTTCCTTCATGAGAACATACCACCATGAGCTCCACCTTCCAGTCCTGCCTACTTGTCAGTACCCTGCCATCCTACTTGTTATGTAGCACATCTTTCTGTCTCAACATTCTGTGCTGAGGTGACTGGTTATTTTACACCCTGGTGATTGCCTAGGCATTTTTATCCCCACATTATTCTTCACAGGCTGGTTCCTTTTTATTTTCAGTATTGTCATAAGAGTGCCTCCAGCCAAATGCATTGAGTACCCTTTCACCATCCAGAGCCACTTCCATACAATCAAGTGTTAAAGAACATGACAAAATGAATCTGCAACTTCACTTTTAGTGACACATTACTCCATCTCCATATCTTCTTGGGAGTTTCACGTCGGGCATTGGTTTTAGTCTATTACTGCCGGAAGGTTACGAAAGAATGCGTCTTTAGAATCATCATTGGTATCTTCTGCTAGAATATGCATGACTCTGTGACAATTTAAAAATCTTGCATGGAAACTGGCATGGAGACACCTTTCGTCTAAGAAATCAAGGGGAAAACGGTGTTTTCCAGGTCTCATAAGGAACATGACCTTCATTCTTAACTGTGTATTGTGTCCTTGGATAAGGTATCTCACCCCATCTGAGATCAGAAAAACAAACAAACAACTGCCCTAATCTCTCAGCAGGTATTAGCAATTGTGAATTGAAATTATTTATGTGATGGTGCGCCTGGGTGGCTCAGTCGGTTAAGCGTCTGCCTTCGGCTCAGGTCATGATCCCAGCGTCCTGGAATCAAGCCCCGCATTGCATCAGGCTCCCTGTTCAGCAGGATGTCTGCTTCTCCCTCTCCCTCTGCCCCTCTGCTTCCCCCTGCTTGTGCATGCTCTCTCTCTGTCTCTCTCTCTCTCTCTCTCTCTCTCGATCCTGCCATCTCACTGTCTCTCTCCTGCTCTTTCCCTGTCTCTCAAATAAACAAATAAAATCTAAAAAAATAAGGAATTATTTATGTGAACCATCACTACTAGAGGAAGGAAAGAAACATTGTATCGTGCTCATAAGCATTTGGTTTATTTACATTAACTGATTAAGATATTAGGCTTAATTTCAATATTTTATTATTAACTTTGCAGGAATGGAAGAGAGGATAGAGGGACAATGTCCCCACAGCATTAGACCACATCCTGCCCCTGTAACCATGATTATCACCATCCTAATTGTCATCAACACTAACAATCACTGAACATTTATTCTGCTGCTGGCATTCTGCGTGCCTAGTCTCATTTAATACTCAAAATAATACTATGCAGTTCTGTCAGTGTCAAAGCACAGGTCACAGTATGAAGAAAGTTAATTTTAAAATATTAAAGTTAAATGACTTTGTCAATGTCAGTGAACTGGAACATAAAACCAGGTCAGGCTAAATCCAACACCATATTAACTACTAGGTTATACTTTACGTTTTGTTGAGGTGAAGTATGGATTAACTTTGCCTGTGAAGAGTCCACAAAGCACATGTTTACTGATGGTGAGTCAACAGGAAGATTTTTAATTCATGGAGAGCAGCATGTAAATACAGTCATCCCCCCTTACACAGGGGATATGTTGCAAGACCCGCAGTGGATGCCTAAAACCAGAGATAGTACCAAACCCTATATATACTCTGTTTTTTCCTCTACATACACACCTGTGATAAAGTTTAGTTTAAAAATATGGCACAATAAGAGATTAGGAACAATAACAGTACTCCATAAGAGAAGTTATGTGAATGTGATCTCCTTCTCGCTCCAAAAATCTTATTGTACTGTACTCACCCTTCGTCTTGTGATGATGGGAGATGATAAAATGCCCACGTGATGAGATTGAGATGAATGACATGGGGACTGTGACATAGCATTAGGCTAGTATTGACTTTCTGATGGTAAGTCAGGAGGATCATCTGCTTCTGGACCACAGTTGCCCATAAGTAAGTGAAACTTCTGGAAGTGAGACAGCAGGTAAGGAGGACTACTGTATACACAAGACTTTCACAAAAGTAAGCAATCGATGAGAATCCTAGTATGCTAGTGTGTGCTATGCAATAATCTCAGTAGCCTTGGTCCCCAAAACAAGAAAGGGCTAAGTCAGCACTGAAACTATGAACCTACATTGCACTAGCTGCTATTTATCGAGCATTTATTATTCCCTGGCTTGGCACTAAGTCGAATACTGATGGTATCTTATTTCAGCGCCACTTAAGTCCTTCCTGATAGGCTTGTTATTCCAGTTTTACAGAAGACACAAAACCAAGATTTAGAGAGGTTATTTGCCTGTCGTCACACAGCAATGAGTGGCACAATCCATGTCTGAACATAAGTATTTTTATCTTTAAGTCTGTGTTTTAACCTTCATGACATTGAGCAAATCTTTGTTTAGATAAAAAAAATTTTCCCATTAGAGCTTTGCACATTTTGCTTTTTTATTCTTGCTTTTTATCCTAATTTATTAAAACCCATTCTTATGCTTAGTGAAAACTAAGCATGGTTAGTCTCGATGGTTAAATTTATCAATCTCCATGCCTCCCAAACAAATCAAAATCTGGAACATGCTTTTCCTTAAATCCTCTTTGCTCTTGCCTTGGTGGTATCATCTAGAGTGTTCATTCTTCATTGGTAAAATTATAAAGCTTTTTATAAACTCTTTGCTCCTTTAGACATTAATAAACTTGATCAACTTCTTTAAATGCTTTATTTTCCATACTCATTCTCATACTTGATATTGATCATTTTGGTGGAACACTTCTCACAGAAGCACTTCAGAAGAGGATCTTTAAGGAGCAAACTTTTTTAAACTTTGTAATCCTGAGAATTTCTTTACTAAAATGGTAGTTTATCTGGATATAAAATTCTAAGTTCAAAGTTCTTTTCCTTCTAAACTTTGAAGACACAAACCAGTGTTGCTTTTGAGAAGCCCCGCATAAATCTGGCACTTGTTTAGGTCTTTTCTCTCTCTGCAAGCTTTTAAATTTTCTCTTTGTCTTTATGCTCTTAAGTTTAACTATGATCTGTCTGGATATTGATTGTAGTTTTCTTATCTGTCCTGTTCAGCACTCCATTAGCCTTTTTATCCTGAGCTTTTATATCTTTCTTTAATCCTGGGAGATTCTTGTTCATATTTTCTCCTCTGTTTTGCTCCTTTCTCGCTGTCTGGGAATTTTATTCTATAGATTTTGACACTATTATTTCTCTGCATCATGGCTCAACATTTTTCATGGGTTCCGTCTCTTCCTGACGTTTTCCCTCCCTGTTATCTTCCAGGAAAGCTTTGTGACACAACCTTTTGGCTTACTAGTTTGTACTTCAATTGTACCCATTCTGTGATTCCACTGGCTCTCTAGTGTTTCCTTTTCTTTTTTTTAAAATCACAATAGTTAATTTTCATATCCCAAATTTTAAATTAGTACCTTTTCCTGCTCTATAATTTTGAAAGCCTCCCGTATCTCTCTGTGAGGATATTTATTAAGACCATTTTAAATTCATATTCTATTTCATTAGTTCTACTTCCTCCAGAAAGGTTTTTAATTTCAGTTCTCTTTGGAGCTTATGTTCCTCAAATAGTGAATCTTTTTAGGGGGAGGGGAGCACATGTTTTATTTCTTTGGGGCAGTGGCTTTGGCCCTAGCTAGGGGTCTTAAAGGAGTGGGGATGATGGGGAGTGCCTGGGGGCAGAAGACTTCTAGTGCTACTGTCTAGACTCACCCATTCCATTCCCCCACCGAAGTTCCCTGCCTGCTCTTAATTCTATGGAACCTCCACCCTGGACACTGCTCTCAGCAGCAGTGGGACAACCACCCCTCATTATAATTGCCTGGTGCAAGAGGAGGGGGAAGGAATGGAGGGCATATATAGAGTCTAACTTGTCCACTGTGCCCACTGCGATTGGCTCTTCCCTAGAAAATCACTGCTTCCCCCCACCTGATAAGTTCCTATTCACCTGGGCCATGTGAAAAGGCATGGTAAACTTCTGTGACCACCCCCCCACACATTGAACTTCCAGTTTCAGGCCCACCCAGAAAAAATGTGGGGGAAAGAAAAGAGACAATATCATAAAGTTCTCTCCCATCTGTCCCTCTTTGTTTCCTGACTCTACTTTCCCACCAAAAATAAGATCAGACCTCTCTCTCTCTTTAAACAAATTTCAGTTTTATATTAGTTACTGTGACCCATCAGTGTCTCTGTGTCTCTCGTTGTCAGGGCCAGCTTCATGGGTGACCATCCAGTGTAGTTGCACAGACCCCAAGCTTAAAAAGGTCCCACATGATTTAATGCTCTGCTGTCACCATCTTGAAATTCTGATGCCTTTTGAACAAGAGGCCCGGCATTTTCATTTTGCACCAGTCCCCACAAATTATGTAGCCAGTGCTGCCTATGGCATCTCCAAATTTGGCTTCAGTAGTTTGTGTCAGATCACAAGTTACCCCAAACTAAAAGAAGTTAGATTTCTAGGGACTTCATCCCCACAGTTTGCTGCACATGATCAAGTACCGACTGTATCTTCAGATTTAACAAAATTTCAATAAGTTATTGGGGGAGAGAGGAGAGGGATGCTTCAAACCAGCCTCTAGTGGCTGCTGTGGTAACCAAAAGAAGCAGTATCTGTATATCACCTGCCTCGAAACTTCAGGAAAGCTGGAGGGTCCTGATGTTATGTATGTAGGTTCCCAGCTAGTAAATAGCCACCCCTCCCCTTTTTTTGTAGATCCAAGTTTAGGAACCATAAACTTTGGTAGGTAAAACCTCAGAGTTTGTTTTAACCTGAAAGAATGTATTATTGCATGCAAAATCATGCATATACACCTAGGAACAGTCTTCTGAGAATAAGGCCTAGAGCTTCATAATTACCAAAGACATCCAAGCAAAGAAAAGATTCTGTGGAAAGGTTCTCTATGGGTTCTGTGAGAGACAGAGAATTCAGTTTCTCCTAAACACACACACACACACACACACACACACACACACACACACACACACGTCACATAAAAGATTTTCTCACCAGAGACTATATTTTCTTATTCTGAAGATATGAATTATGACTAAGCACTACTTACTGATAAGGAATATTTGACATTAGAATATACTGCGTATTGTGTGTTTTTAATGTCAGTTTGGAAGAGGATCAGGAAGCAAATTCTGCCCCAAGTGGCCCAATTCATATTAGCCTTTTTTACCAGGTTTCCCTTCTTGTTGCAAAATCTAAATAATAAAATATTTTTTAAAAATTCACCCAGTAGTGTGGGGACAACAATAAAAGTAACAATTTATTGTGCCAATTTTCATTTATGCTAATTGAATGCTGTCAGAGTTGCCTATTACCAAAGATTTCTTGGAAGAAAGAAAAGGCCATTTACTTTCAGTGTTGCTGAATCCACTGCTTTTGCCCCTGCTTCTCCCTCCACGTCACCCCTCCCCACCCACACGGCCACCGCACAGTTCCACCACGGCATGGCGAAAGTCCCTGCTGCTCCAGTTAATCGACCGCTTTCAACAAAGAAAAAATGCAGCTCATGGCTCATATTTTTCTAGTTCACCTTGACAATGATCAGAGTTGGAGGTTAGAGATGTATAGTGATTGGCAATCTGATGCACTCCCTAGCATTATAGCCAGCACAGAGCTTAGTAAAATCTCACAGAAGAAAGAATGAAGGAAAAATACACATTGGTAACAAGAGCTGACATTTATAGGGTGTTATTTTCCTGACAATGTAAGCACTTTACAGATATTTTCAAAACAACCCTATGCCTGAGAGGCTATCATCACTCCTTTGAAGAAACTGAGGCACAGAGAAATAAAATTATGTGGCCATAGTCAAATCACTAGTCAATAGAGGACCCGGGACTTGACCCGACTGTTTGATTCTAGAAGTCAGTGTTTGTAACTGCTAGCTATCTGCTCCTGGAGTCAGAGCTCCTGGTTGGCACAAGAACATCAGAGTAGACCATGTGGTTTGTCTGTGCAGATTTACCACCGGTGGACAGGGAGTCTCCCATAGGATTTTTGAAATAATGAAAATATTCCCCAGAGTCCTGTGAGGCCTGCAAGCAGTTCAGGAAATGCCACACTGGGGAAGCACAGACCAACTTCTTTCCACATAAGCAATGCCCTCATCTCTACCCCTGAGTTCATAGCCAGAGTCCAACTCATAGCTGGGGTTGAATAAACATTTGCTGAATTGAACTAAACTAAGTGTAACCTTGAGAACTGAATTTCTTCACCTGTAAGATGAAGAGGTAAAGCTGGATCCATGGTTTTCATTCCTGGCTGTAGGAGAATCATCTCGGAGGGCATGTAAAAACGCTGGTGTTCGAGCTCCACAGTAGAGATTTTGGTCTGAGGCAGGTTCCAGGCTTTGCTACTCTTTTCTTTTTAACCCCCAGTGATTCCAAACTGAAGCTAGAGTTGAAAACCATTGACTCATGTTTCTCAGAAGTGTGTTCTCTGAACCAGCAGCATCAGTCTATAAACAACCCTCAAGGTCATTCTGAAAATATGCTTCCATTTTACATAGAGATACAGACAGATGAGGAGTATTTCCCACGGAACGATAACCCGATTCATTAGCATATTTAATTTCTTACAAACCCTTAGACACATATGTTACAGTTGGTTCAAGTGTGATTGCCTAGTGGAAACCCTCACCTAATTTCCCAAATCCCTTGCCACCCACTTCAACCAAATCTCCCAGGAGGGGAAGGTGCTCAATATGCTGAAACTGACAAGTCATAGGCAACGATTCTCTGTTCCCCTTCTTTACCTCCTGGAGGCATTTCTAGGGGCATTGCAACTGTCATCTATAAAGATTCGTATGCAAGGAAAAACTAGAAAAGGGAGCTTCTAGTAAATGGAGAAAAGCTTAATTTTCCTTCTCATCTGATTAGGTACCTAGATTTGGAAATCTGTAAATGTTTCTAGGTCTGCATGCTCCAAAATACTTTTTAAAGGTCATTTACATAATTCTGGCAAGAATGCCCTATGGGTAGTGGATCAAAGGCATCGCCCTTACTCCCACACCTGTCTTCCTGTCCCAAGATTAGCTTCCTTCTCCTGTTCTGTGAGCTAATGGATACTTTGCTTTAAAGCTAACACGGTGCTGGTAACGTTTTTCTCTGTGGATTTGGAATTTTAATTCAAAGATTATGCAACCACTTTTTTTTAAGAAGCAATTATTTTGAGGGCAAAGTGCCCTGTCCTAGGCTAAGCAGTTTTCTTTTCAGCTATTTTGCTAGCAAGAAGAGATAAAGCTTTCTAAGAACAAAAGTGTGTGCATCTTCCATATCACTGTGCCTTTCTGATGATTTTGACTCAGATGAGATACTCAGTCTCATTTCTGAAATAGTCCCTAGGGAATGTTTTAAATGTTTCAGAGAACAAACAAGTCTCTGGTGTGATATTTGTGTTCATGACATTTTTGCACTTGTGAAGAAAGCGATAAACAATTACCACAGTGGAGAGAAAAGAAGTATTTTTAAACCCATAAATGTATGCATGGAGAGGAATGTCTCCGTGTGTCTATTATGTGTCCGGGAGACAGTGTAGCCTCACTGTTGGAATCAGAGAAACATGGGCACAACTTCAGGATCTGTCACTTACCAGTTGTCTGATCTTGGGTAGATTATTTATCCTTTCTCTTTTTTGCTTCCTTGTCTATAAAAAGGATACTAATAATAAGCATTTCATGAGCTCTTGTCAGTATTAAATAAATCATATAAAGTTCTTAATTTTGTGACTCAGTAAGTAACTTCTTCAAGGTTATTAAAAGGATGGTGGTGGTGGTGGTTATACATGTGGGTTTTCCATGTAGCCCATGTACCACTGTGAATCAAAGACATCCTTTGATTTATTTATCTAATGATGGTGACACCCATTCACATGTATCTGGTAGTGTGCTGATAAATATTTAACAAGTGACTCTTAGGCAAGGAGTGGGGTTGGGAGAGAAAAGCCCTGATGTATCGTATTTCCTTGGTGTAAATACTCCCTCCATGGCCAATTTCAGTCTACCAACACAGCATGACATGACTGAACAATAAGCTGGAAAGAGATACACACTACGGCCCTCGGGTACTGGCTCCAACTCACCCCTGCATTTATTCAACAGCTCATGGTACTGGCAGCATGGGATTGCTCAGTGTGACACAGATCACTCTCCCTTAGAAGAAGCTAAATGGTTCACAAGGATTAAATTTGTCCATATTTGCATTATGCATGAAATAGCTGGAAAAAACCCTGACAATTGTGGCTGAGGCTCGTCTTGGAAGGTCTTCCTCGACAGAAGAACTATATGATATTGAAGCAGAGAGGCCAGAGATACCATCCAGCCTCTGGTGCCATCCCTAATTCAAAAAGAAAATTGAGCACCAAGGATTATGACATTAGGTGATCCCCCCACAACCCTACTGCCAATTTCTAATAGTGCTGCAATTAGAAACTACATCTCCTTGACTACCTTCTTTTTGCCAGCAGAACGTAGGCAGTCTCAGGCTACTTGAGGGCAGAACTCAATAACAAAGGAGGAATCTGTACTTATTTGCTATGATGTATCTTTCTATTCACTTGAACACAGTGTGCAAAAGATTGTTTTAATCAATCAAGACTTTTCCCAAATGCCCACATTTGGACTTAGCTCCAAGACTGCCCTGTTATCGAGACAGATGTAATGAGATGCTCTGGGTATAAACAGAAAGGAACTGACCAATGGACTTTAATAGATGGAGGTCACCGGTAATACAGTTGACCCTTGAACAATGCAGAGGTTAGGGGCACCAACCCTCTGCACAGTCAAAAATCCACATATAACTTTTGACTCCCCCCAAATTTAACTATTTATAGGCTACTGTTGACTGGAAGCTTTACCAATAATAAAAATAGTTGATTACCACATATTTTGTATGTTGTAGGTATTACATACTATACTCTTACAACAAAGTAAGCTATAGAAAAGGTTATTAAGATAATCATAAGGAGGATAAAATACATTTGCAGTACTGTATTTATCCAAAACAATCTGCATATAAGTCACCCTGCACAGTTCAAACCCATGTTGTTCAAGGGTCAACTGTATTTCCAACAACAGTTTCAGTGCAGGAGTAGGGAAGAAAACCTGACTGAAATGAATTAAATAGAGAATACAAGATTAAGAAGTGAAGATAGCAAGTATTGAGCATTCTATTAAAGAAGGGGACCTTTTTTTAACGATGGGAGGTATTTCAACATGTTTGTCTGCTGAAGTAAATAATCTAGCAAAGGGAAACTTTTATGTTGAGAAAAGGTATAACCACAGGAGAAATATTCTTGAGTAGATAAGAGAATGTGAACCCAATGTACCAGGTGGAGTGATAATGGCAGCTCACTGTCCCTCCACTGTGGCAGGAAGAAGACAGCACACAGAAGCAAAAAAGGGAATGTGTTGGAAAATGAAGTGAGGAAATATGTCAAAGCTCTCTGCTTCTATTTCTGTTTCTCTCTAGCTTCTGTTTCTACAACTGAAATAAGATGCAAGGTCATCTAAGAATGATGATCTGTGATTAAGCTAAGGCTGAGAATGAGTCAAGGAATGTGGAGATTTGGTAAGAGAGAATAAGTATGGCTATGGTATTAACTGACCCGCCTAGAGGGAAGTGAGATTCTTGAAGGAAGATCTTGAGGAGAGGGTAGGGTATGGGACTGCGTTGTGTACGTGAATATCGTGTGATGTTACCAAACATGATGACAGAATTAGTGGGAGAAAGACAGAAGATACACTAAGTACTTAGATCTTTAATGAATTAGGGAGAGTGTCTGGAAGGGGAAGAGTTGATTTCCACATGGAGGAATAGCAGCAGATGGTGTAGGCTGAGGCAGGCATATCAGAGAGCCTGTGTATACTGAGGAGTGGTGAAATTGAATAAAATAAAGGAATGAATGACACATAGTATGCACACATATATACATAAACACATAAGTGCACATACACCAAAAACAGAAATGCACACACACACGTATACACAACCATAAATGCACACTACCCTCCAACCTTCCTCCTCTCGGTGTAAAAACAGATTTAAGGGGCACCTGGGTGGCTCAGTGGGTTAAGCATCTGCCCTCAGCTCAGGTCATGATCTGAGTCTGGCTCCCTGCTCAGTGGGGAGTTTGCTTCTCCCTCTCCCTCTGTCCCTCCCCTGTGCTTGCTCTCAAATAAATAAAAAAAAATCTTTAAACAGGCAAACAAACAAACAAAAACCAGATTTAAGAGCTCTGGGTCCTCTGACGACCTTGAAAGTATTTGGTTGCCCATGATCTGACCTCATACATACATAAAGAAATTTGGAGATGTAACCTCAAAGTACATTTTCCTTCCTCTTTCTTATCCATTTATCTTGTACCCTTTCTATTTTCTCCTCACCTTTCTTTTTATCATGTATAGAATAGAACCACACTCTACACATCCCACATCCCTACGAATCAGAAGACTTATCCTTAATTGAGTGCTCTCGCTTCTTCTCAGTTTGGTTTCAGGTCGTGGGGAATTCAGGGGCAGCGGTAGCAGGGCTCCCAGTGCCAGCCTGCTCAAAATCTTCACTGAGCCTCCCTGCAGAGTGTAGGGGCATGATTATAAGGAAAAACACACAGGAGCTGGATCCACAGCAGGGATGTTGTTAACCGCAGATTGTGACTGATTCATAGATTGTGAAATCTATTAAATGGGTCTTAGCCAGCACTTTTTAAAAATAAGATTTTAAAAATAGAATGGAAAATTATCAGAGTGCATTAAATGTAATGGGGCAAAATTGGGGGGACATAAGTTTATATGAAGATTACATATAAATGTAAGTGGGTATGTATCATATATAAATATTCATATTCATACACCTACATGTAATGAGTCATGATGTAAAATATATTATGGGTCACCCAGTCAACAGTTTGAAAGCAACTGCCCTCATGAATCCTAACCACTCTGACAGCTACCAGATTCCAAATTCTTTTTATAAGAAATGGATTCCAGAAACTGTATCTGCCTATCTTCTCTCCACATCTCAGCCTGTATGCTCACCTGCCCACCGAGAATCTCACCAACTCCTACATTCTAGTTGATCAAAGCAACTACTATCTCCACTCTGACCCAGAGCCTCCTCCGGACCTGACTATGTTTCTAAAATAATTCATCCATTCAGTCAAATGCAAACCTCCAGTTAGCCAGTCAGCTGTAAGAATGTTTAGACTCTCCTCTGCACCCGTTCCTCTTTTGTCCATCCATCTAAACACCACCACCCTCATTTGCCTGCTGTACTGCCATAAAAACCTCATACCAAGTGTCCCAGTCTATGGTCTCCTAAGGTATATAGCCCTCATAACATGGCCACTTAAATTCTCTAAATCACCATGTTTACACCTTTGGTCAAAAACATTCATTTGTTCCCCAAAATTTATCAAATAAAACCCAAACATTCCTTTATAGGCTGTTGAATTGTTGGTACCTGGAGCTCAGATACCTTGCCATATATATTTTAGGACCCCTCTTTCCACCTAACAGGATGATTATATATAGTAGGCACATAATAAATGTTTGAAGAATGAATAATATACTTAAAACTGTTATTAAACCATCAGTGTATAAAATGAAAATAAAGTTCTCCTTATGAATTAATAATTATAATAATCAGAAATTCTTCATGTGATCCAACACCTCAAATTCTTAAGAAGGTTGAGAAAAGATGAGATCAGCTGACATTATATTCTGAGCTACCTAGGTAAATACCATCCCCTCAGTGCAGTACACATAGGAGCCTGGCATTAAAAATGAATGAATGGATTCGTTTGTAAAAACAAATAAAATGACTTTTGTCCATGACATCAGCACTATATAGATTTTCATTAAATTATTTAACTTTAAACCATTGTCAGTTCTAATAAAGGGTACAAAATCAGGGTTTTTAATATATGTAAATAAGTTAGACTGTCTGAAACAGGTGGCTCAACACTTTCCTTCTATATTTCACATATATGTGTCCAAACTATGAGGAGATGATTGAAAGGATGGCCCAAAATTACCTCCACTTCCATGAAAAAGTACATATTAAACAATAATGGGAAAATAATCTCAATGCACCAACTCTACATGAAAACTAAGCTGAAATCAAAACTGACAGCTCAGTTCCAAAATGCACATTCAATCTAATGGGAGAGAGTGTCTGCAGAAAATAATAACCCATTATTCTCACCCTGTTTTCAGTGAAATTAACATGAAAATCTTTCAAGTTGTTGTTGGAGGAAACTTCAACACACAGGTTAATCTTATCTTTAATTATAAAAAAGCAGGGCACACATTTTTTAACATGCAAATTCAATTGTATATTACTCAGTGTGAGGAAGGTTTGCCATCATGGAGAAACTATCTTTCTTTCAGAACAATGGCACCAGGTGCTAACAAATGCATTTCTATTTTTGGTTGCAATTTAATTCTACTCGCAAAGAAATGTGCAAGACAGCAACAAAGATAAGAGAAAATTACATATAAGTTTTGTTTCATTTTAACATTAACTAACTAGATGGATACCTAGGGATCTTTGTAGGAAAAGAATTCTAATTTTTAAAATATTTTATAATAGGATGCTTAAGAGTCACATAGCATTTTATAGTTTATGAAGCTTTTCAGAGATATTGCCACACCCTCTTTTCTGAACTTGCAAAAGTTTTAGGTCCGTTACACTGATGTGATGCATTGTGATGTCATCAAAAATGATGTTGCAGAAAAATATTTATGACAGATACTGAAAATAATGCCAATCTTACAGAAGTTTAGTATTAACTAGATAGAGTAGGAGTGGCAGAGAACTCTCTTGATTACTCTTTTGTGCGTTTTCCTGCTGGCTGTTCTGATATTATCTCCTCCAAGTAGAATGGCTCAGTAACACCAGACAATTGCAGGAGGGTTTTGCTGTTGCTGTTGCTGTTCTTGTTTCTGATCTACAATAATCTCCATAGAATAAGCTCTGTGATTTCTCTGCTAACTCCCAATTTAGGTAACTGTTCCTTGAGGAGACTCATAGTACAATGATAATATTCTGGTTAGAGCCAGGCTGCCTGCATTGAAACTTAGCTCTGCCACTCAACTGTGGATCCTTGAGCAAGTTACTTAACCTATCTCTATAAATGTATGAGATGGGGATGAGAATACTTCCTACCTCAGAGGATCGCTTTGAAGATTAAATGATGTGCATAAAACATTTAGTGACTGGCAAGTAGTAAATAGTCATCTGAGGTGGGTTTTTTTTTTTGTACAAAGGACAAGGTCAAATCTCTTGGTGGCATCATAAATTATGGATTATAAAGGAAGACAATGCTCTTGTGTTAAAGCAACAGGAAGCTCTCCTCATGCCTTTCTTATTCTGTGTTAGGAGGGGCACAATTGTGCAGAGTTGACAATACATTAAGGTAGAATGAGCATTAAAGCTTGTGAATGTTTCTCCCTTTTACAAGTGGAGTGAGGTTTGGACCAAACCAATGCCAGGCAGAGCCTACTCTCACCATATAGTAGATGTCATATGACCATAGAATCTATGACTCTTCTGGGCAGTCACTATCTCCGTTTAAGTAGCCAAAGGACCTCAAAGAACCACAATGACTAGAAAGAGGGAAATGTCTCTCGTGGCTCTACCAATGGGATAATGTCCTAATATGCTGACAAGTAAAAAAGCAAGTTGCCAAAAATTAGAGTTTAACCTCAATTTTATAAAATATTAATAGCAATTTTTGAGTGATTAGACTAGGTGAAATGTATTTTTTTTTATTTGGGGATAATTTTAGATTTACAGAAAAATTGGAAAGACACTAGGGAGAGTTCCCATTTCCCCCAATGTCAACATCTTCCATAACTATGGTACATTTGTTAAAACTGATATATTGATATTACTTTGCCCTTAGCCATAATGTCTCCTTAATTTTGCTGGTCTATGACAGTTTTTAGCCTTTCTTTGTTTATCATTACCTTGGCAGTTTTGAGGAGTACTGGCTAGGTGTTTTGTAAACTGTGCCTCAGTCTGGATTTTTCCTCTTCTTTTCTCATGTTTAGACTGAGGTTATAGGTTTTTGAGAAGAACACCACAAAGATAAAGTGGCTTTCTCATTACATCAAATTGGGGGTATATGACAAGAACATGAAATCACTGGTGATGTTAGTCTTGACCACTGGGCTAAAGTGGGGTCTACCAGGTGTCTCCACTGCAAAGCTACTATTGTTTCCTTTCCATAGCAAAATCTGGTGACAGCGGTGCTTGCTGCTATTGGGATGCCATGCTTCTAGGCCCTATCAGATCCTATCAGAAGACAGAGCTAAGAAATAGTATGAGTGACTTCTATTTTCTTCTTTTTTTCTTGTCTGTAGTTTCTAAATTTCCTGCTAATAACGTTGTATTCATTTCCTATTGCTGCTATAACAAAATACCACAACTGAATGCCTTAAAGCAACACAAATTTATTATCTTACATCTTACAGTTCTATAGTTTACAGGTACAATATGGGTCTTAGTGGCCAAAATCAAGGGGTTGGAAGGGTTGTGTTCCTTTCTGGAGACTCGGGGGCAGAGAGAGAATCCACTTTCTTACCTCTTCCGGCTTCTAAACATGCCCCGTATTCCTTGGCTTCTACCGGATTCCTTCATCTTCAAAGCCAACAACAATTGGTCAGGTTCTTCTCACATGGCATCATCTGACCTTTTGTTCTGTTCCCTCTTCTACTTTTAAGGACACTGTGATTACATGGGGCCCAGTGAGATAATCCAAGATAATCTCCCTTTTCAAAGGGAAGTTAATTAGCAACCTTAATTCTTTTTTACTATGTAAGGTAACACATTCCCAAGTTCTGGGGATGTGGACATCTTTGAGGGGTTGAGGAAGCATTATTCTACCTATTACAAATGTGAATTATTTTGTAACAAGAAAAGCATATAGGTAATCATAAACTAGTCATTCATAAAACTTTCATCTAACCAGTAACATTGCTTTGCTCTGTAAATTAGAAAAAGTACACTTTTCTCAAGAAAATTTATTTGCATCTGATGAAATGTTGTCAAAATATATTGATTTGGTGAAAACAAGACAGTAGTACATTAAAAACTTACAATGTCTATTATATCGCAATAAATATATATAAATCCACAATGACCATTATACAAATGGTATCCCCTTAGAAATGGTACCCTCATGCTGTAGATGGCCTGCTCTAGCATCCACAGTAGCCACAGGAGAGTTAAGCGGACTGTTGTAAACCAGGCCCCACATTAGGTGCTTTTCATACATACATTAACTTATTCAATGTTCTTCATACTGCGCTAGGTGAGGATTAATTTAGATGAGACTTGGGGCGCCTGGGTGACTCAGTCAGTTAAGCTTCTTCCTTCAACTCAGGTCATTATCTCAGGGTCCCAGGATCAAGCCTGGTGTCAGGCTCCCTGTTTGTTTCTCTTCCTCTCTTTCTGCCCCTCCCCCCTCATTCTTTCTCAAATAAATAAATAAAATCAAAAAAAGAAAAAACTTTCGATGAGATTAAGTAATTTGCCCAATGCCATATAGCTACTAAGTGTCAAGATTAGAATTAAAACTCAGTAAGCCTAATACCAAAGTCTTTAAAAGACAAAAAAGAAGTAATGCTGGGCTCCTATAGATACTGGAAATGCAGGTTCAGGAGATTCCCAGTCTTTCTGCTAAACCAGGGTCACCACATCTCTTTTTCCACATCACCCCATTCTGCCACCACAGTTTTGATTTTATTTAAAATAAAGACTAGATTTTTTTTCTATCACACCAATAGCACAACTATTTGCAAAACTGTCCCAGTGCCAAATGGAAATAAGGAATAGAAACCAAAACTATACATGGTTAGTAAACAAGCATCAATAAGAAAAAAATAAACAAGCATGAGGAAAAATGTTTACCTTCACTAGTTCAAATAAATACAAATTAAAGCAACATTTATGAAGCATTTAGACTGAGAAAAAAGCTGGGATTTTTAAATAGCTCTCCACATTTGGAGTGGTTTCTGTGGAACTGGGATACTCATTTACTCCTGGTGGCAATGGAAATAGGTACATTTTTGGAAAGCAATGGAAAAATAGCAAGAACTACACAAATTTTCATGAATCTTTTGATCCAGACAATCCAGGAAGTGAAATAAGTAAATTACTCAACAGTATAAAAATATCTACATGCATAGTATATTTATTGTCAAAAACCTAGAAACACCCTAAATGCACAACAGCAAAATTGTTTAGTAAATTATAGTACATCAACTTGATGGAAAATTATGTAGTAATTAAAATTGTAATTGCAAAGTAAATGTAGAAATATAGAAAATGTTCATGGTTTATAGTTTAAGTGGGAAAAAAAGAATAGAGAGACCTTTATTCTATGATTGTAACTGTACAAATACAAATTTATTTAGACAAATACTGAATTTTCTCAGTTCTAAAAGGCATATTTTTAGCATGTCAACAGTGTGAAATCAGGATGCACCTTAACAATCAATACTGTCTTATGTTTAACTGGGAGCACTTTTTCTTTTTTAAAGGTACATAAGATAATAATATTTTAAATTAAGTGAAATGTGGTACTATTAGAAAGTTGGGCAAATATGAAGCTGTTGTGTTGAGAGATTCTAGGTGTTTCATTTTGTCTATATTCAAAAATAAACTTTTTTCCATAACAACTTTAAAAGAATAACAAATGAATGGAGTTAAATGAGTCTGATGCATAGTGGAAAATTCTAGAAGCAGATGCATTCATAAGGACTTTTCATAGGCGATGAATAAGCCATCTTTTAAGTGGAGAAAGAGTATGGAAGGAATTCTGAAGGCAGGAACCTATTTTTAGCAAGAAAGAATGAAGAAGAAAGGGGTTTCAGATGTTTTCTAATCTACCTAGTGATTTGTAGGACCCAGTTTTCTTTTATGTCCAACTTAAAGAGGTTGGGGAATCCTGTGCCAGGGAGTAAAATTTAGAAATGGAAAATGACAGTATCTATCTTTCTTATCATCTTTTATTAAAAGTGGTTCTGAATTCAGACATAATTAAATTTGGCATGAAGGATTTGAAGGTAAGTAATTTTAATCTCACACAGAACTTCTTGTCCAAAACAAGAAAACAATGATATAAATTCATGTGGGGTCAGAAAGAGTCCTCAGTTTTCAAAATACAAGTAAATGGTGAATGCAAAAAATGGGAGCAATATTAGGAAAGAAATAAATATCAGGATATTTAAAAGTAAAATTTATCACAAACATTTTAAGAGTTTTTAATCAACTATAGTTAGAGCAAACGAAGAAAGGAGATGTCAATCCATTCTTTTTCTTTTATTTTTTTTTGTGAGAACATACAATTTAGAGATTTGTTTAGTGAGATTCATTTAGATCTAAGTGAAGTCAAGAGTTAATGCAACTCAGAAATAGTAACCTAAATAAGAAAACTATTTAAGCTGGAAAAAAAAAATGTCTGAAACCTATAATCATCAGAAACTAGAAATCCTAATTACAATAGCTTAGTCTAAATCATCTGTGGCTTCCTCCCTTCCTCAGTAGTGGAGTCCCACTTTTAGTGGGGCACATTGCCTTCAAGACCAGTTTTCATTTCCCAGGTCTTCTGCAGCCTGTGGCCAAGCTCTGAGCAATGTGATATAAATCAAAGCCTTATATGACCCAACTGGACCTTTTTAAGACCACCTTTTTTTATTTATTTTTATTGAAGTATAGTTGATACACAACGCTACATTAGTTTCAGGTGTACAACATAGTGATTCCACAAGTCTATACATTAGGCTGTGCTCATCACAAGTGTAGCTACCATCTGTCACCATACAACATTGTTACAGTACCACTGACTGTATTTCCTGTGCTGTATCTCCATGACTTATTCACTCCGTAACTGGAAGCCTGTATCTCCCACTCCCCATCACCCATTTTGCTCCTTCCCTCACTCCTTCCACTCTGGTGATCCTCAGTTTTTTCCCTGTATTTATGGGTAAGACTACTCTTTTAAAAAGGAGATGAAGCCTTTTGTCTTCCTCCAGTTTCCTCTGCTGCCAACCTTCAGTGGATATAATGCCTAGAGCTCTATGAAGCAACTCAGTTCATGGGTTGGCATAATGACTAGGAGCCGGTGTTAAGACTGGCAAAGCAGGATGAATTTTAGGGCATGATGACACCACAAGTCTGCTCTCCTAGCTTTGGATGGCCACCCCTAGATGGCCACATCTTTTGTCTTGATTAAGCTATGATTATTCCTGGTATTTGATACTTACAGTTGAATTCAAATCATAAATGATAGGTCAAGTGTATGTTATGTGGCTCCTGCTTTGTCAGGAACTATTGTAACATTCTTCAGAAAACAGGTTTTTTTTACCTCATTCTCCAAATTAAAGAATCAATCCATAAGTACCAACATCCATTAAATGTTGCTGTGCTCTGCCTTTATGGATTGGCACGAAGGGAAAACAAGATGAGAAGGAACTGCAAAATAAAAGGGGCATAGTTGGATAAGGTGGTAAGGAGGAAAAGAGTCAGCAAGTGGAATATCTGCTCTTCCCTGTGTAATATTTATTAAATATATCTTTAGCAACTTGAGAGGCAGAACACCAACTTTTAAAGCTTTGGATTTGAAGTCAGAAAACATTCTTCGTCCTGGCGCTGTGACCTTGAGGTCTTTTGTAGCCTCTCTGGGTCCCTTTCAGTAGTTGACTAGATACTAATCTCTACTAGGTGGGGCAGCTTTAGGGTAAAAGGAAGTAATCTTTGTAGAAATGTCCGTTTTAATAATTTTAATAATTTTTATGGGCTTGGACTTCTTGAAATAAAATTAGAAGTGCTCTCCCTACTGAATCTTCCCTCAAACACTTCTCTCAAACACGATTTGTCTAGAATACATTTTCCGGCCATCCCTTCATTGTCATTTTAAAACATTCTGAAGTCCCACTTCATGGATATAATTCTTAGAACCATTTTCCCCTTGGCTTGCAAACTAAGTATTTCATGAAGATGCATTTGATTATGGAAAATTCTGGTTAGCCTTGATACATCTCTAGTGCTTACTTAATGGTCAATTTCTAAAGAGAAATAAACTTGGGATTTACTTTCAACTGGCTCCTAGCATGGTTAATTCAACTCATGTTCATTAATCACCAACTATGTGCATATCACTGTGGAAGTGAAATAGATACTTTCTGAGGATGAGGGTGAGGTTGGTAGAGGTGGTGGTAATGAGGATAATTCGGCATACGATGTGACAGGGACAATTAATAATTAATAATGCACCCTCAATTAATAATGAAGAATCCCTCATGAGCTCATAAAAAATGCAATCATGAACTCTATGCCTTTCACCTCACATCCAAAGTGTGCTTGAAGAAGGAGATATTTATGAAGGACTTTTTGATAGTCTTCCCATTCTTCCTAGCATTTCAGGTTTTGTCCTCAAATCAAGCTAATCCCTCAGGAAGGGGCACACTTGTCCTGAGACATAATGGCCCTTGAAATGGGTCTTGTACAGAATTGTGTCTCTATAATTTACCAAGAAATGATACTAATGTCACACTGCTTTGCGCAGTCCTGTTGAGAATATCATCCACTGTCCTTTGGAGAAGTTCCATGAGCAATTTAGTTTAGATTTTAATCTAGTGAAGTATCTGTTTCTCACCAATGTTGATATTGTTCTCTTAGATATTAAAACTATGTCCCAGGTGGACTTTTGTTTTCATCCAAGTTGCCAACATGAGCCCGATTTCTTGTTCATCTCTCCCAAATATGAAGATCCATACAGTGTGAACACTGGGATTTCTTCTTATTCCTCTCATCTTCCTGCCCATCTGAACTTTTCTCTGACTCAAACTTACATTTGCCCTGGTCTTAACATTTTTCTCTCCTATTTATATTTCACTGTTTTGATATATGTGTTGGCCATAAACAACTTAAAATTAGTTACAGAAGAAGACAAAGAATAGATAAGTAAATTAAATTAATAAATAAAATAAGGATCTACATTATATATAATTCAGGCAAAGAATGGGCATCCTGAAGTCTTCTGAGGACCTGAGTCCTAAGGTCATTTCACCCTACACCATACCTGCCTATCCAAATGCCATGGAGTCTTCCCAAACCACAGCAAATCAGATCCTGTACACTAAATACTCTGAAAAAAATCCCTGATGCCACTGAGTTGGAAACATTGACCCAAAAGAAAATCTTTTGCCTCCCAAGAAAATTGGCAGAATCCCACATGCTGAGAACTTCTGGAGGTCCTTGAACTCTGGCTTCACCATACCACAGAAGCAATCTCCACATATGACAGCAAGAAAGCAAGTACACTTTGGTGTCTGGCCTGTTCTAGGAAAGTTGCCACATTAAACAGAGGTCCCAGATGAAGTCACTTACTTTGTCTTCAGTTTGGTAAGACAATTAGAAAGTTGACATTTGAAGTCAGGTCAGTTAATAGCTGACTAGGGCCAACTTTTCCATACAACTGCATTCTCAATCAGGTAATCATTAATTAAACATTAACTAAGCACTTACTATTTGTAGGAAACAACACTAGCTGCTGTGAGGGACATAAATATAAATAAGTCATAAGTCCAATGCTGGAGAAGCCTGCAATGGACTGAGAAAGACTGAATTAATACTCAAAAACCCATGAATATACAGATAACCCATTCTTCAAATGCTATGCAAAAATTATAGTGTTTCCATGGGGTGGAATTAAGAAAGATTTCATGGAGGTTATGAGTTTTAAGATACTTCTTGTAATGTCTAGAACAGATAAAATGAACAAGAGAAGTATGACATATAGGGGAAAAGAATGAGCAAAAGGTGAGAATTACCCAGAAAAGATCCCAAAGCTAACCCGCTTAGACTGCCTCAATAAAGGTGGAAAAAAACAAACCACTTGGCATGGCATGCTGTAGAACAGTGGGGAGTAATACTAGGGAAGAACATTAGCAGAGGCTCCTAAGTTTGTTCTTAATTCAGTTGAAAGTGAAGTATCCTTGAATATTTCCAAGAAAGGGAATGATGGCATCAGAGATTCCTTAAGAGGTTTAATCTGGAACCAAGATGAAGGATGAGCTGGGGAGAAAGAGGTAGTGGCAAAACAAGAAAAAATCCAGTCTTCTATTTGCGTAACTCACTGAACAGCAAGTGTTGGTTCTACACAAGTGGTGTACCCTGCATATAGAATCACACCCAGAATCACCACTAATAATCCTTGGAATAATCAAATACTGAAACAGAGCTTTAATGATATGCAGCAAAAACAGGTTTCTGAGATACAGAAATCTAGGATTGCATCATCATTAAACTATTTCAATCATTTCAGTTTAAAAGAAATCAGAGGATCTCCAGCAGTGTCTTTGGATTTTTTTACTCTAGCAAATCAAAGCAGCAGGGGGTCTTGTTTCCTGAACATTATCGAGTGGAAATGTTTACTTCTGCAAATCCCTGCCTTTGCCTTCAAAATTATAAGTGTATTGGTTCCTCTCTAATTCACTAAGTGCTTTTGCTCCATGGCCACCCATCTGAACAGCAGAAAAACCTTCAACAAAGCAATTTCTGTCACAATCGGAACCAGTTCGAAATTTAGACTTAATGTAAAAAATAATTTATTTCCTGCTTTTCAACTTCCTTTTCCTAGACACCAAAGAATAATTCTATTAAAAATACAATTAGCTGAGATCATCGTGCATATCCAATTTAGCAAGTGTTTACTTAAAGCCTTCTTTGAGCACATTGTTTTTTAAAAGTTTTGTGGTTCCAAATATACTTGAATGTGTCAGCTGAGGGGTCATTTCTGAACGTAGTTACCCATTTGTAGTTTCATGTTGTACACTGTGCATGCCATTATCCCAAATTCTGCTGAAGTTAACCCTTTGAAACGCTTTTCAACTCAGGGTAGCCCTTTCACTCTAGTTCAAAGGAATAGATTTGCAAAGTTCCACATTCCTCCTTTTGGTAAGAAATAGTAATCTTCTTCATTAATAATATTTTTTAAAACATTTTAAAAACCTCAAAGGATAAATTAAAAATCTGTTCCTGCATCTCTCACACATGCATGTGCAATCATATATTGACATTTTTTTAATTTTTAAGGAAATAATACCTTACAAATCAAAGTGCCCTTATTCTCCTCCAACCTTCCAACTCAGTTTCCCCTCTTCTTCTCAGAAGCAACTCCTACCAGCACTTTGCTATTCAACCTTCCAATCCACTTTGAGAGTGATATTTTTAAAATAGAAATTTAAAAATAGAAATTTTTTGTTCAAAGCAGTAAAGCTCCATCATACCCCACTGAAGTATAAGTTTGAAATTGGCCTGGTTGTAATTAGGGGTCTTGTCATTCTCCTTTGAGCAGTCTCCCCTTTCCCTTTGTTTCTACCCTCCTGAAAGCACCTGAAACCTCCCTCCTTAGCCTAGCGATTCATGGGGAAGCAATAAAGTACAAACTGGAAATCAGACTTGTGATACTTGCTATTCAATCTTCCAATCCATTGTGATACTTGGATATATACATAGGTATATGTATATATATATTATTTTTATATAAATGTGTAATATATTTTATATTGCTATATAATATATTTTATATTGATATATGTTTTATATATAATATATTTATTTTATATATTCAATATTTATATTTATTATGTATTTATAATATTGGGTATACATTTATGTATTCATAGATAATGCATATTTTTATTTTTGTGTTGCTCTCCACATTTAAATAAGTTGCATCATGAAATCATATTGTTCTGCAGTATTTCCACTTAATATTATGCTTGTGAGATCTATCCATGTTATGTGGAGAGGTTGCATTCATTTATCGTTTTACCTCTGGATTATGTTCCATTGTATGAACAAACCCCATTATATTTATTCTGTTAGGGTATTTCATTATATTTTTTTCATTTAGGTTGTTTCAAATGTTTTACTCTCACAAACAATGCTGAATGAGAAGCAGCTTTGTGCAGCTCTGCTTATGCAGTTAGATGAGTTTCCTCTTTGGGGTATAGATTTGGAAATGAAATGAATATGCACTTTTAGTTTTTTTGGAAACTGCTAAATTGTTCTCCAAAGTGAAGATATCACTGATATCCTACTGGCTATTTAATCTTTCTCATTTTTGCTAATCTGATGGGTGAAAATTGCTCCTAACTGTTGTTTTCACTTGCATCCCCAAGATTATGAGCAAGGAAAGCTTAGTGAAATTCTCCCTTGTGTGACACACTGGGGAGCTGACCTTGGCTACAGAGGTGACTGCACTATCAGCAGCCCTATCTTGGCATGGACTTGTGTTATCATCGGGTTGCATACTACCACTCACAAGGTTCAAAAATGTGCCCCAGTAACATCATCAGCCCCAAAAGGCCTGCACAATACGCCATGCCTAGCAAGCCTTCCAGTGTTGCATAATAATACAAAGCAAAAAAACTCCCTGCCTCCTATGTCCAATGGTAGAGTGAAGAGACTAAGAATGTCTATCTGAGAGTGATATTTTTAAAAATAGAAATTTTTTGTTCAAAGCAGTAAAGCTCCATCATACCCCACTGAAGTATAAGTTTGAAATTGGCCTGGTTGTAATTAGGGGTCTTGTCATTCTCCTTTGAGCGGTCTCCCCTTTCCCTTTGTTTCTACCCTCCTGAAAGCACCTGAAACCTCCCTCCTTAGCCTAGCAATTCATGGGGAAGCAATAAAGTACAAACTGGAAATCAGACCTCAACCCTGGGCCCATTCCTGCTGGTAAACTAACTAATGCAACACCTTGGGCAAATCAGTTTCCTGCTGAGTCTTATCTTTCTTACAGGATGGTAAATTAACACCAAAGGCCATAATCTAGGATTGGCTGCCTCTCAAATCCTACCTTTTCGTTCCTCACCATCTAGCTAAGCTTAGGATTTGGCCCCATCTGTCCCTCCATTCCATCTCTCTCTGTCTCTGTGTCTCTCTGTCTCTGTTTCTCTGTCACTCTCTGTCACTCTCTCTCACACACACACACGTGCACATGCAGACACAAAGAGAGAGAGAGACGACCATTCTAGAGACTGAGAGATCACCTATTCCAAGTTGCTCGTTTACTAGCATATCTCATGGAGGAGGATGACCCACCAGAGACAGCAGAACCAGAACTCCATCCAAAGCACCCAGTTCCTGTCCTGCCCCAAACCTGCCTTCTCCTGCCTTTACAGCCAAGCTCCCTATTCCTTCCTTGCTGATGCCTTCTAAGGGAAGCAGTGTGAACTAGAGAAAATCCCCAGAGAACCTCCCATTTCCCTCCCAATCACCCATAGCAGTTGATGCGCCACTTGTCATTCATTCAAAAAAGAACTAGGCTGGAGGATTTCCTTCCCACCAAGGGATTTTGACTTGCTATTGGGCTTTCATAGCCCTCTTAGGTGGCAACCATACCATGTCCGGGGGTCTCTCTGACTCACCCAGGCTTTCTGCAGACAATCCCTGTGTATGACTCTGTGACATTAGGGCAGGGATAATGTGGAAGACAGAATGGCTCCATGCTCGGTTTCTTGGTGTTCATGCCCTTCTATAATCTACTTCCTCTGTGTGGAGGCAGTATCTGTGACTTTATTCTAACCAACAGAATTGATTGGTGATGGGATGTCACTCTGTACTTTGGTTCCTATGCATAGAAAGAGAAAGGTCTATGCTAAGCCTCTTCTTTCAGCCCTGTGACCACAGTTCACTGCGTGGTCTCCCTCCTCTACTGAGAGGAGACCAGGGCCCTGGACACCTGCTGCATATAAAACCAGGCTATCCAATCACAGCCAAAACCTTGGGGCTTTCTTGCCATTCTCAATATCTGGACTGCCCAGAAGAAATGTAGAAAAAGTCACAGTAGAGTGTTTAAGGGGCAAAGGAGTGAAACATGGCTCTAACCTGCCAGCTGGAGAGACTCCAACCACCAGTCCCCAGCTACTCCTACTGACTCTGATACAACCCAATCAGGCTAGGCTACTGCAGGTGAGTCCTTTCTGTAACTAGAATAGGGAAAGACTATTTCATTATGGGCTACACAAGTCCTGCATAATCAGGCCCCTGATCATTTGTCCCATATTTCTACACTACTGTCACACCTTCTGTTACTGCCGGTACTCACCTTGCTTCCTCTTGCCTGGGCATTTGCACATGCTGGCCCCTGACATGCTGTTTCCTTTGTTTTCACAAAGTTAATTCCAGATCTCAGCTCAGGTGACATCTCCTCCAGAGAAACCTGTCCTTACCTCTGTAACTAAACCTAATGCCCAGTGACAGGCCCTGAGGATACAATAGCTCTCACCTACTCAGTACTTGTTACAGGCTAACTGTCCATTCTCCTGTATCACTATTTGCTTAATGCCAGTTTTCCCCGACTAGACTCTTTCCGAGCCACACAGGCAAAAACCGACAGGTTTTAACTTCTCTCATTGACTTGACATTAACTTGCCAACACTAAGCCTAGAGCTTGGCACATACTGTGGTCAATAAACATTCATTCAGTAAAGAACTGAATAAAACCTATTTGTCTAAAATAATTGAGGAAAAGATGAGCCCTCGCCTGAGAGTCAGGGGATCTGGCTAGGACCCAGCTTTCTACTCAATTTCAGTGTGACATGGAGCAAGACATTCCAACCTCCCACTTCTCAGTTTCCCCAGTACCTTGTGGGTCTTTAGATCTCTGATCCACTGACAATGTCACCCAGTTAGTTAGTTGCCTGTTACTGATATTGTTACCACTGTGCTTTTCTTCACTTTGCCTCTTCAAGGAAGCATTGATGGGAAGACCTCTGAAATCCTGCTTCATTTCCTCAGAGCCCTACAAATTCTCAATAAAAACTTCTCAGAAGAACTACAGGCTGCATGTAAACCACAGAGTCTATTGGGGCCTAAAGTTAAAAGGTCATATTGTGTAGAATGGTCCTCATAGTCATCTGGGAACAATAACTAAAACATATAAATTACAAAACCTGGATGGCCGGCAGCTGTATCCATGGAAACAGATGTTGGCTTGGCCAAAGTGCTTTATAATGATTATGATTAATCATCCTTGAAATCACCATTATTTATTGGTGTATAACTGATGGAACCATGTCGGAAGGGCTGTATTGTACAGTTTTACAAATTTCCAGTTGCTAGAGCTAGCACCCTGGCCATAAAATAGCAAAAATGTTCTTTAAAATATACTCATTAAATATCAGTCAAAGAGAACAGGAAAATATAAAAGCCACAGCTTGGAATAATCGTCAATAAAAACGTGATGCCAATACAAGTCACTAATGTTCAAAATAAATATTCTTCCATGCTTCATATAAACTTAGTGCTAAAAAAAATTCTTAAATAAGTGGGAATCCTCTGTGAGTTCTTCCTAAATCTTGTTCACAATTCTGCTTTATCTGTGTTTAAGTCAGAGCCTATACATCTGGAAAAAGGTTATGGGTTCATTTATTGTTGCCTCTTCCTCTAGCTAATCTTCCTTGTCACTAGTATTTTTCTACCTTTATTGTGTTGTGGATATTCTGAAGTTGGATTCTCTTGTACCCCATCAATTAAGTGTGATTTATTTTAACTTGATCACGTGTATAATTGAAGGATGACTAGAGTTTGGGAAAAGCCTTCATTCAAACAAGTTTTGGACAGAGCTGGGGGACCCTTTATGGAGACAGGAAGCATCTGGTTCTTTTAGAGCGATCTTAGCTTCCTCATAGACTCCTATGACTCCGTGTCCCAGCCTTGACCATGAAGCCCAATAGACATCTAACAAAGCATGCACAATCTTACTTTCCTTCACCTGTGTAATGACATATATCTGAGACAGAGGAATACCAAGGGATGTGCCAACAGACTCAGAGGCCACTGTGGGCTTGGGTGCATTCCTAATACATGTTCTCCTAGAACGGGTCCAACTCCTCAAATACGTACAGCATTGTTTTCAGGGATGGTAGAAGGCTAAGAGAAAAGGCCAGAGCCTCGGGTGCTGTTGATACAAGTCTTTCCTAAGCACACTCATAAAGCTACTGCCCCATATCATTCTTGATCTAGAGCCACAAATTAACCCTGGGCAATGCTCTTGAACAGCTCTGGGATTGTTCTGCACAATGCTCTGATTGTCTGTGGGGTGGGGCAGCTAGAGAGCATTAGAGTGGGTGCTAGGAGTTTGCTGTAGCAGCCATGGTAGGATATATTCTAAGCACCAGGTGTGTTAGCCACTTGATGTGCAGAGAGACTGTGAGATGTGTGTACAGCCACAGTCACCGCCACCTCCTGTCCTACTAATATTCAGTAGACCTAGCGAATGACTCAGAATGCTCTGTGCGGTGGGGAAGGACAAAGCAAATGAGGAAATTGGAAACTAATAAACAAAGCAATAATGTTTTAGAGGAAGCAAGATTTGTAATTATTCTCCAGTAATTTTGGCTAGAGTCCTTGTATAACACATCCTGGAAGGGCAAACATAAAGATTGTATGCTAAATATGCAGACAAGCAGGGGGCTCCCCCAGGGAGGCTTGTGGGACTTCTGATCATCTATCCAGAGAATTGAGAGCTACCTAAAAAGGTCATTTGATCCAACTCTCTGTACCTTCCAGAACTGAGAGCTATCATTCTCTGTTTCTGGATAGCCTTCGAAAGAAGACTCCATGATCTTATTTCAAAGCATAGTCCAGAGATTCATTATAAAATGCAATAAAAAGAAGCAACTATATAATGTAATCTATTTTAGTGGTCCTCAACTGGGGAGGATATTGCTCTCTGGGATACCTGTAGCAATGTCTGGAGACATGTTTTATTGTCACAACTGGTGAGGAAGGTGGGTGCTGTTGACGTCTAGTGGGTAGAGGCCAGGGATATTGCTAATCCTCCTACATTGCGCAGGACAGCCCCACAGAACAAAAAATTATCCAGACTAAAACATCAATAGTGCCAAGTTTGAAAAACCCTTATCTAGGTAAATAACCAGTGTGACTAAATTATTCCTCTCTGAAACAGTTGAGTAAGGGCAAAAGATTCATAGATTGAATAATTGAGCTAATCATTAAAGTCATCTGTGTGTACAATGCCTTGGTCTCAGACCACTGCATTAATTTCCTTGAGGGATAATATTGATAATTATTCAAGTAAAATTAACAATTTTAAATTGCCTACCAGGTAGGCAGACCCTACCTTTACAAGGGTCACTATTTGAGAGATGGGGGGTGACATGCATGTAAGGTACTTTAGAAAAGGAAGCAATCCATTCTACGTGGGCATCAGGGAACATTTCATATGGAAAACTGACTTTGAACTCTCAAGCTAATTACACTTTACTTTCTAATAATACGACTTGGCCATACTTTGGAAGCCCTGATTTCAGTAATACCAAGCTCTCTTCCAAATACTTCACATTCATTATTTCATCATATTTTCCAAACGATCCTATGAGGTAGGAACTATTATTCTCATCTTACAGATGAAACAGACTCTAGCGGCCACTAGCCTGTCTCCAGAGTGAGTGTGTGTAACTGCTGTGCCACGCAGCCTCCATGAAAATGGAGCCAAGTAATTTGGGCCACAAGTATCACCTCCCAGTCATTAGCCTCTCCCCTCCATGGGGAGGAGCTAACAGTCTTAAAGTTCCTTACACCATTAGCATTCATTATTCTAACAGCAACAGGATACTTATTGCACAAAACGATCATCTTAGGTTAGGCTCCACACTGTGAAAGGAAAGAAGTCTTCAAATAATCATAGAAATGGTAACATTAAATAGCTATCAAACTGAGGGTTCTAGAGGGGAGGGGTGTGGGGGGATGGGTTAGCCTGGTGATGGGTATTAAAGAGGGCACATATTGAATGGAGCACTGGGTGTTATACGCAAACAATGAATCATAGAACCCTACATCAAAAACTAAGGATGTAATGTATGATGATTAACATAACATAATAATAAAAAAATTGATATATTTTTAAGAAAGAAGCTATTAGGAAAAAAAAATAGCTATCGGGAATATTAGCTCTAAAAGGAAATTTACCTTAGCCTGTATTCTCCAAATGGGGCAAAAATTAAAGTCACTATCATTGCTTCTCCAAGGTCGAATCCATTTCATCCTGATTCTACAAATACAGTCTAAATTTAGCTTTCATTTCATTCACTCATTCACTTATTCAACAAATGCATACTGATTATCCACTATGTTCTGGGCAATGGGCTGTATACTTGGGATATAGCAATAATAAACTAGATAAGCTCTTAATGTCATGGAACAAATCAATGAAAATGGAGCTTTGAGATTAAAAGATCCCCAGGTAAATAAAGTAGACATAATGTTTCTTATCTTTGAATTATTGCCATCATTATTCATCTGAATTTCTAATTTAGACCTAATCTCACTCTAAAATGTTCAGTGTTTTCCCATGTTTGCTTTTTCACATAGATGTAGGCATGACCTTTGGAAGGCATGAATAAAATTGAAAGAATGTCTTCACTTAACTCTTTCTGAAGTATTTAAATAACACACGAAGATGTATTAATCTAAAGATACTAATATGATTTTCTTATCTTGATTCCCTTTGTTTTTTCAGAGAACTTCTAAGTTTCATTCCAATGTAGAGTAACTAAAATATTTTCACAATTTTATCCTTGAAATAAAATATTTCAGGCTGAGAGATTTTAAAAGCAATTTCATTTTATATCATGCATCTTTTTCCACGTTCTATTTTAGAGATCTCAGTTGAAGAGCTTTGCTATATCACTTTAATTGTAATAAGGAAGATTTTAGGTTTGTTCATGTTGCTCCCTGCATCTGGAAACCCCCATTTTCTCTTCACCAACCAGTCTGCAATCCTTCCTTCAAAACTCTGAGATTATTTCATTTATGTATATGTGTTTATTTTCATATTTTGTTCTATTCCTGAAAAGATTTGAAAGAGCCTATAACAAGACACATCAAAGATGACCCAATGGCATCTGTTAAAAGTGGGGCAAGAGAAGAAAGTAAAACAAGAGTAGAGATGAGGCAGAGCCAGGAATGAGTCTAAAAATGCATATTGTAATAACCCACACGTGTGCAATAGGTGGGCCATAAATCTTGTCCTAAATTTTCTGGCAGCCACCATGAAAAGAGAAACCTTATCAGTTATACAATTCATAGTGTCCATAAGATACTAACAATCCAAATTTCCTGGGGAAGTCTAGTTGTTCTTGGTACTCAAACCAGACAGGAACTTTGCCTGGGATCCTCATTAGTAGGTGATATAATGAACAATCATCACAGCTTCTTTACAATTCATACAACAAGATCCATGGGGCTGCTCATTAAAATAACTCTATATAGGCTAATGGCCCATACACAGACATGATACAGAGAAAAGGTGTTCTTCTGGAAAGGGGGAAAGAGAAGACAGGGATGATTTGCACAACAAAAACAGTGCTCCAGCCTCTGCTGATCAGCTTGGATCCAGGGATTTAATTCAGATTATCTGGCATTGGAAGAATTTTAGCAATCTTCTGTACATATTGTTCCACCTAGGTTTAGATTGATATTGCGTGGTGGTGGCAAATGTATTGAGAGTGGCTATTCCCTGGACCATTGAATTCATCTTCCAGTACCCAAGCAGACCCCAAAGCTGGAGCTAGGGTCCATATCCTTTTGCAGAAGCTGGGGACCCCATGCAGGTACATGTCCCATGGACATCCAGGCCATCCTTCTATAAGGTGAGCATAGAGAGTTCTGTCAAGAAAGTCCAGGATGACTTTGAGAAAATTATTTTGAACCCACTACAAACCCAGATAAAAACAGTAAGGCCTCAAAATTCTACTTCATTTAGAATTAGCCTGAATTAGCCAAAGATAACCAGACACCCATCTTCAGCAAAATAAAATATCAATATAGTTCTGAAAACATCTGTAGCTTTGAGAAGAATACTTTCTATTGTGTGTTCCAAGAGAAACCATTATGAAATATGCATTGAGGAAATAGCAACAAGTTGTGTGGGATTGTTTTAATAAACCAGCTAAAAGATGAGAATATCTAGCAAAGACATAACTTGTTTGGAAAAAGAAAAATAAATAAGAAAAAGGCTAAAAGCCTTATCAGTGGGCTTTCTTTTGGGCAGTAATTGGCCAGTGGGGTCAAAGGCCTATTCAGGCCACTCCTTGCTTGAAATAATAGAGTCTTAACACTCATGTAAGAAAGAATGTTTGTGCTACTTTTCTCTATAGCCAGGAGTGGGAGGGGTTGAAGTGAGCTCAACCAGATCATTAAGAGCCAAGTTTCAAAGAAAGGAAATCTAAACACAATCCAAAGGCTATGGTCTTCTGTGTTGAAAGATTGTTCCTATTGGCTCTGATCCAAGCAGAACCATAATAGGGCCAGGTTTGCAAAAGTATCTGTACCTGGATCTCTGTCTAGATTGAGCTCATGCTCTTTAACCAGCTAAATCTTGTATATAAGAATAAAGATCAAGAAATAAATGCAGCAATAATTTGATATCTCTAATGTATTTCTCTAGGAGAGAAGAAAGAAGATGGCAGTGTTCTATAAAGAAATGAGCTGTTCTTGGTGCTTTATGTTCCTCATATAAAACATTGACCTATGAAAACTAAGCTTGTAATTTGACAGTCAAATACCTGGCATATAGTTGAGGGCTATTGTCCAATAAAAGAAGGCTACCATTTTGGATAGGGAGTAATGTCTTTTTAGAATATGGAATAAATTATACTATTCATCCAATCAAGTGGGATTGTCCCTGTACCATAAATAGTGGTAGGAAAGTTGGTGAGAGGGGGTCCTTCAAAAGCTTTGGAAGGAAAAAAAAAAAAAACTTCCCTGGAATCTAACTACAATAGCAGTAGCCTAACTCAGATTCTGACACAAATTGTGTTTTTAGGTGAGTGTTTTTGAGGTACTGATAAACATGAAATAAGCTTTAATTGAGGTTTGTTTCCTGTGATACCTCCTTACCTCTCTGTGGAGGTTTTAAATTGTTCCATTCTCTGATATGTGGAAATTAGATCCCCTCTTGAGAGTTTAAATAGTCTTCAACTAATGGGAGGCCATCTTACACCCTTGAAAACCACTTTCAACCTGTATTAGTTTCCTAGGGCTGCCATAACAAAATAACTTTGTTATTCATACTATTTACAAATAAGGTCATATTCTGAGGTACTAAAGGTTATGACTTCAACATATCTTTCTGGGGGGATACAATTCAACCCATAACACCACACTAACTGAACTTATTCTGCAGAATTGAGAAAGACTCTTCAGAACTGGCTGTTTTAAGCAGTGGGAGGGCAGCTTGCCCATCCAACCCTGGGTCATCCTGAAATTAAGGAACAGTGACCTTTTTGTACCCAACATTAGAAAGGGACAACTCTGTTGCTCCTTGAGGAGCCAAGACATAAACCATAGCATATGCCCCTCTGTTCTTCTCAGATGAGAGGCCATATGAGGTGGTAACTGATTGCTCAGAATATGGAGCCACACTACCTACGTTCAAATTCCAGCACCACCACCCATTAGCTAAGGACCTTAAACAAGTCTCTTATTGTTTCTGATCTGCAGTTAACTGCTCTGTAAAACGGAGATAATAATAGAACTTCCTCACAGGGATGTTCTGAGATTTAAATGAGTTAATATGTGTAAAGCACTTAGATCAGGGCCCAAGCTACTATGTTAATGTTGGATATTTTAAACTGTTTTAAAGTTAGATATTTCAAATAAAGATATTATTTGTAAGCATGAGGAGTAAAATACTCACCATCTCAGCATGACACTGATTATCAAGGAAGCCAGATTTTCTAAAAGAACCCTCTTAATAACCCTCATCCCATATCCCTTCTACCTACTTGTGATTCCTTTTACTTTTTAATGCCCCTCCTCTAGGATCATAACCAAGAAACCTCACAGTCTAGTTTTGACTCACTCTGGTCATTGTCTCAAGTTGCTTAATTTCACCAACATCAATATTAGAAAGCAATTGCTTCTTGGACTTGTGTCTTCATCTCTAGACAACTTACCTCTTCCAAATTACTCTAGGCAAGTTCCTCAAAACAGGAGCCAAGTTATCCATTTCTTCTATGTCCTATAAAACTTAGAACAATATAATGCACATACACAGGTGCTGGATAAATACCAAATCGTTAGAAGGTTAATACAAAGTAAACCTATGTGCTAAGAATAGGATCCTTTATTGCAGACAAATTTGCATATCCAAGGATCATTTTTGTGAACCATTATTGCTCACAAATGTTCAGAAAACTGCAGCAAGGACATAGAATACAAAACCTAAGGAAAGATTATGGTCAGGAAGAATTGGCTTCAGGCCTAACATTGCTTTATCATGGTTCTGGCAGGTAATCAATAGGAAACTCTGTTGCATAGACATAAATCATAATTGAGTTTTCATCAATCCTGTGCCAAATCTGTGACTGTATGAAATCCAAGATCCCAGTGCCAAGGTGCCTTATCAGTCCATATGCAAATATGCCTTTTGATGAAATCAAAGAACAACAGAATTCAGGCAAGATTGCAGCCTTATGCTGCCAAAGCCAGGTAGACATTTAACTCTTCACATTGGCCAATGACTAAAGAATGTCTGCAGAGGGAGGCACTTCTCACAGAGTGCTTCTCCTTAAATGCTCATGGGGATTTATAAATTGGAAAAAATCAATTCACAATGGTCATTCTCCTTAAAAGCCTATTCAAAAGGATCTTTTTCCAAAATCCCTGAAAACTTTACCTGAAATGTATTGAAAGATTACTGATTTTTTTAAATAAGCTTTATATACATAGTTTCCTTAAGGCAAAAGGAGGAAAATGGTATTAAAGACTATTTCCTCTATTAAAAAAGATGACAAAATGTCCACACTTTTCTCAGATGTAACACACCTTGATACTCAAGATGATTTAAATTGAATAAATTTAATTCTATCCTCACTTATTTTGAGGATTTATGATTAAATTAAGATGCATAAATTAGATTACAGATTTATAAGGATCTGTACTTTTGAAATTCTTTTGAACATTTCTTAAAACACTCTTCTTTTTTTAGATCAACCACCAGAACTTTTTATAATCCACTGGGGCTAAGTTGCCTAAGAGAAAATTTTATCTAGATTTACTCAATTCAACTGCTCCCACCCACCTTACAACATACACACAAAGAAAAAGATTCTCTAGATCAGCACTGTCCAATACAGTAGCCACTACACACATGTAGTTATTTAATTTTAAGTCAAACATAATTCAAGTAGAAAATTCAGTTCCACACTCATTTTAGCTATATTTCAAGAGCTCAATACCACATGTGGCTAGTGGCTAACAGTACCATATGCTGCATGTATAGATAATTGCTGTCATCATAGAAAGTTCTCCTGGACATCTCTGCAAGTTTACACCATTCCTTTCAAGTCTGGAAAAATCTAAGCTTTGTATCGTCACAAAGGGTGGCACCCCTTTACTCTCTAGATTCCCCTGAGAATCCTGATCTCACTACAGCCACATTTCTCACAAAAAGTGTTCAAAGAAAAGTCCGCACATTTCCCACCCCAAGCCCAAATGAATATGGAAAGAACTAATAGTCTTTTGATTTGGCCAACAATTCTCAACCAGGTTGGAGGGGAGAGGCACATCAAATTTGCTGCGGGGAAATACAGATGCAGGATGTCAGCAAGATGGCAGAAAAGACATTCCAGCCCTCATACCTCCAGACATGTCAATCCTGATAACCATCCATGGACAGGAATACCCCTGTGGAAACCTGGGAGTCCAATGGAGAGATGACAGTACCTCCCTCTGAGCAAAAGAGCAAAAATGGACACATTGAAGAGTATAAAATAAAAGTTTCACTTTGCCTGCGTCAGCCCTCCCCCAAGGCAACACAGTTCAGTGCCAAGAAAGACTCCTCTGCCCATGATTTCCCCCACCAGGAAATTGTACACTTTGTGGAATTGTATGGTATGGGAATTATATCACAATAAAGCTGTTTTTTAAAACTCTGGGGTTCTAAAAAAATTATTAAAATTTTTTAAACAACCTAGGAATATTTTTCATAAAACTTAAAAATACATGCTCACAGAAATGAACAAAATTTGCAGTAATTTTGCAGAAGACCAGAGAAAGGCATGTATGTTTGGCTCAATCTTTCACAAGTGGACTATAAAAATAGGCTTTAGTTTTTATTTCTTACATATTTAGCCATGCTTAATGCAGTGCATGAGAGGAGTTAAACAATTCAAAGAAAATTGATTCCACAGTGACATCAGCAAATATAAGTTACCAATAATGCTTGGTTTCTTTCAGCCTTCTGGTAGCTTCCTTACATCTCTATCTTGTGAAATCAATCAGTTGGCACCAGAGAGTATAGTGAAAAGCAGGTCCTCTCAGAATACAAGATCAGAAAGAACATTTGGCCCATGATTAATGTGCTTATAGAGCCTCAAAATTTGAATTTTGACAAGACTTCTAAGTGAGTTTATAACACAGTCACAGAGGTACACAGGTATACTGTTAAGACTTTAAAAGGTTCATCATGTATCCTATGATGGTTAATTTTATATGCCACCTTCACTGGACCATGAGGTTCCCAGACATTTGGCCAAATATTACTGTGGATATGTCTGTGAAGGTGTTTCTGGATGAGATGAATGTTTAAATGGGTAGACTGAGTAAAACAGATTGTCCTCCCTAATGTGAGTGAGCCTCATCCAACCAACTGAAGATCTGAATAGAACAAAAAAGGGCTGAATTAGAGGGAAGTCCTCCTGCCTGACCCCTTGAGCTGGGATATTGGTCTTTTCTAGCCTTTGGACTCTGACTGAAACACTGGCTCTTCTTAGGTCTCAAGCCTGCTGGCTTTTGGACTGAAATATACACCATCATCAGCTCTCCAGATTCTGAGGCCTTGGACTTGGACTGGAATTATACCATTGGCTCTCCTGGGTCTCCATCTTGCCAACTGCAGGTCTTGGGATTTCTCAGCCTCCATAATCACATGAACCAATTTCTTAACATAAATCATAGATGATAGTTTGATTGGTAGATATTCCTGACTAATACCAATACTAAATAATCTTTAATTTTGTGCTGTTTACAGACCACAATCCTTACAATAGTCTATGACTAAATATTGTTGTTAGCACATTAATTATATTGTTGATAGGGTAATTATATCACATGACATAGTGTTATATGTATATTACAAATATTTTTCATTAAAATAGCATTTGTTACATACTACAACTTTTATAACCTTATCTTGGCTTTCCTAGAAGATTTTTTCTATAGGGATCTTATGTTATAGTAATGGTCCAATTTTTAATTTTTTCTCAAGCTTTGAGAAACTCTGATGGAAAACCTATGTAAGTCAGAACACTTACCTCTCCATTAATTTGTATGATCTTGGCTGAAACTTGACTCTGATGTGCCTCAGAGTAACCAAATGGACAATGATGGTGATAATTTCTACCTTTATTAATAAGGTTCTTATTAGGATCAAATAAGAACCATGAAAAATGCCTTCAAATATAAAGCAGTATACAGTAGTGATATAATATTACTGTGTTTAAGTAGTTGAATGTTTAATATTTTAGTATTAACTGAGATCTCTCTAATGAGAGTAGAGAGAAAACCTTAATGGTCAGCTAAACTAGAATAAAATCTACAAGTTAGAATAAAATTTGAACATATTAAAAGTATATAATGCAAAAAAAATCATTAGATCATTTTCTCCTTCTTTATAGTGTAATGTGGGATGAGAAGTGAACTTGTTATATTCATGGAGCAGATGAGCTATTAAATTAATTTCATGTAAACAAACCAGAAAAGAGAGAGCATGTTTATTGACATGGAAAGCCACTTCACTTTTCTATAAATTACTACCATATAGATGCTTATTAATGTAATGTTTTTCATGTAGTACCACCAAGGAAAGCCTGTCTCACAGACAGGAATCACATTGTTTGAAATTGCCAAAAACTTTGAAGCACAGTGCCAGGTATAACATAAGTGCTTAGTTAATATTTGTAGACTGATTAGAGAAAAAAAATTTATGTATAAACAAGAATATTAAATATAGGAGCACACAGATAATTCTGTTACTCAGTATCTTAATACTATGTCCAGTTTGGAGCCTGAAACATGAGTGTTTGGAGAACTTGGAGTAGTTCCAGAGAAAAGCAATGAAAATGATTAAAGAGTTGGAAAATGGGGCCTATAAATCATGACTACAGGAATTGGGGCTTATTTAACCTGAAAGAAAAAGCTACATGACTGTACCAGATTCTTATATCTGAAACCTGGAGATGATGAGATTTGCCATGACCCATCCATACAGCTGTGCAAGCAGAAAGAAATCCAGAAGCAACAAAGATATTTTCAAAGCATCACTATTCTTTCTGTAAATATCTAACTCTCTCTCTCCTCTTGTGGTTTTCAAAACAACCAATGGCAGCCCTAGGACAGGCAGGGTGTGCAGACCAGTGCAACCCTCACACATTTATCAAGTGCACCTTGCCTTACCGGGCATTGCGGAGAGAAAGGAGTAGGCACACAACCCCCAGAGCCTGAGGGTTAGTCAAGGAGACTCCCATACAAAGAGAGTCCCAGGAGGTCTGGAAACCTCCCATATCAGAGACGATGCAAAATCCCTTAGTGTCTCTAAGGAAGGCACACTCAAGTTTACTTGGGAGGCTGGAGAGGAGAAGCAGCTGCTTCGCTAGGGTCTTGATGCTGCAAGTGAGTTTGCTGGGCAGAAGTAGGCGGGAGGGCAGTAAGGCCATTCTGTGTAAATGGAAGAGCATGCCCAGAAAAATCAGGCAAGACAGAGTAGATTTGAGAAATGTTATCACATCCACTTCACAGATAAGAAACTAAGGCTCTAAGTTCTCAATGACTTGTAAAAGGTTAGCAGCAGTTAATGTCAGAGCTGGGACTTGAACCCACAATTCCTGATTTCGAGTCTGTTAGGGCTTTTTATGAATCCTTGTTATTCATTTAGCAGTTCTAACATGCTGTAGTATGTCCAATAAATAATTTCTTTCCATTACAACTGAAGCTGTTATCTATAGGAAATCCATTTTGTTGAGTAATTTGGGGGTGAGGAGAGGGAGATATGATGTCATCATGGTCACACAGTACCCAACTCACTGAATTCTGTAAACACACACACACACACACACATACACACACACACACACAAATGAGTTACTTACAAATACAGAGAGTTTAATTTAGCCAGTCATTTAATAAAGAATAAAGTATCTCATCTTTATTTGTTCTGTTACACACCACATGATAAAGACAAGACATATAAACTGGAATTAAATCATTTTCAATTTTTTATTTTAAATTAAAACAAAATACACCACCATACTTGTGCTGTCAGGAAGAGGGTTTTCTGTTATTGATCCTGCAGCAGTCTCGCGTATTTTTTTCTCTCATGTTTTAAATGGAAATGTTTCATATGCCTTCAATCTAACAATAGTCAAAAAATTATTCTGGATCAACACATACAAAATTCAGGGAGAAAAGCAGCTTATTGGAGTCCACACAAATTGCAAGATAAAATATGAGTCAGTGTATTTGGGGGGGTGGCAATTTATTAAATATGAATTTTTTATGTCACAGTCATTGAAAATGAAGAAAAATATATTTCCCGTTCTTTTTATTTCTGTTTTGAAGGTTCAGCAGAATAAATTTCACAGAAGACAAATACTGGGGAAAATGAAACAATTCTTCAAGACATCCTGGTATTTCTTGAAAGGTTCTCAGGCAATCTCCCAGTTAAATAAGTTGCTCTAGAAAATCTCACACCAACATTCCTACCTGGCCACATTTTCAAGTTGACCTCCTTTTACCCTGTTACATGACTGGAAATCACCTTAAAATTCAATATCAGAGGATGAACTTTTCTAGTTCAATTTCTCAAGGGTCCTAATTGTAATTATGTCCAATTTGTTGGTAGTGGCTCAAGGACATGAGAGCTGCCCTTTCTGTCCCTACTTGCTTGTCCTCCTCTCCTTGCATGGAAGCCCTACAATAAACGAGGAACACACAACTGTGCTCCGTGATTCACACCTGTTTATGATTGCCCCTGGGTGCTTGCCTGTAGGAAGACACCGGAAAGTCACTGAAAAGGAGGGCAATTTCTTAGCCATTAGTTTATAAGAATCACGGCTGCCCCATATGATTTATAACATGGACATCATGACCTAGATGTTCTCAGAAGGTATTGGTCTCCCCAATCCCCTTTCACGGGCCTCCTGAGTTATTTTCCTTAAAAAGAGTGCATCTGAAAGCTAATAGTTTTGAGCATAAGCTTTAGTACATGTTTGAACTCTTGACTTCATGTCAGCCTAACCTAAAAAATTGGGAAATTCAATCTCATCCTGTTGTGAGCACTAATCAATTCTGACACCACTGAAGAGAGTGTTCAAGCTCAGAGATTGGCACTAGCTGGTGCCCATACACTGGCAGGGAGATCATGCAAAGTAGTCTCTGCAGGGATGGTTCTCCAGGGTGAGGGTTGGAGGCAAGGCCCCCCTCACCTAAAGCTGCAGGTGCACAAGGCAGAAGAGTAGTATATGCTCTATTCTAAAGAAAATGGCCTGGGTTAAAATGGGAGAGTTTGGAAAGGTGAATGGAACCACAGATAAACCATATTCTCCAAACTGGGATTTAAGTGGCCAGACTCTCTGTCTTAGGATCCAGAAGATTTCCTTGATGAATGGGGGAGTCCTCAGGGAATGGTGCCCTGGGTAGAAGAATCAGGACAGGGTGTAAACCCTAACTTGGTTTGTTATGAAGGATGCCTGTATCAGTCAGGTCAGGCTAGGGTATGCTACAGTAAAAATTATCCCAAAATCTGAGTTGTTCAAAAGTTCATTTCTCACTCAGGCTGTGTGTCCATTAGGGGTCGGCTGGGGAGCTCTACTCTGTTAATTCTGTCAGGAACCCAGATGAAGGGAGAGTTCATCTGTGTGCAGCCATGTTTGCTCTGGCAGAAAAATGAGGATGTGGCCAATCATATACCAGCCTTTAAATTTCATCCTGCAAGTGACACTTGTCACTTCTGTTATTATTTCATTGGTCATCGCAAATCATGTGGTCACATCTAACTTTAAGGGAGCAGGGAGAAATAACCCTTCCATGTGCCCAATAGGAGGACTAAAAATATTTCATGAGCAGCATTCATGACTACCAAAATGTCCACTTCACTAGGATGTGTCATGGCTGTGGGTAGGGGGTCGCCTGAAATGAAAGTGTGTCTGAACAGTTTGCTGTTTGGTGGACATGTGACAATATTTCAGCATTCACATGTCCAGCCCCCACTCAGTCCTCTCCTTGACCTGGGTATAAATTTTAGGTGTCAATTTCTGTGGTAGGCAGATTAATGGTCTCTGTCCCCCAAAGACGTCCATGTCTTACTGGCCAAACTCTTCTGGTGAAGGTGGACCTCACTGTCTCTCAAGATTATACTCTATGAATATGTTACCTTATGTGGCAAAAGGAACTTTGCAGAGATGATTAAGGTAAGGATCTTGGGATGGGGAAACTCTCATGGTTTTTCCAGATAGGCCCAATGTCTTAACACAAGGACCCTTGTAAGAGGGAGACAGGAGTGTGAGTCAGAGAAAGAGAGAGATTTGGCTTTGAAGATGGAGGAAGGGGCTACCAGCCAAGGAATGCAGGCGGCCTCTAGCAGCTGGAAAAGATAAGAAAATAGTCTCTACCAGAGCATCCAGGAAGAACACAGCCCTGCCTACACCTTGATTTTAGTACAGTTATTTCAGACTTCTGAACTCCAGAAGGGTAAGAGAATAAAATTGTTTGTTTCAAGCCACTAAGTTTGTGGTGACTTGTTCTAGTAGCAATAGAAAACAAGTACCACGTCCCACAAAATATGATGGAAGATGACTGTGTTTGGAATGGGCAGGGGGGATGACAAGAGGCACTGTTGCAAAGCTGCCGTGTTGGTACATGATGAGTAGGAATTCCACTGCCAGCACTCAATCCCATTGACCCAGGAGGGCAGGCAGGCCCAACTCCAAGGGGATCTCTAGCAAAAGGACCTGGTCCTAGCCCCTCGATGATGTTTGCAATAAGTAAACACCACCCCACATGCACAATAAAACATGAATTCCATCTTACTTTTCTTTCTGCATCCAACTTTTCCCTCTCCACATCCCAACTTCTCTCTCTGAGCTGCAACTTCAGCTTTCATTTCATTTGAACCCAGGGGCGGAAGACACAGCTGGGCAAGGTGCTGTCATGATTGTCAGGACCTTAACCTGCAGAGCATTACACAGTTTCAGTGTTGGCAGGAATCTGAAAAAGATAATAGGGTCAACCACACACCCAAAACTTAAATCTGCTCTACAACTTCCCTCCAACGTTAATGGCCAAACACTTCTGATGAGGGGGACCTCAATGTCTCTCAGGATAGCCTTTTCTGTCTTTGCACAACTGGAAAGCTACAGATGCTTATAAGCACATGGTTACTACTCATTGGTCCTTTTCCATCCCTGGAGATGGCTAAGAATATAGAATAGTTCTAATCCACTTTTAAATGATGAGCCTTGAAACACTTAAAGATGTTTGTGAGATTTAAGAAAGAAAAAATGTTTCCCTTAGAAACAATGGCTAAAACACGTGAGTGTCTTGGCAGGAATTTCTTCTTCAAATTAGTTTATCTCCATGTGAGAATAATATGATATTTTGATGACATAGATGGAAGAAGATTAAAATCTGGATAGACCCTGATATTAAAGGTCCCAATTAAAATTATCACAGTGCAAGTTCTAAGGTAGAGGGGAGAGGAAGAGAGCACAGCCCCTGGGAGCCAGAAAGTGTGAGAAAGCTCAGGAAAGAAGCATAGCAGAATTTCTCTTGACCTGTCAGCACATGTATCTTCTTTATGACTTCATGGAGTCAGAGAGACTACCTTTCAAAAATGTCTTCTAGAATAAGTCAGCTTCATTGTTGAGTTATCTCATATGCAATAACGAATCAAACAGAAGACTTTGAGGCAATTGTCATTTTTTTTTTTTTTTAAGAATCAATTGACCCAATTCTATATTGTCCATTTGCTTCCCATTCAAATCCATTACAGGTCTTTCTCTGCTCTGGTCTTTGTCTCAGCCAGCTGACCCCTAGGGTCAGAATGACCCAAACTTACTAGCCTGCTGGTTTCCAGTTGGGTTTGGTCAACAGAAGACAGTTGCAGAAGATAAGAGGGTGAGAGGAGAAAAGATTGGGTTATTTATTCTCCCTTCTTAGACAAAAGGATTCTGGCAGCTGCTATGATAGATCCTATAAGCCATTTCCTCCCACAGGGCTTCAGCTAGCTCCTGCAATGAACAGGAATCAGCAGCATCCGGCATACAACAGTTCCTCAGACATACTTCTTATTCAGTTTCATAGCAGAATGCCTCAGAGAGACATTTCCATTGAAAGGCTTTCCCCAGCACCTGATTTTCTGGCAAGTTCCAAAGTGAGGATTCCAGCAAGTTCTGCCAGTGCAAAACCACAGCAACTTCTTTACCACCCAATGAGACATGATTGTGTTGTTCAACAAATACTGACTCTTAGCATCCCCCCTCCCCCCAGAATGGGTGGTTCTTCCTTGTATGTTCTCTCTTAACCAGAGATAGTGCTTATCATTATATCCGCCATTCATACATTTCTTAGAATTCTGTTCTTACCAACGAATCCCTCATTCTAATTCCATGTTGTAGTTAATAATACTTCATATTAAATTTTGTCTGTTCGAATTACCATATGATTTCACTCTCCTTACTGAAACCTGACTGATACAATAGTGAACAACTCTTGGTAAAGTTTCTTGTACTTACATAGTAGTTGCATTCCTAAGAAATTCAGGAATTATATAATGCTGCAAAATATAAGCTTGTTGTATGTATGTAAAATGGAGTTAGGGTGCAGACTCAGGAAATTACAAACAGTTTTTTACCTGTGTATAGGCAGACCCTTTACAGCTGTACATATTGTGCACAACATTGTCCTATGGGGCCACCGTGCCCAGCAGATCTATGTCAGTGGTGCCTCCAAAAATCACACAGTCCACAATCTGCACAACTGTATGTGGCAGCCCTATAATGTAGATATACCCATTCAGATATTTGAAAGTTGGACAAGATGTAGGACAATTCTTCCATGTGTAGGACCATCCCACCTATTTCAGTACACCCAACATCTCTGATCTCCATCCATTCTATAACAGTACCACATCCCAGTCATTCCGACAACTGAGAATATCCCACACATTTACAAACTGCTCTGCTGGGAACAACAACCCACACATGCCGCATTTCTCTGATCTCCCCTGTAAGGGCTTATTCTTGCTCCAGTCACACCAATCTCCTTGATATTCTCTAACAAGTCCATATTCCCCCCTTCAAGAGACTTTGCAACTTATTTCTCTGCATGGAATGCTCTTAGGCTTAATACCTCCAAACTCACTTTCACTCCCTTCAGACTCCTGCCCAAATGTAATCTTATCAGAGTCCTTCTCTGGCCCACCCTATATAAGATAGAAATCCCGCACCCACCCCAGCACTCCTCATTGCTCTTACCTCGCTTTATTTTTCTTAACATCATGACCACTGTCAATAGCACTGTACATTTTACTGAGTTACCTATTTTCTGTATCCCTCACTAGCAACTTGAGACTAGGGACTTGACCTGTTGTGTTCGCTGCTGTATCCTCAGCACCAAGAACAGTGCCTTACTTATACTAGGCACCCAGTGATTATTTGTGGAATGGATAGTCTATGGTAACAACTTCACTCATAGTAGCACATGTTCAGCCCTCCTTTTCCTGTTCCTCCAAGTCAATGAATTCAATCACTTTACTTCCCTTATCCTCCTTCCCACCCCAAACTTGAATTGCACTGCCCCAAAGTAGAATGGATCAGAGTGTCAGCAAGCCCTATGTTAGAATATTAGAATATTAGAGCACATGGATTTTTCTTGGGATAAATGCAGAATTGCTTTCAGATGAGGAGATGTGTGATTTCCCTAAGTGTACTTAATGTAAGTGTGCCTTCCATAAAAGTTTGGAAGGCAAAGATAAGAGTAGAAATTGGACCTGCCATGACACAAATCACTTAGAACACATTATCATATTTAATCTGTACAGCCATCTTGAAAAAATAGATCAAACTATAGCTATTTCACCTAGAAGAAAACTAAGATTCAGTGATATTAGGTTTATATCAGAGTGCAATTCAAAACCATGTCTTTCTGACTCCGGAATGTGTGGTTGTTTTACCACATCACTGAAACAAGACAATGAAATACTTTGAGCACAAGTGCAATTTCCTCACAATTCAAGTACCATTTTAAGGGTAAATGCTTCTAGAGAAATATCCTGATTCACTTCTAAGACTATTTATTCCATGCTCATTTATGAGTAGTATCTAGAAACACATAAAGTCAACTCCCCCTCATCTTTAGATGAATTATGCAAAATTTTGGCTTGCCCATGGCAAACTTTTGTTTAAAGCTGGTTTATTAACCAAGGGCACCAACTCTGCTTAATGAATTGCTTTGTTGATATTATTGGCAGTTTGTATTCTGCCTACTTAATTACTGTGTTCTAAAATAATCAATCATTTTTGTCTTAGCAAGTCCAAGGCAAATTATGAGATGGAGAGATGCTTCTGTGTTCCTCCCATCCCTTCCTTGTTAGGATCTGGCTAGAAAACAGAGAAACAAAAAGAAGAGAGACTACAAGGAGAATTGCTTACTTCACAGTAGGTCTGACCTCTATAGGTCAATAACCAGAATCCAGGTAGGCCAGTATCCATCACAGTAGCCAGTGTTCAGCTCGTTTTGGACCAGTGGTCTTAACCTTAGAAGCCAAGAGATATTAATCATTTCTATGTGCACAATATTGAGTGTTTTCTATATTATTATTTAATCCTCACAATATGAAGATTTACCCCTAGCTCCAATTTACACATGAGATGTTGAAAACCTTGACTAAGTTTAAATATAAAGGAGCTAGAATCTCACCCAGGTCCATCTGATTCCAGGGCCTGTGCCCTTGACTACTGAACTATGGTGGAGGACAGGAATGTTCCATGTCAGAGAGGGCTGGAGCATCTCAATTCCCAGTGCTAGTCTGTGGAAGCAGAAACTTATATAGAAGAGGACATGATCTGTACCCCTGGCCAAGAGCAAGACACAACCAAGTTGGCCCAGGCTCTAGCTAAGTGTACCAGGGCTCAGGGCAGGCTCCAAATTCCAGCCAGGAGCTAGTGTGAGAGCAAGAGAGGAGACTGAGGGCAAGACCCTCAAGTAAATGAGCACAACAGGAGGAGAGAAATAGACGTCAGGTATATGAGTGCCTGGGGCTCATTCCAGGCACACCAGTCCCCTGGTGACATATATAATCTGTGATTCCACAGATCACTGTGTCTCACTTAGGTAACGTACTGCACACAGCATCTCAAAAGCTTCTGGTTGGAGCTATATAAAAGGACCTAACTGCAGTAAAAAGATTGCAGAAGAAGACCTTAAAATTCAACAAAAAAATTATCAAAACTCTTACACATACACAGCATTATCTGCTTCATTCATTCCACTAATATTTCTTGAGAACACACTATGTACCAGACACTTTTTTTGAGTTTAGACTTTTGAGATCCTATCCAAATTTGAATAGTCTAAATATGTAGTTTTGTTTGTCTCTCCAGATTTGCACTTATTTTTAACCACCTTATTCTTGACTTGTGTTTCCTGAAACTTGACTATAGTAGAAGATTTCCAGGTAGAGGAAGGGAAGGGAATTCCAGGCCAGGAAGTAAGTGGCGTGAACAGACAACCTGAAATGTGAAAGATCTCCATCTGCTTTGGGGAAAGCTGAGAAGTACATGTGGGTACTTCTTTTTGTTTCTCTGTTTTCTAGCCAGAAGTACATGTGGGTAAGTGGGGATGACAGAGTCACTATCTTTATTTTGCTCTGTGGGGGAAATTTCAGATCACGGAGGGAGATGATGTAGAAATAGTTGGAGGCAGGTAAGACTTTCATGTGGTACTTCATATCACACTCCTCCCACCTGATTGTTTTAGTTTTTGGTCCATCTCATTTTCAGGAGGAATGTGCTTTGAAATCCAATCCTTTCAATTTAGGATCTGTTCCAAGGAAGGTTTGATTTCTGGGAGAAAAACTTGGATAGGTTCCCAGCCTCTCCTCAGCTCAGCCTTCATTCACAGCATGGTTTCCTCATTCTCTTTGATGTCAAATTTCAGAACATAATCGGGTGTAACCCATATTCAAACATAAGTTCAATAAACCCATCTAAAACCAAATTCAAATGTTCTCACAATATTCTTCATTTTAGATTGGCCATGTCTTGATCTGATTCACTCCCCAGATTTGAGGGTCTTCTCTTTCTGGCCACAGTAAATCAATGGTTGGCCCTAAACAAGAGTGCCCCCCCTAAGGGGACAACTGGGGGCTGAGATCCAGCATCAGTTCTGCTTGTTGTGGAACTGACAGGAGGCCATGTCCACCCCCAAAATAAAGCGTCTGGCTCTTTCCATACCAAGAAACTGTTTAGGCTATCAGAGCCCACTTGGCCCAATGGGAAAAAAAATAAGCCTAAATGACACAGTCCTATTTCTGTTGAAAAGAATAATGACAAAAGAGAAATAATTTTTTCTAGAAGAAAAGGAGTTGAACTCTAGGACAATAACAAAATGTGATTTTATATAAAATAATACAATGCATGGGGCGCCTGGGTGGCTCAGTCAGTTAAGCATCTGATTCTTTTTTTTTTTTTAAGATTTTATTTATCTATTTAGTGAGAGAGCACGAGTGGGCAAGCAGGGTGTGGAACCTGCTTTGGATTCTTTCCCTCCCTCTCCCTCTAACCCTCCCCCCCCAATCAATCAATCAATCAATCAAGATAATAATACAATGCATGCAAATAAGTGCTTGTCACTCAGTAAGCAGAACAATGATGGCTACTTGTTACTCTTATCAGTAATAATAATATTATTTTTGTTGTTATTACTATTTTCAGGATATTGAGAGTATTTGTGTAATTGACTTAAAAAGAGTTACAAATGAATCCACAGCTAATATGATATCATTTCAGTGTAAATTGAATATAGAAATTCTGATCTATAAAAGAAGACTTAAACTCTATCATGATGTGTTTTTTTTTTAAAGGTGATGCCAATATGGCAATTTTTTAACTATTAACAGAACTGGGTGGGAAGGTACTCCAGAGTTATATTATTCTTGTTTATTTTCAGGATGCTTAAAATTTTTCCTAATTTTATGTAATATATAAACATTCCCATCTCCCCAAATGGAAAACTTAGCCTTGCTACTGGGAGTGGGGGCAAGGAATCTCTGACACTAAGTCAAGTGGCTGAGATCTGGTCCCCTTTACTTCCTCTGTGACCTTGAGCTGGTCATTTCACCTCAAGCATTTTCTCACCTATAAAATCTGAGAATCAGACTAGATGATTGAGGTTCTTCACTCTCAAATTTTACGACCAAGTCTACTCTTTGGCAGCTAAAAATGATGGGGCTAATTTTAATGCATATTGTCTGTTCCCGTATCTTGCATATAACTGATTACAAATGCCTAGAAGCTAAAATAAAGGGTCAAAAAAGTGCCATCTGTTTCTATTACCAATTACTTTATGAAGCTGCCTCAAGTTTTAAAAAAAATTTAGTGAAAAACAGAAGTTGGCAGGAAATGTGCTGTAAACAATATCACCCCCACACATTTATTGAATAATTCATAACCAGTATGTGGTAGAAGCATAATTTTTAAATGACATTTCCCCCAAATACCTGAGTTTTCTGACATCAGTAGCAAATGATTTAGTTGGCATTATTTTGAAAATCAGTGTTTAAAGATTAACGTCTCAAATTTAAATTTATTTTATTCTTATCAATTTCCTTTGAATCAATTTTACTGTATTATATTGGAATGAAATATTTGCCACAGTTGACTCTCCCCCCTTATTTCTTTTCACATATCCACTTTGTATATTCTTTCTCCAGTGTTTTTCCCATTGAAACATTCCATTTTTCCTCACCAAGAGACCCTTCACTTTTATTCAAACTGCATAAAATAATCTTACAATTTGATAATATAAGAATATTCTATTTAATTATAGAAGGAGAAATATTACTTCCATGATTTTCAATCTGATACAATGAAAAGCATATTTGTTTCATTTTATTTTACTCACCTGGTCAGTACTAGCTCCATCACTTAAGAGCCTCGTGATATTGGTCATTACTCAATCTCTGCATGTTGCAGCCTCCTTATCTGTACAGTGTATCAACAGAGCAAGAGTTCTGAAAATTAGAGATAAAAATAAAATCAATATATTAAGTCCTCACTATTTATTAATCATTACTATTGTTGCTATTACTGTCACCAGTGTTGTTTTATTGAAGACTGTTGACCTACTTTAGATTTGCTGCAGATCCCCAGAGTCGGGATGTTATAACAGAGAGAGCCTGGCTGAGGGGATAAGGCAGGTGGCAGGTTCTGGAGATGAACTGCCTGACCTCAAACCCAACTCTGCCACTTATGGATGGGGAAGTTTTGAGTCAACTATAGAACTTCTCGAACCCTCAGTGCTCTAGCTTCAAAAGAAGGCTAGTAACAGTACCTACTTTACCGGGTTTAGTACAGAAAATGTCTTTAGTGCCAACCACTTAGTAAGTGCTCAATAAATAGTAGCTATTAGCATTTAAAATTTATTCTTCTTTACTATAAAAGCAACACAAGTTTATTCTAAAAATCAAAGAAGAGCTTTTTTAACTATAATAATACAAAAAATTCAATTTGTTTTACACAAAACGACTAAGTGTTTCTCAGTTTGCACAATCCCAGATAAGTAGTCTACACTGCAGAGTTAGCCAAAATCCTATGTAGCTTTCTCCTAGCACCTAGTGTGTTCCCCACAAACTAAATATTCCTTTCTCATTCTGAAATGATTATCTTACAGGAGAAAACCTCCATCATCTCTACAAAATCTGAACACCCTTTCTCCTTGTCCCAACTAAAGAAACAAAATGCATGCAGACTCAAATGCAAAACTGTTGGTGCATTTTATTCTTTGGTCTGTGTTTGTAGTCCTGATTCTAGATACATCCACAGATTGTATAACATCTGGTTGGAAACCTTTCCAATAATCTAGGTCTTTGGCATCATGTTGACAAAATTGGAAGATTGATTGTTCCTGCCCTTTTTATAAATCCAGATGTTTGGATTTCCTGAAGGCCTGGCCCAAGTGTTGGTTTGTTCTTGGAAAGAGATTGCAGCCTGAGCATCATGAAATTCAGAGCTTTATTTGATAAACCTACTCAGCAAAGTGCCCTATATACTTAATCTCATAAAGGCTACTTGATTTGTTATTCAACCAAACTGTTCATTGAAAAGGCATTGAAAGGATTCTAAAGATACTATACTCAAGAAGTGTATTAGCAACAGGGTACAAAAATGAATAAACAATCATTAAATGGCACTTATGCATTTTAGGTACAGACTCCAGACTTCCGTAGATTCACTTCATGGTCTGAAAAAGACGTAGTTAAGTTTATCTTATGGTTGAGTTGTGTTCTCAATGCCCTGTTGGTAGTTCAAATAAATTTATTCAATAGCAAAATTTATAAAGGATGGTAAAGCTCGAAGGCCAGTCCACAAAAATCTACTTAACTGGCAGCAAAGCTGCATGTTATTAACCAATTCCCAGAGCTCTGCCTTGAGTCTCCTTGGTCCTGCTGTCCCAGGACTTTCAGAGACTTAGCATCCTGACCCCTAAACTGCTCTAAGCTGAGGCTTTCCTAAGCTATAACCCCTGATCTCAGCAACTTCAGACCCTGAAGGACTGACCAGCTGTGGAGAATAGGGCCTCAGGGAGGTTCTGTTGCTAGGCAGCTTCCACCTCAGGAAAGCAAGATATAAAACATGTGGACACACCAGTAATATTTACTGCCTTAATTTTCCCTCCAGTTTATACTTCTCAGCATCTAATTTTATAACACCCTGTATTTCCCACTTTTAATGTCTTTCTAGTCTTATTTTTTTATTCTTAGTCTTTTAGTGGTCAGTCTTTTAAAGACCAACCTGAGGAATTTTAATTTGCAATAATAAACCCACAGTGGTTCATAAATTTGGTTCCTCCTTCCCTAATGCCAACAAATTGAGTCCTGGAATTACCAATAAATGACCAAAAATATGAAAAATGTTGGCGATTCAAAGTGAATTAAAGAAAAGAAAAATTAAGGAAACGTCACATTATCTTGAAAATGTATGCATTGCATATCTTTATTTATTGTTTTCTGGTTCATCTTCAGCTCAGGCATCTATTCCCAGAGCCTTCCCTTATCCCACCTCCATCTCCGGTTTTATTATGTGTCTCCTCTGTTTCTATACTTTTTTATGCCTCTCCATGTAATTGCCTTTACCACATTGCATTCAAAATGTCTATTTATAGACCTGTCTCTTCAATTAGACCACAACCTTCTTGAAGGCAAGAATTTTTACTTATCCCTCCTCTTACCCCAGCACTTAACACCTGTATATAGAAGGTGCTCAAAAAGCTTTTATGAATCAATTAGTCTCTATGAGGCACCAAACATTATGATACATACTTTATAAATAACATAATATAAATATGTTAAAATTATAAGTATTATCACATTTAATTCCAGCAAAAACATTGTGAAATAGGTATGACTATTGCCAGTTTAATGGAGCAATAATCAAGCAATCAGAAAGGGTCAGAACTGGAACTGAAAGCCAGGGGGAAAGATCTCCAAAGCCCAATGTCTACCACTGTTTCCCATTGCTTGTGTGAGCTATTGGCACTGCAGGATGATGCATTATTCACTTTTTTCCAAAATAAGCCCATCTACTTGTTCTCTTCCATTAATAGGTAACCAAGAATTAGTAGGGTTTGCTTGTAATTATCTTATCTTAGACATACACTTAAGAGGCTAGTCAAGTGCACATTTTTCTATTGATGTCCAAGTGACAGGATTCACCATGTACCTTCAGTATAATAGCTGAGAGATAACACCACCAGAAATCTCATGGTGCCCTTGAGTATGAGCTGCGTAGGCTATACATGAAAAACCCTGCCTTCTAAAATCTGGGTTTTATCAGCTGTTAAAAGGGTTTAGAGATAATGTGAAGATCCTTCTGGCCCTTGTGGGCACCATCATCATGAATACATAGATAAAATAGAGTCTGCACACACATTTGGAAAACACCACTGGCTTGTGTTCTCTGTAGTCTTACATTTTCCAGTCATAGATTCCAGGATCAAAGAATAAGTCTGGAATAATCAATAACAACAGCTGGAAAAGACAGAAAAGCAGAGCTCACTCATTTCCAAATGGCAACAAAATGATAAGGAGAACAAGTTTCAGGACCCCAGTGCCCTGTTCCAGAGAGTGACAAGATTAAATAAGATAAGACATTGCTGCCAAGGAGAGGAATTACCTCAGAGAACTTGGAAGGTGACTCCAAGACACATGGTCAGAGCATGGGTTTCCAGTCAATCCTTTAGTCCAGATGCAAGATGAGGCCTGTCCTTGGGGAACATTGTGAAGGCTCTAGATTAGCATAGGAGTTTGAGACATCTGGAAAAAGTAGGGCAAAAATAAAGGCCGTTTCTTGGTGAAAAGAAAACCCAGCGTGATATGGGCTAAGGAAGGAGGGATTATTCAGTATATTTGGATCATGAGATCATTTTTAAGAAGGGATTCATCCATGTCTACCAATTTTAATTGAATTTTTACCTCCAGCACTCTTTGTGGAATATTACAGCCCATTTTGGGATACATACAGAGGAAATCCATGTTCCCAGGTGATCTAGGGAATCTCATCCAAATAAAGATCCGCACCCTCCTACTCGGGTAATTCAAACTGGTGACAACTTCTCTGCTGGTATATGTCCAGATTCAGCTCTCATTCAAGGGAGCTGTTTCTGTCTAGTTGCCTTGCTCACAGTAAGCCTAAAACCTTGGCCCAACAAAGGAACTGGGAATTGGACTCCTCATGTAAACAAAAATCCTTTATCTAAAATCTGATTCTTTAGTGAAGAGGAAAATCTTTCCTTTAGTCCAGTAGTAAAGTCACCCACTCCCTCTCTCTCTCTCCCCCCTTCCTTCCGTCTCTCCCTGTTATTATTTTTTCTAAATAATATTTTATAAGTGACAACAGGTTGCAGAAGACTGTGCTTAGCATTACCATATATCTACAGCCCAAGACAATAAATTCAAACAATAAAAGAGGTTTTGTGACCACTGAGAAGAAACAGAAAAAAAAAATCACCTTAAAAATGTAACAAGATGCAGATTTTGCTAAACTTTTTTGAAAGCCTTCTATGCTATACAGAGTGCTTATGTGGTATGATAGTGATAACATCCTGAGTTGCAAATCATGGCAACCCAGTCTAAACTAATACATGAAAGTCAAGGGAATTCATTAGAAAGCCTCTAAAGAGTGGCACCAAACCTAGAGGGAAGACTCAGGAATGGAGCTGGGAACAGGGTGTCCTTCTGACCCAGACCATTTTGTAGGGAACCAGAACAGGTCCTCTGTCTTCCAATCCGTTTTCCTCTGTTTATCTGCTTGGTTCTTCTTTCTAACTGCAGACCTTCCTCTGCCCATAAGTTCACAGCACAGGCCATGGTCACCACTAGCCACTCAGTTATATGCTCTGCTGTACAAGTACTCAGAGGGAGACATCTATCTGGTCTCCCAGTCTGTCTGTGTCCGTCTCTCTCCCGTAGTTTCTATCTAGGCCTTAAATGAGTCACTGGATTAAGTAGTCCCAAATTTTTCATGCTGTCATTAAAAGATAAGATGGTAAAAGAGGAAACAAATGATAATACATTAAAACCACAGGGTTTTCAGCATCGAAAAGTACAATGGTTTGCAAATCCATGATTGGAATAACAAAGACCTACAAAGAAACATGAGAACAGCAAGAAAACAAAAATATGACTAAATATATGTGCTGTGTGTATGTGGCTGTTACATGTGAGTTGGACCCTCTGGGATGCAGACAGAGATGAAATTAGGAGCACAGAAAGCCTGGGGCAGGATAAGACTGTGACAGATGAAAGGAGGATGCAGGACCGGGCAGGTGGGCAAAGCTCAGATCACCATGTGGATTTGACCAAGTTTCACACAAACTAAAACAGCTGCTCCAGAGCAAAGATTGCCTGGTCGAGGAGGCCAGTGTTGGACAGGAATGGCCAGTCCCTACTACCCCTGTCGTGCTCGGCTATTGGGGGGTTTCCAAAAAGTGCACAGCCCTGGCTGAAAAGTGAGGCTGGATCCTGAAGGCGTAACGGCAGGAAATGGTCTAACCGCACTCCCCTTGCAGCTGAATAGCAAATTCCTTCTTGAAGAGAGAGTTAAGTGGCACAACTCTACTTTAGCAGTACATAAAAGTAGAATGATAAGAAGGTGGATAAAAGCCTGCATTCCCACCGGCAGACAGAGAGCATGTTCATTTTTTTTCTTTTTTTGCACCTTTACCAACTCTGAATATTATGATATGTGGTTGTTTTTTTTTAGATTTTCAAGTTTTCTGTACATATCATTAAAAAGATTGTTTTTAACTTCATAGTTGTGGGGACACAAAAATGTAGAATGAGATTTATCATTTGTTTTTACCTGCCCAGAATCTATCCCTCTTTGTAGGAGCACCCCAGTCTCTATTCTGGGAGAGTCACCTCTCCTGTACATTGTACTGTGTCAATGTCAATGGAAGAGAAACGCCAGTATTATGGCCTGAATTGTGTCCCCCCTCCACCACCAAAATTCATATGTTGAAGTCCTAATCCCTAGTTCTTGAAAATGTAACCATCTTTGGAGATAGAGTCTTTAAATGTGTACATTAAAATGAGGTCACGAGGATGGGCCCTAATCCTATGTGACTGGTGTCTTTGTAAGGAGAGAACATTTAGACCATGACAGGTACAGTGGAAAGACGTTGTGGAGACATAGGGAGAGTATGACCAGCTACATGCCAGAGATCCCTCCCTCACAGCCCTCAGAAGGAACCAACCCAACTGACACATGGATGGACTTCTAGCCTCTACAGCTGCGAGGAGGTACCAAAGTACCAAAGTACCTGTGGTACTTTGTTACTGTCATGCTAGAAAATTAATATAGCCAACTTTCTGCTTCCCACTGTGAAGGAAGAGAGGACACATCCTTCTACCAGGTATAGCTGAGACAAAGCTTGTGATTTGAGCTCAGCCAATCAGAAGCCAACTCTCCACACACTGACTCCCATCCTTTTTTTTTCTTTTTTTTTTATTATGTTATGTTAGGCACGTATTGCGTGGAGCACTGGGTGTTATATGCAAACAGTGAATCAGGGAACACTACATCAAAAACTAATGATGTACTGTATGGTGACTAACTGACTCCCATCCTGATGGGATCAAAAGATAGAGCACAGTCGGAGGTCATACCTGGCTGCTAAAGTGCGAGTAGCAGTGGCTCTCTGGCAAGGTCGCTCTGGCTGGGGACAGCTTGCTATGCCCCCTGACTCTTTAAACAGCACCCCTACCTATAGCCTGCCCCCTTCTCATGAGCATTCTTCTCCCCACTAATATCCTTCCAGCAAATTCCCCTGTCAGGATCACTTCTGCAGCTTCCAACTAGGAACCTCAACTGATACAAAAAGCTTACCCATCACTAAATAAATCACTTTGGCTGCAAAACTTAAGGTGGAGAAACTGTTCATTGGTCAGGTAACAAACATATAATTTACCTCCCTTCAAAAAAAAAAAAAAAAAACTCCAAAAGGTAAATATAAAATTGCCTTCTCCAAATGACTCAAGATGCAAATTTTGAGACATTACTACTAAGAAAGATTTTCCCCCAACTGTTAGGGTATAGAGACATGCATGTTTTTTCACATTTTTAACCACTTCCTATAAACCAAAATTTTAATATATTTGCCCTTGCCTTCTTCCTAATTTAACTTCAGCAAATTACAGGTAAAGATTTGTGAAACTGACTACATGTTTCACAATTTGTTGTGGTATTTAAGTGATTTGGTTTTTTTGGTCCAGATTTTCCATTCCTGTTTTGAGAAAGAATGACATAACTCCATTTCTTCCTGCACCACCCCATAGACCAGAGCCCAGAAACAAACAAACAAAAAATCACATTATTTCAAAAATCTCAGTTAATACAACTAACTGAATAGTACCCGGATTTGCTTCTAGTTAAAAAACTTTATTATTTAACTAGAAGCAAATGGGGGGCGGGGAGGGAATGGCAGAGAGAGCATCTTAAGCTGGCTTCCACGCCCAGTGCGAAGCCCTACGTGGGGCTCCATCTCACAACCCTGAGATCATGAACTGAGCCGAAATGAAGAGTCGGGTGCTTAACCGATGGAGCCACCCAGGTGCCCCTACTTTGGTATAATTTTAACTATATGATGTCTAGGCTCATTTCTCAAATAAATTTCATCTGGAGTAAACTTCCATCATAGATTCAAATTGTCATTCTCAAGGTCTGTATCTGTGTTCTAGGGCTGCCATAAGAAACTACCACAGACTGAGTGAGTGGCTTAAAACAAAAATGTATTGTCTCACAGTTCTAGAGGCTAGAAATATGACATCAAGGCATCAGCAAGGCCATGCTCTCTCCAAAGGCTCTCAGGAAGAATGCTTCCTTGAATCTGCTGACTACTGCTGGTTGCCAGCAATACGTGGCATTCATGGGCTTGTGGCTACATCACTGCAGCCTTTGCCCCCAGTCTTCACATGGTTTCTGCTGTGCATGTGCATCTCTGTCTGCTCTTCTTATAAAGACACAGTCAGTGGGTTGTAACTCACCCTAATCCAGCACGACTGCATCTCGAGGTCTGGAGTAGGAATAAAGAATAAGGTAGTTTAGATTTTTCTGAAGCAAAATACAAGACAAGGGACCTTCTATAAAATTGGTGTGATTTTTTATATCTGTAACTTTTACATTCTTAGATGTCCTGGTACCAGGTACCAATATGTGCATGATATATCTCTGAAAACATATATATTAACATTAGTTCACTTTCCTTGTAATCAAGGATAACGTTACCAAGAAAGCAACCTATTTGTGTTTATAGATATGGACTTTGGGTCATCTCCCTATGAACAGCCACTTCCTGGCATCCCACTGCAGCCGATTTTTGAAAGCTGGAATGATTCCCAGGAAAGTGTATTGGAATTTACTTTATTTTCTCATTAAAGTCAGGCAATTGCAGTATATAGTATAAATTATGCCTCCACTTAAATTACATGTTTTCCTTTCACCAAGGGAGAATTCTTTTCTATTGTGATCTTCACAAGTTGTCTATAAATCCATAAATGAAAGGGAGAGCTTTAAAAAATATTCCCAAATAAATATCAGTGTGAGATTTTTGCAATATGCTAGCATTACATTTAATCTTGCCTTATTGAGAAATGACTATTCCACATAAGTGATTTTTCTAGTTAATTGTCAGCAACTCCTGATAGAGTTCTTTTTCTGTGAAATTTTAACTGTTTTGATGAGACTACTCTTTAAATGTATTGCACTTGCCTGCATTGGTGACTAGAGCATGGTAGATTATATTTAACTTTTTTCTCATTTCAGTGAAAGTTACACATTTGTAGTGGGCTAAATGGTGCCCCCCCCCACAAAAGATATGTTCATATCTGGTATGGGCTGACTCGTGTCCCCCACCAAAATTCACATGTTGAAGCCCTAATCCCCAGTACATCAGAATATGACTATATTTGGAGATGAGGTCTTTAAGGAGGAAATTAAAAGGTGGCCTGTACAGTGGGCCAATCTGAGTAGTGTCCTTATAAGAAGAGGAAATGTGGACACACAAAGAGACACCAAGGGCAGGTGTGCACAGAGGAAAGGACTTGTAAAGACACAGCAAGAAGGCAGCTGTCTACAAGCCAAGGGGAGGGGCCTTAGGAGAAACCAAACCTGCCAACACCTTGATCTTAAGCTTCCAGCCTCCAGGATTGTGATATAATCAATTTCTATTGTTTAAGCCGCCCAGTTTGTGGTATTTGTTTTGGCAGCCCTAGCAAATGAAGATAATGTCTTAATGAATAGTACCTTATGGGCAGAAGAATGGATAGTACTTTATACCGCAAGAAATGTGATGAAGGATCTTGAAAACAAAGAGCTTATCCTAGATCATCTGTGTGGGACCTAAATGCCATCACAAGTATCATCATGAGCGAGGCAGATGGAATTTAGAGACAGACACAGAGTGGAAGATGTTGCCGCCACAAGCCAAGGAATGCCGACGGCCACTGGAAGGTGGGAGAGGCAGGGAACAAAATCTCTCCTAGAGGCTTGGGAACAAGTGTGACCCTTGCCAACTTCCAGTCCTCAGAACTGAGAGAAAAAAAAACTGTCTTTGAAATCACCAAGATTGTGTTAATTTGTTATGGCAGTCAAAAGAAACCGATACAATGGTATACTTGGTTTTAATACCATGATATCCTCATGACTTGTAACACATGGAGTTTCTGTTTGACCCCAGACTACACTGTGTTTGTGATTGTACTGGGAGTACAGTTGACCCTTGAACTACACAGGTTTGAGTTATGTGGGTCCACTTATATGTGGATTGTACTGTAAATGTATTTTCTCTTGCCTGTGGTTTCCTTTTTTTTTTTTTAAGACTTTATTTACTTATTTGTTTGACGGAAAGAGACACAGTGAGAGAGGGAACACAAGCAGGGGGAGTGGGAGAAGGAGAAGCAGCTCTCCACTGAGCAGGGAGCCCGATGCAGAGCTCCATCCCAGGACCCTAGGATCATGACCTGAGCTGAAGGCAGACACTTAATGACTGAGCCACCCAGGCGCCCCACCTGTGGTTTTCTTAATAACATTTTCTTTTCTCTAGCTTACTGTATCTTAAGAATACCGTATATAATACATAAAACATACAAAATATGTGTTAATCCACTGTTTATGTTATCAGTAAGGCTTCTGATCCTCTTTGTAGTTAGGTTTGGGGGGAATCAAAAGTTATACACAGATTTTTGACTGTGCAGGGGGTGGGAGCCCCTAACCCCCATGTTTTTCAAGAATCAATTGTACTTGTTCTTTTTCTGATAGGATCACTAGTAAATATTGTTGTTTTCAGGGATTCATCCACTTAACATAAACTCATTCATCCATTTAACATAAACACACCACAAATTATTTTCGAGAGTCAAGTTTCTTCTGAGCTTCGCTATTACCCCACCATCTTCCCTTCCTCAATTTTTGTGATCTATTTTTTTCTGAAATTTAATAAAGGTCCACATACTTTTAAATTAAATTGGCTTTAAATCAATATTAGACCGTTAAGGGCAACTCCATCTGCAAAGTTCATGGCTTTGTAAGCATCATTTCCCTTTCCTGACAATATCTCCTTTAACTTTTAGTTAGCTTTTATATTGTTTACCACATTTTTGAGGATGCCAGAAGTTTTCCAGAAGTCTGATCACCAGCTTTGAACACACTAACACATTAGTGTAAATTTATCAAAGTAACTTCCTAAAAAAAAATTATTTTATTTTTTCCCCAAAAGGAAATTTTATCTTCTAAGTGTGCTATTTAGTCTCTTTGTTGATTTTTCCCCCTGTTTAAAATCTTTACAATCTAGCACAATCATGTTAATTCATCTGAAGCCAAAGGATAGAGTCTGGCTTACCAACATAAAAGTAAATTTATTTTCAAAAAATTAAATTCGCTTCAGTATAATTTTATCTAAACACAGAATTACAGTGCTTAACAAAGAAAAAACTCTTTGGAAAAATATTGCAATAGTGTAAAAATTTCACTATGTTAATTAGAACCAAGGTCATAACATAGTCAACCAAACTCAATCTTACAAATATTTAATATGTAGCTACTTGATGTCATGCACTCTACTAAGAGCTAAGTGCTAGGGATTCATATATAGTATGAATATATATGAATATAACATGATTTCATTTAATATATGATATTTATGAATATCCTATGCATATTAATATACATAATATGTGAAAGAACCTCTGGTTCTCCAGAGTTTGGGGAGTAAAAGTTAGCCAGTTGTCTTAGATTCTAAAGGAAGGGAATTAAAGGACAAGTGCCTCCTGAGTAGTAGACTGAAGGTCCATGGCTTGAGGCTGAGATTGGAATGAGGCTCCAACACCTGGGAAGGGAGCCTAGAAAAACCTGTGGAAGAAAACTACCTCGGGTTTCCACTTAAGTAAACTTGCGGTCCAGAGGAGACAGACTTGACCTCAAGGTCAAGAACAGGAGCAAACTATACTCTGATTGTTTTAAGTTTTTATTTAAATTCCAGTTAGTCAACACACAGTGTAATATTAGTTTCAGGTGCACAATATAGAGATTCAACCCTTCCATACAGCACCTGGGGCTCATAACAGCAAGTGCACTCCTTCATCCCCCTCACCTGTTTCACCCACCCCTCCCCCACCCATTCCCCTCTGGTGATCAGTTTGTTCTCTACAGTAGGAGTCTGTTTCTTGGTTTGCCTCTCTCTCTCTCTCTCTTTTTTTTTCACTTTGCTCATTTCTTTTGCTTCTTAAATTCTACATATGAGTGAAATCATTTGTGTATTTGTCTTTCCCTGACTGACTTATTTCGCTTAGCATAACACTCTCTAGCTCCATCTATATCGTTGCAAATGGCAAGATGTCATTCTTTTTATGGCTGAGTAATATTCCATTGTGCGGATATATAGATATAGATATAGTACATCTTCTTTATCCATTCATCAGTCGATGGACACTTGGGCTGTTTCCATAACTGGCTATTGTAGATAATACTGCTATAAATATCAGGGTGCATATCCCTTTGAATTAGTGTTCTTGTATTCTTTAGGTAAATACCTAATAGTGCAGTTGCTGGATCATAGGGTAGTTCTATTTTTTATTTTTCGAGGAACCTCCATACTGTCTTCCAGAGTGGCTGCACCAGTTTGCATTCCCACCAACAATGCAAGAGAGTTCCCCTTTCTCCACATCCTCACCAACACCTGTTGTTTCTTGCATTATTGATTTTATACTCTGATTTGTTGACTGGATCTACAACATTGCCATTATCAGAGCAGGACATAAACCCCAAAGTCCCAACATAGGATCTTGGGAGCAAAGAGAAAGTAACCACTAGATAGGAGGGAATGAGAAGAGGAAGAGAAAGCAAAGAAATTCACAATCAAGATGAACCCACAAACCACAATTTAAAATCACATGAGGAACACTGAGGCTAAGAAAAATAGACAACAAAATCAACAACTGGAAGAAGGATTAATTCTAGACCAGACAGAAATAAGATTGCCATCTAAAAATCACTTTAAAATAAGTATGTTTTAGGGTCCTCAAGATATGAAGCTTTCTTCTAAAAAATAAGAAATTACAAAATAAAAAAGTTGAAATAAAACAAGGTCAGATGGTAAGAAAAAAGAACTCATTAGAAACATGGAAATAAAAATATAGTCACTGAAATTTAAAAAAAAAAAAATTCATCACTTGGTAAAAACTCTAGACCAGACAAGAGAATGGGTGAATTAGAAGAGCACACTGAAAAGGCCAAAAAGAGTGCAACACAGAGAAATGATGAAATAAAAACTATGAAAGGCAAGTACAAAATTTCCTAAAAAAAAAAAAAAAAGCAAACTTAGGGAATGCATGTGGAGAGAAAGTATGAGAAGAGAAAGGTTGAGAATTTTTTCAAATTGGGGACTGAAAGTTCACTAACTGCCTAGCCAGAATACTACAAATAAATGAAACATCACTGAGAAACAGTATAACAAGAGGAAACATCTTAACTATAGCCAGAGTTAAGAGACATTCCTGCAGAGAAACTCAGATGGGACTGAGAACAGAATTCTCAGCAGCAACAGACCACAGAGGAGAATCTCCAAAGCACTAAACAAAAATGACTGGATCAAAAATTCTGCATAGAGCAAAACTACCAATCAAGAGTGAGGGCAAACTGGGTGGCTGGATGGCTCAGTCTGTTAAAGCACCTGACTCTTGGTCTCAGCTCAGGTCTTGATAGTGGGAAAAAAAATGAAAATAACAAAAGTAAAAGAATGAGGGCAAAGTAAGTGCATTTTTAGCCCAAAAAATTTTTAAAGGAAGAAAGAGAAGGAAAGCCCTTTCTTCCTCTTCCTGGCATTCCCTGCACCCTTTCAGCGAGCCCGGGGTGGAAGTGTGAATCCACCCCCAGGTCATCAAAAAGGCATCACAAAACTGCAACGGAGTGCCAGTCAGTCCTCCACTTCCTCCTACCTGGGAGTCAGTGAGGATCAGTAAGGTGCTCACCTTACCCCCTGTGCAAGAGCAGCACCCAGACGGTGCAAGGCAGCTGTCCGCTTTCACCGGGAAAGTGTGGGCGGGGCCGCGACGGAGCCGAACTTGTCCCCACCCATCCCAGTGAAGCAATAGGGTCAACAACATTCCACTTGGCCAGGGAGTAGCAGCAGGGCCCGAGGGCTGTGAGACAACCACAGAAGGCGTTAACATGCACGTGGGGATACTGGAAGGAAAAGAAAGATTTTCAACATTGTTGGCCGTCAGGGAAATGCAAACTAAAACCACAATGTGTCATCACTCTACACCTATCAGAACGGCCAAAATAAAAAATAGTGATAATACAAAATGATGGTGCAGATACAGAGAAACTGGGTCACTCAGACTCATGATAGGAATATGAGATGGTAGAGTAGCATCAGATGGATGATGTAGCCTCAAATCAGGTTCTTGGAGTTCTGGTTTTCAGAGTTCCCCATTTGTTTCTGGTGAACAAAGATTCCATTTTTTTTCCTGTAAGTTCAGGTGAGCGTTTAATTTTGCATTATTTGAGTCCTCAGTCTTAGAAAAACGGGGAAAACCTTTTGAATTTTCTGACAAATAAGATAGATAGAATGATAGATAATAGATAGATAGATAGATAAAAATGATAAATGGGCATTCAGAGATACATGCATACATGTCTATATAGATAGAAACATATGTGTGTATAGAGACATGTATATACACACATGTGCATATGGATGTGCATATGTGTACCCATTGATATATACACAAATATATAACTATTTTAATAGAATTTTTCTGAGAATAAAGATTGTCCATTTTTTGTTTTTTCTTTTACCTTTCTAAATTAAAAAAAGAATACAATTTTAAAAATGAATAAATAAATGCACTTTAGATCATTATAATCTTCTAGGAATACAAATATTTCCTACATTTTAGCATCTATGAGCTAGCTTAAACAAACAGCAACTCAAAAATGCTTTTCCTAATTTTTTATTTCATTCCTCAGCATTATCCATATGTTGATTTTTCGTTAGTTAAAATAAAACCTGGCTCTTTAAAGCTCACCACCATGTCTGAGATTAGTTCTATTTGACCATTTTCTAATGTCTAAAATCTTTTCCAAAGTTATGTTTTAAAAGGAGGTAATTATCCAAATTCTGGGTACTACCTGAAGACAATAGCATTGGCCAAAAGGAAATGAACCCACCACAAAAAAAAATAGTTTGCTCCCTTATGAAAATTTTGAGTTATATATAACACTATTTGAAAAGCATAAATCAAATGTTAAAATTAGATTAAGAAGGTAACATCATAGAAACTTGAATGCCATACTTAGTTCTACTATTTTTACTTCTACCCTTTCACTAGTAGGCTTTACAACTTAAAAGTTATAAAAGACTTCAATCCCAATTTTCCCAACTTTAACGTGGCCCAGAAGTGTAAAGTTCTTTTTTATTCCCACTGGGGAAGTATAACAGTTATATTATTCCTGGTGAGTTTTCCCAATATTAGCATTCAATCTGAGTCAATTCAGATAACAAATCTTTGTGCTACATCTACACTCAAACTAGACACTTAATTTTCAGGATACCATATTTTAATCAGTCATCAGGGACTCTTATCTGTCTCTAGTCTGACTGTTGCAGTGGTAATTGGCATTAACAGAGCACTGTTAATGATTCCCACTCTAATCTCAATGTTACTGAATTAGTGTATCTGAAATTTCAAATATAAAGTGACCCTGAATGTCTAACCTAAAAGGTAGTATGGCCAGGACCCAGTTTGTATACACTTATGAAGGGAATCTTTTATAGGGATAGAAAGAAACATAATGCTTCTACTTTTCACAGGAAAAAATAACAAAAGAACCATCCATGATCCCCTGGATAATCCCTGATCCCAAATTTCTACCATGAACCATTGTCAGAAGAGCCAATCAAAGAACAGCTTTTTAAAAGGTAAGTATATACCTATCAGGAGCTGAATATCTAGTAGGAAGTAGAAAGGTCTTCCCTTGCACATCCATGGAACATATTGCCAATACTTCAAATCCAAGGAGAAAACTCACAAACTTGTGTTGGCTTTGCATTCCCATTTCACAGTAGAGTGGAGGCAAACCATCACTCTAAAATATGGTACTGGTTAAATAAGGAAAGCTTCCAAACCACCTAAGTAATCAAGTTATCGGGAAATGACAAATACCTTTTGAAAGCAGGATGACAAGTATCCAGCACAGGGATGTACTTTTATGAAGTACTCAATATTTGTTAAATTAAACTGATTAAGTTGATCTAGTACCAGTATGCTGGTAAAAGTTTAATGACTGGGTTGGAGGCAGGGGGAGGAGAAGGAGCCCTGATTTGGAGTGTTTGCCAATTCTTATGCTGCAAATACTTCCACCATGGCCAATTTCAAGCTTCCAACATGATATCACTGAACATGGAGTTGGGGAGAGATACTAACAGTTCATTTGAGCTGGTTCTATCACTCCACTGTGACCAAAGCACAAAAGAAGACAGTCAAAAAGTATGTCTTGGGTGTCTGTTCAGTGCCAGGCTATACCCTGACCATACTGAGCAATTTAGGCGCAAGAGGTGTGTTTCATTTACCTCTGTATTCATCCAAAATATTAATTATAGTGTGAACTACATGGTAGATGCTCAAAACAGATCTGTGCCCAGACTAGTAAATTCACTCTTCACTCTCAGTATTTGTGCTTGGAATCTATTCTCCATTATTCCTTCAAGATTCACCCCAGAGTTCACCCAAACCTAAAAGCCTACATTTTTCAACTCTTTTAACAACTAGCATTGATATCCAACCAATGTTTCTGTCTTTCGCTGGTGCTTCCAGCTTGCTATTTAATCCAGTTGCTCTCAGCTTTCAATCTAGACTCCTCTCCTGACTACATTTTTCTCTCTCTCACTAATTTCCTGGACTCTGTGGCTTCCAGATTCTTCTTTTCCACGTGCCATCCTAAGTAGCTCCCACCGGGTCATCAATGCAAACAGGACTCAGATCCTTAGCACACTCAAATACACCTTTTATGACTTTTTTTTTTTTTTATTTTTGACTCTGTCTTCTTTGAGCATTTCCTTTTGGGACTAGTAAAATTCATCCAACTTTTCTTGATTCTAGTCCCTGACCTTGAGTCTCATTCCCCAAGGCTCTTGCAGATGCTAACCGCAGCTTCTTCCCAAGAAACTTCTCAGCTTCCCTTATTGCTTCCAGCTCCTCGGGTGCATTTGCTCTTTAATTTGGCATTATGCTGAGTTACTCTTGGAAATTCCTTTTAATTAGTCATATTTGAATCTGATTTTATGCGAATATTCCCCAAGGTGTGATACTGATTGACTCTTTTATATGATCCTAATTAATAAAATGCCTGATTTGCCTGTAGTACTTAGTCAGTCATCCTCTTTCAAACCAAGCTCCAATCAAAGCCACATAACTTCAGATCACTGGGCTACCTCACATTGATTCTTCTTCTATTTCTTAATTCAACCACTTTATTCCATTCCTTCCCCAAAAGGTAAAGAGCAAAAATGTCATTCCGGTCTGTAAATTAAAGCCTGGAAAAAAATTAGAAAAGAAGCTGCAGCTCACTTAAGTAAACCCTGTAGGAAATATTTAAACTAAAGACCAAGAAAAGGTGTAGATGTCATCAGCTCTACTAAAATTTTCACTCTAGGATTCCTTTGGAACCTCCCTCTTCTGCCTTCTATAGCTCTTTTATGATAGCTGCTATAAAGGGGTCAGGCCCCGCTTTCATGGAGCTTGGTGAAATTAGGACACAGCCAAACTCCAAGCTTAGTCAAGTCAGGCAGTGGTGAAAGAGAATTCAGATCCAGTCACCTGCTGACTTGGGAAATCTGGCCTTTGGGATCTAAAAGAGAAGCAGAGGTAGCAGCTCAGAGCAGTATAGGAACTTGGAAGTTGAAGTCAGGTCACCAAGCCTAAGTCAAAGTTCAGGAGTAGGGCGCCTGGGTGGCTCAGTTGGTTAAGCGACTGCCTTCGGCTCAGGTCATGATCCTGGAGTCCCGGGATCGAGTCCCACATCGGGCTCCCTGCTCAGCAGGAAGTCTGCTTCTCCCTCTGACCCTTTCCCCTCTCATGCTCTCTCTCTATCTCATTCTCTCTCTCAAATAAATAAATAAAATCTTTAAAAAAAAAAAAGTTCAGGAGTAAAGTCAAGGAGAGAAGGCAGAACCCTAGGGGCAGTCTCAGAAAGTAGAAGATACAATTAGATAATCAAACCAACCAAAAGAGGGCTGCCTCAGTGTCTCGAAGACCTACTGCACTCATGTCTGGTGGGGGTCTCTTCCAGCCAAATACTTTTGATTGTGTTAACCCCTATTACCCACAGAGTCCTCGCAGAAACACGAAATTCTTGAGGCCAAATGTATTATTATTTTTAGAAATAAGGGCTTATTTTTATGTTTTCATATATGAATTTACTGTTTTACATTTATGAATCAGCTCGTCATTTCTGTGTGAGGGTACATGAAATGGTGAAGATCTGATGAAATCTGGCACTCAAAATAAATTTCAACAAGAATAGTAGAAAGTAATCTCGGTAAAATAAATAGTATGATAAGAGATCTGGGATCTTCTAAACAGGATTTTCAGGTTGGCTTTTTTTGCTGAACAGTTTCCTTTTTAGAGAAATCCACAAAATGTAAGGAACAATATTTTAAATTGAATCTTTTTTTAGAGAGGGAGAGGGGCAGAAGACAGAGAGAGAATCTTAAGCAGGCTCCATGCCAAATGTGGAGCTAGATCTCGTGACCCTGAGATCATGACCTGAGCTGAAATCAAGAGTCAGACACTTAACCAACCGAGCCACCAGGCACCCTTAAATTGAATCATTTTTAAAACATTTTTTTCAATAATTTCCCAAAATTTGGAACTTATAATCAGGTTCCAATGTCAGGAGTACACAATTTTTAAATATATATATATTGAGCCAAATTTTGCCAAATGCTTAAAGTGTACTAAAGATGTACCAGTAATCTAAAGGGCCCCAACAAAGGGGCCTGATTTTATAGAGTTCCTGAACTGTCATTATGTTCTCCTTTCATGAAGTCACAAAGTTCCTGGTTACCTCAATACATTGTTCCTTCATAAGGTTGCTATAAATAAAGGATTTTTAAGAGTTTAGTTAGAAAATTATGAATTCTGGTTTTTAGGTGTCTGTAGGCAGCAAAGTACACTTCCCAGAGGGTCAGCATTTTACAAGCAGGTGTAGAACATCAATAAATTAAAACTTAAAAGTAGGGGCGTCTGGGTGGCTCAGTCGTTAAGCGTCTGCCTTCGGCTCAGGTCATGATCCCAGAGTCCTGGGATTGGGCCCTGCATCAGGCTCCCTGCTCAGCCCGGAGCCTGCTTCTCCCTCTCCCACTCCCCCTGCTTGTGTTCCCTCTCTAGCTGTGTCTCTCTGTCAAATAAATAAATAAAATCTTAAAAAAAAAAAAAAAACTTAAAAACCACCAAGTCCTTTGAGTTATGGAAATTACAAAATAAAACTTACCCACTCTGGAGATGATTTTGCCAGCATGTATTTTTAGTCATAAACATGTCACATTTCAGCATTTCACACAAATCTCCATAACCACCCTCTTTTTTCATAGAAGGGTAGAATTTGTATGCCTGGCCTTTCATGGTAATGTCTCTTAGAGGTCTTCTGGAATTAGGTGCTTGTAAGCAGTATCAGGAAGACAACTATATCAAGGACTAGTCATGAACAAAGCATCAGGAGAGGTGAAACCAAGGATCACATGTCAATGATATTGTCATCTTCCACGAAGCTCACCAGAAGAGGCAAAAAATCAGCATATCCCTCATTCACTCCATTACAAAGACAACAGCTGCTTCAAGCAAATTCTACTGGGTGATCAGTCTTATGCCAGACCACCCTAGAGAAACTAAAGAAACACAAAATGAATAAATCACCTAGACAAGAGAAATTACAATTCCCATGACCATCCCTGGCTCAACAAGGATAATCTGATCCAATAAGTGGGGACATAATATATTTAGTAATGGAATCTTGTGCTCATTTTAAAATACTTGGACTACCTCTTTTCCCACAGTCTCTTCCTTATCGGCACCCTTTAGCCATAAGTGATAACACTAACATAACAATATTAGGGTGCAGCAAATATTCTCAAACCTCAGCATCATAGTACGTTTCTTGGGCATGTACACAGTTGACTACCAGTTCTACTTATCTCTGACCCTTGCTAAACAGCTCCCAACTGGTAGCATGCTACCATGCAATAGAAATCAGCTCTGTCTCAGGAATTTTTCTTGTTTTCAGCTTAATTTCTAGGAGACTTATTTTTAGGCAATTCCCGTTATTTTGGAGCAGGTTTCATATTACCACTTTGTGAAAAAGTCAATGGGCATCTATCACTAAAAGTAATTCAGAGTCATTAGGGATCAAAAAAGGGCATGGACCATTTATCACAAACTGAATTTGTTTGTATCTCATTCCAGTAAGCATTTTCCTTACTGTCCATGGGGCAGACATAATGAACAAGTTCCCATGAGCCGATTTTATGCAACCCAGTGTTAGGTAGGCAGTAAGAAGCAAAAAGTATCTTTCAGTTTCACTTAGCAAGAACCCACTGAGTGCTTAAAATTTCCCTACACTATGCTAAGCATTTTGAGGCAAATACATTTCTAAAAAAGATTCTCTGACTTCAACTTACTCACAATTTTGTTTCAGTAACTCATACTTAAGTCAGCGAACAACAAAGGAAGTTTATGATTGATAAAAGCAAGAAGTCCCCCTACACACACGTGCATGCCACTTGAGTGTGCTCACATGCACACACACACACGCACACACACACACACACACACACACACACACGGAGGCTCCAGCCTTTGGAATGTGAGAGAATGCCAAAACTGTGAATTCCATCTTCCCTCTCTTCCAAAAATGGCCCTATGCCTTCACAGTACACTGGACCTTCAAACTCTCAAGGAAAAATGCTTAACATTCCAAAGAATTATTCCCACTTTTCCCTCACATCATTGGGCAGTTGGCATTTTTCTTCATATATGGAGGCAAAGAGATGGAAACTGGAAATGGGGTCTGCTTCATGGAGTTCAAGTGAAAGGACTCTGAAGAGTATGTGTTGCTACAAGTATAAGAAACTGTTAGATATCTAGCTAAGAACAGAACCATGAGGACATCAGAAGGCTCATTTTCCTGCTCAGGAAAAAAAATCATAGGAGCACCTTCCTGAGACTGTACTGGAAAATTGGCCTATGGACTTATGAGATTAGTGAAATACTTATATAAAAAAAACCCATCTTACCCTCAGTCATTCTATTTAAGCTTTATCCAGTATAAGCATAGTCAATACTAACCAGTTAAGCAAAAGGATCAAATGTAATTATCATTTAATCTGTAACAGTGTTCCTCAATTTCATTGTAATGTATGATCTTCATTATACATGGACAAATTACGAACTTGAATTATTACATACATAAATACACCAAAGAACATATATTTAAAAGCACAATATTTGTTAATAGAAAAAGATATCCAAATGGAACTTTCTCCATTAGCTACACCAATGCAATAAGTGCAAATGTTACTCACCCTAGTTGAAGATAATCAATCAAAAGACCAATATCTTTTAAATAGCCCAGAAGCAAAATTGATTAATTGAAATGTTATACTCAAGCTAACCTATCCAGATAATGTGTGTTATGAGTCTATCATATAGATGGATATATATGTATGTATGTATGTATCCAGATACCTTCATGTCTGTGCAGGTAAGTTAATAAGCATTCCATGCTAGCTCCATAACTTGATCAATGGCAGAAGGAATAGAAATGATGCATGGAAGAGAGGATGGTTAATATCAAGTAAAAGATTTTCATAGCTTAAGTCCTTTGTATCCAACCAGGACCCATCCATACATATCACAAGAAATGTGAATTCCATTCACATATCATAGGATACATTTTCCAAAATGTCAAAACCAGGCATTGAAGACTCACTGTAGGTCAGCTTAGTTTATAAACACTAAATTTAATTTTGTGACAACCCTAAAACATAGGCTTTATTGTTGAGCCCACTTTACAGATGAGGAAATTGAGACTCAGGAGGTAAATGTATTGCCTAAGGTCACACAGCTAGTAAATGACCAACACATGACTGGGATGTAGGTCTGACTATAAAGTCTGTGTACTCCATGCACTATGACAAACTGTATACTAGGTAACAGAGAAGGGGAGGCAGAAATCATGTTTGTCGCTATCTAGGCGTGTCTTGGATGGCCCTGGAGGGCAGGGCAGCATCTGTCCCTACTTTGTACAGCACTGTAAGCAGATGCTACAGGATATCATTTTGGCAAGGAGAACAGTGAAGAAGTAAGAATGCAAAAGATAGTAGGAGACTAACTCCCTGTTTTACCGCTGAATTTATAAAAGGTCTTAGAAATCTTATGCAGGAAACAGAAATATATAGTCCCTGAGCCTTGGTGACGGTATACAACCCTGGATGAATCCTGTCAAGTCTGCCATCTTAGTGAACAAACGTCCAAACAAGGGAGGCATTAAATCCTTGCTGGAGACCACTCAGCCCAAATGTCATGTTATTATAGGAGAACGGGCAGATTTCTAGAGTGTCACCTTCCTCAAACCCAGTGCACGCTTCTCCATGTCTCCCCTGCAGCTCAGACCTCATCAGTGCTGGAATTTTCTGTGCAGCAAAAAACAAAGGTAAAATAAATGCCGACAGCTACCGCTGTCACTGCCTTCCTCGCCATCATTCTGCTATTAGCTGTTGGTGGAGCAGACCGTGTAGGTTGACGAGATCTGAGGAAGGATGAGAGATGAGCTGTCAAGTGAGGAAGCACTGCCGCCTTGCCAGGCGGCTCTGACATGCGCTGCAGACAGCCCGATCGGCTCCGCGGGTCAGAGACAGCGAGCAAACCCAGCCCAGCCGCAGGCCCGAGGAAAGAGGAGCCTGGGAAAAGATCAGCATGTGCAGCCTGCCAATTATCTTCCTCCCCCTCCACCCCCGGCCCCAAACACAAATTCCTTGGTATTAACACTGCCAGGAATTGCTGCAGTGAGCATGCTATCAGGTAGAACATCACTTTCTAAATGTGAGCCTGGATGTGAAAGCGGACCCCCTAGGCACTGCCCTGCTGTCTCCCAGACCAGAATATTCTCCCAGGCCAGCAGCCCTGCAGCAGGGTCTTATTCTCAAGAAGTAGGGTTGGCATTTCTGGTCTCCCAATAAAGCAAAAGCACACCCTGGGACTTTTCAAAGTATGACTGTGTGCATGTGCCTGCGTGCACGCACACACGCACGCACTCACTCTCAAAAGTGGTCGGTAGGCCTTGTTTATGGCTCAAGTGACAATCTCTTATTCCTCTTGCTTAAATCCCTATACCTGTTACCTAAACCTCATTCCCCATTCCCCTTCACACAAATATACTTAATCTCAGCATCATATCCTTGAGGTGATTAATATCAGCTCTGGTATCAGAGAAATATGTGTCCTGGGCTTAGTGTGACATATATTGAAAGAGCTTGAACTCTGGTTTTGGGTGAGTTGTTTGTTTGCTTTGCTATATAATAAGAAATCCCTTAGCCCATCCTAGAAGGAATACGACCAGCACTCATTCCCAGGTTCCACTCCCTGGATTAGAATGGAAACATCTCTTCTACTGCTCTGCAGAAGGTAGAGACTAGGAGTTCTTTCTAAAGACTGATCCATCTTAACATTAAATTGGAGAAAACTAAATATGCAACTCCCAGTCTACTGTCTATAAACTCTTCCGCATGAGTCTTCCAGAGCTACAAGGGGCAAAGGGAAAGAATGCTGTTTTCAAGGAGGTAGATAAGTGTAGACAGCCTTGGAAGTCAATAAATGAAGAATGCTTGCTTAGACTCTGAGATCTGTAATATCCCTGGACCATGATCAGAAGGGTTCTTTAACCTCAGAAATTTGTAGTGCCAGCTCCAGGGGTGCCTGTGGCCATAAAGGGGGATGCAGGGGGCCCCGAGTGACCTCCAGGGAACAGCCCCGAGATCTGGCTAGCCATTCAGATTTGTAAGGTCTTACTGTGACTGAGCCCTTGGCATATCTGTGCTGAGAGCCCTGGGGCACTGGAACTCTCCTCCGAGACTGCACATTGGAGCAAGGCACTGGAGGCAGGGAGTTTTGACAGAGAAGGGCTTAAAGCATTTGTAGCAATGTACTGCATGGGAAGAAAAGATTTGCTGGTTATTCTAGAGAAAGCTTCCTAAGAAATGAGGTCATCCAAGGCAAGCAGAAGTACCCTGTGGGCAAAGAGAGTGGAGGCTGAGAAGCCCAGGGACTATGACCCTCGTTGCAATCATGACTTTGTCCCACAAGGACTAGCATTGAACATAATCTTCTTTATTTCCTGCTCTGCTAATAATGAGAGAATCATGTTTCCACTGCAGTAGGTTTTGTAAACATAAAAAAAAACGTATTTCTCAGATAAATTTGGCTAGAAATATGGCCTTCCATATGTTCTATTCAAGGGGCTGTCAACTTTAACCTGCATGAGAATCACATGGACAGCATGTTAAAACACAGATTGCTAGGCCTTGCAATAGGTCTGGGGCAGAACTCAAGAGTTTGCATTTCTGGGGCTCCTGCGCTGCCTTCAGCTCAGATCATGATCCCAGGATCCTGGGAGGGAGCCCTGTGTAGTTGTAGTCGGGCTCCCTGCTCAGTGGAGAGTCTGCTTCTCCCTCTGCCCGCCCGCCCCCCCCCCCCCCCCCCGCCGCTTGTGTTCTCTCTTTTTCTCTCTCAAATAAATAAAATCTTTTTTTAAAAAAGTTTGCATTTCTAACAAGTTCCCAGGTACTCTTGATGATGATCTGAGGATTACACTATAAGAACAACAGATCTAATCCAACCCTAAATTTTTAAAAGGAGACAATAAAATTTAACAAATATTCATTAAGTACCTACTGTGAGTAAGATCTTGGACCAAATACTAAAGACAAAAAGCATTTTATACTATATTAAACTCCAGATTGATTAAGGATTTAGATGTTTTAAAAATTTTATGAAACTTCTAGAATATGATTTCAGAATGATAAAGGACTTTTTGGAAATGACACTAAAGGTAGAAACAACAAAGGAAAACCATAAACAAAAACCGTAAAGGAATTTCCTATATAAAATTATTAATGTCTAAGTAGCAAAAAATAAAAAAAAAATTGTGACAAAGCACAAAGTTGTGAAAAAGTATTAGCAGTCTTTCTAACAGATAAAATATTATGTTCTTAATAAGGAAATCTATAAGGAAAAAACAAACAACTTCACAGAAACAATAACAAAGAAATAATTGAGCAATTTGCAAAAAATAAATACAAATGGTAAATTAATATATAAATATATTTTCTTATGGTAATAAGAAAAAATAAACAAAGATTATATTTCAGTAATAAAGTTGGCAAATAAAAATATAGAATGTTGGCACAGCTGACTTTCATATGCTGATGTAACATTTATTACAACAAACCTGAAAGTGGAAAGGGGACAATGGCTTAAACATAAATGCGTGTAGTTTTTGCCTTCCTTCCATCCACAGAAGTGCTTCAGAGGGGCAGAATGCTCCTCTCCAGGCAGTGATTCAGAGACTCAGTCTCCTTCCTTTTTCCCTTTTGTGAACCATCTTCATCATGGTGGCTTGTAGGTTCAAAAATCGAGCCAAAGATGGAAATAACAGGAAAAATAGCATCGCAAGTGTCTATGGAGGAGTCTTGGAATGGCATGTATAACTTCTGCTCACATTCCACTGGCTAAAAATCATTTATGTGAATTACATCTCAATAAAGCTGATATCTTCTTAAATGTAGAAAGAGAATTTGGAGAATGTGATGTTATGACAGCAAAGAGAGCTATTCAAGAAGAGAGAAGGGATTAACTATCCCATATATTGCAGGGAGGTTGAGGAAGATGAAGCCTAAGAATAATGTACAAGGATAATTAATAGATTATTGTTAATCCTGAAAAAAAAGTTTGAGTAGAATGATGAATATCCAAGGCTAATGGAAACTCATTAAGAAAGGACTAGGTTAAAGTTGTAAAAAATAGCAAGCAGTGCTCAGAAGCTATTCTACTGAGTTTTACAATGAAAGGGAGGAGAGTAAGACTAAAATATTAAGTGATGGAGAGGGAGAATAGATTCTTTTTATAAAAGGCCTGATGATGCATGCCATGACATAGCACCTGACTCTTGCAGTGTCTTATTAGAAGCTGAGGGATGAGATTCTGTGCAAGAGTGGAGGATTCGTCGTCTCAAGAAAAGATATTTCTTCCTCCGAAATCTTAAGGAAATAGAAGACTTTGGTAAGAATGTGAAAAATATTGACTAGAGATAGTTTACCAGATGGTTGTAATCATTTCAGTAATATAACACTTAATGATATCTTCTAAGAGAAAGAGAAATGAACTGAGAAAGGAAGAGAGAAATAGGGCAAGTTTGGGGTAACTGGCATTGAAAACACAATCAGAAAAGAAAATAAATTATCAGGGATTGGGTTTTTTATAGATACCAAATCCCTGAGGTGGGTACCACATAGATGAATGGACAGGATGCAATAAATGTCAATTTCATCAAATTCAAATTGTCTTTCTTAACTTTGAAGAGCTCAGATTATTAAGAGGTGACCAGAAGTCCTCAATGGGGACTGAATACATCTTTTTTTTAAAGGTACCCAAATCCCTCAAATATTATCCTCTTCTCAAATAAAAAGCTAGCTTTCATTCCTTGAAATATTTCCCACAATAAATGTTTGTGTCTCATTGTAAGTTATCATCCATGTTAGTTAGATGAGTCAGTAGATATAACAGCTTTTACAAAGCCCAATTTTTTTTCATTTGTTCTTGTTCCTGTGTAATTTATTCAGAAGAATCCCCACATATTTCAGTCATCTGTGGGAATGCATTTATTGATTCTGGGGATGTTTCTATATAATACATGAGACCTATAAAATTTGCAGAATGTGTAAAACATTTGCTGTCCAATTTCTCTAATCAATCCAAGTAGTAGAGATCATGATCCTGAGGGGATGTAATAAGGGAGGTGACCAGTCCAAGGGGAAAACTCTAGCCAATAGGGCAATAACACTAATGTACATTGGAAGCCTCTTAGCTTCCTGAAGCAGTGTGGATGGCAAGTTCTTAGTGGACAGAAGGGGTGGCTGAAAGGAGAGCAGAGGGGTGCAAAAGGCTACTCTATCCAGGATGACCTTAGCTTGGAGCAGCTTGAACGTTATCTCATCTGCCTGTCTGCTTATGGGCCAAGGGAGGAACCCAGGGACAAATTGTTCTGGAGCTACAGGACTAACTCAAACTAAGGACTAGCCTCCTATGAGCTGAAATTGGTCCCAGCAGTAAAAATTCCATTATCCAAAGCAGCAGGAAAGATGGAACTAATTTTTGACTGATATCAGTGTTCAAAGATTTTGAGCTGGTTGAGACTTGTCACAAATATGGAAGCAGGAGCCTCCCTCAGACAATGGTCATGGTCATGCAGAAGGTTTTGCAATGGTTCCCCAGAGATATGCTTGGTTTGAAATCGGTCTGTGGAGGTGGTCTATGCTGACTAGTGAGCTGGCAAGGCCTAGGAAGTTAGTAGTGCCCTAGTAACCAAGATGCATTTCAGCTGAAAATCCTAATCTATATTATGAATTTGTCCATTAATAAGGAACTGAGTAATCACATCAGAGGTTAGGGAGAAGCCAACAATTTCAGGAGCCCTTGGGTAACCAGGATCTCACTCCAAGCATATGAAATACCAGAGTTAGGTTGTAAGACTGGTATTGGGGCTCCTAATAATTATTCATTTGTGCCTTAAGCCATTATTGTGTGCCTACTATGTACTAGCCTCTGTGATAGTTGCTGGTAATGCAAAGATTAAAAGGGGTACTTTTCAAATAGCTTACCACGGTGCAGTGGGAAAGACAGTGAAGAGCCAATGCACTACAATTTCAATAGGGAATGCTTCTGAAATGGAGGGTCTTTCTGAATTTGGAGGCCCTGAGTATCTATAGTAAGCAGAAACTGGTAACTCTTTCTTTCCAAATTTTCCTAAAATCTACCCTACTTCAAATATAATTCTCCATTTGAAAAAAAAGTGGGGAAACTTTAAAGGAAATGTGAACTAGTAATTGTGTTACACAAGTCAATCCCACAAATAGCCCATATGAAACATAAAAAATTTCATGAACACCCAAGCCCATCTGTATTTATTTTGTCTCTTTCAATAGCACATCACAACTCTGTTTCCATGGCTTCAAAACAGCAAGTCAATTTGGTCAAGTCAGTCAAATAAAAGTCAAATCAGTAAAAACACACAAACACACACACACACACACACACACACACACACACACACACTTAAACTGAAATGGTTGATATCTTCATCCTAAATAGGCACAGCCTAAAACTCGGTATTTATTTCTATTTGCTGGCTATTTGGTTTAATACTGATTCCCAAGTCCCTTTTCTCTACTATTTTATAAAACGCACAACTTCGCTTGAGTTAAATTGCATACAATATCTTAATACATCATCTTCCAATCATTAATTTTCATCAGAGAATGTCAGCAGGGAATTATGTCAGATTACTTGGACCTGATTTCTTCTCATAAATCCCTTCTAACCTCTATATAGCCTTTCATTCTATCAGCCATTTTCCATCTCTCTTGGAAGCTTCTTAAATTTTTTTCTTGAAATTAAAGTTGAACTTATCCAAACTGTTCCTGTCTTTATTTTTTAACAAATGTTTATTGAGTTCCAATTATTTGAAAAGCACTGAATAAAATGTTGAGAGTTGGGGACAAATAGAGTCTCTGATTTATAGGTAAAGTGGGATTTTCTGTGTTGTTCTGGACAAAAGGCGAAAGTTATCTTCTATTGACAAGGAGCTGTCCTCAGTTGGAGTGGGAGCCAACACCTCCCTGCAGGACAGTTGAGAGGCACGGTGCAGACTTTCCCCAAGTGGTCGACCCCCCACTAATCCCCACATCCAAGAAGAAGACCAGGGAGCCATAAGAGATGGGTACAGCAGTATTTAGGAAAAAAAAGATAGTGGAATCAGAAATGTTTCCCCTCCAAAAAGCCAAGATAATCATTTGTGAAGACTGGAGATTTCAGAAAGAAAAAGTTAATGACATCAAGTTTTCTGATTGGAGACTTGCTCAGCCACAGAACTCTCAGGCCCTTGCTGGCAATGCCCTGGAGAGAAGCATGCTAAGGGATTCTGGAACTGCAAAGGTTTATCATATTACCATTTTGAGGTCCGTTTCTCCCACCATGGAGAGGAGGAAGAGGGTGCTTCCCAGGTTTCCTTTAAAGTTTAGAGGTCATTCTTGAACATAAAAAATGATGTCTCTTTCTGACTTAGAGATTCATGAAGGATAGAAATCACTGGAGCAGTGCCAAGGCAGTTTAAAGGCGTTGGTGTTCCTAGGCGCCTGTCCCAGCTCTCCACAGCCCTCAGAGCATGAAGGAAAACATCTCAGCTCCACAGAAAGATGTACATAGATGGGCTGAGAATGCCCAGGCAGTTGCTGGACCAATTTATGGGCTGTCCAATCTAAGAAAGGAGTTGAAGTAGGTACTTTCCCTTTAGGAAAATAAAGGGAGACATGTCTGTTCCTCCTGGGGGATGCCTCTGTGACAGTGAGAGCTGGGATAAAGGTAAATGCCCCTGAAGAAAACCAAGCACACCGTATCAGTGGAAACTCTCGTGCCAATAGATATCACAAGCATCAGCTAGAACCAGACTGAGTCTGAGAAAAGACACAGATCCCCCACTGACACATAAAAAGATGTCTGCTTCCCTGTATGTTTCCATCTTGTCCACAGCACCAGAGAAATCAATGCCCAGGAAAGAATTGTGTAGAGGGAGGACTCAGAGCCAGGCATCAGCCTGCACCTTCTCCATATCCAGCTGCCATGGCCCCAGCTAGGGAGAAGATGAGATTTAATCAAGAGTAAGAGTAAAGCTTTAAAGTAAATACGTTTAAGTCTTCACTTGGAAACCATTATTCAGTAAAATAAAACAATTTATTTTATAGGTCAATGAGGTGATATCTATACACATAGAAACTCAAAAGTTTCATTCATCAAATGCTGTTACTTCTACATATTTAGATAATTGTCATTTTCCCACTCCACTGAATTGTCATCATCCCTCTGTTAACCACTGAATATAACTTATTATAACTCAGAATAGAGCACATAGAGGGGAGCCTGGGTGGCACAGTCGGTTAAGCTCTTGGTTTTGGCTCATGGTCGTGATCCCAGGGTCATGATCTCAGGGTTGTGAAATCCAGCCCCGAGTCAGGCTCTGGACCTAGCACGGAGTCTGCTTGAGACTCTCTCTCCCCCGCCCCATGCCCTCCCCTCTGCGCTCACTCAATCTCTCTCTGTCCCTAAAATAAACAAATCTTAAAAAAAAAACACATAAAATGTATTGGATTTACTAAAAATAAAAATTGATTTAAGTGAATAGATTTGAATCAAAATACTCAAATGTATTTTATTTTCAGTTTCCTAGACTGAATTGCTGTCACTAACATACTATTTAAAATCATTCACATTAGCAGGGCCTGAGTGGCTCAGTCAGTTAAGCATCCTCCTTCAGCTCAGGCCATGATCCCAGGATCTTGGGATAAAGCCCCATGGGACATATAGGCTCCCTTGCTCAGCAGGAGGTCTGATTCTTTCTCTCCCTCTGCCCCTCCCCCTGCTCAAGCTCTCTCTGTCTCCTTCTCTCTCTCAAAGAAATAAAATTTTTAAAAATTAAAAATAAAAATAACTCATATAATAATATGAGTTTATCTTTATCTCAGAAAAAATGTATTTGCTGTAGAAGTAAAATGAAACAATGGAATAAAGAATATGAAAAATATTGCTGCTTGAACACATCCGTGCAAAAATTATTTGTGTTTAGGTAAAACTAATTATTCTAGTATGGCTAGTTTGGTTGCAAAGGAAACAGATAAAATTGCAAGTAAAATGAAATGTATTTTAAGAATATAGTAAGTATCTGAAGCCTCAGGACTGGTGGTATATTTCCAAGAGGTTTCAAGAAACTAGAAGCACAGGCCTGTAATCTCCCCTGGGGGCGTCTCAATTCCTCTCTGATGCTTGTTCCATTCTTAGCTATTCACTGAAGAGAATCTTAAGCTTCCGTGGTTTATATGAGTTCATAAGTTTGCTACAATTCTCAGGATGCTGACTCTTTGACCTCAGGTTCCACCACTAACTAGCAACTTCCCTTCATGCTTCTTAGTCAAATAAACAAGTGAGAAAATTGTATTGGTTCGTGTTTTTGTTCCAAACCATGTGATAATAACCAGAGCAGAGATGGACTACTCTTGGGTCTTCATCTACTCGGTCTTTTCCAGCAAGGGGGACACATAGTCATGGAAGAAACTTGAGTTCCCAGTGAACTACCATCCTGGGTCCCACAATGGAGAATCATGTGATATCTAAGATAAAGGAATTTGACTAACCCTTACGTATATTATGCATAGTTTCATTGTTTACTGAATTTTCTTACAAGTGAATTAGCCTTTTTAAAATCCATCTTATAACTTCACTTTGAGGCAGAAATTGAAGAACTTGAAGGAAAGATTTTTCATTGACTTTTGGACCATGACATCATTCTCATCAAAGATCTCAAAGACCCTACAGTTTTCAAAGACCCTAACCCATCTGTTCTCATTTGCTAGTCCCCGAAACTTTCCTAGGGCTTTAAAATTTAAAAATTACAAATAAATTATTTACACATAAGAGAAACCAAAATACAGACATTTTTATATTATAGATAAAACAGCATTTAGGTCACCTGAAGAAACAGTGCTGATGTCTCTACACTTTGAAAACCACTTCCCTCTTGGAAAAGAGAGCCCATAACCACAGAAGAAATCCTAGCCAGAAGGAAACTCTTTCTGTCATCTAACCTAAACACATACCCTCATTCTTTACTCAGTGGAGATGAAAAATAATCTTTCTTAAATGAGGCGGGGGGAAGCAACATCCCCTTTCTTACACAAGCTATCACTTATTGAGTACATACTGAATTAAACCTTCTTTTCTTAAACATTGCTGAATGGACTCAAAATTTGGAGGTCCTCCTGGAGCTCAATTCTTCTTTTTCTTAAAGGTGCCCAAAAACAATTACTAGACTCCTAGGAGGCAAATCCAAATGGTACCCAAATGGCTTTGGGTATAACACCTGTTTCCCATAGCACCATTGACTTTACCTCATGAAATAACTGAATAGTGAGAAGGCAAGAATTAGTGGCTAGTACAAATTAAATGTAAGTATTTTATTTCCTTGTGATAAGCCTAACTATAACAGACCAAACAAAATAATAAGAATGTATTTTTATTCCTTCCAACTTTTGAGGAGAAAACGACCAACTACCAATTATACTTAATTAACAATGCCATGTTTATTCCATAATGGTATTTACCAACTGACACACAAAGTGAATATGTTTCAGGAGAATATTAAAGACAATCTACTTGCAGTCTGTTCACAATAATGAGACTCCATAACAAGAGACTGTGAGAATGACCAATCACACAGATTTTAGAACCTCTCTAGAGTAACTAATGGTCTTCAAGACAAAAGAAGATAGACCGGGGACAGGGAGGATTGGGGGGGAGGGGGATGACAATATCAGAGAGCTAAAAGTTAAGTTCTAGAGAAGGACCAGGAACCAAGAACCTCAGTGCAGACCCCAACCCAATTTTGATCAATAGGTAAATGAAATACACCTGTATAGGGCAGACCCTCCCAATAAGTTGATAAAAAAAATAAAGAAGAAAAATCCTGTATTCTTTACACTTATAAGAAAGAGAGATACACTCCCTTTAATGTCTAAAATAGATCTTTTTAAAGAAAAGTATCTAAGATCCTTGTTTTCCCTGGGAATATTATAGAATTCCAAAAGAATATTCAGGCCATATACCCTTCTAAGGTGTTTCCTTCCAAGTTTAAACATCTGTGATGTTTGTGGCCTTTCCACCTGCAGAAATAGTGCAGTTGATTCAGTCTTTCCACTTTCTGTGATACCTGGCTATGTTTCAGACTTCAGTCACACTTGGGCTTTCACTCTTCTTTTTGAGTGATTTCTTGCTTATATTAATGTCACCCCTTATGCAGTGATTCTGAACTTTAAGGCAAAGTTCTATAAATATGAGAATTAGACCAGAGTTTCAGAAAGTCAAAGACAAGAAAATCCAGGTGGGCACAATATGAAGACATTCTTTCCCTGAGTCAACCAACTTGGCTCTCTTGCTAATTCCCTACTATCACCTCTAACTATTCTCACATCTCCTCTTTTGACCAGTATACCATACCCTCTCAATCTTGTTTGGATTAGATAGTCAATTATAAAAATAAGAATATGATCTCTTCTTCTGAATAAAAAGAAAGATATCATTATATATAGTTCTCCCCATTTCAAAAAAATTTATTGCTCTTTGTTTTTTAGATCTGCCTATTTTTTAATTCAGAAACAATTGTAGATTGGGGCGCCTGGATGGCTCAGTTGGTTAAGTGGCTGCCTTCCACTCAGGTCATGATCCTGGGGTCCTGGGATAGAGTCCCACGTTGGGTTCCCTGCTCAGCGGGGTGTCTGCTTCTCCCTCTCTCTCTTCCCCTACCCCCACTCATGCTCTCACTCTCTCAAAATAAATAAATAAATAAAATCTTGAAATAAAGAGAAGGAAGGAAGGAAGGAAGGAGAAAGAAAGAAAGAAAGAAAGAAAGAAAGAAAGAAAGAAAGAAAGAAAGAAAGAAAGAAAGAAAGAGAAAGAAAGAAAGAAAGAGAAAGAAAGAAAGAAAGAAAGAAAGAAAGAAAGAAAGAAAGAAAGAAAGAAAGAAAGAAAGAAAGAAAGAAAGAAAGAAAGAAAGAATTGTAGCTAGAAAAATATGAGGATTGGGAACTTAGATTGTTACCAGGGTGTCATATATTGTATTGTAACCTAGGTATAAAATGTATTCATGCACAGAGGCCCAGCCCAACATATATATGTTAGTGGCTACTCCACGAAGAAAATTGAAGACACTTTACTTATTAATCCCCATGACCTCCATGTGAATAAACAGAAAATTTAAGCAAAATCTAGACTCTTACTTTGCAAACACATCTTCCAGAGGGGTATCCCAGGCCCACATTCAAACCAGATTGCTGCTGCCCCTAAGCTCTACCTACATAGAAATCATGGACTACTTGGGCTCTGGGTTCCCAGGGCTGAGAATTTCTTTTCCCAGAGCCAAAGGAGCAGTCAAAACCAAGAGACCATAATTAGATAAAAGTAATGGAGTGAATTAAAGTCAGTAGTGTAGAAAATCAAGTCACCCCCAAAAAGCAGAGTATAAGGTAGTCCTGAGAAATAAGAGCGTAAATCTGAGAACACAAAAGCCAGCAAAATGAAAACAGCAAGTCAGCTGGGAAATCTAGATCAGTAAAAACACTGAGGAGCTTATGCAATCCTGAGTTTTGATTTGCTCTCAGAGGCAAGAGGCCCAGGTGATCCAGTTGCTTTTGGAGGACTAGGAATGGCTTAACCAGCACCTCCCTTCTCCCCAGGGAGGACATAGCTGACCTGGTAAAATGTGTAGGTAAGCTAGAATGTTCTGGTGTATTCCTGAGGTCTGAAGCAGCCTTGCATGCCACCCATCCAGCCCATTCTCTTCCCACTGAAGGGTCTTGAAGCTGGTCTCCTTGTTCCAGCAAGAGTCTTATCAATAGTTCCCACACATGTCTAGGCAGCAAAACCACCAGGGGGCAGTTGTTTAAAATATAGAATTCTGGGACCCATACCAGTCCTTTTGAATCAGAAACTTGAAGATAATAGAGTTAATCTGTATTACCTAGCTCATTATTAAGCAACTAGCCTGGTACCAAACCCAGGACGAGCATTTGGAAGCTTCTGTTTGCACATGGACTTAAGTTCTTTTCCTCAGGTCATTGGGCTCTTTGCAGGAAGAGTAAGGAACACAGCAGGGTTTCAGTAAGACAACAGAAAAGTTGGCAAATGACATGAACAGACAATTCACAAAAAGATGTACAAATGGTTGTTTAACATATGAAAAGATGTTCTTCGACATGACAAGAGAAACACCTATGAAAACCACACTGAGATACCATTTCTTCCCTTATCAGATTGGAGAAAATTATGAAGTCTAACAACACACTCTGTTGGCGAGGCAGTGGGGAGACACAGACACTCTCCCACATTGCTAACTGGGATGCAAACAGCAACAGGCTGCGTATAGGTGTCCCCCAAATTCATACGTTGAAATCCTACCCCCCAATGTGATAGTATTTAGAAGATGATTAGGTCATGAGGGTGGAGCCCTCCAAAATGACATTAGTGCCCTCATTAAGAGGGACCCCAGAATGCTCTCGCTCTTTTCACCTATGTGAAAATATGAGCGGTTGTCAGTCTGCAACCCAGAAGGGAGCCCTCACTAGACACCAAATCTGCTGGTACCTCAGTCGTGGACTTTCCAGCCTCTGGAACTGTGAGAAATAAATGTTTGTTGTTTAAGCCACCCAGTCTATGCTAATCGGTTATAGTAGCCCAAACTGACACAAACTGTTGCCAGTCTTAACGCAGGGGAGGGGCAGGACTTGGCAATGCCTACCAAAACTACGAATGTTTACATTTTGATACAGCAGTCCCTCTTCTAGAAATTGACCCTGAAGAAACATTTGCAATGATATCAAAATACATATGTACAGTCTATTTCTAAAAAAATTTAAATATTGGAAATTACATAAATGCCCATGTGTATTGTTTGAACACGTTCTGATACACTGACACAATGAAGTACTAGGCAACCATGAAAAAAGATGAGGAAGATCTCTATTAATTGAGCACTTTTCCCCAAGAAATAGTAAATAAAAAATTAAAAATAAATTTGAAGAGCACATAGAGTATGCTAACTATTGTGTAAGAAAGAAGAGGAAATAATAAAATAAGCAGGTACCCTATTATTGCAAAATAAAAATGAAATACAGAAATCCAATTGTGTACTTTTAGATTTATTCTACGTAAGTGTGAGTTTTAGTTCTATTTGTGAAATAAACACAATGCTTTTTGAAAGTAAATGCATGGAACTACAGGTCAAAATTCCATATTACTAAAGAAACCATTCTGGTTCTGGCTTAAAATGAGTAGATTATAAGTAGACAAAAAGAAGAGACATATTTTACTCCTATTCATAAATCTAACTCAAACATGAACAAAACTCTCCTTAAGATATTTATTTTTGAACTCACAGAAACATTGATACCCTTATGAAAAAAACTGCCTCAGACCTTATCCACTGACTATACTGTGGGTTATCTAACTAATCTCACTATTAATTTAGACATTGCCCCTCTAACTGGTCTAATTTTCAGGTGTTAAATTGCATCTATTCCTGCACTTATCCGTGAGCTTTTACGTGACACTGGTAGCTGTCCACCCAATATAGTCTCCATCATTTAAGAATACTATTTTGGGGCCCCCAGGTGGCTCAGTCAGTTAAGCAACCAACTCTTGATTTTTGGCTCAGGTCATGATCTCAGGGTCCTGGGATGAGCCCTGCATCTGCTCCATGCTCAGCAGGAAGTCTGCTTCCTCTTTCTCCCTCTTGCTCTCCCTCCGTCCCTCCCCTCTCCCGCTGATGCATGCTCCCTCTCTCTGAAATAAATACAGCTATACATATATCCATCAATACTTCCATTTTGTTTAAGGGTGAAAATATGCCAAGGTAAAAATACTCACTTCTTTATACACCCCTGCAGCTCTAGCGGCCACATGACATAGTTAGGGTGATTGACATTCAAACAGAGGATTTCTGTTACAGGAAGGAAAAGACCCCAGCTCCATTCTTGCCACACGACACTGCTTCCCCTTCTTATATCTGGAACACCAAAGTGAGAGCCACTTAGAGACCATATGTCCATAAGCATGATAATAAAACCTACACACTGAACAGGTGTAAGAGAAGAGAAAGAAGCAGCACCTCAACTGTATCATTGGGGACCATCTCTACTGTCCACTTCTGGACTTCTTGGAATCAGAGACAAGTAAGTCTCTGTGTGTCTAAACCAGCATTTAGAGGATCTCTGTTGCTTAGAGTGGAACACATTCCTAACTGATTACAGTATCACGAGGTTTCAGTATTGGCTAAGAATTCTGAAGTTCCACAAAGTTCCACACCCATCTTCTACCATTCTACCTGTCCCCTGTTCATGGAGAAGAAAACACATTGCACTCAATTAGGGCATATGAGTGCAGATATGATCCCAGCAATATCTAGATTCTTTGTATGAGGAAAAAAAGCTAGAAGTTATTCTCAAGAAAAAAAAAATGGCCCCCAAACCCCTCATCTGACAGAGGCTGTGCCATTGCTTTCAAAAAACCGATTATCCAGTTGTAGAATTTTCTTCTCCCATGTCAAGTGTCATAAGGTCCTGCAAGAATAAAATACATTTCTTAACCATAAATCCAAATAATACCAAATAAAAAAGAGAAAATGTACTTTTAAAAAATCATGTAAAATCAAAAGTGGAATTGAGGGGCGCCTGGGCGGCTCAGTCGTTAAGCGTCTGCCTTCGGCTCAGATCATGATCCCGGGGTCCTGGGATCGAGCCCCGCATCAGACTCCCTGCTCAGCAGGAAGCCTGCTCCCCCTGCTTGTGTTCCCTCTCTTGCTGTCTCTCTGTCAAATAAATAAAATCTTAAAAAAAAAAAAAAGTGGAACTGAGACAACTAAAGCAACCTGTTGTTGCCTGGCTGCTCTGGCCCGTGTCTCCTCATCTCCTTTCACTTCTGATGCCTCTGCAAACACTCAGCCCTATTCTAGCTCCCTTTGCTCCTGGAATTCCTTTCTGCATCTACATTTCTACCTCCTGCTCTTGACCCACTCTTTGCTCCTAAGGCCTCAATTGTGGAATCTCCCTTCTCTTCATACTCATGTTGCTAGCTCATGTTGTTGCCCTCACTCTCAGAGGTCCCTTCAGATTCTGCCTTGATTTCTTGAGCTTCCGGATTTTCAGGTTCCGCTTCAGATGCTGTCTCTCCACTGTGCCCTTCAGCCTCTGAGTCTCCCAGCTGGATTTGCACATAACCCTATCAAGGAAATTAAAATCCTCTAGCAAGCACCTGACCCACCTTCTCTTCACATACCTACCCATTGGTCAAGCGGGAGGCTTTGAATTTACTTTTTTCTAATTAAGAAACAAATGCATTACAAAATTAAGGCAGGGGTAACCGTGTAATGACAACTATGGGCAGTAGAAAATGGGGGCAGGCGACAGCCTGTATCTCTACTGCTCAGAATTAAGCTTTTATTTTTTATTGCAATTTTAAAGGAAGATTTAGAGTCCCAAAGAAGCTCTCAGATAGCTGGGTAATATATCTCCAAGTAATTTCTTGGAAAAATTTATAGAATTTTATGGCAACTTAGAGACCTCCTATATATTCACCTGCTAAATTAATCAAAAGGGCAAGTGGTCAAAAATTTGGTGCCTCCCAACTATTTTCTTGCATCCCTCCCAAAGTGAGGACCAAAAACAGTACAGTAACTTCTGGAGTGGTGACAATATTTATACTAAATTCTGTTTTCTTACAAGAGTGATTTTTTTAAAAGGCACCAAGTAGAAAGAATCTGTACCATTTAAGAGTCCCCCGTGTGGAAGAATCTGTCCTAGTTTATGTTTGTTGATTTGGAAAGGGTATTTGAGAAAGAATGGGAAAATGAGCCCAGGAGATCAATATTCTGAACAATTAACCTATAAGCAAATAAATAACACAGTATATGGGCTACTTAATGTCACATCTCTGTAGACAGACAATAGTAAGTTTATAGGCAAGGTTGACAAGATGGATATAACTAGATTAGTGGCACACTTTGCCAGATTCAGAAACAAAAGCACATGCTTTCTCTTTCATTGCTCCACTTTGTAATGTATGCTCCTCTGTTCCTCACCCTGATTTTCATCAATAATTTGGACATTTACATTTCTTCTTAAAGGAATGGTATGTGGTAGCCATGCAAAAGAAAAGGCAGAGGCAAACTTAACCATTGTGGGGCCAGAGTTCAAGTCATCTTTTAGAACTCTGAAGGATATACCAAAAAAAGGACACATGTTGAGAGGCCATGGTTTGCCTAGTGCCATGAAGAATATCTTGTACCTGTATGCACATCCACAATTTATCAATGTGCCAACTGCACATTAGAATCAAATCAAAAGTTATTAACAATACTCACTTCTCGACTACCTCCCCACCCTCCCCGACAAGGTTATTAAAATCAAATCTCTGGGAGTTAATCTCTGGCATCTATAGTTTTCAAAAAACTCTCCAGATGGTTCTGAAGTACAGGGATAGTTGACACCAACTACGCTAAATAAAGAATGTCCTTTTTGTTCTAGTCCACAAACTGTTATCAACAAGGCCAAAATCTTACAAGCCAGTAATAATACCCTTTCCTGCTTGTTAAAAAAGTCTCAACAAAATTAATGTAAAGTTCCTTTGGTTGGATCCCAGGAAGGCAGAATCAACAAGATAATCCATTCATGCTGGAAACAAAAGCTAAGTAGTTAGAACTAGAATAGAAAATTTTACGGACCAAAATTTGCAGATAACACACTGAGAACACATTTCCTAGACATAATCCCATTTCGGTAAATTTTAAAATATATATTTTGAAATTTTAGGAGATACAGTCTAATATTATTACCTATTGTTTTAAGTTTCATGGAGGCTAGAAATCATATCAGTGTAGAATTAAAGCATTTACATAAAATTTGAAATCAGATATGATTGTCCTAAAGGAAAGAGAAGAAATTTAATAGGTAAAATGGAGCTCTCTTCCTCACTTTTAATCTTTCTTCACTCCTTATAATATTTTCCTTTCCTGTGGGTGATAAGAACTCACGAGATTCCAACATAGAACAAATCTGTAGAAGAGGATGACATCGCTTTTTAAATAACAAAGACTAGATTAATTAGTACAGAGAAATATAAAGAAACTTACAAGGGAGACATTTCACGCAAAAGAGCTATCTTCTCTTTGAAAGAAAGAAAAGGTGTAGCGTGTTCTTTATCCCTAGTTTCTCTTTTGGGGTAAAACAGAGGTGAGTGCTTTGACAATATTTATGTGATCAGGATGAAATAATGGAGACAATGCCAGCTGCCAAAGAGATCAAATCCATGGAAAAGAAAGACATTAAAAATTAAATGCCAGACAATAAATGCAGGAGAATCTTACATCTGAAAAGACTTTTGAACTCTGGGTAGCATGAACAATGGAAGATGCATTTAGGGAAAGTAAGGTAAAAAAAGAGCAATCTAAAAGTGGGATAAAGAGTGAAAATTGAAGAAGAGAAAATAGCAGAATGAAAATTACCTCATTCACTTTTATCATTTCAATGAGCATAAGCCAGAGTAAGGTCACAGACTAAAGTTTTGGGTTTTGTTTTGTTTTGTTTTGTTTTTCATCTCTGTCCTTTCATCAGTTCCCAAGTCAACAAATATTTGGGCAGAGAATAAGAAAATCTTTAAAGCAAGAACTAGAAATGGGAAGAAAGCTAAATGCACATGCTGTTGTCAGCATGTTTAACCTTTGCTTTAAGATTTATTTCAAGTATTTGCTCTCTGTTTTTCAAAAATAGTTCAAAATGGTTTGTTTCAAAATATACATTGTGTGTCTCAAGCTGTATTCTCTCTTACTGGTCGATGGATCAAATGTTTGCCCAGTCTGATCTGCAGCTTCTTCACCTGCACGTGGCCAGGGGGTACATTTGGAGTACCCTGCCTGGCAAAGGAAGGCAAAGTTTATGGCCCCTTTGCAGGTTGCCTTGGGGGAGGGGGAGGTGTTGATGGAAAGAGAGAAGACACTTCAGGGGAGACCTGATTATTCCACAAGCCAACACCAGAGTAGAGTGCTGCTTTGAGAGGAAATAAGGGTATGTGCTGTGGCTTGTGCTCATTTCACCAATCCGTTGGATAGTCCTCTCCTTCTTCATCCCTTTCCATCTTCAATTTTGTAGAAAAAATCCTAGGGTTTTTTTTGTTTTGATTCATTTGATTTTCCTTTTGGAGGGTGTGGTTGTTGGTGGCTATTTGGAAAACTGGTACTGTTTTTCTACTCAAATTATCTACATGTTTGCCAATTATTCTTTCTACTTGGGGAATCCCTAGATCACTGTCCCATAGAGCTAATGCAATAGGTCATAACGGTTGGCATCAAGGAGTATTATTACACATATGTTCTATGCAACTTCACTTTAAGGCAATGGTAAGATTCATTATTATAATCTGAAATCTCTGCTGAGGTGGGTTTTTTTTTTTTCAGAATACATATAAGCTCAATACGCTAATGAGAACCTATTTCTATTTTTTATAAATAAAACATTAGTTTAAAAGTATCTTTGAGGAGCTCCTGGGTGGCTCGGTTAGTTAAGCATCTGACTCTTGATCTCAGTTCAGGTCTCGATCTCAGGGTCATGAGTTCAAGGCCCATGTTGGGCTCCACGTTGGTGTGGAGGCTACTTAAAAAAATTATCTTTGATATTAGCTAGTGATTAATAAAATAAATAATCCAAACTTTCCTGGATAAACTACTTCATATTTTACATTAAAGCTATCAGTTACCTTTGAAATTGAGTTCCCCAGAAAAGAGCTAGTAGCTATCAAGAAAAAAAAAGTAGCTCACAAGTATAAAAATTGTGAAATTTTATATATCCGAAATAGTACTATTCAACAAAGCTCTCCATGCATTTAATCAACAGCTGTTTATAAAGTATCTGTTATGTGACAGATACTTTTCTAGGTTCCAGAAATTGACATGAAACTAAATTTGATCTGCTTTCAATAAACTCATAGACAAGTGGAAAAACAGGTTAAACCATTATTATAATAATGTATCAGTGGTCCTCAAAGTGTTGTCCCAGATCAGCAGTACTACCATTATAGAGGAACTTGTCAGAAATGTAAATTCTTGGACCCCATCCCAGACCTACTCCCAGACCTACTCCATCAGGAATCTGATGGTAGAACCCACCAATCTGTGGTTTAACAATCCCGCCAGGTGATTCTAATGGATGCCAAATCCGAGAACCACAGTATTAATCCTATTGCTATGAGGCAATCACTATACTATGTCTAACTAATGATGTGTTGTACTTAACTCCCTGGGAGCTAGTTCAGAAAGAAGGCACTTGTGGAGGCAATGGTTGATATTTGAAAAGTAAGGCCAGTGAGATGGAGAAGGAGGTTCTAAGGCATAAGCAGTGACCTACATAAAGACTTATAGAAAATTATTTGGCATATCAGTTTTAAACGTTTGTTGTATACTGTTTACATGAGGTTTTTTTTTATTATTATGTCCTTGAATAAGTTGGTTTTGTAACGACAAGGTCTGAAATGATTTATCTCAGGTGTGTGGCAGTTACTAAAGGACTAAGGGGTGATCCTATTTGGCAAAAGACCAAAGTCCGGGTAAGTTGCCTCCATGTAACTTTTGCTCACTGGACAGTTAACTGGGGGCTAAGAACACTTCTAACTGTGGAAAAGAATGTCATGAGTCTGACACGCCACTGACATGGCAGGCGTATATGTGTAATTCCCATCTTTTGGCTTCTATCTTTGGAAAACATAATTGATAGTAAAGAATCTGAGAATATATATTTTTACGTCATAAAAAGTGATCAAGTGCTAAAAGCAATAGTTAGCCAAAGCCAAGGCTGATGTCAAATATCCTGTCATAGCTCTTGAGATTTGAGAATAAGTCTTGAATTTAACAGAAAAACATTATTATAACAATCTTGTTATTAAGAGTTTAGGAGTCAAATTTTAAAACTTGATATAGTGTATAAATGATCATTTCTTAGCCTTGTCAACTGCTGAAATGTTCGTATGGTCACTGTACTGCAAATTTATGACACTAAATAGACAATTTCAACGGAGGTAAGTTGAAGAACAAGATATCTCTTGGGTATCTCATATTTCTTTAGCAGTTTCTTCTTCATACTGTTTATATTCTTTACTATTCTGAATCAAAGATGGCTGATTATAGATGTTACATGAGATTTTGAATATTTTTCCTGCATAAAATATTAAGATGGCAAAGCTGACATTCTGCTTTAATTCAATTCAGATGATGTGAAGAATAATCAAATAGAATTTTTTCTTGGAAAACTCAAAACTAATGTAGGTGGCTACAAAGCAACAAGAGAGCGGCAGTTTGTTTTGTTCACTGATGTTCTGAAGTATGTAGTAAGAGTTAAGACATAATAGGTGCTCAAGTAATATTGATGGAATAAATGGATGATCAAAAGGATTTAACTGACTATCAACTAAAAACAATTCTTAAAGCTTCTTTTGTTTAATGTCATAAATACAAGTACACCAAATGATTCCACAACTATCTAAACTATGGTAGATAGCTATGAAAACTGTGGGAGAAAAAGCAATGAGGATGGACCTTATTATATTAAAACATACTGTAAAGCCACAATAATTAAAGCAGTGGGACAGCCCAATAGAAGAGAATAGAAAATCTAAGTATAGACCCAAACACATGTGAGAATTTGATGTATGATAAAGGCAGAATCTCAAATCAATGGAAGTAAGATGGACTTCTTATTGGGGTGGCACCTGGGTGGCTCAGTGAGTTCAGCGTCCAACTCTTGATATCTGCTTAGGTCATGATCTCAAGGTCATGAGATGGAGCCCTGAGTTGAGAGGGCCTTAAGATTCTCTCACTCTGTCTCTCTCTCCCCCTCCCTCTGTCCCTCCCCTCCAACCTCCCATTCATGCATACACATGCATGCTCTCTCTCATAAAATAAATATATATATATATTTTTAATGGAGTTGTGGCCTCTGGGTAGCCATCTGGAAAAAGAGCAAATTGTGTTCATACACATACCAAACCAAACTTGGTATGGATCAAAAATGTACTAGAAGAATACATATCAAATTCTTTTATGATCTTGGCATGGGGGAGACATTTAACTGACTTAAAATTTACAGGCTATAAAATAAATTATAAATTCAAATGCATGGTTGCATTAAAAAAAAAACTTTTACAAAGTAATCCAAGCTAGAAGACAAATAACAGAAAATATATATTTACAACTCAAATCACAAGCAAGAATTCATCTCCCTAATATATAAAAAGCTCCTAAAAATCTAGAAGAAAGGCATCAAAAACCCAATACAAAAATGGGTGAAGGGTATAATCATAAAGCTCACAAGGGAAAAAATTACAAATGCTCCTTAAACATACACAAATGTGCTCAGCCTCAACCTTAAGAGAGACAGTTTTTCATCTACCATATTGGCAAAAATCCAAAAATTTGACAACACATTCTGCTGATAAGGCTTTAGAGTAGCAAGCACTCACATACCTTGGCCAGTGGGAGTGCAAAATAGTACAATCCCTACGGACGGTAATTTGACAGTGCATATAAAATTTACAAAAAATTCGATCAGGCAATCTCACTTCTGGGACTTTATCCTATGCACATACTTGAACACATGTGAAATGTATAAAGTCAGAGCATTATCTAATTTTGAAAGTTAGGAAAAAATCCAAGTGTCCATCAAAAGAAAATTCTTTAACTAAACTCGGATGAAACACTATTCGTCCATAAATAAAGAATGAGGAAGCTTTCTGTATACTAATGCAGAAATACCTCTGAGTTACATTGTTTAGTGAAGAAGAAATGAAAAAGTGTTTACACTATGCTGCCCTTTGAGTAAGGAATTAGGGAAGATAAGAATTTGCTGATAGGTGCAATGAGAAATACTGAACGTATATGCAGATAGGATCTAGGAGTCTGGCAATGGGCTAACAGAGATGGACTACAGTGACATGACAAAGTATACTGTAAGGACAGTTTCTTAATATGAATCATGGAATGGTTCTTTTTATGTAAAAAATTGGAAAAAATAAAAAGACATTTTTACATAATACAATGTATTTCATTCTGCTTTGTATTATTATTTAAATATTTGAGGGGCGCCTGGGTGGCTCAGTTGGTTAAGCGACTGCCTTCGGCTCAGGTCATGATTCTGGAGTCCCGGGATTGAGTCCCACAACGGGCTCCCTGCTCAGCGGGGAGTCTGCTTCTCCCTCTGACCCTCCCCCCCTCATGCTCTCTCTCTCATTCTCTCTCTCAAATAAATAAATAAAATCTTTTTAAAAAATAAATAAATAAATATTTGAAACTTTAGTTGGCTCAAAATGACTCCAATGTCTTTTCCTAAAGTTAACCTGCTAATACACTCTCTTTAATATTTGCCTTAATCAAGATTCTCTATTTTGACTTTAAAACAAAAATACTTTCATAATCATTATTAAGATTGTATCATTTACTCTTTTAAAGGTTATCAATGACCTGATGACCTGCCTCTCAGTCTTTAGCTATTTGATTTATCACCAGCATTTGGCAGAGTCATTCTCTGCCTAAAAACACTCTCTTCACTAGGATTTCCAGGATGCGCTCCCTTTGTTTTCTTCCTACTTCACTAGTCATTCCTCGTGTTCTTTGCTGGCTCCACTTGCCTACCCATCCTCACAACTTTGGGACACCTGTACACACTCCTTCCATGACCTCATCTGGTCTCATGGCTTTAAATACCCACCATATGCCAATGACTCCCCGATTTAAATCTGTAGCCCAGACCTCTCTTCTGAACTGCAGATTTATATTCTTAGAGAGGATGGATAAGATGGATGCTTACTGAGTAGATAGCTGGCAAGAGATGTTAAATATATGAGAGGAGCAAATGGGAAAACAAGGTTACCTGATTCTATGGAATGATCAAGGCCACAACAGAAAAGTAATTCATCTTTGATAGTAAAACAAAACAAAACAAAAACCTCAAGGAAAACAATGTTGGAAGTCATGTTTTGTTTCTCTTCTAATTAATTTCAAGAGAACAAAATGAATTAGAAGGTAAGAAGTATCAACAAAAGCTTCATTTCCCACAAAACAAAACACTCATGACTACTAGAATGAAACAAGTTTTTTTCTGTGTGAAGCTGACTGGGAATAAAATGGTGAAGTTTTTTTAACTAAATTACAGACAATGTTCTCACCTCCCACCTTGGGGCATAGTCATTGCTTCAGAGAAGCAGAGTAACTCGGAAGATTTTTCAACGTCTAACCTTCAGCATAGTGAACTCTGGGAGGGGAATGTTTCCATAGACATCAGGACAGCGTTCCAAGTCCATGAGCCTCTCTCAAACACAGCACAACCCACTCACACTCCTCACCAGGCACATCATAGTTTCCTTCTCCTTCACAGACGATCGGACTCACAGCCTAGTGTGTTCTGACTGTGTACTACCTTCCTAAGGTCACACAATATAAAATCCTCTTCATTTCCATTGTCTCTGGAAGAGCCCTGACTCTTTATTTTTCTAATCAATGTCAATATTCTGAGATCGTTAAGAAGGACTTTCTTGAGTTTCTTGAGCAATATATCTCTTCCAAGAATGATGAAAGAATATTTTTTATGCACTCACTAGAAAAATTGTATGGAACTCTACCTGGCTGGCAAGACAGGTCAGAGTGAAAAGAAAAAGTATTTTGAAGTCAGAGAGACCTGAGTTTGAATATAGACTCTGCTATTTCTAGCTGAGTGATCTTAGCATCTCTGTGTCTCTGGTTTTTTATCTTTAAAGATAATAATACTTCCATTGCTGGATTGTAGATTAAGCCAGGCTATAGAAGCACCAACTGCCACACATTATAATCATCCCTTTTTGAATAATAGTCTTCAAGATAAAACACAAAGGGAAAGATAGATAGGCCTGTGTAATCTACCATTATGTATCGATTCTTGATGTGGGGAGTTGAATGATTTGTGATTTATTTATTCTAAGAAATTTGATGGTCAAGAAAGCAAAGTTCTTATATCCGTTGTTTCATATGTAGAGAGCATTTAGGTGTTCTTTCCCTGATGAAGTGCAGGGCATCATCTAAATTTATGAAACATCTGTTAAAGCAGCTGGCTCTTCATTAAATAAAAATAAAAATGAGCCATTTTTCCTTGCCAATGCTGATAAATGGGAACAGGTGATGATCCCAGATGAGATTATGACTGTAAATGAACCTATTGAAATTCTTTGATATTTTTATCAAGGGATCAAAATAAAAATATATGAGAAGTGAAAATAGAGGTCATGGAGTCCCTGAAATACACTGGGACCACTGATGAATGGCTTACTCTCACACCCCACTCACCTTAGATTCCAAATTCTAAGTGGGATTTCACCAGAATCAAAACTGATACTCTTTCTGCAGGATTCCATAAATCTACCACCTGAAGGTTTCCCACTTAGTAGCAGTAATACAAATTCCAGTCATCACTAGCTATGTTAAAAAGGCAACGTTCCCTGAAAGTCATGGCAGTCTGCCTTTGACAGGTGGGGACCAAGCAATAATCTAGAACATTTTACCCTCCCACATCTCGCTGAGATGGGAAAGTGGGATTATGCTCATTTGACAGATGAGGAAACAGATTAATTGATTTGTAACTGCATGATCATATGTGGCCCAAAACTCAAGATTCAACCTCCAGCTTCCCACCCATCAAGCAATGCTTTTCTATGAGGAAGATGAATTAGAAAGGAAAAAAAACAAATCAGGTCATCTGAATTTGGCAGGGAGACAACTGGGGAAAGGTTTCCTGCTTTGCCTCTTACTCCTCACCTTACTCCTGTGATCAATGAACTTTTCCAAAGTGCACCACTCTCCCAAAGCAGATTCCCATCACAAGGGAGCTCAAAAATCCTAAACACCCAGAGGGTAAAGCAAGGTCAAGAAAAGTGACAACACTTTCTCCCGTGAGCCTGACTCAACAGAGTTGCTTTTAGAATTTAGGAGTGAAACATGCTCAACTGTTATGAGTTGCTGTGATGATGCATAATTAGATGGTGATTTAATACAGAGCTAAAAAAAAATGACAGTAATCATGGGGGGAAGGAATAAAATGCCAAGGAAAGCAGTTAAACGAGCTTAAGTGCCTGGCATTTTTGTGATGTGTATCTGTTAGTAATTTGTCAGGCTGCAACAATAGAGGTAATTTTGCAAATAACAGGGGTTCATCAATTCACAATAGCACTCACTGGTATTTAAGACTGAAGAAAAGGAATCGTATTTGGCTTATCAACATAAAGAAATAGTTACAAAACTTGGGCTGAGCCTACATATTACAAAGTGAAATGGAGAACTGATCGTTAATCAGGAAAATTCAAAGCTGTACAAATCTGACTTATAAGGACTTTCCAGGCAGACATGGCTTTGGGGAAGATTTCACAAGGTTAAGAAAAGATTAATAATGGCATTTCACGAGTAGGACAGAAAGACCATTTCCCATCACCTTCCCAGTGAACATTCCCCCAACCAGGCATTCCTCTTGTTTCACCCACCATCCCCTCAAGTATCCACAGGGTTAGCCATGGAAGGCACACATGTGACCCACAATGAGCGCACCTTTTCCACACCATGCTCAGATGACTCCTCCCAGCTGAAATATCCTTTCTCTTTGCTCCACTCGGATAGCAGTTTGTCCCTTAATGTGAAATTCAAATGACACTTGCCAGAAGATACTCCCCCTGACTTGTCTCCTCAACCCCTAGAATGCTTATAACTTGCCGTTCTGTACTCCATTCCACTCCACGGCATTAATCCTTCTGAATTGTAATAGCTGGTCTGCATATCTTTCTTTTCCACCAGGGCTATGATTGCATTTCTTTGCTATTTCGTCATCCCTTGAAACATATTTTGTTCAACAAATGTTGATGAATGAACAAATGAATGGATGAGAGAATTAAGGCATGAACCATAAAAAAAATATGTATTGATCCTCCTCTCCCTTCACCTTTATCATTCTCTTCTCATGACCTATGAAAGGCATATTGGAGAGTCTATAAATTTCTCCTTATTCTTAACATTGCTTCTAACTCAAGGGATTAAAAAAAAATTTTAGGAAAAGATTGCCTTAACATGTCCCTATAACTACAGTGAGTGAAAAACAGGAGAGTGATAGAAATATATGAAATATGGCTTATCTTATTTAAATTTGGCATTTGAAAGATTCAGATTTTACTCCATGATAAAATGAGAGTATCACAGTAATCCTAGTTAGTGGTTTTCCTTTTTATACTATTCGTCTGTTATTACAATATATTATACATGTTTAATTAGGAGTTGTTATAATTTAGAAAAAAAATCTCAGAGGGCTTAAAACACATAAAAATGTGAGCCTTTGGGGCGCCTGGGTGGCTCAGTCATTAAGCATCTGCCTTCGGCTCAGGTCATGATCCCAGGGTCCTGGGATCGAGCCCTCCATCAGGCTCCCTGCTCTGTGGGGAGCCTGCTTCTCCCTCTCCCGCTCCCCCTGCTTGTGTTCCCTCTGTCACTGCGTCTCTCTCTGTCAAATAAATAAATAAAATCTCAAAAAAAAAAAAAAAGTGAGCCTTCTACTGCTGTATTTTTCAAAACCAAGGCATTTTTTAAGCTGTTGGTAGGTTCACAAACCTCCAAGCTTCCTAAGTGAAATCTGAAACTGGCCTCCATACACAAAGGGCAGGGAAAGCCGAAGAGGCAGAGCATTCCAGATTGGCAGGTGGTGTGGTAAGTAAGCAAGCCAACTTACCTGCAAGAGCTGTGCTGTAAGATCAGCAGCATTCCGTACCTGCCCACCAGAATCCTAGAAGTTAAATAGAGGCCTTAACGGTGTTCAGTCACCTATACCACCCACATGCCTCAACAACACATTGCTCTCTCAAGGCTGTGTCCTTGAAAATGGCTCCCACTGTAGGAAGGGTGGGCAGAATGTACATTCCAAGGACAGAAGAGAGGGTGAGGAGCCTCAGATTGCCCAGGGCCAACTCAAGAGTCAACCAGTGATCACTGGTGGACATCCTCTCTGTGATGTCCTCCAACATTCTTTAATTTCATTATCCCTGTATACCAACACCACCTTGATTTTCCCAAAGAAAACAACGCCATAGATATATGAGCAAAAAATATATTTAAAAATCAAGGTACAAAATGCTATAAGTAACCTCCATACCTTTTAAAAAAGTGTGTTTACTTGAAGAGAAAAGGATATCTTACTGTGTCACTAATGTACTAAGTATAATTTACAATTTATCAAAGTGGGCATGTAAGAGAGATAAACAATCCCACTCCGACGCAAAATGATTATGCAAATAGAAAAGCTTTTACAATTATTGCCTATAATCTTTTGACATAGGATAATTGGCTTTCCCCTTTGCCTAAGTCATCTATACTCCAGCAATTGTGTTTCAGTTTTTTCTGTCTTAGTCATAACCAATTTATCTTTCCATTTTCCTTCTTAAAGATCATCATAATTCTTATACTCTTTTAACCTCAGTGAAATGATGGAATGATTACCCAAGTGAATCAGTTTTGGATCAGAGAAATCATTTAACATTTCCTGAAGTAAAATGAGTGTAATTTGAGAGGATGGGGTGAGGGAAGACACAAATATGGGGACAAGAGGCTGGAGCACTGGAGGTTCCTCATGCACTATATGCAATACATTACATCCATATTCTTATAGAACAAATTGACAATTTCTTGGTGTGGCAAGATAGCATTACACCACATTTACTATATCCAAGTTTCTTTTTTCTTTTTTTGGCCAGTTTTATAGGGATGGAAAAGACCTATTGGAAGGAAAATCATAACATAGGAAAATAAAATGTTTTATGTGCTCTAACCCAGAAAGTACAATTCATTCCACACTTCAGTACTCAAAATGGATATGTACTTTATAGTACTTTACAGTGCTAAGACAAGTACTTCACAGTACTTTATATTATAAGGAAAGTACTGTGGGTGCATATATTTTACCCAAAACAAGATCAGGCAAACATAAAACCAGCATTGTCCTGTAGAGAGTGAATTGTCTTTTCCGTTTTTCTCAACAAGTGTATCATGGAGACCTACTGTACAGTATTCCCTTAATCCTTACAATCCCTTAATTCTTCCCACCCATTCCACTCACATGGTTCCCACAGGAGTGCTATGTGCTTACATGGCCCCACCCATCTGGGAACTATTGATTAGCCCAAGGATAGACAGCTGAGCAAGTTGGAACAATGAGAGCATTCCCTGGGATGTTTGGACTTGGAACCAGAGAGAGAGTCAAGGCACTCTCTCTTCAGGGCATAAAATTGTCAACACTATGTCTTCATCCATGTGGGAATAACTGTCAATGATGAGAGATTAATACACACAAAATACACAAAAATAGATTTTCCTTGGTGTCCATCTACTAAAACAGGAAAACCACAAGCCATGACTTGTCTGTCCATGTGGGTCACTATCATTCACATCTAAAGACTACCAATGCTTATGTAATCAAAGACCCCAAAGTGGCCTTTTAACATCAGCCCACTCCTCAGTCAATGGCACCCTCATTTATCCAGTAGTATAGTCAGGAACGTGGAAGTTCTTCAAGCCACTTTCTCCCTCCTTTCCTCTATCTAATCCAGTAATAAGCCCAGTTTATCATAACTGATAATTAGCCATGCAATCAAATCTCATCTCTATTGCTACTAATCTGTTTCAAGCTACACTCTATCTCTCCTTGATTTCAATCAGTAAATACAATTGAACCCTACACTCATTTTATTCACCACACACAGCCTGAGTGACCTTTTCAAAGTATACATCTGAAATCCTGGGACCCACTGCCTTCACCTTATCACTATATAGTAGTCTCCTTTATTTGTGGGGGATCCATTCCAAGACCCCCAAATGGATGCCTGAAACCACAGATAGTACCAAACCCTATATATATTCTGTTTTTTCCTATACATACATAACTGTAAAGTTAAATTTATAAATTAGACATTGGAAGAGATTAACAATAACTAATACTAAAATAGAACTATTTTAACAATATACTTCAATAAAAGTTATGTGAATGGGAACTCTCTGTCTTTCTCTCAAAATATCTTACTGTACTCACCCTTCCTCTTCTTGTGAGGATGTGAGATGATAAAATGCCCACGTGATGAGATGAAGTGCGGGGAATGATGGAGACATTGTAACATAGTGTTAGGTTACTGCTGACCTTCTAACTTATCATCAGAAGGATGATGCTTCCTTACGTATGCTTCCAGGTTACGGTTGACTGCAGATAACTGAAATCATGGAAAGCAAAACTGCAGATAAGGGAGAGACTGCTGTACCTAAAACTCTTCAATGGTATCTTATTCCAATCGAAATAAAAATAAAAGTCCTTCATATGGCCTACAAAATGCTAATTTTTTCTCTCCTGCCTACCTGTTAGCATCATCTTGCACATCAACACCACACTGCCCAAATCTACAGATACCAGGGAAAGCCTTTCTATCCATCAACTTTTTCATATTAGGTGGCTATGGTTTTCGAGCTTTTCCAGTTCCCTTTACTTCAAAGAATTGTTTAGCCTGACCAGCACCACTGACTCCATCAGTCCTGGTAACCAGTGGCTCTACCACACAGCTAGATCTTCCACTGGTGCCATCTCCAAAGCATAGAAAATATTATATAACTCTGCTTGACAGCTACTGTGCTCTGTTTAAAGGCAATTCTAAATGCAAGGTTGTTAAAAGTGTTATTAGTGTCAGCAATTTCTTTAAAAATGAATTAACTTTCACGAAATCTCAAGAAGACATCACAAGTTAAGCAAAGCAAAGAATTTTTTACAGGAGAGACAGTAGGATAAATTCTGAGAACTACCTTAATCCCCTCAGAGATGGGTGATTGTTAATAATGCAGACTCTTGTGTCTTACCTTATTCATACTAAAACAGAATCTCTTTGGGAACCCCTTCCTCTCCCCCCCAAATCTGCATTGTAATAAGTGATACTTTTCAACAATGAAGGAGAGAGAACCGAGTGAGGCAAGAGTTCCCAGGATCAGGCCATCAGGAATATCATTTAAAGGGCATGGAAAGAAGATGGAAAGGACAAAGGGGATTTTGAAGAGGGGATGAGAGAAGCAAGAAAGTAAGAGATAAACCACACTAGAGGTGTCATGAAAACCAAGAGAGCAAGTTTTTCAAGAAGAGAGAAGCCAACTCAGTTGAATAGCAGTGTGTGGTCTTGTAGGATGAGGACCGATAGGTGTCCATTGGGGTGGGTATTACAGAAACAATTAATGAGCTGCTGTCACCAGTTTCAGTCAATGCGTGGGTTGGAAAGCATAGCAGAGTGAGCCAAACACTGAATAAAAAGAAAAACTGGGACAACCCATCATCCATCAAAAGGAGAAAGAACTTACAAATAAATCCACCCTATGGAATGTTACGTAGAAGTCAAATAACAGATGACAACTACATGCTGCCATATGGAGAAATCTTAATAATATAATGTGGGTCAAAAACTGAGTCCCAGAAGGCTATATTTAGGCAATAATCTTTGTGTAATTTCAAAAATAATTAATATAAAATACTATATATTTTATGTTTTAGGCTTACATCATTATTTGATTAAAAGAATTTTTAAGGTAAAGGAAAATATAAAATTTCAAAATTTGGTCACTTTGAGGGGAGGAAAGCAGGGGGTCGTGCCAATAAAGAGCACATAGGAAGATCTGAATGAGTCTCAATGTTCTATCCACATGGATTTATATCATTTATATCACATGTGTTTATTATGTCATTTAAAAATAAATACACAAGTGCCATCTCTGGCAAGATGAGGAATGCCATTGACCCAACCTTCCCCCACCCCCAGAGAAACTGGTGAAAAATTATGTAAAAAGAATCATTTAAAGTCTCTGGAAATGGTCTAAGAGCATCCAGCAAATAAAGAAACATTTATTCAATGTATCTGACAAGAGGTTAATATCTGAAATATGTAAGAAACTCATGTAACTTGATATAAAATAATAACAGCCCAATTTTTAAAAATGAACATAAGACCTGAATAGACATATCTCCAAAGAAGATATACAAGTGGTCAACAGGTATATGAAAAGATGTTCAATATCACTAATCATCAGAGAAATACAAATCAAAACTACAATAAGGTCTCACCTCACATTTGTTAGAATGGATATTAACAAAAAAAACAAGACAAAAAGCGTTGGCAAGAACATGGAGAAATTGGAACTCGTGCACATTGTTGGTGAGAATGTAAAATGGTACTACTCTGGAAAAGAGTAGGGAGGTTACTGAAAAGATTAATAATAGAACTACCATACGAGTCAGAAGTCCCACTTCTGGGTATACAATCCAAAGAATTGAAATCAGGATCTCAAAGAGATATCTGCAATCCCATATTTATTGAAGCATCACTCACAATAGCCAGGATATGGAAACATCCTAAATGTCCATCAAAGACTGAATAGAGAAAGAAAGTGTGGTATATTCATACAATGATTCCATTGTATAATATTCATTATTCAGCCTTATAAAGAAGGAAATCCTGCCATATGGAACAACATGGATAAACTTGGAAGACATTATGCTAAGTGAAATAAGCCAGTCACAAAAGGACAAATACTGTGTGATTCCACTTATATAAGATATCTAAAATGGTAATTCATAGAAGCTAAAAACAGATGGTCAGTTGCCAGGGGCTGGAGGAGGGGGAAACAGGGAGTAGTAGTTCGATGGGTATAAAGTTTCAATTACGCAAGATGAGTAAGTTCTAGAGATCTGTTGTACAACGTGGTGCCTAGAGTCAACAACAGTGTATTGCAAACTTAAAAATATATTAAGAAGATAGATTTAATGTTAAGTGTTCAAACCCCAATTTAAAAAAAAAAAGAAAAAGAAACTTAAGAATAAGTTTAAGAATTTGGAAGGAAATATATAAAATAAAATAAAAATAAAATAAGTAAGTCAACTGAAACTCCAAAGGCATTTGCTGAATCCAGGAGCACTTGAGCTTTGATTTTTTCAAGGCCTTCCAGAGCTGAGGAGAGAGAAGTCCACCAAAGGAGTGGGAGAGCCCTGTATTAAAACAAACAAACAAACAAACAAAAAATCTATATAAAGAACTGTATCCTCCAAACTCAGAGAAAGAGTGAGGTAAAAATAGATCTGTTCCCACTCCCAGCTCCACACAACAGCAAGTTAAACCTCCTTTTTTTTTTCAATTAACATATAATGTATTATTTATTTCAGGGGTACAGGTCTGTGATTCATCAGTCTTACACAATTCACAGGGCTCACCATAGCACATACCCTCCCCAATGTCCATCACCCAGCCACCCCATCCCTCCCACCCCACTTCACTCCAGCTACCCTCAGTTTGTTTCCTGAGATTAAGAGTTTCTTATGGTTTGTCTCCCTCCCTGGTTTTGTCTTGTTTCATTTTTTCCTCTCTTCCCCTATGATCCTCTGCCTTGTTTCTCAAATTCCATATATCAGTGAGATCATATGATAATTGTCTTTTTCTGATTGACTTATTTCACGTAGCATAATACCCTCTAGTTCCATCCACATCATTGCAAATGGCAAGATTTCATTTTTTATGGCTGAGTAGTATTCCATTGTATATATATATATATATATATATATATATATATATACCACATCTTCTCCTATCTTGAATGAAACTTGGCACCAGATGAAGAACAAAAAGAAAAATGTCCTTGAAAATTCTCAACCAAAATTCAGCTCTTGTATGGGTCCGCAGGCTAAATCCATTCGCCCTGGATATTCCAAAAACCTTTAAGCCAAGAATTTAAATACAACTATCTCACAACTGAGGGCTTTTGTGAACACAGAATATAAAATAATTATATATATATTATATAATTATATATATTATATAATTATATATATTATATAATATAAAAATATAAAATAATTATAATAATAAATTAATATATCTAAGGAATTTTTTTGTTTTGAAAATATGAGCAACAAGCAAATAAAATAAAAAGAAATGAACAGTAAGATTTAAAATAAATAAAACATCAACAAAAAAACTCAATAATTGAAATCTAAAACTTAATGGATGGGTATAATACCATACTTGACATAGCTGGAGAGATAGACTCATTTAATCCTCAAAAAATCCTATGAGGTAGGCACCATTAATTTCCCCATTTTCAGATAAGACAAAAATGAGGCATAGATTAAATCAATTGCCTGACATCACAAAACCCATATTTGAAGAAGCAGCCTTTCAAACAGAAGCAAAAGATTCCAAAAAAATCATTTAACCTATCCTCAAGAGTATTATCTTGAATTTTTAGATTAATTGATAACAATTAGTCTGTTCATCTATTTTTATATTTCAAGTCATATTCTAAAACAATAGTGTGGATATAATTATAAATTGTTTTTATACTCATCATTATCAATTAGGTTATTTTTCTAGATAAGCAAAAACTTGAATGACATCAGAGAAATCTCTGATCAGTTAGACTAAAAGGCTATAATCCATACATCATCTTCTTCAGGTGATCAATGTGCATATGTTATATATGTTAAATTTATTCATACAAAGATGTGAAATGGCTTCCAGTAAATAAAATCAATAATATTAACATATCAATAAAAAATGTCAAGACCAAGAAAATCTAAATTAGAGTAAAAGGCCAAATCTCAAGAGAGTAGTAAAAGAGTCTAGACTTCTTGGAGGGGTTACTTTGAGCAGAGCCATGGAGGATAGATAGCCAATAAGCAGGCACATTATCAGAATAAATGAGAGCACAACCTCATCTTTTTTTTTTTAATTTCAGTATAGGTAACATACAGTGTTTTATTAGTTTCGGGTGTATAATATACTGATTTGATGATTCTAAGTGCTCATCATGATAATAGTACTCTTAATTCCCTTCACCTATTTCCCCCATGCCCCCACCCAGCTCCCCTCTGGTAACCGTTAGTTTGTTCTCCATAGTTAAGAGTCTGTTTCTTGGTTTGTCTCTTTTTTTCTTTGTCCATCTGTTTTGTTTCTTAAATTCCACATATGAGTGAAATCATATGGTATTTGTCTTTCTCTGACTTATTTCACTTAGCACTATACCTTCTAGATCCATCCATGTTGTTGCAAATGGCAAGATTTCATTCTTTTTATGGTGGAGTAATATTCCATCATATGTATATATACCACTTCTTCTTTATCCATTCATCTATCCATGGATACTTGGGCTGCTTCTGTATCTTGGCTATTGTAAATAATGCTGCAATAAACATAGGGGTGCATACATCTTTTCAAATTAGTGTTTTCATTTTCTTTGGATACATACTCAGTAATGTAGTTACTGGATCATATGGTAATTCTATTTTTGATTTTTTGAGGAACTCCCATACTGTTTTCCATAGTGGCTGCACCAGTTGGCATTCCCACCAGCAGTACAAAAGGGTTCATTTTTCTCCGCATCCTCATCAACACCTGTCGTTTCTTCTGTTTTTGATTTTAATCATTCTGACAGGTGTGAGGTGATATCTCATTGTGGTTTTGATTTGCATTGCCCTGACAAAGACAAAAGAAACCTCATCTTAACCACATATGCCAGTGATTTCAGGGTTTGTTTTTTAGTTTTATTTCATTTTTCCCCCAAACTTTTCAATGCAATTTTTCAGTTGTTTCTCATCGACCAGTGATAGCTAGATTCTCCATTTTAAGCTTCATACTAGTTGTGTCGATTTTACTTTTCTGAGAGTTTCTTTATAGAATCAATTATGACACTTCATTTCTCTGATTTAGTATGCTTCTCAGAATATAATTTTTTTCTGTATTTTTAGTACATTTTTCCCACTCTTTATCATCATGGGGAAAACAAATCCAAAGGGCATTTTATACAAAATTGTCTAGTTTCTGGAACTCAATACATTTTATAGTGCTTGAAACATTTTCATTGTCCATGCTGGTCATTTTGCTTTCCTCGAAAATAAATTTATATTGATTCATGATGCACCATACTCCTTTTCCATTATTCTGGCTAGACACATTTCCAGATTATTTCTCGAAAGTTTGCTCTTTACAAAAGCATTAGCTATAGCATGAGATGGAGTTTTGTGGGTTCATCGGGACAAGGCACAGTTTTCAGCTAACGATACAGTTCCAGCTTTTTATTACAGTACCAATTCTGAATATTACATTTGTAGATTTGTGTCAAATGGCCTTGTGTATTTTTTAGAAATGTGTTACATGCAAATGTTGGCAACTTACAATTCTAAAATTATAAATTGTGAAAGAATATTTTTTAAGAAAAGAGGTATATGGTACCTTACACTGTTCTTAAGTGGGGACCTAATAGAAATATACCAATTAGTGACTTAAACGTTCAACTGCAAGCGGGAGAACAAGGTGAAGAGAATAGGACAGAAACTTTTTTCCCAGGAAACCAAATAACCTGACTTTAGGTCGGCCTTTTGGACTGTAGTCAGGAAAACCAAGAGAAGAAGTGAGATGCAACTGGCGGAAAGTCAGGAAAGACAGTAAAAGTGGCTCAGCGACTCCAGAGCAAGGAGAAGATAAAGGAACACGTTGCCCCTTTATTACATGGAGAGAAAAGCAATAATAGTGGATACCAAAAAGCCATAGGTTTAAAATTGTTTTGTTGAGGATGTTAATTTTTTTCCAATGCTGAGTCAAAGCTTCACAGCTGAGGTGAGAGGAGTAGAAGGACTGGTGCATTGAAGACTCTGTTCAAAATGCTCCCAATATTGTGACTTGACACTGCATGGTTTGTCTACATACCTTATTCAAAAACTGAACAGATATTATCATGAATTTTAGGGAGTTGTTCCATACACACACATACATCTATACACTATCGATTTGGATATTCTAAACAGATTATAAATTCCTGGAGGAGAGAGACTGTTATATACTTGTATATACGTATGCCAATTTCCAACTCAGAACCAAATGGGTAGCAGATCGTCTAAAAATATTCATTAAATTGAATTAGGATTAGTAAAATATCTGGCAACATTTATTAAAAGTGGCTTTCAGAAAAGTAAAATGCATACAATGCAGCAGCTTGGATTTAATCGTGATTTTGCAGATAATGCCTTAGATGTTTATTTTCATCATGATGTAAGTTTTAATTTTTAGCAGTGTGATGGCAAATGCAGAAATACTTAGTAATAGAGACACTTTCAATGGAAAAGTTGTAGACAACCCAGTTTGGACAGTACGTATTTTTTAAAAATCAACATCATGTGGCTCACACAGTGGACATAAAATGATCAACACATAGAACCATTAACCGCTATATCCAGACAAGTTTTTTTTTTAGATTTTTTTAATTTATTTTCTGACAGAGAGAGAGAGACAGTGAGAGAGGGAACACAAGCACGGGGAGTGGAAGAGGGAGAAGCAGGCCTCCTACAGAGCAAGGAGCCCAATGCGGGGTTCGATTCCAGGACGCCGGATCATGACCTGAGCCGAAGGCAGACGCTTAACCACTGAGCCACCCAGGCGCCCCCAGACAAGGATTTTAACTGCATTCTGCAAGAAGTGTAATAGCAAACATCCATTTTCAGTTTTGATCCAACCTAAGATGCCCCTCCTTTCGAAACATCCTCTCCAGCACTCCTAGGCAGGCAGAATGCTGACCATGGGGAACCCAAAGACAGCAAGCAGTATGCTTAGAAACAGAGAGAGAGCTCCAGGACCTCGAAACCCAAAATCCTAGGGTAGGAAGTACTGGAGGCCAGGAGAAAACCAGGAAAAGAAAGAAAGAAGAAAGAAAAGGAAGGAAGGAAGGAAGGAAGAAAAAACAAGACTGTGTCCTTTAACATATTAGTGAGCAGTCTATTTACAATCTGAATTTTGAGCTACTGTAGACAATAGACTGATCATTTTTTTATAATTAGTGATAAGAGCCCTGATATAGAGAAGAGAGAAGCAGCCCCATAAAATACAGCACAGCACAAGAATGGCTTAAGAGACACTGAAGACAATCCTAGACCAAGGTCAGCTAAAACAAAGACACAAGTCTGAACTCAGCCAGAGTTCAGAGAGGAAGATATGATTACAAGAATATCACTGTGGAGATATTGTGGTATCGTAAACTGAGCAGACAGACTTGGCTCAGACCCTGGCTCTGGCATTTTATAACTATTTGATCCTCAGAACCGGAAACCAATCGTTCTGAGTATCTGTAGCACTGACTTTACATGTTGTTATAAATGACATGCGATTATTTGAAAGCTTCTGCTCTGGCACCTGATAGATTTCAAATGGACAGCAAGTAGTATCTATTTTTATTATGTTCTTTCTCTTACTGTTTTACTAAGTCTTCTTTTAAGGCATAGGAATAGGACACTGTTCATGGTTCTCATTCTGTAGTGTCACTTCCATTGCTTTCAAATAATGCTATGTTTTCCTCATAAATCCAGAGTTAAAGAAACTGCTTCAGTCAAGGACAAGAAGTGAAATGAGTAAGCAATGCCTACTCCAGAAAGGTGGCTGCATGAGCCAGTGTCTATTCTGAGGTGGTATAGAAAATAATGGCAGGGGCTTCTACTAATTTCTTCAGCTTTTATCTTGAAAATTATGAGTTCAGGAGGCAAGAGATGACTTCTTCAAGGGGTAGTAAAAGTACTACTCTTTTACCACAACTTTTAGATCCAAGAACATTGGGCATCAGAATCTTAAAAATGCACTTATAAAGGGCTCAACATAAAGTACAGAATCAGTACGTGCTATTGTGTCTTTAAAAGGGAAGGAAAAGAAAATGACCTAAGTTGATCAATTTCACATAATTACATGTTAATTACTAAATAAAACCATGTACTTGTTTCTCTTTAGATGATACTAAAGAAAGCTAAATTCCAGACTCAATAGCAAACAGTATAATATGAATTACAGCAAGACATTTACAATTAGGATCTGATACTTCAGATCTCTCATGATACAGTCATTTGATACATGAAGTTCCTGAATTATTGTTACTTTCCATGACCTGGTGCTACTTTGGAAGACATAATTGCCAAGAACTTTTGATCATCTGTATCACTGAGCATAAATTATTCACTTTGGAGAAGGAGAGTTGGAGGATCTAGAGCAGAGATGACAGACAGTCAGCATCATCGAACTCCTCTCCCACCTACACTCTGCCATCACCTGCTTCCACCTCAAACTCTCCTTCCAGAAGGTGCTCTTGCAGCCATGGATCATTTGGGCTCAGTGTACCACAACCCTGAACTCCACGAAGAAGCTTTTATCTTCTGATTTTTTGGCCTAATGTGTCCATCAAAACCAAAATAAAACAAAACAAAAAAGAAGTAAGTAAGGTCCTACAATCAATACCAGACCGTAACTGTCATAAAGAAGAGTTCTGTTTTCACTGCGTGTGTGTGTGTGTGTTTCTTGTTGGTGATTTCACTGCTCTATCTTTAAGTACTATTCCTTCAGTTATATTAGCACAGGGTGGTTCAAGTTTGTTTACACATAAAAACACATGTGTTTGGATTTAAAATTTGTGGTGTATTTTAATAAGCATTATCAAGATGCTCACCTGGTTACATGCCAGTGGAGTGATCACATACTGCCCAGTTATTCATACTTAACAGATATCCAAGGAAGGGCCACCCTTTATATTCTCAAAATAGAGTGGGTTACATGATTATTTTTTTGATTACCTATTTATAAAAACTAAGTCTATTTTTACCGTGCCAAGAGTGATTTATTAGAAGAAATAATGGTTTCAGACTTTCTCAAATCCAGCAAAGTTATCCATAAAACACTCCTAACAACTAGTATAAGAACAGAATTCTATACACACACACAAAGATGACTAAAATGACTTATTCTCACACTTCCCACAGGTTTCTTGCAGAAGCTTGAACTAAGAAGCTTTTCCATGAAATGTATTCATTTGAGAAAGTTTGAACAAACGGGTGGAAGTGATTGACAGAACATTTCCTTCGAAATAAGTGACCTCCACATGTAGCTCAATACACTCATACAGATAGACCTAAACAAATGCCTGTTGATGGATGTGCACGTTTTAAGTACATACTCCATTAGCACCATTGATCCACATTCTTAGCACCATACGCTTCAATTAAGTTTGAAGTGCCACTGTTTTATAATTGTGGTTTAGAGTTTAGTTAGTCAGCCAGTCAACAAAGGTTTATTAAGTTCCTGCTATTCATTTATTTATTCATTCATTCAACAAATATTTATTTAATGCCTATAATATGCTCAATCCTGACCTTAGCTTGGGAAATTCAGCAGTGAATCCAATTGACAGTTTCTTTTTCTGCCAGAAACTTACAGACCAATGAGAAAGAGTTTAACCTGAAGGAAAAGGAAGACCTATTTGAGCCACCAGAGACAGGAAAAGTGTCTCTAAGAAATTGGTTTCTGAAATAAATGTAGTTAGCCATTCAAATATCCAGAAAAAGAAATTTCCAGGCAAAGAGAAGAGTTAGGAAAAGGAGTTTAGTTACTTTGTGGAACAAAGATCAAATGGCTGAAGAATGGTAAGTACTTTGATTTTATCCTAATTGCAATGAGAAGACAGCTGAGCATTTTTTGAAATCAAGTTTATTAAAGAATAATTAGTATAAGTAATATGCACCAGAAAATCACCCATTTTAAGTGTGTAGTCAATGAGTTTTGTCAAACATATATAATCATGTAACCATCACCCTACCACCATAATTAAGAGAATATTTCCATCACTCAAAAAAGTTACTTCATGCCCTTTTGCAGTCAGTCCTGTCCCTCACCACAAGCCACTGGGAATCACTATAATTTTGTCCTATAAATGGAATTATACAGTATACAATATGCACTCTTTTGTTTCTGCCTTCTTCCACTTAGCATAATGTTTTTGAGAGTCATGAATGTTGTTGCAGATTGATTTGGAATCCCATTCGCTATATAACAAGCAATGTTGACTCAGCAGTTAGATATACAAGTCGGAAGCTCCCAGGAAAGGTCAAATCTACAGTCAAGATTTTGGAGTCTCAACATCCAGGTGGTATTTAAAACCATGGAATTAAATCCTTTCACCAAAGGAGAGAGTGAGGGACTGAGCCCTGGCGTCCTCCAAATGTTGGAAAGAGATAAAGGAGCCAGTAGATCGAGAAGAAATATCCAGTGAAGTAGGAAGAAAATAAGCAATATCCCAGAAGCCAAAAGGAGAAGGCATTTCAAAGAGAGAATGGTTACCTGTGTCAGATATCAAGTGGGATGAGGTCTTACTATTGATTTGTCAAGCTGGAAATGTTGATTACCTTGATGAGAGCTGTTCTAACGGCTCCATGCCAGACAGTGAAAAATGCTTGGTACACCCCAGTGAACCAAGCGGAAGTGAGAATACTGACCCTCTTGGAACTTACTGTCTGATATATATGCCTTCAGTGTGGTTCTTTATTAACGGCATATAGAGACTGGGAATTTAACATGTAACTAGCTATTCAACGGAAGAGTTTAGAACTTTAGAAAAAAAAATGGAATTCTTTGGTTCTTCCTCTTTGCCCTCTCCCTCAACAAAATTTTGATACAATTACACTAAAGAAGAATGGAACATTATCATTTTAATGTTAACCATGAGGGAAGGATACCATTTCCTTATATGTAAAGGAAGAGATTTACTCTTTTATAAATTAGTAATTTGGAATATGTTTGAAGACACAACCGATTAGCTGAAGTAATTTGCATTTTTATGTTTTTTCATCAGTTTTTTAGGTCCTTTTCTGCTGTTTCTGTAATGAAAATGCAATCTTTCAAAGGTGGATAGCTTTTTTGTATTTGCTTGGTAATGAGCTTTCTGCTATTACCAATTGGCAAATTTCATAGATTTCACATAAAATGTAGCTGTTGGTACCAAAACGGTAGCAGGCCCATATGATACTGAGTTTCATTCTTTAACTTTGTGCCCAAATTCTTCTTGGGCTAAAAATGTGTTGGGTAGATATTTTTTGTTTCCGTATTTTGTTACTGTTTTTGTTATTTGTTTTATCGGTTTTGCTGAGCTTTTTATATGGATTGGACTCAGACCAATATTCACCAAGCATCAACTACGAACTCCACAAAATGTTGTTTATCTGACTTATTTAATCCCAAACTCAGTGGTATATTCCCCCTGCAGCATTACAGAAAGTCAGACAACAAGTGAATAGACAATGCCACATGATTAAAACCATGCATCATAAAATTATTACTTCCTCCAAATTCATACAAATTTTTATCCTCAGGCCTGACCCACCAAGGGCAAAAAGGCCTGAAACAGAGATGTGTGTAGTCTATTTTAAATCTAACTGACAAGCTTTAAAAACATAAAGTCATCATTATCATTAATAAATATTAGTTAGGTACACTGGAAACTCCGTTAACCATCAGTGTATTAATTGTTTAATTGTTCAGCAGGTGAACTTTCACTCTGAGTGACATCTTTAAGCAACCTAGGAGTCTCTGCTAATCACCTGGTTCATTAAAACTGGAGAAGTCGAGTTGTAAATATTTATAGACTTATTGTCATCCAAATAAGTCTTATGGTTCTTGATTGTAACACTAAGGAAAAGAAAAAAGAGAGAACTTACTGAAAAACAATGAGTAAACCAAAATAAAAATGGAGAAGAATAACACAATTATGAGAGAGACGGTATCTTTGTTCTTCAGAGCCCTGAGGAAAATTGTGACACTCCTTTCTCCAGAGACCAGATCCTTATTTCCATGACCTCCCACCACAGGTATGCCAACAGCAGACTATATCAGTCACCGTAGCCTGCCTACTTTGTGCCGTGATAACAAGCAACACCAAGATCTTAGTAGCTTAGCACGTGCCAAAGTCTGCTGCACGTCTTGGCAAAACCCAGGGCTGCAAGTCCTCAGTGGCAGCTCAGCGATCTGACTACTTCCATCCTGTGGCACCTGCCTCTCCTCATGATTCCATGCTCCCTACAGTGGGGCAAGAGAGCACCTGAGGGTTCTGTGCCAGCAACTGAATGCTTCAGCATAGAAGTGGCAACCATCTCATGATCCCAAAGCCAGAACTACTCGTATAAGCCTGACTTACTGCAAGGGATGCAGCAAAGTGTGATTCTCCCACGTCCTCCCCTTAAAAAGCTATATCGGGGGGGCGCCTGGGTGGCTCAGTTGGTTGAGTGACTGCCTTCGGCTCAGGTCATGATCCTGGAGTCCCGGGATCGAGTCCCGCGTCGGGCTCCCTGCTCAGCGGGCAGTCTGCTTCTCCCTCTGACCCTCCCCCCTCTCATGTACTCTCTCTCTCTCTCTCTCTCTCTCATTCTCTCTGTCTCTCAAATAAATAAATAAAATCTTTTAAAAAAGATTTAAAAAAAAGATATATTGGAAATGGGAGATCACTAGAAGTTTCTAGGCACTGATACCACCTAAAAAATGCCCAAGCTACCAATCTTTCCTACTCTGCAAAATTTGCCCAGAATCTGAATTACAAGGTTGATAAAACCTTACCATGCACACCTTTTGTCCCCTCCTTATACACATGAGCAACGCAGGTAAGGGAAAGTTTTGTCCTGGGTTCCTCAATCCAACAGTCAGGACTTCTTTGTTCATTTCTATGATTCTCTCCACCATGTCATGACTTTTATACTCTGGGTTAATCTCTTCTCTCCTTAACTTCAGATCCACATAATCTAATGCTTATTAGCATTTACATTTGTGTTTCTAAAAAGTATCTCAAACTGACATGTCCCAAGCTGAACTCCTAATCTTCATGCAACATCTTCTTCATCCAACCTCAATTAATGGCAACTCCATTTTTCCAGTAGCTTAGGCAAAAATCTTGGAGTCATCTTTGACTCTTCTCTGTCAATCATATTCCACATCCAATCCATCAGGAAACTCTTTTGCTTCTAACTTCAAAGTATGTCTCAGGCTGATGTGAACTGGCTGAGTCATTGTTTTGGTTGTGTAGTGCCTCTCCCACAGCAGAAACTCTCTGGTACATGTTAATGCAGGATGCAAATATATTTACACTCTGTGGCTAATCCAAAGGTCCTCTTGCTCCAACCTGCTTCTTCCTAAGCTGCTAATCTTGCTCCTTCCAGAACATGATCAATCAGTTAAGTCATTTTGCCACTGTTCAGAAGTCCAAATTTATCTTTACCTCAGTTTCTCTCTCCACACAAAGTGGACTACCAAGTACAATACCCAAAGATGTGTCCACTGAGAAGTCTCCACTCCACTGTCTTTCAGGGTCACCCCTAAATGGGGTTGTCATGCAGCAGCAGTTCAATGTTGACATTCATAAATATGCCAGAGGAGCCTGGGTGGCTCAGTTGGTTAAGCGACTGCCTTCGGCTCGGGTCATGATCCTGGAGTCCTGGGATCGAGTCCCACATCGGGCTCCCTGCTCAGCGGGGAGTCTGCTTCTCCCTCTGACCTTTCCCCCTCTCATGTGCTCTCTCTCTCTTTCATTCTCATTCTCTCAAATAATAAATAAAATCTTAAAAAATAAATAAATAAATAAATAAATAAATAAATAAATAAATAAATATGCCAAGCCAGCCCATTCATGAACCAAGCTTGGGTTCTCTCCTTCTCTGTCAGCTAGTCCTAAGAAACCCCCACTCCCCCACAACACCTAAGTGTGAGAAAGATAAGGCAGTGACAATGAACCATTGAAATGTGGCCAGGGAACTTTCTCTCTGGTCCTCTCTCCCTATAAATACCTAGTTTAAAAAAAAAAAAAAGCCAAATCTCAACCAAGATTCAAAGCGGAAATGGCTTCTGTGGTTGCCTTCTCCTTGGAAATTCCTATCATGGATTATATCTCAATAACGGTATTTTCATTCTGCCTCATATTATAGACATTTTATCATGCTCACTTTTTTCCCATTAAAATAGAACCTCCTAAGGTTATAGACCATGAGTCATGTATTTTTGTATGCCCTACAGTGCCTTGCACTGTACTGCAAATAGTATGGTCAATTCTATACATTTGAAATATAGAGAAAAGAACCTTGATTTGTGCAGAAGCTGAACAATGTTGAAATGAACTGAGAGTGTAAGAGAGACAGCATTATCTGGAAAGACAGCAAAATACTATAAAAACTGTGTTGGGTTCTATACAAAGTAATTCAGTGCTAAGAAGACAAAAGTCTAAGTCTTCATAGCCTAATGAAGGAACATTGGGAGTTGAACTACTCACCACATGTTGAAACTTGAGCACAGTATTTAAACATTCTGAGTTTCAGAATCTCTGTGAATGGAAGGAATGTCTTTCTTGCAGGCTTGCAACAAGACTTAGATGAAGTAACATATATAAGGTTTCCTGAGGAGAGATCAGCATACAGAGCATATATAGTAAGTGCTTGATAATGGTAGTTCTGTCAAATATGACTTGATATGTGCTAGCATATAAAACAGTAAACAAAGCAAGCCTAGCTACCCTTTCAGAAAAAGCCAAAAGAGATGCCATCAGCAATTAATCAAACAAAAGGAAACAAGATGAATCAGTAGAAGACACAATAAGCAAGTGCCTTTTGTGATATGGGAGAAAGCCCAGACCTGTGTGTTAGATGTGATGCAATGCTTTCCAGCTTCTTCTTCTGTTACGTTGTGCAAAACATTTAAGATATGAAGCAAAAATTAGTTGTATCAAATCAATTCACAGAATAAGTCAGCCAGCAAATACACATTTTACTTTTGCAGAAATTATCTTTGAGAATGTCCGTGATTCACATAAAGTCCCTCGTAGAGGCAAGAATTACCAAAGTAGGGTCTTCATCTATAACCACAGAGGGTGAGACTGGAGTAGCAGTGAGTGCCCATTCCAACTAGGTAAAAAAAATCCCAAGGTCTTCCAGTTGCTCAGTGGGAGAGCAAATAAGGCACAGAGAAGACTCACTATTCCGTGTGTTCCCTTAGCTTACCTCCTTCCTTTCCAACACCCCTTTCTGTTGGTTCTTGGATCTCTCTGGCCCTAGAGACTGGAGACTACATCAAAGAAAACTGTCGCAGCCAGGAAATCACCAACACTAAATTTTCACAGTTCGAGTGGTCTAACCACTCAGATTACCACTGACACCACCTCACTACCTTGCCCAACTTCCTTCCATGCCTACTTTCCCGCCCACCAAGCCATGACTGCTACGACAGAGCGAGCCAGACCACAGAAACCACATCCTTGAAGAGCGCACTGTTTCCACTCACTGGTTTTCCAATGACTTAATGGTGCCACCGCCCAAGTCCAAGAATCATAGACCTTGAGATTTTTTTAAAAACTCAAGCTTATTAATAAATGTGAAAATAATAAGATTAGAAACACCATTTTTAATGAAGCCAAATGAAACTACATTTATTTTGTACTGTTCTCTTTATGGCTTTAGGCAAGAGGCAAAAGTTGATTCTAGAGTGATGACAGAATATAAGGGATCTTTAATTGTATTTAATACACCCTTGGTACTTTTACTACTGGTATCCAATGAATCCCTAGTCAGTGTGTAAGTTTATTCCAAAATTCAAATATTCATTGGTTAGATTTTATTAGGCAGCTAACATACTCTTTACTTCATTCAACAACTGCAAAATATAAGAGATCCATCAGATATAGTGAAGATACTTAAAATTTTGTTTAAGTTTATTCTATTTTTATCTAATATTTATTGAGTGCCCACTCGGTGCTAGGCACTTCGCATGGATTATCTCACTTCATGCTGAAAAGTTTTCAGATATTGGTAATAAAACTTTCATTTGGTTCATAAAGGAATGGAGAAACAGAGGACTTAGCTTGCCCAAGGCCACACATCAGTAAGTGGCAGTCAGGACTGGAACAAAGGCAGTCCCAGTGCAGAGTCCCCACCCCTGCCCCCACCCTCAGGGCCCCCTGGACTGAGTCAGGAGGGCTGGGCTAGCCTATTCTCAAGTGACGTGATGTCAGTTAACTCAAGTATTTCACCTAAATCAGATATTCTCTCTGTAGACTAAAATGTTAAATGAGTTGAATAATATTCAAAAATATTTATGAAATCCAAACTGTTTTATGTATCAATGACTAGCAAATGGCTGGTAATTAAAGCACAGTCTATTAAACCCAACAAACAAACAAAATAGCTTCTCAGTATAGAATGTAAGCGAGGGGCGCCTGGGTGGCTCAGTCCTTAAGTGTCTGCCTTCGGGCTGGGTCGTGATCCCAGGGTCCTGGGATCGAGCCCCGCATTAGTGGGAAGCCTGCTTCTCCCTCTCCCACTCCCCCTGCTTGTGTCCTCTCTCTCTGTGTGTCTCTCTCTGTCAAATAAATAAATGAAATCTTAAAAAAAAAAAAAAAAAAGAATGTAAGCCGAGACCGTATTCATAGACTACTGTTTCTCCTGCGTTTTTCATCAGCTCTCGGAGTATAGCAGAGAAAGGGTAGATTGTCTTTCTGGGTAAGAAAATGCATGATACCTTTCAACTCTAACGTTTATGAAACCCTCCAAGTCTCTGCCGTGCCCGTCTACTGCCAGATAGCGTTGCAGCATGCGCTGCCCAGCGCAAAAGCACAATGCCAGTGGGGTTGAGAAAATGGGCTCCCTTCCCCTTAGGAGCAGAAATCTGGCCCTTTTCCCTGACCACAGAACACACCAGGAAATCTTGGCTATCTCGTTTGCAGATGCCTGCTACTGATTAATCGTATGATGAGGCAAGAGCCTATGAGTGACATCGCCCAAATACATCCGAGCTCATGGAAAAACAAAAAATTATACCAAGGCCTTCTAATGGCGGATTAGTAATAACATTTTTGCACACAAACAACAGACACATTTCTTCTTTGATTTTTTTCATTCATTGATGGCTTATTATAGGAAGCCCCTAGATACATAGCCATCACATGTGAAAATAAATATCTGTTCTCAGCTCCGGTTTGAGATATATTTTATCATTTCTTCCTGCTTTTGACTGCATTCTCGTCTAACATCTGTTTCTCAAACAATGGTAGGTTTCAGACTTAATAATGCAAATACTTAACAGGAATCCATTCCTCAGAGAAAAACAAAAATAAAGCCTCAAGTTTCCGATTAGCTTTATTAGAGTGTCTGGAAATAGGACTGCATTCCTGGAAAAACACTTCAAGTTACTCTTTTTTGAATCAGAATTATTAGTATTCGAAAGAAGAGAACTATGTTGCCCTTCTAAATATTCACTCTAGAAATATGCAGCAAATTGTCAGACCCGAACTCTGCAGTCTTCACAATGATGCTGGGCTGTGAGTTCGAATACAGTTGCTCCTTTGGAAATAAATGATCAGAAGTGGCAGATGAACTCTCGGACGTTGAACTCCAGCTAAACTGAAGGCTCGTGAGATTGGTCTCCATTCAATAATTTCCTTATCTATCTTGTCATTATCATTATTATAGTCAATGCCAAAGAAATCTTTTGTGCTTTTAGGAACAATATTCTGAAATTGACACATCCTTGCAAGTAAGCTTGTCAAACTTCAGAAATGCCTTCACAGGAGCAATAATGGCATTTTAAAATTAAACACCAATTGCAATCCTTAACTTGCCTAGGAATAGCACTTACACACAATATGTTATTAACATTCATTCTGAATAGCAAAGTTACTAGGCTTGCTTGCTCTAACAGATGCACCACGCTTCTCTGACCTTGTTTGGTGGCGAGGGGGGGCATATTTTCAGGGATACCAGCTTGGCCAGTCTTGGCATCAGCAGAGTGGGGGAGCTGACTGTGTGCTTTGTGGGCTCTACCTTCTTCCCTGCCTTGGTCTAACATCACCACTATTAAAGCATATTGAAAAGACTCAGATACAGAAAAGGAATGTTCCACTAGGAAGACATGGCAATAGTAAGCTCCAAGGAATTATAGTATAGGAAACCCTAGAATGTGCTAAGTCAACAGGTAGGTCCTAGAGGGGTGTCGCAGTGGAAGGTTGGGAGAGGACAGCCCCATCTCAGAGTTGGAAAATCCATTTCAGGAGCCTGAGAGCTAGAGGGTAGAAGGAAAATATCTAAGAAAATAGACTGAGTCACCAAGTAGCTATTATGCTATCAGGAAGCTTGCAAATGCTATGCCCTTGAAATAGAGTTGCCAGACTTAGCAAATAAAAATGCAGGATACACAGGCACTCCAATAAATTTGAATTTCAGATCAGCAACAAATTATTTTTTAATATAAGTCTGTCCCATGCAATATTTGGGACATACGTACATTAAAAAATTATTTGTTTATCTGAAATTCAAACTCAACTGAGCACTCTATAGTTTAATCTGGTGACCCCTCCCTCCTTTAAATAACAGATGTTTCTGCCTGAATTAAATCTGTAGGCCTGTGTCTCCCAGAGCAGTGGTTCTCAAAGGATGGTCCCTGCATCAGGGCACCTGGGAAGTGGTTAGAAATGCAAGTCCTTGTTCCCAGTGCAGACCTAACCCCTGCCTGGGGCCCAGCAATTACACCAAGGCCTCTGGGAGATTCTGCTACACGCTCAAGGTAGAGAACCGGTTCCCAGAGCACCTGAAGGCTGAGGGGCGGTAAAGGCTTGGTGAGATAACAAATAAATGAGAAGAACCTGATCTGAGGAGTCTGTAAGAAAGGGATCCCGGATATATCTACTGGATTGAAAACCTGAGATTCCCAACCCCCTTGCGAGGTGATTTTGTTCATTGGGTTTGGTTTCTGCCATCTCCTAGTTCACCTGAGCAATTATTAACAAAAACAGTTATAGTGAAGAGTTGGTGTGCTTATCTCCAGGGACACTGAAGATGGAAATACCTGCTATTTTTGAAGGGAGAGTTGTATAACAGAATAAATAAAGCCTTGGGCTCTGGGGCTTCCAAGAAATGGCCTCCAAGTCCTGGAAAATGAGGCGTGGGGCGTTCGAAGCAACAAGATGCCTGTGTTTCCTGATAGGAATGTGGTGCTGAGCAGGGAAGATGTGTCTCTCAGCTCACAGTCATTCTTACGGACTCAACATCGTGCAAACCTGGCGCTCTGCCTGTGATTCCTGCAACACGCCAGCACATTGCAGTAGCTGGGAGAGAGCCTCTCCCCACCATCCCACCCACACCACCCGATGCCGCTGCTCCCAGATGCACTTGCTGTTTGCCAGGCTCCCCTCGCCCACACCCATCATCCCAGAGGCGCATGTGTCCCGAAGCAGGAAAGCCCCCTCACTTGGGATCTGCAGGTTAGAGGGGCTGGTTGCATCTAGTCCACTCCCAAACTCATCTTCTCTTTAACTAACCAGAGAAATGCAGAGTAACCTAGTGATTAAGAGCAAGGGCTCCCAGGTCTCCTCTGCACTTAACATCTGTGCCTAAGTTTTCCTCCCTATAACATGTAGGTAAGGACAATACCTATCTTTGAGTATTGTTATGGAATTGAAGAGTCTATGCATGTAAAGTTTAGAACAATGCCTGGCTAAGAGGAAGTGCTCAATAAATGTTAGCTCTAATTATTGCTATTACTACTACCACCACTAGCACCAGGAACCATATTCCCTCGGCTCAGTGTTCAGACCGGAAGGAAGGAAAGAGTGATGTAACATCAGGAAGATGAAACACTGTGGACTGGGCTGTGCGTTCCCAAAGTTAGTTTATAATTGAAAGCTTCCCTGGACTTCCCAAAAACCAGCGCAGGAGCTTCTTGTAAATACAGATTCTGGTTCTCCAACCTCAAAGGTCTGATTCGGCAAATGTGGAATGGAGCCCCAGAATCCCAGGAGTCTTTGGCAGCTTCTGAGGTTTAGGAACCACGGTTTTGGAAAACAACATCCCTCAAGGCACAGGTGCCCACAGCCTCAGGGACAACCTTTCCAAGGTGACACATCCTTCCATGCCATCACTTGCTTCCTTCACCTTCAAGTAACACCCTGAGAAGTTAACTGATGGAAAATGGCCGATGTTTTATTATAAGACTCTCAGCTCTATAGGCGTCAGAAGAGGCTCTTTCTGGTGACATGCTGGTGACAACAGTAGCTGTTATAGGGCGCCTGGGTGGCTCAGATGGTAAGCGTCTGCCTTCGGCTCAGGTCATGATCCCAGAGTCCTGGGATCGAGTCCAGCATCAGGCTCCCTGCTCGGTGGGGAGCCTGCTTCTCCCTCTGCCTCTCTCTGTCTCTCATGAATAAATAAAGAATATCTTTAAATAAATAAATAAATAAATAAATAAATAAAACAGTAGCTGTTATATATGTGAAGTATTCACAATGTGCCCGGTGCTATACCAGGCCATGGTTGTCCATGACCTCTAGCCTTTCCAGGAAAATAATATTATTCTCATTTGACAGGTGAGAAAACTGGAACACCAAGGAGTCCAGCGCTTGCCCAAGGTCGCACTACTACAAAATGACAAAGTCAAGATTCAAGTCTGGCAGACGGTAGAGCTTAGGCCTTTTTTCTCTACTCCAGTAGCTCCCAAGCAGCAGTGTGCGGGGAAAGAGAGGAAAAAACTCATCTGAACGTTTTTCTAAAAATTCAGCTTCCTGGGCCCAACACACGAAGATTCGGGTTCAGTAGGCCTCGTTGGACTCTAGCAACCTGCATGGTGAAGAAGCAGCCCATGTCATTCTGAGGCAGGTGTTCTTAGCCCACCTTGGAGGAAGCACTACTCAGTACAATTTGTCTCCCCTTGATTTTTTTTAAGACTTGATTTTTTTTTTTTTAGAGTAGTTTCAGGTTCACAACAACATTGAGAGGAAGGTACAGAGAGTACCCATATATGTCCTGTCCCTATACATGCACAGCACCCCCCCATTATCAACATCCCCCACCAGAGTGGTACATTTGTCACAATCGGTGAACTTCCTGTGACACGTCATAATCACCCAGAGGCCGTAGTTTACATTGGGGTTCACCCTTGGTGTCATACATTCTGTGGGGTGGGACAAGTCTATAAGGGTATGTCTCCAGCATTATGGCATCACACAGAGTATTCACACTGCCCGAAAATTCCTTTGCTCCACCACCTTGATTTTGAATCTCCTCAACCCCAGTGAATATAAAGAGGTTTAAAATAAGTCCTAAATTTTTCCTAAAGTAATAGTTTGCTGTTGATTTTTAAATGTTTAAAGAAAAGTTGCGTGATTAGCACTCGCTCCAAGGAAATCTTAACTCTAGTTATCACCTCAAATGGCAGCAGAGGTTCCTTTTGGGTTAGGTCTTCAATGGAGACACTACTCTGAAGAAGATTAATTGTTTTAAAAAAGACTGTTGTGTTGCTCTCTGTTTCCTAGCCATGCTGCCTAGATGAAATATGCTTCCTTTTACATTATCTTGAAATTGGAAATTATATTCAGGTTCATGAATGGAAGACACAGACTTTCTCATTTTTCTTTATTCTAAAAAAAAAACCCCACAAAAATCCTTTTAAGTATTTGCAGTGCAGGCAGGTAAAATAACTACTTTTATGACATAGCATACAATAATGTTGTAGGATTTCTTTTCCTTCGGTGCCCACAGTTCTTGGTCATGCCCCTTTGGAGAATGAAGAGGTAGACCAGAAGAAGAGTGGTGGGCAGCAAAGCAAAGTTTATTGAGCGATAATTAAGCGATAGTACAAATCTCCCAAAGAGGGAGGGGACCTGAGAGGGTTTCGGATTTGGTGTTTAGATCTAGGGATTTTTGCTGTCGGGCTGTTTTAATCTGATTAACCCTCTGTGGGCCTGTCACCCAATCAGGTTTTTGTCATCTACCTCTCACGTGGGAAAGGGTGGAGGGCTCCTTCCAGGGTGGTGTAAAATCCTTTTAAGGGTGGTTTCCTGTGAGGGCAGGGTCCCCTTGTCCCTGCCTGCCTTTCTCCCAACCACCCTTCATAAATAACATTAATAAAGAAAGGTATGCTTGGAACCAGAAAAAACAGGGACTTTGTTTCATATCACAATTCAGATCTGACCTTGCTATCATTCCCATGTACGTGGTGACAGTGGGCATTTGCTGCAGGGCCCTGAACACTACTTCTCTTCCTTGAAAGCACAGGCCACATGTCTGACCCCCCAACCCCAGGAAGGCAGAGGTCCTGGTCACAAATCAGCGGAAAGACTACAGAACCTGAGGTATATAATAGTCAAAACTGGAAGAACGTCAAAATATCCCCACCCTGAGGTAAGCTCCAAGAACTGGCCCCCTCCTGCATGTGACACCCCCCCCTCCACCCCGCATGACTTCTAAAGCACCTCAGTGGGCGGGCAGGCCAGACGGATGGGAAGACGCAGGACTTGAGTCAAATCCCTTAAGCTTCCGGAGCCGCAGCTTCCTCTCCTGTAAATGGGGGGGTGGGGAGGTGAGAGGAATTTCTTTCCTCATGGAGTTGTTATAAGAATTAAGTGCGATGATTTCTACGCAGTGCTTCACGCAGGGCCTGGCACAATGGCACATAGAAAATACTAGAAAAGAAGGTGCCGTATCATTCCTCTAACAATAAATTAGAAACACTGCAAAGGCTGCCGGGCATGGTACAACGGAAAGGGAAATTGTTAAATAGTGTTCTCCAGAGCCTTTTCACAGCCACGACGCTGATGCCCACATTATCAAAGTGCCTGGGTTTAAAATAAATGGATGCACAATCTGATAACAGAGAAATACTAAGGTGATTCACAGAGAAGGCAACCTGGTGAGTACCCCTTTCATTAATGTTTCAGGCAACAAATTTTACCCAAATACTAACGAGTTCACATCAGGCTCGTGCAAGACGTCAACTGCAGGAAAGTTAAGGAAATCTGTTTACGTTCTTTTTGTAACAAACACCCGCTAATCGGAAGTAAAAGACTCTCCGTGGCCCTGCTTCCCAGGTACAAAGCACTATTTCTCTGATTAATGATCCAGGTCCCTGCAGTAACTGCGATGCCAACGTTCTTTGGTTCTAACAGAGTCAGCTACCTCTGCCCAGGTGTTACACCGCAGCCCTCGTCCTGGGGGGCATCTGGTAATTAGCAGGGCCGGCAGGTGTTTGCACTCGCTGCCGTTCCTGGTAGTTGAGCAGATGTGTCAGGTCCCTGTTGGGAGGAAGGAAGGGGGTGAGATGAATGATTCACCCTAGCTCTAGCAAGGTCAGCTCCTTAAAGAAAGAAAAAGCCAACTTTCTGCTTCTGCGTCTCCTGTCTTTGTTCACTCTCTAAAACCCACAGCTAATTTTGAAGTTGGCTCTGGCACTTTCTCCAGCTCCCGTTTGGCAATACCTCCTCATGTGGGCACCCTCCAAATATCTCCCTTGGAATTTGCTGTGCTCTGGGCCTTGAGGACTTGATTTTTTTGCAGTTGAAACCTCCCAGTCTTGAATCTTACCACAATCTCTCAGACTCAGCTCCCTGACTTTCCAGGGAATGCTCACCTAGGCTGATACAGTAACTCTGCTGAGGTATAGTGGGTGTCAAGGAAAGGGTTTCATCCCACACTGACCCTCTTCCCACAGAATATATTCAGATGTCTGCTAGTAAACAAGCTCACCAGTTGGGGGATGGGGTGAGAGAGCCCAGGTTTGTGGCATTTGCCGTTTTGTATGGTGCAGACGCTCCCAGCGTGGCCAGTTTCAAGCCTCTGGTATGGCAGAGTTGTAGAGAGATGCACAGAATCAGCTGGGTGAACTCCAGCAGACCCCTGAATGTTGCATGATTCACAATGGTTTCTAAAGAAAATGCCATTACTCCCAGGCAATGAGGGTAGCATGGCCGGATTGGGTTGGTTTAAGAAATATTTTAGAGCAAAAGGGTGTCTCATGGAATTCTTCCAATTGCATTGAGGACTTCTGCAAGGTGGCAAAATGAACTCGCATGCTTAATTCCTCTCCCTCCAGGGGGGGAGCTTTAAAAAAAAAAAAAAGCTAAAAGATTTTTTTTAATGTAAACATACAGCAAGAAACAAGGGGATGAAAGTCATCAGAGGAGGCTAGCTTTGAACAAATTTCTATGAGACAGAAAGCAAACATAGCAGTGACTGATCGATAGAGGAAGCTGCCCCAGGAACACTCACAGAAGGGACAAGGATCGAAGCCTGACCTGACCTGACCCACCCAGCCCAGCACTTCGGGAAGACTCAGCACTTGGGAAGGTTCAGCACTCTGGGAAGACTAGAATGGGAGAGTGTGAGGGAAGGAGCTGGAAGTTTTAAGGAGAAGTGGAGAAGTCAAGTGGTTCCTGTTAGTAGAAATGCCTGGCGCCTGCTAGCTGACAAGTAACTGAGTGAAGACAGGATAGAGGAGATCACGAGAAGTTTGGACTAAGTGACCCGTAAAGAACTCTGATTCCAACCAAGTCAGAGGTCTCCGAGATCCTACCCTGGGGATTCAGAATAATCACAGAGCGTCAGGGTATCTAGTTATATACAGCCTTGGGAGCTCTCCCAAATGGATACGGATCTGTCAGTGAGCACCTATGTCAGCGTGCACTTTGGCAAGAGCAGCCTAAACTCTCTGAACTACGCAAGCTTAGCCCATACTCAGCAGAAGTGAGTGTTGGAGCAGGAGATTGAGACACTTAGGAGCCCACTGAGTGTTATAGGAAACATGGCTTTAGGTGGTGGAGAATTCTAACTTCAGTAAGAGGCTGTGGCCCTAAAGAACTTGCCTAGTTAGGAAATGTTCTCATCTCAGAGTCCATGTAAACACCCTGTGCACCCAAGTAAATAAATATACATACACCTACTAAGAGCCAGTTCTTGGCTCCATGGCGCAGAGATACAGAGATGAATCAGGGAAGGTTTGACGTCAGTGTGCTTAGAGGAGAGGAGGTGATAAAAATCCATCTCCACATAAATGTGACACCGCAGGAGACCCTGGTGCCTTAAGAGGAGAAGAGAGTGGCGTGGCGTTTCATAAGAGGGAAGCATGGGGTGCTAAGGTAGCCAGATAAAACACAGGACACCCACTTGAACTTGAATCTCAGATAACTGTTACATACTTTTTTTAGCCTAAGTATAAATATGACAACTGTTGGGGCTGGGTTTCATAGGGCAGGTAGGGTATGAATTGCCATGGAGATTGGGCACAATGCATTCCAGGCAGAAGGGAAAATAGTTATTCGATTTTTGAGCTTAAAATCACCTTCCCCTATCTTTTTGTTTAAAATTGCAACCACCCATGGGTGCCTGGGTGGCTCAGTTAGTTAAGGATCTGCCTTCAGCCCAGGTTATGATCCCGGGGTCCTGGAATTGAGCCCTGTCTCAGGCTCCCTGCTCAGTGGCGAGTCTGCTGCTTCTTCTCCCTCGGCCCCTCCCCCTGCTCGTGCGCTCTCTCACATTCTCTCTCTCTCTGTCATGTTCTCGCAACACTCTTTCTCTCTCTGTCTCTCAAATGAAAAAATAAAAATAAAAAAATAAAATTGCAACCACCCATTCCTGCAGGATTTTTCGCCATAGCACTTATCACAATATGACACACCATGTGCTTATTTGTTTATTGCTTATCTCCCCCTTCTAGAATATTACAGCAGGAAATATTGCCTGTATATCCCCACGTGGGCAACAATGGACAGCATAGAGTAGGTGCTCCATACGTACTTGCCGACCACATGAAAGACAAATGAACAACGTAAATGAGGAAAAGAGGCAGGAACTGGTTCATTTTCTTTCTCTTGTGACTGACACTTGAACCTGCTCAGTTCGTATTTGTTGAAACGTGAAAACACTCAGTTCCCACCCTGAAGTAGCATTCAAACTGAATGGCGACAGGAAGACATGAGCAAAAGAAACACGTGGGCATCAAGAAATATAAACTCAACCAAGAATCACAAATCGAGTGGGCAAAACCTCTGTCACTGCCCCCAAGCCCGCGGCTGCTGTAGGGGCGGAGAGACACAAGTCAGCGGGGGCAACGGTGTGGCAGGGGCCGGTCAGAGGAGGAGGAGGCCTTTGGGCCTTCGGAGCCGCTCTCCTCCCCCAGCCGCATTTCCCCAGGACGCAATTGCAAAGCAGCTGCCAGCTCTGCAGATGCCCTTCAGAGACAGTCAGAGGACCAAGTGCAAGGAGAGCGAGCATTCTGAGCAGAAGGGCGCGAGGCATGGGAACGAGCAATCAGGAGATGGTATTTCGCATTATACCACCTGTGGTAGTCAGAGATGGCTTGGAGGTTTCTCAGACTCCAGTTGTGACAGCACCCCTGCCCTCCACCTCAGGAGAGGCCTCCAGGAAAGCAACACCTCCTGCAAATAAAGTCAGGCCTGATTGCTGCCAATCATCTCCCCATGGAACAAGCTCTCCATCAAGGAAGAGGCATGTGTCTGGAGATGCTAATCAATGGGCAGATTCGAGACAGGAGAATCTCAGAAAGGATGAGTCAGATGCCCCTTCCACTTAGCAGCCCCGCATCACTAAGACCATTTATCATTTAGCTAATACAGTAAGTGTATCCCTAATTCTTTCCCAATGTGCAGGTCGCCAAATGGCTAACATACATACATAAATAAAGTGGGCAGAGCTCTAGGGGTTTTTTGTGTGTGTGTGTGTTTTTTTAAGATTTTATTTATTTATTTGTCAGAGAGAGAGAGAGCACAAGCAGAGGGAGCAGCAGGCAGAGGCAGAGGGAGAAGCAGGCTCCCCGCCAAGCAGGGAGCCCGATGCGGGGCTCTATCGCAGGACCCTGGGATCATGACCTGAGCCGAAGGCAGACGCTCAACCAACTGAGCCACCCAGGCGCCTCTGAGAGCTCTGTCTTTTAGATTGCCATGCATTCATGACTTTAGCTTCCTATTTTTCTACTTTCTACTGACATCTCAAGGCCTTCATTCTTTATTAAATGTCAGTCACTGTCTTGTACTTGCTTGTGACACTTAGACTAGCGTGGCCAGAAAGCAAAAGGAAAAAAGAAAGGAGGAAGGAAGGGAGGAGGGAGGAAGGAAAAAAAATAAAAGAAAGCCAAAGCAAGGGAAGGAAGAGAAAACGGAACAACCAAAGATGTAGCTGAGTCCGTGTTTCTACAGGAACAGTAAACAAGAAGAAAACAAAGCCAAAACCCCACTACGACATCAAGAGCTATCTCCGAGCCTACATAATTCCAAAACAGTAGAAATTTAACTTTGCTAGAATAAGCCTGAACTACTTAAAGCTTTGTTCACTGGCATATTCCCAGGGCCTAGAAAAGGATCTGGCACACAGTAGGCACTCAGTAAATATACACTGATGGGATAAATGAATTAATTGGATTAATTTTCATATTTTGATGAAGAAAAGTATCACGTGATGGTGTTCTTCTTTGAAATGTTTTATGTAAATAGGACTAAAAGTGGAACAGGGAACTTTCCATTTAATTAAACCAGAACATCATGACACTGAGGCAAGCTTTGTCCAAGCCTCTGCGCAGAGTGAGTGTGACACCCAGAGCTTGGGATGGCGTCACTGCCTGTGTACTAACATTACTGGGAAGAGACTAAGACTGGCTCACTGAGTCCCAGCTGACCCTTAATGGTGTGTTCCTTCTGGAAGGACTGCCCAGGTGTACTCCATTTCTATGGAGCATATACCCTAGATGGTCCTTCCCATTGACCCACCAAGTTGGTAGCATGGTGCCATTATAATTTGGGCAGGAGATAGACACATTTCTTGTTCTGATACTATACGCTTAACTAGGCCAATGAAACCTAGAGAGTTTCGCCCATTATTTCAGTCCTTACAGTGTCCAGCAACGATTGTCTTAATTACAGAAGGCCATGACAGCATCCCTTAGAATCAGGCCACCTGTGATGTTCCAAATACTTGGTGTTTCTCAGAAAAAAATCAAGTGAGCAGGAGAGTAGGCTGGGATAATGTTAAGGGAAGGAGATATTTTTGAGTGAGGATGGGCAAGATGCAGTGGTTAGATGTCATCCCTGCCTCCCAGCCAGAGAGTTCAGCTTACAAATCTCAGTGAACTTGTCCCACACAATTCAATTTCTTAGTACGAGGAATGGCACTTAGAGGAAAAAGACACTGAACACATTTCAGAGTGTCCCCTGCGCTGGCTACATTACCTGCCCCATGAACCCAGCTGACAGGTAGCGTGGTTTCTTCAAGGCTACAGGTGGGAGCAGGTCAGAGAAGCAGCCATTAGAGTGGAGAGAATAGAGAGGTAGAGATGGATTAAGGGCAAAAAAAAAAAAGATTCAGAAACCTTGCTTTATAGAATCTGTTGAGATCCTCACTTGTTTTTCCTTTCCCTTTTTCCATGAAAACAATGATCTTCTTTAAACAGTCAACTCCATGTACTCCACCTTGTCAGGGTTATAAAGTTAAATAAAACATTGTTCAACAAATATTTCCTGAGCATCTCCTCTGGGCCAGACATGGTGCTAGGTTGTAAGGACACAGAAGTGTTTAAGATACAAACCTTGCCCTCCTGGAGCTTCCCAGTGAGGATGGGAGTTCACACCCAGAATATCCAGTCTCCTTGAATTTGACTCTCCTATCAGAACATCCACATGATGAATCCTTAAGACATGGATTTGCTGTGATTCAGGGAATTTCCAGCCCAGAATTTCTGTTAAACCAAAAGCTTGAAAGACAATTAGATACAATGAAATATGTCAGTTAGCCATATTAACTAAAGGTTGTCAACCAAGGAACTAGCAAGGTATAAAAAAAAATTCCTGACAGAACTGTACCCTAAGCTGCTTCATGCCTCTTGAACTACAGGTACAGATGACATCATAGAATCAGAAATAATGCACGTCTCAACAGCTCTTAGCCCCGTCGACTTAAAAAGGTTCAAACCCTCCCTTATTGTATCTGGGAATGCTCAAAGGTGTCTCTCGGGATCAGGAACCAGTCTGTGAAATATACATTCTGCCACATTCTTTTTCCTCTGCCCTCCATTTGATGTCCACGCTTTTGAGTGCATCTCCTCTAGCACTGGTACTGTTCCTCTCTTGAGAATATTCATGTCTGTAACACCTGTACCGTCCCAAAGATGCCAATCCTTGAGGTACCAGAATGGTCCTGGGAGCAATGGGGTGATTGTCTGTCACCCACTTACATCATACACCCTATCTCAGAGCCCTCATGGAAACAAGTCCTTCAGCTCCTGCCCCCCTTTCATCGTGGTACTCCATACAGGAAGCTTTGGGACCATATTTTCACTCCTCTTCCTCCCATGTACATTAATTTAATGAAATAGATGCAGATTCCTGGGTGCCTCCCTCTCTCCAAAGGGATGAACCCAGATGCATCTGAACTCAATAGCTGTCATAGCTCAGGTTCAAACTGGAGCCCTTGATGAAAATGAATTCTGGACTCCTGTGGAAAAATCAGTAAATATAAATTTGGTTCATTTATTCTTTAAAGAATATAAAACACATAATAAGTGTTAGATACAGGGAACATGCTGATCTTTTTTTTTTAAAAAAAGACATAGTTCCACTGTTTAGAAAATCATTCAACAAACAAATTTATAATTACTAATTAAGACAAAGTGTTATGAAGGAAATGAATAGTGATGGAGAGGAGATTTTCATAGGCTGCTAACACACACAGCCAACATCGTGGATCCAGTTTGAGAGTTTTTGACAGCGCTTTATTGTATATTATGTGTTGCCTAGTGCAAAGCTATTAAGTTGGAACAAAACGTCATCCAGGTAATTCTTACAACTCAATGGGCCCTACAGAAGGTAGCACCCTGTACTTTCTCATTTTAATGATAAGCCACAGACTACTGTCAGGTCATTGAAGAGGATTTGGAATGGCTCTCAAGCTTCTTGACTCAAAAGATTACACTGTGCTTTTTGTGTGTGAGCTTTGAGGTGTTAAGCCCTTCCATCTTGGTGCTGTCTAAACACTTGATAATGCTCGTAATTGCCCTATCCAGGTTAGTGATAAAAATATAAAATACTAATCCAGTGTCATCCACTGACAATGTCAAGGCAGGTGGATAGACATTAAGCCAGTATTGCTATAACTACCACTTCTTGTTGATGTTAATGCCACGAGGAATGAAATACAACCCATCAGGATCCAAATATATGGTCCGCATTGCTTTCCCCCTGTGCACACTCCCCAAAGGAAGCTAAAGCCTTCTGACATGATCAGCACTTCACAGAATGCCTGGGGTGACCATGAAGGATCCTCAGGTCTTAACTATATTTGCCAATTAAAGTGTTTATTCATTTACGATCCCACGTCACAGACATATAGTTTTACTGGTGCCTTTTTTGTGTCAAACTTTATATGAATTGAGTTACCCGAGACTGGTTAGGTTTCCCCCCGCTATCTGAAAGTAGAGCGTTCACATGAAACCTTTCATATGCCGAAATGGCATAAAGCAAAGATGCAATTCCTAATTGCCAATTAGCAATTAATTTATACAGAAAACTTTTGAGAATTCTCAACCCCCCAAATCACCTTTCTTAGGCTTTTCTGATCACTTGGGAGACATCTTGCTAAGGGATGCACAAAATAAATCAAAATAAAGCACAGCTGCTCACAGACACAGTCCGAAGCTGTGGTGGCTTCCTCAGGGAAGGAGCTTGATGGCGTCACTCTTGTGTCTCGGGGTGCACCCTGCCTCTGTTAAGGCTCCATGAGAAGCAAGCACTGAAAGCTATTTTTGCTTTTAGCTTTTTTAGTAAAAGCACAAAACTTCTTCGGAATCTTTTCGGTTAGTGAAAAACAGGTACTGTTGTAATGTAGGTCCTTCATAAAAGCAAAGTGGCATAAACAAACTTTCGAAAAGTGGGGGCTACCCATTCACATTGAGCTTTACTGTGACTTTTGCATTAGGCATTCAATATTTTCTTGAGACTTTGTGTAAATCAATTACTTTAAAAACTAATAACATCCCAATGACATCAATTCACATTTCAGAGAACGGTTCCCACTGGGAATATGTTGGCCACAACACGTGGAACCTTCACATTTAGAAAGCCCCCTTTCTCAAGGCAGGATCTGTATGCAGTTGTCACCTGCTTTTTTTTTTTTGAGCAAATGGACACATCAATTCACATGCTCTTTAGCCACCAACTGTTAATGCATTTATTAAAAATATATCACATTAAGTTCGTATTGCATTGGATGCTCTCACTGATCTAGAAAACAGGAGTGTTTAAGAATTCACGAAGTTCATGCTACTGTTCTAGATATCTTATAGCACCCCACAACTTTCTTGTTTAAATAAGTGTTCTTTCAAGCACTGTTCAGATTATGCAAGAAGATTTTACTGAGCCTTTCAATGCAATTATGCAATTATTTTTGAATTGTTCAATATTAATTGACCTTTTAGTTACTGATTAGCAAACTCCACAACCAAATTAAAATTTCTAATAAAGTGTATTGATGGTATATATTTCCATCTGGAAACAACAACTGTTTAACAACAGTTGCACAAAAAAATAAAGAATGCATTTTTAAGGAACACACAGCTGGTATGAAAGTTAAACATTTAAGCAAAGATATATATAAGCCATGCACATAATGTGATAATTACTAATGAAATACTCATTAATAGTGGGAAGAAAATAAGAAATATAATTGGGGCCTTATCAGATTGTATATTCTCATGAGAGCTGCTGGTACTCACTCTTCCAATAGCAGATGGAAGAAAAGCCCAAAAAGACAGTCCATACATACACACACCCCTGTATGTGAAGAGCTACATATGGTAAGTTCAAGACAGTAAATGCTATAGTAGGAGAGTTAGAATAAGCAACTTGTATTGCTACTCAGCTCCAGCTTCTAGGATTCATTCCAAGAAAAGAGTGGATTCACACGAGCCAGTAGAAGAAACGGGCTCTGAAAATTCCAAACTTCCTCTTCACACAGATGCTTGAAACAAAGAGTATCGGGCAGTGATCTTTCTCATGCTAATAATACCTTCTTGCCCTCCTAACAAATTCCTTCTCATCCTTAACATCCCAGCCCAATCACATCTTCCATGATAACTTCTGCATCCCCAGATCACTCCCCCAGCAAAACATTTATTCACACTTAAGTTCCTGTTGCACCCCGTAAATATCCAACCTCCCCCTCTGTGCCCCTCTGGAGGCTGTATTATAAATCTGTCTCCCCGGCTGGCTCAAGAGCCCATTAGGACTATGAATTGTATCCATGCATTTTTAGCTTCTATCTGCAGTGTCTAATACAATACTTGGCATGGAGTAGACAAGCATTCAATAAGTATTTGTTGAATTTGTTAAATAACTAAATTAAATTAAAATTGATGAGAGCCTCATTTCTCACCTCTGCCAGAGAGAATTGAATGGAATTGATCTGATACTTTCACTCCTGACTTTGCTGAGTTGCTCTGTGCTTCTATTTTATTAATTCTCACTTATTTTTGAGTATTTCCCTTGCCGTTGCTTTGACCTAATCATGTATGTTTTTTTATGAAAGTATGGATGAATGGAGCGAAATGAAAAGTATCATATGGCAAAAAGAGTGCAAACTGTAGCACAAAAGCATGGCTCAAACCCTGACTCCTGAATATTCACAGGCACGTCCTTCCAGTTCTGTGAGCCCCATTTTTTGATTTGTAAATTGAGGATGAGAATGCCTCCCTCTGGGTGTGGTTGTGGGAATCAGGGCTATTACATATTAAGCCCGGACGGAACACCTGGTCCACAGTAGGTGCTCCACCAGTTATAGCACTATAACGTATGGGAAAGCACTTTGTAAGCTCTAGGCACCATACAGATGTTAGTTACAGCATCAGCCCCCACCCTGGTACTTCACTGTTACCTGGATTCATCAAAATTGTAATAAACAGAAGAGTGTCCAAGAAGAAGCCACAGTAAAGCCTGGTCCCACTGCCATAATAGCCAAACCAGAAAAGGAAGACAATGCATACCTGATTGCTTTTTTTTTTTTTAAGATTTTATTTATTTATTTGAGAGAGAGCACGAGTGGGGTGAGGGACAGGGGGAGAGGCAAGCTCTCTGCTGAGCAGGGAGACCGATGCAGGGCTCAATCCCAGGACTCTGGGATCATGATCTGAGCCAAAGGCAGATGCTTAACCAGCTGGCCCTGCTTTTTGTTGTATTCATGTTCCTTTTGGATGATCACAGGCCTCCTGCCCTCACCGCCTACATGAGTCCTACGGGGCTTTCCCAAGTCTTTATATCCCCAGCAGTCCTAAGTAATTGCCTGGTGAGACTCATCCAATGGCCATCACTCCAAGGCAGTGACTTTGGATGTGATCTCGGCACGTCTTCTTTGGGCCTGTGATGGCCTTGGTGTAGGCCTGTCTTCCCACTCCTCAGTCCTCGACAACAGTCAAAAAGGGGGCCTCACCTAGGATACTTTGGGATGCAAATAACCAAATCTAACTCCAGTTAGTTTGTCAGGAAAGCCATCAGGCCTCCACTTAGAAATGGAACCAGAAGCTGAAAATACTTTAGGAATCCAGAAGAGGTATTGACTTTTTTTTCTCATCTCCACTTCTCTCTTCTTGCCCAACTCATTCAGTCCTCGTTCTCTGGGATCTGCTTTCTCTGTTTCTCAATTCACAGCCACTAACCTCTCCTCTCCCCTCTTCTACCTCTCCATCCCCAACCAGGGTTCACTTTGCATGTGTGCCCCAATTCTGGCCACACATAGAAATTAAGTGGCTTCTCCTCATCGGGTGTGCACTCTGTTCTCGTCAACACTGGTGAGCAGGGGATGGGTGAACTTCACACTCTATAAACATGGGAGTCAGCTTGGCCCCTGCAGATGGATGGGCCACTCTCACGAGTCACCATGACTGCAGAGGTAATCAATCAGGCACACCCATACAGAAAGTAGTTTATACGTGTAATGTATTTGAGGGTCCAGAGTATAAACAATTAAGTAATATCAGGATCACTCAAGTCAAGTTATGTAGATTTTATTATCTTTAACTATCACCCCATCCCCCTGACCAATGGCAGCTCAGGTTTTAAACCCTCAGTAAGTTGTAAGACAGGCACCATTTGTCTTTATTCTTTCCTAGAACAACCTATGCTGCTTAGTCACCTTGTTAGGCCAACTTCTCTGGAAGGAAACCTGTATAATAGTAAGACCAGGCCTGCACATGAGTTCTGATTCCATGAACTTGGGTAAAACTCACTGCTTCTTAAAGCTTCAGGGGGCACATTTGTAAGGTGGGGATGATGCTGTCTGCCCTGCCTACTCTTGGGATTGTTAGGATAGTGTCTACAGATATATGTCAAAAGCATTTTGAAAACCATAAAGCATTTTACGAATGTCAGCAAGCACTGGGGCTGAAACTCTGACTCTGGGGTGTCTTTGACCTGAATTTAATTCCTGCCTCTACCACTTGTTAGTGTATCCCTTTGGGCAAGTTATCATGTTCTTTGAGCCTCAGTTTCTTTATCTGTAAAACTGGCATAAAAAATACTACCTCACAGGTTTATTATGAGTATTAAATATGGTGATATGAATGAAGCATTTTGTCCAGTTGAAAATTTGCCATTATTATAAAACATTCGTAATACCTATTAATATAAACATTGGGGCTGTAGATTGAACTTTTGCTTTCTATTCAAAGCTACCTTAAGTTTTCAGTCAGCTCTTTTACTCAAAAATTAGTATGGCCTTTGTTCTGACTCTAGAGTAACCTATTTTCCTATCTCCACAGACCATTTGCTTCTTGGGTAAATTCTTTTTTCTTTAATCCACCAGAGACTTGGTCCTTCTGATTTTATTATCTGTCTTGTCTTCCTTGGGCTATGGGACTCTGTCTTTGGCTACCAGGTCCTGCTTTCCAGGCCCTTCATTTCCAAATCAGGCATGTTGGCTCTTGCCTGTTGATTCCTTTATCTCCTTGTTCAATTATTCACTTGTTCATTCATTCAGCAAATAAGTACTGGGTGCTTAATATATACCAGACCCTGCATTAGGTACTGATGAGACAACATTGGGTGAGAACAGACATCATCTCTGTTTCCACAGTTTGATGGGAAGAGACATGTGATTGGGTGACCATTTTGTATAAGAGCCAATGTGCTTATTACCTACTCTCTTCTTTTTCTATGTGACCCTTCTTCATCTGGACAGTTAGATACAAGATGTCTACTACCTCAGGGAAGTATTATCACAGAAGAATTAGAGCTCAAAATAGCCAAATTCTTACTTCAGTTTTAAAAGCTAAAATGGAGGTGCAAGATTTTTTTTTTTTTTGTAATTAGCCAATTGATGACCGGGAAGAAGTACTGTATTCTAGCGTTCTCTCCCCCAATTCCATCCTACAAAAGAGCATTATGGGACTAGGAGGGAGTGTGGGAGAAAGAAGAAAGACGGGGAGGCATCATGATGAGAAAAAGTCAGCGACTTCAGACCAAGAGGGAAGGTTTACCCTCCAAATTCTGCCCATCTCACTTGCAAGCACAGCACCATGAGTTGCCAGCACCCCGAGCCAAATGACACATGAGTCCTCCCACTGCACTGGCAGCACCTCACCTGGGGTCATCTAAACACTTTGACCAGTCCCCTTCCAACCACCTTGTGAGGACAACCCCTTTCTTGTCCACACCCCCCACACACACACACACACGCATCAGATACAAGGTGAGATCCTGGAGTAGAGAGAGTAATTAAAGCCTGGAAGGGAAGCATATTCATGGGCACTTGAGGTCTTCTCTCAAGCTGGGACAGTGATTAAACACACCCCTGTTACACAGACATTAACTTAACAAACATGCTAATATACAATTGCAAACGGAGATAGGTACCCTGAAAGAAAGAAACTTTGGGAGCGCTTAAGAAATAGATCTGACCTACAATGGAGGGTCAGGAATGGTTCCCCTGAGGATGAAACATTTAAGCTTAATTTTCAATGGTGTCAGTTAATTAGATAAAAAAGGGGAGAAGAAACAGCATGGCAGTAACCCCATGTTGGGGTGAGGGGTCCCATGGTGTGTTCTAATAACTGGATGAAGGTCAGTGTGACTGCAGAGGGCATGGGAAAGTGACCCAGAGTGAAACTGAAAGGATGATCCAGACCATGAAGGAACTGGTAAGAACACTGGTCCTTGGCCCCCAAAAAATGGGAAGCCACTGAAGGAATTTAAGTAAAGAAATGAAAAGATCACTCTGGTTGTAGTGTGGAAAGTGGATGAAGAGGCACCAGAATGAAAGCTAGAGGGCAGTTGCGGAGATCCATTCAAGAGATAACACACACAGAGTCATGGGTTTCTTCTATTCTCCCCAGCTTGCTTCTGGTCCTTCAAATGACAGAGATTTCAGAAAGTTCTTGACCTCATGAATGACTTCATTCCCACTCTCTATAGATAGTTTCATTTTGTATTATTTATTAATTTTTTAGGACCTAAACCTTCTAAGTCTGCCCTATATCACTTTCCCTTAAAAAAAAAATCTCAGAACTTCCAGGTTGGTAAACATGTGAAGGTTGTAGGAGGTTGGTGAGCCCTGCCCCTCCCCTAGAGCTTACCTTATGCATCTCTTCCATTTGGCTGTTACTGGGTTGTATCCTTTTATAATAAAGTGGTAATCTGGCTTCAGAGGGATGTTTAGTGCCATGGGCATTAAAATAGCAAAGCTATTTTCAGAAACATGAAGTTTTAAGTTGAATTGTGGATTTCATCATTGTCCATCCTGAGGGCATCTGTTATTCCAGATGCAGAGGATGCTGAATTGGTAAGAGCTAGCACCAACCAAGGGAAATGTGGAGGGGCAGTTTATTTGCCATGGGTAAGGCAACCAGTCCAGAATCGGCTGCCAGTCAGTGGCCCACACCACCATGACAGGATAATTTTTTCCTGTGTCATCCAGAAGGTCAGAAACAGGACTTACAGGAGAATTCCAAATGGGTAGATAGCTACTTAAACAGAGCGAAAGTTAGATCTTTCTATTTATTGCATACACGTAGAATAGGGTATCTTGAGATGAAGTGAACTTTAATCCTTGGAAGTATTGCAAAAGAATCTGGACAGCCACATCACACAAAGTTGAGGAGAATCAAGCACCAGACAGGGGCTAAAATTGGGTGATCTTCAAGGTCTATCTAGAACCTTCCCCCCAGTATATCTATTGCCCCATCCACAACATTAACACAGGGGAGGGTGGAGTTGGGCCTTATTTTCAGGTCCCAGATGACGGAGAGGAGACTATACCCCTGAAAGAGTCAGACTGGTGTTTCCAATACATGGGTATGTAGGTAGGTGACTGCATTTCACAAATACGTCCATTTTTTCTTTAACCGTTGGTTTCACAGCCACGTAAATCTCAGTAAACCTTAGCATGGATTATCATTTAACTATGATGCATACTCCCTGCTGCTGATTTGTATAACAGTTACACTTGAATCAGTCATCAAATTGATAAGAAATTGCTATTTTTCAGTACATTTTTTTCAAACAAAATTTGTCAGGAAAAACCTATGTAGACCTTCATTTCTTTTAAAAGCCTACATTTCATGTTCTTCAGATATGCAGATTTGGTGCTATCTATTTAGACCTGGCACGCCTAGCAATTAAAACATAATATTTAGTGATGAGGAGATTCTGGTTTCAAGTTTCTTTTCCAACACCTGGGCAATTTAGCTCTGAAGGAAGAAAGCAAAGAAGACATTGGTCATGCTGACATGATCTTATTGCTTAATTCAGCCATTGTATTCTACCCTTTCCTCATCTCCCCAAACACAAAGGAACAACAGCACTAATTATTGCTCTTTAGATGTGTTAAATCTCCAATGCTGAGTTCTGTCCGTGGAGATGGCTTGGGCAACCTGGTGAAGAAGGTCCAGCTCCACTCCGCACAGACACACAGGCTCATTTCAGATCCCCTTCATCATCTTCTACCTTTATCACCTTCACTCCCAATCAATGCTTTAAAGAGAACACATCTTCCTTTCTCACTACATACCACTTATTTCTCTTCACTTCCCTGTCTCAGCCTCTCTTCCTTCCCCCACAACCCCCACCCCGCGTGCGCATGTGCACTTTTGCGCATGTGCGTGCCTGTTTCCCTGGCACCTCAGTGCGATATTCCATATCTCTTTCTTCTCACACCCAGATTTTTCTCTCATGATCAAAAAAGAGGAAGTCAATGGAGAACAACAAATAGTAACAGACCGAAAAGTGTTCGGATAATGACCTGTCTTTTGACTTTAGAATACATTGATGTCTGGAACTTTTGAGTTATTTTTCATCTTTGAAAGCCTGTCGTTGAATGTTTTCAAGACTTGGATGACTAGGACATCACTTAAATATAATAAGAACATGAGCTTTGGAGATAGACACACTTGGGGAGGATATGAGAAAACCAGAAACTTCCTGTACTGCTGTGGGCGTGCTCTGTGGTACAACCATTCCAGAAACAATCTGACAGTGGCGAGCGAAATTAAGGAACATATTACATATGGTCCAGCAATACCACTCCCCAGATATAGGGTATATGCTCAGATTCCATAGTGTGATGGTTGCAAAGATATTCACCAAGACATTGTTTGTGATTAGCAGGGAAATACAGGCACTGTGGGTGCTCATCAGTGGTGAAAGGTTGTATAAGGTATAGTGGCGTCATATCATGGAATACTAATCAGCAGACAGGACCTGAACTCACATACAGCGACATGAATATATATCATTAACCTTACCATGTTGGCCTCCCTAGCATGGGCACCTACTTCATCAAGACTGCAGAGAGAATCTCCAGCTCCAGTCTGCTAATGGAGCCTATATAATGTAACCTAATCAAATCTAAGCATGAGAATGACATCCCATCACCTTGGCCATATTCTATTGATTAGAAGCAAGTCACAGGTCCCATCCACACTTGAGTGGAAGAGATTACACAAAGACATGAATGCCACGAATTATGAATAATTAGGGGGTCACCTTAGGGTCTGTTACCCCACCAGGCAATGTTCTAGACAATGAGAATACGTCATTGAGCAAAAGAGAAAAAAAATCTTCCTTCATAGAAATACAATCTAGTGTTTTATATATATAAAATTATATATATAATTAGATTGTATGTAAATTATTTATATAAATTAAATATATATAAAATAAATATATTTTTCCTCTTTTTAAAACCAATAAGATGGTACATAATCTTTTGCATCTTGCCATTTAATCTTATAACCTTGCTTGGAAATTTTTCCTTTCAAGTACTTATGGAATTAGGTGCTTTATAACAGGTGCATAACGTATTCAAGAATTATCCTATTCATGGACTCGGCGGTTGTTTCTAGTTTTCCCATTTGACACCCCTGCAATAAATGTCCTCATAAGTGTATCACTGAGTTCATGTGCAGGCTTGTCCAAACAGTTTATCTTCTTAAGGTCAAATAAAGGTTCTAATCTGTTCTACTTCATTCCAGCCTTGAGAACTTGGGAGATTTACTTAAGACCGTGCATTTCCTTTTCCTACTTTATTACAGAAGGATAATTTAAGTGGATTCGCATTTGCACTGCACAGAATATAGTGCCTAGAGCAAAGTAGACTCTTCACATATTACCCTTCCTTTCTTGCACACTTCAACTATTTCATGAAGTACATCCCTACAGACCTTTCTGTATCTTCCAAATTAGATGAGAGAAAATGGGTGTTCACAGAAGGGTGACAGAGAGATAGGGAACTTTGAAACAAGGATAGAGAATGCCCCTCTTCACTCCCTGTCCTCTCTAAATTTCCTAGGCCCTAATGCTGCCCAATTTGATTATCTTGATCAAGACCCGTCCTTCCTTCCTTTTTCTTTATTACTTGAAACCTATACCCTCAAAGATATATATATCCTCTGTGTCTTTCACAAGGACATATAGTTAAAACAACTCTAATTTAATATAATTACATAATTTACTGTTAATGTGCTCCTAGGGGCACCATGTAACATATACATCTAAATAACAATGTTCTTGCTTACACAGTATGCCAAACCCAGAGGTGGGATTTCTCTGGTGCGACCTTCACTCCAGGTAGGGAAGACCCACAAATGAAGTGAAGTGGACATTTGAGGCAGGGGAAATGCTTGCAGTCATATCTTCAAATCATACAATAAAGGTGGCTCACTCTCTTAAAGCTTGCTCTGCCTGAATGGGTTCAAGAATCTGAGATGTGAGATTTGACTCTGTGACCTCCAAAGGAAGACCTCCACGAGGCTCATAAAACTTTAGCCTTCTACATGTGTTTCTTCATCAAAAAAAAAAAAACAGCTTTCCCGTCTCTTTAAACTCAAGAGAAACGAAGATTGACACAAAAGGAGGGAACTCAAGAAAGTTTTCTTTCAGATCTAAATAAAAGATAAAGTGTTTCCCTGATGAGAAAGGGGGAATTAAACTCATTGTTTATTGACTTTTGTGTCCATCTCCTAAAGAAAAGGTGAACAGCCTTTACCAGGCAATCAAGTTTTCTTGCCTTTGCATGTAGGGATCTGTGCAGAGTGACACCTAGTGGTCTCCAAAATCCCTGTAGTAATAAGAGGAATGAAGAATGTGGGGGGTGGGGTGCGTGTGTGTGTGTGTGTGTGTGTGTGTGTGTGTGTGTGTGTGTGCGCGCGCGCGCTTGAGCATTTATAAAGGAGCCTTTTTTCTTCCTGCATATTCATAAGCTGGGAACAAACTTGAGTTGTCAATTGGCTTTTAGTCCAATACCTCAACTTTCTGGCCACATATCCACTTCTTGTTAAATGATAGAATTAGAATTTAATATTTGATCAGTGGATAGAAGTCACCAAGTGTTTTGATGTATGAGAAAAGTGATTTTTTCTAACAGAGAAGCACAGTATCCAACCCAATAGATTCCAAAAGACCAATGGCTTTTGTAATTGAATTCTTCTGGGTTCATGCTTCCCCCTCTGCCTTTAAAACCTGAGTGGACCTGTCCAATTGCCCATTCATATTCCTGATTGGACTGAAGAAGCTGGGGGGCTGAGAAGTTTATAATAGAATAAGAATAGAATAGAATAGAATAATTTTAGCTTCTCCTGTGATCTGTTGTTATCCAGGGACCATTTACAACCCCTCCATTGTGCCAAGAACAGGGTTTCTACTTCTTCCTCTTATCAATAGATTATTGCCAGAGTGGGCTCTGGAAAATTTTGGATTTGGCCTCCTATGGCTGGAGTTGACAAAGACCTCTTTTTAGGTATCATGCAAAATGAAATTGGAGGAAGCCATCTAAAATTTATCAAATTTAAATCTTCTTATAAATTCCATTTTGAGGGTTAAAAAATTGTCAGATATAATAAATAGGACTGAGTTTGGCCACCAAACAATGAGAGAAGATCCTGGAAAATAATAACTGAAGGAAAGAATTTGGTGGGTGAATTTTAAGTAGCTCAGATTCTAGTAAAACCTGAGATCACTGGTTTTCCCAACTTTATAAACTAAAGGTTAACTGGCCCTAAACTTTGAAGGTGTCATGTCATTTTTACCTGGGACCTAGAAGCATTTCATTATATTTTATAGTTGATTTTTTAAAAGCTCATGCCAAAGAGGATGCAGAGAATATTTCTTATCACAGAATCGAAAGGTGATGCTGGTGATTTGCAAATGTGTTTCTCTTTGTCATCTCTGAAGGCATGACTCAACCTAATTGGACTTAAAATACACCTCTCCCAACCTACTACTAAGTTGTTCAATCCCAAATACATTAATTTCCTACTTGCTGAACTTCAAAACTGTCCAGTCCAAAGGGCAAGCAAGCTTTAGGCACAATTCTTTCTCTGCTATCTACAGTTTTATGCTCTTTGTCACCTTAAAGTAAAATCTCTTAAAAACAACAGAGAGTACCTTTGACTAGAAGGCCAGGTATAAGCTATATTGCATGCGCTCAATAAAGATTCCCCATTTTTAACATGAATACAGAACCTGCATCTTACCATATGGTTGTTAGCAAAATCTTTTTGAAGAAATAACAATTATAAATGACATATCTAATATTTATTTTCCTTATTTTTAATCAATATCTTAATAAGGTTTTTTTAAATGACTGGGTACTTGCCCTCCTTCACTCCTGTTCTCAAAACAATACATATAAATAAAATAAAATAAAATAAAATAAAATAACAAAGATAAGCTTTTTCACATATATAGATGGCTTCATATTATTGTCATGCATTTAGTGGTCTTAATAGATGGTTCGTCCTACTTTCTATGTCAAACACTTATAGTCTAAAAGAAGCCCAGTCAATCATTTATTGAAAGAGGTCCATAGCACCAGCATTCATTGACTTAAGGTTGAAAACCTATGGAACAACATAATTCATTCAACAACTTAGGTGTATATTTTGTAGGTAATTCCTAGATTGCCCAAGATAATACAAACTATTGGTGTTCTACTGAATTACTTCATGTCCCATATGGGCATTTGGTTGCACCTCTTACAAATATTTCTAGACTGATAGTATTGGGGCCATGATTAAGGACTGAAGTTTTAGGGTCTTCAACATCCTTCTTTAGTGAACTGGAGTAAGACCAAAACTACTTCTTAAGGAGAGTTTTGACCCAACCCAGGGGTTTTGTCTCTCCTCTTTTTTGTGTGCCAGGTTCCAGGGAAGGTACCAGGGATGGGATGGTCTTTTATTTTAGGCATGTTCCTTTCTCACATTCTCCCGCTTTCCTCAGAGGGCATAAACCCTATGTCTAGCTCTGCTGAGTGGAAGGGTACGCAACTTCCTTTTTAAACAATATGTACAAAAACTTCTGCGTGGTGCTTTTCAGATTAAAGATGAGTAATTTGAACTCGAAGTCACTCAATACTTACCAATAGTTGAGCTGAAGATAACAACATTACCATAAAATCTCCAGTAAACTTATGGACCACTTCTTGAATAAAGAAGCTAAGTTAGGAAAAATGAAACTAAGTAAATTTAGAAAATACGAGAAGCATTAATTAAAAATATAAATCAATACAAGTTTAGATATATTCTTGGAATTTTTTACCAGAAAATTCTGAGATATATCTCTAATATTTTGAGGTAAAATCGTGAAAGATAAATATATGTGTGAGTAGATATCCATGAAAAAATATATATTCATCTGCCATTGACAATAAACCCTGGTGTGCCTACAGGATGTCAGATCCTGAAAGACAAGGGTTCTCACTTCCTCTAGTGAAGTGCACTAGCCTCTTTAGGAATATTATTCTCGAGGTTCCAAGATGACTTCGAAAACATAGAAGTTCAAACAGTATTATGGCTTTCTGGACCATTGAGATAATACTTCCCTTTTTTAACCGTAGACACTACAGGACAGTTTTCCATGTAGCAGAGAGTATAATTCTGCCTTCCACTCTACCCACCACCTTATTCTTTGCTCCGACCTGTCTAATTCAAACAGGGAATTGTTTGGTGCTTGTCTGGCAACTTGTTTAACTGTTGCCTAACAGTTTCCTAAATGTTTCTTGAAGAGACACAGAAAGCAGAACAACAGGCTGTTTGAAGGAACATGGGCGGGGCGGGGGGGTGGTGAGTGTACATGCACATGATCTGTGTATGTATGTATGTGTGTCTGGGGAATGTGCATTTCCTGATGTTCTCTGCCTCTTAAAAATTCCCAAATCACAAGGCCCCAAAATACATGAACAAAACCTGACAGAATTGAACAGAAAATAGACAATTTAGTAAGAACAGTTGGAGACTTCAATACCTCACTTCTAGATCAACAAGGAAATAGAGCACTTGAATAATATTGTAAACCAACTAGACTCAGTAGACATCTTTAGAACACTCCACCCAACAAAAACAGCATATATTCTTCTCAAGTGCATAGGGAACATTCTCCGGGAGAGACCATAGATTAGGCTAAAATATAAACCTCAATAAATTCAAAACAAGAGAAATGCTACAAAATACATTCTTCAACTACAATGGAATGACCTTAGAAATCAATAATAGAAGGACATTTAGAAATTAACAAGTATGTGGAAATGAAACAACACACCACTAAATAACAAATGGGCCAAAGAGGAAACCACAAAAAACTTAGAAAATATATTAAGCTGAATGAAAATGAAAATACAACATACTAAAATTATGGGAAGCAGTGGGAGTAGTGCTGAGAGGGCTATTTCTTTCTTTCTTTTTTTTTTTTAAGATTTTTTTAGTCATTTGACAGAGAGAGACACAGCGAGAGAGGGAACACACGCAGGGGGAGTGGGAGAGGGAGAAGCAGGCTTCCCGCTGAGCAGGGAGCCCAATGTGGGGCTGGATCCCAGGACCCTGGGATCATGACCTGAGCGGAAGGCAGACGCTCAACGACTGAGCCACCCAGGCGCCCCTGAGAGGGCTATTTCTATCTGTAAATTTCTATCTGTAAAATTTCTATCTATATTTAAAGAGAAAAAAGATCTCAAACAGTAACTCAACCTCCCATCTTAGGAAATTAGGAAAAGAAGAGCAAACTAAAGCAAGCAGAGGGAAGGAAATAATAAAGATTGAAGTGGAAATAAATAAAAAAGTAACAGAAAAACAAAGAGAAAATCAATAAAATTCAAATTTGGTTCCTTGAAAAGATCAACACAGTTGACAAATGTTTAGCTACCCTGGGCCAAGAAAAAAGCAAGAAGACTCAAATTACTAAAATAAAAAATAACAAAAGGAACATTATTATCAATCTTACAGAAACAAAAAGAATTATAATACAGGTAACAGTTATGTCAATAAATTTGACAACGTAGATAAAATGGACAAATTCCTAGAAAGACACAAACTACCAAAACTGATTCAAGAACCAGAATATCTGAATAGACCTATAAGTAAAGAGATTGAATCAGTAATACCTTTTTTAAAGAAATTACAAAAAAAAAAGTCCTTCCCACAAAGAAATCTCAGGATGAGATGGCTTCACTCGTGAACTCCACCAAATTTTTTGTTTTGTTTTGTTTTGTTTTTAAAGATTTTACTTATTTACTTGACAGAGACGCAGCGAGAGAGGGAACACAAGCAGGGGGAGTGGGAGAGGGAGAAGCAGGCTTCCCGCTGAGCAGGGAGCCCAATGTGGGGCTGGATCCCAGGACCGTGGGATCATGACCTGAGCTGAAGGCAGACGCTTAATGACTGAGCCACCCAGGTGCCCCTCTATAAAATGTTTTAAGAAGAATGAACACCAGTCCTTCACAAACTCTTCTACAAAATAGAAAAGGAGGGAATATTTCCTAACTAATTCTATGAGACCAATATTACTGACTCCGAAACACATAGACATCACAAGAAAGGGAAGTTGCAGACCAATACATCTTATAAATATAATTATAAAAATTCTCAACAAAATACTAGCAAATTGAATCCAGCAACACATAAAAAGTACACCATGACCAAGTAAGATTTATCCCAGAAGCGCGAGGCTTATTCAATATATAATAATCAACCATGTAATCTACCATATTAATAGAATATAGTCTAAAACCCACATGATCATCTCAATAGACACAGAAAAAGCATATGACAAAATTTATCTTTGCCATTTCATGAAAAAAAATACTCAACAAGTTAGGAAGAGAAGAGAACTTCTTCAACCTGATAACGAGCATCTATGAAAAACCCACAGTTAATATTATGCTTAATTTAAAAAAGACTGAAAGTTTTCCTTTTTTTGTCAAGACTAAGACAAAGGTATCCATTCTCTACACTTCTATTCAACATTCTATTGGAGGTCCTAGCCAGGGCAATTAGGCAAGAAAAGAAAATAATAAACATCCATACTGGAAAAGAAGAAATAAAATTATCTCTATTTGCAGAAACTCCTAAGGAATCCACATAAAAACTATTAGAACTAATAAGCAAGTTCAGCAAGGGTTCACAATACAGGAGGAATATACAAAAGCCAATTCTATTCTTATACACCAGCAACAGATAATCTGAAAATGAAACTAAGATAACAATTCCGTAAGAGTACACTTCTCTTGACGAGCCCTGAGTAACATATGGACTTAGCAAATCACTATATTGTACAGCTGAAACCACTATAAACTTGTACGTTAACTACACTGGAATTAAAATTAAAAATTAAATTAAATTAAAAATTTTTTAAAGGGAAAACAATTCCATTTATGATACTATCAAAAACAATAAAATACCTAGGAATAAATTTAGTAAAATAAGTGCAAAATGTATTACTCTAAAAACTACTGCTGAAAGAAATTTAAAGAATATCTAAATAAATGGAATGAAACCCCATGATCATGGATTGGAAAGCTTAATATTGTTAACACGCCAATACTCCCCAAATTGATCTACAGATTAAATGAAATCCCTACCAAAATCCCAGCAGATATTTTTGCAAAAATTGACAAGCTGATCTTAAAATTTATATGGAAATGCAAGAGATCCAAAATAGCCAACACAATTTGAAAGGGAATATAATCAAACGATTTGAATCAAATTTCCTGATCTCAAAACTTTCTACAAAGATACAGTTAGCAAGATAGTGTAGTCATAAACTTCATTGGAATAGGTTTCAAGATTCCAGAAATAAACCTTATGTTTAGCTTAAGTCATTTTGGGGGAATCATTTGAGAATGGGGAAATCCATAGAAACTAGATTAGTGGTTGTCAGAGGCTAGAGAGAGCAGGAAATGATGAGCAGCCGCAAATGATCACTGGGTTTCTTTTTAGGTAATGAAAATACTCTGTAATTACACAGGGATGATTTTACGAATATCCTAAAATCCACCGAATGGCGCACTTTCTAAGCAGTGAATGAGCGAATGAATAAATACGTGAATATTTCAAATCATTCTCAGACTTCGTCCTATTAGACTATTATTTCTGAATATATATATTCTCCGAATATGGACTGTATGATGCTTGAGGACAGGAATCCCATATTATTCACTTTTGTACCAAGCAAAGTACTTGTCCAGAGTAGGAGATCAATAAACACTTGTGAAATAACAAATTGGTATCTCCAGCACTTCAATCGTCCCAACACTTAGGTTTCCCAAAGAGCCTTCCAGACAGCTGGAGTGGACTCCAAAACTGCCCATCCATCCTCCCCTCTCCCCTTGGAGATTTGCAACAGTTGCTTGCCAAATAATTAGGACCAAGAGCCTGTTTATGCCAATGTTGATTTTATCCCATTCTTTGAAGAGCTACTTTGCTAGAATGTTTCTCATCAGGAGTTTGGTCATTGACATCTTTTTTTTTTTTTTTAAGATTTTATTTATTTATTTGACAGAGAGAGACAGTGAGAGAGGGAACATAAGCAGGCGGAGTGGGAGAGGGAGAAGCAGGCTCCCCACTGAGCAGGGAGCCGGATGCGGGGCTCGATCCCAGGACCCTGAAGCTTAACGACTGAGCCACCCAGACGCCCCCCGTCATTGACATCTCTATTGTGCTCTTCTTCCAGGTCTCCCAGGACCCTCCCGACCAGTAATCCAGGCTTCCCTGTTCCGCTTCCTTCTCGGCGTCCTCTCTCCCTCTCCCTCTCTCTCTCTCTCCCGTCCTTCTGCATCTCTTGCTTTCTATACGTGGGGTTCTGTAGCCAAACTAGGAACACTTTCTCCATCTTTGTAGCCCCCTTCCGGGGCCAGGCTGCCAGTTACCTCCACCTTCTGCTTTGGCAACTCATTCATTTATTCAATAAATACATACCCAGTGCTTAGTATATACCTTGCACTGCTCTAGTTGCCGTTGCTCCGATGACATTCTGGGTTGATTCAGTGATGTGGGCACGGAGTGTTGGTTCGCTGGCGCAACTAAAGGAATTTGTGTCCCAAAGGTAAGAATGTGTTTGTAGGTGCTGATACTTAGTGATAAACTAGCCGACTTACTGATGAGTAATTTCCATATTCGAAGGATCTTGGAAAATGAATCAACTCCTTTTCATCTACTATAGGCACCAGTATTTTAATCAATTCCGATTTCAAATCCATCTTGCAATGCAAGCAAATTGCCATCTGTTGCTTAGGTTACACCGACTATGGCTTCGGTGTTGTTACCTTCACAGCTTAAGTCAGAAAAGAAAAAAAAAAAAAAGGTTGAGCATTAACATCTTGCTTATTTATATATGTATTCATGCCGTATGATTGCTGGCAGCTCTCCAGAAAATTTGGCCTAGTTTCTAGAAGCCTCTTCAGTCTGTCATATTAAAAGATGCACCATAATTAAATCAATTCAAGAATTTGATTATTTTCCCCTTTTTTTCCCCCCCTTTTAATTGTGCAACAAAATCCTGCATTCCCACTTGCAGCGGGCCCCTGAAAGACTGGAAGGTCTCGTCAGGGGGTTGAGTTCAATCAGCCTGGAGAGGCCCGGATGCTCCCAATATGGGGTTGCGGGAGCAGGGAAGGGTTGGATGGGCAGCTCCCAGCTGACAGACCCCGTTTCCAAAGAGACAGTGTCTGTGTAGGGCTTGCTCAGGCCTGCCTCTTTCTCTCACTTCTCCTCAAACAACGATTAGTCCCATTTTGTAGCAGCTGCCTGGGGAGAAGAGAAACTAATTTTTTTTTTTTTTAATCAAGTCTCATTTGGTGTTCACATACAGCTGCGTACTCCGCTGTGGTGTCTCTCAGATCATATGTCTGGTCCATCAGGAGCTGGCCCACCTCCACCCACTCAGACCTCTCTCCGGTCTGGTAACTAAATGTCTACCCCTGAAGGTTCAAGTGGTTTTTAAATCCTGAAATCAATTCAGGTCATTTTACAGCTGGAGGTCCCCTTAGAGCCTCATTCCTCAAAATTTAGTCCGAGGACCAGTGGTGTCAGCATCACATGTGTACTTGTGGATCAGTAGACCAGGCTCCAGTCCTATACAGAGTCAGAATCTCTCGGGAGGGGCCCAGAAGTCTGTCTTGTAACAAGCTTCGAGTCTGATGCACACCGAATTTTCAGAAGTTCTGGCCTGTTATCCTGTGCCATTCTTAATACCCTTACTTAAAGCCTGTTCACCTCCTTCCTAGGCCCTCTGGCTTGGATTCCTGTTCCATTGTTTCTTGTCTCATGACACCTCACGCTTCCTTTCCAACCCACCTTCATGCCTACAGCAACTCTTGACCCGACTGTCGAGAATGGAATCTAGATCAGAAAGCCTCCAGGTGTGGTGCCCATTAACACAGGTCTCCACACTGTCCCCTGGGCCATCTTTTCCCATCCTGTCCTCCATGAAGCTGCAGTTGTTTTTTTAAGGAACAGAATTGGTATTATTTTCTGCTTCTCAACTCCTGCAGACTCCAGCTTTCTGCAGGATGAAATCTAAGCTCCTTTGCATGACATCCAAAGCCCTGCACAGGCTGTAACTAATTTCCGTCCTCAAGTTCATCACTGTTGCCTCTTCTCAGGCCCAGCTTTATGCTTCTGACAATTCACTTGTCAGCCCCAGTGCCTTTGCACCTCCTGTATCACGCCTGTCCCTGCTTCTCCAGCAGGCAAATGTCAACCGGTCTTTTAAGATTCCATCCAATCCATTTTTTTGATAAGGGCCTTTCCCTCCACCAGGCTGACTCATCTGCACTCTCCACTGGACACTTTGTTTACAACTCTCATTTCACCGCTTGTGAGGTTGCATTTGACTTGTCAGTTTATACATCTGCTTCACAAACCAGAAGCTGTTTGTGGGCAGAAACAGTGTCTCATCTTAACTGAAATATCCAGACCTTAGTATAGTGATGGGCACATGGTAGTAACTCAATAAATACTATCTAAACACCGTCCAATGAATATTCAGATTCTTAAGAAAGTGCCCCCAAAGAATATTGCTGGAGAGCAAGTCACTTTATCACTGACGTAAGGAAACTTGCTTTATAAAGATTCATGAAGTAAATCCTTTGTAGGTCAGAGATACATTTTCTAAAGAATTGCTTTGTGTCTTAGTCAACTTTGACTGCCATAACAAAATAACATAGATTGGGTGGCTTCAACAACAGACTTTTTTTCTCACAGTTTCTGGAGGCTGGGAGCCCACAATCAAGATGCCAGCAGATTTTGTTCTCGGTAGGGCCCTCCTCCTGGCTTGCAGACAGCTGCGTTCTCATTGTGTCCTCACATGGCAGAAAGAAAGCTCTAGCCTCTCTTCCTCTTTTTATAAGGAAGGGGCACCACCCTCATGACCTCACCTAATTACCTCCCAAAGTCCCCACCTCCAAATAGCATCACTTTTCGAGGCAGGGCTTCAACATATGAATGGGGCAGGGGGGCAACCCCCATACATTTGTCCATAACCCTTTGTAATATAAAACAGTCAACTCCCAACTACTCCATGTAGTATTTTCATATATATATGTTCATACATCCCTATATGGTAATATGACTATCATTTTTCCAAGAATATTTGCAATTCTACTGTCTTTCTAATTCAGGAAGTTCCTTGCCAAAATTTGAGTACCTTGGGATTTAATTTATTATGACCTCTGATAGAATAGGCTGTCTTGGAAAAAGACAAGAAATGGTATGTGGGTTGTGTCTTTGTGGGTATGTGGGATTTTTAATTAAAAAACTCTTTGTAAAGCTTAATTTTCAATACATGTAATAAAATCTTGTAGGCTTTTATGAAGAGAGATACAGTCTAAAGAATTTAAAATGCTACTCAACTAAAGAAAGTTGTTCATGAAAAATTCCATGTCACCTAAAGTATATATATAATATTTTCCCATGTGATTTCACTCGAGCCAGCCAGCAAGTATGTGGTTCCTATCTGAGAGATGAAGAGGGCTTCACAGTCTTTGTGACTACACGCCCTCCAGGACTGTGCAGTGCCCAACCTGCACAACCATTCTTGATGGCCTGATTGTGAAATAAAGGGTCTGTCCATCATCACAGACCGAACTCCACTAGCTCTTAACTGGGCTTCACCGGTACCAGAGAATTAACCCTGGCTGCACATTAGACCAATTAAACAGACTCTCTGGGAGTGGGACCCAAGTGACCATTTTTGGAAATTTATGGGGGAATTTTTTGTGGCTACAATGATTGTAGGAGGGTGGTGCTCCTGGCCTTTGGTAGGCAGGGCCCAAGAATGATATGCTTCCCATACTTATGGACCAATTCCTTAAACAAAGAATTGTCTTGTATCCTGCATCATTTTTTAATATCTTCTTGGATTATTTCATGTTCCTAAAAAGAATTGTTTATAATTATCTCATCCTGGATCTAATTCTGTTTTACTTATAAACATATGTAAATATATGTAAAAATATAAGAGTATTTTTGCAGTTTGAATATATACTGAGTTTTTCAGGAATTCAACTAACAATTAAATGGAAGATTGTTCTTTTTTCAGTTCAGAACTTTACCTAGAGCTCTTAAGATAGAATAGCATGGAACTTAAGAACATGGATCGTAGAGCCATTTATCTGGGTATCACACCCTGATACAACCACTTCCTAGCTAGGTGACTTTTTACTGAATCCTCCTCGACCTCAGTTTCTTCATCTATAAAACAGAGATAGTAACAAAATCTACCTGATAGTGTCTTATGAGAAAAAAAGGAGTAAATATATGTATATCAGTTAGCTTTTGATGCATAAAAAACTGCCCCCAAACTTAATAGTTTAAAACAACAATATTTGGCTCATTATTCTTTGGGTTGACAATTTGTGCTGAATTCAGCTAAGTGGTTCTTGGGCTGGTCTCACCAGGATCACTCATGTTCTAGCTGTCAGTTGGCAGTGGGCTGGGGCTGGTTGGTTCCAGATGGCCTCACTCACACGTCGTATACTCAGCTTGGGCAACAGAGCCATGGATCCCCAACATTTAGCAGTGTCGCCTGGACGTCTTCATGTGATGGCTGGGTTCTAAGGGCTAGAAAGGTGAGGTCACACACAAGTCCCCAAGCACTTTTTAAGCCTTCATTTGTGTCACATTTGCTGATATCTCATTAGCCGAAGTTAATTCACATGGCCAAGTCCAAAAACAAGAGATGAAGAAATAGACTCTACTTCTTGATGAGAAGAGCTTCAAAATATTGTGGTCATTTTTGAAAATATTGTGGCCCTTGAACAGTGTGGGGGTTAGGGGCATCAATCCCTACCCTAGCCAAGAATCTGCATAGAGGGGCACCTGGGTGGCTCAGGCATTAAGCGTCTGCCTTCGGCTCAGGTCATGATCCCAGGGTCCTGGGATCAAGCCCCGCATCAGGCTCCCTGCTCAGAGGAGATTCTGCTTCTCCCCCTTCCTTTGCTGCTCCCCCTGCTTGTGCCCTCTTTCTCTCTCTGTCAAATTAATTAATTAATTAATTAATTAATTAATTAAAAATCTGCATAGAACTTTGACTCCCCCAAAACTTTACTAATAGCATACTGTTGACCAAAAGCCTTACTAATAATATAGTCAATTAAAATATATTTTGTATGTTATATGTATTGTATGCTGTATTCTTACAATCAAGCAAGCTACATAAAAGAAAATGTTATTCAGAAAAGCATAAAAAAGAAAATATATTTCTAGTACGGTACTGTATTTATAAAAAAAAATCCATGTGTAAAGGAGACTACACAGCTAAAACCTATGTTTTGCAAGGGTCAACTGTACACGCAAACACAGAAACACTTGGGATGGTGGCCAGCACATAGTAAGTGGTGTGTAAGTACTAGTTATAGTAGGCATGGCAATACTTGGACAGACGCTTTATAAGACAACCCCTACTGCACTAACTCTGAGTGAAAATTATAGTAAATTACAAAATTCGAAGGACAGACAGGAAACAGGACCAGAATGAAATGTTCTCACCCAGTTCTAATTTATGGAAAAAATGGTAATTCTGCAAAACTTCCAAAACCTAACTTCACTTACAAGAGGCTGTTCAGATTTCTGTATTTCAGCATGGTTTAGCGGGCAGGATCCTCAGTTCCGGGATCGAATTGCCTCCATTAGAATTCTAGCTCACTCCTCACTGGCTGGATAACCTCAGACAAATCACCTAGCCACCCGAAGTCTCAATGTCTGCATCTGTAGTACTGGAGAAATGGAAAGTTTTAATTCCTGAGGTCCTCATGAGGATTAAATGAAACATAATATGTAAAGTGCTTCTGGCATAGAGTGAGCATCCAATAAATGTTAGGTATTATTTTTCTTAATGTTTTAAGAATCAAAAGTCATCTAGTACAGTTCAGAGATTTCCAGCCTTGGAGGCACATTGGAATGACCTGAGAGGCATAAAAATAGTGACACCTGTCGCACTCCAGAGATTCTGATATAAATGGTCTGGAGGGAGGCCTTTGCATGGTGGGTTTTGAAGGGCTCCCAAGGTAGTTCTAAGGTCCTGTGGAGATTTGGGAGCACAGGTCCGTTAAAGAGGACGTTAGAGATGATTCAGGGCTAACTTTTCATTTCTTAGATGAGAACACTGAGACCCAAAGTGGTGACAGGACGTGCTTAACAACAGCCAGGTGGTGGGTGGAAAACTGGAAACTGGTACCCCAAGGACTCCCACCCATGGCCCTTTCCCTCTTGTGTGGCCACCACAAGGACAGATGAGCCCAGGGCAGCCCATGTGACCCTCCTCACCAAGAACCCAGAGCTGGGACAAGGGACATTGGCCTCCTAAGTCTACCTAATGCCAAATTCAAGGCTCCAGGAATGACTTTGTTCTCCCTTGATTTGACAATCTCCCTACACTTTCAGGTTTGATTCATAATAAGATTCAGGTTCTGCCTGTGTTTGTTTGAATTAGGCTTTTATTTCATTTATTCCATTGTCCTTGGCTCAGAGCTATATTTTAGGGCCCCAAACCATAACTTTCCTTCATTTTTTTCCTTTCTTCTTTCCTCCCACGCTCCCTTCTCTTTCTTCCTTCCCTCTTTTCATGCCTCCTGTAACTCCACCCTCAGAAGGACATTTGTCTCAGATGACTACCTTCCTCCACCCTCGTGAATAACCTTCTGCGTGGGAGTCGCCTCCTCCTTTTAAATTGTTTCTGGAAATAGGAGTGTTCCTTAGTTCATAATAGTGATTCTGCTAAAGTGCCAATAATTCTCAGGATCAGAGAGCCAGCTTCACCACAAGGCTGGGAAATGTGGGGGGAATTCTGTGACTGCTCCCTTGTTGAAAGGCTGACCCCTAAGGGCTCAGAGACATGGACTGCTAGCTGGTGGTGTCAGGAATTTCCCAGGAGCAGGCACAGTATTCAAAAAAAAAAAAATTCTTTTCCTTTTTTTTCTCTCCAGCTTTAGCCTTTACAAATATTAGCCCTTTGTCATTTTTCTCTGAGCTTCTAATTACTGAGATTGAAGGGAACAAATTCAATGAGCCAGAGAAAGGTGAGTATAGACCATGGTTCTCAAGAACCTAGCCTTTAAAAAAAAAAAGTATTCTTACACGAATAAAATTGGATACCAAATTGAATATACAATATTGCTCATTTTCTCATATATATATATGATTATATATCCCACTGAATGATGGAATTAAAGGAATATTTTTTATTGTCGCTGATCTGTAGCTCCTCATTCTTTTATGATGAATATGTATTACTCATGTATCAAAAAAGCAATAAACCCATTACTTTAAAAACAAAACAAATGCTAAATATTGATCTTAGAATAAAACCCTTGCAGGCATTCTTGTTTAATATTCATTGTCCCCAAACTGTTTTCATATGATACTCAAGATCTTAAGAGTTATAAAATTAACTGATTTCTTTCATCGCTTGTTGATTTGTGTGTACCTGTGCACACATGCTCAAATCTCTTGTATTTTTGTCCTTTATTCCATCCCCCACTTATCACTAAATTTAGGCCAATTTGTATCATTTCTCAGGCCTTCTCAGCCTTTGTGACATTTCCAATTCCATCTGCAGATTTAATTAATGTGCTGCTTATTCATTCTTCCACATCACTGATAACAAGAGACATAAAATCGGACCTGGTACTGACTGCTACATAATCCTCGATACCTCCCACCACTGGACACATCCTTCTGCTTTACCCAGTTTTTGAGCCCCGCTGATTGAAACTGATTTTGCAAGTAAAATTCACTCAGACATCGCATACAATGATTTATGAAGTCCACGCAGCTGTGTGGTGTCCCATTAATCACAGACACTACAATAATCTATTTGTGTGCAGTAGTCCTCATAAATTGGAATAAAATAAATTCCACAAGCGCATCTTTGGCTTTTGCGACAGGGCACATGGTATTATTCAGGGCACCATCCACAAAATGCAATGTTAGCAGACTTGCAGATTCCTGAGGTTGGTCAAGCAAGCAAAAATATGCATTCTTTTACCGATGCATGCCAAAACTAAAGAAATTACGGCTTGTTCAGCCACCGAGTGAAAGGATTTCTCTGGGGGTCAGCTATCTCAAATTTTTTCATGAAAACTTATGTAAACAAACAGAGTATGTGAGGCACAACAGTAAACGTGGCAAGATGATTTTTGTCAACAAACAGTCCAGAACTGTATCTTCAAATAAATGTTGAACACTTATACATCGTCACCATTTGGAGACCCTTATTTCAATGATGTGATGAAACAATTTTGTAAATTCTCTTTTGAGATTGATCTGTGTTTCACATGACAAAAGAATCGTTAGTGGCAAGGTCCCTTCATTTGTGAGTGTATTTCTTATTTTGAATACTGTCCAAAATTGTTGCAAACCATGTCTCGTAAAGATTGTGAATGATCCAGTTAGGTATTCGTAATTTGTTTTTCAAAATATAAAGAGATTTATTTTTGCCTAATTATAAAGAGAATATTGTAAAGTTAAAAGTTAACAGTATAAGAATATATTGCATGAAATGATAATGGTATGACAATAAAATAAAAAAGAATTGCATGAAGTCCTGACACACAAAAACAATCACCCTTAATATATTAGTGAATAGCGTTTCCAGAATATTTATCCATATTTGTGTATTTGTGGGTGGAGAGATATAGAAATAAATAAAATGGGACGAGATTCTACCATAATTTTTATATTATTGTATTATACTAATTATAATTGTAATATTATATTACTTGCTTTTAAAATATCAACACTATAAAAAACAAAATAAAAATAAACACTATATTGTGGCTATCTCTCTAATACACATCGTTTTAATAACTATAATTTCCCATTACATAGATTTATTTAATCAACACTTAATTAATGGACATTCAGTTTAATGGGCATTTAGTTATCAATTTTTTTAACCGTGAACAGGACTATCATGGACATCCTGGGTGCAAGATATTTATACACTTGACCTAATTCTCTTCTTCTTAGGAAAGGAGTTTTTTTGAATAAGAAATGTTCCTAGAATCAGAATTATTTTCTTAGAATAAACTCTTAAAATTGTGATAGCTGGATCAGGGATATGTCCAGCTAATATTTTGAGGTGCATTGCTAAGCTGACTTCCAGAAAAATTATACCAAGTTACGCTATCGCCAGTAATTCATAAGAGTCTTTATTGCCCCCAACCTTGCTAACCCTGGATATTTCAAATCGTTAAAGTGTTTGTCAACCTAGTAGATAAAAAGTATCTTTTCATTATTTTAATATGCATGTCTTTGACTATATTTGGTTGAACATCTTTTCATATGTTTTTTGGTCATTTATATTTCTTCTTTGGGGAGTTATCTTTCCTTATGTATTTCCATTTGGGAGAGGCAATGTTCATCAATTTCATTGATTTATAGAACTATATATTTACACTATGGTAATGCTGTTTTTAATCAAAACCAAGGTATAAGCCTAACAAATCTAATTGCCTTATAAATTGGTAATTGGGTCAGAGGCCGGTTCCAAAAATATTTTGAGAAATGGCAACACTCTCAGAAAATGGGCTTATTTTCCCAAGGTGATAATGTTAGTGCTTTGAAAAACAATAACCATCTGTGTATCTGATTCTTGTATGTTTGTTTAAATAAAGCATTATAATCCTTGGCTTGATTAAGAGCTTGTGCTCTGGAATCAGGGTGCCTGTCTTTGAATCCTGATTCTTTTTCGAACCTGGGTGACCCAGACATGTGACTCAACTATGTTGTGCCTTAGTTTCTTCGTCTATAGAATGAAGATGATTAATAGTCCCTACTGTATAGAGTTGTTGGGGATTCAGTGAGAGGATGTATATAATGTATATAGAATAGAACTGAAGACATTGTAAGTGCTCAATGAATATTAGCTATTATAGTTACAATATTACATGGTTTCATGACCTGCTCAAACCTAAACCACCAGACTCACTGTGAGGCAATTTTTAAATGTATATTTAGTTACTCTTTCTTTTTATTTTTTTAAGATTTTATTTATATATTTGACAGAGACAGACACAGCGAGAGAGGGAACACAAGCAGGGGGAGTGGGAGAGGGAGAAGCAGGCTTCCCGCTGAGCAGGGAGCCTGATGCGGGACTCGATCCTAGGACCCCGGGATCATGACCTGAGCCGAAGGCAGATGCTTAACGACTGAGCCACCCAGGCGCCCCCTTGGTTACTCTTTCTGCAGGTAAGCTGCCCTGATGATATGCTTAGACTCCTCACATTTCATTTTTAACAACTAAAAAATAAAATTAGGGAAAGTTCTAGAGTGAGAAACCAGGAACCAAAAGGGACTGTCTCCTTAGTTCTTTGGTGGCTTTAAAAACAACAACAACAACAACAACAGGAGAGGGCACCTGGATGGCTCAGTTGTTAAGCGTCTGCCTTCAGCTCAGGTCATGATCCCAGAGTTCTGGGATCGAGCCCCACATTGGGCTCCCTGCCTGGCAGGAAGCCTGCTTCTCCCTCTCCCACTCCCCCTGCTTGTGTTCCCTCTCTCACTGTGTATCTCTCTGTCAAATAAGTAAAATCTTTTAAAAAACGACAACAACAGGAGACTAAAAAAAGACGTTCGAATCCATGCACAGGTCTGACAGTTTATGCATCACTGAAGTAGGATTTAGATATTTGAGGAGCAGGTGAGTTGGATGCTGAGGGGGTGGGAAAGACCTGGAAGCTGGGTCCGTCCATAAGGTTTGGGTAGAGTCATGGTTCTCAACAGGTAAATGACTACTGCCCTAATCTGTGAGGGAGGACATGGAAGCACTAAACAGCCTAGCCAAGATGTTCTAATCATGGAGTAAGATAAACAGACCAGACTCAATGCACAATGAGTTGGTACTGGATAGAGGATACTATAATGTCATAGGGAGACATGAAGTCACCAAGACCTGGATCTGAATCCTGACTCAGGCACAGGGCCAATGTCCTTGGAATATTAATAAAATTTCTCTGAGCCTCAGTTCCTCTTCTTAAAAATATGTCTGATCAGACCCTATGATGAGGATTGAAAGAATTAATATATGCAAAGCATTTAACATGTATGTGGTTCCATGTGCTCAGCCAATGGTTACTCGGAAGCAGAGGAGACATTTAAAATACTTAAGAACTAAACTGCATGGTCACTGGTTAATCAGAACTAATGCCTGATCAGTGAAGCCAATTAGAAGGAATCCCAGTGAATGGAAAAGTTGACTCAACCAACAACAAGGGATGCAGCCCCACACATCCTACTGGTATGTAGTGTTTCTGAGAGATAAGAAAGGGGTTTTCATAGTGAATAAATGTTCCAGAGTTTGGGGCTTGGAGAAAGAACCTGACCTAGCATGCCATATAAACAGTCTAGAGTTAGACGGAGGGGAAAAAACGGAGGGGAGGTCTGGTTTCTAGAGACTACTCTGGGACCAGGTGAAGTGCCTCAGGGTGCTATGGTAGTAGCTGGGGCACAGGAAGACAGGTGGTGCCCATCAGAACTCAAGCAGCAATTGTCCAGACAACAGAGAACAATCCCAGACACCATCGCTGCTAATCCGCCCAGGATGCAGACAACTAGGTGTCTAGGCGAAAAGAACACCATCCCAGTGATAGAATGAGTCAGAAAGAAGAGAGAGAAGCTAATACCAAATGAATTCATGCTAAATTGTGGCAATTGAAGGCAAAAGGTCCTTTTGTACTATCTACTCAGGAGCAGAACTGGAGTCAGAACTAATCCGGAGGTAGACCAACAACTAACTTGCTGATACTGAGGAGGGCGGAGCAGGGCTGCGTGCTGCACCCACCATGCGTGCCATGTGTGAGGCTGCTAAGAGTCAGCAAATGGAAGGTAATCAGCATGGAAGGACCTCACTTTCCTCATCTATAAAATGAAGGAATTGAACCTGAACATATTTGAAGCCTCTTCTGATACTTAAAATATATATATATTTTTCTGTCTATAAGAAATCTCTGGGCACAAAGCAGACACCCCTGGGGATAGTACTAAAGAGGCCTCCAGTCTCGGCGAGTACTTGGCTCACAAAATGCTGATGCCTAATACATGCTAAGTAATACTCTGTATACTTAAGTTGTTCACCTGAGAAAATATGGTTTTAATGAAAAGCTAAAAGCTTCTCTCAGGTTCTAACCGTGTGGCAAAGCACAAAGTGGAAAACCAAAAGGTGAGTTGAACCCGTGAAACTCAGGAACTCCTCACCTATTTTGAATTTTCAAAATCTACTGTGGCATGTTTGGCTTTATCTTGCAGCTCATTGTCTTTGGTAAGTCTCCCAACTAGCTTTCTTCCTTCCATTCATTGTCCCTCTGTTACTCTGCTGCCATAATTTCAACTTTTTAGTACATATAAGATGCCATTACTAGTAAGCAACATTATTTTATATACCACTGAGAAAGAAAATAAACTGCCAATTAAACTATGACGTGCCATCAATTGTGGGATGCATCCCACATTCAGAGCTGCTAAAATATTTTAAAAGTGTGTCTCAAAGTCAATAAAATATGTTATCTTTATAAAATATGAATCTGATGAGGTCACTTGTCTCTAAAAGCTCCAAACCTTCCCCTCCAGAATGAAGTCTAAACTCTTTGCTACAGATCTTAGGCCTCTATTGTCCAGCCCAACCTTATTGGCCTTGTCTCCTAACATTTGCTGCCAGGCATCCAGTCTCCTCAGACCTCATTTTTTCCCCCACAGCAAAAGCACATGTTATCTTCCTTCTTTCAACAACATTTATTAAATGCCTACTGTGTACCAAGCTCTATTCGAGGCACTCTGCTGTTTTCTTTGCTTGGAATCTCTTCAGCTCTTTCCCCCTAAACCTGGTGTCTATTCTTCTTTCAAGATTCAACCCAACTCTCTTCTCATTCATGAAAAAGTTTTAACTGTATCCAATTTTCTCATGTAGGCTTGATTTTGTCAACTTCTATTACACTATATTGAAACTGTTGACTTTCCAGTTGCCCGTGCTAGACAGTGGCCCCTCCCTCAAACACAAGGAAAGACATTGATTTTTGTAACTAGAGTAGTGATTAGAAATGTAGGATCCAGCTTGCTGGCTTCAAAGGCCCTATCATGCCTTACAGGGAATCATGCATCCTAAGTGGTGAGACAGACATGGAAAGTACAGACTTTAGGGGAAGTACAGACTGTAAGGAGTAAAATCACTATGAGGTGAAGCTCTTGGGTTTGATCCTCACACAGGTCAGAAGTACTCCTATGTTCTAGAACCATACACTAGACTGTATTTCAAAAGCTTTGAAAGTAGCAAAGACTTAGTGAATATCTGAACCTATTATAGGTTTAAAAAATCCCATCATTAAAAATGCTAGAAGACTTATGATCTCTTATATGCTCAGAATCCTATAGGTGCTAATTTCCTAAGTGACTGATGAGAAACTCTTATTAAATAACTTATTCAAAGTTACATGGACAGTAATAAACACAGTCAGAATTTCATCCCAGGTCAATTCAATTCCCAAGATCATGTTCTTTCCATTAGAGCACTTTATAGCGCAATGCCACATCATCACTGAGGACATTTTTTTTTTTTTAGTCAGTAATTTGTCAAGGAAAAAATTGAATAGTCCTCTTCTTTAAATACCTGTGATTGGCAGTGCTGGTTGGCTCTTCTCCCTGGCAAATCTAAACAAGAAACATGATATGGTCTTTGACAATAATCAGCCGATGATGCAGACTCTTAGAATCTCTCCTATATGGTTTCATGCCCTGTGATCCCCATCTTCCAGTTTTCTTGCTAATCTACATGGTCACAGTTTGCTGGCAACTAGCACTTGGTCAATGAACGTGTTTTGTTGCATGAACTTTAGTTTGAGCTTGAAAAATTTGTGAAGAACAACCAATGTAGCCAATAAGATGATCAAGACACATTAAGCTATCAGTTAATTAGTGAAAAGAATATGAATAGGATGGCCTTAGAATCCAATACCAAAATATTAGAATAGTCTTTAAGTTCAAATGATAAATAGAAGGAGGTGCCAATTTAAAGTCCATAATAAACTTATGGATGTCAATGTGATAAGGGTAATACTTGTGGGGGGGAAGGTTTCAAAGGGCAGCATACTTGGGCAGTATTGCAAAGAAGGCTTGGAGAGGAAGTCATATATTCTGACAGAGGCAGAAAAAAGGAGAAGAATGGGGGTTTGAAGAGTTTCATTGTCTTTTGAGTGCATAGGACCTTGGTAACCCCCCAATAAATCCATGGGCAGGGACAGTGTGAGCGTGTGGAAGCTCACTCTCACTGGGGAGCAGAATGGAGGTGGCTACCCTCTCATTTGAGTAAGTGGAAAGTTTTGATATTACTTATTTTAATTGCCACTACTCAGTGCTAAGAAAATGTTGTTAAGATCTCCTAAGAACATTATGATAATTTAAAAAATGTAAATGCTAGAACTGGTAACATAATCATTTCACAACATTCCATGGTCAAACAAACAATTGCTTGTTGTTTATAGGTGATGTCAAAATGGCATTTGGTCTGAGAACGTATAATAATACCTGGGGCCTGAATAAGCAATTAATGTTATTTCTGTTTAGGCTAAAATATGTTAGGATGAGCTGACCGCTATAACAAACAAGCCCCAAATCTCAGTGACTTCTCACAGTAAATATTCATTTCTCCCTAAGATCACCATCCACTGAGATTTCAGTGAGATCTATGTATGTGAATGTGTCTGTATGTAGGAGGTCAGCTTCAGACAGCCATTGAGGGATCCAGGTTCTATCCATTTAGTGGTTCCAAATTCGACTTGTGCCTCAGGTCCTCCATGGTATGATTTGCAGCCAGCCAACAGAGAAAGAATAAAAGAAATATGCAGGATTGTGGAGAGGTTTTAGAGGCCAGCCTAGACAAGATCCCCATCCACATTTCCATGCACATTCCATGGCCCCATCTAACCTCAAGGAAGATGGTAAGTGTTGCCTAGTTGTGTGTCCAGAATGAAAAGAAGGAACATAGAAATTGGTAAGCACTACCATTTCCCCCAGAAAACAGGTAATAAATTCTCATTTCAATGACAAAACATCTGTATGATATATAGGATATGAATATAAAAATACCAGTATTCTGATGAACATTATCATATCAGAATTTACAATTCAAATAAATGATGTCTCCTTGTCAGCAGTTACTTGGAAAAGCTGAATGCTGGTTCCATGGAAACCACCAATGCCTAACCATCTTTTTTATTGAGATATAATTGACATATAACATTTATTAGTTTCAGAGGTATAAAATAATGATTTGATATTTGTATATATTGTGAAATGAGCACCATTTTTTAAACTTTTTTAGAACATATTTTTTCTGGAACATGTGTTGGTTCTCTTAAATATTCCCAGCAAATATCCATCCTTTGAGGAGGAATTTGCTAGAGATTAATAAAAATTAATTTCAAGCCAAGTCTGGTGAATGAAGAAGGTAATCTACTTGAGTTATAGTATGTCAAATCATATATGATGGTTAAACAATGAAGCTTATTTTCCCACGGGACTACACAAGGCAATTCCAAAGTAAACATTATAGGAATGATTTGAGCACTTTCACTAAGTGTTTGAGGGAGTGTGCAGATAAAAGTTTCTGGAAGGCAATCTGGCAGTGTCAAAAATAGGCATACTTTTGACCCACAATTAGCAATTCCACTTTAGGAATTTACTAAAGGAAGTCAATGGATAGATGTTTGAAGATTTTGCTAAACTGGAATGTACTGCAGCTTTGTTTGTGACAGTGAAAATATAAAACAAACAAAAAACCCCTAAAGATATATTAATATGGCATTATTTAATATGGTACACCCATGCAATGTAATAATATTCGGTAGTAATAAAAAGGATGTAGTTTTTATCCTAAAGATCAATATGCCATGTATAGGTATAAGTGAAAAAGCATTTATAAACTATGATGCATATCCCATTTTATATTTTATACTTTAAAGGGGAAAATAAGCCTTCAAGGATGTATAAGAAATGTCATTAATGGTTAATATTTCAGTGATGGAATTATAGGTGATATTTTATTTCTTTTTTTTTTTAAACTTGCTTGTATTTTCTCATGTCCGCCAACCCCCATGAGCATGTACTTGTGGAGAATATTTAAAAAAAAAAAGAAGTAGTAGTGTGTAACATGGATTCTGGAGCCATACCGCCTGTGTTTGAATCCCAAATTTTCCTTTCAAATAGGTGTGACATTGGGCATATTATTAACCTTTCTGTGTCTCTGGTTCCCCACCTATAAAATGCAGGTAATTGTGTACCTATTTCAACAGGCTATAGTGAAGACTAGTCATGACAATATACTCAGGTAATGAGCAAATATACACATTGTAAATACTTCATAAATATTTCTTATTCAATAATTAGGAAACCAATGAAGCTATTTCTATTCTGAGAAAAGCACTAATGGCTATTTTAAGTTTTCATATGCAAATTAACAAAGAAGGCAAGATCTTGTGGTAGATGTTAATTTTAAGGTGGGTCCACAAAAAACAATAAAACTGAAAAGAAAAACAATTTACCTTTCCCAACTTCCTTCCTGAGACAGTGATATACACAGGCTCTGATGGTATAATAGGACTGGTTTCCAGACTCAATAGCCATCCACGGAGTTCTAAGATCTTGCAAGCCACACAGCCTTCTGTGCCTCAGATTCCTTAACTATAAAGTGGAGACAGCATTTAGGCATTGGAGGTAATATAAGGCTATTCTGTACATTAATTAAAATAACCCTTGTGAAGAGCTTATTAGCAGGCACTCTACAAAGGTTAGCTATTACTATTATTATCATTATTATTGATATACCCTTTGAAATACTATTAATGAACTAACCTTTAAAATAAGACTGGAATAGGTCCAAGAAAATATTACAAAGGCTACAACCCCAGGGCTAGACAGACTGCCCAAGTGGGACCAACAGAAAGATCCATAGGAAGGGTGGGAAAAGGTGAATGCCTGGTCAGGTAGATGCTGCACAGCAATGGGTACTGGGCTATCACATAGCAGGGATTCTCGCTCCAGCCTAAAACTTGAGGAGACCCTCGATGAGAAGGACTCCAAAAATAACAGTAGACGATGAGAAGGACTCCAAAAATAATATAAAAGAACACCCATTTTATCCATACTATACCCTGTGTGGTTGGTATTCAAATTTGTCTACATTTTACAAGGAAGAAACTGATTCAGAAAGGATAAATACCTTGTTCAAACATACGCAAACAGCGAGAGAGAGAACCGGTGCTGTGCACGTGCCTTCCTGTGTTCTAATACGTCCAGAGTAGCTGCCGTACACAGGCAGGGTAGATAAGACAGGAGCTGCCTCAGTAAAATTAGGTACTAGGGGGTGATAATCTAGCCCAAGTACCAGATCCAGAGCCCAAGATCAGATGGCTGAGCCTCCAGACCAGGGGTTTCCCTGCCACTGACAGGGTCCAAGCCCAAGGTGAGCCCAGCTGAGGTTGGCCAGAGCCATGGCGGGGAGAGGGGAAAAGAGCAGGTTTCTTGTCCTGGTTTCTTCATAGATCTTTCTACTATGTATGCAACATCTTTAGAAAACAAGGAGACTTGTTCTCTGGTGCAATTCAGTTCTAAGAGTGTGTTTTTCAGACTCAAATGCCAACTCCTACATTTTTCTTTTTGTTTCCGGAAAACACAAACATCCCAGCGTGTGACTAGAGTGGAGAGGTCGAACTAGGCACCGTACCAAGGAGGAGGGCTCTAATACCACTGGTCTGTCTATTGCTCTCTTATTTCCACTTTCTGCTAGATCCCCAGCTGAGCATTTGATTTTTAGACATTTTCAACAATTTAGCAAACCCCTCCCATCCAACCCCCCCAACGGCCAATAGAGGGCGGACTGTCTCTTCTTCCAGACCTCCATCAGAAGTATAGTCTAACTCCCTTTCCGTTTAGACCTGTGGGATTTGGTTTTGTGCACTACCCACCCCCCCACACCCCCAGTTTGGAAGACTCCTTTATGTCCCACCACCCTTTCAAAGCCTTATTTTAGAGGCATTTACTAAAACCAAGAGAGAGAGGCTGCAGACAAGAATGTTCATACATCTTTTTACCTATAATTCTTCCCTCTCTTTATCAACTCATTCAGGCGTGTGTACATTCTTACGAGTCATGTGCCCTCCCCCCCCAAGAAGCTGACAATTTAATGGAGTCCAGACCTATTTAGAGAAAGTTGTATAATATACCATGATAAATGCTACAAGCAGAGGTAGTTACAAAATGTTTAGAATAGATCAGGGAATGAGCTCAAGAGACTTCCCAGAGGAGGAGGCATTAGACCATATTCCATGTATGACTCTATCTCTTTCATTTGTATAGAACTTCCAGGGTCTGTGTTATCCCTCCCAGTCTACTTTCTCCCTTGACCCCCAATTGTCACCATGTTGGGCCCACCTATCCTTTCTTCTGGATCTTTACTCTGGTCTCTAAAGATGAGGGAATCCTTTTGTTTGAGCCTCAATATCAGCCTTGGCTTCTGGCCACCTAAGAGTCCCTCCTGGATCCCAGGGAAGAAACTGCTATTTCATAACTGAGCTCCTAGTTCACACACTGGTTTCAGATAAGTTGCCAGACCCTTGCTGGCTGCTTATTTATTACTAGTTACAGGCCTCATGTAACTCTTCCTGTTTTCTCCTTTGCTTCTCTATGAATTCTATGGCACAGGACCCCATATAAGTTGAATTTTCTAAGTTGATATATCCATCTTAGTCTTAAGAATCTCTCCAGTCCTTTCTAAGGTTAACTTGATTTCCCATGAGAAGTCAGCCTTTATCGCCTTGTGTTTGTCTACCTTCCACCGGAATCTCAGGAAAGATGGATGGTGATCTCCATATTGTTCCTTGCTTGTGTTCAATCTCTAGCTTTCCCTAACCCTTAATATATTGCCTTAAAAAAATAAAAAACGCAAACACAAAAGTAGGACCTTGAGAATGATTATTCTTATTTTTTCAGTTGACAGTGGCTTTCTCACTCCTGCATTCTTTTTTCCACCACCTGACCTTGGCTTTTCCTGTTGAGTCCTACAATGTTATCTGCTACATTTTAATAATGTCTTTATACTTGCATTTGAACAGAAATATAGATAACCTCTCTGCAAGAGTGGCAAAGGCCTTTTAACACAGCACAATGATGACAGTTTGTTGGCAAATCCCACAGCAAAGTGCTGGTGCCTTGTTGGGATACAAGCAACAGTCATGTTTAACAGTGTGGTGTGTTTTTATCTTTCTTGAATTCTGCTAATAGAAAATCGAGCATATTTCAAACAGTTTCACTAATAGTTATAATTGCAGAACCTCAGGCTATGAGGTCTTTCAGAGGGCATCTAACCTGACCTACACAACTACAGGAATTGTCTCTACAACATCTTTGGAAACTAGTCATCCCAACAGCTCTTTAGACCCTATTAGAAAACGGGATGTTCATTCCCCCTTTCTATTGTTGAAAATCTTCTCTGTCACCCACTGATAATCAGTAGTAGTTAATGAGTCTCTTCCTCTCCTCAGGACAAAGAAATACGATTGGAGAAACATTTAGTTTTCTGATGCCAGTGACTGGGGAATATTCCACTGGTTAACTCTGGCTTTTTGGTTCAGAATTGGAGTGGTTAAATCCAAAATATTTATGGTAAGTATAAATTTGTTCCGAAGACAGAGGATTTCAAAGGCATCTTTGTTTCCTTTCTCCTTACAATTCTGTGCTATTAACTTTTGGTTCATTAGTCACGATTTTCAGGATCCACTTGGCTGCCACCTTTCTGGAACCAGACTATTCCGGATCAGAAGGTCCGCTGCCCATTCCCACCTCACACCTGCCACAGGACTTGATTTTTTCACACACACCCCCCCACACGATGCAAGTCACTTTTTGTTAATTCACGAATTTTATTGACCTTGGTACATATCCTGTGAATGGTGGGTCATTACAGAGCCTGTCATTTCCGAACGTTTTCTGACAGTCACAGAAGAGAAACAATCTCCGCACAACGCATTTTGCATCACTTCAGTTACTTCTTCACTGGGGTTCTCACAAATAACATGTCACACATCTTCTTTATTAATATATTTACAGTATATTTACAATAAACAAATAAACGGGGGGAAAAAAGAAGGAAACCCATCACTTCTGTCCAGGAGCTTGGGAAAGAACAGGGCAACGTCAGATGACATTAATGATGCACGAGAAACACGGGTCCAATCATGTCAAGACTTGTAGTAATCCAGTATTCGGCCTTACTCAAGGGAGAGAAATTCAGCTCTGCTACTTTCCATTCACCCCCTCCCATAACAGCACCTCGGCACAGACGGCAGAGCGACCAGACACACAGGATGTGGACAGTTAAAATTCAACTCAAGCTACAGCAGTCCTCAACCATCCTCCCCACCCCCTGCGGAATATTTACCTAGACCGTTTAAAGCACTTAATTAATTCACCAGCAGCTTCGCTGGAGGCGTCTCGAGCTTCCCGAGACTCCATTACATAATATCTTTCACAAAGTCTATCCCCAGCTCGAGTGGAAGATGGATTCTCATCCATTTGCGGAGGTTTCCGTGCATTCGCTTCCCTTTGGATCCGGCGGGTGCCCCAGCCAAGGCTGCAGCAACCCCGTCGGCCCCGAGCTTCGGCGGTCCCCACCACTCTCCGAACTCAAAGCCGGCCCAGTAGGGGCAGCCGGCTCGCCCTCGGGGCGCCCAGGCCACAGCCACGGTGGCCGCGGAGCCTGCGGTCGCCCGGCACGCCGCGCCTCTCGCTGCCCGCGGTGTGCGCCCCGAGCCCAAGCCGCAGCGCGCCCGCAGAGCCCCGGCGAAGGAGGCGCGCGAAGGCTCGGCCTCAGGGCCGGCTCGGCTCGCCGGGCTCCAGCCGGAGGAGCCGGAGCGGGAGGAGGAAGAGGAGGAGGCGGAGGCGGAGGCGGAGGAGGAGGAAGAGGAGGAGGAGGAGGCGTGTGAGGGAGGAAGGACCCGGCAGCCCGCGAGGGAGGGCGGGGGAGGGGGCCGGCCGGGCCGGGAGGGGTGGGGGGGCAGCCAATGAGAGGCGCGCGGGGGGGGGGGGCGAGGTCTGGGGGATGAGGTAGGATGGGGGAGGGCGCAGCCCGAGCGGCGGAGGCTCGAGCCATAAACAAGCGCCCGGAGGAGCCGCGCAGGAGTGAGGCGAGCGGGGCGCGCGGAGTGGACGCCGCGGACCTTCTGCTGCGCCACCGCGCCCACTCGGCGGCTCGGGAGGCGGGGACCGGCCCGGAGGCTGCGCCGCCGCCACCACCGCCGCGGGGCCGGCCGAACCGGCGGAGGAGAGGGAAGAGGCGCCGCCAGCCGGGGCTGGAGCCCAGCGCAGCCGCCGCCACCGCCGCCGCCAGAAGTTTGGGTTGAACCGGAGCTGCCGGGAGGAAACTTTTTTTCTTTTTTCCCCCTCCCTCCCGGGAGGAGGAGGAAGAAGGGAAGCCACCGCTGGCGCCAACGCTAGTGGGCTCGGGGTCGGCGCGGCCCGCAGCGGGGGGCGGGGGCCTCGCCCCGCGAGGGGAGGCGCGCCCCGGGGGCCCCGAGGGGGGCGGCGAGGACCGCGGGCTGCGGGTGCGGCGGCGGCGGCGCGTGTGCCCCGCGCAGGGGAGGACGCCCGCCCCGCTCCCGGCCCGGCTGCGAGGAGGAGGCGGCGGCGGCGCAGGAGGATGTACTTGGTGGCGGGGGGCAGGGGGCTGGCCGGCTGCGGGCACCTCCTGGTCTGGCTGCTGGGGCTGCTGCTGCTGCTGGCGCGCTCCGGCACCCGGGCGCTGGTCTGCCTGCCCTGCGACGAGTCCAAGTGCGAAGAGCCCAGGAGCTGCCCCGGGAGCATCGTGCAGGGCGTCTGCGGCTGCTGCTACATGTGCGCCCGGCAGAGGAACGAGAGCTGCGGCGGCGCCTACGGGCTCCACGGAGCCTGCGACCGGGGGCTGCGCTGTGTCATCCGCCCCCCGCTCAATGGCGACTCCATCACCGAGTACGAAGTGGGCGTATGCGAAGGTACGGCCGCCCGCCGCGGGCCCCCTCCCACCTGGCTGCGCCGAACAAAGTTTGGCCGAGACTTTCCCGAGGAGAGAGGGCTCCGCGGGAGGAGGGGGCCGCCGCCCCCGGGAGAGGGCCCCCGCGTACCCTGGTTCCCGCTCGCCCGCTTCCCTGGGCGCTGGCCCGGCCTCGGGCTAGGGTGGATTTCATGGGTGGGGGCGGGCGGGTGGGGGTGGCCGCGCCGAGACCCGCACACGTGTGGCTGTTCGGGCTGGGACTGCGGGGGGTGGGGCGGGCCCCGCGCCCCGAGGTGGGGGCGCCGCGGGCAGGGGGCACTGCGGAGGCTGTCGCGAGCCCCTCGGGGAGTCCGGCCCCTGCCGCCCTCCCCGCACAAGCGCAGTGTGCTGCCGAGTGCTGCACATCGATCTCGAAAGTCCCTTTTCTGTTGGCGAGGAGACGTGTCTTCAGCTCACGCTCCCTGTGTGACTCTTTTATTATTTTTTCCTTGCTCTCTTCCTTCACCCCCTTCCTCTTCCTTCGCATGTAAATCAGTTTCAGCTCCGGAATATGTCAGCCCAGGGGAAGTTACATACGGTGGTTACTCATTTATTTGCCTATTGAAAACAGTCAAAGGCTTGCTCTTCTGAATGGGGGCGGGGGGTGGGGGGGTGTTGCACCTAGGAGTGAAAAGTTGTTGCTGACTATTCGTGGCTGCTTTTTTGAGATCAGATATCCGCGTGTTTCCTAGCGTGTTGCCGGTTCCTTCTGTTTTTGTTTGACAGCGAAGGCTGTTCTCCTGTTTTCTCCACGAAGCATTGTGCACCTGGGTGTGGAGACTGACAGAGGGAGAAGTGAGCCTCCGCTGGTTGGGTGGACCCCTGTGAGCGGGTGTCGGCCCTGAGCCCTGCCCGCCTGCCTCGGCCTCCGGGTGTTTGGTCAGGTTTGGGGACTAGAGAGAGGGGCAGTGAGTTCTTTTTATTTGGCTGTTGGGCAGGACTCGGTGAGCACCAGTTAGAAGCGGGATCCCTGCTCGGGCTGACGTCGGGGTGATGATGCTGTTCCGGGGCATCCTGGTGCAGAGCAGCTGCCTTCTGGAGGAGCGACCTGTCGCTCTTTGAGCTGGCCCCTTCCTTACCACGCACAGCCAGACTCAGCACACCAGAGAAGGTTTTCTTCTGAGGCATCCTTCTGTGTGCATGTGTTTATTTATCGTGCCGAGGTACTGAAAAAGAAGGTGGCAATCTTAAGGATAAAATGGGTCTATTAAAAGACTTCAATTCTGTGATTTTCTTTAAATACACATACATTTATTTACCCCTTTTAGAGTTTGGACAGTTCTGGAAAATCAAGGCGGCTTTTCTGGTTTGGAAGCTAGTGGGCAGTATGGAGTGAAGGGAACTCTTCTCAAAGGGAAGGGGCCCTGCCCTGCTGCACCCTTAGGACATTGGGCGAGAAGAGTTTATTTGCCTGAAACACAAAAGCCTCTGAACTGGTGTCAAGTCCCATGTTAATACATGTGTTTTTATTTCTCACATCAGGAAGAAATGGCCAGGAGATTAACTTCTGATACAATACAATTTTATGTGTTTGATTTGGGGAATTCTGAATGAGTTGGACTCAAAGATGCATCTTTGAACCCTGCCACTTGGAGTGTATAATTTACTTAAGCCAGCCTCCCATAAATCTAAAAAGAACAAGCAACATGAAAGAAGGGTAACTGCAGTGGAAACTGCTATGCTCTGAGAAGGACTTTTGGAGGTTTTAACGATTCTGACCCTTGTTTTGTTTCTTCTCAATGTACTGCTGGTGAAGGAAATGTGGAGCTGGGGGCTCGCACGGGAATGGAGTGTTTTGGCACCAGTCTTCCAGTATCACGGTATAGAGTTATTTTGGCAGTTTGTCGTGAGCTTTTCATTCCTCTGAAATGATGCGATCCCTCTTAGTTTGATTTCTTCTGGTAACACCCCATGCACTTGGTATTAGCCTCGAAGATGCTTGGAAGTACTTGTTTCCATGATTATATCTCAATTAGCGTTCTCTAGTGACACTTTTCATTTAGCAGGACTGTTTTCAGTTGCCAAAACTGGGCGCTTAGCATTTCTTTTTATCTAATCTTTTTAGAATTCTAAAAGCAGCCGTCAAGTTGTATTCTAAATCCATTAAACCAAAGTAAGAACACGGCTACCTGTCATGATACAGTGTTTGGATTTACACAGATACTGTCAATCGTCTGTCTGAAATTTCAAGTATTTTCATTTGACCACAAAATTTATGGAAAACATAGGATAACCTTTTTTTTTCTTTTTATAAAATTAGAGGAGTCTTTAAATGTCAGTAATTACATAGAAGGTGCGGACTCTTTTTTGTTAGTTTGCAAGAAACTTCTCAGTGGCTAGTCTTTCCTTCAGTTTGCATTTTTATTGAGAAATTCACACACTGAAACACGATTATTATAACTGACGTGACTAGGAACTGATATATTTTAATCATGTTGAAGTCTCTTTCGTTGCAATTTTTGCACTAAAATGACCCCTACTGGTTGTATCTGTTAATGAAAACTGTTTTTGAAAACATTTAATTGCCTACACTGAGAAATCCTATTGCATGTATAGATATATTATTATTACTAATCTACCGGCTTTGGAGGACATAAATTAAATACCAGTTACATTGTTCCGTTTGCCAAATTGCAGTAGTTTTTATTTGTGTTACTCTCCTTTCTGACTTTGTGGTGAAAAAAAAAATCATGTTTTTTAACTGTGGTTCACATAATGAGTTAGATAAATCAGAAGCAAAGGTGGACCCCTGCCAACCTGTGGCTCACTGTCTTAGGTTTTGAAAGCATGCCAGCCCGTAGTAGGCTCTCAATAAATGTGTATTGAGCAAATGGATAAACAGTCTTCTCCATAGAAAGAATAGTGAAGAAAAAATATTTTCTGAAAGATGAAATAATGTGAAGAATTGTACCCTGTGAGTCACGTGACATACATGTACAGTTGGTCTTTTCAGCGTTGTTTAGATTATCAACCAAATCATTTCTTTTTAAATAAAATACATTTTTGGTTTAAGTGCATTTTAAAAACTGACCATAGAGCCAAGTACCTAAAGTTTTTTTCTGCTCTCTCGCAGTCTAAAAAAGTGCTTTTTGGCCCCCAGGAGGGCACAAGTCTCTTTACTGTTTCCACTCATTAGGTGAGTCCCTGTGGCCGTTTCTGACTTCCCAAGCGGCCTGTTCCTTGGCTGGGCTGCCTGCCTCCAGGTAAATCACCTAGAAGCTAGAGAAAAAGTTTGAATTCTGAACTCCTGAGGCAGAAGACTGGATGGGAGATCAAAGACAGAGTTTTGAAAAATTACCAAAGCGGGATTTTCTAGGAAGAAGGTTTTGATGGTACCATGAGGATTCTATTTTGAGATGGGGGTGAGGACCATTTTCCCTCTTATGTGGAATAGTACATGATGCTTCTGTTGTGAGGGGTTGGGGCAAGGTGGGGGGGGGGGCATGAGCGGCCTTCTCTCTCCACATAGTAAACAGGCACATGATGGCTTGAGTTTGACAGTTTGTGAGGACAGAGTGACTTGGAACCTGGCTGACATTACTGAGTGGCTCGGCCCTGAGAACTTTGTTGTATTGGAGCCAGATGATCACTGTCATAGACAAGTACCAACTTTTTTGTCCCCCATTGCATATTTACTCAGTAGCTTCGTCTTTATGGAACTTTCCATGTTTTTTATCATGGCATCCACCAAACTATCTCCTTCAAAACACAGTCCTTTTATTTCTCCCAGGTATTTTAACTTTTCCTTCCACCTAGTTTTCATGGGGACAGTGAGGAGGAAAACCATACTGTGGTTATGTGGTGGGTGCTTACAGCAAACAGTGTTGGATTCTGAATCTATTGCCTTTAGAAGGTTATAGTTTCTTTTCAAAACCCTGGAAAACTGAGTCGGGGATAGAGATGATGGCTCTTTGGAAAAGAATTTATGGAGGATCTGAGGTCAGGCTGCAGGAGGCAGGTTTGTTTCCTAAACCAAACCCGTTTGGTTAATGCACAAGCCACACAGATCTCCTCTCATTGCTCTGAAATGTAGGACTTGGAGTCAAGAGTCCATGCATTTTAATTTTACTAATTAAAAAGAAGAGGGGAGGGGCAAAGTTAATACTCCTGTATTGGCATTTGAAAACTTGAAACACCCAGGACTCCTCATTTTTGAGGAATGTGTTTTGCTTCCCATCTCAAAAGTCTTCAGGTGGAATGAGCTCATAGAGAAAGCCAGCAGAGGGCCTATAAAATTATGATACTAGGGTATGGGAAGAGAAACCAATGCAAGTAAACAAGGAAATAATTAGTTCCTCCCAGAAGTAAATATTGACAAAATATGGAGAGACTATTCACTGCACATACATAAATGACAGGACTTGGTGACCTTCGCTTTGACTCTCAAGCTTGCAGAATCCTGTTATTCAGGAATCCAGTCACATAAAACACTTGGCAAAGGGCAAATGAATTGCATAGTACCAGAAAGGCAAAAATAGCACATCTAGAGATATTTGCTGCCATTAATTCATGCTTAACAGTGACCAGCAGAATCCACATGCAGGTATGTTGGCAGTGCAGTTGTGAACAGGTTAATTTATGAAGAAAACTGTTTGAAGAATCCTTAAACTGTGGGCATTGTGTCTAGCGATAGGTATTTAGTGAAACGGTGCATGCAGGTTTCTGTGTTCTGTGCAGCTTGGTTAGAAGCGATGCCTTGGATAAACAAGGGAACAGCTTGTGGGTGCTGGGGACAGGCATTATGGAGTTGGGAGGAGTAAGTAGATGACCCTAAAAAGATAAGGGAGTGGGAGGACCAAAGAATGACAAATGGGAGAAAGGAAAAATATTGAATTCATCTTCGGGCAACTGTGTCATCCTTTGAAGAATAATCCAAAATGCATTCCAGACATTAATTGTGAAATTCTTGAAAAAAATGTGGGTGTGTTTAACATGTTTCAGGTGACGGCAGGAACATGGCAGGATAGCAGTGCTGCTTTAGAATGTGGACGCCGTCAGATGAGCCATGGTATGATGGATGGAAGGCCAGGTGTGTTTGGTGAAGCAGGTTCCTGTAATACTGTGTTCCGGATGTGGCACAGGCGATATCAGGATTTTCGAGACACCCCAGTACAGCTCAATTAATTATTCGAAGAGGAAACTAGACTAGCCAAGCATGCATGAGTAACAAACTGAAAGCCTTCCTTCTCAGCGGTTGACTTCTCCAAAGCTGAATTTTCAGAGATCTGACTTGTCTTTGCATAGAAATCAGTCACTCTTTCATTGATTTCCTGCTCTGTACCAGGCCTTCTGCTGAGGCAGAGGGCAGCTGGGGAGCTTGGGGACCTCTCACATTTGTTCCCTACTCTCCATACTCTTTTCCTTCCTCCTTCCCTTTCCTCCCTCCCTTTCTTCCTTCCTCCCTTCCTCCCTCCCTTCCTTCCTTCCTCCCTCCCTTCCTTCCTCCCTTTCTTCCTTCCTCCTTTAAAGATTTTATTTATTTATTTGACAGAGAGATAGAGTGAGCCAGAGAGCACAAGTGGGGGGAATGACAGAGGGAGAGGGAGAAGCAGGCTCTCGGAGCCATACCACTCAGCACTCGATCCCAGGACCCCGGGATCATGACCTGAGCTGAAGGCAGATGCTTAATGGACTGAGACACCCAGGCGCCCCTCCTCTACACTCTCTTCATCTCAATAAAGAATAAGGCAGCAAGACCTTAAAAAGTCTACATAATAGTACAGGTTCAAGCCAGGTAGAAATGATTTTGCAAGTGTGTATATGTTTAGTTGTTGAGTGAAGTAGGTGGTTAAAATTTGTTCTAGGAATCGCAGCATCTGAGATGATCTTTTCAGGGTCTGGTGGCAAAGCTGAAAAGGAGAATTTGAATTCAGATTAGGTTTAAAAGTATGAATAGGAGCTCTTTTTTTGCTGGGGGATGGGATCCTACCCATTCTTCTTAGAGCCTGTGCAACATCCATCAGAGTGTTTCCCAACATCTGAGAATGAGGCTGCATTCTTAATGCCTTACTAGCTGTGGTTCAGAATGGCAAGTTTCCTTTCCAGAGTGATTTTTCTCCGTGTTCTAGCTTGTTCCACTTAGGCAGATGAGCGTGGGCAGTGAGCTGAGAGGTGTCCCTTTATATCAGGCATCTTTCCATCTCAGCCATTCCCTGCTGCTTGTCTGGCCAGTTAGCCTGGTCTGTGCTTCGACAGGACCTCCTCCGTCTTCTGGTCAGAGGAGTGGTTGTATAGACTTAAATTTAAGAAAGCCCTCAAAGTTAACATTTCTAAGAGTTCATGTTGGGCCTCACAACAAACACACATGCTACCTATTACTATTACTACGTGGAAAAATAATGTTAAAAGATCCTTTTTTCTTTTACAAAACAAACAGATTTCAATTCCTTGCCTCCCTTCCCCAGCCCCAATTAATTCCCCGTGCAAAAGACGTACACCTTGATAAAAGTGTGTCATGGTTAGAAACTTGGTTTCTGAGGTCAAATCTGTGCATCTACTTCTGCACCTCTCAGTTTTCTGTCTGTATAGTGGGTTAATAATAGGGTTGCTGTAAGGACTCAGTGAATGAATTGCTTTGAAGCACTTGGAAGAGTGACTGGCAGTGACACTTAATAACAACAAAGGTACCAACCACTGTAAGTAAAACAACTTGATATGGGTGCATTCTGTTGTTCTGCTTAATCCTCTTCTACCTGAGTAATGATTATCAGTAGTTAAGGAGTTTGGGCTCTTAGAAAAGGAGCAAATTATCAAGCTCAGGTCCCCTCTTTTCTTCTACCCCAACACCATAAGTGCATAAGTAAAAAACTTATTTAAGGACCTCTAAAGCTATTTGCTGCATTTCTTCAGATGTCCATTTGTTAAACTTTGTCTAAATCATTTGTATATTTTGGGTTAAAATAAAGAGGGAGGAGCCTGAAATTTTTTGCATTACGTCATGGGAGTTATAAATGTAACCATTTATCTGTGGGCTCATATTTCGTTTGGGGGAGAGGAGGGCACCTAACCTCACTGTAACTGGGACTGTACATTTTCTTTCACATTATATTCTGCTGGAAGAGTTTGCCTCTAGCTCCTGGAGTGTTCCCACTGCTGGTCCCCACAGGATTTGACCTGACGAGCTAAGGAGGCAGCTTGTGTTGCTGCAGCTCACCTGCTTTGGGACCCCAGGCCCACCTGCTGCTGAAGTTTGTACAAACTAGACAGAACTAGAGGTCAAACGTTTACCCAGCCCTTTCCTTCCTACCTGTTTCCTTGCTGTCCTTCCGCCCACAGGTATTTACTGAGCAGCTGCTATGGGTCTGGTCTTTGTGCTACACTATAATGATGCTGCCTTTCTAAGCCTCAGTTTCCCTCTTGGTAAATAGTAATAGGTAGCATGTGTGTTTGTTGTGAGGCTTAAATGAGATAAAACTGTACTGAAATTTTAATGTGCACATAAATCACCTGGGGATCTCATTGAGCATGGAGGTCCTGATTCAGTAGGTCTGGGTGGGGCTTGGGTTTCTGCATTTCTAATAAACTCCCTGGTGATGCCAAAGCTGCTGATCCTGGGACCACACTTTAAGGAGCAAAAAGCTAGTCCATAGAACAGAGCATGGCCTATGAGACCTGATAATGTTACCTGCTATTTTAGTTATTTGTCAGCCAAAATAAATAAGATAGGGACCCCCCTTTCACAGAGGCCATGGTCTAATGGCAGATAGCAGAGACGCTTATATCCAAGAGTTATTTACAGCTGTAAAGCCCTGAGAAAAGTGCTGAGCATCTCAAGAGCAACTAAGAGGGGCTCTAACTCTAACCACCAGGAAGGATTTAGTGGGGGGAGGGGGTGGCACCTACCAAGGTCTGAGGGTGTGCTCTTTTCCTTTCTGCTTCCCACTCCTCTGTGCAGGATGTTTTAGGAAAAAGAAAATGGGTCTTGATACTAGACAAACCTATGTTCAAACCTCAGCTCTTATTTTTTAACTGAACAACTGACTTGCTTCGTTGTTTTGGGCTCCGGGTTCCTCGTCTGTAAAAATGGAATACTTGCAGCTTTCTGTGAAGTAGATGCTGTAATGAGGTTTGGAACACATACATAGATATATAAAATCACATAGATAATGTGTGTGTGGGTGTGTGTAGAGTGTAATTCCTGGTACCAAATAGATTTTTAAAAAATAATGTTAATTCTAATTTTCATTCTGTTACCCTGAATTTCATTTTCTTCTTTGTTAGCTTTATATAGAAGTTAAAAAAAAAAATGCACTTTGTGACACACAGCCCCTTCACATTCGAGTCTAGTACTGCTGTAGTTCCTAACCTCTTTGCTGTTTCAGCAGAATGTGGACATTTGCTTGATTTTGTGGTTCGTGTTCCTAGTACCAGAGAGCTATTTCAAACTAAGACTTTTTAAAAGGTGACCTATCTTAATATTGATGGCCTGTGGTTTAATGGAAGCAAATTAAATTTCCCTTTATTGTTAGGAGTTTTCTGTGGGTTTCAGGGCATCCCTGGAGACATGGGAGACCCCAGGAGTGTCACCAGGGCAAGGCTGGGATCACTGCAGTTACAAAAGGAAGGAAGGAAGGAAGGATGGAGCCGCCATCCCAGCCGGCTCAAAGACAAGGGCAGGTTAAGAATGAGCAGGAGATGGTGTGCCGCCCAGAGGACATCTGCATGGCTTTTCTTGATCCTGTGGGTTCCAGCCATCCTTCCTGTGGACTAATACCACGGCTTTCCCGTGGACTTGCCTTGTAGTTTCTCTGCAGCATCTTTGTACTACAGTGGAAGGCTGGGAAAGAATGCCTAGAATTAAAATACCTGAGTTCTTGTCTCTTTAGCTCCTGCGGTAGGTGCGGCCCCCACTTTAGGAAGACAGAACTGCTGCGCTGCCTCCATGCCTGCAAATGTGTGTCATTTTTACCCAGTAAATATGGGCTGAGGACTCACAAAGCAAATGCTTTATACTGGCTCTTAGGGAACAAGGAGAAAGAACTTGATGAAGATATAATCCTTGCAATCAATAGTTTATAACTCTTTTTTATTTTCTTCTTGACAACCAAACCTTATTATCACACAATAGAAATTGAATTTTCTTCCCGAAACTCTTTTAGTACCTATCATTGTAGTGCCTCTATCTTTCATCAAGAGTGCTGGTATTCAAATATGTAACTTACAAGCAAGATGAGATAAACTTTGAAACTTCAAGGTTTTGTTTAAGTATGTGCTTGTCAAATCCAAAAATAGCACCCTAATTTGGAATCACCTGGGAACATTTGTCTTATGAACATTTAAGAACAAAAATTAAGTGTTAATTATATTTTAAGGTGTTATTTTATGTTTCAAGTTCCTGAGAAGATAATTTGAAGAATCTGCTCTTTGGAAATTTTAGGGAAGTGCTTAGTCCTTAACAAGGAGCCACTCTGGCTATAGCAAGGTAAAAAAAAAAAAAAAAAGGTATAGGCTGTAACTAGAGACTCTGCCTGTCTTATTTAGCATTTCAAAACAAAAACCATAAACAAACATCTCAGATTCAAAACAGAAAGGAATTTCTGGCAGGGCAGAATGAAACCTGAGCCTGCAAAGTCCTGGGTCTACAAGAGGTAACTTATTTAGCTTCTTATCCAAAGGCCACAAGCAAAACGTTTCACAGCTGTGATAAAACAAAAGGCATATCAACATTGGAGAGTTGTGATACTTCTTTTTTAAGACTCTAAAAGACCTGCCAAAATAAGGTAAAGCTATCGTAAGGAAGTTTGACCTGAGCTAGACTTTTCATCTTAACGATTAGTTGGACCACTTCAGACCCATCACATGTGAGGAACCATACATACGGGATGTAGGTGCTCAGTACCCTCAGTGTGTGTTTATAATTCTGCAGAGAGAGAACATTCCATCATCTGGTCGAATGTAGATCTGGAAAACCTTCACATGGTTTCCCCTTTTTCCTCACTCTCCATAGTTGGCACATTTGCTTTTTTAAAGACACGGACATTTACATTCTGCATGAGGAAAAAGGGATAAATAGTTCTGTCTCTGAAAACCAAAGTAGAGAGATGTTTCAATGGTTTGAGGAAGATTGTATGTGTTTTTCAGAACTACTGAGTTCTTCTATTTCAGACAGATCTCAGGAAAATTTATTACCACTGTCTGTGACATAAAAATGAAAGGCCAAAAAATTTCCATGTTCTATTTTTATTTTTTTTAAAGATTTTATTTATTTATTTGACAGCGAGAGAGGGAACGCAAGCAGGGGGAATGGGAGAGAGAGAAGCAGGCTTCCCGCTGAGCAAGGAGCCTGACCCGGGGCTCCATCCCAGGACGCTGGGATCATGATCTGAGCCAAAGGCAGACGCTTAATGACTGAGCCACCCAGGTGCCCCAAATTTCCATGTTTTAATCAAAAGAATGAATGGGTTCATATATATACCAGTTTGTGACAGGAAGGATTTAAGGCTGCTCAGAGAAAGAAATAGTGCAACATTCTTGCATGTGAGAGTGTACCATGATACAGGAGACAAAGTAGCCATGCTTTCAGATCTGCTTTCATCCCTTAGTAGCTCAGTAACTCAAATAAAACCTTCTCAACTTCCCTTGATGTTGCCTTAATTTATCTAAAGGGAATTAGGTAGTTGCCTACCTGAAGGCAGAGGAACTGAACTGATGATATCTTAAGGCCTTTCTGGTCATAAGATCTATGTTTTTTACGACCTAGAAGTGGGGCACAGGAGTCAAATATTACCTTGTGTTTGCAGAGCCAAGGAAGGGAGAAGTGGTCCTGTCTACAGGACTCCTTGCCAAGGGCTGTCGGCGGAAGGGCTTGGAGGAAAAGATCAAGCGTTCTCACATAGTTCTTTTTATTGCGAAGCGGTGGAGAGGGCAAAACACAGTGATCGGGACATTATTGACGTCTTTAGATGCTGGCAGTCTTTAAGCCATGGTGACTGTTGGCCCAGCCTGGATTCGGGGTAGAATTTATGCCTCTCTTTTGTGAATGGGCTGGCCTGCTGCCTTCACTCTTTCTCCGTTTCCCTCCTTTACTTCATTAATTACGATGACTGTGAAGTAGGTAGGTGACAGCTACCACAAGGGGAGAAGCTTGAGCAAAGACAGGCCGAAACTTGCCCAAATTCACATGTTCATTTCTGCCTCTGACACTAGGAGAGAGTTGAGTAATTGCTGTTCTTCCTAATATTGCAGGCGGCAGCCAAATTCCCAGCATTCTTTTACCTTTGCGGCTGTTTTCACTTGCCAGGGAGTTTCCTTCAGGAGCAGGCTGGATTTAAAGAAACATAGCAGTCCTTGCATGTGAGGGTTGGGTGGGGGTGGCCGGGGTACTGGCCCATGTGGCCCTTGGGCGCCTCACACCGGGAGGATGAGCTGAGGAGTCTCTGCAAAGGGTCAAGCTGCATGCCCTGCCAGCCCCCCGGGTTACCTCTGTGTGCCGCGAGCCCCGGGAGCAGGAAGCCCTGCGTGTCTGTGAGACACCAAGTCTACCCTGACGGTATTTCAAGAACAGGCCAGCTGTGGAGCTCAGGAAGTTGTCTCTTGGGGTCTAGAAACCCCACCCATCCTTTGCATATTGTCCAGGTGGTGTGGACCCGTGCATGGCTCTGAAACTTGATGTAATGTGAATTATTCCAAAGAATGGGACGCCCAGCCCAACCTGCAGTGTACACCAGCAATCAGCTTGCTTTGCCTTGTGGATATTACATTTTTGCCAAGAGCAGCCTTCCAGAATGAGGTGCTAGTTAATTCCAGTCGGGCATTTATTCGTTAATAAGTCTGCTGAATGCTAAATACTCCATTTGGGAGTATGTGACTGGAGAAAACTCAGCAGCTAATTATTATGTAGATCTCTTCTGTGATTCTCACTTTCAGTTCAATTACCTAAGCCACCAATCCTTAGCAGTGTGAACTTGTTTCGTTTTTAGTTTTCAGTGATATTTTGCTTTTTGCTCCGAAAGTTTTTTGTTTTTGTTTTTAACTATGAGATTACTAATAACTGGATAGACATTTTATGTTGTTTAACCGAAAACCTTTCTGGGTTGTGGAGTACTGTGGCTTGCTCTGTTTTTTGTTTGTTTTTTTTTTTTTCTTTCTTTCTTTCTTTCTTTCTTTGATGATATCCGAAGTTAAATCCTGTTCCGGATCGTATCCTGTCTGTCCTTCCAGGGTAGATTTCTGGATAGCTAATTAATGGTGGTGTCTGAAATAGCCATTGAGGGGTGGCTGGTGTTCATTTACTAATCGGAGCTTTTGCTGAAAAAACTAGGTTCTGTTCTACTCTTCTTTGGTATATCAATAGGTCTTTATTTGGTTTTCTTCCTGCTTGGTTGGTGCATATTAGCTTGAGAACTTAAGAACTTTTAAACTTGGGGGCGGGGGCAGTAATGACGGTGTGAACGCCTAGGGCCTTCTCTCTAGAACATTTCTCTCTTGGAAGTGGCCAGGGTGTTCAGTGTGTGTTTGCTGCCACCAGAGTCTGTGCTGGAAGGTCTGTTTGGTACTTCTCATGCCCATGACTTTGTGCTGTGCTTTGGCCCTCCTTCCCCGGTGAATCCCTGCCATGACCCAGGGTAAGCTGTATCTCAAGCACCCTGAAAGCCTTGCTTTCCAGCATTCTTTCCATTTGCCTCCACATTCTTCCCAGCATGGTTGAATGCAGCTCTCCAGCTATTGGTAACCCAACTAGTAAGAGAAGCTGGTGCCAAGCATCAAATCCTCTGCGAGGACCTCTTCCAGTAACGGTGTCTGCACTAACAGGATAGCAGAGAGGAGTTCTGTAGAAATGTTTGGAGGGGACGTGTTCGCCAGTACGTGAGATTCATTTGATTCTGTGGAATATGATAATATGGGTCAGCAAGTGGTAAAAGTTCATAATACAGTGTTCTTCACATGGTTGTGGTGGACTTGCTAGCCTAAAAAGGTGTGCCCAGGATGGTAAAATATCTTGTAGCATCAGCAACTGGGCTCCTGGTACGCTTACAGTTGTGACTTTGAAAGACAATAAGCTGTGATAATTCTTTCTTTCAAGATGTAGGTAACTTCATATCTTTGGATAGAGAGTGACTGTGTGTGTGTGTGTGTGTGTGTGTGTGTGTGTGTGTACAGCTGCTAAGAGCACACTACAAAGAATACTTTGCATTGTGTTATGTGCTGAAAACAACTTGCAGAGTTGAAGCAAATTAAGTATACTATCTACTCTGTAGATCAGCAAACTGAAAATGACTTCTTAACAAGTAAAGATTGTGCAGTTTTATTATACTTGAAAAAAACAATTCTAATTAAAGTGCTTTGGCTTTTAAACTGGTTAATTGGGATATCTATACATGAGCAAGTGGAACTCAGAAAGATTACTGACTTCATTTCTTGCTGATTGGGACAAAAGATTTATTATCCAAGGGGCAGTGTGGGCTGATTTATAGTAGGTTATCACTAAACATAGTTTTTGGCCTTACACAGGAATTTTAGATGTGATAACAGAAAGGAAAAGCAGAAATTTAGGGTGAGAAATGGAATACCTCTATAGGGAAATAAGCACATAAAAGAAGCCAGAGGTGTTTTTGGTTGGAAGGAGATGAAATTATTTTCAAAGACTATGTTGGGAGAAGGTGAGTGAGCTCTCAACAACCAAGTTTATTGACTATCTATTCAGGAAATTGTACTCAATGCTTTGGAAAAAGACTCTGCCAGTAGAGTTCTGGAAAACTTGAGGGAGAAAAAGTATTTACATGCTTTATAACATAAAACATGTCCAAAAGAAATATATAGTTACAGCTACATTTGGCACTGAAAATAGTCATGTATTATATTTTTTAAACTGTGTGTGAATGTGTAAGCATGTGCCCTGGAGTCAGAAATGCTTGGCTGATACCATTTCTTGAGAGAATGGAAAAGTAGAAGGTATGAGGAGCCACAAAGAGGGAGAAAACATAGAGGATGACTAGTAGTAAAGGAGGAACAGTGAATTGTTTTTCCTTTGGAGGGGATATATTTCATGTGCATAATGATTCCAACTTTTTTTTTTAATAATCTTAGTATAATAAGCATTTAACTTCCCATAGAGCCTTAGTAATTTGCATGTCATTACTAAAAGCCCACAGGTAAGGGAAAATTAGACTCCTAAATTCAGTACCTGACTATTCTCAAGGTGTTGGCTTTCTAACGTTGTTTCAAGTTTATGTTGGGCAAAGACCCTTTGAGAATGCAGAAAATTAGGAGATCTGTTCGACACATGCTTCCCAGTATCTGTCACAACTAGAGGTTTGGGGGGCAAAGCCGGCAACTGGAAAATGGGTGTGGTGTCCGCTTTCAGATTCCCCCAGATTGTCTTTACATCCTTCAGAATGTGTTCTCGTTCTTCAAACCCTGCCATTTTATGCTGCTTCCTTTGTGAGGACTTCCTGCCCTGCCCAGAAAAAAGCAATGCCATCCCCCCACCCCCAGTGCCCATAAATAGCACTTTCTCCTTCCCCTGTTATAACATTTTTCACACTGTGTTAGAGTTCACATTTCTGTCTCTCTGCCTCATTGTGATCCATTCGAATGCCAGGATTGTGTGTTGTTCTAGCGCTTGGCACACAGGAAGAACTCAATGAGCATTTGTTGACTAAATCTAGACTCAAGGTCATCCAAGATATTATACAAAAACTTTTCCATCTGAACTTGTTTGGTTTGCATTGTGGAAAGTATTGAGAGAATCCCAGTGAGAAGTCTCATCATTGCAGAAGGAAGCTTAGAACTGGTTAACCAGGTCCTCTCTCCTGTCACCCCTCCCCCCTCCCCCCTCCCCAGTCATCCTTAGAATTAAGTTTTTAAATTTTGCTGTGATAGGTTAGTTTCAGCTGTATTTATTTTGGCTAATATTTAAAGGTAATTTTTATTTGTGAGGGCTTTTCCTTCTTTGCCAGTTTGCCATAAAGGTGTCCACCTTTCATTCACCAACCTTTCATCAGGTTGTAAACATTTTCCTCGTGGGCGGCAGCTTGTAACCTCTTTACCATCAGGGATCTGGGACACTAAGCAGTTGAAATGCTACAGTGATCAGCTATTTGTAAACTATAACTGATAAACAATTACAAATTATTATATAGACATGCGTCAGATATGTGACCATATGAATAATTGATAATAAACATCTGTATTTTCTGCAAATCTAGGATTGTGTCTGAAGCATGTATGTGGACTAATCAGGAGGGAGTTTAAGTTAACAAACATGCAGAGAACTTTCCATCCGTGTTACACCAGTGAATGACACAACCTATTTACTGCGGCAGGTGATCTCCAAATGTCATCAAGAATTTTAACTGTGCACCTTCTTTGGGGAAGGAACTCCGAAGCCAACAACATGAGGGTGGAAGTGTGTGACTGTGAATAATAAAAATGCCTCACAAGGGTTTGAACAGGAAGTCCATAAGAATGCAATATAAGGAATTTAAAAAAGCAAAATTCCTTTTGGATTTTCTCCAAACCCTATGACTTCAGGGACTGAGGAATTCTTGATGACTCGTGGCTGGAGTCCCAACTTGTTATTAAGCCGGGTGGAATTGTTTTTCCTTTAGCACCAGTCATGAACTCTTTGTTTGTTTGTTTACTTTCCTGAAAGTCTTAAAGTGGTTTACAAATTAAGACACTAAGGCATTAGACACTTAAGGACACAACACTAAATTATAACCTTTGGGTAATATATTTGGTATTAAAGTTTTCAACTGCTAGAAAAGGAGAGATTTGGCCAAAATAAGGATACAGGGTCATAGACAGATATACAGAATTATCCTGGTATAAGTCAGGCATCTGTAACCTTTTGTGACTTTAGTTGAGTGTGCCCAGAGAGCCCCATTCCCTCAGTACAGTTTTAATTTTGATGTCTCTGGTACAGCATGTGCCTTCGACTTTCCCATGTTTAAGATGCCCATCCCACATGTGATTGTAATTGTTTATAATATTAGTGACATGGCTGGCGGCTTTGCAGTAACCCACTTGAGAGCACCAGTTGTCCTAAAAGCTTTCGAAAGGGGGAGGAGGGCAAGCTGGAACTGATCGTTAAGTAAGGTTTAGGAGTAGAGCTCTAGTTTTCCATGATTCTTTGTTGGTGATGAAAGGTTCAAGATTTTAAGCAAGGTAATTTTTTTGAGCGTCCACTGATGATTTTCCTGTAACTCTTTAAAAATACAATTTTTTACTTTTAGGTGGCTTCATTACTGTTAAAGTTTTAAAAGTCAGCTTCCAGACATTGGGAAGTTGTTCTCCTTCAAGTGTTGGCCTTCTCTAAGACTTTTATCGGCAGAAAGAGTATTTAACTTGAGGGTGGATACTGCCCAAATTAGAGGTATCACAAAACCTGTGGCTCTTCTGTTAACTTGAGGTAGAAGGTGAAGGACCGAGAACTGTTCTTGCTGCTAGAAGAGCATATTTACTCTCAGTCTTTAATACAATAAATGAATGGAGGCAGAGAATGGGGAAACACACTTGAAGGAGAGAGGGCCCCTCTTGTTGTAAGCCAAAGTAAACAGTTCTGTAACTGAAAAGTAGACTATCAGGAAGGTGAGAACCAGAGAAGTAGGTGTCAAGTGCAACCAGCAAGTACCATTTTCAGCTACAGAGATAGCCAGGTTGCCCCGAGTCCCAAAAAAGAACCTCTCAGAGGTATTTAGGGGAAATCAGTTTCCTGAACTGGCCTTTCATGGGCCTACAGCTGGACCCAGGGCCAGGGCTGGGGGAGAAAACAAACAGATGTGATTCTCTGAGGGGGTAGAGATGAAGTCGCCAGTAACCAAGGGAAAACTTCAGGGGAGCCCGTGGACTGGCAGAATGCAGTGGGAAGGCATCCCTGAGTGTGCGTGATGTTAGAGTTAATGGAAACAGAGACGTTTTCTCTCTGTCTTTTGTTACAGTGGAAAACTGTGTCATTACAATGGACAGCTGCATACACATTGCAAATGATGTGATGTGTGCATGTACTTACACACATCCACATACGCAACACGTGCACACACACAGACTTCCTTACGGGGTCACAGTCTTGCCCTGATCGTCTCTTTGTGTCCATTTTTCTACCACGATAGCGTTTTTTTCTAAGTGGAGCTGTGAGACTCTGTTCATTCCAACAGAAAAAAAAAATTCTGTGGCCATCCTTAATTAATTTATATAAATAAAGACATGTAGATTGTCTCCTAAGAGGCTTACATAAAGCTCTGGGCATCTCATTCCTGTGTTGTTTCTTCTGTAGTTAGTAAGATACTTTTTCAGGTTTAGAATTGCTGATGTCCTGCTCATGCCGTGTTTCGAGAAAAGGAGACCATCAAAAAGGACTGATACAGAAATTTCTTAGAACTTTTTATACTCAGAGATTCTTGGAGCTTATTGCATGTGGGAAAGGGTCTTCCCTTGTTAAAAAAAAAAAAAAAAAAAAAAAAAGCCCAAGTCTCTTGAATAGTCACTTAGAAAGGTGTTACCTCAATTCCTTTTCTGTAGTTTTATTTCTTCAACATCTTATTTTCCTTAATTAGCTGTATGTGCTGGGGCCAAATACTGGGTCCACTGCCTTATCAAGACAACATAACTTTACAGGCAGTTTGGGAAATGGAGGAGAGACACAATGATCCAAAATTGCTTTTGTTCCAAACCCAAGAACTAGTTTCACGTTACTGTGTATGTATATGCCCTGTCTAGCCTTCCTCTGTGTACATACCTTTTTAAAATCACACATCCATATATTGCTTCTTTCCATTAAAATTATATCAAATGAGCTTTCCTATGTTGCTGCATAGTCTCCATTACTATAATTTAAGCTTATTAAGCAAGATGTGCTGATTGTATCTTTCTACTTCATTTTCCTAACTTCTTTCCTCTCAGGACTATATAAAAGGCAGAAAGGGGTGGGGGGGGGGAGTCATTTGCGGTGAACTTAAGGCAAAATTCTATGTAGTCTTAATTTGTTTCCGTGAGTGCCTAGGCTCTCCAAGTAGATGAAAACCATTGTCTTCTCTCCCCTCACTGAGGATTTGACCACTTGCTACCTGTGCCTCTGGCCCTTTGTGTCTAGGGCTGTGGCATGAAGATGGGGGGCCCTTAGCTGTCTTGTCAGATAGCTGTGCTACCACCAGGACCACGTTGACTCTGAGGACATTGAAGCTTTTTTTAACCTTTTCCTCTGTTAAGTAGTGATTTGTTGGCTTTGTGCAAATAGCCAGCCCACTGGGTAGGGACATTTTTATTCTATTGCTTTTTTTTTTGTAGTGAATTATTGGATTGCAAATATTTATTTAGAGTGAAAGATGAATATAATTAACTATATCCTAAATAGATACTAGATACTAACTTCAAGATGAATTTGCAACCTTTGTGCTTTGTATGCATGAGACATAGGCTCTTGTTACCAAATATTTTATCTGAGAATTTAAGTTTTCCACATCCACCAATTTATAAATGAAAACTGGAGGCCTGGAAGTTACCCGCAAGGCACGTGTATAAATTTGGAAAAACTCGGATCACTTGTGGAATTGAGTTTGTTGAAATCAGGGAAACAGACTTTTTTCCCTTGTATTATTGGCTAATATATTAATAAATAGTTTTTACAACTCAGGTACTGGTTTCCTATTCAAAAGGTATAGGTAGCATCTGTTGTAATATTTCAGATTCATTTCTGCAGTCTTTGTTTAAACATTTCTCACTCAAAACCGATTATACAAACAGGATGCAAAACCAAATTGCCAGGCTTCAGATATATTTTATATAAGTTTGAAGTGCTTTTTGGATTATCAAAAGGAAGACAAACATTTTGATTACCTTTTGAAATTAAATAACTTTCTGAATTATTATAAATCTTTGAAAATTTATAATTCATGCATGTGATCTCTACCAATCAACATTTCCAGTCTAGAAAACACTGGGCATTTACCTGACTGCTTCTTGGTTGGAGAGAGGATCCATGTACATGTCACTAAACCACAGCATATAGCTAAGTAATGCATGTGCACAGCTGGATTTTAACACTTTTTGGGTCAACATATTTATTTAAAATAAGCACACTTTGTACTGAAAAAGTAATTTGAGGGTGAAATCACATTAGATTTAATAGTTTAACCTTGGATATTTGTGGAATTTTAGGTAATATTATGGGACAGTAGCATTCATTAAAGTCAAGTGTATGAAATCTTCTAAAAATTTGTTAAACTCTTTTTAAAAATTAAAGCACAAAGGGATATTAATAGATATTTATATTCAGCAATACTAAAGCAAATATTTGACACCCACCCCCATCTCCAAAATATGTGCGCTGATACTGGGTCTTTAGGGTGAATGAAAAGGTGTGGAAAAGCTGACCGCTTTTAGGGAAAAGATTTGTCGGGGGAAGGAGCATGGGGCTCCCTTAAGGTTTGGCCCTACCTAAGGCCTGTAGTTCCTTTTGTAACAAATTTATAAAAATTTATTTAAGTCTCTTCATCAGTAGATTATCTCCAGTACTAAACGGTTAATCATTAATCAGCTGATCTTTATTATCAACTAAAACCACTTGTGTTTTCATCACAAATGCTCCTTAACAATGTGGTTATAAATGTTTAAATCAATGGATCATGAAATCGATTCCTATGTTCCTTGTCATATGGTAGGACGTAAAGCTTCTGGCTTTTGGAGAACATTTCAGCAGTCGGCGAGGGCGAGTACGGTGTCCCTGAGCTGCTTTTTTTTTTTTTTTGCTTAGAGAGCCCTGGAACTTGGCCAGCTTCGATGAGGGGGAGGAGGAAAGGTTCAAGTTTGAGAGCCCTGCATTTATTTCTGGCTGTCCTACGTGAGACAGTGGGAGAAGGCATATAGTTTGAGGGAGGTCGCAGACTCAAAGGTTCATGCTAGGGGTAAATGCTGGATGGGTTTTTTATCGCTGCTTCACACTTTTACCTCTCAGAGTTGGTGCTTCCAAGGGCTGAGGCACAACATCTGGATCTAGTGTGCTGGGTGTCTCGGAAGTCTCTTCTAGCCATACTCCAACCATAGCACTCTGTTCCTTTTCTTTCTGAATTTGTAGTCAAATAACTAACTTCCTGACCTGCTGTGAGACTTGATTTTTGCAAACCAAACACCATGCATCTTGGAGAAGGGCAGTTACATGAATACCAAATGCATATAGCATTTGGGGCTGGAGTTGCAGGAGGTAGCAGCTGGTGGCTCTGTGCATCACCAGCTCTAGTGCACTAAGAGCGAGAGAGAGGCAGTGACACCCCACTCTGGAGCCCCCAAGCCCCCCGAGTCCTTTCCCCTTAATGGGTTGGTCCCTGATTTCCCCTGTGCAGATTCTGAATCCCTTTCTCTTGTACCCACGCTTGTTGAGGAAGCCCCGCTTCCAGCTGCTGCCCTCGCTCAAGCCCCAGCTCTGCACGCGGGTACCCTCTGCTGTTAGCAATCTGGGGACACTGCCCAGCCAGCCCGCCCGCCCGCTGCCCTCCTCAGCGGTGCCTCTGGCCTCCTAGCGCGGGCGCTGCCTCCATAGTCCTGCTGCTTGCTTCCCAGATGAGCAATCACCACAGCCTTGGGACATTTTACCCACCCGTATGACTAGCTTGTGTTCCTTCATTTGCCAGGGAGCATTGAGGATGCCGTCTCAGGAAAACCTGCCCAGCGGAAATGACTTCCTCAGGAGAAACCACATTTATCAGTAGAGGCAATATTATGTACTAGCAGGGGTTCAAGCTCTGAGGTCAGTCCATCCTAGTGACTTGCCTCGTGCCTTACCCTGCCAAACTGCTTGACTTCTGTGCATGGTTTCCATCTGTAAAATGGGCATAATAATAGGATCTACGTCATTCAGGTTGTTATGGGCCATACATAAGTTAACTCATTTGTGTACAGCACTGGAATAGTAACTTGTACACAGGAAGCAGGTGGTAGATGTTAGCTGTCATTGTATCTTTTTGTACCTCAGCTTTGAACACTATGGCTTGTACATAGCAGGTGTTCATTAAATGTCTTGCTGAGTAAATGTAGTATTCTGAAGGTGGAAAGAAAATGATTTCCCCTTCTCTTACCATAAAATAAAAGTAATATTTGGTTGCAATAAGACATTGTCCACATGAAGATACTTAACCCCTGGTTGGAGGCAGGGTAGGAGGATGTTCCAAATTAAATATCAGTAACAGTGTGCCGTGATTTGTTCATCAGACCTAACACACCCAGTCTGTCAGTAGTTTGAATAATGTTTACTGGCTCCCAGGATAATTTTGAAAGGACAAAGCAGCTTAATAGTGATTTATTTCCAGTAAGCATTGTTATTGGAACATTTCAAAGTCCAGCATATTTGATGGCTGTATTAAAACAGGCTCTGCCCTTCGTGGGTTCACTCTGTTCTAACTTATGTTTGCTTTTAAGGCGGAAGATGGGTAGAAAGATGCTCTTTAATTGAATAGGTTCCTGCTGCTTTGTAGCCAACTCAGTGCCTAGCATGGTGCCAACAAAGAAGTAGTTGCTCAGGAAATAATATTTTAAGTTAATTAGTAAATTGATGGTACATTTTTCTTCACATTACATCACACTGATGGCTTGAAGGTACCTGTGAGGAGGTCTTGTTCCTGATTTTCCTCCAGGCAGGCGTGCCCTAAGATGATGGTCTCTTGCTTTTGGGTGATAGAGTATTGAATTTGAGGACCGCTGTCAGAATTACTGCTCATCTACTATAAGAAGAACAAATGGTTCCCAAGGGGTCCAGATAGATGGTGCAGGAAGGAGCACCACCCCTCATCGCAGATGAAGTATCTGAGCCATACTCACGATGAAGATCACAGCTCTAACGGCAAGAGTTAAGTCATTGTTTTCTAAGTTAAGAAAGTTTAAAGGTTTATGCTGCTACTGTTTCATGTGGCAAGGACTGAAGAAGATATATCCTGGTGTTCTTTTGGTAGGGACAGTGATCCAAATGGTAAGAGTATTTGACCCCGGACCTGGAGATTACAATTTGGAAAAGATGGTTTTAAAAAAGTGATCATGTCCACAAAGACGACAAGAACATGAACCTGAAGTCCTTTGTCAGTGGTTTGTAAGTGCTTCTTTTCATTCTAAAAATATTTATTGATTCAAAAACATGATTTATGTGACAGGATTGCAACAATAGTTAGAATTCTTTTTCTTTATGGAGAAATTGGAAGAACTTTAAACTAACACACATACATACTCATTCAAAGAAAACCATTTGCTCTGCCTTTTCAAATGACATTTTTGTTGCCTGGTGTCATTTTAATAATGTTTCTTTTCTTTTTTTCTTTTTTAGGTCTTCGTGCATACCAGCATTTTTTTCTTTCAACCATTAAGGTTCTCCCTTGTTACCCAACTTAAAAAATAAATAAATAAACTTATTTCAATGCAAATGAGTGCTGTGTGTTTCTTCCGTAGTGAGATTATTTCATAGGTGGTTTGAAGGATTCATCGAATTTTATAAAAAGAGTGTAAAACTGCCTTTCCACTTTCTCACATCTCTCTCACCCAGATTAAAGTCGCCCATTGAAAACCTGACCTTTATCACAGAAGAGCTGTAGCGGGGCAGTCTTCATGGGCCACCTGCCCATGTCTGCTCTGGGCGCACACCGTGCTCACGTGCAGTTATCAGCCGCCACAAAGGAGCAGTCTGTTGACAGTAGTAGGGACAACACGTGTTGGGAACATGCACGTTTTACCGAACAGGACACTGGACTGCTTTCTTATGAGGGGTAGTGTGTACGTGTATGTGTGTGGAGGGGGGAGTCCAAATTGCGGTTAGTTCCAGATGATTCACCACATGGAAGGCGTATTCTCTCGCTAGTGTTTGAGTCTTAGTAAATAAAGGAGTATTCTGTGTTGAATCCTGGTCTGACAGGAAGGAGGTGGTAATTGATCAGGGATTCTATTTTGTTTGTTTTCAGTAAAAGGGATTACTTAGAATGAGATGACTCTACATCGGGATACCTTTTCGTAGGATCATTTTTATCTTTTTCGTAGGATCATTTTTATCTTTTATACAGAATTAATCTTCGCTGTTGTCAGCCTTTACTCACAGAGACTTATTAGAAATAATTGTTGGTTTTTTAAAAAAGGGGAAAGAGATATTTAGTTTGAAGTACAGTTGGCAGATTTGACTACTCGAGGGTGTTGTTTTCTCTGTGGAGCATCTTATAGAGGTCGAACCTGGCTGACAGATGCTTCCTATGACTTTGTCTAACCCATGAATGGCAGTTCCTCTTCATTTATCCCCTTTCCCCAGTCTCCCGAGCATCATTCTTCTCTTCCTTCCCTCTCAAATTCTATTCCCATCAGTCATCAGGTGGTTGAAGAGCAAGCCAACCCCTGTCCCCAGTAGGGCGGGATGCCAGTCCAGCCATGGGCCCTCACTGCCCATCCTCCAAGAGAGGACAGTCACCTTGACTGTCTTGGGAGGGAGTAGGAGGTCCTGCACCCCGGCTGAAGTTGGCGTATTTACCTGCTTACACAGGGACCAGTTGGGCTCCTAACTCCTCAGTCCTCCCAGCCTCCCCTTCCCGGGTTCCAGTGGACTGGAATGTCTGTGATTGAGGAGTTCCACGATGGGCACTGTGTCGTGGTCCTCCTCGCTGCCCGCCGTGGGTCCAGGTGTTAAGGCCCGTCATGCTACAGTCCTCCAGAGGGTGACCTTGAAGAGACGTATGTCCTGGAGCCTGATTTCGTGAGCCCTGGGGCCCTGCAAGTAGGACAAGTTGGGAGGCCCTTGAGAGGCCAGAGCCTGAGGGTTTGAGCCCAGCCCTCTACAGAGTTAAAACCCCAAGGACACAGAGATCACATGAAAGGCACCAAGAGAGTCTGGGAGACACTGAGTCAGAGGCAAAGGAATCTGATTTTGCAAGAGGACAGTTTTGCTCTGGGAGGTGAAAGAAGCTTGGTTGCCTTCTGATTGGAAGTGGCCTCCTATTTGCTAGTCAGAATGACCTCAGGCCTTGAGAATGACTGAGGTCAGAGAACTGTTGCTAACCGAGGAATCAGAGAATTATGGAGTTGGAAGGGTCCTCAGAAAAGCCTCTCTGGGCCAGCCCCCTTGTTTTACAGATTGAGGAACTGAGGCCCGTGGAAGTCTGTTGTGTTCTCTTATGCTTTTTATAGTTTCTGGTGTGCCTGACCTGAGGAGGTTGAGTGCCTGCTGCTTGCCTGGTCTGGAGGGATCTCTTGGGGCCCCTGTTGCCCTCACTGCCCCATGACCTTGGGCCCTGACCCATGTGGGCGCAGTAAGCTGAATCCTCCTCTGCTGAACTTTTCCCTCCCTGCCTGCCTTCTTGCCCCGCCCCCACCCCCCATGAAGGAGTCCAGAACCCTCCTTGCATGTGAAGCCACTGGAATGTAGCACTCTGCCCCCTAGGCTTGAGTGTCCTGGATGGACCTAGCCTGGGAAACAGGAAGGACTCAGGGGAGGCGGGGAGGGAACAGTGCCTCATGGCCTTGGGGTGGGACGGAAGGAAAGAAAGTGCGGGGAAGTGTGACCTCCCCGAGTAGGCCCAGCTGACTCTCACCACATGGGAGGCCGGCGGGGGCGTTGGGCTGGCAGACGGAACAGGCAGATTTCTTCAGGCCAGGCCCATGGGTGGGGGCCTCTGGCAGTGCTGAGCCCCAGGAGGTGAGCTGCTGGGGGAATTGGGGTGAAGAGGAAAGGATTTGAGAGGAAGAAGGGAGAGGAGCAGACCAGAATGCAGAGGAAATCATTGTAACAGGAGGTGATGAAGGTGAAGGTGGTGGATGGAAAGAAGGAATGTCCAGCCACTGTACAGACTGGATGCATTTCTCACTTTAGAAACCAAATGTTAGGAGATGGGAAAGACTCCCTTAAAGAGACTTCCACCCTACTTTGAGACTCTGGGCTTTTTAACATGCTTACCCTTGGCAAGGCAGGGTTAGTAGAGAGAGTGGCTGCACATTCGGGTGTGAGGCTCTTGACACTTAGCTGTCCTTCTCTATCTTCTGCCAGTGAGGACACCCCACCCTTGACCACCCTCAGACCATTAGCAGCCGGTTACATTCCCTTGAAGAGATTTTTAAAAACCCTGAGAGCCAGGTGGCTCTCCACCAGCTCTCTGCCCCTTTCCAGGATAAGGGAACCTTGCTTCTTCCTCAGCTCCTTCCCAGTTAAAGCCTGTGCAGAACTCGGATGCAGAGCGAGGGATGGGGACCGCCTCATGGAGCCCCTGGGCAGCCGTGAGCAGATTACACCTTGCCCCGCTGCCTGTGAGGTTCATCAGGGTGGCAAGCCAGCTCTTTGTTGAGTGTCTAAAATTCAATTCTGTGCTTGTGGAAAGGGAGCAGGAGTGACAGGTGGCAGAGTGTTTCTGAAACACCTTTTTAAGAGGAGAGAAATCGCAGCTGCAGCCATACCTGAAGGGGTTGGGTTTCCTTTGCTTCCAGAATCTTCCCCATGCTGAGTCTGTTGACTCTTCCTGTGCCCAGGGTTGTCTTGAGCCTTAATTAGAGTTCCATGGTCCCGCCACAGCCTGTCTGAAGGGAGCCAATCTCCTCTCCTCTTTTCTCACATGACATGGCACAGAGCCCTAGGAAGAGGGGCCCTGGTACTAAGTAGAAACGTCGTGGTTATTTGACTCATTCCTTGGGCCTGTAAACCACAGTCTGTGATACCTCTTCCTCTCTCCAAATAATACCAAAAGCCACCAGGTGAGGTCCAGTGGGGTGCTGCAGGCAGGTAGGCATGTCGGCAGGTCGGCATGTCAGCGTTTCACTCCCAGAGGTGTGCGTCTCAGGGTCTGCCCTGAGAGCCTGCCGGTCTTCCATATATCTGGATGTTTAAAACAACTGAATTATTAAAGGATACGTTAAATGCTTATATGTAAGTTTAAAGCTCCTTATTTCTGTATATTCTGATCCTTTGACAATTGGCGATTATTACTGTTAAATAGGGTATGGATTTCATCACAGCATCCTTTGGGAATTGTCTGCATTCGGTATTTCCTTTTATATCCTAAAAACCATTAGCTTTTGAAACATATATTGAAGTTAATAGGCAATAATTTTTAACCTTTCAGGCAGGAGTTAAGGTAGATGTATTTCCACAAATGGGTCATTTGAGCAGTTTTTCATGACTTAACACGGTAAGGACTAAATAGAATAACAATGCAGAATCGTGATCCATCTGCCTTACGGGGTATGGGAGTACATGTTGCTGTAAGCGTGTAGAAAAAGGACTAGGTGATTCACATGGGTTTTATTTATGTTTCCTTTTGGAAGCAAATAATTCTCTGTGTGTGTGTTTATGCATGCATGTGTTTTACTTTAAAATGTAGAAATATATCAACCTTTTTCTTTAACTTTGACACTGTAGTGTTTTAAAAGACCCAAAAGGTACCTGCTTCCTAAGTCCCTGGTAGGCATGAATTATTGTACAGTTTCTTTTTCTTTTTTTTTGTACCTCAACCATTCCAGAAGGATATATTAAATATAAATATAAATGTTACAGTTAAATGCTAAGTATTGAAAACTTAAGCAAACTGGAATCTTAGCTACCCACAGAATGTCTCTTCCTTCCCATGACATTGTTAGTAGAGAATGTCCCCTTGTGCACCTACTCCATCCAGCTTGCCATTCATTTCTCCATTCAGCAAGTGGAGCTTGGGGCCTGCTGTGAGCCATCCACTCATCTCAGCAGGGAGTGACTGTAGAAATGAGGAAGGTGCAGTTTCTGCCCCTCTGGAAGCTCAGAATCTAGCTGTGGGCAACCCGTTGCAGTGCCTTGCGATAAGTGAAAGGTTGTAGGTGGGAGAAAACCAAGTAAGCTCTGAGGAGAAGACATTAGTTGGGCACGGTAAGCGAATAGCAGATTTCCAGATGAATGGGGAAAGAAAGATGGTGCCTTCTCAGAGGAAACAGAATCAGCAAAGGCCCACCCAAGTGGACTTACACAGTGTATGGAGAGAATTGACGGATTCGGTAAATATTTGTGGAGGACCTACTGTGTGGTAAGCCCTGTTCCAGGTATGGACGATCCAGATGTGAACAAGACAGACAAATCCCTACCAGCCTGGAGCTTTCTGATCTAGGGAGAAAAGATGAGCAAAATTAGTCATAAAACTTACACCATGTCGGAAGAAGGTAAGTGCTGTGCAGAAAAATAAGGCAGAGAAAGAGAACAAGGGCCGCGTGACGCTTTTGGTTTCAGTTTTAAAGAGAGTGGTCACGGAAAGTATTGCCGAGAAATGGAGTGTGATCAGGGACCGGAGGTGGGGGGGTGGGGCGGTGGGAGCTGTGCACAAAGCCGCCGGGGGGCGAGGGGTGTGTTCAGGTTGGAAGGGACATGAGTGTCCAGGCCCCAAGGCTTCCTTGCCCTGGGAAGGGAAGAGGCGCAGTCTGCACAGTGGGAAGTAACCTGGAGGGTTAGCTGGGGCCAGGCACAGGCTTGGTTTATCAGTGGGAGGGGGGTCCTACTTGAGACTGTGGGCAGGTGGGAGCCAGTAAAGATTTTTGGATAGCGTCAGGCGCCTGGGTGGCTCAGTCGGTGAAGCGTCTGCCTTCAGCCCAGGATGGAACCCCGCGTGGGGTCCTGGGATGGAACCCCGCGTGGGCTCCATGCTTGGGAAGTCTACTTATCCCTCTGCCCCTCCCCTAGCTCGTTCTCTCTTTCTCTCTTAAATAAATAAATAAAATCTTAAAAAGATTTTTGGATAGTGTTGGTAGTCATTACTGTTGTCATCACTGAGATTCCCAAACCCAAGTACCCAGTCCTTCAGAGCTTGGCGCCTGTTAGGCATAGGGGTCCAGTTACTACACCAAGGAAACTGCAGTTTTATCAGAAATGTGCAAATATCTTTTCAAACACATTCTTAAAGTTTCTTCATCTTTCTGTGGTCTTGTTATATTTACTTCATATGGTCTGTTTCACATGAATCTTGGGGATTAAATCATGGCTCTGTAAATCATCGTAACTCCCAAGGTATTAATGTTCATTTCCTGACCTACCCAAGAGTCCTGCTTTTCATTGTCTCCTAATGTACATTTGCTTTTAGGTAGAGAGTTCTAGGATGGATTTCAAGGACTTGGTGCCTTCAGAAATCAGTGTATCAGACAAGCCCTGTGTTGCATGAGGTTTCTTACAGGCCACAGTTGTCTCTCTCATTTTTATTTCTAATTTATAGCCCTCCTTCCCACATACACATACTGTAGCAATGTGGATTCTAATGCTATTCTAAGAAAAAAAAGATCTAGACATATACATCAAACTTTCACTTATGATGAAACCGGTAACAGTAGGAAATTGTAAACCATGCACGCAAAACGGTGTTCATTGAATATTGCTGGCAAATTGTGCTTTGTTGCCAGGACCAGGTAGCAGGAGATTCTTGGCATGTGTAGGAATAAAAATAAGATCAAGTATAGAGATAAACTTGCTTCATGAAAGAACTCAAAGGTTTGGGCTTTTAGGCACAATATTTAGGGACGATATTTCTTTGATGACCAGTACTTGAGTTAGTGGTAAGGAAGAGAAATAAAGTCATTGGAATTAATCTTGATCACTTATCTTCCACTTGGTTTACTTTCAAGAATTCAGATAAATTATTAAGGTAAAGTTCACAGCAGTGCTCAGGTTGATTTATAAAAATATTACTTACGAAGTGATTGCTAATCGATTTCACAAAATTATTATCCTAAACGATTCCTTAATGTTTGCTACTTACAGATCATTACACCTTTTAAAAATCACCATTTGAGCCTCAGGAGTATTGCTGTATATGAGGGCACTGTTGTCTTAACAAAGAAACCCTCGTTTCCGGGATGATGGTGTAGTTGAGATCATGTTTATGTCGTTGGGTTTTCTGTTCTGACGTTTCCAAGGGTCCTCTGGCAAACTCTACTCCTGTTGACTTAGAAGGTGTCATTGTGAGGCCTCTGCCTGTCCCTTGGGTATTGACACCAGCTGTTGGTCTCTGGGCCATATGCACTGGAGATGGGCTTCACCAGAGTGACATGGGAAGTGTAGGAGTGTTCCCTCCTTCCTTTTCCCTGATGCTCAGGTCTTCTGAATTCACTTGAACTTGAAATTTTGCCCAGCCCTTTGACCACCTCATTTCCTAGTTCCATTGTTTCCCTGCTTTATGATAGTCTATGCAGAATTCAGGCCTCGGTTGCTGAGCTTCTGTCCTCAGCTAAATGTGTTCGTCTGAGAATTAAGCACCTAGTCTGGTTCCTGGCACGTAAAAATGTGGCTCAGTAAATGTTAGTTGTTATCAGAAGATTTATCTCTGGGGAGTGTGGGGGGTGGTGAAATATGCTTCGTTACCTGTGCTAACTATTCAGTTAGTATAATGAAAAATGTATATCCTTCAGAGTGCTTATTTTCAGAATGCTATGTTCATTTTGTTGCTCTTGTTTGAGATTCTGGTCACATTTCTTCTTTTCATTCTAGTGGTTCATACTTTTGGATGAGTGCAATCAAGAAAAAAGGCATTCCCATATCTAGTCTTCTGTTTTGCTCTCGGTCATTTGACTAACAGATTTTTAGGTTAGAGCATACATTAATATTTATAAAATGGGACTGTGCATTATTCATACCCACAAGTACCTTTCTGGCAAGAAGCATTAATTTGTGTCACATTATCTCATTATGGTCATGATAGACGGAAGTAGTAGAAAGGGAGATAATAGAGTTTATTATTTAAGTTATTATTTATTTGCCTAACATAGTTGAGGTATATTCATTCACTCAGCATGTCATAAATATTTATTGACGTGGAAGTTTTGGTTAATATAATGTTGAGGTTAAAAGAAAATTTGAGGTAGTATTAATATTTTACAAGTGGGAAGACTGGCATCCAGAGATGCTTCTTTCTTCCCCTACCACCAAACTGACTTTCCAGGAAAAGTTTGGCACCGGAAGATTCAGATCACTCTTATCTTCTAACTCATTCCTGTTGACTCCCTCTGCAGATACTTACTTTGTTAAGCTCCTCTTTGCCAAGTCCTGCAGTCACCCAATGATAAAAAGAAAAGAAGAGAAAAACTAGACCTTTAGCTTCAAAGAACCCACTTTCTGGTGGAGGAGACTAGATGAGCAATTTCATGATGCTGCCGTAAGTGAAATAATTTTAATAAGTATACAATAGAACTCCCACAGGGGGGAAAACGCTTAATTTGGTCCCTGTGGAATGGATGATACCTGGAGAAAGCATTAATAACCAAATAGGAAACTTTCAAAGCAAGTAAGGAGAAGCACCTTTCTAGGCGGAGAGAACAGTTTGTGCACAGCCAGGGAGGGAGTCAGGAAACAGCCTGGGTCGTTTAGGGAGCACGGGAGCACGTAGTCGTTAAGTAGTGTGAGTATTGTGGGGTAAGTGGGGAGGAATGGAAGAGGTGAGGTTGAAGAAGTGGGTTGGGGTCAAATCTAAGCAGGCTTGGTCTTCCATGGCAAAGATTGGCTGGCCAGATGTTGGACTTTATTTTGGAGACCTTGCTTCCCAACTCATATTCTTAAGAAGTTCAACAGGGCTATTCTTATAACATCCCCACTGTGTTTTTTATACTAATGCATCTCTGTAGGAGAACAGATCACTGTGAGCCTAGAGATGGCTGATCGCCGGGCTTAATCGGAGGATGGCTTTTAGAGTTATCTAGGTGAAGAAAGGAAATGTGACCCAATTAGGCACTTCTCCAAGATATTTTTTCCCTTAACTGAGATGTATTAATTTTTAAGCGGCAGTACATTTGATAGCTGATGAGTATTCTTTGAAGCTTGGTGAAACATGGAGTTACATGTTTTAATAGACATTCAAGCTCAGAGAACACGGTGTTGCTCAATAATGACATGTGCCTGAATGGAAGGCCAGCTCAGCACTGCCCAAACATGGGCCAGGCGAGAAGGCCTGAGATTTTGCTTAAAAAATATTGGGATCTAGGCTCAAAGCAGGGAAAATGTAAGGGAGTTGAGTTTCACACCATTGCTCATCTAATCTCCTCCACCAGAAAGGGTACAGAATAATGGTAGCTCAGGAAATGTTTCCATGAGCAATCAAATACCTTCATAATTTTAAAAAAATTTCCAAAATGTAACCATTTAATGTCTAACTTTGAGTAACTTCCTGGTAAAACCACCGAAGAGAAACTGATTTAAAAAATATATTTATAGGGGCACCTGGGTGGCTCAGTCAGTTAAGTGTCTGCCTTCAGCTCAGGTCATGATCCCGGGGTCCTGGGATGGAGCCCCACACGGGGCTCTCTCTGCTCAGCGGGGAATCTGCTTCTCCCTCTGCCTCTGCCCCTCCCCGCTGCTCTTTCTCTCTTGCTCTCAAACGAATAAATAAAAAATCTTTTTAAAAATATATATATTTATACATCACAGTACCTGGATGAGTTGACACGCTATACAGGACTGTTAATCATAAGCCATTTATGAGATGTCTTAATAATCTTTCTGAAGAGCCAGTTTTTAATTAATTGCCTCTGTTGCTTTTATCTCCCTAACTTTGATTTCCCTCATATATTTATGATTTCCACCTTTCTTGTTTCTTTGGACTTGCTCTGTTGCTCTTTTTCTGATTTCTTCAACTGAATGCTCTTCTCTCTCTCTTTTTTTTTTTTACCTCATTTCCTGTGAAATTTCCCTTTAAACACTGCCTTCCCTGTTTCCCAGCAATGTTGACATAGTTTTTCCATTGTTCTTCATTTTTAAGTATTTGGTTAATTTACCTGTAATCCCCTCCCATTAAAAAAAACCTTTTTGTCATAGAAATTCCTAAATCTACATAGAAGTAGAGACAATTGTATAATGACACAGAACTTCGACAGTTATAAATAAATTCATGGCCAATCCTATTTTAATACATTGAGACCTCAGCTAGTAAATCCTCTAGGACTGAGGTGTTAGAAAGGTCTTGCCAGGTGATCTTTGTTATAGTAAAAGCACCCTTCGCTTGCCTTCTTATGCCTAGTGACAGTTTTCCAAACCTCAGACTGGTCTGATAAGTGAGAAACTTAAATTTAAATTTAAGTTTTAAATTTTAAATTTAAATTTAATTTTAAATTTATTTTAAATTTTAAATTTTAAATTTAAATTGTGACCACTACAAGCAGATGATTCTCTGACACTGTTCCCAAAAAATTGTTGGCATTGGACAGTTTCATCCAAGATGGCAGAATCAAGGAAACATGAGCATGAAGTCTAAAGGGACCTCATGAATTGTCCACTCCACCTCCTTTTTAGTAATGAAAAAAATTGAAGCCTTGAGGGGGCTAAATGCCTTGTTCGAAGTTGCTCTGCTAACTAATGACAGAACTAGGGTTGTGGTCTCCTGGGTCAGGCACTCTCCATGAGGAGAACAGATGTCTGGGCTGTTTTTCTATATGCAATTTAAGACAGATAGTTCCTAATTTAGGCAGAAGTGTGAAATAGGGGAACTGTGTTCTCTAGTCCCAGGCTCTGCTCTCCTCTTCTTGTTTCATGAATTCCTTGCTTCTAGAGACACTTCTTGCCTTCTCTTAAGCTCCTCTCTCTTCCTGTTAGCTTCCTGCTATCAAAAAGGAAATTATTATTATTTTATTCATACACTCGGTATGATTTTGGTTAGAATGGCAGAAAATTGTACTGTAAACGCCTTCCTAGCATCTTGAATCCCTAGTACCTTACTCAGTTCTTGATGTATAGCAGATACCACTATCTGAGGAACAGATAATTAGAAGGAAAGAAGGAAGGGAGGGAGGGAGGGAGGATGGATGGCTGGATGGCTGGATGAATTTGCATTCTGTAGTTCATCTCTGGACCACTTCTGTTAGATGTATTGCTAAGGTGTCTGACAAAAATTACAGCAGTGTAACATAACACTTATCATAAACTGATTTAGTAAATTGGATCAGTCCTGTTTGTTTTTCAGAGAATTCCCTACTTGGACATAATATGAATCAGTGGTCGTGTTTGTTCGCTCTATATTTAGAGATTTGCATCAGTTTAAGAAGTTAGTCTTCAAAAAATATCTGTGAGCATATTTTAGCATTTCCATTGTCTTAGATCCAGGGTTTGTCCACTCTGGTCTACAGTTACATATGCTTAACATAGTTTTACTTTGTGGAAATGCCTGTAAAACAGATTTTTGTAACATGAATCATTTCTACTGATAACCATAATTTTGCCCTTCCTGCTTTGCACTGATTACAGCACCAGGAAGAGAGGGAGAGGGAAGCCCGCTGGCTTTTGGAACATCCGCCTTAAGCTTGAGGCAGAGAGAATGAAAGCTCACAGCATTAGATTCCTCCTTGAGCCGAATGAATGCCTGATAACAGCCAGCCAGGAGCTGGGGGAGTTAAGAGCCACAATTTTGCATTACACTGGAGTTTCTAGGCTGGCATGGAAAGATATGCCAGTATTAGCTATTTGCATCTTACTGTAGCCACAGGGATATGTGAACAGCTGGAGAATTAATTTGATATATATTCCCAGAAGCTTCTCCTCTGCCAACAGAATTCCATTACTGTGAGCTTCTGAGTGTGTACTGTGAATTTGTTTCTTGCCTTTTAATATCTGCTATAGCATATTTCTGGGTAAGTGGATTGCCACCTAATGGGGTGCAGCTATATCTTGGTTTGGAGTAAACTCCATTTGCCTAAGCTGATACAGGGTAGAAAAGGTAAGCCTTTGAGTATACAAATGGCTGTACCTCCAGGAAGTCAGAGATTTTAGATGAACCCACAGTAATGTGGCCAGTAAGTGCAGTCACACCTGAAACGTTTTAGTCCATATTAGTGGAATTTCAGACACCGGCATGCAGATGGAAAGATATTTTGAAGGGCGGAGAGGTGGAATCCAGGATCAGGGAGGCGAGAGTTGCCATGGCTGGTTCCTGGAGCTGCTGCTTCCCGGGTCTGGAGTCGGATGTCTCCCTCCATTTTCTGGGACCCCTCTGCCCCCACATCCTCCTCCCCAGTGCTCTCTTTCCTCCCACCAGGATTGAGACCCCTAACTAGCCCTTGCATTTAAAAATCTTCTGTGTCACACGCAGAAGGAAGGAATTCCAGGCATCACTGAGAATACTAGAAGGTGCCTTGTGCAGGGTGAGACTGAATGTGGCCGTTGGAAGGACAGGTGTTTTTGCTTTGGCACTACATGTGTGCTCTTAAAACAAAAACCAACCTTCTGGAGAATCATTTACTACACTAAAAATGAGAGAGGTGTTGGGAAAGATAGGATTAGGGGTAGGTCACTCAAAACCTACGGAACTGTATACAGAGAAGGTAGATCTAGACAATAAGAATCTAAATGAAAACACGGACACAGGTAAGCCACCCATAGCATTTGCACCTGGAGCCTGGACAGCCCATCCTTTGCAGCCTTACCCCCAGGCTCCTACTGCTTCCTTCTGGGCATGGCGCCTTGAAGACACTCACTTCTAATGGAGACGAGGTTTCATCAGAATTACACCTAGAACCCAAGGGGAGTTTCTTCATCATGATATTTAAATACAGGGGGAAATATCTCTAGTTTTTTCATTTGTATTTGCAACCTCCTGGGTACTTTAATGTCATGGAAAGTTCATTCACTACAGCCATCATTTCTCGAGGTAGAGGAAGGAATTTAAACAAGATTATCTATCAGCCTTTTCTTAAGGTGTTCATTATCGCTGAGACTTTTCCTTTCTTTGTGAGAGAACTTGCTCTTGATCTTGTCATAACATTAATGTGCTGAGAAAAGTCATGTGTGAATCAACACAATGTTTGCATTTTATTGACTTCATTTTCCTTTTTCCCCAATTACGTATCAACTAAATCCCACTGAAGACACATGTCTGTTGATGGTTTAGGGTAACCATTAGGAGAAGAGGTCCCCCGTAACCTTTGGTATTTCTGAGACCTGGATCCTATGCTGCCTTGGCCCAGGTGTATCAGCAAGACACGCTCTTTAGAAGAGCAACGCCGGGGTGGGGGTGGGGAATCCCAAGACCCTTTCAGGGAGTATACAGGTCCAGACTATTTCCATGGCAATATTAAAATGTTACTTTAATTCTGTGTGTCATCCTTTGCTCTGGGACCACAAGGCAGTGGTGGTCAAACTGCTGGCTTCGTAGCACTAGGAGAGGGAGTGGTACCGACCGCCAGTCATGGCATTTGTTCCTGGTCCTTCTTAGCCATCTTCTTACATCTCGTGTTACCGTTCTGGGGGATGAGATGGGAGATGTGTGGGAACTAATTCTGTCTCATGCTGAAGTACCGTGCTTGTCTCAAAGGAAAGCATCACGTCTTGAGAGGTCTTCTAAGTATCCGAGTGGAGATGTCCGGTTAGCAGTTCTATGTGACTATCTCTTCACTGAGCTACTTAACATATTTGGACGTATCCGAACATACATCAGTTTTAATTCATACGTGAAAGCATTAGATTTCACTCATCTTATATTGAGAGAAAATACCTCAACATCCCGATTTGGTGTCTTGCAGAAGTTACAAACTTAAAAATACACTCGCAGAGGTGTCTCAGTTGTCTTTTCCGACTGGAGACTACATCTTGTCTAGAGAGTACCAGGGAAAAAAGATTACTTGAAATAAATATTTAAAAGGCAGTACTCTTGCTTTTAACTCCTTCCCCCTCCCCCCTGACCAGTCCAAGGAGAAATCAGGAATCCGAGAATCAGAGCCTTCATCCTTGCATTGTATATATGGATTTACCTAAGAGAGATTTAAAACCATCAAATTTGCCAACCACTGTCCGCAGAACTGTTGGGCTCAGATTTGATTTCTGTAATCAAACCTCACTAAATTTTTGCTTTGAGTCCCTGTTGATTGGCTGTAAAAATATTTTAAAGTATAATGTTCTGTAATAGAAAAGCATAAAAGCATTTGTCTCAGAAGCATGTTGTACTTGATCCTATAAAGCAATGGTTGCTAAGGGAACTATTTGCCAAGAAAAACAAAGTATTGATTAGGGCGGGGGGCATGGAATTAAAAAGATTTCCTCTCAAAAAAGAAAATAAAGGTATATAAGACATTTTGGGGTTCAGAGTTGACAGCTTCCTAACTGGACATGGTGGCCATGCCATTTTTTAGAGGGGACAGTCAGGCTTACCTGTGCATCTTCCCATGCAGCCTGTTACTGCTGTCCAGAGACTTTTGCTGGGAACAAAGCAGGAATCAGTAAGGTGTTGGGGAAAGCATCAATGGCAGTTGCCTTTTAATTCGGATTCCACATTCAAAGAGAATGGTCTTCCTAGAAAACACATGAACAGCAGCATTGACCATACCAATGATGAAATACATGGCTAGATATATCGTATAGTACTATTATATATTACAGTACATAAAGTTAATGGACACTGTACTAAGTTCTGGGGTTAAGGGGATTCAGAGTTGGATAAGACGCTACTCCTACACCCAAGGACTCTACCTCGTGGGGAAGTTTGACTTACATAAAGCCATTACCACAGGGGACCAGAGATCTGTGCACCTGCCTCAAGGAGCATGGAAAATGGAGCCGTTCATAGTGGAGAAGACTTCCCCAAAGAGGTCACATTTGAACTGGGTCTTGATGGACGAATAGGAATTACCGTGGGAAGAAGGGAGGGGGGTGTTCTAGGTAGATGATACTCCATGAGCAGAGGTGGGGAAGCGGTTATTAAGGGTTTGTAGTGAGACCCTCAGGACGCTTAGAGCATTAGGATGTGTGAGGGATTGGTGAAAGATGAGTCCGTAGAAGTCCAAGCCGTATCATGAAGAACCTTTTATTCTACAATAAGAATGTTGGGCTTTTTCTTGTTGGCAAGAGAGAACCACTGAGCAGGTTTGTTTTTTGAGGACGAGGATTCCCCCATGCTGGGGAAGGGAGTAGTGGAGGGACAAGAGGGTAATGGCAGGGAGACTGGGGAGAGGCTGTTGCAGTCCTTCAGGAGAACGAGGTCTTCAGGGCGTTCTAGTTCTAATGGAGGGTGAGGAGGTTTACTGTGGGAGAAGATCATCAGAATCCATTCAGTGTGGTGATGGATTAACTGTACATATTTATAAAAATAGTAATAAATATTTCTTCTCAGAATATGATGGGGAAAGGAGAAATAGATAAAGGAGAAATAGAAGAGACTAGTTTTCCAGTGGTTCAGCTGTTACTTGATTTCTTACAAGTTTTTAAGTTCCTAGGGTTGAACTGAGTTACAGATTTGAATATAAAGTCACAAAAATTCCTTCATGACAAATTTCGCTGAACTGGATTAGGAGAGTGGTACTAATAGCTTGTTAAAAAATAAATGTAGAGATGGGAAATCATTTATGTGTCCCATGTATTATATATTATAACTGAAGACTTATCAATAATTTTCCCATGTTGAGTTGTTTCATTATGTTCTTTTCTGGCTTTCCTTTCAGGATAATTTAGTAATTTCACTGTTGTCTTGAAGGTAGGAATGAACCTTGGTGTGTTTACATGTTATTTCTAAAAACCAAATACAGGCTAAACATCTTAAAACAGATAAATTATGTTTTTGTTTAAACTTGTAAAATCGTTTTACTAAGAGCTGAGACTTTGATCAAGTAAGTGAGCCTGAAACCAGAACAGAAGAGGTTTTCAAAGAATTGCTTTGAAGCTCTTTATACTGTAAATGATTTCTTTTTTTTTTTTATACTGTAAATGATTTCTAAAGACCCCTTGACAAGAAAATTATTTCAGCGAGGGAGAATAGCCTTTTGCAGTAAGTTAGTGATGTCACCAGAAGTAAAATTTAGCTGTAAAAAAAAAAAAAAATTACTGCCATCTGTTTACACTGTCTTCTATGAAAACACATTCTCAAGATGGCTTTATACCTGCCTTCGTTTGAGCAACAGGTTTAAGGTATCTTAAATTCAAGCACTTTAAAAAAATTCTCTCCAGATATGGTTATCAGAAACATGTTTACTATTTAAAAGGTAGTACCTAGTTAAGGTACCTTAAAGTATCTATGAAAGATAATGTTGAGGGGGGAGAAAACTCACAGAGTGCCCCAGAGATTCATAGAGAAATAGCCTGATTTCCTGTAAGAGGTGTTTTCAGCTGTGAGGAATAGCATTACGGATTGAGTCGGCCGATGGTTCTGTCATGCTTGTGTCTTGTTTCATTTGTCTGAGCTGGAGCCCATGAACGTAGTTTTGAAATCTGCTTTGTTTCTTACAGTCTACTCCTATGATTGCATTACCAGGGTAGTGATTTGGTCTCAGCTTCAGAGTATGACTTCCTCAGCCTCTCACTAAGCAGTCACCCTCAGTTTTATTCTCCTCTCTGGCTTTGGTTTTGGGTGGACGTTAGCATCTGAACTGAAATGCGTTTGTGGAATCTCCACTGCTGTATTCATTCTTCCTTCTTTTGGTGGTGTCTGAGGTTTTATGTTGATTAGCTGTCTTGATGTATTAAATTGCCGGCTGTTTGAAACCCAAAGCTCATCTCTACCAGATGGACTGAAACAAAACAAAACAAAACAAAAAACTGTGGGTATTTTTGAGTCATTTTGTAGGTTGACTGAAGTGTCTCCTGTAATTTTATTGAAAGTAGGAAAATCCAGGAATCTTTGTTTAAAATGACACATAAGAGAAGTCGTGGTTTTTGATCCCACACATTTGTATATATGGTTATTTAATGTCTACCTGTATGGCTCTGTTTCCCTTTTCTCACTTATTTGGAGGTTGGATCTCATTCATTTGTCAAATTGCAGCCAAAACCACCTTTTGTAAATCGAGGTGTGGATATCAGGTGTTAATCTTGACATCTTTGCACATTTTTGCTTTCAAACAGGCCTTTGAATGAAGCCGCAAGCAAATATTATGTGGTTGTTAATTGTTTTACAGATGAGAACTGGGACGATGACCAGCTGCTTGGTTTTGAACCCTGCAATGAAAACCTTGTCTCTGGCTGCAATATAATCAATGGGAAATGTGAATGTGACACCATTCGCACCTGCAACAATCCCTTTGAGTTTCCAAGGAAAGATACGTGCCTTTCAGCTTTGAAGAGGATTGAAGGTAAGTACTGATTCTCAACAATTGTCAGGCTTAGGACTGTGTCATATTTGAGCTCGAGGAGGCAAAGACACGCTTACAGAGATTGATACCTTTTATGATCCCAAACAAGATGCATAAAGTTGACTGAGTACTGACGTGATAATGTGTGTGCACCATGTACATCTGTGTTTTCTGGAGGTCATGGATTTGGTAATGCTGTGGTCTCATGAGCAGGGTAGTTTGTGCCAGCTTGCTTAGGTCACCTCTGCATACTGGATGATTTCACAAGTGGTGTGCTTGAAATTGGCATCTGTTGTCACCAGGTCCATTCCGCTTGATTTACCGTAGCCTGGTGCTCCATGAGGAGAGTGCTAATTAGAAATGCAGCTCATCTGACAAGGAAGTATGTCTCTTTAACAGAGATGGGAGAATTGCACGGCGGTGGTTGAAGGCTCAGGTGGGTTTTGCCGTGGGGCAAAACCACATAGGTGTGGATGGGTCATTGGGTGCTTTGTCTGGGGAATGAAGTCAGAAATTACATTAAAATAACAAAATTGTACGAATATAGCCCATAACTTTTGTACATTCCTGCATAAAACCTAGACAAAAGATTGGAGACGTGGAAGTATGATTCCTAGCTTCAGTAATCGTGAGTGGCATGGCCAGAGCTTGGTACTGTGGCTCGCAACCAGGATTAACAAAGGATAAGGCCACAGACCAGCATGAAACTCTTTCCTAGCTCCATGTTCCTCTTGAGGAACAAAAAGAGCCAAGCCAGACATTCTTAAGTATACCTGTTATCTCTAAAATGATGTCATTCTTAGATGGAGAGTTTGGAGTACCAAGAATTTGTGAGATCTCATAAGGGCAGTACAGCAGGACTGAAGTTGTTGAATTGTGTTAAGTTTCCAACTCATTAAATGGTAATAAAGAATAAGAAATTTATAATTGCCTCTAAAATAGCTTTTCTCTTCGTATTTACCAATGCTGCTAAATCATTAAAAGAGATTATAGTAGGAAACAATGGAAATAAAGTTTTAGAACTACAGAGAGTCTTAGGTAATATTTACTCTGGTCCTTAAATTGGAAAATTGGAGAACTGAGCTTCATGCAACTTCTCAGTAACAAGCCTGGGACTAACCATGTAAAGTATTCTTCCAACTGCATCATGATATTGGACAACATGTTACCTAACTCATTTTTACCATCTTGTGGCTCTTTGCTCACCCCTCTCCCTACCCCATTGCTTGCCAAAAGAGAGTATTTTGCCAATTGTAGCATATAAACTTGCAGGGATATAGATGTCTATTGCAATAATTTAGGTACTCATACATATTGAAAATCACATGATCTAAAACAATACAGCAATTTAGATGATTTTTGCCACTCTTACGTTTCACAGAACTTTTTTTTTCCCCCAAACGTTTCAAATGTATCATTGTCACTGCCACTGTCTTTCTTCCGGCTACTTTCCAAGTCATTTAACCCCCTGTTCCCCGGCAGGCTCTCTTCACTGCCATCTGAATGGTCTGACAGGCAGCAAGTTGTGAATCTAAGTTATCACAAAAAGTAGGTTGTGAATCTAAGTTATCACAAGTTTTGTTCAGAACTCAGTGTCTTTTCACATAAAAGTGGGACAGTTGCATTTTTAATTAGTTAGGCATATATTTATGATCTTTACAATGTGGAGATTAATGGCATTGATTTTTAAAGTGATTCTAAGAAGGCTGTTTATAAGATCCAGCACTTCCAATTTTGAGAGCATTCCCTCAGGAATAATTACTGTAGCTGATTAAATTTCTTTACTTTTCTTTTTTTTAAAGAGATTCTGTCAGCTGACCTCTGTATAATCCAAAAGTAGAACTGGTGGAGCTCATTTAAAGTTAATGTATCCTCTACAAAGAGTACTTTGTTTTTTCATAATAAAGCACCCTGCAATATTCAAGATCTTATAAGAAGTCAGTATTAGGGATTTCCCTCTTCTGAGAAACAAGTTTGAAGGAGAAAGCCCTGCCTATTTTCAAGTGCATATGAAAGAATTAGTGATGGTTTGGTACTGTGTACAATGGAGTTGTTAATAGGAATGAAGACTTAGAATGCTTCTAGGAATTTAAGGCCAGAAAAGTGTGACCTGGAATTGCAGGGTAAGGTGTCATGGAGGAGGTAGAGTCTGAACAATTTGGAATTTGCGTGGTGATGGGTTCTAGGAAGGAGAACAATGTGGACAAAAGAATGAAACATACAAGCAGGATTTACATGACTTAAGTAAGACACTGGGGACGGTGGTCTAAAAGAGCAAGGTTTTGGGGCACCTGGGTGGTCAGTTAAGTGTCTGCCTTCAGCTCAGGTCATGATCCCAGGGCCCTGGGATTGAGCCCAGTGTCAGGCTCCCTGCTCAGCGAGAGTCTGCTTCTCCCTCTCCCTCTGCCTGCCGCTCTACCTACTTGTGCTCTCTCTCTCTCTCTGTCTCGCTGTCAAATAAATAAATAAAATCTTTAAAAAAAAATGACTAAAAGAGCAACCTATGTTGCTATCAACCTATGTTGATAGGCTAGAGGAAATAAAGATGGGGAGCAGCCTGGGACTAGATGACAGAGTGTCTTCGCATCTCAGAGGGAGCTTTAGCCCAGTAAGAGGAACTATCAGGAACCATTGCAGGTTTATGAGCGGAGAGAATCAGAGCCTGGCAAAGCCCTCGATCAGCAGATGGGATTGTGGGGGGGATGCGGATTGGGTTAGCAGGGGAGATACTGCGGTCTGGAGGCTCCCTGGAGAGCTGTTTCAGTTATTTAGATGTGGTGCCACTAGAGACTGGACTGGGGGCTAGCAGGGAAACAGCAAGGAAGAGATGGATACACACCATTTTGCTGAAAGAACCTACAGTATCTGCTAACATAGATCCTGTGGCAGGGATGAAAATGCACAAAGATGATTCTAGGGTCCCCCCCCCCGAAATAGCACAAGAATGATAGTACAAGTCACACGGAAGTAGGGACACTTTTGAGATGTTTGTGCTTTTGAGATGTTTGGAAAGTGGAACTGGAGAATGGGATGTTTGTTTTAGGGACATAGAGGGTCAAGAGGGATTTTAAAAATATGAGGATATTACAGCATGTTTGAATGATGACAAGAATGATCTAGTAAAAAGCAAGAAAGCACTTAATGTAAGAAGGGGCATGATTGCAGGAGCCAAGTGTTTGAGAGAGGAGCAAAATTATTTTTCTCAGACACGATAAAACAAGGCTGTCAGCTGACACTGAGGGTGGGAGAAGAGGTGTGAAATCCTGAGGAGGAGGCGGAGGAGGTAAACCAGACGTCTCGGTTTGAGGGGGGACGAGCAGTAACCAGGGCAGTGGGTTCTGCTCGCGCGCTGGCGCTGGCAGCTCACTGGAGGCTCCCAGTTACACACTTGAAGGGCCACCAGCTGACACAGTCGTGTGTTTCCTCCAGCTTCTGTGCAGACGCAGTGTAGGTGGAGAGCTGCATCTGACCACGATTGGGATTTTTCCTGGTACGTCTGAGAGGAAGAGAAGGGCAGAGATCGAGGGTCATGCAGGAATCTTCCCAGTGGTAGTGTGTGACCTGTGCCAGGAAGGACAGAAGCAGTGATCGGGGAAGATGCAGCTCCATGCAGCACGTCCACAGTCCCCCATTGCATGTGCTTCACGTGAATGAGGTTTCCTTTTTTAAAGGGGAAAGGGAAGAGTGATCTGAAAGCGGCAGTGAGAACAGAGGGGACACCGCCCCACCCTCAGGTTTATGGAGTGTGGGAAAGGAAGCTGTCCCTACACGAGAGGACTTCAAGGGACTGAGGAGCTAGGGAGTACCCAGGTTTCTGTTAAAACACAGAAGTGAGGGGAGAATGATGGCAGAGGGGATGGTGGCGATGATAGACCATGAGTTCTAGAAGGCACAGGAGAAGGATTTGGGATGGGGGTCGTGCAGGGCATGGATGATTTTGCAGAGCCCGATGAGGGTGAGAGTCCAGCAACGATGAGTGACCTGGTAGATTAGACTTGGTTCTTGGTGTTCTCTTGTGGGAAGATGAACAGTTGGTTCTAGTTAAAGCCCTCTTTGTAGGTCCATTCTCCTGGGGCAGTTTTTAGCGTTTAGGTGTGCAGGGTCAGGAGTGGGGCAGAAGGAGCAGTATTCTTGCCAGAGCGTAATGAGAAAGCACGTGTCCTCATTTCTATGCTTTGGGAGTAAATTCTGAGCATGAGTTCTAAACATAACCACAGCAACATTAGAAAAAAAAAGTGTGGAAGTCATTGCAGGGCATTTCAATATCATATTTATAGATTTATGAAGAATACTCATGATTCTGGGTATTAAACAAGTTCCTGTGTATTACTTACATCCTTTTAAAAGGGGAGGAGTTGGTCCTGGATTTTACCAAATGTTTTCTTTCCTTAAATACATGACCACATCACCGTAAGATCAGTTGGTCACAACTGTAGAGGCAACAAGACACTGGATCACAGCCAGCCATGGTGCTGTGCGGAAGGCTTGTCAAATCCTCTGTGTTTCTCCAAAGAGGAGGAAGTCTGATAAAGGGAATGACCTGCAGGTCACCCCACCCTGGTCTTAACAAAGCTTATAATTTTATGCTCCACTCTCTACTCATCCTTGATTTCGTATGTGTTATTGAGCTTCACAAAAGTTAAATTGATGGACCATCAGAGGAGGGGATGAAAGTAGCAAGAACAGTACCGGTCCCTGCAGCTGCCCGGTGCTCTGGAGGAGCCACTCTGAGCTTAATAACCGTAGTCAGAGTGGCCACCAAAGATTTCCACAATACAGTGATTGAGGTGGACCTTCAAGTGTGGATATGACTTATGTTGGGGTCAGTGGCTTTTCTTTTCTTTTTTTTTTATTTTCTAAAAAATTATTACAGTTCAGAGTGGTCATAAACTCAAAAATTAATCAGAAATATGAAACCAAGTTCAGGAAGAATGAAAAACACCCTGGAAAACATTCAAACGTTCATTCATCCAACAAATATTTATTGAGTGCCAAATATGTACTGGGCACAGATCTAGTGGCTAGGGATACAGCTCTGATGGAGCTGACATTCAGAAGGGGAGAGATGACATGGAAACACAAAAATGAACATAAAATATTGTATAATGTGATGGGAGCTATGGAAAGCAGTAATTAGGATGATATGAGAATTACTGGGATTAGCGAGAAAATTGCTTTTAGATATAGAGGTCAGGGAGGTTTTCCATGAAGGGAGAGCATTTGCTTTAAAATCTGAATGCAAGAGAGCATCAAATTTAGGATGATCTGACAGGAGGGAATTCCATTCAGAGGGAATCACAAATGTGAAAGTTCTAAGCCAGCTTGGTGTGTTGGAGGAATAGCAAGAAAAAGCAAGAAGGTCCGTGAGACTGGAATGTCACGGGGTGGAAGAGGAAGGTGGGGGTGAGATCACATAATGCCTTGTAAGTTACGGTGAGGTGCATGGATTTTATCATGAGGACATAGGAAAGCTGTCCAAGGGCTGGAAGAGGGTATGGCATAACTTGGATCTGGTCGAGCAGAGACTTGGGGGAAGCCGCAAGATGCAACAACAGGAACAGAGTCTCAGGTAGGGGTTCTTTCAGTAGTTCAGGGAAGAGGTAATGGTGGTTCAGACTTCAGAGCTGTAGATGAAGGGATGGGTGGACTTGAGATATAATTTGGAACTAGATTTGTTGATGGATTGCACATCGGGGGTGAGGGAAAGGGAAACCAAGGAGTACGCTTAGATGTTGGGTTTTAAGCAAAGTGGTGCCCTTTCCTAGGAGCAGGAGTAGATTTAAGGAAGATTCAAGAGTTTTGTTTTGGACAAATTAAATTTGACACCCAAGTAGAGCTGTTTGTCACTTAAGTAATTTTTTATGTAATTAACTCAGTAAGTAGCATTCAAGCTCCGTGTATACCATGTATACTTACTCCAAGAAAGTATACTAAGGACTACAAAGATAATATATCCCTGAAAGGAAGTCAGCCCTTTCTGCAAGGAGGTACAACGTTGTTGGGAGATTCTAGAGAAAAATAAAAACCCAGTCCACACAGAGGAGACTAGCTGAAGGGATATCTGTGTGGGATCCATAAAGTGTGTTCTTAAATGCACTTTTTAGGCATTGCTGCATTACATATCATGTGGATTACTGGACTAGTGTATAGATTATGTGAAATTTACTCCTATTTGGAGACACACAATGAACATTTTGCAAAAGGAGGAGGATGGGGGTTTAAGAAATTTCTCCTTTAGTTTAGCCAAAAGCACTTAAGAGGTAGCGTTCAATGGTTTATCATTTGGGGCTGCATTTAATTACTTTCTCTCTACAAGATATTTTAGAGAAAAGATAATCAGAAACTGGCATGTGATACTTTACATCGTCTTATATCGAGTAGCCAAGTAAGAACTGCTCAACTACGTTCAACTCTGAGGTGTATGTTGGGTGGCTCAACCGAAGGAGAAGGAGAGAGTGTAAGAGCAGACTTGGAGATAGAAAAGAGAGGATGGACAGAAGGGTGCAGATGGAAATTTTAGTGGTCAAGGCTATGGGCTTTAGTGGCTGACTGACTTTGGAGCATGCGGAAATTGAAGACGGCCAAATTTGGGGAAGAGGGGGTGATTGTCAAGATAGATGCTCAGGGGTCATGAAGGTCAGGCTGTTTAGTGGTGTTATTTATTAGAATGTGGAGCACAAGGGGAGCAGCTCTATGGGAGGTTGGATGAGGTGGATATTGAGTTTGTTTTGTTGTGTTTGAGGTGTCTATGGAGATCAAGGGGAAGACAGGACCTAGCAGTCTGGAACTCAGAGATCTGGGCTGGAGATAAGGATCGTGAGTCATCTTCCCAGGGAGAATGTGGTGCTGTTAATGAGTATGTAAGCGATGTGAGGAGTATGAGTGTTTTTAGGAAGCTTAACGTGACAGTAATGTGCTCTGTGGAGGACAGACGTGGCTGGGCGCGTTAGCACGCCACGAATGCAGTGATGGCAGTGTGCAGGAAGTGTTCCCCCAGCCCAGGGAGAGAAAGCCTAGGGACCATCACTGGCGGCCAGCCCACAGTCAGCCTCAAACACAAGTGTCACTGCCCCCTGAGAGTGGGAGGTATAAAATGGAGTATATCATTTTAATTACTAATTATAGATGGATTGACGGATCTGTACTCCCTTCCTTATTCAAAAAAGCCTTTAAAAGTGTTGAGAGTGCAGGAGCTGGTCAGACCCATACCTGAGGTTAGAGCCACCCAGGGTGGGACACTAAGGCCAGTGAAAGTTGGATGGGAAGGTAAAGAAACAGCTCTACAGTGGTAGACTCTTTCGGTCCAGAAGAATCCTCTCAACGTTGTCTATAACCTTCTGGGGCTGCTCCTTTTGCTTCAGAGCTGCTTGCTTTCTTCATTCATCTTCATTCTCTAGTCATTTATTAATTCAAAAAGTAAGTATTGAGCACATACTGTCACTACATCTGAGTCTACCGGTTTGACTTTGTTTTGCATTTAACTGAGGGGCTATTTTCTAAATGACCCTAAAGGTGCAGATGCATAAATAGAATCACATTTTAGATACGCTGTGGGATCTTGCATTTGATTTTTTTAAAGATATTTTCTAAGTGTCTAAAATGGTATTTTCAAGCATTTATCTGTTCTGTAAACTTATGTTGCCTGGAATATATATGCTGAGGCAGAAATTAAAGGTTAGAAAAAAGATGAGAGAGGGGCACCTGGGTGACTCAGTTGGTTAAGTGTCTTCCTTCGGCTCAGGTCATGATCCTGGGGTCCAGGGATCAAGCCGCATGTGGGGCTCTCTGCTCAGCGGGGAGTCTGCTTCTCCCTCTGCCTGCCACTCCCCCTGCTTGTGCTTTCTCTCTCTCTCTCTCTCTCTCTCTGTGTCAAGTAAATAAATAAAAAATCTTAAAAAAAAAGATGAGAGAATTTATATAGCTAGTTCGATACCTGTATTTTTTTCTCTTCTGCTTAAAACAAAAGGAAGATTGATTTTACATTATATGGCTATATCTTCTGGCGCTAAACTAATTTTAACATAGACAAATGACTTCTGTTTTATAGAATTTTTCCTTTCAGTTTTTAAAAACCTAAAAAACAGTCACTTCAGAGCCTTAATTTTTATTAATTTTGCTCTAAATTTACTCTTTCAGTTGTACCTGAGGAAATGTTACTATTATATGGGCTTATTATTCCATTTTTAGTGTTTTACATTTCCCTTATTTTTTTTTCACCCAAGTGTAAGTGCTACATTTTATTCTTGCTTATCTTTTCCTCAGTCTGTAGCCCACAGTACAACCTGTGCTGTGTGTGTGTGGCCTCATCAGATAGACTGCCTTGCGATGCCATCTGTAACATTTGCCAGTAGACAAAAATTTAATTAGCATGTAGAAAGAAATCCGATACTGAATGCTTTAATCCACGCAACTTTTTTCTCAGACATTTTGTGCTGGGAATAGGGACCACGCTGTCAGAAAAAACACCCACAGAAATGTGATCGAGTGGAGACGGGCCCGTTATCTACCATCCGTTCTGTCTTTGGGACAGTGCAACTGAATTCCCTCTTGACCCTCTGGGCACTGGAACTGTGCAGGGTGGAGACACTTTCAGCCGTAGCAGGACATCTGCTGCCATCCCATAATATATGTGCGGGGATGACAGAGGCACCCAGCTCTGCCCCAATCCATGTTCCCACGTGGGGCTCGCGGTCCGTGCGGGGGAGGCCTGGGCGTCATGTGCACAGGGAGTTTCCTAGGTTCCTTAGACTTGAGAGAGCTTAACGGACACACTGAGATTTTGATTTACAGGGACTGGACTAGGACTGGGGAGTCTGCATTTCCGGTGAGCCTCCAGGAGAGGCTGTGCTGCTAGTTCTTCACTGCACCAACCATTAGTCATAGAGGGTTGATGCGAATCTGCCTCCCGAGGAGAGAATGTCTTATCTTTAAGTGATCATTGGACTTACTCTTGAGATCTGCTACTTTCATTGTTTTTAAATATAAAGCATCTGTTCTAAAGCCTGCCTTCAAATAGTAATACATAGTAATGGTTGTATCATATGATTTTTAAAACTTTTCTCCAAGTAAATATTAAAAGAAATTAAAACCCAGTTGAGGTATTTCATAGTACACACATAGGCTCACATGATGAAAAACTAAACAAATCTCAAGACTTGGATGCTGAGGAAATTGCTTTTAGTAGAGGTGATTCTTTCTAGAAGTTTACCTGTTTGATCATTGCTAAGCACTAGAAAAATGTCTCAGACCTTAGGTTTGTGAATTTTTTGATTATATCGATCTACATGGTTTTAAATGTCATTATCCCCAAATCTTTCCTACTATATAATATTGACTGTAGTAAAAATGATCTGGTGTAATCATTAATTCACAGGATCAGAGGTACTGAAAGTCAAATCATTTGTTTCCCAAAATATGACTGTAAGATTATAATATAGCAGAGTTAAATTTATAAAGTCCTTACAGCTTATCAGTACTGTAATTATTTGGTTGAAGGGAGGATTGAAATGGGATGAAGATAGAACATTTTAGGGGAAGAACCTTTGGGAAGTACTTGGCCTTTATGTAATCCTTGATAATGGAATATCTGTACTTAACGACAAAATAATAACCATAAACAAAGAGGTAAGCTCTCAAGCTCTGCCTCTTCCTTCTTGGGGAGCCAAGTGTGCTGTGTTGCAGGGGCTGTGCCTTCTCTACTCTAGAACTTCCACCAATTCATAATTTTTAAGTTAGTCATGCACTTCATTAAAATTACGCATCGCAGATCGTTTTTCTTAGGGTAGTTGTATCTGAAACCAGTATTATGTTTATGAATGGATTGCTTTAGCTCATCTAAATAGTTTTAAAAAATTATCTTCAAGGAACTCAGTTTACAGTGCTTATCAAGTATGGAGACACTAACCCTTCCCTCGACCAAAAAGAAAAAGCCATTTAACCTTACTTCCCAGGTGGCTGAGGGTCCTTGTTACCATCAAGGTCCTCCTGATTTTGATTTTTCCTCTAGCTGTCCAAGTGTCATGAAAGATGCATGCTTAATGAAGACAGTAGGCTTTTATGCAACATTAAATCTCTATTGCTGTCCCCCCTCTTTGTAAAAACAATCAGAAATCAGTAATGTGATCTCTCTTTTCTTTTTTTGAGCACATAAAGTGACTTTGACATCTAAATATATGTATTTCATTTTAGATTCCAGCGATGCCATAGGGAGGAAAGCATAGACACCATGATTTATTTTCACAAGTAGTAGACATTTTTTATTTAGGTTGACAACTAAATCAGTGTTTTAGAATTTTATGTTATAGGTACAAATTGTTGTTTTGATGTCTTGATAACTGGTACAGGGGGAAAAAAAGGGCTACCAAAAGGCGGAAACCAGTTTCAAATATCTGGGAAATCAAAACAGGAAACTCAAGGAACTTGGCATGAGACCAGTTGGAGAGGAACAGTTGCTTGAATAATTATACCTGCATTTTAACTGTTGGAAGTCATATAGTGACCTTCTGGTGGTTGTGATTTCTTGTGCCCAGCAGAAAAAAAAGAAAAAACAAAAACCTGTCATGATTAAATATTTTATATCCTAGTGCTTAGGAGGGGAGTGTGTGTGTGTCTGTCTGTGTATATCTATGTAGAGGAGTGTTTTATTCAGCCACATTGGGGCTCCAGGAAATGGTGTAAAAAAAGCAAATCTTCAGTCTGACCGTTAGAATGATGCTTTCTATGCAGTTACATGTAAATAGTCAATAATGTTCTGTTCCACTTACTAATGCCCCCCCTTCTTTGCTTTAACTCATTCTCTGTGCTCTCAAGCCCTCTCTTCTGTCCAAATTGGGTAGAGCCCAGACGTCTGTCTGTCCTCTCCCAATCTATGCCTGCTCCCAGGTTGGTATGGGAGTACCAGAAGTTGTAGGTAAACGATTTTTACTACCAGTGTATGCTTCTTTCAAGATTAAATACCACATACTTAGTATATATTTTTTTAAAACACACTCACTGTTAAAAGGACAAAAAAGAACCTGACACTTTCAGTCAGAGAAATGGTATTCTTTGTGGGTCAAGCTTAGAACTCTTCTATTTCCATCTACCAGAGATGCTTAAGAAACGTTGGTCTGAGGCAGCTTGCCTTTAGCAGGTGAGCGTTTTAGCTTCTGGGTAACCCTGAGCAGGCCCTTGCATATTTGTGGTTTCTGACTTGACTGTAGGTGACCTTTCAGTTATTCCCAGGGCTTGGCGTTTGCTCTCTCATGAAGAGCTGCTGAGTTGAGGCTTTGCCCAGCTGTGTCCTGCTAAATCCTGGCCCCCACAAGGGTTTTTCCTGACATGAGCAAAGGATCTGAAATCCTGGCCTTCTGAGCTGCTCCGAAGGGAGCCTGACCACTCCCCATAGAGGAGTTGGAGTTGTACCTTCTGGGCACAGCTAATGAGTTAGTATAATTAGTATTCCAAAACCATAATCTGGGATCTTGGACAACTCAGGCAAAGTTGGTGGTTTTCATTTGCAGTCCATCAAAAAGTGATCATTTCAGATGTCCTTACAATTGTATCAGTATAGGCAAGGATTCTCTGGTAGATACTGTGCTTTTAACCTTTTTCAGCCTTGCCAGTATTACATAGTTACTCCTACCTTGATTAAATGATCCTCACACAGACACACAGAAACTTTTTTGAATAAAGAAGGTTTTAATTTTTAAAACAGCAGAGACATTTATTAATGGAAGGAGACAGGGCTGAATGCATACAATCACACATAAAGATAGACTTTGAGTCAAAGCTACAATTTCTTCCACTTCTTAGTGAAGGTTAATGGAGCCAACCTTAAGTGAAAATGGTGAAGATCGCCGGTTTGTCTTTTTCCCCCGGTGGCCGCCCCATTCCGTTCTTTCAGTTTTCTTTCCCACCTCAGAAGCCTGGCATCATCTTTCTCTCTTTACCCTCGGCTCCTGTAATCTAGGCAAAATGTTGAATTATTTACTCTCGTTGATTGATTACACTCTAGAAGGTTACCTCAACCAGCACTTGCATTTTAATCCTTTCTAATTGTGGAATTCCTATGAAAGGCCTTCAGTCCAGACGTAGGAAAGCTCTTTAGGATGGATCAGGGATCCCGGAAGTCAGTCCTGCCCCTTCCCAAGAGCGTGTCCCCACACCTGGGAAGCGTGGGCCTGGGGCCAGCCCAGCTCCATGGTTGCATTTGAGGTGATATGGAAAGGATCTTGCCCTGAGAAGACAGCTGTAATAACTCAGTGGCCCTTCCCAGTCTGAATAGGGTTGCACATGGGAGACCTTCTAGAAGATACTGAGAAAAAAATAAATCACAGCTCACCTTAATTCGTTTAAAAGCTATTTTATGATTCATAGGCATATTATGTTTACTCCTAGAACTGGTGCGTCCGTCTTCTTTGTGAAATACAGAACTTTCTCAAGAAAGATATTTAAGAGCACTAAAACAATATTTGGGGCTTTTTAAAGAAATATTCCAATAAAAATAAAATGTGACTTCCCTAGTTCATACCAACCACAAAGCATGCTGTTCTGAGCATTTGAATAATTTTGAAACCTATGAGACCATTCTTTTAATGGTGCATGCTCTCTAAGGTAAGAATAATGGATTCACATTGGTTGTTGATACATCTGAAGCTGGGGATACACTTTTACTGGGTGCCTTCCTGCTTTTGATTTGCAGTCTCTGTTGCTAAGTGTTTTTTGCATCGGGAGGAAGTAACAGCTATAAGCAGTGCCTGTAAAGCTGGAAGAGGGAAGACATTAACATGTGATGAATTAATATTTGTATGAATTTGTAGGAGACTGGAATGTCCCTTTAAATCATGGATGTGTTCTTTGTTCCTGGCTGACAACTTCCTAGTTTTCCTACCCTTCATTATTCTTTTCTCTGTCCCTGGAATTTTTTTTTTAATTTCCCGAAAAGCAAGTAAAGTGCTTTCTCCTTATCAGTAGCCTTTCTTTTCCTGTTCCAATAACAAAAGAACAATACAAGAATTTAATACTGTTAAAAAACTGATGCTTCTTCTTCTTAATATATCCATATATCTGTAGATAAAATCCAAGTTTTATAGACAGAGAGAAAAAGCTCTGTGTCAGTAACATGAGCTCATATTTTATCATGTTCTTCTCAAGTTGTTGTTGTTTTTTCTCCCTTTTACCCGGTTTGGAAAATGAAAAAAAAAATTATTTTTTTTCCTCTTCAAAATCTGTTCCCGTGTTCTGTCATTGAGAGTTGAGGTCCTGGAAATGAGAAGGATTGGTAAGACCACTGGTTGTCCCCTTAACAGAAGGGAGAGGGGGTGTATCTAGAATACATTCTGATCTTGTTTATTTATATTATATAAAAGACTGCTATTTACTATTCCTGTTGCTTTGACAAGAAAAAAGTCCAGTCTGCCTCACGGAGCTTTTATAAATATTAGGGGTGTGGTTTTGCAACATGAAGGGATGCCTGTTTCAGTGTTCTGATGCAGTTTGAGCTTGTGGCAGAGGTGCATTTAAAGTGGCTTCTGCAAGTATCCTTGAAACTAGGTTGAGCAAAGGCCCTGGTGACCTGTCCCATGGTGGTCCTGCTATGGCTCCGGGGCACCTTGCTTGCTTACTCTCTAAGGCATGAAACAAAATCTGATAGTCTCAGTTGCTGGGACACCTGGGTGGCTCAGTCATTAAACAGCTGCCTTCGGCTCAGGTCATGGTCCCGGGGTCCTGGGATCGAGCCCCGCATTGGGCTCCCTGCTCGGCAGGAAGCCTGCTTCTCCCTCTCCCACTCCCCCCTGCTTGTGTTCCCTCTCTCGCTGTGTCTCTTTCTGTCAAATAAATAAATAAAATCTTAAAAAAAAAAAAAAATAGTCTCAGTTGCTCGGTTGTGCCTGACCCAGATCTGGACAATCAGTGAGATCTTCATACTCTCTAACTACCTTGCCTGTAATGTTTAAAGTGATACTTATCTCTGTGGTAGTAAAAAGATCTAATATTACTGCATTTGTATGTTCTCAGTGCCTTTTGGCATTCTCATTGCTAATCACAGTGGAACCTTCTGAATACTTTCTGACTGAGAGCCAATTTGTTTCTGTTCTGTCAGGAATTTTTCAAAGGAAATTAGGCCGTGGTGTTACACCTCAGTGCGACATGGAACTTCCCAAAAATGTTATCTATGTGTTTTTTCATGCCTCCTGGCCTGGCTTCGTGTCTGCCTAAATTCAAGGCTTATTATAATGTCTTCCTTGGGGGTCCTTTGGGTATTTCAATAACTAAGCAAACATCGAATCCGAAGAGTGTATCCCATGCGGATCTCTAATCGTGTGTGCCCATGTGTGTTAGGAAACATGTTTTTTTTTATTTCTGTTAAAAAAAAATCCTGTTACATGCATTTGTATATTTTCTGTACCAAAAGTACCTTGTATACACCCATGTTCCATGTACATGTATGACTCTATAGCTAGATGTGTATAGGCAAATACATAGGTGGTGATATAACATTAATACATGAAAATAAGTATAACCATAGGATAATTTTTATCCTACCTGATATATCTGTGTCTGCATTTACCTATAAGTTATTAAAGATGACAGTGCTGACAGTAGTGTTAACATTCTATGATTAAGAGTTTCCTGGAAATTTTGCTCTTCTTGGATGGTAGAAGTTAGTCCTAGAATATATCCCCCAGCTATATGTTCCACAGTGCTTTGTAAGAACTGGTGTAATGTTATGCACTCTGTGAATAGCTTATGGAAGATAAGGCAAGAGTCTTCAAATAAATATTATTCCAACTTCTTCCAGTTTAATTTCCCTTATCACCATAACAACCACACCCAACTTTGCTATTAAACTGTGTTGTCTATCTGCTTCCCACATGCTGGTAAAGCTGACCCTGTTGAGTAGCAGGGGAAATATGAGAGATAAAGTTAAAACTGTCTTCCTTTTGTTGACATTTCTAGAGCAACAAGTCAGAAAGCTTTTCTTCCTCTGGGTAGACAAGAGCTGCTACGGGTCACGATTAGATGGTATGTCCTTTAGTAACCATGATGACTCCCAACAGAATTATTTAAAACATTCCAGTAAATAACCCAGAATTCTGGTAAACAAAAACGGAGTGGTTGTTAAGTTACAAACTGTGTTTCAATTTTCTATATATGGAGAAGGAGAATACTGGGGAAGAAGGTTAGAATCAATGTAGGATGAAGGTGCCCAAATTTCTGAAATGAAGCTATTCTCAACCAGCCTAAGTGAAATGGTGGGGTTTTGTTTGTTTGTTTTAAGGAGTTGCTGTATTTGACCATTCGGAGCCCTGCAGTGGGAGTTCTTTGCTGTGTATTATTGCTCTCTCAGTTGATGTAAGATCTTTATAATATCTCTTAGTTGTATCACTCATCAATTCAAAGGGATTTTTAGTTAAAGCACATACTAACTTGATGCTCTGCGATTTCGTGTCATCTGCTGTTTAGTCATATTAATCTCTGTCAAAGAGTTTTGCCATCTCTTCAAAGAACTCCTTTGTGATAGGAGTCATGCCACCAAATGGGGTGGCCCATTTGACAGACATTTTCTGAATATAATGTTACATGATTGCTTTTGCTATATGTCCCATGGGCTGACATACTGTTTTCTATTACCAGAAAATATGTTTGAGGTCTTTTATAAGTCTTATGTTAAGTACCTCCTGGAAGAGAAGAGAAAACGATTATATCTCACATTATTGACTGTTATCTGTAGCATCAAAAATAAATGAATGTCCCCACAAAAAAATAGTTCTAAAATGACAACCCAGACATACGGAGAGATTAGGGGGTAGTAAATGTGCGGTGGGCTTACGACTGACTTTATTTTCTTACCGGCTTTGTGGAAGAACTCAGGCTGTCAGGGAAATGAACCAATCTGTAGTAATATACAGCACTCAATTTAAATCAGTCCTGTTTGAAAGCGATACCAGGATTTTCCTTGAATGCCGCTGAATGAATGCTGCGTGTGAAATGTCAACTAAATATACGTCTCCGGCGCACATAAACGGAGAGGGGTCACAAAAGTATCCACTCCAGGCTTTCAGATATTTAAATCCTTTAATGTTCTTTTGACCTTCAGTTAAAGGACATAGTCACGAAACAGAGGAAATGCCTTAAATTCTAGCATCTGGGTTTGTTTCTTTATACTTTTTTGGCACGGTTACAACAGTAGGGCTTTTCTTTCCTTTAATTTTTTTTCACAGTGCAGTCAACACGGCCTTCTCACATAAGCTGGAAAGGACAGTCGTGAGGCCAAGAGCAATAGTTTCTGCGCTGTGCTCCGAGGCAGGGCCTCCCTGAATGGCTTGCTGTTTCAGAGGAAGCCTCGAACCAGAAAGCGGACAGAGTCCCACACAAGAACAAATGTCATATAGCATTGGGTACCTACATGCACATACAAATAGATGCACTCACGACTTAATGCATTCGGTGCCCTAATTATTTTGAACTTCTGGAGTCGTTAGCACTGTATTCATGTTATATCATCTGTATATAGTTTGGGATCTTCACCTGGTTTTTCAGCTGCTTGAAGATGTTTCTTCAAGAGTGTCTTCTGTAGGGGAGCCGAGAACCGAGTTTAATTAAAGTACCTATAAAGTGCATGTATTTTGACATGGGTGCTTTATTTCGGCTCCATTGCAGCCATATTTGTCACTTCTGACCAGTGAGAGCTCATTGAAGACTTTGGGGAATGGAGCAGTGACATCTGCCATCCCATTAACTTAAATACTCCTATCAAAACAGTAAGCTGGGGACATTTTCACATTTCCATGTTTTCTCAGCTTTACGTCCAATAAGCTTTTCCTGAGATTTTTAATAATGTGAAGCAGCATCCCCTAGATGTTTTTTTCTTGTAGAAGTTGAGTTTGGTAGCCTCTCTTGCTGGTGGTTACCTTAGCCACTCCATGCTGCAGTCCCCAGGCTTTGGTGTCACCAATGCTTGTGGGTCATTTGTGGGGTTCTGATACAAAAAAGGAAACAATACTATTATGCACAGATTTAACAGACTTAAAAGTAGCCTTAAAAGTAGTTCCCAAAAGCCATCAGACTCACAATGCTGTGTTTTGTCCAAACTTTGTAGATGGAATGTATTTATCCTATAAACTCACGTTGAAGGGGATAATCATCTGCCCTTATTAGCAAATGCCTGTGTAGTTTCCCCTAATTCCTGCATTCATTCATTCATTCATTTAACAAATACTTATTGAGCACTGCTCTGTGTCAGACATGGTGCTACATACAGAGTGACGAGACAGACAAGGTCCCCATAACCTTGAGCATTCAGTCTTAACAGGGAAAATAAATAAAAGCCATAAATCAAAGTATATAAGTGCAGTTGGATAACAACAGAATGCCGAGACCAAGGTAGGATGGTTTGAGAAAGTCTCTCTGAAGAGATGATGTTTACGTTGGACTGAAAGTTAAGAAGGAGTGAGCTGTGCAAGGAGCCTGGGGAAGAAATTCCAGGCGGAGTGAACCGCATATTCAGCAACCCGGTGTGGGAAGGAGCTTTGTGAGCTGGGAGGCTAAGGGTCTTAGTGGGCTGTAGGTAGTGAGTGAGGGTGGGAAGAACCACCCAAGGGGACGCTGGAGAGGTAGGGAGGGGCGAAATCAAATAGACTATAAGGCCAGGAGTTTGGATTTTATTCTAAATATAATCAGAAGCCATTGGAAGGTTTTAAGCTTCAGACAGAGATGATAGGATGCCCTTTTTAAGATCAGCTTGGGCTGCTTTGTGGAAAATGTCTTATAGGAGGAGGTTGGAGTGGAGCCAGGGGACTTGGTTAGGGCACTGAAGAAGGAGAGCCAGGAGGGTGATACGCAGCCAGACCAGGGGTCGGCCAAGAGAGTTGGAGAGAAGGGAGGGGATTCCATGTGTCTTTTGGATGCATAGTTACAAAGTCTCAACTTGATTGAATTTGGCGGTCACATTAGGAGGAGGATTCCATATTGGACCCCGGGCTTCTGCCTTGAACAGCTGGTATCATTTCCTGAGATGGGGAAGACTGAGCAAAAACTGGGTGGAATCAAAATTAGCCTTCAAAATGCATCAAAGTATACGAGGGGGTAGAGGTGATTTTGAGTTCTTCTCTTTAGATAGTGATGACATTTGGAAATTAAGTCGTTAAAGTCTTACACTGTCTGGAACACATGAGCAAAATTCCAAAGATTCCAACTTGGTGGCTCTTGGTGGCCGTTATTCAGCTTGGTCTTCGGGGGACTGGTTTATCTAATCCTTTCTCTCTTCCATTTGAGGCTGTGTTTTTCTCTTTGACTTTGGTGAATGCTTCTGTTTCTTCTTTCCCAGGGATGTCAACAAAACCTACACCCCAATCTGCTTAGCTTCCTTTTAAAATTGTTCACAGATTCTTTTTTTTAAGTTTATGACAACATGTGTCTCCTCTCTTGGGCATGATTACTCACACCCTAGAATCCCAGGCCAGCAGAGGGAATTGCGAGTACACGCATCACTTCTCAGGCGCACTCCTGAGCTTTCCATGAGGAAACCCCATTCTGTTAAATCCCTTCTCCCACCTCCTAACCAAAAGACCTCTGTTTGGATGTGGTGGGACCTCTGTGGGTGTGTACTTAACACCATATTTTACTCTCCTGCATGCCTGCCTGTTTCCCCTGAAGGCAAAGACAGGGCTTGGCCCCTTGAAAGTAATAAATGTCTCATGATTGAAAACATGATGGATTAAGAGTAAATTATAATAAGAGACCACTCGTGAAATACAAAGAAAAATTGGGCTTCAACTTGTAGCCATTGAGGGTCCACTGCAGGCTCGTAATCAGAGGGGGTCAGAATAGAATGTAATAAGGAGATGCTCTAAATAGATTGGTCATCAGAAAGTATCCTTAAGTATAAAACACATTCAGAATTTGGAAATACTTCAGGTCATGATGATGAATGTTAATTATCATTGACCTGATAAGGAGAGAAGTACGTCCTTATTAGAGATTTCTTGGTGATAGAAACCAGGACAGTCACTCACACTGTAATACTCTCTATTTGTCCTCTGAAAGGAAGAGACGTACTAAATTTAGTATTTTTTGACCTGTCTTTGATTTTACATGGGCCTAATTTCATTCAAGCTTACCCTTTCGGCTCTAGTCATAGTTTATTTCGGTATTATTGCTTGCCCATTTTTCCAAAAACAAAGACAAAATCATAGTTGCTGTATGCAGTTGGAAGAAACCCTGGCACAGATCCTCCAGAAACCAAAGAGAGAAATTATTAGCAATATCCAGACCAGTAGCTGACTGGCTCCGATTCTCCCTCCCATGACCATTCCTGATTAATGGGAGAATCTGTTCTGCAGTTGAAAGCTGCTTTCCCGAGCCCAGTCTGTCCTGGCTTCAGCACATGGCCAGCTGCACAGTGAAGGCCCCTGCCAGGGCTCTGTCTCTGATCCCACCCTCCGCAAGTCAGATGCAGTGGTCAGAGAGCACAGAGGTGGGGAGAGCATCCAAGTCAGTTTGGACGTTTCCGCTGAGAATAGAGACCCAACACCCTCCAGTCAGAAGCCCTTCACTCACACCGGACACTGTGTCCCCTTCAGAAGTATACGGTTTTCTTCTGAAGATGTTGCCATTCTTCCTTCATTCTTTTGTCCTTGATTTCTGCCCAGGCCACTTAGCTCCTGTGTCTGTAGTGATTAATTTGCTCTGGAACTTTTCTTTTTTTTTCTTTTTTTTTTTTTTAAAGATTTTATTTATTTATTTGAGAGAGAGAGAGAATGAGAGATAGCACGAGAGGGAAGAGGGTCAGAGGGAGAAGCAGACTCCCCGCTGAGCAGGGAGCCCGATGTGGGACTCGATCCCGAGACTCCAGGATCATGACCTGAGCCGAAGGCAGTCGCTTAACCAACTGAGCCACCCAGGCGCCCATGCTCTGGAAATTTTCTTGACGTTCTTTTCTTCACCCTTCCTGTCGCTCTCCTGTCGTCTCTTCCTCCACACCTCTTCTGATTTCTGTTTGTCTTCCGTCATCCCACCATTGTGTTCCCCCCCCCTTACTCTGAAATAGCCTTGTATGTCAGCCTATTTCCAGCAATATTAACGCACCTCTTTTTTTTTTTTTTTTTTTTACCAACCTAAAGTATTAACCAATTTAACAAACTCAGTGCACTTTATGGCAGCATAAATAACAAAATACTATCACAACAGACCGTATATTTAATCTACCTTTCTCTCTCGTTTTCCTTATTCTGGACTCCCATCTATTTTATTTCAGGGGCCTGTTATCTGAGTAGAGTTTGGAATCCTTGTAGGGTCTTCAGAGATACAGAACTATCTCCACTGCATCTATCATACCTTAAAAACAGTAATAGGAAGATGCAGGAAAAAAATTTCACAGTTCAGCTCTTACCTAAGGAGATTTTAGTGCAATAAACATTTACATATACAACAATGAATAATGTATAGTCCTAGCTTAGGATATTTCCAGTTTTCTTGGGGAGCCAGGCATGAAAACAATTTACCAAAATAGAAAGTAGGACGAAATAAGTACTTTTATAATTTAGAGGTACGGGAAGTTTGTAAGAGTGCTGAGAGAGAAGTGATATTCTGACTGGGAAAATCAGGGATAATGTTCCCTCGCAGTGAAGGTGGCATTCTATTGAAGCCTTGAAGGATGGACAGGATTTCAGTAGATGGAGAAGAAGGACAAAGGGTCCTTGAGACCAAGGAGGAGGTGGTGGGGGTGGAGAAGAGCCGTGTGTGCAGTGGGGAGTGCACAGATGCTGGCACGGCTTGGGGTGGTATGCACACTGCACAGAAGAGAGGACTGACTCCACTTTCTAAAATGTTGCAGCCAAAGGAACAGGATAGGTTAAATTGTAGCCTGCAGCTACTGTAAGATCTAAAGGGAGAGTGTTGTTTACCTGTGACGTGTTAGGGACTTGAGCATATTTATAAAACAGGGGGGAAAGGACTAGCAGAGAGCAAGAAGTTCCAAGATACAACGCCCCAGATAGCACCACAGACTTTCCTTTGGGTTCTAACTTCTAGACCTTTCATGTGTCAGCTCTTCGTCTGCCTTGTCCAGCCTCCCTTTACCGCGCAGCATAGAGATGTTTTGAAGCTGCCACCCCAAGGAGTCAGCCCCAGAAGTGAGGCAAAGTTGCCTTCACTCAATAGGAGATCACGTCTACAACTCCCCACAACTGTGTTGGTAGAGTTCAGAGAACTGAGGTCTGTCTTGAATGAAAGTTTGTTTCTGTTGGGTTCCCATTTCTGTTGTGGCTTTGGGTAAGTCATTCAACCTCTCGGAGCCTTCCTTGCCTTACCTGTTAAAACAAGATGGTGACCCTGGACTGCATCCTAGGCTGCTGTGCTGCACTGTTTGAAGGTGGAGTGACATCCAGGCTCTGTCCTTTCTGTCTCCTCTCTTCCCCACACTTCCCTTCCTCTGTCCTGCTCTGGTTCTTAACCTGACTCACCCTGATGCCAGGGCTGTAATAAATGTAAGTGGATATTGCTATGTCAACACTAACATATTTAAAGAAATTTTCTTATGATTCAGTAAAAACCTGAGTGGTTTATAGGCTTTCATGTCCAAGAAGAAGGTATCCTAAAGTTTAAAATTAAGGTTCTGGTCATCCATACATTTGTTAACTATTTGGATGACATGGTTATTTTGTCGAGGGAGGACCTACCTGCAACATTAAAAGACGTGGATGCTTTGTTGGTTTCATTAATAACTTTGTCCTTTTGATTTGCATTTCGTCTCTCTTTTGAAAAATTGGGTTTGATGTCAGGATGAGCACATGGTTCTTGAGGTACTTAGGTTAATATTATAGTCTCTTATTTGCATTATTGCCACTTGAAATGGATTCACTGGCATCCCAGAATAGATAGTTTTGATGCTGGTTAAGGCTGCACCCGGGCCATTCGCATTCCACATTCTTTGTAATGTGCCAAGTGCTTGGTGCACATACCTTATTTATCATGTTGAAGAGATGGAATGCACTGATTTTCAGGAGGTCTTTGCCAGGGGACCCAGCTTTTCTAACATTGCTTTCCATATCCCTGAAGCTGATGTTCGAATCTGAGCATACAGTTTCATTTTCTTTTCTTTGGAGCCAGTTATTGAAAGATGAGACATGCATGAGGAAATAAATCGAAGAAGGACTTTTGGCGATATTCTGACATGGCTGCTCTGGGCAGCACATCTGAAACACCCGGAACGCAGTCCTGTACAGTGGTCCTATTCACTGGTGAGACCGAGAGATGGTGGCAGCTCATAAATAATCTTAATTTATACCAAAGTGGTGGCGTAAGAACCCATTGAGCTGATTGACTTCTTTGTTCCGCTGACCTACAACGTTAAAGTTCCGTTTGGTTCTCTGCTTATTTTAAAAACTTCACTTAACTTCTGATTCTTATTTCCTCTTAGTCTTATTGTTTCCTGTCTTTGTGTTTGCTTGAGGCTTAACTCACCCACAGCCTTATTCTCTCTCCAACTTCCTGTTCTGTTTCTTCTTCTCCTGTCTTGTCTTGCAGATCTTCCCTGCTTAAAATGTTCTCTTGCCCATCAGCAAACTGTATTAGTTTAATTCATTTGCCTAAAAACAGATCTCTCCTTCCTGAAATTGGGAATTATGTGGGAAAATAGGATGTAATAATAACTAACATTTATAGCATGCTTGCCAGGTACCAGATGTCACCAGGCACTTTATATGAATTATTTTTTTTTTTTTAGGAAGTCCTGAGAACCTCATGAAATAAGTTGCCCAGGGTCACACAGCCAGGTAGGGCGAAGACCGGAACCCGGATGGTTCCATGTTCTTAGCTGACTCTGTTACTTCATTGCCTCAGCTGTTCAGCCCGTCGAGGTTTAATGATCACGGGCGAGGTCACAACATCATGCTAGACACACAGACACTAGAACTGTAGCAGAGACCCTTCCTTCCTCTTGTAGCATGGGACCCTAAGTGTCACGTGAGAGGTTTGTGTGGGTACTTCCAATATACCTATGTTTGACAGTGTCTAACTCTTTCCAAAAGTCAGGGAAGTCTTCACCTTTGAGGAGCTGAGGTTTGAAGGGTAATTAAGAGTTTGCCAACTAGGAAGGAAGAGAAGGCATAGAAACATGAGAGAGGAGAGGATGGGACATTGAGGGCACAGTGAATCTCACTGTAACTGGAGCAGCAAGCATGGGTCCTACAATGGTGGAGAAGGGGGTAGGGGGTGGTGATGAGGCATGGGGTTGGTCATGCCCAGATGCCAGGGGCTTCAAGTGCCATGATAAAGAGTTTTGTCTTCTTCAGTCATTAGGAAGCTAGTACCGCCATGCCGTGTTTTCCTTCTTGAATGTCTCCTGCTGGTGTTGCCTCATTCTACAGAAGCCACTGGAGATCCTAGGACCTCCGTGGTGTCTGACGTCAGCAGCTGAGATCAGCTGAGGGGACAGTTTATTGCTGTGGCATTGTAAAAACTAGTGTTTTCATGCAATCTTTTGATCCTTGGTCCTCCGCAACTACTATGAAATTAAATCCAAAGTTATAAACAAAAACCTAATTTCAATTCTTACGTTCTTTTTTTTTTTTAAGATTTTATTTATTTATTTGACAGAGAGAGGGAGAGAGAGAGAGAGAGAGCGGGAGTAGGAACACAAGCAGGGAGAGTGGGAGATGGAGAAGCAGGCCTCCCGCCGGGCAGGGAGCCCGATGTGGGGCTCCATCCCAGGACCCTGGGACCATGACCCGAGCCAAAGGCAGATGCTCAACGACTGAGCCACCAGGCGCCCCAGTTCTTATGTTCTTAACTTGTAAGATTAATACAGAGATATTTGCCAAGGAAGCTTTTATGTAAGATTAAATGTATGTAAGATTAAATGTAAAAGTTTTTATGTAAGATTAAAAGTTAGGGTTTGTTTCTCCTAATTAAATTTTTTCTTTTTTTGAGAAATTGCCCATTTAAGTGATGTTACGAAGAAGCATTGGGATATTATGGACGAGCTGTAATCAGTGTGATTTAAAATGTTTATTAACTTCTGTTAATTACTGTTTAAAATTAACCTTCAAAAAGCAAGCAGCATCTTTCTTAATGGCTTTTTTTTTTTTTCCAAAAACCCATTTTTATTAGTCGTTTTTCTGGTGTTAACAAGGTGACTAGATATGGACCCAATTATTTTTTTTTTCATTTTAAGCCCATTCTTTCCTACTTTCAGTCAGAAAAACAATCAGTAAGTTATGAACATTTCAGTCAGATTGCAAATATATTGCCCTAGCTTACAGAAAGGGAATTAGCAAACTGGCAAAAATCATAGAATAGAATATAGTAAGGTATACCTTACTATATTTTGATAATATAGTAAGGTATATGCTTTTGATAGAGCATGTTTTTAACTCCTTAAAACAAAATCAAGTGAATTTTAAAATCTAGAAGATGTTCTGCTTTAAGCAATTAGCCTCGCGGTCCAGGAACTTGTCCTGGTGAGGCCGCCCTTGAGCAGAGGATGGATGTTATTCATGTTCCTTTCTTCCTCCCTCCCTTCATTCCTCTGTCCTTCCTTTTTTTGTTTTTAATTGCCTTCAGTGTTTGTAGCACTTTTCTTTTGAATGCCTTTGGTAATGACAAACTTTGATTTTTTGAAGTTGGATTTTATTTTGGGAAATAGCCAGAAGGCCTATGGAGTCCTAGCTTATTAATATAATAGGTGAGCACTTTGGGGAACTCTGTTTTTGCTAAGATTATAAGCTAGAACTATTAGGCACTGAGGCTGATTTTTACTGTGTTCTCATGAACTGCTTTTAAAGAAAACGTCAAAAGGGACATTATAGAAACGTGTTGAGAAATGGAAGAATTGGAATAACTCTGTAACTTCCTCAGGTGACTTTCTGTGCAGAACATGATTTGAATGTAGTAAGTCCTGTTATTTTGTTTCTTGGGGGCTTTGTCCCTTTAATTTGCTATCATATTTTATGCATTAAATATAGTTAATATTTTTTAATTCAAAAAGGACTTTAGGCTGCATTAACAGCTCTGTTTTTAATTTGAACATTAGTTCGTATGTTACTGGATATGTGAAGATGTACCTGTTAATAGGGGATCCAGTAAATAGAAGGTGTCAGGGTAAACTTGTTTTCCTAAGCATGAATGAATGGTTATAAGTGCCATTTGAAATTCTGAGTATCTACAAGATTGTTGGATTTACTGCTTCTCTCTTGGTTCCTCCCCCCAAAATTAATGATGCCATCTTTATTCTTGTGATTTTCTCCCTGCAACTCCCTACGTGCTCTGTTTGATACTTTGGAAATGGTTGTTCTCACCAGGATCTGCCCTGTTACTGCTGTGAGTTAGTTATGGGTCTCCGGCTAAAATTTGTTCTCTGGATGCTTGTCCATTGTCTTTCTTTGTGATATTTTCTTAGCTGCCTGATTCAATATATCTGCCCCAAGGACTGATTACAGAAATATTGCAATGCATTATCCAACCTAAGCCTTTTTTTTATTTTCTTGCAAGTGAACATTTAAGCGTATAAATAATACATATTATAAAAACAATACTTAGAGCACTGGGTAAGAAAGGAATTGCTTTCATGCTAGAGTATTATACAACTCTAACAATGGGATCTCTTCATTTTCTAAATCAGAGATTCTTGCATACTTTAGAATTCATTTCAGTACACTATAGACCTTTCAAAATTACAAATAAATTGAGGTGGTTTGTTTTCAGAACTGACTTGGAGAATTTCATTGTACTTCATAAGGTAACTGGTGTCATACTGGGGTCCTGAGCCAGCGTCTGTCAAGACTCATTGAACCACATGCCCACAGAAGGCTTTTGATAGAGCATGTTTTTAACTCCTTAAAATAATTACCTTGCTGATCTGGAGACCTTTGAAAAGTCCATAAAGTTAATTACACCATGAGACACACCCTCTGCTCAGCTGCTTAAGCACTGTATAAATATTACAGGGTTCCTTTGTTAACAAAATCAATGTGGTTGAAGTACAATATTGTAATACGCAGTTCATTGTGTGCAGGCATTTATAAAGTAAGATGATAGTAGTAACTACACGGTTATTAAAAAGTTCAGGACTTTTTGCTGTTGTTGTATCGTTAAGATAGGGAGGCTTTGGGAACTTGGTACATTTTTGCGTACTTTGGGTTGGTGCTACCTGACAATTGTGCTAAATTATTTAGTCCATTGCCCTTGTATCATATGATTCTTTGACTTTACATTGTTGATTTGGTTATGTGACTTACAAAAAGATCTAGGAACCTTTGCAAGTATTTTAAGGTCAGCAGTCAATGATAATCAGAGTTAACAAGAGCTGCTTACTTACGTGCCAGATATTAGTTAAGCACGTGACATGTATTACTTAAAGCTCTCAACAAACCAGTGAGGTGGAGACTTTTATTATCCTCATTTTACAGATGAGGAAACTGAGCTAGGAGAGCCACCCAGGCGCCCGGCTGCCTGCTATGGTCTAGGCATTTTGTTGGGCAGTGAGGAAACAAAGAAGCACAAGACTCTAGTCCAGCCCTCGTGGAAACCACATTTGGTCATGGAATGTCAAAATATACAAGTAATTAATGATGCAATGTGAACATTCTATAAAACTGATATATGTATGAAGTCTATAAAAGTAGACAAGAGGAAGGAATCAGACTTGTGAAGGAGACTGAGGTGAAGGGGTATTTCACAGAGGAGATGACTTTTGTTTGAACACAACTAGAATGCTCTTGGAGGACAAAGACCATGTGTTTCCAGCTTTGTGTCTCCAGATCCCTAGCAAAGCACCAGGAGGTAATGAGTACTCAGTAAATGTTGGACAGATAAATGGTGGCAGTCTGGCCAGCGAAGCAGATGTGCCCCTTGCCCCATTGAAAGCATGGGGGCAAGTGGACACGTGTTGTGCTCTTCTGAGATAGGACTGTGGGTGTGTCATTGGGAAGTGGCATGTTTGGGATTGTGACTGTCATCCTTTCACTTGGACCGCATCCCCTGGTGGGAATAGTCCCTACTCCCAACCTCCTCAGGACACCTGCTTTGAATCCTACCCTTATTTCAAGGCCTTGGTAAAAACCACACTTCCTCCATGGAGCTTTCTCAGCAACTGCCATGCAGGTAGTCAGTCTCTCCTTTCTCCAGAGCCCCAGCACTCTTTGTCTCTGCCACTCATTTGCCACTTAATAACCTATTGTCTTAGGTCACCCCTTTAATTATTATCTGTTGTTGTTTAAATTTTCCTGTATTGTTCTCCAATTCTTATTGTGAAAAGAATCTCAGAAATCATCTGCTAACCTTCCCATTGATAAAGAAGAACTGGAAGCTCAAAGAGTTGAAAAGAATTGTACAGATCAGATAAGCAGTTAGACTGAGTCTACTCCCAGAGCCTGATCCATGCTATCTGGGTGCTCTGCTTTCTCCTGAACTCGATAGTAAGTTTGTGGAGGCGAAGAACCGTGTATCACACTTAGTGTGGACCAAGTAGCTGCCCAGAGACATTTGTCAGTGAAAGAATGAATGCCACTTGGGCTCTCCGACTGATGTAAAGATAATGTGGTTCCCAACTTATAAAATAGCATCTGGGGGATGAGAGTAAGACCTCAGCCATTAGATATGTTTGTTCAGAAATAATATCAGAAGAGCAGCTACTGGATAGTTTTCCTGTTAATTTCACCAGGACTACTGTTAAAGATGGCCAGTTGATTCATTATTTAAAACTCACTTGAACAACTCAGTCAGCTTTATATATTTCTGACAGTTTAAACCTAGGTTGCTTATTTTTAAGTTGTGATTAGAAGTTAGTCTAAGTTATTTTCCAATATAAAAAAATTGTTAATTTAATAATTTTTGCTTCACAGTGACATAATTAAGGATGGAGATTAGATCCCACAGTGCCCTTGGAATTGCTAAGTGAGAAATCCTTCTCTGACTAAAAAGGAGGCTTACTGGTGACAAACTCTGCTGTCCCCAACATTCTTACCAGAGATTCAGCTGAGGCGGAGCCTTCTAAATGCATTCTTAAGTGGGAAGTGAGTGAAAGAGTTAGGTATGAGGTTATTCCTAAGGATTCATTACAGAGAAACCAACCCAGTAGACCCTTGTGATTCATTGATTTAACATTCAGAGGTTCAATTATTCATGAAACAATGACCCAGAAGATCCGTGACATGTAGTAATTTGTCATTTGAATCAGGTGTGCCGTGAAGCACCTGTGCAGGAGCAAATCGCTTGGCTGGTACCAAACCAAATACCCAGTAGGTTTTTAGCTCATTACCATGTGTGTAGGAAGTTGTGAACTGGTCAAAACTTCTTTCTTTCTAAAAGAAAACCAGGAGGAAGAGGAGTAAAGAAGTCCTAGAAAGTAATGGTTCCTTACCAGAAAACAGAAATCTGGGACAAATTAAAAAGCTGGTGTGCTGTATTTGGCAGTAGATTGACTCTCTGAAATGCCTGGTACAAAAACAGGGAAGAGCAGTTCCTAGAAATGCTTCCGAACGTGTTCCAGCCGGTGTGTTACTGCACTTTCTGGAGCAACTGTGGCACCATGCACCAATTAGTGTGTGCAGAGACCTCGAGAATTATCTCTTATGGAAAGGCATGGAAATATAGATTCAGGATTTTTTTTTTTTTTTTGGAGGCCCAGTAATGACATATTGACTGAATAGCCTTAAATTACACCGTTAATCTTGCAGATCAGTTGAGATGTCTCAAATCTGTTGCTTAAGGCTTTAAGATCAGGTAGAATTCCTAGCATATATCCATAGCCACTTGTATCAAATACTGTTTTTTATTTCTTTCTTTTTCTTTTTTTTTTTTTTAAGATTTTATTTATCTGAGAGAGAGAGAGAGCATGAGCAGGGGAGGAGTAGAGGGAGAGGGAGAAGCAGACTCCCCTCTGAGCAGGGAGCCTGATTTGGGGCTCAATCCCAGGACTCTGGGATCATGACCCAAGCCAAAGGCAGATGCTTAACCGACTGTGCCACCCAGGCACCCCGTCGTTCTTTTTTTTTTTTCTTTCTTTCTTTTTTAGAGAGGGAGGAGGAGCAGGAGAGGGAGAGAGAGAATGAGAATCTTGAGCAGGCTCCATGCCCAGCACGGAGCGACATGGGGCTCAGTCTCACAACCCTAAGATCATGACTTGAGCCTAAATCAAGAGTTGGATGCTTAACCAGCTGAGCCACCAGGGTGCCCCAAGAATCTGTTTTTGTTTCTTAACAAGAATAACAACAAAACACTGTGGAACAGAAATTCACGTATAACCAACCAATAAGCTCCCGAATCGCTAGAGAAAACGTGTGGGATTACTGCTCTCCCTTGTTTATGCCTGATCTCCTTTGAGGCTCCCTTTCGCCCTTCCAAGGCAATTTTTTATACTCTCAGGTGTAATATGGGCAAAGGATAGGATTAACAAAAACCCTAAATTCTAAAAAGTGGCTTTTCTGAACATAGCTATGACTTCACAACAGGAAAATAGTAAGAAAAGGAAGAGGGGAAAATGGAGAAGGAATAGAGAAGGCAGACATTCTCCTTATTGGCTGCACAAGGGATGCACAGTTCCTTGGAAAGACTGGACCGGCAGAAGCCTGCGCTCAGTATGGGGACAGCAGAGTCTGAATATCACAGGTCACACATATTAGGATTTCAGCCATCAACAGGTGCAGATATCCAGATAAGTTGTGTCCCCTGCAAAACCGAGGAGAAGAGCACAGAAGCACTGGTTAACATGTGAGGAAGCCATGGCAGCATGAAGGGGTTTTACAGACAGAGGGCTTTCCAGAACTTAATTCTGAGTTAAAGAGGCTACACCAAGTCAAGATTCTGAAAGCAGACACTCAGCTTCCACATGAGGCTTTCTTCCATCTTGAATGCTGAGAGACACTGTCTGGTGTTTATTACCAGCTGCTCTGGTCTTAGAGTTTCTGCTTTTCTGTGACTCGCCTTCATTTTCTGAATGAACTGGGGGGAATTGCCAGAGGTCTAAATAAATTTCCTGGGGATTAGGTTGTTACAGAGGAACCCTGTCTTATGAGGCCCTGTGGTGCTCCACATGGGAGCTGTCTCCTTCCAGGTCCCCAGTCCCAAGTCCCTTGGTGTGCACAGAGATTCCATCTTAGCGAGCCTGCCATTCCTCCCACTCCCAGCGTATTTGTTATCTGTGTCTGAGGACGAGGCTTTCTGCCTGTGTGGCCAAGTAGCCTATCAGCACCTAAGTGGTGGACAGCACCACAGCTACCCTATGACCAGAGGTTGCTCTTCTGACCTTTCTTAACGCACTCTACTTAGAAAGGGTTACTTTTGGTTTGGTTTGGTTTGTATATTTAACTGATTTCATAATAAAGGAGCTTTGTAATCAAAATTTTAAGCTAGATTCTGAGCAATATTAAGTATTGCAAAAAAGATGAATAACTGTCAGGGAAAGATGCAGACTGCAGACCAAAGGACAAGAATGTTTGTATGACCATGTGTCTTGGTGAAACCAATGTAAAATTCCCCAGGAGACCTGGCTTCTGGCCCTGCCACGCCGTTCGTTAGCCGTTAGCCAAATGACCCCTTGGGCAAATCATTTGGTTTTGCTAGACCACTGTTTTTTCCACTTACATATAAGAATTTCTGGCTAAGAAAAATTTTCTTTTCCTTTGACAAGTGCATGTCCTGTAGATAGAACCGTTCCCACATTTTTATGCAAGGACAGGCATATTAATTCCTCTACTTTCTTGTAGTTAAATCCTTAAATCTTCAATCCACCTTTATTTTATACTTTAATTGTAGGAAGGATTAGATTGATTTGTTGAAATTATAACATTTCAAAAGAAGCCTAGGCTTTCTGCTTAAAGTTTGCATGCATAGAAAATCTAGGCTCACTGATGATTAAAGGTTCTCTATATATGGCCTTGCTTAATTATTAAAATATACAACTTATTACAATGTCTCTTACATGGTATTTGATTTTACTTATTTATGGAGTTGATGAATAAATAAGAATCTTCCAGGTACTTTTAACACAAATAAACAATACAGACAGGTCCTTACACCTGCCTGTATTGCTTATTTGAGTGTTTCTCAAGTGATTCTTCAGAATGCTATATTTACTTTTATTCTTTGAAGTGAAGTGTACTTCCCTGTTTACACACTTTATTTTCTTAGAAAAATTATTGTAGAGGTCTCTAGTCCCTGCGTCCCTATAACCATTCTCCTCTTCTTTGCTAGATACAAAATTTTGGCTACAGGTATGGCCACCCAGAATAAAGACTACATTTCCCAGACTCCCTTGCAGGTAGACGTAGCCATGTGACAAAGTCCAGGTCATGTGAAGGGGGCAGAAGCCATAATGCAATTTCACACAATATACGACTTAGAGTTGTGCCCTTCCCCTTGCATTTTTCTCTCTTTCCACTGGTTGGAAGAGTAGATGGACAAGGGCTACAAGTAGGTATTGAGGAGCAAAAAAATGAAAGGAACTTAGATCCCTAGCAATTCTGTGGGGTCTAGTCCCCATAAGACACACAAAGTTAAATTTCATGAGACTCTTATTCCAAATTATCACAAATTCCCAATTATTGGAGTGTGAATTTGTGAGAGTTGATTCATCATGTACTATTTTGTTCCCTTTAATTCATTCTGGTTAGACTTAATTTATGGAGTCAATATGTACTTTGACATATTTGAAAATATTTGGAACTGTGCTATACCCTTGAAACGTGGGAGTGGCTGCACTAAGCACTATGTTCAGTTGGCAACAGCCCTAATCTCTCCATGTCATCTAACATAGAAGTCTGAACCTTGTGGCTGCTTTCTCCTGGAGCACCTCTCTGAATTCTATCTCAGGTCTGAGATGATAATTCCACGGGGGCTGCTATCTAATGTAGAAGATGATGGGGGAGGGCCCTAGGTGGTTCATTCAGTGAAGCTTCCAACTCTTGATTTTGGCTCAGACCATGATCTCAGGGTCATGAGGTCAAGCCCCACGTGGAGCCCCCGTTGAGCTGGGCGTCAGGCTCCACACTGGATGTGGAGGCTGCTTGAGATTCTCTCTCTCTCCCTCTGCCCTCCCCACCCCCACTTGCACACATACAAGCGAGCACTCTCTTGGGGGAAAAAAAAACAAACAAATGTAGAAGAGGATGAGATTGGCTGGGACCTCTGTTGTTCAGACCCATCGGGTTCATCAAGCATGTCACTATCCTTTTATACCTAGAGCCAGCTCTAGTACCTATCTACAGAGAGAGAGAGCGAGAACAGCGGCTGTGCCTGGGGGGAGGAGAGATGGTGGTAGAGCTTATAAATGACAAATTTTCAAATAGACATGGTCTAAAGCAGCAGTTCTCAAATCATAGTCCCTGGTCAGCAGCATCAGTAACCCGTGAATTTGTTAGCAATGTACATTCTCAGGCTTCAGCTGAGACCAACTTAACTCAGCAACCCGGGAGGCAAGGTTCATAGTCCTCATGCTTTAAAAAGCTGTCTGGCACACTCAAGTGAGAACCCCTGTTCAAAAGAATGTCAGAAAGCCTGAGAGTGGTAGTTACAATGGCCATATCCTGATGGGAGTACAGAGTCTAGAAAAACTTTGGCTAGAGGAAAACAACCAGGTGGGGAATGAAGTGAGGAAGCACACTCTTCAGAGAGAGGAGTAAGACTAAGCGGGGTTCACATCCTGCTCCAGAGAGGAGTCTAAATCCTGTACTCCTTCCTGTATTTGGTACCTGGAGCCTGCCTGGCCTCTGCTTCTTGGTTCAGGCATTTCATGAGCCAGCGGTGGAAGATTGCCTTTATATTGCTCCATGCACAGACTGTCATTCTTAAATCGCTGGTATTTTTTAGTGGAAAAGGTGCCATAAACCCATGCTGACTATGACGAATAAGGAGGGCTCTTCAACCACCTACCAGTCAGCTCGGCAGGCTGAACCTCCCCTTGCCCTGGAAGAGGGTTTTGAGCCAGGAGCCAAGCCCTTTAATGGCTATGAAGAAAAAAAAAGTAGAATTTCCATGTAAGGGCTACCAAGAATATAAGTGCCTATTTAATAAATTGTTTTTTGAAATGCCTTTTCCATTTTGGTAGTTGAAGTTTGAAAAATGTTTGGAGTACTATAATTATCATTTCTGGGAAAAAATACACGTTGCAGTATTTTTGTTTTTGCTGCAGGTCAAGTTGTCATGCAGGATGGAAAGTAAACACGTCCCTTTGCTCAGCTGCAGGTCACATATTTGTAGTCTCCGCGTGCCCTCTTGGCGGTCGTGGTAGATGAGGGTTTACGCCGTGGGTACACAAAGAATACAAAGACGGCATAGAAACGTGGGGCCCTTTCAGGGGCTTGGCCCAGCACAAGGCTGATTAGGAAGCTGTCTGCTGGAGCCGAAGGAATGGTCAGAAGGGTGGGCAGGCCTTCAGAGAAAGAGTTGTGGGAAGGGAATGAGGCTGTTCTGAGAGGTGCTGACCACCAGAGGTGGTCTGCAAGGATGAAGCACTTTCTCACCAGGGAGGGCCTTTAATGGTGTGGGTATAAATGTTGGAGACAGGGAGAAGGGGGCTCTGTATGTTTGTTTTGGGGAGGCAGTCATGACCATTATATTCCATCTTGTCAATTTGATAACTTGGTGAGCCATGCCCATCAGCACATCTTGAATGCACAGATAGCCAGGGAAGAATCTCCAGGGAAAACTACCTATATAAGGCAGCTTCCTTCCTTCTCTCCAGACAGAGCAGAGACTGTTTTCTCAAAAAAAGTGGCCTTTTTTTTTTAAAGGAATTAATAAAGAAAGTAATAGAAGCTGACAGAGAACCAGGTTTTGAGTAAAACTTTCAGCATGCTAAGATGACTCTGTGTGGAGCATGCTAAGGATGTGTGCATGTGGGGATATAGATGGTGTGTGTGTGTGTGTGTCAGTGTCAGAATCAGCTTTACCTTTATCAAAAAGAGCACTCATGTGATGATCACATCCCTGTCCCAGGCATTGTGTGGGGCATTAGGTTTAAAACAAATCTGAGAGGAGAAGTGAGCCAACATTGAGGGCCTGGGGTAGTGCCTATGTGTGTGTATGTTTGGATGCATGTATACACCATGTATACATTTAACATGAAATATTTTTTATATTTACGTAACACATATATTACATACTTGTGTAATATAAAAGAATGTGTATATTCTTTTAATCTCCAAAACAGTCTCATAGAATGAGTATTTTTATGCCCCATTGAACGCATAAGTATACTGAGTATTCTGAGGTTAGTCTGACTCATAGCCTAGACTTTTTGTAATAATTGAGGATGATGATGTTAAGAGCGATTCTCTTTTGGATACTTAGACGTGCCAGGCAGAGGACTATTTGCAATATATATTATCTCGCTTAACTCTTATAACAGTCCTTTTATAAGGAAACTTTGACACAGACAGGTGCCGGGAAACTTGTCCAAGATCACACAGCTAGTTGTGGAAGAGCCAAGATTTGAACATAGTTTTTTTCTGGCTCTCAAATCTTGGTAGTAAGCCAGTAGGTAGACTGATTCCCATATAAGAAAGGTAAAAAAGTATCTAAAAAGTAACCTCTGTTCAATGGCAAGCAAGTGGTACAAACAAGTTATTTTATATTAAGTAATGGAGGAAGAGAAAGAGGAAATAAACAGCCGAAATAGTTTTTTAAAAATCTGCTTCTATATTTTTAGCCACATGGGTTGTGATTTTTTTTTCCCAAGAATGTGCAAACCCTCGTGAGAACTACCACCTGAACAGTTCAGTAGCCTGCTGTTCTTTATCTGTAGCCACTGTTGTCAGCAGACAAAACAGCATTATTCTGCAGGACTTTTGGCCCGTCCTTTATTCACGCTGCTCTGTGCCCCGCCCCCTTACTCTTGATATATCCTTTTTTTTATTTTTTTAAGAGAGAAGGAGAGCATGCGTGAGTTGGGCGGGGCGGGGGGCTGGGGAAGAGGGGCAGAGGGAGAGAGAGAATCTCAAGCAGGCTCCACACCCAGTGTGGGGCTTGATGCGTGGCTCCATCTCACCACCCTGAGATCATGACCCCAGCCGAAATCAGGAGTCAGATGCTTAACTGACTGCATCACCCAGGCGCCCCTCTTGATACATTGTTTTGTTCACGTTAAGTATAGTCACTTTCGGGAACTTCTGAAGACCTCCGATTGGCACATAATATTCCTTGGAGTCCTTCTAAAGACTTTTGAAATCCATATACCACCTCTGGGACTCAGGAATTTATTGACAATATTACTGACAATACCCTTGGTTTTCTGTTCCTGGTTTCTTAGTCTCATAAGATCTCATTTTTCTACTATACTACTAAAACTCTACATTGTTCACAAATCCACAAATCCTGCAGTTTTAAAGAAAAGGACTGGCTCCTCCTTTAATTCAACAACTATTGTTGGTCCTCCTTAAAGGAGCAGAGACCTGGAGTCCCTGGTTCCATAGGAAGGGCTTGCAGAACTCCTGCCTGGGGGCCATCCACAGAGGACCACCTACAGGGCCAGCCCCCCATTCCACAGATGAGGAACACCAGACCCTTCCTTCTCTCATCTTTAAAATCTGATGTTTTATTTTTCCAAATCTGTCTCATGATTACACAAAAGAAGAGCCTACTTTGCAGCATCCCTTCCTCAGTGGAGGAAAACTTGAAGTATAGAAAGCAGCCTACCCAAGGTCAGAACCACTCCACAAAATAGAGGCTTTGTTTGTATTCTGTAATGGATGTTGCCTTCCATTTAAACACCACCCTGGGGAGTTCTTCATTTCTTATGTTTATGCCTCTATGACATTTTCAAACTGTTATGAAGATTCGTCTCAAGATGTTGCTGAACCAACTACACAAATTTAGTTCATTTAAGTTTTCCTCATTAGTCATTTTCCCATTCTCTGATAATTTTCATTTCTTTTCTGTGGGCTTGTGTTTATGGCAAAAGAGGATGAGGTATTCAGAGAAGTTTATTCGGCAAAATTAGTCTTTTTGAAAGCCATCTTCAGTTCTTTATACATTTATCCAAACCATCCTGAGGCCTTACTTTATTGCCAGATTTTTAAAAATAAATTCATTGTTACATTTTGAAAACATGTTACTGTGTATGAATATATAAATTTAATTATATGAATGGCAAATCCCTCTGGAAGTAAATTGAATACATGTTCCTGGTGTGAATTAACAGATGATGAAATAAAATGTCTCTGGACTCAGAATTCTAATAACCTTTGGTAAACTGTGATTTAAAGTTCAGTAGAACGTACACAGGCCATGTTTGGGATCTAGCTCTTTACTCCCTACCATCTCTGCTATTTTCACTCTTCCCAGGGAGCTCTGATCTTTTCCAAGAAGACTCCAGAGAACCTGTTGATTCAGGTTTCCTAAGAATTAAAGCAGCTTCGAATCCCCTGGGAGTGTGAAGTATTGGTGGGGAGAGGTACCTAGAACAGTGGATCAACTTTAGGAAAGTTGGGGGACTTTACAAAAATCCTGATACCAGTGGCCCACTTCCAGTAATTCTGGTTGAATTGGTCTGGGTTGTAATCTTGAGCTTCTGGATTGTTAAAGCTCCCCAGAGATTCTCATGTGCTGCTACGGTGGAGAATCACTGTTCTAGCACTGTGGTTCTCAGACTGCAGTGTGTATGAGAATTGTATGGAGGGTTTGTTCAGATAGATTGCCGGGCCCCTCTCCCAGAGTTCTAGGTCTGCTGTGGGGCCTTAGAATTTGCATTTCTAGCATATCCCCAGGAGAGGTCGATGTGCCTGTCCATGGCCCACGGTTTGAGAACCACTACTTAAAATGGCTGAATCACCTGGAAATCTTGCTAAAATGCAGTTTCTGGTCTGGCCCAAGGGTCTAAGTCTATACAGCCTCAACAAGCTCCCAAGTGATGTTGATGGTGCTGGTCCAGGGCCCACCCTTTGAGTAGCAAAGCTCTAATAATCTAAAGCATTATTTTCAACCCAATTCAGTAAGATCTTGCTTAGAAAAGATGTGTGGTCTGGGAGATTCCTGGAGGTACCATGGGGCTCAGCATAGAGCTTGGGCCTTTGGTGGCAGACAGAAATCTGGAGGGCTCAGTGCTTCTTTGGCATGTGGCCAGCTGCCATTTGACAGGATGTTTGAACATGCCCTTGGCAAAGCTCTCTTGTCAATAGGGAACTTCATTGTAAAGATTCCCAGTTTGCTTGGAGGAGTAACACAGTAATTCTCAGCTCTAATCACACAATAGAATCACCGAGGGAGCTATTAAAATAAGTATTTTAATTCCTAGGCCCCTCCTTTAGAAATTCTGATTTAATTGATTTAAGGTGGCATCTGTACAGTGGTATTCTTAAAAGCTTGGGAAGTGATTCTAATGGACAGCTAGCATGGGAACCACTAAAGTGTATCTCATGTTGCAGTTTTACAGATAATTTAATTTTTTTCTTTATATTTGGCTAATTTATATTCTACTGTGATGCAAACTAACTTTATTAGGTAATGAAAACAATTTAATTTGGAACTTTTAATAAACTGCCAAGGAAAGGTCATATGTAGATTCCCTCACTGTTAAATCCTAAATTCAGATTAAAGAGAGTGCTGGGAAAGTACAGCTGGTGTTTCTGAACAAGCTGAAATATGAAATATTTCTGGGACTGTATCAACAAGCCTAATTTTTTCCCCTCGGGGTTATGATTGTGTGGAACAAGTCTTCACCGCGAAGCTTGCCAAAAAAGGTTATGATAAAATCATGGAATGTGAATGAAGAGAATTCACAGTGTAACTTTAAAGGAGTCAGTCTCTAAATTTAAAAATGTAGGGATAACATATGTCTTATATTTGTAATAGAAGTTTTCAGAAAAAAATAATGCTGGATACAAAAAGCTCCACCTTTTATTGGGTGATGTCTGCAAGGCCAAGGAGCAAATGAGTTTGGGAGGACAGCCGACCAGAAAGTGTTGAGGACAATACCGAAGACCCTAAACCTCTCTCTCTTTGCAAATTAATTTTGCATTTCTATATATGAGCAAAAGTGTAGCCACTGACTAAATATACAAGTACCAGGAAAGCTGATGAGGAAAGGTGAAGTTTCTTTTGCTTTTGGCATTGTGGACTAGTGGGAAGATTGTAGGCTTTGGAGGCTCTGCCACCTGCTTTGTGACCTTAGCCAAGCTTCTTAACCTCTCTGTGCCTGGCTCCTCATCTGCCAGGTAGACATAAGGGTGTTATCTCTGTTCACATGGGAGTATGAAGGGGGGGTAATAAAAAGAGAGGCATGATGCCTCACACATAGAAGGTGACCCATTAATAAAGATTGCTTTCATTTCTGTAGCCCAGTCCTGAGACTTGAATCCTTAATAAGAAACACCTGTCAAAATAGTTTTCTTGTAAGTCTTTATTGGTATTTTCTCCCTGTGAATTACACCAGTTTAGATTTCTTCTTAATAATTGTGAGGTGTATTTTCTATTTGGAGAGTTCTTGCCTTAGCACCTTGATTCTTGCTGGTCCCTGCATCTGAGACACTCCTACTCTGCTATTTGCATGCCTTCTCCTTTCTTTTGTTCAGGCCTCTGTGCAGGTGCCAGCCTCAGTGAGATCTGCCCTCGCCCACCTGGTACACCCGCTTTGCTGACTCTGCTTCAGGACGTTTATCACCACCTGACAGCACACTGTGTAGCTCTTTCTGTAGTGTCTTGCTCCAGAATTGTGAACCTAGGAGGGCAAGGACTTGGTTTTCGAAGCTCTGTGCCCAAGAACCCCTGGCACATGGAAGTCCTTCGGTAAATATTTGTCAGATGAATGAGTGAGAGAAAGATGTGAGGAGGGAGATGACCAGCGTGAGATGTAGGGAAAACAGCGGTCCCGGGCTCCTCCCCTCTTTATTCTGTGCTCTGCCTACTCAGTTCTGTGATTATCAAGTCTGATCCAAACTTGGCATCCCTTGAAATATCTCTGTGGTTGGAACTCCCAAGGATTTTGTCAGAAAGACCATGTGCTGCCTGCGTGCATTTGTGTGCGTGAGAATCAGGATAGATTTCAGGAAGAGGGCGGAGGGAGCCCTCAGCAGTGTTGACTTTGTAGTCAGTTGACTGTCTAAATTTCGGTCTGTTTCATGCTGCCTGTTTTCCATTAACAAGTGTGCGGCATTTTAAGGGACATTTTAAGAGATTTTGAAAGAGGAGGAGGGCTTCGGTGTCAGATGTGTAGGACTCTGCAAAAATCAGATAGGATGAGAATCTAGCAATATAATGTTTCTCTTCTTTTTTTTTTTTTTCCTCCTCCCATCTAAGTAGTTTTTGTTTTGGCTTTGGTTTTATTTAAATCTGTGTTTAAGCAGAAAATCTTGAATGTGATTGCTACTTGTAGATCATGATTGTAATTTCCCTGTTGACCTATGGACTTGGAGAAGATCTACAGCTAGCCAACGTGGTCACACAGGTTCAAGTGACTAAGATTGATATATACTTTATTGTAAAATCATTCTAATATGGTTGACCCTGTCAATATTTTAAGGGCTAACCTCTTAAAGGAAGATAATTAATGTGATGAAAGCAGCTATTTTCTCTTGGTGACCTCTGTTACAGGTGATACTTTAATCTTACTGTATCAGGGGCAGTTTTTGTTTTTTGTTTTTTAAGATGCCAGTTGCAAAGCGTTGCCAAGGCAACCAGACTGAAAAGCTTGTTAATTAATTATAGATTTGTTAGACACCATAGGGAAAGAGGAGAGGCTTCTTTTCAAGTGGATGAAATTTAAAATTCAGAGGTAATACCAGAAAAACCTTCTAAATGAGGGAAAATACATGTGTGGCTGTAGTGTTCTCCTTATTTTCCTCATGGAAGAGAGATGAAACGGAGGCATAGATGAATAAATGAAATCTGCAGGGTGAATTAATTTAGAAATGGGGCCGAGAAAAGTATCAGAAAGGCACTTCCTGATGCTATGGTAACCATAGTTCGGTATAAACCACAGGTGACCACTGGTTGGGGAAGGTGCTGGTGAATAGGGGTTCTGGATAATCCATCGAGACATGAACAGAGGGTTGAAAGAAGAGAAAAGCCAAGAATGTTAACAATTTTAAAAAAGACATAAATCTTAGAAACCTAGATTCTTCAAAAGCATCATTTTACAACTTGCCAAGTCAGTATAATGGGCTTGAATCTTATGCCTGCTAGTCATGGAGTTAACACAACCTTAAAGCTTTAAAGTAAAAACTGTTGGAAACAAGAAGTTACTGGTTCATAGTGGGTGATTTTAATAGATCCTTCTTGGAAATTAAAAAAGAGGAGATGTAAGTGATCTGAATGTCATAATTGAGCTTGATTTTATAGATTTGCAAGTTTACATCCAATAAACAGAATACATGTTCTTTTCAAATACCCATATATTTTAAAGTTGACCTTAGACCACATGTGTACACGCTTGTGCCAAAACACATACATACACACAAACACAAATTCAAGAAATTAACAGAAGTAGAAAATTGTACAGCCTACATTCTCTGCAACAAAACAATAAAACTATAAAAATTAAAATCAAGAGGAAAGCCAAAAATATTTGTGCAGAAATGTAATAGCATTCTTCTATAAAGTCTTCAGTTAAGGAGGGGATCAAAGTTGAATTATAAATTATTTAGAAATGAGTTTACATTGAGAGTAATGCATATCAAAAAATCAGAACATAACTAAAGCAATATTTGGCCTAAAGTATTAAAATCACAATTGAAATTATTTGCATTTCTAAGAAAATAGAGGAAATAGAAGAGAACTAAGCACTAGAGAAAAATCAGTGAAATAATCTGGAGGACGAAGAAGGAAGAGATTCAAAAACTAACAGAACTGATGAACACCTAAACTACAAAAACAGAATGCTTGGTCATAAAACCTGAAATGAATTTGAAAATCTAAATAAATTAGATCTAGATAAATTAGACACTCAGCAGTGTCTGTACAGATGATTCTAAAAGAGGTAGAATGCCTGAAATCTAATAATCAAAGAAAACTGTCTCTTCTTCCTTTAAAAAAAAAAATAAGTTCTGATAGTTTCACAATTGGGTTGTATGAAAAATTCAACAAATGCATAATTCATATGTTATTTAAAATGTCTTACAACAGAGTAAGGTAGAATGGTAAACAGTTCATTGAACGATTTAGTGTAACTTGGGAACTAAGACCTGATGAGGGCAGTGCACACACACATCCACACGCACACCAAAGAGCTACAGGTGAGTATTATTCAAGCTTATCAATTTAAAAATCTTAATGTTAAGATCCAGCTGGATCTTTAGAAAGAGGCTTTAAGAAAACAAGGATAATTTTAAATCTGCTAATTGATTATATAATAAATTAAAGGGAAAGTCAATACGATCATCTTGAGAAAAGTTGAAAACAAGCACTTAATAAGATCTGACCCTCATTTTTAACATCCCTAAATCCCTTCAGACAGTGATTCAGACTGTGTCTATATACCGTGTCCCATTTGCATTACAAAGGTAGTTCTTAGGAAGTAAATAAATCTCTCAAGGTTTGAACTGCAAAACACATCAGTAGGTGACAACATTGAGACCGTAAAACATAAAGAGCAGAATAACTAGGAAGATCTAATATGTTGGGTTATGATGAAAGCATGTTCTATTGAAGCATGTATTTTAAAAGTCTGATTATACATACCACATATTTTGCAGGATGAGAATGTAATAGAATGTGATACAGAGTAAGTTAACTGCAGCACATTAACAAGAGTAGGAATTAAGTGCTATTTGCAATTAATGTCACAGAGCTCTTCTTATGAGACAGTGTGTTTGCCAGATAAGCCATCCACTGAATGTACTTCACAGACTCCATCTCCATCAGTCCCCATGCAGTCAAGATTCACTTTCTCCTCCTCGGCTCTTTGATTTGTTCTGTCCACACTGATGGGTATCCAGGAGTGGGATTCCTCTTGTGTTCTCTTCTCAAGACAGTTGCTTGGGGTTATCACAGGAAAATAGGATATATGCATTCTCCATGGCCTCCTTTCTCTTCCTGGGCATTAGCTGTTTCCTCTGGGAAGAGCTGGGATGCTCTTCTCCCAGATAGCTCCATGACCCTCCCTCTCCCTCCTTGAAGTCTTTGACCAAATTGCAGCTGTCCCCCACTTCCATGCATTCAGGTTCCCCCTTGCTCGGTTCCGTTTTCTTTTCCCCATGGTATTGACACCCTCTGCTACTACGCAGTTGGGTCACTTATGATCTTTGTTCTTTATTTTGTTATTTCTCTCCACTGTGCTATAAACTATATGAGGGCAGGAATCTATGCTTGCTCTCTTTATGGTGCATCCCAAGGTGCTAGAACAGCAGGTGCGTAATAATTTTTTAATGAATTTACTAGAACTGTGAATATGAAGGCTTTCCTACAGTGTTCTTTGATTAGCCAGAAAGTAGACAAGGAAGAGGGTCAGTGAAATGAATGATACAGCAATCAAGGTAGGAATGCCATGAGGAACACTTGGTTTTGGAAATGGTCTACCTACAAAGCAGACTACAATTTTTTGTTTAGAAGACTAAACTAGGTGGTCTGGATCTGACCCTGCTTTTGTGATTCTGTATGGTTTTTACTGTAGGAAAGACAGAGCTAATGATAATGTACCACCATTCCACATGGCATCATTTTCACCCAGTATTTTCTGAACTTCCCTCATCTGCCCCAGAGATCATGGGACTGTGATAATGTGCTTTGGGTTTGTTTCAGCCTTTTCCTCAAGGACATGATGTTGGTGCAGGTTTCTTAAAAGCTTAAACCAAGAGACACCGCTGTGGACTGGGGCTCCAGAGGCTAAGGCTTTGCTTGACTTGTTTTTCTTATCTTTTAAAATGGAGGTGCAGCAGTGGTCAGTACATAATACCAGAGAAAGGAGAGAGGGGCATTTGATGGCTCTCTCCTAGAGATAACGCCAGATGGCGTTTGGGGAAATTACCTGGGAACGTAGCTCATTCTCCATCTTGCTGAGCTTCCACATCATAGAATCCTAGGATCTGAATAAGTTCATCTCTTCAAAATTCAGAGCTCAGAGGTGGAGTTCTTCATGCTGATTATCACATACCTTATCCCCAGTCCCTGAAGTCGCCAGGATTTATTCCTGGGTCTCTTCAGGGTTTTAAACATACACTGTTTTCAAAGAGCAGCCCTTAAAATTCCTTTTAAATTCAAAGATCTTCTGGTCAGTCAGTGATGAAGTCCAGTTCCCAGAGTCTGCACATCATGCAGGCACCTGCCTGCACCACTCTTGATTTTGGTCCGTGCGCTGGACATCGATTATTCAGCACAGGTGAGCGGGAAGGTGGAGAAGGCCACTGCAGCCTCACACCCCCCGTGTCCTGAGCGGATCTCAGGGGAGATTTTCACGGCCGGCTAAGCTGAGTGTGACGGTTTCCGCCAGAGTTCTTTCTCTCCCCTTTTCTTGGGTCCATGAATAGATCCTCAGGACTTCCCGTGCTTCCGACGCCAGTGCCCTGACGCTGCCCCCGGGCATGTGCTAAATTCTTTCTCTCCCATTTAGAAGAGAAGCCAGATTGCTCCAAGGCCCGCTGTGAAGTCCAGTTCTCTCCACGGTGTCCTGAAGATTCCGTTCTGATCGAGGGCTACGCTCCTCCCGGGGAGTGCTGCCCCTTACCCAGCCGCTGCGTGTGCGACCCTGCGGGCTGCCTGCGCAAAGTCTGCCAGCCGGGATACCTGAACATACTAGTGTCCAAAGCCTCAGGGAAGCCGGGAGAATGTTGTGACCTCTATGAGTGCAAACCAGGTACGCGCGGGCATCACCTCAGCAGCCTTGCTGCTTTGCGTCATCGGGTCTCAGGGTCGCAGCCCCCTCTGCCGCTGCCGCCTCCCCCCTCCCGGGAAGATGGGCACACCTGCCACTTTGGGTCGTGGCAGCCTGACGTCTGGCCTTCCAGTCAGAGAGCCAGAGTGATCATCCACTGGTACAGAAGCACCTGCAGATAGGGACCGTCTTTGTTTCTTCTCTTCTTTTTCTTTTCCTTCTAAGTATCCTTGACGGGGGAAGCGGGGTTGAAATTTATGGTCCTCTAGCTCCGTGCTTCATTCCACCCCAGAGAAGATCAGAGTCCTCACTTGTAGATGTATTGATCACCTTATTACACGTAAAGACAATCATCATATGTAAACGGCAAGTTATGTTTAGATAAATATACGCATCAGAACGCCAGATGTGTTGTCATGAAATTCTCCGCCCCAGTCTTTCTCCCTGCCAGCCTCCCACCGTCCCTCCGCTGACTTGATGGCATGTGCTGAGATTTCTGAGACTATTTACTCACCTTCTTCGCTACATTTGATTTGTTGTCCTGTCACAGCTATTTCTTGCTTTATATTATTTCTAAAATCCTTGTTCTTGTGGCATTTCTAATATGGTCTGTGAACAGGTCTAGACGATAGTGATTTTCCTGTTTGCAAGTTTCTAACCGTTGGTCAGAGGTTTTTCTTTGTTTTTTTTCCCCCTACTGCTAGATAAATGCCTGAAGCCAAACAGTCCCTTGTCCGTCTCTTGCCGTGTTCCACGAGAAGGCCTCTGGATGGCTGGCTCTCTCCAGCCACATAACCACCACTGGTGCCATTCTCCCCCTACATCTTCATCCTCACTCTTAGAGGTCTTGTACCCTGCCTTCCTGGCACTGATAAGGGACACATTGCAGTTCCCTACTGTTGGCTGAAATAAAAATGTCATTGCTAGGAGAGGGTTCTGGGATGCGAGGAACCTGCAGCCCTTTGTGAAGGGCTAGAGTTTCATGTTGGGACTCAAAGTGCAAGTAAATGTAACAGTAAATGGTGCTTCTGTTTTCCCCTCTCAGTTTTCAGCGTGGACTGCAGCACTGTGGAGTGCCCCTCCGTTCAGCAGGCCGTGTGCCCTCTGGACAGCTACGAGACTCAAGTCCGACTCACGGCGGACGGTTGCTGCACCCTGCCAACGAGGTTGGTTTGTCATCGGGTTTATCAGCTTTTCTCCTCAGTCTTGTGCGTTAGCACAGTTTCAGGCATGCAGTTTGTTTACCCTAAGTATCAGGGAAACCTAAAATTCTCCTGTTTGTGGGGAGAAATCGGAACTGTGACTATGACTTGGTATTTACATGTATCGTTCCTTGGATCAAAGCCAGCTGTCATCAGGTTAAGTCACTAAGCCTTCCAGATTCTTCAGTATTGGGGTGCCTGTGCACTTTCGCAGGCTGGGAACTATACAGGCAAGTATGTCCCTCAGCAGGATGCACTCAGGGAGGCAGCAAGGTACGGATCAGAGTAGGCACGTCATTTGATCCTCCGCAGTGAATCTTACAGGTACTTCACCATTGTGTCCAATGGGATGAGACACTGCCTGCCTCACGGAACTGCTCCCCATGGATCCTTACCGTTTGCAGTCACACATCTACCCAGACCTGTTACTTGCTGAGGCAGAGAGGAGTCTGAATTCTTTTGATGCCTTCTAGGGACAAACACAGCTCTCTGGCTTGCTGGGGAAAAAGTTGCTGTCGTTTTAGTCCTAGTAGCAGGACATCCACTTAGCCCTACAGGATGAGGCTCACTCCAGAGCATGAGGTCTCCAGGTCTTGTCCTAGACAGTCTTCAGAGCACCACCATGGAGCTGACCCTTTGTGCTTGGCTTTGGGGAAGACTAGGCTTGGAAACGTGGAGTTTATATTCTGTTTCTCCTGCTGAGATGCCCTGCCCTCTTCCCTGCCGTGACCTCTCTCCATCTTTCCCAGGCTGCTAAGGCATCGTTTTGACTAAGTCAATTCATTTCTTTCTACTCTGCTCTACATTTAATGTCCACGGTTGAAAGGGTGCCTTCTTTTGCTCCCTTTCTAACCTCTGTCTGTCCCAATCCCAATCCAGTGGCAGGCACTTCCCATCTGTGTTTGTTGTAGGAGCAATTGTGATATTACAAATGGCCTGATAAGATAGGAATATATATGGTCCCTAAGTGCCAGTTATGGAGTAGACATCCAGAGTGTGCTCTGATAATTACTCTTCTTTTCTTCTTTTAAAATACATTAGTTTTCCCCTACCCTTTGTCCTATTAGAAGCTCTAGGAGTCTCTCAGATATATTTTACACCACTTGTCCTATCCTTTATACTGTATCATAAAGTAGATACAAAGGTTTTTGTGAAGGTAGCCTACCAACAGTGGTGCAGCCCCTTCTTATGACATTATGATGTGAAAATGTATCTGAAGATGCTTGGAAAGGGTGGAACACTGTGCAAACATAAGGTATTACCAATCAGTAATGGAGGACAAGGGAGCGCTACTAACAGTAACAGATGTCCCTTCAAGGTCTTCATGAAAAGGAAGGAGGTGGCACATTACATTACAGAACCTAATTAATCAAAACTAAGCCAGTTGTTAATTAACAAGTCCTTTAGTGAGGAAAAGGGACAATTCTCAAGTCACTGTTATAAATGTTAACATTGTACCATCTGCATGTAGGAGGCACAGTAGGTGATTTTTCAGTCCCTCTAGGGGATCCAAGTGGGTAAAAGCTACTGGAAGACATATTTAATCTCAGTTTAAGGAAAAAAATTTTCTCACAACTAATGATGTACAGTGATGAATTGGGCTGCTTCCTGAGCTCCCCGGAGCTGGAGAGATTTCTTTCCGTCTGGATGGCCACCTGCCAGCAATGCTTAGAAGAAATGTTACATTGGAAAGGAGGTTGAACTTAGATGTCTTCCGTTTTATCTCCAAGCTTCTGTGAGTCTTGTAAACATAAACCTTAGGATGGTTATTATTGTGTTGACATAATTTTGACATTGGCATTTAGGACTAAAGAATGGTCAGTCAGCTAAAGGTGCCTCTAAGGAAGAAATTGAAAACAGAGAAGGAAGTCGTTCAAAATCCCACTGTAAATTATTTGCAGGGAAGGGGTAAGTTCTCACAGCCTTTAGTTTCCTGTATTTTAGATAGTCAGTGACCCATGTGCGCTCCCTGCCCCTTCTCCACATCCATCCTGTGTTCCCACCTGGATGAGACTCCTCCCCATGCTCGCTCACACAGGCTCACACTCATTCACGCTCACGCAGGCTCACGTGCACGCAGACTCATGCTCGTTCACGCTCGTTCACGCTCGTGCTCGCTCACACAGGCTCAGTTGACTTTCCTGAGAGCCTTCTACAACTTCTGCCCTCCTACAACTTTTGCCCTCCTTTCAGGACTGCATTTCCCTCTCTTTGAAGTGTTTTCAGTCTTCAGCCCTGAGGATGACTTACATACCCTCTGCGGCTTATAAACAAATTCCCATGTATCTCTTTAAGCACTTTTTATAACAAATTGAAATCATTGATTTTTTTTTTTTTGGTCGATATTTCCTACTCTGTGATTTTTCAAGGGAAGGGAGTATTTTACAGCCTCTAGTACCTAGAACAGGAATTGCTATAATGTGTCAACCTACATTTGTTGGTGAATGAATGAATGAAAGAATGAAGGAATAGGCCCACTTCAGGCCATTTTGATTTATTTGTTGAAGAGAAAAGTGAATATTGTTAGTCTCCTGTTGTCCTCCTGTTGGGTGGTAATACTACTTACTCCTTGTCTTCCTTTAAAAGCCTGCGCTTCTTCCCCAACACCTTTCTTTATGGCCCACTTCTCAGGACTACAGAAACTCTTCATTCCAAGCAGCAAGGTCACCTCTCAAAGCCTTTACCTCTCCCTTCCACCTTTTCTAATATTGTTCACCCGGCAGGACTCCAATTAAATTCCATTTTATCCAAAAGGTCTTCGGGCTTCAACCATCAACCATCCTACTCTCTAGCAACTCCTAACATATTCTTTTCTGTGTTGCCAATTAATCACATGTTTCCTTGCATTGTTATTTAACTGTTACATGCGTAGTCTTGTCTCACCGACTAAGGGCATCTCTAGAGGTCAGGAATTGTGTCTTCTTTTTTTTCCTCTGTATATGCCCTAATGCTGAATCAATCAGTAAATGCAGACTATGCTCAGACGATGGCTAAACCTAGTTGAGCATATTAAGTGGGTTCCCACTTACTAAGGACATTGAGAGGTCACACTTTGGCAAGAGAATAAAAACCCAAACAATCTATGTGAAAATGGAAATAAAAACAAGAGAGCCTAGTATGGAATAATCACAGTATTTTAAGAGAAAAAAAAACTGCATAACTTTATTCTTTTGTGTGATTTGTGTCTTTAAGAGCATGATGTTTAGGTGAAAAGAAGAGCATTTTGGAATATGTAAAATTCTGTTACAATTGTTTCATATTTGCCAGCATGTTTACAAAGAGCATTATTAAGAACTTAGAGCCATTTCATATCAAAAACCAATGATGTGGAGAATTCAGAAGGACAGCCCTTTACAGTTACAGTGAAGGTAAAATATCAGTAGAGCTTTACCCTCTTTGTAAGGATTTGTTGGACTTCCAGAGACAAGGAAAGGGGCTTGTGGACTTTCTCTCCCTCACCTTAAAGAACAAATTCCTCCCTTTCATTCCCAGTGAGACTGTTTTACCCGTTCAAGCCCCTAACTGTCCTACTTCTGGGTGAATCCTTGTGCAGTTTGTGAATTTTCTTTTGAGTTGTCTGTTTTCAGTTATTCATTCGTTCATCAAGCATAAATTGAGCTCTTAGAAGTGACAGACAATACCCTCTAGATGTTCTTATTGTGCATGGATCTCTCTTTCCTCTTCTATTCCTGACAAACCCTGGTTTTCCCACCTTACCTCTGCCCTTTCTACATACAGTTTATCCCTTCTTCGCTTGCTGCATCTCTGCTTTTTCTTAATGGCCCAGCCTTCATTTTCCCCTCTTTTGCTGTCTTTTCCTGAACTTCATCCCATTCTGACATCATTCTTACATGTGATATAATTACCTCCTAACCACTTTTAATTCTTCTTTCCTCAGCTAGGTTTTAGGTTTCCAAGCACCCTGCCAATTCTTTTCACCCTTCTCTCTTCTCTTGGCCCTGGAATAGGATGTGAGTTCATCACACCTTTCAGGAGACAGTGAAAAGAAATGAGAGTTAGTGGCTGGGGGCCTAAATGCTGTATGATGGCAGAAAGGAAAACCAGGACTGTCCAGGGGGTTCACGACACCGGTGGTCCTTGGAAGGCTCTGTGTGCATACAAACACCTCCATGCAAAAGGAAACTTACAACAGAGGAAGTTATATCAGGTACAAGTGATCCAAATGTATCTTTGCAGCGAGGGACAAAGTAGTTAAGTAACATGAAGGTAGCAGTAACTTGGACAGCTTAACTGTGTAATGTGCCCTGCTGTTTACAAAGTTTTTGTTGTTCTCATTTCATCATCATTTCTGATTCCATGAGGAATTTAGAGATATGAAAACAGAGGCTGAGAGAACAAGTGACTTATGCAAAATCCTAAGTGTTCTTCGGTATAAGGATCAGAGCAGGGGGCCGAGTCTTCAACCCAGGTTCTTTGATCCAAAGCCTTGTCCTCTCCACTGCAGTGTTCTTTGGTTTTTTGTTTTTTTTTAATAAGTGTTTTGCAGTTGTTTCTTTTTTTAAGCCCGGGAAATATATCGGTGATTATGAATTTATATTTCACCAACGTATGTATTTATTTTAGCATCATACATATTAACACAATATGCATAGGTGTCGGTTATTCATTGCTGTGTAGCAAACCACCCCAAAAGTAGTAGCTTAAAACAGTAGACATTTGTTATTTCTTGTGGCTCTGTGTGTGAACTGGGAGGTTCTTCCATCGTCCACTGGCAGGTTGTCTAGGGCTGGACGGTCGAAGGTGGCGTCACTCCCATGTCTGGGAACTCAGCCGGGATGGCTGGAAGGGCCTGTCACCCCCTGTAGGGTCTTTCATCCTGGGCTTCTCCCACGATGGCAGAAGCGAGAGAGCAAGTAGCAAAGCCTTAACAGATGGGACTTGGAAGTCACACAGCCTCCCTTCCGCCACATTCTGTTGGTCCGAGCAAGTTGTAGGGTGACCCCTGATTCAGAGAGTTGGCAGTAGATTCCAGCTCTTGATGGGAGAAGCTACAACGAATTTGTGGCCCTTTTAACCCATAACATACATTTGACCAAATAGGTGCCCTTTAGAGTTCATTCTCTGATTCTAGAAGTTTGCTGGAGTGCTTGCTGCAACTATGGGATTCTTTTCCAAAGACTAACGTCCTTCCGAGCCTGGGGCTCTGTGTCCTCAGGTGTAATTCAGGTAACCTGTAGCCAAGCTGCTTTCCCATCAGCTGTGACCTCTTGGCTGCTCTCTTGGCCTGCCAGTGGGAGTGGGCAGTTCACCTGGGAGTAGACCCGTGATGGAGGAGCCTCTGAGCACCGATCCAGCTTGGGCATCATTTAGCTGACCATTATTTTTAGCTCTTCTCCTTAAAGTTATGGCTGCCTAGGCAAACTTGGTTTAACAGGGAATGTCATTTTTGGATGCCACAAGATGTGCCTGGTGAAACCAGGTCAACGTTAAAAACAAACACCAAATGTGCAGAGATGTTGCGTAGAAATTCTCCTCTATAATGTTTGGATATGTCATGGTTTCCTGAGTGAAATGGTCCCACTACATGTAGCCGGAGGATAGATCCAGCCTGGGATGGAGGTCTATGCATCCCATGTTCCCCTGTGTCAGCTGGTCCAGACCTCCACGCAGTTGGGCTGTTTCTCAAGCAGATGGCTCCTAGATCACAATTTTTTTTTCTTTACACTCCTCCCTCTTTGCTATATCCAGGGTTATGTGCCTAATTTTACAGGGGCTTCCCATTGCTCTATAATTTTTCATGCCTTTTTAGATACAGGCTGATAGGGCAGACATTAACTAGTTAAAAATCTAGACTATAACACCTCTACCTTATTTCTTCTCACTGTCAGTCAAATGAGTTTTTCAGTACCCTTATGCCTTTTGACTTGTTATTTAACGACTTCCATATTTTTATTAAGAAGATGAATGAATGGAATATGTTACTGACAGTCACCCCTTTAAAATTTATTTTAATGAGATTTGTCCCAAACTTTTTGTTCGGAAACCATTCTGTGATCAGTTTCTGTCTGTAAATATGCATTCCTTAAAAGTTATTGAGAAAAATCCAGTCTGGTTATTTTGAGGTAGTAATCAATGAAGTCATTGTTTATGATGTTCAGACTTAAAATAGGGTTTTCCCTGGGTTGTACACAGTGCAGCCAGCCAGGTTCCCAAGCTCCCTCCTGGCTCCAGCCTCTTTCTGACTAACAGGTCTAATTCTCTTCCAGAACCTATATCCGGAACATATATATCTCTTGCTTTCTGAGACACTACACTGAAAAACGTGTTTTATTTTTAAATCAAGATTTTCGAAGCATTTTTAACTTTTTTTTTCCTTATCCGAAGTCATTTAAAAGTTTTAGATGATCTGTTAGCCAAAATGTTGACTAATACGTGACTTTGGTCTTTACCAAAAAGTATAATAGAATATCTTGAGCATATTACATTCCAGGTACGGCTCCCCTGGAAGTGTAGACAAACCCAAAACATAGTGCTCCTCCTTGGGTGGCAGGTTATATGGCTCTCCTGTTTTAGAGATGGAGCTTGGTGAACCAGGAAAGGGGTCCTACTTGGTGAGTGGTAGAGGCAGGGTGTGTGAGCACAGGCCACTAGGCTCACTGTCCCCTGTGGCCTTGAGCTCACCCTCCACCCACCTGTGCCTGGCCCTACCACTTAACCTAACATGCCATGTGCCGTACTTCCCTTTGCTACTATAGTCCGCGAGCAGATGTGTGCACGGGAGTAAACTGTTCAGCATCGAGGGAATGTTCCTCCACACATCACCTGGTGCCATGCAGAGAGCGCACACACCTGAAGCTTGTGTGTGGGAATCCAGGCCCACTTCTGCATGAATTTGGACAAGGCTCTCATATTGTCTGGGTCTGTTTTCTTCTCTGAAAGAGAAGAAGGGGAGGAGGGATTTGATGATCTCAGAAGTAACTTCTACCTTTAAATTCTTTGACTTTCCCAAGCTCTTGAGAGGGGAAAGAACCCAAGACACTGGTGCTAGGAAACTCCTGGGTGAGAAAGAAGGAACATTTTAGAAAATTCCAGGACTCAAAAGATAATGGGAGAGATATATGGTTTGCATAGTAATAGGAAGGGAAGAAAGTCTAAATGAAGTCATAAAACAATTATATTTACTTTTTTCTTCACTTTCTTAAAAAAAAAAAAACCTTAGGAAAGGCAAAATGAAATAAACTTATAAGACCAGTGATTTAAGTCAGGGTAATCAGACTGGTTGAATTGTAGAATCCAGGTGATAATCCAGTTAAGTAGATGACCTGCTGGTCAGTGGCTAATGGAATATTGCTAGCCGCTTCTTTTTTTTTCTTCTTTTTTTACCTCTGTAAATAGAGAGTCACTTATATAGCAGGATTGGAGAATATCTGGTCAAAGGCTAAATCCGTAAAAAAAAGGGTTTACTCTCTTAAATTGCTTTCTAGTAGAAGGTGGACATCTCTGCCTGTCAGCCTGCCTTGCTGGGTGTGTTGGGGGAGGATGTGATATGCGTCGCACCCTGCTAGCCCCTCACGCTCACAGGTGTGAACTGCAGCCTGCTCGTGGCTGCTCACTGGCTCCTGGACCATGTTTGTACTTGCTTCTCCCCAGCTCTTGCTCCTTGACTTTCCCTGAGGTTTTATCTTCGTCTGTTCTCCTGTCCCTCTTTATTCAGCTCCTCCATATTCTTACTGCGTTTTTCTGTGTTTTACTCTAACTCGTGTATGCACAGACACCCACACCCAGCATTATATGGGAACAAGAGCGTTAGATTCTCTATTCCTAACTCTGAGAGGACCGTTTCTTTCTCTGACTCTTAAAATAAAAAAAGATCTACTGAATTAAGTTCCCCTTTTATTTGTTTGATCCTCAGCTTTATTCCTCTAAGACGTTGAGCTTAGAAGACAATTTCCCACTCATACCCTGTCATATCATAACAGCTTGAAACACTGCGATTTCAGGAAGGGAAATAAGATAAAAGGAAGGATGTCAACCCCATTGTATCTGAAGGATACATCGATACACAGCCCATGACCAGAACAAAAGTCATAAATTCCCTTTACTTTCACTGTAACATCTAGATGTTTGTATTCAGCTGCTTTGGGTTGAGAATCTAGGACGCTTCATTCCCATTCCTCAGTCTTGGTTTCCCTGTGCTCTCAAGAAAAATCCGTCTTGTTGGTGCTACATTGTATTATGATAGACTCTTAGTAGATTACCATCACACTGTTTCTTATGAGGAGATGCAGATCTTTAGAGAAGGAGCTTTCTTTTCTGGGGTTCCAGAATTCACAGCCTGACATTGACTCTACCAGATGAGGCTGTCAGAATGAAGTCTTTGGCAGGTTGTCCCTTCCCTTCAAAGAAGCCCTTGAGTTAAATAAAAATTAATTTAACCACAAAGCTACGGTGAGTAAAAACAAGGTGCAGCTTTGAAAATGTCAGATGTCAAAGACTCATTGAGGGCCTCATGGAAGACAGAGAACACTGGGCTTGGTTTGGTGTGGGGCATGATGATGAATAAGATGTGGCTTAGGCTTGAAGGAGCTCAACACCTTACAGACATCAGCTCTGCCAGTTTCAAGAAAGTTCCAGACTTTTTGGAAGGTAATAAGAAGGGAACACACAGAGAGTGATCTGCCTTCAAGAAAAGAATCGATTAACAGACTGGCTTTCTACCAAATAATGGAACTGAATTTAAGAAAAAGCTGTAAAGTAATTTGCCATCTGTAGCTCCAAACTCAGAAATCAAGGACTTCAAAAAGCACACATACAGAAAGCTGATTATAATTTTTCACATCCCTCCGTCTTTGCATGTAGTGTTTAATCTTGGGTTCATACAGTTCCCATGTCACTGGGAACCCAGTGGATTTTCTTACTCGTCTGTCCACTTCTGAGTAGTAGTTTTGGAGTGACCGTATTAGGAGTCCTTTAGCTTCCTGTTTGCTAATGTACATACACTGGGGTGGTTGAACTTTCCAGAGCTCCTCAGCCAACTATCTCCAGAGCCTCGGTCTATTGTTCTGCTAGTCAAAGCCTCGAGGTTGGTGTTGGGAGGGATGGGAGTGGTGGGTGGGAGAATTATGCAAGGGCCAGGAACACAGAGGGCAAGACTCTCAACACAGGACACATCAGCCCAACCAGACATATGTGTCAAAGCCAGAAACTTCCTGAGGGTGGCTTGGAACCGATAGGTCCCTTCTCAGAGCTCACAGTGTTAAGTTCTTTGGGTCATCAAATGATATTTATTATAGATGCATATGCTTTTAACATTGTGCTAGGTAATTAAGTTGCTTGTATCACGCCTACACAAGCTAGCCAGTGGAAATTGTCCCCGAATAGGCATTTTCAAAAGGACTTCATCAAATTAAGAGCCTTGTAATTAATTATCATATCCATCTGTTCCCAAGACATTGTCTCAAAGAAGATGGCACTTAATAACTTTTTTTTTATAGGATTAGTCTATTAGGACAAATTTCTCTAATTCAGATCACTTTTTGGATGTTCTCTTGATTTTGGATAATTTATCCAGCTGCTTTTTGGGACTGTTGTAAAATTAAATTATACAATATGTAAAATATGCATTAGCATAGCTCAGATCTAAAACATTCCTGATTGTTGACATGCTATCATGGTAGCTTTCCCTCTGTTTTTAAACACATCCAGAAAAAAATTTGGAAATATATTTGAAGTCCTTTCTCAACTAAAAAAAGAACATCTATTCTGTTGCCCTCTGCCACAGTAATTTTTGGCCCAAAAGAGCAAGTCAACTCATAACTAAAAAAGCTAGAGTCTATATTAAACTCTGATGTTTTTAAAACAAAATAATTTTCGGAATTCCATGTTGTTATTGGACTTATCCCCAGATGGAAGAAAATATGCTTTCCTAGAAGTAAAGCCCTTGTCCATGGAGAAGAACTATCTCCCTAGTAGAGAGTTTAATTTGTCAATAATTCACTTCAGATGTGTAAGCCCTGTTCTTCCTATACTAGTGCTTTATGCCTGTTGCATTTCACCGAGAAAATGACCACTATCCAGTCTTCTTTTGTATTTAAGTCCTGAAACAAAGCGGAAGGCTCTCTTTGAGTGGCTTACAGTTTGGCCTGGTCATCACCAGACATTGAATATCTGGCCCTCTGACACTCACTGAAAGAAAGTAATTCAACTCCAGTCCATAGGACTTGGAAAGCAGACTGCACTGCATGGATAATACTGAACCTCAGAGGACTTTCCCCACCCACCCTCATTTGATATTATCATCATCATGACGCAGGCAAATACAACAGCTCCAGACAGTTTGGCAAAAATGTTTTGTGAAGGTATTCATGTGACTAATAAGCAAGTCTAAAATGTTAGAAATTCTCCTTCCTCTGGAAATGCCCAAAGCAACTGCAAATTTTACTGTTCATTTGCACCTGTACATTGGATGTAAGTGACAGGGCTCCTCATTGTTGTGGAGACACAGTTTGCAGACAGTTCAGGGTTATATTTGCCCAGTAGACATTTAACTGCTTAACTGCGAATAAGGTGAAGGTGAAGACAGCTTGTTTCTCTTGAACTTGATGCTCACTTAATCTGAGAATGTATCACACAGACAAGTGCATCTTAAATTGCCCTTTCCTGACTTTGCCTTTTTTTTTTTTTTGAAAAGGAAAGAAGTTGTATGTCATGGCTCTTACGATATAATCAAGTACTTTGATTACCGTAGCTAGGTCATGGATTCCTGAAGACTCTTAATGATACTTCTTGAGACATTAGTTTGTGTATTTTTGAGGGCAAGGATGCACTTTAATATCTCTCTCAGTGCTGAGCACAGGTAAATAAATACTCAATAATTGCTTTTAATTAAGTTAATAGTTGATCTGCATCGAGTCCTAGCATCAAAACCCCTTTGTGTTTTTGGTCTGTTCAGGGAATGACTGAGTATTTACTGAGTCCTGGACATTGTGTTACCTGGTGGGAATAAGACGTAGACACTGATTTAAGAAGCTTACAGTCTAAAGGGAAGGCAAACACATACAAATCATTACAGTTTAAAGTACCACATGCTTTAGCAGAAGTGTACAAAAAAAAAAAAACTCATAGAGCAAAGAGATACTAATTCTGATTTGGAAAACTGTTGGATTTGACTTTTGAGCTAAGTCTTTAAGAATGAGTCAGAGTTCACCAGCTGGAGAAAGAGGAAAGGGCATTCTAGGCTGTTGTGGTCATTGAGTTTTAAACTTTTCATGTGACTTCCAGCTTAAAACAGTATCGCTAATCCCATCTATCTTTATGATTCAAGAAAAATGGAATTCATGACATGTTGATTCCCCCCCCAATAATAACCACCCCTTTTCAGGACTACATCACTTGTTTAAGATGGTTTATTACTTTCCTGTTGTTTTCAATTAAAGATGCTTTGCAGTGTGGTGCACACGGCCCCTTCTTACCCAGCCCTGGGCTACTTCACTAGTCTTCCCCCCGACCCCAACACGTAACATGCTCCTGGTAGGCTGAGCCCTTTGCTCCAACCTAAATATACTATATTCTTTCTTGCCTTTGCAAATTTGAGTAAGTTCTTCCTCTTCCTGGAATGTCCTTACCTGCACCCCCACTGCCCCCATGCCTGATAGCCACTCACAGCCCCCCTTCACACACACATACACACAGCTCCAGGCATTTATCTTCGGGCCTCTCCTCAGAGAAGGCATCATGGAGGAAGTGACCCTTGGAGGGAATGGAGGACTGTTAGGCCCAGGAGGGACTTCAGTGTTGAAGATGTTGAACAGCTCCCTGCCCTGACTGGGCTTTCCTCCAGCAGCCACCGTTAGCTGGGGTCTCCACACAGAGAGGGGAGGTGGTTGGTTGATACACAGTTTGCACTTGGCCCCTTGGCAGGCTTGGGGCTGAATTTGACCCCAAGACATGTTTTCTTTGCTTCACTTTCCCCCCCTCCATCTTCAATTATTTACATTTTAAAACTGGCATGCTTCACGTAAAAATATGGCTTCTTTTGAGCAATGGGGAGGTGTAGCAACATGGACTGTGCATTTCATCACGGAATGAATAATGAACAGACCTTCCACAATAGCCCTCTACTCTTTCAGAATTCCTGCCTGACTCTTGAAGACATTCAGGTTTGGCCTCTCTGGGTTTAGCTAACTTGGGGTTGGTGTCGAGGGACCAGATGTGGATGGAGGTTAAAGGGGCAAGAAGTTTAAAGATATCATGAAGATAAGGGCTCAGGTGAAACGCTGGGTTTGGGCCTGTATTGCTAAGGAGTTACAGTCAGGATGAGGCTCAGGCTGGGGCAAAGAGGGAAAGATTTCTGGGGCACATCGGTCTCAGGGAGGCTGAGAGTCAGGTGGTGGGAGCATGGGCATGGGAGGACCAGGAGCATGAACTGTTGTGATCAGTGAGTAAGGTGTTCGGCTTCAGAGATTTTAGAGCGCTGTGGCCTCAGGAGTGAGGAGCTGGTGTGCAAGACGCAGATTCCAAAAGATCAGGCGAGGTCGGGGGATTGAAAGTGCTTTGTCCACATTGACATGGAGGCCTTCCAAATTATTATATAAAATAGCTAACAGGTGGTGAGCGCTTCTCTGTTCCAGGTACTGTCCTAGGTGCTTTTCATATATCAGTTTATTTAGTTCACAGAGCAGTTCCAGGAGATAGGAGTACTTTAATCATCCCTATCTAACATAAAGCACAGGTGAGGCTAAGAGAGATGCTATCACGTGCCCAAGGTCATATAGCTCCTTATGGTGAGAACTCAAACCTAAGGTTGTCCTATGTCCCAAGTGCATTCTCTGACCGCCCCCCCCCCCCTTAGGAAATGGAGGGGAGACAGAGCCACAGAGAGGGAGGGCCTGCATGAGGGAGGAAAGTGACAGCATGAAGGATATGGTCAACTAGGAGGGAGCTGACATCCCTTCCAGCCCAGGTGAGTAAGTGAGTGTGGGGGAAGTCACCGTCTCACTAAAGATAGCTGTAAGGCAATATCATCTGGGGGCAAGCCACCTGGCTTGTGTCAAACTGTGTCAAAACCGATTTGAGTAGCACGCTTTGCAGTGATGTTCAGATGTTGAGAGTTTGTCTTCAAGGGGAAGGTTGGGGAAAGCAGAGAGGTTGGAATGGAAGAATGAGTCCCCAGGAAGCAGAGCAATGCTCTTGAGGACAGGAAACCAGAGGATCTTGCACTTTGCACTGATGACAAGGATGAGAGGTCTGGGAATGGACAGCCCACATGGGTCCAAGTGGACACATGCTTCACGACGCATGCTGGGTCAGCAGCAGCTCAGGCCCCGGATGGCTCTGGGGGCTCCAAGGCATGTTAGCCACCCAGGCTGTTGAGGTTCTCAGATAGAAGGTTAGTCCTGACATCTCTGGTGTTTGTTCTTCCTGTGCTCCGGAGAGGAAATGGAAAAGTTCACATCCCACTGTGTTCTCATTTGCGATTGTATATCCCACTCCTTCCTAAACTAAACTCCCTGAACTGAGAGCCAAAACTCTTTGCATCCCCGGCCCCACCCAGCTGAGTGCCCCTGCTTGTACTCACCCAGCAGATCATTCGGAAACAATTGTATGTTCATACATAAGCTGATTCCGTGTTCCAAGGCACCCGGTTCTGATGTAGTCCGTGATCCCAGCTCTGAGATGGGAATACCTTATGTTGCTCTGTGCAGACTTCCTCTCCACATCCGATCCCAGTCCTTCCCGGAGCTCGGTTTCCCTTCTTTCTTCCTCTTCTTGCTCACCGGTTCTCCATGCATCTCTCACTCCTGCCCCTTTACTCTCCAAGCCCATCCTGCCGACCACGAAGAGCAAATGCCAGCATTTTTCCCCCAGACCTGAGGACATGAAGGCAGAGAGCCTTCTGTTCCTGGGACTCGGTCGTTGTCAGACTGTTGGGCTACACACAGAGGGTGGTTCAGGATGCCCGCCAGGTCCCAGCTCTTCTGTTTCAACAGGGCCCCAGGCCCACAGGGGAGTCTTTCCAGCTGGGCTCCTCGGCTGCCAGGACTGAATCCCTCTGGAACTGTCCCGACTCTCTTCTTTAGCCATCACGTTGAGGTGGTGACGTGTGTGAAGAGCCATTGCCTCCTCAACCCACCTGCTTACTGTGGAGCCTGGTTCTAGAATGTGACTCCCAATCTTAGAGGAACCATGTGGGCTTATCGATTCCATTTTCCTACCATTTCTACCACTTTTCTTTCAGCTTGGCACTGTAAGATAAGATTCCTGAGCCACATGCCAACCTTGAGGAAGCTGTAATCATCTGCCCCTCGAGAACAGCAGAAGAGAAGGGCTACAGTGTCGACTTTATTAAGGTCTTACAGTAGACTTTGTCATTACGACTGATACTAGAAATGCAAAGGAATATTTTACCTCGTTGCCCTCAATTTATATCTTCTGTGTTTTGGAGCATATCCTTTGATTGCTCCCCACAGGAAAAAACAAGACATAACCATAACAACAATGCAGACTGATTTTACTATCGTCTCCGAAAGGGCAAGTGGTGAAGAATTTGCACTTTCTGGCTGTGAAATCGAGAGGGGACAGCTGTTGGAAGGAAGCGTGTGATCCTCAGAGCTGGGCCAGGTGCTTGAGCAGCTAACTAATGCATGTGTATAACTGCCCGCGGCGAGGGGGGGGGTGGAAATTCAAGGACATCGTGCAAGAATTAGCTTGAGAAAGGGTGACTAAGGGTTTGTTACCGAGTGAGTAGCAAATCTCTGATGGTGAGCCATGAGAAAAATTGGGATCCTAAGAAACTTCCCGAGGAGGGAGTGCAGTTCTCCATAAGGATAGTTATACCCTCAGGAGGGAAACCCATTTATTTTGGGATGTTTTACTTGCAGTATCTCTTTCCCTCTCTCTCTCTCTCTTTTTTTTTAACTTCTGCATTCCTGGAAAGATGTAAAAAATTTAATCAGTACAAAAATAGTGCATCGAATTTAATTAAACTTGAATCTACTTTTTACAGAACTAGGTTTTATGTGTTATAATTTCCATTCCTGACAGTTATTTCATTAATACACTGAATGGAATCCTAGTAGTACAAGTGCTGTTTTGCCCATTTATTTCCACATTTCTCCTTGTTTCCTTTAACTAAAGGGAGAGCTCCCTCCCGCCTATAAGTAGTAGTTTTTTACTTACAGACAGTGCTTCTCCCGTTTTGAAGGGCTCCTGCATCCAGTCAGGTGCGGAGTACATGCACGTTTGGGAGGGACTGTTGCGGAGAGCCTCATGGAGTGGTTTTCCCTCCAGGATGTGGGCCGGGATATGGGTCTGCTCGGGGGAAGATGAGGCCTTGAGGCCTCGGTGGTTTGTTGCTTCCACATTTCCTCCTCTGCAGGAGTTTATTGTAGGGGAATGTTAGAATAACATTTGGCCTCCGCTCTGCATGGCGCCCACCACAGGGCACTCCTGTGCTTTGCTGAATAGCAGTGGGAGTAGCGAGGAGGCCTCCTCTCCTGTGGCCTCTTCTGGCCCCCCTCTGGCTTTGTCTCCTTTACAGTGTCTCTAGTCACTCTAGTGAAGCACACTATTGATTCTTCAGCTAAACTGTGAAGCCCTAACTTCAGTTCTGAGGACATGCCCAGGAATCTGGAGACACCAGCATCAGGCCTATTGTTTCTTCTCTTGCATTGCTTAGTCCTCTTTAGTAGGAAAAAAAGAGAGAGTTGTAGATGTGTATGTATGCTCCTTCTCAAAAAAAAAAAAAAAAAAAAAGAAAGCTTCTTCGGAGAGGGGGCCCACCATGAGCTGGGCCTGACGGTGGAGGGCTGGCAAGGAGAAGGGGGTGGGGGAGGAGGCGAGGAGCCAGCAGCGCGGGCGTGCAGGCGTGTGATGTGCTCCGAGGACAGGGTGGACGCCGGGAGGCGCAGAGAAAGGCACGAGCCAGGATCGGACTGTTGCAGTAAAGGGAAGGCGAACGGCAGTAACAGAAGTGTGGGATTTTAGAGTGAGAAGAAAGCTCATTCCACTCCAGCCATCTCATTTTTATGATGAGAAACCTGCCTCCCAGTGTGGCTGGCCAGGGTGACACGTTTCCTGGCAGACAATAGCATGACACAGTCACTGTGGTGCCTGTCTTCACGCCACGCGTCTCTCAGTCCTAAGCAACCGTATTGGGGCAGGAAGGAGGTTTTGTAAATGATTGAGAGCAAGTGCTACGAATCATCATTCTTATTAACATGACAGAACTTGTTGGACTTGGCGTTTTTTTTTTTTTAAAGATTTTATTTATTTATTCATGAGAGACAGAGACAGAGAGAGAGAGAGGCAGAGGGAGAAGCAGGCTCCCAAGGAGCAGGGAGCCCGATGTGGGACTTGATCCCAGGACTCTGGGATCATGACCTGAGCCGAAGGCAGACGCTTAACCATCTGAGCCACCCAGGCGCCCGCCCTGGATTTGGCGTTTTCTACTAGAAAGTGGAAATGAAGCCATGGCAGCTGAGAGCCTGCACCTCTGTGAGCAAGTTGCTCAGAACGTGGGGCCCGGGTTCCCTTGAGTGGAATCTCCTGGAGGGCTCGAGATGCAGGCAGATTCCGAGCCCTGCCCCAGACTTGCAGAGGAACAGTCCCAGAGGGTGGCACCTTGGAACCTGCATTCTAGACAGGTTCCACCGTCTTGCCCTCCACACACTAATTTTGGAAAAGTGCTGTACCTATTAGCTCTCAGTCTGAAATTTATACCCGTAAAAACAATGCCTGGTTTAATCTCTGACTCTCTGGCTTTATCTTCATTTTTTTTTTTTTCATTTACGAGACAAATAAGACCTGCCCTGCACTAGAGGAATTCATGGGAGAGGCAGTTAAGATTTTGATTTCATAGGATGAGCATGTTCAGTCCCAAGAGTCCGGTACCCATGTGTACTATTGAAGTCAGAGGAGAGAAAATTAATCCTGGTTGCCTTTTTTTTAATGTTTCAAGTTTTTATTTAAGTTCTAGTTAGTTGTTAACATATAGTGTAATCCTGGTTGCTTTTTGATCAGAGAAGGCCTTGTAGGGTGGGTGGTCTTAAGGTTGTGTGGAATTCACCAGCGGCAAAAGAGTTGAGGCAGAGTGCGCATCGGAGCTGTGGCGCTGGGGGAGAGGGGTCGGTTGGGTGAGTGGACTCGGTGAATGGCAGATTGCCCTTGTTGCTCAAGTGCAGCAGGTGGGGGAACCTGTAGAACATGGAAGCTCAAAAAGATAATTAGAGGCTCGACTTACAAGCACTTTGGGGGCTGTGCTAGGACTCTGGCCTGCCTGGGACTCTCTGTGTCGTCCGGGAAGCGAAGGACATGAAGGGAAAGCATCGGTATATACTGCCTTTCAGCCAACGCAACCAGCCAGCCTGGGTCTCCTAAGGAGGGGAGTGCCCTCTAGGGGCTTAGATGATTTCTGAGCGCTGTTCATCATTGTTAGGCACTCAGATGCCCACAAAGCTGAATCCATTACCTACTCGAGAGAAAAAAAGACAGCTTCAGCAACCCACCTGGCTGCAGCTGTGATTACATTATGCAAGGATTTATTAATGTGGTGTCTTGATTGATCGTTATCTTAATACCGAAGATAACATTAGAAGCTTGATTTTTCTGGCAAATTGCACCTACAGGTTGCTTCTTGTTTGAAGTTACAAAGCCCTTAGCCCACGTGTTGTATGATTTTGTTTCTATGAACTGTCCAGAATAGGCCAATCCATAGAGACAACAGAGATTCGTGGTTGCAGGGTCCAGGGGGAAGGCAGTGGGGAGTACAGGGCTTCTTTTTGAGGTGTTGAAAATGTTCTAAAATTAGGTAGTATGATTGCACAACCCCGTGAATATAAAAACCACTGAATTGCACTTTAAAGGCGTGAATTTTATGGTATGCTAATTATCTCAATAAAGGTGTTATTTTATTTATTTATTTAAAAAAAAAAAAGCCCTTAGCCCTTCTGCTCTGGGTGTCCTGCAAATAATTCTGCCTGAGTAGCCTTTTTGAGTTCATGGTATAGAAATCTCAGTGTTTGCTTCTCACTTTCTCTTCTGTATTTTTGTTTTGTTTAGTTACTATTATCCCTCTTTTATTCGTTTCCAGTTCTGTTGAATTTAAGAAATATTTATTAATGACTACGCATAGTAGATGCAAGGAGAGCTTGTGGTAAGATTCGCACTCACGTCACCACAAGCACAGTGAGAGGAACCTTAAGGGAAGTATGGGATCTGGCGGCTCCGAGAGAAGCTGTGATCTGTGATCTGAGGTTGGCCCACAAGGACGGATGGCATCTGGACAGACAGCTGGATAAGGAGTGTTCAGGAGGGAGCAGGGGTGAGTGGTGCAAAGGCAGCCAGGGTGAGGGCTTATGTGGAGAACAGAGGAGTGACTGGAGCAGAAGGAAAATGAAGAGAAAGACCACAGAGTAGAATTGGGGGGAAGAGGCACGTGGACTTGACAGTGTTGACTCCCAGGCTGAGCAGCTGATCAGTTAAATGAGGAGCAGCTGAAGACTTTTGATGTCAGCAGTACAGGAACTGGGCCATAGGATGGGTGTGAGTGGGAAGGAGAGACCCAGGGGAGGGGAGGCCAGGTGAGAACATGGAAATCGGTCCGGGGTGCGGGGGTCGATTTAGAAGTGAGGGTAAGTGTTGACATCGATGTCATGAGCATCTCCTTCTCATATATCAGTCTGTTTCCTCTGCTGCTGATCCACATGTTTTCTCCATTTTCTTGTTTACTCTTTAGGCACTGGGGTAAAGGGCAGGAGGAAGACTGGGGAGAAGGGACAGAGAAAGAATAAAAATGAAGAGAAAAGGTAGTAAGGACAGAAGAGCAGTTTGCATGTTTCAGTTGTTTTGTAATTCAGCATTTCCTCTTCATGATTCGCTAGAAAAGAATCTAGTCTCTTCTAGTGGAAAATACAGGGCAGGAAACCTTATTTAATTTCAGCTGTGGAGGCTCTGTGCCTCACTGTTCCCACCTGTAAAAGGGAAGAATACCTACCTCCAGTGTAGGTAAACCAGGGAATCTACAGTAATCTTGTTAAAGAATTTTTTAAAACTACGCTGGACTCACATAATTTGTAGACATAATAAATTTCCGTGGCAGGTAAGGGTCCCGGTGAGTCCCCCATTTGTGAGAGAGAGAGTGTATACCCACCTGTCGAAACATAATCCATGTGAGTTGTATTATGTGAAACTATAGGAAATTGCTCTTTGACTATTTTTGACCTACAAGAAAATGACAGTTTCCCTAAAGTTTCAACCTAATAGGTAGCTGCTTGATAGATATGTGATGTGAGCCCAGGTTTTCACCCTTTCTGGTTTCTTAGTAAGTTCCTTCTTTATTAAGGTGCTAATGGTCTTTAACACCTGTTCTTCTTCGGTTTAGGGGAAGCTGTGAGAAGACAAAAGACAGCAAGAATTGAGGAAGGGTTGCCAAGGGTCTAGCCCAGAAGGGGAAAGGAGCTGGGAGCCAACCAGCCCGCAAAAACAGGGACACCTGAATCCTCAGAACTTGAACACGTAGTCATTCTGGGTTTAGAAGCAAAAATTCTGCTCAAGGGTTTTCCTTTGCTAAGTGGGTTACTAGGCAGTTGTGCGCAGTTTCAGACCTTCTGTAACATACTGTAAGACAACCTTTGTGAATCTCTACAAAAGCAAGGGAGAGATCTAAATGTTGAGAAACAGGTCAGATGTAAAAGGAGGAAAAAAGAAGCCATACGGCAGACTCCATTACAGTTTTCAGCTTGGTGGGATTTCTGACAGCCTAGCAGAGAGCCTGGCGCATAAGTGCCCATACGTGTCCAGGACAGGTCACTGAAGGGCTGGAGGATATCTGAAGAGGTATTTTTTTGGTTCATTGTATACTCTCTGGTGTTTGAATTAGAATTATTCCCTGGAACAGGGAGGAAGGTGGATCCCAGAAGATGTGGAAGAAAAGGTTAGTCAGCTCCTCTTGTACGCTGCTTTCATTATAATCACATGCAGATATCAGGATCAGGGCGTGGCCTCTCAATCGCCTCGCCCCACTGATCTGTAGAGACCGAAGAGTTGAAGTTATACAGAGGATCAAGAATACACTTGAAATACCGTTACTGTAACATCACAGGGATAGGATTATCTGCTTAAAACTGCAGTGACAAGGCACATACAAAGGAAAGACTATGGGATAACCTTTGCAGGAACTAAAAACCCAGTTCATCTTTACCCAGCCCTGTAAGGTGATTGTCCTGTGGGAATACAGATCTGCCCACATAGAACAGGCAAACTTTTATCTTAAACCATAAGAAGAAACACCGGTTGCAGCAAAACCTTAATTATCTAACCCCCTCTTCTCCCAGGTGCCCAGTATAACCGTCGCCCCACTGGGAAGAAGGCTGAAAGGGCCCACCTCGAGAGGGGTTGTTCACACCTTTCCAGTGGCTTGCATGGTCTTTGGTGCAAATTTTAATTGAAGTTTGTTTCCTTTTTTGTTCTACGGTTAACTATAAATGTAACTAGACCTCTGGGCCTGATTATTGAGGTGCTTGTGGACTACATGTATATTTTGTTAAACACCCAAAGAACAATAGGAGAACAAAACAATCAATTAAGGGAGTGGGGAACAAAACCAAAATTAATGAGTGTGTTACCAGTTCTTCCCTGCTGGGAGTGTTACCCTCCCCTGATCTTGACCTGCACTGTACCCAGATACCCACATACTTCCCGCAAGGATGTCTCTTTTTAGGATGCCTTGCTTTCACTCCTGTCACCCTGGGAACTCCTTGAGTCATCCGGCCTCTGATCCCCACTTGCAGCCCTCCCTGGGGCCGGAGTCTAGCTGCTCCTTCCTTTTATTTCATTTATATCCTGACACCCTGCTGCCCTGAGCTTCTCATTTCCTGCCTAGTTCCTTGTAACAGATCATCAGCAGGCAGTTGACAACTTTTGTTCTCCTCTCACGAATACCCACCACTCTGACTTTCCTCTGTTTGGGCTGGTTTCCCAGGAGAGTTGAAGTTAAGGAAGGGTGAGAGCCGGCAGCGCGAGCTCGCAGTTCAAGGAACACCTTGTTCATGCGTGTAGAGATAAATGGACATGTAGTAGCTTAGAAGATGCCCCAAATTAAGACTTTCAGCTTTCACGTAGCTGTCACAAAGTCCACTTACCGAAGCTTGTGCCCTTGATAAAGAGCTCCTCAATCTTCCATCAGAGTCTGTTTCTTCTGTGATGCACAATTATAAATTAAGGTAGCTAAAGATGAGGGTGCTCCCAGACACAGTCACACTGACAAATAGGGACTCAAAAGATACTTACTTAATAGCTGAAAGAAGGGTCAGAAGAATCTCTGAAAAACACCAAAAGGTCAACAGCAACAAAGCAGCAACACAGAGCACCCCTTCCATGTGAGCCCATGCGAGCATCACTGGTTTATGGGTAACACCATAATGTATGTACACAAACACGGCCCCGCATCAAGAGAATGCAGGTTATACTGGTCTGGTTAAGTAAGAAATGACAATGCATTGTAGGAATATTTCTGTCAAAATGGTTAAAATTAAAAATACAGGTGTATATTAAGGAGATGAGCCTCAGTTATTGGGAATGCAAATTAATGTTAGCACACACTCCCCATTTCCCTGTGACCCCAGATACCCAGGATAGCGTCCTATAGACAAGCTCGTGCCACAGCCCCTGCCACCTTGTGGACTCCCGACTTCTATGTTGTTGTTTATTCATGGGGTTTTCCTTCCCTTTTCTTTGGTTTCAGATGCGAGTGTCTCTCTGGCTTATGTGGTTTCCCCGTGTGTGAGGTGGGATCCACTCCTCGCATAGTCTCTCGTGGAGATGGAACACCTGGAAAGTGCTGTGATGTCTTTGAATGTGTTAATGGTACGTGGGGTTTCTCTTGTTCTCAGAGAGTGTACATTCGTGCAGGAGGAGGGGAGGGTTCCATCTGGCCACTTCTGCCTTTTGTAAGGCAGGGCATATACTCAGGGGCTCAGAGCAACTCCCTCAAGAAAGAAGGTTTGCTTGAGATCCCACAGTGCAGCAAAGGCAGTGAGGAAAGGGGACCCTCGTTCCACCCATCAGAAAGAGGATTTCGGAGGTGGAGACCTGGATTTCATGTAGCTGTCATATTCTGCTGTGTTTCAGTAGTGCAGAAATGTTAGGATTTCATGAAAAGAATCATGGAGCCTGTAATCATCCTGCTGCTGCTGTCAGGAGCCAGTCTGTAGAACGAGCACCACACCGAAGCTACCACAACCTGAGACAGGAGAGGCATTGCTCGTCTAGCGGAATATTTTCCTACTTAGAGAGCACGTCTTTGACCAGTGCTGGGTCCTTCATATTGGCCTGCTTTCAGCTTGAGCCTTGTGGCCCAGAAAAAGCATTCTTCGGTCACAAGATCCCTTCAAATAGAATCCCCCTGCCCCTCCCTTTCACCTTTCACAAGAGGGCTTGGTGTTTGGTGACATGGGGCTGATTGAATTTAGGTGCCATAAGGGAGAAGAACCTAAGACCTGTCCCTCCCTCAGAATTTTCAGAAGGAAAACAAAGAGTAAAAGTCAAGCAAGTGAAATGTCAATAATTCTAGCCCTGTTGAGTCAATACCTAGACACAAGGAAAATGAACATGCATTGGGACAAATCCAACAAAATCATACGTGCAGAAACCCCCATAGTAACTGCTGCCTCTAAGACACCAGAGTTCAGAAGAATTTCTGCCCTCTCTCAAGCCTGCCCTCTTCCCCAAGAAAATTCAAATTGAGTTCTGTTTCATTGCGTCCCGTAGTTTTGAGTGCAGTGGCCACCTGTCATTTTGTTTTGCTTGGAGGAAACACTTGCGGTATGGCTTCGGGGTCAAGAGAACATAGACTGGAACCGAATGATCTCACTTTGAGAATTGGTTCCTCTGCTTACCAGCTGTGTAACTTCAGGTGCCTCTTGGTCTCCCGGGGCCTCAGTTTCCACATTTGTCAAATGGAGTGAATAACAGTCACTTAGATGAGGTTTTATATGGGAAGCAGTTACAGTGGTGCCTCAAGAGCAAATGGTCTTTATTTTGGGGTACCCACCTCCTGTTCACATCCACAGACACGGTTCTGGATATTTCCGAGGGCATAGAGAAGGTGAGATGAGCTTCCTGACTCAGACCTCACGGATGCAAGGCAAAGGGCAGAAGTTTGTGCTCAGTGCTTCTCCTCACCTATAGTCATGCGTGTTAAACACCAGCAAATGGCCCAGCTTTTTCTCTGGTACCGCTGCATAGGTGTATTTGTAGGTGACGTTTTGTATTTAACTCCTACCGCTTGAGACCAATAGTCGCTGCGTCCCCTGTGCTCCCAGCATCTCAGATGTGCTTCCTTCCAGGACCCCTTACTCTGTCAGGTGCTCTCGTGTCTGTCTAATTCTCACATCTGAACCGCCAGAGGGCAGAGAGTCTGTCCTTGTGTCTGTGGGTAGGAACATGTTGTCTGCCTCACGGAAGGCACCCAGGTTTTCTTGGGGGAGTGAGTGAGCAGATGCATGTCATCTTAGTTCCCTCTAGAGGTGGCTATTAAATACCAGCCCACAGAGGGGTTACTTTATGGGAATCCTCCATCTTTTACTGCCCTCCCTGAAACATTAATCTTGAAAGTCATTTGTCCCCTGGAAATACCACCGCTAGTAATCCAACTTGTGTTGTGTCCTCTGGGGGAGGAAGAGAAGTGCCCTTCTTTCCCTGCATCTCGATTATAGAAATTCATTGTCAAGCCTTTCTTATCAGGACATTAACGTCACATCTCACCCCAGTGTGGTGTAATTCAGACAGCTAAGGACTGCACCCCACCTCAGGGGCCTCGGATGAATCTTTGGGGCCTGCTCCCATTTATAGCCTCACTTTTTATAGAGCTCTGAGTCCAGGAATAGGACTTGCCATCTGCCATGAGAAAATGCAGAGATGACAAAGCTGATACTCGCACTTTTTCTGGGGGTGCCTCTTTCTTGCCACCACAAACTTGGGTCATCTTTGCTTTATTTATTGTCCTATTTAGTGTCTCTATTACTATCTTAGTCATTGAGTTGTAGATGAGACTAGAAACGTTAATGCTATGAAGATTCATAATCAAGGAAAAACAATAATGTTTAAAGACATTCTATCTCCAAGTCTATATTTTACTTCTTTTGAGATATACATACATACACACACATAATGCACACACACACACATATCTGTGTGCCTGGGAAAATCTTACTATTGTAGTAAGGTCATCGTTAGAGGATATTACATATCAAAAACTCATTGTTATCATTTAGAAAGGCAGAGGTCTATATATTTATATTTATAAAGCTTTGCTTATCCACAAGAGATTTCAGGTAACTTTATAGCAAAAACAAGTAACAGAATGCTGAAATATTAATGAGAAAAGAGGGAACCATAGAGTGGTACGTAAAAGTTGAAAGTGAAAACCAAAAAGAAAGCGCCCACAGGTACGTAGGCTGTAAGTGTCTGTCTGTATAATTGCCAAGGCTAAACGTTAGCCAGGCCCCCGACCTCCTGGCCATCAAAGCGAAAAAAGAAGATAGAGTCAGATACGCAGTTCTTATTTTTAGAAGAAAGAAACCTCCTTGGAGGGAGCAGCTCTCTTCTCACCTGGAAATTTGAAAAGCTCTAGATGATGCAGTCGTTCTGTCCTGAGTTACTTTCATACCACTAGTCCAGACACAGGTTTCCTGTCTCAGCAGAAAGCAGAAACAAAATATTAAAATGCAACTCCATGAACGTAGTTCTCAGAGATCAGTGTGACACACAGCTGGAACGTAGATGACTAGAGCATTGTCTCTTGGATTTTGAAAACTCCCAAAAATGTAGGAATAGCTCTAGAAGCCCCCCTCCCCTACAGGAGACAGTGGATTGAATATTAACATAACTAACCACATGTAGAAATGGAGATAGCAGGCTAGCACTCAGTTCCTAAGCTGCCATTGAGGTGATCCATATGCATGTGTGTGTGTGTGTGTGTGTTTGTGTATGTTTTAAAACAAGCATTAAAGTGAAAACACAAGATGAAAAATGTTCACAGAGAATTTGAGAACTCCTGAGTTTTGAAAACATTAGCCTGGAGGAATAGATAGAATATTCTCCATAAATATTACTCTCTTTTCAGTTTGGGTTGGTTTGGTTTGGTTTGGTTTGGTTTTGGTGGTGGGACTGGAGAATTGCAGACCAGATCGAGGCAGTTTGTGACTGCATTCTCTGATGAGAGCCAAAAGGAGGATCTATGAGGTATCGGCTGAAGGACAGGGCTGTTTAGGAACCAAGGGAACAGGTGGTATGATTGAGCTCCTTTTATGGAAACTCAGAAGTCATCAAGGTCATCAGCTGGAGGTCTGACCTCCACAGCAGTGGTGAAGCAGTCTGGAGTCCCCTTCAGTACGGTGTCTGTTTGGGCCCAGAAACAAAAGTTTCATCATCCGTCAGCTGAAACTGAGCAATGGCCTCTACTTTTAGATGGGCACATGTTCTCCATTTTGCTCTAATACACCCTTACACGAGCCCACCCTTCTCATTCCTGGAGGAGTTTAGATTTGAAATCTCAAGCATAGAATATGGAAGTGATCATTTGGTTGCTTTAGGCATGTGATCAGTTGTGTTATGTATATGTACAAACATCGGAGTAAAGCAGAACATCTTGGTTCGAGTGTCATAGCCAATAACTGACTCTTTCAGCATGGGAAATTCACCAGTCACGGGAGAGCCATACCCAAGGCTGGCTTGCTCTTTGTGTAAAATTTTGGCACAGAAAACTTACCTGCAGTCTTTTAATATGGAAATTAGTGCAAAAACATCTACTGAGAACACTTGGTATAGCAATAATGCTCAGTAATGTTTCTAGAGACATAGTATTTACTTCAACAGTAATGAAGAGAATACTGCGCTTTGAAAGAAATATTCCTCATTATGCACTTATTGAGCACCCATGGTGTTCCTGGGGCCTTATCAAGCTGATCTTACTTAAGAGCGAGACCACTTTTTGCAATCCTTTATAATGGTGGTTCCCTAAGTAGATCTGTTGGGTGCATTCTAGCACACACACCTCTTCCCCACCGCCCCCCCATGGACAAGGGCTTTTTCCTCTTCAGGTATTTAGAATCACATGTACCCTGTTTTTGTGATCCATCTGTTTGCTATTGACATATGGAGAACTTTTCAGATCTTTCCCATCTGACCTTGTCTCTTTTTTGGCTTATGCTGTCTACCCACTGGGCTTCCACACAGCTCACCCACAGTAAAATGAGACCAGAGGCAAGGTATTGGCCTTTTCCTACTGAGAGATTGAAGAGAAAAAGCAACAGAAGTGTATCTGTTTAGATTTTTCTTCCACTTTCACATTTGATATAAAGTTCTATGTTTGTCTTTTCCTTCACTAAAATAATATACCTATCACATCTGCCAATCAGTGTAATTTGGCAGGCAGTAAAGGTTATTAACTATCTCTGCTACAAGGTTCTTTTTCAGGAATTCTGGACTTTATTAAAGAGGGAAGAGAAGATTCCATAACTTAGAAATATAAAATTTAATTGGGCAGACACAAAACATAGACAAAAATCACTAAAAAGACACTTTTATGCATCTCTGTATTGAGAAGTACAAATTATACAGTAGATTATTTCTTTGTGATATTTTTCGTTTCCACAACCACTTAAGTTGTGCTCTTCGAGAGGTGGTAGTCATCTCCACACTGTTCTGAGATTCACATCTATCCCCTGCAGGCAGGGGAGTAACTGGTCATTGCTCCCCAAAGACCAGTGTCATCCTTCTTATCATGTATTTTCCTGAAGAGACTCTATAAATTTCTCTCAGTTTCAGGGATTTCATTATGTTATGTGGGGTTTTTTAAATTATTGTTATCCTAAAGAGCTGATTATGTTTTCTAGGCTGGGTTTTTGGGGACTCCTCATCCCTCTACATTCCACCCCCTTGCTCTCTGTGTATTAGCTAGTGAAATCTAACTGCCAAGTCCTTCATTCACCCTGTCCCTTCCCGCTTAAGCGTCTGCACACACCCGCATAAAGACAGGTTCATCTGGAACAGCGTTATTCATAACCAGACTCTTCCCTCCTCACCTCTTCAAATCTTGCATCAAGATTTGTAGCTTCACGGAGATGGTAGATGTGGCTGATTAATGCAACCAAGTAATTAATATTGATGGGCTTATACATTTTTTTCTTCACTTTGAACGGGGGCTCAGCATTTCGTTAGAGTGCACTGCTTTACCTCACTGCAGAGCGTGCAAGTTTGATTTGTAAGAGCACTCCATCTTCTATACTTTTGAAACTTGTGGTCTCACTGCCCAGTTCCTTCCAGTCCCAGCTCAGATTAGTGTCTTGGCTGAAAGTATATAGAATTCTGAGCTATAATAAAATGATACTTTGTAATCCAGCCTTAATTTTTAAGAAAAGAAATACTGTATACAGGTGCAGTAGGGAAGAGATTCAAACATTCACATTTGCCACCTGTGTAAACAGGGATGCAAAGCTCGCCTCAAACCAGTTATGTGACTTTAGGCAGGTCACCTAATCTCTTTTAAGGTTCATTTTCCTAATCAAAGAAATGGATAGTAACACTTGCTCTGTCTTCTCCACTGGACTGTTATAAAAATCGAATGAGAAAGTCACTGTCCTTAAATACAGATTAAGTGCAAATATATTCAAATTAAAATGCAGTGAAAGTCTCTTTAAAAATTGTGAACATGCAAGGTGACATATTAAATGATGTTGGGATAGAGAACCCCATGAGAGATGCATGTATCATAATCCAGTTTTCCCCACCTTATTAAACAGGGTACCTCTGCTCAGGAGAACTTTCTTCAACTTGGGAGTATTTTTATGTTGCTAGCCTATTGAGACACATATCATGATCATGCAATTTACCAAGTTAAGTTGTACAATTTAGCAGTTTTTAGTATATTCACAGGGTTGGGTAATCATCACAGTCAATTTTAGAATGCTCATGAATCCCTGCAAAAGTTCCCAACTCATTAGCAGTCACTCCCCATTTGCCCCCCAAACCCCCAGTCTTAAGCAACAACTAATCTAATTTTTGTCTCTATAGATGTGCCTATTATGGGCATTTCATGTAAATAGAATCATAATAAGCTGGGTTTTTTGTTTGGCTTCCTTCGATTAGCATAATGTTTTCAAGGTTCATTACTGTTATAGCATATATCAGAACTTCATCCCTGTTTAAGGCCAAGAAGTATTTCATTGTATGGATATACCAAAATTTTGTCCTTAACATCATCAGTTCATAGACATTTAGGTTGTTTCCAAGAAATGGAATGGTGTTTTGTTGAAGTCCAAGTACTATTAAAATTATAGATTATTGAGCTAGGTAGAAAAAATAATTTAGGGAAGAACACAAAAATATCATCTCCAACAAGACCTAGTTTTTTTGAGGTGGAACAAAACATAACATGGAGGCGAGATCATTTATTTAAGGCAGAGCATTCTTTAACAAAACAAATGTAATCTCTTTAAATCACATTTCAGATATGTGAGTTTAATGGTCGAAGGGTTACCTTTGGAGAGGGGTAAAGCAGTGTAGGCTTTGTTAAGGAGAATTTCAATCTCTTGGGGCAAAGAGGAGAGCTATGTGACTTTTTAAATTTTACTTTATTTTGCATTGCCTTATTGATTCTGTTATTTAAAAAAATTGTATTGAGTTTAGTACATTTCTATCAAATTTTAACCTTCTGCTGTCAGGATTTTCTTGAGGCTGTTGGAAACACAAAAGGACACCGCTCAGAAATGACTTTGAATGTGCCTTGTTTGCTTTTAACTCCTTTCAGAAACAAAGCCAGCCTGTGTATTCAACAACGTGGAATATAATGACGGGGATATGTTTCGAATGGACAACTGTCGGTTCTGTCGATGCCAAGGGGGTGTTTCCATCTGCTTCACTGCCCAGTGCGGAGAGCTGAACTGCGAGAGGTACTATGTGCCCGAAGGGGAGTGCTGCCCCGTGTGTGAAGGTAAGAAAAGGTGCTCATTAAAGATTAATAAGCATATACATGGCTCAGAGTTTTAATACCAAAATCTGCCCAAAACAGTCTCATCCAAAAATAGTGGAATATTGAAGAAGTTCCCTTTTTATGACATTCGTGATGCATCTTTTAGGACTTCGATAATGCCAGGAAGGCTGTGTGAAAACCTCTCCCCAAAGGAAGTTATGCCCTGGGTGTAGAAGGTGAGCCACCTGCTTACAGAGGTCAACATGAGAGTTCCCACAAGTGCTGTCAGTTACTCCCCTGTGGTTCTAGCAGTTCCTCAGTAAGTTCTGGGGAAGTTCTCTTTACCCTGACATCAGAGTTCACCCCCTGTTTTCCTCAGATTGCTTGGCTAGAACAAGCCAGCCCTAATCACTGACCATCTCAGCCAGGCAGCTCAGAGAGGAGCTTGTCCTGCCTCCTTTCCACACCCATACCCCTCCAGGGAGGGTCAGAACTCGCTGCCCTCCCCACTCTTTGAAAACATGTGTTGGCAAGGGTGGGCTGTGTGGCATCGTGGTGACATATGGCCCAGCCAAGTGCCAGGTGTGGCCCTGGGTTGAAGGTTCTCAGCAGCCTGCTTTCTCTATATCCCCTCACTCCTCCAGGAGCTAAGGGTTTCCTGTTCCTCCAACAGGCTTTATCCTCCCATCTCTGATATTCGTAAATAATAAACATTTCAGAATGATAATTCTAGATATCCATTCACTACAACCCACCCATTTTAAGGCTTAGGAAACGGGAAGTTCGGAAAAGTAGAAGCATTTGTCTGAGTTTATAATGAAACCGGGAATGATACCCCCACATCTGACTGTGTCTCTCCTGTGACCACATCACACTGGTTCCCCAGAAAGGAGGGTCATGTGAGCCTTCTTGGTCCGGACTGACTGGGTCACAGACCTTCCATCTGGAATCAGACATGTCACTCTCATGTCTGACGTTCACCCTGCCTTTATCTGCGCACAGGAAACAGGACAAAATGCCATGCCATGTTCCATACCTTTTTCTGTTTTCCTAAAATCCTGTTCAGTGTCCGAGCTATATTTACCACATAATACTGAAGATCTGAAAATGTTTAAAGTATACAAACTACATTCCTGACATTAAACAACTGTTTATAACAGGGAAATTCTTTCCCATGTTAGCAGTTATTTTAGCCAACATGGGAGAAAGGTGGTTCACTTTTTAGGTGTCGTTGGGGATTAACTTTTTAAAAAAATCACATCAAACTTTTAACCTTCCCAAAAGATGTGTTGCCTAGCTGGCCCCAGTTTGTAATAGTTGCTGAAACTATGTAGCAGTTGGTGGTGTAAAAACATAGATAGGAACCTCTGTGTAATAATCATAATGAGTTGTCTGGGCACGGATCCGGTTATGTCTCACTTCCTGGAATTCAGATCCAGGCTCAGAGTAGAAATGAAGTATGCAGTATAATATTTTTTATAAAGAAATTTACAAAGTCTTATCTAGCTCAGGTCTTTTGGCTGCTTCCATTTCTGGCAGACTGACTTTCTAAAGCTGTGACTGCATTATTTTAACTTTTGGCATTCTGACTTTCTTATAATGCCATTACTTCTTTAGGGAGGATCAAACTCGTAACTGCCTGGACTTTCCTCCCAGCTCAGCAGCCCTTTTTGAAGCCAGATTTTATGTGTTTCTGAAAAACAAAGTTGAGTGGTTTCTCTGGTGGCTCTCATTATAATGGTAGTTGGGGATTTTGTATGCAGTATTTATGTTCTGATCAGTAATGTCAGAAAACATTTTTTGTTGTTTACAGTAGCCTTGGCTACTTTTGATCCCCAGCTCACGGGGAGAAAAATGGCCTGGGTTCCCAGCCTTCCCACCAGGGCACAAGCCCTGACCCACGGTATGCCTAGACCAGCCTTTGTTGTGAACAAGGCCACAGCAAGTGCCTGCGCAGTACACCTCACCCGTGTCCACATGCTGTCCACGTGGATCTCCAGGCACCCTGAGATAGAGTTCAGTTATCCGAGAAGCCACAGTATCCCTCTGAGTTGGATGGGGGCATTATTTTTCCACCTTACAGGTGGTGAAATTGAAGTATAATAAACATTAAAATTGACAACTCAGAAGACCTTGTCAAGAGCCTAAAATGGACCTGCATCTTGTAATTACCAGCCCACAGCTCTGTCCACAGTTTTGCGACTTTATGAAGTGGTAACACCTGCCCGTTGGTTTTTATGCCACAGATCCCCTGCCCCGTCTGCAGGGTCTGGATGGGTGGACACAAAATTCAGGATGACAACTGCTTTTGCATGTCCCCTGGGAGACACTTTATGCAATCCGAGCTTCTGCTGATCACAGCTGGAAAAGAACTGCCAAGGACCAGAACCTGGGAAAAAATGTCTCCAGGTGCAGGCAGAGCTAAGACTTAGAATGCCCTCCATCTTACTTGGAATTCACCTTTTTAATCTAGATCCAGTGTATCCTTTTAATAACCCTGCTGGCTGCTATGCCAATGGGCAGATCCGCGCCCACGGGGACCGGTGGCGGGAAGACGACTGCACGTTCTGCCAGTGCATCAATGGAGAGCCCCACTGCGTGGCAACGGCCTGCGGACAGAGCTGCATGAACCCCGTCAAAGTGCCTGGCGAGTGCTGCCCTGTGTGTGAAGGTAAGCCTTGTTGAGTCTAATGAGTCCCTGGCGAATGTCTCATGTTGGATAAGCTTCTACCAGTGTGTGCTTGTTTGTTTTTTATTTCCTCGGGCATAATGTCTGCTTCATGCTGTTACCAATTGCAGATGAATTTATTATAGGGCCAAAACTAATCGTTTGGGGCAAATGTTGCAAATTTGCAGTGAGAACCGTGTGATCTTTATTTTTACTGCCGCCAGTATGCTTATCTCAATACTTTACGGTATAAGAATATATACATTTCAGTTCCGTTCACTTCAAGCCTAATTAGCATCCAAAGGTCAACACAGTGAAATAGAATGGGAAATAAGACCCTTGACTCCAGCATGGCATGTTTGATTTATCATGTTTCTATGAGCCCAGGAGTCCTGACAGCTGGAGGAAAAGCCTGCAACCATCAAAAGGCAGTTTGCTCTCCCCACTGCCTTCACTCAGCACCCCTTCTTCTGCTGTTCTGAGGCTTTTCCTTAGGTCTTGATTGCCTGCATTCACTACCTCTCTTCCTGTTTAATGGAGAGGAGCCCAAGGCTTCCTAGATTAGCCTTTCCCAAGCCCTATTCCAGCCCATTTCCCTCATCGTGGGAAGTTTCTTTGCACACTTAAGTCAGCCTTAATCCTCTGTGCCTGTTCATCCAGACAAGAGAGTGAATAGTTATACTGACAGATCCAAGAGAGAGTATCCATCATTAAGAAGCACATTTGCATGGTAAAATGAACTACAGTGGATCATGTTGAAGATGGATCCTTCTAGGATTTTTTAAAACAGCTATCAAGGAACTGACAGGTCTTTGCAGAAATTCCGTTGGCTGGGGGTGCCTGGGTGGCCTAGCTGGTTGAGCGGCCGACTCTGCATCCGACCCTTGGTATCTCCTCAGGTCATGATCTCAGGGTCCTTGGATCGACCCCGACGTTATGCTCAGCGCAGAGTCTGCTTAAGACTCTTTCTCCCTCTCGTTCTGCCCCTCCCTCCTGCTCTCTCACTCTCAAATAAATAAATAAAATCTTTAAAAAAAAAAAGGAAATTCAGTTGACTAAATCCTATATCAGGAAGTCTTTTGCTTCTACCTAAAATTTTAAGAAACTCAGACTTCAGAGTTTGCCTGACTAGCTTCATTAACCTCTGAGGGCTTAGAACTCTAACTTAAAAATCATATAAAAATGTAAGCTGGAGGACTCTAGGTCTATTGACATCACCAATTCCCTCACCATTACTCTGCTCAGAGTGCAGCTGCCCCCCTCCAAAGTTTATAGCTTCTAGAGGACCAGTTTTGTGGAAATCACCCACCCCTCACACGTACACTCCTCCCATCCCCTAAAGGCAATGCTTCAGCGCCGGAAAAAGGAGTGGATGGAAATACGTATGATGGTATACGGTCAGCTTTATGAGAAAGGGCGCCTTGCCGAAACAGAGGTGGAGATATCGTTCCCGGAGAACTGGGGCCAGTCCGCTGTCAACTTGAAATACTTACGTTCGCATATGTGCATGATAACTTCAAGAGAAATTTAAAGCCTAAGTGTATTAACTATCAAACACTAATCCTTTAATTTCATGAGTCTTGAATTATAAATTGAAAATAAGACTAAAAAGCTTATATAAAAAAAAATAATAAGGCCTTCCCTCTGACAGTATATGAAGGGAAGGCAAGCCCTTTTGCAGCACTAGCATACCCACCACCACTGTGATAGAGCAGGGAGACTGCCAGGGACGAGGAATGTGTGTGTGTGTGAGACAGACTGATGGATTCGTACATCGTGTAGATATTTGGATAGGGAGTGAATGTTAGTGTGATTACTTAGAGTTCGGTCCCACAGCATCTACATGGAGTCATAATCTAATCTTCCTGTTTGAGAAAGGAGTGATAGTTTTGGTCAGCTGTTAATTCCAAAAAATTTATTAAGAACTTCTGATTGTCCAAATACAGCACTGGACACAAAGATAAATAAGAGACAACTCCTTGTTAAAGTCAGAGAAAATATTTTAGGCTGTTTTAAATTAAACCAGGAGAAGAGGCATGCCCGTATTTAGGTACTGTGGGGTTAAGTGCTTTGTATTTGCACCTGATGTCATTGAATCCTCTCGATAACAGTGCTGCAGGCTTCAGGCTTCGTCATCCCATTTAAAGATGAAAAAAGTAAGGTTGAAAGAGACGAGGGTAATTTCCTCCAAGGTCAGTGGCCGTTAAGTAGCCATGATGGGATACAGGGACGTCTTGTCAGATTCAGCTACATTCTGTTTCCCGTGCTCCCAGATGTCGTCTGTTTGCTCATACCTCTATTTCCAGTTTCCTTATGCATCACTCTTCATCTCTGGCTCTTGGTCTTGTGTCGGGGGCAGGGAGTGGGACAGGAGTGGGGTGGCAGTTTGAGGAGGACCGATGCCTTTGAAGAGGCCCATCACAGACTTCCTTCCCAAGACTCGTGTCGGGACTGTCTCCTCGCCAGAACTCAGCATCTTGATTTCAAGCTGTAAGCTTCTGCTGGTCTCTGTTCGCCTTCTCTCCTTCTTCATCCAGCCTTCAGCACAGTCCATTTTCTAGTCCTCAGAGAACTAGATTATCTTGAATTTCTTGTTTTTGCTCTTAAGTAGTGAGTTTCATATAAGATTGTGCTTGCTCTCCAGTAACTCCCGTTTTAAGATGTAATAGACAGAAAGATTCGTTAGGTATGGGATCAAAAAACAGTGCCCAGCTTAAGAGTGAATCCTAAAAGGTTATTTATTAATAATAATAAACTTATAAAATAATACAAGGTGAATGAATCTTATTGCTTAGTTTATAGGACCCAAGAAAGTCTCTGGAACTATTCGAAAATACTTTCTTAGCAACATATTTAAGTAGAATTTCAGGTGATCTCAGAATAGTGAAAAGATTAGATGAAATAAGAAAAAAAGCAAGGTGCTAATGTGTAATAAATAATCAGCCGCAATTATTTGGAGAAAATCAGGAACACTGGTGTTTATGCAGTTTGTACACAGTAAATTCCTCTGCGCACAATTGCATAACAAATGCTGGCCCTCACCCTATTAGCTACAGTCCCAGGGTACGTAGTCAGGGCCTGAAATGAGATGAAAGAGCCCACACAAAGATTGTGGTTTGAGATTCTTTCTAAATAAATTATGTATTACCAAATATGGCATGTTAGGACCTGCAGGGACAACTGAGCACCTTGTGACCATTGTTGTTCCTGGAGCTCCATACCCTTCCAAGTGACAACACCATGTGTTTGGTTACTCCTGGAGGACTGGGGACTGGAACCTGGGGCCCCTTCAAGACTTGGCTATTACTTGACAGCTAACTTGATCCACAAGTACGTAAGTGCTTTTTAAATTGGCACTTAAGTACTCTCATGATTGAGTCTTACCAAGTTACTGTCAACACCTAATTCAGGTATACAGATAAGCCATCCCATTTTGTAAGTCTTAACTGATTATATTCTTGGGTTATGTTCTGCTGGCTTTTCTCTTCATTTCTTCTTCTTCAATAGCATGATTTAAATTTTCTGGCCCTTTTTAAAGAGCTAGGATGGAAGAGAATGGAATAGTATATAAAGTTTGCAATTTAAGTATACAGATGGAAGATATGTCCTTATCTCCTTAAAAACTGAAAACAGAGAGGCGCCTGGGTGATGGAGTAGGTTGAATGTCCGACTCTGGGTTTCGGCTCAGGTCATGATCTCAGGGTCGTAGGATCGAGCCCTGCTTCGGGCTCCGTGCTTAGCATGGAGTCCGCTTGAGACACTCTTTCTCTCTTCCTCTGCCCCTCCCACTCATGCTCTCTCTCTCTCTCTCTCTCTCTCTCTCAAATAAATAAATCTTAAAAAAAAAGCCTAAAAACAGAAAAGGAAGGCGGCAGAATGAGGTCTTCCTTGGCATCTAGCACCATTTGTGTCATCTTATTTATAGCCCTTAATGACAGTAGCTAACATTTCTTGCACACTGACTGAGCCAGCCTGAATGCTTTAAGACCAACAGCTCATTTGATCCTCACAACTTTCCTCTGGTAGGACCATCTTAATTCATCATCACAGAACCCAAAGTTTAGAGGTCATGTAACTTGCCCAAGGTCATACAGCTCAAAAATGCAGAGCAGTGTGTTCCTAGAGCCTTGGCTCTGGACCCTGCAGGTGTACTGCCTCTGAGACAGACCCTGCACTGCACTCCAGGTTTACCAGTAGCTTGAACGAGACTACTCCCCCATGAGCTAGGAACTTATCATATACTTTTGAATCCATAAAACAGCACCTGACATGGAAGAAGTTTTTAATGAATAAATGATGAGCGAGTAAGTTAGGGAGTGAGGGAAAGCCTGGAGTAGGAAATCAAGCAATCTCCTCTTACAGATCTCCCCGTCTTAGCTGAGTGAAGTGGCATACCCTGATAAAGATTTCCTTAACCAGAGTCTCAAATGCTGACCCTGATCAGATGAAGAAGGAATAATGTTAGAATGCTTATATTTGAAAATACACTCTGAGAATAGAAAGCAGAGTGTTAGATGGAGTGTGTTTGGCACACGGTGGGCCCAGATGTCTATAGGCGAGTTGGACCAATTAGCTTCAAGTACCGCTCAGCCTCCTGATGAACACTGAGCTCTCGACGCCTTCCCAGGGCAGCCACAGGGCCCTCCAAGGCTGGTTTGTAGACTGTGGCTCATTCTCTCTGCAGCTCAGCCCCTGTGTCCAGAATCGCAGAGTGTGAGTGGGGCTTCCGCAGACCCTACAAGGCTAATGCTCGCTGCCAAACTTAATGTACTGCTTCTAAGACCTTTCAGCAAGTATACAGGTGCTGCTGCCTTGTCATTTCAGCTAGGGTTTTTTTTAATGTCACAATTCAATATTGAAAATACTGAATTTTTTCCCAATAACATCAGATACAAATGCTGCCTATGCTGATTCTTAATGTCAGAGAGACCCTAAGGACACAGTACTACTTTCTATTAAAAAAAAAAAAAAAATCTGTTGTATAATTAAAGGTAAGATAAGGTGTAGGGGAGGGAAATTTTGGCTGAGGTGGCTATGACATGTCCTGGATGACTCAATAAGAAAAATGCAAGAAATGTGAACAGGTGTGAGGCCAGCTTGGCTGCTACGCCTGATGCAAGAGATAAGAATTTCATCGTCACTTCGAAGTCTTAATGTCAAGCCTGCTCATCTTGGGCTATGGCTGGACCCCACCCAGCTGGCCATTGTGACCTGAGTGTTCATCAGGCCCAGTGTGTACATTCTCCTGCTGGGAGGATTTGTTTGTTCTGATGACCTGGGGGATTTCGGAGCCAACACCAAGAGTATCACCTATCAAAAATTAGGAACAACGTGGGGAATATTTTATAAGGTAATATTCAGCATCACGACTTAGGTTGCCAGTAAATAAATTCCATGCTTGTGGTTGGGCAACTGGCTAGTTTCTTTCTACTAGTTCTGTTTCTCTGAAACAAAAGCAAATCTGTTTCCCATCTCAGACAGGAAATCAAAGAGTTATTTGTAGCTTATCAAAGCTAGATAATAGATATATAAAGGTCTGTCATATTATTCTATCTACTTCAGTATTTTTTTTAATTTCCATAATAAAAACTTAAAATGTGTGCTATTCACAGAGTTATTATATGAAACTGAACGGAGTTTCAAACCAGTCTAATAATTCTGCTAACCTGGAGTAAACCTGCTCTTCCCTGTGCACTGATTCTTCCTAATTCTCTGGACTTTGGGATAGAATGTGATTGAACCAGACAACCAGCCATCTTTCTTCCCAGCCCCTGGCCTTCTTGGATCTCTTACTTGGGTAATCCTGGTCCTACTCGGGACAGTGTTAAAGAGCATGAGGCTTTTCTTGATCTGTGTGACTTGAGTAAGCCACTTCACCATCGGCTCGCGGAGTAGAGTGCGTGCTGCGTACCTCTGGAGGGCTGGGGGGCTCTCAGCTGTCAAACATACTGTCCTCCTCAGTCCTCCTAGGAACACCCTATTCTTTCCCATAAAGGCCGATGATATCGTTTGAATCAAGCTGCCCTTCACATGAAATTTCTCCTAGGCTGCCAGAAAAGTCTGTACCAGGCACATATCTGGGTGGGAATTCCTTAAAACAAGAAAAAATGTTTCCAGCCCTGCCCATAATACTTCCTCACGGAACAGTATCTCAAATGATTAAGCTACTGCTTCTGTGGCAAGGAGTCAAACATAGTTTGGCTGACCCAAGAGGCAGTGAAGTCAAAGATGCCGCAAGGTCACATGATATCAACATTCTGGTACATCAAACAGGGATCAGAAATCAGTTTATGGGTGGTATTGTTTCAGTGCCATCTACAGTGCTATTATTAGTCTGCCAAGAATAATAAAATACTCGTAATATCTCAAAGACTGTTAGGCATGCTGTTTCATCTTTTAACTCTAAGTGTCCTGGAAACCCGTTCCATAAATGGGAATTAAAATATAGCACGGTCTGTTTTTTAGCTTGTCCAAATAAGGTCCTACGTTGGGGTAACAAATGCCCAGCAGAGGACTGTGTGTTAACTTAGATGGGTATTTAACCTAAAGCATCAAAAATTTTTCTTGGATGGATTTCATAATATTTTTATTTTCTCTGGTCGTTTAAAATAGCTTTAGGTATTTCAAATAACATTAGAATGTTATTGTTGAGAGCGTCTTGTGAAACACATGATTAGAAAAACCTCTGCCTCTGATGTTACAGCTTCCAGCAGTCCCGGCTATTAAGCATTTTCCCGTGGATGTGGCCTGCAAGGGGCAGGTTGCTCTTTATTTCTCCTGCTGTCCACTTCCCATGCCTAAAAGAGCATTATTGCTAGGTGTCTCCTAATTTTCCTACGTAGATAATAATTGAATCTCATAGTTCAGACTTGGGCCTGCTAATTTTCATCTAATCAACAGAGGCAGGAAAACAGAGTCTGGAATGCTAACTATGTGAATGAAAAATATTTAGTCATTCTTGAAATGATAGGAATGTTTTTCCAACAAGCTTAAATAAACACAGTCTCTACTGAGACTGTGTTAAACTTTTTTTGGATAAGAGACAACTCTTAGGCAACCAAACAGAAGTTAATGAAGGTTATTAAGAAACATGCCCTTCAGAAAAGGCTCATGGACTTTTAAAAGCGAAAGATTCCGTTTTCTTTATGGTACAGCCATCAACCCAGAAGTAGCAGAATTGGTTTTCTTTTAGTTTTTGTCAGCTTGATAGAATGGAACATTTTAACTAATAATCACATTGTCTGGCTTTTCAGAGGTTTTCTGCTTTGCTGACTCTGACTCTGTTAGACCATCTTATTTTAGAATCCTTGTCGTCTTCTTCCGCTGTTGACCTCCGTTCTAGCAAATGGATTGGTCTCAACATACCTGTCTTAAAGCACCTGACAGCCCTTTTCAGAGGAAGCTTGTTTGTTGATACCAATACAAGGTCCAGTGGTAAAGTAGCAAGATTATTTTTAAATGTACCAAGATGCACGTATCCAAGTGAAGTGTTTTTCCCTTCAAAATAGTCCTATGGGAAAACTGCACAGCTCCTGCAGAAATAGAGTCGTTCAAAATGTTTTTGGTACTTCTCTGTTGAAACTGACATCGGAGCTGGTGGCCCATCCTTTTGAATGCCCTTAGCTTCTCAGACCCCTGACTTGCAAGGTTTATCAGACGCTAGGAAATAGAGTCATTCACGTCTAAGTCTGGTGAAAAAGTGGATGACCTAGTTCGGTAAAATCGTTCAGAGGAAGCAAAAAGGGACGGTAAAATAAAGGCACTTTATCTTCTATGACATAGTAATTTGCTCTGAAAAGCAACTCCAAAGAGAAGTTTCAAAGAGAATTTTAACATGAATAGCATTTCCGCACAAGCATATAGCCTCTGAGAGTGAGTGCTTTTAGCCATGACGCTTACAACTCCTCGTGTATTTATTAAAAATAAAAAAAATCAATTCACTTACAACATAGTGTTTTTTATGACTCAAGCATTTATTTAAATGGTCACGTATTACAACATTTCGTGAAGTTACAGGTGCTCGATTCAAACATAGTTTCAAATAAATTAGACTAAAATAATTTCCCTATAGAAATAACTCTTTTAAGAGGTGTGGTGATTCCTACATGATTTATTTTTAATACCCTAGCTCTCTAACTCCACTTCTGGTGGTACCATTTTAAACTGTTTCAGTGTATGGTCTTCAGTTTATCTTATAAGAGCACAACAATGTCCCATTATTTAATACATGAGGGTTAGCTTCAGAGATTGTACACCCCGTGAATTGTTTTAGAGGCCCTCTTTAGAAGTATTTCTGTGCCGTGTCTGTCTGATTATTGAAGATAAAATGTCACTCAAGTGTATAAAATGTCTGCTGCAGTATTATTGTAAAAAAAAAAACAAAAAAACAAACAAAAAAACCCTGCAGGAATGAAAATGTCTGCTGAAGAGTGTTCCTTGGCCATTTGTGGCTCTTCCACTGGAGTTAGCTGCTGAGGGGGCAGGGAGCTGGATCACACTCACATGTCCCCATCTCAGTCTGAGACTCCCAGATGTTCCCCGTGTCCATCAGCATGCACGCTGGGACATCTGTTACAGGGGGCTCAGCACTGCCATGTCTTGGTCCAGGGGTCCTACCATCAGTTTGATCGAAATTTAATAGGTAATAAGGGATAATGAACATTGAGTGCTTTTTTGAAATTTGTCAGAAACACGAGGTGATGGTGATTCCTTGGCATTTTACACATTCTTTTTTTTTAATTCAAGTTGAATTATTAGCAGTTAGACCATATTTGTACTTACCATTTATATCTACAGAATACCTGTTTACACATCAAGTGAATTGTACTTTCACACCTGAGAGATTAGCTGAATGTATCATCACGTTTGCTTGAAACAGAGCCGAATTCAGATGACCAGACCACTGGAAACCACAGAATTTAATGCTGGTCACCAATCGAAAATAAGATTCAGGGCAAGGCTCTAGCTCTTACTTTGCAACACCACTGTAAAACACAATCAGGAATCCCCAAGAAAGTTTGAAGGCCAACAAGTAGTTGGTCCCTGGGCCCTCTAGGTTTGACTTTTCACCTTGGCTGCTGGAGCAGACTGAGAGCAGAGTCTGTGAGCCACGTCCCCAACCAGCCAGGACCTCACAGCATGCACTCTGGGTGCTGACCTCATCCCTGGCTGCAATGAATTCTTTTCTACTTAAAATTTACCTTGGCCCTCGTTTCCTCACTTTAAAAAAGTAATACATGCATGACATAATTTGAGGCTGCTTTGGATCTGCTTTGGAATCAAGCAAGCTATATTTAATGATTGTTGAGGTATTCGATACCTACCATTTGCTTATGCCTGTGCCTTGTATTTGGTCCTGGCACCATTACTTTGGCCATCAGTAGGAAGACAAGGGATGGTATTCTTTTTCACCTTAATTAGAAAGCTATTGCCCTGCACATCAGCTCACTTTCTAAAACAATTTAGGGACTGTCTATTTTATTAAAAATTTCATCTGAAAAAATGCTTAGCAATGATAAACCATTTGGGATGGCCATAGATCTCACAGATTGAGAGGGATTGACACGTTCAGATCTTTTCAAGATCATGACTCTTTCATGCTTTCCGGGAACCAAGTTTTAGAAAGATTCCGTGGAGATTTCAGGCCAGATTAATTCAGTAGAGATGCTCTACAGTCCTGTGACAGACACTGAGCACGTTATTATTTGAGTGAGATGGCCCCAGTATTGTTGCTAAGAAAGTCCCGGTTGAACTGTCTCTTACTGTTGACATAAGTCTTACCTGGTCCCACGTCTGAAACTAGGATCTGCTCATCAAAGACAGCTTTTAGAGATGGGTCTTCTGTATCCTCTTGCAACTTGAGAGTGGCAGGACTACTGGCAAAGCTACCAAAATATTCTATATATGAATGTAATGAGTTTGCCCTCCTCCCCAAAGATCCAGCAAGGCCCCCATCATGAGAGAGGAAGAACGGGGTCAGCCAGGCACACAGAACCATTGTTTCAACTCACACTGGATAAGCTGATTATGAAGAGATTTCTGTTCTCTCCGAGACACCACGGGCACAGTCAAAATGCGGAACAATGATAACAGACTGCCACTCAGCAAATGTGAAAGGCGCCAGTGGCTGGTCACTAACACGCTCCAAAGCTTACCAGACCATATGAAAGGATGTCGTGGACCGACCCACATCCCAGATGCTTTTCATGTTATCACCGGAGATAGAAAAGGATGCTTAGGTTACAATGCACGGGGTTCAGAATGCCAAAGCAGTTGTACCATTTATCAGCTGAACATTGAAGGCCTACAAAAGGGCACATAATTCATTTACTCAGCCATCCTCTGAGACCAGGTCGAGCTCCAAGCAGGCAGGATGGTCATGACAACGGTAATTCTAGCAACAGGTCATATCCAAACATCTAGAGTTTGTCATCCCCTCTTTATGATCTGATTTGAGCCTCTCAAGTGATATTGCGAGGTTGGAATAGTGGATATTCCCATTTTATAGAAGCCCAAAGAGGTTCAGCACCACACGTGAGATAGTGAGGGAATAGGGACTCAAGCTAAATCTCCTGACCCCAAATCCATGTCCTTGGCACTGCTTCCCTTTAGACTCCCATCGTGAGAAGGGAGAGGGTGAGGAAAGTTAAGTTGGTGAATAATAAAAGTACTTGACCATCGTGGCTCAGATTCAGAAGCCATTCTTGCTCCTGGCTCTGTTCTCAGGGCTGAGACCCAGTTACCATTATTCTGACCTTTTTGTGGCCTGGCCTTTGATCCTGTTAGTTTTCCTGAGCCTCTGGCTCAGGAATTTGGACCTTTGTTTGACCTGTTTGACCTCCAGGAAAGCCTACTGCGGCTGCCCAGGGATACGGGCCCCACCCGAGGGCATGTGAGTCGCTCTCCCCAGTTGTCTCTGTGCTCACACTCGCCCTCTGCCCAGCCTTGTCCTTTCCAGGCCCTGGGCCCTGACCAGTGACACTCACGTCCCCACTGAGGGAAATAAATGGGCTCCAGGTGCCGGGCACTGAGATGACATCATCAGTGTTCTTGTTTGCATTCCTGTTTTGAATCATCCCTTTTCTCCTTCTGACTCTTGCTGGTCTTTGTTTCCATTACAAGGTAAATTTGCAGAACACTCAGCAAAAGTGCCCATTCTTCATCCCCTGCTAGTTGTGTTGCTGAATTGAGTACGTGCCCAGCTCTTTTCAGGACTATTTTAATAATACTTTATTCGTTTGGCACCATCAGTGAATTGAGATAGTCCTAGAAGTGAATTCCCCAGATAATTGAAATTTGGGGTATCAGATTTTACGTTAAGAATTTTGAGGGAGACCTACAATGCTTTACATACTTGCCTGCCTTCTCAAGCCAGAGATACAAATCATAATTTCACCGACTTTAGGCAGTTGAGTATCATCACTGGGTTTCTCACAGAGACTGCTTGGGTTTGGGGATTTTTGCTCAGTTTGTGCTATTATTAGAGAGTCTAGTTCACAGCAACCTTCTGATCTAGCTTGCTGCTTGAGAGAAGCTCATTTATTGAGTACCCGCTATGTGTAAGGGACTGCTGCAGCAATGAGAATCCTAAGGAACTTACTGTCGAGTCCTCCAAAAGGTAGGAAATTAGAGATTCAGCCTGCTAAGGACAATACTGAATGGGAGCCCTTCTTCATCAAAAAGTGTGCCCTGACTTTCCATGTTCAGGCGTCTTTGTTCTTCTTTATTCATTCATTTAGCACGACTGTGGGCCAAGTACTAGGCTTGGTGCTAAGGTTATAAACCATGAATAAACCATTGTTCCTAATGCAGGGACCTTTCCTCTCTGGTCCTCAGCCATTTTCCAGAGGGTTGGGTTGAGATACCAAAATTCTGACCACCTGACAGACACACCCAGGTTCAAGATAGCTATTAAAATGTGTGTATGCACACACAGTACATACAAATGTATTTATAAATGTGACCCCTTATTTCTGGTTCCATCCTCTAGGAAAATGAACAATAAAAATAATGTAACAAAATATAAGACAAGTTTAAAAAAGATCCAAATTATTCTTGGAATCCAGTCATTTTGTGAGATCTCTCAAGCTGAATTCTTGGAAAAAAAATATCCTCTCCATAAAAAAAGTTCAGTTTTTCTTTTGTGGTCTTTTAATAATCTCAGAATCCTACTACTGTCTTTTCCTATTAAATATGAGATTGATAAAGGAAGAAAAATATTTCCAACAGCCAAGTTCCCTGGAAAAAGCATACAAAGTTAATAGGTCTAAAGTAAATATATGGTCACTTCTCTATCTGACCATAAAATAATACAGATCTTGGGGACATTTTCACACCATTCATCTTAAAATAAAATAAAGAAACTGCTCTTATGATAAGTACTTTAAAAATTACAAGGATGTAGGTGTTGTTATGAGAAATATATACAAAGGAAAAAAGGATCACTAAGTGTGTAGTGGCTGAAAGAATTTGAAAACTCCAGCTGTAGATTTTTTTCCATGACTTCATGAGACTTTTGTACATCCACATCCATACCCCATGGAAATCCCCACCTTCCAGATTAGGGGAGTTTTGTTTCCTCAGTCTCTCTCTTCTCATCATCTACACGAATAGTTTCCCCTCTAGCTTCATTTGGGAAAATTTCATCTTTATAGTACTTCTCTTCCCAAGCTGTAATTATGTTGACAATTTGGTGATTTATTGGAATGGTTTTCTGACTAGTTATGGTCACATATGAAAAGCCACTGTGGTAACAGAATGACATATGAAGACACAGTAAAGCAGATAAGCTATCTCTTTTGGTTCTGTCTTGTCCAACTTTATCTCCAGTTTTATGGCCCCCGGCCAGGCGCACAGTAACTGGTAGGCTATGGGGACCTGATAGATTTAGCCTTAGAAAGTGAGTGAAGCTTTGGAATTTTCCCACTCACTAGCTATTCACATGGCTTAACCAAGTCCAGTCCCCAAATAAATAAGTAAATAAATAATTTTTTAAAAAATCTTAAGGAAGAGAAGGCCTGAATTAGGAATGAAAAGAGAACATAATTGTTCATCTCTGTCTCTCAACAATCCAATAAGCAGGCTTGTGAATTTACAGACAAGAGCCATGTAACATTATGCAAACCATTATTGAAGTCCAAAAGGAGGGGTACATCAGAGACAGATAGGAGTAAATTTCATGTATCTTGTTACTTGAAATTTTTTTTAACTTATGAAAGAAATGTAAGACTATATCTGCCTTAAAAAAAAAACTACTTTTTCTAGAAATTTGCCTATAATGAGGTTTTTCCAGAAAGGACTTCTCTTAGTGTGTGTGCGTGCATGCACATGTGTGCACGCACATGTTTGCACGCAGGTATGCTGGTAGGAATCAGGGGTGCTGGTAGACAGCCGCTGCCCAGAGCCAGGCCCTCCAGCCCAGCCATGCACCCAGGCCTCAGCAGGGTGAAGCAATACTCCTAGAGATGATCGAAATCTGTAACTAGAGCTAATTACCCCCCTGTCGGAGGTAGTGCTTTAGACAGACCCTGGAGGGATGGCTCTAGATGGCTTCCACTAGTACTTTTCCAGAATCACCCACCCATACTCAGGAGCTACTAATTGGCTGTCAGCCTTCCCAGGGTTGCTAATCAGAAAGAGTGCTTCACACCTTTCTCAATGGAGATAATTAGTATTATTTGCGGGAGATAAACAGTTCATAGTAATCAAGGTAATGAGAAAAACTTTGTATGCATTATTTCAAAACCAGAAGTTCAATGGAGTGATACAGATTAGACACCAAGTTAAAAGCATCTATTAGCATGTTCATTTAAGCTATAGCCCCTTGAAATATAAAAACTGGTGATTCTATAAATTATTTCAGGAGCAAATTCACAATATTATTACACACTTTAAAATAACTGAAGATCAAAATATATTCTTTTTCGTTCTTTTGTTGTCCCAAATGTGTTAAGCTATCTGATATGACGATAAGACTGATATTAAAACTTTGAATCAACATCTTAAAAAGGTTAAATTAAAAAAAGATTAAATTTGAGTTTCAACTTCTTCCCTTTCTTTTTGGAGAATTTTCTGTAAAATAACCAAAAGCAAGAAAGTAGAGAGTTTAGGTTTGCTTAACACATTTATATCTCCTGAATAATCAAATATATGTTATTTTATGGTCTAGTGCTGTGGCCTTGGAGTTAAAATAATGCTTTTATTTTAACTTTGTACTCCTGATCAAATTAACTGTGACCATAGGGCCTGACCATCTCCATTGAGTAGGTACAGTTGCTCCTAGGAAATACTTGAACATCAATGTAAAATACCAGTGGTGTTCCTCAGAAACTTAGTTTCTGAGGTTCTCTGAATCTTGAAAAATATGAATGTTTTCCTGGAAATGTTTTTACTGAGAAGGGTTTTGTTGGGCTTTCTACGATACGAAAAATATCCCTAAATTTTAAATAAATGTAAAATAAATTAATGTGTTTATGTTATTGCATGTTATAATAGGTCTCCTTCCAGCGTTTTGTTCTCTAAGGCTTAGGATAAGAATCAGTGGCTGAATATCTGCACTCCTGACCCAATCCCAAGGGTTCTTGTAGAAATAGCTCTTCTGGACAGCGGCAGGTGCTCAGAGAACCTTTAAAAATCTTTCACAAAGACAGCGGGCTGAGGAGAGCAGCAATCCCCACTCAGATGCGGGGTAGGAAACAGCAAGCAAACTGCTGGATGTAGATGTAACAAACACCCATTTTTGTTCTTTATTGCTTCTAGGCTCAGAAAATATTTCTAGAATTCTTCTTCACAAAGAAGCTGTTCCAGGGTTCCCTTTAGAGATAGTTGTAGCCAAAGACAATGAATTCCTGCTGTTTCAAGCCTTCTTCCTTTGGAGGACATTAAGGTATTTCTTTAATTCCTCAGCTGATTCAATACAAGATGAGATGGAATTTCAGGCTGATCCTGTAAGCACTACCTCACTGAACTTCCCCTTGCCAAATACCCACCTGTGTGCAAATATTTGCTCGCTCTCCTAAATGAGGAGACCTGAGACCTCTCCTTTGAAAAGGGCCCACTAACACGTCTCTGCCCGGCCAGTTTGAAGGGGGACAGTTTTCTTTGCTCCACGCAACAGGCATCGTATACCATGATGCATCATTGTCTCCAAAAGTCTTAGCAGGACCTCTGTTCAACTGATAATCCCCAAACCTGCCAAGGGCATAGCATCACCATCATTCTCCTGGAAAGGCATGTATTTTCTGGCCTATCATCTCGGTATCCTTTGTAATTTAAGAACATAGAAATGCAGGATTTACATGCGCATCTTCTAGTCTTCAGGCCAAGACTCATCAGGATATTCTCCATGTTCAGAACACCGTTGCCCAGACCAAATGTGAGCTAGTCACAGTCCCCGACACACACAGTTCAGGGTACTCTAACAAGCAGCTCACACATTTCTCACATGTCACCAACACTTCCTCGAGCTTCTTTATGTGTAAGGCTTAGAAGAAATCATATTATGATACCACGATTCTAGATTCTTTAAAATACCTCTACCTACCCCAAGAACTTCCTGGGATAGCAACTTTGCAAACAGTCTAACTTTTGGTCGTTACTCTGTAAGGACTCTAAATGTAACATTGATTTTAAATGCTCCAATTCAGGATGGTATCAAATGTGTCTCGCTTTGGAGTTCATTACTAGGAATAAGAAATTGAATTGCAGTGGTCTTTCTTTCCCCAAACACTGCTCTGATGTTAGTAAGAGGACCACTTCTGAGATTACATGTGAATGTTTTGGACTGAGAGCAAACTCTCCTATCTGTTTATGGTAATATCAGATCTTTTGCTAGATAATTCATAGTTGCATATTCCTGCTGTCATATTGTTCTTAGAGAAATCTAACTATAATACAGAGAGGACCTCACAGGGCAGGACACCGAGCACTGCAATGTTGAGAGAATGTTGGAAGGGAATAGAATGTAATACATGACTTCAGATGAAATGTTAGGCAGCTAGTTGTCTACAGATGTGTCTCTTACAGATCAACATTTCCTCCAGCGACCTAGGACAACAGCAGTAAGTACCCTCCCGCCCCCAAATCGTGCGTTACCACCACCCTCAAAAGGCTTTTAAAATTTGTTCCAGTTTGTACTCATAAAGACAAATAATACTTGTTTGTTAAATGTCATAAAATGAGAGGACAAGCGTTAAAATACTTTTTAAAAACATTTAGATTTCTATTTTGAATATATCACAGTGAAAGTTTTGTAGTCAGCCAACCTATTGAGGGGAAATTGTGAATAGTTCTAGAGTAAATCGACAGTTCTCGTGAGCAAATGGTTTTGTTGAGTTTTTCTGTGTTTTAATATTAAATATTGAGGGAGACATAATTTGAAATGTATACACTTCCAATTTCTCCCATCTAATGTATCATAAATGAAGGGGAAATATAATTTTAAAGGTACAAAATAATTTTTTGTTTCTTGCCTTCTGCCATATTATCTGAGACTTGGAAGCTATCCAGTAAGACTTGTTTTATCTGAAATATTTACCAGCACCTAATAAACAACCCTTCTGTGCATTTTCTTTTCATTTGTTACACTAAGCGAAAGCTATCATCCTGAATGTTGTGGGAAGACAGGCTCAGTGTATCTCCTCTCCTGGAGAAATGTGTGCTTGTTGGATGTCTGTGACTGTCAGCCTAGCTGATGAAGCTGTTTGGATAAGTGTGGGACCATTCAAGTCAGTGCTGTGGTTCTGATCCTCAAGCCACCCCATTTCTTTTTCCTTTAACTTTCTAGCCACAGATCACAGTTCTGATTTTGGGCATTAAATGAAATAAGTATCAAAAATAGCATATGCAGCACTATCCTCTTAACAAATCCCTAAAATTCACCAAAAGTAAAATTATATACTACCCTATGATTAGTATGCATTTCCAGAATCGGTGTAATCTGCCCAAATACATTTTTCCATAATACATTTTCTGAAGGCAAAAGTCGTTCATGAACTTAAATGTCAGTTAAGAATACAAGGTTTTGGTCCACGAAAGGTACTCAAAATTCTTCTTTACCCATAAGCCATTCCCTAAAGCATGGACATAGTTCAGAATCCAGCCCTGATTTTTGCTCTCATAACTCCAGAACGTAGACCTAGCTCTTTTCTCTGTGGGATAATCTGTAGTGTGTTTACTTAAAGGTGATACAGGTCCTCTGTTCTGTCTGACGTTTGTGGTTAGAATAATGTTGACAAAACATTGGCTGTCTTGTGGCTGAAGGCTGAAATGGAATCAGTATTTTGGGTGACTAATAACAGTAGTGATAAAAGAAAAACCATATAGGTTCGAAACCAAAGATGTTTACAGTAAACTTTAAAAGAATGTCAGAAAGCAGCACGGCTGTATTAAATTCACGGCATCTTAAAACTTGCCTAAACTTAAACTACTTTTGGATGTTTACAGTTACCTGTCAGAAAGGATACTTTAGTGATTGAAGGAAATTAGAAATTTTACAGCAGTGGAAAGTTCACATAAAAATCTCAGGCGACATTCTTCACACTGTGTTGCAATAAAAACAGAGAATGTGCTATACCCTCTTCATACGTATTTTTACTAAAGGGAGAGCGCTGATCAAAGCATCTCTTGAGTAAGTCAGAGCTGCCTGCTACCTGTGAAGAGCTGAATCATTGGCCTCTTTTAGCAGATGGATAAAAATTTAGAACTCTTGATCTTAACAGTGGCAGCGAAAACACTTACTTTAGTCTCTCTTCCATGGTAACAGGAAACGAAACTGGAGAAGACAGTGTGAACTGATGGATAGAGTGTTGGACGGGAGGTCAGGAACCTCTGTTCTGTTCTATTCCCAGCCTGCTACTGGGTTGCTATGTAAACTTAGATAAGCCAGTCACCCTCTCTGCACCTCATATTTTCCATTTGTGGAAACATAGGTAGAGACATTCTGTACTAAGCTCTTCACAAAGATACTGTAACCAGCTTACTCTGAAGGAGTTCATAGTATCTTTTGGTTAAAAAGAAGCTACATAAATATGTCAGTGGCCCTGTTCCTTTTGACGACACCCTGGCCACAGTCTTACATTATGTAAGTTGTCGCTTAATCAGTGCTGCAAAACAAGGACCATTACAATGGGTTTTGTACTGCATGGAAACCAAGATTGTGACCCTGGAGCCAGAATGCCTGGGTTTGAGTCTTGGGTCCACCATTTACTAACTGTGATCTGGGACAGGTGAGCAATCCTAGATTTCCTCATGCATAAAATGAGGAAAATGAGAGCACTCATCTCCCTGGAGTGGTATGAAGCTTGAAGGCGTTTATAAAGAGCACTGCAAACATATAGACCCGTAATGCACTTTACATAAGTGTGTAATTACTGTTATTGCCCAGGACAAATCTTCATTATTAACATGATAGTAAAGTAAAACATCACCTTTGGAGTTGGGTGTCTTTTAGGTTTTTCTTCCCAAATGGCCGCTCGCTCTTCCTGCTGACTGCTTGTGTCTGACTCTGCCACTCCCATAAGCCCTGGGCCCTGAGGATAAGCTCTTAGTCACTACTATCCATCATATCATCTGTAATAATTGAAGGAGTGTCACATAAAAGATAGGAAATCCAGGGGCGCCTGGGTGGCTCAGTCGTTAAGCGTCTGCCTTCATCTCAGGTCATGATCCCAGGGTCCTGGGATCGAGCCCCGCATCGGGCTCCCTGCTCGGCGGGAAGCCTGCTTCTCCCTCTCCCACTCCCCCTGCTTGTGTTCCCTCTCTCGCTGTGTCTCTCTCTGTCAAATAAATAAATAAAATCTTTAAAAAAAAAGATAGGAAATCCAGATTTCAGAAGAGTTGCAAAATGGAGAGATAATTGACAGCTGGAAGCTATGTCCTGATTTTTATAGAGAATAAATGCAGAAAACATCAAGAGGAAATAGAAGAATAGTTAACAATTTACATGGAGTTGATTTAACCTCTCCTGTCTGCTTTCTATAGTGGTGACCATCAGGGGAAGTATTATGGGAGGGTACCAAGAAATACATAAATTGCTCAAATGTAAAGAAAAAGAGTTTTTGGATTTTCAAAAATCTAAATAAAAATCTTTCTGTTTCAGGGGTTAAAAACATTAGGAAAGTATACAAGTTTAGGGTTTGATGAAAATTATTGATTTTTTTTTTTTGCAACTTACTGTAGTGTGGGATTTCAAAGATTGAATAGCGTCTAAGAGGTAATCATATGTTTCATTAATTTTTTTTCTCTTTTTATTATTAGAACCAACCTACATCACAATTGATCCACCTGCATGTGGGGAGTTATCAAACTGTACACTGACAGAGAAGGACTGCGTTTATGGTTTCAAACTTGATCACAATGGTTGTCGAACCTGTCAGTGCAAACACAGTAAGTATACAGAAGATAGCACTTTTTTTCTGGGCCTAATAGGATACTGTCAAAGCATATTATGTGATTGGTTATCTTTTTCATTCCTATTGATGACATTCCCTTAACCTGAAAGAAGAAAAGAAAATCTGTACTTAACACACACAGATACACAGTCATCTGAGGGGTGGGGGGGGAGAGGTGGTTCTTTATTCTGGTTTTCACCTTCATTGTATTCAGATACTCCTCACTGTCCAGCTGCATCACAGGGCAGCCCCTCGGGCTTTGGAAGACACGTTCTTTCCAACCACCCAGTCGGCTCTCTCTAACACCGTTGCTCAGGTCATTCAGTGACAAGGCGGTCACCTGCACAGAGGTGGTCACATTCCACGTGTGGCTGCCATAATTTTTTTTTTTAAGATTTTATTTATTTATTTGGGAGAGAGAGAATGAGAGCACGAGAGGGAAGAGGGTCAGAGGGAGAAGCGGACTCCCTGCCGAGCAGGGAGCCCGATGCGGGACTCGATCCCGAGACTCCAGGATCATGACCTGAGCCGAAGGCAGTCGCTCAACCAAGTGAGCCACCCAGGTGCCCCATAATTCTTAGAATGTGTCTCATACTGTTGACCCCAGCTCTCTTCCATGTAGATTCCAATCACGTCTCCAGACCATGCCCTCTGAAACTTTAGATTGAGTATATTGCATTGCTTCCAGGAAAAAAAAAAAGAATTGCCCTTCATGTTTTTAAAATGATTTTGAATCCCCCTGATTTTTCTACTAGAATAAACATCTTCAATCCTCTCAGCCATTCCACATGTGACATAGTTTTTAGAACTTTCTTGGTCCTTTCCATCTTTGACATACTTATAAAATGTAAATGTGTGGCCCAGAAACAAACAGAAAATACTTCAGAATTTGGTCTGATCCGTGCAGTGCTATTGTGTGGCCTAAATTCGCATTAGTGCTTTGAATTACACATTATTGGGCAATCCTGAGTTTACAAGTAGCTAGAACCACTAGGTGCTATTTACATCAGCTGATGTTAGGTGGTTCTTCATTCATTCTGTATTTGAATATTTTTTTTTAAATGATACAAATACAGGGCCAGATTACACAAGAAATTATCCTGAGAGTTTTAAACCATTTTCCAACTATTTGGAATATTTTTGAATCTTAGTAATTGTGATAAGCATAACTTGCATGTTCTCATGTAAACTATTGAAGTAAAATGAATTGTACAGAACCAAGGACAGATCCCCTTTGCACTGAATATCTTTCTGCAGAATGAACCATAATCCTCCCTCCCTCAGGGAAGTCCCTCAGCTAATATGTCAGCTCCATCTCCACAACGAAGTCTTAAAACACTCCATCTGTATCTTATCCCAAATCAAAACACAGTGAATCATGGAATACTACATCAAAAACTAATGATGTACTGTATGGTGACTAACATAACATAATTTAAAAAAAACACATATTTGTAGTACTCTTTTGCTGGAAACCCTATTTTAAAGATTTTATTTTATTATTTATTTGAGAGAGAGAGAATGAGAGATAGAGAGCACGAGAGGGAAGAGGGTCAGAGGGAGAAGCAGACTCCCCGCAGAGCAGGGAGCCTGATGTGGGACTCGATCCCGGGACTCCAGGATCATGACCTGAGCTGAAGGCAGTTGCTTAACCAACTGAGCCACCCAGGCGCCCCTGGAAACCCTATTTTAAACATAAAATGAAGCTAGTGGGGCATGGCTTATTCTTCATGAACCTGCGCTGGCTACTGGTGGTCATTGCTTTGCTTTCTAAATGTCACAAATCATATGTTTAACAATTCTTTCTGCAGCATTTTCAGTTGTGGATGTCAAGTTTGGTTTCTGTAGGTTTGGAATCCTTTGTCCCTTTTGAATTAACATTTGATGGCCTCCTTTAGTTTTCTGAAATCTCTTTCCATTCCCTCTGATCTCTCAAACATAGACAATGCTTCTATAATAAGGTTCTCCATGAGCCTCCGGGGATAATTATCCTGGGTTCGGAGGCTTGGAATTACTTAATGTAGATAGATGCTTACTTTCTGATTTATCAGTTTTCTTGGGCTTTATGTCCTCTTAACCTTAATTATCCAATGCTTTATTTTATAAGAATACTTCTGATGAAGAAGACAGACACAAAACAGGTGTTGAATAATTCAGTCTTTTTCAATTACATGTCTCCATCACTCTGCCTGCCTGCCGGAGTTAGTGCTAAAACAGAGTTTACAAAACTGTTGTTGGGACTCTGGTGGTTACCATCTTTAAATGTCCTAGAAGCTTCCATGCATCGGGGCTGTCCTGTTTGAAAAGCTGAGTTCATTAGGGAGCTGCCTTGGCATCCACGTGTGTTTGCTTAACTGGCCAACTTCGTTTTTTTGACAGGATAATTGGTATTGTGAAGAGTTTATATTTTAATACTTCTCAACTCTCTTGAGCTACACACCTCTCTGATCATGGGAGCATGCCTAAATTTTTTTCTGAACTGTCTGAAGTCTAAAAATAGAGATTTCATCATGCCTGATCTCCCCGCCTACTGCCTTCACCTGAGCTTTCTGTTAGGAACTTTTTTGCCACATGGTTATGCTTATATAAGACCCCTGGCACTTCACAAGGAGCCCTTTGTAGTTAAGTCCAAAGAAACAATTTTCCTCCAGTTGTCACTGAAGCAAGTAAAAAATGGATCACTGGCTTTTTGCAGAGTGAGGCTATCAGGAGAATTCTCCTCTGCCTGTGTCTGCGGTCATGTTGCCTTCCAGCTTTGTAACAGGAACATGCGTGCATACTGCCTGCGGAGCACCTCCAGTTCATTAACACATCAAAAGAGATAGGTACAGGAGACTGTCACAATTCATGTCAATGATTTTTTTTTAATATAAATCTTTATTGGCTGTTCATTATGTGCAAATTTTATTTATTTGCAGGGATCTCTGGTCTTTCTTCCTTCCCTCCTCCCACCTTTCTTCTTTTGCCTCATATAATAGAGCACCTGCCGAGTTCTAGGTACTGTACTAGGTATTCATGCCACAAACATGAATACAAGACCCCCCCCTAAGAAAAAAATCTCCTGTAACCAATACACTAATGAAATATCACCACTTTAAGTCAAATTCTGTAACTTACAACTCCTATTAAAAGGAAGCTTTGGTCCTATAGAAGAACTGGGAAGGAACTGACCCATCTCCCGGGGCCATGCTGGGCACTCAGCAGACGTTGGTTGAGCGATTGAGCCAGGAGCCATCAGAATTGAGGATGCCGTTGGACATCATTCTTGTTTAAGATTCCCCTTCTGTGGTCTTGCAATTCTGACCACGTGTCCATTTTATCACACTGAGATTCCTGACCTGGGTTAGTCTTTGGCCATCTCACTTGCTGCCACTGGATACCTAAGAACATAATTAAACACCAGGTGGCATTTGTCGGTTTGTCTGTATCATTCAGAAGTCTGGTCATAGAGTTTTCGCTCACTTCCATCCCGTTAGCGATCCTGACACCTCTGGAAGCCACACCTTTGGGAGGTGAGTCAGAGTAGACCAAACTGACCAATCCTTAGTTGTCAGACCGCTGTCACTGTATGTCCCTCGCTCTCCTCCTCGGCTCTGGCGGCAGATTGACCTGCATCTAGCCGATCACGGCAAGTCGCTTTACTTCTCTGGGCCTCTTGTCCTCATCTGTAAAGGGCAAATAATAATACCTAACTAAAGAGTTATTCTGAGAGCTAAGTGAATGAATGCAAAGCTAGCTTTACTAGCCGACATATGGTAATTGTTACTATGTTTACAGAAAGTGATAGATGTTTTATAACACATCCACTTCTGAGTCAGCGCAAGCTGGCTGATGTGGAAAGCCCCCAGCTTCCCCTCCTTTGTTCCAATACAAACGTTTCTGCCTCTGGTTCTTCCTGTCCTCTGAGGACACTCACACAAACAACTTTCCCCTTACCTTTTAACTTTAACCGTCAAATATTCTCATTCTCTTTCACCTGGTTTTAGAAAAAGGAAACTTCCTTGCACTAAAAGATGGCGTAATTATGTTCTCTTTCCCAGTTGCAGCTACTTGATAAATACTGATTTTGTCTAAATTTCTCGCCTACATTGTTTCTTTCTTTTTTTTTTTTTTTTGCATCCAGCCAAAGCCCATTACGCACGCAGTGGTCCTAACCATCCATACCTCCGTTTTCTGTTAGGGATTAGACCTTGTTTGTATAGACCACTGGCATCAAGATTGCTTAAAATAAGACCAGTGCCCAATAAATATTTCTCCCCTGTTCATTGCTTTGTTGTTCATTCGTTCTTTTTTCATCTAGCATTTGTTGACTACCTACCATATGCCACACACTAGGGATACGAAAAAGATAAAAATGGACTTCATCCTTGACTAATATTAGTAGCATGCCAATAGGCTGTAATGATACTGCGCTATAACCAACCATGTTATACACAACCACTTTCAGATTGAAATCAAAACCCAGTGTGACTCCTTCAAAAAATACATGGAAGGTATAAGACAAAATATTCTTTTGTGTGAGCATACCGTAGCTCTGCTACTTTAACTGTAACAAATAACATTCTTATAACACTGCTCAGCAAAGTAATGCATCAAAGGCATACAGAGAATTTAAATTATCCCTGACTCATTTTCCCATATTTAGAATAAAGGAAAGAAATATGGTAGAAGATGTTTTAAGTACGATAGCTACAAAAGTTAAAACTAAAATCATTTAGGTATGCTGTTAGTAACCTAATACTTAGTTGGTATAAGCTGTTAATAACATTACTTTTTAACCAAATAGACGTGCTACACTTCATTGTACTATATGAGCTATATGTAGTAAATGACATCTGTATGAATTAAATGCCATCCATCTTTTGGCATCTTATTTTCTACATCTTTAAATCAAGTGGATTTGACCGGATTATTTTTAACTTCTCTTCCAGTTTTAACATTCTGTAATTCTAGGAAGTAAAGATGCTTTTATTTAGAAGCTGATGCAGGCACAGAAAATTAATGGTAGCCAGAAGAAAAAGCCTTCCTACTTTTCATGAAATATATATATATCTGAATCAAGCATCTAAATAAGGTTGCAGCAACAAATACAAAGAGGCAGGCTCCATGCTTTCATTTCATTATAACTCAGAACTAAAGTAATAACTAAAGCCCAGAGTCAAGATTGGGACAAGCATTTGTAATGTTGCATTTCTTTACTTAATCATCTCAGGACCTTCGTGGTGTTCTTAACTGACGGGTTAGGAGGAATTGCGAGTGTGGCCAGGAGTGCGGGGGGCTGCAGCAGAGAAGGGACGCAATCACATTGGGTTCCAAATGCAGTTACATGGTACTCACTTAGCCTGAAGGACCAATACAGTTGTGTCATATTTTGGCCCTGGGAACAAATAGCACTTTTTCTCCAGAGTAAACAGTTTACTATGGAGCTGCTGTCAACCAGCTGTGACGCACAGATGCTGGACTTTTCCATTATTTATCACTTTCTCTTCAATGGTAATTCTCCCCGATAGATTAGAAAGCATCTTTAGATCGCAGTAAAGTCATAATGCTGAAAAATTATGAGCATAAGGCCACCGTTCTTTCTTTCATGCTGCCTCAAGTGATGTACTAAAGCTTTTCAGACAAACTTATAAACCCCCACCCACCTATAAATAAGATATTTCTACTTGGTTCTGCTCTTTATGTAAAGGTTTGCCTTGTTGATACATTTATAGTAAGAAAAGTCCATAATTGATACGTGGATCTAGGACCACCACCTTATAGTCTTTAATATTCTTTCTTTCTGAGCCAGAAGATGGTATTTTGACATGTTTAGTAAGTGCCAGTATTTTCGAAGATTTTAAATACTAGCAGAGTAAGTTTTTCCGTCTTGTTATTTTTCTCTGAATATGGCAGCTTTGAGAGTGGAGGAGTAAATAGCAAGAACATTGATCCATTTGTTCATTCAGCAAATGTTTATTGAACATTCACTCCATGCTAAACACCATGATGTAACCTAGGCTGTACAAAGAAAGAAAATAAGGCCCTACCCCAGAGCCCCCTTCTGAAAGGAAAGAGGACGGAGACAGGCCCGGTCCACAGTGTTGTGACTTAAAAATTCATGGAATAGAGAAATGGGTTTACAACTTCGATTTCAGTGTCAGAGAAAGAAAGGTGGCTGTGAATGTCTTCTCCCTCCTTCATCATCCCTTAATGATGGAAAGAGGAAAACTGATGACCTTTCAAGTCCTATAATTACAAATTTTTTAATGAGCCATTTAGAATTTCGCTTTTAAAAAGGATGCAAATTAGTAATCAGTTGCTTCGCAGTGTGATACAGACCCACAGGGTTATATTAAATATGTGTAATGAAAGGTTTATGATCAGGACAAAGTAGAAAATTATATCATAAATCACATTTTCCTCTCTAAAAGATAGCAAATTTAATGTTTGTGTATTGCCAGCTAAGATTCACAAAAAGATGCTCTCTTAAAATATTTATGTAAAACCTGAATCCATCTCACCTACTAATTGTAGTTCAAGGTTTAATTTTAGATGATAAGGTTTGTGTGTGGAGGGGGGACCCATGCATTCTGTTTTTCTTAGTATCATATGCATTATTTATAATATTTGTGCTTTAAGGGTGTCCAAGTAAAATACAGATTCATTTGTTATTCCGACAAAAACAGCCTCTGCTTCCCACCTTGCCAGCCCATGCAGAGCAGTAATCAAACATTGCTGCACTCTTGCCATCACTGTGTCAACCTCATTACATTTGATTGACTTTCAGATTCTACATTCAGTGCAGACAGGCCTTGAGTTGCTTCAGCACACCACCAAGCGTGCTTTTCTTACCTGAACGCTTGTATTCTGTACATTACCCTGCGAAGTCCTACCTCACACCTTTTGAAATCTTTCTAGAAGACTTTTCCAAAGCTGATGTCTCTGGTAGTTCCTTTTGCCTGCCACCATAGCTTCTTCCCCACACCCCTTTTTTTTTTTAATTCTAAAATGATGTTATAACTGACTAATAGAGGACAGCTAAAACATCATTCCAAATTCTGCTAACAGAGGAGAGTTCAAACATTTCAGATAGTGGATAAACATTAATGTAGACCTTTTTGTCACATACGCGTTTTAGTCAGTGAGACTTACCCAAAGATCTGGCTATCTGTCAGTGGTCTGGAAAAAATACATAAATTGAAATACTGACTGACTATTTCACTTTATAACATGTTATTAGGCTTCTTTTTAAAGAAAGGGTAAGAAATCCTTTAGACTTCATATAATGTGCAGTATTATAGGATTGTATCTAAAGTTCCTAAGAGAAAACACTGTGTGAACATCAAAGAATGTGTGTTATTATAAGCATTTAGTTGGAGCAAAAGATATAATGTAGTTTGGGGTTTAAGTGTCTCATTCTCACATTTAAACATTAAATGGTGATCAGTAGTTTGAGGAACTCATAAGAACAAATTTCATGAAAAAATAGCACTCCGTTTCATCCATATCTCAAATAGTAGTCACCAGCCTGCTCTTTAGCACCAGATTGGAATACACTTCAGAAATCTGTTTTTTGGGGCTTCTTTTCTCGATTAGTACCAAGATGTGGAGTTATGTTGAGATAACCAAGGAATGGTGGCTCTATAATTTTTAACCATTCCTAATGCTATAGTATAATATAGTATAGTATTTACATCTGTGGAAGAGGACCGGAAGATAGTAGGGGCAGAACTGGAAGTGTCCGTGTGTTCATCAGCACCTCACACTCTCTGCCTCTCTTCGCAGGGGAGGAGCTGTGCTCGGGCCTCAAGCGAGGCTGTACTTTGGACTGCCCCTTTGGTTTCCTGACCGATGCCCACAACTGTGAGATCTGTCAGTGCCGCCTACGGCCCAAGAAGTGCAGACCCATAATCTGTGACAAGTATTGTCCGTTTGGATACCTGTAAGTATTTCTTAATTCATAGGATCTCTTCTTAATTATCTGTAACTTAATGAAACATCCATACTTATTTTTGTTAACTGTCTCATGTGTATGTGAATGGATCAGTGATGCACTGAATCCAGAATATCTATGCTTGCTTTGTTAAGTGAATCAGAGAGCAGCAAAAGGGGGGTTTTACTCTTAACTCTTTGATGAAGAGGGGCCAGAGCCTCATTCTGCCACTGTCCTTTGGGCCTCTTCTGTGAGGCTTCCTCATAGCAAGGGCCTTTGCACACTGCCAGAGGGAATGGAGTTGTCATGAGATCCCAGTATTGGACATGCCACAACTTTTCACAACCGTCCCAGTCACTGTTTGGTGATAATTTATTTAATAATGTATACTTTAAGATCAGTGGACAGCCACTCATTGGCCACGTGGAGCATGCTTATTTGCCATGCCTCCCTATCTTCCTTGGTGCTGGTCTGTAGTTTATAGCATCTTTTTCTCCATGTAGCAGTATCTTTTATGAATTCCCTTAGAGATAAGAACCATGACTTAGATTTTCAAAAATTCTTTGTTGAGCCAAACCCCAGGAAAATCTAGATTATCCCAGGGGGAAAAGGCAGTTCACATTTGTTTAGTGTCTATACCAATATCTATTTCTGCCTTTGTATTAAGCTGGTTCCCTAAAAGATTACCTTCCCTAATCTTGCTTTATCATTTTTATTCCTTAAAGATTTATTTATTTATTTTAGAGACAGAGAGAGAGAGAGAGAGACGCACGCACACGGGCAGGGGGAGAGGGAGAGGGAGAATCCTCAAGCAGACTCCCCGCTGAATGCAGAGCCTGACGTGGGGCTCCATCTCACAATCCTGAGATCATGACCTGAGCTGAAATCAAGAGTCAGCCACTTAACCGATGGAGCCACCTAGGTGCCCCATCTGCCTTTCCAATTTTTAATATATTTGTATAGTGCTAGTAATTATAAAGGACTTAGATTCATCATCTCTTGCCTGCCATCTTAAAGTTACCATTTTTATGGTTCCTCTTAGGAATTCTATTTTAGCAGGGATAGGGGAATCTTAATTCTAATTTTAGGGTAAATTGAGAACGCTCACTATCCTTAAAACGTCCCCAAATTAATAAACGGTCATTGTTCTTAATCCTAAAATAGGACTTTTATACCAGTGAAAGTGTAATTCTTAGCCTCGCTCCTAATGTACAATAAAGTATTATTATCATAATAGTAACTACAAACACCTGCTGCAGTGTAATGACAGCTCAGAATTGAGGTTCAAGTCCAACCTTCACCTTGGAGAGAAAGCCCTTAGAGGACTGTGGAGTCCATGTCATGTTCCTATCAGTAAGCACATTCAGGGAGGACCGAGTAGATCACCATAGCCAAATCAGTACTTTATCAGCTAGAACATGTGGTTTCAAGGGCAGCCTCTGAAGGAGAAATGTTGGCCAGACACCATATGGGAGTATTAGGACAAAGGCAGCCTTCCGTGCCCCTTATCCATACCTGCTGAGTGGACTGTTCCTCTCTGTGTGCAGCAAAGGCTTACGGAAGGGGTCGGTGGACAGGTGGTTGGATATCCAAATGAATGAACAAACAAATCAGGTAAAGCCTTGATAGAGCTTAAAAATGACATGTTTTCTGGCATGAGTATGAATAATTCATGTAATTCATTCTTCTCATCACATTGACATAAATATGTAGACCTCAGCACTCAGTTCTCATTTCACTTAGCAGATTGTGGTTTAATTGTCACTTGGGCAGTGGTATACCAAGGGTTTCCTATAGAGCTGTCTCCTCTCAGAGTCCCTTAATTTACCCAAGATGAAAAAGAACAGGAATTTTTTGTGTGTGTTTGTGTTTTAGTTGAACACCACTGTTGCCACTTAGGGCTACTTGGGGTGAAACCTGAGGGTAAATGGGGTAACTCCTCCTTGTCTGAGGCCCAGTAAGCCAACTAGGGCAAAGCCTGCAGAGGAGATGTGGAGCCTAGGAGAAGACTCGGGCCTGTGGCCTGTGGACGGGACACAGAGGGAGCTCCTCTGTTACCAGACCGTAACATTCTCCTTTTAGAGAAAACAAGGAATGTTTGTTAAGAATTTTTTTTCCCAAGAAAATCTTCACTTAAACTACTGTGATGTATTTCATAAACACATATTTATTTATTTAACATCATCTTTCCAATCACAAAATTTAGGTACTCTAGTTTATTAAAGTGCAGCCCTTTTCCTGTATCCCGCATGCTTCTTTATACCCCGTGTATAGAGCATTGTTCAGTTGATATTCTTTCCTCGCTAGTGAAATCATGAGTGGACCTTGATTGCAGGGCTTCTCAAAGCTTTTATTCTTTATCAGTCTTGGTCTGGCCTTCCCAGGTCTGTGGAGTCTTAGGTTCTCCTTCTGTCTGCTCTGAGTTCAGTAAGATGCTCATTAATATTACTACTAGTGGGGCGCCTGGGTGGCTCAATCGGTTAAGTATCTGATTTCAGCTCAGGTCATGATCTCGGGGTCCTGGAACAGAGCCCTGTATCAGGCTTTGCACTCACTGGGGATCTGCTTGTGCCTCTGCCCCTCCCCCCCACCCGTGCTCACTCTCTCCCCCCCCATAAATATATTTTTCAATCTTTTAAAAAAAGTATTTCTACTAGTGTCTGAAATTTCTCAAAGATTGTGGTCATGTGAGAAAGGTTTACCCTGACAACAGGAGGACTTTTGCCCCAATGCTGGCCTCCAGCATTGACCAACAATATACCCTTTACCATTCCATTCATGGAATTACACATTCATCTTTTTTATATTATGGTACTACTTTTCCTAATTAAAACAACAGTCATGTCATTGGGGTTCTGACAGTCACATCCCAGAAGCACATTAGTCCTTGGGCAATTCCAAACCTTGGCCATGGGTAAGTGGTGGTCACGGCCACAGAGAGCTACTTAGACATCACTCCACGAGTTTTTGAGAGTGTAAGTCAAGTTATTCTGCTTGAGAATAGTATCCCTTCAATGACCTTGGTCTCAGTGCTTAGACATCATTTGAGACTTTTGGATTTTCTGACCTCTGACAAAATTTTAATTACCCAGGAAGAATAAGCACAGCTGTGACATCTGTCGCTGCAAGAAATGCCCGGACCTCCCATGCAGTAAAATCTGCCCCCTGGGTTTCCAGCAGGACAGTCATGGCTGTCTTCTCTGCAAGTGCAGAGGTAAGTGCAAACCCATGACCCTTCTTCCCCCCACTTCAGAACAGCCAGGGCTCAGAACCAGAGAACAGGAGGACATCATGTAAGTGAAACAGTTTCAGTGACGGTTGTCTATTCAGACACAAATGTCACTCTCTACGGGTCCATCCCTTTTCCTTCCATCTCATTGGAATAAGAGCTCAGAATAGAATTTAAAGTAAGCATATAACGGACAAGCACATTTGACCAAACGAATGACTTCTCTGCTCTTCAGTTTTACCCATCTTAGGAACGTTAGCCTAGAGCAGCACCTTTACCTTGACCTCCGTAGAGTCTGCTTCTGTCGGGCAGTGGCTTGATACAATGATGCAGCAGAGAGCCCTTTTCGGAGCCCGTGAGGGTGGGCGTGGCTAAGCAGCCTGCTTATCTATTTTCTGGTAACACAGTTTTCCGTGAGAATTTAAACTTCTGAGTCAGCAAACGCCAGCCTCGGTATCTACATACGCACAAATCCTGGGCATGCATTTTGTCTGGGACTTCCCTGTTCGAGACGTCCCTGCAGCCCCGGGAACATGCACCCCGACTGCCATTTCTGCCCGTACCCCAGCTCCAGCCTGGCCACCCACCCCACCCAGTATGCTTTACTTGTCAACATGACCCACAGATTTAGCAGTAAAAGATCCCTCAAGTTTGTGGTGTCTTTTCAAAGTTAGGCAGTTATCACCCTTAACAGTGTCTTCAAGGGGTCAGTAAACAAAACTCTAGTCACTGCTTGGATTGTTGCACTGAACAAAAATCTGTTAAGTTTCAAGAGGCCCATGCTTTCCCCACTGGGTGATTTCTAGAGTGATTATTCCGTGTATATTAAACATGTATGTACCATTTGCTATGAAATCAGTGCTTGTTTACTGTAGAAAACATGAGGAAGTGGAGGGAAAGGGGTAGAAATCAACTGTAATCCCGTCAGTAGGAGAGAAACATATTTGCAGAGGTTTTTTTTTTCCTATTTTTCTTTTTTCAAAAGTGAGAGCCTATTAACTTAAATCCTTTTCATGAGCCTTTCCTGTGTCATGAACTGTCCTTTTGTACCCATGATTTTTGGTGGCTGGGTCGCATTACCTGTGAGGACACTACAGGCTATTTCTCCTGTGCAGTAGCTGCTTCTTTACCAGGCTGCCTTCTGTCTGTCCAGAGGTCCCTGCTTCAGCCGGGCCACCTGTCCTGTCAGGCACATGTCTGTCCATGGATGGCCATCATCATAAAAATGAGGAGAGCTGGCATGATGGGTGCCGGGAATGCTACTGTCACAATGGACGGGAAATGTGTGCTCTGATCACCTGCCCGGTGCCTGCCTGTGGCAACCCCACCATTCATCCGGGACAGTGCTGCCCGTCATGTTCAGGTAAAAGCTGGCTGCCATCTTGTGCGCTCCCTAAGCAAATGACTTCTGCCTTGCAGGGCCTCATCACATCTGTGACTCTGGGGGACACGCAGGGGACGACCCCCTGGAGCACATTTCAGCTCTCTGTGGCTTTTGTCAACGACGGCCACAGAATCAGCCAGGGGCTGTCAGTGATTTGCCGAGGACCAGAGGAAATGCTCAAACCCTAAAACGACTCTCCTCGTTTTTTGATAGTTTACTCAATGCTATAGGTCTTCAGACGGTATTTTTGTAAAGGATTGTGGAACTAGTGTACTTAGACTCTAGCTCTCCATTTTACAGATGGTGTATTAAGGCTGAGTGTTTTAGTTAATCGGAAGGGATTGATGCTAACTTTAGTCCGTAAAAGCTTATTATTCATAAGGGAATATTTGAGAGGGAGAGAATTATCAAAGTCTGTGGCTCTTGCCCCTTTTTAAATTAATGGCCATGTGGTGCTCTTGCCAAATGGAGATATTTAGAGTGACCACACATCCCAGACATTTAAAATCTTAATGATGGTAATCAAGAGAAGTTGCTAGAAGAACAGACCAGATTATATAACTCACGGGGGTCTGAATTACGGTTGTCAATAACAGTAGTTATTACCATAATACCTTGTCTAGTGCCTTTCATCCAGAGAGCTCAACATAGTCCTGCATTTATTATTTCTTCCTCTCTGCGGGCCACTTGAGTTAGGGAAAAATGTGCTTAGGCAGTTTTTCATTTGAAAAGGAGACTCAGAAATACTAGCTCTCTTATCCAAAGTCAAAGAATATGTCAGAAGGCCAGGGAGAAGTGAAGTCTCCTGATTCTTGTACCACATCTCTCTTAAAGTTGGAATGGATGTACTGTCGGATTTCAGAGTCCTCCTTACTTCTCCTCTGGTCAGTCCTGTCCCACACCTCTCTGTGAACGGACCCACCTGTGCAGTGGGTGCTGTCAGGAACCTGGGACCTGTCTTTCTCCAGCAAGGGAGGCCTGGCCTGAGAGGGGAGGTGGCCTTGCCAGCCATAGCCGGGGTGAGGAGAGGGACACTTGAAGTCCCTGTTAGCTCTGAGCATCGACACCCCTCAGTAACTAAGGTATCAAAGTGACAGGCGGCCCCCATACCCCTGTAGAGGACCAGATTATCATGTCTGTTTTGTTTTCCCCATAGTGCAGCCCTGTGAGTCCCACACTGAAAGTTTACTTTTTCCCATGTTTTGCTAGTTAAATATGAAAAACCACTAGTGTCCATTGACACAGAAGATAAATGAGCAGTTTAATGAAACAACTCTGTGTTGACGCTTTGGGGAAGGAAAAATCATTTGTTGCAATGAAGACCCCATGCTTTAATTTTAGGCATGAGTGTATGGAGTGTGGATGGCACCTGGGTCTTTGCTAAACTTGTACTCAGTGAAGAAGTCTCAGCCATACTGGTTCAAATGCAGAGACGTTACTAAGAACAGATGATGGACTTAACGAACTGCAAGTCAGTGGAACCAAAATGAGTTTTCTTTGTTATAGAGATAGGGAAAATTGTCATATAAACACACACAGGATTATTGATGTATTATTGTGGGTGGTGAATATATATGTATAAAACACACACACACACACATATATGGATATGTAGACATATTTTTTTCCAAAAACCTTTAGTGGATTACCATCTACATTCTTCTCATGGAGACCCCAGAGCTGTTGCATTCAGGGATTCCTACATTAAACATTTTCTCTCCTCTTCCATTCAAGGATCAGCTGTTTTCCTTTCTGGGATAGGTGAGCAGCTCCTAAACTCTCCTGATAGAAGATTCACCAAATGATACTGTTTCTCAGGTGTTTTCTCTCTCTCTCTCTCGTCTCTGTCTCTCCTGTCGCTCGCGTGTTTGCCATGAGGCATGGGCTATGGCAGAGAGGTGAGCAAGAGAAGACGCCTGCAAACACGCATCACTTTCTTCTGACCACTTCCCTCCGTGTCCGCGTGTAGAGGGGCAGTAATTGGGAGCCTCTCCTAGTCCTTTTTGAAAGGAAAAGGCAGTACGGGAGCCTTTTCCAACATTAGTTCATTGCTGCTCTTTCGAACAGTTTTTGCCTTCTCGGTAAACCATCTGGTCCCAGCTCACTTTCGTTATGATTTCCATCCTCTCCTCTTTGCTCAGAACTGCAGAGTTTGCTCGGGTGGCTTATGCACACGAGCCCTGGCTAGTGTCCGTTCCCTGTGATGTGTCCACTCGGTCGAAGTGCCAGTCTCTACGCGTTCCCTTGAGACAAAGCTGCGGGCACAGTTCCCTTCTGAGCTGGAAATCAGCCCACCCCACTGCATCTCGTCAGAGTGCTTGACTCTTGTGCTGACCACCACTTTGAACGTCACCGCAGCAGGGCTCCTCAGAGATTCCAGTTCTGAGCATGCCTGCACAGGCAGGGTAGCTGTCCTGGGGCCCAGTTACAACAGAGCTCCAAGCATGAGCTGGCCTGGGTGTCTCCAGACTGCTCCTCGGCAGGGTTCACCACTGTCAACGCCTTCTTGCAACGCTTGTTGTATTTGGATTACCCGAATATGCTTAATGTCCTCATACTGCTCCTTTCCCCAGCACAGCCTCAGGGCACCTCCCAGCATCTCTGCAGACAGGCTAAACATTCAGTTCCCTCTCTATCATTATCATCTCACCAAGACACCAAAATCGCCTCTCCTCCGGGGAGAGAAATCATAGTTATCATGGGTCTCTGGGCATTGACCTCTCCTGATGATGACATCGCCAAGCAGATGTTTAGTCTCAGGTGAGGGTTTCCAGACTGTTGATTCTGAAAGAGCATTCCTGCTCAGTTTGCTCACGGCTGCTCTCGATTGGGCTATGGCCCGCTCAACAGCCGGATGTACTTCCAAGTATCACCGTCCTCAGGATCCTAGAGATAATGAAGTGGAGGGGGCACAGATCAGTTGGAAATCGTGTTTAATCTGGAGGCATAGCCATGAGCCAAACGAACATAGTCTTGGGTTCAGATTCCTTGTTTGCCCTTAATACTGGAACCTCTGTTCCTCATATGTAAAATAGGATCCTAGCACCTACCTCACAAGGTCGAAGGTCGGTGTAAGGAGTAAATAAGATAGAGCACTTAGCATGGAAATTGGACCACAGTCAGCATTCAGTAAGTGAGAGATTGTTATTCTAGACACTTCCGCACATTCAGAGCTGCCCTAAGAGGCCCTGTTCTCTTCACAGGAAGAGTCCTCTCGAGGTAATTGAACTCCCTTATTGAATTCTGTCATTACTGTTGACAGACTGGAACCACTTGAACCTCCCTTCTTGAAACCAGCGCTTCTGCTGTTGCCTTCTGTTTCTGCGCCCGACTGTCTCTTCACTCTTGTCTTGATAGGAGTAGAGGGAGTTCCTCCACGGCCACTTCTCTGTCCCTTCGAGCAGACAACACCAGGTTCTTCAAGAGTTGGTGAGGCTGCAATTGAATAATTTCTTGTGTTTTCATTTTCTGTCATTTCCCAGATGACTTTGTGGTGCAAAAGCCAGAGCTCAGCACCCCGTCCATTTGCCACGCCCCGGGAGGAGAGTACTTTGTGGAAGGAGAAACGTGGAACATCGACTCGTGTACACAGTGCACCTGCCACAGCGGCCGGGTGCTGTGCGAGACGGAGGTGTGCCCGCCGCTGCTCTGCCAGAACCCCTCACGCACCCAGGACTCCTGCTGCCCGCAGTGTACAGGTGATTGCGCCGCGCCCTGAGACGCCCCGGGTGGGGGAAGGGTGGCGGAGGCTGCCGCGCAGGCGCTGTCATTCGGCGGGGGGGGGCCCCCCCGCGGGCCATGTGGAGCCGCAGGGGACAGCGTGCCGAGCCCAGGAGCCGCCGCCTGCTTCCAAAATGTATTCCCTTCCGTCAGCCACAGATTTATGTAGTGAATGTGCCTTGCACCTGAGGTGCCTTCAGGGGGGAAGAAAGATTGTCTCTTCTTCTTCCATTTTTTTTTTTTTTTTTTACTTAACTTTGTATCTCAAGAGACAGTCCTGCTGCACCAGATTATTCCAGATGATTTTGCAAAGGTGAAAAGTCGTGTTTGTCTTTCACAGATGTGAGGAGCGGTTGTTGATAAGTCATGTGAATAAAATTCTTTGAAATATATAAGGGTGGCAAAGATACTTCTGAGAATGTTAAACAGGAAATTGCTAAAATAGGAATAATATTCAACCCCTCGAACCTGGGGTGATTAATAGATTAAGATCCAAAAGTACTAATTTGACTAGCACTGCAAATGTACAGAGAGTATTGTTTTCTTTTTACTAGTCAGGTGATCTGTCCCTGGCTGGTAAACTTATGGTCATAATACATATAAGACAAAATTGTGTCAGGATTTTAAACCTAAATTCCTGATTTTGTAACTAAAGTAGCACTTGTAATTAACACCGGAATATATTCCTTTTTTCCAGAAGGTACTTTGTATATGTAACATCACCAAGTTGACAACACAACTAGTTTTATTTTGTTGTTGCTTAATCTTTGGTCTTTTCAATTTAAATCAATAACCATTTACCTTCTCAGTGTCTAGCCTTAGAGTTATTTCTGCTCAGTAAAACATAAACGTTTCTGTTTCATTACTTAATTTTTTTTATCACTCTTCTATTCATTTGCAAACCCTTGTAATGTTTTTCTGTTCAGTTCCTAAGGGGAACAGACACCCCTGAACACCTGGTGTTGAGTTTATTAACTTAAGCCTGGGTGGCTCGTCCTTTCTTTATGTATAACTCGAGAGATACTTAAGTGCCGGCCTTCATCTTAAACATTAGGACTTACTGCTTTATATATCAGTATTCCAAAGGTTACTCTTACATCTGTGAATAAGAGCATTTCTGGAATGCTCTTATTTTAAAATAAGTCACCTGCCCCATAATTGATCTTTCTGAACTTTCCATTCATAGTTGTGTTGCAGCAATTTTAAAAAGTCTTAAAATGCAAAACATCTTCTTCACAGTAAATTTCAACAGTAGCATTGATAAATGGTGTATTTCACATCTGGAAAAAGACCGTCTCTAATCTTAGGATACTTGCATTCTAACGTAGTCCAGAAACGAGATATATGTGCAATTAGAAGAGTTGTGACCCTCTTGGTGATTGTTTCCCCTAAGGTGCCCTGTTATCATTCCCTCTGTCCTTCCACTTTCCCTCACCTCTGGCCTGGTTTAGTGCGAGGTCTGGAAGTGGAAATGGGTTCACGAAGAAAGATCGAGCATCCCTGTGGGTGGTGATACTTCACCAAAGTAGGAAAAGGGAGAGAATAGAATAATACTTCTTTCTTTTTAAAGATTTATTAAATCTCTTTCATTCTGTATTGTTTAGAGTTGGAAAGAGGCACAGCATAGAAGAGAGAGGGAAATAGAATAGAAATAAAAAGAATGAAGGGACACCAGTGAAGGGATGGGTAAAAACAAAACAAGAGTTAGTAGTTGGAAAAGGAAGTATAAAGAAGGGGTCCCTGGGGCAGGAAGACAATAGGAGGAGAGGCCCAAAGAAGGAAGATACCGTGGGCAGGAGTCCAGATGACCTTTTCAGCCAGGATTGGGTTCGGGGTCGCCTGCATCTCAGCTTCGGCTCCCTTCTAGCACTGACCACAAGTTCCCGTGTCCCCTGGGGCCTTCTCTAGGCCTTAACAGGAGGCCTCCAAACTCTAGGGTATTCATTTCACCTGTTTCATAGCTCCATCACTGCTGTCCCTGCTTCCTCTTCTAAATGTTTAGATGTGAGACTGGACACTGCTTGCAAGGGCGAAGCTGTCATAGCCCAGAGGAACCTGGTGGCAAAATTATCCCTGGACGTGGATGACCCCGAAAAGGTCACTTTGAAAGTAATCCTCTCTCACCGTCTTTAACCCATATAGATGTCATCTGCGGAACCGTGCCTAAAATTAGACCCAGAGCACATTGGGAGCAGTGGAATTAGTGTCTCTTTTCCCCTTGGGACTGCCTTTGGGACTGGCAGTAGGAAATAGGGTTCCATGATTTTGAGGAGAGGGCACGGGCCCAGCCCATTTTGCCAACTGCCCTCTGTTCCTCAGAGAGAGCCCAAAACAAAGCAACTGCCTCGCTTCTCAGAGAGGCTCTTGTCAAATCCAACTTCGTGGCTGTCAGATGTACTCCTGAGGTGGATAGAAGGAGAATGTGACTGTTAGAGCTTCCACATCACGGGGATGACTACCTGTCTATCCCAGTTAGGTCTGTTGTGTGGCTGAAAACAGCAGACTTCATGAAATTGATTCTAAGAGGAGCATCTGATCATCGTTTTGACCGTGTGGCCCTTGAGAAAATGCAGAGGTTTGCTAGGGAGGACATCATGGCTGTTTCTAAGCTCTGGAATGGTGAAGGTGGTTGATGGTGTTTTATCAGAAGCCCGGTGACATTGCTAACCTAGGGACCTCACTATCATGTTTTTCTTTGTTATATTCCAGTCAGGTTTCTGCTTGAGCGTACAGCTTTTTATGTAATTTCATTGAATGCCAAGACCCAAAGAGATCTCTGGCTTTTCTGGTAATACTCCTTTCTGTTTCAAGTTGTAACTCTATCTGAGAGCACTCTGGTCAAAGTCTTTAAATAGCAAAGACACAAACGACTTGGTGGATGATTTCTAAGTAGATTTCCTGTCATCTTTCAGCCTGAACATCAGGATACCACACATAGGTGTTTCAGTAGGTGCAATGAACGTTTGTTTGGGTATTGATTGGTTAGGATGGCACATAGGTACAAGTCATAGAAAACCCAGCAACAGTTTCTAAACAAATAGAAGTTTCTTTTCCATTCATTACAAGAAGTTTGGAGGCAGATGATTTGGTATCTTAGAGATATCAAGGTCCTTCTACATGTATGATAAGGATATTACAGCTTTAGGCAGCACACTCGGATTCAAGGCAGGAAGAGTCTGGGAGGAACACCACATCTGCCTTCTATCAAGAAAGTAGATGTTTTCCCAGAAACCTGCTCATTTAGCCACAACCAGGTGACATGGCCTCCTGGAAAAGCAGGGCACAGGATTGTTCTGACTTACACCTAATGTGATCCAAATCTTCAACCACCCACCCCGCCCTCCAGGATTTTGTTCAGCTCCAGAGCAAGAGTAGAGTGACTGTTGTGCAAACTACTTAACAGAATCTCTGTAACAGGTCTTTTGTGGTCTTTATTGTTTTGCTTTTAAAATGTAAGACCCTGCACAAATCAGGCTTGCTGTTTTGTTTCTGAGTCATTTTTACGGGAGGCACACAGAGCCCCAGTGACCGAGTGTGCTGTTTATAAGACGGAGTGAAACTATGTGGCACAGTTGCTGGCCGGTAGCATCTCCTTTTCCCAGCTGACCTTACGTTCCTTTTTCCAGACGAACCTCCTCAGCCTTCCTCATCCCATAATGAGAGCGTGCCTAGTTACTGCAAAAACGACGAAGGAGATATCTTCCTGGCAGCCGAGTCCTGGAAGCCTGACGTTTGCACCAGCTGTGTGTGCATGGATAGTGTCATCAGCTGTTACTCTGAGTCTTGTCCGTCGGTGGCCTGTGAAAGACCTGTTTTGAGGAAAGGCCAGTGTTGTCCCTACTGCATAGGTAAGACCAAGAAAAACAATCCGTCGTTTCTACCGGTGGCCGTTAAATCCACACTGACAGCCATTTGCCCAGATCAGTTCATGTCTGTGACCTGTTACACGGACCCAGAGAAGGGCTATGAGGCAGGAGGGTGACGTGAAAGATGTGTTCACGAGATACAACCTGTGAGGAATGAGGAGAGGCTCTCTCAGGATGCCGCGATGTTCCCAAGCTGTCCTCTTCTAGTGGGCTCCTTTGCTGTTTCAGGATTTTCAGTATTGAACCCTCTTTCTCCACCCAGTTTTTTGGAGTCCTTTTGTCCATATACAAACACACATTAAGGTACACTGAGTGCATGAAGCTTGCTGCTCCCTTGAAAGCCACTAAATACGAAATACCGATTTAATGTCCCAGTAATTCCTCTTGTCTGCTGACACTGAATTGATTCCATTTCGACCATGCAGTCAGTTGTCCGTGTTGAGGGCCTAGGGACACAAAGTGAGGCAGGCCTGAGAGACCGACAGAGTCCGCTCCTTCTTGTGACCCAGGGGGTGTAGCCTGTCAAAGGAAGACGTCCGTATGTTCGCCCTGGACGTCTGTACTGAAGCTGCTCTTGGGGACAGAAGCCAGATGCTGCTCTGGAGTCCAGAAGGCAAGGCTCAAGACAGCTGGCTACTCTCATAAAGGCACAGTCCCCACTCCAAGGCTCTCACTTTTATTCCTTTTGTATTGAGTAAAGCTCATGAAGTCAAGAGAAAGACAATGATACATCTCAATCCAGTAGTGAACCTACAATCAGAGTAGCAGGTAAAAAACTAGGGGGCACCTGGGTGGCTTAGTTGTTAAGCATCTGCCTTTGGCTCAGGTCATGATCCCAGGGTCCTGGCATGGATCCCTGCATCGGGCTCCCTGCTCGGCGGGAAGCCTGCTTCTCCCTCTCCCACTCCCCCTGCTTGTGTTCCCTCTCTCGCTGTCTCTCTCTCTCTGTCAATTAAATAAATAAAATCTTTAAAAAAGAAAAAAGATCTTTAAAAAAAAAATTAGACAAGCTATATTAATGGCAGGTATTATGCATTTACTGCTGGAGTTTTTTGCATGCTTTCTAGATACAAGTAATTACACATATTTGGGGTGATACTTGAGGAAAAGGAGAGATCTTCAGGCCACGGTTCTTTGTAGCAATTCCTACAGATGAACTGATGAATGGTGCTCAGGTACATGTCGGCCATAACTCAAGCTTATCAAGACAGCTCCTTCTCCTTGACTGTTCGACCTCTGGCCGCTAGATGGGAGATCACTTCCTCTGAGTCTTATTCTCCATGTTGGTATATAGAGAGATGGAAAGACTCTAAAAACACAGTTTCTGCTCTCAGGAATTTTACAGAGCTAAATTTTTCTCAGTGTAATGGCCAGAGAGTATTTAAATGTATGTTTGAAAGCTGAATTCTCTTCTTTTAACAGAATGACCAACTTTGGAATTTATTCTTCAAACCATGATGCTTTTGAGAGAGAAATGGGTGCTATTAATCAGGATGGGGCAATAGCTCTATACCAGGAGTGTCCCAAGCAAATCAGGACATATGGCTGCCCTACTTTTTAGTGACCAACAATGTTGGGTTCTGCTCTAATACCCATAAGCTTCGTAGCTCCAAAGTGGAGCCAAAAAAAGTGTCAGTGCATACATACATCCAACTGAGTGCTACTTCGTTTCTCAAAGAGCTGACCAGTATTTATATAGAAAATGTAACTGCCTTTGGTGAGATCGAAATAAAAGGTATAAGCTGGCCACTATTTCAGGCCAGGGGATTGGCGGAGAGGGAGATGTACAACCAGGACTACCATATTTAAATATCGGAATTTCTGTGCAGTTTATGAATCAGTCAGGGGTGCTTAGGTCATACTTAGAAAACCAGGACCCAGGAGGCTGCGAATTCCACATAACCTTCAGAGGAAAAATCTGGCGGTGAATCTCTCTCATGTTGAAAATTCGTGGATTATTTTGTTTAGATTAAAAAGTTCTTGTGCTTTGCTGCTTAATCAGTAAATTTATAATTAGTAAATTATTCATCTAGTAAGTTTGTTTCTGTATGATAAATAGTAAATCCTTCTTTTTCAAAACCAATTTAACAAATGTAATCTCATGGAAAGAAACCTGCAAGTCAGTAGTCTGTGTCTTTCTTGTATTTTGTTGTTGTTTGGGGGTTTTTTTGTTGGCTTGTGTTTTTGGCCCTCCTCTTTCCTATTCCAATTCCTTCGTGATTTAGACTATATGTTCTTTAGTGTGGAGAGAGAAATACCAATTCGGTCCAAATTTTTTACTTTGACTTTAAGTTAGTTGGCAAGCACTTTCACCAAATTTTGGTTCGTCAAGCTCATACTAGTATAGCGGAAATTATGTTTCGGTTGTTACCCCCCCCCCAAACACACACACAAAGATGCAGGTATAATTGTGTCATATAAATCTAAGGCTTATTATCTTCAGGGTAACATATTGGGGAGACTTAACATTTGATGAGTAATACTGTATGCTGTTACTCCATCTTAGCGTTTCAGATATGTTGTTTTATTTTTCAAAGAGTCACTGAGCCCCTGAAGGGGGTATACATCATCTGTATTTTGCAAGTAGCCTTGTTAGATTGGCCTTCATCCTTTCTCCCCTTGTGTGCAAGCATACGAAGTCAAGTTCAGTCCATGACTGTGACATGAGGATTCCCGATCATACCCTCCAGTTAGCTCCCTTGGCCTCTCCAGGCTCATTCTCTTATCAGCTTCCCGTCAGCCCAGCCCTCTGCAAGGGCTCCAAGCCCAGGCAGCGCCAGCAGCGGCAAAGCCTCCATCCCCATACAGAGACCACGTAGCAAAGAAACAGGCCATTATTTTGCCTGCCCTAAAGCACCCGATTATTTCTCCAGTAGGCCCAGAGGACCAGTGATTGCATTGTCTCCAGTTTTAGGCTCTCTCGGTTTGAAACCAGCTCCTTCTTAACCTAGATCATCTGTTCCCAGGATCATACGTGCCTCACCCCAGCCTGCAGGGCTGACCTCACCATGGCTGTGGGTCCCTGAATGAATATTCTCCCTAATTAGATCTCTCAAATACAGATTTCTAAAAACCTCAAACCAGCCTTTAATCTGACTTCTTTTTTTAGTGATAAAACCCCTAAACAAAAGCATGCTTCTTTCACCTTGTGAAGTATCCTTTTTTCTTACCATAAGAGAATTGAAAAGTGGTGATCCTATGAAAAGTAGTATAATTATGAATATTTGTATTCCTTTCAGCTAAATTATCAAGTCACTAATGTGCCATGATAATGCTTTTCTTTTGATGTGTGAAGGCCTCATATGTGTGCTAATTTAATAGAATGTGTAATACAGACATAATTAATAGGATTGATGATTAATTTTGAAAAGTGAACAGCTTTGTCTCATTAGTTATAATACCCCTCATTTGGGAATTCATCCTTGTACTAGAAAGAAACTAAGTAGTAATTACCCAATCATTCTAATGGAACACTTTCTGATTCCCTAATTTTTTATATTCTAGTTTTCTAAGCAAATACAGATTTAGATTTTATTTTCATAGGCTTTTTGACTGTGCTGATGGCTTAAAGAATGGGGAGCAAGAATCAAAAGATGACAAGCACGTAAGTCAGGTGAAGGTAGAAGGTCTGGTGGGAATTCTAAGGTGTGATGGCAGATTGGATATGTGGTTCCTTGTAAACAGCAGGTGCCTTCAGTGTGACACACCTCACTGTGCACAGTAGTGCCATGGCCTTCTCACTGACTACATCCTACGTGCCTTCCTAGAACCTTTCTAGAGCAAAAATGATTTCAGTGAGATCTTTATTCCATCACTCCCAGATGACAGTAAACAATTCAGCCAGCAACCCTTACCTAGTAAGTGCCTATGGGGATGCTGGCCCTGACCACGTCACCCTTGCTCTGATGTCTTTGTTGGTGATGCTTCTGCCAAGGACCAGATTCTAGCAGCTTCTCTGAGGGGCACCACTATCAGCATCCCAGTGGACCTTCACTTTGTCCAGAGGCTCAGTCATTCCTGGACAATATTATAAAGAAAGAGCATTACATTGATCATAAAGACCTTTGTTAATTTAGCTTATGGGGTCCTCAAGCCCGTATTGCTGCTGCCTCATACCTGCTGTTGACTTTGGAAATGAAGATGCTCAGGTGTGCCTGATGATCGAGCCAGTCTAATTGAACAGGACTGGTCCTGAGTAAGCAATTCCTGTGTCGGCCAAGTCCTGTTACTCAGTGCATAGAATATTGTTTTGAAACTCGGAATTTGGCAAGTATTTATTTATTTGTAACCATTGGTGTGTTATTTTAGAAAATATTTGAGGTCAGATATTTAAAGTCCTATTTGTTGGCTGGAAATCTCTGAGTCAGTGCATCTTTCTCACTTAAAAAAACTTTTGCCAAAGGACAGTTCTTTTTGGATCCTAATCAGTTGTTTGTGTCTGTCTGTGTGTGTTTATATATGAGAGATACGAAATGAGGTACTTACATGTTATGAAAGTATATATATACAGGTTATAAAATCCGTATGTATGGTGTGAACAAAGTTAAGATACTCTCATTACATGCCTCTCAGTTCAGTATCTTTTAAGTGTCTTTAAGTATCCCTATCTTCAAGGGTCTCTGAAAATGAGTTCTGTTATGGGTAGCACCTGATCATACATCTTTCTGATTAGAGGTTAGCTATTTTTTATATCTATTATATATATCTTAATATTTAAGGTAGAGCTTTCATGTGGAGTCAGGCTGGCTTGGCACACTCCATTGGTTGTGATAGTACGATTCTGTTTCCTCTCTTTTGTGATCTTCAGCTAGAAAATGATCAGTAATATATGTCCTTAGGAGGGCAGTGTCTACAATTTCTGTCAAGTCAGTCTATTATACATCATTCATTTTTGTTTAGATGTATGTGTATGATTATGCTAATTCGTTTAGGTATCTTTTCTTAGAGATTACACATATAAATAGTATCTCTGTGGAACATCTGTTGATCATTGAGTACTTAACTCAGCCCAGGAATCAAACATAGCAAATATTTAATTCCACATCTCTTAAGACATACAACCCATAGAATTAAAGGTTGTACCTTTTTAAGCTATAATGTTATGAGACTGGTATCTCTGTTGCAACATTTTTCACAGCTATTTCTCCAGTGTGTTTTCTTAAACACTTACGTGTTCTGGAAAGAGAACTTACTTTGGAGCCGAAGGGTTATGATCCCACCTCTGGCACATGCTAGCTTTATGTCTCAGTCCTAGGATCTAACCCTAGCTCAGTTTCCCCATCTCTGAGATGGGGACGGTAATGTTGTTCTCTGCTTCGCTAAAGTGCTGTGAAAATTAAGTGAATAATGCACACATGTAAATGTGCTTAGTCAACACAATGTGAACGCTCGGCTTAGTTCAGTGACAGCTCTTCCAACACGGAGTGCAGCTGATCTGGGTAATGTGCCAAATGGATTCTGGTATTGCACTTTAAATATAGCACCTACCTCTCTGCAAGAGAAAGGCCTGGATATAGCATCCCAATGATGAGCTGTTGAAGGACAAGAATATTTTAGGTAATGCTTCCATGGTGTACCTCGTCCTGCACACTCTTAGCTTAAACAGCCCACCACTGCTTTAGTCACCGTATTGTGATCCAGGTGGAGGCAGCATGCTTTCCAAGGCTCTGTAGTGCAGCTGGGTTGGGGCAGCGCCCTGCCCACAAACCTCAGAGCTTCACTGTCCTTTCATGCCTCTGGACGTTGCTGTGGGAGAGAGAATGGGGCTCTTTTAGTTTTTGTTTACTTTGAGAGGCTGGTCCCATTTGAGGAGTCTGTGAACTTACAGTGCATGATCCACCATGATTCCTACAGAGCACGTGGCCACTGTCATCAGGAAGAGCTGAGGTATGCTTCCTGAACATTCTTCAGAGCTCTGGGTTCTTGAGGTCCCAACACTGCAACCAGGTGGTCCCAGATAGTGCTGAAGTGATTTAAGCGGAAGGGAAGGGGAGCAGGATGCTTTTCTGTGTGCTGTTTAAAACTTAGAAGACTGCAAATACTCTGGTTGTCATGCACTCTACTAACTTTGGAATGGGTCTCAAGTTGTTGCAACAGAAATAAACGGCGTTTGATTTCAGTCTCTTTAGGTCTTACCCTGCACCCTGGGAAGCACCTCATCCTGCTCACTCCATATGCTACTTTCTGTTTGTTGCTTGTGTCCTTTCCAGGCCCTAGCTGTGTAAACGGAAATTCCAGTAAGCTTCTGAGTAGCATCGTCCTTACCTGGGCTTCAGCACACAGTCTTCCTTGAAAGAAGTCTCTTGCGCAGATCCACGAGCACATGCCTTTCACCTCTTATTTCCATCCAGGAAACCAACCCTGATTTTGGACTCTCTAATGGTTGGGGGAAAGACCCCTCTACAGGAGGGTTACATTTCTGATGAGGGCATGTAATCAGACCTGATATTAGCTGGCAGACCCTGATGGGATATTCTCGGCCACACGCAGGCTGTGACGACAGGAACTTTCTCTGGGAAGTCCAGTGGTTTCCACTTCAGGGTTTTCTTAATAAGATTCTGTACTCTTTACATAGATGGCTTCCCTTATGTCCTAAGGGAGGGAAGCGTGCTGTTTTCCTTATTTAGGCCACTTTCATCTTTCAATTTTCCTGCCTGCCTTTTAGACTACATTGTGTATTTCCATAATGATTTCCATGTATAATCTCCATGAAGGACTGTCGGCCTTGTAAGAGATGGGACCTCAGTTAAAGTTGAAAATGGAATGTTTCCCTGAACTTTCATCCATGAAGTGCTTACTTGACCCATAACAGATGGTTAATGCACAGATTAAGTCCTATCACTGAGAAATAATGTCCTCTTGGCATGCAGTGGGAATCAGCCAGAAGTCATTGTAGTTACCAGTTTGGTGAGATTTCTATTCCTAGAGCTCAGGAAAGTTTATAATTTTTTTTAGTGACCTTATTACCTATTTTTTCCTGTATGTTGAAGAAACCTGAAAGGTTCTTTCGGCCTTTATTAAAATATACCTAGACTCCCACCCCAAGAAATAGAATAAAATAAAGCATAAATGGACTGCCAAGAAAGTTGGCAAATATTTCTTGAATTTTTAGCCAAAAACCTTGAATCATGCACTGACAGAATTACTGTATATTAGACCTGTGCCTCATTGAAATTGTCTATGCCACCTGCATTCGATTTCAGCAAGACTTCGTCAAGTTCCGCTTTTCCATTCTTCTCCAGTCAAGAAAGGTCCAGTGCTCCAGCCTGTTGAAAATCAGTCTTCATCTATGCCTACGAGTCTGTGCACCTCTTGGTGACCTGCAAATTGTTTGCTCAGACTCCTTCTTTGTTGTGGTTTCTGTTTGTCTTCTCTTAATATAAACAGAAGTAAAGCTGGTTTCTCAAATAAGAGGCACACACATTCAATTTCTTCTGTAAACATAGAGTTTGTACCCAGCATGTGCCCAACTTTGGGATACAGAAATGAGAATGAGATCACAGGCCGGGGATTTGAATATTTCATCTGTTAAAAGAAGATAAAATATAATAGTAGCATCTCATTCCTTTGTGGCAGTTAGAGAAAGATCACTGCAGTGCAGTGTTAAATTTATAAGCGAAAATTTTTGAAGGCACTTTCTCTACACTTCCCAGAGTCAGCTGCTTCACTGGTGATTCTTGGCCGCCATTTTCACCCCCTTTTCTGAATCCCCTGTCACCCGTAGTGTACCTCGTACCTTCTCACACCTGCCTGAGAGATCTCTCACTAATGCTTCTGTAAGTCCCTCGGACCTCAAAGTTAAGAAACCAAATCGAAGCAGAACGTTGTCAGCAGGACCTGCAGTTTACACAGCTTTCCAAAACCTTTAGCATGTCTGCCTGGACCTGGAGTCCTATAGAGCTGGTGAGATCTCCCGATCCAGGAGCGTCTCCCCAGGGGTGGAGACCTCACCTGCCTTGGGCACTACTGTGTCTCCGGCATTCAGGACTGAGCTATCACAGCGATGCGTAGGAAGGAGAAGCACCCCTCTACACTCCTGTGGTGGACTATTTTGCAGCGGGACTTATTCCAAGAATAAGAGCTGCATTTAATTTCTTGGCCTCTGGGATCCCAGAGTAGATTACTTCTCAGAACTCTAAATAGTCACTGAGCTTCGAAAGAACTGATGCCATTTCTAAAGCTGCCTACCTTCCTCCCAGGAAGTGACTCCCACACCACCACTCTGACTTCATGACCACCACAGCCAGATTTAGAACTTGAAGCATCTGTACAGGAAAGTTGTCTCCTGGCAGCCATTGAAGAGTCCAACTATGGCATAGGTTCAAGTGGATCTTCATTTTCAGATCCTTCCACGGAGGACGGAGGAGGGAAAAGTCCGGAGATGCTTCCTTTTCTTCAGAGGCTAATGTACATCCCTCATCATGGTCCGATTCAGAGCAAGGCCTGAGCTACCACATCAGTGATTCTGAAACACTGAATTGGATCTTTATAGAGGAAGAAACCACCACAGCTGTGGAGTCTAGGGTTTCCCCAGCAGTTAATTAGCTTTATGGTATAATAAGTAAAAATAGCTCACGAGTAAAAGCAAAGTCCAACTTTAATAGCCTCTTAAGACATCTTCTCTTGAAGTAAGACAGCCAAGTTTGAACAGTTGGAAAAGTAACCTTGAAAGGAGTTAAGATTTCAAGGCCTTGCACTTCTTCCTCCCCTTTTTATGAAGCAGAATCAGGGAAAACGAAAATAAAAACAAAAACACTGAGTTCTCCAAATTCCACCACTGAAAGACATGGCATACTTTAACTCTAGTCCTACATGATGCCGTATAACGTTGCTTATATTTGAATCCAAAGGCGATAAGACATGTCTGTGCACTCCCTGAGTTAGATGGCCCCACAGAAGGAGCCACCGCGCACAAGTGCCCTGGGCTCCCAACACGCGGTGTTGTGGGTGACTGCAGAAGCAGATCTCCATCCATCCTACAGCAGAGACTTTGTTTCTGAAGGAGGCCAAAAGTCACTTCAAGCCTGGTCTGATGGATGAGAGAGGCCCGAGCTGAGGAAACCAAATATCAAAGCTAATCTAAACCAAGGAGTGGCCATAAAATAGTAACTATCTTCATTGCATGTGTCAAAATTTGGCTCTGGATGCCTCTGCAAAAGGAAAATTCCAAAGCCATGTGAAGCAAGGGCAGTATCGTTGGAATACATTTATAGCCCTCTACAGTGACTGCTTAGAAGGGGATCACATTTGTTTGGATATATAACTCTTGATGTGTTTGTCCGAAAAATAAACCTTATTATATTAGTGTCATACCTCATGTTTCTCTTGGAACATTCTCCTCTAATCCTCTTCTTCCGAGAGAGATGTTAAAGAGAGACTTGCCTAAGACTGTGAGTCCCCAGTAACCACTTCATTATCTATGTTCCTTCATAGGACTGTGCCGGACGTATGATGCAGTTAGTTGAAGGGTAAATTACCTTTGAAGACGAAGACCTTAACCCCCAACAAAAAAGGCGAAGGGCAGGAATTCTGGTGCCCATTTTTTTTAGAGTTAGTGAGTAATCACCACGTTCGTTTGTGTGGCACAGGAAGTGGCCCTCCCTGAGGTTACCCTGCTGGGTACAGGTGGGCAGAAGGTGTGTGGAGACAGGAGCCACACCCACCTTGGTTCCCATCCTGGCCTTGCCACTTGCTAGCCGTGCATCTTGGGCAAGTCACGTAATGCCTCGGTTTCCTGTGGAATTGGGGTAATACCCTGTCCCATTGGGCTGTGGAGATCGAATGGAACGACTCCTATAAATCACTTAGCACAGTGGCCGGTACGCAGTAGGCGTTCAGCAGGTGGGAACTCCTATTATTCGGTATCAACAAATAAAAATAATGTCATTGTCAGTGTAAACAAACCAGTTGGAGTGATAAATAGAACAAATGGTATAGCCCACTCTGTAACCAAATAATAAACCACCTAGACCACTTTTAGTTGGATGTTCCCATGTCTCCATTTCTACATCCTTCTTCAGCCAGAGTGCTTAAAATGCTTTTACATGTACTTCTAGTCAGACTGTGCTCCTTCCCACAAAAGACTACAGAGACTTTATTATGTAGAACCTCACATTGTATAGAATGGTCGCCATGTCTCCCTGTAGACAAAGTTGTTTCTAAAACTCTCTGACAGCTTTCTCAAATTAACCCAACTATGCCATGGAAGGCGGTGGCTTAACCAGGAGCAGAAAGAGCCTGTGAGAACTAGGGGACACCGAAATCCATCAATCAGCCCATGTGACTCCATGGTTTCAAGGCCTCTGTTTAGATCTTTGCCCTTCAGGTAAAATTTAGTCAAAAGTAGAATATTTTTATAAAGCCTCATTAACCAAACTCTAATGAATGAATCTGGGCCACATAGCAGCCACCCTGGAAAGGATTAGTCAGGGCTTTCCAAAAACCAAGAATCCTCCATGTATTTCACATGAAAATTCAGTAGAGTCTTACATGTGGCTTTGTTTTAAAGCACCTTTGAAGAAACACACTTGATCATTATGAAACGTACTGATACTGTGGTTCAAACTGATCAGATGTGAAGATCCCATAGAAAACACTCCCTCTAAGCAGTGGAGGGGAAGCATTGCTCTGTCACGGTCTCTGAAATGGATCTCCTCTTGGACTGAAGGCCGCGTCCTCAAGCCTGCCTGTCCTGACTTAACACACCTATAGCTAACCGTGGCTCGCCCCACAGCAGCACGTCGGAACCAGCTTGGCCCTCCCCTGACGGTGTTGTGTACTTCCCAGGGAGGCTCTGGCACATTGGAGACCACATGAAGATGGAAGGAAAGGAGCCACTGAGTTGAGCTCAGCATAGAGAACCTGAGCCTTGTAGTCAGATGGAGCCAGGGGATTATGTGGGCTCCGCCACGTAGTGGTTTGGTTACATCAAGTTGCTTCCGCTCTGTAAACCTGAGTCTCCTCAAGAGAATAGACTGCCCTCCTTCTTAGGGTGTCTGTGAGGCTGAATGGCAGTGAGTTCTTGAGCACAGTACCTGGGCACCATGGATGCTCAGCAGATGCTTTTCGGTTCTTTAATATTTGGCACCTAGATCCCTCTTTCAGAACCATCTGGTGTTTCTCTTATCTCTACCATTTGTCTCCTCTGATCTCCAGTCTTTAAGAAGGTCAGCTTTGAGAATGCTAGAATGCCGTTCAGTATCATTCAGTTCTTAGATCTTGTGGCCTCGCTGAGCTCTGCACCGTGAACTTCAACATTGGCTTAGAGTTTTGTGCAGACCTTGAGGTCCCTCAGTCCTGCAACCAAGTGCCTTTATAAGTTTAAGGTATACAGCATGATGGTTTGAGTTACATGTATTGTGAAATGAGTACCGCCATAGGTGTAGTTAACATCTGTCATCTCATATGGGTGCAATTAAGGGAAAGAAATTTTCTCCTTGTGATGAGAACTCTTAGAATTTATTCTCTTAACAACCTTGCTGTCTGTCCCACAGCAGTGTTAGCTGTAGTCATTATGTCGTAATCACATCCCTAGTGTTTATTCATCTAACAACTGGAAGTATGTACCTTTTGACCACCCTTCTCCAATTCCCATCCTGTCACCCCCCCCCCACACCTCTGGTAACCACAAGTCTGATCTCTTTTTCTATGAGTTTTGTGTTTTGTTTGTTTTTTTAGAGTCCACATTTCAATGAGATCGTGTAGTGTTTGTCTTTATTTCACTTAGCCTAATACCTTCAAGGTCCATCCATGTTGTCACAAATGGTAGGATTTTTTTCATTTTTATGGCTGAATAATATTCTATTGTATATATATAACACAACTTCTTTGACCATTCATCCATCAACGGATACTTAGGTTGTTTCCACGTCTGGGCTGTTGTAAATAATGCTGCCATGAATGTGGCACGCCTGGTTTTTGGAATTAGTTGAAAATAATCTTGAAGGCAAGATGCTTCTGAGATAATCTGTGATGAGCAGAGCTTAAATGAAATAGAGATAAACCGGTAGAAGTACCTGGAAATTCAGTCCATGTCAGCCCACTCCCTGAGGGGAATGGCTTTATTGTGACCACAGAAGCCCCTGGACATGGGACCCATCTGGCTCACCCTCTGAGCGACTGCGTGGAGCCTGCTGCAGTCCTCTCTCGGGGGCTCCCAGGAGAATGCATCTCAGTCTTCCTTGCTATCACATGGCTACTTTGAATTCTTAATCTTCATTGAATTTAGGAAAGTATCTATTTTTTTAACAAAATCAAATAAGGAACTTCAGTTTCACCCAATATATAGTCAGAGTTCTTGGTTCAACCCATCACCTCCAAGTCATTCAGAGTAGTTACTTTCTTATATCATTTTATAAATATTCTTTTAGAAATGATCTACAGTTGCTGAGTCAGCAGTTACATGAACACTGTTATGCTGTAGCTCTGCATTTGATCTTTGGGTGTTTCTTCCATGGTTTAGTTTTCTTACAGTCTACTTAGATTCTTCAGAATTGAGCCTCTAGCATTTCAGAGAGCACCACACCACATAGCCAGGTGCTCTAGAACTGGGCTCCGATTAAGCTCTTCCCCCTCAGTATCCTCATGTGTGTGTATTTGGGGGTTGGGAGGGGTCAGGTAGATGATGCATGCTCGTGTGTGTGTGTGTGTGTGTGTGTGTGTGTGCGTGCGCACAAGATTTCCATTGCTGCCTACTTATCAAAAGTAACTGACATTCATTGTCCAAAAAAAAAAGGTGAAGGGAAAAACTCACCAATTCTAATGTAAGTTTCTATTAACATTTTCATTTCTTTCTAGACAGTTTTTAATTTTCCTCTTTACGTGATGGAGCTTGTACTATACGTGATGCATTTTAATAACTGCCCAGTATTCTCTCATATGATTTCATTGAATCATTTAAACATTCTCTTATTGTTAGACACAGATTTTTTTCCCTAACTTCTTGTTGTTATAAATAATATTGTGATGAACATCCACCAGAAAACACTACTTCAGGACTTTTCTGATTTCCTTGGGATAGATTCCTAGAAGGATTATTGGCTCAATGGTATATAAACTGCACAGAGTCACAGGAAGGGAACCACCAGTTCTGCCGATGACCCCACACGATCCACTTTTTTCCTACCCAAAGCTCCCAGTGACTGAAATTTGTCCTCTCTTACCTTGTTGCACCCCAAATTTGTTCTGTCCTAGCGGTAGCTTCCTGGTTGTATTCACGCAGAGAGGCCTAAGAGTTGGAGGATCGATCACTGCATTAATAATCGATTACTAATCCATTGGAATATCTGTTCAGTAAGGCCTGACCAGGTCCCTCACAAACTCCCCATTTATTGCTTAAAGCAGTGAAATGACTCATCTATTGGAATTACCTCTGCCCAGCCTCCTGTGCAAGAAGGGTTGTCCTTCCTCAGCATCCATATCCTGACAGCTGTCTCTCAGAAATCTCTCAAATCTTGCCTTGCCTGTCCGCCTCCATCCACGCTGCCCTAACCGAGCCCACATCACATCCCCATGACCAGTATCCTCAACTTCCTTTCCCCATCTTGTCCTCCATGTTGCCCTTTTCTAAAGCTCTCTTCTTACCATTAAAGCTGCTAAAGTCCCTCCTGTCCTCTACAGGAAGGAATCTCAATACGTCCGTTGTTACTCAAGGGCCCTTACCATCTGACCCCAGCTTCACCTCCAGCCACGGTGCGTGTGTGTGTGCGCACACACACTCTCTCTCTCCATTCTGACACTCTCACTGCCCTTCCGGTGTGGCAAGCTGTTGGACACACTGTCTTCTGCCTGGAATGCCCTCCCCACAGCTTTGTCTTCTGCTCGTCCCTCCAAGTGAAATGCGAACACCGAGTCCTGAGTCATGCCTTTCCCAGCCCCCCGGCAGTTAGTTGCTTTGCCCTCCGTGTTAAACTCACAGGAGCAGTGGTTGCTGTGTTGTTCTGTGGCGAAGTGTCCAGTTCCCCAAGCCTGTTCCACCACGTCTCTGCAGTCCTGGGTCAGGGTCGTGGTCGTGCCTTCTTTCCCACTAATGAGAAGAGTCTGTAGAATCAACGAATGAATGTCTTTATAATGTTCAACATATCATGATTATTCTTAGTATCAGTGCAATTTTTCACAGAATTTTAGCCTCATAAGTAGGAGTAGCATTAATTAATTAAATATCTTAAGATGTGTCTTGGCCTAGATCCTGAGAAAATACAAACCAGTGCTTGGCCTTGACTCAAACCCCTTTTTATGAAGTCCCCATCCTTCCTGAGTTTCATGCCTACAGTTCATTCCCTCACTCCTTTTCTCTGAGGGGACTGGCCAAGACACCTTTGGGAGGAAAAGCACAGCAGAAAGTGCTGGACAAGGTGGGCGAGGAGTTTAACCTTCTCTCTTCTAAGGTCCTTGCACAGTAATCCATTATTCAAATTTTATGCCATGATATTGGTCCATCAGAGGAGCTGTTACAAGGTTTATGTAAAATATAATCAGTGATATTGCTTTATGAAGAGGCTTCCTTTCATAAAGAAGTCTCTGCATAATAGACTCTCGATTTGATGGCACATCTAATGTCCTCGATGAAAAGTTGGCTGGAGGTCAGAATATTACTCGAATTGGGTTCATTAAATGATTGTACTGAGCCATTTGACATGTGCATTTGAGATATCTTAATGAAGTTGCCTCCCCTGAGGACTAGGCTAGGCAGAAACCAGGGGTTTGGTTCGAAAGCCTCCAGTTAAGTTTTTAAGCTTAACCATCAGTGCACCAGAAAACTTTCTGTGGAACATTGAGAAAGCGAAGTACGTTTTTTCATAGATAATGAGAAAGCATTTCTGTTCACAACTAGAACTTCCTGTGATTACTCGCTATCCCTTGTTGAACTCAGGCAGCAGTCCTGAGAGAACCCAGGAAGAAATGTTGAGAAACAGAGAGACTGTGCATTCTAACACTTGACCTGCTTACAGAACTCTGCAGTGGACCGAGACACAGCTATGGAAATACAACATATTAGAGTAATAGGACATTCTCAGTGCCATTCAGTAAGGTGCATATGCTTGAGTAATTGGTTAGGAAGAGAACATGGACGCCAAAAACAGATAAGAACATTTCTGTCTTCAGTGAGCCCCCTCTGGAAAAATTCAGCAGGAAGCTTTGAGCTGGGTCTCCACAGACAGCAGATTCTAGCCACCTTGGAGCAGGTGGCTGCAGGTTGGGGTTGCTCGGAGAACATGGCACCTGATGCCCACACGTTTCTCCTCACTCCTGCAGGCATCCTGGGCTCCGTCCTCTGTGTCTGGGCAATAAACACGGCCTCCATTAGAGCTTCCCAAGTGCCTTCCAGAAGGAAGAACCCTGAGCCCCTAACATCACTCCTTTCCTAAGGAACTTTCCTTCCAGATTCCTTTATAGTTTTTTTAATTATCGGTGACCAGTGGTCAGTAGAGCTGCCTTTAGAATCTGAGCATAAAATTTCCCCAGGTTGGTAGGAGTCATCCAGGTATTGGCCTGTCCAGTGACGAGGAAGTGATGACCCCCGTTTCCCCGTTGGTCATCCCCATCTCTGTGGGGCACTGTGGCCTCTCTTTGAGCCACCATTCTTGAGCTCTGGGGAGAAGGACTGGCTGTAAAATGTGACCACTCATAAGTAAGTTCAGGTAAAACCAGGAGGCAGCATTGAGTCCAAGAGAAGAAAGAAACTTTCTAGAAAAAAGTTGGGGGAGGGAGGAAACGAGGATGGCAAGAGAGACTGGAGAAGAAAGAAGAGCAGAGGGTTTTAAACTGTAAATTCTTACAGCAATAACTCTTAAAAATATATTATTGTCAGGCGCACCTGGGTGGCTCAGTCGGTTAAGAGTCCAGCTCTTGGATTCGGCCCAGGTCATGATCTCTTGGTCTGAGATCAAGCCCCGCTCAGTGTCAGGCTCCGCGCTCAGCACAAAATCTGTTTCAGAGTCTCTCCTTCTCTGCCTGCCTCCTCCCACTTACACTCTCAGTTTGTCTCTAAAATAAAATCTTAAAAAAAAAAAAAAAAAAAATATATATATATATAGTCAAAAAATATGTATATATATAGTGAAAAACCATAGTTGGCTGGAAAAATGGATTGAACTGAAGTGAGGTTGTTTCTAAAGTAGAAATGCCTTTGTTGACTAGAGGGAAACACACCCCCCATCACTGGAGAATGAAGGAAGTGGTTGTGTCGCCGCTGATGCCCCCTTGTTCCCAGTGACGCGCCACGGTCATTCCTGACTACTCCCCTGAATCACTTACAAAAAGATTAACTGAAAGTAGGAATTTCATGAAATGTCTCTGTAAATATACTCCGCTGGACTTTTTATCCCCTTCCACGTAAAACCTCTGAACGTGTCTCTACCTCTTTGTATTTGGGTTTTTCTCGTGTCGCGTGTTCCCCGGCCAGCCAGTGTGAACGAATTTGCGTTTTTTGCAGTGACGGTCTAGTGACACTTGCCCAGTGGGTCCCAGTTCCCCCTGGCCGTACCTGTCCCTGCCCAGTGTTCGTCTCCACGGCCCTTGGTCCCGTCCCGCAACTCCACCCTGTGCTGTTCTGTCCCCTAGAAGACGCGACCCCGAGGAAGGCGGTGTGCCGCTTCAGCGGGAAGGCGTACGCCGACGAGGAGCGGTGGGACATAGACAGCTGCACGCACTGCTACTGCCTACAGGGCCAGACGCTCTGCTCCACCGTCAGCTGCCCCCCTCTGCCCTGCGTCGAGCCCATCAACGTGGAAGGAAGCTGCTGCCCGATGTGCCCAGGTACCCCAGCCGGCGGCGCGGATGGCGCATGAAGCCGGAGCAGCTCCAAGCCGGTTCCGCAGGCTCGCAGGGCCCAAGCAGTGTGTGGGCCCAGCTGGGGTCTCCCCGTGAAGAGATGGGGGGCGGGGGTGCGGGGATAACTTGAGAGAGTGACATCAGGGTGAGTGCCTGATTGTGGATCCCTGCTAGAATTGCTCTGCTTCTTCCCATTTGTGTTCTCTAAATACTAGTGGCAGCACAAGCCTGAGGGCCGTACCGGACTCTTGACCATACCAGTGCTGTCTGGGTGGCACGGTGTCGTGCGTGCTGGACTAGCCCGAGATCGGACACGGTAGGGGACCGCTTCACAGCCATCACAAGGTGACTGTACACCAGAGCCAGAATGGAACAGCTGTGTTTAAAGAATACGGCTCTGTTCAGTCTTGTTCAATTCATCAGTCCCAGCAGTACCCAGGTTGTCCCGGGCTGCCTGCCCCCAAGCCCTCTGGCCAACGCCATCTCTTCCTATGGAGACCCCAGCCGGCAGCCGTGGAACCCCACGCCTGAGCCTCCCCCCCACATCCGCCCTTCATGTCCGCTCAGCAGCCCACCTCCAAGTCTCAAACCTCAGCCCCCCCCCGACTGCTGCCCAGATCTCCCCCCCATCCCACCCCAGGCCTTCCCCTTCCTTCCCTATGTCTCATGCCCTAGTTCCTCTGCCCCTCGTCCCAGAAATGCAGGGCCTGAGCCCTCCGCAGCACAGCCTGGGCCGCATTCCAGACCCCCGGCCCTAAACACACAGACTCCACCGGCAGTCCAGACCGCAGAGCGCCTGCACTCTAGGAGTGAGTCAGGATCCTTTCCATCTTCACCTTGCTGCATTATGTTAGAGAATCTTGTTCCATGCGATGCAGGAAGCTCGGGGTCCTGCCAGCCATGCATCTATATACCGTGTGGCCGTAAATGGGACAGTCAGTTAAGCCCCAAGCGTTGCATTGTCTGCACTCATTGACCTTTTGCTGAAAATGTCCACTTCTCGAGACCCTGTAAAGGCTGGGATGTTCTGCCCGCTTAGGAGGCTGAGCCCTTTTCAGAGCCTTCACTTGGGTGCTCTTCCTGCTTGTCTCGTGGGCCTCGTATAAGGCATAGATGGAGAGTCAGGTTCTCTCTGCTGGTTTATCCCTCCGTCTGCACCCAGTGGAAAATGAAATCCCTGAGGGTCATGCAAAGAACAAGGAAAACCATGTATTTCTCACGGGAGCTGGTTTGTCTGCTCCACACCACCTGTCTCACAAGCTCCGTACCCAACTTCCCAGTAAGATGCTTCTGAGGTACAAATGGTGAGACTTAACCTTTTGTATTAAGCAGAGACTCGCTTAGTGCCCACTGTGCACCAGCCTCTCTGACGCACTGGGGGGACCGCAGAAAATTCAACAGAGCACCGTCCACACGGAGCTCACGTTTTCGTGGGGAGGGACAGGTAGCAAACAAGAAATGAGAAAGAGACAGCACCCAGGGTGAGGCCAAGGACTATGGCGCAAAGCGTAGCCAGTCGGGGCAAAGGAGAAGGGGCCTGTGGTTTTGTTTGAACAGATGACGTTTAGGAGACCCAGAAGAACAGAGGACTCCCAGGGAAGAGGCAGAACCCTCTGGGTATAGACAGGGCAGAACCCTGGGCTGGGAACGCACGGTGCCTGTTGAAAGACAGCCTGGAGACCTGTGTGGGTGGGCCCTGGGAGCAGGAGGCTCAGGCGAGTGGAGAGGCCACCAGGAGCTGAAACCTGTGGTCTCTCAGCGGGGGGCAGGATTTTACTGAGTGGGAGAGAAACATCGGAGGGTCTTAAGCCAAGGAGGGAAGCTGTGTGACTTCCCCTTTCACGGGATGTCTCTGTTGCTGGGTTGAGCATAGACCCTGGGATGTGGAGGCAAAGAGTAGTCGGAGGCTTTCCCAGTAATGTAGGTGGCCACCAGTCGTGACTCTGGAGGCAGGAGGAGTGGCCGGGCTTGGATTCTGTTGTGAGGGAACAATCAGTAGGATTTAGTGGTTTGTAAGCCTTGGGATTGGGTAACAAGATCCCCCAGGGAGTGAGTGTGGTGGAGAAGGGCTGCCATGACTGAGCCCAGAGACCCTCCAACTTTGGGAGACCAGGCAGGGGAGGAGGGCCTGGCAGAGGAAACAGAGAAGGAGCCACAGTGACGTGGGAGGAGCCCGTGAGCTGTGTCCCAGCAGCCAGGAGGACCTGGGCCGGGGGTGGGGGCGCCGTCAGGCCCTCGCAGGAGATGCAGAAACTGATCGTTGTCGTTTAGCCTTGTCCTCATCGCCCTGACCAGAGCCGTTGCGGCACAGTGGTGTGGAGGCAAAGTCTAAGGAGGGTGGCTTCAGAAGGGAAGGGGAGGGTGAATTGGAGATGCTGGTTATCAGCCCTGTTACACGGTTCACAAGTGAGACTGCTGTCAGGGGGAGTGGTCTTGCAGGTTTCCCCAGGATTTGAGCCTGACCTTGCAGGACAGGTGGGCTCTCTTTACTGGAGTGAAATGAAGAGCGTAGACACCATCCTTTGTTCGGGTGGGGAGGCTCATGTTTGAGTGGGTGAAGGACATGGTCACATAGGTGCTTTGGGAGGATTAATAGGTGATGTGTAGGAGGGACCAAAGCAGGGGGAGACCAGAGGCCGGGACAGCCGTAACTCACATGGCAGACGTCCCAGGTGTGTGACAACAAGGCCCCCAAATCCAGGTGACAGTCCTAGGAATAGAGGTCAAGAGACACTGTCCTTGGTTTGTGACTTTAAGAAACAAGAGAGTGCATATATACCATCCTTGTTCATTATGAAAGATTTCTCCAGGGACTTCTCAGTTAGGATTTACTATTGGATTGAAATTTAATTTCTGTAACTCTCCTTTCTGCATCTGATGTACTATTAATGAATCATTTCTCCATGTTCTCTCTAAGCAAACTTTGCAATCAGTCATGCTTTGCCACCTTGCATTTGATTGTGTCCTTCCAAGGAAGGTGGGTTCCTGCCCTGTTCTCACTGGCTCACTGTGTGATCTTAGTCCGGGATCTTCACTGAAGTGCCAGGCTTCCATTTCTCATCTCGATAGTTCCTGCTACCTCGCGTTGCCCCCTGTACATACTGACTGCCGGTCTGGCTAGCCTCACCCTTTACAAAGCACTTTCCCCTCTGCTGTCTTAGGATATGAGGACAAAACCTGTGAGCTGGTTCGTACTTGTCCCATTTTACAGAAGAAACCGAGGCTCGGGGAAGTTAAGTGGATTCTCCGAGGTCACGCCACTAGTTGGCAGACTTGGGCATTCTGGTCCTAAGTTGACTGCAGGTTCCATCTCCCCAAAAATGGTGCCTCAGCTTGTGAACCCCAAGCATCCTGCCCCCCCCCCATATTCCAGGAGAGGACATTTCAGGTAAGGTGGCTCTTACAACTGTCCAGGTGCCTCTGAAAGTAAAATATTTCCCCAGTAAGGGGTCTTGGGGGTGCCTCTGAAGTTCCAAACGTATATGACCACAGGAGTAAGTCTTCACTATGACCACATGCCCGTGATCCACGTGGCCTGGCCAGATGTAGTTTTGTGTCTGCAATGCCAACCAGCTGTGAAGGGCTGTGACAGTAAATGGCAGAAGGGCTGTATGTGAGAGCTGGGGTCAGACGCAGGCCTTGGCCATGGAGGCCCTGGGTCTAGGCATGGAAAGAGCGTAGCTCCCACACTTTTTGTTTGTCCAAATCTTTTTTTTTTTTTTTTTTTTTTTTTTTGCCAAAAGATGTATCCTTTTTGGCAAAACTGCTCAGAGACAGCATCCCTTGTAAGTTCACATTAAAGGGAAATGACCCTTGGGTGTGAAGGCTCCAAACTAGAGCTCTGAGTATTTTGTGATGAAGAAGGAGATGTAGGTGGACTTCAGTCCGAGCCGTACTGAGTTCAGTGGAGCAGACCCGTACCCAGGGCAGGCTGTGAGCCACTCAGTGGGGAGGGGCCCACAAGGGCAGACTGGTCTTGCTCATGGCTGCCTCCCCAAAACGTGGGCCAGTGACGCGCTCAGGAAGTATTTGTGGACAGGGGTGATATAATTAATCCCCATGTGGGACCTCCTTCCTGACCCAGGGCACACCCTTCTACCTTCCCCACTGCTGCCAAGCAGAGCCTTCCTAAGCACCTGGGGGAGGACCCCCCTGTCCGGTCTGCTGTGTGTGGGGTTTCCCTTGCAATCTACCATGTGCAGATAGGCGGTGCGAGGATTTCAAGCCTGCTTCTCTGCTGCTCTCACCCAGGAAGGCCCTGAGATGAAGCAGAACCAGTCCCAGCTCTGGGGACCTCTGTGGGGGCTTTGGCTGCTTAGCCGTCCACACAGCTAGGTCTGGTGAATAGATCTCACTTTGGCCTTTTCTGCTGAGCTCCCTGACACCCGGGGGGCGGGGGGGGGGGGGGGGGAGGCCCTGTTGTGACGCAAAGGTTCGGTGCTGTGTGGACCCTTAGGGGAGGCGCTCAGAGGTGCTGTGGCATTGAAAGATGTCACCTAAATGTCAAGGTCACTTTTCTTTCCAGACTCTTTCAGGAAATTCGTATCACATAATCAGGGTTTCTCCGTGGGTGAACTAAACACCATGCCCTACACACCCACCCCAGAATCACCCACCGTGGGCCTACAGAATCATGACCTGTGAGAATCAGCACATTTTATAAGCCCTTCAGGTGATTGAGAGAGGACAGGAAAGTTTGACAGTCATTGGTTTCACTCCACCGGCCCCTGCTTCCATAAATAACACTGTCAGTAAATTCTCTTTTTAATTCTAGAGGTTTTGGGTATCTTTTTGAAACTATAAGTGTCTAGGCCTTGCCTTGTCTGAGGTGCCAAACCCTGAGCACTCGAAAGTCCCTATATAACTTTTGACTCCCCCAAAACTTAACTACTAATAGCCTCCTGTTGACCAGGAGCCTTACCAATATCATAGAGAGTCGATTAACACATACTTTGTATGTTATATGTGTTATATTCTTACAACAGAGTAAGCTAGAGAAAAGAGAATAGTAAGAAAATCATAAGGAAAAGTACAGTTACAGTACTGTACTGATAAAGCCCACTTATAAGTAGACCCATGCAGTTCAGACCCGTGTTGTTCAAGGTCAGCTGTATTTAAGAAAGAAAGCAGAAGACTCGGGGACAAAGGCCAAAATAACTTTATTCCTGGGGCACCAGAAGACCCAGGCCGTGGCGTCACAGAACCGGATTTGAATCCCAGCTTTACCAGTTCCTGGACACATCATCTTGGGCAATTCACTTAACCTCTCTGACTTCCTTCCCAGGCAAGAACTCCGTTAACACACAGCGGAAGCAGAGCAAACACTCTCTTCCCTGTCATTTCCCCTTCTCTCTACTTCATCTTATGGTTTACTTCTTGAAAGGCAGGTAACTACAGGATAGACAGCAGTCACTGTGAGCAGGGGATTGTTAGTTCTATTATAACTTGTACTTTATATATTTTATTTTGGACTCAGTTGGGCTACTAGTGAATATTTAGTATTACCAATGTTGAGTAACCTTATAAAAATGAGTTTAATAATATGGCAGGATCTGGCCAAAAGGAGCTATATGGTTGATGCAGACTTTTGTGTCACCTTTTGAAAATAGGGGTTCTCAAAAACTATTTATTCAAAATGTTAACCAGATGAGGAAAGGATATATTAAATATATTTGTTCTGAGCCAAAGAAAACTCTGAACTTTTTAAACTGGTCCCTTTTAGAACTTAGCTTTAAAAAGAAAAAAAGGGAAAAAACCCTGATATTTGGGACAAAGAATATTGTTCTTCTTAGAGGGTCTGGTTTCATGTTGTATCATCTTATTGATCAGAGTGCCTACATGCTCAAGTTAGATAATGGAACTGTATTTACTGAAGATCATCTTTTAGTCTACAGGGTTCCAGTGGTAACAAAGCAGACATTTTATACTTGAGCCAGGCCACATCTCGTCAGGTCTGCCTACATTCTGTTCCCATTTAGGGGAAGTGACTGGAGGGGAAATGCCTAAGAAATGTCATGAAGAGTGAAAGATGCTTTTACTTTTTCACTTCCTGGGATATATTATATATAAATGATTCAACATTCATGGATTAAAGAGAAACCGTTATTAAGGTATAGTATTTAGCTGATGGAAAGTAAAAGAAATCCAGTTCAGCCAGTCCCTATCAGCTTGCACAAAACTGCATGGCCAACACCATTTGACATGAAAAAGCAGAGCTTCTGACCCTGGTACGGGAGAAAACTTTCTCTCCCTTTTTTACATGGTCATAAGACCTGTTTCCCGTGCTTGCAAAGGTAGTGACTCTCTAGCAGTAGGTGATATAAATGCAGAAACTGGATCTTTCATGTCCCAGGATGTATTGTACTGAATTGAATGCACCATCCATTTGGATTGAGGAAACAAAAGTCAAGAGTAAGTAGCTCCTCCATCATCTCTTATGAAAAATGTCCCTTTCTTTTAGAAATGTATGTCCCAGAACCAACCAATATACCCATTGAGAAAACGAATCACCGTGGAGAGATTGACCTAGAGGTTCCCTTGTGGCCGACACCCAGTGAAAATGACATCATCCATCTCCCCAGAGGTAAGTGCTAAAGTCGACTGAGAGCTCTGTAATCTTACATGTGGTCTACTTTTTCTTTTTATTTTAACTTCCTTTGGGTATCTTTTTAAATGGCAAGCCCACATAAGTTCAAATAAGGACTCCAGGGAAGACCTGCTTGGCTGTAAGATATTTAACCCAGAATGATAAAATAAGTCTGCAGGTAACTGGATAATATGCCTCCTTCTGGCCCCACATGCTCCGAGACTTAGTGATGATAGAAAGAAAGATGTTCTTTGTCCTAAGATTCTGGTATCTGGAATTTCTAAGCCAGCTCTCCTATTTGTACGTATGTAAGCAGAAGAATACATTATTCAGTCCCTGTGGATTCTGGACTAAGCAATTGTGCATTAGGTTACCCTCTGCTTCTAGGTTGTTCTTACTCCATGAGAGTTCAGCTTATTACATGTGCTGATTTTTCCACTCATCAGGTTTATTCCTTTTTTCCCCCAGCTCTGTCCCTTTCAGTTGTGTGTAACAGACACATTATTCTGTCTCTCAGTAGTTAAGTGATAAAGCAAGGCAGGGTTCCTGTCAATATTGCCCTCTCTTTAAAAGTAGACCCCTTGATCAAGAGTATAAACTTCCTCTTAGCCATGACTCAACACCGCCTCCTGTCTACTCCAAGGACATTCTCAAAATCACCACTATGCAATTTTTATATCTTTTGGGAGAAGCAGTATTCGTTGCTTGAGAGATGAATGGTCTGTTGTTACTCTAGATAGTCTGCAGGTTATGCTTCTTTAGATCAAGCCAGATAACCAGAGAGCCAAACTCCTGGACCCAGCGTTTTGGCTACTTACATAACTGCTGTGACTGAATTGTGCTTTATCATTACGTTTAAATTCATTCAGTCAAGAAATATTAGGGCCTACTCTGTGCCACACACTGTTCTAGATGCTGGCTTTGGTCATTAGAACAGCCTTATTTACTGCAATATATTGAGGACCTGTGCATTACTTAGCACCTCTGTTACAAAGTCCCTGAGGAGGATATTTCTTCATGTGTCAGTAGCAGGAAAATTTGTACTTCTCCTAAGCAAGATTTTTTTTTTTTTAAGATTTTATTTATTTGACAGAGACAGCGAGAGAGGGAACACAAGCAGGGGGAGTGGGAGAGGGAGAAGCAGGCCCCCCATGGAGCAGGGAGCCCGACGCAGGGCTCGATCCCAGGACCCTGGGACAATGACCTGAGCCGAAGGCAGACGCTTAAGGACTGAGCCACCCAGGCGCCCAGCAAGGTTATTTTTTAATGTTGATGACACTGTAATTTTGTTGATGGTACTTGTTTCCTCTTTTGCTTTTGCTGCTAGGAAGCCCAAAGCTCGATTTTATGGCCTTTTTGCATCAAAACAGAACTTAAGCACTGGACTGAATTTTATAAATAGACTTGAAGCTTCCTTTTCCTTTCACTAAATTTCCCTTAACTTTTCAATTTCCTTGTATGACATACATTCCTAAAACCATTTGCTATATCATTTGGAATGTGGTAAGGCAAAAATTCATTCCTTTATTCATTGTGTTTTTAAAACCTGAATTCATCAGTAAGATGTTATTTTGACCTTTGGTATTTGTCTTGATGCTGATAAATATGTTTTTTTCAACTTCCTGTAAAGTATGACCATCTGCACTGGGTAGAATGAGTAGGAAGGTCCTCTTCTTCCCATCCCCCCAAGGCCCCCCCCACACACACAGAGGAAGAAGCATATTAATAAAAATCTGATTTTTAAACTGTAGACAGTCTTAGTATCACAAAGCTGTGCTATGATGAGCTGAGTTTCCAGAACAGTTTAAGAACAACTCTTTTTGATTGTGTAATTCCTGCATCTTTCACTAACTTGGTTTTTGATGCATTTAGACAATCTGAACACAGTAGTTTATTTGAAAGAAAATAAAAGTAAGGGAACTTCCAGGGAGTGCTCCTGATTGACATAGAGTTAACTAACCTAGTGATCTCTGCAATATTTATGGCAAGAATGATGATTTAAAGGAACAGAAAGACCTGCATTCATAAGAACAAAAATGTTGTCTCCTGTGCAGTATATTAACTAAGGCAGGAAAATGATCTATTAGGCCTAGTGAGTTTTCAGCAATTTTATGAAGAGGGAGACATTTTTGCTTAGAGCTCAGTAAACCAGAATATCAACCAAAAGACCAGACTCTTGATGCTGGCATAGTTTTTACTGTTACATTAGTAATTAGTCTTGGCTGTTAATATGGTAAGTCCAAGAAGAGACTTTGTTCTAGTCTCCTATTTGCTGGTAAGCGGGGAGCTAAGTTAATGTTTCTGCTTCCGAATCTTAGAGAAGACCATATAGGTTAATGTTAATCAAAATACTTTCAGTAATAGTTCAGTCAGTTTATAAGGATGAAGCAAGAACCAGCTTCATCCTGCCCAGTTGTTAACCTGCTCACCCTAATACTTCCTCTCTCACATCCATCCCTAAGAGCTCTGCCCTCTCCGTAAGAGCTCTCTGGATCTTTACATTTGAATCGTTTAGCCTGAAAGCATTGGGAAGAAATAAAACCAAGTCATTGATTTGCATTTGCAGTGTAACTAAAATAATCCTTAAAAATTCTTGTTTAGGTAATAAATGCTTGTTAACTGTTTTTCTCCTAGACATGGGTCACCTACAGGTAGATTACAGAGATAACAACAGGCTGCATCCGGGCGAAGATTCTTCACTGGACTCCATTGCCTCGGTTGTGGTTCCCATAATAATCGGCCTCTCCATTATAATAGCATTCCTATTCATCAATCAGAAGAAACAGTGGATACCACTGCTTTGCTGGTATCGAACACCAACTAAGGTATTTGTCCTGAAAAAGTTTGTCTCTTGAGTGACTGAACTAGGAAAGCTTGCGTGCTCACATTTCCTTAAATTGCTTGATGTCTTTTATATTTGCCAGTGAAAATTTTGCTTTGGTCTTCACGGCCTCAAATGGACAGCAAGCTGTAGCCGGCCATCCACTACAGAGCACATCCAGCACAGAGCACGTGCCTGGGGATGGAGCAGTCAGTCAGTGGTGAATTACCCATCATCCACTGGTTAATGAATCCTGACCTTCCACACAGCCAATGTCCTGGATTTCAAGTTTTCAAAAAAAAAATACTTCTGGATTCATTGTTTATATTAGAAATGAAAACCTGAATTTCTCAGTGATCTATCAGCTTAGAATTGGGAAAGAAACCTAGAAAGAGGGCGCCAGCACTCGGGTGAGAGCCATAAGACCGCTCAAGCGTCCTGAACATACACAGAACTCCAAAGGACAGGGAGACGTATCCAGGGCAAGCACCCGGGGGACAGGTGGCAGAAGATCCTGAAGAGACTGTAAAGTAACACTAGACCAGGCAGAGAGGGGCACATTTCATACTGAGAAAGGAAGACTATGTATTTGTTGTCAAATCAGCCTATTTTAAAAGCCAAGAAAATTCATTCTCATTAAAGGGAAAAGTCATGACTTTTTCCAACCCTGAGTCTACTTTTTACATTTAGTCTTTTTTCTTTAAGAAAAAAATCATATACCCTTAAGAATTTGAAAACAGCTTGAATAATTATTTTAATTCAGTTTACCACCGAGGTAACTCTTCCATATAAAATTTCTGTTGGATGCTTATCCGGCCTCTGATTTTCTTTCAAGAAATACACTTTGGGCACCACCTCTGCTGGGCACCTGTGGGGTCAGGACACAGGACTGGGCAAGACCCAGTCCCCACAGCGAAAAGCTGGGAAAAGAGACCAGTTCATAATGTGCATGGAGTGGCTGGCTACAGACAGGGGCTGGCTCTGTGATTTAACATTGTCTGTTTATCTTAAAATCTGCCTATCTGGTGACTCCCACTCCTTCAACCCTTACAAGTGCTAGCCTGCATGTTAAGGATTTGAAAATAGTTCCATGGTTTCACCGTTCTCTTTTTTTCAGTTCCTTCATCCACTCCATCTGACATCATTTATTGACAGTTCACTTCTAAACGGTTTGTCAGGCAGGATCCCTTACGAAACTACCGCGGGTGCTAGAACAGGGTGTAGACTCCACGTCCAGTCTGCCTGTCAGTGTCCTGCGAAGCTATCACCTCACTTGAGTTGGGACTAAATTTGTTAACTTAGGATACATAAAATAGCTAATTCTTTGTGGTTTTTCCTCCTCTCATCAAATAGCCTTCTTCCTTAAATAATCAGCTGGTGTCTGTGGACTGCAAGAAAGGAAGCAGAGTCCCCGTGGACAGCTCACAGAGAATGCTAAGAATTGCCGAACCGGATGCGAGATTCAGTGGCTTCTACAGCATGCAAAAACAGAACCACCTACAAGCAGATAATTTCTACCAGACAGTGTGAAGAAGGGCGATGTCGATGAGGTTTTGAAAGACAGAAAACGACTAAATCTGCTTTTAAAAGTAAACTAGAATTTGTGCACTTGCTTAGTGGATCGTTTTGGATTGTGACTTGATGTACAGCGCTAAGAACTTACCGGGATGGGCTCTGTCTACAGCAGTGTGCAGAACAAGCATTCCCACTTGCCTCAAGATAACTGACCAAGTGTTTTCTTAGAACCAAAGTTTTTAAAGTCGCTAAGACATACTTGCTTGTAATATAGCTGCAGAGATACTTGGGGACGGGGACAGTTGAGTTTGGTTGGGGAGATGGGCTGGGAGGGTGGTGTTGGGAAGGCAAATTGGTCAGCTGGGCTCGGGGACGGGGGAGAAATCCTGTTAAAATAAAAGCAGTTGAGTGGCCCAGAGGAGCTTTTTTTCCTTCAAGACTGCACTGGTTGCTGCAAAGCTCAGGCCCAAGTGAGCAGGGAAAACAAAGCCCGTGCGACCCAGCTGCCGTAGCCACCGTAGGACTGCAGACGAGCGCACCAGCACCTGGCGCTAGCTGTGCCCGGGCTACCGCCACGAGGTCCTGGTCTGTACGCTCCCACCGCGGTGGGCAGTGAGGAAGCAGGAGAGAGGCGCTGCGGCATTTCTCCGACGCGGGGTGTTAAGGAGATAGACAGTTATACTTTTTGCTGCTTTTGTTTTCTTCCAAGCCAATCAGCCAGTTCCTAGCAGAGTCAGCAGGTGAACGAGACCTAAGTCATTTCTTGACGTGAGCACTGGAGCTTCTCTTACCACCGCGTGGCAGGAAGGAGGCAGAGGGCAGAGGACACCAGGTATTCCCAGGGGCTGTACTTCATTGTCTGTCGTGGCTTTGTTCTCTTGTTGGGTGTTCATAGTTTTTGTTGAAGCTCTAGCTTAAGAAGAAACTTTTTTAAAAAAGGACTGTTTGGGGATTTTTTTTTTCCTTATTCTATACTGATTCTACAAAATAGAAACTACTTCATTTTAATTGTATATTATTCAAGCACCTTTGTTGAAGCTCAAAAAAAAATATGCCTCCTTAAACTTTAGCAATTATAGGAATATTTATGTAACTATCTTATGCTTCAAAAAAACAAAAGTATTTGTGTGCGTGTGTATATAATATATATATGCATATATATTTATACACATACAATTTATGTTTTCCTGTTGAATGTATTTTTATGAGATTTTAACCAGAACAAAGACAAACAGGCATTCCATATCAGTGCTTTTGATCACCTACAAATTTTTAAGAACACAAAATTTCATTCTACCTGCAGTTTAATTGGGAAGAAAGATGTGTGTGGTGAGTGTGTGAGGGTGTGAGGGTGTGTACGCACACGCCTTGTGCAGTCGGCATCACACCTGCTGTGGAGAAGGTATTCCTTTATTAAACTCTTCTCCCTCATTTGGATATGCTCTCTGTTGGTTTTCAATTTGCTCACTGGCCAGAAACATTGATGGCAGTTTATCTGCATCGCTAATCAGCTCCTGGATTTTTTTTTTTTTCTTCAAACAACTGTTTGAAACAACTACTGGAATATTGTCCATAATAAGCTGGAAGTTTGTTGTAGTTTGCCTCAAATATAACTGACTGTATACTATAGTGTTAACTTTTCAAACAGCTCTTAGCACTTTTATACTAATTACCCATTTGTGCATTGATTTTTCTTTTTAAAATGCTTGTTGTGAAAGACACAGATACCCAGTATGCTTAATGTGAAAAGAAAATGTGTTCTGTTTTGTAAAGGAACTTTCAAGTATTGTTGTAAATACTTGGACAGAGGTTGCTGAACTTTAAAAAAAAATTAATTTATTATTATAATGACCTAATTTATTAATCTGAAGATTAACCATTTTTTTGTCTTAGAATATCAAAAGGAAAAGAAAAAGGTGTTTTAGCTGTTTGCATCAAAGGAAAAAAAAGATTTATTATCAAGGGGCAATATTTTTATCTATTTCCAAAATAAATTTGTTAATGATACGATGTTACCAAAATAGATTTACATCAGCCTGATTAGTATAAAATTTTGTCGACAATTAATCCATTCCTGGCATAAAAAAAATCTCTATCAAAAAAATTGTAAATGCTTGCTTTTTGTTTTTTTCAATCATGGCCATATTATGAAAATACTAACAGGATATAGGACAAGGTGTAAATTTTTTTATTATTATTTTAAAGATATGATTTATCCTGAGTGCTGTATCTATTACTCTTTTACTTTGGTTCCTGTTGTGCTCTTGTAAAAGAAAAACAAATATAATTTCCTGAAGAATAAAATAGATATATGGCACTTGGAGTGCACTGGGGTTCTACGGTTTGTTTTGTTTTCCTCAAACCACGAAGCCATGAGGGAATTATTTGCAGCTGGGTTCTTGGCAACAGATCAATACTTTGAATCTCAATCTCAGAAAGGACTAACAGTCCTTGTGTGTTAAGGTTGTCAGTCTGACCCTCCAGCCCCCTGCTCCCAGCAGCTCCAGGGCTGCTCTCAGAGGGCAGGCCCCACCCTGCAAATCCTTGTACAAAACCCTGTCTCGGGGTAGGTGGCACTTCGATGCTGCTCTTAGGGAGACTTTTAAAACCTGCCTGTTGTCAGTCACAAACCAGAAACCTGCTCACCCTCTCCTCACTGGTATCAGAATCCATCCATCGTGTGTGCGAGAAGGGCCAAGGTGGGAAACACTGGTAGTTTACCACTGAGGAAGCAAGTTTATCAGACAAAATCAGAGAAATCTCATTATTAGGGGACTGGGAGTTGAAAGGAAAAAAAGTACTTTTTCATACACTCCAGAAGCATCAACTTAAGAATGAACTATAAACAGAACACTGTTGAATCTCTACCCAAAAAACCTATCCTCGAGGACTTTTGACTCTCTCGTATGCCTTCTAAAGTGCTATTTCCTTAGTATAGGCAAAATTTTTACAAATTTGGATCAATTTAGTTGAAGTTATTAATTGTATTAAGTACGCATCTTCATCAGTTCGAGAGCAAGGAGCGAGTTAAGTCCCACATAGTCACTATCCAATAACGCACTGATAAAACAAGAAACTAGCTCAAGCTCCACATAGCCCTAGGTAACCACGGGGATGCCAAGTCAGTCTCCAGCTCCAACCTGAGCCGCTGCCTTTGCAGCCCTGGCGTGCCACTTACCCCGTAGAATGAGGAATAGGGATGGGCCTGTGTGCTCACAGATGTTGAAGTGGAATTTTAAAGCCCTGACAGGTCCTCTGTAACTCTTCCCACACTCCCATGGTCTGAGGGAGGGAGCTGCCATAGCTGTCAGGAATGTCTCACCGACCCAGGGAAAGAGCAGGACTTCTGTCATTCCACAGCAACCCAGGGCAACCTGGAAAAGTCTCTCTCCCCCCTCCTGACCATCATGAAGCTAATCAGGGTTTACCAGCTTACACACGGTAGTGACAGACGACATGTAGAACGTAAAAGGAAGAATCTAGCACTGCAAGGGAAGAAAAGTCTTAAGAAATACAACAAAAACTCAAAAAAAAATCTCTCCAACATATATTACCCTTTTTTCCAACATTTATTAAATGGCAATGACTTGACTGGAACTGGCAGAAAAGTGTTTCAGGACCAGTGCTGGATGGATGAGTAGCTGCTCCCCGGAGTAGCACTTGGGGAGGACGCCCCCGCACGAAGGACATGGACCGGGAGTGGGGGCGGGGGAGTGGGGGCGGGGGAGTGGGGGCGGGGCGCGGCTGCGCAGACACGAAAGCACCTCAGGGGACACAACCTCCTTGTAAAGCACACTTCGCAGACATATAGACATCCCAAGTTCAACAACACAAAGTTCTGAAAGTGAACGGCAACTTAATGGTTAACATCTGAACAGTGGTGAAACCCGCAGCAACCTCCAGCATCAGCCCGCTCCCCACCAGGGAGAGCGCACGTTCGGCTTCCACTTCTTCCAAGAACAGCCCGCGTTTCCGTTTCGGTCAGTCCCCCTGGACAACACTGGTAGGTAACATTTACCCTGACGGTCCCCTTGGAAGGATCAGCGTCGGTCCTCGCCACCACCGAAGAATAGCTACAGTATAAATCTCTCAATGCTTTAATCTAGTTCTTCAGTGCAGTTCAGACCTAGAAGGCCGTAAGAACTCAACTGGACATGCTGTCAGCTCAGGAAGAATATAACTGCGCATGCACAAACATGACTTCCCTCTTCCTCTACAAAGTTGGAGAGAAGAGCTCATAATTGTTAGTATTTAACACGAAACACCTCTAGAATTCAGAACAGTGCCATTCTTCTCTTGGTTCAAAATACAAAGAATTAGTGAAAGCATGATCTAGTAATACTGAATCACAAACCCAAGTTCAAGTGTGCTGAGTTTCCAATGGCAGGAAGGGAATGGTAGCCAGCTTTCAGAACAATGCTGTACGAAATCTAACTTGTAGTCCACGAAAGAAAGCTGCTCCTGACGCGAAGCTGCCCTATGTAGGGCACAGAACTAGAGGAAGAAAAAAAACTTTTAAATAGAAATGTAGATTTTGTATATATTTACACAAGATGTACATACATATGTATAGAAAAACATACAATTAAATCATGAGAACAATGCAAGGGTCTACAGCAGCAACTTTTTAAAAAAGGTTTGGAAAGGCTACACCCAACAGTGAAAAGTTCTAAGACACATTTATTAAAATTGCCCAGAAATGAGATACCAAAAGGCCATGTCTCAGGATACCACTTAAGAGATAAGAACCCATAAGGTTAGCCCTATACCGTCAGGTTTGTAACACAGCCAAGAAGCTCCCCAGGAAGTGAAAGGAGAGTGCAAGTCTACACACACACACACACACACACACACACACAGAGCAACCCTGTCTACACTGCCACCCTTCGGTGCAACCCGGAGGCCACGGCAGGGTCGTTCAGCACGTGCGAGAAAAAGCTTAAGGAGCCCGTACAGCATCCATCCCACCCTTCTCAGGCCAAATGAGGCCACTTCTCTACCTTCTTTCATTTCATACCTTCGCATTAAAATGAACACTTAGCAGCCAAGCCATGGTCTCTATTGTTACACAACCATGAGGAAGTCCCACCAAGAAAGTAGGAGGAGAGTTTTCCCTTGAGCAGGAACCCCCTGCCAGGCGAACCTTCTAGTGGGCTGGGGACCAACCCCCAAGGTAGAGGAATCGCTGACTGGCTGTGGACTTCCAGGATGGGTGGAAGAGAGCATTTCAGTCACCCCGTCTGCATAACCCCCGTCCATACGTGCCCATGCGACTGAACACCTCTGAGCGTCACACACACAGGCCTACTTACGTGCTCGGACCACAGAGTCACCACCTGGGTCTGAACCCTAGCTTCTTTTCCAGCCAGTCCTCACAAAGCAGAGACAAAGCACAACACATGCACACAAGCAGCTCGTGAGACGCAGCTCCAGTACAGACCAGCCTGGCTCACAGGCTGGAGCATGGAGCACAGAATTAGGTAAGTGCTGCTCCCTGAAGGCACGTGGTATAGGTTCAGTTACAGGCCTGGATTTTCAGAGGAAAAACTTCAACAGCATTTGCCCCCAGAGCACTCTGTTCTCTGGGTCGTAAAATTCTTCCATGCAGTCAAATGATAAAATAGCCAGAGAATGTTTCAGAAGCTCATTCTATTTCTGGCGCTCATGGTAGTGCCCTAGGGACCTGCTATAATTAAAAATTAAGACATGTTCTTTATGTTCATCTCATTCCTGTTTCACATCTGTAAGAACAAACCTCAGAACAATCCAGCTTTCATACCAATGCTAGCACAACATAAAAGCAAACAAAGGTGTCAGGTATTAAAAAAGAAAATTCAGAATGTAATAGGAAGAAAAAGCCCTCCATCAGAAGAACACAACTTACTTAAAATTTCAATTTATTCTTTTCAAACCCCTCCCCCTCCCCCTAACCTACTAATGACTGGCTCCACTCCAAGTCTCTTACGGGTGATACTTAATGTACCACTCACTTGGAGCTCCCAGTACATCCTGAGGTTTCCTCTTTATGAAGCTATGGTAAAGAAAGCTATGGTCTGAGTTACTTAACCTCTCAGAAATCCCAACCTTCCTATGGTTCAGCCAGCAACTCTGATGGAGGAGAGGGAGAACCCAAAGGAAAATGTTACCAGAAGAGGATTGCTCTCAATATTGGATCATACCCTACAGGATGCATTTTGTGATGCTTGGAAAATCCGTCACCTGGATAACTGCTGCCTTATAGAAAATAATTTCCCTGTATTAGTATTAGTTTTAGTTTAGTATTAGTTTTGCCTACCATTTAAAAAGTTCATCAGTTCCCTCTTTATCATCCAAATTTTGATCTTCCCTCAGCAAAGTAAGTGACCTCATTAACTTCTCAAATGACCTTCCTTTTCTCATCCCTGTTCCCAACCTGTGATATTGATCTTGCTAAGATTTATGGCTCATTTTTCATTGTCCTAGTTGATGAAAATCCACTCTTTTTCTCCCTCCCCTGCCTGTCCCTTACAACAATCCCTCTCATATTCCCTTTGGGACTCTTCACTGATTTGACTGTTCTCTCTTTCATCCATCCTCACTACCTGTCCTTCCCTTTCCATCGTCCCCAAGATGGCAGAGACCACCCTACTCAACCCCTCCCAGTGTCAGTCAACACCTCAGACTCATATAGTTTTGGGAATGTCTCCATAATATTTCCCCCGCTGCCTGCCTCCATCCTTACAGCTGAGTTGTGCAACGTATTTCCACCAGCTCAAGACCCCAAATAAGAGCTGAATTTTATGTACCATAATTCGTAACATGAGTAGCCATAAATAAGCCATGCATCTATCCTCACTCTGCACAAATGACATTGATTAAAGTGCGTCTGGGAATTACTTTCTAATCTATTAGCAAGACGATGCATTCATCGACTCATCAAATCTTTCCAACCATCGCACGCACCACATCCTAACACTCACCTTTCAGTATATAATCAGTTAACAAGCTCGGGACCTTTTCACTGTCCTCTTTCATGGCACGAAGAACTGAAAAATAAAGGCGAGAAAGACAAGGCAACAATTTCAAATTCCCATCGAAGATCTCATTTACACTGTAGCATTAATATGGTACAACCCATCCATGCAAATTATTATTTTCTGGATATGGAAATATACCCACAAATGCTCAAGAACGTACTGTAGTTAAGTCCTTACTCAGGTGAGAACATTCCTGTTGCCCGAGACTCATCTCCCTGATTTAAAACTTCCAAACAGTGGAATCAGGAAAGAGGAATCAGGTTATTTACACAGAGCCTCAGGTCTGTCGTCATAAATACTGGAAAGCGAGGTCCCGTCATGAGCACTTCCGTAGGCCCCAGGGAGCGGATAGCCTCAGTCGGTAGATCTCACAAGCTGGAGAAAGTCTTCGATAAATGACTAGTGAGCTACACTCTCCAAGGAGCGTGTCTGTCAGCCTTCTTGGAAATGGGTAAAAGACCAAAACAAAGAACAGACTTCACAGAGTAGCACCCTGCCAGGCTGCCTGCTTCTAGACTATGGAGGAACCTTGGCGAATTAGCCTCATCCTAAAGGAAATCTTTGACAATTTTATCTCTAAGCAAAGATGAATAGAAAAATCAGTTATTTGAGTGGTTAAAACTCTAGGCCACCCAGGTACACATAAACACATGAATAAACACTACACTTGCACAGTACTCTCCCCAGAGCATCCTGGGGAAAATGCCACACTCTTTTCCCCCAGACATAGGACAAAACAACATGGTGCAAAACCCTGTCTTTCCCACTTCCTCGTCGTGGGACTTTGAGCTAGTTCCTTAACCGCCCAGTGCACCAAGTTCCTCATTTGTAAAATGAGAACCATCATCAGACCAGTCTCAAAGGCTTGTTGTGATTACCAAGTTACTAATTCAGATGTGAAGGACTTAGAATAGTGCCCCGCACAGAATATAGGCTATGTAAGCATTAGCCGTATTTATGAACACAATATTATTCTAATTCTTACTACTATTGCTATGTGCTTCCAATAGCTTTTATGAAGAAGGCTACATAACCAGAAATGCTACCCCTCTCTGCAGGATGTCTCCTGTGGCCAACATCTCCCAGGTGGTGGCCACAGACGCTCCAGTTCTCCCCCAGGTTTTTAGGAGATAACCACTTCTTACTTTCAAAGTGAAACTCATACTAACTTGGACATTCATTCACACCCCCTACACATGTTCACTCACCCAGAGATTCCAAATGGTGGCCGCCTACAAATACATCATCTAAGAATCAGCCTGAAGACATTTTGATGTGGGAATTATGATGACTTTGGTTTGGCCAAGTATGTTTGTCCTTGATCTGAGAAGCCGAGGTTTTTCAGTAATTCCTGGCTTCCAAGGCAATATTTATGTCCCCTTCTGAAAGGGCTACTCTGTTCAGTATTTCTGCTTCCCATGATGTTTTAGATTTGTTTCCAGTTCTACATAAAGTCACATGCCATAAGCTAGCATTATTAAAAAGTACAGTGGACTGGGAACTAAGAGACCCAGCCCTGTAATTAACCATTCCCCTGTGTGATCTTGGACACTCTATCGTCATGAGTTCCTCCGGAAAATCAGAGGGCTGGCCACCCAGTTAATCTCTTCATTCTCTATTTTAGCCTGGCTCACATCACTTGATTTATCCATATTTTGGTATAAAAGGCTTTGAAAGTATTGTTCACCAAAGGAAGGAATAACAACTTCAGGGAGCAGGCAGGCACCTCCCTTGCGCTCATCCCACCCATGCCTCCATACCCCTAAATCCCAAAAGAGCTCTCGTCACCAGTGTCCATTCCTGTGATTCCCTCTCACTTGGCTCCCTCTTTAATCAGCAGTTATTACAAATCTTTACAGTTAGAAAAAACCTAACAGGTCAGCAAATCCAGTCCCTTCAAGGAAAACAAAGCTGAGTAACTGACTTACCCCAAATCAAACAGATGTTAATTTATTTACTATGAGGGAAACACAGCAAATACTTTCATCCTTGTTTTTCATTGTGACCATGAGAAAGTAAGTAACATCCAAGGATATCACTGTAAATAACAGGGATAGAACCAGAATTCATGGCTCATTTATGGCTCTCCCAAGAGATAGTCAATGGAATGTATATTTAAGTCTAACAAATTATTTTAAAATGCAAGCCTCTTGAAGGTGGAGTATTTTTGTCTGCTTTGTTCACTAAAGTATCTCAATGTCCAGAACACAGCCTGGCACAGAATAGGCCTTTTTAATATTTGCTGAGTGACTCTTCTTAAAATATTACTACCAATTCGGGCGCCTGGGTGGCTCAGTTGGCTAAGCGACTGCCTTCGGCTCAGGTCATGATCCTGGAATCCCAGGATCGAGTCCCACGTCGGGCTCCCTGCTGAGCAGGGAGTCTGCTTCTCCCTCTGACCCTCCCCCCTCTCATGTGCTCTCTATCTCTCATTCTCTCTCTCTCAAATAAATAAATAAAATCTTTAAAAAAAAATATTACTACCAATTCAAATTCTACCTGTGACTACTACCTTGGATTCAGGGTTCTACATTCCTAAGAAACGAGAGTGTTTTAGGCCACATTCTAAATCTTTCCTATTGAGTTACTGACAATCATATTTACAGAAGCTCCATGAAGGACCTTATTTATTGATAAATGATATGATCTCAAACATCCAAGAGATGATGGAGAATCAAGTTACACTTTTTTCCCTCAAAAGTTCAGCTTGTAAATATTTCAAAAAGAAAAAGCACAAAAAATACAAATCAACTCTGGATTTAGTGTCATGTTTGATGTTATAAGCCATCCATGGTTTCATTCTCAATAAATGATGACATCATCCCTCATTTACTACTCTAAATTGACAAAGCAAAACAACAGCAACAATCAACCAACCAAAATCAGTATTTTGAATCAGCAAAAGTAAATACGGTAAGAGTTTAACTTCATCTTTGCTCACTTTTTGTTAATATTTGAAGATCTTCAACAGATGGTGGTCCGTTTTTTTTCTCATAAGGAATGACTGTTGTCAAGTACTGCCAAGTCAAAGAAAAAAAAAAATCACTTAAATCTGAATGACCTTATCTGCAAAAATTTGATACAGTTACTAAAGGTCTATTTTATAACATGAAACATGAAGTGTCTTACTATCTCAGCTGGAGCTCATTTTTTTGCCCACCTCTATCTGTTTCATTCAAGCCCAATGTTAACATAAATATCCATTTTTTCATCTTTCAGTTATTGAAAATTTCACAAAAGTAGGTCTGAGGGTGATCTGTTCAATTTGTTCATTATTAAAGTCTTATCTAGCATTCTCCTTGTATATTTTCAACATACTTTGGAAATAGTAATTTAAAACTAAAAACGTAGTTGTAACAGTTCTGCATAAACCAAATCATTCCCAACAGCCAAATAATTCTGTTTCAGACCATTTTTTTCTGGTTGAACAAAATGGTCACGTGGATAACTTGACAACTTTAAAAACACATACCAGCTTCCTCCAGAAGCTATCTTAGACATGCGTACCAATTTTAGAGGTGTATTATTATTATTATTCTAAATTATTTAGGATGTTTAAAGGCATTAAGGGAAAAGAGAAAAGTGAAAGGAGAGAATGGCCTAGTGAATAATAAAAATTCACATCTGATACTGAGACAAACAGCTTCGTTCACTACCGTAAAGGCTCACAAGTATCAGAGTTATGGCCTATTAAGTATGTCCCATGACAGCAGAACCTAAAAATGATTGTCCAGATGTTCCTATTCTGACCACTCCACCGAAAACTATCTAGTTCAGTGTGGTTTGCATGTGCTCATCTGGAGATCTACTGTCTTTTACTCAGAATCTTTTGAGACCCACCCATTACTTAGTCCTTGCTCTAAATCTCTGCTCTATTCCTAACCCTCCGTGAGTGATTTCACGCTTGGGTGACCTCATAATCAAAAGACAAGGTAAAATGGTTTAACAGGAACTGGCTCCCTAGGTACAGAAAAGTAGGAAAAGTGAATTATTCCACGTTTAAGAAACAATTCCCACCATCTTTTTGGTGTAGACTTCTCCAAGGTGATACCCAATTGTGGCACTGGATGTTTCTCCGTGAAGGAAACCGGAAACAAGCCCCCCTGGGGCTTCACAACAGCGTGAGCCTCAGGCAGGCTGGCCTCCGAGAGAGAGCGCGTCAGGAAGCAGCGCCACCCACACCCCACCCCCAGCGCGCTAACCAGCTACGCTCTCTGTCCCACTGGTACGTGTAGGTCAGTCTGGAAGCTTTTTTTTATACCATCCTGTGAGTCTGAGAGAGGGAGAGGTGCCAGAATAAAAAAAAAAAAAAAAAAATTTAGACCATCCCTTCATGGAGCTGGAAATGTCCGTGTAAAGGATTATTTAATATTGATTATTGCCCTTCTTGCCCTTCTACACTCCAACGCTTTCTTTTGATAAACTGCCAAAAGCTACATTCTGCACTTTCTCAGTCTTAAGAGCTACACTGAAAAGTTTTCTTTGTGAAGTGAAAATTTCAAATTGTGAAAAGTAATTTTAAGCACACTCATTAATGTAGATGTGTTTCCTGTGTTCATGATCCTCCTTAAATCATTATACAAAAATGTTAATATAAAGCAAATTACTACACAATTGACTGCGTACTTCTATCCACGTAGACTTTTGTATAGATCATGTCGCATGCCTCACTTGGCAGAGAGTGAGCTGGCTGACTACATGATACACCTTAAAAACACTTGAATTTCGTTTAAAAGGAGGTAAGATATATATATCCTCTGACCGACACGTGTGACCCAGAACTCCTGTCAAAAAGACACAACAGCAGCTTTCTTCCCCGGCAAAGTGATACCTTGTTTCTCAAACTTTTAGAGTTAGCATAGTATATTCTAGTTTAGTTATATATTCTATACATGCAACTCATTAGGTCAGGGCAATTTGTTTAAAGGCAGTGGAAAATGGAGCTCTCAAACATGTATGAAGAATGCATTTATTTAGTCTTTTGTCCAATTTGAAAAATGCTTCTTCCTAAAGGGAATTGTATGTATTATCGAGACCATAAAAATGATGAACTTTCACTTCTCTCTTTTAAGCAACAGTCTTAGTAAATTAGTCAAACTGCCAGCTTTCAGGACCTTCACTTACGCAGGAAATGAAAAAGCAGAGAATAAGGAAAATAAGGGTAACCCAGCACCTGTTTCTCTCCACCTGAATTTCCAAAGGTGTGGCGGAGGCCGTTCTGAATGACATTTGAGATCCCTTCCATGCTGAAGCGCTAAAGGCAGCAATATACGGCCCGGAAGAAAAGGACAGAGAAAGAAGTTCAAAGACTATTAGTAAGAATGCACCACCATGATTTATGTGCCCAAGAGACAAGCAGTTAGAAAATGCCATTAGTCATTCAGATAAAGCAGACAAAATCATGCTGTTTTTAAACAGTTTTTGCTTCCATTCCCTTGCAAGTCAAATGCAAAAACAACGCTTTTATGCTACTATATTCAGGAAGACTTTCCTCACCTGGCTGATAGATAAATTTGCTCTAATGTAAATATCCTAAGTTGTACACATTTTTGTCTTAGGCAAAATTTACCCGGTAACTTTAAGATACCTCTTGATATTGTTTACCTACATTGTATCAAAAGTCTGAAAACTTAATACTAACAGTATGCATATTTTCAGCCTAAGTGTGCATATTTCTACCGCAAGTTTGGAGAAACATGAACATAACATTTGGCAAATGAGAATGCTGTTACTTGGAGAGCTGAGGACGGCTTCCCACTCGCTCTTCGGGCCACCTGCCACTGCCTTGGTGCAGAAAACTCGAACCGCAAGAGCACATATGCTTCCTGGAGAGCAGAGTGGATCCCACGTGCCAGCAGGCCCTGCACACTTCTACAGAGACTTTCCCACTGTTTCTAGGAAGCAATTCTAGCTTCTTCCCCCAGCAACCTCCAAGGCTTCTGAGAACTCACTGTACTCTAAAGGAAATAGTTTTTCCCTCAACTACTTATCTTGATTTGTAACCAGTCTGCAATGCCATCAGACCGGGGAAGAGGCCAGTGGCACCCCTCTGGCTGCTGAGTCAAAGGCCTGAGATGGATTCTTAGGGCATGACTAATTAAGGAGGAAGGCATCCCGGAACGGGAGTTCAGTCCCCATTGACCAGATGGGTCCTCTCTCTGGATTTTTACAGAGGAAAGTTGAAACAGTAAACACATGTGAGGAGTCCATATAACAAATATTTACCAGGCCCCATGGAACAGAAGAGGAAAGCAAGGCAATGGTCTCTGCTTTCAAGAACATATGGTTTAGGGCGCCTGGGTGGCTCAGTTGGTTAAGCGGATGCCTTCGGCTCAGGTCATGATCCTGGAGTCCCGGGATCGAGTCCCATATCGGGCTCCCTGCTCAGCGGGGAGTCTGCTTCTCCCTCTGACCCTCTTCCCTCTTGTGCTATCTCTCATTCTCTCTCTCTCAAATAAATAAATAAAATCTTAAAAAAAAAAAAAAAGAACGTATGGTTTAGCCCAGTGGTTCTCAAAGTGTGGCCCAGGAACCCCCCGCCAGGAGGGTTCATGAGCTCAAAATTATTTTCTCAGAAATACTAAGGCATGATTTGCCTTTTTCACTTTCATTCTTTCATGACTTATAGTGAAATATTCCAAATGCCAGGCTGAATGCAGAAGCAGATTTAAGACTCTAGCTCTCTTGAATTAAGCCAGGTATTAACAAGATTAACAAAAATGCACAAGAATGCCACTGTTTCTCATTGAATTTTTGAAATTAGAGTTATTTTTCATAAAAATATGCTATTTGTGTAAACATTAATTTCTTACTGGTATTTTTAAATGGATTTGTAAATTTTTAAAAATTTTCTTATAATAGAGTAATTATCCATCAATATGACTTTTGTAAACAAAAGCTCTTTGGGGTCTTCAATGAATTTTTTTTTTTAATTTATTTATTTGAGAGAGAGAATGAGAGACAGAGAGCACGAGAGGGGGGAGGGTCAGAGGGAGAAGCAGACTCCCCGCCGAGCAGGGAGCCCGACGTGGGACTCGATCCCAGGACTCCAGGATCATGACCTGAGCCGAAGGCAGTCGCTTAACCAACTGAGCTACCCAGGCGCCCTCTTCAATGAATTTTAAGAGTGTAAAGAAGTCCTAACAACAAAAAGCTGAGAAACACCAAGAAGTGTCATCTTTGAAGGAGCTAAATGCCTCTTTATCAGTCATGTACTCAGTGGTATTATCGAAAATCTGAGTACCAAATGTTACCATCTTTGGAGAACATATACAACCGTGCCTCTCCTCCTAAATGGTCCCTCCCCACAGAGTCCTTCCCAGACTGCATGCCATTTTGTTCTGGCAAGAATGAAATGTCTGGTCCAGGCACCTTGACTGAACACGCTTCACTTTGATGACAGCATAACCATATTCCCTTTGATGAAGTAGGCTCGTTTTAAAGGAAAACCTACACATAAGTATTTTGTAGATTTTTGTATTTAGCTTTTTCATATGCTATCATATAATTTGTTCACATTTTTAAGATTATCAAGAGATGAACTTAGGCACCAGAGGCTAGAGCCATTTTTTAAACTCTACCAAACGTATTTCCTCTCAAAAGCAACAAAGACAAAAACACTTCATTCTCTATATAACCTGACTCCATTATCTCTAGGCACATTGAAGCTAGACATTGTCAAACAAGGTGAAGAGTTTTAGCATCCACGCATCAGGAGACTGAGGGATGCTTTACATCTGAACAGCATGTTCTTAAAAACACTAGCTGTACCTCCCCAGTTGGAAACCTAATGTCTGTCACTGCAAAAACATAAATAAAAAGACAGATGCACATTCTTAAACTCCTAGGTTCCGGCTGTAATCTAGGGTTCCTTATTAAAGGTGCAGCTGTGGGCTCTGCTGAGCCACAAGTGCTGGTAGCCTGACGACTCCTGAAAGATGGCTTTCCCGCAACCACAGCGCCAGGCTGGGTGGAAGTCGGTGGAAGCACAGCCACGTGAAGCCACAGCAAGCCCCAAAAGCACAAAGCTAACAGCTGATCACAGCGAAACAAGTAAAGGAACTCTCCCTAGAACTGTGCCCCGCGGCTCAGGGTGGGGGAGCCCGGAGTTGGGGCCGGAGCTGGGGCGGTGGCCCCCGCAGCAGCCTGAGCAGAGAAGCAAGGTGGCTGGCACCGTGCTACTGCCTCCCACCCCAGCAGGGAAAAGGCCAGCACAGCAAAATCTCAAGGTTCACAGAGAGACGTCTGAGACCATCCCTCCAGCAGCGCTCCCGCGGCCATCAATCCCCACCCCCAGCCAGGAATCACAGCGCCACCATGTCCTGCCCTCGCTGCGTTTTCAAACTCTTCCTCCGACCCTCTCTTTCTCAGGGGCAACTTTAAATTCTCCAGCCCTCAACCAAGTTCCTTTCCCCAGGGTTTCCTCAAACAGCTCTTCCCGGGTCACTTCTCCGATGCTGAGGTCCAGGGACACTTTTCAGATCCCTCTGAGACACCCGGTAAGCGCTCCACCTGTGCCCCTGCCCTGGGTTCCCGCAGGCTCCTGCCCCTGGCTTCCACCTGCCCCTTCCCAGAGGTGCTTCTTTCTCTGCTCAGCTCTCATATACCAGTGTCCCCCGGAGAGTCTGTCCCTACTGTTCTTCTCATGCACGCTCTCTGAACGGTCCTGCTGTTTTTCACTTCTGCTGCCACCGATGTACAGCTCCACTTTGTTAAGATCAGGAAAGGGCTGAGAACCGAGCCTGGCACTGAGGAAGGGCTCAGTACACACCAGCCAGCTTTACTGCACGGACCACCTGAGCGTCACTTGCCTGTTCAATGGCCTCTCAGCCATCTGCACCTGCATACTGCTAAAACTCATCACATCCAAACCTGAACTCCTCTTCCTCTCTCTCACCAGAAATAGAAGTTTTTGTTTCTTTTTTAATCCTATTCCTCTTCAGCATTCTCTACCTTTCTCATGCATGTATCCACTCTTTCAAGAAACAGGAGCCAGATATCACAGGTCTTAGCGACTCCGGGCGAGCACACCAGCCGAGCCCCTCCTCCCTGGATGACCCGACATTCCAGCAGAAGCGGGGCAAAGAGTCAGACAAGTAACGCGCCCAGCTGATAGCTGCAACACGGCAATAAAAATCGGGACGCCTGTTTTGTATTGGGAGGGCAAAGAAAAGCTCTCTGAGGAGGTGACATCTGAGCTGCAGCATGAAGTAAACACCCTCCCCGATGAGCTACAAAGGACAATGGACAAGAGAGATCCCCTCAGAGAACAAAACCAAAAGCAGCCAAACCGGCCAACCCAGGAGTTCAGTCCGCAGCCGGTGCGCAGGGGTCCTGTTAGCCACCCAGCAGCCCCCCCACACCACCATGGGTGAAACAGTAGCTGCATTCTCCCCTCCTTCCCATAAGCAGTTTTTATTGCGGCAGCCCTGTTCTTGCTCCATCCTGGTGGGCGGATGTGCTAACATGGCAGGCTTAACCTTGGCATCCAGGGGCTACATCCAGAGCGGACGGGAAAAGCAGGTAACCCCCAAAGATGCCGGGCTGGAGGCTCCATGCGGTTGCTGTTAACAAGACCGGTGCATCTCCCTGTGGGGAGGGGGCACATGTGTTCTCCCTATGCTTGCCCAAGTCAGGAATCAGTGACCCGACCCCTCATCCTCTCTTCCCTGCTGCCCAACCAAGAGATTCCACCTCTTTCATATCCCTGAAATTCAACCATTTTCCCGGCCCTACTGTAACTTCGTGGCTCATTTCTTACCTGAATGAGTGCCTCTGAGTCAACGTCTCTCTAGTTGCTCCCTTCCAATTAGTTCCTTGAAACACTGAATTTATCCTCCCAAAAGACAAATCTGACCAAGTAATGATCCACTTAAAACCTCTTTTGTGGTTTCCTACAGCCTTTACATAACGACCAAATGCCTTAGCATGGCAAGCAAAGCTACCCATTTTCCGGCTTCTACTTTGCTACTTCCTCACCCTCTTGAATGACTTTCTCTCTCACCTTCAGCTTGCTCTCTCCACTTCTAGCCATAATGAACCACCTACAGGGCCCCAGATGTGCCTGTCACCTCCAAGATGGCTGCCCCCACCATGCCCTCTGCTTGGTAGGCCTGTCCCTTCTTCTTGTCCTCCAGATTCAACTCAGCCTGCCTAGACGCCTAAAGCAAACTAGGGGCAATAGCAACTTATCCACACCTCCGTCACGAGACGGTGCCAGGCACAGAACACACCGAGAACACGGTAACTGCTTTGAATACAGCAATTATCACCGCATACCTAGTTTTCTCAACCTCGACAGTACTGACATGTGCAGTCAGACAGCTGTTTGTTGTGGGGGCGGTCCTGTGCAGTGTGGTGTGCTGAACAGCATCACTTGGCCTCTACTGGGAATGCTAGTAGCACTGCCCCTCACCTCATCCACTTGTGACAAGGACAAATGTGTTTGGACATTGCCTAAAATCGTAAAGGGAGGGGCAAAACTGGCCTGGCTGAGAATCACTGCATAAAGTACACTGCATGGTTTGTCAGCTGGATCCCCAGCCCACACGCAGCATGCCTCCACACGCTGGGATTCACTCGGCATCCTTAACACTCATTCCTGACACCTAATTAGAGATCAACATATGTCTAGATCATAATAGTAAAAGAAAAGATAATCCAGGTATTTTTTTAAATGGGGATGAGGCACAATATCTAAAGAAAAACAGCAGAGAAAGAAAAAAGAAAGTTTGGGTTAAATTTTTTTTAGGGAGAGAGCTGGGGCGGGGGGAAGGGGGAGCAAAGTAAGAAGGAGAGAGAGAATCTCAAGCAGGTTCCACACCCAGCACAGAGCATGACAAGGGGCTCGATCTCACAACCTGAGATCATGACCTAAGCCAAAATCAAGAGCAGGGCACTTAACCAACTGAGCCACCCAGGTGCCCCAGTTTGGGTTAATTTTTTAATAAATTCAACTAAGTTCTCACAATCGTTAAGGGAAGAAATAATGTCAGACACTTCTTTTGTGTGCCAGCAAAGCACAAACCCATCCGCAGCACGCAGGAGGCATTCGATGGACAGTCACTGGCTGAAATTAGAAAATTCTGTAGCAATTATTACCCATACCAGTGAAATACTTTCAGATTTGGCGATGGAACTAGGAATCACACCGTAGTCAGAAGTATTTGGAATCAGAAAATTTTCCAAGAGTCAACTGGGATAGAAAAATACTGCAACAGAAAGCAGGGCTCCAAGCTCTCTCCCAGCCTTGCTACCGACGTCTGACTAGGGAGCTGTCACTAAACCCACACATGCCTGTTTCCACACCACTGAAACAGGTCATGAAGTGTTATCATTTGTAAAGGTCTCTTATTAGTAAATCGTATGAATCTATGAATTATCTCAACCGAGATGATCCATGGTTTCTTTAAGAAGGCAAATCAAAACACACACACACACACACACACACACACACACACACACACACACACACACACACACACATCAGTATGGGACCGCGAGGTCACACAGGTTATAATGTAAGTGCTCTAGAAGGACAAAACCGCACAGCCAAATGACACATTCAGAGTTATCTACTCCAATGGCATTTACAGACGTCTGCTAAGCCACAGTTTAACACGTCTAAGACCGAAGCCCAAGAGTCCTAGCGCCTGAGGTAACATATCGAGAAGAGACAAATTTTTTTCTCTTGACTTGTTTAGGAGAGAAAAATTTTTTTTTAAAGAGCTAAAAAGCAAAAATAATCTGAAGGTGAACAGAAGACAGATGACATGACAAGATACAAAGTTATTTGTCAAAGAAGTCAACGACGAAGTTCTGAAAAAGTCCACTGAAGAACCCGGTCTAGGAAGTCAGTGTGAAATTAATAAAGTAAGATAAATAATCTTGTTGACGAGGTTTGTAAAACAATGGAGTGACTAAGAAATACGAAATCTCTAGGATAACAAAAGAGTAGCAAGCAGAAGATCAATGAACTAGAAGAATCAAGGAAAGGAAAGACCAGGCGGGACAAGGAAGAAATAGGAAAAGACCTCCAAGAGCACACAATAGGTGGTTTCACAACTGCCCTATAAATTCCATAAAACAATACCCCTTTTGGAAGGCAAAATGAACTTTAAAAAGATAAAACCTCGGAGACAGATTAAATTTACTTTTTAGCAAACGTCACCTCATTTAGAAACACTACATTTATAACCTTGAGAGCAGATGTGGTGTGATTAGGTGCTTCTGGTACTGAACTGGGCCAGAGAGAAGATCTTGTCTATGCTTAAATTTTATTCAGGGGGCAGAGGGTGGAGGAAGAGAAGAGCAGCATTTCTTTGTTGAACATTTCTCATGGTAAAAGTACGACAGACCCGTCAAAGCACTTTCAGAAGTCTCGCGGTTAGGAATGCTCGATGAAATAAAGGATACTAAGGATTTCTTACTTTAATTTAGCTTAATTAAAATAAACAACTGCAATATTAAGTACATCAGAAAATCTAATCCTGCCTCCATTTAATCTACCATTTCTAAATTTGAAGGATCCAAATGTTCACATGCAAAGTGAAGAACTAGTAAAGATTCTGGGGGTCTAAAATTATTTTGTAATCCATCCATCTGTTTTCCACCGTATCTTTACAAAGGAGTTAATAGCTCTGTAAAATGCCCTTCTCAGAATGGAACTTTTGACATGAGCCCATTTATAAGCAGGAAAATGATTAAGCATTACAGTATTTACTTTATTGTTTCCCTCACTGCTGACAAAGTGCCAAAGTAACAGTGAGGGTGGGGGAAGAAGTTTAGTCAATCCGGGGCCCCAGCCGCATGATTTACAATGAGAATACTCACAGCTACCTCATGACCATTTCCTTCCCTGGCGTGACTAGGTATTAAGTCTCAAAATCAGCCATTCTCTGGAATCTTTTCCCATACAAAACCAGGAGCAAAGTATAAACAAGATACAGGAGATTAAAAACAAAAATTAGAAAAATGTGAAAGAAGAGGGAAAGGAGCCAAGATCTCCAAGGCCACAGACAAAACACCTGCACAGCTTACCAGGAGAAACGCAGAGCCAAGGGTCCCTTGCACACACCTCTGTGTTACATCCTCATGCCAGTGTGTACAGGTTCTGTGAGCGAAGGCCTCTGCTGAGCTTCTGTCGACCCACTTATGAAATGGCAGGAATATTAATAAAATCTGTAGGGTTGCTGTGAGGATTAAATGAAGTAGTCCATGGGAATCACTTAGCAAAGCGTTCAGCAAATACTGATACCCAAAAATATTCAAAACATTCCTCTAGAAAGGCTAGAACAACATTTGGGGGGACATAGCTCCCAAAAAGAAGTAACCACATCTTTCTACTTTTCTCCAGAACAAGTAATGAGTAGTTTTAGTTCTCATATAAGTAAAACAAAAACTGACAATACACTCCTGACTATAGATAGTCTCTAGCCTAAGGAGCTGAAGACAACATGAAGAAAAGAAGTTAACGGTCCGGTCCGTGACTAAATATACAACTCAGCCAAAAAGCTTAAACTGAAAACAAGTAACACTTGCAGCTAATTCAAGGTCTTTCTGAACAAGAGAAAGAAAAGAGCTAGTAAACACAAACACTGTGTAAACCGAAAAGCAACAAGAATCAGATACAGCGATGTGATCTGTTAATTCTTTTCTGGAGTCCTAAACATATCAAATCATTCTCTGCACAGAACATTCACCAGCTTAACTAATTTCACAGAAAGAAGGATCCAGCACAGGGAAGGCCAAACTAACCAGGAGGCCAGGAAATTCAGACTATTCCTGCTACCAGACTTTTCTCTTAGCCTTAGCTGACACCCACGGGCACAGATCTCTAACAAGCCAGGAAATCTTTTAAAAATTCCAAATTCAAAGCTCAGTGTCAGAAAAAAGGTTAGGAAAAGCAATTAAGAAATGCTTTTCATCTATTTCTGACTCGTATCCTAATTTATGCTCTGACTCCATAAATATTCTTTATACCCAAGAGATTCAAAAGAAAGTGAAATTCAAACATAATTATGGTTCCTCATAAATCACATCATTTGCAATAGTTTGAATGACATGATTTTCAAATACTGATTTATAGAACAGTACTTTTAATTTTTAAATTCTTAAAATAATCGCAACACAAAACACAAGAAAAACAGAACTGAAAGCAATAAATGTAAAAAAATTACAAAGCAAAAATATTCAAATATTACCTAAGATGTAAAATTTGAGTGTTTATTTTGACACTTCTTCAAATCAAATACTTTTAATGTGAATTATAAAGCAGTTGTAAATGCAAATTCTACTGAAAAATAGTTTCTGCAGAAAAAAATAACCAGATCCAAGTAAATTAGAAAATATGAATTATACCGAAGCAGATAAATATTTGAATATGTCTTGAATATTAAACTATTTTGGAATTTTGCTCTCAGAACAGGAAGATGTGGTATGAAGATTTTCAAGGTTAGGAGTTAAATGGAATACTATCAATTTAATTTTTTTTTGTATTTGAACATTTTTTAAGATTTTTATGTAATTTAATATTAATGTGGTAATTAAATTAGTGTTGGCAAACATTTTCAAAGCTACTAAAATTAGAGTAAAATAATTAACCCTGGTAATTTTATGAATTATTTCCTGATACTTATGAATACTCTCAGTATATAATAAGAATACAATTTCCTGGCATATTGTGGCTGTTATGTGAATTTGTGTTATATTAACAATGAACAAACCTCTCCAAGGCATAAAGGGTCAAGAACAGACTCCTGATTTTTAACTGCTGGGTCACGAAAGCTCACTATTACCAGTCTGTTACCAAAAGACAATTGCAGAAAACAAATAGTAGATAATGGTAAACAAAAACTGGTGGTGACATATATTTCTCTAGGCAATACTATCTTTCATAAAGTAAAACTGTTCTACATCTAAACTAATTCATAATTCATAGGTGTGAATTATTAAAATAAATATTACACATCCAAGTTTCCCTCTGCCCTACAATGACCTTCCGTTCTATGGCCCTAACACTAATTTTTAGGAATGTCCATTACAATAAAGAAAAATATGAAGGATTGTAAGAGACCACTACAAAAAATTATATGCCAAGAAATTGGAAAATCTAGAAGAGATGGATAAATTCCCACACTATCTTCCAAAACTGAATCACAAAGAAACAGAAAATCTGAACAGACTGATTACTAGCAACAAAATTGAATCGGTAATCAAAAACTCTAAACAAACAAAAGTCCATGACCAGATGGATTTACAGGCAAATTGTACCAAATATTAAGAGTTGATACCTATTCTCTCCAAATAATTCCAAAAACTAGAAGAGGAGGGAAAGCTTCCAAATTCATTCTATGAGGCCAGCATTATTACTCCAAAACCAAAATCAGACAAAGACATTACAAAAAAACTACAGGCAATATCCCTAATGAACATATTTGCAAAAATTCTCAACACAATATTAGCAGACCAAATTCAACAATACACTAAAAGAATCATTCACCTCAGTTAAGTGGGATTTATTCCTCGGATGCAAGGATGGTTCAATATCCACAAATCAATCAATGTGATATATCACATTAACAAAATCAAAGATAAAAACCATATGATCATCTCAATAGATGCAGGAAAAAGCATTTGACAAAACTCAACATCTGTTCATGATAAAAACTCTCAATAAAGTGGGTTTAGAAGGAATATACCTCAAGATAATAAAGGCCATATATGACAAACCGACAGCTAACACAACACTCAATGAGGAAAAGCTTTTAGGAACATGACAAGGTCCTCTCTCCCACTTTTATTCAACACAGTACTGGAAATCCTCACCATAGCAATCAGACAAGAAATAAAAGGCATCCACATAGATAAGAAAAAAGTTAAACTGTCCCTATTTGCAGATGACATGTTACTAAAAATAGAAAACTCTAAAGACTCTACAGAATACTAGAACTAATAAATGAGTGCAGTAACACTGCAGGATACAAAATTAATATACAGAAACCTGTTGTGTTTCTTTCTATACACTAATAACGAAGTAGCAGAAAGAGAAAGTAAGAAAACAATCCAATTTACAGTTGCACCAAAAAGAACAGATTACCTAGGAATAAATAAATTAACTAAGGAGGTAAAAGACCTGTACTCTGAGAACTTTTATAAAACCCTGATGAAAGAAATTGAAGACAACACAAATGGAAAGATATACCATGCTCATGGACCGGAAGAACAAATATTGCTAAAATGTCCATACTACCCAAAGCAATCTACAGACTCAACACAATCCCTATCAAAATACCAATAGTATTTTTCTTAGAACTAGAACAAGTAATCCTAAAATTTGTATGGAATCACAAAAGACCCGAATAGTCAAAGCAATCTTGAGAAAGAAGAAAAAAGGTAGAGGTATCACAATCCCAGATTTCAAGATATACTATAAAACTGTAGTAATCAAATAGTACGGTACTGGCACAAAAATAATCATACAGATCAACAGAACAGGATAGAAAGCCCAGAAATAAACCTAAGTTTATACAGTGAATTAATCTACAACAAAAGAGATAAGAATTTACAATGGGGAAAAACAGTCTCTTCAATAAATGGTGCTGAAAAAACTGGACAGCTACATGCAAAAGGATGAAACTGGACCACTTTCTGATACCATATACAAAAATAAATTCAAAATGGATTAAAGACCTAAATGTGAGGGGCACCTGGGTGGCTCAGCTGGTTAAGCATCTGCCTTCGGCTCAGGTTATGATCTCAGTGTCCTGTGATCGAGCCCCACATCAGGCTCCCTGCTCAGCGAGAAGCCTGTTTCTCCCTCTCCCTCTCCCCACCCCCTGCTCATGCTCTCTCACTATCTCTCTCTCCCTCTCTCAAATAAATAAATAAAATCTTTAAAAAAGAAAGACCTAAATGTGAGACCTGAAACCATAAAATTCCTTAAAGAAAACAAAGGCAGTAATCTCTTGGACATCAGCCTTAGCAACATTTTTCTATATATGTGGCCTCGGGCAAGGGAAACAAAAGCAAAAATAAACTCCTGGGACTACACACACGCGCACGCACGCGCGCACGCACACACACACAACTTCTGCACAGCAAAAGAAGCCATCAACAAAACAAAAAAGGCAACCCACTGAATGGAAGAAGATATTTGCAAATGATATATCTGATAAGGGGTTAATATGAAAAATATATGTTATACATCTCAACACCTAAATAACAAATAATCCAATTAAAAATGGGCAGAGGACCTGAAGAAACATTTTTCCAAAGAAGACACATAAAAGGCCAATAGAAATATGAAAAGATGTTCAACATCACTAACCATCAGGGAAATAACAAATCAAAACCCCAATGAGATACCATCTCATACCTGTCAGAGTGGCTACTATCAAAAAACCAAGAAGTAACAAGTGTTGGTGAGGATGTGGAGAAAAGGGAATCCTCATATACTGTTAGTGGGAATGTAAACTGACGCAACCACTGTGGAAAACAACATGGAGACTCCTCAAAAAATGAAAAATAGAAATACCATATGATCCACTACTGGATATTTACCCAAGGGAAACAAAAACACCCATTCAAAAAGATATATTCACCGCCTGTATTTACTGCAGCATTATTTACAATAGTCAAAATATGCCCATCGATAGATAAATGGATAAAGAAGATGTGGTGGAATATTACTCAGCCATAAAAAAGAATGAATTCTTCCCATTTGCAACAACATGAATGGGCCTAGAGGGTATTATGCTAAGTGAATAAGTCATATATATACCACAGGATTTCACTTACGTGTGGAATCTAAAAAATAAATGAACAAATAAACACCAGAAACAGACCCATAAATATAGAGAACAAGCTGGTGGTTGTCGGAGGAAGGGAGGTACAAATGGGTGAAGGTGAATGGGAGGTACAGGCTTCCGGTTATGGAATGAATAAGTCACTAGATGAAAGGTGCAGCATGTTATCATAATAGCGTTGTATGGTGACAGATGGTAGCTACACTTGTGGTGAGTACAGTATAACATATAGAGTTGCCAAATCACTATGCTATACACCTGAAACTAATATAACATTGTGTGTCAACTATAAGGAAAAAGAGAGAAAACAGAGAAATGCTATCAAATATAACCAACAAATTACTGTTGAAAATGTATTAATATTTATTCACATATATAGGGCAGACTTCATCCTCTTGAGTACCACTACTTAGAAAAAGTGGTGGAGGGGGATCAGCTCCTTTGCTACTTCTCCTCTACCTTAAACTACTTTTGATTACTGTCTATAAATACAGTGTACCCAGACAACTGCCAACATTTTTAAGTTTTTCATTTGGCCCCAAATCTAGAGACAACTGGTCTACCTGCTGGCTGTCTTCACTTAGCTACTGGGAATCTGACACACAGAGCACAAAGGTCTATTGCTAGGCAGAGTGCCTTAGGCAAGTGGCTTGGAGATGGACTGGCCAAGGCATCACCACCTATAGGCATAACTCAGGCTGCTGGACGGGGCCCTGAAGAAAAGAACAATTCAATACACTCTTAGATAAAACAAGGTTACATTTTATAATAAATTTTAGTCACGATATAGTGATCTTTTTATACAAATTCACTTTAAATGGAGTTTGAATCTTTTTTTCCTTCAAATTTTTTAATTTTATTAAATTTTAGTCTAAATCGGGGGTTGGAAAACTTTTCCTAGAAAGGGCCAGAGAGTTAATATTTTAGTTTGCAGTCCACACAGTTGGTCACAATTATTCAATCCTGTCCTTGTAACACCAAAGCAGCCATCGACCATATGGAAATAAATGGACATGGCTATGTTCCAATAAAACTTTATTTATAAAATAGGCAGAGGGCCAATCTGGCCCTCAGGCAGTAATTTGCCTTGCCAATCCTCAGTCTAAATCATCTTAACAAATGTGAAATTTGAAAATTCCAAATTAAAAAGAAGGGAAGAAAAAAACTAGGGTCCATCTTATTTTAAACAAAAGCCCCAAATTCAAGGAGTTGTGTCAAAACAGATCCTTCTAAGCTAGGAGCTGGCACAAAGTGGAATAACTTCAGAACAATCTAATCAGAACTATCTAAATGAAAATAAATTTCTCTTAAAGTCAGCTTTGGTGAAGATTAAATGAAAAACTATTACTGGGGCATTTTTGCATGTAAAAGAGAAACAAAATAGATTTGACTATTCGTCATTAATATGAGCTTAGTGAGTCATACATACAGAGCAGTGCATTTGTGAAAGAAATAATATAAGAAAGAGTATCAGCCAAGGCCTAGCTGCCCCCATCATTAGGCAGTTATCTCCCCAACCCCCAAAAGCAACAGGGCAATATAATTCTTTTTAAAACAGAGTTCCTGATTCCTAATACCCCAAAAGTTTTCAAAATTAACTTCTTCAGGTTAGACTGAGGCAACTATTCATTATTGCTGGTGCTAAGTCCCACACATGAGAACTCTCTCTTGAAAGCTCCAACTGATTATGGCAAACAGAAAACACACTACAGATTCCTATCTTCTCAACCCTAGACTTAGAAAACACAACCTTACATGTGACTTTTAATTTGAAAACATTACCGGATCCTAAAGGAAGAAGTATGTCCATTTCATCCATATACTGAGGTATGATGCCAAGCAAGTAAACACTCATGTCTTTACACTTCAGATAATTCTAGGTGACAACCACTGCTAAATTAAAACACACCTGGTATACTCTGACTTGTTCTTGTACTCATGCGAACTGCCACTGAAGTCCAATGGTCTGTGACTCTATACAACATAAATAGAAGACTGGCAACAACAACAAAAATCCCTGAGAGAACAACAATTCAAATAGGACAAACCCAAATCCTTTGGGATTCTATCTCCTTTATAGCAAAGTTTCAATTCAACAGACATTAAGTGATGTGTAAAAAAAAACAAAAATTAGGTAAGATGCTAAACAATGAAACAATGTGAATGAGCTTTTGGGAAGGCTGCACTCCTTCCCAGGTGAGATTTAATCCAATGATGACAACAGAGTATGATACTATGAGATTAGAAGTATGTGTACCCTCATAAATACAAAAAACATCTAATAGGCACCTTAATAGGCAACTCACAAAAGAATACAGAAGTCAACAGATCAAACCATTGTTTGCCTTTCAGATCAGTATATATCAAAAGGCTAACAATACCCATTGTTGGTTGGAGGTGTGGGGAAATGGTCGCTCACTTATGCAATTACTGGGTTTCATTTCTGTAGAACCATATGAAAAGATGGTTGTTTAAAACCCTCCAAAACTGCATATCCTTTGACTTAGAAACTGCACTGATTTCAGTGAATGAGTAGACTGTTCAACTAACCAAAAGAAAAATATATAGGAAATAAATTCAACTTTAGGAAAATGGTAACTTTAGTTTGATAAATTTCAGAGAGAAATAACTAGTACGCAGCTGGATATATAACTAGCATTTACTCAGGATATATACTAGTCTTCCATACATTATTTCATGTAATCCTCCCAAAACTCAAAACTCAAAGGGAGATGTACCCAGCGGCAAGAGCAGGACTCAAATACAGCTCTTAACCCAAAATTCTTAATCAACAGGCTCCTCGGTCTCCGAGGGCTTGGCACCTGACAGAAAGACCCTAGGCAGAAATACAGATTTGCAAGTTTATTTCTTTCACACATTTATTAGTAGAAATTTGTTAGTACCTAATGTTATACCTAAGGATATAAAGATAAAGTGACATTTCCTATCCTTAGAGACCCATGACAGACAGACATGAAAACAAAAAACTACAATACAGTGTGACAGTGCCAACAGAAATAGGCAAGAGGAATAACACCCCAAAAGAAGGAGAGAGCAGTCAATTCTGCATTGGAAGAAGAGTCATCGAGGAAGGTTCTAAAAAAGGAAGACAATGCCTGTCCAGGATTTTGAAGGTCAAATTAAAAAATGAAAAAAATCTCCCAAATGTACTGGGAAAAGTAGGAACAGAGGGCCACCCCAGAAAAGGGAGCGGCATATATAAAAGCACCAAGGCCCAAAACAGCATGGTCAGTTCAAAAAAATGCATCCAGATCACCACAGTGATTAACAGACAGTACCCGTCAACCATTCCAAACTCCACTCACACCCGTCTCTTTCTCCTGATGCTGAACAACAGGACAGAAGAGATATAAAGTTTTCTGCTCTCTTGAGTCTCATTTCCCAAAGAGAAGATCTACTCCTCTAACCTCTCCTCCAGAGAACTGGAAAAAGACAAGACAGCCTACCTTGCTCATCAGAAGGAGCAGTGACATAGTGACCACTCTATCAAAAACAGCTCCCCAACAGCACTGCTATCAACCACCTTACCCAGGCTTTTATTGTCTTGGTGGCATTTGTTACTATCAGAAATTAATTGCCTAGTCATTCTTTCTTTGTTTATTGCCTGTCTCCCTCATTATTAAACCCCAAGAGGCCATGGGCCTTGTCTGCTTTATTTGCCACTGTATCTTCAACAGTGCCTGGCACAAGGAAGATACACCCTGCAAGGATCTGCTGAATGAATATATATTGCTTTATCTTAGCCAACATGTAGCAGATTTTAGAAATTAAAACAAATCAACATAACATTTCACTTGTATAAGATACTCAATACTTTAATATTTAATAGTATTTCCATGCCCCCCAAAACCATCTAATGCTCTAAATAGCATCCCTAAGCCCCCAATTCTTTTTTTCACTACAGAAAATGTTTGAAACAATAAGTCTCCAAAATTAACACCGAAAGAGTTTACCTTTGTTCTATTCCCACCCAGGTATTTCCTTATAGTGTCTTTGGACCAAAGAGAAGAGCTAGCAAATATGGATAAAGCGTTAGACCAACTACAAATGGATGTTTTGTTTCAATGAAACACGTTTAAGGAAAAATGGAAGGAAGCTATTCCGTGCTTAAGGAAAGAAAACCAAGTCCTGCTAATAAAACAAAAATATTCAAGGTAAAAAGAAAAAAGTGACTAATGTTATTAGAAAACAGATAAAGCATGATCTCTGTAAGAAGGTCACCAATTTTTAGACATTTGTATCACTGATGATAGCTAACTCAGAGGGATAGGACTTGCCCAAACTGCATGTTACATAAAACGTCTAACAAGGTAATATCTTTTGCAATCTGTTTATCCAATTGGCCGTTTCACTTTAGGGTTCTTTTGAGCCACCTACCACTCTTTTCAGAATCACAGATTTCAGACTCCTTGTGTCACAGATGGGATGGTCTTTTTCCAGCTTATAGAGGGAACCAGTACCACAAGCTTAGCAATGCCATCAGTAACCTGATTAAAAGGTTTTGTTACTAATAGTAGATCAGGACTCAAGAAGCAACTTCACAGGTCCATATACTGTGAAAAAATTGACTATGAATTTCAAGACTCGTAAAGGTTTGAGTAAGATCTAAATGTTGCCTTGCCAAATCCATTTCTCAATATAAATGCCACGTACCATTTCACCATGAATCCACTCTAACACTTTTCATATGGGAGTTACAAAAAGGAGGCTTTATACCCCTCTCGGGATAAATTTATTTCCCTCAGCCAAGTGTTAACACTAATAAATGGAGGGTTTACATGTAATTCTTAAAAGCGGACAGAGAGAAATTACCAACCACGCTATGACTTTTTAACTAGGTACTTTGTTTAATCACGCTTGAATAACAGGGCAATTTAAAAGGTGCAATTTTTAAAAAAATATGATATACAAATTTTGCTCCAGAAATTTAAAGCAAACTTTCCAGCGTTGTATCTTCAAACAAATGTTTTTGGGTGTTTGGGGGTTTTTTTGCTTTTCCAGAGTAGTCACTAGAAGCGACTAATTAACACCTCTTCAATCAATACTACCATTTCTCAAAAATATTTTGTACCACATTATCTGAGAACTTTTTCAAAATCAGTTTATGAGCTATGTCCTTTCAACAAACGAACGGACTTTACACTAAAAAAATGTCCATTTACTCACAGGCCAAAAGCAGACAATGAATAGGCTAAATGGGGAGATTCTTTTTGTTTGTATCAACCGCTCATTGGTGACCCAGCAACCTAGAACTGCATTCTCTTCCCTGGGTTCCAGCAGAGTCTGGTTAATGAGAACCATTTCTCTGATAAGTATTCCTTAGAAAAAATAAATTGAGACTTAATCAAAGACAGAACTTACATTATTACAAACCATAATAGCTAGTTTGTGGTAATTTGTATTACCATGTTATCAAAATCAGGGACCTTCCTTTTAGAAAAATGGATCCTTTGCCCAACGATTATACTCCAAAAAAATAAAATCAACATTTCTTCACATACAAACAAAATGAAGGTGGCAATATAGAAGGTCTCAACTGATCAAAGAAAAATGAAATGGCTCTAAAACCCATAAATAAATACATCTCGTATAATTAGTTAATGTTTATGATGGAGTTTAATCACACGAAATAGGGCCACTTAAGAAAAGTGAAAAGGTAGAAAACAAGAAATCTCATATGAAGAGTCAAAGATTCACATATTCTAAACTTTTTTTCACCAGTTAGAAATATTCTCATCTGCCAAATACAAGGGCAAATGGCTGATATCACATAACTGCCTCAAATGCCTTCATATTCCAACTTGGTTGATAAATCAGGAGGAAGCTGATTACAAATCAGTCTGTGATTTTAGGCTCAGCACAGTTCAGCTACCTTTAAATGCACCCCCTTTTAACTTTTTATTATACAACTCATACAAGAGAAGCAAAAACAAGAAAATAATACGATTCGTAAACCCACGAGCCAAACATAAATAACCACTATTAACACTTTGCTGTATTGAAACGGTCACCTTTAAGATACCCTCCTTCTTTATTCCCCTGCCTTCCTTCTACTGACTTCCCTCCTAAACATCTCAGTATGGAATTACTTGGAAAACCATTATATGCTCACCAAGAAAACACCTTTCTGTAAGAGCTGAGCAAAGTGGTCTCCTTGAGCAGAGCCCCACGTGTGCCCCCGTGAGAAGCACGAGAAGCACGCCCGCACACGCAGGCGCTGGGAGCAAGGGCCTGCCGCCGGCCCGGGGCCCTGGGACCACCACAGGAGCAGCTCCCGGCCCGCCAGGACTCCCGCAAACACCACTTACTGTGCCAGGCATGTGACCTCTCTCATTCTTCCCGTTCTGAGAGCTGCCGTTCTTGAGTTTCTTTTTCTTCTTGGCTGTTTCTTTGTGCTCTTTCTGTTTGTTTTGCACTTCAATGAGAACAGAAATAAAGCTATTTTTCACTTCCTTTTCAAACTCCAGTTCGTCTCGCAGGGCCAACTGCTGCACCAGCTCTTCAGAGAACTCCTTGATGGCAGTCTCAATTTCTTCCAGTAGCTCATTTAATTCAGAGACTGAGAGCCTTTTCACTCCTGTGACCAAAAGCAAAGCACAGCAGATACTAAGATGAAAAGCGTTTCAAGAGAGTGGTGTTTTACGCCAAAAGAGCAAAGATCATATTCTAAACAATTAAACTGTGGGAGATCTTCTTGTAATCCTAAAACTTCTGGTGGGCAGGTCTGAGCAGAGGTAGGTGGGCAACTTACTTCTCAAAAGGCTGAGAAGTGTAACAACATTCTTTACTTGTCTAACTCAATCATCCCACGAACAGCACTCCAGTCAAGACGGAAAAAAGCTCGTACAAGGAAAAGAACAAACACAAAAGCCGAGGGAGAGTACAGAAACTACCTGCTGACAAGAAACTGCACGCAATTTAGCAGGGTTCTAGCACACTTCAGAAGACAGAAGTTGAATTGGAAAAACTAAACTAAATACATACTTGATCACATGTGCCCCAATGTGTGAATTTTTTTGAAGACTGGGAAGATGAAAGGAAAGACTATTCCCTGAAACCCACTTTCAGTTTTTTCTCAGCACTTCTCACGTGAGTGAAGCTAGGACATCACTGAAGCCCTCACCCAGTATGAGTGGTGTCTTACAAAATGACAAGATTAGGGCAGAGACGCACACAGAGGGAAGGCCATGTGACGACAGAGAAGCCCGCCATCTACAAGCTAAGGAGAGAGGCCCCAGAGGAAACCAAACCTGCCCACACCTTGATCTTGAACTTCTAGCCTCCAGACCCCTGAGACATTAAATTCCTGTTGTTTAAGCCCTGGACATGTGGGACTTTGTTAGAGCAGCCCAAGCCATCTAATACAGGATTCAAAGGTGAATATGACAAAGTCCCTGAGCAATGATAAAAATACGCCCAAACATTGCTAGAGGGCTGAAGAAGGGTGTGTATCACAGCCTCTAAGAGTCAGAGCTTTCTGGAGATGGTCTGAGATACACAGGAAGTATGAAGAGCCTGGATTTAAGGAGGGTGTCTTACTCTCTTCATAACTGCTTGTGCTGGACCTCTGAAGAGTCTGGATTTCCTGGGACAGCATTGACAGCCGATCTGACTGGGTGGGCGTTTCATCATCTTCTGGGTCTGGAGATTCCTGCATCATTTCTTCAATTTCTTCGATAACCTTCCAAAATATACATACTACTGTTACTCAGAGGCACTTGGGAAAACAATCTATCTGCACACTGTGCTCACCTGAAGCAACCAGAGTAGAAATGCACTAAATTCTCCACTAACCAGCGGTGTGCAGGAGGAGCTGGTGCTCCGAATAATCAAAATTTTGCTTGTAAGAATGAACATGGTTTATCAAAAAAAAAAAAAATTACAATATGCTAAGCACAAAATTAAACAGAGTATGATTTAATGTCCATCATGATTCAGTAAGCCCCATCAGATCTTGCAATGTCTGAGAAACGGTACAAAAACACACATATAATTTACTGCAGATGTGTTAGAACCAGATCATAGTTATAGTCAAAAGAAAGCAAAAGCACTTCATCAAACTGACATAAATTTAAAAAACAGAACAGTATAAAAAATTGATACGTAAAGCAAAAAATTACCTCTACGGCAGCAAAATTTTCCTTTAACAGCAGAAAAAGAATTTCATGTATTAACTCAATGGAAGATTAAGAAATACTCAAAAATTACTTGAAGTGTAGAAGCTTAAAAGAGAAAAAAAAAAGCTGCACAGGAATTTCAGAAGTCTCTGTCTTTCAACCAATGATCTACGGTCATGTGCAACACTGCTCGAATCTTATGATAGTATCTTGCCCTGCTCTACACTGAAAAGTTGAGAAGGATACAGAAGTCAGTGAGAACTTAAAACTAGAAAAATTACTCAACAGTTAGAAAAAAGAGATCTAAGAGTTTAAAAAAAAACTATTAGAAAAAAATACAGGATGAATCAGCAAGCTTAAGAGGTTGCTGTAATACTTGTACTGAGGAAAAAGAAGAGTAAATCTGAGGGAGGCGGGGATTATGTTAATTAGTAAGCAGATTTTCTCAAATGGGCGTTGTAAAAAAGCACAATGAAACACTGGAGAAGAAGAAGAGTCTACTTCACTAAGTCTTGGGAGCAGGAACGGCTTATGGCATTCAGGCAGATAGATCACTGAGGAGACAACGGATCTCAGGGTCACGTACTTCCCTGGGATACCATGCTCCACCTCTCACAGCCCTCTACCCCATTATCTGGCATTTTAAGCACTGCACTCTTTCCAGGCCTGGAATAATCCAACCACAAATATGACGAAGGAGCATCAACATGGCACATGTTTAATAGACTCCTCCCGGCCTTGCCATAACTTATCTCTTTACTGACCTCATCCTTCCAGCCTAAAAATTTAATGTGGGAGTGTTCAGTCAGAGTAGCTGCGGAGCATGTTATTTCAGGAAGAAGTTCTTGCACTACATTTTGACAACACAAGTGGGAAGAGTATTCAGACAATGAGAAAGCTGATTCAAGTGGTTTAAATGAATACAGGGCTGACATTGTTAGAGCATTCCACAGGAATAAAGCTCACTCCTTTCTGGGCGCATAATATGTACTTCTAATAAGTGCTAATAATTTTTACACAGGTTTTTAGAGAGAGTAGGTAATTTCCGCAGATACAGTATAGTTTGCCATGTCTTGCTAACTCTAAAAAAACGTACAAAATTCACAGTATTTTTTATGATTTCAGTAGAAGCAATAACCCTCCCTTAGTAACTTGCTGTTACTGTTTTAACAAGGCCTATACTGGGAAAGTGCCTATATTGAAAAATCTTCCCAACTAACATAATCCCGTCTGCTTCAGATTACATATACCTTCTTTTCTCAGTGGAGGAGTTAACTGATAAGCCTACATAAACAGAAAATGCAGTAAAAATAAGTAAATTCCAACAACCCCTCACTTATTGCCACAGTAAGAAACTGTTTTTCAGCTTGAGGTTCCCTTTTTCTTTCCTGGACCAATGTCTCCTCTATACCTGATCTGCAGTGAAGAGGGGCTCTTCATTAACGCAGGAGACGATGATTGAATGCATATCCAGCTGTTCTCGCAGCTCCTCATCATCTGATGTATCAAAGAGCAAACTGTCACTTATCTAAAAGCAAAATAACCCACTGTTAAAAGCAGGACATTCTGATCACAACAAAGTCACAGTGTCTGGGTAAAGAAGAGTCTTCCCTTGAAAGGGAGAGATGATTACGATCACTCCGTGCCCAGCAGTGTGTGAAGGGCTTTACATATTCATCTCAAACACAAGGGGGGGGGGAATGGAAAATAAATAGGAAATTGCCGAGGTGCCGCACGCATCCCCTAATGCCCAATACCGACACACGCTCAGCTGCTTTTCCCTGGGGAAGAGTGTCATATACAGTATTGGTTAGGAAGTCATAAGGAATTATGGGAGACGGGGAGGGAGGTAATGGGCGGGTTTAGCAGCAAATGTTATTTAGTTCACAATCTAATAGTAAGATTGGTATATGTTAAATTCCACAGATAACATAAAGTTAGTTACTTCCAAACTAACTTCTAATATTCAGGATTAAAAGCTTAGGATTCGACTCCCTGGCACTGTCCACGAGAGTAACACTTTGCCTTACAGGTGAACATCTCTTCTTCCAAAAATAAAATCTCTGCAGGTTCCAAGAACATCTTTCAATCTAACTGTGCTGGAGGTTTCCATTTGCCTCACTGCCATTTTCCACCCTGCTCTGGGCCTCAGGAGGCTGAACTTTATGGACTAAATCAAAGGATGCCCTTGACTTCTGGCTTCCAGTTGGGTTAAAAACCACTGGCAGACACTAGCAGGACACTGGAAGGTGGGAGGGTGAGAGCCAGACAGTCATCCCACTGTCCCCCCCCCCCCCAGCCAGACTACCAAAAAGCAGCAGATCTTGTCAAGCAGACCTCTCCCCCACAGCTACTCTCTCTAGGTTCTGGTAACTTCTTCCTCTCCTTACTTCTTCGTGCCCAGGGGTGCTACTGCTTGCTGTTGCCAGCCCTGGGTTATCACACCATGCCTACCTAGCTGGTGTCCCTTAACCTGCCCACACCAATAATCATGACCAAGAATTTAGTACTAGTCCTAACTGCAAAGCCATATCTGAAAAACACAGCAGCTGAAAATGGACAAGTGATCATGTACCTATCATCTACCTACCATGACATGACGATTCAGATGATGAACAGAACTAAAACTAAAGCTCTTGTCTTCAGAAAGGAGTTCCTGAAGAATAAATGGGCAACAAGGAGCTAGGTAAGAGGCAACCATGCATTTCTCTGAGGTAGTATATAATCTAAAGAATAATATTTTACCTGAAAAAATTATTTTACTTGCCAGTGCAGAGGATACACGTAAAATTGAAGACACAATTGAGGGGATGTAGGTCCCTACTGCCTCCCTAGTTCCTCATGCAGGAGCATCTAAAGTGTAATGGTGAATACAACCCACAGAGTGAGAAGGGCAAGGGACCACTGGCATGCTGCCTTTCAGAATGTCAGGCTGGGAGGGGAGCCACATCAGGGCTCCTACCACAACATGCATCCATGTTGTAACTCAGGGATGACACACCTCCTCAGTCTAGTCTTCACTGCGCGACCAGCCTAGGAAAGGCCTGGACATGGCCTTCAGTGTATCATTCTGGACTTTCAGAACAGTTTGAAAAAAATCTAAAAGCTTCCAGAGAAAAAAAAACCATCACATTAAAAGGATCAAGAATCAAAATGTCTTTTGAACTCTCTACAGCAACAAAAGAGATGAGAAGAAAAATCAATGTTTTTCCATGTTTCAATAAATTTCAGCCTAGAATCCTATCTCATTAGTAGTTAACCTCATACACTCTTTCTCAGAAAGCTACTGCAGAATAAGTTCCATTAAAACCAGGAGGAAAACCAGAAAGGAAGCAGGCCTGGGATCTTAATACAGGAAAGAAGTGGGGGAATTCTTACAATGATGGTGAAGTAAAGATCACACAATGATGGCTGTGAAGCTCACCTGGAGAGTAAACAGTTCAGATGACCACTGTTACTGCACGAGAAGTACTAAACTTTTCAAGAAAAGCACCCGAGAAACAGAGGCAGAGACACTAACAGATTCTCTGGTGCATGTCACTTACTAAAATGAGTTTTATGGCTCTGTGGAGGCTGAATTTATGAACTAGTGATAGCTTAAATGAACCACAAAAAGGCAATGATTATTACCCTAAGGAAAAAAAAAACAAAAAAATTACAAGAGGAAATTTACTCATGATGTACCGAAAGGGGTCAACTGTGAACATTTAAACAGTCAATATAAGTGATGAAGATTAATTTAACCAAATATTTTTATATAATTATATTGGGAGGACAGGGAAGGGAAAGTTTTCATGAGGGTTATGCTGTTGAGGGTTGGAAGGAGGACTGAGAGAGACCTAAACCCTCACCCTCTGGGTGGAAAGCAAGTGGATAAATTCTAAAGTTGAAAAAAAATTAAGTAAAATGATGAGAGCATGTTACCTGTCAGAAGAAACAGTTCAAGGAATTGAAAGTGGCTGCCTCCAGTAAGCGGAAAGCAGTGTTCAGGATGGGGTAGGGAGGGCAGAGGCTGCTTTTTCATGCTAAGTCCTGTACTAGGCCTAGTACCTTGTAAACCGATGCAGTTATCCTTTAATAAGGAACGTGAAAGATCAAGCGCTTAGGCTCTTGTTGAGAGAAAATGTTTGACTTCAAGTTTATAGAAGTAGGGATGGAAAGTCCCACAATCTAGTTATAAGGATGTGTGGATGATGGGGATAGACCTAGCAATGATCTTCACAGATCCTTAAATTTCAACACTTCCCAAAATCAATCTTCATTGTAGTTGGAGGACCATAGATTTATTTTCCCCCTTACAGACAAATCAAAGTTTTCGTTTTAAAATGACTCCTAAGGAAGATACTATCTTCTTCCTGCCTCTGCTCTTGAAGATAAAAAGGTGCATAAAACAAAGTCCCCGTCCTTGAGAAAACACTCATGGTAGGAGGAAGAAGCCGGCACAGGAGATGTTCCTAAGACAATGTGATTTACAAGCCTTCTACTATATGAGCATATTCAAAAATGGCACTGGATTTAGAATAGTTTTTATAGCTATGGCCAAAACACATGCGTGATACCAGTAAACCATTAGAATAAATTTCCATAACAACAAAAATAATGACCCCAGATCATCTTTCTAGGGACTGAGCCAAGTCCACTCCCCACAGAAATGGCATATGTTAAGGGCTGGAATCCCTTTCGGCTTTGAAAACTAACCCTGGCTCTCATGGGTATCATCGTTCCTTCTCCCACTTCGGCATCAGTGTGTCTTCTCTTTGCCAAGCATTCCCATCACTCCTTCCTGTGTCAGGTTAGATAAAGAACTGGTGGTTCTATTGACCTGTCTGAAACTGAAGCTGCTTCAAGGGGAAAAAATGTGCCTATGTAAGAATCTGGAATGTACTAGTTGCCTTACTGTAGAAAGACTCATCAAATTTAGAAATGTGCCATCTTGAACCTCAAGGAAAGAAAAATTAAAAGCTGAAATGTGGCAAATGGTGGTTTTCCTGAATGTTTTTCTCATCCTAATGCAAAAGAAATGTTTTCTCCCTTCATCAGGAAAAAAATTTCCAAGGGCGCCTGGGTGGCTCGGTCAGTTAAGCAGCTGCCTTCGGCTCAGGTTGTGATCCCAGAGTCCTGGGATGGAGCCCTACATCGGGCTCCATGCTCAGTGGGGAGCCTGCTTCTCCCTCTCCCTCTGCCTGCCACTCCCTGTGCTTGTGGTCTCTCTCTCTCAAAAAATAAATAAAATCTTTAAAAAAAAAAAAAAAATTTCCTATAGATCCTATTTTATAGATGGAATAACCTAAAAGATGCTTTCAAAGGCAAATTCAACATAATTCAGTTATGGAAAGACTAGAGCTCAGAATAAGCAACGCTAAATGAAATAACTCAGGTTTAAAAAAAATGTAATAATATGCTAATAGAATGAGAAGGTCACTTCTTACACAGTTCCTTGTTCTTCAGGAACTTAATGTGCAGTTACTCCTTCCTGAGGAATAGAGGTCTAATTTCAGTTCTTACTCATCACCTGGGTAGTTGTGTCACGATAGGTAGATGACAGATGGATGACCACTTGTCCACTTTAATCTGCTGAGTTTTCTAGATAAGGCTTTTATAATTAAGATCAGTTACTAGTACTAAGCTCCAAGTCATTACTAATCACTGCCCTTGGCCATACTGTTACTCTAGCATTGAAAACAATCAGAAGGCAGAAAAAGGGAGGGATTTCCCAAGATGCAATCTAAGAACAATACAAGATACACATTTTATTCAATGAAACTAAATTAGTGTCCCATTCATGTTGCTAATGCACTTCAATTTGAAACCCTGAAAGGATCTCTTCTATGCTATTTTTTAATATGTCAGACAAAAACTCACTGACTGGCTATCATGGATTTAGCACTATATTAAATAATACAGAAAATACCTATTTTTTAAAAAAGAACTTTCCGTCATGTTTTCTAACCTTAGGGTCTCAATGACAAGAAGATTATTCATTCATTCACTCAACAAACACTTATCTTAGTACTCACTATGTGCCAGGCACAGTGGCAGTTACTAAAAAGACTAAAAAGATTTGCTACCAGCAAACCACAATCTAATGACAGACGCTGAAACATAGGATTAGTAAGAGAACAAAATAATGGTTTGAGACATGGACAAAGTGCTGTGGGGACCAGTACCCCAGAGACAACGGGGCTAAATTCTGGGGGACAGATAAGTCCTTGAAGATTTTCACACCCCCACCAGTGTAACCAATTCCCACAAAGAAAGCTGCATTTTCCTGCCACACAGGGATTGAGGCCATGGCTACATGGCCATCTGTCAGAGAGGCTGCAGATGGGGACTCCCCCCAAGGGAGAGGCTGGATTAAGTGTCCTTTAAAGTCGCTTCCAACTCTAAAATTGTATAATTCCATGAGATCAGCAAAGGCTAAAACAGTAATAGGAAGCTTCAGAGAGGAAGGGAAACTTGAACCAAGCCCAAAATGATAGGCTAGGGTCTAAATAAACAGAAGACAGAGCATAACATATGTTGTTTTATTCCTTTTCATGAAACGTATGCCAGGTCGGTCAGCAGAAGAGCTTAGTGGGGTTAATAATGTAATAATACATACAGTAAGATTTCTCTATCTACTCGATTACTGGCAAATACAGACAGAACTCTGTATTTTACTAGAAAATAATAGGCAGCAGGCTGTCCTGAGTCATATATTTGAGAAAATTGTTTTCACAAAACATTAACAATACTATTTAACATACTGACAGCCCCAATGCATTATACTCTCAATTACACAAATACACTTAATGAAACACGGAGCATGCCAAAAGGTCTGGCATGAGTTTACATTGTTATATGATAAGGAACTTAAACAGCCCCTGAAACTTAGATACCTTGGCTGTTTCTTGTCACCTTTAGATAAACCTAACACTGCTTTTCCATTTTAAAACAATGACCTTCCCTCTTCTATTTCCTCCCCACCCCCACCCCGGCTGTCCCATCACCCTGTGCTCACACTTCTTACCCAAGGCACCTTCACTTTACAAACCCAAGGAATCCCCAGCAGCCTCGAACAGGTAGCCAGGAACTCTAAGGTCTTTTAAAGGTTCTCCAATACTCACAGGAACCCACAGTCTTCAGAAAACATGCCATGTCCAGCAAGTCCTTAAATTCATCAGAACGTTAACTCGATGTTGTTTTTCCAGATGCTCAATATATTACCCAGTTTTCTCAGCACACCAAAATTGTGCTAGTTAAGCTCAAAAAAAAAAAAAAAGCTGATCCTTGGTGTTCATATACAGGTGATGAAGATTTGGCTAAACATACAAAAGCAAGTGTGTGCTTGGGAAGAACTGGAGGAAAGGGCTAGCAAGTTGACGGCAGTAGACCCAGGATGGCAAGAGAGGGCCACACCAATGGCTATAAACTTGGAAAGAAAAGGCAACCCAGTGAATCTGTGTTAAATAGAAAGGTTATTTTTTAGTCCTATTATCAGAATCAGTTATTCGGAAACAATTCGCTCAATTCCTAACTTACCCCTTTTTCTGAGAGGTTCAGTGTAAGCAAATGCAAGGTCCTGGTATGGGATGATTTCCAGTCCACAGGCATTACGTTTCCATAATTATCTGTCAGGGCATTCCAAATCCTTGAAAAGAAGAAAACTACAATCAATGAAAGTTAACATCCCACATGTCTTTTGTTAAACAAATACCAAAACTATTGTGAAAGAACAAAAAATGTCAAAGCAAAACAATGGAGGGCCTCCTGTTTTCCAGAAAAATACCAACAAAGAAGAGCCCCCTGAAGAAGACTAAACAACAATATCATTGGGCTGACAAGAAGTGCTGTGGAAAATGCAGTGGTATAAAAAACTCTCTCAAAGTCAACAGCTCACATTTCCACAATACTGGGTGCCAGGCATCGTCTGAAGCAATTTACATACATTAACTCATTTAATCCTCGAAAACAATTATTATGAAGAGCCATTATTATCCCCAATTCACAGAGGAGGAAACTAAAATACAAGGAGCTTCTGTAATGTTTCCAGAGCCACGTGGGTACTACATATGCTGGGTTTTACAGTTATTTATTGATCATTGCATAGGGTGAATAATCTTTCTCTAACCCAAAATGTGTTATCCTTCCTGGAGAAAGAATTCAGTCTCAATGTGAGACTGGGGTTTAATATCTATTTTGTAATAGGCTAAGCACTAAGATAAAAATGAAGGAAGAAAGAAAGGGGAGTCCACAATAAAATGCACAGAAGTTATAGCCAATGCAATCACCCTTCCTTATTGTCAAACAGCATTTTGGGGAAGCAACAGAGTAAAACGAAAGGGTGCTTTACTAAATTCAGGAAACACAGACTCTCCTTTCCTTTCTTCTTCAAACACTGAGTCTTTGGCCACGTTCCTTAACCACTCTAGGTAAGAGCTGCCCTTCTACAAAATGTGAGGCTTGAGTAACAGACATTCCTTCCAGCTCTATTACTCTTAAGCATTATTTCAAATGAGCTGTTTTGAGGAAAGTCCCAAGCCACACTGGATAAGGACAGCAAACTCCAACTTCATGACCAAAACTCAGATTTAATACCCAAGTAGTAACAGCATAATAAAACATGACATTGTATTAAAAAATGACTTCAGAGATATAAATGAGATGAAATTTAATTGGGGTAAGTTAAACACTACATATATAAGCTACTAAATGGGCAGAGATACACAGATGTCATAAGAAAAAAAAACTAAAATATATGGCAGATATCTAATCATGAATAAGCCATTAAATAACTGAGCAGATTTGTTTTTTTTCCAAATGTGTAAGCCACTAAGAGACAAAAACAAGACCACTGGAGGTATAAAAATAAGATTGCAAGCTTAAAAATAAAGAAGCAATATACTTGATTTAATGAATTTGGGATCTGGTGCTAAAGAGAAGAAGCAATGGGACCATAACTGCCAAAAACATAAAATCCCAAAATGATGTTTGGCTTTGGAATGCACATTAGCCTCAATGAAAATATGAACCCAAAAAGCTCTGGGAAACTGGCTCGTTTACCCAGCACATCTCCCATATGCATAGTTCATTCCTATTCTCCTCTCTGTTAGAACCACAACCTTCTCCAATGCCACAACACTCCAACTGGAGGCAACATCTCTGATTGCTAAACTTGCTGAGTTTCTGACCCACACCTTCCTGGGTAAAAGACTTTCCGATACTGAATAACTCTACCTAATCCTGGTGAGGAACTTGAGTAGGATATTCTAGTAGGTGAAGACGGTACAGGGTTTTAGGGACTGCTTGTTTGCTTCTTCTTAAATGAGGCTGGAACAAGAAGACGAGTGGAATACTTCACCCAGTAGGTGAGACTGTGGGTGAATCTGATCTTCCAAGAAAGTTAAGGACAATTAACAGTCCTCTAGCTCCACCAATGTCAGAACAATAATAGTTGGAAGGACACAGGGCTGAATTAAGTGAAAGATTTCTAGAATTCTCCAGTCAATACACGAATTGCCTTTATCTTTATCACAAAGTATTACAAGCAGTCATAAACGACCAGCAGGAAAGCTTATTTCCAAAGAGGCCAAAGTCCTGTGACATTGAATCCCATGTGATACCCTTCTAAAGCAAAACCATAGCAAATAAGTATAATCCATATTTAACCAAAACTAAACATATTTAACCAAAAGTGGGGCTCACAGAAGTTAAAATAATGTGCCCTAAGCCAATGCAATATCTGAGCGAAAGAATTCTCAACTCTCTCTACTAAGAGGAGCAGGGATGGACTCTACCAAGCAATGGAGAGATGTATGCAACAGAAAAGGGACAGTGAGCAGTGACCAGCCCTGGCACCTGAAAAGAGAGAAAGAGACTTGTTACGCATTCCCAAATCAAGAATCATGCATTACTACCAACATATCATCTACTAAAAACCATTATCAAGAGTAACAAAATATTTTTTTAAGTTTTACATCAACCTAGGATTTAAGCAAAGACTAAAATAAACTACTTTCTAGATAGTACAGGCAAAGCAAAAATAGGGAACCTTAACATTTGTGTACAAACCACTAATCTATTCTGAGAAGTTACTCTTGCCAAACCCAAATGCACTGTAATGATCCAGAATTTGTCCTGAGTCCCAATGATTCAGAGTATATAAATCTCTGAATATATATATATATTCAAAAATGTCATCTTTTGCTACCAGCTACATACATGGGTATACAAAATCCAATCATAAACTCTCCCCTCCACACTGGGCAGAACACTGCAGACGGGCGCCAATGAGACAATATGGTCCCCAAAATAGCTAGGCCTGAACCACTGCTAAGGCATGGCCCTCATTCTCAAATCTCTCTTCTCAAGCTTCCTACCTTGTTCACAGAGGAAAGGAGACCATCAGGCTGGAAAGCCCTTTCTATGCCTATGGATCCTTCTCTATCTCGCAAGAAACCTTTCCTAACCTCTAACCTCTGCAATCCATCAGGGCTCTAAAAACCCATCCCCTACCCACGGCCACAGTGTTTATTTCACTCCTTGTACCAGCAGCTTCTCCACGGCTTCTTTCCCCAAACCTATACAATATGCTCAGCTCCCTCACTGTCACCATTCCTTTTAATACCCTTTGGGGGTGACACCCTGGTACATAATTACAACCCTTATTTAGTCAAATTATAACCGGGGTTCATGATAATCAAATAAAGTGTCCCCCCCCCCCAGGAACTCTGCCTCTCCCTTACCCAGCTCGCACAATTCCTTATGAATGTCCTATCATTGCACTTAGATGATTCTGTAATAACTACCTGTTCATACATGCGTTGTCCCACCAGACTAGGAGATCCTTGCTATTAACAACCACAGCCTTTCTCTCGGTTTTTTGTTTTGTTTTTGGCCTATGTGGGGATTTGCACTCCACCTGGGCTCTCAGATGGCGCCGATAAATTCCTGTGGCATAAATGCTGCTTCAGCGTTGGTACCTTTGCACGTGCTATATGGGCGAGCTGCAATGCTAGACCTTTCTTCATCTGCCAGGCAAACTCCCACTCATCCATCAGGATCCAGTTTGCACATTTCTTTCCCTGTGAAGCCTTTCCTGGCTCTCCCACACACCCTTTTAAATCTCCTATATTTCGCACGTATGTCCAGGAGAGCATTTGTTACCCCCATACAAATTATTTGTTTACAAATCCAGCCCCCATCCTAAGTTGTGCCCTACGTGAGAGGGGTATGTTCAGTCACCTTGGTATTCCCAGCGCGAAGCAGCCTCTGGCACTTAGCGCTTAAATAAATGCTAGTTGAATGAATGAGTGGCTACACATGTGCCCGAGGAGGTTCTATATCTAACTACCTGCTCCGTGGAAGGAGGTTCCCCTCTGAACCCAACCTGGGTCGGTTTCTAGGGAGCAGGAGGAGGGCAGTGGCGGAGGGTGAGGAAGCGTGGAGCGCAGGGCAGCGGGGGGGATTTAAATCTCTGAACGCCCAGAGGCCGAAAGCCCCAGGGAGCGCGGCGGGGGAGCAGAGAGGGCGGGGACTCGCCAGCCGGAGGAGGCGGAAGGAGGGCGCGGGGAGGAGCCTGGGGCCCGAGTCCCGCCGAGGCTGCAGACAGAGGGCCAGAGGGCAGGACGAGGGCCGCGCGAGGGGCAGGGGAGGCTCCCGCCCGCTCCCGGCCGGGCCCGCACTCACTCGTCCCCCTGCAGGAGGCTGCACTCGGTGATGGGCCGCACGGCCGCCCTCGGGGGCTCGGCGCCCGGACCCGAGGGGCGGAAACACAGGCTCAGCTTCTCCTCCAAGCTGCAGGCCAGCGCCGGGAAGCCGTCGCCTCCCCCGCCCGGCCCTGCGCCGGCCTCGGGGCTCGCGTTACAGTTCTCCTGGTCCTGGAGGCTCCGGGCCGGTTCCTGGAACTCATAGAATTCCTGCCAGTCCCCGTCCGCCGCCATCGCCGCCCGGCGCAGTGGCGCGCCCCGCCCCGCCAGAGGCCCCACGAGAGGCCCCGCCCCGCAGGCCCCGCAGGCCCCGCCCCGCCTCGGGCCCCGCCTCCTCCGTCCACCTACCACGTGGATCTGCACGGGCAGCCCAGCCTCGGGGTCTTCCCTTTTCCTGAGTCTTGTCGTAGGTGATTGCAGCCCCTTTAGAATGAAAAACTTTAATTACGTTGAGTCACTTTCTACAGTCTCTGTCACTCAGGAATGGCTTCCCTTAGTGGGAAACTGGCCTAAATGTGTCTAAAATAGAGGGTTTCTTTTCAACTTGAAACCTAGTGTGAAGTTATGCCCCCCCGGGAGAAACCGGGTCCTTTTGTAACTTTGCAACCAGAAGAGCAAGCAGAATCGCTTGGAAATGCTTAAGTCCTACCGAAATTCGTTCCACAAATATTTTATATCTAATACACGGAAAGCACCTTCTAGACCCTGGGGAACATACAAAGATGAATAATTATGTAAATTAATATTTGCAAAGCCCTTGGAACAGCGTTGGGGAAGGTAACTGAAAAGATGTAACTGCCAGTTGACCCCTGAGCTTGACCCAGGCACTGGAAGTCTCTTCACCCCCGCCCCTCTCCTTGGAATGGGAGTTCAACTTGCCTTTCCTGCTCCCAGAGGCTCCTCTAAGGACATAGCCTTCAGATGGTATGTTGAGAACACCGGCAGAGTATACCATGAATGAACCCAGTTAAGACCTCTTAATAAACTTTTAAGATTTGGCAGGTGGGTGTGGGGACCTATTTGTCTAGCTGTCACCAAAGGCAAGCCTCATATGTATGTAAGTTCCCTTTGCTTATTAATACTGCTGTCTACCAACTTGGAGCGGCCCCCTCTTTCTTAGCTCTTTCCCTGCCCTCCCCCTAAGGAGGCTGATTTTAGATTACATCTGGGAAGCTCCCAAGAGGGTTGCAAACCAACAAACTGGGATGAACCTTGTAGACATCATGCTAAGTGAAGCCAGAGACGAAAGGACAGATGCGGTATAATTCCACTTGTATGAGGTAGTCAAAATCAGAGACAGAAAGTAGAATGGAGTTGCCAGGGGCTGGGGGAGGGGGAAATGAGGAGTTAGTGTTTCATGGGTACAGAGTTTCATTTTGGGATGGTAAAAAATTCTGGACTTGGATGGTGGTGATAGTTGCACACGGTTGTACTTAATGCCACAGTATACTTAAAATTTGTTAAAATGCTCATTTTTATGCTATGTATATTTAACCACAATTGAAATATTCCACAGAATCAACCAGAGTCCCCCAAAATTTGCAAAGATGAGGGTGCTACAAGAATGAGCATTAGAACTGAAGTGCCCTACTTCTTTGGAGTTGGATTTTCTCAGGTCCTTCTTTTTTATTCTTCTCCCTCCAAGGTTTTGTTTCCAGAGATGTTAAAATTTCGTTTGCTATAAAAAAAAAAAATCTTAAAAAAAAAAAAAAGCCCTTCCCCCTGCTTGTGTGCTCTCTCTCTCTCTCAAATAAATAAAATCTTTAAAATTTCTTTTGCTATCTTTGGAGAAGGAAGATTTGGTTGTGGTGGGGTTGTGACGGCTGAGACTAAGAGTGCAGATGGCTCTTCTACACTTAGTATTACATTTCGAAAACTGTAAGTGCAACAGGGTTTTCTTTCTTTGTTTTTTTAAGAGTGGTCAGAATTTCTTGTCATCAAAAGAGCTGCCCCAGTATTGCTGCATCAAAATAGCCTCATCAAAATGTTATGGATCTACTATCACCTCACACCTCTCAGAATGGCTGAAATCAAAAACATAAGAAATAACAAGTGTGGGCGAGGATGCGGAGAAAAAGGAACCCTCTCGCCCTGTTGGTGGGAATGCAAATGGATACAGCCACTGTGGAAACCAGCGTGGGGGCTCCTCAAAAAATTAAAAATAAAACTACCCTATGATCTAGTAATGACACTACTGGTGGACACCAGCGTGGGGGCTCCTCAAAAAATTAAAAATAAAACTACCCTATGATCTAGTAATGACACTACTGGTGGAAACCAGCGTGGGGGCTCCTCAAAAAATTAAAAATAAAACTACCCTATGATCTAGTAATGACACTACTGGTGGAAACCAGCGTGGGGGCTCCTCAAAAAATTAAAAATAAAACTACCCTATGATCTAGTAATGACACTACTGGTGGAAACCAGCGTGGGGGCTCCTCAAAAAATTAAAAATAAAACTACCCTATGATCTAGTAATGACACTACTGGTGGAAACCAGCGTGGGGGCTCCTCAAAAAATTAAAAATAAAACTACCCTATGATCTAGTAATGACACTACTGGTGGAAACCAGCGTGGGGGCTCCTCAAAAAATTAAAAATAAAACTACCCTATGATCTAGTAATGACACTACTGGGTATTTACCCCCAAAAACACAAAAACACTAATTCAAAAGGATACATGCACCCCTATGTTTGTTGCAGCATTATTTACAATAAGCAAATTATGGAAGCAGCCCAAGTGTCCATGGATAGATGAATGGATAAAGAAGAGGTGGTAATATATACAATGGAATATTATTCCACAATAAAAAAGAATGAAATCTTACCATTTGCAACAACATGGATGGAACTAGAGAGTATAATGCTAAGTGAAATAGATCCATCGGAGAAAGACAGATACCATACGATTTCACTCATATGTGCAATTTAAAAAACAAAACAAATGAACAAAGGAAAAAGAGAGAGAGAGACAAACCAAGAAGCGGACTCTTAATTACAGAGAACAAACAAATGGTTATCAGAGGCGCAGGGCGATAGCTGAAATAAGTGAAGGGGATTGAGAGTACATTTATCATGATGAGCACTGAGTAATGTATAGAACTGTTGAATCACTATATCGTACACCTGAAACTAATATAACACTGTATGTTAACTATACTGGAATTAAAATTAAAAACAAAATTTTTTTTAAAAGCTATGGATCTAAATAAATAAACCACTTAAGTCAAATAAAGGTTGGAGCTACAAAAACAAAACAATGTGGCCTATTAAGATAATTGTTTGCATAATTTTAGCAAACACACACTTAATTGCTCAATTTTCCACTTGACTAGGGTAGACACAGAAGTGAATTGTTTCTAATCTGGTATTAGATGGTTAAGACTAGTTGTCTTGGGAATTCCTTGTTATTTTTTAAAGAAAGGAATGTTACTTTAATTAAATGTTGTAGAAAGTAATCGTTAACTCTGAAGGACTGATTTGCCCTTTGGAAGACTGAGAATTCCAGTGGACTGAATTAGCATCAGTGCCTAAATGTCAGGAGCTCGGTCATCCCCTCTGGTCGGCCTGCAGGACTCTAGGCACGGCCACACCAAAGGTCACTGGGTGAGTGTGTGCTGGAGGGGGCCAGCACCCTCAGGGTTGCATCTAGGGGCCAGAAAACCCCAGCCTCAGCCTTCTCCTCTGTTATGGATTGGGTTCCCTCAACATTCCTATGTTGATGTCCTAACCCCCAGTACCTCAGAATCTGACTGTATTTAGAGATAAGGTGTTTAAAGAGGTGATTAAGTTAAAATGAGGCCATTAGGGTGCAGCCCTAATCCAATCTGATGGTATCCTTATAAGAAGAGAAGGAGATCCTGGGCATGTCCACACAACATAAAGACCATGTGAAGATACAGCAAGAGCGCAGCCATTTGCAAGCCAAGGAGAGAGGCCTCAAAAGAAACTAACACTGCTGACCCTTTGATCTTTGCCTTCCAGCCTTCAGAACTGTGAGGAAATAAAGTTCTGTTGTTTGAAGTCACCTGGTCTATGGTATTTTGTTATGGCAGTCCTCATAAGCTAACATGTCTCCCAAAGCCACCTCAGTGGTTTCTGGGAGTCCCCACAGGGCACCTCACTTGAGCTCAGGACTGACAAAATTCTGTTCCTTTTTCTGGCTTCCTTGTCACCCTTGAGTATTGGTCTTTCTTAGAAATAACAATAACAAGATGTTAAATGGGTGACTCACTAATTAAGAACAAAACCAGGACTTTCCCTGGACCCTATTAACCAGCTACAGGAGACGAGACTAGAAATTATAAAGATGGCTTAGCAGTAATGGAGACAAAGAGCTGCCAGCCAGATGGATAGGGGCTGGGGTACCCTGACTCAAGCCAAGAGAGAGGGCTTCCCAAGAACCACAGAGTAGCCAGAGCTTGCACGAAGGGTGACAAGTGTCTTTCCCTCCAGCAAGATGGTTACTGAGTTGCAGGACTTAGACCCCAGAACCCCATGGGCCCAGGGTGGGGCACCATGAGCAAGTTCTTAGGAGAACCTGATGTATGTCCCCTGGAGCTCAGGGGTATATGTGAACTTAAGAACCAGGGCTTCCTCTTACCTAGAGAACTCTGAAGGGAGGAGGGTAGAGGATCTGCCTGTGACGTCAGGGCCAAGAGAGAAGGCAGCAGAGGGGGCACCCCACGGTTTGCTGGGCAAGGGTTATGATTTTGCCCTGGGAACAAGAGGACTGCCAGAAGGAAGCTAGACTCAAGTCATCTTGAAAGGGTCCCACCAAAAAATGTGAGCAGGGTTGAGGAGCCCTATCAGGAGACCACCTCAGCCTAGGAGGAGGAGGAGACAACAGGGCAATAGGGATTTTGATGAAGGTGTGAACGGGCAAGCGAAAGCCCCTCCTCTGCTACCTCCCCGGTCAGGCTGTGCAGGGGAGGGGAGAAGTTTTGACCTGAGTTATGACATGGAAGTTGTTATTTACATTGAGTCAGACTTCTTTGTACCTGAAAATCAGACTGATCTGTGAAAGTGACTGAAAGGCTAAGGAATCTGGCCAAAATGCCAGCCAGAAGAAGTGATGGGAAACTGGACAGAACACGTTTGCAGGTTGAGATGGGGCCGGGGGCTGAGGGGGTTAGGAAATATTTTCCATGTTGTACTTACCCGAATTCAACCGATTCAATGTGGCGGCTCACCCACTTTAGTTCCAAGCACCTTAGACAGACACCATGCCAGCCCTCTCTTCTCCTCTTTCCTGCTGGTTCCCACTCCCTGCCTTTCCCATTGCACAAAGCCTTCTCATTTTCTTTTAACAACAACAAACAACACCCCAATAGATATCAACTCATGCAAATATAAATGCTTAAGGACTTTGCTACCCCAACGCAATCAGACTCAACTTTGACTGAGATCACCTGTCACCCCTACAGCAGTAATTAATCTATATTCAAACCACCAAATAAAGACAATAACAAGGAGAAGTAGGTACTAGAAGATGAAAATACAGCTGAGGACCCTCTAATGAATAGTTCTCCCAAAGTCCAGGCTGCGAGAAGGGTGCAGTGCAGTTGCCTCTGTAGGTCACAGAACGAGGGGAAAACCCACCAGATCTCTGGTCCATACAAGATCATGAAAGAGGGATAGATGGAGGGTATTAACTATTGGAAATCACGGGGGACCAAAGATGCCAGCTGTATGGAATAAAGGAAATTTGAGAGAAAGTACAGTTCAGGTCAAAGTGACAATGTCACCTGTTACTGTGAGATGTTTTGATATGGGTCAGCACAGGCAGCAGACATCCCTACTTTAAAACTTAGGGCTTTGGTATTTGACCCATAAGGGCCCTTTCTCCTTTGCCAAGTAGCCGGCTTAATGTTAATACATCCTCATTTCTTATTTGTCAAATTTATAAGCGTTATTCATTTTTTCCTCCTTTGTTATTCAAGTTTGCTTTGTCACAAGCCTCAACTTCCCAGCCCTCCAGACAGGGATGCCTCTGTGCACATTCACGGAACATACTGATAGAAAGGCAAAAACAATAGGTCAGAAGATTCTAAAGCCTCTCACTCCTGATAGGATTTCATTCCTTTGTTCAATAGTCTTGCGCTAATGGAATAAAAACAGCCAAAATTTAAGAGGCAACAAACATCATCTCTTCTGTCATTAGCACCCAAGAAATATTTTAGGTTACAGAGAACTGAAAATATCTCTCCCATGCTCCTAGTAAAATGCAGAGAAAGACTATAGCATAGATTCAGAGAACATAGGAGAGACTGATAAGCCTCTCTTATCATGGGCAGTGTCCTACCTACGAATAATTTATAAAGTGGAAGTTCTATGAATTGTTTTGAAGATTGATTTGTTTCTAAGTTTGTTCTATATCTCAAAGTGATATTAAAATAAAGTTTCCCATAGGCAAAGGGTGACACAAGCTAAAGACTTTGCTTTTAATACTCCCTGAAGCAGGCATTGATTTGTTCTGTGTTTAATAATGAATGTTAAATGACCCTGGAGCAGGGATTCATTTCCAGTGTCCAATAAAATAAACAATATTTAGTTCTCTGTAATTAAATTCTTTTTTTTGTAATTAAATTCTTTAATTGAAGATCTCTTATAAGGAAGTATGGCACTTAACATCTCCCAAAAATGTCAGAAGGGTAAAGAAGGATCACCAAATTACTAGCTGCTTCTACATATTTTGTTTGCAAATAATGATGGTTATACGTGCATCAAACTATTTTTGAAAAATAAAACACTTGTAATTGGTTTCATAGAATAGTAGTATTTTCATTTATATCCTTGGAACTTTTAATTAGGCTTTGAAGTTCTTTGAATCCAGAAAGTTCTTTCTCATGCTTTATAATTGTGTTATCATACTGTTCATTTTAATAATTTGGAAATACCTGGTTTTAAAATATGGGGCACCAGGGTGGCTCAGCCAGTTAAGCGTCCAATTCTTTTTATTTTTAAGATTTTATTTATTTATTTGACAGAGAGAAACATAGCAAGAGAAGGAACACAAGCAGGGGGGAATGGGAGAGGGAGAAGCAGGCTTCCCGCTGAGCAGGGAGCCCGATGAAGGGCTCGATCCCAGGACCCTGGGACCATGACCTGAGCCAAAGAGAGACGCTCAACGAATGAGCTACCCAAGTGCCCCTAAGCATCCAACTCTTGATTTTGGCTCAGGTCATGATCTCAGGGTTGTGAGACGGAGCTCCGCATCAGGCTCTGCCCGGGGCATGGAGCCTGCTTAAGATTCTCTCTCTCCCTCTCCCTCTGCCCCCATCCCCCGGCTCTCATTCTCTCTCTCACTCTCTCTCTCTCTAAAAAAAATAAATAAATAGGGGCACCTGGGTGGCTCAGTCAGTTAAACGTCATGATCTCAGGGTCATGGGATCAAGCCCTGCTAAGCAGGGAGTCTGCTTCTCCCTCTCCCTCTGCCCACCTTCCTCTCTCTCTCTCTCTCTCTCAAATAAATAAATAAATCTTCTATAAATAAGTAAATAATCTTTTATAAATAAATAAATAAATAAATAAATAAATAAAATAAATGGTGGGTAAGACATGCCACCAGATTTGTTATATGATTTTTAAATCCATGTACTCATTCATTCAGGTCAACCATTGCCTTCAAATATCATTCTTTACCCAAACCCCCTACATACATACCTTATTTCATTCCCATTCCTTCCCATTTTTCTATTCCATTTGTCTCCTTGCCTATCACCAATTATTTTAATCACTTTCTAATTTCCCATTTCTTCCATCCTTTCATTCTCTTCATTTGTCCCCACCGACTTTCTCTCTCATGCAAATCTTTTTCATGAGACTTGGACTCAAGCCATTTACATGTGAATATATTCTCCAGCTATTCCAATATTTTCCTTGTCATTCAGAAAGACATCTATAACTCCTATCCAGGTAGCTTTTTCTGGCTAACCCCAGCATACTCCTACCGGATGAATAAACCACCTGTTATCCCCTCTACTGTCCTCTCATGGTCATATCCAATGATCAGGCTGGCCACTAACAGGAAGGACACACTGGGAGGGCGGCCAACCTGTAGCTAGGCCAGCCACTGGAACTGGATTAGCCTGGGCAGGGGCTACATCCAGGTTATTAGCAGGGCAAAGTGTTCACAAAACAGTGATAGATTCTGTAACAACCTACATCAGGTTCACCAGGCCCTCTCCCCTCCCAAGTGAGCAAAGCACAATGGTGAGGGATCCAGGAATAGGCAATATCTAGAGACTCAGGCGGGCAGAAAAAAGGTTAGTTTTAGGGTAGTCCTCTGGCAACTAGCCAGCCTCTCTGAGTCATGACTTGTCTAAAAAAAAAAAAAAAAAAAAAAAAAATGAAGAAATATTGAACCTTCCTGTAGGATCTGGTTCAGGAATGAATTTACCATGAGGCTAAGGAAACTTGAGCTTCAGGGACCCTCTTTCCACCTGCACAAGACCCTTCCAAGACCCTGCGAGAGGCCCTAACAAACCAAAGAATGCTGTCAGTTCACGCAGTATTAAAGATGACTCACTGCACAAAACATTTGCATTGCCCCGAAATCTTAGAACTCATATAAGAAACTTGAGAAAAGTTTTTCTAAATTTGACTATAATCTGACACATTTACCTGACGGTATTACTTACAAGTCATGAACCTGAAACTTCTCTAAACTATCAATAATAAAGAAGAGTATTTTGAAGAACTATGTTAGAGAAGAGACTAACTTTTATTTCTATTGTTTATGAAAAACGATGTTACAAAATTGCAATCTCATGGTGTAACAGCCAAAATGTAAGGGACAGGTATTATAGAGACGTGTCAGAAAGTTAATTATAAATTTTTTTTAAGATTTTATTTATTTACTTGAGAGAGAGAATGAGATAGAGAGCATGAGAGGGGGGAGGGTCCGAGGGAGAAGCAGACTCCCCGCCGAGCAGGGAGTCCGATGCGGAACTCGATCCCGGGACTCCAGGATCATGACCCGAGCCGAAGGCAGTCGCCCAACCAACTGAGCCAGTTAATTATATTAAAGTGTTATGTTATTATTCTGGATTTTATAATGTTTGTGTTATTTGTCACCTTTTTAGAAGATAAACTATTTTTTTAAATTTTCTTCATTCTAAATACTTTGATAGCTAATTTTGTCTTTTTTTTTAGTTATAAGAGTTACATAAGCTTCAGAGTGCGCAAAATCTGGATCAGCCCTTAATCAAGTGGCCTCTGCTAATGAGCTGGGTTGAATGAGACAGGTATGGCCTGACGCCTACCATTATTTGCAAGTAGCTAAATATGCATGAATACATAATTTTTCAAGCGTTAGTTAAAACTGCAAGTGACTGGGTTGTCCTTCAGTCTATACATGTGTCTTGGAGGGAGATTTTATTAAAGGCATATAAGAAGATATCTGTAACAGATACTGCTAGCCTATATCCAAACCCATAAATATAAGATTTAAGCTTAATTTATGTGACATAGATCTGTGTCCCATTCTGGTGCTTTAAAATGATTTTTTTTAAAAAACTGTGCTTTCTTATATCCTACGTATTCTTCCTCTCAAGTATATGTGTATTAAAAATGTGAAGACTGAAGCTGCTCAAAAGTATAGAATACAGACTCCTAGAATTTGCTCTGAACAATGGATACAAAAGGCAAAATTAAGCAATCTCTTTCTTTTGTGAAAACTGAGATGGTGAGTGTACAGTACTTTGAAGAGGGGCAGGCTGCGGCAGCCTGTCAGGATTTCTCTGGTGCTTTCCCAAAGATCAGGGACATCAGGGAGAACAGACACACTGATGAGTCATTGAAGCCTAACAGCTTCAACCTGTGATAATGGACAGACTTTTGGGGGCTGAAGCCATCAGCCACTTCTCAGGCGAGGCCTTTGACCTACCTCATGATTGCTCCCCACTTCACCTCCAAGACGAAATGGTACTGTAGTTAATTCACAGACACAGAAACCACACCAGTCACAACGGTCTCACCTAATGGCATGAACTAACATCCAAACTAAACAAAGTTGTGAGATTGAAATTGGTGGGCATTCCTGACTAACACAAAAGTACCAAAGTTGAAGTGTCCATTAATCACACCTACTGGGTTACCCCTCTTCCATAGCACGGAGGCGAGGAGTCGACAGCTTTTAGTTCCTGTGAGGTTTTACTGGAACACGCTCATTAGTTTTCACATTGCCTAAGACTGCTTCACGCCACAAAGCAGAATGGAGTAGTTTCCACAGACTGGCAAAGCCTCAAAGATTTACTATCTGCCTTTTACAGGTGAAGTATGCCAAGCCCTGGACTAGAGGGATTGGGCTGTGAGGCTACTACCTTAATGAGGAAGGGGCAGAATTTGCTACTGCGAAGTGTGAAGTCATGGACACCCTGTCCAGCACTCCTTTTTCTTCCTGAGACCATAGAACAGTCTCTAGGAAAGAAATGAAGTGAAACAGACTATTGGAAAATTATGCTTTTCATAATGGAAAAAAAATCTTTAGAAAAGAAAGAAAAGGCAAATACTAATTTTTTGCGTACCAGCTAGTGCTCTTTGCTGTAAGATTTTTCTAGGGCCCAACCCCTGTTCACTGTTCAGGGTAGACTACTCTACTATCTCCAAACAAACAGAAAAGAGAGATCAATGGTTTCCTGATCTGGAGATGGAAAAATGTTTTCTAAGCATAAAACCAAAGGCAAAAACCAATGGAGAAAAAAAATGACATCCTTTAGCGAAATACTGAGTAGAAATTTTTATAAATTATTGATACATATCCATCCAACACATAATTTCATCTCCTTAAACCACCTGCAAGGACAACAGAGAAGGTATTAGATAAAAATGTTGAGCATAATTTGGGTCTGAGGCAGTTCCCAGAGAAGTCTCTGTATACTAATCAAAAACCACTTTTCAAGACAAGAGCCCAGAATATCAAGATGAGGGAAGTGGCGGTCCTGGTAAAATCAGCTGGGACTGGAGGTCTGGGCTTCTGGCCATTACTTGTCACATCACAGCGACACCCACAGGAGAGCCATTTCATGGACCACTTTCCACTGGAATTGTGTGTAGGGCTCATTGGCCAGTGAGAGCATAGCCGCTCTGATTCTGTGCAGAGAATCTCACTTCAGTGCAGTGGTTCTGAACCATCCTCTCTACCCTTTGTGCAGCCCTTTGTGATCTGGATAAGAAGAGGCAGGAAGAAGGAAAAATAATAAAACCAGTTTAAGAAGCCATATATCTCTCATTTTATTATCTGTTAAACTCTAACAGATAAGCGGTTAAAACTATATTTTATGAAGGAAATTTTAAAACCTTAATTAGGTCTTCAAAACCCAATCCTGAGGCAGCAATCATATAGTAAAATTAGTAGAACTGATTTAATTTTTAAATTAGTTTCTTCACGTTATAAAACACCATAAACAGAATTAAAAAGCAAAGGACAAACTGGGATTATATTTGAAACATAAATAAGAGAGAAAAGATGAAAGTCCTTAACATATAAAGGCCTTCTGCAAAGCAATGGAAAGTAGAGATAGCCCTGAAAGAGATAAAGATCATGAGTGATCAATTTGTGAAAGGACAAATGGCTAACAAACAAGTTAAAAATTCAGTCTCAACAGCTAACAAGGAAATACAAATTAAAATAAAATATTCAGGCCCTATAAAATCAGAAGGTAATTTTTAATTGAAAATATAAAACATTTTTTATGGTGATGGTTAAAGGGAATAGATATTTTCAGATGCTTAGGGACTGGGTATAAATTGACACAAACTCTCTGGGGGCAATTTGGCACATATGGTATATCAGTAGGTGTCCAGTCAGGCATCTTAGGTGGAGGAAATCTAACACAGAAGTTGGTTAGAAAATTGTTAGCAGAGCTGGAAGAACCAAAGGGGGAAGATGATGGTACCTAGAGGTAATACTTAATTGCAGGAAGCTAACTCTCCCTCATGGCCTGGAGAAGCAAAAGGGAGAGGGTAGGTATTACCCAGAGTCCACAAGCACCACCAACAACCCCGAGCAGAAAGCTGACATCCTGTTGGTGTTTCTGGGCTTGCTCCTGGAGACTGCGATCACTTGTAGTTGGCTCTCATGACTGCTGATGGAGCCAGATGCAAAAGAAAAAAAAAAAAAAAAAAAAAGGCTTCTACCCAGCGGGCAAAGGAATCTGGGAAATGTAGTCTGCAGGCCCCTACGCCCCTGTACAGAGGAGAGTATAAAACATAAAACTCCAGAGCATGCATCAATGACATAAAAATGTTTACCCTGTCTCACAACAATTTGTAGCAAAACACAATAAGTAGCAACAATAAGTAGCAAAACACAAAAAGATTTAGGTACAAGGCCTTTTGTAATGATGTCACACTGAGTAATACTTGCCATGTCTTGTTCTTTTTCCCCTCCGGCTCCTTTGTGATTGGGTGGGGCCTTGCAAATAGATTTGACCTATGAGTTCAGAAGTGGCATGTGTCACTTTCAGGATGCATTTAATTGCCAACATGAATCTCTCCAGAGTTATCTTTTCCTTCTGGAACAGTGACCAACGACATTCGAGATGATGTTTCTCTGTTAGCCTTGGTGTCTACGTGACTATGATGCGCAGAGATCCCTTGCTAACCCCATACGTGAGTGAAAAATAAATCTCTGTTATTTTAAGCCACCAAGATTTAAGAGTTGTTTGTTTTAACAACATAGGCTAGACAAATCTGGCTTGCACACATTGAATGACTTGCGAAAGCAGAGAATTACAAACAAGCAATGTGTTCAATGATATGGGAAAGTGAAATACATTGCTATATATCCATATTATGGAATATGCTGTTGCCAGTGAAAAACGTTTTTGAAGAATATCGAATGAGATGAGGAAATCTTCACCATAGAAAATTAAATGGAAAAAATAGGACATAAAACAGTATCTATTAAATGGGATTCATACATTTGATTATATATTAAGTGCTTTGGGCCACAAGCGCTCCATGGTCATAGTTATCATGTGATCAAAAACATGTTAATGTCATAGTAATGGGCTCAGTTGATGAGTCACCCCTGATCTGGACACATGTTTTGCATTTTGATCAGTGGCTTGTGTTGTTCCTGTGGCCAGGGCATCACTTGGGGGCATGACCAGCCAGGGCCTCCCCTGGACTTCCCTCTTGCTCTTGGGCTTTGAGTTAAATGATGCTTCAGAACTCACTGAGCACCCACCCAGTGGAAACTGTGAGGTTGCCTGCTCCAGGCAGTGGTGTGGGAAATGCCAGTGACTCGCTCCTACACTGTGGCTTGCCCTGAGGAAAGTGACTTATGCTGCAGATGCCACAGTTGCTCTCTTGGATCTACCCTCCCCAGCAGCTGATGGAAGGACAAGGAGGTACAACCTGGAAGCGTGGGGGGTAACGCCCTGCAGAGCAAACTTTGATCCATTGGAAATAGAAGCCAGAGGATAATTCTTCCCCCCGCCCCGCCGCCCCCAGAACCAAGATGTAATAGCTTTATACCATCTCTCTGCAGACATCCTGCAAGAACAAGAAATCGATGGCACTTATAATCAAGCCGTGGCCAGCATCATAACCGGCTCTTTCCTATTTGCTCTGCTTCTTCCTTTGCCTCCTGCTTCATGGGATTGCACTTCCCAATAAAGCATTTTAAGGTTTAGCCTCAGGTACTGATTTCTAGAAAATTGGCCCAAGGCAGTTATTTACACATCCCTAGACATCTTGTGGTTCAAGTCTAAGAATAAGGCTTCTACGATAGTTGACTTGTGCCTGTCTCCATCTACCTCTTAGCAGCACGTAGTAATGTGTCCCTCCAACATCACACTTGACCTCTTCCAGGAAGAGACAGGTGAGGGTAACACAGAAATGGAACCTACAATTTAGTTTTAGTGCCATAGTAGCTTCAATCTTGGCAGAGCTATAAGAATGTTAGATACTTAATTGTTTGAGAAACACAAAGGAAAGAACACAGCAACATTCCATTTCCCAAGAGATGATAACAGATATGTGGCTTGCCAACGTAAGCAGGTATAGCTTTTCTAATGCTTTGGTATGAGAAGGTTTTAAGCACAGTGTGTTGCAACTATCATAGAAAATTTATTTCTTCTTTCTTCCTATATGTGATCTAACTTTCTGTTGTCCGATTCACCTACTTGTCCTGGAGGACCTAGACCAGGACTTCTGTGATTGACTTCTGACCCATACAAGTCTGGAAGAACCTAGAAACAGCTATCAGCCAAGTCTCCTTGGCACAGAGGTATGCTTTGGTCCCCTTGGGCCCCTGGCTGCCTACCTTGAACTTTAAAACTTCAGATTGTGCATTGGCCTGAGTCTGCTATGAGCCTGAGCCTTTCTGTGGTTGAAGAGCCAGGCTCCTGGCTTTTTATGACTCCCGACTTTGGGGTGTCCTATTACCTGTGAATCATCTTGCTTGTTGACTCTTGGTCTGCTTTCACTTCCTGACATCTGAGCTTATGTTGGTACCTCTCACCCTGCAGGCACTGACCCCTGGCATATGGCAGATATTCCTGGCCCTAAGTTTTGGCCTTGACTAGTAACCCCTAACATCCCATGTCTTGTAGCATAAACGTTGATCACTCATTTTTAAAGACTCCACAACTTTTCCTTGTTCACACTAAATTGTACTAAGTATTTACCAATGTCTCATACTTGATGAAACCAGAAGCCAACAAGAGTTATTTAAAATGTGATCATGAAAGCTAAAAGAGGACTCTGTCATGAGAATAAATTCTCTTTATAGAAATATCAATACTCTTTTACTGAACACCGACTTTGTGCCAGTACTAGGGTAGGAGTTTTACAACCATTATCTCCTTAAATCATCACAATAAACGTTCGTTACCCTTATTGCCATTTTATAAAAAGGTAAGCATATCCCTTCCATTGCGTTACTCCATTGCATGTAGTCCAATCATGGACCAATACCTTGAATCCTCTCATCAATCCTCTTATCTTTTTCATAACAAAAATAATAGGTATTAATTTTAATGTGGTCTCAATATCTTAAATTTCTATTATTCTATTACTGGTCATCTTCCAAGCCAAGCAAAGTCCTGAGGTCTATAATAACCCAAAAGTATAATCTAGCATCATGTATGAATATTGAAAATGGCCATTCCTTTTCATCTCAAAATTTCACTTCTAAAAAATATAATAAATCCCCCTAGTAGATAAACGTGTATAAGAATGTTCACCACAATGCAGTTTATAGTATCGAAAAGCTGGGGACAATTTGACTAATCATCCTTCAGCAGGAGATTCATTAACTCAATTAAGGCACCTTCATATAATATATATATGATAAATCTATTTAAAAGGAGAAGGTAGATCTATATGAACTAACACGAAACATGTCCAAGATATAGTGTTGAATGAAAAAGGATAAGATTACAGATTCCATTCAGGCAAAAAAGAATATTTATAAATTACACAATTTGTAAGTTTATAATATATAACATATATTTATATGATGTCTGAAATGCTAAGTTACCAATATTAGTGATTTTTCTGTGGCATAAGATCAATAATGGCGGCAGCCATAGAAGTGATAGAATGCTTTCACTTCCTATTTTATATGCAATTGTATTTTTTACATTTTAGAAGCATGTACAACCTTTGTAAGAAAAAACACTTCCATTTTGAAATTAAAATTTCCATGGAAGGCAAAGATTTGATTTAATTATTTTTTACCTTAGGGAACAGAGATTTACTGTCTTCATGAAAAGCCTTGTCCTTGTATGAAAGGTGCAAAAATCCCTTATTATTAGTCTTTGCTTGTCCATTGCCAACATGGTGCTATATGAATTTAATCTTTTTTACACAAGTAAATAATAATTCCAGCATATTATAAATTACCTAATCATTTTTTACTTTCTTCTGTCTTATTACATAATTTTGTTAAACAGAATGATGTGTGTTTGAAAACCATATTGTGATATTTATATTACATAAATAGAGAAAGATATTGAATTCTATGGATTATCTCACATTGACACATTTAGATCAGATGCTAGTGTTTAGTGCTTGCTTATCTCTGAGAGATTTTTTAAAATCTTTCTTGTATTTTGAGATAATGGATTCCTCATTCCTCATATACTCCTATATGGACTTGCTAAGTAAGGAAGGAACAATTTTGGAAAAATTTAATTGGGGGAAAAAATGCACACCTCATGAATTCAGTTTTTTTACCCAACTTGTAATGACTCAAAGTTTTCCTAAGAGTCAGTAATTGGATTTAATTGACATCTGAGTCCCAAGTTTATATAAGAAACTAAATTATCTAGACTTTGGGTTATCAACCTCATAAATTATTTTTAGTATTTCTAGGCTCAACTTCCAGTCTTGTTTAAGGGAAACCTCTACATTCTTAGATATAAACCTCTCACTATAAAAATAGTGGAGTGGTATTATTATTATTGTTGCATATATTTGCTTAATACCTTACATTTACTATATGCTTTCATAGGTACACACAAATTCAAAACTCACAGAAACCCAATGTTACAAAGGAGACATCCATACTGACCATCAGTACCAAGGAAATTCACAAGGCAGCCCCCCTCTACATGGCCTAGAAGACAAGGTTGAGGTGAAATGGCTGTATATAGATCTTCAGAAAATAGTCTAAAATAAATGGATTTCTCATCCAGTGTCTATATACTTGAAATCCCTTTGGAAAAATAATAAACAATGGAAAATAACTCCTATTTAAAATACTGATCAAAGCAAGAAAGTATGAACCAAAGATGTTTTATCAGTCCCAACTCTCCCTTGAGTATGGAGGCTAAGAATAAAAGAATATTGTACCCATGCACACTTCTTTAGCAACTTACTAGAGGACAAGCTTCACCCAACTGCAGAAAGAGAAATTGGAGAAATACTGGAGAAATACTGGCAAAGGGTCAGGTTGGAGAGGGGGGGAATAAAAATCGTTAGAAATAGGACTCAAACAAATTTGAAAATAAGGGTAGAAAAATAATATGCAAATATTATGCATTCTGATATTATATCACTGGCACATTTAACAAAATATGGGAGGATAGGGTGCCTGGGTGGCTCAGTCGTTAAGCGTCTGCCTTCGGCTCAGGTCAGGATCCCAGGGTCCTGGGATCGAGCCCCACATCAGGGAGCCCGCTTCTCCCTCTCCCACTCCCCCTGCTTGTGTTCCCTCTCTCGCTATGTCTCTCCCTGTAAAATAAATAAATAAAATCTTAAAAAAAAATAATATGGGAGGAAAAGGGAGAGAAAACAGATCAGAGACCAAGGTGTAAAAGCTAAAACAATAGAGCATTTAGAAGACAGCATATGAAAATGTCTCAGTAACTTGGAGTGCACAAAAGCTTCCCAGACAGGTCGCTGGGAGCAGTAACTATACAATTCTTGAAATAAAAAGTTAAATGTCGTTAAACCAAAAACATGTCCTTATCAAAAGATACTGTTATGAAAATGAATAAGCAATAAGCCACAGATAGAAGAAAATATTCACAAAATATATATCTGACAAATAACTGGTATCCAGCACATTAGAACAAATAAACCTACAGTTCAATAACAAAAAGGCAAACAACCCAATTGTAAGATGGGCAAAATATTTTAATACATGTTCATAAAACAAAATATACAAATGGCCTGTAAACAAATGAAGTGCTCGATGTTATTAGTCATCAAGGAACTGAAAGTTAAAACCACAATAAGATACCAGTATATATTCACCAGAATGGCTAAAATTTAAAAAGATTAACAACAGCAAATACTGGTGAAGATGTGAGGAAAATAGCATTCTTGGTGTGGATATAAACTGGTTGGGAAATATTCCCCAGTTTCTCATAAAGTAACATACACCTATGTCATACTATATGACCCAGTAATTCTACTTGTAGGTATCAACCAAAATAAATTTAAAAAGCTAACAAAAACACTTGTACAAAAATGTTCATCGAAGTTTGGGGTGCCTGGGTAGCTCAGCTGGTTAAATGGCTGCCTTTGGTTCAGGTCGTGATGCCATGTCCTGGAATCGAGCCCTACATTGGGCTCCCTGCTCAGTGGAGAGTCTGTTTCTCCCTCTCCTCGCTCTCTCTCTGCCCCTCCTTCTCATGCTCTCTCTCTCTCAAATAAATAAATAAAATCATTTTAAAAAATGTTCATAGAAGCTTTCCTCATAATAGCCCCAAAATGGAAAAAAAAAGTGTGCATTAATAAGAGAACATACAAAACACCATATGTTCTTACAGTAAAATACTTCTTTTTTTTTTTAAAGATTTTATTTATTTATTTGAGAGAGAGAGAGAATGAGAGACAGAGAGCACAAGAGGGAAGAAGGTCAGAGGGAGAAGCAGACCCCCCGCTGAGCAGGGAGCCTGATGTGGGACTCGATTCCGGGACTCCAAGACCATGACCTGAACTGAAGGCAGTCGCTTAACCAACTGAGCCACCCAGGTGCCCTACAATAAAATACTTCTGAGCAGTGAATAGGACTCAATCACCTGAGCAAATCTCAAAGGCATTAATGCTGAGTGAAAGAAGCCTTACCCAAAAGAGTACATACTGTCTGAGTCTATTTCTGTGACGTTCTAAAACAGGTAAAACTAATTTATGGTAGAAAAAAAAAAGCAGAAGTTTGCCTCTGATTGATGAGTGGGGATTAACTTGAAAGGAGCACTAGGGAATGTTCTGGGGGCAATGGCAATGTTCTATATCTTGTTGGGGGGGGGGTCAGGTTACACAGATGTATGCAATTTTCAAAACTAGCAAAGATATACATAAGATTTAGGTGCCGTACCACATGCACATTTTACACCAAAAGGAAAATACCTTAAACAAATATTTAAACCCTATTAGTGATATGTAGGCTGAGGGATTTAAGGGTCAATGTACTAATTTACTTTGAAGGGCATAAAAGAATGAGATGGATTGACAGATGGACAGAAGGATGGATGGATGGACACATACTGATAAAGTAAATATAGTAAAATGTTAATGATAGCAGCTGGCCAGTGGGTATATTGGTGTCCACTGTAAAAATTCTTTCAACTTCAATGTCAGTTTGGAAATTTTCATAATAAAATGTTGGAAGAAAAAAGAGGACAGAGAATGTGGTAAGTAGAATGTTCACTGCATCTGGAGCAGTTGGAGGAAGTCATAGAATATCATTTAATGCTGACACTGAATTGTAGAAGCCTAAGACTATAAAGGTAAACACTAAGAAAGATAATATTATTTTTTTAAAGATTTTATTTATTTATCTGAGAGAGAGAGAATGAGAGATAGAGAGCATGAGAGGGAAGAGGGTCAGAGGGAGAAGCAGACTCCCTGCGGAGCAGGGAGCGGATGGGGGACTCGATCCCGGGACCCCGAGATCATGACCTGAGCCGAAGGCAGATGCTTTTTTTTTTTAAGATTTTATTTATTTATTTGAGAGAGAGAGCATGAAAAAGGGGAGGTCAGAGGGAGAAGCAGACTCCTCGCTGAGCAGGGAGCCTGATGCAGAACTCGATCCCGGGACTCCAGGATCATGACCTGAGCCGAAGGCAGTCGCTTAACTGATTGAGCCACCCAGGCGCTCGAAAGATAATATTATTGACTAAAATTGGAAAGCGGATGGGAGATGAGAGAAGAAAGAGGATGCCAGCTAATTTTAGTGAGCTCAGAGCATGAAGCCAGTGCACATTAACTAAAAAGAGATGGCTTTACTAGTATTTATAATATGTATACAACGAAAGAAATCAGATCAAACACAGAGGTTATATCAATAAATGCAAATGGGCTCAACCTGAGATTGAAAACAGACTTTAACTCTGGGCTCCGTACAAGAGACTTGCCTAAAACAGAGCAATCCAGAAAGGTCGAAAATAAAATGTTCGCCAAATCGTGCCAGTCAAAAGCAAACAAACAAAAAGAAAGCAGGGGTCGAGGCTTTGATAACAGGCAAGACAAAATGCAAGCTAAAAAGTTTCAGGCAAGACAAAGAAGGTATTAGATAACCATGCTTTTCAGTTAGTAGCAGCTGATAATAATAGTTACCGAGCATTTGAAGTGTGGGTAATGTGACCGAAAACCTGAATTTTTTTATTTTAATTAATTAATTAATTAATTAATTAAAATAGTGCAGAAACACTGTCCATCATCACAAAAGTTCTATTGGATACCACAGAAAGTGATTGCTTGTCATAGAATGTGCTTTGGATTGTGCTGCTTTATAATGTTCAAGACTCCAAGATGTGACCATCATAAACATCTACACACCAAATAATACAGCATCTACTTTCCTAAAGCAGAAAAGATGGAAAGATGCAAACCCGCTATAATAGACTTTAACATCAAATTTCTCCATACAAGACCAAACAAGTGAAAATACCCAGTGCTTAAACATTGAAGTTGAAAAATAGAAGTTGTAGGAATAGTTGGTGGGCTGATTATTCTTGAAGCCCTCCAAATATCTCAAAACTCTCCTCTCACAAGATTTATATTTGCAGCCCTTGATGGTATTTGGTGATGGTACTCGATAAATTGTCAGTTTCTTTTTTTTTTTTTTAAGATTTTATTTATTTATTCATGAGAGATAGATAGATAGAGAGAGAGAGAGAGAGAGAGGCAGAGGGAGAAGCAGGCTCCCAAGGAGCAGGGAGCCCGATGTGGGACTCGATCCCAGGACCCTGGGATCATGACCTGAGCCGAAGGCAGACACTTAACCATCTGAGCCACCCAGGCGCCCCTAAATTGTCAGTTTCTTTAACGACTATACATTGCCATACAAGAAGTTATGGGCATATATGTAACTTCCCAGAAAGTCTATTTGCATCATAAGTTTACTAACATTCAGAGTTGAGCTGAGAATACAATTAATGGGCATTTCTGAAGTGCTCTGAATTTTTAGGAAGAAAGTCATTGCGTAAGCATTTCTATTTTGGCCCTCTTATAGAGTACATGGGTCCCCAAGGAAAAGCCATCTTTGTCTCGTTCAACTATTCACCCCAATTAAATCCCTCAACACCCAGGTCCACTTGAAGGATAATGCTCCTGACTCAGCTGACATTTCCTCTGATAATAAGCTATTTGCAAAAACAATTCTTGAGACTTCCTGTCTTACGCCTACAGCCTGATGACCTGTAGAATAATCCGAATTTTTGCCACGTTAGTCTAGGGGGCCAGGCAGAAGAAGAGAGACTCATATTGGTCTTTTCTTTAAAGACCCATTAATGACCCACTCACTTTGGCTTCCCAACAAGTGTAAGAATAAGTGTATGACAGAATGGTTCATCAGGGAAACAGGTATAGAATGAGATGAAACCTCAACAAAGGCACAAAAGACACCTCTACTTTCTTTTTTTTTTTTTTTTACTTCCTTTTTTGGAAGGACAATATTTATGAGGGACAAATATATGCTCTGAGACCATAAAATGGTTTTCTTCAACAATAGGTATTATAGTAACACAATGCTGTGTGCGCTTATTCCAACCGTCTTTAGAGCTGCAGGGGGGTCCAGGATTGCTTTAGGAGAAGGCTTCTCTCAACCTTATAATTAACTTGTCTTGGGGTCAGAAATTAAGGTCCTTTTTTCCCAGGGATTTGACAAGGTATTTTGATGGGTCTGCCCATTAGGTATTGCCAGTGGCCTGTATAGCAAGAGTCTGACCGTCAGAAGACCTGGTCAAGTATGTGCATGGAATAGCTTGTGTTGCAGATGCTGTTTTTTCTCATTCCAAATTACTTATTAGCATCTTTCCTTCTAAACCTTGTATCTTATTGTTGATCACAGGACAGTATAAAAACAAGAGCAATCAGGTCTGAAGCAGAGGACACTGAAAACGTCCCCAAGGCCTAGAAGTGCTTGCCTAGCTTGAAGATCCATTGGATGGCTTGTCTCTCCTTTTCTCCAGAAGCAGCATGTTGCCACCAGTTACCTGCATGTGACCCGTGTGGTTTGTCTCAGCCTGAAGATGGTCAATTCTTAGATCTTGATCAGCCCATTTCAGCCGTGGTTGATGATGATAAGGTTGCTTTTGCTGGGTGAGAAATAGGAAAATGCACTATCTGCTCTGAGGTGTTTTCATGATGAGCAGTGTATTTGTTAACACCCAAAGCACCATATCATCTGATCATCTTCTTGTGGCTTATGTTGCGAGAAGATCATACTCAGCCAACCTTTGACATGACGTGAAATTCCCAAAGAAGTGAGCCTCAGGGGCCTTGGAGGGCAAATATGCCATCTAATAAAGTGACCACATCAGTTAAGGTAGTGTGAACCCTCAGACCCCGTTGGGGAATCCTGTAGACAACATCTGGGGGCACTCAGGAGTTGTAACAATTCTGCAATAAGGCAGCCTGTGTGGAGGGTTTTCTGTTTACACTGGAAGATGTTGATGGAGGACTGTTTCACCAGGGAGACTGAAGCTATTTTGCTTAAAGAAACAAAGCAAAGCCTAAAGTTACTTTGTTGTCCAACTCTGACATCAGTGGTTAAACAGACTTTATGCTGGTGAGGTAGGCTTCAAATGAAAATCAAGTACAACTTTAGGCTAAAGGGAACCTTGTATGCCCAGGCTGAAGGCTGAGTTAACCTTGATAATGGTGGTTGGCTGATTCGACTGGGGGGAAGCCCTGTTTGGATTCACTGGGTTTGTGCCCATGGGCGTTGGGTTTTATTCCTTCTCTCAGAGGGGCGACTTCATTGACCTCACTAAGGAAGCATCAACAAAGTTCTCACCATGCCCAAGAATTGGAAGATTCCCTTTTACAGCTCTGAACTAGAGAAGTCCAGTCTTCCAGAGTATATGTGTCATGTCTCCTTTCCTGTCAGCCTTGAGTGTAGCATGGAATGTGCTCAGTATGTTGTATCCTGGAATCCAGGGTATGATCCAAGGGCAGGCACCTTTGACCCAGAGTTGCAGAACGTGGAATTGGACAATATATAGTAGAGGTCTCCAAATCAGAGCCCACACATATGGCCCAAAATTCACCTTCCAGTTCAAGTGGCTAGACAGAGAAACCCAGACCATCAGTTTTTTTGTTCATTCATTCGAGAAATGGCATGACTCTCATTGATGGTCAAATACATGCTGGGCACTGTTCAAGAAGTTGGAGATCTATGAACAACAGAAAATACTCCTTTGGGAGTCTTGTATTTGGTAGAAAGGAGACAATGGCGAAGGACTATAGACTATAGAAAGCAAGCTGTAAGATGGTCCAGAGTCAGGACAGGAACTTACCACAGGTTAACATAGCAGCTTGCAGGGGCATGATGGGTTTATGTATGGTGCTGAGGCTGGGTTGCAAAGCCAGTCAATCAAAAACTATCTCTGTTTCTATTCTATGGAAAATGAGTATAATGATATAATGAAAGAATGCTTTGAATTCCATGGGTGAAAAATGATCCCTGATGTGAAGGCAAAGTTGTTCTCATTCCAGCATGAAAGTTCTCTGGGTTTTTTGATCTTGTCACAATTTGAAACCTATGTGCCCCAGTAGGATATGTCCCTGGGCTCCAATCAGGGGACCGAAGTTCTGGTCTAGCTCTGCCATCAGGAGATGTGTCACCTTAGACAAGGTACTTAATCTCTTGGAACCCTAGTCTCTTGACCTGTGAAAAGATTGAGTTGGACCAAGAGATCTGTAAGCTCAGTTGTTTTCATCTCCCATATAATTCAGAGAACTATCATCCCCTAAACCACTCTTACCAATATAAATGCTGACCGTGATTAGGAAAATCCTCTTGCTTAGCTTATGGCCTGAACTAATTTTTGTTCATTTAATGCAACAATCTTATTGTTATTTCATTGACTAAAAGTGTGTATTTTTCCTACTTCTCACTTGTTTCCTGTGTATCTAATTTGCAGTTTCAAGATCTCTCTCAACAGTTTTGCCATCATTTTAGCTTTTTCATTTAGCTTTGCTTTTAGCTTATGAGCTTTCCCTTTTTGTTTTCTTACTCCAGATCAATGTTCTTGATGTTGCATATACTATGTGGTCCCAGCATGTTAATAATATATAGTAGCTAACATTTATCAAGTTCTTACTGTAAGCCAGGCACAAAATGTCCATGTGATCATCATGATCATCAGAGTGACTCTAAAGGTTATACTATTATCATCTTTATCATATAAGAGGAGAAATTGTTGGCTTGAGGGGTAAGATTTACACAACTAGGGAGAAGTCCCATTGGGATTGTCTGATTCTGGGCCTCAAGCTGTGTTCCAAACTGACTCAATTGGTATCTAAGTTGGGGGAGGAGGGAGAGACACAGAGAGAGAGACAGAGACAGAGAGGAAGGAAAGAAGGAAAAGGAAAGGGAAAAAATGCAAAATGCTTATGATATTTTTAAAATTCTAAATAAAAATAACTTTATTTTGTCCCATTGAAAATGTATAATATTATAATTTTACAATGTAGATTATCTGCTTTATGGAAAACTGCAGCACCAAGGAGAAAAATAATGCTGCTTATTTTAGCCATTACAATGTTATTATCTGGGTCTATTTAGGAAGTAGTAAAATGGAGGCAACATTCCAATCCTTAACTCTGAAATTAGATCCTGGGCCCGATGGCAATGGTAAGGCAGGCAGCATGTGGCTGGCCCAAGGTCAAAGAGTGCACCAAGACAAACCCAAAGGCTCATGCCCCAAGAGAGACAAAAACAGACTCACAAATTCCATAATACTAAATGGCGACTTTTTCTGAGCATCTGAATAGCCCATTCTATTTTCAAGTAAGATCAACTTGGAAAGCTGAGTCTAGGACAATTAAGGGCCAATAATATTCTTGACTGGAAAGCCTGCCCTCATCAACAATTGCATGCCTATGATGCTCTCTGGCTTACCTAAATTCATGACCTAAATTTTGGGAAAGCTATGATGTCTCGCTAAAGCCTCAGCTTTGCTCTACAGCTCTGGTACCCACCGGAGTTGCAGGCAGAGGCCCCCTGCGGAGGCGTGTCTCTTCTCCCGGGGCCGGGCCTTTGCACAAGCACAGCTGTTGTCGAGAGGCCTTCACACTCCATCACGTCTCCTGACAACCCGCAACCTGCTAGGTCATGGGCTGAATGCTTCCCTAAGGTTATTTATGAGTCGCTGTAACTTCAGAGTTTTTTGTTTCAGGCAAAGATCAGAAGTACAAAAATAGATTCATTTAATCAGAGAGAACTCGAAAATAATTATCCTGTACTCGTAAATTATTAATCTCTGTAAATCAGCCATAACTCCTCATGACCTTCTAAAAAATTATTTTTTGAATTTTGTTCACTATCGAGCACCTTATTTCCCGCTCCCCCCTCCAGACTATCCATGCAGTAACAAGGGAGCAGAGAACCCTATGTGAACAAATACACTGATGTTCCGCAACAGCTTATGAACCATGCAAATCTAGTAGACATGGGTCTGCATCTCATTTTTTGAAGACGTGCTTGCTTGAAAGCAGAGAGGAATATTTTTCAATCCAAGCTATAAGGTTACTCTAACATCTAGCTTTTTTGTTCACCCTCTGAACCATTTTTAAGTGTCCAGTGAAGTCATGTGAACTATATACACGTCGTTCAACAAGTCTCTAGAACGTTTTCACCTAGGAAAACTGAAACTCTACATCCACCGAACAGTAGTTCACTCCCCCCTCTTCCCAGCCCCTGGCAACTACTGTTCTGCTTTCTCTGTCTGTGATTTTGACTCTACACAACTACTTTGTATCAGTGGAATCATACTTTATTTGTTCTTTTGTAACCGGCTTGTTTCACTTAGCATAATATCCTCAAGGTCTATCCATGGCATAGAATTTCTTTCTTTTTAAAGGCTGAATAATATTCCATTGTATAGATATATACCACATTTTCTTTATCCATGCATTTTTCAATGGACATTTTATTTGCTTCCACCTCTTGGCTATTGTGAATGATGCTGCAATGAACATGGTGTGTAAATATCTCCTTGAAATCCTATTTTCAATTCTTTGGGGACAATAACCAGAAGTGGAATTGCTAGATCACATGGTAATTCTATTTTTAATTTTTTGATGAACCTCCATATCATTTTCCATAGCAGCTGCACCATTTTATATTCCCACCAACAGGGCACAAGGGTTCCAATTTCTCCATATCCTTACCAACACTTGTTATTTACTGTTTTTTAAAAAATAATTAAAAATAAACCTTATTATGATTTTTTGAGGCAGGGAGGGGAGAGGCAGAGGGAGAAAGAGAACCCGCAGCGCAGAGCCCGACGTGGGGCTCGATCTCACAACCCTCAGATCATGACCTGAACCGAAGTCAAGAGTTGGACACTTAACCGACCGAGCCACCCAGGTGCCCCTTATTATGATTTTAATCAGACATCTCAATTTCTGTCCTCTATGTAGATAACGTTGAATGAAAATTGCTTGCAGCAGTATTTATTGTTTTTGACTGTGACCATCCTAATGATTGTGGGGTGATACCTCAGTGTGTTTCCTCACTTTTTATTTTTGTAAAAAGAAAAATAATAACCAAGTAAATAATTCCAAGTAATCCAATTAAACATTCTATCAAATTCTTTTCATACAATCATCGAACACTATTGTCTCTCTGGCAATAATTTGTTCTTTGCCCAATAATATAAAACATTGTTTGATGCAAGTCAGCAATGCAGAGACCCTCTGACACAGCATTCTACCCCAGGTATAGAGTCAACATATATAAGTAAGTATATTCCTTATCAGACATGTATGAGAGTATTCATAGCAGCTTTATTCATATTAGCCCCAAGCTGGAGACTACCAGAGTCCATCAACACTACAATGGATAAGTAAATTGTAGTGTATTTACATAATGGAATACAAAACAGCGGTAAAAAAAAAAAAAAAGAACTTCTGCTAAATGTGACAGCATGGACGAGTTTTACATACATAGTATTGAGTAAAGGAAATCAGATACAAAAGAATACATACTATATAATTTTATTTGTACAAAGTTCAAAAAAAGGCAAAACTATGGAGCTAGAGGTCAGAATATGATTTCCATTGGTGGAGTATTAATACTGGTAGGAAATGCAGTGTTATTGGGGACGCCGTAAACATGTTATATCTAGATCTGAGTGTATACATATATGAAAATTAATTAAGCTGTATAGTATATTTAAATCAGTACACTTGCCTTTATAGAAGCTGCAACTGTCCAAGAAATAAAAGATGAGTCTTAACAAAAGGACCCATTTGCATTGACAAGATACTCTCTTTTTGTTTTTTAAGAGAGGCTACTTACCCAAAAATCAACTAGTAAGTGAGTTTGGGGAATGCTGGACAGGAAAAAAAATTCCAAACTCATCACTGAAGTGTACTTCAAAAAATGGCAGAGAATGAGAGTTTCCATTTACTCTGCACCTACTACTTCCTGGCAGTAAATAAGAAAAATATGTTAACTTGGAGGGTATTCAGAGTCCTCTAATTTACTATGATGTCCTCAGCCCTTGAATGTGTTAATTTTTAAATGCTAAAATTCATCACTCAGTTGTCATTCACAACAATTAATTGAAGATCCACGGTGAGCTTAGTTTTGTTTATATGCAGTTGTTGCCTTGCATTGTTAGGCATAGAGTTACATTTGTTTGTGTTCATTCCTTATTGCTGCAAAGCAATGCAATGATGTAAATAGAGGACTGAAAATCAAGCCATTGCTGAAAGATTAGTGTTCTACATAACTCAGCTCTAAATAGCATTCCATCAACTTTTTCCATATTAAAGGAAGCACTGCCTCATGAAGTCATCCTAATTTATAGCCAGGACTCTTTATTAGTAATAATAATATGGCACTGTCTAGATTTTGAGATATAAGTAAACCATAATAAATCCTGGTTTAATTAGCTTGTTTTCCATTGAAAGAGGCCTTGGTTACCAGCGCCTATTCTGAGATAGACACTTACGTGGTACTGGATTCCTCCAGGATTAGAAATATACACAATTAAAGATAAACCTCCTTCACGTGTGCTGAGCTGCATGAAAACAGTTACATTTCCTCCCACCAGCCAGCCCAAGCGCTGTCATCGCTCACCTGCGGGGTTATAATAACCTCCCACCCAGTAGCCCTGCTCCTCTTCTTGCCCTTTGTTCTCTATCCAGCAACTGGAGTGGTCCTTTTAAAACCTAAGTCTGATCAAAACCTTTCTTTGCTCAAAACCCTCCAAAGCCTTCCCATCTCACTCAAAATAAAATCCGTATTACAAGGCCCTATGCTATCTGGCTTCATTAGCCCTCTGACCTTCCTTATGACACCCTCCCTTTCACTCTGTCCACTCCAGAAAGCTGGCCCCGTCCTGGTCCCGAGCACTCCTGAGTGCTTTTGCACATGGTCCCTCAGAGCCTGGATAGCTTGCTCCCTGATTGCATTCTGAAATTAGTTCAACTCTCACCTCATTTTAGAGATTCCTGACCACTCTAAGATAGCTCCTTCAAACCGTATCCATATCCTTACCTCCAGATTTTATTTTTCTCCATAGCACTTGTCAGCATCCTACATGTTTAATGAATGTGCTTCTGTTTACGGTCTGTCTCTTTTCTAGAATGTGAGCTCCCCCTACTGGACAGTAGGGACTTTATTTGTTCGCTGTTGCAGTCCCAGGGTCTAGTATAGTGCCTGCTATATTGTAGCAGTTCAATAAACACTTGTGGATTAATCAAATAACGAATGGCTTAATGTATACTCAGAGAGAATGCAGTCTGTAGGTATTTTAAGTTAGGAATTAGAAAATCATTTCTAAGTTAGATATTGTCAGCTATTAGGGTATCATCAGCATATTTCTAACAAAGATATGTATAGATAGGTTGACATTTATAACATCTGCACTGGGATATATGTGAAAAACTGACTTTCACCTGGTCGTATGCTATAAATAGAACACAAAGATTTATGGGGTGCCTGGGTGGCTCAGTCGGTTAAGTGTCCAACTCTTTTTTTTTTTTTAAAGATTTTATTTATTTGACAGAGACAGAGACAGCGAGAGCAGGAACACAAGCAGGGGGCGTGGGAGAGGGAGAAGCAGGCTTCCCGCTGAGCAGGGAGCCCAACGTGGGACTCGATCCCAGGACCCTGGGATCACGACCTGAGCCCAAGGCAGCTGCTTAACGACTGAGCCACCCAGGCGCCCCCAAGCGTCCAACTCTTGATTTTGGCTCAGGTCATGATCTCAGGGTCCTGGGATCCAGCCCCGTGTCAGGCTCCACGCAGTATCTGCCGTCTGCTTGGGATTTTCTCTCTCCTTCTTCCTCTCCCTCTCTCCCTGCTCATGCTCTCTCTCTCTCTAAAATAAATAAATAAAATCTTTAAAAAACCATAAAGCTTTATGATATTGACTGTATCATAATTTTTGGCCATTAGACTCAGTGTTTAGCAGCAAGCATACCTATATCAATACAGTCATTGCTCAGATGTAGCAAGATGTTCCTTGTAGTTCTTTGGCATATGTATCATCTGGTGCAGGAACACTGTAACTGCCACTCCCTCACTGGTCAAGAGAGATATACAGACACACATTACCATTCATTACTCTAAAAGAGGGGTCAGCAAACTCTGGCATGTGCACCAAAAGCAGCCCAACAGTCTGTTTTTTTACAGTCTGCAAACTAACAATAATTGTACATTTTAAACAGTTACAAAACAAACAAAAAATTATGCCCCAGAGACCATATGTTACCCACAAAATCTAAAACATTTGCTATCTGGTCCTTTACAGGAAACGTTTGCTGACCCCGCTCTACAAAGTCAGGTTAATGGACATGATTCTGGGAGAAGGAAAAGAATCTTGAAAACACAGAGCTGAGTGTAGATGTGCTGAAACAACTGATTTGGCTTTCCGAGTCTGTCCATAGTACAAGGGCAATGGGTTTCTTAATAGAAGATGGAGTGAAAAACTTTTGCAAAGACCAGGGGAAATGAAACTGGCAAGAAGCACATCACCCTCCCCATAAACTTTGAATTTTGAATTTCAGAAAGGGGAAAATCCAGATAAAACTAAATTTAAAAACTAATATAAGGCAAAACACGAGTGAGAAGGGAAAAATAAGTTTGGTGGTATTGTGGTCAAGTGCCTCCTTGTGGCAAGAACTCCAAGATATCCATCAGTGATCATCCTCCCTGTCTTTTGGTCATGAAACTTCTGAATTTGAGCTTGAAAGAAGGCTGTTCAACTAAAAACTACATTTCCCAGCCTCCACTGCAGCTAGGCATGGCCAGGTTCCAGTAAGTGGGATATGCACCAAAAAGATGCACATCGTGTCCATGTGACTAGCTTCTAGGTTGACCATAGAATGAAATGACCTGTGTTTCCCTTTACCCTTCCTTCTTCCCATTGGCCAGGAGATGGAGGTGTAGGTTGAGACTGCAGAGTCACCCCACCAACCTTGAACTCTCTGGTTTGGGAACTTCTTTAAGAGCAAAATAAGCTCCTCTCTTGATTAAGGCACTGCCTTTGGGGTCGTCTCTGTTACAGCAACTTACACAACTTACAACACAATGATGTTGCTTATAGGTTTATATACATAAATGCAAAACATATATTTTAACATAAGAGAGAATAATGTTAAAATTTTAATGTAAGATAAAGGCAATTTCTTAGACCTCACTGGGATATCTCATATTCATGTTGTTGTTTTTTTTTTTTGCAGTTTTATACCTTTATTTGACAATCAGCGATTAGTTCTCATCCACATTAACTGTCTGTAGATTTTTGAAAGTGGTGACAGGTACATAGGTAACCAGTGTGTAGAGCTTGTTTGGTGAATCTTCATCCTCATTACGTTTTCTGGACAACCGCACACGGATACGGTATGGAACATTCCTTATTCCTTTGGCCCAGACAGCTTTGTTGAGCCTGGTGTCAATGCGCACATCTGGAGTTCCCATCTCCTTCATGGCAAATTTCCGGATCTCTTTGAGTGCCCGAGGGGCACACTTCTTAAAACCCACTCCATGGATGCGCTTGTGAATGTTGATGGTGTATTCTCTGGTCACTACTTCGTTGACGGCAGAACGGCCCTTCTTCTTCTCGCCACCCTTCTTCGCGGGAGCCATTCTGCCGGGCCGTGGTTGGAAAGGAAGCTCATGTTTTTTTTTTTAAGTTTTTATTTATTTGACAGAGAGAAAGACAGCCAGAGAGGGAACACAAGCAGGGGGAGTGGGAGAGGGAGAAGCAGGCTTCCTGCAGAGCAGGGAGCCTGATGGGGGCTCGATCCCAGGACCCTGGGATCATGACCTGAGCCGAAGGCGGATGCTTAACAACTGAGCCACCCAGGCACCCCTCATGTTCATGTCTTCACCAAGAATCATACTCACGTATTATCTCACAAAATACATGAAAATATTCAATTCTATTTTCTTTACAAGATGTTATGGTTTTACAATTTAAATGTAAAAATCTGACCAACCTTAAATTTCTTCTTAGAAAATAAAGAGTTCATGCTATTTTTTGGTTCGAAAGAGCGGTCCTGTGGCCCAAACTCCATTTCTTCAATAGCCCACTGATTTGAAGATCTACCTTTATTATTCCTTTATGCATGCATTCCTTTTGTCACTCAACAAGTATCAGTGGTAAGCCTACCACGCCAGGTACTGTGCAGCTGCTGGAAGCACAGTGCTAAGCCAAGCACAGTCCTGGCCATGCAGCGCCAGACCAAGCAGCATACGGTGTGGAGGTGTGGAGGGGAGACAGTAAGCAGAGTTAGACAAGCAAGTGCAACTTGCAAAGGGCTGAGAAGGGAAGAAATACAGTGCAGAGAGAGGACGATGGGATGCAGGTGCAGCGCAGCTTCCTCCTAAAGACTGCTTGAAGGAAGTTCCACTGAAGCCAGAGCTCAATGAATGAGATCGAGTCCCCCTTGCAAAGAACCAAGGGGCAAGCACCCCACGTGGAAGGAGCCTAAAAACATAAATTCAATTATGTTTTTAGGCAATGACTCCAGATGTTTGGAGGAGAAAGGATAGAAGGAGGCTAATAGAGGAAGTAGGAGGACCACAATAAAGAAAAATTAGGAAGGGCGCCTGGGTGGCTCAGTCGGTTGAGCATCTGCCTTCCGCTCAGGTCATGATCTCAGGGTTCTAGGATCAAGTCCTGCGTGGGGCTCTCTACTCAGCGGGAAGCCTGCTTCTCCCTCTCCCTCTGTCTGCTTTCTCTCTCTCTCTCTCTCAAGTAAATAAAATCTTTTTAAAAAATTGGGAAATGACTGCCGTACATTTGGGGAAGCAAAATTCCCATATACCTTGGACTCTATTTCAGATCTCCATTCTGCTCCATCGATCTGAATTTTCATCCCCACACCAGGCGCAGGAGGAACACATTTCTACAGCTCCATACTACATTTTAATTTGTGGTGGAGCACATTTTCTCATCCCTCCCAACTCCGAATTTCCCAAATATTCCTGCATGTTTATTCTTCCACTTGATCTTTGGGATTGCATGAACTTTATAAATTAATTTTGGGAGGATTAACATTTTTGTAATATTAAGTCTTCCTATCAAAAACGAGACAGGTCTCTACATTTACTCCTGTCTTCTTCCCAGACCCTCAGTAGAGTTATTTTTATAATAATTTTCTGAATGTTAGTCTTGTATACTTCTTTTGTAGCTAATTTTTATAATTTTTGTTATTTTTACAGTTGGATTGAGAGCTTTCTTTTGTTATCCTTCCTAACATAACTTTTGTCATATTTCCTCACATTTGTAGTGGAAAGGGGAAAAAGTACTGGGGAGAATAGAGTTGATCACATATTTTTTCCCTGATCCACTGGTGTCACACCTGGATTATAGCTTTTGAAATGAAAAAGCTTCCCTTGAAAGGAGGCTTCCTGTCGCCTGACCGATCTGAGGAAAGATTACAGGGGTAGCAGGAAGTATGGGGAGAAAAAATAAATCAATTACTGTTTCAAATTATCATTCCATTATATTAAATATAGATTATAACATATTTTTATGAAAATAAAATATTAAGTGGGACTTTTATGTTGCTTCACATTCTGTGACTCCCAAAGACAAAGATAAAGGTTCACACATGCAAGAAAAGATGTAAGGCATATTCTCAGGATTTATACACACACATACACACACTCACACACAAACTGACACACACATGTGTACAGACACATGCATGCCAAATGGAATCCTCTGAGGGATAGAATACAAACTGTTTCATTTTGTTCTCAGTACTCTTCTGTATTTTACAAATATTTGCTAATGATCCAATTTTACTTTTATGATCAGAAAAAAAATTAAGTAGCAAATGTAAGAAGATTGCTGACTCTCCTTCTACCCATTAAATTAGCTCTAGTTGGTACATGCATGTGATACTCTTTTTTTTTTAAGATTTTATTTATTTATTTGAGAGCAAGAGCAAGCACTAGTGGGGAGGGGCAGAGGCAGAGGGAGAAGCAGAGTCCCCACTGAGCAGGGAGCCCGATGTGAGACTTGATCCCAGGACTACGGAATCATGACATGAGCCGAAGGCAGACGCTTAACCAACTGAGCCACCCAGGTGCCCTTATATGCATGTGACATTCTTTAAGGACTGGTTCCATTATGCTCAGGTGAGAATAGTAACAGAACAGTGATGCAGAGTCTGGAGTCATAAACCATTCTGGTCCCCAGAAACTGTAATACAGCAACCAACATTTCTTTGATGGCTATAATTTTGCAGGCATTGTGATAGGGACATGACAATGACTAAGGAGCTGTCCTCTCTTATAGGAGGTCACATAACAGAAGGGAGATAGATGGTAAGAACTATTGCAACTATGAGGTCACTTAGAGGCTAGCAAATCTGAAATAACATAACAATGACATACCCTTCCAAGGCCAGAGGAATAAGATCTTTACAAATTCACCATTGGAAGAGATTGCCCTGGCAAGCAAAAGGTTATCTTTCCCTGGTGTAGGCAAGCCAAAGCCACATGTCTTTCTTTCTGGGATACTTAAGATCCCACTGGATGAAAGTGTGGATGGAGTATCCTCTGAAACTTCTCCCATCTCTAAATACCATCCTTGTATGAGATCAGCAAGGACTGGGAGACTCACAAGAGGCAGCTGAGAGCAAGTGAAACTTACGAAATGTGTACACTGTCTCTCAGTATAGATTTTGATTTGTTCTCTCCTCCTACCTCAATGCACCATGTATTTCCCCAATGAGTTCATCAATGGGTCAGTGATTTTTTTTTTAAAGATTTTATTTATTTATTTGACACAGAGAGAGAATAGGCAGAAAGGCAGGCAGAGGAGAGGGAGAAGCAGACTCCCCTCTGAGCAGGGAGCCCGAGGCAGGACTCGATCCCTTATGACCTGAGCCGAAGGCAGCCGCTTAACCAACTAAGCCACCCAGGCGCCCCAATAGGTCAATGATTTGACCAACAGGCTAAGATGGCTAGAGCAAGATGCCCCCATGTCTCCTCTCTCTGAAGTAATACATAGGTACAAAAACTTGTTTCCCATTACACATTCATTTTTCTCCTTTCTTTTCAAAATTGTGCTTTTATGCAAGAGCTATTTTATCCAAAAGGAAATGAAAACATTAGTAAAAAAATACATACCTACATATATTCATTAATGATGACAAAAGAAAACATTTTAAAGAAAATAGAACCAATAAGTTAATCATTCGGTCTGTATTTACAACGCCCAACAACCCATTTTCTACTTCACTGAATTACTTGAACTCACAGGTTATTTCTATGTCACACCACCTCAACCTAATATTGGTACACAGCATTATTTTTGTTTTTTTTTAAAGATTTTATTTATTTATTTGACACAGAGAGAGAAAGCACAAGTAGGCAGAGCAGCAGGCAGAGACAGAGGGAGACGTAGGCTCTCCACAGAGCAGGGAGCCGGACGTGGGGCTCGATCCCAGGACACTGGGATCATGACCTGAGCCGAAGGCAGCCGCCTAACTGACTGAGCCACCCAGGCGCCCCCACAGTATTATTTTTGAAAAGACCAGAAGTCAATGGGACTGTAGGGCCTTTGGGATACTTAATAGTCTAATGACTGAATAACTCTTTCCATATTCACAAATGCAAAGCCTAGAGGAAAAATTTTAATCTAGCACATCACTTGCAGATTTAATAATTTCTGTATGCTTGTTCATATCTCCAGAGAATTCAGACCCAACTGGTTCCATTCAACAGGAGATTGTGGCAGTTTTGAAGGGAAATTATACAAATATATACTCAGTTCGTTAGTGAGGACTTGTCATCCTCACTTAAGAAAAATACATATTACATAACTCATTGTAGGAAACTAAAGCATTACCTTTTAATCGATCATTTGTATCAAGGTTCCCTTTCTGCCAATTAAAAGGGCAACTTGGAAAACTCGAGTGCCCCGTTGTGGAACAATGGCAAAACTGACTTCTACTCAGAGTTTGGCTATTTTTCTTTTTGCTTTGTTTTGTGTTGTTTTCTTAGAAGGGCTTCTCTTTATATGAGAAACTTTCTCTAGTTTAGAAACTGTCTCTCGATTTCTTGGAGAGTTGAAAAAGCAAGGAGCCGATCATATCCATGAGTGCATTAATATACATAGTTTAGGTGACTTTATATTTCTTAGAAACAAAATACCCTTCATATTTCTTAACTTTATATACTTTAATGATTATTCCAAAGAGAAAAGAGAAAATAAAAGCTACTTGTCCAAAGTGCTGTCTTATTTTTCCACATGATCCCCCAAGGGTAAGGACATTTAAGTCATAAAAAGAATATTGGAGACATCACAAAATTCTCTTCCCCTAAAGGTAAGAGACCAAAAAAGAGCATAAAATATAATGGCACCCTATTTCCAAGCTTCATCTCATAATTAAATCAATTAAATTTTAAGAGAACTGCATATATAATTCACACACTTATTTTTTTCTTCCTACTATGGAATGTGTATTGTGCAGGTGGAAAAGGGAGCGAAGCCCTGCATCTGGGCTTGAAGCTTGTGCCTGATCCTTCAAACCCCACTGTTAGTTAAAAACTCTCATCTGCAAAGTCATCTATGTGGTTGTTGTGCAGTTCTGGTTCCCATTTTCCTCTGCATATTAAAGTTATAATTTCTTCCTTAATTACTCCTCCTTCTCCCCCATTATCCCAATATTTGGGGACAGTCCCTGTGACTTCCCTGGGTGTTCTGTTCTTCAGGTGAATTATCTCCGTGACCTTAAGCAGACCCTCACAGGACATCATTTCCCTGCTTCTCCCTGTCCACATTGTAATCCAGGGGGGCACTGGTGGGGAGAAGCTTAAACCAAAACTAAAAGTAAAATCATCTGCAAGAACATAAAACAGGAATTAAAACACCAGGTGCATTTCTCAAGCAACAAACAAGTCTTCAAAAAACTGGAGTTTCTATTCAAATATGTTACACCATCACTGAAGAAGTCCAAGTCAGCAGAAACATAGAGCAGAATGTTCCAAAGTAGTGGAACAAGAATAATAATATTTTTTACAAGTCATGAATTAAATCGCACTAACTCCTCTAAAAGAATACTGATGGCTGAAGCAGGATGTGTACTGATAGCTGAAGAATGTGTACTCGTAAACACCAAGGAGAAACTGAGAGCAGGGGGGCAGCCAGCACAAAGCTGAGTGGATGTTGCAAAGCAAAGCATTGCAGATACAGTGGCAGGGATCTGCAAAACCAAACTGCAGTGCAATGAATCAAATAGATGACAACGGTTCAAAGAAGCAGATACAAAATAGAAGCACCTACCACCGCAAATAGGTAATCACAAAATGCCAACAATGAAGAAAGCATAAGCCAGGACATTTAAAAAACAAAACAGAAAACTGGTTCCCAATCTGATGGGTAATTCTGGCAGGCTATTATTCAGCCAATTAAAGAGCCCATTTGGTTCCACTCCGAAATCATCCTCACTGACACAGACATGTCATGATTTCACACTTTAATGAAGGCAGGGTTTCCAGGCTGCCAGAAAGAAACAAGAAGGAACAGGGGTGCCTGGCGGGCTCAGTCGGTTAAGTGGCTGCCTTCGGCTCAGGTCATGATCCCAGGGTCCTGAGATTGAGCCCCACATCAGGCTCCCTGCTCAGCGAGAAGCCTGCTTCTCCCTCTCTCACTCCCCCTGCTTGTGTTCCCTCTCTCGCTGTCTCTCTCTCTCTGTGTCAAATAAAATCTAAAAAAAAAAAAAAAGGAACATTTAAAGATGAAAGTGATAAGAATGAGTTTGGTTCTTCTTTTCAGACTTCTGAAAAATGAAGAATTTGGTAAGAAAAAAATCTATGAAGTAGAAGAAACTGACCTTGAATTGTGGATATGTGCTTTTCTTCCTTGAACTTGATCAGCTGGTGACCTGGTGCATTCTGCATTGCGGACATGTGTCCTCAGAGCACATGTCTCTTGTCTTCTTTCAGGTGCCCTGGGGCCTCTGCGTAGAAGACATTTTTTGAAAAAAATTTCCTACCTTGGGGTCCTCTTGAACTTAGGCAGTATAATTTGGGCCCCAATCCTACAGGAGTTACAGGTCCATGATTGCAAAATCTCAAAATATATTTATTGTTTCTACCCAGAGACTAAGCAAGCCGGACAGTTCCACGTCACTTCCGCTGAGTAGAGTTTTCCCAGATTTCCCCCCCTCCTGTGGTTGTAGTCCTTCAAGGAGTCTGGCTAGACGCTGTGCAGTCAGGTACCCTAGCTCTTGTCTCCTGCCCCTATGTGAGTGACAAAACCCAAATCCTTAGAAAACAAACTGACAGCCCCTCCCCCACCCCTTCTCCCCAGGCCAACTGCAGCACCAGCTTTCCTGTTTACTGCTCTGGTTTTCATTTCTTTTTTTCTGGCCACTGGAGATTTCCCATACTTTCTGCATGTTCTTGAATAAATGTATTTGTAAATTATTTCAAAAAAATGTGTAATTACTCTGTGGATACATCATAATGTATTTCCCTACCTAGCAAACTGTTTGATTTTGTACCATTAGCAATAACACTCGAGCAAACATCGCTACACCTAACCATTCACGGAAATATGCAATCGTTTCCCTAGGGTAGATTTTTAGTAGTGGATTGTTGAACCAAAGGTAAGTACATTTTGAAGGTTTTCACTTCACTCATAGATAGCATACTTTTGTCCTTTTCTTGTGATATTTACTTAATTCTTCCTTATTTTATACTTATTGATGGATTTAACATAGTTTCTAGTAAATTTCAAGCCTTATAGTCAGTAAGTGTATAATATTCCAGTAGTTTGAACACAAGTGCCACCAAAGCACTTAATAAAAGTCTGTTGGCTTGAATTGAACCAAGTTTAGTAATTTCAATTGTCCAGAATCAATCGTAATGAACTTGTCCTTGAGTTTCCTTGGAAGATAGCTTCAGCACAGAAAATATAGGTCCTGCGTATCCAGGTTTTGTGCCAGATCTCCAGAGAAAGGAGAGGATGGAAGGTTGAGGAATAACGAATGAATGTGTAGTGACAAGAGAAACAGGAAAATGGCCAATGAGTACATTAGAAAATGCTCAATTTCATTAGTCATCATAGAAATGCCAATCAAAACCACAGTAAGATACCACTTCAAACCCACTCAGATGGCTAACAACAAAAGACAGACAGTAACAGGTGTTGCCAAGGATGTGGAGAAATTGAAACTCTCATGCATTGCTGGCGGAAATGTAAAATAGTGCACTCACCTGGGACAATAGTTGGGTAGTTCCACAAAATGTTAAACATAGAGTTACCAATGACCCAGCAATTTTGTTGTTGGATATCTACCCAGGAGAAATGAAAAAAAGAATGTCCACATAAAAACTTGTACATGAATGTTCACAGTAGCATTATTCATAATAGCCCCAAAGTGGAAACAATCCAAATGTCTATCAACTGATGACATTATAAACGAGATGTGGTATATCCACCCATACAATGGATTATTATTTGTCCACAAAAGAAATGAAGAATTTATATATGTTACTACATGAATGAACATTGTAAATGTGACTGATTCCTAGTGAAAGAAGCCAGTCACAAAAGACCATATATTGTATGATTCCATTTATATGAGATGGCCAGAATAGGCAAATCCATGGAGACAGGTGCTCGGGGGAGGAGGGAACAGGAGTGACTGCTAAATGGTACTGGGGTTTCTTTGGGGGATGATAAAAATGTTCTAAAATTAGATTTTGGTGATTGCACAACTCTGGAAAAACCATTAGACATGTTAAGCAAGTGAACTTTATGGTATATAAATTACATCTCAATAAAGCTGTTCAAAATAAAGGAGAAAGGGAAAGTGATCTGAACTCCAACTTACTTGCCTCATTCTTCTTGTTAGACTCCACCTTCCAGTAACTACCATTCTTAGGCATAGCCAAATTTCTCTCTGGCTCAGTAATAGTTTAACACTTTCCCCCCAGTTCCCAGAGCTTATGAAGAGTGCAGTGCCCGCTAACCTTCCCCCAACTTCTTTTTGTTCTTCCTGCGGTTGACTTCAGCATTGATTTGCCCAGTCTCAATCTTATTCACTACCCTATTTTCTGATCATGCACTATTTGCTCTGTGGAAGAATTTATTACATGCTCCTTAGACTTTCATTATTTAACAACCTTTTTCTTTATGCTATCTGCCTCTTTGCAAAAGTCTTTGAGAGCAGGGATAGGGAGGTTTATATCTTTCCATGAGTGTTCTTGTGCCTTTGCATATAGCCTAAAGGTTATAACCTCACAGATTATGGCTGTAAAATACAAAATTTGAACAGTAAACTGATAGGGACAGTTGTTTCAGAGACAATGAAATGCATATTGTAGGATCTTACTTTAAAAACACCCTCTCTTTCACTTCTTCACCTCCAAGCCCACCTCTGCAATTGTGAACAAGGCATAATGGAGACATTTTCCAGAAGATAGCATGAAAACAGCCACTTGTCTCCAAAATTAACTTCCACAGCAATATCCTTTACTTCTCCTTCCTAAACCTACTAGGAACCCCACATTGATTCATAATTACAGCTCTACTACAAACTAAAGTTTGTAGTTTCTATGTGTGGGCACTTCTGCAGGAATTTCCAAGGTATTAACTAGGCATCTGGGTGGATCTGGAGGTGGAGGGTGTGGGGGTGGGGGAGAGAGAATATCTCCTTTGCTTGGGAAGGCAGAGTGGTGATTGTACTGTGATGAATGAAGGGAAATTTTGCTGAAGGAATAAGTCCTCCGGGCAGGAGTACTGAATTAGGGTTTGGATCAATTGTCTGAAAAGAGAGAGAGTAAATAGCAACCTGAATTCAGCAGAGACTGGGAAGCTTGATGGAGAAAGCCCATCTTTTATTCTTACCAACCTATTCTTAGAGATGCTAAAAATTCAGCTGGCATGAGAACTAAATAGATCAGTTTACTTTCTTTTTTTTAAAGCTCTCACACAGCCGTCTCTTCTATTTTTATGATTTTATGCATGTGCTTTGATATTTTTCTATTGCTTTTCCCCATTTTCTCTCAAGAGCCTACTCCCAACCACGAAATGTAATGATGGGAAACATACATTTGTTCAAGATAGCATAAGATGCGGTTTGCATTTTTGCTTCACTTTGCCCAAAGTGTAGTTATTTTTCCTTTTAAGGTGTTTCCAACTACAAAATTAGGGGAAGAGGGAAGGCGGGCCACACATGGAAAATGTGCACTCTGGTTGACTTGAGATCACTTTTATATTTAGAGCCGGGAAGCCTGAAACTAAAACAAACTGCAATGCATTTGGCTATTGTGGTAAGAAATGAACTCTCTTATGCTGAAATCATAAAATAATTTATCATAAGAAATCTTCTTTAATGATAAGTAATAGTCTTTCCAAATCATAAATTTTACTTTATTTATTTATTTATTTTTTTTGGTCTCAAGACAGATCTTAGTTTGCTGACCAGGCAGGATAGCCATTGTTGTGGTAAAGGAGAAGAGACACACTCCTCATCTACCACCTGCCCTGACGCTGATATCAGAAGTCGAGAGCTTGGAGTCAGAGACCGTCACATGCAGAAAAGAGGTTATTGGCATATGGGAGAAGAGAAAACCATGAGAATCAGTGATTCACCTAGGAGGAGAATAAAATAGAGGAAAGGGCCTAGGACTGAGCCCTGGGGACACCAACAAGTAGAGGGAAAGCAAAGAAGGAAATGCCAGCAAAGGAGATGGAGGAGTAGTCAGGTGGGACTGTAGCGAGGTGTAGTAATGAGGTGGGACAAAACCAGAAAGGGTGTCACCATGCTCTCAGGGTAGCTGCAAGAAGAGGAGTGTGTCAAGAAAGAGGACATGTCAAATGCACTCAAAGGTCAAGTAAGAGTGAACAAGAAAGTGGTCATTGTACTTGACCTTGTGGAGGTAACAGGTGACCTTGGCAGGAGCAGTTTCAGAAGAGTAGTGAGGACCAAAGTCCCATTAGAATAAGAAAGTGGGCAGTGTAAATATGGACAACTTTCAAGACGTTTGCATGTGAAGTAGAGCAAAACTTTGAGGCAGTAACTAGATGGGAATACTGAGCCATGGAAGAAAGATTATTTTTTGTCTATTTTTTAAGATAGAAGACTTTAGAGCATGTTAGTATGCTGATTAGAATGCTCCAGAAAAGGAGAAATTGATATTATAAGAGAAAGAGTATCATACAGAAGAGTTTCACTGCCCTCAAATTCTTCTGTGTTCCTCCTACTCAACCTTCTCCCCTGACTCCTGACTTTTTACTGTCTCAATAACTTTGCCTCCTCCAGAATGTCATATTGTTGGAATTATACAGTATGTAGACTTTCTCTTTTCCTTTTAGTACTGAATAATATCCATTATCTGGATGTACCAGTTTATTTATACATTTACCTACCATAGGACATCTTGGTTGCTTTCAAGTATTGATATTTATAAATAAATCTTCCATAAGTCTCTATGTGCAGATTTTTGTGTGGAGATAACTTTTCAACTCAATTAAGTAAATACCAAAGAATGCCACTGCTGAATTTTATGATAAAAGTATGTTTGATTTTATAAGAAACTATCAAATTATCTACTAAAGTGACTGTACCATTTTTCATTTCCACCAACAATGTATGAGAGTTCCTGTTGCTTCATATCCTCACCAGCATTTGTAGTTGTCAGTGTTTTGGATTTTAGCCATTCTGAGAGGTGCACGGTAGTATCTAACCATTGATTTAATATACGATGCCCTTATGACATAGGATATGGAACATCTTTTCATATGTTTATATGACATCCATATATCTCATTTGGTAAAATGTCTGTTGAGGTCTTTTGCCATTTTTTAATCAGGTGTTCATTTTCTTGTTGTTAAGTTTCAAGTAGTCTTTGTATATTTAGTGTAATAGTCCTTTATCAGGTATGTCTTCTGCAAATATACTCTCCTGGTCTGTAGCTAATCTTCTCATTTTCTCAACAGTGTCTTTTGAGAGTAGAAGTCATCAATTTTAATGAAGACCAGCCCATCAAGTCTTTCTTCCATGAGTCGTGCCTTGGGTTGTATTTCAAAGTTGCTGCCATACCCAAGGTCATCCAGATTTTCTCCTATGTTATATCCTAGGAATTTTACAGTTTTGCATTTTACTTTTAGATCTATTATTCCTTTTGAGTTAATTTTTGTGAAAGGTGTAAAGTCTGTGTTTAGATTCTTTTTTTTTTTTTTTGCATGTGGATGTCCAGTTGTAGCACCATTTGTTGAAAAGACTTTTCTCCATGGTATTGCCCTTGCTCCTTTTTCAAAGATCAAAGTTGGCTATCTTTATGTGGGTCTATTTCAGGGCTCTCTATTCTGTTCCACTGATCTCTTTGTGTATTCTTTTGCCAATACTGCATTGTTTTGATTACTATAGCTTTACACTAAGTCTTCTTTTTTTTTTTTTAGAGAGGGAGAGAGGTGGGAGGGGCGGTTGGAGAGGGAGAGAGAATATTAAGCAGGTTCCACACCCGACACGGAGCCCAACCCTGAGATCATGACTTGAACCAAAATCAAGAGTTGGACACTCAACCGACTGAGCCACCCAGGCGCCCCACTCTATACTAAGTCTTGAAATCGTGTAGTTGGTCCTCCAACTTTGTTCTTCTTCTTCCATATTGTGTTAGTTATTCTGGGTCTTTTCCTTCTCCATATAAACTATGAATCACTTTATCAATACCCACAAAATAACTTGCTGGGATTTAGGTTGAGACCAAGAGTAGTTTTTGACATTTTTTGAGTTTATAATTTTAATCAGTAGGAATGTCAGTCCAAAACAGTCCCAGTCATGCCCAGTACTGACTGTATTTGCTAGACTGCCAGAAAATGAAAAGTCTAAATCCCAGACTCTGCTCTCAGTATTCTTAAAATCCAATTGGAAAGAAAACATTCACTTGTGAGACAACTAGAAAACAAAAAGGGCAACGTATGGCTTAGTTCTATCTGGGTAATAAAACCAACCAATGCTTTAACGGTTCAGGGAAGAAAAGAATTTAATCAAATATATTTTTATTTAAGGTTGTGTGCCATCCCCAAATCCTTTTCTTGAAAATTCTGTATAGCTTCGAGCATGCACAAGGTCAGATTTTTCAGAAGCTGAGTGTCATTGCTATTGTTCAGGTGCCAGAGGACTGGGATTTTGAGATGGACATTGTCAGGCAACGATCATCTCGATAATGCGCATGAGAGTATCCCTGGCTAGGACTGAAAACTAAGTCCTTCATAGAAACGCATTATCCTTCTTGATGCCTCTGAGCCTTCAAATTCCATAGATTCACCCAGAAAAACATTTAGGAGAATTGAGGATTGCCCTGGGAGAGGGATTGAGGGAAATTTGTAGTGTTTTACTAATCAGAATTTGAATTCTAAGAGTACAACTAGCTAATTCAAGTAATTTTCCACCAAGAGAAGGAGAAAGGCACAAGGGAAAGAAGAAAAAATATTTGGGTAGCTTACCTTTCTTAATTTTTACATATCTGATGTTTGAAAATACTGCTTCACTCAGACCTCTTTTTTTTTTTTTTAAGATTTTATTTATTTATCTGACAGAGAGACACAGCAAGAGAGGGAACACAGCAGGGGGAGTGGGAGAGGGAGAAGCAGGCTCCCTGCTGAGCAGGGAGCCCGATGCGGGGCTCGATCCCAGGACCCTGAGATCATGACCTGAGCCAAAGGCAGATGCTTAACAACTGAGCCACGCAGGCGCCCCTTCACTCAGACTTCTTAGGCTCTGGCATGCAAAGGCTCTAATTTGCCTTTGAATGTTACATACCTGTGAATCTGTTTGCCAAGTCGATTAACTTTTTACAATTCTATCATCAACTGAGAATTCTAAAAGTACATTCTCCTACTGTTGCTACGAATTAAAGAGAGCAAGAACACTATAAAACTGAAATCTTTTTGAAATCCTCAAAAATATCAAACACAAACCATGGAATTAGCTTCAGTAGCAGAACACCATGCAGACTGCTGATCAGTTCAATGAGTCAGTCACTCACTTCTTAAAAAGAAGAAATTCTATTTTGGCTTCTTAGACTTAGTGTGTAGAAACAGATACCTACATATGGTGATCATGCCTTTATTTTTTTGAAGATTTTATTTATTTATTTGACAGAGAGAACTCGCAAGAGCACAAGCTATCCCTTATTTGAGAGAGAGAGCACACAAGCAGGGGGAGCAACAGAGGGAGAGGGAGGAGCAGACTCTCCACTGAGGAGAGAACCCAACTAGGAGCTTGATCCCAGGACCCTGGGATCATGACCTGAGCTGAAGGCAGACGCTTTAACGACTAAGCCACCCAGGCACCTCGTGATCATGCCACAAGATTTCTACAAGAATTTCACGATCAAAATTTGTGGTGTATGGGTGAAAGGCCCTTTGCACATTCAAATTCAAAAATAGACTCTTTCTATAAACTTGCTATTTACTGAGATCCTTGTGCTGTTGGTGTCAGAGTAAAACAGAGTGGTCAGCAAATGTCTAGAGAATCTGTGATAAATAAATTAAGCCATTCCCAGGCAATAAAATTTCTACTCTTCTTAATGGTAACCTTGCTTCTTTTTTTCACAGAATAGTCTGCTATTTAGTAACTCCAGTTATTACACATGTGCCCAGACAAAAACATTCACCTTGTTCATTATTTTGTAAGCTATGAACAGGAACATTAAAAATATATTTCTATCTCCAAGCATTTATTTATTTGACAAACATTTATCAATTTCTGCCTATACCCCAGGTTCTGTACCAGGCCTGGAGAATAGAGAGAGGAACAAAAATTAGTTTCTGAATTGAAGTTCATGATGTTCACAAATAATTATAGCAGGTGACACATACCAGAATAGAATTGCCTTCTAGGACCTATGGAAATTGAAGAGGGGATGATATGGAAATAGAGTACGAGGGGTGCCCGTGTGGATGAGTCGATTAAGCGTTGGATTCTTGATTTCAGCTCAGGTCATGATCTTGGGGTCATGAAAATCGAGCCCCATGTCGGTCTCCGTGCTGGTTGTGGAGCCTGCTTAAGATTCTCTCTCTCCCTCTCCTCCTGCCCCCCCATCCCCACGCACACACGTGCTTTCTCTCAAATATATATATGTATAAAGTTAAAAAAAAAATTTTAAACAGAAATAGAGTAGGATGCGCAGGAGTATGCCAGGCAGCATCTGGAGGAAAGACATTCCTGACAGAAGAGCTGCGCCTACAAACGCAGGAAGGGGTCATCCCACACAGAACAGATGGGGCAGGTGGTGCCCAGGGTACAGGAGGAGAGGGGTGGCAAAGGAGCTGGGTAGGTCAATGGAAGCATCCTAGAACTCACACGCCATGCCCAGGAGTTTGGACCCCCTCAAGGAGTGGGGAGCCACCAAAAGATTTTAAGCAAGATGTAATCAGATTTATGCTACAGATTCCTCCGGCAACAATACAGAGACTGGGGGGGGTGAATAAGACTTGGAAGCAAAGGAACAAGTTCGGAATTTATACACTTGTCCAGAGAAGAAATAATGAGCACAATGGAACATTATTTAGTCATAAAAAGAAACAAAATACTGGCAAATGCTACGACATGGATGAACCTTAAAAACATTATGCTAAATGGTTTTTAGGAGCCAATCACAACAGGCCACATACTCTATAATGCCATTCATATGCAATGTCCAGAATTGGCAAATATATAGAGGTAGAAAGTAGATTAGTTGTTGCCAGGCGTTGGGAGGAGGAAAGAATGGGAGAATGGCTAGGGGGTGCTCTCCGTGAAGTGGGATGATGAAAATGTTCTAGAATTGATTGTGGTAATCAATGCACAACTCTGTGAATATACTAAAGCCATTGCATTATACACTTTAAAAGAGAGAATTTATGATACACGAATTACACCTCAATAAAAAAAACTAAAAAATATTTTTTTAAGAAAAACAATGAGGTTAGAACGAGAGCAAGTGGTAAAAATTCTCTGAATCTGTCCTGCAGAGCTGGGTAGATGGGGCCACCACAGATCAGGGCAGGAAATTCAGGAGGATGACAAGCTCCTTTCCGGATATTTTGGTTTGAGGTGCCTGTTAAGTATCAAGATGGTGATGAACCATAGCTAGGGGAACTCATGAGAGAGAGCCCAGAGATAAGGATTTGAAAGAATTCAGCATATATTTTGTACTTAAATCTATGGAAGTTGATACAACAAACAGAGATGGGCACATGAGCCAAGAGAGATGAGGCTGGGGCTAGACGTCTGAAGGAAAGTCATGTTGCAGGAATGGACAGAAGAGGTGCCCTCCAAGGAGGGTAAGAAGAAATTGTCAGAAAGAAAGAGGTAAATCAACACCCTAACACCGACCGAGTTCAGCAGTGGCACTAACTCAGTGTTTCAAAATACCTGGGAGCATCTCTAAACACAATTTTGCTAACTCAGGGAATCTTGGTGGTCAAGTGCACCCACCCTGGACTCTGAAAAACTGTTGTGGCCCCGTGGCTCAGTCCACGAGCTGGATATGCCCCCCAGGCTTCTGCGCGTGGCTCCCATCACGTGGTTGGGAACTTCATGATCTCTTCATCTTGCCATCTTCATTTTCCCTGTTCTGCTAATGAAGTGGTTATGCTCAGCTTTCATCATAATTAGCGTTCATTTAGTTCAAGTGCTTTGTAATTAATCTTTTATGCTAATTAATCTTTTTATACATTAATATATCACAAAACATGGGAAAGCAAAACATTTTTCTTACTGGCAAATTGAATTAAGCTTCTTCAACCTAAAAGCAGGCCACAGAAAACCTGCCTTTGCTGAAAAACAGACTCTCCAGGCTGCGTTAAATTGTGCATTCAGAAAATTGGAAAAATAAGCTCCTCCAAACCATACCTTCCCCCATTTTTTCTCAGTGAGCAAGGTATCCCTTTTCAACTGGCTTATGGTTTAAAAAATAAAAAGATTTTCAATGCTCATTTTTAGATCTAGTCAGGATTTCTTTATTTGAATTTTAAATGTGGAATTATCAGCAAATCCTGCCAGGGAAAATGCGCCAAATTATGTCCTTTATTATTACTTTTCAAGCAATAAATAGGCCTTACATATAAGTCCTGCTTTATGATTTTAAACAATCTCTTTTACCAATTTTTTTCTGTCCTGATCCTCATAGCAATGTATGTAGAAACAGCACGGTCAGGGGAGAGGCTGCTTGGGTTTAACCCGGACCCCATTTCCCCAGCTATGTGGCCCTGGGCATGTCACTCTCTCTCTCTCCCCCTACGTTTTCTCATTTCTAAAATGATTGCTACTCACTGGGATGGCTTGAAGATTAACTGAATTCATATATGCAAAATGCTTAGAACTCTACTTGGTATAGAGTAAGTGCTCATTAAATATGACTAATATTATAGTTATCATCTTATCAACGTTTCCCAAAACCAGAGGCATAGAAAGGCAAAGCTTCTCAAATAATACATAATACATAGCATTAGGAGTTCAAATGTTTTCCACTGGGCTGCTGGGCCAATAGCAAACAAGGTTTTGGGGCACAACCCAGCACCTTTGTGAACACCGGGAGGATGCTGGGTGGTACTGAATCAAGGATGTGCTCTTTGCCAAGAGAGCTGGAAAGGCCCTGCCCGTGCCCCCCCCCCGCCCCGCCCCAAACCCCAGCGAGAGCCAAGTTATTTGCTAGGCAACCTTCAGCTCAGGGAAGCAGCATAAATTATGCTGTTTACTTGCCTGGTACCTAGATACAACCAACACATCTCTCATTTTCTCTTCAGGAGGGGCATTATTGGTTGAAGATTACAAAGTTTTACATCTCATGGAACAGCTTGCCAAATTGTTTTCTGAAACTGGTATAACAAATTTGGTTGTACCGATTTCTACTGCTTGCGGTCAGTAGTACACCAGAGTGCTGGTCTTCACCACACTGATGCCGAATATTTAACAAATCCGTGCCAAGCTGACAGGCTGAGAATGGTGTTTCAGTATCACTTTTTTTTTCAGTATCACTTTAATTCGTGTTTATTGAATGTCCAGATAGGTTAAATGGGGTTTTCTGCACATGCTCATTGCCCATTTATTGTGCGTGCGTGCGTGCGTGCGTGTGTGTGTGTGTGTGTATTTGTTTATGTCATTGGCCTCTTTGTCCATTTGGTGGTTCTTTGAAGCTTTCTTATTGATGTTAAGTATTTTTATATTTTACACATATTAACCATTTGTCATATTTCTTACAAATATCTTCTCCCACTTGGTCATTTGTCTTTAAATTCCTTCATTGTGTATGCGTGGATTTTTTCCCCACCATATTGGTAGCCTTATTGGTAACGCTGTTAAACCAATGGATCTTTTCTTCTATCATTTCTCCCACCGTGGCTTTCATGGCCGCCCTGCCCTGTCTCAGACTCGGCTCTCTCCAACAGAAGCTCTCTTCATCGTACTGCTGATGGGAATTCCTGGCGCTACCTTCCCACAGCATAACTACCACACTTGGGCCCCCTCCATCCCCATGTGGTTCACCTACACACCCTTTCCCAGGTGGTAATCTGCCATCATTTCCCACATTAAGACCCCAATATGGGGTCCCTCTCTAAAAAGACCCAGGCCCTCTTCCTGGATTGTTCGCAGGGCACGCTGAGCCTTTCCCTTCTGCACGTGGCAGAAGTTTGCTTTCTCTCCAGCTGCAGCACCTTGCATTGCCCGCCCTCAAGGCCTGGCTGCCATCGGCTTCACATCCACATAGATTTACAAGCCAGCACGGTTGGGTGCCCCTAGAAAACTTGAAAATTTGCTATGCACTTCTTCTCCAGAGCAGTTGTAAATATTACTAAAACGATCTGATTCCTGCACACTCACTCTGATCTTATCCAGAACAAAGCCACATCATCATTGTTATTAATAATAACAATCTGTGCAATTTACAGATTATAGGGTGTTTTGTTAACTTTATCCCATTTGATGTTCAAAATGATCAAGCCAGTATCTTCCTCATTTTACAAAAGAAGAATCTGACTGTCCACATGACCCTTTTGAGGCTAAAGAGGCAAAAGACATGAATATAGGTCTCCTGGCACAAATCTGATGTTAACTTTCCATTCGTACATTATCTTTTTCCCTTTAAAAACATTTATCTCTTCATATTAAAATAATTCCAGATTTACAAAAATGTTGTAAAAAGAGTACAAAGAATTTCTGTACACTCTTTACCCAGCTTCCCCTAATACTAATATTTCACATACCTACAATGATCAGAATCAGAAACTTAACACTGATACAACATCATTATCTAATCCTTGGACTACATATACATTTCACCAATTTTCCCATTAACACCCTTTCTCTGGTCCAAGATCAAATCTGTGATCACCTGTTGCATTCATGGTCCTGTCTCCTTCCCCTCTAATGGGTAATCATGCCTCAGTCTGTCTTTCACCACCTTGACACTTTTGAAAAGTACTAGCCAGTTTGTTTGTAGACTGTTCTTCTATTTGGGTTTGCCTGATGCATCTTCATGATTTATGTCAGTTATGCATCTTTGGCAAGGATCTCACGGAAGTGATGTTGTGTTCCCAGTACGTCCCGATAGGAGGCACGTGGTATCCTTTGTCTAATTACTGATGATGTAAACTGCATGTGGTATACTTTGTCTAATTACTGATGATGTAAACTGGATCGTTAGGTCAGGCGGCGTCTTTTGGTCTCTCCACTGTAGAGATATTATCTCCCCCTACTTAATTGATACATATCTTCTGGGGAGATACTTTGAGGCTACCTAAATATCCTGCTTCTCATCATCTTGGTTTCCATTTCCATCGTCCTTTCTTCATTTATTAGCTGGAACTCTTTTGTAAAGAGAAGCTGTTCCTCTCCCCTGTTTATTTATTTTTTTATATTAGTACAAACCCCTAAAGTATTACTGTATCGTACGTATTTTAATTCATTCATACCATTATTTGGTTTGTTGTTCTAATTGTCCCAGATTTGGCTCCTGAGAGCTTCCTCCAGTTGGGTCCTGCAGCCTTCTGACACGTTACCATCATTTTCTCACTTACTGGCCCCAAAATGTTCCAGGCACATCTTGTACCCTCCCCTTCTCAGCCCCCAGAATCAGGCATTTTCTAAGGATATTTGATTCTGTCTATTGAAGAATGGTATTTAGAAGCCAAGCTTTTGTTCTACATATGCTCATTGGTAATGGGCTTTTCTTGCTTCTATGCTCTGCATCCTTAGGAGGTAGAGCAAAGACACACATGTATGTACACACGCTCACACGCCTATATAAATTTCTATATTGGTAAATAGAAACTGTTCCTCCTTCTTTGCTAGTTTTTCTTTCTTTTAATAGACTTCTCTGGTTGAATTGCATTAGCTAACATCTCTAGTACAGTGTTGAATAGCAGGAGAGATAGTGGGTATCCTTGCTGATACCTACCATCAGGTATCTGGGGAGACATTTTGAGGCTACATAAATATCCTGTTTTATTTAGTGGCATAGGAGGAATGCCTCTAGAGTGTCCCCATTAAATAAGATAATAGATTTTAGGTCTAAGGCATATATATTTTATTATGTTAAAGTATCAATCAATTCTTGTAATCTTGAATATTTTTATCAGCAAGAAGAAATCCGAATCCAGATGGAAGGCATGGGAAGAAAGACACAATGGCAAACATGGACCCTGATAAAATGTGCCAGTGTATGAACTATGAACGTCTTCCATCTTCCCTTCATTCACACCCTTGCCACAGTCTGTTTATGAGTGGAGTCTTGTATCCTGTACCTAAACTTTGGGCTTGTCCATGAAATTTGTTTTGGCCAGTGGAATGGGCCAGAAATGGGACACTGAGCCAGTTCTGAGACTAGGCCTTAAGACACCGCACAGATTTCCTATTGCTCTCTTCTGACTTCACCATTTTTGCCGCCAGAAGTCCTTCCCGTGTACAGCTATTGCCTTACAGCAGAGGCACCAGAATAAATAGGCATAGAAGAGAAGTTTACCAGCCAACCCACGCACCTATAGTGAGAGGCAGAGCTGCCCAGCACAGCACAACACAGCTTACCTCAGCAGAGCCCCAGCTGACCAGTGTTCAATGAACCAATCCTTTATTTTAGACTCCATTTGCTTACTTGGCATAAAAGGGAGATATAAGGCCTATGATCTCCTGCCAAACATTTTGAGCCCTTGTTTTGAATAAGGTACTTTTGTATTTTGCTAATCTGCCAGACCAGCAGCCTTTTTTAATGCTAGGATCTACGTTATAGCCTCCAGTTCCAAATATCATCATTTAGGTCTTTTAATCTCTTTTATGCTATTGCAAACACAGTGATTTATTTGCATTTACTTTTTTGTCCATTTGGCCTAGAATATTGTGGGTATTGTCCAATATTTGCTACAGTGATTTCAGCTCATTTCTTTTGGGGAGGCATTTGGGAGTAGTAATCTTTCTAACATTCTTTTTTAAAAATAGGCCAAGGAAGATGAATTCTATTGGTCCACTATCTCCTTTGCACCACTGAGTTTACCTTTCGTGTCATAATCAATACCTCCTATCTAACCTCTAATCAATTTATCTGTCTGATATATGCTTAAGAACTCTTCCTTCCAGTTTTGGAGGCTCTGTTACATTCTGTGGCAAAATTCATCGTCTACCGGTTTAGAAGTGATCCACACTCTCAGTTTGGCTCCTTCCATTTTTTGAAAGATATGTTTTTCTTACAATAACCCCTTTGCTTCTGACAGACAGCAAGAACATAAATTTAACAAAAGCTAATCATGGTAGCAAATTTTCCATTTCACACTGCCACTACCCAAAACAGGTGTGCTTGGAAGTAATGTTCAAAAGTGTCCAGGAAACAGAAATAACACCTGATCATTGCAGTAAGCTTCTACCAAAGTGCAGGGAGAAGTCTCAAAACTATTGTAAAGGAGTCCAAGGCAAATCATATTTCTATGAAAAATTGATGTAGCATCAAACACGAGGCAGCCTTAGACATTTCAGTGAACTTGTGTTATAAAAGGCATAACTCTTGTGTTTTATACCTGCTCACAATAAAAGTATCAGGATGGTCTGAAAAGTCTACCTCATTACTTAGACTCTTAAATTGCCATCCTGCATTTTTAAAAGTCACATAAAATAATGGATTTGTGAGATGAAGAGGGCATTGATTTCCCTGAGTTCTATCTCCAGAGTGGAAAAAAAAAATGAGGTAGTATTTTAAAGAGCCATCAAGTTCAATGTTTATGACAGTAATAAAAATGTTTAATAGAGAATGTTCTGAGATTTGAGTTTTTGCACTGGATACAGTAAAGACCGGGACACTACGTTTGTAGTAACAAACAGTTATTTAGGAAAGAACTGATGCTTTCAAGCATCCATAGGTGATTTATAAGCCAAACAATCTCAAGCAGTAATTCGGGAAAAACTGAACCATCACCAATCCTGTTCTCAACTAGAAACAACTTAGAAGTTCAGTTTATGCCAAGTAGCAAGCTCAAGGCCACTTACCAGGAAGCTGTGATCATGTTTTCGTTAAAGAGGTTCAGAGATTTCCCTGGGGTTCCCAGCTTGACCTTTGCTTGGGCACAGCTGCTGCAGGCCTTGGGTGTAGCAGGTCCAGTCACTTCTCAGCAATATCATCGCTCGTCCACACCAGATTCTGGCACTTCTGCTACAATGTTTTTTTATTCCATTTTATCCCAATTCTCCATCTCGTTCCCTTCCCTCCCAGGAAAGCGTTCTAATGTATTTGTAATCATTTAACTAATATGCACCGTATAGCTATCATGTGTCAGTTCAAAGAGCTAGGAGGAATAGGTCAGTGACCAAAACAGATAAAAACCTCTGCCTTCCCAGGCCTACATTTTAGAGGAGGATGCACAGTGAAAAATTAAATAGGAAATATTGTTAAAATGTAATAAGCACTATGAGAAAGATAAAGCAGAAGAGAGGAAGAGGAAATGCTGGTGGTAAATGGGTGCCATTTTAAACAGGGTGTCCAAGCAGGGCCCCACTCGGGATCTGACATTTGAGCAAAGTGGTGATCCATGCAGATACCCAAGCGAAGCCATCAGCAATAGCAAGTACGAGGCTTGGAGGTACCATGGGTCTGCTGAGTACACATTCACTGATAAGTGTTCCTGCAAAATGTATATTGTTGTTTTATGTGCATCATTTTAATTTTCATAATTGCATTTGTAATAGTCTGGGTTTTCCAGAGACAAAAGAACCAAGAGGGGGGAGAGAGAGAGAGATTTACTATAAAGAATTGGACAACATGGAGGCTGAGAAATCCAGGATCCGCAGTCAGCAAGTTAGAAACATAAAATTGACACATAAAATTAACCATTCCAGTATTGTATTATGTTTCTCATTCTGCTTCTTACTTTCCTTCAAAGTAATGTTTTTTAAAATCAATAGCTATGGTAGGCAGAGTTCTAAGATGGCCCATGATCTTTGCCCCTGGGGCATGATTATGTTATGTTCCAAGGCAAAGCAACATTGCAGATGTAATTATAGTTACTAATCAGTTGACATTAAGATAAGAAGATTACCCAGTGGGCCTAAACTCATCACAGAGTCCCAGTAAAAGCAGCTTTCTCTGGTTTGTTGCAGAAGAGAAAGTCAGAGAGGAGCCAACCATGAAAAGGATGCAACATGCCATGGCTGGCTTAAAGATGGGAGGAGCTGTGTGCGGAGGAATGGGGTGGCCTCTAGAGTTCAGAGCACCCCTGGCTGACAGCAAACAAGAAACTGAGGCCCTCAATCCACTACTACAAAGGGCTGAATTCTGCCAACAACCTGAACCAGCTCAAGGCAGTTTCTCTCCCCGAGCGTCTAGATAAGAGCCCAGTCCAGCTGACATTTTGATTTTAGCCCGGTGAGACCCTGAAAGGAGAACCCAGTCATGCCATGCCGGGACTTCCGACCCACAGAACTGTGAGCCGGTAAACGGGTGTTGTCCTAAGACGCTAACTTGGTGGTCCTTTGTTACGCAGCAATACAAAATGAATATAATAGTGTTGATGTACATTGTACTTATTTAAAAAACACTAATATCGTATTTGTCTCATGTGAGTTAGGATTCCAAGAACTTTACAAATATCAATTCCCTTAATTGTCATAACTCTGTGATACGTAACTCTGCGTAACTCCCATTTTACAGATGAAGAAACTAAGAAACAGAGAGGTTAACACAATTTGTTACTTGTCAAATGTCAGGTGCTAAAACCAACAGTGAGACTTAGGTGATCTGGCCTGGGGAATTGATGCTCAAGCCCCACATGTAGTCCTTTGCTTCTAGGTGTTGCATAATATTTCTTTTTTCTTTTTAAAGAATTTATTTATTTATTTGACAGAGAGAGAGCAAGCACAAGTAGGAGGAGCGGCAAGCAGAGGGAGGGGCAGAAGCAGACTCTCTGCTGAGCAGATCCCAGGACCCTGGGATCATGACCTGAGCCGAAGGCAGATGCTTAACCAAGTGAGCCACCCAGGCACCCCTATTGCCTATTTTATACTGTGCATTTCCCATACTTAACTCCTTAGTTCTCCAGGAATGGATTTCTCATGGCCCTGTGCAAGGAGCTCACTGAGGACTACAAAGAGTGTTCCCGGGTCCATGGGCACACACGAACTGTGACTAAGTACCTTAGATGGTTCTCTAGAATGGTCACATTTGCCCACACCTCCAGCAGCCCCTCAGGACCACCACATGTCTGTTATGGGCGTTTTCCAGCTTTCTCATTTTTGTCAATCTGATGAAAATAAGGTGATATTTCATTACTTTAAAAAATTTTTTTTGAGATTTTATTTATTCACTTGACAGAGAGAGAGAGAGCACAAGCAGGGGGAGCAGCAGAGAGAGAAGGAGAAGCAGGCTCTCCACTGAGCAGGGAGCCCGACATGGAACTCAATCCTAGGACCCCGGGATCATGACCTGAGCTGAAGGCAGACGCTTAACTGACTGAGCCACCCAGGTGCCCCTTCATTACTTTTTTAAAAAGGGAATTTCTTGGGGCACTCGGGTAAGCATCTGACTCTTGGTTTTGGCTCAGGTCATGATCTCAGGGTCATGAGATGGAGCCCTGTGTGAGGCTGTGTCCTCAGTGCAGAGCTTGCTTGGGTTTCTCTCTCCCTCTCCCTCTGCCCCTACGCTCTGTGCTCTCTCTCAAATAAATAATCTTAAAAAACAAATAAAGGGAATTTCTCTTTCTTTTTATTATGAAACACATATTACAAAGCCTTTGCTAGTCTAACCATTTTAGGTTCGTTACGCATTAGCATTAATTATATTCATAATGTACAACCATCAGTATCTACAGTAGTCTCCCTTATCTGCGGTTTCTCTTACCCATAGTCAACCTGGTCTGGAAACAGATGATCTTTCGGATGAATCACCAAAGGGTCAATAGTAGCCTAATGCTATGTCACAGCGCCTCTGTCTTTCACCTCACTCTGCATGGGCACTGCACTATCTTGGACCATCACAAGAAGAGTAGAGTACTGTAAGATATTTTGAGAGACAGTAATCACATTCATATGACTTTATTACAGTATATTGTTGTAATTATCCTATTTTATTATTTGTTATTGTTGTTAGTCTCTTACTGTGCTTAATTTCTAAACCAAAATTTATCATAGGTATGTACCTCTAGGAAAAAACACAGTACGGAGAAGATTCAGTACTGTCGTCAGTTTCAGGCGTCCGCTAGGGATCTTGGAATATGTCCCCCACACATGAGGGGTGATTACTGTATTTCCAAAGGTTTTCATCACCGTACACATCGTTGCTTTTAATTTGCGTTTCTCTTTGAGCATCTCTTCATTTGCTTTTCAATACATTTGCATTTGATTTCTGCATTATTCACCACAAGAAAACAAATTAGTGAAAGAGAAGAAGCTCCAAATGAGTAGAGAAGCTAACACAGCACGGTTGCCTCTGAATCACACAGCCTTGAATTTGAATCCCAGTTGTTACCTTTCTAACTGGGTGAAAAGTTCGTATCTCCTTGAGCCTCAGTTCTCTTAACTGAGGAATGAGCATAATAGTACTGGCCTCTTCAGGTTCTTGTAAGTATTAAATGAGGTGATATATGTAGAGGGCTATCACCATTCCTAGCAAAAGTAAGTATTCGATAAATGGCAATCATTATTATCATTATTATTATTATTAATTTGGTTTGGGCTGCCATTTCATCTGAACCTTCCCTGACCCCCTGACGATGGAACAAGACGTCCTCCATGTGGGCAGCACCATCCTTCCTACCCATGGTCTTAGGTTCAGGGTTTTGTGGAGGAAGAAACAGAACCAAGACATATTTTAAATGCAGAACCAAATGGAGGGGAAAAAGTTAGATAGCATTCCAATGTTAATCTTAAATAACGAGCGATCTCAGCACCCACAGATAGGGCTGCTGGGCTGGGGCTGCGGGAGTGCACATTCCCCAGCAGGAGGAGAAATGGCTCTGTGCTACTTCCCGCCCTGCTGGAGAGGAGATGCTGGGTCACACTGATACCCATTTGAATCTCAAGGAGTGCCAGATGTACGCTTTCATGTATATCTTTTTTAAAATGGCATGAGATGCTAATGCCCGTGCATGTTTTGAGTCTGAATCCCTTCACTTTAATTGATGACACCAATAATAACTAAAATCGGCAGATTTCACTTATGATGTGAGCTCGCCACCATCATTTTTTTGAAACATGAGCAGGTTTTGCTTCCCACTATTATTATCTTGTGTCCTGTTACTAGCAGCATGGACTACAGTCATTTCATTAAGCTTGCCAAAACGCAGAAAGGACCGAAGTGAGCTAAACAACAACAACAACAAAAATAGTATTACTATGTAGGAAAAGTAAGTGTTTTCAACTCTAAGAGTGAGAGCCCAGTAGAGCCAGCTTGGTGGTATTGGCACAGTGTTCAGTGTTCTTTCCTTATGCAGTTTAATCAGCTGTTCACTGGCATTTGAAAAAGAAAGAGAAAATTTAATTGCCCCGTGTAAGTCCTTTTTAGAGTATACGTTTTATTTCCCATTTTATTGAGGCACTTCTCTTCCACTTTTTAGATTTTCTAATTATAGAATTTGCTTACTGAAAATGTGTGCTTTAGGCTAGAAAAGAATATTTAGAAATCCTTACCCCAAAGAAAAGCAAGTGGGAGTGGAAATTTGAAAGAGGACCGCCTAATTCAGCACTAAAACCAGTGTGAGAAGCAGTGTGTGAGTGTGTGTGTGTGTGTGTGTGTGTGAGCATGTGCATGTGTGTGTGTGGCTAAAATGTGCTTTTCAAAGTGCTGAGAGGTTGATGGGAATGTTTGATTAGCTCCTCTGAGAAAAGAGAAAAGTTGCTTGGACCTCTTCTTGTTTCTTCTTTAGAATAATTTGGATGGGATTTGTGATGCAGAAAAGCTTAAGGAAAAAAGGATATCCATTCTGTGTGGTGGAAATTTTTTGAAAAAAAATTGCTCTCTTCAAACAAGGTATGTCTGATGAATTACTAAGCTATGTAGATAGTTTGCTTTCCATTTCTTATTATAAAAACCTTAAAATGTATTTATCATTAAGAAACTACAATACATACCTTGACCAAGTAATCAGTCTGTACAAATTTTAGTCTCAGGAGAATTGGGAGGGGGTGGGGGGAGTTGACATCCTTGTAAACAACTAATAATATGTAGATCCACTATAAATGAATTGTGCTGAGATAAGATTAGAACAAGATTTTTGACTGTATTTTTAAACCAATGTTATTATGGTTAAACAAGTTGGAAAGTATGACATAAGTCTCTTTATTATGCTGCCCTTTTTTATACCTTGCTTCCTCTATGGAATATGATAGCAGTGTAACGAATTGCTTCCAACAATGTATGAAAAGCAGTATGAGAAAAGGACACATTGATGCTAAGTGAAGAGAAATGATTTAGTGTGGTTCTAAACTTCTCTCTACTCAGATCTCAGTGGAATGTAGCTAGTTGTACAATTCTGTATCTTGTTTCTACTGGAAGTGTTTTCTTAGGCTGAAAGCTTCTTTAACTGATAAGCCCGAGAAAAGGCTGGTATTGTTAAGTCTACTATTGTAGCTCAACTTTGCCCAGGGAAACAGGGTATAAAATCTCTTTTAAGTATGATTTGTGTCAAACTAGTATAAACATGGAATAAATGACTCAAGCACACAGGTTAAACAGAGAGGATAAGATTGAATAGTTAGACTTGATCGTTTCCTCCAAAAAACCCAGGCATCTTTGCCATCTCCAGATTGAGAGTGGAATTCCAGATTTTCTTTGGGTTTATTGTAAAAATAAAACCAGGCATTCTTGGCCGTGGTGGTTATTCAAAAATGTGAGCGCTAAGAAAGTAGCATTTTGCCATTACGTTGCGTTGCAATAAATTTGGAAGTTTTGGTGGTAAAGTTCTGAGGTTGTTTTTCCCTCCGTCTCTTGAAAGATGAAAACACCCTGCAGCAAAGCAAGATCAAACGCTATTTGTTTGTGTATTTTCTCTGTTATGTATGTTAGCTCCAAGTGGTGACTATGCCTCCTTCAGTAGGAAAGTTGGACGTGTCTGTCTTTTATTTATTGAATTAAAATACCCTCTTTTGTAAAAGGGCTTTAGACAGAGAATTGTGAGACTAAAGGGCTGCATTTTTAATTGCAATGTGCTGGTTTCCCAGACCAAGCTTGATTTAAATATATCTTACACCTCACCACGGAAAGGAAACACCTAAAGAACATTGGAAACACTTAGTATCCATCCTGAAATGGCGTTTACTCTAGGAATATCATTTAGAAGATCTAGTGATCTCTTTTGCCAAGTTACTGATTACAGGAAGAATAGTTTCTTTCAGAAAAAAAAAAACACACTGGGTTTCAAATGGTTTATGAATAGCATCGGGAAGACAGAAATGCTTGTGCTGTTCTCGTCTGTAATTCCTGTCAGATGTACCGGAACGCAGGAAAGCAGTAGGGTTAGCGCACTGTTCCAAGCCTGGAGTCCTATAACGGTAACGGTTCTGCCACTACCTGGCTGAGTCACCTCGGGAAAGGTGAGCAACCTTTCCTGACTTTCGCTTCCCCATCTGCAAAGGAGAAATCGCAATGCCTGCCCACATCCCTCCCACGGTGGTCATGAGCTTCAGTATTGATTCTCAGCTCCAATAGGGTTTTGAAACTTGAAAAGGTCTATAGACATGTAATCTCCGCCCCCCCCCATATTCAAAACCAGATTACACTGGAAGGAGTCATTGGTCTCAAAATAAATGTTTCGTGGCCTCCAGGATGTTACTTGTGGCCACATGTGTAACTTCTCTGCTTGCTTCTTTGGAAGCAGAAGCCAGGTAGCAATGGTGGTGGGTGATCTGTCAGGAGAAGGGCGTTCCAGCTGTGTGAGCTTGGGGAAGTTATTCCACATCTCTGTGTCTCCATTTCCTCATGTAGGAGATGAAGAATGGACAAGATCGTTTCTAAGTTTCTCTCCTAATGCTATGGTTCCGTGCACCGGGACCTCGCCAATATCAAGACATGGCCAGGCCTCTGTACATTACAAAGTGAAGAAGTAGCAAAATGGGTTTTGGAACCTGTGGTATATTTAAAATATTTATGTTTACCTAACTAATGACTTTTTGAGGTATACAAAAATGAAACCTACCATAACTGCATATTATATAAATATAACACAAGTATGTATATATGTATATACATGTGTATATATTATATTACTATATTATGATAATATATATATGTTACTAAGGACAGTGTGGGCCAAGTTGTATAACAGACTTCTTTCAGTTTTTTTTTTTAAGATTTTATTTATTTATTTGAGAGAGAGAGAGAATGAGAGATAGAGAGCATGAGAGGGAAGAGGGTCAGAGGGAGAAGCGGACTCCCTGCTGAGCAGGAAGCCCGATGCGGGACTCGATCCCAAGACCCTGGGATCATGACCTGAGCCGAAGGCAGTCGCTTAACCAACTGAGCCACCCAGGCGCCCTGAGACTTCTTTCAGTTTTCTCGTGCATTTCTATGACTACCTATGTACCCTCGTGTAGAGATAATGTCAAATATCTAAATTTAAGGCCTTCCATGCAAGGCCAAGGCCAAGTGGCCCTCCTGGGCTCTGTGGATCCTGTGGGAGTTTGTCTGGCAGGAGGACCCACCCCTTCTTAAATGTGTTAACTTCGGCAAGTTACTTAAGCTCTCTTGGGCCTCAGTGTTCTCATCTGTAAAAGGTGTCTGTTATTAGTGCCTACCTCATAGGATTGTGGCAAAAGCTTCTGTTGGTGCCTGGTACACCATCAGCACCCAAATGTTAGCAAATATTTTCTTTATTATATGTGGCTGGAATGAAGAAATCTGATCAGCTGTGAAACAAATCAATTGTAATACTTTTCAAACTTTTAAACATTAACTCTGTGGATGTGGGTAGCAAACAGATTTGTGAAATTATGTGATATTAATATAATTATTAGAAATGTGTTGCCATTTCTTCCTCCAGAGGATGTGAGCTAATTCATCAATCAGCAAATGATAAGCAAGAGAGGCAACTTCTGTGATGCCTGTAATTCGAGAAGCCCCAAGGGCCCCCCCCTCTCCTTGCCTAAGAATGGGTCCCTCTGTGGTTTGCAGGAGGTGGTGGTATTCCTGGCCCTCTGAACATACAGAGGGGGAGCTAGAGAATTGCCCAGGAGACCTGCTACCTTTTACAGGTATGACAGGTCCTTGTGCATGTGGCGATGAGCAGCTTCTGTGAGTGCAGAGAACAGGTAAAGAAAGGAGCAGTAGAGCAGGACAAATTTAGTTGCAGTGTCAGCAATGCCTGTTGGATATTGTGCTGGTTGCTAATTTTTAATTAAGCTGCAGGAGTGCACGCCAACAGCCGGGGCCTCCACAGCCCCTGGTCAGCCCGGATCCGGCCCTAACTCCTGTCATTTGCCTGCATCCCTGGGCTCACCGGCAGCTGGCCTCTCCAGGGGGTGCACCTGTGCCCTGCTGGCCCAACTCTTGTCACCAGCCTCCACTGCTGTGCACAGCGCGTGGTGAGACCCTGCAGCCACAGGAGTGCATGAGGACAGTCAGCGGCCCACACCTGCTAGAGGGCCAGCAGCAGGGCCTGGTTCTTGCCATGACACGTGTGTCTGCACCTGGCCCCTGCCGAGACCCAGGCCCCTGCAGCTGACCCCTGCAGCTCCTGCATGCACACCACCAGCTCTGGCTGTCACCACTGCCTACCCTGGTCTCTAAGGACCCAAACAGCCCTTGCAGATACCCCCAACATGCTCACCAAGGACTACCCGGTTGTCAATGTTGGGGACCCCAGCAGCCACAAGGCACCACAGGCCCCACTGGACCCAGAGTCACAGGGCGCCCCAGCATGCCTCGATCCACCAGTGAGGACACCTGACCAAAGTAACCTTCCCTTACTGAAGTCAGGCCATAAGGTCTAGAAGAGGTAACTCGACACCTACGCAAAGCTATGAGCATCGTGAAGAACTAGGGAAATGACATCACCAAAGGAACACAGGAAACCTCCATTAACTGACCCTCAAGAAATGGAGATGCATGAACCACCTGACAAAGAATTCACAAGTGAACACAGCTAAAGAATTTAATGACATCAGGAAAACAATATAAGAACAAAATAAGTTCAACAAAGACACAGACAACATAAAAAAGAACCAAACAGGGTGCCTGGGTGGCTCAGTTGGTTAGGCGACTGCCTTCGGCTCAGGTCATGATCCTGGAGTCCCTGGATCGAGTCCCGTGTCGGGCTCCCTGCTCAGTAGGGAGTCTGCTTCTCCCTCTGACCCTCCCCCCTCTCATGCTCTCTCTCTCTATCTCATTCTCTCTCTCAAATAAATAAATAAAAAAATCTTAAAAATAAAAAAGAACCAAACAAATTTTGGAACTGAAGAGTAAAATTTTAATTAAAAAATCACACACACACACACATTTAAGTCGGTGTGAGATCACCTAGGTGAGTTCCTGTTTGCAGACCAGGAGCTGAAGGACCAAAATCCAACAAGATTCCCAGAGGTCCATGTTCACAATGGAGCAAAGACTATTTTGGTCTTGTTTATTGCATTTTTCTACGGTTACCTCATCCATTACACAAACAGTTGTGGATACGGGATTTAGAATTTGTTTTTAATCAACTAGAAAACTTTTCCACTTCAACAGATTGCAAATCTTAAAGAAATCTCCTTAGAGACTTCCTATCTGACGTGCTCGGGGCTGCCTGGGGAGCGCACAAAGCAGGCACCAAGCGATGCTCTGAGTTGAGACCTATAAAAGCTGTATGTCGTGTGGCAAACCTGCATTAGGCAAATCCCCCACACAGCAGATGTTGTGGCTCGGATGAAATCCATTGCCACATTCCAGTGCTTAATATCCTCAGGGAGAAAGGTGAACTGAGATAATGGGATGCCAAAGTCCTCTTCTGAGTCAAACCTACAAGCCGCGGGTCTTGGAACAAAAGGAATACTAGTTTGGTTTAGATTCAGTTTAGGGACTATTTTGGTGTTTGTGTTTTATTTTGATGTTACAATTTTTAAAAATGTGTAGGCTCCTTTCTGCTTCCTATTACTTCACTGGATGCTTTTTTCAATTCTTTTTGAAAATGCTAGATATCATTCCTCCGCTATTTGATTGGTTCAGTTGTCCTACCATCATCTAGAAGATTTCCATGAGAATGGGCTGAAGATCCTTATAAAAATCTCTGAGAGAGTAGGAAGGAGCATGGGTGTTGAATCGCTCCCTTTCTGGGGCCCTAGAAGAATTTAGCTCAATGGCAGTCACAAACCCATATGGTTCCTTCACCAACAAGTCCCAAAATCAGCCATAATTAACCTGGGCAGCTTTGCCTCTATAGAGTCTTCAGCTAGAGTCTAAATGCACCATGTTTGCAAGAGGATGAGATAAAAATGACGTGATTGATGACAGTACTCACGATTAACCACCATTGAACAACAAAAAATTGTATTTGCTGACACCCACACAGCTCTTCTCGTGTGCCAGACACTGGTTTAAACCCTCTTCATATATTCACTCATTGAATCTTAACAGCAACCCTATGAGGTAGGTTGTAACTACTCCTATTCACAGATGGGACATCTGAGGCACTGAGAAGTTAAGTAAGTTGTCCAAGCTCACACAGCTAGTAGGCGACGGAGCTCAACCTCAAACCCAAGCAGTCTATTTCCAAAGCTCACGTTCTTAACCTACCAGGCAATGAGTACACATGCCCCTGGTTTTTCTGTCACCGCACCAAATTAATCTTTGCCATCCCTGAAAACATTGTTTTCAAGCCAAGTAAATTCCAAAGCAACTATTCCTTCCTGCAAGTAGAGACACAAGAGTAACCCTGATGGAGAGGAACTGAAGTTTTTTTATTTCTGTCATTCTTAGATGAGCTCCTGACTTAAGGACACTTTTCAGGTGTGTTGGGTAGAACCTGACTCTCAGGGGAAGGCTGAGGTACAGAGCTCATTATCAAGCCCTAGGAGTAGCCGGTCCCCAAAAGGTGTCCTTTATCTTCACTCCAGGGCTCAGTTAGCAGCAAGGCACAGAAAGAAACTTGTTTCCTAATGACTCAGACTTCAGAGAAGCACTTTCCCCGGTAAGGGTCTCTACATTGACAAGACTCTAGTAAAAATTTCTCAAATTCCTTCCTTCAGTGAAAGAAAGGCTAAAGTTTTGTGTGGACATGTGGTAAAAATTCATAAAAACCACCCTTCAGGCTATAGTGGGAAGGACTCTCTGCATTCTTTCTTCTCAGATTCAAAAAGAAAAAAAAGAGAGAGAGAGAGAGAAACTATTCCTTCAGGGGAACCCAGTGTATAGTTTCCAAGAGATCAGGTCACTGGCATCTCAATGCTAAGTGAATTCCCTCCTCCGGGTTCCTCTGTGTCCCAGACAGAGAAAACAGGCTTTGGAAGTAAAGGTGCGAGTCAGCTTGCCCAGACTGGCTTTGCTTATATAATAGAGTGAGTGAATCTATAGTCCAAAAGGTAAAAGGAATTTGGGGAAGCAGAGATAACACTGAATGACAGGAACAACAAATATTTATTGAGCCACCATCATGTGCCATTATAATTCTACATGCTTGCGAAGAAGAGTGAACAAAATAGTCTCCGTTCCCCTAGAGCTTGCCAATCTGGGGAACATTGGTGGTATTAGGGGCTGTGAAAAACCTAAGAACATAGACTAAAGAGACTGGACAGAGCAGGGAGATGAAGTGATGATTTGCACTGCATGGTTAGATAAATGTCTGATAAAGGGACATTTAAAAAGAGAGAGAGAGGTGAAGGAAGCCATGGAGCAACCTATGTGAATACTTGGGGGGAAGAACAATCCAGGCAGACCAAAGAGCAAATGCAAAGGCCTTGAGGTAGCACCATGCTTGGGAGGGCCACGGTGTCTGGAGCAGGCAGAGTGCAGAGGAAAGTTCGTGTGGAGGTACTTGGACAAGTCGACGTGGAGGGCATTATCCTAATGTTCCTCAAGTTCCCCCAGGAGCCCCCCACTGCCCACTCACACACCCCACCTGCGGCTCTGGCCTCTGCCCTGGATGAAATCTGAGTAGGTCCCTTAATATTTCAGGCCACACTAAGAATTTTTTTTTTCTAACTTATCGCTATTTATTTTTTGTGTCGTCTCTTCTTTGTTCTTCTATTCCTCCTTTCCTGCCTTTTTAGTTTTTTAAAATTTTTTATTGTTATGTGAATCACCATACATTACATCATTAGTTTGTGATGTAGTGTTCCATGATTCATTGTTTGTGCATAACACCCAGTGCTCCATGCAGAGCGTGCCCTCTTTAATACCCATCACCAGGCTAACCCGTCCCCCCACCCCCTCCCCTCTAGAACCCTCAGTTTGTTTTCAGAGTCCATCGTCTCTCATGGTTCGTCTCCCCCTCCGACTTACTCCCCTTCATTCTTCCCCTCCTGCTATCTTCTTCTTTTTCTTTTTTCTTAACATATGTTGCATTATTTGTTTCAGAAGGACAGATCTGTGATTCAACAGTCTTGCACAATTCACAGCGCTCACCATAGCACATACCCTCCCCACTGTCTATCACTCAGCCACCCCATCCCTCCCACCCCCCACACTAAGAATTTTTAAAAAGACCTTGCCCACATTACACCCCCAAACAATCAGTTTGGCCATTAATATGGATGTAACACTTAAGTAATGCTGAAAAACCGAACAATGGCATTCACAGTTTCAAGTTTCACCCTGCCCCCCGGCCTAACTGCTGCTGTGGGGAAGGGGGCAGGACTGGATTCTCTCTCTGCTCTGTGCCTCTAGCCCCTCTGCCCCTTGGCTGCTAACAACAGTATCTCCCTGCCCAGAGTTGAAGTGGGTACAGAGCGGAGAGGTAAGGGGACAGAAGGGCCTTGTAAGCGGACACTGATGTAAGCTGGCCCCCGGGGCTCCCTGGGCTTGGCAGGCACGTACAGGGATTTCTTGTTCACATGGGGCACTGCCGCAGGTTCGGAGATGCTCCCCATTTGTTGGGAACCCCAGGTGCTGTTACATATGGATCTGCTCTGGCTGGGGGTTTACGGGGTTCCTTGCTCAGCCTCTGAACACCCGGCACTCCCTCTCCTGTGCCTCCTGCTGTGGCCTCCTCAGCCCTCCGGGCACCTGGCTTGGGCAGGACCTAAAGTGACCCCAGGCTGATGCTGACACAGAGGCTGGTTTGCCACAAGCTCTTCCCTCTCCTGTAGATGCCTGAATCATGAGCAGGACACCAGTCCACTGTGCCCCCAAGCCCAAGAGACACAACCACTCAGTCATCTCAAATGGGGCTACGGGACATCCAAGCTGGACTTCCAAAGATAGTGACCAAGAGCCGGGATGCCTGGCTGCCTGCCTCCCTCCAGACCACACCACAGTTGGCGGAGCCAAGAGGGAAGCTGGAGACTGGACAGCAGGAATTGCTTTGGAGAAAGTTATTGGCGTTTTCCCTCCTCCTCCCCGTCCCCAGATGCAGGAGGGGAGCAGGGGAACAGACAGTCGTGAGATGACACCGTCAGGGAGACCACTTGGGAACATGGGAGTAGTTCTCACATAGTCTCAGCTGACGCTAAGACAAAGGGTTTTAACATCTCATTACACAGTCAATTACAATACACTCCAGTGTTTATTTAGATGGGTGTGGTTATGCCTGGTTAAACTTAAAAATACGCCTGGGGCCTCACTGTACCCTAAATAACATTTGTGTGAGAGAGAAAGCTCTATGTGAGTTCATGCCCAGATAGGACTCAAAAAAATCTCCTGGCCTTACAGTCAAGACAATTATATCATACAATGTCCGTATTTTTGAGTGTGCGTCTTGAACTATTGTCAACAGAGTATTTCAAAAAGCCTCGGATATATGTGTCAAGGCGAAAAGGAAGGTGAACCCATCCTGGAGAGTGGTAGAATGGGGTAGTGAAGGGGGTTAAATGCGAGGCCTGGGATGGAATTCTGGTGCTGCTCTGTGTCCATTGTCCTTGGACAGCTCACTAAATTCTCTAAACCTCTATTTCCTACTCTGAAAAATAGGCATAATTGTACTTAGCTGGTAGGAGCATTGTGATAATGAAACAAGATGGCCCATGTGCAGTGCGAAGCATATGGTAAGCACTCAACAAATGAAGCTGTGGTCATCGGAGTGGACTCTAAGCTTCTGAAACTTCCCATGAAGAACAAAGAGACCAATCCCATCTCATGTAACAGGCCACACTGGACAGCAGGGCCAAAACTGTCAGGAGGGACGTGAAGGAGGGTTGGAAGCCTCCGGCAGAGCTGAGAATGGTCTGGAGAGGGCCTCTGGAGCCTGATGCCACATGGCTCCCTTCGGAGCTCCCTGGGTCCTCCTGCTTCAAAACAACTCCTTCCGCTGGTTCTCCCCAACTGCCGGGACTTAATCCTCCATCCCTCAATTGCTCAGCCGCAGTGACTGCCCCCCTCCACACCCTCCCTTCCCCCCCCACCCGAGCCTATGGTTGCTGGGATTCAAGAATGTGCTTTGCCCCACGGCCCTGCACTTGCCCCTCCGCAGCATGAGGACAGCTAGGACCCTGTCATCTGCAATGAACCCACTCGTTACCAAGAGGCCGACGGGAAGATGCTATGGACCTTACAGACACACCCTCATCTTCCTTCCCACCTCAGCTGGAAGGCTATGTGAGACCTGAGAATGTTTTTTCTGTGCCTCAGAATTGAAGGCAGACCAAAAAGCACAGAGTGTTCAGGCCAGTCAAAGCTCTGGGGATTGCAGCTGGACTGATCCAAACACACGGCTCCAAATTCACAGTGGATGGCCCCTTGGCAACCACAAACCTCAAAGCCCAAGGGAGAAAACCCAGTGGGAGGAGGCAGGACTACTCCACAGTGTCAAAAACATTAGGTAAAGAAGCTTCTGATGAGAGAAGCTCCTCTTCCAAAGCTCCACGAGAATCTTTTAAACACACACGGTTTCCAGAGTAACTGAGAGGAGCGGTCATGGTCCACCTCGTCTTTTATTAAGGTCCTCAGCCCTTCCCCCAGATTGACTGCCCTTCTATTACAGAGGATAAATAACTCTTGGAAGGAGTTCTTTAGAGCTCATTTGGGGGCATGCCTGCAAACTAGTATTTTTTTCCTACTGGCAATATAGGATCTAAACTACCACTTCAGAGACGTAATTACTGTTTGCAGCCTCACTGGAAATCACTATTGGTCGAAGGTTTTGTGGATGTGGTAAGCATTACCATATGTCAGGTTCTTAACGAGATACAAAATGATGGTCTGAAACATGCACACCAACAAAGGCTTTCCCTTTTTGGTGTTCTGACATGTAGAACCATGGCCACATGGATCAACGAGGCTGACAGCATAGGCATAGCTCAGTCATGGGACACAGGGACGACCTCTCTAACCCACCCACTGCCCACAAGTAAAGATCGCTGCTTTAGGATTTGACCTGATGGTACATGGTGATCAAAAGTGGTCCTAGAGAAAGTGATCCTGAGTTGTTCACATCCTAGTTATAAAAAAAAAAAAATCACCTATATTGATGGAAAATTCCTAGGTTGGAACATCAGTAAGCATGATACATCCTTAGAAATACACTGGGGAAAAAAAATTCTCACAAATCAGAGTTTCTCAGCCCTGGCACTATGCCCATGTCATGCTGGATAATTAATTCTTTGTTGCGGGGGCTGTCCTGTGCCCTGCAGGATGTTTTGCAGCATCCTTGGCCTCTCCCCATTAGAGGCAGAGGCCCCACCCAGATTATGACAACCAAAAATGTCTTCAAACATTGCCACATCTTTGGAGGGGTGGGGCAAAATCACTCTTGGTTGTGAACCATGGCCATCAACATACCGGGAACTCCACAGTGACATTCTGACAGCATAGTTTCAAGGTCACCCACTCCCATGTTTGCCTCCCAGAGCATTCCAGATGTGCAGGCTGTGTTCCTCATTCTCAGGGGCTGTCCTCACAGCTTATGGGATTCTCTGTCACACTTCTTCCCAGAGCCCTGCTCCCGGGTTGGAGACAGCCTCTCAGACCCCAGCTTGGTGCTACCAATGATAGGCAGGCACAGGTGCCCTTTTCATTTTAACCGTTTTCATTTTCCCACTAATCATGTCAGGGAAACAGATAACTAAAACAACAGAAATGAAAAGGCTTTGAACCAAAGCTTCAGGAAATAGAAACCAACTCCAACTGGCTAGAGTAAAAGGGCCCAGAAACATCTATGTCATGCGCTAGAGACTGGGTCCAGCTGGACCTCCTTCAGACTGGAAACGGGACCTGGGAAGTGGCCAGAAACCAAAGCGTCTTCTCGCCCTGCCTCTCCTAGAGAGCCACAGGCTTTCTCTTCTCCCCTCTCTTTCTGCCTTCACCTTCTCCGTCTCATTCAGGACCCCACGTGGACTTCAGGTTGGCTCCCATAGTTTTCAAGGCTTTCAGGATCCTGATTCCAAAATCACAAGGGAGCTCTTGATTGGCCTATGTTATCTTTTCTTGCCAGACCAGCCAAGTCACACAATTTCCGCTAGTGTTATTTCTGCATCTGACTATAATATTTGAGACATTTATTTCAGGTGTCTTTAGAGATTAAAATCCTAGATATCACCAGGCATTTAAACATGCAAAACACGACACAAATGAGGAGTGGAGTTTCAATGTTGTAATAATAGCATATAATAAATCACAGAATTATTTAGAATTTACAATAATAGTTATGTGAGGGGTTTGATATAGTAAAAAGAGCACAAGACTAAAATAGAGATCTGGCCTTAGACAAGTCACTTCACTGCTCAGAATTATAGGGAGAGTAATGTCCATTCTACCTCCTCAAGACGTTCTTAGGTTCTTAGGTGATTCAGATGCGAGAATTGTTGAGAAAGCATCTTACAGACTCTGGCATTATTGGTCTTCTCCAGTTAAAAAGACAGGTACTGTGAGTTAGGAAGCAGTCAGGAATATTTTTTCCCTGCAAGCCCAACTGAAAGGGAAATACATTATCTCACCCATCAGGTGGTCCAGAGGTGGGCCCAGCCTCCGGGCACAAGACAGGCAGAGCTCCAGCTCCATTTCTCTGTGATTCACTTGGCTGCCTTCCACCTTTTGGTGTTGAATCGTTCCTCACACTGACTTGTCTCATGGTCACAAGATGGCTGCCAGCAGACCAACAAGGGAGGCACCCTCTCTCCCTGAAAAACATAGGACTAAATCTTTCCATTCTGTGCGTCTGATACCACTCAGGACACAGCCCACCCTTGAACAAAGCGCCATCACGTGGAGAGTGATGCCGTGCTGATGGGCTCAAGCTGAGGTTCTGAGGCAATCCCCAGCAAGGGGGAGATTGTATATAAACAATCTTTAGCTGAGACTTGGAATCAGGATGCACCCCAGGAGCTGGGGATGGAGCAGCTTCCTCTGAGTCATCTGTGTGGATTTATTACTCTTATCAAATTGGGGCTGTGTTAGGAAAGAGGAAGTAGGGAAGCAGCTGCCCTGCTTAGGCAGCCAACAGCGTCCGGTCCACACAGCCTGATGGAGAGCACATCTTCAAGTAGCCTGGTACATTCTTTGGAGCCAACATGGAGAAAAGGCAAAATCTCACCTGCATCCCTTGCCTATTTGGCTTGCACATTTCTCTTGGCGTTTCTTTAAGACAAAAGAAGGCTCAGTCTGTTAAGCGTCCGACTCTTGACTGTGGCTTGGGTCATGATCTCAGGGTCGTGAGATCAAGCCCTGCATTGTGTCCTGCTGGGCGTGGAGCCTGCTTAAGATTCTCTCTCTTCCCTCTGCCCCTCCCACCCTCTCTAAAATAAATAAATAAATAAATCTTTAACCAAAAAGATAAAAGAAGGAAGGAATTGGAAAGAGAAGGAAAATAAGGAAAGAAAGAAAAACCACCACGATGCTTTCTGGCTCGCTTCTGTGCTCCCTCCCTCCTTCCCTCTCTCTCTCTCTCTGTCTCTCTCCCTCTCCTTCACAAAATCCTGGGGGATTGTAATGGTGTCTGCTGGTGTCATGGCAACAGGAAATGCAGTGTTTCAGGCCCAGCCCAGAAGAATATGATCTGTGTGAAGGTTTATATGCAGATCAAGGCCACCTCCACATTGTAAAGGCCCCTCCTAGGACCCGGTCTTCCTTTTTCCGACCTCACTAGATCAACCCACATCCATTGACAAGCAGCTGAGGCTTTACATCAGGCAGAGATGGTGAAAGAAAGGCTGCAGATGTGGCCTCTCCCCATTCAGAGATGTAGGTCCTTAGGGGATTTTTTGGCATTTTGGAAACATAGCACAAGCCTCTCATAACTATTAAATGTTTCCAGATGGACACTGGCTCTTTCTGCCTTGTGGACAAAGAGTATTGTTAGGTGCTCCCCCTTGTAGCGTCATAGATCAGACACACACCAGCATTGCATAAATCTTACACGCCCACTAGGGCAGATTTTCTGCAAGTGAGGGGCTCAAGTGAACCTCTAGGGGGCTTATTAAAAATGATGAATGCAAAAATAATTTTTTAAGTCTTCCATGTCTCCCTATTGCCTAAAGGATCAATTGCACATTCTTTAGGCATGACATTCAAGGCCAACATGGCCCCTTCTTTTCTCTCAACAGTCTGATTCCTCTCCTAGCCTCTCAGAGCAGCTCCCAGTTCCTGAATCTACTCAGTCCCTTGGGTCCTGTCCTTCCCTCACCACTCACTGTGTTCCAACCTGCCAGTTCAACTAATTCAAGCCCCTTCCGATCCCTACACCCCAGGCCTACTTGACCATCCACCCCTTCTGCCATCACTGTTTGCTCTTCAGCAGAGATTCTCAACTCTGGCTGCACAGGGGAGCCACCTGGGGAGCTTTAAAACAGTATCAATACCAACTCAGACCAATTACATCAGAACAGTTGAGGGAAGTGCACTTGCTTATTATGAAACAGCCATTGCAAGTGGTGAAATGCAAAGAAATCTGGGCTCAGGATGCCCGATTTGAAGTCCAGTTCTTCTTCTGCCCAGCCATGTGACCTTGGGCAAAGTACCTACCCTCTGCATGCCTCCACATTTCCACCTCTAAAATTAAGGCAGGAACTAGCCCCCACCTCATCAGGTTGTTGAAAAGATCATCAAATGAATTAATATATCACTGACATCATGTCATGTGCTCCATCAGTGTTAGTTATGAGGAAGGTGCATCAGACTCCCTCTAGAAGACTCTAGGCAACTTGGTGAGTGGACCTGCATCTTGCTCCTTTCTGCCTAGCACAGAGCACACACACAACTTTTTTTGAATGATTAAATGGATTCATGAAAGAAGATGCATTTCGAATTTATGAGGTCAGAGAGATTTACAAGGAAGAGGTGGCCCATGAGCTGAACCTCGGATAGGCTTGTGAGAGGCAGATGAGGAGTGGAAGGTATTCCAGAAAGGGCAATAGTTAGAGCACGGGACAAGACGTGGAAGTGCTGCATGTAGACAAAGACCCTCCTAGGACCCCAGGTATGCAAATTGCTGCAGTGTGATGGTTTGAAATATAAGTGGGGCCATTTCAGGAAGAGTCTGTAATGCCTCACTGAGGAATTCCGGCTTTATTCTGTAGACAATGAGTGGACTGTGAAGAAGGAGTCTGAGAGGGTGAATGGACAATCCGACCCATGCTTTAGGAAGCCAATCCTCCCCAGCTGGATGCAAGGGTGACCTGGAGCCTGGAGAGCAGAGAGCAAGGAGCAGGCTAGGAGATTATTGCAGCTTCTCATTTGATATCAACATTATCTATGTTCAATTTTCAAAAAAAGTTATTCTATTAATTCTGACTTATTAACATATGTGCACAGAGTAAGGATTAAAATAGAACAAAACCGTCAGACTCACTTCTGTCTCTGATCACCACTTACCCAGTTTTCGTTCTCTAAAGCAATCACTGCACTGTTATTAAAATAAAAAAAAATTATAGGAGAGTACTGTGGACAATTGTATGCCAACAAATTGGATAATCTAGCTGAAGTGGACAAATTCTAGAAACACAAAGCCTACCAAGACTGTGAAGAAATAGAAACTCTGAATAGACCCATAACTAGTAAGGAGATTGAATCAGTAATCAAAAATCTCCTGACAACAAAAAGCCCTGGGTCTGATGGTTTCTCTTGTGAATTCCACCAAACATTTAAAGAAGAACTAACACCAAACCTTCTCAAACATTTCCCCCAAAATGCAGATAAGGGATTACTCCTTAAGTCATCCTATGAGGGCAGCATTACCCAGACACCAAATCAGACAAAGGCACTACAAGAAAACTACAGTGTCCCCTATCAATACAATATCCCTTATAAATATTGATGTAAAAATCTTCTACAAAATACTAGCAAATTGAATTCAGCAGCATATTAAAATAATTATACAACACGACCAAGTGGGATTTATTCCTGGAGTGCAAGAATGTTTGAACATACACAAAAATTGATTAATGTAATACACCATGTTAATAGAATAAATGGGGAAAAACAAACACATGATGATCTCAACTGATACAGAAAAAACATCTGGCAAAATGTAACGCCCTTCCATGATAAAAACACTCAACAAACTAGGAATAGAAGGAAACTACCTGAACATAATAAAAACCATATATGAAATCTCACAGCAAACCTCATGCTCAAAGGTGAAAGACTGAAAACTTCTCCTCTAAGATCAGGAACAAGGCAAGGATGCCCACCTGTTTTCTCCACTTTTATTCAACATAGCCCTGGAAGCTCTAGCCAGAGGAATTAGGCAAGAGAGATAAATAAAAGACATCCAAAATGGAAGGAAGAAGTAAAATTATCTCTGTTTGCAGATGATATGAATTTATCTGTAGAAAATTCTAAAGATTCCACAACAAAATTGTTAGAATGGGAAAAAAAAGTTGTTAGAATAAACAAATGAATTCAGTCAAGTAGTAGGATACAAAATCAACACACAAAAATCAGTTGTATCTTTATACGTGAACAACAAACAATCTATAAAGGAAATTAAGACAACAATTCCATTTACAATTGTATCAAAAAGAATAAAATACTTAGTAATTAATTTAACCAAGGAGGTTAAAGACTTGTACAATGAAAACTACAGAACATTGCTGAAAGAAACTAAAGAAGGCATAAATAAATAGAAAAGTATTCCATATTCATGAATCGGAAGACTTAATATTGTTAAGATCTTAATACTATCAAGAGCAACCTACAGATTCAATACAGTACCTGTCAAAATCCCAATAATGTTTTTTGCTGAAATTGAAAAACCCATCCAAAAATTTATACGGAACTTCAAGGGACGTCAATTAGCCAAAACAGTCATGAAAAAGAAGAGGCAAACTGGAGGATGTACAATTCCTGATCTAGAAAACTTACTACAAAGCTATAGTAATCAAAAAAGTGTGGGACTGGCATAGAGGTAGACATACATACAAATGGAATAGAATGGAGAGCCAGAAATTAACCCTTAACGTTATGGTCAAATGATTTTTGGACAAAGGTGCCAAGACCATTCAATAGGGAAAAGATATTAAACTGATAAGAACCTAACACCGTAAACAAGTACTAACTCAAATGGATCAAAGATCTAAATGTAAGACCTAAAACTATAAAACTCTTAGGAGAAAACAGAGGACAAAAGCTGCAAATCATTGGAGGTGGCAATGATTTCTTAGATATGACACCCAAAGGCATAGACAACAAAAGAAAAATAGACAAATAGTCCTTTATGAAATCTAAAAACCTTGTGCATCCAAAATACTGTAAACAAAGTACAAAAAATGGGAGAAAATATTTGCAAATCATATGTGATAAGAGATTAATATCCAGAAAGTATAGGTAACTCCTAAAATTCAACAACAAGGAAACAATCCTAATTCAAAACTAGACAAGGGACTGGAATGGACATTTTTCCAAAGATTGACAAGTGGCCAATAAGCACTCAAAAATATGTTCAACATCACTAATTATGAGAGAAATGCAAATCAAAACTGCAATAAGATGCCACTCCACCCCTGTTAGAATGACAACTATCAAAAGAGACAGAAAACAGGAAGTGTTGGTGAGACTCTGCTGACCCTGGAAGCCTTGTGCACTGTTAGTGAGAATGCAAAATGATGCAGCCCCATTCTGAAAACAGTATGGTGTTTCCTCAAGAAACTAAAAATAAAACTACCATATGATCAGAGATTTCCCTTTGAGGTATAATAATCACAAAAGAATTGAAAGCAGGGTCTCAAAGAGAGATTTGTACATCCATGTTCATAGCAGCATTTTTCACAATAACTAAAATGTAGATGCAAACCAAGAGTTCATCAGCGGATGAACAAATAAGTAAACTATGGCTTATACATGAAATGCAATATTATTCAGCCTTAAAAAGAAAGAAATTCTGACATATGCTACAACATGGTTGAGCCCTGAAAACATACTATTTGACATGGGCCAGTCACAAAAAGCCAAAAAATGTATGATTCCACTTAAATGAAGTACTTAGAGGCAGAATGCAGCCTGGTGGTAGCCAGGAGTTTGGGAGATGGGGGAAATGGGTAATTTTTATTTAATGTGCTGTGGAATTTCAGTTTTACAAGACAAAAGTATTCTGGAAATAGATGAATGCCGATGATGGCATATTATGAGTGTATTTAATCCTGTTGAACTGTACTCTTAAAAAAATTGTTTAGCTAGTACATTTTACATTTGTGTATTTTATCCAAATAAAAAAAAATGGGAGGAAAAAAACCATGAAGAACCATATAAATGTTATTATTTATTACCAACTTGCTCTTTTCTAACTCCGGGCAACAAGAGATTGAATTAAATTGGCTGGCAACTCTACTACATTGGCATGTATTTTTATCTCACCATCAAGCTTCATTTTTCATCAGAACTCTCATATTCAGGACTCTATTTTACAGTTCACAGCAGAAGCCGTAAATGCACAGATCAGGAACACATGCTTTTGGAAACTCCAGTTGTTTCTCTTCGAACCCCAGTGAGCGCGTGGGGTTGTAGGGCTCCAGCATTCTTGTGCGTGGCTTTGTGGCACAGACAGTCTGCAGTAATTGCTTAATGGTGTTGGTGGCCATCCTCATCCCAACCTCTGCAATGGTTAAGAGAGGGTTTGAATTTTTTTTTTTACACACATTTCCAAAGGTACCTTTATGTTTTAAGCATTATGAGTAACTAGACCAAGCAAGGAGAGAGATTGAAGTGGTGAAAAAGAGGGTCTGAAAACATTCTGATTCTAAGAGATCAGAGTGATTCTGGTCTTGTTCCATCACGAGCGAGTCAGCATTTGGGTGAAAACTCCTCCAAGGTTAGAGTGTTTCCTGGGAATCCTGTTTGTTTTTTAGCCACCCATGCCAGCGTGGAAAGATCAGATCCCTCATGTCTCCTGAAGTTGTAAGACAGATCTGCAAGCATTTCTCTCTGCAATCCATTTTCCCTCTGCTTGTTGACTATCGATAATGCTTATTGAGAAATAAATCACATGTCATAAATTGAAAGTGTACAATCCACTAGTTTTTAGTGTATTCATAAGATTGTCTTTGTTTTGTTTCTTCTTTTTATTTCCTAGGGAAAGGAGAGAGCCTTTGCTACTCACTCATTGATTCAATGTGTATTTATTGAGCACATAAAATATCAAGTACAGATCCCTGCCCTCATGAAGCTTGCATTCTAGTGGAGAACACAAACAATAAATAAGTAAAATAAGTAAACTGTAAAGTATGTCAGTGGCGATAGTAACATGAAAAAAAAATAGTAGAAAAAACAGGTTGTACCAGTTGGTGGTAAGTGGGAGATGGATCATAAATTAAGCTAGGTGATAAGGAGACGTCTCAAGAGAAGATAGCATTGAAGCAAAGACTTGAAAGAAATGAGGGAGTAAATCATGTTCTCATCTGCGGGAAGGGCATCCAGGTAAAGGAAACAGTAAGTGCAGAGACCATGAGATGTGTGTTCTAGAAACAGCCAGGAGGCCAGTGTGCCCAGACCTTAATACGTAAGGGAGAAATGAGGTCAGGGGGCCACATAGGGTCATAAGCCACTTGTCAAGACTTTGGCTTTGATTCTGAGTAAGGTGGGAAGCACTTTAGAGTTTTGATCTGAGGAATGCTGTGAACCGATGTACTTTGAACTGGGTCATGCTGGCTGTTGTGTGGATCATGGAGTCAGAGGGAGAAGGAGACGCCTTGTTAGGAGGCTGGTTGTGTAACTGTGTGTAAGCCTGAAAACACGTAAGTTGTTCTGGAGCTTCTCAAACTAGTAAAAGACAAACAAAATATTACTTGTTATCACCCTATTTCTAAAACATAACCCAGCTACTTAAGCATCAAATTGCAAATAGATTGTACACATGGTTTTATTTCTATTTTGAAACTAAAAAGCGTTATCTGCCTATTATGTAACCAATAGTCGATTACCTTTATAGGAAATTTAATACATTTGTTGCTGGGAAATTAACAAAATCATCAGTTCTTTTTGAGGTTTACTCTTGCTGCCTAATTTAATTGTTTTGTAATAAAATCTTTCATATACTAAACAGTTTTATTTAAGTTAATTGTATCAGGTACTTGTATTACTCCCTCGGCCATAATTTGATAATTGCTTTTTATTAATAAAATCTGCATAGTCCTGAACCTAAATATTGGATATAAGCTTGCACTGGACCTAGCTAGTACCAGATTGTGTATTCATTTCTCTACTTTGGTGGCTTCAAAATCAGCCATGGAAGATTTACACACAGAAATCAACAAATGCTACAAGTTGGGGCTTTTTTTTCCCCCAGAGAGCAGATTTAGCAGCATACCATGGGGCATAGTGGCATGCAGGGTTTGAATGCCAGATTTAGGCCACACAGCGGTGGCACTAGGCAGAGAGGATGTAACAGGAGCCATCCACCCCAGAGGGTGGGGGTGCTTTATCATTGACATTGCTTGGAATGGCTAGCTTATAAAGATAATGAAAAGCATACCAACCTTAAACTTTATATTCTCTAGACAAGGTTCTTCCTTATTGCCCATGCTCACGGCAGATCCTTACCACCACTCCCACCCCCAATCTGGTCCTACTGACTGCCTGGTCACCATGGGTGTGACCAGAAACTTTTCTAACCCTTAGTTTCCTGAAGGGATCATAAAATCTACCACACTGGCTTATTGTGAAGATTCAAGACCATATAGAGTACATAGTATATGGTCTATGTAATGAGTAATGGTAGTATGACCAAACCTTTTAGCGTTTCCTCACAGCCTCAAGAGAAGGAGGAAACTCCATATAGATCAACAGCATCTTCATATCTACTCTGCTTCCCAGCCTCTGAGCTCCTGTCAGTGCTGTTCCTTCCGCTTTGGGTCACTTCTCCCTATTTCTGCGCGTCCAAACTGTTTGTCTTTCAAAATGACCCAATTACTATCACCTCTAGGAGACTTTCTCTTTTTCCCATGGCTGACATAATCTCTCCTTCCTCTAAAATTTGCTGGCTTCTTGGGGAATCTCTGGCACTATCCCGGACCTACTGGGATTAGAATCTGCATTTTAACAAGATCCCCAGGTGATTCCTATGCATGTAAGATTTAGGAAGTCTTGCTCTAAATCACTGGTCCTCAAACTTATCAGCACATTGGAATTACCTACAGAGCTTTTAAAAAACTTAACACCTAGACCCCACCTTAAGAGATTCTGATTCACCTGGTCTGAGGTACAGGCTGGGCATCAGGGTCTTTTAAAACGCCCAGATGATACTAATATGCATCAAAGTTTGAGAACCTCTGGTCTGTAAACTCCCCTTATACTCCCTTATGGAGCCTGCACACTTTCTAATGTTAAGGTTATTCGTGTCTACGTATGTTTTCCCACTTCTAGTAAACTGTAGATCTTTTAAGAGCAAGAACTATTTCTTTGCTCAATTTTTATCACCTCCTCCCTAACAATACCTAGCCATATAATGGGAGTTCAATAAACATTTGTTGCATGAATGATGAATGCAACATTTATTTGTAATCTAAAAATATTCTCTCAATACCATAAGTGTAGCTTTTGTCCTAATTTGAAGACTGGTTGAAACTATTCCCAAAATTATGGAGTCATTTCCTTTTCAGTTCTAAGGAAAGACCAAAGCTCTGAAGAATGGGGGCTGGTGGCTAGAGTGGGCTTTCTACCTGAGGATGGACTGACTCTCTGGGTACCAGCAAGGCTGGCCACTGCCATCTCTGTGGGCTCCTTGGAGAAAGCTGCAGCTTGGAACCCAGAGACCCCAGGGAGCAATGCCAAATGAAGGGGCCCCTCCCCACACTCCAAGCGTCCAACTCGGAACTCTTGGCTGAAAAGTGATGGTGTTATTGTTTCTTCCTCTCTAGGGTGCCATTTTGATGTTTATGGGGATTGTTGTCCTCACTATGAAGGCATCTGTTATTGAAATGTTCCTTGGTAAGTACTTTTATATGTGTATCTGGATACGCTTTTAACATTTTCCTAAGGTCCAAAGAATCTTGCCAAGAAAATGTTTAAACCAAGACAGAGCATATAAACAGTACAGTGTATCTTTTTATGATAAACATTTTAGAGAGACGTTTAAGTGAGAATGTTCAGTGTAGATCAAATTCAGGATGTACATGTGTATATATTTTTGTATAAAGAAAATTATGTATCACATGTGTGTACATATTACACACATATCTTGCCTTCTTCAGCAACTAGCAAATGTTTCAGATGGAGCATATTTACAGATTCTGAATTTAGAAATCTTGTTTCTTATTTCTCAAAAACAAAAAATTCTTATCACTGACATGGCCTCATTCGTACCATTGGTGACTCATGATTTTAGAGATGAAACCCATGTCCGTGATCAGCGGAGAACACAATTTCGGGTGGGCTCTCGAAGAGCAGCACCTCAACCGGAAGAGAGAAAAGGATTGATGGGTTTAGCATTAAGCCCAAGGGTAATCTTCTATTAATCTTGGCCGTATCGGATGGAGCGACCCTGTGGATCACTATAATGTTACCAGGGAAGGGTACAAAGACCTTTTGGGCAGTCTATTTGTTTGCTAGGGCGCCACAACAAAATACCACAAACTGGGTGGCTTGAAACAGCACAGTTATATTCGTTCACAGTCCTGAAAGCTAGAAGTCCAAAACCAAAGTGTCTGCAGAGTTGGTTTCTTCAGAGGGCAGTGATGGAGACTCTGCTCCATGCCTCTCTCCCAGCTTCTGGATGTTTGCCGGCCATCTTTGGCACATCTTGGCATCACCCCAATCTCTGCCTGCATCTTCACATGGTGTTCTTCCTCGGTGGGGTTGGGTATCTGTGTGTGTCCAAATTTCCCCTTCTTGTAACACTAGTCATAGTGGATTTGGGGCCCAATCTACTCTACTACGACCTCATCAGAACTTAAATAATCACATCTATTTCTTTTTTTTTTTTAAGATTTTTATTTATTTATTTGAGAGAGAGAGACAATGAGAGCGAGAGAGCACGTGAGAAGGGGGAGGGTCAGAGGGAGAAGCAGACTCCCCGCTGAGTGGGGAGCCTGATGCGGGACTCGATCCAGGGACTCCAGGATCATGACCTGAGCCGAAGGCAGTCGCTTAACGGACTGAGCCACCCAGGCGCCCCCACATCTATTTCAAAATGAGGTCACATTCGGTTTTGGGGGCTGGGACTTCAACATATGAATTTAGAAGGGACAAAATTCAACCCATAATATAGTCAGAATGTTCCAGGTCTGTGTGGAGGGGTTCTACACAGCCGAGTTGGAGAACGAAAGAGAAAGAGGTGACACTGGGAAGACAAGAGGGCGCGCACACAGTGGAAGGAGACTAGACAGGGAGTCGGAGGGACCATATGGATTCTGGTCCAGACTGCCCCACCAACCTGCTAACGAATAGTCACTTTGGAGCTCAGGCTCCTTCATTCCCACCTTGTCCTTTGAGAGGCTGCCGCCTCTCACACTCCCCCTTTGGTTAGTGGGTTTCTTACATAGGGTAGGTGGGGAGTCAGAAATAGGAAGGCTTTAGCTCCTATAAAACACACAAAGCGAGCAAACCCCGAGGCCATTTCATACTCTGCATGTCCCCCATATCACAGAACCAAGAATGGAGACTTGACTGTCCTTCCTTGTCCCCGGCCTCTCGCAGCCTGCCTTTCTGCAGAACTCTCTCCCCTCAGGGCTGCTCATTCAGAAGGCGAGAAATCAAAGCAGGCAAAGGAGACTCCTGTCACACAATCCCCTCTCTGTGTCCTCACATGTCTACCTCCCCAGCATCTCTCTTACTTATCTGCTTGTCTCCATCCCATGGCCATTCCCCTGTCTCTCCTCAGGACTGGGACAGCCTCCCTGCCCCAAATCCTGACCCCTCTAACTCCTTCTCCTCCACACCCCAATTAATCTCTCTAAAGACCATGTCTGACCACCACTCGTGATTTAAACTCCTCCGTTTTCCCCTTTGTCTTTGGGATGGAGTCCACATCTCTAAAAGTGCCTTGCTTGCTGGGGAGGCCTTCCTGATATGGCCCTTGCTGTCCTCTGCTCTCCTCACTCCCCATGGAGCCCTCTCTGGTTTCCAAGGAACTAAAAAATTCTGACCTTCTTAGTCCCTGGGGCTCACATCGTTTCTCCTCTCCAGGCCTTTGACCATGCTGGGTCCCTTGCCTGGAATGCTCTTCCTCTCGCTCCCACACCCCCACAAGCCCTACTGGTCCTCAGGAAGCTTCCCTCTGCCCCCCATTTGATCAGGCCATCTTCCTAAGGGCTTCCAGGGTGCCCTGTATTGATTCTCATCATAGCTGCATGGCGTTCACCTTGCCACTAGGCTGGCTCCCCCAAAGCTGTGAACTCATTGAGGGCAGGAGCTGTGTCCTGCCCATTGCTACATTTTCAGTGCTGAGCACATCTCATAGGTACTCAAGAAATATTGTGAAATAAATTATTCTCAGGGATGCTAGATTTGTAAGGTGTCAGAGTCCAACTCTGCACCTAATTCCAGTGTGTAGGATTTTCCTCAACACCGGCTGGGTGTCCTACAATTCAACTCAATTCTGACACTGTCTACCTGGAAACAGCATCAAATTCCGCTGGCTAAGGGCTCAGTCCCACAAGACTGCCACACACACCCCCCACTTCAGATGCCAACAGAAAGTCCAGGTTGTCACTGTGCTTATGACTGACTGGCTAGAAATCAGAGGTTCCCATGACCCCCTCTCTGGGTTTGATGACTTTGCTAGAGTGCCTCACAGAACTCAGGAAACCAATTTACGCACGACTATAGATTGCCAGTTTATGACAAAGAATATTCAAGAATACAAACCAACTGCCAGACGAAGAGATATATGGGGTGAGGTACGAAACGAAGGAGCTTCTGTCCCTCTGCAGTCTGGGATCCAGCAGAGTAGCAATGTAGAAGCGTTCTGATTCATCAGCATGGAAGCTCTCTGAACCCTATCCTTTTGGTTTTTTTATGGAAGCTTCAGTACATGGGCACAATTGATTAACTCATTGGCCTTTGGTGATTGATTCAACTCCAGCTCCTCTCCCCTGCCCAGGAATCAGAGAGTGAGACCAAAACCCTCTATTTGAGGTTGGTTCCCCTGGCAACCAGCTCTCTCATCTTTAGGGATGCCCCAAATTTACCTCATTAACATAAACTCAATTGTGATTGAAAGGGGCTTGTTGTGAATAGCAAGACATCTATTTCACCTTTATGGATCTGATTTCAGGAATGGAGGACAAGAAACAAAATATTATAACAAAAGATGCCCCTATTGCTCTTATCATTCAGGAAATTTCAAGAGTTTGGGGAGCTATGACCCAGAAACTTAGCCAAAAGACCAAAATACATATTCACTATGAATCAAATATCACACAGTACTGTCTAATGATTCCCCCAAAACCCTCTAAATTAATGTCGATTAGTGTTTAATATATATCAGAGCTAGCATTTTTGTTTTAGACAGCCTTGAATTTAAGATACAGCAGAGTTTCATGCTGTCTTTGGAGCACCACGTGTAATCAACAGCTGCGCTTACGGGAAGCAAGTGGAATGAATAAACAGGCTAAGGCAGGAGCCAGCAAACTTGCAATCTGGTTCCAGCTTCTGCCCCGAAGAACTGCAGCTTTAGCCAAGGTGGTAACCTTGACCTTTGTGTCCTTTTTATAAAATAAAAGGATAACCTCCAAAACTCCTCCCAGCTTTAATATTCTGTGATTTGAAGCATAATTTTATGATTTATACAACTGTAGAGAATGAGTTGTCCTGTCTTTGCTATGAAGCTCTGATTTATATGATGCTAGATGTTTCATTGAGTACATAATACCAAATTAAAGCATGGGGGAAATTTGAACTGCTTTAAAATGATCTGCTTTGTAAATCAGTTTTCAGGAAGGTACTATGGACACTTAAAGAGAACCAGAGCTGAGAGTGTTTAAAGTGGTAAAAACAGATTTTAATCAGGAACTACTGCAGTAGAGCAGATCTCACTATAGAAGAGGGCACAATTCCAAATACAACAAGGAACACGGAGATTTATATCTGAGCAGCAGGTTGCAGGGGTTGGTGGATGGAAATTACTGAGAGAAGACATCAATGGTACAGGGCGCCTGGGTGGCTCAGTTGGTTAAGCGACTGCCTTCGGCTCAGGTCATGATCCAGGAGTCCCTGGATCGAGTCCCGCATCGGGCTCCTGGCTCGGCAGAGAGTCTGCTTCTCCCTCTGACCCTCCCCCCTCTCATGTGCTCTCTCTCTCTCTCTCTCTCTCATTCTCTCTGTCTCAAATAAAAAAAAAAAAAAACTTTAAAATTCAATACTGGCCTGAAGACTGGGATACGAGTGCCCATTAACCATACTGATGATTTCGGTATGCACTTTTCATTGTCATAAGTCTATGGGATTTCAATATGACCCAATTAAAAAACAATTTATCTTGTCCTTTTTAATTGTAAAAGAAACATATTCTCTATAAAATATGGGATTTATATATGGAATATACTATAAAATGGGAAAATATACAAAATATAAAATAGAAATGACAATGCCATCATTATGAACATTTGGTATGTTTGTTCTACTTATTTCTCTCTGCATATATTCTAATTTTGTCAGAATCATCTTTCAGCTTAGAGCTGAGCATTTGCCAGTTCATCTAATATTCTTTAACACATCATTTGTAATAAATGCTCAGAATACCCCTACTGTTGGGACATTTCCAACATTTCACTATTTCCAGATTGCCATCATCAATAATGCTATAGTGAACATTTTTTACATAAATTTTTGTCCATATCTCTAATTATAACTTGGGATACATTCCTAGGGGTATAATTTCTAGGACAAAGAATATAACTGTTTTTAAGGCTATTGAAATATATTACCAAATAGCTTTCCAGAATGACTTCACCTACTTAGCTTCACCAGCAGTGTACCTAAGTGTCCTAATCTCAAATTCATGCCAGGATTAAGTATAATCTTGTGTTCAGTATTTACTGACATGATATGGGAAACTATCCTGTTGTTTGGCTTTAGCTTGCATTTTTTACCATTAATGAGATTGAACATTGTTTTAAGCTAATTCATTTGCATTTCTCTATCTATAAGCTATCTGGATGATAATTTATTTAAATTGAATTTTAAAACAATTATGCCTCAGCCATCTTAACTGTACGGATGGCTACTCTAGAGAGGAAGAGAGTGAGAAGTGGGAGGAAATCTTTTATTTGAAAAAGTAATTTCAACATTCAGTTTGTGTTGAAATTTCAAGCACTGCTGTCAAAGGGTGAGAACTTTAGTCAATGTTATTCAAAACTAGAACACTGAATTTTTAACAGCTGAGAAGTATTGCTGCAAATTTCATAAACCATGATTGCCTTGGAACTTTGGACTCTAGACTTAATTTCCTCAAGCCTTCTAGACACTAATGGCCTCAGTACCCTAATAACTAGCAACTCCCGCAGAAGGGAATGGCTTTCAGACCTGTGGTCCACTTTGTACTTTGAAATGAGTATCAGTCATCCATCCCCATGCTCTGCCTGGCTTCCTAAGAAAAGCGACACAAGACTGATTTTTCCCTTTCCCGAATTCAACACTCAGTTCACACCTCACTGTAGCAAGAGAAGCTTTACAGATGAGAAATGAAGACTCCGGGGCACAGGCACATTTTCAGCCTATTGACCAGCCCTCCCCTTGAGGAGTGGTTTCTGGGGAGTTTTAATTAACAAGCACCTAAGCCTAGGAAAGGGCCTCTGTGTACCATTGAAAATAATGACTTTATTAACCACTGCGGTAAAACTGAACCCAGCTATGCAGGTTTTCAGCCTGGAGGGTCGTGGGTGAGCAAATGCGAGTGATGGGGTGGTCTTACTGAAATATTTATAGTCCTAATGATATGGAGACTTATAAACCACTTGCCACAGGCACAGAGGCCCAGAAGGACAGTATTTGATTTTCCAGAAGAATTGATACCCAAATTTATGACTATTTCAATTACTCCTTCTAATTAACTTGCTTAATTTTCTTTAACATATTTATTTAGTATTTGTTCTTTAAAATATTCTAGGATTCGTTGTTTTTGTGTATAAAATGAAGACGTGTCTTCGCACAGAGTTAAATGACACAGAGACTACTATAAAAAATTAGACCTCCAGGACACTCACACCCACCCAAACCCCAGAAGTAAATAACACCTAAAAAATGTCTGCCTTCATTCCACTTGGCTAGACTTGTGGTTCCTACTCAGTTCTCTTTCATGTGTCTGTTCTTGCAAGACATGGTATGTCAACTGTCCAGCCTCAGCTCATGCTACTGGTCAAAACTGGGGCTAATTCAGGAGTTGCATCATTGGTGCAGACTAGCTAGATAATCACAAGATAAATAAAAATTTTCTTAAAAACCCTGGTGGCATTTTCCTTCAAAGTTATTTGCCAATCAAGAATTCCTAATTCCATTTATGCCTAAATTGAATATCTGTGTTGTGATAAACACACACACACCACGAAGCAGAATGCCTATTTTGATTACTCTATCGCTCCACATTTACCTCTGGAGTCCCAACCCTACCCAGAAAGTGAGTTTCTCAAAAAAGTGGCTAAAATGGAGGCAAGTTAAGCAGTGGGTGAGGTAGAAGGATGCTTGGAGAGGAAGGAAGAAGAATGGAGAATTGGCTAGCCTTTTGAAAGGAAAACACTGCTTTTCCATCTACAGGTAGAATTAGCATCGGGACAGAGACATGAGCTTTTTCAGATGTTACTAATAAAAAAGTGCTATGAGAAATGTTCACAATACATATCGAAATTCTAAGTGGGCATATATTCCAGACAAGAAATCTTATTTGGAAATTTATTTAAAGGAAATAAGGGCACCTGGGTGGCTCAGTCGGTTGGGCGTCTGCCTTGGGCTCAGGTCGTGATCCCAGGGTCCTGGGATCAAGTCCCGCATCGGGCTCCCTGCTCAGCGGGGAGCCTGCTTCTCCCTCTCCCCTGCTTGCGCTCTCTCTTGCTATCTCTCTCTCAAATAAGTAAATAAAAATCTTTATTTTTCTAAATAAAGGAAAAAACAAAGGATCAGGACAAAGAGGAAGTTATTTATATTGTCAGAAGTGGACTAAATTATGGTACATCCATACATTGCAATCCTTTCAGGCACTCAAAATTACTGTGAGAGGAACATTTAATGACAAGAAAAAATGTTTTATATATCCTTAAGTAGAAATAAGTTAAAAAACATTGTAAACAGTGTGAGCATGATCAAACAGAAAAAACGAAAATATTAGATCTTTTGTGTTCATCTATGTTTTCTGTACTGTTCTTAGTGTTTTTTACATTCTTCTGTGAGGAACATGTACGATTCTGGTAATAAGAAAAAACTGGTCAGTGTTATTTTTTAAAAACACAAGGCTCAAGCTGGTAATGCGACTTTGAACTAAAAAGAATAAAGAGTTCCCCGTTCTTCCTCCGTTGTTATACTTCCTCAAGAGAGCAGTCTCCCAAAGCTGCTCTGCTCCTGTTTCTGAGGAGGAAGGTCAGCTACAGCGCAGTTGGCCTTAACGGGGTACAGAAGCTGGTGCTGCTACAGCGGACCACCAGGGGACACTGTGGTCTCCCTTCAGACCCTGTGACCAGTCCCTCTCTTCTCCCCGGCCCACTTTCCCCTTGTATCCTTTCCCAGACGGCCCTCCCCTGGGCTTTTCTGTAGCCCCTCCATTCTACCTTCCTTCTACCTCCCTCACACGCGCACGTACGCATGCACATGGATTCTCGGACCAGTTGAAAATTAGCCATTTGGAACTCCAGTGTGGAAAAGAGGAAAGAACCCAAGAAGGGCCTGGTGCTCACCCTACCTCCATCATTTATTTCTGGCACCAAGCAAATGAGTGTACTTCTCGGGTCCCTGGTTTCCTCCTTTGGTGACTAGAGAGGGCAGACTCGGTGTGGTGAAATACAAAGCAGCAGAACAGAGGACAGGTACCCAGGAGGTATTTTTGGAAGGCCTTCAGCAGGGGCCAAGTTAAGTACACAAACCATTCATCTTAGTTCCTCAACCTTCATTTAAGGGAACATTAGTTCCACCTATGAGACTATTTTAACATGTGATGGAAGCAACAATAAGGGTCAAAAGAGAGAAAGTGTTTGGGTAAAATGATATTGATTAGATTTTCTTTCATTTCCTCCATGTAGTTTTGCTGGCAACTGGAATACACTCAAATAAAGACATGACCAAGAAGATCAAAAGGCCCAAGCTCGGTAAGTAAAACTGCAATTCCTCATTAGCATAAGGCTTGTGCCTTCCATGTAGAGGGCTGTTGTACTTGTTTCAGATAATTTGGAAGGTTTGGGGACTTTTTGTCTTACTTCAATTGCTTTGCATTCAGACGGATTAGTAATGATTATTATTTATCACCTACTTCATTCCAAAAAGCATTTGGGATAGGAGTGCTGACTTTAGGTGAGAGATATGTGGTTCCATTATATTGGAACATTTCAAAATGCACATACAAAGACCAGGCAACACTGTGTCTCTATGGCTAAGCTGGAGTAGGTATTTTCTTGCCATTGAAATGTCAATTCCCCATACCAGAAAATTTAGTCTCGCTAATACAAATCTGCCCTCCTTCCAGCATGCTCTGGGATCAGAAGGTAAATCTCACAGCAAAGCCCAGAAGGCTTCACACCTAATCAGTGGATAGAGGAAAAATAAATTTCATTTTTGGATGGTATATCAGTTAAGATTAGATGACAGGAAATCTAGAATAACAACTGCTTAAATAAGACTTAAGTTTCTTCCTCTTTCCTGTAAGCATAGTCAGTCTGGGCTTTTATGGAAGCTTCACCATCTTCAGGGACCCAGACTCCTTCTACCTTGTCATTCTGCTTTCCTCAACATGGCTCTCAACTCATTGTCCAAAATGTGTGCCCCAGCTCCATCCATCATGTCCATGTTCCATTCGGTAGGAAGGGATGAAGAAGGATGTATACCCACCGCTTTAGAGATAAGTCCAGGAAATCAAATACACCACTTCTCCTTAAATACCACTAGCCAGCATTAAGGGAGAATGGGAAATGTCTTGATTTCAAGCATCCACATGCCTAAAGCTAAAAGTAAGGGGTTGTATTACAGGAAAGAAGGAAGAATGGATATTGGAAAATCACTAGCAGGACAGGACATAGAAGGAAATGCTCACGTTCAAATGCAGTAAGCACACTGAGATATCTGGACCTAAATTTGTAGGCTTGACGGAGGCCTAGTTAAGGCATATTTATAAAGGACCATAAAAGAAATGCCATAGATAGAGTTAATGTTCTCTGCTCTCTACAACTGAAACTTCTTTATAGGCATTAAATTTAGATGCTTGAAATCAGCAACATTGATAATCCGAAATAAAAGAAAGATATTTGCTTCACACACCATTCTTTTTTCCTTCTGTTCCTTTAAACCCTCCATGTGGGATTTCCTGTTGAAATGAGACCAAAAGGGCAGCCAGCCACAGCCTCCAAGCCTAAAATACTAAAAAGGAGTCAGTTGCTTATTTATTCCTGTCAGTACCGAGAGCCAAGAGAATCAGCCGAGGGGCAGATGTGTGTTCAAAACAATGATTGGGTTAATATAGAGACAAATGCACACCCAAGTATGAATTCCTTTGGGCTGTTTCCAGTATCTTCATTAACTCATACACAAAAATCATGAAAGGTTCCGTGATTACCGTGACAACGGTTTTCAGTGACTATGAAAGGCTGTGCTAAATGACCCAAGGGCAAACCTCTTTGAGAGACCTCAAATGGATTGAGTTTCTGATATGCTAAATTCTAACCTTATACTCAAAATCTCCCTGGTGATGCAGCACATTTGAATCAATAAATGCATGAGGCCTTTTCTCTAATTAGAAACCCTGGCACAATCATTAAATAAGGGGGTGGGGGGGGGAGATACAATGAAGGTAATAGGATATTCCCAAACCATGGCAGTATCTGATTCTTTACCTCAGGAGTATTAACAACTGACAGTCTATAGCTTGAAGCCAAAGCCATTTTCATTTTTTCTTTTTAGTGTTGTCAGTCTGCCACTGGGGTAGGTGACCAAAGGCAAGAAGGCACACCATTCATTCACTTTACGAGCATTTATTGGGTACCCACCAAGTACCAGGTACTATGCTACACACCCAGATACAATAGCGATTGAGACTCAGCCTTTGCCCTTGCAGAGCTCAAAATCTAGGGAGAAAGAAAGACAAGTCACCAGGCAGCTAAAGGTGCTCCAGGAACATGGAGAAGAAGCTGTATATCTGGGAGGGCTTCCTGGAGGAAACAACACACCTACACTGATATGTGAGACCACATAGGTATAGACCAGGCAAAGATGGGGAGGAAAGAGTGTTCCAAGCAAGAGAAAACAGCATGCCCAAGGCCTGGAGAGTGGAAAGAGCTAAAAAGTAGTCCAATATGACTGAAATCTAGAGTAGGAAGTGAATGTATTGAGATAAGAGAGGGGGTAAGCAGGTATGGGATCGTGGAGAGCTTTGTTACCATGTCCAGGAATCTGGACATCCTCATGAGGGCAACTGGAATATCTCGAGCAGGTTATGTTGGTTGCAATTAGCATAAATCCAAAAGGGATTTTTGTAGGACATGGAGCGGCTCACGGCGGGTTGGCAGCTAGAACTCACTGGAACTGTACCCCAGATGACAAGCCCTCAGTACCTCTACTTCTCTCTACATGTCTGCCTCACTGTCTCCCTCTCCCTCCCTGTCCCTCCTCTCCCCATCTCCCCCCCCCCCGCCCCCTGTACACACTGTGTCTCTCAGTACTGTCCACATTCCTGGGAGAGAGGACCTCATTGCATCATCCCAGGCTGCAGGGTGGTTCCCAGAGAAGAGTAAGCTGGTTAGGGTTGTGCTAGGGAAATAAGACCATCCTGCCAACCAAAAAACCCTCCCTGCCAACAAATGAAGAGAGAGGAGAGAGAGAACGCCATTTGTTAGTGAGAAAAAGCTTGGAGATTTATACGCATACATGGGTATACCGTGAAAGTGTCTACCATGTCTGAGCGGCATCTCACACAAAGGAGTCCAGCCAAGTGGGGGACAGAACAATTACATCTCTTATCTCCTTGAGAGATGAATGCGCCTGTCTCCTGTATGCCTGGTTGCCCCTGAGCTCCTTCTGGAGGTAACGTCACTGTTTTACTCTTACAGCTGATACTCAGAGTACATCTTACAGGGAGCTGCTAAAGGGTTTTAAACAGAGAAGGGAAATCATAAAAGTCAGGCTTTAAACAAATCACTCTGGCCTCGGTGTGAGAACAGCCTGGGCCAGTGCCCCTCAGTTCCTAGAGGCAGCACCTGCGACCTTCTGCCCAACCCCCCCCCACCACCCCTCACCCCACAGCCGGACTGCGGGAATCAGACCGCTGGGGCCGGGGTCCAGCCCTCTGTGTTTAGCAAGCCCTTCAGGATCTCCAGTGCCTGCTGACATCCAAGAACCCGTGGAGCAGAGAGCTATCCCAGATCAGGGTTGCTTCCAGATCCGAATGTAAAATCATGGGTACCCTTCAGTGCCCTCTGACCTCTCCTCTAGCCAGCCCTACACTGGCACCAGTGTTCCTGCAAGACGGATGGTCCTCACCACCCAGAGGACTGGAGGTGAAGTAACAAGAAGAAAGTGATCCAAGAGTTCTGGTCGGTGGACACTGACCCTACTACGCATGCAGCACGGCTCTTGAGTCCTGAGGATCTAGTGCCCAAGACCCAGTGCACGAGTTGGCAGAGCCAGATTGGAAATGCAGGTCTGTGTGAGGTTCCACCCCGGAGGCTGTTCCCAGTCCCTCCTGCTAAGCCAGCCAGGGCGGAGGAATAGAATCCCTGCTGCCTGGAGGCAGAGGGGGTTTGGGATGATCACAGGCTGACCGAATAGGAAATAGAGTAGAAGAGCTGTGCAGGTAACAGGAAAGGAGGAACCAGCATGGGTATCTTCCTTTGGTCTGGCCAGAAGCCATACGCCATATGAGTGCGTCTATTCGGTGTACAAGTAGGGTCATTTTGCTTTAGGCAACTGTCACATTCTCTCCCCCATACTTCTTTTTTTATTTCTGTTCTTCTTATCTCCTTTTCCTTTTTCCAATTCTTTGGTCTGCCCGTGGCCCTCCCAGGGGCCCTCATGGACATCACTCAGCTCCACTGGGGCTCCTTGAACGAGAAGGTAGTACATGTAGAAAATAATCTGAAATGGGGGGTTTACAAAAGGAAAAACAAAGATTTAAAAAGAAAGAGAGAGACAGAGAGAGAGAAAGAGAGAAGAAAGAAAGAGAGAGAAGAAAGAAAGAAAGAGAGAAAGAAAGAAACAAAGAAAGAAGAAAGAAAGAAAGAAGATAAGAGAGAAGAAAGAAAGAAAAAGAAAGAAAAAGAAAGAAAGAAAGAAAGAAAGAAAGAAAAGAAAGAAAGAAGAAGAAAGAGAAGAAAGAAAGAAGAAAGAAAAAGAGAAAGAAAGAAAGACAAGTTCTTACAAATCTCTTCCTCCTACTTACACATGACCATTCATTTCAAGCTGATATTTTGCTTTCCCATACACAGCTGTATTGGGCACAATGTTATTCCACCATACTTGGCTTATCACCACTTCATTTTCTAAATCAAATCAAGTCGGACTCCAAACTGCCAGTTTCCAGGGGCTGAGAAATTAAAATTCCATCATTACAGGGGCTTCCTCCTTCCCCGAGCCAGCCCCTGGAAACCTTGTGCAGTCAACAACATCCAGGGAGGTCCCCTGCACTGCTCAGTGTCCAAGCCATGTTACCTGTAGAAGTTGGGCACTCCATTGTTTTCTGAATTGGTGGCATCTTAGGAAAGATGGGGAAGTCCCATGCCTAAGGGGCACCACCCCAGGTATTGCTCCAAGATGATGCTCCTTCAAGGCAGCTGTTAGGGAACAGGATCATTTCCCTTACTGGGACCGTCCTGCCCACTCCCACCTTCCCAGTCTCGGATCATTTCCTCTCCATCACTCTTTGGGCCAACCAAGCCCAGTGCCCTCAGACAAGGGGGATTTGGAGGACTAATTCGCAGTGCCTGAGGGAGAGTTTTCTTTGGGCAACTCTGCCCTCTCTCTTACAACCTTGAGTTCCAGAGGTGTTTAAAGACAAATGGCTGACTACCTTCTTAGAATAGTATGAGGGAGTGGTGCCTGGGTGGCTCAGTCACTTAAGTGACTGTCTTTGGCTCAGGTCATGATCCCAGGGTCCTGGGATTGAGCCCCTTATCGGGCGTCTGCTCAGAGGGAAGCCTGCTTCTCCCTCTCCCACTCCCCCTGCTTGTGTTCCCTCTCTCTGTCAAATAATAAATAAAATCTTAAAAAAAAAAAAAGAATAGTATGAGGGAAGAAATACAATGAAAAGAAACGTAAGTTAATGTCTCAATAAATTAGCCTGCTATATGGTCCATGGTAAAGTTCACCATACTATATGAAATGAGAGTTTCACCAAGTTTATGTTTAGAGGTGATTTTCCGAGGTTCTCATTTCCCTGTTATGTTTCGGAGCCATGGAGCTGGCCTTCCTTAGAGGCATGTCAGTGGTAGATTTAGTCAGCACAAACCTGTTCAAGCATTTTATAACAAATGACCAAAATGTGGCTACATTTTTCTGGATTGTGGAAAGCCTCAAATAATGATTGAAGGATTTAGGTGTGTTCATAACACTTTTCCGAAGGCAGTCATGATACCTTATGAATTTTAAGGATTAACTTCATTTATGTGTAGATTATGTGTTCAAAAAGGGCCTACTCTTCAACTCATGAATATTTCAGCCCACACTGTAATAAACACATCATATGTTTCCCCTTAAATTATGTCTGCCAACAACTCTCGAACAATCCCTGCCCGTCAGTGCCTGTAGAGAAAGAAAAAAGCTTTTAAGTTATCAAATTTCCTCGGTAGCTTTTCTACATGGAAGGAAGCCCCAGAATAGCCTCAGAAGCAATGGCTTCAGCGAATTGTGGGTTCAGATGAGGTGGCATAACACCAGTGAGAGCCATGATGATCAGCTCCTTAGAACATGTTACCAGCTCTCCAGCCTGCAGTCTCTCTGACTTCACTGAGCACCCAATCTTGTGTCAGATAAAATAAAGTTATGCCGAGGTCAGACTTTCTGGACCCAATTCCCATTGCCAAACATACACTAAACTAGTTTAGGTGGCTCCTGTGTGTGCTGCACTTCCTCTGTTTTGTACTTATCACCGTTCTTTTTTAAAATATTTTATTTATTCATTTGCCAGAGAGAGAGCATGCACACAAACAGGGGGAGTGGCAGGCAGAGGGAGAAACAGACTCTCCGCTGAGCAAGGAGCCCAATGCCAAGCACACGAAGACCTAATTAGTGTTCATTGAGTGTATGTTGAATGGATGGACAAATGAACAGCAAAAACAACAAAAATCCACTATAAAATAAAGCAAAATGTGGTGATTATTACATAAGAATAACAAGGGATATATGAGTAGGGTTCATACTGATTTCACAAAGAAGCATTTGAGGTAGGACATGAGCTATAAGTAGAATTTTACAGACAGAGATAGATGGAGGGCTTTCCAGGTAGACGAAGCCCAGACATCCTGGGGAAAAAGTGGAAGGTGTGGTCAGGCTATAGTGAGTGAGGTGGTTGGTTTAAGCATGGGGGAAGTCCTGGGAGATGCAGCTGGGACGTGCATTTGGACTAGGCAAGGCCATTCAGAGAAGTTTGTTCTTGGCCATTCATTAGACGGTGGGACCCTCAGAGTCTTCAGAGCCATCTACATGATGAAGACAACAATCAGCAAGATAAACAGCAGGATGTTCTCCACAGGCAGTGAAGCTACATTCTGAAATATTTCACTACGTTTGAGTCTGTTGAAATAGTCTTAGCTTGCGGTGAAATGTAACCTTTAATTCACATAGTTCTCTCCAATAAGTTAACCTTAATACTTTGTAAAGCATGGAAGATCTTTGCAATCAACCTTGAAAGGTTGATTTCCCAGCTGCCTTGGGCATGAAGAGGTAATTGTTCTGGGGCTTGGTTATTTAGTGCATTGGACACTGATGAAGAGAGATACAGCTCGAGGTGGTTGTCAGATTTGGGTATAACACGCACACAGCTTCTTGAGTAGGTTCGCATGTTGTTAGCTGCAGCAACTTGTAAGTAATCCCCAGTGTGTGCTAGCTTCTTAGACACCTGGTGCCAACACCCGTGCATCCTCTGCACAGATAGGTGTGTGTGCCCTTTCTCAGACCACGAAAATGGAAGAGGATTAACTTTCTAGCCCTCCTTCTAGGGGTGAGAAGAGAGGTGCAGTTTTTTAATTGGTAAACTCTACCATGGCAATTCTCAGGAATAACAGGAAAACAATGGGATAAATGCACAGATGCATACACACACACATACACACACGTGTGTGTGTGCACACACATACACATAACCTCTATGCAAGAAATATTCACCTGTTGATGGTTGTCAGTGATCTTTGTGTTCAGAAAAGTCCTGTAGGATTAGAGTAGGGAAGAGCAATTTAACTCTTTCTCTTCAGTTATGGAAAGAGCAACCAGGTGGAGGTGGCAAAGTCTTGGCTTTAGAGCCAGAGGGCCTGAGTTCAGGCCCTCCCTCTGCCACTTATTTGATACCTGAGCTTGAGCAAGTCAACTCACTTCTCTGAAATATAGAAACAATATACTTCTCAAGGTTTTGTAAAGATCAAGTGAAAAAATGTGTATTAGAGTCCTTAGTGAACTAGAAATAGGTTATTTTTAGAGACACAAACTTTTGCAGCTGCCCAAAACTGTGTTGCCACAGATAGATGAACCTCCGCTATCCAATCACTCCTTCATCGCTGTCCTTCCGTGGCATATGGATAAAGGTATTGTCTCAAGCCTGGTTAGAAGGACCAAACTTCACAGACTTTTTGATGTGCTTAAAGCTTGAGCTTGGAGTTACCTGTTGAGGCACGTGCTCTTTACTGGGTCTGTCTTTATAAACATTTTCCATCATATGTCTTATGTTTCCCTCAACTATTGCTTGATATGGTCTTCTTGAGAAATCTTTCATGACCAGAGGAAAATACTTCTTTGACCGCCCCCCCCCCCCACGGCTTCACAACTTGGCAAAAAGCTTGGCTCACGTGAGAGCGTGGGACAGTGCTGGAATCAGACATCAGAGTTCAAATCCAACGCCACCATGAACTAATGCTATAATTTCATCATCCCAGTGTTAGCTTGGCCACCATGGGTCCTCAAATGCCAGATTAAGCCTGTGTAAATACCAATTCTATAGTCTTTTTAGAAGTCTGGAGCATGCGCCATGATTTCTGGAGAATCTGCAGTGTACTTCCTCATGATTTCTCTACCTAGTCACTCCTGTGTTCCCATGGCCTTCCTGTTTTGCCCTGCCCTGTGACTCAGCTACTTTACTAACTCCTACAAGAAACTTCCCTGCATCTGAAGTTTTATCTATTTTGGAGTCTTTACTACAAATTTTCAAGGACCAACAGATGAGGTCACCTCGTGGATCGTAAAATTTTCTTCCACCAGCTCCTCATTCTACCCTCACACTCTCTCCCTTACCATCTCATGCCCCACCCACTCTCTCCTGAATAACAAACCGATTTTATGGGTAGATGTTTCTCCTTGCCTCTCTGAAGAGTTCAGCCCACATACAGGCCCTTGGAAGCTCAGCCTCTATCCCAAGTAGGCTTATTAAGAAATTTCTTGTGAAAAAAACTAACATGTAGTCCTGAAAAGAGTGTGAGCAAGAACACTTGTTGACATCTTGGTTATAGCGGGATTATTAATTCATCTAATTCTCTCATTATTTGACCCCTGCTTACCTCCCAGACTGCATCATAGACCCCTCTCTCCCTCATCCACTGTTCTCTACACACACTGGCCTCCTTTATGTTCTTCAAACCACCGAGCCCATTCCCACATCAGGGTTTTTGCCCTGGTTCCTCTTTCTGTCTGGAGGGTCCTTCTTCTAGACCTTTGCTGGTTGGCACCTTCTCATCACCAAGTACCAGTGGTAGGAGATTAAGTAGACAGGAGTACAGAGACCAATCTTTTAGGGCCTTGTAGAACATCTCGAGGAACTTGGGCATTATCCTGAGGGCAATAGGAAGCTAGTGAGGGTTTTAAGCAGGAGATTGATGAAATGTGATTACTTTTTTTTTTTTTTAAATATCACACTGGCTGCGCAATGGAGAAAGGACTGGGGCAAAGGGAAAGGCAACATGGAAGGAAGAAGACAAGATACGAGGCTATTATGTTAATAGTCCAGACAGGAAATATTGGTGACTTGGACCAACATGGAGGTAGAGAGGAATAGCAGCTTCAGAAATGAAACTAATAAGATTTGCTAATGGACTGGTTTCATTCATTCACTCATTCAGGATTCTTTTTTTTTTAAATATTTTATTTATTTATTTGATAGAGAAAGAGATAGAGAGAGGGCATGTGCAAGTGGTGGGGAGGGACAGATGGGGAGGGAGAGAATCTCAAGCAGACTCCCTGCCGAGCATGAAGCCTGTCATGGGGCTGGATCTCATGAACCTGAGATCATGACCTGAGCCAAAACCAAGAGTCGGATGCTTAACAGCCTGGGCTACCCAGACGCCCCTCAGCAGACATTCTTGATCAGCAGTAAACAAAACAGAAATCCCTGCCTTTGTGGGTATATATTCTAGTAGGTGAATGAAGTTACAAGTGAAACTGGGACCTTGAAAAGTAGTAGTATTTAAACAGATAAAAGGAAAAAGGGTTCCAGGTGTGAGAAATGATCCAAGCCAAGTTTGCAAGATAATAGGCATTTGAAAAGTACCAGCAACTGTAAGTGGCAAGCCCAAAAGTTCTGTGGAAGGGACTGTGGAAAGGCCTTACGGATTTTAGAATTTTTTCAGAGGCAGCAAAAAGGTATTGATGTGTTTTTACCCAGAGATTCGAGGTAGTTTGAGGACTGTTTAAGAAAAATGGGAAAGAATGCTTTGCAAAAGAAGTCACTATAAAGGAAAGATTACCATGATTTGGTCACTGGGTGTCAGGGTCAAGGAGATGGAAATATTCATCTTCAAATTTTACTTAATGGTCATTTTTGTTTCATTAAATTAACATTTTTGTATGATTCTCCTAAAGTAGGATTTTGCTCTAGTTCAATATCACAGCCTAACAGAATCAACTTTCATATGAAAACTACTTTTGCATAAGTGCTTTTATGTTACAATTCTTCTAAACAGCCAGGAGGTGAGCTTATAATGGCTTTCTCTGAATGGATTAGGAAATCTGTTTTCCAAAAGCAACACAGCTTGCCTGGGATCAGCGAAAAGATGAATGGAAAACAAGAAGTAGAGTCTTCCCTTTGATTTGGCCTGCTGTGTCATTGGCTTATTGTATGTGACATCTCCTGGTCTGATAACCCATCACCTGATCCGTTATTAGATCAGGCAGGGCAGAAGGGCAGAAGGACGCACAGTGCTGCCTCTAAGATTCCAGTGTTGCGTGAAATAGTGGCTCAGACACTACCGGTTTTGCCCACAGACCCTCTGAGATCCATACAGCAATCACAGGACCTCAGGGAGTGCAGCTAAAGGTCATCTTTCAGTTCTAACTATCCGGGTTGCAGGTGGTTCTCTTTTGCCTGTGGCTGGTGCCAAGGGCCTCTGGGAAGAAATCCTTGGCGGATTCTGTGATGCTCTGATGTTGAGCTGTGTCATGAAAGTGATAGCGACCATGAGAAGGCAAGGCATCCTGTGAGGGAGAAGAAGAACACATGGCCGAGGAACAGGTCTCTGTGCAAAGGTTCTACCCAAGCAGCTCTGGGCAACCCCAGGATCTCTGGGCTCCCTCACCACCACGGTGACGACTCAGGAAGGAATGGGAGAGGCTCTTGCCTTGCTTTCTGAAAACATTCCTGGCAGGAAACCTTTTGATGACTTCTAACTAAGTTGTCTCCTGAGGTTAACAGTGGGGTACTCTTGAGCTGCCTTAATTTTGACTTGTCCTCTTAAAGAAGTCTTATTTCTGCACATCTGAGAAAACATCCAGAGAAAGGTGAAGGGAGACACGAAAATGAATCTAAACAACAAAAGAGAAAGAAAAAGGAAAACCTAAGCTGTAGGATCGAATAGTTCAAAAGTGTTCAGAGGAAATGCAAAGAGAAATCACTTCATTTGGGCCGTAAGTGGATGGAGGAAAGATTCTCAGAGGTTACAAGAAAACAGACGACTTCACAAACAACCGGGGGAATACTGGAAAGAACTAAACCGTGGTTTCCATACTCAAAGAAGAGTGGCCAAGAAGATGCAAATGGCTGCCACTTCCAGAGGCCGGATTCAGACATTACACTTTCCAGTGATTTTGGCAATTACTTTTAATTAGCTCACTCTCTCCAGCTTAATTTTCTGTACAAATTTAACAAATATTTGACCTTTAGCCACACTTTGCCATTGCACCCTGTTTTTCCAAAGCACATGAGCGTATGTGCTTGATTTAATTTTTTCCCTGCTATGCGTCAAGTCACTGATTTTACTGATCGAACTGGGTGCAGTTAAAGCAGATCTCATTTAAGGTACTTCTAGGCCTTTGTAAAAACTGAGACCAAACAAACAAACAAACACCCCTTAAGGGAAAGGGGAACTTGATTAGCAGGAAGCAAAATATTCCCATGTGACCTTTTCCCCCTTGTCTTTTTAAACCAACTATTTCATGGAAAACCCCTTCCTGTACTGTGAATACCCTGAAGTCTTTCTGTAGCTTTGATCACTGTGTAACACTCATGAAATAAGCTTCTAGATTTCTCCCCTTTTAACTTCTCCACTCCAGAAAATTTGGGTTGGCCTGCCAGGAGAGCCGAAACCTCTGGGAGCCAAAGTCACATCCACATTAAATCCCAGTTCACAGAGCCGGTCAGCTCCTAGTTCAAATACCTGAGAACCAAGAAGGCAGGCTTCCATTTTGTGTCCATGTGAAGGAGCAGATGCATTTGGGAGTGGGGGAGTGGGGAATGGGGTGCAGAAGGGAGGGGAGCTGAGCATGTCCAATTACATCCAGGGATCAATTAACTAATTTCAGGAGAGACGACACTGGTGCCTTTAGGCCCCAAATTGCCTTTAAAAAAAAAAATAAATAAATATTCTACGGCTCAAAATAGTAAATGCAGCCTTGACTATCAGGATTGAAAAGAATGAAAGATAAAAGGAACACAGCTTTGGAGAGGAGGCCACCTGTGGTAGGGAGGAGAAAACCCGCAGGCTGCTCAGAGCACAGGGCTTGGCTTCTTAACCGAGACCACAAATTGTTTTAGCCTGCGATCAGACCTGCCCCCCACCGCCACCCCGCCCCCAGGAGAAGGGCTTGCACGCTGGCCCAGCCCTGCATGGCCAAGATCGACTGGGAGGGGTGTTTAGGAGAAGAGCAGGAGTTCTAACTTCACTTCTCTCCGTAGTCTGAGTGAAACGCAACTCTGCTCTGTCCAGGTACATAAGGGTTAAAAAAAAAAAAAAGTGTGCATCTTGGATACAGCTGGAAGCCATTAACAACTCTGAGACCATCTCGGTAACCCAGTCAGAGGGTGGGTGGCCTGGCAGAGATCCTGGATCCCTGTGTGTAATCACGGACTCTTAGCACTGGGCGGGGCTTTATTTCTCCCTCCCACCCAATGCAGAAATCCCCTTTTCCACTGTTCAGTCCCTGCTCGCAAGCTTCCCGAGCATGCACTGCTTCAGGAGGCAGCCCCTTCCTTCAGGGGCAACCTCAGGCACTAGAAAGTTCTTCTTTGCAGAATTTGCTCTGTAGAAAATCTCCCCTTTCACTCTCGCTTGGCCGTCTGGTGTCATGGCACACAGCAGTCCTACTTGGGAAGACAAGGACCCCTTTTCTCGTCCAGATTCTCACCTCCTCGTGGCTGAACGGCCCCGTCTGACAGCCCACCCTCACGTCTGATGGTTTCTGGACTCTTCCTGAGCCTGCTTACTCTCTGAACTGTGCTCATGTTTCCGAGTCCCTTGTGAAGAATGGGGCCCAGAACAGAAGACATTCCTAGCTACAAGGGCACCAGGATAGGATCGTCTAGGAGACCTTTTCCTTCAGGAGTTTTGAGGGCCATTTTTTCAAGAAAGACGCAGCAAGTCCCCCTTTTAGGTACTGCCACTAGAGAGTCTATGCCACCTCATTCCGGGGCAAGCTTTCAGCTCTAGAAGACTTGCCTGATGGACAGTGCTAGTCTGGCAATGGCTGCAACAAAGCCAAAAAGGAGAGAGGAAGAATGAATTCCCTCTGGATGCTCCATGGGGGAGTTCCTCGCTTTCCACCAAGTGTTGGGGAGATGAGTAAAGATGGGTCTCATCTTGCTCTGGATCTAGGACCCGTTCTCTAGGACCACAACCAAAGATCTCTTTCATGATCTGTCTCCCCATCCAACAACCTTCCATTGTGCCCCACCTCCTGAACAGAAGACAAGCACTACCTCCTCCCTCACCTGGCCCAGCCCTCCCGTTCTCCATCCTCCTGGCCAGCTCCAGCACAGGGCCTCTGAGGCAGCAGGCCAACCTGGTCCTGGCGTCCTGGCCCCCGGGCCCAGCCTCCCTCATTTACCCTTCCTGAAATGCCTTCCCTTTGTCCTGTAAGGTTGTCTGAGAGGTCCCTCTTTTCCTGGGCTAGCTCCTGAGCATCTGAAAAATCAGTGTTCTCCAGCCATGGGCTCAAGGTGACATTTCTGACCCTTGGAGGTGGGTCTTTTCCCAGAGTTCTCCTCTTCAATTGTCTGGAGAAGCACAAGATTCCACCTCTGTTTCTGCTCTCAGCAGGTTAAATGCAATTGATGGTCATTGTTGTTCTTTGGGTCTGAGGAGTGTCCTAATTATATCTTTGTTTTCATTATATGGAGAGGACCCAGGGCCAGCCCAGGCTCTGGCTTTTGGAGATTAAGTAAATGAACAGTTATGACCTAACAGAGTCACCCCATATATAAGCTGATACCACTAAGTGTAATTTTGACCTCATTTTGCTTTCCCAGCTGTGCCCCAGATCAACTGCGATGTCAAAGCTGGAAAGATAATCAATCCTGAGTTTGTTGTAAAATGTCCGGCAGGATGCCAAGACCCGAAATACCACGTTTATGGCACGGATATCTATGCATCCTACTCGAGCGTGTGTGGCGCCGCGATTCACAGGTGGGTAGCTCCAAGCTCCTTAACAAGGAGCAGTCAGGCTGTGGGGAGGGAGCTCCCCGTGCAGGTTGCCTGACTGAGCAAGCAACACTGTACACATGTAACTGTGGCAACCCTACCCCATGGGATTATACAGAAGCCATGCGTGGTCCCAGATCTCCTTTCACAGCGCTCCCTGGAAAGGACCAACTTCTCCCTGACCCTAAGGGGATGGGGAGGAGAATTCCACTCTCTCATGTTCATGACAAGGAAACCATAGTTCTCGGTGACATAAAGCATGTTTTTTCTACCGGTAGGTGCTGAATGAGGAAATCATAGGGATGTGATTAAGGAAGGCCTGGAAATTCGGAGAAGAAATGCCACGGCAGTGGTGATGGCCTGGAGACAAGTAGAACAGGAAAAGTGAGGAAGAGGGTGACAGGTGGTTCTGCTCAGGCAGCTGTTGGTTTGGGCTCCAGGAACGAGGGCAGGAAGTAGGACATGCTTTGAACTAAGTCACTGCCTAAATGAAGAGCGGCAGAAGTGACCTTCACAGAACCCTTTTGCTTAGGCTGGGAGTCCAAACTCGGGAGATGCATGTTTACTTCCTGTCTTTGATAATAAGGCTAAGAGTGTCCACGTCGAGCATCTCACTTATGTCACCTTATTTAATCCTCACGGTTCCCTATGCGGTAGCTACTACTGTTCCCCACATCTTAAGGATGGAGAGAGACTGACTAGCTTTTCTAAGGCCGCACTATTAACAAGTATCCAAGTGGGGACTCGAACCTAAGTCCAGTGCCCACGCTCCTAACCACCACTTTGAGATGGTTTGGGACATGACTCCTGAATCAATGCTCAGCCACCAGACACTGGGCAAAGTTTCTGAAGTATTCGGGCTTCAGGATCTTTTTCCTTCTCTTCACTTGCACACCAGTCAGGTGATGGAGCCATTGTGTCCCTGCCAGAGAGAGGGGGAAAGATGTAAAACTTACTCCCTCTACAGGTGTCTCGTCAGTAGCCTCTCAGAAATTTGGGGAAGCAGCAAGAACAAAGTCTACGTGTAAACTGAGATTTAAGAATTACCAGCAGGGTCTGTTGGCCGTCCTCCTCACCGCCGCTGCGGAGGGCTGATGAGCTTGACTGATTTTCCAACGGGAGCAGGACTCTGAAGGTTCTATTATGGAGAAGTAGGGAAACATTCAAGAAAAACTACACCAAACCCTGTTTCTTAACCCCAGACTGTAGAAAAAATATTTTGCTTTCACTCTGAAAGAAATTTCATGCAAAAAGGAAAGAGGTACACAAATCTACCCATACATGCATACGCATGTGCACGAATACACACATGCTCCCACACGTTTGCACACATGTGCATGCTCACATGCATCCTTACACATGCGTGTGCATGCCCGAACAGCGTCCACACCTTGAGCACTCTCCAGTCCGTGTCTGTGTGGACACTGATGTCTGTTGCAGGGGCCAAGCCTGTCTTAAGGTCGCCTATATTTTTCCAGCTGGAATCCAAAATGGTTGGCACTTGCTTCCTCTGGCCCTCGCTGGCTCTGTCTTGCCTTTCCGTGTTTCCCAGGCAGGTCAGAGTCGCGTGAGTTAATCCAGCCTCACAAAGATGTCGTCATAATCACAGTAATCCCTTGCACTGTGATTCTCTCCTTCTAGCATCATTTCAACCCCACGAGGCTGCTGTTAACATTCCCGTTTGTTAGAAGAGGAGCTGAGAAATAAGGAAGTTAATTCAATGGCTAGTTAGTTGCACATTCAGGATTAGAGCTCATGTCCCGGGACTTCCAGTCCAGAGCCCAAGAGACACATTTACCTAAGAACGGGGGAGCCCCAGTACTGCTTAATAGACAAAGGGAAGTGGATGCAGACTTTGGACCGGTAAAAGTCGGAATGGCTTTACGATGGATGGACACACCACCGGGGACAAAATAAGAACGGTATTGACAAGGACCAGGACTCGGCAATCCCAGCGTTTGGATTGGGGTGTAGGAACTCGTGGAGAGACTATAGAGGAGGGTAGAGGGGTGAAAAAGAACTTGAATGTTTCAAAAAACAAGATTTGCTACTTGAGCAACCAAGTGCCCGTTTGAAACTTCCTGGACCAGCGTCTGATCTAGTGGGAAACTCTATTCGGAAAGAAGTATCACTGTCCATGAGGAGGATGAATAGGGGTCTTAAGGGAGAACAGATAGGAATTTTGGATACTCTCAGTTTTTTGTTTTTTTTTTCACACACAGAACAAGTCTGTTTTCAGAAGGCAGGATTCAAGACAGAGAACTTGAGTAGAAAGTACACACGGGGCCTCCAATATTGGCCTGTCAGAGCCCCCCATGTTCAGAACTGGAAGGCTGGGGAGAGCACACTTTGGTTTAGACATTCAGATTTAGCTTTAGGATTTAATATTCATACAATATATCATAATCAGATGTCTTATTATGAGTGATTCCCTCAATTCTTTCAAACCAAAAGGATGATGAACATATTTGAGGCATCATATTTTGGCTCAGTCTTGTCCTGAATCAACCTCTGTATTTAGAGTGGGACCAAGTACTGGGGAGAAGGAAGATTTCTCCCCAGTGGGGCGATGAGGGGGCCATCCTCATGCAGAGCACTCTTCATGCTGATTTCTGACCAGATGCCTACCCTGAGAATGGCAATTGTTCAAATCCCAGCCCTTTTCTCCGAACATGCAGCTGACCCTCAGCTGAGCCCAGGTCCCTGGCACTGGGGTCGGGGAGGACAGGAACCTGAAGGCTATGTCCAGCATCATGCAGGGCATCTGAGGATGCAAAGAAGTGAAACCGGTTTTTGCTCTTTCAGAGAATATATACGAGGTGCCTATCCCTGAGTGAGGATAGAAATGAGGTCACATTTACATAAATTCTCCAAAGTATCATGGCTCCTATCTGCTTCCTAAGTGAAACCACAGCCTCTTGCAGGCTCTCTGCCTCCTCCAGTGTCTCCTCCAGTGGTCGAGTCTCTGGTGCTTTCCACCTCCATGGACTGCCGTTGGCATCTGGAGTTTATAGACCACTGACCTCCCCAGCATCTACCCTTCTCTAGAATATCTGAGAAGATCCACATCCTCCAGTTAAGTCCACCCTCAAGATGAGGCATCCCTCTTGCCTGCAACAGAGAAATCTCATGAGCACACCATAGTTCCGTCCTGCACCTTCCCTGAAGGCTGGGTTTTCAGTCTCACATCACCCTCAGATGGGGCGTCAGCAGCCCTGTCCAGCTTGAGAAGCCCCTGGGCCCTTCCCATTTCCTCAAACAGCCTGAGGGAAGCTCACCACAGGACCCCCTCCCCCCTCACTGCGAATGGCACCTGCCGTGCTTCGGACTTCACTTCAACAGGACCAAGTGCCCCCACACACATTTCCTCAATACAATGGACTATGAAACTGAGGGCAGAATAATTTCCTGGGAGGGAAAGAAAAAAGCTGTTATTTCTATCTTCCCCATTAATTATAAGTAAAGGGAGCAGGGGATAATTTTTTTTTTCAAATAAATAGAATGTTCAGCCTACACAAGGGCTGTGCTCGTCAATGCTGAATGGCCAGCTCCCCCAAAGCAGGGGTAGTGCTGAGTTACCAATTTCAGGGGTTTAAATCCTCCCACCATGGCTGATTTCAAGCTACCGTGTGAAATGAACCAACTCTCACAATCCTGGAAAGTTAACGGTTGGCTTTCATAAGCCCATGTGGGCGGCATCCACACACCACCGACAGGCCTTCCAACGCACACAGAAGGATAAAATATTGTCTTTTCTCTAAGAAAATGTCTAATCCAGTTGGGAGACAAAAATCAACTCAAGAAATGTTTAGGAAAAAGCACAAGACCGAATAAAAATCAGAGTCTGGGTTGTGAGACAAGAGTCTGAGGCATCGTTAGGAAGGGATGGAGCCAAGTCTTTTCAGAATTTCTCTGGAGAAGAAACTGTTGGGCCTCATCAGGCAGAAGTGGGAGCTGGTTTTCCAGAAGGAAAGAGCAGCATGAACAAGACACGTGAGTGGAAACCATGTGCTCTGTGGGGGGTGCTGAGACCAGCCTGGCTGCACCTGGGAGACCTGAGCTAACGGATTCTGAGCTCCTGAGAGAAAAGAGAGGGCAGGGTCACAAAGATTTGGAAAGATGACCCTCAAAAAATAAACAAAAATAAAAAAATAAATAAAAATCTCTCCAGGTCAGAATAAAAAGAAAAAAAAGATTTGGAAAGATGAGGAGTTGGCATCAGGAGGTACCTGTGCTTTTGGACTCTGAGGGGCAACTGTGACCAACTGGGACAAACCCAGGATTCCAGGTCAGCTAGACCTGGGTTCAAATCCCTCCCTTGCAATTTAACCAGTTACAAAATCTGGCCTGAGTCACTCCACTGGTCCAAGCCCAATTCTGGGAAATGGGAACAATAGCACCGCCTTCCCTCTGCAACCCACAGGTTTGCCAGGAGGAGCCGATGAGAAAAAAAAAAATTACACAGGGATGATTTTAAAGCAATTACGTGCTCTATATGTCAAGTACTATTATCACTTTCCTTCCTTCTGGGTCATTGAGCAGTTGAGTGTTGAAAGTTCTTGACTCATGAAGGTGGAAGGGCAGGAAACGGCAACTCTCATTCCTGGGGGGGAGGGAGGGTGTTGATGAAAACAAATCCAAGTGCATTTTTAGCTGCCTGCGTGCCACAAATCAGAGATCCCCACAGGAGCCATTTTAGGCTCTGGCGCAAAGAAAGGACAATGGGAAGGGACACCGAGGAACCAGAATGGAGGCCTTGCTTCACATGCAAGCAAAGAGGTAGATAGGTCAGTCTCTGTCCCATCAGGATCTAAAATCTTCAAAATCGTAGAAATTAAAGAAACGATTTCTAGGAGCTAATCTTTTTAATGAGTTCAGTTTAGCCATGCACCTCCCTTCCCTGGCCCAAAATAAAAGGAATAATGTGCTTTGTAAAATGTCATGGCCACCCTTCAAAATAGCGGGAGTCATTCTGCCATGTCATGACACCAAATTAAAAACGGTCAGGAAAGACATTTTACTTAAAAGAACAAACTAGTGGGAATGAGGAAACCAAGGAAAAGAAATCTGAGGCATGGTGGCAAAGAGAAATTGCTGCCTAACGAAACAACCAGGTCCTGATAATAAGAAAGAGGACATCTGACCTGGAGGTCAGGTGCTGGGCCATGCGATGGAGGCACCCTTCTTGGGGGGTGGGCTGCAAGTCAGGGTAAACCTTGTCTGAATCTCCCTACTTTCATATCTTTCAGTAAAGACAGAGGCCGGTTTGATGGTCGGTTGATTGCGTCAAACGGTATTTTTCTGTTCACATTTTGTTTCTCTTCATAGTGGCGTGCTTGATAATTCAGGAGGGAAAATACTTGTTCGGAAAGTCGCTGGACAATCTGGCTACAAAGGGAGTTACTCCAATGGTGTCCAGTCGTTGTCACTGCCACGCTGGAGAGAGTCCTTCATTGTCTCAGGTAGGCCCACGCTCTGGAGACGCCCCGCCATGCCCGGGAGCTTGGCCTAAGTGACCTCACGGGATGAAATGTGCTCTTTTCAATGTTCTGTTGGCTTTAGTGTGTGGCCCAACTCATTTCATCAAAATCTGAAGCATCAGCTCTTCCGATAATTAGGATCATGAAACAATAAATTATAATGATGGTGATAAATCACTACAAAGTCTGGAAATATTAAAAGGCTCCAATTGCTCATTTTATAAAACACTGCAGCTACCTGTAAATCCAGTCAAACTTTTAATGAAGTGAATTACATTTAATAGCTTGGGTTTTTTTTTAACTACTTCTTTAGTGAGGCCAAATATGTCTCATATCTGGATCCTCATTTCTTGATATTTCTGGTAAATGGAGAGGGATATATGCTCTTAGAGAACCGAGCTACTATTCTGAGATTTCTTTTTGTTTAATTAATTGTTTAACTAGTCAGTTCTTGCTCTCTAGCTCCTTAGGATTTTTGCAGATAATCATTTTCACTCTTTACTTTTCTCTTCCAATGAGGTGATGTCAGTGAACTAATGACTAGTGTGATTTCACAGTGAAAAGGTAGCCAAGTGTCTCTCTATTATCATGACCTGCCCTTGCCTATTTTTGTGAAATTCCCCCAACCTAACCTTTTATTCTGAATTTTAATTGAAAGAAAAATTAAAAGAATACTACAATGAATACCCATATTCCCTTCACCTAGCAACATTTGCTTTATCTATCTACCTATCATTTATTTTATTTTGTTCTAATCCCTGTGAAAATAACCTGCAAGGCATCATGACATTTCATCCCTCAATACTTCGGCACACAACTGGTAAAAACAAGAACATTTTCCTAAATAACCACATTACCAATACCACCCCTAAAAAATGAACATTGATACAAGAATGTTATCTAGCAAATAGTTCTTATTCAATTGTATCCAGTTATCCTAAAATAGTCTTCATAGCAAGTTCTTCTTCTCCTTAGTTCTCCTCCTCTCTCCTTCCCTCCCCTTCCTCCCCCCTCCCTTCCTCTCTCTCTCTCTCTCTCTCTCTCTCTCTCTCTCTCTTTCTGATCCACAATCTAATAAAAATCACCCATTGCATTTGGTTGGCATGTCTGTTTACTCTCTTTAAATCTAGAACAAGCTACCACCACACCACCTTTTTTGGCCATGAATGGCAAAGACATTTTTGAAGTCCCAGCCAGTTGTCTAGTGCTGTGTCTCACGATGGGGACCACAAACATGTCCAGCTATTTCCTCATGACTGGATTCAGGTTAACTATTTCGCCAAGGGTGCTACCTACGTAGTATCCTAGCTTATCCATTCTGCTGCATCACAGTGGCCCTCTCAGGAGGCACAATAATGTCAGTTTGTCCAGTCATTGGTGATGCTACAGTTGACTGGTTGGATACATTACAGTCTCTCTCCATGGTAAAGATACCTTGTAATTAATAAGTAATCTGTAGGGTGATACTTCCAAACAGCATGAATAACTCATTCCCCAGCAAATTCACCTAATGATTTTAACATCTATTGGTGATCCTTGCAATAGCAAGAATTGCACTAGAAATTAAAAAATTATGATTGTTCTAATCCCATCATTCCTTCCACATTTATTAGCAAGTATTCTTATATAAAGAAGAGGGGTATTTCCCCCTCTCTACACCTATTTTTTCAAGTACCATTATGGACTCATGGATTGTTTTTGAAAATATGTTATAATCCATTATTATCATTATTCTTTTTGGCACTCAGATTTTCCAAGTTTGGCCAGTGGGAGCCCTTCAGGCTCTTTTTTTTTGACATGTCCTGATTGGTGTTTGAGCACAACACAGTGTTCTGTCACCATCTTATACTCGCCTTACTCTGGGCTTTGAATCTCCCATTTTCTTCAAAAAGGCTTCACATGATTTTAAGTAGATTCTAATAAAGCTTCCCAGCACCCCAACAAGATTAGGAGCCGAGCCACTCTCCTGAGGAACCACCTATGGAAGGACCAACTGAAGCAAGGAGGGGAGAAATATTTTGTAACATAGTAACTCTTCCAGTCCAGGTAGTTTTCTTGTACCTTTATGTGTCCCAAGCCCCAACTCCTACTATACTCCATTGACCAGAGTTTTAACAGAACTAAAAAGAGACCTTTTAGGATTCTTCACAACTTGAGCAGTCCCTGTTTCCTCTTGCCTGCAGAATTCTGCACACCCAGGGCTCAAATTAAATGGGTTTCTACGTCAGATAGTAGAAGGTCATCAAACACGGTACTGAGAGAATGCAGAATAGGGGCCATATGAAAATGCTAATATCTAGAATCCAAATGTGTCAAATATAGAGAGAAATATAATCTCTACATAGGTGTTTACCAAGTCGCTCCTGGCTAAGTAAGAATGTTTCAATCTTAAGTACATAGCCTGCAATTCAAGAATCCCAACGGAGGTTTAAAAAGAAAAATTAACTCCAAGAGAGTAGAGATATTTGGGGTTTTGTAAATGAAAATCAGTCTGCTGAGATTATTCCCTATAAATCTCAACTTCCGTGTCCCCTCATTTCACGTAGTGACATCTAACCAAAACACTTCTTGCCAATTATAACAAACGTGTGTGCTTCTGCAATGGCTAGGAGCCTCTTCCAAATGGGTGAACAGGGAGAGCTCATTGCAGCATAAGGGCATTGACTGGCCAGTAGCCAAGGCTTGCTCCCCACTATCTGGGGACTCAAGTTTAGCTGGATTGGGTCCGAATCCTCCTCTGAGGGCTCAGGTGCCTCCGTAACCTCTCTCTAGGTTTTTATTTCTAATTTTCACAGATCACTGTGCTTTTAGTTAATTCACTTTGGCGGGCAGGGATGGGAGCAGGACCCGGAGTGTGCATTTTTGGTCAGCACAATCTTTTGACAGTCCAGGGATAGGCAAGGTCAGAGAGGGACCTCCTAATACAGCCCATTTGTTCTTTGATCCACATTTCAGAAAACTGAGCTCATGTTCCTTTTCCTTCTGAATAGAAGCAGAAAGAACCAGAGGATTTCAGATGCGAGAATAGTAAGCAGAGGGAGAGGATGTCTCTGCGGTGCACTCTGTTGATAAAATGAGGCCTGCAGCCGTGGGGCCCTCCTTGGGTCCGAAATAACCTCAATCACTGTTATTTGGAGGAGGCCCAGACAAGGGCGGGGGACCTGGAAAGGCCAAGCTCTGTTCCCGGGGTGAGGGGGGGGGACTTGAATGAGATGAAATAACTCCATAAGCCCAAACATTTTGCCTCATCACCACTTTGAGTGATATTTATAGGTAATGTCAGCATAGAATCTTCGCATCTCTCTGGTAACATATAGTTCCAAAAGAGTTTAACTCTTTTTTTTTTCATTAGATCCCTACAACTTAATGTAGTAAATTGGCCCATATCGTTGTCCATATTTCCCGAATGAGAAAAATGAGAGTCTCAGTGATTGAGGCAGCTAATTAATGGCAAATTGGAACAGAAACCTAGAGGTTCTTATTCCCAGTGCCAGGTCCTTTCTGCCCCTGTCATTCCGTCTGCCTCCTGACTCTGCAATCCCTTGTATCAATGGGGTTTTTGGCAAAATCCTGCTCTAGATTCTGTCCCACCCGTCAGGCTCTCCATACGACACTCCTCACTATCTCCTCACCAAGCCTATCCTGTAAAACTACTTCCTTAAATTGTGTGTTAAAATTCTTTCATTATCAGATGTAAATATTGGGGAACAGGTGAGACCCCTCTGAGTTGTAACAGAGACCTAAGCATTAAGGTATTCCTTCTCTGAATAAATACTTATTGAGCATCTCCTACATTGCAGACACTGCTCTAGGTGCCGATTCGACAGTTACCAAGTGAGACGGATCCCCTACCTTCGGGGGTGAGGGGAGGCTTCTGTATCCCAAGTGACACTTTCCATCTCATTGTGGAGCAAAACTCCCATGGAGGCATGTCAGGCATCATTTCCTGGTGGAGGGAGGCTTTGTAGACTGCAGGCTTCTAGGGCAATTTTCAGTCCTATCGGGCTTGGTACCTCCTTACCCAGCCCCGATCACCTGATCGTCTTTCTTTTTTATGCCTCCTTTGTTTCCCTGATACATATTAACATTCCTTCTCGTCACCTGGCCTCTAAACTCTCTTTCCCTAGGTGGGCAACAAATGCTTATTTTGAAAACTACTTTTAGGTTTCTCTAGTGCCATGGAATTCAAATGGATCCCACAGGGTCCGTGAAAGGGAAAGAGAGCTATTCTGCACAGCTAGCCTGTGACCAGAGCTCTGGGGCATCCAGAAGGAGAGCTTGGGGAGTGTTTTTACATCCATCTACTGACCTAATTAAACATTCAACACCACATGTATGAAAACCTTAGCTTACATGTCACATCTTCATGAGCAGAATAAGGGTTACTAATGGGAACTCTGAGTCATGGAGATTTTATTGCTTCCTTCCTAATATTAATAAAACAGGCTCTACAGGAAAACAAAACATCTCTTGACTTTCTTATTATAATCAACAATTCACCTGGGGGGGGGGGGGAGACTGACGGATTTATTGAACACCAGAGAGATAAATAGGAAGGAGAGAATCAACTTACCAGAACAGAACCATCTAAAACTTCTAGCTCTAGAAATAAATCATTTTTTTTCCATTTTTTTTCTTTTTTTGCAGAAGGTAAACCCCAAAAGGGTGTAACCTACCCATCGGCTCTTACATATTCATCAACGAAAAGTCCCCCTGCCAAAACAGGCAAGTGTTCACGTGTGATTTCATCTACCCAAGTTTGTAAACACGTGTTTTAGGAGGTAGTATAGAAATTAATATCTTAACTGGTCAAGCTCCACTGACTCCGGCAATATTATAACAGATGCCAAGAACACGGGCACAGAAATCAAGGGGATCAGATGGGTAGGTTGAAGGATAATGCTTTAGTTTTTGGGTTTTGTTTTTGCAATTCCAAGATTATATCTATGTTTGTGTCATTTGCATTCAGAATGATGGTTGCCTTTGATTGTACTGTATTGTTGCTTTAGAAGATGACAGGTCCAGGGGCACCTGGATGGCTCAGTCGGTTAAGCATCTGCCTTCGGCTCAGGTCATGATCCCAGGGTCCTGGGATCGAGCCCCGTGTCGGGCTCCTTGCTCAGTGGGGAGCCTGCTTCTCCCCCTCTCTCTCTGCCTGCCGCTCTGCCTACTTGTGCTCTCTCTATCTCTCTGTCAAATAAATAAAATCTTTAAAAAGAAGAAGAAGAAGAAGAAGAAGAAGATGACAGGACATTCTGTCTAGAAACGTTCCCTGGCCGTTGAGAGGGGAAACGCTGTCTCTGCTCAGGTAGGAAATGAAGGGAAGCAACGGGGATAATGTGGTGTATGTGTTCACAGAAAGCAACTCATGGAAATACACCAAGCCAAAGATACACTGTTTATGAAGTTGTGTGGACCCAGCTTCCTGTGAACCACAAATGGAGTACAGGTGGACCGCAAACGAGGAAAATACCTTTTCCTAGGTTTCTGTGTTAAAGCGGGAGCTGGACTATGCATTATTGTGTCTTTGGGGGCACTTTGATTTCCCACACAAAGAGAAGGGATAAACATCCCTTTCCAACATACACATAAAAGGGATACTTGGGGTCTCGCCCAGCTTCTAGAGGAACCGCTCCTTAAAATTATAGTCTCATTAAAGAGTAAGCTTTCACCAGTTCAAATAAAAAAAATCCCAGTGAGAACTGTAAAAAGTGCCCCCCTTTGTGGCTACCCAAATGATAAAATTCCTACAGAAAGTGGGGGAAGCAGATGAGATGAAGACATGAGGGCCAGCAGTTGGTTCCTCCAGTCTTGGCATGCCCCTATAAAGTGCTTCTTAATCCCTCCAAGACTGTGAGTTAACAGGTAAATCAGGTTAGGATGACCCCCTCAAAGCATAATAACCTTCTTCCACGGGAAAATATCTCACTCAAAAAAATAGAAAGCACCTTCAAAAAATAAAAATCAAAAGCATCTTGATTTGCCTGGTGCAGCTCCTGCTGAGGATGGACATTCCTAAGATTTAAATGCTGTTTCCCCAGGCAGTTAGCAACCATCATGCAGGCAGCTGTTACTTGGCTAGAGTCTCAGGCTACTCTGAGCTAAATACAAACAGGTAAGTGTTGGTTTGTAGAAGCTCATCAAACCCGAGAAGGCACATTGCTGGCGTTACAGTAAAAGAAAAAGGAAAGTAAATCTTTATTAGAGGCTGCTGAGCAAGAGTGGCAGGAGAACCCCCTCCTGGTTCCCTTTGGTCATCGGCCCAGCCCCTCCCCCTGGAGGCAAATCAAGCTGAAGTTTATGATGATATGTTTGATTTCCTAAGAACCTCCTGCCCTCGCTGTCTATCCCCACTAAGGCCACCCCTTGCCCTTGTCTTGAGAGTAAGACAGTTTCCACCAGAACTCTACAGTGGTCTTGGGCCACCCTCTGATGGGAACCACGTTCTGGAATCTTGAGGCTATTTATGACTTGCCTTCCACTTTGTTCCCCTTTTGAGGAAAAACATACAGAATTTGGAATATAACAAATGTGGGTCCAAATCCTGGCTCTGCTACCGATTGTTTGTGAGACCTTATGTACATTCCTTGACCTCTTGGAATACATATTCCTTACCCTAAAAATGGGAATTCTTGAATTGGCTTCCAGGATTGTGATTAATATCAAATGTGAATGCTTATGTAAAAGAGGCCATCACAGTTGTCTGGCACATAGTAGATGCTCAATGAATATTAGATTTCCTGCCCCCGTGTGTAATCCTGAGGCCTGTAGTGAGTTAGTGGCAGGAAGAGCCAAGTCCTCCCCAACACTCCGACCTCCAAGCACCGCTGTTAAACTGGCTTCAGTGTCTTTTTCATGGTGCCTCACATTTGACACCTACTGAAAGCACTGTTTTCACTGGGGCAAAGAGACGTGTGACATAACATGATGACAGACGTCAGCTACTGCCATTGCTCGAATACCTACCACGTGGCAAGCAGACATGATCTCTAATTATGACAACAGCCCTGCCAGATAGGTCCAACCATCCCCATTTTTCAGGAAAGGAAGCCAGGCACAAAGAACTTTAGTGGCCAAGCTGGTGAGAGCTGAAGTCAGAAGTCCAGTCTAACATTGCCTGGCAGTTCTCAAATCAGATTTCCAAGGCCCATCCCAGATCCAGTGAATCAGAATCTATGTGGTTAGGGCCCTGGGGTCTGCATTTTAACACTATGATCTAATGATGAATCAAGTGTAGGGAGGAGCTCTGAGGACCTCCTACTGCTGCTGAGAAGGTAGTTGTCTACAACTGTTCATGACCTCGGGGCGCCTGGGGGGCTCAGTTGGTTAAGTGTCTGCCTTCAGCTCAGGTCATGATGCCGGGGTCCTGGGATTGAGCCCCACATTGGGCTCCCTGCTCGGTGGGGAGCCTGCTTCTCCCTCTGCCTCTCCCTCTGCTCATGCTCTCTCTCACTTTCTCTCAAATAAATAAAATCTTAAAAAAAAAAAAAACCAAAAACTGTTCATGACCTCGTCCAAAGAGTAATATGTTAACAGCCTAAAGGAAGTTTTTTATAAAAGTTTTCCCATGAAAATCTTTTGAAAAGATTTCCATGAAACTTCCATGTATCTGAGATTATATGGAGAAACTATTTTACTGGTTTCATTTTTTTTTAAGATTTTATTTATTTATTTGACAGAGAGAGACACAGCAAGAGAGGGAGCACAAGCAGGGGGAGTAGGAGAGGGAGAAGCGGGCTTCCCGCCGAGCAGGGAGCCTGATGCGGGGCTCGATCCCAGGACCCTGGGATCATGACCTGAGCCGAAGGCAGACGCCCAACAACTGAGCCACCCAGGTGCCCCAACTGGTTTCATTTTAATTTGCTCAAAAGGAACCAGGTACTATGAAGAATTCATTTTGGGTCACATCTAGCATTATGTTCAGTAAGGAATTGTGAGCAGTTGGGGTAGAGCTTTTTCTCTCTTCATTTTAAAGACGGTTCTATTCCATGCAGGAGAGCAAGCAGAAACAACAGCCCGTGGGAGACCATGGAAAACCAGAGATGGACCTGTTGGTTGAATTGATGACATGCTTGAAAGTATCTGTGTTTTAAGCAAGTAACACAAATGGCTGTCATCAGGATATTTAATCTGTTCTCCAGCAATCAGTATTAGTGAAGGAAGACTGGGGTATTTAGAAATATCAGAATTATCCAATGGTGTGATAAAAAAATAATTCATAGTTCCAATATCTAATAAGTGTAAGGTGGCAAAAATGTTCATTATTGCTAGTTTTATTTTTTAATTATGGTTTAATTAATAATTTGTAAGTAAAATGTACTATAGGGTTTTATATATTTCTTTCCAAATTAATAATTTTATCCTATTTCATAAAATATACGAGTCATTCTATTAAATGGCTTTTCCCTTTATGAAGTAGGTCCAACCTGGGCCTGCATTCCCCTGCCAAGGCACTAATGGTTCATGGCATTTACCGGAGGGTGAGACAGAAGACTATTTTGGAGAAATTAGAAATTTCCCTAGGACTTGTTATGAACACTCAATTCCTTTGAAGTCACGGAAATGTCGTAAATCACACAGGTTCGGTTTTGCCCAAGGATGGCGTTAAGACTGGCTGAACCCCCAAGGCCACTCACTGCCAGGTCTTTAGCAATTTGTCTGACACGGTCTATGGGCAGATTTAAAGGTGACCCACTGTTAGCAACAACAGGGTGAATGAGAGATCTGTCTCCTGCCCTGATGGCCCTATGCCCACGAGAGCAGACTGAAGGGCCAAACTCCCATCCGTGCCCGGGGCACCATCAGCCAGCCTGCTCTCCTGAGTCACTGCTGTGATCCCTGCAGAAGGTGGCAGCGGTAGGGTGACAAACCTCCAGATGCCAGTGCTGGGTAGTGGGTCTACATGCCCCGCCCCACATCTGTCTGCATGGCTGGTCCACAGGCACAGGGCCGACACCATTTTCCCAGCATGCTGTGTGGTGTCAAAGGGGAAGTTGTGTGGTGTCAAAGGGGAAGTTGGGTGGTTCAAAGGGGAAGTTGGGTGGTTCAAAGGGGAAGTTGTGTGGTGTCAAAGGGGAAGTTGGGTGGTTCAAAGGGGAAGTTGGGTGGTTCAAAGGGGAAGTTGTATGGTTCAAAGGGGAAGTTGGGTGGTGTCAAAGGGGCAGTTGTGTGGTTCAAAGGGGAAGTTGTGTGGTGTCAAAGGGGAAGTTGTGTAGTTCAAAGGGGAAGTTGTGTGGTTCAAAGGGGAAGTTGGGTGGTGTCAAAGGGGAAGTTGGGTGGTTCAAAGGGGAAGTTGGGTGGTTCAAAGGGGAAGTTGGGTGGTTCAAAGGGGAAGTTGGGTGGTGTCAAAGGGGAAGTTGGGTGGTTCAAAGGGGAAGTTGTGTGGTGTCAAAGGGGAAGTTGTGTGGTTCAAAGGGGAAGTTGGGTGGTTCAAAGGGGAAGTTGTGTGGTGTCAAAGGGGAAGTTGGGTGGTTCAAAGGGGAAGTTGGGTGGTTCAAAGGGGAAGTTGGGTGGTTCAAAGGGGAAGTTGGGTGGTGTCAAAGGGGCAGTTGTGTGGTTCAAAGGGGAAGTTGTGTGGTGTCAAAGGGGAAGTTGTGTGGTTCAAAGGGGAAGTTGGGTGGTTCAAAGGGGAAGTTGTGTGGTTCAAAGGGGAAGTTGTGTGGTTCAACGGGGAAGTTGGGTGGTGTCAAAGGGGAAGTTGGGTGGTTCAAAGGGGAAGTTGGGTGGTTCAAAGGGGAAGTTGGGTGGTGTCAAAGGGGAAGTTGGGTGGTTCAAAGGGGAAGTTGTGTGGTGTCAAAGGGGAAGTTGTGTGGTGTCAAAGGGGAAGTTGTGTGGTTCAAAGGGGAAGTTGTGTGGTTCAAAGGGGAAGTTGTGTGGTTCAAAGGGGAAGTTGTGTGGTTCAACGGGGAAGTTGGGTGGTGTCAAAGGGGAAGTTGGGTGGTTCAAAGGGGAAGTTGGGTGGTTCAAAGGGGAAGTTGGGTGGTGTCAAAGGGGAAGTTGGGTGGTTCAAAGGGGAAGTTGGGTGGTGTCAAAGGGGAAGTTGGGTGGTTCAAAGGGGAAGTTGGGTGGTGTCAAAGGGGAAGTTGGGTGGTGTCAAAGGGGAAGTTGGGTGGTTCAAAGGGGAAGTTGGGTGGTTCAAAGGGGAAGTTGGGTGGTTCACAGAAGCGTGCAGTGCCTTCTCATCTCACATGCGGTCCTCTTGGCTGCTTTTTTGTGCACCAGAGATGCATCAGCCCTAAGCAGAGTCAAAAGCTAGAGCTAGGATGCGGTGGATAAGCTGAAAAATATCCCCCCACCAAAGATACCCCTGTCTTAGTCTCTGGAATCTGTGGATTCTTCGGTATCTGGCAAAACACCAACAGGGAGAGGGAGGGGGGCTTTGCGGATGGGATTAAGTTAAGGCTTTTTAGATGGGGAGGTTATCCTGAATCATCTGGGGGGGCCGTGGGGGGGCAGAGGGAGATCTGATACACACGGAGGAGAAGGTCATATGAAGATGGAGCAGAGGGATACCCGAGGATGTCGGCCGTGAAGCCTGGAGGGGGGTGGCCGCATGCCAAGGAATGCCAGCAGGTGCCAGACAATGGAAGAGGCAGCTTCTGTACCTGGCGTACCTGCCATGGGGCTCAGGAGACCCATGTAACTGTGGCTGTTGTTCCCTCCCAGGACTGGGGCACTGTTCAGTTTGGGGGGCCATTTTGTGTCTCCTTCTGGCACAGACCCATGGTTGTCAATTCAATAGCCAATGCCCACTGGGTAGCCATTTGTCCCCTTGCCCTGAACCTTCAGAGAAATTGTCAGGGCACTCAGAATACTAATAAATCGAGACTTGTTTAAAATCGTGGAAACAATCTAAATAATTACACATGAATGAAGAGCCCAATTTAGAAGTAGAATCTAGATGGTCCTGACCATCTAATTATTTCTGTCACCCCATTTTACAGATGAGAAAACTGGGACCCAGAGGAGTTAGTTGACTAGCCATGAACCAATGTAAGCCAGAACATCTAGAATGAATTTTCTAAGAGTCAATCATAGAGAAAGCCCCAAGGGGTCCTTCCATCCCTAGGTCAATGCTAACTGACACAGAAGGAAACAGAGGGAGGGAAGGAAGAAGGACAGAAGACAGGAAGAAAGAAAAAGAAAGTTCATGAACCATTGCTCCTGGTGTCTGGCAAAATAATTTCACAGTTAATCGAGTTCTACCCTCTCTATGTTGCTGTAGCATTTAAATACTGTTTTAAATTGTTTAAATATTTTATTGTTATTTAGTGTTTGGTTTGTTTATTGGCTCATTGCTCCATCCAGGCTGTACATTCCTTTCAGACAGGTGGATTTTATCCTCCGCAGCAGCTAGCACAGATCTTTGCTCAAAGCTAGCATTCAATAAACATTTATTTTGTTTCTGTCTTCAAGAGCCTACCAGCAATTTTGTAGGCCCCAGTATCATTTCGTCTCTTTTACAGGTGAGGCCACAAAAGCCTATCAGAAGCCACCAGTCCCAGGAACAACCGCACAGCCGGTCACCCTGATGCAGGTAACAGGAGCCCCGGCCACTGAAGCCACCCACACCAGCCTGCCAAAGCCATCCCCATCCACAGGTTCTACCACCAGCAGCCTCAGACCACAGCCTATGGGCCACAGGAGCTGGGAACTGGGTCAGTAGGTAGATTGTGTGTTGTCATGTGCTAGCAAAGTAGGAGACTGGGCTTTCTGAATGCTTGTGTGGAGTGCCCATCTCCCACCTTTTGAGCTGGGTGAGGGGTCGTGCTAAGACCTGGGCCGGGAGTATGTGGTTGTGTCCTCCCAGACTCAAGGGGTAGACTTGAGCCTAAGGCTAATTCAGGACCAAGCTATGAGCTAAGCAAACCATGCAGAAGGGGCTGAAGACAGATTCAAGAGCGGGACTGTGGAAGGTAGAATATTACACAAAAGCTTCCTATTGCAAAATCCGCATTTCTCCACGAGCCCAGATGAAGGAATAGTGGCTTCAATGGAAATACTGTTGGGTTTTAAGTGACACATTGTATATTCCCGGAAGCCTCCAAATATTAGAAGCAAACAAAACAAAACAAAAAAACTCCTATAGGGAAAACCAGAGAGCTACTTTTATTCCTTTTCTGATCGCTTTTTATGCATCCATCTCTTAAGTCATGTTTTAGCTTTTACCAAAGTCCGTTTTATGAAATTAATCTCGGTAGTACATCAAACAGGACCTTAAGAGCTCATCTGAGAACCCCATCTCTAGTTTCTACACAGGCTTATATGCCAGCCGCCCAAGGCTAATAAGCACCCCTCTCACTTGTAAATGTCTTCTGGCAAGAGCTTGGAAAATTCCGCAGCAGGAGTGACAGACACTTCTGTCTCAGCAGGCCTTTCTAAATATTTCCCACCTGGGGCCATTTTTCCCTTCCAGGAGGAAGTGCCGGGGTCTTGTTGTCTTCAGCGTCACCTCCAGCTTCCAGACATTTCCGACACACAGCATGGCCCTTCCCCCTCTCATATGTATCAGAGCCCAGCCATGTATTCATCCTTTTCTCTGACAAATAATTTCAGCACTTGCTAGGCGCTAGACACTCTTCGAAGCACCTTACAAACACTCGCCTAGGACATCCTCATACCAGCCCTCTGCAGTAGATCTCAGTGGATGGATGACTTCTACTTTGACTAATCCCTTGTCCTGATGAGGAACCCGGGCAGCAGGGCTGTGAGCAAGCCCGCCCAGCTCACACAGCTGAGAAGCGGAACCCCCAGCAGCCGGGGTCTCCTGTGACTGGCCTGCAGCAGGCGCCCCTGCCATCCACGAGCACCCCGGGCATAGATGAGGCCGTCGCAGAAGCAGGCCGTTAGGCACCACCAACTCCCGCTGTGATGAGTAACAACAACAGTGGAATGCAGGTCGGTCCAGGCTTCCCCGGGTTGCGCACACCGCGCACCCCTTTATTCAATGTTCCTAATGACTCTACGAATCTAGGAGTATTATCAGTCTGTTCAATGAACGACCCATGGAAGAAACTATGATATAAAGTCCCCAAATAAAAATACCATAAAAATACTGTCTGGAATACATAAGACACGCCCCCCATCCCGTTCCTGTGTAACCCTAGCCGGCGGCCAGAGCACAGGCTCAGGGTGCCTGCCAGCGAGAGAAATGGAATGAAGGAAGGAAGGAAGGAAGGAAGGAAGGAAGGAAGGAAGGAAGAAAGGACGGACGGACGGACGCTGGGTGGGGGAGCCCCACAGCCAAGAGTTTTCCTCTTTCTGAACTTCAGGCTCTTGACTTTTAGAGCCCTTGATTCTTTCAAAGACTTCGGAGGACTTGAGTAAGTTGTTTGTTCCTGGGGCCTCCTTTTTTACATAACACATATAATTTTTACATAACACATATAATTAAACATGTGGCATATTTATTTGGCTACACTGGGAGCCTGGAAATCCTGGGACACATTGGGCCTGTGCATGTAGAAACCTCAACCACCTCAGGTTGTGGTTCCCACCCTGGCACAGTCTCATTATTCCTGGCCGGGGCACAGGGCCGTTGGCTGGCAGCCTCCCAGCCCATCGGCCTCCCTCTTCAACCTCACCCAGCCCCCGTGCCCAGGGCATCCCACAGACTGCCAGGCAAACACTCAGAGCGAGGGCTCCGGCCCGCATCCACCGTAGCTGCCAAGAAAGGGGCCAAACTGGGCAGGGAGGAGGGGACAGAGGGTGAGAAAAAATGATATTGCCAACTCAAAGGATTTTCTGTAGGGACGAAGAGAAGTGAAAATGGGTGTTTGAAGACCTGTGTCTTTCTGTTGTTAACAGTTGAGATACTTTTCACATATCATACAATTCACCCATTTAAAGTGTACAATTCAGTGGTTCTTAGCAATCACCAAGTTGTGCAACCATCACTGTGACCGATTCTAGAACATTTTCGTCACCCCAAAAAGAAACCCTGTGCCCATGAACTAATCCCTCCCTCCCCAGCCCCAGGTAATTGCCCATCTACTTTCATGAATGCCTATATTAATGTATGGCCATAGATATTTGCTGTGATATTTTAGCCCAACTAAATTAAATAATATTTAGTGCACAGATAATCCCTTTTCTTCTTCAAATGAATTGAGCATGTTCTGCCAACTCTAACAGAACGACTCTTCTACTGTTGATAGACAAGTGAGTTGTCGTTACTACATTTATTAAGGGCTTTCCCCTCTCTTTTTATATGTGACTAGAGTCAAAAGATTGTAGAAGTTGGTTGTGGATGGGGTGGCCAAGTAAAAGTTAATTTATTTATTCAACCAACAAATATTTATTGCATGCCTACAATGTGTCAGGCACTGTTCTGGGATCTTGGGCCGCACGTATGAACACATTGTACCAAGATCCCTGCAATGGGTTCGCTTCAGCTCTGGACACCCATAAGTGTGTAGCCAGAACAGGAATAATCTGCATTTGGGGTCTATGAGTCCTCTTTGCTCTACAATGAGCTAAAGAGCTGCCGCTCACACAGAACATAAGAACTTGGAGGGAGTCTAGTGGAAAGTGGAAACTTCGTAGCTGGAAAAGACAGGGGCTCTCCCGGCCCAGGAAGAGGAGCTGATACACGTGGAAGAACAAGGAAGATGGGGCTGGACACCCCTTAACTGACCCATGAATGGGTAAACCTAACAAGATAGCAAGGAACAAGTCAAGGCTGGGGGTAGGGGAGCCAAGAGCCAGAGCGATAGAGACCTCTCGGAGGGACAAGAGTGAGGCTGTTCTGTTCGTCATGGAAGATGCCAAGGACTACACAGGCACCCACGGGGAGCTAGGCAGCTGCAGGGCCGCATCCCAGGGCCAGAGGGGGGCAGCAAGGTAGAACCAGATCCACAGATATACTGAAGAAAGAGTTCTGGAAAAGGCCTGCTACAGGGTCAGCTAAATCTACCACAGGCTTCCAAGGGTGGGGCTGCTTTGCTGGGCATTATTTTCCTAGTCAGGTTCTTTCCAAGAAGTGCCACAGTTGCCTCAGGAGACCTAACTGATTATGTCTGTCCACAGAGAAGGGGCAGACCAAGGAGGGGAGCGGAGCGCCACCTAGTGGCAAGGCATGTGGATGGCTGTGGGCATTCACCTTTCCAGGGAGGAGGAGGGAGACCAGCATCTCCGACTGCCCTTCCCGCCCCCCACACGCGATTTCCCTTCTCACCAGCACTTATCTCCTCTCTGAAAGTTTATCTTGTTTTCTTAAAATCCAATCTTACAAATAGCAAGAAAAAGAGGAACCTTCCCATAGAAAAATGGGGGAAGGTCATGACCACGCAAGCCACAGTGGAAGAACTGTAAGCGACCCAGACTTCGCACTTACGAGAGTATATCCTAAGGTAATTATCATCTGAGGGTGAGAAGGAGCCTGGACACAGATGGTGTTCCTCATAGAAAAATAAAGATAAGCGGTTCAACTGTCTACCATCAGAATGGTTAGAGTGATTACCACACAGCTATTAACATTTTGGTGAATATATGCACTTACTGACATGAGGTTGGCCCGTGACAGACTGTTCGGTCAAAGAAGGAGGCGACAAAACGGCACGGGTGCTGATCTCGCTTTGGTACTTGTCCGTACGTGAGAATGCGTGCCTAGAGAGAGGGAAACAGTGCTTTATGCCATGGTTGCGCACCCGTAACTGCAGGATAGAGGGATTGCAGGTGAGTTCTTACTATACATGGTACGTATTTTTACAGTGAGCACATATTCTCTTTGCCATTAGAGAGAAAACAAAGTTACTTTGAGTTTGTATTCAAATAATTGGAACAAAGTCAAAGGGAGTGAAACATTGACTGTGGATAGATGCGGCTTTCTGAGGAACTGATACTGTTCCATGACCTTCTATCTCTTCCCCTCTGTGAAATTTGCCTCTTTCCCTCAGCTCCTTTTCACATTGTTCCCTTTCCCCCAAAACGGACTTTGCGTCCCTTTTAAAGCCTTGCTTCAGAGAAATTGCCCGATAAATAATGAATGCTGAAGTGTATTTGATTTTCTCACAAAGTAATTAAGGATAACCCATTGTGTACCTTTAAGATGACTGAAAGCTAATGTTGTCTGCATCAATACTGGGCAAATTGTGAAATGTTAAGTGACATTGCTACTGAAGGATTACTTTAGCCTCCTCAGGAGTGGCACAGTTGAGGAGAATTATTGTAAGAATAATGAAGTGTAAAAAATATATGGCCATTTAGCAAAAGATACTTACTTTGACAAATGTGAAATACAGGGGTTATTATTACCTGGAATTTTCAGTCAGTATTTGGAGTTAAATCCCCACCACCAGCCCCCTTCTTTTTCCATTTCAGGGCCTCGAGGCTTGGGGTGGATTCAGACCACCCAAGGACAAAGCTTTACCTTAGTTCTGACCTTCGTTGGTAATGTCTTGCTAGGTCGGATCATGGAAAGAATGAGAACAGATTAAAATTCATGCTCTGACCAGGGCAATGTTATTACAGGTCGCTGGTCCCCCAGCTCTCCCACAAGCAGCCACAACAGCTCCCATGCCAGTCCAGGTAAGGACCTGAACTCACCTCTCCAGCTCCTGGTGGAAGTCGAGCGTGTTTCTATGGGTTTGTCCTCCCAGATTCCTGCCATTTGATTTAGATTTGGACAGAGAGCCTTAAACCAGTGATTCCAACAGAAGATACTGCTCAAGGGCCCCACTTGTAAGGAAACTTGAAAGGAAAGCAAGGGAGCCATTAAATAAGCAAGGCTTTCACCAGTTGTCATTCCCTCGAGGCAATTTTGTGGAGGTTGTGATCGAAATTCCTAAGGATTCAGTAACGAGGCTCTTATAAAGCTGAAAAGGGATACTCTCTGGGGTTTGTGCTTGAGGAACCAGGGTAAAAGAAAGAGAACATTTTTTAGCATTGTCTAGGAAAGGGCAGGGCCAACTTCGGTCGGGTGCTTCTCTGATAAGGGGAATAGAAACGCATTCTCTCGCCTCCAGGAATTCTATGAATTATGACACTCCCGACTGTCCTTTCTTCACTTCTGTGTGCATCCCTGAAAGGCTTGGCTGAAACACTGGCATTGCAGAGGGATGAGGCAAGTTCTCTTCTCTGCAATGCCTGTGAGGCCTGCAGAGATTAGAAAGGAAAAATCGAGCAAGGCTAGATACTTTCTACAAACTCTGCTCAGGGCTTGGGCCACAAGCTGATACACTTGGTAGAAGGACACAATACCTTTTGCAGCCACAAGGCACTGCCACGAGGGGAGTGGGGGCGAGGGGGTTGGGGCTGGACCTCCTAAGGAAAAGAGTTCAGGCCTTACTCTTGCTGGGGGATACCAGTCTGTCCTCTGCTTGTTAAAAGATTCCTGGAGACTGTAGGTTCTGTTTGGCTTTGATACCGCATCAGAGCAGGGGCTCCACGGGAGCCCCCAGACAGGACTCGCATCTAGGAGCTGCACAGTTGTACCTTTGCCAAAGGACACGCTGTTGTCCTGGACAAAGGGTTTTAGGAATCAGATCGCTGGGCAAAGCAAGGACTCCCAGGCCATCTTAGCCTTCAACAGGCCCGTGGGACTCTTCAGGCAGCCAAGCATGGGGCACTCCCTCCTCCTGTCCCTATGGCTAGGATCTTTGCCTCCTCCACAACCCCCAGAAGGAGAGCCAACCACAGACAGCTCGACCAACTTCCGAGGAAAAGCGGAACCAGGGGCAAATGAAGGGAAGAGAGCAGCTTGCAGGTTGCATGTGAATCAGCTGGTGCTGTGTCATCCCCTCAGGTATCCAAAGTCAGGATTCTCCCCAAGCTGCTTTCCAGAAAACTGCCAGAGCACAGGTCAAACTCGGGAAGCTGCCAGCTGCGAACCGCCCCGGCTCCACCACACTGGCAAACACCTTTCTCCCTACCCACTCACGGCTAGCCTCAGCAGCTCATCTCCACGTCACCAGAGCTTGGGGGCAGGCCAGGGTGTTTTCACCTCCAGAAAACGTCTCTTTGCTTTGTCTGTTCTCAGTGTGTCAGAGAGAAAATCTCTGGCAGTCCGGACACCCAATAGCATTCCTGGGCTGGGTTGGCTTGAGAGGTCCCCAGCTGGGTGGCTATGCCCCCACCCTGCACAGCCCAGGACCCACCTCGGGGACTGAGCTCAAATACCCAGACACACCACCGCAGATCAGCTGTGCTTCAGGGGGTGGGTGCAACAAGGCACATTACCTGCTCTCCAGCTCCTCTTTGTCACTGCCAACAACCCAAGGTTACTTGCAGTGTTTGATCCCACTCCCTTTCTCGAACCTTACTGCCTCTGGTCCTCTAGCTCTGAGACTTCTCTTCGCCTTCACGCTCCCATATGCTCTATCTCCTTGAACCTCACAGATGCTCCCAGCTCCCTATGAACCCTCAAATCCTACCCAATTCTGCTGTTCCTCTCCCTCCATCATCATCCCCGACACTTTGCTCTGAGCCTCTCACCCACTCCCGGAGAGCCCTGGCCTCGGGAGCACCTCCTAGCCCATGGGCACCCAGACCTCACTAGTCCCGCAGCCTCCTTGGGGCTCCTGCAGGTGGACGGAAGCCACTTGCACACCGTGAGTAAAGGCAGGTCAGAACACTTAGATGCCCTTCTGCCGGCTCTTCCTTCAGAGACAATCATGCCTATCAGGCAAGTCACCCAATTCTTTGGCTAGAAAATCTTGAAAATATGGGATTGGGAAGAATTGCATAAAGTACCTCTGGTCTCATTCGAAACCAAACAAATGAATCCTTGGAGCATGCCAGATAGAGGCTTCTGCCCGTGTCAGAGAACTTTGAGTGAGCAGTCAGGGGTTTCCCAGCCCCTTCGCTGTTAGACAGAACTTTCTAGAACTTAGGCCCACAGACCCTAATTTGTTTGAATTGGAGCTTCGCAAAGTGTTTTCCGAGGACCTTGCTTCCAGGGATTTTGTAAGGTTCTCCCTTCTCCTACTGCACAACTGTGTGAGGCCAGATTTTCTTTGTGTACTTGAACCAAAACAACATATCACACAGACTGAGGAATAGATATCAGATTCGGTCTGTCTTCTGTTATGCCAGACATTGAAGAAAGTTGTCACTCTTCTCACCGAATTGTTTAAAAAAAAAAAAATAGCTGTTACTCATAAAAAGTGTGTTAAAACAGAATAGCTCTATCGTTAAATGGGAAATAGTTAATATTCTGTTTCAGATGAGAGAATGCATCAATTTTTAATATGATAAAAACAATAGATATGACCCCCACAAACAGCCGCCCTTTGGGATCTTCAGTCATTTTCAAGAGCATGAATTTGAGAGTCCTTCAAATATATGAAAGGAGATTTCATGTCCACGTTTAGGTCCCATCTTTTCTAGGATAAATTTCTCCAGTTCCTCCCACAGGTCCTTCTGTGACCGGTGGTATACCCGTTAGCTACACTACAGTCCATGAGTGACTCAGAGCAGGGCACACAGAGCAGAATGCGATCCCACTCGCATCGTGCGCCCGGGAGGGTTCTGCGCCCGGGAACTACCTCTCTCAGCCTAAATATCCCGCCTCCATGAAAACATCCCAAGTTGCATTTGGGAGAAGTCCTGTCAGCCCATCCGTTCATCTCCTCCTGAACTGGCAATAACTCAAGCCACCAGGACTTTTTTTCTCTTGCTCTTCTAGAGAAGTGGGTCACACCAATCCTGTCTTTGTGCCATTGAGTTTTTTGAACCCAACTTAGAATATCATCACACTTATCGCTATGAAATTCTCCTTTAGTTTTGTCTCTTGTAATCTTCCTGAATCTTAATTCTGTCATTTAGTGTATTAACTGTCCTTCCAACTTTTCTGTCATCCACAAAATTGATGAACATGCCACCTGCCTCTATTCTTGTCACTGATAAAAAGACACCACGTGGGACCAAATCTCATGAGCCCCACTAAATACCTCATCTGTGTTTAGGGCAACCCATTAACAGACACGAGCAGCTATGTATGGACATAATGAGGTTGTCATTGACCTCAATACTCATCCTCTGCTCCACAGGACACCAGACTTAAAACCCATGAGTGATTCCTGCTGCCCCTCCCGCTATGCCTCTGCGCACTGATGTAACTTCACACATCCCCAATTTAAGCCACCCCCCAACACACACACACTGCAGAGGAATCATTCTTCAAATGGTTCAAAAAAATACAAATTTACTGAGCATGCTGTATGTCAGACCCTGTGCTTTGGGTTAGAACTACAGAGATGAATCGGATATTCTCAGATCCTAGAATTGTGCTGCGGGAACTTCTGCCTCTACAGGTAGAGGGTCCCACCCTCTGGTCCTCTGCCCCCTTGAGGCCCCAGCGCCGGACCCTAGCCCTCCTTCGGGGCCCCCTGAGCGGGGACGGGGGCCCCCCTGCGGGCATGGCTGCTCCTGCTGGATTCCCGGGGGAGGGAGGGGTGCCCCTGATGATTTCAGTTAGAATTCAGTGACTTTGCCTCAGAACCATTCGGCTTCATGCTGCCATGTTTGATCAAATAAGCTTCACTGGGCTGGAAACCCAACCATGGAGTTAAAGTCGTTTGCGTGAGAAAAGGTGGCCAGCTCACACGGAGCTCGCAGGGAGGGTAACCCGTGTGCAAACCCAGGACCGTGGATGGGGAGGGTAACCCGTGTGCAAACCCAGGACCGTGGATGGGGAGGGTAACCCGTGTGCAAACCCAGGACCGTGGATGGGGAGGGTAACCCGTGTGCAAACCCAGGACCGTGGATGGGGAGGGTAACCCGTGTGCAAACCCAGGACCGTGGATGGGGAGGGTAACCCGTGTGCAAACCCAGGACCGTGGATGGGGAGGGTAACCCGTGTGCAAACCCAGGACAGTGGATGCTTCGCCGGGACGACAGCTCCCGCCCAGAACCTCGGACGGTCCTCAGCCTCCTCGATAGCCCCGTGTCGTGGGCCGGCGCGCGGGGACGCCCCACGGCCAGCAGCTGGCCGGGCGCGCGCGGGTTCACGTCAGCAATTGGGAGCCGTCCGAGGGAAGCGGGCGGCTCAAGGCGGGAAGCCAGGCCACCGGGAGGGCGGGCCGGAGGCGCCCCGGAGGCCCGCTGCCTCTCAGACAGCCGCCTGCTCACCCCCACACCCCTTAGGAATCTCTGGGGCAGAAGCCAGGGGCCCGGAGGGCCACCTGCGCTTCCGCCCCATGAGACTTCAGAGCCCTGAGGGCCGTGTGTCGTGGCTCCCGCTTGGGTCCTGTGCTGGTGGCTCCCAGATGGCCGGGGAAGAGAAGCTGGAACCAGAGCGAAGATGATCACCAGGGTCTCCGAGGCGGGATTTTGGGCCGTCCCATTTAGTGTGAGTCACGGGGAGTGTGGCAGGGGGGGTCTCTTCGGGGCCTCACCCAGTAAGTGCCCTGCGGTGCTCAAGGCTCGAAGACTCCCCGGGAGTGATAAACAGTGGGGGGTAAGCCCGGCGCCCAGCGCAGCCCCACCTCGCCCTCTGCAGCAGTCTCCTCACCTCTAAAACGGGGTCGTGGTTGTCACCCAAGTCACGGGGTTATTTGTGACTTACCGTTGCCACGTGCATGGTCAGTGCCTGACATTGAGCGCACTCTCGGCCAGTGTTAGTGGTTCTACGTTTTTACCACGGGAATCCTTCGGAGCCAGTGTCTCTCCTGGACACGGACGGTATGGAGGAGATGAGCGAGCAAGCTCGGCCACACACATAAGTGGTCGTGTTCTAAGACTGCCTTACCCCTTTCGGGGTGATTTTGTACACATTTCCCTCCGTGGCAGGCAGGTCACGACAAGTGTTTACGACCTCAGCTTTACACAGGAGAAGACTTAGGGCCGGAGAAGGTGGGCGAGCCCCCCAGGCTCCCAGCTAGGGTTTGGTGGACACAGGATGGGCCTTCTGCTGCCTTTCATCCTCTCATCACCTGGTTCCTCCTCGACGCCAGGTTGTAAGCGTTCCCACAGACTGACGTGCCATTACTACCAAGTCCAAAAACACCAAGTCTCAGCTGTCCAAATATTTGTCAGCCCTCGGCGTTTGGAGAAAAGCGATTCGGTTCATACTTGTCCCAAACAAATATAAATGGCACCAACAGAAGGACTGGCGCCCAGGACGGGAATGAGGGCTTGGAGATCCTTGCTGTCAGCGAACTGTTTCTCTCCTGCTGAAGTATGCCCAGCATTGTAATTCTCTGTAGCATTCGAGGGGGCTGAGAGCCTCGAGCAAAAACGGAGATGCCACCAGCCCTGGTTTTTGGGTTTTGTTTTGGGGTTTTTTTAGGGAAAGGGCGTGTTTTGCCAGCAGGTGGCGACAGAGAAGCAGAAGGTTTAAACCTATTAATCAGAAATCTGACCTGGGAGATCATCTCACCCAACGTGCAAATGTTATTCCCAAACAAATTAAGGTTCACAGAGGGTCTGTGACTTGTTTAAGGTCATACACCCGGTTAATGGCTGAGCCAAATTATACTCCGTTCTCGCCATGAACTCAGAATGTGCACGAACACAGACTGCCTTTCAAAATAGCCTGACATCCTCATCATACGAAGGAAAATACCACTTCTTTTGAGTGTGTGTTCATCATTGCAGCATGCAGCCAAGCTGATGGGCTCATCAGGCCCTCAGCTTTCCGAGCTGGGGAGGTGGGCAGCGAAGGAATAGAGGAAGAGAAACAGCTATTTTTGGTGTCCTTCTGAGGCTTCATAACACGCTTGTGCTGCCTCTGGGAGCTTCCTGGCCATGACCCCCGCCACAGCCGTCAGGGACTGCGGGGTAAGAATACCCCTTCCCGACCACTCCTTCTACTTTATTAGCACCAGCTTATAGTGGGGGCGTTCAACATTTTACTGAAAGGCCAGGCACCGCTTTGCTATCTACTGCTGGTGGCACAGCGTGAGAAGCAGAGACTCAGGAAACGAGGGGAACACCTGCCCTCTGAAGGGGCCTAGATTTGTTCTGTATCGTTCTAAGGAAGAGAACATAAACAGATGGGTAAGTCAGAGGTACCTCAAATGACTTTGGGCACTTAGTGGGTGCTTCATAAGCGTGGATGGAGGGATGGATTAAGATTTCAGATCGATACAATGAAACATTTTCTAACAGTCTCAGTGGTCCAAGAAGGAATGTACTGTCTTGGTTGAGTATGTAATGAATTCCCTGTCCCTGGATGTATTCAAGCATCAGCCATGCAGTCACTTGGTAGGGATGTTGTAGAAGCATGCTGGGGGAGATTGGTTTGGATTGGATGAGCTTTTGGGTCCCCTCGAATCCCGGGATCCTTATTTTCTATGATTCTTGGTGCACAGTGAAAGAATGGAAAAGGCAAAGATGTTTCTGTCTTTGGTTTTCAGAGCTTTCCAAGAGAAGAATCCTAAAGGTTTCAGGTGGCCTTCTAAAGCCTGGTCCCATGTTCCTTTACTAAACTTTCTGCCACAACTGAAAAATGTTATCATCCTGGAAGTTCATTTGAGAGCTTCTGCTGGTTTCACCAAAATAACAAGTTTGCTTCTTTTTAATTTTGAAAATCAGGGGAAATGGACTTGTGGCAACCTGGGTTGGTCCTGTTAGATGCAGGTATTTATACAGCCCAACCTCCTGGCCATGACGAGATGGAGACACATAGGATGACAGAGTTAGGAGAGTCTGGCAAGCCGGCGGGTGGCGCAGAGGCCACTCCTGTCCATCGGGTAGCAAAAGGGAAATGAGAAACCTGAAGGCTAAGTTGTACAACGGGAGTGAGTTCCTCGCCCCCAAATGAGGCTTTGATGCTCATTCCATCTCGAAGCATACCCTGACTTCCTGCTATTTCCCCTTCTTTCTTTGCAGAGGGGTATTCAGCTTTCCCTTCACGTGAGTGGGTGTTGTTCGCTTTTTACGGAATTAAGTGTTTGAAACTCCAACAGCAAACCCAGCTCTCGGTCTGAGGGCAGATTTTACCAGTAGGGAGAGACAGGGTGGAGGAAAGGACGCTGACCTCTCGTTTCTTACCCCCTTCCTCCAACGTGGAACCTTGGACAGTTTCTCTGCGAGGCTCCTGGCTGAGAAATGCCGTTAGACACCCAAAGCGAATTTTTAAAATGATGCGAGGAAGTGGGATGAGCAGACTGACCTTTCATGGAAAGATGAAATCATGTGCTTGGCAAATTGGAAAAACTAACAAGCTTAGAGAAAGCTCACCGCAGCCAAGAGCGAGCAGAACCTCCAGCACCTTCCTCCTCTCCCAGAGCCTCTGGGAGGGTGCCCCTGGACATCCCAAAAACAGGGAGACCAACTGACCAACCTCTGGTGCTCCCTGAGAAACTCACTGGCCTTCCTGAGCCTGAAAAGATTCTCACTGATTGTCTTTAATCCCTTAAATAATACATGTGTGAACTTGGCTCCCATGTAAATGGCTCTAAAGAAAACTGCCCAGCCTGAAAATACACACGCACGCATGCGCACACACTCTCAAAGCACAAAACCCTTTTGCAACTTTACCTCTAATCTCAGGCTGTGGAGGGGAGGGGTTGCTCTCTGGACCCTCTTATTTGTTTGCGTTACTGGGGATCCTAGGTCCTCCCCTCAGTCTATATCTGCCGCCATTAGACTGTCCACGTGTCTCACCCATCTTTGTTCATTGACTCAATCACCAAATGTTGACCAAGGACCTACATGGGGTAGGCACAGTGAAGGTTTACATGATGAGCAAGACCCATGCCCTGACCTTGAAATTTTCAGAATTTTACAGAAGGATAATTTACACTGGCCAAGTGTTTCCTGCTTACAGGTAAGGAAACTAAGGCTCAGATAGACTCTGAGCCTTAACAGGCTAACAGGCAGTAGGAAAGAGACCCAGGTCTTCTGACTTCAAGCCCCCTGAGCACCCAGGAGAGTCCGGTGTCTTTTGTAGGCTGTCAGTAATTCATTCTTATCTCTGAAGGCGGGGGCGGTGTGGAGAAGAGCACAGTCAGCCTTAAGCCAAGTCTCCCCCCGAACCCCAAGCTGGGTGTGAATAGCCATTATGTCCCCATCCCTGGGGTAAGGCCAGATGCTTCCTGTTCTTGTAAGTCACCAAAAGTTTTACTGTTCTTTCCAGGATTTGTTCCAAAAGAAGAATTAAGCACACAGTCTTTGGATCCAGTGTCCCAGGGAGATGCAAGTAAGTGAACTGACAACTGGAAACCCAGAGGGGCTGTGACATCCGATCTGCTCCCCTCTCTCCACACTCAGCCCACCCAGATCCCCTTCTCTCCCACCCTGGATCTATTTATCTCCTCTCTTCTGTCACTTTGTTCTAAGGGGAAAGGGAAGCTTATGGAGGATTTAAACTGTCTGTGTGCACGAAGGGGAAAGGATCAGGTTTTTTCAACATCACCATGGCAACAGGGTGGGATGGAAAGGGGAGACAAAGGAGGGGGTTAAAGGAAGAGATGGGCTTGCCGGCAGGGTCAGTGGCTCCGTGAACAGGTTGGCAGACAGAGCTCTGAGCTGGAGGTGGAAATGCGGAGAAATGGGCAGATTCAGGAGACAGAGAAGGACAAATCTAGAGGTTTGGAGGTGGAGGTGTGAGAGAGGAAACGGACGAAGATGATTTGAGCAACTGGGATACTGGGCACTGCCATGAGGACCCCTGGGATGGGGCAGGTGGGGGCAGGGAGATCGTTGCTGACGGCCGTCTTCCACAAGACATTCGGCCTAGTAGACAGTTGACTACCCAGATCTGACTCGAGAAGGAGCAGCCCACCTGGGAATTCAGAGTTGGAAGATGATGAGCTAGGATTCAAAACCAAGGTTAGGAAAACAGGAAAGGTGACCGAGGGAAACAAGCGGCCTTACACCTGAAGAACTTCAGCACTGAATAGGTGGAGGAGAAGCCACCTGAAGATACCAGGAAGGAAGGATCAGGGAAAAAAAGGAAAACCAAGAGGCAGTTGAGCGTTGCGGGCCAAGGAGATCACCTGCAGATTCCCTCAGAGAGTCGTTGCAAGTCAGCCACCCGTGGGCTGGGAGTCCCAACCCAGCTATGTAGGAGGATCACCTGCAGACATTTTTAAAAACTCAAGATGCCCAATTCCTGGCTCATACCTACTGAATCACCCTCACCCTAGATCTTCCTACTCAGGATACGGGTTGACCACACCAGCATCACCTGCGGGCTTGTCAGAAATGCAAAATCTCATGCTCTACCTCCGACCTACTGAATCAAGTGATTTCTTTGCGCGTCCAACCTTGAGAAGCCCATCCCAGAGTGATTCCCGGGCATCCTCCTTTGTTGAAGCTGCGTAAGCGACTCTGATACATATCCAGGGTTAAGAAACACTGGCCTACTGCATTGGACAGCACAAAGTATTCATCCATAAAATCATATGTTGGAGAAAACCAAAGCAATTAAGAAAATTGGTAGATTGATTCCTGTGGACACTCTCACCTTTTCTTCCTTGTCCTCCAACCTCTGTCCTCTGTGACAGTAATAAATTGCTCATGCAGAACATTTAGTGACTCAGTTCTATCCTGGAGTATTGATGTCATCTTCCTATCGGCATGTTTTCATCTCACTACGAGGAGGCCACTAGGTCTCAGCCCACGTGCAGAGCTGAAACCATGATCCGTAAAGCATCGTGGGAAATGGAGAGCACGGGTGATTCCAATGTCAGCCATCAGGGTAGTGAGTAAAGAGAGCCAAGCAAATAGAGAGCATCTCAGCTTCTTAAAACCTAGCTATGAAGTGAGCACTTCAATCCTGAGCACAGCTCAAGATGTAAGAAATAAGAAAAAAATTGTCTATGAAGAAGCAAAACAGAGACTCAAAATCCATGTGCTTTATTTATTTAAAAAGAAAATCACCTTTGGGCCTCATTCTAATTAAGTTATTTAAAAAAAAAAAAAACTTTTCATTTTAAAAGGCATATTGAGCTAATCTGCTGACAGCTGGAAGGAAAACCCCTGTCCAGGGGCGTGTCTCAAACTTTCGTGTGCACACAGTTCACCTGGAGATCTTGTTAGAATGGGGCTCTGATTCTGTAGATCTGGGTGGAGCCTGGGAGTCCTGATTTCCAGCACACCACAGGTGCGGTGAGCAGGGGGCCCTGAAGAACACCACTGCCACCTGCTGGCAACAATTCTCATTGCCAGCTCAGACCCAGGGAAGAAGGGGTTGGCCCTGTGTGGGGTACAACATCACAAGCCTTAGAACAGTTCTGCTTTTTCCCAGGCTTCCGCGGCATTGTTAAGGCTCTCACTTCTTGCTTTTATTTGATTCTTCCAATCTTCATCTCAAGGATCATGCTTTGGCATAGGCAGTTTGGGGACAGCAAAGGACAAGGGAAGCCAGCTGAACAGGACGAGTTGGCAGGCACTGAATGTCCAGGCAGACAGGAAATGAAAGTTTGCAAGAGCCACTAATGAGCCAAGGCACTAATTCCAGATGGAGCAGAGTCAGCCAGGCCCAGAGAGGTCCTTGTCATCGCCCACTTCTCTGCCTTTCATTGCCAGGCGCCAGTGCAAGGTGATGAAGCACATTCTCAGATACAACTTTTTTCCTTAATCTGCCAATTCTGCAGTATCACTCTTTAATAAGTATCTCTTATCGATTCTGCTTAACACTGTGTCAACTCATGTCCATTTCTTGCTCTCGTTTAATACATACCTATATCCCTTCCTGCCTACTGATCTCCTCCTGGGGAACGGGAAGACCATGGTCGCACGGAAGCAATGCAACATGCATCGGAGAGAAGAGAAGCCTAGTGGTGGCCTCCTGGGCGATTGTGCTGGAGCCTAGAGAGTTCCAGGCGTGTCCAGGCGGCTGCATGCCCAGGCAGAAAGGACAGCACTGCCCGCGTGTCCTCGTGGATACTCCAGCCCAGAAATTCCTACCTTTACTGTCCCTCTCTCTTTCTTCCCCCCATGGATCTCTGTTTTGAAATATTCTTGTCTCCCAAATCTCAGTTGTCCAATGATCCATTCCCCATTTTTTTTTTAACCAGAGGGATATATACCTCCTAATAAGAACTTCTGAACAGTATTGAATAATCAGTTTTATCATACTAAGATGATGTAATTTCAATCGAGAGCAAAGAGGACTTTAACTATTAGCTTATGTGGCTTTCCACCAACTCCTGCAGCATTTGAAAGGTTGAGAAAAGCTTTTAGCCCCCTGCCTCCCTCACAACCTTCGTGTATGCACAGGGGTCCAGAGATCCTAGCCAGAACAACTGGCCTAGTCTTTATCACAACTAAAAGAGAGGAAAAAATTCAAAGCTTGCTACAAACAAGTCCCGAGATGTGTAGATATATGCGGGTAATTCTATGGTTGCCTCACCTGGGGAAGTGAAGACGATTGGTATCAATTTCTCATTCTACCATTCCTGCCCTCCCCTCAGCACTGGCCTTGCAGAATTTTTCATACCTTTATAAAAACCCAACACATAATTCTACAAAATTAAGATGAGGGTAAGAGACCGCAAGCTCCTGAGACTCAATCTGGGTGAATCCTACATTTGGGGGGTCTGCACTGAAGTGGTCTGAGCCAAGGAAAGCATCCGCAGGGCTTTCCCACACTTGACCGGGAGGGCATTGCTTCTGAAGGCTCTAAGTTGGCTGATACAGAGAATTCTAAAGCAGTTATAGAAATAAGTGCTAGCCCAAGTGTCCAGGACCTTGGTGCCCAGTGAAAATCAGTTATGAATTTAAATAAGTGAATAAACCCTGCATCTTGCCATTACTTTTTATTTTCTTTGCATTGGATTCTCAGGGAGCTCTGGGGGAGAAAGAGGAGAGAAAGCCTGGGTTAATGCAATGAGAGATCATCAGAATAACAGAGCCCTTTTCCATTCCTCAGACTGCAAAGTTGACTTGTCATTTTTAATCGATGGGAGCTCGAGCATTGGCAAACGCCGATTCCGAATCCAAAAGCAGTTCCTGGCTGATGTTGCCCAAGCTCTTGACATTGGCCCTGGCGGTCCACTGATGGGCGTTATTCAGTATGGGTAAGTGCTGTTCTTAATCCAGAAACCGAGTCGTGCCACATGCTGAATCTTATGCCACAAATAATACCATCCTACAGCACAAATTCATCTTCTTCCCTAATACAAATGTAAATGAAAGAAATGGAAGCAATTTCAGGTGCCACTTAAGAAATCTGACTCTTCCAGAAGGGAAGGACAGGTTAGTGAACACTTAGAAGTAAATGGCATTTGCACGCAGGGTTTGTAGAGAGCATATTTATTTGGGAATGAGGAGAGCTGGATTCAAGTCTTAGCTCAGCCAGTAACAAGCTACGTGGTCTTGGGCCAGGGCTTTGCCTCTCTGTCCTCAGTTTCCTTTTCTGTAAGCCAAGAAGGTGGGCTGCACCCTGTGCTCTGTCCACCTGGAGGTAAGACGCCTAGAAAATATGGTGCTGTAGGTTGACATTTCTCTTTTCTCCATATGGCCTTAGGCCTCTGTGCTAGTCCTGGAAAAGGTTACCAGGTAATGGGGAAGACTGGGTGGGGAGGGGAGTGGCCTCTACCAGTCAGCTGAGCACCAGCTGACTGTCCCCAGCCCACCCTATTACTCTAGTTAGGGTAGAAATTGAGTGTTCATACTGACCTCCAAGCTCAACTTTTTCTCTTATTGGGGGCAATAAGTCAATCTTATTTCATAGTAATAGGTTTCTCCCTAAATGCCGATGTACAGATGTTAACAGATAATAAGCAGACAATCGGAAGAGCAAACAAGCACAGATCTCAAACAATAGCTGGACTTTTGACCAGGAACCATTAAGGGCAGGATAATGGTCTCACTTTCCACAAAGGACCCTCGGACACAATAGGACCCCTCCTTCCCCACAGATCTTCAGCTTAACCTTAGCAATGGAAACTAACATAGACCTTGGTGCCTCTTGCTGAGAAGCCGTGGCCCCAGCTTATTTGCCTCCCCCCACCAAAAAAGTAAAAACATTTATACCTGACAACAATCAGAGGGTCTCCAGATCCTTCAAAATTTCCCAAGGATCTCCAGGAGCAGTATTTTAACCAAGGTTGTTCTATCAAAGGCCCTAGAATATTGATTTTTTGAACTGTCAAAAGAAATAATCAAAAACCCTTTATTTTCATAAGAACATATAACGTTTGTATTTTTAGCATTAAATCCCAATAACACATGTAGTACTGTCTCCTGTTCCTGTGAAGAAAAAGTAGTAGATGAGTTACCTGGCACTTGTATACAGTCAGAGTCAAATAGATGAAAATAACCAATTTCTGCAAATGTCAACTCTCGACGTCAAAGGATCTATCTTGAGGACTTTAACTTGAAGTAGAAAAATAGGATTTTTTTTTTTTTGGTCATTGTTTTCTTGTTTTCAATATGTCAACCTATTTTCATTCCTGCACTACTTTTTAAAGATAGCAAACAGAGGGCAGTCTTCTCTGGGGAGGAAATGCAAGCACTTTAGCACCAGATGTCCCCGGTCAATTTTATTGGGGGGTTCAAAGCTTGGTGTGTCATCTTGAATTAAAAATAGCTCCTTTAAAAGCTGTGTATACTAAGGTTTATAGTATAATATGAAAATAAGGTAATAAATATGTCAAGGAAGAGAAAAAATGGCAGGAGAAAAGTGTGTGCCAATGAGAAGGTGGATGAACGAGCCAATGTAGCAAGGAAGGAAAAACAATTCGGTAAAGGCTCCTCCCTGCCCCCAGAAGACCATTTCCCCCCACATTTTCCTAATGTGATCACCATTTGCAGGAGAGAGTTACTTCCATGCTTTCCAATTTCACTTTCTAAAAATGCCTTGCTATTCGTCTTTTTTGCGTCCCGGGTCCTTATTAATTCGGAGCACTTCAGAGAAATGGTGTCTGTTTTCCTTCACTTTACGCTCATAGAAGCACATCAATCATCGGCACCCTCCTTAAGCCACAGGGCGCAGGGGAAAGCACAATGAACTAGTGACAGGATATCTTGAATTCTGGCCTGAGCTCGGCTGGGTGACCTGAAGCAGGGGCTTTGATTTCTCCATGGGAGCACTGCCATCTATAAAGTACCGGGGGTGGATGGGATGATGTATTAGGGCTCCGCCAGCCTGATGGTCTGTGATTCAGTGACTGGCTCTGTACTCGGAAGATACTCAATAAATGAATGTTGGGCTAACAGACTAGATGAGCCGCTTCTCTCTTCCTTCCAGCCTCGGTTCCAGTTAGAAATAGGTGGGGAGGGGAGGTGGGGTGATTAGTAACAGCATGATGTTTTGCACGGAGGCGACGCGTCCTTCAGTGGAATGTGGGGAACACAATAAATTGGAGGGCGGTATAAGAAGGATGTGATGAGGGCGCCTGGGTGGCTCAGTTGGTTAGGCGACTGCCTTCGGCTCAGGTCATGGTCCCGGAGTCCTGGGATCGAGTCCCGCATCAGGCTCCCGGCTCGGCGGGGAGCCTGCTTCTCCCTCTGACCTTCTCCCCTCTCATACTGTTTCTCTCTCTCTCTCTCAAATAAATAAATAAAATCTTTAAAAAAAAAAAAAAAAAAGAAGGATGTGATGAGGCACAAGGGGAAGTCCTCGTGCCCAAGTGAAGTTGCTTGATTTCAGCCTCCTGGCTTTCTCCCTGAGGGGCTCCCTCCCATCCTTTCTTTACCAAATGGTCATAGTGCCCAGAGAGGGAGGGAGTGGGGCGGAAAAGGGGAGGACGCAGGAGTCAACGCAGATGTGGAGCCTGTGTTTCTGGAAAAGGAAAAGCAGGAAGAGCCAACGCTTGGCCGGTTGGGAATCTGATTCTTCTCCTGGTGCAATGCCCACCTTACCATCACTGGGATCAGCCCTGCTCTCTCAGAATCACAGAGCCTTGGGGCCATAGAAAGATCCTGCTTCCACCTCCTGGTGTTATAGAGAGGAAATGAGGCTCTAAAAGAAATGACCAGCCCATCAAGAATGAGCCCTCCAAGGAGAGGCCAGTGCTGCCCTCAGAGAGATTGAGTGACTTTCCCAAGAGCACACAGCGAAATGCATGACCGTTGGGGAGAGGGCAAATATTAAATCTTGGGTTAATTCCTAAAATGTCCAACAGAATTGACTTCAAAGTGAAGATTTTGCTCATCTGCCCAAAAAGCTTCTGATAATTGAGCCTTACCACCACACTGAAGACGGAGACACTATCCTTAGACAAAAAGCCAAGGACTGAGCCCTCATCTGGCAAGTGAGTTCTAATCAAGAAGCACACAGCAACAGTCTTGTGATCGCACTTAATACCAATGCGGACACAGAAAGGCCGAGTGAGAGGACAGCCAGAGCAAGTAGCTGTTAGGTGAACTCTAGCCCGTGGAATGAATGAAGCCAAGCCGCTTGCGTTTTCACGGCAGCCTGGATCCACAGGCGCTAAGTGCCTCCTGACCTTCAAGATGATTTGGTTTTAGTCTCCAGTTTCAGGATAAATGGAATAGAGTTGCACAAGTTCTTCTGAACTCTGTAATCAACCCTAGGATATCAACAGTTGGAAAATGGTTATAGAACAAAGCAAAATGTTGGTTTTTCTTCATTTCAAGATGAAATAGACTTTTCTTTGCTCGTGGTTCTGTCGCAGCCGCCCAGTGTTTTGGAAAGTGGCTCTGGGCTGGGCTGCACACCCTTCCTCATCCAGGGCTGCAGCTGTACCCTCAGCGGCTCCCCCCACCCCTCACGGTCATCCCCTCCCAGAAGGAAAGATGCCCAGAGGCTCCCGTGGGTCAGCTGAGCCACCATGTGGGGGACAGAGTGGAGGGAAGAACAAGTATCAGGACAGGTGTGGTAGGCAGAAGAGTGGCCCCCAAACTCGTCTACCTCTGAGTCCTTGGAACCTGTGAATATGTTGCCTCACATGGCAAAAGGGACTCTGTAGATGTGATTAAAGTTAAGGACCCTGAGATGGGGAGATTATCCTGGATTATCCAGTGTCCCCATCTAATCACATGTGACCTTGAAAGCGGAGAACCTTTCCCTGCTGTTATCAGTCAGAGGAACATCTGACTATGGAAGAGTGGTCAGAGATAGACGACTGCTGGCTTTGAAGCTGGGGGAAGGGAGCCGTGAGCAAAGAATGCAAGCAGCCTCTAGAAGATGGAAAAGACAATGGAATGGACCCCCCCATCCCCACCCCAGAGCCTCCAGAAGTGAACACAGCCCTTCCAGGAAGACCCATGTCAGACTGCTGACCTCCAGAACTGTAAGCCTAATGAGTGTTGAAGCCACTAGGTTTATGGTCACTTGTTACAACAGAAATAGGAAACTAATACATTCTGGCACATTCTCTTGAGTCTGCAGCAAAGGAGGTGTGGGCAGGGCTGGAGCCTGAGACAGCTCCATGGGGCTCAGAGCAAGAAGGTCCCAGCTTCACACTGGCATTACTTAGGGAGCTTTAAAAATGTTGATACCCGGATCCCATTCCAGACTTACTAAACCAGAATCCAGTTAATACCCAGGAGCTGATATTTTAGTCTGTAATTCCAGTCTGTTGCCAAGAGGGCAAGAGACAGCTCAGCTCCCCAGGAGTCAAGTGGCCACGCTGTCCAGAGCCCAGATCCCTCCAGTGCCCACCCCAGTCTTCTCGCGCCCTCACTGCCTTTACAGAAATTAACAGGATCCCAGAGCCCCTGCCTGTCATTGGCTCTCCGGGGCCTAACTGCACAGACTGTGCCTCTACCCAACACTCTAAGAGACAGCAGGTGAGCCCTTGAGCCACAGTCCTCAGGGACACAGTCTCAAGGCTGAGTGAGCCCTGAATAACATTTACCCAAAAAGCCTATGCTTTTTCTGTTCCTCCCCATTGAGTCCTCCCGGAGGTAAAAATAAAACAAGGACTGCACTTGACTTCCACCACTTGCATTTACCAGCTCCACCCCCCCCCCCACCGCCCTGCCATCGCGTTGACTGGGCTTATTGCAGGGCTCCCCTGAGATCATTCTCCCTATGTCCCGATCCCTAGATCATTGTGCTAGAGAAGCAGATAGCTACCTCGGTGCACATTAGAACCACTTGGGGACTTTTTGAAAATCCCAATTCCTGGACCAAACCTCAGATCGATTAAATCAGAGTTTCTGAGTGTGGGACCCACGCATCATTAATTTTCAGAACTCCCCAGGTAATTCTATTGTGCAAGCAGAGAGTGCATACTCGGCTATTCCCAAAGGCTTGTGCTGTCATCCGGGGCATCCTCTCCCGGCTCTGGGCTGCCTCCTCCTTCTTTTCTCAGCCTTTCTCATGCTTTCTCCAGATTCTTCTTACTTGTTCTCCTCCCTCCTCTTATGATCCATGGTATCATCTGCGACGTTGTTAGAAAGGCAGAGCCTCAGACCTCACTTGGACCTACAGAATCAGAATCTACATTTTGACACGATCCCTGGGCATGGGGCCCGAGTTCAGGAAGTGCCAAACGTGGAGTCTGTTGCAGACGTTCCATGTCATGGTGCTTCCGAGCCCTGTGACACAGGTACTGACCAGCGAGCCCAAGAGTCTGTGTGTTCCAGCGTGACTCTCAGATCGGCACATTGCATGTCCACGTTTCCCTCCACAGGAAGAGCTATGCAGGTTAATTTTCTTTTTGGTGGGTGCATTGAATTCTTGTTATTAATTACCAAAAGCATTCATCTAAAAACAAAATTTGATTATAAGACCCTGCTTCCCATCTATGGTCCTAGGAAATGTAGGACCAGCGTCCTTTCAAAAGGGGCTAGTTGTACCAAGTCCCTTGGCAGGTTGGCCTGGGCCATGGGGGTGGCCAGAGCCACTCAGTCCTTTGAGAGGATGGGGGCAAACTCATTTTTGCTCTGAGCCAGGAGATGCACTCAAGGGATAAGTCTGCCACCCAGCCTGCAGCTCCCAGCATGTCCTTGGGCAAGCAGGGCCACCCTAGAACATACTCCTGATTCCACAGGCATGGTTCATCTTGGTGACTAAGCCCATAAATTATCACATTTTAGCATTAAGAAGATGAGAAGAGTCAATATAGTTGGGTGATTTTATTGTAACCTCAAGGTGATGCCTTGTGGGAGGAAATGGTTTTGAAAAGTTGGTGCCTATAGGAGATCTGATCAGTTAGTATGTCTCTGTTGGCATAAGAGAGGCTCACGCGGTATTACTGCGAGTACGTGGGGCTAATGCAGGACTCCTCTGGGGCTTCAACTGAAGGGGACTCAGAAGTCTTCCAGACTCCAGAGCTTCCCAAACTTTCCTGAGGATAGGATTCACCTGGATCCCTTGTTTAAAACAAACAAACAAAAATGTCCACCTGCTGCCAGGATGAGATCTGGTTCGTGGGTACTTGAACAGGTGCATCAGGCGAGTTTTACCATCAGGGAGGCCTGGACACACTGACATCCATTCCTGTGCCCTGGCCCCAGGTGCCAAGCCTTCCTCAGGATCACCGGAGACCATTTCTGACAGGCATTCTTCTTGTTTCTTAAACACCCCCAGGGTCATCATTTCTTGTCACATAAATTATTCCTGTCCCTGCACAAATTCTCCCTATAATCTCTCATCATTAGCTTCTCTTCCAAACTACAATTAGTTATTTTCTCCTTGAGCTATAAAACTTCATTTATTTTCTTCCCTTATTTGCAAAGGAAATCTTTGATATTGCTGAGGGGAAAAATGTTTTCCTTTAATGAGATCTTGTAATAAAATAACAAATTAGAAGTTTGCTTAGATAGAAATATAGCTGAACTTTTTAACTAGTCTCTGTCTCTGAAAAGTAACCTGGCTAGGGTGTCAGGCCACCAGCCTATATATCCTGAAAAAGGATACACACACCCATGTGTGCTGGTACCAATATCATTCATTCCTATGATTTAACTACATTTCAATTTAACAAAGATTTATTGAGTGTTTACCGTGCACAAAGCTCTATGTCATTCGCGGGGGATACAATGTAAAATTCTTCTAAGTGGTTTGATTACATTTGTCTGCAAGTCCCTTGATGAATGGCTCAGTAGCTTTGCCTGTAATAATAATTTTAGCAATGGGAGAGTTTCAGAGGTCCTCTGGTCCAAATTTGCAGTCCATTAAAAATAAATCAACAAATGTGATAGAGATTGTGTTTTTCAGGACTTCACCATCTAGTAAGGGAGGCAATATTTTTAAAAGAAATAACACTAAATAAAATTAAAAGCATCTATTCATTGGGTATGTGAATAACTCATCTGTCTGCCTCTGTAGATGGATTCATCCACCTCTGTGATGTAATAAAGAGAAGGATCAGTGTTGAGCTCAGGAGCAGAGTGTTCAACTCCAGTAAGGGTGATCCAAGAAAGGAGAGGACATTGAGCTTTCTTCATTTATTTATTCCACAATTTCCTGTTTAAGCACTAGGGATAGGAAACACTAGGACATAGAGCCTGTTCTCAAAGAGTAACAGTCAATCTTCATGACCTGTGGCTTCCATATTTGCAAGCAAATTCTCATGGTACTTTTATAGCCATCTGCAGACTAGCATGGCATAGGGGTGGGATTTGAGCTGCTTGACACACTGTCCCAGACGAGGTCAAACAAGGCAATGCTCTGCCTTCTTGTTTCAGCTGCCATACTGTTAACAAGTCTCTTTGTTGCAATCTATTTAGTGCCACATTTTTCCTATTTTTGTGCTTTTCGTTGGTGATTTCACTATTTTAAATGGCCCCCAAGAATAGAGCTGGAAAGCTCTCTAGTGTTCTAAGCACAAGAAGGCTATGAGGTCCTTATGGAGAAACGGCAACTGCTCAATAAGTTTCCTTCAGTCATGAGTTCAATGTCAATGAACCAATGATTCAGCACTTTCAGAAAAAGAAAGGAAAACCACCGATCTGTGTGTGATTCTGCTCTAGAAAATGCTAAAGTAGTAACTAGAATGCCTGATGAAGCTACGGAGAAGTAGCTGAACTTACAAATTCATGAAGTGACAACCGATGTGAAAAACAACAATATAGTGGACAGCATTGTGAGGTTAAGAGCCAAGGAGATTTATAGTAACATTATCCAGGGTCAGAAAGCTATTAAACCCTTCTCAGCTGGTGTTTTATTAAACAGAAATATTGCATATGATTAATTATTTTTAACAAATATACATTAAATTAGGTGTCTTCCAACAGAAATGTACATAAAACAAGTTTATATATCGATCTACTGATAAAAATGTCATGACCAGAGGCCCACAGGAACCTAAGCCAGTATTTCCCCTAGGAGCAATGATTCAGTATTTGCTAATTTGATGTTTGCAGCAACTTTATAGAACTTAACTACTGCAAATAAGGAGACTTGGCTGTAAATGTAGTATGGGAAAGAGACAGGTAATCGATTGCTCTGCAAAGTGTTCAATACTAAGCCTCCTCAGCAGCATTCAGGGGAATGCCACGGATGTGACTAAGTGACTAAGTTCTACATTTAAATACATTTTTTTTCTGGAAAAACTTTTGAAAAAAAAAAGTTACATTTTTGCTTTTTAAGTTATTTTTGTATGAGCAAATGATTAGCTTATGATTAGCTATGATTTCTTCACAATCATCAGACATACTTGGGAAATCTTGCAAGGGAGAAAATCTAGCCCACAAATCATTTTCAAATGTATTTAAGTTTTATGAGTTTAAAATTTTACAATTAATGAAGTGGATATTGTGTTAATGTTTGGTAGACAATTACATACTTACCATTGACAATATCAATTTTGCAATTTTTCATTTTATAGCCAATAATATTTTGTTTGTTTTGGCTCAACTCATATTTTATTTTTTAGGCCCTAAGAAAGTTCATATTCTTTGGTCACCAAGGGAAGAGCAAGACTTTGGGAACTCTGAAGCTTATGCAGTTCGAGGGTCCTTTTAAGAAAAAGAGCACAAAATTACAAATACAAAATTAGGCCCCTTGGAAGAGGTATTATTAGCTCCCAGGTTAATTTGCCTCTGAGCAGCATGACAGCCTATTGAATAAAAGGTCCCCTGCAGAGGCTGCTCTGGGAAGACCAGGTAGGAAGCTATAGCAATAGTTCAAGAAAGTAAAGATCAAAGTCCAAACATGAGGATGGGAAGGATGCGAGAGAGACAAGAGATATTTAAAAGGTTGGTCTGATAGGACGTGGCATTTGATGAAGAAAGCCTCAGAAGGTGTCCACAATGCATTCTGCTGGGATGACAGTGAGTGAGAAGAGGGAATACAGAAGGGAATATGGGTGGTTGGATGGAGCAGATTTGGAAGATATATGAGTTCAGTATTGGAAATATCAAACCTGAGATGGTTGTAGACCACCTCCAGGCACCACCCAGTGCATTCCGGATGGAGATGGATGGGAGTCATTTTATGTCTATCTGGGGTTCAAGAGAGAGGACCGGCCAGTGTGCACTGGACAGCTGTTGGCATGTGAATGGTCTCTGAAGCCCAGGAGACTGAAATTGATAAGCTCTCCCATGGAAGTGCATAGATTGAAGAGGGAGGAATGAGGGAGATACGCCCTGGGCAATGCCAGCATTTAGAGGTAGAGATGCACAGAAGAAGAAAGAAGAAATGTGTTTCTTCAATACTGTTCACTGAGAGCCTACAGGTGCTATGGACTGTGTAAGGTGTTGTGGGTTAGAGAAGCAGCGTCAGGTGCAGAGGCTGTAAGCTGGGCAGGAGGGAGGTGACAGGGAGCTGGAGCTGGAGGGTGGGCACATTTGGGTTTTCCAGATGAGGGGATTGATGAGCAAGGTCACAAAGCTAGCTAGAAAACCAGGAAATAGTGAGCCGTGCATTCTGCCTAGAATATAGGCTATCCTGAGAGAGAGAGAGGGAGAGACCAAGATGGAGACAGAGAGCACCATATGAACATGATGGGTTGGAATTAAATTACAGATGGACTTTTGAAAGCCAAAATATGAAGTTCAACAATGGGAGCCTCTGATGATTTTTGAGTAGTTTTTTTAAGCAGATATGCATACAGTTGGCTCTCCAGAGACCAAATAGAGACTCTTAAACAATAGAAACAGCAAGAAGTAGGGTGCCTGAACTCAGAGGGTCGCTGCAGGCATACGGAGGAGGGATAAAAGCAAGTGATCTTGGACGGAGGGACTTACAAGATGTTACTGACAGGACTCACAGGCGCTAGGATGAGCAAGTAAAGATGGAGCCCACATTCTGAGTCTTGATGGCTAGGGGGCAAGTTCAGCATTCGCTGATATTGATCTGTAAAGAATATAAACCTGAAAGCCTTTGAGCGATAGAGCTCCTTCTCTGTGTGATTCCTCTGTGTGACCTGCACAGGGGTTGTGTTACTGTGGCCCCAGTTCAAGAGGCTTCACCCCGCACACAGGTTGAGAGGAAGGTTGGACTTGGCTAACATGCCCACGTTTGCTCATTCTGCAGTTGGCTTTGTCATTATTGTTGTTTGTTTCTGTCGAATCCTTGGTTTTCATCTGGTGGCACTTCATCTGGCTGGGTTTGGCCCCAACGCCCTTCTCCCTGAGCTTCTTTTAAACTTCCCTTGTCTTCCCCAAAGGGAGCTGGTCCTCCCAGTCTCCCATCCCCTCTCACAGAGATAAGCATGCCTGCTGGGCATTTCATTTTGGTTTTGTCTAAGAACCAGCCTGTGTCCGTCATATTTACTAATAAAGGGGAGAACAGAAGGTCACACTTCCAGCCTCCAGGAGTTCTCCTCCAACAGAGATTGATCACCTGGAGATAGTTAGAAAAGTTGGAAAATAGGGATGGAGCAGGGGAGGGAAGCAGGGAGAGAGGCAGAGGATGTCTCCTGTCAGTCCTAGGGAACTGGCTTCCTGGTGACCACCCTGCCAGGTCCCCCCAAGGACTTGCTAAGAATCCGCTATAAGTCCCCTTGGAATTCCCACATAAACCGCCTAAAGCTGCTTCTCCTAAGACCTATTCCTGGTGTTTGTGGAAAGGCTGCTTTTAAAAGTCTTTGCCCTAAAAAAAAAAAAAAAAAAAAGTTGGGGGGGGGCACCTGGATGGCTCAGTCAGTGAAGCAGCCGACTCTTAATCTCAGCTCAGGTCTTGATCTCAGGGTTGTGAGTTCAAGCCTCACTTCGGGCTCCACACTGGGCGTGGAGTCTACTTTTTTAAAGAAGTCTTTTCCCTCCCCTCAAAGGCTTAGTCGCCTGCAGGTATGACCTGCTACATAATTTGCAGAGCCCTAGCTTCAAACATTAAGGATTTCAAGATGGCAGCATCAGAGCATGGAACCAAGTGCAGGCTCTTCTGGAGTGCGGGGTCCTGTGGGACCTTAGAGGTCACACTTGCTTGAAGCCTTGCCAATGGCTAAGTGTCAGTGCTATGTGAGATGTGCTTTTACTGTGCATCCCCACTTCATCATGGGTATGAGAGCACACACACACCTGACAAAGCCCCCCTCCCTCCCAGCCCCCGTACCACCTGGTCATAATATGCATCCACACCCTCTGCTCGGCTGCTCCCGTGCCTATCTGCCCAGCTTACCCGCAGAGACTCCTCTGTAGAAAAGGATTCTCATTCTGTTTTTCTACTTAATTTACTCCACCTCCTCTCCAGCCAACCTTTTGGTTAATAGAGGTTAACCTTTTGGGTAAGATGTGAATATTCTCACCCAGTCACAGGAACCATAAAATGAGAAAATGAAGGGATGTCTTCTCCTAGACGCCACAGTTAAGATGCAATTCCAGTGTAGGGGTAACCCAGGGAGCGGCTATCGGCTAGAATTTTCTCCCTGGAGAGGAGGGTCTGGGGCAACCTGGGGACATGGTGACATTTGCAAAATCCCACTTGACAGTTCGTCCTGTTTTTTAGCAGTGTGAATGCTGTGATCTTTGCTTTTACCTAGATGAGGAAACTGAAGCCCAGAGAAGTTAAGTGACTTCCCAAGGTCACACAGCAAGGAAGCAGCACAATCAAAACTAGAACCCTGAGGCCTGGAACAGACTACTTTTCTCTACACACACTGAGGAGGACCCCAGCCCTCCCATCTGACCATTACTTCTGTCCACAGTGGGACATTTTATAAAATGCAGCTTAAGGCTCTGAAGCGGCTTCCATTCTATTTGTATATAAAAGAATCGACTCTGATTTCTGCTTTCCTCCAAAGATAATAACTTCCCAGCTGATTTTTATTTCTCCAATTCTCACTCTTCAGAGACAACCCTGCTGCCCAATTTAACCTCAGGACTCACATGAATTCCCAGGATCTGAAGACGGCCATAGAGAAAATCACCCAGAGAGGAGGACTTTCTAACGCAGGTATGCGATCCGAATTCACATCATTCTATTTTGCTTCCACGGTTCTCCCTCTGTGTGAAAAAATAATAATAATCCATCAAGAAATGACTCACATAATATTTGTATTTTTTCTAAAATATCATCGAATTTAGGGGCAAGAATCATTATCACACGTATGCTGGAGAGTTCCAGCATGTCTGGTTCCTCGGGTTGGCAGCTTTCTTTGGGAGAAGCAGGACTGCTCTTATAACTGTTTCCTGGTTGACTGACAAGTCATCAACTATGTAACATTAAATGTTATAACCAATTCCATTCAGAAAGCTTCACAGCGTCCCTTGGGGATCTTCTTCCAGTGAGCTCCTGTTATAGTGACAACTGTACAGAGAGAGATAGCTTCTTTGTTTCAAGCTGAGTCTCCTGAGATGTCCGAGTCTTGGTGGCTAGGAGGTGGGGTGGCGGGTTTACCAGAAGTCCGAGTCTAGCCGGCATGGGGCAGGTCCAGAAACCATTTTATCAGTTCACCAGGAGCTAACCAGCCACTGGGAAACAGTTTCACACTAACCAAGCTCAAAGGCTGCCAGTGAGCCTATGCCAACGTACCAATTCATAAATGATGGTCTGGCTTTGGGGGCACTGGGAGGGTTGTCTACCTCTCAGGAAACCTCTTTGTATCATCAACATCCAAAGAAATGGAGAAGTGAGCTGCGGTGGCTTGGCATGGAGTGCACACAGACCTGCCTTTGAAGAAACCTCTTTGAAGTTACTGTAAATATGATACAGTGTACATCTCTGTAGACCAGTATAGTAGTATCTTGAAAATGAAGAGGCTTTGAAAAATGCTAACCAAACATTGGCCAAGTCACTGCTATCCAGGACCCCAAATCAATATCACCTCATTTTAAACATGATAGAGTTGATTTCTGATTTGTTTTTGATTGAATACTTAGATCAATGACATTCCAGTAATGTATCATGGAATAAGACTGAAACTTCAGAAGATACCCTATATCCTTGACGGGATTAGAGTGGTGTCTTAATAAAATCATATACCTTTTTTAGGGGACAGCATATTCTGTTTCTGCCCTGTACTGATCAGGGTTTGGGTTCAGAGAACAGGATCCATTTCAGCAGTTGAAGCAGAGAGGGATTTATTCCTAGGTACTAAATGGTTTTGAGAATAATCAAAAGGCTGAAGAATGAGCTCGAGGCTGAACTTTGAGAGATGACTTCTGACGGCTTCCTGCAGAACCTGGACCTCCAAGGAGCTGCTGTCTCTTCCAAGATCAGGAAATTGCATTCTCAATTCTGCCAGCACAGCCTCTTTGGGAATCTGACTCAGCCAGGAAGCCCCCACAATCAGAGGGCTTCTGCTACAGCCGTCAGCCCCCAAACCAGGCCTCGCCTTTTCCATTCACACCCACAAAATGCATGTTCTGCACCCTCCCACCCCAACAGCAACAAAGCTAGAGACCAGACATAGGTTCCTCTAGCACCACCCAGAGAAGTCAAGTACCCTACAGATGCTCAGCAGCAGAAATAGCAGAGTCAAAAGTACATACGGTCTCTGCCTTGCTTCCCTCTTCTAAATCTCATGTGTGTGCATTGATTCATGAAATTAGCACAAATCCAGGGCTGTAGCTGCAAGGGAGTCCCAACAATGTGATTTTCGGATTTCTGGCCTCAGCTTTCAAGACATGCTGGAAGGTGGATGGGATCTGGGGTTGAGCACTAATGGACCATGACCTCCAGATTTAAGATTGGGTGAGGCCAGGGGTGTGCTCTGTTTACAGGCATCCAACATTCAGCCAGAGGGGCCTGCTGGGTGCCTTGGGCCTTCAGGGACATTATCCCTTGGCTGTGAAGGCAGTTCTCTTCTCAGCGCCTGTTTCCCCTTAGCAGCTGTGCTCTGTGCAACCCGATCACATGGGGTCTCCAAGCCATTTCTCCAGCTCTTACAAATGTAACTATTTGATCCTGTCATTTACCAGGTAAGATTACACTAGCTAGTGGAGCCAGGACCCTGGCCAAAACCAAAAAGCATTGAGTATAATGACATTAGTCCTAAAGTCTTAAGACTTCAGATTGATTTTATTTAGATTGAGGACTGCTTTGAGAATCTCCTGAAAGCTACTCTTCTACCTAAATAAATACTTATATACACAAAATATTGTGTATAATTTCAGGGGATTTGTGGATATACCATCCCTCCCATGCCCCACAGTGGTCCATAGAGCCTGGGGTAAGAGCCCTATCTTCTTATATGCAATTATGCTAACTCTACAGTGACCTGGTCATCCCAATTTACCCCGGAGCATATGGGGTTTCAACACTTACACTGGGAGGGGCCCAGTAAACTGGGACAGTCGGTCCCCCTCCTTCACTGAGAAACTCCTGAGGTCCTAGACAGTGTGAAACAAGTGCTTTGGAAAGCTATGTTCGTGGCTCTGTTACACCTCCCAGCCGTGGCTTTCTGCTGAAATGGAAATCCGGAGTGGCCTGCCTGGGTCCTCACAGCCAGGGCTGGAATGCAGTCCCTCAGTTCTCAGTGAGTACTGTGCTTCCCTGACCAGCCGGACCCGTGCCCCTCCCATGGAACTGGACAGAAGATGCCACTGCACCTGGAATACAGCCGTCCACACCACACAGCCCCTGGAGCCCCAGGCTGTCCAAGCCCCAGCTGCAGGAGGTTAAGGAGAGGCTCCTGCCCCTCCAGGCCAGCCCCTCCTACCCCATGCTCCCAGAAAGAGCTTTGTGCACTTCCAGCACCCAGGCAAAGAAGGGACCTTCTTATTCCCGTGGAAGCCTTTCTCATCTGTTTGCTGGTCCCTAAGACTCTTTTTTTTTTTTTTTAATAATAGAGAATTAGAAGTGAAAGGCCTAAAGTGAAATGGGGGAGGGAAATGGATGGTGGTGATGGTTGTACACCAATGTGAATGTGTGTAAGACCACTGAACTGTACACCTCAAAATAGTTCATGTGGTTTTAAAAAAGTAAAAAAGAGAAACAAACACTCAAAGGGTGGGCATGAGAGTGTTTCTCTGGCCCTCTGGAAGCCGCTGGGATCTTGCCTCTATTTCCAAGCCGTGTGATCACAGTCGCTCCAAGCACAAGTTCTCGGTTTCTTCCAGGTCGGGCCATCTCCTACATGACCAAGAACTTCTTTTCCAAAGCTAATGGGAACAGAGGCAGTGCTCCCAACGTGGCCGTGGTGATTGTGGACGGCTGGCCCACAGACAAGGTGGAGGAGCCTTCGAGGTTCGCAAGAGAGTCAGGAATCAACATTTTCTTCATCACCGTGGAAGGTGCCACTGAGAATGAGAAGCAGTATGTGACGGAGCCCAACTTCTTGAATAAGGTACGGAACCGCCCCAGGGACCTGCCCAACACCAGCATCCGCTGCACTTCGCATAGCTGTAACAGCCATCGAGACTGTTCTCGGGCCTTCAAACGGGTATTGAGCTTACGTCTAGGCAGGGAAGCCTCCAGTGAGGGCCTACTAAGTGAGGGGCTGGAATTGCCCTCTCAGAGCAAGACCCCCCACTGCCCTGGTGAACTGAGGCCAACAACAGCACCTCAGGAGAAGCGGTGTCCCTGAGGTCTCAGATAGAGGCTCCCCAGCGCACCTCCACCAGGCAGCCCAGCAGGGCTTCTCATGAGCACGCACACAGGCAAGCATATACTTGCTTACCCACATGTGCATGCACACACACACACACACACACACACACACACACACACACACACACACTGCAAATTAAACGACCCTATAAACAAGAAAAGGAAGGCAATGGCTCAGGTCAGGGAGATCAGGTTTTCAAACCCTCCTCCTGGGTTCTGTAGAGAGAGCTAGCAGCAGATGGGGGAAGGACAGATGGGGACCCAGGCCTCTGCACCCCCTGCAGAAGAGCAGCTCACCTTTTGTATGTGTTACACAGTGGGGCTCCACAAAAAACCTGCCTCCAAAGAAAAGGCCCCAGCCTGGAAAAGAAAGGGAGGGAGGGAGGAAGAGAAGAAAGAGGATGCCTTGTCCTGACGTGGCTTTGATGCCTTTCCAGCTTTAATAGTCTGTTTCCAGATCTGATAGGGCTCAACCTCTGGCACCCTGCCAAGCTGCTGACCACTCGATCATCCTTGAAATTCTCATCCCCCTTGACTTCCAGGACCCAATGTGGCTCTTATTTCATCGGCTCTCTCCTCTTTCCTGTCTTGCACCCTAAATGTAGACTTCCCCGGACTCGGTTCTTGGCCCTCTCCTCCGCTCTCACTGGGCTTTTTCTCCCTGGAGAGCCCCCGCATGCCCCAGCTCCCCCCTTCCCTCCTCAGCAGCAGACACCCTCATCCTCTCCCCGTCCCTGGTCTCTCCTGAGCTCTGTAGCCATCTGCTCCAGCGGACTGGCTTTTCTCCACCTGATGAGCTGAAGAACCTTAAATCTGACATGTAAAAAGCTAAGTGTACCATCTTTCCCACCAAATTCGTTCCTCCTCTAGACTTCACATGAAGGGCCCCACAGCTGTGCCAGAGGCCCAGAGTCATCCCAAGACACCTCATCAACTCCCAGGGCCACCTCCCTAGGGCAAGCTAGCACTCTACCTCTGGTCTGTCTCCCTGTCTGGGCTCCCCAGTTTGGTGTACATTTCACAGTGAAGCCCACTCATGTTGATGATGAGCTCTTCCAGTTTTATGGGGCCCCTGCCCCAAACCCTTCATTGTCCCCCATTCCTCTTGAGGCCCTCTGGAGTGTGGTCCTGACACGCCCAGTGTCTCCTGCCCATGCCCAGCACCACCGCCTTCTCCCTCCATGACCTCAGCCAGTGCCTGGTGGGACTCCCCCAACTCTGTCCATTGGCTAGAACTCAGCTCAGCCGGGACACTCATCTCAAATACCACCTAGGCTATGGAAAGATTTATAAACCCCTTTTAGGTTTTTGCAACCCATTAAAAATATTTCCTAGGACATTTTAAAGTCATTTCTTGTTTTAAAATAAATTGTCAGTTCTACAACTTCATGTATAGTCACCAGGTCTGTGACTGTCCCTGTGACCCCCGGAGAGACAGCGGCAAGGAGAAAATGCTTTACTTTAGGAACACAACCCTGGTCCCTTCCAGGAGCACACGGGCCAGGTTGATCCATGGTTATTTGCAGCTGCGTTGAGTTTTTTCTGGAATAAACTTGGGCACAAGTCAATAAATATTCATTTGTCTGGAGGCAGGGTTGTCTGGAGGACAGAGCTGGGGTTTTGAAGGCAGAGAGATTTGTGTTCCAGTCTCGGGGACTCAAGGATGTCCCTTCACAGCTGGCCCTCCATTTGCTCCTTCATGAAGGGGGGTTAGATCTGCCTTGTAGGGTTAGGATGGGGGTTTATGAGAGAATGTCTCAAGAACACCTAGTGTGATTCCTGACGTATGTGTGGGACTCCTTGCTGCTGGGCACAGGGCCGCTCTGGAAACACTCCTGTAGCTATTTCTCATGTGTCTTGTTTTCCTGATCAGAACAAAAGCTTTCTTTAATCCTCTCAGATGCTGGTGCCCACCAGTGCCAATCTCATGGACAGCTGCCCGTACAAATGGACCAAGGGGCCTAGAGAGGCATAAATATGACGCTGAAACCAGTGATTCACCTCTCTCTTGAAGGATTTGCCTCACTGATGGCTCTCCCCTAAAGCGGAGACCCAGCCAAGGGAGTAGGAGGGAGTCCAGGGGTGACCCCAGTGGGCATCTGAGTGAGTGGACCGAGGTAGAGAAAGAGCTGTAGGAAGAAGAGTGCAGAAAACAAGAGTCTGTCTGCTTCTTTCTTCGCCTGCCCCGGCAGTCGGGGTCACAGTGACCGCCTGGAGAACTCGACACCCGAGCTGGCGAGTACCCCTCCCCTCTGTCTTGCAGGCGGTGTGCAGAACAAACGGCTTCTACTCACTCAGTGTGCAGAGCTGGTTCAGCCTCCACAAGACCGTGCAGCCCCTGCTGAAGCGGGTCTGTGACACTGACCGCCTGGCCTGCAGCAAGACCTGCTGGAACTCAGCCGACATCGGCTTTGTCATCGACGGCTCCAGCAGCGTGGGGACGGGCAACTTCCGCACAGTTCTCCAGTTTGTGGCCAACATCAGCAAAGCGTTTGAGATTTCAGAAACAGACACGCGGATCGGGGTAGTGCAGTACACCTACGAGCAGCGTCTGGAATTCGGGTTTGACGATTACACCACCAAGTCCGACATCCTGAATGCCATCAATAGGGTGGGCTACTGGAGCGGTGGGACCAGCACCGGGGCTGCCATAAACTATGCCCTGGAACAGCTCTTCAAGAAGTCCAAGCCCAACAAGAGGAAGTTAATGATCCTCATCACTGATGGGAGGTCCTACGATGACGTCCGAATACCGGCCATGGTTGCCCATCACAAGGGTAAGTTGGTCTTGCTGAGCATCTCTGGGGCCTGGTGGGCCAGTGGGACAAGGAAGGGGCTGTCTTTTTAGGCACTGGTTTTGTCTACCATGTAATAAAATGCTCAAAACCACAGGGAACACATTAGGGGTGTTGTTAAACACGACCAGCCTTGCTGAGCAGCAAAGGAGAAAGGCAGGGAGCCCCAAGGTGGTTTCCAAAGTGTCGTGGCAAACCCCAGGCCTACAGATGACTGGGAACATCAACCCTCTCCTTCACGTCCGGCACTCTGAGGCCTTACACATGAAGGTGTAACACACTAAAAAGGAATTTGACTCATTATTGTAATCTCTACCGAAGACCACCAAATTGTGTTAGAAATTTGAAGAAAACTAGTGTTTTAAAAGAAAAGTACTCTTTTTTGTAAGCAACTGCTAGCCAGATGGGGGTTTTGAGGAGACCTCAAAGAAATTTTCATCCAAAGTATTTAAAGAGATATTTCCAAGTAAAAATTTGTAAGAGAGCAACAGAAAGTTTAAAACCATGAAAAATGAGCAAAAATATTTTTGTAAATGCTTAGAAAATCAGTCACATTTGACACCTTTTTCCACAGAATCAATGTTTAATCACCATTTTCAAAAGTACCATAAAATACCATGAAAATACAAACAACCTGATGAAAACCCCTAAGTGATAATAATAATAGTAACAATAATAAAAGTAAACCAAGTTGTCAGTGAACACCCAAGACCCACAGATAAGTGTTAGTGTACAAGACTCACTTGGGGCCAGGGTTGCTCCCTTCTGTGCCTGCATTTAATTTGTTAGTTTGCAGGATTTTCAGTATTCTTTAAAGCTGCTTTGAATCCTTCCCTAAACAAGGAGGGGTAAAAACAAGCCTTAATGGACCAGCAGTTCTGCTTTCTGGAAACCAGAGTAAGCAGACAGCAGGTTCAAGCAGTGACTTACCCTCGTAGAGCCTGTGGGGCAGACTCACAACGGCAAGACGGGGGATGGCCTGCGTGCCAGCAGTCACAGCATCCCTTGGGCTCATGTCAGCAGAGTGAAGATGGCTGAAGGCTCAGAAGGAACCTACTCAAAAGTTCCAAAGTGAGTGGGCAGAGCCTGGTGGGCCAGCTCTTGACTACAAGCCCAGGGCTGTCCTGCTATGTCCAAACATCTGTCTCCAGCTCACGTTCAGCCCCACTCTTACTTATTTTTCTAAGTGGACTTCCATTGGCCTCACCCAAAGGCTATCCTTGGCCTCCTCAGCAGAAGTGAAGACTGAGGGAGATGTCCTGGGAAGCTTTAAAGAACTAGGACCAATAGATGCAATTACATGGAGACAATGAGCATTGTGTCCCTAGAAGTGTCCACAGCAGGGCTGGCTGACCATCTGTCAGAATTGCTAGGAGAAGGTTCCCACGAGGGTGGACTCGAGGATCTGAAAAGCTAAATTTCGAATACCATTTGTGTTGTCTTTATTGGGGGGCAGCCTTTCAATCTTTGTGCAAAAATGAGGGCTTAGTCCATCTAAGCCATGTTCTGCAGCAAATCTGTTCCCACTGCCGCTGGGCAGCATGTTTAAGCCCAATGCTCATGTTCGTAGACAACAATGTAGACAATATGCAGGGAAAAGACACTGGTGAGGCAAGAGAAGGGACTGGCAGCTTAAATGCAGCTTAATGAGCCACAGTTGAAAAGCAGCTTCGGGCCAGAACCATGTGAGGTGTGGATTGCTCTCCGATCAGCATAACAGGGCACTGGGGAGATGCTGGACGTGGCGGCATGGGCTGCCACGGGTGGCTGGGCAGGAAGGCCACAGCCCGGCTCTTCCCTCTGTTTCATGGCCATGTAGCTGACCCCACTCTGCCAGCCTCCCATGCCAGGCATGAGAACAGGCCTTTGTAGAGTAAGGTCAAGCCCCTGCTGGCCAGCCGTCCCCAGCCCCAATCAAGAACCACCCACCAGTCTCCCAGCTTCCCCATGAGAATAGATGCCTAGTCTCTGAGTCTCCTCTCCTCCCTGGGGCCTCTTGCTCCCCACTGCAGTCCTCCACCTTTGGTCCCCCTGCACCCTTTCCCATTTGCATCTAGACGTGCTGGATCCCTCCGGAAAGAACAAAAACAAACTCTCTCTGACACCACATTCGGCTCCCCTTCCCTTTCTCTTTACAGCCAAACTTCCGGAAAGGGTTAGCTCTATGTGCTGTGCATCCACATCTTCATTGCCTTTTTCACTCTCAACGCACAGCAGTTCATTTGGTTCCTTTGGCATCTATGCCCCTGAAACTGCTCTCACCAAGCTACCAATGTCTTGGTTTTTTTCTAAATCCAGCGAGCACTTTGTTTTAATCTCATGTGACCTTCTGGTGAGGTGACCTCCTGCAGCATTCAGCACTGCTGGTCACTCCCTTATCTTGAAAACCTTTCTTCATGTCAGTGATGGAGCAGATGCTGGGTCACCCTCTCTCCAGGTCCTTGTGCAAGGGTTTCTACACTGGGAATGAGATTGCATTTTATGGCTTGTAAAGTCACCTTCAAGCCTAAAGTAATTCGACTCCACTGTTTTAGGTTAGGAAGATCTTGAACTGACTTTTGATGCATTTAAAACTGAGGGGAGGGGAGCCTGGGTGGTGCAGTCGGTTAAGCGTCCAACTCGGTTTCAGCTCAGGTGATGATCTCCGGGTCATGAGATCGAGCCCCATATTGGACTCTGTGCTCAGCGTGGAGTCTGCTTAGAGTTTCTCTCTCCCTCTGCCCCTCCTCCCCATAAAATAAATAAATCTTTAAAAAATTTATAAAATAAAATAAAACTGAGGGGAGCCTGGCTGGCTCAGCCAGGGGAGCATGAGACTCTTGATTTCAGGGTTGTGAGTTGGAGCCCCACATTGGGTATGGAGATTCCTTTTTAAAAAATAAAATCTTTTTTAAAATAAGTAAATAAAAACTCTCTGAGATTTTGTTTGGCTCTACACACAGGTAGAGCAGGCATGTGCATTGTGATGTCATCTGCATGGCATCAAGTTTCACTTGTCCCAAAATATCATCCCTTCTACTGCCCGTGGACATGAAAATCTTATTTATTTGCTCCATTTTGTCTGTGTTTTCTTCCTCTCAAAGATTATAAACTCCTATGAGATAGCAACTACATCAACTCTGTTACTGTTGGTGTATAGCAGATGTTTATGCTTTGGGGAACATTTCTGATTTTGAATTTGTTTGCATCCCAACACAAGAGCCAACAGAGCAACAGAAAGGCAAGTGTTCATTCGTAGTACCTCTTCTTGGGCACACTGGTTTCATCTAAACTTTGTCCCCACAGGAGTGATCACCTACGCGATAGGTATCGCATGGGCTGCCCAGGACGAGCTGGAAGTCATAGCCACTCACCCTGCCAGCGACCACTCCTTCTTTGTAGATGAGTTTGACAACCTGCACAGATTTGTCCCCAAGGTCATCCAGAACATTTGCACAGAGTTCAACTCACAGCCTCGGAACTGAATTCCGAGCAGGTAAAGCACCAGCCCATGCCGCTCCCCTGACTGGCTCTGGCACAGCCCCCACTGCTTTATGGGGCAGCAGGGTGCGTGCGGCTGGGCGCCCACATGTGCTCTTACTATTCTTCGCCAGTGTGGTTCTGCAGACTTCAGAACTTGGAGTGAGAAAGATGATCGTAGGCTTATAGAAGGAGGCAAAATGATACCTCATTTTGAGGGTTCTGGGGATGTGCATTTTGAGGACTGTTTTCAAAATAAATGTTCAGAATAGAGTGCAGGACTTATGACAGGCTTAAGCAGAGTTTTTGTGAAATTTTTTTCCTTTTTTACTTCTAATTAGGATTCTGTAACCCTCAACAAATTTCATTTTTATGATGACCATACAGGAGTTGCTTAATTAAATGTTTTAAAGGATGACATTCTGAGCGTGTCATGGAGAGTGTTCACAGGCTGTGTGGCAGGACCACCCTCTGCTCTTCCCGTTCTCTGGAGCACCTGCTATGCGCTCAGTCCTGGCCCACGGTAACAACACAACCACCGGGGTGCAGAGAAAATGTGGCGGCAGCAGGACCACTCCTGATTCACCTCCCTCTTCTCTATTATCTGAATCACTGTGTACCTGCATCCCGTAGCTTTAGGAGCAGTGGAGGAACGGCCCTGGAGGACCAAGGTGATCTGGCCCAGAATCCCTTGGGAGACTACGAGGCTGGTTGGCAGGCCCCATTCCAATAGCTGTGGGATCTGGGTCTGTGGGGCAGTGGCCCGAACAGTGGCATGTTTGAAGAGCTCCGTGGCAATACCGCTGTGCTACCACGGATGGAGGTCCACGGAGCTACTTCGGAGGGGTCGGTGTGATAGGAGAGCCCCCGTTTAGGCCTGCTCTCCTGGGTCGCACCCAGCTTTAGCACTTGTGCCGCATCTGTCATGTGTTAACCAGATATTATCATTAGTAGCTGCATTAAAATAAGCCGGGATGGGGTTTAGTTGAGCTCTACTTTTTACTTCCAGCTTCTGCCAAGGATTCATCTCTTAGGATATGAAATCTGTGTGTGCTGGGGGAGTGTTCAAAAGAATCATTAATAAAGATGAATTACTTGAGAAATCATGTTTTGTAAAAGTGTGTGTTAAAGGATGTTGCTGTGAATGGGGGCAAAAAGGTAACACCTGTGTCAATACTTGGGACAAAATATCTACATAAACGACTGGAAGATATCATCCATTCAGCGGAATTTGCCCCAAGCTTGCCAAATTTCTCAGTACCTGGAGAGTGTATTTATTATCAACTAAAAATATTGACGTCTACAGAGAAGAATCCATTAAAGGTGTCAGCAATTTCAAATTCATTAACCATACATTTCACTTTAAAAGCGATCGCAATTTGCAATTTGTTCAAAAACCTTCAAAATACAAAAACTATTTTCAGAAAAGAAATTCTTTATAAAGATACCAGGGACACACACTACTAGTGAGAGATTCAGCTAAGAAACTAATTAAAGAACTTAAATAAGTACAAGGAAAAATTATTCTGCCTATGGTTTTGAATATGCAGAGAATCAGTACAAAAGAGTTTTTTTCAATGTCTCTTCAATGTACACATATAACTTTTTTAATTGAAGGAAAATTTATTTTGGAAAATAGCTTTTGAATATGATTATTTTATATTCAAAAAGGGGCCTTAATACAAAAACCAGTTTGTCATCAAGAAGTAAATATTTCCAAAAGTAATACAATCTTAATTATTTCGGTGTCCTCTTTCATTCACAAAATTGTCCCCATCTGGAAAATAAACTATGTGGGCACTCTGGTTATAGGTATCACAGTTTTAAAGATACATGAAACCTCTCTAAATGGGCCCATCGTGTACCTGTTGTCAGCTAATACCTGAGTGTGTGTGTGGAGGAAAGGAGCATCAGAGGTGCGGTAGTGGAGGCGCCCAGAGGCTGTGGTGTCGTCAGAGTTGTCTGAGGACGTCCAAGTCACCACAGACGGCAACGGGAATCGGGATGGAAAGAGCAGAAGTGAGCCAAGCTTCACCGCCTTCAGTGAACGAGAAGTGATCCAGCTGGGAGAAGACAGCGGTGATCAGGGTGAAGGCCTGAGGTCAGCTCTTCAGGGGAGCTGGGGACTTTGCGGAAGGAAGGAGGGAGATTAGAAAGGCAAAGGGGGAGAGGAGTGGGCCTCTCTCATCCTAGGCCTGAAAATCAAGGGCTGAAAATCAACAGCCTCCCCTTGGAGGTTGCAGATGAGCCGGGGGGCTGGGGGGAGGGCAGGGGGCAAGAAAGGGCTGAAGCTTCTGGGAGCTCGCTGGCTACAGAGAGGAGGGTCCCGCTGTGCAGCAGGGAGGCTGGCGTGGCAGTGGGCCTGGGCCAGGTCAGGGTTGCACAGAGCAGTTTGGAGATAAGGGTCCTGGTGCTGACGGGTGACATGGGGAGCTTGGATAGAAATGCTGCCTTTCTCAACCCAAACTGTGCCCAACAGTGCTGAGGCAGAGCCAGAATCTGAACACTAGAAACAGAACTTTAGACACAATTCACGTCAAACCGTCCAATGGCAAAAAAGGAAAACCAGGCCAGAGGAAGGTCATGCAGACGCAAAGGGACAGAACCACAATTCAGATCTCTGTCTTCCAGTTGACTCATCTGACGGCCTTCCTAGGGGGTCAGAAGCCCCGCCCCCACCTCCATCCCTATGTTACACACACACCTGGGTCTGTCCTCTGTGGGCTATGGTCCAGCCTTTGCAGAGACCTCTGGGTCCTGCAGACTCAGAGCCAATCTCCTAAGGCAACTCTTAACTTCCATTCCATGGTCTCAGCAGAAAAGCTCCTCTGTGCCCTTTCTCCTCCAAGGCAACCAAAACAAGCAGACAAGGAGCACTGGGCCAGCTTCTCTGGGTACATAGGATGTCTAAACTCCACTCAACTTTCTTTTCCCACCTCTTAGGAGTTAGAGCCCTTTGAAAGAAGTTTCTTTGCTAAAAGTTTCCTAACAAGGCTCTGCTAAAAAATGTCCAGCCAAACGGACAATTTTGAGGGTTCGGATATTTCTTACTTCTCCGGGCTCTTTAAACCCTTTTGAGCAGGACAAAACCTCCATGAAGCAAGTTTTCCACCAACAGTCTCAAGGGGCTGGCATGGGTTTACACAGAAGACAATGCTTCTGTGTGCAAGGATTTTCCAGCCTCACGGAGGAGTTTCTAGCTAATCTTATTTCCCCCTCACAATCCTAAGAAAAGTTCTCCCCTTGGATTACCAACACAAAAATGTAGTAAGTAGGAAATATGCTTGAAAGCATGAATTCAATTACTTTGGAAAGAGACATTTATTCAACTAATGCCTTTGAGGAATTCACGGTCCAGTGGGAAACAACACCAAATGAACACCTAAAATCATGTAATTATTACCATGGGATCATACACTAAGTGCACAGCTGGTGATTGCAAACAACCTCATGAGAAATGAAATCATACGAGTGCCTGGCAGTGAGTGTTTGCTGCACGTGGGGCACTCTTCTGAGGGCTTTTCATGTATTAACTCACTTATCTTATCCCTAGGACTTGCTGAGAGAGGTACTATTGTTCTCATTTTACAGATCATGCAACCAGGCATGGAGGTGTCGAGTAACTTGCCCAAGGTAACAGAGCTGGCAGAGGCAGATCTGGGAATTAAACCCAGACAATCTGACTCCAGGGTCTATATACTTAACCACTTTGCTTCTTGTTAATGGTGGCTGCACAGAAGGTTCTCTAGTAAGCTTGACAATTTAAAGTATATGTATAATTCTGCAAAGCCTACTCTCAGGATCTATTAAATGTACAAAGTGAAGAGTCTGTTAAACGTCCAAGGCACACTGCATGTCCCCCCATCATCCCCCTTGTTTCTCTGGACAGCCATCTTGCCCTCACTTTTTTTTTTTTTAAAGACTTTATTTATTTGAGAGAAAGGGTGAGTGAGAGAGAATGAGTGGTGGGTGGGGGAAGGGGGAGGTAGAGAGGAAGAAGCAGACTCCCTCCTGAGCAGGGAGCCCGATGTGGGGCTCGATCCCAGGGCCCCGAGATCATGACCTGAGCTGAAGGCAGATGCTTAACCGACTGAGCCACCCAGGCACCCCACACCTTGCCCTCACTTAAGATGAGAAATTTAACCTCATTGGGCTCCCCATCCTCTTGTTAAACTTCTAATTATCCTTCAAGTCTCAGTCCGAATGCCACCTCCTCTTTGGAGCCCTCTCCGACTTGCTCAGATAGACTTAGGCTCTCTGGATTCAGTCCTGACCCACCCATTTCCCAGCAACCTCCTTAGTCCCTCATTAGCCGGCACCATTCATACACATCATGAGGGACATGGACCACAGGGAATGAGAGCTTTAAATCTAAGTCACCCAACAGTGCCAACCCCTAATACAATGGCACTGGCGGAATGGGAGGCAGAGATGTTTCAGGAAGAGAGAAACAGGGTGTGATGGCGAGAGAAAAAGAGGATCTAATTCCATCCATGCTGCATCACTCTTTAGAATGCCCCTCTGAGGTTTACTACAGTACGTTGCAAGCACTCTTTTTCTGGGACCAGAATCCTCTCTGGGTATCTACCCACAGGGTAACTCTGTTCCTCACTTTCTGCTCTCACTTCTGCAGAAATGAAAACCCATTTTTCTGTTTACCTTTCTGAGTGTCTTCCAACAAACATGTTTTCTTTCACCAAACACCTATTATGTACCAGGCATTGTAACAGACACTGGGGTACAGATGGAGAAGACCTGGTCCCCGCGCAAGGAGCTTAGAGGCTAGCGTGGGAGACACGCAGGTAAGCAGTGAACATCTGACTGATAGGAGAGGTGACAGGCACACTTGGGAAGGCTTCCTGAGCTGGGTGTGTCTGTTTCATCCAGACAAAGAAAGATGGAGAAGATGTCCCAGCAGAGGGAAAGACAGGAGCAAAGGTGAGGAGGCATGACAGAGTGACAGCATGAAATGTGAGGTGTCAGGAAAGGAAGCTGGGGAGAGAGGCAGGGGCCAGGCCATGGGAGGCTCCATTGGTTAAAGCTCTCTCGGTGGCAAGTAACAGAAACTCCATTCACAGCAGCTCAAGCAAAGGAAGGTTTTGGGAAGGAAATCGGAGTAACTCGTGAACCCCAGGGTCAGGGAGACAGCAGAGCCTCAGGAAGGGGAGGAGGAACAGGAACGGGAGAGAAGCAGCAGGCAGCCCTCTCACTGTACCCTGCTCCAGAACGATCTTCATCTGGAGGCTGCAGGGCCACCCAGGGGACCGTGCCGATGTGGCTGGCTGGGGACTAGCACTCACATTGTTCTATCTGACCACCTTGCAGTTAATAACCCCTCGAAGTTCCTAGAATGATCCACTTGTCTGGAATGCTAGTGACCGCATGTCCACAAGTGCCTATGTTGGGAAAACCAACTCCAGGCTGAATAAAAGTCTTCCAGCGACACAGTCTCCCTTTGCTTTGTTTAGAGACTTTACCCCAGAACACCAGTGGTGGCCTCTCTAGGACGTTCACTTCTCTCCACCTCGATGGCTATACTTAGGCTACTTGTTTATAGGCCAGTAGCCTTTGAAAACTGTTCACACTGTCAGGGAAGCAGAAATGCTGCTGGGATCCACTTCCGTTTTTAGTATGAAGGTCTGAGGAGAAATGGACTATTTAAATAACCATCCACACGGAAAGCAAATAAGGTGGAAAGACCACAATTGTAATGCACGCCTGCCTGCCTGCCTGCCTTCCTCTTTCTTCCTTTCTTTCCTTCTTTTTCCTTCCTCCCTCCCCCTTCTCTTCCTTCCTTCCTTCCTTCCTTCCTTCCTTCCTTCCTTCCTTCTTTCTTGTCCTATAATTGAAAAATACCGAGCTTACGTGCAGCCACTCTGGAAAACAGTATGGTGGTTCCTCAAACAGTTGAAATTAGAGCTACCATTCGATCCAGCAATTGCACTACTGGGTATTTACCCCAAAGATACAAATGTAGGGACCCGAAGGGGTACGTGCACCCCAATGTTTATAGCAGCAATGTCCACAATAGCCAAACTGTGGAAAGAGCCAAGATGTCCATCGACGGATGAATGGATAAAGAAGATGTGGTATATATACACAATGGAATATTATGCAGCCATCAAAAGGAATGAGGTCTTGCCATTTGCAACGACGTGGATGGAACTGGAGGCTGTTATGCTGAGTGAAATAAGTCAATCAGAGAAAGACATGTATCATATGACCTCACTGATATGAGGAATTCTTAATCTCAGGAAAGAAACTGAGTGTTACTGGAGTGGTTGGGGGTGGGAGGGATGGGGTGGCTGGGTGATAGACATTGGGGAAGATATGTACTATGGTGAGTGCTGTGAATTGTGTAAGACTGTTGAATCACAGATCTGTACTTCTGAAACAAATAACGCAACATATTTTAAGAAAAAAGGAAAAGAAGAAGATAGCAGGAGAGGAAGAATGAAGGGGAGTAAGTCAGAGGGGGAGACGAACCAGGAGAGATGATGGACTCTGAAAAACAAACTGAGGGTTCTAGAGGGGAGGAGGGTGGGGGGATGGGTTAGCCTGGTGATGGGTATTGAGGAGGGCACATTCTGCATGGAGCACTGGGTGTTATGAACAAACAATGAATCATGGAACAGTACACCAAAACAAATTATGTAATATATGGTGATTAACATAACAATAAAAAATTAAAAAAAAAAAAGAAAAATACCGAGCTTAGCTTTACCCCCTGCCGCCCCTCTTACACAGACTGGGCCTGCAGGCACTAAGCTGCCCAAGTAAGCAAATGCTATACTCGGCTTGGCAGCTGAGACTTTCTTATAAAAAGTACAATTCCAACTGAATAGCTTCTTTCTGTGACTCCTCTAGTTTCACACTTGGTTGAGGTGAGCAGGGTGTATTCAGGTTAATGGCAAATTTGAATCTGGGTTCTCAACAAAGAGGCTTTACATGACTGCCCAGGGCACAGGAATGGGAAAAGGTCTGGAAGCCATGGAAACTGTGCAAACACCAAAACAAGACCCAAAATCAATATAATTGTTGTTAGTCTGACATTCCCAAGGCATCCATAAACCTGTATCCTGATATTACGATATCAATTTTTTCAATTATCCTAATACTCTACAAGTTCTTCTTGAAATCCTGGTGAAAGGGAGTTTCTTTCTGACCTCAATAGGGGGGTTGTGTGACATTTTAAAGCCAAAGAGAGAACGGGACAAGTCAAAGGCACAAACCACTGTGGTAATGACCGTCTAAGATACACACCAAGCAAAATAAATGAGCAGACAGAAATTTCTAAAGGGCAAAGCGGCAGAGCAATTTGGTTTTCTCCTAAGAGAATACCCTCATTGAACCAGGAGACAACCATCATGTGGAAACCATGGGGGACCTTTCCAGGTCCCCTGACCTAAATGCAAGGCCTGGAACACCCACAGGCCTGTTTCCCACTGCAGGGAGGCGGCATTCTCCCCAAGTGAAAAATCAGCCTTTTCATCTGGGAGTTGTTCTGATCCTGGACACAAAATGCTGGAGTCATGGCAGCCTCATGGGGAAGGGAGGGATGCCCACACGGCCAGCAGCCAAGAGGGTCCTGGCTGGACCACAGGTGTGTTCAGGAGCAATCCTGAGGCATACCTCAAGACCCCAAAGATGCTGGGTCCTGCAGTATGCCAGTGAGGCTAAGCCAATACCACTGATCAGTTAGCTACTGTTCCAATGATTGCCTTCCTTCCTACGGGCTGAGGAGGCCTAGGGAAATCCTGGTGACAAGAGCAAAGCCAATCACAGACATCAGTGACAAAGACCCAACGTGGCACCAAGTGTGCTAGCAACTCTAGGATTTACTTTCCCCCTGGCCCCTCCATGGGGTTGAACTGCAGCTGATAAAGAGAATCCACTGCCCTCTGGAATTGGTGTCCTGCCACCCACGTTGCCCGTCATCGGGCCCCTTTCGTTTTGAGGTCCTGTGGGACATGAGGGCCTGAGTGTGTAGTAGGCTGTCTAACCCAACAGGGTCGGCGGTGTCCGTAGCTGTCGAACCTATTGCAGGGAGGCAAGCATCTCCCCCCCCCCCCAGCCGTGGCAGTAATTCCTGCTACGTGCGGACTACTAGCCCCCAGACAGCTGCTGTTTTTTCCAGATGCCCTCCAAAGCCCTTCCTACCCACAACATCCCTCCCAGGAGGTTTCTGGTCGCCCTTGATCCTGCACACCCACAACAGTGCCAAGGCTTACCCCAGTCCCCCGTCCCAGCTACATATGATCTGCCAGTGGTTGAGGAACTCTTTCTTACTAAAGCGTAAAGTGCAGAACAAAGAATTCTCTCTTGAGATCTATGGATGCTTGCAATCACACTGGCTTCACCACACCGGGTGGGTACCCGGAAAGCCTGGCCTGGGGTGGCGCATAGGTTTTGCACCAGTAGTAATGACTGCCTAAAGAAGCATATGAAGAGAGAGTGAGGCCAAGGGCCCTTCAAGAAAGAGATGCTAAAATCAATTAGTGACATCAGCCACGGCAGAGGGATGCGGCAGCTTCAGCTCTCCCCATTGGGATCTACTCACCTCTATAGTTTAAAGAGCAAAGCTGCATCTTGAAAAGCACACTTGGGGAATTAAAAGGGAGCTTTCTTAGCTTTTCCTCCTAAATATGCCCACAAATTCTTTTAAATAAATCTCCTCATTTTCCGGGAAAAATTAGGAATGGAGAAAATTCGTTTTTAGTTTGACTCCTTTTCTAAGGAGGTTTCTCAATAAATCACCTGGAAAGATTCAGGTTGTGAATGTTTTTAAACCAAGAGGTCTTTGTAATGTGTTGCTTTTGGTTACCAGGTCCAGAATTCTCCACGGTGCAGTTTCTTGCTGCAGTCTACATAGGCCCTGTTAGCAGCTGCCCTAGGTTTGCTGGGGTGGAGATGAGGAGAAAGAGAGCTGAGAAGCTGGCCCTCCTGAGGGGCTTCCATACATGCCTGGCACCATCTTTGAGGGACTTAACTGGTATAGTAGACATGAAGGCACCATATTTTAGAGGGGAAAGTAAAGACTCAGAGCTTGCAATTATATATAGAAACTTCTCAAAGGACTAGGTAAGAACAAGTTTCCTGGATGAAAAAAGAAATCCTATATTTTTCCCTCACTGAAGAACACAGATCTTACTTAATTTTGGAAGCAGATCACCACCTGCATATAGGATGGTAGTGGGTATTTCTCATTACCCAGAGACCTCTTTTGTCATGTTTCTTGGGTGTGAGAAGGCATTGCAAGTCCCCTCCTCCACCTATGTGGACAGGAGCTTGTCTGTAGAATCTACCAGAGTAGCCTTCATTTTATTCATCTTCTAAAAAATACAGCTTTTCATTGACTTTCTCTTTTGTTTTTCTGTTTTACATTTTATTGATTTCTGCTTTTATCTTTTTCATTCCCTTTGTTCAGCTGACTTTGGGTTTATTTTACTCTTCTTTGTCTAGTTTCTTAATGTGAAAGCTGAGGTCATTGAATTGAAAGCTTTCTTCTTTTCTCATATAGTTTAGTGCTACAAATTTCCCTCTGAGTACTCTTTAGTTACATCCCACAAATTTTAGTATGTTGTGTTTTTGTTTTCATTCAACTCAAAATATTTTTTCCCAATATTTTCAATAGACTTTACTTTTTAGAACAGTTTTAGGCTCACAATGAAATTGACCAGAAAGTACAGAAATTTCTTTTTTTTTTTTAAAGATTTTATTTATTTATTTATTTATTTGAGAGAGAGAGAATGAGAGAGAGAGAGAGCACCTGAGAGGGGGGAGGGTCAGAGGGAGAAGCAGACTCCCTGCTCAGCAGGGAGCCCGATGCGGGACTCGATCCAGGGACTCCAGGATCATGACCTGAGCCGAAGGCAGTCGCTTAACCAACTGAGCCACCCAGGCGCCCAGTACAGAAATTTCTTATATGCTCCCTGCCCAGCCCCCCGCCGTCCCCCCCCCCCACACGCAGCCTCCCCTACTACCAAGATCTCATAGCCAGGTGGTACATTTATTATAATAGATGAGCCTACGCTGACATATCATTATTACCCAAAGCTCACAATTTACATTAGAGTTCACTCTTGGTGTTGTACATTCTATGGGTTTGCACAAATGTATAATGAGATGTATCCACCATTATAGTATCATACAAATACTTTCGTGCCCTAAAAATTCTCTGAAGTCTGCCCATTCATCCTTCCTCTCTCAAGTCCCTGAAAACGATCTTCTTACTATCTCCAGAGTTTCCAGAATGTCATATAATTGAAATCGTATCTTTCACTTAGTAATATATATTTAAATTTTCACCATGTCTTCTCATGGCTTGACAATTCATTTCTTTTTAGTGCTGAATAATATTCCATTTTCTGGATGTACCACCATTTATTTATCCATTCGCCTACCAAAGGACATCTCAGTTACTTCTAAGTTTTGGCAATTATGAATAAAGCTGCTATATGCATGTTTTTCTGTGATTATAACCTTTCAACTCAGCTGGGTAAATACCAAGGAGCATTACAGCTGGATTGTATGCTAAGAGCAGGTCTAGTTTTGTAAGAAACTGCCAAACTGTCTGTCAAAGTAGCAGTACCATTTGCATTCCCACTATCAGTGAATGAGATTTCTTGTTCCACATCCTTACCAGGCAAAATACTTTTTAATTTTCCTTTGACCCTTTGGTTATTAAGAAGTGTGTTATTTAGTTTCCAAATATTTGGGGATTTTCCAGACACCTTTTTTTACTGGCTTCTAATTTAATTTTACTGTGGTCAGTGTACACACTTTGTATGATTTGGATCCTCTTTAATTTATTGAGACATGTTTTATGGCTCAGAATATGGTCTATCTTGGTAAATGTTCTTGGCACATGGAAAAAAAGTGTTTTTCTGCTGTTGTTGGGTAGAATGTTCTATAAATGTTAATTAGGTTGGTAGTATTAGCCAAGTCTTCCATATCCTGATTGCCTGTCTACTTCTTCTCTCAGTTATTGAGAGGAATATTGAACTCTCCAAAAGTATAATTGTAGATTTGTCTATTTCTCCCTTCATTCTATCAGTTTTTGCCCCACTTATTTTGAAGCTCTGTTATTAGGTGCATACACTTTTAGGATTGTTATGTTCTCTTGACGAACTAACCTCTTAATCATTATGAAATAAACCTCTCTGTCCCTGTTCTCTGAAATCTGTTTTGTCTGATGTTAATATAGTCACTGAGGCTTTCTTTGGGTATGGCATCTTTTTCTATCTTTTTACTTTTAACTTATTTGAATCTTTATGTTTAAAGTGGATTTCTTGTATGTGGCATTTTATGTAGGCAATGTCTCATTATTTGTCTATAATTTGTCAATCTTGCCTTTTAATTATGGTGTTTACACCATTTACATTTAATGTGATTACTTATGTAGTAATCTAGCACCTTGCTATTTGTTTTCTACTTGTCATACGTTTTCTTTATTCCCCTTTTCCTTTTCCTGTCTTCTTTTGGATTAACTGAATATTTTATTATTATTCTATTCTGTCTCCTTTTTTGGCTTATTAGCTATAGTTTTTTGAGGGGCACCTAGGTGGCACAATTAAGCAACCAAATCTTGGTTTTGGCTCAGGTCATGATCTCAGGGTGATGAGATCAAGCCCTGTGTCAGGCTCTGCACTCAGCGTGGAGTCTGCTCAAGACTCTTACCATCTCCCTCTGCCCCATCCCCTCTCTAAAATAAATAAATCTTAAATATACATGTATTTATTTAAAATAAATATATATATATTAGCTGTAGTTTAAGTGATTGCTTTAGATTCAATGATATACATCTATATACTATACTACTTCACAAATAGTTAAGAACCTTGCAACACTAATTCTATGAAATGTGTTAATTCTGGGTTATTTTCAATTTATTACATTTTCTCTTCATTTGGGGTGTGTTTTCCTGCTCCTTCACATACCAGATAATTGGATCCCAAACATTATGAATTTTACCTTTTTGGGAACTAGATATTCTTGTGTGTGTGTGTGTGTGTGTGTGTGTGTGTGTGTGTGTGTATTTGAGCTTTTCATGTCCTACTTTTAAACTTTAAGACAGAGCCAAAGCAACCTTTAACCTAGAGCTGAATTTTTACACAGTGATGATGCAATAATATCCTTCTGAGTCCTCTCCCTAATGCCTCAAACTTTATAATATATTCCACTGTGCCTGATGGAAACATGAACTATTCCCAACCCTGTGTAATATCAGAGGATTGTTCTGCCTATCTATAAGGTAACTCTTTCCTCAGCCTCTGATAGTCTCTTCATATGCTTATACTTATCAATACTTAGCTGAAGACTTGGGGAAGACCCAGTTCAGATCTCCAGAGCTTTCCCGTAGTATGTTGTCCTGAAATCTAGCTATCTTGGACTCACCAAACTCTGAACTCTGTCTCTTCAATTCACAAAGACCTCTAGGCTCTGCCAGGTTGTACCTCATGTCATGGACACTCTAGGCAGTAAGCTAGGCCACAACTTGTTTTCCACTTTCTCAGGAATTATTGCCTTGTTCTGGCTGTTGTTTAATATATGAGAACTACTGTGTTTTTTTCCCCCCTCTACTGTTTAAAGGGGGGAGATAAATCTGGTCTGTTACTTCACTTGGCCAGAAGCATAATTTAGTCTTTCATTTTAAAGAGCAAAGGAGGCCTACATTTTTTATGTCAGAAGGTTGAAATTTAGGGGTTTTTTTGGTACAGGTTGGGCCAAAGAATTTATGCCTAAGGATGTTTATTTTTTATGACATTTTTAAGGTTTTTATTTAGCATCTTTAGGAAAACCAACTTCTTCTCAGTATAAAAGATAATCCTCTTGGAGTAGAAAGAATGCAAGAGTCATGCATCGACTGAGAGAAAACTTCAACAACCTTAGGGCAAACTCAAGGCTATACAAGACAACAAGTTTCCTCAGGATTTGTGTGAAAGGAAGCCTACTTAGGAGGGTTTGTTTGATCATTCTTCAGAGAGTGAGTGAATTCAAAACAGGGAATGAACAAACAAGATTAGAATGATTGAGATATCATATAGAAAAAGCGAATGTCTCATTTGGAAGGTGATTTGAGGCACTGTTCTCAAGAGTCGGGATATCAGGACTCAGTGTCTACAAATTACATATATTATCTTTTATAATCAGGGTGAGAGAGAAAAAAAGAGGGAAAATGCAAAATAGAAATGAGTGATTAAAGAGATTCCTGTCTAATGGGGCACTTGGGAAAGAGAATATTTGTGGTTTAACCCAAAATCTATTTGAAATTGACTTCTCACTGCCATTTTCTACTATAGAAGCTGAAAAGTGAGATACTCACTTTCTCAACATCCATTAAATGTAGGGAGGCAGTGTTGTGGCCAGTTAGATATGTGGAGAAATCTGCTGGAGGGCCACTGGGCAGATTTCCTTTGCTGTCAAAAGAAGAAAAGTCCTAATTAGTACTACCCTTCCCCATTTTTTACCTTCTTCTTGCCTTGAGCTTGGATAACATGACTGGTATTGTGGGAGCCATCTTGAAACCAAACAACAGATGAAAATCCAATTCTCTAAGAAGGGCAGAAGAGGAATAAAAAGAGGCCTGGACCCTTCTTGACATTTTGAACAGTTGGACCAATGCCAACAACTCCCTTACACTGAACCTCTATTTTTTAGGCCATTATTTGTTGGGTTTTCTCAAACTTAAAAGCTAATTCCATTCCTTGCTGATACAGAAGCAAAACATAAATTGGCAGGGCTGCACTTTGTTCGTCTGCACACTGAAGACAAATCAGTCCAGTAATAATGACCAAACACACTGGGAATAAGCAAGGCAAGGTGGCTGATATCCATGACCCATTTCTAATTATTCTTTGCCATTTGTTTTACATGTTTGTACCTAGAAAGACTGTTTAAATTGGTGGAAACTGTCCACTGACTATAGTATCAGGAACCAAATTACTCCTCCAAGTAACACACAAAAAAAGAAATGTTTGGGTAAAGCAACAAGACTTGAGGAGAGGGGAAAAAAGATTTGGTGTCCTGTTTTTCCAGGTGAGGTAAGGGAAATGGAGACGCTGAGTAACACACCTCCTCAGTTACTGATGCAGAAATCTTCAGATGGCATTCGGAGCAAATTCTTGATCCACTTCAATTTTCTCCTCCTCGTCCTTCAACTTGCCATGAGGAATTGAATGTGAAAAATGAGTACTTCTTTTCTTGAACTCCTTGAAAATTAAGAAACACACTTAGATGATCCTTGGATAATAATAAAAACCGTAATACCACACACAGAAGAAATTACAAGAAACATAAAAATACAGACCTATAGAAAATAAATGTGAAAACCTAGAATGGAGTATTTCCTACAAAATATAAATTATCAGAATTAATCCAAGAAGTGAATGTTTTGAACCAAAGATATTAGAAAAGAAATTAAAAATCCTACCTCTAAAAAAGGCGGCCTCAGGACCAAAAGATTTCTCAGCCAAGTTTCATCTAATCTTTAACATATAATTTCAATGATCTCTTATTTAAACAATTCTAAAGTGTAGGAAAAGATGAAAAGCTCCCCAATTCATTCTATGAAACAAGTATTGCTTTCTAAAAATGTTTTATTCAAGTATAATATACATACAGAAAAGTGTACATATAAGTGTAAATTACATGAATTTTCATGAACTAAACAATCCAACATAAACAAGCACCCAGATAAAGAAACAAAATACTACCAGCACTGCAGAAGTCACCATCAGACTCCCTTTCAGACACTCTGTCCTCCCCTACCTATCTCTCACTGAAGTAACCACTCTCCTAACTTCTAACAGTTAACATAGATTGTTTGCCCATTTTTGTACTTTATATAATGGAAAGCATACAGTATTCTTTTATAGCTGCCTTTTTAGGCTCAACATAATGTTTCTGAGATTCATCCATATGTTGCTTGTACTTGTACACTGTTCATCCTCGTTGCTGTATAATATTCCATTGTATGAATACCAAAATGTATTTATCCATTCTATAGTAGATGGACTTTTAGGTAGTTTCTGGTTTGAAGCTATTACTAATAATGGTGCTATAAGCATTCTAGAACATATCTTTTGGTGTACATATGTATGCATTTTATTGGGTGTCTGCCCAGAAACAGAGTTATTAGATTTCATCTGTTCACTTCAGTAGATTCATCCAAATGGTTCTCCAACATGTTTGAATAAATTTGCATTCTCACTGGCTAGGGGGTGAGCCTTCTGACTAGTTCCACATTTTGTCAACCTGCATAATTTTTTACATCTAATAAAAAGTTCACTGAAGAAGCTCACAGACCAATCTCACTTAGGAATATGCATGCTGAAATTCTAAATAAAATATTAGCAACTGGAAAACTGATTTATAAAAGAAAGAATAACACATTATGACCAAGTAGGTTTTATTCCAAGGAGACAAGAATGGCTTAACATCAGCAGCTCTACAAAAAATCTAGCTAGTCACCAGATTAAAGGACAGTAACATCCAACCACATCAAAAGAAGCTGAAAAGGCATTTGACAAAATTCAGCAGCTATTTCTAGTAAAATCTCTTGGTAAAACAGGAAAGAATTTATTTAAATAAGATTATTTACCAAATAGCAACACAAATACTCAAAATAGCTAAATACACAAACTATTTCAATTAAAATCAATAGCACTCAGAGATGCCTGCTATCACCATTATCACTTAACACTATAATGGAGTTTCTAGACAATGAAAATTCTAGAGAAGAAAAGAATTTTTCAACCACTGGAAAAAGTTATTTTTGTGATTATGTGAGTCTGAGTGTCATTACATTTGTGACTGTCATAATTATATTTCTAAAAATCCCAAGAGACTGCAGTGAAAACTTCTGGAATTAATGAGAAAATTTAGTAAGTATATATAATAAATGTGTTGTATTCAAGGTAAGCACACACACACAAAAGTAAGCTTTTTATTTATAATAAGCCTTTAGAAATGGAAATGGAAAAAAATCCATTCTCAATAATGACCAAAAGACTAAGGAACAAGACTACATTTAGTTAAAAAAAAAAGACACAGGACTTAAGTGAAGAAAAGTCTCAAATCTCAATCTTACTAATGATATAGACAGGATCTGAGCAAACAGAAAATGATACAATTTTGTTAGTTCTTAGAAGACAATATCATATGTCAAATTTCCCAAAATTAATCTTTACATTTAATGCAGTTTCAACTGCTAATTGGATAAAATGATCACAAACTTCAAATGCCTGATAATAACCAAAAAAGGCAGTAAAAAGAACAGTAGTTCAGGAGTGTGGGGTGACACAAAGATCTGCCTGACCATTTTATAAGGCTACTGTATGCAAACATAGAGTCACTGTAATTAAATGCATATTGCCATATATAGAGTACTATAAGCAGAGTATATTGAGAAATCTCATTATATATGAAAAATTAATATATGACAAAGTTGGTATTTCATTTCATTGGAAAAAGATAATTTGATAAGAAGTGCTGGAACAATTGGCAACCCACTCAGAAGAAAGTAAAGTTGGATCCATAGCTTGCATTCTATACAAAAACAAATTCCAAATGGAGTAAAGACAAATGTGAAAAAAACACTAACAACAAAAACCAAGAATAAAATGCATAAGCCATTCTAGGAGACTACACATGCCACCCAGGGGTGAAGGCCTTAATCAATAGAGAATACTTTGAAATTTTAATATATTTATAAATGTCCATATTTTATCAAATAATATACTTGAGTATATACTAATATAAAATTTTGAATGGGAAAAGGTATTATAAATATGGTAAACAAATTACAGTTTGGAGAAAACTTGCAAATAATATGATGAAGTGTTTACATATAATGTAGAAAGAGCACTTAAAATTTTTTTTAAAAAGAGTGCACATATGGGCAAAATATTAATAAAAAATGAAGTGAATGAAAAATAAAAATGACTAAAAATTTACAATGTGAATAAAAAGATACAAATAATGCAATTCACCTTATAAGTGAAATCCATATGGCTAAGTTTTCTATGGAAAAAGTACTTAATACTATTAGTGGTCAATAGACAACTTACAAGAGTTGGGAAAACTGTTTGCAACCAAGAGTAGAAAGGCTTAATATGTGTAATATACAAAAACCTCCTATGAAGTAAATAAAAAATTAAAAGGCAAACACAACAGTAAGACACACACGGATGTAAAGCTATAAATAAAAATATGAGTATTTGTGGTAGACAGAATTCTAAGATGGCCCCCACGATCTTTGCTCCTGGTGTTACTCCCAAAATAATGCTACATTTACCAAGCAAAGGGAGTTTGTGGAAGTTATTTAAGGTTACAAACCAATAGACCTTAACATACAGAAATTATCTGGGTGGGCCTACTCTAGGCACATGAGCCCTTGAAAAGCAAGAGAGTTTTCTCTGAAGAGAAAACACAGAGTCAAGTATGAGAAGGATCTGATGAATCCTTGCTAACTTTGAAGATGGCAGGGGTGGGGTAGCATTACATACAAGGACTGGAGAGTAACCTCTAAAAGCTGAGAAGAACTTCTGGCTAACAGCCAGCAAGGGAACAGAGACCTCCATCCTACAACTGTCCTACAATTTTAAGGTTTGAAATTCTGCCAACAACATGAATGAACCTGGAAGTGAATTCTTCCCCTATATCCTTTAGTGAAGAGCCCAGCCTGGCACACACTTTATCAGACACTAAACAGAGAGCCCAGTCAAGGCCACTTGAAGTTCTAACCCACATAACTATGAAATAATAAACAGGTATTGTTTTAAGCTGCTAAATTTGTGGTAATTTGTTATACAACAACAGAAAACGAATACAAAAGGTAATTTAATTATGAGTGAGATCCATAGATTTCAAATAACCAAAGAACATATGAAAAGTTATGCAGTTTTACAGTAATCAGGAAAATGCAAAAAAAAAGTAATATGGAGAAATCACTGTACACACCACCAGTCTTTTTTTTTTTCTAAAATTTTTTTAATGCTACAACAGCTATTGCTAGTGGGTATAGAAGGGCATTTTTATACTGTACATTTACTGATGAAAATATAAATTGTTCCAGCCTTTTTGGGAAACAATCTGTCAATACTTACTAAAAAATTTTAAATCTACGTATCTCTCAACCCAGCAATCCTACTGCAGGGACTCTCTTCCATAGGAGTGAAACCATCATGGTCATGAGTATGTGCACAGGCACAATTACCAAAACAGTGAAAATCTGGTAGTAAATGCCCACTGATTATGGAAGAAGTTTAAGACATCATCATCATCAGAGTATTCATCATTAAAAAGAATGAAATAGCAGCTATAAGAGAGACTTGAAGGAATTTCTATCACATATTGTTGGGTGAGAAAAGATGCAGAGGACATGTATTATCTCATTTATTTAAAGCAAACAGACCCACCAAAAAATCTTTTTATTCGTGTGTGTATATTTAGGAATTTAAAAGAAATCTATGTATGTATAGACTTATAAGTTGCTCAAAATATACATTAAATTTTAAAAGCAAATTGCAGAAAACATGTAGAATAAGACAAAACTCCATGCAGTATTTGTGTACGTGTACTTGTATGAGCAAGAAAAGAGACATATCACGCTATTACTACACGGGGGGTGGGAGTGAAATGGTATGGTGGGATGTGATGAGTTCTGCTATTATGTGTCTTCATTACTTATTGCTCTTTTTTGTTGCTTTTTTTCAAGTTTTTATTTAGGTAATCTCTACAGCCAACATAAGTCTCAAACTTAACAACTCCAAGATCAAGAGCATGCTCTTTCAACTGAGCCAGCCAGTACCCCCTTGTGTTGCTCTTTTAAATAATTGTATTAATTTAAATTGTATTACTTTTTACGTCTGAGAAACATCTCCTTTCCCTTTATTTATCCTTAGCACTTACCACTAATATTCTGTATTTTTTACCTATATTATTTGTTGTTTTCCCCAACTGGAATGTAAGCCACATCAGGTAAACGATTTTGTCTGTTTGCTGATGAACGCCAGCACCTACAATGGCCTGGCACATAGCAGTCACCCAAATATTGAGGAAAGTAATATTTTATGTATAACTTCTTTAGGGCTACTCTTGATGTTCATTTTAACCTTGTTTCTCCTAAATATCTGATATTCTAGAAGTTATCAGGAGTGTGACAGAATTACGTGACAAGAAGTACGAATGCAGGGAGTGAGTAATAATTACTTGTTGGATGTTTATTACTGCCCAACATTTTATCAGGTGTTTTGTATCTATTATCTCAAATCAATCTATCAGGCAGATTTATGATATCCTTTTCACAGAAGAGAAACCAACTCACAAGAGTTAGCTTCACTACAGTTCCACTGACAATAAATGTCCTGTGTCCAGGCCAAAATCCTGTTCCTTCCTTTGTGCTATACTGATCTTAAAAGAATATTTTAATAATTAAAAAAGAGATAATAGTTCTTACATAATACATGGGTTTAACATTGAGATTTAATTGAATATTTCACACTCACACAATTCACTACTCTGCTGATGATTCTGTAAGTCATTTGATTGTTATATATAAATTGTCTGTCTAAACTTGTTGACTCTTTTACTCCTGAAGCAGTTAAGCTCTGCAGCTCAAGGCCGCTCGCCACCTAGAACCTGGTAGAGCAGTAGCAGTAAACCGAGACCACACAAGCTCTTCCGGGGAGAGTTAATAAACATTTAGATAATTACCATCAAATGATCTGGACAAAAAGCAGCCCTGAAAACATCCTGAGGGATTTGTCCTAGATTCTCCCAATTCAAGGCAAGCTCCCCAGAGGAATGCCTTTCTTGACAATCTTCTGCTGGAACTTCCTACTTCCTTGGAAAAAAACAGACAAAACCCCAGCCAGTTAGGAACAGCAGGACCATCTGAAGGTCACAGGGCAAGAGTGGTGGACCGGGCCTGGGCCCGAGACAGTCCTGGCAGGTCGAGGTTCCAGACCTGCAGCAGCAGCCCAGAGGCGAGCAGAGATCAGTGGGGTGGTGCTGCGGAGGTGAGGGAAAGAAGGGGCCCCATAACAGGGTTCAGACACACCGCATCCTCCCCCACACGCTTTGCTCAATTCCAGTGCAGGCAGGACTGGAAGTGTGCAGCAGCGGGAGGGTGGTGCCTTCGGCATTCTGTTGCCACCTTCCAGGTGAGGTCCATATGCCCCCCCTAGTTAGGGTGCAGACCTCCATTTTGGAATCAGCCTCACAGATCTAAATACATTTGTGATTGGCTAGGGACTGGCGGAGAGGACTTTTTTTTTTTGTCTTTCAGATCTGGATAGATTCAGAGTTTTGAAAACGTGATTACTCACCCAACAAATAGTTATTGAGTACTTTTTGTATGGTAACGCACCAGGAGAGGAGCTAAGGGGAATATAGGAAAAACAAAGGAGGAGCTTACAGACACTGAAGCAAACAAATGATCATTAACTGTTTTTAGTTCATTAGGTAACAGTGAGTAATAAAGTCTGAGTTGAGGATGGGGTATAATGAAGGCATTCATAATAAGACTCATCACTACCTGCTCCCCATACCACAAAAAAGTCCACAAGATTTTGAAATATATAAAATAAACTTCTCACATCTTCCTTGCTAGTCTTTGCACTTCCAAATTAATTTTTAAAAATCACACAAAATTTGTGTTTATCTGCAGAGGCAAGCTGTATGTAACTTGCATACATCAAGGACACAAAACTGCATGGATCTCTAACCTTCAATTTCAAAAGTAAAATTATTTCTGCCTCCAGAAAGCAATGATGTTCCTAAGGAGAAAAAACAATCTTGCAAGGTTTATTTTTTTTTAATTGGAATCATTAGACGTGTATTCCAACGTATTGTAGGATATGAGAAATAGGAGCTTATTGTCTTGCTTGTTTAAAAGGCTGACCAGAATGAGTAAAAGAAAACCTGAATATTTTAGAGCTGGGAGAAAGCCTTTCTTCTGATCCTGAGATCTACAAGGAAACTGAACAGGTACTATTTCACTGAAAAACAAAGTTTCCATTTAATGAATTAAGTGGTATTTTAGCTGAATGTGCAGTTTTCAAAAACTCGTGAATGTCAACTGGCAGAATCTAACCTTAACACTGATAGCTCTGAGGGGACATTGCTAATTAACATTTTTTACATGCTATACATGTTAATTTTAACATGTATGAAATACAGCAGTCTCCATGTTGACCTGCAAACTATGTACATAGTGCTTTTCCAGGCAGTCAAAATATGGAGACATTTACCACTTGTCTACATAGCAGTTGAGTCCTATATCAGGAGTGTTACTCATAAATGACTGTCAAAAGATGAGACCAATGAATTTTTTTTCTAAAATACACAATGAATGAAATTATTCCAACAGGATATTCGGAAATACATGGCCTCAAAAGTCTGTAGTAAAATACGCAAATATATACATATATATTTTATTTATTTATTCGACAGAGAGAGACACAGTAAGAGAGGGAACACAAGCAGGGTAAGTGGGAGAGGGAGAAGCAGGCTTCCCGCTGAGCAGGGAGCCCGATGCGGGGCTCGATCCCAGGACCCTGGGATCATGACCTGAGCCAAAGGCAGACGCTTACCGACTGAGCCACCCAGGCACCCCTGCAAATATATTTTTAAGTGCTTTTAAAAGCATAGTCAAAATCATTCAAAACAGAATTCATCCTATAAAAATAATTCTCCAATCTTTCCGTGAGATTATCACTTGGCCACATGAGAACATTCTTACATGTCTGGTCTTCATGCTGACATATGCAAATGGCACAACATACCTGGGCCTATGTTAATATGGCTTCCTAAAATATCATAAAAACTATGTTGTCTGACACGTTACCAGGGGGCTCTAGGATAACTTTTGATGTAAAAATCTTTAATTTAGGTAACAAGGACCAATGACAAGCCAGAATTGGAACCATTTACTTTTGTAGGTGAAAAGATCTGAGAGGTCATTGTTCCAGGCCATTTAGAGAAAGGACAATGGGTGGTGGGTCCAGATTGCAGAGATATCTGGCGGCTTTTCCTTCTTGGTATGGTGCTTTTTTCCCCACACTCTCACCCAAATTAGCCAGAACCCAAAGTAAACTTTTTGATGAGATTTCTTTTGCTCTAATGTAAGTTAATCTTGTTTATTTATGAAAAATTACTGCCTTGGTCCCACTTCCATCAGGAAGTAGCCAGATATCAGTATACTTTAACATTTCAGCACATCTAAGTCACAAGTTGCTTGTTTTTACAACTCCTACTTAACATAAAATTTTGCTTTCTGGGGTGCCTGAGTGGCTCAGTCGGTTAAGTGTCCGACTTGAGTTTGGCTCAGGTCATGATCTCAGGGCAGGGAGATCAAGCCCCAAGTCATCCGCACTCAGCAGGGAGTCTGCTTAAGATTCTTTCCCTCTGCCCCTCCCCCACACTCTCTCTCAAATAAATCCTTAAAAAATCTTCTTTGCTTTCCACGCCGTTTATTTTTTTTTTTAATTAAAGGAAGTTTTTCAGGTTGGGAAATTTCTTTTGTGAATGATGGGTTTCCCTTACCATTACCCTTAATTTGATGATGTTATTATATGAGGTAATTCAAAAATATCTTTGGTCTGAGGTTGGAGATTGGGAAGCTGGTATATATACTGGATCTTATGAGAGCACAGAAAACTTTGGCACATGAATTAAGAATACTAATTCTAGTACTCCAAGTGTATTTAACAGATGTTTTACTGTGGGTTCTCCTTTACATTACTGGATTAATTATCTCTCTAAAGAGGAACACAGGAAAAGTCAATGTGGAGTTAGCATCTGGACCAGCCTTCAATGTAAGGTGAATGGCTAAACCATCAAGGACAAGAAAATTTTCTACAAAACAGGCCCTTCCTCTTGGCAGGATATTGCAGATTTTGTTCACTCAAATAGATCCTTCAAGTCTGACTGAGGCCACCATTACCTTTAGTCTAATTAAACAGGATTAAGAAAGGGCTTAGGGTTGTAGGAGCTAAGTGAAACAAAGTGAGTCATTTTCTGTATGGTGGGTTTTGAATTGTTTGGTTTTCAAAGTATGTAAAATATGCTAAATTAAAAATTGTGTTCCAGAAAATATGGATTTCAATTTTCAGACCTGCAGGTCAGTGCTTCTCCATAAAAGTGTCCTGATCATTGTAAGCAACAGGTGTAACTAAGAAGTAAAAAGTGGAGGGACGCTTCCTGGTTATAGTGATTGGGTTAAATAGTGCTGCTAGATTCCTAAGTGTTCCTGGTGACTACCCTAGGTGCCAGAACACTCTGTGATGGTCTTGGGAAATCCAATGCAGGTCAGAATACCACTCTGGGGTACCCCAGAGTGTCCATCAATCCATGTAAAAACATTTAGCATCCTCCTGACCTTCTGAACTGGATTACTCTAAAAGCACTCCAGCAAATGTCTGTTAAAACAGACAAAAGGGATATTTCTGACACTACTGAAAAATGTGTCCATGACTAAGGATATAACACTCATTACTACAGAAGCACACAGAACATCAAAGAACACCAGATAGTTTCAAGGACACTCTTAGATTCCACATAACATTATGGCTTCAGACTGGAACAAAGAGATTGTGAATTGTGGGCAGAGAAAGCCTTTGAAAAATAATGCTGATTTGAAAAAGCAAGGGGAAGGGGAAGGCTTATGTTTGTTAAACAGCCAAACAAAAAATAAAAACAAACAAAAAATAACACATTTTAATTTTTAAAAAATATGTAACTGAACACTTGAAAAAAATACACGTGTCCCTGAAAGTATCACTGACCCAATCTTATGAAGTATTTTATTTAATTTTACTGGCTTTCCAAAAGTTCAAACTCTGTAATGATAAATTTCTCTACCTTCCTCACAATCAATAATTAAGACTGGTCCATTACTTTGGACTCACATCTACTTTGTCTTGTACCCCTTTTATTTCGCTGCATGCCTCTCCTACCCACCCCCGCCACCAAAAACACAAAATCAAGATGTATTATTTTAACTGCAAATCCACTAGATTCCAAAATATTTCAATTCATGAGACACCTATAGCACATTATCTATATTTGTACACTTTATTTAAAAACAAATAATACACTTAGAGCCACCAAAAAAGGTATCTTAATTAGCTTATCCATACCCTGAATTTACAAAAGAAACTTCTTGCACCACAAAAATTAGCATTTGGATTAATTTACATTAATTGATATAACTGAATTTAAAAATACCTGAAGATCAAACAATCTGGTCCAGGGCTCACCAGTTGAGGGGTGGGGAATTGGGAGTGTGGAGAAAAGGAGTTACTTAGGAAACTGAACTGATGATGCCCTGAAGTCAGCTCTAGTAAACTGAAGCTGAGAAGACATAAAGTAACCGGTAGATTTCAGGACTACAAAGAAGTGGTTCCTCCTAAAAACAGATATTAGATCATATCGTTGGAATGGGTGTGGGAGATATCTCTTAATTTGGATTGAAAAAAAGTGTGTGGAGAGGGGGGTTGTATTTGTTTCTCACAAGAGGCAAACTTCAGCCAAACAATGAGAAGAAAGTAGGGCGGGAGGTATGTGATAGACTGAAGGCTTTCTGACTGCTGATAATACCGAATTTAGCAGATCTGTACAAGTCAACTAAAATACCATTCTCTGAGACATTATCAGAAAGGAGCTAACAACCAGGGAAAAATCATTCTACTTTAACAAGGCACTCACTGGTTCACAGCCTGTTAAAAATCCAGGCAGACATTTAAGTTAATCTAAATTAAAATGAACTTTTTAATTTGCATCAGAGGGATGACAAGCATGTGGTACCAGTTAAATCAAATCTAAAGCTTGACTAGCAAAGATCCAGAAAATTCTGACCCCTAAGTACCACTTTAGGAATACTGCTAGAATAGACAAGTGGAATCTAGGGATCTGTTTCGCCTAAATTTTTTTTTTTTTTTTTTTTTTTTTTTAGGATTAAGAACAAAAACAAAAATGGAACAAAAGCAAAAACAAAACTGATGCAATCCGGTAAATACTTTGTCAATCTGGTGTCCCTGACACTGACATGAAGGTCCAGCTGGATGATGGATATGGCCAATTAAAAAACTTTCAGTGCTGAAAGTAAAAATGATTAAAATCATTTACCAATGGCCTGTCCTTTGTTTTTAAAGATGGACATGTTTTCTGGACCTTCCCTTAAAAGAAACTTCTGGAATTGATACATTTCACAAAAATATACATATAATTTTTTTCAGCTACTACTTTTGTACAACTTGAATCCCAGTGTCAAACACATAAAGTACTACAATTATATAAATAACTACACAAACATAGTAACAAAGGCAACTTCTGAGTAAATAAAATTAATGATTATGTACTTAATAGCCTTGAAATAGCTTTCAAAGAATAAAGTAAGCTGAAAAAAACTGTACTTAGAGCTCTTTTTCCATGTAAATTCAGTAACAGTTTGGCTCTTGGTTGAAAATATCACAGACATATACTAACCAGAGATTAACTATATCCACTCACTATCAACCTTGATGATAAATTTTAAGCAGTTCTTTCAAAAGAAAACCAAAACTCTTAAGTCTTTCAATCTGATTTGTGACACCTTAATTCAATAAAACTTAAATGACAAAGCCTGAGAAAAGCACCAACATAGATTTTTAAATTGCATCCAATCATCATTTTCAGATGTCATAAAGAGTTGCTTTAGTTAAAATGGCAGCAATGACAAAGAGGTAGATATGAAAGATGTCATTTAAACACTATTCTTAGGTGGTATTTTAATTAGTTCAGGTGTTTAATCTAAAAATAATTTTTACTAGTTGAATCTTCATCACATAAGAATTTCATGACATGCTCTTGTGTAGGAGGGAAATATATGAAGTCCTAAAAAAGAGGGCCTTTAAAAATCACATTTTTAAAAAATTAATTTACTTAGCCAACATTTAAGAGAGCCCATCAGTTTGGTGAACCAATAATTTCTCTTTTATCTGAACTTGATTATAGTGAAAGAATAGTTATTTTTCCTCTCTACTGAAATTTCTAGGAATTCACATTCAAAATCCTTGGAAATACATGTGGTGCTCAGAAGAGCACAAAGACAACGCATGAAATGTCCCCTGAAATCCTAGAAGTTGAGCAGATACACTGAAGACATTGAAGGTCACAAATCAGGACCGTCACAGATTGGCAAGCAAACACAGACACACACATACGCACACGTGCACACACACGCGCGCGCACACACACACTCTCTCTCTCTTAGCCCCCCCCACCCCCCCAACTCAATCCTCATCCTCACTGTAAGGCTGCATTTGTATTTTATTTTAAAGGCACCTCTCATTCTCTAGCTATTGCCTTCTTGATGGTATCTGTTTTCTTAAAAGTCCTGAATGTTCAATGGAAATAGTTCAGTACTGAGAATGGAATATTTTTCAATTCACATTTGAATAGCCAGGTTTTCTTACATTCAGATTTTAATAAACTAGAATGACAGTCTTTAAAACAAGCATGCTAGCCTATAATGAATATAATATATACAGTAATTTAAACATTTAGAACTATATATTATACTGCAAAAGCAAACAGCACAACACTCATCATACTCATCATTACCTGCGGTGTATACTACCTCTAAAAACAAAAACACAAAACAGTAAAATGCACCTATGGTTTATATATATATATATATATATATATATATATATATATATATATATATATATACACACACACATACATATATATGTATATATATAGTCTATATATATTATATATATTCTTACAATATATATAATATATATTTATAAAATATACATACATTTTAGACATTTTCAAATAAATCTTTATCATTATGTCCAAAAGAAATTTATAGCAAGAATACTGAAGGAATGAAAGTCAGATAAACAAAAAATTTTTCACAAAGTTCATTATCAGTGATACAGCATAATTTCCCCCCTTTTAGTCATAACTAAAATGATTATAAAAGCTAAATACTTTGCATAACTAATTATCTGTTTAATGGCAAAAATTGCTAAACTTGTTCAATAGAAAAATACTGAAGGTCATTATATCACTTATGTTAAATATCTGTCTAGGGTTCGAGTAACAAATGAGCTCCATATGACAGCTGGGTTTTGAGAAGGGTGCTGCAAGCTCCCAGAGATGTATCCACAGCATATGAAAATAAGGCAGGGGACCCACATCTCCCGCTGATTTTCATACTATCCCAACATAGTTCATCCAAAATATTTACAAACCAAGCACTATGAAAGCATTTCAATGACTGTTTGAATCTTGAATTTGTTCATTTTGTGGATGTTCATTAAATTTTCTATAGGCTGGGGGGGGAATATCAGACACATGTCTATGCTTCTATCTGGTTGGAAGACAGCTTTGGCTCATTTCTAGGCTGAGATCACACAGTGCTAGTGGAGAAGAATCTCTGTTTCTGTGTACAGTTTCCAATGGCATGCACTGGCTTGCTAAAGAACTTTCAACAGTTCCAACATCTGCACTACCTATCTCATGGTCATTTTCCACTCACTAACAGAAAAATTTCAACCATGAGGTATAAAATGCAGGGGAAGAGAATGTCTTGGTTTTGAGAATTTCAGTGGCATAAGTAAAGCAGGCACTGAAGACCTCAGGAGGTAATTAAAGCAGTAACTGGTAGAACAATAGCTTAATCCATCATATATATGCCAAGTAAGGACACCTGACTGGAATTTTCCAGTATCCCTCTATAAATGTTAGGTCAGCAACACCATTTTTTCACTCATTGAAGAACCAAAAGAGGAATGCACCAAACAAAATGTGGAATTCTGCATCTGCATGGGAATAATATAAACGTTCACCTGGTAGCTCAAGTCCAGGTCATTCACTTGATTATACAAAGGAGTCCCTTGAGCTCACTGTTAACCAAAGCACAGATGAAATGAAAAGGTAGCTGAGTCAAAATATTAAAGCATATCTGTATATCGATCAGGCAAACCTAACACACATCTTTAAAGAAAATTTGCCTGTATACTGCAAAACTCTAGAGGCAGAAAACAGAAATTTTAAAGAAAAATTGTCAATTACTATCCATATCACCACCAGAATATGTTTTCAAGGAGTAGATATACCTATCATCAGAGGTGTCATTGTTATGACAATGGACTACGTGGGGAGAGGAATGTAGTAATTTTATTAAAAGGTTAAAATATTTATGGATATGGATTTTTGAAATCTGAGAACTATTATACATACATTTTGCTGAAATGCTGGGCATTAGTAATTTATTTCTAATTTCTACATTGGTCTCTGACATTTGGGGCAAACAAGAGAGTGTGAAGACAGGTGAGACAGTTGTGGGGATGAGGTCTATACATTAGGTCCAAAGAGTGGGGTCATGGGAATCCCAAGAGCTGGCCACATGTGGGTCACAGGCTAGGTGAGCTCAGGGAAGCCTGGTCCTTTATGACAGTTTTCCCCAGAAACGATATTGATACACTATCTATTAAAACATGCTGTGTATTCCAATTAAAGAATGGAGGAGGGGTAGGGGCAGGGAAAGAGAAAGAGAACTCTTTAGCCAAGGTTATGCACTGTACTCTTCCATCCAGATTTCCAGGGGGCTCCCATTCTTGGATATATTAATGGAGGACTTCTGGGGTACAAAATAGTTGGATTTACTGCAAAAGCAGGTACCTAACATTAACCACTCTGGGCTGTTAAAACATAATAATTATAAACTGTTTTGGTAGATGTCAGACAATTTGAATATGAGAGACAAAGAAAGAACAAGAGGTCATCTGAAGCATGGTATGTGGGTTTTGACAAATGAGTACTCACAGATAACTTCCGTCTTTTCAAACCACTGAAAGGTAAGATTTCATTGATATGAGATAACCACTCTGATACTATAAATATCACATGAATAAAGTGAATTTTTAAAATTAACAGAAATTATTATAAAGATATGCCCTGCTTGCCCTTAAAAATAAACAGAATCTCAAACCTGAATAAGTTAAATCCTTTAGTAAAAGCAGACTCTATCAACTATTCATAATGGTGACTGGTTTTTGACAGCTAAACTTTACAATGGTACCAAATCTATTTTCAAAAATGTAATACAATATAGAAATCTGCTTACAAACTAAATATTTGTTTCGTATTTCTGAATAATAATATATTTAACATATTATTGCATTTCATTTTTTTTCCCCCTTAATAGGGGGAATGCTTTGCCAGGTGCTTTATGTGCACAGATGAAAGGAGAGCTAAATTAAAAACTCATTTGAACACTGCCTGGTCATTATGCACATAGGGGTTAGTACAGCAGATATGGTCAAGATCACTGTTTTGAATACCTAATGTGTTTAACAAGATTTCTCAGGGGAGAACTAGGTCTAAATTTTTGTTCTTCCTCTACTCATTCCCAGTCATCAAGCTTTTTAATTATCCCTTATAGCATGCCCTATTTACTCAACAGGGACAAGCCAAACTTATGTTCGCTCAGGCCTGCCTAGCGAATTAGAACCACCTCAGAAATAAAAGCTCCTATTTGGGGGAAAATTTGAAACAGTTTTCAGGCTCACAGATTCAGCTGAGCTTGCAGCAACCTGAACAAACCTTAGTTTTAGAAAACAGTATACGAATTGCAAAACTATACTTTAACAAATGTTCTCTGTGCTCCTTCAGCAGAACAAAGGGCAGGATAGGCTGATTCTTGCCCTGGTCTTCTGTATCTCTTTTGTGCAGTTGATTATTTATAAAGAGCTAGAAGGTGAAGATGATGCTTGTGTCATACAAAGACTTTAGCCAGTGCATCAGCCCCAGCACTGGCTATATAGCATTTGGATGGGTGGAAAGCTACATCATGAATGGATTCTTCAAACTTTTTCCGATGAGCTGTAAACTCTTGGATACATGTTTTACTTTCTAGGTTCCATAAACGTATTGAACAGTCATGACCTGCATCAAAAGAAAAGGAAAAAAAAAAAGAAATTGAAAGGAAACATTACATTAACATGAAACTAATAAGGATAAATAAATAATCCACAGTTGATGTACTTACTGCCAGACATCAAGTACAAGCCATTAGGATCAACTGCTAGACTTGTAACAGCTTCTAGGTGGGCTACCATGGAATGGATGAGTTTGCCTTTGGAAAAAAGAGATTGTTACTTTTTATTAATAGCTTTCTTCATCCCTGATTATACGCCAGCTACCTTGTCACACTGATTTCTCCAGTCACCCCTCTTTGTGTACCTACTGCATCAATAGCTTTTCCCATAACAGCTAAAACAATGTGTCTCCCTCCCCATTCCAGTCACGGTAATAAGAAAAACAAAAGCTCAAATTTCAGATTATATTTCTGCCTTTCAAATAACAACATAAAAGTCAGTCATTTCTACACAAATATTCCTTTAAGTCATGTTCATTAACTAAGACGCAGACATTATTAATCAGCTACTTTGTATCCTTTAGCTATAGGCAAATTATATGGGTTGTGAGAACAGAAGAGACTGAGACAAAGACAAAGGAACGGAGAGAAAACCTGGCCACAATTTTGGTGGAAACATATAGAAAGGGATTAAAATATTAAATTACTCATCACTCACAGCTAAGCAAAGTCAGCAAAAGTCAAGAGCAGATACTCAGGTAAATATGGCTGCTAATATGGAGTGTTTTTCTCCCAACACAGCTCCTCAGGATTTTCCTTTAGTGAAATGCAATTCAGTAAAAAAATGGGAAAGCCCACATAGCCTAATTCAAATCAATCAGGACCAGTCAATATTATAATACAGAAAGGAGTACTCCATGAAAAATTGACTCAAGTAAACCAAATGACTCAGGGTTTCCATCTCTAACACTAAGGCTATTCAAACACTGAACAATTTTAAACAAAATATAATGATCATATGTCTCTACTTCCAACATGTTTCTACTTTTCCCCAATATATTCACAGCAAGAGATCAGTTTTATTGCTTCGTGAATGACCTTTTCATTGTGTCCGTAGTCATAACCTTGGCTAGTATCTACTAGTATTAAATACTAGTATTAAATACTAATATGTACTTAGTATTAAATAAACCAAGATGATTCTATATGCTACCATGAAGACTAGTTCTTAGCAGGTCTATACAGAATGAATAGAAACTGAGTTGGGAGAGTATCTGTTTTCATGCCTACTCCTGGACTATACAGCCACCAAGAAACACCCAAATCAGGATACTTATGGTGGCGTTTGTTTGTGGTTTTTTTTTTTTTTGGTTTGGGGGGATTTTTTTGCTTTATCACTGATCACTTTGTAATAAACACTTACCTGTATTGTTATCATAGAATTTGATGTGCCTGTCTTCATGAGCAGTGATGCTGATGGGAAGAGTGGGATGGCTGATGACTCTATTTATTTGGCAGGAAGAGTTGGCTGCAAAAAAGAAAAAAAAAGAGCAACAAGTGAGTCAAAGCTACTATTTCTTCATACAAGAGAACTGAATACTCACCTAAGAGACTAAAAAAGTAAATGATGTGACTTTAATTTGTCTCTAGTTCATTTATTCTGTGACTATTCCTAATTTCAACGTTAGGAAAGAAGAACCGCTGAGCAATACCATACTGACAAATCTAGAGGTACGTACAAATGAGAATTTTCTTTTCCACCTAAAATCAATGGGTGCTTCCCAGGGCTTAGCCTAGGGTCACTAACATTTCTCATTTTCTGATGACTTGTGATACTTCTGCTGCTTTAATAAAGTTCCATCATTATTTACATCTAGATGATACCTAAATTTATTTTTTTTATTCTGTTAATCATCATACATTACATCATTAGTTTCTGATGTAGTGTTCCATGATTCGTTGTTTGCGTATAACACCCAGTGCTCCATTCAGTACGTGCCGTCTTTAATACCCACCACCAGGCTAGCCCATCCCCCCAACCCCTCCCCTCTAGAACCCTCAGTTTGTTTCTCAGAGTCCATAGTCTCTCATGGTTCGTCTCCCCCTCCGATTTCCTCCCTTCATTCTTCCCTTCCTGCTATCTTTTTTTTTTTTAACATATAATGTATTATTTGTTTCAGAGGTACAGGTCTGTGATTCAACAGTCTTACTCAATTCATAGTGATACCTAAATTTAAAATCTTCACTCTTTCTAGACACAGAAGCTCTTTGTCACATGGTTATCACCTGAAGACAAATATGACAAAGGGAGCTTCTGAGCTCTTTAATCTCTTTCTCATCATGATAGAAATGGTCATCGGGGCACCTGGGTGGCTCAGTTGGTTAAGTATCTGACTCTTGATTTTGGCTCAGGTCATGATCTCAGGGTCGTGAGATCAAGCCCAGTGTCAGGCTCAGTGCTCAGCAAGGAGTCTCCTTGAGATTCTCTCTGTCCTCCTCCCTCTGCCCCTCCCAACTTGCACACGCACATGCGTGCGCATGTTCTCTCTAAAATAAATAAATAAAATCTTAAAAATAGAAACGATCATTTGACAGTCTACCATGTTTGGAATCTTAAAACAGTCAGCATCCTATTATGTGCACTATATAGTAACTTTCAAAGAATTTCAATTATATGCACAATGAGACAGGCAGGCCACATGTCATTAGGTCCATACCACAGTGCATGAACCAAGGTCTAGAAAAAATTGTGACTCCCTCAAAATCATGTGACAAAGCCAGTACCAACTCTATCCTAATGAGATGGCTCATGCAAATCACAAAGCTGCCAAAAATGGTACCTAAACTATCACAAGTCATTCTAAAAGTCTTTTATAAAAAGGAAGTCAATCATTAAAAGCCTTTTAATTAGTGAATTTTGTTAAGACATTTTTTTTTCTTTTAAAGGAAAAAAATCTATATATATAAAGGTAATACTAACTTAAGATATGTCAAAATTAAAAAAAAAATCATGTTATGGTCCAGGGAGAGGAAAGGATGCTCTTCTTATAAAGTCCATTATTGGGACATCTGGCAAATTTGAATATAAACAATAACTTAGACAACAGCATAGTGTCACTGTTAAATTTCCTGATTTTGATAATATGCTATGTCAGAGAATGTCCTTGTTCTTAGGAATTACATGTTAAAGGATCTTGGGGTACAAGGCTATGATGTCTAAGTGGTTCAGAATTTAAAATTAGACACATATATAGTGGTGAAGCAAATGTCACACATGTGGCAAATGCTAAAAAATGGTGAATCTGGGTGAAGGGTAGCTAGTTTTTGTACTATTTTTGAAACTTTCTGCACATTTAAAATTATTTCAAAAAAGAGTTAAAAATTTTTCTAATCTCAGAATAGTTATTATGAATTTAAATTCAAATAGAAAATGTAAATATAGGCAAAAATAGCTGTAACATTAGTGTACTCTATTAGATTTTCTTGAGGTTCCTAAAATTATGATATCTTAAAAACTGAAGATAGTCTTTTTCCAGTGTTAATGGCAAGGGACCACCCAGCCTGTTATCTAAGAATAAAACAAAAAGTCACTTGACCACGTGGAGTAAGCTCTGGGTCAGTTATACTTGATTTAAATGGTCCTAAGCAAAGAGTTTAGTTTCAAACTCAGCATACAGATTTTTTTTCCCCCTCCGGAGATAAAACACCATGAACAATATCCTCTGTAGGATCTAGCAGGAAAGTAACAACAGAAAAGAAATACTTTAAGTAAAATATCTCATGTATTCTGAGAGAGAGGTTTCTGAGAATAGCTTCAATTGTATCGAGATCCAGGAAATAATTATGATTGAAATCAAATGATGGAAGCAGGCAAAAGAGTTTTTATACAGTAATACTTTCAAGGAAGTTCTCCACTTAATGGTAAATCAGACAAGTAAGCAAAATGCAAAGAACACTAGAAATCAACTGAAGGCCTACCAACCATCATTCTAACAATGAATCTAAATCTTCCAAGTATTCATATTCAGCTTGCAACTTAGAAATGATTTACTTTTCACTGGATCAACAAGTACTCAATTACCTGCTTCAACTACCTTTGACTTTTTCAGTCAAATCACCATTGACATTAAAGTTTATTCTGATTTTTAAAACAAAAATCCTTTATCCTCTTAAATTCTTTTTTTTTCTTTAAGATTTTACTTATTTGTGGGAGAAAGGGAGAGGGGGAGCACAAGCAGGGAGAGCGGCAGGCAGAGGAAGAAGCAGGCTTCCCTCTGAGCAAGGAGCTCAACGTGGGACTTGATCCCAGGACCCCGGGATCATGACCTGAGCCAAAAGCAGACGCTTAACTGGTTGACTGAGCCACCGAGGCACCCCCAATTTACTTGCATCTTGAAACATGTTTTGGTCAGAACTTTAATTTAAAAAAACATCTGCTAAATTCCAGAAAAGAAGAACGTAGTCAACTATAAACAGGTAGGGGTAGTCATGGTAGAAAGGAATAAAAAAACTATATTACACAACTCGAAAGTAATAAAACTGATAATTTAGGAAATGTCAGTACATATTATTATAACTCAAAATAATTATCACTATTCCAATAATGCTGCCTTTGTTCAAAACATTTTTGGCAGTTTTCTTCAGAAAATGCTTCCAGTATCAGGCAAAAAGTTGACACACTTAAGGAAAAAAATGGGACTGCCAGACTTGACATCTTATTAATTTAGAGCAGTCATTAAAAATCAGTATTTACCACTCAGGACATTCATCAAAGAACTGGCCATAAAATCTGAAGGTAATTCCAAAAATGTTCACATCTTTCTTAGTTTTATATTGTTTTCTATATTTTACTACTGTAAGCTTTAGGTCATATATTTAAAAATGAGTTTAAATTTACTGACAGCCTATGTTTCTTGGCACAAAAAAATTCTCTTTTTTTCTATTCCATAGTCTCAGTTTTTATTTTTTTGCCTCTCTCTTTTATATCCAAATAGTTGAAAACTCTCTTCATGTCTACTTCCCAAACAATTCTCACAGGACCTCAGAAAAGAACAAAGGACAACAGACTGGAAAGAGAAAATGAAGAAAGCCAAAATGGAATCAGGGAATTTTTTAAGAGAAAATGAGTAGAGGCTTCCCTCTACGAAGGAGAGAGAGAGAGAAAGACACACAGAAAGACACACAGACACACAGATGCACACATGGACGCCGGGGTAAGTCTTTTTAAAGCTAGTTCTCAGACTAAAACAATAGTATATGTATATACAGTTTTCTTTATCAACTGCATCCTAAACTATCACTGTCTGGATGAAGCCTAAAGATAGAAAGCAATGGTTAAAAAGCCAAAACCACTAAAATTCTGTAGTATCTTCTTCACAATGTGAGAAATTATTTCCTGATTTTCTGTATCCAGTAAGATTTAAGATTTAAGATTTTTCATATTTCAGATTCTGAAAGGCACAACTTGATCTACATTCTAATCAGGCTGTGTCAAATTACACTATTAATACAAAATTAAGTTCTAATAGGCTGTATCAAATTACATTATTAATACAAAATTAAGTTGTTTTAAAAATGAAATGAGAAATGAAAAAGATTTATTTTATATTCAGAATAAATATTATTGTGTTCAAATATGAAAACTAATCAGTTGGTATAAAATAAAATTTGACTCCTCTTTTGAAGTCAAATGATATTCCAAATAGTATAGTTCTAAATGTGTATAAACTTTAACCCAAAGTCTTAAAAATCAATTGTAAGTCATTATATCCTTCTAAGTTACTGTGTTCTGTGATTTAAAAGGCAGAACTCTTTATAATAACAAGTATTCTTTGTAGCTGACTCTGGTAGTTATAATTTTGATGAAGCTTAAAAATTTGATCCAAACAAAGACCATTTAAAGTTGGTATACATACTTGAATCTAGGTTGGATTCTAAAGTGAGAATGCGCTGTTGTGTTTCCATGTTAAAGATGCTTGTATATCCTTTGCTGAATGATGCTACCATATGGCTTGGGTCACTGCTCACTAGATCCACAGAGGCAGGGATTCCCAATTCTAAGAGAGTCAGAACAGAGAGAATGGTGATTAGAGGGTCTACTTGAAAATGTCCTCATAAAATAGCAAAACAAATAGTCATAAGATTTCCTTAAGAATTAAAGACTCAACATTAGAATAAAAATTAACTCATAGCCATTCAATGGACATTATTTGTTACTTTTAGCCCTTATTTTGTTATTCTTACCTGTTCAGCAAGTCTTCTGTTACTCAGCTAAAATATTCCTAGAATGTAGGCCTTTACTCAGAAAATAAATGGAAAGCATGTATGGACTATAAGTTTTGTTGCTTCCACCTAACCGGAGGCTTAAACTGGCATGGTGAGAATTCTTTATTTTAAAAGCCCATCTCTTATTAGGAATTTTAATTCATCAAAAATATGGAATTAAAAAAGTAAAATTTCAAATTATTATTATTGTATGTAGAGTCATACAAATATAGATGCAGGCAACTCATCAAAACCCAGACACAAGTTATGACAGCTCAAAAATAAAGAAGGTATTTTTATCTATCATCTAGAATAGGGTAAAACTTGGTTAAACTTGGAGTGTATTTATAAACAGAATAGAATGATATGTATGAACATAATCTTTTGATATGGCTCAAAATCTAAAGTAAGCAAACAGTTCAAAAATGTGTTATCTTACAGAAGAAGAGAGATTAATGGCTAATGAGCACAGACAAAAGTGCTCAAAATAATTAGCCACCAAACTAATGCAAATTAAAAACACAATGAAACACTGCTACAAACCCACCAGCATGGCTAAAACTAAACAGACTGACAACACCAGGTGTTAATAATTAAGGACGTAAAGCAACTGGAACTCTCATACATTGCTGTCAGTGGTGTAAAATGGCACAACCACTTTGGAAAAGCTTGGCAATTTCACATAAAGCTAAATACACAATACCACTTCTAACACCCAGCAACTCTACTTCTAGCTCTTTATTAGCTCATAAAAAATACATGAATGTTCACAGCAGCTTTGATCATAACAGTCAAAAACTGAAAACAATCCACATGTCCATCAAGAGGTAAATAAACACATACACTGATTTAATGAAATACTGGGAAGGACACAAAGAAACTTTGAAGAGGTGAAAGAAATGTTCTAGATCTGGATAGGTGCAAAAGTTACGTATTTGTCAAACTCAACAGAACGTATCCTTAATATCTGGTTTTTACTGTATATAAATTATATCTCGATTTTGAAAAAACATTTTAACGTGTGCTCTTTCACCAAATACAGTGTTTTTAAAATCATTAAGCTGGAATTCAAGCAAATATACTTCCACTGCTTAAAAACACTCCTTCAAATTAAATTTAAACTAACAGTTTGTAGAATCGTTTACTTATTTGCTTGTTGTTACAATAAGACATCTTATAAAAGATTCATTAGAGCAACTTTTAAAAAGTCTGTACCTTGATTATCGTTAAATACACTTAGGGCTGGAGCAACCTCAGTTGTATTCCATAAACGCAGAGTGCCATCTGCTGAGCACGACAACAAGCGCTGATGGGCTGCACTATAAGCCAAGCCCCAGACGGCATCGGTGTGGCCGAGAAGAGGGCCTCTTAAAACAGAAGGATCTACACAAAACAGCAAGAATGCAAAATCAAGAGAAAATAAACAAATCCTAATGGTACTTAGATCCTAGAGAAACTAAATATACAGACAAAAGTGCCTGAGAACCGTATAAAACATGCTTCCTAGTTTCTGTTATTTTTCTGAAATGCTGCAATAACTAAAATGAGGCCTGGAAATAGGCAAGTGTAGAGTCTAGAGTTTATAAATTAAAATTTTTAAGTATATATTTCTCTCCTTAAGAAAATTAGGTATTTCCCTCTCCCTTCCTTTTCTTTCCATTTGTCTAGATTTTTTTAAAAAGCATGTTAACACACATCATTTGAATTTTATCCACCTTCAGAGAAGCCACAACTCTTCCCTGAGGAAATGAACAGAGATCCCTTCCTCCCCTGGCTCCTTCGGGCTACTTCTCCCCCTGGACCCCATACTAGGGATGGTAGCTATTCCCAGGAGCAACGGGCCTCTGCTATTCCGAGTGGACAGGAACGGAGACCTAGAGGAACCCCCAAGTCCTCCAAGAGCAATAACTGACATGTGAATGATGTGCATGAGAGGGAGGGAGGAAAGAGGAAGGGGGATCACTCAGCAGCAGCATTTCGTAATACAAGCCCAACTGGAAACTTTCATTATTCCTCCGCGCAGTGACTCTATGAAGCAGTACTTTCAAGATGGCTCACACATGTTAAGTTTAAAATGCCAATAATGTTATCTGTCCTCTACCTTCTCTCTGTCATACCATAAAATATTTATTGGAGACACAATGTGTCAGTGACTATTGTTAGGTGCTGGCGCCACCCAGATAATTAAGACACAATACTATCCTGGTCTCAAAAGACATTGTGGTAAGTATAATAATGGTGATAAAGACACCAGTTTCCATGGAGAGTAACTGGGTGAGTGAAAGCCTCCCAGAGAGATGACACCTGAAGTATACAGGTGGCGGTCAGTCAAAAACTAGAGGGAAGCCACTGCTGGCACAAGGACAGAAAGCATGACATGTCAGGGAATTTATGAGCTTATTCAGCCTTACTGAAGTGTGAAGTTTGAGGCAGGAAGGAGAGGAGAGGCAGAGGGTAGCTAGTCTAAGGTGGGATTTCTACAACATATTAAGGTACTTGGAAATTATTCTGAAAGCAAAATGAACCACTGAAGGGTTTTCCAGGAGCAGCTGGGTGAAGTACATATTTAGTAAGGTAACCCTCCCTGTAGTGTAGAAGACAGATTGGAAAGAATGAAGATGAAGGCAAAGGGATTGCTTCAGTAGACTGGGAGAGTGATGATGCAGACCCAAGAGAGGGCAGTGGTAAAAGGGGCAAAGCAGAAGGGCTAAATTCAAGAAAGAGTTAGGGGGTAATATAAAAAAGACGAGGTAATTAATAAGGTGTGGATAGTAAACAGAACAAGACAACAAGGATAACTCTTAGGTTTCTAGTGTGGGTAATTTTGGTGGTGCCACCACCTAATAATAAAGAATATATGGGAGAAGAACCACAGCACTTATGCGGATTTATGGGCAATGAGATGGCCACTTTGAAACGTTCTGTAGGCTTAAAGAAGAGATTTATGAGTCAACAGCTTGTAAAACCAAAGAAGTAGATTCAGTTTACAAAAAAATATGTGTACAAAGCAAAGAATGGATAGGGTCTGGACCTTGATAAATGCCAGTATCTAAGGTGGGAAAAATAAAAGTTTATGAAGGCCAGGAAACAGAAATTGTCACCGACTTAAGTGTCAAAAAAGCCAATAGCGGACAAATTTCAAAAAGGATGGAGTGGTCTACAGTTTCAGATAGCCAATACATCTAGTAAAACAAGGACTGTAAAATACCCCTTGGATCAGCCAATTGGGTAGTCACTGACAATCTCGTTATATTTAAGTGGGATAGCCAGAAGCCAGAATGCAGATGGATAAGGCACAGGAAAAGAACATGGAATCAGTAACTCCTGACTGTGTTTTCTAGTCATTAGCACCAAAGAGACACAGATGGTGAAGGCAAGAGAGACTAAACAGACACCAGAAAGGAAAATGGAGTCAAGAAAAGGCCTTCCCTTGCTCAGGATAGGAGTCACCTATATTTACTTATATGCTGAGGGGATGGAAAGAGAGAAAAGAGGGCAAGGTTTAAGATAAGAATAAGACAGAGCAAGAGTGAGAGAGAATCAAATGCAATCTCAAAAGAAACGAGAGGATGAGGTCAAGAGCAAAAGGGGAAGGATTGGTTGGCTTGAGACAGAATGAAGACAACTGATCCTCTTGACAGAGATAAAGGAAGTAAGGAAAACATGGAGAGGGTTTACCTTTCACAAAATATATGTTAAATGCTTATTAAATAAATGTTGGGGAAAATTTTTGTTCATTGAATTTCTTATCTTTACTTAGGTTTGTAGGAAAATTAATCTAAAGTGAAAATGAAAATAAATGTGGTTTTAGGACAAATATGACACTCCACACCATTCTAGAATTTAAGAAAGAACATAAGAGGAAACCAAAATAGTCAATTCCTTAATAGTTTTTGCAAGACGATTTATGGTAACATCTAGTGACAGATTATAATGTGGATTTACGTTTCATTGTACTATTCCCTAAATAGTACTAAATAGGGCACTTCTTAATTTTTAAGGCCTTTCAAGTATTCTGGTGTCACAGAGTTTAAAAATCATTAACCTCTACACACTCCAATAATAAATGAACATTCATTTTCCTTCAGTTGTTTGTCAAGAATAGTAATGAACATGTAAGTAATAGTAATGAAACAGGATTACAGATTAGTAATAATGTATCAAGTAATGTACAGATGCCTAAAATGAAGAAAAAAATTGTTAATCAGGCCAGCATTTCCAATCAATAGAACTTTGAGGGGGGGTAGGAACTGTTTTTTCAGGAATAACACATTCTTTTCTTTTTTCTAGCATATGTATCAAATTATTTCCTAAATACAAGAGTCCTTTTTAACAAAATAAAGACCTTGTTCTCTATTACCAATTTACTTTTTTAAAATATCTCATTTTATCCTTATATATGCTATGTAAAATGTGTAAAAAGAAAACAATTTATTCTTTCATATCTTCAGGGAAACACCTACCATAGGAGTCATAGGGATCGATGTTGGGGTTGGTGGTATTCCAGCCCTGGATCAGTCCGTCACTACCACCACTGTAACATTGCTCACCATTGCTGCTCATTACCACACAAAGCACTGGACCTCTGAGAGATAAAAATCAATTTCTATTCCCAAAAATCAATCTGATAATAGGACTTGTTAGAAATAAGAATGCTTAATTATTCATATGGCTTTCTATTTTTCTGCTTTCTACGATGAATAAAAATAGTATAAAAGCACTGCTCATTTTTCTTCTTCTGCTAAACCAGAGATTGGTAAACTATGGCCTGTGGGCCAAATCCAGCCAGTGGTCTGTTTTTATACAGTCCTCAAGCTAAGAATGGTTTTTACATTCTTTAAAGGGGTTATAAAACTAAGCTAAAAACAAGAATATACAACAGAAAATACACGGCCTACAAAGCTGAAAAAGTATTTACTATCTGACGCTTTATATAAAAAATATGCCAATCTCTGTGCTAAATCAAGTGAATTAGTATATTTCTTAAGCTTACCTGGAAATATGAAAAGCATGCAGTATGTGGTAATAATATAAAAATTCTTCATATTTTTATTTAGATTATCTTTAAAGGGAAAAGTCCCAATTTTTAATAACTAAACCTTACTGCATCAACTTATTTTAAGCATGAGATATATAACACTTAAACATCAACCAAATAAAATCTAATTTCAGCAAGGATCTCTGGTGGTGATAAACCTATTTTTAACACTGTATTATCTTTTTTACATTTACCAAAAAAAAAAAAGAAAGAACACCCAAAACCCCTCCCCAAAACCACTACTAAATACAAAAAATATATAACACAAATACTTAAGTGAAAGAAAATAAAGTACTCTAATCAGGCTGATGTACAGTGATGCTGACTTATAAAAGAGAAAAAGCACATACTTACTTATGAGCCCTGAATGTATAGATAGGCTCCACATCAAGAGAAGTACTCCTAAATCAGAGAGAGGGAGAGGACTTTTACCACTCCAAGTTTCAGTAGTAAACAGTATCAATGAATATATGCCACGAAATTGCCTTTAGAAATACCAACACTGTGGTAATACACTGTTCTCAGCCTAGGACAGTTAAGAAAGCTTACCTGACCCCAATCACATATTTTTATGGCCTCAAGAAACAAAATCCTTGTTTAGTAACAATACCTGCTTATAGCGCTCTTAGCATTGTCATATATATTTGACTACTTGAGAGAGCCAAACTCAGAGAACATCATGGGATTTGAGGAGATACATTTCTGGATTCAATTAACTGGCTAACTCCAGGCAAATTATTTATTCTTTTGGAACTTCAGATTCCTCTCTATTTAAAACAAAACAGAAAAATTGGGATAACACCAAATACTCACAGGATTAAATGAAATTCTACAAGTCAAACAGTCTAGGACAGAACCACGGACACAGCAGGATTTCAATAAATGGTATTTGAATTTCTTTGCATTTCCATCAAGGCTAATATGTCTGTCCTCAGGATACTTGTAAAAATTGTCCAAGTCATCAGTTTATTCATTATTCAGAACACTGAATGTATAGACAGTCTATACTGCCTAATATTTAAACTGGATTTAAAGTCAATTACTTACCATTTCTTATATTGTATTAGTTTTTTTTATAGGCATATGATTTCTCTCCTCAAGCATTTCCAAAATGTTAAGCTCAAAGGTAAACAGGCCATGTTATTACATGTGAAGGTATTATTACTAAGCTATCACCAGCAAGATACTTGTTTCAATATTTCTAAGTTTTAGTCAAGACTATATGAGACATTCACATTCCCTGATCTAATGAGATGCCCATTGTGACCAGAGAACTAGAAAGACAAAAGGCACAATTTATAACTAAGAAATAATTTTCCTCTGCTGAAGATACCTGATCCATATGAGGATTCTCTTGGTTTGAGCAAGACCTGGTTGAGCTATCTGATGCAGACTGATAAATCAAGTATTTTATCTAGTCCATGTATGACTCACTGCGGGAATGTCACTGATCTCTTTTAAACTTGGCAATAGATATCCTCTATCAGTAGCAAAACTTTTGTAATCTCTTCCAGTTCATGTTCATTTCTACTCTTCCAATAACTGAAGTGCCTGACACTGGAGAAGGGCCCATGCTGGGTTCTGGGCCACCTGATTCAAGGACACCGGAGAGGGACCTCCAGTAAGCACCCTACCAAGTGGGGCTAAGACTAGCTTGGTGATTGGTAAGAGTCTGTACCAACTCAGGTCAGTTCATGCTTAGAGAGGAACCACGGGGCCAAGGCAAGAACTAGCAGTTAAGTGACAGCAACAATAGTACCTTCCGTATACACATTTTGGTGGGTATGGAAAGTACCTAAAGGGACAAGGCCAAATGACAAAACCAAAGAGAGGTCCCTCACCCCTCTCAATCAGACTTCCCTCCCTTCCACATGGTAAATCCAAACCAAATAAACAACAGGACAGGGATGGGGTGGGGTTTGATGATTTTAAACATGCCTGCACCTCTTTACAACAACAGTAGAAACCTTCAGTATAGATAAGGGACTCCGCAAATATGACAACCATTTAAAACACTGTATAAGGATTGTAAATAGCATTCAGAAACACTGGGAAACTATCAGGTAATACACTTCTCTCTCAGTGTCAGTTTTCCAACCTACTATCAGATTGTGAGTATGAAGGGAAAAATTCAAATTATGTGACATGATAAAGAAGAAAGAACTAAAAGGGATACTTGAGAAATTGAGAAATTTAATAGCAAATAATTTAAGTATTTTTCTGCTGAAAAACTGATAATTAAAATACTCAAATACAGTTAAAGTAGAATATTCTCACTTTTTGGCTGGGGCTGTTTTCTGCAAATTCCACATTTTCAATGTGTGATCCTCTGATGCTGTTATCAAAACAGGCTCAATGGGGTGGAAAGCAAGGGCTCGAATGCCATCAAAGTGACTTCGTAATGTAAACTTAGGGTTCCATGTCTTCCTCAGTGCATCTTTATTGTTTGCTATCTATTAAAGAAACAAGAAAGATACCCATACATTTAGTTCAGGACAGGAAAAAAATTGTATTTCCACATTAATTCTTCCTGATTTGTCATTAAATCATCACATTTTGCAATTTGCAAAACAATATAATTTCTAAATATAATTAATAATCAAATCAACAGGCAAAATTAATAATATGTCAACGAAAAGTGGTTTTCTTTGGAGAAATACGAATGCTATTACAAGAAAACAGGTAACATAATAGAAAGACTATTAACATAAAATAGATCTTCACTAGGATGACTAAAAAAAAACAAAAGACAAGTAATTTTCAACCTAAATCATAGTATAGAAACTAATTTGGGGTAAGAGCTGAAAAACTAAGTTACCTTTAAACCTGTTAACATTATAGAATATGATCATACTTCTGAGATTTTTAATACTTCCTACAAAGAGCTAAACTTTCATCAAATTGGCAACAAGGTTTATAAACTGGAAACACAAAATGTTAACACTGGAAGAGATAATCAGATGTCATAAAACAATAGATTCCACTTGTAAAACACATCATGTTGCTTTTCGCCACAGAAACTCCAACCCAGCAACTAAAAAATGCACTTTTTTTCTCATTCCAACTATATTCCAGCTTTTTTTTTTTCATTTCCAACTAACAGGAAAGCCAAAGAGGTTCATGTTTAACCTTACACTAGCACCACATATGAACTCTTCACACTCCACAACTAATAATCATGCTAGGTTTAAGCAAGAGTGGTGCAAGTACTGTTAACATACTGGAGAAATATTACCATATTTACAATGACAAAAACCAGCAACGATATTAACAATAGCTGCTATTATAAGCATTATTATTTTGTACATTTTTTAAAAACTTAACGTGCATTAACTCACTTAACTGTCACAACAACTCTATGAAGGAATTAACATCCCCACTTTTCAGACAGTTAGAAGTGACTTGCATAAAGAAAAAAGTTAAGTGACTTGCCCTCTAGTAAGAGGAGTCGTCAGGATTCAAACCCAAGCAGTCTGGCGTCAGAGGCTACTCTTAATATAAACTAATTTAGGACCCAGAAGTTTAAAAATTTGCAGAAAAATTTGGATAGAGCATGTCATAATTGGGTCAGTAAGAAGACAAAATACAGGATACAAGGAACTACTATAAGAATTAGGGCTGGTTATCCTTGTGGGGGAGGCAGGGGGAGAAGTGAAATTAACTTTGACTCTTCTCTGCTCTTATTAATGAGCTGAAAGATTTTCATATGTAAGAACAATTTAATTCCTTCTGAATATCTTAATGTGGTAGACAGCCACTAAGATGGTTCCCAATCAGCCTCACCTCCTCATATTTACACTTTGTGAATCCCCTTCTACATCATAGGGTTGCTCTGTGTGACCAGTAACACAGAGCAAAAACCTTGCATCCTGGGTGTTCTTGCTCACTCTCTTTTCAAGGGCACTCATACTGGGGGAAGCCAGCTGCCCTAATGAGGAAACCACAGAGAGGCCCATGTGGTGTGGAACTAGTCTCCAGCCAATAGCCAGGAAGGAACAAAGGCCTTCTAACAACCACATGCATGAGCTTGGAAGCAGATCTTCCCCAAGTCAAGTATTCATTCAAGACTGCAACTCTTGCCTACATCTTGACTACAACTACGTGAGAGACCAAAAGCACACAGCTAAGCTGTCCCAGATTGCTAACCCCCAGAAACTATGATCTAACAAATGTTTTTTTTTTTTTTTAAGATTTTTATTTATTTATTTGAGAGAGAGAGAATGAGAGATAGAGAGCACGAGATGGGAGAGGGTCAGAGAGTCAGAGGGAGAAGCAGACTCCCCGCTGAGCAGGGAGCCCGATGCGGGACTCCAGGATCATGACCTGAGCCGAAGGCAGTCGCCCAACCAACTGAGCCACCCAGGCGCCCTAACAAATGTTGTTTTAAGCTGTGTTGGTACAATTTGTCACACAGCAATAGATTACTAGTATGTGTATTAGAACTGGAGACTACTTGCAGGGTGCCTGGATGGCTCAGTCAGTCAAGCGTCTGATCCCAGACAGTCCTGAGATCGAGTCCTGCATCAGGCTACCTGCTCAGCGTGGAGCCTGCTTCTCCCTCTGCCCTTCACCCCATTTGTGTTCTCTCTCAAATAAATAAATAAAATCTTAAAAAAAAAAAAAAAGAACTAGAGACTACTTTAAGAAATGCAGGTATAACACTAAGTTGTTTTTTTTTAACAACTGAGAGATAGTAAAAAAAGAGAGACAGAATGACATTTCTCTAGAGACATGACTGAGTTCCATAATTTATTGGACTAAATCTTTGTGAGGTTAGTATAGAGAGAACAAAAGTATCTAATGGGAACTTCTGCTTCTAGCTATGATGGACTAGATTAGGATCAAGTCTGCACTTGAGGACAAGTAGAAAAACAGAGCTAAAAAAAATTTTTTTTTTTAATGGATCAGTTATTCAATTACGTTCTTTGTAAGAAATTTAGAACACCAATTTGTGAGGGTAAACTCCATTTGTGAGAGAAAACACAGAGCGGAGGTAGCCCTGAAGCTGAGGAACAGCTTTGATTTTTGGCAGAATTTGCGAGTCCACAGCTTTCTGATCAACCTTGCGCTGCTCTGTAATCTCGTATTTCTCTTTCTCGGTGTCGAAGATCTCACCCTCCTGGTGTCTGGGCTTACGCAGCTTCTTCTTCTTGAAGTAAGCATCAGTGAGATGTTTGGGGATTTTCACACTGCTGATATCAATTTTGGTAGAAGTAGCAATGACGAATTTCTGGTGTGTTCTACGCAGAGGAACTCGATTGAGGGACAGAGGTCCAGTCACAAGTAGCAAGCCACTGCTCAGTTGCTTCAGGAAAACTACCCTCTTGCCTCTGTGGCGCCCAGTGAGGATGATCAAAATGGTCCCGGAGGTGATACTAGCTCGCAGCTTTCTCACGTGCTGACTGAAAGGTTTTTTGCCGAGGCTCAACAGCTTTCGAGGCACATCTTCAGTAGGGTAATACCTAGGCATTTTGCGAAGTTTAACCACTCGGGTACCACCGTTCTTGTCACCACCAACTGGTTTTGTGACAGTAGCAAGAACTTTCTCCTTCTTTTTCTTTTCAACCCTAGACTTAGCTGCTGAATACTTCCTCTTGTACATGGCCTTTCTGGAATACATAGCCGATCGGGAATATCTGCCAATTCCTCTGACAAGTACAGGGTTTCGGCTGCAGTGGGGCTTCCCCTTCTTTGGCGTTTTAGCCTTGGGGTTACCCTTCTTAGCCTTGCCACCGGCATCAGCCTTCTTAGCTTCAGGTTTCTTCTCCTTAGTATCTGGCTTCTCAGCTTTTTCGCCCGCCATCTTGCAAGATGGGAAAGAGAACTCAGAGCTAAAAATTTTTAAGTGAAGAACCACCAAAATAGTGAAGAAAAAGCAGACAAGAATCCAGGGGAAGACAGAAGTCTAAAAAGCCTGATATTTGGACTTTTTTTTCCCAGAGGGTGTTTACTGATTTCAGAAGGGATGGCTGAGAGGTCAGGCTATGCTTTTGACAGCTGTGCAGTGCAAGGAGATACAAACCAGTGACTGTCAAGAAAACACGGCTTGGTGAACCTCCTTGCTCTGGGTTTTGAGTTCAAAGGGCTGCATTCTTTTTTTTTAAGATTTTATTTATTTACTTACTTACTTACTTATTTATTTGCGAGAAGAGAGGACAAGCAGAGGGAGAAGCAGGCTCCCCGCTGAGCAGGGAACCTGATGCGGGTTTCAATCCCAGTTCCCTGGGATCATGACCTGAGCCGAAGGCAAACACCCATCTGACTGAGCTACCCAGGCACCCCTGGGGCTGCATTCTAGATAGAAGAGTTAACTAGAAGAATACAAGCCCTTACAGAGCCTGTAGATCAGTTTAGATTACCTGAAAAATTGAAAATGGAATGAGATAATCCAGATTTCTAGTGGCTACAGACATCTGAAAGAAGCAAATTAAAATATACTCCCTGAGGGAAGATATCTCTCTAGGCCTGAAGTTATTTCTACAGACAACTTTTCAGGTATAGTTATTTGCACATAATAAAAAATAACCATGCCTATGCAGGGTAATACAGCATAAATGAAAACAAGCAGATACATAATCATGCTTACTGTGTTCAAGAAGATAAAAGACAACATTGTAAATTTTGGAAGAAATCTATAAACAATTTAAAAAAAGAATTCTAGAAGCAAACAATATAAGACCTACATAGATGGGTTTAATTACAGATTACACATAACTGAAGTGAGAATTAGCAAACCAGAAGATGGGTCATAAAAACATCTAGGCTGAAGTATGGAGAAACAAAAGATGGAAAATACAGGGAAGGGAGTAGGAGACAGAGGATACAGAAAGATCTAACAATATAATTAGCGTTCCAGAAGGAAAAGAAAGAGAAAGAAGTGCAAAAGCAGTATTTGAAGATAAATGGCTAAGAATTTTACACTAAACTGATAAAAACATATTAAGCCAAGAAGGTCTAAGAACTTCAAGAAGGTTAAATAAAAAGAATCTAAACGTTGGCTGACATTCAAGACATAGGGAGATTATTAGAGAAAATAAAAAATCAGACTACCACTGAAAGACCAGTAATAGTTAACTTTGGCAGAAAACAATGGAAGAAAATGAAATTATATATTTAGAGCGCTTAAAAATGAAACAAAATAGAACAAAACCCTTGCCAAATGGAATTCGATACCAGAAATAATAGTTAACCCACTCACGCAAAATACAGACAATTTAATAAAACCAGAAACTGAGGGAACTGGGCACCAGCAGACCTTCACCAAAGAGAAATATTAACTGTTCTTAGAGGAAAAGAAAAGTGATCCCAGATGGACAGTTAGATGTGCAGGGGGGAATAGAATAAAGCAAAATGAATAATGTAAAATGGATAATCCTTACTGAATACTGAGTGTACAAAACATTACCTTGTAGGAGATAAATGTCTAGAGGAAATACATAACAAGAATGACATATATGTAGGGTAGGAGTTTTTTTGTTTTTAAGATTTTATTTATTTATTTGACAGAGAGAGAGAGAGCACACACAAGCAGGGATGCGGCAATCAGAGGGAGAGGAAGAAGCACGCTCCCCGCTGAGCAGGGAGCCTGATGCAGGGCTCGATCCCTGGACTCCGGGATCTTGACCTGACCTGAAGGCAGGAGCTTAACCAACAGAGCCACCCAGGTGCCCCAAGGGTAGGAGACTTTAAGTAGAGTTAAAAGTGTCCTAGAGGTCTTTGCATTAAAATTTTGATAAGGATGTGTGTGGTAATCTCTAGGGTAACAATAAAAAGAGTAATGAAAGAGTGCATCATCTCCAAATAATGGGGTGGGGGTGAATAATGAAAAATAATCCCAATACAGGCAAAAATAGAAAAAGGAACACAGAATAGGTAGCACAAATAGATGGTGGACTTAAATCCAAATATTATCAGTAATTACTTTAAAAAGAAATGGACTCAATGCTCCAATTAAAAAGGTTGTCAAAGATTAGATGAAAAAACAAAAGTCAACTAAATCGGTGCTTTTATACATACAGACGTAAAACATAAGGATGTAAAAATAGAATTTTTTTTTTAAAAGCCTGTATCACATATGTGGAGAATGGGGAGCAAAGAGACCATTTAAAATAGGTTATTGTAGTAGTTCCACGTGAAGAAGAAATGAAGTTGGATGGGAGGTAAAAGAAAAAAAAAAAAGCTATGGATTTTAGCTATTTTTGGAGGGAGAACTCAAAAGACTAATAGCCTTAGCAAGAAAAGTGAGAATTTTTGATTTGCAGGAAGAGAAGTGAGTGGTGAGGTTGCTTTTTGGAGTACTCCCTTCTCATATCCATGGTCTGCCTTAAGCGTTCTTCCTACATCCCCCATGTGGCAGGAGCTATACTGTGTTCTCCAATAAAGATTAATGAGGTATCAAAGTTGAGAGGATTTTAATGAAGATAAGACAGATTGTAAACACTTTATAAAATAAGGAACTTTTTCTGACAATTTATTGTCATGAACAATTATAAATGTATTTATAAAACATATTAATATCCAACTGTGTTGGATATTAAATAAAGGAATGCATGAATAAGGTATCAAGATCTCAGTTTTGGTCCAAAAATCACTGATGGGTCTGCCTTAACAACTGAAAAGCACCCTACAGACATCCCTGCCTAACAATAGTTAAAATCATTTGTAGGCAGGATATTCACAGGTAATGTACTAAAGAAGAAACACAAATATTGCCATTGGGCAAGCATGAATTTCAACTGATCACTGGTACCCTAAAACACAAACCCAAACTTGGTAACAGGGAATTTTTTTCCCTTATCTAAAACCAATAAACAAGCTATAATGACTATGGATTTAGGCAAAGCCCATAATTTTAATCTCTATCCAATGTGAAAAATATGATCATTTACATAATATATTCATATTTTCAAAGTTTCCAATTAAAATGAAACCAAATTCTATACTTGTGGAGAAGTTTGACCACTTTTTCTATAAAGTTAACTTTTTATTTTTAAGAAATGAGAGAAGAACAACAAAAATAAAACCACGACTCACATCATAAGTTAGTGAATCTGCTTCATTGGCCACCGTAAGGCCTGCCAATTCTCCAAGTCCCAGTTCACTTTCAAGGGCTTCATCTGCTCCCATGATAAAGGACTTCCCAGAAGAAGGAGGAAAGGTCAGTGCTTCCACTGCCGGGGGAAGACAAAAGAAACATAAAAAACCTCTGAAGTGTAAACAATTATCTCATAAAGACATGTCTACATTTATTCTTAAATGCTTTTAAATACAAAATTCAGTTAGAAAGCTCTGAAGAACTAGCTGCTTTTTTTTTTATTCTATTTATTTATTTGAGAGACAGAACACACGTGCATGGGTCAGAGGGAGAAACATACTCCCTGCTGAGTGCGGAGCCCAACAAGGGGCTCCATTCCAGGAGCCTGAGACCATGACCTGAGCCAAAAGCAAGAGTCAGATGCTTAACCGACTGAGCCACCCACGTGCCCCAGAACTGGCTGCTTTTTCTGTATCTTAACCATAACTAAAGGTATCATCTAATTAGAAAAGCACAACATGAAACAAATCCAATAGACAATTGTCCTTTCTTTTTCACAAAAAAAAATAACTAAAAAAAAAAGTAGGCTTTCCTCATTTGATATTTCTTGTTAATTACTCAAATTATTTCTATCAGTTATTAAATATATATAACAAGCGCTCTGAACACTGCTGGTCTCATTCAAAATAAAACTGTTTAATTCTATAACCTGGAAGAATACAGAAAATTTCAAATGAAAATGGTTACAACTGTAAAATGTGCCTCTATGAGGTAAAGTTAATGCTGGTGTTAGAAGTCAGGATTATGACTGGAGACAGGGAACGAGCAGTGATTTGAAGCGCAAGCAGGACTTTCAGGGCCCGGGTAATGTTCGGCTTGTTGACCTATAGGCCGAGGTAACAGGGCTGGGTTCACTTTGTGATGATTCACTGACCTGCTCCCTTACAACTACAGCAGTTTTCTGCAAGTATGTTGTATTTCACTTAAAAGGGTTTATTTCAAAGAAAATTTTTTTCATTGTACGTGGATTTTTTTTTCAAAGATATTTTTTAAACAAAGTGTCCATTTGAACATTTTCATTAGCTGCTAACTGTGCTTCAAGAGGCCAGATTTTCTTTGTGATAAGTGAAAATATCTTTATAACACTGAACATGCCAATCCAAATCCTTCAATCACCATCACAGAAGAACCAGTTAAAAGCAAAATGCCAAATGAAAATAGGAATTTAATTTGGTCAACAGTAAACTGCTGATTTTTATAAATGCAAATTATTCTAGCAAACTGTCAGAGGTGGTCTTTGAGTAGTTTTTTAGAGGTGGTTACTTTACTAATGACAAACATTTATAAGTTGATTACATGAATTTAGTAGTTTAAACTAAGGCTGTTAAAAAAAGTAAATTAACTTTTTCTTAAAAGAAACAAGTCAAGGGGCGCCTGACTGGCTCAGTCAGTTAAGTGTCCTCCAGCTTGATTTCGGCTCAGGTCATGATCTCAGGGTCATGAGATCGAGCCCCATCATGCTGGGAGTGGAGCCTGCTGGAGATTCTCCCTCTCCCGCTACCCCTCTCCCCACTTGTTCTCTCACGCTCCCAAGAAAAGAAGGAAAGGAAAGGAAGGGAAGGAAAAGGGGAAGGGAAAGGGAAAGGGAAGGGGAAGGAGAAGGGGCAGGGGAGGGAAGGGAAGGGAAGGGAAAGGAAGGGAAGGGAAGGGAAGGGAAGGGAAAGGTAGGGAAGGGAGGGGAAGGGAAGAAAAGGAAGAAAGACAAGTCAGTTAATTAATGGAAAAAACTGGACTTAAAAGGTGCTTTTCAGCTTTGGATTCAATTATGTAAGTTTAGATTCAATCATAAGTATTTGTTGAAATGAAAGAACAGTTATGGGTTTTAAAAATAGTAGAGGAAGACACTCTACTTAAAATCCTTTAAGAACAAAGGAGAATATAAATTAAGACATTTTTAAACCACCATACAATAAAGCAGCAATAATAAAAATGGGTTTTACCCAAACATACCACATATCTTCTGAGGGGTTTGAACAACTCTAACATTTACTACTGAAGAGTGGGGACTGTTTAAGTTAGAATGGCAATTTTCATGCCAAAATTTCAACAAAAAGACTCACATGAGACTATGAGGCTGGGTCTTCAGCCAGGTATTTTGTTTGCTTTCATTTTTTATTGTTTCCAGACAACTTTGTTCAGGTGTGAAATAAAAATGATTCTTAAAAAAACAAGACTAAGATTCATGGGATTTGAGCATACACACTGTTTGGGCTAATTTAAATAATGCTCTAAAAATGACCAAGTAAAACCTGAAAACAAAGGAAGGCAGCAACTCCTTCTAGCACAAACCACCGGCTAAGCACCGGCTAAGCCACCTGACCTGAGGGCCCGAGAGAGAGCAACCATGGGCAGAACTCACTTGACTGCTCTCTAAGATGCCCTAGAACTTAAGACTATACATCACATTTCTATCTGGTAACTAAACATTACTAGCTCTAATTACCTCTAATCAAATTATTGAACTGTGCCTCTTAAGTACGGCACTATCTTCTGAATTACTAAAAAAATAAACATTTATAGCACACATAGGCTACGGACCCGTTTTCTGAAACTAAACTGGAGACCAAGAAGCATCAGTCACAGACAATTAAATACACAATGTATTTGTTACATACTTTTTCTATTGCTGAAAACCTTACACTGAGGAGGAAAGCTGAGGACAACCAATGTTACAGACAGTAAGCTAGATAGTCAACGCTTCAGTTTTTTTTTGTTTGTTTTTTTTAAAGATTTTATTTATTTGAGAGAGAGAGAATGAGAGACAGAGAGCACGAGAGGGAAGAGGGTCAGAGGGAGAAGCAGACTCCCCGCTCAGCAGGGAGCCCGATGCGGGACTCGATCCGGGGACTCCAGGATCATGACCTGAGCCGAAGGCAGTGGCTTAACCAACTGAGCCACCCAGGCGCCCGACAACGCTTCAGTTTTAAGATTCTTAAATATTTTTTTTCTTTCAAGGGCACTTTCTGTGGCTTATGTAATGCTTTTGTACATTTGTCATTTAGTATATAGTACTTAGTCTACCTCTATTATTAGAGGTAGATATATATTATATATATTATATATAATAATTCTATTATTAGAATTCTAATATAATATATATATTATATATATAATAATTCTATTATTAGAATTCTGTAAGGTGAAATCTCTGATAAAACTCTTTAGGAGTTATCAGAACAAAGGAAGAACTAACTTTTCTCCTTAACTGGACCTCATCTTGGAATAACTGAAACCGATTAAAAATTCTCACACTGATAGTGTCAACTGTTTGTATCTCCTAGTGAACAACAAACATACCTAATGTTGTTCACTTCTTTCATTCAAAAGACATGTCTACATCAAAGAAATTGTACATTTAGACTATAAAGGTGTAATGTACACGTCTTCATTATTTAATGTATGAGTAATAAATTCCAAATGTACTATAATTAACTCTAACAAATAACTAACCATGTTATGGTCAAAAATTTCATTTAAAAAGTACTCCAACCATAAATCTGTCCACCAAAGTTCTATCAGTTTATGTCTCTTTAAAATGTAACTGAATTTAAAAACCAAGAAAGAAAAACACTTAATGATTTTTCTGTGGCTTTTTCCTGGACTGTTTTGTTCAATCAAAAATAATTTAAAGAGGCATATTCACTGCAAATAATTACAGTATTTAAATTCAAGACAATTTTAAAAAATAAATTTTGAAAAATATTTATTAATCATTAATATTACTTTTATGTCATACTGGATTTTCAGCTACTGTAAATATATATATTAAAATCAATTTCTACATATAGGCATTTAATACATTTATAAACAGATAAATCAGAACATCTATCTAAAAGACACCTAAGATGGTGCTATAAAAAAACTAGGAACCTAAATTTCCAACAGGGAAAGGGTTAAGTATCAAGTCTAAAATATAAATATGTAACCTTAAAGTTATAATTATGAAAGTTATTTTTGTGGGATTATTCTACTTGGGGACTATAACTTTGTAAAAAAAATATACACATTTGGACAAGGACTAAAAGGGAACAAAGTAAAAACAGAAAGCAGAAAATGTGACTAGACTTTCAGGTGTCTTTTTTCCTTTTTTCATTTATCAGTGACAAACTGCTTAAATAAAACATCTGAAAATATTTATGAGTCTCAGAGTAAACATTTGCTACCTATTTATGCTTTTGTACATAAGTACAAAAAGTACAAAGTGAAGTAAAAAGTAAAAGTACAAAGTAAACATTTACTACCTATTTATATTTAATTTTCTCATTGTTGCAATGGTATAAATAAAACAGCCTATGTATACCAAATATATGGCTTCTGTAGATCCAGGGGATGTTCTAAACTAGAATTCAGAGTTGGTCTTTAAGTTTATGCACCTTTCTTAAGTCTAAAAGATTGAAGCTGGAATCAAACTCTCTTGAATGTAAGAAAGCCTACTTTTGGGGGATACTATGTAGATCAAACATCTGTAAAATAAAATTCTTAAAGAGTCCTTCTGAATAACTGAACTTATATATGTATATCCCCATACTTTTTGTGCTCTAGTGTTATCTTTTTTTTTTCTTAAGAGGAGAGGAAGGGGGGGAGCACAGAGGGAGAGGGAAAGAGAGAATCCCAAGCAGGCTCCACACCCAGCATGGAGTCTGACACAGGCAGGGCTCAATCTCACAACCCTGAAATCAAGAGTCGGACGCTTAACTGACTGAGCCACCCAGACACCCCCAGAGGTCTTACATACTTACCTTCATCTGCCCTATTTATTTCGTGTTCAGGAAGCCTGGAGCTGGTGGGTCTGGAAGGTGAACCCACAGATGGCTGCAATGAGGGAAGTTCATCAACATCTCTCAAATTAGCAAGCATATCTTGTAGTTTTGACCTATTGGGCCCTAGCCCAAAAACAGGGAGGAAGAGAACAAAAAAGAAGAGAATTATTCAACTGCATCAAAATGGTGCCACAAACTTTATTCACATCTCCCTACATTCAGCTTTAAAATTACCCTACCATATTAAAAAATAATTACTTTCCAAGTTTTCAAATTATTTTAAAAGTTTATTTCTTGAGAAGCATTATGTTTTACATATATTTTAAAAATTAAGCTAAAGGAATAATATTGCTATTTGCATGAAAAACAATGTTCATGTGTAGTTTGAACCATTAAAAATCGTATTATTCTATAATCCTTGTATATTATTCCAAATGCAGACAGATACCACGGATTGTGAAGCTACTGTGTACTGCATTAAACAATAACATCCCTTTTTGTTTGTCTGTTTATGTTAAGTTGCATTCATTGCCTTACATCCTGAAACTATGGTACCCGAGGTGAAATCTCACGCCCTACTGATTACTTACCTGAGCTTTGATTCTTCATTCTCCCACATCCCTGTTTTGACTGTTTTATATAGGATAGAGGCTGAAACAGATCTTCGGTAGTTTTTCCTGTTACAAGTTTAATTAAGAATGGGAAAATCTTACCCATAGTCCATTATGGTTTTTTTTCCTATACCAGCAAAGAATACAACTACTTTTAAGCAATTTTAACTAATACCTAGAAATATATTTCAAGACAGTATGATTGGAATACACAATTTGACTGGAAATATTTCTACTAGACCATATCAAAAGGACTTGATCAAACTTTTCCAATGAGTAATTTTTAATTCAATTAAAAATATTTATGGTGGTTTATAAATCCATGCTTCATATATCAAGTCAAAGCTTTGCTTCAGTTCTGTTTTTATGTCTTCACTTGTTCCCAGATCACTATTTTACTAAGACAACATGAACTGACAGCAATAAACAAAATGTGCTGAGCCTCACTCTGCAGTCCTTCTATCCTCAATGAAACACATTAAAATTTCTCTTCCTGCAGTCATTTTTCTTCATCATACAAAAAAAAAACTATGTGCTATATGCCTGCCTAGTGATCATAATCCCCAGTCAGGAAATCCAATAGCTTCCATCAGTAGGAATACTGTTCCAGTCAAATGGTGCCATTTTAGATCTTAAGTGCTAAATTCCAACTACAGCAATGCCTTGATATTTGACAAGAACTGAATCATCAATATAATAGTAGGTGGATTCTACATAAGACCTAGATATCCTTCCAATTGAGAGATGTTTTACATTTGAAGACTTTCATTATTGCAGCATAAGGACTTAAAGAAATACCAACTTTAAGCCAATCTGAAAATTAAAATATTCTTTCTCATTTATGATATTTGCATTAAAATTTCAGTATAACTGGTTTTGCCATGGTCTGCAAAGTGGTAATAAAGCATGTCTCATTACGGTTTAAGATTAAATTTTTTATCCATACATTTGGATAAAAGGTACAAAACACTCTTAGGTTTTAATATTAATCTTTCTCACTGTGATTTAATTTATATTGAGGAGGTATCAAAGAACATCATCTCAGTTATGTAATAGTTGATATAATGATAACATCAAAAATAGTCACTGACTTTTTATCCATTCAAGCTAAATACCTGTAACACCTAAAATATTTTTAATAAAGATTTAAATGTTTATCAGTAATGACTACACTACTTTTTCCAACTTTTAAATACAGGTTTCACTAAACTGGATTTTAATATTACTTTACACTACTTTAATATCCCAAAGGATGCAATTCCTTTTGCCATAAAAGGGAAACCCATGTTCATATTGTCAATGAGAGTGGAAGCACAAGGAGGTAGTTTAGCCTTGCTCTCCTAAAAAGGGTGTTTTAGATGGTGTCCAGGGATGCTTGAAAGACTTTGTATTTCCACTTTACTTTAATTAGTTCTACTGCTAAACCCAATAATTTGTATAATGAATTTTATATATATATATATATATATATGATTCACAGGGCTAGCAATTTCATTTTAGCTTCCATTTTTGATATGGTAGACATCTTATTAAAAAGGAAAAAAGCTAACTGATATTACTATAAATGAAATTGGCCAAAATTTTTAATTTAGAAAATAAATACTTTTAAAAGTTGTGTATTTGACTCTGTGCCCTGCATAGCATATAGTGGTGAAAGCAAATGAACTGTTTATGAACACAGAGAATATTCAGGGGTAGAAATTAACTTTGTCTCCAAGTCCAAAAATAATATGCAATAATTTGGGTGGATTGCCAGAGGGTCATACTAGATGAGATTTAAAATTGTCAACAGCGAAAAATCATTGTGGTAATTAAATATATATACTTTAAAAATGAAATTATCACTATGTTTTGATTATATAGTCCCACACTCTCATGAGGCTCTAGATGTATTACCGGGATATATTATGGTTCCATAATCATATGCATGGTTGTTTTTATTTTTTTAAGGTCATACTCAAAGAGCTAACCATTTAATTTCAACCCCTGAGAGCAGGTGAAAAGGAAAGAGATCAGGAGCAGAAAAGAAAATGAGTAAGTGGTTTTAGGAAAACACTGAAAAAAAAAATTGGGGGATATAAAAGAGGCAAGTTTTATGATTTACAGATACAATGTTTTCCACTTACTCTTCACCCCCTTTTTCCCCTTTCTCTCCTTTTTGTATTGTTCCTTGAGTTTGGTAATTACTCCCTGGTCCACATTCCAGGCTTCAGGCATGAGACACTGGTCTTCCTTTTCTAAATAGAATGAAACAAATGAAACAGCCTTTTTAAATAAGATATTGAACACTGTAAGTCAATTCACTGTTATGTCACTGAATGACATAACAACCATTTTGTTCATCGCATCACTAATTTTAAAAAGTCATTGCTTATTCTTTAGATGTATAAGTCATACAAAATATAATATCTAAGAAACAACAATCAATTCAATTTCCTAGGTAATAAGAAATTTCTCTTGAAAAAGACAAAGAAAAAAAAAAACCCTAGAAGATTTGAGTGACTTTTAGTAAATTAAGCCCAAAAGCTCTAGAAGAAGCCCTCATTTTCTTACTCAATTAGGACTGCTCATAAAAAAATTTATTATGTAATGAGAGATTATTAAGAGATTATACAAAATAGTCTTCAATAATCTTTTCATTTTACAAATTTTATATTTTTGGCATGTGTTCATCAACTAATGATCATTTTTTTTTACAGGCCTTATAAATAGCACTTTTTTTTTTATTTTCAAAAACAACTTTATTCATGACACATATTAAAAAAAAACTCCCACCCCCTGGAAATGAGCTAAAAAAATAAACAAAATCCACCTCCCACCTCCCTGTTCCCACTTCCTCCCATTCCCTCCAAATAAAAGGGAAAAAAAGGCAAAGGAAAACAAAACAAAAAACTGAAAAACAAAAAACGCCCCCAAACCCCCCAAAACAAGGTAGTGCATTTCCCCAGGGGGTAGGGGAATTTACACTGGAGCCGCTGGGAGCGGAACGGAGATCTTCCGGCTACAGAAACCTGCAAAGAAAGACACTCAAAACAGAAAAAGAAACACAAAAGGAAACAAAAGAGATCACCAGGCAATCTGGAGGAGCAGGGAGCCGGAAAAGAGGAGTGGGGTGGGTGGCAGATCTAGCAGGACAGGAGCAGGTGGAGGGGACTGTGAAAGTTAGGGAGAAGATGGAGGGAAGGTAACAAGCAGAACAGTTTGGTGTCCTTCCAGAGCCCTGGGTAAAAAAAAAACCCTCCTACCACCCATGCCCACCTACCCTTGAGCAGCCCCCAGGGGGGTGAAGTGGGACAGGGAAACAAGGGGAGCAGTTTGAGCAGTTGAGACGTGTCCATGGCGAATCCCCAGAGTGAATGAGCAGCCCCCTGCCCCACTCCCTGGGCCTTCCCCTACTCCCCAAAGCAGGTCCCTCCTCAGCAGCTAGTTATGGGATTCTCCCCCTTCCACAGTATATCTTTTTTTTTTTAATTAAATAGCACTTTGTGAACTTATCAGTCAACCTTCATTCAAAATTTAAAGCAATTTAAGTGATTTGTTTACAAATTCATAAAAAGGAAACTGAGCTCTTAGTAGATAAGAAATTCAATCATTAATTTTCACTATTACAGGAGAAGAAAATTTAAAGAATGTGTTATATATTTTATATTAGTGTAAAATTACTTATATACTATATAATGCTATGTTTTAGCTCAGAACTCTCACTTGAATTCAAGACTCATATATCCAACTGCCCTAGACTCTACATTTCCATTAGAAAGTCTAACAGATCTCAAACTAAATGTAAAAAACCAAATTCCCAATCTTCCAAATCCAGTGTTTCATCATCCTTCCATTTGCTCAGACCAAAAACCTCCCTTTTCTTCCATATTTCACATCAAGTATTTCACAAAATACTGTTTTTTCTATCTTCCAAACACATCCAGAAACTGACTACTTAGCACATTCTCTACTTCTCTAATCTCTTAGTCTCTTGCTAGAATTACTCCAATAATCGTCTCCTCTCCCCTCACACCAAGACTATTATCAACACTGGGTTCTCTCTCAATAAAGCCAGAATGATGCTTTAAAATCAAAGTCAGATCATGGCACCCTTCTGCTCAAATTCCTCCTGTGGTTCCCCATCTCACCAGTGGTCTATGGCCCTACATGATTTGGTCATTTCTTACCAAATTCCCCCTTAGAATCACTCTGCTCTAGCCATTCTGATGTCCTTGAATTCCTCAAGCATATCAAGGCTGCTGCTATCTTGGGGCATTTGCTGTGGCTTTCTTTTTCCTGAATATTTCTTCCCTGGAAACCATATTGCTAACCCACCAATCAACTTTGAGTCATCTGTCCAAATGTTACCCCCCCAATGGGACCTACCCCATTACAATTTTAAATTGTAATCTGTCCCCTCCACTTCACCCCAACCCCAGCACTCTCTATTCCCCTTACTCTGTTCTACTTTTTCTATTTTCCATAGCATTATCACCCTCTGACATGCTCTATCATTTATGTTTATTAAAGCTTATTGTCTACATTCTCTTAGTAGCCTATATGGACCACAGGGGTAGGGATCTTCACCAAATGATTTGGCACATACAAAGCATTTGATCAGTATTTGTTGAATGACTGGAATAAACCAAAATGAATCGGAACAAATAGGAACCTATTTTTAACAAGTTAAATTTCAATCTACAGGTCAAAAAACTTAATTGGGCTCCTGAAAAGATTAAACATAATAAATTTAAAAACTCAACATTTTTATAGTTCTAACTATAATCTATCAATAATAAAAAGTTTCTACTTTCCCAGAAAGATCTAACAATTAAAAATGTTAATACTTCAGCAATCAGGTCTTATTAATTTAAACTGGGTAGCTTTTGGATCCTACAACGTCTTCAGTTTTTTAAATTAAAAGTTAAGCCTTATTGTAATCTTCACTATACTCACAACAATAGTAATGGAAGATCATGGAAGATGTGTGGTTAAAATCTATTTACTTGCCAGAAACTAAAGAGATTCTTAACCTAGGCATATTCACTCCGTTTTTAAGGGGGAAAGGGAAAAATAAATAAAGCACTTAAAATGGTTTAAAAGTCCATTCAACTAAACAGGATTTGCAATCTAGTTCTTTTAATTGCTTAAAAGTGAAATTTTCTGAATATGAACAATAAAATCCTAAAAACACACAAGGCTAAACTCCTGATAAGGAAACCTCTAGTCAAATGAAAGATTCCATTCACTCATATTCAGAAATACCCAGTACACTACTAAAGAGTAAGACAGCTCAAAGGTGAGACCAGTCACTCATGTTTTCACCAGTAACTTCCTAGGAGGTTAGCTGAAAACGTACACACATGTATCATATAAACTCTGGGCCATGACTCGCACTATAAAACAAAAGAAGTGACACAAGAAACAATGCTTTGGAGAGAAATGAATCACGAAACCCTTGCAGTAAGACTGACAATGAAAAAAGCCAACTATTATTTATGCAGATGTATGACTCCTCAGAGAAAGACTTCTGTGTAGACAGTGGATCTAGCTATATTGGTAGAACTGGTGTCTAAAAGATCTGAGTAACTTGATAAATAAACTCAGTAGTAACAATACAGAAAAGAGATTTTACTTCAATATCCCCTTGGTTTCCAAACTTTGTTCTGTTGCAAAAAAAAAATAATAATAATTATAGTCACTTTACAGCCATTATATATTTCAATGACTAATTGTCCCGTATAATTACCATCAGATATTTGCCACAAAAAAGGAAAAGAAGTGGCTTTGTTCCTTGACTACAAAAAATTCTCAACAGGTATTTGTGTTCTCTGAAGCCAAACTGATGGTATTTTGTGATCCACAAGATGTTGGGTTATGCATAAATTATTAAGAAACTTGGGTTTTTACTCCCAGAATATGATGTTCATTCTTAAGAAACTCTGCAGGATCATGTATGGGATAAGAACAGTTTTGTAAGTATGTAAAGATGTCATAAATAAATAATACCTCAATTTAAAAAAAATAATAATAGTCACTTTATAACCATTATATATTTCAAAGACTAATTATCCTGTATAATAATTACCTTCAGATATTTGCCACAAAAAAGGAAAAGAAGTGGCATCATAAGAGTTCCTGAAGGTAAAGCCCCAAGGAAAGCCCCCAATTTAAAACCAGGATAGTTACTGATTCTCTAACTCTGTCTTTAAAGAACATAAAACCACAACTAAGGGAGTCCTGGAATTCTTCAATCTCAACAGAAAATTTTCTCTCATTCTCAATATCTGTCTCACTCATACTACATGTACACACACCTGCTAGAACTGATCACTTTTGAAGAATTCATCACAATCCTACCTTACTGATAGCAACAATTCATTTCCAAACCCAAAGAACAATCTATGCTTTAGAAGTCTTCCCCCAAATACTTGTTTTACCTCATTAGATGTTTAAAATATTAAATCTGTTTAGAACAATTTGCACCAAAAAATTCTATGCCTTGCACAAACTGCTGAAATCTGCCTAGATTGAATAACTATAGTTTTTTAAATTTATACTTCTTTTTCACAGAAGATGCCAGAGATGAGTCTCTAAAAACTCTTCTATTACATTCTCAAACTCAATTTCCACAAAATCCAGATTTGCAAGTTCTACTATCTAGGCAGGAAACATAGAACATTCTGTGTATGGATTCAAATTATTTTCATGGTATACTGCTCATATTAAAAAAAGATAACTAGTTGTACAGCTTCCTTTAAACATGCACACACAGATATACACCCTGGATAAAAGGTGACAACAGTAAAAAGTTCATAGGATGTTCAAAATTTCAACATTATAAGAAATTTACAGTGTTCTTCAAGATGTTGCCCTCCTGGTAAAATACTAGTTTCTTTTGTTTACTTAACACCTTTGGCTGGATCCAGTATGTTTCCTTACCCCATTCTGTTCCATCACCTGCACTTCTAGACTCATTGTCTCCTTCCTCTGATGTAACCAAGAAGTCAAATTCCTTTAGAGCTTCTTTTGTATCTCGATCTTCACTGCTATCAGGTAATGCTTTTTTCCTAACAATCTAATGAAAAAACATGCTAAGTTAAAATTTTAGGGTATATTATGAAATTTATTTAAATAAAGGAAAACAGTATCTTTTTTTAAAATTTTTTATTGTTAATCACCATACATTACATCATTAGTTTTTGATGTAGTGTTCTATGACTCATAGTTTGTGCATAACACCCAGTGCTCCACGTAGAATGTGCCCTCTTTAATACCCATCACCAGGCTAACCCATCCCCCCATCCTCCTTCCCTCTAGAACCCTCAAGTTTGTTTTTCAGAGTCCATCGTCTCTCATGGTTCGTCTCCCCCTCCGACTTACTCCCCTTCATTCTTCCCCTCCTGCTATCTTCTTCTTTTTCTTTTTTCTTAACATATGTTGCATTATTTGTTTCAGAGGTACAGGTCTGTGATTCAACAGTCTTGCACAATTCACAGCGCTCACCATAGCACATACCCTCCCCAATGTCTATCACCCAGCCACCCCATCCCTCCCACCCCCCACCACTCCAGCAACACTCAAGTTGAAAACAGTATCTCTTTATCACTGAATGAGGAAACCCAATTATTGGCTTCTTCAGAAAGTATACCTTTGTTATGTTAAATAGCTATAATACTTAACCAATTCAATGTAAAACAGGTATCATTTAAAAAAGATATACATTACACATTTTAAAGTAATAATTTAAACTGTTCAAGGATAGCTTGTTTTGAGTAAGCTAATGAAATCATATATTGAAAACACTGGAATATAAGATAGGTATTTAAATTATAAATAGATGAAAAATGTGCCTGACATACTACTGTACTATGAGAACTACAACCATATCCTCATATTTCTTGGATGCACTGTGCAATGTACAGACATTCTAATCTAACCAAAAAGAGAACCACTTCATAAAATACAAGAGTTTTACAGAATATAACGATGATAAATGTTAACTCTACTACATAAGTCCCTAAAAAAATCTAAAATTATAAAAACTACAAACTCATAAATGCATGCCTCAAGTCTCAGAAAGTATGGTATTAGAGAAGGAAAAAAACTTCCCCCAGTACCTCTACTGTTCCAACCTTGAATCAGTTTTCTCTAATAACTCTTTATATATTCAAATTTTTTCTAAAATACTGATCTTTCCAAGTGGGACTTGACTTAGATTCAATAGCCAATCTGATAAGGGCTGTTATGTCTTGTTTTCATGTATTTACGAATATCGCTGGAATCACAAATCCAGTTGGAGGACTGAAATTTAGGCTTAATGTATGCAGAGATAACTTTTGAGATCTCTATGTCAAAACTCTTTATGAAATTATCTTCTTTTTAGTCACCTCCATTACCAGAAGCCCAAAGAAATTAGGATGAATGGTTTGCAGCTTCTTTTGATAAAATGGATTCACTATCTCAGCTTCTCCGGGCCTCAGCTTCTTCACTTCATGCAAAATGGAAATAGCATGACCTGATCAAACTTTATCACTGAGTTACTGCAAGTGGATTAAAATTATAAGGGTTCAACAAAGTGATCAATGGGACAGAATACAGAGCCTAGAAAGACTCTAAGAGGTAACAAATACCTGACTTGTACGCCCCTGTTCTCATGCTCATTCCTGGTATCACTCACCAATCACAGCACTTTTCATCTAAGATCAGATACAGCCTCAGAAATCTTTCTCAGTGAAACAGTATGGAAGTTCCTCAGAAAGTTAAAAACAGAGCTACCCTACAACTCAGCAATTGCACTACTCAGTATTTTAGATAAATACTGAGTTTAGATACAAAAATGCTAGATTTAGATACAAAAATGCTGATGATTCAAAGGAGCACATGTACCCCAATATTACAGCAGCACTATGAACAACAGCCACATTATGGAAACAGCTCAAAGGTCCATGGACAGATGAATGGATAAGGAAGATGTGGTATAGATATACAATGGAATATTAGCCATCCAAAAATGAAATCTTGCCATTTGCAACAACACGGATGGAGCTATAGAGTATAATGCTAAATGAAATAAGTCAGTCAGAGAAAGACAAGTATCATATGATTTCACTCACTTGTGGAATTTAAGTAACAAAACATGAATATAGGGGAAGGGAAGGAAAAATAAAATAAGATCAAAACAGAGAAGGAGGCAAACCATAAGAGACTCCTAACTATAGAGAACAAACTGAGGGTTGCTGGAAGAGAGGTAGGTGGGAGGATGGGCGAAATGGGTGATGGGCATTAAGGAGGGCACTTGTTACAATGAGCACTAGGTAGTATATGTAAGCGATGAATCACTAAATTATATTCCTGAAACCAATACTACATTATATATTAACTAACTTGAATTTCAATTAAAAAAAAAAAAAATCCTTCTCAGTGTAGCACTCCAGGAAGCCACTATCAGAAGAAAGCTGGTGCAGTAGATGAAACCTAATCTGCCTTCACTACCCTGGTATATATAAAAACTGAATAGGAGAAATCAAGGATTCTTTAATGCTGCTAGAATAACTGGTTTAACTATTTAGAGTATTTCCCTAAAACCTAGACATACTTTTATGTTTACAGCATATTCCAATCTCCCATCCAGCAAATCTAAATAAATAATAAAAAAAATGTTTAAAAAAATATTCATGAGAGACAGAGAGAGAGAAAGAGAGGCAGAGGGAGAAGCAGGCTCCCAAGGAGCAGGGAGCCTGATGCGGGACTCGATCCCAGGACCCTGGGATCATGACCTGAGCCAAAGGCAGACGCTTAATCATCTGAGCCACCCAGGCGCCCCAGCAATCTATTAAACAAAAAAGTTTGACATACTGAGTACAGAAAACCCATGCTGAAGGTGTATTCTTTTGTAACTATATGCTAATAGTTTTTTCTAATTTTCTCTGGGCAGCCAAACTAAGGTAGAAAAGTATCCCTGAAGAGTTATACCAATAGAAGACACTGACCTTCATTGTTCCACAAATAAACACACTGCCTAATTCATCTTCTTTCACCCTAGAGGCTTGATTTCTCCCTTCCCCCAACCCCGATGAGACACCAGATATGAATTAGAGGGGCCATCACCAACACCTTGTAGATAGAGAATTCTTGTTCTCAATGCCTGATGAAAAGGGCAAGGAAAATACGTAAGTATCTGGAACCTTATATTGAAAAGCTGAATGTATTTTCAACATTCTAATTACTAAATATGGTAATAAGTCACAAAATTAACTCCTTGGGAAAAAATCTGTTTCTAGGTCTCTCCTCCATATAACCTTATGAATGAAGATACGGTAAGTTGCAGGCCACTTTCCATCAAGTCTCCCACTTAAATAAAAACTCCTGTGTTTTTAATGGTTAGGCATATAAGAAAAGTGCAGTTGCCAACAGAGAGTAGGATTAGTAAATGGGAAGGGGTGGGGTTTGTTATAATAAGTATATATTACTTTTCCTTACCTTCCAGATTCTACTCCACTCCTACCTCTAATGAGTTTAGAAGGCAACTTAAGAATTAAGGCAAACACAAAAAAGTTATAGGTTGCACAGGGTGCCACAAAGATTAGAAAAAAGGATAGACGGCCACTTTGGTTTTAAAACCATTAGAAGAAACAACACAGATGGGGATGACACAATAGTTAATGATTCTTAATCCCATTCCTTTTCCTCCTAAAGTATCTGAATGTGGAGACTAAATCTTGCTGGTGAAGTTATCCTTCAAACATTTTAAAGTTGATCACTTTTTATACACATGTATAATTTCAAGGTCATTATTACACTTAACTAATGATACTATGGTGAGAATGCAAAACAATGATGGTAAAGAAAAATAAGGTGAAGAGGTTGATCATGAGGAAGGAGGAGATATAGAGGAGGGATATGATCCAGAATATAACCCAAAGAATAATCAAACTCCAATAGAGGGTAGAGAGCAAGAAGACAGCATATGCAGCTACACACAAATGATAGTTACTAATAATCTATGTCTCTATATTTTTTTAGTTGAATCTACCAGACTATTTTGATTAAAGAAATAAAATAACAGTTTAAAAACCTGTTTGTTCTACTAAAGATTTTAATTGCAATAAATCTTTTAAGTCATGCTTACTCATTGCTACATAGAGTTAGACTGTGAAAGTCCTTTTGGTATGTAGCTATTAGCCTGCAGCTGTGAAAATTAATGTAATATATCCTAAAACTTAACAAAGCTGTTACAAAGAAACCAATTATTTGTTTAGGGATAATTTTTCCTGAAAAACTAAAGGATTTTTGAGTCCATGCTTAAATGGGGTTAAGTATGTTTATATTAGCTATGCCTTCACTGGTTGGTCACAGAATTGCTATAATCTGCACTAACTGCAAGACAGGAACTTTATGAATTTGATTACTTAAAAAGAAACCAGGTTATGGTTAGGAATTTCTAGTAAGACCATACTTAATACTTAAAGCATGATAATCAATTATCATTTACCACTGAGCTAAGAATAAAGTATTTTGATGGGAAAATAATATTTCAATGCAACTGGCCCACAGAAATCACAAAGCAGTACAAAACTTCCAAATGAACAGGACAGAGAAAAAGTATCATACAAGTTTAGGCATTTTCTTTTACTAGAGTAAATTAAAACATATGCTATTACTACCTGTTTGGATAAGAAAAATTGGGGTAACTACTTGAAGTTCAAATAATATCCATGGCAAGGCTATATCAGCAGAATACTACTGCAGAGTGGCTCAAGGAAACAATAATCTGGAAGTAATAATTTGAGAGTCTCTGATGGAAGCAGAGGACATAAAGGAGAGAAGTTATACCCAGAAAACATTTATATCATTTTTCATATATAGCATCTCATTTATTGCTCACAAAATCCTCGAAGAGAAGATGGGTATTTATAATTCCCATTTTACAAACTAAAAAACTAAGCCTGAAGGGTAAGAAGCACGGATAACTAGTGACAGAACTGGGACTTAAACCCAAAGCTTTCAACTCTAGGTCCAGTGGACTTCACTACCTTGCTTTCTTCCTTACTCTTCTTAAATAAACATGAAAGAGGAAATGTAAACATTTTCCTAGACAAAACAAAGCATGCCCTCATCTATTACTTAAAGAGAGGAGGAGGAGGAGGGAGGAAGGAGAGAGAGAAGAGAGGAGAAGGAAGAAAAAGTAGGGGGAAAAACAGGGAAGAAAGGAAAAAAACAAAAACAAAAAACCAGGAGGAGCTGAAGGTGACAGAATGGAGAAGAGAAAGGAGAAGAAGCAAGAGACACCTCTTATTCCAAGAAACTACCATGGGAAAGTCAATAAACCTATAAAGATCTAAACAAAACTACAGAATAACTTTAAACAAGTTTGAAGAAATCTAATGGAACAGTTCTAAAAATCTGTAACATTTGTCTACCAAAGCAACCCAGACAAGAAAGACAAAACTGCATCAATTAGAGGGGATGCCAGTCGCCATCAGGTACCATAATGGGTCTGTCAGTTCTATTGTCTTATAGCACCAACAACACTGCTTTGTTATAACACAAACATTTTTACCATATTCACCAGCTCTATTGAACTATTAAAATGTTTAATGAGTTAATAAATCAAAGAGTGAGGACCTTTAAAGATTTTTTAAATTTTTGTAAGTAATCTCTCTACCCAATGTGGGGCTCAAACTCACAATCCCAAGATCAAGAGTCATGTGCTCTACCAACTGAGTGAGGCACCCAGGTGCCCAAGAGGGTAAGGACCTTTTAAGAGAAAGCTGCCATCCTAAAAATATTACTGAATTTAAACTCAATACTAAAAACTCTTAGATGAAATTTCCCCAAATTCATGAAAAAAAGTTAAGGATTTAGGTTGAACCAATGGATTTTTTTTTAAATTTTTTTCACTTGGATTATTTTTAAAGTAACCATAATGATCCCTAAAAATATTAGTATCTGTGTATCCAACTCACCGTTGAAGTATCAATGATGCTTTTCTCTCTTCCATCAAGGTCATCATCTTCATCTTCATCACTGAAATCTGCAGCTGCACTTTCAAGGAATTTGAAATTATCCAGCACGGAGGCAGAATCTGTTAACTCGGATTTTCTGGTTTAGAACATGTACACCTTGCTCAGTTAATTTTCTAAACTCAACATAAGAATTAATCTATATGTTGCACTAACTTCTGTTTACATTGTAACTATGATCCCTCAAATCATATTATGAACTACACTGATTCTTATCCATCATATTTCCATGGATTTTAATTGGCAAAGCACAACAGAAGTGGTTACTCTTTTAAAAGTACTTTGCAGTCATATCTATTTAGGTTAATTAATATAAAGAATACCCCTCCTGATTCAGTATTCTTTTGATCCTTAAGTCAACTTTAATGTCTTTCTTTTTAAAAATATTTTTCTTATTACCTCTACTTCTATTTTTCTTTATTCTTTTCCTCTCTGCAACTCTTCCTCTGACATGTGAATTTCTATAACTAAGAAAATAGCTAGTAGATACATCAGTTTTCTCTGACACAATCCTATATTTCTACTGAACAGCTAAGGAGTTGAAAAAAACAAATACACATAAAGCTACTAAAGATAACTTAAGTCAAACTAATATTACTACAAAACTTGATCCTGTTAATGAATAAACCATTGATTTTTTGAAATGATTGACTTTTCAAATACGTAAGATTTTAATTTGGTTTTCTCAAAATAAATTTAGTAAATAATTTCCTAATGGCCAGAATAGGATGATTTCTCTCCAGTTCATTAGGAAATGTTTTAGATAACAAGGCATTTTCTTAAAGAAAATTTAGCCACAACTCTAGACAACATTTCTAAGATAAATCTTAAATTTCAAATCTGGGGAGAGCTATGTTTTTGGTATCTTCCACCGTATTCTCTATCCCTACACAAATGAGACAGATTCGGAATAATACCCTTGTCAGTTCCAAAAGACAGGTCAAGGGCAAAACACAAGACAACTCAAGAGGCCTTTTCTGAACATCTTTATAATGACTTATAATAACCCTGTAGGTAAAACTATAACCAGAAATAAGGCCTACATTGTCTATGCCTACACAAAGAAACAATCTAATCTTACATTTGTATAAATAAGTTAATGCAGTCTTAAATATTAATGAATATATTTAAGAAGGCTCCAGTGACATTTATTTATAAAAGTTCGTTTATAGGAGTCCATCCTATTTTTGAACCTTTACCTAAATCCCATTAATTTTAATGTTCCAAATAACAGAAATGATGTTCTCACTAGAAAATGTATAGAATTCAATTAAAACCATTCTTATAGTCCAAACATGCAGTAAAATGAAGAAAAATAATATTCAAACAATAAAAAAATTTAAAGAAAAAAAAAAATTCAAATCCCCCCAAAAAAAAGAATCATGCCAAATTTATTTTCAATAAAGAATGTCCTTATTTAACTACTCATGTTCATTTTAAGCAGAATTACATATAATTGTATGACACATGATCCAAAAAGCAAAACAAAATATTTCAAACAGCTACTGAATTTTCCACTTTTCTATCAATTAAAAACATACACTTAATATAGATATTTTTCAAAGGAAAAGATGAGTTACGGTATTATTAAATACACAAATGGCTAAGAAAACATTTACTTCTAAGAAATTTGAGGAATTTATAGGATTTTTAGGTCACCAGGAATGAAATTACATTCTTCTAAGATTTGAACTGAATCTCCTAAAGATGATCTTTTGTGAAGTTCTAATAGTAAATGACTGAGCTTCAAGATATTAAAATCTGTATTAAACCTACAGATTTCAAGCAAATAAAAATATCTTTAAAATATTCTTAAAATAATCATAAATAACTCTAATCCCTATGGGTTATCTTCTACCAAATGAAATTTCAATTTTTTAATTCAACTTTATAATAAATCATTTCTGTAGCAGTATCTAAAATGCAAGTATCACAAGTGTCACCCATAAACCAAAACTATTTAATAAGCACTAAAATTTTAGCTAAAACTTTCTAGACAGAATACTTACCCAATCATTGCCGTCTCTTTAACTTCGGCCTCTGTGCCATTTATAACTGAATCCTGATTTTTGTCATCTTCCCTGTCAGTGACATCACTTGAAAAGCCCAACAAAGCTCGCACTCGTTTAGATTTCACATCTAGAATGGTATCTGTGTAACCCACCTCCTGTAGATACCTGCATGTGAAGAAGATCCTTACAATTCAGTCATATTGGAATCAGTATTCTATAACTTAACATGTAAATAAAAGTATTTCATTAAATTCATTGCCTGCGTAAGACTTAACAGTACAGTACTATGCTAGTAAGATGTGCTAATAAATAATCTTCCAGCTGCAGATGGAGCTGTCTCTTGCAGTACCAGCCTCTATGGTCACTGAAAAAAAATCAAAGAACTATACAATACACCATTCATTACATTTATCATAAGAAGAAGCTGTTCCTTAATATACCTAATAGCACATTCTTTCTTCTAGGCAGCAAACTCACTCTCAGATTCTTACAACAGTAATTATTATAACCAGTAGTTTTTTGTTTTTTTTTTTTTTACATTTCCGATATAGAAAGTTATTGAATCGTTTGAGATCCAGAGAGGATATTTCTAGCATATTTGGTTTCCTCCATGACACACAAGAAGAGTATATTCCAAAGAGTCATTTCTACAGAAAGGAAGCTTTTATCCTGAGACAACTCTAAAATAAAAATAGCCCACAGTTCAACTGTGGATGTGGGATGACTGTGTGCACGTGGGAGTGTGTGTTACAGAGAGGCAGCAGAAGAAAAGAGAATAGTTTTGTACTGAGAACTAGATCTGGGTCTAAAGCCCATTTCTGCTACTTTCTTCCTGTGTTAACTTTAATTCTCCTGGACCTCAGTTTTCTTCCCCCTAAAAGTGGCACAACTCGTTTAGTGGATGACATAAAGAAGGCACTCAATATCCATTAACAACAAAGATGACAAAAAAAGACCAAAAGGAATATGAAAAAGGCAAATGTCATTACTAATGCCATTAACAAATGTGATAGACAAATATTAGGCATGAACCTGTAAGTAAGCAGCAAATCTATGACATTAAGGAGAAAACAAAGGTGGACAAGATAACCAGTCTGAAGTCAGTTTATTTCAACATCTGGTATTAACAGATTAACAGCTCAAAGACATATTTCACAAAGATATGTGACCAAAGTGGAGTAAGTGTATCTTATCAAATCAAGATACTCATTTTTCAATACTATCTGATATTTACAGAAAGGTTTTGATTAAAATTTGGACAATAAATGTTTAACTTTCTTGAATTTAATCAGTTCTTACAAACCAACAGGTTTTTCTGTTCTAAACAAATATTGGATACATATCTTTGGCAACAAAATCACATTAGAGATAACTGTTTCAAAAACCGCTCTTTCCATAGGTAAGTTGGCTTTACTCAGTAGCTACCTCCCTTAATTCATTGATAAAATGTCACCTTTACTTTAAAGAGACAGATTTATGAGTCTTAAAGTTTTTGAAAACTATCTCAGATTGCTTACTACAGTAACTACTTCTCATAAAAAAGAAAATGAGCACTTTAAAAACACATTTATGAAAGAAATGTAATACATCATATTTAAGACCAAGGTGAGGGCACGAGGAAAACCACTTATTAAATGTTAGTGAATTCTCATTTTTTTCTAATGCTGAATAGATAACAAATACATAAAAGGAGACATTTTAATATTCTCTTCCCATTAGGCAAAAGAAATGGTTGGCACAAATCCACTCTGGAAACCACTGGTGCAGACTACTCACAAGAAACTCAAAACTCCAAAAACATTTCATTTTAATGAAGCACAAATCAGAATACCAATTTCAAATGTGATATGCAAGGATAAGGCAGTGAGCTAGTTAAGTGGGCTGTAGCCTACCACCTGACATGTGAACCTCATTCCAGCTTTGTTTCCTCTTTATAGTCTCAAATACACATTTTATAGAAGAAACTACATGGTAATGCAGTATTTGCAAATTTGGGAAGTTAAAAAAGTTCTTCAATCTATTTAAAATAGAAAGTTAAAAAACATAACACAAAATTACATCTAAATATTGATTAGACTTACATTAAGACATACCTATGTTCAGGTATAAAAGATGCAAAAGGTAACTTTAAGGGTATAGAATTCTTTTTTAAAAAAAGATTTTATTTATTTATTTGAGAGAGAAAGCAGAAGCAGGGGAGGGGGAGGGGTAGAGGGAGAAGCAGACTCCCCGCTGAGCAGGAAGCCCAATGCGGGGCTTGATCCCAGGATCCTGGGATCATGACCTAAGTGGAAGGCAGATGCTTAACGACTCAGCCACCCAGGTGCCCCTAGAATTCTTTCAAATGTAAACATAAGTGTATATTAAAATTTAGAAGCTTAAAGGTATACTCTTTAAGTTAAAATTATAAAAACAGAATTTATTCTTGGTAATTCTTATTAATATTTAATGAAAAATAAAACCTATCACAGAGGAAAAAATGTTTACTATGAAAAAGGAACAACAATTCAATTAAGCTTTTTCACAGCAGCAGTCTTAATAATAAAAGATAAAATTATTGAGTTGAAAATGCAAAAAAAAAAAATACATATATATGTATCCTGATGAAAACAGACTTTTCTTTGTTTGACCACGGGATACTTACTGTCTGAGTAGTTGTCGACCTTGTTTCCACATTAACTGGCTGTTTTGCTGTGGCTGTACCTCTGTTTCATTACCTTCATCTGGAAAACATTAAATCATAATAAAAGTACCTTGTTTTATTCATTAGAGGGCATCTCAATTCATAAAATATGTCCAATAAAAATTTTTAAGATTAAGAATATGCAAAACTACACTGTAAGGTATATTTTAGGACAATGTATATTGTTTTTTTAATCTAATTTCCATAACAAAAATAATATAGATTCATGATTGCTACTAGATTCCCCTGAGCATAGGAGAACAAAAATAAAGACATTTTCCCAATCTCTAGTAGCCTGAGAATTTTCATCCAGGACAAAGACCTATTCAAATGAAGTCACACAATAAGAGTCAAATGAAAGTATTATGGAGCACCACATCAGAGCTAGAACAAAGCACTCAGGAATGATGACAGAAAAGCCAGTTTGGTAAAGGGTAGATAGGAAAGAAATAACTTCAATCCAAATCTATTTCCTTCACTAGTTACTAAATGAAAATTTCAAGTATTCTTTTGAAGACATTCTTTGAATGAAAACACCTAAGAAATCTTGTAAAGCTTAAATGCATCATTTGGTAGAAAGTGAACCCTTGCAAGAGGATAGTAAAATAAAAAGAGCCTTCTCTGTGATAAATCTGGACTACAGAATTTCCAAACTATACTCGGATTAACTTTAAAAATACAAAAAAGTTCACACTTTCTATCAGCCCTTGATCAAACTATAAGAAACTGTGATCTTTTTACAGGGTTTTAGTCACATGGAGATGTAAGAGAGACTGGGAAAATTTGTTTTATGATATTGATGTTAAGCATTTACTGTGTTCCAGATGCTGTGTTAAAAACACATTCATTATCTCTTTTAATCTTTACAACCTCAAAAGATAGGTGTTATTACTATCCCTATTTTAAAGATGAGAAAGATGAGTTTTATAAGTTAATTGTATGATTTCCAAGTTAGAAACACAGTTGTAAGTGCTGAAATCACGTCTGACTCCAGAGCTCATGTATTTAAAGAAATATGTAAATAAGAATGAGATCTTCCATTTTCATTTTTCTCTTAAATTAATTAGGCCAAGCTCTGTGATATACCAAAGAAACAGCAGTAGACCAGACTGTGGCAGGAGGATTAAGTTATCTCAACAAGGTAGATTACTTTGGGATAATCTCAGAAGGTATATAGTTTAAAAAAGGGGCAAAAATAATGTCCCCATACTAAGGAAAAACAACATACATCTTGTTTCCATTGACCCACAAATTCAGGAACTATGGTTCACAAATGGTTCCACAAATTCAGGAATATACTACGGTATGTTCTAATATATCTTCAGTCAAGTAAGCTATACTTGCCAAGTAAGAATACTTACACTGGCATTTTAAAAGACTAAAAATTTCATATGTGAAGGAACTTTTGAGGTCATCTGATTTCCCATCAGTATAGGCCTCTCTATTCCACCCTCAGACATACTCGACTGCCTTTGCCTACTTTGGAAGCTAGTGATGTTACCAAAGTACGACACATACACTCAGTGGAACACTACTTACAAGGAATGAACTATAGATACACACCAACATGAATGAATCTCAAATGCATTATGCTAAATGAGAAAAGCTAGAATCATAAGGCTATATTCTGTGTGATTCTCGAATTCATATGACTTTCTGGAAAAGGCAAAACTATAGGAACATAAAACAGATGAGTGGCTGCCAGGGGATTAGACTGGGGACAAAAGGGTGGACAACAAAGGGCAGTAGTAACGAAACTGTGTTTGTGAAAACACTAAAAAGGTGAATTTTACTTATGTAAATGATGCCTCAATAAAAAATAAATTAAGCCAGGGCGCCTGGGTGGCTCAGTCGTTAAGCGTCTGCCTTCGGCTCAGGTCATGGTCCCAGGGTCCTGGGATCGAGCCCCGCATCGGGCTCCCTGCTCCGCGGGAAGCCTGCTTCTCCCTCTCCCACTCCCTCTGCTTGTGTTCCCTCTCTCACTGTCTCTCTCTCTGACAAATAAATAAATAAAATCTTTAAAAAATAATTAAAAAAAAATAAATAAATAAATTAAGCCAAATCAAGTAAGAATGCATCTTCACCCTCTTTAAAAAAGTGTATCCATGTACTGAGATAAAATCTGACTCCCTGGGTAACATGTTTTAAAAAAAAGTCTGAAGTTAAAAGAGAAAAAAAACTTTTGTACATGTGAACTTGATTTTCCCCACATTCCAATATTCAAGCTAAAATTCACAGCTCTCTCAATCAACTATCAGATTCACTCTCACCTTATCAAGTTTAAAAAAAAATGACATCATACAAAAGTAAGGATTTTAAAGTGGTAAGAGTTGAACCACTTGGCAATAAAAAAAAGTAGTTGACTGGTAGTTCCAGTCAAGTTAGAGTAACAGGGACCCAATTTACCCTCCTGCTTGAAACAACTATAAAACAAAATAGATGAAATCATGGTTAAGACCTGATGTCAGACAACAAAGGACAACAATCCCTGAGAGAAAGGAAACACACAGTGAGCCCTGTGATTATTCCAGCTTACTGCCTTGACAGAGTTTCTAGATTGTGGCATAGGAAGGGGAACAAAAACAGTATCTGAGGAAAGAATGGCTGAAAAGTTGTATATTTCATGAAAACTCTAAATCCACAGATCCAAGAGACTCAATGAACCCCAAGCACAAGAAACATTGGGGGGGTCACCTGGGGACTACACCAAAGCACATCATAATGAAAATGCTTAAAACCAATGACAAAATGAAAAATCTTAAAAGTGCCAGAGAAAAAGGTCACATTCTGCATAAAGAACAGAGATAAGTTTGATAGAAGATATCTCATCAGAAACAATGCAAGCAAGCAAAAGAAAGACTTTCTCAGACACACAAAGGCTGAAAAAACTCATCGGCAGCAGCCCATATCACAGGATATATAAAAGTCCCTGAGGCAGATGGACTATGTATGACACTAGAAAATATGGATCCACACAAAGAATGATGAGCACTGGAAATATATACTTTTTATATTATTTAAATCTCTTTAAAAGAGAATTGACTAACAAAAATAATAATATAGTGCGTGACTTACAAGAGAAGCAAAATATGTGAAAACTGCCAAAGAGAGAGATAGAAATCCATAGTTACAAGGCTCTCATACTATAAGAAGTGGTATATTGTCACTTAAAGACAGACTGTGGTTAAGCTAAAAAAAAAAAAAAAAGTATACCACCAAAATAGCAAAGAGTTATAGCTAATAAGTCAGCAAGAGATAAAATAGAACGATAAAAAAAAAACTAGATTATCCCAAAGAAATCCGTGAGAGGAAAGGGATCAAAGAACAGACTGAACAAACAAAACAAACAGCAAAGGGGGTAGCTTTAAATCTAACCATATCATTAGTCACATTAAATGTAAATGGTCTAAACATCTCGATTAAAAGAATTTGTCACTCTGTATAAAAGTATTCTACTTTTAATATGTACGTGGTTTCTAATATTAAATAAAAGAAGCTAAAATATGGAAGATAAATAAATTTTAACATAACCTGGGGTAAAATTTCCTAAGGTAGAAATGTAAAGGTTTGGATACAGAATAAAATTGGGGGGGGGGGGGGGAGTCAGAAGGGAAACTAATTTTATTGTGAAAAATGTCTCAGAAAAAGTCTGGATTATCAGTTTAAAAATATATATATATATCGTAAATGGATAAAAGAGCAAAGACTAGAAGAATTCCTGCTTCTTTAAAGTTCACCCTGTTTGGGTAAACCCTCTCCTAGTCACTGTCTTCATCACTGTCACCCACAAATCCCTCAGTAACACTTGGAACTAGACTTACACGCTTCCTCTGCAACCAAACGTTTACCTCATCTTGAGCGAAGTTAATATTCATGCCTCCCCACAACCACCACCCTCTCTAGCTGTCATACCTTAGATTTTGTCATTATGAAGAACAGACGCAGATGCAAACTCTCTCTCTCTGAGCGTATTCTTCAGACTCATATTCCCACCTCACTAGTTCTTTCATTTAGCTGGGACCTTAGACCAGGGGCCAGCAAATTACAACCTGCAAGTCAAATGTGGCCTGCCATACTCATTCATTTGTGTGTTGTGGCTACTTTTATGTTAGAATGTCAGAGTTGAGTAGCTGCAACAGAGAACATATGGCCTAAAAAGCCCAAATATTATTATCTGGCCTTTACAGGAAAAGTTTGCTGGCCTGCTCCAGACCACAGCCTATCCCCTCTCTTCTTAGCCTCCATTAGCCTCCTTTTGTCTTCACTTCCTTTCCTCTCTAGTTGTAGTTCACAGTCTATCACTTCAATTATTCTTTAGTCTATGTCCTCAAATTTCTTGTCTCTTTGGTCTCTCCATGAATTCAATGAATTCAACTAGGAACTATTTTCATTCTATTTAATTTTTGTCCAAGCTGTCAAGTATGCAAACCAATGCATCTATATAAACTCATGATCACAATTGTCAACTGGACCCTTAGCTTTTCTCAATCCTACTATTTGTTATCAGTTTGCCCTCCCGCTCATTATTATTTTAAACATTCTCTACTTTTCTTAAACCTATTATACATTCTTAGCAGGTAATCCAGTCTTACACATAAAGCTATCATATTAAATACCCACCACCAAAGTGAAACCCAAACCTACAAATCCATCACCTAACTTCTACATTCTTTCTTGGGAACAATAAAAGACATGCTCCTCCCACCATTCTCCAGCTAATTCAGAATCCAATCTCTGTGCTTCTTCAGATACCTTCCCATTCTGAATATGTCTTCTCTCTCCTTTTTATTTGCTCCTCCTCTAAGAAACACATCACACACACACACACACACACACACACACACACACACACACACACACTTTCCTTGACTCCATGTATACCCTTTCAGCTCTCCCTCTCTTCCACCTTCACAATCTAAGCTTCCTGACTTACAGGTAACTGCACTTAGTCTTCATTTTCCACTCATGTCTTTGTTTCTATCCTTACCTTTCTCCTAAAACCGCCCACAGTAATGACCCATGTGTCACTAAATCTTTTTTAATTATTATGTTAATCACCATACATTACATCATTAGTTTTTGGTGTAGTGTTCCATGATTCATTGTTTGCATATAACACCCAGTGTTCCATGCAGTACATGCCCTCTTTAATACCCATCACCAGGCTAACCCATCCCCCCACCCCCTCCCCTCTAGAACCCTCAGTTTGTTTTTCAGAGTCCATCGTCTCTCATGGTTCGTCTCCCCCTCCGACTTACTCCCCTTCATTCTTCCTTTTTTTTTTTTTAACATATATTGTATTATTTGTTTCAGAGGTACAGATCTGTGAATCTTAAAGCTACTCTTTAGAACCTCTGGTTGTTAATCATAGTGCTTTAGAGTCCTTATTTCTGGAATCCCTCTCTTCTCCTGGTTTCCATCCTACGGTTAAGATAATTCTTATCATTTCCTTTTCACCTTTCTATTCTTCTACCAGTTTTTTAAGTGTTGCCATTCCTCAGGGCTCCAATCCAGGTCCTCTTCTCACCCTGAATAAAGTCTGGAGTGGGAGGTGGGGGGGGGGGGCCTCTTCCTCCTCCACAATGACCTCAGTGCCTTTGGGACCATGTGCTGATGCCTCTCAAATCTACGTATCAAAGCCACACCTCTGGTTTGAGCTCCAGCCATCTTCACTTGATTGCCTAACTAATAAATCCAAAAGCGAACCCATCATCTTCCAAATCTACTTCCTACCTAGTTCTGAGAACTAGAAGTGTGGGGGTCATCTTTGAATGTCCCTTTTTTTCATTCCCTACATCAAAACTGGAACTCATTCCTGCAGATTTTACACTGTATTTCCTGAACACGCCCCCTCTCTCTTCAGGTCCAGTCAGTGCCCTGTCAAGGCAGCCTTCCTCATTTAGCCAGGAGGCTGCAACAGTCCGTTCACCAGGCTCCCTGTCACCGATCCAGCTGCTCTCTGATCCACCTGCTACACTGCTGCCTGTGGGATCTAAGAGAAATCTGATCCTTCAAATACGTTCTCAAAACTCTTAGGATAAAATGTAAATTCCTTAACATATTTTACAAGACCCTTGTAACATACTTTACCATCTGCCCTCCCCACTTCCCCCGCTAATTCTCTAGCTCCATCTAGAAATACTCCTTCCCTCCCTTTCTCTACTAGCCAGTTATTTTATTTCTCAAATGTGCCAGATTCTTCCCCCTGCCTTTTTCCCACCTCTCATTCAGCAAATATTTAGTAAGTTCACTTTCCCTGGCCAATTCTTACTTGTCCTTCAGATGTTAACTTTAAACACCATTTGACTACTTAGGACTAGATATCGTGCTCTATAATACCTTACCTTCCCCATTATACATGTCATTTTACTGTAATCACTTTTTTCTTATCTTCCCTGTAAAAATCCAATAGGGCATTGTTATCTTATTCACTGAATTTGAAGCTAGGTCTGACAAGCATTACATATTTAATATTTGTAAATAAACTGTGAAAAATCAATAGATGGAATTACACTAGGTACTAACCATGTGTTGTATACTAAGAAAATAAACCTGAAAGTTATGAATTATTTCCACTATTTTCCCAGTTTCAGATAAGCAGCAGAGCAATCTCCGAAAGATTAAATAATATCACAAATATTTAAAGTGTCAGGGCAGAGCTGAACTTACATGCATAAGAGTCAAACTTTTTCTATAACCACGTTGTTTACTTATAAACATTTCGTATATGTTGCAATTAGACTTTTGTACTCCTAAAATAATACCTAAAAATAAGGTAACAAACTTTTTTTTATATAAAAATCCTGATTAAATCACTTCTGTGAATCAGACAAGATACTTTTAGGACAGCCTTTAACAAACAGTTTAAATTTAAAACATTTAAGTGAATCTCAAGTCAAAAGGAGAGACACCAAAGCAAGATAGAAAAATTTAAAAAACAAAGGAAAAAATATGCCAATGATCAACAGATACTGCTCTAAATCTCATGGATTCAATATTCAGCTAGGGAAATGTGTTAACATTACTACACTGAATTGAACTTTAAAATCAGCAGCACATTCAGATCTTATAAGGTTTTTTTCATATATTGTCAAATATAGAAGCAGTATGGTAAAAGAGGGCTAATATGAATTTTGGACTCTAAAGGTATGGGGCAGCTGGCTGGCTCAGTCAGAAGAGCATGCGACTCTTGATCTTGGGGTTATGAGTTCGAGCCCCACCCTGGTGTAGAGATTACATAAACAAACAAACAAACTTTAAAAATATATATATGAATGTTGCAGTCATTAGACCCGGGCTCAGATCCATATTCCCATTACTTAATAATTGTGTGACCTTCAATCAGAGAAAGATATGTATCATATGACTTCACTGATATGAGGAATTCTTAATCTCAGGAACAAACTGAGGGTTGCTGGAGTGGTTGGGGGTGGGAGGGATGGGGTGGCAGGGTGATGGACACTGGGGAAGATATGTGCTACGGTGAGCGCTGTGAATTGTGTAAGACTGTTGAATCACAGATCTGTACTTCTGAAACAAATAACGCAACATATTTTAAGAAAAAGAAGAAGATAGCAGGAGAGGAAGAATGAAGGGGAGTAAGTCAGAGGGGGAGACGAACCAGGAGAGATGATGGACTCTGAAAAACAAACTGAGGTTTCTGGAGGGGAGGAGGGTGGGGGGATGGGTTAGCCTGGTGATGGGTATTGAGGAGGGCACATTCTGCATGGAGCACTGGGTGTTATGAACAAACAATGAATCATGGAACAGTACACCAAAACAAATTATGTAATATATGGTGATTAACATAATAAAAAAATTAAAAAAAAATAATTGTGTGACCTTAAGTTTCTCCACTTCTCTGAGTTCAATTTTCACATAGGTAAAATACATAGAGCCCCTAGTACAAGGCATATATTTCATATATTTCAGCATATAAATGATATAAACTAATTGATATCTTCAGATATTTGATCTAGAAATTTAATCTGAAATTGTCAAAACATACTCATTTGAAACATAACTTGAACAACTTTTCCTACTATCTGTTATACCTATTAATAAGTCAATTATGTCTATATCCTTAGTATTTGATTGTTTACAAAGTGTTATTTTTGTAGGGATGACAAGGAAGGTAGGAGAATAAAAAAGAAGAAATAACACAAAAAGATCATAAATGTTTCAGCTGTTAAAAGATGGTCTGGCTGCAGAATCTGTGCATAAGAAAATCCAAAAACAATTTTGCACCTGCAACTGAGGGATGAGGCTGAAGGGATTAGGAATTCCCTGTACTTGAAAAGAAATCTCTGAACTCCATCATTCCTTCTCTTTCTCTCAGGATTTCAAGGGCTTGATGTACTTTGTACCACACATCTCAAAGTTCCCATTAATACTAGGAAACCAGGCAAGACACAGTTACGTTAGTATGTTACCCCATGAATTCTGATCTTTCCAGGAAGTGTAGAACATAAGCAGAAAATGGGAACTAAAAGAAAGGGGAAGAAGAAAAAGGAAGGAAGGTGATGGAAAATCATTTAAACCATTTTTTTTTTATTTATTTGGGAGAGAGAGAGAATGAGAGAGAGAGAGAGCACATGAGAGGGGGGAGGGTCAGAGGGAGAAGCAGACTCCCTGCCGAGCTGGGAGCCTGATGCAGGACTCGATCCAGGGACTCCAGGATCATGACCTGAGCTGAAGGCAGTCGCTTAACAGACTGAGCCACCCAGGCACCCAAGATGGAAAATCATTTAAATGACACTAAATGATTAGCGCTAAAGATAAGTAGGTCAGAAAAAAATCACTAATATGCAATAATTAGAAATTAATTTGCAGTTATAAATATTGCTGCTATAAATACTAGATGTCAACTTCTTTTTAATCACTTAAACTTCCTTTAAAATTAGCTTACCAGAATCATAGCTTGGAGGCTTCATATCTCCCTGATTCAATTCTGTCCCATATTTCAACTTGTGGTATTTGGCTCTAACAAAGAAATAAGAAAATACAAACCATCTTAAAACATATTTAAATGAACTTTAGGATATGTAATAGGAGTAGTCATCAGTACGCAGTAGTCCTGGCTACCTTTCAAAGTAGGCTTCCACAGTGTCAAAGTGGTTGTCATTATTATTGTTGTTACACCATCAAGTGCCATTATAACAAATAAAAGAGTAACACTGGGAACCATAAATCTTTCTATAATTACATATAACATTCTAGTTTCTATAGTATTCAAATTTTCTTGATGATTTCCAAGTTACAATTCTACCATCAAAAGCAGTACATATATTTGGATTACGAAATAAACTTGTAGAAGACTAACCTTTCTCAAAATTGATGTATTTATAAAAAGAAAACTCATCTAATGGTATATACATACAACGGAGTATTATGCAGCCATAACAAAAGGGTAAGATCTTGCTATCTGTGACAACATGGATGGACCCAGAGGATATCATGCTAAGTGAAATAAGTCAGACTGAGAAAGACAAATACCAAATGGTTTCACTCATGTGTGTAATCTTAGAAAACAAAACAAATGAATAAACAAACAAAAAGCAGAATCAGACCTATAAATATAGAAAACAGAGACTTACCAGAGGGAAGGGCAGTGAGGGAATGGGCAAAACGGGGAAAGGGGACTGGGAGATACAGGCTTGAGTTATGGAATGAGTAAGTCACAGGAACAAAAGGTACAACAAATACAACAGTTGATGAAACTGTAATAGCACTGTATGGTGACACATGGTAGCTACACTCGCGGTAAACACAGCATAACATATAGAGATAATGAATCACTGTGCTAGACAACTGAAACTAATGTAACACTGTGTGTCAACTAGACTCAAAAAAAGTTTTAAGTCATCTATAATACTCTGTGCCTTGTCAGTCCATTACGATTTACCAAGTAGGCATTACAGTAAACAATCCAAAGGAGAGAGGGGGAATCAGCCCTAATCACCAGTGTTGAATAAGGTATTTCAATAGGAATGAATACATTTTTTGTTAATAGTCAAGATATCCTTTGCCTTTTCAGGAAGGACTATGAAGAGAAATTCTTATCTATTTCCCTTTTAAAGCTAGCTGAATATAATTATTTCTGGCTAACCTGATTTCACCATTTCAGATTTAAACATCTGAGACCAGAAAAATAATCCAGATAAAGTAAAAATTTTAAAGGTCAATCAAAAATGGCCATACTTACGTAATGTATTTATATATTTTGACTTGTTTGCTTCCCCAAAATATTGAGGCCATTCATAATAAATATTAAATGCAATAAGGTTAGGATAACAGTAATAATAATTAATTCAGCACTTAAAGAAGTTTTTATATTTCAAAAAAGGTATAAAGGAAATGAAAATTATTTGCTCAAATGGGCAAAGTACTGGAATTCATATTATTTTATAGTTACAACAGAAAAATCAATGTTTATATAGAGGAGGATCTTAAGAAAACCTATGAAAATTACAGACAGCTGATGTTCTATTTAAGGTCGGCAACAAGTATAGTAGCATATATTAGTCTTTATATGTTTTGCATATGTACAGAATGTTTTGTAATAATATATACACATTAAAAATAAAAAAGAATATTTGTTCTATATATGTGTTATATATATATGTCATATGTATAGAAGATTTCTGGAAGAATACGTAAGACATTAGTAAGATTTCCTTTGGGAAGGGAAAGCAATACATAAAGGGAGACCATATTGTGTTATCTGGTTAATTAACAACATGCATATATTTCTTTTTTTTAAATTTTTAGTAAATACTTTTGTTCCAAATTAACTAGAACATCTTTTTCTCTATTCCCAATGCTTCTGTTAATCACAAAGATTTCATCACCAAACATTTCCTAGTCTATTTCAATGTATTTGTAATAATGTTGATTATTAGAGAATAAGATTTATAGCCACTGAATTTTACTTACGGTTACCAGAAATTAAACAAGGTTCTCAATATTTGTCAATCTTCAGACTTTTCATCTACCATGAAACAAAGTAACAATACCTCCTAAAAGTCAAATAGCAATTGAAAGTAACTGGTCTGAGGATGGAATAAAAGTAGCAATAAAATATTATGGAGTTCATTTTCATACACACACACACACACACACACACACACACACACACACAGACACAAACACACACACACACACACAGAAAAACATTTCTATATAAAAATACTGCACTATAGTGCATTCTAGTGGTCTTGGGAAAAACTGCAACAGAGTTTATATAAAAGAGGAATAGAAATATTCTTTACAATGTATGTAATAAAAATAACATACTATGAGCTAACATTTCATAAAAGATTAGACAAAGTAAGTAAAGAACTGTCTTGTTTACCATAGGCTGTGTTCCCTTAAAGCAGGGTCTCCCTACTAAACTGTTAAATTCACTGAAAAAAACCTTACTCCCAGAACCCTTCTCAACTTAGCAACATTCCTTTTGAAGCTAACATGCCAAATACCTTTCTCACTCATATTGTTTCCCATGGTTTTAATACTTCATCTCACTGTGTTATTTACCAATCTTCTTATTCCCTTATCTTTTTGTCTAAATGTGACTGTAAAATAAATAGCAGATCTCATGCCTAAGAACCCTATGTCTGATACATAGCTAGGCCTCCCAACTGACCTTTACTGGATAAAAGAGCATAAAAATTGTATAATAATAAAGAAGTCCCGTTATAGCTTTGTTTCAAAGTCTTTTATTATATATAATGTGCTAGGAATATAACATAGCATCTCAATCACATTTTAAATGTTGATGCTAAAAATAATCTGATTAAATCAATGAACTGTTTCTGAATTCTTATGACATGTCAGGCACTGTACTGGCTGCTGGGAATAACCGGCAGTTTGTAGTCAATTAAGGGTAGAAGCAAGGAGATGCCTAAGAGATAGAAATTAAAATAAATAACAACAGCACCCTGTGATAAGAGTTATGAGATATATCAAATGTTATAGGAATTCACATAAGAGATTATCTAATTCTGTCAAAGGTGGTGTCAAGGAGAACTACCAAAAAAAAAGGTAACATATGAGATTTTAGCTAAACCTCAAAAAACCAGTGGTTTTCCAAACAGACGAATAGATTGATGAAAAGTATTTCTGTCAGAAGAAAAAGTGGGGAAAAAAATACATCATGGGTCAAAAAAAAGCCGTGTGTGTGTGTGTGTGTGTGTGTGTGTGTGTGTACACACAGGACTAGAAAGAGGCCTGGCTGTAAGAAGTCTTACTAAGATCTTTGAAATTAGCTACATATTTTTAAGCAGGGATATAACATATGTATTTCAAAAAATGAATCCTATGAATGTGGAAGATGAATTAGAATATGGAAATATCAGAGGCAAGGAGGACATGTGGGTTTTTATAGTGCAGGTGAAAGAGAGAAATGCGGAAAAATGGAATGTTTCAGAATTGTATTTTATGTAGTATTTAAGGTTCTTCAGTATAGAAGTTCCTGAGTAAATCTTAAACACTATGTGTTCTTGAAAAATTAGATGTAAATTTCCTCATTTTACATATTCTATCACACGTTAAGGAATGCCTTGATAAATTCCTGGCTAGGCGAGTAATCTTCCTATAATGTTAAAGATTCAGTTTCACTTAATTTTGGATCTTTTTAAGTGGGACTACTTAGAAAATCTGTAACACAGCAATTCTAAATCATGATCCTTACCCTTAGGTATGTCAGGGTAAATGACAAGATGTCTAGAATTTGCTGTCCTAAAATAGATAAAGATGAAGTAAGAATGACAGGAACATTAACTGTTGAGGCTTGGAGGTGTATATAAAAGATATTAGTCTCTCTACATTTATGTTTCAAATTATGCTCAATAAAACTCCTTAAAAATTCTTGGCTTAAAGTATTAGAAAAATAATTTCAGAATCAGAAGAACTGAAATGTTCTAGAACTCCAAAATTTTAAAAATTCCTGGCATTAAAGAATTCGAAAAATAATTTCAGAGTTAAAGAACTGAAATGTTTAAGAGCTCTAATCCAGAAAGAAATGCTTTATTTATTCCTTATTACACTTAAGTAGTGCCATAACATCAGGAATAATCTCAAATCATTCCATAAATTTCAAAAGATACAAAATCAGTGACTCTGGAATCAGAATTCCATTAGTTTAAAAAAAAAAAAAATCTTCCTTAGACCCAGCCAATTATCTCTCCTGTTTTTCAAAGTCAAACTACTTGAAAAAATAAGCGACTGTATCTGTCTCCACTTCATCTGTCCTTCTCAGCCCTCAATCCCCTGTGATCTGGTTTATGTTCCTGCTACCTCACTGAAACTATCCTGGCAAGGAGACCAGCAAGCTCCTACCTGGCACATCTAGATAACTACTTTCAGCTTACAACTTACCTGGAGTCTGCTGGGCATCTGCAATTGTCAAACTCCCACCTTCTTTAGCTTGCGTCCAACATACTGCTCTCTCCTTCCTTCTCCAACCCTTCCTTTGCTGGCCCTTCCTCCATCTGCCTTTTCCTCAAACACTTCCATTTCCTGTGGCTCCAGCTGATTCTGTCTTCTTCTCCCATAATACTTGTTCTGCTTGTTTCAACTACTCCTATAACTTTATCCACAATACTTATGGTACCCAAGTATACATCTCTAGTCCTGAGTCCCACTCCCATATCTGCTTTTCAATACTTACTTCTTAATCTTTAATTCATTTGATAACTTATAAAACTTTCACTCAAGCCAGGAACCTGGGAACCATTCTTGAATTATAATTTTTATGGATTCTATTTAAAATGTTTCATAGCTGATGCCTCCTCTATTCCAGCAGCTACCATGTTATAATTTCTCATCCTAGACTATTAGACTCTTCCTGCTTCTATTCATAGATCTTTCCAGTCCATCCCCCATAACGAAGTCAGGGTGATCTTTCTAAAATCTATTTCACACTATTCCATGCTCCTTTCAACTGCATGACAACTAAATACAATACGTATTCCTAGACTGGATCCTAGAGCAGGAAAAAAAAGTACTATAAAAATCATTACTGGGACATTTGATGGGGAAAATGCTATTAAGATCATCACTGGAGGGGCACCTGGGTGGCTCAGTCATTAAGCATCTGCCTTCAGCTCAGGTCATGATCCCAGGGTCCTGGGATCGAGCCCCACATCGGGCTCCCTGCTCAGTGGGAAGCCTGCTTCTCCCTCTCCCACTCCCCCTGCTTGTGTTCTCTCTCTCGCTGTCTGTCAAATAAATAAAATCTTAAAAAAAAAAAAAGATCACCGGAACATATGAATATGGGCTATATTAGATAACAGTGCTATATCAACATTAAATTTCCTTAATTTGATAAAGAGTTGTTAATTATATAAGGGAATCTCCTTGCTCTTAGAAGATATATACTGAGGTATTCAGGGGCAAAGGGGTATAACATCTGCATCTAAGTAGCAAAAGATTCAGAAAAAAAGCAATATGCCTACAGAGTGAACATACCAGTAAATATAGCAAAATGTTGTCAACTGGGTGAATCCGGGTAAAAGGCATGTAGTTCTTGCAACTACTATTAGCTTGAGAAATTTCAGAATAAAAGGTTTTGAAAAACTTTCAATGTTCCCTATTATATGGAAGATAAAAGTCTGAACTCCTTAGTTAAGTTCTCCATCATCTGGCTCTTGCTCACATCTACCATTATCATTTATTAAATCACAACTAACATCCTACCGTCGACACACAGTGACTGCATATTTCTGTAACACACCAAACTACTTTGTTCCCTGTCAAACATATCCTCTCTACTTCTTGAACCTTGCCTATCTGGCGAACATCTTATTTTTTATGATACTGTTGAAGTCTCACCTCCTCTCCAATTACATCCTTCCTTCTACTTCCACCTTCCAGATCCAAATAACCACTCCCTTCTTTGTGACCCGAATGTACCCTGTACAGACATCTCCAATAGCACTTATCGTACTGCACTGCACTTTTGTGGTTTACAAGTGTGTTTCCTGCTACTCTGAGCCCTTAAGGACAGGGACAGTGACCTACGTTTATACTCAGCTCCAGCACAGTGCTTAAGTTGGATGGATATATTAATGAATATGTTTAACGAGAAGGGACACACTCATACACGCACATACACACAAAACATCCCTGGTTACTTTAGTATATGTATATTTTAACTCTTCTGTATTACAAGATAGAATCATGTATTGGTAAAGAGTATAGGCTTCAGAATCAGACAGACCTGAGGGATCTGAACCACAGCTCTCCTACAGCTTTGCAACTCTACTCAAGTTACTTTGTTTTTAAGCTTCAGGGCCTGGTACACAGTAGTTAATAAATAGCTGCCATTATTAATGTTATTATTCTTTCTCTTCCATGATGCCTATAATTAGATTGCTTAAAATCTCAAATATTCCCAAACCGCATGCTTTTAAAAGTAGTTTCCCTCCCCCCACCCATCTCTCCAATACAGCTTTTAAACAACCTCTCAAGGAATAAAAAGAATCATCTATTTTTTAACCAAGAGGTCAGCCTGTTTTCAATTTCTTGTGCCATTCAAAGATCCTGTGTAAAGGTGAAAACAAGTCCTATTAAAGTTTAATCTGCTTCTTAATATTCACAAATATCATCTGTTAAATGCTATTTTATGGCAGTTTTGCAAACAGCCCATTCATCAACTTCAAAGAAATGAGAAAAGTATGTGGTCAAAACAAGCAAAATAGAGAATTTCAATACCGCCTATCAAGTACTCAATTATCAGAAACAAAAACAAAAAATTATCTAAAAACAAAAAATCCAAAGACCACCTGTTAAAACAAATAAACTTATAATTCATATGAAAACTTCCAAAATTCTCATCTATGACCCGTTGTCCTTTACCTGTGACCCGAGCTTAATTGCTTGAGTATCTTAGACCTAGCAACATAGAAAGTTAGGATTCACTTCTGGAGAGAGATGAATAGTGCTGATAGCAAAGGAACAAAATACCAAAAAAAAAAAGTCTAGAAAAAGATAAAAAAGATTCTCAATACAGTCTGCATTTTTTCCCAAAGAAAACACATCAAAGTGAATAATACTAGTTGATGAGGGAGTAAGCATCACAGAAATTTCCTTTACAACTCAAAAACGATTTCAATTCCATAAAGAAATGGATAATGACAGCTCGGAAACACGTAAGTTTCTTAAGAAAGGACAGGGAAGAGGAAAAATGTTGCTAAATTTTTTTTTAAATGATGTAAATCAGTTTATTGGTCATGATTATTAAACATTCACAAGAACATTAACATATTACAACCATTTTTAAATGTGTATTACATATACTATTTCCTGAATTCAAAAGTATTAAGTATTAAAATTTGGATTTGTTTTAGGAATGACAAAAATTACTCCAATCTTTAAAGAGAACATCATCTTCCATTTTATTGAATTACCTTTCCTGTTTAAGAGCGTACTCCAGCATTTTGATCCTCCTCACAAGATCCTTCTTCAAAATTTCTTGACCCTTTCTTTCCCCCTGAAGGAAAGCAATCTGGGCCTGAGTAGGGAAAAGAAAGACAAAACTAAAATTAGACCAAATAAAAAAACTTTTTAACCCAGTTGAAGAAAGAAACTTTGGGAGATAGGACACTTAGATACAAATACGTTTCCTTCTACATATGTGTCACAAGTGCGTAAGTATATAGAAAGGCACTGATTGCAAGGGGAAAAAAACGTTTTTTTTAAATATGCATTTTACTTCAGATCAGGGATGTTACAACAGGTAGACTGTGTCCTCTAAGAGTCTATAATCTAAAACAACCAATATAAATGCAGACATATGCAAAGTGTACAGTATAGTTTACTCAAGTGTTTATGGCATTGAGGGGGCTTCTCTTTTATAAAGAGTGAAGATGGGGAAAGGGGATAGTAAAATCCTGAGTTCTTGTAATACCACTGCGAAGTAACAGTTCTCAGAGCTTCACCACATATATAAATCTTATGATGGACTTAAGATTGTCTTGAAAGACTTTATTCTGGACCTCCCCTGCAAACAATAAAGAGCTGCCTTTTCTCAATCCCCACTTTCACCCCAGCCTCTTTTAGAAGATTTAATGTGCAGAAAAAAAGTGAAAGTTCAAAAAAGGAAAATCAGAAACCACAGCCCTCCATAGGTTCCTGGCCCCTTCAAGGAATAATTAAAGAAAAAAACAAAAACAAAACAAAAAAAAACCCTACATTTTAACATGTAAACAAACTGTAAAACTTTTGTCTTCAGAAAAACAGCTAGGTAAGAGTGGCTCTCCAGAATATCTAAAAAGACATTCAGAATTGAAATAGTATCTTCCACTTAAGGAACTGAAACTAGTTGCAAACACTAACTTGTTAAAGTAACTCGTAACACCACTAAGAATAGGGCAGAAGAGATTTAAGGATCCTTAAGAATAGCCATCGATTTCACTATTCTCATATGCTTTCCCCTTCCGTTTCTATTACATTAGTGCAGATAACAATGTTACTTATATTTCCACAGTGCTTTCCATTTAAGTAAGCAGGAACTTATATTTAATGATGACCATACCACATCCTTAAGAAATTGTGAATTGTCCAACTAAAGTTTAGTGAGTGAACCACTAACTACTGTTTGAATTAACACTCCTTTCTATGTTTTCAGTACCATACTGAATACAAAATCCAATTTACCAAGGATCTTATAATTTTCAAGATGTAAGTAGTGCTGTTTTTGTTTTTATTTCAATAAGCTCTTGAAATTGCAATTAAAGAAGGATTATTTTTTTCTTACTGAATTAAAAATAGTCCAAAGACAACCATAGACAGAGAAAAAGAATATCTATACTACCCAAACTTAATGATCATAAAACCTTTCAAAATTATGTATTCTGCAAGGAGATCATTATTTTATGTAAGCATAATAATAACACAATGTATTTAAAGCTGACAAAAATGAGGGGCGCCTGGGTGGCTCAGTCAGTTAAGCTTCCAACTCCTGATTTCAGCTCGGGTCATGATCTTGCGATTGTGAGATTGAGCACCCCAGGTCAGGCTCTGTGCTGAGCATGGAGCCTGCTTAAGATTCTCCCTTCCTGGGGCACCTGGGTGGCTCAGTCAGTTAAACATCTGCCTTCGGCTCAGGTCATGATCCCAGGGTCCTGGAATCGAGCCCTGCATCAGGCTCCCTGCTCATGGGGAGCCTGCTTCTCCCTCTCCTCCCTGTTCATGTTCTCTCTCGCTCTCTCTCTCTCAAATAAATAAAATCTTTAAAAAAAAAAAAGATTCTCTCTCTCTCTCCCTCTATCCCTCATCCACATCTGCCCCCCACACTCACCCGCTAAAAAAAAGGAATAATGAAAGCTGAAAAAAATGAAAGCCTTGTCAAAAGGATATGACAGTCCAACTTGTTTGACCAAACAATGCTTTGGCATAGAATTCTATACATTCTTCAAAACGACTTTAATAAAAATAATAATCTAATCTGCATAATTATAAAATCAGAGTAATAATAAAATCAATGACCAATTTCTTCCTCTCTATATCATTTGGCTAGTTTTGTATTTCTGCCACCATCATGGTTTCTGGATGATTCTGAAACTTCAGCCCATAATACTGGAAAGTCTTTACTGTGATTAAAAACTCCTTGTGTTTCCAGTACACTTGCTTCCCCATCCTTCTACCAATTCACATACTGGATTAGTTAAATATTTAATAAAAATAAAAGACCTAGAACTGTTTAAGACAAAGGTTACAGAGAAGATGGAGTTGCCTAGAAAGACAAACAAAAAAGAATAATAGTATTGGTGATATTTCTTGGTGATCACAGAATAGCTCTGTGATATTTCTGCCAAAGATGCATAACCTAAAATCAATCATAAGGAAATATCAGGCAAATTCAAGTCAAGGGACATTTCACATTAACTTTCTTGTGATGTTCAAAAGTGTCAGCTCATAAAAGTCAAGGAAAGACTGTTTTAGATTGAAGGAGCCTAAAAAGACATGAAAACCAAATGTAATACATGATTTTGAACTGAATTTGGCTATAAAAGGACCTAATTAGGACAAGTGATTAAACATGAATGGGGTCTGAGGATTAGATGGTAGTAATGTATCAGTGTTAATTTCCTGATTTTGATGGTTATATGTGGTTACATAAGATAGTACTTGTTTATAGGAAATAAACACTAAAGTATTTGGAGGGAGGCAACAGCCTATCAGGTTGGCTGGCAACTTGCCCTCAAATGGTTCAGGAAGAAAAACATTCTGTGTATTGCCCTTGCAACTGTTCTGTCAATGTAAGATTTATTTCTTTTTAGTTTTGAAACAAACACTATGCCAACTCCCCCTAATATAAGATACAAATAATTCAATTCAAAGTCAGCATTATGTATAATGGAAAAACCCAAGAAGTACTGACAATCAGGAACAAAAAAGGATGTCCATTTTTTACCACAAATATTTAACCATGTTCTGGAGGTAGTGGCCAATGTCATCAGTCAAGAAAGAAAGAAGTTTAAAAACAGAAAAAAGAAAACAAAATTGTTATCACTTGCAAATGATATGACTGGATACCAGGAAAATCCAAAGAAACTGACTATAAAGTCTTACAAAAAATAGAGGAATTTTAATGAAGTAGCTACATGTAAAAATAATAAATTAAAACCCATGAGCTATGAAAACAGTTCTATAATGATAGAAAACAATCCCATTTCTAATAACAAAAATAAGCTGATGAGAATAAAACTTCCAAGAAAAAAAATAAAAGCTAAGCAAAGAATACAGCACATGAGAATTCTAAAATACACATGGGAAAAAAAGCAAAATAAACAAATTATTTAAAATCCCTGAGATATTTTAAAAGATATTATGATTCTACAATCACTTAAATGGTGGTACTGATTCATGAACAGAGCTATGGTATGGACAGTCCAAACACAAACCCAAATATATACAGGAATTTAGTATATGCTAAAGGGGACGCTGCAGATCACTGGGGGGAATGTGGATTATTCAATAAATGTTGATGGGCAGCCACCTGGAAAATATTTCTCACATCAAAACAATAAAAAATGTTCAGGGGTGCCTGGGTGGCTCAGTCGGTTAAGCGTCTGCCTTCAGCTCAGGTCATGATTCCAGGGTTCTGGGATTGAGCCCCACATTGGGCTCCTTGCTCAGTGGGGAGCCTGCTTCTCCCTCTCTCTCTGACTGCCGCTCCCCCTGCTTGTGCTCTCTCTCTCTCTCTGTCAAATAAATAAATAAAATCTTTAAAAAAAAATGTTCAAAGAACCCCAAAGCATTTGAAGAAAAGGTAGGGTTTGTTTTTGTTCTAATAATCTCAAAGTTAGGAAAGCCTTTCTGAGAATAAGATAAAATCCAAAGCCATAAAAGACGAATACATTTTATCTCAAAAAAATATTTGCATGTATATGGCAATTAAAAAGTTGCTGAAAACCTGTTATGAGAAATAAGACAATTCTTTTTTGACAAATGTCAAAATGAAATAGGAAATACAGTCAACACAAATCACAAGAGTTTGCTTTTCTTACTATATTAAGAGCACTTACAAATCAGTAAGATAAGGACTCAACAGAAAAACATACAAAGGACATGCTCATAGAAAGGAAATACAAAACCTCAAACATATTAAAAAGATGTTTAATGTCACATGAAAGAGAAATACCAATTAAAACTATAATCAGATTTCCTCTTTTCCATCAGACTAAGTTCAATAATGTAATAAAACAATTATGTTGGGGGGAAAAGGCATTTGCATGTTGGCTGTGATGATATAAATCAATTTCACTACAGGGGACAATTTGGCAACATCCACTGACTCTGTAAATGCTCATACTCTTTACTCAGCAATTCTAATTCTAGATTGTTATCCTTCAAATATATTTGCACACGTGTGAAATGATACACTGAAAGAATACACACAAAAATGTATGTATAATTCTAATGTCCCTCCACAGGGGACAGGTTAAATAAATTATAAATACCACTAGTGGAAAATCAGGTCCTCAACTGATATCTATAAAAAAAAAGGAAGAAAGAGTCAATCTCTTAGATATTTTCCCTCTGGAAAACTCTACTCAGAAAATTAGAAAAAAAGATCTTAAAACATATGTTCTTACAGACTAATTTCTTCTGTAAAAACCACCTGAGTCTAAAACATAATAACTGGTATAAATCTCTTTACCCTTTCAAAATAAAAAGTAAATCCCAGATAAAGATTTTTCTAATATGGCAGGATACTGTTGTTTGAATTGGATTATTTAACTGAAAAGACAGGAAGGGGAGGACAGACATAAGGGAAAAAAAAGACTGAAAGAAAGGAAGGGTAAGGTGGGAGGGGGAAGGGGGGAGGGAGGAGGGGGGAGAAGGGGTGGGGAAGGAAGAAAGGGAGGGAGGGAGGAAGGAAGGAAAGAAAGAAAAAATAAAAAGAAAGTGGGATACATCTATACAAAGGATTGCTACGTGTTTGTTACAGACAGCTCTAGATATATTGATTTAGAATGATTCCCAAGATAGATTAAATAAAAAAAAAAAAAGCAAGACACAGAACAATGTATATAGTTCGCAACCATTTGGTTTAAAAAAAAAAAAGGTAAATATACTATTATGCTTCTATGTATAAGTAATAACTCTGGAATGATTCACAAACATGTAGTCGTTCTGAATGTCTCCTGAGAAAGTAACTAGGTGGCTGGGAGAAAGAGGAACGGGAGTTAAAACTACTTTTAAAATATCCATGTCCGTCCTTATACCTTCTGAATGCCGTACCACAGGCATGTTACTATGCGTAAAAGTCTCTTAATTGAAAAATGTAATGACAATTACAGCCAAACAAATTCATTCACCAGATCTGGCTCCACAAGCCACCAGTTTGTAGACTTTGTCTTGGATGTTTTAATCCAACTACGTTATTTTTACAAAGGAGAAAAAAGCACCAAGAGATTGAGTAGTTTATATCCCTAAAGAGCACAGCATTCTCACAAATGAACTAAGATGACAGTCCAAGACCATGAATGAATCACCACTTGGAAAACTCACACGCAATGTAGTGGGAGTATCAGCAACAAGGATATGATAGAAAAACGCATGGTGCAAAGGGCCCCTTAAAGGTTCTCCCTGCACATCACTACAACAGAATTCCTTCTGAAATAAAAAGAGACAGTTCTCTAGAGAGCAAATATATTCCTAGCCTCCAATACTGTCCAGTAATATGGAACAGTGATGAATTCAGTTATCTAATTTTTTTATAGCTATACCTTATGAACTATTAAGCTACAATTTGCCTACTTTTTAAAAACTCTTGCTTCTGCCTGCACTAATGTCACCTCAACATTCTCACAGAGTGAATTCTTCTAAACTTTCCAGAGTTCCGGGAACAAAAGATTAAGACATGCAATTGAAATCTTAAGAAAAAAATTAGAAAAATGAAGTAAATTCAATTTGATCAAGTAGGTAAGGTATGAAAATAGCTTTCAAGTGTTACAAATAAAATAATATATTTTTTAAAATTGTAAGTCATCATACATCCACTTATCTGTACAAGGAAACCTAATGGTAATGGCACATATATTTGAAAAGAAAACTTCGGAATTATCTTCAAGGAAAATGAATGTTAGAACTTTCACGATGCTTTATAAAATTTTTACATTATATACCTAAAATTAGGCCTTCATTTCCTAACCATGAGAAATAAAAAAGATAAAAACAACAATAACTGGATATTTTACAATTTGAGTCTACATGGTAAACAAAAATTAATTTTTGTATTATTTTTCAATTCCAATTTGTCAAAAGGATATAGATAAGGAGTATAAATCTGTTTTAGCTAGGCAGGTTTATCTGTATATTCAGGAATATCTAATAAAGAAATTATTTTAAATGTACCATTTAATTTATTGAAACCATTTAAACTATCTTGTACTCTAAAATTAAAAAGGGCTCAAATTCAAAACTGAAATCACTAGAAAACATATTCACAAAAAGAAAAATACACAACATATTAGTTTGGGTTGGACACTTTTCAGTTGTTTCTTGGTCATCCGCTTTGGGAGGGAAAAAGCACTCACTTTTACAAAAATGTAAAGTACAAGAAAATTTGACCGATTTAAGCTTCTCACTTTGAATTTGAGCACAAACTCACAAATAGAGAAATATTTGAAAAGTAAAAGTGAGTAATATAGTTTACTTAAGCTAAGAAATAGCATACGATGAAGTTTCAATAATTTGCTTTATATCTAAACACCTTTATAAATCATACCTGTTCCCTCTGAAAAGCCTTGGATTACATTATTCTCTTAAATTCGGGCTGCCAGTTGGTTTTCTCTGGCATACAACTGTTGCCTCTAGAAAGGCCTCTCTCCTGAAGACAGTGTGACATTAAACTTTACCATGGGAATCACCTAGAGGACTTACTAAAAAACACAGACTACTTGAGCCACGCTCTACCCTCAGTCTAGAGTGGGGCCTGAGAATCTGCATTTCTAGCAAGTACCCAGGTGATGCTAATGCTGCTATTCTGGGACAACACTTGGAGAACCACTGACCTACACCATTTGTGACATAGTTAGAAGGCCAAAAATAAAGCAAATAGGCCGTTAAAGAATGAGGGATTGAGCTGTCCCAGAACCCTAGCTCTCTCCTCCACAGAAGTACAAAGTCTTATATAGGCCCTCAAGCTGACAGACAAGGACACATTAGTTTTTTTGATTCTCTTCCAAATTTCTTGTTTATGACTATATTTTTAGCAGTCTCAAGATAAAAACATAAAATTGACCATTTATAATTCAGTTTAATCACATCTTTAGGGAATACCTACTACCCACCACAGTCCATATTACTGTAAAGAATATAGGAAAGACAAAACCAAGTTCCTACTCACAGTGCACTTCCAATCTAATGAGGGTACAAGATCAGGACATGTAGGTATAGAAAAGAGCTAAGACCAGACAATGGGGTCTCCTAATAAATGAGGATTTGAGTCATAAATTTATTGAATGTTCACATTTATTCATTTAACAGTATTAACTGAGCACCTGCCTTGCACCAGGCAGTCATTGACACTAGGGCTAGGGTAGTGACAAAATAAAACAGAGCTCACTGCCCAGTGGATGAAACATGTATGCTGAACAAAACATATGATGTTGTATGCAACTAGAACCAGAAACAGTTATAGGCAAAAGCAGTGACTATAAAAATAAACACAAAATAGGTGCATCTGGGTGGCTCAGTTGGTTAAGTGTCCGACTCTTGATTCTGGCTCAAGTCATGATCTCAGGGTGGTGAGACTGAGCGCTCAGTGGGGAGTCTGAGATTCTCTCTCTCTCTCCCTCTGCCCCCCCCTTTTTGCTCTAAAAAATAAAAAAAATCTTTAAAAATAAATAAATAAATAAACACAAACTACAGTGAGATGCCTAGTCAACTCTGGGGTCAAGTACAAAACTGATGTTCATCTCAGAACCTGTATTTTAATCCAGTATTAACTTTACAACTAGCTTTATCTTTCAATAAATGAATGAGCTTCCTGAAATTTTCCTCAAAAATTCTGTACCATTATTTTTATTTATTTATCTAGCATTCTTTTCCAAAGAAGATGAGTAATTTTTTTTTAGATGACACATTATGTCTGAAATGCCATACGAGATAGTGGTATATTCGATCACATCAATCCCTACATCCCTACATGTATGATTAAAAATATAGACTGTCCTACACAACAAACTCTCCACTGCCCAAATTCACACTTAAAACATTAATTACATGCATATTATCAACTGATGGCAAGATATAAATAACTGTACATCAAGTTTCTTGAGTCCGCACAAAGGTTCCCTCTTGCCCCCAACCAATCAATTCCCACAGCATGTCCTCCTATCTCTCTAATCTTTACAAATGTTTCTAATGTTTGCACAAAGAAGTGGAAAATTCAGTTACAAAAAAATATATACATATACATATATGTAATATACAAGCGTATCAGATTAACATTGTGTACTATAAACTTGCACAATGTTATATCAGATATATCTCAAAAAAGCTGGAAAAAAAAGAATATGTATATATTCATACACATACATAGAGTGGAGTGAGAGAATAAGGTATCAATCAAAGGGAGAATCTGTGGATGTGCAGTATAATAAACTTGACATTCACAGATTTAATATTCACAGTTATCACTGTTTGAGAGCCACTCAGAAGATATTCCCTTAAGACAATGAGAAGCTAGAGGACAGATCCAGAGTAAATGAGTGAGCCGAGCCTAGATAAGCATTCACATCTCAAAGTTCAAAAGCAGTAACTCTATTTTTCTTTTTTAAACTGAGTTTCTTCATAAAAAATGTCTCCCCTGACCCCAACCCCAAAGAAAACCAAATGGCTAGCACAAATGAAGTGAAGAAAAATATAAGGACTAAGAAAGTAAGAGTTCTTAGGAAAAGAAGGAAATGCCAAATTTGGTATTTGGTAACAGCTTGTAACTATGAATGTGAACAAGTCCACCAAATGTTCTATACAAAAAAAAAAAGAAAAAAAACATTACTGACTCAGCAAGTGCTCTAACCTGAGCAAAATCTATTCATCAAAAGAAATAAAACTTTCATTAACACTAAGAAGAGGGGCGCCTGGGTGGCTCAGTTGGTTAGGCGACTGCCTTCGGCTCGGGTCATGATCCCGGGGTCGTGGGATCGAGCCCTGCATTGGGCTCCCTCCTCCGCGGGAAACCTGCTTCTCCCTCTCTCGCTCCCCCTGATTGTGTTCCCTCTCACGCTGTCTCTCTCTCTCTCTCTCTCTCTCTCTGTGTGTCAATTAAATAAATAAATCTTAAAAAAAAAACCACTGAGAAGAATATTAACTTAATAGGAATATATATATATGAAACATGAATCTCAAAGGAAACATGATTCAGAGGAAGCAAGGGTCCCACACAAAGACCTCTTAATTTTAAAATTTGAGGATGCACAAAGTTCTCAAAGTATCCCTTGCAAATGACAAGTTTTCTATAGTGTATGATTTTCTTTATGGTTAGAAAACTGCAAAGGAGTTCTAAACATGTCCTAAACCAAATCACCTTTTGAGAGGTATACAATCTCTAAAGAAGCAGTCTTCAAGGGGCAACACTTTTCATATTTAAAGCATTCATTCAATATGTCTGAATTGTGAACCTATAAATGTAAGGCGTTATGAAACTAAAGCCCAAATTCTTCCCAATGGAATTTAAGGCTATCTACAATCTGTTCCCAGCTCACCGGTCTAGCTTTGTCTTCCACATTTCCTTCTCACACAACCTGTGCTCTAATCAAAGCAGACCATCTTTTGGTCTTCAAATATGGCCTCAACTCTTCCAGGCCCATGCCTTGGCTTATGTTCTTCTCTTCATCCCCACTACCTTCCCCAAATGCCCTTTTGCAATTTCAAATTCTACCAATGCCAACTCTTAGCCTATTTAGCTTAAAGTAATCCCTCCCTTCTCTGAGGTACTCTAAAGAGTACTTATTATTTTCTATTAAAGAAAAACACCTCTATGTGTAAATACTGTTTTACTACTTTGTGGCACTTAAACTAATGTTCATTCAGGAGGCAAGAAAATAAGCACTTTGTAGTACAAGGCATTCTGCTAAACACAGTTTAAGTATTAAACTAATCTAATTTTCTGTTATTACAGTTTTTATATCATTTTCTTTGAGTTTATTACAGAAGTAATAATAATAATAATTGAGTAAAAAATCAATTTAAGCAAATTTACCATAACTTACCTAACCATTGTAGCAGATCTTGCAGACTGGCTACTCAAAATACACATTCCCAACCCCTTTCTACTCTGTAACTTCCCACTATAGAATCTGGAAAGTAAAATTCACGCTTTCTTAGTTTCTGTTGTGGCCACACATGGCTATGTAATCAATGAGATATGTATGGGTATCTGCTGGGGATGGGGAGAAGGTACTTATGAGAAAATTTATCATTCATTGATAAAGGAGACACACCCAAAAAACATTCAAACAAACCTATTTGCTGCTTTTCACTCTGGTCTTGAGATCTCTAACTACAGCAGTCCCGTAATCATAATGTAACGAGAAAGAAGACAATAAGCCAACAGACTGGGGTGAAGGATGGCAGAGGAGAACAACAGAAAAGGCCTAGTTACTTTATGTCATCACTGAGTAACTACACCAGCTTATGTCAGAGAAAAAGACTACCCACCACCAGACTTGTGGGAAAAATATGACCTTTGTTATGTCAGTGTTAGATCCGAAGGGGTATGTGCACCCCGATGTTTAAAGCAGCAATGTCCACAATAGCCAAACTGTGGAAGAAGCCAAGATATCCATCGACAGATGAATGGATAAAGATGTGGTGTGTGTATATATATGTGTATATATATATGTGTATACACACACACACACACACACACACACACACACACACAATGGAATATTATGCAGCTATCAAAAAGAATGAGATCTTGCCATTTGCAACGACGTGGATGGAACTGGAGGGTGTTATGCTGAGTGAAATAAGTCAATCAGAGAAAGACGTGTATCATATGACCTCACTGATATGAGGAATTCTTAATCTCAGGAAACAAACTGAGGGTTGCTGGAGTGGTGGGGGGTAGGAGGGATGGGGTGGCTGGGTGATAGACATTGGGGAGGGTATGTGCTTTGGTGAGCGCTGTGAATTGTGCAAGACTGTTGAATCACAGATCTGTACCTCTGAAACAAATAATACAATATATGTTTAAAAAAAAAGAAGAAGATAGCAGGAGGGGAAGAATGAAGGGGGGGAAATCGGAGGGGGAGACGAACCATGAGAGACGATGGATTCTGAAAAACAAACTGAGGGTTCTAGAGGGGAGGGGGGTGGGAGGATGGGTTAGCCTGGTGATGGGTATTAAAGAGGGCATGCTCTGCATGGAGCACTGGGTGTTATACACAAACAATGAATCATGGAACACTACATCAAAAACTAATGATGTAATGTATGGTGATTAACATAACAAAAATTTAAAAAAAAAAAGCATTCCTGATACTCATTTCACTAGAGCTGGGCATTTAGACTGTAATTTTTCATTATTACAAAATAAACTGCTAATGATATTCTTCATGCATATAGATTTTTTAAGCTTTTAATTTTAATTCCAGTGTAGTTAACATAAAGTGTTATATTAGTTTCAGGTATATGATATAGTGATTCAACAGTTCTATACATCACTCAGTGCTCATCATAATAAGTGTACTCTTTAATCCCCATCACCTATTTCACTCACCTTCACACACCTCCCTTCTGGTAACCATCAGTTTGTTCTCTATAGTTAAGAGTCTGTTTCTTGGTTTGTCTTTTTTTTTTTCCTTTGCTCATTTTGTTTTGCTTCTTAAATTCCACATGAGTGAAATCATATGGTATTTGTCTTTCTCTGACTTATTTGACTTAGCACTGTACTCTCTAGACCCATCTATGTTGTTGCAGATTTCATTCTTTTTATGGCTGAATAATATTCCACTGTATATATATATATATACCACATCTTCTTTATCCATTCATCTACTGATGCACACTTAGGTTGCTTCCATAATTTAGCTATAGTAAATAATGCTGCAATAAACATAAGGGTGCATGTATCACTTTGAATTAGTGTTTTTGTATTTTGGGGGGTAAATACCTAGTAGTGTGATTACTGGATCATAGAGTAGTTCTATTTTTAACTTTTTGAGAACCTCCATTCTGTTTTCCACAGTGGCTGCACCAGTTTGCATTTCCACCAACAATGTAAGAGGGTTCCTTTTTCTCCACATCCTTGCCAACACTGGTTGTTTCTTGTGTTTTTGATTTTAGCCATTCTGACAGGTGTGATATCTCATTGTGGTTTTCATTTACATTTCCCTGACAGTGAGTGATGTCGAGCATCTTTTCATGTGTCTGCTCGCCACCTGTACATCTTCTTTGGAGAAATGTCTATACATGTCTTCTGCCCATTTTTTAAACTGGATTATTTGTCTTTTGAATGTTGAATTATATCAGTTCTTTATTTTGGACACTAACCTTTTCTTGGGTATGTCATTTGCAAGTACCTTCTCCTGTTCAGTAGGGTGCCTTTCATGCATATAGACTTTTAAGGGAATTATTTCTCTGGGAAAGACTGCAACAAACTGAATTACTAGGTCAAAGTCTGTTTCCTGATAGATAATGACCAACTGATAATACCAACAATGTATGAGAGTAAAGTTTAACAAATCTCACCTAGCATTGGGTGTTGTTATTGACTTTTAAACACTCATAGATAGAAAAGAGTACCTTTCATTGCTTTAATGAATATTTCTTTTACAATATTAATATTGACTATTTTGCCATATGCTGACTGTTGTCCTGTAACAGAACCATCCAAATACTCATTAAGAGAGTAGTTCAATAAGCTATATTTTGATTGCTTTAAAAAATTAATCTTCCTCATTAAAAAATACTATAAAATGGAAAAAAATTCAAATTTTATATAAATAAAGGAAAAAACCAACATCCATTCCTTTACCCCATCCCACTACCTAGAGATAACCAAAGTGAACAGTTTCCTGAATTCTCTTGTGAACTTTCCTGTATGCAGAGACAGAAAGATAAGCAAAAATGACATCTGTTTTGGTTACATAATTACCGAAAGTGCAGAGACTACAACTATACATATATGAAAATACATGAAATTAATGAAAGCTATCTTTTTTTGAGCTCTTCCTATGTTACATTTTTCAGAATAAGTGTTTTAACTCATTTCATTGTCACACAAACAAAGAGACAAAGTAACTATGTACAAACCAATCATCTTTAAAACATGTATACTAACAGAGATCTGAAGAAAACACAGATGGTAGAGGGTTAAATTTAAAGAGCTTGTAGTGAAGGAGGGTAAGTCTGAAATGTAAGTTTATATGTTGCTGATTTTACTATTAAGGTGGGCACTCCCTACCTTGGGAGTAGGCAAGACAGGACTGGAGCTTCCAGAATAGAAACATATTTAGCAATCTTGACTTTCAAACATACAAACCCATAACATGTCTCAAATCAATTAAAGTAGCTACAAGTATGTGTGTGCCTATAGATATATACGTAGATATCTCTATGTGTGTGTATATATATATATATTCTTTTTACTAATTTGTAAGAGTAAGATCCAGAAAATGTCTTTTTAAAATTAAATCCAGGGCGCCTGGGTGGCTCAGTTGGTTAGGCGACTACCTTCGGCTCAGGTCATGATCCTGGAGTCCCGGGATCGAGTCCCACATTGGGCTCCCTGCTCAGCAGGGAGTCTGCTTCTCCCTCTGACCCTCTTCCCTCTCGTGCTCTCTATCTCTCATTTTCTCTCTCTCAAATAAATGAATAAAATCTTTAAAAATAAAATTAAAATAAAATTAAATCCATTACAATCGCTTCTCGGCCTTTTGGCTAAGATCAAGTGTAAAATTAAATCCATTACATAAAACAATGCCTGTTATTTTATAAGGTAATATTCCTAATATAAATACAGATCACTGGGGTGCCTGGGTGGCTCAGTCGGTTAAGCGTCTGCCTTCAGCTCAGGTCATGGTCCCAGGGTCCTGGGATGGAGCCCCTCACATTCCCTGTTTGTGTTCCCTCTCTCACTGTGTCTCTCTCTGTCAAATAAATAAAATATTTAAAAATAAATAAATAAATAAATAATAAAATAAATACAAATCCCAATGACTTCACCTTAACCTACTTTACAAGTATTATATTTATTTAGCTTTAATAAATAAAACTATCGTCCTGTTTCCTGCTAAAACTGTATTACTAACCTAAAAAATTACCAAAAATAAATTACAGAAAAAGAAGAAAAACTAATCCTACTTGTAAATATAGATAGAAAATGATCTCAATAAATAGATATTCCATGCTCTCATAAAGGATATGAATAAGCAATTTAGAGAAGAGGAAACTCAAAGTCTAAGAAGCTTAGAAAGAGATTCTTGATCCCACTGATAAGCGGAAAAATTCAAGTTATATAAATAGGAGATATACCTTTATGAGACTAGCAAGAAGGAGAATTCTAGATGATATGTGATCACGTACTGTTAGTGTAAATGTAGACAAGGGCAGTCCTTCTCAAACGCAGTTGGCAACTTAGCTAAATTAGGTTTATGCATACCCAACAATTACTGTTTAAAAAATTCTCAAACAGGGCGCCTGGGTGGCTCAGTCGTTAAGCGTCTGCCTTCGGCTCAGGTCATGATCCCAGGGTCCTGGGATCGAGTCCCACATCGGGCTCCCTGCTCAGCAGGAAGCCTGCTTCTCCCTCTCCCACTCCCCCTGCTTGTGTTCCTGCTCTTGCTGTCTCTCTCTGTCCAATAAATAAATAAAATCTTTAAAAAAAATAAATAAATAAAAAATAAAAAATAAAAAATTCTCAAACAGTTCAAACTAATAGTTAATGTATACAAAATATCACATATGAATCTTTTTAAAAAGAGAAAAAAATGAAACAATTTGAGTTTTGCAAATAAAGAACGCGTACAGAAAAAATATTTTACAAAGGAAAAACGGAAGATGAGAAGAATGGAGATTAAAATAGATAAGCAGATTAAACAAGAGAGGCAATAAACAATTATTGCCAAGGTAAATACAAGTTCAATAAAAAACCCAAGTGTGTGTGTTTGTGTGTGTATATACATAAAATTCTGGCGGGATACACACTAAATTGTTACAATTTATCACTAAACAGGTTTGTGAGAAGGACTGGTGAGAGGAGGGGTACTTTCTACCCTTTATCTTTCTGACTATCTTATGTTTTATATATACACCTATTCTTTTTTTTTTCTTTGAAGATTTTATATATTTGAGAGAGACAGAGCATGCACAAGGGAGGTAGGGGGCAGAGGAAGAGGGACAAGCAGACTCCCCACTAAGCAGAGAGGCCAGATGCAGGATTCAATCCCAAGACCCTGAGATCATGACCTGAGCTTAAGGCAGACGCTTAAACGACTGAGCCACCCAGGCTCTCCCACCAATTCTTATTTTCAAGATATTTCTTCTGACAAAGATTCTCTTCTCAACCTAACTTTAGTCAGGCTCCTCTGAGTCGGCTGCTTAACTAAGCCAGATCTTTAGACTTCCATGTTTACCTTCACATCCCCCAATTTTAGCAACAATCTTACTAAGTCAGTTTGGCAAGAATCCCTCACCTTCAATATCTCATCACTTTTAACACCTGATCAAATTCCTCACCCCTCCAATCCCCCAGGTGACATTTGGTCACCCTGGCCTCCCTTCAGCAAGAATCCTGTCAAGTTATTTTAGCCAGAATCCCCTTACTTGTGATGTTTCCTCTTCATAATTTACATCCCAACCCCTCACCCCTTGGCTATAAATTCCTAATTTTCCTTGCTGTGTTCAGAATTGAGCCCAGTTTTATAATGAGGTCTCTTTCCCCCTACTGCAATAGTCCCTGATTAAAATCTGCTTATACTACCTTAACCACTTGTCCAGCTCTGGTTTTCTTTAACACTGTTAAATGTAAAATTTAGATAGTTTCTAAAAATAAAGTCTAAGTTTAACTCTGAATTCTAAATAAGGATTAAAACTTTCTTTTTTGTAGAAAAATTGGTGGTTTCTAGTCAGTGATTCATGCTCTAAATCTCTTCTCTAATTCATATTATAGCAAACTTACAAAAACATTTTAAAGATTTTTTTAAAGATTTTTTAAAACATTTTAAAGATTTTTTTTTTATTTGAAAGAGAGAGAGCTCCCTTGTGCGCTGGGATGGGGGGACAGGGGGAGAAGCAGACTCCCCGCTGAGCAGGGAGCTGGATGCGGGGCTGATCTCAGGACCCTGAGATCCTGACCTGAGCTAAAGGCAGACACTTAACCAACTGACTGAGCCACCCAGCTACCCCTACAAAAACATTTTTTAAAAATCAATATAGATTCCTTAACTAGGGAAGTCCAGCTTTATTAAAACAAGTTTTTATTACTAACTACCTGATTTTTAAACATCATAAAACTCATTTCCTGATTATATATATATATATATAAAATTAGGTCAAAATATCAAAGTAACCATTTTTATTCAAACAAGTAAACAAGAGAACACAAAGTAGGGAAAATAGGAAAGACTTAGACACACATAAAAAATACCTGAGATAAATCATTTAAGCTTTGATGTATACTGAATTTTAAAGATAATAAATTCCTGATTTCATTTTGAAAAAAAAGCCTGGGGACATAATTTTTCTTGATAACTCAGGACCAGAACTATACAGACCAATTACTGAACTGTATTGTACAAATATCCAATGTTCTTTGATGTGGGATTTGGGAGATTCCTCCTCCTGGTTCTCTCATTAATCGATATGATCTCATTAAAGTTACTTAACTTCTCTGAGTCTCAGTTTCCTCAACTATCCAGGGAAAGAGTTTAACATCCTGTGATTATATGGAACTGAAGATGGTATGTGGAAAACAAAACTGAGTAAGTCCTGATCCCAATGAGTATTGTTTTTAATTTCTATTTATTTGCATGGGAAACTAATGGTATACCCCTGAATTAATATCTGCCAAGGCAGTATTGCTTTGGCTGATTTTTTAAAATTTATCATTGAATTCAAGACAATAGCCACCTTCCAAATGATATCCTCACCCTCCAGAATAATTATCCTTTTCTCTATAATTATCAGCGTTTTTTTGGACAGCAGCAAGACAGCGTTTTTTTCTGTATTATTAGTCAAGGGCTCCTTCTTGCAAATTTGAACTCAATTTTAATATCATCAACACATAATGTTAACACATACTATGATAGGTGTTAGAATTTAAAAAATAATAGTAAGGTACAGAGGAAGCTGCTAAAGTTCCAAGAGGACAGAGACTGTCTATGCTATTGACTGCTATATCCCCAATGCCTAGAACAGTCACTTGCATATAGTAGATGCCCAATAAATATTTGTTAAATTAATTGGACAGATTCATAAAAAGCAAGTAAACAGTAAAAGATAGCACACCCTAAGTGTCAAATAACAAAAGCAAGTACTAAAAAAGTAACAATCAAAACCAAAACCAAAAACTCTTCATGTTGAAAATGGGACTTAAGCTAAATTTGAATAAAGAATATATAAATCTGAAAGGATAATACAAATCATGGAAGATTATTTCAGAACGATGCAACTTTTTCAGCAATGATAAAAAAAAGTTAAACGCGGCTTATGTGCCAAGCAAGCTTAAACTATGCTGGTTTAGAAAGAGTACCCTAACAGGTAGGAAATATAATAGTCTGATCACGGAAGAGATTTGAGGCAAAAAGAAAAAAATACATATCTTGAACAAATTATTATTTTTAGAAGCTTGAGAGGCAATATTGTGTAGACTACCTTGACCAAGGGAGAGACCAGAGGTAAAAAATTAAGAAGGCCTCTACTGCAGTCACCCAGATATGAGGTGGTGAGGATCTGAACCAAGTTAACAACAGTATTAAAAATTAAATGATTAAAATGGATTTAAAATATTAAATCGTTTACAAAACCAGATGCATGGCTTGGAGAGTGAAGACAAGAGAGTGAAACGCTGACTCAAAGCTGAATCTAGACTTCCAGAAAGGGTAAATTAGGGGCTGGGTATGGGGAGGAGAGGCAGCTTGGTTTGTGAGAAGGATTTTAGAAAGGCTGAGGGAGATTCAAGTTATAGTAGGTCACCCAGGTGACGTTAGCAAGAAATTAGAATTGTAACTGTGGAAAAATATCACCACTACCTAGAGATGTAATTTTATAAGGCATCAATCTATATATAAAAAGAGTCAACTAGAGTGAGAAGATTGAAATCAAAGAGAAACTGCTGGAAAGAAAAAAAAAAGAACAATCTAATCTGGCGAACAAGTATCTGAACAGTGGACTAGAGGGAGAAACAAGTAACCCAAAAGAGAGAAGAAGAACAAAGAAACTGAGAAAGAAGAAAATGAGACTAGTAGAAAACCAAAGATACTAAATGTGGTCTGTACAGAGAAACTGACAGTGGAATGAAAGGTAACAAATAGGATGACAGCACTGACAGATAAGAGAGCTGAAAGGGGTTTCCTTTGTTGTCACTATTGGTTTGGTTGGTTTTTAAATGGGAAAAGCTAAAATGGCACTGCCACAGTGGATACTACCACTGGCATAATGGACTCAGGTCTATCTAAAGTTAAGAATCATCGCTTGATTCTAAGCTCCATGTGACCTGGAACTGTATCTGCTTGTTTTCCACTGTTAATCCACAACGTATTTTCTATGAGGCTTTGGCAACTTTCTTATTTCCATATGGTAGCCTTTTTTGTGCTCATTCTCACACTTGGCTGGCTATAAGGAGCCAGGAAACTAAACTTTAATTTTTGATGAAAAAAAGCCAGCTTAAGGATAAAAAAAAGTCAGAATTTTAATTCTAAATTCTGGAAAACTGGGACATTTCTATTTTATTAAAAATAATAGAGTTCAAAAAGTTTAAAATCATAGTATATTAGTAATGCAACTATAAACAAAACTGGAAAGGTAGAATACAAAGTAATGAAAACTAGATAGTTTACTTAAAGCCAGATTTATCTTCACAGAAAAAAAAATATTCAATTTGTTATTTAGAAGGAATAAGGAACATGTATAAAATTTGAAGGCATGGGTTTTAGAAAAGAAAAAAAGTGTTATCTGACCCTGCTGATTGTAAAGACTTTTCAGGACATGATGCCAAAGACATTTCCTGGCAGTCAGTGTTTAACACACAAAGGGAGAAGAAAACAAACCTACACTCACAACTACCAAAACCCAAGCACCACTGGCTGTAGCTAAGATCAAGCTGCAATTATGAAGCCAGTGGCATCCCTAAGATGAGCTCTGTCAGATGACTTGGCAGGGCCCAGGCCATGCTCTACACAACGGAACACAGATACTACTTGCTCTCAAAGGCTCTTTCCAGGGGAAGTCATGAGGCGGAACTAGCTAGCAGCAAGAGGGACAGATACACTGCTCCTCCACATTCCACCATATATTGTACACTCACGAAATTTATTACAAACACTGTAAATATCAAAGATGTCTGAGACACAGGACCTGTCCTTATGGCCAAAATTTAGCTAAGAGACATGACATACATATTCAAACACATATATTTAATATATATTCAGTAACAATGTAGCCTAATATATGATTCATTTATTTAAGAACCATTTATTAAGCAGCTACTATGTGCCAGTAACTGCTGGACCTTAGGGAAATAAAAACGCCCTTAAGTGACTCAGAACCTAGTGAGAAAACAAATATGCAAAGTATGAGATAGGTGGTATAACTGAGACACAGAAGTTCTCACCACTAATCCTCTCTCAAGCAAACCTCTGGATTAACCAGTATTCTTCAGTCCCTTTGTAAAACACTGCCTAATGCCCAGGGCACATTAAATATTCACAGCTTGAGTATGTTCTTCTTTACAGTTCACCCATCCACTGCGGTTATCTCAGTTGAGTTGTATAAGCTCACCAAGAGTCAACTTGGTTTCCTCCCAAACCTGTTTATGTCAGTTGCACTGTTGCTTTGATTAGATAATTCAATTAAACATTACATAAACCAATAAAATACAGGTATGAAAAGAACGACTAAGTTGAATGCTTTGGGAAGACAAGACAACAAAGGAAACCTATGAAAAATACTGCTATCAAATTAAATGTGAGTGAAACAACTGTAAAAGAATAGGGAAAAGTCATAAAAATCCACGATTATGCACTGTATACTTTACCCAAGGAAAACCAAAACCAGAAACCACAAGCAATGTATCATGATTGTAATTATTCAAGAAAGACAACACAAAACTCCAATCAGCATTCTAAAAAAAAAAGTGAAGTGCAGGTGGGCTTGGTCTTACAGTGGCAAATGAGTATGCGTTTATATATTAACTTAAATGACTTGGTATCATTTCAACCAGATTAACTGCCCAACCACTGGTCAGGATGGTGTTTCTGTCTTATATATACAAGCTTTTAGGAGAGCATGAAGCTTCACAATGTCTAGAGGTCAGAGAGGTTTCCCAAAGAAGGTAAACTGAATCTTGGAAAAGGATTAGAAATTTACCAGGCAGACAAGGGAGGGAAAATATCCCAACCCTATACATTGACTCAGAAGCATAAGAGAAGAAGAAAAATGTCAAAATATTTCCTTCCATTTACCATGCCCAGGCCCATCACTCAAACTTTTCTTACGGGAAATTATTTATCCTCTTTCATCCATGAATTAGGGGATAAGCATTAATACGTACCACAAAGAGCTTTGCTAAGATTAAAATAGATTACACATGTAAAGTGCTCTGCACTGTGTCCAGCATATGGTAAGAGCTCAACAACAACAAAAAACCCTATTATTATTTTTGGAGGGTAAAGGAGAAAGGAAAGGAAACAAGATAAAGTTTTGGGTTCAAGTACTGAGACCATGGTACCATCTTCCCCAACTAACTACTCTTTCAAGTTCAGTAAGTGTACTGACCCAGATCTCTAAGCTCCTCCTTGTTCCCTTTTAGCTTTATATGAATCCACATTCCTTGGGAGCAGGTTTTGGTTGTGCATATAATTTGGCTCCTTTGCTGACTGCTTAACCTTCTCATTTAGGAAATACAAACAAAACATACAAACAAAAAAATGAGAACAAGTCCCAGACTGAGCTGTAGGTTTCCATGAAGTGAAACTGGTATCACTCTTGTGGAATCTGGCATCTGGTTTATTTCTCCAGCTAGATATGCTGGTACTGGATCCAATTTCTGTCCCAGGTAAATGAGTGCTAATGGAACCTCTGTCTAACACTCCCCTGGTCCTTTCCTTGGATCTCTATAGTGCAGTTATGCCAAGAACCTATTCGCCACACCCAAAATACCTATTCCACCCAACCCTATTCAATATTTCCCAAAGCTCCCCTCAATTTCAGGGCTTCTACTCCCTTACTTTTCTCCCAATCTTATCTACCAAAAAAAAAATCTCATTTTTCCTTGTGCTTCTAGCCAACTCTACAATAAATCGTCCTTCTTACATATTAATCTTTTCTAATATTCCATCATCTTGTTCAGATAAGGTACTTTTGTAATAAAGTTAAACAGCATTAAGTCTGCCAAAGAAAGTGACTTTATTTCTTCAAATACCTTAATGCATAAGAGCAAATACATGGTTGACATATTATTCTGTTCAAACAGCATATGTAGGCTGAGAATGACCTAATAACCAAAGCACTGCACAAAAGGTGATATGTAGTCAATAAACACTAACTATATTTTAAAAAGTACACACACACACACACACACACACAGAACTTAATTAGGCTACCATCAGCTGAAAAAGATCCAAATTTGCAGACTTTTTTAAAGAAATAAACATTTTATATCAGTATTCCCTACACAAAAATAAAATTATTAAAAGAAACTAGGGTGACACAATGTTTAACACTTTTGAGGAACATAAATTGTTGAAGACTTTCCTGAACCCCTTAAAATATAGTCATTTCACTAAGTTGTTCTGCTTGAAGAAAAGTTTGAAATGTGAGAAGAATTTACATTATGACAGCTACTCAAGGCATAATTAATCATCTAAATATTATAATTCACTTGGCTACCTCAGATCAGAAGCAGCTACACAGGGTGAGGGACCAATAAAAGGAGATGATGTAGTATGCAGAACAATGCCTGGGCCGGAGCAGTAGGACTCCTGGGTTCTAAACTAAATCTCCACCAAGTCACAGAGTGATCGAAGACAACTCACTCCATCTCTCTGTGGCCCTCACTGATAAAACAAAGGATGAGACTACTTAGGTGCAGAGGTCCCTCAGGAGGTAAAATATTCTTAGCCTAATGAAGGGAACAGAAAATTGAGAGTAGAGATGGGGAGGGTGGGGGCAGAAAGTGTGTGTGTGTCTTTCCTTGTCAGCCCTAGAATTCTACAAGTGTTAAAACAAAGACTACAGACAATACATGCTCTAGGAATTAAGAACAAGTTCATGGTACAGTTTCTCCCTCCTGTCTGTGTCTGCTCCCCCCACCCCTCCGCTCCCCTCTCTGTCTCTTCTTTTCTTCTACCCTTTTTCCCCAGCTTCTCTCTAGCCTCAGGTTTCTTTCCTGAACTCCACAGTTTCCTCTATTCCTATCTCCAGTCCTCAATGCTTACAGTTATCACCACCTATCACTACACATCTCTGGCCTGCCCCTTACTTTGGATGCTGTCAATTTATTGTCCTTAAATCACTACTAACAGGGCAAAGAGAATCTAAGTAGCCACTATGTGCCAAATGGATCACTTAAACCAGATCTTGGCTTCTAACATTTAATATAAATAAATAATATAGTTGAAAGCATTCTCTCCATAGAAATCTCAACCAGCAAGAGCAAACCATTTATTTAGACACCTATTATGAGTCACATACTTTGCATATTTAATCTTTTTTAAAATTACAACTACTCTTGTTTGGTGGGTATATTAGAATTCATAATTTACAAAGATGAGGCCCAGAAAAATTATATACTGGAAATGATGGTGTTAAGGCCCAAACTTTGCATAGCCACATTATATGATAGGCAATAGACTGTTTTGTCAAATGGCCCACCAAAGCAAGAAACTCCAAGGATCCCAAGGGCAAGTTTATTTCTAAATGGCCCAGAATTAAAACCTAGATACCATTAATATTCATAAATCAGAAAGTATGGCTGACATCAAGTAGATAATAGGCTGACAAAGGGAAATCAGTCCAGATTAATTTGGACTTCCAAACACCTTTCAAAGACTGATTAGTAAAGGGGTTTGTTTTAAATTCTGCTTAAATTACCAAGACTTTGGAGAGAAGCTGTAGTCTCCTCTCCTATCACTGGAACTCAAAGAAAAGTAGACTTAGATGGTAAATAAAGTTTAGGGCTAAATAAGGACATCTCTTAATAAAAAAGTATTATCAATGATATTTTTCCACAGATAATTACTGGGCCATTCTTTTTTTTTTTTTTAAAGATTTTATTTATTTATTTGACAGAGAGAGACACAGAGAGAGAGGGAACACAAGCAGGGGGACTGGGAGAGGGAGAAGCAGGCTTCCCGCGGACAGGGAGCCCGATGCGGGGCTTGATCCCAGGACCCAGGGATCATGACCTGAGCCTAAGGCAGATGCTTAACGACTGAGTCACCCAGGCGCGCCTTACTGGGCCATTCTTATTTATCAGTTTTTGAAAGTATGATAATTCAGTTTCCAGTAATAATGTCCTGAATTAACTCTTCTACTGAAAACAGCTAAAAATTTTAGACAAAATATTTTCACACTCATCTAAAAGGCAAAGCTGATAAGAAGTAAGGAATTATTTGGCCAAAATGGAAGGGAAAATGAATACCGAGTGAGTTAAGAGAACAAATGCCACTTTTGCCCTTTGGGTACCGGCCAATCGGAACAAATCTGAACCTTAGTTTGGACAGCCTTACAGGACCCAAAGGGTAAAAGTCAAAGACCAGCACCATCCAGAGTGAAAAGTCTAACAGGTGATATGTCCCACATTTAGCTAAGACCTAAGGGCCTTATACCTTCAAGGCAAACATGAAGAACCCTGGTCCTCAAATGTATTTGCAACCAAAATTTGCATCAGCAGGATGGTTCAAATTCAAGCAATGAATTTATTTTAAGTGGTTCTGGATTGGTAATGCCTCCAAACCTACCAGAAGCAAAGGCAAAGAACTTCTGAAGATACCTTTATTTGAGACCTCAGTTTAGTCTTACACTTTTTCAAGACAGTGAGCAGCACACAAAGATAACCATGCATACAAAGAAGCAAGTCATTATGAACAAGAACCAGCAAAAACAAGAAATCACAGAAAGGTACCTCTAAGACCTCACATACAGTGAAGTACAGAGATACCAACTATAAAATAACTATACTTACTAGATTTAAAGAATAAAAGAGGACTTGGGGCACCTGAGTGGCTCAGTCAGTTAAGCGTCTGACTCGTGGTTTCAGCTCAGGTCATGATCTCAGGATCCTGAGATCAAGCCCCGTGTCTGGCTGCACGCTCAGCAGAGTCGGCTTGACATTCTTTCCCTTTCCCTCTGCCTCTGCCCCTCTCCCGTCACCCCCTCCACCCTGCTCACACATTCACTCTCTAAATTATATAAATAAAATCTTTAAAAAAAAAAAAAAGAATATAAGACGACCTGAAAATATCTTCAGAAACAGGAAACTATTAAGAAAAGATCCAGCAGATTCAAAAAGAAACCAAACTGAACTTCAATAATAATCAAAATTACAAACTCACTGGAAGGCTTTAAAAGATTAGATTCAACTGAAGAGAAAATTAATGGACTGGAAAATAAATCAGAATAAATAGATAAAGAAGGTCTAAAGTACATGTAATCAGAGACTCCCCAAAAAAGCTAACAGGACAGAGCAGAAATCTAAAGAGATAATGGCTGAGGATTTTGCAGATTTTCCAAGTTGCCTAACAAAGTCACAAACAAAAGAAATCTATACCCCAATACATAATAAAACTACAGAACACCAAAGTCAAGACACAGTATTTAAATGAAGCCAACAAAATAAGCTAGAAAACAGTAAAACAGAGTAAAATCTGCATGTCTGTTGTTTTAAATAAAAAGAAAAATGATAAGCATTAGTGTGACTGATTATCTCAGAAAGTTCTAAGGATCAAGCAAGATAGTATTTGAAAGGGCTTAAAAAAAAAAAGTGTAAAGGTATCTGGAGAGTTAAGTGACAGCTTGTATAAAACCTATTTCATTCTTGGTCATTCGACCTCTCTGTGGGCATCGCTTTACCTGCGAAAGAAAGTTGCAGCTGATTTTTTCCAAAGTTCATTCCAGCTCAAAGATTATCATTCTCTCTCTCAGTCAGAGGGAGGTGAATCCAATTATAATATTCTACTGGCTAAAAATAAAATGCTAGCTATCATCAGAAAGAATAATAGAAATTATATCCCAAATTCTATAAAAAGCCATCCATATCTGGAATACTAACACATGTGTTAAAATCATCAAACTACACATGTAAAATCAGAAACGAACTAAAGCAGTGGTTCTCAATCCTTCCTACATATAAGGACTATCAGGGAGCTCAAAAAAATACTAATACCAGTGGTCCTAAATCCTAAGATTGATTTAATTGGTCTGGGGTAGAGTCCAGGGAATGAATATTTTTTAAATTTCCCTCAGAGTATTCTAAGATTGAGCTAAAGCTGAGAAATACTGAACTAAAGTGACAAACAGTAGTCTATGTTTTAAAACAGCAAAACCTCTACAATCTTTCTAAAATATAAAGATTATAAAATTATCAAGGATACAAATAGAATGAAAAATGATCCTGTTTACAAAATTATACTATACCACAATGGTACAGGGGTTTACCTGCTCCAAGTTCAAAGGAAGTAGTTTAAAGAGCTGAATAAAACCAAAGATTAGTTTTATAGAGTGGTTAGTAAATGGATATGATTTGTTACCCAAGACATCATGCAAGGTTAAGAAAAACACACTCAAGGGGTGCCTGGGTGGCTCAGCTGGTTGAGCGACTGCCTTCGGCTCACGTCATGATCCTGGAGTCCCGGGATCGAGTCCCACGTCGGGCTCCCTGCTCAGCAAGGAGTCTGCTTCTCCCTCTGACCCTCCCCCCTCATGCTCTCTCTCATTCTCTCTCTCAAATAAAATCTTTAAAAAAAAGAAAAACACGGGCGCCTGGGTGGCTCAGTTGGTTAAGCGACTGCCTTCGGCTCAGGTCATGATCCTGGAGTCCCGGGATCGAGTCCCATATCGGGCTCCCTGCTCGGCAGGGAGTCTGCTTCTCCCTCTGACCCTCTTCCCTCTCGTGCTCTCTATCTCTTATTCTCTCTCTCTCAAATAAATAAATAAAATCTTTAAAAAAAAAAGAAAAAGAAAAACACACTCAAAAAATTTTACACAAATTCCAAGATAACAGACACATACGGAGTTATAAGGAAAGCAAATACATGTGAAGTATATAATCAGTGTTGTGAGGCTGACAATTCACTCCTATGAAATGTCCCGTAGGGTCACCGTCAGACCTGGAATATTAGACTGCCTGGTCCAGGCTAGAGCCTTAAAAGAGTTCACAACTAAAGATTATGCTTTTCTCTGGACACAAGGATATAAAAAAGAATGCAAATTTTACATCATGTATTTGCCACCATTTATTCATTCAGCACTTATTTTGTGCTACGTGCCAGCCTCTGTGAGGTATTTTAAACCATTTCATTTAATCCTCACAAGGTAGTTTATTATCCTCACCTTATACATGAGGAAACTAAGGTTCTCAAAGGTCAAAATTTGTTTGCTATGTTTGCCATAAAGTAGTAAGTCTTAGACAAAAGATTTAAAGCAGGTCTATGCCATGTTGTCTCTCACCATAATTGTAAACAATAGCTGAAACACAAAATAAACTGTCATTTTAAGTGCTGTATATCCATCTATATGGTCAGTAAATCTTAAGTCTCATAAAGCTACTCAGTCAAAATAATTGAGTCATACATGACTCCTCTTTTCCTCACATTCTATTCTTCAGCATATCCTGTTGTTTCTACCTTCAAAAATGTATTTGGAATCCATTATACTTTGAATATGTATCAAAATATATATTCATTTATCTCATCACTACCACCTTAGTTCATCTCCAGCCTGGATTATTAAAATAGCCCCCTAACTAGACTCCCTGACTCTTCTACTCTTGTCTTCCAAGTGTATTCTAAATCCTTGCAAAGGGTTCCTTTTAAAGATGGTGTTCCTCCTTTGCTCAAAAGCTTTCAACAGTTGCCCATCTGGCAGAGGTAAAAATCTAAGATCCTTACAATGGGCAAGACCCAGTGCCTCCGACATTTCTTCCATGCTTCTCCTCTACTCTAGCCACATGTGCCTCATTATTCCTCAAACATTCCAAGCATGCTCCCCCTGCCCCCCGCGCCCCCCCAGCACTGTTCTCTAGGCCTAGAACATTCTTTCCTTACTTTCATCTTTTCAAGTCTTGCTCAAATGGCATCTCATCAGTTAAGCCTTTCTTCCCCACTCCAACCTCTCAAGCATTTCATATCCCACTTATACCACGTTATCATGGTGCTAGCCACCATCTAATATTTTATGTATGTAGGTATTTATTACTGTCTGCCTTCCTCCAGAATTTAAGCTTCATGACGGAAGGGTCTATTTTAATGATTCTTGTTTCTCCAGTACCTACAACAGGAACTGGCATAAAGCGGACGACTGACAAACATTTGTCGAATGAAAATATAAATCTATAATGACAAAATCCAGATTAATAAACACTCCAGTATACAGTCCCTATACCACATGCTCTAAGCTACTCAATCATACCATCTTTTTCACACAATTTTAGCATTTGCAGGTAAATAGCAGAGCCTCCCCTACTATACACACCCCCCAAAATTAGGGCCAATAAATTTTATTTTTTATTTACATGCTTGCTTTCTGTTAAGTCAGTAATTTTCAAATAGGTTCTTATTACCTCATGAAGTTCTTTCTTCCTATTCACTGCTAGTTCTCTTCTTTTATGCTATTCTAAGAAAATTTAAGCCCCCAACGTGATCAATACTGATCTTTCTGCATCTTGCTTGTACTATCATTCCAACTAGACTGCATGCTCTTTTGAGGTCCTCTAGCTCAATGTCTCACATACAGAAAATTCTCTCAAATGTTATGATTAGTATTCCAACTCCACTTTCTTTCACAAATATAAAGCTCAGTAATAATCCTAACTGTTCTTTTCCCATGAATGACCTAGTCTCATCTGAATGGTGGTAGTGAGGTGGGAGGGAGATTATCAAAAATAAAGAGAATTCTACATTAACCAAGATGGGCAAGGGGCGGGGGGGGGGGGGGGGGGGGGGAGGAATGACAAGTTTGCATCACAATGTAGCTGGTTCCTTCCTCCCAAGACCTGAAGAAGGGAGGAAGTGGAAAAGGCAAGCCAGGTAGATGAGAGCTTGGATTGCCTTGCACAACTCTGCACTGGCAACCTGAAAGAGCAGGACTGACAGGTTCCTGAAGGGACAAATTAGACTTAATCTTAAAGGTATTTTTGTTGACTGTGGTGTTAATGACTTGAGAAGAGATTCAAAAATCCAAAGGGGGACACTAACTACTCCAAATTTCATCGTCGGGGTGCCTGGGTGGCTCAGTCATTAAGCATCTGTCTTCGGCTCAGGTCGTGATCCCAGGGTCCTGGGATCTGGGATCAAGTCCCACATGGGGCTGCCTGATCCTCGGGAAGCCTGCTTCTCCCTCTCCCACTCCCCCTGCTTGTGTTCCCTCTCTTGCTGTGTCTCTGTCTGTCAAATAAATAAATAAAATCTTAAAGAAAACAAAATTTCATCGTCATTCATTCAACTCTTACTTCATATCGTTTTTCTAGAAAAATTCCAATGGCAAAAGAAAAATGAAGGGATATGTTCAAAATTTATTGATGTTGATGAAATGATTTTAAAAAACATATTTTAAATTGTGAGATTCCTGCAACTCTCGCCCACAAAATACAAAACAAAAGCATAATAAATATACTTAATATTTGTTCTGTTTGGAAAATATGACACATTTTTAACGTTTAACGTTTCTCCATGGATGCTTAAATTAATGTGAGCACAAACCAAAAGATACTGTAAAAATGTACCGCGTTCAATGTGATGAGCACCAATGGGAAACCTACCTGAACTTTAACATTTACCATAAATAACCTGGGAAGTAGCGCGCGTGCATCCATGTGTGTATGTAAAACTGAAGAGTGACTACAATTAATTACAGGCAAACTGAAAAGTTGAAACGGAGGAGTGTAGGGGGAACGCTGGGAGACCCGACAAGGGGTGAGATGAACTGGAAGTTCCCAAACCTCCACAAGTAAGAAGGGAAGAATTATTATCTTGTTTTTTTGACCAAATTAGTGTGACTCGCCTTCCCTGAGCTGGAAATTAAAATTTAAGCAGTCACATACAAAAATCACTCTCCACACCTGAACAACGTTAAAGTTAAAGCCTGTCTTTCACACTTCCTTGGAGTCTGAAATCCACAAGCTCATTTATAGAATGCAGTGCTAATAAAGTGAATTACTAATAAATTTGAATGAAGCATTTAAGTCTGCTTGTTATTTATACAGAGATGGGCAGATTTTGAGAAAATTTACAAATATCCACAGACTAGATACTGAAGTACATAAAAGGAATAAAAAAGGCTGCCAAAGAATATAAACATACAACTGTAGAAATAACGAGAAAAAATTTTAATAACTATGGGTCATGCCTTGCTCCATTCAACTCCTCCCAGAGGCCTTCCCCAAACACCACATCTAAAATAAAATAGCTGCCCCTCTCACACTCTATCCCTGTACCTGATTTATTTTTCTCATCCAAGTTGCCACTATGGTCCAGAATATCATATACTTGCATTTGCTGACTGCCAACTAAAATGTAAGCTGTATGAGGGCAGAGCTGCTGTCGGTTTCGTTAATCCCAGGGCCTAGAGGCACACAGCTGGCACTCAATAAACGTACTGGATAAATAAAAGATGAAACTGAAGTTCGGAGAGGCGAAAGGATTTCCTCAAGGTCAGAGCTAGAAGCAAGCACAGCCGGTACTGTAAGGCTGTCTACTCCCTCTTTCCCCAGCCACTTCCACTATGCCAAACTGCCCTGTTCCAGCACATGATTCTATTTAACAGATTTCTCCTTTTCTTTTTTTTAAGTGCCAAAGAAAATACATGTTACCAAAAAAAGTGACACACTGGATAGCATTTTAACTTCAAGTGTTTCACCAACCAAAACTATACTCAGATTTCATGAGCATACAGGATTAGCCAGTAAAACAGAAAGGCACAGCCACTCAGTTCTTTAAGTTCCTTGTGAAGTTGCTATGTGCCTTGGAAGTTTTAAGAACAGCCACTGAAACCTACTTAGCAATTCAGAATGGCCAGTAAAGGATCAGCCTCACTTTCTTCTAAGAGCCCACAACAAGCTCCTTCCTGGATATACTTTATCTTGCAGATTATGCAAGGAAATGTAACCAACTTTAAAGTCCCTTTTAGTTCCTTTCAAAGTACAAGTCAATCTCACAAAACACTGGACATAAAATTAACCCTTGGAAAGTTTCAGATTCTGAGAACAGGAAACCATCTCTGAACCATCACCTGACTGTTATCATCTACGTCCTTCATTCAAAATCCATGAATCTGAAATACCTAAAAGAAACGCGGGAGGGGGTAAAGGAAGAGGAAAGAGGGAAAAAAAACATTTACACGTATCTAAAAAGAAGCTGATACTCCTAATAATACTTTCGCCCAACATCTGCTTCTCGCCTGAAGTCAAGGCCCCTCAGACACAACTTCTGCTGTCTTTAATCACCTTCCTTTCAGAGAGAGGAGCCAACTACCAATACCTTTCGCAGGGAACATCTCTAGACCTAGGATGGGACTCACTAGGGCAGAAGATGATTTGCTCGACGTCTCTCAAAACTACTGTCAGCCCAATTAGTAAACTGAAAGAGACGACCTAAAATGTGGGACGGTAAAAGAGTTGGAAAGAGACTGAGTTAAGAGTGGGAAGGAGCAGACGAAAAGGAGCGGGGAAGGTAAACAACGCATCAAGGGCGGGAGTGGGAACCCAGGTCAAGGAAGTGGGGTCAGCGAAAGGCAAAGGTGAAGGGGGTAAAGGGACGCGGTTCTGGGTGGGATGGGCGGGAGCAAAGGGGGAGGGGACCAGCGGGGGCTGGGGGGGAGGGGGAAGGGTCCTGGGCGGGGCGGAAGGGAGCGAAGAGGCGGGATGAAGAGGGCCAGGCCGGGAGGGTCTTTACCTGCAGCTCCGCCCGCTCCACCTCCCACTGGGCTCTCTCAACCTCGAAGCGGGCCCACTCATGCTGCAGGAAGTGCAGGATCCCAGGGAGGCTGTATTGGGCTCGCGCCGCCCCCGCTGCAGCCGCTCCGTCGCCGGCCGCGGCAGCCTCCGCCAGAGGCCCGAGACCCTTGGCACCGCCGGCGCCCGGGTGGTTGTTGCTGAAGAAGACGCCGGGACCCGCCTGCTCGTCCATGGCGGCCGCAGAACCCTCGGGAGCTGCCCAGGCGCCCAGCAGCGGAGGCAACCGCGGCGGCCAGCAGCGCCTCCTCCTGCCTCCGCCGCTCCCCGCCCACACCCCAGTCAGCAGGGAGCAGCCGCCTGGGCGCGGGGGCCGGCCGAGCCCGGGACGGGCCGGGAAATGGGTCAACTGCGGCGCGCGGGCGGCCCGGGGCTTGCTGGGAAATGTAGTCGCGGGGTGTGGCGCCGGCGAGCGCGGCCGCGGCGGCCTGTGGGGCTGCCAGCGGCTCGGGCGCGGCCGCAGCCCCGCCCCCCGGCCCGCCCCGGCCCGCCCCGGCCCGCCCCTGCCCGCGGCGGTGGGGGCCGGCCAAGCCGGGAGCGCGGGTTTCCTCACCCGCCCGGCGGGTGCAGGCGGGCTGTGCGCCAGTCCCTCTCGCACACGGAAGTTCTTGGGCGGCGCGCCCTGTTGCACATACACGCGCACACACACACATACACACGGAAGTTGTCGCGCCAAGATACCAGCGCGAGCCGCACATCTTTCAGGGTTTCCTGGTAGTTCTGTTAAGAAACAAGCTCAAAGCGAAGTTCGGAGGTCAGTCTCCTGGGCGGGGATCCTCCAGCTATTTGGAACTCAGTCCGCTCCCTTTGGCTCCGACTTCAGTGTTTCTCTGGCCACAAACATTCCTCAGTTTTGGCAATCTGCTTATCGCTGTCGCTCCTCCCTTTCTTTTTTCTCTTGGGGGTTCAAACCTGTTCCCTGATCAGTTTTCACTGATAAGGAACTCTGATCACTCTCCAAACTAGTCCCTTTTCAGCTTCTAAATTCTGGGTTGTTGGCACCTCGTCTGAAACATTGCTACTCCTGAAGTCCCTTTCTCCTGCAGTCGATCTTGCAGTAAATCCAAATCCTGTTAAGTTTCAGATATCCGAGGCTGCTTACTTCGGTCTCCTTTTTCCCACCTTTTCCCGCGCAGTTTTTACTCAGTTCAACTCAACAAATATTTGATTGTCAGTTGTTTCTGTCGCTGGGGATATAAAGATAAATAACACAGCTCCTGTCATCAAAGGGAGATTGGCAAGCATATAATCAATTCTCACAGTGCCTTAAATCAACACTGCCTGAAAGAACAAAGTCCCTTTCTCTTCCCTAGAACTGGCTTAGGTATCCAGGCCCTTCTCCCTTTGCACCTGTCCCGTTTCTAGTCTCTGTCCTGGTTCACCTGCAAACTCTTAGCAATATTAGCCTACCAAAAGCACACCGAAGTCCTTTCAAGTGTTTCTCTGTAAATGTTATCCTTCGAAGTCCCTGAAATCGTCACTATAAACTCACACGACAACAATAATGAAAGGAAGGCACCTGGGAAAAAAAATGAACAAATGAAAATGAAATGAAGCACTTATCTTGTCCTCATAACAAGTTATTAGTAATTCTTTTGTGGGGTGGACTTCTGGAATATCAGACCTGATGGCCATGAAAAAATGTAAGGATTTAGACTGGTTATTGACATGTCAGGGAAGGACATCCTGTTGCTGTTCTCTCCTCCAACCCCTCCCTTCCCAGGGCTGCTTGTGGAAAGGACAGGAAACACACTGTATTTATTGCAAATAAAGATGGCAAGCTCTCTTTTCTCACTTATTGAATGTTTATGCTTCATGAATTCATTCTTTATTAGAATAAAAGTTTGATCCAGGCTTGGCTAAATTCCCTGTGTCATAAATTAGTTTGGTTATAAGTGTCCTTATATAAGAAGTTGAGACTTGTCCACAATGAGGCTTTGAGTGGATGGCACAGCCAAAACCAGAAACCAGAATTCCTGACTGCTAGTTCATTGATCTTCCATTAACACGTTGCTCCCTTTCTTACTTATCAGACCTACCAGAATACCAAAGGGACAATATGCCACCACAATGGCATATTTTTTCATCTGGAACATTTAAGTACTCCTACAAGTTGTGAATGTTAAAAGGTTTTCTCTCTCTCTCTCTCTCTAATAGAAGACATGTCTGACAAGTCCCTGAAATAAATTCATAACATGCTATAAAACATAATTAAATTTAATGGTAGCTATTTAAGAGCGCATAAGTCCTTTAGCTAGACTACCAAGAAAAAAAGAGAGGACTCAAATAAATAAAATCAGAAATGAACAAGGAAATACTACATCTGATAGCACAGAAATACAAAGGATCGTAAGAGACTGCTATAAACATACATCAATAAACTGGACAACCCAGATGAAATGGATAAATTCTTAGAAACTTACAACCTATCAAGACTGAGTCATGAAGAAACAGAAAATCTGAACAGACTAATCACTAGTAAGGAAAAGCAGTAATCAAAAACATCCCAACAAATAAAAGTCTAAGACCAGATGTCTTCACTGGTGATTCCTATCAAGCATTCAAAGAAAGATTAATACCAATCCCTCTCAAACTCGTCCAAAAAATAGAAGAGGAGGGAAATCTTCCAAACTCATTTTATCGAGCCAGCATTACCCTGATACAAAAACCAGATAAGTTTGCCACAAAAAAAATTATAGGCCAATATCCCTGATGCAAAAATCATTGACAAAATATTAGCAAACCATATTTAACAATACATTGAAAGGATCATACACCATGGTCAAGTGAAATTTATTCCAGGGATGCAAGGATAGTTCAACATCTGCAAATCAATAAGTGTGATACACCATGTTGACAAAATTTAACAAAATTCAACATCCATTTTTGATTAAAAAAACAACACTCAACAAGGCAGATACAGAGGGAATGTACCTCAACATAATAAAGGCCATCTATGACACGACAACAGCTAACATTATACTCAAGTGTGAAAAACTGAAAGCTTTTCCTCTAAGATCAGGAAAAAGACAAGGATGCCTACTCTCACCACTTTCATTCAACGTAGTACTGGAAGTCCTAAACAGAACATTTAGTCAAGAAAGAGAAATAAAAGGCATCCAAATTGGAAAGGAAGAGATAAAACTGTCCTATTTGCAGATTTCATGACTTTATATAGAGAGAAAACCCTAAACACTCCATCAAAAAAAATTAGAACTAATAAATGAATCCAATAAAGTTGCAGGATACAAAATCATTACAAAAAAATATGTTGCATTTGTATACACTAATCACAAACTATCAGAAAGAGAAATTATGAAAACAATCCCATTTACAATTGCATCAAAAAGAATAAAATACCTAGGAATAAATTTGACCAATGAGGTGAAAGACCTGTATACTGAAAACTACCAGATATTAAGAAATTGAAGAAGACATAAATAAATGGAAGGCTATTCTATGCTTAGGGATTGGAAGAATTAATATTGTTAAATGTCCATACTACCCAAAGCAATCCATAGATTCAATGCAATCCCTATCAAAATTCTAAAGGCAGTTTTCTCAGAAATAGAACAAACAATCCTAAAATTTGTATGGAACAATAAAAGACCCCAAATAGCCACAGCAATCTTGAGAAAGAAGAGACTCAATTTTATTCCTCCCTTTACAATTATCCAAATCTAGAAATCTTGGACAAATGGTTTAACATTTTTTAGTCACAATTCTGTCATTTTTAATATGAGAATAATATTTACCTTATAAAGTTACCATGAAGATTAGATGAGAGAGGGGTGCCTGGGTGCCTCAATTGGTTAAGCGTCTGTCTTTGGCGCAGGTCATGATCCTGGGGTCCTGGGATCCAGCCCCCACATCAGGCTCCCTGCTCAGTGGAGAGTCTGTTTCTCGCTCTGCCCCTCCCCCACTGTGTGTGTGTGTGTGTGTGTGTGTGTGTGTGTGTGTGTGCGCGCGCACGCGCGCACATGTGTTCTCTCTCTTTCAAATAAATAAAATCTTTAAAGAAAAAAAAGATTAGATGAGAGAAAAATGTTAAGTCCCCTAGCATATTGCTTGACATATAGCATAAACCAAATAATGATAGCTATTATTGTAGCAGAGTTCACACGACTAAATGAATATAAATACTGGGGGCTCAATAATTGTTCTTGTTTCTTTCTTATCCCCATCCCCTGGTTAGAACTTTAATTCAGCATAGTTAAAATAATCTTTAAAAAAATAATGTATGTGCCTTGCCATTAAGCCTCAGACCTTAAGATGTTGCTGATTTCCTGATCATTTCATTTTATAATTGGTAAAACCTGTGACACAAAAAAATAAAGTTTCCTGTCCAAGCACAGAGAGCAGCTGTCTAAATGTTGTTTTATGTATCGGTATAACCAGTTTAAAGTGAAAAATTGTGAAATGCTAAACGGTTCTTTAGATAATTGGAGTGTTTTCTCTTTTTGGTTTCTCTGGGTGTGTTATGTGGGATCGGGATTATAGTTCCACAAATGACAAGTCATCTGCGCGCGCTCTCTCTTTCTTTTTTTTTTTTTTTTTCCGTTAAAATGAGTGGCTATTTAAACAAACAAACAAAAAACTGTCCAGGGGTCCCTAGCTGGCTCAGCGGTAGAACATGGGACTCTTGAGACTCTTGATCTCAGGAGTCTTGGGTTCAAGTCCCACATTGGGTGTAGAGTTTACTTTAATTTTTTTAATTGAAAAAATAAAAACCTCTCCAAAACGACCAGTTACTGACTTTTTAACTGCTCCAAGAAACGTATTCAAATTGAACGTCATGGCTCTTTCAGAATTCTGGTCAGAGAACAGAGAGTGGACCGCTTGAGTGGAGATAGGCCTCCACTGGCATGAAGAGAACTTTGGGGAACAGATGTGTGCAATAGCCCACTGTTTATCAGCCTCTGTACTCTCTGCCCACCCCCTTATTGCCCTCACCTCTCCTTGCTGCCTCGCCTGCCTCTGCCTTACCTCAGCCTCCAAACTTCCTTCCTAGATTTAAAGTCTGGTAATGACTGGGTTGGGAAAACAGCCAATAACAAATTGAGAAGTGAAGGAATTCCATTATTTGAAAATGTTCTTTGAGTCCAAGAATTAAATCTACATCACAGTCACATGATAGGATGGGAAAATTGCCTCTATTATTCTTTGTTATTATTACTATTATTTTCTTTTGGAAGAGTGTAGTTGAAATTAGAGAGTTGCCTAATCTTCATTTTAAAATGAAATCTCCAGGACGCCTAGGTGGCTCAGTCCATTAAGCATCTGCCTTCAGCTCAGGTCATGATCCCAGGGTCCTGGGATCGAGTACTGCATGGGGCTCCGTGCATAGTGGGGAGTCTGCTTCTCTCCCTCTCCCTCTGCCACTCCCTCTGTTTCTGTGCTCTCTGTCTGACACATAAGTAAGTAAAATCTTTTAAAAATAAGTAAATAAATAAATGAAATGAAATTTCCTTTTATTTAACACATTTTAATAAATTCAACTATTTAATTAAATAAGATTTCATTTTGAAATTAAAAATAATTTTAATTTTGTAGTGACTAATATATGGAGGAAGAGATACTTAAAATCTAAAATCAGGATTGCTTTCACTATCTATATAGCTAACACTGCAGGAGACTAAAATGATAATACAGCTCTGAAGCTGTAGCAAGACCTCTCTTAGAATATTGATGGTGACCAACTTAAGGTTCTATTCCTCTAAGCCAACATTCAGTGGGTTTTGGAACACATGCTTTTTCTTTCTCCCCATCAACTCCATCCCCTGCTTTCTCTTTTAACATTTCCAGTGAATGGAAGCTCTACTGTACAGGCTCTTGTCTTCCTCCTCTTCTTTTCTTTAATAACTATGGTGCCCCCATTTTTAAGGCAGGAATGGAATTTCCAACTATTCATGTATCTTCATTACATAAAAATAACTATTGTGGGACTTGGGGTAGGGAGAGAAACATTTTTATAAGCTGGCTCTTCCTGCCAACCATGCAACAGAGATGTACTGGTTTCCAGATGGAGCTTCTGCTCAGAAGAAGACACCCAATCTTCATGTAGATTTCAATTGCTCAGAACAGCATCTCCCCCTCACAAAACTCCTATCTGATAGCCCTGAAATATAAACTAAAATATAAACTAGAACTGAAGTCACTTCTCAAAAGAAGTCAAATATGGTACATTATTATTATTATTATTATTATTTGCAAACATGACAGGGAAAAATCTGGGCTTTGTGCCAGAAAAACAAGAAAGATGAATGAGGTTAAAGAGGTCCACTACAGGGGGGCACCTGGGTGGCTCAGTTGGTTTAAGCGACTGCCTTCGGCTCAGGTCATGATCCTGGAGTCTCGGGATCGAGTCCCGCATCGGGCTCCCTGCTCAGCAGGGCGTCTGCTTCTCCCTCTGACCCTCCTCCCTCTTGTGCTCTCTATCTCTCATTCTCTCTCTCAAATAAATAAATAAAATCTTTAAAAAAAAAGAGGTCCACTACATTTTTGTCAGGTTTTGGAGACCTCTATTTTCTTAACTTTTTCCAAACAAGATTTGATGTGTTTTGCATGTAGTGTATCTCTCTCCCTCTTCCCTACAGGCCCTCAATATGCTACTGCTGTTCAGTACGTATTAATTTTAGCACTTGCAGTTGTTCTCTGTAATGGAAAATTCTACCATTATCTATGTTATCTCCTTTCCCAGATTTCCCCCCCAGCTACAGGACATGAAGTAACAAGAGGAAGAGTGGTTTGAACCAGCTCATACACACTTTCACATGAGATAATGGGTAACACTAAAACCTGTAAGATGATTGTATTCAAGCTTAAGGAGCCACTACATACATTATTGTTACAGGAGAAAAAAATCATTTAAATAATTTAAATAATAGCATTTTTAGGATATGGCAATAGCCAAATTAATGCTGCAACACTTTTATGAGAATGCACCAGATTAAAACCTGAAGGAGGAGTATAAATTAGTTAGCCGAAGGTGAAATGGAGCTTTTTAAGCAAAATTCAAACACCTGAGGAAGAAAAGTACATAGTGCATTTGAAAGAAGTCCAATATACCTGACATAAAGAGCAAGAGAAAAGTAATAACAATTATCATTTTTATACCTAGTACTTACTGAGCATTTATTAAAGAAAAAAATAATGCATTTTGTATGCATTAACTCGATCCTTACAGTGTCCTTAAGAGGTAAGCACTAACATTCTTTATTTTTTTAAGATTTTGTTTATTTGTTTGACAGAGAGAGTGACCAGTGGGAGGAGCGGAGGGAGAAGGACAGACAGACTCCACGCTGAACACGGAGCCTGTGTAGGTTGGAAGCAGGGCTCTATCCCATAATCCTGAGATCACAACCTGAGCCAAAATCAAGAGTCAAGACACTTAACTGACTGAGCCGCCCAGGTGCCCCTAACATTATTTTCACATGACAGAAAGGGACACTACTATATGGACATAGGACCTGCATTAGGAGGTGAAGTAGGCAGGGGCCAGATTATGCAGGGCCTCGCAGGTCACCTTAAGGAATTGGGTCTTTTTGCTAAGGTAAGCAACTGGAGAGTTTCTAGCAAGGTATCAGGTTCAAATTTATAAAGATCATCTCTGTTTCTGTGTGGAAAATATAATATTAACTGACGTTTCCAAATTGTTTTCTAAGGGTCAGGCACTGTTTTAAGGTCATTTGCAAGTATTAATTTATTTCACCCACAGCTACTCTATAAAATAGATACTGTTATTTTCATTTCACAGATGTGAAAACTGAGGCACAGAGAGGACAAGTGACTTACCCAAGGTTACACAGCTTGTAAATAATGGAGCCAGATACAAACCTAGGAAAACTGACCCTACAGTCCACACGCATCACTTTGCTGTGGTGCAACCAGATGTGCTGATCTGAACTAGGATGGTGATAATGGCAATAAAGATTTGGAGGGATTTGACAAGATATTTAGGAAACTTGGTGATGAACTAAGCATAGTGAGGGAGGTGGGAACTGTCAAGGATGATACCGAGATCTATGTCTTACACAACAGGATAAAATAGTTGTCCTATTTATTAGGAGATCATGAGTGGAGAAGTTAGTTTTTAGATAAGGAGGTGAAGAATCCGATTTTAAATTAATTGAGTTTGAGGAATCTTTGAGACAACCAATGGTAGGTAGTCACATTTCAGGTATGAAGAGCAGACGAGAGTCTATGTAGATCTATCCTATATAGAAATTCCTGCCTTGGGGCACCTAGCTAGCTTAGTCAGAAGGGCATGTGACTCTTGATTTGGGGGTCCTGAGTTCGAGTTCCATGTGGGGTGTAGAGATTGCTTAAATAAATTTTTAAAAACTTAAAAAAAAAAATCCCTGCCTATTCTTTATCAAACCATACTTCATACCATTCCCTCCAACTACTTATCACAACCTGTGACTATTCTATATCTCTCCCCAGGTAGAGTGTAAACATATCATGGCTGATTCTTTGCTTGGCTATTCATTATTTTATTCCCAGTGCCTGGCATATAGGTGTTCCATAAATAATTGTCCAATGAATGAGATAGCATTAGACCATCTTACCACAAAATCTTTGACAAACAGGAATTCAAGTTTTCCTTGTATATGTCCAGTGTAAAAGAATGTGCTATCATCAGGCAATCAATTTTAACAGCTCTCTTAGGAAATTCTCATTTTACATTCGATTGCAGACTACTTACTTGAGACATTGACCTGTTGGTGCAATTAGCTATCTGGTCCACCCAACTGAAGATGAATGACCATGCTTCCCTTCCTTATTCTCAGTTCCTCTTTATCCCTTGGCTTCGATAGACATCAGTCTGTCATTGCTCTTGATATGTGGCATCTGAAACTGATCGCCCAGCCCCAAGCCCTGGCCTCACACATACACACTGGATCATTCAGTACATAGAGTAGGACTGTCACTTTCCTTGTTTTAACTAGCGTATTTTTAGTAAAAGCAGCCAAACTCTATTAAGCCTCATGGTGATTCAACCTAGCTTCATAATGATTTACAGTCAACTAGAATGCCCTTTATAAAAAACGTTTAGGTATACCCAAATATTTGTGAATAAATGACATTCCCAGGTATTTTCTTGGAATTTGGAAAACAGTGACCCAGGTTCATTTTCACATCTGTTAGTTCAAAAAGCATCACTTTTAAAATTCAGCAGTATGTCTTAAAATTTAAAATCTGTCATATTTTTATAACCCCTTTAATCTATCCCAAGGAAATAATCTACAAAGTCTCATATTTTAAAAGTCAATGCAGCATTATTTATGAAAATGTAAACATTAGAAACCAAGTACCCCCTGCCAAGTCAATAGTGGTACATCCATGTTAAGTAGTGATCAAAAGATGATGATTACTAAATCTATCACATATTATTATTAGAGCAATTCTATGGGGGAAATGCTTATAAAATAAGTGGGCAGAAGCAGGATACAACATTCTACCTCAGGATGATTACAAACGTGGAAGGAAATAGACATATCAACAGTAATTTGTCTATGTAGTGAATTGTGATAATTTTCCCAAAAATTTAATGAATGTAAATTTTATAATTAAAATTGATTTATAATAATATATAAAATGATTTTCCTTTTTCCCCTGACTCTACGTTTATGCTTATTGGGCAAGATTAAAGTCATGCCTCTTTTTTTTCCCACAAATAAGAGAGGCATTTTCCTATACAAATGGAAATAAGTTGGAAAGAAGGACGAGATTTAGAGAAAGAATGAACAATTGAAGTTAAAAGCTGGAAAAGCCAAATACACTTACTTAAATTTTCATGGATTCTTTTTTTTTTTTAAGATTTTACTTATTTATTTGAGAGAGAGAGACAGTGAGAGAAGGAACACAAGCAGGGGGAGTGGGAGAGAGAGAAGCAGGCTTCCCGCGGACCAGGGAGCCTGATGCGGGGCTCGATCCCAGGACCCTGGGATCATGACTTGAGCCGAAGGCAGACGCTTAATGACTGAGCCACCCAGGTGCCCCGTCAAGGATTCTTTTGACTTACATCGACTTACATTGAAAGGGCAAACGGGGTATATGTGTATGATAGAGAATGTCTGAATGGAAACCTATGCATTCCAATGGCAAAAAGAGATTGAGAATTGTGGATAAAGGACCAAAGCTGTGAACAAATTCTCCTGAAAGAAAAGAAAAAACAGTTGTACTGGTCACTTGTGCATGCATGGTTCTCACATATTTGTTTAACGACAGCACCAAAAACTTAGCTCAGGATAATGTTTCTAATAATTAAGAAATTATGATTAAGACATGAAATTTTTAAGTAAAACTTTGTGAAGCCCATAAATAATAATTTCATAATTATTTAACTGTATTTCATAATTATTATTAATTTAGAAGTAGAAATAGGTTTGTAATGATTAAATTAGGTTTTTAAAATAATCCATGTGATAGAAAGCATTAAGGCAAGAAATTTATTTATAGCTCTACTCTAGCCATTTCTGGCAACAACCTAAAAATTCCAATTAAGAATGAAGAAAATGTGAGGCATAGTGATTCATATAATTAAATGTGTTTTGAAAATTGGGCTAATTGCAGACCTCAGTCAGCATTGTTTGAATGAAAAGTAGGAATGGATATAAAGTGTCTAGCACAGTGCCTGGTGCACCGCAGAAATGGCAGCTCTTCTTGATAGTGATAATCTGCAATATTTAACTACTCTCTGGATTTAATGTATTTTATACTGTCCTACTATGATAGCTATTTTATATATATGTATATATATATACATATACATATATATACATATATATTTTATATATATGTAAAAACTATTAATCAGACTAAATAATATTAAAGGACCGGCCAAAGACTCACTCTCTGGATAAAAATAAGCAGGATAAATCCACAGACATGTACTTTTTAGATTTGCAAAAAGATCATAGAATACCTGGTAAGTTTTCCTATAATTTTATAGATGAGGGAATTGAAGCCCCCAAAAGGTTAGGTTTTCTGAAGTTCTATCCCTAGCTGATAGCAGAACCTATTTGGAAAAGAGAAACCTGACTTCAAAGTTTAGTTTTCTCTAATTAAATTCAGAATTCAAATGGACAATATTAACAAGAACCTGGAAAGTAAATAGAAAATACTTTATTTCTTTTAACATTAAAACTGCTCAGATTATGCTTCAGAAAGAATCCATTGGCTGTCATGATGCTTCTCCTTTTAGCTCCTTGATACTGGATGTTCAGAATCAAATAAGTATGATTATTCAGGTTGAGAAGAATCTCAAGAATTGGGCAGTGAAACAAATTAATAAATATAATTCTTCAAACAGCGCTTCTTTTATAAATATTATCACAGAAAACTAGAAGTTAGGTTGTCAGTGGCTCAGAAGAGTATAGAGAAAGTACAAAGTAGTCCTGGAGAGAGGGAAGGAAGGAAGGAAGGGAGGGAGGGAGGAAGGAAGGGAGGGAAGAAGGAGCTGAGGGAGAGAGGGAGAAAAAAAGAGAATCATTGTTAATGCATGGTGCAGTCTACCTCAAGGTGGGAAATGATGGAAAAAGTCTGGGAGGTACCAAGAATAGCAGAAAATAGCCAAGGCAGAAATAAACTTTATACTTCATAAGTAGGTGAGTGAAGAGGGTTATATGTGCAAGAAACAAGAAACAAGCAATTGAAGAACAGTGTGGCAGTTCCTTAAAAAGTTGAAGAGTTATCATTGAGTCAGTAATTCCATTCCTAGGTGTATACACAAGAGAAATGAAAACATATGTCCACCGGAAACTTGCATACAGTTGTCCAAAGCAGTATTATTTCTAATAGGCGAAAGGTGGAAACAACCCAAGTGTCCATCCACCGGTGAATGGATAAACAAAATGTGGTACACATACAGCGGAGTATTATCCAGCCACAGAAAGGTAGGAAGTACCAAGGCATGCTACCACGTGGATGAAGCTTAAAAACATCAAGTGTGCTGCCACATCCGGGGATCTCTGCCTTCCGCTCCCTGACTTGGGCGGCTTCCTCCCCCACACCTTTCACTCACAGAGGGCACCATGTGGTAGGGGCCAGGGTTGGGGAGTTGGGTGGCTGTGCACATCCTAGCCACCTAAAAGGTGAAGATGTCCCAGGAGCATCCCGGCCATCATGCCCTGTTGGTTGGTCACTACTGTCGCCCTGCCCTTGTTGGCAAACCTCGTCTCATCAGCTCGCCTTCTTCTTCCTCTGGTCTGAAGAAGGCTTCCTCTATCGCTTTCAGATTTGGAGGGCAGTCACTGCTACCTTTTATTTCCCTGTGGTTCCGGGAATTGTATTTGGTCAATTTCCATTTCTTACATCAGTATTCTACACCATGTGAAACAGGAGCTTTTGATGGGAGGCCAGCCGACTATGTATTCATGCTCCTCTTTAACTAGATTTGCATCGTGATTACTGCCTTAGCAATGAATATGCAATTGCTGATGATTCCTCTGATCATGTCAGTACTTTATGTCTGGGCCCAGCTGAACAGAGACATGATTGTTATCATTTTGGTTTGGAACACAGTTACGGCCTGTTATTTACCATGGTTATCCTTGGATTCAACTATATCACAGGAGGCTCAGTCATTAATGAGCTCATTGGAAATCTTGTTGGAGATCTTTATTTCCTCCTAATGTTCAGATACCCAATGGACTTGGGACGAAGACATTTTCTGCCCACACCTGTTTTTGTACTGCTGGCTGCCCAGCAGGAGAGGAGAGGTGTCAGGATTGGGTGTGCCCCCTGCTACCATGAGGTGAGTTGCTGATCAGAATGGTGGAGGCGGGAGACACAACTGGGGGCAGGACTTTCGGCTTGGGGACCAATGAAGGAGAGGCCTCTGGCCTGCTCACAAACCACTCCACTCAGATGACGTTCTCCCAGTGCTGGGTGCAGTGTGCTTAACAACCAAGTTCTAGCAAAAGCTGTTAGACCAACCACACTGAATGTAGTCTTCTGGTACATGATAAAATTTTTTAAATCCTGAAGAAAAAAATGTGTTCAGGTTTCATGATTCTTATTCAAGTCCTTACTGCTACAAAGAACAAATATCAACTGTGCAGATTTCAGAACTGAATATATTTTTTTGGTGTCTTCTCTTCCTTTTCCATCTGAATAATGGGTGTTGGCAGGTCCTGGTCTGCTGGCACCAAGCTGGGCATCTGGGGTTGGGTCACCAAACCCTTGACAAAGGGACTCCTACCTCTCTCTTTGTTGCACACATGCCTTGCTTCTTCTTCCCAACCCAAAATTTGCAGCTAGAGATGGTTTGCCCATAAAACGGTTCTGCCTTTGACAAGCTCTCTTATTGACTTTGGTAAGGCCCAGTGGCAAAGAACTTGCCCATCATTTTCCCTCCTTTGGTGGCAGAAGTATAATAGGGGAGAAGACTGCACCAGCGGATGGAGATCTTTTTGCAGTTGCAACCATTTGCCACCTCTCCAGATGCTTTTATTTAAAAAAAAAAAAAAAAAAAAGCACCACTGTATCAGTGAGGGCCACAGATTGGTGTTAATGAGGCATGAGGGTTGTTGCTAGGCACTGTTTCTGTAAGTGAAGTGATCCAAACTATAGTGGAGCTGAATCTTGCACAGGAGCTGGGTGCAAACTGTGGTGGGCATAATCCCTTTCCATCTCATGTAGGGAGTCCTGGTTTTGTGTTGTACCCAGAGTAGTTGAGATGTATTGCGCTAGAAAGTTCCAAATCACATTTGCCTCTTTGAGAGGCACCTGGGCATTGATTCTATTTCATTCTCCTTCTTGGTATATGTTTATTGAATAGTGTGGAGAGGAGGACCTTATACTCTATTTAAACTGTCATTTTTTTTGGCCTCCCCCTCCTTTTTAATGGCCATGTGCTTCTGCTGATCATGAGGAAGGTGCAGCTCCTCTGTACATAGATCGTATTTTAAGAGCTAATATAAGCACATCTAAGTTTGAATCACATAATTTTGGGTTGTAATGGCTTTAGACTCATTTGTGTTTGAGGGTCTTTATTTTGAGCCATGAGTGTACATCAGACCAGCTTACATACCCACAGCTCCTTTTTCAGAGGTGGGCTTTTTCCATTAGAACTAGGATTATCCCCTGATAAAGGTTTTTGAAAGCTAAAAAAACCAAACAAATTAAAAAAAACAAAAAACCACTAAGTCAAGAAGCCAGTCGCAAAAGACCACATATTCTCTGATTTCATTTATATGAGATGTTCATAACAGAAGAATTCATGGAGACAGAAAGTAGATCCATGGTAGGGAAAGGCTTGGGAGAAATGGAAAGGTTGTAGGGTGATCGCTAAAGGGTGTGAGGTTTCTTTCTTCCCTTTTAAAGATTTATTTATTTTAGAAAGAGGGAGAGAGCATGTACAAGCTGGGGGAGGGGCAGAGGAAGAAGGAGAAGGAAAGAATCTCAAGCAGACAGACTCCCCACTGAGCGTGGAGCCCAACTCGGGGCTCAATCTCACAACCCTGAGATCATGACCTGAGCTGAAACCAAGAGCTGGATGCTCAACTGACTGAGCACCCCATGAGGTTTCTTTTGGGAGTAATGAAAATGTTCATAATTGATTGTGGTGATGGTTGTGAATAAACTAAACACCATTGAATTGTACATTTTAAATGGGTGAATTTTATGTTGTCTGAATTACATCTCAATACAACCATTACCAAAAAACCTCCCCCTGAAATAAGAACAACTTCGGCAAAGCAACTCAGAAAGGAAAAAATCACCCTGTAATAAAGGAAAGTGAGACGACAGGTGAAAGAAAGCACGTCATGTAGGCTTATGAGACTGAATTTGGAGGACCAGAGAGGACGGGAGCTGCCAGCTGGTGAGGGCATGAGGGCAAGTAGGCGGCGGCAGATGATAAACAGGTCTGCGTCTGCAGTATTCAGAAAGGTGACTTGCTGTTGATACTAGAGTCTATGTAACACTGGTAAAACCTGCTGTTTAAAATTTCCTCAACACTGGGACAAATGCTCATCTCGTCAATTATCTATTTGATGGGGTAAAATTCCCATTGCACAAAAGATGGGCATTATCATAATTACGACGAATTCATTTTTGTATTCCCTGTAGCACTTAGCTTGATGCCTCATGCACAGTAGGCACTCAATAAATATTTGATGAACGAAACTAACCATCATAGTCAGGACTCAGTGCTCTGTACTGTAATTATAAAACATAACCAAGGCCTAATTTTCACCATAAAAAAAAAAGCAGAACATTATTCCACATTTGAAACATTTTAATGGATCTTTCACTGAGAATTTTAATTCAGTTAACAACTAAAATACACACAAGCATAATTTAGTAATCTAATATGAAAGTAAAAAGATCTATCAGAAAGGTAAGGACATTTTGAGAAATGCTAAGAAAATGTGACCTTATTCATATTATATACACCATGAAACATTTTCCATTATTTGAGTTACTTTAAAATTTAAATTCTGCTTGTTTTTCAATTAAATTTTTTTATGACAGATGCTGAATATTGACCTATTTTTTTCCTGACAATACCAACAGGCTGCCCAACTACATGATATAATTGTTTTTAGCACTTACATTTAAGAGACTATGGCTCAGTATTTAAAAAATAAATTAATAAAAAAGAAAACATTATAGGAGAAAAATGAGAGCACATCCACCACATGATAAAAACAATCACTCCTTCCAAATCAGAGAGTGGCATGAGCATTATTTTACTTAACCTACTTAGAAGCGTACGATACCCATATACAAATAAAGTAGAACCTACAGCCCAGAATGATACAGTGGCTATCACTAATTAGTTGCCAGTTGGCAATATAAATAAAAATGAATGGAATATCAAATTAAAAAAAACTTGTTTTTAGCTTAATCGTTGGTGCAGAATGTACAGTAGGGGTTGGCTGCCTGGTGGCCGCTTTCGCTTTGCTGGCTTGGCTTGCTCGAACAGCAGTTTCCAAACGTACTTTCAACTCAGGAGCTGCTCCCATTACTGTCTTGAAAGCATGTGGATACAGAGGTCCAATATGCATTAAATTCTGGAGTGCAAACTCATGAAGATCTTTGGAAGCTGTGCTTGCTGAGGCAAAAGAATTTTCATCCAGCAGGTAAGAGATCAAAGTGGGAACTAAAAGGGCAAGTAACTGGACTCCTGCAAGTAACAATGATAAAGTCTGAGGATCATCACAAATCTATCAATTACAATAAACCTTAATTTTAAAATTAGGCAATTACTGCAGTAGTCTCAATCATAATAAAACATAAGCAAACAGAACGTTTTAGATCTCAACAATAACTCATAATTAATATTAAATATTTACTTAATGCCAAGCTATATGTCTGAGTTGGAGACCAAGTTTGTTAAGACTGTATATTTTAGATTTATATTAATTTGTTTTATTTAAAAAAAAATACTGGCTAGGGACACCTGGGTGGCTCAATCGGTTGTGTCCGACTCTTGATCTCAGCTCAGGTCTTGATCTCGGGTTGTGAGTTCAAGCCCCCATTAGGCTCCATGCCCTACTTAAAAAAAAAAAAGGTAAAAAAAATACTGGCTAAAAGGGTAAAAAGGAATAAGTACTTTACACCTGCCATCTGGTGGAATGTATTCTGAGAGTAAGATCATGACATTTTTAAGGGTATTTCAGAACAGGGAGGTTAGAGTAGGAAACAGAAACCTGAACAGCATCCATTTACTATTATTTAACTAAAACTAGGTATTTCCTTCTTTTTAAAATAGAAATGTAACTCCCATTTCATCATTCCCCCAAACCCACAGTAAATGAGGGAAAAATATCTCAAAAAGAAGCAAATATGTAGTGTTTAGGGCTAAAAAAAAACCCAAGAACCTGTGGTTGACATAAATTTTAAGCCCTTAAAGATTTATTTGGAAGCTTAATCCCATTTACTAGTCTGTCTTGCCATATTAACAATTCCACCCTGGAATATAAATTTCATTAAAGCTGGTGTTTTTCTTTAAAACATTTTAAAAATGTGATCATATATACATATGTATCTGATAATCAACACTGAGAATCATGTATTTTCCACTTTTAATTTATGTTAATTTTTGTAGAGTGACAGTAGCCAAGGTTTTAGGGGAGCAGGAAGCATCTGATACAGAACATGGAATACAACACTCACTGACGTCAAGAAAGACAATGATAATAATCATGAGACCTTTCCAGAACCCTAATCCATTCTGGCCCTGAACATCTTCTTTCCCTACTGTAATTTTTTCTCCAAAGCACCTACCTAATTCAGCATCTATTATATCTACATCCAAAATTAATAGTTATATCCATTTTCACCTCTATATAAAATTACAGATATATGTACACAATGTTTATCTATACAAAATTTTTTATTTATATATAAAATAGATACAGGCATACTCAAGGGGGGGAGGGTGTTCACTGTCTCTGTTTTTGTACTACAATGTAAGCTCTAGGAGAGCAGGGATCTTTGTGTGTTTATTTCACTTCTTTCACGACTAGAACATACCCAGTACATAGTAGGCACTCAATAACTATTTGTTGAATGAATGAACAAACACAAACATCCTTTGCCTTGAAAACCACTCAGAAGTTTTTATCAGTTGGATTTTTTTCCATGACAAAGTTTCAGAAGAAAGAAGGTAGCAAACTGATATTTTAAAAGTCCCAAGAATCTTCAAATTAGCTAGATTTAGCTCAATTTCCCTCACACAGAATTATAAAAGTACTGTATAATAAGAACTTCCATAGAAAATATAATAATGAATTACCAAATAAATATGAAATCATCTTCAGTACACTGCATACTAAAGCAGACAAGGTTTACAACATCAGGTAGAAAAGCAAGATTTTGCTTTTAACAGTTAATTAACTGGAAAAAATATATTATAAATTATTTAAGTACCCAATAAGTATCTAGAAATGTGCTAAGAATTTTAGGAAATATATAATTCACCTCTACCTAAAGCTGTTACTGCCTAGTTGAAAAGGGTATCCAGCACATCAAATAATTAGAGAACTAAGTGTTAAAAACGTATGGTGAGCATTTGAGATAGAGTTCCTCAAAAGCCTCATAAAGTGGAAGAATACTTTAGGATTTTATAGTTTTAGTGATTATCTTAAAACCACAAAACCATAGAATAAGATTGATTATAACTGCCAAAGAAATTGTATGAAGGAAAATATCAGAGTGGGCAACATTTCTTGAAGAAATGAGATCTGATGCAGGTTAAATCCGTTTGTGTAAGAAGAAATGAGGGGAAGAAACATACCTGAGGGAGGGAAAACAGACTGAAGACTGTACAGAGGTTAAAGTACGCTGTGTGAGAAAATTGGACCAGTCAGGATAGTGGGTACACATTGGGAAGCAGAATAAATGTTTGGAGAACTGAGCAAGGATGTTCAGACTCGATGCAGTAATGCAAGAGGAAACCACTCACAATTCTTTTTTTTTTTCTTAAGATTTTATTTATTTATTTGAGAGAGAGAGAGCTGCCATGCCAGAGAGGGGCAGAGAGAGGGAGAAGCAGAATCCCTGCTGAGCTGGGAGCCCGATGTGGGGCTCAATCCCAGGACCCTGGATCACGACCTGAGCTGAAGGCAGACGCTTAGCCCACTGAGCCACCCAGGTGCTCCACTACTCACAATTCTTAAACAAAGGAGAGGTAAAATTGATGGGGAATATCTGTTAGGAAACTATTATAGCTATTTAGTTATGAGATGATTAGATATAAGAATAGGAAGCAAGGTTCTCTTGAATCCCAGAGAAGTTTCAAAAAAAGATAGGACAAGTTTTGAGTAACAGATTGAATAAAGATGATGAACAAGAATTAAGATTCAAACATAATTCCAATGTCTTTAGCTTATAACTCTGGTCATGTTGGGTGAAAAAACATTCATTGCCTCTTTCTGTAATGGATACTATAAAGTTAAAAACAGAAAATTAGCATTTGTAACTGATGTGAAGAAAGGTGAGTGATAAAACAAATTTAAAAGCTGAAAATTTACTCTGGGAATTACATTACTATATTTTATATAACTATATATTGTAGTTTTAAGTGTTAGATATATCACCATTATCATGGTTTCTTCATTTTTTAATAGACTGCTTCACTGAGATAACAGATATTTTGAATTATAGGAAGACTTTAAAGGTACAGTAAAATTGGCATTTAAAAAAAATTTCAGATAAACCTAAGGTTGAATGCATGCAAAAACCAAAGGTAAATGAGTCCTCATAATGGGATATGATGGCATGCATCAGGAAGATAACATCAAATCAATGAATAAATGAATGAACATATATGATATAATGTGATGGCCACTATTTACCTTTAGTTTTGGCCATCATGGTCACAAACATAGGCCATGATGTCAGTCACATTTCTATCCAAATAATCTATTAATATCTAATTTCAACTAAACCTATCAACTCCTAAATAGTCCTTCTTCCTGACATTTCCAATTCTGACACTGTTTGCATGCTTCTTCCAGGTAACACAGTTATGTTTGGCTCTTCTCTTTCTCTTGCTCCCTGTAACTAGTCACTCATCAAATCAGATCAATTTTTTTTCATAATCACCTCTGCATTTCTCCTTTTCCACTATTACAGTTCTGGATTATTATTTTTTAGAGATTTTATTTATTTATTTATTTGAGAGAGAGCATGCGTGCATGTGTGTGTGCACGTGTGTGCGTGTGTGTTGGGGGGAAGAGCAGAAGGGGAGGGAGAGGGACAAGCAGACTCCAAGCACAGAGCACGGAGCCCGACTCAGGGTTCAGTCTCAGGACCTGAGACCACCAATGAAGCTGAAACCAAGAGTCAGACACCACCCAGGCCCCCCTGGATTATTCTTTTATAGTGAAGCTCTCACAATAACTTTTTCAATGTCTCTACTACCTTTCCAATTTCCTGTAAAATTTTTTTCAAGGGAAAAAGAAAAAACTTACAATAGAAAAAAATGGATGTAGTTGTTATCTGAGAGTAATCTGGCAATATGTATTAAAAGCCTTAAAAATGTACATTCCTTTCAACCCCCAGTAATTTCACATTAAGGAATTATCTGATAGATATAATAAAAAATATGTGCAAAGATATCTGTATAAGGGTACTCATCTCAGTTATTTATGATTTGAACACTTAATGTTCAGTCATAAGGTACTAGCTTAAAAAGTATAGTCTTTCTGCAACAATTAAAAGTCGTATTTCTAAAAACAAATTTTTGTGATAAAATCAAGGAGATAAAGAGGAACAGGTATTAAGCTGTGTAAGTCTCTAAATGCATGTATTTTGTAGCTTTTCATTAAATAAAAATAATTTTTAAATTTCAAAATTGGAGGTATTTTAAAATGATGTTTGGTATTAATACTAATCCAATCCTATTTGTTATAAAGCTTCTGTACTTCTATTATGAATACCATAATAAATTACTTTTATAAACCTATTAAATATCCACATTTTTCCTAGTCCTTAAAGAGTACATTCCTAGAAAAAAAACCAGTGTGTTGAAAGGCCATCAGTAATTTATTTTAACCTCTTGCTCATAAAAAAAATGAAGATAAATAAACTCAATACATTATGTTAGTAGCATGACCAAAATATTAAGCTTTCAGATAGTAACCACTCCTTAGTAAACTTATTGTTGCAATGGCCTGTGTCCAATATCAAGTAAGACAGGTATGTATGTATATAAAATATAGTTCTTCATTTTGGACTATTGACATTTTCTAAGAATACTTACTGTTCTGTTCTTCCCCAAGAGCAACTAATGTTTCCAGAACTTTGATTCCTTCTTGAACAGCTAAAAGTTCTGTGCTACTGGCTGGTCTGTTTCTTTCAACAGCTTTCAGCTTTTCAACCACTATTGGAGCTAAGGAATGGATATACGGAGTTGAAAGGGCACGATTGGAATGTTGGAAGACTGACAGGAGAAGCTGGTAACATTTGGCTTGAACCTATATTAGAAAATAATTGTATTAATTAACATGTGTGATAGTTCTCATTTGCTGTACAATCACATTGCAACTTAATATATGCTGAAAAGATGTGATACTGCACGATGAAAATAAAAATGTGGGATGAATTAATGCCATTTTCTATTTATAGAAATAAAGTTAGAATAATGAAACTTCCAATAAGCTAACTAAAAAAAACTAACTGAAAAGACATTAATTAAATAAATATTCCTTATATGGTAACTGCCAAATTACCAAGCTTATATAATTTATATATTTCTATAGTGTGGAAGAAGCTCTAAATCAGGAATTCCAATTTATGTTTTTAATTTTTTCTTTGCTTGACAACTGTCCCTTACACTTTAGCCTAACCTTTTTAATAAGGAAGGCTAATATCTAAATGATGTCAAACAATGCTATAAAAATACACTGGGTAGACAACTCAAGTTCATTTGAATTCTCTGGAAATGACTGCTTATGCCAATTTAAGTTTTCCAGGCCTAGAAAGTAAAATCTCATTGGTTCCACTTTAGCTTAAAAAGACTTCATTGTAACATTAAAAAAAAAAAAAAAAGAAGGAAGGAAGAATAAAAGGGAGGCCCATCATCATATAGGACAATAGTGGGAAAAAAGCTGTTTCAGCACTTTGGTAGAAGAGAAGTTGCCAGACCTTGCTGGACATAATACTTGGGCAATGTTTTCAAAATACAGACTTATGATTCAGGAAGACAGTAGCAGAGTCTAGGAATCATGTTACTAGGTTGATTTTTTTCTGATGTGCAGCAGGTTTGAGAATCATTAGTTTATACTTTGACATTGTGAAGCCAAAAAAACTTATTTTCTAGAAAAACTGGCTTCCAATAGGTTCATCAAAATATGTAATATAAATTTATTCTTTAATGCTTTTGGTTCCATTAAGTAAGCAGTGAAAAATATAAACATAGACTCATGTAAAATCTCTACCATTATAAGCCAGAGTTAATCAGATACTTTAGATATTGCAGAATTTTTTGTATGTGTAAATACACATACATATGTGTCTCCTAGTCCTTAAACTGAGTGATCTTTTCCAGCTTTTCTATTTAAAAGCCATATAACAAATATTTAGGTTTTCATGTGATGCAGCACCCATTTTAATGAATCAATCTGAAATTTTACTGACAGTGAAATGTTTACCTCTGTGTTAAGTGTAACTTACCCATGGGTCACATGAATTCAGTGCATTTTTAAATCTGTTCATGCAGCCATTCTGTAATGATTGGACTCCTATTATTTCACTACTAGCAGACCACAGGAAGAGTGCAATTGCTGTTAGCATGCTTACTTCATCAGGCATAGGCATGGAATCTTCTGAAATATATGAATAATATTAAAATATGTGAAATAAAATATATGAAAAATGAAAGCAATGTGCTGTTTCCAACATGTTTTGAAATTCCAATCTTGAACAATAACCCTCTCTCCCCCAATGACATTTATAACAGTGTGTGCCTCAATCCAATACAATCCATAAACAACTTTATGAACAGAACTCATCTACTACTAAGGAAACAGGGAGAGTTTATCATAAGTCCTGTATTGATGTCCTTTTTCCTTGTTTTTCTGGATGGTACAATATTAACTGAAAACAATTCAGGCATAAATCCTAACAAGAACTCTACAAGGGAAAGCAAATTTGAATGAAAGATAACACAGTAATATAAAATTACTTAAAATTTATGTAACTTCTTTGTAGTTTAGATGGATCAAAAATTTCCAAATTCTTTCCTTCTAACAAAGTTAAGTGATTATAAGATATTCTAAGTAATTTAAAAATCCAGAGTAGCTCTTCCTGTTCTCCACCATGGCGCAGGATCAAGGGGAGAAGGAGAACCTCATGCGGGAACTTCGCATCCACAAGCTCTGCCTCAACATCTGTGTGGGGGAGAGTGGAGACAGACTGACCCGGGCAGCCAAGGTGCTGGAACAGCCACCAGGCCAGACGCCTGTGTTCTCCAAAGCTAGATATACGGTTAGATCCTTTGGCATCAGGAGAAATGAAAAGATTGCTGTCCACTGCACAGTCTGTGGGGCCAAGGCAGAAGAAATCCTGGAAAAAAGGTCTAAAGGTGCGAGAGTATGAGTTAAGAAAAAATAACTTCTCTGATACTGGAAACTTTGGCTTTGGGATCCAGGAGCACATCGATCTGGGGATCAAACATGACCCTAGCATTGGTATCTACGGCCTGGACTTCTACGTGGTGCTGGGTAGGCCAGGTTTCAGCATCGCAGACAAGAAGCGCATCACAGGAATAAGGGAGCAAGATGGCGGAGGAGTAGGAGACCTCGGTTTCGTCTGGTCTCAGGAATTCAGCTGGATAGGGATCAAACCATTCTGAACACCTAGGAACTCAACAGGAGATCGAAGAGAAGAATAGCAACAACTCTCTGAACAGAGAAGCGACCACTTACTGGAAGGTAGGACATGCGGAGAAGTGAATCCGAGGCGATATTCGGGAGGATAGACGGCGGGGAAGGGGGCCTCCGTCTGCCGCTTCTGGCAAGTGATAGAGCCGCGGAGCATAAAATCGGAACTTTTAGAAGTCGGTTCCGCTGAGGGACGTCGCTCCAGTGGCTAAGTGGGGGGTGGAACCCTCACGGGACAGTGTGGTCTCAGGACCCTCAGGGTCACAGAAAGACTGGGGGTGCCTGAGTGCAGCAGAGCTCCAGGGATCGGAGCAGGGAAGCCAGCTGCAGAGACGGAGTCGAGGCGTGGGCTCTCAGCTCGGGGTTGCCATAAACTGTGATCCGCAACCCAGTTGGGCCACTGCTCCTCCAGCAGGGACCCAACAAGTGGCAGAGCTGGTGAGACTCCCCTTCCTCCCCCGGGGAGGAGCAGCGCGGAAGCGCACCGCAGGAATCTGCTGGGTTTGGAGACTCCACACGGGGTCGGGAGCCAGAGATACAAACACTCGGTCACAGGCTGGGTGAGCATGCAGTGCGGCTGGAGACCAGGGACACTGGAGTGACTGCTTTTCTCTGGGGGTGCACTGAGGAACAGGGCCCCGAGTTCTCAGCTCCTTCGGGCGGAGATTGGGAGGCCACCATTTTCACTCTGGTCCTCCAAAGCTGTACCGAGAGCTTGCAGGGAACAAAAGCTCCTGAGAGCAAACCTGAGCAGATTGCTTAGCCCGGTCGGACAAGGGCGGGGCAATTCCGCCTCCGGCAAAGACATTTGAGAACCACGGCAACAGGCCCCTCCCCCAGAAGTTCAGCACGAACAGCCAGCAAGCCAAGACCAAGTTTACTGATCAAGGAGAACGGGAGAACTCCAGCGCTAGGGGAATACTGCACATAGAACTCATGGCTTTTTTACCATGATTCATTAGTTTTTCAAAGTTGATTTTTTTAACTGTTTTGCTTTCTTTTTTTGAATTTTTCTTTTTCCCTTTTTCAACCAACATCTTATCAATCCCTTTTTTAAAAATTTTTTTATTTTTCATTTTTTAGAGTCATATTTTATCCCTTCATAGTAGTTACCCTTATTTTTGGCATATATATAAGTTGTTCTCTCTTTAAAATTTTGAGATACAGTTTCTTCTAACAGATCAAAATATACCCTAAATCACTAGTGTATGGCTTTGTTCTACTCTCCTGCCTGATCACATTCTCTCCCTTTTTTTTCTTTTTCTTCTTTGTTTTTAATCTTCTTCTCTCTTTTTTTAAACAACTTCTTATCAATTCCTTTTATAAAATCTTTTATAATTTTCATCTTTACAGTCATCTTCCATCCCTTCATTGTATCAACCCTTATTTTGTACATATATGTCTTTCTTCCTTTAAAATATTAGGAGGCACTTTCTTCTAACAGACCAAAATATGCCCAAAATCTAGTGTGTGGCACTGATCTATACACTAGTATGATCATATATGATCATATTCTGTTTTTTTTTTTGCTTTGTTCTGTTTTTGTTTATTTTTATCTTTTTCTTTTTTCTTTTTTTTTCTCTTTCTTTTATCTTTCTTTCCCTTTCTTTTCCCCTGGTTTCAGGTCTTTTCTGATTTGTATAGAGTATATTTGCTGGGGACGTTGTTAACCTGTTAGCATTTTGTTCTCTCATTCATCTCTTCTCCTCTGGACAAAATGACAAGATGAAAAAATCACCTCAGCAAAAAGAACAAGAGGTAGTACCGTCTGCCAGGGACCTACTCAATATGGACATTAGTAGGATGTCAGACCTAGAGTTCAGAATCATGACTTTAAAATACTAGCTGGGCTTGAAAAAAGCATGGAAGTTATTAGAGAAACCATTTCTGGAGAAATAAAAGAACTAAAATCTAACCAAGTCAAAATCAAAAAGGCTATTCATGAGGGGCAATCAAAAATGGGGGCACTAACTGCTAGGATAAATGAGGCAGAAGAGAGAATCAGTGATATAGAAGACCAAATGATGGAAAATAAAGAGGCTGAGAAAAAGAGAGAGAAACAACTACAGGATCACGAGGGCAGAATTCGAGAGAGAAGCGATACAATAAGATGAAACAACATTAGAATAATTGGGATCCCAGAAGAAGAAGAAAGAGAGAGAAGGGCAGAAGGTATATTGGAGCAAATTATAGCAGAGAACTTCCCTAGTGTGGGGAAGGAAACAGGCATCAAAATCCAGGAGGCACAGAGAACCCCTCTCAAAATCAATAAAAATAGGTCAACACCCCGACATCTAATAGTAAAACTTATGAGTCTCAGAGACAAAGAGAAAATCCTGAAAGCAGCTCGGGAGAAGAGATCTGTAACCTATAATGGTAGAAACATTAGATTGGCAACAGACCTAGCCACAGAGACCTGGCAGGCCAGAAAGGACTGGCATGATATATTCAGAGCACTAAACGAGAAAAATATGCAGCCAAGAATACTATATCCAGCTAGGCTGTCACTGTCACTGAAAATAGGAGAGATACAAAGCTTCCAGGACAAACAAAAACTAAAAGAATTTGCAAACACAAAACCAGCCCTCCAAGAAATATTGACAGGGGTCCTCTAAGTAAACAGAGAGCCTAAAAGCAGCATAGATCAGAAAGGAACACAGACAATATATAGTAACAGTCACCTTACAGGAAATACAGTAGCACTAAATTCCTATCTTTCAATAGTTACCCTGAATGTAAATGGGCTCAATGCCCCAATCAAAAGACACAGGCTATCAGATTGGATTAAAAAACAAGACCCATCAATATGCTGTCTGCAAGAGACTCATTTTAGACCCAAAGACACCCCCAGATTGAAAGTGAGGGGGTGGAAAACCATTTACCATGCTAATGGACACCAAAGAAAGCTGGGGTGGCAATCCTTATATCAGACAAATTAGATTTTAAAACAAAGACTGTAATAAGAGATGAAGAAGGACACTATATCTTACTTAAAGGGTCTATCCAACAAGAAGATCTAACAATTGTAAATATCTATGCCCCTAACATGGGAGCAGCCAATTATATAAGCCAATTAAGAACAAAAGCAAAGAAACACATTGACAACAATACAATGATAGTGGGGGACATTAACACCCCTCTGACTGAAATGGACAGATCATCTAAGCAAAAAATCAACAAGGAAATAAAGACTTTAAATGAAACACTGGACCAAATGGACTTCACAGACATATTCATATCCCAAAGCAACAGAATACACATTGTTCTCTAGTGCCCATGGAACATTCTCCAGAATTGATCACATCCTAGGTCACAAATCCAGTCTCAACCGCTACCAAAAGACTGGGATTATTCCCTGCATATTTTCAGACCACAATGCTTTGAAACTAGAACTCAATCACAAGACGAAAGTCAGAAAGAACTCAAATACATGGAGGCTAAAGAGCATCCTACTAAAGAATGAATGGGTCAACCAGGAAATTAAAGAAGAATTAAAAAAATTCATGGAAACCAATGAAAATGAAAACACAACTGTTCAAAATCTTTGGGATGCAGCAAAGGCAGTCCTAAGAGGAAAGTATATAGCAATCCAAGCCTTTCTCAAGAAACAAGAAAGGTCTCAAATACACAACCTAACCCTACACCTAAAGGAGCTAGAGAAAAAACAGCAAATAAAGCCTAAACCCAGCAGGAGAAGGGAAATAATAAAGATCAGAGCAGAAATCAATGAAATAGAAACCAAAAGAACAGTAGAACAGATCAACAAAACTAGGAGCTGGTTCTTTGAAAGAATTAACAAGATTGATAAACCCCTGGTCAGACTTATTAAAAAGAAAAGAGAAATGACCCAAATCAACAAAATCATGAATGAAAGAGGAGAGATCACAACCAACACCAAAGAAATACAAACAATTATAAGAACATATTAGGAGCAACTTTATGCCAGCAAATTAGATAACCTGGAAGAAATGGATGCATTCCTAGAGATGTATCAACTACCAAAATTGAACCAGAAAGAAATAGAAAACCTGAACAGACCTATAACCACTAAGGAAATTGAAGCAGTCATCAAACATCTCCCAACAAACAAAAGCCCAGGGCCAGATGGTTTCCCAGGGGAATTCTATCAGACATTTAAAGACGAATTAATACCTATTCTCCTGAAACTGTTCCAAAAAATAGAAATGGAAGGAAAACTTCCAAACTCATTTTATGAGGCCACCATTACCTTGATCCCAAAACCAGACAAAGACCCCATCAAAAAGGAGAATTACAGACCAATATCCTTGATGAACATGGATGCAAAAATTCACACCAAAATACTAGCCAATAGGATCCAACAGTACATTAAAAGGATTATTCACCATGACCAAGTGGGATTTATCCCTGGGCTGCAAGGTTGGTTCAACATCCGCAAATCAATCAATGTGATACAGTACATTAACAAAAGAAAGAACAAGAGTCAGATGATCCTCTCAATAGATGCAGAAAAAGCATTTGACAAAGTACAGCATCCTTTCTTGATCAAAACTCTTCAGAGTATAGGGATAGAGGGTACATACCTCAATATCATAAAAGCCATCTATGAAAAACCCACAGAGAATATCATTCTCAATGGGGAAAAGCTGAGAGCTTTTCCCCTAAGGTCAGGAACGCGGCAGGGATGTCCACTATCACCACTGCTATTCAACATAGTATTAGAAGTCCCAGCCACAGCAATCAGACAACAAAAAGAAATCAAAGGCATTCAAATCGGCAAAGAGGAAGTCAAACTCTCACTGTTTGCAGATGATATGATACTGTATGTGGAAAACCCAAAAGACTCCACCCCAAAACTGCTAGAACTCATACAGGAATTCAGTAAAGTAGCAGGATATAAAATCAATGCACAGAAATCAGTGGCATTCCTATACAGCAACAACAAGACAGAAGAGAGACAAATCAAGGAGTCGATCCCATTTACAATTGCACCCAAAACCATAAGATACCTAGGAATAAATCTAAGCAAAGAGGCAAAGGATCTGTACTCAGAAAACTATGAAATACTCATGAAAGAAATTGAAGAAGACACAAAGAAATGGAAAAACGTTCCATGCTCATGGATTGGAAGAACAAACATTGTGAAGATGTCAATGCTACCTAGAGCAATCTACACATTCAGTGCAATCCCCATCAAAATACCATCCACTTTTTTCAAAGAAATGGAACAAATAATCCTAAAATTTGTATGGAACCAGAAGAGACCCCGAATAGCCAGAGGAATATTGAAAAAGAAAAGCAAGGCTGGCGGCATCACAATTCTGGACTTCCAGCTCTATTACAAAGCTGTTATGATCAAGAAAGTATGGTATTGGCACAAAAACAGACACATAGATCAATGGAACAGAATCGAGAGCCCAGAAATGGACCCTCAACTCTATGGTCAACTCATCTTTGACAAAGCAGGAAAGAATGTCCGATGGAAAAAAAGACAGTCTCTTCAACAAATGGTGTTGCGAAAATTGGACAGCCACTTGCAGAAGAATGAAACTGGACCATTTCCTTACACCACACACAAAAATAGACTCCAAATGGTTGAAAGACCTAAACGTGAGACAGGAGTCCATCAAAATCCTAAAGGAGAACACAGGTAGCAACCTCTTTCACCTCAGCCGCAGCAACTTCTTCCTAGAAACATCGCCAAAGGCAATGGAAGCAAGGGCAAAAATGAACTATTGGGATTTCATCAAGATAAAAAGCTTTTGCACAGCAAAAGAAACAGTCCACAAAACCAAAAGACAACCGACAGAATGGGAGAAGATATTTGCAAATGACATATCAGATAAAGGGCTAGTATCCAAAATCTATAAAGAACTTCTTAAACTCAACACCCAAAGAACAAATAATCCAATCAAGAAATGGGCAGAAGACATGAACAGACATTTTTCCAAAGAAGACATCCAAATGGCCAACAGACACATGAAACAGTGCTCCACATCGCTTGGCATCAGGGAAATCCAAACCAAACCTCAATGAGATACCACCTCACACCAGTCAGAATGGCTAAAAGTAACAAGTCAGGAAACGAGAGATGTTGGTGGGGATGCGGAGAAAGGGGAACCCTCCTACACTGTTGGTGGGAATGCAAGCTGGTGCAACCACTCTGGAAAACAGTATGGAGGTTCCTCAAACAGTTGAAAATAGAGCTACCCTGCGATCCAGCAACTGCACTACTGGGTATTTACCCCAAAGATACAAATGTAGGGATCCGAAGGGGTACGTGCACCCCAATGTTTATAGCAGCAATGTCCACAATAGCCAAACTGTGGAAAGAGCCAAGATGTCCATCGACAGATGAATGGATAAAGAAGTGGTGTGTGTATACACACACACACACACACACACACACACACACACACACACACACACTGGAATATTATGCAGCCATCAAAAGGAATGAGATCTTGCCATTTGCAACGACGTGGATGGAACTGGAGGGTGTTATGCTGAGCGAAATAAGTCAATCAGAGAAAGACATATATCATATGACCTCACTGATATGAGGAATTCTTAATTTCAGGAAACAAACTGAGGGTTGCTGGAGTGGTGGGGGGTGGGAGGGATGGGGTGGCTGGGTGATAGACATTGGGGAGGGTATGTGCTATGGTGAGTGCTGTGAATTGTGCAAGACTGTTGAATCACAGATCTGTACTTCTGAAACAAATAATGCAATATATGTTAAAAAAAAAAAATAAGAAGATAGGAGGGAAAGAATGAAGGGGAGTAAGTCGGAGGGGGAGATGAACCATGAGAGACGATGGACTCTGAGAAACAAACTGAGGGTTCTGGAGGGGAGGTGGGTGGGGGGATGGGTTAGCCTGGTGATGGGTATTAAAGAGGGCACGTTCTGCGTGGAGCACTGGGTGTTATGCACAAACAATGAATCATGGAACACTACATCAAACATTAATGATGTAATGTATGGTGATTAACATAATAATAAAAAATGAAAAAAAATTTGCTTTGGTAGAAAACAAAATTCATTCTCATAAATTCAAATAAATTTCATAAGACTTTGTACACCCTTAAAAAAAAAAAAGCGCAGGACAGGCTGCATTGGGGCCAAACACAGAATCAGCAAAGAGGAGGCCATCGCTGGTTCCAGCAGAAGTATGACGGGATCATCCTTCCTGGCAAATAAATTCCCGTTTCTATCCAAAAGGCCAATAAAAACTTTTCAGTGAAATGTAAAAAAAAAAAAAAAAAAAATCCAGAGTAGACTTTCTTAGTGATAACACCTTTCTATTCAGTAAATATAAAACCTATACATTTTACACAAACATAATCAAAAAAATCTTGTACAATTTCTCGAAGACAGTATTCTTACAACTTTAAAGAACTTCTACTACAACCATTTATTTGGGAATAAATACAACCTAATGGAAATATAGTATGTAATTAGAAATACAGGAAATATCTATACTTATTCTAAAGAAAACTACTGTTAAATATATAAAATAAGAGACCTAAACTATTTTGTCATTATCATTTCTTCCACAGCTGAACTTACTAACATTCTTTAAGTATGAATTTGGACTAATTTGGAAACGGCAAATACTCAATGATAATCAGTAACTTATCAGGATTATGAACATATATATTTATATGCTAACATTATGTAATAATTAAGGTACTGGCATAAAATAGAATGCACTAAGTATAATAGTCAAAAAGAAGCCTGTTAACATAAAGAAAAAAAGAGAGGTAAAATTTGAAGGATTTAGCGAATCTACAATAATCTAAGTCACACCTGTTAAAAACCCGAGAACTCCATAGGAGGAATATTATCGTAGGTGAAATGAAAACAATTTCTAACTCAGAGTTTGTGACACGGTAAGCAATTTTTTGTTGGAAAATTAACACTTTATTTTAAAATTGTGACTTTAACATCTGCCTTCGGCTCAGGTCATGATCCCAAGGTCCAGGGATCAAGCCCCGCATCATCAGGCTCCCTGCTCAGTGGGAAGCCTGCTTCTCCCTCTCCCACTCCCCCTGCTTGTATTCCCTCTCTCTGTCAAATAAGTAAATAAAAATAAAATAAAATAAAATAATTGTGACTTTAAGACTCGCCATTTAAATAACATTTCCTACTAAAAGAAACCAGAGCTGTTTTGGAGAAGTGATGGATTCCAAAGCACCAATAGGAAAAATACAAGGTAAGTCTGCTATATCTTTGGTGCAAGAAAGTAAAAATGTGCTCAAGAAATAATGGGGATGTGGGGCACCTGGGTGGCTCAGTCATGAAGCATCTGCCTTCGACTCGGGTCATGATCCCAGGAGCCCCGCGTCGGGCTCCCTGCTCCACGGGGAAGCCTGCTTCTCCCTCTCCCACTCCCCCTGCTCGTGTTCCCTCTCTGGCTGTGTCTCTCTCTGTCAAATAAATAAAATCTTAAAAAAAAAAAAAGAAAGAATGGGGATGTCTCAAAATGATAATAATGGACCCACTGAATTAAAAAGATCATAAGTCTGTACTGAGAGTAATAAACAATAAACACATAAGAAAATAAAAAATGAGGGCAAAGAAAAAGCTCTTTCCATGAAATGCTAGTAATAAATGTAAAAGGAAGCTAATAAATGTAAAAGGAAGAAAATTAATGTAGAAGTTAGAAAATTATCATTTCGACACCATCACAGTAATAACTGGTTCAGGTACAAAAGATGTTAAAACCACTGGGTATGGGGCACCTGACTGGCTCAGTCAGTGGAGCATGCGACTCAATGTCAGGGTCATGAGTTTAAGCCTCATGCTGGGGAGTAGGGTTTACTTAAAAAACAAACAAAAAATCCCCAAAAACTATTGGGTGAAAGCTTGATGGGAAACAGATAATTGACAGAGTTTCAAATTATCTCCCCACAAATTCCTTATTAATTGTAAAAGGGGAAAACATCAATTTTATAGTGGAGAAATATGGCAGACACCATCTTAATCAAGTTATTAAAGTTAACATTCCCATTAATGGGATGAAGCAGCATTATATGCCTCCTTACATGATGTATGGAGAAAGACATAACAATACTCATATAGTATTCCTGCCAAAAAAGTATAACCTGAATCTAACCAAGAGAAAAAAAAACATACAATTCCAAACTGAAAACCAATCTATAAAACAGACGTCTGCATTTTTATAAAAACATTAGTATCATGAAAGATTAAAAAAGAAAAGCTGAGATACTGCCTCAGACTAAAGAAGACTAAACTATTAAGACAACTAAGTACAATGCATGATCCTGGACTATATCCTGAATAAAAAGATAAAAGTTCTATTAAAGTCATTATTAGGACAATTGGTAAAATTTGCATCTGAACAATAATAGCGTAGTACTGATGTTAAATTGCCTATATTTGATAATTCTTTTGTGGTCATGGAGAGAATGTTCTCGTTCACAAGACATCCATGAAGCATTTCGTAGTGAAGAGTCATGATGACTTCAGTGTATTTTCAAAGGGCTCAGCAAAATTAGCAATGACATTAACAATAACATGCGGATTATGGAGTAATAAAACATGTGGCAAAATGTTAACAGCTGGTGAATCTAGAAGGGTATACTGTAGTTCACTTTTTAAAAAGTTTGAAATCTATTTCAAATTTGAAAATTTTCAAAATTGAAAATTGTTTAAAAATGAAAAAAAATGGCACTAATCTTAAGAGGGTACACTATCTCCAAGGAGATTTATATACATGTGTTTGTATTCATGTACACATACATGCACATTTTCTTCTAAGTGGAAGTCTCAGATTTCATACTAGGAAATATGATTTCCTAAATAAAAATTCCCTATTATAAAACTTTGCTTGTAAAGCAAGGGATTCTGCTTGCCTTGCTTACAAATAATACCTGTGGCCTTGATCCCCACTTCATATTGTCTCCCGAGATTTCAGTTCTGAACAGAATATCTTAGGCAAGTTAATTTTCTTATCAGACCTTTAAAATTAACTTAGTTTTAATGAACTAGACTGATAAAATATCAAAACCTTCCTCTATAATTGACAATTGGAAAAATGTATGATTATTGACTATGGAACTGCCCCATGAGAATTAAAACAATATTTATATTCTTAAACAAATTCCTAACTATTTCTTTATCTTGTTATTCATATCTATTTACCTATTTACACATATATACATATACATACATATATAAATATGGCATTTAACATTTCTTTAGTTTGTTAAAAACCTACTTTAAGAAGCAAAACATTAACTCATGATAAAGCTAAAATAGTTTCAGTAGCATTAATAAAACTAAGGTTTTCTCTTCCAAATAATTATTTAAAAATTCAGATAATAAAAATAACACATGGTCATTGTTTAACAATATAAAAATGGTCAAGGGAAGAAAATAAAATTTGTAATTCTACCATCCAGTGACAGTTTAATTTCTAAAGATTTTATTTATTTATTTGAGAGAGAGTGTGTGCTTGCACATGAGGACAGGGGGAGAAGCAGAGGTGAAGGGAGAGGAAGAGAGAGAATCTCAAGCAGCCTCCACACTGAGGGTGGAGCCTGATCCAGGTCTCCATTTCAAGATCCTGAGATCATGACCTGAGCCAAACCAAGAGGTGGATGCTCAACTGACTGAGCCACCCAGGCGTCTTGTGACACTTTAATTTTTAGGTTCTGGTTGAATTTCTTCTGGTCCGGGGTAGTTTTTTTTATATGTAGTTACAAATATGATTTTTAATCAGTATAATGGATATATAACCCAAATTAATATATAGTCTTATATTTTATAATTTCCCCACTGCCAGGTAGTTTTATTTATCACATATTTTCATTATTGTAAAACAGACTGTGATAAATAACCTTGAATATAATGAATCCTTCAAGACTCTTTGTACATTCCGTAGAATTGATTCCCTGAAAGTTTAAACCATTTTTAAATGCCCTTCAGTGAAGGATGAAAATGTTCTCTCAGTAACAATTCCAACTGTACAGTCACATTAAAAAAAAATCAATTTTACAAGAAAAAGATTTATATTACTTTGTTTTTGTTCGTATTTCTTTGCTGAAATAATAATGTGGCTGACTTTTTTATATGTACGGACGTCATCTCTATCTCCTTTTTACCAATGTGTGTCCTTTCCTCTTCGATTGGATGTTAAATGTTTATCTTTAAGACTTCTTTGTGTATGAATGCTATTAACACTGGCATAAATACTGTTGTCAATTTTTCAGCTGTCTTTTTTTTCAGCTACCTTTTAATGTAAGATGTTTTGACAGGTAGAAGTTTATTTCTACATAGCCTAAGACATTGATATTTTCCATTCTTACACTTACATACTCCTTTGCCAGTCTTACATTAAAATTTTCCATGTATTTTCTTTAACTATTTTTAAAATTATACATTACCATTTTAATTTCTCTGGTTTTTGTTTTTGTTTTTGTTTTTGTTTTTTGAGTTATGATATGAGGTGAGGGCCTAACAGGAACTGGTTCTCAAACAGCTGACACAAATCATCTGAGGAATAATGAATGTGCTTTTATCATGTATTATATTCTCATGTGGATGAATGTCTGTTTTAAGTAACGTGTGTTTCATTGCCGTATCTCCTGATTCACGGACCTGCTCCATAGTCTTAGAGTGGACATGTTTTAATTGGTGATAGGTGACATGGCAAATCTTTAATTATTATTCTTTTTCAGTTCTCTGACATTTTCTTTACAATGGAAATACAATGAAAGAAAAAGTCAAACACAGAAGAAAAATGGACAAAAATGTGAATAAGCACTTCCCCCCAAATTAAACACAAGTATGAAAAATGCTTATACTCACTAGGAAAATTAGAAATGCAAATGAAAACAATAAGATAGTACATTTTACCCATCAGATGGCAAAATTTAAAAATTTGAAATACGAACTATTGGTGAGGACATGGAGAAACAGAGATTATCATACACGGCTGGTGGGTGTGTAAATTCATATGGCTACTTTGGAGAGCAATTTGGCCATGTCTGATAAAATTAAAATGTGCCATCAATTCCACTTCTAGGGGTGTACCCTAGAAAATCTCATAGTACAAACGCATGAAGAATAGTAAGGATTTTCATGGCAGCAATTTTTATAATGGGGGAAAAAATCAGAAAAAGTGGAAATATCAAATGACAAGAGAATGAATAATAACTGAAAAATTCATGTGATGGAAATGACATAGAGGTTAAAAGGAATAAATGAGAGTTTTATATGTACACATTAAGAGCTCAAAAAAACCTTATTCTTGAGAGTGTAAAGGTAGAATGATATACTATGACATTACGTAAATTTAAAAACACAAAAGAAATACTATATATTGCTCATGGTTATTTATCTCAGTCTATATAGAATTCATATATAAATTTGTTAATATATACATATATTTTATTATTAATATAGACCTGTATTTACTAATACAGAAAGTATATTTATTTACATATATAATGAAACATCAAAATCAAGACTGCGGTTTCATTTGAGAATAAGCTAGGGTGATGACAGATACTTCAACTTTCCTATTATCTTTATTAAAAAGAAAACATATGAAGCAAACAAATATATTAACACATACCAATTTGATTCTGAGTATATTTTCTGAAATTTTCTGTCCTTTTTTGGGGGGAGAGCCTCCAACATGTATTTAAGTGCTAAGACAAGGACATTTACAATCAATATCCAGAAAGGGGTACTAAAGGTCCTATTTGCAAGGTGTGACTAAAACACCTTTCTGAGTTGATATGGTGTTATAAAGCACTTTTCTGACAAGCTCATTCAATTGGTTATTGACAAACAGATAGATTATGGATTTGAAGCCCTGATTAGGTTACCTGGTTGAGAATATTCCAGGATGCACGCGAGAGTGCTACGAATTAGAGCTGTCCACTGTTTCTGAGTGTCTTCAGTCTTGGCCATTGAGAGTGTCACGATGCTTTTGATCCCCTGAAGCGCTGCGCTGACTGGTGGAGGAACCTGATTATCTGCAGACTTTATCGCTGTGTCTTTCAATATTCTTGCAATTAAAAACAGAATCGTGGGCAGGATTGTCATACACCCTGAATTGAAAACAAATCAGATTACCTCATAATTATTCAGTTCTCATATTACAGTTCTTTCAATTGTTTTTACAATTGATTGTGGTTTAATATTATTTTTTCCCTTGTTGTTATGCAAAATTTACTGCATTACTACTACTATAATTCAATGTTTGGAAAAGAAAGTGAGAAAGTGGCAAGGTATATTAAAGAAGACAGAATATTTTCCAACTAGCCTTGTTTTATTATTTCCAATATTTCACCTACTTAATACGTTGTGCCTTTCAAAACAAAAATGAGAAAAGAAGATAGAAAAATGGAAGGGAAGCACTACCATATACTTTGATAACTATCTGAGCAACTTGATGAATCTGGTAGCAATTCTAAGACATGTAATCAATCTTCAGAGTACTCAAGTCATCTTTAACTAAGCCGGGAAAAACGATGAAAAGACTATATATATGGGTAAGCAAAGAAGAAATGAAAAAACCCTGGAATTTGTAGCCGAAAGAACTTTAAGGTCATTGAATCCAACCTCCCACTTCATGGAAAATGCTCAAAACTTTCTCGCCATTGTGCTTGGCCTGCAAAGCTCCAGCAACGGAGAACTCATTATTTTCACATCTATAGGCTTGTGTTGGGCTGAAATTTACCTTTATACTCCTGATACTATTTCTCCCTTCCAGATAAATAGAGGGAAAGTCTATGTTTCCATCCAGTACTTTTCAGGTATCTTCAGACAACTATCATCTTTGCAGCTATAATTTCTTTAGCTCCTCCTAAGAGTTGGTGGTCACACTCATCTGACGTTTTTCAGTTTGTCAGTTACTCAAGAATGGCAACCAGATCAGAAACTAACAGGTTTTGTTATCCCACCATATGCCTGTCTGCTAATGTTCAGTGCCTTGCCTCAAGCTGTGGTTCTATCTCCAAGCTGAAGTTTGTCTGAAATGTATCTGAAGAACATCTTAAGTTTTGGGTTTTTTAAATCCTTAATCTTTATAGGCTCCTAAAGGTCAACACACCATAAAAGACTAACTTCTCCTTCCATACTTATTTAAGGGAAAATAAGTTCATAATAGCAGTTAAAATCAAAGGCAAGCTCATCTTTCTCTATTGTAATAGAATGCATTTCCGAATAGTGGTTAATACCGTACCAGCAGGCGAACAAAGGGATGGTAAGTCAGAGAGTATGGTAACTGTGGCTGCCACCAAACGAGCACTTTCTTCTGACAGTCGAGTTTTGGTGGCTATGTGACTGGGTGAATCCGACATCTTGGTACTGAGATGTGGCATGTGCCGTACTAAAATGAACATCAACAGCTCCATAGTTGCAAACACAAGAGATTTTCCAGGAACGAGACCACCGCTGTCACCGCCTTCTCCTACTATAGGACATGACTCTTTTTCCATATCATCTTCATCTTGAGGGAAAGAAAATTCGGTAAAATTTCCAGGAAAAAAAAAAAGTAATAGCACAGAGTAGATAAAACTACACAGTAAGTATATTTGGGAAATTCTTTTAAAAGAATTTACAACTGAATGTCTAACTGATAACACATGTCTTTCTCAGAATAATTCTTTGCCTTGCTAGAATTCTGTTTATTGACCTCTCCTTAAAAGTAAAGGATAACTCATTTTTTACTTCAAAAATTTTTATTAGGTATTTTTATTAGGAACATATTTCATATTACGAGGAACATATATGTTAGAAGATGACACTTTTGAAGGTGAAAAATAGTTGACTACCAGCAATTTCATTTGGTTCTTTCTTTTTTTTTAAAGATTTATTTATTTATTTGAGATAGAGAGAGCACAAGCGGGAGGGGCAGAGGGAGAGAGAGAGAGACTCTCAAGCAGATTCCACAATGAGCGTGGAACCTGACACAGGGCTCGATCCCATGACCCTGAGATCATGACCTGAGCTGAAACCAAGAGTCAGATGCTTAACCGACTGCACCACTCAGGCACCTCTCATTTGGTTCTTTCTAATGAAAGCAAAATCAATTGAAAATCTTCTACATCTATGACTACATTTTTTTCTTAAAAACTTCCTGGCATTGACACTTAAAAAGTTAGAGTACAGATAAGATCTACTTCCAAGTTAGCATAATTTCTAGTACTTACTTAGAGTGTTTCTTTTTTCTTGCAAATAATCCTGAGCAGCTCTTACTATCTGCTGTACAACTCCAGTAACCAGCAGCTGAACAGATGGTGGGTTCCAGGTCAACAGGAGGCGGTGCAAAACACTTAGCAACTCAACACCGATCAGCTATTATAAATTAATACAAGTAAATTTAATTAATCTTAATTTCAAAGGATACATTTATGTTATTATAATCTAAGAAAATATGCATGTAAAATAAATCTATTTGGTAGCTACAATTAATATATATGATTGTGTAACAAATAAGAACATTAGAACAATCTTGAGAAATGGTCGTATTGTATTCCAACACATTTTCAGTCAACAAATTACTGTGGATACTAGGCACTTCCAATAAGTCCCTCTCTCATTCATCTCAGCAACTATTACAAACTTTCACCACTCACTTTAAGCATCTTTCAGTCTTCCACATCAAACCCATCCAATAAACCTGCCTCAAATTTCAAAGAGGAAGAAAAAAACTTAACTATAACCAAAGCCACCTTTACCTTTCTCCTTAAGATCAAGTGTCCAGACTCTACCCAAGGCTGATTGATCTTTCCTTATTTGCAGGATTCTTCAAGGACCTCAATTGTATTCCATATGTCTTCAGCTTTTCTCTCTAGGTAGGTTCCTCTCCCAGTATAAGGAAAACACTCAGGTCTTTCCTGTCTAATTCCCACCCCTCTCCCAAATCCTCTCAGACCCTTCTCTCTGCCCCCATGTCCTCTCTCTCTCTCGGGCTTTCTCTGGTCCCAGCCCAGATGCTTCCAGTTCCTTCACCCCTCATTCACTCCTCACTCTTCCACAATCTGGCTTCTGCCCACCTAAGAAAATGCTCTGTGTGAGGTCACTAGTAACCTTCCCTGAACTCTCTTTTGCCCTCATATACTGGATTCTGGTTCTTTTGAGACTGTTGTCTATCGTTGAAACTCTCCCTCACCCTTGTAACTCTGTTCTCTCAGTCCTCCTCCTACCTCTCTAGTAGTCTCCAGTGCTGACTTATTTCCCTCATCTCCTTCTTTTTTTACTTTTTGTAATATACTCTCATGTTCCAGTCCCGGCCCTCTTTTTTTCTTCCTTTATTCAGTTTCCCTAGGCCAGTGTAACTCACTATTTCTCTGGAAATAAAATGAAAAGAGCCTCTTAACTGGCCTCCCTGCCTCCCTTGTCATCTCTTATCGACCAATCCCACAAGGTCGATAAAAGTGATCAAATCTATATATACCATGTTCTGAAATACAAGTTGAACACGGTTATTCCTCTATTTTAACAATTTTAATGATTCCCTATGACTTTTAAGACATTTTAAACCCTTTAACATGCCATACAGGAATCTTTGTTATTTGGCTTTTTCCCTGTTGTGCAGCCTCATCTCCTAACAACCCCCATGTGCTCCATTTGTCTCAGCCATAGTAAGTGAGAGTAGTGTCCTTGAACTTGTCATGTTCTCTCATGCCTCCTTGTCTTGGGATTTGCTTTTCTCCCAGAGAGGAAAACCCATCCCTCTTGTGCTGCCTCACTAATTCCTCTTTCAAGATTTAATCCAACCATCATCTCCTCTGAGAAGCCATTCCTTACCTTCCTTGATAATGTCAGGGCTCCTCCCCTCTATTCTCCCCATACCTTTACATACACTAGCTCAGCACTTGTCATAGCATCCTGATCTCCTGATCCAGGTGCAGGGAGACAGCTTTTGCTATCTATAGCCTCCAACTGTGTCTGAGGCACAGAGTAAAGTTGTTGGATGAATGAATACAATTTTTGAGTCAGTATACTCTGCTGATTTTGAAATTATAAAAATTCCAGAAATTATAGAAAATTATAGAATTATAGAAATTATAGAATCCAACTCAGGAAAAAAATATAATCCATCCAAGTGTAAAGCAGTGCTTGGATAAACAAAACAATATTGGGTTCAAAAAAAAGCTAGGTAGATGGGTGTGGGATGTATTATGTTAAAACCAAAATGAGCAAGTGTAAACATAATATTCTCTCTCCATTCACAGATTAAATTTTAAGTTTTATAAAAACCAGAAGTTTCTTGCAGTAATCTGTAGTTTAGCTGAGGAACAGCTTCAGGCTGCAAGGCTGGGGTACAAGAAGAGTTCATCAGTGAGTGAATCTTGTAATCACAAAGCATATGCTTTGTTTTATTTTGGTTTTGGTCAGCATCATGTGCAAACCTAATTTTGACATAATGAATGATAGCAACTCTGTTCGTTTGTGTTTTATGGAAAATTACCCCTCATGGTAGTGCTGGTGACCAAAAAGATGGCTCTTAGTATGAAAAGAAAAGAATTTCTAATTAAAAAGAATAACAAATCCACCAGTAGCTTCATTCTGTAACATGAATAAAGTCCTCTAAATATTACATACAGAAATTAGAAATAGCAATTCATTAAACTGCTAAGATGAGTAGTTGATCCAGTGCAAAAAATTTTTCATTAAATGAGAGATAAAACTTTATCATTTAAAAGTGGTATAATCTATTTAATAGCCTTATAAATTACTTCGGCCCTTTATTAGTAGAATCATTAACTGGGATGGAAGGCATCCCTTAATTTTTAGTTTTACTTGACTACCAGTGAACACATCTAAGAAGATACACTGACTATTTCTATGCTGGCTGTGCCTAGTCATCCAACATTCACTATAATGTCTTAGATAAAGTAAAAAATCCTGAGTACTTATTATATAATATTTATTTCATATGGGAGAAAATTATCTTAAGATAAATATGATGAAAACAAAGCGTACAATTTATTATCTGTTATAGAAATAGACTGTACCTGATCTTCTGCAATATGGATTCGGGCATAAGGAGAATCTAGCAAGGTGTGTAAGGCCTGCAGACATGCTGTAACATGTTCAATAGGCTCCTCAGGTCTGGGGGAGCAAAGGAACTGTATACTCACACCTGCGATGTACATAATAAAAACACACGTTTGTCACTTTGTTGCTCTGAGGTCAGATTTCTTCTCTATTTTTCCTCTATTCTTTCACAGATTACTTTAACACATACTTAATGCCACCTTAAAGCAGAGTTCAAAATGGTTACCAAAAGCAGCAGCCAAACTTTATAACACAGATTGTGGCTTTGCAGTTAGGTTAATAATCAAATTGAAGGTCAGGGGAGGGAGGCGGCTCCAAGGTTGTGGAGTTGATTAGGAAGATCGTCAATTTTTTATTTCTAGGACTTTAAAAAATAATACATTAAAAATAAACTTATGAAAATTATAAAATTACTTCTCATTAAATGGTTACCAAACAATTTTCATGTCTACAAAGATTTTTTAGTGGCAAGCTACACAGGCATAATGGATATCATGGATAACAATTGTTCTTAATTTGCATAAGGGTAAGGTCATTGTTTTAGAAGTCTCTCTTATTTTCATGTATGAGATTTACTAATGAGTTCTGTAATTTCACCTTACCAACCGTGTTCCTCTTCCCTCCCAGAAAATATAAAACTGCTTAACAGCCTCATTAGATTCTTTAATATCTTAATGTTTAAAGAGCATCTATAAAGCAATTATAAATTGAGATTTATTCAAATTTGCTTTAACTTTGCATTTTATTATTTCCTCATAGGACAATCTGTTAAGTGTCAAGTAAAAAGAAAATCTGCCATTGAAAAAGAAAAATGTAGTTTTTTTCTTGAAAATTATTCACTATTGCTCTGTGAGTGAACATGACGGCTAAAATTTTTTTAAGATTTTATTTATTTATTTATTTGACACAGAGAGAGAGAACACAAGCAGGGGGAATGGGAGAGGGAGAAGCAGGCTTCCTGCATGAGCAGGGAGCCGGATGCAGGGCTCCAACCCAGGGCCCTGGGACCATGACCTGAGCTGAAGGCAGACGCTTAATGACAGAGCCACCCAGGCGCCCTGACAGCTAAAATTCTGAGTAGTTTTTAATAATTAAATTTTTCTATTAAAAATTCAGTTAACAATTTAGAAAATGTGTTTAAAAATCCTCCTCTTATTATTCCTTCTCTGGACTGTGGTATATAAAACTTTTCTGTAGCATTAAAATGAAAGATATGAAGGAGTTTGGAACATGCCACACCAAAATATGCCTCTTTGGCATATTGCTTATTTTGAGCTGAAGGTACTTGATGAACAGCAAGCAGATGCAGTAAGGGCTCTCTGACTACTTTCCACCTAAAAGCAGGTCATAAAATTTCTCATGAGAAAGGTGCCCTCTCTGTATCAGGAAGAGAAGACTGGGAGTCAGTGTTGAAACAGACTTGTACAAACCTACTAAAATTAGTTTCCCCCATATATTTCCTAATCCCTGTCCCACAATTTACTGCCCCCAGCCCAAACCCCTTTGTCTGGTCACATCTTCACAATTTATTGTTCTTTGTGTAAAATGGCATATAAGTTTTTGGGCCTAATGGCTACTTTAGGTTGAAAATATTAAATCTGTATGCTTTTCTCCTGTTAATCTGTCTTATATCAATTTAATTCTTAGGCCAGCCACAGAACCTAAAGGGATAAAAGGAAACTTTTTCTTCCCTACAGATATGAATTTCAGAAGTGACACATCTTGAAATAGATCAATATGACACACCTACCTAAAATCAGATGCATTCTGTCTTTGTTAATTTCCGGCAAAGATTTAGCACTAGGTGTTGCTCCCGATGCCTGATTTAAACTGATGGGTGCAGCACGTTTCTGTAAGCCAGGTACGGTTGCTGCTTCTGCAGACTCTGGACATGTAAATCCTGTGCTATTTAACCAAAGTGCCACTGCATGGAGAATCGGGGCCCACGAATTCCGGTAGTGAAGTCTAGCTGTATCAATAGTCTCGGGAGTATAAAATGCTCCACCTGTAAAATAATCAAGCCAATCAAAGCCATTACTTTTATTGTAAGTGGTCAACCATTTATCAAAAACTAACTTAAAAATACTCATTGCTTACTGTCTTAGTTCATTTGGACCGCTATAACAAAATACCACAGACTGGGTGGCTTATTAAACAGCAGAAATTTATTTCTCACAATTCTGGAGGGGAAGTCTGAGATCAGGCTGCACACATGCTCAGGTAAGGGCCATCTCTCCGACTCACAGCTGTATTCTTACATGGTGGAAGGGCCTAGAGAGCAATGTGGGGTCTTTTCTCTAAGGGTACGAATCCCATTCCAGAGGGCTTTACCTCCTGACCGAAGCACTTCCCAAAGGGCCCGCACTTCCCGATACCATCACAATGGGGATTAGGTTTCAACACATGAATTTGGAGGGGACACAAAATTCAGACCATAGCATGTACAAAAGAACAATCTGGCCAAAGAGATTCTCTTTATTACAAAACCACCAAAAGTAATGTCTTTCCTGCAGCCGCAGAACTGGAGGGCCTGTGCCTTCCTCACCAGTGCTAGGGTTTCTAGCCTTTCCTCCCCAGCTGCACATGCTGCTGGGGATCCTCTGCCTTCCTCTACCCTGTGGTCACAGGCCTCCTCTTCACTGTTGCCAGAGACTCCCTAAAACCCTGGTGACCTCCTCTTTCCACCACAGCCAGGGAACTCAGTCTCTTCTCTCTCTTTCGCCCTTCCTCTGCCATTCTTCCTTAACTCCTGTTTTCACTACCAAACTGAGGACTTCCCCATCTGTCCTTGCATACATTGACGAGCACAGCAATAAACTTCATCATAGTTATGCATAATGACTTGTTATGCATGGTTATTTAGAGTACTCTAGCTGATACAGTTGTTGTAACAGTGAGAACTTTTTGCTTGGGTTAACAAATGAGCTTAATGCTGTATCTGAATTTATAAATTCAATACAGAGAACAGGCTCTAAGTGAGAGAGTGCCAAGTTTAAGTCCACAGAAATTTAAAATATCATTACATCTTAAATTATTAAATTATTAATAATTAAATAATTAAATTTAAGGGGTTATACTCACTTTATAAATTTAAGGTGGATTAGTTACACTATAATATTATTAATTATTATTGTTGCTAGCTTCCAGCAATTACATTTTGTTTAATTATTACTCTGAACTCCATAAAGGCAAAACTCTGAATGCAGTACTTACCATCTGGGGGGAGCTGACTAGCAAATTCAGCCGGTAAAGTCAAAAGCGCATAGTCTTTTAATGCCGCCAACCATAGGCGGCTGAGTGTTGGCAGTTCGGGTTGCACGAGTGTTATTAAACTATCTGGTGGTAGTTCATCTATGGTACCATAATCATCATCATCATCATCAGTACTTTTCATTGCTCTTTTTGGCTTTGACTCTGCTTCCTTCTTAATATTCATAGCAACCACATATACCTAGTAAGATATTTAGGAGGAGGAAATAACAAGGCATAATATTAAGAGATGATATAATCTAAGTTGCTATGATTATACAATTGAATTATTGAAAGTAATTGAGTATAGACACTGAAAAGTCTATAACTTCATGATTTCCTGACAACCTCCAAAGAATAATTCTACCTGCTTTGGAGACAATCTTTTTTTTATCAATCTGACTTCTGACTATTCCTCTCAAAAAATATTCCTTCAGCAGGGTTCTCTGAAATTTTTCTGGCTTCTCTTGTTATACTTTACAAAGCCCCCTTTTATGTGTGCCTTTTTTTTTTCTTTTTGGTCATAGGGTATAACTTCCTGTTTACTGCCTCCACTTTCACAGACTTATTAGATACAATCAGACAGCATTCAAAGAAAAAGGCTGGAGGAGGATGGGAGAAGGGCCAGAGAAAGGATTTCCCTAAATATCCTTCTAACCCCTTAAGTGATATTTAGCAATCTGGCCTTTATAATAGAGATTGAGCCAAGCATATAATTTACTAGTCACATATATATTATCTGTATCCTTTCTCTCCACTTAGTAAACCAAAAAGATGTATAATAGCAACTTCCTAAAACATAATTTTAAAGATTTTTCTTTGTTGCAGTTATTTTTGTTTTTGTTTTTGTACATACATTTAGGCTTTGGCAACTGGGTATAGACTGAGCACAGAATATAAGGCAGAAGTAGGTGAAGGTTTTACTCCATAGGCGATGGGGAAGGGAAGAGGTCACTGCAGGATTTATAGATCAGATATCATGTATTTTTCCTGAACTTTTAATTTTATTTTAAAATTATACCACAAAAAGTTTTACAAATGAGTTTAAATTACTCATAATCCCAATTTCCAGGTTACCATATTCTAGCTTTATAACTTGTAATTTTGTTGTACAAAGAATTTTGTATTTATTTATCTATTAACATATCATAAGGTTTTCCCATGAAATGCTAGTCTTCATAACCATTACTCTTAATGGCTGTAGGGGATGAGCCATAATACATCTAACAATTTCCCTACATTGAAATTTTATATTTACTTCTGATTCTTTACTCAGCCTTGGGAATCTTAACAAGACAAGATACAATTTTCAAAGGCAAAAGGTGTAGAGTTCTTCACACTATAAATAATGTTCCAAGTAAAGCTTTTTGTAAACATTTCCTTCCTGTATTTTGGATATTTTTCCCTAAGATAAAGTCCCAGAAACAGAATTATTGCATTAGTGATTACAAATATTTTTATGTCTGAATAGACACTGCCAAAACCTTTCTAAAAGGGTTCTATAATTTACATTGCTACTTGCAATACAGGAGGATATATTTTTTAGATTTCTTTTTAAGCAATGTTTTAGTTTATCTTTCTTATTAGATATTACACAAGAAAAATAGAAAAATCAGAAGTGTAAGTAAAATGAAGAAAATGAGAAAATATCATTAGTATTCTAGACATGTTGTATATATATAGTCTCTTAAATAACACTGTTTGTGAATAACTTTTTTTAATTAAAAATAGTTTTTTAAAGATTTATTTATTTGAAAGAGAGAGAGAAAGAGAGGACGCGGTGGTAAGGGGTAGAGGGAGAAGGAGAGAGAGTCCCAAGCACACTCCGCACTGAGTGTGGAGCCCAACACAGGGCTTGATCTCAGGACCCTGAGATCACGACCTGAGCCGAAACCAAGAGTCAGACGCCCAACCAACTGCACCCCAGAGGCATCCCTGTGAATAACTTTTAACCCAATTTTCGATTCACTTAATTCCATCATTCTTAGGATCAAGACATACTTTTAAGTTATTTCCGTTTTTCTGAGAAAGATAAACATCACAATAAACATCATCAGCAGAGTCTTTGTGTATATCCTCAATATTCCTTATGATAAACTGGTCAGCTAATGTGTGGTTTTAGTAAGTGTTTTGATACATATCACCCTTTAGAAAAATTTTACTAATACTATTATTCTAAATATGATGTTAATTTAGTTGGGAAATGTTTCTATATTTCTTCCCCCCCCCCATATATTTATGTGTAGTTTTGTTTCCACTCTGTGAATTGTCAATTCATATTCTTTGCCCAAAATTTGCATTTTAGAATGATTATTCTGAGAATCTGAACAGTAACAGCTGGAGGTGGAGGTGGGGGAGACTAACAGTAGAAAAAAACTAGGATGCAACTGCATAGACCAGGTATCAGATGATGAGGACTCAAACTAAAGGCAGGGGTAGAAGAGAGGAAGTATTTATTTATAAATATGGAAAAGGTATATATAATCTATTGTTAAATTTAAAAAAATAGTTGCTATGTTGAATAAAATTCCATTTTTATTTTAAAAAAAGATATAGATAGATATGCACATTTTAAGGCATATAAATATGTGCATATGTGCATATATGCATAGTGATACATACCAAAATATTAACAATAGCTATCTCTGGATGATAAGATAATAAGATTACAGAGAGGATAAGATTACAGATTTTTTCCAATAATACCTTTTCTCTATATTCTGAATATGTGTAGTGAATATAGGTATTTTTATTATCAGAACAAAATTACATTATTTTCAAAGATAGCATTAACAAAGTCAAAGACACAGGAATTAGTTACCTACTAGATATAAGATGAAGGGGATTGAAGAAGAAGCAGTTAATACTGATCCCTAGGTTCTGGCCTGAAGATAGGAGGTAGGACCAGTAGTTGACATAAATAGGAAAAAAGAAGAAAGAGAAAACACAGTATTTTTTTTTTAGACATGTTGGGTGTATGGTACTTATGGGTCATCCAAGGGGAGATGTCTAATAAACAGCTAAAAATATGGGATTGGAATTTAGGAGGTCTGGGTGGAAAAGCAGAATTACAATCTTTTTTTTTTTTTAAAGATTTTATTGGGGCGCCTGGGTGGTTCAGTCATTAAGCGTCTGCCTTCAGCTCAGGTCATGATCCCAGGGTCCTGGGATCGAGCCCCACATTGGGCTCCCCGCTCCGCGGGAAGCCTTTTTTCTCCCTCTCCCACTCCCCCTGCTCGTGTTCCCTCTCTCGCTGTGTCTCTCTCTGTCAAATAAATAAATAAAATCTTAAAAAAAAAAAAAGATTCTATTTATTTATTTGAGAGAGAGAGAATGAGAGAGAGAGAAAGCACATGAGAGGGGGGAGGGTCAGAGGGAGAAGCAGACTCCCTGCTGAGCAGGGAGCCCAATGCGGGACCCAAGCCGACGGCAGTCGCTTAACCAAGTGAGCCACCCAGGTGCCCCAGAATTACAATCTTTAATATGCAAGTTAAAGCTATAGGCCATGGGTATGGATGAAGCTGCCCATAAAGTACGAAGAGGGAGGAAAAGGACAAGAAAAACACATTTAAAGAGCGGGCAGGCAAAGAGAGGCCAGCAAGTGATGTTGAGAATGAACAATGAAAAGGAAAGAGGAGAAGCAAGAGAGGAGTGTCACGAAAGTCAAGGAAAACAAAGGGCTTCTAGAGACAGTATCAAATGCTGCAGAGAGGCCAAGTAACGCAGAAACTGACGAGTGCACAGTGATACAGATAACTCTCTGATTTGTAACTTTAGCGAGAGTGATTCCAGGGGAGTGGTGAGGACAGGGGGAAACTGAAGGGACCTCATGAAAAGTTGCTTTTTTTTTGCTCCTTTTCCTGCTTCTCTTCTTGCTGGGATCTGCACCCCCACCTTACATATGCTGTATGTCCTCCTTGTAAAGTCAAGGACTTAATGATTTCTTTGGAGTCTTTCAGGACAACAGACAACATCTAAGGAATGACCAGGTGAGGTTGTCATGTACGTTTTCATGACCGCTGACTCCAGACACCTTGACACCAAGACACCTAGCTCCAGGGCATAAGGGACTTAGGCAGGACACCTGAGCACTCCTTGTTTTGACCAGTTCCCAGATGTGTGAGAGGACATGTACACCAGACCACCATCCTCAATAAAAATTCCACGCCCCAAGCAAAGACGAGACTCACTCTCCTTTCCTTTCCAAGTCTCCCAGATGCTGTCTGTGTCTGCTGTCTCTATATCTTCAATAAAACTCTGCTCTCATTTCCTCTTGGCGTGCATTTGATTTTGATCCTGCTCGAAGCCAAGGATCCTGCTGACTGGTCCTGCAGAAGCCCCTCTGGGTCCTCAGACCCAGCCAGGCTGCATCAGTGAGAATGACCCCAGATTGTGGGGGACTGAGAAGCAGGCGACCAAGAGTTGAGGAAGTGAATGTACTGAAACTCCTTCAGTGAACTGAGACTGAAGAGGAGAGAGCGAAAGCAGTGAGGAGAAGGATACACTTAGGTGGGAAGGAAGGCAGGCAAGAAGAGGGAGCACATAGAGGGAGAGGCTGAAGATACAGAAGTGGGCACGACTGACAGCACTGAGCTGGAAAGTCTCCCCTTCATACTCATGCTTAACTAACATTAACTAACAGGTGAAAGGACAGTTCCCAACTCATGAAAATCTAAAGATTTCAAGGTAACAATCTGAGGATATGGAAAATGGATATCTTCAGCTTTCTGAGTGAAAAAGTATAAGCAAAGATAGGTCTTCAGGAAAGAAATCTAGAATATGCTGGGCATTTGAAGAGCATGACAAAGGTAAAGAAGATAAGCAGGGAAAAGAATTACTAGACAGCATTCAAGGCTGAGGCCTGAGCTGCAAAACTTTAAATTAGAAAAAGGTGTCAATAAAAATGTGCATTATTAATTTAGTTATGTGAGGTTCTGATCTAATTTTTTAAAAGTAATAATCTATCTTCCATTCAGTGCCAATCACAATTGTCCTTTGATATACATTGCCTTACAAGAAGATATTTTTCCACATTGTAATGGCAAAAACAAAACAAAACAAAACAAAACAAAACAAAAAAACTGAGGCTCTGAGAGATCAAATCACTTGACCAAAGTCACAAAGATGGTAAATTACAGACAGAGAGAACTTGTTCTAGGGCCTCTGATTCAACATTTAATGCTTTTTATACTAAACTATGCCAGTCTTCCTGGTAGGTGAATCAAGCATATTAATGCAAGTCAGCAAAGAACTAGCTGACTGGCAACGCATGTTATGATCATCAGACTCTGTGTTGCCTAATTTTCACATAATTAGTTAGGGGAGCCCTTTCTCAATAGAGAAATTTTGAAAAAACTGATTAAAAAACATAACTTTCGGGGCACCTGGGTGGTTCAGTCATCAAGCGTCCGCCTTTGGCTCAGGTCATGATCCCCGCGTCCTGGGATCAAGCCCTGCATCGGGCTCCCTGCTCCGCGGGAGGCCTGCTTCTCCCTCTCCCACTCCCACTGCTTGTGTTCCCTCTCTTGCTGTCTCTCTGTCAAATAATAAATAAAATCTTTAAAAAAACAAAAAACATAACTTTCAAAGGTTTGATAAGAGCTCTTTTGAGACATAAATATATACATATCTCAGCGAGAAAGAGCAAATAACAGATTTCCAAAAAGCACTGCATACCAAAGGTCAGTTTAAAAAACAACAAAAATCAAATAAAATTGTTTTTACCTACAGGACAAGGGGAACCTTTTCTCATGGATGGAGAAATGGTTCAAAAACAATAGGCTGTGGTTACCTCTGCCCACGCTTTGAGAACAGCCAGTTTTTCCATGGTTGTGGCACTCTCTCGGTACAGCTGGCTAGAAGATCCTTTTCCAGCCTGCACTTTATCCAGAGAAGAGACAAGCAGATTGTGCACTCGACGGAGGTCATTGAGATCACTGACAACTCCACTTCCAATCCATGTACTACACACCTAGCCAAAGAAAAACATTTTTAATTTTCTATAAAAAATTAATATTTAACATATAAGAGTAGGAAGTAAATATGATTTTTTTTTCCTTGGGGGAAGAAACACAAAATACCAATGAAGAAAATGAAACAAAAAAAACCCCTGAATGCTGTGCTTCAACATTATTGTTGAATAACAAATCAACAACAAGGATGGAAGTCATTATACTCTTATGTGGAAAACTAACAGTATTTATTTATCGTATTTCCATTGTCCAATGTGACAAAAATTTTAACAGAAAAAAATTTCTGCCTGAATCACTTCAGTTGTGAATAATTCTTCAACATTTCCGCTTACCACAGGCAAAGGGTTATTCTGGGTGCTATGGAAGAGATTTAAAAATAAATAAATAAAGGGGAAAAATCTAGTCCCTGTCCTCAAGAAAGAAAACACAAGTCGAATGAACATTTTAGGACTGCAATACTACACTTAAAAACAGAGAAGGGAGAGATTACTTTTAGCAGAAGAAATGGGAATGTTTAGGTATCAGGAAAGTCTGTGTGTATAAATACAGAGGAGTTACATGGGAAAAGAGATGAGATTAGCAAAATTAACTGCGATCAGATTATGTTACAATCTAAATTCCATGCAAACTGAATTCAGACTTTGTTCTATGGGCAATCAGTTTCCAAGGCTTCTGAGCAGGGAGAAAACAATTGAAATTGTGCTTGGGATGCCTGGGTGGCTTGGTTGGTTAAGCATCCGACTCTTGATTTTGGCTTGGGTCATGATCTTGGCTTGGGTCATGATCTTGGGGTTGTGGGATCGAGCCCCATGTCAGGCTCCGAGCTCAGCATGGAGTCTGCTTGTGAGTCTCTCTCTCCTTCTCCCCTTGCCCCTCCAACCTCCCTCAATCAATCAATCAATAAAATCTTAAAAAAGAAAAAAGAATTGTGCTTTAGGAAGATTGTTCCAGTATTTATACCAGGAAAGAATGTGTTTAAATGGTAAGCAATGTGTTCAGTTAAATGACTATTACAATATTATGGGACAGAGATGATATAGATCAAGCTGGGAATGGAATGAAAAGGGAGTGTCACCTGAGAGAGCCTTGGAGACAGAACTCACAGGATTTGGAAACCAATTAAATATTTTTAGGGGAGGGGCCAGAGACTTGCAAAAAGTGTGAGGAATCAAAGATGGCTGTTGTAAATAATGCTGTAATAAACAGTTGTGCATGCATCCCTTTGAATTAGTGTTTCTGTATTCTTTGGGTAAATACCTAGTGGTGTGATTACTAGATAGGGTAGTTCTATTTTTAACTTTTTTTTTTTACAATAGCCAAATTACAGAAGCAACCTAAGTGTCCACCAACAGATGAGTGGGTAAAGAGGATGTGCTATATATCCGCGTGTATATACACATATACATACGTATATACACACAATGGAATATTACTCAGCCATAAAAAGGAATGAAATCTTGCCACTTGCAACAACATGGATAAAGCTAGGGAGTATAATCCTAAGTGAAATAAGCCAGTCAGAGACTAAGACAAACACCATATGATTTCACTTATATGTAGAATTTCAGAAACAAAACAAACGAACAAAGGGTTAAAAAAGAGACAAATCAAGAAACAGACTCTTAACTATAGAGAACTGGTGATTACCAGAGGGGAGGGGCTGGGGGAGGGGGGAACTAGGTGAAAGGGAGAAGAGCACACTCATAGTGATGAACACTGAGTAATGCAGAGAATTGCTGAATTGCTATATTGTACACCCGAAACGAATGTAACTATACTGGAATTAAAATTTTAAAAAACAATAACTAAGGAGATCTGGGAACTCTCCACAAACAGGTAATAACAAAAGGTAGTAACTCAAGCAATGTTATCAGGTAAATCTGTTCAAGGACTGATGTATAAAAAAAAAAGGTATAAGGACAGAACACAGGGAAGACAGTTAACTCTTAAGGGACAAGCAGAATAAAAATAAACAATGAAAGAAATTGAAAAGAAAATGCCAGAAGAGCAAAAGGAAAACCAGGCAAGTGCAGTGACACTGGAGTCAAAGGAAGAATGTTGACAAGGAAGGAGTGGTCTGGTGGTGCTAGCTTGCCTCCATAATCACAAGTCCTCACTTCAAAGAACCTGAAACTCGGGGTGCCTGGTGGCTCAGTCAGTAGAGCATGCAACTCAGTTTTGGGGTTGTGAGTTCAAGCCCCACTAGGGGTGTGGAGATTCCTTGAAAGTAAAATCTTAAAAAAAAAAAATATTATAGAGTATGAAAGTAGAAACTGCAGGTTCTGCATTATCGGTTTGGCTTATGAAAAAAGATAAAGTAGCACTGAATCAGCAAAATCATATTCAGAGAAAAGACCCTGGCCTTACATCAAAAGAGTGGTACACGAACGTACATTTATCCATTTTAATCTGAAATAAGATACTTAAAATATATGTTTATGATTCCTATGCTGATTTAAAGGATTTTTTTTTTATTAAACTACTGATTACTGTCTCCAATTGTGTTACATTTGAGAGTCTTCCTATAATACCTAAAAATTACCCTGATTCAGTTTCAGGTTTAACATGACATCTGTTCTAGAAAATGGATGCCATGTTTCATGATCTGTCCAAAGCCAAATCCTTACTTTCCTTTAAGAAAAAGGAACTTGCAACCCATTGTCCATCTGTTTCAAAACTAGGTCTCTTCCCAGAAACAGGACAGGAGGTCAAGAACATTATTAGCCTGTGTAAGTAGAAAAGAAGAAACTTTGTACAGGAAAAGCAGCTTACAGCCACATAAGGAATAAGAAGTTGAAGGCAAATTCAGTAACAGATTTTCATACTATGCATCCACAAGATGAAATCTGAATAGGCTTTGCTTTTCTATGAACAGCTTTGTGGGTTTTGTCTGCTTAAATTCTATGCTCTGAAACATCATCATGATACATTTATTTATACAGGATTATGGTTTCTGATTGTTTGTGTGTTGGCATCTCATACCAAACGGCCTGCTCTAACTCTGACGTTTGTATTACGATCCACAGACCTCTCTCTTTAACCAGGCTCCCTCTTTTCTCTCTGGTCTGCTGTTTGTGAGAGGAGTTCATTTCTCTGAAGGCCATCATTAAGACAGCAGACTACAGAGAAATAAATCTTAACAATGGGGGGGGGCGCCTAGGTGGCTCAGACGGTTAAATGTCTGACTCTTGATTTTGGCTCAGCTCATGATCTCAGGGTTGTGAGACTGAGCCCAGTGTCAGGCTCCTCACTGGGCGTGGAACCTGCTCAATATTCTCTCTCCCCCTCTCCCTATGCCCCTACCCCACCTCTCCCTCTCTAAAAAAACAAACAAACAAACAAACAAACAAACTTAACAATGGGAGGAAGAGGCAAACTCATTCAGCCCAAGAAAACAAAATAAGAACTTTACATTTATTGTAAATAGCAGAACATTCTTTGTCTAGAGGCCACACGTAGCTTGATTATGGATTCTAAGCAATAATGATGGACCACAGCCCTGTACTCCAGAAAATGCAGGAGAGAGTTGCTTCTCTTCTATCCTTAGGAAAGCAGATCAAGAATCCAATTTCCTCAAAGACGAGAGCTTAATGTATGAATCCATTTTCAGAATGAGGCATGAAAAAGAGGAACTTATCAAAAGTGTAGGACTTTAAGTGCTTTTGTGACTTTTTTCAAATATAATAATGTAAGAATAATCTCCTGGGATTAATTTTGCAATGAAATTTCCATATTATGAAATTCTCCAGAAACTTATAGAATTTTCACAACTGATCAAAAAAAATCTTTTATTACCTAATTATCATTAATATGCATTCTTTAATTATTTTGTAATCTTACTTTTATTTTTAGTCCCTCTTACGATTTTTATACCTTTGTTCACTATTGGATGATAAAAGACCTATGTATCCCAAAGTCATTTCCTCAGCTATGACAAAAAAAGGGATGCAATTAACAGTTACTACTTTATCATTTGATACAGAATAAAAGAAGAAATTGTCACTGTTGTATTTCCAAGATAAAAATATTTGATTTTTCTCTCTTCTTTCTTGGAAGTGAAATTCTAAGGTATCTATTAATTTAAAGAAGGTAACTATAGAAAACCCTATTTTTCTTCTTACCTGGCAGGCTTTTGCTGTTATGTCTGATGGGGTATCTTGTGAAAAGGCTGGTCTTAGAGCAGCTCCCACCTAAGAAAATGAATACGAGCATTTTATTGTTAAAGATAAGTAGTAAATATAAAACCTCTTGTGTCTTTGGAGATGAAAACACACAAAACACATCTTTTGTTATTTTCTTTTTTATCACATCTCCCTTATCTCTCTTTTCAGTTACAATAAACTCAAACCTACCATTTTTCTTTTGCTTTCCAGGAGGTTATAATCATTATCGAATCTATACAAATGCTATACCAAAACAGGCAATTAATCTTGTTTCTTTTTCCTTTGTTTTTAATAGGAAACAGGATTTTCTGACAAAGTCACATGTTCCTAGACATAACAGAAAACTTCTATCCTTTTTTTATTCTGTCTATATTTTCCTGAATGTATCCTAACAGTATTTACCTCATGGGTGAATCTCATATAACTGGATCAATTCCTTTAATAACTGTGTAGTACTAAAAATTCACATAGTCACTGAAAGACCTCAGAGACCATTTCACCTCAAAAAAAGGTACTTTAAAAGAAGGACGCTCGGGGCTCCTGGGTGGCTCAGTCAGTTAAGCATCTGCCTTAGACTCAGGTCATGATCCCAGGGCCTTGGGATGGAGCCTGACATCAGGATCCCTGCTTGGTGGGGAGCCTGCTTCTCCCTCTCCCCCTGCCTGCCACCCTCCTGCTTGTGCTCTCTCTCTGTCAAAAAATAAATAAAATCTTAAAAATTTTTTTTAAAAAAAAAGGATGCTCAAGAAATATTCATTTATGTACCACTGTCATAGTAATAAGTGAAGGAATATGAGCTTTAGTTTTAATAAGCCAACCCAGTCATAGATTCTTAAATATATTAGATTTAATGTGTATGAACTGAATAAGGAATTAGAGTCAACTCCTAATCTGAGACATCTTCCCTTACACAAGACGGTAAGTCACTGAAATATCACTAGTAGTTTAGAAATGGATCAAGAGTCCCTCTCCATGACTGAAAACACATGGCAACTAACTGCAGTATTGGTAGTACAGTCATCAACTAATCACAGAGCTGGGGCTGGATCCTGTACTGAAGGAGAAAGAGAATATACTATGAAAGAGATTACTGAGTTGACTGATAAAACTGGATTATGACTGACTATATAGAAGTAATATATCAAGGTTGAATTTCCTGAAGTTGATAACTGTTCTGTGGTTATATAAGTCAGTGTTCTTGTCCTTTGGAAACACAGACTGAAGTATTAAAGGGTAAAGGTAGATGACTTAAATAATTATTCTTTCCATTTTTCTGTAAGTTTAGAATTATTCCTAAGTAAAACGTCAAAACAAAACAAAACAACAAACCTTTATTCTTATAGGTTGGGTATTTGGGAGTAAATAATTGTATACGGGTTTTCTATAGCCAGTTGGGCTAGAAGCCATAACTTTCTCACCTGTACTTATGATAGAAAAACAATGGAGCATACATTATTCACCCTTTTTAATTTTGTGTATGTTTGGGTATAGCTTTTATTTATTTATTTATTTATTATTATGTTATGTTAATCACCATACATTACATCATTAGTTTTTGATGTAGTGTTCCATGATTCATTGTTTGTGCATAACACCCTGTGCTCCACGCAGAATGTGCCCTCTTTAATACCCATCACCAGGCTAACCCATCCCCCCACCCCCTCCCTTCTAGAACCCTCAGTTTGTTTCTCAGAGTCCATAGTCTCTCATGTTAGATGAGGTGTTGTGTATCCAAAGCTAAGGTTCTGGTATAATTACAGTAAAAAAAAAAATGTGTCTTCCTTCCTTGATAACTTAAGTTTCTTTGTCTTCACATAACCCATCATTACCAGGATTAAATCTATTGTGCCTCAGTTTAAGAACGCAAATAAAGTTATAAATCTGAGGAAACAAGTATCTCTGTTTAGAATACAATAAAATATTTTTTGAAGGTATGTAATTCTTTCAGTAATATTTTTAACTGCTGTTATTAAAAGTTACCCTTCAGAATACAAAGTTGCCCTTTTTATTTTTAAAAATGCTTATCAAGTCTTGACATATAAAAGTAATGTCAGCAAATCCACAACACTCTTTGAATGTCTTATCTTTTAAATGGCATGGCTAAACGTCTAAACACAAGACTGAAAAGCTAGGCTGCAATTCTATTCTAGTTTTATCACCAATACACTATCAGAACTTAAAAATAGTGACAAGTTTTATACTATTGTTTCTTCAACTGTGGGATTCAACTATGTAGCAGATGATGGGAATAAAGATATGCAGTTGGAAGTTCCAAATACATTTCTCCAGGGAATCTTCATTCCTTCAATGATCATGCAAAGGATCCATTTTAAGTTTTAGATAAACAGAGTTATCTCACATTAGCTTGATACTGCTCCAGAATCACATGGCCTGGAAATTCTGGCTCAGGCACAGATGCAAACTTCTTGATAATGTCTTCAAGTGCTTGGAGCCCAGCCATCCGCAGCTGATTACTATGATCTGTTGCAGCCATGAATGCCATGCGAATCAGGTCAGAGAGATGAAGTACCAACAGGTCATCTAAAAATAAAAATAGAAGGCAAAAAGGAAAACTCCAAAAATAGGTATTACAACACAAAAATATGAAATGAAATAAACTTCTTTAAAAAAGCACTTATGTTTCGGGCACCTGGGTGGCTCAGTAAGTTAAGTGTGTGCCTTCAGCTCAGGTCATGATCCCAGCGTCCTGGGACCAAGCCCCGCATCAGGTTCCCTGCTCAGTGGGGAGTCTGCTTCTCCTTCTCCCTCTGCCTGCCGCTTCCCCTGCTTGTGCTCTCTCCCTCTCTGTCAAATAAATAAATAAAATCTTTAAAAAAAGCACTTATGTTCCACATATTTCACTATGTCTAAAAATAACAAAGATACACTTTCAAGAAAGCTCGTGTATCATAATTTCTCAAGAATATTGGTAAACCTTTACCCAATATGGTAATATAGAGGACATTATTGGATGTACAATAACATTTGAAGCAAAATAACTATAATAACTTTCCCCAAAGGAGTTTGTAATTCTTTTAGAATAGGATTGGCAGATTTTTCCTGTAAAGAACTAGATACTTTTGGTTTTACTGGCCATATAATTTCTATCACAACTACTCAACTCTGCTGTTGTAGAATGAAAATAGTCATAGATCATGTGTATATAAATGGGTATGCTGTGTTCCAATAAAACTTTAATAAAAAAAAACAGGCTGTGGTCTGGATTTGGACTGTAGGAAGTAGTTTTCCAACCTCTACTCTGGAAAAGACTTTTATAATGACAAGATGTAGAAAAGGGAAGTCTTTTTCCTTTTAGAGTAAAGGCTACCCCAGATCTTAAGCATAAAAGCAAGTCTCAAAGGATTCAAAAGATACCAAGTAATTTAACTACATCCCAGAACAAAGTCCAACATTATTTAAAGGAATACAACAAAATCCAGCCCTACTACTATAAAATTTGCAAATCTGGCATGTAATAAAAAATTACCAGGGATTCAAAGAAGCAGGAAAATATATCTTTCAACTAGGGAAAAAAAACCCTCAGTGAATAGAAACGGATCCAGAAATGAAAAAGGTGATGAAATTAGCAGACAGGGAGCCTAAAACAGTTATCATAAATATGTTGTCTATATTCAAGAAAGAAAACAAAAACCTGAGCATATTGAAGAGATAAGTATTGCAGAGAGAAGGGAACCACAATGAGTCTTATAGAAATAAAAAAATAAAAAATGACAAATATACTGGATAAGATTATTAGGGATTAGATACTGAAGAAGAAAAAATTGGTGAACTTAAAGACCTAGCAACTGAAGTTATCTAAAGACTTTATCAAGCTCAAGGACTCTAAAGTTCTTAGGAGGCTGCAAGACTCCCAAAGTCTTTTTGAAGCAGTAGCAATCGGTGGCTCAGCTGGATTCCCAAACAGCTCCTATTTAAACAGGTTTTTGTGGTTATTGCTATTGTGAAGGTTATAAGACAAGTATTGTCTAATTTTTTTCATGTGCCTACCTAAAATTCCAATTTTAGAATTTTAAGTTTAAAGAAGAATATCTACTGGCTTCGGGAAGAGGAACAAAGGAGAGAGAGAGAGAGAGAGAGAGAGAGAGAGAAACATTTGGCTAGAAGCCCCCAATACTTCCTCATCTAAGGGAGGCAAAAACACACCATCAATAAAAATCAGGTATAATGAACTACTGCCAGAAGTTGGGAGGAAATTTCCAAGGCAGATGGAACTGGATTAAAATGAGCCTATTCATATTATGCCAACAAAAAAGTAAATAAAAAGACCCATTACTCCTCCAGTAGTTACCTAATTAAAAAGGTCTAGAATGATAGCAATCTACCAACCAAAAACTAGGCAATTATTCCCAAAAGTACTGTCGCTTCTCTACACAAATCTCTACCTCCAACTTTTCTTAAGTCAAGATGTCTTTTTTCCAAATCCAAGGAGATAAACTCCCACAGCAGGGGAGTGGAAAGGGGCATGAAGCAGGAACTCTAAAATGGGGAGGGAATTAGGGGGCTGTTCGAGGTTCATTATATTCCAGGAGCAGTAGTTCCATACAACTAAAGCTCAGTGGATACAAAGGGGGATAAGGATGATAAAGGAAGAGCCTGGATAGCACATTTATTTGGTCTATAACTTTGAAAAATACATGCTGACATGATTGTTCAGAATAGCAGGCAATGGGAACTAGAAAGGATCCTGTTTCAGGCCAGCAGAACAAAGCATGTCAGATACTGGAATCTAGGTTGGAAAGCTGTTATATCAGCTTACCATCCAGCAACCAATGTGAAGTACCCAGTAAACAAAGACTGGAATATGGGCAATCCACCCACACACACACTGTGAGCAAATTTCAAGTAGGGAGAGCACTCTCCTCTTTCAAGGATATATAAACAAATAAGCCTATGAAGAAAACACACGCAGGTAAAATAAAGTTTCTGAAGATCCAGAAAGAGCTAATCTCAAAAATAATTTTCTATAAAAATCAGAATAAAATATAGAAAATCACTTTGCATCTCAATAGAATGCAAAAAATCATGGCTGCTACTGAATAAGAACAGAAAATCATAGAGTCAAAAGGATATGATATAATGAAGGCAGAAAAAAGACAAAAAATTATGGGAAAACTAAAAACAAAATAAAACTTAAGATCCACTATGGGGGCAGAAAACAGTAAAACATTATCAATGGTATAAAGGGAAAATTTGTGAGGATCTCTGAGAATGCAGGCAAAAGACAAGATACAAACAAAGAGAGAAAAAGCATTAAATACAAAGAAAGGAAAGCCAACCTAAGGATCTTCACTATTCCCTAAATGTCATATGCACACTTAAACTTCCATGCCTTTAAAATTCTCTTTACTTTTGGGGTGCCTGGGTGGCTCAGTCGGTTAAGCATCTGACTTTTGATTTCAGCTCAGGTCATGATCTCAGGGTCATGAGATCGAACCCCGTGGCAGGCTCCACACTCAGCACAGAATCTGCCTAAGATTCTCTCTCCCTCTCATTCTCCCCCTCCCCCCATTCATGCTTGCATGCATGCGCATGCACACTTTCTCTTTAAAATAAACAAATAAATAAAATCTAAAGCAAACAAATTATCTTACTTTCTTTGCTTGTAAAAAACCAGTGTGGTGAGCAGAATAATGGTGCTCAAATATATCTATAACCTAATCCCTACAACCTGTGAATATGTTAACTTACATAGCAAAAGGGGGTTTGTAGATGTGATTAAGGTTATGGGCTCTGAAATGGAGATTATTCCAAATTTAACAGGTGGCCCAATCTAATCACATGAGCCTTAAAAGCAGAGCACTGCTCCTGGCTCTGGTCACAGCCATGTGACAGCTAAAGAAGAATCACCGAGACAGTCGGTGTTGGCTTTGAGGGGGCCATCTCCAAGAGATAGAGAGAGGGGGCCACTACCAAGCAACACAGACAGCCTATAGAAGCCGAGAAGAAAAGACTTCTGGAAAGCCTCCAGAAAGGAATGCAGCCCTGCTGAGACCTTGATTTTAGCCCAGTGGGACTCATGTTGGACTTTCTGACATATAAGAACAGTAAGATAAACAATGTGTGTTGTTTTAAGCCACTGATTTTGTGGTCATTTGTTACAGCAGCAATAGAAAACTAATACAACTGGCTTCTTCTACCTGGAAACTCTTTTCTCTGCCTTTAAAATCCAGTTCTAAAATCACTTTTTCTGTGAGATCTTCCCTGACTCTTCAGAAAATGCATACTACTTTTTTATGTCCCCAAAACACTCCATCATACCACTATTGGGACATATAATTGTTTGAGAGATAAGTTCTAGACTAGAAAATCTTCAAGGATATGGGCTATGTTTTTTTCTTCTTCGTGTAGCAAAGATAGGGTTTGGTAAATATTTGATAAATAATGGCATGAATAAGGACACTGTGTTCATGATATACTGTGCTCTGCTGATAACCGTGCATTCAGATTCACATTTTATATGTGGAGTACCAGTTTTACTTTTTGTTTTTTAATCCATTTTTGAGTTCTAGTAAACTGAAAGGCATTTAGTAATCAAGTAAACTAAATGGAGTTTTAATGTATAGACTTCAATACTATTAGTACACACAATTTGTTTTTACATGTATAAAAAAAAATGAGATGGCGACGAAGAAACAACAAAGTAAAAGACAGAGAGTCTATTATTCTTCCATCACTCTCTGGGTCTCCTCATCTGTAAAATGAGGATGCTGGACCTGATGATCTCTTTATAAACTCCCTGTAATATCTGATCCAGGGAATGATGGGATATAAAAAGATAAGAAACAGTGTTGAGTTTCAGTAACAGTTTTCACCTTTTCAAAAATACCTAGTAGCATTTCTGAAATCTGAAAGTTTGAGTTGGCATTCATGAGTTCTGACATTCTCCATGGCTGGGACTGCAAAACTCCCTTTACTTACGTACCTTAAAGTTTTGCCATCTCTTTTACGCTTAACTGCTAAACTAGGACACAGTACAAAGGATATATAAGTTAATGCTATCGTTATCTTTAGGGCACATGATTAAGATACATCTACTTATGATAGGCATATACCTTTGGACCATTTTCTTCAACTTATCTTCTAAATATAGGTCAGAAGACAGGTAGTATGCTTAGGGGACAGAAAACAAGGTAAAAGGAACTTATAAGAAATGAAAGGCAGAGTCTAAAGCATGTTACATAGCAGCAAACCTGTATTTCAAACCTACAAAAATGCTCCAGGGAAAAGAAGTACTGATTTTAAATTTACTTGTAGGGTTTCGTAGTTTAGCAGATCGTGCCATGGCAAGATCGAAGTGGGCCTGGTCCGCATTCTCACACAAATTGATGATTCGGCACAGGCAATCTGCAGCAAACACCCGAGTGGCCCAGCGAGGTGCCACGAAGGGCTTTGATTTATCTTCTTCGCCTAGTGTGGTGAACATGGTATCATCATCCATCTCATCTTTCTTCTCAGATTCCTCATCTTTTCCACTACTTAAGGGAGTTGCAGTGCTCATATCTATAACAAAAGCGAAGCATATTATGACAACCTCACATACAGCAAAAATGATGCTTTAGAACTTGCATTAATGTTACAAGATTTCTAATAAAAAAGGACTAAATTCTCACTCCTTTGAAAACAGTAGAATTGGCAAGTTTTTTTTAAGTCAATCAGAAAGCAAAGAAAGTATAGAAGTGTTTTTACATATTTCACTAGTTTTACATACTATGTTGAACTACAGAGTAACCTGGGATTTTTATATTCAAAAATTTAGTGTGAATTTAGTTATTTTCCCCAAATCAAAGAAAGCTCATTAGTTTGTAATATAATTTAACCTTCAACATTTATACAGGGATTTATAGATTAAAATTAGCATTTCTAAATGCAAGCTCATATATATGTGTGTGTGTGTATATATATATCTTTTTTTGTTTATATATACAGATATATACCAGAGGTAAAACAGTCATTATTTTAAGAACGTATTTTATATGTTAAATACATACCACTAGAAGCTGCCAGGACATCTTTACAAAGCATTAGCCAATGAGAAAGTTTTTCTACAGCCAGTGATGAAAGCATATGACCCAAAGTATCATGAATATCAGAACATAATTTTCTATCTGTCTCCCGGTCTAGCATTCCAAAAAGAAGTCCCTCAAGACCAGTTTCTGTTATATTAACACCTTGGTGCCGGCAGTGGATATCACTTTGAGAACTGACTCCAGGTGCAAAAGGATTGACATCTGAAAAGCAATTTTTACAAATGAACTTGTATAGAGTTTTGTTGTACACTATAGGTAACAATTATGTTAAAGACCAAGGCTTACATGTAAATTCACGATTACAACAAAACAAGCTAGCTACTAGAATTTATGTTCTCCAGCTTACATATCCTTAGGTTTAGATAATCTGATAATAAAGGTAAAACTCTGATCCTTAAGACTGATTATTCTGAGGTATTTTAAACAAATCTCCAGGGAATACTCAATAAATATACATTTCTTTCTAAAAAAGAGAAAGTATGGGAATGAGACCTATTTCTAAGTAGATTTGATTTAATGGACTGAAAAATAATTATTGCTATATTTGTTGGAAGAACAAAGTGAAATTTATTCAGTCTTATAGTTTAGGTTTTTAAAAATCTATAAAGCCAGAACACAAATTATAAATGGATTATATCCTAAAAAATCATTTAAAAACTGGGAAAATTCTTTCCAAGAAACATACAATCAAAAAGTCATATTGAGTGGGGAGATGGATAAAATAGGTGGAGGGGATTAAGAGGCACAAACCTCAAGCTAAAAAATAAGTAAGTCATAGGGTTGAGAAGTACAGCATAGGGCATATAGTCAATAGTATTGTAATAACATATGATGACAGATGGCGACTACACCTGTCATGGTGCGCACTGCATCAAGCACAGACTTATGGAATTACTATGTTGTACACCTGAAACTAATATAACATTGTGTGTCAGTTATACTTCAATTAAAAAAGTAATATTGTTACAAAATAGTAGTTAAATGTCTTGCTTTATCCGAAAATCTTTTTGTTCTTAGAAACAGCAGAAGTTGTACAACTAGCAACCTTAAGAAGGAATACTAGGAGGCTCCGAAAACTGAAGCCCTTTGAACCTTGAAGACAGTGAAACAAAGGGATGTAAACTGAAAGTGGCTCTTTTAGTTGAGTCACTCCAAAGACAAAATAAGAGCAAGTTTGCAGAAAATAGCCGCAGTGAGGGGAGCTCAGATAGTAGTAAGAGTCAAAAGCTTTGGTTCCAAGGAAAGAGAACATTAGTGAGAAATTAGGCATAGAGAACTATTTTTCACTTAGCAGCTGATAGTGACTATGTTCCCATATCAGGAATTATACTTCTACAACATGAATTTTCATAGCTACATAGCAAACCACTGAATTAAGAGAACCTTGAGGGTGCCTGGTGGCTCAGTCAATTAAGCACCCCACTTTTGATTTTGGCTCAGGTCATGATCTCGGGGATCGTGAGATCGAGCCCCATGACAGGCTCTGTGCTGGGCATGGAGCCTGCTTAAGATTCTCTCTCTCCCTCTCCCTCCACCCCTCCCTGCCCCTTTCTCCCTCTCTCTATAAAAAAAAAAAGAGAGAGAGAGAACACTGATTGATCACTGAGGATAAATTCCTAAAAGGGGAAATCACTAGGTCAAGGGTAAGCTGACAAAAAATACTGACAAATCCAGAAAATTTGTTATGACTTTACATTTCTTTCTACCAGTACTATAAGACATTTTTCTTTTATTCATACCTCTCTCAGTGCTGGTTATAATCATTATTTTTAATTTGGTCAGTTTTATAGAAGAAAAATGCTATCTTATGATTGTATTGACTTGTAATTATTTAATCACTGGAGGTTGAAAATATTTCATATGTTGACATTTCTTCTTTGATAAAACATGTTTCTTATGCTCTCATGATTTTCTATAGATGCAGAAGAGAGTTAACATAGCAGGCCTGAGACGACTTAGTAAGGCCTAAAATTCAGATTAGCCCTCAGCTAGCATCCTGGTGAACTGGGTTTCAGGAGGGTTCCCACCATTTCCTGGTCAAAGTGGCTCACTATGCCTAAATTGTTTGTACAAACGGTATGGTTTATGCTGAACACCTGCTTGCCTTTGAAAGTCTGGACTTTTGGAACATGTCAGGCAGACCATGCCTAGTCAACCAGAGCCCAATAAAAACCTTGGGCACCGAGCCCCTGACAAGGTTCCATGGTAGACATTTCATATGTTGTCAAGACTCATTTCTGGGGAGTCAAGCAGGTCCTGTGTGACTTCATGGGGCGTGGGCTCTTGGAAACCTGCGCCTGGTTTGCTCCAGACTTCACACCAAGTGCCTTTTCCCTCTGCAAATTTTGCTTTGTATCCAGTTGCTGTAATAAATCATAGCCGTAAGCATGACTATATGCTAAGTCCTTCTAGTGCATCATCAAACCTCGGGGTGGTCTTAGGACCGCCAACACACTAAGTTTTAAAAACACTAAAATGTAACATGCACATTTCAATAAATAAAATAAATTAATAAATATATTTTACAAGTACCTCCCCTCTTAGTTTGTCTCTCAATTTTGATTATGGTGACTGATGAGTATAAGCTTTAAAATATTATATGTACTCAGGAGAATTCTATAATTATTTTTGGTGCTATGTTTTCTCTCTAAAAAGCAATAGTATTTACTGTATATATAACTTCTTTCACATTCTGCAATACAGTATATTTGTTAACAGAGCTCTTATACTACCCTAAAATTGAAGTTATTTTAGTATCTTGCTTCTTACTACCCAAGCAACTTCTATGCATTAGAAAGCTCTTATGAGTAAAAATTTTCTCTCACAATAGGGGAAATATCTGTCAGTTAAGCTCTGAAAAAGCTCCCAAGCAACCTATCCCTAGAGACCAAAAGGCCAGCTATGAAATTCAAGGTATACTTAAACCCCCCCAAAAGCAGAAAGAACTGAAGAAAGCAAAGATCTATCTTTTGCTACCCAAACACCTACTGACATTTCTTTTATTGGTTACTCTAGCTTTCCCTTCTTGAGGAAATGTTACATCACAAAGGGTCAACTAGTATCAGAGACTGGAAGCTTTCAGGTACCCCCAAAATAGGTCACTTCTCTTTCCACAAGTCTATTAGTGATACAAAGCAATATCCTTAGAGTTAGTTATCCATTACATAACTAAATCATCCTGAAGGGATGGCACAAGTGCCTTGACACTAAACGCTATTTCCTTTTTTTTTTTAGCTCCAAACCTTAAAAAGTGTAAAATTACCAAGAAAATGATACTGGAATTTTTATTTTATTTATTTTTTAAATATTTTATTTATTTTTTTGACAGAGAGAGACACAGTGAGAGAGGGAACACAAGCAGGGGGAGTGGGAGAGAGAGAAGCAGGCTTCCCGCTGAGCAGGGAGCCTGATGCGGGGCTCGATCCCAGGACCCTGGGATCATGATCTGAGCTGAAGGCAGACGCTTAACGACTGAGCCACCCAGGTGCCCCGATACTGGAATTTTTAAAATGATGATGGTTTTATATTTAACTTAAAAGAATAAGAAGACTGACCATACTTGAAAGCAAAAATGTTCTTTAAAGAGTAATATTCATTTGAAATGTTGAAGTATTTAAACAAAAAGAATATTGACTAATAAAGTAACTTACGAGTACCAGGGTTTTCCTTGTCACCTGCATTTTTTGCTAGACTCATGGCATATTCACATACTTCAGCTGCTTCTCTTTGCGCAAGCTGCCGGAGACAAGCCACAGCTGCTCGGCGAAGTAGCAAATGGGAACTACATAAGTGAACCTGGAAACCATAACATATTAGACAATTTTCTTTAAAAAACTGCAATCTCATTTGCCTAATGAATATGTATTAACACCTTACTTGTGAAGAGGCTCTTCATTTAACATCAGCTGTTAAATATATAGTCAAATAAAGGACTTTTGGAAAAATAATACCAATAAAGTATATAAAGAATATTTTAGTGGCCAAAATAACTGTCTCAAGACCTGGTCGCTAAAGATGATATGATATACTTCCATGAAAATCCAGAAGAATCTCTTCCATATCTTATTTGACCCATGGTCCTACTGAATGTTGTCATCTAAATTTTTTAAGTGCATGGAGATTACATGTAGTCAATGAAAAGTTAGGAGGCAGAGCACACAGCAAAAATTGAAGGAAAAGAAGGGTATTTATTAAAATAAAATAAAATCAAGCAAACATAAACACCTGGAAAGAATTCTAAAATGGGCCCTTTTGGAATAGAACTGTTTTTAATCTCAAAAGTTCCTGAAAAAAATCAATGTAGTACACTTTAATACATGAAGGAAAGTAAAGACACAGCACAACATAATGATTAAGAGCTCAGGCTCTGGTTGCTAGACTGGATTTGAGTCTTGCTTGTTACTGACTCCTGTGTGACCTTAGACAAGTTATGTGACCTTAGACAAGACAACCTCTCTGTACCTTATTTGCCCATATGCAAAATGTGGAATACAGTGAAAATAAAATAAGTTAATACAAGTATTTTCCTTAGAACAGTGATAGAGACATGGTACTTGCTCATTATATATTAGCTATTATCATTATTACTATATTATTATAATATCATTATTACTATATTACTATAAATCTGACTCATCAAGAAAATATTAAATTATGTTCCATGTGCTTGCTTTTTAAGCAAAGAGATAAGTAATATATTTAGAAAAAAAATCCCATCCAGAAATAGTGGACAGGGGGAATAATTATATGGAATACACCACCTCTTCACAATGCTAGATAGTGTATTTTTATACTACCAACATAGCATTTGTAATTCAAGATATATTTGCATAAAATTTATACCAAGTATAAAATAAATATATATGTGTGTGTGTGTGTGTGTATAATTGAGGGGAGAAAACCTGACTTTATTTACTTATTTTTTTAAAGATTTTATTTATTTGACAGAGAGAGAGACAGCGAGAGACGGAACACAAGCAGGGGGAGTGGGAGAGGGAGAAGCAGGCTCCCCGCCGAGCAGGGAGCCCGATGCGGGGCTCGATCCCAGGACCCTGGGATCATGACCTGAGCTGAAGGCAGACGCTTAACGACTGAGCCACCCAGGCGCCCCCTGACTTTTTTTTCAATAAAATGTTTTATTCACTTCATTCCTTAAAATGAAGACATTTTGGAACTTTCAAATATCCTATAACTAGAAATGGTCATATGAGATGGGAAGAACAAGTCAGTCGCTCAGAGTTTTTGACTTTTTATGTGTACAATGAGGACGATATCTGCTCTATCTTATATAATTGTGGTAAGAATCAAATGACCAAATATATATAAAGCAGAACACCAAACAAATTTAATTTAGTTGCAACTAAATAGAATTGTAGCTAAGAGCAGTGCCTGACTGGCTCAGTAGGTGGAACATGCAACTCTTGATCCTGGGGTCATGAGTTCAAGCCCCATGTTGGGCATAGAGTTTACTTAAAAAAAATTTTTTTAATCTAAAAAAAAAAACAAAAAAAAGAATTGTAGATGAGAAAATACACTCAACAAATATTGACTGGCAGAGACAAAGAGAAAAAAAGCTTTTTGTTTACCAAGTCTTTTCAAAAACTCCATTTTAATGATTCTGAGGCATTTTTTTTCCATTTTAACATCTCTAATATTAGAGATGTAAATTACCATTGATGGTGTCTTACAGTCACTATAAACCAGGTAAAAGTAAAGACATATTTGTTTGACAACTTTCCCCTGACACCTTTTGGTAAAAGCCACAAAATAAAGAATAAAACATTAAATTTGATAAAAATATGTGGCTTCCTCATGGTCCCTTCTAGCCCCTTGGAGATAATCACAGTCTATGGTGACATCCATCATTATAGTTTCAGTTAGCCTGTTCTTGAACCTTATATAGATGGAACCATGTAGTGTGCTCTCTTCTGTGTCTGGCGACTTGTCTGTGCGATTCACCAGTGTGATTACATTTCACAGTTCATTTTCATTGCTGTGTAGTATTCTGTTGAATAATTGTATCACTCTTTATCCACTGCTGACTGGTAGACAGGTCATTTCTGTGTTTTGGCTATTATGAATAACCCAGCAGTGAACATTCCTGTACATGTATTTTGGCATATATGCACATGTATTTCTGTCAGGTGTTTACTTAAGAGTGAAGTTTCTGGGTCACAGCATATGCATATATTCAACTACTTTAGGTTATGTCAAATTATTTTCCAAAGAAGCTTCTTTGTTTTTCTTAGAATCCACAAACCTCAGGAACAATGTGTTGCTTGCTCCCACAGTAGACCTCCACCTTCCTATAAAAATGCCTCTTATTGGGCCCCTGGGTGGCTCAGTCATTAAGCGTCTGCCTTCTGCTCAGGTCATGATCCCAGAGTCCTGGGATCGAGCCCCACATAGGGCTCCCTGCTCAGCAGGAAGCCTGCTTCTCCCTCTCCCACTCCCCCTGCTTGTGTTCCTGCTCTCACTGTCTTTCTCTCTGTCAAATAAATAAATAAAATCCTTTAAAAAAATGCCTGTTATTTTACACTGTATGTCACCTTGCTATCCCTTGTTGTGCCCACCATATACATATTCCAGACAATTAGACCCCCCAGCTCTGACAGTGATGACCTGGGCATTCAGCTCAAGTCTTTCTCTCACTGACATTTCCTACAATTATCCCAGATGACCTAAGTGCCTATGTGTGGAATACTTCTGTCAGGACAGAAGAACGCATAACTGTGGTCACATGGTATAAAAAGCAATTGCTGGGGCACCTAGAGTGCTCGGTCAGTTAAGTGTCTTGACTCTTGATTTCAGCTCAGCTCATGATCTCAGGGTTAATGGGCATGGAGCCTGCTTAAGATTCTCTCTCTACCTCTCCCTTGCCCTACTCATGCTTGTGCATGCACATGCATGCACACACACACATCTCTTTCTCTCTCAAAAAAAAAAAAAAAAAGCAGTTGCTTGCCAAGAGGGAAATAACAATAATTCAGAGTGGTGGTTTTCCTTTCAAAGACACATTTTGAATAGTTCTAACATCATACAAATTTTAATACTTCTATACCATTTAAAGATTACTATGGTGAAACTCAACTCAATATATTTGCTGAAAAAAAAATCACATTTCATTTGTGTTAGGTATTACACGTGGTATCACATAACATTGCCATTTCTGATGGAAATGATTGAGCAGAAATGAAAACAAAATTTTAAGAATCTGAACTGATTTCTAATTTGGATGAACCCATGTGTGGACTATTTTTCAGTGTCAAAAGAACTGGTAACAGAGACCACACGGGGGCTTTCAGCAATGTGGAAACAAGATGACCCCTTGAATGGCCCATTTTCTCATCTCTATCCTGCCATATCATCTCCTACCAACCAGCTACCTGTAATCTCACTACTTAGCCTTTTGGAGACGGTTCAGGAAAGGTCTCCAACATGCCTTGTAATAAAACCCTTGGTGTTTTGCTAAGGAAATCAGTTTTGAGGCATTATCTCGTGTTAATACACAGAAAGCTCATTGCGTAGCCTATGGTTTATTGATCATCTGGTTTCTGCCCTGCAGCACACTCAGATTCTTTGATGGTCTAGGATTGGTTCAGTTCCCCCTGGTCTATAGTGAAACAAGAGAAAATCTTGTTGCATAAGTTAAATATACCACATCAGATCTAACATCTAATATGTTGGCCTTTCCGTTCCTTCATCTCATCCTCAATAACCTTCTCCTCCTTTTATGTTAGCAATATCCTCCCATGGTCACATCTATCTTTCTTTCTCCCTATATATCGGCCTCCTGCTGTCTTTTCCTTCCTCCTTTATCCAAATGAGACTTCATAATGCATTATTATTTTAGCACTATCTTGTTAACATCTTTATTTCCTTCATCCTATCATTTAAGTGAATCTGCTTGGCCAAAGTCCAACTATGAATATATCAAAGTATCTGGCTGCTCAATGGTTGGTTACAGGTGCAGAAAAATCTTACAAGGTGAACTGCTACCATCATGAATCACACAATGGAGCCAAAAAAGGGTCACTACCCTCTGCTGAACCCTCAATACTACCACAGAATCTTCTATTTCTCCAGTTAGTCCAATCTCCCACATTCCACTCTTCTCAAACTTCTTGCCCTCTTCTTTGCTCCCTCACTCATAAAACTTATCTTCCCTTTTACTTGATTAAGAAAGTAAGTCATTAGATCATACCTCCCCCAACTTCCAGCCACCAAATACAAAAACCTCCACCTCTACCTACACTCATCCTCTCCTCTTTTCTTCATGTTGCACTGGGAGAGACATTCTCTTATTTGTGCCCTGGAAACTCCATCCCATCAGAAACCCTGGATGATTATCCACTCTCTGCCCCACAATTTAAACTCTCCCACCCTACTGGTTCCATCTCCTCAGCATTTCAGCCCTCACTTCTCACTACTGTAGGAGAAAAAGTCTTGCCTGACTCCATCACTCCTTTGACCTCCTAGAGGCCCTCAGTCCTCTCCTATCAGGTCAACTTCAGAATGAAGTTTCTATTCATAGCCCAATGTATTTGGGCTTCCATTGTAACCACTCTGCTAGATGAACTCTTGCTAAAGACATCATGTGACAAAAGTCAAAGGGCACATTATGGCTCTCATCTTGATCTCTCAACAAATATGTGATATAGCTGACCACTCCACTACTCCACTTGGCTTCTGTGAACACTACAAACTCTATTTTTCCTTTAATCTTTCAGATTGCTTCATAGTTTTCCTGATTCTTTTTCTTTTCCTTTTATAGGCTGGGTTCCTCATTCAGCATTCTCTCCCTGCTGATCTTAACTACTCGTCTTTATTTCCCATCTAAATTCTTACGCCTCTCAAATTTAAGTTTCCAACCAAATCTCTCTTTTCTGAGCTCCAGCCATGAAACTAACCAATTACCTAAAACTGAATTAATTATATCCACTCTTCCCAACTTCCTCCTATTCCAATGTTACCAATCTTAGGAAATTATATTACTATGTTCAAGGCAGAACGTGGATTACATCCTTCCCTCTTTTCCTTATGGCCAATTAATCAACAGATTCTACTGATTCTACCTCTTTTTTTTTTAAGATTTTATTTATTTGAGAGAGAAAGAAAGCGAGAGACAGAGCACAAGTGGAGGGGGAGGGGCAGAGGGAGAGGGAGAAGCAGACTCCCTGCTAAGCAAACTTGATCCCGGGACTGTGGGATCATGACCTGAGCTGAAGACCGACAGTTAACTGACTGAGCCACCCAGGTGTCCCCACTGATTCTTCCTCCTAAATATCACTCAATTCTATTTATTTTTCCCTATTCAAACTGCACAGAGCCGGACATGGGGCTAGATCCCAGGACCCTAGGATCATGGCCCGAGCCGAAGGCAGCCGCTTAACAGACTGAGCCACCCAGGCACCCCCATTTAAGAAATATTTTGATGAACTGTTTATTTCTTGGCTAAGAATGCATCATATTTTTAGTCTTTCCCATTCAGAATTTTATGTCCTGAAGTTTGATTGATAACTTCTGAAGGTCTGTTGCTATCATCATAGTCATTAATTTGTTCACTTAGTAAGTACTTATTGAGAGTCAGCTACATGTCACATAGCATGCAAAGTCCTGGGAATACATTTGTAGATGAGACAAGATGAAGCTTCTGCCATACTGAAATCTGTAGTTTACAAGGGAACATGGTCAATAATAATTATTTACAAATAAGATAAGTGGGGGCGCCTGGGTGGCTCGGTCATTAAGCGTCTGCCTTCGGCTCAGGTCATGATCCCAGGATCCTGGGATCGAGCCCCGCGTTGGGCTCCCTGCTCAGCGGGAAGCCTGCTTCTTCCTCTCCCTCTGCCTGCCTGTCTGCCTGCTTGTGATCTCTCTCTCTCTCTCTGTCAAATAAATAAATAAAATCTTAAAAAAATATATTTCTTAAATGGTGAAAAAGGAAACCAGTAAATAAAATGAACAGTTATAAAATGACTATTGAAGGTGAAACTCTAGAATGCACAATCCAGAAAGCTTACACTTTTTGTTTTGATCTAGTTTAATCTTTTGGGAAACAAATTTGGGGCTCCCTAAATAAATCAATGAATGAAACAGTTTTATACTTACACACAAGCTCGGAACAAGACTAGAGAGATTGACATGTCGTGGTGCAAACATGTGTAGCTGCTGAAGGCAAGATATGGCAGCTGCCTGAACCAGAGAATCTGAATGGTCCTGGGTTATTGCACAACCCACCAAACAAGAAGAACGAATGGTGGAAATTGTTGCTCCATTCCCTGGTAGCAAAATCAAAGAAAATGCAAAATGCTATTATTAGTACTACCCAAAACAATCGTCTTCTAAATAACCCCTTTCTGATCACTATTCAGATTGTTTTGAAGACAAGAAGTCTGCAAAGTCCACAGAAATGACTTTGAAACATGACTGTATATGGATGACAATAATATATCCCTCCTAGATTTAGCTAGGTTTATAGAAATCCCCTAGGAAACTATACTGTCCTTTAAACCCATCACTGTTTTACTTGAAAGAGCGAGAAGATTCCTCATTCTCTGTCCAACCAATATGATCACTATATTATTTAATAACTCCAAATCCTATTTTCCTAAGAATTAGATTAATGAAAACTTTACAGAGATAGTCAGGAAAAATAATAATAGTATTATATACTGTGTAAAAACATCTTAATTGTGTAATATAAGTGCTTTAAAAATTTTGCCAATGTAATTTATATACATATAATGCCAAAGAAATCATAGTCATATAGAGACGCATTCTAGTTTGAAATAAATATTGCCTCATCATAACTGCATCAGAAAACACTTGGTAAACACCTATGTTTAATCAGGCACATATTTACCTGTCCATATCCTTATGATAACACTGGAAGAAAAAATTACCAATTTTCTCAAAGAGGACACTGAGTGCAAGAAAAAGACATGTCTAAATCACGTATTTTCCAATTCCTAGCATTCTTCATTAAGATTTTTTCATTTTTGTCTTGTTTTTTAAAAATATCTGTCCAGACGGAGACAACACAGCATAGTGGTTAAGAATGCATGCAAAGGAAATTGATCTGGGCTTCATCTCTGGCTCCAACCACTCACTAGCCATACAAAACCATGGAAAAGCTCTTAATCTCTCCCAGCCTCAGAGTTTCATCTGTCAAATGGAGAGATGCACCTATCTCAGGATGCTGTTAGAATTAAATGAGATAATGTGTATAAAAATCTTGACCCAGTGAAAGCATTTACTAAATGATAGGGGGAAAAGGGAAAACTCTGAAAATGGATGATACATTCAGGATAAATTCACAATAATTTTCTGCCTTCTGTGTTTCATTCAACCTTTAGTAAAATTATGTCAGTGGAATTGTGTGGTTCGAATATGGGCCTCAGGATCATAACTCTGCCACTCAGTTAAGTAACTTTTGGCAAGTTACTAATCTTCTCTGAGCTTGGTTCCTCATAGAAAAATTACATAATATTATCTCCCTTATGGGAGTGGGTTTTCAAACTATGTTCCTGATCTTTAGAATTCAAAAAAACAGTAAAGCAGAAGTCCATGAAGACAAGTGGATGGTACTCCAGGACAAAGGAACTCCACTTTTCATCTTTGTCTTCATGGAGCTCCAGGGAAAATTTAATTTAGAAAGGTTTCCTCTGGGGGTGCCTGGTGGCTTAGTTGGTTAGGTCTCCAACTCTTGATTTCGGCTCAGGTCATTATCTCAGGATCGTGAGATTGAGCCCTGCGTTGAGCGTGGAGCCTGCTTAAGATTTTCTCTCACCCTCTGCCCCTCCCAGCTCATACTCTCTTGCTCTCTCAAAAAAAAAAAAAAAGGAAAGGCTTTCTCTGCTCAAAACTTCAAATAACAGTCAGTCATAGGTATGTTGTAGGGATTAAATAAAATAGCATATATAAAAAGCAGAGTTGATGGGGTGTCTGGGTGGCTCAGTCAGATAGGCATCTGCCTTCAGCTCGGGTCATGATCCCGGGGTCCTGGGATCGAGCCCCACATCGGGCTCCCTGCTCAGTGGGGAGCCTGCTTCTCCCTCTGCCTCTGCCTGCCACTCTCCCTGCTTGTGCTCTCTCTCTGTCAAATAAATAAATAAAATCTTAAAAAAAAAAAAAAAGGATGAGTTGAGGGGCGTCTGGGTGGCTCAGTCTGTCCAGCACCTGTCTTTGGCTCGGGTCATGATCAAGCCCCAAGTTGAGTCGGGCTCCTTGCTCAGCAGGGAGTCTGCTTCTCCCTCTGCCTCCCCCTCCCCCTGCTTGTGTTCTCTCTGTCTCTCTCACTCAAATAAATAAATAAAATAAATCTTAAAAAAAAAAAAGCAGAGTTGTAGGCCTTTGGTAAATAAGAAGCATTCAGTACATAGTAATCAGTAATTATTACTATTACAAGTTTTCATTAAGCAACATGATAGCGACATTCAGGAAATTGAAAGATAGCAATGTCTAGTTCCTTTATTTAAGATAATTTACTCACCTTGTAGCTCAGGGCCAACAGTAGTTATTATGGCACCCAGGCATCTACCCAAACATTGATGAACTTCCGTATGTGAAGGTGGGACTGTCAACAGCAAGGTAAGAACTAGAGATAATGTTGGTTCCACATATCCACGATACATTGGGCCACTAGAATCCACTATAAGAGCAAGTGAATGAAGAGACCATGTCTGGAATGAAATATAATTTTATTTAGTGGTAAGGAATAATTTGAGTATACTGAATTGATTTTTTAACTTAAATGTTAGTAAATATTAACACCTTATTTTTTTAATGGATTCATCTGTTTAATATAGGGATATAACATTTTGTCAATACTAGGCACCATAAAATGTAAACACAATTACTGTCATAAACCTGGACATACCTTCAAGGATTGAAAGTGGCTTTGTTTAGTTGCCCTGTTTGCATATAGTGCAGAGAAAGGTCTTCATGTTATTAGCACTATGTACATAAGAAGAGATCCAAATTACAGGAGAGGCAGGTAAAATTTGAGTTCTTTAAACATTCATTAAACTAAGTTTTGTAGTAACATCCAGGTTTATCTTCCTTTCACTAACAACGTTCCCTATTAAGCACATCATAACAACAGCACAGTGAAGTGAATGATGAAATAAAAGAATTTCGATACAATGGAAAACAGTGCTCAGTGATATATTTACATTCTATTTATATGATTACACATTTGATCATATAGTACCTTCCTAAGGATTACTGGCTAATTTGGGGGTGGGGTTTATACTGTTAGAGGTATTACTAACATGGTAACTACTTCCCTTAAATGCAGATATTAGAGCTATAATTTTATTGAGAGTAAAACTGATAATGCAAGTTGACTGAGCAGCTTCTCAAATAATGTGGTTTATGAAATCATAGGAAATGAGCAAAGCTGCCCTTGACATAAAATGGTTTCTCAACCTGCTTTTCACATCAAATTTAATCAGTACAAACCAACATGGTCAGTCAGATAATTCTTAATATGACAAATGAGAGAAAGAAAAAAAGTATATGTACATGAATAAACAGGGGAACTAGATGCGTTTTAGCAAGGAATGTCAGGTGGTAGTTCTGGATGAAACTTGCACTGCAGTTTTCACTTCCACAGCTGTGTGCTGAGAGTCTGACCCGATAGGCTTCCAGACCATCCTGCTGGGGGGTGGTGTTGTGTTGGGGGGCTAGCCAAAACCCACTGTTGGGTTCGTACTACTGATACTCATGCCAGCCATTTGCTGAATCATCTGTGAGAGGTTCCACTGGGGCTGTTGAGCTTGCGGCAGGCCAAACTTACTCTGGGGTGCACCCATCTGTCCCACCATTCCTCCTTGGGGGCCAACCACATTTGGAGGAAGTGGCATCACACTAGTCTGTGCATTTCCCATAAACCCATTGGGCATGGGCATGCCCACCATCATGCTTGCACTCTGTCCCATCACATTTCCGAGAAGGCCAGGAGCTGCAGGTGTACGCACAGGCACACCCACTGATGGAAAACCTTGAAAGACAGTTGGTGCTTGTGAGGTAAATGGTATATCTGTGGGTCCCATAAACACACCAGGAGTACTCTGCTGCTGAATGGTTCCTGCACCATACAAAGATAAGATGGAGTCTTTGGAGAGTTGTTTCTTTGCCACCTCTTCTGACTTTGTAGCTTGCTCGGTGAACAGATCCAGATCTCCAGATATTACTGTAGACAAAGTGGCAGCTGCAGGTATAGAGGGCATCCCCTGAGCTGGGGGTATGACTGTTGCAGGTAAGGGATTAGAAATCACTGGTCCAAAGATGTCCAGATCATCATTCAGGAATGGCACCGTGGTTGTGTTCCCATTGGTCACTGGTGCCTCAGCAGGGCCATCAAGTCCTAAAAGATCAACAGTGGGCTCTGCAGCTTTTTTAGGGCTGGTACTTTTTTTGGGCTCCATATGCTGATCTTCTTTCTTCTGCAGCTTTCCAGTTGTAAGAGGTTTTGCATGCGTTTCTGGCTCCTTTCTTTCTTTTTCTCTTCCTTTTTTTTTTTCCCTTTTCTTTATTTGTAATAGCTATTGCATTTTTATCATAGTATTTCTTCTTTTCATATTTATCTCTGATGAAAAATTCCACTGCTTGATCTGTCTGTGGTCTTCGAAAGTTCTCTGGAAGATTGGCTTCATAGAGTAGTCTTGCTTTAGTATTTCCCATATCTTGCATGCACTGTATCTGTTCTGGTGTACACTGGTCTAGGTTGACTGACCTGACCCTGGATATATGAACCCCAAGATTTCTATGGATTCCAGCACATGTGACGCAAATAAATACACCAATATTCCAGGAAGCCCATGGAGGACCTTTGGTCTCTCAGTCGGGGCAGTACTTTTGTCCTCCTCCCTTAGCAGCTCGGACAGGATGAGCTGGTGCTGCTTGTTCAGCTTCTGAGCCTTCTCTCGGCAGGAGCGCATCGCCATCTCGGCAGCGGGGCGGGGAGCCCGGGGCAGCTATGGCGGCGGCAGACTCGGGCAGGAGCTGGGCAGTGTGAACACCCCTGGAGCCGCCGGGACCGCAGGTGGACTCAGCCCAGGAAGTGGCGGCGGCAGCAGCTGGAACTGGAGGAGGAGTGGTGGCCTAACACCTTTATTTTTATTTATTTTTTTTTTTTTTAAATTTTTTTATTGTTATGTAACACCTTTATTTTTAATCAATGGTCTAAAAATACTTTAAGCAACTGATGTACAAGTGTTATGTTTAAGTTTCTCTGCAGCATGGCTTTGAGTGTCAAATAAAATTTCGATGATGAATTCATTTTCTTCTATTATAATGTGTATCTATCTCATACATTCAAAAGACCATGACTTATGTAATAAGCATTTGATTTAGTGGATGCTTATGGACATCAAATATATTTTTATTGCCTGTATTGTGGAGTTTTGCTAAATAATGAGCCTGAAATAGAACAATGACTGTGACAATGTTCTGTACTCAGATACATTTCTATAGCAATGATATTCACATATCAGCTCTTCAAGTGCATTGAACCATTTTGAGCCCCTATTTATGCCTACTAAGCACAAAGTAATCTTACTGGCTAATAGCATTTCCAAAACTAATCCCAGAGCAGCATATTGTAATCAGCACAGGACTGAGAAAAAATTAAGTCCTTTAAACTACCTACATCCAGTTGTAGAAGAACTTACCTTTTATTTCTGTTGCCGGCAGCTCAAAAGGAGAGCTATACTACTGGGCTAAGGACAGAGAGATCTCAACTTGCCAACAGAGGAAAAAAAAAATCCACACCTCAACTTCTACTACCTGTCAATCTGCTATGATCCTAGAGAACCCAGCAACCTGACTTGGACAGATATGTACAGAAACCACATCTACTGACAAGAGCTAGCAAAAAATAATAGGGATATAGCAACTTGAGGGAGGAAGACTTGAGCAAACATTCTGGAGAAAATGATTAAATGTAAGAAATAGAGGTGTCTCGCTGGCTCAGTCAATAGAGCATCAACACTTGATTTCAGGGCTGTTAGTTCAAGCTCCACACTGGGTGTAGAGATTACTTTAAAAAACAAATAATAAAAAATAAATGTACAGAACAAAAAGCACTTTAATAAAACTGTAATAAAAATTTTTTAGGCCATATAAAGCACAAAGGAGATTCTAGAAGTGTTTTTTTTTTAAAAAAACCCAGGATTTATATTAAAGATGCAATGGAAAACTGGAAAAACAATAGCTATTGCTAAAAACCAAAACCATGATTTTTCAGGATCAAATGGAAGATTATCCTATAACATTGAGTGAAAATACCAAAAAATAAAAATAATGAGGAAAAAAGACAAGATCTAATATATGAATAATACTAGTTCCAAAAAGAGAAAAAGATAAACTTATATAGAATTTGATGAACTTCACAGGAAAATTCTTACACACCGCCAAACAAAAATGTAAGCTTACAGACATACATATATATTTCAGGTAAGTTTCCTAGCAAAAGCAATGAAAAGATGGGGAGTAAAGATTGCTGTGATGTCTGTAACTATCTATTAATTCAGAAGTTTATCACATAAGCCATTGTCTTTTCCAAGTGTGAAATGCACGCATAGTATAAAGGAAAATGATTTCATCACTAAAGTCTCATTTCTGGATACTCAAAGCCACACTGCAGAGAAACTTTAAACACAATATTTGTACACCAGTTGCTTTGATTATTGGTTTACATATTGCCTTTAATTTCCTAAAGAACATAACTGAAAGTTTTTAGAGATAAATGATTAAAATTTGAGATGTTAATATTTACTGAAATTTAACTTTAAAAAAAGACTACCATTAGCCTCTTATGTGCAACACCAGAACACAGAAAATCCTGAAACATATATGAATAATGAAAGAAAAGGACTGTGTGCCAGGAATAGTATACTCAACTAAAATTCATTCAAATGTGAAGGCAAAATAAAGCCATGTTTTAGATATGCAAGGATTAAAAAAGCATACCATTCAAGCTAATGATTGTTGGAGGAATTTTTCCTATCCAATGAAAATGTAAAAAAGAACAAAGATCTCAAGACAGGAGTTGAGGATACAAAGAAGAAAATATTATTGAAAAATAAATCTCTGGTGATTATAGTTAAATAGATGTAGCCAATAATAGGACTGTAAAGTATAATTTTTGAGTTAGGATTCTTAAAACAGAAGACACATTAGGGCAAACTTAAGAAAATCTACTACACTCTTCTTGTGCAGATATATGGTAGCACTGAGGGAATGTAACTGATACAAATTTTAGTAAAATGTCCTGTCATATTAAAATAATAGTGCAGAGTGGTCACTTGGAGTGTGACTTTAAGAAATTAAAAGCAAGAGAAGGCTGAGAAGAAGGTGAAGACAAAAGAAAGCAAACTACCACCATGCTCTTTGACATAAAAGAAGAAAGCAGAGGGGCACCTAGGTGTTAAGCGTCCAACTCTTGATTTCATGACTCAGGGTTGTGAGATCAAGCCCTGTGTTGGGCTCCACACTGAGCATGGAGCCTGCTTAAGATTCTCTCTCCCTCTCCCTTTGCCCTTACCCTGCCCCTGCTTGTGTGCTCTCTCTAAAAAAGAGTAAATTAAATTTAAAAAAAATAAAGCAGCAACTTTTTAGGTAAAATTTTCTTCTAGTCCACTATGAAAATAGAATTTTTTAAAAAGCAGTGTAGCACCTTATCCCTTAAGGGATAAGCTTACTTGATTTTTGTCTCTAACCTTTTTGGGAATTTTGGGCTTTACACAGCTGGAAACTTTTACCAAGAAATCAAAGGCAAACTAAGCCTGTAGACTAGAATCCTCTGATGGATTTACTGTCTCTTATCTAACTGTGAAGGAACTTATTAATAAACTAATGATAGGCCCTAATGCCAAATCAATTTGTCTCTTTTCCCAATTTGCATTCCCAATACGAAGCTGGTAAGTTGAATGCTACTGGATTCATATACGCTTAATATTTTTAGGTGTATCAATGTGAGGTGGCAAATCAAGAGAACAGTATATCTTCACACAAGTGAACCTCTTGCCTTTCATTGCAATTGTATTTCGTTGTATTTAAAATATTTAAGGAGAAACAAACAAACAAAAAAATTCCAGGAGGATACTTGAAGATTCAACCAAAAACACTGGACCTGGGATGGTATATAAGTGGGAAGAGAGAGAGAGATGGTCATTAAAAGAAACTGGATCAATTTAGCAAATGTAAGGAAATGCAAAAAAAAAAAAAAAAAAGAGAGAGAGAAAACAAGTACAAAAGACAGTAAGTAATAAAAAGAAACTACGCTTCAAGAAATATATATGAATGGATTAAATTCCCAGAATAAGACAGATTTAAGATTAGGTTAAAATACAAAATCCTGTTCTACATTTTTACAAATAAGACTCATAAAATAAAATGACAGAGAAACACTCTAATACATTTTTTGAACAAATTATCATAATCATTACTATTTTACAACTAATAGTCCTAAAAATATTATTTAAAAATGTCATAATAGCCCGAGTCCCTTGCACCGCGACCCCCGCACGTCTGTGAACATGGCGCTGCGAGCGGTGCGGAGCGTGCGGCCTGTGGCCTGCAGTCTGCGCGTCGCCTCGGCGCCCGCCGCACCCTGCCTGCCACGGCCCTGGGGGCTGAGGGCGGGCGCCTTCCGGACACTGCGCACGGGCTCCGCTCTGCTCTCCGTGCGTAAATTCACAAACATGAATGGATAACAACAGAAAATGGTATTGGAACAGTGGGAATCAGCAATTTTGCACAGGAACCTCTAGGAGATGTTGTTTACTGTAGTCTGCCTGAAGTTGGGACAAAACTGAACAAACAAGATGAGTTTGGTGCTTTGGAAAGTGTGAAAGCTGCTAGTGAACTCTATTCTCCTCTATCAGGAGAAGTAACTGAAATTAATGAAGCTCTTGCAGAAAATCCAGGACTTGTCAACAAATCTTGTTATGAAGATGGTTGGCTGATCAAGATAGCACTCAGTGATCCTTCAGAACTGGATGAATTAATGAGTGAAGAAGCATATGAGAGATACATAAAATCTGCTGAGGAGTGAAAATGGAACCCCTAAATAAACTAGTATGAAACAACTTAATCTAGCATAGTTGTCTTAAATTAGTGGTACACAGAGGATTTAAAATAGCAACTATTAGCAATACCAGTGGAGAAAGAAACTACTTGCAACAATGCTAATGGAAGAAAATACCCCTTAACTTTATAATGATTGCAGAAAAACACAACATGCATCTGTTTTGCAACACCCTCTGATTTTTATGCTCCAGTTATGATATTCAGAATCCTGAAATTATCTTTGGTTAAAAACTAGTTATAAAAATTATGTAATTCAAGGATGACATTGTTACCTTAAGCCTTAAGCTTACATCTATCCCTGGATGGGGGTCAAAATGCTTAAATAATCTTTCCATTGGAAATAACTGGCAGTAGAGAAAGGTTTGTTAGTTGTATGTGTCAGATAAAGAACAATACTACCTTAATTTTGCAATATACTGCACTTGCTGGTGCTATTTTTATACAATGAAGCAACAGCCTTGCAGGAAGATAGTTTAATAATAAAACATTCAACTTCTTCGTTAAAAAAAAAAGTCATAATAAAGAAAAAAATCAACATTATACCTGAACTTCAGAGGATGTTCCGTCTTGTGCTAGGGCCAATAAAATGCTGACACTGGTTTTTAGATGTTGTCCTGAGCCGATACCACCAACATAGCGATGCAAGCAACCCAGAGCCAATGAATGCCCAGTTCTGGATACAACATCGCGGGCTGATTTCAACCTGAAAAAAAGTTATGCTTCAGAAATTGGTTTTTCTATTTCCCTATGGAAATCAGAAAAGACTACAGTTATGATTATTTCTTTTTCCACTCTCTACCAAGAGTTAGAGATTAATGACAATGGTTGGTGAAAGTGACATATTTCATGGAATAAAGCCTACTTTTATTTTAAAGAAAACGTGAAAGAAGAATCACAACTTCTCAGTTTTAAACATTATTTCTTGAAAAGTCAAGAATCATTTGAAAAATATTTTTATTATTGGTGTTTTAAATAAAAGAATTGTTTTTATAACTGGTTTTAAAAATATAAAAAACAGGGTAACTCTAGTCATAGAATTAAAGAAAATGTTAACTTTCACTTAAGAAATTTTCTATAATTATGATTTGAACCTCTTTAAAATGCATCAGTCCTTTTCTCTGTAAAATATATCTAATGAACTAAAAAATATAAAAAGGAGATATTGTATATTAATTTTTGACAAGGCTTGAGATATATCTATATACAATAAAATTCACCAATTTTAATTCTTTTCAAGTAAACATAGAACATTTACCAAGACAGATAATTAATTACAATAAATGGAAATAAAACATATCAGAATCTATGGGATGTAGCTAAAGTATGTTTTAAGATGAATTTATAGCATTAAAATTCTAATATTAAGAAAGAAGAAAGGTTTTAAATCAATTATCTAAACTTCCATCTTCAGAACCTAGAAATAGAAAAGCAAACTGAACCAAAAAAAGGCATAATGAAGCAAGTTATAAAGGTAAAGCAGAAATCAGTGGACGAGAAAACAGAAAAATGGAGAAACTCAATGAAACCAAAAGCTGTTTTTTTTAAAAGAACTATAACACTGATAAACCCTTCAACTGACTAAATAAGAAAAAAAGGAGAGAGAAAGAATGTATATTCTGCTGCTGTTGGATAAAGTATTCTATAAATGTCAATTAGGCCAAGTTAGATGATTGTATTGGTAAAATCTATATTTTTAATAATTTGGGAGCATCTATTCTATCAATTACTGAGAGAGGAATGCTGAATCTCCTATAATTATGGACTTTCACTTCTATTAGGTTTTGTTCCTTGTATTTTAGTTTTTTAAAAGATTTTATTTATTTATTTGAGAGAGAACGAGCTGGCAAGGAGAGGCAGAGGAAGAGGGAGAAGCAGGCTTCCCACTGAGCAGGGAGCCCAATGCAGGGCTTGATCCCAGGACCTCGGGACCATGACCTGAGCCGAAGGCAGACGCTTAATCGACTGAGCCACCCAGGCGCTCCTTGTTCCATGTATTTTAAAATTATATCATAAGATTCATAAACATAGAGAATTGCTATGTATTCTTGGGGAATACATCCTTTTATCATTATGAAATCACTCATTTATTCTGATAACAATCTTTGTTACAAAATCTACTTTTTCTAATAATAACAGAGCCACTTCAGCTTCCTTTGGATTAGTGTTTTCATGCTATATTATTCCTATCCTTTTACTTTTAACCTCTCTCTTTTGGTTAAAGGAGTTTCTTGTAGACAGCATATAGTTAGATCTTGTTTGTTTTTTATTTTATTTTTTTATTTATTTGAGAGAGCTAGAGAGCATGAGTGGGGGCAGGGGGAGGTAGAGGGGTAGAGGGAGAAGGAGAAGCAAACTCCCCACTAAGCAGGGAGCCTGACATGGGGCTCAATCCCAGGACTCTGAGATTATGACCTGAGCTGAAATCAAGAGTTGAACACTTAACGGACTGAGCCACCCAGAAGCCCCTAGATTTTGCTTTTATTTCTTTCTTGATTTTAAAGATTTTATTTATTTATTTGAGAGAGAGACAGAATGAGCAAGAGAGAGCACAAGCCGGGGAAGGGGCAGAGGGAGAGGGAGAGGCAGGAGCAGATTCCCTGCTGAGCAAGGAGCCCGACGTGGGACTCGATCCCAGGACCCTGGGTTCACGATCTGAGCTGAAGGCAGACACTTAACCGACTGAGCCACGCAGATGTCTGATCTTGTTTTTATTTAATCTGACAAACCCTAACTTTTACGTGTAATGTTTAGACCATTTAACATTTAATGCAATTATCAGCATGGTTGGGTTTAAGTCTACCATATTGCTATTTGTGCTCTATTTGTCACATCAGTTTGTTCCCTTTTCCCTCTTTCTGTCTTCTTTTGGATTTAGTATTTTTTATGATTTCGTTTTATCTTCACTATTGGTTTACTAATTATACATTTTTATTTTTTAGTATAATCTCTGGAGTTTATAATATATATATTTTTAAAAGATTTTATTTATTTGAGAAAGAGTGAGAGAGAGCACAAGCAGGGAGGAGGGGATGAGGGAGAAGCAGGCTCCCCACTGAGCAGGGAGCTCCACATGGGGCTCAATCCCAGGACCCTGGGATCATGACCTGAGCTGAAGGCAGACACTTAACTGAATGAGCCACCCAGGTGCCCCTATAGTATACATTTCTAAGTCTTTATGATCTACCTTCAAAGAGTATCATATTCTTTCATGTATATTATACACAATCAGAGTATACTACCATTTCCTCTTCCCATTCTCTGTGCTGTTGTCAGGTATTTTACTTCTCTACATATTAAAATCCTATCATGTTATTATATTTGCATTAAAGAGTCAATTATCTTTCCAAGGCATTTAAAAATGAGAATAAAACTAGCTTGCAGACTCCGCTGCCCAGGAGCTGCCCATGTCACCCAGCCATGGTCAACCCTACCATGTACAACACTGCCATGGTTGGTGAGCCCTTGGGTCACATCTTTGAGCTGTTTTGCAGACAAAGTTTCAAAGACAAGAGAAAACTTTCATGCTCTGAGCACTGGGGAGAAAGGATTTGGTTATACAACTTCCTGCTTTCACAGGATTATTCAGGGATTTATGTGCCAGGGGGGTAACTTCACATGCCATAATGGCACTGGTGGCAAGTCCATCTGTGGAGAGAAATATGATGATGAAAATTTTATCCTGAAGCATATGGGTCCTGGCATCTTGCCCATGACAAATGCTGGACCCAACACAAACAGTTCCAAGTTTTTTCATCTGCACTGCCAAGAGTGAATGGTTGGATAGCAAGGCTGTGGTCTCTGGCAAGTGAAAGAGGGCATGAATATTGTGGAAGCCATAGAGTGCTTTGGGTCCAGGAATGGCAAGACCAGCAAAAAGATCACCATTGCTGACTGTGGACAAATCTAATAAATTTGACTTGTGTTTTATCTTAACTACCAGTCCATTACTTCTGTAGCTCAGGAGAGCACTCCTTCACCCCCATCTGTTCAAAATATCCTATAATCTTTGTGCTCTCACTGCAGTTCTATGAGATCCATATTTTCCTTATTCCCCTCCAAGTCTAGCTGGATTGCAGAGTTAAGTTTACGATTATGAAATAAAAACTTAAACAACAATAAAAAAGAAATTAATGAGAAAAATAATAGCTCATTTAAAAACAGACTTATAAAAGAATAAGTCTTTATTAGTGAAATCACTGAAAGTGAATTTCAGTTTGAATGGAAACAAATTCAACCAGTAATGATTTTTATTTCCTTCTGAACTAGGTCTTAAGCAGTTGAAGCAAATCTCTGTTAACTAGAATGGTTTAAGAGAATGATTCCTGTCTAAATGCTAAGATGGCATAAGATTTTAGTGTGTAAATATAGCCGACAGATCTGTATGTTTAAATACTTTTGGCTTTTCATAGTCAGATATTAAATCAACAAAAGACAGTGTAGATGAAAACATTCTACTATAATGAGACAGGAGGACAGTGAAACTTTTTCAAGCTAATCTAAGTGAACATTCTACTATAATGAGACAGGAGGACACTGAAACTTTTTCAAGCTAATCTAAGTTACCACAGATCTTTATTTTTACTTTTATTTATTTATTTTAAAGATTTATTTATTCATTTTAGAGAGAGAGTGTGTGCACAAGCAGGGGGAGGGGCAAAGGGAGAGGGTGAAAGAGAGAGGGGAAGCAGACTCCCCACTGGGCAGGGAGCCCAAGTAGGGGCTTGATCTCAAGACCTTGAGATTATGACCTGAGTTCAAACCAAGAGTTGGAGGCTTAACCAACTAAGCCACCCACGTGCCCCTATTTATTTTTTTAAGTAGTCTCCATGCCCAGTGTGGAGCCCAATGTGGGGCTTGAACTCATGACACTGAGATCAAGATCTGAGCTGAAATCAAGAGTTGGATGTTTAACCAACTGAGCCACCCAAGTGTCCCTAAGATACCACAAATTTTTAAATGTACCATTACTTTATATAGTAGTATAAAAGAAAGAAAAAATGTATATTGGCTAATTGAATTTAAATAAAAAAAACAAAAAACAAAAAGCACTGCCTATTAATTATGTTTGTAGAGAATTTAAAACAAATTCTAATATCAGATGAATTGTGAAAAATGGGTAACTTAAAATGCATGTAAAAATTAACTTCAAATCATAATCAATTATTTGGAAAAGCTAATGAAACTAGGCACTGAAAATACTTGCAAACCATTAACCAGACAGATATGAATATGAATGAAGGTCTTTGTGTTTCACCAGAATAACTAAAAAAAAAATACTCCTACAGGTATTGGAAATACTTGTAAATTAAAATTCCTTGAACTAAAAAACAAAATGACCACTCTGAAGTTTTCCAAACAAATACACTCTTATTTTACCTATTATTAACAGAGTACAAACCATTAAAAGGTAAGATTGGTTGTGTATTTAAAAACATCTTTAACCAAAGTTGATTTCAGAATCAATGACATACTTGGAAAAGCAAAACTAATCTGTTGCTAGAAAATGGCAGAAGTCATCCTGTAGAAGAGAAGTATCTGGAAATATTTTATCTTCTGCTTGCTCATACTATCCTTAGTGATTCAAACAATACACTGGGGGCATTATCCTATAACCAAACTGCTGTTCATGTTTGAAGACAGGGAAAACCATTCTCAGATAACCAAGAATTCAGAAAATACTTTTTCTTCAAAACTATTGCTTCACCACCATTGCTTCCCTCCCCCCACTAAAGATTACGGCCTAGTTTGGTATAATTAGTACTCAAAATATACAACTGTGAAGAATAGTTAATTTACATAACTCAAGTATCAGTTCTTGACCACACCTGATTTTCAACTTCTCTACTTAAGTACTTGATTAACAACCAAGAGTAATTAATAACTGTATCATCTTAATCATACTTATTTGGAACTCTGAGATCCTCTTTTTAATTAATATGCAAAGAAATCTTTAAAATCTAACACTAACTTTTCCCCTGTTTCAGGGATAATTTAAGAGATGATAAACTTGCTGGCAGTTAGGAAAAGAATGGCTTATTACAAAAAGTGATTAATTAACAAAAAGTATAATGTGGGGGGCAGAGATAAGAGAAAGAGACTACCAGAGCACCTCTTCAGAGCAGAATACATATAACTAACTGAGAGAAGTCCTATTAACAGTCCTCTTGATTCCATTATGTAACATTCAAAGGCTGAAACCTCACCACACTGAAACTATCTATAGTATTATGACTTCTCCAGATCCTAGAGTTTAAACAATTACTGAACTAAAAAGATTATAAAAAAATTAAGACCATTATTTAAAAAAACACAAAATTTTGTCATATGCTATACCGTGTGGAAAACATATCATCCAATTACTATAATTATTGATTACTTAAAATGACATCTCTGCCTCTAAGAGAAACTTACTTGTCAGTAAAGAGACCCACTTACTTGTCAAAGCTATATTGGGCCATTCTAGCAATGAAGGTTGCTTCCCCAACCACCTGAGCCATTCTTCCAAGAGCTTCCCCTGCTGCACATCGTAAGATGGGGTTTGGGTTGTCCAGAGCACCCATAACCAGAGTCAGAGCAGATTTACGAACTTCCTCAGGTCCCAAAGTACTTTTGTTTTCAGCCAGGCCCTACGGTTATTTAAAAAAAAAAGGCAATTCAAAATTCACATTAAATTTTTTTAAAAATGTGCTGCAATCTTTGTAAATATACCCACTTCACCCACTTTTTTAACCTTTTTATTTTTTAATTTTTTAAAGTTTTTATTTTATTTTTTTTGTTGATGAGCTCAAATTTATTTAGTTTTTATTTTTTTTAAATTTTATTATGTCAGTCACCCAGCGCTCATCAGGACAAGTGCACTCCTTAATCCCCATCACCTATTTCACCCATCCACCTCCCCACCTCCCCTCTGGTAACCAGTTTGCTCACAATAGTTAAAGAGTTTGTTTCTTGGTTTAGCTCTCTCTTTTTCCCCTTTGCTCATTTGTTTCTTAAACTTCACATATCAGTGAAATCATATGGTATTTGTCTTTCTCTGACTTATTTCACTTAGCATTATACTCTAGCTCCATCCATGTCATTGCAAATGGCAAGATTTTATTCCTTTTTATGGCTGAGTAATATTCCATTGCATATATACATACACACACACACACACACACACACACACACACACACACACACACACACACCACCTCTTCTTTATCCATTCATCTATCAATGGGCATTTGGGCTGCTTCCACATCTTGCTATTATAAATAACACTGCTATAAAATAGGGGCAGATATATCAACCATCCTTTTTTTAAATGAAGTATAGTTGACATACAACATTAATTTCAGGTGTACAACACAGTGATTGGACAATTTTATGCATTAAGCTATGCTCATCATAAGTGTAGTCACCATGTGTCACTGTACAACATTATTACACTATTATTAACTATATTCCCAATGCTGCATTCTGTGACCTATTTACTTTATAACTGTAAGTTTGTATTTCTTAATCCCCTTCACCGATTTTACCCATTCCCCACCCCTGCCCCTTCCTCAACTATCTTTCACCTGTATATACTACACCTAGATCAATACCTATTAAATCGACAGTAATCACTTTCCTAAACATGATTCAGAACATGATATATAACATAGTTATAGTCAATCAGCCCTAAAATGAACAATCCCTGGAAGTGTCTCTATCCAAAGACAAATGCTCAAAAATTGTTTTTATATGTAAAGGACACTGTACTATTAAATCAACTGTCATTCAACTGATTGACATTTATCATTAGAACTTTAAGTAAGGAAAAGGTCTGATGATTATGAAACTTTGATTTGTTTATATAAAAATTTCAGAGAAGATAATTATGTCATCAAGAGTACATTCAATATATAAAAAGATAAAATGGGTAAAAATATCAGTAACTGAATATTGATACAGTTTGTTCATCATATTAAATGTTAATATCTCTGTTCTAGGTACACTTACTGTCATGGAACTTAAATTACTTGAGACCAAACATCCAACTCATGGTGCCGAGGGAAATGTTAACTACAACAGAGGTATTACTGAGCAAATCTATGAAGAAAAGTGTACTTGGACCAATATTACAGTTGGTACACTAGCCTTCCAGACATTAAGAGAGACCATGACTACTTTTTAAAAAAATTCAGATGTTGGTATTAGCTGATGGTCTCTAAATAGGGCATATACTAACAGTTATATAAACAATACAAACTTGTATTTCTATAATCAATGCCTATGTCCCTTTTCCCTGATGTTTACAAAACATGATTTAATTCATGCCCATTTAAACACCTGTACTTGCTGCCATTTTCTTTTACAAGTAAAACCTTATAATAAGCTTAGTGCTGAGCAATATAAAAAGTTTTCAAATACATCATGGAAGGCCACAGGCTGCACAGAACAGTGCATGAACTCTGAGAGATAGGCAAAATATTTATTTCACTTCATACATGTAGAAACTGAGGTTCAAAAGGTTAAAGGAACTGCACAAGACATAAACCTAATGAGAACTAAACCAGAACACAGTCTCTAAATGCAGCCTTCTTTCAGCTATACAACATAGCCTCTCCTGATTTATGGTCTAAACCACAAATTGAACTTGAGCTTTATCTGGTTAACCTTCAGTAGAGTATCAGATTGCATTAGACACCTTTGAAAATTCTGAAAGAACTTTCCAGCACTTGTAAAATCTGAAAGGTCACATAGAAACATGAACTTGAACATTATTAAAATATAGAACACTATTTAATTACAATGAGCTTAATAAATCGTTTCTAATAATTTAAACTAATATAAAAACATAGTTATCAAGTGATACCCATATAATCATCATAACAGTCTAGAAATACCTGCCTTAGTAAAGGCATTAATTAAAATCTTAGTTCAGAATACTTATGTTTTAAAAGTAAATACCTTTAGTGCACTAAGAACGGCAGTAAAAATATTAAGTTGCACAGCCTGTTGGCGGACACCTTTGGCTTGTTTAACACATTCAGCAAAGTGATCCAACATTTGTAATCTATAATCATAGAATAAAGATAACATTAGCAATACTTTTTATTCAAATATGGCTCAGAAAACAGAAGTAAGAGCAATAGCTAAGTGTTTAACAAATAATGTCCCATGCTATTTCATTTCTATTTCATTCCTGCAGCTGGTTCAAACCAGATCTCCTCCTCCTGAATTGATATAGGGACATGTGGTTTTTAACTAGAAACAAAGCAAGCAACTACATATTAAGTTTCAATTGACAAAATAAGGTCTTAACTTCAAGGTCATAATGTTCTTTAACGTTAACCTCAGCATCTAACAAAGTGTCTGGCATATAGTAGGTGCTCAAGGTTTCTTTTTTTTTTTTTAAGATTTTATTTATTTATTTGACAGAGAGAGAGACAGCGAGAGAGGGAACACAAGCAGGGGGAGTGGGAGAGGGAGAAGGAGGCTTCCTGCCGAGCAGGGAGCCCAATGCGGGGCTCGATCCCAGGACCGAGATCATGACCCGAGCCGAAGGCAGTTGCTTAACCAACTGAGCCACCCAGGCACCCTCAAGATTTCTTGAATAGAATAGCAGTCACTAACTATGCATCTTTAAGTTGAAAATTTTAAAATGTGGCATAATTTTTTTCTTCTTTCAAAATATTCTCACATGGAAGAAAATAGTACCTCATGTCCTATTCTCAAAAGCTAACTGGGAGATTTTGGAAAAAATTTAGCTTTGGTAATTTTTTTTTAATGTAGAAAATCAAAGGTGAATTTTTTTTATTATTTCAAATTATTTAAATGAGGCAGCAAAAAAAAAAATCACAGCCATTTGAGACTACTCTGATAAAAGAGAATGCGATCATTTCAGATTCTAAAAATAAATGGGATGGGCAAAGGAATGCTGGGAAGTTGGATTTAGTATTAAAATAACTATGAACTAAAGTAGGAAACCAGTATCTCCCTTAAGGTCACTATAAGGATTTAAGCTCAATGTATAATAGGCCATAGGTCTCAGGTCAAAGCATTCTTCAAAATTAGAGGAAGAAATCATCTAGTCTCCAGTAGGAACTCCAGTTAGAGTTACTGGGGGCTAAAACTGACTACTTTAACACTTGTTGTGACATAGATCCACATCTTCTATGGATGAGGAAGCAGCGCATTATTCACACTGCTTTCAAGCACACACATAAGAAAAGACACGTCTCCAACACTACTGTTAAGCATCATTTGCCTATAACTGACCTCAAGTACATGACCTTTTAAAACGACTTATTTAAAAAATGTTTTTTCTTTATTATAAAATAGTCATTTCATTTAATTTGAAGACTAGTAACAAAAAGTTACTAGCCAAAAATAACTACTCTTAACCTCAGGTATAGTCATTTCCTCTCAGGTCTTTCCTTATGTATTCACATATACATATGTATTGGTATACACATGTACATTTTTATGTATTTTAAAATACCAAACTGGGATCATTTCTTGCTTTTTATTTTACTTTTCTTATTTAACATTTTATAAGGAGCATTTTCTGATATCAAAACATTGTCTATGTAAAAAATATTCTAGGGGCGGCTGGGTGGCTCAATCGTTAAGCGTCTGCCTTCGGCTCAGGCCATGGTCCCAAGGTCCTGGGATCGAGCCCCACATCGGGCTCCCTGCTCCGCGGGAAGCCTGCTTCTCCCTCTCCCACTCCCTCTGCTTGTGTTCCCTCTCTCGCTGTGTCTCTCTCTGTCAAATAAATAAATCTTTAAAAAAAAATATTCTAGCCTATTGACTTTCCATAATTGATTCATTCATTCCTCCATCATTGGATATTTAAGTTGTTATTATATTTTAATAGAACTTATTTATTCATAGTTCACCTTGTACAAAAGTGATTTAATATAGTTAAGATAATCCTGGACTCTAGTTAGAGCTCTCATAACTAGCTATGTAACTTTGGGTAAACCACAAATTCTTGGACCTGGATTTCCTTAGATTTAAAACAAGGACATTAAATTAGATGCTTTATGAGATTCTTCCACCTTTAATGATCTTCAACATTTATGTGGCAACCCAATGTTCTTAAAGATATCTGGGTAAAGTAAAATTTCACACTGAAATTTTTCTTCTCAAATTAAAAAGCAATTATCAAGTAACCTACACATTTTTAAAGATAACACTTGTTATCTTTTATATTTATATTATCTTTTATATACAAATATAACAATGTTTTAAAAGCATATGTTTTTTATTTTGGTGGGGGAGGCACCTGGCTGGCTCAGTCCGAAGAACATGCGACTCCTGATCTGGGGGCTGTGAGTTCGAGCCCCATGTTGGATATAGAGATTCCTTAAAAACAAAATCTTTGGGAGCCTGGGTGGCTCAGTTGTTAAGCGTCTGCCTTAGGCTCAGGTCATGGTCCCAGGGTCCTGGGATAGAGCCCCGCATCGGGCTCCCTGCTTAGCAGGAAGCCTGCTTCTCCCTCTCCCTCTCCCCCTGCTTGTGTTCCTGCTCTCACTGTGTCTCTCTCTGTCAAATAAATAAAATCTTTAAAAAAAAAAATCTTTAAAAATAATAAATAAATAAATAAGCATATATATATATATATATATATATATATTTAAGATTTTTTATTTTTAAGTAATTTCTACACCCATCATGGGGCTTGATCTCACAACCCCAAGATCAAGAGTCACACACTCCACTGACTGAGCCAGCCAAGTGCCCCTAAAAGCATATTTTGTTAAACAAGTTACCTGAAAGTATCTTACACTAAGTCATTTTCACTTTTCCTTTTGAGAAAACCACCATAAACAGACAAAATGCCTACTAAAGTTGAGTGTTTGTGTACAAAGAATACAGCAAACCAAAATGCTCCTCTTAGAAAAACAGTTATTTTAGTTTCCCAAGTTCAGACTCAAATTGAATGACAAACGTTATTAGAGAGTAGACTTCTCACTCATTAACTTCTTCAGTAACAAAATCAAAAGACTTAGCAAACTGACTTAATGATTCCTCATTAAAGATATAGTGAAAACCTACTTATAAGCTGTCAAATGAACTACTGAAATGAAAATCTTGCCATTTAAGACACAGTCCACAATACAATGGTACCAGACACTAGTACACAGAGCCAAATCTTAAGAACAATTTCAAATTATGTGGAATTTTCATGTAATTTTTTTCCATCATGTATGTGTCACTTACGTTAAGTTTATAAGCCTATATTTAAGTAGTAATTCACCTTATTGTAGGTAACCGGGGTGGGAAAATCTATTGTTTGAATATAATTTATATGTATATATTTTTTCCTGATAGATTATTTACATTAAATACTTTAAAATATTTAAATTTATTTATTTATTTATTTTTAAAGTTTTTATTTAAATTCCAGTTAGTTAACTTACAGTGTAATATTAGTTTCAGGTGTATAATATAATGATTCAACACTTCCATACAACACCCGGTGTTCCTCACAACAAGCGCACGCCTCAATCCCCATCACCTCCTTAACACATCCCACTAACCACCACTCCTCTGGTATAATTTATATTTAACTAAAATTGCCTGATTGACTTTATACTAACCGGTGTTTATAAGAAACATGAGGAAACACTACACCAAAAAGAGCCACGGAAGCATCAATGACTGAAACCCCAAGAGGAAGAGGACCAGGCACAGCTTCTCCGGCAGGGATTCGTAAGTAAATGGAGGATGGATCATGCTCCAGAGCCCCACTTCCAGATGCACTGTTTGGCTGGAGCTACAAAAAGAATGACATAAAAATCATTCAAAATCTACTTGAATGAGTATTAGTCAAGAAGAACAGAATGAGAGGAAGGAAAAAAGGTAACAATATCAACAAAAAAACCAAGAATGACTGAATCTGAAAACTTCCAACAAAAAACCACAAGAATGATTGAATCACAAAATTTTTAAATAGATAAAAATATGATTTGGCCATGAAACAAAGCCATCAGTAACACATTGTATAATTTTAAGAAAATGCTCATTCATTCTAAATCATTTTTATACTGCCCACCTTAAAATGTGCAAGCCAAACATCAGGAATAACTTAAACCCACAAAAAACTCATTAAAAGAAGTTGTAGTAACTCTTTTTTAAAAGAACAGACAAAATTTACCTTTTTTCACTATTTACCTACCATCAGGAAGCTATCTTTAAATGTCTAAGAAAGCCAAAATAAAATTAAACTTTAGTCTTCAATATTTTCTTTTTAAATGACAATGTATAATAACACCATTGCTTTTGATGAAGTTGTATTTCAATTCCCTGTATGGTTTGCTACCTGGTCTTCAATTGATTTATGATCAGTTTCTTGAAGCCAGGAACCTAGAAGAACACTGTCATCATAATGGCAGAGGGATCTGAGGAGGGAAGTAGTTGTGTTGGCTGAATTGTCAGTCAAAGTGAATTCTGCTACCAGTTCTCTAAGAAGTGCGTTGAAAGATCCTAAAAAAACAGAACTACAGATCAGACGTGAAAGAATAATTTTTATGAAAATTACAATCATTGCCCACAAAAAGAAGCAACATGTTCTAAAGGGATAAAATAATTAAGTCCCTGTTCTCTTTTTTAAAAAATCTATACTATTTTAGTGCTAGTTTCAACATACAATAAGAGTACTTTCATTTTTATTATTGTATTATGCCTTTTAGCCCAAATTATTTAAAGTAACAAAAATACTCAGAGGAAATATTTATATTAAATATTCACATTTAAATTTAATAAATTTAAATATATTAAATATATTTTAATGCTTTAAATATCTGTTTAAATATATTAAATATGACACAATTATTAATTATTATTAATTACCCAATGATGTGCAAACACTGAACCAGAGCACATCAGAATTCTTGGGCATGGCTGAACTGAAGACAAATCAATGGCTTATTTTAATATTAGCATTTTATATAATATTTGATATCTGCAAAGTACATTATTATTCTCTGTCAAGATTCCTAAATTATTGTCTATATTATAATACATATGAAGCAGTTTAGGGTAGTAATTAAGAGCATAGAGGAGCGCATGGATAGCTCAGTTGGTTAAGTGTCTGCCTTCAGCTCAGGTCATGATTCCGGGGTCCTGGGATCCAGCCCCACATTGGGCTCCCTGCTCATCAGGGAGTCTGCTTCTCCCTCTGCCTCTCCCCTGCCTGTGCTCTCTCTCTCCCTCTCAAATAAATAAGTAAAAATCTTTAAAAAGTAAATAAAAGCACAGACTTTAAAGCTGAACCAGCTGGGTTTGAATCCAAGCTCTGCCACTTACTAGATCTCAGACTTGGGCAGGTTACCTTACCTCTCTGTACCCGAGGCTCTTCATGTATAAAATACGGCTGAATTACCTCATAAAGTTGTGATTAGAGTCAAAGGAGATAATACATGTAAAGGGATTAGAACAGACCCAAACACAGTAAGTGCTCAACAAGTGTAAGCTTCTCTATATGAAGAAAAGTAAAATGGTTGTGTTCTTCTGCAAAGTCAGGGGAGAGCCTTGGTCAGAACTCTGTAATACGGTGAAGAACTGGAAAGGTATACTGAAGAAGTTTTATTAGATACTGTAAACTTTATTTACCTTCATAAGTTTTTGGAGGTAACAAAGCCAAGATATCATAAAGTCTTAAACGGACCATTGCGGCACTGGCTTTCAGATGAGCTCCATGGGCTTTAATTACAGATGGAATGCTAAAATATCAAAAGTATAGTTAGTATCAGCTTACTAGAATAAGTGTTACTTAAAACATTTTCAGCAATGTATCAATGAACTGTAAAATACATTGGTATTACATTTTCATTTTAGTTTATTCTATGGCCTTTACTGGAACACTATAAAACACAATTTTATTTCAACCCATACCATTACTATAATTTTTTTTTATTTTATTATTATGTTATGTTAATCACTATACATTACATCATTAGTTTGTGATGTAGTGTTCCATGATTCATTGTTTGTGCATAACACCCAGTGCTCTACGTAGAACGTGCCCTCTTTAATACCCATTACCAGGCTAACCCATCCCCCCAGCCCCCTTCCCTCCAGAACCCTCAGTTTGTTTCTCAGAGTCCATAGTCTGTCATGGTTCGTCTCCCCCTCTGATTTCCCGCGCTTCATTCTTCCCCTCCTGCTATCTTCTTCTTTTCTTTTTTTAACATATAATTATTATTTGTTTAAGAGGTACAGGTCTGTGATTCAACAGTCTTACACAATTCACAGCGCTCACCATAGCACATTACTATAATTTTTAAGGTCATTTTAAAACAATAAAGTTTTATATGTTTCATATATGACATTAGAGGGAAATACAAAACATGACTATAAATATGCAAAATTGGATATTAACTTGTCATAACTGCTTACTTACTGTGACATCATAGTCATGGCACATTCAATAGGGGTCATCAATTTTCTAATCACATCTTCAGTTAGGAGCTCGGGGCAATGTGCAACGAAACTCCTCATTGCTAGATAAAATATTTAAAAGAACAGATTTAGGATAGCTTTTGTGAAAATAAAAAAAAAATTACAGAATTATATAAAGATACCTATAATTCTCCATTATTATACAATATAAGGTTCTGAAATCAGGTCAAACCAAAAGAAGAGCTAACTGCAACTATAGAGAAAAATCATTAGAAAAATCTAGAAGAAAGGTGGAGGGAGGGAAGATATCTGTTAGGGAGATTTCTGTGAGTAGGAAATCAAAGGTCTGGTAACATCACTAAATTCAGACAACTACAAAGAAAGCAGTTTCAAGACAGAACCAAGAGTGCACAAAACAGCTCAGTGAGAAGGAACATCTTTGCTGCCCCTTTAGCTATAGAACTAAGACAAAAACAGCTCTTAGATGTGTGGGAACAAAACGGACTCCTTGCCCTGCCACCCTTATGCTTTAGTGTATATCTGTTTCCCACAATTTGGAAAAAGAAGCACTTTTCACTCTGAGATAAATAAAAAAAAAAAAATAGAGTCACCCAGGGTAATTCTAGTTCCCAAAGGAAACCAAACTTGAGTCTTTCCTGTAAGTTGCTGACTTCTAAACAAAAACAACTTTATTCATGATTTTCATGACACTGATGTCTGGAAAAAATGCATCAACATTTGCAGATTTGATAATGCTAGCTGTCTGTCCATTATGAAAAGACATACTGTCAACTCAGTGACCTTGGAGACCGTGAGTTCCTTCTTCCTTTGAATACCTACTGGGCTGTTTATGTGGTGGCCCATGCCTCTCTGACAGGTGGACAACTGCTGTAACTGGGAATCCGTAACTGGGCTCTGGCTCTCATCTTACCACTAATGCTAACCTCCTTTTCAGAGTTTCAGTTTCATTTCCATTGCAAAATTAGCAAATCGGCACAAGTTATTTATAAAGTTTCTCTCTAAATCTACAAGTCTATGAATTTATTATTACACATTAAAATAAAAATTTGAAGTAGTGATTTTCCTTCCCCTCACAAATATTTTAGTAATAAAATAATATTCTGAGAGTACAATCCTTTCAGTTCTTACCACATAAAGCTCCGGCACGACCTTCCAATGTTACCTGCCATGTAAAAGAATCACCTCGGGCCTTCTCAGCCTCCAATTCCTTTAGAGAACGGGGAAAAACATTTCGCCACAGTAACAACATCTTGGGCAGATGATAACGAACAACAGATGGTCCTATTGGAGAAAATGAGAATGTGAAACCATACATATAAACCATATATATAAACCATACATTACAAACAAAAGTCAAAGAGCCCCACACAGGCTCTAACAATACCTACATCGTTTAACTCTATCTTTATCTGTAACGTAAGATTTTCAACGTGTCTTTTATTTTCCAGTTTGATTGAGAAATAATTGACATATATCGCTGAATACGTTTAAGGCATACAGCATGATGGTTTGGGTTATAAATAATTGTAAAATGAGTACCACGACAGGCGCAGCCAACACTCATCTCATATAGACACAATAAAATGAAAAAAAAATTTTTTTTAATTTTCTCCTTGTGATGAGAACTCTCAGGATTGACCCTCTTAGCAGCTCTCCTGTCTGTCACAAAGCAGGGTGATCTGCAGCCACCGTGCCACACACCACATCCCTGTATTTATTCAGCTCAGAACTGCAAGGCTATACCTTTTGACCACCGTCCTCCCCCTTCTCCTCCCCCACCTCAAAATGTTTCTTAACATATCTATTAAAGCATAATAAAACTCACCTACAAAGTATCAATATTTTTAGCAACCAAACATAAATCCATAACAAGTACTTTAAAAGAAATTACTCAACTATATTCAGAATGGTGGATTATGCATTATCAATAATGAAATACATCTGGGACACATCTTATGACATCTTTTCTATAAATACAAATGTATATAAATATAGACACCCAGTCCCACACACATACATCTATATATTCCTCTATTTGGGGGGCAACTGATATGGCTAATTTTGTTTTATGGAGGAACGGTATGTTTAGAACTAAAAATTTACATTCTAAGGAACTCCTTTAAAATATCATGTAACATATTTAACAGAAATTTCTGGAAAAGTTAGCACTTTTTATTTTCTTTAGAAAACTAGGGCAAAGTATAACTTTCAAAAGGTAGATGCTCAAAGTGGTGAGTGATTCTGTAGAGCACACACACACATATGAACTAAAAAGTAGACACATCTCATCGCCACGACGTGTCTTTCTGTTCTGTGTACAGTGCTAAACTTTGCCTGTATCTCAGATTTGTCACAGCACTTAGGAAAGTGAAATGCAGAAGGGTAACCCCAGAAAAGCAGCATCAAAAAGACCATTTAAATGTGACTTTATCACCCTACCAAAATCATGTCACTTGCATCACTGTGGGGATGGAATGTGCCCCCATACTCTTACCTCATTTGGTTAACACTAAGGCAATTAGTTAGACCAGGGCTATTCTGATAGTAAAGGTGAAACTTTGTTAACAAATTTCTCATTAAATGTACTTAAGCAGAAATTAACAAAAATAGGAATCTACTCCCAAATGAGAGGGAAAACACCTTCACCAATTTTATCAAGTCATTCAGTCTAGAATGGGAAGTTTAATACTTTTAAATTAAACTTTCTTTATCGTCTACTGACAGTTATACAGTTAGACAAGATCCTACTCAAATATAACTATACCTAAAGTCATAAGTGCTCCAAGTAAAAGCCATCCAGCCTGGGTACGCTGTAAAGACAGCCTGCTATTTTGGGCAGCAGTTCGTAAGAGATCTTCAGCAATACTAACTACCATCTGCAAGAGAAGTTTAAAATTGGATTTTAACTGAAACAAGTTAAAGAAATCAAATAAGAAAATACATAGCTAGTGTGCTTAGTTAAAAAAAAAAAAGAAAGTTGTCCTTTTTTGTTGTTGCTGTTAACATGTCTTAAAAGAGACAACATTAAGAGCTGCTTAAGCCTGATTGCACGCCTGTCTCTGAGGAGACCCCACATAGCACAGTGGTTAAGAGAGAGCTCCAGAGCCAGACTGCCCGGGTTCATATCCCAGCTTTGTCATTTCCTGGCTTTCTGACCTGGGATAACTTAACTTCCCTGCCTCAGTTCCCTCATTGGTAAAACAGGTATAACAGGAATGCCAACCTCACTCCAGGAAGCATTAAATAAGTTAATACAGCAAAGCACTCAGAAGAGTGCTGGTCCATGCAACCACTTAATAAATGCTATTATTGGTGGTACTGTTATCCTATATTCAAAGATTTGTTGAACTCCCATTATGTTTCTGCCATTAAGCTAATCTTATGGCACCTACAGTCTTAGAGAATCTGTCACAGGGAAAATGGGAAGTAACAAGCGGCACATGATTAAATGACAAAATAGTAAGACAGATGTAGTCGTGGTCTGCAAAGGGGAAGGTTATCCTAGACGGAGTAGCTCTGAGGAGACTGCATGAAAGAAATGGCACTCTAATTGGGCCTCCAAACAAATGGATAAGTTTGGTACAGGTGACCAAGAAGGGGAAAGAGATTCTAATGTATGAACAAAGGCATGAAGGCTGAAAAAGGCATGGGAAGAAAGCAAGATGACTAGTCTAAGTAGAGCAGTGGGAAATGAGAATGAATGGGTAGAATGAAGGCAAACTGCGGAGGTGCCAGTTTACCAGACAAAGGGGATTATGTTTATTCTCTGAGCACTGGGTAGTCCCGAAGGATCTCTGAGCTAATGTGAAACATGGAAGTGGTGTGGGGAGATGGGAGAAAGACTGCAGGCAGGATAATCAGAGAGGAAGCAGTTGAACAACAAAAGGAGATGGAAGCCGAGATTTGAGCAGTAGCTACGGAACTCTTAAGAAGGAATAGATCTGGCCTAATGTCCCAGAAAGAATCTACATATGTAAGGTTGCAAATAATATTTACATAAACAATATTCTTGAGAAAAAAACCATAACAGTATTAGCAGGTATAGTAGAAAGAAACTGACTCATAAAACCATTCAACTATTACCATTATCAAAACGCTAAATGCAATAACATATTCTCCTGATATTTTGAATACAGCAATATGAATTTTTTATCTCCAAAACCTGAAAGAAAAGCTCTGATTTCCACATAATTACTGTAAAGGTTTTTTTCTCTAAAATAAAATGATACTACACGCAGACAAAATCTACTATTCCTATGCAGAATTAAGTATCAAATTTTAATTAGGGTCTGTCAACTCCATATTGGCAGAACACTGTTTTTTATATTACTATAGTAAAACTGTTGTTTGATCACCCAGTTCAACATTAAACACAGAAAGTGTTCCAATGAAGACTAAAGCCCACCTGACAGCACTTATAATTCCACGGTCTCTGTCATACCTTTCCCTTGGCATGAGGAATGCCCAACGGACACTGATGAACTCCACCTAACAAAGCAGCCATTGCAAAGCTGTATCCGCTAACAGCTTCCGGTGAAGTTTTCAAGTTGTTGAGCCGTTCTGCACACCTGTCTAGAAACGGTGTCAGCTGGAATGGTAAAGCCACAGCCACACAGCGCAAACACCAGGCGGCAGCAAGCCGGGCAGCCATACTTGGATGAAGAAGCACTGAAGTCACAGTTTCCAAAAGTCCTAAAGAGAAATACACCAAAAAATGCCTCTTTAATGAAGTCAAATGATTTCATGAACAAGAAGAATATGTGTAACATGATTAAAATCATAATCATTATGGTTTTACCCAAATACTTTTAGAACTTTGCCAAAACACATTATCTCAGAAATAGTAGAGAATTTTAAAGGAACACTTTCTACAAAAAAAAAAATGTATAATTACATCCAAAAAACATATAAAGGTTGATGTAAAAATTAAATGTGTATTCAACAAATTTTAGCCAATTATTAGAAACAAACTACCATGACTTTTTTTGTCTCCCCAACCTTTATTTCACCATTTATTCAACATTCACAAACCCAGTAAATCTTAACTTAAATAAAACTGAACTTTTAACAAATGATCTGAAAACTACTAATTATAATGGCAAGTAAGTAATCAGGAATTAAATATCAATCACACTTATGACTCTTTTTAAATGGTAAAAAGAATTCCAGCAAGTAAGTGAATTATCATACCTATAGATGCTTCCTGAATAAGAGGGGATGCAGTAGCATTCAGGCTCTGTACCAGGCTCCCGAGTTCTTGGAGGGCACAGACCATCACATGCTGGCTTGCTGCAATGTCTGCTGCTCCAGATTTGTTTTCACCACTAGTATCATTCACTACTGCTTCTGGGAACACAGAATCATGTGTTTGATGTGGGTGAATTAAGTTGTGACATAACTTTTTTGATTTATACAACTGACATTTTTATACCAGTATTTCCACCAGTTGACGCCTGGGTGTTAAAAACTCTGTATGTAATTACTTCTTAGCAGAACACCAGTGTAACTGAACACTGAAGTGACTTAAAACACTGTTTAGTGACATCAAGGCAGTACTGAAATACACGCGGAGGTATTCTGCCTGCTTCCAGGAATACCCCTAACTTGAGCAAGCAGCAGCAAGCCACAGCATACCAAAGCACTGGCTCCCCAGAAAGGCACGTGGGTTCCAATCAACTCTATCAGTCACATCAGCTACATGACACTGGGCAAGCCACTCCACTAACCCAAGTATCCAGTTCTCCTTCTGCTGAGAGGGATAAGGGACTATCTCAAAGAATACTGTGGTGATTAAAAAGTCAATTCACATAAAGAACAGAGCACAATGCTTCCCGCAATACACATGCAGTCAGTGTCAGCAGCCATTATTGTTACTTTATTATTATTGTTGCTACCTCAAGTGCTGCAATATATGGATAGCAACAGTGTCAAATTACTGACCAGAAAGCAGATCTATAAGGAAACTGGTTTTGGAATTCCTTACTGAGATGCTCCTCAAAGTTCCCGTTAGCTTTGCTGCCCTCTTCCCTGACCTTTCAATAGAGCTGAAATGTATTTAACATGAGACAACTAAAGATTCCTTGTCAAATTACTAACTGAGAATATATTCTGGTCCATAAATCCCAGACGGAGAGCAATGTATTTAATTCTGCTTTTAAGATTTTTAAAAAATCAAATGGTTAATCTATGACCTTAAGATTAATAACTTTTACATGACAGTAAAACTTCCTCACCTTTTCTGCATTCATTGTGTATTAATAGACTATAAGATGAAATCAGAGAGGGAGACAAACCATAAGAGACACTTAACTATAGGGAACAAACTTAGGGTCGCTGGAGGGGAGGCGGGTGGGAGGATGGAGTAACTGGGTGATGGGCCTTAAGGAAGGCACTTGATGTAATGAGCACTGGGTGTTATATGCAACTGAGGAATCACTAAACTCTACCTCTGAAACTGATAATATATGTTAACTAATTGAATTTAAATTTAAAAAATAGACTAAAATATATATAATACATAATAACAGAACAGATTAATACATTACAGACTGTAATTTTTTTTCAAGATTTTATTTAATTTATTTGCCAGAGAGAGAGAGAGAGAGCATCAAGGCAGAGGGAGAAGCAGGCTCCCCGCTGAGCAAGGAGCCCGATATGGGACTCAATCCCAGGACCCTGGGATAATGACCTGAGCCAAAGGCAGATGCCCAACCAACTGAGCCACCCAGGCATCCCCAGACTGTAATTTTCATTATGGACCTCTTTATTTTTAGCTATTTCTGGACTTTGAAATGCATGAACTCTATCTTTTGATTGCTAAACCACAGCTCCTTGACCAGGTACGATCTATATCTGGTTCACTATTTTATCCCCACAATCTGGCACAGTGTTTCTGGCCCTTAAACATTTCTTCAACACATTATTGTACAAATATTTTTTAAGTTGTGAACCTAGGACAGATTACTGTTTTAATATAACTAAAGAAAAATACCTCATTAATTTAAACACCTTTAACTCACAATTCATAACTTTAAGTTAGCCCTATGCATTTAAAAATGTTTTGCTTGGGGCACCTGGGTGGCTCAGTTGGTTAGGCACCCAACTCTTGATTTCAGCTCAGGTCATGATCTCAGGGTCATGGGACTGAGCCCCAAGATGGGCTCCACGCTCACATCACAGAGTCTGCTTGTCTCTCTCCCTCTGCTCCCCCCCCAGATGTGCATTCTCTCTCTCTCAAATAAATAAGTAAAAATCTTTAAAATAAAAAAACAAAAATGGTTTGCTTGATGTGGATGGAGCTAGAGTGTATCATGCTGAGTGAAATAAGTAAGTCAGAGAAAGACAAATACCATATAATCTCACTCATATATGGAATTAAAAAAAAAAGATAAACATATAGGAAGGGGTGAAAAAGGAGAGAGGGAAACAAATCATAAAAGACTTTTAACGATACAGAACAAACTGAGGGGTGATGGAAGATGGTGGGTGGGGGATGGGCTAGAGGGGTGATGGGTATTAAGGAGGGCACTTGTTGTGATGAGGGCACTTGTCATGATGAGAATCACTGAATTCCATTCCTGAAACCACAATTGAACTGTATGTTAACTAAAATTTAAGTAAAAAATTTTTTAAAATAAAAAAATAAAAATGGTATGCTAAGCAAGCTATTATAAACAATGAAAACTATAACCATTTGTGAATTTACTTTTACTAATTTTATAAAATATTTTATATTCTTTAAATACAAATTACTGATTATTCTCTATTCATTAAATTGTTATTTTTTTAAAAGATTTATTTATTTGAGAGAGCGAGAAAAAGAGAGAGAAAGCAAATGGGAGAAAGGTAGAGGGAAAGAATCTCAGACTCCCCACTGAAGGCAGAGCCTCAATGTGGGGCTCGATCCCACAATCCTGAGATCATGACCTGAGCTGAAATCAAGAGTAGGATGCTTAATTGACTGAGCCTCCCCGGTGCCCCAAGCAAAACATTTTTAAATGCACAGGGCTAACTGAAAGTTATGAATTGTGAATTAAAGGGTGTTTAAAAGATTTTATTTATTTATTTCAGAGAGAGAGAGAATGAGATAGAAAGCACGAGAGGGAAGAGGGTCAGAGGGAGAAGCAGACTCCCTGCTGAGCAGAGAGCCCGATGCGGGACTCGATCCCGGGACTCCAGGATCATGACCTGAGCCGAAGGCAGTCGCTTAACCAACTGAGCCACCCAGGCGCCCTAAAGGGTGTTTAAATTAATGAGGTATTTTTCTTCAGTTATATTAAAACAGTAATCTGTCCTAGGTTCACAACTTGAAAAATATTTGTACAATGATGTGTTGAAGAAATGTTTAAGGGCCAGATTGTGGGAATAAAATAGTGAACCAGATATAGATCGTACCTGGTCAAGGAGCTGTGGTTTAGCAATCAAAAGATAGATTTAGGCAATATAATTTGCCTAAGGTTAAGAAAACTGAACTGTCCTACGGAATGTATATTTTACCTTGTTTAGTTCCCTAATCGGATTAACAGCTCCATGAAGGCAGGAACTTTTATGTCACTCATTATTCAAACCCTGAATTACTGCTTTGCACTCTCAGATACTCAATAACTACTTCTTAAACTGAGAAATTTATAAAATGGACATTTCTTTTAATTATGAATAACTGAGGCTTCACAGTATATCCTACAGTGGGCTAATAACCACCTGTAATTGCTCCTAAGGATTCCTATTAAGCCTATTAACAAAAGGAAAACAAACAAACGTGTTTATAAAACAAAAGGCCCAAGCAGAAAAATTACAATAGGTTGTTCCTCAAAGATAGCAAAGCACTATGCTGCTGCATACCAGGAGAGCTAGAACATCAGTACAGGTACTAGAAATGAAACAGAAAACCTAACCTTTCAAACATGCTACTCAAATCCTTAAAAATTCTATTTCACTGTAATTATGTTGTTTTAATAACAAATAAGAGTACTCAATAAAAGTGACTCTTAAAACACAGTCCGAAAAGGACATGAACTAATCAGACCCATTAGTATTTATTAAAAATAATAACATAAAGCTAAATGACTAAAGAAATCAACGATACACATCAAGATATCAATTCTTACCTACGGCTTTCATTTGTTTTCCAATAGCTTGGCATATCTCTTTGGCAGCTGCAATCTGGGCTTTTTCACTTAGCAAACTGCCCACAGTAGCTCTTAGGATAAAGGAGACACATCGTCTTGAGTACACAGCCTCTACATGTGTTTGCGTTGCCCGAGGATGGGAAACCAGATCAAGTACGTGGCACAAGAATGTAGCAAAGCTACGCTCCAACCACTGACCACCCAATGTAGTTACAAAAACAACATATGCCTATAAATAAAGATTTGAGATTACAGATAAAGCAATACAGAAATAAATGATCACAGCACACAAAATAAATTATATTTGAGATTAAAGTTGAGAAAATTCAATACTTGAAACCTTTTTAGTACTTCTAGCATAGGAATTACTGGTGGAATTATCTTTGGCTAAAAACCATTCTTAGTAGCTTCCTGAAGAATCTAAAATTACAGTGAGGAGGGAGGGAAGGAAAGCTGAATTCATCCTGATGATGAGGAAGGTAATAGGTTATAGGAATAAGAAAACACTCATATCCTAAATAAACATTCACCTAGGACTAGAAAGCCCGGCTTGTGACCATAAGATAAAAATGGTTTACTTCTACTTTACATTTGTTTCAGGAACAATGTACAGTTGGAGTGATTTTGACTAAGATCACAAAGAAACATTTTATCTTTTTATGTATTATTTCTTAGATCATTAACCATAACACCTTATTTGCTTATTATCTTGCAATTTTAACTGCAAGTCAGGATTAGTTTCATAATTACATTGGTGATTACTCATTAATGATAAATCCAATCGAAGTATTAACCAATATGGTTAGCTAGAGTCACTGGAGAACATTAAACTCTAAATGCCTCAAGCTATTTGAATACAATTTCAACTAAAACTGAATTATTTTACATCTGATTTTCTGCCAAGTAAAATTTGGGAAAATGTTGGATACTTACATAAACACAGCAGACAAAGGTTTATTTGCACATCATTAAGAATCTATCTTTCCATATAAGTGTGTAATTTGGAATTTGAATGTAATTCATTCATTTGGTAAAATAAACATTTTGGGGAAAAAAAGCAGACAATATAAAAAATCTGTGTGTACTGAGTCTTCTGTGAGATTTCACCAGCAATGTGAACGGAATTCTTTCATATGTATCCATTACAAACCTGTGTGACTCCAACTCTCACTTCACGATTAACAGACCCTCCGACTTTTAACATCTCTCCACCACTCTTTAAAAAACCTGACCCTCCACGTAGAAATCCTGTGGCCATGAGTTCTAAGACTTCATCAAATGTCGCTCGCTTCACGTTCTGGCGCATTACTTTCAGGAAGAAAAGTAAATTCATAAGCAATATATTTTGCTATTCGTTGGATAATATTTTCTAATAAATCTAGCTTAAAATTCAAGTAATTATTTTTAAGAATCCTTAAACTACTACAAAGATAGGGTCCCTTCATTGTCTTATAGTCTTTAAGTTTACAATGTACTTGCAAAAATAAATTCAATTTTGAAGCAAAAAATGCTAGGAAACATGGAAGGAGCTAGAAATGAAAAGCAATTCATTAAATCTACGCCAAACATAGTCCAATAATGTTAACCTTGATATATGTAACACAAGGACAAAGCACATCCATAGCAGATACTGCTAATTGATCACAGCCCTCATTCCCAACAGAGTAGACTCAAAACTTTGTCAAGTCCATGCTTTCTAGACAACAGTTAGCAATAGATTAAAATGTCACTGGACTGCAGCCGAATTGCCATTCCCTTGTACAGAGCTTCATATTTTATAAAGTCTTTCACATACAGCTGCAAACATAATCCTCACAAAAAGTCTGTAGGAGGGGTATAAAGCTCATGATTAAGTATGCAGACTTTGGAATTTGGCTGCCTGGGTTTGAATTTCAGCTCTGACGCTTAACAGAACACTTACGAGAACACAAATTACACAATCTCTGTAAGCCTCAATTTCCTTGTTTATAAACTGGGAATAGTAACAGTACTTATAATTCATAGAGCTTTTGTGAGGATTCAACAAAACCCAGTTATATGCTGAATTCAGTGCCTGGCACATAGCACTTAATAAATGTTACCTGTCATCATCATCATCTAATTGCACAGACTGAAATTATTATCATTAAAGATAAAGAGACTAAAGCTCAAAGTGTTTCACAGCTAATTAACAAAAGAGTTAGGACTTGAATCGATAACATCTGATTCTCCTTCTACTACATAGACAGTAGCAGGCGTGGCTAGGCTCCCTCAGGGTCCACTCACAACCCTCACAGAGGCATCTCTATGCAACTGTGAGGCACAGCAGAAGTCACATGACAAATGTCTCTGATGCTGCTTACAGTAATGGCCAAAAAAAAAAAAAGAAAGAAAAGAAAAATAATACTGTACTATAAAAGGGATCTACTCATCAGAGATTGCAAGTAAGGAAGCATATTAAGTGCCAGATTCCAGTCCCTTGAAGATTGTACAAAACCATTTCATAAATCTTACTTGCTTATACATCCAGTATACTTGATAGATATTATCCTGTACATTATAACCATAAAAAATGTCTTGTCTATATCAAGGAAAATGCCATTTGGGTAGTTCTATTCCCTGAAAAAGTAGACAAAGACGCTTAACAATCTAAATCTTTCAAGTGACTTGCCTATAACAAATAACTTATTTAGATAGATTTCATATACCTTCAAATATCTGTTATAGTCTACATCAGGGATTGGCAAATGATACCTGTTGCTTGTTTTGGCATCAATGCTGTAGCCATGACTGTTCCTAAGAGTTTAGACACTGCCACTCGAACCCCATAATTTGAGTTTTCCAAAGCCTTAAAGCAGTGAGTGGCAATATTTTCCAACTCAGCAGTCCACATGAACACAGCTTCATTCTGTAGTTCTAGTAAACACTGGAATTAAAAAAAAAAAAAGTAAATTACATCCTAGAACTTCCACTTCCAGAGATATAGTAAAAAGATTCAGATTTACTCTCTCTCCTGAAATAACCAAAAAATTAAAACATACGAAATAAGAGTTTACAAGACACTGGATATTAGGCAGTGAAGGAGAGCAATGCTTAAGAGATGGAAAACAAACTTAACCCTGTAATTGTCCCAGCTTACTGCCTCGAGAGAGTTTTCACTACTTGGGAGAAGACATTTAACACTAAACTCCTATATTAGAAAGAAGAAAGGTCTCAAATCAATAACCTCAGCTTCAACCTTAAGAAACTCATGATGTAGAACGAATTTAGCACAAAGTAAGCAGGGGAGAAAAGAGAATAATAAAGATAACAGAACTGAAATAGAAAACTGAAAAAGAATACAAATAAAACCCAAAGCTGCTTCTTTGAGATGACCAATAAATTTGGGATAAATCTCTAGCCAGACAGATAAAGGAAAGAGAAATGACACCAATTACCAAAATTAGGAATGAGAGTGGTCACATCACTACAGATTGACTATATATTAAAAGAACAAAGAAACTATCGTAAACGTCATGCCAATAAATTTGACAACTTAAATGAAAGAGACAACTCACTAAAGAAGAAACAGATAACCTAAATAGCCCAGTATTGATTTTTAAAATTGAATTTGTAGGAGCACCTGGGTGGCTCAGTCGGTTAAGCCTCTGACTCTTGGTTTCGCCTCAGGTTGTGATCCTGGGGAAGGGAGGCGTTGTGGGATGAAATCCTATGACCAGTTACTCGCTCGGCAGGGAGTCTACCTGAGATTCTCTCCCTCTGCCCCTCCTCCATGTACTCGCTCACACACACACACACACACACACACACACACACACACACACACACACACGCTCTCTCTCAAATAAATAAATAAATCTAGGGCGCCTGGGTGGCTCAGTTGGTTAAGCGACTGCCTTCGGCTCAGGTCATGATCCTGGAGTCCCGGGATCGAGTCCCGCATCGGGAATCCCTGCTCAGCAGGGAGTCTGCTTCTCCCTCTGACCCTCTTCCCTCTTGTGCTCTCTCTCATTCTCTCTCTCTCAAATAAATAAATAAAATCTTTAAAAAAATCAAATAAATAAATCTTAAAACTAAATTTGTGGGAATTCAGCTGGATAGGGATCAAACCAATCTGAACACCTACAAACTCAACAGGAGATCGAAGAAAAGAATAGCAACAACTCAGCAAAAAAGCGACCACTTTCTGGAAGGTAGGACGTGGGGAGAAGTGAATCAGAGGAGGATAGACAGCAGGGGAGGGGGCCTCCGGCGGCCGCTTCTGGCAAGTGATAGAACAGTGGAGCACAAAATCGGAACTTTCAGCAGCCGGCTCTGCTGAGGGACGTCACTCCAGTGGCTAAGCGGGGGGTGGAACCCTCGTGGGACAGTGTGGTCTCAGAATCCTTGGGGTCACAGAAACACCAGGGGTGCTTGAGTGCAGCAGAGCTCCCGGCTATCAGAGCAGGGAAGCCAGCTACAGAGACGGAGCCAAGGCGCAAGTTGTCAGCTCGGGGTTGCCATAAACTGTGATCTGCGACACAGTTGGGCCACTGCTCCTCCAGCAGGGACCCAACAAGCGGCAGATCCGGGGAGACTCCCCTTCCTCCCCTGGGAGGAGTGGCTGTAGGAGCCCACTGCAGGAATCTGCTGGGTTTGGAGACTCCACACGGGGTTGGGTGCCAGAGATTGACTTGACTCCGCCCGGAGTGCGGCCGGAGACTGGAGAGACGGGAGTGATTGACTGCTTCTCTCTGGGGGTGCACTGAGGAGTGGGGCCCCGAGTTCTCGGCTCCTCCAGGGCGGAGATTGGGAGGCCGCCATTTTCACTCTCGTCCCCCAAAGCTGCACCGAAAGCTTGCAGGGAACAAAAGCTCCCCAGAGCAAACCCGAGCAGATTACTTAGCCCGACCAACAAGGGCGGGGCAATTCCGCCTCCGGCAAACACATTTGGGAACCGTGGCAACAGGCCCCCTCCCCCAAAAGATCAGCAAGAACAGCCAGCCAAGACCAAGTTTACCAATCAATGAGAAGGGCAGAACTCCAGCGCTAGGGGAATACTGCACATAGAATTCATGGCTTTTTTACCATGATTCTTTAGTCTTTCAAAGTTAATTTTTTTTAAACTTTTTTTTTTTTAATTTTTCTTTTTCCCTTTTTCAACCAACATCTTATAATCCCTTTTTTAAAAAAAACATTTTTGGGGCACCCAGGTGGCTCAGTGGTTAAGCGTCTGCCTTCGGCTCAGGCTGTGATCCTAGGGTCCTGGGATCGAGCCCCATGTCGGGCTCCCTGCTCCGTGGGAAGCCTGCTTCTCCCTCTCCTGCTCCCCCTGCTTGTGTTTCCTCTCTCGCTGTGTCTCTGTCAAATAAATAAATAAAATCTTAAAAAACAAAACAAAACAAAACACATTTTTAGTTTTCATTTTTGGAGTCATACTCTATCCCTTCATAGTAGTTACCCTTATTTTTGGCATATATATACACACACACACACACACATATATATATAACTTGTTCTTTCTTTAAAATTTTGAGATATAGTTTCTTCTAACAGATAAAATATACCCTAAATCTCTAGTGTATGGCTTTGTTCTAGTCTCCTGCCTGATCACATTCTCTTCCCCCCGTTTTTTAAATCCTCTTCTTTCTTTTTTCAAACAACTTATCAATTCCTTTTATAAAATTTTTTAAATTTTCATCTTTACAGTCATATTCCATTCCTTCATCGTATCAACCCTTATTTTGTACATATATAAGTCTTTCTTTCTTTAAAATTCTGGGAGGCACTTTCCTCTAACAGACCAAAATACACAAAAAAATCTAGTGTGTGGCACTGATCTATGCACCAGCCTGATCATAATTGATCATATTCTGTTTTTTTTGTTTTTTTCTGTTTTTGTTTTTAATCTTTTTCTTTTTTTCTCTTTTTTCTTTCTTTCCCTTTCTTTTCCCCTGGTTTCAGGTCTTTTCTGATTTGTATGGAGTATATTTTCTGGGGACATTGTTACCCTGTTAACATTTTGTTCTCTCATTCATCTATTCTCCTCTGGACAAAATGACAAGACGGAAAAAATCACCTCAACAAAAAGAACAAGAGGTAGTACCGTCTGCCAGGGACGTACTCAATACGGACATTAGTACGATGTCAGACCTAGAGTTCAGAATCATGACTTTAAAGATACTAGCTGGGCTTGAAAAAAGCATGGAAGTTATTAGAGAAACCATTTCTGGAGAAATAAAAGAACTAAAATCTAACCAAGTCAAAATCAAAAAGGCTATTCATGAGGGGCAATCAAAAATGGGGGCACTAACTGCTAGGATAAATGAGGCAGAAGAGAGAATCAGTGATATAGAAGACCAAATGATGGAAAATAAAGAGGCTGAGAAAAAGAGAAACAACTACAGGATCACGAGGGCAGAATTCGAGAGATAAGCGATACCATAAGACGAAACAACATTAGAATAATTGGGATCCCAGAAGAAGAAGAAAGAGAGAGAGGGGCAGAAGGTATATTGGAGCAAATTATACAAGAGAACTTCCCTAGTGTGGGGAAGGAAACAGGCATCAAAATCCAGGAGGCACAGAGAACCCCTCTCAAAATCAATAAAAATAGGTCAACACCCCGACATCTAATAGTAAAACTTATGAGTCTCAGAGACAAAGAGAAAATCCTGAAAGCAGCTCGGGAGAAGAGACATGTAACCTATAATGGTAGAAACGTTAGACTGGCAACAGACCTAGCCACAGATACCTGGCAGGCCAGAAAGGACTGGCATGATATATTCAGAGCACTAAACGAGAAAAATATGCAGCCAAGAATACTATATCCAGCTAGGCTGTCATTGAAAATAGGAGAGATACAAAGCTTCCAGGACAAAAACTAAAGGAATTTGCAAACATGAAACCAGCCGTAAAAGAAATATTGAAAGGGGTCCTCTAAGCAAAGAGAGAGCCTAAAAGCAGCATAGATCAGAAAGGAACACAGACAATATACAGTAACAGTCACCTCACAGGCAATACAACGGCACTAAATTCATATCTTTTGATAGTTACCCTGAATGTAAATGGACTAAATGCTCCAATCAAAAGACACAGGCTATCAGATTGGATTAAAAAACAAGATCCATCAATATGCTGTCTGCAAGAGACTCATTTTAGACCCAAAGACACCCCCACATTGAAAGTGAGGGGGTGGAAAACGGTTTACCATGCTAATGGACACCAACAGAAAGCTGGGGTGTCAATCCTTATAACAGACAAATAAGATTTTAAACCAAAGACTGTAATAAGAGATGAGGAAGGACACTATATCTTACTTAAAGGGTCTATCCAACAAGAAGATCTAACAATTATAAATATCTATGCCCCTAACATGGGAGCAGCCAATTATATAAGCCAATTAATAAGAAAAGCAAAGAAACACATTGACAACAATACAATGATAGTGGGGGACTTTAACAACACCTCACTGAAATCAACAGATCATCTAAGCAAAAGATCAACAAGGAAATAAAGACTTCAAATGACACACTGGACCAAATGGACTTCACAGACATATTCAGAACATTCCATCCCAAAGCAACAGAATACACATTCTTCTCTAGTGCCCATGGAACATTCTCCAGAATTGATCACATCCTAGGTCACAAATCCAGTCTCAACCGCTACCAAAAGATTGGGATTATTCCCTGCATATTTTCAGACCACAATGCTTTGAAACTAGAACTCAATCACAAGACGAAAGTCAGAAAGAACTCAAATACATGGAGGCTAAAGAGCATCCTACTAAAGAATGAATGGGTCAACCAGGAAATTAAAGAAGAATTAAAAAAATTCATGGAAACCAATGAAAATGAAAACACAACTGTTCAAAATCTTTGGGATGCAGCAAAGGCAGTCCTAAGAGGAAAGTATATAGCAATCCAAGCCTTTCTCAAGAAACAAGAAAGGTCTCAAATACACAACCTAACCCTACACCTAAAGGAGCTAGAGAAAAAACAGCAAATAAAGCCTAAACCCAGCAGGAGAAGAGAAATAATAAAGATCAGAGCAGAAATCAATGAAATAGAAACCAAAAGAACAGTAGAACAGATCAACAAAACTAGGAGCTGGTTCTTTGAAAGAATTAACAAGATTGATAAACCCCTGGTCAGACTTATTAAAAAGAAAAGAGAAATGACCCAAATCAACAAAATCATGAATGAAAGAGGAGAGATCACAACCAACACCAAAGAAATACAAACAATTATAAGAACATATTAGGAGCAACTCTATGCCAGCAAATTAGATAACCTGGAAGAAATGGATGCATTCCTAGAGATGTATCAACTACCAAAATTGAACCAAGAAGAAATAGAAAACCTGAACAGACCTATAACCACTAAGGAAATTGAAGCAGTCATCAAAAATCTCCCAACAAACAAAAGCCCAGGGCCAGACGGCTTCCCAGGAGAATTCTACCAAACATTTAAAGAAGAATTAATACCTATTCTCCTGAAACTGTTCCAAAAAATAGAAATGGAAGGAAAACTTCCAAACTCATTTTATGAGGTCACCATTACCTTGATCCCCAAACCAAAGACCCCATCAAAAAGGAGAATTACAGACCAATATCCTTGATGAACATGGATGCCATAATTCTCACCAAAATACTAGCCAATAGGATCCAACAGTACATTAAAAGGATTATTCACCATGACCAAGTGGGATTTATCCCTGGGCTGCAAGGTTGGTTCAACATCTGCAAATCAACCAACGTGATACAATACATTAACAAAAGAAAGAACAAGAATCATATGATCCCCTCAATAGATGCAGAAAAAGCATTTGACAAAGTACAGCATCGTTTCTTGATCAAAACTCCTCAGAGTATAGGGATAGAGGGGACATACCTCAATATCATAAAAGCCATCTATGAAAAACTCACAGTGAATATCATTCTCAATGGGGAAAAACTGAGAGCTTTTCCCCTAAGGTCAGGAATGCGGCAGGGATGTCCACTTTCACCACTGCTATTCAACATAGTATTAGAAGTCCTAGCCACAGCAATCAGACAACAAAAAGAAATCAAAGGCATCCAAATCAGCAAAGAGGAAGTCAAACTCTCACTGTTTGCAGATGATATGATACTTTATGTGGAAAACCCAAAAGACTCCACCCCAAAACTGCTAGAACTCATACAGGAATTCAGTAAAGTGGCAGGATATCAAATCAACGCACAGAAATCAGTGGCATTCCTATACATCAACAACAAGACAGAAGAGAGAGAAATTAAGGAGTCGATCCCATTTCCAATTGCACCCAAAACCATAAGATACCTAGGAATAAATCTAACCAAAGAGGCAAAGGATCTGTACTCAGAAAACTATAAAATACTCATGAAAGAAATTGAGGAAGACACAAAAAAATGGAAAAACGTTCCATGCTCATGGATTGGAAGAACAAATATTGTGAAGATGTCAATGCTACCTAGAGCAATCTACACATTCAGTGCAAGCCCCATCAAAATACCATCCACTTTTTTCAAAGAAATGGAACAAATAATCCTAAAATTTGTATGGAACCAGAAAAGACCCCAAATAGCCAGAGGAATGTTGAAGAAGAAAAGCAAAGCTGGCGGCATCACAATTCCAGACTTCCAGCTCTATTACAAAGCTGTCATCATCAAGACAGTATGATACTGGCACAAAAACAGACACACAGATCAATGGAACAGAATCGAGAGCCCAGAAATGGACCCTCAAGTCTATGGTCAACTCATCTTTGACAAAGCAGGAAAGAATGTCCAATGGAAAAAAGACAGTCTCTTCAACAAATGGTGTTGCGAAAATTGGACAGCCACATGCAGAATGAAACTGGACCATTTCCTTACACCACACACAAAAATAGACTCACAATGTTTTAAAGACCTAAATGTGAAAGAGGAGTCCATCAAAATCCTAAAGGAGAACACAGGCAGCAACCACTTCGAACTAGCCGCAGCAAGTTCTTCCTAGAAACATCGCCAAAGGCAAGGGAAGTAAGGGCAAAAATGAACTGTTGGGATTTCATCAAGATAAAAAGCTTTTGCACAGCAAAAGAAACAGTCCACAAAACCAAAAGACAACCGACAGAATGGGAGAAGATATTTGCAAATGACATATCAGGTAAAGGGCTAGTATCCAAAATCTATAAAGAACTTATCAAACTCAACACCCAAAGAACAAATAATCCAATCAAGAAATGGGCAGAAGACATGAACCGACATTTTTCCAAAGACATCCAAATGGCCAACAAACACATGAAGAAGTGCTCCACATCGCTCAGCATCAGGGAAATCCAAATCAAAACTTCAATGAGATACTACCTCACACCAGTCAGAATGGCTAAAATTAACAAGTCAGGAAACGACAGATGTTGGCAGGGATGTGGAGAAAGGGGAACCCTCCTACACTGTTGGTGGGAATGCAAGCTGGTGCAACCACTCTGGAAAACAGTATGGAGGTTCCTCAAAAAGTTAAAAATAGAGCTACCATGCGATCCAGCAATTGCACTACTGGGTATTTACTCCAAAGATACAAACGTAGGGATCCGAAGGGGTACGTGCACCCCGATGTTTATAGCAGCAATGTCCAGAATAGCCAAACTGTGGAAAGAGCCAAGATGTCCATCGACAGATGAATGGATAAAGAAGAAGTGGTATATATATACAATGGAATATTATGCAGCCATCAAAAGGAATGAGATCTTGCCATTTGCAACGACATGGATGGAACTGGAGGGAGTTATGCTGAGTGAAATAAGCCAATCAGAGAAAGACATGTATCATATGACCCTACTGATATGAGGAATTCTTAATCTCAGGAAACAAACTGAGGGTTGCTGGAGTGGGGGTGGGGTGGGAGGGATGGGGTGGCTGGGTGATAGACATCGGGGAGGGTATGTGCTATGGTGAGCGCTGTGAATTGTGCAAGAATGTTGAATCACAGATCTGTACCTCTGAAACAAATAATGCAATATATGTTAAGAAAAAAAAAAAGAAGATAGCAGGAGGGGAAGAATGAAGGGGGGTGAATCGAAGGGGGAGACGAACCATGAGAGATGATGGACTCTGAAAAACAAACTGAGGGTTCTAGAGAGGAGGGGGGTGGGGGGATGGGTTAGCCTGGTGATGGGTATTAAAGAAGGCACGTTCTGCGTGGAGCCTTGGGTGTTATGCACAAACAATGAATCATGGAATACTACATCACAAACTAATGATGTAATGTATGGTGATTAACATAACAATAAAAAAATAAAAAAACTGAATGTGTGTACAAGTAAAACTGGGGAAAACTAAACAAGATCAATGAACTATGTCAATGTCAACACTATTATACTAGTTGTAATATTGTATTATACTTTTTCAAGATCTTACCATTGGGAGGAACAGGGTGACAAAGACATCTCTATATTATTTCTTATAATTGCATGTAAATTTACCATTAAATTAAAATAAGTTTACCTAGAAAACAGCAACAACAAAAACAACACAAGAAATCAAATATAAAACAAAAGGCACTTGACAAAATCCAACATCCATTCCTGATAAAACCTCTTAGCAAGCTACGAATATAAGGGCGCTTCCTCAACTTGATAAAAGTCATCAAGAAAAACCAACACTAAATGGCAAAAAACTGAATATTTTCTCCATAAGGATCTGTAGTAAGACAAGGATGTTTGCTCTCATGTTTTTTTTTTAAGATTTTTTATTTATTTGAGAAAGAGTGAGAGAGCACGCGCACACACATGCAAGCATGAGAGGGGGGAGGGGCAGAGGGAGCGGGAGAAGCAGACTTCCTGTTGAGCAAGGAGCCCAACACTGGACCTGATCCCAGGACTCCGGGATCATGACCTGAGCCAAAGGCAGACACTTAACCGACTGAGCCACCCAGGTGCCCCTGCTCTCATGTTTTTAATTCAACACTGTATTGAAGGATTTCTCCAGAACAAAAGGTATCCTTATTAGAAAAGAAGTAAAACTGTCTTTATTCTTAGACAACATGATTGTCTATGTAGAATAGCTGACAGAATCTATTAAAAGAGATGATAGAACTTTTAAGTCATTTAGCAACTTTTGCAGATACAAGAATATACAAAAATCAATTGTATTTCTGTGTTATCAATGAACAATTAGAAATTAAAATTTTAAAAATCAGTACCATTAAAAATAGCACTGAAAATATGAAATACTTAGGGATAAATCTGACAAAAGATGTCCAAGACCTATAACTGGAAAGTACAAAATGTTGCTAAGAGAAAACAAAGAAGACCTAAATAAGTTAGAAGATTTAATATTGTTAAGATGTCAACTGTTCCCAAATTGATCCATAGAGTCATTGTAAAATACCAGCATGAATCAGAATCCCAGAATGGTACTTTTCCAGAAATTGGTAAGTTAATTCTAAAATTCGTATGGGAATGCAAAGAGCCTAGAATACTATTTTGAAAAAGAACAAAGTTAGAAAGTTAACCCTACCTGGTTTCAAGACTTATTATGAAGGTACAGTAATTAGGACAGTGTTATGGACATCAAGATAGATCAGTGGAACATTAAATAGAGTCCAAAATAGACCCATACACATGAGGACAACCAACTTTCAACAAAGGTGCAAAGGCAATTTAAGTGAAGAAAAGATAGTGTTTTCAACGTGGTACTGGAACAAGTGAATATACATGTGCAAAAAAAAAAAAAAAGAACTTTGATTCATACTTTGTACCATATTTAAAAATTAACTCAAAATGGATCATATATCTCAGTATAAAACTATGAAACTTCTAGAAGGAAACATAAGAAAACGTTCAGTCAGGAAAAGTTTTCTTAGATACAATACGAGCAGCACAGATATAAAAATTGGTAAATTGAAAAAAAAACTGGTAAATTGGACTTTGACAAAATTCAAAACTTCCCTTCTTTCCCTTAGAAAGGCACTATTTAGAGAATGAAAAGACAGGCCACAGTTGAGAAAAAGTATTTGCAAATTGTCTGATAAAGAAATATATAAAAACTCTATATAGTACTATCAAAACTCAATAATAAGAAAACTACTCAATAAAACAACAGGAAAAAGACTTGAATAGATTCTTCATCAAAGAAGATATGGATGGCAATAAAAGCACGTGAAAATATGCTCATCTTTAGTCCTCAGGGAAATATAAACTAAAGCCACAATGAGATATGGGCACATATCTATTAGAATAGCCAAAATGAGTAAGACTGACAATACCAAATGAGGATGTGGAGGAATTAGAAATCTCATACATTGCTGGTGGAAATGTAAAATGGTACGAGTACTTTGGAAAATAGTTTGGCAATTTTTTAAAAAACATAAATCTATCATACAATCCAGTTATTCCACTCCTAGGTACTTATCCAGGTAGAACAATGCATATGTCCACACAAAACTGGTACAGAGATGTTTATAGCTTTTTTCCTAATAGCCTAAACTGGAAGCAATTCAAATGTCCTTAACAGGTGAAGGAATAAACTAATTGTGGTACATCCACCCAATGACATACTACTCAGCAATGAAAAGAAGTGAACTAGTGACACATGTAACAATACAGATGAATCTCAAGGTAATTATGCTGAGTAAAAGAAGCCAGACCAAAGAAAGAGAGTATATACCCCATGATTCCATTTGTATATAATTCTACAAATTGAAACTAATCTATGGGAACAAAAAGTATGCTATCACATTTTAAAACTTTAAAAGAAAAAGTCACTGTTTAAGAGGAAGCAGCGAAAGGGATAGCATTATAAATCAGCAAGTACTAACCTTGGCAACTGCACATCGAACAGCCATCGACCTGTCAGTCAAGAGGGACCTGGCATTCTTGTAAATATCACGATGAGAGGAAGCCGCTGCACCTCCCAGTCCATTCAGAACTTTCTGTAGGCTCATTAAGATTTCACTTCGCCCTTGAGACTAGATGGGAACATAAATCAAAACTAAAAACTATGTTGTAAAACAAGTTCCATTTTTAAACAAGAACATAACAAAACACAAAAGTTTTCTGGGCTTCATGGCCTCATAGTCTTACCTTCACACAATAAACAGTAAGTAATGAAAAATAAAATAAAATTAAGTATCCTAGACAGTACCTGAAAGGTAAGAATAAGTATTAACTTCAATTAAATAATATCTTGCTGAGAAATCAGGTTACCACAAGAAAACATATTCTAATGTTTCCACAACATGAAGTTCAAGTTAATGAGAACATGAAAATAAAAATAGTTCCCAGAAGAGGAAATCTTCAGCCTTCTGAGACGAAGGAATTAGACTGTGAGAGTCCAGGGCTTGGTCTAGTTTTAGTGAACACCAAGTTGATAAGGAACTTTCAGAAGTAACACCAAATTGACATGACAAAATAGAATTATTTTTACTCTCAAGTCTTAAGGCCCATTACCTGTGAACATGACTTTATTTGGAAATAAGAAATTAAAGAAAGACAGGGTCGTACTCAATTCAGGTGGGCCCTAATCCAGTCACTGCTATCCTTATAAGATGAGAAGAATTTGGATGCAGAACACAGATGCACAGGAATAATACCGTGTAACAACAGAGGCAGAAATTAGAAGTGCATCTACAAATCAAGGAACACAAAGGAACGCCAAGGATTGCTAGCAACTACTAGAAGGGAAGAAAGCAGGGAAGGATTCTTCCCAAGGGTCTTCAGAAGCATGGCCCTGCCAACACCCTGATTTTGGATTTTTTGCTTCCAGAATTGTGAGACAACAAATTTCTGTTGTTTTAAGTCACTGTGGTCATTTGTTACCTAAGGCAACCCTAGGAGACTAATACATTTGCTATGGCACAAAAATAAAATGGCAGGGCAAAAATATCCATAGGGCTAAATAAAAAATAATAGGTAAACCTATTTTTTGCCAAGGAAAAGCATTCTTTCCCTTCCCACTGAAACATAAGGTAATAACATTAAAGAAGGGACAAGAGTATTTTTTTGCAAGTAATAATCTTACATTACCTTCTTGCTAAGTAGTATGAGTACCACAGTGACAGATAAAAGGCAAACATATATTTTTACTGACATCTAGCTCCTGCCATAAGCAAAACATTTAAATATTTGTTGTAAAACTTACCTCTGCACTTTTCAGAGATTTCAAAAGATTATTCACTGTCTCTGGAAATGCACTTCCTAACATTCTCCCCATTTTTTCATAAAATGCTCCAACACAAGCCACTGCAGCCCTATAAGAAGTGATGTTTTCACTGGTCATTGTTCAGGTTAATAATACAATTTCATGATACCTTTTTCATTTTCAGAAATCAATTTGTATTTGTGTAGGACACTTCTGGCTACAAATCCTTAATTCTCAACTTTCAAAAACACCTTGTTTATTCTTTATAATCGCAACAAATACTATGGTTGATCAAATTGTATTCTTGTTAGGAATATAGGAGAATAAATATATATTCACATAATAAATCATACCCCTCCTTTGGAAAGAAACCCAAGTTTTCCATTTATGAAGACTTCCCAAATTATGGCAATCTACAATGATTCCTTCTCTTCTCTCATTATATATAACATTTAATGTTAACCACTCATTTTGATAAAAATTATGTTATTTATTGTGTCTGACTTGACCATTTAAATGTGTATATCCTGGGGGGCCTGGCTGGCTCAGTTAGTAGAGCATGTGACTCTTATCTCCTCAGGGTCGTGAGTTCAAGCCCCACGTTGGGCATAGAGCCTACTTTAAAAATAAATATAAATAAATATAAATAAATGTGTATATCTTATCCTGCCAATGGAAATGTAAAATCCGGAAACAGGGAATCTATCTTACACATTTTTTTATTGCTCACAGTTCCTGTCTTTTCATATACAAATAATAGTAAACAATTACTTGTAAAATTTAATCTAAATGGCTTTCATGGAAATTTGGCTACACAGAAGAAACGTAACAAAAGCCCATCTCTTCAGGACAGAGGAAACCACTCTATCATCAGTTGTATGAATAGTAAATAAGTGAGTAGCTGTGAATTTAGTTTAGAGGCAGGAGTACAGAATAGGAGTGAAGAGTATTGAAGTCTGGCAGATCTGTGACTAAATCCTAGAATCTGCCACCTAATAATAGCTATGTATCCTGAGCAAGTTACTCTGAGGCAGAGACATTAAATACACTCGTGTCACTATCACATATGTATTAAATAGTAGAATCAGGGAATCAGCCTTCACCTGGTTGACTCTAAATCCTATGCTTTTCTCAGTACTCTCTAGGCTGATAACAAAACTAAAAAGGACTGAGGTCACATGCCAGAATATTTAGGGAATTCCTAAACAAAACCCATGAATCCACTGGAAATACATATGAATAATAAGGAATATATGATAAATTCTACTTAAGCAGAACTAGAAAGTGATGTGTGGATTTGCTAAGTGGTGGAGAGCTAAACCATCAAAGTATTAACACAGCTTCAAATTCCAAAATAAACTGGAAAGCACTAGCACTCTCTAATCTCTTCTAAAACTTTTGAGATCTATACTTATCTTAAACAACACAAAATCTAATCACAACTTACCTATGCAGTTGAAAACAGACCTAAAACTCAGTGTCCGGGTTCAGAATAATCTCCCCGTTTCCTCTGTAAGCTATTACACTGGCCCAGGCCCCTTGCATGGTGTTCTAGAGACGTATCCTTGGCCATCCTCTGTTCCCAAACAGAACTCTTCCTAGGTAACTTTAACTATGCCAAAGGGTTCCTAATCTCCACTCTACTTGCCAAAACTACAATCTCAACTCAGAGCTCTGAAATTAGGACCACGACTTCAAACTACCTACTACACACTGTCCCTTGGATGTTCCCTCCTGTACTGCAAATCAGTGCACCCAGAATTGAACTTCTCGTCTTCCCCCTCAGGACTTGTTCCCTCCTCTATTTTGCATCTTTCTGAAAAGCACTGTAAATAAAGTATAAAGAACCTACTTTTGTTTCCAATGAGAAGTTTCCTTTGCCTAGAAAACAGGTTGGCAAACTACAGCCTGCAAGTCGAATCTGGCCCATCATCCAGCCTACCACCTGTTTTTATAAATAAAATTTCATTGGAACACAGCTATTTTATTTACATACAGTCTGTGGCAGAGGTGAGTAGTCGTGACAGAGATGGATAGTCCACAAAGCCAAAAAGAGTTACTCCCTGGCTCTTTTTCATAAAGTTTGCCAATCCCTGGCCTATCACATCCATCTTCGCATCTTAACCACTTATTTGACTAACCTCCATGTGTCCTTCCCTGTTGTTGATCCTTGCCTGATCCTTCCTTGAGAAGCCTTCCTTGACACTGCTCTCCCCTTATGCCACAGGTGAGTAATTTCCCCCTTGACAACACTCTTCACTGTACTAGAACTGTTGGTTTTCTTATTTGACCCTTTCATAGGATGCACCCCATAGCCATTAGCCTTAACACTTGCTCTGAAAATGTCTGTCCTTGACCCAAACCAAAGGTCAGTAAACTTGCAGGCAAAATGGTCTCTGTCTCAGCTACTCAGTTCTGCCACTATAGCATGATAGCAGCTACTACCTAAATGAATGGGCATGTCTGTATTCCAATTAAACTTTACAAAATAGGCAGCAGGCTGGATTTGGCCTATGGGCTAGTTTGCCCAGTCCTGCCTCAATCCCATCACCTAGACATTCTTTACCTTTCTCTATCCCAGCCAAGAATATTCTCTCCATCCAAATTTACCAAAAGACCTCTGTGCAAATTGCTGACACCATACCAATTCTCTGTCGTTTGCTTTTTCATCCCAGTGGCGATGAAACACAGACTGAAAAAGAACCCCTTCCCCAGACCTACTTAGAGCTTTCATTGTCAAGCGGTATGTTGCAGGTTCCAATGACCTAGGGGTCTTTATGATCAGTAGTCCCTTATTAAGATAAGTTACTCTAAAAAAAACAAAATGTCAAAGTAAGTACTTACAGTTTTGTTGGTAAGTAGGCTGCAGTGTCATCTTTATTTCTGATAATGTCATTACATTTATCAAGTGTTTGAAAAACCGTAAAAGTATCCCCAATGCTATAAAGAGCTGCAAGATTTTTAGCTAACAGTTTTCGTGTAGGTGGTCCAGGTGAACTACTTATTAATCCAGTTAATTGTTCAACAAGTTTTTTCTGTTTTTCCTTTACATCAGTCTGTTATTAAAAAAAAAGAACATTATCAGTTTTTTCTTATATGTAACTTTGTTACCTTTTAATCAAAATAAAAAATACTCAACAATTAAAATCTAGATTATATTAGGCATAAAACCATAAATGAAAATTTTCAAGATAAGGAAAAGTTCAGTAAGAAATGAACCATTCTTTCCTAGATTAAATATTATCCTTCATTCCCCTCCAATGCCAAAAAGTTAGCTACCAATAAAAGTGACTACTCTAGATCCAAAAAGTTCCCACACTAACTTGCTAAGAAACCAACAGTCAAAGGATATAAAATATTGGGCATAGGGACAACTTATGTCTTAGAACCTAGCAAGGCTGCCCTATAAAAGCGAAGTCAGTAGTTCATCAGTTATAGGTCACTGAAGGAAACTGAAAGAAACTTTAAGATCTGTAGACAGCATAAAAAGAAAAATTCCGATATACTCATAATCAATACCAAGAGTTCATTCATTCTTTCAAGAAATGCTGACTGTGCACTTATTATATGCCATGCACTATTCTAGACACTAGGATGAAACAGTGAACACAACAGACAAAGTCTCTGCCCTTATGAGTTTATATTCCAGTGGGGAAAGACAGAGTTCACCAAATAAACAAATGAATAGTGTGAGCTCTTACTGTTTTGTACAGATTAGTAAGAAAAGGCCTCTCTGAAAAGAAGTGAAGGTGTGAGCTACGCAGACATCTGAGAGAAAAACATTCTAAGCAAAGGGAACAAGGGCAAAGGCCTTGAAGTGGAAGTTTGCTCAGTTGAAGACAGCAAGACGGCGAGTTTGGCTGGAGCAGAGTCAAAGAGAGGAAGTAGTGTAAGATGAAGTCAGAAGGGTAGAAGGAACCAGATTGTATAGCGCCTACACACCACTCTAAGAATTTTCTGTCATTCTGAGCAGGAATTTGAAGCACAAAAGGAATGCAATCAGAACATTTTAAAGGGCACATTCTGAATACTGAGCAAAGAATACAAGGTACACGTTTGGAAGCATGGTGAGCACTAAGGAAATTATTGTAATAATCCAGATGAGAGATGAGGGTGGAAACAATGGCAATGATGACAAAAAATTGAATTCTGGACATATCTGGTGGATAGAACCAATAGGACTTGCTCATGAATATGATGTGAAGTTTGAGAAAGAAAGAAGTCAAGAATGACTCTAAGGTTTATGACCTGAGCAACCAGAAGGAAGAAATGGTCATTTCCTGAGAAGATGAGCACTAGGGAAAGGACAGGTTTGGGATGGGTAAATCAAGAATGTGGCTTTGAATATGTTAATTTTGAGATGCTGTTTAAGAGAGAAAGAGGTAGTTGGGTATCTGGAAGTCATTATTGTAAAAATCATGAGATTATGATATCATTGAAGGAATAAATACTTGTATATAGTCTTGTATTTTTCAATTTCACAACAAAATAAAAAATATAGTTAAGTGTTTAAAAGGTAGAGGATCAATTATATCAAAAGCTGCTGATGGCCAACTAAGACAGAATACTGACCACTGGTTGGAAGAATCTGCGATCACTGATGACTAGACAAGAGCCGTTTCAGTGGAATAGAGACAAAAAATACTCACTTAGAAGGTGTTTAAGAGAAAATAGAAACTTTGAGCTAAGGACTGTAAATGAATCCATTCATTAACTTTGTCTCTCCAAAATTACTACTAAAACTATACTAAAGGGCAACCAAAAAAACCCCACAAAAAACAAAAAACACAAATCTACAAGAGCAAAGAAAACAGAAAAACAATCAACAGAAAATATAGAAGCCAGGTATCCCCAATAGGGAAAACTAAGAAGAGACTCAAATTACAACACAGAACCCTGTAAAGCTCATGTTTGTTATGTTGTTGTTGTTTGAAGCTCTAGGTGCTTTTGGAGGAAGGAGTGAAGCTGTGCCTAGAGCTAGAGGAAATGGTTGAGAGTCTAGAAGCTGTAAGATTTTCATACCTTTCTCCTCCATTCTGGACTCAGGGAACTCAAGAACAGCTGTGGGCTGGGAAAACTGCACTGAAGACAGGGGGTTTAAATGAAAGTTTACATACTGGATGTTGAAGTCCCTAGCCTTCTCCCCCAGTTCCTAGAATCTAGGCAGCTGGTGATACACCCTAGGACACTAGAGTAGAAATGTCTCTTCCAGGGAATGAGTAGCTAAAAGAAAACCCTGTTATAACTCCTCAGGGAGATAAGTAAAGATATTGGGATTGCTAGACAACACCGAGGGACCACTTGAAGTTGGAGATAAATGAATTTAAAATGTTGGCAGTCATATAATCATATTTTTCCCCAGGCACATTCAACTGTTCATACAGAGACATGACGTAGGCAAAGAACTAGGTTCAAAGGCGATTCAGGTTCTGCGACAAAACAGAAAAAGAACAGACAAAAATTCCTATTCCAGTGTAACATTCTCAATTCCATAAGTGACCCACAACCTTTCCAAAACATAATGCTTGTTTTTTCACAAATCATGAGCATATAGTACTCTTCATTAGGTAAACCCAGCTGGAAAAAAAAAATACCATACCTTGTTGGCAGCAACCAAGACTTTATCAAGAAATCTCAACCATTCAAAGATAAAAACTGGTCTCTTTGCTTCAGTGATCTGAGCCAAAGCTTCTTCATTTAGCAATAAACTGTGGGCTAGCTCCATTACTGAAGTTTAAAAGTCACGCCTTAACAAATTAAAAAATACCTGTAAGGATTTTTTTTAATGTTAAAAGTCAAGCTTAATGAATGCAACCACCAAGAAGTTTAAAGTATGGCTTTACTTCTCATTTCATTTGGGGGAAATTTACGCAATTTCTTTGAGGTAAAACCCAAGAACCTAATTCTAAAGGACCAGCGTAAAACAAAAATGAACATAAATGAAAGTCATGCTTGGTGAGGAAGAATGAAAAAAGGGGTAAAAGAAACATTAAAATAAATTTTGCAAATAGCGGGGCACCTGGCTGGCTCAGTCAGTAGAACCTGCGATTCTTGAACTTGGAGTCGTGGGTTCAAGGCCTTCATTGGGTCTAAAGATTACTTAAAATATATACGTAGCAAATAAGGCATTATTCCAAGAAAAATGCGTAGCAAAACACATGTCATTAACTCATTCCATAAATGCTAAAACTTAAGCACCCAGATCAAACACGGGCTGGGCCTGACAATCCATCCTCCTTTCTCGCCCACTGCTCGGTGCACAGCACCCTTACCCTCCCCTGGCCCAGGAGGACGTCAAAACTCCCAGCATAAAGATGTCACACTGGAAGTCTCCAAAAGCCTTCCTAGGGGGATGGGGTGAGGGAGCCACATCCTTGTGGCATAAGCTTCAGTGGCAACCCCGGGCGCTGGGGGAAATGCAGCCCACAGATGCTGAGAGCGCTGCAGGTCTGGGTTAACCCGGCTACTCGGAGGACCACGGTAGCTCAGTGCCAGGCCTAGGGGATGTGTAAGAGGCCGCCGCAGGCCTTGCCAGGGCCACTCGGGCTGTCAACGACAGGTGACGGTGGCCCGGAACCGAGCCCGGAGACTGAGAAAAGAAAACGTTCATTACAAACTCGATTTTCCTCTCCAGCCCTCTGAAAACGTACGGGGGGACAGGGGTGTGTGTGCGTGTCACCGTGCATGCTCTGGCGGCAGACGGGGATGGCCTCACCTCCTAGTCTGGCAGGGGCCGCACAGCTGAGTTCCGGGGCCAGAAGCATCTGCCAAAGACCCGGATGCCCCGCCTCCCGCACTCCTGCCAGCAGGAAACGAAAGGAGAGCGCATGCGCAGAAGGCTGGTTTTTGCGCAAGCGCACTAATTATATCCTCCAAATCTCCCCTGCCACAGGTTTCCGATTGACTGCTCGATAGGAAACTCAGGTGGGACCTGAGGCTCACACGTCCCCTGCTGGTAGGTGGGCGCATGCGCCGCGCGCGCTCTCGCAAGCTGGCCCGGGGCGAGTAGAGCTGCCAGGTAAGGGGGTAGGGACGCCAGATAGAATGGTGAAGGGCGGTGGGCTGTGCGCTTGTTGTGACTACCCCATCACACCATCACCTACATGCCCACCCGGGAGTCGTTGCGTCTGCGCGATGCTTGCAGCTGGGATGGACGCGAAAAGGGAGGAATCAGCAGTCCCTGGGGGGGGGGGGATGGGGGGGACTGAGGTTTTTTGGTTAGGTTTCTACTGTATGTCCAGCTACTTAGCCCTCCTCTCCCCTCAGATGTGTAATGGGATTCTCCGTAGGCCTGAAGCAGCATTTTTGTTGCCCCCTCCCTGCCCGCTCTCTGCCAAAACAAAACAAAACTAACCTCACCCGAACCAGACCTACTACAGTCTAACCACTCTCAAAAACAGGTAACTCCATTCTTCCAGCTCTTCAGACCAAAAGCCTTGGAGTAATCGTAGACTTCTCTCTTTGACACACCGCCTCCGATCTATCAGCCAGTCTCCTTAGAGCTACCTTTAAAATATACCCAGAATCCGACCACTTCTCACCACTTCCACTGCAGTTACTGTGGTCCAAGCCGCCATCATCTGTGTCTGGATTATCGCTTTAGGAAGTTTATCCTTATGCTTGATGCGACTAGATGATGCTAAAGAATATTGTATCCACAAAGGGGTAGTTAAAAAAAAACAAACAAACCTGGAACCCCCATTCAGATCTGCCTAACACTTTAGAGCTAAATGAGGTCCCTTAAAAATAATCTAACCCTGTTTGCAATGGCAAGAGCACTGAGACCTGGGTTTTTTTGTGGTGTTGAGCAAGTCATTTAGCCATACTGAGCCTTAATTTCTCCAACTAAAAAGCTGGACTAACTATTCCTACTGTATATAGTTGTTAATGATTAAATGGGATAAAAATGTTTGAGATACTGGGTAGGTGCTAAACCATTATGTGTAAGAATACTGTTACTAGAAATGAAGAATTTGAAGTTAAGAGATAGTGGGTGAATTACCACAAATGCTATGTATAATCTTACATATTTTTAACTTATTATAATAAAAAGAAAAATGATAATGTTTAAGGATGCACACATGGCTGAGGAAACTCTGAAGAAAAGTAAGAAAATGATACAGTTGGTAGGGGACAAAGAGGGCTCCTGGGTACCTGACAAGGGTTGTGATATGGGTGATGTGTTATATTATCTTTTACTGTATAATAAGTTATCCCAAAATTTAGCAGCTTGAAATAACTATAATCACTTATTATCTCATAGTTTCTATGGATCAGGAATTTGTTAGTAGTTTAGCTTAGCTCAGACTTTCTTAAGAAGATGTAATGAAGATGCTAGTCCAGGCTGAATCATTTGAAGGTTTGACTGGGGCTTGAGGCTCTGTTTCTAAGATGTCTCAATCATGTGGCTCCCAAGTTTGTAATGGTTGTGGACAGGAGGCCTCAGATCTTCCTGTGTGGACCTTTCCATAGAGCTGCTTAAGTGTCATCAGTACATGACAGCTGACTTTCTTTAGAATGAGTAATCTAGCCAGAGTTAGAGTGATCTAAGAGCTGTAGTGTCCTTTATGACCAAGAAGTCACTCTCCATCATTTCCACAATACCCTATTGGTTATGGATCAGTCCTAGTCACTGTGGAGGGGGACTGCACAAGGATGTGGAAAATCAAGAGGCAAGAATCATTGGGGGCCATCTGGGAGGCTACCACTTGGTTACAAGAGTGTTTGCCTCATAAAAATTCATTATCTGTAGATTTGTTTTAAGACATGACCTAGGGAGAAAAGTATTCTATTATTACAAAATCACAAAGGAAAGACCTTTCTTGTTCTTATCGTGGCTAAACATTTAGAATTTATGATGTTTGGGCCATGGTGGTAGGGATATAGGGAACTTTTCTTTGGGGTTTACAGCCTGGTTAGGAAGATATACACTAAAAAATTATAAAAACAAACAAAAACAGTACAGTAATAGCTTTCCCATCCATTGTAATTGTCCAAACTCTCAGTTGCAGTTGACAGAATCCCTATTCCAAGTTTAAGAAATGAGGAAATTTATTAGCCTATGTAACTGGGAAGAATGTTAGTCACAGCATCAAAGAAAGAGCTATAGGAATCAGGGTCTTAGGAACTAGAGGTAGAGACTCATTGCTTTTAGGACTACCTTTGTGCATTTTTTCTATCTGGTTTCATTCTGCAGAATAGAATCTCTTCAAATGGCCAGGAAGGTGGCCATCTGTAGCCCAGCTTCACATACTTCCAGTTCAGAAACCCCAGTGAAGAGATTTCTTTCCCCCCACAATCGTATATTCATATCACATAAGGAAAGAGATGCTTATCTGCCCTGGTTAGCTCATCACCTCCTCTGTTGCTGGGACATAGTGTACCAGAATTGGGAGTTCCCAGTACAGAGTACTGAGATTGCCACCCTCCACTAGAACTGCATGGAGGGCAGAGGGCTGGGTCCTCAAAGGAAAGGATGCAGGCAAAAACAGCATGTATGCACTGCAACAAATGACTACCCTTTGTAACTAGGCACTGGACCAGCAGCATCGATGTCACCTGCGAGCCTATTAGAAATACAGAACTTCAGGCTCTAGTTCAGAATCAGACTCTGGATTTTAAGAAGATCCTGAGGCAATTCCTATACATAATAAAGTTTGAGATGCAATTTTCTTGATAATTATTTTATACCTGTAAGGGAAAATAATTACATGATTTTAACTATTTTGGATGGAAACTCTCCTCAAAAATGTTTCCATATAAGTAAGATGTTAACTGTATCAAGTTCTAAATGAGCAGCTTGGACATGAAGTGCTGTAGAGCAAGGCCTGGAATGGTCAGGACAGACTTTGTGAAGGAGGGTCACCTAGGCCCAGGAGGAAGGAAATGTCTGTAGTATGTTCAGAGGGCAATGAGAAGCCCATATGACTTGAATATTGAATCCTAAAGGAGAGTCAGAGGTCAGATTATGAAGAATTCCTCCTGCTACCATGTTAAAGTGACTGGTCCTCCAGTGTCTACAGGGTAAAGCTTATTGAAGGATTTGAAACAGGTTAAATGACCTGACTTATGTTTTTTTTTAAAAAAAAAACACTCTGGGGCCACCTGGCTGGCTTTTAGTGGGAAGAGCACACGACTCTTGATCTCAGAGTTGTGAGTTCAAGCCCCACGTTGGGTGTAGAGATTAAAAATAAATAAATAAGCTTTAAAAAAAAGTTGTCTTAAAAAAACAACACTCTGGAGAGCGTGTAGGAGACAGATTGGAAGAGGAGAGGCCAAATGCAATGAGACCTGTTAGGAAGTTGTTGTAATAGTTTAGGTGAGAAAGAAATGCCTTAACTATAGGAAAAATGAGGGGTATTGTAGAGGAAGGCTTGGCAGAGGTTTGTAAGAGGTCAGGAATGGGCAGATTGTAGTTACATTCATTTGAAAATAATAGGATATGAAGGAGGCTTGGGGTAGAAGAGAATGAGTTGTTGGGGAGCTTCACACAGAAAGATGCTGGGAGGCACTTGAATGTGTGGGAGGGCTGCAGAGACAGGTCTATTTCCATTATAAACTGAAAAAATAGGTATTGTTACTTTATCCTATTTGATTTGTAGATACTTTTGCCATATGAAGTTGAACATGGCAGAAGAAGAGGACTACATGTCAGATTCCTTCATTAATGTCCAGTAAGTAAATGTGTACATCTCATGTAATGGCATGTAGAAGACTCCTAAGTAATGACATTGATTTTAAATGCGGGTTGGAAGATTAGTTTCATTGCTTTATGGGAGCATCGCCTTCATTTTCATATAAAGATACTAGGAGCCTTTATTTCTCTTTTAATGCTAAACATTGACTTCTGCCCTTGATTCTTGTTATTCTCCTCTTTCAAGGAAATTTCTCTTCTGTTTTATTTTCTTATTGTCTCTTCTAGCTAGTATTCAACTTTGCCCTTTATTATTTCCAACCTCCTAGAAAAATTAGTGTAAAATTACTATTTCTTCACCTCTATACTTCCTTTAGTTTCCTACAATCTGGCACCAGCCTTCATTATTTTTATTAAAACAGCCATTCTCAGAGGTCACTGATTATATTCTAATATCAATAATAACAAGGTGATCATACCGGTACTGAACTTTTAAGCAGTGTTAAATGAGTAAGTAGCAAAGTTATGAGAAAACTTCAGGTACTCATCCAAAATCACCTTTTCCCTTATTTTTCAGACAAGACATCAGACCAGGAGTGCCAATGCTGAGGCAGATCCGAGAAGCCCGTCGAAAAGAAGAAAAGCAACAGGAAGCTAATTTGAAAAATAGGCAGAAGAGTTTAAAAGAAGAAGAACAAGAAAGACGTGACATTGGGTTGAAGAATGCACTAGGCTGTGAAAACAAAGGATTTGCTCTGCTCCAAAAGATGGGATATAAAAGTGGTCAGGCCCTTGGCAAGAGCGGTAAGTTCTGTCTGGACAGAAGCAGGTGTTCCTAACCACCAAATGGTGATCTATTGATGAGTACCAGAGATGACTCTTTACCCATCTCCACCGAAATTAAGACAATTTAGCTAGTCTCTTATATGCTAACAAGCCATATAGAGAACTTTCATCTTCCCACGCCACCTTAGATAACCGTTTGCCATCAGGAGCTACTTATCAGCCCAGCTCAGCCTTGAAGGTGCTAACATCAGGGATGGACGAGACTTACAATGAAGGCAGCGGCTAAGAATGGTGACAAGAGAAGGGTTGAGGAGTGCAACAGCCCAAGGACAGTGAAATGACATTGAGGAGAATGGCGGCACTCTGCCCTGCTCGCTCTATACCTGTGGCAGCTGCCTAAATGAGCATCTGGTTGGACAAGCTCAATTCTCACTTCCCTTTTAGAAAGTGAGACTGTTTATTAAGATGGAGAGGCCATATGTTTGTAGTAAGCTGTCTTTCTCGTCTTCTCTTCTTTATTGTAATGGCTTTGATCCTCACCTAGCAAGTCTTTGCTTTCTCTGGAGGCCGCCACCCTCTTGGACATAGAGTATCCATGTTTTCACTTCAGGAAACCGTACCTTCAGAAGGCCCTGTGGGGCAGCCTTACTGAGGAGCGGGTATTTGAAGGCAAGGGAGGTAGTTGATTAGATAGTCAGTTTTCAGTCTCAAGTGACATTGAAGCTGGAAGAATATTGTAACGTTGCAATACCGTGCTCACCTATAGTTTGCGGAAGAATTTCTAAAGTAGTTTGTGTGTTTTGTTCTTTTCTTAGGAGAAGGTATTGTTGAGCCAATTCCTCTCAACGTCAAAACAGGTATATAATTATTTTTGAGTATATTTACCAGTAATAAGAACTGATGTTTAGATCTAGCACATATATTTGCTTACTAAATACTTTTTTTATGGTAGTACTATTACAGTTCTAATCATAGGAAACCCTCAGTAAGATATTTCTTAAACTTCTAGATCTTTTAAACTAAAAATAAAAATTTCAGTGAGTATAAAATAAAATTTAAATCGTAAAAATATGGGGAAAAAATGCTGTGACCATTAAAAATGCAGAGCTACTTTTGTCCTTTGAAATGTCCTAAAAGTCTTCTAAGACAGATTTATCCATTCAGTGTTTTTCTAAATACTTTGTATGAATTAAAGAGAAAAATATTTATTTTATTTGTTCATGATATTTATATGCAAGTATGACACTTGATACTGTTTTCCCAATTTAAAAAATTTTATATAGTGTGACTATCATATGAGATCAGACTAATGATCTTATAAAAATCAAATTGTGTGTTTGGGTTTAGAAAAAAAAAAATCTCTACTGTTTTCTCTTGTCATTCATGTCAAATGATTTTGAGTGATTGTTCTCAGATTAGAATTGTGTGTCATATGCAAATAGGTCAGTTGCCATGTTTTAAAAGTGTGAAGCCAGCAGGTCCCTCAGCAGAGTTTGCTGTTTGAACAGGAAAAAGCGGCCTTGGTCATGAGGCATTACTGAAACGGAAAGCAGAGGAAAAACTAGAAAGCTACAGGAGGAAGATTCACATGAAAAACCAAGCTGAAGAAACAGCTGCAGAGCAATTTCGGTAACACTTTGTACTTGCGCTACGTTGGGTTTCATCTTGTCTTTCCTGTGTATGTTTTCTGGGAGTTGGGCACATAAAATGTGTAAAGAGAGTACAGACTCTCAGTGGACTGTGGTTTTCTTTCAATGAGACTGTGATTGATTGATTGATTCATTGATTGATTTTTATTTTTTTTAGACTGCGATTTAAACATAAGCATGATGAAGTGAAGCTGGAAGGGGACCTGAGGAGAAGCCAGCGAGCATGCCAGCAGTTGGATACTCAGAAGGCAAGCCTTTCACCTGTGTGGAGTGTGGAACACTTTTGGCACCTGGTGTGATTTTCCCTATAATTAGAGAAAAAAAAGAAAAGAACTCCAAGCCCAGTGTATCTAGCCTGCTACCCGGTAAAGCTTTCATTTAACACGCACTACTGATCTTTGATGATTGGTACTCACAATGACTTGTCCTCTGCAGGAACCGGAGTGGTCTGAATTACCCACTAAGCGTCAAATAATGTTTTTATATTTAATTGTTCTCTGCTTATTTGAGTATCAATGACTCAGAGCTGGTGCATGTGGAAATTCTGTTTGCCAGAATATTTGATTAACCAGAATAGCCTATATTTAGTCCATATTCAGTACCTTTTGTGTCCCTAACTAGTAAAACCATGGTAGATTACTATCTGTTTCAGATGTGAGTGGTTTTTAACATCCTGTTTTTTCTTCTATTTTTATTTCACTTTGCTTTTTTTATTTTGATGTTTCCACCAAAATAAAATGACTTCATCTTAAGTCTCAAAAACGTTTGTAAAATATCCCTCGTATGTAAGTAGATCGCTGGAAGCCATCTCCCACTTTTCTATATTTTCATAGCATTTTATTTTGTGTCTGTGTCATGGCACTTAAGATTTCTAGCTTATATGTATTATTTTATACCCATTAGGCTACGTATACCCATGTCTTCTTTTCCTTACTAGACCGGCAGCAACTTGGGGACAGTATTCCAACTGGGTCTTCATCCCCATGGTTCATATAGCCCAGTGCTTGACTCTTGAGGCAGCACTCAGTAAATATTGAATTGAAAGAATATGAATTCATGTTGACACGAACAAACTTGTGTTTAATTGGGAATAATTCTCCCATTTTCAGAACATTCCGTTTCCCAGGGAAGCATGGTACTGGTTGGGGCTTGAAGAGGAGACTGAGGAAGAGGAAGAGGAAGAAAAAGAGCCAGATGAAGATGAATATAAGAGTGAAGACATAAGTGTATGTTTTGGCACCAGTTCCTTGAGCAGGGTGTCTCAGCGTTGGCACCACTAACACTCTGAGCCCTTCTTGAGAACCACGACATTATAGCTTTACCAAAATTTCTTCCTTTCGCTTCAGTTTACACTCTCATCTCAGCTTCGGTTTGGATGACAGATGAGCTGCAAATGTAAATTATTTAATTTCTACCTTGTTGCCTGTTAAATTCCTGGAAGTGATTCTATAGGAGTACCTCTCTCCTCCACCCATAAACAAAGTCAAAAAACATAATTCAAAGGAAATGGAGATTATCCAAGAAAGGAATCCTATTTCTATGCTTATTTGTATGTGAGCATTTTGTAGGAAACATTTACAATTTGAAAAACCAATGTTCCACTTAACTGGGAGACCATTGTTGAGAACTTTAAGGACAAAGGAGGCAGTGTTCACTCTCATCCCACCAGGGAGGAAGATTCTTTGAAAGTAGACGGGTCTTTAAAGGATGGTGATTAAAATAGAGCCAGCCCAAACCTATTTTCTAAATGTTAACAAGTGGTCTCTTTGTGTCTGGCAGACTTGTGAAAATATCAGGGTGGCTGATAAACTGGAACATGGTCTGATATACTCTGCCCTTCATACTTCTCCTGCCTGGTTAAGAGAGTAGCAGATTTATGGCTTTGGGCTAACTTGGCAGGATCCAAGACACCAGAAAACCAAGATTCTGTTCAATTTGAACTATTAATGTGCCCCTATGTCCTCCTATATCTAGGTACTGGAAAAATTACAAATATTGACTGGTTATTTAAGAGAAGAGCATCTGTATTGTATTTGGTGTGGAACAGCCTATGAAGGTAAGAGGATACTTCGCACTTTTTAAAAATAGTGAATACAAATGTTCTTTGATTTTCTTTTTAGCTTTGATTTTTGTGTGTGTGAAAGTCACATTTCCCATAGACAATGGTAATTTCTTACTCCATCCAAATGGCAATTTGGGACCAATGTCTTAAAGCAATAGTGAATATAGAAATAATTGAGGTCTTGGGCACCTGGGTGGCTCAGATGGTTAAGCGTCTGCCTTCGGGGTTCTGGGATCGGGTCCCGCATCGGGCTCCCTGCTCCTTGGGAGCCTGCTTCTCCCTCTGCCCCGCCCCCCGTCTCTCATGAATAAATAAATAAATAAAATCTTAAAAAAAAAATAATTGAGGTCTTTTTTTTTAATCTATTTGAGAGAGAGAGCATGAGTGGGGGTTTGGGGGTTGGTGCAGAGGGAGAGGGAGAAGCAGACTCCCCACTGAGCAGGGAGCCCAACAAGGGGCTCTGTCCCAGAACCCTGAGATCATGACCTGAGCTTAACCACCTGAGCCACCCAGGCGCCCCATTAATTGAGGCCTTATTAAAGGTGCTTTTAACTTTTCAGAAACTAAATGTGCAGAAGGGAATTTTTCAGTCTTCTATTTCAAAAAGGAAGAATTTTTGAGTTAATTGGATGATTTGTTTTCATGATTTATTTTTAAAGATTCTTTCCAGCTATAGTACTTGAAAAATATTTAAAATTTTTAGAACTAGCTTTTATGTAGTTAGATATTATCCCTGAACTATAAAAATCAGAATGTTGAAATCCACTCCAAATGGGTTTAAAACTGGCCAGATGTCTTACAGAGTCAAGTACTTTCCCCTGTAATACATTCGCCCATGTTGGCTTTGTTAACTTGAATTTAAGGACTTTATACTTGACAGTAAAGACTTGTTGGTTCTTGTATCTTTTCCTGGTTTAGCTGAGTAAGTAGCAAACACAGCTACGAAACACATGTTATGTTAACATAATTTTCTGGAATAGTTTACTGTACAAGTTGTATTAATCTTTTATTTTCCTCACATAAATCACAGATAAAGAAGACCTCTCTTCAAATTGCCCAGGACCAACTTCGGCAGATCACGACTAAGATTATTCTCAGTAAAGTAGAAACTTGGGAAATGTTTCCTAAAAATAGACAATTGAACAGTTAGAATTCCCAGATTATGCCTAAAGAAAGAGGGCCTTTTATATGTTGTGTTCTTTTTGTAACTTTGGAAATACTTTGTACTTTATAGTTGTTCATAGACTTCAAAAAAATAATGGAATGCTATTTCAGAACACCAGTGTTACAGACACGGGCAATTACAATTCAAGACTCGATTGTGATGCTTCTGGGGCTTAAGGATACCTCTCTTATTCCCCTCTTCACTCTGGATCAAATTGAGAAGTAAGACATGGGAGTCAGAGATCAAAGTGTCGGCTTTATTTATTTATCAGTGAAGCTGGAGTAGAGAGCAAGGTTGACTCATTCTCCTGTGAGGCTCCCTAAAATATCTCCCTGCCTAGACACAACTACAGACCTCTGCCTTGCCAGGGATAGAGCCCACCTTTGCATTCTGAGACCATTCAGCTTTCAAGGTGAGAGAACCCACCAGGGGCTGGGCCACACATGCTGACTTCCTCAATTGTATAATTGAGCTCTATTATACAATTGAATAATACTATTTAATATTTACCTTTTCACTTAAAAAACAATAAAATTGAATTAATAGCTAAAACAAAGACGTTCATCTTTCCTTGGAATTACAGTCAGATACTTCCTGTCCTCTTAGCCAATAGCCTGATACTCATGCAGTCATTTCCCAAAGCCACATGGATTGATTTAGATGGAACAGAGTTAGGCACCAACTTCTTTTTCTCCTGTTAATGACCATGGAGACCACCTGCCTAGTGGCCAAGAATATTTTTAATATGTTCATGCATAATTAGGCTGAGAACATACAAATAACTTTGATGGAGTCTGTGACTCTACCAGAGTTGTGGTCTGCATTTCCAGGTCAAGGGCTAGAACTAGGCCTCCCTTGGGGAGTGGGAAGCATCCCTCTATTCTTATCCATCGACAATGAAAAATACAGGCTTTCAGTGAGTAAAAATTTATTTTTATTAATGTAAGTCTTTGTTGACTTCACAAGGACAATAATGAAAACCAACAGAAGCAAAACGTTAAGAATTTTTAAATTTGCCTTAGTGAATTTGAATTTGCTTCAGTGAAATTTATGTGAAATTTGAAACTTAAATTTTAACATGTCGTGTTATTTACTTTTGTTTATACTGTGCTAAGTTTTCAAAGTCTTATCTATAATTTCTAAAGTGTTTCATTTTCTTAATATAAATCCAAAATACCAGAGCTGCTATAATTCAAAATAAACAGACTTTAACATAGAAATTGGTTTGCCTTAAACACCTTTAAGTGTTATTTGCCATTTAATTGTTGAAATTTGGAAGTGAACATTATTTAGCATTAGACACATTTTGTAGGATCAAGCATATGAAATTCTTAATACTTTTAGTTCCCACCAATTCAAAAGCACTTACGGAGTTTCTGCTTTATGCAAGGCAGTACATTCACCGCCTTGGGGTATACAAAAATGAGAGAGCCCGTCCCTGCTTTCCAGAAATTCACAGAAAGAGCCACATAGGAATTACTGAGCTCCAAGGCAAATTGGTGAGCATAATACTGAGGTACTGAACAACAGCAGTACTAGGGAGAAGTTTCATTCTGAGCAGGGATGATGGAACACTATGAAATCACTGAATTTGGTCCTCAATGTAACCTGGATACACAAAGTTATGAGGGTTACAAAGTGACCCAGCCCTTCCACCCCCAGGTATTCACCCAAGAGAAACGAAAATATGTCCACATAAAACTTGTCCATGAATATTCACAGTAGCATTGTTCATAATAGCAGGAAAGTGGAAACAACCCAAATGTCCATCAACTGATGAACAGATAAATAAAATGTGATATATCCATATAATTGATAATTCGTTGGCAATATAAAGGAATGAAGTACTGATCCATGCCACAACATGGATGAACCTTGAAAACATTATGCTAAGTGAAAAAGACCACATATTGTATGATTCCATTTAAATGAAATGTCCAGAGTGGGCCAATCTATAGAGATGGAAAGTAAATTAGTCTTTGGGGGAAGATGAGGAATGAGTGCTAATGGATATGGGTTTTCTGCACAACTCTGAACATACCTGACACCATTGAACTGTATAGTTTAAAGGGGTGAATTGTATGGTATGTGAATTATATCTCAAAATTTTATTTAAAAAATTTGAGGGGAATTTTAGGTAGAAACTAGTAGAGAGCCACTGAGTGCAAAACCTTACTCAAGTAGCACAGCCAACCTGTGTGGTGAGGGCTTATTCAAGTAACAGTGAACATGGGTCATGAAGCGGGAGCCTCCAGAGGAGCATGTCCCTGCCAACACCTCGACGTAAGCCCAGTGAAACTCATTTCAGACATCTGGCCTCCAAAACTCTAAGGGAATAAATGTGTGTTGTGTTCAACCTCCAAGTTTGTGGTAATTTGTCACAGCATAGAAAACTGATAACAGGTCTTGAATTAACCCCTGAAGAGCCACACATATTTGAGAGATATTTGCCTCACAGTTTTACCTATTATACAGTTTTTAGTCAGAGTTTAAACCAATAGTGAGGCCACTGTACATCAATCAACCGTAGTCCCTCCATCTGAAACCTTTCTGAGGAAATGAAGGCTTGGGATAGGCCACAGTCACAGATACAGAATAACAGAATCATAGACATTAAGGACTGGGTGGACATCTCGATATAAAGAGTAAATATCTAAATGATCTGTCTGCCATATTTTGTCCCTTAGCCTGCTTTCCTCTATATGATCTCCCTTGGCAATCCCCCGGATTCAAAGTTGAGCTGCAGGGGTTACTTCCAGATACCATACACATTATTCTGCATACGATTCCATCCTTTCCACCATGTCCCTATCATGTGTTTCCTACAGTGTGCTCTACATCTTCGCCTGAATATTCTGGCTGCAACCCAAACATGGCATCTCCACACGAGAGCTCACGTTTTACCTCCCTCAAGTGTTCACCTCACCGTGAGCACAGACATGCAGTGACCTCACTATTGGCTTAAATCCTAATGAGAAATTGTGTGATAGCTAAAAGTGTGAGACAAAATAGCTCTCAAGTGTGTGTGGCTCTTTGGGGGTTAATGTGATTGGGGCCTGTATTTCCTGTAATGGCATCCTAATCCAGCCACATGCATTTAAGCAAACCTGGAGGTAATGTCTGCTGCACACCTTCTCCTTAATCCTCACAATTCGTTACCAAGTCCTCTTGGTTCTGACCCCACCATTTTTTCCAGGCCGGCACAGCCTCTCAGCATTCTGGTCTTTTAAATATAGTCTCCTCCTGCTCCAACCCATTCTGAGCACAGTGTTTCAAAGAACTGGTTGGGTCACACCCACCCATGCTCAAAAAACAAACACCTCATTTGTCACCTTTGGAGTTTGCCAGGGCACCAACCCATTTTAAAAATAAATATCCCATCTGTCCCATTTAAGTTCTTTCTAGAAGAATCACAGATGACAAAGAGGTTTGATAGGATCCGAAAATTCCTATTTTGCAACCCTTAAGGAAATAATGGATCCAAAAAACAGTCATCAATGGTTGCCAAAACCGTTAGGTGGAAGATGGGTAGGAAACTTGATAGGACCTGACACCCGCAGAGCCCACCGATCAATCTTCAGACCACCGAAAGTGGAAAAACCAAACATACTCCTCCCAAAGTGATGCCAAAGGAAGTATACAGCATCACTGACACAGTATTCTTGGGGAAGAAAATCTGAACCAGAATCAAATCAAGCTTCTAGTTCTAACTAGACACCATGGGGATGTTATCAGTCAGATCCTGAATGAAGGAAATTCTACAGGATATGTGATCCAGTTCCTTCCTCAAATAAATGGCAAGAGGAAAAACTGAGAACAGGGGTAAATGTTAGAGTAAGAGACATCAGCTACACACAATGTTGGATCCTGATTTAAACCAAAAAAAAAAAAATATTTTTTTGTGAAGAAAACTGAATACAGACAAGATTATTGGATGACAATCAAGGAAATCTTATTAATTTTATTGAATGACAATGTTATCATGGTTTTGTTAAAATTCAAAAGATCTTATATTCTGATATATGTTTTTAAGTATTTACAAGTGAAATGATATAATGCCTGAGATTCGTTTTAGAATACTCCAGTAAAAGAAAATTTTAAAAAAGAAGGGGGTATATATAACAAGAAAGATGGAATACTGATCGTTGTTGAAACTAGGTGATGGGTACATAGAGTTTCACTATTCTTTTCTCTCTTTTTTTTTTAAGATTTTACTTATTTATCTGAGAGAGAGAGCAGGGATTGGGGCAGAGGGAGAGGGAGAGAAGCAGGCTCCCCGTTGAACGCAGAGCCCAACATGGGGCTCAATCCCACCACCATGAGATCATGACCTAAGCCAAAATCAAGAGTTGGATGCTTAACCGACTGAGCCACCCAGACACCCCCCATTCTCTCTTTTGATGTATGTTTTAACATAAAAATTTATGAAAATAAATATGAATAATACTGGCATCATTTATTATTCTATAATAAAAAGTGAACATGCCAGGAACCTCAAGTTATGGTGAACACTCAAGTAGGGAATGGATATTGTGAGTTTATGTTTCTAGTCAGTGCCCTGGATAACGGAGTCTTGGAGAAGCTGGTATTTAGACTTCTAAACATTTCATCTGATACATGTATGTGTGCACATATATGTGTGTATATGGATATGTGTACGTTCACATACATGTCTGACCTCATGGGTGTGGGACCAGTGCAGTTGCACAAAGTTCCATGTTCAAGAAGTATCCCCCATGCTTAATTTTTGAACAAGGGCCTCATGTTTTCATTTCATTGGGTCCCACAAATTATGTAGCTGACACATACACACACATACACACATATGTATATGTATAAAAACCAAATCACATATGTGCATTAATAACTTCTATATCCTCCATCTAGATGTATCAGTTGTTCAGTTTTCAACATTTTGCCCCATTTTCTCTCTCCATGTACATAATTGATTTTTGCTGAACATTTGAAAGTTGGCAATATTGGGGCACCAGGGTGGCTCAGTCGGTTACATGTCTGCCTTCGGCTCAGGTCATGATCTCAGGGTCCTGGGATCAAGCCCCACATTGGGCTCCCTGCTCAGCAGGGAGTCTGCTTCTCCTTCCTCTCCACCACCACTACCTCCCCACCCCGCTCCTGCTCTCTCTCTCAAATAAATAAATAAAAAATCTTAAAAAAAAATAAAGTTGCCAATATCATGTCACTTCACCCCTAAATACTGCCTCATGCATTGCCTAAGAATAAGACATTTTCCTGCATGACCACAATATTATCACACCTACAAAAATTAACAATTATCTATAACGCCATCTAATATGCAGTCCATATCCAAATGTTCTTAATTGTCCCCAAAACATCTTTTACAGCTATTTGCTGGGGTTTTTTTCTTTTTTCTTTTTAACATCCAGGGTACAATCAAGATTCAAACATCGTATTTGGTCATTATATCTCTCTAGCCTCTTTCTATTTAGAATGTTTCCTCTACTTTTGATTTTATGATATTGGCCTTTTTGAAAAGCCCAAGGTAATTATCTTATAGAATGACTTCATTCAGGGTTTGTCTAATAATTTCTTCATGACTGAATTTCAGCTAAATGCTTTGGGCGAGAAAACTAAATAGGTGATAGTGTGATAGATAATTCTTACATCAATCACATCAGGAGAAGCATAATATTAGTTTGTCCCACCTTCAGTGATGCTAGATTTAATCATGTAGTTATGGAGGACACAACGAGATCTTTCCATTGTAAAGGTGCATTTCCCTTCTCCCCCCTTGTAACTGATATATCATCTGTGGGATTATATTTAAGTCCTGTGAAGATCTTGTTCCCCAACACCTTTTCAACCAATAGTTTTAGCATTCACTGATCAACCCTGCCTTGATCACATACTGCATTGGGAGTTGAAAACCGTATTAGCTGCTTTTAGTAACTTTAGAAATAGCCCTAAGCCTTTATAAAAGCATTTTGTCTGGAATTTTCTGCTTAGCCTAAATTTGGCTCATTTTAAAAACTTGTAAAATTATATGACAACTTTAGAATGCTAATTGGTTGCTCTCAAGTTTAAATCAACCCTCGGGTTCTTCCAAGATGCCACCCAAATTATCTTCTGGTACTCCCTCCAGGGATTCAGGGAGACAAACGAGTATACTCAGAGTTTCTCAGGTATATCTCTTCCAGAACTCAAGCCACGCTTCTTGCCCAGACTACTGCCCGTACTATTCCTCTCTACTCAGCTATATCCCTCCCTTACTTGAAGTCTCACTGGAATACCACGTCTAAGCCCTGCGCCATGATGCCTCAGTAGAAAGGGTTCTCATGTGAACCCCGCCAGATTGACTACTTTCTGTGCTTACCTCCTGCCTTCCGGCACAGTTATCTCTTTAAAGTGTGTGTTCTAATAGATACAAGATGTATTTAAGATAAAAAAGAATAACTAGGCAGTAAGCAGTAGTAAACTCAACAGCCAGTTTAAGTTAAAAAGGTGAACCGTTACCTTCGCAGATCACCCCCTGGGTCACAGCACTTTTGTCCTTCCTCAGAGAACCACTATGGGATTCATTATTTCTTTATTCCTTTCTTTCCTTTTATTCTTTGACCACATTTGTTTGCATTTCTAAACAAAATTATTTCATTTAGCATTCTCTCTGGAACTTTATGTAAAGAGAACCATTCTGTCTATATTTTCTGTAACCAGCTGTGTTCGCTTAACATTATGTTCCTATGAGATGTATCATGTTACTGCATTTAGCTTGTCATTCGTTCATTTTCACTTCTATAGAGTATTACAATGTATGAAAAAAACTATCCATTCTTCTTGTGATGGACATTGTTTTTTGTTCTTTTGGCTGTTGTAAACAGAGTTTCTATGAACATTCTTGTAGGCATGCAAGTGGGAATGGAACTGATGGCTTTGAGGGTATATACACCTTCAACTTAACCAGATCAGACCAAATTGTTTTCCAAAATGATTGTATATCACTTATCTTTTTAGGGATACCATATTTCTCTAACAAGCTGGTTAGCTATTTAAGACAAGGAAATATATTTTTTGGCCTAGAAAGAGTGAACACTTGATAAATATTATTAATTGATTGATTCACTAATTGACATAAAAAATTTGAGAGATTCCCCTCAATGTTTATAATAAGGAGATGAGCCAGGAAAATTAGGCAAATGTATGAATGTTTCTGAAGTTAAAAAAAAAAAAAGATTCAAACCTTCCTAAAATGTAGTGAAAAATTAAGGGAAAAATTAAAATAGAAGGTAAATACCATCAGCAGTCCCTAGAAGATTTTAGACAGTTACAGAAAAATTGAATATCCAAAGTAGGATACTTTTTTAGAAGGGCTCTACCACGTGCTTCGTTCATTTTTCACAACATTCTTCCACTCCTTCAAAGTCTCCAGTATTTCAGATGCATTAGGTCGCTTCGTGGGGTCATGTGACAATAATTTCCGCAGAAGATTTTTCTGTAATGATAATGAGTCAATACTAAGAAATAGAACATTGAAATAAATGAAATTCTGATTATTTTCAAGTGCTTACTTCTCTGTCATCGAACATATCTGAGAACTTGTCAGTCCTTAGGTCTTTAAAAATCTGAAAATAAAACATATATATATATATATATAGTCATTAGGAGATTACTCACTTGGGAGGAAAACCAAACTTGTTTCTTAGCCAAGAAGCACACAGGACTCCCCTTCTCCCACCTTGCCCCATCCTTAACATCATGATATGCTGAAGTGTTAAGAGCATCATATGCATTATCTCCCTTCATCCTTCTTGGAATCTTATGTGATAGGTATTTTCATTACCCCGTGTACAGAGGCGGCTGTTGGCTCCAGGCAAGTTCCCTTTACTGAGCTTCAGACCAAGCTGTCCTGTTGCCTAATGTCTTTAGCGGCAACCCACTGCCTCCATAAGAAAGTCCATCACCTTGCCTTCATCTAGCCCCAGCATGTCTTTCCAGTGCCATCAACCCTCGCTTCCTTGTCACTTATATACTCCAATAAAAATGCCACTGCCTGCTATTCCCACACTCTGCACATTGCTGTCTGAAGGCTGGATCTGCCTTCTTTCTATTTTGGACCATTAGAGGCGAACCAGTCCTTCAAAGCCCAGCTTAAATACCTCCATGAAACCGAAATCCCTCTAGCTAGCAAGATCTCTGTCCTAGCCATTTCCACAAAACTTCATGTCTTCTCCCAAAACATGTATGGCATTCTCTTATTTTCCTTTCTAGAATATAAGCTCCTTGAGAACAAGGCTTATTCATTTTTATAACCCTGTAGCACTTAGCACGGTGTCTTCTGCAAAGCAGGCAATCCATAAAAGTTTACTGACTGACTCAAAAAAGAAACAGCTGTAGCTTTATGAGCTGTACATACCTCTCAAAGAAGACCAAAGGTTTTGGTCTTAAACAAAAAGCTTTGGTTGCCCAAACATGGAAAAGATAAAATCCATATTTCCTTTTTGGTCAACACGAATATATTCAAGCCGATCCTCCCATGAGGGTAATTATTGTAGCAGCACTTTGGAAATGACTGTTAATAATTTTTGTTGCTTAATTATTTTTGTGAGATTATTTACCTTTATTGTTTCTGAAAGAGTGGGACATATGTAAAGAAGTTCTGCGAGAATTAGCCCCAAAGCAAAGATATCCACTTCTTTTCCATATTCTGGTGAAGAAATCTAAAGAGACCAAGATATGTTTACATTCGTTACTCACCCAATATAAATATCCAAGTTCTTCTGAAGCCAAAAAAAGTTATTTGACCAAATATCTTCTATCATGTTACATGTTTGTTAGCAACATCTGTGGAGTCTGACTGCCCTGGTTCCAATCTGTCACTAAATAGCTGCATCACCCATGTAAATGAACCATCAAGGGTAGAATAATCTCAACCATAAAAATGGGGATAACAAGAGTTCCAACCTCAGAGTTTGACTGTGGTGTTAAGGAAGATGCAGCAGGTAAAATAGCTAAAATATTTCTCACAAGTGACTTGCATGCAAATGTTCATAGAAGATGTATTTCTAATATTCTGACTGGAAGCAATCCGAATGTCCATCTGCAAGAGAATGAATAAGCACACTGTGGCCTCTTCAGGCAATGGAATAGTACTCAGTAACGAAAAGGAATAATCTGTTGGCATAAGCAACGACTAGAAGTTCTCCAATAGACATTACTTCGAGGGAAATAATCAAATACAAGAAAGTACATAAAGTATGATTCCATTCATATGAAGCTCAAGACAGGGAAAACTAATCTGTGGTGATAGAAATCAGAGCACTGATTGCCTCTGGGAAGGAGGGATGGACTGGAAAGGGCCTGAGGGAATTCTCACAGGTGAGGATAATGCTCTACATTTTCATAGGCTTCTGGGTTTCAAAAAACCAGTCAAAAAAATGTACATTTAAGATATGTACATTTTATGGTGTATAAATCATGCCCTAATAAAATGATTTTTAATTTAAAAACCACTAAGAAAATGAAAAGCACAATGATGAATGAATTTTTAAAAAATATTTTTAGGGTGGCAATACAGGGTGCAGGAGATATTTAATAGAGTGCGAGTTAAAGGGGGGCCATTAGCCACCTATTGTCTCCCACTTTCACATTCCACAAAAAGCTTAAATTATGTCTTTGTGCCGCACGGTCCCCAAAGGGAACAGGTGGATTTCCTCTCCATTCTAGACTCTCAAACATCAAAAAGATGAAAAATAGACAATAAACTGTCAACCAAAAAATATAAGCTACTGGAATAGCGAATCTATATATAAGACAAACATTCACAATCAATAGCTGTACGACCAGGTTCATAACAGCAATTTTCACAAGAGCCAAAAGGTAGAGCAACCCACGAATCCACTGACTGATGAATAGATGTGGTCTATCCATACAACGGAATATTGTTAATCCTTAAAAAGGAAGGACATTCTGACATATTGCTCCAGCATGGGTGATATTGAAGATATTATGCTGGGTGAAAAAAGCTAGTCACAAAAAGACAAATACTCTATGATTCTACTTACACAAGATATCTAGAGTGGACAAATTCATAGAGACAGTAGGATGGTGGTTGCCAGGGCTGGGGGAGAGGGGAACGCAGAGCTATTCAATGGGTGCAGAGTTTCAGCTTTGCAAGATGAAAAGAGTTCGTTCTGGAGAGGGATGGTGGAGATGATTGCACAACAACGTAAAAGTACTTGATGCCACTCAACTGTGCACTTGAAAATGGCTAACACAGAAAATTTTATGTTATGTGTATTTTACCACAATTAAAAATAAATGTTTTAAAATCAATAGACTTACTAATAACCAATTAGATACAAGGAGTCCCGTTTTAACAGCAAAACACTACATATATTGAGGGAAATGCTTTAAAAATATAAGTGGTCAAAAAAATGAAAATATAAGTGGTCTTCATGAAGAAAAAAATATTTTAAAACTTCATTGAAGAATATAAAAATGGCCTTAAGGTAGGTTTATCATTGCCCCCGGCTGTGCCCTGGCCTCCCAGTAAGAGGATGACACCTGCCATCTCCACCCCTTGGGGTGGGCCATGCAATTCACACAGGGCCATGATGGTTAGTGATGTGTGCCGCTCCTGGGCAGAGCCCACCCAAGTCATCACGAGGTTCTACCACCGCCACCAGCTGTGAGGACAGCAATGACCCAGACAGGGTGCTTCCTTCAGTCTGGGTTCTGGAATGAAGGAAACACGTGGAACAAAACCACAGCCAGATCGCAGCCAACACATCACATGGGCGAGAAATAAATCTTTGGTGTTTTGTATGCCACGAGGAGACTGGGAGTCACTGGTTACCGTGAGACTGCCTGACCAAGGCTGACTTGAGAGAGGACTTGAATAAGTGGAAGAAACCTGCCATTTCCTGGAGCAGAAGTCTCAGATATATAAAAATGTCAATTCTCTTCAGTTGAATCCTTAAATTTAACGCAGTTTCTGTCAAAAATCTCAACACCAGTGATGGACCATGACAGGCTGATTCTATAGTTCAAATGCAATAGTGAATGTGAACACTAAGAACATTTTTAAAATGAAGAATGTGGGAGGTCCTGCTGTCCAAATACTAAAACTGATATTATAATGCTATAATAACTGAGACAGTATGATATTAAAGAGAAAAAGATAAAAATAAGTCATTTGGACAGAAGAGCATCTAAAAACAGATCCATGAGTGTGTGGGAATTTCATGTATGATAAAATAGCATTTCTTTTAGGTTTTTATTTAAATTCCAGTTAGTTGCCATATAGTGTAATATTAGTTTCAGGTATATAATATAGTAACTCAACTCCTCCATGCATCACCCAGGGCTCATCACAAGTACACTCCTTGATCCCTATCACCTATTTCACCCATCCCCCCACCAACCTCCCCTCTGGGAACCATCAGTTTGTTCTCTATAGTTAAGAGTCTGTTTCTTGGTTTGCCTCTCTCTTTTTTCCCCCTTTGCTCATTTGTTTTCTTAAATTCCACATATGAGTGAAATCATATATTTGTCTTTTTCTGACTTATTCTGCTTAGCATAATTCTCTCTAGCTCTATCCACATCATTGCAAATAGCAAGATTTCATTCTTTTTTATGGCTGAATAATATTCCTCTGTGTGTGTGTGTGTGTGTGTGTGTGTGTGTGTGTGTGTGTGTGTGTGTCTCCCACATCTTCTTTATCCACTCATCAGTCGATGGACACTTGGACTTTTACCATAATTTGTAAGATAATGCTGCTATAAACATCGGGATGCATGTATCCCTTTGAATTAGTAGTTTTGTATTCTTTGGGTAAATACCTAGCAGTGTGATTGCTGGATTACAGGGTAGTTCTAGTTTTAACTTTTTGAGAAACTCCTATAGTGTTTTCCAGAGTTTGCATTCTAACCAACAGTGCAAGAGGGTTCCCCTTTCTCCACATTCTCACCAACATTTGTTGTTTCTTGTGTTGTTGATTTTAGCTATTCTGACAGGTGTGAGGCGAGATCTCACTGTAGTTTTGATTTGCATTTCCCTGATGACAAGTGATGTTGAACATCTTTTCATGTCTCTGTTGGTCATCTGTATGTCTTCTTTGGAAAAATATCTATTCATATCTCTTGCCCATTTTTCTAAATTGGATTGTTTTTTGGGTGTTGAGTGTTATAAGTTCTTTATATATTTTGGATACTAACCCTTTATGGGACATGTCATTTGCAAATATCTTCTCCCATTCCGTAGGCTGCCTTTTAGTTTTCTTGATTGTTTCCTTCACTGTGCAGCAGCTTTTTTTTTTATTTTGATGTAGTCCCAATAGTTTATTTTTGCTTTTGTTTCCCTTGCCTCAGGAGACACATCTAGAAAGAAGTTGCTATGGCTGATGTCAAAGAGATTGCTGCCTATGTTCTCTTTTACAATTTTTATAGGTTCAAGTCTCATATTTAGGCCTTTAATCCGTTTTGAATTTATTTTTGTGTATGGTGTAAGAAAGTGGTCCAGTTTCATTCTTTTGCATGTGGCTGTCCAATTTTTCCAATACCATTTGTTGAAGAGACTGTCTTTTTCCCATTGGATATTCTTTCTTGCTTTGTCAAAGATTAATTGACCATATAATTGTGGGTTCATATCTAGGTTTTCTATTCTGTTCCATTGATCTATATGCCTATTTTTGTGCCACCACCATACTGTTTTGATTACAAATACCATTTTTATTATGGTAAAATAGACATAAAATTTATCATTTTAACCATTTTATGTGTGCAATTCAATGGCATTAAGTACCCTCACAATATCACACAACCATTACCGGTATCTATTTCCAAAATTTTTTCATCATCCCAAACAGAACTGCACCATTAAACAATTTCCCATTCTTCCTCAGGCCCTAGTAACTTCTGTTCTACTTTTTGTTTCTATGAATTTTCCTTAAAATAAAAGCTTACATCATGAACTATCTGATACATGGTGATGGGCAACTGCATATCCACATGAGGAAGATCAAGGTATACACCTTCCTCAGATGTATACAAAAACTAATTCAAGTTAGGCTCAATTAAAGTAAAAACACAAAATATTTTTGTAATGTGGGAGAAATGGCCTCCAAAATAAAAATGAGAAACCCAGCAGCCATAAAGAAAATACTGATAAACATGACAACTTAAAATTTAAGCTTCCATGATACATCATAAACAAAGAAATAAGGAACAATCAAGGAGAACAAATCTGCAATATGGTTAACAGATACAGAATCAGTCACTGAAATATATAAATATTCCCTACAAATAAATTAGGAGCAGATAACCTAATTAAGAAAAATGAGGAAAGTACACATAGAATCTGCAGAAAAATCGTAAGTAAATACATGTAAAGATGGTCTACCTTACTAAAAATCTGAAAAATGCAAACTGAACCAGCAAGATACTCCTCATTCATCACAGTGGCCCAAACTGCAGTCTGCTAGCACCCTAGTCTGATTGGGAATGGGAAGGAGAAAGCAGCATTCTCCAACACTTTGGGAGGAAGGCATAGTAGAATCCCTTTTTGGGGGATGACAATGTCACAGTATTGGCCAAGTTTGAAATGCACTTGTCATTCTATTCAGTAATTTCACTTGAACGAACCTATCATAGATGATCATGGAAATACTTGTTTTTAGAGTCAAAGATAAGGGGGGGGACATAAAAACTTGCTAACAGCCTAAATAAATACGCATCAATAAGAAAGTTACATAAATGATGGTATAGGTCAGCATACAATACAGTTGCTAAAATGGATGTGCCAGATGCACGTGTGCTGATATAGAAAGATTAGGATACATTGTTGAATGAAAAAAAATAAGGCGCAAAATAACATTACAGTAACTTTGTAAAAGCATGTCCTTATATCTTTATGCAAAAAGTCTCTATATACATATATATCTGTGTTTATATATGTTTATAACTCACAGAAAATTATCTAAAACGATAAACAACAGACTCCATGAGAAGAGTAGAAAAGAATATTAAAGGGAATTTTCCATTTTTGTTCTATATGCTTCTTTGTTGTTTTACTAAGAGGTGTCTATTATCTCTATAATTAGAAATACAAAAGAAGTGAAAAATACATAGAAAGGAAAGGGACCTCACCTGCTCTGGGCTCATGTATGTAAAAGTTCCTGTATTACTTGTCCGATTTGCACAGTCTTTCAAGGATGTCACAAGTCCAAAGTCTCCAATCTTTATGTGTTTTGTATTTACTAAAAATATGTTACCTGGCTACAGAAAAAAAAAAAAAACACCCAATATTTATAAGTACCAATTCAACAGACTGTTATCACATTTCCAAATCATATTAACAAGGGCTATTTTTATATTTCCTTATAAGGTATTTACCCTTACACGGGTAGTCCAAAACAGGATACTTAGTCCCAGGTCTCTAAAGTACCAGCTGAGGAAGTAAGGACTTCTCTGTCAGCAGAGAAGGCTTCGGGCATAACTGCCTTCAAATATCTGAAGATATGCTTAGCGGAAGGTGGATTCACTCTGCACAGTACTAGAGGATAGAAACAACCAAAGGCTTGCTTTAATATATCCTAATATACTAATAGTGTGGTCCAAAGAATGGGAATTTGAGAGTCCCCATCTCAGGGAGTATTCAAGGTGGGGCTGGACACTGACTTGGTAGAAATGTTACAAATACGAATCCAGGATCTGTTGGGGATGGAAGTAGAAGCCCTTCAGATCTCTAAGTTTGAGATTCTCAGAATGAGTCTCTTCTCAATAAAGCTGTTAAGATATCCTGTGCAGAATTTCTCCCGGGGATTTCCTTGATGTCAATTTCTCCAGACCCCTGGCAACTTCTTAACAAACCCACCCCCTCTGTTCTTGAAGGCAGGCCACATCAACTGGAAGCTGATAACTAGCACTTAAGTATTTCTGTCCATGTACATCTCTAAGCAGATGGAAAAAGGCGGGGGGCGGTGGGGGACAAATAGGGAGTGTTGTTCATCCTATTCCACCATTTTGTAGGTCGTACTGATGAACACCCTAAAGACCATGAAAACAGGAAGGTTGTTGATAAGGAAATTAATATTTTGCCATTCTTGGGGTGCCTGGCTAGCTCAGTTGGTGGAGCGTGAGACCCTTGATCTCAGGGTGGTGAGTTCGAGCCCCACGCTGGGTGTAGACACTGCTCAGAAATAAAATATTTAAAAATACATATTCTGTCATTCTTGAAAAGGCAACTTTGAATATGACGTTGGGTTTGACGTACACGTGCAGGCTCTGGGAGGTAAGTAATACTCATGAGAGGGCCTAGCAAAGGAGCTGACAGGGAAGAGACCACAAAGTCAAGAAGGCTCAAAGAGAGCTTCCAAGAAGACAGCCGAAAAAGGCTCACGCAGCAATTAGCAGTTAGAGTGGCACCATTCACAATGAGATTGGAATCTACTGCTAATAATGAAGACGGAAACTTGCAGATGCGTGTGGGGTGGGTGCAGAGAGAAAAACCTCCCAATGCAGTATTCAGGTTACCATGTAGGAATACACTGGGTTTGCAAGTGCAACGGCTCCTCCCGCAGAGGTCTATAACTTGACTCTGAGCAACCCTGAGGTTGCATTTACGATGCTTCTAAATATATAAGCTGGATGAGACTGTCTTGTAAAAATAGCAGATCACTTGTTAATAGTTCATTAAAAAGAAAAAATACGGGCGCCTGGGTGGCTCAGTTAAGCGTCTGCCTTTGGCTTAGGTCATGATCCCAGGGTCCTGGGATCGAGCCCCGCATCCTCAGGGAGCCTGCTTCTCCCTCTCCTCCCTGCTGGTGCTCCCTCTCGCTCTCTCTCTCAAATAAATGAAATACAATCTTAAAAAAAAAGCAAAAGAAAAACAATAAGGTCACATTTTGTCTAATCAGTTATGGTATAATAAGGCAAAAAAAAAAAAAGTGCAAACTTTATACAGGAGGTACAGGGAAAAAGGACTGAATCTGCAGACCGAGGCTGACCAAAGAGCCTGGGTCTACAGAGGGAAAGAACTTCCAGAAGCTTTCACTCTAGAAACCTCTATGTCCCTCACCAATATCTTCGTCTAGTTTTTTTTTTCCCTCCGTTTTGCTGTAATATCTTTTTTTTTATTACTGAGGTATAATTAACATATAATTTTCAGATGTATGATGTAATGATTTGATGGTCTAATTCTTCAGATTCTGACAGAAAGTGGTAAATGCTGGTAGACTTTATACAGTAGGGACTTCTGGGGTAAAGACCATTCTCTGGCAAAAAGCACCTATAACTGGTATCGTGTGAAGCATCACAGAGAAAGGTGCACGCCTTCGCTGGCATCTTCTTTCAGGTGGGAGAAAGCAGCAACTCTAGCAGTAAAGCTAGAAAAGTCAGGAGAGGCACGAAGGCTCAGGAGTATTAAAATCCGACCTTTGAACAACTGCGGACCTGGAGCGAACACTGTCTGCAAACAGAGCCGAGAGAAGAACCCCCCGTAACCCAGGGCACAGGCAGCGTGGGAGACAGAGGTGCCAGGGAAAGGAATGGCCAGGCAGTACCTGTCAGTTTCACGAATTCATCCAGAATCATACCCAAACGTCTGCATTTATTTGCAGATTACTTTATAAGTAACTGTGCTTAAATTTTTTATTTAAGTATATATATGATTTATTCCAAAGTGAAGGTATAGCCATTCTAAATCTATTCTTTTGAGCATAGTTCTTATAACATTCCAACTTTAAAATGCACCTTTAAGATACTGTTAAAGAAAGATGGAACCAGGGGCACCTGGGTGGCTCAGTCCGTTAAGCTCAGGTCATGATCCCGGCGTCCTGGAATCGAGTCCCACATTGGGCTCCCTGCTCGGCGGGGAGTCTGCTTCTCCCTTTCTCTCCCTCTTTCTCTCTGTCCCTCCCCGCCCCACCTCATGTTCTCTCTCTCTCAAATAAATAAAATCTTGAAAAGAAAAACGGACGAAAGGGAAGAAAGAAAGAAAGAAAAGAAAGAAAGAAGAAAAAAGAAAGAGAAAGAAAAGGAAGGAAGGAAGGAAGGAAGGAAGGAAGGAAGGAAGGAAGGAAGAAAAAGAAAGAAAGAAAGAAAGAAAGAAAGAAAGAAAGAAAGAAAGAAAGAAAGAAAGAAAGAAAGAAAGAAAGAAAGAAAGAAAGAAAGAAAGAAAGAAGAAAGAAAGAAAGAAAGGAAGGAAGGAAGGAAGGAAGGAAGGAAGGAAGGAAGGAAGGAAGGAAGGAAGGAAGAAAGAAAGAAAGAAAGAAAGAAAGAAAGAAAGAAAGAAAGAAAGAAAGAAAGAAAGAAAGAAAGAAAGAAAGAAAGAAAGAAAGAAAGAAAGAAAGAAAGAAAGAAAGAAAGAAAAGATGGAACCAGGTGGATTCCTACACAAAGGCCTCAAGCCTCCAGCTCCTGGGGGCAGGCCAAAGACACACTATCTTTTATAGGCCAATTATTCCAATCTGCCCCAACAACTCTATACACAGGTGCTTCTGTTTCTCAAGAAACTCTTTCGCCTCATTCCTCATTCCTGGCTATTGCAGATGGGCGGGATAAGCAAACAGCCAAGATCCATGGAGATGAGGTGCTTCTGCCAGATCCAGAGTGATCAGGAAAGGCTACGTAAAGAAATTGAGACCAAAAAAGACAAGCAGGAGAGTGTTCCATGCAAGAACATGAACAAAGGCTCAGTGTTAGGATTCCACATGGCTAGTTTGTGATGGGAGTAGGCAGATTATAGGGAAGAGAGACTGGGGACACCATGAAAAACTCTTCTGTCCCTTCTTTCATTTTGATGAGAAGGCAAAATGGGAAAACAGCTCATCTGGACCATGAAAGAAGCTAGGAAGCCAGCAGAAAATAAAAATACAAAGGTATGCTATGTGTTCCAAGTTTTGGATCAGTACAATTTTCCAATCATGGGGTAGAAATGTCTAACCAGATGCCAAGAAAATTCTAGACTCTGGCTCCAGTAGCTGTGACTGCCCTCAAGAGTAATGACTTAAGAAATTAGGAGAACCATGTTCCCAAAGCCAGTCACAGGAGTCCCTTCTGCCTCTCAAACAAGCCTGAGTAACGGCAGAAGCAGAGACAGAGCGGCCCGTTGGCTGTGCTAACCACAGCAATGATCTGCACAGAAATGTTCAGCTTACGAAAGCTATTGGTGTTTGCAACTGGAGTTTGACAAGCAGCCAGATAACACCAGAAGGGAATGAGCTCCTGCCTATAGGGCTCCTTCTGATTGTCTAGATACATTCATTTGTCCTGGAGATCTTCTGAGTGGTGCCATGGAATGGTATTTGGGGCAAGTTCTGGATCTATTCTAACTTTAAAGGATCAGAGATATTATTTCCTCAGGACTGTCAATCAATTCTAAAACTAGAGAAGATAGATTTAAAATTACTAAATCACATCAAATCTGAAGAGTACATTTTCCATTTACCTTAAGGTCTCTGTGAATTAGCTGTTTGCCGTGTATATACTCTACACCTGCTGCTATTTGTTCATATAATTCCAGAGACAAAGGTTTGTCTGGTGTCTTGCCTCTTCTGTCGTCAATCCATGCCTCCAATGTCCCTTTATCACAGAATTCCATTTGGATGAGAAGGCACTTAATCTTTGCTCTGGATATAAAATTTGCAGTACGTTACATGTAGCAATAAAAATAAATTTATAAAAAATAACCTTTCTTTTTAAAATTACACTTTATCTCCTTAAGAACCCCCAAACATGTCTCAAAACAGAAATCTAAATATAATAAACTTGAATCAAAATACATCATTTTTTATTTAAATCATAAGTTCCCAAATGTCCAGAGCACTGTTAACTATTTTATAAAGTTTGAGCCTGCCCATTCTTTAATGGTAAAAGATCCTTGATCCCCTTTGCTAATAGGAATAGGAACATTAATACAATGGCAATAAAGAAAACCAAAGTTCATTACTACATAAAATAATTCTGGAACGTTTTAATTTACTATCGACCTACTGAACATCTATTTTGTGGAAAGCACAGAACAGGCACCTAGAGAGGAAAAAATGAGTTAGATACCATCCTTGCCGTCATGGGGATTACGGTTTAATAAGAGAGAAATACGGGCAAAACAAATCGAAAACAATAGCGTAAAGATAGGTTCTCAAAGAGAAGTGCCAATAAATTGCTAAGAGATACCTGTGAGGACTGATTTTGCTAACCATGCTTTTATTTTGGTCATGAGGTCAACTAGGTTGGCCTCAATATTAATTTATATTCTTTGAACTTATGTTGGCTAGAAAATAGGAAGAGAAAGCCAAGAATCTGTGGAAAGCTAAAGTCCTGCCTGTATGCTGATGGTCAGCAACCCCTGAAACTAAAAAGCTCTCAATTACATGGGGCAGAGCCGGGGCTGGAGTCGGGAGTCGATGAATGAACAGGTCTCAATGTCCTCGGGATTTCCGTGAGCACGGTCCCCCCAAGAAACACTGGCTGACTTTCAGAAGGAGATGTCAGGTCTTGAGAGCCGCCCTCCAGTCCTTTGTCAGGGGCTTGAGACAAAACATGAGTGATACCAGGTGGGGTACCTGCTCCTAGTCTTAAAATTATTTTCACTGCCCACCACACCACCGTAAGTGGTGTGGCTGTATTCAAGAGAGACTCCTTGGGGCACCTGGCTGGCTCAGTCAGTAGAGCAGGTGACTCCTGATCTGAGGGTCGTCAGTTCAAGCCCCATGTTGGGCATGGAGCCTACTTAAAAAAAAAAATTTAAATTTTAAAAAGAGGGGCGCCTGGGTGGCTCAGTCGGTTAAGCGTCTGCCTTCAGCTCAGGTCATGATCCCAGGGTCCTGGGATCGAGACCCGCATCGGGTTCCCTGCTCAGCGGGAAGCCTGCTTCTCCCTCTCCCACTCCCCCTGCTTGTGTTCGCTCTCTCACTGTGTCTCTGTCTGTAAAATAAATAAATAAAATCTTTAAAAAAAAGAGAGAGAGAGAGAGAGACCCTCTTGACTGCACCCCACCAACCACTTTTTCCGCCTCTGAGAAGGGCAGAAAAGTGCTGGCAGCTGAGGAGGGGCTTCCAGCTGTAGCATCGGTAACATGTTCAAACTTTCTCCACAAAGCTGCATTTACAGCCTGGTCTTAGGTTGTGGCATGTGAGCAAGCCTACACATTGACTGAGATTCTGAAAATAGCTGAGGACAATAAAAAAAAAAAAAATTTTTTTTTTTTTAAGCAAGTTTGGAGCAAGGAATAGGAGCCACAAAAAGATTATTCGTTATTTCCTTACCTGGTGAATAGAGACATAACAGTGTCTCAAACAGTGTTTGTGGTTGTGATATTACTAATTAACGGCCTTATCCGGTGGCCCACACATAGTAAATGACAGTTTCCTCCATCCTATTAGGGCTATGAGAATTCTTTTTAGTTACCTTGAAGGATTTATGCTGTCCTCAAGATGGTAATCATTCCCAGCCCAGCAACCATAGTAGTGAACAATATTTGGGTGATCAAGTGCTGCCAAAGCTTTTACTTCACGCTCTACCTTCTTCCTTTAAAGAAACAGGGAACATAAAAGTGTCATTATACATCCCTGTAAAAACTACAGGTTGAGTAACAGAAGACAGCTATGTATGCTCCCTTAGTCAACGGTCACCCTGGTTCCCACACTCTGAGTGTTTAAAAGGGAAGCCAGGAGCACTCAAAAGGAAAGACTGAACATAGAAAAAAACATAGCTGTTCTCACGCTCAACATAAGACAAAAAGCGGTGACTTCATTAATTCCAAATATCAGACAATTTAAAAGTCATTTGTGGTGGTCTCCGAAATGCCAGCCATGCAAATTTTGGTAGCTAAATCGCACAATTGTATTTTGTTTAGACTTGTGTTAAAATCACTTTGGATTTCACAAGCAAACCCTGTTTGGGCAACAAGGGTAATCCTTAAAGAACATAAATCAGAATTTTCAATGTGTAGCTAAATCGCACAATCGTATTTTGTTTAGACTTGTGTTAAAATCACTTTGGATTTCACAAGCAAACCCTGTTTGGGCAACAAGGGTAATCCTTAAAGAACATAAATCAGAATTTTCAATGTGTAGCAAAAATACACAAAGGAGATCATCTATGCAGAGAAAGTGAGACTACACAGCACATGTGGGAGCTTTACAGGGATGTGGAGTCAAGAGCAAAGATAATTCTATGCTACACGGAATAAATAAATTTGAGATTTCAATGGTGAGAAAGGGTAAGCAAACATTTTATAATTCCATTTTTTAATTTGAAAAGTTCTATATCTACATGACATAAAACTTATAAGAATAAAGGAAGAAAAAGTACTCATACATCAACAGTCCGAATACAATCAGTTATTTTGGATTGTTTCTTATCATCTTTCTTTACACACATTTTTATATACTTGTAATTATAGTATATAGTTTTTATCCTATTTTTCCACATAACAGGTTATCTTTACTATTTTCCTTGTTACACAACCTATATAACCATCATGTATAAACTTTCTCATGTAAGATTTCAAAAGTACAGAAAATTAGAACAAATAGTGTCATGAACCGCTACCTAGCCATCACCCAGATGAAACAGTTATTAATTCCTGGCCATCTTACCCACTTCCTTATCTCCCCTGGATTATTCTGAAGCAAATTCCAACATCATACCATTTCATGTGTAAATATTTTCAGTATATAAGCCTCATTTTTTTAATGACTGCAAAATAGCTATTGAGCAGGGGAGAGAACAAAACATACTTAATTACTTCCTCATTGCTGCACATTTGGTTTGTTCTAATTTCTCACTGTTATAAATGACACTGTGATTGACATCTTTTCATATAATTTTTTCCATCATTTGGATACTATTCTTAGAATAGGTTCCCAGACAGGAAACCCACGGGTCGTAGTGTATAAATATTCCAAGTATATTCTTAACTGTGTTATACCAATTTATGAAGCCACTAAAAATGTCCAAGATACTGTACCCTTATCATCGTTAAGTGTTACCATTAAAAAAACAATGGAATTGAACAGAAGGAGTAATACTCCATTCCTGTCAAGGAAAACGATGTGGAAAGTGGGGCGCCTGGGTGGCTCAGTCAGTTAGGGCGTCTGACTCTTGGTTTCAGCTCAGGTCCTGGGATCCAGCCCTGTCTCAGGCTCCGTGCTCAGCATGGAGTCTGCTTGAGATTCTCTGTCCTTCTCCCTCTGCCCCTCCCCCTGCGTGCTCTTTCTCTCTCTCTCTCTCTCTAAAATAAATAAATCAATCTTAAAAAAAAAATACACATAATGGGGCACCTGGGTGGCTCAGTCGTTAAGCCTTCAGCTCAGGTCATGATCTCCCAGTCCTGGGAGCGAGCCCCACACCAGGTTCCCAGCTCAGCAGGGAGTCTGCTTCTCCCTCTCCCTCTGCCTCTCCTTCTAGTTGTGCTCTCTCTGTCTCTCTCTCTCTCAAAATGAATAAAGAAAACCTTAAACACACACACACACACACACACACACACACACACACACACACACACACACACAAAACGATGTGGAAAGAGAAAGCCTTGTTTTGATGCCAGGTGGTTATGGAGGGATTTCAACTGCAAGGCATTGTCCATGGGACAGGAGGTTTGTTTGGCTGAGACGAGGAGTGGCTAGGACTCCATGCCCGCTTCTCCTCTGCTCACAGCGTTTTCCTAAGCCCGTGTACCTTCCCCATCTCCTTCCCTAGACCTTGAGGGATAGGTCTGTAAGTTACACATAGTACAACTGCCAGAAAACAACAAGGAAGACTGGCGAATTGGTGAGCATGTGATTTAATACCTCCTTACCATGTGCTCTCTTTTCTGAAGGAGTTCTGCTATCCACTAAGTGGGGGGTGGGAGTCAGTAGGTGCAGATAATATATAAAACAACACGGGGAGCTATGGGTTATAGTGGGAACACAGTGGATTGGCATTCCAGAGAACAAGTTCTAAATCCCCACCTTGTGAACTCTACCTCTGAAACTAATAATACACTATACGTTAAGTAACTGAATTTAAATAAAATAAAATTTAAAAATAAATAAATCTCCACCTTGTTACCATAGTAGGTAGTGTCCAAAGATGGCCATCAATTCTTTTCCTCCGCATACATGCACCCACTCCTCAGATTAAGAGGTAGAGTCTACTTGCTCTCCCCTCGAGTCTGAGCTGGCCTTAGTGATTTTGTTTAACCAATATAATGTGGAACTTCCAAGACTAAGTCAAAAGTAGCTTCTGCTGTTCCCTTTTGGGATGACTTGCTCTGGGGACAATCGCTCTTGGAACCCAGGCACTAAGTTGTGAGACGCCCAGGTGACATGAAGAAGCCATGTGGGGGCGCTCTGATTAACAATTCCAGCTGAATTTCCAGCCCACAGCCAGCTCGACTGCTAGCCATGGGTGACAACCATCCCTGGCCAAGCTTTCTGATGACTTCTTTTTTTAAAAAGATTTTATTTATTTATTTGTGAAAAAGAGGCAGGAGTGGGGAAGAGAGAGAGAGAGCACAAGTAGGGGGAGGGTCAGAGGGAGAGGGAGAAGCAGGCTCCCCAGTGAGAGGGCTCCATCCCAGGACCCTGGGATCATGACCTGAGCCGAAGGCAGATGCTTAACCCCCAAGCTTTCTGATGACTTCTGACTACAAAAGCATAACAGATCCCAGATGAGGATGGCCCAATGAGCACAACCAATCACAGGACAGTGACAGATAATAATAACTTGTTCTTTTTCAGCCACTATTATTTTGGAGTGGTGTATTATGCAATAATAGACAAATGGGATAGTTACCAACTAGGTTTTACTTTGACAAATCAGTTTGCCTCTTTGGGTCTCAGTCTCCTAATCGTAAAATAAAGAGAGGAGACCAGAAAATCTCAAAGGTCACTATAAGCTAGGTGATTCTATAACCTCAGTTTTCATCAAGACAGAATCAAAAGAATGATCAATGGTCTATCCAAATTTTTTACTGAAATAACCACAACAAAGTGAGGTTATGTCAGAGGAAGCCAAGCTCCTGATGAGTGACATTTTTAAGGAAGACTAGAAAAAAGTAAATAATCTGCTAATGAAGAAGAGAGAGACATAAAAAAAGAATCATGCACGTTCACACACCTTCCCATTCAAAGAAACAAACATGTACTACTTACTCTTTATCATATTTAACACGTTTAATAACATAAGTCTTCCCATCAATTTTGTGCTTTGCTTTGAAAACCTGACCGTATCCGCCTGAGCCAATAGGTGTTATTTCTGTAAAATCACAAGCAAACCTGAAAAGAAAAATGCCACTGTTATTCTGAGTTCAGTGGTCATGGCCCACCCCCACCCCCACCCAACACTTTCACTTCCCCTTAACGTCACCGGCACAACGGACTGAATAACAAACATGGCTCTACCCTTCTATATAAGAAGAGTTCACTCCACAGAAACTCTTGAATCACAAAGTCATAGTTTCTCCTGCTCATGCTCCCATTGTAACAAATCACCCTAGTAATGACATTCAACTTCTGGCTGCACAAAAGCCATGATAAAGATGCTTATCTCAAGTGTAAAACTTCAGAAGGAAGCACCATATTTGGTTCCCCAGCTACCACCAAGCTGTCATAAGAGAAATGAGCATGGTCTCTGAGCCTACCTACGTTTGTAACTACCTGGTTTTCCCCTCTCTCTCCTGCCCCACATTCCATCATTAAGCCCTGTCAGTTCTACTCCCCAAACATATCACTGGTGTGTGCCCACTTTTCCCCATCTCCAACATCTTCACACCAGTCCAAGCCCTCGTCAGCCACTACAGAACCGGGCTAGCTCGGACACTCCACTTCCCAAGTCTCCTTCCTTTGCTCCAATCCATGAGCCACGCAGCAAGCAGGGTGAAAAACTCTGAGCCTGTCTCTCTGTTGCCTAAACTCTCCAATAGCCTCTTTTTGCTTTCAGCGAACCCCAGAAAGTCCTTAGATGGCCTAAAAGGGGTCTCGTGCTTCCCTCCCCAGCTTGTCTCATGGCACCACACCCTTGCTCACGCACTCCAAGCACACAGCGTCTTCCCCTTGAACGCTCGCATACCGTTCCTACCCTCACTTTCCCACATGTTCTGCTTTTACGAAGCCACAGACCCCACCTCCAGGCGCCCCGACATGGGTGACCCCAGAAAAAGCCTTTGCCTCACCCCTCACACTAACCCCAACAGTACTATTTCCATTTCTTACCATGTCATTGTTTTCCCTTGAGACCTCTGACCATAGATTGTAATTACAGATTTCTCACATAACTATCATCCCCATAAAACTGTGAGGGCGGAAGCTGTTTCTGTTTGTTCCCACTAAAAATCCGATGCCCCACACAGTGCCAGGTATATATGAGGTACTTATTAAATGTTTGTTGATTCTTTATTATTTTTTTTTACAATTGTATTCAATGTCTTCCTGTTGCAAATAGGCTTCACATTTGTTTTAGATATTTTGTTCAAACCCAAACACATAATCTACCACAAGAGGAACCTTTTTTCAATGTGAAATCCGGAATGGAGTTGGAAAATGGAAAACAGGTTCGAGTGGATCTATTCGGATTCCTTCAGGGGTCTTTTAAAAAAAAAATCACTGGTTTACAGAAATATTTACCTTCAATATAAAAACCTCCATGGGTGTCAGAAAAACTCACATTAGTATCACACAGATCTACATTTACCACATTCTGTTTGGATTCATCTAAACATTACCTCTCCAAGAGACAATGATTCTTTGGGAGTCTGACTGTACTAAAAAAATTAACTGTTCAGGGAGAAATAGAATTTAACCTGGCTGATGTACAACAGTCCCTTCAGAAGCTTTTGTCGAACGCGCAAACATATCTTTAAACAGATTTTCTTTTACAAGTTTCCCTCTTACCTGGCGTCCACAGTGTACTTGTTTTCTTTGGTCACAGGAGAGTTAAAGTTAGGTGCCAAACTTCTAAAATTTAAGAGAATATAAAACGCAAATAAAACTCAAATAAAATACAACTTTATGTCATGCGCTAGTTTTTTTATATTTTGAGTCAACTATTAGAATTACAAGGTAGAAAGCGATAACCTTTCTTTATAAAACAATATACTGACAGTTCTCCTCTGTCCACTAATAATTTTTCATTCCTTTCCTGATTCTTTTTTTTTTTTCTTTGCCTTAACACATTCACTGTTGGTGTGCCACCTCTTCTTTCTTCCCTACAGCCTCAAAACCAAAGGAAATAGATCTCCTTGCACCATCATTCTGGTCTTTGTACTTCACTCCTGGCTAGTTGTGAGCCACGCGGCTATTGGAAGTTCAAACCCCGCTGATAACTAAACATATTCCAATTGCTATCTTCCCCCTAAGCCCTCAAGTCTTGAACTTCCTTAACCCCATCAGTGCCCATGATTCCTGTCTGTATCTCCTCCTCCTTGGCTTCTTCGTCACCCAGTTATTGGAACTCTGTTCCCTCAAACCCTGTCCACTCTTCCCATACAGTTTGTCTTGCATATTCTCATCCCTCGTCACTGCCATGATAACCATGGCTGACAACTGGATCATCTTACACACACACACCTCTCTTCTCTCCACCCAAACACCCACGTCGGGAATCATCCCTCCCTGACACATCTCCTACGGTTCAGAATATATTGGTGGCTCATAATGGCTCCTACTGCCATCACACCCTCATTGATGACTTACGGTTATGTCCTTGTTTTTCTCTTCCATTTGAGAAACCAATCCACCATCATTTATATAACACTGGATCTTTTGCTCTTCTTACCCAAGTCATTACACCATCCCTACCCTACCTGCCTGTCTCCAAAATAATGCAGTTCTCTGGAAAGTGCCTCTCCAAGTTCACTTCTGTCAACCTCTTCCAAAATAATGCCCTTAACCAATGACTCTAGTGATCCCCACAGGCCCTTTCATCTACGGTGCAGTGTGTACATACATTCAAAGATTTCTCTACATATGTAAAATCATTTCTTTATAGATTTCAAGCTTTTTGGGATCCTTAACCATGCTTTCTACCTCTGAAATTCCACTCAAAGAAGGGTATATAGTACTCTACAAATACTGAAGACTTAGTAAATAAGGTTAACAACCTAAGTGTGAAACAAAACTTCATTTCCAAATACGTGCACTGCATAATGATACCCACCTTTTCACCTTCTTTTCACTACTTCTGACATTGCTCTGTAACAAAAGAAAACGAAAAACAATTGTAGATGATTAAATCAATTATCTTGCTGTATCTTGTTCTTCTTCCTCCTGTACTGCTAGATGGTTCTGTGACATTTTTTTTTGGTCCATTAGATGAACAGCCTCATCAAGTTGTGTACTCCCATCAAGCCCTGCTTCTCAGTTTACTTGGCTAGATCAATGTTGTCATCTATTCTAGCAACCAGACAGATAAGGCAGGAAGGACAAAAAAGCAATCGGGGCAAGTTCAGCAGAAGCACTGGGTCTCAACAAGAAGGCATGCATCACAGTTCTCCACAGTGCTAAAGACACAGATGGAGCTCAGGGATCCAGTCTAAAATAATTCCCCAAGTGTTTCTTATCTGGTAACCAGCTAAAAATGGCAATGCTAAAAAAAAAAAGAAAAAAGAAAAAGAAAAAATGACAATACTAATAATTTCATTTTTAGCACAAATTAATTTAATTTTAATATTTAGCAAAAAAAGAGGAATCTTCACTATATCTCAAAAGTAAATTTCACATAGCTATTCTTTATTCATATTCACTTTTATTCTGGTAGGTTTTGTAGTATTATCAATTTGGACACCAAGCAGGGAGCATCAAACTAAGAGTTTTTGAGCTCATACCACTTCCCACTGTATGATGATTATAGTATATTAATTTAGCCATTCTGTCAAATGACAATGTTTCTTAAGTCTCTTCCTGTTACAAATGAGGTTGCAAGAACACACTTACATATGTTTCTCTGTACATACATAGAAGTGCTTCTCTAGTAGACATCCCCAGGAATGGAACTGCTTGAAGGCATGGCGTGCACACCCTCCACTTTGCTACATATTGCCAAACTGTCTCCACAATGGTTGTACCAACTTATACTTCCACCCGCAGCACGTAGTAGTTATAATCAGAATACAGCTGTGCCGATGCTTAGTATTGCCAGACTCAAATTTTGCCATGGTGATGGGTTTAAAAAAGGTACCTAACTGTTGTTTTGATTTGCATTTTCCCTACTACATGCAGCAAAGCATCTTTTCATATTTTTGTTGCCTATTTGGGTATCTCTTCTCTGAATTGTCTGTTCAGATCTTCTGTACATTTTTCTGAGTTGCTTTTCTTTTTCTTATTGATTTGTTTACAGTTCGTTATAAACAGAGCACTTATGTAACGCTAATTGTCACCACAAAAATTATCTGATTTTTAAGTTTAGTTCTGATGTTTTAAAACAGGAGCAGACTATATTAATGGACATTTTAAGTAGTGTCCAACTGATAGAAGATAAGCAAGATCACAGGAATATATTAAAACGTGAAGGTGAGTACGGATAGGAAAATGGGAGTGAAGAGTGGAAGAATTTTGCAAGTGAGGAACAGGGGTTAATAAAGAAAGGAGAAAGCCAAAATGCTGCCACATATTAATATGAAATAAGAATGCATGAGATAAAAGTAGAAAAATTATGGTTGAGTACTGAGGCAATTTTTAAATGAAGAAACACACAGAGAAAAAGATCATCGGGAAGCTAGAGGCTAATACTGTACCAGAGGAGATGAAGAATTGTTTACACTGTTGCTGTTACAATTTCCTTCTGGTGCACTTGGTGAGAAATCATTTTCAAGTGGGGATTTAGAAGCACTAGAAGAAAAGGGGATAATTATTAGTTTGTGAATTCTGCCTATTTTTTGTTGATCAGAATTTCTTTCTCTAAATTCTCCTTAAACATTAAACATTTTCATAAAAATGTGCTCTCAGGCAGCAATCTGAATTTGTTAAATTATCACAGTTGTTTGTCCACACTTACGATATGCTTCTCACCGAAGTGTTGTTTCCCAAGTCACTAGGTGAAGTAGTCCAAGAATCACTTGATTCTTCATCTTTCTGAAGGAGGGAGTCATCTTTCTGAAAGAAAGAGTAACCCTTAGGGGTTTTAAGAGCAATTACATTACTTCTCCATACTGGCTCAGTCTCTGTGTGCTAACTACCACATTTATTTATGGATGTTTGATCTGGATTTAAAAAACCACCCTGGGGGCACCTGAGTGGCTCAGTTGGTTAAGTGTCTGCTTTCAGCTCAGGTCATGATTTCAAGGTCCTGTGATCAAGCCCCACATCAGGCTCCCTGCTCAGCGGGGAGTCTGCTTCTTCCTCTCCCCCTCTTTCTGCCCCTCCCCCGAACTCATACACTCTCTCTCTCTCTCTCTCTCAAATAAATAAAATCTTAAAAAAAAAAACAAAAACCAACAATCCTGAGTTGTGAACAGAATTTTGCTCTCTGGGGCCTCATGGCCCCATGGCTCATGGCTCACTGGTGAAACACAGAATGGAGGAATCCCTTTGCTATGTGATTAGTTGTCTTGGCATCATCTAAACACAGTCTCACCTCAAATCAACCTCAGAAAGGATCTTAAAATTTAGAAGTGAAATCCAAAGGCATTTCATACCATTAAGGTTTTCTCTGATTGTATCTGCTCATGTGCAAATTTAGCAGCCATCTGTTTTGCCTCCTGTTTGGTAGCACCTCCACCAACAGCATATTCTTTCTGCCCAATTTTGCATCTATAGTAAAATCTAGGAGAAATGATAGAGAGTATTTACCCAAATGCCAAAAAAACAGTAAATCTAACTTAGGATTTGGAAACAAACACAGATGAACAAAGACCTTAATATAACCCTAATTTAATGGGTACGTTTAGTTTGTATCTTGTAGAAGAGAAATGGTAAGATGGCTGACCAATTTGCCAGAATAACCAGGATAGCTTGATGTCATCAGCTTGCATTTGTGGTTAGGCAAGGGGCCTCGGACAATTATATGAGAACTCTACTGAATGTGGAAAAGCAATGGACATGGTAAGTACCAGGGAGTTACTATGCATTAATTCAAAATTATTACAGTATTATTTGCCATGGAGGCAAATACACTCAAACAGGGTTGAGTCTTCCCTGCTGGGCCCTGAAGGCAGAATTACACTGAGCGGCTGGGTGGTTTCTACAGCTCCTATTCTCCCGGGCACCCCTAAGTAGACCTCTCTCTTTTAGGTAACTTATGCTAGAGTGTTTAATCCCAAGGAGCCAAACAGGTAAGCTACGAAAAAATAGCCTCCTACTTTATTGAGATCGACTCACACAATTCACTTTGGACTATTTCATGCCAATGAATACTCTTCTGTTTTCCTCTTCCTGGTTCTGGCCTAAAAGCCATCAGAGTTAAAAAGTCCATAACTGAGTCAATTCAGAGGACAGTATCCTGAAGCGGTCATTTGGACTATTCGCCATTTAGATTTTTCTCTCTCTCTCTCATTCAATGGGTTGGTTGTAGCCAGGAAACAATCTCCTTCAGGCTCATTTATTTCTGCTTTTCCCAGTTCCTATCCATTCCTATCTTCACTTCCAAAATCTTGGCAACTCTGAAGCTCTACTCCATCCCATCCTTTATAATCCTTAAATCCGGGTCTCCTCACAGCCTATGGCTAAAACCCATTTCTTTTAAGACCTGGTATTTGTCTAGAGAGTGACACCATTTTACCGAATTTGAAGGACAAACACCTAGACAAACGGCTCTCTAATCTGATGATGGTGAAGAGAGAGTCATTTCACCTACGCATGTGGTCTAGTCATTGTCATACAGCGACTCCCACTGTGATCTGTGGGAGGGAAACTCCACACACACACACACCCCCAGCAGGGGCACCCCATTCTCTCTTAGGTCTCCTGCAGACTAAACCATCCAGATATACCTCAGAAATAAAGGATTCCCCAGATTTGATCCATTATGGTATATGGGTCCCAAGTCTTCAGCAATTAAGCATTTTCATATTTTAATTGTGAAGATGACCAGTTGTGTGTAAGTCATATAAAACCTTCCATGCAAAAGGTCCCCAAAAGGAGGACAAATATTTCTAGAAAATTAGACATGAAAACAAGCCCGTTCTATTACTTAGATACAATGAAATAGAAGGAAAAGCTGAACTACATCTCACCTTTCTGGCCCATATTCTTTCGATTCACATGGTTCATAATTTACAGATAGTTTTTCCTTCTGGGCAAGCCTATTCATACGGCCTATGAAATTCTCCATGGATCCTACGCCTAATCCTTCTGAAGAATCTGTTGTTGTCAGTGATAAAGAACTAACTGCCTACAAGGAAAAAAAAAATTTTGTTTAATACAGATGAAAACAAAGATTTAACCATTTTATTTCCTCTATTAAAATTACTAAATGAATAATTTGAAAGACAACCTAGATTTTATGTATTGCCCTAGTCTACTACCTTGAGTAAAAGTCTAAGTATATATTTTCTTCTACCATAAAAAATCCACAAGAGAAAAGGTTAACAATAGGAAAGGAACCATCCTTTTATAGTTTCCTACAGAAAAACAAAATAGTGAACTTTCTTGTTTATCCACGCAAAATACTCTAACACTGTCTAGCTCACTCTACACTTTGTAAATCTCAAAAAACGAGATTACCAATACTGCAGTAGAGCTACATCCTGGATCGCACCTTATGGGGAAAGAGGAATATAACAGCACCATCCCTTCCATTCTTATCTGTACCTTTTTCCTAATCTGGCAAAAGCGTGTCCAAAGTTTTTCTACTTTATTGATCTCGTCAGAAAAAACTTTTGGTTTTATCGACCTTTTTTATGGTTTCTTAGTTTTCTTTTACATTAATGTTTGGCCTTGTTATTATTTTCTGTCTTCCGCTTTTTTGGGGAAAGGTATTCTACTGTTCTTTTCCTAACTTCTTGACTTGATTTTCTGGCTCCTTAACAATTCGTGAGTTTGCAACTTTGCCTGATTTACTTTTCCCGATTTGGGTTACAAGGGTGACATCATCGAGGAAGATTTTTCAGGAAAGTATCTTGAAAGTCAATGTTTTCAAAATTTTCGATATCTGAGAAACAATCCTCTTTGGTCCCACATGTAAATGACTGCTTGTCTCATCTTACGGCCACTTCTCTGCTATCCCGTGGTTTAAAACGAGGCTGTAGACAGCACAATTTTTTTTTCATTTTTACATTTTAAATAATTTCCTCTTTCTGCCTCGATGCTCACAGGATTTTTTCATCATCCCTAGAGCTCAGGACTTTCCCACTGCTCGATGTTCTTGGTGGCTCTGTGTTTTTCTCTATCTGTGGAGTTGCTTTCATCTGCATCAAGGTCTTCCTTTACTTCAGAAACACTTTCAACTGGAATCTCTTTGGATAGTTTTCTCTGTCCTCTTTACTCTGTTCTCAGCCTCCAGGACACCAGTTCCACGAATGCTGGCTTTCCATCACCTGTCCTGCTCATCCGTCGTCCTCCCCATGGCCCCTCCATCTCTTCGTCCTTTGTCCTTCCTCCCCACCGTCCTTCCATCCCTCAGTCGGGTGGAGGGACCCCTGCCAGAACTCATCAGCTCATTTCTGTTTCCTTTCCCATTCACTCAACTTCAGAGGTGGTCTCTACTGCTGGCACTCTAAACGGGTATCGGCAGGCTGTGCCCACTACTTCTTAGATGAACCTCTGACTCAGGGCTCTACAGAAATGGAGATGGAGGAAAAAGACTGTACTTCTGAATGGGAAAGAACCTGCGAATGGCTTTACTCTGTCTGTGGGTGTTCACTCACAGAGTAAAGTTAAAAAGGGCATTAACTCACCTTGCTTTCTCTATTAAGTTTTTCAATGGCTAATTTGGCTGCAGCATTTTTGGCCTCCTTCTTTGATTTACCTTCCGCTTCTGAATATTTTCTCTCATTTATGGTAACTTGAAATGTAAACCTGATTACAAAGACAATATTCACAAAATGTTATAAAATCCATGCATTGTCTAAGGACAAGTGTTCCAGTCACACTGCCTCCTGTGACTGACTACCTTGAAGGTTTTAACCGGCTCGGTATAGAATATAAGCAGTCACCCTCAAACAGCAAAACAGCACATCATCTTCACTCTAGAGCTAACTTATTGACTTCCAAATTGTGCCAGAGTTGCCATCATTCTTCTAATTCATATTTTATAGAGATATAACTGTAAAAAAAAACCCCAGCAATTTGGGGTGCCTGGTTGGCTCAGTTACTAGAGCATGCAATTCTTGATCTCGCGGTTGTAAGTTCGAGCCCTACATTAGGTGGAGCAGTTACTTTAACAAAATCTTTTTAAAAAATAGCAATTTACTTTAAGTTATGTGGAGGTCCTTCCTTAGACAGTTCATAATACCTAAGTACCAAGCTGTGCTTCTGACAGTATGTATTAAGTTCTTCTATAAAAAAACTTGGTGGACGCTCATTGGCCATTTCTTCTAGTAACCTAGAACAGAAGAGATATTTGGAAAAAGTGAGACAGAACATATTTAACCTGATTACCCCAGTCCAGTGTAGGAGACGAAACAGGGTAAGAAGAATCTTCTCTATAAGACTCATCTCAGCCCCACACAAATCCAGAGGAAACTTTCTTACAAAATCTTCTTCTCTCATGATCTGCACACCAAGCTACTGTGTCCAAAACTTTCTACGTTCAAAACTCAGCTGGCCAAAAAAGGAAAAGGATCTTTCTCTTCCACTCTGCTCTCTGCTTCCAGTGAGCGTCAGGGACAGGTTTATCCACCTGCTTGAACTACACAAGTAGAATCAGAACTCTTCATGTTGAGAAGAAAAAGGTTGAGAGTACATACGTAAAGTGAAGTTTATGAAATCATTAAAGATTTCACCATACAGAAACAGATTCCCCTATGAAATCCCAAAAATCTTACCTTTAAAGTTTGCATTAGTCAATTACAGATAAATTTACCTGGGTAAATTATGACCCCAGTTTATGGGTCTCATTAGACCAAGAGAGTAGCAATGATTTAAGTCATAATGAAAATCTAAAAAATATAGAATCTAAATATAGGAGCCAAAACTATAAAACTCTTAGAAGAAAACATAAGGGTAAATCTTCAGAATCTTGGATTTGGCAATGGAATCTTTGTGATGAAGGGCAAAAGAAAAAAGATAGATTGGGCTTTATCACAAGCAAAAACAGGGGCACCTGTCTGGCTCAGGTGGTTAAGCGTCTGCCTTCAGCTCAGGTCATGATCCCAGTATCCTGGGATCTCCGCGCTCTCTCTCTCTCAAATAAATAAATAAATAAAATCTTTTTTTAAAAAAAGTAAAAACATTTGTGTCACACAGAACGCTATGAAGAAAATGAAAATCTACAGAATGGGATATCTATAATTCATATATCTGATAAGAGTCCAGTACCCAGAATATATAAAGAACTTTTACAACTCAACAACAAAAAGACAACCCAATTAAAAAATTGGCAAAGGACCTGAACAGACATTTCTTCTAAATAATCTAGTGCCCCAGGGCCCTGTCCTTAGATCTCCTCTCTGGTCTAACACCCACTCCCCTCTAGATCGCCTCTAGACTTACGGCTTTAAATTCCACCTACATATACAATGATGGTTATCAAAAGAACACCTCTACCCCTGACTATCTCCTGACTCTAACTGCTTCTGTCCAATAGAATGCCTCCTTGAAATGCTCTTGACGCTACCCCATCCACTGTCTTCGCCTGGTCAACTCTTATTTCCTATAGATTTCAGCTCAGATGTCACTTTCCAGACACCCTTGAAGAGGTCCTGGTTCGGTGCTCCACAACAGCTCTTGTCCCCTTTCCTGCAATTGCTTTAAATAACTGACTGTCTTCCAAAGGAGACCATGAGCTACAAGAGGGACGGGGCCCGCCTGTTATAATAGGGGCTCCATAATCAATGAATGAATACCAAAATATCTGCAGACCTCCCCCACCTGCATGACTTGTCACATGCTTTTCTCTTTGCTTTGAAAGCAATATCTGCACCCTCTGTCCACCAGGCAACTCCCACTCATCTGTGAGGCTCACACGTTTTCTTTGATGTTGGAGGGGCAGCCAGTCCTCCTCCAAGGGCCCGCCACTCCACCTTGCCCAGCTCCCATAACAGCCCAGTCAGTGAGCAATCTGGGAAGCAGGTTCTATGTCTTACTCATTTTGTATCACCAATACCCAGTGGCAAGTGGTAAATGCCAAACACTTGGGTGGTGTATAGGAAAATGAAAGAATGACTCATTAAAATGAAATACTCTACTTGAAACCCCCTCGTCTTCTCCCTTTGCTTCATCGGCTGTTTTCCGTGCATCTTTTCTTCATTTATTCAATAAATGCTTAGCAAGTACCAGGCACTATTCTGACAATGAGTATACAGATGTGAACAGGATAAATTCACACCCAACCTGCATTCCACTGAGGGAAGACAGAAATTGACCATGCACAGAAACAGATAACAGGAACGGACAATATGATGACCAGATGGCTGGAAGTGCTATAATGAAATTAAATAGGGATGCAGCATAGAAGGTGAGTTGGTAGATAGGGGCAGAGCTAAGGGGGAGGCAGTTTTAGACATAGTGGTCACAAAAGACCTTTCTTAGGAGGCAATTTTAAATGCAGACTGAATGATGAGAAAGTCCATCATATCAAGATATGGGGGAAGAGTATCTCAGGAACCAGCATGGCCTTTGAAAGGATAACAAAAAGATCAAGGGGACTGCTGCACAGTGAGTGAGGGGAAAAGAGTAGGAAATGAGTCAGAGAGGTCAGCACCATGCACATAGACCTTGTAGGTCATGGTCGGAACCGGTGGATGGTGTTCCAATTGCAATAGGAAGTTACCGGACATTCTCTAAGTAGAGGGGGGATGTGATTGGATTTATGTTTTAAGTGATGACTCTGATACTATGTAAAGAACAGGGTCTGGGGGCAGGGACAGGTGTGGGCAGTGGGCAGAGCATGAGCAGAAGCAAGGAGACCAAGCAAGGATGCTGCCATGGTTTGGGTGAGCAATGATGGCGGCTGGAAGCACGTGGTGGGAATATCTAGAATGTGAGCAAAGGCAAAGCCGTCAGGTTACTGCTTAGTGTCGTGGAGACAATCAAGCTTTAGAGGCCACATTGCTCTGAGCTACACCGTCTCTGAACCTTTCATCTGTGACCTGAAGACAGGAATAAAAACACGTGATTCAGAGGTGGCTGTGGGGAATAAACCAGATGAAGAGCACCCAGCAGAGTCCCCCACACCGTTAACCCTCAATAAATGGTGCTCCTGGTCTGCAATTCTGAAACCCAAAACGCACTAAAAACTGAGGTTCATTTTGTTTTCATTTGTTTTGTTTTTGATAGGTTTCTAGCCCCCTGTCTAGACCTGAGCTGACATGAGCTATTTATAGTCTTTATGATACTTTGTTGTCCACCTATACATTTCACTACAGAAATTGTTTTATTATAGAGGGCTGCCCCCAAATCCTGCTGAGAGCATTCTATAATAGACAGGATTTATGCTGTCTTACCTTTCTAAAATCCCAAACTCTTGGAATACCAGAACATGCCCAAGGGTGTTTGATAAGGATCTGTAGCTGTACCATTATTTTTATTATTTTTAAGATTTTTTATTTATTTATTTGAGAGAGAGAGAATGAGAGAGAGCACGAGAGGGAAGAGGGTCAGAGGGAGAAGCAGACTCCCTGCTGAGCAGGGAGCCCGATGCGGGACTCGATCCCAGGACTCCAGGATCATGACCTGAGCCAAAGGCAGTCGCTTAACCAACTGAGCCACCCAGGCACCCTGTACCATTATTTTTAGGAACCAGTGTCATTTACTTTAGTTACAACCATGAGACCAGACATCAGATTGGGAGGGGATCACAGATATCAAAAGAGCAGTTACGGAAGAGCCCTTAGCAATTAGAACCTGAAGTTCTATCAACTACTCTAAACCCTTGGCGCTTTTAATGCTTTGTTTTGTTTTGTTTTTTGGCGCTTTCAATGTTAAGTAACTGCCACTCATCAGAATGACAAGCCAGTTCGAATTTAAGTGAACTATACGTGCAAACTAAGAATGTGCTGAATTAACATGTTTGAAAAAGTACTTACAAGTCTGGAAAAAAGAAACAGCAGGCTTCTCTTCAACTACTGTCAATAAATCTTGTTTTGATTCTATGTTATCATTTTCCTAAAGGAAATCTCCAGCAAAAATCACTATCGGAGGTTATGTGTCCATCTTCCTCATCTTACTTGTTCCTTCTGGCAGACTCTGAGCTCCCTGTGGACCTAGCCCCTTCCAGGTCCTGCAAAATGCTTAGCTATTACTATTACTATTACTATTCACTAAACATATATTTAAAGAGGCCCTATTACTATTAGGTGCTGGGGTGACACCAGAGCACGAAACCCTGCTCTTGTGAACTTACTAGCGGAGGAACACAGACAAATCCATAAAACAATGTCACAGGCTGATAACTATGTTGAAAACTGAAGCAGAGTAAGGGGGAGACAGTTAGGGAAGGGCGGGGTTTCTTTTACACAGCTGGTTGTTCAGAGAAGGCTGCTCTGATGAGATGACATTGCAAGAAGTACAGGGTAAAGCAAAAGAATGACCCATGCAGGCATCTGGGGGAAGAGCTTTCCAGGAAGGGGAAACAGGCGTGCAAAGGCCCAGAGGCAGGCATGTGCTTGCCTGCCTCCCAAAACAGCAATGAGCTCTGTCTGGTCGCAGTGGAGACAGCAAGGGGCTTTGTCGGCGCCATTTACTGAATTTTTTAAAAAAGATTTATTTATGTATTTGAGAGAGAGCGCGAGAGAGCTGAGGCTGTGGGCAGAGGGAGAAAGCGAATCTCGAGCAGGCTCCCTGCTGAACACCGAGCCCTGCGTGGCGGGAGGCGGGGAGGCTCCGGATGGCTGGAGGCTGTGCTCCAGCTCACGACCCCCAGATCAAGACCTGAGAGGAATCAAGAGTCCGCGGCTTAACCGAGCCACCCAGGGGCCACCACTGACGGAATTCTCAGGAGATGGTGAGCTATCGGGATGATCCGAGAAAAGGAGTGTCCTGTTCTGACTTAAAGGACCCCCTCCTCAGCTGCAGTGTTGAGAAAAGATATGGGGGACAGGGTGGTACGGAGTTGGGGCGGGGGTGAGGGGTGGGGTGGGGTGGGGTGGAGTGGGCTAAAAGGCCCGGCCATGGAGAAACAATTGCAACTATGTAGGCAGGAGATGTTCAGCCAGGGCCTATTTAGCCAATCTATGGCAAATCCAGGCCTCCATATTTCCCATCTGTCATATTTCCCAACTTACCGTTTTCCGCTAGATTCCCCGCCACCCCGCCACCCAGCCACTCCGGCCGAGGAAATTCGTTACTTGCTCTTATAGAGACTCTTGAGGGAGGGGGAGAATGACTTTCAGTCCCCAGCGCGCTGCGCGATCGTTTCCCGGGCTCCGGGCCTCGGACAGCGCTCCCGCGCGGCCGGGCTAGACGTCGGGGGCCTCTCACCAGCGTCCACGTCCCGAACCCGGACTCGCCCTTCGCTGCGCCCGCGCCGCCCCCTACCTGCACCCCAGATCCCCCCGCGCTCCCCGGACGCCCGGAGCCCCGCTCACCCCGCACCGCAGCCGCCGACTACCGCCCGCAGGATCTCGGCCGCTCGCTCTCGCTTTCGTTTTCCCCGCGGGCTCCGCCTTCCGCGGCGGCCGCCCGGCGCTCTCCCGCTCCTGGAGCGCAGGAAGCTGGAGCCTCCCTCCGCGGCCGCGCCGGGCGCACTGCCACCCACGTGCCGCCCCTTGGCCGCCAGGCGCGCAAGGACCCTGCGGGGGCACCCCCTTCCTCTCCGCCCCTCCGCCACCCCGGCTCCCGCGTCTGCTTATGCCACGCCCCGGTGCGCGAGAAGGGTCAGCAGGGAGGAAGGGAGTACACCGAGGTCCCCCAGCAGCGGCGGTCGGCCAAGGTGGATATTATCCACTCCATTTCATGAACGAAAAAAAACAGCAAATTAACCCGCACAGAGTCCTGCTGCTAAGTGGCAAAGCCAGGATTCAACTCAAGGTCAGGCCCGTAAATACCAAAGTACTCCGTCCCCTTTTCACTCTGCTACCTCCTCACCTTTACAAGGCCGGGGGGGGGGGTGTGGGGGGGTGGGGCGGGGGATGAAGAGCCCTGGGGACCTAGCCTTCCCTCAGTCAGTTTCCACCCATCCATCCATTCATTCAACAGGTCCTTGTCTTCGCCGTTGTAAGCACCAGCCAGTCCAGCCATGAGGAGAGCCACCTACCTGCTCCCTGTGGGACCTCGTGGAGTTTTCCTACCAAAGCCCCACTAAGTAGTCCTCTATTTATAAGAAACAGACGCGGTGATTGAGGCGTGCTGAAGACTTAAAACAATACTGACAAGTAGGTGCCATTACTATGCCTATTTAACAGATGAGGAAACTGAGGTCTGAGGCACAGAGAAACAATTCAGTCAGTAAGCAGGAGAACTGGGATTAGAACCAGAAGTCTGTACCCTCAGCATCTTAGCTAGAGTGGGGAGTGAGGTGGTGCCAAGATGGACCTCGCATATACATTCAGTATTCGGCATTGGCTCTAGGAGTCCCTCCCCACTTCTCTCCTACGTCCTTCTGGAATTTCAGGGTATCAATGGCTAAACACTATATTTTCTTTATAGCTTATGTCCTGGGCATGATTTAAATTCCACAAATGTGAAGTACTGGTGGAAGGTTTGTAAGGTAGATAGGAGGCAGAGCCATCTTTCTGGGGCATTTCCAGATGACAAAAAGCTCCAGCAATGGCAGGAACTTGCATGAGACCATTTGCCAGTCTTGTGGGTGTGTGGTGGCTGTGGCAGCATCAGCAGGAGTAACAGTGACAAGTTGTCGTTTAAAGAAAGGAAAGGACAAGCTTCTGTCGACCCACATCACTGAGCTCGTGGGGAGTTCCCTGTGACCAGGTGACTGAGAAAGGAAAAGTTGCATGAAGCACAGTACACTGGCATTAATCAGAAGTGGATTGAGTTAGGGGCGCCTGGGTGGCTCGGTCGTTAAGCGTCTGCCTTCGGCTCAGGTCATGAATCCAGGGTCCTGGGATCGAGCCCCGCATCAGGCTCCCTGCTTGGCGGGAAGCCTGCTCTCCCTGTCCCTCTCCCACTCCCCCTGCTTGTGTTCCCTCTCGTTGTGTCTCTGTCAAATAAATAAATAAAGTCTTAAAAAAAAAAGTGGATTGGTGTTCTACAACAGCCCCTCTGGGAGGTGGCCCTGAAAGATAGCGGGAGAAAGGAAATCCTGCCCGTGGACACAACTTTGAGCAGTACCTTTAGTTGTCACGTGGAAAGGGAGAAAGCTGGTGGCTTGGATAGAACCAGTGTCTAGCAGGTTAGCTGGATCGTCAGAGGTTTGGAAGGAACAAGATCAAAGGATTCGTGATAAGGTGGCCTGGGGAAAACGATGTGGGTGAACCAGTTAGACACAGAGTATGAGCATATTGTGAATGTTCATCAAAGGCATCCTTTTCTGAGGAGGGTTTTGAGAAGCAGGTGGTCAGGAAGACTTCTGTAGACGTCAGTCAGTCTTTTCCCCAGCCACGCCGGGTGCTTGTTCAAGGAATGAGGAGACTGTGGCAGTAGGAACATATGATATGTGTGAGTTCATCAACATGAAATTCTCATCAAGGCTGATCTGGCTGCTGAGCACCCAATATCTCACATCAGGGACCAACTCTGGGCCCCAGTGGAGAGGACCATACGCCAAGGGAGACCAGCCAGCCACTTTGTGGCAGACAGGGAACGCCAGGACCTTTCATCACCATGTGGGCAGGAATTTGCCCTCTGGGGGGTGAACCTTTATTGCAGATATGGATTCAGTTTCCTTCCTGCAATGCTTCTGCCAGCATCATTGTTGGACATTCTGAATACCTTGCTCACCATCATCATATCCCTCACTAAGAAACCCATTTTACAGAAAAAGAAGTGACTGCCATAGGATTCAATGACTTTATTCTGAACCTCATTACCCCAAGCAGGCGGCCATATTGGGCAGTAGGGTGGAGTAATGAAGACTCAGGTATAGCCCCAAGTAGGAGACAGCACTTAGCAAGCTGGGTGTGCTGCCCTTCATGGGCAGTTATGTTCTAAACCAAATTGCTGTTTTTTTTTTTTCATGGCCAGGACACATGAACTCAGGCAATAGTAAAAGTGAGAGGGTTGTGTCCCAAAATTAAACCTAGTCAGGGGCACCTGGGTGGCTCAATCAGTTAGGCATCTGCCTTTGGCTTAGATCATAATCTCAGGGTCCTGGGATCAGCCAGTGTTGGGCTCCCTGCTCAGCAGGGAGTCTGCTTCTCTCTCTCCCTCTTCCCCCAGCTTGTGCACCTGCCCACACACTCTCTCTCTTTCAAATAAATAAATAAAATCTTTTAAAAAATAAAATAAAAATTAAACCTGGTTATGCACTTGCAAAATAGTGTTTCCTATTCCTATGACATTGGGCTGTGTTTCCACTAGGGGACACATAATTCTTTGAATAGGAATTTGAAACTCTAGCTGGATATTGCCATCAGGCCAGCAAGGAAATAAAGGGGTTACTGAATTGGCTGGGGGGTTGATAAGGGAAAACAGTGATGCAGCCACACAACAGAGTCAGGGTCAAGCATGTCTTCAACCCAGGAGTTCCTCCACAGTTGCTTCTAGTAATTTCCTGTTCAGTGTTACATGTTAATGGAAATCTATAGCTGTTCAACAAGGAAGGACTGTTTGGGGCTCAAATCCTTCAGGATTGAAGGTTTGTGTCACCCTACTGGCTGGGAATATTTCTGAGGGCAAAGAGAACAATGAATAAGGAAGTAATAAACACCATCTGTGGTTTCATTTCCTACTGCAGAATAAAGGACTGTAGAAGCTACACATTTTTCTTCTTTGCTTTTTTTTTAGGTATTAATGAACTTCTTTTAATTGCTTTACCTTTTCCTTTTATATGAGATTTGCTGCTGGTGGTGAATTTTATAAAATGGTCTTTAAGTTAGAGTGTCTTAAGGTGGAATTTGTGCCTAAAAGAGAAAAGGAAGGAACATCACATAGCATTGGGTGTAAAGATTCGGGGGATAGGATAAGCATGTTTTCGTTTGAAGGAGGGAACAGCAGCATTAGGTGGGAACAGAGTTCTGTTGTTGGCTTGAAAGATTATTAGTGGAAGCTGTGGGCTGCACTAGATATTGTTAATTTTTATTTAGCTTCCATTCTCACTCCCTTCTATGTCTCCCTATCCCCTGGGTTATAATGTATGGAAGGTTAAAATCACATTTTCCAGATTTCTATGGAGTTAAAATTCTGCACATAATTTTAGTTCTGCCAATGACTGATGAACAGTGGTGCAAGATCTGGAAGATGGAGGGGAGGAAAAGACCACCCTTCTGTGACAGAACGAGCTGACAAGCAAGCACCTGTGCTCAGTGGTGTATACAGGAACTGGACTCCAGGTGCCCTTGTCAGTGCTCCGAGGGCATGGGGCATCTGTGGTGGCAGAACTCTGGATGGCAGATACAGTGGAAGTCTCCATTCTGCCATCCCTTCCAACACATACACGTTCATTTCCTACTAAATCATTACGCTCGACATTCTTACAGTGGTTTCTGTTTCCGGTACTGCACCAGGAGAAACCTCCCTGGACACGGAGCCTACACTGAGAGAGTAGAGTTGAGAAGTGAAGATTAGGAATCAGGTCCTTGTCTGAGCTCTGGATCAAGCCTCACCTGAACCAGACACATCCTAGACAAGTCTGTTAAAAGAAGGGCAGTGCAGTCAATTAAGTGGCTGACTCTTGATTTTGGCTTGGGTCATGCTCTCAGGGTCGTGGGGTTGAGCTCTGTGTCAGGCTTTGAGCTCAGCAGGGAGTCTGTCTAAGATTCTCTCTCCCTCTCCTTCTGCCCCTGCCCTCCCCCGCCCCGTGCTCGCTCTCTCTTAAATAAATAAATAAAATCTTTTTTAAAAAATGAGGGGGGCACCTGGGTGGCTCAGTCGGTTGGGCATCTGGCTCTTGGTCTCAGCTCCGGTCATGATCTCATGGGTCATGAGATCCAGTGGTGAGGGCCTCCGTGCTCAGCTCAGCAGGAAGTCTGCCTGAGATTCTCTCTTCCCCCTCTCCCTTCGCCCCTCCCCCCTCTCCAAAATAAACAAATAAATCTTTTTTTTTCCATGAGAGTAGTCATTTATTAACTGACCAGATTACAAAAATAATCATGGCAGATACCTTAGTTCATCCTTCTAATAAGCCTATTGATCTGGTCTTCCCTGTTACCAGCATCTCCATCTTCTACAAAATGGGTGGTCTTTTTCTTCATTCCCCCTCATGGAGAAGATAATTTGAAGGGCCATAAAAAGTTGTTTGCTTCTTTGAAATGTTTTCCAACAGTATAGATCTCGTGAATCAGATCCTCCATGCAGATGATGCCATATTTACCAAGAGATCGGGCAATCAATGTGTTATCTGTCAGGGCAATTCGCTTCTTGTTGATTTTGCCATAACCACGCTTGTAGATCAATTCATTCACTGACTTCAGATTTGGGTACCCCCATGCTACATAAGGTTCCACAATCCTTAGCATGTTAACTGAAGCCTTGTTGAGCTTAACAAAGGTGCCATTGAAGATCTGGTGAAGGCGAAGAAGCTGCAACACCTTTCGAACCTTTGGGCTCACACCATTGATACCTCTGATCCTGATGACAAATGCCAATTTGGGTTCTGCAGAGGTTGCCAGCTTTTCTTGCCATCCTTGCCATTCGAATCTCAGTTCTGTACATCTGCCTATATTCCTTGTGGTAATGCTTAGCTTTTTCATAGATAAGCTTCCTTCTTGCCTTTCGAAGCATCTTCTGAGCAAACTTCTTCCTCAGACGCTTGATCTTCAACTCTGCGAAATTCCTTCGCTTCTTCTTAAGGGTTTCTGGCACAGCAGGAACCTTCTTTTTCTTCTCTTCTGCACCCTCCATGGTTCCAGCTGGAAAAGAGGAAAAATCTTTTTTTTTTTTTTAAAGAAATTCATTTCTATTTAAACACTTAAGGACATAGTATGGTTTTTGCCCAACATCACATTTCCAGTACAGCGCTGCACATAGTAGGCACTCAATAAAGATTTATTGAATAAATTAGTGAATGAAGTGACTTTTTTACCAAGAAGTGGTTTTTAGAATATTAGATCAGTTAGGATGCTTTTGATGTAATAAACATAAAATCAAACACAAATTGGTTTACAGTAGAAAGCAGAGGAAGAGAGGATTCTTTTTTTTTTAAGATTTTATTTATTTATTTGACAGAGAGAGAGAGCACAAGCAGGGGGAGTGGCAGGCTGAGGCAGAGGGAGAAGCAGGCTCCCCGCTGAGCAGGGAGCCCGATGCGGGGCTCGATCCCAGGACCCTGGGATCATGACCTGAGCCGAAGGCAGATGCTTAACCGACTGAGCCACCCAGGTGCCCTCATCAACTAAAAGAATTTTTAAGAATTTTTAAGAATTTTTATCCAGTCTTTCTTGGTGTTCTGAAGGAAGGGTTTTTAGTTTATGTCATCCACAATACTACCAGAAATAGTAGCCCTGCAGTCTTTCTCAAAGCAATTTTATCTAACTTCTATGAACCATTCTATTCTTAACGGTAAAGAAGTAAAGATGTAAAGATTAAGGATTGTTAAAAGGTTTTTTTCCAGAACATGCTTTACCTTCTCTTGTAAATTCCACATGACTACCTGGGCCTCTGTGGTAGAAAAGCCTTTATGCCACAATAACACAATCTCTAATATTTAGCTTTGAACTAAACGTTGTGTTAACTAGAAATATAAAGCCCCTTAAGAGAGGGGCCTCCGTAGGGCCTCCTACAGAGACATGTACAGAGTAGATGAGCAATGCATTTTCCTTGAATCATATGAGGACAGGATTTAGTCATCGGACTTCAGTGCTGAGCTGGAATTACATTTCCCCCCAATAGTAAGTTTGAGACAGCCACCACAAGTGCTTTGATCCTCAGTGAGAGATAGAGGAATTATTCTGGGAGGACAAAAATTTGTGCATCATTGGGAGAGCTGTCTCATCTACACTCAAACACCGATTTATGTGTGTTTCTGATAATATCTGCTTATGCTCTGATGTGAACCCAGAGCATGAAAGAAGTGAAAAGCCCAGCATCCCCCATTAGCGAGACTATCCCCTTTGGACAGCTAAATGGCCTTTCCCCCAAAAGCGAGCAAACAAGTCTGAGTTCAGAAACTTCAAATGTTGTCAGTATTATTAAATTCATGTTATTTATATCTAAATGTTATTGAATTTTCATTATTTGGTTCTTTGATTAACTTCTTATTTCATTATTTAAATTTAATTGTTATTCATCAAAATAAAATATCCATGCCTGCAGCATTAACCAGAAATCAAGCTTGGCAATAGGATTCATGCTTCAGCTTTGCTCCTAGGGAAGTGCCTGCTAAGCACTCTTTGAATTTTGCATCCATTTCCTGGTTCTGAGTTTCACTGAACAAATTTTTCCAATCGCCAACTTCACCTGCAACACACACAAAACAACAGACCCGGACATCTGTTAGAATATTTCTTTCTATCTTCTTTTTTTGGGGGAAATCGGAGGGGGAGATGAACTACGAGAGACTATGGACTCTGAGAAACAAACTGGGGGTTCTAGAGGGGAGGGGGGTGGGAGGATGGGTTAGCCTGGCGATGGGTATTAAAGAGGGCACGTACTGCATGGAGCACTGGGTGTTATACGAAAACAACGAAGCGAGGATCATCACATCAAAAACTAATGATGTATGGTGACTAACATAACATGATAAAATAAAATAAAATAAAAAAAGAATATTTCTTCCTGATTTTTTTAGCTACTTTATTTTATTTTTATTTTTATTTTTATTTAGGTGTAGTTGACACACAGTGTTACATTGGTTTCAGGTTCAACAACTCTCTAAGTGATGCCGTGCTCATCACAAGTATAGCTCCCTTCTGTCACCTGTATGCAACACCTTACAGTTCCACCGAGCTGTATTCCTAATGCTGTGCCTTTTATTCCTGTGACGTATTCATTCCATAACCAGAGATGTGTACCTCCCCACTCCCCTTCACCCCTTTTGCCCATCCCCCCCCCACTATTTCTTCTCGATTTTACCATTTTTCAGTGCGGCATTTCACTTTGAAATGTGAAAATGACACATGAAGAAAATTAGTCTTAAGAACGAATGTAAGTCTTGTAAAATTAACAGTATCACTGGGGCTTCCCCATTGGTGGCATGGGAGGTGATGTGCTTTTTACATCACTGAGGGGACAATAGACTTCAATGATCTATCCCCACCCCTGTCTCAAGCCTTGAGACCTAAAATTCCACTTTTTGAGAGTCATTTTTTTTCTCTGTGAAGTCTTTTAAATACTTTTCCCCTTGAGAAGTTGTCATTTTACAGCAGGTTTTTGTGAAGACCTCAGATACTGAAAATTTTGCAGGAAGTTATTATTTTCCTGAGATTAGTAAATGTTTTTCTTATTACTTTTAAAAACAAAGGAAATTACTTCTTTCTTTAGAATCTTTTGGTGATTTGGGTTGAAGGTGCAAGTTCCTTGTTGCATAGCCATTTGAAATGTCTGTTTATTAAGAGGGTTTGATGACAGGAGGAAATGCTTAGATATATGAAGGGAATAACGTAAAACACAAAACTGTTTACAAATGTCATCCGCTGACATCACAGAGTAAGGCTGGAAGAAATATGCCAAAAAAGTTAAACATGCCTCTGGTGGGAGAAATGTGGATAATTTTTAATGCTTTTGCACATTTTCCCGTGCTTTCTGAATTTTCTACGAGGAATATTGTAAAAATTTTAAATTATTACTTTATTTTTGAATTTTTCTGTTCTGAATAGTGCTTGATTAACAATGTACAGAAAAGTCCTATTTTTTCCCCTCCTTTAAAGTTCATCAAACAAGGCATAAAAATCAGGGATAAATTCAGGAATCAAACCAAAGCCAGATTTATATTCAATGTTCCATTCACAGTGAGGATTTTAAATGGGTCTTCATTTGATAAAGTGTAGTAGAGTCAAGTAAACCCATGTTCAAATCCTGACTCCATCAATTATTAGCTTTGTGGCAATGGACAAATTAATAACCCTGAGCTGTGGTGCCCACATTAGTAAAATTAAGGAATCAATATCTTTTTTTTTTGCTATAAAATTTATGCCCAGCAAAAGGTCTAACACACGATAGATGCCTGATAAATGATAGTTGTCGTTGTGATGTGTGCTGGTTCTAAATCACATTATACTTTTGTTATATATGCAACTAAAAAGCCTGGTAATCCCTAAGCTATATTATCATAAATTTATGTAAGAAATTAGAATGCTTTAATGAAATTTAGGTAAAATCATCAAGTGACAGACATAGCTAGTTGCCTATCCAATACTCATTATCTCTTCCTTCCTTATTAACAAAACCCCGATTTTAATTTAGTAATAATGTTCCCACCTTAAAAAAAAAAATCACAGTTCCCAGGCAACAGGGCAGAGAGAGGTGGCCAATGAAGTGTACAAAGTTACTGATGAGGCTTCCCACAAAGTTCTTTAAAGGGACCCCACTCAGCTAATACACTTAATTCTGTCTCTTGCTAGTCCCTTATTTTAATAAAATAATACTTTAATTTTAATGTAATGGCAGTGTTCTGGCTGCTATCTTGCCATCACAAAGTGACAAGCAGAAAGGTAGAAGGAACCTAGATATTGCAGACCTGCCAGACTAGTTCTGAACTGACTGTGTCAAACTTCTTGTTGAGGGAGAGAAAAAGGAAATCCCGTATTAACTTAAGGTCTAGTTATGTGGATTGCCTATTACATGCAAATTGTGGGTGTCCCAGAAACCAGGGCGACTTTACCTTTGCAGAACAGAAACGGGCCAACAGCACCATGTGTTTCCCGGGACTTTGCTCACATTGCTTGGAAGGTACTCTGGGCTGACATGGTTTGAATCTGCTCCCCAGTTAAAGAGAATCCAAAGAACTCAGCAATTTGTTTTATTCCAGCAGCCAGGTTCTGAAGACAAAATTTTCAAGGATAAACTTCTTTGTATGGGAATCATGCCATAGCAAAGACAGGCTTCTTAGCCAGAATGGATTTATTAAGCTTAGCTCTCTATTTATCTCACTATCTTTAGACTTCCCTTGATACTTCTATATCAATATTCAAGATGGCCCTACATGATATTCTGTATTGATTTTACTTTGTAGTTTCAATGTATGACTCTTCCTGAACTCTTCAGGATACAAATAATGACAGTAAGCGTTAAGTAGTAGGTAAGAATCTTATCTAAGGTGATACTAAAAAGCACCAGTCTAGATGAGCTGAGGAAATTAATGTAATTGTACGTGCTCGTTCCAATTCTCTTTTCTTCTGAATTCTATGTTTAATTCCATTACGAAAGTCTAATTTTTGGAATCATAAAAACTAGGAGTCTTGAAATTTATCTTGTCTAAATACCCTTGTAAATCATGAACCTCCTCAACAGTATCCCTGACCACGAAGATTCAAAAATCTCCTAGAACAGTTTCTTAAACTGTATTCTACAGAACATTAATTTACTTTAAGGTGGTTATAGATGTTTCATGAAAAAAAAAAAGGAGGGTGAAGGGTTGAGGTCAAATAAGTCTGGAATCCTTTCAGTTAAATAAAGATAACCTTTTTGTTAGTTTTTCCTACAGGATCTCTGAATCTTTACTATGCCAGCTACAGTGTGAACGTCCCAAAGGAGTAGCAGTCCCCAAATCCATTTGAATAGGCAACCTCTAAGCAAGAATTATTAACATCTGGGCAACACTGACATTCCATAGAACACAAGTTTTAGAGACATTACTCTTGGCTAGAAGGAGAACAGATTAAATTGGTATGTTCTTTCATGTTTCATAGATGCACTCTATCAACGGAAGGGACAGGTTCAGTTATACTTTCCTTTGATAAGAATTTCAGGGGAGACTGGTGTTAAGAACTCACTTCCACTAGAAAGCATCTGACATACTCCCTTCTTTTTAACATACTTTCTTCACTGGAGTTCCAGGACCCTGGCTTCCTGTCTACCTCAATAGCCACTCCTCTGTCTCCTTTGCTGATTCCCCCTGTTTCCCAAACTCTCTCTATGGGGGACTCCAGGGCTCAGTCCTTGGTCTTCTTCTCTTCTCCATCTGTAACTTACATACATGGGTATGTAATCTCATGTGCCAAATTTATACAGCCCAGAACTCTCTCTTCATTCAAGACTTTTATACCCAACTGCCTACTTGACCCCTCCATTTAGATGACTGATAAACATCTCACACTAAACATACCCAAAACCAAACCCCTGATCTTTCTCACAACTCGCTTTCACCTACTGGCATCTCCTACTCAAATGATGACAACTCAATCCTCTCAGTTGGTCAGGCCAATAATATTGGAGTCTTATCTGATTTCTCTTTTTCTCTCACCACTCTTTCTTCCGTTCAGTCCAGCAGGAAATCCTATTAACTCTTCTTCAACATATATTCAGAATTCAACCACTAATCACTGCCACTGCCCCTTCTGGCCTGAGCCATCATCTTCCTTTGCTTGGACTATTGCAATACTCCCTTCATGGGTTTCTCTACACTGTCTTTGCTTCTCCCTAGTACGTTCTCATACACCAACCAGAATGAACCTATTAAAAACACACCAATTCCTATCACTCTTCTTCTCTTACAATGGCTTCCCATTTCACTCAGAGTGAAAGCCAAAGGAATTTCAATGGCCTGCCACATGATTCCCATACTTCACTCTACCTCATTCCCTTGCCTCTGTTCTCATTGGTTAATCTCCCCAGGCTCAACCCTACTGACCCCGCCACATTCACCTCCTTCATGTCACTTAATGATGCCAGGAACACTCCAACCTTAGAGCCTTTGCTCCAGTTGATTGTGTATGCCTGGAAAGCTCTTATTCCAATTACCTACTTGGCTCACTCCCTCTCTTCTTTAGATCTTTGCTCAAATCACTTACTTTCCATGAGGTTTCCGCCAACTACCCTATTCTATACTGGGATATGTGCAGCATCCCAGTTCCCCACCCCTACCTAACATTTCCAATTTTCCTTAATCAGCTATGCCATTTTTGTCTTAAATATTATAAACATTAAAAAAATATTGTGTTTATTATTTATCATTCTCTCTCACTGCCTTCTTCAGCTAGAAGGTAAGCTTCTCCAGAGCAGTGAACTTCGTCTGGCCTGTTCACTGATGTATCACAAGGGCCTAGAACAATGCTGAGCACTCACTCACTAAATGTTCATGGATAAACAATTAAAAAAAATAACATCATATGGAAAAATCAATTCACAGCCAAATGCATATTCAATTAAATCTCAACTGAAACCTACCTACTATTTTTGCCATTCTTAAATTGGACCATCTATCATAGCAGAAAATAAAGCAGCCACTCTTAATCATAAGTTGCTAACCATTATTTTATTTCTGTTTAATAAACAACCTAAGCCCCTATGCATTGTATTTTTTTCCTAGCCTCTCCCACATATTTGGAATATTCTTTTTTTTTAACTGAATACAATATTCACACAACCAGACATTAAAAGTAAGTGCTCCATGTTATATTTTATAAGAAATTTTGCCATAGAATGTCAATAATCATAATCTCACCTTTTTCAGGTCTTCATATAATAGGAACTTAACGTTTTCATCATCAAGATGTTTGTTCCAATTAACGGCAAAATCAAAATAACTTCCCCAAGAAACTAAAAACACAGGGAAAAAAATTCTTAAGGAATTTTAAATAACTGAGGCTAAAATGATAGATGGTTAATTTATGCTCTAAAATATAAACTATACATATGTGTATATGCTCAAACAAGATTTTTTTTAAAGATTTATTTATTTTAGAGAGCACACATGCCAGTGGGGGGAGGGGCAGAGGGGGGAGAGAGAGAGAGAGAGAGAGAAGCGGACTTCTCGCCGAGGAGCCCACCAAAGGGCTCCACGAGAGGCTTGATTTCACGACCCTGAGATCATGACCTGAGCCAATATCAAGAGTCTGATGTTTAACCGACTGAGCTACCTAGGCACCCCTCAAACAAGATGTTTATTTGTTATTACAAATCTCTGCTCCAAAAGAATTGGCATAAACCATTCCTATTGTCAGATTTCTATTCATCTTATTATTTTCATAAATAATAACACAACTAAGCTAGTTGCAAAAGTGGTTTGATAAAAACTATCAGACATTCATGAATATTTAGGTGAATAAAATAATTCAGAAATAGTGAATGATACATGAAAACTGACAGTACCAGAAAGAAAGAAATGATGAGACAGATATTATCTAGATCAGCATTGCCCAATAGAAATTTAATGCAAACCACAACTGTAATTTTTATTTTATTTAAATTCTATTACAATCGAGCCCCACATCGGGCTCTCTGCTCAAGTGGGGAGCCTGCTTCTCCCCTCTCCCTCTGCCACTCTGCCTACTTGTGCTCTTTCTCTCTCTGTGCATCAAATAAATAAATAAAATCGTTTAAAAAATACTTGATGTATTTTTTCGACTTCTAAAACTTTGGTTGAAAAAGTAGATTCATACACTCAACTTGTACCAAACTTATTTAAAAGTCTCCAATAACTGAACTGAGTATCTGTTTTTAAGTTTAAATTTAAGCTAATTCAAATTAAATAAAATTTAAAATTTAGCTCCTCGATTGCACTTGTCACATTTCAAGTGCTCAGTTGCCACATGTAGCTAGTGGCCCCCATCCTGGACAGTGCAGATCGAGACACTGATCAGCTGTGCTGCTTGCGGACTGTGTGACTTTGAGCAATTTGCTAAACCCCTTTGTACCTTAGGATCCTCATCTGTAAAATGGGGTTTTTAGGAGGTTTAAGTGAATTAACACATATCAGATGCTTAAAACAGCCCCTGATTTATAGTATCCACTCAACAAATTTTAACCATTATTGCTATATCATTAATAATAGTAATATTCTCATAATTATTATTATTATCATGAAGCCCTTGCTTTGAGCCAGGCTGTTTCTACATGTTTTATTTGTTGTGGCAAACTCTGTAAGTTTCATACCCATATCCGATACACTTCCGTTTTTGTTGCTACCCAAACTGATTGCTTGGGTCTAAGCCAACTGTGAGAATTTGGGTTCCTGTTTTTCAGCCTCTCTCAGAGCTGTGGTTGGCCAGCAAGACACAAGCAGGAGTCTGCTGGAAGGTTTCTAGCAAACCTGTTGCTGTCTTGTTAAGTCTTCTTCGTGAACTGAAGGGGATGCTTGGAAGGACAGTAGCCAACTTGAGAGTATGTTGCAAAAGGGGCAAAAGGGAGAGGCCAAGGGAATGTCAGAGGTGTTGGCCCGACATCACTGGGCTGGGCAGCTGAACCAGCTGCCTACCTTCAGGCTTCTTGTTTAGTGAGAAAAATAAAACACAATCTATTTAGGCCCCTGTGGTCAGGTTTTCTATTCTTCCAAATACACTATTAATTGGTACATTTTATCCTTCAATCTTTAAAGCAATCCAATGTGATAGGTTTTAACAATTTTTAAACCTGTTTTGTTGATGGGGAAATAGAAACCCAGAGAAGCTAAGTCACCACTTCAAGGTCACAGGGTTAGTAAGTTATGGGTATTGTCATCTTTCGACAACTGTCTGACACAAAAGCTAGGGCTACCAAACAAAATGCTATACTGTCCCACTTCCTGTAGGTCGGATACTCTTCTCCTTACTTTAGAAGTAAAGAAACCAAAGTTCACAGCGATCAAATGTCTTGCTCAAAATCACCGAGGCATGAGTGATTTGAACATGGGTTTAAGTTCTAGCTCTGCTCACTGGGTTATATAAGACTGATGAATCACTGAACTCTGCCTCTGAAACTAATAATACACTATATGTTAATTAACTGAATTTAAATTTAAAAATTAATTAATTAATCTAAAAATGTTCTAGTTCTGCTACTTAATGGCTGCGTGACCTTCTTATGCCTCTATTCCCATCTTTATAAAACGGGGACAATAATAGTATTTATCCTCGTAGGGTTCTTATGAGAAATGAAATTTAAAAACGTATGCAAGGGATAGCATATAGTGCCTGGCATGTAGTAATTGTTCAGTAAGTGGTAAGTATTTTATTCTCTCTAATGTTAATTATAATATATAGTAGTAAGTGATGAAGCCCAATCCAGACCTCTCATTCCAAATCCTGTATGTTTCCCAGTACGTTGAGCTTCCTCCCTGGGTTGAATTTAACAAGTTTGTAAGGCAGACACTTTATTCAAGTTAAGCCCAGCACATTTTATCATTGTCAATCAAATAATTAGGCTGAAAGAGTGGCTAGAGCCACAAAGATTTCCTACGATAGATTGTTCCAGTGATGACAGCTTCTCATCACTAAATGCCCTCTCATGTCATCAATGGGGGGCAGTTTCAGACTTGCCTTGACTGCCTCCTCCAACCAGTCTCAGTGAGTGGTTTCCAGACAAACTAAACTTTCTTCAAGGTGCTTCATAAGCACCTTCCGTGCACTATTTTTTTCTCTCCTACACCCCAATCCCCATACTTCATCTTTCCTTTGGGGCCAGTACTGACTGCACCCAGTGTCCATGCATGTGGTTGCTGGGCTGGTCACCTTCAAAAGTGGTCCTCTTGGAGCGACCTGTCAACAACTTCCTTTCTAGGGTCATCTGGCATTAATTCTGCCTTCTACTCCCTGTAAGACTCAAGAGAGCCACGAGTCAGAGAAGGCATCTTTAATCTCTGGCCACTCTACCCATGGGGGGCAGAGTCACCAGTACCTATAAGCAGTGGGACCCCTGGCAAGTGATTTAACTTGTGCAAGGGGCGACTACTGCCTTATTCATAGTTTGTTACGGTCCTAAGCGAAATTATGCACATACAACACCTACGTTAGTACCTGGAGCATCAGTAATTGCAGTTAGCAATAACCAGAGGTGAAACAACAACATGGTCTAGCAAAGCTGATTTCCTTTCTGGCAAACGAATATCTTAGGTGTGGGTTTTTAAGATTTTTAAATTTTATTTTATTATTATTTTTTAAGTTTTTATTTATTTATTTATTTATTTATTTATTTATTTATTTATTTAGGTAATCTCTATCCCTCAACATGGGGCTTGAACTCACAACCCTGAGTTCGAGAGTCACACGCTCTATCCACTGAGCCAGCCAGGTGCCCCTGTCCCATGTCTGTTCGATGCCCACCCCCTACTCATAGTCAACATATGAATTGCCTAAATTATTTTTAAAAACACTAATGTATTATTGTTTGATGAACAGAACTAGTGGTGCTATAAAACTTCATTTAAAAGCAACTTTTCGGTTCCTGGATCCTCCTTAATCTTCTTTCTTTACTGTAAGACACATTTGATTTTTTTGTACTTAATGTGGTCATCTGTTGAAGTAAGAATTATTTTGCCAACAGCTATACCTTGTCCTTTCATGAACTGTCTGAAGAATTCATCCCAAGAGCCATAGCTTGGAATATCAGGGACATCATTGTGGAAATGGAAAAAAGATACTGCCGTATCTTTAGGGTTTCGAAATATCACCAATATCTAGGGAAAGAAAATTAAGTTAGTTTATTCAGGTCTATGTTTTGAACTTTGGAAAAGTGAAGGGGTGAGCAATATCATTGTGTAATCCTGTATACGACTTAATTTTGTTAACATATAGAGAAAGAAGGACAGTAAGAAATTGAAGAAGAGGGGGTAGCAGATGGAGAAATTTGGGGAGAAGGGAGAAAAAAGAAGAAAAAGCACATTGATGTTGTAGCAGAGAACTTCTGCTAATGAACTTAGTAAAAAGAGTTGTATGTAGAAGATATCGAAAAGGAAAAAAGAGCAAACTCGTTAGAATCGTCATAAGGGCATGACCTGGGAAGTTAAAACGCCAAGTAAAAATTGCAAAATAATATTAAGGAAAATGAAAATAATGTTCAGAGTTTGGTGGGAGAAGATCAAACAGTGATAAGAGTAACCAACACACCTATTGTTATGTACGCATGACACGAAGTTTGCTATTATATGTGAAATTCAGAAATAAAATGTTTCAGACCTCAGGTAAATAATGCTCACCAGAAAGAACAACAACAACAACAAAAAACCCTTCTGCTTGTTTTCCTAGATTGTACTGTTTTGTAAACACTCTAAATATCTTAGTGGGATTCTGAAATCTATTCACTATAAAACAGATTTTAAAATATGTTCAATTCTAGGTATATGTTTTATATCCCAGCTGAAAATGCATTTGCTTTGCATGAAACAATAGCAAATATAATCTGAAGAAAGAAATAACATAAGAAATACTAAATCTCACAGTTCATTTATTAAAATTCTAAAGATGCAAACTTCATCACATAGCTCAGAAAGGCAATATCTAGACGTTAAAAACTTCAAATTGAAATATGAGTAAGAAGGGACACTCACCTTGGCTTTATTCTTGAAGATGGACCCAGGTAATTTGTCATAATGGAGGTGAGTTGCCAAAATCCTTGGCGATGGAAATTGTTTCATTCTCTTAAAAATATACACAATAAAGTGAAAGTGTGTGTGTGTGTCTTATGGTCAATCATCCTTAAGTGTAGTATCTGAATGGTAGTTTCAAGCATCGCTATTGTTATGCTTTTTCCATTTCCTCCTCCAATTTTTGTTTTGTTTTGTTTTTTGTTTTAGAGAGAGAGAAAAGAAGAGTGCGCTTGCGCACAGGGGTGGGGGAAGGGTAGAGGGGGAGAGAGAATCTTAAGCAGTCTCCACCCCCAGCAGGGATCCCTGCGGGGGGCGGGGGAGGGGCGGGGGGGCTGCTGGGCTCTATCTCACAACCCTAGGATCATGACCTGAGCCAAAATCAAGAGTCAGATGCTTAAGTGACTGAGTCACCCGGGCGCCCCTCCTCCAATTTTTAATTTTTTTCTGTTTTCTTGCTTTGTGGGGGTGAAGAATGGAGAAAATCATAAACAAATAATTTAAATCGTCCTTTTGGACTTCCTTATAGGAACTGGCTTATCTTTTTTTTTTTTTTTTGGTCGTTTTTTGAAAAGTTTACCTTTTCTCGAAATCACATCAAATTCTTGTGTTCAAGACAAGCTCATAATCTGCGGTCTACTCTTTGACTTAATTTGGCTCTCTTCTATAGTCAAGGTCTTTAACAGAAATATTTAAGTTTTTCATAGCTCCTCCAAACCTGTTTTTAATATCTAGCTTTTTTTTTTTTTACCAAAAGAATTCCAGGGGCATATGGGTGGCTCAGTCAGTTAAGCATTTGGCCTTCAGCTCAGGTCATGATCCCCGGGTCCTGGGATCAAGGCCCACCTTGGGCTCCCTGCTCAGCAGGGAGCCTGCTTCTCCCTCTCCCCCACCCCCACTCCACTCATGCTCTCTCTCTCTCTCTCTCAAATAAATAAACAAATAAATGAACAAAATTTTAAATTTCCATTCAAATATCCCAACAGAACCTGAAAGTGCACAGTCACTTGAATATCTGAGAAATATTTTACAAGAGAAATTCTTGTCAGTGTGAGGACTCAGTCATTGATTCTTTGTGTGTGTGTATCCACTTCCACTGATAATTTAAAAAATGAAGTTATCTGCTTAATCTGCCAGGGGTAAGGGTTTCATCTTAATATTAGGCCTTTAGTACGTTATATGGCCTAAGCTTCAAGTTTATTTCCACACTTGTAGAGGTCACTCACTGCTTGGTCACATTATTTCCAGTGATAAAATGATATTTAGATATTTATAGCCAATTGTTCTGTAAAAACTTAGTGGAGATTCCAACTCAAGCAAGGGCAAAAAATAAAATGAGGTTTTTTAAAAAAAAAATTTAAGGGGTGCCTGGGTGGCTCAGTTGTTAAGCGTCTGCCTTCAGCTCAGGTCATGATCCCAGGGTCCTGGGATCGAGCCCCACATCGGGCTCCCTGCTCAGCGGGAAGCCTGCTTCTCCCTCTCCCACTCCCCCTGCTTGTGTTCCCTCTCTCGCTGTGTCTCTCGCTGTCAAATAAATAAATAAAATCTTTAAAAAAAATTTAAGTCAATGATATGGGTCCAAGTGGTGATTAATAGTCATAATACTTAATTTATATCAAACTGTCCTAATTTTTAGTTTTGAATGTCACTTTTACATTCATTCACAGCAATCCTCTCAGGTGGGTATTATAACCCCCATTTTAGAGATTAATAATAGGCTTTGAGGTTTTAAGTGCTTTGTACAAAATCGCACAGGTGGTGATTTTCCGATTAAGTTGTAGTGTGCTGTTTCCACTACACTGCACGGCCAAAAATCACAAGACATATGAGAAATGGTAAAGTTCCTAAAAGGATTAGAAAAATACCCAGGGAGAAAATGAGAAATAACTGTAACAAAACTGATATGCATATAATAAAATGTCGATGAAAATGTAATATGGCCAAACTATAAGCAACGTAAAGACTGTATGTTTATTTTATTTTATGTTTTAAGTAATCTCTATGCCCCAATGTGGGGCTCTAACCCACAACCCTGATATCAAGTTGCATGTTCCACCAACTGAGACAGCCAGGCATCCCAGGAAAATATATGTATTTTAGGAAAGTCTTCTGTAAAGTGAGTAACTGCTGAGTAAATCTCATCTTCTTACTGATTTCCATTTTAAAATAGGGGCGCCTCGGTGGCTCAGTCAGAACATGCAACGTTTGATCTCCAGGTTGTGAGTTCGAGCCCCACTTTGGGTATAGAGTTTACTTTTCAGAAAAGCTGGAAAACTGGGTAAATGTTAGCATCAATTGTAAAGTTGATGCTAAACACCCTCTTTAGAAAAAATGTTATGCAATGGCCTGGACAGGGGGAAACCAGTGGGGCTTTTCATTGGCCCATCGTTTCTTACGTAGGAAAAAGCTGCTGAAGACTCCTGTCCACACATCCTGAGCCAGTCCTGACCGCCCACGTCTGGGCCCTGATGTGGCTGCTAGCGCCTCGGATACCTCCTGAGGTTGCAGCCAACCACAGGCAGGATGCACACTTACCCCCCACTCCAGCCCACCCCTCAGTCCACGTACATCTCATTTGCATGCGATTTTTTGTGACTTTAGTCCGATCCACGGAAATGGGCTTCCTTCCACCTAAGATCCAACTTTTCAGTTTATATTTGTCATCATGCCAAGTGTCTCTGTCATTTTCCAGAAACCACTTTCTAAGTCTCAATTCAATGACTTATTTCTTAGTAACCCAGCTCTTCCGTCTGCTTGTTGGGAGTCTTGGTAGTAAACACTTCTCAAAGTTTTGCTGAGACTGTGGTTCCCCCTTGAATACAGCTTTCCCTTCCCGAATGCATTTCTGGTGTGTCTAGGCAGGGCCAGGGATGGTCTTCCTCTCACCTGTCCTATCCGAGCCCTGAAGTCCTCAGGCAGATCCTTCCTCCCACCTTTTTCTTGCCTTCCCTGGCAGGGACCAGCGCATCCTGTCTCACACCCAAGCCCCACTTAATTATACTGATAAAGTGAGTAATAATATATGGTAAGGTGAATTAGAACAGGTAGGATGACCTGTTAGAACCTTTACACACACCAGTGACTTACTCTCTCAGCTACTACTTGAGTCATCCCGGAGGCAGGGACATTAAAGGTAATGTCTTCCTGGAAACCTCTGGGGACTGCTGACATAAACTGAGGGTAGGATTATCTGGGCCTTAGAGGAACCCTCCTGTTGGCATCCCACCCAATTCTCTGTCTTCAGAGACAAAGCTTTTTTGTTTTAATTTTTTTTTAAGATTTTGCTTTTTATTTTTATTTAAGATTTTTTTTTTTTAAATAAAGATTGTACTTATTTGCAAAAGTGTGAAAGCATATGCCAGGCGGTGGGGGAAGCGGGTGTCGGGGTAGGGAGAGAGACAAGCAGACTTCACACTGAGTGCCAAGCCAGACTGGGGCTCAACCTCAAGACCCTGAGATCATGACCTGAACCAAAACCAAGAGTTGGCTGTTTAACTGACTGAGCCACCCAGGCTCCCCTAAGATTTTTTTTTTTTTAAAGATTTTATTTATTTGACAGAGAGAGACACAGCGAGAGAGGGAACACAAGCAGGGGGAGCGGCAGAGGGAGAAGCAGTCTCCCCACTGAGCAGGGAGCCCAATGCAGGGCTCGATCCCAGGACCCTGGGATCATGACCTGAGCCAAAGGCAGATGCTTAACGACTAAGCCACCCAGACGCCCCTAAGATTTTATTTTTTAAGTAATCTCTACATCCAAATGGGGCTACAAACTTACAACCCTGAGATCAAGAGTCACATGCTCTACTGAACGAGCCAGGCAGGCACCCCTGGTTTTAATTTTTCTTCAGGTTTCTCGGCTTGCTTTCCCTCCTATTTTTCTTTTATAAGTCGGCTGTGCAGAGGTTAAGAAGCTCGAATCGGAAAACTTGGGTTCAAATCCTGGCCCTGCCATTTATTAGCCCCTTGACCTTGGGTAAGTTTCTAATGGTTTTATCTTTTGTAAAATCGTGATGAGGTTATTTCACCATGAAATGAGATAATCCTTGAAAAGTGCTGGGATAATACGGTAAGCACAAAATAAGCTGCCATGATTTAAGTACTGTACTTTCTGAACACAAAACTAAAAATATCCCCCAAACGGAAGAATTCTTTCTATGATAATTTACTATAAGTTTAAAGGCTGTTTTGTACTAACCTGGTATTTTTCTGGGTCCCCACATTCAAGAATTGGGAATTCTGGATATTCATACTTTTTTTTAGATTCAGCAAATATCAATTCACTAATGATGTGGAGAATCCAATTTGAACCTGTAAGAAAAACAAAGAAAGCTCATTAAGGAGTCTTGATATAGCAAAGGCATGTTACTTTCACATATATATCATAAAAATTAAAACCTACAGCCATCCTGTGGTATGTGCAATGTACATCTGAAATAAACTGGGCTATAAAAGAAACAGAGTTTTGTGGAAACAGCACTTCTTATGTTAGTACAAAATTCAAGTTATCTTATTTTTCAGATTTTTCCTTTAACAAGTGGCAATGTTTCTTGAATCTATCATATGTTCCTTACAGAACAATGTTATGTTATAGAAATGATTTTTTATTATATATCATGTATTATTTCCCTTATGTTAATGAATATTTTCTATAGGAGTATTATAATTTTGATTTTATTAAAACCCAGCATCGATTAACAGAAAAATATCAGATGAAGATGGCTTTAATAAACCTAAGTGATATTTTTCTGTTAATCGATGCTGGGTTTTAATAAAATCAAAATTATAATACTCCTATAGAAAATATTCATTAACATAAGGGAAATAATACATGATGCCAGTTAAAAAAAATCAAAAGTAGATTGTGAGATTTTATGAAATAGGAGAATTTAGATTCTTAATGTCTCATCCTCCATTGATGAATCACCATGTAAAACTGGTTTGCAAAACTAAAGGATTGATGATGTTTGATCCTGAAAAATAATCTATTACGTGGAAATCATCATATGTATTATAGATAAGGGCATGCTTTTGTCTTTAGTCGAGAATCAAGATGAAAATCTTTACTGTTGTCAGTGCTTGATAGCAAATGGACTTCCCTGCATTCACCTTTCTGGTAGCTAGCCCCACCATGAATCCTTTCTGCATCCATCATCCAGCAGACCTCCTCCCTCAGACACCGAGGTTTCTAAATCTAGCAGTTCTAGTGATTGATTTCACAAGTTATGCTCTTAACCGTCTTTTTATTTTTTTAAGATTTCATTTACTTATTTGACAGAGACACAGCGAGAGAGGGAACACAAGCAGTAGGAGAGGGAGAAGCAGGCTTCCCGAGGAGCAAGGAGCCCGATGTAGGGCTCGATCCCAGGACCCTGGGACCATGACCTGAGCCGAAGGCAGACGCTTACCGACTGAGCCACCCAGGCGCCCCTGCTCTTGACCGTCTTGATCATCCTCCCACTGCTTTCTGGCTAGCTTCATGCAGCGATGAACTGCCCTCCTCCCCGACCTTGGCTTTGCACCCTGCCCAACTACTCACGATGAGAAAGTGCCCTTGTAGAAAATGATTTGTCATTTACCACACTTTGGATAAGATGCGAGCACTATGTCATCACTTCTGGCCTCAAAGGTGTCCAAGGCCTGGAAAGTTTCTGAGGTGCACATGGTGATTGGGTACGGAATTCCCTGATGAGTGAAAAACAAGCAAGAAAGTGCAGTTTCTTTTGATTTTTCCAAAGCTTCGTCAATGTAGTCAATAAATTTGGACTTCCTGGCCATGCTGGCTCCCTGCTGATGAACCTGTTCTGTGGTCGTCCAGGGACAGCAACGGCTTTTAATGGAGTTTCAGGAGGTGGAATAAAGGGCTCCCCCAGTTCACATGAGAAATAAATCATTGAATTCTCCCCCCCTCCCCCCCCACCTGCCGGTTTGCACGCCCACCTCTGACAAAAGGCAAACCGCAGGTGCAGAGCAGCGTGAGGATCAGGGAATATAACCCCAGGGGTTGATTATATTACCATCATAGACAATCCTCCCAAGGAAAGTAAGAATAGAATCCATTACCAGAAGATAACAGATATTAACTTTCTAAGAAACAGTTCTTTAACTGAATCAGACAATTTTCCATCACAGAATTGAGGAAATTTTGTATGTCAACAGAACATACCTTACTGAGTCAGGTGGTAGATGTAGGAGAGCAACTTTTAATCTCCATTTTACAGCGGGGAAAGAACAGACCAGAGAGGGTTCCTAGTTGGATAGGTTTCTGGGTTTCATTATATTTGTAATAATGTATTTTTAAAATGTTTTTCAAAAGGTAAAATTGGAATATCTGACTGTCCTACTATTTTCATATTTCCATAAACCACATCCCTGTTGGAGATCTTATTACTTACATAACAATGGGATGCTATTCACTGTAGGTGGGAAGGTTGTGTATTTCAGAATCTCCCTCCCAGAAAAGAAAAGGAGTAAGACTGGACTCCCCGCCAAGCTGCTTAGTGGGATTGTCCCTTACATTATAGTCTTTGTTTTCCTGGGGAAGGTAGAATTTAAGGCATTAATTCACATGTTGCTGTTGTCCTTTGCTTGCTTCTTAATGAGTAAAATGATAAAAAAAAAAAAACAACAATATGCCTGGATCCTGTTTTGATACTAATGCCTGTAATTATAGGAGGATTTGGGGGGCTGATTGTGAGCTCTGATTCTTCTTAGTCTCCCTAGGCTGAGGGCGGGCTGTCAGTCTTACAGTTCTACCTACTTGACTCTTATTTTTTTCTTAAGATTTTATTTTTTAAAGTATTCTCTACACCCAGTGTGGGGCTCCAACTCACAGCCCTGATTGTATTCCACCAACTGAGCCAGTCAGGTGCCCCTCCCCCACTTGACTCTTAATTGTCTGCATGCATGGTGGAGGTAAACAGCATGAATGTGTAATTACCTAGATTATATGATACATTTGCACTGGTGTGCTTTCGAGTGCAGGTGGGCCTCCAGTTCTGTACAATCCCATTTTCTGTTTAGCTCCTCGATCCACCCAGGCCTGACATAAGTGATGGGGGACCACTTAGAGGGCACCGCCCTGGCTTGGCTCACACTTCCTGGTGGCATCAGCACAGGAGGTTTGTTTAAAGCTCCTTTCCTTGAGATTAAAGACATTGTTCCCTCTTAATGTTTTTTCTTTTCATTTTTTTTCTAGGCTATGGACTTATACCGGGCGGCGGAGGGGGAGAAGAGAGAATTCTGGAAAGAGAGAGAGATTGAGAGGTTGAGAGAGAAAGAGGGAGAAAGAGAGAGCGAGAGAAAAAAAAACTTGGTGACCAAAAATGTCTAGGGTGATTGAACTCTAGTCTGATTAGTAAAGCAGGGAAGCAAGAATCAAGAAGCATATGGCTCTTGGAAACAAACTGAGGGTTCTTGGAGGGGAGGTGGGTGGGAAGACGGGGCAACTGGGTGATGGGCATCAAGGAGGGCACTTGATGGAATGAGCACTGGTGTTATATGCAACCAATGAATCACGGAAAAAAAAAAAAAGCAGCAGCATATGGCTCTTGTGTGCCAATTGGCCCAAGGCTGATTTTTAGGGGCAGGTAAATCGGTGCCTGCTACGCCATCCTCCTATTTATGTAGTAGAGTGCCCCTTCAGGATTAAGTTGGGCTTTTCCCCTCTTCTTTACCAAGAGAAGTGCTACTTCCTAGTGTAGTATAGGATTGAAATTTACTTTGGAATCCCACATATAGGGAGAGGGTGTAACCTCTCGGTATTTTGGGGAGTTTATTAAAAAACTGGCTCCCCTCTTCAGAAGTTGAACACCAGGAAGTCAGGGATGAAGTCTAGTTAGTGGATGCTGGAAGCATTCAGTGTCCAGGGCAGTTTAACTGGTGACACTTTGGCATCCTAGACTGGGGGTGATGGAGAAGCACCCCACTCCAGCACGGGGAGTGGGGGTCCTGCCCCCACTTCCCCTGCCCCAGGGACAGTGCTGCCAGAGGCTGCAGGTGCCACTGCTCTGTGTCCTGTGGCCATCTGAAGGGAAGGCTGGGTCATCACCAGGATCCTGGGCTTCTCTTCTCCAGTAGGTGCCTTTTGTCAATAGAAACGATGGGTCATCTAATCTCTGCAACCTCTTGTCAGCTGACGGAGAGAGCTTTATTTTGAGGATCCCAGACAGGTTGCTCTTTCTCTTTCCGTGGGAAAATGGACAGCAAACTTCCCAGGTACTTATTAATGAAGAGATCCCTGCTGCCCCTGCTCTTATGACCACTACAGAGGACTGGGACTTTGGCCAACTTCTGTGCCTTGGGCATGATGAAGCAAGGGAACTTCTTTCTGGTCACTTGCATCCCTCTGCTGGAGTTAGCAAATCAGGGTCACACTGGGGAATGTACAGCCTCCCAAAGGAGCCTTTGGGGGGGGGTGCTGGAGACTTAGAGGAGGATGAATAGGACTTAATGAACTGGGGATCTTGAGCGTTTGCATTCCAGGGTTAGGGTTGGGGCAGGTCAGTTACTCCTGCCTACTGAAACAGGTCTGCAATTCTAACAAGCTCCCAGGTGATGACCATATTGCTGATTCTTGGAGACTATCACACTTTGGGTTGCAGAGTGTAGAAAAATAACTGAGCACAGGTTTTTCGAGTCAGTGTCTTAAGTTCAAATCCAATTTTGTCTCTTGTTAACTCTGTGATTGTAGGCAGGGCTCTTTCCTTCTCTGTGAAATGAGACACTCATAGCACCTATTATGACATAGGGTTTTTGTGAATATTAAATAAATTAACGGACATAGCCCGCAGTCTGGATCTGCTCTCAGTAAGAAGAGCACGATAAAAGGTAATTTGGCGTGGGGCGGGACCAACGCCAGGAGGGGCGGGGCCGTGCCAACCCTTGCGCACGCGCAGTCGTGCGTGTAAGCCCCTCAGGTAAGAGAGCAGGGCTTCTAGCTGGGCGTCCTGACTCGGGCTCTCCACAGAGCGGAGTGGGGCAGGTTTTGTGGGGGCCTTGCTAAAGTTCTGGGATCATACGGAGGGAAGTTGGGTGTTACTATACCCATTCGGCGGGAGGGCGCGGGACAGGCCCGAGTGTTTCCGGGTCGCTTGGCGACCTTGTCGCCGCGGCCGGGCGGTGCGGCCTGCGTTGTCCGCGCGAGTTGGCCGCGGGCCGGGCGGGAGCGTCCGGGGAGCCCGGGCAGGCGGGAGAGCGCGGGGGGCCGCCGGGGTGCACCGGGGACCCGGGGGGCGGGGAGCCGCGACGGCCTGAGGATCGTGGGTAGCCAGCCTGAGGCAGCTCTCGGAAGCCTCGCTGGTGCCTTGGTTTTGGACCGTGGGAACCTGGAAAAAGCGCTTTAGCTAATTAAACCCAGGGATGCTGAGAAACCTTGCTCTCCAACATCTAGAGTGCGAGAGACCTTGCTGTTTGACGAATCATTTTGCCTGCGATGCTGAGCCGCGTCGATTTCCAACTGCAGTGCATAGATGAAGCGTTTTCGGACGCAACATTGCACCTTTAAGCTTGTGCACTCTGAATCAGCTTCTCAGCCCAGTGTGATGTGAACCCCATGACACACAGCGCTGCTTTTCTTCGAGCCCATTCGAGGACTGCTTTTATTTTATTTTATTTTATTTTATTCATTTATTTTAATTAGGATTCATGTCCAATGCGGGGCTTGACCTTAGGACCCTGAGATCAAGAGTCCGTGGTTCCACCGACTGAGCCACCCAGGTGCCTCGAGCACTGCTTTAAGTTTCACCTAAATTCCATCCTTCTCCAAATTCTCGTCTAGTCTTGTTCTTTCTCTGCCAGCTAGTAAGCCAACTTTGTCGTGGACAGGTATGCGTTTGGTGGTCTTTATCAACTAGGCTTTAGTAGTCGTTATAAACACCTTGCCTGAAGCTTAGCGACTTGTAATGTAAAATGTGTATATATATATATTTTTAAAAGGTAAATGCTGTAGCAGTGTTATTTGTACTTTATTTTTTGAACTCTTAACCTCACCTCCGAACAAAACCAAATTTTACTTGGATTCCTTTTACTGCGGATATTGCTGCAGGCAGGCTTATTTTTAATTAAAAACATTTTTTCACCCATTGCACATTAAAAATTACCCCAAGAGAGGTCCCTGTATTGATCATGACTTACTTCCTGTCAGGTACAGCATTGTAAACAGCAAAACAGTTTTCCATTCCCACCCACTCAACTGCCTGTTGGTTATACTTAGGTTCTTAACTTCCTCTGCTTCATTTTTTTTTTAAGATAATAAAGTTTTAATCTTTTAGTTCCCAGGGTGATCGCATTATCAAAATGAGGGAAGGGAATTTTGGAGGGAAGGGACACCTGGTAAAGAGATTAATAGGATAATCCTACAAAAGTAGAGTATTTAATTACCCCACTCTCAGGCATTGTGAAAAGGAGTCAAGAGGGAATGGCGGTGAGCAGAGAGCTGGGATTGTAGAGTATTATAGATCTTACCCTCTCTGCAAAGAGGCAGAGAACAGTATGACAAAGAGCATACATTGGGCAGTATCAAAATCCTGAGATTAAAAAGGACTGGTTTCTCCTGTTGTTGGGGTTAGAGGGAGGCAGAGAAAAACTTGCATTTACATTTCATATATTCAGTAAGTCATATATGCTATTTTTTTTTAGCTTATTATATAGCCCTTTCCCTTGTTCAGCTTTTATGTTGGGAGAAAGAGAATGAAGACCCAAACCCTTTTTTTGATTAGCTTTTGTTTTAGTTACAGGAAGAGAATTAAGATCTAAAGTCTAGTTTGCCACTTACTGGGTGATGGTGGTCAGTTTTTCTAATGTGGTCCAGGGCCTCTCGTATAGAAGCCATTTGGGAGTTGCTTGCAAATATGCAGATTACTGGGATGCTAACCCTAGATTTGCTGAATCAGAATCTAGGGGAACTACAGGACTGGGGAACTGCAGATTGAGGCCCAGGAATGTGCATTTTTAACAAGTCTTTTGGGTGATGTTATTTAGTTTGACAACTACTGTTAGAATAGCAGCTCCTCAGGAACAAGTTGGTTTGTTGCTCAACTTTGTATAAAATGCTTGGGCTGTGGAACATAGTTCAATATATGTTGTATAAATAAATGAAAACTCCAGCTATGAAACATATACAACCACTTATAAAATAACCTTACCTTTGTAGGTACTTAAAAAGAGCTTTCACATATGGTGACTGTTAGATCATATCTTAATTCCTAGTTTGGCTAAAAAAAAATGATTTACCCTATCTATATTCTATATTCTTAGGCAATTAAAAAATCTCAATTCCATAAGTTCTTTTTTACAGTGCTTTTTTTCAGTTTCATCTCCCTTTTGTGCTTTATCCAGTGGCGTCTTTGGTTCATTGTGTGGGGTAGAGATTGAAAACTAGGAATGTGGGACATATCAAATACAAATAAGCATACAGTAACTTCAGGGTTTTATCCCTGAATCATTCCGACTGTTTTTGTGGAAGTGGTATTAAGTTTGTGTATGCTCATTCAGGTTTACATGTTATTTGTTATTGTTGAACTTAGGATGGCCCGCACTATGGAACCAGTGGCAAAGAAGATCTTTAAAGGAGTTTTAGTAGTTGAACTCTTGGGCATTTTTGGAGCATATTTTTTGTTTAATAAGATGAACACAAGCCAAGGTAATCCTAATTCAGAAGTTAATGTTTTCTAGAGGGGTGTGCAGTTTGCTAATGCATTGAGTTACTAAACAGCATTTTTAGAGAAATTGCTTCTTCAATGTATTAGGCATTTTGGGTTGCTGGAGGGGAGGGGGTGGAGGGAGGGGGTGGCTGGGTGATGGACATTGGGGAGGGTATGTGCTGTGGTGAGCGCTGTGTATTGTGTAAGACTGCACAGGCCTGTACGCCTGAAACAGAACATTATATGTTAATAATATATGTATTAGCCATTTTTATGGACCCAAGAAGAAACTTGGTGTTAATTATTGTGGACTTAATGACTCTTCTCCCTAAATAATGTTATTTGTAGACTAGGGAAAATGTTTCACACTTCAATGGATTTTACTCATCTGGGGCATAGAGCAAGTATCTGGTCTGGCTTAATTTGGGAACACAGGTGAAGAAATTCAGCCTGCTGCTTATATCTCATTGTTGGGTAGACTGAGTAGTGGTTGCAGAGCTGAGTTGTCAAGTAACCAGTTTCAAAGGCTATCAGAGTTCCTCCTCCGTTATCAGTAACTGGGCACTTAAAACCTTTCCCATGCCACTGGCTGTCACTGAGAGTGCTGTGACACATTCTGGAGGGAAATCTTATATTAGAGCCCTCAACTTTTAAAATGAGGAAGGGCTGTTTTCTCTTTCCCTGGAGCTGGTAATAGTAGTCCTGGGGGTGGTAGCCATCTTTGAGACTTGTCATTTATCCTCTTAAGGTTTTTCACTGGAACACGGTGCCCCAGGATGCTGCTGGATGCTCACAAAGTCACTTCCGAAGTGTAAGGGTATAAAAGAAAACATCCAAACAGTATATAAAAGCAAATTCAAGTTTCTAATTCCGTAACAAGGTAAAATGGAATCCAAAAAGAAGTTTTACAGATTCCATTTTACCTTGCTACGGAATTAGAAATAAGACTCTACCCGGTTTTTGAAGTTGATCTAACTTCATAGTTACATAAGGGAGTTACACATTAACACTGAAAACTTACTTTTCTAAATAAATTACATCATATATACAGGCCAAATTTGAAAAACTCCAAAATAACTATGGGGGGCAACAGGCGAGACAAGTGCACCCTATACCCTGTGCAGGAGAGTTCCTGATTACCAGAAGGGCCTTAACCACATTTCTCATCTGTAGGATTCCTAGCTCATAGACCCTAAAGGTAGCACTAAATTATGGCTCCATGTTTTAATACAATGAATGTCTAGTCATGTCTAATTTTAAGACTTCTTTTTTTCATCAGATTTCAGGCAAACAATGAGCAAGAAATTTCCCTTCATCTTGGAAGGTAGGTTTTTTCTTAAGAGTATAAAGTTTAAAGTAATTTATGACCAATTAAGGGTTAAAGGACTTTCTACTTTGTGATGTCAATTTCCAAGAAAAATTACTCTTTATCCCTATTTTAGCTCCTTCTGAGAACACAGGGAAAATTCTGTTTTGGAGATGAGTAGTTACCAGTGGTTAAAAACTTTGGAATGAAACATCTGAGGTGGTGGTGACAAACCACAGCTTAAAACTTTGTCACCTCTGGTTTGCTCATTTCTTGGAGCTGTTTCTTTCTCTGTCCAGTAGTGGTATTAATGTCCCCCTTATGAGTTGTAATGATTAAAAAAGATGACATTATTAATCACTTAGTACAATAATCTGGTATAAAGTAATGCTTAATAGTGCTCATTACAATGATTAGTACAGATGCCAGAGGGCTTGTACATGAAATATGTATTATCTTTTTCATTTTACCATGTAGAAATAAGGAAAAGAGGTTTGATTTCTCTCAATACAGTTTAACACTTTTACATGATTTTATAAATGACAGCTATATTTATTTATAGTTTATTACAAATCCATTGAACAGTCTGGAATGTATGGAGTCAGAGAGCAAGATCAAGAAAAATGGCTGAATAGCAAAAATTAGGAGTAAGTACAATTTAATTTATAATTTATTTAGAAAACTCCTTTGCTTTTTAATTTTTTGAGTGGTTTTGGCCTCTTTTTGAAATTTTTCTTTTTCTTGATGATACTTCTCACATCTCTGTTGTGTAGCCAGTCATCGCGTTCAGCCTCCCATCTAAGCTGTTTGAGACCTTTGTGGGGGAGAAGAAAGATGAGCACACCACATTGCAGACTCCTGGCCCCACAGAACAAAACAGGAACTTCTGGTCTGCCATGGCTTACAGTCATTTCCCATCCCCTATGCAAATTCCCTGCTTTTGTTTGTTGCTTTCCTTTGGCATTTATTATTAAAGACTACCGTTTAACAAATAAAAGACTAGGAGAAGAAAGGAACAAATGCTCTGAAGATTTTATTTCTCCTGAACACTTTCACTGGCAAAACAGAAGCCAGTAACTATCAATATCAGAATTAAAATGTCTATAAAGTACTTACAAATTCACATTATATAAAAACAGCCTGCCTCCCTAAAAAAACTAAAGTAACTGTGTAACATAAAGACTATATACTCCCAGAACAGATGAAAAAGCCATTCCTTCCAGGTTATAAGGAACCATTTTATTCATCCTTACTAAAAACGGTCCTCCAAAATATATTTACATCTTCAGAAGTTGTAAGTTAAGGCCATTTAAAAACCTCTAAAAATTTCAAGTTACTTGGGGTGCCTGGGTGGCTCAGTTGGTTCTGTCCGCCTCTTGATTTCAGTTCAAGTCATGACCTCAACATTGTGGGGACTCTTGATTTCAGTTCAGGTCATGACCTCAAGATTGTGGGATGGAGCCCTGCCCCTGGCTCTGTGCTCAGCAGGGAATCTGTTAGAGATTCACTCTCCCTCTGTGCCACCCCCCCAATAAATAAATAAATCTTAAAAAAAAATTCAAGTTACTTACTTGCATTATCTTTGTTAGCCATGGCATTCATGCCAATGTTATCAAACTTGGATCCCATATTTTCATCCAATAGGTGGCCAAACTTAAAACAGAGATACATTTATTAGAAAACTCAAAACAATGTGGAATAGCTAACTTCTTAAAGTAGTGTATTAGTCTTACCTCCTCAGCAGATACAAATAGGTTGGAGTCACTGAAATTTCCTTTCTTTTTTTTTCTTGGTCCTAAAAAAAGTATAAGCCTAGATTATTAAATTGTAATCATTTCCAATGATTTTGGAAAAATACACTTTTTTTTTTTAATCGGAGTATAGTTGACACACAATGTTATATTAGGTTCAGGTGTACAACAGTGATTCAACAATCTTTCAACATGGTTTTGTAATAAAAAGGTTGCATTTGGGTTAAAATACAGAATTATAATTATCTTCTAGCACCATTAAGTAGCTGGCATTTAAAGACAAGTAGAATTTAAGAGTTAGTACCCTAATAAAATTTCGAGATGACACCGGTGTCTTCCTAACTTTCAAATTTGGCCACTGATCAAGGTTTAACCGTTTTCCACAAAGACTGACTACAAAGTCAACCATGGTTGAATTTTGGAATCCTTAAGGCAAACTGTATATTCTATTTAAGTCAGGTTTTATTCTTTGGTCCAACTGTGAAGAAATTGATGGAAAGTATGTTTATTATGTTATAAATGAAATTTTGTTTATACTTCTCAAAGTGGTTCTCCTGAACCTGTAATTCTGAACACATAAACATTTCAAAATAAACTAAAACATCTATTTTTAATATTAATTTTAATTCACACGTTTAAAATCACATTATCTAAAAATATATTAACTAAAAATACTACTTTTATCCATTTTCACTTTTCCTGGAACAGTGTTATTCAAATTCTTTGCATCTACTAGGGCCATTTTTTAAAAACATCTTTAGTAGGGAGTAAAATTCATCATAAAATTCAGGTGTTTTTAAGGGTATAATTAAGTATGTTTTAGTAAACTTAGTTGTTCAACTATCATCACATTGCAATTTTAGAATATTTCCATCAACTCCAGAAGATCCCTGGTGCCCATCTGCAGTCATGTGCCCTCGCTGCAAGAAGGCTTTGCCTTTTCTGGCTAGTTCATGTAAGCAGGATATGATATGTGGTCTTCTGTATCTGGCTTCTTTCACTTAGCATAACATTTCTGAAGCTCATCCATCTTACAGCATGTATCAGAATCTCATTCCATTTTATTGCTAAATAATATTCCATTATCCATCAGTGAATGTCTGATTTTTGGGCTGTTCCCACTTTTTGGCTATTAATAACAGTGCTGCTACGAACAATCATGTAAAGCCTTTGCATGGATACCAGAACCATTTTTGATAACTAGTTTCTAGAGCCTTTCATTTTAATTTTTGTGCATATTATTCAGGAACTGCATATGATGCTATTATGGAATATTTTCTCCTAAGCTAAAATTCCCATGTGTATACCACCTGGAAAGTTTTTTTTTCAGTTTTCATTCATCTTATAGGTATATAACTGTAACATTAACTAGTAAGCACGGTTACTGCCTTCTTAAAGTTGCCTTAAGGTTTATTCATAAGGCTATCCAACATTTGCAAATGTAGGGTGAACGCTCTTCCCACCTCCAAAACTTATCAGTGTTGGAAATTCCGTGGCCTCCTTTTGTTTTAATCAGTTCTGTCAGGTATCCTTTAATCTGCATCCCAAACTACTGTCAGCTGAGACCTGACACCTTTCAGGTTATTGTCTTCTGAAACAGTACTTTACTATTCAAAATAAGGTCACTGAAACAGCATCTTTTAATATGACAGGCTCAGCAGGACTTAAGAATAAAGCAACATTTCTTTTTGGAGATGATTTTAGGGAAAACTGTCTTATATTTGAGCATATGCTACTATTAAAGTGTGACCGTACATCACTCAGTGGAAGACAGAATCTGAAAAATAACGTTATAATTTATGTATCAGGTAAATCATCTAAGAGGACTATCGTTGTTAGTATTTGAAAGAGCTTGTAAGTTTTGCAGGTATAAATGACTTTCAAAGCATGAAAAAAGAGCAAGCCTGTGAATTTATCATAGGTTTCAGGAATAAAATACTTATAATGCTTTCTACATTTTTATCAAAAAAGTTAAAATTGTCACCTGATATAGTCAGTACCTTTTTCTTTTATTAGCATCTTACAAGTGTTAACATTAAAAAGATAATCTCTTACAATACTTTAAAGATGATCTAGAGATAGTTAAATGAGAGGAAGGAAGTTATGAGGAAAAATAATGTGGGAAACAACTTTCACATATTAAAAATAGAAGAAACTGTTATCCATTATAAAAGCAAAAATGAAATACTAACCAATTTAGAAAATTTCCCAAAATGATAATTAGTAACTTTTACACAGCCACTGCTTAGGTTTTAAAGACACTTTCTTACCTTGAAATGATCCAGCAAAGTCAAAATCATTTGTACCTTTTCTCTTGCTTCTCTTTGTCCTGATTTTAGAGCTGACTTCATCATCAAGTTCTATTTCCCCCGCGAAACAAAAACAAAAACATAAACATGCTATTAGGCAATTTAAAAACAACAGAACTGCTATAGGGCTAAGATAAATGATGAATATTTTGATTAACTTTGAGAAATAATTACTATTCTAACAACAACAAAAAAGGGTAACTTAAGAGCTCAACAGGTATTGTCCAAAGAGCCCAACTGTTGATTAAAATAGAAGTTCAAAAATCAACCTCTTTCAGTTCCAAGTAAGTGGGGGGAAAAGGTCCTATTTAAATTTCTAGCCAACCTGATTATTAATTTGAATACAAAGTAATATTTAAGAAATGCTTCAACAGGAAAACTAGCCTACACTGAGGAAAAAAGGAAAATATACTTTTTGCCTTTTATTTTAAAAATGCTTACTTGGAATGCCTTCACTTTCATCATCCAACACGTCCATGAATGCTCCTCCATCTTCATCAATTTCAGTAAATTCTTCATTCATACTTCCTAAAGAAACTTCATCATCATCCAAGTTATCAAGGTCATCATCACTGCCTTCTGAGTCTTCATCTTCTGGGTCTCCCTTAGCACCTTTTTTTTTCTTTTTCATGTTGCTGAAGAAAAACAACAATGTGTAGTAGAGAACATTGTTTTCTAAAGTGTTTTTTGGTGATTAGCCTAATACTAGGCTATTAACAAAGTTACAGCCTAGAACCTCAATTTAATATACTAACATGCATTATAAAGGTCTAAAATAAAAGTACTATATCCATTTTCCAAGCTTATTTCAATAAATTTCTACTACACATCAGAGTCCTGTATTCTGTTCTGAGGAAAACAATTTGGGAAATGCTGAGAAAAGTTTTTTAAAAAACAAAACTGTTTTTTTACCCAGCAAAATCAAGGTCATCCTTTCCAGAGGTGAAACAATTATCATCTTCAAATGTGTCTGTCAGAGAATAATATACAAATTGTCAGATGTATCAAGGAATAACAAAGTTGACAAGTCTTCTATCTGAACCAATTAACATAGTCATTCTGCTGTTTACGATAAGTAACACCAAAATGACATGATCGGACTACTGCTGATATGTTTTATTCTACATAAGCCTGTGAATATACTGACCTTAAATCCCCAAACTAAAATGGATTCCAGTTAATTTCTTTCTACAACTCTTTGATGGAAAGAGGGTAAACATCAAAATGGTATTTAGCAATTGCAATCCTTTTAAGTGCTTATTTTTAGTATCCTTTAATCTGCCTTCTTAAAGTTACCTTAAGGTTTATCCATGAGATTATCCAACATTTGCAAATGTAGAGTGAACACTCTTCCCACCTCCAAAACTTATCAGTGTTGGAAATAATACAATGTGCAAAAAAAGCAAACTCAATGTAAACTTTTCTAATTTCCCTTTTTGTTTCAGCCTAAATATAGATTAAAATTTTTGTAGCTCAGTGGATCACAGAGGAAACAGATGAAACAGCAGACTACTGCTACCAATAGTACAAGGAAATTAGGAACAATAAAAATGGTTTCTCTTCTGTAAGAGATTGGATGAGTACATTCCTTAAGAATGAATATATGCCACGTAAATACAAATTTATTTTTCCCTCAAACTGCCCACCCATAATCCTAAATCTTTGTGGAGCAAGTGAGGGTGACCTACCACATGCCACCAAAATATTTTTTAATCCTCCATTGTCATGTGCGTGGTATTCTTACCTAATGATTTTCTAAAACTAAGATCACCCCTACCACTAATATTCCATGGTTCTATAATTAAACAGAAAGATTATTTTACAAATTAAACAGTCAACAAAAACAAATTACCAATCATCTTTTCAAACTCCTCATCATCCACATCTTCTATACTTTCTTCATCTGCATTCTGTTTTTGTTTCTCTTTAACTGAAACTTTTTTATAATACCTGAAAAAAATGCATGTTATATATTTGATTATTTTTTATTTTTTAAGATTTTATTTCTTAAGAGAGACAGCATGCGTGTATGCGCGTGCATGAGGTGGGGGGGTAGAGGGAGAGGGAGAATCTCCAGCAGACTCCTTGCTGAGCATGGAACCTGACGCAGGGCTCAATCTTACAACCCGAAATCATGACTTGAGTAGAAACCAAGAATAAGACACTCAACTGACTGAGCACCCAGGTGTCCACACTTGATAATTGTATTAAAGGGCCCATTTTCAAAAACTAATGATGTAATGTGTGGTGATTAACATAACAATAAAGGGCCCATTTTGCTATAATCAAAGCACCTATGACCGGTGACACAAGTCTAAAAACAGTTGGATATAAATGACTAAAATTTGTATTTATTATAAACAAAAGTTTTGAATTAAAATAGCAACTTTTGAACATGAAGTAAAATAAATTTCAAAGATTTAGGACTTAGTTTTTCATAAAAACACCTCAAATCATCTTGATTAAATGACACAGTAAAAGGTTGTTTTAGTGTCAACACTAATGATGTGTTAGAAATAAGACAAAATGTGGCTCTAGATAACATCTAATCACAGTATTTTATCACACCCATTCTAATACTAGGGTAGAGTAAAACTTAGCATTCTGCAGATGGGATCATACCCTCAAAATTCTTCACACAAAATATTAAAAACAAACAAACAAACAGAATTAACCAATCAGATAACAATAAGAATACTAGTAAGTTTAGGACTTCTCTATGTAACAGCACAGTGAATTTTGCTAATTCTGCCTAGAGTCGTATTTTGGACAAATTACTCATGAGTTGCTTATCATTATGTTAGACTGATAACAGATTTAAAGCCTGTAAGACAATTACTATATTACAAAAAGTAAGAAATTACAGATTAGGTTTTACAAAGTCAAGAGTCATAAAATTTAAGCTACATTATTAAAAATACCCACAAATTTACTTGTTTTAAGTTTCACTTAGATATGTTAAGATTAGCAAACAGAACGATTTATAAAAATGAGCAGACACATTTTTTTTAAAGCTTTATTTGAGAGAAAGAGAGAACAAGTGAGCACAAGCAGGGGTGGGTGGGGAGAGGGGGCAATGGGCAAAGGGAGGAGGAGAAGCAGACTCTCCAGTGAGCAGGGAGCCAATGTGGGGCTCAATCCCAGGACCCTGAGATTATGACCTGAGCTGAAGGCAGCCCCTTAACCAACTGAGCCACCCAGGCACCCCAATTGACATATCTTTAGATCTTTTCAAGATAGACCTATGTTAATGAAGCATTTTATGGAATCTAAAAAATTTATAATCTTTTTTTCTAAAAATTTAAATTTTAATAGTTCTCCGAAAGAAACTGCATTAAGTGTATTACCTGTAGAAAAATAGTTCATCCACTGGTATTTGGCTTTCTTCTTTTGCAAGGAACTCCTTACTGTTCACTGAGAAAATAGATTAAGAAAATATTTTTATTAAAGTAATCCTTTTTAAGACTACATACAGCATACCTATAATTCTAAAGTCTTAAAATGTAAGGAATGTGGACAGAGGGATCTTCTAGTGCAAAGGACAATCTCTGGAAAAGTCTGAGTGCAGAAGACCAAGCATTTGAAATTGTTCATTGGCTACAATGACATATATAGCCATCAATGCATGCATCACAGTGAAAGAACATAGTTTTTATTGTCCTCCAACTGTATTCAGGACTCCAATTTTAAAAGAAAGAATTCTCTTAATAATCACTTTAAACTTTTCATCATCTTGGGAAAAAAGACAGTAACTCCTGCCATTCTGGATCAGGAAGTAAAGTTAAACAGAATTATCCACAATTTTACTTAATACTGATGAAAATTAAGGGACAAGACCAACAAACTACAAGAATATTAGTTTTCTCTCTTCACAGTAAAAATTTTTTTTTTTTTTTTTTTAAAGATTTTCTTTATTTATTCATGAGAGACAGAGGGAGAGAGAGAGAGAGAAGCAGGCTCCCAAGGAGCAGGAAGCCCGATGCGGGACTCGATCCCAGGACCCTGGGATCATGACCTGAGCCGAAGGCAGATGCTTAACCATCTGAGCCACCCAGGCGCCCCACAATAAAAATTTCTAACTCATCTTGATTAAAACTGGATTTGGCTTCTAAGTTCTAACTCTATTAACTTTGGGGGAGTCCATTTACATCTTTGGACCTCTGTGAAATAAATCAGTTGGAAATTAAATGATTAATAAAGTAAAATTAACCCTAGTCTCTGAATGAAAAGGAGCTGTGATTTATTATATAAAGAAATGTTTGCTCTGAATATAGAAACAAGAGTCAGACAAGATGGGTACGCAGTACCCATAAAAAGTTATCAACTAATTTAAAATGATGCTCTGTGACAAAAACTAGTTGTGGGTTTTCTGCTAAACCCGTATTAGAGAGCTTAAGATGGTCTTTAACTATAGGGGTGTCTGGGTGGCTCAGCTGGTTGAGCATCTGACTGTTGGGTTTCGGCTCAGGTTGTGATCTCAGGATTGTGGCATCAAGGGATTAAGCCCTTCATCAGGTTCCCTGCTCAGCGGGGAATCTGCTTGAGATTCTCTCCCTCTGCTCCTCCCCCTGCTCACACTCTTCCCCTCAAAAAAAAAAAAAAAAAAAGATGGTCTTTAACCGTAAAAGATAGTTACATATATGGGGGGTCACTAATAAAGCTATAGATGATACAAAAATGGCAAAATGTTGCTAATTGTTGAAGCTGGGTTATAGTTACAGGGAAGCTGTTATACTATCTGTATATTTATTTTGGATATGTTTGAAATTTTCTGTAATAAAGTTAAAAAAATAAAAGACCCAGTCAGACATAGTAAACTTAAGAATGCATACACATTTCTGGGAACAAAAGATGGATAATGTCTCTGGTGCTTACGTTTATTCTGGTAAAATGGAGCAAAGAATAGTACAATTTATGTTATTGACTTGTACTATTCTTGTCAGTTTCAACCACCTAGGCTTTATACTTACCAGGAAGACTACGAATATCCTTCATAAAATGTTTTCTTTTTGGCTGCATCACAATGCTATCTGTGTTTTCTGAAATGTAAAAATCAAGACAGTGTAATATAAAACCTAGTTGTATGCTTATTTATTAAATGTCAACAGTGAAAACCAAATACTTAAATAGAAGCATACCTTTGCCTTTATGTGGCTTTGGATTTCTGTATACAAATCGATCTAAGAATCTCATTAATGTGAAATCTTGGAGTGGGTCCCCTGAATACTGAATACAGTTTCCCTGAAAGGTGGAGGGGTTGGGAGGATTAAGAACTTAACTCAAATTATATATATGCATCCAGATAAGAAAACAAACAAACAAAACACCATCTACTACAATGCATCAAAGGCACATATATGCCATGAATGACCCTTCAAATATCCATCTCATCCCTCTTTACTTGAAGATTTAAACAGTCATACATATAAATACATATTTTATGATACACTGTTGATTTTATGAATAGGTAAACAACAGTAATACTGTAGGTCATCTATTAACCAGGAACCAAACACTGATGTGGCCAACACAGCAAATGGGAAAGGGGAGGGCAGTCTTTCTTCAGGAGAAAAACCAGAATGTAATAAATAATTGTTGCAATTTTCTAATATCCTGTATTTCTATTCACCACACAGTGGGAAGAATTACTTGCTGTACTGTATTAAACAAGTCATTGGTCCTTTCCAACAGCAGAACATGTTTATGATTCTATGTTGTGGACAGAAAACACTGTTATGACCAATTATTATCTAAAACTGGATTACTTTTTCTTATTTCTTGACTTTAGAATATTAGACTTACCTCAAGGATTGTCTTTGCAAAAAGGGCCACAGAGGGATGAAAATGCTCAGATAGCTTAAAAAAAAAAAAGAGAGGAAAGTCATCTCTTACTACAGTTGTAGATCCAAAGAATTGAAACTTAAGCCAATACGTTAAAGAGTGATTCTCAAAATTTTGGTCTCAGGAGTGTTTTATACATTTAAAAGTCAAGGACTTCAAGAGCTTCCTTAGTTTAAGTGGGATATATCTATTGATATTTACCTTATTAGAAATTACAACAGAAATTTTAAGTTTTTATTGAAGTAATCTCTACACCTCCCATGCAGCTTAAACTCATGACCGCATGGGCAAGAGTCCCATGCTCTTCCAACTGAGCCAGCCAGGCACCCACAGTAAGAAATTTTGAAACATTTATAGTCAATTTAAAATAACAATGAGTCTATTATGTATTAATATAAATGTTTTATGAAAAGTATTAGTTTTTCAGAACAAATAAGCATTAGTGAAGAGTAGGATTATTTCAGTTTTGTAAGTCTATTTAATGTCTGGCTTAATAGAAGACAGTGGATTCTCATACGTGCTTCTGTATTCCATGTCATTTTTTAGTTGGAAGTATATGAAGACAATCTTGCCTCACACAGATATATAGTTGGAAATAGGAGGGTTAACTGATAACCTTTCACATAATTGTGGATTATCTTCTTTGATACTACACCCAAACTGAAGATTAGTTGCAATATGGAATTTTTTGAAACCATATCAATCAGCTTTTGGTACTTGCTACTTAAAATTAATCGGTCTACTTTGAATAGATCTTTTAACCATGACTTTGTAACACTGTGCATTTAGTCATTTGGAAAAATACTGATTCAGTAAGTTACGTAGTTCTTCCATATGTTGGTTACATTATCACAAAAATCACATTGTTAGTATCACCACTGATTTTATCAGAAAAGTTTTTACAATATTGAGGAAGTGTCCAGTTCAAGGTAGTGTTTACAAGACTTCCAAGCTTTTAATTCGGTTAAAAGCTTGAATTTTATCACTAACAGCAAATACTGTCAGCAGTTTTGCTTGAAATAACAGTTTCACTTCATTCACTCAAGAAAATGTCTCCCAAATAACCAGTCTATCAACCAGTCTTTTATGAAAAAGGCAGCTAAGTTTACAACAAACTACACAGGTACTTTTCCCAAGACACGAGACCACCTCATACTTAGGTATGCAGAAGTATGTTATGAATTCCGTCTGTGTATGTACACAGACTATGAAAAAGACATGTACTTTAGGGTCAAGATAATCACTAATTTTTTCTGTTTCATCATTCTTATGTGATACTGGCTTTTTTCCCTGAAGGTACATGGCAGTGAAGAATATGATGGCTCCTACCCTTATCTGCGCTGAGGCACTAGCAGTTTTAGCCAGCATTTCTTTAGTATCATCAGTGCCACTGTTAACAAAGTGACAAAGGCAAGTAATGTGCCTTAGTAGCACTATTAAAGTAGCTGTGACCTTGCAGACTCACTGAAAAGGTGTCAAGGGGCCCACAGGAGTCTGTGAGGTAAGACACTTACTTGCTTTTCCAAAGATACCATAGAAAGTTTATTGGAAATATGGGTTCCTCTAATGCATTTAAAAAGTAATTTTATTTGCAAATAGTTCTATCATCACAAAACTTCTCAGGGAGATCTAATGCATAAAGCAAAATTTACCCATTTTACAGAGCCATTATATGCAGTAATTTACCTACAAAAAGCAAAATTTATTTATAGCCATGTATAACATCCTGATTTTGCATCCACATTATTTAAGATTTGCTACATATAAGTGTAGAAACGTATAAATGTGTAAATTTAATGTTTATCAGGGGCTACAGAAATATAGGTTATAAAGCATTATAGCTGGGTGACATGCTTCAGATTGCTCCCTTATGCCAATTAACTAATGTCTAAATAACTAAACTATATTGATCATATATGAGCAAAATGGAAACTTCAAGCTGTTAAATCCATGAGGGCAAATAAAAAGCACTAATAAAATTACTTTACCTTTTTGAGTTCCCAAAGACTTGTATTTTCAGCTCCACAGAACAAAGGGTTTCTACTGAATGGATCGTATGTGTTTAACTGTTTGCCACCTGAGAACAACAACAAAAAATACTAATTCTCAAATGCTTTATTCCTAGCCCAAGAGTTCACTAAAACCACCACCATTAATGTTGTCACCAATAACTATAATATATATGCATACGTAATAGAATTATAATTTTCAACATTCTTAGTTAGCCAGGCATCCTACCTAGACTAAACATTCCAAGCCCCAACAAGAATTAGATATGGTACCCGGGATAGCATTTGCTACTGAATAAACCAGGCAGCAAAAGGTGCCCAAATCTGGGTCAACTGGGTTAGAAGGGTTAAAATGACAACTAGCCTGAAGATTAAATAGGTCTAAATTCTTTTGGAACTTTAAGTGCACTGAATATTTGTTATTAAATTATGTCCAGGAATAATTTTCACTTGGAACAAGTTTTATGTTATCTTCAAAGAACTTTCAAAACACATTACCACAAACTGTCAACTTTACAATGCACATGTTCATCATCCTTCTAAAGGATTATTCTCAGTTTAGCCTTCAGGGAAATTGATGGATTCTTTTAAACACTTTCCTGGCTGCTTCCATACTTCACAGGCAAACTGAAGTTTGGGGAGATGAAATAAGTTGACCAAGAATCCCATGACAAGTTTGAAGAAATGGATCTGGCACATTTCTTGATCCCCAAGGTTCAGTGTGCTTTTCTTTACAGCTCAAGTGAAGAGGTTGCATTTCCAAAAGGTATCTGCTTTAATTTCTAAGATCAAAATTGCTTTAAAATGTGTTACTATCTATAGTATTATTAATAAGTAGACAAGTGATTTACTATATTAAAAATTTACTTCTAAAAAAATTTACTTCTAGTTCCTGAATATATCTGGTTATAAAAGCTCTACTAAAAAAAAAAAGAATACGGAGGATTTCTAAAATGGTATAGTGTTAATTTCTATTAAGATCAAAGCGGGGGGGGGGCCCTGGCTGGCTCAGTCAGTAGAGCATGCAACTTTTGATCTTGAGGTTGTGAGTACAAGCCCCACATTGGGTGCATATTACTTAAAAAAAAAAAATTAAATCTTAAAATAAAAAGATCAAAGGAGAATCCAATTCCTGTTTAAAAGTTCAAGAGAGCAATTTAAAGATTTAAGAAACTCACCTTTCAAGTTATCAAAGTGCACCCAAGAAGCAGACTCTGACTTTTTTGTTTCCTTAGGACTGTCAGACACAGTTTCTTCTGTCTCAGCTTTTACTGTATCTGTTTCTTTATCTGCATCGGTGAATTTTTCTATGTCTTCATCATCTCCTATGTCGATAAAATTCTCTTCATCAGACTCCTAAAACAATGGTTTAATAACTCTGCATTAATCAACTGGAAGTCTGTATTCAGTTATATGAGGGAGTTTGGAAGATGACCCTCTTATTGCTATAACGGTAAAACATGAAAATTCCATCAATCAAACTTATGAGACACCATATTCTTTTTTCTAAATGTAGGAGAATTAAGTTGAGCCACAATTCCCTGAGACTTTGGGACTTTTTTACATGAAAACATTCAGCCCTCAAATTTCTGTAAAAACAACCCTATGAAATAGGTGCTACTATGTCCATTTCACAACTGAGGAAACAGGTTTAAGAGATCCACTAGCTCTGTAACTGTAACTACCTCATACAATTACGGTTTAGTATAGTACAGTTTACAATGAGTAAAGGGATCAAGCAACATGCCCACCCAGAAAACTGTACACCTGGGACTAACATTCAGGTCTGTCCAACTCCAGGACTCACATATGTTCATGCTCCAGAGAACTAAGTAAGTTACTGTCATTGAAGCTAAGAAGAAAAATACCAATATATTTCAGAACCCACTCGATTTAAAAAGCAGTTGTAAGATATACCGGATGATCGTCTAGTTGACTTCTTAAACCTGGTTTTGCTTTAAGGATCTCAGACACAAGGTATAAAGCTCCACATATGAATGGTGGCATCTGTTCACAAGTAACTTGGAGTAACCTCTTCACAAAAGCCTTCACCCTGCGCAACACGATGTCAGCTTTCAAAGATTTGTAGATAAGATTAAGAAACATAGCTTGCTTAGAACACATCATCAATCCTGGATCCAACATCTTCCTATAAAACAAAAACAAGATCAAATGTTTATTCATAAAATATCTCTACGACCAGTAGTAGAGGCAACTGCTAACCTCATCTTAGGGATAACCTTCCTGTTTATTTTAGATCAAGAGACCTAAGACGTAAAATGGAAGTCAATGACCAAAACAGAAAGAATGACGATCTTGGGGGAGGGTGGGAATATCAACAAGACAAAGACATTTTTTGTGTTTTCTCTTTTCTAAGGGGTTTTACATTCTCTAGGATAACAGCATAATTTTTATACAGATACAGAACCTCACAAGAAAGGCTAATCCAAAGCCAAATAATGAAAACTGACCTATGAAAGCAGTGGATTAGACTGGTGTTCTTATCCTTGTATCACTACCCCCTAGCTGGGGGACCAGAGGCCTTCACATGATTCTAATGAACACAGGTAGAGTAGAAAATTGAACATGATAATTTTAAAATTTTCTCTTTATCCTAGCTGCTGAATCCTAGAGAGGCTCCAACTGCTCTTGCCCTCCAGACATTAGGATATATCCAGAATTAACACAATCCTCTGTATATGCTCATGTGCAATATTACTTCGTATTCTAAGCATTTCTATTAACTTTTTTCCATTAGTACCAGAAATGGAAATATCTGACCCTGTGAAGCATTTTCATATTGCTCTGCATACCCACTTTCCCCCATGTGTTACTTCCATAATTCTGGTGATATTGAGATATCCTGTATTATTCAATATTTGATATTCAATTTTGTCTTCACATTTAAAATTTTCCACATTTTCATCCATTTTGCAATTCATTTTTTAAAACATTTGAGAATTTATATAGGTGTGTCCCCATCATTTGACAGAGAACACGTTCTTGAAGTTTTTGATAAATCATATTTTTGTAAACCATATCATTTGAAAAATATTTTGAAATCATTTGAAAGATAAATTTCAAATAATATTACAGAAATTCTGTTTAAATGATTCTTAATAAAGCCAAAAGAAATACTGCAAGAAGGCTTAGAAGTCCTTTGAGGAAATCCATCTGAGAGAGCTCTTGGCAAGCAATAATTTAAAGAATTTAAGAATGTACTCCTCAGATAGACTGTTGTGTTAAACACTGAGATATTAAATGGGTATTAGGAAAATATGTTTATGATAGATTCCAAACATTGTCCAAAAAGTTCTCATGACCATCAAAAGTTAAAAAAAAAAACCCTAAGATAGTCACTACTTAAAAAAATTGTACTCTTTAAGAGTTATGGAAAGGACTCTGAGATTTTCTTTAGTGTCCTAGTGCAATCAGCACCATGAGACATCATGAACTCCAAAGCCTGCAGACTTGGATTTGCCACCTAACTTGGCCTTGTCATGTCTGTCTGATTTTGCACAAATTACTCTAACACTGGAGAAGTGTTAAGAGGAATAAACTTAAGAAATTCATCGGAGTAATAATAACAATAGCAGCCAACACCTGCTGAGCACTTACTGTGCATGAGGCACTGCTAAACACTTTACATATGAAGATTACATGGGTTAACATACACATGAACTCAGTAAAGTCCCAGTTTTCTCATTTTTTAGCTATGCAACCTTGGGAAGTTTTATAATTGTAACAATAACCCTACAGGATAGGTGCACTCCTCTTCATTTTATAAACTGGGCCACAGTAAAATGGGATTAATCGTGTTTACCAATAGGGCTTTAAAGAGGATTCAGTAATTTGTCCAAAGTTACACAGCAAACTAATGGCTGAGACTCAAATCCAGGCACTGTGGCTTAAGTTCAAGATATTAATCAGTACATTATATTTCTCACAAGATATATGTTATGTAAAATTATTAAAATGAATTAGAAAATATATAGCTTGTTGGTATACTAAAACAGTTCCAAAGTGTTTACACACTGTTCAAAGTATCATCCCTCAATAGGTATGAGTCAGGGCAACAACAAAATTCAATGAACAAAATCTTAATCCCAATAATTAAAAAAATTCCAAAAATGCAACCTTAACCCTCCCTAACAGACTTTCTTGTTTACCATCTGTCTTCCTCAATATGAGTGTAAGCAACTCTAGGAGTAGGAATTTTGTTCACTGCTATATCCAGAGCACTGCAAATGTCCAGCATATAGATGGCACTCAAAAAATTGCTGTTGAATTACGAAATGGCTGTGTGAAGGACAGGGGGAGGAAATGTAGGACTGAGGATGTGAGTGATGGGGAAGGGACTGAAAGAAACTTCAATTATATCTGCAGTTCTAATTTTTTAATATTTGAAAGATTTAAAACAGATATAGCAGAATGTTCAGGTTGAAATATTAGGTGGTAGGATATGGATGTTTTGGGGGAGGGTATTTTTCTGTATTTTAGCAAGTTCTCAAAACAAAAAATAAAGTAACGTATGCAAAATATTTAACATAGTTTTCCAACAGGAAAACAAAGATTAGTGACTTACTCAAAGTTGGTGATTAGCAAGTTGCTGAGGGGGGGCCTAAATTCCAGTTTTCTAAGTTTCTTGCCCCATAGAGGGGCACAGTAGGTGCTGTGTATTAAATCATGTTATTATTAAATCAGGTTATTCCTCATTCACCTATCGAAATGGAATGTACTTACCTATATAATGCTGCATAGTATCGATCTGATATCGTCTGCTGAGAATTCATTACTTGGAAAAGCAACATTAAAGCCTGTACGCTGGTATTAAAATTCACAACGTGCAACACTTTAAAGAGCGTGTCGACCTGCTCCCTCACTTTGTCATCACCAGTCTGGGCATAAGGGTATGCCCTATTTACTCCTGTTAAAAGGGCACTAAGCATTTTTGATTCAACATCTTTTTTCTTGATACAAGTCCGGAAAAAACAAAAATAAAGAGTAATTAACTTATTAGCTAATTCACATTCTTCATGGGAAAGGACCATTTGATTTAAAAAGCAAACTGCGTAATATTGCGCTTTGGAGCTGATATTTGAGCGAAAGAGCAGCCTTTCTACTTCGCCACATACAACTCCTTTCATATTGGGATGTTTACAAAGCAATGTCTCTAACAGATGGGAGGCTTTGGTGGCTATTCTGTTCTGAGGATCTCCCAGTTTATTTACCACCTGCACAAGAAGAGCCTTTTCTTCCTCAGGTTTGTTACAAAGAAGCTCATGAGCTACAACAAGAGCTCGAGTTTTAGTTGCTACTAATGAATCATGACTTAAAGTTTCTAAGACCTGCACAAATTCAGCCACAAGGTGTTTCAGCTGGTGTTCAAAATACCATAATATCAGCCTTCTATCTCTTGAGTCCTTGTTGCCACTGGACAACTGCTCTAGTTTGTTGAAGGGACGCTGGCTGAAAATCCGTAGCTTCCGACTGTCTGGCAAAAGGTCTGTAATGAGTAATTCTTTGAAAGTATCCAAAGCCATGAGGCACTGCTGTTTGCTACCCTTCCTTTTAACAAGGTTCACGAGAGTTTCTACAAACTGGAGTGTGTGAATAGCATCATCCTGAATAAGAAGAATCATGGCTGCCATCCTGTCACCTAGCGTCCCTGATGACACAATTGTCTTCATCCAGGTAGAAGAAGCTCCCTTTTGGTTATTTGTCTTATTTTTGAATAAGTTGATTTCATGCTCATACAATTTCTGAGCCAAGGTTTTGTACTTAGACACAACATCCTGAGACTGGGGTTCCAAAGAATATTCATTGCTGTACTCCAGATCATACCATTTGCCTCCAGGCTTGAGTAACAACGTTTGTCTCTCAAAAAATTCAAAGATGTCCTGTTGTTTATCTTTCTTAACTTTTGGTGTGACACTGTTGTTCTCATCAAAATGTTGTTCTGGCTTCTTCTTATTTTTCACCTTACCGAGTGATGTCCTTTCACTTTCTGCTGCATTTTGCTTTTTATTATCTACTTTAGATACTCTTGCTTCTTTTTTGCTGGCATTTTCTTTTTCAGCTGGTTCATCTTCTTCAACCAAGAAAGCTTTTGCATACTTGGCCAAACTAAGATTTTGAATAAATGCTTCCAATTCACCTTGTTGAAGGTCATCGATTGCTCCTTTTTTGCCTCCATCCACCACTTCCTCATTTTCATCCAAAGTAGCCAGCATAAGGTAATCTTGCTGCATTAAAACATAAGAAAGTTAAAAAATAAATTACAAATCCAAAGTTTAGAAAAACTTCCAAAGTTAATTTGAAATTTATTATGTTTAAAAATCAATTAAATTCAATTATCATGGTATTGTCTGGGCTCCCTGGGCTCCCACCCTACAACCAAGTCAATACTTGATGAATCAAAGGTTTACATGTGAAAAAAAAAGCTGTAATAGAAGAATGCACACCATAATTAAAATAATTTCAGAGTAGAGAAAACCTTTCCAAATGACATAAAACGCAGACCCTTAAAGGCAAAGACGGGTAAAACTATCATTCTCTCAGACAAAAAACATACAAAAGTCAAAAGACAAATAAATTGGAAAAAAAAATACTGGCAACTGATATCAGAGTAATTGGGCTTAATATTTAATGTAAAAGTTCCTACGCATCAGTTAAGGAAGTGATAACTGAAAGATCTGCAAAGGATATAAACAAATGGTTCATAAGGGGAAAGTGGTTTTTAAAAATGTGAAAAGATGCTCAACTTCACTGACATTAAGAAAAATCCAAATTAAAACCACCATGATGCATCCATTTTCTGTCAGATGAGAAAGATAAAATTGTGACAGGTGGGGTTGGGGAGATGGTAGGAGGAAAAGGCACTTTCCTACATGACTGATGGAAATGTAAACTAGCACAACCTCTATGGAGGACAACTTGCTACCTTCAAATCAAAATACAAGACACACATCCTTTGATCCAGCAGTTCCATTTCTATCAATTTAGATTACATACATGTTCACAAATGTGGGAAAAGATCTCTTTTCAAGTTATTTACTGAAGCATTATTTAAAATAGCAAAAGATTGACAACCCCAACATCCACAATAAATGGCTGGTTAGATTAAAACTATGATTTATGCAGGCATAAAACCAATGACCCAACTTTGTATAATGATATGGAAGAATCTATAAGACAACAAGAAAAAATATGCACAAATATTATACAGTATATTACCTTTTGTGTAAAAAATAACGTGTGTGTTTAGAAGATATAAAAGACACATAAAGATACTTGCTTTGGTTAGTAATCGCATGGTTAGAGATAAAAGCGGGAAAGAAGACTTTTCACCAAGTACTCCTCCTTTTTAAAATAACTTTTTGTAGCACGTGAAATACTACCTATTCAAAAATTAAATACAACACAAGTACAGGGCAAACTGTGAATCTGCCCCCGTAAATTGAATTTCTCCTGCCCCTACCTCTCCCCCCGCCGATAGTCTCAAAACATGTGCTAAAAAAGTAAGCTAAATTCCATCACGTATTTGCTCCAAATCTTCTAAGGTTTTGCATCAAACTCCGAGAAAGGCCTATATTCTTACCTCTCTGAGCTCATTTCTTATTACTCTCCCCTTACCTCACTCTGCCTCAGCTACACTGACGTTTTTGTTGCTCAAAGAACAGCGCGGCTCCTTTCTTTCCTACAGTTTTCTTCTCAAACATCTCGATGAGTTCCCCGATCACCTCATTTAAAACTGTTACGCCCTTCCCACTGATTATCTTGTTTTCTTCTTCTCCGTGGCACTACTCAGCATCTGATATACAATATTCAAAAGTTTGGTTACTGATTCTTTCCCTTAATTAGGATGTAAATTCCGAGAGCAGAGGGCTTCTGGAGCGTAAACATGTGCGTGTACTCCGTGAGAATAGAAGTTAACATTCCAACAGCACTGGAGTTCAGAACACTGATGCCACGACGTCAGGAACCAAAAAGGTCAGTCTTCACCGACCTGAGGGAGTGCCAGTTATAGATCAGTGAAATGAGAGGGTCACCTACATCCTAAGAAAGGCCACACCGTAAAAACGTTCAATTCCAAAGGACTCTTCTCTTGTAAAAAGCTGTGGGAAAGAAGTGCGGGAAGCGCAAAGAGCCCATTTCGAAGCTGGGATATGAATGCAGAACGCCCTCCCACGCTGCCGCCCGGGGGCGGCCGGGCTACTCGGGAGACCACTCCTCGCGCCTCTGTTCCCTTGTGCGCGAGTCCGAGGCCATTACCTTGGTGCCTCCGAGCCGTAATACTTCCTCCAGAGAGAACCCATTCTCGGCTTCATCGTTATCCTCCTCGTTGTCCTCGTCCGGATCTTCTACCGCCTCCTCTCCGCGCCAGGGCCGCTTGGCGTGGAACTCCAAAAGCTTCTTGGGGGCCGCCATTACCAGCAAAGCACGCGCAAACGGCCCCACAGCCTCCTTCCGTTTGGCTGAGTGACGTACTTCTGGCAGGGGCGTGTCCTCTCCCGGAAATGGCTTCATTCCCCGCCCCCGGGCCGCGCGCGGCGGCGTGGGAAGTTCGGCATGAGCGTTCTTGCGAGGGGCTGCTTGGGGCCGCTGTGTGCGGCGGCTCGCGCGGGTAAGCGTTCGCCATGCGGGAGCTCCGGATGTACGGGAAACCGCCTGGGGCGCCTTCCTCGGTTGGGGGGCCCTGAGGGGCTCTGAGCTGCAGACGAGTCCAGCCTCAGAGCCGGAGTGGCTGTGTGGCCGTGGGTACTGTGCGTGCCTGCCGGCGCCTTGTGGGCGTGCTGCGGTCAGGCCAGGAGTCCCCTGTCCGTGCTTCGCGCGGGCTTGAGTCAACGCAGCAGCTTCGGAAGCACTCAGGCTGATTCCACTTGCAAATACTAAGATGTTTTCATGGTCCCCTTTACTTGTTTTTCGTAGTCATTCCCTGTCTTTGGAGAGGTAAATACTTCAGCTCCGGGAGAGAGCCGGCAGAAACCCAGGTGACACCAATGCTGCGGCATCTTATATACAAAATCAAGGCAACTGGCCCCATCACTGTGGCTGAGTACATGAAGGAGGTCTTGACCAACCCTGCCAAGGTACGGGGGGAGCCCGAGGACCAGACCCGCTCCAGCGGCTTTGTGAGGTGTGAGCCAGGCGGGGTGTGCGCGGAGAAGCCCAGGGTCCTCAGCTCAGGCAGTGGTGCTGCCTTCTCCAGGGGAAGAGCCATCTCCCGAAGACCTGGAGATAGCTAAATTAATGTCAGGTGGTTGGTTAGGGGTGGTCAGGTCATGGCAGTGCCATGAAGAACGGAGAATAAATCCAAAGCCGTTCAGGAGGCAGTGTAACCGACTGAATTTAGGAAATGAGGGTCAGGATGTCTTTCCTATCTAGGCTGATGGTAGATGATAGTATCATTTCTCCGGGAAAGGGAAATGCAGGACGAAGAGCAGCAGCTGCTTTAAGAGGGAGGGGAAGGACAGAATTCAGTCCGAAATAGGAATCTGAAGTGCAGATGGGACTCAGACGGAAATCTCCAGTAGGCATCTGGAAATATGAATTTAGTACCTGGAGAGTTGACTGTGTTGGGATCGCATCAGCAAGCAATGGAAGCATGTTCTGGGTTTTCTTCTCGGGAATGGAAGGTCCGGGTTTCTACTGTTTCAGGATCAAGCACTGTCCTTGTTCTGTGTCCTGGATTTCCTTGTCTGCTCAGCAGAGCCACTTGGTAAAAGCCTATGGTCCTTTTATTTTAGAATGTTTTACCTTTTGTTGGGTCGAAATGTGAAATCTGTGGATTTCTGGCGTTTGGCTTGTTGCTGTTGAATGTGGTGTCCAGAGGTTTAATAAAGATAGGGATCCTTTCATACCGATTTTATAACAAACATCTCTGTGATAGAGTGAAGGTCCACTTATCATTTATTCATTTATTGAGGCTTCAGAAGTGCCAGACACTATCTCAGGCACTGGGAATACTGCAGTGGACAGTGAAACACAGCACTTACTTTTCTAGTGAGGAAATGAACTATAAACAAGGAAGCGGGTGCCTGGGTGGCTCAGTCCTTAAAGTGTCTGCCTTCGGCTCAGGTCAGGATCCCAGAGTCCTGGAATTGAGCCCCACATCTGGCCCCCTGATTAGCGGGGAGCCTGCATCTCCCTCTCCTGCTTGCTCTCTCTCTCTCTCGCAAATAAATAAAATCTTTAGAAAAAAAGGGAAACAAGATAATTGTAGATTGCTGTAAGTGCTTCTGAAGGAAAGGAAAGGAAAAAAAAGGTTGATGGGATTGAAAGTAAGTAGTACAGTGGGAGTAGGGGTTGGAAAAGTTCTCTAGGTAGGTAGGTGGCCAGGAAAGGCCAGATGGTTGAGCCAAGGCTTGAAGGATGGGGTTGGGCCAGCCTGGTGAAGAACTGGGAGTGAGTTTCCAGTAGAGGAAGGGGAAAGAAAGCTCAAAAGTTTTTGAGCTGGGAAATGTCTTGGCACATACAGAGAAGAGAAAGGCAATTGTATGGCTGGAGGGTGGTGACTGGGGTGGCAGGTTAATGGTGAGGAAAGTAGTATGAGAAGTTTGGAGAGGAGCCAGTTCATTCAAGGCTTTCATGGAAGTTAGATTTTTGTGTTAGTGCAAGGGAAACCATCAGCAGGTGCATTTTATGCATCTTGGTGATGACATCCAGGTGGAGAAAGTCAGTGAGCATTTGGCTCTAAGAGTCTGGAGTTCTTGGGACACTGGGTGGCTCAGTTGGTTAAGCGTCTGCCTTCAGCTCAGGTCATGATCCCAGGGTCCTGGGATCGAGCCCCACATCGGGCTCCCTGCTCCGTGGGGAGCCTCCTTCTCCCTCTGCCCCTCCCCCTGCTTGTGCTCGCTCGCTCTCTCTGACAAATAAAATCTTAAAAGTCTGGAGTTCTTGAGAAATATTGGATATACATATATAAATTTGTTCATAATCTGTGTATAGATGGTGTTTAAATCCAAGGAATCGGGGGGAGTATATTTAGAGAACAGGAGGTTACCCAGGATTAAGCTTTGAATTTAGAGTAGAGGCTTTTTTCCTTTTCTGTTTTTTCTTTTTAAAATCAGCCTTAATTTCTATTTTACTTAAAAATTGGTTTAACCTTTTGTTTCCTTAAAGATTCCATTTATTTATTTGACAGAGAGAGAGCGCACAACCAGGGGGAGCAGCAGAAGGAGAGGGAGAAGCAGGCTCCCCGCTGAGCAGGGGGCCCCACATGGGGTTTGATCTTAGGACCCTGGGATCATGACCTGAGCCGCAGGCAGACACTTAACTGACTGAGCCACCCAGGTATCCCTTTTTAAACTTTTTTTAAATTGAAGTACAGTTGATAGGATGTCAGTTTAGTTTCAGCTGTACAACATAGTGATTTTTGACAAGTATATCTTATGCTAATAACTCACCACAAGTGTAGCTACCATTTGAGAGTAGAGGTTCTTAACCTAGGGATCCTTGAATAGAAACCTGGGGGGTGGGGGTTCTGAAGTTAGATGGGAATAAAAATTACACCTCTATTTGCATTAACTTTTTTCCCACCATTTTTATTGAGAAAGAATTGGCATACATCATTATATAAGTTTAAGGCATATAGCATGATGGCTTGATTTGCATATAATGAAGTGAGGGGTTTTTTTAACATTTATTTTTAAAAAGATTTTATTTATTCATAGAGACAGAGCATAAACAGGGGGAGGCAGAGGGTGAGGGAAAAGCAGACTCTCCGCTGAGCCGGAAACCCGATGTGGGGCTCGATCCCAGGACCTGGAGATCATGACCTGAGCTGAAGTCAGATGCTTAACCATCTGAGCCACCCAGGTGCCCTCCCCCCATTTTTTTTTTTTTTTTTTAAGATTTTATTTATTTGACAGCGTGCACAAGCAGGGGGAGCTGCAGCGGGAGAGGGAGAAGCGGGCTCCCCACTGAGCAGGGAGAGCCTTACCTGAGCTGAAGGCAGACACTTAAAACACTAAGCCACCCAGGCGCCCTTTGATTTGCATATATTGTGAAATGATTACCTCACTGGGTTCAGTTGACTGCCATCTTTTCATATCGGTACAATAAGAAGAAAAAAAGGGAAAAATTTTTTCTTGTGGTAAGAACTCAGGATTAACTTTGACTTTTCTGCGTATCATACATCCATGTTAGCAGGAGTCATCGTGTTGTCTATCACATGCATACTAGTTATTATATAACTGGAAGTTTGTACTTTTTGCCCAACTTACTGCAATTCTCCCTCCCCCCACCCTCCGCATCTGGTAACCAAAAGTCCAATATCTTTTTCTATGAGTTTTGTTTTTTTTATTTATTTTAAAGATTTTATCTATCCATTTGAGAGAGAGCGAGAATGAACAGGGGGAGGGGCAGAGAGAGAAGCAGACTCTTCCCTGAGCAGGGAGCCCCTGCCAGGTGCCCGAGTTTTTGTTTTTGTTTTTTTTTTAAGATTCCACATATGAGTGAATACTATAGTACTTGTCTTTCTCTGATTTCACTTAGCATAATGCCTTGAAGTTTCATCCATGTTGTCACAAAAGGCAGATTTCATTTTTTTATGCCTGAATAACATTCCATTGTGTGTGTATGTATACCACAACTTTTTTCTCATTAAAAATAAATTATTTAAGTATTGTTGACATACAGTGTTATATTAGTTTCATGTGTGCAACATAGTGATTTGACAATTCTGTATACTCACTGCTTACCACAATAAGTGGTAGTCACCATCTGACACCATACAATGTTACAATATTATTGAATATGTTTTGTATGCTGTACTTTTCATCTCTGTGACTTATTTATTTTGTAACTGGAAGTTCTTAAAATCCCCTTCACCTGTATTGCCATCCACCCATCCATTCACTTCCCCTTTGGCAACTACAAGTTGTTCTCTGTATTTAAGAGTCTGGGGTTTTGTTTGTTTTGTTTTTTCAGATTCCACATGTAAGTGAAATCATGTGGTATTTGTTTTTTTTCCATCTGACTTATTTCACTTAGCATAATACCCTTTAGGTCCATCCATGTTGTTATAAATGGTAAGATTTATGAGTAATATTCCATTGGGGGTGTGTGTGTGTGTGTATATATATACCACATCTTTTTTTTTTAATACTACATCTTTATCCATTCATATATTGATGGATACTTGGGTTGCTTCCATATCTTGGCTATTGTAAATAATGCAGTAAACATAGGGTTGCATTTATCTTTTTGAATCAGTTTTTTCATTTTCTTTGGGTTAATATCCAGTAGTGGAATTACTAGACCATATGATAGGTCTATTTTTAAATTTTTGAGGAACTTCCATACTGTTTTTCATAGTGGCTGCATCATTTATAGTCCCATGAACAGTACATAAGGGTTCCCTTTTTTCCACATCCTTGTCAATGCTTGTTTTTTATTATCTTTTTTTATATTAATCATTCTTACAGGTGTGAGGTGACCTTGTGGTTTTGATGTGCATTTCCCTGATGATTAGTGATGTTGAGAATCTTTTCTTGTGTCTGTTGGGCATCTGAATGTCTTCTTTGGAAAAATATTCAGTTCCTCTTTTTTTTTTTAAGAGAGAGCATAGGCATGTGCTTGCAGTGGGGGGAAGTAAGGCAGAGGAAGAGGGAGTATCTTAAGCAGGCTCCAGTGTAGAGCCCAACATAGGGCTCAATCTCATGACTCTGAGATCATGACCTGAGCTGAAATCAAGAGCTGGACACTTAACCAACTGAGCCACCCAGGCGCCCCCCTCTGCCCATTTTTTATTAGATTTTTGGGGGATTTTTTTTGGTGATAAGTTGTATAAATTCTTTATATATTTTAGATAATGCCTCATCAGATACAACATTTGCAGATATCTTCTTCCGTTCAGTAAGCTGCCTTTTTTTTTGTTGATGGTTTCCTTTGCTGTGCAAAAGCTTTGTGTTTTGTTGTAGTCCCAGTAGAATTTTTGCTTTTGTTTTCCTTGCCTAAGGAGACATATTTGTAAATATGTTGCTCAGGCTGATGTCCAGAAGATTACTGCCTATGTTTTCTTTGAGGATTTTTATGGTTTCAGGTTTCACATTAGGTCTTTAATCCATTTTGAGTTTATTTTTGTGTATGGTGTAAGAAAAGGGTTCAGTTTCATTCTTTTGCATGTAGCTGTCCATTTGTTTTCCCAACACCATTTATTGGAAAGACTGTTTTTCCCCATTATATATTCTGGCCTCACTTGACATAGATTAATGAACCATGTAAGCTTGGGTTTATTTTCTGGGCTCTCCTGTTCCATTGATCTATGTGTCTATTTTTGTGCAGTACCATTTCTGTTTTGGTTAATACAGCTTTGTGGTATATCTTGAAATCTGGGATTGTGATATCTCCAGCATTGTTCTTTCTCAAGATTCCTTTTGCTATTCAAGGTCTTTTGTGGTTCCATACAAATTTTAGGATTTGTTCTAGTTGTGTGAAAAATGCTATTGGCATTTTGATAGGATTGCGTTGAATCTATAGATTGCTTTGGGTAGTATGGACATTTTAACAATATTCTTTCAATCCATCAGCATGGTTTATCTGTCCACTTATGTTGTCTTCAATTCTTTCATCAATGTCTTACAGTTTTCAGATTATAGGTCTTTCACCTCCTTGGTTAAATTTATTCCTAGGCATTTTATTCTCTTTGGTGCATTTGTAAATGGGATTGTTTTTTTAATTTCTCTTTCTGCTACTTTCTTGTTAGCATATTAAAACACAACAGGTATCTGTATACTAATTTTATATTCTGTAACTTTACTAAATTCATTTTTCTAATGGCTTTTTGGTAGAGTCTTTAGGATTTTCTACATAGAGTGTCATGTCATCTGCAAATAGTGACAGTTTTACTTCATTCTTAACAATTTGAATGGCTTTTATTTCTTGTCTGATTGCTGCAGCTAGGACTTCCAGTACTATGTTGAATATAAGTAGTGCAAGTGGACATCCTTGTCTTGTTTCTGGGAACTTAGAGGAAACACTTTCAGTTTGTCACTGTTAAGTATGTTAGCTGTGGGTTTGTTATATATGGCCTTTATTATGTTGAGGTGTGTTCCCTCTAAACCCACTTTCTTTTTTTTTTTTTTTAAAGATTTTATTTGAGAGAGAGAGAGAGAGAGAATGAGAGATAGAGAACACGAGAGGGAAGAGGGTCAGAGGGAGAAGCAGACTCCCTGCCAAGCAGGGAGCCCGATGCGGCACTCGATCCCGGGACTCCAGGATCATGACCTGAGCTGAAGGCAGTCGCTTAACCAACTGAGCCACCCAGGTGCCCCTAAACCCACTTTCTTGAGGGCGCTTGGTTGGCTCAGTCAGTTAAGTGACTCTTGATTTTGACTCAAGTCATGATCTTGGGGTCGTGAGATCGAGCCCCACATTGGGCTCCATGGAGGGTGTGGAGCCTGCTTAAGAGTCTCTCTCTCCCTTTCCCTCTGTCCCTCACCCCACTTGCATGCTCTCTCTCAAAAAAAAATAAATAGGTAAACCCACTTTGTTGAGAGTTTTTATCATGAACAGGTGTATTTGCCAAATGCTTTTTCTGCATCTATTGAGATAATCATATGTTTTTTATCCTTCCTATTGTTAATGTGATGTATCACATTGATTAATTGGTGAATATTGAATCACCCATGTTCCTGGAATAAATCCCATTTGATCATGGTGAATGACCTTTTGATGTACAGTTGAATTCAGTTTGCTAATACGTTGTTGAAGATCTTTGCATATATGTTCACAATGTCTTTGTCCAGTTTTGGTATCAGGATAATGTTCTGCTTGTATAATGAATTTGAAGGTTTTTTTTTTTTTTATGGAGAAGAATAGGTGTTAACTTGTCTTTAAATGTTTGGTAGAACTCACCTGTGAAGCCATCTGGTCCTGGACTTTCGTTTGTTGGGAGTTTTTTGATTGTCAGTTCAGTTTTGTTACTAGTAATCAGTCTTCAAATTTTCTATTTTCTTCCTGATTCACTTTTGGAAGTTTCTGTATTTCTAGGAATTATCCATTTCTTCTAGGTTGCCCAGTTTGTTGGGCAATTTTTATAGTATTCTGTATTTAGAGAGCATGAGTGGGGGGGTGGGGGGGAAACTGGAAGAGGGAGAGAATCTAAAGCAGTTAAGCAGGCCTCACACCCAGAGCAGAGCCCAATGCAGGGCTCCATATCATGACCCTGAGATCATGACCTGAGCTGAAATCCAGAGTTGGACACTTAACCAGCTGAGTCACCCAGGCTCCCCAATATATTGAATTCTCTTATAATTCTTTATTTCTGTGGTGTTATTTTACCTTGTTCATTTCTGATTTTATTTAAGTCTTTTTTTTTCCTTCTTGATGAGTCTGGCTTAATGTCTATCATTTTTGTTGATCTTTTTAAAGAACCAGCTCTTGATTTCATTGATCTTTTATATTGCTTCTTTAGTCTCTGTTTCATTTATTTTTCCTCAAATACTTACTATTTCTTTCTCTTTCTATTAACTTTGTGCTTTGTTTTTCTAGTTCCTTTAGGTGTAAGGTTAGATTGTTTTGAGATTTCTCTTGTTTGTTGAGGTAAGCCTATCACTATAAACTTTCCTCTTAGAACTACTTTTGCTGCATCCCAAAGATCTTGGACTGTTGTGTTTTCATTTTCATTTCTCCCCATGTATTTTTTTATTTTACTTTGATTTCTTCATTGACCTATTGGTTTTTTGGTTGCATATTTCTAGCCTCCATGTGTTTGTTTTTCCAGGTATTTCTTGTAATTGATTTCTAGTTTCATACTGTTATGGTTGGAAAAGATGTTTGATTCCAGTATTCTTATATTTATTGAGACTTGTTTTTTGGTTTAATACGTGATCTGTCCTGGAGAATGTTCCATGTGCACTTGAATGTGTATTCTGCTGGTTTTGGATGGTATATTCTGTGTATATCTGTTAGGTCTATCTGATCTAATGTGTCTTTTGAAGCCATTGTTTCCTTGTTAATTTTCTATCTGGTTCATCTATCCATTGTTGTAAGTGGGGTGTTAACATCTCTTACTGTTATTATATTACTGTTTCTCCTTTTATTTGCTTTATGTATTTAGGTGCTCCTGTGTTGGGTGCGTCTATATTTACAGTTATATCCTCTTGTTGGATTGCTCCCTTTTCCATTATGTAATGCCCTTTGTTTCTTCCTGTGGTCTTTTTTTTTTTTTTAATTCATTTGAAACAGATACAGAATGAGAGAGAGCAGGAGCAGTGGGGAGAGGCAGAGGAAGAGGGAGAAGCAGACTCCCTGCTGAGCAGGGAGCCCGATGTGGGGCTCAATTCCAGGACTTGGAGATCATGACCTGAGACTAAGGCAGATGCTTAACCTTGTGAGCCACCCAGGTGCCTCCTGTGGTCTTTGTTTTAAAGTCTGCCTTGTCTGATAAAAGGATTGCTATTCTGGCCTTTTTTTTTTTTTTTTTTTTTGCTTCTGTTTGCATGGAATATCTTTGATTTCTTCACTTTCAGTCTGTATGTGTCTTTAGGTCTGAAGTGAATCTTTTGTAGGTAGCATATAGAAAAGTCTTGTTTTTTTATCCATTTAGTCACCCTGTGTCTTTTGATTGGAACTCTCAGTCCACTTATACTTAAAGTAATTACTGATAGATATATATATACTTATTGCCATTTTATTCATCATTTTCTATTTGTTTTTGTAGTTATTCTCTGTTCCTCTCTTTTGCTATCTTTCATTGTGGGTTGTTGACTTTAAGTGTTATGCTTGGATTCTTTTCATTTTTTGTGTATCTATTATAGGTTTTGATTTGTGGTTACTATTGTGTTCATATATAACATTCTATGTGTATAATAGTCTATATTAAGTTGATGTGGCTAAAGTTTGAGCATATTCTAAAAGCACTAAATTTTTACTCCTCCCTCCACATTTTATGTACATAATGTCATATTTTCCATCTTTTATTTTTTTTTTAGCTGAGCACAATGTCCACTTTTTTAAATTTTTATTTTATGTTAGTCACCATACATTACATCATTAGTTTTTGATGTAGTGTTCCATGGTTCATTGTTTGCATATAACACCCAGTGCTCCATGCAGAATGTGCCCTCTTTAATACCCATCACCAGGCTAACCCATCCCCCCACCCCCTTTCCCTCTAAAACCTTCAGTTTCTTTCTCAGAGTCCATAGTCTCTCATGGTTGGTCTCCCCCTCTGATTTACCCCCCTTCATTTTTCCCTTCCTACTATCTTCTTCTTTTTTATTGTTTTTTAACATATAATGTATTATTTGTTTCAGAGGTACAGGTCTGTGATTCATCAGTCTTACACAATTCACAGCGCTCAACATAGCACATACCCTCCCCAGTGTCCATCACCCAGCCACCCCATCCCTCCTACCCCCCACCACTCCAGCAACCCTCAGTTTGTTTCTTGAGATTAAGAGTCCCTCTCTGGTTTCATCTTGTTTCATTTTTTCCTCCCTTCCCCTATGATCCTCTGTCTTGTTTCTCAAATTCCTCATATCAGTGAGATCGTATGATACTTGTCTTTCTAATTGACTTATTTCGCTTAGCATAATACCCTCTAGTTCCATCCACGCTGTTGCAAATGGCAAGATTTCGTTTTTTTGATGGCTGCATTATATTCCATTGTGTATATATGTGTGTGTGTATATATACATAAACACACACACACCACATCTTCTTTATCCATTCATCTGTTGATGGACATCTTGGCTCTTTCCATAGTTTGGCTATTGTGGACATTGCTGCTGTAAACATTGGGGTGCACGTACCCCTTTGGATCACTACATTTGTATCTTTGGGGTAAATACCCAGTAGTGCAATTACTGGGTCATAGGGCAGCTCTATTTTCAACTTTTTGAGGAACCTCCTTACTGTTTTCCAGAGTGGCTGCACCAGCTTGCATTCCCACCAACAGTGTAGGAGAGTTGCCCTTTCTCTGCATCCCCGGCGACATCTGTCATTTCCTGACTTGTTAATTTTAGCCATTCTGACTGGTGTGAGGTGGTATCTCATTGAGGTTTTGATTTGGATTTCCCTGATGCCAAGCGATGTTGAGCACTTTTTCATGTGTCTGTTGGCCATTTGGATGTCTTTGCAGAAATGTGTGTTCATGTCTTCTGCCCATTTCTTGATTGGATTATTCTTTGGGTGTTGAGTTTGATAAGTTCTTTATAGATTTTGGATACTAGCCCTTTATCTGATACGTCATTTGCAAATATCTTCTCCTGTTCTGTCAGTTGTCTTTTGGTTTTGTTGACTGTTTCCTTTGCTGTGCAAAAAGCTTTTTATCTTGATGAAGTCCCAGTAGTTCATTTTTGCCCTTGCTTCCCTTGCCTTTGGCGATGTGTCTAGGAAGAAGTTGCTGCGGCTGAGGTCAAAGAGGTTGCTGCCTGTGCTCTCCTTTAGGATGTTGATGGATTCCTGTCTCACATTTAGGTTTGTCATCCATTTTGAGTCTATTTTTGTGTGTGATGTAAGGAAATGGTCCAGTTTCATTCTTCTGCATGTGGCTGTCCAATTTTCCCAAAACCATTTGTTGAAGAGACTTTTTTCCGTTGGACATTCTTTCCTGCTTTGTCGAAGATCAGTTGACCATAGAGTTGAGGGTCCATTTCTGGGCTCTCTATTCTGGTCCATTGGTCTATGTGTCTGTTTTTGTGCCAGTACCATACTGTCTTGATGATTACAGCTTTGTCATAGAGCTTGAAGTCTGGAATCGTGATGCCGCCAGCTTTGTTTTTCTTTTTCAACATTCCTCTGGCTACGGGGTCTTTTCTGGTTTCATACAAATTTTAGGATAATTTGTTCCATTCTTAGAAAAAAGTTGATGGTATTTTGATAGGGATTGCATTAAATGTTTAGATTGCTCTAGGTAGCATAGACATTTTCACAATATTTGTTCTTCCAATCCATGAGCATGGAACGTTTTTCCATTTCTTTGTGTCTTCCTCAATTTCTTTCGTGAGTATTCTATAGTTTTCTGAGTACAGATTCTTTGCCTCTTTGGTTAGATTTATTCCTAGGTATCTTATGGTTTTGGGTGAAATTGTAAATGGGATCGACTCCTTAATTTCTCTTTCTTCTGTCTTGTTGTTGGAAATGCCAGTGATTAGAAATGCCACTGATTTCTGTGGATTGATTTTATATCCTGCCACTTTACTGAATTCTTGTATGAGTTCTAGCAGTTTTGGGGTGGAGTCTTTTGGGTTTTCCACATGAAGTACCATATCATCTGCAAAGAGTGAGAGTTTGACTTCTTCTTGCAGATTCAGATGCCTTTGTTTCTTTTTGTTGTCTGATTGCTGAGGCTAGGACTTCTAATACTATGTTGAATAGCAGTGGTGATAGTGGACATCCCTGCCGTGTTCCTGACCTTAGGGGGAAAGCTTTCAGTAATTTCTCCACTGAGAATGATATTCGCTGTGGGTTTTTCATAGATGGCTTTTATGATATTGAGGTATGTACCCTCTATCCCTACACTCTGAAGAATTTTAATCAAGAAAGAATGCTGCATTTTGTCAAATGCTTTTTTTTGCATCTACTGAGAGGATCTTATGGTTCTTGTTCTTTCTTTTATTAATGTATTGTATGACATTGATTTGCAGTTGTTGAAGCAACCTTGCAGCCCAGGAATAAATCCCACTTGGTCATGGTGAATAATCCTTTTAATGTACTGTTGGATCCTATTGGCTAGTATTTTGGTGAGAATTTTTGCATCCATGGTCATCAGGGATATTGGTCTGTAATTCTTTTTGATGGGGTCTTTGGTTTTGGGATCAAAGTAATGGTGGCCTCATAAAATGAGTTTGAAAGTTTTCCTTCCATTTCTATTTTTTGGAACAGTTTCAGAAGGATAGGTATTAATTCTTCTTTAAATGTTTGGTAGAATTCCCCTGGGAAGCCATCTGGCCCTGGGCTCCTGTTGGGAGATTTTTGATTATTGTCTCAATTTCCTTACTGGTTATGAGTCTGTTCAGGTTTTCTATTTCTTCCTGGTTCAGTTTTGGTAGTTTGTAGGTCTCTAGGAATGCATGCATTTCTTCCAGATTGTCTAATTTGCTGGCATGTAATGGCCCATAATATGTTCTTATAATTGTTTTTACTTCTTTGGTGTTGGTTGTGATCTCTCCTCTTTCATTTATGATTTTATTTATTTGGGTCATTTCTCTTTTCTTTTTGATAAGTCTGGCCAGGGGTTTATCAATCTTATTCTTTCAAAGAACCAGCTCCTAGTTTCATTGATCTGTTCTACTCTTCTTTTGGTTTCTATTTCATTGATTTCTTCTCTGATCTTTATTATTTCTCTTCTCCTGCTGGTTTTAGGCTTTATATGCTGTTCTTTCTCCAGCTCCTTTAGGTGTATAGTTAGGTTGTGTATTTGAGACTCTTCTTGTTTCTTGAGAAAGGCTTGTATTGCTATCTGCTTTCCTCTTAGGACTGCCTTTGCTGTATCCCAAAGATTTTGAACAGTTGTGTTTTCATTTTCATTTGTTTCTATGAATTTTTTTAATTCTTGTAATTTCCTGGTTGACCAGTTCATTCTTTAGTAGGATGCTCTTTAGCCTCCATGTATTTGAGTTCTTTCTGACTTTCCTCTTGTGATTGAGTTCTAGTTTCAAAGCATTGTGGTCTAAAAATATGCAGGGAATGATCCCAGTCTTTTGGTACCGGTTGAGACCTGATTTGTGACCTAGGATGTGATCTATTCTGGAGAATGTTCCATGGGCACTAGAGAAGAATGTGTATTCTGTTGCTTTGGGATGGAATGTTCTGAATATGTCTGTGAAGTCCATTTGGTCCAGTGTGTCATTTAAAGCCTTTATTTCCTTGTTGACCTTTTGCTTAGATGATCTGTCCATTTCAGTGAGGGGGGTGTTAAAGTCCCCTACTATTATTGTATTGTTGTCGATGTGTTTCTTTGTTTTTGTTATTAATTGGCTTATATAATTGGCTGCTCCCATGTTAGGGGCATAGATATTTATAATTGTTAAATTTTCTTGTTGGATAGACCCTTTAAGTAGGATATAGTGTCCTTCCTCATCTCTTATTATAGTCTTTGGTTTAAAATCTAATTTGTCTAATATAAGGATTGGCACCCCAGCTGTCTTTTGATGTCCATTAGCATGGTAAATGGTTCCCCCCCCTCACTTTTAATCTGAAGGTGTCTTTGGGTCTAAAATGAGTCTCTTGCAGACAGCATATTGATGGGTCTTATTTTTTTATCCAGTCTGATAGCCTGTGTCTTTTGATTGAGGCATTTAGCCCATTTACATTCAGGGTAACTATTGAAAGATACGAATTTAGTGCCATTGTATTGCCTGTAAGGTGACTGTTACTGTATATTGTCTCTCTTCCTTGCTGGTCTGTTACTTTTAGGCTCTCTCTTTGCTTAGAGGACCCCTTTCAATATTGCTTGTAGGGCTAGTTTGGTGTTTGCAAATTCTTTTAGTTTTTGTTTGTCCTGGAATCTTTTTATCTCTCCTTCTATTTTCAGTGACAGCCTAGCTTGGTATAGTATTCTTGGCTGAATATTTTTCTCGTTTAGTGCTCTGAATATATCATGCCAGCCCTTTCTGGCCTGCCAGGTCTCTGTGGATAGGTCTGTTGCCAGTCTAATGTTTCTACTGTTGTAGGTTACAGACCTCTTGTCCCTAGCTGCTTTCAGGATCTTCTCTTTTTCTCTGAGACTTGTAAGTTTTACTATTAGATGTCAGGGTGTTGACCTATTTTTTATTGATGTTGAGGGGGGTTCTCTGTGCCTCTTGGATTTTGATGCCTGTTTCCTTTCCCAAATTAGGGAAGTTCTCTGCTATAATTTGCTCCAGTATGTGTTCTGCCCCTCTCTCTCTTTCTTCTTCTTGGAATCCCAATTATTCTAACGTTGTTTCGTCTTATGGTATCACTTATCTTTTGAATTCTGCCCTCGTGATCTAGTAGTTGCTTCTCACTCTTTTTCTCAGCTTCTTTATTCTCCATCATTTGGTCTTCTATGTCGCTAATTCTCTCTTCTGCCTCATTTATCCTAGCAGTTAGAGCCTTCATTTATGATTGTATCTCATTAATAGCCTTTTTGATTTCGATTTGGTTAGATTTTAGTTCTTTTATTTCACCAGAAAGGGATTCTCTAGTATCTTCCATGCTTTTTTCAAGCCCAGTTGTATCTTTATAATCGTCATTCTGAACTCTAGTTCCGACATCTTACTAATGTCCGTATTGATTAGGTCCCTGGCAGTCGGTACTGCCTCTTGTTCTTTCTTTTTTTGAGGTGAGTTTTTCCATCTTGTCATTTTGTCTAGAGGAGAATAGATGAATGAGAGAACAAAATGCTAAAAGGGTAACAATGACCCCAGAAAAATATACACTAAACAAATCCGAAGAGACCTGAAACCAGGGGGAAAAGAAAGGGAAAGAAAAAAAAGTATGATCAGGCTGGTGAATAGATTAGTGCCAAACACTAGATTTTGGGTGTATTTTGGTCTGTGAGAAGAAACTGCCTCCCAAAATTTTAAAGAAAGAAAAACTTATATATGTACAAAAATAAGGGTAAATACAATGAAGGGATGGAATCTGACTGTAAAGATGAAAATTATGAAAGATTTTATAAAAGGAATTGATAAGAAGTTGGTTGAAAAAAGAAAGAAGAAAAATAAAAAAAGGGGGGAGGAGAATGTGATCAGGCAGGAGACTAGAACAAAGCCATACACTAGAGATTTAGGGTATATTTTGGTCTGTTAGAAGAAACTGTATCCCAAAATTTTAAAGAGAAAACAACTTATATATATATACACACACACACACACACACATATATATATACACACACAAAAATTAAGGTTAACTACAATGAAGGGATGGAATATGACTCTAAGAATGAAACTTAAAAATAGATTTTAGAAAAACGAATTGATAAGATGTTGGTTAAAAGGAAAAAAATTTAAAAAAATAGAAAAAGAAAGAAAATAAAGAAAATTTGAAAAATTAACTTTGAAGGACTAAAGAATCATGGGGGAAAAATCCATGAATTCTATGTGCTGTATTCCCCTAGTGCTGGAGTTCTGCAATTCTCATTGATCGGTAAACTTGGTCTTGGTTGAACGTTCTTGCTGATCTTCCCGGGGGGGGTTGGGGGGCTGTTGTCATAATTCTCCAATGTCTTTGCCAGTGGCGGAATTGCCCCTCCCTTGCTGGGGGCTGGGCTAAGTAATCTCGGGTTTGCTCTCGGGAGCTTTTGTTCCCTGAAACCTTTCCGTACAGCTTTGGAGGATGAGAATGAAAATGGCGGCCTCCCAGTCTCCGCTCTGGAGGAGCTGAGAACTCGGGGCCCCACTCCTCAGTAAGCCCCCAGAGAAAAGCAGTCAATCACTCCTGTCTCCCTGGTCTCCAGTCACACCCCATGCTCGCCTGGCCTGTGACTGAGCGTTTCTATCTCTGGCACATGACCCTGTTTGGAGTCTCCAAACCCAGCAGGTTCCTGCGGTGTGCTCCCAAGCCACTCCTCCCTGGGGAGGAAGGGGAGTCTCCCCGGATCTGCCGCTTGTTGGGGCCCTGCTGGAAGAGTAGTGGCCCGACTGTCACCGATCACAGTTTATGGCAACCCCGAGCTGAAAGCCTGTGCCTAGGCTCTGTCTCTGCAGCCAGCTTCTCTGCTCTGATACCCAGGAGCTCTGCCGCACTCAGGCACCCCGGTCTTTCTGTGACCCTGAGGATCCTGAGACCACACTCTCCCAGCGATAGTTCCACCTCCTGCTCAGCCACTGGAGCGATGTCCCTCAGCAGAGCAGACTTCTAAAAGTTCCAATTTTGTGCTCCACTGCTCTATTACTTGCCGGTAGCCAGCTGACGGAGGCTCCCTCTCCCTCTGGTCTGTCTTCCCGAATATTGCCGCAGATTCACTTCTCCACACGTCCTACCTTCCAGAAAGTGGTTGCTTTTCTGTTCAGAGAGTTGCTGCTATTCTTTTGTTCGATCTCCTGTTGAGTTTGTAGTTGTTCAGAATGGTTTGATACCTATGTAGCTGAATTCCTGGGACCAGACAAAATTTAGTTCTCCTGCTTGTCCGCCATCTTGCTCCTCTCTCATATTTTGCATCTTTTAATTTTGTGTATCTCTCAACTAATTTTTGTACATATAATTGATTTTACTCCTTTTGTGTTTTAATCTTGATCGTGTCTTTGTAATAAATGAATCTATTATCTTTGGTATATGTTTGCTCTTGCCTATGAAATTTTTTGCTTTTGTAATTTCCTTTTAGTTATGCCCCCCACTTTTTTTTTTCCTCCCATTCAGAGGATTCCCTTTAACATTTCTTGTCAGGCTAGTTTGGTGTGATGAACTCCTTTAACTTGTCTGGTAAACTCTTTGTCTTTCCTTCTAGTCTGAATGATAATCTTGCTTGGGTAGAGTAGTCTTTCTTGAGGCTTTTTTCTTTCAATGCTTTTAATATCAGTGCCTTAAAATCATTCCTTTCTGGCCTTCAAAGTTTCTGCTGAAAAATAAGTTCATAGCCTTATGGGATTTCCCTTGTTTATAACTGTTTTCTCTTGCTCCTTTTAAGATTGTCTCTTTATCATTTGCCATTTTAATTATTTTGTGTCTCGTGGACCTCCCTGGGTTCATCTTGTTAGGGGTTCTCTGTGCTTCCTGGGTCTGGATGTCTGGTTTCTTCCCCATATTAGGGAAGTTTTCAGCTATTACTTTTTTAAATAAGTTTTTTTGCCCCCCTCTCTCTCAGCCTTCTGGTATGGTATCCCTAAAAATGTGAATGCTCTTAATGCTTGAAGATGTTGCTGAGTTCCTTCAACTTATTCTCATTTTTTAAATTCTTTTTTGTTTTTGCTGTTCAGCTTGTTTGCTTTTCTTTACCCTTTCAGATTGCTAATCTGTCCTGCATCCTCTAATCTGTTGATTCCTTCTAGTGTTTTTTCATTTTAGTTATATTCTTCAACTCTGACTGGTTCTTTTGAATATTTACTAGCTCTTTGTGAAGTTTTTCCTGCATTCATTCACTCTTTTCTCAAGTCTGATGAGTAGCTTTATCACCATTACTTTGAACTCTTTATCAGGAATATTGCTTATCTCAGTTTCATTTAGCTCTTTTTCTGTGATTTTTGTCTTATTCTTTCATTTGGGACATAGTCCTCTATCCCCTCATTTTGTTTAACTCTGTGTTTTTATCTATGTATTAGGTAAATCAGCTACATCTTCTGGTCTTGAAAGTAGTTGCCTTGTGTATAAGAGGGTCTACACCAACATTTGTTGTTTCTTGTGTTTTTAATGGTGACCTTTCTAATAGGCATGAGGGATATCTCATGGTTTTAATTTGCATTTCCCCATTAGCCTGTAACTGAAATTTAGCATTTCTCTTATTATGAACATAGGAAATAATCACTGGCATCAGTAATACCAATGATTTTAGCATCCATGGAAATCACTGATATTGTCATATACCAATAGTGATCATAGGTATCTCAAAATACATTGTGTTCTTTCGTACTTTAAAACTTTGTTACTTATTAGACCTCAGGCTTAGCTTTGTTAATGTATTTATAAGGATGCATATATGTTGCTATATCACAAGTTTGTTTTTTAAATACTGGATGAATGTTTTTCAGTTTTTTGGAGGGAGGGGTAATCCTGTGTGTTTTAAGTCCTGCATTTAAAAACATTCTATGAAGAGATACATAGTCTTCATCTACCAGAGTGATTCATAACATGCCACAAAAACACCACTGAAACGTTCATGTATGAAGGGAAAGAGAAAAGCTAGAGAGGAGATGCTGTATGAAATGAGAACAATTTTTTTTTTTTTTTTTTTTTTTTTACATGGGAGTAACTGAAGTATATTTCTGCTGCTGAGAGAGGGAAGTTAAAGCTGTTAGAGAAGGGGGTGGTAACGAGATCCTGGCCCATGAGAGCTGTGTGAGGAGAGGCGATGATCCAGAGCACAGGTGGCGGGATTAGGTTTGGATAAGAGCAGAAGGTAAAGGCATTTCATCTTGAGTTCTGAGCAATGAATGGGAGCAGGTGGAGGCCAGGTCGGGTCAGGAAGCTGAGTAAATGCTATTTTATAACATTCTTTACTTCCTTTATGGGCAGGAGTCTAGGTCACCTGCTGAGTAAAGTGGTGGAGGAAGGGGCTTGAGGAGCATAGGGAATTTTTTAACAAAGAATTTTTGAGTATGTCTTGAAGTTTAGACAGTATGCTAAAACTTGGGATAGGACGGTAAATAAGATGGTCCTCTTCCCAAAGTAACTATGCCTCTTGGTGAAGAGCACAGACATATAAATAAATTAACACATAAAAAGGAGCAGTGCAGTTAGTCTGAGGTTGGAGGGCTGGAGGAGGAGGTTAGGGAAGGTGGCATTTGGGCAGATTCAATTTTATTGAGTATAAGATTGCCAGGGAGAAAGGAGAGCATTTGCAATGGCATGGATGTATGGACAAGCAGGGCTAATTAAAAAAAAATTACGGAGATATAAATATTCATTTATCAAAATGCATAAATCACAGGTACATAGCTTCATGAATTTTCACAAAGTGAACACTCCCACATAACGAGCACATAGGTAAAGCAACATCACCACTGACATCACCAGGTGGGGCTAATTTGAAACTGAGCATTTGGGAGAGGAGGCTGGAGGGACGGGCAGGTAGGGTCTTACTGTTTTGGGTTGGGGAGCAGGGTGGGGCGGGAAGATGTGGGATGTGAAGATGGACATGGCATGGCTTTTGCCTTTATGGTCAAGGAGTGGTCATGTTTCTGCCTGTTCTGCAACGTGACTGGCACTTTGTAAAGTTTAGGTTAAGTTACTGTGTTTATCTTGTTTATTTAGAAGAGAGAACTTTCTTACCAAATGATTATGTTATTGTATACATCATGTAAGATTTTGGAGGGGTGGTTTAAAAGCCTCATTTGAAAGTTAATTTGTTTTCTCTACTTTCTCTTTTTACTCAGGGATATTATGTGTATCGTGACATGCTAGGAGAAAAAGGAGATTTCATTACTTCACCGGAAATAAGTCAGATCTTTGGGGAGGTAATATTAAATGTAAACTGTAAATGAAAGCAGATCAAGTTGTATTCTTCTGTAATACAGCGTTTTACAGCTTTGTTTTTGTGATTCAGGTTTTCTTTCTTTTTTCTTTTTTTTAGTTTTCATTTTTAATCATGCTGAAGGAATAGAGAGCAATGGAGGAAAGAGAGAGATAAGAGAGAAAAGATGCAAAACACTAAGGCGTTAGCGGGGAGAGACACACTCTACAGCCCCTGCCCAAGATTGCACCATAGTTAGAAGTCCCCCTGGGAGAAATTCTGAATAATTCTTAGGAATTCTAGTTCGTTGATTTCCGCATAAAAACCCCTTGATAAATTTAGATACAGGAAATAGTACACAAAAGGAAGTAGAATCTAGGTATTAAAAAATGTTAATTATGCCTAAAAAGCCACATAATTATTGAACTCATATGAACATGAAGAAGTGGCATAATCTATTCCATGTGTTTCTTTGCCTTCAAAGACTGGCAGCTTCCTGTGAGTGAGATCCTCCTACCTGTGTTAGGAGACCTCTTACAGGGGGACTGCCTTTTAACTGTTTCCTCCTGTTACTAAGCTTTCTAAGTGGTGTCTTCTGTAATGTAGTCTCTGTGACGCTCCTGGGTGTGCATACATACACGTACATATTAAGTAACATACATACATACATTGTTTGCAAACATTTTGCTTTCTGGCATGAAGTATGTATTTATGTTGAGTTTTATATTGTATACTTTTATATTTCATAATACTTCAGGGTAGTTTTTTTCCTTGTTACAGCTGCTAGGTATATGGTTCATTAGTGAATGGATGGCTACTGGGAAAAATGCAGCTTTCCAACTGGTGGAACTGGGCCCAGGCAGGGGTACCCTCGCAGGAGATATTTTGAGGGTAGGTAATAAAAGAATGGCTTTAGATTGTCATGTACTCACCTGAATCTTTGTTCTTTTGACTTGTTTGCAAACTCCATTGATTTCCTTGGCTTTTGGTCCTGCCTCAACAACCTCTTTCTCAGCTGAAGTACAATGTCAGAATAATACAGTGAGTTGTCACTTGTTGTTGTCTGTTTGTAATCTAAAAAATGAGGGTGGGAGAGAATGTGAATGGTAAAAGTTTAGAACATTTAGAAGACATTATGGAGAGTATATTTATCTTCTAGGTAGGAAAAGAGTTTTTGAATTATATAAAAAGCAGAAGCCATAAAGGAGAAGATGAATAGAAGGATAATTTCAACTACATTAAAGAATTTTTTTAAGATTTTATTTATTTGTCAGAGAGCACAAGCAGGGGGTGCAGCAGGCAGAGGGAGAAGCAGGCTCTCCGCTGAGCGAGGAGCTCGATGTGGGGCTCGATCCCAGGACCCTGGGATCATGACCTGAGCTGAAGGCAGACGCTTAACCACTGAGCCACCCAGGTGTCCCAAATTTTTTGTTCTTTAAAGAAATTAGGAACTTCTGTTCTTCAGAGACACTGTAAAGAGAGGAACAAGACAAGCCACAGAGTGGGAGGAGTTATTTGCAACACATATAACCAACAAAGAACTGGTAGTTAGAATAAAGAATTCCTTTCAGTTGTTAGGTGGTGGCATATAACTCAGTAGAAAAGTCAGGCTAAAGATGTGAACAGGCCCACCATGAAAGAGGAAATCTACATGGTCATGAAAAACCAAAAAAATGCTCAGACTGGTTGGGAGTCAGGGAAATGAAAGATAAAATCACAGTGAGATACTACTATACCCTCAAAATGTGAAGATTTGGCAGCACCAAGGGTTGGTGAGGATGGGGAGATGTGGCACGCTGGGGACTCTCATACACTGTAAGCGTGTAATTTGGCGTAAGCACTTTGAAGTGCTTATTGGGCATCATCTGCCAATGTCAAAGTTCTTATACTGTATGACCCAGCAGTTTTACTGCTAGGTGTATGCCCTATGGGAATGAGTGCATATCTGTACCAGGATACATGTACGAGAAGACAGCATTGTTTAGAATAGCCAAAAAACTGGAAACAACCCAGACGACTATCAGTGGGAAAATAAATCAATAAATTGTGGTACAGTCATACAGTGGAATGGCAAGCGTCGTGCAAATGCATGAAATCACAGCAGAATGCACGATATTCAGATGAAACTCAGCAAATGTTGAGTGAAAACAGCAATTTGTACAAGAATTCATATCCTATGATTGTATTATATAAAATCCCCAAATAGCATTAGACAATATGTGTTTGGTGATACAAACATGTTCAGTAACATTTATAAAGAAAAAGTGGGAAATTATAAATTCCAGATTGAGAACGGTGATGACCTTTGATGGTGAGGGAGGACATGGGGGCTTCAATGGGAAGGGTCAGGTCACTCTCCTTTAATCAGAGATAGTTGGTATTTTTCCATGTATTGTTCTTTCTTCCATTCTACCTAAGATTTTCTAAAAACATTAAAAAGGAATGTTTGAAGTACATGATAAGTACTTGTATTAAACTTTTGTTGTTATACTGTTTTGGAATCCATTGGTCTTTTTTAGTTTATCATAAGTGTATAAAATAAAACACATATTCAGTATACATTTAAATGTCTTGATGCTGTATGATTTTTGCTTGAAATTAGGAATCGAAGGCTTTTAATTTATAAATCTGACAACCTTGATTATATCATATTTGGGAGGTAAAAGAAACCAACCACTGATTTAGGTTTCCGGGGCTCTATTTTATATCTCTTTAAATTGGCAAAGTCATTTGAATATAAAATATTTGATAAGGTTCTCAAATAATACCATCTTGTTTCAAGTACTTTAAAAATCAAGCCCACAGCTCTTAAAATGTATAAAGGATGCTTCCCTAGATCCAGTCCTAAGAACCTTAAAAAGCCAAAGAATTTAAAGGAATGTTAAGAAAATAGACAAGGACATATTTGCAGACTTGTTTTCATTTCTTGATCATAATTTCTGAAGGATTTTTCTCTTGGGAAGTTTTTCTATTTGTAGTTTCATTTCAAAACAAAATTTGGAAAAATCATCTTGTCCTTATTATCAGCCTATACCAGCATATTCGGATCTCCAAAGCAGGAGGCAAATCACCAATGAAAATTAAATTCAGATGACAAATACTATTGATGTACTTTATGCTTTGGCATTGAATTTTGAGCATTAAAATATTGATAAAGTATTAGTATATTCCTTTTTTCCTCATGTTTACAACAGTTATAAAAATGTGTGTGGCTAAGAAAAAATTAAAAATGTGAAAGAATTACCAAGTTAAACTGTCAAGTTTTTAGAGCCACTTGAATTTTATTTCCTGAGGATACAGTTTAAACATCTCAAAGATGAGATTATTTCATAGACATAGCAGCTTTATAAAATCAAGGGTATATATACAATTTATTTTCTTGTTCTCTTTTCAGATCCCTTAATCTGCTTATTTATTGGATGTTAAACTTTAATTTTCTTTTATTAGTCAATCTAATTTTTATCATTAGGAAACCAAATTGTGTACTGTTCATCTCTTATGTGGACAATGTATGATAATGGATAGGTTATGATTCTCATAGACTGCTGGAGAGTGGTTTGTGTGAAGAACAAATTCCTCTAAAACCAAATGTTATTCCTGTAACATGAGCAAATTAAGGTAAATGGTTAGAAAAACCCCAAATCTACTCAACACTTGTATTTTTCCCTTTTTTTGTCTTTAGGTGTTCAGTCAGCTTGGATCTGTGCTAAAAAACTGTGATATTTCCATACATCTGGTAGAGGTGAGCAGAAAATTGAGTGAGATTCAAGCATTAACCCTGACTGAAGAGAAGATCCCACTAGAGCGAAATGCTGGATCCCCTGTATATATGAAAGGCGTTACAAAATCTGGGATTCCAATCTCGTGGTACCGAGATCTGCATGATGTTCCAAAAGGTAATTCTTTTACACGACGTAATGAAATCATTTTGATCGCATCCCATCCCAGCAATGATAGGTGACCAGAGCCACGGAGGACACGCTAATAGATTGAGTTAGTGCTGCCAGGTCCCTTACTCATAGGGAAGAGCGAATCCTTTTCTCGAAAAGAGCATTGTATTAGAAAATAACATGGCTAACAATAGGAGCAATGAATTTCCTGTGGTTTTGCAAAAATGACAGTGTCGATCTCTGTTGTACCTTTTAGTTTTTCCTGACCCCTAAAAAGTACTGATGCTGAAGCAGCCCCAGGCAGTGGGGCCTGACAGAAGCAGTGTTAAGTGGGTTTAGTTTAACTGTCTCATCTTTTGAACATTCTTGCTGGCCTTTTGGGGGGATGGAAAATCCCTGCACCGGACAGGGGTCCTGTGTTGATGAGTCCCTGCTCACACCTGCAGGGGTGCTCTGCTCTCGGGGAAGCCACTTCAGCCAGCCCTGGGCTCAGCTGTCTCAGAGGATTTTAGCAAGTTCAAGGCCTCTTTGAGCTAACCAATTTGAGTTCTGATTTCTTTCATGCCTGGTGAGGGATAAAAGTTTAAACTGATAGTTGAGACAGCCTACCTGTCTGATCCTGCTGTGTGGGAAATAAGAACAGTAACGTTCTTTTGTCTGTTCTGCAGAGTAGGTGAAGATGTGAATGAGGTGGATGATTCTCTGTAGAGATGGCTGTGCAAGCACCACAGGTTCCTACACAAAGAACCAGGCATTTTCTTTTTGTTAGTGTTCAAAAGAATGAATCAAGTATTGCCTTAAAAATGCTGAAACAGTTTTTTTCTTCTGTTTTTAAATAGGACACAGCTTTTATCTAGCACATGAATTTTTTGATGTCCTTCCTGTGCATAAGTTTCAGGTATTGATGGGATAAAGTCATTAATTGAATAACAAAGGGCCTTATGTTGTAAGAAAAAACATTTATGGTTGTTGAAGTTATTGTTGAAGTTAACTACATTTGGAATTCTGATGAATAGAAATAATTGAAAAGCAAAAGTGAAGTATTAAGTAGAACCTTCATTCTCTTAGGATAACTAGTAAGAATGCTTAAAATATGTGCGCAGATATAAGATGGTAAATGGCTAAAGTACAAGGAAGGGTTACATTTTAGCAAATAGTTTTAATATCCAAAGATTAAAATGTTTCCTCACTGAAGTTGAAGTGAGCAGATTTAAAATTTGGTGGTAATGTATGTGCACCGTAGTGTCTGAGGCTAAGAGCATGTATTGATTTGTTAGCAGAAGCTTCCAATTCATCCTTCACAGTCTGTTCTCCATTATTGGGAGCACTTGCCACACGCTCATTTTATCCCTACGGCTCTGCCTCTTATCCAGCCAACACTAGTAGTTTGCGCCTTCAAGTATTGCCTTGAAATAATTTTCAGTAGTAAAGTACTCTGTAAATGTTAGTCATCTGTCATACATGGTAGGGGGAGAAAAATGGTTATTTTTAGTTAGAGGCAATTCTGAGAAAGAAAAAACTGGTAAAAATTTGTTTTTATGCATTATTTTGTGTTTAGAAAACCCCACAAGGATGGCGAGAAGTATTCATTGATATCGATCCACAAGTTTCTGATAAGCTGCGGTTTGTTTTGGCACCTTGTGTCACACCAGCAGAAGTCTTCATACAAGTAGGAAGTTTTTTCTTCTTAGTTTATTGTCAACCAAATCTTCATAGTCTTATTTTCTGAGTTCCTGTTTTAGCGTTCCTTGACAGGGGCAAGGGGAGAGTTGCTCATAACATGTGAGGTGCTTTTTATTAATAGTGAAAAGTGCAGAGGATCTCGAATCAGGAGCCTGGTTCAGATCATCTCTGGACTGCGTGACCTGAATGTAATGTGAGAAGGAAGTTAGTAAGCGCTTACTCAAGCAAGTCCCTTACCTTCTCCCTTTCCCTCAGTTCCCTGTGACACAGTCAGAGTATTGTCTACCTGACCGGAAGAGCTTGAAGTCTGTGAAAACAACTATTTATTGAGCACTTTGTATGTATTACTCTGAATTTTCTCATTTAATTCTCAAAACAACTTTATTAGTTTGATTAAGTTTGATTCTAGACTGCCAGAATGGTACATTTACTGCTGCATTCTATTGACCTCAAGGAATAATCATAAGAGCCTTTCTATCTTGGGGTCATGTTAAGGGGTTCAAAAAACCCTATACTTGTCAGGAATGTTTGGGCTTTAGATTGCCTGTTTTATTTATTTTTATTTTTTAAAATCTTTTAAAGAATGGTGATAATTTTTAATAGCTTACAGCTATAGTATCAAGTCTTATATGTATAAATATAGTTACAGACAATAAATATCCATATGGCAAAATATCTACCTCTAGACAGAGAAAAAATATCTTTGCAACTAAATTAACTAACAGCTTCAAGTAATAATGAAGAAAAACAGAAGCTGCAGTAATTTTTCATCTAAAGTGACTATAGCCTATATTAGGGGCACTTGGGTGGCTCAGTCAGTTAAGTATCTGCCTTTGGCTCAGGTCATGATCCAGGACTTGGGATTGAGCCCCGCATCGGGCTCCCTGCTCAGCTGGAAGTCTGTTTCTCCCTCTCCCCTCTCCTCCCCCTGCTCATGTTCTCTTCCCTCAAATAAATAAAATCTTAAAAAAAAATAAGGTGACAATAGCCTGTATTAAAACATTCTTACTGTAAGAGTTCAAATAGTTATGAAAGCTTTGTCTCATAACCTAAAAATATAACTTTAACTAATACATATTTTCAAAACTAACAAAAAATATTTTAAATATAGATAGGTGAAATAAATAAGATTATTCTTGCCGAAATTCAGTCATGACATTATATATATATTTGGGGACTTTGTTGATAGCCTGGCCTTTTAACAATAAAAAAGTGAAATTCATGAAACCTTTCTAAGAATCTACATATTACTCTAATGCAAATTACATATAAGTATATGGGGTTTTCATTCTGAATGAGCAATCCATTCTCTTTTTTTAAAAAAAGTATATCCCAACTATGTAAAACATGCTTAATTTCTCTTGAAAGATCACTTTTTATAAGATATACACTGACTAGTATGAGAAAGGGCATTTTACAGATTTTAGAAACTTCTTTAGATGCGGTGACTGGGCAGCTCAGTTGGTTAAGCATCTGACTTTTAATTTTGGCTCAGGTCATGATCTCAGGGTTGTGAGATTGAGCCCAGCATCAGGCTCATGCACTGGCGTGGAGTCTCCTTAAGATTCTGTATCCTTGCTCCACCCCCCCCGCCCCTCCCACCCTGCTCTCTTTAAAAAAAAGAAAAAAAAAAACCCATTCATTTTCTTATCAAGTTACTTCATTTGTTTTACTAAGCTTTAATTACAGCGGTAAATCACTTTTTTCCCATTATTTCTCATTATACAAAATCCCCATGCTCCTTATGTTTTAACATTCTACCTGCAAGAATCTTACTGGACCTGAATAACCTCTGTATGACCTACAGGAACATAATTCAGTGAAGGTCATCTGAACAGAATAGATTGCCTGTTTTAAAAAGGTCTACTTTCTGGACCATAACTAAGAACTTCTTCCTCAGAAGTAATTCGCTTCAAAAGCACTGGAGCTTTTTTTTTTTTTTTAAAGATTTTATTTATTTGTCAGAGAAAGAGAGGCAGGCAGAGGAAAATGTAGTCTCCCCACTGAGCAAGAAGCCTGTTTTGGGACTCAATCTCAGGACCCTGGGGATCATGCTCAGGTAGCCGCTTAACAGACTGAGCCACCCAGGTGCCCTAGCATAGGAGCTTTTAAAAATAAACCTATCAATTAAGGTTTTTTTCAGAGCATAAGTTAAAAATATCAGTCTGAGTACTTGTGAGCATTTCTATTTTTTCATATTCTGGCTACCCAGTTTTACCTGAATGACAAGCAAATTCATAGCTACCAAGAGCTGACTCCTTGGCCCTGGGAGATGTGATTGTTTTTAGTTCTTGACTTCGGTAGTACTCACTTATGAAAGAGAGAGTGATGATTTTCCCTCTCATTTGGATGGGGCGAGTGGTAACAGAATCTGCCATCTTGAAGAGTGGTCTAAGATGGTAAGAAAGTCAGCACCATATGCTGGGGTATGTCAGCTTATGCCTGAAGTGGCTAACCTCATGATTTTTACAGCTCAACCACAGTAATTTATTTAATAGAACTGGGGGCTAAGTAGTTTATTGTTTGATTTAATCTTCCCAATAAGCCTAGTAGATACAGAATGAGGAAACACTCTGAGAGTTTAACTTGTTTCTAGTTTTAAGTAGTAGGAAGAGCAGAGGCTCAAGAGCTAAGTGTGTGTGACTCCATACCTCTTAGGTCTGTGCCATTATAGGCAAGATCAGGGCAGGTTACTTCTTCTATTTTTTTTTTTTATTAAAGATTTATTTATTTTAGAGAGCACATGAGCCTGTGCGAGTGGGGGGGGGAGGGGAAGGGGGAGAGAGGGACTCCTCAAGCCAACTCCCTGCTGAGCCGGGAGCCCGACGGAGGGCTCCATCCCAGGACCCTGAGATCATGACCTGAGCTGAAGGCAGACACTTAACCGACTGAGTCACCCAGGCATCCCAGTACTTCATTTTTAATAGGAAGGAGCAAAAGGTACTGGGTTAGGAAGGAGCAAAAGGTACTGTATATTTTCATAATGAAGAAAAAAGTTTTTTCCCATTTTCTCAGAGATTAGGAAATTTCCTATGTACCAGTCAATTGACAAGTTATAATACTGTCATTTCACTTTTTAGATTAATAGGTACTTAACTGAGGACCCTTTTATAGATAGTTGAACACCTTGGAAAATTAGGGCCTCAGGTACATTGCAAGTTTATAAGCTGAGGTTTCTAAATAGAGGGTGTATCACTGGAATACCTTTTGCCCCAGCAGAAGGTATCATAATATACTTGCTTGCTAGGGTCTGTTATATTGGGTTTTGTATCATTTGCTCTTCCAGCACAAATTTTTGAGTGTTATTTGCCAGGCACTGTTCTAGGCAGACAAAAATTCCTTTCCCACACATTTAACCCAGGGAAATTATTTATATGAATTATGAGAGTAATATCACTATAAATAAAATGATAATGTTAGTCATCTAGGAGTTTGGGAGAGCATATGCCTTTTTATAAAAGGGATTAAAATTAAAATGTCTGTAAACATAGTAAACGGCATCAAAGCAGTAGGTAATTCTGTGTAATAAAAAGGATGTCCTGTGAAAGGTTGAGCGTAGACAACATAATACACATTGCGAGGGAATTTATTTTTATTGTAACTAAGAAATGCTCATTGTAGAAAAACCCTAAGGAAGCTGTTCTTTTCAGTGCTGCATTTTGATTCACCTGTTCCCTTACTAGCGTGATGAAATGAGGGACCACGTGGAAGTGTGTCCTGAGGCTGGCATTATCGTTCAGGAGCTTTCTCAGCGCATCGCGCTAACTGGAGGGGCTGCACTAATTGCCGATTATGGTCATGACGGAACGAAGACAGATACCTTCAGAGTATGTATGACTCAGTAACATGACTTACCATAAGTTCATTGGTATCATCTACTAAGTTGTTAGGTTTGAAGCTCATTGAAGATCTTTACCTTTGGTTTCTATAGTGCCTAGCCTTCTAATTTTACATTATTTGTAATGAATATTAATTCATATTATTATAATTGCCCTAAACCATAGGATCTCACTGTCCAGAGTGGGCTTGGAGCAGGGTCTGAATCGTCTGTTCTTCAGCTGCGGAACCTAGGTCTGCATAGATCCTACTTAGCATCCAAATAATACATATGGAAGATTTGCAGATTTGATCTAGCTACTATGATCAGACTTTTCCTATCATATTTTCAATCTTTTTTCCTTTCTAGAATTATTCTTTAATTCTTCCTAAGCATCTTTTTTTTTTAATTTTTTAGAAGATTTTATTTATTTGACAGAGAGAGAGAGTGAGAGCAGGAACACAAGCAGGGGGAGTGGGAGAGGGAGAAGCAGGCTTCCCGCTGAGCAGGGAGCCCGATGTGGGGCTCGATCCCAGGACCCTGGGGTCATGACCTGAGCCGAAGGCAGACGCTTAACGACTGAGCCACCCAGGTGCCCCACATCCTTTGTTATCAATTGTGTTCAATATACTTTAATTGGAATACATTTAACTGTATACTACTATTAGTCATTTTCTAGATCTGTGGTTCTCAATTTCTGATTTTATTGTAACTAAAGAAAAAAAACCCTGGAGTTTTTTTTAAAAAGGCTGATTCCCTAGTTTTACCTCCAGGATTCTGATTCAGTAGGTCTGGGCAGAGCGCAGTAACATGGTCTCAGGTGATTCTGATGCACGTAGTTGATGGATACACCTTGTCAAACACCATCTAGAGTCTGGTGAAAATTTAGCTTGATTCTAGTAAGAAACAAGTTAACTTACATGGAGAACTGATGGGGTCTCCGATGGGCTCTCTACTTCATCACCACAAGCAGTAATGAAATGTGAAAGGCAGCCGTTCTCAGGCACTCCAGTGTCACCCTTTATATTGGATTTTCCACATAGCATCTCATTTGAGGGAAGGGTGCTACTATATATAAAGAGTTTGTAAACCACTGACTTAGGCTATGTTTTTCTTTCTAAGAGTTATGTAAAATGTACTAAAATGATAGCATTTCTTTAATCTTGATAATGATAACCACAAAGGGACAAAAACTCATCATTTTAAAAATTACAAATTATGTTTAAGGGGTTTTGTGGCCACAAGCTCCATGACGTCCTGACTGCCCCAGGAACAGCGGACCTCACAGCCGATGTGGACTTCAGTTATCTGCGCAGAATGGCAGAGGGACAAGTAGCTTCTCTGGGGCCAATAAGACAACAGATGTTTTTAAAAAATATGGGCATTGATGTCCGGCTGAAGGTAATGATTTATTTCACGATCATTAAATATTTTAATTTTGTAGTATTTCACAAAAATGTTTCAAATAATACATCCCCCCGCCCCGGGGCCTCAGTGCTCTTCTCGGTCAGCAGGCCCTGGGTATTGTAGTCTTTCTAGTAGCATAGGGCCTGGTGCAGCTGGGCTGCCTGGGGTGGGGCTGCCGTGCATGCCCCTGCATCTCCACACAAGCCAGAATGAAGACTTTTGAATAGTGTTCATATCCAGTAAGAAAACTTGACTGTGTTTATGGGGATGAATTTTAGAAGTGTCCTGAAAACATCTTAACCCTTCAGTGTAGATCAAACCACCTGGGAATATTTGTTAAACATACAAATCCACAGGTTTGGGTCTTAACAAGTTATGTTTTTAATAAGCACCCCATGATTCTGAGGCAGGTGATGAGAAATCCCATCTGAAGCCCGCTTTGCTGAGTAACCAATGGTCATTAGCATTGCTGCATGTAACTAGGAATCCTTCTTTTTACTTTCCTTTTCAGGTTCTTTTAGACAAATCAGATGAGCCAGCCAGGCAGCAGTTACTTCAGGGATATGATATGTTGATGAATCCTAAGAAGATGGGAGAAAGATTTAACTTTTTTGCCTTGCTACCTCATCAGAGACTTCATGGTAGAAGCCATCCAATGAATGCATGTCAGTCAAAACCCTCTGTGTCACCTGTGGCTGGGTTTGGTGAACTTGCCTGGCGGTGATCTCAGTGTGGATGTTTTACCCCTAAGTCTGCCTAAGAAAGCAAAATAAAGGGAACATGTTTCATATATCACAGGTAAAATAAGTATTACAATATTTTGTCTTTATAGCCAATAAAAATAGCCCATCTTACATACAGTACAACTAAATATTGATCTTTTAAGATTGTGTCTGGCTTTTGGCACAATTGTGTGCTTTCAGCTTAATGAAACAAGTTACTGAGAAACTGAGTGCCCTTTAATAAGGCTAGTTGCTGTATTTTTATTTGAAAAAGTAAACATGAACACTGATTGGTTTAGCAAAAACCAGAAACCTAACTGGCCTTTCACAGAGAATGGATTAAATAGAACAATCCACATATTTTTAAAAAATGAGGTAGAGCAATATTTTCTGACCCATCTCTAAGAATGTGGTAAGTGAAAAAAGTATAGTGGAGAATGTTTTATAGTTATGATTCCATTTTTCTTGGGGGAAAAGCTACATTTAAAGAAATGCTTGTAACTAATTTCATAGAAATTAATGTATTAGTGCAGACTGGTTGTTTTCTGTGATAGTTACTTGTTTATAAAAAGTAAGGAAAGGATGCCCAGTAATCACTATTAAATATCCCAATGTGGAAGTGGGCTTAAAGGGTGGAAATCGTTCTCCTTTGTGGTAAATATTTACCCTCTGCTTCTGTGAATTTTATAATTAAAAAAAATTAGGGGTGCCCTGGTGGCTCAGTCTGAGGAGTGTCTGACTCTTGATTTCAACTCAGGTCATGGCCTTGGGGGTTGTGGGATCTCGAGTCCCACGTCAGGCTCCGTACTCAGCGTGGAGTTTGCTTGGGATTCTCCCTCTCCATCTCTCAAAATAAATAAATAAAATCTTAAAAAAAAGTTTAAGTCCCAGTAAAACTAGTAAAAACCTAACATGTACCTGAAATATGAGAGTAAATGTAGACTACGTAGCAGGAATATTTTCTGATTTGAGCTAATTAATTCTCCCTCATTATCAGATAAATGTCAAGTTTTCATTCTCTTAAGTTCTCATTTTTTGGCTCATAGAACATTTATATTAATACCAGATACATACTTTCTGAGGAATTGTTATATTGGCAACAAAAATTTACAGTGAGATTAAAGGAAAAGAATATTAGACGTATGTTTTGAACTTATAGCTTAACTGTATTGGAAGTTCACTGGCAGAGTGATCAACTCTCCGTTTTCTATTGCTTGTTTGGCTTAACTCAGAACAGGACTAGCATTCTGTAAATAGGAAGATAGAGGGCTTATTTTTCAGATGCTGCCCTGCCTTGGGCCATTCGTAGTCACCCTTATTTTTTTCCGTATTTTATTTTTCAAAAACTTGGAGACTTTTTGAAAGATGAAAATGCCCAACATTGGCCCCTCTCAATTATTTAATAGTTTTTATAATTAACGGGAGGAATCAGGCAATGCCTTGTATCTTAAAACCTAGAAAATTTACTTTGAATGGCATTTGGCTTATTTAGGTCTTGTAGCAGTTACAATAGTTGAATAATTTATAGTTACAATTATTCTAAACTTTCATGCCAAGAAATAAGACCTCCAGATAATTACCTCAGATTTCATATAAAATTGAATAATGAGTTGTTTTTTATTTTAGGTAGTTAAAAAAAATCAGTGTTTTAAATATAGCATTAGTTCCATTTACAAATACTATTTCCAAAATAATTCTTTTACCAAGGCCTAGAAAAATAACACAACCAAATAAAATTTTCTTTGGATACCTCTATTAGAGATAGGCTCAGGTTTTCACATGGAAAAGTATGGTGATATGGAAATACATTTTATTATCAAGCTTTTTGAGGATATTTACAAAAAAGTGGGATGTAACAAAAAAATATAAAAATGTACAGAACAGTGTCATTATAGACTACTTTGTACATTATCCAATGTTTCTAACAATTATTTCTTATACAAAAACAACTTCAAGACCAAAAAAAAGGTTATGCAGGTTATACAGTATCTGGAGTAAATGACTCCACTCCAAATTATCTGACAGTGCCTTTACAAATTTTTTTAGAAAACTTCTTAGGCATTCAACAACACAAACAAAAAGAGTGCAATTAATTGCATGGCTTGTAAAGTTTGATTATGTAAGTATAGCAAACATCGTTCCAGTTAATTTTCACCTTACGCAGTAAAACCACAATAGGGTGCCTCAGGACTCAGAATTACTCCATTTTAGCACGCTGGTATAAACAGACTTACTTTGGACAAATGTGGGGAAGTCATCCCTAAAAGGTTTTGCAAAATTTGATAAATTTTTTAAATTCGCACAGAATGACCTACTGAGAGACACTGTTGAGTGTTTCCTGGCGATCTGTATGGGTAGGAAGTACAGCACGGTGGTTGGGGTGGGGGCAGGGTGTCACCGGGGTTCACCTCCACATACTGTGACCCTCTGCAGCTGGCTAATCTTCCTGATCTGTGAGATGGAGTCCATAATGAACTCACTCTGTGGCTGCTGTGAGGGTAAGTAAGTAAAAGAGCTCAGAACAGAGGAGACTGCATGGGGGCTCCTTTCTCAACAGTACTTTTAGTCCTGAATAATGGAGTAGCTTCAGGGCTCTCTCAAGCCCTCTCCAGGGACATTCTTTTCTTTTGCTACCTCAGACTCAGTGGGGCAATGATAGTTCACACTTTGTGGAGTATGTGTATCTTCATACATAGCCCATCTTCACAACAGCATTGTGAGGAAGGCAGAGGCAAGAATTATGGTCATTTTATAGATTGAGGATCTTGAGGCTCAGACAGACTGGAGCCAAGACTTAAGACTGGATTTTCTGACTCCAAATCTTTTGCTTTTTGGGGGAAAAAAAAAGTTTACAAGTGATTACTGTGGAATGAAGAAACAAAAAGCCACTAGTTTTTTTAAATAAGTGGGTGGTCCCAAAGCTTAAACTTTTTTGGGGGAGAAAACCATTAGTAACTTTTTAAAAGCTATGAAAAATTCTAACCTCTTAAACATTATATCTGAGTAGAGAAACACTTCTTTAGCGGGCTGCTGGTGCTGAAATGTTAAAAAAAAAATTATAAGGGTAGGGCTATGATATCAGCAGAGCAAATGAAAGAATAAAATAAATGTTTCATGCTCCACCCCACCCATCCCCCAAACTGCTTAAAATAATTGATATAAAAACATTCCAGATATCTGTAAAGCCTTCCACTAACCTAAGGGAAGAAAAAAAGGATACACTCTTTGTGGTTCTTCTCCGTAGCATTAATTGATCCTGTACTGGCCTTACTTTTAATAATTTTCTTCCTCCAATTACTGAACTCTGTGTAAAGATAAACTGTGTAATACAAGTTCAGATCTATACTCACTGAACGTTGGAAACGTGCGGTGGCACTACAGTGGGAACGTGAGTACACAGCAGAGGGGCTGAGCGAGGGACAGACCGACCAGCAGGCCCTCCTCCAGGTTCTGTGACACCAACTGCCCCAAATTATCTTAGAGGCCGTTCCAACATACTCACAAAAGGGGACTAAATTTTTATGTTGTAGAGAGCATATTAAGAATGTAGCTCCAAAGGTTAGGGATCATGGTTTTGGACTCTTGACTGACCTAAAAAAAGAAGAAAAAAAAAGGTAAAACAGCCTAGCATCTAGGAAACATTTCTAGGCTCCTAGGAAAAACCCCTCGTGCATCTGTGGTTAAACAAATGTTTAGAGTCCTCACAGGAACCCTTGTGCTGGTGGCCCCTCCTCAGTTATCTCTTACATGCACACCTGGTTAGAACTCTTACATGATTTGATCAAGATTTGCAATGGCTGGACTCTAAGCTTTCCTTTTTCTCCTTTTTAAAAAATAATGGAACAGGAAAGGGAAGATAAATTAAATGCCACTATAGTACTAAAGTGAAGAATTAGGAAAAAATACAAAAACCAGTCATTGCTATGCTATGAAAAGCTTCATCTTGGTTCCATTGTATATTTTTATTAGTTTCCCCTCTTGTACCTACTCATTATGAACTACAGTACTGGTGTCACTGATTCCTTATCATATTCCCCATGTCTTTGCACCCTTGCAGATGACAACCTACAAACAACAGTTGTGCAGCAAAATATCAGTCCATAAAATGAAATCCTTCCTTATTGAAGTTAGCTCATTGATAATTAAGGATCTTCTTCCATATCATCTGGGTTGGGAGCCATAATGAAGTGCTTTGGGTACACAAGATTGTGGGTGTATGCATGTATTTCCCAGCGGGCGTCGTCACTTTCATGTGTAATGTAACGTTCACCGATGCGAGTTTCAAATTCTCTAAGGTCAAGCCAAGTCTGATAGTCCTAGGAAAAACATGAAGTGATTTTAAAAGTAAATAGGAAAAACATGAAGTGATTTTAAAAGTAAAAGAAACAAATACTGTGAACTTTTTTTTTCTTAGCACCCCAAGTCACAAAATTGACAACCCAAACTCCTAAGTACTTGCTATACAGTAAGTTCCATTTGTAACATTTAAATTAGCAATATTAAATACTTTTTCAAATTTAGAATCTCTAGTGAAGTAACTAGTTTCTACAACTAAAAAAAAATTACCTGAGGCTTCTGAGATAGCTAATAATAATCACTAAAACATTCTGTTCTATACTCTGACCTTATACCCACACCTTACTCCTCAAAATAGGGGAAAGTACTTAGAATCTACTACCAGGATAATTTAATAATCATGGAGACTAACTATGATTGCATTTGTTTTGAAGTTAATGCTACCCCCTACTCCCTTTAAAATAGTTCTAAAGCTTCTCTTTACTCTGAAGTTTGGCAGTATCTTTTGACAAATCTACGCAATAGCTTTTGGGGGAATTCAGCCAAACATTTTAAATGGCATTTCTGATCTCATCAATGCAATGTGAATCTTCTAGTGGATGTTTTTAAAATAAAATATGTTTGACAAAATAAGATGCTTATCTTACAAAAAGGTGAAATGAAACATAAGGTCCTCTAAAAAGGCTAAATCACTGCTTTCAGTTCATGGGAGTTCAATTGCCTATCAGTTCTGCATTTCAGTGGTTTACTGCAAAACCTCCAGAGATGCAGCCATAGGACAAACTAATCACTGTAGACACTTACAGTAGTCTAAGACGAGGAGAATCTGTTGATCTTAGAGTGGTTTCGTTAAGTAAGACAAATTACAACAAACCGCTCAAATGAGGATCACGAGAGAGAGAAAGGTTTTTTTTTTTTTTTTTTTTTTTTTTTTTTACCTGCAGCCAGGGATGACTGAGAGATTTGTCCACACTGTAACGTTTTCTCATCTTCACTTGAAGTAGGTTGTTTATCAAATCAATTGCTAAGAGAAAAGATGAAATCAGACACGTGGATTTGGGCATATGGGGCAAACCAAACCTGTGAGTCCGCTAAGAAGGCAGTTCAATCCACAGAAATACAGGGTTGAGGGTTTTCGTTTCTCAAAGCCACGGTCTTATAGCTAACCTGTTAGTGATCCATGAACATTTACTGAGCTTAGAGTACCTATCTTAGGGGGTGTGCCTGTTTGGTTAAGGAGGCAGTGCAGAGTACACGTTCAGCATGGCAGAGGGTCGGTTAGTACCCGCCGCCGTTTCTCCTCATCTGTAAATGAGGTTGTTGAAAAGATGAAATAATACACGTAAAGGGCTTAGAATCATGCTCAGCACGTAAGTGCTTAGTATTAGCTATTATTATTTCAAAATGAGTTAAAAAATTGATTACAGACTGACTTGCTGTGTCCCTCCAATGACACCATTCCCTAGTCCCTGGCTTGGTCTGCGGAGCCAAAGCCACTGCCCTGCCTCTACACATGGGGCTAGACTGACGTGGTAACTTATTACCACAAGTTCATACTCAACAGGTTTTACACAAATACGTTCATGGTGTTTGGTGTATATGGTGAGATGCTGGCATACTTATTTCATCCAGTTATTTGAAGGAATGGAGCAACTGCAAAACCAAAACCACGATATGAGTGCATACTGGCTACACACAGTGTGACAGTACATTTGAAATGTTGATACAAAGGCCTGGACCCAGGAATGAGCCAAACGAAAGGTTTACATTGTACCCATTCTGTTTCTCTTCTTCATACCACAGGTATTTTAATTATGAGCATCTCTGGTTCCAGATACTTCAAACTTTTACCCGCTGTTCCTTAAGTGGTTGTCCACCAGTGCATCAGAATCATTTGGGGTATTTATTAAAATGCATTCCTGGTATCGTGCCAACTGGTGAAGTGGCATCTCTGGGATAGAGCCAGGGGTTTTCGTTTTGGTACACTCACCAACTGATTATTCCAATATTAGAGGTCTGCAGACCACACTGGCCCAGGAACTCTAAGAGGAACTCTAAGAGAAACCCTCATACGTACTTCAGTTAGCTGTTCGTTACCAAGTAAGCGTGCTACTGTCTTTACATGTTGTTCCTCAAGCTTTCCCAGTTTAATGGGCTGTTAATTCCTATGATTAGGTCTGGTCCTTTTGGAAAACAGGAAAGAGTCCTGTTCTAAAGGTTGGCCAAATCCAGGTGGGATTATTTCCCTAGTAGGCTTCTATTCAATATGCGGCTATTAAATAAGTTGTGTGTGCCCTTCCCGGCAGTATCAAAATCAAACTAAAGAGGGACAGCCAAGGCATTCTTGATGGGTATAGAACCCAGACTCAAAAACCTTTACTGCTCAGGGAAAACAGATGTATCCTTCTTAGGATTGGTCCACAGGATGGCTGCAAATAAACTGGAGAATGTCTATAAAGTTCATCCTAGGTATAAAGAACTTGAAAGACAGGTCTCCATTCAAGGAGCTTATAATCTAGTTCTGAAAATAAGTAATTATGAAAAGAAAGAATACTTAAAGAAAAATATCTCCTCCTAGTAGCCTAAGTTGATCTTACCAAGTTCAGAGGAGGGGCTCAGGGAAGACTTCACAGATGAGCCACAAGTCTTGAAGGACTGGAAGGATTTCCGTAGCAAGGAGGAGGGAGTGTAGGCAAGGGAAAGGCCTAAGCAAAATGCAAAAAGTAGCTAGGAAGAATAAACTAGGTTTTATAGAGGGAAGCATGGGAGGGTAGACTCGGGCTGTCTCAGGGAGACCTACAGCGGCAACGTGGTTAAAGGGAGGCCAAGGTGTTTGGGGAAGATTAGGACGAAAGTAGTGTTTCCTAAAGACCGATCTGGCCGCAGTGGTGACTGGGAAAGAGGCTGACGGATAGGACTGGTAAGATATTTTAGTAGTTTCAAAAGGAGGAAACTGGGGCCTGGATTAGTGCTACGCCTGGGCGCTATAAGGAAATTAAAGAAGAGACAATGTAGAAGGAAGAGTGCTCAAAAGCTGGTTGAATTTGAAAGATGAATATGAGAAATTAAAAAGACGAGCCAGAAGAGACTGGCTGATTTGGGAATCACAACGATTTTTAGACTAAAAGGTGTAGAGCTAAAACTTTTTTTTTTTTTTTTTTTTACCTTCACCAGAAATTTCTCTCCAGGGATTTGGTGGATACATAAATGCAGCATTTTGGATTTGGTCATTTATATCTTCATCTTCATTGAAAGGAAATGTACCACTGAGGCTCACATAGACGATAACTCCCACTGACCACATATCTAGAGAACGGTTGTAACCTTTGCTCCTGAGAACTTCAGGGGCTAAGTATGCTGGAGTTCCTACCACAGATCTCCTGAATGACTTTTCACCAATGATGCGTGCAAAACCAAAGTCACACAGCTTCACCTGGAAATAAAAAGATGATGTTAATTTTGCATTTTCATCTGTCAATCTCTCTATACACACCTGTCCCTAAGTACGATACTGAATCATTTCAACACACCTGCCAACTGTACCGATTATGAAAATCAGATGGATGCAGAGAGGGAAATTGTACAATACCCTTTTCCCAAAAGAGATACATTTATAACCCTGTGATGTATTACTGACATAGTATGAAGAGGCTTTTCCTAGTGCTTATTTCAAAAAACCACTTTTAAGTTCTAGCTTGCAGAAAGCCAAAAACCAGTGGTCAAAGTTTTTTTTTTTTTTTGATGAAATGGGAGGGTGTTGATTTTTTATCATTTGGCTTTTAAGGAGCTACTTTTCTATCATCTGTGAGCAGAAATTATGTGTCTCATTTTTGAATCCTCAGTGACCTCGTAGTGCCTGATCACATAAAGGTACTCAATAAATGCTGAATGAAAAGTAAGTTGGTATTTAAAAGCTGACCCTTTATTTTGCTTAATCCTAGAATCTATATTCCCAAGTATTACTATCAGTTGGCAAATAACTTAAATTGAGGTATAGTAAAGAGAACTATTAATGTAGCCCATAAAAGAGCAATGCTAGAGACTGCTTGAAAGAATAAGAGCAAAAGTGTTTTCTAGGACTGTGAAACATGATGGCTAGTCAGTTTTGGATCTGAAAAAAGTTGTATCTGAAGGTAACCACAGTCACTACAATATCCTTTTGGGAAGTAATGACATACCCATGGTGAACAAGCAAACGCCAAGTACTTTCCAGAGGAAATGCCCCGACCCACAAAATGTCTTCACAAAAAGCATTATGATAAATTGAGAAAAAAGGGATTTGTCCTCTACAACCAATGGTATAAACAGTGCCTGGAAAGCAGAGATGAAGGTGTATTCAAATGCTTCTTGCTATTACTAGGACATGGACCCTGGTGCATGTCTTTATGATTATTATTCTGTGTCATTACTGAATGTGGCTCCCTCTGATTGAGTCCTGTAAGAATAGGATTACTGACCATGAAGACCTGTGAACTCTCTTTTTTGTTGTTAAATGCCATATTTCCGGTAACATCTTGATAAAGAAAAGATGCTGTGGCAGTTTGGCAACTGAATAAGGAAGTGTGGCCATGGCTAGCACTTGAGCAAAAAGGAATGTCAAGTAAATGATGTTATTTTCCCTTTGTTCATAACAGAAGTCAGAAAGATGGGAGTTTTAGCCTCACTGTAGGGATATGCATCCTTTGCCCAGACTATTCTGAAGATCAAATGAGATGATAATGTATGGAAACACTTTATTTAAAACATCACACCAACTGTTAGGGAACCCTTTTTGACCTCACAATGTTAGGGAATCCCTTTTAACCACATAGACGTCATAAAAGAATAGGATTACTTCCTTGTAAGAGTTGAATAACTTTTAAAAATAATCTTTTTCTTTGAAAGACAATTTGAGTTGTATTTAACTCAAGTGAAATAATTGTCCTTAGTCTGTGCATTTTTCAAATGTTTATAAATAATAGTTTGTCAATAGATAGTCTAGCTGATTGGAGAATTCACCAATGACAAGCATGAAAAATATTTATGGGCACTGCTGACAAATATTCCTCAGGAAGACTGTTTCAAACTTTGGGTTTATGAGGCGTTTTTTTAGGTTATGAAATAATTTTGGATCAAGATCAATACTCTTTAGTGAAATGAAATTTAACCAAGTAAAAAAATCAATGCAATCCACATAGGACACGGACACACACACATGGGATATACATGTGTGAGTGATGGCAGTAATGGGAAATATAATTCTTACACAGGTTTTGGTGAAAATGTTTGAAATAAAGTATTCTAAAGAGGAAGAGGAGTTGGCTGCCAGCCTCAAAGTCTAGTGTGTCCCCCCACAAAAAAAAACCTAGTGTCCCCCACTGTAGGGTTACCCCTGTTTTAGTTTATGGGGAATTTGTCCTGAGCACCAGGCACCAGCCAAGATTGATTCTCCTCGCATCATTCCCAAACCACAGGGAAAGTGAACTGCAGTCTACATGCAAAAAGTTACTCCTTGAGGTCTGGTTAAGTCTAAAAAGTCTCAATGAAAATAATATAAGATCTAAGTTCAGATTATTTCAAGTATTAATCCTCACTGGCAGGTATAAGCTAATTACTTTGTTAAGGTGGTTATATATCTAAACCTAAAGCACTCCCTTTCATTACATGGGTGCACTGTAATACTGTCAGATACTTAAAAAGGTTCTAGAGAGTATCTCACCTGAGGAAATGGCTCTGCGGATGCAAGCAGCACATTTTCTGGCTTTAAATCACAGTGCACAATATTCTTAAAATGTAGATTTCTCAAGGCAACAAGGATCTGTTATCGAAGAAAACAATTTTTTCAGTGCCTGGGAAAAAAATCATAGCTAAACCCCCCACCTGAGCTCTTGAATGATATGATAATTTGAAAAGTCCACTACAGTTCATTAAGTTTTAACTGAAGTGTTACTCTATTCTTCAAGGTTAAAAAGTCCCACAATATCCCAGTATGTAAAAGCACTGCTATTTAATTCTCTGTTTTCAAGTAATCTCGTTTCAAAAAAAAAAAGTAAAATACCTGTGTGACCATGAATTTAGTAATTCGTTCTGGAAGTCGACTTTTCTCACTGGATAGAATCATTTCCAACATATCTCCATGCAGCTTTTCCATTACTACAAAAACTCGTTCTGGAGTTTCAAACATACATTCCAGGTTTACAATCCCAGGATGGTGCAAATTCTGAGGAGTTGCAGGATATTTATATGACCAACTTGAGAAATATTTTTACTATGCAAATATCTAACAATGTACTGCGACTTTCTGGATTACATGGCATAGAAAGAAAAACAAAAATAAGCAGTAAAAGCAAACAGTATCACGGATTCGGATTTTCCAAGATCTGTAGTACACTGGATGCACCTAGGGGAAAGGATGTCTTCCCAACTGATTATACATAAGCACCCTTGTCCATTACTACTACATTTTTCTTTCTCATTTTTTAGTCTTCTGACACTATGCTAATTTTATGCTGTCCACGAACAGGCACCAGTTGCCAATCAAACTTCAGCCAATTACACAGAACTTTGACTCTTTGGGGCTGTATTGGTGGAGGTCTGTGCTCAAGAGATGGTTCTGTTTCTTTAACTCTGGATTCTCAATCATACCTCCATTTGGTTTTCCCTCTTTCCGGCTCAAGATCTGTACCTCCTTCATCTCATGTTTCTGGAGCACCACTACATTACCAGGGTTGGAGAAATACAAAGTTGAATGTGATACCGTTTATGCTAATAAAAAAAAAAATCTATCTTACTGGTTAAAAAAACAAAAAAACCTTCCTCAAAAGCAAATTATCCTAAGTCAGCCAGGCTCAGAAATATTCAGTGGCTTTTTATTCCTGGACATAAATCTATTCCTCTGCTTGGACTTTCGTATCTTCACTAATATGGCTTCATTCTCCCTCTTCAATTTTAAATATGCTCTATTGGCCCAGGTGATTAAACTTTTTATTATTAGAAATATATGCTTCTTATGCTTTTATCCTTATTATAGGTACCTAATTATGCTAAGAGGACAAACTTCTTTTTGGCTTATGTGAGGTTGAGCACCATCTCTAAAATGTGTTTTGAATCTGCCCCCATCTCTCAATTCCCACTGTAGTGGCTTTACTTTGAGCTCCCATTACCTCTTTTGGGGACAACTGCAGTAGTTTTCACCTAACACTGTATAGACATGCAAGCAATAACCTATCCCACGGTACTGTGTCATGTGTATGCATCTTGCTCTGGACCTAGTAAGTTCCCAGACAGCAGAGACTATCTTAGTCATTTTAGCTCAATGTCTGAATCATGGTTGGTGTTTTAAAAAATGATCAAGTGCAAAATATTGTTTACTAATCAATTTAAAACAATTTAATGAGATGATATTCCAAGCAGCAAAATAAAAAAATGACAATTTTATATATAAACAGAAGTGACATGGGTGTGATAATAGTAGTGAGCAGGGGAAGATTCAGAATTTCACAACTCTGATCAGCTTAGAGCTCGAAGTGTGGTTGGCTGTCCTCATGCTGTAATTGTCTTGTAAGTTTCTCCATGCCCCCGCCCCCACGCCCTGTAAACGGTACACACACACAAAAATAGAAGTATGCTATAACATTATTGTCTCTTAACTTCCTCTGTTTGTTTAAATGTCCTATTTCCTGTGGAGTCTTTTGGTAAATTATACTTTCATAGAGAATCGTTTTCTCCAGGTTTTCAAATTTATTTGATGGAACTGGACCAAGGCAGCATCTTAAAATGCCTTTAAATTTTTTTCAGTATTTGTGGTCATCTCCCCAAGATGTTCTTTCTTCTCTTTATTTTTGCTTTCCTTTATTGTTCATTCTTTAACCTCTTGAGTTGCATTCTTAATTCACTTATTTTCATTCTTGTGTAAATATTTGAGGTTATAAATTTTCTGAGCAACAGTCTAAAAGCTGATATACAGTATTTTCACGATCATTTTCTAAATACTTTGAAATCTTGATTTTGCTCTTTAAGAATTACGATATTTAAAAAATTTTCAGGTCGTGGGAGCTTTATGTTTTTTGATTTTATAATTTATTTCTAGTTTTATTGCATTAGGATCAAAGAATACTAATTATCCTGTTTTGAATGAATGAGCTATTCTTTGTTGTTTTTAGGGTACAGACTTCAGTATAAAGTGATTACATTACCTTACACTGTTTAGGCCTACCACGTTGCTAGTTTGGGCTACTTCATCTACCAGGACTACTGATGTGCCTGTCAGTTTCTCCCCGTTTCCTCTCTAGTTTTCCTTTATAAAGGCCGCTACTGTTATTTGGTGTGATCTGCACTCTTCCACTATTAAAGTGCCCTTCTTCCCTTCACTTACTGTGTTCTCCCTTAAATTAAATTTTATCAGATCATGACCCCCTTGGCTTTCTTCTATTTCAGGAGGCACCTAGAGAGGATATCACAATTGTAGATCTCAGAAAGAGCCAGCAAAAACAGCCCTTATTGTGGTGCCTCTTCTTACATGCACCCCGGCTCCAACTCCAGTGTTTCTGGAAAAACTCCTCTACCTATTTTATAGGTCTGAACTTTCTTCTGTTTTTAATAGTTTTTTTTTTAAATTTCTGTTTATCATTTTTCTTGTAGCTTTTAGGTGACTTCCAAAAAGAGAAGGGGAAAATGGTGAATTAATACTACAACCAGAAATTTCTCTTAAGTTTCTGATGACATTTTCCCATTTACATAGGGTAGCCATGAGAGCGCCACATATTTTCTCCCATTACTACTCTCTAACCTACCCACTTCAGGTAAGAGCAAAGACATTTTATATTACCACATCCCTATGAAACAAAAGTAAAAAGCCTCCATTTCTTTCCTGCCCCACAACACAGTCCCCAGCAGATGTAGTCATGTTAGCAGTTTATGTAGGTATGGATCCTTTTCTTTACATAACTGTATGTACACATGTGCAAAGTACACATCACCTTAAGAAACTACACAAGTGGAACCATTTCACATCTCCATTTAAAAAATTTAATGTTACAGGTAATCCCCCATTTAAACACATTTATTCAATAAATATTAAATGAGTATTTGCTATGCGCCTGGTCCTATGTAGGTCGTCTGGATTCATAAGCAAACAAAACTGACAAATATCTCTCATCTCATGGAGCTTATTAATTCTAGCAAGGTGGGGGTAAACAATAGGTAACAAATTAGTAAATTACCCAGTATGAAGGTGGTAAATGCTATAGAGAGAAAGAGGGTGAGGGTGGATGGGTACATAATGCTGAACAGAATGCAAGGGCCTCATGAGGAAATGACATTTGGGCAAAGTCTTGAAGGAGATAAGGGAATATGCCATGCAGATATTGGGGGTGACAGCATTCCAGGCAGAGGGAATAGCTAAAGCAAAGTCCTTGAGACAGGACCATATTTGGCATATTTAAGGAACAGCAAGACAGTCAGTGTGGCCATCCTTCGGAAAAAAGACTCAATTTGTTGAGTGTAGTGTCTATAGTGGAACCTTTTTCAACAGATTTTGGCTCAGCCTAACAGAATATTTGCAGATGTCTGAAAATGTCATGTCCTCCTTTCTATTAAACTGATAGAAATACAGAGATTATCACCAAGCATGCAAGAGAGAGGCTGGATGTTCCTGGGTAAACTATAAGGTCACTCCTTAATCAATGATTCTAGAATTCTTCCTCCCTGCCATTGGAAAGGCCAAAACTATAGTTGCAGTCAGATGCTTAGTCTTTACCCCCTAACCTTTCTTTATAAAGGTGAGGACCTGGGGAAGAAAAACCAGGGATGTCAGTGGAGCTGCAGGAAACCGACAGTACCAGAATCAACTGGCAGGTGGGGCTCAGCCAGACTTTTAGGTTGTTTAATGAGGACTATGTACAAGAACCAGGGGCAAGGACTGGAAAGTAAGAATGACACAGCAGGGAAGGGAGGTGTGGAACCAAAGGGTGGAGTGAGTGAGCGGAGGAGTGCAGGACGTTCCTTTCAACCCATGTCAAATGCTCATGTGACTAAATCTTGTGTAATGGATTTCAACAAATGAGGTAGTATTTGAAAAAAGTTTCCTTTAAAAAATGTTTTTACCACATTCAGAGTGTTCCAAGAAAACTGTAATTCAAATACAAAGTAGGCTAAAGTTGATCTTTATATATAGAATTTGGATTTCTACAATGCAAAGGAAATGAAGTCACAGTTTTACAAGTGTACACACACACGCACACACACACAGACACACAGAGCAGGTCCAGTGTGGTAGAGGAGAAAGAGCATGTGGTTTGCTCTTAGATTCAAACTCTAAACCTGTCCCCTTCCTGTTGGGTGATGTTAAGAAAAAGTACTTATTAAGTGTAGTTTCTGGCACAAAGTAAGCCATTCACTAAATATAGATTTGGATATAAAAATTGAAAAGAATCTACAACAAAAAGTATGGTATTAAATTTAAGATGAAAATAGCATATTTGGAGACATACTACAATCACTCATCTGTATTCCTGGTAGAGCAGTATCAATGAAAATAACCAGAAGGCTGTACTACCATTGTTGCATTGTGCATTACCCAGAAATTCCTAAATTATTTATTCAGTATTTAGTTTAGAGATGTGTCTGTGATCAGAGTGACAAGGATGAATCAAGCCTTAAGAATATATCCTTAAGGGCGCCTGGGTGGCTCAGTTGGTTAAGCAACTGCCTTCAGCTCAGGTCATGGTCCTGGAGTCCCGGGATCGAGTCCCGCATCGGGCTCCCTGCTCAGCGGGGAGTCTGCTTCTCCCTCTGACCCTCTTCCCTCTTGTGCTCTCTATCTCTCATTCTCTCTCTCTCAAATAAATAAATAAAAAATCTTAAAATAAAAAAAAAAAAAAGAATATATCCTTAATATTTATTTTTTGTGTATTAGTTGGACAATGAGCAAGATTCCAGAATCGGATATGAAAAAAGATCGCTAACAATATTCATATCCTAATACAGTCTAAATGCTATTAATTTTCTATATGAAGGTAGTTGTATAGGAGGAAATGACCTTAAAGGGACCACAGGTAGCTTGCAGACCACAATCTTTCGATTATCACTCCTCTGAAAAACACAGGAGGCAAATGTCACTGCTGGTAACCAATAATGTAATACATGTAAAATGAATCCTGTGTTTATAAAAGTTTCTTACCTGCTTCTTCAAGGAAGCCTAAGTTCAGTAGGCTGTGTCTTCTTGAACTTCACTCACAAGCAAATGGGGTTCTAACAGCATTAACTATTTTATCACCATGATTTCTTAAATATTATGCAAAAGCTACACAGTGAATATACATTTGCATATTATAATTTATGATATTCATAAAAATAAAGATAAAGCTAAATTTTAGTCTGCCAGATGACCCCAAAAGAGGTAAAAATGTTAGATGAAAATAAGAACAGTAATTTATTTAATGGGAGTTAAGTCATTGCCAACATATCTTTAAAAATATACCTTAATGGACTAAAACATAAAATGAAATCTTTAGAGTTTTAAATGAATAAAATAACAAATGAAAAAGTACACAATTTTTAAGCAGACCTTATTTTTATAGCAATTGCTACAATAACCAAACACATCATCTGTGAGCACTGCATGGGTACAGTGCTGACCTCCTAGTCAAATGTGGGGACACAGCATCCAAGTATTTTGAGCTTCTGGAGTGCTGAATTAAGAATAAATTTTTACTTTTGTTGTTGTTAAGATTTCACTTATGAAAATGTGTTTTAAACTACTATCATAATGGCAGTTCTTGTAACTCCTAGATTACTATAACTTAATTTTTCCTTTTAAAAAAAAAAAGACTTAAGGATTTAATGTAGATGCCCACCAGCCTCTCACTGAGCCTAAAGGGCATAAGATGAAAACAGAAGAAAAAATAAGCCTTATTCTTACCAGCACGCTAAACAGACTTGCATTTAAAAACTCACAAATCAAAAATTAAAACCAATAAAAATCAACTTGGTTTTCTTACCTGTAAAATAGCCACTTCATTACGGAGTTGACTTTCCTGTTTTGTGGGGAATCTCATCTTATCAATTACTTTAATAGCCACATCCCTTCCAGTCTTTCTATGTTTTCCTATTAAAAAAAAAAGTATAGAAAAGAAAGAAAAAGCAACTTGACAGCTCATATACAATGTAAAAGCTTTATCAGGAAGTTGAACAAAGACTGAAACTGATACGTATTTCCTTAGATTTCTTTTCTTTGGCTGATTTTTTTTCTCCTTCACTCATCTTTAATTTTAAGAAGTAAATTATATTTTCCCTTAATGATAGTTGCCCCTATTAAAGGTGGTTTCATTACTTGAAATGGAAGGAAATTTGAATGAACTTGTTTGCTGAAAAATAATCCACCTTATTAAATAAATGGTAGTTAACTACTCTTAGTCTTCAAGCACTGTCAAGATAGAAACATTTTATCAATGGATTAGTTTTATTCTAGGTTCACTGAGTCAGCACAGTTATTTAACCACATATCAGAGCAAGCCTTGAAGCAGAAAGGCCAACTAGGAGGCTACTTAAAGAGGTCAGTGAGGGAGGAACAGGATTTAACATTTCTTTTATACTTTGGATCATAGCTTATAAAAAAGCACTTTTATGTATGTTAGGCTTAATTAACAACCCTATGAGCTATGCAGGTCAAATTTTGTTAGCTCCATTAAACAGAGGAAGATACTAATGCACAATGAGCTTAAACGACTCTGCCAATATCATGAGTCACAGTGAGATTTCACGTCTTCACACCCGACACAACATGCCAACAGTAGACAAATGGGGCCATTTGTGTTGGAAATCCAGTAGGGCATATCCTTGGATAAACGAGCCCACACAGCCCAACAAAAGCTTCAAGCCATTTATGTTTCCCTCACAAACATCTTTATAATAAGTGAGCTACAGGAAGAGATAAAGTAAGACTACTGTGAAACTAATTTCCTGATTCTGTTACTTTGTAAAGTGTGCAGTTGCAATTAAGGAATGAATACTCAGAATGAAAAGGGTGGAGCTAAAAGAATGCAAATCAACCCCTCAGAAAAAAGCCCCTCGACAAAACTGTGACAAGACACAAGAGCTAGCAGAGATCTTTAAATTTCACAGATTTCTAGAGTATGTACAATATGCACCAGGCCGCAGTCGCTTACCTCCATAGACGATACCAAACTGGCCCGAACCAAGCACCTCATCGGCAAAGATCTGGTAAACTGTGCTAATGTCCTATTTAGGAAAGAGGAAGCAGCATTATTTCCCTCTATTCAACACTGTCAACACCTCTGACTCTTTTCATTCTAATACTGAACACATTTTTGTTTTTATGAGAGAGGCAGCTAAGTTTCCCAACCTATTTTATGAACACAGACTTTTCATTTCCTAGAAAAGCCCAATTTTAATACTATGACTCTTAATATGCAAGTATAATGTATTCTGTAACAAGGCCTTTGGAGGCAAAAAAACGCTCTGAAAGAAGAAAATCTTGTATTTAGTAAGTAATTATATAAAGTAAATTAACATAAAAAATTAAGAACATAATTTTACCTATTTCACCATTAAAGAGATTTGCTATCTTTGATGAGAAAAACTCAGAAGGTTCATATTATTGAGATTAGGCTCATTTTGAAAGCCTGATAAAAAGGGTATGTGTGAGAAAGTCTATAACTCGGATCCCTCCCATTCTTCTTCTCTCCCTCCCCTCGTTCTTGGTGCTGGCTGTTGCTGTGGGAATATTCTTGGGGCACTCTCCAGGCCCCCCTAGCACTTCAGTCAGGGGCCCCTTGTCTGGGTATGTGCCACAGTCTGCAGGAGTCAGGCGCTCCATCTCCGTCGGTGTCACACTCCCTGCCAGCGCCTGTCTCATGGCGGTAACTCAATTAAGTAAATGGAATCGCACACACCTCAATTTCTCACTGGTAAAAGGGATATAATAACATCTATTTCAATGGATTTTTAAGTAAATTAAATGACGATATAACCAAATGTCAAGTCCAGGGCCTGGCATATAAAAATCGTTTAAATTAGGTAATCTTAAATTGCTGACTTCTCTGGGACTTGGCTTTCTCATCTGGAAAAGTATTGGTCTACATCTCTAGGTCCCTCCTATTTTAAAAAATGCCCAAGACTTTATGACTGTCATCAACATTTATTAAGCCCTAACTGTATAGAGGACTCTGTAAAAGGCAGCTAATTTGTAAAACAGACCTAGTTAAGAGGTTTATGATGTATTAGGGAAACATAAAAATCTATTAAGAAGATAAATAATTCGGGACATAATCAGGGTCAGATAAGTACCACTTATTTGTAGAGGCTCTCCTAACACCTTTTCTTTACTAACTCACCAGAATAACCTGTACTTTCCATTCCCTCTGAAAAGAATATATTGACTGATGTCTACAGTAACCTCATAAAATGGATGTGGTATCCCAATGAGTAACTCTTAAAACTGAATTTGTTCCCAAACCCATTATGCCAAATGTGCTTGTTATAGATTATATAGTTTAATCACAAAAATTAAATATGTATACTATATAAGTCAATGAAACATGACAGATTTCTGTGAAAACAAAATCGTCTTAGAAACTCCATAAAAGGGACGCCTGGGTGGCTCAATTGGTTAAACATCTGCCTTCGGCTCAGGTCATGATCCCAGGGTCCCAGGATCGAGTCCTGCATCGGGCTCCCTGCTTAGCCGGGAGTCTGCTTCTCCCTCTGCCTGCCGCTCACCCTGCTTGTGCTCTCTCTAATAAAAACAAAACAAAACAAAACAAAAAACTCCATTAAGGGGGTGCCTGGGTGGTGCAGTCAGTTAAGCGTCTGACTCTTGATTTCAGCTCAGGTTGTGATCTCAGGGTGGTGAGATCAAGATCGAGCCCCGCACTAGGCTCTGTGCTCAGTGTGGGGTCTGCTTGAGATTATCTCTCCCTCTCCCTCTGGCCCTCCTGCTTGTGCTCTCTAAAATAAATCTAAAAAAAAAAAAAAAGAAACTCCATAAAGATGAGACACCAAAACAACTGCTATCAATTTATTTGTGAGCAAAACAAATACCAGACTGTGGGAGTGAGGATTCTGTTCCCAGAATATTTCACAAGTATCCCTGGTTCTACTTTAAAGAAACAAAAAGTGGAAATTATAGAGAATGCATTATGGGTGCTGCTGTATAATAACCTGAGTGGCCTTTGTCCCTGGTTCCTAAGAGAGAGACTCTAAATCCTTGGAATTTCCCAAGTCATAGGAGTATCTGAGGTTATGTTATTCATGAGCCCCTCGAATCACACCTGAATTATGCTAACAAGATGATTCAGGATGGGGGAGGGTCACCAGAAAGACCAACCACGTGATTAGAGTGTTGAGGCTTTGAACCAGTCCAAACTCAGGGGGGACAATGGGGGGTAGGAGATTGAGTTCAATCATGTGGCCAATGATTCAGTCAATCATGCCTACTTAATGAAACTCCAATAAAAACTTTGGGCACTAAGGTCCAGGTAACTTTCCAGGCTGGTGACAGATCAATGTGCTGTAGGCTTGCTTGTCCTGATTTCAGGGAGAGAATGCAGAAGCTCTACATTCAGAACTCTCCTGGACTGCACCCTATGTGTCTTTGGTTGGCTGGTCCTGATTTTTGTTACAATAAAGCTGTAATCATAAGTCCAGCACTCTCCTGGGTTCTGAGACATTTTAGTGAATTACTGAACCTCAGTGTGGATTTGTAGGAATCCTCTGACTCTGTAGCTAGTTGGTCAGAAGTATGGGTGAACTGGGGACTCCTGCACTTGTGGCTGGTGTCTCAAGGAGGGCAGCCTTGTTAGGAACGGTGCCCTTAACCTGTGGAGCCTGCACGAAATCAGGGTGATTAGCATCAGAACTGCATTACTACATTACAAATGTGGTTGATGCAAGAAAGACATAGTGGAATTCTACTTAGCAGACCCATACTCAAAGAAGAAGTCTCAGCCCTGTGACAAAAGCAAATCAATCAATGTGCATATATGCATGTTTTAAGGTATAATGAAAATTTTAAGGTTTTATAAGAATCATTTTTATATGCTTCCCAACTTCAATCAACTTTTTGTTTAACCAATGAAATTTTTGTTCTAATCAAATTAGATGAGGGAACATCCATTAGTCAAATAATAACTGCTAGAAAAGGTCTTCACAAAGACCAGTTCTGAACCTTTTGCCTTCTCAGCTATGAATAGGCATGTCCCTCAAGTTCTCAGGGGATCCTTCAAAGTTAGTGACCTCATGTTTGTGTAATCCCTCTTTCCCTCCCCAAGAATCTACCTACCACTACGACAAGAGATACACAGATTACATCTCCTCAAAACCCTCTATTCCCTGGAACACTACTGGATATCCAGTCTTCATTGCAGTCTTAGAAAAGCCAACATCTATATGCTACAGAGAGCTATTACAGCTGGATGCCCCAAGTGGAAGATGGTGAGATTTTAATCAGAGAAATTTATATATAGCCAATGAGCTATTTTAAGACTTCTTTTTCTAGCCTTTATTTTCTTTCTAATCCAGGGTTGGCAAATTAGTTTGCAGGCCAAATCTAGCCTGTTGGCTCTTTTTGTACAGGCTCCTGATCTAAGAATAGACTTTACAATTAAATGGTTAAAAAAGGGAAAATAATAGTAGTATTTTTTGACATGTGAAAATTACATAAAATTCAAATTCAAGTGTCCATAAATACAGTTATACTGGGACACAGTCATGCTCATTCCTTTATGTACTACCTATGGATGCTTTCTCACTACTATGGCAGAGTGAAGTAATTGGGTATGGTCCCCAAAGCCTAAAATATTTATTACCTATTCCTTTATAGAAAATATGCTAACCCCTGTCATAATCCCTAATACATGCCTACATATAGCAGCCAAACTTCTATTCACTCTTCCTTAAAAGTCTTGTATGTCCCTGCTTCCCTCTATTTGCCCATCCCAATCCCTGTACTTGAACGAACTATTGTTCCCTGCCCTCATCCTCGGCACTTCAACTGAAATTCCTTTCCATCCTTGTGGGCACAGCTCATGTTTCACTTCCTTGAGGAAGTTTTCCCTGCTGACCCAGCAAGAAGTAATCTCTCCCTTCTCTTTGAACCAGTCTATCACTATGTTATATTCTACTATCGCTTGTGAAAAAGTTATCTTTATTCTCACAATTTAAAAAATCTGCCTTAGTTTCCTTCATAAAGCACAGCTCCTTAGAGTAGTTATCAGCCACAAAATCTAGCCCGTGTCTCTAGGCCAAGTATTCAATAGTGTGGCCTATGAACTTTTTTTTAATTCAAATATAATTAACATACAGTGTTATATTAGTTTCAGGTGTACAATATAGTCATTTACAATTCTAAATGTTTCTTAGCGCTTATCAAGATAAATGTATTCTTAATTCCCTTTATCTATTTCACCCATCCCCCCACCCAACTCCCCTCTGGCAACCACCAGTTTGTTCTCTAATTCTAAAAGTTTGTTTTTTGTCTCTTGAACTTATTTCTCTAATAAGATTTTCACATCTTATTTTACCTATTTTAATTACCCAATTTGCATATTTAGCTGTAATTTTTGCTTACCACATTTTCCTGGATCTGACAATTAGATACAGAGATACTAGTAGACAAATCTTCTGTAAAACAGAAGGATGATGTATGAGAAAAGAACAAAATTGTTATATGACTTAATATTAACAATTTGCTCACATGTGAATGCCCACACTATATTAAATTTTAAAAACTGGCTAACATACAGTTAATATAATTATGTTCTTTGAAAAAATTTATCCACACACACAATACCAACCCATCAACAAGAAACTGGTCAAATAAAATATGATACATCCATACAAAGAAATACCATCTAAACAATTAATGGTGTAGAGCTATCCACACTGAGTTAGAAAGCTATCCATGGCACATTAAGTTAGAAGGGCAAGTTGTAAGGCAGCAGTATTTGAATTAAAAACAAAGAAAATATGATACTTCTCGTGAATGAGAGTAAGGGTTGGGGAACAAAGACTTTAGTCTTTATATACTTCTATACTGCCTGCATTTTCTAAAACATAAAAAGCATGCATTACTTTAATAGTAAAAAAATTAGATAAATTAGATTATATACTGACACTGAAATACATCTGATACACATTAATTAGTGGCTAAAAGCAAGCTGCAAAAAGAACAGAGTATGACCACATTTTTTGTAAAAATAAAAATATAACAATACAGTATAGATAATATCAGCTTCCCTTCTCCCCAAACCAAGAAATATACACCAAACTGTTAATAATGGTTTTCTGAGGGGAGAGATATAGGAGCAGGAATAAGGGGGTGTGTTACAAGTGTACAGAAGGACTTTCTCATTTTATATTCCATATTACTGTAAAGTTTATATGTCTATATTACTTTGGCAAGCAAAGGAAGTAACCGACAAAAAAGAGAAAAGGGCCACATGGAAAGTAAGAGACTAGGTCTCAAACATCTAGAATCTCAGAGAGAACTCAAAGAAGCAAGATGTGATATTTCCTTTATGATCCCAAATATAAAAATTTAGAACAAGAAAATGTAAGCATACTATACGTCAAAAATAAGTAACATGACTGTCAAAGACTGCATTTAAAAATATTAAGTCAATCTTAAAATATTTTAAAATAACTCAAATATTAAATATTAATGAACAAAAAAGACACAGCATCGACGATATTAAGGTGTCTAAAGCTTTGTTTTTCAGTCGTTCCATTTTCCTGTGTAAGTCAATGCTGATTGTGTTTCAAAGGCCTCCACTGTCTAGCTCCACCTAGTTTTATTCTCTATTGCTTCCCAGAACTCCACTCCAGAAGCAGCAGCAAGCAGCCAACAACCCAGTCATAGTATTACTCACATGTCAGGAACTGGGCTAAGTGCATTATATGCGTTTATTATTATTCCCACTTTAGATTAGTGACCGCAGACACCAAGATCACACAGCCAGCAAGCGGCGACTGTGCTTTCATTCTCTAGCATCCTCACTCTTAGCCCTTCCACAATTCTGCTTTTAGAGACTCTTAACCTGAGGGAGGAGGTCTACGGATGGGCTGGAGAATGGAGAAGGTTACTTACTATGTCCAGTAATACATAAAATTTGTCTTTATGTCCCTGTATTATTTTCTGGGGGAAAAGGTCTATGGCTTTAATTACGATATCAAAGTTCTAAAATCCCCCAAAACTTAAGAAGCACTGTAAATATCCATCTAATTCATCCTCTAAGAATCAATATTAAACCCCAAACATGTTCACGGTCATTACTTTCATCCCTTTGATTACAGCTGTCTCCTTAACTAGAGTAACACTATCGACGCTCCGCCCTTCCCTTTTAATTTTTCCTATCCTAACCTACTTGAGATCCAAGGTCAAGGTTCAAATCAGATTTTTTCTATCATGAAGTCTCTGCTTACTCCTCCTATCCATATCTGCATCCCCCAAGTAATGCATTACTCATTTCTGCATTCTACTCCCTTATGCTACCACTTAACACTTACATTTGTATGTCCTATCTCCCTTAATTTCTGTGTTTTTAGCTCAGAGCCTAGCATTATGCCAAGAATGGGTGCATGAAATAATACAGCTGAACTGATATAAAGTACATTTAGGAACTGGTTGATACTTATTTTGATTTAAGTATATTTGTCTAATGAATGATGTTTCCCCATAAATAACAACACCAATGGCATAAAAGTCACATCATGGCTTTCACTTGATCCTTTATCAAATTTAGGTTTTATTTTATAAATTTTGTTGGTGCAAAGAACATGTTTCAGTAATTTTTTAGTATTTCTGAATGTTTTAATTCAGTTAAAAGAAAAACAGCATTTCTGACTTCATAGATTTCACAAGTATGATGTGAACCATAGTACTTTATCACCTGTTTATATCTCACCATGAAGCAAAATACTAGTAGTTTGCTTAATTCAGTGACAGTTCATGGATACCAAACACTGTTCTATCCCTTACTGGTTCTCTTTCCTTTAATGCTGACAAGCCTATAAAGTAGGTACTATTACAGACAGGTAGGGTTTTGCCTAAGATCATATAACAGGTTGGCAGAACCAGGATTTGAATGTAGGGAGACTGACTCTGGAACCTAGCTCTGGGGATTGTATGGGTACATTATAACTAACATAACTATATAAAGGAATTAACTAACAATATCAGTTAGTACAGATGAAGCTTAAAGTGAGCATTAGAAATACATACAGAGGGGCGCCTCGGTGGCTCAGTCGGTTAAGCATCTGCCTTTGGCTGAGGTTATGATCCCGGACTTCTGGGATTGGGATTGGGATCGAGATGAAGCAGGGAGTCTGCTTCTCCCTCTGCCCCTCCACCCTGCTCATGCTCTCTCTCTCTCTCTCACATAAATAAAACTTAAAAAAAAAAAAGAAAAAGAAAAAGAAATACATGCAGAAACACAACCACACCCACAAAATGCTTAAGAACCAGAGGGGGAGAAAGCCATCAACAAGTTTATTGCTTACTGTGATCTTTCCCTTGCCCTGGAGAAGTGCAAACACTTGCTTGAGGGGTAACAGGCATGAGAGCTTGGCGAATTGCTTTTTCCCAGCTCTGTGCTACATCAACTCCAACTCCAGTGGCAGCAAGAACAGGATTGTGGGAGCTGTCCCCATTGTTCTCCCCAACAAAGTATACCATAGTATCAGTGATGATTTCAAAACAGTGTGGGTTGCTGCCTTGTGAAATGTTTGTGAAATCTTGTGGTGAAGATATGCGGAGAATTTCTGAAAGTGGAATTTCCTGAAGTAAAAAATTAAGCATTAAAAGATATGAATACATCTTTGTTTTTATTTTCAAATACACTAAGCAGAGATATGCGTTTCTAATGAATGCATTAAGATGAACACAAGTATGTGGTACATGGAACACATAGTCAAGTCTTAGGATAATATCTGCCTTGAATGAGCTGCATGCCCAACAATGCTGAGGGCTGAGCATGGAATATAATAACTAAGCCAGTGCTTCAGGCCGGCAGCAGGAGCATCGTGGAGGGTAACTGCCACTGTATCCAACACTTGTCACTTTCTAGTTTGTCATTAAATCAACTCAGCAATTACTTCTCTACCAGCAGCTGTCTGCAGGATACAGCCCTCAGAGGGGAACAAAGGAAAAATAAGAGCCAAAGCAGAATGTTAGTATAGGTTGTTCAAGCATTCCGTCTGGTTCTGCCCATAAATGTAACAAGTATTTACATGTACTCCACTTCCTAATGCAAAAAAAAAAAGTACTTAACCCAACCAGATCAAAGCAAGTCATTAGTTTCTGTTCTCTTTCTTAAGGATATAATTGCTACAGTCTACAATTTTGTTTGGTGTCCGTCTGGGACACGGCAAAGTGTGGAGCAAGCCAAGCAAAGAAGACTATATGAAGGTGAAGAAGAAGCTTTTGGGATTCAGGGCCTAAGACAAAATGGACCAGTGGAGAACACCAAATACCACACTGGCGTCTTCTGGACAGGCAACGATCATGGGACTTACTGAACTGCCCAATCTAAATCATAGTGTCCACAAGGCAATCAGTAGCAACCTGACAAGTAGGCCAAAACCAAAGGAACACACAACAAAAAACAACCTTGGGTAGCAGGGCTATTGTGAGGGGTGAAATGGAGGGGTGTGGGACAATTATTTCAACAAGGAACTTAACCGTGACTTCTATACATGATATTAGGCAGAGTCATAATAGGTATATGCCAATATAATGATTATTTGAATATTTGGAAAATATACAGTATTTCAATGTACATATTTTTCAAAATGTGGAATCTTTACCTTATAATACTTTGATCCAGATTCATTTTGAAACAATGTTAGACACTTGCTGTCCAGTCTCCAATAATGCCTCTTTCTCTATAAAATAAAGGGTATAAAACTCTGAGGTATAAAAATAATGATTCCTCCAAAGTACCTGTCCCTTTCGTTTCCATTTCATTTCTATTCATAAATTTGTATTTCTGAGTAGGTTTAAAATTCATGAGGGTCAAAATTCTGCAAATTTAAGAAGGATATATAGAGTAACAAGTATACTCCCATCACCGCTCACATCCTACCCCCACCCTACTCCAGGTAAGCAACGGTAGCAGGTTTCGGGGAATCCTTTTAGAGAATTTTATGCATGCACACTCAAATACATACGTGGTACACATGTGCAGATATGTAATTTACCTATAGGCTACATTTCTAATCTGGCTCGCTGGCTCAAAAGATATAGCCACATGTAATTCTGCTTGACAGTGTCAATCACCCCTCATAAGATTTGACCCAATTTATAGTTTCATCAGCAACACGAGTACCTATTTACTCTAATGTAGTTATGTTACTAAACTTTTTGATCTTGGCTACACTGATAAATAAAACCTGGTAATTCCGTGAAATTTTAAATTGTACTTTTTATTAAAAGCGAGATCAAGCTCTTGTGTTTAAGAGTCATTTGTATTTCTCTGACTGTGAACTCTGCTGATACTCTTTGCCCATTCTTTTGACTGGTGTGGTCTTTTTCTGATCAATTTGTCATCATCCTTTACATATAATGAAATTAATCCCTGTCTAAATTATGACTTCAGAATACTTTTTCCAGTGTGTCATGTCTTTGCTTTTGTTTTTTTGACTTTTTTTTTTTTTACATGTCTCTTTATTTTTTAAAATGAAGACTTTAGCCATTTTCGGTCACAGCGTAATTATAGGGAAGGTATAGAGATTTCTCATATAGTCCCTGCCCCCCGCACATACATAGCCTCCCCATTATCTACATCCTCATTCAGAATGGTACACTTGTTACAAGTGATGAACCTACACTGACACATCATAATCACAAAGTCCAGAGTTTACGTTATGGTTCACTCTGGTGTTGTACGTTCTATGGGCTTGGATAAATGTGTAATGACAGGTTTCCATCATTTTATTTTATAGAGTATTTTATAGAGTGTTTCCCTTGCCTTAAAAATTCTGTGTTCTGCGTATTCATGCCTACCTGTCCCCTACCCTCAACCTCTGATCTTTTTTACTGTCTCCATAGTTTTGCTTTTTCCAGATGTCACATAGTTGGAATCATACAGTATGTATATAGTTTTTACTTTGGCTTCTTTTACTTAGTAATATGCATTTAAGATTCCTTCCTGTCTTTTCATAGCTCATTGCTGTTTAGTCCTGAATAATATTCCATCGTCTGGATGGATGTACTATGGTTTATTTATCAATTCACTTACTGAAGGACATCCTGTTGCTTCCAAGTTTTGGCAATTATGAATAAAGCTATTGAAATCATACATACTCAGGTTTTTGTGTGGACATAGTTTTCATATCCTTTGGGTAAAAACCAAGGAGGGCAACCGCTAGATCATATGGTGAGAGTATGTTTAGTTTTGTAAGAAGCCGTCAAACTGTCTTCCAAAGTGTCTATACCATTTTGCATTCCTGACAGCAATGAAAGAAAGTCTGTGTTGCTCTACATCCTTGCCAGCCTTTGGTGGTGTCAGTGTTCCAGCTTTTGGCCATTCCAATCAGTGTGTAGTGGTATTCCACTGCTGTTTTAATTTGCATTTCCCTGATGACATATGATATGGAACATCTTTTCATATGCTTATCTGCCATCTGCATATCTTCTTTGGTGAGGTATGTGTTAAGGTCTTTGACTCATTTTTTAATTGGGTTGTTTGTTTTCTTACTGTTGAGTTTTAAGAGTTCTTTGTATATTTTGGAGAATAGTTTTTCATCAGATGTCTCTTTTACAAATATTTTCTCCTAGTCTGTGTTTGTCTTATTCTCTTGACACTGTCTTTTGCAGAGCAGAAGATTTAACTGTAATGAAGTCCATCTTATCAATTAGTTCTTTCACGGATTCTATATTTGGTGTTGTATCCCCAGATACTGTCTGAATCTCTATTGCTCTACTAATTTGTAAAAATATTTCAAAGTTTTGCCTTTTGAAAACTCTTTACAAACGTAACTACAGTTCCAGTTTACTAAAATGTCTTAATATATATCTCGTTCTTATTTTGATTTTAAAAATGCATAAAGTAAAGCATATAACAAAGTTTCACTACCATATTACAATGTCTGTGTTTACTGACCAGGGTGTCCCTGCTGCTGTAATGGACCATCCACCCTTCCTTCACCATCGTGCTGCTCTTCCTCTTTGTGTGCTTGATGGACTGTACAACCCTCATTAGCGGAATATTACTGCTTGTTGATGGACTAAAAAACATTTAGAATTTATGATAAAATATTGATAATTTCAATTTTTAAAAAATCATATAAATACTGTAAACTCTTTAGCCCTTTTTAAGATAATTGAGCTAAAATTTTTCGAAATATCTTAGAGAAATAGCTTAAGAAAATAATCCCATTATGATACACAGTTGATTTATAAAAGACCAAGATAATACTGCAAGTCCTCATTATTTGTCATCAATATTTTTTGACGGGTCATAACACAAAACAATGCACAGAACAGAAAGAATCCTCCCTAATTGGAAGATATGAAACCTGGGGGAGGGTCTCATTTGGGATTGCTGTTGAGAAAGCTTCTTTTGCCCTAGGCAGCATGGTTAATTAGTAAATTCTTACAAGGTAAAAAGTATACCTATACCCAAATTTACATGGTTCAAATGTCAGATTCCATTATTCATGTTGTTAGCAAAAAGTATTTCTAGTAGAAGACACTGAAAAGAAAATGATTTACAGATAACAATTAAGAAAATAAAAAAAATAATGCACCGAGTCAAATCAGGTAATATGGAAACATGGGTCAGGAACAGCGTAGCTAGAGGAAAAGAACAATTTGGGGGTATGTGTGAAAAACACATGGTTTTTCAATTTCAGTCTCAGTTAAATATATTCTCTTAAATTATGATGTATTCATGATTAGGAAGCTAGCTAAGTTCTCTTCATAGTCTCCAAACTGGGTAAACATTAAATTTTAGTTCAGAATGAGAATGATAGTAATAGCTGTAATCTAATGATAAGCCAAAATGAATGAATGACCACTCAGCCATGTGAGATTGATAAATGATCCATTTTCTCTAAATTCCTCCTGGTTACCAATGAAAAACAAAACCTGCCAAAATATTAACATTTTATTACAAAGTAGTACATCCTATAAAGATGTATATATAGAAAAACTGAATTTCTATAAACATAAGGGGATATTTAGAAGTTTTATAATCCAATAGCATTTTTACAAAGTGCTAGTAGTCTAATTAACCGCTCACAAATTCATCACCATCATCTCTGCACATTTGTAGGTATACATTTGTACTGGTGTTTCTAACGTCCAATAATCTGCCTGTATGAAGAAACTGGTTGCTTTAACTGATAGTTCAATTCTGACACCTTGTGGTGGCTGCTCCACAGTGAGATATCACTTCTTGACTATATTTAAATAAAGTGTTTTTCTCTTCAAGAAAACGATTTTCACACCTTCCCATGTTGAGTGGATGGCATAAGTGATATAATTTATTTCAGAAATCCTGTGGTGCATGTAAAAGAATTAGCAACAATTTAATTAGATTTTAAATTACATTTTAGGTTCCATTTAAAGAGATTCTTTCTCAAGGGAGTGCCTGGACTGACCCTGTATCCGTGACATGTGCTACCTGATTGTTTTCACAGCCTCCTCATCTCTTTCCACATCAAGATCGGATGGATCCAAGAAGAACATTTTATCTTCTGGAGGAGATGGTTCTTCTATGTCATCCAAGCCCCGGCTACCATCACTGTTCATGTCACTGCTATCAGTATCCATTGGTATATCTGTATCTGCTCCCAGACTGGAAGGTTCTGGCAAAGTTTAAAATGAATTCAGAGTTTTATATTAATGGGAGATCAATCCATCTAAATAGAAAAGAGTATATAAAATGTGGGGAAAAAAGCTTTAAAACTCTTAATGAAAATCTAGGAAATTATCTTTATGATTCAAGATAATGCAGTATTTGAGGAAGACAGAAAATTCACACACCACAAGGCAGAAAATTAATTTGATTAATTAGAATTTAAATCTCTGTATGACAAAAGATATTAAAACAAAGTAAAAGATTAGCCACCACTATTTGTTTGTTGAGTTAAGTGGTTTTCCACAAGGGTCCAAGGCAATTTGTTGGGGAAAGAATAAATAGTCTGTTTAAAAACTGGTGCTGGATATACAACTGGATATCTACATGCACAAAGATGAAACTGGACCTCTTTTTTAAACCAAATAGAAAGCTTAAAGTGGATCACAGGTCTAAATGTAAGAGCTAACTCTATAAAATTCTTAAAAGAAAACACAGTAGCGAATCTTTGTGACCTTGGGTTATGCAAAGCCTTCTAGATAGAACACCAAAAACCTAAGTGACAAAAGAAAAAATTGGACTTGATTTTGTGCTGCAAATGATACCTCAAGAAAGTAAAAAGACAGCCCAAAAAAGGGGAAAAATATTTACATATATCAGAGACCTGTATCCAAAATATTTAAAGAACTCTTATGACTCAATAATAAACAAATAACCAGTTAAACAGGCAAAGGACAGGAATAATAGATATTCCCCAAAGCAGATGTAAAAATGGCCAACAGATATGTGAAAAGATGTGCGTATCAATTAGCCATCAGCAAAATGCAAATCAAAACCACAATGAGCTATCACTTCACACTCACTAGGATGGCAACAGCCAAAATGACGGACAATAACAAGTGGTGATAAGCATGCGGAGCAATCAGAATCCTCACACACTGCTGGTGAGAATGTAAAATGTACAGCTGCTCCGGAAAACAGTCTGGCAGTTCTCCTCCAAATGTTAAACATGGAGTTATCACATGACTCAACAATTCCACAACTAGATATCTGCCCAAGTGAAATGAAAACGTTATGTCCACAGAAACTGTACTCAAATGTTTATAGCAGTATTCATCATAGCCCCAAAGTGGATACAACTCAAATGTCCATCGACTGATAAATAAAATGTGGTATATTCATGCAGAGGAATGTTATTCTCGACAAAGCAGAAGGTAGTATTGACACATGTTACAACATGGATGAACCCTGAAAACATTAAGCTATGTGAGACACTAGTCCCAAAAGACTACACCTTATATGATTTCATTTATATGAAATGTCTAGAATAGACAGACCCACAGAGATAGAAAGTTGACGGCAGCTGCCAGGGGCTGGTGAGGAAGAGTAAGGAGTGACTACTAGAGTATATGCAGTTTCTTTTCAGGGTGATGAAAATGTCCCACCATTGGACTGTAATGATGGCTGCCTAACTTTGTGAATAAACTAAATGTGTAAAGTACAAAAACTATCTGAATAAAGCTACTTAAAAAAATGATAAGCCACAACAGAGAAGGTATATGTGTCCAGTATAACTGACAAAGAATTATTAGGTAGAATTATCAACAACGCCCTGCAAATCAATAACGAACAGAAAAATGGACAAAACATGTGAACAGGTAATTTACAGGGGAAAAAACTGTAAGTAACCAGTCAACATATGAAAGATGTTCAAACTCATTAGTATACAAATGTACCGTAAAATCAATATAAGTAGTATTTGATACTCACTTATCCAACAGTAGAAAAGTGCAAAAAGACATGAACCATAAATCTAGAGAAGACTTTGGTCTATAGAAAACCTACATTTATTCAGAGTAACCCAAATGAGAAAACCAATCACGCTATCAACGGTGTTAAACAGCAACTATAAAAAACATGCCATTAAAGAAAACATTAAAGTCTTAAGAAATTTAATTTCCATTCCTTATGCTTTTCCTCCTATAGAACTACTTACATTCAATTTTTACCAGTCATGTAAATGTTAAAGAAAAATTATGCTTAGAATCATTACTTCTTCCTTCCAAAAAGGTAATCACTTCAATTAATATAATCTTAAAAAGAGGAAAGAAAAAAAAAACACAACAGCACACAAGGGAAAAGTCTAGGGAATGACTGATGGAGAAAGAAATAGGGAGGCAGTATAATGTGTTCTAATTAATGACTGTGGATTCAGGGACCAGAACATGTGGGTTCAAATCCTAACGCTGTAAGTTTCTGGCTACATTTCTTGGGCAAGTTATTTAATGTCCTTGTGCCCAAGTTTACTCATCTGTAAGTACTTAACTCAAAGGGCTGTTCTTAGGTTTAAATGTCAATATATGTAAAGAGTGTGGAACAGTGCCTGGCAGTCAGTAAGTACTAGAACTATGAAAACCTCCAGGGACAACAGCAGGGTGTTAAAGTTAAGTCTTTTTTGTCTAAGATGGAAGAGAATATGCAGCACCACTGGCAATATGAGATACAAAGTGGTAGGTGGGTTAAAGGAAAGATGGGAAGGCATAATGACTAATAAAAGTGTACCATAACTGATGTCTGCTTTTTGTTTATTAAATAAAAAAAGTCAAAGTTAAGAAACAGAGTAAAATAAAATATGCAAATATAACCTTATACAAAGATAATACACAAAAGAATTGTGATCTTCTCTGATCTTTTATGGAAATTAAGAAAAAGAATTTTACCTCCGTTGAAAGTAACCTCTCCAAGGCAGTCTCTTGGTACTTTTGATGCACAGCGTTTATGGCAATTGAATTTACAATCTGAAATCAAGTTATTTGGTTTATTAATTTATGTAATAAGTCAGGCAGTATCAGATATGGTTAGAGACTTTGTAAAATTTTCCTTTACTAAGAACTCAAGTCTGGGAATAAAGGTCTGGTTTCAAATTATGATGCCACCCCTTAATAGGTATTTAACTCCTCAGGGCTCAGTTTTTTTTTTGTTTTAATTTAAATTCCAGCTAGTTAACACTGTGTAATATGTTTCAAGTGGGCAATATAGTGATTCAACACTTCCATACAATGCCTGGTGCTCATCACAAGTGCCCTCCTTAATCCCCATCACCTAGTTTACAAATCCCCCACCCCGTGCCCCCGACCGCTCACCTACTCTCTGGTAACCATCAGTTAGTTTTCTATAGTTAAGAGTCTGTTTCTTGGTTTGTCTTTTTTTCCCCTCTGCTCGTTTTTATTTCTTAAATTCCACATGAGTGAAATCATACGGTATTTGTCTTTTTCTGACTGACCTATTTCACTTAGCATAATTCTCTCTAGCTCCATCTAGCACGCGGCAAGATTTTATTCTCTTTTATGGCTGATTAATATTCCATTGTGTGTGTGTGTGTGTGTGTGTGTGTGTGTGTACATACATACATACACTACCTCTTCTTTATCCATTCACCAACAGATGGACACGGGCTGTTTCCATAATTTGGCTATTGTAAATAATGCTGCTATAAGGTGCATGTATCCCTTTGAATTAGTAGTTTTATATTCTTTGGATAATTACCTAGTAGTGGGATTGCTGGATATTTTTAACTTTTAACTCTTTTAAACTTTTTGAGGAACCTCCATACAGTTTTCCAGAGTGGCTGTACCAGTTTGCATTCCCACCCCCCGACAGTACAAGAGGGTTCTCCTCTTTCACTACATCCTCGACAACACCTTTTGTTTCTTGTGTTGTTGATTTTAGCTATTCTGACAGGTGTGAGGTGGTATCTCTTTTGATTTACGTGTCCCTGATAAGTGATGTTGAGCATCTTCTCATGTGTCTGTTAGCCATCTGAATGTCTTCTTTGGGAAAATGTCTATTCATGTCTTCTGCCCATTTTTAATTGGATTCATTTTTGGGGTGTTGAATTGTATAAATTCTTTATATACTTTGGGTACTAACCCCTTATGGGATATGTCACTTGTAAAGATCTTCTCCCATTCCACAAGTTGCCGCCTTTTAGTTTTATTGTTTTCTTTGCTGTGCAGAGCTTTTTATTTTGATATAGTCCTGATAGTTTATTTTTGCTTTTGTTTCCTTTGCCTCAGGAGACACATCTAAAAAAAAGTTCCTATGGCTGATGTCAGAGACATTACTGCCTGTGCTTTCTTCAAGGATTTTTATGGTTTCAGGTCTCACATTTAGGTCTTTAATCCATTTCGAGTTTATTTTTGTATTTGGTGAAAGAGAATGGTCCAATTTTCCCACACCATTTGTTAAAGAGCCTGTCTTTTTCCCATTGGATATTCTTTCCCGTTTTGTTAAAGATTAACTGACCATATAGTTGTGGGTTCATTTCAGGGTTTTCTATTCTGTTCCACTGATCTATCACCATTGATTCGCAGGGGAGAGAAATGGCGCCAGCCAGCTCCCATGTTCCCAGACAGGTCTCTCATAAATGCTGCTTCTCAGGGGCAGGCTCTGAGAAGAGCCAATAAACTCCCCACTGTGTGCCCCAGGCACTCTTCAGATCACTGTTTCCATACTGTGTGTCCCTGGGGTTGTGTGCCTGCTTCGCCAAGAGCAGCCCTGATACCTCTAGATTCCCTGATGCCTCTGGACTCTGAGTCCAGTCCACTGACACAACTTCAGGCTTGAAGCCCCTCTGGCTGCAAGAACCCACGAAATTTAACCCCTCTTGCTTTCCAAGCCCATGGATGGGGAAGCATTCTCGTTGTGCGTTCCCGAGTGCTCTTCTCTTGCCCTTCTCTGTGGCTCCCCTCTCTTCTGCAGCAACCGGGATCCATTTCTCCTCTAAACTGTGTCCTGCACTTCCTACCTTCTTCATTGTGGCCTCTTCTCTACATTTAGTTGTGGAGTTTGTTCTACAGTCTTCAGGTAGACTTCTGGTGTATTTAGGATGCTTTGATAGTTAACATCTAGTTATATTCATGGGACGAGTGAGCCTAGGTTCTTCCTACTCTGCCGCCATCTTCCCCACTTCTACCAGGGCTCAGTTTCTCTCTTTAATGAAGCTAATACTATTCGTATGACACATTGCCAAAATGTTACTGGCAGCTCCATGTTTCCTTCCATTACCTCACATTCGTCTTTCCTGAGAAAGAAAAGTTTCTCAGGCTGACTCCTTTTCCAATATATGTCAAGCACTTACTTTGAGTTCCTAATTATTGGGGCCTGGTGCATATGCAAAAAGAGAGACTGAGATTCTACAAGCTTTTATTAGGAATTAGTATGGGCTTTCCCATACAGCCTTACATGGAAGGACTGAGCTTCTCATGCACAAGATCTCCCACCTTTATGTATGGTTCTCTTTAGCCTGCAAGGACATCAGAGTTGATAGTACTGCAGATGAGTGTCAGGTACAAGCTGTTCAATACTACCGTGTAACTCAGTAAGTTCTTAAACTGTGGTTCCCAGACCAGCAGCATCAGCATTATTAACAACTTGTTAGAAATGCAAATTCTTGTACCCCACCCCAAAGGCATTACATTAGGAGCTCTGGGAGTGGGGCTGAGAAATATGTTTTAATAAGAATTTTTAAGGTGAAACCAAAATTGAGGCCCACTGCTATAACTACTGTCTACTACCACCTTCTACCTTGGAAATACACCTACCAGCAAATTCTGGATAAAAATAATTTCAAGTCCTGACTCAGAATGATTTTGTAATCCTTGTGATTCAAGAAAATTCTGGGTATCATACCACTAGCATTAGGTAAAGGTCATTAAAGGAAAAAGTCCCATGATTAATAATTCGGTTGGTGACAAAACTTGTATTAAATAACACTGTTTTTTTAAATGAAATGCCCTAGAAAAATTGATATTAATATATTCCATTTATTTTAAATAATTGATGTGCTTTTTATCTCATGAGGTTTTACAAATTGTGACAATAACAAGATTTCCATTTTCACTTTGAAAATGTAGAGCCAAATTTGTGGCCTGCCTGAACAAGTATGTACCTTCAAATGGCAGGCATTTTTATTTTTCTGTACTCCTACTCATGGTCTGGATTTTTTTTTTAGATTTTATTTAAATTCAAGTTAATTAACATAGTGCATTATTAATTTCAGGGGTAGAATTTAGTGATTCATCAGTTGCATGTAACACCCAGTGCTCCTTACATCAAGTGCCCTCCTGCCTACTCATGTTTTTATTAACTTATGTTTTCTTATATTTTATACATGCATTCAAGCTGCCTTGAAGTTTTAATATAACAAAGTAGAAAATAAACAGGTGAATGAATGAATGAATGAATACTGCTCTTGGACTGTACATTTTCTCAAATTATTCAGAGTAACTGTTTTAATTATTTTTTTCTTTCTTAGCTTGACAAGGTGAATGAAAATGACTCTTTACTTTTTTTTTTTTTTTAAGATTTTATTTATTTGAGAGAGAGCACACGAAAGGTGGGGAGGGGCAGAGGGAAAGGGAGACTCCTGGCTGAGCAGGGCCCCTGATGCAGGGCTCCATCTCAGGGTCCTGAGATCCCCCTGACCTGAGACAAAGGCAGACACTTAGCCAACTGAGCCACCGAGGTGCCTCTACTTTTTAAGTATCTTAATTCATATCACAAAAATATAGAAATCACTGAAATAAGTGATTGTTTTTGACTGATAATTATAATAGCTTAGCTATATAAATATATATATATTTCTGAACCAATATAAACACACATTATTCTTTTAGAGGTCTAAGAAATTAAACCAATACCCCAGTGGCAGAGTTAACTGGTTTTATTCAAAATTCATTAATCTACCTATTTATTTTAGGTCCTCTATAAAATATCGTACTGCTCTGCATATGGTTTTAGGATGTTTCTGTCCTGTTGAACAGAGCAGCACTATTTACAACCTTTACTAAGATTATTTGTTGGCTAGAATTTGCACATCTGTTATTAATGTTCTTTCCCAAAACATTCCTTAGTGGCTGCTTGCCAATACACTTTAGTGTTGATATTTTAAAGTATTAATTTATATATTAACTCATATTCAAAAGTAAGTTGCTGAAATAGAATTTCAACATTTAATTATGCCTGCCTGCTAGTTATTAAATACCTGGCAACAAACGCACAACCTGTTCTCTATTTGATGTTTTCCTGTGTTGCCATATGTTGCCAAGACAAGTTTTCTTATATACTTAAGTTAAATTTATATATAACTAACTTGATTCTGTATTGTAAATAGGTTTATTGCTGCAAAGACCTCAACTCTAATGTTTTAATTAGATAAAATTAGATAATTCAATTCCACAACTACATCTATTATACAAAAGGTCTGATACCAAGAACTGTTAAAATAATCACATAAAAAATAACTACATAGGATTATAGACAGGCTACTTATACTGCATACTGGCTCAATAATTAATAAGACATTTTAAACTCTATTTTGGTTTTCACTATATTGTACAGCATTGTTGTAAAGAAGTTATGAGACAAAAAGATAAAATCATCTTTAAAAAGCATAAAAACATTCCACAACTATAGGAAAAAATATTCCAGTATTCTATTAAAAACCTGGTTCATTAAGAGATGTTTCTAGAATATTTTGATAGTGTTCTGGCTTTGTATCCAAATATGGATAATCCCTATCACAATTCCAGTGGCTTCTGCTATATTCTTCCTATTTCAGTGTGATTATAATGTGGAATAACAGTTTTGATAGGCTCTCCTAGCTACATAATTAAAAACAAAAACAATAATACTCTTGTAATATGTTTGTTTGTGAGTATGAATATTTAAAGGAAAGAGGAAAGCATTATTTTTTATTTTGGGTGGCATCTGGCTCTGAAATCAGAAATACTTTTTTTAAACTCAAATATCTGCTTACCTGCTTACTAACTGTCCCATACTGGCTCATGTTAAGCAACGATACCTTACAGAACCAAATTCTACCTTTTCTGTTTAGATTCTAACGTTTCTGCAGCGTAATTCCTGGTACACAGCACATATACTGCAGAGAGCAGTTGTTAATAAATAAATATGTACGTGTGTGTATGCATGTACTGTCTTAATTTTTAAGTTAACAGCTAGGAAACCAATTTCTTTGCCTAACATTTCTGAAATAAATGTTTTGAACCAAATTTGCTAATGAAAACATTTGAATTTTACTTAAGAATAACAACCAATCCTACCTTTACACTGCATTCCTTGGCGAAAGAGGCCTTTCAGTAACCGCTTGCAGTACTGACATATTGTGGGACGGGTATAAGAGTGAACAGCAAATGTGTGTGGAACTTTTACTCTGCACATTACCATCTTTTCCATCCAGATTGGGCGACCACTCCAAGAAGGAATTCTCTTACTTGGTTCTTGGTGAACATGTGACTAAAACATAAGTAATTTTCATAAGTATAAGTCAATATTAAAAACAAAGTATTAAGAGTAGGACTTGACCACGAAAGTCATTTATTTTGAACATTAAAGCCAAGAATCTAAAAATGTATATCTCAGCAGTTTCCTCTCGAAGCTTAACTTACCAATACTTGAATGTGAACAGTGCGAATGTTTTTGTTATTATTTATGCTAAAAAAAATTTTTTTTTCATCTTCACATATGTATATTCCCTGTGAACTATTATTTGCCAGGCACATACAACATTTTACAAAAAAAACTAAAGCCTTAAAATGAATTTATGACATATTTAAATCCCTTGAAAAACGTTACCAAGAAATTAATCATAGGAAAATTAAATTCAGAAAGTGTTATTACTCATGTTGAATTACTGAACATGATGTCTGAAAATATTTTGAAACAAGTCTTGGTTTTTCAAATTTTTTTGTAAATACTAAAATATGTTTGTTAAAAACTTAAGTCTAATTAATGATGATGATACAAAAACTGGCAGACACAAATTAAACAACTTTAGCCCCAGTACTTATGCTTTAGGAGGTTCCTTGATATTTAAGTATTTGGGCCTTTTCCCCTAAATGAGCAAAAAGGAAAATTAAAGGTGTTGATTAAAAATTTTTGTGTGACCTGAGGGATAACTAGATATTTGTAGCTATGGTCCTTTCTATATATATAAAGGAAATAATAAAATTAAATTACAGGCCAGTTCAATATGGCCTATCCCATTCATTCAACCTTCACTGATTATTATATTATAGGCCAAACCCCTACACTTTGTATCACAGAAGCAAAAATGAATGAAGTACAGTCCATGCTCTCAAGCACAAAATACCTAATGACCATCTAGACGTATTGTACATTTTGCTGTAGCTGCTTGCACCTTCACTGCCAGAACTGAGGTACTGAGCTCTTTCATATGCCTTCCGTAACTAGTAATGTCTGTAGCCCAGAGAAGTCGAATCATTCTGCATTGAAATGTTCAACCAATAAAAGCAAAAGAAGCCAGAAGGAACCAAGAGACAGAAGTGTATGAAAGAAGTGAAGGGAGGAGTTAAAAAAAAAAAAAAAAAGGCTTTTTGGAAGAAAGCAGGAAGAGAGAAAAGAAAAAGAAAAGGACATACAAATGGAGGAGAACATTAAAAAAGAACACAAATATAGTCTCTGATGGATGGTTTTTCACTAATGTGTTGCCACAAATGTTCTAAAGCAAATTACGAAGCAATTTAATTTAAGAAAAGTACAAGAAGAAGGTTAAACCCAAGCCTAACTTGCTTGCTTGCTTCAGCTCACCAAGGTCTCCTGCTCTGGTCTGGCTCCCCCTTCCGCCAGGCAGCCAGGTACAGAGCACCTTCAACAAAAGGAGTACCACAGTGATCCTGCAAAGCTAATAAAGCAGCCAGCAAGAACCAGAAACAGATGTTGTAGGCTTTTGTTCATTTGTTCATCCCTGGCTCCCTATTCTCAACACTCTGCTTCTCTTGCTCCTGCTTCTACCACTTCTGGTTTGTCTCAAGTTTCAAACATGCAAGATGGAATAAGACTGATTTTGGCCAGTCATCATCAAATATATAGGATACCCCAGTAAGGAAGAACTTTCTAACAGACCCCTTCATAGGCCAATAGCCAGCTGGTGATCGACTGCCTTTTGTCAGGTCCTCCTGGGATTGGGTATTAGGGACATGGTACACAGCATGTGTGCAAAGAACTACACAGGGGACTGTGGTTGTAGCAGCCACCTAATTTTTCATGCCTAGTACAAGCAGTAATTTATCTTAAATATGAAAAAACAGGCTCAAATAGATTAATATTACTAAGTGCTAGTATCAAAATCAAGACCTAGCCCTAGGTCTTCTACATAGAAGTCCAGTGATTCTTAATCTTTTCCCCATCTCAACATACCTGGGCATATGCTACAATTTCACTAATGACTATGGTTTACCACTCTGTGGAGTGAGGAAGGCAGGAAAGGTATGGAAGACTGAACCAGAATTTGGAGGAAAGAGGAGCATTTGGTGGGTAAAATTACCTGGAGCATTTGGTGAAAATGGGACCACTGAGATTAGAGTAAACAGAGTTGAGTGAAAGTTCTTCTCTTGCCTTGCTCTAATGGCCCCTCTTTACAAACTACTACTTAAATTCTTATTTCTTATTAATGTGTAGCCAGAAATTCTCTAAAAGTAATCCAATTATTTCCACAGTGTGAGTTTCAACTAGTATTTGCTTAAGTGAACATATGCTCACAAAAACTTTATAACAATGTTGCCAACTCTCAATTAGATGCAATAATAAAGGCGATAAAAGCATTTAAAGGGGGCAATTCCCTAATTATATATATTTGACTTTGGAATATTATTCAGTGAAAAAAAAAATACCTCCACTTTTATGCACACACTTAGCCCCAACAGTTTCTTTCTACCTTGATTCTGTCCTGTCCTGGCCCCTTGGGCATTTGCCCAAATGTACTGCTAGAATATTCCTCTTTCTCTCATCTCCAAAGGGCCATCATTCAATTCTGGTCTCTCCAACCTTAGTGGTCCCGTTGTAACCAAATTCAGTGAAAAGCCTATCTTCTTGTGCTCCTCCCTCTCCTTACTTGCTTCCCTTTAGACTGACTTCAGACACTGTAACAGAAACTGCCTTCTTACATATAAAATGATGACACCTCAGAGTCAGATTCAGAAGTTTCTATTCCCAACTGGCCTTTTTCAAGCTTATCTCAGTGGTCACTGAAGGTTACTATCTTGACCACTCAGAAACTTTCCTTCCTCATTCCTTATCTATGAAATAAAGCTAAGAGCTGCCTACCTTCCAGGACTGTGGCGAAAATGACATGACAAAAGACAAGTAAAGCATCTAGCATGAAGCCTGCCACACAGAACGGGAGGCTCTAACCCCGCAGCTATCTGGAGTTAGTTCTTCTCTAACTTTGGTTCAGATTCAAGGTTGCACTCATTTCCTCATTGCTATCTCCTCTATTCCTTAGAGGGTCCTCGTTTCCCACTCTCCCTTCCCTCTAATTTTCCTCCGTGAGCTCTTCTCTTACTGTAGCTTTTTCCTTTTTGAGACTGAATGCTTGGACTGATAAAAACAACCTTTTTGAGATACATTCCACTCTATGATTTCAACTTGTTCTGAAATATTCTGCACAATCTAACCAATACAAACATATCACTCTATTTTCTTCTCCTTCCCTAAGGAATTTTCAGCTTCAGGATAAAATATAAAATAATGAATTAAAACTTAACACCTTATTCATCTGCTCTGTCCTGCTATTTCCTAATCTAGTATTACTTATCTGGGGTAGATGGCTTCTTAGCATCATTTGTGGGACTCTTAAAAAAACCTCTCTCTATCCTACAGACCCCATTCCTAACTAAGTTTCCTGTGTAATTCATCTATAAAATGCACTAACTTTTCAATTACCGGTCTTTTCCCGAGCTCTTGCATATGTTTTTATAATTCTTTGCTCCCAGTTCCTTATACCATAGCACTCTTTTTTTCTAAGTGAAACATTTCACATTAGGGCTAAACAACATGGAAACATGGGATTTTTGTGAAAGAAATTCAGAAGCTTTTATTCTGATGCCTCAGTATAGCAAAATCTTGTGACTAGGATATCATGACAATAGCCCAAAGACTTGCTTTTGCCATTAATTTATGGAAGACCAAGGGGGTTACAGAAGTAACTAAATGACAAGATTGCAATCTACGGATGGAGGTCATTTTATAATTTTTTTTTTAAGATTTTATTTATTTAATTGACAGAGAGAGAGAGAGAGAGACAGTGAGAGAGGGAACACAAGCAGGGGGAGTAGGAGAGGGAGAAGCAGACTTCCCACGGAGCAGGGAGCCTGATGCAGGGCTCGATCCCAGGACCCTGGGATCATGACCTGAGCCGAAGGCAGTCGCTTAACCAACTGAGCCACCCAGGCACCCTGGATGGAGGTCATTTTAAATACTAGCAAATTAACAAGCAAGTTCTTTCTTTCTTCCTTGATCTACTGTTTTATTCTTCAGAGGTACAATATATTAGGAAAAAATCACTAACCTAAAAATAATCAGATCTGAGTTTAATTCTAATGTTGCTTACCAATTTGCTCTGTGACTTGAGTCAAGTTACTACTTGACCATTATGAGTCTCAACTGTCTCATTATGTACAGATCTACTAAGACATCTCACTGGAATACTGTGAGGATCAATGGGTTCATTCATTCATCACTGAATACCTACTAATTACAAGGTATTGTGCTGGACATGGTAGGGCACACAAAGACATGAGCACTTCTCTAAACAGATCATAAATTCCTTGAGGACACTATGATATTAAGTTAGAATGCTATACACACCATTAGAGAGGTTTGAAAAGTGGTCTGGCATTCAGCAAATAAAGTAACTTCTAGGTAACAGGAGAATCCAGGAAAAGCAGCTGTTGAGCTAGATCTGGAAAAAGCATGTAGGAGGGAACACCAGTAAGAGCAAAGGTACAGGGAACGATGATGTGTTCAGGGAATGTTGAATAGAACAGATTGTTGGGGGAAAAAAAAAGAACAGATTATTGGAAACATAGAATATATAAAGAATTCCTAGTAGGGAGTGATATAATCAGAGTTGTGTATCAAGCTGTAGTGAAATGATATGATCTGGCTCTAGTATGTAAGATGAAGTGAAGTATGGGAACCAGAAGCTGGATACTGGTTAGGAGGTTAATGCAGTGGTCCAAGTGATAATGTGGTCCCAAAGCAGATAAAATGCAATTCATTACTACTAGTAAACTCTCTCCAGTAATACATTTTAAGTTTTTTAAGCGTAGGAATGTGAGTAGTCTTTAGTACATATTTATGTTCTAGGATGATGTCATATATCCTTTAGAAACATAAGGAATAAGTAGTAAAATGCCCTTTTATTGCCTTAAAATACATACCTCTTCTGTGGGAAGGGCCACATATTCAGTCTGTAGGAGTCTTGGAACTGAGAGGCCAGGTCCTGGCAGAGATACATTTGACAGACGTCTCTTTCTTACTCCACTACAATTATTTGGAATCTTGAAGGCACATCGTTTATGATAATTTAATCCACAGCCTAAATATATTTTAAAAGGTAAAAAAAATAGTAGATTAAAGAAACTTTAGGGGCACCTGGGTGGCTCAGTCCGTTAAGCATCTGCCTTCAGCTCAGGTCATGATCCCAGGGTCCTGGGATTGAGTCCCGCATCAGGATCCTTGCTCAGCGGGGAACGTGCTTCTCCTTCTCCCACTCCCCCTGCTTGTGTTCCCTCTCTGACAAATAAATAAATAAAATCTTTAAAAAAATAAAAAAAAATAAAGAAACTAATATATAAAGTATGTTACATAAAAAATACATGCTTCTTTATTTTCTCTGGCAGCAATAGTTATCCTAATTAAGAACCTGGATGACAAGCTTAAGTGGAAGCCAAAAAATTCAATGTAAAATTATTGGCCTCCACCCCAGACTGACTGATTCAGAAATTCTGGGGATGGGTCCCAGCAAAGTATGTTTTAACAAGTCCTTGAGGTGATTCTGATACATGGCAGTTTGAGAACAACCAACTTAAACACTTTAGCAAACTGTGCCTGTATACTAAACCCCTCCCATGACATGTGAAAGTTACATGAAATCCAAATTTCAGTGTTCATAATTCATTTTATTGAAACACAGTATGCTCCTCATTTCTTTACATCTTGTTTATAGCTTTCATGGCACAGGAGCAGAGTTAAGTAGTTGTGGCAGAGACTATTAGCCAACAAAACTTAAAATATTTAGTTTCTGACCCTTTACAGAAAAACTTTATTGATTCTCCACCTTAAGGACTTAGAGGACTCAGAAATGTGCACCTGACTCCTGCCCCCTGGCAATTCTAATTCAGAAAAACAGATCTGTCCAGTTCTAAACCCTGGTTACCACCTAGTCACCAACCAATGATCTTATTCTTTTTTTTTTTTTTTTAAGATTTTATTTATCTGAGAGAGAAAGAGAGAGTGAGCGCACGAGCAGGGAGGGGGCAGAGGAAGAGGGAGAAGCAGACTCCCTGTCAAACAGGGAGCCCGATGCGGGGCTCGATCCCAGGACCCTGAGATCATGACCTGAGCCAAAAGCAGACGCTTAACTGACTGAGCCACCCAGGCGCCCCTGATCTTATTCTTTCATTAATGATTAGAAAATGCAAATACAAAATCCTCTTTCAAATGTTACAAAAACTTAGAACACATACCTTCACATTTCAGTCCTTGACGTACCAATCCCCAGAGCATCTCACCACAATAATCACAAAAAGTGGGAGCTTTATAAGAATGTACGTAGAGAGTATGTGGACGAATCTGAAAGTCTTCTACTGTGGCCAAAGCTTTTTAAAAAGAAAAGTAGCAAAATAAACCCTATATCTGTAATGGCAATGAGATTAAGAACGTTGACCATATTCACTTATGTCAAAGTACATGGAATCTTTTTTCTCTGAAAGTTTCATTTATCATAAAAAATAAATTATTTTCAGCATTTAATATTGTGGTTTTCAAACTATTTTAGGAAGTTCATCAACTCCAAATAATTTGTGCTCCAAAAGTAGGTTTGTATTATAGGTATTTCAACCTCCAAAAACATATTTACATAGTGATGAGATCACAAATAGTTGGTAGGTCTATTTTTATAATTAAAAACTATTTAACTTATAACACACTGGGAAATAGAACACTAAAGTAAAAAAAAAAAAAAAAAACGCAAAAAAACCCCCCAAGACGTGAAACTTGTAGAAACTGTGGACCTTAACCTCAATTATAAACACTCTGAGTTCTAACTTATGATCTCAGCATAAGCTGTCTTCTTGATAGTCCTAGTAGTTAAGAAAAAGAGACTCCTGTGAGCAACTGAACACTAGCAGACACATCCACCAGGAGCTAGCCTCTCACCTCCACCTGCAAGTCATTGGTGGATATCCCTGTGGCCTGATGAAGGGTCTAGAGCAAAGAAGGAATGGATAGGAGTACAACCTCCAGGGAGGACAAGAAGTGAAGCCCTTTTGGAGTGGAGAGAAAGAGAAGGACTGGGAAATGTACACACGATGGGGTGGTGGTGCAGAGGCATGATTAATGTAGGGGCTAGATAAATGGAAAGATCAAGGACTAATAAGGAAAGGTGTTGGTAGAGACGATCTCAAGAACAGGCTGCAGAGATGAGTTTGAGAGTGGAAAAAATGGTCGCAGGGGTCTGGACTCTTGGCTGGCTTTCCTTCCCTTTCTCTTTCTTTCCCTCTCTCCCTCCCTCCTTTCCTGTCAAACAAGAAGTTCTGCAGGCCTACTAGGTGCATTCTTTGTTCCTTTACATTCCTCGCTAACAATCCTGCCCATCTGCTGCTGGATGAGATCAGAAATAGAAAGAGCTAAGGAAAAACAAATGGCAAGAGTGGGTGAGGGGGAAATGAGGGAGGTAAGAAAATGCCCACGGAGAACACATAGGGAAGGAGCAATACTAAAATCATGGGGGACATTCAGTATTGCACTTTCCTCTCCCACATCTTCACTATTCCTCCTTTTCTCCTTTCTTTTTGAACCCCAATTCTCCTCTTCTATGCTCTTCACAGAAATGGGGAAAAAGAAATTGAATTTCAGTATAATTGTTTTATTTCGTTGACTCAAAGAGTATATTCCTCTTCCAGTTCCAATGATAATTCCCTTAGCTTAGTAACATTCAGATAAACAATTCAGGGCTTATTTTCCTACTTTCTCATCTGTGATATAACCTTGCTGAAAGTAAAATTCACATGGTCACCATTATTATAGATAAAAGAAGTTAAGCAACTGTACCACAAAGACTAAGTATAACTGAACATAGCATTTAGTACAAAAAATAAGGCTCACTGAAAAAAAAGACAACAAAATAAAAGGAGCTATTTACTTACCTGAAAGAACAACTTCTACTAGGTCTCCATCATGTATTTCATCTGCTGAGGTAATCAGCTGCAAAATATTTTCTGAGTTCATGTCATGGCGAAAGAGAAGAATTTTGTCATACATGCCAAAGAATCCACACTCTGGAAACTACATGAAAACAGTCCTGTATCAGTATACCCACAGGTTTCTATTTTTATGAGTAAATGTCTCAATCTTCTGAAAGAACTTTACATGTAGTTTTTAGCTTAACACTGTTTGCTAACAATTCTATTAACATCTAAAAGATCAACCATGTACTCAAGCATCCTTGGTTCAAGTTCAAAAATAGAACAGTGAGCTTAAATATAATTATTGATTATCTTAAAGCACTTGTCTCTTAGAAATATAGGATCTCCTTACTCAGTTATTGATGGAGAATATAATCTTCAATTTAACTGCTACTCTATCTTACATTGCCTGAGATAAGCAGTCTTTCCTGTCCTCTAGAACTGAGCTTCCTCTATAGCTACTAGCCATGTTAAATGCAGTTAAATTTAAATTAATTAAAATTAAATAAAATTAGAAGTTCAGCTCCTCAGTCACTCTAGCCACATGTCATGCATTTAATCACCACCCTAGCTACTGGCTTGCCTATCATTTTGGACTGTGCAGGTATAGAACACTTTCATCATCATGGTAAACTCTACCGAATAGTGCTAGCAGAAGATTAATAATTACCCACACAAGAGTATCAATTCCAACATTTTTGACAAATGCACCTATGGTCTCTAGCATCTATCTAATACTTTCTTTACTCACTGTAATTACAAATACATGATCTTTTTTTTTTTAAAGATTATTTATTTATTTATTTGAGAGAGAGAGAATGGGAGACAGCACGAGAGGGAAGAGGGTCAGAGGGAGAAGCAGACTCCCCGCTGAGCAGGGAGCCCGATGCGGGACTCGATCCCGGGACTCCAGGATCATGACCTGAGCCGAAGGCAGTCGCTTAACCGACTGAGCCACCCAGGCACCCTACATGATTCTTTATGGTAACTTTCTTTTTACTGGTTTTTTGTTTTTTTGTTTTAGTATTTATTTGAGAGAGGGAGGGAGGAAGAAGGGAGGGAGGGAGAGAGAGACAGAGAGAGAGAGAATGCGCACAAGCGGGAGGGGCAAATGGAGAGGGAGAGAAAATCACTGAGCACGGAGCCCTACACAGGGCTTGATCCCAGTACCCTGAGATCATGACCTGAGCCAAAATCAAGAGTTGGACACTTAACTGACTGCGCCACCCAGGCACCCCGGTAACTTGCTTTTTAAAAAACCTTTGACCAGAGCAGGAAACTTAGAGATCTGTTCACATGCTCTATGTATATTATTCCAAGGCTTCTACACTTTGTGACTACAGAGCTGACACTTTGGGGATTGGCATACCAAGGACTAAAATATGAAGGTATGAGCTCTAAAAGTTTTTGTAGTTAATAAAGTTATTTAAGAGAAAACTTTAAGTACTTGCCTTACAAAATAACTTTAATTTCTAAATCAAAACCTCATCTAAAATACCAGTGGCTTGGGAAATGCTGCTCTAGGTATTTCAATTTTCTTTAGTTTATCTCATAATTGAGATATTTTTGGCTTATTTTGGCTCCTCAGAGAATACCCTTTAATGTACTATACAGTATGTCACTGGCCTGCACTGAATGGCTTGATATGTATGTCACACTAAACTGTAACTGCATTTATTGCAGGGATGCTGCTGATGATATGGTTCACCTACTTCATATGGTAGCCCTTCTTTGTGAGGACTCACAGAAGAAATTTCTCTGGTTGGTTTTGTAATATGAACAACTTGATCATCCAACTAAATCATGTTTTCTGTTTACTTCACTCACTGGAAAAAGTAAAGCTAAATTTGTGACCCACTTCCAACATGAGTCTAGGATATTATAGCATGTGTTTTAGGTGGAGACGTCTTATCTTCCGAACTTAATTTTCCCATTAAAAATCCATATATATGTATATATATCTGTCTAAAAAGGTCTAAATTTTATTGGAAAAATATTTAAAAAATTGAAAACGACTTAATTAGAAATTTGAGTTGATTTGATTTTTTTATACCTGAGTAAATAATGAAAAAGTACAGAAATATTTAATTTTTTATAATATTCTACTTTCAACTGAGTTACCAACAAAACTTTATAATATGCTTTAAACATACATCTAACAGTATAACAATTTTCAATTGAAAAGATAGGGAGTAAAAATACAGAATCAAAAAACATTTTTATTACATTTTAAAGCTTGAAATAAAATGTTATAAAATTTTATTAAGTATTATCAAAGTAGAAAACATCTAATAGAAGTAAAACATCTCCATAAATTAGTTGCAACAGTTCTTAAGTATTAATAAAAAAGATTCCAGGGCACCTGGGTGGCTCAGTCAGTCAAGTGGCTGCCTTCAGTCCAGGTCATGGTCCCAGGGTTCTGGGATGGAGCCCCACATAGGGCTCCTTGCTTGGCAGGAGCCTGCTTCTCCCTCTCTCTCTGCTTGCCTCTCCCCTTGCTTGTTCTCCCCCTCCACCCCCCTGTCGAATTAAAATCTTAAAAAAAAAAAGACTAACAAGGGGCACCTGAGTGGCACAGTCTGTTTAGCGTCTGCCTTCAGCTCAGGTCATGATCCCAGAGTCCTCGGATCAAGCCTCTGCCTCTGTCCCTCTCCCTGCTCTTATTTGCACTCTCTCTCAAATAAATAAAATCTTTAAAAACAACAAAATTTTGTATGAATAAAAATCATTTTAAAAGTTCCACATTTTTTTCTTATCTTCTAAGTTCAAGGCATTGGTCCCATGGTTTGTAAAGGTAAGGCGGATCTCCCCTCCCAGGAGTTTACAATCTAGTAGGAAGATGGAAATAAAACAAATGTATAACATAGTAAGGGAAATGCCAAAAATGAAAAATAAAATTCCAGAAGAGGGGGAAAAAACTTTAACCAGGAATGTGGAATGTCACCTTAACAGCGATAAAAAAGAGAAGCAAGGTTTCCATGGGCAGAAAGTGAAAGTGAAAGTATAAAGGTCGTAGTTGAGAAAACACATAAATGGGAGAAAGTTGAGTGGACCCCTATGACTGAAGAATGAGGGGAGGGCTGGGTAGAAAGGGCAAAAATGCACACAGGAGCCCGATGGGGACTATACTTAAACTTGGGAGTCAAGAGATTGGGGTTCAGGCTTTGCCAACTACTAACTATAGCACCTTAATAAGCTGCTTAACCTCTCTATGCTGTTTCTTGTCTATAAATTTGGAATAACAGGAATACTGGCTTTACAGAGTTCTGGTCAAAATTTATTTAGTTGATGCTATAAAGTAGTACGATGATCAGTAAATACTAGTGGTTCTTATTATCTCATATCTAAGGGGGGAGAGAGAAAGAATCCAGAGCAAGGCTGTGACATGATCAAATCTATTATCTTAAAAAGATAATGCTAACATGTAGTAGGGACTGGGACAGGAAGAGACCAGAGCAAGCTCCTAAAGAAGGCTGAAGCTACTGGTCAGGAAAGAGGTAGCAGGGTCTGGATTATTCAGTAAAAAGATGGAAAGCAAAACAAGAAGGAACACTTCTCTCTCAAATCTATCTTTGGTAAATTACATGGATCATTAGTATTGTTTTGACCAAATCAGAAGTCCCAGTAACTAAAGAGTTAAATAAACACATTAATGAAAGAAGAAAAACATCAAAAAATGTGTGGCTTAGAAAAAAATACATATAAAATAATCTTCTTGATAAACACATGACCTAGTGAATTCATATTGGCATTATTAAGAAACTGAAGAGCAAATAAAAAGAATGACAGGGAATGTATTAAGAATATTTACTTAAAGTAAGTATTTGTGTACCAGGCTGGAAAGCCTTCAGTGATGATAAATGAAGTAATTTTCCAGTCTAGCAAATGTTTACATAAACTATATTCATCTATATGGTTGAGAAATTACAGAGTTCCAAGAGGGGAAAAATGTATTAAATAGCTTGTAAAAAATAGATTTCTGCTATTCACAATTATGATTTGTAAGTGTGACTTGGTAGGATATTTAGGAATCATCTGAAGCGTCAGCACAAAATGAAATTACAGAAAATAGTGCCTGAAAAAAAAGCAAGAGAATATTAAACATTGCCACTGAACATCAGAGAAAAACCATAGCCAAGTTTTAAAAACATTATGAAGTCTTGAGACATGGGCATGTTAAAGATAAACATCTAAAAAGAAGAAAGAAGGAAATAAACCATGAGCACACACTTTGAAAGATCTAAACAACTATACTAGGACCCCCCCCCCAAAAAAAACAAAAAAGCAAAACCCTGTTGATAATGATTTGAATATACTGGTATTGACACTTCATAATTTTTAAAAATTCCGAGGGGCACCTGGGTGGCTCAAACAGTTAAGCATCTGCCTTCAACTCAGGTCATGATCTCAGGGTCCTGGGATCGAGTCCTGTGTCAGGCTCTCTGCTCCGTGGGGAGTCTGCTTCTCCCTCTTCCTCTGCCCCTTCCCCACTCCCCCCACCTCTTGTGCTCTCTCTCTCAAATGAATAAGGTCTTTAAAAAAATTCAGGAATAAGATTTTCAAGCAGGAGTAAATTGTTAAGCCATTTCTCAACTCTGACCATACACTAGAATCACCTGTGGACCTTAAAAGATGCTAAGGCTCTCCTCCCAGGTTTATGGTTAAGCTCTGTGGAATAAGACATGGACACCTGAATTTCAAGTTTACTTTTATATTATTTAATATACTTACATATACTCTTAAAAAAACAGACTTTAAAAAACTTTATTTTTAAGAACAATTTTAGAGTTACAGAAAAATTGAGACAATAGTACATAGAGATCCCATATTACCCACACCTAGTTTCCCCTATTATGAACATCTTACATTAGTATGGTACATTACAATTAATGAACAAATACTGATACATTAACTGAAGTCCATACTTCCTTCATTCAGATTTCCTTAGTTTTTACTCAATTTCCTTTTTCTGTCCCAGGATCCCATACAGGATACCACATTACCTTTAGCTGTCATATCTCCTTAGGCCTCTTTTGGCTGTGACAGTGTTTTCTCAAGACATTACTGGATTCTGAGGACCTTGACTAAACATCAGGTATTGTATAGGATGCCCCACCATTAAAATTAATTTGATGTTTTTCTCATGATTAGATTGGAGTTACAGGTTTGGGGGAAGATCACAGAGGTACAGCGTCATTCTCATCAATCAAGCGTACCTACTACCAACATGATTTACTGCTATTGATGTAGACCTTGATTATCTGGCTAAGGTAGAATTTGTCAGGTTTCTTCACCGCAAAGCTATTCCCTCTGAACCCCTAATACCCATACCGTTTGGAAGTCAGTCACTATGTGCAGCCCACTTTTTTCCCCCTAGATTTTATTTATTTATTTGAGAGAGAGAGAACACACGTGTGCACATGAGCAGGGGGTTGGGAAGAAGAGAGCAGGGCAGAGGGAGAGAGAGAATCGCAAGCAGACTCCATGCTGAGCACAGAGCCTGCCCCCACAATCCCAAGATCATGACCCTAGCCAAAACCAAGAGTTGTGTGCTCAACCAACTGAGCCACCCAGGTGCCCCCGTGCAGCCCACTCTTAAGGAATGGTGAGTTGTGTTCCTTCTCCTTGAAGGCAGAGTATCTATATAAGTTACTTGGAATTTTTCTGCATGTGAGATTTATCTACTTTCCCCCATTTATTTATTCATCCAATCATTTATATACACATGTATACTCACAGATATTTATTAATGCTTTGGGATATAATATATACTCTTTAAGAATATAATTTATTTTTGAATAGGTAATTTATTCCCATGGCTCAAAATTTTTAAAGTACAAAAGAGCATAGTGCAAAATCTATGCTGGAGTTGCCCAGTTATCCCTGCCACAGTCAACACTGTTGCCAGTTTTCCTTAATATCCTTCTGAAAATATTTTGTACCTAAAATGTTTTTGTTGTTGTTGTTTACACAACTGTATAGTTTTATCTTACCAGTTCCCTACTGATGGGATAGGAGTCGAGGAATAAAAGTAATGCCAAACTGCTTTGAGTTCAAATCCTGATCCATTTCACTTACTAACTGTATAACTGTGGCTAACTTACTTAACCTCAGTTTCTCTATCTCCTACTTCATAAGGTGATCATGAGAAATAAATGCGTACACATAAAAACCTTAGAACTGATCCATTTTGGGCACTATATAAATCTTAGCTGTTTCAAATCTTTTGTCATTACAAACAATACCTGGTGTATAATCTTATACACACATCTTTTTCCACTTTTTGAGTATATGAATAAGATTACTTCCTAGAAGTAGATTTGCTAGGTCAAAGAATATTTTGACATTTTATTTTATTTTATTTTAGAGAGAGCAATTGCATGGGGGTGCGGGAGTAAGGGGGGCAGAAAAGAGGGAGAGGGGGAAGAAGAATTTTAAGCAGGCTCCACACCGAGCGTGGAGTCCGATTAGAGGCTTGATCTCATGACCCTGAGATCATGACCTGAGCCAAAATCACGAGTCAGACACTTAACTGACTGAGCCACCCAGGCACCCCTTGACACTTTTGATATTGCCAAAATGTTCTTTATAGAGACCATGCCAATTCATGTTTCCATAAGTAATACACTGAGTGCTTATTTTTTCCACATTCTATTTTATAGTGTTTTATTCGTCAGCTTAGGCTGCATTAACAAAATATCATAGATGGAGTAGCTTAAACAACACAAATTTATTTTCTCAGATTTCTGGAGGCTAGACTCCTGAGATCAGGGTACTAGCATGGTCAAGTTCTTGAGAGGCCTCTTCGTCACTTGCAGACAGCAACCTTCTCACTGAGTGCTCAAATGACCTCTCCTCCAAAAATGCACATGGCAGGAGAGAGAGAGACAGAGAGAGAGAGAGAGAGACAGACAGACCTCTTTCTTCCTCTTCTTATATAAAGCTACCAATCCTATTGGATTAGAACCCTATGACTTCATTTAACCTTAATTACTTCCTAAAAGTCCTATCTCCAAAGTCACACTGAGTGAGGGTTAAGGTTTCAACATATGAATGTGAAGGGTGGGGAGGAGAGACACAATTTAGTCCTTAGCAAATCTGTTAATGTTAGGTAAAAAATGGTTATTTCAGTAGTTTTAATTATAAGAAGTTGAACATCTTCTACATGCTTAAGAGACGACTGTATTTCCTCTGTATACACTAGTTATTCACATTCTTTGACCATTTTTAATGGATTAACAGATTTTTAAAACTCCAAATCCAAACATTCCTCAAAATGTTTCTCATTATATAGGAAACCCTTAATAAGTTCTGGACAACATATCAAAAAACACAAACAAAAACCCTGTATATTTAATAGCATATATGTTGAATTTCTCAAAATGATCTGATGCCAATAAAACATCCTATACAGGAAAAGAGAGCTTTACCAAAACAATAGCTTGTTTACCTACACCAGACTCCAGTAGAAAAGAACAAAAGGGAACTTTTTTTCCCTTTCAAAACTGTATAATTTTAAGAGGAAGAAATATTCTGGGTGCCTGGGTGGCTCAGTTGGTTAAGCGACTGCCTTCGGCTCAGGTCATGATCCTGGAGTCCTGGGATTGAGTCCGACATCGGGCTCCCTGCTCTGCAGGGAGTCTGCTTCTCCCTCTGATCCTCTTCCCTCTCGTGCTCTCCCTCATTCTCTCTCTCAAATAAATAAAATCTTAAAAAAAATATTCTAGCAAACTAATGATAATCAATTCTTGATTACATTTATAAATCCACTATTTTCACTGGACTCCTTTCTCTTTACCATCCAGAATGCAAGTCTTAGCTAATAAAATGGTATAATGCTTTCTAAGCATTCTACTTTCATGGGGAGAAAAAAGCAATTTGTGATAGGGAACAAGATGAGAAGAGCAGCAGAGGTGGTAACATGCTTAGTAACTGTCAGTAATTGTCACTGGCCATTTATTTAGTATATTCCTAAACTAGGATTCTTAATCAGGGCAATTTTGTCCCCTAGAAGGCAATGTCTTGAGACACTTTGGGGTTGTTACAATGTGAGGTACGGGTGTCTAGTGGATAGAGGCCAGGGATGCTGCTAAACATCCTATGATGCATAGGACACTGCACAAAACAATTATCCAGCCCAAAATGTTGACAGTGCTGAAGCTGAGAAACACTGCTCTGGGGAATAAAGGAGTCAAGAATATAGAGAGACTGGAAAATGTGGAAGGAAGTTGACCAAGTTCTGAAAACTACATATGCCCATATTTCCTTCCCTAGCCTACCTAAGCCTTGATTAAAAGAAGAAAATAGGACATGAAAGAGACAGCAAAAGAACTAGCAGGGTAGAAGTAAAACAGGCCTTTAATTTGGCCTCATTCCAAATTCCCCCCAGGCTTTTCTGGACTTGGCTTTCTACAGACTGTGCAAATGACTCCTCTTGACTGTGCAAAATGAAGTCTCTTCCCAGTCCATATGGGAGAGGAATGGAATTTCATTCTAAGTTATCAAATGCTCACCCCTTATGCACTGCTCTCTTTGCCCACTTCACATTCCATATGCCCTTACTTTTGCAGTAAAGATGGCTTCAGTAATAAAAAACAGAGCATCTTATCTTTCTAGAACCATCTTATGGAAATAACTTTTGATGGTGTTGACACTTGTTTGTAATTAAAAGGTTCCAATACTTGCAAATAAAATTCCTTCAAGCAATACTATATTTTGAGAGCTATTTGATGTGAACAGTTTAAAGTTCATATCAAAATTCCTATCAGTAAAATGTTAGATGAGGTAGAAGTTTTCAAGTTTTTAATTCTCCTTGGTCAAATACAATTTTTATACATTAACACAACTTCAGAATTTAACACTATCTGAACAAAAATTTATGTGTACAGTGTACAGTAGTACACTCTTTTAAAAGGACTATGGGTTTTTCTAGGTGCAATGGGAACCACTGTAGAGTTTCAATGCACATCTACTTTTTTTTTAAGTTTACACTGGAATATGAGTAAAATGCAATAATCTGAATTAGAATAGATCACTACACACATGCACATGCTTACACACCCATGTAACTACCACCCAGGTCAAGATACAGAACATTCTCAGCACCACAAGTTTCTTTACATTTACTTAATTTGAGAAGTTGAATACTAAAGTAATTTTAAATTTGATGTCAAGTAAATCATAGTAAGTCTAATAATAAACCAGATCATAGTAAATAAGTTCCACAAGGGGAAGGGCATTCTCTTTTCCTACTCCCTACTAAATGTCCAGTACCTAGAACTTAGTATTTAATTTACTGAAAAAAGCTGTTGACTACAAAAGTAACTAATTTAACACTAATAAAATTCCCAGAAACAAATATCCTATTTAATTTAACATCATTTTTCAGGAAAGTATGTAGTTGAAGAATTTCAATGACTATTTCTATATACAGATAGATGGCACTACAGTCTAGATTAGTCATTGAGAAAATTATTCAGTGGGGACTCTGAATTTATTCTTAACTTTCATCATTAATCTTCAACCTAGGATTTTCTGGATATGACACATTAGAGGAGTTGCTTCATTTAACACCATTTCTCTTTGACACAAACCAGAGTAATCTTTTTTTATTTCCTTTTTATTTGTTTTGCTATTAGTTGTTTATCTTTAATTCAAACTTTCTAGAACTTTCTATCCTAGCCAAATATATTTACCTGAATATCTAGCAGAATTGGAAAAAAAACAAAACAAAACAAAACCAACTTTCTTCCAGTTTGAGCCTCCAGATTAGTAATGGTTGCCTGGCATTATTTTGCCAAGACAAAAAATGTAGGGTAAAGAGTAGGATGTCACCTAGCCACTGCAACACAGCTGTCGTAGAAAGAATAGGGGAGGAAAAAAAAAAAAACCAACACAGAATGACAACTGGTTTCCAGAAAACAAAAGACACAGCTGGGGTTTTCGCTCTACTTCAGCAGGACCTGAAAATTATACCCAATCCATGTCTGCAGAAACAATATATTCACTTGACAAGTAGATCAAAATCACCCCTAAACTAGGATACAAAGATTTTTCATGTCTAGTGTCATGTAAATGGTCAAAACGAAAAACAAATGTTTTAAATCAGCTGAAAGCAGAGTTTTGCTTTAGTTAGATTCAATTTCAGTAAATACCATTACAGCTTAAAATGAATTGCTGTTGGCCAATTTCCTTTCTTATTACTCCAATTACATCTACTATGTTCATTCAACAGATTAACACAATACAGCAGTAGCATCACAGTGCTATTTTCTAAGCTTCTTGGCAATTTGAAATCAAGAACATGAAGAACTAACATTCCCTGAGAGTAGTTACTATGCACCAGGCACCATGTAAAGCACTTGGCATGGCTATCTCATCTAATTTTCTCAAAACTCCTAAAACAAGTAATCCCAGTCCTCTATAATAAACACTTGCTCTCGATTTTTTATAGTTTGTCATATGCTAAATACTAAAATCAAAAGACATGAGTAAAGCAATGTCACTGTACAGAAAAAATCCTATACATGTTTTGGTATTTACTAAAATTTTAAGAACACTACAGGATCAATGATCTTTCCAGATAAGAGAGATTTTAAAACTATGAGTATTACTATTTTGAGGGCACTAATTATGTGGCACACACTGCATTAAGAGCTTTACATTTTATCACCATAATTTTTTAATGAAGGTAGGAATCATGATCTCAGCTTTGCAGATGAAGATATGAAGTAAGTGACCTGAAAAGGGTCTATAATTTCAAAACAAAGTTTAAGAATCAAAATCTCCACCCTGAGTCTGTCTCTTTGGCTTTAGAACACTGCTATCTCTTTCTTGGATTATTCTTTTTTTTTTTTTAAACATATGCCTATAACAAAAAATAATAGTACAGGTTTAAACACTAATGTAATTTTGACATTGGGAATCCATGCACAATCACTCTAAGATTGGGCAAAGCTTTTGGCCTGTTCCCTGGGTTTTGATTTGCTCACTGTAATTTGACTCTTTGGCGGTGGCCTCCCAGCAGAGATCTAGTTTCCGTTTGGCTCAATCTCAATTCTACCTGCTGCTCAGATCTGTCTGCCTTCTCAGTTCTCCTGATAGCCAGTCTCACTAGTTCTTTGAGTTTCATCAGTTTAAGCGTTCTCTTCAGCATATAAACTAGAAGGCAGAGATACTGTTTGTTGCTAAGTCTGCTTTATAAGCCAATATGCAGATAAAGGAATCTACTGTACACATCTGAAAATATATTCATTCCTGCAACTAATATATATATACTGTATGTCAACTATACTCCAATAGAAATTAAAATTTACATTAACTATATCCATACTCACAACAGAAACGGTGTACCATATACTTAAAATGAACACATCCAAGCCAAACTAGCAATCCTATTTGAAAGCTCTTAAACTACAATTCACATCTAGAAGATTCACAACTGGCATTTTGGGCCAGATAATTCTTTGTTGTGGGGAGCTCCCCCGAGCATTGCAGTAACATCCCTGCCCTCTACCCACTAGATGCCAATAGCACTCCCTCTCTCCCCAGTAGTGACAACCAAACAAAAAAATCTCCAGACTACTGGAGATCCACTGCTAAATGTTGCCAGGGATCAAAATCACTCTGGTTGAGAACCACTGGTTTAATTTAATCTTATACATTAAAATGAGATATTGGAGCTATAATATTTGCCAATTAAGTAGTGCTAATCTACATTCTTACAAGGAATAAGGAAAAAGTTTACTGGTGTTCTCAGAGTGAATAACTTTGAGAATTTCAAGTATTTCAAGAAGCTGGCCTTTTGCACAATCCTACGAAGAAAGAGTTCTTTGAACTAAATATCTGAAAAATATAAACTAGTCGGAGCAGGTTTGGTACAACTAAGGTACCAATACATGAAACAGAATGGAAAAGAATACTGGTGCTTATCTGCTTATTTCTTTCTATAAATCATTTAATCAATAGAGGTTAACTATTACCATAGATTATTTGCAGTATTATTTTCAGCAGTAAAAGCAGGTAGAACGTGTCCTTTAACAAACGTCTACTGAGACTAAGGCATTTGGGGGGACAGAAAGATGAGTAAGACAGAACCAATTTCAATGTAACATAAATGTTGATGCATTTCAAATCTTCAAGAAAAGGAAGCTAAATTTTTGGCTTAAGTTAAAGACAACAACAACAAAAGAAACTCCACCCAATCCGCCCTCGGGACGTGTCATGAAACTGGACTGAATTCAAAGAGTGACCACTTTTGGTCATATCCAAGTTTTAAGCAAAGCTCAACTACAAATGATCTGTTAGGTATTTTCTTGGAAACAAACAAACAAAAAAATCTCAATGTATATGTTCTGTATTATCTGTATTAGAATTCAATCCCAACTTTAACTTAATATAAGTCTGAAATCTTTGATTATTCTCTATTTCTATGAAGTTTTATATATCCTCATGTATACTGGAAATTCCAATTTCATTTTCCCCCTAATTGAACACCATACCTAATCTGTATTTATTACTACTATTTTTAACATTTCCCCACATGCCTGTTTACTAATTTAATATTTTTGTGAAATGTATTTTTATATCATTTGACTAAATATTTAGAGATCAATGTTTTTCTTACCAATACACGAGCTCTTTACAGAATAAAGATGTTAGATATTTAATACTTGTGTAGTATATCCCCAATCTTATCTTTGTTTTTATTTTTATATATATAAATATTTTAATTTTCAATACTCAAATCTGTAAACTGTTCTTTACCCTTGTGCTTCCTTTTCCTGATATGAAAGTGAGATATCCCCCTCTAAGTTTGATAAATATTCAATTCCATTTTATTCTCATTTTCCTTTGATCCAAATTCTCAATATTTAACTTTACTTTAATTCCTCTGAAATCTATCCTGGTGTCAGGTATTAAATGGAGGTCTATGCTAATGCTCCTCTCATTGCCTCACTTGTTTTCTATACTCCATTTCCAAAAAAATGATTCTCTTTTATTTCTCATGCCTCCTTAGCTATATACCTAAAATGAACGATGGATCTATTACTGTTCAAGTCATATATAGTTTCCATTATTGTAGCTTTTTTTTCTCCCCCCTTTTTCTTATTTTTCAGACTTTTAACTTAATGCTTTTGGCTACTTTTTTTAAACTTTAGAAAAATATTGTTAGGGTAAAAAGAATCCCAATAAAATCTTGAATGGAAAACATAATTTAATTTGGGAAGTTAAAATTATACAGTCTTCTTTTTTCAGAATATGATAATACATTTATTTCACAAAGTCTTTTAAATATTTCATAAAAATTTTCAATTTTATTTATATCTGATTCATCCATTTCTTAAGACAGTTATCAAAAAATACTTTACTCATTCCTTTCCTAATGGAAATATTAATGTACTCTTGGTTAGTTTTCATGTCCTTCTTTTGATATCAAAAGATCTTATATAGTTTCAATTTATTATCCCTAGGCCTTTGTAGTTGCTCTATAGGCTCCTTCTGGCAGTTTAGTCCTTGGGAATGTGCATATGGTGCAGGAATACAGAAAAGCATGTTTACTCACTGCTCAATAATAGTAACTAATTAAATCAGTTGAGCTCAAAATTGTGATTCTGAAGTCACATCTGTAATCACCATTAATCTAAAGACTCATAACTACCTCATCCCCTGAGGAATATAATATTATAATATACCAAGACAAAAATCACAGGTTTTCAGGAGCTAAAGAATGCACATGAAATAGACACACACAGCCCAAGAACAATTAGATAAGCCACAGAATTGATATACCATTAACCTCCAATTTTCTGCACCAATAGAGAGAGCATTTGTAGAGCTAATAGAAAACGTGAATAATTTACCTATACAGATTTAGGAACAATTGGGTTGTCTTCTACACAGCAGAAAATAGATTATGACACATGTGTATATTCTGTAAAGCACAAAAGCGAAACATAAGCTTAACTGGTGGTAGCTTTCACTCACTTCGGGATCACCACTAATTTCCAATAAACTCCCAACAGAAAAAGGTTCCCAAAGTATGTGTGACTTAAGTTTTGTTTTTTCAGTTCAGAAACCACTAAGGTCAGATTAATAATATTATTATTAAACTAATACTGTGAGACTGCTATATGCTAGGTACTGGGCTAAGCAAAACATTTACTATACACACACACACACACACACACAAATAATATACATATACACACACAACCATGAAATGAGCACTATTTTAAACCTCATTTTTTAGATAAGAAACCAAGGTTACACAACTAGTAAGTGGTAGAGATAAACCCAAATTTGACCCCAAATGTTTTTAATAACCATACTAATACTGTTTCATATGAATTTTTAAAATTTATTCAACCAAAAAATATTTATTAAACACCTACTGTGGACATGTCTGACCTCACAGAGCTTACAGTTTTATGGTGGCTATACTCAAGTAAAAGAACAATCAGTATAATCAAAGTTTAAATACAAGCTGTCCAGGAATGAAGAGCATAGCACATGGTGATTAAATGGATATATATATAAAATGTTATGTTTTACTATTCTCACAATCTCCACAAAAGGCAACTATGGTTTAATGTACCGGAAGAAAAATGATGGCGGGGATGGTAAATGAAATTACCATGAGCAGAACAGAAATCACCATGAATTTCTAGCTCACATAAAATTTAGAACACTACTAGGAAGCAGAATCATACAGCTTTATTCATTTACCTATGGGGGGAAAAGTCCATATGTGCATAAACACACAGGTTTCTGATTATTGAGGATGTTAAAGGCATCTTGCTTTATCCATGCTACAAGCTATCAAAGTAGTAGCACGGCACTTTAGGAGCCACTAAGGTTTATTTCCCCAGGTGAAGGGCCATAGTTGGTGACAATAAAAGCAAAAAGTAGGGTTTAAAGCAAGCTTTCATTACCTCTTGAATGAGATGGTAGTTATTCCTTTAGTCATTTACCATTTTGTACCTTTATTTCAGGCCTTACCATGATCTACCTTATATTACGGTAATTTTACATTCACTCATCTTCTCTTTTTCCAGAGCATAAATCATTGGGGCAGAAAATTTATCTTTCATCTTGGTAACTCTACAGTATCTAGCATGGTGACTGAACAGAATAAGTGCACCACAAATATTTGTTCAATTGCATGAAGCCATACAGATAATGGCACCTGGTAAAGGCTCATTGTACCACACTATTTAGCTCTCTGCAAACTGCCAAGTAAAAGAAATGAAATCACTAGCTCTTATTTTTCTGTCTAAAATTTTCAACTATCATAGTAACCTATAATCAGATGCAGACCTCACTGAATTTCTGAATTTGTATACAAGATTTAAAATACACATAGAATTATATTTTATGCGATGGCAAGCTCATACAACAAAATATGCAATTTAAATATTTGGAAAAAATATCTTCAGTTTATTACTTATCTGGTTTCTTAAGCTTATTGATTTCCATTACACTTAGGTTCTCAATTCTGGCTACTCCTTAGAAGCATAGGTAGACCTCCTAAACAGACTCTCTACTCCCAGAAAGCCTGACTTAACTGGTCTGGGAAAGGTCTGTTAAGCTTCCTGATTGTTCTAAGGGACAACTAGAGTTGAAAATCACTGTTACAAACTAAGGTGCATGTAACTGTGAAACCGCATACGTGGAATTTTTAAAAATCTTGATCCTTCACAACATGTGGCCTATGATAAAGATTTTTGAAAATTTAGCTACTTTTGCATAAATATGACAAACCAAAATTTGAAGATTTTGCTCCTAATTAAAAAAAAAAAAAAGCTGCTCTTTAGGAAATGCCACTGACACAGTTATCAAAAAATTTTGTGTTTTTTGGTGTTTAAAAGTAGTTGGATAAGATTTTATAAGGAAAACAAACAGACACAAACACTGAAGTGTATTTGTCAAAGTATATATATTAGAGATTGTTCAGTTGATTGTAACCAATTTACTATCTTATCAAAAATTACTGAATCATGGAAAACTTTAACAAGGAGCTTGGTCCACACTCCTTCAACCTATATCCAACAGTAGGCTGCGACTGAAAAATATTTTACAATAATGCATTCACTCAGATGTGGTCATGGCACAACCTGGGGGCAATTCAAATACAGCTTTCCATTACACTATATATTTCAAGTGAAAGCCTAAATATTAGATAGAAAGACGAGGAGGAAAGCAAAACATGTACAGGAAAATTTTGTAAGGGCAGTAAAAATGGCACACAGGAAAAGACTAAAGGAAGCTTCAATGAATACAAAAAGTCTCCCAAGTTGAGGAAACTATAACCTCAAGACCAAGTTCAACAAACCCCAGCAACAAAAACAGAAAAAAAAACCACAATAAAGCAATCATATTCAAACTGCTGAAAACCAAGAAGACAAAAATTGTAAATGAAGCCAGAGAAAAGAACATATTGCATACAGTTTGGATCCAACACAAAGTAATGAAAAGTAATGAAAATGTTAAATATGGGAGTAAATATAAAAGGTAATTTTCCTCACTTTTAATTTCTTTAAAACATAATTTACTGTTAAAAGCAATAAGAAAAACAATGTGTTGTGGGATTTGTAGCAACAGCTGATCCTCATCATTCACAGATTCTAGATCTGTGAACATGCCTACTCGCCAAAATTTATTTGTAACCAAAAATCAATACTTTCTGTGCTTTTGCAGTCATTCACAGACATGCACAGAAGACAAAAAATTTGAGTCACTCTTGTGCATGTTCCCAGCTGAAGTCAAACAAGGTGATGCTCTTGTTTCAATTCTCACAGTGTAAAAACACATGTCCTTTTCACGGTCTATTTATTGTCATGTGTTCTGAATTTGGGGGCTTTTTTGATGGTGATTTTTCTGTTTAAAATGACCCCCCAAGCATCATGCTGAAGTGCTGTCAAGTATTCCTAAGATCAAGTAGTCTATAATATGCCTTATGAAGAGAATATACGCGTTAAGAGAAGCTTAATTCAGGCATAAGTTACAGTGCTGTTGGCTGTGAGATCAATGTTAATGAATCACCTATATATACTAAATAAGGCATTTTTAAACAGAAACACATATAAAACAACGTTATGTATTTACTGGTTGACAAAAATTTTGTGAACAGATGCTCACAGGAACCCAACCCTATATTTCCCCTAGGAGCAACTCTTCAATATTCACTAATTCAATGTTTGAGGTCACTTTACAGAATATAACTATCACAAATAATGAGAATCAACTGTTTACAGAAATCAAATGTACAATAGTACAAGCAACACAAGAAAATAGAAATATACTATTCTAAGGTATACATTACATCATACTTAGAATAGCATGATATTGTTTGAAGACATCTCTGATGAAATAAAGATGCATATTATATAAACTAGAGCAAGGATGAAAAATTTTTTTATAAAAGACCAGATACTAACATTTTAGGCTTGGTGTACCATATGGTCTCTGTCACAGCTACTTAACTGCTGTTGTAGCATAAAAGCAGTCACAGGCAAGATATTACTGAATAAGCATGCTATGTCCCAATAAAACTATTCACAAAAAGAGGTGGTGGGTCAGATTTGGCCCATAAATGTAGTCTACTGACCCTGGCACTAGAGAAATTGCTGAAAAAAAATTTTTAAAGAGAATAAATCAACAATGGAGATAAAATGGACTTACACAATATACTCAATTCAAAAGAGAAAATGACCCAAGACCAGAAGAGACAAACAGAAAACAATACATTTAAATCCATCTATGTTAAACATTGTATTAAATATAAATGGTTTAAGCACTTAAAAAGCAGAAGTTGTCTGACTGAATTTAAAAAGCATGACCCAAACATATATAATCTACAAAAAAACCCACTTCACATATTAAGACAGAAAGGTTATAAGCAAAAACATGTAAAAATATACCACAATGCAAACATTAATCTTTTGGGGGAAAAAAATAAGACTGGTTATATCAATACCACACAAATGTGACTTCAGAACAAGGTACATTACCAGAGATAAGGAAAAAAACACTGAAAAAGAAATCAATATATCAAAGGTTGTAAAAATCCTAAATGTGCCTGCAAATAATTTTTGCTTCATGTTTTTAAGCTCTATTAATTAAAACTGAAAGGACTAATAGACAAATCTAAAATTATACTCAGATTTCAATACTCCTTTCTCAATAAATGGTAGAACGAGTAAAAAGAAATCCATAAAGATAAAGAAAACACTATCAACCAACTCTTCCTGACCTTCATAGAAAACTTCACTCAACAAGAGCAGAATATACACTTAAAAAAATTGCATATGTAACATTCAGAGTGTAGTGTAAGATAGAATCCTACACTATTAAAAATAAAACCCCTCAAATTATACAGATTGAAATTAAAGTATATTCTTGGGCCAAAATTAAAATAAAACTAGAAATCAATATAACATAAGAACATCTGAAAAATTTTCAAATGCTTCCAAATTAAACAATCCATGGATCACAGATGAAATCACAAGAGAAATTAGGAAGTAATTTAAACAAAATGTAAATGAAAATACAACATATCAAAGTTTGTGGCATGCAGTTAAAGTAATGATTAGAGAGAAACTTATAGCACTAGGCACATATAAAAAAGACAAGAATCAAATCAATGACCCAAGCTTCCACCTTAAGAAACTGAAAAAATAAACTCAAAGAAGGTAAAAAAAACAAAGAAAATTTAAAAACTGAAAACAGACAATAGAGAAATCACTTTAAAGGGTAATGAACATAAAGTACAACTTTCACCAATGGATTTGCCAACTCAGATGAAATGAAAATTTTCCTTTAAAGACACAAATTACCAAAGTGCACTCACAAAGAAATAGATAATCTGAAGAGTTCTATGCCCATTAAAGAAATAGAAATTTAGTTAAAAACCTTCTCATAAAAAAAATTCTAGGCACAGATGGCTTCATTGGTGAATTCTACCAAATATGTCAGGAAGAAATAATAACAGTTTTGTACACGTTTATTCAGAAAACAGGAGGGAAATACTTCCAAACTCATTTGTGAAGCCAACTTTACCCTGATACCAAAACCACACAGAGATGATAGAAGAAAAAAAATTACAGGCCAATACATTATCTTAGACAGAAAAATATTAAGAAAATATAGGAAAGTATAAAAACGATAATATATGATGATCAGGAAGGTTTGTTGCAGGAATGCAAGGTTGGTTTAACATTCAAAGGTAAGCCAACATACCTCATCAATATTAACAGACTAAAGGATAAAAATACACAGATACAGAAAAAGTATTTAACAAATTTAGTCATTCAAGACAAAAAAGTCTAAGCCAACTAGAAATAGACAAGAATTTCCTTAACTTGATGAAGAACATCTAAAAAAGTTTACAAGCAACTTAATGGTGGAAGACCAAATGCTTTTCCTTTTAAGAGTGGTAACAAGGCACAGATGTCCATTCTTACCACTTCTATGCAATACAGTCCTGGAGGTTTAGCCTCCAGTACAAAACAAGAAAAAGAAATGAAATTTTGGAAGGCAAAGCATAAAACTATCTTTATTTACAAAAGACAAGATCATCTATATAGAGAATCTTAAAGAATTTTTTAAAGTTACTAGAAGTAATAAATGAGTTTAGCAAGGTTGCAGGACACAATATTAATGTACAAAAATCACAATATTTCTATATAATAAAGTGAAAAATCAGAATGAGTTTTTTTTTAAAGCCCCATTTATAATAGCACCAAAACCATCACCAAAATGATGTACACAATTTCAATAGGGTTTTCTTTTTGTAGAAATTGTCAGGTTGATTTTAATGGAAAGGCAAAGGACACAGACTGGTCCAAACAATTTTGGAAAAAAGAACAAAGTTGGAGGACTTAACGCACGTGACCTCATGTCGTTATGAAATTAAAGAATTCAAGACAATGTGAAATCAGTTTAAGGGGACACAGATATAGGCCAATAAAGCAAAACAGTGTTCAGAAATAGATCAAAATGTGTGGTTAACTGATTTACAATAAAGGTCCTAAAGTAAGTCAGTGAGGGAAGAATGGTCTTTTCAACAAATGGTCCTGAAAAAATCTGATGTCCAATGCAAAGAAATGAAGCTCAGCCTTTATCTCACACCATATACAAAAATTATTATTTTTTTAAATAAATTCAGATGAATGGGTTGGAAGCTGTTTACTGTTTTTACGGTTTTTTTTAAAGATTTTATTTATTTGACAGAGAGAGACACAGCGAGAGAGGGAACACAGGCAGGGGGAGTGGGAGAGGGAGAAGCAGGCTTCCCATGGAGCAGGAAGCCCGATGTGGGGCTCGATCTCAGCACCCTGGGATCATGACCTGAGCCGAAGGCAGACGCTTAACCACTAAGCCACCCAGGCGCCCCCCAAAATTATTTTGAAATGGATTGTTACGAGTTGAGTTGTGTTCCTCCAAAAGATGTTAAAATCCTAACCCCCAGGACCTGTGAATGTGACCTTTGGAAAGTGGGTTTCTGTAGATAGATGATCCAGTTAGGATGAAGTCATTAAGGAGGGCCCTAACCCAATAGGACTGTGTCCTTATAAAAAGGGGAAATTTGTCAACACAGACAGGCATTTATAGAGAGAAGTCAGTATGAAGACACAGGGAGAATACCATCTATAAGCTAAGGAATGCCTGAGGCCATTTAGAAGCTGGGAGAGAGGCATGAAACAGATTCTTACAGCCCTCAGAAGGAACAAACCCTACTGATACCTATCTCAATTACAGACAGCTAGCCTCACAAACTGTCAGAAAAATTTCTATTGTTTAAGCTATGCAGCTGTGGTAGCCCCACAGAACTAACATATGGATTATAGATATAAAGATAAAAGCTAAAATTATGAAACTTCCAGGAGAAAACGGAGAACAAAATCTTTGTTATCTTCATTCAGGCAAATATTGTTTAGATATGAAACAAAAGCACTATCCACAAAGGAAAAAATTAATTGTACTTCATTAAAATTAGAAATTTTGGCTCTCCAAATGATATTAAGAGAACAAAGAATATAGCATATTATAATGAAAAGTACATAAACTAACTTAGATCAGACAAAATAGACTTTAAGCCAAAAACTGTAATAAGAGACAAAGAAGGTCATTATATAATGATAAAAGAGTCAACCCAACAAGAAGATATAATCTTTGCAAATATTTATGCACCCAACATAGGGGCTCCTAAATATATAAAGTATATAAAACCACTATTAACGGACTTCAAAGAAGAAATAGACAACTACACAATAATAACAGGGGATTTTAGTACCACACTTTCAACAACGGATAGATCACCCAGGCAGAAAATCAAAAAAGGAGCACTGGAGTTAAAGTATACATTAGACAAGACACTTAACATTTACAGTAACATTCCATCCAAAAGCAGAATGCATATTCTTCTCAAGCAAACATGGAACATTCTCCAGAACAGATCATGTTAGGCCTCAAAATAAGTCTTAATAAATTTAAGAAGACTGAAATCATATTAAACATCTTTTCCCATGAAATGGTATGAAACTAGAAATCAATTACAAAAAAAAAAAAACCTGGAAGAGTCACAACTATGTGGACATTAAACAACATGAATTGTACAACTAGTGAAGGTGAGATCAAAAGAGAATACAAAAATAGCTTGAGACAAATGAAAATGAAAATACATATACCAAAACTTACGGGATGCCTAAGTTCCGAGAGAGAAGTTCATAGCAGTAAACACGTACATGAAGAAAAAGATCTCAAATAAACAACTTAACTTTACACCTCAAGGAACTAGAAAAGTAACAAACTAAGCCCAAAGTTAGCAGAAGGAAAGAAGTAACAAAGATCATAGTGAAATTAAATCAAATAGAGACTAAAAAGACAACAGAAAAGATCAATGAAACTAAGAGCTAGGTTTTTGAAAAGATAAGCAAAACAAACCTTTAGCTTAAAGGAAAGAGAGAACTCAAATAAATTACAAATGAAAGAGGTGACACCATGATATCACTTAAATACAAAGGAACATAAAAGACTACTATAAACAATTATACACCAACAAATTGGACACTTGGAAAAAATGGATAAATTCCTAGAACAACCTACCAAGCCTGAATCATGAACGAGTAGAAAATATTTACAGACCAATTCTATAGTAAAAAGATTGAATTGGTAATCAAAATCCTCCCAAAACAAACAAAAAAAAAGCTACACGACTTCACTAGTAAATTCTACCAAACATTTAAAGAATTAATACCAGTTGTTCTCAAACTCTTCCAAACCATATAAGAGGAAGGAACATTTTTCCAAGCTCATGAGGCCAGCATTACCCTGATACTAAAGACAATGACACTACAAGGAAAAAAAAATTATAGTTCAACATTCTTGATGAACACAGATGCAAATATTCTCAACAAATATAAGCAAACTGAATTCAACAACACATTAAAAGGATCATATACCATGATCAAGTGGGATTTATTCCAGGGATGCAAGAATAATTCAACATCTGGGAATCAATAAATGTGATATACTATATTAACATAATAAAGGATAAGAATAAGTCATCTCAATAAATGCAGAAAAAGCATTTGATAAAATTCAACATCAATTCATGACAAAAACTCTAAACAAAGTGAGGTATAGAGGAAACATACCTCAACACACAGGGGCTGTATATGACAAGCCTAGAGCTAACATCATACTCAGTGGAAAACCTAAGATCAGGAATAAGACAAGGATGTCCATTCTTGCCACTTTTATTCAACATAGTACTGGAAGTCCTAGCCAGAACAATTAGGCAAGAAAAAGAAATAAAAGACACCTAAATCAGAAAGGAAAAAGTAAAATTGTCTATGTTTGTAGATGACATGAAACACTCCAACAAAAAATTTTGTTAGAATTAATCAACAAATTCAGTGAAGTTGCCAGATACAAAAATCATATACAATAATCAGTTGCCTTTCTATACACTAATAAGTTACTAACAGAAAGAGAAATTAAGAAAACAATCTCATGTATAATTGCATCAAAAATAAAATACCTATAAATAAATTTAACCAAGAAAGGTGAAAGATCTACACACTAAAAATTGTATCTATAAGACATTAGTGAAAGAAACTGAAGACCCAAATAAATGGAAAAATATCATGTTCATGGACTGGGAGAATATTATTAAAATGTCCCTACTACCCAAAATAATCTATAGATTCAATGCAATCCCTATTTTCCAATGGCATTGTTCACAGAAATAGAAAAAACAATCTTAAAATTTATACAAAACCACAAAAGAACCTGAATAGCCAAAGCAATCTTGAGAAAGAACAAAGCTGGAGGCATTTACATTTCTTGATTTCAAACTTTACTTCAAAGCTATAGTAATCAAAACAGTATGGTATTGGCACAAGAATGGACATATAAATCAATGGAACAGAACAGAAAGCCTAGAAATAAACCTATGCATATATGGCCAGTGAATTTACAACAACGAAATCAAGAATATACAATGGAAAGGATAGTCTTTTCTATAAATGGTGCTGGGAGACCTGGGACAGCCAAATGCAAAAGAATGAAACTGGGCCCCTATTTTACACCATACACAAAAACCAACTCAAAATGGACTTAAGACTTGAATGTAGGAACTGCAACCACAAAATTCTTAGAAGAAAACATAAGGGATAAATTCCTTGATATCATTCTTGGCCATGATTCTTTGGATTTGACACTAAAAGGAAAGGCAACAAAAGCAAAAATAAGCAAGTGGGACTATATCAAACTATAAAGCTTCTTCTCAGTCAAGGAAACCACTGACAAAAATGAAAACACAACCACAGAAGGTAGAAAATGTATTTGCCAATCATGCATCTGATAAGGGTTTAATACCCAAAATATATAAAGAACTCCTATAACTCAATGGCAAAAACAACAAAAATAACAACAAACAATCCTATTTATTTATTTATTTTTAAAGATTTTATTTATTTATTTGACAGAGAGAGACACAGCGAGAGAGGGAATGCAAGCAGGGGGGAGTGGGAGAGGGAGAAGCGGGCCTCCCACCGAGCAGGGATCCCGATGAGGGACTCGATCCCAGGACCCTGGGATCATGACCTGAGCCGAAGGCAGTCGCCCAACAACTGGGCCACCCAGGTGCCCCAACAATCCAATTTAAAAATGGGCAGAAGAACTGAATAGACATTCCCCCAAAGAAGACATACAAGTAGCCAACAGGCACATGAAAAGGTCCTCAACATCACTAGTCATCAGGGAAATGCAAATTAAAACCACAAGGAGATATCACCTCCTGGCTGTCAGGATGGCTAACATCAACAGGATAAGAGATAACAAGTGTTGGTGAGAATGTGGAAGAAAGGGAACCCTTGTGCACTACTGGTGGGAATCTAAATTTGTGCAGCCACTATAGAAAATAGTATGGATGAGGAAAAAAGGAAAGAGTATGGACGTTCCTCAAAAAACTAAAAACAGAACTACCATATGATCCAGCAATGCCATTTCTGGGTATATATCTGAAGAAAATGAAATCACTACCTCTAATAGATACCTGTACTCCATGTCAATGCATCATTATTTACAATAGCCAAGACATGGAAACAACCAAATGTCCATCCAAGGATGAATGAATAAAGATATTGTGGTATATATACAATGGAATATTATTCAGCCATAAAAAGAAGGGAATCCTACCATTTGTGACAGCATGGATGGACCCTGAAAGCATTATTAAGTGAAATAAGTCAAGCAGAGCAAGGCAACTACTGTTATGATCTCGCTTATATGTGGAATCTCACATAACTTAACTCAACAGAGACAGAGAACAGATTGATGGTTACCAGAGGCAGAGGGCAGGAAGGGGGAAAATGAGTGAAGGTAGTCAAAGGGTACAAACTTCCAGTTATAAGATAAATAAGTTCTGGCAATGTAATGTACAGCATGGTGCCTATAGTTAACAATTCTTTACTGTATATTTGAAAGCTGCTAAGAGAGTAGACCTTGGAAGTTCTCATCACAAGAAAAAAATTAACTGTGGGAGGTGATATATGTTAACTACATTTATTGTAATTATTCTGCTAAATATACACATATCAAATCATTATGTTGTATATCTTAAACTAATACATATTTATATGTCAATTATATCTCCATAAAACTGGAAAAAAAATAGAAGCAACATAAATGACCAAAATAAGAAACTGGTTGTAAACTTTATGCATCAAGATGACTGAATGCACTAGCCTTTAAAATGATGATTATTTAGACTATTATTTAGTCTATAAAAAGAGAGAAAGGATGAAAAGAAACCACAGACTGGAAGAAAATATCTGCATTTTATATTTGATAAGAACTTGTATCTAAGATGTTTAAGAACTTTTAAATCTCAAATCTGTACAGAACTTAAAGAAAATATGTGAATGGCAATTAAGCCCATGGACAGATAATCAATCTCATTGTCATTAGGAAAATGCAAATTAAAACCACAAGGAGATATTACTACACACCAACCAGAACAGTTAAATTAAAAAGATTGGAAATACCAAGTGTTGGCAAGGATATGGCCATCTAACTCCTAAATATTTATCCCAAGGAAATGAAAACATGTATCTACAATCAAGATTTGAATGAGAATGTTCATAGCAACTCTAATCATAATGCCCCCAAATTAGAAAAAACTCTATCAATTAACTGATGACTAAATAAACATGGTATAGTATATCAATACAATGGAACAGTACTCAGCAACAAAAAGGAACTACTGACATACCTAACAGCATGGATGAATTAAAAACAAAAACACAAAACACTGAGGTATGTGAAAGATGGCAGGACAAAAGACTACATACTATGACTTCGTTCATATGAAAATCTAAAAAAAGTGTAACCATAGTAACAGAATGCAGAGCAGTGGTGGCCCAGGACCAGGATGAGGAAAGGAGACTGCAAAAGTACAAGAGGGAACTTATGGGCTGATCGAAATGCTCTAGATCTTGAATGGGTGATAGTTGCACAGCCGCATAAAATTGCTAAAACTCCTCAAACATGATCTCAACAGGGATGGATTTTATTATAGGTAAATTGTATCTTATCTGATTTTTTAAAAACAAACACCTAATAAAAATAGCTCTTAAGGGAAAAAAATAATGGCATATATTATATGGTACACTTCTATTTAATGTCTGAAAGGTGCTAGAAAAACTATAAAATCCAATCTTACCCAGTAAAATAATTTAAAATATTTAGTAAGGGCGCCTGGGTGGTTCAGTTGGTTAAGCGACTGCCTTCGGCTCAGGTCATGATCCTGGAATCCCGGGATCGAGTCCCACATCGGGCTTCCTGCTCAGCAGGGAGTCTGCTTCTCCCTCTGACCCTCTTCCCTCTCATGCTTTCTATCTCTCATTCTCTCTCTCTCTCAAATAAATAAAATCTTAAAAAATAAAAATAAAAAATAAAAATAAAATATTTAGTAATAGTTATTCTCTTTAGATCATTGCACTGTCATTCTAAAAAACATTTAATGTTATTTCTGAATATGGAATACATGCATAAGGTATAAAATCCAAAAAGTACACAAGGGTATACAATGAAATGTAAATCTCCCTTTCACTCTTATTCCCCAGTCACCAGTTCCCTTCCTGGAAGAAACCTATCTCTCCTTCCAAAGTCATCTAAAAACAATCAAGAGGGGCGCCTGGGTGGCTCAGTCGTTAAGCCTCTGCCTTCCACTCAGGTTATGATCCCAGGGTCCTAGGAACAAGCTCCGCACTGTGTCTCTGTCAAATAAATAAATAAAATCTTTAAAATAAATAAAAACTATCAAGAAATTATCTGTGTGCATACATATGTATATTTAAGTGTGTGTAATACAAAATGATAGCACAGTATGCCCTGTTCTGCACTTACGTTATCTATGTATCTTGCAGATCTCCCTCTCCCCCATCCATGTACACACAAAATGTTTCCTTTTTTAATGGTTGCAAAAACTTTTAAAGAATCCCACAAACTACACCTTGGATTGCTACAGTGGTACTTTAAAAAGCCTTACAAATCTGTAAATCTGTAAACTCTATTCTTGAATCTGGGGTCAAATTCCCATTCCTTATGTCTGTGGTCAATTATTACTAATACCTTGTTAACTCTGGACAGCAAAAAATGTAAAATAGACAGAATATACCCTTGGTATTATGACTAGATTAAAAATAGATTTAAAAATATCTAAAATATTATTAACATGAAATTATAGGTCAGGTAACCCTCCTCCCTTAATTTAAAAGTTGGGTTGCCCTCTGGGTTTATTTCACTAACTTTTAGAGGCCTTTCTTCTGGTCCTCTAAACTAAGAGCTCTTTTCATCACTTTTCAGCCTTGTTAGTTTCTCTATAGAAAGAGAGATGAGGAGGCGCCTGGGTGGCTCAGTCGTTTAAGCATCTGCCTTCGGCTCATGATCCCAGGGTCCTGGGATCAAGCCCCACATTGGGCTCCCTGCTCAGCGGGGAGACTGCTTCTCCCTCTCCCACTTCCCCTGCTTGTGTTCCTTCTCTCACTGTCTCTCTCTCTGTCAAATAAATAAATAAAATCTTAAAAAAAAAGAGAGAGATGGGAAGGTTCTTCTGGAGGAACAATGATTCCATTTCAAGAGTCATAGCAAAACACTAGGGCCATAATCTTCAAAAATTTCTGGAACACAGGAACTCTGTCTTATTAAAGTTTGATAAAATCAGTCCCATTATCTCCCCCAGAAAAATGCTAATTTTCTTCCTGAATTTTCTATCTTGGTTACCAGCATGACCACCCATCTCGTCACCCACGCTGCCCTTCCATCCTTTGCTCTTCCTCTATGTCCAACAGGCTGTTAAGTTTTACCAATACTACTTTCCCAATACCCTTCAAATATATCATCATCACTTTCCGACCATCTCAGTTCAGATCTTCATTACAATGGCTTCTTACCCGATCTCCTTACTTTATGTCATACTTGGTTACACATTTAAGCTTTCCAAAACACGAATCTGATCATGTTGGGTTGCTGCACATAGACCTTTGTTAAATCTCCACTCTTACAGGAATCAAGTGTGAAACTTTTCTTTGGCATGAGGAAGGTAGTGTGGGGCAGTGAAAAGAGGATACAGGTTTATAAGTTTAAAAAGACCTGTGTTTGGGGGCACCTAGGTGGCTCAGTCAGTTAAGTGTCTGCCTTCGGCCCAGGTCATGGTCCTGGGATCCTGGGATCCAGCCCCATGTGGGGTTCCCTGCAGGGAGCCTGCTTCTCCCTCCCCCTCTGCCCCTCCCCTCCGCTCATGCATGCACTCTGTTTACTCTCTCTTGCTGTCTAATAAATAAAATCTTAAAAAAGATCTGTGTTTGAAGTCTGACTTTCAGCAAATAATTAAATGTCTCTGAAATTTAGTTTCCTCCTTTATGCAACAGCAATTATATCACCTATACCCATTCCACTCAGTGAGGTCCTTGTAGAAGGAGCATCAATATCACCTAAGAGTATATTATAAATGCAGACCCACCCCAAACCTACTCATTCAAAATCTACATCTTAGTAGAATCACTAGATGATTGGCATATACGTTAAAGTTTGAGATGCACCACAAACTTGTGAGATTAGTTAGAAAGTGTGTGTAAAGCTCCTGACATAGAGTAGGCACTCAATAAATGTTGCCCATTATAATCTTCCTCTTTTCCCTTTCTGTATCTTTGCTCATCCTGATTCTTTTGCCTGGAATGTATTCCTCACCTCCTATATTATTGAAATCTTGCTCATTAAGTATCAAATGAAATGTTACTTTCTGTTCCAAGTCTTCTACATCCTTTATCAAACTGAGAAGGGCACTCTTTAACTTCACTTTCTACTGTTTATGTTTTACTCTGGTGAATAGGTTCCTTCAGTAGACTTTAAGCTTTTTGAGGGAAGGGACATCTGATTAATCTATTTCCTAAAATTTAACCAGTACCCTATCTTTTAGAAGGTTCAGGTAGATGTACTTACTAAGAATAGATAAAAGAAAAGCAGGTGTGTCCATGAGAGTCCTGGCAGTAAACCTGGAGCTGTACATGTGTAAAATGGATGACTGGCGAGCAAGTGCCCAAGACAAGAGGAAAGGTAAAAACGAGAAAGAACTTCTGACAGGTTTTTCCATCCTCCAGATGAGTTAGGGATCCATGAAACATCTCTAGAAAATCTTAGGATCTGAGCTGGTTCCCTTAAGATTTTTCTCTGATTTGGTCTGAAACAGGTCATCTCTTGAAACTCCCTTCTCCTTTATCTGTCTCTAGCAGTGAAGACCCAAATTTAGATTAAATGATTCAGCATCTCACTGCTGGAATTACACACCAGAAATCATCCCAACTCAGTCATTTGATAGATTTGGAAACTATAATCCAGAGAAGTCAAATCACTTGTGCAAAGTTATACAGTAAATAAACAATACAGCTGACCTAGTTTCAAGCTCAAAACTCTTTTACACTACACTTAAACAACAATTAGGATCCCAGCAAATGTCAAAAGGAATGTGTAATATGCTTATTACATTTGGCAATGACATTTGCCAAATACATCCGCATTTCACTATATTGATTCAAATTCAGTTTACTATGATATTCATTTTATGCAGACTATCTCCATAATCAATAATTTTATTTTATATCTATGTGAAGTTTACCCTGAGTTATTTTTCCAGCTCTAGTCTATTTCCTTGGTATCACTGTATTTTTTCATGGATTATGATGTTTAATCTAGTTTCCTAAGAGTTTAACCCATCTGACCCACATCTCACATCTATATTAAAGATGAAGTAACATGAATTCTAAAATAATCTTGTAGAAAATCAGTATGCCTCTGTATGAATATAAGAACGAAATGAAATTTTATAAGATTGAAAACAATAATAAGATTCTACCAAAACATTAGTTATAAATTTCTATGGGCTCAAATAAAAAGGAAACATTCAAGTTACAAATTGTAGTTCAGATAAATTCTTATCTTTTAAATTACAAACCTAGTTGCCAAGATATTTGTGAAAAACCTCTATAACATTTAATGAAAGGGAAAATAAAAGCAAAAATACTGAAAGACACGCAGATGATTCTACAGATCTACAAAAGGAAAGTGAATCTTTAGGTTACATTTCAACAGACAAGTTACTGTTACCACACAGGAGGCATAGGCTATTTCTATAAATCGCATAACATTTTTTTAAGACTGTTAATTACTTCTACATCAGAAGATAGTAAATCATATAAAGCATAAGAAATTAAAACAAAAACAGTAAAATGAGGAGCCTAAATACAAATATATTATTCTCACCTGACACGATTTTTACAATAAAAAGTACACTAATTTGATTGAAACACATCTGAAACATATGCTCTGTCCATTAAAAATAAAATGTAACCAATTCTTACTACTTAAACAGAGAGTTCTATGATGAAATAGAGAACATACCCACTTATCCATCAAATCAAGATTATTAAAGTCATTTAGTTAAGGTTCCTTAAAAAATGGTATAGTATAGGGCAGGAGGTAGGCAAAAGGGAAACAAAATAAAACCACCCTCAATTTCAAATTTTTTATATATTGTCATATATTCAAAACTCATTTACCAATTTTTTTAAGCAAGAGAGAGTGGTCTTCTCATATTAAATGGCAGTACAGGTGAAATCAAGACCTAAAGGGAAGGAAGAAGGTACAAAAAAGAGGGCAGAATACGAGGCATCTAGGAAAAACAGGTGTGGACCTGGGACTCAGCCACAGCTGTGTCCCATCCTTTTGGTAAGCCACCTGGATGCCTTGTACTCTCTGCCCTGTTTTCTCTAAAAACAAATGAGATTTCTCAAGTCCTCTTGATTTTATATGGATTTTCCTGCTCTTAAAAGAAAATATAGGCAGTATTTTAAAGTTAGGATAAAGGCTCCAGTTCTTAGAATCTGAAATTTCAGACTTTAGGCTTCTAATCTATTAGCACTCTACCAAAATGATCCAAATTAGGATATAAAAATTGATCCACATATGTTAACTCACTGTTGCATGTATAACTTATAGGAAGGCGTTAGATACAATATTAATTAGAAAAACTACTGACATAAATAGCATGCACAGTACCTTTTGATAAACAATGGAGCACACAAGATCCTTGACAGCAGATAAAGATAGTTCCTGGGCTTCGATGGTAACACTCTCCCGTGTAAGGCCAATTTGCAGCAGAAATGAAATTGTATGCTCTGAGCCTCTGGAGTTGGTGAGTGATGGCGCACTGAAACTTCCATTAGAGAGTCGGGCAGAGAGTCCTGTTTTAGGACTTGAACACGGAGAAGGAGCTGGAAGCACAGCAGGAAGAGTTGCAGGTAACACAGACTTCTGGGCTGATGGAGGGGAATTGTTTGCAGACATCTGCCTTTCTTTAATATTTTAAAATAGTTGTTAATTTTTTTCAGTGGTTATGAAGAGGCTTTTAAAATCACAGCAGTAAAAAAATGACTGTACTTTTGGATTTAATTGAAAACTTCTTTATTTCCTCTTTTAAGCCACTCATGCCAATGATTGCAACTTCTACAACTGTGAGTTGAATACACAAAAGGTCCTACTTCCCTTAGTATCAGTCCCATCAAAAAAGAGTCTTGTCTTTACAACCACAACCAGAGATTTGGAAAGGATTTAACATCACTGAATTATCCTCATTAGAAAAGAGTTGACATTGCTTCTTTACTAACCATCTTCATTTATTTTCTTTTAAGTCTACTCTTGTCTCTCTCTTTCAATTTCAGAAAATACATAGTGAATAAAAGTTGTTTTTCTATTAAGATGAAATCCTCCTGGTTTAAAAAATAAGTGTTTAGGATTAATCTATTTAACCCTTGAGGTTTACTGATTTGATGGGACACTTTTTCAAATGTCCATACCTTAAATCACCTTTTCAAATGTCTTTACTTTCATTTTGGGGGGGGCAAATTTTTCCATGATGAAGCACAAAACTTTTTAAAACAGTACAGGCATATTTCACTTGATGAATGGGTCCACTGAGAAAAGTTGATGCTTTCTGAAATGCAGTCAGCCTGGAAGGAATTTTAAAAACACTCTTAATATTTTATACTCATTTGACATTATTTTAAAAATCCAAGAATCCCTGCATTTTTTTTAAATGATAAGTTTCGGTTGTATGTAATTCACCAAGAATCCTAATGGGTAGCCATTTTGGGGGGTCTAGTTAACAGAGACATTATTTTCCTAGAGGTATAATTTTAGGGAGAGCCTCCTGCTCACCACCACCACCACCACCACCACCACCACCAAGTCCCTGGCACTCCTAATACCTGAAACCTGAATATCAAACACTTTTATTCCACAAATATACAACTGAGTTAGGAGAGAAAGAAAAATAGAAGGGACTAAAAGAAGGTTAAAATGGACACTGTCATAGAACTAAAGTACAAACCACTCAGCCATACAAAAGATGTAATAATACTGTCCTAATAAAGACACGTCAAAAGTATTCTTTTTTTATATCAAAAAATCTAATTCTGCCAAAATATGATTGCTGACTTGCTTTGTTGACAGATTTCTTTCAGAAAACTAAGGAAGCAGAAGGAAACATACTACACACAGTTATAATGTGAATGATGTATTGATGACAGGACCACAGGAGAAAGTGATCTTATTATAAAGGGTTTCTAAAAGTAAAAAGAGAGCACTAGGCTCAGTTACAAATGTATCACAGTTTACAATAGACAGTTCAAAAACAAAAGGTATGACCCTGATGGCCTAAGTGAAATGGCTCACAAAGGATCTTTCTAAATTTTACATATATACCTGTAAACAATTCCAATGATGAAAAAGAGTGAAGCATCCAATGTGGCTGCAGAATGACTCTCTGGAGAGTAGTTAATGGGGCTAGATAAATTAGGATGAACATAACAGAAGAGCAAAACCATACACATATGGTAACAGGAATTTGGAAGCACCGGAAAAACTAAGGCTTAGAAAAAATTGCTTAAAGATAACAAAAACTTTTATAACTACATTCAAATAAATATTATTCCACCTTATATGGTACAGCACTTAACATCTTATAAATGTTTTACATACTTTACCTCATGCATATCTCTTTGGAGACAAATATGATTTCTGCAGATGAAAAAACAGAAGCACAAGCAGATAAAGCAATGTGCCCAGCATCACATGGGTATTAAGAGGCGGAGTGGTGGGGGGGGGGCACCTGGGTGGCTCAGTTGGTTAAGCGTCTGCCTTCCGCTCAGGTCATGATCCCAGGTCCTGGGATTGAGTCCCATATTGGGCTCCCTGCTCAGCGAGGAGCCTGCTTCTCACTCTGCCCCTTCCCCCCACTTATGGTTGGTCTCTCTCTCTCTCTCTCTCTCGCAAAAATAAACAAAATCAATCTAAAAAAAAAAAAAGAGGCGGAGTGGGAATTAGTACCTAAGTCTCATACCTTCTTACCAAGTGCTGTCTCCACAATAGCACACTATTTGTCAAAGAGAACAAGGAACTGAGAGAATCACTGCTCAGAGAGGATGTTGTTAAGGTTGAGAGAGCACGCAGAGAAGGCAGAATTGCTCAACTTTTATTTTGCTTATCTTCTCTCAGTTTTTAAACTAAAGTTGTAGAAGAGCAATGAGAACCGAAACCCAAGCCTGGTGAATGTGAGACTAAAACAACTTTATATGAGTGCAAGTCTTTGGTTCCAGATGCAATTCATTCCATGCTGCTAAAGCAATTAGCAAGTATAATCACAAAGCTGACTCCTATAATCTTGGCGAAAGAGCTCAGAAAGAAATAATCAGGGCCTGGAGATGGGTCAGAGGTGCTTCAAATTTTATGAGCTGGAGGAGTGGGGAAGTGGATAACAGAAATCACAGACATATAAACTTAATATTAATCTTTAGTCAAATCTGAGAATAGATTATGAAAACAAGTGGTTTCTGAATACTTAAAAAAGAATATAATAATCACTAGATGACAGCATGAATTCAAACAAATAATGCCAAATCCAATACATTTACATCTTGAAAGGGACTGATTACTACACTTCTTAGATGCAGGAAAGAAGAATAATAACTTGACGGTCACTGAGCTCCAACTGTCAGACACTGTTCTAAACGCCTCATATGTGTTACTTCATCTAATCCTCTGCAACAACCTATTTTATAGTTGAAACAACAGTCTTAAAAAAATTAAAGTACTTGCCCAAGATCACACAATTAGCAAAGCCAGGGAAAAAAAGTGTATTCTGGCCAAAACAGTATTCAAGATGGTTTTTTATGCTGTTTTTGCAAATACGTTGAGTGTGAGTTCAGTATTAGTGTAGCTGGGTAAGTTTACTGGTCTATATCAACCTGGATGAAAGAAGTCTTTAGGGGATGTGCCCTGGAACTCTGTCCTTGGCCCTACATTGATTTTGATTATTTATAAGATAAAGACACAGAAGACAGGCTTATAAAATCCCCAGAGTGTACAATCCAGGAGAAACAAACTAAAATTAAAGTGAAATGTAACAAGGGTGAGTGTAAAGCTTTACATTTTAGTTTCAAAAGTAAAATGTGCAATGGAGAAGAAATGAAGTGCTCACTTAGAAGCTCTTCATAAATGTAGTTAGCCACCTAAGAGTTTAACAAGGGCTGCTAATCGGTGACTAAAAGAACCAAGGCAAATCTAACTCCCTCTGACCCTGAGAACATATCAACATCAATCTGTAAACTCTGTTGCTAATCAGCCTACATTACCACTGTATTCATTTCTACACTCCACATTTTTAAGAGCTATACTGATTAAAAATAATAAAAGCATGTATCCAGATAAGGGTTAAGACAATGTCATGTGACAAATATATGCTTAACAAAGCTAAATAGAATAATGGTCTTCAAATATTTGAAAAGGTGTTAAGAGAATAATCCGCTTTACTCAGTATCACCACAGAGAAGTAAAATGAAGATAACAGCAGTACTTGTTTACCTCACAGGACGTTATGAGGATGGAGCTACTGCATGTAAAGTACCTTCAACAGGACCTGGTTTACAATGAAGTGCTCAGTAACTTCCAACAATTTTCATAGTAATTACATGAAGGAATTAATAATAATAATTTATGCTAAACGCTGCAATTGAGATATGATACGTCATTACATCCTTACAACAACCCGAGGGGATCTGTTTTGACTCTGTTTTACAGAAAAGGAACCAGAGTTTCAGAGAAGTTGCTTGCTCACATCTAATATGAGATGGGAACTCGGATTCAAACAAAAGTTTCCCTACTCCAAAGCCCACGTTCTTTCTACTATTTCATTCCACCTCCAACAGCCTAACAACAGAACAGGTTTCCTCCTGAGATGAGCTACTTAACGTATACAACTCGAGTAGTTTCAAAAGCTGAACAACTATCATAAAAAAGGTAATAAAATATCTACGAATAATACTGTATTCAGGTTAAATACTTCAAAATACAAGATGCTGCTGTGTTCAGTAATAATTTATTTTCAATGGATGTCTTCCCACTAAATTTTCATTTTATTATACCTGTTAATGTTAGCCAAATAACAGTAACTAATAATACAATCAGCCAATCTATCAGAACTATTGATAACTATTAATAAACTATGTTACACTTTGTATAAAAAATGTTTTTTAAAGTTTCAGCATGAAAACAAATAGAAGAAACTAAAGGAGCTGTCATAATACCTTCTGCCCACTCATCCCATCTGTTTTCTCTCTCCTTTTATGGAACCCTGATTTGCTCTGTAAGATGCAACAAGATGTAGGATGAAAAATATTAAGATTAATACCAAAAAAATCTAATAACTATAATTTATTTTGTCTTTATGTTTCAATTAGAAAAACTGAGATAAGACAATTACTAATTTATAAACTGTATTCAATTAGATATGTTTGTTTCTAACAGCTATGAGTTGGCAAGCATTTCTAGTATGTTTATTTGGAACATCTCAAATATTCTTTTGGGGAGTTACCTGTCACATATCCAATTCAAATGAGCTTATACATCCATCACCACTGTTGAATGGAATCAAAAGATGAAATATTAAAGGAATCTTGAGCCCACCCTGCCCTGTTACTACAAACAAGGTAAAACAGGTCCATTACTTTATGGTAACATCACAAGTTGATCTACCTTTCTCTCTCACTCCCTTACCTCCCCCCTACATGTACATATCTCATAATTTAGCAAAGCCTCGAATTAGAAGCTCAAATAGCAGCATTTCATTCAACATTTACTAAGTGCCTATTATCTGCCAGACTGTTACTAGAGACACTGTGGTTATATGGCAGTAACCAAAAGAGACATGGCTACTGCTCTCTCTAGAGCTTACAGTGTGATGTGGGACACACATATTAAACAAATACCATTCACATCAATAGCAAGTTAACTACAAAATAAGAAAAGCGATATGACAAAGTATACTTAAAGGACCTAATTTAAACTGGGGTCTCACACAAGGTGATCTTAAGTAAGTGGTGCTTAAGCTAAGACCTAAAGGATAAGTATGAGTCAGGGAAGGAGAGAGAGGAGGGAAGAGGATTCCAGGAAGACAAAACAAATCCAGTTCTTAAATACTTCAAAAGGAAGCTCATTATTTAGTATAGCCAGTGTCCTTTCTGTAATCAGTAAAGCCTAAAGAGGTAAAATGCTTTTCCTATCCTGAATAGCATAATATTTACCATGACTTCCTACCAGTAATGGGTTGTCCTGGTTCAACTGAGTTGTGTGTGCTCGGAATGCTAATGAATAGAGGATCTTTTTTTTTTTCCCCTCCTGTTGATATGTACACGTATTCCTTTAGCAGGCAAAAAAAAAACCAAAACAAAAACACGTGGCCTTTTTCAGTGCAATCCTGATTACTGTCCTGTAGTCAATGTCTATGTTTTGCCTTGATATAGGCTTGACCTGGCTTAATAATCCTAGTGTTGTTTTTATATTGTATACTGTATTAACAATTCAAATAACTTTGTTGGGTTTTTTAAATCGTAGTCTGTAGCAATCCAGACATCTGTTTATATATTTTCAAAAATATAACTATTACCTTAGGTTAATATAATACTTTTCCTAAGCGCTCAGCATTCAACTAAATTGTTTGCTGCTAAAATTCTGCTCATCTGGACCAGTGATATTTGAATCTCGGTCCTTCCATGGGGCGCCTGGGTGGCTCAGTCGTTAAGCGTCTGTCTTCAGCTCGGATCATGGTCCCAGGGTCCTGGGATTGAGCCCCGCATCAGGATCCCTGCTCAGTGGGGAGTCTGCTTCTCCTTCTCCCACTCCCCCTGCTTGTGTTCCCTCTCTCACTGTGTCTCTCTCTGTCAAATAAATAAATAAAAATCTTAAAAAAAAAAAAAAGAATCTTGGTCCTTCCACTCTCAGAGAGAGTACAGAGAGCACACCATGTCTGCTCTCTGCTCAGGCACTGAAAAGTTTATCCCATAATAAGATTATAGTCTGCCAATCTGGCCAATGCTGTATCAATCTATGCTGGGTTTGATGGACCTTCATCGCCTCTCTTTGCCCCAGGGGTATCTGAGAAATCTGACTGGCTAACAGCCAATGAGCAATTTCTCACACAATGTCACTGTAAACTAACCACACAAGTGGAGAAGACGTTTTTTCTGCACTAAAACTAAAATTAAAACATCTCCTAAGTATATCATCTCAAATTTTTCCACTGCTCCAAAGCGGCACACATACAAGTTCAATTTAAATTACATAATCGGAGACTCAAAAGTAGTACCAGCACAGAAGGCTGTGAACCATAAGATTATTATTAAACCAAATAAAAATCTGTACTAGCAAATAATTTCCCCATATAACCAGTTCTGTAAAAGTAGTTTCTTTTAAAAATGAGCAATTAATTTCAATATGGTAATATTTTCATCAATGTTAGAAAGTCTTTTTAAAAATGAGAAAATGTCCTTAAAAGTGCATTTGAGGTTTTTTCAATTCTAATGTAATTTTAAAATTTTAATGTCCAAAAGCTTGATTTATTAAAGCCCTTTCTGCATATGCCAGTGTTAAAAACAAACCACTGAAATTTCGATTTTAAAGAGGTCATCTATAGAAAATGAAAGCTTATAAAATTTGTGTATCTAAAAGACTCACTACTATCTGAGATGCTTAAAATATTAGTCTCAAGATATGAAACAGTCAACATCTTGAATGTGAGTCATCCTAAAAAGTGAAATGTTATCCACCAAATTATAGAACTTAGTATGAAAACTGGCTTGTCAAATACTCCAAGCTTATCTGATCAGGTCTACCACATCTATATTACCCGCTGAAGCAAAACCTAACATGAAGGCTTCTGCGACATGTTTAAAATACTTTTACTAAAACTTGTAACTTATTTTGGGCTGAATTTTCATGCTTACTCTCAATTCAGATCTTAACAGGGGAGGAAGAAAAACTTCTTTGATAAAATAAAACTCAGAAGTCTAGAGCTAGGTCAGGGAACTCAGCAGCAAATCCAGAGGTATTGCCCAACCTCGACGCATTATAAGTTGGTAAGTAAACTTGATCTAAGCGAAATCACTATCGCTAAAAATGTAGGAAACAACTGCAACATTAAGTAAAGTAGAAGCAGTGTAAGAGTAATACAATATAGCATTTTCTAGGGTACAGATTAAGGCATTTAAAAAGTTTTTGTTTCATTTGCGGCTACACTCATTAAAGCTGTGTAGTACAAACTAGTAGTTCAGGGTGTAACTTATCCTTCCTAATCAAAGATGACACCGATATCTTATTTCCTGTGGGGATGGGTGTGGTTGAAGAGACAGTTATGTCCAAGCCATCAATCCGTGTATGGAAAAGTCTGCAGGTCTCACACACGCTTGTCGCTTGATTTATATTCGTGCCTGCAGTCGGCAAGGCCTATGCTGCGATGACTTCAAATAAAATATCCAACAGGCAATCGAGTAGTATGTGGTTATTGTTACTGCTCAAAGAAACAGTCGCACTCCTCAGCGTTTCATCTCAAGAAAAACCTCCCGGGGGTAAGAACAACTCAGAGCAAGGTTGCAACTTGCAAAACTCTTAAGCACAGTCAGGAAACTGGGGTGGGGGCTCACACGTTCTCTAAGCACCATTTACTCACTCCTTTGAGACCGCTACAGGACGAAGTGATGAAAAGAAAAAAGGCTCATCCCAGATTCGGCAGCTTGCCTGTGGCCGGTCTGGCGTCGGGAGCCGGCTGGAGGTACCCCGAAAGAGCCGGCTCCCGAAGCGGTCGCGCGCGGTGGTCGCCCGCGGAGCGCGGACCGAAGTTGGCCTCCGCGCCCACGCCGGAACTTGGCCCCGTCTGGCGGCCGCGCGGGCGCCCCCGCTCGCGGCGGCGCCCCCCGCCAGCTCCTCCATCCGCGCGCTCTGCCAACTTCCCGCCCAGCCCCGGCGGTCGCCGCCCAGCCCCGCGCGGGGACCGAGTCCCGAGTCCCGCCGCCGCCGCCGCGTGCGGGAGGGTGGGGGAAGGGCCGCCACCGCCGCCGCACCCGACGGGCCTCGAGAACAAAGCGGCGGCCGCGGCGGCGCTAACTTTTTCGGTGTCTGATCCGCGCTCCCTGAGGCGACTACTTACAGAGGCGAGCTCCGCCGGTCGTGAGAAACTCCGCAGCCGCCAGCGTCTGGATTCCAGACGAGGCGCCAGCGAGGCTTCACGCGCCTCGCAGGATCCCTCCCGCCTGCCGCTGGCGCCCCTTCCTCCCTCCCTCCTCCCCGTCCCGTCTTGAGGCCCCGGGGGCGGGGGGCCGGGGCGTGCGGGGCGGGGGCGCGCGGCCGGCGCGGGGCCTGCCGGGAGCTGTAGTTTCTGGGCGGGCCCGAGCGGGTGGTAGCCGCGCGGGGATGTCACTGTGCCTTTGCACTGTGAAGGGGCAGCGGGAGCTCTGCGCCCTCGGACGTCCCTGTGTCTCCGTGGGCGCGGGGGAACGGGGCGCGACCGTGTATTTAAACCAGTTACACATGGTACTTGAGCCCCATCATTGCCTTTTTCTCTTTTATCGTCCGCTCTGACAGAGGCCACGGTGGCAAGGAACCAAGGGGTGACAACTTGAACGGGGGACTTGGAAGGGGTCCACAGCAGAGAGCAGTTTCCACCCTGAGCGCCCTTCTCCCTGCTCGCCACGTTTTCCTCCCTCGGGCCTGCCTCCCAGGTGACCGCCTGGCGCCACAGCCCCGGGCATTCCGCACCCGAGGCACAGACATCCAGAGCCCTTCATCTAAGCAGAGTAAACTGAAGTGGTTACTTTCAGTGTGTTTTGTGTTTCCTATTTGTCTATCATTCAACTCGCGGGTGTCCCCTACCATCAAAGTGAGTGCAGTCAAGAATCACGAAGCTACGCTTCCACGTCCAGGGAAACGAGCGTAACAATGCCCGGGGAAGGGGGAGGGGTGGGTGTCAGGATGGAGGAAAATACACTATGTGGTAAATTATAACTTTTATGTAAGAGGAAAACCTGACCAGCTGACAGTTATTGTCCCAGAAAGACCTCGTTCTCCTTCTGTCAAGATTTTATCTCAAAAATACTTAAGTGAAATATATTGAGACAAGCTGGATGAGCTGCTGTCAACAATCCATACATCCCCACGCAGTGGTCTAAGGCAGCTTCTGAGAACAGAAAGAAAAGAAAGTTAAGTGGGTCCCTCTGTTTTATACTAAGTCATCAATTTGACGGATGTTCTTGTATTTAAACTTAAGAAATGGGAATTTTTAAATAATTTATATTAAAGATGGGGCAAGTAAAATTGTGTATAACTCTGATCTACTCTGAAGCTATTGTTTAGAAAAGACATTTCTGAAATATTCTCAGGAATTGGAAGCTGCTAAATGTCCCATATCCCGTAGTATGCATCTAATTTGATCTAATATTTTAGATTTAGTCTTATTCTGCTATTGTTTTATTTTAAAATTGAAAGTAAATCCACTCAAGTTTACATTCTTTTTAAGGAACGCTCTTACTTAACTTTGCCTTTTTCTTCCTTCCACTTCCCAACAGACGTTTTAGTCCAGCCCCAAATATTCTCTTCTCAGCAAGATTCCCAGGACCTCATTGGAGCAGTTTACAGCCAGTCCCATCTCACTAATGACTTCCATTTTTTCTCGTGGTCCTTAAAGAGAAAGAAGTTACTCTTCCTAGAAGTAACTTTTCTAAGTGAATCAAGCTCATTATATAGAGATTTAAGGATTTGTGTGAGAGGAAAAAAATATGTATATTTCCGCTGTTCTGCTTCTCTTTTTAAAAATAAAATTCTCTCCTCCACTTTAGATGAATCTTTCAACAATATATTTTAGCGTAAGACTATCTTTGTACCTGTAATTTTTTGCTTGACATGAGCTACAGTTTCGTCAAGACGTTTTATTCCTATTCCAAAAGCATTGCAGTGATTAAGATTTGGTTTAATAAGTAAATGTATTCCCATGTGAGATTTTTTTAGCCTTGAGAGAGTGACCATGATGGAAAAGATTTTATTTCTTGGTGGCCTATGAAAATTGGAAGCTTACAATCTTCCTCTTCTGGGACTACAGTTGCAAGTCTTGTCCCACATTCAATGGCCTCCCTTGTACTCAATGCCATGTGACACAATCATTCAGATGTGTACCTGATACAAGCGAAGAGAGTCCACACTTGTGACTTAAGAGAGCAGAGTTACCTAATTCGGAATCCTAAAAGGAGAAAAAGATGATTTGCTAAGGCCCCTACTAGAGGAAATGCTCATTATTTTAAAACTTCAGCTGGGTTTAATTTATGGAATGTGATTACTGAAAAAATTATTTTGTTTTTTGGGGGTTTTTTTCATGATGTTGAAACATAGGTGAAAAATGCAGAAAGCATTTGGATGTCACTACAGAGTAAAATAATTGTGGGAGAAAATGCGTTAATATCTATTTTTTTTAATCAGCAGAGACACACTTTATATATCCTTTAAAATGACCTTCCTCAGTTTCCACTGCCACTACCCTAATCCAGAACCCCTCCCCCCCAACAACTCATACATCTGGATTACTGCAAGAGACTTCAGTCTCCTAGACTAACTTGAACTGTTACATCCTTGGAACTGTCTTTTCCGATTTGCAGGCTCTCGGTAATTGTTATGTGTTCTTGCAGCCCTTGATAGATCATTCTCACGTCATTTATCAGGTTTTATTATGGACTGAGTGTACATCAGATCCACCTGGATTCTCTCTACAAGTTCCCCCTACTGAACTTGTAGAAGACCATGGTCTTCTGCTTGGATATAAAAGCTAGTAATATTTATCATTTATTGAACATCAGCTCGGAAACAGCACATTCATCTATTTTTATATAGCTTTCTCTGTTTATTACACATAACCTCTCCCTTTTCTTTATATGCACTTATATTTAGCTTTATGTAACTTACCATTTGATGTTAAAAATATATTTGTAGATATTCACGTTTATAGCTACAAATAGAACATAGTATATAAACAATTGTGGTAAGGAGGGCTCAACTAAAAGGAGTTTAAAAATCTGGTAATTAAAGGGAGAGGCTACTGTATAAACTCTACCTCAGATTTCATGCAGTGTCCTTAAAATTTAATATTCGGGTACTCTGTAATAAAAAAACGATTGCTTTGCTCATCCCCAGTAATTCTTGTTTACCTTTATGGTTGCAAAATATGTTTCTCCAGGAAGGACAAAATAATGCATAAATGTGCTTTTGGATTTCATTTTAATTTAATATTAATTAAAAACTTAATTTTTGAGAGAGAGAGTGAGCACTCTTGTGCATGGGGGAGAGGCAGAGGGAGAGGGAGAAAGAAAATCTTCAGGAGGCTCCATGCTCATCAGCACTGAGCCTGTCCTCGGGCTCAACTTGGAGGCTCGATCTCAGGACCCTGAGATCATGACCTGAGCTGAAATAAAGAGTCAGATGCTTAACCAACTGAGACACTTAGGCACCCCAAAAACCTCTCTTTTGAAATACTGTAGACTGGTTATAATGTATTTTAAAAACCAACTGAGAAGGAGAACAAAGGTGCTATGGACCTGTATAGGGAGCCAGTATTAAAATTAATTCTCATGCCAACACAGGCCAGAGCAAAGGAGTTAGGCAAGCAGGCTCTCTCCCTCGCAGTCTGGAACCTGCAGCAGCCTGGAGGAGCCAGTTAGAAGGAAAGGGTTGGAATGGGACTCAGAAGACAGAATCCAACCTAGTCTCTGCCACGTCGCGGGGGCACGCTGCTCGATCTCAACTAAGAATTTTTTTTTAAAGATTTATTTATTTATTTATTTATTTATTTATTTATTTATTTATTTATTTATTTATTTATTTATTTATTTGACAGAGAGACACAGTGAGAGAGGGAACACGAGCAGGGGGAGTGGGAGAGGGAGAAGCAGGCTTCCCACGGAGCAGGGAGCCCGATGCGGGGCTGGATCCCAGGACTCCGGGATCACGACCGGAGCCGAAGGCAGACGCCTAACGACTGAGCCAGATATTCTTACCTGTGAAACTAGGAAAGATGATTACGTACCCCACAGGGTTGTTGTGAGAAGGAAGAGATGTCTCGAGTGCACCACACATGCAGTGGGCATTGAAGATAGTCCACCCAGGTAGGCATTCTGATTCTGCCACTGAACAGCCGTGCAGCCACGCGCACGGCAACCTCAGTCAGCTTCCGCCTCAGCATCAGTTACATCCAAGGTAACCGGTGTCATCCTTGGATGATAGCACTCCTGACCCTGAAAGCTGTGCAAGAACTGAATGACATAACGTGTGGGAGACACTTTGAAAAATTCACAAGTGAATGCTCAGTAAATGTTAACTATTATTCATGCTAACGGGTTAGAGCTTTTTAGGGTACCACATCTCCTGGCAGGGTGCCACATCTCCTGACAGCACAGAGAAAGAAAGATTAATAAGCTCGAGTCTGTGAAGTGAAATTTAAAATAATAGCGAAGAGTTTAAATGACACAGACATCCCTATGGCCATAAAGTGAATTCTTTTTTACTTCATCGAAGGAAGATCCTACTGCACAGGTACTCGGTTGACCAGAAGCCATCACTGTGCCACTTTCTACGCTGATAGCTTCAGGTGTTCCCATGCAGGATAAAATCACTAAGTGGTTTTCTGATTGTTGGTGTTGTTTTTAGTAAAGTTAACCAGACTATACTGAGCTGAACATTTTACTGTGATTGGTACTCTGATCATACACCTCAAATGTCCAAATCTCAAGTATCTCCAGAAAGAATTCTGACTAACCCTAGACTTTAAACTGTCTTTAAATGATGATGGAGTGTGCAGCTGGAAGCTGAGGTGAATTTGGCTGGCTTGCCTTTTTTCCTAGATTCCCCTTAAGACTTTACAGTCCTTGGTGTACTGATTCCATAAACAGTTTTGAGAGGCTACTATGTGCAAGGCATTTATTTGATAGGATCTATAGGTGAGACAATTGCTGTTCTTGGGGACTAATGTTTTTTAAATAAGGTATGTTAAGATCTGTCACATGGAGAAAAGAGTAAAAAAGTAAGTAGGAAGCAAAATAAAAGGATAGAAGATGGCAAAGAAGTACAAGACATACCCTTAACCTGGAGAAGGCTAAATACATGGACAAAGAGGATTTTAGTTAGGCTTTTAAGAACGAGTAAGATTTGGAAATATGGGAGAGGGGAATGGGGAAAAAAGGAAAAGTCCAGGTGGAAACAACAGTGAGAAGAAGCACATATGTATAAAAACATGGGGACCAAATAGTTCAGTTAGGCTGAGCCATAGATTTTTTTTCTTACACAATTTTTAACAATTGAGATGTATTTCACAAACGATAAAATTCACCTTTTTAAAGTGCACAGTTTACTGGTTTTGAGTATATTCACAAATTATGCAACATTACCACTGTCTAATTTCAGAATATTTTCATTGCCCCCAAAAGAAACTCCGTATCCATAAGCAGTCACTCCCTGTGACCCCCAGAGGTGGCCAGCCCACCAAGAGGGCTCCCAATGGAGTTCCAGTTACTTGCAGTTGGAAGGCCTTGGGTGGGCAGGTGGAGGGAATGGTGAGTGTGGAGGGGCTACTGGCAGGACACACGCTGTATTTGCTACACGTGGCTTCAAACACTGACTTAATAAATCTCTACCTCTAGCTTTGATCCCTTTCTTTTCTTTTTAAAGATTTTATTTATTTATTTGACAGAGAGAGACACAGTGAGAGAGGAAACACAAGCAGGGGGAGTGGGAGAGGGAGAAGCAGGCTTCCTGCTGAGCAGGGAGCCCGAAGCCCCGAAGCCCCGAAGCCCCGAAGCCCCGAAGCCCCGAAGCCCCGAAGCCCCGAAGCCCCGAAGCCCCGAAGCCCCGAAGCCCCGAAGCCCCGAAGCCCCGAAGCCCCGAAGCCCCGAAGCGGGGCTCGATCCCAGGACCCTGGGATCATGACCTGAGCCTAAGGCATTCGCTTAACAACTGAGCCATCCAGGCGCCCCAGCTTTGATCCCTTTGTATAACCACTTGAATGTTCCACAGAAAGATCACAAATTCAAAGTGTCCCTAACTGAACTCATCTTTGCCTTGAAACCTTTTCTTCTTCCTGTATTTCCTATCTTAAAGACAGAACCTTTTGGTCAGCCTAGACTCCTTTTCCCTCATTCTCAAATCCAATTAGTGACCAAGTTCCATCAATTCCATACCATCCTGGTTCTTGTGTTGTATGCCTCTTCTTCTTTTTCCCTATGACTGTCTTGGGTCAGGCCTCTGTTAGCTCTTACCTGATTACTGAAATGACCATCTAAGAGATTTCTAAGACATTTCCCTGCTTGATTGAATCTTCTCTTTAGTCCATTCTCTACCCTGCCACCAGAGTGATAGTTCTAAAATGCAGAATATGATTCCTTGTGGCTGAAATCCTTCAGTAGCTAACCAATGCCTTCACTGTGCAAATTTTTAGCGTGGTGCACAGTGTGCCCCCTCCTGCCTTCTTCTGTTCTTATCTCCAATTCCTCACATACCTAGCCCCTCAAGCAGTGGGGAACTGCTGACAGTTTCCCACTGTATTTTTGCTGATATGACACCTTTCTCCCCTTTTCCAAGGGGAGTCTGGTAACCAACACTCAGTCAGTCCAGGCTCTCTCTAGGAGGCCCTTCCTGTCCACTTCAGGCAGACTGGGAATAACCGTGCCTTTCCTTGTGCTCCAGACAGGTTGCTTTCTTAGCACCTGTGACACTTTATCACACAACTCTCTCTCTTACTAAACTGAAAACTCCTGAAAGCAGGGGCCATGTATAACGCATCCCTATCTTCTTTGCAGAGTGCTTTACCCAGTCTTAGTGCTCCACTGAGTTTTGGGAGTCATTGCCTAGGGCGGAGGATGAAACTATGTGAAGGGATGAAATTACCTGCAGGAAGACCAGGACTGGAAATCACATTTATCGAGGTCTTACTCTTGAAAAAAAGGGAAGTCTAACACAGGATACAACATGGATGAACCTTGAGGACATCATGCTCAGTGAAATAAGCCAGTCACAAAAATATAAATACTAGTGATTCCACTTATGTGAGGTCTTTAGAGTAGTCAAATTTCATAGAGACAGAAAGTAGAATGGTGGTTGCCAAGGGTTGGAAGGAGAAGGGAATGGAGAGTTATTATTTAACAGATTCAGAGTTTCAGTTCTGCCAGATGACAAGAGTGAGGGAGAGAGATGGCAGGGATGGTTGCACAACAGTGTGAATGTACTTACTGTCACTGAACTGTATGCTTAAAATTGGCTAAGATGGCAAATTTTATGTCCCGTAGATTTTCCCACAACTAAAAAACATAACAACAGTAAAGCAACACTAACTCAGGAACTTACACCAGCTCGTACATTAACTAAAAAATATGTAACATCAAACATGAAGGAGGAGTATAAAAATAAATATTAAATACAAGTTGACAAAACAGATTTTTCTTAATTTTCTCATTTTGTAACAGACTAAATAAGGTTGGTCATGGACAAGTGTTAATAGGGAACTAGCATTTGGGAACTAATGGTGTTAATTATGTTAAAAATAGAAGCTGAGGGAAGAAGGGCAATAATTAAAGAAGGTAGCCGTGCCAAAGCAAGATCATTGTCTGCCTGTTATTATTGGTGAGGCTGTGCTATTATGCACCATGACAAGTCAAATATTTCCTCGTATTTTTGGCAGGTCCTACTCTGAATAATCATAAGGTATTTGTTTTCAGACATTCAATATTTTATTGAGAATTTCGTATGCTTCCAGGTCCCTGCTCTTTTAAGGATTATATTATTCAAATGTTTTACACATGTAAAGTATATGCTAAAGATGTGTGTGTACTATAAAATAATAGTACTATGTAACTAGCTGCAGAATATAATAAACACGTGAAATACTAGCACACAGAGATGTGTGTAAGAAGGCTATTCGGTAGCCACCATACCAAGTTTCCTTCATATTTTTAGTCTCTAAGAATCCCGAATAATAATTTTTCCTGTATCCTATGTATAGGGCATGGTCCTGAATGTCACGTATTTCCTGTCTGAGCCATTAGCTTGTTTTCTGATCGGTGTTTATTTTCTCTAATCTAAGAGTAGAGTTGAAAGAAAGGGGACCACTTGCCTCAGACTGCAATGAAGATGCACAATTCTTCTTTGGTCACTTCCTTTGCTTGCAAAATTTCCTCCCCGTCTGCTTCCTAAAATTTCAACTTTGTTTCTTCCTAATTTGTAATACAGGTTTAACCCTAGACTGTTGGAAAGATTTTCTTGGAAGACTAAACAAACATATTATGAAAAACAATCATGCGATTTCTTTCACTTTTTTACAGATCTCTAAATTCAAACTTTAGTGTTGCCCATAATAGGCATGTGACCTAATGCAGTGAGAATCAGAAAAAAATCAAGGTTTGGCCAGGGACAGAAGGGGATTAGTCTTACTAAAATTGTATGCTGGGTAATTTAAGCTTCTTTTAAAGGTATACTCTCGGCCTGGTGCTAATGACAACTCTGTTGAAATGCTTTTTCAAACATTAAAATTGAAGGTGGATTAGCTGATCTAATTTATTATGGTCTGAACAACGTTGTATATATAAACGGTAGGGTTGGAAAGGATTTTTTATGACCTCAATCTGGGCTGTTTTAGAATTACTAAAACACTTGAAATACTTTGCTAATGTTTTCAGATATATAAATAAAACAAACATCATAAATTCATCCTAAGTTTAAACCTAAATTTAAGCAAAACTAAAGATATATATAGGAGCATACGTGGTTTCAGGCAGAATTTAGGTTATGGTATCATGTTGCAGCTTTCTATCATTATTAATAGCTATGGTGGCATAGTCAACGTGGTTTTTTTTTTTTTTTTAAATGAGTGTTGCTATTTTCTGTATATTTGTGTCATATTTATTTGCTTTCTTAACATTTTATTTTGGAATCCTGTTGCAAGAGATTTTAGAGCCTTCCTTCCTCTCTCATTTGAGACTGCTGGGCCTAACCTGAATCTTAAAACAAGTTTTTGTTCGTTTGTTTGTTTGTTTATGACTTGAAATTTACTCTTGGAACTATTGTCCTTTCATGAAAAGTCAGAAAGGGCGTAATTAACAACCACAGTTAATACTGCTTTAGGATCACAAAACTGAGAGAAAGGGTGCTTTTACAGTTAACTCTGATTACAGACTGTGTAGCATGATCAGTAGAAAATCCTCACAATTTCATATCATTAGAACAAAGATAAATAGAATAGAATACCTTAGAAAATCTGTAAGCGACCCCAAAGCAAAAGACAACCAAGTGCCTTAGCCTTGACTTTAGATTGTATTAGTTTACATTGTGGTATTTCATTTTTTTTTTTTAAAAAGAGACACATTTCCCCTTCTAATAGGTATGGTGTTAGACATCTGATGAAGAGAGACAGAAACACAAAATGAGTATTCTGCTTAACACTTGTAAATAAAATAATTTCAAAGGTGTCTGGTTTTACCTTCAGGAAAAGCCTACCTTAGTATATTAAAAATTTTATAACTACTTAAATTTTCTCCTTGGAAACTGGCAAAGCCTGTAGGTTACAGTGAACATACACCACCTGCCGTTGAGTCAGCTTTGTGTGTGTCCAGGCAGGTTACTTGACCTCCCTGTGCTTTTATTTTCTTATCACTAACAATGAGGATAACAGTAATATCTTTCATCATACTAATATATAGAATCAGAGGATCTTTAGAAACATATTATTGACGTACTTACTATCTTTGATCATATTTTTACCTTGAGTCAAAAAATTTAGTTAGTAACTTTGACTGGAAACAAGTTCTTATGCTAATAGCTTTTTGTCTTTCACATATTATCATTGACATTTTCCAGAAATTGGTGCCTTGTCACCTACTTAATCCTTAAAATGCAAAAAAAAAAAAGGAGACAATCTTTTAAGTAAAAAATCAAAATGAATCTACAAATACACAAACATACACTCTGTATACATATTCTTCATAACAATTGGTTTATTGAAACTATACAGTCAATCTTGGTATCATACAGATCAGAGCTATCTATTCTGTGAGCAGTAAAGAGATGAACTTTTTTGGGGGGGTTCTTCATCTTTTGATTCTCTCTACCCTCATCTCCTTGAGTAGATTAAAATTCCTTTTTAAGTGTATATGTGTATTTTTTTGGATCTTGAAAGCTTTTGGTTTTTAGAGCCTGCAGAGAAAAATTGATTCAAAAGCAGGATAAAATTAGTGAAGGAGTAAGAGGAATTTTGTTTGGAGGCAAGATGAATGTCAGTGAAAGGAATCAGGGTTTATGGGGAATGTTCCTATCCTTTTCTTTGAGAGGAGAGTAAACTGTTATTCTAAAGGGCTGGGAAGGGAGAGAGCCAGAAAACCAGAGGAAAGGAGATTTTTTTCCCCCCTAACTTTTATTGCCACCTTTACTTGACCTCTGATAAGGTGAAAGGAGCTGGGAAGATTTACAGGAAATCTGGATTCCTGAGATTTCTGAGGAACAGCAAAGGTCTGACTCTGTACGGCGGAAGCAAACATTTTAATTTTTCATTCCATTATTGAAAGCTGAGGTGGACAGATTTGGGCAGGGATATAATGTGGGCGTCTTTATAGTCTCTGTGGCTACTCAAGGGACAAAGGGCAAGGTGTTTTGGCATGAGGCTTGTACACTGACAAAAAGTGAGGGGAGGGGCGCCTGGGTGGCTCAGTCAGTTGGGCGTCTGCCTTCGGCTCAGGTCATGATCCCAGGGTCCTGGGATCGAGTCCCATGTCGAGCTCCCTGCTCTGCGGGAAGTCTGCTTCTCCCTCTCCCACTCCCCCTGCTTGTGTTCCCTCTCTTGCTGTCTCTCTCTCTCTCTCTGTCAAATAAGTAAATAAAATCTTAAAAAATAATAATAATAAAATAAAATGCAAATTTCCTTTAAAAAAAAACTAAGGGGGAAAGCAGAGAGTTTTGGATCTAATCTTGTCTACTTCATAATTTGTCTAGGACTGGCCCACTTTACCAATCTTTTTTTTTTTTTACCATTATCCTCAGGGCTTTCACAAAATGATTATTAATGTTATCATTAATCTGATTATATGGTTTTTGCTCATGTGTTTCTCAGAGTGTGGGATTAATGCAATGGTTCTTAGCCCTGCTAGAATCACCTGGCAAGTTTTAAAGACATCGGATGTCCAGGCCACACACCAGACTAATCATATCAAAGCCTGCAGGGGTGGCACTCAGTCAACATTATTTAAAAAAAAGGGGGGGGCTTTCTACATGATTTCACTATGTAAAGTTAAAACCATTGGCTTAATGTATTATCTTTCCCAGGTAAAATAATGTTAACACAGTGGTTCTCAAATGTTTTGGTCTCAGGACTCCTTTACTTCACTAACAATTATTGAGGAACACAAATAGCTTTTGTTTGTGTGAATTATGTCTATCAATGTCGACTGTACTGAAAATTAAAATAAGCATTTTATAAATGTTTAATCATGACTTATTTAAAAATAACAGAAGCATTGCATGTTAAATAACACATTTTTATGGAAAATTTCTGTGTTTCTAAAAACAAAAATAATTTTGTGAAAAGACCGACATTTTTGAATATTTGAAAAATTTCTTTATTGTCTGACTTATTAGAAAATAACTGGATTTGTTTATACAATCAATCTGCTGAGATATGTTAATTTGGTTGAAGTATATGAAGAAAATTTGGCCTCACGCTGACATGTAGTAGGAAAAGAAATAAGTATTTTAATAGCCTCTTTAGATAATTGTGGAAAAGCTTCTTTGTTATTCAATCAAAGCATGATAGATGGTAATGTCATAAAAGTTAGCTACAATGCAGAATCTAAGACCATATGAATAAAATTTTTTACTTCATTATATTAAAATCCATTGGTCTCTCTTACACTTTGAATGGATCTTTTCTCTGTGATTTGGGCACTAAGCATTTGGAAAATATTTGTTCTTTGAGTTACACAGATACTCCAAATGTTGAACATTTTATTAAATATTATTAAAAAATTACATTTCTTAAAATAACTGACTTTGTCAGAAAAGTTGTTACATGTAAGGAAACTGTCAGGCTTATAGTAGCTTATACAAGTTTTTCAAAATTCCAGTTTTTACCTGAAAGATCTAGTTTTATCATTGGTGATAAATACTGCCAGTTAGTTTCCTTGAAGGCGTAGGCACACTTTATTTTTTAACAAATGTCTGCCAAATATCCAACTCTGAAAAATCATATGTGATCAGTCACTTATTATTCTATCAGTAAAAGTAGAATCTTATGAAAAAAGAAGATAGTTCACTACACATCTCAAACAGTAGTACAAGTACTTCTCTGTGAGACAGTTGCCCTTCAGTATGCAGCATGAGTACTTTATTTGTACCTCCCATTTTTTTAAAAGACTTTATTTATTTATTTGAGAGAGAGCAAGAGTGAGAGAGAGAGCACACGAGCAGGGTGGGGGGAGGGGAGAGGGAGAGGGAGAAGCAGACTCCCCCTCTGAGCAGGGAGCCCGATGTGGGACTCGATCCCAGGACCCTAGGATCGTGACCTGAGCTCAAGGTAGACGCCCAACTGCCCAACCCACTGAGCCACCCAGGCACCCATGTACCTCCCATTTTGTCACGCAGAATATAAAAAGATTCATACTCTCTACTTCTGCTTCTAGTCAAGATGGAGTAACAGAGACTAGATTTATCATCCCATCTTGAAAAAAAAAATCAAATAACAATGTTCAAATATTGGGAAACAAGTATCACAAAAGAGGGATGGCAGAAGGGAAGTAAGTGACATGAGCTAGATGCTTTCCCCATTTGCCATTTTGAGGAGTTTCCAGGATGCAGTGTGGATAGGAGGAATCCTAACAGAGGCAGGTGGTCTCTGTGAGATGAAAGAACAGAGTTGAGAACATGGGAAGGCGGCTAGAATTTGCAGGACAGAGTGGAGGAGAGAGAGATCATTTAAGGATTCTCCATAAGTCTTCATCTGAGTATGGATCAACATGTGCAGGTGAGGAAATTCACCAAGGTGGAGGAAAGAGCTAACAAAAAGGAGCAGGCATAACGAGCTCCAGGGCACAGAGAGGGTCAGGAATCTTTTGTGTTTCTACTAGTCAAAATGGAGGGGCACCTGGGTGGCTCAGTCGGTTAAGTGTCAGCCTTCGGCTCAAGTCATGATCCCAGGATCCTGGGATAGAGTCCTGTATTGGGCTCCCTGCTCAGCAGGGGGCCTGCTTCTCCCTCTCATTCTCCCTCTGTGCTCACTCTCTCTGTCTCTCTCTCTCTCAAATAAATAAATAAAATCAAAAAAAAAAAGGAGAAAAAGTGGAAAAATCTCAACATACAAGAGGCAAGGGGCAGGGGTGCCTGGGTGGTGCTATCGGTTAAGTGTCTGCCTTCGGCTCAGATCATGATCCCAGGGTCCTGGGATCAAGCCCCATGTCAGGCTCCCTGCTCGGCGGGAAGTCTGCTTCTCCCTCTGCCTGCCGCTCCTCCTGCTTGTGCGCGCTCTCTCTTTCTCTGTGTCAAATAAATAAATAAAAATCTTAAAAAAAAAAAAAAGAGGCAAGGGGCAAAAGTAAATGCCCAGAGAGTATTGCTTCAGCTGGGGTCAAATTATATCTGGAATATAAATTGCTCTGCTCCAGCCTGACAAAATTAAAAGCAAGCCTCCAAAGGATCAAACTATTTTCACCTCAACTGTGTTTCAAAGATTAAGAATCTTTAAAGGAAGACAAATATGCCCAGCACCCAAAAAAGTAAAATTCACAACATCTGATATCTAATAAAAAATTACCAGGCATGCAAAGAAGTGGCAATATACTGCCATAATGAAGGGAAAAAAAATCGATCAATAGAAATGACACAGATGATAAATTAGCAGATAAGGATACTAGAAACAGTTGTCATAACTATATTCCATATGTTCAAGAAGGTAAAGGAAAGGTTGAACATATTAAGGATGGGTGTAAAGAAAATCTAAATTAAACCTCTAGAGAAGGAAACCAGCAATGTCTGGGATGAAAAGTAACTGGATGGAATCAATAACAGATTAGGTACCATAAAAAAATTAGTGAACTTGCAGACATAGAAATAGAAACTATAGATACAAGTGAAATAGACAAAGGAAAAAAAAACAGAAAAAAATATCAGAGCCCTGGTGAACTGTGAGAAAACCTCAAACAACTTAATATGTGTATAAGTGGGGCCCCAATGGAGGAGGGCAGATAAAAATACTTGAAGAAGTAATAGCTAAATATTTTCCAAATTTAATGAAAACTTAAAGCCCACTGATCCAAGAAACTCTGTGAACTCCAAGCATGAGAACACAAAATTCCACCAAGGCATGTCATAATCAAATTGCTTAAGAATTGTGATAAAGAGAAAATTTTTTTTTAAAGATTCTATTTATTTATTTGACAGAGAGAGACACAGTGAGAGAGGGAACGCAAGCAGGGGGAGTGGGAGAGGGAGAAGCGGGCTTCCCACCGAGCAGGGAGCCCACCTGATGCGGGGCTTGATCCCAGGACCCTGGGATCATGACCTGAGCCGAAGGCAGATGCCCAATGATTGAGCCACCCAGGTGCCCCTGTGATAAAGAGAAAATCTTAAGACACACTGAATTGCATTACGTGCAGAGGAACGAAGATTAAGATGACAGTCCATTTCTCAGAAACAAAGCAAGTAAGAAGGCATTGGAGAACTATCTTTAAAGTACTGAAAGAGGGGCACTCCCTGTAGAGCAGGGAGCCAGACTTAGGGCCTGCTTCACCCTCTCCTTCTGCCTCTCCCCCTGCTCATGCTCTCTCTCTCTCGCAAATAAAATAAATAAATAAAATCTTTATTAAAAAAAGTACTGAAAGAAAAAAGCTGTCACCATAGAATTCTGTACTCAGTGAAAATGTCTTTCAAAAATGAAGGGAAAATAAATTTTTTTCAGCATACAAAAATTGCTACTATACCTGTACTACAAGAAATGTTAAAGGATGTCCTTTAGGCAGAAGGAAAATGATACCAGATGGACCTATGTATCTATACAAAGGAAGGAAGTGTATCAGAAATGGTAAATATGTGGGTAAATGAAAAAGACTTTTAAAAACCTTATTTTAACAATTTCTTTGAAAAGTAATTATTTAATGCAAAGATAATCAAGTAAAAAATAAAAAAATATATAAGTAAAATAGCACAAAGACTAAGAAGGGAAATAGAGGTATGCTATTGTAAGATTTTTTTTTTAAGGTTTTATTTATGTTGGGGGGGAGGGGCAGGGGGGGAGGGAGAGAAGCAAACCCTGCTGAGTGGGGAGCCCAGCACGAGGCTCAATCCCACAACTCTGAGATCATGACCTGAACTGAAATCAAGAGTCAGATGCTTAACTGACTTACCCACCCAGGTGCCCCATAAGATTCACGTACATACATTAAGTGATATAATAATTCTTGATGGTAGGCAGTAATACATTAAGGATATATATTATAAATCCTAAAACAGCTACTAAAAACAAAACAGAGGTATAGCTGACAACCCAGCAAAGGAGATAAAATGAAAAATAAAAGTAATACATTAATCCAAGATAAATCAGAAAAAGTGGTAAAAATGACCAAAGAACAGATGGAACAAACAGAAAAAAAACAATAGAGTGGTACATTTAAATTTGACCATGTCAATAATCACATTAGATATAAATAATCTAAGCCCTCCATTTAAAAACCAGAGATTGTCCAATTGGATAAAAAGAGCAAGACCTCACTATATGCTGCCTACAAGAAACCTACTTTATACGTAAATAAGAAAAGAGTTCAAAAGTAAAAAGAATGGGAAAGATATACCATTTTAACACTAATCAAAAGAAAGTTGGGAGTGGCTACATTAATATTAGAAAAAAAGTAAATTTCAGAGCAAAGAATATTATGAAGTATAAAGAAGGTTGTTTTGTAATGATAAAGGTGTCAGTTTGTCAAAAGGACATTGCAATTCTAAATATTTGTGTACTCAATAAGAAAGCTTAGAAATACATGATATAAAAATTAATAGAACTATAAGAAGTAGGAAAATCCACAATTAGTCAGAGATTTCAGCCTCACTCCCTCGGTAATCAATAGACTGTACAGATGGAAAACCAGTTATTAACTGGAAGATTTGAAGAACATTATGAATGACCTTACCTAGTTGATGTTTATAGAACATTCTACCCAATAACAGCAAAATACATATTTTTTTAATGTGAAGAAGGAACAATTTGCTAAGATAGATCAGATTCTGGGCTATAAAACAATTCTCAAAAATTTTTAAAGGATTCATCCATTATCAAGTCTCTTCCCTGACCATGGACGGAATTGAATTTGAAATCAATAACAAAAAGATATCAGAGAAATCCTCAACTATTTGGAAACTAAATAACATAATTTAAATAACCCAGGGGTAAAAGATGGACATTTTCATTTTCCTGATGGTGGCGATCATTTCAGAGGTGTGAACATATGTTAAAACTCATCAGATTATATACTCTAAATGGTATGGTTTAATGTATTTTAATTATATCTCAATAAAGCTGTTAAAAACCAGACATGTACTCAATCAAGGGTTGAGATTTGAAAATAACCACAATTTTTATTGCTTCATTGTGATATTCTTAAGTGAGATTGGCTCTTTTCTTTTGTCTGTTCTTTTCCTTTCCTTTTTTTTTTTTTTAACTGTGTATCAGTGAATAGTACAATGACTTCTAAGTAAGCGGTTTTTTTTAATAGTACAGTTTTGTGTCCTTAGTAAGTGCTAAGGTACCGGCAGTTTTGCATCATCAGTGTAAAGTTAACACAGTAAAATAAGCTAATTTTGCTTTAGTATCATTATAAATATTGATTCAACCTTGCAGACATTCCAAAGGGTCTTGGAGAATCCCCAGGGATCCATGGGTCACATTTTGAAAACTACTGTCTTTTTCTTTTTTTAAGATTTTATTTATTTATTTGAGAGAGGGCCAGAAAGAGAGAGAGCAGGAGCAGGGGAGAGGGGCAGAAGGAGAGGGAGAAGCAGGCTCCCCACTGAGCAGGGAGCCCAATGCAGGGCTCTAATCCAGGACCCTGGGATCATGACCTGAGCCGAAGGCAGATGCTTAACTGACTGAGCCACCCAGGTGCCCTGAGAATTACTGTTTTAACAAACTTTCTGGTTATGACTGCATTAGTCTATGGTGGGACTAGCTGTGTGAAAATCCTGCCATGGCAACTGCACGGGGATGATCTTTTACAGCAGTTGGGTCCTTAGTATGTATCACAGTATAGAATCTATTCTCTAATAAAGATGATAACCACTCCACTCGTGGTTAGTGCTGTCACTGCATACACAACAGATTTTTTTTCCATGATGAGAAATGGGGCCTGAAGTTTTTAATTGGATATAATAGTCATGGGAAGAGTGTGAAGAAGGGACAAGTTGCAGCAGGGGAAAAAAAATAGCAGATAAGGGATTTCTGACAATTTCCAGAACGAAAGAGGGGAGAAAAGTAGAATGAGTAAAGGAAAAGGGAAGAAGGATATCTATTTAGTGTATCAGGCACAAGAAAAGATACTAATAAAGAAGGTAGTAGGGACACATAGAGGCCTGAGTCGGATTTGTAGTTTTATGGAGAGTTGTCAGAAGACCTTGCGTGTAAAAAACAGTTTACTAACTAAACTAAATTTGCTTACTAAAATCAGCGTCACTTATTTGTACTAGATGCACCCTGTGGATGCATTTGTGGTGGATGCAGAGAGATACCGCTCAGATGCCCCTTCAGGGAAGGACTCCTCTCCAGCTGGTGGAGTGCTTTTGGCAGACAGCCTCTAGCTGTCAGCTCGTTTGCCAGCAGAGAGCTGCTTGCAGGAAGTCAGTCCACTGTGATGGGGGTAGAAAGCCCTAGACATTTTGGCTCACCATGTGACAGCTCTGATAGGGCTTTCAGCTCAAGGGCGCCCCACGGGATTGGGTGCGGCTGCGGAGGGGGACCCACTTCCCTGTTAGCCTTTCCCTCTGCCCAGTCCCTTCCCTCCCTCTCCCCGCCTCCGGGGTTTGTCCCAAGGGCACTCCCTGAGACACACCCTGAATGCTAAACTCTGTCTCAGAGTTGGCTTCCTGTGGCTCCCAAACTACAGCAGCATCTATTGACTAAACTGTAACCAAAATTGAAGAAAACTGGAGAGCACTAGGCAATGGAAAATCATCGTGAAATTATGTGTTAACACTTTAACTCCAAGTGTTTCCTTATTTCTCATTTCGATCTGCTTATACTTAGTGTGATACTACCTTTAACATTTTGTTTCATATCGGTTTGCTATTCCTACCTTCCCTTTCTTTCTTTTTTTTTTTTAAAGATTTTTAAATTTATTTATTTGACAGAGAGAGAGACAGTGAGAGCAGGAGCATGAGCAGGGGGAGTGGGAGAGGGAGAAGCAGGCTCCGGGAGAGGGAGAAGCAGGCTTCCCGCGGAGCAGGGAGCCAACCTGATGTGGGGCTCGATCCCAGGACCCAGGGATCATGACCTGAGCTGAAGGCAGACGTTCAACGACTGAGCCACCCAGGCGCCCCCCTACCTTTCCTTTCTTACAGGAATCCTATTGTGGAAAGATAAAAAGGTAACAGGGTAAGAAAAACAATTAGGTGGTTTCTTCCCCACCACTCAGGAAATCCACTATTTCAAGGTTGGCTTAAGCAGCAAGAGAGGAAACATACTGGGAGATGTGGCAGTGGTTTTGTTCTCAATATTATACTAATAGAAAGTTCTGAAGTGGTCTGATTATTAGAAGAACTGCCCCTGAAGGTAATAAAGAATTTAATTTTAAGCCTGAAGATTTTAATTTTTCACTCAGAATTCTGAGACATGAATAGGATTAGTAATTTTGAACATAAACAGGAAAGTAGGTACTCCATCCTGTCTTCCCCTGTAGCTCCAGAGGAGGGCAGAACGGTGGATTCCCAGGCCTGCCCTGTCTTTGAAACTCGCTCTTAAGAGTGTAGGAGACAGAGTGGGTGAGTCTTCTGGCCAACTCCATTACCTTCAGACCTTCCATCTCTGGGAAATAAGTCTGTTTCACTGTCCTTGCTTTGATTTTTCTGGGATCTATATGTTACTAGGAGATGACTCAGGCGGACCACACCCTGATCCTCACTGTCTGGAAGAAAAAGAGGTTGGTGAGGTAATTGTCCTGACAACTTAGACCACATATCTACAGACAAAATTGAGATTTTGTTGTATTTTTTTCTAGGATTATCTTGATAACACTGATCTTCGATGTTACAAAGTAAATACAATTGTGCTTAGGTTTTCTTTTGGGAGGTATGCACTGGAGAAGAGGACTATCTAAAGAGCCGCTGCTAACATTTTCAGATAATCACTTCGACCATCCCTCGCGGTTGGGGAGTTGTCTACACGGCAAGGCAACTATTTGTGAGAAAAAGAAAAGATATGTTGGGCTGTTATAAAGGAAATACTTTGAGGGTTTCTAGTTCAGGCTTTGTGCAGGGGGAGTCTCAGTTTGCTCATCTGTAAAATGGGGTTAATACCTACCCCACGTGGTTATGAAGATTACAGAAGGGACGTCAGAAGAGCCAGGCACCTAGGACAGAGCCTGGTACAGAAGTATTCAGTAAACGTCGATTCCCTGTGGGAAAACACTTCATAACCACACAGGGTCTGATGAACCCTCTCTCCCCTTTCAATTAATTCCCAGTTACACGGTCCTGGGGATCATAAAAAATGCCTCTTCCCTGTCTCTCCTCTCCAGGACAAGGAAGTGGCCCGCTCCCGTCCCTCGGTTCCGAAGCTTCTGCCTCCCAGGACAGCCCAGTCCCCCGGGGTGCGAAGGTCGAGGGTGGGGGGAGGAGAGCAGCGTCCTCGGCCTGCGCAGCGCACTGGGGACCCGGAGGCGATGGGGAGGCGGGCGCAGCCGACCCAAGGGTGGAGAAGGGGGACGGCGAAGGACGCGCGTTCCCGGGCTCGTGACCGCCGGCGGCCAGGGGAGCCGGCGCGCAGACAGCCTCGGAGATGGCAGGCGACGGGGACCGGCGCGTCATGGACACCCTCCACCTGCTGCTGCTGGTGGCCGCCCTGCCCCTGGCGGCCCGGGGGGTCAGACACCGAGGCTCGGCGGACTGGATCCAGGAGAAGGTGAGCGGCTGCCGCTGCGTGACTCTACCTGCGCTGCTGGTGCGGCGTGCGGGCACCCGGGGTCGGGAGATCCCACCTTGGCAGGGTGGGAGGCGGGCAGAGCCGCGCTCGCCGGCCCAGGCAGCGGTGCCGGCAAAGGGCACCCGGAGGAATCCGGGCTCTGCCTCCTCGTCGGGGTGCCTCACTGGCCCGGGGGCTGCTTTGGAGACGCCACGGGAGCAGAGTGATGTCACCAGCCTCCCCTCGGCTGCGGTCTGATGCGGGTAGCGATAGGCACAGGAAGTGTGTCTAGCCGGCGGCGCCCGAGCGCGGAGGTGGGGGCGCTTCGCGGCGCCGCCGCCCACTCGGGACCCCAGAGGCCAGCGGTCGCGGCGCTTGGCGGCCGCGGGGGTGCCGGGCGCGCGGGGTGTGTGTGTGTGTGTGTGCCCAGCGCTCCCCCACCGCTGCATCCGCGGACGCCCTTGAGACGTTGGAGTTTCCATGCAGTCTCGGGACGGATGTGTGTTACGGTTTGCTTTAGGTTTTTAAGCGCAGCTGCTCTAACTGGAGACCAGCTTCACTTTAAAATATTTTTTTCTTAAAAGAGAATAAATGCAGTTGTCAGAGCGATGGATCTAGCTGTAAGTGGAAATTCATATAAAGAACTTAGGTTGCAGGTTTCCTCTGTGTGAAGTAAATAGGTTCAAAGTTATTTCCTTTTTCTTGTGTAACAGTTTTGAATTCAGGACATTGCTAGGGAATTATGCATACGTTAATGGTATTGGAGTAAAATGGTATGCTTTTAAAAATACTAAGAAAAGCAGTAAAGGGTTGTGAACTTTGACAGTGTTGTGGAACAGATCTTTTAAATGCTTACGGTATGCTTGTATTTCCTCACACGGTGGGAAAACAGGGCACACTGGTGAATGTACCGGCCCTGTCCGGGTCACATGCAGACTCACACGCAACCACCCGCATGTGTATGTGAATGGCCCACTTCGGTTCTCTGTGTTGTTTCCTTTGCTTCACCGTTTAGACGCTACAACGTGCCCCTGCTTACAGGTGGAGACTACCAGCCACAGGGACCCTGGAGAGGATGTGGGAAGGCAACTCAAGAATAACTGCATTAGAAGAAAAACTTTCCATGGGCGTTCAGTAGGAGTAACATCCTTTAAGGGACATTGAGTCCCATACTTAAGTCCTTTTCTTCTCCACTTCACCCTTAGTACCTTCCTGGTCAGAAATTGGGAAGGGGGCATTAATAACCAGAATATGGAGCCACACCAAATGTGTCTTTCTGATTCATCTAAATGGGTGAATAAGTAAGATGGGAACTGTTTGAATGAGCTGTTCTTTAGGAATCATTTGTAGGCAAGATGCATTTGTAGGTGGGAGAAGGTGTTGGATTCTGGACACGTTTTGAACTAATGAGAACTTAACTTTGGAGAAAAGTCTTTTAAAGCATGAATCCCTTTTATATTTATTTTAAGAAGCTTCTAGTCACTGTTCTACTAGAAAACTGGATGCTTTCAAATGCCATAAGCAAATGAAGCGAATGGCAAAATCAGCCATGACAATTCCCAATTTCTGGTCCCCTCCTCCCGTATTCTGTAGACCTGCAGGTGGCTGGTACAGTTTGCAGCCTGGGAAATGAATTGGTCCATACTAAAATACATGCCTTCCTGCTATATTCGGCATTTAATTATATTAGTCATTGAGGTACACTGGTCTGCCAAAAGCTGAGGTTTAGTAAAGAAAACATTGATTCTGAATCTGTTTTCTTTATTTTGAACCAAAAGTGTGTCTCTTTCAGTGGCATCTAGAACGTAAAAACTACTTGATGGTTGAGTTCCGAGGACTGTGATTTGGCTATTTGAAATCTGCAGACATTTTCCCATAGAAGCAGTAATGTAAATGGTTAGATTCTCAGGGTGGCCTACAGGTGTATATTTAGAGGCATTGGCATCTGAGCACCAGGACTCTTATATACAATCAACCTCACAGTGCCCCTGGGGGGAGGGGAGATTCATCCCCAATTTACCCCTGACCACTCCTACACCGGTGAACTGAAGAGCTTTCCTCTGTCTTCCTCCACTCTCTTCTCCAAGGTAAATGAGTCCTGGCTGGTGGTGTAGGAAACAGTGTTCAGTTAGTGAAGGAGGGTGGGACTGGTGGGAGGGTTGGGGGGGCCAGAGCAAGAGCTTATTTCTCTTTTTCTGGGTTATAGTGGACCCTAAATAGAATTTCAAAATAGATAGTTTGTTTCTGGAAACTTCTCTCCTATTTCTCCCCTTTCCTGATCTCCCTCTTGGAGCTTGAAGGTTGTTATTCTGGGGGTTGACCATATTCCCAAACTACTTCTCTGGAATCCTGTCCCAACTTTGATCTTCAACCCTGTTTCTTTGGTACAGATCCATTCCTTTGGTACAACCTTGTCAACTGGCTATTAAAAAGAATCTCATTACATCGGCCCTCTCTTAGGTGTGAGAGACTGATAGGAAGATGACTGTTAGGAAGTTTGCATTATTTTTTTAAAGGAAGCTATTAGTTAAAAAGTATGGCTTCTTTGGAAATCTCCCAATTATAAAGTTAGCATGCTTATTTTAGAAAATTAGGAAAATACAGAAAAGTAAAAGAAAACTATTGTCAACCATAGTCCCGCATTCAGAGATAATTGCTGTTAACCATTTTGGTATTTTTATTCCTAGTTTCTCTCTCTTTCTCTCTCTCTCCTTTCTTTCTATACATATATATATCATATTCATATGCACACACATACACGTGTATATATGATGTGTATTTTTATTTATAGAAATGGATAACAATTATACCAATCTTGTAGGTTTTTATGAGAATAGAGCTATCCATGTAAAGCACTTAGCACCATGCTGCCCTATAGTAAATGCTCAATAAAGACTAATTGTTTATTTTTTAAAATAACACACATGAATAGTTCTTTCATACTAGAGATTATGCTGCATATATGGTTTTATATTTTATTAAGTCACTTAAAAGTATGAGTATCTCCTTGAGCCAGTAAAATTCACTGAAATCATCACTTGATGATTGCAAAATCATCCATATTCTATAATTTATCCTCTTGTTGTTGGATATTTAGGTTGTTTCCAAACTTGCTCTTTCATAAAGTTGGGAACCAATGTATTTTAATTGGTAGGATTTTCCTTTATTGTAACAAAGGTGAACATTTCAAGTCATATTGGATGTGGAGGGGCAGATTTTTTGAACAGAGGAACCATATATGGGAGGTTTGGCCTCCCCTAGGGGTCTCTCTCTGGGATCATCTCTGCACGCTGTTACTGCTGTCTTCAGCACTTCCCATTGTTCTGCTTCTGGAGTTACACATATTCTGAAAGTTTTTAGGGTTCCCCTCTTCCATGGTTTTAAAAGTCCTTAACCATTCACCGTTTTACCCACCTTGATTCTTAGGGAAACAGCAATGGAGACTCCAAGGCAGGCATGAGGAGGTCAGTGGTAGGCAGGGCATTGGTGGGGGGAGAAAGACAAAATGTGCCATTTTTGAGCTTCTACCACCTGGCGAGTAAGTACTATGACGTCCTTACAGATCATTAAGCCTTTCCTAGTCACAGCCAGTAAGTCAGGGACCTGGGATTTGACTCTGAATTGTCAGTTCAAAGCCTACACTGCTTTTCTTTTAGGTAGAGGACTCCTTGTGTTGAAAGAAGACAGAACTTTATCTTATTCAGTTCTCAACTTTTCCACAACTGCATTTGTCATGTCAGAGGCATCGGACACACGGAAGGGATTTCTGTAAATGCTGGCTGGGTTGAACCTACCGGTAGACACAGGAGTGAATCTGAGTGCTGTCTAGGAGACACTCAAATGGGATGAGAACTGGAATTGAAATTGCTGGGCTTCTCTAATGATCTCCCTTTAAGTCAATGGCATGGGACCTCAAATCCCCTCGCAAGTGGGGCCAACTCTACAAATTATGTAATTAAAACCCTCTTTGGCCTGGCACCGTCTGATTAGTCTAGAGGAGATGTTTCAGGATATCTGGTTCACACTTCTCTAGCTAAGAGAGTCTTGTCACCCAAAGCAGACTTACTGTCCTTTCTGCCTGGCTGAACAGACAAGGCAGGGGCTGTAATAGAGACTCATTCCTCTGAGAATGCCTATACCAAAGAAACTTGTCTATGTGCCTTTTAAGTGAAATAAGCCTAGACTAACTTGGGGTTTGCATTTAACACTGGGCTCAACACTGTTTTTGCCTCATTGACTTTCCTCATGTCCAGCCCGCACTTTCTTTCCAGGTTTCTCCTCTCACTCTTTCCTCTTCTCTCCACATAGATTTTTATATTTCCTGGGTTCTGAGAGTGAGGCTCCATGAAAGCTGATTGGGCACCATTTTGGTTGGAAGAGTCCAGTGCTTTTCTGTACAAGGCTTTAATGCCTAGGAAGGCTTAAATAATTAACGGAGTGTGGTGGTTTCCCCTTCTCTGTCCTTCACTGACTGGGAAGCTTTTATTTGTATGGTTTTACGGGAGCATCTTTCCTTCCAGGAGGGCAGGGAGAGGGGGGCTCTTTACTGAATCAAGTTGATTAAATGGTTGAGCCCAGGAGATTGAGGAGTAACACATGTAACTCTGGGTATTGAGAAGCATCAGTCAATGGGCCTGTCTGCTGCACTTAGCCTTCATTCTTCCACCAAGCAGTTTTTGGTGCTATTTCTCAACTATATTTCATCTACTGTATCTGTTACAGCTGGCAGTGCTGGAGGGTTATTTGTCTTGTTCCTGTTCTTTCTTAAATCTCTTAAGAACTCTTTCATACATTGCCATAAATTGCCTGTTTAAACATGAGCTTGATTTCCTCCCACCGTGGACATGCAGTGAAGGACCTGGTTCACAGGACCCAGGGAGGCTCTGGGATGGAGTAATGGACACTAAACAGAAAAGGAGTCACTGGTCAGACAGCCTTCCTGACACAACAGGTCTCGGTTGTCACAGAGACATTAAAAGAGAGCAAAGACACCAAAATTGAATCACAGCCCTTTCTAGCCCTTTGCAGCAGGTAGCTTCTCGTTTCTCCTGTCTTTATAATTGCTTGGACATTTAACTGATTTGATATTTTTAATGCTCATTTTCCTTTATTATTATGTGTAGACACAGACTTAGTGAAGACAATTTCAGAGAGACCTTTCATCTGTCAATTCCTTATTTGATGACCACACCCAATATTGACTGAGTACTCAGTACGCCCCGGGGTGCCACGTGGCTGCAGGAGGGGCTAGGATATAAAGACAGTCCTTGCCCTCGAAATCAGATGCTAAACAAGTCAACACACCAGAAAGTGGTCTCCAAGTCATAACCTGAGTAAGCAGGAGAGTCAGGTGAAGAGGGAGGAAAAAGCCTGCAAGCTGGAAGTCACCGCAGGCGCAAATGCTGTGACAGGGCAGAGTCTCCCACTGCTTTGGGACTGGGAGGGAGGCCAGGGCGACTGAAGCAGGGTGCACTGGGGCAAGTGGCCCTGCCTGGGGGCGGCGAGGCAGCAGGAAAGACCAGACGGGCTCCTGTCGGCCTGCTTAAGTAGTAATTAACCATAGATGTCATCCCACTTCTTGCCTCCAGTTCCTTCTTCGTCCTTTCACATTTCTGTTGTTTTGTCTGTTAGAGTCAGCTTTCTTCTCAAAGTGCTGTTTGAGAGCTAACTTAAGGACTGAGATCCTGAATGTAGCAAGGAATTTAAAGCCTGCCGTGACAAATTTATGCAGGAAATACATTTAAAAATATATTATGAGTAAACAAAGACAAACCTTAAAAGGTTCAGCACAGCATTCACATTTGGGATTACCATCCAGGGTAATGAGGCAGAGAGGCAGGGAGGCAGAGCAGAAGGGCACGGGACTGGGAATCCACAGAATCCAGATATTTTCATTGACTTACCTGGAGCTCTCCTACCACCTTGGGAAAATCATCTGGTCTCTATGAACCTCAGTTTCCACTGACATAAATCCAGGAGGTTGGACTAGATCATCTCTAAGTTGTCTTTTCAGCTCCAAATTCTATACTTCTTTTGTGTTTGATAGAAGGTAACAGAATGACAACTTGTTGAATGTTTACTATGACTGCTTACATCTATTAGCTCACTTAATTATAATTACTCTAGGAAGTAGGTGATATTGCCTCCATTTTACAGATGAGGAAATTGAGCCTTAGAGAGGTTAAGTAACCTCCCAGCGTTACAGCTAGTGAGTGGTGGGGGGCTGAGTTGAGAGTGTGTGTCTGTACCCACAGCCCATGCTCTTTGCATGATCACCCCAGAGGGTAACGTTGAGACATAGCAAAAGGTAGATGAGTGTAAGGCATTGGGACGTTAGCATTCTTTAATTCCACAGTTTCTCACTAGCTACATGGAGTGAAAATACCTATGTGATTACTGAGATACAAACAGCACCAACATGGGAGCTGGGAAGAGCTGGGAAGTAGACAGGGCTCCTCCAGCTTCTGTTTTGCATTCCAAAGAACTTACTATCCTTTCATTACCTTCATCATTCCCCTTAGGGAAGAAATCAGCTGATCATCATGCACTTCCCTGTGGGAAGAGTAACACCTTCCAACACTGAGTGTCTGATAAACATGCAATGAATGAATGATTAATCACAAGAAAATACAGCATGTATAAAGTCATATCCAAAATACAAATTTGATTTTTATGTTTATTTTGGTCTTTAAGTTAAGGTTAACTCAGCTAATAGGTAAATGTTTCTAAGAGTGTGAGTGTTAATAGAATTTTAAAATAATTTTTACTGAAGATAAAAAGTGTACTATCTAGTGGGTTATAGACTCATCAAACTCTGGCTGCAAGGAATTTCAACGATCATCTAGTTTAGAGCTGTCCAATAAAATTATATGATGAGAAGCACGTATGTAATTTTAGGTTCTCTAGTAGCTGCATTAAAAAAGTAAAAAGCAATAGGTGAAATTAATTTTAATGTGTTTTATGTAACTCAATATATGAAATTTCAATATGTAATCACCATAAGACTTATTAATGGGATTTTTTTCTTTTTTTTTAATTATTCAAAGTCTTTGAAATCTAATGTGAATATTACACTTAGAGCCCCTCTCAATTCAACTAGCTACATTTCAAGAGCTTAGTGGTCATATGTGGCTAGTGGCAACCATATTGGACAGTGAAGATGTAGCTCAAATTCCTTTATTAGTTTTTTTCAGGGGAATGAGAAGTTAAGGGACCTACCCAAAGTCATACAACCTATAAACGACAGCCAGACACTCCAAGACAGTGCTTCTTCTATAATGCCACATTGCCTTTTATAAAGTCATTGTGCTAACAAAGTATAATTGTTCTGTTGGCTGCAGTTTTGTAAATGTTGGGTTTTCTTAAGAATAGGAGATCAATAATTGATATTTTAAATCTTAGTTTTACAAAGCACTTGTACTAAAATGATTAAAAGTTACACAGGAAGTGCCAAATACTAATTCTCAGGTTCAAGGCATTATGTTCATTTTGTTTTTAAAATAAGCTGCCAAGGGTGGCTCAGGCGGTTAAGCGGCTGCCTTCGGCTCAGGTCATGATCCCAGGGTCCTGGGCCCCACGTCAGGCTCCCTGCTCAGCGGAGAGCATGCTTTTTCCTCTCCCTCTCCCTGCTGTTCTGCCTGCTTGTGCTCTCTCTCTCTCTCTCTGTCAAATAAATAAATAAAATCTTTAAAAAAAATAAAAAATAAAAAAATAAAATAAAATAAGCTGCCAAAACAGTGTGACTTTCTAGATCTGAGGGGCCAGTTTTAGAGTTGAGTAGTTTAATTTGCTTTATGACATAAGAGCTCTCTTTTCAGTCTGAGGTTCAAAGGAAATAGTTCTCTATTGCAAATGTCTCAGGGTTAAATCTTGACTATTTTATGAAATGATAGCCAGTTAAATGATGTTATTCAATCCTCAGTATTATCACCAACCAGCCATTTTGAACTCATCATCTCTTCGACAAGTTGCAGAAGGCACCAATATTTCTGAAATGTGGGAAAACGACTTACAACCATTGCTGATAGAGCGCTATCCCGGATCCCCTGGAAGCTATGCTGCTCGCCAGGTAAGGATGCAGCCCACACACCTGAAGGTTGTTGAACACTTTGCTTTCACATGAGAGATATGACACATGTCCCAAGTTCTGAGTTGTCTGATATTCAGATCTGTCATCTCATCTTATTATTCACCAAAATAAGCAACTCAGACAATCAAACAACTGAGAGTGAATGCCTGTTCTGAGCTGAGTGCTACATGTTAATCTAAATCAATTCATGTGTGCAATCTCTGTTGGGGTACAGTAGGAGATAACGTACTAAGTATTCAACTCCTGGTCATTTCTATAACACACCCCTAGGCACCCAACCATGTTTTCTTGGACCCTAACCCCCCCCAAACAGCCCTAGGAGGTTCTTGCCTGAAAATTCTGGGCCAAGGGTGAGTTACTGTCCTATCAGGGCCTTCATTCCTCGTGGGAAATTGTATTCTCCCTGGGGGGAAAGTTGAGATCAGTGATAAGCTACTTGCACCAGTGTGGTGCTTCTGAAACTTCCCGCTCTAACACTTGTTAAAAAAAAAAAATAGTAAAAATTTTTTAAAAAATTACATTTTATACACACAAAATAAAAATAGATTTAAATGACACAAAAGTCTCATGAAAAAAATCCGCACTCTTCTTACCTGCGTTACCTGGGATTTACTCTGATATTGTTAATTTTACTTTACTAGCTGTTTTGTTTTGTTTTTTAATGCTGGTCATGACCCAGTGAACTGATTTCAAGATCCACTGATTTTTACCATTGCAGTTTGAAAGACGCTGCTGTAGAGAGTAAATTAAACTATAGCTGGGCTAGACCTTGAATGTCTCTGCCTCCTTGGTGCCAGTCCAAAGTGATCTGATATCCTACCTCTGAATGATTGTTTTTTTTTTTTTTCAAAATAGCCCCATTTCAAGGGGCAGCTCGAGAAAAATGGGGAGTGACTGGCCCCTCAAATCCTCCTCTGAGAGTACTCCACCTGCCTAATTCTCCAGGCCAAAAGACCTTGGCACCCCGCTTCTGTGCTAGAGTGACACCTGCAAGGCCCAGCAACACAGCTGTTGGGCTCATCCTTTGTGCCCAGTGTATGGCTCCTGCCTTTCTTGTCTAGTCCAGATAGTCATTGTTGTTGCTCCATTAGGCTCCTGTTTCTCCTAAGAAATTAGACAGTGGAGACCCAAAGAGCACCTTAGTTCTTTCTAACCTTTAGGCAGAGTGAGGAATAATAATGATGATGGCTGACTTTCATGGAGAACTGTTTTTTTTTGTCAAGCACTTTATGGAGTTCTTTGCATGGATTTTCTCATTCGGTCCTGACAACAGTGCTCTCATGTGGGTACTATTATTATCATAGTGCTACAGATCGAAAAGGCACATGAGTTACATGAGTTAACTTTTTCGGACTTATACACATAGTAGTGATGAGACCAGAATTTGGATCCAAGTCTGCTTGACTTCACTATCTCTAAAGAGCAGTGGCTAGGAGGAACCAACTCTGGAGTATGTGTTCACAGTCTCCAGCTTTGGATCTTCTCTTGCCTGAGGTGGAGAGTGAGACACATACCATTCATTTCAGTGATATTCCCTGGGCCTTAGCTCCCGAGCATTTTCTTTTCTTTTCTTTCTTTTTTTTTTTCCTGAGCATTTCTTAAAGGAAGCTCAGGATGCTTATGGGGACTTTCCAAAATCGTCAGTTCCTCACTAGAAAAAAAAAAAAAATTAGGTCTGTAGATTCACTCATTCAATTCAACTTTTTTCATTTCCCCATACCATTTGATCAGAAGGCTCTATATACCCAGAAACATTTATGAATACTTCAGACCTGAGGGTCCTTGCCTGCAGGCTTTAGAAATCCATAAACTCAACAAATATCGCTATTTGGATCTGTATTTAGCTTTCAACAGAATATATAGCATAAATAATACACATAGACACTGTTGTGATTAAAAAATACATTAAATTGACTGAACCCATGACACTTTCCATGCCGTATGGGGTGGAGGCAAATGAGAAGTTTATTGACAGTATTTTGGAATGTGCTGGGACCTGTTTGCTGGGCTGCTTATGCATTTTCTAGCTCACGTGGCAGTAATCTGAACAGGATGGTTATGATAGAAATGTCACTTAGAGATTCAATTTTGTAATTTTTCAAGAAGAAAATCACCATGAATATTTAGAGAGCTGTCCCCTAAGCTGTGGAAGATAAAATGTTTCCGCTTTAGAAGATGAGGTACATGACATTTAGGTTATGATGAGGGAGTTATGCTAATGGACTCCATTTGACCAGGATCAGTACCTGTCACTCAGAACTAAGTTCAAACACGAATGGTGGAAAATCTACTTTTTTTCCTGAGACCTTGTTGAGCACCTGATTAGATGTTTTATCATTTATAGAGTTTCGGGGTTATAACTAGAGAAGACTCTCAAATCTAAAGATACGTGGGCTTGGTATAAAGTTGATTATTGTGTTGACCTTTGCAGTTATCAATAAAGATATGCTTTGCTATAGATTCTTTTTCAAAGAATAATATGGGAACAATGTCCCATAGTCTTCATTTTTTTAAGGGGGGTGCAAATTGTGAGGAAAAAGAGAGAATCCCAAGTAGACTCCATGCTGAGTGCAGAGCGCAATGCGAGGGCTCGATCTCACAACCCTGAGATCATGACCTGAGCCAAAATCAAGAGTCAGATACTTAACCAACTGAGCCACCCAGGCACCCTCCATAGTCTCCATTTTTATTGCCCTGATCAATGAGCCTAAAGATACCTATTGGATTTTTAGAATGTATGTTTTTAGGAGAGATTTTATTTGTAAAATAAATAGTTTGAGTGAAATTTTGGGGTATTTCAGTGACTTCTCTCTGAGCTAGGAATAAAAAATGGTTTAAAAATCAGGATGATAAAATCTCACTAAGGAGCAAGCCAGAAACTTTGCCTACCAGAGGCAAGCTAGAAACCTCAGGGCTAAAACCCCCTATAGATGAACAGTACATCTGAGAAGCTGAAGCTGGGCTTCTTTAGCTGAAAGTGTGGATATCCCTGGGTTAAGGGTCTTGGGCAGAGAGTGTTCATCGTGGAGCTGGAGAGACTTGTATGTGTACCATCCAAGAAGGAATAGGTACCCTGAAGTCCCCAGTGGCAGAATTCAGCGTCCTGACAATGATCTGTTTGTAGACTTTGTGCAAATACTGTAGAATCTGCTTCCTCCAAACAAACAAACCTGGTCTACTACTATCATTGTTTCTTGGAACCTGGAAATGAGAATTTAAATGAAATTAAATTAGACCCAGGTTCATTCACTAATGTTAACCTAAAATGCCCAGGCCTGCCCCCCATGCTGGAAGTAGAATGTCATATTTATGTCTATCTTTCTCTCTTTTCCTCTCTCACTCTCTGTCTCTCTCCTTGTCTCTACCTTTATCCTTTTTGGCTCTATGCGATGTTTGTCTATCTCTGTCTGCATCTCTCTCTGTCTCTATCTATCCATCTCTATCTCTCTTCATCTTTCTTTTTCTCCCTTCTCCACTCCAAAAAATAAATCAGTAATAATCCAAAATACAATCTATATCCTAAACTGCATTTTGCACTCCTGGTGGGCTTGAGTTCTTTCTACCTGGCTTCAGGAAGCACTCCCTGCTTAGGGCATTCTAGTGAGCAGAACAGTAATTTTGGGAGCCTACTCTAGAGAATTGTAGTGGGAACTTGCAGACTAAGGCTGAAAGCCAAAAGCACAGCAAGGGATATTGGTGACCTAATTAGGGTATGGAGCCAATTCGATTGTTTATAAAGAAATTCGTTGCTAAGATAATTAAATATTTATACTGCATAAAAAAGTTTGCTTCAGGGAGAACCCTTCTGGGGGCATTTGCTGATGCTTTTGTGGATTTTAGTGTCAACATAAGGTATCAGAAATTATGTCCACAACCTGTTTAGGAGTTGAGAAATGAGTTTGTGTGTGAGACCTTAGCTGAACAAAGCTAACAGATATATATTTTTTTAAATCTCAATTCATTTTTGTAAGCATACAGGCTGCTATTGGTTTTGGAGTAGTTCATCATCTGGATACCAGATGTTCTGGAGTATATGCCTTTTTTTTTTTTTTAAGATGACCCTTTTTATGGAAAAAAATTTCTTTTCCTTGAATTCTAGGAATAACTATTTTCATATTCTGTGGAAAGCTTATCTGAGGTGCACAGTGATTTCTCTCTATTCAAACTACCAATGTTTGGTATCTAATTTTATGTATTCCCCCTGAGACTAATTTATTAGTTATAATCAGCCCATATTTAGTGATAGCTTACTGTGAGCAAAGCCCAGTATTAAGAATTGTGGATGAAAACAAAGCAAATGAGATGTGAACGACGATTTCAAAAAGGTTAGAAACATTTCCTTTTTATTACTTAAAGAAAGAACTTGTAAACTTGAAATCAAAAAGGTAAGGGACTGCAAACACATACTATTGTGGCCAAAGTCCACCACACTAAAGAAAGCAGGGAGCGAGAATCAGGAGACTGTTTGTTTATTTGGCTTTTGCGGGGTTTAGTGGAGAATCACTGTCCTCTCTCTGGTTTAGTTAGTTTCCTGGAAGCTTCCTGCCACAGTTTTTCCAAAGCCTTTGCCTTTGTGTCATGTCACATTAGTTATGACAGGCCACACAAGAGTTGGCTATGCTGGAAAATCTTGTAATTCCTTGGTAGGGGGGAGCCCCCAAAAAACAAACAAACAAAAAAGACAAAACCCTTCCATTCTTTTCCAGTTATTATGAGTTATTTGTTTATCACTTCAAAGTCCATCCCTACTGGATGTTAATTGTGGAACAAATTGCCAGTTCTGGCGATGGTTAGTTTTTCATTTGATGTTTTCCACCAGTCCTTTCAGGCAAACTTACAAAGATGTATGCAATATTTCAACATAAAATAAAATAAATGAAACCTACTGAGAAAAATGAGGTGAAGGGAAAATGGAGGTGGGAAAGGGCAAGGGAACAGCAGTTAGCTCACCGTAGCTCCTCACACCATGCATTCTAGACTCTTCAGGAAGACACTGCCAGACTCAGAAGCAGTGTTTCTTTTCCATCTGCAACCTATCAGCTACCATTTGCTGTTCTTGCCCTCAGAGAGCTGAGGGTAGGAGTTGAGACCTATAGGATCTTAGCATATCTGACTTCTCAAAATGTCTTCTCAGCCTCCTAGAAATATTGCAAGTGGACTTTAATACGTACTGAATTCTACTGACACGTAGAAATGACCCTGCTTTATTGTTAAATGAGAACAGCAAGGGGCAGAATAATGTGTAATGTAGGTTCTATTCCTATAAAAGCATGTACCCCTTCACCAATTACATGTTTGTGTGCTAGTATATGTTCATATAAACAATAAGAATAGTGTGGAAAGATATACATTAGACTAATGGGGCGCCTGGGTGGCTCAGTTGGTTAAGCGTCTGTCTTCAGCTCAGGTCATGGTCTCATGGTCTCAGGATTCTAGGATTGAGCCCCAATGTCAGGCTTCCTGCTCAGTAGGGAGCCTGCTTCTCCCTCTCCCTCTGCCCCTCCTCACTCTCTTTCTCTCTCTCTCAAATAAACAAATAAAATCTTAAAAAAAGAGAAAGATACACATCAGACTATTAACATTGGTTAAGACTAACAATTGATTGGGATTGCTTTGCAGGGCGACAGTTAGGGGAGAGGGAGAGGGATAGCTTTTCCTTTAATCATCCTTGCTATTAATTCTGTAACCATGTGTTGCGCTTTTAACTTGAAAGGCATCACACAAAATTAAAAAATATATATATTTATATAGTTAACCAGTGGAAACTGTCCAGATCTGAAATTTTGGTTTTTCTTTTGATCAGCACATCATGCAGAGAATTCAGAGACTTCAAGCTGACTGGGTCTTGGAAGTAGACACCTTCTTGAGCCAGACACCCTATGGGTACCGGTCTTTCTCAAATATCATCAGCACCCTCAATCCCAGTGCTAAGCGACACCTGGTCCTCGCCTGTCACTACGACTCCAAGTATTTTCACCCTTGGGACAACCAGGTGTTTGTGGGAGCCACTGATTCAGCCGTGCCATGCGCAATGATGTTGGAACTTGCCCGTGCCTTAGATAAGCAACTCCTTTCCTTGGAGGTATTTGTTTCCTCCTCGTAGATTCTTGGGATAAAACACATTAGAAGAACTCAGAGTGAATTCTAGAATCCGTGGTGGGGGGGGGGGGAGTAAGAAGGCCATTTAGAAATGTAGACTTTCAGGACATTTTGTGCTAATTTGTTGCAAAATGATGTGAGGTTGAATGAATATTAATTGGAAGGTTACACTATGATACGCGAAAGTGAATTTATTCACTGGCACTTGATTGCTTAATTTGGCATACATATTAAGTGAAATACTACATTTCTTTGCCAAAAATGAAGCAGGTGGACGTTTGGTACAGGCGTATGTATGAGAAGTATGTTTTTTTCTTCTTGTTTCTGTAGCCACGAAACATCACAACCTTCTAATCTGAGAGATGTGGCTCTTGAGTTGGGGGGAGGGGGCCGCTGTAAAGTGGTGCTAAGAGTGGGTAATTCAGACATATCAAGATGAAAAGCATGCAGCAGAAATGCATTATTGTTATTATCTGTGAATCTCGGCTCAATTTTATGTAGCATAGTAGAGCTTTTGTTATGTTCTCAGTTCAAAATACTTCTGGGACTCTCAGATGTTATTTCAGTCCCTGTTCTTAAGGGTATATTGGAAAAAAGTGCTAAGCTAGATGAAGACATTTTGTTCAGATATCACCCATAACCAAGTAAACACAACAAAGCAAAACCAAAAATCTTGGTTCGCAGGCAACAAATACCTTTTTTTCCCCCTCAGAGCTTTATGAAGGGGCCAGCCTTTGCTACAATGGGGGTAAAGAAGTAAAAGGTTTATCTTGTAATGGAAGTAGTAGAGATATTGGATCTATTTTTGCTGGATATGCTGAACTTGAAGAAAGCAAGAATTGTTTGTAACCTCTCCGCATCCTTTTCACCATTTTTTGTTTTGTTTTGTTTCTTGAACCTTCTATAATGTCTTTGTCTCATTCTCTGCTCTGCTTTCAACTAATACCTTTCCCCAGCAATTGGGTGAGAGAGTTCAGAAGCTGATTATAAAAGTCTAATTTTTCATGTTTGCATTCTAGGGTAAGGACTTTAAGTGAAAGGCATAGTCTGTGTAGTGGGTGTGTTTTCTCTGGGTGAGTTCCTTTGCCTTTTTCTATGTAGTTCATACCTGCTTTTAGTGACTAGAAACAGAAAGGGCTGAATGAGTTGTTGGTTGGACACCCCCATTTTAAAAAATACACATGCATTCTCTTAATTACCCTTTTCTCATAGAAGTAGCAGTGATGTGGACAAATAAAAAAAAGGACTAGTTTTAATTGAAATGTGAAGAGTATCAGATTCATTTTTCCAGTCGTATTTTAACTAAACGTGTATTAAGGAGTTGTTTTAAGTTCTTCAGTTGTCATGGATTAGGTAGGTGGTAGTGGAATGTGACGTGGGAGAGGACAGGAGAATAGACTAGCTTATGGCTCCAACTCTGTGCAGCCCTCCAGTGGTAAGATTACAGTTAGACATTCCCATCTTTTGCCTTCCCAGTGTAGCAGGTTCTAGGTTCTCATTCCTTGACTCTGGACTTGGTTGTTTGATTGTCTTGGCCAATGGGATGCTAGTAGATGTGACAAAAACAGAGACTGGAGACGAGCTTGTGGAATGGGGCTTGATTTCTCATATCTTTGCCATAAGGGCATGCCCTGGTTGGCCCGCTGATCCACTGGGGAGGATAAGACATGTGGAGCAGAGCCAACCTTAATGATGGCATGGTGAGGCAGAGCTCCTCTCACCAAACCCAGTCTAGATCAGTTGTCCCCCAGCTGATCTACAGACTCAGGAGGACACATGAGTGTTGCTTTAAGCCCCTCAGTTTGGGGTGGGTTTTTTTGGGGGGGTGGGTTTTTATAACTTATTATTGCGGCATTAGCCTCGGATGGGGAAAGACCACAGATAATTCACCTACTTGTTGACCCTGGCAACTAGACATTTATCATAGTACCATGAAGGACTGAAAGACCTTCATAAATCAGGCTACACAGATTTTCCCAGCTCCAAGACTGTTGTTACCAGAAATCGAGGGCCACTGTTATTGTCCTGCTAATCCCGAACAAAACAAAAAGAGCAGGGTGCCTCATGGGACTCAGGATCATTGTCCACATAGTCTACTCTTGTCTTAATGATTGGAACAGAAAGTAAACCATTGCACTGAACACTAGAGTCACTCAGCTGTTGAAATTTCAGTGAGGCACCTGAACATTTAAGCCTACAAAGTGTGAAAACTACCTGCTTTTGCTTCTTCCCTAGGCATGAGTGGAATCTCTGGTCCCAGGCAATTTATTCTGCTCTGGCATTTCATTATTATGCTCTTTGGTTTGGAGTTAGAACTTTGGAACCAGTCAAGGCCCTTTAAACGACTGGAAACTTAGCATGTCTCCATTGAAGTATGTACCTTATACCTTTTGTCGATGAGAAAATCTGTTTAATTACTTAGTAGTTATTAAACCCTGAATACGTATGTATTGTACAGACAAACACATCCTGTGCTTAATGCTGTCAGGAGTTATGGAGAGACTCAAGAGTGTAATAAATTACACTTTTTTATTACATATTTTATTATTTTCTTGTCATCTAATTAAGGAGCGATATTAAAACAATTGCAATGATTAGCATACAGAGATAACTTAGTTTTCAGATGATAAAGACATTTTTTTCCATCTTAGGAAATCACCCTAAATCAGGAAAATTCCATCTTTGAAGAAACTAGGGAACATTGTGTTAATGGGAACCACAATATGAAGACAGAAGGTAAATGGAGAAATGGCAAATGACATATCCAAGTAGAGAGAAGTCATATTCCCCAGAGTGAGGAGGAAATGGAGAAGTCAGTGGTCCCCTGACAGAATCCTGGAGTGGCTCAGGGATTGGTGGAGAAAGTGAGGGAGGTATAAGTGAGGCTGGGGCGGGGGGCAGCATTTATAAGTCTGCACAAAGAGCACTGGGATATGTAGATGAAAATACCAAGTAGGCACCCGATTGCCCCACAGTGAAGCCAACCAATCCGTGTCTCTAATCAATGTTTTAGTACATTATTCTTTATTTTTTTAAAGATTTATTTATTTATTTATTTTTAGAGAGTGGTGGGGAGAGGGGCAGAGGGAGAAAATCTCAAGCAGACTCTCTGCTGAGCACGGAGCCCAACATGGGGCTCAATCCCACGACCTTGTGATCATGACGTGAGCTGAAATCAAGAGTTGGATGCTCAACCAACTGAACCACCCAGGCACTCCTAGTACTTTACTCTTTAATATGAATGAACACAAAGGACGACCAGATATTTGAGGACAGTCTCCAGCATGAAAGAAAGGGAGTAAAACAATATGAATTGAAAAATGAATTCAAAGGAAATAAAGCACAAGGAGCAGGAGATAACTTAAGGGACACTGTTTTAAATATCCTTAGAGATTAAAAAAAAATAAAAAAATAAATATCCTTAGAGAGATAAGATGAGACATGCTGTCCATAACAGATTAGGGAGATCTCTGATTCAGTTCAGTCTGATGGGAGCATAGCCCCAGTACTGTGCTGAGGTGGAGAGAGCGAATGGTTGTATATTTTTCTCCACGCAGGTCTGCTGCATGCAGGCATAAAGTAGGCAGAAAGTTGGTCTAAAGGTTATATTTTTGCCGTGTGAGTTTGACGAAGGCAGAGAGAGGCCAGGAAGTTGAGGATGTATGCAAACGAGTGGTTAGAATGATTGTGGAATTTAAGCTGAATATGGAGTGAAGGACTTCATGGGATTGAAGGACTGTGAACAGGTGAAGGATTCAATAGATCAGGGATTCCAGTGGGGCTGGAGGACTGTGGAGGGTAGGGTACCAGAAGGACTCATGTGAAAAGAGAGGTGACAGTGAAAAGTATAAAATCGATCAGAATCCTACTAGCCCTTCTAAGTTCTGCTCAAATATTGACTCATAATGTCTTCCTTGACACCCCAAGGATTTGACGTCTCATTTTTTTTTAAATTTAGCTTTGTGCAGTGGCAGTATCGTAGCCAATGAGGTTTATCTGAGGCGCGATTATTGCTAATTGAAAACTTTTTTTAAATTTTATTTTAGTCACCATACATTACATCATCAGTTCTTGATGCAGTGTTCCATGATTCATTGTTTGCATATAACACCCAGTGCTCCATGCAGTACGTGCCCTCCTTAATACCCATCACCGAGCTAACCCGTCCCCCCACCCCTCTCCCCTCTAGAACCCTCAGTTTGTTTCTCAGAGTCCATCGTCTCTCATGGTTCATCTCCCCCTCCGATTCCCCCCCCTTCATTTTTCCCTTCCTACTATCTTCTTTTTTTTAACATATAATGTATTATTTGTTTCAGATTGACCTCTCATTCTATCCAATTCCCAGAAAAGTTTTATGTTGCATCTGTGACCCTTGGCACACTTTGTCCTGTTCACATATTTGTATTATCTTTCCTGACCCAAGTGACGTGTAGACTCCTTCAAAGGAGAGGCTGTAATTATTATTCTTTGAGTCCCTGTTGCATTCCTAAGGCAGATCCTTGAACCTAGATTCAGTGAAAAAATTACAGACTCAAATAAAGTGGGAAACAAGGAAGATTTGCAGTTGTTTCAGGTTGTGTTCCCTGGCACACACACTGACATGGAGTTTAGCATTTAGGTCCTTTCTGAGGGAGTAGCCCTGGTTTAAGAGCTGCCGCAAGGAGGGGAGAGAAATGGGATTAGGCAGAGGAAGTCAATCCGCCGTTCAGGTTCAACAATAGGCTCAGCCAACCCTGGGGAGCTCTGGAGGTGGAATGGTCCTATAGAGCCCGTAGGACCTGCTTAGATCAGTCATTGGATATAGGACACGCCCATGGCTGAGGCAGTCCCTAAAAGGACTAACTGCTGAAGACCTGAAGACAGCTCTCCTGGTGGCAGGGGCAACACACCCTTCTCGAAGGAAACTGGGTGTGTATCACCTTGTCCACAATGACAGTTTCACAGTTTCAAATTTCTCTAAGGAATTAGAAAACATATAAAACTTCTGTATTCAGAGAGAGTGGGGAAAAGTGAAATTTACATGGGTGAAGACCGTGGGAAATGGGATGATTTTTGGAGGTGAAGTGGTACAAAATCCATTTTGGCAATTTTCACCTGCTTTGGTATCTTCCTTTTCTTCGTGGCCTGTCTTTTTGCCAGGTTAATAGGAAACCATGCTGTTTTTTTAAATCCTCACAGTGTTTTTGTTATCTTTTTACTATTCTTTTTTACCAGAATATTCCAGATTCCAAGCCAGATCTCTCACTGCAGCTAATTTTCTTTGATGGGGAAGAGGCTTTACTTCATTGGTCTCTTCGTGATTCTCTGTATGGGTCTCGGCACTTAGCTCCCAAGATGGCATCAACCCCACACCCACCTGGAGCGAAAGACACCAACCAACTGCACGGCATGGTTAGTCTGGGGAATTCTCATGGTGCTGCAGCTGCAGGCTCTGCCTCAAAGGAAAACAAAGCTAGCGCCAATTAAAGACCTAAAAATGCCACGGCATTCTTGGAGCAGAGTGTTTATTATAGAACATTCCTTGGCAGGCATTGGGCTTTTGAGGAATCCCAGAACTAAAAGGAATGATTCTGGGTTAGAAGTTATGTTTGACTGAGCTTAATTAAAATGATGTAAAAAAATCAGATTAAGAAGACATCAGATTCAGTTCGATCCAATGGGAGCACGTTCCCTAGTTCTGTATAGAGATGGTGAGAGCAAATCCCTTCTTTGAGGCCTCTATAAAGCCTGAGGAGGCTGAGGTCTTGGGAACTGGAGTGTGAGTGAGACATGGCATAGGGGATGGGAGTGAAGAATTTCCTTGGTGACCTCAAAAAGTGTTATAATGACTCTGAGTGTATATGTGACATTGTGTCCGATGTGTTTTGGTCTAATTTGTTGCCATAGGGATGGAAACATTTTTGATTCTGCCTTAAAATCCTGCTCTTATTTTCAAGTAATGGGTGCAACACATGGTTCCATTTTAATTCGCATTTCTGGGCCCATCCCTAGTCCCTCACCTCTCGCTACTCTGTTTTTCTTCCCATATATGACCTTCACGCAGTCTTACATCTTCACTAACCCCAGCTTGGAACCTCATGCTACCCTTGAAATTTCATTTCACCCTGGGCCTTCATCCATTCCTGCCTTCACCCTACCTGTGAACTGAAAGCCTGTTCCTAACCCCCTCCACGCATCCCTTTCCTTTGCCATATCACTGACCTTCACCCTGTGAGTCCAGATGGCCACATTTCGTGTCCTCTGTGGCTCTAACACATCATGCCGGCATTACCTCCAACTTGTTTTTTGGCAGCTCATAATGGGGCCGGGGAGTATGGTTGGCTCCTCATTCAGTCCTTTGGCGTAGCTAAAAAGCATTCAGAGGAGGAGAGACCAGGTTGATCAGGAGGAGGAACAAAGTTATTTATCAGTCCAAATATATGAATCCATAATGATGGTTAAGGCCTTTTTTATTCCCCCCCAAAAAACTCTTAGTAGCTTATCCAACTTTGTAAATATAGTCTTATTTCAAACAAACTTATTTTCCCTCAATGAATACATTTAATCATCACTCATGAGCTAATAGGTATTATGTCTTTAGAATCATAGACTCTGTAGGTATTTATCTACTATGTGTCAGGATCTGTGCTACATATCTACCCACATGTTATCTCATTTATATAAATCAGGAGTTCTTAATGTGGGGGTTAGTCTTCAGGGAGTCCTCAAGCCTGCTGATGTTTTATGGCTCAAACGAGAAACACTGGAGTAATTATGGAGACTTATCAGAAGGGGCCTTTAAAAACCAGCAAGTTTGAGCTTCTGGTTTGATGGAAAAGAAAATGGAGATCCAGAGACAGTAGGTCACAGAGCCCGTAGTCAAGCAATATTTCCTTTATGCTGCTTTGAGGAATAAATAGTTACTACCCAGGTGCTTTCCTGTAGGGAGCTCTAACATTTATAGACTATGGATATAAGGACTAATTAGAATGGAACAGAGAGGCTTGGAATCCCATCTGAAAATAAAAGTAAATTTATTCTTTTTTGATCTACAAAATATTATCTAAATGTCCTCTTTCTAATTTATCCTTAATGATATGCTTTTGGGGTTACAGACACAAAAATCTACATTTTGCCATTTGTCCCCATTGCATAAGCAAGATTTTTTAAAAGTTCTTCAAAATATCTCCCTCTCCCACTCCCCCTGCTGTGTTCCCTCTCTCGCTGTGTCTCTCTCTGTGTCAAATAAATAAATAAAATCTTCAAAAAAAGGGGGCGCCTGGGTGGCTCAGTCATTAAGCATCTGCCTTCGGCTCAGGTCATGATCCCAGGGTCCCTGCTGAGCAGGGAGCCTGCTTCTCCCTCTCCCACTCCCCCTGCTTGTGTTCCCCCTCTCACTGTGTCTCTCTCTGTCAAGTAAATAAATACAATCTTAAAAAAAAAGTTCTTCAAAATAATCAGCTTACAATGTTATTAAACCTTTTGTTCACTTATAGAGCTCCCTGGATTATTCTTAATTGTTAAAATGCGGTTAGTTTTGACTGATTGTTTTTTTCCATTGATGAATATGAAACGTGTTTTGGTGACAGGGATTAAACAATTTTTTTTCTCTCTTAGGATTTATTGGTCTTATTGGATTTAATTGGAGCTCCCAACCCAACATTTCTCAATTTTTTTCCCAAATCTGCCAGATGGTTTCATAGACTTGAAGCAATTGGTAAGCACCACTGTCACTAAATAGTCAACTTAGTTCCTTCCTACGGACAAACGCTACATGTTAAAATTTAAAATCTATAACAAAAAAAAAAAGAAAAAAGAAAATTCAAAATCTATGACTTAAATATATGATTTGAAAATATACTTTGCTGGTTTTTTTTCTTGCTTTACTGATTAGTTTATTGTTCCTATTTATCTTTTTCAGTAGGCCCACTTTATTTCCCTGCATGAGACTACATTTGGAACTGGAAACATACAAGGCTACCTTTAATATTTGCATATCCCTAGCAATGGTTTGAAAATATTTTCTCAGAGTCCTGTGTGCAGTGTATGGAATGCATGTCTAGGGAAAACACTCAGAAAAGCATGCTGGCTATTGATGACTGTTATGATCCTTATGATACCAAAAGGCATTCTTTAATTTTCCTTCTTTTTTTTGTCTCTGTCTTTGTCAACTTCTATTTCCTACCTTGTTCAGACATGATTTTCCTTTAAATCTAGAACCATCTCGATTTTCTAAGGAAGTAAGAGATCGGAATGCAAGAGAAAGCCAGGATCCTTCAAAAGTCATTTAAGGGACAGTGTTGTGTCAGTTAAATGATAGTAGTCTAGTCTAGACCAGGTCAAGCCAGGCCAGACAAAGAAACAAAATAGCTATGGCTCAAAAGAGAGATGTGGGATTTGGAGAAGGAAAAGGGAAATGACTTCTTTCCTTCATACTTGCACTACTCCTTCCTACCTCGTAACACACACACACACACACACACACACACACACACAGCCAATTGGCATCAGGGGGAGATGAAAATGAGATAGATCTTTAATGATAAATGATAAAATCCAGGCCAGAAGACCTGCTTTTGAGGCAAGAAACTTCAGGCTAGGAATTTCTTAGTAGCTACATAAACTTCCTGGAGTGGGATAGAATTGTATTTTTTCTAAGCAGCGGGGAAAAACACTACCCTCTCAATTCATACTTTTGCCATGAGTTCAGAATTTGCCAATATCCAAATCTAGAATATTATAAGAGAAACTTTTACCTGAGTCTCAGGCAAACCTGTGTCCCCCCCCCCAACCTTTTTCCTGTGGTTTTCTCATTCTCCATCTCTCCATTGTCCCACTCACTATCTACCTCTAAGGAGGTCCTTATGTGTAAAGCTAGAGCCCATGTGTGGTTCTTCTTTCCATGTATGTACCCAAGTTCAGCCCAGATGCTTACTGTCAGGGGTGTAGTTGGGCTCACGGCTGCATATTGTTTAAAAAGTGATGGCCACATATGCTGAGATTTCAAATTCCTTCTGCATTCTGAGCATTGTTCAGATAAGAATTGATAATCATCTACTGTCTAATTGTCATCTGCAGAACATGAACTCCACAGATTAGGTTTGCTCAAGGATCACTCTTCGGAGAGGTGGTATTTCCAGAATTATGGTTATGGAGGTGTGATTCAGGATGACCATATTCCATTTTTAAGAAGAGGTAATGTGTGTGTATGTGCGGGCACATATGCATTTTTTACTTATTGTATATTTATTGTATTTTGTGTATTTGCAACAATCTAGAAGGGTGAGGAGCCATTACATTTAATTACTCGATAGATTAAATCATCCACTAATCATCTCACGACTTCTATTTTTTTCATGAAAGTCATTCCAAATCCTTAAGCCCCCACCCCCATTCCAGAATATTCATAAAAGCTCATATTCTACTGACCTTGCCTTCTTACTCATAGGGTAAGATTATAGTCTTACACTTTGTGTAACTCTGGTGTTTTTTGATTAATAGGGAAGCAATACCCTTGATGTCAATGGTGGAAGTCTAAATCAACTCAAGGGCTCTTGTAGTAGCCTCCCAATTGGTCTCTAGCTTTTGCTGTTGCTTCCCTATTCTTTACATAGGAGCTAGAGTTATCTTTTAAAAATGTAAATCAAATTATGTTTCTTCCGGAGGCCTGGGTGGCTCAGTCCATTAAGCATCTGCCTTTGGCTCAGGTCATGATCCCAGAGTCCTGGGATTGAGTCCCGCATCGGGCTTCCTGCTCAGTGGGAATCCTGCTTCTTCCTCTGCCTGCCTCTCCCCCTGCTGTGCTTTCTCTCTCTCTCTCCCTTCCTCCCTCTCTGACAAATAAAGAAATAAAATCTTTAAAAAAATTATGTTTCTTTCTTGTTTTAAAGCTCTGGTGGCTTGCCATCATGTAGAATAAGACCCAAAGTCTTTACCATGACCTACAAATGCCTCCTTTTTCTGACTCTGTTCCTCGCCAACATCTCCTCCTGCCTTTCTCTGTAATTACTGCTCTGATCCAGCTACATTGTCCTCCTACTGTTCCTCAAGCAGGCCAAGCATACTCCTACCTCAGGACCTTTGCACTTACTAATCCTGCTGCCTGGAATGCTCATCCTCAGATCTTTGCCCAGCCTGCTTTCTCCTTTGTTGCATGTCTCTAACTAAATGTGAGATTCTCAAAGAGGCCTTCCCTGACTTTAAATACATCTTTCTTGGTCCAGCTGTCTGCCCCTCATTCTCTATTCCCCTACCTTGTTTTATTATTCTTTAGAACCCTTATCATTCTCTAAAATTACTTTTATATTTGTTTACTTGTTTCTTTCTTTACTGGAATGTAAGCTCTGGAGGAGTAGGGCTTTGCGTTTTCACTGATGAAATCTCAACATCTCGAATAGTGACTGGTACGTAGTAGGCACTTTATAATTATTTACTGAATTAATAGACATTTGGTTAATGAATGAGTGGCTTTGGAGTAAAAGGGTAAGATACAAGGAAGTACATAGAAAATGCTAAATTATCAGCTGTCTTTATATGGAACCGAGCTCCCACTCAGACTTGTGCTTGAAGAATGATACTTTCTACTTTGTGGAAACACACACTTAATTACCATTTGGTTCTTTCTTATTAGGTGTTCCAGTTTTGCATCTGATCCCATTTCCTTTCCCTGAAGTCTGGCACACCATGGATGACAATGAAGAAAATTTGGATGAAACAACCATTAACAATCTAAACAAAATCTTACAAGTCTTTGTGTTAGAGTACCTTCATTTGTAATATTCTGTCTTGGTTTATGGTAATTGTATCTAGTTTCACATTCAGAAGTCAAGGCACAACTTAAAATAATCTCACTCTGGACAAATGTCATGTGGAACTTCCATCCTATAGATTCATTCTGTAGGTGTCTTTGAATATGTGATCAATAAATTCTAGATTTACCTCGTGTCCTAAATCGTTCATTAATTTTCATCTAGAGATGAAGAAAGAAAAATGTTAGGAAAGCAGAAAATAAATATCTTTAGATAAGAAACTATGAAACTAAATCAGATTCATATATACAGTATTATGGTCTTCCAAATAGTACTTAGATATGATGGCGATGTGCAATGTGTAGCCTTGGTTTTATGGTTTTTTTTTTACTTGAGAATCTCTCACTTATAATACAAAACAGAGATGTAGTTTGAGGACCTTCAAATTTCTTTGAGAAATCTTTGTAGGGTTTATTTCATAAAAATTAAATCAGAATTAAATGCCATGCCAACTTTTTTTATACATAAATGAAAAATTGTATAATTTATAGTTCATTTGTAAAGATTTTATTTTTGGGGTGCCTGGGTGACTCAGTCGGTTGGCTCAGGTCGTGATCTCAGGGTCCTGGGATTCAGCCCCGTGTTGGGCTCCTTGCTCAGCAGGGAGTCTGCTTCTCTCTCTTACTCTTGCTCTCCCTCTCCCTCTCTCTCAGTAAGTAAATAAAATCTTTAAAAAAAAATAAAAATTTTTATTTTTAAGCAATCTCTACACCCAACGTGGGGTTCGAACTTACAACCCCAAGATCAAGCGTGGCATGCTCTACTGACTGAGCCAGCCAGGCACCCTTCTAGTTCGATTTTGATAGAGTTTTATAAATTTATCATCTTTATTGTAAAAATAATATAGTCGGTAACAAAAAACTGAAAATGGAGAAAATTATAAACTCATTATACTAATAGGATCGCCATTCACTCTTTAGCTTTTCCTCACATATTTTCAATGCATGTTAAAAAAAACATTATAATCAAACTGTATTTATAATATTCCAGCCTTTTTTTTCTGTTAAATTATATAATTACCAGACATTTATTTGCTGTTCTGATCTTGGGTTGAAATGAATACGAGTGTGGCCTCCAGGGTTAATATTAAGGCAGCCGGAGTAGTACAGTAATTTATGACAATTTTGTGTAGTTAAGTTATATGATATTCACATTTGATTAATTATAGTATATTTCTTTCCAGAGATTCATGGAAGCAAAATTGTTTGGGTGGAAACACATAGGAATTCATAGATTTTTTTCTTTAGCTATAGGAAACAATTATCTAGAAAACAAATTGATCAGTTGAACATTTAGGAAATTGATCCTGTCATGTAGATGCAGTTAGTTGGGGATGCCGTTCCTCATGGGCTCGCTGTTCTGAGCAGACATTTACTGCATACTCACTGAAGGAACGGGCTGGGGCCGGGTCGGAGGTGAGACAGACCGGCCGATTGGGGGAGCAATGACAGCTTTAGTTCAGCGACAAAGGAAGTCATAGGGAAAGGAACTGACTTTTTAAAGCCTTTTTTTCCATGAAAAAAAAAAAGGATAAATATTTTTATCTATTGACTATATAAAATTATAGCCAGAATTTTATTAAATCATGTATATCACATGTCTGTAATTTCATGTTGGTAAATTTTATAGAATTGGACTTTTCTAGGATTTCTTTTTCTTTTACAAATCTGCTTCTAAAGCTATAAAAAGGGAAGTTGTGCCTTGTGAGTTGAATAATATGATGAGTTAACACTTACTAGGTACTAACTCTGTGTCGGATGGTGTCGTAAGTGCTTTATGTGTTTTTACCAGCCTAAATCTTCACAACAATCCTAAGGGGCAGGTGATATTATTAACCCTATTTTATGATGCTCAAGGTGGTTAAGTGTCTTTTTCAAGATCACACAGCTAGTAAGTGGCAACAATGGGATTTGAACCCAAGCAGTCTGGCTCTAAAGCTCATGCTGTGAACCACTGTAGGGTACTGCCTTTTCACATGAAAAGAATATTGTAGAATATCCTTAATGCCAACTGCAAAGCAATAATTGTATCTTGGAATTTTTATAGGTCATTCACTCAGTCCAGAGAAGCATTCTTACATCACCCTTGCCATAATTCACCTGACAATTCTAGTCTTCAGAGGCACACCATCTGCACGCAGAATGATTTCTCTGTCATAGCAAAGGTTTTTACATCAGCATGGATATAGCAGAAATCAACACAAATGCTTCCAGGGCTAAAGAATCTAAGCCACAAAGCAGGATTAAAGGAGGCTCTTTTCTGGATTAACTTTTGGATGAGATAAAACTTTTAAAAGGGGCTTAGGGAAAACACACACACACACACACACAAATATATATATATATTTTTTTTTAACACCAGAAAAGAAATGATTTCACTGATTATATTAACACTGAATGAAAAGAAGTTTTAATAAGGAACATAAACATTAGTTGACAGTACTACATATATAACTATAAGCCTCAATAATAACTTCCTTTTGAGGCAGAATGAAATTAATAAATCTGCTATAATCTGTTATGTTGGCATTAGTTGAATTATTCTTAGAGGAGGAAGTTGGAGGACATGTTGAAATGAGATAAAAGGAAAAATAAAACATAAGCAGCGTAATCCGATGAAGGTTTCCTTCCTTCCAAATGGCACATCCTAAAATACTATTCACTAAGCATTTGCTGTGATATGGGAAAAGCAAGCATGATGCCGTGAAGGGAGACATTTTAAGGTATTAATCTTGATATTAATCTCTGAAATATGTTCTATATAATACATGCCAGTCAGAAATATTACTTTTTTAAAAATTATGGCTGCAAAGGCAGTGCTCCATAAACATTATGTTGTATTTGGAATTTTTCTATGTGCATCTTGGAGTATTTTACTGCCCCTAAGAGAACAATTTGTATGTTTTGTCTATTACCGTCAGCCCTGCAATACATAGGGCTATTTTTCTTCCTCAAGAAAAATGAGTTCAAAGGAAAATGTTCATAAAAGAGTATTCATAACCTCGGCATAAAAAAAAATCATGAGCCTGTTATTGTAGCTTGAGGGTTGTGGCTGGAAGAGAAAAGACAGAGCCTTCAAAAGGGGAGGATGTTTTAGATGGTGAAGCAGTTGTCCTAAGAACAAAGCAGCCCATGTTTCAGCTCCAGCTCCAACTCCTTGAACTGTTTATTTCATGGACCTTCTTTATCTCATCAAAGAGGTACATTCATTATGGTGCTGCAGCAAAATCATGTGAAAATTGAATATTTGTTCAATCAACTTGGCCCAGCTGGAGGTAATTACTTCTTATAAAGGAGGGATGGACAAGACACAAGACACTTCCATTTCTCTAATGTACAGAGGGCCCTGCATGAGGCTTGCTCACGGTATATTCTGCTGAAAATGAAATCTCGGTTTCTTTGCAAGCCCCAAATGCGAGGAATGAAGAAGGACAGAGAGAAGATGAGGGATGGCAGTATTTACAACAGCCATAGTAATCTAAAGCAATACCGCCATAGGAAATTTGGGCAAATTGCTTAAATTTGCTGTTCATGAAGGGATGGGGCTGTGTTTCCATAGCCAGCCTTCCCACCAGCTTTTGGCTTCAAAGATGAATATGCAAAAGATTGAGGTTTCATTCTGAGTTTCAGGGCCACTTTCTATGCAGTCTGAAAGTCAAAGAATAGTTTTGAAGTGGTTTAACTGCCTCCCCTTACTTCTCCTTCTGTCTCACTTCTCTGACTTCTATGAGACATCTCTTTTAGCCTTCAGATAGCTAAACTCTTGCTTTGTCTCAATGGGCAGGGACCACTGTGTCAAGTTGCCGCCATGTTTCATGGAAGGGCTGAGGCGGAGAGGAGAGGTCGTTAGCTAGTTGAGCCAGCAGGGTGGTATAGGATACCCCTCAAATCCTCCTAAACTTGAAAATTGGCCCCAGGATGCTGGCACTACTTTCTGCAACAATAATTTCTGGCAGTTTTGAAGAGAGCTGAGATGAAAGTGCTGTCTGTCGTGGCTGTAACCCTCAGCCTGGATTTGGTTGGGTGTGCTCACGCAATGTGAAGTCATCTTACTGTGCTCAGATTTCAAAGGCAGCCCATGGAACGAAGCCCACTCTCCCGACATATCCAAATTAGCCCGTGGAGAGTTTAGACCATTCATTTGAGGATAAATATTAAGAGCGCAAAATTGCCAAGAAGAGAAAAAAGAAAAGATTACAAAGGTACCATAAAAAAAATCAATTTACAAACTGCAGACTTATAAAGGCACTGAAAACTTTATTCTCTTATATTTACAGAGCACTATGGGGTACAAGAAGTCCTTGGCATTCAAGGATTTAATGTTTGTGGTTTGCACTAACAAAGAATGACATGCAGTAAATTATCTGAGCTAAGAGATGGGTGCGGAGAAGTGAATGAGTTTAGCTGACTGACAGCCATCAACTTCGTGGTGTTCTATAGTGATCCTTGGAGTAACACTCAGGAAGTAATGAAACCCATTTGTTTATTAGAAATGACCCCTCCCTACCTCCTAAGCCAATCTCTGTTGCTAGAGATGCAATTAAAGAGGTCTAGGAAAATGAGGGTGACACAGGGTAGCTGTGATTTTAACTCTTTATTGATAGATGAATTAGGAGTATGAAAAGATCACTGTAAAATTTCAGGGTCTAAAAAATTATCTTTTTATGGGACAAATTATAAGCTACAATGGTGTTCAAAAGCATTTAGACCCCTTGGTATTTACCCAAAGGAGTTAAATGCTTGTCCACATGAAAACCTGCACACAGATCCTTTTTTTTTTTTTTAAGATTTTACTTATTTATTTATTTGAGAGAGAGAGAGAGAGAGGGTGCACAAGCAGGGGGGAGGGGAAGAGGGAGAGGGAGAAGCAGGCTCCCGGCTAAGCAGGGAACTGGATGCGGGGCTCGATCCCAGGACCCCGGGATCATGACCTGAGCTGAAGGCAGCCACTTAACCGACTCAGCCACCCAGGTGCCCTCCTGCACACAGATCTTATAGCAGCTTTACTCATAATTGCCAGAACTTGGAAGCAACCAAAATGTCCTTCAGTAAGTGAATGGATAAATAAAATGTGGTGCATATAGACTTGGGAAAAAAAAATGTTTGGGTTATTTCCCTTGGGAATGGTATGGTTCCATTTAGGTTATGCTAGGATTACTTCATTTGAGTAATTTATCACAATGATCCTTTGATAGGTTTACCCATACAGCTGTATATTAGTGTTCTCATTTTAAAATAAGTGAAACACAGAAACTAAGTTATTTTCAGTTGGTGCTAAGACTAGACTCGAGTAAACTTGATTTCTGGTACATGGTATGGCTAATTTCAGTTGAGGGGGGCCGTAGAGATGTTCTAGTTTATTTGTTCTCAACTTGAGAAACACTTGCCCATAGGGGCCATTTGGAAATGTGTGTATGTGTTTCTAGTGGGCTAGATGGTGGGTTTTTGGTTGTCAGAATAACTGAAGGGTGCTTCTGGCATTTTGTGGGCAGCGGCAGAAATGAATGTTCAGAATAGTTTGCACGATAGAGAATTGTCCCACCAAATGCAATTAGTGCCTCCACTAAGAAATACTGACTAGTTTTAAACATTCTCATTCTAAAGGCTCAGGTATCAACATCTTGATTCTTGATCATGATTCTTTTGGTTACAAGTGACAGAAAACCTATTTCAAAATTACCTAACCCAAAACAAAATTTATTTCATGCCTCTGTTCAGACACAGCTGAATCCGGAATCCTATATGTTCTTATCCCCTTGGTCTGCCCTCCTCTGAATAGGCTCCAAACTTAAGTTAGCTTTCCATCCTGGGGTAAGATAGATGCTGGTCACCCCAGGCTCATATCTCCTTAACTTAACTTTTTATAGTGGAAGTCTCCATATGCTTTCTTATTTTGCTTTTTTTAAAGAGATGTATTCATTTGTTTATTTTTTAAAAAGATTTTTAAAATTATTTCTAAGTAATCTCTACACCCAATGTGGGGCTCGAACTCACAACCCCAAGATCAAGAGTTGCACACTCCACCAACTAAGCCAGCCAGGTACCCACCACTTAACTTGACTTTTAATGGAAGAAGAGTATTCATCTCCTTATCTAACCCTACCACAAAGTCATAGGCTTGACTGCCATTTCCCCAAGTTGGGTTCTGGGTCCATTCCTGACTTAGTCTCTGGGTTGGGGAATGGAATGCACTGATTGAATCTTCTGGATGAGAAGTTTCCTAAATTCAGCTGCTCATGCTTCATTTCCTTGTAGTTGGATCCTGGTGTTGGAAATGAGAGTCTGTCCAAGGAGAGCCAAGTTGTTTCCCCTAAGCTTAGATTTTCTTCAGGATTGTTTTATTTCTTCCCTAGATCTATATTGCAAGTTGACAGAGTTAGAAAATTACATCTAAGGGTGTAATGGATACCTGAACTTGTTAGCATTTCATTTTGGCAGAAGACAGAGAGGCTACAGTATCTGAGAAACCGAGAAGAATAGATAATACTTAAAAATTGACCAGGAGAGGTATAATACTTCTAATACTTAAAAATTGACCAGCCAGGGGCGCCTGGGTGGCTCAGTCGTTAAGTGTCTGCCTTCGGCTCAGGTCGTGATCCCAGGGTCCTGGGATCGAGCCCTGCATCGGGATCCCCGCTCTGCGGGAAGCCTGCTTCTCCCTCTCCCACTTCCCCTGCTTGTGTTCCCCCTCTCGCTGTGTCTCTCTCTGTCAAATAAATACATAAAATCTTAAACAAAAAAATTGACGAGCCAGTCTCCTCTGTTCTAGATGGCTGGCAGTCATGGGTGAGACCTTGTCCAGACACTGCCTGATTCCAGACAGACTGTGAAGTTGATTCAGATCAGGGAGGCAGGAGGAGGCAGTGTGTTTAGTCCAGCAGTTCTCCTGAAGATGAGTTCAAAGCAGCACTTGGATCAAATAAATGTTTCTTATACCATTCCTCAAGGGCCCCCAAATGTTATCAAGTCCATGTAGGAGGGCCAGTCAGGTCCTATGTCTTCATCAAGGTCATTATCAGACCAGAGCATGGGTGGAGTCTTAAAGGAGATTGTTGTCCAGGGGCCGGAACCAAGAGAGTGGAACTCACGTGTTTTAGAGCTGAAAAAGGCCTTAGAAGTCATCAGCTCTATGGTTTTCACCCTCAGTTTTAGATTTTTCCCTGGGGGTGGCACTACAGAGTAAGTCCCTCTCCACATTCTTGCCCCTTTCCCAATGGTAGAAGGTGCTCCAGTGGTTTCCAGAGCTTTGTGTTTTAAAGGGCTTTCTTCAGAAGAAATCTCACATGGAACGCCAAAGCCAACAGAGGAGCAGATATGGTTGAAATAGGGGAAAAGGCCTGGAACCCCGTTGGCTAAGAGCCCACAGGGACTCCTTGAGACCCAGGGCTGCAGAGTTATCTCTGGGGACTCTGATTTCCTTCTCAGCCATTTCTTTACTCAGTTCTCAAGAAAATGACTTGTCTGATCATTCTCTCGCTCCTGACTTCTGGGTCACCACTCCCTCTTGATTCTCCCACCTCATCAATCTCTTTGTTCTGTCTCCTTTGTTGTGTGGTCTTTGTTTTCCTGACTCTTAAAGATTGGAATGTTCTGGAGCTTAGTTTTTGGACCTCTTCTCCCACTATATTCACTCCCCAGGAGATCTCATCCAGCCCCCACCAGCTCTAATGTTATGTGCAGATGACTCTCAAATTTATATCTCCAGTCCCAGTCTCTCCACTAACTCCGGACATCTCCACTGGGACGGGCCAAGAGCACCTCAAATGAAGATATGTGAAACTGAACTCATGGTTCCATGCAATTCCTCAAATCTTTTCCTTCCCATCTCAGTTAATGGAAATTTTTGACCCAGTTGTTGACTCCTCTCTCTCAGTTCAGAACACTAGCAAATCCTGTTTGCTTTTGTACTATGTCCTGAATCTGATCACTTTTGAGCACTGCTTCCATTTTGGGTCAAGACGCCATCATCTCTCACCTGACTCCCTTGCTCCATCCTTGCTTCCTGTGCACACAGGAACCAGAGCCATCCTTTTACATTATAATCTTGCAATATTACTGCTCAATCAAAACTCTCCAATAGCCCCTCATGTCACTTGAAATAGAATCTAGTGCCTCCACCACGGCTGGCCAAGCCCCATGTGATCTGGCCTCTGTACCTCTCTGATCTCACCTCCCACCACTATTTTTCTCATTCACTTCACCCTGGTCACACTGACTTCCTGGCTTTTTCCAAACAAGTTGAGCATGTTCCTGAGTTACCCAGGGAGCAGATGTAGCAATAAACCACAGCTCATGAACCAGGAGCCTGATGGCAGGCTCTGGGCTCAAGGCTGACACCTGGCCATCAGTTTCCAGCAGGTTCTGAGACCACTGCCCTCAGAGAAGTGGCTGATTTGGAACCAGAACAGCAATAAGCTTCAGTGGGTCCAGAGAACTCCGTACCCCTCTTACCTCCTCTCACTTTTCTCCTTCAAAATAAGGATGTTTGAGGAGAGCTCAGGGAAGGGAGATGAGAAATATGGGATATGAAATAAAGTGGAATGAAGAATCACAGTATTGGGTATTTTTCAGCACGGGATACAGTTCTAGGGTGAGATATAGATTCGGGTGGGGGGCAAAAGGCCAGGGGAAGTTGACAGAGGTGGGAAGGACAGCAGCGAGAGCTGAGTTTCCTTAGGCTTTGAGCGAGAAGCCTGCCTACAACCCCTCAGAATAGTCACACACAATCTCCTGTGCGCCAGCAAGGCCTTTGGGTTTAGGGTGTTTACTCTGTAGCAGCAAAGAAGGCCCGAGAAGATTTGCATAGGTAGCTCTAAAGCATCAATTAAAGAGTTTCTGACTCATCCCTGTGACTCCCTCCCACATCTGTCAACAGGGGAAATGCCAGATGGTGACGTTCCTCCATTTTCTGCCTGCCTGTTCTGGACTATTTTCCTTTCTGGGAGGTGGTAGAAGTGGTGGTGGCCGGGGGAGGGGTGGGGGGTGGGGGAGGGCACAGCGTGGGGGTTCTCCATCCTCCTGGTCCCCTGCCCCTTCCTTCTTCCTGTTCCTCTCTATTAAACTCCATGTTTCCATTTTGAGCTGAAAGGGATAGATAGCAGGGTTTATGAAAAACACTTTTTAATCAAGAGATTCAACTCTGATAATGGTGGAATTTCAAACATGAATCTCTATAAATCAGACTGTAGAGTTGAAGCTTTGAAGATATTTCTGTATTCTCAGAAATGCAGATATTAATTCCTGGACATTGTTTCCTCCTAGGGCCACTTCAGCACATTGTCCTCAAGGTCTTAGGGCAAGAGCCTTGCAGGGGCAATTGGCTTTGAACCTCAAGTTGTAGTATGCTCCAGGTCCCTGAGTCTGTCCTTTTACCCCGGGTTCAGTGCATCATCTTCCACGTGCTGCTGAGCTCCCACAAGCTGCACAATACCTTGACAGTTTTCCCAGACAGCTGGCTTGAGATTTCTCTTGTTCTGTGTTTTGATAGTGTTGGGTAGGGCACAATCTGTGGGATCTGTTTGGATTGGCAGTTCTCCCTCTGGACATGGCGTGTATCAAAGCAGCACACGGGCTGCCTGACTGAGCCATTTTCCTGACATCAGTGCTACTGCTCTGGCGGCTACCAGTCCTACACAGTAATCATGGGGAGGGGGCTGGGAATGGTTGGGCATCAAGTGCAAAGTAGAAAAGCACTCAGAGGTTTAGAATTTTTTCACACTGATTCAGGGAACCAAATAAAGTTACTGGAGAATAGAATATTCCTGGCTTGTGTGCCCATGGAAATTAGAATCTGTTTTATTGCACTTTCCTGTTCTCTTCCAGTTCACTGGTGGCTCTTTCTCAGGCTTTTTTGCTGATTTCTCTGTCTCTAGACTGGCTAACGTTGAAGGCATGGCTCAGTCCTTGGTCCTCTTGTCTTCTCTATCTTAGTCCACTGTGGACCTCATCCAGCTTCAAGTCTTTAAGCACCTCAAGTTTGTTGATGACTCCCAGAGCCCTCAACTGCCCTCCAGTCTCATGTATCCAGCTGCCTACTGAACAGCTCCCCTGAGAGGTGACACTCAACATCGCTCCGCTGACTCCTGATCTCCTCACACAGCTGCTCCCCTCGATCTTCTCCTTCTCAGTTGACAGTAGCTTCATTCTTCCCGTAACTCAGCCACAAACACTGGAGCCATTCCTGACTTCTCACTTTTTTTTGCACCCCATATCCCATATCCAATTAGTCAGGAAATAGCTAGACCAGGTCTATTCTGTTCAAACTGCATTCAAAATCCAATCGCGTTTTACCACCTCCATTGCTACCACGATGGTCTAAGTCATCGTTATCCTGCCTTGAAGAGGGTAAGACCTCCTTATCCTCTCACCAGCTCTTACCAAGTCTTCCTGCTTTTACCTTAGCTCCTTCAGTCTATTCTTAATACGGCAGCAAGAATAATCCTTTAGGAAAGTAGGTCAGCTTGTGTCCCTCTTCTGCTCAAACACCTGCCTACACTAGTTTCTTATGTCACTCAGAATAAATACCAACATCTTTACAGTGGCCTGTTTGACCCCCTGTGATCTTTCTCCTAACACCACTCTGACTTCATCTCTGACCAGGCTCCCCCTTCCCTCACTCTGCTCCAGCAACATTAGCCTCTTTGCTGCTTCTGGAACATGTCAGGCTTGATCTTACTTCTGGACTTTCACACAGATTGTTCCCTCTGCCTGGAGTACTTTCCCCCAAACTAAATTTGTGAGTCAACGGGGTTCAACTCCAAATATTAAATGTGGATATTTGTAGCGATTTTGTGGGAGTACACTTCCCCCAGAAGTTCAAAGCTTCACTCAGTTTCGAATATGTTATTTGGCCATTGAATAATAGGGTGGATCCAAGAGTTTCTGGTTTCCAGCAATAGAGAAGTGGAGCTGAGAAGAGAAACCCCAGCCCACTCCCTGGGCTTGAGTAACTAGAAACCACATTGGCGGGCAGATTATGCAGAAACTCATAGTGTTCTGTGAAGTGAAATTTGTGGCATTTCTTGTTGGCCATACAGGGCAGGTCATGTCCCTTCTCTGGATCTTGGTGTCCTCATCTTCAAACTACAGGGAGTCAACTTAATGACCTGTTGGGTCCCTTTGAGCACTAAGATTCTATGCAGTCATAAAGCATAATATTCAAGAACCTGGCCTTTGGAGATCAAACTGAGTCCGAATCCTGACTCTGCAATGGCAAAACATTCAACTCCGAGCAGGTTATACACTCAAGTTTTCTCATTTCTACTCACTCACAGGTTTTTATGATGATAAAATGAAATAATATGTAAGAAAACACCTTGTGTCTGGCACGTAATCATTCAATGAAGGGTGTTGGCTTCTTTGACCTTGCATATGATTCCCATGGCATTGTTTTCAAAACACATTATCTCATGCAAAACTCGCAACTGTGGGAGGTCAGCTGGGTAGCTGTTGTCACCATTATTTTACCAATGAGAAGGGGGAAGCTCAGAGAAGTCGGGTGATTCACAGAGCTGGTGTGTGAAAGAGCCGCAGCCTTGCCAGATAAGGTGGGGGAAGCAAGAGGTGCATCAGTCAGACATTCAGTGAGGAGATTTACACGTACTCACTTGCCCAGCAGGGCAGAACTTGACTCACAGTCATTATGTGAGAAAATTCTCTAGAGATAATACAAAAGGAAAGCCCGTTGCAAGAGGGATGATTTGGCTGGGGAAGACAAAATACTTTCTCTTTCTTAGACGATGAAGTGGCTTCAACCTTTTGTTCTGTTGTTCTGTGGTCCTGTGGCATTGCAGGATCACATGTTGTTAATGTCACCATGGGATTCGCACTCTCCCATCAGTATCTGTTTTGGGTCTCCTGTTCTCCCTCAGGATGCTATTTTCTTTTTTAAGAAATAATTTTTGAAGAGGGTGTATCTTAAATGTTCTTAACACACACACACACACACACACACACACACACACACATTTTATTATGTGAGGTGATGGAAGTGTTAACTAACCTTACTGTGGTAATCATGTCACAATATATATATGTATCTAACCCTCAGGTTGTATACCTTAAGTTTGTGTGCCAATTATATCTCAATGAAGCTGGAAAACAGTTAAAAACTATAAAAAAATTTTATTCCTGTGCTTTCTATTCAATAAGGTAATACCTGCTTATTGCAGAAATGTTGAAAAATACAGAACTGTACAAAGAAGAAAACGTTAATCTCAGAAATGATCACTATTAACATTTTCTACATTTCATTCCAGATTCCTTTCTAGGGGCATATACAGACATCGATTTTATTTAAGCATTATCCTAAAATGTTTTGTTTTAAAGCCCTCATTTTGCACTTAAAAATCTTTATATGAGGGGTGCCTGGGTGGCTCAGTGGGTTAAGTGTCTGCCTTTGGCTCAGGTCATGATCCTGGAGGCCCCAGGATCGAGTCCCAAGTCAGGCTCCTTGCTCACCGAGGAGTCTGCTTCTCCCTCTGCCCCTCCCCCTGCTCCTTCTCTCTCTCTTGCTCACTCTCTCTCTCAAATAAATAAATAAATAAAATCTTCTAAAAAATCGTTATATGAGCATTTCTTTGTGTTATTAAAATGGTTTGAAAACATAGCTTCCAATGGATGATCGATAGTTCATTATACACAAGTACCAAAATTTATTTAACCCATGTTGCAGGGTTGGACATTAAGTCTTTCCAATATTTCACCTCCATAAGTGATACTTGATGAAAATTTTCACATGTAAACCTTTGTCTACATCTCTGATTATTTCCTTGACACAACGTTTCCTGTGTAAGAAGGTAGCAAGGATTAATCCATGTTGGATGCGGCCGAGCAACAGAAATGCCCTTTGCAGGGGCCTGAGGCTGCCAGTAGGTGTCAGCTTTGCCTCGTGTTTTCTCCTCTTACCGGTTTTCCTCAGGAGTGTTTTTGAAGGCTAGGGATAGAATAAATTTGTGAGTCAATGGAGTTCAGCTTCAGATATTAAAATCTCCCACAAGAGACACAAATCAACAGTGCCTGAGGGCTGCAGGCCTGGCTATTTTGCTTCCTCTCTCAGGCTGATTTCATCCAACCCGGCAGCGTCTTTGCTCCTGACCCGATTCTGAGAGTGTTCAATCTGGCTTGCTGGCAAAACTCCATCCTTTCAGACTCTCTAGGAAAAAAACAAACACTCACAAATGTTCAAAAAAAGCTACTGTTTATTGAGTGCTTTCTTAAAGCATAGAGAAATGAAAAATTCACAACAATTTTAGGAGATAAGTATTATTAACATCCTTATCTAGGTAAGGAAACAGAGGCTCAGAGATGCTAAGTTGGCCAAGGTGCCACAACTAGTTAATGGCTTATGGCAGCATCCAACCCGGATGCATTAATCTCTGAAGCCTGTAATTTTGACAATTTTCCTATGCTTGTTAAGAATATAGCTTCTGAGGCCCCGCCCTAAGTCTATTGGATCAGAACATCTGGGCACAGGGCCCTAGAATTTGCATTTAAACAACCTTCTTGGAAGATTTAAATGTGCATTCAAGAGACACCCATTTTATCTGTTCTATGACCAACTGAACCAACTGGAGATCATGACTAGAGAGTCTGGACTGACCTTGGTGGTCTGAGTCGGGAGTCACTTGTCTGATTCCCACTTTATGCCAGCAGCAAAGGTCTTGAAATACTCTAGGGTTCACTTGGCCCAGAATATATAGTATGTTTTGAAATTGAGAGCTTTGTTACTTTGGCAACCATTTTCTTTCTTTTGCTAAAAAAAGGATTCTCTGAAACTTTTTTCTTTCCTTAGCAGAGTAGCAGTGTGGCTTGTGGACTGGGCCTGTGCTTCCAAGCCAGACAGGCCTGGCTTTGCATCAGCTCTGCTACTCACAATTTTGATCTTGGCCAGATGACCTAAGCTCAAAGTCTCAGTATCTTCCTTGCAAAAATGGGCATAGTCCACCTAGATCAAAGAGTTGACATGAATATTAAATAAGTTATTAACCATAAAAGTGAGATATTCAGCACTTGTCTCATAATAGGTGATTAGGAAATGATAGGAAAAAAACCCATTTGATTAAATAACAGGGAGAGAAAAAAAGTTATTTTAAACATAGAAAACTGTCTTTTGTCTAGCTACTTACAGCTTTATTGAGATATGAGATATGAGATATATGAGACATATTTACATACATATCATAAAGTTCATCCAAACTGTAAGTGTACAGTTTGATGATTTTTAGTCAGTTTCTTGAGTCGAACACCATTGCCACAATCCAGTTTTAGAATACTCCCATCACCCCCAAAGTGTTCCCTCCTGCCTGTTTGCATTTATTTATCATTTACCCTCAGACCCAGGCAACCACTGATCTTCTTTCTGTCTCCTTAGACTTTCCATGTCTGGATATTTCATATAAATGGGATCCTACAATATGTGGAACTATCTTAGTGCTTTGCACACTGTTGGTGGGAATGTAAATTTGGGCAGCCATTATAGAAAAGGGTATGGAGGTTCCTTAAAATACTAAAAATAGAGCTACCATGTGACCCAGTTATTTTACTTCTGGGCATATATCAGAAGAAAATGAAATCACTATCTCAAAAAGATATCTTCCCCACCCCCCTCATATTAACTTTGTGGCATTATTAACAATAGCCAAGACATGGAAACAATCTAAGTGTCTATCCGTGGATGAATGGATAAAGAAAATGTGATATACAATTGATCCTTGAACAACATAGGATTGAATGTGGATTTTTTTCATACGGTACTATAAATGTATTTTCTCTTCCTTATGATTTTCTTAATAACATTTTCTTTTCTCTAGATTACTTAATTGTAAGAATACAGCATATGGTACATCTAACATATGAAATATGTGTTAATCAACTGTTTGCATTGTTTGTAAGGCTTCTGGTCAACATTAAGCTATCAGCAGTTAAGTTTTTGGGGAACCAAAAGTTACATGCCGATTTTTGACTATGCAGGGACTGGTGCCTTTAACCCCCACCCACGTTGTTCAAGAGTCAACTGTATAACCATCATTCTATTCTCTGCTTCTATGAGTTTGGCTTTTTTAGATTCCACATATAAGTGAAATAATAGAATATTTGGCTTTTTCTTCTGACTTATTTCACTTAGTATAATGCCCTCAAAGTCCATCCATGTTGTTGCAAATGGCAATATTTCCCTCTCTTTTATGGCTGAATAATATTCATATATATATATCCCACACCTTCTTTATCCATTCATCAGTCAGTGAACACTTAGGTTGTTTCCATGTCTCGGCTGTTGTGAATAATGCTGCAATGAACTTGGGAGTGCAGATATCTTTTTGATATCCTGTTTTCATTTTCATTTCCTTGGATAGATATCCAGCAGTGAGATTGCTGGGTCATATAGTAATTCTATGTTAATTTTTTAAGGACTCTCCATACCATTTTCCATAGTGCTATACCGATTTACGTTCCCACCAACAAGAAAAGGGTTCCTTTTTCTCTGCATACACGCCCACATTAGTTATCTCTTGTCTTTTAGATAATAGTCATTTTATTTTCAAGCCTGCTTAAACTTTTTTTCCTTCATCATAACTCAGAATTGTTCATTAAACATATTTAACATAATTTATATTTAATATTTGATAATTCTAATACCTGCATTAATTGTGGATATGAATCAGTGTTTTTTTTTTTCTATCAACTCTCAATCATATTGGCTTTTTTTCCTATTTTTTTATTTTTATATTTGTTGGTGATTTTTAAGTATGAGCTCATGTCCCTGAGAACTTTTAGTTGTACAAATTCTTTGAGGATGAGATTATGTTGCATTCCTTCAGGGAGGATTTATACCTGGTTCTTCTGTGTGACTGGTGGCACTACCAGTTTGGGACGACTTTAAATTTGCAACTTGGATGTTTTTTGGCAACATGCATACTATAAATTCCAGTCCAAACCCAACTGGGGATCAGTTCATGGATATAAATTCTCAGAGAATTTAGATCCATAACTAAGAGCCAAGGTTCTTTATGGTCTATCTCTATGAGTTATTGCTTTTCTTTCTCAGAGGATATCACATTATAGGGGCCCATCCTTTATCAGGACTCCTTCATCTGGCATCTCATTTTTGCTCAGGACATAAGCTTTGTTACGGAGGTCTCATTGAAACTCAAGTTCTAGGTTACCAGAGATCAATAGATCCCAGGGGACAGCTGTTGGCTTCAATGTCTAGTTATCTTGCTGGATTTGTAATTTTTTTTAAAAGCAACTTTGACCATGAAGGATTTCCATCACTTTCTTGCCAGCTTAGCTGTTAGGCATTTAAGGAAATGCTTTGTATATTTTTTCAGCCATGATTAAGTGCCTTCCCCTAATAAGAGGAAGTTTTCATGATACCTGGTCCTTTATTGCCAGAAAGAGAGATTTTGGAGGGTTTGCCTTTTCAATATATAGAAGAAAGTGAATTTGATTTTAGATTGAATCCTTTTGGAATTTTCCTTTTTTAAGACTTAAATTTATAAAGGGACTTAATTTGAGGATTTTAATTTCTCTCTAGAAACCTTACAGTAAGCAGGCTTAAATTTATACATAGGGTATTTAGCATATAATCATTGGAGTGTTATTATGATGTTATTTTTATTTTTTGCAGAACTGCTGCTAAGGTATTTTTGAATAGTGTGGATGGACTAATTTGAAATGGAAAATAGAATAGGGAGTGAATGTTAAACCTAGGATGAAGAGTGACATTGGGATCAATTTAATTGATGGAACTTCTAGGGCCTATTTTAGAGCCTTCTGGGACAAAACCGTCACTGTTGAACACAGCCTCTATTAATAATAGAGGTGCTAATATGCTCTCCATCTGCTTTACTCCTTTGTCACTCTCCATAAATTCAAAACTCTGGCAGAGGAGAAAGTGGTTTACTGGGGCCTTCAAACCCCAATAATTGTTTTCGTAAGTATATTACCCAACAATATAATAACATTGGATAAGAATAAGTCCCCTTTTATTATTCAGTTGGTACCCAATGCCCAGGATGTTGGAAATGACTTCCTCTTCACCTCACCCCCCCATTTCCCAACCTCAGGTTTAAATCATTAAACTGAGAGAAAATCTTTAGCACTCCAAGTCAATGGCTCATTCCTTCCAGAAACTGTCTAATAGTATCCCTTTAATAAAATAAAATAAGATCAACATATAATCAGTTTGGAGAGTGATGTCAGCAATAACCAGGTCAGTCTTGAACTTATAGCAAAGGAATTCAAGGATGTCTCTTTTGATAGCACTTAAGATTCTGGATGCTCCTCTTCTCATAAACTCCCCTTCAATACTCCTTCTAGCAAGCACGTCCTTATCTGAGGCTCATAAGGATAAAAACAAGAATGGGTAACACATTGCTTAATGATTTTTTGCCCTATCTGACTTGCCAAGAAGGAGAGAAGATTTAATGGAGTAATTAGCGTTGCTGAGAAGACAGCTTGATGTCTTTTCTGTGATCAAGTGGAACGAAGCAGTATTTCTTCCTGAGAGTATAAGAGTGGTGAAGCCCGTTGGCATTCGCCTGCCCTGGCCTGGAATCCTGTCCTTCGGACTTAATTGCTGTATGAAAATGCTGGAGGAGTTACTTGTGTGGATGTTTATTATTGTTTGTAGATGAGAAAACAGACCCTAAGAAGTTAGGTGGGATAAAACCTGAAAGGTACTTATCAATCACTCAATAAATCAGAGCTGCTATAAAAACTTCTTACTCCAGTAAGTAATCTCTCATCAAGTGAGCCCATTACCAATAGTCTTACTGGTATTTGGAAAAGATCCATACCAAATCCAGAAAGAGGTACAGAAAGACATTTACATAGGGTTTTGTGTGTCCTGTTCCAAGTCATATGGATTCACTGTTTGTGGGTGTATTAAGAAATTAAAATTAAGAATGACTTAGCATTCTTGACTCATCTCCTCTCCACCTGGTCTGTCTAACACCAGAACCTTAAATATTATATATTGCCTCCCAATGGATGGCTATTTTACTATTATTTCATTTGGTGTACATCCATATCATTCTGAAATTTAAGGTTTGCTCTTGTTCGATTTATCATTAGCTGCAAATATGTATTATCTGTTGGCGAAGCATCTGTTCTGACCATTTCTATGCTTTGCTAACCTGCTAACTTGTGCTGTGAAGGGTTGGGAAGGGTTTTGTGGAAGTGAGAGAAGAGTAATAGGGCCTGAAAAGGATTCCCCATAGCCCAGGGCTGTGATTCTTCTCGAATTCCTCCAGGCATCCTTATATTACTGCTGATTTCATAGTTTACTGATATCATATACACACTACTATGTAAGCTAGTGGTGTTCAAAGTGAGGATCTCAAGATGGTCTATGTGAAAACAAAATAAAAACCCCTATTATTTATATTTAGTTGTTAATTTTATCTTTTAAAAATTCAAAGTTTAGTATGTTTTAATGTACAGTATACATGTTTATATCTTATAAGTAATATACAGTGAGTGCCTGCAAAAGTTTTTTTTTTCCCTAAACTGATGGGAGAGTAATTAAAACAATTTGGAGACCGTTGTATTGATTATATTTGCAAATTTAATATTTATCAACTCTAGTATACTGTTGATAAAGGCAAAACTAACCTTTAATAATAAGGTTCTCAGAGTTTACATGTCATCTATATCCACTAATACCTGAACTTCTACTGCTTAAATTTGTAAATTTTGTTTTTTGTAAAATCATGTCCAGAACATGTCTAAATTATTTGGTGGGAATACTGAGTGACACATAAGTAGAAATGAGCTAGGATGAGATCTCTCCAGAAATATTAGTTAGCTAAATTTCTAGGGCAGAAGCACATTTGGCTTGTTCCCTCAGATAAAGTACCCCAGGGTGGGATGAAATGTGCTTCTAAGAAGTTCACAAAAAGCTTTCAAATTTGTCACCTCCTAATTCAAAAACAGACTTTCATTTTAACATCTACCTTGGTTTTTAATATGCAAAAGGGGGAATCCCCCAGACAGCTTTTGGGTGAGAAAGGGAGGCCCCAAGGGAGACTGAAGAAGGTGATTTCCTTTGGAGAGAAAAAATAATAGGATTTGGAGGAAGAAGCCAGTCACAAAAAGGAAGCAGAAGAACTGAGGTGTGACCCTTGTGAAATTTTAAAGGGCTCTGCAAGTAGTTTGACCTGTGTGAGAGAATTCAAGATGGCTGCTTGAGATGTGTGCTAGGGCTGCTGTAGCAAGTACCACAGATGAGTAACTTACCCCAACAGAGATTCATTCTCTCAAAGTTCTGGAGGCTTGGCAGTCTGAAATCAAAGCGCTGGCAGTCACGATCCCTCTGAACCTTCCAGGGAGAGATCCTTTGTTGCTTCTTTTATTTTTTAAAAGATTTCATTTATTTATTTGTTTGTCTGTTTGTTTGTTTATGATGGGGGAGGGGCAGAGGGAGAAGGAGAGAGAGAATCTCAAGCAGACTCCCCGCTAAGTGCGGAGGCAGATGCGGGGCTTGATTTCAGGACCCTGAGATCACCACCTGAACTGAAACCAAGTGTCGACTGCTTAACTGACTTGAGCCACCTAAATGCCCCCTTTGTTGCTTCTTGAAGCTTCTGGTAGCTCCAAGTGTTCCTTGGTTCATGGCAGCGTTGCTCCAATCTCTGTCTCTGTCCCTGTCTTCCATCAGTGTCTCTGTTCAAATTTCACTGTTTTATAAAGACAGCAGTCATAGTGGATTAGGGGCCCACTCTGCTCCACTCTGACTTCATTTTAATTAGTTATATCTACAATGACCTTATTTCCAAGTAAGGTCATTCTGAGGTACAGGGGATTAAGACTTCAACGTATCTTTTGCAGGGATGGGGGGCAAGATTCAACACATAAAAGCTGTTGGAGGTCCTGCAGTTTCTTAGGAGGAGAAAGGGAGAGGTCACCCATGATTCCTGATTTCCAGGCTGTGGGTGGGAGGTGGACTATAAAGCATGAGAATGGAGTGGGTATTAGATATTCCAAGTCAGGATATAAACTTGAAGACCTGGGAAAATTAGACCTGTGAGGAATTAGGGAAGAGACAATGTGCCCACATCTGATAGTAACTATCACATTGGTATTAAATTGAGAATTTTTGTTAATTAAACTTGTAGAGTCCTAGAAGTTTTGTTGGCAAGTGGGTGAGTGGGTGTTGCTGGTTAGGGGTGCTAACCCCCAGAGCCACACTGGCTCTCCATGGCTGCTGTCCAGTCTGGTGTGAGCTCCATTCTGACGGAGGCCATTACAGTTGTTAAATCTTTTAAACACCACCCCTAAGAATCTCTACTTAGATACACCATCACTCTAAGCAGTGAGGAAGAGTCAGCATAGACAAATTTTTGAAAAAATTGGTGGTAAACGAAGGTTACAATAGCTTGATGGGAGAACAAGGTTAATTTAATTTATTTTATTTGTAAAGTTTATTAACTTTTTAATTTAATTTAAAATTTTAATTAATTAATTAATTTTTAAAATTTTATTACGTTCTGTTAGTCACCATACAATACATCATTAGTTTTTGATGTGGTGATCCACGATCCATTGTTTTCATATAACACCCAGTGCTCCATGCAGTACCTGCCCTCCTTAATACCCATCACCGGGCTAACCCATTCCCCACCCCCCTCCCCTCTAAAACCCTCAGTTTGTTTCTCAGAGTCCACAGTCTCTCATGGTTCATCTCTTCCTCCGATTCCCCCCACCCCCATTTCTCCCTTCCTTCTCCTAATGTCCTCTATGCTCTTCCTTATGTTCCACAAATAAGTGAAACCATATGATAATTGACTTTCTCTGCTGGACTTATTTCACTTAGCATCATCTCCTCCAGTCCCATCCATGTTGTTGTAAAAGTTGGGTATTCAACCTTTCTGATGGCTGAGTAATATTCCATTGTATATATGGATCACATCTGCTTTATCCGTTCATCTGTTGAAGGGCATCTCGGCTCTTTCCACAGTTCGGCTATTGAGGACATTGCTGCTATGAACATTGGGGTGCATATGGCCCTTCTTTTCACTACATCTGTGTCTTTGGGGTAAATACCCAGGAGTGCAATTGCTGGGTCAGAGGGTAGCTCTATTTTTAAATTTTTGAGGAACCTCCACCCTGTTTTCCTAAGTGGCTGTACCAACTTGCATTCCCACCAACAATGTAAGAGGGTTCCCCTTTCTCCACAACCTCTCCAACATTTGTTGTTTCTTGCCCTGTCCATTTTTGCCATCCTAACTGGTGTAAGGTGGTATCTCAATGTGGATTTGATCTTTAATTTAATTTTTAAATGATGTCATTTGAATGTATTGTCCATCGGGAGGGCTTGAGGCACTGCTGTTAGAAGGAGAGTTTGGGATCAGGCACACCCATGCTGGGTTAACACCAAAGGGAGCCAAGTATTTCTGTTCAGAAAATTATTTTACCCCAGGACTGACCTTTCCCAGAGTGTCCTCCAGGCTCTGAGTCATGGTAGCTGGGATGAGTACCCTAGTTTATGGATGCTCGCTGAGTTTGGAATCCATTCTGGCCATCTGGCGGGCAAGGATATGGCTGTTTTCTCCTCATGGGGACCATGACACTTGGGCAAGCACACACATCCCTTTGCCAGAGGCAAGCAACTTGGGAGAGGCCAGGGCCATTCTTAATTTCCTTCCTTTTCTTCTATCCTTTAATGGCCAACTGACCTAGTTTCCAATGGGAATAACGATCCACTGACTCGTTTTAATAATATTTTTACCAGTGTAACTTCATCTAAGAGCTTTATGCTTCTGGGTTAATGAAATTTATTTTAAAATTACACCTATTACACCTTTTACTAACTTTGGGCTTAGTTTGTTCTTTGCTCTGGTTCTTTGAGATGTAAAGTTTGGTTTATTTGAGACCTTTCCTTTTTTCTTAATGTAGGCATTTATTGCTATAAAATTCCCTCTTAGAAATGCTTTTGCTGCATCTTGTAAGTTTTGGTATGCTGTGCTTTCATTTTCATTTGAATCAAGATATATATATATATGCATATATATATATATATTTTTTTTTTTTTTTTAAGTAAGCTCCATGCTTAGCATGGAGCCCAAGGTGGAGCTTGAACTCATGACCCCAAGATTAAGACCTGAGCTGAGATCAAGAGTCAGATGCTTAACTGACTGAGCCGTCTAGGTGCCCTGGAATCAAGATATTTTTTGATATCCCTGTTAATTTTTTTTCTTTGACACATTGATTGTTCAGGAACATGTTGTCTAGTCTCTACATATTTGTGAATTTTCCAGTTTTCTTCTTAGAATTAATTTCTGGTTTCACACTATTGTTATTTTCTGGACTTCTCTTAGGGGGAATATATCTGTGGGAGGAAGGAAGTTCAGCAGTCATCTTGGTTCCTGTTAACTTCTGAATCTATCTTATTATTTTTTTATTGTGAAATGAATGCATTGCAATTAGAAAAAAATATGAAGATTAAAAAATAGAAAATAATTACTCCAAGTATTACTACCCAGAGAAAACTTTGATTCATAGTTTGGTATATTTCTTGCCAGACTCCTCTCTTTGCATTGTTAACATAGTTGTGATTATACTGCATACACAAACGTTCTTCCTGCCTCACAAACTTTGTTATAATATAAACACTTTCCATGTTATAGCAAGTTCTTTATAACACTTAAATGGCTGCATAATATTCTATTTGGCCCCTTAGCAGTGAAGTGTCTTGGATTGATGAAAGAAACTGAAGAAGACACAAATAAATGGAAAGGTACTCCATATTTATGGATCAAATTAATATTGTTAAGATATCCATACTTCCCAATGCCATCTACAGATTCAATGTAACCCCTATCAAAATTCCAAGGGCATTTTTCATAGAAATAGAAAAAAAATATCCTAAAGTTTGTATGGAACTAGAAAAGACCTAGAATTGCTAAACCAAACTTGAGAAAGAAGTACAAAGCTAGAGGCATCACACTTCCTGATTTCAAACTATATTACAAAGCTATAGTAATCAGAAAAGTATGGTACTGGTGTAAAGACAGACACACAGGCCAGTGGAACATAATAGAAAGCCCAGAAATAAACCCGTGCATATATGGTTAACTAATATTTGGCAGGACAGAGGAGCCAATAATACTCAACGAGGAAAGCATAGTATTCAATAAATGGTGCTGGGAAAACTGGATAGTCTCATACAAAAGGATGAAACTGGACTGCTACATTACACCATACACAAAAAAACAACTCAGAATGGATTAAAGACTTGATATAAGACCTGAAACCATAAAACTCCTAGAACGAAACAGAGAGAAGAAGCTCCTTGACATTGCAGTGTTATTTACAATAGCCAGGATATGGAAGCAACCTAAGTGCTCATTGATAGATGATAAAGAAGATATATATATATATAAAATGGAATATTAAGAAGATATATACATATATATAGATATATATATATGGAATATTATTCAGCCATCAAAAGAAGGAAATCTCGACATTTGTGACAACATCATGGACCTTGAAGGCATTATGTTAAGTGAAATAAGCCAGGCAGAAAAAGCAAATAGTGTATGATCTCATTTACATATGGAATCTAAAAGCACTGGACTCACAAAAACAGAGAGTAGAATGGTGGTTGCATGGTGTAGAGGGATGGGGTAAATGGGGAGATATTGATCAGTGTGTACAAACTTTCAGTTATGAGATGAATAAGTTCTAGGGATCTAATGTACAACATGGTGACTGTAGTTAATGACACTGAATTATATACTTGAAAGTTGCTATGAGCGTAGAGCTTTAATGTCACCATAACAACCACCACAACACAATGGTAACTATGTGAGATGAAGGATGTGTTAACCAACCTGATTGTGGTCAATATTTTGCAATACATAGGTGCATCAAATCATTACATTGTACACCTTAAACTTACACAATGTTATATGTCAATTATATCTCAATAAAGCTGGAAAAAAACCCAACCAACCTGTGAAATGTCTTGGTGTGTTGCTCAGACAACCCTAGAAGTCTAAGTAACTCCAGTCGTTTCTTTACTCCCACTGAAAGATGAGCTTGCAGAGTTATTCTAAGAGATCACCACTAGGAGATGCACAAGATTCAAAGAAATTAGAAAGCCGAGCTCTGTGGTTTTTGTTCCACATTCATCAGAGCTTTGCAGGTTTCTTTTGTTCTAAATCCGTTGAGAATTGAGGGCAAAATGTTCGTTTCTCAGATCCCATTAGCTCACCAAAGAGAAAACAGGGCGGTTTTCCCCTAAAACAGACTGAAAGAGCTGGCCATTGAAACCCCCTCTGGTAAATTAACAATAATCCGTGTAGCATTTTGTTCCTTTCAGGGAGACCTGAAGCAGCCTTCACCAACCTGTTTCCCTAAAGGATGGTGATGAGGGCATTGCGAATGATTAGCATTTATTGTGTTTTTACTTAGCACCACACTAACAACTTTATACTCTTTATCGAATGGAATTCCCACGTACCTTTTTTCAGCTCATTAACACAACAATGTGATTATCCCAGTTGTGCCAATAATGAAGCTGAAGCATAGAGAGGTCAAGGGACTTCTCTGAGGTTAACCTGTTTAGGAAGTGGCTGAGCTGAGACTCAGACTCAAAGTCTGCAACACCAGAGCTGCACGTCTAACCCCTTTCACTATAAATGGGTTAAACTGTAAACTATGCTCCCTGGTTGTTACCCCAACTTGACAGATTAGGATCCTTCTGAAAGAGGTCAGACCTGTTAAAGGGACTCGTCCGGGTCCTAACTGGCTCAGGAAGAAGTCTAGACTAGGTGTTCCTTCTCCTGGTCCAGAGTGTCTCCTTTCTGACAGATGCTCTGGCAGCTTGAGCATCTGTAAAGGGCCCTGAGGAAGAAAGAGGAAGAGCACTTACGGAAAACTAGCAGAGGGGATCTTAACACAGGAAACAGTAGAAGACTGCTAGGTGGCAGACTCTCTTTTACCGCCAGGCCCTTGTAGGCTGTGGCCACCTTGACTGTGGCTTGGGTCATGGGGGTGACTGGAGATTGCCTGTGTTCCGGGTACTGGGTGGAACAAGCTGGGATGGATGGGGCAGATGCCACCCTCTCTGAGTCCCCTGGCTATGGAACTGCTTGGTCAGCTCTGTCAACAGTGGGAGGCAGCATTCCCTCCCTGGCAGGAACAGGTACTTTGGGCTCCTTTCTGCCACTCATGCTTCGTTTTGTCCAGAGCAGGGTTAATACAAAGCTAAAGGATCTTACAATCATATTTCTGTATGGATTTGTTTTTTGCTCTGTTTAGGCTTTTATGCCTTAGCCACTTGTATTCAAGAGAGAGACTCAGAGCTATCGCTCAGGCAACCTTTCCACTCGTCCATACCCGGCCCATCATTGTCATTATCAGCAGCTGCCTTTGCATGGATCCAGGACTTCCAAACTTGGCAGGGCAGTGGAGGCCTCCTCCTGCTGTGGGTTTAAGTCACTGCCCCCAGGAGTCTCTTTCTGCAATACACAGTGCCAAACCACAAGGAGACATGGCACAGCTACCTCCCCAGGAGGGGCCGAGGGGCCAGACCAGCTAGTTGACATCCTTGGAAACGGGATGAATGGGTACTCTCTGACAGATAGGAGTGGGTTCTCAGGTGACAAGGAGGGGGACCCCCCAGTACTTCTATCCCAAAGACACGCTATAAATGATAAATGAGAAATTCAGGCTCTAAATCTTCTCCTTTCTTTCTTTTTTATTTTTTTCACCTAAGAGCCCCGCAGTTGTACAGATAGGTAAGGCAGTTGTGTCTCTGGTTTTGTGGTCCCTTTCAGTAACCTAGGCTAAAAGAATATTGGACTGTGAGTTGGTAGTAAAGCTAGACTTAGAATAGAGCTGGCTTAACTGGTGTATGAATCCTTCTGGTCATCAGTGTCCTTTCTCAACCGACTGAGCCACCCAGGTGTTCCAATGATAACAATCTTCAAAAACACAATGTGAAGAAAGGTGTTGGGGTGGGTCCTTAATCTCCTGGGTTGTCATGGATGCAAATAGTGAGACTCTTGTCAAGGCCACCTATGTGGTGTGACCCACCGTAGGGTTTTTAAACTGAATCCACATAGAATATTCTTCAGACTTGTGTGGTAATTGCACAAAGCTGACCATTTATAACCTGCTGGGGCTTGCTTATGTGTCTTAAACACTCTTAAGACAAATAAATTGTCCCAGTGGTCTATATTAGGTGCCCCCTCCCTTTTTTTTTTCATCCCTGTGTACAGAGTTGAACTGAACTGACTGCTGGCTTTTGGTGCAAACATAATGGTCTAATTGTCCCCTCATGCCAGGGACGGGCTATGGAGCATACCCAGAGCCCTGTGGGAACCCACAGAAGGGAGGTGGCTATTTCGACATTTAGTCTGTAGTGGAGACAAGTTAACGACCCTGCCTAGGGCATTCCAGAGTTTATTTAATGATAAAATTGGCCCTGAATTCTCCACCAGGGCTTGTAAGTTCTGTGCAGTGCACGATGGGGTGAGAATGTAGTTAAACACACATCCTAAAGGCATCTGAGCTTGTGAGGAAATGGCAAATCCCCTCTGTGATTTGAAAATACCATTTACAAAATTGTGCCAAAAGCGTTTTCTTCCTAACCCAGCGTCTATAAAACAGAAAAACAAAATGGTAGCTTCATCTATGACTATACTTGTCAAAACAACTGATTAGAGAGTGACAAATTCATCGCTGATGTCATATGGATAAAGAAAATGCAGTTACCCAATCGAATTATACACACACACCTTTTACTGAATTCAGTCAAACTGATTCATTACTGATGTAGCCTAAATGTTCTATTGGCTTGAAACTCAAAATGGATGTGAAAGTCTTTCATAAAGCAGTATGCAGTCCTCAAATATCAGCTTCCTAACATTATGACTCCGGCAGCTATTGAGTTTCTAGTTTTGTTGGAGTTGGTGACAAATCCAAGTCAAAGTGTTGCCAAGGGGATGGAGCTGTTGCTAGGAGGACATCTCTAAGCTTGAGGACAGACTCCTGGGGTGTTAATAAGCACAGATGACAGGGAAATTGAGAAGAATCGGGATGTCACCTTTTGATGACAGCACCACAGCTAACACCTTATATTGATGGGCCTTTCCTTTCAAGCCTAGGGCGTTTTGCAGATGTTCTCTCATTAACTAATTAGTTAAGTTAATTAAGGGGCTTTGGGAAGGAAGGAAGGTGGGGGCAAGAAGCTGTTGGTATTCATTTCATTTTCTGTTCCTTTTGGTTTGATACAGACAGGAGTGATGATGAATGTGGCCAGGGAGAGCACGTATCAGAGTGGGAAAGGCTGTGTCTTTCGCTCTCCCTTGAGGATTTTTCCCCCTGGTCAGACTTGTACAAAAAGCAAGTGTGGGTGGGCTGACTCTGAAAACCCAGGGTGGGCTCTGCAGAGGAAAGATTCACTCTGAGAGCGGCGAGAGTATTGGCTGGGATAAGGAAGTCTTGTGTGAAACGGGTATGTGAGGACCCAACTATTTTGAAACCTGGAAAGACACTGCTTTGGAAACATATGTTGGTTTATGAAGCTAGCAGGGATTGGGCAAAGGCGTTAGGGACTCGGAGGTAGTTCGGGCAAATGATGGAGCAGGGCAGGGCCTGCAGAGAAAAGGGAAGCTAGGACAAGAAGCAGAAAGATCACGGAAAGGGTGGGGGGGAAAAGGTGAGAGAAGAATGTATACACCAAGAGTGAACCCCTGTTGTAAACCGTGGGCTTTAGTTACTAATAATGTATCAATATTGGCTTATCAGTTGTAACAAATGTGCCACACTAATGCAACGTGTCCCTAACCAGAAATAGGGGAGGCGGGTGTATGGGAACTCTCTGTAGTTTCCTCCACTTTTCTGTAAACCTAAGACTTCCCCCCAAAATAAAGTTTATTAATTAAAAAAAAAAAGAGAGAGAGAAGAGAGGAGAGACGAAGGTCGTGGGAAAGCTGAGCAAAGGGCCCCCAGTGCTGGAGCTAATAAGTTAAGTCTCTAGTTGAGCAAAGGTAGAAAGAGGGAGAGAAGTTTCAGAACGCACTGAAAAGTTCAGGGAGTAACTTGTCTAGGGTCACACAGCTCACAAGTGTCAGGGCCAGGATTTGGAAGCAAGAGGGCTAATGCTACAGGCTGGCTTTTAACCATTGGGCTTTATTTCCTGAGAGTGGCTCTCTGAATAGTTTCCTGCTTCAGAAGCAGTACTTTAAAACTCCTCATTAAGGGGTGCCTGGGTGGCTCAGTCGTTAAGCGTCTGCCTTCGGCTCAGGTCATGATTCCGGGGTCCTGGGATCGAGCCCCGCATCGGGCCCCGCATCTGGCCCCGCATCGGGCTCCCCGCTGGGCGGGAAGCCGCCTCTCCCTCTCTCACTCTCCCTGCTTGTGTTCCCCCTCTTGCTGTGCCTCTCTCTGTCAAATAAATAAATAAAATCTTTAAAACAAAAACTCCTTTTTAAGATGATTAACTATCATGAAATAGTATTTTTTTTTAAGAGAGAGAGAGCGTGCGCATGCATAAGTGGGGCAGGGGGAGGGGCAGAGGAAGATAATCTCAAGCAGACTCCCCTCTGAGCAGGGAGCCCGACTTGGGGCTTGATCTCAGGACTCTGAGATCATGACCTGAGCCCAAACTAAGAGTCTTACATTTAACCGAGTGAGCAACCCAGGTGCCCCATGAAGTAATACTTTTAATATTTTGCCTCTGTGACTAGTTTCTGCTACACCACACACTCCCTTACTCTACAAAAAACTGTGGTTGTCTGATAACATGTGTTTGCTGTGCTGGAAAGAAACACAGAAGCTGAGCCATGCTGTCAGCGAAAAAGGCAAGGACAGCAACTTTCTTTTTTTCCTTCATACAAAATCCATCTCGGGCGCATGGGTGCCTCAGTTGGTTAAGTCAGTCTGCCTTCCGCTCAGGTCATGATCCTGGAGTCCCGGGATCGAGTCCCACATCGGGCTCCCTGCTCAGTGGGGAGCCTGCTTCTCCTTCTGACCCTCTCCCCTCTCATGCTGTTTCTCTCTCTCTCTCTCAAATAAATAAATAAATAAAATCTTTAAAAAAGTACAAACTCCATCTCTGTTTGTTGTAACTAATTTAGAAATGATAAGCACAAAGAATATATGCATGGTTATTATTTCTGACTTCAAAGGGATGATAGGGATCCTTCCAGAACTATGGGCCGTTGAGTGTAGTGCAACAGATTTCCTGAGCCATGCCATGTGCCAGGCATAGGTGCAGGTGCCGAGGAAGGAAAGATAAACCAGACCCAGTCCCTGTTTTAAAGAAGGTCATGATTGGGGCGCCCAGGTGGTGCAGTTGGTTAAGTGTCCAACTCTTGGTGTTGGCTCAGGTTGTGATCTCAGAATTGTGAGATCGAGCCCTGCATCGGACTCAGCAGGGAGTCTGCTTGAGATTCTCTCTCCCTCTCCCTCTGCCCCTCTTGCTTGTGTTATTTCTCTCTCAAATAAATAAAAAAATCTCAAAAAAAAAAGTAAAGGAGGTCATGATCATGGCAGCTATGTGAAATCAAAGAGCTCTACTTTGTGTGAGAAATAAACTTGAAACTGTTTAATACTCATAACCGTCCAGTTCATACCACCTCTGGCTCCAGAGAGCTCATAGGGCTGGATGCACTACCTCTTCTAGAAGACACTGTAATACTGAATCTCAGCTGCTGAGTCTTCATCCTGAGCCAATATCCTGTTGGTGTTTACACTGTGTGAAAATGGCCCAGATGAGGAAATCAAAGCTGCGTGCAAAACCAAACCAACACACACTCTCAGAATCACGCAAGGCTCACACCACATTCTTGGCTACCTCCAGCCTTGGAGAGACATAGGGAAGGAAGCTACTTAAGCACTGATGGATTCAACCTCAAATAACTCTGGATCCAGAGTCCCTGTTCTGTGCCAGATATGATGATGACAGGCTGGGGCCTTGCGGAGCCTGCAGGGCTTGGCTCACCCAGCTATGGTGTTCCTAGATGAGCTGGGCTCAGCTTATCTCCACGCCTTCCATCGAGGCCCAAATGAATGATCATACACCCATGGTGACTCAAGGAGTAGCACTTCAAAGACTTAGTGACGTGAATGTAATCTTTCTGTCAGAGTTCATAGGGACCACCGACTGGACAGATCTGCTAGGCGCGAGCGGCAGCCCCTCACCCAGCGGTCAGTCACAGGGGTGTGCAAGCAAGACGACTTGTAAGTACACACTGCACAGGTATAGTGTTATCAGAGACGGGTGGTTGCTAACTTCTCCCAAGTCTTTACCTGCAGTTGAAAAGTATGAGGCACATCTCAAGTAATCCATTTAGCAAATGTTATGCACCTACTATGTGTCAGACACAGTTCTAGGTATTAGCGATACAGCAATGCACAAAACTGCAGGCCATTGCATATGTCAATCATATTTTGGTGAAGTGATTTCTTTTGTAAATGTAAGTCATTGTGGAGCTTACATTTGTGTGTGTGAAAGACAGAGTGGAGTGCGATGGAGAAAATTAAAGAAAGACAAGAGGGGAATAGGATTGCTGTGGGTGGGGATGAGGTTGCAATTTTCAACAGGGAGGCATGGATGGAGGGGATGGAGTCAGTCATGTGATTCCCTGGGGAGGCGCATTCTGGGCCGAGGGCAGAGTAAAGGGCAAGGCTCGGAGGCAGGGCACTTTTAGCAAAGCCAAGAAATATCCAGTAGGGCATTGCATGGGGGTAGAGCAAGGAAGGGGCTGATGGAGGGAGATGAGCTCAGAGAGGTCCCACAAAGCCAATGCAATGGGAGAAGGGAACCCATGGCAAGGTTTGGGCAGAGGGAACAACAGAGTCTGATTTCCATTTTAGGAGGATGATTCTGGATGCTCTGCTGAGAAGAGACTCTACGCAGCCAAGGGTAGAAGTAAGGAGATTAGTTAGAGGTTATTTCAACAACCCAAATGCAGATGATGGTGGTTTGGATGAAGGCAGCAGTAGTGGAGGTGGTAAAAAAATAGTTGGATTCTGGATACATTTTGTAAGTTGTGTCAACATGATTTCACAAGAGAGCAAATGTAGGACATTAGTGAAAGGAGTCAAGCATGTGTGCTCCAGGAAGGGTGAAATTGCCATGGACTGAGATGGGCAAGAATGGGGAAGAGTACATCCCAGAAGCTTCACTCAGGACATGTGCATTTGAGCTGTTTTTTAGACATGCAAGGGGAGATGGTTACTTTATACAAGTCTGGAGTTCAGGGGACAGGTCTGGGCTAGAACTAAGTTGTCTTTTTCCACAGACAGGGGGTATTTACAGCCTTAAGCCTGGGTGAGCTCACCACGGTGGTGAGTGTAAATAGAGAGAAGACAGAGTGGGGTCCTGGGGCTCGCTCCTCACTCCAGCCAGTGGGGGCGGGGGGGGGTAGGGCTGTCCCACAGCTGTGGAGTTGTTCCGCAGGGATGAGAATATTCAGCTTTTATCATCTTGAAAAAATGATTATTTCAGCCCAGAATGTAAGAATCAGCGGGGCATTAGAGATCATTTCAAGCAGAACAACTTTATTTTAGATAGGAAGAAACTGAGCCCTAGAGCAAAGAAGTGAAATGCTCCCCATAGATAAGGTCTTCTGTGGCTCCTAGCTATAGAGGTGATGCGAGTGTGCGTGTATGCGTGTGTGTGCGTGTGTGCGTGTGTGTGCGTGTGTGTGTGTGTGTCATGGTAAGGGTGGAGGTGTTCCTCATGTGTTGGGTGCCTTCTCCCATTTGCTGAACCGGTAACTGAGCCCGCCTTTCCTCAGATGTGGACCCCCCCAAGAGCCATGGGATCTGAGAAATGGAGGTTAGGCTATGGAGGAGCTAAGATGGGATAACCCCCCCTTCTTTACTTTTTCTTTCTGTGTATGTATGTGTGTGTGTGTGTGTGTTTTAAGATTTTTTATTTATTTGACAGAGAGAGACACAGCGAGAGAGGGAACACAAGCAGGGGGAGTGGGAGAGGGAGAAGCAGGCTTCCCGCTGAGCGGGGAGCCCGATGTGGGGCTCGATCCCAGGACCCTGACATCATGACCTGAGCCGAAGGCAGATGCTTAACCAACTGAGCCACCCAGGCGCCCCTGTATGTGTGTGTTTAAACTTAAACCTAAATAGGCAGGTTCTGAGAAGTCATGCATGAGCGGCATCACCCTTTTTCAGAGACCAGAGGGCAGGCTGGTGGCAGATAGAAGAGGAAGTTACCCTTGTGTCCTGGGACCACAGTGGCGGGGGGTGGGGAGGAGGGTGGTGCTGGAGGGCTGGCAGGGACGACAGGGCAGACAGGTCACCAGCTTGCTTTCATCCCTTCCTCTCTTTGGAAGAACTTGTGCTCTTAGATCTTATAACAAGTTCCCTTTAGAAGATGATTAGGTCTCCTATCTTAAATACTTGTGTGGGATTATTATATTCCTGTGTTGGTTCTTCCAGAAGCATGTACACTTGTGGCCTTGTATCTTCCATGGCAGAATGAAAGTCTTTGTAATGGTGAGGGTGTGGTGGAAGGGGGTGGTTGGTAGGGTTAGATACCATGGAGATTAATAAGAGCATGGGCTACAGACACAAAACAGTTTTAGATTTTGGTTCTGCCATTTATTAGCTGTGAGATCTTGGGCAAGTCATGTACCCTTGAGCCTGGATTTCCTGTGAAGGGCTGCTGGGAAGATGAAATGAGATCATGTATGTTTAAGACGAAGCACAATAATTCATTACACATAATGAATTAATGATGGAAATAACAAAGTTTCTGGCTGCCTAGGCTCTGGGGTTGTAGCCTGATCTTCAGCTAGCATGCACACTGGTTATTGATTGCTGGCCCCCGTATGGACTGGTTGTTGCTCATGGTCTGGAGGATTCAGGAAAAACATGAATCTTAACTAGGGCCTTCAAAGATGGGTAGAATGATTTTTTTTTTCAACCAGAATCAGAAACCCACCAAAACAATCCGAAGTCATTAATTTTTTTTTTAGCAATCAATTCATTTTGAAAAATGCATATTAGCAAGAAATTAAACATTTCTTGTTTGAACAGTTATCTATTTTGAAGACTCTTTAAATAGAAAATATTTGGGTCACATTTTTAACAGAAGCCCTAAAAGTATAAGCCATTAATTTAGTTCTGACTTTCACTGCCTGAGAGATTCAGGAAAAGAGAAGAAGATTTATTGTTTTGAATATTTTAGTCAGGACAAAAAAAATGGGCTTTTGATATTTTTAGTGGTCTCTTTAGAATTTCTGGTGCAGAAGATTTTCATGAGGAATTTATTTCCCCAATTTTATCAATCGGTTGTAAAACAAAAATCCTTAAATAGTGAAAGGGTTCCTGAACTCCCTAAACCCATCAGCTGCTAGAGCAGTCACAATGACATTGGAGTTATATATCAAAACTGTTGCAACACAAAGTGAATTTTGTCCCCTGGGGAGCTCGCAGCTGGTTTGTTTCAAGTTTACTGAGGTTTGAAACATTCTGTTGAAGTCAGTTTAAATCGCCCTTGTTCGTTTTCCTAAGTGTACATGTTTGCACGTTTGTCTTTGTGGTTGCTGTTAGTGCTAAGATTCATAGCTGATCCCTCCGCCAGCATCAGGGGAGGCTTCAGCTCTGTGTCTCTGAGGTAACCATAATAGCTGAGTTTGCATTTGTGATGTTAATGGACTAACCATCCCAATTAAGAGGCAGGAATTGCAGAATGGATCAAAGGGCAAGACCCAACTTCATGACTAGGAGAGATGAACTTGAAATATTACGGTACAGATAACCTGAAAAGAAATGATGGAACAAGATGTGCCTTTAACATCAGCATGTGAAGGGTGAGGTGGCTGTATTAATATCAGATAGAATAGACTTTAAAAAAAAAGAGTATTGCCAGAGATAAGAAGGCATAATAAGGAAAACAAAACAAACATAAAAGTGCATGTGCCTAAAAACAGAGCCTCAAAATACAAGAAGCAAACATTGACATAATTATAGAGAGATAATTCCAGAATTTTAGTGGGAGACTCCTGTCTCTCAGGAACTGATAAGGACAACTAGCCAAAAATCAGTAAAGATATAGAGGGTCTGAACACATTATCAACTGTCTTAAACTAATTAATAATTATGAGACCCGCTCACTCAACAACTGCAAAATAAACATTCATTTTAGACTACAGTACACAATTGTTTTATTGTATATGGTATAGTCACCACTGTATACCATAGTGGGGCCATACAAGAAGCCTTAATAAATTTACGAGGATCGAAATAGTACAGATTTTCTCTGACCCCGACGAAATTAATTAGAAATCAATAACATTAAGATATCTGGGTGAATCCCAAATGTTTTGCAATTAAAAAACACATCTTAAAATATTGTTGGGTCAAAGAAGAAGTCATAAAATAAATTAGAATATATTTTTAACTCACTGATAATGAAAGGACAATACATTAAAATTTGTGGGATGCAACTAAAGAAGTACGTACAAGGAAATTTGTGATTTAAATGCTTATAGTAGAAAAGGAAAAAGAACAGTGATCTAAGGTACTGCCTCAAGATGCTAGAAAAAGAAGAGTAAAATAAATCCAAAATAGATGAAAGAAAGAAAATAATTATGGCAAGGACAAATATTCACGAAACAGAGACTAATGATCCCAAAGTAGGTTCTCTGAAAAGATCAACAAAATAAATGAACTCTTGGTTAAACTGATGAAGGAAAAACCATAAATCACCAGTATCGAGAGTACAAGAAGAGTTATCACTGTAGATCTTACAAATATTAAAAAGATAATATGAGAAGATTGTGAACAAATGTATACCAAAAATGAGAAGATTTGGGTGAAATAGACAAAGTTCTTGAAAAATACAACTAAAATTGATATATGAAGCAGAAAAATCTAGATAGCCTCTTTATCTAATGAAATTGAATTAATTATCAAAAACCTCCACACAATGAAAACTATAGGCTCAGATGGTTTTACTGGTAAATTCTGTAGAATATTCAAAGGGAAAATAGAGAAGAGAACATTTTTCCAGCCCAGTTTTTGAGGCTGGCATAACCCTGACACCAAAAGAATTAAAAATAAAATTCAGACCATTATCCCTCATAAGTCTAGTTGCAAGAATCTTTAGAAAGATTTAGTAAATTAAATCCAACACTATATAAAAAGAATAAGACAACATTTTTTTTTGTAGAAATTGAAATGCTGATTCTAAAATGTAGGTAGAAATGCAAATGACTTAAAAAAGCCAAAGGAATAAAAAAAAAAAAGAACCAAGTTCAAAGACTTATACTACCTAATTTTAAGACTTACTACAAGGGTAGAGTAATTAACACAATGGTATTTGTGAAAAAATAGTCATAAAGATCAATAGAAGCAAAATAGATCGAGAAGAGAACAGAGTCCAGAAATAGTCCCCCATATGTATGTTCAATTGATTTTTGGCAAATGGTGCTGGAGTAACCAATTTCCACATGAAAAGAGAAAACATCAGCACCTATCTTTCTCCATACACAAAATTAATTCAAAATTAATTAAAGACCTGCTTGTAAAAGCTAACACTATAAAAATTTTAAAAGAAAATGTGGGAGAAATTTTTTTTTACTTTGGATAGGCAAGAATTTCTTAGATACAACACATGAAGCACAAACTACAAAAAAAAAATAGATAAATTGGATTTCATTAAAATGGAAACCTTCTGGGGCGCCTGGGTGGCTCAGTCGGTTAAGTGGCTGCCTTCGGCTCAGGTCATGATCCCAGGGTCCTGGGATCGAGCCCCATATCAGGCTCCTGGCTCAGCAGGAGGCCTGCTTCTCCCTCTCCCTCTGCCTCTCTCCCTGCTCATGCTCTCTCTCTCTCTGTATCGCTGTGTCTCAAATGAATAAATAAAATCTTTAAAAAAAAATGGAAACCTTCTGCTCATCCGGAGACACCATTAAGAACACAAAAATGCAGGCGATGGAATGGGAGAAAATATTTGCAATGTATATACCTGACAAACGACTCAATTCCAGAATATATACAGAATTCTTCTTACCACTGAATAAGGAGACATACAATTCAGTTTTAAAAATGAGCAAAAGATCTGCACATGTAAATATAAAATGGTTCAATTATTTTGGAAGAGTATAACCGTTTTTTAAAAAGTTAAACATGCACTTACTATACAAATCAGCATACCTCTCTCTCCTAGGCATTTATCCAAGAGAAATAAAAACTGACATGCACAGAAAGATTTGTACACAAATGTTCGTAGCATCATTATTCATGATAGTCCAAAGCTGAAAACAACCCAAATGCCCATCAATATTTGCTGATTGGGCAAACAAAATGTGATATGTCAAGGTGATGAAAAATTATTCGGTAATTAAAAAGAATGAACTACTACTGATAGATGTAGTAACATTGAAGAATTTCAAGTCATTACGCTGAGGGAAAGAAGCCAAACACAGGAGTGCATGCTATATGATTCCATATATATAAAATTCCAGAAAATGTAAACAAATCTATAGTGATGAAAAGCATACCAGTGGAGGCTGGGGTGGAGAGAAGGAAGAATCTTTTGAGGGTGATGGAAATGTTTTGTATTTCGATTGTAGTGGTGGTTTCATGTGTATATATAATTGTCAAAAGTCGTCCATTCTCAACTTTAAATAGATGCAGTTTATAGTATTTTAATTATAGTTACATAGGTTGATCTTAAAAAAGAAATCCTTTAATAATATTTAAATAATCCTTTAAATAATATTTCATTTTCTACCATTGACACTATAGAGCTCCATGTTAGAATAAGGCTGATGAATTAGACTAATGAATCATCATCTCTGCAGCATTATAATAGAAACCCCAGCATTAATTCAAAAACTTCAGAGTTTAAAAAAGAGAAAATATGTTAGTGATTAAAACCAATTGACTTTTCATATCCTGAGAATAAAGGTTAAATACCCTGCAATGGATTATTTGCAGAGAAATGTTTCTAAATAGTATTTGAAAATCTTTTCTCTCTTATGTCTTTAAAAGAAATAAAATCATAAAAATAATTTTTAATGTCTTTAAACATAAAATGTAAGAATTTTAAACACGATAACAGTTTTTGTTTGTTTTTGATGCTAGAACACATAGTTTAGTCTATAGTTTCATAAATATATAGGCTCACACTCAAACATGATTTAAGTCATTTTAAAATCTATTTGTTGAGAAATTATATTTTATGTTATATAATTAAGTTAAGCACTTATGTTACTTGTTAAATGGTGAAAAGATAGATGTTTTCCTTGATTTATTATAAACATTAAATATAGTAATAAAATCAATTTAATACAACTTTAGTAATATACTGATATAAATGAAATATGTATAATAAAGAATTTGGCTGGTTTTTGTCTCCTTTCTGGGGAAGTAACCTCTAAACCCTTGGAATTTCTGGATTGATAGAAGTGTCTTTGTCTTTCATGGGGGGACCCTCAGACAATCCCCAGTAGTTTATGATAATGAGATGATACATAATGGGGGCTGGTCACCCAGAAATGTCATCTGTCTGATTAAAGGGTTGGGCTTTGAGCTACATGTTATCAGCCCAACCTCCATATCAGTCCAAGCTCTGGAGAGAGGAAGGTGACTGGAGAATGAATCACATGGCCAATGATTCCATTTGCTCATAATAATAAAATAAATAAAATAAAAACTCTGGGCACTAAAGTTCAGGTGAGCTTCCTCGACTGCTTGTGGAAGAGCAGATTCTCACTCTGTGACCCAAATGTGCTACTACTTCCTCTTGGATGGTTTTTTTGGGGGGGGTAGATATTCATGTTATTTTATGACTGTGGTGGTCATGTGCTATTTTAGCTTATTACCCACTTCTTTTTTGTAATAGACTCTGAATTCTGTTCAGAGTTCATTCCTCTCCATCTTCCCAGCCCCCCATCCATCCATACCTTTGTTTTTGGGACAGATGACCACAACCAACTACAGACCCAGGGTGTGCCATTTTAGTTTAAACCAAATCAGCACATTCCTTTTCCCTGATCACAGTAATCACTCATGTGACCTATTTTGGCCCAATGAGCTGTGGGGAGACATTTTTTAGGGGCCTCTGAGAAAGAAATTTTCTTGAAATTTCAAAAACACCTATCTGACAACACACTCTTTTCCTGCTGGATGTTAATGGGAAAGTAAGCAGCTCTGAAAGCTTTTGGCATCCATCTTCCAGCCACAGAATGAAACTTTAGGTTGAAGAAGACACTAAAGAAGGCAGTTTGGTTAGCAATGTTGAACTGCTAGATCAAACCTCACCTGAAGTTCATATGACCTCTGAAATTTTTAGCTATGTGGGTCAGTGCATTCCCTTTACTTTTCCATTCAATGTGGATGAGTGTTTTCTGATACTTATATGATTTTTCTGATACATCATATCATTCTTACAACAGAGAAAAGGGATGGGCGTATTGGATCTATGTGGCTGTTTAAGCACACTTCACCACCTCTGCCCCACCTTCTAAATCCCTTAAAGTGGGTGGCTCAGTTTGTTAAGCGACTGCCTTCAGCTCAGGTCATGATCCCAGAGTCCTGGGATTGAGTCCCACATCGGGCTCCCGGGCTCAGTGGGGAGCCTGCTTCTCCCTCTGACCCTCTGACCCTCTCCCCTCTCATGCTGTTTCTCTCTCTCAAATAAATAAATAAATAAAATCTTAAAAAAAAATCTGTAAATCCCTTGAAGTGAGAGAAAAAATATATCCACTAAAGGTTAGACCCCCTACTGTCCAGGGAAACAAGAAAGGGCAACATGTACATATCAGAAATTGTGAAGAATTTCCTGGAAGATGAAAAGTAATAGTATTGAATTGATAAGAGTTGAGAAAACCCCCACCTTAAAACACACAGAGAAAATGGTTAGGGAGATAAGAGCAGTTCCTGAGAAATTTTAAGAGGACCAAGAACATTTGAGGAGCTTTGTGGCAATAGGTGGGTCATTATTACTGAACAGGGGCCACAGGTCACAGGGGTGGAGGTAGGGGAGTGGGGCATACTCTCCAGCTCAAAACACTGAGCTCTGCACACAGGGGTATGAAGTGCTGACTGGGAGGGTTCCTAGTTAGACTCTTGGAACCTTGTAGAAGGCATAAAGTCAACCCTCCCATTCAGGCCATTGGGGGTGGGGTGGGGAAAGCCCTCTACAACTGCAAAGCTATGGAAATAGAGCTTCTCAAGCCTTCCTTCATAGAGATGAGTGGGGAAATTCAGGAGTACCAGATATATGGAGAAAGTCAACAGCAAGAAGAGGGGTTCCAGATGAATGAACAAATCTGTAGACCCTGGATGAAATAGAAAATTCAAAGAACAAAAAAGAATTCTATTCTTAAAAGAATTCCATTTTCTATCTTTGGAAAAAAAAATACCCAATATATATTGCATTCATAAAGAAAGGAATAGGCAGCTATAAGAAAGTAACTATCAGAGATGGGAAGGTTTTTGAAAATTGAAAATAGGGTTGCCAAACCAAACCAAACAAAATTCAACAGAAGACATGAGGACTCAAACGAATTTGACTCAAGACTGAAATAGTGATCTAGGGATAAGAATGAGGTTAGGTGGGAAGAAAGGGGGTTTCTTTTTAAATATTTCTGTGTATTGAGTCTCTTTTTATTTTTTATTTTTATTTTTTTATAATTTTATTTTATTATGTTAGTCACCATACATTACATTAGTTTTTGATGTAGTATTCCATGATTCATTGTTTGTGTCAAGTCTCTTTTTAAAAAAGAAAATATTAGTTGAGTAAAAGAAAAAAGAAAATAATTAAAAAATTGACTCAATAATTCTACTTTTGGTAGTTACTTTCAAAAATTAGTTTTAATGAGATCACTCCAGATGCAGATAAAAATGTGCATACAAACGGATTTAATAATCTTTATATTTGTAATAGCAAAATATTGGAAGCCACCTAAATATTGAACAATAGCAAAATGGTTTAATAAATTGGTAGGCATCCATATGATAATATGTTATGCTATTATTAAGAAATCATGTTTTTATAGAATATACATGTGGGGAAAACATGCAAGCTATGTTGATAAAAATAGAATAAAAACGAAGTGTTTTCAGGCTACAATCAAATGTTCATTGTGATTATGTCTGGATGATATTGGTTTTTACTTCTGTATTCTCTACACTTTTTATATTTCAAATCTATCACTAATTTACTTAGAAAATGCTCTTATAAAAGAAAAGGGAAAAATGTGGTAGCAAGAAGAATATGGATGGAGTCTACATAGTCACTCTGTCTTGTTCCCCGAGGTGGATATTTCACTGAATCTCTGCGCTGGGCTAGATAGAAGCCCTAGATGGAAGAAGATTCTCTTGCTTTCTGCAAAAAAAGTATGTCTGCTTTTTGTAGAGTTTTTGTTTGTTTGTTTTGGTTTGTTTTGGTCTCATTCAGAGCAACATTGCCATGCCTCCACTCAAATAAATCATCTTTATCTCGACCAACTCATTTAGTAGGAATAAAATTTTTATGCACTAGTGTATGGGGTCACACACACACACACACACACACACACACACAATCTGTTCTTGTGTTTTCCAGCTAACCAGTGTTGAGAAGTGTTAAGTTTTTCTCCTTTATTTTAGCCCACATCTGGTAGTTTGAAAGAATGCATGCACCAGATCATTTTGTAAAAATATGATAATTTGTTTTTGATCTGGACCTTGTAAAATTTTAATTAATTGGTGCTTTCTCACATTGTAGTTGTTTTTACAGATGAAAGATTATTTATCCATTGAATTACAAAGTATTTTCTTTTTCTTTTTTATGAGTTGCTATTTGATGTTTGCAGTGTCCTTGTAACACATAGGCATGGCACTCATTTTTCCCCACAGTTACTTGACTAGAATGATAATATCATTATTCCTCATAGTAGCTCCCCTCTTTCTTCCATGTAATCAATGAAGAGATCACAGTAATTTTGAGAAGCCCATTGAAACAGGACATTGATTTATTCAAAACTGGTTTTTAATGTGAGAATTCAGGGCCACTCAACACGATATGGAGCTTTATTTTCTTTGCAAATCCATTTGATAAATCACCACTTTATGTTTAATTATAGGACCTTTCATCCCCTCTGCCTCCCTGGTTTTCACGAGCTCAGTTTAGTGTAGTAGAAAAAACATGGCTTTGGGGGCAGACTGGCTTCAGTTGGAATTCTGGCTCCATTATGTCCACACTGTAGAATTCTGGAAAAGTTACTTCTCTGAGCCTCTATTTATCTGTAAAAAGAGGATAATATTAAGGACTAAGGAGAAACAAAAATATAAGCTAGTATAGAACCTGGATCTGAGTTGATTAACTGTTTCTAATTATGTATACTTTGCTACGACTATTGTTTTTCAATATTAGGGGGCTTGGTATTCCATTTCACTGAATTGCAAGTTGGGAGGCCTTAGATCTCATCTGTTCTAACACTGGCTTGTTGCAATGGCTCTGGGCCTGTTTTCCCTTCTGTAATATGGGGAGGTTGGGGGAGATAATTAAAGCTCCTCCCAGCCCAGAGTAGGAATTTTGAATAAAAGTCTTTTACGTTGAGTGGAGGGTGGTGGGGGGATGGGTTGGCCCGGTGATGGGTGTTAATGAGGGCACATTCTGCATGGAGCACTGGGTGTTATACGCAAACAATGAATCATGGAACACTACATCGAAGACTAATGATGTAATGTATGGTGATTAACATAACATAATAAAAAAAATAAAATAACAAAAAAACCACTTTTACTTTGCAGTGTCACCTATGTGCCAGGCATTATAGCCATGTCAGAAGCAAGATTGGGTCAGGCTGGCCTGTGGAATTAGCAATATGTACTACTTGCAATAAGTATCTTTGTTGTTGGAGTCTGATTCATCTTCTAACCATCTTTGGAAGTTGGGGGGCACGTCTTAATGTCTCAACTATCATGGACTATTCAGGGAATGAGATTTAACCATAACTCTGGGGTTGCTTGGAGCCCAAGAGTCTTGTGGGGAAAACATGTCAACTCTCCATTTTTGGAGTTTTGATATGTACTGAACTTAAAACGTACTTAAAGGGTCTGTAGGAAGCCAGAATGAAGAGGACAACAAAACCCTGAGTAAAAAACCCACTGGGTGTGAGGAGGAGTTTTGGCAGGTTGGACCAAGCTGGGCAGCAGGGCCTAAGTATCAGAGTTTGAGATGATGTGTTTATCAACCCAGACACAGCCTTTCCTCCCCAAATACACCTGCACACCACCACCACCTCCTTCCCAACCCTGTGGAGTGTACCCACCCTACAGAGATTGGGGCTGTGTTGCCAAGGAGAGAACCAGAAGGACTCAGCAGCTCTGTGTGGGAATCCCCTCTGCAGGAGATCTTGTGAGAAGCAGATGTCCCCCAAGTGGCTAGAGAGGGAGAAGAACAGCCCAGCTTGGTGGTTTAGGGACCAGTTGGCCTTGAGTGGGTAGTGGCCTGCAAGTGATGGAGTGACAGTGGTCAGCAGGGCTAGACAGAGAGGGCAGGCAGAAACCATGATCACATATGTGACACCCTATCCTGTTCTTTGTGACTACTAAGGGAATCAGTCCAAGGATCCACCAACTGGTGGCCATTTGGGTGACAGTCCTGTGAATTCTTGGGGCTGGTTGGGGAAAGTACTTCCCCCTAAAAGTTGGACTTATGCATGTGTGTATATGAGGCAGTGGTAGTGGTGGTGATGCTTTGAGACTGAGTATTGAGATTTGGATCTTATTTGTAAGCATCTGGTGCTCATTGGTTGGTCTAGCTTGGTATGTACTGGTTGCCCCAGGGTTTAGAATCATGACTTCCTGTGGTTACTTTCTAGTTTATCTTTTCTCTAGAAAGGACATGTTGCCTGCTATATGCAAAAGCTGGCAATGAATGCTGTGGAAGCTATGGTCCTGCCTTTGGCTACTCCGCATTGTCCGCACTGCCTGGTCTCACGATCCTTCCTCCCCACGAGAGAAACTGCTTCTAAGGATGAACTTAGATATTTCTCCACAGACAACATGAGTGGTAGATTAGAGCAGTTCTACAATGTTATTGTTAAAAATATCATTTTTCTTTGAGAAAAATCGGAGCAAATAGATAAGCAAAGAAAAAAAAGAGGAAATAAGAAAATTATTCCATGTAGAGCTCACTATTGTCAATTGGGTATAAAGTCTTATAGTCTTCTTTTTAGGCATATTTATTCTTTCAACAAACATTGAGTCTGCTGCATTTGCAAAGATGAATCACTCTGTATATGCCATTTTTTAATTTGCTTTTTCACTTAACAATACACTGTGAATAACTTTTCATGGATAAACTTCAAATCACTCCTCAGCTGGGTCCTGCAAATCGCCTGACACTTTTTCCTGGGGATGCTCTCTTTAATTAAAACTCAAGTTCCAGGGGTGCCTGGGTGGCTCAGTCAGGTAAGAGTCTGACTCTTGATCTCAGCTCAGGTCTTGATCTCAGGGTCATGAGTTCAAGCCCCACATTGGACTCATCGCTGGGCATGGAGCCTACTTAAACACACACACACAACCCCTCACGTTCCATGCACACATCTTTCCCCTCCATCTCTAAATTTGCTTATTCCAAGAAGCCCATTTGTTAAAAATTATGACCAGAAGGATTGAAAAGAAGAGAAATCTTTCTTTCCATTTAAGAACCACATAAAAATGCTCTGAATGTATATTTGACATTATCATCTGCTTCACAGATTTCTTTGGCTGGTCTCCATTTTAATTGTTGTGCTCTCTGCCACATGGACTCGACGAAACTCTCATCTTGCCTTCACGGGGGAGGTGAAGCAGAAGAGAGCTGGCAGGTAGTGGAAGCAGGAGTGGGGGCAAGGAGGAGAGTGGACAGCAACAACTACTTGTTCCCCGCCCAGGGGCGGGGGTTCATGTGAATGTCAGCATTGCTCTAGCAAGGAATCTTACACTAAGAAGATTGACCTTGGAGGCAAATTTGCCTTTTACTTCAGACCAAACAATCTAAATGGACCGCATGGAGGCTCTCCTTTTTGGGGGACAATGTTTTCTGCAGAATATTGATAGGTTTCACACATAACCAAAATGGGTTCTGTCCTCAAGCAAACTTGGGAAATACTATATTTTAGTTAAGCACATTGCTTCTGTGCAGTACTTTCCAGAGCATTCGGCATGCTAATAGGCACGGTGACTCTCCAAGAGAGGGAAGTAGTCAAGTTTTCTTAAGCTCACAGACTCTTTTTCGACATTGGATGTACACATATGAACAACTTTGGAAAATGCTAGCCTTAGAAGTACGGTTCTCTACTGATGTGGAAGTCAGGAAAACACAAAAAAAGGGGTTTTATTGTTCTCCTTTGGATGGAGATCTTCTCCTATAATTTGCCTTTCTAGGTCAAAAGCTACCTTCTAATTCGGAGGTGGGAGTGTGTGTGACAGAAGTCATTCTTGGCGATTTTAAGCGAGAAACTCTAAGCCGAGATGCTTTCTTGAGCAATCTCTGAGTCAAGTCAGTTCTCTCCTTACCTCGCTTGCTTGCAAACTTTGCAAAATAACAGGTGCTGGCCTGAAAAATGTTTTTATAGGTCTTGGTTCCTTCCCTCTTCTAACCTTTAAACTTTTCTCCTTTATGGGGTCTGTCATCCTGGAATGAGACCCATGCAGTCTTCCTAAAGCTAGCTAAAGAAAGGGCTTTCTAGTCGCCCTCCCACCCAACCTTCTCTTCCCACAGCCAGTGATTTATTACCGGAGGCTGAGTTGGGGAAAGTCCTAATGAGCCCCGGGCTGTGCTTGGAGCTGCCTTTAACCACAACTATTCTTATCAAAAAAACTTACTAGAAAACCAAGACCCCAGAAGAGGACCTCTCCTGGAGGAGTGGCGGGTGTTTAAAAAAGGAGGCGGGGCAGCATTCCTGGTCATCTATAAATTAAAACAAACAAAGGAAAAAAATCACATCCAACTGTAGCCGTTTGCTCCTGTAAGAGAAGGAGTGTAATTCAAAGAGGTTTATGTATTTTGGCGGAGGCTGGGGTGTGTGTGGGAGTTTAAAAGCATAGAATAACAGGACCAGGAATCAGCTCCAGCCGCTGGCCAGCCCCGAGCCAATTGTTTTTCTTCCATCTTTATCCCCATTTGATCTCTCCCGTGTCTGAGACACCAGGGGGTGTTGAAAGAAGGACCGCATGTGTCCATGATAACATCTTACATTTCATAATTAGGAACCATTTCAAAGCTCAGTTGTGTATTATATTCTGTCTTGTTCTTCCACCAAGCCCGTGAGCAAGCATAGGATTTATCCCCATTGTATAGATGAGGAATTGAAACAGAGAGAGAAGCCTGAAATCATAATGCGGGGGGTTCACGGAAGAGCCAGGAGGGGACTGTGCGTTCCCAGTGGCGGGGGTGGGGGGGGTGGGGGGGCAGGCTTTTCTGGTCTTGGGCCCTCTGGGTTCCCATGCTGGCTGGCCTCTGGGCCTTGACATCTCAAGTGAAAAAGAACTAACCTTTGGTTCTGATCACCCCTTACTTTAGGTTGGATCAAGATCATGAAGAGTGTTTATTAGAAAACGTTTTCTGAGTCACCTCTCAGCACCAGGGCTGGAGCTGAGATTGTGAAAAATAAATGAAGACGAGCCAAATGAGACCAGGCAAAGGCCATTTATCCAGAGCTTGCTATCACAAGGGACTCAGTCACCATTCTGTGTGTTTGGCAGAGACTCAAAGGCAGTCAGAGGTGGGGAAAAGCTTTGTAGTGGAAAAAAGGGAATGGTTTAGGAATGCCCTGTTGGAGGCCAGGGGCATGGGGAAGCTTAGGTGGGCTGACATCCTGTGCGATTAGTGAGGGGTCCATATTTGACTTTCTCTGGTTGGTCTTACGTTGGAAGTGAAAGCAAAAATAAGAGAAACTGTCGGTCATTAATCAAGTCATGGCCATTTGGACTGATGGCCACAGGGGTTATGTTTTGGCTTCCTGAGCTGGTTATTATAGATGGTAGGTTGTTTTTCTGGGCAGGTTGCTGCAGGTTGCGGGTCACAGGTCTGTTTTTATATATAGTCTGGCCATTGTCTGTTTACATATTCAGTTTCTCAGGATGGAGTGAGGTGAAGGAACAGGGAGGGGATCCGGGAAGGGCAGGGAGGCGAGGGCTCTGGCACCACCTGGGACTTACTAAGTTTGCAAATAATTGTAATGCAGGGGAATGCTGCTTACTGTTTCCCAGGTAGGGATCTCTTAGATGTTATTAACAAGTATAGACCCGAACCTCTGCCACCTGGTCCTGGATACTTTGGGTATTTCTTGGTTCCATTCTGGTTCCATTTTCACTGGAGGAAATGGGGACGATTTCTAATAGGAGGAGAATAAGGAAGAAACTTTGAAGAGTGGATAGATTTTTGTTTTGCATAAGTTAAAAGTGTTCTTGAAAGTGGAATGTATAGGGTAAAATAAATTGTGTTCACAGAATGGCAAATGGCTTGTTATAAGAGTAAGATCTTAGGGGGTAAGATTGGAGGGACTTTGAATGTCATTCTCAGGAGCTTGGATTTTATTGGTCTGGGAAGTCTTAATGTTTTTGAATAGGATTTGAAATGAATTGTGTACTTAGGAAGATTACTCTGGCAGAAAGATATTGGTTAACTTTGAAAAACAAGGCAAGGTTGAACATGGAGAAACTAGTCTTTTAAGTTTTCAACAACTTAGAAAGAAGTTTGAACAGAAGTCATTGTATCTTTTGGAAGGCAACTGTCATTACACTCCAAATTAAATGTTTCTGGACATCCAACTTTCATATGCGCATGAATCATGAAACTGTTCTAGATCTTACATTAGGTTTCTGAAGCTATTCCTCAAGGCTTAGCTGTGAGCCCTGGTGGAGCCATCAACAGCTAATCCTAAAATGCAGCTGGTAACAACAGGCAAGATAGAGAGGGGGAGCTATAGGGACGGAAGGCAGGAAGAACCAGTTTAAGGAGCAAGGAAAGACAGCTTACTTTATTTAGCAAAGGGCCGCAGGGCATAGGGTGGCTTAGTATACCGCAAAATGAGGGGAGAAACAAAATTATTATTATTATTATTTTTAAAGATTTTATTTGTTATTTATTTATTTGAGAGAGAGAGAAAGATAGCGAGAGAGAGAGAGAGAGCACAAGCATTGGGGAGAGGGAGAAGCAGGCTTCTCGCTGAGCAGGGAGCCTGATGCGGGGCTCAATCCCAGGACTCTGGGATCATGACCTGAGCCGAAGGCAGACACTTAACCTACTGGGCCACCCAAGCACTCCACAAAATTATTTTATCATAATATGTCCTTAAGAATCTTGGGTTATTAGTTTAAAAATATTTAAAATTATGCAAAGGTTTGACTGTATTTGTGTTGCTCTAAAATCCTGGGTTCAGGGGTAAACATCTAATATTAGGTTATTTACTTGTAAATGTTCTAAAAGCCTTCAAATAAATGCAGAATCTCTGATCTGATTCACGAATTAATCTTACTGAAATAATCAGATGAGTTTTCAAAGCTGTGTGCATGAGGATTTTTTCACATTTATAATAGTAAAAAGAGACACAAGGAAATAATTAATACATGAAGATATATTTAAGCTATGATATATTATGTAGCCTTAAAAATGATATGACTATATGTCGACTTGGAAAGACAACCATGGAAAGGTGTAGAAGTTTTAAAGAAAGGAAGTATCCAAGCTATGCATATATTGTGTTTCCATTTTAGTGAGAATAGATTCAGTTTTATATATATATATTTCTTTTTCAGATGTTTTTACATAAGAACATTGTATATATATGTGAAACCTATATATACAATGTTCTGTGTATAATCATATATATAATTACTATATACATATATACAATGTGTGTGTATGTGTGTATATATATTCTTATCTATAGTATTAAACATCTGGAAACCACTAACGGTGGTTTTATCTAGGTGTTTGATATGGCTTATTTACTTTCTTCCTTAACTATTTTTGCATTTTCTGAGAATATTTTTGCTACAAGAAAATAGAAATTTATTTAAAAAGTTTACTTCTGTAAAAAGAAATGAGACAATTTGACCCTACTGGAACTTCTTTGGCATAAAAATAAATGGTATTTACTTTCTTTCATATATATATATATATATATATATATATATATATATATATATATATAGTTGCAAATACACAAATATTTATAAATTATAATTTATATATAACATGTGTTTAAATGTATATTGTTTGTTTGGGTTCCAGTAAATATACACATCTATTTATGAAAAGACTATACATGAATATCTTAGGAAACCTAGAACATATATTTTTCTGATGGGGTTAAATTTCCTTTTGTAAGAAGATTGAGTGACTCTGCATAATGGTGTGTTTTTCCTTAGAAATTACAGTTGTTTCCAGGTGGGAAAAATCACTGCCTTAGCTCTGGATCTTTCAACGTGAGCTTTGGAGGGTGGTTGCATAGCAACTGCTTTGGTGTAAATGACTAGTCTTGGTTCTCTGGGGGATGATATTGATTTATACAATAAAACGGTACATTCAGATCCTTTGCTGGTCATAATAGGGTAAAAGAGCTGCCTGAGCTGGGACCTTTTAGGAGCCCTTTGAAAAAGACTCAGTGAGATGAAGGGCAAAGTTTGTTTCATTGGAGATGGTGAACTCAATTTGGGGCAGTTGTGAACAATGAAATTCAAGCATGCAAATTCCTCAAGAAATGAATCGTTTCCCTCCTTTCCATAAACTTTTCCTGAATTCCTACTTGGTACCTGACATTGTACTAGTCATTAGGGATGCAGTAATGATAATACATGATTTCCTACCATCTGGGCACCTATACTTCAGTGGGGAAGAAAAACACAAAATTAATAACTTCGATGCTTGATACTAAGTGATGGAAGTATGTCTGGAAGCATTATGGGACACACAGAAAGGGTATCTAATGCCACCTGGGGATTGTTGCATAATCATTTCTTGAGCAGTGACTGTGTGCCTTGGTGTTGGGGATACAAAGGTGAATGGCTCCTGGCCCTAAGGATTTCACAGTCTGACAGAAGAGACAGAAAAAACCCCAATCTCATACAATGGGGTAAATGTTCAGCTAGCGTGAGGATTAAAGTATGAGTGCACAGGTGGAGATGGGTGAATGAGTAATGCCTGTTTAATACTCTACTGTTTGTAGAACCCTCAAAACATACATGTCCTCATTTGATGTTTATGAACTGGTAGGGTTTATCTCTCTTTTATTGATGGGGAAACTGAGGCTTGGGGAAGTGATGACTTACCTACGGTTAGTGTATTGGTAACAACATACCTTAGACTGGGTGGCTCAAACCACAGGCATCTATTTTCTCACAGTTTTGGAGACTAGATGTCCCAGATTGAAGTCTGGCAGGTCAGTTCCTGGTGAGAACCCTCTTCCTGGCTTGTCAATAGCAGTCTTCTCACTGAAGAACAAGCAAGCTCCTTGGTGTCCCTGATAATGACACTAATCTCATCAGACCAGAGCCCACCCTTTTGACCTCATTTAACCTTAATTACTTCCTTAGAGAACCCATCTCCAAATATAGCCACATTGGGGGTTAGGGCTTTACCATATGAATTTTGGGGGACATAAACATTTAGTCTATAAACACTTGGGCTGCGATCTTAGGACTTCAGCTTCCAAATCACGCACGCTCATGCGTGTGTGCACGCACATGCGTGTGCATGTGTATTTCCTACACCACACTAGACGTCAGAGGCATTTTTTTTTCAGTGTGATGAATCAGTGACTCCCTTATAACATGGAGGACATATGGAGCTCTGACATTTTGGTCTCTGGTTATGCTCCCTTCTCCAGCTTGCCTTTAGGACTTCCTGAGATTTGGTCCTTTCTATAGTCCATCAATACTCATTTGGGGCTTGTCACTTGGAACCTCCAGTTTTAAGGAGGGGTTGGGTGTGGGAGTGGAGATGGAACAGGGCTTGTGAGGACTGAGGCTGGGATGGATAGAGATCAGGACCCAAAGGCTAGTTCTGTTTTAAAAGAGGAAGATGCATAGGGCAGGTTCCCATTGCCTGGTCTAAGATGAGACCTCAGCCTGCTCCAGAACCATTTGGAGGAGTAGGGTGGTAGAGGCCAGTCAAGGGCAGCAGTGAGGGCTACAGGGCTGGGAAAGGGTATTATTGCCAACGTAGTTGTGCTGCTCTATATTGCATGTCCCATCCTCTTACCCTCCCCTTCTGGAGAGCAAGATGCTTATTCTTGTTTGTGTGGGACTGATGTTCCTCCTTTCTGGCCTCCTCCAGCTTTGTGATCTTTAATCTTGACTTCAGATTACCAGGGAGACATTTAAATAATGTTAGTGCTCATGCCCCCTCCTCAGACATGCTGATTTAAGTGGAGAAGGACTTAGGGCTTCTATTTTTTGAAAGCTTCTCAAATGATTTTTTTTTAAAGATTTTATTTATTTATTCATGAGAGAGAGAGGAGGAGAGAGAGAGAGAGAGAGAGAAGCAGAGGGAGAAGCAGGCTCCCAAGGAGCAGGGAGCCCGATGTGGGACTCGATCCCAGGACCCTGGGATCCTGACCTGAGCCAAAGGCAGACGCTTAACCATCTGAGCCACCCAGGCGCCCGCTTCTCAAATGATTTTAACATGTGGCCAAGGGTGGAAATCGGACACATTCCTTTTGCTCTACTTTTGAAGGTGTGGGGCGTACACCATGACTCTCGAGTTTCTGACAGCCTGGTCTATTTTGGTGCTCTCAAGACCTGTGGGGTAGACAGGTAACATGACTTTAAAGATGTAAACCTGGGACTACGTTTGGCCTGTGAGTTGGAAGGCTTCAGTTGGCCAGCAGGAGGCACAGGTAGAAAGAAAAGCCAACCTCCCTATGAGGAAATCAGGAAGGAATGATTTTCATTTTGGGCAGACACATTTCATTCATTTATTCATTGAGCAAATATTTGCTGAACATCCACTCTGCACCAGGTGCTGTTGGCATGTGGCAGGGACTGGTGAGGGAAGCACTGGAAGAGGGTTACCCCTTCAAGGGCCCAGCCTTGGGCAGTGGCTCTTTGGAGAAGTGTGCATTGTCAGAACATTGAAGAACTAGAAAAGGTGCTACCAGGCACCGTTTTCTTTGCCCACATGACTCATACACTGAAAGAATTAAACTAATTTGTTTTTCCATTTAAAATTAAGCCTAGCCAGAATCCATAATCCTCTTGGGATGAAGGTTTACAAACTATATAAAAGGGTAACCATGGCAGATTTAAACTATGGCTTGGTGACCAGGAAGAGAGAAACACAGCTTTTGACTCACGTATTCCACTCTGGCAAAAGGGACCACTCCAATGCCCACAGATGTCCATCCATCTCTGTGCAGAGATATTCCACGAAAGAAAGCCAATTGATAGCTTGCATTCTGAGGATTTTTTGAATAGCATTACTAGCATTTTCCATTGTTTTGTTTTAATTCAAGTGGGTTTTTATTTAAAATGTAGAGGTCATAAGTTTTATATCCTTAGGCTTGATTTAAAACCGAGCCATGATGGAGAGTAAACAGTGGTCTCATTTTCTTGTAACAGTAGTTCATGACATTGTGGTAAGAAACTAAACTTGGCAGCTGAACGTAACCAAGTGTACGGTCTTTAGAGCTGAACAGACCCAACTATGAATCCTGATTCTGTCATTTATGTCATCGGGATCTAGGACAAGTTACTCAACCATTTTGTGCCTCTGTTTGTCATCTTTAAAATGGGGATAGCAATGTGATAAAGTAAATACATGCTCGAACAGTGTCTAATATGGAACTGGTTTTTGATGAATATTCCTCTCTCTTTTTGTAATGACAGGACATTTCTATCCACAACCTCAGGGCCCAGGTTCAAGGAGCACACAAAAGATCTTGGTTGAAATTCCACCTTGGAAAAGGAGACCACATAGTTTCTACCATGAAAAATAAATATCTATGGAAGACAAATGGCATGTTTCTTATGTGTGCAAATTACATTTGATTTTTTTGTGAATAACTGAATGGTAGGCAGACACATGGCTTTATGTTGAAATAACAAGGAGAACGATAGTATCTTAACTCTGTGCCAGGCTCTTTACATATGTCATTTTATCCTCACAACTTTCAAAGAGAGGTGTTATGATCTCTATTATAAATAAGGAAACTAAAAAATAGGTTAATTTTCTTTCCCAAAGGCCCACAGCCAGGGCAGAGTAGGGATTCCAAGTTGAGGGTATCAATATGTCATTGAAAATGGCAGCTGTTATATCAAGAATATTATTTCTTGACTAAACTCAATCATGAGGTTAGCATTCCAGCACCAATATGCTGGAACTTGCTGAACGAATGACTAAGTGGAATTAGGTCTTGCAGGTCAGGAGTACTTAGCTGTCCAAGAGGATTATTTCCTGACTGGGGCTTAAGCCAAGTGAATGGAGCAATGCCCCTTAAAGAACCCAGGGTTCTTGGGGACAGTGGCATCTGTAAAGCAATGACTGATTAAACACTAATAATTTTAATGTTGGCCTTATGTTCATTGAGTGGATTGACAATTATTTCCTTAATTATTTTGCCTTTGTTGGACATTTTGGTTGAGTATGATTTTTTCATATTATCAAAGGACTCTTTTGAATACTTTTCATTTTGGTTTCTTTAACAGTCTTTGCAAGGGTATCTTCTGGGTGCCATGTACAGTGTTTTGGATATTTACGTTCTGATGACACCTAAAGGCCTTACGACTTCTAGTAAGGCTAGAATTCACCCAGTGAATATATTGAGCAACAACAGAATATGTGTTTTGTAATGATAAAAAGTCTTAATAATTTTTCTGTAGTTGGCCTACTGATTTCAACTGATCTTTAATATACATAAGCTTAATTCCTATTAAGAGCAGAAAGCTTGGATTCCTTTCAGGTTTCCCTTCATACTTATCTCCAATAATTTAATCTTTGTTTGAGTATCAGTCTGTAGTTGGTATGTTTTCTCCATTTATATGCATTTATCTGGGTCAAAATGTGGTTAAAGTGATGACATACAAAGGAAATTCAGGACTCTTGACCCAGAGCCAGAGGCCTGAATAAACATTCTTGTGTCTGAGATTTTGGAGTTGGAGAAGGTCTTTGGACCTGTCCCCTCAAAATGTCAGGAGCTTATTGCATTTCCAAAAAAGGAGCATACCTAGAAATATAACCTTTGGTGATAAAAAATACATAGTGATCATTACATGGATATTTAAGATATCTGGCTTTTAAAAAATTAGGCAGATGATGGTAAAAAGTTGTGGTGTTGATGAAGAAGAGTGGTTGGTGAGTAAGATCTAAACAATAGTCCTTTATTGAGGTAAGCAAACAAAATCTAAAAAACATTATTGGGGCAGATACTATTAAAAGCACAGCCGCACGCTATTCACAGGGCTCTACAAAAATACAGCCCAAACCAGACTCCAGCCCCCTAGCTTACATAATTCCAGAAAAGACCCAGTAAGGGGATTAATTGGCTGCAGAAGGTGTCCATGGCCAAGAGGAACTGACAGGGTTGAACCTCCAGGAGTCCTCAGATTTCTGGTTTCCCATTAGATTGTATCTCCTGTTGCAAGCAGTAGGATCTGGCAAGATGGACACAAAAGACTCTGTGATTCAACTTTCAGAAGAGCTGGAGAAAAAGCAAGGCCTCTCTGTTAATAATCCTCTGTGTTTTACACCACAGTGTGAGAATTTGGAAGTATGAGGGCAGAAGGAGGCTGCATCAGGAATCTTGGCCTGAGATCAGTTTTAGGGAGTTTTACATGAAAGTATTTACTTTTGGAAGATAATATTAGCTCACTTATTTCCTATGGAAACTGGAAAATAAACACCTACTTAAAAATAAACACATGTACATACCTAAGTTCTACTTGTACTCTTTCCTTGATTAGTGAGTGAGAAAGGTGTGTGTGTGGGTGTGTGTGTGTGCGTGCGCGTGCACTTCTCTGTGGCTATGTTTCAACTTATTTCATGCCGACCGACAAGCAGACGTGGATGGATGGATTTTGATCAGGGTAAAGGCAGTCTGCCCATTATCTGCCATGGTGGGACTTGAGCCTACCAGTGGGTAGGCCTCCCTGAAGTTCAGCAATGTCTGTCAACATTCTGACGAAGCAAGATTGATGTGTTTTGAGGTGGAATTATTTTTCAAAGTCAGTTAGGGCTAGCTCCTGGTCTAGTGCCATGTCTTACATAATAATGTGTATCACAAACCTTCACGGAGAAAGAAACAATAGGCCCATGTTTCTGAAGTGTCCTTCAGCTTAGGGCAATCCCGATTACCCATGCACTATTGGTAAGATTCTTTTTCCAGTAGCCTTAGAGTGAGTCCAGGGTGCAGAAAAGAGGACTGTGTTGTGCTTGTGGGTTTAGCAGTTTGTCTGTCATCACTCCTGTGTGAGAACCAGGCTGTCTCGCTGGTGATTAATTCAATGCCCCTCTTGTACGGCAACAGGGAGTCACTTACTGCTTTGGCTAGTCAGTCTCTGAAGTAAAAGAAGGTGTGCTGATTTCTACATAGGAGCAGTGAGCCCTGCCCTCCCCCAAAAGGGAACAGTTCTAGGCTTATTAAAAAGAATGATGGTATCACAGCTCCTCCTTCCATTGACTTTGTTTAGACAGTTTTAGGTTTATAGAGAATTGAGCATATAGTACAGAGAGTTCCCATCTTCCTCTCTACCTCCACTGATTTTGAGCACTGTATCAAGTGTGGTATTGCTGGGGGGGGGGCGTTGTACTGTTACTTGCACAGTGTATCAAATCACTCCTCCGTTTCTGTGGATCAGAAATTTGGGAAGGGCAATGATAGGTAGTTCTGGCCTGGGTCTCACAAGTGACTGTGGTCAGGCAGTGGCTGGAGTTGGGACAGCAGACATGTAGGAGCTAGAGTCCGGCTGAGCATCTCTCTCTCTCTCCACGGAGTCTCAGGGTTTCTCCATGTGGTCTCTCCACCTGGGATAACTTGGGCTTCCTCACAGCACAATGGCCTCGGGGAGTTGGACTGCTCAGGGTTCCAGTGCTAGTACTCCAGCGAGCCAGGGGGAAGTTGTCTCACCCTTTCAAACTGAGCTTTGGAAGTCATGCGGCGTCCCTTCTGCTACATTTCTGTTGGTTCCAAGTAGGTCACAAGTGAACTCAGAAATAAGGGGAGGGAACACAGACCCCACTTTTTCATGGGAGGAGTATCAAGGTCATTTTGTAGTATAGTGTGTGGGATGCTGCCATGTTTGGAAAATATAATTTGTCATCGGTACAGCCCTGCTCAAGACAAAAGGATCACAAAAGGGACAGTCCAACCGGCAATCAGCCACTTAGGAAGCTCTAGGATCTCAAAATCTTATAAACCAGTATGAATGGTAGAATATCCATTGGTCCTTCTGTGACATCTAATTTTTTAAATGTTTAGAATAAATTTTATTGAGGCATAATTTACATTCAATAAAATGTACACATTTTAAGGATATAGTTCAATAAATTTTGGTAAATGTATATGACTGTGTGACAGCCACCCTACTCAAGAAACAGAATATTTCTACAGCCCCCCAAAATTCCTTTTCTTTTGCAGTGAATCCTTGCCATCCTTGGCCCCAGGCAACCACTGATCTGGCTTTCTGTTACTATCCATTAGTTTTGCCTGTTCTAGATTTTCATGAAATCTTATATAATCTTTTGTCAGCATCATATTTTTAAGATTCATCCATTTTGTTGTATGTATCAACATCATTGCTGCCTATCACTCCCTTGTATGTATATACTACAATTTGTTTATCCATTTTCTAGTTGGTAGACATTTGGGTTGTTTACAGTTTTGGGCTATTATGAATAAAGCTGCTATGAACATTCATGTACAAATTTTTGAGTGGGCATACATTTTTATTTCTCTTAGGTAAATACCTAGAAGTGAAATTGCTGGGTCGTATGGGAAGTTTATTAAAAGTTGAACTTTATAAAAACCACCATTCTCTTTTCCAAAGTGGTTGTTCCATTCTCTCCAACAATTTATGACAGTCCCAGTGGCTTCAGATCCTTACCAAATTTGATGCTGTCCATCTTTAATTTTAGATAATTTAGTGGTGTACAGAGTTTTCATTTTTGTTTTTTTGTTTTTTTTTTTTGGTGTGCCAGGGTCAATATTTATTTTTTTTTTTTATTAACATATAATGTATTATTTATTTCAGGGGTACAGGTCTGTGATTCATCAGTCTTACACAATTCACAGTGCTCACCATAGCTCATACCCTCCCCAATGTCCATCAGCCAGCCACTCCATCCCTACCCCCCTCCACTCCAACAACCCTCAGTTTGTTTCCTGAGATTAAGAGTCTTTTATGGTTTGTCTTCCCATCTGATTTCATCTTGTTTTATTTTTCCCTCCCTTCCCCTATCATTCTCTGCCTTGTTTCTCAAATTCCACATGTCAATGAGATCATATGATAATTGTCTTTCTCTGACTTATTTCGCTTTGCATAATACCCTCTAGTTCCATCCACGTCGTTGCAAATGGCAAGATTTCAATTTTTTGATGGCTGCATAATATTCCATTGGATATATGTGCCACATCTTCTTTATCCATTCATCTGTTGATGGACATCTAGGCTCTTTCCATAGTTTGGCTATTGTGGACATGGTGTGCAGATGTTTAAATATGTATTTTCCTGATGACCAAAGATGTTGAGCATCATTTGATGCATTTATTGGACATTTGTATATTTTCTTTTGTGAACTGTTTGTCCATTAAAAAAATCATTTTGGTCTTCTTCCTGTCAATTGTAGGAGTTTTAAAAATATTCTTGATACAAGATCTTCAGGAGGTATGTTTATTATGAATATTTTCTCCCAGTCTGGATTGTCTTTTTATTCTTGAATGGTATTCTTGGACTAGAAGAAGTCTTTAATTTTGATAAAGTTTAATTTATAATTTTTTCTTTTTTGTGCTTTTTATCTGCTCTATCTAAAAAATTTTTACCTAGCCATGAGAAAATCATAAGGATTATCTCTATATGTCTTTTTCTGTAAGTTTTATATTTTAGCTTCTATTTCTATGATCAATTTTGAGTTAATTTTTATGCATTGTGTGAGTTTCCATCTGTTATCATTTTCCTTCAGCCTGAAGAATTTCTTTTTACATTTATTTACTGTAGGTCTGTTGTTCTTAAATTCTCTCAGCCTGTGTTTATCTCAAAAGTGCTTCATTTGGCTTTTAGTTTTGAATATTACTTTTGATGTAGAATTTTAGATTTAACTTTTTTCTTCCTTTTCGTACTTTTAAGAATGTCATTCAACTGTCTTTTTGGCTTACTTTATTTCTGATATGAAGTCAGTGACTTTCTTATCTTCATCTTTCTGTATCAAATGTTTCTTTTTCCTTCTGGCTTCTTTTAGTATTCTCTCTATATGTCCAATTTTCAGTAATTGTAATATGAAGCACCTTAATATATTTTTCTTTTTCTTTATGTTTATACTGTGTGAGCTGTGTTGATATTCTTGGATGTGTAGATTTATATTTTTCACCAAATTTGGAAAACTTTTGGCCATTATTTCATATAGTTTTCTATTTGTATGTCTTCACATTCACTGATCTTTTCTAGTATGTAACCTACTGTTAACCGCATTCAGAACAATTTCCATTTCAGATAATGTATTTCTCACCTCTAGAAGTTGCATTTGGTTCTCTTTTATATGTTCAATTTCTCTATTTTTTTGTTTATATTTTTCTTTAAATCTTTGAACATATGTAAATATCACTTTAAAAAGTCTTTTGAATTCTGTCATCTCTGTAATTTCTGTGTATGTTTCTATTGAGTGATTTTTTTTTTTTTTCTGGCTACGGGTCCCATTTTCTTGCTTCTTAACAGGGCTAGTAATTTTTGATGAGCTACTAGACATCATGAATATCACATTGTTAAGTGGATTTTGGTATCTTCTTTTAAAGATTGTTGGGCTTTATTTTGGCAGACAGTTAATTTACCTACAGATCAGCTTGATCCTTTTGAGGTTTGTTTTTAGTGCAGGTCTACAGTGGCCTCACTCAAGTAGAGTTTAGCCCTACTGCCTCTGGAGTCTCTTCTAAATGCCCTGCTTGTTCAATGAGATTTCTCCACCACAGCTGGTTAGAACTTGGATGACTCCCAGCCCTGTGTGAGTTCTGGGAATTGTTCAGTTTACAGCTCCTTGTTAGTTTTCTTTCACTTGTAGTTATTCTTTGCCTGGTTTCGTGGTGTCTTACCACACATATGCAGAACTGGATATTCTGCCAAAGACTCAAAGGGCCACCTATGCGGATTTCTGGAGCTCTTTCTCTGTGTAACTCTCTCCTTTCTGGTACTGTGCTTTGCAAATTCAAGCTGCCCTCGCTTCTCCAAACTCTGATATTATTTCTTTGATTCAGCGAGGTCCTGTGATTTCCTTGGGATCTCCTTTTATTCATTCTAGTCTCTAGGTAGAAAGCCGGAGTATTTTTAGGGCTAATCTTATTTGCTTCCTTTCTTTCAGGGATAAAGTCCTGTACAGTCTGCAGTTCATGTTTGAAAAGAGTTATTTTATATAGTTTGCTCTCTAAAAAAGGTAGTTTATAGTGAGAAGGCAAGTATAGTTCCAGTTACTATATGATATACTGGAAGTAGAAGCTATGAAACTGGATTCTGAGGCAAAATGGAATAATTTTTTTCCATTACTTTTTGTAGGCATACATATCTTTATCTGATGACTGGTTAATTGAAAAAAAAATCCTCTTAGCTCAATTTTGAGAAAATAAAAATTTCCTAGAGGAGAACTAGACTCTTAGAATTGAATTAATTTGATGAATCCTTTGTCTACTGGACAGGAGTCCAAAATGATTTGAGAGGAAACTTGGCTTCAGTCTCTCTTAACAAATATCAAAATATTCTTAATTTTCTCAGTCACTATGTTCTTGTCTATAGAAAATGAATTGAAAAGAGCTGGAAGAGAGGCACATTAAATCAGAAGGGATTGTGCTTCTATGGACCGCCAGTTACAGTACACAAAAGCACACTGCATACCTTTTCAGAGACCCACTAGTGTGGGATACGAGAAAGGTCTCTCACTGCTATCTTGGCTAGCACTGTGGTCTTATGTTCCCAGAGTTTGGAAGCTATGACTTAGGAAAAACCATAGTACCTGGCTGACAAACCGATTGACATAAATGTGCTAACCATATACTGGCAGGTGGCCTGGTCTACTAGCTGGCTTCTGGGAACTGATAAACACAGAGGCCTCACAGACAGATCACCACTATCTCCAGCCTCTGAATGTTCTGGAATCAGAATCTGGAGCAAGTTCATTGCTCTCTATTTTTACTGGAAAGGGACCAAAGAAACTGCCAAAAGCTCTTTCTGTGTCTAAGACCCATCACACAATGCAACATTGTTTGTCAAGCTGTTGGGTTCTTTATCTGGGTGGGCCTTAGAAGTTAAATATACATACATACATTATCTATCTATCTGAATATATGTATGCTATAGGTATATATATTAACTTTATAGCATATATAATGTTTTAATATATAGAATGAAGCTAGTGAAAGATAAGTTTCTCAATTTCCTATAATATGGAGATAATATTAATTCCTACTGCAAAGGGTAGAATGATACAATGGATTAATGCATGTAAATAACTTTGTACTAGTATATAGCTCAGTATGCGTTTTCTACTGTTATTATATTATTATAGATACAAACTAATGCTCTTGGTTACCCTAAAACTCATTTTATAGAGCTTAGCCCCTCTCTGGCCTTACTTTAGCTTTTTTGTGGTATTTATCTGTAAACTCTATTTAGCATATATTTTAGGAAACACATTTTGATGGTTGAGGTAACAGATCTACCTGAGCGTTCAGACCTATCTGCCAACACCAAGAAGAGACCTGAGGTAAGAAAGTTCAGGTTAAATTGTGGTCATTTATAGGAGTTGGGGGGAGAAGCAGACTTTTCACTTTGTAGGTATACTTCTCTTGTCTGAGACGGGGATCCATGTGTGAGAGGTAAGAACAGAATTGTAAAATGTTGAGTGAGAAAGGCATAAAAATTGAAAGGCATCATAGAAGACAACAGGTCTATTTTAAACAGATGGTACTGAGAAACATACCACTATCTGTGCCAATCATTTGCCTATTGAGTCTGAGCTCCAAACCCACAAGTCTATACTGTGCTCTGTGCTGCTGAGGTTAGAGCAAGCTCTGCCAAATAGCCACCCCAGACTCTGTGGCCAGTTAACTTCTATTGGATTCTGTTAATATCTTTCACCAGAGGGAGACTGGAAGGTATCAGTTGGGGAATAAAGACCTTCTTATTTTGATTTGCTCTTGTCAGTGTTGTCTTTGACTTTGAGCTTTGTCAGAACTAGCGATATCTTACCTGCTCAGAGATATCACTGGTGGCCAGGTGTTTCCCTTTTCCCAGTGCCAAGGACTCCTCTGATCTTTGAGATTCTATCAGCAGCTGAGAAGTGCTACTCAGAGGACTAAGCCCCAGTTTAATGAGTACCCCCTCTTCTGAGCTTACAGGTTTTAATAATCCCAACCTCCAACTTTTTCTTCACCTGTAAGTAGATTGTAGTTGTAGATTCTTCCTTCAGTTACCACACCTAGGTTCTCTAGGTTCTTAGCTCTTGCTTTTGTTCTTTCATTTCTCCAACATCTGTGAAATCAATTCTGTATATTAAACCCTCTCTGTTTAAATATTTCATGTAATTCTTTCTTTCCTTCCTTCCATGGATAGACTGTTTCTAATAGGAATAGTCCTATTAAACAAACTATAAATGATGGAATTCTTGGATTGGTTTGGTTTTGACCTTGGTCTTGAATGTAGCACTGACCTCTTTTCCAAAGAAAAATGGGAAACTCTTAATTCATGGCATGCAGTGGCAAAATCCTTAAATTATCAATTGTGGTCACTTGGGATAAAGTTCCCATTAAAGCTCCCTGGGGGAGAAAGGAACTGCTGCATTTGACGGTCACATTATAGCAATAATGGCTACAAGGACTGAGGCATGAGACGGCTTTTTCAGTCTACACTGGAGGAATAACAAAAAGAAAGTGACAAGCTCAGGGTTTAAAAATCTCAGTCTCAGTCTCAGTCAGAGAACCAGAAAATTTCTATGCTTGTCCTATAAAAGACCATTATATTTATTATAGTTGTGGAGCAAATATTATTGAAAACCAAATCCCAAATTTAATTGCGTGGATTGCAGAATTACAATGTCAATTAAAATCAGACTCATGACATTTCTTATGTGAAAGTTAGGGATGTGGTTGGGAAGGAGTGGGGGCCCTGAGATTTGGGATGAAGATGTTCTGGGTGGGCTCAGAAAAGGCTGAAGTTTTTGAATCCCTCCCAAGTGTTCTTGAATCTTCCTTGCTAGCCGAATGAGCTCCTCCTCCCAAGTTTGAACTGATCTCTCCTTTGCTTGAAAACTCTGCTTATCTCACCCAACCCTGTTGTTTTGTGAGGGGCAACCCATTCAAGACCCACTTTTCATTGCTTCTAGACTTGCAGCTAGAGTCAGAGCCCATCATGTACAGGAGTACAAGTGTGAATCTGACCTGGGAAGATAGAGCATTACTCCAGAGTGCATGATCTGGTTAATTTAGATTAGCTAGAACTTGGGAAGTATGGTGTATGTGTGGGAATAAATTCTTGGTGTATTAAACCAAGGAGAACAGAATATAATAGGCAGTCAGGCTGAATTTATTGAAATGGGTGAATTTACCAGAGATTCTGGGTTCAGTGTATTCACTAACTGGACAGTGCGCTTCATTGACTGACTGAAACTTGGACTAAACATACATTCTATGAGGCTGAGATATCAAAACTTCTGTGGCATAATGTAGGGCAGGGGTCAACGAATTATGGTCCATTAGTCAAATCTGTGAGCTAAGAACGGGTTTTACATTTTGAAGGGTTATGACTAGAAGAAGGAGGGTTATAACTAGAAGGGTTACAAATAGAGGAGGAGAGGGTCAGGAGAATGGAGGGGCGGGGAGCAGGAGAGAGACCATATACAGCTTGCAAAGCCTAAACCATGTGCTGTTTGGACTTTTACAGAAAAAGTTGAGGACAGCTGACATGGAGAAAGGAATCAAAGTTTAAGGTGGAAGGAATAATGGCATGGTTTTATTGTGTGAAAACTCATTGCAACATCATCCAGGTGTGTCGACAGTCATGGCATGTGTGGGCTCAGGCCAAACATAACTGGGGAGAAGTTGGTTCCCTTTACTCTTCAGTGTGTGTGTGGAAGGGAGCAGAATGATATACAAAGACTCCTCCTTGCCTGTACCCCCATTCGCTGGTACCCCTTGGAAGATGGGAGACATGGGATGTCAAAAATCTGTGAGCCTTTGGATAAGGACCAGTTATCTGTTGGGTCTTTTCTTCCTTTAGTAGCCATGGCTTCCTGGTGGGCTGGGAGAAGAGGAGATTCAGACATTACCGGGACCCAGACTTTAAAACATCTTGTATAGACTGAACTAAAGTTTCTTAAGATAAAGGCATTATGCATGCTTCCGTATACCTCCTTAATCAATAGTGGGGCTGATAAAGTGATTGCTGATGGGGTACCTGGTTTTCCATGGTTACCACAAACTCTTTTTGAGAGAAATTCTATTCCTTTTCTAGCTTACCTTTTCCAACTCACACACTGTTAAAAAAGCAATGTTTGTAGTTCCTGCCACTCTAATGTCAACAAGAGAATTTATTTTATAATGTGTATGAACTGGCAGCTTCTTGGAAAAAAAAGCATTGTTGTCAGAATGAAGTCATCTGTTTGGTGAGCAAAACCTCAAGTATCATTCAAGGGGCGGGAACCCAGTGCCCTCTGTATGCTCAGCCCTTTGGCATATAGAGCCATTGTCAAAACCTGTTTCCAAAGCAACTGAATTCTTTTCTGAAATCACTTGGCAGTTCTTTGCCCTAAGGCTCTGGAGTTACTCCTTTCAAGGGCTTTATTTTAAGGCAGCTTGTCCCTAATGGAAACCAAGATCACTTACCCTAAAGTGGGCTCACCTAATAAATTTTTATAGTCTACAGGCTAAGGTGTGGGTTTAGGGTTGGACTCTATTTGATGTCCCTATCATCTCAGAAACATGTAGATGGTCAAAACAGTATCTGGCCTTTGGGTTATTTTCAGAATAATATTGTATCTGGATATAAAATGCTGAGAAGATAGCTTTTGAGGGTAGTCCCCCCATGCATTTACCCAAACCAAATATGGAGTAAAGAGCAAATCAATACATACTCTGTATTCTGACTGTGGCACAGTGGAGTCTGGGGAAAGAGAAATCTAGGCCCTCTCTTGACTTTTTAAGTCTTTACTTTTTGAAAAAGCCTTTAAAAAAAAAAAACCCACAATAAAAGCTTAATTTAAAAACGGATGTCTAGGCTGAATCGCTGGGTCAAAACTAACAAAAGTGGAATTTAATATAAGTGTAAAAATCCTGTGATTAGGTTAAAAAATCAGTTTCCTAAATAACTACCAGGTGGAGAAGCTCTCTGTTTTATAGTCATAGGGAATCTTTTTCTATTAAAGAAAACCGACTTGTATCCCCTTCTTCTTCCAACCCTCCCCCCACCCCCACCCCCACAAAGCCTCTCTTGGGCCATGTGCAAAGAATAATTTAAATCTCATTAAAAAAAAAAGATTAAACAGAATCCTTCATTGTTGAATGGTGTCCATTAATTAAGAGTAAAAGAGTAAGAGCATTTTAACCATACAGCTGAACTAACAAAATTTGATATTTAGGCTATTAAAACCTAAAATCCAGGTCAGTCATTGAAAATAAAATCGGACATATACAGGAAGTAAAACACCACTGAGAAAAGGCAACTGGCTATCCTGAGAAAAGAAGGCACTGGGGTCCCACAGACAATCCTCTATGAGTTGAGCATGTTGGATAAACTTAGGTCTCCTGATTAAACCCAGGCTGGTTTGGGCATTTGTGGAGGCTCCATTAGGTTACAGGACAAGGGCTGCAGCCAATCAAAAATAAGACCCATCGGAGAGGTGAAGCCAGGCAGATCTAGAAGGAGCCTCCCGCATGCTGTGGTACATTCCGGTTTCAAAGCACATTCACCTTCATTGTCTCTCTGGCCCCTCCTGTTGTACACATGTGGTCCCTGAAGGACTGAGCGAAGAAATTGCTTCAAGTCCCAGAGCCAGTGAGCAGCCGGGCGAGGGCTGCTCTCCTAGACCCCTGCTTTTTCGTATCAGTGTTCTCCCCTACAAGACTGCATCCTTCAAGAGATGATTATTTTATCTGGGAAACGTTAGCCCTAACATTAACATTTTATGTGCCATCATTCTACCTTGAAGTAAACTTGGCTGTGGGTCTAAAAGGGAGTTCAGCGCCCGCCTCTATAGTCTCTATTCTTCCCCGGGTTGCTCTGTGAGCTGCCCATTTGGTCATCTGGATCCCTGATTCTTTGTTTCTTCGTAGTTCCTCTTGTTTCCAGGTAAGCTGGGAGTTGGCAGCGTGGGCTGGTGCTTTGGGATTGCTGAGGCTTTGTTGCCCCTTGCTGAACCAATGGAGCCTGGGATACTCTTTCTAGAAAGCAAGGGGACTCTCAGAAGCTGTCCCTTCTCAGCAAAAGGCCCTAGTCTTTCCATATAGCAGAAATTCTGGTGGGTACTGAGCTGGGGGAACCTCTGCCTTTTTAACTCCTCTTCCTTTCTTCTCATAATTGCCCCTCTTTCTCTGTCATTGCTCACAAGTCTGACTAATCCAGAATATTCTCTCATCTTTGTATACCTGGCAGCACTGGCTTATTAATGAACACTCATACTCCAGCTTTTTAGGTGGGTTTGGGTTTCTCAGCCATATAACCTCACCACTGGTCTTGATATGGATTCCCATGATGTCATCTCTGGCCCCTGTTGGGGCAAATCTCAGCCTGTCAAACCAGTCCTTCCGGGTCACAGTCTCCTTTACTTAATTACTCACTTCAACCCTGAGCTTTGCTCCCACCTCTCCCCACTTTGGCCATCTATTGTTCCGTATCTCTGTGCTAGAGAAACTTAACCGCAAGACTGAAATCGCATGGGGGCGCCTGGGTGGCTCAGTTGGTTAAGCGACTGCCTTCAGCTCAGGTCATGATCCCAGCGTCCTGGGATCGAGCCCCACATCGGGCTCCCTGCTTGGCCAGAAGCCTGCTTCTCCCTCTCCCATTTCCCCTGCTTGTGTTCCCTCGCACGCTGTCTCTCTCTCTGTGTCAATTAAATAAATAAATAAAAGCTTTAAAAAAAAAAAAGACTGAAATTGCATGGATTCAGTTTACTCCATCATATAATAATACTAAAATGTATTCATTGAGTGCCTCTATGAGCACAGCGATACATAAAAGGGGCTGATTTAATGAAAATTAATTGATTTAGTGAATGATAATAATCCTTTACGTTTTATGACAGTTAATGCTATCCTACCAATTATCTCTTTTAACACATCCACTCCAGCCATTTATGTCTCAGAAGATGTGCAAGACTTGGCAGACCCAGAACCCTGCCTGCAAGGGGACACTTAAGTCTTCTGGGCAAAGGAACCATGCAGAGGACCTCAAGGACCAATTTAAAACCTTTGGACATTTTCTTTGCCTCTGATTTTGAATTAAAACACCATTGTAGGGAAATGGGGGTTGGGGGACAAGGGCAATAGTCATCCCCTCCCCCAGGTTAGGACCATGAGAAGGTTACTTGGAGGAAGAGGAAAGAGTATGGCATTGTTCAAAGCATTGTTTAGTGTTCCAGGTTTGGTCCTATGTCAAATAGCCAAAGAGTCAAATAGTTAGGCTCTTGCTATGCTCAAAAAATATTTCACTCATTACAACTCATTAGTGAGATGTTAATAAGGATGACACAACAAAGAGGCATCCATGGTCGAAAGAAATTAGGAAATGAGATATCCTTAACACACATTGGCATATTGAAAGCTCTGAGAAGTCCTGCAAAGGAAACGTTTTAAACCTTGTTTGAACCAGTGTTTCCCAAAAGTATTGGATCTTGGAACCGCTTTGGGGAGGAGCACCTGTGAACATTTGTGTACCTCTAGTAGAGTTCTCTCAAACTCATCTTGAGAAGTGCTGAATTTGACTAAGTTTTGTAACAGAGGGAGATGTAATAATGAAAGAAACAATCTTAGGGATGAGGAGGAAACAGGACAGTGCCTGTGAGGAGAGGCAGAGGGACTGGATTGGACAAGGTAGTCATGGCCTTGCTGTCGTTGGCCGTGGGGAGGATCTCACTGTCCTCGTCTCATTGTGAGTATTCTTTTGGGAAGGGTGGATTGTTTTTTCCTCCTGTCAAAGCACCTTCATTTTAGGGAGAAAGTCAGAAGATTCTGAGGTTGTTTCCTGGTAGAGTTTGAATCTAGGGTCTCTGGATTCAAACCTGTACTCTTGATTTCTTTGCTACATGAGTGGCCAGGAAACAGATACTAGTTACAAATTACATTGTTGACCCTTTGCCTACTTTTAGGAATCCTTTTCCAGTTTTTGCATGATTTTCCCTGGAGGAGGCTTGGGATCAGACTGCTGCCAACCTACCCATGACATGTACCCAAAGCTGCTATTTCTGGAATTTCTCGACCATATAAAAATATCTAAAATGTTTTTTTCCTTGTCAAAATATAAGACCTGGTCTTGGTGAGATTTTAATCTTAACCTGATTTTGCTTGGAAAGGTCCCAGTATTTGCTCTGTTTTTTAGGACAGTCTTTAAGGTTCAGCTCTGGGGCTTTAGCACATGTTCTTCAACAAATAACTTGATGTATTTGAATGGTGCTCCTAAATTTCTGAAACAGCACTAAAGGATGTTATTTTTTGGTGTGGCTGGGAATGAAAATACCCTGTTAAACTTTTGAACCATCCATCCCTGTGCCTAACTAGCTGGGCAGATCGGGAGAGAACACCGTCATTGTCGTCTTCTTCTTCTCCTTTTTTTTTTTTTTTTAAGGGGATGGTACCAAGTGAAGTGTTTTCTCAACAGAGTTTTGCTTTATTTGAAGAAGTTTATTAGGCAAGACTACTCTTTAGGCAGTAATAAAGATTCCTTAAGGACCAAATATTTACACTTTGAAATAGCTGTAGAAATATTTACTGATTTCTGTGACTTTAGCTTAGACCCTCTTGCTCATTGTATTCAAGTCATGCCTTTTTATGCTCGTAGGAATGAAGTTTGAGGTAACGTATGAAATATATAAATAACTAATGTGATGAGAGATATTTTAAAATTGTGGGATAGTTTTCCCATTAAGAAAGGAATAACTTAAAAGAAGTCCAAGGCTGGTTTTAAACTTTAGACTAAATTTTTGAGGTAACAAAGACACTTTAAAAAATATGTTTTCATTGAATTATCTCTGTGACTCTTTAGATAAAGGTTAAGACTTCGAGGAAGGGGTCCAGAACATTTAACAGCTGAGGTCTATTTTCATTATCTTTGATTTGAATTCGTTGCTTTGAGTGTGCCAGCTTTTTGCTGTTCTTTTTACATGGGTAAATGAAGGGTATTCTAGCTCTCAGTGTTTTGATGTTTTTATTAGATAAATTTGAAAATCACTTATTCATGCCAATCCCATATCCTCTGGAGCTTCAAATGAAAGTCTTCAATATCCCAGTCACACAACACCTCAAGAAGGACCTATATTTATATAAAGAAGGAAGTTTCATTTAGTGTATGTTTGGATGACATATTGCAGTTCTGAAAACTTGTACGGACAAGCATTTTGAAAAGATTACTCCACCAATTTAAAAGTGATTATATAACATCTGTGAACTCAGTGTACATTTCAGGAAAAATGCTGTTGGCTTTGCCCTCATGCTCAAGTCACACGTTAAGCAATGAAACCCAGAGATGTCCTCCTGAGCTGTCATTATTGATTCTTCAACTGTCCCGTCTCTCTTTTATGTTTCAGGGTAATGATGGCATAGGAATGAAATTAGAATTTCATGTAGTATAGGTGTTAATGAAAAAAATATAATAACATTCTTCCAATCTCTCTCTTTTTGTCTAAGGATCAATTTCTTTGGTTGGGTTCCTTTAGAACCAGAATTCCCAAATCTTCAGTACAATTATACATTAAAAACAAAAGGGGACATGGGTGGTGCTGTTGCTTAAGCATCTGACTCTTGACTTCGGCTCAGGTCATGATCTCAGGGTCATGAGATCAAGCCCCACGTTGCGGCGGGGGGTGGGGGGAGCTCGGGGCTCAGCAGGGAGTCTGTTTGAGATTCTCTCTCTCTCCCTCTGCCCCTCCCCCATTCGTGTGTATGCTCTCTCTCTCAAAGAAATAAATCTTTAGAAAACCAAAACCAAAACAAACAAAAAGCAAGCTGATCTCAGTCTTTCAGATTCATCCTGAGAATGGGCCTTCTTCGGAAATTTTGTGAACTGTCTCAGACTGTGTTATTTTGTGGAGTGATTTTTCTGATATAGTAGTAATTTGGTAGAATTTCAGGGTTTATAGACCACTGGTGATTTATGTCAGTAAAACAACAACAACAAAACAGGTGACTCTGTAGGTAATTAGAAAAATTCCCACTTAGCATGGAGGGTGATCCAATGTGGGAGCAGAAGCATAGTTCTTGTCCCCCTTTGTGTTGAAAGAACAAATGAACAGGTAGGAAGCAAATCAAAAACTTCCCTCTGACAGAGCCAAGCTGTGGAGACACTTACTTAAACTCTACAAGTGTAGATTTGTGGAGAACTGGTACTGTTATGTTGTCTTATGTAATCCATTGCTGTGTCTCAATGTCCTATTTCTTCGGCCCTCCCCTAATCCGGCTCCTCATCACCTTGTACCAAAGCCACAGCTTCCTAGCAGGTCTCTTGCCTCCAGTCCCATGTATGTCCCAGTCCAGTGGGTCTGGCTGGCTGAGAAATCTTCCTAAAATGCCAAGTTCATCCTGTTAATCCTTTTGCAAGGACCCGCCGTGGCTCCCCACTGTCGAGTTCATCAAGCTGAAACACCGTATCCTATGCAGCAGTGTGAGGCTCTGCTGTAGCCCAGCTGAGTATGGCCCCATACTTATTTTCATGCTCTCCCCCACCCTTTGTTTTGGTTAAAATTTTTTTAAAGATTTCATTTATTTATTTGATAGAGTGAGCGCATGCCCGCAAGAGAGCATGAATGGGGGGTGAGGGGTGGGGAAGGCAGAGAGAGAGGGAGAAGCAGACTCCCCGCTGAGCAAGGAGCCCAACGTGGGGCTCGATCCCAGGACCCTGAGATCATGACCTGAGCCGAAGGCAGACCCTTAACCAACTGAGCCACCCAGGCACCCTGTTTTGGTTAAATTTTAACCCACCAAGCAATTTGACAGTACATACTAAGTCTTAACATTTTTCCCACTCTTGAGGAAATAATTCTTTAGAAAAGGTTCAATTGTGCAAAGATGGCCATTATAGTTATTCATATAATTACCGGTTAGAACCTAAATGTTCAGTAAAGGAGGAATAAGTGTGGCACATTTATAAAATATAGACAATAGAAATGATGTGTACAGATTTGTTAACATAAAATACTTATTGGGGCACCTGGGTGGGACAGCTGGTTAAGCGTCCAACTCTTGATTTCATCTCGGAACATGATCTCAGGGTCCTGGGCTCGAGCCCTGCGATGGGCTCTGTGCTGAGTGTGGAGCCTGCTTAAGATTGTTTCTCTCCCTCTGCCCCTCCCACCCTCCCCTCTGCGTGCATCTATGCATGTGCTCACTCTCTCTCTCAAAAAACAAAAAGAAAAAAAGAAATTACTCATGTTTCAATAAAAGAGAGAAAAAAACCCCAAACTCTGTGTACGGTATGAACTCAACTATTAAAAAAAATTTTTTTTTGTTAAAAAAAGCTCCCTAGAAATCCATATTCCAAAATTGTCAAGAGAGGTTATGAATGGTGGGACTGGGGGCTACTTTTAGTTTTTAGGTTTTTTCTTTTAACTTTTTTTAGTGTTGTCAATATTTTAATCAAAAAATTCACTTATTTAAAAATTTTTGTGTCTTCATTGATTTTTCTGATAATGTAGGTATAAACCATACCCATTGTTAAAATTTCAGACAATACAGAAGTATATCCATTTCTTAAAAAGTGAAAATCACCTGTAGTTTCAGTGAGAAAAAACTCACCTCACCATAACTACCGTATTTCTCAGGTTTGCTCCGGTGACAAATGACACCCAATTGCGGTGGTTTACACAGCAAACATTTATTTTCCCCGCATGTCACGTGCCCCCAGGTTCTGGGATGTGCTCCACGTGTCATCTCATTCTGGATTTCCAGCTAAAGAAGCAGCCCTGCTCTGGGACGTCCCTGTCCTCACAGCAGAGGGAAAGAGCGAGAGGCTGAACCAAAACCACACTGTCACATTTAAAGCATTAGCTTGGACAGATGGAGCAACTGCTCATATTTCGTTGCTCAGCAAAAGTCTCTTGGCCAAGCCCAACATTACTGTGGCAGGGATGTGTACCCCACCCAGGGCAGGAGCGGTGCCTTATCTACCATAACCTCCAGCAACCTTTTGGTGTATACATCCTTTCTGACTTTTCAATAGGTAAGGGCCTGTGCATGCATATACTTTCTAAGATGGGATGATTCATGCTTTAAAACTACTTGCCTAAATTCTTTTTCTGATGGACAGCTTTCTAAGTCAGCATATGTGTTCTTACGTCTGCATTTTGATTGGCTAACATAATATTCCAATTTATGGCTATGCATGGACATCCGTGTTCATATATCTTTGAGCATATCATTAAGATCCATTACTACAAGTAGCCTCACTGGGCCATTCAGATCTCACATTCTCAAGGCTTTTGGTGAATGTTGCAATTTACACTCCTGCTAAAAGTGACAATCCTCACTTAAAATAAAAACGTATTGACTCTTCAAGACCGAGCTTAATTTCAACTTTTCATAACTTGTTTTCCTAATAACTCCAGCTAGAATTAACGTAATGTCTTGAATTTTCGTATTTAATATGCACAGTTGTGTGTGTGTGTGTGTGTGTGTGTGTTTTGTCATCTCAATTACAGTATAAGTTTTGGAAGGGCAAGGACTAGACCTTGGACTATTTTATTTCCTCAAAAGAAGCTGCTTTTTTTTTTTTTTTTCCTGTCCTGCCTCAATCCTCTGGGTTCTGGTCCCCCTGCCTCTCCATCCCGTGTTCAGGCAGGTAGGGTAATTCACATTCCCTCAGACCAGGTACAGGGGAGGGGTTGGGGATGGTAATGCACGGGCAGAAACAGAGGGCAAGCCTTTCTCGGTTTCGTTCTTAAAATGTTAAAGCCTAGAGATGAGAGAGAATTCGCAGGCATAGAAGCAGCAAAAGAGAGAGTGGGATTTATTTCCCAGCTTAGGAAATGATTCCTTGGACCTTGGGAGGGCAGTGCGGGGAGCCCGCCAAGCGTTGCGCCCCGCCTCCAGAAAGCAGTGCCTGGAGGGAGCACCCAGGACGGGCCTCACTCTGGCAGCCGTGGGCAGGAATGGCCCTCAGACAGCTTTTTTTTCCCCTCTATGCTTTTACATTTTTATTTATTTATTTTATTTTATAGAAGTCACGGGCATTTAGAGCCCAGCAGACGTACTGGGCGACATTCCTACATGGAAACTCTCCACAGGGGTGGAACGGTCCCATTCCCTTTGGAGGGGGCCCACGTGCTCCTGCCCTCCACACAGTCGCCTTCGCTCTGGAATGTCCTCTGCCACCTGACTTGGCCGTTAGGCCTGGTCTACGAGGCATCTCAGAAACCTGCTGTGCCCCAAGTGTGGGTTAGAAACAACAGAGCTCCCCAGGACAGCTCAGAGTCGTGTGCATGGACAGTTCCTATAAGGATCAGGAAGCCTCTCCTAAAGCCTAAATGTGCGGAATCCTTCAGCACTTGACATACCCCTGGGGAGGAGCCAGGACCCGAGATGGTGGGGGCTGTTTCCTGTCATCTCTTTGAAGCTGTTTATAGAAAGAAGAGCTCTGCCATTTTGTGCACAGTTGAGCTTGTACATCAAGCTTCATACCTTGTTCACACGTTAAAAATTCATTAAATGTTTAGTGAGTGCTTACTATGAACAGGCACTGTTACAGGTACTTTCAATACAGCTGAGAGTAAGACAGACTTCTCTCCTTATGGAGCTTATGTCCCACCAGAAAGACAGTGCTCACCTCACCTATCAAAAACATTTGATGCAGTTAATGTTTCCCTCTTTCTTTTTTAAAAATTTATTTATTTTAGAGAGAGGGAGAGAGAGCATGAGCGGGTGGGGGGGAGGGGCAGGGGTAGAGAGAGGGGAAGCTGACTCCCCGCTAAACAGGGCTCGACCTGAGGACCCTGAGATCATGACCTGAACTGAAACCAAGAGTCAGTCACTTAACCAACTGAGCCCCCCAGGTGCCCCATTTGTTCCCTCTTTCTTAGAACACTCTCTTTATTTGGCTTCCAGAACATGCACACTCCTGGTTTTCCTCCTCACCAGCTGCTCCTTCTTGTCTTCTTTGCTGGCTTCACCGAGTCCTCCCGACCTCTTACCTTTGGAGAGCCCAGGACTCAGTCCTCCATGTTGTTATTTAATGTTTTAAATAACATCTGTATATTAATGACTTTCAAATTTGTTTTTTAAATTTTATTTTATTATGTTATGTTAGTCACCATACAGTACATCATTAGTTTTTGATGTAGTGTTCCATGATTCATTGTTTGCGTATAACACCCAGTGCTCCATGCAGTATGTGCCCTCCTTAATACCCATCACGGGGCTAACCCATCCCCCTACAGCCCTCCCCTCTACAACGCTCGGTTTGTTTCTTGGAGTCCGTGGTCTCTCACGGTTCATCTCCCCCTCTGATTTCCCCCGCTTCATTTTTCCTTTCCTTCTCCTAATGTATCTTCCACCCAGATTACTCCACTGAAGTCAAGGTTCCACTTATCTACTCAGCCTCATCACCTGCATGTCTAATGGGCATTTCCAGCTTGCTGTGACCCTGATCTCCTCTAGGAGACTGGCTTGCTCTGAAGACTTGCTCCTCTCACCTAGTGGCACTCCATCGACTTGGTTGCTCAGGCCAAATAACTTGGAGTCATTCTTGAAGACCTTCTTACAAATACCACGTCCTGGTGTTTGTCTGCAAATGTTTAGACTCTACTTTCAAGACATACCCAGAATCCAACCACATCTCAACACACCCTCTGCTACTACGTTGGTCCAAGCCACTGTTTGCTCTCACCAGGACTCTTGCAGCAGCCTCCTGCTCTTCCTGCTTTTGTCCTGGTCCCTCCACACCTGTGCTCCATACAGCCCTCAGAACGATACTGTAAACACGTAACTTATGTCTGAAACTCTAAGACCCTCAATGGCTTCCCATTTACCTCAGAGTAATTGTTGAGGGATGACCCTTACAGCCCAGTATTATCTGTCCCCAAGTTACCTCTGGTCTCATGGCTGGTCATTCACCCCTTCCCTCAACTGCTTTCACCATACAGACTCCTTGCCCTTCTGCAGGACCTTACATTTGTTGTCCCTTCGCCTGAAATCCTCTTCCCTCAGATATGGTACTTACGCCTCAGGGAGGCTTCCCCTGACTACTCTATTTATAATTGGGATAACCCACTCCACAAAGCCACCCATTTCCCCTCCTTGATTGGTGTTTCCCCCGCAGCACTTAATAATACCTGAATACTGTGCATTTTACTTTTTTATTAATTATCCAACTCCCTCCACTAAAATGTGAGCTCCCTGAGGCAGAATTGTTATTGTTGTTTCTTCTACATCCCCAGTGCCTGAGTTGTGCTCAATAAATGTTTGTTGAATGAATAAATAAGTGGATGAATCGCAGAGGATGTTGTACCTGAATTGAGAAGTCTGTGATAGGGAGGAGGTGTTTTTGTTTAGTTCATGCTCCTTTATTGAGATTCTGCTATCCATGGGGCACTGTGGTTGTTCCTGGGGGTATAAGAAAAACTAAGACTGTCCTCTCTTCGTTCCAAATCCATGTGGTGGCACAGCCCTACTTATTCAGAATCAGATCGAGAGGTCAAGGCTGGTTTATCTGGGCAGCACTGCTTATGGTGGACAAGTTTCTCCATTTTTTCCCTTTGAAAATTTAAGAAACTGTGTGTCAAGGGTTTTTGGAAGCTGTTTTCTGAAACTAGATTTCCTGGAAACTTTCCATCTGCCTAAGGCAGCTAGAGACGATCAGAAATGAGAAAGAGACAAACGTTTAATAAACCAGTTTTACTCTCTGAATGTTACATAACTGCTTTGGTGGCTAGACTGAAGAATGAAGTTTGGGGATTACTTTTTGACATAAATACATCCTTATGAGCTCATTTCTCTGTCTCTGGGATAATAGAGATGTGGCTAAATTGTACTTTTTTAAAAAGATTTTATTTATTCATTTGACAGAGAGAGACACAGCGAGAGAGGGAACACAAGCAGGGGGAGTGGGAGAGGGAGAAGCAGGCTTCCCGCTGAGCAGGGAGCCCGATGCGGGGCTCGATCTTAGGACTCTGGGATCATGACCTGAGCGAAGGCAGATGCTTAATGACTGAGCCACCCAGGTGCCCCCAAACTGCATTTTTTGGTAGGGGGCAGGCCGGGTATGTTGAAATTTGAAATGTAAAAGGAACTTCCTACTATCACAACAGCTCTGAGTCAAATGCAGCGTTGGGTAGCAGTAAAATGGTTGACTAAGAATTACTGTAGGTTCAGATATGTTTCTCAATATTGTTTTAAAGGAATCTGGGAAAAGCCAGAAACTTGACAGGGGAAATAAAGCACTCATCCACATTCATGAGGGACTTCATGGTTGGTGAGATCAAGGTACTCAGTCAGACAAAAATTGTGAACTGGGAGGCCCATAATCTTTATAAAAGTGACATAGCATCCTAAACACTTTTCTAGAATGTTGAAAGGGTCATGTCATAAACTGCAGTGTGCCAAGAGCATTGCGTGACAGCAGGAGTAGCCATGGAGAAATGTACTCCGCTAGAGAAAGAGACAGCTATTGCGGGAGGATCAACAGGGTTCTTACGTACACCTTCTATGCTAAGAAACTTGATTTTGCATAAACATAAACAAATCAGAGACAAACAGAAAAGAAACACAGTTGTCTTTCTCTCCATTCCTCCCTCCCTCTTTCTCTTTTTGGGGTAAACCACTGGCACTCGCCTTTTCCATAATTGTATACCAAAGGTTCTCTGGCATTTAACAGGAAAATAGAAAGCTTCAGAAAACCCAGGTAGAGTTTTGGTGAAAAAGACTAACAAAGGCTTTAATCTTAGACCCTGGGAGGTGTCTCGCCTCTGTAAGTAGAAGCAGATTTGATATGATTCCTTTAATTAAAACCATCTGATGCACAAAACCCCTTCTCAGTTGCCCTGAATAACTTATTTTCCAACTCTGTCTTCAAACAGTTTGTCTTCCAATAAAGCATGTTATCGTTTGTTCAGAAGACTGATAACCCAGGAGTCGTGAATAATGGAAAAATGACAAAACTTGCTATATACACAGTCAGTTGGCAAAGGAAGGAGAAAGAACAGCTGTCCCACTGTGGTAACATATATTTTTAAACTGATTTGTAAGTCAGGATGGATGCCAAGTCACAGATTTTCTTCAATAATCTCAAGATGGCTCAAGGCCATGCAGATAAGAGCTTGTTGGTGGCTTTCTTCTGCCCCACAGCCTTTGACTTTGGAAAGATACTGGGCAGGGGAAAGGATGCTTCTAGAACCACAGCTGCTGAGGGTCCCAGACCCTCCAATGTAAATGCCACTGGAACCAGACAGTGACGTTATTACAGACACATTTTTATCAGTCATACAGTGTCAACCTCTGATTTCAGGTAGGCACTGATTTATGGGGGGGGGGCGGAAATCAATGTTATCTTAAAAAGTTGATTTGTCAATCAAATTTTGGTAAATCAGAATAAATATTCGATGTAGTAATAGAACTTAATCTTTACAGGACTCTGGATAATCATTTCGCAAGATAAGGAATTTTTGGAAGAGCATCTGGGTGCAGGTGACTGAAGTTGGAGTCCCAGCTCTTCTCCTTTCTGGCTCTGTAAGGGGTTTAAACTTGAGGAACCTGTATTCTCATCTATAAAATAAATACCATACAGTCTTATCTGGGAGGGTCTATCAAAATGAGATCATGGATATATAAGTGATTTGTTCATTTTGTTTATTAGTTTTTAAAAGTTATGAAATTGAAAAATACAGAGACTAACCTGAGATATCCATGTACCAACCACTAGATTTAAAAACTTTATCTATCTATCTATCTATCTATCTATCTATCTATCTGTTTATTTATTTATTTAGAGAGTTGGGGGGGATGGGCAGAGGGAGAGGGAGAGAGAGAATCTCAAGCAGACTCCATGCTGAGCCAACCCAGGGCTTGATCTCATGACCCTGAGATCATGACCTGAGCCAAAATCAAGAGTCCGATGTTTAACCAACTGAACCACCCAGGCACCCCCCAACCACTAGATTTAAAAATTAGTAACATTTACCTAATTTTCCTCTTTTCTTTTTTTAGAAACAAAATATTAGCAATGCAATTGATGGTTCCTTACCACTTCCTTTACCTTCCTTCACAGAGTTAACTGTTATCCTGAAATTGGCATGTATTTTTCCCATCTGTCCTTTTTATATTTATTCTCTACGTATGTGTTCCTCAACAATATATAGTATTGTTTTGCAAATTTTACATATTTACATAAATGAAATAGTTTTACATCTTTTTGCAGCTGCCTTTTACAGAATATTGATTCTGAGATCTAGCCATGTTGAAACATTCACAAGTAGCTTATTCATTTAAGCTCCTTTGATGTCCTATTATATGTAATTATTCATTTCCTCAGTGACAAACTTTGAGCTTGCTTCTAATTTTTTGCTGTTCAAATAAGGTTTCAGTGGACATCCTTGAACATCTCTTCTTGGACATATGTAGGATTTTTTTAGGGGGTGTTGCATCTAGAAGTAAAATCCTGGGCCATAGGAATGTGCCTTTTCAGCTTTGCTAGGTATTTATTGTTAAATTGCTCATCAAAGTATTTGTACCTGCCACATAGGAAAGTTCCAGTTTCTCCATTTCCTCCTCAAAAACTAGTACTTTAGACACCTTATTTTCCTGAAGTGATATCTCACATCGACTTACATTTTTTTTTTTTAAAGATTTTATTTATTGGAGAGAGAGAGAGAGCTCGAGCAGGGGGAGCCACAGAAGGAGAGGGAGAAGCAGACTCCCGGCTGAGCAGGGAGTCCGACGCAGGGCTGGATCCCAGGACCGCTGGATCATGACCTGAGCCAAAGGCAGACACTTGACTGACGGAGCCCACCTAGGTGCCCATCTACTTGCATTTCCTTCATAGTTACTGAGACTGAGAAATTTTTGGTGTTTTCATTTTCTCTCTGTGACTTGCCTGTTCATATCCTTTACTCATTTTATTATTGTATTCTTTGTATTTTTTTAGTTATACCTATTTTTTAATTGATGAATGATAAATAGGTTTTCCCTAGTATATGGTTTGTGTTTTACCTTCATTTGTGGTATCTTATATCATGAAAATCTATATTTCCAATATAACCAATGCAGTATAATATAAAAAAAAGAAAATCAATCTTTTTCCTTATGATTTGTGTCCTTGGTATTTTCTTTAAGAAACCCATTCGTTTCCCTATGTTCACAAAAATATATGTTCTCTCTCTATTTTTCTCTTTCAAAGTTCTAATATTCACATTTGGGTTTTTAATCTGTTTATGAAGTGAGGTTGGAATATTTGTACTTTGTTTTTTACTGCAGCCACATGCATTCTATGGTTGGTCCTTTTCCACTGACTTGTAATGACTCCTCATATACATGTGTTTTTTTCTTGCCTGGGCTTTCTCTTCCATTTCATTGGCCTATTTTCTCTTTTTTTTTGGACAAATACCACATTTTCTTCAACTTAATATAGCTTTATTTATTTTCATACTTGCACATCTTCTTAGTCGTTAAGAAGTTCTTGGCTCTTTTCTTCTCCATACGACTCTCATTAATTTGTCAAATTCTGCAAAACAGCATGTGGCAATTTTATAGGGATTGCATTAAAATTTATAGATAAATATGAAAAAAATGATATCTTAATGATACTGAGTTCCCTTTCCATTACCATTATATATTTCTCTATATTTCTCCATTTACTCAGTTTTTTAAATGTCACTTGATAACGTTAAAATTTTCTCTAAAATATTGAAGATCTTTTGTGTATATTACTGATCACTTAATTTTTTTTTGTTGCGTCTGTGAGTGGGCGTTTTTTTCAAAATCAAAATTTTCTCCTTAGTTTTTGCCTGTAAATAAGATTGTTATTAATTTTTACATATTTTTTTTTATCAAGCCACTTGGCTGAACTTGCTTAAGTTCCAATTATTTGCTGTATTTTCTTGTATTTCTGTTTAAATTGTTGGAAAACAGTGACAATTTTTTTCTTCCTAATCCTTCACTTTTTGTTTATTTTTGTTATTGCACTGGCTAGAACCACCAGTATTATGATGAGCTGAAAGGGTAATAACAGATATCCTCATCTTTTTCCCAATCTTAAATAAATTGCTTCTGATATTTCACAATTAAGTATGATGTCTGCTATAATGAAACACCGTGTGCTAGATTAAGGCTAATTCTTTCTACTTCTAGCCTGCTAAGAGTATGTTTTGCTTCTTAATCATGAACCAATTTAAAAACTTATTGCCTTCTTTTTGGCATGTATGGGATGAATTTATGGTTTTTCTTCTTTAAAAGGTGAGTTATATCAATAGATTACCAATAATTGAATTATCCTTGCATATCTGGGATAAACCCTATTGGTCATAATTTAACACATACACACACAATTGGATTTATTTTGCTAGCATTTAGGATTTTATATTTATATCACGAGGGAAACTAGTCATTTTTTTTTTCATACAGTAGTTAGCTAATTTTAGCATTAAGGTTACATTAGCTTTGTAAAATGAGTAGTGGACCTTTCCCTCTTTTTTAAACTCTGAATCATTTGTACGGAATATGAATTACCTACTATATGAAGATGAAGGTTGCTTGAAAGCCTTTTGAGGCTTTTTTCATGTGTATGGTTAGATCTTTACTGATCACTTTGAAACTTTATATAGGATTATGCGGATTTCCCATTTTTTATTAGTCAATATTGATAATTTCTATTTTTCTAGAATTTTCATTCAAGTTTTACATTTATTGGCATAAAGTTTTACAAAATATTCTCATAAGCTTTAAGAAAAACTCCATCCTATCAAGTCATATATCCTCTTTCTTTCCAATATTTATTCCTATTCCTTTTCCTTTGTTGCCCCTGATCAATCTTCCAGAGACTTGTCTTTCCTTTATGTGTTTTGTTCCCCAAAGAAGCAGGGTTTTTTTGTTGTTGTTTTGCTGATTAATTATAAAATATCTTTGTTTTCTCTTCTATTAAGTTCTGCTTTTACCTTTGATCCTTCCTTTAGGCCAACTGCTTTGCTTTTCTCATTTCTAGAGCTGCCGGGTGCCTAACTCTTTTTTCTTTCCTACCATGTGCATTGAAAGGTGTATACATTTCCCTTGAAAGAATACCTAGACTACTTCTCACCGACTTTGTGTTGTTTTCATTGCTATTCATTTCCAAGGATTAAGAATGTCTTCACCGATTACGAATGATTTGGAAGCATGTATTTAAATGTCCAAATGCATATTTTCACCTATCTTTCAGTTGTTGGTTTCTAAGTTTATGGCATTTTAGTCATTTTAATACTGTTATTTTGTCTGTTTCAGATTGTTCTCTCGTCTGTTCCCTAGGTCTAGGGTTCCTTCTGACCCTGCTTGTCACGCCTGTTGGTTTTCCCTCCCTGCAAATCATTTTCAAGTGTTGGTTGAGTTTTTCACTGTGAACTCATCTTCAGTGGGGATGGCTTCACATCTGCTTCCTGTGCCTTTGGCTATGAACATTTCTCTACAGGGCATTTTATACTTGTTTTGACTGGAAGCCTCGGGATTTCAATGGTCCAGGACCTGTTTTTAGGTGAATTTCTCAGCTTGCTATTTCTTTATCACACAGCTAGTATAAATTTTGCCTCCACATCCACTTATGTCACAAGTTTGGAATTTTACCTTTTTCTCACATAAACTTCCTCCTCTCCCTATAAGCCCTGTAGGTGAGAAGCCATTACTGCCCTGGACTGGTGAGAAGCTACCCTTCCAGAGTTCTTGTTTTGTAGGAGATTCGGTTCTAGCCTCTGCCTTATCATGGGATCAAGAATATGCCTTATGGGTGGACTCTCACTCCAGTCCCAGCCAGGAGGCCTTCTGGACCACTGAAGCCCTCAGCTTGCATGCTTACTTGTCTAGTGTGGAGTAACTTCACTTTGGTAATTCCCTTTTGAGATCAGCTATATATTTAAAAGTTTAGGTTATATTTTAGAATTTCTTATTTCCTAAGCGTTAGGAGGGGATGCACTGTCAGATCAGACAAACCTGTTACAACCAATGTAGAATTTTCCAAATGTAAACTAGAGATATTTCCTATCTTGAACTGCAAACTACCATTCTTGAAGTAAATTATTCTTGTAAATAATTGTTTTTATGTATTAGCTTTGCCTAAAGCAGGGTACCCATAATTACTTTCAGTTAACTTCACTTTGAGAGGGGAAATCTCAGTATGAATTACAGTTCTGTTCTAAGGTTGTCATAGAGCTTTGGAAAAAAAAAAAAAGACAAGCCTGGCTGCAGGGAGAAAAACGTAATTCAGTTTACTGCTGATTTATAGGAATATTTACATTTACATCACTGTTAATTCTCTGGACCAGGATCACTCGGACCCTGCTGGGCAGTGGAAAGCCAAGAAGCTCAAAGTGATGTGTGCAGTTTTATATGTCTTAAAATGTTGGATTTTGGCATTTTGATAGATTGACAAGATTTGCACTTGTCTGCTTTTTCACTGAGTTCTAAACATAGAAATGGGCTTTTTTCCCCACATGGAGAATACTAAGAATTTATTTCCCAAAGAACAATTTTTTTTCCATTCTGGGTCTGATTCTCTCTGACTAGATGAAGTTTTGTCAGCAATAGATACTTCTGGTGGTTGGCCAGAGTGACAAGAGTCCTGAAACATTAATTCAAGTTAATATGGGTCCTCCCTCCTTTTTAAAAATGTTTACTAATGCTAGATTTTTGCCTTGCGTTGTTACAGAAACTCATTTCAAAAAGCAGAGGAACAACCAGTCAACTCAGATAATTTCAGAACTGTTTATTGTTTTGTTTAAAAAGAATTGGACAGCTTAGGAAAAATCAGTAATCTGATTATATGATCCGATACTGTAGGTGTTACCTACAGTATTGAATTTAGGGACCTACTATGACAATAATCTAGTAACAAGTTTGAAAATTCATATGTGTTAGTGTATTTAAAAGACAGAGCTCCTTTAAATAATTGGAAAAAGAAGTATAAACAGAATCCTAACTAATAAATATCTAATTGTTCTTCCCAGCTTTTGACATTGGCAAATATTTTGTTGTTGAAAAAGAGTGACCATTGGGGGTTCCCCGGGTGGTTCAGGGGGTTAAGCCTCGGACTCTTGATTTTGGCTCAGGTCAGGATCTCAGGGTTGTGGGATCAAGCCCAGCATAGGCTCCATGCTCAGTGGGGAGTCTGCTCCTCTCCCTCTTCCTCTGCCCCTCCCCCAGCTTTCACAAGTGCTTGTACTCTCTCTCTCTCTCAAATAAATAAATTTATAAATAAAATTTTTAAAGAAAGAGTGACCATTGGCTTTACCTTCTGTTAAAAGCTTGTTTGATTGAACCAAAGGACTTTAGAGGAGATTGGGCTGAAGGTGGAGAGAAGGCTAATGGACATTGTGGTGACCAGGATGCACTCACATTTCTGGAAGTGGTCTACCTGAGGGCAGCCCTACACTGTCATCAGACAGTCTTCAACTTTGGGATATGTGGGCATTGATTTCATTCAAGAGATGAACAATCTAACAATTGGTTGTATTGAGTCTTCTTGACGCTACTTATTTCAACTTCAGTTGTCCTTATTTGTGACCTCTTACTTTGTCTGAGGCTCTTCCTCCCACCCTCTATACCAAATTCACAGTGCACAAATAGTCAAAAGAATTTTTGATACTTTACTTGCCAGTTGGTGTAGGTAATTTCCATTCCTGAAATAATACTATCATTAGCACTATATAGAAGCTATTTGAAACACTCCCTCAAAGACACCTATCGCAGTGGTCAAGATGAGAATGAGACCATCTGGTTTCAAATCCCAGCTCTGCCCCTATCCAGTGGTTACCATCGACAAAGCTGCATCAGCGTCTCATTTTGTAAAATGCAGGCAATAGGAGTACCACCCTCTCTGGGTAGTTGGGAGGATTAGACTATACATAGAAAGCAAATGTGTCCCATATAATGAGAATTCATTGTCAGCCTTTGTAATTAAATATGCATATATTCTGCATGGAAACACACTCAAAGTAGCTGAAGGATAGATCTTACCAACATACTAATGATGGAAACCTATTTGCCATTCTTTTGGGAAATAAAATTTGATTTTTCTCCTGAGAAAGCAAGCGATCTGTCTAGACTGATGTTTCTGTGGGGAAAAAAAAAAAATAATGCCTGTCCTTTCGGAAATTTCAACCTCTTTAGGAGTGAACCCTCTACAACTAAATTCAAATTTTAGCTCTAGCTGTGCTTTGCTGATTACTCATCTTTCTAATCTAAATTTAATGAAAGAAATCTGATTTTCACATCTGGGCAAAGCGAGCTTAATATCGATTGTTTTTATTCATGCTGCCTTGTCCAATTCCTTTAATTGTCTTTGTAATGTCATTTTAGTGCCTCCCTCCCTTTCTCTTGCTGTTCAGAACCGAGGCTTTTCCAATTGGAACTATCCACTGTGACTTGAAATGCTGGCTTTCCAGCTGGGAATGGAGCGTGTGTAAACTGCGGAAAGCCTGCGTTTGTGAATTTCTGGTTTGCATTAGATCATCATGGTTTATTGTTCTGAAGGCTCGTTCTGGGAGGAGGGTCCCCACGCACGGTGCCATGCAACCTCTCCAGGGCGAGCTGCTGCTTCAAAACGGCTGTTCACTTGACATTCCAGAGTTTAGAAATCGCTTGGGTAAATCTTTAGATACAGTTCATCACCATCATGCATCAAATGAGGATAATCTGAATCCCTTGAAAGCATGCATAAAACATGTAATTGCCCTTGAAAATAAGCACAAATAATTTACTGGTAAATATTTGTTTTACCAGACCACATCCCACTTCCCTAGGCTGTGATCTGTACTCCACAAATGCTAGTAAAACCCACATTTTTTTTTTATTGGTTCACTGTGGTCCTAAGTCAGTGGCTACTTCTAAAGCTTTTCTTTCCCCCCTGAGTCAAAAAGTAATAAGAGACAGAGTAAAGGATGGTTTGTTGATTCCACTGTTGACTTCCCTGACAGCGGTTTCCATTACTCCCTCCGCTGATTTGCGCTTGCTCATTAGACATCATCTAAACCATTGGCATTCAAGACCTTCTACATCCGAATTTTTTCTATTACCTTTCTGATCGTCCTAACATTTTTTTTTCCTCTGCAGGTCCAGATTTCATGTCAGTTGTCCTTATTTGTGACCTCTTACTTCGTCTGAGGCTCTTCTCCTCTCCCTCTAGCTCTGCACTCTCCTCTCTAGCTCTCCCGTGACCTCCTGGTTGAAAAAGTCCTTGGACTTAACTGGTCATCATGCCCACATCCCCAGTGAGAAGCTGTCATGTCCACTTTCACCGACCTAGACATTCTGGAGTTTGGAAATCAATCGGTGTGTTGCAATGAAGAATGTTCTCATACATTGCTTTGGATTTCCAGCATTCCCAGTGTGATCACTGGTACCCTCATCCCTGACAAAGATGCTTTTTATTTCTTTGGCATCTTATGTTGAAAAAATACTTGACCATCCATGTCTGTACATATATTTTGTTCACTGCCTCATCTGTGTCTGGTGTATCTATGTTTTCAAATGAGTGTTATAGTGCACGTTAAGCACTTTATTATTGAAGGCAATGTCCAGAATAAATTTTCAGTTGTACTCTCTTTCAAATATAGCATAAAAGCAATATGCTGTCTAGAGTTATTATCTTGCCCACTTATGATCTAAAAATCTAGAGGAAAAGTTGGGCAAAGACAGCGGGAAAAAATGGAGAAGCTGGAAAAACTTTGCCGGAGAAAGTCAAGGATGGGCTGCATGGATATGTGGAAGATGCCAAAAGGAATAAAAGTTTTCCAACCATATGATGTGTCCACATTTGCTTGTTCATTTCTCTTTCATAATGTTGTCTCATCAAACTAAATCCTTACGAGAAAAAGAAAGCTGGTGGCATTTTGTTTAGGACAGCACCTTATTAAAAGTTTTTTTGATTTGTATTTGTGGAAATATAAATATCAGTTCCGTCTTCCTGAGATCAGAGTTCTGAAAAGGGTTAATGAATTAATTTGACTGCAGTGCACCTGCTTAGCCTGCTAATGCATAGTAATTTATGAATATTGCGATTATTCATAGCTATTTAAGAACGGAGAATATTCCAAGCATGCTTAACAAATCCATTATCCGTGAAAAACTGTATGTGTTTAGATGATTCCTGGGGTAATAGCATTCTCCATTCCACATGTTTGAAGATGTTTTCTTGAGAGTTTCAATCTGTCACAGAATCTGCCTACAGACCCCAGTGAGTTCTGCTCACCACTGAAAGGAGGTTGTTTGTACCTGGAATGGCTCTTCTTAACTTTACTATCCTTGGAATTGGAAGAAAAAGAAAGAGGAAGCTAGGCCAGTTTTACTTGTCAAAATGGGCATGGGTCTCATGAGGCACTTTGTACTAAATGGGATAAAGCTAGGGGGTGGGCAAGGCTTCTGCTGATGTCTGCAGTTGTGTGAGCTCTTGAAAGTCTATAAATGTTCCATGATCACCAGCCTCAATAGAATTTAAAAAAAATTCCTCCATTAATTCATTCAAAATAGAAGTACCGAGTGCTTCTGATGGGCAGACCCTGGTGCTCGGTGCTAGGGGCAGGGTGATGAGGAACACAGCCTGACCTTGTGGGGCTTACATTTCAGTGGGGGAGACTAACGGTAGTAAACAGAGTTGTAGGTGCAGATGTATCTCCTTTTGGTTCTGTTTGTCTGGAGAGCCCTGACTAACACAGGAGGTGAAGAAGACTCCAGCGGAAGGAACCGCGCGTGCCAAGGCTCCGAGGTGGGAGCTGGTGTTTGAGGGACTATGAAATGAATGGTCTCGCGGAAGCATGGAGAGCTAGCGGCTGGGGGTGGTGGGGGGGGAGAAGCCAGGCCAGACTTCCGTGTTGTGAAGCCCTTTATGCAGAGCCTGCACTTTAAACACAGCCGTAAATATTAGTTCCTTGGATTTGCAGGAGATTCTATTCCTTTAACTCCACTCAGTCTTCAAAATTTTAAACGATTAAGTATTTACGTATTAGGCATTCTTCGACTTTTCTACCTACCATGTACGATTTCTAGAAATCACTTACATGTACTAGAAGTTTCATTCTTCTCCCTCTTCTCATTTCTCCCTTTTCCTTTCTAGATAGTGTGTTGCCTCCCTGGGCATTTTCTCTTTTGACCTGTCGAGTGACTTGTGCACTTGGGCATTTCTGCTGAGTCTTTGGGTCCAGCTTCGTACGTTGGATCCACAGTTTATCCACTCTATCAGTTTTGCTCCTCACGTCCTTCACGGTGACATTTAGCTCTGGGATCCCGGGTTTCTTTTGAGAAATGATCTTTCTCTCAGTCTGGACTGTCTCAGAATCTTGGAGGTCTGTGGTCAAGGTGCTCTGCCTTTCTTAAGCTGAACTGTGGGATGTGGGCATTTGAATCTTGGGTAGGATAGGAGGTGGCTGGGCTGATCCAGCCTCGTGGTGTCTCCCCAAAGAGATGGCCCTGCTGTTCTAGGTCCTCAGCTCTGCTTCGGCTTCTTATCCTTTCTGAAACCTGGCTTTTCAGTTTTGCCTTTGATGCTGTAAGCAATCCTATATACCCCTAGTAAACTCCTCCCTCAAGTGAGCCAGAAACAGTTTCTGTGGCTTACAGCCTGAAAACCCTACGGTAGCTCCAGCATGAAAGGGAGAAGAGTGGAGAGTTTGGTGTGGCTAGAGACCATGGTATGTGTAGGCGTCGCTGGAGATGAGGCCATTTGGGACCAGGGTTTACAGGGTGACAGGAAAAGACCCCAAAGAACTTGGAAATAAAGCTATCTTTGGAGAGGACACAGTGGAATGAGAGAGTGAAGCAGGAACCCGTTGGGCCCCATCAGTGAGTTTGTTATTGAAGAGTTTGAGAATTTCTCCCAGAATTCCCAGGGAAATGCAATCTCAGGGAAATGGTGTGAATTCTGTGTGGAATGTGGGAACCTAATATGCTGTTTTGGGGCAGCAGAAAATGGTTGGTCAGCCTGGATTGTGAAAAATAGAAGCCCAAGGAAGCGCTGTTATGGGAAACAGCTCCCTGTGTTGACTACAGTATCTGCAGGGACAAGGACCGGCTTGGTGGTCACAGCCAAAGCCATCATTCCCTTAAGGCCCCAAACGGCCAAATAATTTGCTCTCCTGAGGGAACTCCATGGCCATAAAGAACCTTATTATAAAATCACCATTTCTGTGACTCTGCTTCTGGGGGAGGAATATGTAGAACCAGGCCAAAATGAGTATTAAGGCTTGTCCAGCAGATAGGCTTCAATGAAAATCAATATGCTGACAATTTTGGTTCCTACATGAGTCTGGTGGGATGAGTTAATGTGAGTCCATGCTGAGATCCTGATCAAATTTCTGAGCTTACGAATCTGAGGATAAGGCCATAGACTGTGGTGAATTCATTCACTCAGGTAACATTATGAAGCCAGAACTTCTGTTTCCATAAAGCCACATTTTTTTTTTCTGTTTTATCTTAGGCAACGTTTGCTCCCCCAAGAAGGCTTTTTAGGAGGGGAGTGACACAATCGAATTAGAAGGAATCTTAGCTGCAGGGCAGAGAGACTTTGGCAAAAGAAAGACCAGGTAGAAGATTACTGTGATGCTCCAGGGAAAGCATAAGAGGTCTGAGCTAAGGCAACAGCAGTGGGGAGAGGATGGAAAGCCAGCTGCTGGACTGAATTAGGGTTGTTAGATCTTGATGCCCTATTGACATAAGGGATGAGTGATTGGCTGGAATCAGGGATAGCTAAAGAATGTCTTATTTGTCATTTTTCTTTCATTAAATAACCTTATCTGAATTCCCACAAACAATGCTGTAATAGTGAAATCATGATAGTATGAAACACAGAATCTGAATTAAATTAGTGCTATGTCAGCCCATCACACTGAGCCACGAATTCCCTAAGAGGTTTAGCAACATATTGGATAAAGTGAAATTAATCCTTTAGAGCCACAAGTTGACATATGCATATGCTATGAATCCATAAGCTATACTGTGAGCATTAGAAAAGGAAGCTAAAAAATGCAAGCAAACACATCTGTATTCTGTCCTGCAAACAAAGCCAAGTTCACAATGTCATTTTTCTCTTGTAGCGACGCACCAGGAGGAGGCTCTGAAACACTCACATTGTTGACCTTCACAGTCCGATGTGTTGTGGATTGCACCCCCGCACAAACTTGATGAAGATTTGCAATCAGGTCACTATTTAATATGATTCACTACCCTAAATTTAGAAAAGGCTGCGATTCTAACAGCAAGTGACAAAAACCAGAGAATTTCGAGTTCTTGTCGGCTGCTCTGGGTTACATTCCCCTCTAGGTGAAGTCAGAGCTGCCCGCCGCATTAATGAAAATAATCAGCCTGGGAGGAGAGTAACTAGAAGGGGCTGCAGATAAGAAGTGGCAGAGGATTAAAACCTCTCCGCAACTTTTGGCTTCAGAGTTAAAATATTTCCTTTGTTTTAAATGTCTTCACAAGCAAGACCTAGAAGGGAATTTTGTGACTTTTCCCCGGGCTTGCCCCAAATAAAGGGTTGTGTGGCCGGGTGATGAATTTGGGATCGTGACTGTGACCGATCCTGCCATCTGAGAGCAGGCTTTCAGCTTCAGTCTGGGCGAGACAGTCGCAGATTTGCCAGGAAGTCACAGAATACAGAAGTTCTTATGGGACTCTGGAGCCCCAGCCGCAGACGTTCTGAAAATCAGACCTCACTGATGCCCGAAAGGACCAGAAACCGGTCTCCTCTGATTCCTTTGGGCTTATCAATACTTCACTTTTAAGGGTACAAAGAAGGCTTTGTGCTGCTAAAATGATGGGCTCTGCTGGAGGGAATGTGGATGGCAGGGAATGTGCCAACAAAGGGAAAGAGAAAAGAAACTAAAAAGACAGCGTAGACGCTGACAAAATGAAGTGCCATGTTTTTATTCACTCCATGGAGCCACATCTTTATCGAAATGCCGGCTTTCCTGCTTGAGCTAATGCCTCCCTTCTTCTTTATATTCTCTTCTGATTACCAACCCTATGTTTAACATGCTTCAAGTGCCAGGATGCTGAATTTTATTGGGAAACAGCACACGTGTTTGATTTGTGATGTAAAAATTTTATCTCCTCTTCTGTTTGAACTTACGGGTGCAAAGAGAGCTCACGGGGGGTGGGTGGTGGGGTGATTTCCCGGGATCTGACCTTCAGCTGTGGGGTCTCAACTTTTTGGCATTCCATGCTGACTTTTGAATCCCAGAAATCTTGATGGCCGATCTCCAAACATGAAACTGGATGTAACGACTCCGACTACAAAACCAGTCTTTGCAGAGTCTCTAAAACCACCCACAGTTATTGCAATGGTCGCCATTCCCCCCCGCTTGTGCTCTCTCTCTCTCTCTCTCAGACCGACTGTCCTGCCCACCTTCTTTTCCATACTCACGGGGAGAGTGCATCACATTTCCAGTAAACACACTATCTTTCTTCAAATACTCTGTTTCTTAACATTTGTTCTAAACTTGTGACTCCCTGCTCCGCACCCACTCTGCAAACCCACAAATCTTAACATTCCATCTGGCATGCATTGCTGGAATGGTGAATTTTACTCTGTTGTAGCAAAAATAAATTATATACAGAGATGAAAACTTGGCAGCCCATTTATGTGGATCTTGAGCATGCCTTGGCACACCGCCTTCACACAATATTGGCATCTCCAATAAGCTCAAGCAAGTCGCAGAAGTGTTGTGCCTCAGTGTCTCCTTCTGCAAAATCTGAGTAAATGTGGTTTTATAAAAAAAGAAAAGCATCGTGAGTCCTCTAAAGGTAACCTTGCTACAGGATGGATTCTCCAGGAAACTGACTCTGAGATGGAGATCAGCACACATGGAGGGTACCAGGGAGTGTTCTTGGGATCAACAAGTGTGGAAGGAATGGAGCCAGGAGGACACGGCAGAGGGAGAGACTGGATATAGTTCCCTCTAATAAGGGCTCAGCCAACCCTGTAGGAAGCTCTGAGGTGGGCACCGTCCTTCAGAGTTGGGCCAGGTTGGAGTGAAGGCGCAAACTCTTTCTCTAGGTTGACCTGTCCTTGAAGAGAGCCCTAGAAGATGGCTGTGACTTTGGGAGCAATGATTCTCTTGGGTCAAGGCCATTTCCGGAGAGCAGAGAGCTGTCATCTGACAATATTCCTAGCAGGTGGGAAACCAGTGCTTCATTCCTGATGTGGGGATCTAGGCTGCACAGCACAGTACATGTGACAAAAAGCAAGCCGGAAGCAGCATATGTGAATAACTTTGCTTTCCTTTATGGTGGTCAGAGGCTTCCCGTGGAGACAGAATTATGGCATGCATGATTAGAGTGATGATTCTGTCTCTTTACCTCCAGCACCATCACATGAAGCTCCAGTACACCCTGATGCTGTCGATCTGGCTCAGGGCTGCTAGCACTGAAATTGCCGAAGGATCGTTCCTTGGATTGGGTTGATCTCCTTGCTTTCAACAAGCCTTATCATCTTTGTGCACTCAGTACTACGTAATCTGACTATATATCCTCTCTAATATTCAAAGTGGAATATTTATAACACTATGTCTCTTAAGCCTTGGTTTGTCTATGCAAATGTGATCAGTGGTTTAAAAGAGAGCATTGCATTTAGTTAATGTATTTCTTAAGTCTTATAAGGTAGGATAGTCCTCCTAATCTCTCCCTTTTTATGACCTTAACATTTTGAGGAGCACCGATCTTGTAGACTGACCCTCATTCTGGATGTGCTTAATTGGTTTCTCATAATGTTATTTCACCTGTTCCTCTTCAGGGTAGGAAATTAGGTAAGTCTAAAGACTTGATAAGATTCGGTTTCAGAGGACGCCTGGGTAGCTCAGTCGGTTAAGGCTCTGCCTTCAGCTCAGGTTATGATCCCAGGGTCTTGGGATCGAGTTCCGCATTGGGCTCCCTGCTCAAGAGGGAGCCTGCTTTTCCCTCTGCCACTCCCTCCGCTTGTGCTCTCTCTCTCTCTGATAAATAAAATAAAAATAAAATCTTGAATGTGTTTGTTTAAAAAAAATCAGTTTCAGCATTTGGGTAAGAATACTTGATTATATCTGTTTTGGAAAAAGAAGAATTATAAAACACATTTTGGAACTTCAAAATACATGAAGTAAAAATTGACAGAAGTAAGGGGAAATAGATGATTCTACAATCACAGTTGGAGATTAACAACTCCTCCTCCAGTAACTGATGGGAAAACAGACCCCCCCAAAAAATCAATAAAGGTATAGGAGATGTAAACAAGACTATCAACCACTTGACTTAATCGATATTTGCAAAACCTTATACCCCAATATTGAAAAATAATCATTCTTTTCAGGTATACAATGGTATGCTCAAGATAGACCATATGTTGAACCATAAAACAAGCCTCAATAATTAAAAAAAGATTGAAATTATACAGAGTAGATTCTCTGATCATAATGGTAAAATTAAAAATCAATAACAACAAAATAGGAAACCCCTAACATTTTAGAAATTCAACAAAAACACTTCTAAATAACTTATGGGTGAAATAAATCACAAGAGATACTAGAAAATATTTTAAACTAAAAGAAAACAGAAGCATAGTATGTCCAAATTTGTGGGAAGCAGTTATAGAAACGCTTATAGAGAAATATATGGCTTTAAAAACTTATATTTGGGGGCACCTAGGTGGCTCAGTCATTAAGCATCTGCCTTCAGCTCAGGTCATAATCCCCGGGTCCTGGGATCGAGCCCCACATGGGGCTCCCTGCTCCGCAGGGAGTCTGCTTCTCCCTCTCCCATTCCCCCTGCTTGTGTTCCCTCTCTCGCTGTGTCTATCTCCGTCAAATAAATAAATAAAATCTTTAAAAAAATAAATACTTATATTTGAATAGAAGGGTCAAAAATCAATAATTGAGATCCACTTTACAAAGCACAGAAAAAGAAGAATGAAATAAACCCAAAGTAAGTAGAGGAAGGAATTAGATAAGAGCAGAAATGAAAAAAGGAAAACATAGCAACTGGAAATCTCATGCACTCGGAAGGAAGGTCTGGAAGTTTCTCATAAAATGAAACATATTCAACCCTAGGAGCCAACAATTTTTCTTCTAGGTATTTATCCAAGAGAAATGAAAAGATATGTTCACAAACAACATCCACAAGAATTTTCATAGATGTTTTATTCTATCATAGCCAAAGCCTAGAAACAATCCAGGTGGAATATTTCTCAGTAATAAAAAAGAATGTTGATACGGGCAACAACACAGATGATTCTCAAAAACATTACCAGTTTGAGTGGCAGAAGCTAACTCCAAAAAAGTATACACTGTATAATTCTATTTATGTGAAGCTCTGTAATGGGTAAAACTAATATATGGTGAAAACCATCATGCCAGCCTTTGGGTCAGAATGGGGAGTGGGGGAGGGGATTGTTTGGGAAAAGGTCAAATGTAATTTAATATTTGTGCATTTCATTGTATGTAAACTTTCTGCAGAAGAAAACATTGTAAACAAATATTGAACTCTACTTAATGATTTGTGTACAGAATATTTAGGAGTAAACTATATTGATACATTTTACTTTGAAATATGTCAAAAAATAAAGTGGATTTATGGTTAAAGAATGCCTATGGATAGATGTAAAGGAGCGTGGTAAAATAAGTATAATACAAAATTAATGGTACCATCTGAGTGGTGGGTGTATGAGTTCTTTCAACTTGGCTCTATGGAAATTGTCAAAATAAAGTGTGGGGTTAAAGACATTTTGGGGACAGTCGGGAGAAGTTCAATAAGAACTGGATATTAGGTGATATTAGGGAGTCATTTTTGCCAGTTTTCTTTGGCATTTTAATGGTATTGTGGTTATGCATGAGCACTTGCTCTCAGGATAAGTGAACTAAAATGTTTAATAGTGAAGTGTCATGATGTTTGCAATTCAGTTAGCAATGGTTCAACAAAAATAGGGCAAATGGGGCACAATGTTAACAGTGGTTGTATCTAGACCAGGATGACTGGGATGTTTATTGCCCTTTTCTTTCATTATAAAATATTGAAAACGTAAACAGTAGAAGTAATGACACATTACGTCAAAGGGCAGAGAATAAAAAGAATGGGAAGTCTATACCTGAGACATCTGCAATTTTCAGTATTGCTTCCAAGGACCAACCCTAGGTCAGTAGCCATAGGGACGGATTGCTGGACCTAGTTCAGAAGGCCAGGTCCTTAGCACTCTCTTTTTGCTTTCCATCTTATTTTACTTCTCTGGACTGCTCTTATTTCAGAGTTAGTTTGAATGTGAACATCTGTGTACTCGACCTTGACATCTTGTCCTGATTCTGGACTACATTGTGTATGCATTTGATACTGCATCTTTTCCACCGTAAATTAAGATCTGGGTTTTTAGATTCAGTCCGGTCATTGAACCTTAATAACAGAATTTTGCTTTGCTAGAGATCCACTACTTAACAACACATTTACTGCCAAAAAGAAATGTAGGAGGAAGAGTGGGTATAACACAGCAAGGTGTGTGTAATTGCTTAGGCTTAGCTTCTGTTGTGTGACAGGAACCTTCTATGACATAGAAGCATAGTCTGTGCACACACCTCTGGGCCTGGGGATGAGGTTAGGGGGCAGATATGCTCACAAAGACCATGGTCACCATGGTGGAAGTGTATTGGGAAGCTGCATTTGGCTATTTTCTTGGTCTGATTTTATCTTTGTGCCTGTGTGTCTGGGTATAGTTATGGCTGTGTAGGTTTGCTCCAGGAGCCAAAAGGTCTTCTTTGGAGAAATTATGCTTTGCTTCATTTCACTGAAAATTCCTCAGCTAACATAATTTCCTATTATGGAATCTAGCTCTCAAAGGATTTCATGGCTGAAAATAGATACATTTCTAGATAAAAATGTAAATATAGTGAATCTCAGAGTATCTCGAGCTGCCTCCATTTTAACTCTCTCTGTGATTTTTGATGAAAACTTGGGTGCTCTTTACTTTGAATACTCTAGATTAGTGAGACCCAAAACTAGCTGTCCCTGACAATTTCATGGAGAGCTATTTTAAAATATAGATTCCTAGGTCTACCCCAAAATCCCCAGAATCAGAATCTCTGAGTGATGGGCCCTTGGAATATTTTCTCTTTTTTCTTTTAAGCTACCCAAATCACTCAGTTGGGTAGTAGGAAGTTTGTAGACCTGTAGACCAGTGCCTTTCAAATTTTAATGTGTATGTGATTCACCAGATTACCTTATTAAAATGCAGATTCTGATTCAGTAGGCCTGAAGTGGAGCCCAAGATTCTCTGTCTTTTTAACAGAGCTCCCTGCTGCTGCTGGTCTGCAGACCACACTAGTGAGAAACTAGGTCACGTCTCAAAAACTCTTCCCTGAACCTAGAGTCTCGTCTTCCTTTCCAGAAAGCCTATTTGACCAGCATTCAGCATGTGACAAACTTTCTTCTCACTTTCTTGCTTGCTATCTCTTTACTTTGAAATACTGCTTGAACAGTTGATTAACTCAGGTTAGGGTGACCATCCACCTCAATCTGTCCACCAGAGTCCTGGTTTACACCTACTGTCCTGGTGTAATTAGTAAAAGATGCTTTGCCACATTCACTCTTAGAAGTGTCTCCATTTGGAAGATAAATTATAGAGTGACTCTTCCTAAACTTCAAACATTGAGAAGGATATGGCATAATGTACAGAATGTAGGTTGTGTACGCCAAATCCTATGTGGGTTCAAATCCTTCTTCATTATTCCACACTACCTCCATAGCCTTAAGCAAGTCAAACCTCAGTCATCTCATGTGTAGGACAGAAGTGGTTTATTTTTTTCAAAGATTTATTTATTTATTTGAGAGAGAGTGAGAGAGAGGGAGAGAGAGAGAGAGTGCAATCAGGGGGGAAAGGGAGAGAATCCTCGAGCAGACCCTTGCTGAGCATGGAGTCTGAGGTGGGGCTCAATCCCAGGACCCTGAGATCATGACCTGAGCCGAACTCAAGAGCCAGACCCTCAACCCAGAAGTGGTTTATTCTGAGGACTTATAGAAATGATATAGGATGCTTCTAGTGCAGTGACTAGTATATAGTAGACACCCATTTGCTTAGGCCCCTCTCTCCCTATAGTCCGTGAAATGAACATCTACTCTACTTTGGAATGATAAAAATAGAGTACTACTCTCAAGTTAGGATCAGAAGCAGCTGTAGTATTAAAACGGTGCATCTGCTATACTTGTATGTCAGTGCGACCCTCATGAACCTCTTGCAGATTCTGTCTCTGAACTCCATAGTCCCACGTGAGTTATATGTTATCACGTACACTTCAGGGTTTGTTGATAAACCTGAATCCTGAACTAGAGAAATAAAGGTATTAACATTTATTGTGTTCCAACTATGTACCAGATGGAGGGAGTTCCAAACTGGGACAGATCCCTAGCAAGGACAAGGAATAGAAAAGTTTGGTCCATCTATAAACAGAAAGAGGTAACAGATTTCCAGGGTGAACCTCTATATCCCGTATTTTAGACCTAAAAATCTCACAAAAAGACTTTGATATAATTTCAAAAACAGGAAGAGTAGGTGGGTCAGAACAGAGAAAACTTGGTAACTTGTACCCTTACTGAAGTAAAATCCCTATGAAAACACACCCAGCAAGTAAGAACATTTGAACAAGATATGATCAATAATTGGCTCCTCAGACTCCCACCTGTGAGCTATGCAAGCTCACCTGAGTAATTTCATTACCCTTGCAGATAACACGACCGAGTATTTCAAAGAATTAGAAATTTTGGGAAACCATTGATTGTGATGGCAGAGTTTTCATGTATCAGGAACCAGGCATGTGCTGTACATGCATTCTCTTACTGAACATCCAAAATAACTTCATGGGATAAATGGTAGGATTCTCTCCTTTCACAGGGGAGGAAACGGAGACATAGGAAATTAAGTTTCATGCGAGGTCACATGGTGAGTGAGAAATCGAAGTTTGAGTGATTCAAACGTGGGTATGTCTAACTCTGAGGTCTTTATTCTTAACCACCACAGATGGTTTCTGTGTGTTAGTTAATGCTTCCAATCTTTCCACATTTCAGAATAACATCTTACTACTCTACAGTCTACTGTGACCAACTTGGGAACTGGGGTCAGGAACAGGGACCATGTGAGATACATCTAAATATGGAACAAAGACAGCAGCAATCCACTGCACTGGCTTGGAGTTGGGCAGTTAGACAAAGTGCATCAATATATTTTATAACTTTATGGAGGTATCATTGAAGTACAATGAACTGCACATACTTGGAGTGTACAATTTTATCGGTTTTGACAAATGTATACATCCATGAAACCATCACCATAATCAAGTTAACAATTATTTCTCTCTTCTTAAACTTTCCTCCAGCTCCATTGTAATCCATCCCTCCCTCTGCCAAGATCCACAGGCAACCACTGATCTGCTTTCTGTCACTATGGATTAGTTTACATTTTTTAGAATTTCATGTAAATAGAATCATACAGTGTACACTCCTTATTGCCATGCTTTTTTCACTCAGCATGATAATTTTGAGCTGCATCTGAAATTTCAATTTGTTGAGCATACCAATAGTTTGTTTATTTTTCTTGCTGAGTAGTTTTGCATTATATGGACATACCACAAGTTGTTTATCCAGTTACCTGTTTGTTGATGGACATTTGGGTTGTTTCCAGTCTTTGTTTATCACAAATAAGGTTGTTATGAACATTTGTGTACAAATCTTAGTCTGGATATGTTTTCATTTCTCTTGGGTAAAAACCTGGGAGTAAACTAGCAAAGTAGCGTGGTAGGCATACGCTGAACTTTTAAAGGAACTGCCAAACTGGTTTCCAAAATGGTTGTCCAATTTTATATTTTCAACAGCAGTTCTCCACACCCTCACCCACACTTGCTATTGTCAGTTTAAAAAAATATATTAGTCACTGTATTAGATGTAAAGTGGTATCTCATGATCTTAATTTGCATTTTCTCAATGACTACTAATTTAACCATCCTTTCTGTAGGTGTTTTAAGGTAAAGTGCCTATTTAAAGTTTTTGCTTATTTTAAAATTTAGATTATCTTCTTGCTATTGAATGATAAGAATTCTTTATATATTCTGAATGTAAGTACTTGTCTGATATATACTTGGCAAATATTTTCTCCAGGTCTGTGGCTTGCTGCTTTATTGTCTTAGCAATAGTAAACGTTTTAATTTTGTCAAAGATCAACTTATCATTTTTTGCCCTCTTATGGGTTGTGCTTCTTGGGTTTTAGCTAAGAAACATCTGTCTACTTCAAGGTCATAATTCTCCTGTGCTTCTTGTAGAAAATTTTAGAGTTTTGGTTTCAAATTCAGGTTTATGATTCATTTTGAGTTAATTTTTATGGGTGGTGTGAGATAAGGGTCAATGGTAATTTTTTTTTTTTTCTGTATAGTGATCCAGCATCATTTGTTGAAAAGACTTTGCTTTCTCCGTTGAATTGCCTTGGTATTTTTGTAAAAAATCAACAGATCAAATGTGTGTGGGTTTATTTCTGGATTCTCTATTCTCTTCCATAGATGTATATGACTATTTTTTTTTTACCAGTACCCACACTGTTTTGATTCCTGTAGCTTTATAAAAGTTTTGGAAATCGGGTAGGGTAAGTCTTCCAACTTTTTTTTTCTTTTTAAAAAAGTGCTTTTGGGGGCGCCTGGGTGGCTGAGTCATTGGGCGTCTGCCTTTGGCTCAGGTCATGATCCCAGGGTCCTGGGATCAAGCCCTGCATTGGGCTCCCTGCTTGGTGGGAAGCCTGCTTCTCTCTCTCCCACTCTCCCTGCTTATGTTTCCTCTCTCGCTGTCTCTCTCTCTGTGTCAAAAAAATAAATAAAATCTTTAAAAAAAATTAAAAAATGCTTTGGCTTTGGCTAGTCTAGGTCTTTTGCATTTCCATATACATTTTAGAGTCAGTTTGTTGATTTCTACCAAAATGTCTGCTGGAATTTTGGTTGGTATAGTATGGAACTATAAATCAATTTTAGGGAAAATTGTTATCTTAATGACATTGAGTCTCTCAATCTATGGATATGGTATGTTTTCCCATTTATTTAGGTTTATTTTCTTTCAACAGTGTTCTGTAGTTTTCAGTGTAGACATCTTTGATCAGATTTTTCCTTTTAGTATTACTATAAATGGAATTTTAAAAATTTCATTTTCAAATTGCTTGCTGATAGTATGTTGGAATATAGCACTTTAAAAAATATCAGCCATGTGTCTTGCTAAATTTGTTAGTTCTAGTAGTTATTTTTTAGATTCTCTGGGATTTTCTACATAAACAATTCTATCATCTGCAAATATAATTTTACCTCTTTATTGCTTACTCATTATCATTCCTTTAATTTCTTTTTTTTTTTTCCTCCCCCTACCTTTTGTTTATTACTGCAGTGGCTTAGATCCCTAGTATAATATTAAATAGAAGCAGTAAAAGTGGGTACCCTTGCTTTGTTACCAACCTCGGGTAATAACAGTTCAGTCTTTCACCATTAGTATGATGTTAGCTGTTTTTTTGCATAGATGCCATTGTGAGTTTGAGAAAGCTCTCTGATATCCCTATTTTTCTGAGAGTTATTTTTAAAAGCTTCAAGTGCTGAATTTCGTAAAATGCCTTTTCTCCATCTCCTGAAGCCATCATATAGATTTTCTCCTTTATTCTGTTAATATGGTGAATTATGTTTGATTGGTTTTCTTTTTTTTTTTTTAAAGATTTTATTTATTTGAGAGAAAGAATGAGAGAGAGAGAGAGCACATGAGAGAGGGGAGGGTCCAAGGGAGAAGCAGACTCCCCGCCTAGCAGGGAGCCCGATGCGGGACTCAATCCCGGGACTCCAGGATCATGACCTGAGCCGAAGGCAGTCGCTTAACCAACTGAGCCACCCAGGCGCCCTGATTGGTTTTCAAATGTTAGACCAACATTGCTTTCCTGGGATAAACCCTACGCGGTCATGATGTATTATCTGTTTATGTATTGTTGGACTCAATGTGCTAATATTTTGTTAAGAATTTTTTGAATCTATAGTCTATATTTTCAGAATCTTTTGGCAGTTATTTAAAAGTTTTCTCAAGAACTTATGATGCTATGTGGAACATGTAGAGCCAAGAATACATAATTTTTAAAAAATTAAAATATTTTCAAATGGTTCTCACAAAATGAGAGAATGTGGGCTAATGATTGACCAAAGTTTCCAGCTAATCTTCTCAAATATTGGTAAAGAATAAACTCTCCTTAAAAAAGGTGATATGAAATTTTTGCTGTATATATCTTAGCAGGGTGCAAACAGGATCATCCTTTATTGGTGTTTAAAATAAAAGACTTGTGCAATCAGACTGCAATATGCTTAGGAAACGAGAATTTTTTGTTGTTGTTCATTCATGTTTTATGACTAATGAATGTTGAGATCTATAAACTATTTGACATTTCAATTCTGGGTTTTCTTTTTATAAGAGCTCAATTCTGGATTAGCAGAGGAGCTTGATCTGGCAATGAGAGCTTGCTAAGCAAGAAGCAGCTCATTGAGCACCAGTGTGCTTGTGGCATTAGGAACAGCAGACTGTGCTGCTGGAGATGGGGGACGTTGTCTTCTCTGGAGATTTTACATAAGGCTGAAACTCTTTTTTGGGGGAGGGAGGCTCTTACATAATTATTCTGTTTAGGGATAAAGATATCAGCTAGAGAACCTTGCATGCCTACTTTTAGAAGTAGTAGTAGTAGTCTGATGAAAGAGAAGTCTGAAGCGATGTGACCCTTTCCGCTAAGGTGCCAAAGACGACTTAGGTAGGAATTCAGAAGGTGTGGGAGTAAGTGCATGGATTTTGAATCAGATGACTATGGATAGGATTTTTGGCTTTATAACTTACAGGGCATGTTTTTGTTCTGGATACTTCCACTTTTTGAGCCACAATTTCCTCTGTATCTATCTATAAAGATTCTTATAGGAGCGTCTGGGTGGCTCAGTCATTAAGCGTCTGCCTTCGGCTCAGGTCATGGTCCCAGGGTCCTCGGATCGAGCCCTGCATTGGGCTCCCTGCTCAGCGAGAAGCCTGCTTCTCCCTCTCCCACTCCCCCTGCTTGTGTTCCCTCTCTCGCTTTTTCTCTGTCAAATAAATAAATAAAATCTTTAAAAAAAAGATTCTTGTAAAAAATAAATGAACAATATATATAAAGTCCTTGACATACACTAACAAACAAATGTTAATTCCCGTATTTTTTATAGGTCAGTATTCAAAACATTGAAACAGTATGTTCACTATTTTTTGAGAATTATTTTAAAAAGTCCAGACTTCTTTGACAATTTTTCTTCTATTTGTGTGGTTGTGTTTTTAGTCTCCCTCCTTCCCTCTCTGTCTCTCTCTGTCTCTCTCTCTGTCTCTGTCTCTCTCTCTCATCAGCTCTTTGAAGACAACAAACTTGTCTACATGGCCCATGGTTGTAGTCCCAGATATTAGCATAGAAATTGGTACATAGTAAGCAATAATATTTATTTCTTAAATAAGCAAATGCATGCTGCTTGCAAGTCATTCCTATACAACTTCTGGTCTTTGAAAACTCAATTGCCTGGTTTCCCCCCAGAGAGGCCAAGATACCAGAACACATTCCAATCAGAAAAGGCTACGAAAGCGAAGAAATATATACAGATGGCCAGAGGCGGTTCAACTCATTCTTCTTCAGCCCAGAAAATAACTCCCAAAACAGAATACTTCTTTTTGATAGGGATATTTTGTCTTGTGGGATAGCTAATAGTTAAGCCAAAAAAGTCTTGGTAATGAATGTTGTGACTATCAGCTTTTATGAGTTTATTTTGAATGGGCAGTGAATTCCTTTTTCTGCTGTAAATTTCTTCAGGTTTAGTGTCTGTTTAACTTTGTAACACCTGATGTATAATCCAACCAAAGCTAAAGCCCTATCTGTAACGTTGAGAGCTATTGAGATTCTGGCTATTTAAAACATTCAAAGGAGGCTTTGAATGACCACACACAAATCCGATCACTACAGGAGGGATGCAAGAATAAAGGGTTGCTTGTGTACAGTGATTGGAACCCAGAAGAGTCCTTCTGAGAGGCACACAGGGCTGGTGACAGGAGGTTAATGTAGCTAGCTGGTTTCTTGGCTGGCGTGTTAAGCCAATTAATGATAAGGTACATCTACCTGGCAGCTGAATTTTTTCCCCTCCTATTTCTTTTTTCAAGAGATGTATATTTAAGAAAAAAAAGCAATGCAAAAAGAAAAAAGGCAGCTTGGGTTTTTTTTTTTTTTTTGCCATTTGTTCTTAAAATTTCCTTTCTAGAAATAAATGCAAGAATGTTTTTGGAACCCTCTGGAAAAAAAATGTGTTTCTATTTCCAGGAGGACTTGAACCAGATTTGAGATCATATTAAGTTTAATTGACAGCTCTTCAGCAGAAAGGCTAACAATTCAAATCCGCAGTCCTCTCTACAAGTGGAGTTTTTCTTCAAGATTGTCAAATAGATATGTTTCAGGAAGATGGTAATTAAGTGTGAACAGATGGCCATTTTTAGCTGAGATATTAAGTCTAGATATTTAATGGAATCATTTGCCTGTTGGGGTCAGCGGGTGTGATGTAGTATACTGGTTGGCAAGACATCAGGTTTGTCAAAGCTGGTTGGGAAGGGGTGATAAAGATTAGCTTCCTTATATGGTCGTAAGGACGGGTAAGTGTAAGAGTTGGGAGGATTACGCCACCGTGCTATACTATGCCAAAAACTTACACTGCAGCTCTGTAGACTTAAGAATGCCAAAACAGAAATAATACGATTTCCAACAAACAACATCGTGGTAGAGTGAAAGGGGCCCCGGATACTTGGTTCGACTTACTGCTGTGCTCCTCCCTGACCTTGTGACCTGGGGCATGTGCCTGAATTCCTCTGTGCCCCCCGAGTCCTCATTTTTCAAGTGGAGAAAGGTTGGAATTAAAATTCAATTTGGTTATTTTCCAAAGCATTGTCCGGCCAGCAAGTTCTTACTAGATCAAAGGACACTTCTATGCCTTTGTGTATTGTGGGTACTTTTCTGTCTTCTCCTTAGTTAAGTACAAAATACTAACCAAAGCGTGCAAGTGCCAGAGTTTCAGGATGTAGCCTTCTCCTTCATATATCTTAAACTGCAAGGATTTGCAAAGCTCGGGATACGTGAGCTGCAGATTTCAAGAGAATCCAGGTTCTGAACTCATAGCTAAGAATATGTCATTATGTTCATTATTATCTCCAATATCTTAGACTCATCATTGTGAAGCACATGTTCCTATGATCATTGTCAGGAATGATGTCTGTTTTTTAACTAATGGACGCTCATGGACTTAGAGGCAGAGGACAGCTTCTCTGAGAGGGAGCAAGAGACTTGGGAGGTGACATCCTGACACATAGTCCCCCATTTCGGTAGAGGGACGTCAGGGCTGTTAGGGCAATAATCCTACATAGTTGTGGCTGAATCAGGCTGGGCACTGGACCACCTCTTCCAGAATATTTGGATGCTTCTCTGTAACCCAAACAGTTGGCCAGATGGATTACAGGTCTTTTTTACGGTTTTAATTAGACCTTAATTGATCCAATGCATGGCAAGTGCCCAGAATCAGGCAAGGACAAGATGCCTTTCCAACAAGCATTTTCTTCCCTCATAATCAATGTCAAAACACTTCTTGCTTTGTATACAATCCATCTGACTAATGAGTGAGTCTTAAATTGAGAAGTTCCTTGCAATTTACTTTAGAACAAGATTTCCCCATTCTATAATCTCGTAGCATCTCCATGGAGCTACTCAATAGCTTAGGTCATGGGATGGATTACAAAGGGTGTCTAGAAGATGATAATTGCTGTTTGGAAGTTCAAGATGATTGGAAAAACAAATCGAAATATCAAGCTTTCAGAATTTAGTGTCTACCCAACAATCATCTACATAAATTTTTCACTGGGACTATGTGTCAGATGTATCGAGAACAACCAGGTATGGAATGTAAACAGAATTGAGAATCTTACCAATTTAAAAAAAATTACAGATAGATGATAGATAGGTGTGCCTTGGTAGTGAGCTTATATTCAACAATCACATATTTTAACAATTAACAAAACTAAACATGAATTAAAAATTTAGTGTGAAATATACACGTGTTCATTGTCATCTTAACTCACGGTTACTGATTTTAACTCCCATGTATGTTACATGGCTGCCTCCTCATCTTTCAGGTCTTATATCTTCCCTGACTACTTTATCTAAAAAAACTTCCCACCTAAAAAAGCCCCCATCTGCCTAGCACAGGGTGCAATAGGACAATTATGCAGAGACCACAACTTATGCCTTTTAATCCTTTATTATTAAAATAATAGAACTGAGTTTTGGCTGGGCATCTGACTGCCCAAGTAGACACTACCTTTCCCAGATGTCCTTGTAAGAAGTTGTGGCCACGTGACTAAGTGTGGGTCAGTAGGAAATGAGAGGAATGAAAATATATCACACGTGGGTCATCTCCACAATGATGAGATGCCCTGGATATTCTCTATTTCTTTCACACATTTCAACAATGCAGACATGGGCTGGTGAGCTGCTCCAACCTTGTGTGTGAGAACACCACCCTAGGGCATGGACAGGGAGATCGAAGCAATCTGGGGTCTTGGAAGTCCTTACAGATGGAGCCACCTTCTAATCCTGGACAGGTCATCTCTGGGAGAAAGAAATATATATTTTTTCCTTGAGCATCTGATTTCTGATCTCTTTGTTATTAAAATTCAGCTATAACTTAAACCAGATACTTTCTACCCCAACTCTCTATTTCATTTTCTTCATAGCAGTTACCACCAACTTTATCTATCTTATTTATCTGTTTGTTTACTTGTTTATTGTCTGTCTTCCCTCACTGGAATGTAATTTCCATGAAAGCAGAAATCTTATATTAACTTCTGCATCCCCAATGGCTAGAACAGTGCCTGGCACATAGTAGTACTCAATATATATTTGTGAATGAATGTATGAATGAATGAATTGGTCATAATTAGGAAAGCAGTATTAGTTATAAGAGTACATTTGAATGGATTGTTATAAGGCTACCACATATCTGTAAGAATGTGACTTTGGTTTGAGTCACCATCATCATCTTTCACTGACTGGTAAGTCAAATTGTTTCTACCTTGAGTCACACACATCCCAGCTTCCCTGGTAAGAGGCCAAGACCTAGGGCTAGTCTGTAAGTGGCAATTATTTAGCTCTTCTGTTGTTTCAAATGGGATAGTTTGGTGGGATAAGATGAGATGAGAAGAAAGAGGCAAGAGGGTGAGCTAAGTAGTAGTATTTTTTTTTTGATTGAAGTATAGTGACATACAATGTTTAATTAAATTATAGGTGACACACAACTAATACATTAGTTCCAGGTATATAACATAGCCATTCAACAAGTCTAGATGTCATGCTGTGCTCACCACAAGGGTAGCTGCCATCTGCAAAAATAGTATTCTTATTCCATCTAAAACTTGGGGGTCATGAGTCGGGTGACTATATAATTCAGTGGCCAAACTGCACACTTTGGGAGAGCTATGAATAATTATATCAGGACAGTAAGTGCAAACAGGGACTGTTTCAGACAAACCTGAGCCATTGCCTCGTTGTGTCCATTCACACAGAAAACCTGCCTGTCTTCTTTGGAAGATGGACACCACATTTGAGAAATGGCTCTCTCAAGAATTTTATGAGTGACAAGCTCCTCAGGAAATACAGAAGTGGTCCAACGTTTTCTCCTGTGGCTGGATGTTTTGCTGAAATATGAGTGATTCAATGTATCAGCTTCCAGAATGTTTAACCTCCAGATTAATTCCACTGTGATTCATTTAAGAATATGAAGTAAAAGTTGAGCAGCAGGCTGCAGTACAAAAGAAGCAATTATTAACGTTTCAAGATCAGGAAGGGCTTTAGTACAACAGAATTGTTAGAAGATTTGCTTTTAGCCATAGCAAAAAAGAATACATTTTAGGACTTCTATAAGCTGAGAGAAGCAGTTGCCCATTCTTGGGAGACATAAACATTTGAAACAGAGGGTCATGGAAATGTGCAAAATATGTAAACAAAAAAGAGATGTGCTAGAGAGGAAGATGTGGAAACAACTTGCAAAAGGAGAGATGTCATACACAATGAGAAATTTAGTAAGACATCAAAACCGCAGGGCTCTGTTATGGGTTATGGTAGAGCCCATGGGAGTTTTGGAGTAGATCCTCAGCAGCCTTAGACTGTAAGTGTGAGGTAACAGAACAGTGGGATTCATTTGGTCATTGACATATATTTATTGAGGGCTTGCTAGCCACCTGTGATGAACTGGTGGTGGGAGGGGGTTTTCCCTTTATCCTAGGGTCAGGATTAACATTAGCACATTAATCTCAAAGACTGGTCACATATATTCACACTTGGTAGATCACAAAAGAGTCGTATAAATGAGGAACTTAACCAAGTGATGTTTACAACTAAATCTTTAATAAGGGGAAGTCACAGAGGAGCACAATGCCATGGCAACCCTTATTTACCCAACATGCCTGTTCTGAGAGCTTTTTATATTTAAAGGAAAGATGAATTCTCTCTCATGATGAATCAGGACACAATCTGACCCCTACAGGGCCATATTCTATTCATAAAATGGTGACATATTTTATATCTGGACTTTACTGACCAGTGAAAGTTAGTAAGATATTTATCCTGAGTTTCACTATAATTGGGAGTCAGAATAATAAAGCAGATGAGAGTTTACTTGACCTGGAATAAAGACGTATTGTTGGGAGAAAATTAGGAAAGGTAGACTGAGGTTTTTGGTTGAGTAAATCCTGCTTGGTTCCAGGGAAAATGATTCATTTTAGAGTAGTCTTCAGGTTACAGTGGTTCTCAGACTTTACCATGAACAAGAATATGCTTAAAATGCAGATCTCTGGGCCCATCCCCAGAGATTGCGATTCAGCGAGTCCAGGATTAGGTGTAGAAAACTGCATTTTTAGTAAGCTTTCCAGGTGATTTTTTTGAGCAAGTCATTCTTGGACCATACCCTGAGGAACACTGCCCTGGAAAAAACACCCCGATTACCTGGAATCCTCTGATGGAGCTACAGAGACCCGAGACAGATTTTTGGAACCTGGTACAGACTCCCAGAGGACAAGCTGCTGCTTTAGTTTTCCTCCCCTAATTAATAGAATCTGGAGCCCACAGTAGCTGGCACGCGATTTAGAGCTATTTTAAACAAGACAAAACAAATGATGTGCAGCTGGAAACTGCTACCTTGAAATATAAATTCAGCTGCGATTTGTATTCAGTTCCTTACAGATGTGGTACAGTGACATGATCGCACTTTCTAAGTCCATTACGCTGGAGTGGTGACCAACAAGCATCAGACAAGGGCAGCCTGCTCTGGGGCACGTGTGACCCTTATTATTTCTTAGAGTTATGACCATGTAAATATGCAACATGACCAGAGCTGAAATGCCTCAGCATTTCGTTTCAATAGAGTGCTTCTAGTCCCCTGACTGTAGCACAAAATCATCCATGAATACACTATCTGTGTGATCTTATTTTTCTTTATGGACAATAGTATAGCTGCCATGTTGCACTAAAATGACATCACAGCAACCTTAACTTTCTTATGCTTGTTTGCTATTTAGTCAAACATGCTTGTGGAGAAAGTTGCAGAGAATGACCGTGGCTTTGGGATTTGTAATTCTCTTGGGGCTTCCTCTTTGCCTTTGACTCACTGAGCGGAGCTGCTGAATCTCTCCGTAGACGTGTTTATGGAGTGTATTCTCAGACTTTATATCACAATTCCTTGGGTGGTGCTTGTTTAAAATGCAGCTTCCTTGGTCTCATAGGCGGATATGCTGATTCAGGCCTGGAGTGGAGTTGAAGAATGAGATTTTTTTTTAAGCAAGACCTATTGATGATTCTGAGGCAGGTGGTCCACAGATTCCACGTTGAGTAGACCTTTAGATGAGCACAACAGGCAGATGATAAGAAGTGGAAATTATGGTCTCTGCAATTGGTGCACATAAATACAAGAGAGAACGCAAAGACATTCAAGTTCAAGGAAGACATGATAATGGCCAACATTTATTGAGTCCTCACTACCGTCCGGTCCCATGTATTAACTCTCTTAATTCTCAGAACCAGGTTCTGTTATTATCTTTATTTACAATTAAGAAATTGAAGCAGAGAGATTTTAATGATCTTGTCTAGAATCACAAAGCTATTAAGTAACAAGGTGGATTTGAGCTGGCAGGTCTGCCCCCAAAGCACTTATTCTAATTGCAACACCGTACAGCCTCCTGCTAGTGAGCTTTGCTTTCAGAATCCAAATTGCCAGGTATAGAGATTGGTGTTTGCTTAGTGTGTGTGTGTGTGTGTGTGTGTGTGTGTGTGTGTGTGTGTGTGTGTATGAACATTTATATGACAAATTCTCATTTTTTAATCAAAAGAATTAATTTATGATTGCATTTGTATTAAAATATCAAACATACACTGTAAGAAATTCTAGCCAGGCATGACACTCAACACTGGGAATATAGAAATAAAGACCTTTAGGGGAGCTTACTGTGTAATGAGAAAAAGAGAGCTGGTCACAGGCCAGGACAATGTACTGAGCAACCACAACTTGGTATTGGTGATTGATACGATGGAGAGAAGCACAGGTCTTGTGGAAGCACTGGGCAGTAGGGGTGGGAATGTCATGCTGTCCAACCGTTGATTGGATCTAGATTAGACTGATTTAAGAGACTTCATGGAAGAAGTAAGACCTAAGTGGCATTTGAAGAATGTACCATAGAGGCCACGAAAATCTAAGTGCCCACCATGTGCTCCATCCTCCTTTGAGGAAGCTCTTTCCAAGTAGATTTGCCATGAGTTAGGTCATGTTACACTGTAACCCTGGTCATAACTGCCTTGATCCGGGACTGGTGCCCAACTCAAAGACAATTGTTTAGAAAGAAGGTAACAATCCATTTGATTGGGGAATAGAAGTATAAATGAACCTAGGAAGCAATGGACAACTGTGTTTGAGGCAATGACAAGAGGTCCCGAACACTGTTAAAGCATGATCCATGAATGTATGCTAATCCATGAAAAGTCTGTTCCAAGTATGTGAAGAGACAAGTCCTGAAATTGAGAGGAAGAGTAGAAACTTCCATTGTGATTGAGCTTTGCTGGAGCATCCAAGGACGTGCCTAGTGGCTGTATTAGTTATCTCTTAGTGCAAAAAAAATTATCCCCATGCTTAGTGGCTTTGAACAGCAATAAACATGTATTCTATCACATCATTTCTGTAGTTGAGAAAGTGAGGATCTGCTTAGCTGGGTGTTTCTGACTTGGAATCCCTCATGAGGCTGCAGTCAAGATGTTGGCTGGGGCTGCAGTCATTTAAAGGGTAGATTTTTAAGTTTAAATAAAAAAATATAATTTCTGACATATTACAAACACTGATATTTCAAAGAAAATTATTACATTTCTAACTGCATTCAATGGACTCTAATGGACACAATTATTGGATAATCACCATGTCCAGTTAAAAACACATGAACAAGACTTTTTTAACACTTAGATTTTAAAAAAGATATAAAATTTCCATCTATCTATCATCTATCATCTCTTTATGTATATCTCCTTTAAGTCACTTTTCCATTTCATTTCACCCAGCAAAATTATTAGAAAGCTAATCTTTATTGAAAACCTTTTACCAATCACCTATCATAATTCTCTGCTAGAAAAATATGTACATAAATTGAAATTTTAAAATCATTTTGTGTGACTTAAGGATCCATGTGTTAAAACTTTCTGGTCAGAATTGAGTTACCATGGCAAATATTATTGGTATACAATTGATCAAAATATAATAAATATATGATATTGGATAAATAACCAATAAAGCAAAATTTTCTTGGAATTGCTTCTCTAAATGAGATAGAGCATTTACTTTTTTGGTCTGTGATTCCATTGGATAAAATGACTTATTTCCAAAATTAGAGGGAGTTCAGCATTAATTTTATACCTGGTTTTCATTTTTATAGGTGTCTGTGTAAAATCTTGTTCTTATAAACAGATAGGTGTGAATAGACTAAGTTTTGTTATAGTAATGTCACTCAATTCTTTTGACTACTTTTGGCTTTTATATCAAAAATCACATGAGAGCTACCATAAAAAATTATTTTTGATGATCTTGTAGCTGATAATTAGGTCCTAATTCAATTTTGTTTAAAGCAAAGAATTCAAAACACCCTTGTACTTCAGAGGGTATAATATATAGTCATTAGAGTCATTCATTTTTCTGTTTCTGGGAAAATACCAAAAAACTTCACCCATATCCTTAAAAAGTCTTCACCAAGTCCTGAGAAACGGCTATTAATTTTACCTGGTACTCTTACACTCAGTGGCACCCCTAGAACCTAACGTGTTTAGAAAGGGTTAGGAATTAAAAATATTATTAATTTCAACACAATTTTACCAATACAGTATTTTCTTTCAAATGCTTTTAACTTCTCACATCCTTTAGAAATTTATAATAAAAACCTCACTCATTCAGTTTATAAAAAATATCTACCCTCTGACCTTATTGCCAAAAAATAATTTTATTTTTATTAAGTCAATATAGTGACATATTTTAATGTAATTTTATAAAATCTACTAAAAATAAATTATAGAGGAAAATAATGCCTATATTAAAATGTTATAGGTCATATAACTAATTTTTGTTATGTTATAAAAAACGAATCTATATTCTGTTTCATATTACTTAGTTTGTTATAAAGCAACATAAAATTTAATTAAATTTATTACATTCTTAAGGAGACAATGAGTATTATAAAAGGCATGCCATTTCTTCAATGTATGATCTAGCAGCTGATAATTAGTTTCTATTTCAATTTTGTTTAAAGCAAAGAATTCAAAATAGCTCTGTCTTCTTTCCTTCTATGTATTTTGAAGCTTATTTTTTATCATACCTTTAATCCTTTTATTTTAAAAATATGAAAGTTATTTTATATTCTGTATCATAATTCCACTATCTAATAAATTTGCATATCTCATCCTATTGTTTTATTTTCCTCTGACTCATGTTATATTGCTTCCATTTCTCTTCTGTGATTTTTTTTTTTAAGATTTATTTATTTGTCAGAGAGAGACACAGCGAGAGAGGGAACACAAGCAGGGGGAGAGGGAGAGGGAGAGGGAGAGGGAGAAGCAGGCTTCCCGCTGAGCAGGGAGCCCGAAGCGGGGCTCGATCCCAGGACCCTGGGATCATGACCTGAGCTGAAGGCGGACGCTTAACGACTGAGCCACCCAGACGCCCCTGTTCTGTGATTTTTTTTTTTTTTTATTGTGAACTCATATTGGATGTAATTCCATCAGTGGGATATTGTTGAGGCTGAGTCGGAGCATACATTCTCCTAGGGAAGATTTTTGTTGCTTCTACAAGGCACCTAAGGGCATTAAATCTGAGTCCATGTTAAATCAGTCATTAAAGTACAGCCCCTCTTAAATTATACCTCTATTTATAGTTTGTAGAAGCGTGTAAGCAGTAGAGATCCAGTTCCAAAATGTACATGAAGGCTGGCCTGTGCTCATTTATTCTCAGGGAATCTTTAAAAAAATTTCCTCCATGCCGCCAGGCCCACGACAATATTCTTTAGTGTTGGTTCCTGCAGACGAAGCGGTTTCCCACCTTCTTCACCGTTTCCTGAAGGTATATTCCTTCTTGGGTGCCATCTTTTGTGTAGGGTCATCTTACCTCTGGCTTCTTTCTCGGCCCTATTCCAAGGCTATTTCTTCAGCGCCCTCTACAGGCCAATGCCCTAAAGCCTCTGGGATTCATTCAAGGCACCAGGGTCTAGCAGCTCCGAATCACAGCCCGTGATTACTCACGCTGCTTCACTCGGTTGTTCTCCCTTTCCATGTTTGTTAGGTGTTTTTATCCACAAATAGGAAATATTTAAAAAAGCATTGAGCACTAATGATGTGCTTTGATCTTGTAGATGGTAGAGTTACAAAAAAGAGGCAAAACACTGTTTCTGTTCCTGTGGAACTCATTGTCTAAACAGAGAGAGAGAGATTTAAGGGCGGGTTAACTGAAAACATAGAGGCATTGGAAACGGCCTGTGGAAACGACTAACCAGATGTGAGACGGGGGCAGGGATACCAGGAAGGTCTCACCTGATACAGTCTTGAAAGAAGACTAGGAAAGCCACACACAGAGGCCAGGGCAAAGGCTTCTCAGGCAGACAGAACAGATGGGGACAAAGGCCTGGAGGTGTAAAATGGCATGGTATATAAAAGTCAGCATTGGTGGAGTGTGGAATATTGAGAATTTAGATTACACAAGCAGAACTTTTGACATTAAACAATTGCTACGAGGAGAACCCAAAGTTGCTTTTGAAATGTCTAAAGAGTTCTCTGCATTCTGCTTCATGTTGATCAAAGGGAGTGTTCTTGGCAGCTGAGCAACTATGCAGAATTGGCTGAAGGAAATTTACAGATGCCATTTCAAACTGTAGGTGTTCAGGGCCTTGTTTAATGGTATCTTGGAACATAATAGAAATCTGGTTAATTTCAAGGATTTGGAACTGGTCCTAATCAGCCTTAGTATTTCCCTACACTGACCTCAAAATTATCAAAGGGAAATAGGAAGACATAGGTTTATAACTGGTTTATTGAGAAATTGCCCCCCAATGGGTATAAAGAATGGTTTTATTTTGTTTCATCATTCATCCATGCTCTGCTGAATCGCTTTCCCCATCACCTGATGATATCTTGGGCAGACTCTACAATTTTCCAGTCATCTTTTGCAATTAAAAGCTGTTTTCAATTCTGTCTACATCTCCCCTTCTCACCTCCCTCCAATGCAAGTTCTACCTATGGCTCCAAGGGCAGTCGAGAGAGTGGGGCATGATCTGCTCATTCACCCCCCAGACCCTCCAGCACTGGATTGGAGCATGAGGGGGGACACGCCCTCTGTTTCCCTCTTCTAGGCTACAACAGCTCAGCTGTTAGGCAAAGGGAGAAGAATAGAAAAACAGGGGGAAAATTTTTCTCTCCCAGCTAGGAAGGATGCCATCTTGTGTCTATTGGTTTTGCTAGGTGTACGTGGAAGGTGTGAACATGCTGGTTTTCTGTGGGGGTCGTGTAGATTCCTCAGAGGGGACTGTGGAGAGCCCCACAACCACAATTTCTTAATGAGGGAGATCCAGCCCTTGCCTGAGCTTTTAACTCTTCCCAGTCCATCTGATTGCTCCCCTACGGTCTCTTTGATATGTCTTTGTCTCTCCAAAGTCCCTGAGAAGAACGGGTGAGGAAGGCTTGGGGTCAAATTTATTTTTGGTAACTCTAGAATGTAGGGCACTTGAAGCCCCTTGTTTTCAAATCTGAGTTCTAGTCAAAAACTTCAGTCCAACAACCACCGAAAGTCCAACTGAACTTTTTTTTAAAGATTTACTTATTTATTTTAGATTTATTTAGATTTATTTTTTTAAGATTTACTTATTTATTTTGGAGAGAGAGAGAGGGAGAGAGAGCATGAGCAGAAGGGGCAGGGGCAGGGGCAGAGGGAGAGAGAGCCTCAAGTAGACTCCATGCGGAGTGCGGAGGCCCATGCAGGGCTTGATCTCACCAGCCTGAGATCACAACCTGAGCTGAAACCAAGAGTCCAGTGCCCAGTGACTGCGCCACCCAAGGTGCCCCTCAACATCTTTTCACAGTTATATTTTAGCAAATATTTTCTTTGGGTTAAGTAGAAGGACCTCTCCAATTCAGTTGGGTTCTGTGGTTAGTGCCGGTGTTGGATTTTAAGAGAGATTCTGAAAATCAAATCCCTCTCTCTCCCAACCCCCCTGTCCCATTAAAATTAGAGAAACTAGTTAGGGTTGCCAGATAAACTAATGGTAAGATTATAAGCCTCTTCATTGATGAGATATTCCATAGAATATGGTTAGCCTGGAGAATAAAAGATTCAGGAATTATATATTTGTCTTTAAATATATGATGGATTTTCAGGTATCATAGGGATTAGGTCTTCTGTACCTGGGAAGTTACACTTAATTTCATTCTATGCAGGAATTTCTCAAAATCAAAGGTTTGTAAAGGTGAAATTGACTATCTGAGGAGGCAGTGAACTCCCTGTTATTGAAGCATATTATTAAAGCATAATTTGACCACCACTTGGTAGGGATTTTGTCAAGGGGCCTTAACAATAGTTGTAAATCATGAGTTGACTTTCAATATTCCTTTAGATTTTTTGGTTCTTTTCCTCAAGAGCTGACAGAAGAGCTAACCACATTAGTCAATACTTAGCATTCAGAATATTGGTGACATCAATACTGATCTATGTTCTGATTCTCAGCCTTTTAGCTTTTCAGTTTAAAAACCATAGTATTTGCAATTTTTTGGTTATCTTGTAAAATGACAATATACTGATGTGTTAGAATATTTATGTATTTATTTTAATATACAATATATGTTTTTTATGAAGAACATTTATGTCTACTTTTTAGGACACTATTTTACCAACAAGGCATTTACAAAACTAATTCATAATCAGAAGTTTCCATTGAGCAAACACTCAAATCAAGGTAGTTTGATGGTTTCAGGAAAAGCACTGAGAATTTTTGCTCTTCTAAAATATATGCTATTCCTGGAGTATCAGTACTTCAGTGCTGACTCTTATGAAGCAGATTGCAATTAAAATTCCATTGTGATTTTTTTCTTGAACCTGAAAAAGTTATTTCAAAGTATTAGAAGAAGAAACTGGAGAAAAGAGTCAAAATTTTTGAAAATGAAGAGTTTATAGCCCTACTTATACATTTTATTAGAATGTTATAATTAAAACAGTATAATGTAATACTAATATAAAATGGGTTGATAGATTGATGGAAAAGAATAGAAAGTCCCCAGGTAGACTCTATTGTGTAAGATAATTTAATATATCTTTAAGGAAGCATCATAAATCAGAAAGGTGAGAAAGATTTATTTAGTAAATTTTAGTGCACATACCTACTTGGCAATAGAAGATGGAAAAAAAAGATTCAGATCCACATTTTGTACAGTATTTCAAAATATATCCTATGTTAATTAGTGAGGTATTATCGATAAAACCATAATAAACCCTAGATTAAAACAGAAAAATATTTTAACTCAGAGGGTTAGAAAGCCATTTATTTATTCACTTATTTATTTTTAAAGATTTTATTTATTTGAGAGAGAGAGAGAGGGCAGAGCAGGAAGGGTGGCAGAGAGAGAAGCAGGCTCCCCGCTGACCCTGGGATCATGACCTTACCCTGAGCTGAAGGCAGCTGCTTAACCCACTGAGCCACCCAGGCGTCCCAAGAAAGGCTTTTAAACTAAAAAGTGATAGAAGAAATAACAGAGGCAAAGAAAAATGTTTGTATTATGTAGAAATGTAAAACATTAAGAAACAACTTACGTAATCAAAAAGAAAAAACTGGTAAAAGTAATTGGCAATCTATACAACAAAGAAACGCTTAATTTCTTTACCAGAGAGAGCTCATTCAAATTCACAAGAAAAATGACTTAAACAAATGGGACAGGAGGCATGAACACACAATTCACGAAAGAGAAAAATCAAACGGCAGATAAACATATGGAAAAATGTTCAGCCTCATTAAGAAATGTGAATTAAAATGAGGTAATTTCACCTTCTAAATTATCCACGATTTAATTGTTTTGAAGAGTAATCACACTGATGAGAAAGCAGAGAAAAGCAATTTAGTAATATGTGTCAAGAGCTCTAAAATGTCAATATTCCATGGCCTCATAATTCCATTTCCAGAATCTGTCCTGAGAAAATAATACAAGTAGAGCAGAAATTTTTCATCCCTGCAGAATACTGAAAATCATGAAACATTTTTAAGACCTAAGTAATAAGGAAATAGTCAAGTAAATCATGGCATCTGCATATTCAGGAATCTTGTGATGCTATTAAGATTGTGTTTATGAGCAATTTCTAATTATGTGGGGAAATGCTTGCCTTGTAATGCTAGGCAAAAAGAGAAAAATATGTAATTCCTTACAATATGCTTTACAAAAAAGGCTAGAGGGAGGGTCATCAAAATATTAGTAAAAAATTGTCATCAGTGTCAGAGATAATATCACGGTATTTGGGACCATGTTGGATAAACCCAGCCAAAATCTTACTCTTTGACTCTGTTTTCTCTTGAAGCTAACCATCCTTCTGGTAACTTGAAGTTTCTAGTCAGATGCTAATCAATTTAATTTGCTTACTTCTTTCTTTTCATTAGTGATATCAGCAGGTAACCTTGATTATGTCTGAGACATTTGGCGTCTTCATCAGGTTTGGGAATCTCTTTAAGTTTTTGAGAAACTCATTTACAAACAGATTTGGATGAAGTTCTGAAGATGACTCCTGTCATTTATTTTTAAGGTGATTCTACTGGCTTTGGTTTTACAGAATTATCACCCTCTCAGTTGGTCTAAAATTCTGGGACTGTATTTATTTGGAGTCTGTAGCCTTATTTGTTTTTTTTTAATTAATTAATTAATTTTTAATTTTTATTATGTTAGTCACCATACAGTACATCATTAGTTTTTGATGTAGTGTTCCATGGTTCATTGTTTGCCTATAATACCCAGTGCTCCACGCAATACATGCCCTCCTTAATACCCATCACCGGGCTAACCCATCCCCCCCTACAGAACTCTCAGTTTGTTTCTCAGAGTCCATAGTCTCTCATGGTTCGTCTCCCCCTCCGATTTCCCCCCCTTTCATTTTCCCTTCCTTCTCCTAATGTCTTCCATGCTATTCGTAGCCTTATTTGCGTTGATCACATCGTCTATCATCTTTTAGCCCTCTGCTCCCCCACCTAGGTTGATTTTTCCTCTTGTTGGCTACAACGGTCAGGCTGGGCTCTTTGGAGGGCTCTGTGTGTGGGAGGAAATTTTCAAGCAATCTGAACCAGTTTAGAAATCTTGGTCTTCCAGTCAGGAATGCAGGTGGGTAAATCTTGCTGTTTGCTTATGGCATGCCCTAGAACACATGATTTTTCTTTTTTGAGCCATTTCCTGTCCTGTCAAAGAGACAGAGATGGGAATTGTGGATGCAAAAGACCTACTACCTGTTTCACTGATCATTAACAAGAATGAGGTTAGCTTGCCATGTGTTTTTCTTTGCAAACTCGTGCTGACTTCTGGTAATCACTATATACTTTCCAAGAGCTCATCTACTTCTGTTTACTAATCCCTCCTAACATTTTGCTAGGGATACATGCAATAACACTTTTTTTCATTTTTAAAATCAGGAAATCTGCTCATGTCCAGTTTTACTTTTCATGTCTTGCTCTTCATGATTTCTCAAAAGTTATTGTAATTGTACCTGCAGGTTATTTTAGTCTGCCAAAACCTCATTAATTTAGGTGTAGAGACCTAAGTTCATTTAGCATGATTAGATGCTTTCTTTCAAATTTACCTTACATCAACATCTTTGATTCCCTACCAATGATGTTTGTTCTGTCCTTTTCAAATAGAAGGTCATTCTTAATGGAAAAGATAAATTCACACTAGAATGAATTGTTTTTCTGTGTAATCTGTTTACATTCAACCATCTTCTCCAAAAGATTCAAGACCTATTCTATTGTGTTCTTACTCTACGCATGATTGACCTAAACATTTTTATAAATCTCAGCTACATAATGCTTCTTGGAGATTTGTGTCTTTTGTATGACCTTCGGCAAATTTTTTTAAAGAGTTATTTATTTTAAAGAGAGAAAGTGCACGTGATCATGGGGGAGGGGCAGACAGAGAGAGAGAGAATCTCAAAACCGATTCCGAGATGAGCATGGAGCCAGACTTGGGGCTCAATCTCATGACCCTGAGATCATGACCTGAGCCGAAATCAAGAGTCATGCCCTTGGGGTGTGTGGGTGGCTCAGTGGGTTAAGCGTCTGCCTTCTGCTTAGGTCCTGGGATCGAGTCCTGCATCGGGCTCCCTCCTTCTCCCTCTGCCGCTCCCCTTGCATATGCTCTCTCTAATAAATAAATAAAATCTTTAAAAAAAAGTTGGGTGCTTAACTGAGCCACCCAGGTGCCCCCCATAGGCCAATTTTTTAACCTTGGTTTCCTCATCTGTAAAAAGAGCATAATAATAGTATTTTATATCATCTGGTTGTAATGAAAATTGAATGAGTCAATATCTGTGAAGGGCCTACAGAGTCAGCCACTACCCTTAAGTTAAATAAATGTTCTTAAAAAAAAAAAAAAACAACTGTGCTCCCTAGAGAACGCTTCCCTCCACTTTGCATATACCATTTGTTTCGTTCAGTCATTGGGATTATCATAAGTGAATGGTTAGAATCTATTTCTTCACCAATGGATGCTATAGAGTAGCCTCAGCTACTTATGAAGCACATGATGTGTATTTGATCACTTGGTGCATCACTCAGTCGTAAACTCTTTAAATCACTTAGTCATTTTTATTGTAGCTCACTAAACTTTTCATAGTGTTTATGAATGATAACTTTTGAAAATGCTTTTATGACCTCTATGTGTTCTGGCTTTTGAATACTTTTTCACTTTTTTTTTAAAAAACAAATAGCTGATACCATTTGTCATTATTTTTTTAATTATTTTATTTCATTTTATTTTTGGTGCAGCAAAGCAAAGTTTATTGAGCAATAGTAAAGTTTATTGAATGATAGAGTACAAAGCTCCTGAAGAGGGAGGGGACCCAAGAGAGTTGTCTTTTTTTTTTTTTTAAGATTTTTTTATTTGAGAGAGAAAGAGCACACACAAGTGGGGGAGGGCAGAGGAAGAGGGAGAAGCAGGCTCCCCACTGAGCAGGGAGCCCTACACAGGGCTCAATCCCAGGACCCTGAGATCATGGCCTGAGCTGAAGAAAGATGCTTAACCGACTGAGCCCCCCAGGCCCCCTATTTGTCATTCTTAAAGAGAATAATAATAGTTTGGTACAAGGCTGTTTTTTTCTTCTCCACTAACAGGTGTTTGAATGATGACAAAGTGATTTAAATTCCACCCACTAAGTTATATATGATTTCTAGCCCTTATTTACAAAGTGATTAACAAATTTATGTACTAGAAAGTTCTGATGTTTTTCTGATTTAATATAAATCAATTCCTTCAACTTTTATGTGGAACATATTCCTTGTCCAATTTTGAAAACCTGCATATTGAGGTAGATTTCCCCATCCCAAAGTTCCATGGCTTCTACCTTGATTTTCCAACTTTGATTAAATAACTTTATTTTTAACTAGCTTTGGTTGCTTTTTTTATCATCTTAGGAAAAGAAGCTGAAATGTGTATATTTAACACATATATTGATGACACAAATGCGGAATTATGTATTTTGTCTCCTTTTCCTTTGGAGGATATGTAAAACTCAATGTTTGTTGGAGTCTCCGAAGTTCTCCCTCCCCCCCTTTTGAGCAGTAGTAGAGAAGCTCTGTCGAAAAATGTATAGAATTTTTAGTGATTTAGAAAATGTGTGTTTCCCTGAAATCCTTTGGGCAAGATTTGGCTAAATGAAGAACAGAATATCGTGTAAGGACTCAGGAAATGAATCATCCAGCTCTATAAATGTGGTGAGGTATCTCCAGCTTCCGGTCAGGATGACAGCATGGGCAGAGTGTGCCTGCTCTCTGCTGGCATTTACAGTCCATCCAAATGAACAGCGAAGGGAGGAGTTACAAGCGCTTCATGCTTGATGCCTACAGTACACTCATTACCTCTGTGGAGGATTTGCAAAAAAGTGACCAAGAGAGACAGTTAAGCTCTCTTTTCTTGCTCTTCCCTGCTTTGCCAGCGTTGTAGTCTGAGACCTCCGTGCAGGGGTCTGACATCCTGGCTAAACTGAAATATTCTCTTCTTCCTAAATCTATCCATGCCTTCTGCTATCTATGGTTTAATCAACAACTGGAGCTTTACTACGCAGCATACTGGGTATCAAAAAACTTCTGTTAGTCAGTGAAACTAGTGACTTGTTAATTAGCATGATAAATGTTGGAAAAGAGAGCCCTTTGGTGAAATTAAAAGCATTCAGTGCATACAGGTTGGCTGAGATCCGTGAAGGACACTGTCTCCATCTTTGCATGAATGGAGTTTGAGAATCTGGCAAGGTTTGTACCCTGTCCCCTTAAAGATGGTGCCAGAGACTTGGTCCCTAAGTGTTTCTGTGTCCAGCCATTGGCTTGGGACAGGGTTCTCAACTTCAGCACTATTGACATTTTGGGATGGGTAACTCCTTGCTGGGACGGGCTGTCCCGCTGTGCATTGTAGGATGTTAACAGCATCCCTGACCTCTACATACTAGATGTCAGTAGTAGATGCCCCTCCATGTGACAAGGAAAAATGTTGCTAGACATTGCCAATGTCCCCTAGGGGGCAAAGTTGCCTAGTTGAGAACCACTTGTTGAGATTTCTGCTGGCATGATTCTGATTAGAAGGAATGGGATCCTGCCTGAGGTATGTGGTGGTGCCTGAGGGGATGTGGCTCACAGAAATGGACAACCTAAGGGACAGCTGTGACTCCCCCGAGTCACGGAGTAGATCAGATGACTAGTTTGTGCCCGCTATGTTCATGGATGGCTGTCCAATACACCTCCATCTGGCATAACTGGGTCTGAGCCTCTCTTGTATGCCCTAGAAGAGTCGTTCTGCTCTTCCAAGTTCAATGTTCTCTTTAGAAAGTAAGGTATTAGCACTTCTCTGTGCTCAGTTTGAGGCTTAAGTTACGGATTCTAAAATGGCAGTTACATGCATTCAACGTTATAGAAATGTCAGAGTGAAAGCTAAAATTCCCCTTTCTCACACCCCCCCCAATGTTAACCCCCTCCACTTATCTTTTTTTCTAAAAAGTTTTGAAGGAACTAAAAAAATGTGGAGAATAATATAGCAAGCACCTGTGTATTAACCCACTACTCAAAATTGCCAAAAGTAGCATATCTTCACATTTTTTCTGATATTTAAAGGAATAAAACATTATAAAGTTGAAATCTCTTTGTCCACTCTGAGTCACACCAGATGTCTTTTTCCAGAGGCAATTCCTATCATGACATGGATGTGTATCCTTCATATTTTAACAATATGTGGATGAATCAGCAAACAGTATAACACTTATTCACATAAATTATAGACTATGTATTATTATGCAAATTAGATTTGTTTTTACTTGATTTACCTTTTCTTTTTATTATGCTTTTGAGATCTTTGTTATTATGGAAAAGTATTTAATCACTTTAACTTTTGTGTGGTAATCTATTGAATTAATATACCGTGTTTTGTTTAACCATTCCCTATTAATGGACATTTCAGTTATTTGCAATTGTTATTTTTGTAAGCAAAGCAACAGTGAGCATATTTATCTATATGTCTTTGTGCATATGTGCGAGATTTCTCTAGGGCAAATATTCCCAGTACAGTCATATAGTAAAACTGTTGGGTAGTATTTTCAAAGTCACTGTCCGTGGCCACATTGCTTTCTAAATTTAAGTGTGCAAGTTCATCTCAAGTAGAAATTTATGTGTGTGTGTTCCATTTCCCAGATCTTACTTCTCCCCATTGGGTGATGTGAGAGCCTCCATGTGACCCACCTGGTCTCCGGTTGTAAATCAGATCTCCTCTGAGTGACTTGACGTTGTCCAGCAGCGTCTTAGCTCAGTTCATGGTAGTCTGACTGTCCACGCTTCCTCCTTCCACCCCTACACAGCTGGGTGCTGGGGGAGTCCATTGCAGGGGCTGCGGCTCTGTTTTGCTCTCCATTCACCACTAGGGGAGTCCTTCTCAATTCCCATCTCGCACAGTGACCCTGGTCCCTTTCCCTTTCCCAAGACCCATTACCCTGCCTGACTTGAATTCCTGCAGCCCCTGTGATTTCCTGTTGGAAGCTCAGTAAGTCTGAATCTTCTCACCTCTGTGTTCTTCTGCTCCTTTTCTGGACCACAGGAATGCTTATCATCTTTCTGAGAACAGCTATGTATTTTCAGTGCATTAAAGATATTTATTAATGCTATGTGGAATTTTTTTGGGGGGGGTGGAGGCACGGTTGATAACTTACAGAATCATTTTGGCCAGAAATGGAACATATCAATTTTTAAGATTTTGGAGTTTTTTTAGACCTTTGTCTAGAATTTTTATGCACACATACACACACACACCCAAGACACATACACGTGTGTGTGTGTTATGTGAATGTGTATATATATCTTAACATAAATGGAATCATGTTGTTATATAATTGTTACAATATTGTTACACATACTGTAATCATTCAATGTATCTTCCTTTCTTCCTTCTCTTTCTTTCCTTGTTTCTTACATATTATTCCTTGATATTCACATAACAATTTGTTTAACCATTGCTTTATTAGTGGACATTAGGTTGTTTCTAATGGCTCACAACTAGAAACTGTGCTATAATGAACATACATTTATATACACATATATATTTTTTTTCTGAACATGTGTAAACATTTCTGCAGTGTAGATTCTCCAAAGTGGAACTTATGAAAGAAAGCTCATGACTAATTTTGAGAGACTCTACTAAATTATCTTTCAAGAGGGCTGCACCAAGTGTGTTCTGTTTCCCTAAATCCTAGACCAGTCCTATCTAGGCTTTATCACAAGGTAACATTCATACGAAGTGACAATATTTGTACCACATCCTTGAGTAGCCAGAAAATGCTTCTGTACTGGGAAGCAAGTGGCTGGGAGCTCTGGTATCTCCCTATCACCTTGACAGTGAAAAGAGAAATATCTCAGCACTTGCCACCCATACCCAGCATAGCCATGGGTGAGTTCTGACTTGGACATCATCATAATATCAACCTTGAACCTTTGTCCTTCTAATGAGTGAGAATATGTCATTATTATTTTAACTTGCATACCCCTTATTTCCAGGGAGATTGGTTGTCTTTTTACATCATTTTTTGGCCATTTGTATTTTTTCCTCCATGAATATCCTATTTGCCTATCTCTTATTTCTTATTGATGTGTAGGAACTCTTTTTCATACTCTGTATATAATTCTTTATCTAAAATATGGATATAGATCTATGGTCTCTTAACTTTCACATAGTATATTGTGCCATAAAGAAATTTAGAATTTCTGAATCATCAAATATTTTAATCTTTTCGCTTTTGGTTTTGTTTGGGGATTTAGAAACTTATTTACTTATTTATATTTATCATTTTTATTTATCATAGTTGACATACAATGTTATATTAGTTTCAGGTATACAACATAGTGATTGGACGACTCTATACATTGTAGAAATTTTTTTAACCATCAAATTATTTAAAATAATAATTCTTTCAATATTTTTATAGTATTAGAACTCCATATGAAATTTCTTCTAGGGTCCAATTTGAAATAGAAATTTAAGTTAGCCTCCTTTGAAGTGTCCATCCCAAGGTCATTTATCTTCTGATTTGAATCATACTTTTATTATTCAAAATCCCCATAATACAGAAGTGTTTTTTGGACACCCCCCCCCATTCTCTTCTGCAACCCACCACCTATTCCCTTAATGAGATCACTAGTTTTATAATGTATTTTGAAATCTGCTGGACACTAAGGCTTGTTTTTCTTCCCTTCAAACCACAGTATACTTTCCCTTTAACATGTTGCAAAGCTGAGCTGCAGGGAATAATCGCTTGGTGGAGTGAAATGCACAGAAGAGTCTTGGCGCCTTGTGGCAATGCTGAGATTGTGATTGGTCAGGAGGGAGAACTGATCATTGAGGACCAAAGTATAGAAACTCTTTTTTGGGATTCCTGTCATTTGGCACATGCCCACTGATATGGTGAAATTGAGGAAAAAATGTTAAAAAACACAAACGCTTCCCAGCACCAGCAGCTCCTGGGACCTGAAGAGTATTTAAGTTACTCTTGAATTGACTTCAAGTTTGAACTGACTTGGCCTCTGAAGTTTTCTGGACTTCTAATCATCAGGTATGCCCAGGCCTGCCTTCATCTAAAATTGTCTAGTCCTACCCCTGCACAGAGAAGATGAGCCAAAATATTCAAGAAAAATCATCATAATTATAGGATCTAGTATAGTAATGTAGGGCATGGGCTAGGCTGGTGACTTGATTAATATTTCTCTCCTGTATAACAAGGCAGGTAGGAATCTCTGCCCCATGGGGTCATTCAGTTACTTGGTTCCTTCACTCTTGTTTTTCTACCAACTTAGAGGTGGGCTCCATTCACATGATTGAACCTGATTTCCCAGCACCATGTGCTTCTTCTGACTTATAGGAAAGAGCAAAGGAAAGAAGTTTATGGCCAGTGCATGCAGTGCATGCTACGAAATGTATATTTAGCTGGGTAGTCACTGTCCTGCTAAAATTCAGGGTGTGTGTGTGTGTGTTCTTTTATTAAAATGAAGAAGGGGAGATGTATCCTGGGGAGTATTTGACAATCTCTGCCTCATCTAGATATCAATTTTGATAACCCCAAAAGTTAAGAAAAAATACACTTGCATGATACAAAATCAAAACACACACATATATACATATATCTAGATATATCTAGATCTACCTACATTTCATCATTTCTGTTACCATACAGAAGCTCTGAAATTGAAATATGTCTTAATAATTCATGATGTCTCACAGCCTCTGTCAGCCGGAAACAGTGATGATATGGTTTAGCTGTACATTCGTAAACTTGGCCATTTAAACAGTGACCTCTCCCCAGGGGGGGGAAATATATTTAAGGACCATTTGAAGAAGGAATATGAGTGTTTGTTTTGGTTTATAATCTTCTGTTGACACCCAGAAAAGTCAAGAATGCTTCAGCATCAAGATTGCAAAATGGTACAGATAACAATATGGTACTGTATACTTAAAAATCTGTGAAGAGGATAGATCTCATGTGAAGTGTTCTTACCACAATAAAAATTTTTAAAACAGAAAACAAAATTGCAGAATGGATGTCAGCTTCTCAGAAGATTTCAGGGAAAAGAGTGGAATGTTCCAAAGGAATGCTGCCCTATGCTCTTGATGGCGGGGAAACAGTATGGGTGGAAAAATACCAACTTTGCTGAGTCTGATTGGAAAAATGAATTATAAGAGCTTGACCTTGAATGTGAATGCAGAGACTTCTCTGGTTTATTGAAGCAACATATTCATTTTGATGTATGCACAAGACTGATATGATAAAACTCTATTCTGGGCGCCTGGGTGGCTCAGTTGGTTAAGCGTCTGCCTTCAGCTCAGGTCATGATCCCAGGGTCCTGGGATTGAGCCCCGCATTGGGCTCCTTGCTCCTCGGGGAGCCTGCTTCTCCCTCTCCCTCTGCTGCTCCCCCTGCTTGTACTCTCTCTCTCTCTCTCTCTCTGTCAGATAAATAAAATCTTTAAAAAAAAATTAAACTCTATTCTAAATAAGTCCAGGAGAGTTCTAAATGATACGAAAGCATTGAGTGTTAAAAAGAACAGTGAATTGTGTAAGACTGATGCATCACAGACCTGTACCCCTGAAACAAATAATACATTATATGTTTTTAAAAAAGTATTCTCCCAAACTTGGAAATAGACAAAAGCGATTACTAAATTTCTTCCAGTGCAGTGCTAGGTTTGATTTTTTATTTACTTGGCTGTTTTACATCTCTGTAGGGGCAGAGGTTACTTTGTAGATTTATGTCCAGTAGAAATGCAAATAATTTCCATTCAGTGGAATAGATAAGCCGAATGATTATGGTGATAGCCTTGTTTGGCATTAACTAGTTTTTTTTTGTAAAGCCTACCCCAGCAACTTATTAAATCGCCTCTATATACCTAGCTTTTCAAATTCTCTTTGGACTGATTTTAACATCTTACTGGTTCCCTCAATAACTAATGAGTTAAATCAAATCTTTGACATGTATTTATTTTAAATTTGCATGACAGTGTTGTCCTTTAAACTTTTGCAAACTATCCTTTAACAAATCATAAGTGACTGGGCAGCATTTCATTAGTGCTACATAAAATCATAGCATGACTCACTATTTTTTAAAGATTTTATTTATTTATATTAGAGAGAAAGAAAGAGAAAGAGAAAAAGCAAGCGAGAGAGAGCACGAGTGGTGGGGAGGGGCAGAGGGAGAAGAAGACTCCCTGCTGAGCAGAGAGCCTGAGCGGGGCTCAATCCCAGGACTCTGGAATCATGACCAGAGGCGAAGGCAGACAGAATCAACTGAGTCACCCAGGCGCCCTAGCATGACCCACTATTGATGGCATGTTAGATATGATGAATTATGGATCACTGCATCAATGAGCCAGTTAAAGGAAACTAACAAGACCAAATCACAAGTGTTGTGGGCATGTCCATCTCAAATATCTTGATGAAGCTTTAATCTGGACATACTTTGCAGTCGGCATTTGTCATTATTTCGCCTCCCCAGCATCTGAAACCTGATTCCTATGCTTGGGAATTTCCTATCTATGATATCTTATGGAACACTGAGCTGCTTTCCCACAGCAGCAGCCAAACATGGCAGCTACTTGTTTCCCCAGTGTCCTGGTATGTGACCCACTGCTGTACATTTTAAATTCGAGACTGGCGCTTCAAGGAAGCAAGATTTGCAGGAATCCTGTCTGGTGGTGGCAGTAGCTATTGTAAGATGGTAAGTAAGTAAGTAAGTAAGATGGTAAGTCCTCATGGCCGAGGCAGGCCACTGAGGGGTGTCTTCCCCCACACAAAAATTGTAAAGCAAAAGGGATATTGCACCCATGGGGGAAATGTACAAATTTACTTGGTTCTCCAACCTTCCTGACAATTCTTAAGCTGCCCTATATCCTTAAAAAAAATTGTTCTGCTTAAATCAGCTGGAGCCAGCTCCATTCAAAGTGCCCTGATACAACCATATTTGACCACCTTCCTAGTGAATTCTATAATGAAAATTAAAAACGAGAAACCAGAAGCTACGGTCTTGGCAGCTGGTGCAGTTATCAAAGGTAAGCCGTTGCATTTTGAACAGAGGAAGCTAGCTCCTGTGATAGAATAGCTGTGAGCTTCTGTAGTCACTCTGCAACTTACCACCTAGCTGAGAGGCCAGGGTTAGACACCACTAGCATGGGTGACTGATTGAAACAATGTGCGCACACCCATTTATTGGACCACAGGCAGAAGTCCTGGGGTTTGGTCAAAATCAGAATTCTGCATTATTATGGAACAGAGATCTGGGGAAACAGAAATAAACCCCACATCTCCAGGATAACTCTCCTACAAACAAATGACTGAGTTCCATGTTGCCATTCCCGGAAAAATAATAACTGGCTTCTAATAGGAAAATAGTTCTATGAAAAATAGGCATTTAGAAAATACAATTTGCAAAGAGAACAGCAAGCATACATTTAAGGGACCATAAAACCCTCCGTATAATAAATGCACTTTAATAAAAAAAAGGGCAAAATTAAATTATGCTAAAGGAATTAAGATGGTCTCTTGCTGCTACAATGACAGAAGCCATACATACAGAGACAGTGTTTGTCTTTGTTTATATAATATTAGTTTATATATTCCTGGACAAAAGCAAGAAAAAAATAAACTATAGAGGTTTTTTTTTAAATAAGAATCACCAGAAACTACAGATTTTTTCATATTCAAGCATTTGTTCATCCAACAATTTTTTCAGAAACTCTCTCTTTCAGGCACAGAAAAAGCAGAGAAGGGCTGGCACATGAACAAAACATGGTACATTTGAGCAACTGAAAACAGTTGTTGGAGCACAGAGAGCATTAAAGGGGCTGTAGACAAGCAGCAACCAGCTGAGACGGTGCTTTTAGATTGTATTAGAGAAATTAGACATTATACAATGTGCAAGGTGGAGACACTGAAATGCTTGGAATGTCTCCCTTAGAGACATGAACACAATCAGATTTGTGTTTTAGAAAGATCATAGCTGCCTGTGGTGAAGAGATTGGAGAAGCCAAATGTGGGTACATCAGCATCAAGTAGGAGGTGGTCCAGGAGCTCAGGGGAGGGAATGGAGGCAATAGTGGGAAGGATTCAAGAGAAATTTAAGCAGTGAAATTAACAGGAATGGGTTAGTTATGTGTGGGTATGGGGAACCCAGATTCTGATCTGATCAGAAGGTGGTTGGTTGGTGATACCAATCTCACTTATAAATTACACAAGAAGAACAGGATTGGCAGTGGTGTCAATGATGAGTTCAGCACTAAATATGTTGAATTCCAAGTGTCTGCCAGACATGTGAGTAAGGATGTTCAAAAGGCTGTTGAAATACATGAATCACAGAGCAAAGATCTAGGCTGAAGACATAGGCTCTGAAATCGTCAACTTCATCCCAGAGGTGGCTGAAGCCAAGGGTTATTGCAAAAGAGAACCTTGAGGAACTAGCGTCAGGCTGTGGACTTAACAAAGAAGACTGAGAATTAGGAAACAAGTCAGAACTGGAGATGCTATAGAGGTGGAGGCAAGAGAGATTCAGGAAGGGGCACCACTTAGGCCATGGACTGAGAAGTAGCCAACAAACTGACCAATCAGGCTCTTCTCTGTGAGTTGTTGCTAGGGAAAAGAGTCATACTATCTGTTATAACAAGGCAATTCTCCTCCTTTTCTTCCTCCTCCCCACTTCTTTCAGATCTCCTCCACTTTTTTTCTCTTCCTGTTCATTTCCTTCCTCCTCCTCATTTTCCCTCACATTCTATGACCATGACCAATGGGATATTTAAAAATTCAACTGTTCTTTACATCCCCCCCTTTTTTTTGTAGCATTTTCTCAAACATATCTAGGACAGACTTTCCTATCCAAGGTTTGGGATTGTTTGTTCACAGGCTGGCAGAGGACAGGGGCAGAGGGAGCTTCTGAATCACAGAAGAATTTGTAGGGAAAGGAAGAGATCTAGTGCAAATTTTTAAATGTAGGAGTGGATGGGAGGGATTCAAACATTAGGTCTTTAGGGAGAAAGGATATCTGAGTGTTGATCAGAGAGAGGACAGATGAAGGGAATGGGAGGAAAATAGCTCAGATCAAGAGCCAGGCAACTGAATACGTGCAAAAGGGAGGTAAACGTTCAAGAATTCTAATTTTGAGAGCCAGGGAGAAAGTTAAGTTCTGGCATTGCTAAGCAGAAAAGCTTGAGCAGTAGATATCAGGCTGGTAGCCGTGGTTACCCAAAAAGGATCGAGGAACTTTCTCTCCCTGAGGGCACCGAATAAAACTCTCCTCTCACCTATTGGGGTGCCTGGGTGTCTCAATCAGTTATACATCCCACCCTTTGGCTCAGGTCATGCTCTCATGGGTTGTGAGATCTAGTTCCATATCAGGCTCCACGGACGGAGAGTCTGCTTAAAGAGTCTCTTTCTCCTCTCAATCACCCACACATGCTCTTTCTCTAAAATAATTTTTAAAAAATCTTAAAAAAAACAACTTTCCTTTCACTTATTTTCTCAATTAGGATGATCCTCTACCTCATTTTCTATTTATTTATTCACTCATTTATTCAGCAAATAGTTGTTGAAAATTTACAATGTATTAAGTAGTAGAGCACAGATGGAAAGACAATGTCCTTGGTTTCATGCTGCTTAATAGACCTACTGACTCACTGTGATGATGTCTTAGGGCAGGAGGGTACAAGTTCTGCTGAGGTCCATGCTGTTAGGAAGGACTTCAGAAAGGAACAAACTTCTGTGGATCCTTCACAGTTTCAGGTGGCCTCTGGGATGACTCTAAACTCTTTGTTGCCCTCTCACTGCATCTTCAGGGATAATGTATCTTGGAATTTTTATGTTAGTCTTTTTGACCCTCTTTCAGAACCTCTCCATTTGGTATTTTGTTCTAGTTCTCTGATAGCAGGTTGCAAGTTCTGGTCTAGGAGCTCTCCTCTTTCTACCCACTTCTTGGACTTTTTTATCCCATGAACTCATGGACTTAGAGTCACAGAGTGAACATTGCATTCTTTCTATCTCTTTTCTTACTTGTGGGGGAAAAGGGGGGGGGATTCCTAATCTCCTTGCCCTGGCCAAACCTGAGGACACTGATGATAAAGCACTTGGGAATAATTAATGAAATAGATTGCCATTTTATGAACCAGAATAACATCCTGCTAGGAATGTCTTCCTGCAGATACAGAAAGTGAGAATAGGGCTCTGAGAACTCTAAAAGTAAACATCCAAGTCTGCTGATAATGGGCATTTTAAGTTAGTGGAAATCATACTCAGGGATATGAACCAGTGCAGTTAGAAAGCCAAATGAGTTTATTAAGTGTCTTGGACGGGTGTATAAAGGCATTATTGTACATGAGCTCATTCAAAAACCCAGCAGATGGGGAGTATATGCCCCTGCATACTATCCCTTTGTTTTTCTACAGGAAGATTGCGTTATAAATTCCATCTAATGAGCAAATCAGCAAAAGAAAAGATAATGTCTTTATCTCAGAATAGAGCTTAAAATTATATGAAAGCATTAAAATAAAAGATATACTTGTGCATTTTTAATGAATTATTTGCAATCAGTTTATAGCTATGATCATATTGTAAAGACTGATTTCTGGTATTAAGACAGTGGATGCCTATGCATTTTTTTCCCCAGGAAAGTAAAAACAGATGATAATAATGATAGGTACTATAAAATTACTGAGTCTTCTGGACCATCAAGGATATTATTTTAAATGAGTAGAGGATGCTAAATCTTCTTTCTTTAATCTAAACTGAGGCAACAGATGATAGACATTTGTCCTCAAAGTGTGTGTGAAACACATTGTCACGTGCAGACTTTACAAAAACAATGCCCAAGAAGCAATTCCACAATTCTTGAAACTCCTGAGCATCCTAATTTACTTTGGGAAATAAAAGGGTGGATAGAGAAAACAGAGGAGGGAAGGTTTTACCAGATTTTCTGGGAGAGCATTGTTGCTTTTTGTGAGTTTCCACCCATCTTCCTCACAGGGGAAAAAGAGGTTGGAGGAAATATCTCCTAATCCCAGGTCTCAGGAGGGGAAGCATCAAAGGGTCACTCGGAGAGTTTGTTGTACGTTCCTTGAGGGGAACTGCAGTTCGCCTAATGAACCAATGCCTCGCTCAAACCAAGGAAAGCTAAGGAGCCCAGTGGCAGGTGCGTAGAGGTGGTGGCTCTATTCCCAGCATTTGTCAGGGTGGAGAATGCATGAGTGTTTCCATAAGTGGGTCAGGCAGAGAGATGAGCTGAAACTGTTTTAAGTCTGTGGTAGGCAGCTTTCAAAAATGGCCCTCAAAGTTCTCCACTCCCTGGTATTCATGCCCTTATGTCATCTCCTCCCCTTGAGTGTGGGCTAGACCTAGTGACTTCCTTCTAATGAATAGAATATGACAAAAGTGATTGGATGTCTCTTCTGGGATTAGGTGACAGACGGTGACTTCTGTCTTGCTGGACTCCCTCTTGTTGCACTCTCAGGTTGTGTGCTTTAATGAAGCAAGCTGCCATGTTGGACAAGCCCACATGGCAAAACTCTGAGGGCAACCTCTAGTCAAAAGCCAGTGAGGCACTAAGGCCATCTGAGGGAAACGATCCAAGAAGTAGGTAGAAAGAGGAGAGTGTCTAGACCAGAATTTGCAACCTGCTAATATAGAACTGGAACAAAATACCAAATGGAGAGGTTCTGAATGAGGGGCCCAGAGAGAACAAAGCCATCATCAAGGAAGACATGTCCCTTGGTCTTCTTTTCCTTCCTCCATCTCTCACATCAGACCCAGAGGGCTGAGACCTAAGTTACCTAAGTTACCAAGCTAAGACAAAAAACAGGAACTGAGGGAGTAGCTACCACACCCCTGTGCCACTCGGCAGTTGGTCTGCTTGGGCAGGTTCTAGATGGGGAAGGGGGAAAGACTGTTCTAACTTGACTTCAGATATGAATCATATTTGGTCTGGACAGTTTCAATTGGTGAGTTGAGCCTGGGTTTTATGATGTAAAGTGGTGAGAAAAATCGGTGTTTTCTTCCAAGGACTGAGGAAGATCACCCCCACCAAGAACATATTTAGAATAAAGTTGTGTTTTGATACATTGTTAGTTGTGTTTGTTTGACACACTGGTTAAAATTATGTCTTAAGGCTTTGAAAACTGATAGATTAGGAATGGTGTCTATAACCGTAGTTCTATGTCATCCCATTTCCGAATAATTTATTATTATTTTTTGTTCCGTTTATGTGCCAGGAACATATTAAAGTTTTTAAAGTTCAGGATATAATCTCTTGAGATTTCTGATTATAATGTTTAAAAATTAAAATAATGAGTAGGCAGAGGAGAGAGGATTTTTGGGGCAGTGGACATACTCTGTATGATATTACACATTTGTTGAGACCCATAGAATGTGCACCACCAAGAGTGAACCCTATTGTAAGCCATGGACTCTGTATGATTATGATGTATCAGCGTAGGTTCTTTGATTCTCTGGCACAGGGTTTTGATAGTAGGGGAGGCTGTGCATATATGTAGAGCCAGGGGGATATGGGAAGTCTCTGTACCTTCTCAATTTTATTGTGAATCTAAAACTGTTGTAAAAATAAAGCCTATTTTTTTTAAGAAAGATTTTATTTATTTGTGTGAGAGAGAGAGAGCAGAGGGAGAGGGAGAAGCAGACTCCCCGCTGAGCAGGGAGCAAGCCCAAGGCAGGCCGATCCCAGGACCCTGAGATCATGATCTGAGCTGAAGGCAGACCCTTAACCGATTGAGCCACCCAGGTGCCCTAAGCCTATTTTTTTTAAAATTAAAAATTAAATAAAAATCTCTCCCTTCCTGGCCATATGTGTGACAAGTTAGTAAACATGTAATATGTTTGTAATATCCACTGATAACGGACAGAAGCACCTGCTTATTTATATTTTAATTTGTGAATTGGCTTCTATTATTGAACTCTTTTGGATTTAACAATGAGAGTAAAGAAAATTGGAGTCTCTTGGGCGGGGGGGAGTTCTCAGAAGGTAAACAGAACAGAACTAGTCTGGCCAAATAGAGAGAAAAGAGAAAAACGTTTGCATACAGGTACAGACAGCATCATTTAATTAGGTGAGTTAGTAAGCCGGCCAAATCCATTCTCTGCCCTGCTCTGTGCTCCAGGAGCCTGACCTCAGTGAACTGTAGGTCCCAGGGTCCCTTGGCCTCTGGGTGGCAGTGGGGTTTGGCCACTGGCGGACTGTGTGTGGAGGCTGGAGATTAGAGGACAGGAAGAGACAGGTTGAGGTGTGTTCCTCTTTCCACTCTCTCTGCCTTGGCACCATTCTGACGGTGGCCGTGTTCTCCTGTGATCACAGCCCTATTGGGCTGCCTCCCTCTCTGGCTACAGCTCTCGCGGAGCTCTGGTAACATTAGACACGCCCCCACCCTCACCCCAGGTGTAGGGATGGTAAGGGCTTCCTGCTATTGCTCGTCACCGGGGTCTCCAACATGCACCGTGGTTCCTGAAGAATTCCATCACTAAAATGGTCTTTCAAAATCTCAGCAGAATGTGCTGTTTGTTTCCTGCCGGGATCCTGACACAGGTAGGAGCCAATTACCCGCCTGAGAGGTCCAGAAACTCCAGTGACAGCATCTGAACTTCCATCTGGTTCATTGTTCTTTTGCTTTTCTACATCTTAGAATTAGATGATCTGCTTAATTTTGCTATCGAATCATTTAACAAGGTAAGTGTCCACACAACCTTCTTTCACACTTTGTGATTAGAGGAGCTTGTTTTCAAGTTTGGTCACCCGAGTAGCTTCTGAGCCCTCTCTCCTTGCTGGTCCCTTCTTGAGCTAACACTTGCTACACACAATACAGCAAGACCTTGAACCTGGCCTCTGACCTCCTGGGAATCATTGGCAATGGCTCCCTTTATTCTGTATACACCTAACTCTGCTGGGTCCAGGGACTTTTATGCTTTGAAGTCTGGATTCAGCAACTCTAAGCTGGTTGTAGAAAATTAATAATAAGAAAAGAAAGTTGAAACCACAAAATCACCACTAGCCCAAATTTGCTAATGAAATTTCCTCAAAACACCAGTGTTAATTCAATCCTCACATGAACGCCAGGGTGACAAATGAATCCTCTGTGTTGTGGAGTTGACAGGTTCAGACCTTATGGAAAAAGGAACTAGAGCCCGTCTCAAACCTGAGCCCTTTCCAAAAAGAAAGCTGTGTCTCCTGGCACAACACCAAATTACCCAACCAGGATTTTGTCTTATTCATTTCTATGGCATTTTGCCTAAGGTGAAGGGTGCGTGCGCGCGCGCGCGCACGCGCGCGCGCGCACACACACACACACACACACACACATTCGTTTGAAATTTCAGATGAATAAAGTTTTTTAATAGATAGAACAAAATCTATACTTATTCTAATCTGATAAAGATGTAGATGGTTGGGGTACCTGGGTGGCTCTGTCAGTTGGGAGTCCATCTTTTGATTTTGGCTCAGGTCATAATCTCAAGGTCCTGGGACTGAGCCTGTGTCAGGCTCCCCACTCAGCAGGGAGTCTGCTTGTCCCTCTCCCTCTGCCCTTCCCCCAGCTCATGCTCGCTTGCTCTCTCTCCCTCAAATAAAATCTTAAAAAGAGAAGGAATAAATTTTGTTTTTAAAAAAACAAGAAGACCCTACATTCCAAAACAACTTTTGGTAGCTACTGGATTTAGTCATCAATATTCTCTCTCTTCTTTAGAATGGCACTTCCTGTCCCCTAAGATTAGGCATCACCACATGGCTTGCTTTGTTGTCCAGTGAAATGTGAAGGAAAGTGGCATGGGTCACTCTTGGGTGGAAACTCTGTGTATATGGGCCACACTTTATTTTCTTCTGCCATGACACCCAGCAAAGTTCTGATAATGGCTACTCCACCAGCCCCAGCCCGAAGTGAGGGGGAGGGGGAGCAGAGTCCCCACCAGCCCAAGGTATGAGTGAGTCATGCAACTTTGTTGTTTTAAACCACTAACTTTATGGAGTTTTTGTCTACCATCTCACTGACCCCCCCCCCCCGACTGATATGGAAGTAGCAAGTTCCTGAAAACTCCACTCCAAAGCATAAAAAATACAGTCCCACAGAAATATTAGATGGAGAATAGTATAAATGGAAGTTCATTTCTAATCAAGAATTAAGCAGCAAATAAATATAACAGTAATGCATATAACTTGTAGATGTTGTAGATAAGAAATTTTACATGAGACATAGATGTAGATAGTTATACAAATAAAAATGCAATAACCATAAGATTTCATTATAATTTAGTAGTCTTAAGCAACACGCACTGATTCTGTAAGATACCCACACTCTTCTGTCATTAATTTTACCTACCAGAAATGACTTCATTTTAGAAGCTTGTGTTTGGTGATGTTTTGCTTGCTTTCTTAAGCTTTGAATTGCTCTTCTGGAGATCAGGGGATGGTGGTGGCAGGGAATGGAAAGGATTCAGATGGTCCGCTTCTTTTTAAAAAAGTCGACAACTTCTTTATTTGATGGTACATCTTACTGTTGGATTCTAAAATGTTCAACCTTGGAAGTAAGCTCAAAATTGTATTTGTTTCAAAAAAGAAAAAAACAATCCTAGCACCCAAATAGCTGCAGGCCTCCTGGAGCACTTAGTTCTTTATGCATTTAGGGCAGGGATTCTTGACATGAATTTGTCTGGCCCACTTGCTCATCAGGCTTGCTTTCCTCTTTCCTTGTTCCCATTCATGCAATTGCGTTGTATTTAAGGTGAAGAAATTTGGCCAAGGAGTGTGGAAGTAGGGAGACTGACTGTTGTACCTCCTAGCTTGGAGGGTAGATGTGGACATTTGTTTACTGATAAATATTTCTGTTTTTTTTTAGAGCAGTTTTAGGTTCACAACATAATTGAGAGGAACGTACAGAGATTTCCCACATACCTCTGTTGCCACGTGCAGCCTTCCAGCCATCAAAACCCTGCTTGGAAGGGCACATTTGTCATGGCTGATGAACCTGAATTGACACATCATAATCGCCCAGAGCCCATAGTTTACATCAAGGCTCTCTCCTGATGGTGTACATTGTGTGGTTTGGGACAAATGTGTAAGGACGTGTATCCATCACTACAGTATCACCCGGAGTATTTTCATAACCAGAAAAATCTTCTGTGCCCCACCTATTTCATTCCCCCAGAAACTCTTGGCAACCACTGATCTTTTTATAGTCTCTGTGGTTTTGCCTTTTAAATACTAGCTGATAGAGGCTTTGCTCCTACAGCTTTTCTGAGTCCATTCCTAGTTCCAGCACCAGAGACGGGTCAGAAAGTTACTAGTAACTTCAAGGTAGCCAAAAGGGAATCCTGAGTGTTTTTCTGTGAAGTACTGGGTTTAATTTTCTATGGGTTGCCCATTTTAAACCTCTATGGGGATAAAGGTTAACTTTGGATCTTTTCCAAAAGAGATGCAAAAAAAAAAAAAAAAAAAAAAATGCCGTCCTAATGGATAAGATAACCCAAAAGGTTTCTAGCTCCGTAAAACATCAACCAGGTTTTTTTTTGTTGTTGTTTTGTTTTGTTTTGTTTTTACATATAGCCAGCTTCTCAAATGTTTTTTGAACCGGTTCTAATGTCTTACTGATTACCTCATTAATTAATGAGTTAAAGAAAATATTTGACAAGTGGTCTTTTCATATTTGCCTGAGAGTCACAATTTTACCTTTTTGAAAATGATATTTTAACGGGATCCTATTTCTGTTACAGGCACCGGGAAGGAAAGTATTGATGGTGCTCTGTGAATGGACAGGTAGCTGAGCACACACACTCAGCTCTTACTCAGACCCTATTCTTCCGACAGGACCATGGATTGTTGTGTTATGAAAGCAGACAGCTCTAATGTTGGCAGCTTTAATGGAAAAAGACAGGCTTTGGAAAGACACTGATCAATGGATAGTGATTTTATAATCAGAGAAGCATTACTGTCAGCAATGTGCTTGGCCCCAGCTCTAGTGGCCGTATTAGATGGTAGGAACTCTGTTAAGTGACCGAGCTCAGGGAAAACACGGGGACCAAGGCTCTGCATGTCTGCTCCGTGGTCCTCCCTCCCTGTACCAGACACTATACATGTTACGTATGTTACCAACAGTTATGTGTGCTATATGTCCAAAGCTACTTGATCAAGTTTCCTTGCTCTACCTGGAGGGAGCAATGGCTTTAAAGCCTTTGCTTTAGGAGATTAATGCGTAGGTAGAAAGAAGGCAGAAGACACATGTAAAAATTCTATAAAACCGGTAGGTGACAAAGGCCTGCAGTTTAGAGTCCAAAGTCAGTAGGGGCTGGAGACCACCAGGCTCCGAGCCTCTGCAGGAGCTGGAGACGTATTTCTCTGCACCTGCCTCGCACAGCGTTTGGTACTTAGAAACGCAATGGCTCAGCTGCCATCATTGTGAAAGAGAAGGCTCGAAATGAGAACGAGCAGAGGTTTTAGAAGGAAAAATGATAGGAAAACTGTGGCTGAGGAAGGCTTTGGAGGCTGAGCAGGGGACAGGGGAATGCTCGGGAAGGGAACGGTGCTCGGGAAGACCGGTCTCCAGGCCCAAGCTCACCTCGGGGCCCTGCTGGCGCTCTGGAAAGAGCGCCGGCGCTGAGCAGGTACGCGGTCTGCACCCTGCCACCTACGATAGGAAAGAAATCTCCACTGATAACCAGTGATACCACTCCACTGACAGGAAAGAAATCTCGGAGGTTCTCCCCAGATGATAACCGGAAATAACTCGACCTGTTCCAACTCCATCATGGGGAGGTTGACACTTGCAGGCAATCTGGTGAAGGTGCCCTGTCAATTCCAAGCACCGCTCGGGTCTAAGTACTTGTACACTCAGGGGTGCAGAGATGTGAAGCCCACATTCCAGGATCTCTTCGGGCTGGGAGCAGTTCTCACAGGATCAAGTACACTCGAGTAACAGGAACACTAAGCTCCTCGAGAGCAGTTTGGGCGTCCCCAGACGGACGGCAGCCGCCCCCCTGCGTTTCTGACTATCGGGGGATAAAGAAAGGGGTTTGTGAAGGGCACGTGGGCAGGGCTCTCCCCTCCCTCCAGGGGCCGTGTCCACCCGCTGGGATCTGTTTTATTTGGACTGAGTTTGCTGATACTCTGTGACAACCAGTTCCGGATGGTTTATAAACAATTAGCCTGACAGTTTGACGGATGAAGGTAACGTTTGGGTATCATCTGCACAGCAATGAAAGACAGATGATTATTTCTGACAGGGGGGGGGGGAAAGTACTGGCGATGTGGAAATGGAGAAACCAGAGCGCCGAGGTTCGCACTGCCTTAAGATATGGGGCCAGAGCAAAACCCCACGGGAGATGAGGCCCGACAGCCTGGGTGACTATCCTGGTCTGGACACTGGGTGGAGCCTCATGGCACACAGCATGTTGTAGAAAACCCTGGGTTTGCAGCTCCTCATCTGAGAGAAACCAGGAGAAAGGAAAGCAAGGTCAGTTGTGGCAATGGTAAAATCCACAGGCCGGCCTGGGACCTGGGATTCACTTTGACTCACACTTTTTTTTTTTTTCCTCCAAGTTTTATGTCCTATTTAATTCTGTAGGCATTCTTTTATATATTCATATATATATATATATATTTAGTCTCAGAGGTAGAATTTAGTGATGCATCAGTTGCATATAACACCCAATGCGGACTACATCACATGCCCTCCTTAATGCCCATCACCCAGTTACCCCATGCCCCACCTGCCTCCCCTCCAGCAACCCTCCATTTCTTGGAGATCAGCATCTCTTCTGGTTTGCCTCTCAACTTCCATCTTATTTTATTTTTCCTTCCCCTCCCCTATGTTCGTCTGTTTTGTGTCTTAAATTCCACATATGACTGAGATCATACGGTATTTGTCTTTCTCTGACTGACTTATTTCACTTAGCATAACACCCTCTAGTTCTATCCACGTTGTTGCAAATGGCAGGGTTTCATTCTTTTTGATGGCTAAGCGATATTCCATTGTGTCTATAATTCCATAGTCAATTTTAAAATTGATATATAATTCACCTCCCATAAACTTCATCCCTTAAAAATGTACAATTCAGTGGTTTTTAGTATATTCACAGACTTGCACAACCATCACTGCCATCAAGCTCTGGAATACCTTCTTCATCCCAAAAGGAAACCCCGTGCTCAGTAATGACCACTCCCTATCCCCCACTTCTGCCCCAGCTTCTGGTAGCCATGAATCTGTTGTCTCTATGGATTTGCCTATTCTGGACATTTCACATAAACAGAATCATGTAATATGTGGTCTTTTGTATCTGAATCATTTCCCTTAGCATAATATTTTTGAGGTTCACCCATGCTGTAGCATGCATCACCACTTCATTGTTTTTAGGGCCAAATAATATTTCATTATATGGATATACTGTATTCTGTTTATCCAGTCATCAGTTAATGGACATTTGTGTTGTTTCTACTCTTTGACTGTTAATGAATAATGCTGCTGTGAATCTCCATGTGCAGTTTTTTTGTGTAGACATATGTGTTCAGTTCTCTGAGGTATATACCTGGGACACAATTGTTGTATATGTGGTGATTCTATGTGTAACTTTGGAGGAATCATATCTTAGATTTTTAAATGAATCATATGAATGTCAGTGTGTCTCCTCATGTCTGTCAACTCTGTGAATTCTTTGGGAAGAGGGTGGTGCTAGTAGAGAAACATGTAGGCCTGGTGGTGTAAGGAATGGTGGGAGTGGGAGCTGCCTGTTCAGAGTGAGTCTCTGAAGGCAACAGAAATGCTGGTTTCTCTTTAAAAGGAAAGCCTATCCATGCTGTGATTGGGGAGCAGGTACCTCTGCTCTGAGCCAGGACAGAAGGCCAGTGGGGATGGAGCCGATGGTTTGACAGCTGGAGTGACTGGTTTCCCTATTTTCTTGTTCACATCAGGCCATCCAAGGAAATAAGTTCCCACCTGCTGTGTACCCAGCACATCGTGGGTTTGCTCTGAAGGGCACACATGGCCTTGGCTTGATAGGACTTGATCGGATAAACCAAGGACCATGTCAAGCAAAAGCTTTTGAACAAATGCCATATTGTGTGGTACAGATTATAACTTACCAGGGAACAGAGCATTCAGTGCAGGCTGTGAATATATGTGGGAGCCCCCACATTCACAGGCTCCCCAGGGAGAGTGACGCGAGATGAATTTGGCTCCAGTAGTACATATGTAATTCATCTTGGGGTGGAAAAGGCACCTACTTTGCTTCCTTTTCCTTCCCTAGACATTGTCTGGCACAAAAGTTGTTAAGACCATGAACTCTGCTGCGGTAATGATAGGATTTGCTTTGGTCACACGATAATCCTGAGCAAAAGGGCCTAGAAGACATATGGGCCTTGTTCTAATGTTCTATGAAGAGCAATGAATCACCTGGGCAAGTCACCCAACTTTCTAGATTCTGGCCATAGTGAAGAGTGGGTCTTTCTGGATACCAGATGCCTCTGTGATTTGATTTCTTTCTGGTATATGACTCAAGTGGAATGACTTTTAAAATTGCTGTGGACTGAACAGTCTTTCTGTTCTTGTCTGCAGCTAAATCTGGGTACATGGAGCCGAAGCTGAATCAGTATTTTTTCCACACTTAATTCAATTCAGCACAGCAGGATCTGGATGAGGCAAGAAATCAGGAAGCAAAGGGACCCAGGGTGAATGTGAGAAAGAAAAGTTCTGGCTCAGTTTAAAGTTAAAGCAATGCCAGGGGTAGACAAGGCAGTATGCTAATCAACATTCTGTTCGGGAATCAGAAGCACAGACATTTGGAGTAACAGCAATAGGGGGCATTTGAGCTGCTTAGGGGGAGTTTTGTTCCAGGGGTCAAATTTGAATTTCTTAGAAATCACTGTTCCTATCATTTCCCTAAAGAACACAAAGAGTGAGGGTTTGGCCTTCCAGTCACCACTGATCAGTTTAATACTAGGTTAACAGGAAAGCAGCAGTTTTGTAAGAGAGGAAGACAAAATACCAGAGTTTTTCGGATTTAATAACACAGTAATTTAGAGCAGATACAGTTGATACCAGTGTTCAAGGGCAGATACATATGGTATAGAAAATATTTTTTAGGCCAAATCCCACACATTTGAAAATAAGTGAATTTGGCATAAATCTTTGAGAGGGGCAGAGTCATAGGGATGGGTCCCCAGACATATTGGAGATTGCACATGGGGCAGCCACCAAATCACTAGAATTTGAGGTGCTTGTAGAATAAATCCATAGGTTTAGAAAGGCCTTTATTTTTTTTTAAGATTATTTATTTGGCAGAGAAAGAGAGAGAGCACAAGCAGGGCGAGTGGCGGGCAGAGAGAGGGAGAAGCAGACTCTCTGCTGAGCAGAGAGCCTGATGTGGGGCTCCATCCCAAGACCTTGAGATCATGACCTGAGCTGAAGGCAGACACTTAACTGACTGAGCCACCCAGGTGCCCTTAGAAAGGCCTTTAAAAATCAAACATAAGAGGTAATATTTTATGAGAGCATATTATGTGTGCCAGGCACTACTTGGAGTATTTCACATGTATCAATTTCTTTAATCCTCAGAACAATCCTGTGGGCATGATGGCTGCAAGTTACCCTCAGATACCTCAGAAAGAAAATAGTGTACTGGATAAGAAAGAGAATGACAGAGCAAAGGGGGAAATCCTACAGGGGGGTAATCTGAATAAAGAGTAATAGGGGGGCGCATGGGTAGCTCAGTCCGTTAAGCCTCCAACTCTTGGTTTCCACTCTTGGTCATGATCTCAGGGTCATGAGATTGAGCCCCGTGTCAGGCTCTGTGCTTACCTCGGAGTCTGCTTGAGATTCATTCCCTCCTCCCTCCTCTCTCTCTCATAAATAAATAAATAAATAAATAAATAAATAAATAAATAAATAAATAAATAAAATCTTAAAAAAAAAAAAAGTGAGAGAGTAATAGGATTTCTTTGTTTGATTCCAGCAACTTTTCTGTAGGCTTGAAATGATCACAAAATAAACGTTCAGTAAAAACACCCCTCTGAAGACAAGATCTTATTATTTTTTTAAAAGATTTTATTTATTTCTCAGAGAGTGAGAGAGAGGGAGAGAGAGAGAGAACGCCAACGAACAGGGGGAACGGCAGGCAGAGGGAGAAGCAGGCTCCCCGCTGAGCAGGGGTGATCATGACCTGCGCTGAAGGCAGACGCTTAACAGACTGAGCCACCCAGGCATCCCCGAAAAGGTCTTGTTAGGAGATGAGAAAGCGGAGGTGTACAGAGGTTAAGTAACTTGCTCCTGGTCACCTGATACTAAATAGTGGAAGAGCCACGATTCCAGATTGTTAGGGAGCGTGACAAGGCGAGGGACATATAGAGATGGAAACACTATTAGTTGTGTTGTTGCTGCTGCAGAAGCATAATGTTGACCTTGCCACCAAGCTCAGCATTGGGTGCTGGGGCCACCCAAGCAGAGGAGCAAGGCAGGAGCTGGGAGGGAACGCTGATATTGTCAAGTCTAGTGCCCCTCAGGGGAAGGAGGAGCCACCGGTCCGTGCACTGTCACCAGCTCAAAAGGAGGTAACTGTGGCAAATGAGGGTAGGCACTGAGAAACGTTTATAGCAACTTGACATTGCTGCTACATCCAAACATTATTATTTTTCTAGAAAGTCTTTGTTTTTTTTACTCATTAATTCAAACATTTATTAAGTGCCTACTGCATGCTCAATGTTGGATGAGACTTAAGTTCGTTAAAGAGCAACTTAGAGCAGCAAGGACATAATGTCCCCTGTCAAATATGATAGCAATTTCAAATATATCAAGATTTTTCTTTTTTAAATTTTCTGATGTTTTTTCACTGAGATATGCTTGACAGATAACATTACATTAGGATCAGATGTACAGCATATTGATTCCATATATGAATATATTGCAAAGTGATAGTTAACATCCATCACCATAAATAGTTATAGGTTTGTTTTTTTTTTCTTGTGATGAGAACTTTTCAGATCTATCCTCGTTATTGGTCTTTGTTGAATTCAGGCTCTGGGTTTAGGGAGAGAGGAGATCTGTCTGGAAGCACTGCTGCGAAACCTCCTCGTTTCTTGCCTCCTCCGCTCACTTGCTTGTTGTAGCTTAGAACAGACTGATCACTGGCGAGAGTAAATAGGAATCCAAGTTATTAGGATTGTTTCCCAAGAATATAGCACCTTTTTAATCCCAAAGTAGGTCATAAATTGTCCAGCTGTGCCTGAGGCACGTGGTTGGAAAAGGTGGGAGGCAACTGGCATTCTAAGTGGAACAAATGGAAAATTTTGGCTGTGGAAGCCAAAGGGAATTCTTCACTTTAATTAAGAAGAAAAAAAAAAAAAAAACTCTGCAATATTGAAAGTCTAGGTAGAGAAGGCAAGACCTGGCTTCTGACTTCATTAAAATGAACCCTGTTTAATTAGAACCTAGCTAACGCAAATTGGAAAGAATCAAGGCTAAAGCCCATTGAAGTTGATCCAGTTTGGGAATTAAAACACCACAGTTCCACTCCTGCCCTTGAAAACAGTCCTCCGCCTTCTTAGGTTATAGGTAACAAGCCTGAGCCCCTTCCTAAGGGGACAAGAGTCAGTGACCTGCTTTCCTCGGGGAATGAACTCTGGCACCTTTGAAATATTATGTTTAAAGGACAGTTTTTATGGCAAGTTCTCTAATTCAATAAATACGGAGCTTCACATCAACCAAGAGCTTACTGAGAATCATTTTTGCTGTCTGGCTGCTTGCAAAAGTCAAATCAGTAAACTATGCAGGACAAAATGTTATTCAGGTCGGGTAACTTCATATTAATGTAATGTAAATAAATCCAGAGAAAGGGAAATTTTAGAAATGCAAATAAACATCCTTCATGTGACTTGTCTCCCCAAACAGTTTCTCAGATTTTCTTTCCTCTGTGGTCATGTCTCAAGTGCCTTTTAGTGATAACCCTGGACACTCCACATTTCAGCACGATACAGATATCTCTCTCTTGTGTTCTTGTTTGCTATTCCTGTCAAAAACATGAAAGCCACATCAGCTAGTTGGAAATCCTAGAGGGATTTAGGAAGAAAAGATCAATTGTTTGACAATAAACACGGCAAATCCCATGTGATTAAATAAATGCTTGTAAACCGAAAGCAAGAAGATTGCACTTTGGGTTGTTAACCGTGAAGTGAGGACCAGAAATGACTGGGTAGGCGATCTGTTGATGGTGGGGACTCGTATTTCAACACAAAATCCGAAAAATCTGGACAAAGCAGAGATCAAGAGACATGTGAGAGCTGACTTGTTCTATTATCGAAGTTGTTTTGTTCTTGGCTTAAGAAAATAGATCTGGGATAATCTAGTTTTTATAAACTGCCGCAAATGAAGTGGCTTTGGTTGTGTTGCCATTGTTGAAAGGGAGTGACCCTTCTGTGTAACCCTGATGTGCAGTGCGAATTTGGGAAATGGATCTTAGGTTCATCTTCAGTGCTGACAGGCTGGAGGTGCCACTAGCCAGGCCCACATGTCTGTCAGAAAAATCAGTTCTCTCTTGGTAGAGCCCTCTATGTCTCAGGATCATGTGAGATTCACCACAAAATTCTCAGAAAACATGAGATCATCTTTACACAGTAGGAGAAGGAGAGCTAGGACCTGATTTCATAGGTTTTCCCACAGATTTTGCTTTCCACTCTTGTCAGTCATCTCTGAGAGGCTGACAGTTACCAGGGGCTGTGGCCGGGCAGGAGGGAGAACGTGTCATTGCTGTCTGTTCTGGCCGTAGCAACATGTCTGCCTCGGGAAAGATCCAATGTGGACAAACAAACAGAAGAATGTGTCAGAGAGTATGCAACTGAAGTAGACCAAAGGCGAATGCTGGGGCCATCCATCAGAAACTTCCAATGACCAATAATAGAGTGTTCGCCCTGCCATTTTACTTTTCAATAAGTTATTGAGTTGGCCAAGAAGATAATTGATGGTGGCTTTTCACTAGTTGGCCATTTCTCAAAATGTCTATGATGGAGAACAATCCTCATTTCTTATAACCTCAGCCAGTACTGAATTACATCAATCAACAAATGTATCAAGAACCAAGAACAGTGTGCTAGCAGCATCAAATACAAATAAAACATGTTTCTTATTCACAAGAGCATCTCAGAGCCAGTGGGAAAGATATGTAAACATGTTTTTCCAGTGCAGTAAGACAAGAGCTCTAGTAAGAGGACAAGGTGCTCCAGGAGCACAGAGGGTCAAATTGATTCTGCTTGGGAAAGTCTGAGGGAGTATCAAAACAGAAGAGAATTTAGTTTCCTGGAAGGAGGAATAGAATTTACCAAAACAGAAGGATCTAAGTAAAGAAATATATGAAGTGCAAAGCAGGAAGTCAAGGGTGTGCTGAGCATTTTCAGTGCATAAGTGCAGAGCAGTTTCACTGTTAGGATTTCTGTGTGTCAAGAGGTCTAATTCTCCCAATAAATCCAAGTTTCAAGACCATCGTCTCACTTTGGATGAAAAAAAAATCGAATTCGAAATGCAATGACCTCTTTGTTCTAATTGGTCTCAGACTGCCCCTTAGGAATGATGAATGCCTTGTCCCACTGGGTCCAGCCTTGAACAGGAGCAGAGAGAAGCAACTGCTCTAGGGTAGCATCACATACAGGGAAAGATGGAGAGTGGTGGGGTTCTTGGTGAGCCAGGCCCAGGTCAACACGGGGAGGTGGGGTCTCGCCAACTGGAGGCAGAAGCTGGATCCGTGGTCATCAGCATTGGGGGGCCGGCACGCAAGACCGGTATGGACTTCGCTCCAGTAGATACCAGAAGAAGAGTCCCTCTGTGGGCCTCAGATTCCTCTTTTTGTAAAATGAACTAGACTGACTAAATCAGTCGTTGGCAAACTTTGTTTCTTAGAGCCCTAGGGTTCCATAAAGGTACCTCAGTGGCTGGAGATGAGAAAAAGTCAGGCCAAGTTGGAAAGGCTAACCCTCCACACCCTTACTTCAACAGGAGTATTTTGATTCCATTTGTTTTCATATTGGCAATCCACATGAGGTATAATTTGAAAGGAGTATATTTTACTGTGCAAAAATATATTCAATATCTTGGACTAGAGAATCAAGTTCTGACTCTAGTTCTAAGCCTCCCTTATTTCCTCTGCAATCCCATAAAACTTGATTTATGTCCCTCCATAGCACTTACCCAATTTTATTTTGTATTATTCTTTATGTTCCAAAGAGGTGCATTTTTTTTCTTATGATTTTTTTTTTTTGCTCCATAAAAGCAAGTTCAGGCCTGCTAGGCTCTCCCCAGCCATACTGGCCTCCTTTCTGTACCTCAGACTCACCCAGCTCGTATCTTAGGGCCTTTCACTTCTGGTTTCTTCTGTCTGGAGTGGTTTCCCCCAGATCTCCCTAAAACTTGCCCCTTAGCTTCCTTCAGGTCCCTACTCAAATGTGACCTTATCTGATGGCCTTTTCTGAACACCTAATATGTAAAATAGAACCATATTCTCCCTACACACACACACTCCAGGGGCTTTTTGTTCAGTTTCATTTTTCTCCATAGCACTTATCATCACTTGAGTATTTTATATTTCATTAACTGTTTCCATTCTGTCTCATCCCACTAGAATGTAAATTCCACGGGGCAGGGACTTTTTTCTGTTTTGGTCATTGCTCTGTCCCTGGAAGAGAGCCTGGCATGGAGTAACCACCCACTCGCCATAGGCATTTGACACTCAGCTCCTGTGCAGCCAAGACCTCCTGTTTTATAAAGAGAAGATCCCATCCATAGTGACTTACAGCTCAGCAGGGTTTTCTTTTTGCCTGTAACATCCAAACCAGTGACCTCCCAAGACCAACCTAACAGTAACTGAACAGAGTGGTAAAAAAAAAAAAAAAAAAAAGCATGGGGTTTGGAGTTGAGAGTTTGGATTTAGGTCTGAACTGTGACACATGCTAGTGAGTTGCTTTTAGGTAAACTCTCAGAGGTTCAGGTTCTCTATTTGTAAAAGGAGGTCGTAATTTACCTGCCACGCAAGGTTGCTATGCAGATTACATCAAGTCCCACGTGTGAACAGCGCTTTGTAATCTGTAGAAGACCGTCTTAGGTGTGGCTTCAGAGGAAGAGCCTGTAGATGACCTGAGCCCTACGTTGCCCTGGAGCCAATACGAACGCGGCAACTGCTACCGCTCACCTCCTTTCCCTGGACACAGACAGAAGGCTACCTCTATCTGTTTGAAGGTAGGAAAGTGAATTAGATTAGCTCTTTGAAACACCTTTTGACTTTCTCATCCACCCTACGATTTTGGTGAAATTAATAAGAAAATATTCAGCAAAGAAAGCGTTTTTATTGACGCTACAAGGTTTTCAAATTAATAGTTTCTGTAAACAGTCCCTTTCAGCCCTGCAAGATTGTCTCTTACTTTTTGGAAAGGCCCCTTTATTTTGGAATGTATGCTAATTCCTGCCTCCCCACATTTACACCATGTGCCTCAGCCTTCCAGATTCAAAGGAAAAAAAAAAGAATTCCGCGTATTTGTGGAATGCTTCTGACACTTAGCTTGAATTGCCTCCCCCAAGAAAGTACTTTATATTTATTGCCATTGATACAAAATGCTTGAACGCAAGGGAGGCAGCGTGTTAGGAGGTTTGGGACACTGACTGACGAGAGTTAAGAACTTGAGATCTTGTCTGCTTCTATCACTGACTAGCTAAGTGGCCTTGGGCAAGGTTGCCATTTCTGTGGGCCTCAGTGTCTGTGCGCGTGCGCGCGCGCGCGCGCGCGCGCACGCGTGTGTCTGTGTGTGTGTGTGTGTGTGTAACAGGGCTGGGGATATCATATGAGTCAACTACAGACTCTCAGGGAGCGAGCGGGCCCTGCTTAAGAACACACCTTCCATGGGTGTGTTGGGTTATTGAGAAGGAGATGCCCTGAGCACAGCTTCGCGGGACTAGGACTGCAACACAAAGGATTCCGCTTCTTGACATTACAGAAGAAGACATTAGTGAGGTGACCTGGAAGACAGAGACACTGGAAGAAGGGCCATGAGCAGGAGGAGCAGGAGGGAGCAGAAGGCCCATCAGTGGCCACAGAGGGGGGCTGAAGGGGAGAAACACCACTGAGAGGCTCTGAGTGATGGGAGAGACTGACAGAGTCTTAGAGCAGAGACACCGGGTGCCCAGTGAGGAGACATTTTCCGGAAGGATGGGGAGATCTACTGGATTACAGGCACATGGGTCCTGGGAACAATCCTCTTTACACACACACAGCCTCCCTTTTCTCGACCCTGTCTCTGCTGGGTCTCTTCTTTCCTTCGCATTCCCATGGCTGAGCTTGGGGCACCAAGTCCCTGGCCCTTGGCTTACCACGGCCTTTTTATGAACACCTTTCAGGGGGCGGAGTGGACAATATTGGTGCTCCTGCCCAGATCCCCCCAGCTTCCTTTTGGGATTCCTTGACCATTTTCGCGCACACTCCCTCGTTCCTTTGTCGTGCATTTGATTCTAATTGACAGCATTTGAAGCTCTTTGGAAATCTGCCGTTTGTTCCACCAGAGCCAGCGCAGAGAGCCCTCAGCCCGAAGTGCCGGGGAATTTATTCTCCACAGACCTGCCTGTGGCCCTTGAACAAGCCCAGCTCTCCTGCCTCAGTTGGTCCCGCTCAGAAGTGTAACTTACACCCACCCCAGAGGTCTCCTGGCGGCTCGAAGCCCCCCTCTGCAGGGCTTTGCCTGAGACTACAGTCTTGCTTGGCTTCCTCCCTCTCCTCTCTGCCTCCCCACTTTCTTGCCAGTCTCCCCTAGAAGCACTTTCTTAATAAATCACTTGCTTGCAAATCTTGAATCCTCATCTCAGAGAGTCCAGCCTAAAAACACCACCTATCTCCTAAAGCTTAGGTTTCTTTAAGAATTGGATGGAAGTTCTGGGCACTTTTCCTAAAAGAAAGTGTACATATGCATGTAATTGGCTTGCCTTTGCTCTGTGATCTTGGAAGTGTAAGACACGTCTCATCCTTAATTTTTCTAAATCCTATCTGACTCAGCCTTCCACCCACCAGGTGGTGGGAGGGCATTTCTCATTCTTCCTCCCTATTCACTCGAGACCCTATAGGAAACCTGGACCAAAATGCTGGGGGGAGCCTCAGGATTGCAGTCCAATACTCTTGGGGATTTTGTCCTTCACTCAGAGGTACAGGTGATAATGCCTGGTTCTGCTCAGGGAACTGTGCTGAGCTCCCCATCTGCAGCACTCGTGACCAGACTTTCTAGGTGCTTCTGCAAGAAATACACTTCCAACCATTCTCATGTGAGACCCTAATGCCTCCGGACTGCTGTGTGAGCCTTGTAGTCAGAAGAGCTTATATCGACAGCCCCTCTCCCCTCGCTCCCTTCCCCCACTTCTATCCCCAGGAACTATCCCACCCCCACCCACCTACCCCACCCTACTCTCCTTGCCTTTCCTTTTCCAGGCAATTTCCAGCTCTGTCCTCTCCCCTCAGCAAAAAAAGTGGATGGAGGTGATCTTTAAGGCAGAACTAGGTCCTAGGAACACTGAAAAAGGCCACTTGTCTATCTCTCCAGGAGAAGCAAGGGAGAAATCATCCTTTTATTCATTTCTGTCAGACCAAAACTGATTAAGGCAGACTTTAATGACTCAGTAAAATACCCCCACTCACATGCAATATTGCATACAACTTTAGGAAGTTCATAGTTCCCAGGACTCAAGGTTGTAGACACCTGACCTAAAGGAAGGTTGTATGATAGCAAGCTGTCACACATCTGACCTCTACCCGTCAGTGATGAGGATACTCTTGAATGAAACTCTTTCTCTTTGATCTAGAATCTCTATCTTATGCCTGTGGCTTCTTGCTCATCAAATACCAAAGCTGCTTTAGCTGAAAGATAAAGTGAGGCAAGAATACCAGTAAATAGAACCTTTGGTTTTACCAAAGGACCCAATTAATAAGCAAGCACAGGAACCTTGAAATCAGTGTAGATGCTGGATTGGGGAGGCTTGCGGGTCAGTGCTCCCCCACATCACTGGGCTCGGTGCCTAGAACATGATGCCATATTCTTACCATAGTTGTCATCATATTGTTATTATGACAATACTTGTCAAATCTGTGTCAAAACGATTGTCATTCAGAGTTTTGGCTCATGAGACAGTGACAAGGCTTGGAAAAAATATTTTGGCCAAGTGATGCCAATGGTAAATGTTCCCAGTGGTCAGATAGAGTTTTGGGGACCATTACCTTCTCACTGATGGGGATGACATATTATTCATCTTTATACACCTAACAAATAGCATAAGTGGCACTTACATTAATAAATGTTCAGCTGATTTAATTCTTCTTTTATAGACTCTGCTCATTGGCTAGCGTGAAGGGTTATATTGATAAATTCTATATACATCTCCCCTTGGAGTGGGGGTATGTCTTTACATTTGCTCTTGATATGTACTTTACCATCTTGAGGAAAATATATAAGGTCACATCTTAAATATTCAAACTAAAATGACTTGTGTGCCTGTCCCATTATTAGGCAAATGTTTTTCATTACTAGAGTCCCTCCTGTACGAGAATTCCTCAGCTTACTTAATCCAACCACAGGGTGCCTGCTCCCATCTTGTGCGGCTGCTGGAGTGGGACTCAGAAATGAATGTCTCTTTGAGGCTAGAGGACTCCGTCTGGGGGACCAGATACTCCAGAGAGAACTGCTCTGTGGTTGTTGCTACTCCCAGTGTTGGAGGCCCATTATGTTGGAGGCTGAAATGGGCAGTGTGTGGGAAGGCCTCCAACCCCCTGCTGCAGAAGGTCATGGGAGCACATCCCTCCCACACCTTCAGTCTATCCAGAGTGTTACTCTTACTGTTCTTGACTCCTTCCCTGGGTAAGAACATAGATGCACCCCTTGGGGCTGGACGACTTCATAACCACTGCTTGACCTTTAAAATAAAACAGCCAACGCCTTCGAGGAGGAAGGGAAGTATGCGTCTATCTGGGAGTATGTATTTATGACGCCTTCCATAATGTGGAAACAGCCCATACCAAGCAGGTGAACCAAGCTTGCATGCGTTCTTTGTTGCCCTTCTCCTTTTGTGAGGCTGAGGTTTTATTAGAAGGCACTCATCCACAAGTGGGAGCAAAACCTGCTACAGAGCAACTTTTATTCGTTCAATCACCAGAAAGGAAGAATGGCATATTAATATTCCAGTAGAAACCCTTACAACATATTAAAACAATAGCAGTGATTGCTACAAAAAGATGTCTTGTTAGTCTTGGCATCAGGTTAACAGTTATGGGGGATTCTTTAGGGCCTGATAGAAAACATTATTTGAACTGAAGTCTATTTTTAAAATCTGATTCCAATTTTGATAAAATAGAAATGTGTTGGCCACTCATGCTCTTCATATATCTGAGGCACGTCAAGAAATGATTGCAATCTAGTCACGGGGTTGGTCATTGACTAATATAATGCCAAAGGTCATGCCTGAGTTCCTCCACCACAGGTGGGTGCTTTGTAAATAACCATGTTGTACAAAACGTCTCCACTTAATTGTGATGTAACCTCCACTTCAATAGGCTCGGTGGTTGGGAAACTTTTAATATCATGCAAGTGAAATGTTACTTTAAAAGAGAATTCCAAACATTTGTTACATTTTGTTTGCTAGTGTCATTTTTCTTGAAAGATTTACTTGTTTATAGCAAACCTTTGCCAAAATGGATCAAGTGGTTCAAACAATAGAAAACAACGAACTATTAAGAAAGACACAGAAAAATCAAACCCATGTAAGGGAATCAGTGGCAAATTTGCCAACCAAGAGGGCTATGCCAATTATTGTAATTAAACATTAAATTCTGACCTAAGGTTTCTGGTACCCAGGGCAAAAAAGGTGGCATGGCAAGTGATATTTTTATCTGCTTGGATCACTGTGTGCCAGTTCATGAAAGAGAACACTTTTCTAGTAATACATTTAAAACGAATCTACAGTATGGAGGAAACTCAGGCTGAAATTAGCTCTCTTAACAAAATTTAAAAATATTTTTTCAAGGAAATTAAATACATGTTAGAGTGCGTATCTTCTGTATCTCACTCTGGTAACAAACCTTCCAATCTCAGTGGCTTAACCCATGAACTTATTTCTTGCTCACACTGTACGGCGATGCTGCTAATGTAGGTTTCCTGGGTCATTCTCCTTTAGACAGAAACTCCAGGATTAGACAGAAACTCCTTCTATCTTGTAACTTTACCAACTAGCAGTCCTTCCTTTCCAGTGTAGAGACAAGAGATAGAGGAGGACAGGGTGGGGGAGTGCAAGAGAAATTTTAGAGACAAGACCTAAAAGAGATACATCTTATTTTCACTCATAGTCCATTGACCAGAACTCAGTCATATGCTCCTAACTTATTTGCAAGGGCAGCTAGAATATGTTCCCAGGAGGAGGGAATGGGGTGGATGAGCATCTGGCCAATATCTGCCAAATTCATCTTAGAGGCTTTTCTGCCTCTCATCTCCAGGTGTTTTGAAACTTTAGTCCCTGGGGTTCCCAGGGACAAGGAAGTCTACCAATTATACAAATGTAAAGAAAGATTTTTTTTGTTAATATAATTTATAATGAAAAATACATTTATCTGTATCAATCAACCAAATACTAAACATTGGGACAATTTTGAAACCACCATTCCTATAAATGATGAAGTCTTTATACACGTAAAATAAAGATAAACTGGACCCTTGAACAACATGGGTTTGAACTGTAAGGGTCCGTTATACATGAATTTTTTTCGATAAATAAAGTACTATAAATGTATTCTCTTCCTCATGATTTTCTGAATAATTTTTCTCTAGCTCACTTTATTGTAAGAATACAGTATATAGGACGTATAACATACAAAATCAGTGTTAATAGACTGTTTATGTTGTTGGTGAGGGTTCCAGTCAACAGAAGTTTTGGGGAGTCAAAAGCTATATGCAAATTTTCGGCTGCATAGGGTGGGGAGAGTAGATACTTCCACCCCCTGTGCTGTTTGAGTGCCAACTGACTAATAATATAGTCATTAAATGAGGTGGCTCTGTGTCCTCTCCTCCTCTTCATCCGGAGTAGCTCTGATTTTAATTGATTATTGTATTGGGGTTCCAGATAAGATTCTCTCATACAAGGATTTCCCCTCTGAAAAAGATGTTTGAGAAGTACTAAATTTGGACAGGTTACTCCAGTGGCTCAGACCACTTAAGGATCAGAACCTTATTCCACCAAGGTACTAGGATACAGGAGCCAGAAGGGATCTTCTCACAAATGCAAAGAAGGGGTGACCAGAGACCATTAGATACAAGAGTTTTTCATCATGTCCATATAATTCTTCCTCTGAGCCTGGAGTCAACAGCAGTTTGAGCTGCAGCAGATCTGAAACAACGTGCTCAATGGAGTTTTGGAAAATTAATCACCTTCCGTGAACACTTGCTTTTCCACCCTTCCACTTTATGAAGTTTCACACCCAGACATTTGGCTTTGAGGTTTGCTTCATTCAGATCCATATTGGAAAGGTCTGACTTCCTATCACTGCCAGGATTTTCTTTAGCTCCAGGGATTTGTTTGGTTCTGTGCCATTTTATCCCAAGTTTTATTCCTTCCATCTGATTCAAATGTTTCATTACCAACTCACAGTTGTTCTTAACAAGAAGGAAACGAAAAGAAAAGAAAAAAAGATAAAGCAGCAGCAAAAAAAATGGTACCTCTCTTAAAACAGGAAAACATTCTGGTTTGAATTTCCTGTCAGATTTTGGGCAGGTTAGTTGGCAACTGGTGTTTGGACATATTTCAGATTTCAGAGCAAATTTCACAGAGCTTTATTGTCTCCCTCTGGACCCCTGTTCGAGAACAATAAGAGGTTAGGTTTAGCTTGCTAATGGGACGAGCGTTACGTTCCTCATCTTATGGTTCTGTACTCCGAACGCGAAGTGGGGAAGGGACCCTGAACCTGCAGCAGCCTTTTACGGAAAAGGCGGGGTGGGGGGCGGATAGGGCTTAGGAAGGAAGAGCCTGATGGCGCGGCAGGCCCGCCCCACCCGCGTGGCAGCCACTGCTTTTCTGTTGTCAGTGTTGTCTTCACAAGCTTTTTATTTTATTTTTATTTTTTTTAAAGATTTAATGTGACAGAGAGAGATACAGCGAGAGAGGAAACACAAGCAGGGGGAGTGGGAGAGGGAGAAGCAGGCTCCCCGCTGAGCAGGGAGCCCTATGCGGGGCTTGATCCCAGGACTCTGGGATCATGACCCCAGCGGAAGGCAGACGCTTAATGACTGAGCCACCCAGACGCCCCACAAGCTTTTTATTTTAGAAGAGTTGCAAAGGGAGCGCAGAGATTCCTATATGTTCCCCCCCGCCCCCAGTTTCCCCCAGTGTTAGCAGCTTACATTATCATGGTACATTTTTCACCCTAATGAGCCAATAACTGATAAAATATGAACTTCAAATAATAATGCATTTGAAATTCTTTCACTGTGACCTAATGTCCTTTTTCTGTTCTAGGATATGTCTTTCTGAATCCCATATGTTTCGTTGTCATGTCTTCTCTCTTCAGGATCATCTTTGTGTGTGTGTGTGTGTAGTAGGCTGTGATGTAATATATAGGTCATGGTCCCCCAAATTAAAAGTCACTGGTGTAGAGCAAACTCTACTTAGTGAGTCCTTTAAGCTCTTAACAATAACTGAAAGGACAATGTTAAAAAAGATGCCAAATAGTAGAAGTATTTCTGATGCTAGTCTGTTACAGTTAAAACAAAGGGGAGGTTGGGGACAGGAGATAGTTATATTTATAGAAAATCGAATAGTAAATAGAAGGTATCCTAGAGATGGAGAGAATTCAGGCCTAAATACTGTTCAGGTCTGTAGGGACCTGTAGAGTTTTCAAAGCAAGCATTAATACATTTCTGCTAGTGATGTTCATTCCTTTCAGGAATGCTGTTTGTCCTTAGTGACTCATAGCAGACACTTTTACAGATTTTTTTTGAAGTGTCAGATGTGGTGAGTTGCCTGGTTCTAGAAAGAGCTTGGTATGTAGGTTTGGGCTTCATGGGCTGTTTCCCCTGGGAAAGCGGGTAGATTAAAGATGAACGCGGTCCCGGTCAGCTGTTCTAGGCCATACACAGATGAAAGGAAGCCAGGGAGGCCGGGTATGTACATTTGTTGTAATACTGAGTCCAGATTATTTAATATGGATTTCCTGCCTTATTGTCGGCGGAGGGCAGGGAGTGGGAAGGTCGAAGGTGATGAGAAATCTTAAAGTATCTGTTAGTGCTGATACCAACAAATTACTGCACTGAGGGTGTCCTTATAGGGCTTTGGAAAGGTGGCCAAAGAGAGAGACCAGACAGAAGGGATGGATTCAGTGTTTCCGGTTACCTGAGAATGAAATCTCTATGGGGAAAAGAAATAGGATTTGACTGGGTGACTTGTCTTTTATGTTTCAAGGCAAAGTGAACAGGATCCATACACTCACTTATTGGTTGCAAATAAATAGGATTTAAGTGAGGGTTTTAGTTTTTAAAAACTAATTTCCTGCCCTTAGGGTCCATTGTTGGAAGGAATTTTCAGAGACTTTTAATCTTTTTTAATTAATTAATTAATTTATTTATTTAGAGAGAGAGAGAGCAGGGGGAAGGGGCAGAAGAGGAAAGACTCTCAAGCAGGCTCCCTGCTAACCTCAGAGTTAGCAGAGCCCCCACACCGGGCTCGATCTCATGACCCTGAGATCATGACCCGAGCCAAAATCAAGAGTCAGAGGCTTAACCAGCTGAGCCACCCAAGTGCCCCAATCTTTCTTTTTACCTCCAGGTAGGTAACTCGGTCACAACCACCTGTAGTGAGAAGTGAGTTTTACTTTGATCTCCTAGGTCTTTTTCATTTTACTAATTAGAATGAAGTTGGATAGATTACTTGGAAAAATTAAAACAGGGTAATGATCACTTCAAATTGTAGCGATAGCTTGATTAAATATTGATTGAAGAGTTTGCGGCTCCTTCAACTCGTTTGTATTTATTTTCCCTGGCTTTCTCTCCACCCCATTCCCATATTTGGACTGTTTCAATGAGTTATGAAAATCGAGGGAAATACAATAAAATAGAAGGGAATCCATTCTACTACTTGCCAAGCGATCTGGTAGTTTTGGGGGTAAGCAAGGGAGTTGAAAAGGTGAAGGAATGCATCTATATTCATTTGTTGTCTCTCGCTAAAATCAGGAGGAGAAAGTTGTGTCTGAGTTTAGGGTATTTACCACCTCCTCCTCCGGCAAGTCAGAATGAACACACACACTCAAATCTCCAGTTGGGGCAGCTTTTGCCCTAAAGTCTCAGCATCTTAGCACCTCCTTGGCTTTGCATATTTTCCATTCATTAGAGATACTTTGCTGGTTCCAATCTGCTAAGGCTTGGTGTTTCTGTTGGGAAAGTAAATGGTAAAAGAGCACATGACTGCCACAGGCAAACACTGAAGGCCACAGCTGCTGCTTGGGGTTGGGGTGGGGGGAGCAAGGCCCGGCTGGAAAGACAAGCTAGGGTGTGGAGAAGAGGTTAGAGATGGGGGAAGGGAGAAAAAGCTCTGCTCTTTCCCCATTGCCTCCATTTAGGTCCTCCAGGAAGCAGACGCCAAGACAGGATTAGAAATGTAATTTGCTTCTTGGTGGAAAATGCTTGCAAAGGAGAAAGGGGCCAGGGAGTGGGAGGCAGTGGAGAGAGGCTCGGATCATGATGCAAGTCTGACATCCGTGAAGGGGGAGCAGGAAGGAGGAATAATTGAGTAGGTAGGGCAGCTCTGAGAAAGTCTTAGGAAGCTCCGAAGCAGCAATTCCTGCTACAGAACTCCCTCCACTGGGCAGGAATGCCTGCCTCTAGTTGCCTGCTACCCCTGCCCCACCCCATGCTCAGTCATTGGCTAGGAGCTGCTCTGGAAGAGCATGGCTTTGGTGTGAATGCTGCAATGGGTCCCTCCCAGAGCTTCAGAAGCTGCAGGTGGGCAGATAAGCACACTTGTCACTGAGGGGTCTCTCCTAAAGGGAGATCTGAGCAGCGTCTTTCCATGCCTGCCACCCCGTGGATCATATCAGTACCAGAACTCAGAACAGGCAAGAATGGGTGAATTCCATCTCAGATATCTGGTCACCCTGCTATGGGGCTGGAGAGGGGGTTTGCTCCCAACCATAGATGATTACAAGAACCATAAAATTGAGTTATTGTGCCAAGAATTTTCCTTTATCTGCTAAAATCCTAAGGCACCTTGCAAAAATGAGCTCGACCCAGTTCAGTTCCTTCCAGCAACCAGATGTGGTCCAAAAACCACCTCGAACAATTTGCAGCCTGCTGACTCAACTTGTCAGAGCCGGAAGCCTCTTGGCAGAAACGAGAACTATCTCACCTCTCAGATCTGTACGGAAAGGGAAATTGATTCACGGATGTTTTCATTTTTTTCTCTTTGTGGTGTTGCTTCTAAGTGCTGGAGGATGTTGGCTTTTCTGTGACTCAGAAGCCTAAATGCTTTTCTAAGGTGAAGGATTGATTTTCAGAGTGGAAGAAAGTTAGTCTCTTTTTGCTTTACACTTTGAGAATTGATTACGCGGAAGGAGTTGATCCGAAATGTTACCGTGGGGATAAAGGACAGGAGCATAAGGCCAGAAGGCAGTTCTGAACACCACTCCGTAGGTAAATTCAGCTTTGCAAGGAGCTTTTCGAAATCATTAGGCCACTGAAGTTCAGTGGAACCGATCACGCAAATCATCTGCTCCTTCACTTTGACCAACATGTTCACAGCTCCTCTTCTTGCTTTGCATCCCTGAGTCTGGGGAGTCAAATTATCTTCTTGTGAGAGATACATTGGAGGCCGACAAGTCAAAGGCTCTAGGGGACATGAAATACCATCTTCAGATTAACAGTTGGTCTCTCTGAGTTTTGGCTTCTCCAGATGCAAATTCCAGAGATATTCCTCAGGGGACCTCTCAGGCTGTAGCACGTGGAGGCACCCCAGGAATGTTCGCGATGGGAGGAAGGTGGCCAAGCTTAAGTGGAGAAGGGATGGTGCATGTGGATGTTGGTGAAGGCTAGAAACCTCTGCGGAGAATCTGTTCTATATGTTAGACTCCTGGTACCCCTCTACACTGAGCTTCCCGGGGAAATCATACCCAGCAGAAAAGAAAGGAGAGCCAGAATTTGCTTAATTTATTTCAAACCCACTGCTTGACTTTTCATAAGCTGTTCTTATTTCTTTAGGATCAAGGTATACGGTCCTGTCCTTTGCTTGCTCCCGATTTCAATTTTAATGACAGTATGGTGGAATTCAATGGTTTGCAATGGTTTTCAAAGTTATTTTTAGTAGTGGTGCTCTTGCTTCAAAAGAAATAAGAAATAAAAATCAGGATCAAACCTCAAGAGCTCTGAGACAGCCCAGCTCCTCCTTTAGACACTTCCCCAAACCCCAAAACTCTTGGGGAACGTAGTTCGAAAAGTCATTGTTAAAATGGAAAGAGGGGCGCCTGGGCGGCTCAGTCAGTTAAGCAACTGCCTTCGGCTCAGGTCATGATTCCAGGGTTCTGGGATGGAGTCCTGCACTTGGCTCCCTGCTCGGCGGGGAGCCTGCTTCTCCCTCTGCCTCTGCCCCACCCCCCGCCTGTACTCTCTCCAGCGCTCTTTTTTGCTCACGCTTTCTCTCGAATGAATAAATAAAATCTTTAAAAGAATAAAGTGGAAAGAGGTTTTGAGTAAGTTTTAGGTCTGGAGTAGAGAAGATGATGAATAATAATTGTAAAGATCATTTATAGGGCATGTTCCATGTGCCAAGCACTGAGCTAACATGCATTATTTCCTTTCAATACAACAAACCTGGGCACCTGAGTGGCTCAGTTGGTTAAGCGACTGCCTTTGGCTCAGGTCATGATCCCGGAGTCCTGGGATCGAGTCCCACATCGGGCTCCCGGCTCAGCGGGGAGCGTGCTTCTCTCTCTGACCCTCTCCCCTCTCATGCTGTTTCTCTCTCTCTCTCTAATAAATAAAATCTTTAAAAAAAGTGACAAACCTGAGGTTTGGGTAAAGCTACTAAGAATATAGAAGTTGTTTGCTCAAAGCTAGATAGCAGGTGATGGGCAGAGAGGGGCCACAAACCCAGGTATGTTTGAATTCAGAAGCAGGGCTCCAAGCCCCAGATATGTGCAGTTTCACAGACTCAGGGTCCTAATCCGTACAATATAGAGATTAGATTAAGTGATCATGAAGAGTTAAAGAAAAAAAAAAAAAAACCAAACCAATAACCCACAAAACTGTTATCTCCATGACAGCTGTGAGCTGAGCTTTAAAAACAGAATTATAGGGGTGCCTCGGTGGCTCAGTCCTTAAGCGTCTGCCTTCGGCTCAGGTCATGATCCCAGGGTCCTGGGATCAAGCCCCACATTGGGTCCCCTGCTCTGAGGGAGGCCTGCTTCTCCCTCTCCCACTCCCCCTGCTTGTGTTCCCTCTCTCGCTGTGTCTCTGTCAAATACATAAATAAAATCTTTAAAAAATAAAAACAGAATTGTAAACTCTACTTATTATTATAAAAATCTACTAGACCCTACCTTACTCCTTATCCTTCTTTGTAGGATGATGGCATGCCTCACCCTCTGTTATAAAGGCCCCTGGCATGAAACCCACTACAGTTCTCCCCAGTTTACAAATTTTAACTGCCATCTCCAGGAACTTGACTCTCTCATCGACACTCCGTGTTTCCTTATCTGCTTTGGCAGAGAATTTGGCATTTTCAGGACCTAAGTGAAAGTCATTAGGTCATTATCCACATAACGTTAGCTCAATGCAAAGGGTCTGTGGCGCGTTGTGGTTATTTTCCCAGCTTTGTCCGCTGGAAGTCTCTAGAACTCGTGGCATTCCTCTAGCCATGAATGAAGCCCAGAGCTAGATCTTGGTTTCTAAATACGATTCTCCACCAAAAGGAGTACATGGATGCATTTATGACTCTGACATGTGCTGTCCACTCCTGAGTATATGGGAAAGGCATTGTGACTAGTGGACAGGGGGCACCGGCCATGGAGTTTAGCAGACTGATTTCGTGTCTCACTAGCTCGGGGTACTTTATAGGTGTGTGGGTGGGGAGGGTGGTGGGGGTCAGTATTTTTCATTGTGAAATGGTAGGGTTGAACTTGCTCCTTGCAATCCATTCTCCGGTCTGTAGCTAGAGTGACCTTACTGGGAAATGAACCATAGCACTCCTTTGCTTCCGCCTGTTCACTGGCTCCCCAGTGTTGCCAGGATAAAGCCCGCCCTCTGGAACGTGATATAAAATGATCCCTGTCCACCTTCATTAGAGCCGCGTTTCCTCTGCTCTTGCACTGCCTCGGCTCTCTGCCCTTTCCGTCTCTCTCACGATACGAGCTTCCTGACCACGCCGACGTTCCTCCACGTGTTGTGCTCTCACACTTCTGCCCTTCTGCTCCTGCTGGTCCTTATCTGTACCGTTGATCCCCCTTCACTTCTTTTTGCCTGTCGATCTCTTCCTCATCTGAGCTGGATGTCATTTCCTCCAGATGCTTTCCTTGAGCCCCCAAACTGAATTAAATGCTTCCTCTCTGTGTCTCTGTAGCCTGCCTTCTGTGCTGTAATCACCCGGGCTATCCTGGGCTGCCCCCCTGGTCCCCAAGCAATTAGAAATGACGCCTTTGTCGTTGCCATATGCATAGAGCGCAACGCAAGCCCGGCACCTAGTACTAGACGCCTGTATTTGCTCTCTGTTCCGAACCCCACGGAGCTCGCAGGTGGCAGTGAGGACCGCCCGAGGCAGTGGACGAGGAAGCCTTCTGCCAGCAGGAATCGCTACCTTGCATAGGATGTATGGGAAGATCTGCCTTCTCTGGGGCCGGGCAGTTTCCTCTATGCTGAGCTTGGCCAACTGACTCACCACGGGCCAAGCCAGCCCACCTCCCATTTTTTGTGTCACCTGGGGGGTGAAGAATGGCTTTTAAATTTTTAAGTGATCAGATAAAATCAAAGGATATTAGTCATGACACGTGGAAATTGTAGGAAATGTAAATTTCAAGGGTCCGTGAAGAATTTTATTGAGACACGGCCATGTTCATTTGCTGTGTACCGGGGCCAAGAAGCCGTGACAGAGGTCCTGTGGCCCACAAAGCCTAAAAGGTTTACCTTCCAGACTTTAATAGAAGATGTTTACCAGTCTCTACTCCGAGCCTCAAACTTCTGTCCCCTCATTGCCCCACCCCTGCGTTCTGCTTTGAGATCTTACCCTTAGAGACATGTGAGATTTCCTCATGGAGGTAGAAAGTTCTTTCTTTATCCCCAAATAACTGTATGAGCACTTACACACAGCATGGCAGGGCATTTCCCCAAAGATATTTCGTATTTGGGCATGTATACTGTGGTGAATTTAGGAACAAAAATCACCGGGCCCCCCCACCGGCAAAGTATCTCATTCCTCAGGTTATTTGTTGAAGGAAGGGCTCCTTTCCGTTCTACTGAGATGAGGATCGGAGTTTGGAATTTGTTCAGATGTGTAGGATTTTTTTTCCTCTGCACGGCGCTTGCTTTTTATTTCATTTTTTAAAAGAAATCAATGGACAGAAAATATAAGCCAAAAGCAGTTCCCACTTTAAAATTAGGTTCAGTTACATGGCTGGAGGTGAAAGGAGAGACAGAGACAGACAAGAACTAAGAAGAGCACTGGTCATCTAATAAGAAGTCAGGCAAGCTAGAAATCCTGTTTGGGAAGCTGGGAGCCCAGGGAGACGAAAGGAGAATACCTCAGGAGTCAGCCCGGCTCTGTGAGGACATTTTTGTGGTAGTTAAATTGCTTCCTGCAGAATCTCCGAAACCGTTTGGCATCTGAGTCTCTCCTGTTCTGTCTCCCGTCTGTGTGGTATAGCTGTGGTGGTACGTGAAAGAGAAAACTTAAAACAGCCCGTTACTCAGGGGAACGTGGTGTACCACCTTCCAGAAAAGAGTCCAGTGACTGCCTGGATCCCAAGCTGCATTCCTGAGCTCCTCCGAGGCTGTAGTAAACAAGTTGCTGGGATCCGGAGATTCACGAAAAGAAGCTTCAACATTGTGAAATACTTCTGACATCTTGGTTGCTCCATTTGGCACCACACCATGCTTTGTGAGAAAACAAGTATTTTGACAATGTTGTGCACTGGTTTAACCACTAAATCCACCACCTCCTCCCCTCTCTGTCTTCTAAAATTGCTCCAGCAAAAGAAAAAACCTCCCCCTAACACAAGATTCTTGGGTGATGGAAAACCAACTACTAGGAGTTAGAGGGGATGATATAAATTCCCTATGTAAGCTTTCAGGTTGAGCAAGTTCGTTAACACATGCCATGTGCCTAAATTCACAGTTTGAACCTATAAACTGGACATAGGACATTCTGAGTTGGTTTTGGGAAATTACCTAACTTACACGAGCCAATGTCTGCTACCAGCTGTTTTTTAACTCTTCAATTAGAGAGTTTTTACTTAATTTTGAAGATTAATTTGCCTTGGATAATTCTATTATTCCTCTATTTTTGAGGTAATGCTTTTAAAGAAAAGTTTTAAGTTATATCAACAAGAAACATGTGCTTCAGTTTGATCTGGGATTGGTCTTTCTCTTTACACAGACATGGCAACGTTTTAGTGCCTATAAACATTTTCCTTTTAGGGGAAGGGACTGAATTTATGGTGCAGAATCCCATTAACCTCTTTTGGGACAAAGTATCTGGGAGATGCTTGTTACATAGCGTACATGTCCACTGGAAGAATTTTATGTTTATGGGCCCAATTACAATGTAGTTTAATAAAATGGTCTTCCTGACATCAACTTTTCAGAACCTACTTTTTTTCTTCCTGTAATTGTAAGCAAAGCAGCATGTACTTGGTTGATTATTAGTTGGCAATTTGTAGATATTGCTTCTTTTTCCTCCTAAGGTAGGGAAGAGCCACAAGTTTTGTTTTGTTGTTTTTTATCAAGAACCACAAACCATGGAGGAAATATCAAATAAGACCTCAAAAAGTAATAATGAAAAAAGAAAACTAGAAAGTAGTTTATCAATGAAACTCTTCTAGTTAAAAAAAATATAAAAATATACAACAATCATCTGTATTTTCATTTCCCTGTGATAAATATTTATCATCTTGTGTATTTGAATGTATTTAAAAACTTGCTATTATTTTTATTTAAAAAGAAACTCATTGTAAAGAATTCAACATTTGAGAAAAGTATAACGATGAAGATGAAAAAATTCACCCCAAATCTTACCAGCCCCGCAAAACCATTAACATTGGACAAACATTATTTTAGAGTATTTTTTATGCCTATATCGAGACAGACCAACGAGAAATGCTTATTATGATGAAATCTTATTATAGGAGACACTTTAATGAGAAAAGTGTATTACTTGAATTCAGTAGAAGAAAAACTGAAGGCATAGTTGAATTTCAAATAATCGTTTCTTCAGACAAAACACATTATTTCCCAAAAGTTCCCTCTCAGATTAAAATTTAATGAAATAATCAGAATAATGTTAAAGCATTGTGTTTCAATTTTAGCATTCTCAAACTTTCTCCCATTGTTTCCAAACGTTGTTACTATTTTTATGTTGTCTAGAAATACATTTACATTTTTTCTGTAACCATAGTTCTCTTAAATTAGTTCCATATTTAGCTGAATATTTAAATGGACTTAATGCCTATCAGATTCTTAAAAATATGGACTTTTTATTTCTACGCTCTTTGCTTTGATTTGTATTTGAATATTCCTCCCCTACCCGCCCCCCCCAGGAAGTGCTTATGAATGTTGTATTCCCTGGATTCTGTCATGTTTGAGGAAGTGTCCTACTGCTCTTCAGTCAAATGCGGACTGAGCCGGGTACTATGGTTTTGGATCACACCTTTTCTTCAAAACATTGTGAATATTACTCCATTGTCTTTGGCATTTACTGCTGTTATGAAGTCTGATTTTTTTTCCCAGTGTACATGATTTACTTTCCTGGCTAGTCATTTAAAGGATTATATCTTTATCTTTTAAATTTAATGATGTAATTGGGCTATGTTCAGTGTAGAGTGTTCTGTATCAAATTTTTCTGGAAAATAGAGGATCCTCTCAAGCTACAGATTTAGGCTTTTTTCCCTCTTGGATTCAAGGAAGTTCTCTTGCATCATATACCTGAATTCATTTTCTGTTTATTTGTTGGTTTTGCTACTCCAAGGACACCAGTTATCCTTATGTTGGTTCACATTTGTCTGTCTTCCATACATATTAGTTAATTTCTGAATGTTTTGATCTTTTTTGAACTTTATTCATCATGCGTAGCTCATCTTTCTTCTGTGTCAGTATTTGATCTGTAGCTCGAACTACTGTGTTTCTTCTTGTTTCTAAATTATTTGTTAATTCCTTAATGCTGTGGCTGGAAGCCTCAAGTTATTTCTTTGGGTCTGTGGTCCCTGTTTTCATCTTGGTAGGGTTATTGTTATTATCAAGCCTATGAATCCCTCTTTTATCCAGACCACATACTTATCAAGTTATTCTATAGTGTGAGGCAATTTTCCTTCTGATCCTTGGTATTTTCTTATTTTGCTTTCTTTCTTCCTTACCATATAATATTGAAATAACTGCCATGCCATTTATTTTTACCATGTTCATGTTTGGGTGGTTCTGTCCAGACATTCCATTTGTTCTAATGCACTAAAGGTTACTTGATTTTTTTCCACATCATTTATAACTAATTTGTTTGCTCTTCCCAGCTATCCCTTGATGGCTGAATTTTCTTGTGTTCTACATACTCTTTTATAACTCAAGAGAATGACAACAGGAGAGAGTCTAGCTGGGATATTTACAGTCTTTGTTGGATAACATAGACCCTGCTCATTGTGTTGGGATTTTGTTAATGGTCCTGTGTCAAGGTCTACTTGATGGGTGTGCTCCTTTCCAGTGGGAATGTAGCCTTGGGCCCTTAGACTGTACACCATGGAACTTTTTCTGTACAGCCAGTACCTATCCACTTCTTTTTCCCCTAACAGCCTCCCCGTGCCCAGTACTCAGATCGAAAAGGGAAAAGGTAATGACTGAGTTGGTTTCTTTCCATGTTTGATTTGATCAACTCAGCAGTACAACTTGGGGGGGTTTGGGCCAGGGTAAAAGCTGTGTTGCCTCTCTTTCACTTCATGATCATCTGTTATCTTTCCGTATTTCCCAGTGTTTAAAGTTAAGAGCATCAATTTACCTCCCCACCCCTTTCCTTGCTTTGTGGTTGTTAGTAATTTTCCCCATAGCCCTAATTTTTTGTTTTTGTTTTTTTCTTTCTCTCATTTTGTTAGATACTGGGAAGGGAAATACCATGATTCACTTGTAATCTATACTCTTAAAGCTAAAATAGGATATAGAAAAATATTCTAGAAATAGAACAGATGATTTAATGTAAATTCCTTATCATGAGCAGTTAAAATGGAGGAAGTTGGGAAGAGATATGTGATGAGAATTTAGAACTATAGCAGAGGGAACCCAAGAGAATAAAAGAACAATAGAAAAGTGAGGTGGTGAAATGAAAGAGGGAAATTTAGTTGGTTCTGATGACAGTAAAGCAGTGATACACTGTGTTGGTGGGCAATATTGTCTTCTTGGACTGAGGGCCTTGGGAAGGCATTACTACTGTGCTTTGAAATTTTGGTAGGCTTTTCAACTTCTGAAAAACGGTCCTTTCTGTTCTGGGAAATAGCTTTGCTGTTTTTATTTCCAAACTCTAAAGTTTATGTTTGAAATAGACTTATTTTCCTAAGTAACTTTGAAATCTTAACAGATGTTTGAAGCAATGACTGGGGTTTTAAAATTTATTTTGTAACCTGACAACTGTTGACCAATGTGCCAACCATCCTGAGAGTCCCTGTCATCTTGTGTTACAGACTGTAGCATTAGAGGGTACTAAGAAAGCAGAGAAATCTGAACACTGGGATGGAGAAAAGGGTTATGGTGATAATGGAATCAGAATCAGGACAGAAGAGACGTGGGCCCAGACACTGGGTGAAGCCGAGGGTGGGGTCAGGGACACAAAGTCCTCACAAATATCTACTAAGGGATGTTGTAGAAACTGTATAAAGCAGGAAGTCAAGTGTCCAGGTAAAAGCCAGCAACCAGGAGAGCCACAGAGAGCAGGAGCAAAGTGGACAGGAAATCAGGGGCCCATTAATAAGGAATGGAAACTGAGGCAATTGTTTCTCAGCACCTTTATTCAGTCTTGACTGTGGGAGGAGCCTATTGTGGACTGAAAACCTGCAATGATGAGAAGTGATCATCCTGATTGAGAGAGAGAATATGCATATTTTATCCCTTTGACATCAACAAACTGTCTAATTGACACATTTCTCTTCTGACATTGTAGGTCTGCCTCAAGATTGCGTTTATTTTGAGTTAACATTTGCCACTATTTGATTTTTTAATTTTTTTTTCAAATTCAACTTTGGAATTGATTTCAAAACTTGACTGAGATAAAGTCAACATACAATAAATCATTCTTTTTACAATATGCAACTGGATGCATCTCGACAGATGTATACCTAGGAAACCACCAGCACAATCAAGATACTGAACTTTGCCATCAAGAGAAGCAACATTTCCACTCCCTTGGCAATCCTTCCCTCCACATCCTTCTTAACTCATTTTATCCAGCTTTACTGAGGTAAAATTGACAAATAACATTTGAAGATATTTAAAGTGTGCAACATAATGATTTATGTATGCCTTGTGGAAGGATTCCCACCAATGAATTAACACTTCCATCACCCCAGATATTTATCACTTTTCTTCATCAGTTTTTTCATCAGTGGACACTTAGGTTATCTCCATACCTTAGCTATTGTGAATAGTGTTGCATGAATGTAGAAATACAGATATCTCTTTCATACCTCATTTTTTGAGAGAAAAGCTAGCTTGAGGGGGAGCAAAAAGAAAAAAAAAAAAAAAAGATAAGCACTCCAGCCCTAGATCTTCAGAGAAGGTGCAGAGCTAGGGTTGCCAGATAAAATACATGCAATATTTGGGATATACTTATGCTAAAATGTTAATTGCTTACCCGAAATTAAATAACTGGATATCCTGTATTTTATGTGCCCAGTCAGCCCAATGCTAGGTTGAGGGGATTAAGGAATAGAGTATGGAATATGTAAAGACAGAGTTTCTTTATAGATTTAGATGCAGTTTGAATATGGATATAGATAGGGAAGAGTTTGTTATGCAGGAACTGCATTTATAGACCAACTTGGTACATAGATAGGACCAAAACTGGGTCTTTGGTGGCTATCTTGTAATTTTGAATTTATAGGGGCATCTTGCCAACCCTTTTATGATGTTGTCATCTGTTAAATTTTTCCCCAAGTTATCTGCAGCAGGGTTATGCTAGAAAAGACCATCAGTGTGAGTTCAGAAAATATGCAAGTGGACCGATCTCTGCCTGCATAAACTGATGAGTACAAATCATTTTATCGGCTCAAGACCCTTTCATGAAGACTAACAAGTGAGTAACTCGGACTAGATGTTCCCCAGCAAAATCAACTGTCACCTGAGTTGTTCTTGAATTGTGCCCATGTCTGTTTTGGTAACAGAAGTTTGGGCAAACAGCTCCGGGATTTCTGACGCTCTTATCACTCACCACAGCTGGTTGCGCAGCAGAAGTAACCAAGGAGCTCCGAGGGGATTTCTGAGCAGACCTTACAGTGAGAGCAAACTCATGTTTTGAAAGGTGCTTCTGCCTATATGAGGGGCTGTGGAAGCCATCACCCCTGCAAAGGTCCAGATCTTAATTTAGGAGTTACTGCCAATCAGATAATTATTTTTAAGTGCACTTGTAAGAAAACTTTCCAGGAATTCTTTTGTGAAACAATCCTTTTGGAAGGCACACTGCTCCAAATTTGGGAGAATACAAAGAGAATTTCAATGGGCTGCCAAAATCAAGTTGGTGTCTGAATCGGGAATAAATAGTGTAATTGGCCCGTTAGTAAGGGAACCAACTTGGTTAGGAAAAAAAAAAAAATCGGTGCCCTGAGTAGAAACATTTACTAGAAGGCAGTTTCTGGTATCAGTAGCTTATCTGTGGCCTGGGCTAACTTTATCATTGTGTTTCAGTGAGGACCAGTGAAGAGCCTTGAGGACCCAGACAATTGAGCATCAGCAAATTAATGGCTTGCTTAAGTGACAAGAATTTAGAGCAGTGATTTTCAAACTGTTACTGCCCATTGGAATCACTTGTAGAGTCTTTAAAAACGATGCTCGATGCCCAGGGGCTTTAAAAAAAAATTTATTTATTGGAGAGAGAGAGAGAGCATGCCCATGCAAGTGAGTGGGGGAGGGGCAGAAGGAGAGAGAGTCTCAAGCAGACTCTGCACTGAGTGCAGAGCCCTACTCGGAACTTGATCTCACAACCCATGAGATCAGGACCTGAGATGAAACCAAGAGTCGGATGTTTAACCAACTGCACCCCCCAGATGCCCTCTCCGCCCAGGGGCTTTAAAAGCTGTGCCCATTAATTCAGAATATCTGAGGCTAGGTTCTCACACTTCTAAGCATCCCCAGGTGACTTGAGCGCCCAGCGCTGTGCAGGTTAACAAACCCTTGGAGGATTCTGACACATGCTGAGGTTTGAGAAGCACCAGTGCAGTAGATAAGAACTGGTCCCTGGAACAGCCTGCCTGGGTCCCAGTCTTGCCTCTGTCACTTACAGAGTAACGTGGGCAAGTTACCTAACTTTTCTGCACCTCAATCTCCTCTTTTGCCAAATGGGGAAAATAATCATACTCCCCTCAAAGTGTTGTTATACGGGGTGAGCTGCTTTCGAACAGCACCTGGCACATGGTTAGCACTGCCTAGTGCTTGTTAAATAAGCATATTTCTGTGCTGTTCCATAGAAATGCGAGTCTCTGATAATATTCAGGAGGTATTCTCTGTTACTGCAGCAGAACTTGGAGAGTGCTTGAGACACTCTCTCCTTCTGCCCCTCCCCCACTCACTTCCACAGGAGGGAAGTAGGCTCCCTCCTGTGATTTCCTTGCTGGTGTCTGAAGTCCCCTTCAGCCACTGGACTGCAACTCACAGACAGAAGTTTCTACCAGAAACGCCAGCCTCCCTGCAGGCTAATTTCTGGGAAGATGATCTTTCAGGGGGAAAAATATTAAATACTTAGGTAATTTCACAGACCGTGGGGCATGTTTCCTTTATATAAGTGATTTTTTTTTTAAAGATTTTATTTATTTGACAGAGAGAGAGCGCTTAAGCAGGGGGAGGGGCAGACAGAAGGAGAGGGAGAAACAGGCTCCCCACTAAGCAGGGAGCCCGATGCGGGGCTCGATCCCAGGACCTGAGCAGAAGGCAGACGCTTAACTGACTGAACCACCCAGGCGCCCCCTCTTTATAAGTGATTTTTAAATGAGAACTCAGGGTGGGGATGGGAAGGTCCTAATTCAGAGCACAGGTAGAAGCAGATCAGCTTTTGCTGACTTTCTGAGAAGGTGGAGGGAGCGTCTCTTCTCAGCCACAGCTGGATTTCATGGAATTAGTAGACCAGCCGCTTCTCACGCAAGTGCGTTCCTGAGGATTCCCTGGAAAAATGTAAGAGACCAGTCGTCTCACATTGGATTGTGTCGGGTCCTGGGGGGAATGTAAAAGCTAGCAGCTATTCTGGAATTGAAGCTTCTAAAGAAAGAGCGCATTTGGCTGTGATGCTACCTTTGTACTCCTAAGGAACACTCCTTGAAGACAAATCGACCCTGTATATTCAACTGTCTTCCAGAAAGCTCCTGAGAACAGACTCTTCCTGGAGGCAATCCACTAATCTATTGAAAGGACTCATCATAATCCCTCCCTTCACAAACTGGATTTTCCCCCAAAGCCTGTTTGAAATATTTTTTCAAAAATTTTAAAAGATTTTTTTAAATTTGAGAGAGAGCGCACACGCGCACATGAGCGAGGCGGGGGAAGGAAGGGCAGAGGAAGAGGGAGAAGCAGACTCCCCGCTGAGCAGGGAGCCCAAAGCGGGGCTTGATCCCAGGACCCTGAGATCATGACCTGAGCCAAAGGCAGCCACTTAACCGACTGAGGCCCCCAGGTGTCCCCGTTTGAAATGAACATGGGACCGATATAGTGAACTCATGGGAGTTCGAGCTGGTGTGATCACAAAGGGGTATTTTTTCATGACTGCTCCAGCAGACCTGTTGGGTCCCTTCTCCTGACTCCCACCTCTGGGTGAAATCTCAGAGACGCCATCATCTTTTTGGTTATTCTTAGATAGTAATGAAAACCTGCCAAACACATCTTATTTGTAATATGAATCCAGGACCCAGAATAGTCACAGAGAGGGCAGAGGCTCTCCTATCCTCCGCACAGGTGGGCTTTAGCTTGTAAATGTATGAGGTGGGGAGGAGAGGCATACCCGCTTCCTTCTGCGTTTTCTGCAGAGCACGTCCACGATTCCCCTCCAAGTCACTGGGCTGCCCTGGATGGTAGGGAAGAGGAGAAATGGAGGAAGTTCTTGCTTGGTGGCCCTCGTATGACCTGGTACTGGCCTCCTGCACTCTCCTCCAGCCAGCACTCCTCAGGAGATTCTCCTGTGGGGTCCCTCTAACTACAGCTTCTAGCCTTCTCCACGGTGGTCACCCTGCCCCTTCCTGAAAGACGCCTAGGTCAGATTCTTTAAGTGATCTCAACTAACATTCCCACCATAAGTTCCACATTGGGGAATCCTACCCCTGCAGCCCAGCATTTTAATCTGAGGGAGCTTCAGCTAACCTCCTCTTTCAGGGGGAAGCAGAGGCTGGGTGGCCCCAGTGTGGGGGCAGGGTGTGGGGCTGGCAGGGATTTTGCTGCCAGGGCCTTGGGGGTGGGGAGTAGAAACCTTGCCCCCTTCAGCCTGCAGCAGCCTCTCCTTCCTGTCCCTGTTGCCTTGCCATCAGCTCGTCGCTCTTCCTTTGCTTCTCTTGGGCCTTTGCCCTGTACTTGTTGGGTCACATCTCTTCCCTTTTCATAGAATCCTGGCTTCTTGGTGGCACCAGGCTTTCTGGCTTTGTTTTTCTGGTCCAACCCTCCCTCCCACCTTTCACCTGCTCTGCTTAAAGCGCCGGGGCAACCTTGTAGAATGAATGAAGCAGAGGTTCTCCAGGCAAACTCTGCACCTGGGGAAGTTGACTGGGGCTTCAGGAGGTTCACCCAAGCTGATCTGCAGACACAAGAAGGGGTCTGCCCGGAGGAGGGAGCAAGGACTGCAGGACAGATGGCACCAGGACGACAGGGGGAGGGGAAGAGCTGCCCCCCAGGAAAGGCCCGATTGCCTCCAGGTGAGACCATCACACAGAGGGAGGACTCGGCCACCAGTCCCTTATTGGGGCCGCCTCAATGTGACATTCTATCACACCTGTGAGAATAGCAATAGTAGCACTCAGTTATTTACCGAGTTCTAAAGCATGAAAAGATTCTGGGCAAGACAGCAGCGCTGTGGCTATCAGCTCCATAGTCCCTCCCTGTCCTGGGACCCGTTTCCCCCGACCGAAAAGTTTCTAAATTGCTCAGAAAACAGTGCCCGCCTGAAACACATTCCATCCTTCCTTATCAATAGGCCCGCGCTGCCAGCCAAGGTAACACTGTGTTTTCCTCTAAAATTGCGCGGGGGTTTTGGGCGGTGGCACAGATGTTTGAGGTTCACGGCTGCCCCTGGTCAAGCCCGATTTCTCTTAACATCTTCTAGGTGCCTTCTAACATGCACTGGTTGCATTTGCTAGAGGCCTCTCTCCTTTAACACAGACTCAACCCCCTTCCTGTTGGCTAGGTGGTTCCAGGAACACTCGGAATTTTGTACTGTTTTGGTTGGGGTTGGAACTAAGCCGGCTGCGTTCTTGGGGCACGGGAGGAGTGAAACCCCCCTGAGCCTGCTGTCGATGTGCTTACTTTGGTGAACGCCTCATTTCTGGTAAAACGGCAGTGCCTGTGCTTTCCCTCGGGTGGGTTGGATTCCTGGGGCCAAATCAGCGTTGCTGGGCTGAGCATTACGTCTTCCTCCCCGCATAAAAGAGAAAGAGAACAAAGACAGGCAGTTGCGTTCAGGCCTGGTGAGCAGATCTAAAGCACCTGTGAAAACTCAACGTCTATATTTTGATATCTTCTTTAAAGTAGAAGAGGGTACAAGGGCACAGGTCCTCTGGCCCAGTGGCCCTAGCAGAGACACCCCGGATGGCAACGGCCACAAAGTGGGGCAGCGCCCTTTGCCAGCTCGTTAGTAACAGGACGTCTCCGTATTTCAAACAAAATTGCTAGGTTTCTATTTCCACCTCAAGGAAAACAACGATGATACTGCTAACGTTTTTAAATGCTAGCTGTGCACCGAACTAAATGTTTTACAGATTTTGTTTGACCCTCGCAACAGCCCTGTGAAAGAACCGCTATCATTTGCATGCAGAGAGAAGGAAACAGGCTTAGAGAGAAATGATTTGCCCCCAGTCATATAGTTCATCATTGATTCAACCTCTGGCTGTTCGGACACTTAAGTCCGTGCCATGCCGTCCTCATAAGTGGAGGAAAACTCAGCTCCTAAATTTGTTTTCTTTTTCCTTCCCGGGTGTTTCAGTTATTTATCAATAATTTTTTTTTTTTGAGAGAGAGAGAGAGCGCGCGAGCATGAGTAGGGGGAGGAGCAGAGAGACAGCTGACTCCCTGCTGAGCCTAGGGGACCCTGAAACCATGACCTGAGCCAAAGGCAGATGCTCAACCGGCTGAGCCACCCAGGCGCCCCAGTAATGATTTATTCTTTCTCACAATTCTATGGGCCATTCTGCTCTCCGTGGCACTGGCCACATCCAGCAGGCGCTCAGGGGAGCACCTCCGTTCTGCTCCATATGGTCTCTCCCTGCATGTGGCCTCTCTCCAGCGGGACAGCCTCGACTTCTCATGACCTGGCCACTGAGATCCCAGGGAGCTTTCCAAGAAAACAAACCTCCGCCCCTAAGTGCTTATTAAGCCTCTGCTCTTTCACACGTGTTAAGGCCTCATTGGCCAAATCAAGTCACATGATCAAGTTAAGCTTTTTTTTAGGTAGGAGGGGACTTTATAAGGGGATGAATACCACCAGGTGTCCCTTATTGGGGCCGCCTCAATGTGACATTCTATCACACCTGTGAGAATAGCAATAGTAGCACTCAGTTATTTACCAAGCACTTACCATATGCCAGTCGATGTGATTTCTCTTTCATCATCGTAGTAACACAAACTATGGGCTTGGTGCATTTATCGTCAGGTAACAGAAAAGGAAACTGAGGCTTGGAGACGCTAAGTGACCTGACAGATGACAAGAGTGAATTTAAACACTGATCATTCTATTTATAAGGTCGAGCACAAGAGAGAGATGGGTGGTCTGTAGAAAATGAAGAAAAAAAGAAAAAGCGGGGGGCATATTGAACATAACAACAGGCCTTGGAATTTGGAAGGAAAAAGAAAAGTACCAGTCAGTGGTCTTCCATGCGGGGCGCTCTCCTGTGGATGGGGCCTCCTGTCCCCAGACGGCCATTGTACCATTGGCAATCATTCTTTCTCATTCTGGCATTTGGAATGGAGAACACGGTCAGTAAGCAAGAGTGGGTATAATTAGGCTAATCAAAATGTGAAAGAATATAATGCAAATTTGCTTTTCATTAGCCTCTTGTTTTAATCCCTGGCACAAAAGAGTCCGTCTTTGCGCTGGCTGCATTTTCCAAAACTTCTCCCCCAAACCATTTGGGAAGCAGAGAGCTGGAGAAAGACTGGGGAGTGGAGGGAGTTATATCCTGTAATAATGCAGATTTCAAACCTAGCTCTGATTTTTGGAAAATCCCTTCATGAGTATGAAAAGCGCAACGACTCATGTTCAGTTGCTTCTGCCAACTGAACACCATCATGACACTTGAGTGTGGTTGCAAATGTTCTCTCCTTCCCCACCAGCACCCAGGGCGGTGTTCCAGGCCATGAACACAGTGTTTGGCCTGTCTCCGGGCCGAAAGTATATGAAGTGTGGGCATTGTTGGGTGAGACTGGTTGGAAAGGCCTTACTTAAAAGCAAGGGAATCATGTGGAAAGATTAATGGAAACTTATATTAAAATATGATACCTCCAAAAATAATTTCTTGCAAGCAGTAAGAATTAATACATTGTGAAACAAACAGAACTCTCACTATTAACCTCAGGGAAGAAAAAAAAGGGGGGGTGGCTGGCTCAGTGGAAAATATTGCCTGTGATTTTTTTTTTTTTTTTTTTTGCCTTTTCCATGCTAGATGGCACTAATTGATTGAAGGGCTTGGTTGTTTGGTGGGAGGTGGGGTGCCCTGAGGGGAAGGGATAAAATTAGACCGTGTGATTTTTGATATATTGTTGGGAGGGGGTGTCTTTATTTTATTTTCAACCCGAAGTCTCATTACTTAGCTATTGTTTTGGTCTTAGAGGTAATTTTTAATTTTAAGTGGATTGCTTGGGTTTTCTGCCCCTTGGCACTTGGAGGAAAAGCTAAGGGTCTGCCAAATCCCCTGGGGTGGGTGTTGACAGATCTGACATTTGCATGGCATTTCCTTATGTCCTCTGGCCCCACCCTGCGCCCTAGTGGCAGTACTTTACTGGTACAAAAATCCTGGAAAATGGCATTTCTTCACCAATTTCTTTCAAAGGGGAGCCCATAGAGAAAGGACTCATTTTATCTGAGCGAATAACAAATTCTTACAGAAGCTTGTAATCGCTATCAACTCTCCCCGTCCAGTCCCCAAAAATAGACCTTGTGGTGTGACATGAGGACAGCAAATGATTTTGTAATTCATTTTAGAAATAAAGCTGAGCCCTGTAAAGTACAGTCCAGGAAAAATAGGAAGAATGAATAGCCTTAAGGACGCATCAGATACTTGGGCCAAAATAAAAATATTTGGTATAACTGAAAATAGGTCTATATTTATTTTTTGAAACGTAATGTGCAATTAAAGTTTCCTCTGTCTATTGAATAACTGCTTAAAAATAGTTTTGCAGCATTGATGTAGTGACTTCCAATTTATGTAAGGGCTGGATGACCTGATCTCATCAGTGGTTCTGTGAAGAAAGTTTTTCATGTAATGTTGTTGACAGATGACAAAACAGAGGCTGAGAGATTTTGTCACTCTCCTCAGGTCACATAGGTTGTAAGTGATAGAGCCAGGACTTGGATATTATAGTTGTAAAGCTCATTCTCTTCCCATTAAATTGCTCTGAATCTTGCTCTCCAGGGCTTTGTAGGAACAGTAACCATGGGCCCTCTCACCTGCTATCTGGGTGGTGGAAAGAGTTTTGGAGCCAGAATTAAGAGCTAGATTAGAGTCTCACCAGAAAGGACTTAGGCTGAGTGACTTGAAGCACATCACTAAAACTCTCCCAAGCCTCAGTTTGATCATCTGTAAATTGCGGGGAGATCTCTATCTACAGAATTGTTGTGAGAACAAGGATCATGAATGTAAAAGTCCTTGGAAGGTGGTAAAGTGCTCTATAAAGGTACACCACTATTATTTATTAAGCACAGACTCTATATCCGGTAATGGGCCAGGAACTATGAGAAATTCAGAAGACTTTTTTATAGTCTGTCCTGACATCTGCTTCTTCCTTACCTCTTTCCCACCCATTCTAGAAGCTCCATGCCCTAGTCACACTGAACTTTTTAGTTTTTCACATACAACTTGCCCTATCTATGCTTTTACATGTTTTAATCGTCCTGCCTACAACACCTTTCCTCTAGGAACTCTTATGCATCCTGCACAGGCCCTTTCCAACTCTCCTGGGTAGAGTTAAATTTTCCTCTTCTGGGTTCCCATACACTGTGTTCACATCTCTATTATAGCACTTCCTGCAGCATATTGTAATCCATCTGTTTACATATCTGCTTCTGCCCCTTCCTAAGCCACGAGCTCATCAAGGGCAGGTGCTGCCTGGCACATAGGAGACACCCAAAGGCTTGCTTGCTGGATGAATGGTTACAGGTGTAAGAATTACTGCCCTAACCTGCAGATACATTCCAGCCTAATTGAGGGACAAGACAAATACACAAGAAACATGAGGAAAGCATGCTGGACAATGGATTATATGATATGGTACATAAAGCCCTTGGCAGTGAGTAAATTCAGATGAACAGTAGATTATTGAAAGCTCAGGTAACCAGGGAAAGTTTCAGTAATGTGCGGAATTAGTTAATGATGTTAAATGAGCGGAGCAACTTTAAATCCACCAGAATTCCTGTAAGGAGCCGAGCTATGGTGGACGCTAAATACTTCTGCGGACTCAAGGGATCTGCTTGGGGGCAGGATTGTTCTGCAAGAGGAAAGGGGTGTACCTGAAACTCCAGCTAGATTAGGGATGACAAAGGGGAGGGGGGGAGGTGAACTGAGGACGACAGTTTAAGACCACATGCCAACAGATCTCAGTGAGGTTGCCTAAATCCTGAAGAGCTTGAACTGAATAGATGCTTCTGTTTTCATGGAAGCGATAGGTGGATTCGAACCAGAGACATTTCATGTGAATACTGGAACAGGGAGGCAAAGAGAAAACCAAGGCACAGGCACTACTAGAAGCCTATCCAGCTTCCCCCCAACTCTTCCATAACACCTTCAAGTAGAGGTGACAATGTTCCTTATGGTTTTGTGTTAGTGGCTTTCTTTGGAGAACTCAAAAAAAGGATGAAGTTCTGAATCCAAGTTGATTCAACATGACAAGGACTTGGAGGATCCAAAGATGTAGATTTGGGATTTAGGCCAGATATTTAACCAAATATAAATATAGGAATAGAGCGGGGGCGGGGCAGGGTGGTGCAGAGAGAGGAGAAAGCTGACGTCCTGATGACAATATCAAAATGAATTTTTCCTCCAAAGCAAAGAATTGGCCGGGAAGTGTTGTAAGGAATCATGCATGTTAAGGCAAAATGATACTTCAATCCTCTTTATAGACATTGTTGTAGCCACTGACACTTGGACCTGTCGTCCATAAATGTCAGTCCTCAAACCATGCTGATGATAGAGGAAAAGTTTTCACCTGTCTGTCTCTGGCTAAGTGAGGAAAATGGCAATGGGAGTCATTTATAATACTAAATTCATTTAATTTCAAGAAAATTGGAAATCCTGTTTTTGTATATATATTTTTTGTTACAAATGTCCTTTTTAAAATAAATCAGTGGTTATTTTTAGATGTCCTGACATGGCAAAATTAAAATGTGTCAACTTTATGTCCATCTCCTACATTTCTTGGAAAATTCACTGGTGTAGAAAATCCAAAAGTGTAGGAACCACCTCTCTTAATGTGACTGACTCTTAGTATAATTTTAATTAACTAGTGTGTCCTGAATGAAATGGTAGGAAGGAGATTGATTTTCATCTCCTAAATCCACTATTCCTGGTCTTGGTTGGTGCTGTTTAAGACGATGCCTTTTGAGTCACAACATCCAGAGACTCTTCAAAGTAAAATGTGTGAGTGGAGGAATTGCCACAAGGCTCCTCTGAAAACTGTCTGCAGATGAACGGGGTTTGGTTCTCTAATTAATATGCCATTCAACAAAGTAAATCCTGTGCCTAGTAAAAACAATACCTGGCATTGTATTATTACAAAGCAGTGTTTATGTAATGACTACATATTTTTACTTACATAATTATGAAATGCACAACTGTTTTTATGCTGCACAGTAATTGACCACAAATGGTACACATTTCTTGTATACAGCTGTAATTCCTGTGACTTTCATAACAGGTCCAGAGTCATGGGTATGCAGCTTGTGCAGTCCCACAGGACCACTCCTGAGCACGGGACCTGTGCTTGATTTAATGATCTGAGGGCACCGTCTCAAAATTGCTAATAATTTCTGAACAAGGGGCCCTACATTTTCTCTTTACACTGACTGCAAATTATGGAGCCCTCCGGCACTGGCCTCTGCCTTATTCTTGATGCCACGCCCAGCTGGCTTTAAGTCTTATTGAGGCTATACCTAGTAGAGGGATGGGTACAACAATCTGATTTTTTGCAGAGAGATTATCATTGCAGAAAGATATTATGCCCTAAATATCTCCCTATGGTCTAAAATCCGATATGATAGAGACCATTGATGTCAATGCAGACCAATCCCCCTGGAAGGGTTAAGGGATAGGGTAGGGAACCCTTCTTCTGTGCCTGCTCTGGTGTAACCCTGTGCTGGAGATGGGCTCCACTGGGAGAGGGACAGAGAGGGTAATTCTCAGTGGTCAAATGGCCAAGGAAGGGCCTTTGGCAGAACAAAGAGTTTTAGTGGGGTCAATTTTTGCTGTGAGGTATGTAACCTATCCTGCTTCCCCCCAGCTCTTCTGTAACACCTTCAGTAGAGGTGACATTGCTCCTTATGGTTTTGTGTTAGTAGCTTTCTTTGGAGAACTCAAAAAAGGGTGAAGTTCTGAATCCAAGTTGATTCAACATGAAAATAAAGATTGTTCGTGTGGGCTCAGGAACCAGAAGACAGAGAGACAGTGGGCAACTAGCTTCTGGATGGGTGGCCTCAGTGAGAATTCCAGTTCTGCCATGATCTTCCCGGTGAGATCATGAGAGTGACGATATATGGCCCTGAATTTGAGGGGTAGGGGAAAAGAGGGTGTTCTCTGCACTTAGGAACAGAGTGAAGCCCAGGTGACTCTGTCAGCTTGGGGGATTAATTGTCTTTGCCCAGGCTCTTTATAAAATTTTTGTGTTTAAAGGTAAAATGTTTTGCATAACTTCTATAGTAGATGTCAGACATCATTAGAAATAGTATGTTTGTCATTCATTATGTTGCTATTTTAATTCTTTTTCAAGTTTCTTTCTTTTATTCTCTCCCTGCATTCCTCCATACTACACAAAAGTACACTTTCAGCTTTACGATTGCTAGGAGGTTAACTTAAGACAGAGGGTACGTTGCCAGCCACAGGCCAGAACACTGGGAAGGCATGTGGAAAAGAAATTTTTGGCAGCAATAGAGCTTGGGAAGCCAATATTTTTTACCATAACTTACAGTAAATATTTACAAATTCAGGCTCATGTGGGTGTTCAGAGTTTTAGTGAAAAGCAATCTTATGCACTGATATTTACTTTGAATGTGTTCTCCTCTTTTCAGTAACCATGACTAATTCCCCTTTTCACAGAGTAGAGAGTAAGTTGGCTCTCATTCTAACAAAACACACACACACACTCCAAACAATTTATTATGCACATTCTGGTAGCCAGCATACAGAATGCAGGAGTGAGAAAACAAAGGCAACCCCTAATATCATAGTACCAATCAGTAAAGGAACTGAGGAAGTACTGTTGCCACAGGGGCTGAATCGCTGTTGCACTGATTTTTTACTTGGCTTTCACTAGGACAGCAAAGAATCTGTAAACTCTGAGAGTGATACAGCCAATGAACTAAGTCCAGTAAAGATATTTACTGCATATTGCTGTTGATGCTGTGAGAGATGTGAGGGCAGTAGGACAAGATCCTCGCCTTCAAGGAAATCCTATTTGTCAAGAAAACACACCAACAATGCAAAGTTAGGTGACCATAAAAGACATCAATGACACTTGAAGATACTAACACAAGACAGGCAGGGATGATTACTTTATAAATGGAATGTATGGAGTTGTCTCGGAGGGGCAAGAGATTATTTGGGGTTGGCAGGAAAGGAAAGCCTCTCTGGAGGAGGTAAATTTGAGCTGAGTATTGAAAAGGGACATTCCAGGCTATAGAAGGCATGAGCAGAACCACAGAGGCAGCAAAAGATCCGGGTCCAGGAGAGTGGGACAAATAAGTCAATGTGACTCAAATGGAGTTTCAGATGGTGACTAATTAGAGTATTGGAAGTAGTCCATGTGTTGGACTATGGAGGACCTTGACCTCTGGGGTAGGAGACTCATGATGCACCATGAAAGCCTTGCTCTGAAATGGTAACCACCTCTTGAATCCACATTTCCCTCAGGCCATCAGGGCCTTCTTTCCCTTCCTGCTTTTACCTTGAAGCCAAGAGTCTATTCCCATGGGCTAGGCCTGCCCCTCCTGACTCCATTGGTCCGAGTCTGACTTAAGTCTAGGCATGGCAGGTGAGTGTTCAAGGCCATGTGAGAGTTCCTTAAAACTCATTACTATTCCAACTTGGAAAATGGAGTGAGTATTGTTGGAGCCTCAGCATGTCTGGACACTTCTGTGTGCACATTAGACACAGAGAAGGCTTCTACTCACTGCCCTTAGTACCCACTCAGCCATCCCCCAACCGAAGAGCCTGAGATGCAAATTGGGAATTTGCTCAAAGGACAGGTATTGCATCAAGATTCAGCACAATCCCTGAGCAAGGCTTATGCATGCAGACCTGATAATGCATTATCATAGGACAGTGAAAAGCATAGACTTTGTGGAGTTGTCTTCAGAGCTAAGTAATTCTGGCGAGTAATTATGAAGCAGGAGAATGATTGTACAAACTGCAGACTAAACATTTAAGCCCTGTGTGTGGGGCCAGCTGACAAGCGGAGGTAATTAATAGGCAGTTACAATGTGGAACATTCCAGAAAATAGAGTTTTGTCATTTGAAATTCACAGTCTCTGACAGAAGAATTTTAGTAAGACGAATGTAGTTGGATCAAGTAATCTTGAGAGGAAGGGCATTCTCCAATCACTTTTGGAAAGAATCCCTGGTGGTGGTGGGTTTCCTCTGTCCCTTTGTGAAAGTGTTCTCCTTGAGTGTTAGGGTTGGCAAGCGTGCAGCTAAAGGAGATGTCACAAGCAACGGGTACAGCTGTACAAGCAAGCCACTGGGAGGATTAGACACTTGTTAGTTTTTATGAAGTTAGGTGTCTGGTCTCTGTTTCTTTGCCTTCCAGAGGCACTTCCTGGCAGAGAGTTACAATGGTGCCTCACAGAAAAGCCGAGGCCGGCCACATCTGCTCTGGAGCTCAGCAGACTATAGCCGGCCCTGAGCATGGCTTGCTTATTTTCTGGATCAGGAGCCGTGGTGGTGACGATGGGCCAAACGGGACCCTCCAACCTCTGCTCCCTTTCTCCTGCCCCAGATGCACTGATTATTTAGAAGGTGTGACAGGGATTCCTGCCTGCATTTGTGTCACAGGGGAAAGGAAAGGAGCATAATGGGCTTTTGGAGAGCCAGGAGCTGGGTCTTCAGAGCTGATTTTTAGAAAACCATGAAGCTGACTACTTCTTTTTCTCCTGTATGCTTTTGGGACCTTTTCCTCCCGACCAGCCTATCTTCACTGCTGACAGATAATTTGCCCTATTCCCTAAATGTCCAATTTAATCTTCTTTTGCAACACCATCAAAGTCTTTTCTTTTACTGTATGTACCCCCTTCCAAAATGATCCCTAGCCCCATCTCTTCAAAATGTCTGTTTCTCGGGGCTAATCCCAGAAGAAGCAAACAGATTGATTAATTCACACTAAGATGTGAATGACTGATGCCCCGCCCCGGGGTGGGGGAGGGTGGAATTAAGGTGCACATTCACGATAGAAGATTTTTAGAGCCAAGTGGTTAGGAATATTTCATATCTATCCTTTCACATATATTATCCTGTTCATCCATGTAAAGCAGATAATCTTACTACCTCAATTTTACAGAAGGGGAAACTGAGGCTCAAAAAACTCCAATAACCTAATTAAATATATAGTCTAGGCAAGGCTTGAATTCACCCAGATCTCTGGCTCAAAGAGGCCTGCTCATTCCCTCTCTGCTGCTTGAACAACAGATGAAAATATATTTTGATAGTTAATTCTTCTTAACTTAACTTTTAGGATGACCAAGAGGTTGATCTCTAAAAATCAGCGATCTAAGGGGGCACAATGGGTTGAATTATATCTCCCTCAGATTCATATGTTAAAGCCCCAACCTCTAATGTGTTGGTACTTAGAGGTGGGACCTTTGGGAGATAGCCAGTTGTAGATGAGGTCGTGAGGGGGTGCTTATGACAGGATCAGTGCCCTTTTAGGAAGAGCCATCAGAGAGCTTGCTCTCTTTCTCTCTCCTGGCCATGTGAGGGCACAGTGAGAAGGCGAGCCAGGAGAGAGTCTCATCAGAACCCAATGCTGCTGGCACCCTGGTCTCAAACTTCTAGCCTCCAGAACTATGAAAAAATAAATTTCTGTTGTTCAAGTCACCCAGTCAATGGTATTTTGATAAGGCTGCCCACAACGACACTGGAACCACTGTGCCAACATGGAGCCATGTACCCATATCTGCTGTTTGTTTAGCAAATGTCCATGTGATGAACCCAAGAAACCAGGGAAGAACTAGGAAGAAGACAAAAAGCAAAACACTAAAAAAGCCTGAGAATTCTCCTTTTTTACTAGGTTTTCCTAAAATTGTGTTTTGCTACAAAACCCTGAGTACAGGCCACTTGCTATAAAATAATCTGTAATTTCTCTTAGCCCAGTGATATCAGCTTGGAGTTTTCCTTTAGAAAAGTTTTCCCTAATTGGGCACAGTGTTCCTACTTGTATTAGTTATAAAAAATAAATGCAAAAACCATGCCCAGTCATTTAAAGTAATTCTCTTCTTGACCTAGTTCGTTCCATCTGGTCCTCCAGCTGAAAGAAGTGCCCTCAAATGAGCTTTATTCTTTGGAAGTTACTTTCAATGATGCCAAAGCCACACATCTGGGGAATGGCAGATGAGAAAGTTTCCCTCGGGATAAGCCAAATGGGGATGATTCACATCACCCAAGGGTGATGTCATCGCAGCCCAAGATCAGTGAAACTTGCTTAGGCAAAGGGGGAATTCGTTGTCTCTCATAAACAAATCAGGAGAGGACAGGGTTGTGGCTAGGCTTTGGGGTGATCAGGTGAAGACTCAATCATAGTAAGCCTCTGTCCTTCCAACCCTGGCCCCTGTTATTCACTACTCAGTGATTCCATTCTTTCTGACAAATGTCCTCCTGGCAGCTAGAAATAAGACTAGCAGAAGCAGCTCACTGCTTGGATCTAGAGCTCACCTCCAAAACCAGAGGGCATTGATGGTAGCTATTGTAAACCACATGAATAGAATGGAGGAAGGGATCATCTCCCAAAGTTAAGAAATGCTGTTCATAAAAGAAGTGCAGAAAGGGGCTGTGTAGATTCCAAACAGATGATCCTATAAATGACCATGGAAATCACAAATAAATAATGATAAAGCTGATTATGCATTTATTACATGCTTGCCTGCCTGCCTGCCTGCCTGCCTGCCTGCCTTCCTTCTTTTCTTCCTTCTTCTCATTGACCATTAATGATTGAACTGAATCTCCTCTCCAGCCACTGTCCTCTCCCTGGAAGTCTGGGTAGGACTGAAGGTTGCAACCCTCTAATCACCTGGTTATTTCTCCTGACTACCCTCTTCCATCTTAGGTGTGGTCCCAAAGTCACTTTATTTTTATTTTTATTTTTTTAAGATTTTATTTATTTATTTGACAGAGATAGAGAGAGGGAGAGCACAAGCAGGTGGAGTGGCAGGCAGAGGGAGAGGGAGAAGCAGGCTCCCTGCTGAGGAAGGAGCCTGATGTGGGGCTCAATCCCAGGACCCTGGGATCATGACCTGAGCCAAAGGCAGTCGCTCAACCGACTGAGTCACGCAGGCACCCCCAAAGTCACTTTATTAACATAAAAAAGACACCTTTATTGAATTGAAATTCTGAGGTTTAGGAACTGGGAGCCAGGAACCATGGACAAAGATCAAATATATAAGAAATATATTTCTTCTTATAATTATTTAAGACTAATTGACAGTGTTACATTAGTTTCAGGTGTACAACATAGTGATTCAACAAGTTTATATATATACAGTATGCTGTGTTCACCATCTGTTACCATATAACACTACTACATTATCATTGACCATATTCCCTATGCTTTGTCTTTTATTCCTGCAACTTATTCATTCAATAACTAGAAGCCTGTATCTCCAACTCCCCTTCACCCATTTTGCCCAACCCCCACGCCTCCCATATGGCAACCATCAGTTTGTTCTCTGTATTTATAGGTCTGATTGTGCTTTCTGTTTGTTTATTCATTTGTTGTTTTAGATTCCACTTATAAGTGAAATCATATGGTATTTGTCTTTCTCTGACTTGTTTTACTTAGCATAATAGACTCTAGGTCTATTCATGTTGTCTCAAATGCATGATCTCATCCTTTTTTTATGGTTACATAATATTCCATTGTATCTATATACCACATTTTCCTTATCCATATGTCTATCAGTGGACACCTGGTTTTCTTCCATATCTTGGCTATTGTAAATAATGCTGCAGTGAAAATAGGGGCACCTATATCTTTTTGAATTAGTGTTTTTTTTTAAGTAAATACCCAATAATAGGATAACTGAATCATATGGTATTTCTTTTTTAATTTCTTGAGAAGCCTCCATACTGTTTTCCACAGGGGCTGTACCAATTTACATTCCCAGTGGTGCACAGGAGTTCCTTTTTCTCCACATCCTCACCAACACTTGTTATTTCTTGTCTTTTTGGGTTTAGCCATTCTAACAGGTGTAATGTGATGTCTCATTGTGGTTTGGGTTTGCATTTCCCTAATGGTTATTGATGCTGAGCATCTTTTCATATGTCTGTTGGCCAACTGTAGGTCTTCTTTGAAAAAATGTCCACTCAGTTCCTCTGCCTATTTAATTGGATTATTTCTTTCTTTGGTGTTCAGTTGTAGAAGTTCATTATATATTTTGGCTATTAACCCCTTATCAGATATATCATTTGCAAACATCTCCCATTCAGTAGGTTGTCTTCTTGTTTTGTCGATGCAAAACATCTGTTTGTAAATTGTAGGTTTCAAGGAAAAACTTCATTTGTAGCATTTAAAATTCCCACTATTTTATGTTACTGAAATAGAAATATGAATGGATGAAAAAATTTTATTTTAAATACATAATAAAACTACATTTAAGAGATACCAGCTCATTTTTTATAATTATTGCAGTATAGTTAGGCTATAATGTTATATTAGTTTCAGGTGTGCAACATAGTGATTTGACTATATATAGTGATTCAACTGTATCGACTATATATAGTGATTCGACTGTATCGACAACTCTATACATTAGTCAGTGCTCACATAAGTATTGTCACCATCTGTTACCACACAATGTTATTACAATATTATTTTATCTATCTATCATCTATTATCTATCTATCTATCTATCTATCTATCTATCTATCTATCTATCTATCTGAGAGAGAAAGAGAACAAGCAGGGGGAGTGGCAGGCAGAGGGAGAGGGAGAAGCAAGCTCCCTGCTGAGCAGGGAGCCTGATGTTGGGCTCAATCCTAGGACCCTGGGATCATGACTTGACTTGAAGGCAGAAGCCCAACCAACTGAGCGACCCAGGTGCCCCTACAATATTATTGACTATATTCCCGGTGCTGTACTTATCTCTGTGACTTATTTATTTTATAACTGGAAATTTGTGCCTCTTAGTCTCCACCTATTTCACCCTACCCCCCACCCACCTCTCCTTGGGCAACCACCAGTTCTCTGTATTTAAGAGTTTGGTTTTTTGTTTGTTTTGGTTTTTAAATTCCATATATAAGTGAAATCATATGGTACCAGCTCATTTTGACTCAAATATATAAGAAATATATTTCTTCTTATAATTAATTGAGACTAAATTATTGAGACTAACATTTCAAAGACAGTGATAGTTTGCAGATGGCAAATAACTCTAAAAAGTTTTTAAAAATAAGAGTAATGAGGAAGTATTTAAAAAATTAAATATATACTCACCTATTATTTCCCATTCTGTAAAATAATGAGACAAAAAAAGTGGCAGGCATACTAGAATTTTACATAACAAGTTTAGAATGTAGTTTTGTTGGTATAATAGTAACAGTTAATATTCATTGAATGTTTACTAATGTGGATAACTTTTATGAAACTTTTATTGGCATTATCTCAATCAATACCCAATCAATACTCAGAGCAAGTAGTTGGCAAAGTAAGCCCTGTGTGGGCCAAATTCAGCCCACCTTCTGTGTTTGTATAGAGTCTTGTTGAGACACAGCAATGTCCATTCACTTATGCCTTGTCTATGGCTACTATGATGCTAGAGAACAAGCTATTTCAACAGAGACTATATGGACTGCTTAAGGAATTTATAACCTGATCCTTCATAGAACAAATTAGCTGATCCTTGCATAACAATCCTGTGAAGTAAATACCATTATCCCTATTAGTCCCCAAGGTCCCATACTGATATTGTCAGGGTGGTGAGTCAAACCCAAGTCTGTCTGAATATTAAGTCTATAGTCTTTTTTAGATATTTCTATAGCAAAGAACACAGGTCCTCGGGCCAGACTGTTTGGGTTCAAATGAGACTCTACCACTCAGAAGCTGCATATTGGACATTTTGTTTAACTGCCCTGTATCTTAGATTTCTCCACAACTCTTCAGGTTGTTAATAGATGTCACTGGTCATCGCTGACATCAGCACAGCCCTTAGATCCCAGTGTGTTTGTCCCAGGACCTGTACCCTCAGGGCCTCTCATGCTTTGGTTCCTCAACATTTTCAAAGTTCCCCTCAGGTACCTGGGAATAACCGGGGTGACTGGGTTATCTGGGCAAGATCCTAGGATCAATATCCTTGTGAATTCCGGTTCCCATTTTTCCCTTTGGGAGTGTTCTTTGATCTTTACTCCCAATACACGATGTAGAATCAACCAGATGCCCCAAAAAGCTCCAGGACTCCTATCTGTGGGATCATTCTGGGGCCCTTGGCCTGGCCCTGATTCCAGGAGGGTGGCCTGACAAGAAATTGCTACCAGGATAGCCCAGTTTTTCTTCGTTGAGACTTCCCGAGATTGAGCCACCATACAAGTGCAGACACGCAGATTTTGATGACTCTCAGGAGACACAAGTTCCGGGCTCTGGGGTACCCATGGCACACTGCCAACCCTTGGGTGGCCACATGTTGGGTCCATGTGTCAGCTCACTCCTCCATGTTCCTATATATAGCAGCCCCCGATCTATAGCACCCCAGGACAGTGGATGTGGCAGCTTACGTCCTTTATCCTACTCACCTCTCCCCACAGACACCAGGATGGTCAAACCTCCTCCCTGAGTGGTCCTCCAGAGGTGCTATGTCATTCTCTTCTGACAGCTTTCAAGCCATTGCTCTGCGGTGGCAGCAGACCCTTCTGACTGATGCCCTCTCTAGGTGCCAATCAATGTGTTGACAATGAAATCCAGTTTAAGCCGTTTTGGTGAGGCACAGACATTCCTTGCACCAATGGGGCCACTCTTGTTTGTCTACTCACAGCCCCTTCCCTCCCCACCTGCCATGGGTGGTGGAAGGCAGAGGTGCTTGTCAGCATTGAAAGAAATCACATTCTAGGAATTCAGTGATTACCCGAAGGAGTTCAAGAGAAGATAAGGTTAGAAAAATGTATGCTGTTCTATGTTTATTCTATACAGTTTCAAACAGTGAAAGTCACCTGATGAGAAAGTCAATTAACATTCACATTTCCCTTCATACTCCAGCTGAGACCCCAGAGTATAGCCATCATCCGCAATGCCAGAAAGAACTGTTGAGAGTCGCTGGAAACTGGGATTCATGGGTGGCAGGATGGATGGGGCATCCTGAGTGATGGTAAATCAGCATTAAATAAAAGGTATTAGGGAAATGCAGAAGCAAGAAGATCTAGGTTGTTTCAATACATATTCTGAGGAACCATGGCGTGAGTGATAACAATGTCGTTACCATTACCTCCCAGGGGGAAAGGTGAAATTAGCACATCTAATGATAAAGAACACAAATAGATGGTTCTGGTACCTGCACAGGAAGCACTGGTGCTGAGGCACTGTGAATAATCTTCACATATGCTGACTGGGCAAGAAACAAGTAAGAATAATAATCTACCCATTATCCTAAATCTCCATCGATAAATCCTTATGCCTTACATAGGTCCACCAGTTTGTTCACATTTTAAAAACCAAATTGTTTGCATAGACAGGAGCCCCACAAAAAAAAATTTGCCCAGGGGCACACAGTCTAGGGACAGTCCTGCTTGGGGTCACCTTATTTTCCTTCCAATGAAGTCACTCTTGATTCCATTTATAGTTTCTCCTGCATCTTTTCAGGTTTGTGCTTTCCTGTATGTTTTCTGCTCATTTAGGTTGTTCTTTCTTGTCTCCCTGCAAAAATCGACTTAGGTTTTGTAATGTGTATCCCTTGCCTTCTTTTCAAGCAATTTGCCGCTGTTTCTCTCCGTCTCTTTGATCATCGGCCTCAGCCTGTCAGCCATCCTCTCTCTCTCTCTGTCACACACACACACGCACACACACTCTACCCATACATACCACATCGTGCAGGCACGCAGACAACTAATGAACATAATGCTTTGATGTGTAGGCAGCATGTTTCCGTGGGATTTGTTCTTGCTTTAGGAACTATGAGACTCATGAAATAAAGGGCTTCTGTTTGATACAGGAAAGAGAATCCAGGGTTACTTACCCTCCTTCTCAGACCTAGCATCGGGACAATGAGATCATACACAGCATGCTAAGAATGCCAAGATGTCAGGATGGCACAAGTGGGAATTCTTTTAGATGCCCTGTTGTGTGCTCCAGTCTGTGGTTAGAACTTGGCTTTGTAAATCTTTACTTGCCTGTGGATCAAGTGTCCTGTGCCTCATGACAGCTGCAGTGTTGGGGGAGATAAGGGATGCTATGTGTAATTTGTGGCTATGTGTCTACATTTTCACTGTAGAAAGCTATTGAATTAAAATCACATTTTAGGGCGTTTAAAAATATTTAGATAGCTAAGATCCAATTTTTGCTTTCTACCAGGAGACAATACAATCAAACTTTACACGTTTTTTCTCTTTGTTCCTATGGGTAATTTATATGTCTTTATTCCTGGCACTATCTGGCTGTCCTAGAAACAGCCGATGCCACCAATTAGGACATAAAATCAGTTGCTGCTGACTCCCTGTCCTATCATGTGTTCATGCATCAGCAGGGAAGGGCACTTGAAATGCATTTGCTTCAGCACATTTAGAGAATGTATGCTAAAGGTGACAGCTTTTTTTTTTCTTTTTTGCCAACTTGCACATTAGTGTCTCTTAAGTGGCAGATTAAAAATTTCATAAAGCATTAACAGATTAAAAATGTTTGTTTAGGCTTGTTCGGGACTCTAAGTGCCCACAGGCTCCAAATCACATTCTTGTTCTTCTTTAAACCAACACCATTTTAAAAGTTTGCTGTAATGATTCTGTCTTATTGTAGCAAACAATAATAAATTTCTATAGGGCTATATTCTTTTATAAGGTAGATAGCAAAAATGTGTAAATATGGAAAAACAATCCAAATCCATGGAAACATTTGCAAGTATATATTATTTTTTTAAAAGTCTCAGTCCTGTTCATCTGTTATCTCCTTTTAATACATTAGAGACATGCATCATACCTTGTTTTCTTTTTCTCAAAAATTCTTTTTCATAATTTATGACATGGCTCTCATCTAGCTAAGGCTCCTGAAAAGTCTTAACTTCTTGTGGACTTTATGTCTTGTGGACTAATAAAAAAAATTCTTTGGCGAACATTAATTTTAGTTGTCTACTTCTTATCCATTTATTAATTCTTTCATCTTTGCCTTCATGGAACAACAGCTCCTGCGCCTGGCTGGGGGTCCGGTGTGAGGACGGTGTCATCTCTTCACGAGGATGGGCTCAGCTAGAATACTGTGGAAGACCTACAGAGAGAGGCCTGCACAAAGTGTGATGGGCCACAAAGGAGAGAGTAGCTGACCGGCAGGGTTTCTCATGCAGGCATCACAGAGAAAGTGTTAGTGGGTTTGGAAGAGGGGAGGAGCTCCTGCCAAGATACAGAGGCTGAAAAGTTGGGCATTTGGGGAGGTCAGCCATAGTTGATATGATGGAAGCCAGGGGTGTAAATGAGGTTGGTTAGTCACATCTACAGAGAGAAGATAGTTGGGTTCATCTAACCTCAAATCCTGTGCTAATCCTTGTTACCAGTCCCCAGGAAAGGGACATGCTGTTACCAGCCAGAGCTTTAGCTCTCACACCTATGGGGGTGCCCATTTTGGCCCCCCACACCCATGGGATAAGCCTTGGGTGACATGTAAGGACTCCCTGCCTCCTCTAATCTCAAGACCAGAAGCAGGTGAGAGGACATCCCTGGCTCCTTTCTCCTGGACTCGATCTGGTTCCTGCTTGACTTTCTAAGAGTAGGAAGAAAGATGATGCTTCTCTACAATCATAAGGAGACCCCAGACCCATTTATCCCACCAGCAGCTAGGAAGGAGAGAAAAGTGATCTAAATTTTAAGAAAGTTGAACTTTAAAGATTTTTATTTATTTATTTATTTGAGAGAGAAAGAGAGAGTACATGAGCAGGGAGTAGGGGCAGAGGGGTAGGGAGAGGGAAAGAATCACAAGCAGACCCCTCCATGAGTGCAGAGCACGATGAGGGGCTCTATCTCATGACTCTGAGATCATGACTTGGGCCAAAACCAAAAGTCGGATGCTTAACTGACTGAACCACCCAGGTGCCATGAGAAAGTTGAACTTTAAAGGAAGAAGTTCTGAATGAAGAACCCACTCAAAAGCAAGGATGTTTATCTTCTAAACTTAACCCTTAGCAGCATAGATCCAATTTTTACCTCCTTGGATATTTGGATTAAGGTGTTGTGAAGGGGGGGGTGTTAAGCATTAGATTTGATCTGTGAGATTTGTTCACAAATTTATGTTTTTTTATGTTCAGCTTCTGCCACTAACACAGTAAGTTCATGGAGGGCTTTGCATGCCTGCCTAGGAGTTTGGGCTTTATATGGTAAGAGGGAGTCTCTGAAGGTTAACTTGGAAATTTATGGGTTTAGATATTCATTTGGAGAAGTCTAAAAGATTTTTTTTTAATATTAACAAGTATTTTGAAAACTCACCACCAGCAAAATAACAAAAAAAACATTGGCATGGGTCAATATGAAGACAGGGAAATAGTCCGGAGATGTTGTTATAACATAAGCAAGGGATGATGAGGAACTGAACAAAGTTAGTGGCCCTAGTAATGGAGAAAAGAGGTTGGATGTGAGAAATATTAAGGGGGTAGAAGGAGAGAGTTGTAGGAAGGAGTCAGTTCCCATGTTTTTGTCTTGAGCAGCTGGATGGCTGGTGGTGTCATTCCCTAGGATGGGAGAAGGGGAAGGAAGAATATTGTTGGTGATGGTGAGCTTGGTTTGGAATACAGTAAATTCAGGGTTCTTGCAGGACATACAAGTGGAGGTGTGCAGTGCTCCATTGGGTATATAGGTATGAAGCTCAAGAGTTGAGTCTGGGCAGGAGATACAGATCTGGGAGTCATCAGTAAGGAGCTGGGAGTTGAGGCTATGCCACAGAGGGACAAAGAGAAGGACAAAAATGACTCTGGGGGAAGAGTAGTGACAGTGTTACTGATCAATCTATCACAGCCACTAACTTAGGAAAGGAACAGTGAGCCCTGGCCCTGCTGGGGCCACCCACTCCTCCTGGGGAATCCCAAAGGGGCTGGACAAATTGGAAGCATAACTCCTGGCTGGATTCACCAATGCTATTGCCAAACAAACTCAGATAAACTTGTTGCAAGAGAAGCCATAACTCAAGGGATGAGGGTTTGGAAAAGAGAAAGGGAGAAATTTATTTCAGGTGCCAGCAGCCCTGGGAGATGGTAGGCTCAAGGTTTAACCACTAACCTCTCCACCCACAAGATGGACACTAGAGTTTTATAGGAGAGGTTCAGGGGGGTAATGGTGATAGAGGCTGAGGGTGCTCTGGGGGCAGTAGGTGTTCAACTCATGGTCTTGAGCAGACAAAGGGACGTGTGGCGTGTGGGCTTCTAGGTATTCTGTTGCTATCAGGGCTTCTCTGGTCCGGCAGTTGGAATGTTCTGGTCATTGCAAAATGTCAATGTCTCAAGAAAGTGCAATAAGAAATAAGCACACTGGGTTTTAGAGCACAAACAGTCTTCTCTATTTCTGGTTTCGACTGTTGAGATCTACAGTGGAGTGAGAGGGCTCGCTGACAATGGGGCAGGTTGAGGAAGAGGGACCAGAAAGGATCTAGAGTGGAGTGGAGGAAGAAGGGGAGAGAACAAGCAGGGGATCAGTTGAGTCAAATGCTTCAGAGAAGGAAGGAAGGTGGGATAGGAAGTGACCGTGACTTTAGGAACAGAGTTCACTGGTGACGGGGTTGAGGCAGCTTGGGTGGAGTGGAGTGTAGAAAGCCAGAGGACCGTGGCTTCAGTGAACGTGAGGTGAGGAATGGGGTCAAGGGGGCAAACCACCCTCTCAAGGCTCTGCGAGAGCCTGTGAGGGGTTTGGCTTTCAGAGTGAGAACTGAGCATGCTCTCCATCTCACATTCTCCAGTGGTTGATGACATGGATGAGCTATTTCAGCCATGAGTGGTCCCCGGCAGCCTCAGTGCTGCTTCTCCCATCATCAGATGGAAGACTTTTTGCTCTTTAGCTCTTCTCTTCAACTCCCTGGGCTTAAGTCCTAGGCCCCCTGTCCTGGCTTGGTTCCCCGTCCCCTGTTAGAGGTGAAGGGTTTGAAGGGTTTGTCACCACATGGCAGTCAGGCGCCATGTTCGGTATCCCTCTAGGGTCACCTTTCTCTTTCACCTGCTTGTGCTACACATGTGTCCCAGGGCTTGGAGTCCAATGAAGAGCTCAGGGTGGTCTCATAGTCAGAGGGGCCAGTGGGATGACAAGTTCTCTGGGATGGGACTTCCCACAGTGCCGCTGTTGGGTGTCCAGGCATTACCAGGGTGCTGAGTCGTTAAACCCACAGCACCTGTGGCGATAGGTAGGGCCTGCCTCAGCTGTAACAGTCCTTTCATTCTCCAGGGGGTCCTTCAAATGCCTCCTTTTCCTTTGTGCGCCATGTTGTGGGAAGCACTGCCCAAGGAGCTCCACCTCCAGCACTCTGGTTGGCTCTTTGCCAGTCAGCTTCCCGGGGGATATTTACAACCCCCTCATAGCACCCCTGGGTTTCCGTGAGCTCTCTGGCCTCTTCATAGATTTGCTCTCTGTAGACTGGGAAGGCCAATTTACATTTGCCTGCATTTGTGTGGGAAGGAACACAGAGCTACTGAAGGATAAGTCCCTATCAACAACCAAGCGCCCCTCTGAGGTCTTCTCTGCTTCCCTTTTGTTGTTATTTGGATGACAGGAATAATCTGGCTCACATCAAATACTGTCTGGCGCTGGAAACAAGCCTCAAAACATGTTTTAAATCCTTTATTTCTCTCCATCTCCTCCAAATCTGCCCACCGAGCACACACTTGACTTACCTCACACAGCAACAATCAATTGGGAGTGACAGTGACACTCCTGAAGGTAGCTGCCGTGGCCCTCATAGACTAAGGCATCATACCTGGGTCTGATTAGACACTGTTACCCGTCTACATATGGAGCACATGAAAGCAGCTTTCTCTCGTGCACTTGTAGGGGAATGCTTTCTGGAAATGATAACACAGGACTAGACTTTGCTCCTGCTGATCTCCTGTCTGGAATGTTCTCCCCTTGCTCACCACCAGCTGGAGCACCATTGAATCAGTGTAAAATCCTCATCTTATGGTGGAGACTGAGGTCCAGGGAGGTGGGGTCATGCTTGGCCTTATCCTCTTAAAGAAGCACTCTTAAAGGAAGTCTTCTTTGTCAACTCTCTATTGGTCTGCTTGGGCCACTGTAACAAATGACACACATGGGCGCTTACACAATAGGAATTAATTTTCTCATTTTTCTGGAGACTGAAAGTCTAAGATCAGGGTACCTAAGGGGCTCTTTTCTCCAGAGGTCTCTCTCCTTGCCTTGCAGATGGCACCTTCTTGTTGGGTCTTCACATGGCCTTTGCCCTGTGTATGTGGGTGAAGAGACGTGGGGAGGTTGGGGGTGGAGACCTTTTTTCATCCCCTTCTTGTAAATCCACCAATCCTAGCAGGCTGGTCCACCCTTATGGCCTCATTTAACCTTAAGTATCTCTTAAAGGCTCTATTTTCCAAATACAGTCACATGGGGATTAAAGCTTCAGCATATGAATTTAAGGGGAAACACAATTCAGTCCATAGCATGCTCTGTCTTTAACATGCTCCATTGTTCTGCCTTCTGTCCAGTGCTGGTGGATTTCCTATGCTGCTGTAACAAATTACTTCATATTCATTTATTATATGAATTATATATTCATTTCCTATGCTGCTTTAACAAATTACTACCAACTTGGTGGACTTAAACAACGAGAATTTATTCTCTCACAGTTCTAGAAGCTGGAAGGCTGAAACCAGTATCCCTGGGCTGAAATCAAGCTGTGGACAGGCTCACACCCCCTCCGGAAGCTCTAAGCTCTAAGGGAGAATCTGATCTGCTCCTTGCCTCTTCCAGCTCTCACTGCCTACCAGCATTCCTTGACCTGTAGCCACATCACCCCAATCTCTGCCTCTGTCATCACATTGTTTCCTCCTCTTCCGTGTGTCACATTTTCGTCTCTTTCTTGTAAGGACAATTGTGATTGCATTTAGGGCCCACCTGGATAATCCAGGGTAACTTCCCATCTCAAGACCCTTAATTTAATCATATGGGTAAAGATCCCTTCTCCAAATAAGGTAACATTTTCAGGTTCTAGGGATTAGGACCTGATATTTTTGTGGGCCATTATTCAGCCTACCCCAGGCATACTGTTCATATACTATCATTTGGTGTTTTCAGAGGGGAGTGGGTCTATGACAGGAGCCCTTATTGGAAGGGTAAGAGACCCACACATGTCTTTCTTGGGCATGTCTAGGCGAGATCACGTCCTGCAAAGCATCCTCCAGACAGCTTGGCTCTGTCCTCTCCCGTGGCCTTCTCAGAGGATCTGAAGGGAGAGCTGGGGACTGGGGGCTGGGGAGGGGGTCTCCCTGGAGAGGAAATGCTCAGATGATCAGGGGTAGGAAGGAAGGAGAGTGTCTTCTTTGCAACCCCATTTCACGGCTGCTAAGAAGGATGGGCTGCTTCACTTGCAGTACTTTATTTACTTCTGGTTCAAGCCATCTCTGAGAGTGGGGTCTCCACTAGGAAGACCCTGATTCCCCTCCTCTCTGTTCTCCTATCAGGACACAATTTCCCCTTTCAATTACCTAAAATGCCTGATCAATTTTCAATGTGCTTATGAAGTCCGGGGAGCCAACCGTGTTGAAAATTAGCAATTTTAGTAACAGTGAAGCTACCACTTTTTTTTTTTTTTTGTAAAGAAGGGGGTTACTATGTAGTGAATCTTCACAAACAGTGCTTTATTTGGTCACAGGACCCATGGTCCGCTATGAGGGTGGGAGAACTTTACTGCATGCTAATCTAATATCTAGGCTTGTGTTTGTCTGCTCTTCCTTCTGGCCATTTATGGTAAAAAAAATCTGAGGCCAGAACACTGTAAATGTTTTTCTTCTTGTATCTAGTCCCATCCCAATTTCATTTTCATGCCATGAGAGTAGGGATTAGAAGATAATGAGCAATTTTCTTATCCCACTTTTGACAATGCCTCTGCTTACTTTACAAAGAGATGTTTGAACGTTCCTGCTTACTCTGAAAAATTCAACATGTAATTTTAATGTTGTTTCAGGCTTTTCAAAGTTTCATTGCTTCTGGAGAATTGCTAATGGTTTACCTCAGAATGCAGAAAAATTATTGTAAAGAAGACTGTAGGAGAAAATCATAATCTCCTTGAAGAAGCCATATCACCAAAATGCCATTGTTTAGGGGCAAGAGGGGAAAGGCAGAGAGAAGATCAGTGATTCAGAAAGATCAACACTAGGCATCAAGGCATTAATGCCTGTAGCCTGTAGGGTGAGTGGAACCATGTTAATCGCTGAGAGCTTTACTTTAATCTCTTCCTGTACTATCTAATTTGTGTCGATCAAAATTAAATTTAAGTGCAGCGGTTTAATTTACTCCTCTGGCACCAGGGAGCCCGGCCAACTATAACCTTTGTTATCTCTTCTGGTGAAGGCCACATTTGGTGAAAGGTAAATATCTTGGAAAAGCCTGTCTCCCCACCTCCTCTTTTATTGGGTTCCAGGCAAAACTCTGCATTAAGTGAACTCACTCTTCATGCTTTTCCCGGTGTCTCTTAACTCTGTGTGTCCCTTGCCCCAGGCCATTTGCTAGAAGCTTGTGTACCTAGAGTAGATGTCTGATAAACAAGTTCACATCCCATTGTTAAAGGCTTTAAAATGCTGATACTCGAGGGAGTATTCTAAGGGGACTCCTTTCCTAGCATAATGCCTCATCCAAAAGAACCAATCTCCAATAATGGATTTTCTGGCCCTGGGGTAGCTACATAAAGGAGAAATTGTTTTGAGCGGGATTGTCTTTCTGGGGTCACTCAAGTTCTGCCTATTTCACTTACAAACAACTCTGGTCATGGGTATGGGGACAACACATCCTTTGGGGGTTTGAATCCGCATTTCTTGTGACTCAAATTAAAGACGGAATTTTCCATGGAAACCTTACCTCAAGGGCGTCTTTGTTCAAGACCCAAATGTAATGGAAAGATCTTCCCCTTCTCACTGGTGGTTATTTGTGGTGTAAATGTTGGGGACTTCATGCTATGCTGACATGACCATTTTCCTGATGTACCTTGGAGGGTAAGGGCTGATCCAATGAGTGAATGTGGTCTTCCCTGAGGGGCGGGCAGCCCACAAGTCACCTCTGGAAAGAAGCAGGAACTGACAGGAATCCTGAGTCCTGAGTCTGGAGGTCCAGGGCTTCTGCCTCTTTCTTGGCCTCAGTTCTGTGAGTGTGAACTTCAAGGAATTTGTGAGAATGTCAGGGGCGGTTTGCTTCTACTCCATTAAGCTGGTTTTCCTCTCAGCTGAGACTCTTCAATGACATTTAAACTTTTCTATTTCCTGAGAAGCTTTATCCTTTGATCTTGGGGATGTTCAACCAGAAATTGCAACCCAGCTGGGAAAAGATGGTTGAGAAGGGGCTGGGAGAAGCAACCTGGAGGTTCTGTTGGTGGGACAGCTGCCCAAGTCGGTTCAGTCCAGGGACTGTAATAAGAACTTGTTTCGGGGGCGGACCAAGATGGCAGAGGAGTAGGAGACCTCGGTTTTGTCTGGTCTCAGGAATTCAGCTGAATAGGGATCAAACCATTCTGAACACCTACGAACTCAACAGGAGATCGAAGAAGAGAGTAGCAACAACTCTCTGAACGGAGAAGCAACCACTTGCTGGAAGGTGGGACATGCGAAGAAGTGAATCCGAGGCGATATTCGGGAGGATAGACGGCGGGGGAGGGGGCCTCCGTCGGCCGCTTCTGGCAAGTGCTAGAGCCGCGGAGCACAAAATCGGAACTTTTAGAAGCCGGCTCCGCTGAGGGACATCGCTCCAGTGGCTAAGCAGCGGGTGGAACCCTCGCGGGACAGTGTGGTCTCAGGAGCCTCGGGGTCACAGAAAGACCGAAGGTGCCTGAGTGCGGCAGAGCTCCCAGGGATCAGAGCGGGAAAGTCAGCTGCAGAGACGGAGCCGAGGCGTGGGCTCTCAGCTCGGGGTTGCCATAAACTGTGATCTGCGGCCCAGTCGGGCCGCTGCTCCTCCAGCAGGGACCCAAAAAGCGGCAGAGCTGGGGAGACTCCCCTTCCTCCCCCAGGAGGAGCAGTGCGGGAGCGCACGGCAGGGATCTGCTGGGTCTGGAGACTCCACACGGGGTCGGGAGCCAGAGATAGAAATGCTCGATCACAGGCCGGGTGAGCACGGAGTGTGGCCGGAGACCAGGGAGACGGGAGTGATTGACTGCTTTCCTCTGGGGGCACACTGAGGAGCGGGGCCCCGAGTTCTCAGCTCCTCCGGGTGGAGATTGGGAGGCCACCATTTTCACCCTGGTCCTCCAAAGCTGTACGGAGAGCTTGCAGGGAACAAAAGCTCCTGAGAGCAAACCTGAACAGCTTGCTTAGGCCGGAACGACAAGGGCGGGGCAATTCTGCCTCCGGCAAAGACATTTGGGAACCACGGCAACAGGCCCCACCCCCAGAAGATCAGCACGAACAGCCAGCAAGCAAAGACCAAGTTTACCGATCAAGGAGAACGGGAGAACTCCAGCGCTAGGGGAATACTGCACATAGATTCATGGCTTTTTTTGACCATGATTCATTAGTTTTTCAAAGTTAATTTTTTTAACTGTTTTTTTTTTAATTTTCTTTTTCCCCTTTTCAACCAACATCTTATCAATTCCTTTTTAAAAAAACATTTTTTATTTTTCATTTTTAGAGTCATATTTTATCCCTTCATAGTAGTTACCCTTATTTTTGGCATATATATATAAGTTGTTCTCTCTTTAAAATTTTGAGATACAGTTTCTTCTAACAGATCAAAATATACCCTAAATCACTAGTGTATGGCTTTGTTCTAGTCTCCTGCCTGATCACATTCTCTCCCTTTTTTTTCTTTTTTTAAAAATCTTCTTTCTTTTTTCAAACAACTTCTTATCAATTCCTTTTATAAAATCTTTTATAATTTTCATCTTTACAGTCATCTTCCATCCCTTCATTGTATCAACCCTTATTTTGTACATATATAAGTCTTTCTTCCTTTAAAATTTTAGGAGGCACTTTTTTCTAACAGACCAAAATACGCCCAAAATCTAGTGTGTGGCACTGATCTATGCACTAGCCTGATCATATTTGATCATATTCTGTTTTTTTGTATTGTTCTGTTTTTGTTTTTATCTTTTTTTTCTCTCTTTCTTTTTTCTTTCTTTCCCTTTCTTTTCCCCTGGTTTCAGGTCTTTTCTGATTTGTATAGAGTATATTTCCTGGGGACATTGTTAACCTGTTAGCATTTTGTTCTTTCATCCATCTATTCTCCTCTGGACAAAATGACAAGACGAAAAATATCACCTCAGCAAAAAGAACAAGAGGTAGGACCGTCAGCCAGGGACCTACTCAATACGGACATTAGTAGGATGTCGGACCTAGAGTTCAGAATCATGATTTTAAAGATACTAGCTGGGCTTGAAAAAAGTGTGGAAGTTATTAGAGAAACCCTTTCTGGAGAAATAACTAAAATCTAACCTAGTCGAAATCAAAAAGGCTATTAATGAGGTGCAATTAAAAATGGGCGCACTAACTGCTAGGATAAATGAGGCAGAAGAGAGAATCAGTGATATAGAAGACCAAATGATGGAAAATAAAGAGGCTGAGAAAAAGAGAGATAAACAACTACAGGATCACGAGGGCAGAATTCGAGAGATAAGCGATACGATAAGATGAAACAACATTAGAATAATTGGGATCCCAGAAGAAGAAGAGAGAGAGGGGCAGAAGGTATATTGGAGCAAATAATAGCAGAGAACTTCCCTAATGTGAGGAAGGAAACAGGCATCAAAATCCAGGAGGCACAGAGAACCCCTCTCAAAAACAATAAAAATAGGTCAACACCCCGACATCTAATAGTAAAACTCACGAGTCTCAGAGACAAAGAGAAAATCCTGAAAGCAGCTCGGGAGAAGAGATATATAACCTACAATGGTAGAAATATTAGATTGGCAACAGACCTATCCACAGAGACTTGGCAGGCCAGAAAGGACTGGCATGATATCTTCAGAGCACTAAACGAGAAAAATCTGCAGCCAAGAATACTATATCCAGCTAGGCTGTCATTGAAAATAGAAGGAGAGATAAAAAGCTTCCAGGACAAACAAAAGCTAAAGGAATTTGCAAACACAAAACCAGCCCTACAAGAAATATTGAAAGGGGTCCTCTAAGCAAAGAGAGAGCCTAAAAGCAGCATAGATCAGAAAGGAACACAGACAATATACAGTCACAGTCACCTTACAGGCAATACAATGGCACTAAATTCCTATCTTTCAATAGTTACCCTCAATGTAAATGGGCTCAATGCCCCAATCAAAAGACACAGGCTATCAGATTGGATTAAAAACCAAGACCCATCAATATGCTGTCTGCAAGAGACTCATTTTAGACCCAAAGACACCCCCAGATTGAAAGTGAGGGGGTGGAAAACCATTTACCATGCTAATGGACACCAAAAGAAAGCTGGGGTGGCAATCCTTATATCAGACAAATTAGATTTTAAAACAAAGACTGTAATAAGAGATGAAGAAGGACACTATATCCTACTTAAAGGGTCTATCCAACAAGAAGATCTAACAATTGTAAATATCTATGCCCCGAACATGGGAGCAGCCAATTTTATAAGGCAATTAATAACAAAAGCAAAGAAACACATTGACAACAATACAATAATAGTGGGGGACTTTAACACCCCCCTGACTGAAATGGACAGATCATCTAAGCAAAAGATCAATAAGGAAATAAAGACTTTAAATGAAACACTGGACCAAATGGACTTCACAGACATATTCAGAACATTCCATCCCAAAGCAACGGAATACACATTCTTCTCTAGTGCCCATGGAACATTCTCCAGAATTGATCACATCCTAGGTCACAAATCAGGTCTCAACCGGTACCAAAAGACTGGGATTATTCCCTGCATATTTTCAGACCACAATGCTTTGAAACTAGAACTCAATCACAAGAGGAAAGTCAGAAAGAACTCAAATACATGGAGGCTAAAGAGCATCCTACTAAAGAATGAATGGGTCAACCAGGAAATTAAAGAAGAATTAAGAAAATTCATGGAAACCAATGAAAATGAAAACACAACTGTTCAAAATCTTTGGGATACAGCAAAGACAGTCCTGAGAGGAAAGTATATAGCAATACAAGCCTTTCTCAAGAAACAAGAAAGGTCTCAAATACACAACCTAACCCTACACCTAAAGGAGCTGGAGAAAGAACAGCAAATAAAGCCTAAACCCAGCAGGAGAAGAGAAATAATAAAGATCAGAGCAGAAATCAATGAAATAGAAACCAAAAGAACAGTAGAACAGATCAACGAAACTAGGAGATGGTTCTTTGAAAGAATTAACAAGATTGATAAACCCCTGGCCAGACTTATCAAAAAGAAAAGAGAAATGACCCAAATCAACAAAATCATGAATGAAAGAGGAGAGATCACAACCAACACCAAAGAAATACAAACAATTATAAGAACATATTATGAGCAACTCTATGCCAGCAAATTAGATAACCTGGAAAAATGGGTGCATTCCTAGAGATGTATCAACTACCAAAATTGAACCAGGAAGAAATAGAAAACCTGAACAGACCTATAACCACTGAGGAAATTGAAGCAGTCATCAAAAATCTCCCAACAAACAAAAGCCCAGGGCCAGATGGCTTCCCAGGGGAATTCTATCAGACACTTAAAGAAGAATTAATACCTATTCTCCTGAAACTGTTCCAAAAAATAGAAATGGAAGGAAAACTTCCAAACTCATTTTATGAGGCCACCATTACCTTGATCCCAAAACCAGACAAAGACCCCATCAAAAAGGAGAATTACAGACCAATATCCTTGATGAACATGGATGCAAAAATTCTCACCAAAATACTAGCCAACAGGATCCAACAGTACATTAAAAGGATTATTCACCATGACCAAGTGGGATTTATCCCTGGGCTGCAAGTTTGGTTCAACAACCGCAAATCAATCAACGTGATACAATACATTAACAAAAGAAAGAACAAGAATCATATGATCCTCTCAATAGATGCAGAAAAAGCATTTGACAAAATACAGCATCCTTTCTTGATCAAAACTCTTCAGAGTATAGGGCTAGAGGGTACATACCTCAATATCATAAAAGCCATCTATGAAAAACCTACAGCTGAGAGCTTTTCCCCTAAGGTCAGGAACGCGGCAGGGATGTCCACTATCACCACTGCTATTCAACATAGTATTAGAAGTCCTAGCCACAGCAACCAGACAACAAAAAGAAATCAAAGGCATCCAAATCGGCCAAGAGGAAGTCAAACTCTCACTCTTTGCAGATGATATGATACTCTATGTGGAAAACCCAAAAGACTCCACCCCAAAACTGCTAGAACTCATACAGGAATTCAGCAAAGTAGCAGGATATAAAATCAATGCAGAGAAATTAGTGGCATTCCTATACACCAACAACAAGACAGAAGAGAGACAAATCAAGGAGTCGATCCCATTTACAATTGCACCCAAAACCATAAGATACCTAGGAATAAATTTAACCAAAGAGGCAAAGGATCTGTACTCAAAAAACTATAAAATACTCATGAAAGAAATTGAAGAAGACAGAAGGAAATGGAAAAACGTTCCATGCTCATGGATTGGGAGAACCAACATTGTGAAGATGTCAGTGCTGCCTAGAGCAATCTACACATTCAATGCAATCCCCATCAAAATACCATCCACTTTTTTCAAAGAAATGGAACAAATAACCCTAAAATTTGTATGGAACCAAAAGAGACCCCGAATAGCCAGAGGAATATTGAAAAAGAAAAGCAAAGCTGGCAGCATCACAATTCCGGACTTTCAGCTCTATTACAAAGCTGTCATCATCAAGACAGTATGGTACTGGCACAAAAACAGACACATAGATCAATGGAACAGAATAGAGAGCCCAGAAATGGACCCTCAACTCTATGGTCAACTCATCTTTGACGAGCAGGAAAGAATGTCCAATGGAAAAAAGACAGTCTCTTCAACAAATGGTGTTGGGAAAATTGGACAGCCACATGCAGAAGAATGAAACTGGGCCATTTCCTTACACCACACACAAAAATAGACTCCAAATGGTTGAAAGACCTAAACATGAGACAGGAGTCCATCAAAATCCTAAAGGAGAACACAGGTAGCCACCTCTTCGACCTCAGCCGCAGCAACTTCTTCCTAGAAACATCGCCAAAGGCAAGGGAAGCAAGCGCAAAAATGAACTATTGGGATTTCATCAAGATAAAAAGCTTTTGCACAGCAAAAGAAACAGTCCACAAAACCAAAAGACAACCAACAGAATGGGAGAAGATATTTGCAAATGACGTATCAGATAAAGGGCTAGTATCCAAAATCTATAAAGAACTTATCAAACTCAACACCCAAAGAACAAATAATCCAATCAAGAAATGGGCAGAAGACATGAACAGACATTTTTCCAAAGAAGACATCCAAATGGCCAACAGACACATGAAAAAGTGCTCAACATCTCTCGGCATCAGGGAAATCCAAATCAAAACCTCAATGAGATACCACCTCACACCAGTCAGAATGGCTAAAATTAACAAGTCAGGAAACGACAGATGTTGGCGGGGATGTGGAGAAAGGGGAACCCTCCTACACTGTTGGTAGGAATGCAAGCTGGTGCAACCCCTCTGGAAAACAGTATGGAGGTTCTCAAACAGTTGAAAATAGAGCTACCATATGATCTGGCAATTACACTACTGGGTATTTACCACAAAGATACAAATGTAGGGATCCGAAGGGGTATGTGTACCCCAATGTTTATAGCAGCAATGTCCACAATAGCCAAACTGTGGAAAGAGCCAAGATGTCCATCGACAGATGAATGGATAAAGAAGTGGTATATATACACAATGGAATATTATGCAGCCATCAAAAGGAATGAGATCTTGGCATTTGCAACAATGTGGATGGAACTGGAGGGTGTTATGCTGAGTGAAATAAGTCAATCAGAGAAAGACATGGATCATATGACCTCACTGATATGAGGAATTCTTAATCTCAGGAAACAAACTGAGTGTTGCTGGAGTGGTGGGGGGTGGGAGGGATGGGCTGGCTGGGTGATAGGCATTGGGGAGGGTATGTGCTATGGTGAGTGCTGTGAATTGTGCAAGACCGTTGAATCACAGATCTGTACCTCGGAAACAAATAATGCAACATATGTTAAGAAAAAAGAGAAAGAAGAAGATAGCAGGAGGGGAAGAATGAAGGGGAGTAAGTCAGAGGGGGAGACGAACCATGAGAGACGATGGACTCTGAAAAACAAACTGAGGGTTCTAGAGGGGAGGGGGTGGGGGATGGGTTAGCCTGGTGATGGGTATTAAAGAGGGCACGTTCTGCGTGGTTATGCACAAACAATGAATCATGGAACACTACATCAAAAACTAATGATGTAATGTATGGTGATTAACATAACAATAAAAAATTAAAAAAAATAAAGAACCTGTTTCATCTGGTGCTGTTTCAGGAGATACTTTGCCCCTCTTGCTTCTTCCATCATCATGAATGACTTTCCCTGAACACTCACTGGCCTCACAGTTGAAGTGTCCCCAGGCTGGCCTTTGGGTTGTAGGATAGGCACTGTTAACTGGACGTGAGCTTTCACAAGATGGTGGCTTATTGTATATCAATTTCTAAACTTGGAAGCCACCTGTTCAGGAATCTCCTATTCCAGAGTCGTCTTATTCCACTGGGAGATCCTCCTCAGGCATGGGCCCAATTCTTTCATTTTCTACTTCGATCCCGATTCCTGGACTGTTTTTAGTAAAAAGCCTTCCAGGATGCAGTGTATTCTTTTGTTTGCCCAGGATCTTCTTCCTCCCGAGTATTTTCCCTCTCCTGAAAAACAAATCTCACTATTTGGGCCCTCCTCTTCCATGAAGCCATCCAGGTCTTTCCCTCCCCAGAACTCAAAGGTCTTTTTTCCCGATGATCTTTTGGCAATGAATCACACACGTCTCATGACTTATTCCAGTAATTGTTTTATGGCAAGCATAATATCCACTTTACCTATTCAGCCTCCCTAATTTTGATGTATGGCAGGCATCTCGGTCTGCACAAGGAGACTCTGGAATATGAACTGTATTTGGCAAAGTGGCTTTGATTTGGGCAGATGTTTTTATGTATCTATCACCAGTGTTGATCTGCTTTCCATGAAGGAAATTTGGCTGACCTTCAAAGTATAAAGATTATTGACCTTCCTTGGAAGCCAGTGGAAGTGAATTCACTATAGAATTTTTTTTTAAGTACAAATGGAGGACAATTAAATGCAGTATATTACAGTTTCCCCCCTTATCCACAGGGGATATGTTTCAAGACCCCCAGAGGATGCCTAAAACCACAGACAGTACCAAACCCTAGGTATACTATGTCTTCCTATACATCCATAAAGTTTAGTGTCTAAATTAAGCACAGTAAGATTACCAATAATAATAAAATAGAACAATTATAACAATATACTATAATAAATTTATGTGAATGTGGTCTCTCTCAAAATATCTTATTGTACTGTAGTCACCCTTCTTGTGATGTTTGATGATAAAATGCCTACAGAATGAGATGACATCAGGTGAGTAGGCATCGTGACATAGTGTTGGGCTACTGTTGGCCTTCTGGCGATTGGTCAGGAGGATCATCTGCTTCCAGGCCGGATGGCATGGGTAACTGAAACCACAGGTAACAGGTACTGTAGTGACACAGACTTCCCTGTGTTATACATCTCTTCATAGAATAAGCGTGGTTCCCTTTCTTCCACATGACTTTCTCTGCAGCATTTTACCACCGAATGATGACTCCCTTACAACTCAAGAAATGTTTAGGCCTACTTCTTAATAATCACTTGCTGTAAGAATAAGGAGAATTCAACATTCTCAGATGAAAGACCAGCTGGATGAAATCATGTGCCATCTATCCCAACCAAGCATGCAACTCTCCAGGTATCATCAGATGAAACAAACATGTCAATCAAGCAACCAACCAGGGAGATCATCTTCTTCTTTGGAAAATAATTGTATTGCTTAGCAACACGTAAGTTAATGCGTGAATATCGTTTTGGGTATTGTGACATTTTCAAGCCTCATACAGCCAAATAAACCAGAAGGCTACCCATCTGAGTCAATGCTAGCTTATCATTTAACATCTGCAAACTTCTATTGCTGGATCTGGCCGGAAAGTACGGGTGGAGACACAGGGAGGCAGCCAATAACCTAATTATGTATGTGGCTTATTGACTTGTCAAAAGAAGAAAAGTAAGTCAATCATTCGTATTAGTTTGGTAGACTGATTCTAAAGTCTGAGGACTTCTATTAGAACTGCTAAATTAGGGACTAGGTTGGCAATGGTTTCCAAAGGAAAAACCCTTATTGGAGAGAAACCATTGTGCCGACTTGTTTTATTGTTTGTATGTTTCACAGTAAAATGGTTTATATTAGGAGGCGCAAAGCCATCACAATGTATGCTTTTGTCTGTGTAAAAACATTTATCAAGTTAATGGATTCATGACTTCCTCCATTCCATGACTTCAAGTGTTTTGTGCAGAGACTTGAAAAACTGTAACTTTGAATAATAGAAATTAGACCATGATTCTGGAGACCTGGGTTTCTGTTCAACCGATTTAGTCTTCCGTATTTGTTGACAGTGACCTGAACCACTGAAATGTGCTAAGTAATGACTTTGTATTTGTGAAGAGCTAAGTACCCTGATGTTCTTTTTTTAAGCAAATAAGCTGAGACAGAAATAATATATGGTGTCCTGTTAGGTCTCAATGTCCAGGGAAAAGATCACCTCCAAGAACCTTGCCTACAACACAAAAGAGTCTCTACTTAACACAAATCGCATGGTCTCTTTTCTAGTTGTTGGGTCACAAGTGGCTGAGCCTTTTGAGTTTGCAAATAAAGTCCATCTTGATAAATTAGGTTAAAAGTGGGAGAATGTTCACAGACTGGGAACGTCAATTCAGCTCTCGGCAGGTGCAAGTTGAAAGTGCCTTTTTGCAGAAAGCCCCCACCAGCTCTGCACCTGCTCCTTGGAGAAGGAACCAAGTATTATAAGGGCTGCCACGGGAGAAATGACTTCGCAAAATCACAAGCAGGATGTGGCTGTTTCCCCTCTAAGAGGGGCATGTTTGTGCCCTCTCAATTATACCTACCCAACCTAATGGGAGGCTCTATGTGAGAGTGCCCAAAGTGTGATTGTTAAATACCCGCAAGGATGCATTATTACTTAGATTCTATCAAATAAACCCAAGCAGAGGAAATGTGCAAACATTACTGTTTCAGCTAATAGTTTACCCTTTTCCTTGAGGCCATGCTGAAGATGAAGAGTAAAATGAGAATAAATGTGACCACTAACGTAGATGGGGAGTGTTGAATGGGTCCGGTTGACAGAAAAAGAACACTAGAAAATCATGGGCTAGAAATGCAGCTGGGAAGTTAAGAAGGCCGGTACTCGGTGCTCTAGGGAAACCGGGTTCCTCTTCTACTTGGTGAGTTGTCTTGTGTCCCTACCCCCACATCCCCCCCAACCAGGTGGGACAATCATTGACGTATTTGGGAAGAGGAAGTCACTTCAGGGATATAGTTCTAGGAGAAATGAAAGTTATTATGTGCAAGTGTTTGACTTTGAAGGGGGGAAGGGTGGTTGACAGGACAGGAACTGCTGTGTACATTTCCTCTTCCTGTTTCCTTAACTGATGTCCTCAGGCATCTCTCCGTGGCAGCGGCGGGCGGCGGGGGTGGGTATTTTCTACTGCCTTCTTTTTAGCCTCCTTCATCTGGTTTATATGGCACCTGTAGCCAGGAAACATCTGTCTAACAGGGACGGGATTGGGGTTACAAGAGTTTGCTACAGAGTGTATTAGAGTGAGGTTCTTCACAGAAATGAGTTTTGAGAGGCTGGCATCAGTGTTGACTTAAAAATTCTGATCTCACACGTTCATTTTTCCTAACACTGAAGGGTCCTGTTTCTGGAATCTCAAACCTTTGGGCAAAACTCAAAATTGCAGAGTGGATGGAAATCACCTCTTATTTTAAAGGCTCACATACACTTTAGAGAAGCAATTTTTCTAGCCCTGAACTTAAGGAAAATATTATTATTCTCTTACACTTTTGTTTATTACTATAAACAAGCAACTTCATTTTAACATTTACTCTTTATTGTGTCGCATGAAGTACCTATGTAATGCAAGTTATGTACTGTACTAAAATACCTATATTTCCAAATAACATTATATGGTGTAGCCCACAGTCTCTGCAGAAGCATCATGAGTAACCTGTGCCCTTATATTTAACAATCCATTGTTGGGTGCTCTGAAAAGTATGCTAACAGATGAAGAAAAAGAAATAAAGCTAAGTATGAATACACTTTTCCAAACATATACATACGCAGCTTACAATGGAACCCCAATGGAGACAAGTCAAATGACAACATCTGATGTAGTATCTATAAAATGTAGACTCTGCAATAAAAAGCCAAAGGCACATAAAAATATATTTTAACTTTAAAAATAACTTAGTTACAGTAATACTTTGCTTGTGTCTTACCAACATGTAGCTGACGGTCAAAATTGCGCGATATAGATATAATATATAGGGATATATAAGAGCTATGAGAAAATCCCCCAAACCCATAGAGTTGTTCAAATGTGAGAACAGAGAACAGTTTTAACACTGAAGAATTTGCTATGATGAGCCCAAATAACGTAATATAGAAAAGAGTCTAGAAAAAAAGGCTTAGGTGTTAAATAAATTTTGACTTCTTGCTCAGAAAATGCTGGAGTATTGTCAAGTTCTTTAACGTGACTTGAGCAGCCCTTCGTAGCTAGTGCCAATCCTGGCCGAGCCAGAGTTCTTACGTTTCTGGAAATAAAAAATGTGAGCTGAACATCAGCAATACCCGCCGAAAATGGGTTCTGAATGACTCACTTCCTTTCTGCCAGGACGTTTTTTGTTTTTGTTTTTGTTTTTGTTTTTTGCCTTTCTGTTTTTGCAAACAGGGCATAATAGGTACAAAAAATATTTCGTAGGAACATTATCTTAGAAAACCCATCACACAAACTGCACACATAGCCAGTGAAGCTCTTCTCTTCGACTGTGGTTTAGTTTAGTTTTTATTTTTTGATACCTTTTCCCCCCAAAGGCCAAGAGTCGGCGGTGTCCGTTACTTATTTTTATCCATGACATTCAGCACCTCATCCAAAAAGGAGGGCCCCAGATCGAGCTGTAGGGAGAGGAGGGAACCTGTGAGGTCGGAGAGGGACTCCTCCGACTTTGTCTTCTCCTTGACAAGCTGGCATGGGGCGGGATGGTCAAACATGTCCTCAGCCGGCCAGTCGGGGTACTGTTCGGAGAGGCTGGAGGAGTGGCTGTCCCTGCCCTGGCTGGACTGCGACGCGGAGCCGCTGGAGCCCCACGAGACGTCTCCCTGGTGGCCCGTCCCGTTCCCCAGCAGACTGCTCTTCTCCGGGGCCTTTTCCTCCACGACCGGCTCACAGCTAAGCCGGGGCAGCTTGGCCGGCCCAAAGGACTCCTGTTTGGAATGAAACGTCACCGGCGACAGCAAGGGCAACATGAGCGCCTGCGACCCTCCGATGGTCGGGAGGGAGATGGCGTTTTTGAGCACGGGGGAGGGCGTGTCCGTGAACACGGAGTCAGAGGTACTGTTGGCCCGCAGGAACTCGCTGTGCCCCGGGAACGGGCCCAGGCGCGCTCTCTCCTGGTTTCCTGGGAGCAGCTCGTAGTTCCCTTGCAAGAACGAGATGTCGCCGAAGACGTCATGCTGGCCTTCTTTGCCGATGTGAATGGTGTGGCGGAAGTCTCCGAGGGGAGGGCTAATCATATCGGGGGACAAAATGTCCCTCAGTTTAAATTTCTTGCCTTTCTTGTTATTGGCAGCTTTTAGGTAAATCGGGGTCTTGGCTGGCATTTTGGAATTGGAGAATGTCTACTTTGAGAAAGGGAAAAGGGCCACTTTCTTCGAAGGTGTTAGGTTTCCGAAAATCCTTTCTGATAGGATCTGTCACATCATTTTTTTTTTCTCAAGTAGCTTCCAGAAGTGGCTGGGAGATGAGCGGGGTTTAAGAGGCCTTCCTGCAGTTACAGCCAAGGAGGGGCGTCCTGGAGAGCCAGGGACATCATCCAACCCCTTCCACGACGAGGAGAAACCTGGAAAGGAAACCAGAGCAGGTTATAGTTGCTGGTCCTTCGGGGTTCACTGGGGCCTGCCTTCTTCACAAGAGCCTGTGAAAAGCCAAGCTTGATTTTGTCTTCTCCCTCTATCAAGGAGGATAAAAACTTGAATCTTCGGATAAAAACTTTAATCTTTGGGTCTTTTACTAAGGCTCCACTAATCTTAGTCTTATTTCAGGGGGAGAAAAAAAAAAAAAAGGAAAGAGATTGAAAAACCTCATACCTATGACATCAGCACTTTTTAAACATGGTCATGGACACAATTTTCTGCACATGTCTAAGATTTTAGATTTTTCCTCTATCATAAGAATGGCTGTCAGCACATGACCAGAGTGATTTCAGCTCCTTAGATACAAGTGGATTTGCTTTACAATGTGTTTTCTCTTTTGTCTGGTGTTCACGCTAGCAAGACTGACAGTATTTTGTTGTTGAGTCCCGTGTCTAAATAAAATTAATGCAATACAGTGAATAGTCTTATAAGCAAAGGGACTGGAAATATTTACTAAGTGACAGTGGCTATTTATGCAGCGAACTGCATTCTTACACATGAGAAAACAGGGATTTGGGGGTCAAAAAATTAATCACCCTTTCTCAATCACCTACAGTCAGTAAATAGAAGAGCTGCAGCTGGAATCAGGTTGTGGCACGGAGAACTGGGCGGTCAAGGGTTTCAGGACTTGAGTCCTTCTGAGATGGAAGCAAAATAACAAAACTGCTTCTTTTCACAGAAAAAAAAAAAAACAAAACAGCGTGATCATCTATAACAGGCTGGGTCTTCACTTGGGAATACTTTTGGAATATTTACTGGTAAAGCACATATCCTCTCTCTGGGGTGGGCGGAACCCCAAGGAAACCTCCGTGATAGGGCTCCTGGTGTTAATGCCTTTGTGGGCACAACCTGGGACTTGCTTCTAACCTACAGAATATGGCAAAGGGGATGGGACATCCCCCTGGGTAGGTTGTATTATGAAACAGTCCATCTTAGCAGACTGAGAAAGACTCCCTTCACTGGCCTTGGGAAGGTAAGCTGCTGTGCTGAGGGAGGGCTGACGGAGATAAATTCTGCCAACAACCTGTGGGAACTGAAAGTGGATTTTCCCCCCAGTTGAGCCTCTGATGACACTGCAGCCCTGACAGCTGGCTCACTGCCTGATGAGACCCTGGAGCGAAGCCCTGCCTGAACTCCTAACCCACAGAAACTGTGGGGCAATCTCTAGGGGGTGGTGTAAGCCACCGAGCTTGTGGTCATGTGTTACCAGCATGGAAAACTCACACACCCTCCTCACATGTGCTACTTAACACAATCAGAAGTGCTAAGCTAGGAGGTGTGGGGCTCCAGGTTCTCATCCTACAGAGGAGAAACTCTTCGTCTCTTAAAAATAATCCTCTAACTCTTCAGTCACACCGGCTGACATGGGGAAGTTAAAACCTTTCCCATAGCGGGAATTCCTGAAATGCCTCGGCTAAGACCTCTCTCATCAGGCTCTCCTCCCATCGGCAGCAGAGCAAATAGATAAATATATCAATCAATACTCAAAGGGCTGAGTCGGGTGGTGGCTTGAAGGGAGAGCCAGTCACATTCGCTTTGTAGCAGCCAGAGGCCGTCTGTGTCTGCTGCGTACTTCTTTCCTTTTGGCGAGAATTTTAAATCCATTTCCCCGAAGCGGGTGGAAAGAACTGTGCCCTGGCACCTGCTGGCAAGGTACCAATTAGCTCTGTTTGGGAACTGGCTTGTACCCAGGCTCGACAAGGTGGAGAACGATGAGCTGGAGAGGCCCACCATGCCCTGGCTTTGTGTGTGGGGAGGAGGCCCAGGCAGTGCGCAAGGCGGACTGTATCCGGAGTTCACTAACCTAGCCGTCACCTGGGACCACACACTTGCCATCTTTCTTTTCTATTTAGTCCTGATCTTGGCTCCAAAAGCTCCCCGAGGTGTTCTGCTGTAGCCACACAAAGGTGCCCCGAGCTTCTGCTTCCCACTTGAGGTTAGGATCCCAAGGAAACACCGTGTTACTAACAAGAGGTGCTTGATATCAAAGAAGGGGACATGCGTGTGTAAGAAGCCAGTCTGGTGGGTCCAGATGTTCTCTCAATGTTCACTCGAATTTGAGTCTGGTGGCAGTCACAGATGTTACAAATCCAAAGCCTTGGATCCCAACATCAGAACCTCCTGGTAACTGTCTAACAGCCCGGGGCCCCTGCCACCTGGGGTAGCTGGCCTTGCCTTCCTGCGCCTCTGGGCACAGCATGGTGGATGACAACCTGCAGGGACCACCGGGGAGCCCAAAGAAGGTGGGAGGCAGCCCGAGGGACAGGTGCCCACCAGAGTGGTGTCCTCAGCACACACGGCCAGGACAACAGCTGCCGGGGAAAGATACAGTGTGTCCACCATAACCCAGGGGCAAGTGAGGGCTGCCCGTGGTCAGCTGGTGGAGTCAGGGTTATGCAAGGCCAGAACCCGAGGCAGAGCACTTCAAACTATGCAGAAAAATACCATGTAGATGCAGCCAGCAAACAGTTCCCTGCCCTGCTGACGGCATCCCGCACCATCGCCCTGCACTTGAACAAGGACTGGGTGAGCTGGGGAGAAGGGAGAGGAAACACTTGTGCCTGGAAGGCTGGGCGGGGGGGGGGGGGGGGGGGGGGAACGCCCAGCCCTCCTTCCCTCCCCGCCTGGCCACAGCCTTGACCATGACCACGGCCACTGCCATGGGCACTGCAAGCCCTTCGCCAGAGGCTGGCTCAGCCTGGTCGAAGCTGGGTTTTATGTCAGCGGCACGGACACAAAGGTGGGAAGGAAGCGACAAAAAGTAAGGAAAGGCTTGGTGAGTGAAGGCCACAAGGGCTACAGGCAGAGACTGGAGTGGGAGAAGAGAGAAGATCCTGTAAAAGGCGTTTTTCTTTCTATAAATGTTTATATAGTGTTTACTGCCTGACAGGGATGTAGGCTTCTAGGACTTTGCAAACAATAATTTGTACTGAATTTCTACTATGTCCCCATTCTATGGGCTCCCAAATACACTGGGAAAAAAAATTTTTTTTAAGAATTTGGGACAAAAATGTCAGTTTTACAACTTCAGATGGGTTGCTATTTGCAATGAAATGCTGGGGAAATGGAACTCCGACCCCATCCCTCTCTCTTATCTGTCCTTCTCCAGCTCAGGGGCAACCATGCTTGATCCCACAGATCACAATCTATTAAGGAGGATGTCTTACACTGGCTGCTTCCTCCCCTCCTTTTTGGATATTCTGGGCTCCCAGGCTTATCAGCCGATGGACATCAATGCCTCCCTTTCCCTTCCTGGCCTGACTATTCTTTCCACATCTCCTCTGCCTCCGCTAATACAGAAACCTAACACACAATTTCTTCAGCGGAAACAAAGTGGCTGGTCCTGGGGAGGGTATGCGCACACTCCTGGGAACCACCAACACTGAGAGCCTCTCTGTGTTCTGGGCCCTGTTCCAACCTACCAGCTCATGCACAAGAACCCACGAGGCTGCTACTGTTAAAAGCCCCATTTTACAAATGACACACTGAGGTACAGACCATGAGTCTTGGGTCCCTTTGCCAAGGCTACGTGGCTATAAGGCTCTAAGCCAAGTGGCCAGGCTCCAGAGAAGAAGGTCCCGACACTGAATAAACACACTTGCTGGGAGTTCATAGTCAGCTCCCCAGTTAGGAAGGGGGTGCATCCCAAAGCCTGTTCAAGATACAAATGTGTGATAACACACTGGGCTGATAAGTGCAGACCCCCATGGTGGGAGCCCCAAGAGATCCCACCTGGGTGGCAGGTGGTTTGGCAGTATCTATCAAAACTGCAAATCCCATGCCTTCAACACCAGAATTCTACTTACAGAGATTTATCCACTTACATAATACATGTACAAGATTATCAATCCCGGGACTTACACCAGTCTGGAGTTGGAAACAACCTAACTGTCCACTGACAGAGGAGAGGACTGGTTAGATTGAATTAAGGTGCATCCAGTACAAATGAGTATTATACAGGTCTTAAAAAGGATGAAGCAGTTCTTTGTGTGCTGATGCAGAAAGAGCTCAAAGATATCCATCTTTGAAAGAAGAACAGGTGCCGAAGTACATAGACACACTTGTCTCGGCTTGCATCTCTGTAAAATCTCTCTGGAAGCATTCACAGGAAACTAATAATGGTGCCGCCCACAGGGAGGAGTGGATGGAATACGACAGAGGAGGGCGGGCGAGAAACTTCTCACTGTACATCTTTTTATGATTTGGGGTTTTTGAACCATGTGAATGAATTAGCAATTAGCTATTAAAAAAAAAAATGTGCTGCTTAGGGCTCAGGCTGCACCTTGGAGAGAATTTTAAATATAGGTCCCGAAAAGCCTACTGAATCTGACTTACTGGATCATAATGCAAACAATTCCGTGGCAGTTGTGTTCAAAAGGCCAAATCTAGGGTGGCAGCTTGTGTGTGGGTAAGACCTCACGAGGGGGCTGCCCTTGTCTCACTGAAGCGTGGCCAAGGGATGATCACCCCTTGCTGCAGGGACCAGGCATTCACGCTTAAGAGGGAGCATCAGGGTTATTTGGCAGAATGGAAAAGCCCTCACGAGAGAACGGTTTTTAGTCAGAAAGCAAGGAGAAAAGGCAAGAGGCAAGAGGCCTAAGGACGCAGCAAGGGTCCACATGGAAGAGGCGCTGGGGTTGGGCATACAGCTCCTGTCCGGATGGCAGCTAGTGACACACACAATGCTCTACGATGGGATGGTTCTAAATGCCCAACACGAAATCCCGTCTCTGCTCACCGTTTTCAGAAAAGGAGACCTGGGCTCCGCAGCTGACCGACGCGGCAGTAGGCAGAGCAAGGATGAATCCCAGTGGGGCAGCCTGGGTCAGGCTGTCGCCTGAGCGGCTTTGCCCTCTGCCCAGGAGGTGGGCCCGCCTGCTGTAGGGTGGGGTGGGGGACGGGGAGGAGGGGCTTACGGGCCAGATGTGAACTACTCCACCAGAACTGGTGAGCAGGCCCTCCGGGTGTTCCACAGGCCAAACGAAGAGAACCGTTAGCCTTTTTCTCTCAGGCAAGACTCTACCAACCATCGTGACCACGTGGTACGGATGCTGCCCGCCCACACTTGGGGGGCTCTCTGGGCTCTCCAGCTTTCTTGTATTGCCCTCATTCCTGTACTCCCACTGTCTTTCTCAAATCCAAAGACAGAAAGTCAGAGAGAAGGCAGGAAGGCACGAAAGAAACAGAGGAAAACAGAAAGAAATCTTCCTATGTGTAGCCCTTTCTCAAAAACCCTCCCCTTGACCCTGAAATCTGAACTCTCCATGATTGCTAATCCCTCTCTCGGCATTCTTGGATCACTATTTGCTCTTCTTTCCCCCTTTGATGACACTTGAGATAATATTCATCTCGTAAATTAGATCCCTTAGAAAACAAAGGTCCCAGTGCCTGGGCACTGGAACAGGACAGATTTGCCAACAAAAGGGGTCAACTCCCCGGGCAGTGGCTTGTCACCCTCTCTCAAGGTGAGAGAGAACGTCCGGCAGATGTGGGGGCATGGAGTCCAGCTGCAAATGCACAGGCCCCCGCTTACAGGAATTTATGAGACATCCAGGGGTTCCAGGATACAAAAGGTCTCGAGGGAAGTTTAAAGTCATGGTTTTGTTAAGAATGGCAGTGTTGGAGTGTCCTTCTGGCCTTAGGCTAGCCATTCCATTTTCTGGTGACTGAATAAAGTGTAAGTGACAGTGTTAATAAGAGAAATCATCACAGCAGGGATAATTCAATGAACAAAAGAAAGAAAACCCCAAAGCGGCCCTTTGATTCATTTCCTTACCATCCGTTTGGTAAACAGAATGATGCCGAAAAGACCAAAGCAGGGCAGTGGCCAGGAGGTGGGGGGAAACAGGGTTCGTTAAGAAGTGACACACGAAAAAATCAGTTCCTGAATCACTTAAGAGTTGACTGGACTGGCAACTCATCTGAAAAGAACAAAGAGGTTTAGATTTTTAAAATCACATTTATTTTAAGAAAGGAATGTTTGGTTGGTCCACTAATTATTTTTAGAGTAATTCTTAGTGGAGAGAGAGAGGGTAAAAAAGTTCTTGCAGCCTACGAAATAGGTTGCAAAGTTAATCTGAAACACACATGTATAAAAACAGGGACAGGTGGGGGGTGGGGAAACCATCCCGAGGGACCTTCGGGCTTTTTCCTTTCTTCTACTTTCGGGAAGTGACTGTGTGTGGACTTCCCCTTGCTTGCTTCGTTGTCACATCCTTCAAGGACATCCTAGCTTCTGACCACTCTTCACTCTGCCTCCCTTCTTCCTGGCATCAAGACCCAGCACTGCCACACCACCGGGGCCTCAAGCAGAAATATGAAACAGGTCCTCCTTCAAGTCTGAACCATCAGTCCCAGGGACGGATGATGACCCAGTTAAGAACCTCTCCACCCCCAAACATCTTCAGGGTATTTCTCTCTGCCACCAACAAGAAGATGCTACTGTGATAAGGCCCGGAAAACTGTATTTGACCCTGGACTCCACACTTTATTGATTTTTAAAATTATCTATTTATTTTAGAGAAAAGAGTGAGAGAGAGCAGGGGGGAGGCCCAAAGGGAAAGGGAGAGAGGGTCCCAAGCAGACTCTGAGCTAAGTGCAGAGCCCAGCGCGGGCTGGATCTCATGACCCTGAGATCACGATCTGAGCTGAAACCAAGAGCTGGACGCTCAGCAAACTGAGCCACCCACGTGCCCCTGGACTCCACACTTTAGAAGGGATAAAGAATACCTGAAACATGTTCCTATATGTTCTAAGGAGTCCAACAGGGAGACAAAGAACTTGGTCGTGACATGTGAGAAGCTGAAGGAGGGGAGCAGCTGAAAGGAAACTCAGACGGAGGGGAAAACAAATCTTTAGGAATCTGAAGGATTCATTCAACTGTAATAGAAAAGGGATTAACTTGTTCTCTGAGGCCCTAGGATTATTGGGCAGAAGATACAAGGACCTAAATTTTGGCTTCTCATTTGAAGCCAGGTTTCTCAAAGATGGAGTGGGTGGCTGTGGGATGTGTGATCAAGGTCTGGGGACATCACAGGGAACAGCCCTGATCCCAGGCCTCCTCGGTGGTGCGTGGCGGGTGCCTGCTCATTCTCAGGATACTATCACTGCCAACTTCCTCATGGCCTCCTGTCACATTTGCCTGTCAAAACGCTCACAGACTTTACCTAGAAGACTGTCCATTTGAAGATGGCCGTGTTTTTACTAATATAGGGATGACAAGCCAACCTCCTGGATCAGAAACACTGAAACATTACCACAGTGTGGGCACCCATGCCAGTCCTTCTGCACACCTCTGTAGGAAGGCTTCTCTGAATCAAAAAATTTGAAAGTCATGCAAAAAAAAAAATCAGTGTTAGAAGCTTCACATTGATCTTCAATCAAAATATAAGACAGAAAAAAAAAAATGTAACCAGAGGAACACCCAATAAACAGCATCCTGAAGGGATGCTTTTCATATTTTTAGTCTATTTACTCCACCCAGGAGAAGATAAGAAGATGCCATTTCTATTTTTAGATTCTTATCCCGTCCCATATCATCCAAGCTGAGGATGACACAGCTACACGCCGAAGACAGTGAAACTCCCCGAGCTCCACCCCCAGCGGCTCAGCTTTCATGCAAATGAACTTACAGCCAGACTGAGCAAACTCTATTTTATGGACCCACTCAGAAAAGTCTGATACATCTCACCTTCACTTATTTATAAACGGACTTCTCGTTTATGATTCAGCAACAGCTTGTATTTATTTTTCTTTTACGACCTGCTTTATAGAAACCCACAAAATACCATATGGGAGACTCACTGCTAATTCATGTATACGCCTCACATTTATGGTATCTAATTGTACTAGTTGAAAGATTTTTTAGAAGCAAAACTGGAAGACGGCACCTCCACCTCGAAAGTCTGCACTTCTGAAGACGGGCCATTACACACCCTTCCTATTAAAATCGGTTACTGGGGAGGACTCAATATGAGACATTGATCCTCGGGTGTTGTAGTAAGGCAGGAGGAGAACAGGTTCTCTCAAAATGCCTGGCTCACTTGTCACAACTGGTTTCGTATGGGGGCACGGTCTCAGGGCTGGGAGGACCAGGGCAGTTTGGCAGATGTGAATCAAATGACGCCATTACTGTGAACTGCTCACGTGCTTCCATAACTAATGGATCCCACCTCATCTGCGAAGCTGCAACGACATTATCAATATGGAAAGAGAATTTGGCCCCCAAGTTTAGGCCCCTTGATTACTCTATTTCTCTAATAGGGTGAAAGGACACATAATGGGATTTTCCACGTTATTCTCCCAACCTACTCCAGCCCTTGATAATCATTCATTCTCAGTGGATGGGCTGAAATATGGCTTCTCCACCTCATACCAGCACTGGGATATTTGGAAGCCAGCAGTGGCCACTCCATCCTCCCCCCACTTTCAAGGCAGGCTCCCCTGTGTTATTTGTATAGAAATATCTGTACACAAATGTTTGTTCAAGAAATGAATGAACGTCCCCTCAGACCAGGTTGAGAGCTCGTCTATGGACACAAACTGGATCTTCTCTTTTTGCCTCCCGCTACACAAAGCACGCAGTGAACACCAAGTCAAGAAGTTTTTAAATCCATAACCCCTGCTACCCCTTCCATCATGAGGGATGAGTTGGTTTGCTCCCAAGTGCCATCCCCCAGTCCAAGTCTATAGGGGCTCCTCAAGGAAGTGGCAAATTTGAAATGCCTGTTTCTCTAAGGGATTTACACTTGTGAATATGAATGGCTAACATGTGAGTGTTTGCTATGGGCCAGGTTGGGTATTGGAACACACCTCTTAGGAAGCAATCTTAGATTATGCCCGTATCTCAGGTAAATCAGCCAAAGCCATGGAAGAGCTGAGATTTCAGCCACCGCTGGACTCCAGTCCGTGCTCTTAATTGTTGCTGGTTGGCTAACGTGACAACTCGCATGCAAGTGAGTTTAGAATGGAATGGCCACTGCAGGTTACCTGCCTCGAGGTCTGACCGGACAAAGAAGAAATGATACACTATGATCTCAACATCAGTGAGAGGCAGAGATAGTAACTGCACCTTGTCAGGAACCAAGAATGAATAAAATGGTCCTAGACACCAGCCAAAAGAATTTTGTCAAAAAGAATCTCAAAAGGAATTTGACTTGATGTAAAAGAAAAGCCAAAAGATTAAAATTTTGCAGTAATGAAAGCCCCCTGAGGCTCGAGGAGAAAAACAAACATCCTGTTCTAGAAAACAGCATTCAGCCCCGTTAATTCTTTTCCCAGAGGAAGCACGTGCACCGGGCCTCGCACAACCACCACACGGCTTTCACAGGGGACAATGGCTCCCTTCCCTCACTGGGGACACTTCACTTCCCCCGCAACTTTCTGAAACTAAGAACCCTGTGTTCCTTATGTGGAATGTCCTCCCACTTTCTTACCATCAACCCTACTCATAACATCCCCCAAGATCCGCTTTAGTCACTTCCTTCCCAGAGAAAATTCTCTTACTCACCTCACGTAATCCAGGCTCAGTACTGCACTGGCGAAGGCTTTCTGAGGACTCCTAGCGAGCCTATTATTTGTTTTTTTTTTTTTTTTTTTTCTGGTTTTGTGATTTTATGTCCGGTATCTCCAGGTAGGTGCTAAGCTCAGTAAGAATGAGGTAGGCAAAGGTGTTATGAGTAAGAGCTACTATTGATAAAAATCTCCTCTTTATGATGGATTCCCAACAGAGCCTCCTTCTGGGCAATGAACACCCGAGGCCCTCAAATATTATTGAATAAACCCTTTTAGTTTTCCCTCTGTCCATCCCTTAGGCCCTGAGTCTGCAAATTATAGTCAGTGGGCCAAACCCAGACCTTGGCCTGTTTGTGTAAATAAAGTTTTATTAGAACACAAGTATGCCCATTCATTTATAGGTTGTCTATAGCCCCCACCCAGGCGACATTTGGCAATGTCCAGAGATATTTTTGATTCTCACGACCGGGAGTGGTGGTGCTACTGGCATTTAGTGGGTGGGGCCGGGGAGATGCTCAACATTCTACAGTGCACAGGACAAACCCCCCCCCCCCCAAACAAAGAATTATCTGGCTCCAGTTCTCAGTAGTGCTGGGGTTGGGAAACCCTGTTAGAGATGCTTTTACAAGACAAGGTCCGAGTTGGGTAGTTATGGACGGGCTACGTGGCCCTTTAGGTCTGAAATATGAACTGACTCTTTACAGAAAAAGTCTGAGCCCCCGCCTTAGATACAGCATTTCCACAGGGTTGGATGGTTGTTGTCCATCCCCCAACCCTTAACAGTCCCCCTACAATCACAACCCTGCCCGGGGCTTCAACTATCCCCTCTAGTGATAACTTCCAAATCAGTGTGTCTTTAGCCCACACGTAATTTTAGTCTCGAGTTAACTACTCAAGGTAGCTCTGCAGACCACGGCCAGTCGATGACAAGATGAGGAAAGAAATCAAAAGTGAGCTACTAGAAACTCTTCTGACATTGCTGTAACCATCAAGGACAGGACTGGTGGATCTTTCTCCCTGGATAGGCTACTGACCAGTTTGGGAGCTGGGTGTGGGCCCAAGGCACTCGTGGTGCACACAGTATCAGTACACAGTGGATTGGAAATTGTAAAACAAACACAAAGAAAACACTGCTCCTTCACAGACAGCATTGGACTTTTCTCCCCTGGTCTTTTTAGACGTCACCTGGCTCCCCGCCGGGCACTGCCTATTCAACTTGTGCCATCTTTCCTCCTGCCTCCCTAGCACAAGCCTCCTGTACTCTCCTCTTGGTAAACGGTAGGAAGTCACCCAAATCCCAAACCCAGCTGTCATCCCCAACTTCTTCTCCTGCCTCATTCTCCACATCAAGGCCCAGTGCTGTCTCCCCTCGTCAACCCCAAGGCCTCAGCCTTTTCTAGGCCTCAAGATGGCTCTCTTGCATAAGGGCATTTGCCACCCCATGGGTCTCCCTGCCTCCGACCTTGTCTCCTTGCGTGAGCCAGCTACAATGCCCAAGTGACCCTGTCACTCTCGGGCTTCAGTGGCTGGCCCACCTTTACAGCCTGGACATAAAACAACTCGTGTGAGGCCCACTTTAGCAGTCAGGGTCCTGCCCACCCCCGCAGCTAATATTGCTGGCCGGCTCCCCCAGGGCCTCTTACACAGAGCTGCTACGGTACCTTGTTTATACCTCAAACCCACCAGCTATGACACCTGCTGCAGTCATTACTGGGTCTCCCACTAGGCTGCCTTCTTCTGGGGAGAGACAACTAGATTTAATTCATAGTTGGCACTGGACACGTTTGCTGAATGAACAAATGAGAAAGTTTGAAAGAGACTGCCTTGACTTTCTTCCCTGCCCGTCCTGTTGGCAATGCAAGATGGAGTCTTTCTAGGACTCCTACAGGAAAAAAATAAAATAAAATCATTTAACAACGGAGCTGTGGCCTCTTGTGGCAAAGGCTTTCTTTCCTTTTTCCGTCTGTAAGACATTTTAACCTTTCCCTATCCATGCAGAGTAAGAGTCTTACAGCCTACCAATGCAAGTCCCAGTAATTCTCTAGGCTCTTACAGATCTTTGGCATTAAGGCAGAGAATATTTGTCATCGTGCTATTTGAAAGGGAAAGGGCTTCTATCCTTGACTGCAATATGCAAATAGGGTCTCAGAGAGACAGGCAAGACTCAAGAATAAATTGACAATACATGCCCCTGAATGCAGACTCGCTAGTTACATTTAAGTCAGTCTTTTAAAGAATGAGGCCCTGGAGAAACAATGAGCTTGCCCTCCTGACCTTTCCTCTCAAAAGGAAACAGGTTAAGGGGAAATTTGGATTATTTGGCCCAAGACGTACAAAGAAACCTCAAGAAACTCTAATGGACATTCTCCAGAAAAGGGTTGCTTTGAATAGCAATGTGGGACTAGCACAGAGCAGGTACTTGAGAAAAACACCTACCGAATGAACGAACATACTGGCAAACACAACAACAGGAGACCGAGCCGTGGTTCTAGGCCTTAGCGGAGAAGACACCTGGGCTAAAACTTGGAGCTTGGCTTGCAAGCTCCTTGTAGAACTCCAGACGCACGTGGGTGCCAGTTGCCTTCTGCCTAAATGGAGATTATTACCCCAAACCTGCTTCTCTTAAAGGGGCTTATAAAAGCTGAGTGCTGTGCAGACACCAAGCATCATCTTTACACCAAATGAAAAACCAGAACACTACTAGATTCAATATGAAGGAGGGGAGGCATTCTCTTAACAAAATAACAACTTTCATTTTCTCCTTACATGTTGTCTGTAGCAGTCATCGATAAAATGGTTTATGTCCACCCTGTGAACAATCTCCACAACTGGAAGGAATTCCCACCTCCAGCTTGCTCAGAGGATAATTCCTTACTCTGACAAGGGGCTAACTTCCCCCTTGAATGTACAAGCATCCTTCCTCTCCATGTCCAAACCTCTCAGCCTTAAGAACAAATGGGACTTCTTGGAGTTGGGCAGATTACTATCAACTGCTACTGGTCAGATAAAGAAAAATGTAAGAGCTTCCAGTTATTTTCTTTAAATATCTGATAAGCTGTCAAGTGGGAGGGAATCTGTATGGTCCCAAGGACAGAACTAGGCATGTGATGAAAGTTCATGGCGAGGCCAGGTGGGGCTGTCTTTGAGGAAGAAGTCTAAAACAACTTGAGAGTTAATCAGCTTGAAGAAAGGGAGAGGCTTTCCCCGCTTCGCTTCGTCTGAGTTCCCAAGTCAGGATCCCAGAGGGGAGGCAGAGACAAGCATTCCTGCCTGGGGAAGTTAGGGGAGATCTCCTCTAGGCCACGCTAACTTAAAGGAGCAGTCCCTGGCAAGTGCATGCAAGCTCCAGACACGCAGAGAGGATATAATCATAGATTTGTGTGGAAGATTTATCTATCCTTAGTATTACAAAGTACTTTATGACGGTGGTTCTTCATACCGCGTTCCCTGGAACGCTCGGAGCTAAAGGCAGGCACCCCTGGGCCACTGGTGGAGGGAAGGGAGACTGAGAAAAGTAGGGCCAACTTCCCTACCCGTTCCTTCCTCCTCTTTCACTAAAAAAATTCTAAAATCTGTTAATAGACTGGGTTTACATTAAGATTGTCTTTCTTTGCTTTGGCTAAAAAAAAAAAAAAAAAAAAAGCTTGAAAGAGAACGGGGCCAAGGGGGAGGACTCGTTTTCTGTCACTCAACTCTTAGGGCCTTAGTGTTATCTTGTCACAATGAGAGAGGAGGGCCGAAATAAGGACCCTTCCATCTGTGAAATGTTAGGGTCTGTGATTCTACGTCTGCAGAAACATCTAGTTTCCGGGGAATTTTAAGGAAAAAATAGAGTATTTTTTAATGAAGTTAAGTTTCCTTAAAATCCTTATCTAAGTACCCTTAGAATCAAAATACTGGCTACCAGCTTATAAAACGTTCATCATCTTTTCCCACCCTTCCTGGTACCAAATCAAGGGTACAAAGCAATGCCGGTAATTTTCTCTGGGAGCCTCAGTTTGCTCATCCGCAGAGTGGGGATACTAACAATGTCTTCTTAGGAGGAGACAACACACGTCAAGTGCTTGACAAAGTTCTGTTACGCAATGAGCTGACAAATCAGTGGGAAGAGAGTTTACTATTACTAATTATTCCAAGAAGCCAGAGCTGCATAAGGAACAAGACAGGCCAGAAGTTCATTGTTGGGATCCTTCTCCAACCTGATTTCTTTTGCACCTTGGGATCTGGCCACGTGCATAAACTGATTGTTTTAAATTGTGTGAAAACCCCCAACATGTTCTGGTTCCAAGCATAATTCCTCTTTCTAAGAAAAAACTGGAATTGGGCAGAAGTCACGGTTTCCCCCTCACAACGTCCCGGGGGCATGTTGGCAGCTCTCCACCCCACCTGTACCACAGGGGAGCCCACAGCTGGACAGAACAAAACACACTCATCAACAGAAACTTATATTAAACTTACATGAAGCCAAAAAAAAAAATCAACATTATCGTGGAAGACGTTTCACTCTGAAGCCATCTGAGGGCAGGAAAAACACTTGGCAGTTTGGTGCTGTGATAGACACACGGTGGGCCATGTGGCTTCAGCTGATGGACTCAGTGAGAGGTCACCTGCCTTCATCCAGCTCCTGGCTAATCACTCACATCCACCAACAGCTACCTAACCGAGAATTAAGTTCTGGGGCTGGCTTGTTCCTCGGAGCACCTTGCGTGATCCTTACCACCAGAACCAAAGGACCAGAGATGCCTCCCTTTGAACGTGCGGGTTCTGTCGCCTGGGAAAGAGTAACATTACTAGGGCGATATTTGAGTAAGCTGCTAAGTGAACGTGACTTCTGGCCTGACAACACTGAGAAGACCGTGCCAGAGGCAGAATCACGTCACAGGCTAGGACTAGACTGTCTGTTTTTCCATTAGGTTCTGTTGTAAAAAAAAAAAAAAAAGATGAAAGCGGATATAAACTAGGTTCAGTCCCTACTTCCAAGGAGCCAGCAGTCTAGCTAGGTAGCCACAAGGGTCAATAAATGATCATTTAAATGCAGTAAGTGTGGGGCGCCTGGGGGGCTCAGTCGTTAGGCATCTGCCTTGGGCTCAGGTCAATGATCCCAGGGTCCTTGGATCGAGCCCCGCATCGGGCTCCCTGCTCAGTGGAGAGCCTGCTTCTCCCTCTCTCACTCCCCCTGCTTGTGTTCCCTCTCTCGCTGTGTCTCTCTCTGTCAAATAAATAAAATCTTTTAAAAATAAATAAATAAATAAATGCAGTAAGTGTTACAATACAAAGTATAAGACACTGTGGAATGCCTCAGATACAAGGGGGAGAAAGTCATAGAATGACAGCAGTCTAGAGCCAGAAAAGAGCCTGGAAAGTGTCTATCTGCTTCCTCTGTGCCCCCATCCCTCCCCTTCCACGGCTTCACAGATGAGGGGGCAGAGCCTACCCACAGAAGGGCCAGCGTTTGCCTTGTGACACAGAGGGCCAGTCGAGCCTCATCTCCTGCTGTGTTAAAATCAATGTTATGTCTGAACTGACCCTTGGGGAAAAAAAAAAAAGGTAAAAAAAACTTAAAAAAATAAATAAAAAGGGAAAGAAATCAAATACATTCTGGAATGGCAAAGCCACATTAAACCAAAAATGCCTTGTTTAAAAAATGTGTGTAGCCTAAATGATTATGAATTTGAACAGGTCTTTTTCAACTACACACATGGTGATTTATCACTGGCAATGATGTGTCCACAAATATGACCTTCGAGTTGTCACCAGAACATGACAGATTCCCAAGTGTGTAAGCTGTCTAAACAGAGGCCTAGCTTTGAAGTTCTCTGCCTTGCACGCGGGCTCAGGCGGCCTCGCTGCAGATCCGGGTTTTCCATTATTATTAGTAAGAGAGCTATGCTGATACATGTCACTGCTCCGGGCTCATTGGACTCTATAGCTAGAGGTGATCTAGCGCCAAACACCTCACTGAAGAGATGAGAAAAAGACCCTGAGGTCCGTTACACCTGGATCAGAGCTAAGACCAGACCCTGTTGCCTCACGTCCGGTACCTCTGTGATTGTTTCCATCAGGCTTGCATTAATTTGATCAAAAAGCAGAATGACAGGTGTGCTCACACCTTCTGGTGTGTCCTTGTGGCTGGTCCTCTATAAAGTCCTTGGGTTCCTTCAGCTCCGCAGGGCAGACTGCAGTGTGTGGCTTCTGCCTCTGGCTCACTGGCTCCCAGCGTGTGTTTCCTGCCAGACTAGCTCTGTCAGCGGCCCTGTGGGCTAATGATTTGAGACCCTGGACACTGTCTCCCTGTGGCGATTCACTGAACACAGTGACCTATTAAACGTTCTGACAAGTCCTGCAGACAGGGACCTTAAGCAAGCTAGTTTCCCAAAGAGTCCCTGCCTGATGCTATTCGGAGCTCAGCATCCCAGTGAGGTGGTGCTGTCCTAGCTAACTGCAGACGTGTTATCACTGCAACACGGTTTAACAAAGAACCGAAGGCTAGAAAGTAAGTAATGACTTTTTCAAACACGCAAACAAAACCCAAATCACTGAAAATCAGGCTCTTTTAATTTCACATTTGAGACTCGAGGATTCTATTAATCCATGGCTTGGGCGAGCAACAAGGAGTCAACAAATACTAATTTGGAACTCACCAGCTTCCAAATTCATCAGTTTGCTTGGCTCTTCAGAAACAAGAGAACTTTTAATAAAATATCAATATCATGATTCATATTATAAAACTGTGGTCTCACTTTAAAAATGGCTTTTCCACCAGAGGTACTGGCGAACTCAGCCCATCATCATGAGATACTGGTGAACCTGGCACTGAAGAAATGTATCAAGGCCAAGGAAGGCATTTTTTTTTTTTAAAGGAAAGAAACATACCCAACCATTGCTGTAAAACTATTTGGCTACTTACATTATTTATCCTGGTTTGTGGGGTGCTGTTTCCTTTGTAACCTTTAGAAGGGTGGGGCAGGAGAAGGGCAGATTCCAAACGGAGGCCGACAGCTGGAAGACTACTGCTCCTGGTTTTGAGGCAACCTGAGTTATTTCGAGCCATTCTTTCTAGAACCCCTCCTCAGGTCTGAGCAGCCTCCCCCAGCTAATCATAATCCCACAAATCCAAGGCACGGAGGCCAGGCCAGCCCCCCGTGGGTTATCCAGGGCACCTCTGGTAGGTTTCCCAGGCCCCCTCCCTCTATCTGTCACACCAGACACTTATCTGGCAGGGCCCGGGGCATATGTAGAACTTGGAACTGTTAATGAGGCCCAACTTCCGCCAAGGACAGAACCTTCCTGCCCAGCTTACTGGTGGCTCCTGGTCCTGAAGCAGCGTCATTAAGAAACACGTATTAAATGTCCACTGGATGCCAGGGAATTGAAGGGCCAGGCACTATGGGTGTGGGCACTGGCCTGAAGGAGGTGACCACCCAGACTGGTTATGGGACACTGTAACCCCTGGCTTCTCAGAACTTCAACACAAGGATGCGGTCCACCCTAAGCTCCACTTCATCCTGAGCTCGTTCCTGGATGTTTCGGGCTTTTTTTTTGGTCCCCCCCTCTTCTTTTCCAAGTCCTACATTTTCATGTAGCACATCTCTTCATTGCTGGTATAAACTAAATGCTCAGGTTAACTCTAGCAGTTTGATGCTGGATCCACTGCAGAAGACAGTTGCCATACCTCTGAGACTAAACTATCTTCAAAAATGAAATCACTCACGTGGTATTCCCCAAGGCTGGCAGTTACTGCCATCTTCCTTTGAATATAGAGTACTACGAAATGAGTTCTCTGCCAGAAGTCAAAAACCCTCACCAGAGTCAGATTTAATAGCCTCCCTCCCCCAGGGGTGGGGGTGTGGTATTTAGTACAAGGTCAACTAGGCCTGAATTCAAACCTGATTCTGTTACTCAGCTGTGTGACCTTGGCCAAGTTACTAAACCTTTCTGAGGCTGTGTTCTCATCTGGAAAATAAGAACAATACTATCTACCTCAAAGAGTAGTTATGGATATTAAACAAGAGAGCCAGTATTAAGCACCTAGGAAAAAAGATAAAAGCAACAATGAAAGCATCAACCTTTTCTTGTGCTTACTCAGGACTGGGCACTGTTCTAAGTGCATTACTTTTTTTTTTTTTTTAACTCATTTCATTCTGAGTTCATATTATTATCCCTATTTTATAACTGCTAAGCTGAGGTATGCAGGCTAAGTAATTTGCTCAAAGTCACACAGGTATTAAGTGCCAGAGTTAGGCTATGAGCCCAGGGCAGCCTGACTCCAGAGAGGCTTCTTAACCTTACGGTTTTTTTCCCCATCTCCCTACCCTAAAGAGGTGCTGACATTCATTCAGGATTAGCCACTCCTGCGTGCCAATTAAATTCCATATGCATATTTAGATTTGTTCCTTTTAGTGTAATTTTGGGCAAGTATAGAACAGGTCTGTTCTCAGCTTCCACATCTGTAAAATGGGGATAGTAACAGTTTTTCCTTCACAGCATGATTGCTAGAAATAAATGAGTTAAATCGAGGTAAAGGGCTGAGAAGATTGCTTGGCATTCAGGACAGGCTCCATGTAGGAAGTACATTTATCATCCAAAGTCCCGAACAGCGTGATGCATTAGCGGAATTCTTGGGCTTCAGTCCTTGGTAAAGGAGATTTTGTACCTGGCTGAATTTACTAGTTTCAAATGACTACCCTTATTCTCTGGCAAACATACTGCATTTAAAAATAGACTGAAGTTCTTATTCAATCAGTGAATAATCGGGTCCACAGGATTTCTGGTTAGAAAGAATTAGGCCAGGCCAAAATGAAATTAGACCAAAAATAAGAATTTTAATAGTTACAAAGAAAACATCAGAGCAGTCTTTTTGGAGGGTCTCTTCAGGTTATGAATTGTACTTTACCCACTGGATAAATGTAATGGCTACTGGGCAGAGAGCTTGGGAAAAATTTATGGCCTGGTAAAAATTTTGGGGTGATACAGGTTAAAGCAACTTTATCCCCACTGCTGTTGAATACCATGAATTCTAGAAGCAAAAAAGGGCAGCTTTTGTGAGCATGTTGGATGTAAAACACCACACTAAAGGGAAAGCTGGACAGCAGATAGACAAACCAGCTCAATCCGAGCACGTCTGTGATAATTTTTAGGGCTTTGTATTTACTCTTCTTGCACATTTACATTTACAATGAAAAGCAAAAAAAAAAAAAAAAGTGCAACACTCATTCCTTTAGCTGTCTTTACGTGTTACATTCAGATAGAAAACAGAATTTCCCCACTCAGATTTGGAGGGAAGGGGGAGCTCATCTGATTTCATGTCTGTAGCTGCTGCCATAGCCACAACACCATGTTCCAATCATGGAATTCATAATGTAAATCTCTTGCAGATGATACCACTGGAAAACAGAAACTGCCATGGATCCAGAAACACTTCCAAATTTCTGTGAAGTTCTTATCTGCGAGCCCAGAAGCTGGTACTCAAGGGTTGTGTTCAGTGAGTGAGGCCCATTGGGAAATCGACATTCTTTGGGGGACTTAATGAAGAACTTTCCACCATTCCTGGACTATACAAATATGCGTGATCCCTGATTCCACAAGTGCCAATGCTGAACATGTCATAACTGCCCCAACTTACCTCCTGAGCATTTAAATCTATTCTGAAAAGGGTTTGTGTCACACACATAGGGTCTAGCTGACTCTCAACTGCCAATCAATACATACAAATTACAGGTGGTATCAAAGAGAAGACCTCTAGAACTGTCCAGAAAAAAAGAGAAGCTGCAGTTTCTTGGTTGTTAGACTCAAGATCCTTTCTAAGTTAGAACATTATAGGAGTCTTTTAAATCGCCTTCGAGATACCCCTGCGGCATGATCACAGCTTCATGTGGAGCCTTTTGTCTCCCTGTGATGTGAAGGGAAGTCTCCAAGACTGGCTTTGCTATTCAAATACGGACATCTGCTGCACTCCTAATTTCTTGTTCTTTCTAAAAGGCAGCACCCGAAGAAACTCTTGAATATTGTGAGGCCTAAAAGTTGGGGGTGGGGAGGAAATCTTTGTCTCCCTAACACATTCATCCATTCCCTCCCCCTTCCCAGACACATAAGCAGCGACTCCCCCAAATACACCAGGGCTGGAAAGATTCATGTTGCAATACCCTCCTGACATTCCTATTCCCGCCCTCATTTTAATTCACTTTTTTTTTTTTTTTTTAAACAAAATGTAATTACTTGACTGTCAGCCTGGGCTGCACTCTGGGGCTTTTACTCTTTTCAACACAGCTGCGCTCCGGGCTTTGATGCTGCTGTCCACGCAGCTTGTCCCAGCCACAGCCTGGCTCTCGGTAATTCAACATTCAAGTGCATATTTATTTTTAAACTGACCTCTCCTAGACTGTACAGTATAAAGGAGGTCCTGCCAAAAAATATGCTACTTTCTATTTATAAGATGAAACACATGCCTCCCGAAGTCGAGAGGGGGATGGAGTACAATAATTCATAACAAAAAAATGACTGGCCAGATCCATTCGTCCTCACGTGTCTGATACTTGTCTGTGTCAAGGCAGTTTTAAGAAGAAAAAAAATCTTGAAAACGCTTCAGCTGTTCAGAAACCACCGTCCAAAAAAAAAAAAAAAAAAATTATAAACTGCCAGATCTGCAGGTTGGAGCTCCTGCCACAATGCCCCCTGTCAAGGGAGGAGAGGGCACCCGGCGGACACTGCCACGGCAGATGTGCACGCGCACCCAGGTGCGGTCCTGGTGCCAACCCACGACGGGAGGGGAGCGGTAGCCATGTGAGGTTTGTTCTCAGATGGAAAAATGCAATACGCGCCCAGAATGGCTGTCAATAGCTCAGAGGGTGCAGCGTAGCCGTGCAGCCCCACCCTGAAAAGTGGTGGGCACAAATGGTGGAGCTCTGCGTCCCGGTCATGCCACCCGAACCCCTCCCGGTTTGCTTTATGGTCCCCTTTGGTCCTTTGGACACCAGCTGGGAAGGCGATGCTCTCGGTATCCCCGCTCCCTGAGCGTTCTAAGCCTAGTACCCGGCGCACGCCGGAAGCGGCCACGACCGCGGATCGGAGAGACTCACAGGCAAAGAGGAAGGAGCCCTGGGCAGGCAGCAACTCACCAGCCACCCCGACGCTCCCAGCCGCTGCCCGAGGGCGGGACGCCCCGCACGGACGCCTCCCGAGGGCACACGCAGTCCCGGCCCGTTACCCGCAGATCCAGCCGGCTCGGCCCGCGCGGCACCTCACAGCACTATCCACTCCGAGTCGGCGTGAAGGCGCCCGAGGCCGCGGGTCTCCAGGCTCGGCCAGCTCTGCAGCCCCGCCGCTGGGGTCCCAGCCCGCTCCGGCCACCGTCGGCAGGGAAGGTGCGAACCCGACTGAGCGCGCGGCGACGGGACGCAGAGCCTGAACCTGTGAAGGGCGGGGCTGCTCGGGGCGGGGCCGGCGGCGCAGGGGGCGGGCCGGGGCGGGCCCGAGGGCGCGCGCGGCCCCGAAGACCCACCCCGCCGCGGTACCTGCGCCCCGGCCCCGCAGAGCGGGCGGGGGTCAGCCGCTACAGCGCCTGCGGGCCCTCGGAGTACAATGGGCACCCATTGTTACCGCCCTGGCGCCACCCTTAGGGATGCTGCTTCGCTCCGAGCAGTTAGCGTTCAGCTCTCTCGGCACACAGAGGTTGCGGGAGACGCTCGGTTCAAAGAGGGACACCGGGGTGCTAGCGCCTGGGTGCCCGAGGACAAAGGGACTCCACCCGCACCCTGGACACCTGCACGAAAAATCGCGCCCACCTCTCCTGGTCTCCACAAGCCGACCTAGCCCGGCGAGGCTCGGGCGTCTTGGGCGGGTGACTCTCGAGGAAGCGGGGCCACCTCACCGCGCCGACCCTGCCCGGCCCCGGGTCCCCCGGCTACTCTCGGCCCCAGCTCGGGGGGAAAGGTCGTGTTTTGTCAGTTTCCAGCTCGCTCCCTTTGGAGCTGCTGCCAAAACCCGGAGAGTGGATTTGGCGCACTGGAGGCGCCTGGGGCTGGGGGCTGAGCGAGTGGGCGCGCGAACAGCCGACGCTGCAGGTTTTTCCAGCCCAGGGGGAGGTGTTTCCTCTCCCGCGGGGTCCCTACAGAGACTTGCCTGAAGCTGGGGCCGGCGGGTGGCGTCTGTCCCCGACGCGCGACGAGTCGCAAGTGGCGCAGCTGCCAGTCTGGGAGCCTAAAATTCCGCCCTTGGAGGCACCTGCGCCCGCCGGTCATTCCGGCGACCGCCGCGGCACGCCCCGCCCCTCCGCCCGAAGGCCCAGCTTGGACCTGGTTAATTAATTTTCTTAATCCGTCTCAGTCTCTTCCTTCTCGAGTCCTCCTCCTGGGTTAATGAGTAGGCGACAGGAAAGGGCGGCGTTTTCCGGCTGCGAGGTCCCAGGCCGCAGGGTCGGCCCGGGGAGGCGGCTGGAACCCAGTCGGGGGGAGTCTGGCGCTCCGGGCCTGGCCCGGACCCTGGGACTCTCGGGTTGGACGGAAATCCTGGCACAAAGCAGATACCCTGCAGAGGACCTTGACTTTCCGAGCGCCGTCAGTGTCAGGTCCTCATCGCGACGGCCCCCGAGTCTGAAACCTTAGAGGATGCACAATAAGCCGGGTTGTAAGCCACGGCTGACGTTAAGGTGAAGTGAAAAGGAAAAAGGAAGCGCACACAACCGCCCTGGAGAGCAGAAGACTTGGGTGGAGTGGTAAAACCCTCAAAGAAAATAATAGTTGGCAGGTCAAATGGCCGTCAGGCTGGAAGTCAAATACAAAACTCAGCTGAAGAGATGTTAGAAGTCTGACCAGCAAAACAGTCCAGCAAGATAAGAGACCCAGCATTGTTTCTTTTCTTCAAATGACAACGGCTCCAAAGTTTCCTTTGGCAGATACCTGGGTTTTATTCCAGATTCCTCAGAGTTTTACTTGGGGTTCATATTTCAAAATATATGTTCCATTTGGCACGAATGTATATATTTTATGTATGGATTTATTGAAAAATATTAAATGTTACTGGCCTACTTAGATAAAGGGATTTTTATAAATATTTATGCATAGCTTTCATTGCATGTGGTATTTTTATAAGTACAAATAATATGTGTATATATTTATTAAATACCACATGAAAAATTCCTTTTGCACACACAAAGACATTCTTTACACATATGTCTTACGTGTAAATTTTTTTTTCATTTGCTCTAGTTAGCTGCCATTAAAAACACTTTTTTTTTTCCACATTAAGTAACTTTTATAGCTTGTGGAAATATAGAGTGGCAGGTTGTTTGGGGTAGCTGTTTTATTCCAAAACCCCATTTTCACTTTTCTACACCATTCCTCACCTTCTAGAAACTTTCCATCTCTGCCCTTTGTAAGACTTCACTTCTGGGCTCAAGACAGTTTATCCCGAACCTGCCCCTTCTAGGGCTGGTGGTGCTGATTTGATGTATCCTGATCTCTTTGAGGTTCCACATTATCTGTACTGGCCATCTTCTTGCTACTGAACATCCTCCGTGAGGGTGAGCGCCCTCATGGAGACAGTGAATTACCCTTCCAAATGAGTACATTTCATGTACTAACTGAAGGCTTTTAGGCTTGGTGGATTTTTACTTCATTTACGGGGAGAGAAAAGATTTGCCTGAGGAAGAGTTTAGGGGTTCTGGGATTCAGCTCTGAATTACAGAAAAGTTTAGCCTTTAACACTTGGGGGTAACCTTAGAAGCCTAAGTGAGACTAAAAAAGTGGACATAGAGGAAATGTTCTAATCAGGCTCAGGCTCAGTTAATGCACTCATGTCTGTAGAGCAGGCATCTGGCAGGCGGCCTGATGGTGGGTCTTTTTCTATTAGTCCCAACTGTGGGACAAGAGCCAAGAAGTATGAGTGGTCCCCTTGCTGTCCAGAAACCTGCAGTCTACTTACGGGGCAGAGCAACATGCCAGTGTATGCAAGCAAGTGCTGGCTGGAATTATTCTAGCTTTTTGCCACCCAGTGTGGCCGTGGGACCGTGGGACCAGCAGCACCAAGCCTCATGCCAGGGCTACTGAATGGCAGTCTTCATCTTAATGAACCGTCAATGGTTCGTGTGCACATCTGATGTTTGAGAAGTACTGGGCAAGAGTGGTGGTTCTCAATCTTTTTAAATCAGAGATTCATTTTAAAATCTCATGGAATTTAGGAATACCCTTGTCAGAGAAACACACCCAGAGAACTACCCGCCAACGCTTAAGCCTTCAACTTCCTAGCTGCCCTGAACACCAGTCTACGGGTGGTGAGGAAGTCCCCAGTAAAAGCCTCCAGTTGCAGAACCAGAAGAACCACTCTCACCGTCAGACCCAGCATCCCCAGGAAGAGGAGCATCCTTCCAGGAGGCAGAGCTTAAATTATGCTTTGGAATAGGGGAGAAATTAAATAGGGAGAGGAATCAAGAAGGGCATTTCAGGCAAGAGATATGCAGCGATAAGTGGGCCCAGGAGATAAAACACCCAGCATCCATTTGTACATTCAGTAAGGTGAAACTTAATGAGGAGATTGCCATTCGGTAGCGGGCTCGCCTTGTAATTGATTATCATTGTCTGAAGCTCCAGAATATGAAACTGGGCTCGGTGGCCCTTTCACTTCAGGGACACCAGGAACCCTACGACATATGGTTTTCTCTCAGACCTCATTTCCGATTACAAGCCATCCCTCTCATTCACTCCACATGGCCTTCAGGCTTTTCCAGGAAGTCCAGTGGTGCCTGGGGCACTCCCATCTGCTCAGACACTTCTTCCCCAGATAACCAAAGGATCCATTAAGGTCTTTATTCAAATGAGACTTCAGGGGAGAGGCTTTTTCTCTAAAATAGCGGCCCCACCCACATTCCCATCCTGGGCTTAAAGCAAGAATTATTTCTTTATTACCTGATATTACATTATATTTACTTATAGATTCATTTATGGCCTGTTTCCTCTGATGTGTGGACTTGGTTCTTGTATCTTTCATACTAAAATGGGACCTGGCACATAGTAGGTACTCAATGAATATGTATTGAATAAACGACCTCATGGCTACAACCAGTAATGAATGTAAAAGCCGTGTTCACAAACCCCATAGCTCCAGAAATAATAATATATTAAACATTCCTGAAATATGCCACACATATGCGGAGACCGAATTTTTGACCACTTTTCTTTAGTGTAGCTGAACAAGAAATACTAAACACATGGAACATTTTAAGTTCTAAAATTCAAACACTGGAAAGTCAGGCTTACAAAAAATGTCTTTATAGTCCATGTATAATGCATAACTATTTCTCTTCTAGCAAAGCTGAAACATACTCTTGTGTACTCAGCTGGGGTTTGCCTCCAAAATGCCACATTCAGACTGAATTTGTGTGTGTATGTTCTCGATTATCCCCCTAAGTTAGATTTAAGGCAAAACGTAAGAGAAGCTGGAAGGTTAGAACATTTTGAACGAGAATGTCCTTGTAGCTGGAGGATTCCCCTCCTTGCTCCCCAATTAGAATGTCACCAGTCCTGGAGATGAAGCTAACCAATGCTAATGAATTTGGTTGAACAATTGGCGAAAGCTAAGGCATTTGCCAACCAGTGATTTCCTTGTAGATAAAGAACTTCAGGCCACGTCTCTTTCGCCTAATCAAATGCAGCAGGAAATGGCAAACAGGGAGACTACATCAGCATGCAGACGGCAGACCTAGCGTGTAGCTCTGGGCAGGTTAGACAGTCATTCACAGACTCTGCCAAATCCTAGGACTCTCTTGGCATTTGAATTAGTTTTTTAACTCAGACCACACCAATTTTCTTCGTGAATAGGCCTTCAAATATAGATGCATATTTGCTTGCTGCCTGGAAACCAGTGGCTAATAAATAGCCTTACCTTACATTTCTATAGCCTTCTTTGCTTTATGAAACCCTTTACATTCATCTGCTTTCTTCCTCCTCTCAGGTGGTTTTGGTAAGGCCCTTGTTGATTGACACTTTGCCTGGTCCCAGAAGGGATTTGAGGCAATTTAAAAGTCTTGTGTGTATAATGAGCCCTTCCTATTGTACTCTTTGGGGTGTTCTCTTTCTCCAGATACATGTATGCCTCCCTCCTTAGCTTTTTTCAGGCGTGCACATAAATGGTAGCCCCCAGAGGCCTTCCCGGACATTCTGTATCAAATGTCACCCATGGTCCTTTTTATCTCTTTACTGCCTTTTTTCTTCATGGCGCTTATCACTCAACATATTGAGTATTTCTTTGTGGGTTATCTCCTCCACCCCACACCCAACATACTGTATATTTCTTTGTTGATTATCTCCTCCACCCTGCACCACTCCACTGTCAGCTCCATGAGGGCAGAAAGTTTGCCTATTTTATTCACTACTGCATCCCAACAACCCGATGAGTGCTTGGCACAGAGTAGAGGCTTACTCCATATTTGTTGAATGAAGGAATGATTCCTCAGTGCTTAGTGTAGATACGTGGCACACAGTGAATATTTGTTGGATAAAACAATATTTTCATGAATGAATTAGCGGAAGGTCTGTGATTCATTCAAGGTCATGCAGATAGTGATAACTTGATGTATAAAGATTTCAATCCCTACTAATTCTTTCTCTGCAGTGTCCTCATTTGTACACCTGCTAGCGAGTCCCGACTGTTGTATTGGCAGTTTCTTTGTTCATCCAATTTCTACCTGCCCAAATGAACATTACAGAGCTATTTCAGTGATTATGAGCAGGAAATGCGATCAATCATTTCAGGTAACGTTCGGGGTTAGTGAGAAACACGCTGAAAGCATACAGAGAAGAGAGAAGTCCACAATGATACCCCCCATTTCTCCTGCTCCCCAAGTGATTCATACACATACATGAGACCACATGTACCCATGTACCTCTCCCCAACCCATGAACAAAACATACTCCTCTTGCCTGACAGGTACACAATGTCCTCACTGTCTCTGCCTGTCTTGCATTACCCAGTGTTAGAAGTCCCTGTGCACAACGGACAGACCATCTTCTGAGGGATTTACCGTAGGTCCCCGAATCTGGACTCTCACAAAGCAAACCAGGAAATGCGCAGTGGGGGGAAGAACACCCGGGACTGTCCTTCCATTTACTTCCCAGAGAATGTTCCACAGGGCTGTTCGAAAACCAAATCTGACAATAGTCTTCCACCCTGAGGTCCCCAAGGTCATGTGGGCTCTGGGCCAAGGCCTTTTGCTACAGCCCACCCTGCTGAGGGGTGTACCAGAACTCTCGAGGATACCTCTCCCTTCTCCTCAGGGGATGCTCTCCTTAGTTTGTGTCATCAACTTTCTAGAAACAATGGTTGAGGTATTTGGTATTTTCCTCAAGAAAGATAAGAGATAGGCAGGTGTTGGCTTTGGGAGTGCTTTGAGTTGCCTGACTCCTGACTGAACAGGTTGGAGCAAGAGGGGAGGGGGGCCATTTCACACATTCAACTCATATTTATTAGGCACCACTCCGTGCCAAGGAATCGGGCCAATCATGCTGGCACTCCTCTCGGGCTGACCTATATTTCTCTCATCTTTCCAAACCTGCTTGACTAATGTGGAAACTGTATTCCAAAGGCATTCATCACAGTCCTCCAGGGACGTCTAGGTGGCCCTGACTGTGGTCGGGTCCCTTGTCTCAGCAGAAGGCCACGTTAGGCAAATTAGGCACCCATGTAAGAGTTAACTCTTGGTGACGCCATGCTTTGCATCTAAGCCCAGAAACACTGAGATTTACACAAACGAATACCCCAAAGGCAGGGGTCTCCTTTGTGGCACAATATTAATATCTCTGTTCCTACAGTGGCCTAAGACTTCCTTTCGGGTTCGTAAAATTCTATCTCCAAGTTGCTTCTGACTGTGTGTTTGTCTAAAAAGCAAAGATACGAATTTAGCACATTCATTCCATAAATCTGCTTGCTAGTGAATATGATCTGATATTCTTATTGTCGTTCAGCTTATATTTGTTGAACACCAGAGCGTAAGGCACTGAGACAGGTACTCTAAAGGATGCAAAGAAGAATACACTTGCTACACATAAGCGGTTTAAAATATATAGAGAGGATAAAACAAGTGTACACGTAACTATAATACAGACAAGATATGAGAAATGTCATCAACTCCATGTTATTTTCCAAATGCCAAATGAGGACATGTACTCTGATATGTTATCTGACACTAGCCCAATGTGTATCTCAACTGAGACCTCTGGGTTATCGGGGATGGATGGCCGAGTAATATTGATATTTCATTCTACATTTGTGGTTTCGAAGTTTCTCCTTTTTTAAACGGAATTGTAAGCAGGACCCCGATGTTTCTGACAGGTGAAAGTACAGCTGTCCTGGAACCCTTCTCTGGGCCTTCTCCGCTCTCAACAAGGAGTTGCTTGAAATTTCTTCCTGACTCCTGTGGGCTCCAGGAAACACAGCCGAAGCCATGGCAAGTGGATCAGTAAGTGCAGAGATTGCTTCCGGTTAGGGTGATGAGGATGACCTGATGGAGGAGGCAGCATTTGAAACAGGTGTTAGGATAGGGTGGTCATTGGACTTTCCCTTGTGTTGGGCTGGGGGCATGTGGCCCCGGTGCCCCTGGACTGCAGAGATCTTTACGATCCCAGAAATGGCCTCCACAGAGGACGGCAGTGAGGATCCAACACTTGATTTGTGAGTTTCATGGTGGGGAAGGATCTGAGGTTTATCTCGGACCTCCTCTGACTTTCTCTTCCTCATTCCTTATCATCCTTCTTTCTAACCTACTATAAGGGGCTTTCTGTTGTTTCTTTGTCAGCTTAGAGCCCCGGCTCTTCTGGATATTTGTTCTTTACCAGCAGTAGCACTGACAGTGAGTGGATTCTAACGTTTTTTTCTTTTAGCACTAGACCCCAGAAGTACATGCCCAGGTCACTGTAACAATGACCTGCCATCCTTAGAGAGTGCTGTGCTTTCTTCCAAGGAGGGCAGGCTTGGGAGGAAGGATCCTTTCAGCAGCCATAGAACCAATGAACTAGATTCCTAATCCTTTAGCACAGCATTCTGGCTGACCAAAGTTTTATACCACCTTGGAGTATAGTTAACATTGCTTGGAAGGTGAGCTGCCTACTCCGAGCTTCATGCTGTCCTGAAATACCTAAAAATTAGGATTAACATGGAGGAATGACCAAATCAGAGACACCATTCTCTTCCTTAATTGCTTTATTATTCCTTGTCAGGCGAATGACCTAGTTCGTTGTAAAAGAAAGCAGAGTTTATGGAAAACCCAAAGATGGAATTCAAACTCAGATTTACAAATGTGTGAGGGTTGCACAGAAGATTCCATTCAATTAAAACATGTATCTGTTATTTCCTTTATTTTCTAGAGAAGCCTTAGTGGCACGGCGAAATTGAGCAGAAAATACAGAGTTTCCATCTACTCTCTGCCTCCACACACATACAGCCTGCATCAGAGTGCTACATTTGTCACAATCAAACGAGCCTGCATTGTCTCATCATTGTTACCCAAAGTCATAGTTTATATTAGGGTTCATCCTGGTGTGGCACATTCTCTGGGTGTGGACAAATGCATTGCCTTGTTTCTGTTTTATCCCTGGTGTGAGTACACAGTGGTTTCAATACACTGAGTCTGCAACACTGAAAGACACGTTTTGACAGAAAAGCCACCTAAGAAGATTTTGGAGATATTTCCTGTCACAGGTGAGCAGGAAAGGCTCTCCTTCTCCCATTTGTCTCCACCTCCAAGCAAACAGTTCTCCAAAAGGGTGCTACAGATGTGTCTGGTTGGTTAAAAGAACATCAGAGTTTAATGGGACCTTAACCAGTCCTGCCCTGCCATTGTACAGCAGAGGAAACGGAAGCCAAGAAAAAGTTAGTGATTTTCTCAAGGTCATCCAGTCAGTGGCGGAGACTCCTAGTCTAGAAAGGATTTTGTTTCTTTGTTTGCTTTGCTTGCTTGTTTCTAAATAACCTTGCTTCTTTTTGGCGGGGGAGGGGGGGGAAGACACTCATCTCTGCATGGGTTAGAATGGGAAAGTGCTCTGAATTATGTCTCTGGGAGGGCATCCAGGTGAAAAGCGTGTGCTCTGGAGTCAGACTCCTGGGTGCAGACCCCAGCTGTTCCTTAGCTAGCCATGGGACCTCAGGGCCAAGGCTAATGCTCTCGAAGCCTTCGTTCTTCATCTGTAAGAATGGTGGGTGGGTGGGTGGGGAGGTTATCCTAGAACACATCTTGAGAGTGGGTATGAAGATTAAGTAAAATAGTTCTTATGAATGTGACTAGCACATTCTCAGATCTCAAACAATATATTCAGATCTGTTCTTCCTATCAGGTAGGACGATTGTCTCTGTGTCCCCGGGACCTGGCACAATCCTTATCACAGAGTCTGTGTGCAACAAGTGTGTGTTGAGTGAGTGAAGCATCAGGAGTGGCTGAGGAGAAACACTAGCACAAAAAGCTGGGAAAAGAAGAAGGAACATAGAAGAGAATAAATGGATAAGAAAAATCTGTTTAGATTCTCAGGCAAGTGGAAAGATTTGAGAAATGTTAAATGGCAGTGAAAGGGAGAGAGGAAACCCCCACCTCCAGGGTCCACTGGAACCACACAACAGGTGCACTTGACATGCCTTGCAAAGCATGAAGTACAAAGCAGGTGTGCACGGGTTATCAATGCCAGAAGCAACCTCATCTTACTAGGACCTGAAGAGGGAAAGTTTGCCCCAAGCATCCAGAGAGGCTTATACTGCTCAGCCCTCATGAACCAGGGAGGTCAGGGGGGGCGGGAATCTCAGGCAGCGTCAGTGAAAATAGACCCAACAATAAAGACTCTGCAAGATGGGGTGTATTAAGCATGCCTTTTTATTCTTGTCAACACTTTTCAGCACACAGGGTGAACCTTAATTATGCAAATTTAAAAATCCTTTAGGAGGTTATAGGATCCCAGGATGGAATGCAAAATATGACAAAAGAATGTAACTGTGTTAGAAATGCCTGAACCATCACTGAAGAGCGGGTGGGGGAAAGTGCTGACCGAAGTCACTTTGGAAATAAATGGAGTTTGTAAAAAAAGGCAAAAGGAATTGTACATAAGCACTCTAGTTTATAAAATTATGTTCTACTGAGGTTATGGGCTAACAATGATGTAAATACAAAACACTGGGACTGAGCAATTAGGTCATGGATAGCTGATGGTGGGAGCCAGGTTTCTTATTGTAAAGGAGAGGATGCAGACGGGCAAGGGAAGAAGGTTAGAATGATCCATGTGGTACTGGGTTACAGCTGGAGACATCAGTATGACCCATATTTAGCTTAATAGAGATACAGAGAAATATTCATAGGTATTTGTGTATATACATGTGTTACACACACACACACACACACACACACACACACACACACACACACACACATTCTTTCTGCAGCCAGGAGGACCTAAAAGCAGTGACCCCACAGTAGCATCCAGCACACCCAGATCATGATCTCTAACACCATTCTCCAATAAAAGAACCAGGGCTCCTTGGAGACATGCCTGATTCTAGGACAGGAGCAGGAAATATGCAAGATAAGCCTGGAGCATCTAGTTTCCAGGAAGGAAATAGGCAAAAGATCACAGGGACCCAGGAACCAACTGAAAGAGCTCTCAATGGCCGAAGCTGGAACACTTTGAGCAACAAAATAAAGTTTCAACCCAAAGGGTAAAAAAAAAATCCATGAATCCATTCTGGTATAAATGATTGAATAAATAAATAAATGGGGTACAATAGACAGATCTCCCCTGCAGAATTCCAAATAATTTATGTAAATATTTTTCTGTCAATGAGGTAGAGCATAACTCTCCACTCCTTAATTGTGGACTGCACATAGTGACTACCTTTCAAAGAATACAATATACAAGGGTTGAGGGAAAGTAACTTTACAATGGAGAAACCTGACAAACACTACCTCAGCCAGGAGATCAAGGTCAAAACCAACAGTCATGGACTCCTGTTGATAGTACGCAGCCTTGATATGACGTGATGAAAACGGTACTTCACCTCTGTGGCCTTCCTCCCCAAAACTCATAGCCAGAGTCAAATAATGAGAAAAACATCAGACAATTGCTGATTGAGGGATATTCTACAAAATACACGACCAGTGTTTCTCAAAAATGTCAAGGTCAAAACCAAAGAAAGACTTAGAAACTGTAAAAAGAGCCTAAGGAGACGTGACAACTACATGCAATGTGTTGTGCTAGATGGCATCCTAGAACAGAAAAAGGATATTAGGTAAAAAGTGAGGAAATCTGAATAAAGTATTTTATTCAGACTTGAGTTAAAAATAATGTACCAGTGTTGGTTCATTAACTGTCACAAATGTCCCATATTCAGGTAAGACATTAACAGGGAAATGGTGTATGGGAACTCTGTATGATCTTTGCAATTTCTCTGTAAGTCTAGAACTATTTTTAAATTAAAAGATTTATTTTTTAAAAAGTTCTATGAAGAGGACCTGGGCTTAATCGTTTTGCTTAAAGTTGGTTTCCACCTTTAACTCATTGTTCTTTAATTTAGAGCTTAGAAATTTAGTAATAAAAAGAATAAATATTAACTCATTATAAGGAGCTGAAAATACTTCTTTTAGAAAATTGGAAGTAAACGATTAAACCAGCAAAAACAGGAGTTTATATGTGTAAAAAAAGTATAAAACTTTGTATTTTTTTGGTATTGTTGAGAAGTTGATCATTGCACTATTGATCTGCATTACTGAAATTAAAATATAAAAGTAAACTTTACATTCAGCGAGACTCTATATCACTATATACCTTCAGTATATACAAAATGCTGCTGGCTCTGGAACACGGCTTAGAAATGGATGTCTTGAGAGAATCCTGGTGACCATAATCCTTAGGTATCAGTAAATAGGTGAGTGGGTATCTTGACATTTTGACAAGAAACTCCTGCTCACTTTTGCCTTGCACTGGCAAGGGTATGTCTGCCAGTCCTTGGAATCTTCTAGAAATTATATAGACTTTAGTGCACATCATGTCTAAGAAGATGGGCAGCAGGGACCCCCTGAGGTCTTTGAAAGTCTCTGGTGGCCATAAGGGTCTGTCTGAAAAAAGGGCAGAATGGCAGGGAAATTAATCTCTCCGCACAGCAAGTAGTTGAAGGATTTTCTCTTGTTTAAGTACTAACCCTGCACCATCTCTCTCCCCCGCCATTCCCAGACACAAATTATGGGTTTTCTGTTCATTCAACACATATTTAGAGAACAATATGTGTGAGACCAGTGCCAGAAAGTGTGAATAGCACAAAGTTGAATTAGACATGAATCTCTCTGATCTTCCCTCAAGGAACAGATAATCCAATAGAGGAGATAACACTTGCATAAATAATGAAACAAGGTAGACAGTGAGCACTGGAAAATATTATTACCAAATAGATAGAATTATTCCATTTTTTTCCTCCTGCCTAGTAAAACCTGTGGGATCACCTAAGACTATTTGTTTCTCAGTTATACTTCTGGGTGAAGCCCTCATCATGTCCCACCTGGAGCTTTCATCCGTACCCTCTCTCCAGATCCAGTTAGTCACCAGGTCAGATAGATTGGACCACCTCATGAGGCTTCTCAGAGCCATGAGGATAAAATACAAAGTGGCTAAATACTTAGATGGCTAAAATACGGAGATGGCTAAAAAAAACCTTCTGTCATGCCCTGGTCCTTGCCTTCTTTTCCAACCCCATCTTCTAAACCATCCCCGGGTTCCAAACATACTGACTGACTGATATTCAGAACTGCTGCATTCCTTCCCTTCTTCTGTCTGGAATGCCCTCCCCTCTGCCCTCCAGTGTCTTCAAGGCTCACTTCCTCTGTCAAATGCTCTCGAGTCCTGTTGTCTGGACTATTGTCCCTCCTCTGGGTTACTATAGCTCCTTGCCCATGGCCCTGTCTCATTTCTTACCTCCTGAAATATTCCTCTCCTGCCCATATACTTGTACTCATTCTTCAAAACTCCTCTTTTGGAGGTAGCCTTCCCCCCTTTAGTCAGAATTAATGCTGACTAATTAATGCAGCGCTCCCCTGCTCCAGTGACTCATTCAGTTTTATTCCTCCATTACAGTACTGAGATGCCTCTGATGTGCATTACAGCAGGTGTCCCCTTATCAGTGGGGTATACGTTCCAAGACCCCCAGTGGATACTGTTTTTTCCTAACCATCCATACCTATGATAAAACTTAGTTTACAAATTAGGCACTGTAAGAGATTAACAACAATAACTCATAATAAAATAGAACAGTTACAACAATATACTATAATAAAAGCTGTGCGAATATGGTCTCTCTCAAAATATCTTATAGTCACCTATAGTCACCTTCTTCTTGTGATGATGTGAGGTGATAAAATGCCCACGTGATGAGATGAAGTGTGGGGAGTGGCGTAGGGGTATGTGAAGCAGCGTTAGGCTACTACTGACCTTCGGACCATATGTCAGAAGGAGGATCATTTGCATCCAAAGTGCGGTTAACCGAGGATATCTAAAACCAGAAAGAGAAACCACAGATTAGGGGGGACGACCAGCATGTTTGTTTTGGTCTGGCTTCTCTACCTGATTGCTCTAACCATTTCAGAATAGGCAGCTTATCTTCAACTTTTATTTAGCACAATGCCTGGCACAACACCTATGGATTAAGTTAATTACCCTTTCTGTGGTTCCTGGCGCCTCTAGGCAACCAAGCAGCGCAGGGCTGAGGCAGAGGCAGCCCTAGTGGGCCCCATTTCTGGCCATTCTGAAAGGCAGGCTCTGCCAGTCTTTATAGGACTTAATGAGCCTCCAACAACCTGGAAACGGAACTTACAGCCCGTTTATGTGTCTTCTGTAGATACCTGTTCTGCAATTGCGACCAAACAGAGGAATAAATCCAAACCAGAATCTGAAATGTAAAGAGGCTATTTGTCAACGATAGCATTGTCTTCTGCTGGAGCTAGCAGAGCGGGCTCGGGGGCACATTCCTGGGACATGAATAATATCAGTTGTGATTACACTTCAGTATCTCATCCATCACCAGCCTCTGAACGCTGAATATAACCTAATTAGGAAATGCAAAGGTCCCTTTGCTGGGGAAGCACAAGTCCCCATGCCTCTCCCCAAGATGGGGCTCCTGAAGGCTCCCGCACAGGTTTTGATCCTGCGGGGCTCAAGGGCCGACCTCACCCAGACATCCACATTCCTCACATAATCGCCAGGAAGCTGAGATCAGGACACCTTGGATTCCATCCTCTGTTGCACTCCTCCTCAAATTTTGCAAAGGACATATCAGGACTGATAAATCAGTCACCTTCAAATGGATATTAAGGTATTAACTAAGTGATTAATGCTCTCTGCCTACCAAAACAAAATTTTTATTTATTACTTTTGACTGGCCTCCAATAGGAACTCTGAATTTGTTGACGATTGACTTCTCGTTTTTTATTGAATTCTTTGAGGTGACTGTCTTCTACACAGCTCTTAAAATGCAGACAGAGGGCTGCCTTCTCTTTTCCAAATTTCCAAGAGCAGAGGACTAAGGATGACTGCAGGCTTAATCATGAAGGATGAGACACCATCCCTAAAATTCCTTTGCATGAGAGGAAAAGTACAGGCTCTTCTGTGCACAAAAAGCTGTGGCATCTGAGGCCCCACTTGTCATGCGCGGACTTTAACTTGTATTTAGTATTCAATCCTCTGTCCGTGCACTCATCTGACTCTTGTTGAGCATCTGCTGTGGTGCCAATCTGCCGCCCCCATGGTGCTCCGGCACTCAGCATTTACAGGGTAACTGCCAGGAGCAAAGAAGAGGCCTGTGGCCACAAGGCAGTGAGATGGATTCACCTGCTCTGGGACCGAGTGCCCATCCGAGCACACAGAACCTCAACTGACTCAGCTACCTGACGTCAACCTGAATTCTACTGGAAGATGTTTTTTCCTCTGCCAACTCAATGTACATTCCTATAACCTATACCTTGCCCGGATAATGTGTGAGCTTCAATGCCAAGGTTCTTTTGTCTCTGGGCAAGGGGTCTCTGAGATGACCCCTAGAATTCTCTATTTGTCTTGAATCATGGTTAAGCCACTCTAGAGTGTCGTGATAGTTTGCCACCTGTTTTCAAGTGTCCTCTGCCCCCCCTGATTTCATAGAACTGGGCTTCCCTTGGATTCCCATTCTGGGTTTCTAGTCTATCTTCCTATAATTTTGAATGCTGGGTTCTCTTCCCAAGAGATTTAACCTGGCTTTTTGGTAAAGACCTCCATGAAATACTGGGATGGTGACTACCACACACTCAATTTTGCTCACCAGGATTTGAGCGTGACAGAGGACATCCTACTACTTCCTCCTTCTAACCTGATCTTTGCCTGCATCGTGTCTGGACACCGCTTAATTCCCTTCGTCGCCATGCCCTACCCGCTTGTTTGAATTTCTGTAGCCACCCTCGTTCCCACCTGTCCCAGCAGCTCCAGCCCTGCTCACACCTTGTCCTGCTGCCGTGCCTGCAGAGGAATCATGAAATTTGATAAGCAGGTTATTGTTGTTGTTACTACTCTTGCTTTACTGTTAGGGAAACTGAGGCTTACACGGATTATGCGACTTGGCCAAGTAGATGTCTAATACATCGTAAAGCCAGACCTTAACCTAGGTCTCCTGTCTCTAAATAATTTGCTCTTTGCACAAATCCATGCTATTTGCTCTGAAAATCTTAGAATGTGATAAAAAGGCGAAAATACACAGAAATACATATTTTATTGTTATTCTCATCAGCAAGTGAGCTTCCAGTTGCTGCAATGCATTTTTGAGGGGTCTATCTAGGTCTTTAAAGCAGAAAAGGTGCTGCTTCCCGGATGAGATGATCCAGTGCAAGCGGAAGGAAAATTACTACAATATTTTCAGAGGCCAGGTGTGAGCCAGTCACATTCCAAAAATTCATTTGTCGTTTATCTAGGATGGAAGCCTCCTTTTCCCACACAGATAACATTATAAATGGTGGTTAGAATCTTGGGTTATCCCACAAAGGCTGTTTCATTTGTACTGCAGCTGGGGTCCATTTCTAGTTCATAAAGTAGCTGAAGGAACATCTCTATGATGCCACTGCAACATGATTGACAAGCCCTGATTAACCAAGTCATGTTTATTTATTTTTAAGATTTTATTTATTTGACAGAGAGAGACACAGTGAGAGAGGGAACACAAGCAGGGGGGAGCGGGAGAGGGAGAAGCAGGTTTCCTGCTGAGCAGGGAGCCCGATGTAGGACTCGATCCCTGCACCCTGGGATCATGACCTGAGCCGAAGGCAGGTGCTTAACGACTGAGGCCCCCAGGAGCCCCCCAAGTCATGTTTATTTTGATCCCTGTAGAACTGTCTACTGACAGCAGTGGTGATTCTCTCACCATTGGCTCTGGAGTGGTTGGGAAATCTCCTGAATTTTGATAGCTGAGAGAGCTGGTGTGTCAGGTGAGACGTGAGAAGGTATTCTAGAGAGGTCAGGTGGCTTGAAAAAAAAAAGTGCAGCTGTGGAAGAGATAAAAGGGCAGGAAAAGAGGAATTCTAGGAACAAAAAGAGATGTGAGCAGAGTAGTTGGAAGAAATCAGAGTTATGTGAGGATGGGAAGTAAAATTTGACACAGAAATGGGAACTAATAAAAGGACTCAGAATGTGGATTTAGGAGGTGAGGGATTTATAATGTGAGAAACAGAAGATGCGTGGGCAGAGGATGGTTCTGGATGGCTTTGGATAGCGCCAGCTCATTTTTAGAGAAATGTTTTAAAGGAGAAGCTATCGTGACCAAGCTCGTGTAACTCGACTCTAATGAGGTGTCACTAGTCGCTGCCAGATTAGCCATGGATCGTCACTGACAAGGGACAGGGTATAGCCCAGGAAGGACAGGAGATTGGAAGACTGATGGGAAAGAGCCTTGCAGAGAAGCTAAATGTTAGTCCATACTAATAAAACAGGAAAAAGCAATCCTGTAGAGGAAAAGCAGATGGCTTTGGTGGACTGTGTATCTCTGTGTTAGTCTTTCCCCTATTTCCAATACTAGCATGGAGGAAATTTTGAGTAGAATAGGATTTGGTCCAAGGTAAAGAAAAGCTATGGAGTAGCTGTGAAGTTGATGGCTCTATTATTCTCAAAGATGCCATGATGGGCTTCTTTGGTTGGTTGGTTGGTTGGTTGGTTGGTTGGTTGGTTGGTTGGTTGGTTAATTGGTTTACAAAAGGAAAAGCCTGGAAAAGGTCTGGACACAGGAGAATAGGAACAGGGGATTGATATCTCTTTGTCAATAATGTAAAAATGCCATCTCCTTTGTGACCCAGGGAAAGCCATTCAGATCATGTTGCCTTTAGGGAAATGTTTCTCTCTTTTAAAATGGGTTTTGACATTTGTCCTGCCAGAGACGAGTGTGTACATTGTTTGGCTGGAGGTACAAGGTGTTGTTTCACATTGAACAGCTTGACCTTTGGGGGCAGATACTGCTGTGACTATGATGTCTCATGGATTGCCCTTATTGGAATGGAGGAGCAGACCGACCTTCTAAAGTAGAGGGATAAACTTTCATAGAGGAAAGTAGATGTTTGCAACATGATGGATTTAAGAATATTCTTTCTCTGTTTCTGGGAAAGGAGAGGGGACCAAGGCTAGGAATCAGGGAACCCAAGGAGAGGATCTGTGTGAAGGTTTTAACTTGATTTTTAATTTTTTTTCATAGAACCCGGGAACAGTGATGATTATGGTCATTTTTATTTTTATTTATTTTTCTAAAGATTTTCTTTATTTGATAAAGAGAGAGAGAGAAAGAGCACAAGCAGGGGGAGCAAGAGGGGTAGAAGCAGTCTCCCCACTGAGCAGAGGGAGCCTGATGTGGGGTCAATCCCAGGACCCGGAGATTATGACCTGAGCTGAAGGCAGACGGTCAACTGACTGAGCCATCCAGGCGCCCCAGTGGTCATTTTAATATAAAAATTATAATTATCTCCACCTCCAAACCCTTGATCAAGTCCAACAGGCTTGTGTTGTTAATGGAATGGTGTGAATTAAGGAATGTGATTGTAGAGGAAAATGTAACCTTCTGCTGAGGTCAATGTGATGGCATCAGAGTTCTAGGGAGAGGACACTGTCCCAGAGATCTAAGTGTGAATGAGCAGCGAGTATCCAGAGGCTCAGGGTGTAGCTGCCCAAGCAGCCATGATGCTGGACTGCTTCAAGAGCAGGTGAGAATTGGAGTGACCTTTAATGGGGACAGTGTCCCCCTGGGATACACAAATCAAAGAAGGGAGGCTTTTCCATCTTCCCTTCCATGAAGATGTTGATAGAGCAGATTCCTCAGGATCTCAGATAGCTGCGTGCATATGCAGCTGAGGATTGCCCAGAAATACTATATGTGTATTCTGGAAGGGTTGAAGGTGAATGGAGAAACTGCGATCCAGGAGGGGACCCATCAGAGGAACCCTAACAGAGGCCAGTGAGGAAGCCAAGTCAGGAAATCATTCCACCTCATTGGGCACTGTAGTGAGGTGGAAAAATGCATCCATAAAGATGTAGGATTTTGGTAGGACTAGCCATTGCCATTCCTATTTGCTATTTATGGATACTATTTATTGTGCTGCTTCCTAATTAAACTTGTATTAAAATAATCTTGTGGTGACAGTGTTGGAAAGAGAAATACCTGTTCTTTATTTCATTACCAGGCAAACTGGGGCTGTTGGCAGAATTTTCCAGCAAAGGCCGTATGCTATGAAGCTATTGGGAGAACCTGTGCGAGAGTTGCTGTGGCGCATGTTATACTTAGATGAGGAAACTTTCCGGAGCGTGGAGGTCCCAAAGGATTTATTTTTGAGATGGGATAGCTGAAGAAATAAGAGTGAACAGTCTGGGGTGTGGGAAGAGCCTGAGGTAGTGTTGTCCCTGCAGAATGAGAACGAGGTTTTGGCAATGCTTCCAACCATATCCTATCATCAGGCAGGAGACTTGGGGAAGGGGAAAGGCCGGGAATTTTGGCTCCATTGTATCACATTGGAAAGGTTGATTTCAATTTCTGTTTGGAGTTTGCTCCATTTATTCCTCCAGCCTTTGAAAATGCAGTAATTTATCTGCACCCAGGAGTTCAGCCCCATCAAAATCTCCCCTTCTTGGTGGGTAGGGGGACTGGACCTTAATCCAGTCCCAGATGCCATAGCTGAGATGCTGATTCATTGCTTTGGGGGGCTTTTCCTCACCTCTAGCGCCCACGAATGCCACTGTTTAAATGGTTCTTATTTCATGCCCCTTCTAGAATCCCACATCTCTATTTGTCTGCGGGACAATGTCATTTAAAGTCTTTACATAATGTATTTAATTTATTAAATAAACTCATATAGTTTTCTTCTAATACTCACCTTTCATAGTTTGTCTTCATTACTGTCAAGAGAACCACTTGGCTTTTCCTGGTTCCCTAAACAAAAACTTGGGAGATTTTTGACTTCTAACATCCAATCCCTTATCAATTTTGCTAATTCCTTTTTACATAAAGTCCTACAGATTTACCCCCTTTAATTAGACTTTAACAAAGCCTGAGATACTGTGTATGTTTTCTGTCTCAACCTCATGTATTACGTTTTACAATCAGCAGCTAGCTGAACCTTGAAACTCCATGTTCCAGTTTCCAGTTTCCAGATAACTCTGGCTTCAGTTCATTCATCCGTTCCATTTGTTTCCCCCCAATATTGTTGACCTACTTATGCCAGCCTGGTCACTTGGAAATAAAGAAATATGATCTCTTCTAACAACATGTGTCTGTAATGCAGATCATCTTATATATGACTGATAAGTAGAAGAATAAGATCAGAATAATGCAGAAGTCATGTTGGTTTATAAGTTTTCCATAGAGTAACATTTGGCCATTCATTCATTGTCTTTACACAAAAGAGAAACCTTACCTTCTGCAGCCAGCTCTCATTAAATTCACCCAGTTCTGACTTTTTTCCTTCTCTTTCCAAATTCTCTAGACATGTAGGTATTCAGTTTGTGTCTTATGAATTTCCATTTGCTGAAAGGTTTCTACAAACTATGTATTGCCAAATATTGCAGATGTGTCTCGTCATATCAGATTGTAAACTCACAAGGACCTGGGCTGTCTTAGTCTTGCCTCTTCCCAGATCACCTAGATCAGCTATTTTGCATAAGTCAGGGTGCTCACATGAGAGAGTGATTCTATGTGAAAGTGAATTTGAGGCATTTCAAGAAGTTGTAGCATATCTAAACAGCAGAGGTCAAGAATGCTAGATAAATAGGATATAAATATTGAGTAGGTATTTTATTGCTGAATGAGTAAGTGAATGCCTACATGCATGAAGGCCACTGGGACTTGGCAAATCCTTTTTCAGTGGAAATTATTTGGGTGCATCAAATATTTATTAAACACCTAATACTTTCCTGTCACTTTGCTAGACCTACAGATGGAAATGTAAAAATGAAATGTATTAAAAAATGTAAAAAATGCAGAGCCTTTGACCTCCAAGAAAACAGATACAGGGGAAAGATGCATACACACTCACATGGCTAATACAAACCAGGCAGAAGATGCTGGGAGAGTATGGGGAGGGTTATTGAGCCTGGCATGATCTCTCAGGAAATGGTTCCTGGGCAAGATGAAACCAATCAAAGCTTAGTATGTAAGAGACAATGAGGCAAAGTATGGGGTAGAGTGAGGAAGGGCATTTGAAGCAAAGGGAACCACATGAAGAAAAGTTCAGGATTATTTTAGCATGATGAGTGCAGCAAAGCACTGGTCATTTAGAGCACAAAGCAGGAGACAGCAATTTGGGGGAGATAAGAATGAAGTGGTAGGTAGGGACAGATCAAGGAGGGCCTGTTTTCCCTGAAAGAGAGCTCAGCCAGGCTTGGGAGAGTCACTGAACCAGTAGAGGCAAAGGAATGAAATGGTCAGCTCTGTGTTAGAGATCCCTCTGGCAGGTGGGTGGAGGATGGTCTAGGGTGAAGTGAAAGCAGGAAAGGAGTATGACCATCTAGGCAGCAGATGAGGCCTTGAACTAGACTTTACTAATGAAAACGCAAGAGAAGGATTGCGTTAGAGAACTAGTTAGCAGGAAAAATGGTCAAGGCTTGGTGAGTGGCAGAATGTGAAAGATAAAAGAGAAAGGTGAGTCTGGGTGGATCCCCAGATGCCTGGCTTGGGTGGCTGGGTAACTTCTCTGTCATTGTGTCATGGAGGCGTGGGGAAGAGAATGGATAATACAGGAAAGATGGCAGGTTCAATTTTGTCCTTGTTGAGTTTGAGGTACCCATTGGGATAGTCAAGGGTATGACATAGGGGCTCCTTCAACTGGAGCAAGCTACTTGGGAGAGCCATGTCCTCAAGGGAAAGCCCATTTTCAGTTAAGGTCAGGAAGTGGAGGAGCATCTGTGAAGAGTCTGAAGACATAGGGTGGCTGGGTTAGGAAGTGGGATTCCAGAGGGCACAGTTGAAAGCTCTGGGGCAGGAGGCAGAGAGGAGTGGTTGGACAGACACAGGAGGCTTAGAGTCCCGTGAGATGAGTGTGTGAGAGGGTCAAGGGAACATCCATGGCATTTTGTTTGGTGACCAAGGATGGCATAACATTTAGGCTTGTTAGAGTCAGCTGGCCTTGAGAATCCTCCAGGGAATTTGGGATTTAAGGCAGGGCAGTGTTTGGGTTTGGCCTTAGGCAGCCCCAATCAGGGGTGATGAATAATGGTGGTGATTTTAGCATCGTGGGACAGTTGTGCCAATGGAGTCTGTGATGGTGGCCTCCAGGGTACGGCCTTCATGAACTTTACCAGCCCTGTGGTGAGTGGAAGCCAGACTGACAAAAAATGGCTCCAACGTATCTATATATGCGATTTTATCTAAAAGTATACATCAACCAGGAATTTAGCCAGAAGATACTCATTTAATAGTCAGAATATTTCAAATTTTCTTCTACATCGGTAATGGAGACAAAGTGGGGAAAAATAAAGAGGTTAAAAAACTTATAAATGCTAAGAACCACATAAGTTAAACTGTCTCAACTCCTGCTTTGTTACTCAGAAACGTTTTCGGTCATTTGCAAGAGTAAAATGAGTTTCTAGAAGAGATGCCTTTTCCTCATCCATTCCAACTTCTAATGACCTCTCAGGCCTTCTGATTTTTGCCTGTGTGCTTCTAATATGGATATTGCAGGTGGGTATTTGACCAATTAAAAGGTACAGCAACAGATAAATGCTCCAAAATAGAAAGGCATTTTAGCACAGGAGTACCGTGTTCAGGGGATCCACAGCATCGGGAATTTAAGAGGTGAATCTTCTGGAATGTTTCATGGCCTTGTCCCACGTGTAACCTCACACAATGACCTCCCATAGTCCCCTGTATCAAAGTCTTAGCATTTCTTCCAGTCTTTTGGAGCCTGCAATAATCTGGTTTTAATCTCAGCCACCAAGTGAGAATAATAACAGCTACCCTATTTATCCTACAGGTTTTTAGTCCAAACAAAGGAAACAATACATGTGAAAGTGATCTGAAAGATGTAAAAGCTGTACGTGTTTAAAAGGTAGTTCCTTTATGACTTTGCTTTTGCTGTGTCCTCCTTCCTTTAGTACCAGGATTTTCTGTCCCTAAACTGCAGGCTCCCTAACACCTGGTGGCAAGATTTCTCTAACCCTCGACCATGCTCAACCTCAACTGATGACCAGCACCACCTCTGTTCGAATATTCACCTTTGATCTTAGGCTTCAAAACAATGGTTCTTCATGAAAGGAAGAGAAACAACATCTCTTGAGAGCTGGACTGTGGAGACTGGGTTCAGGAGGCCTGGTAGGCCAGGGTCAGGAACAGAGGGCGGGCCACCACCTGGGACAGGCATTGCTGGCCGGCTGGGTTTGACAGGATTTTCAGCATGGTGTTCGGGTACGGTGCTGGCTGCGTGGAGAAGGCCAGGGCTGGGGCCCACATCCTGGCCTGACAATCAGTCTCCCCTGTTCAAAAACAGCTTCATTCACATCCACTGTCTATGGAGAAAGTCCAAACTCCTTCATCTGGTGTGCCTGCTGTGTTCAGGTCTCACTAGCTTGGGGACTGAAATGTTCCCATTTCCTTTAATGGCTGATTATGCCACGATCCTGGATGGTGGGCAGTGATGCTGGCCCCCAGGCCCCCCAGGAGCCCAGCGCCTCCTTCTCAACCTCAGCCCTACTCTTTAAATCCTCCTGTCTCTCATCTTCTCAGAGGGAATCATGGGGAAATGGCCCAAAAGATACAGTCGTGCCTTCCCCCGGATTCAGTTTCATTCCAGGGATGCTTGACATTACAGTTTAGCTTCGATTTGGCCGTAGAGCTTAACACTTTATGGCCATAGTTTCTGCCTCTCTCATAGCCGTTTCTTTAAACCCACTCATAATCATAGACTCTCAGACTGGAAAGCACCTTACAGATGGTTGAGTCAGACTTCCTGGTATTTTTAAATAAAGAGAAAAGTTAGGTGACTCTCTTAAATGACACTTACTTAGGAATAGTTAGCATTTGTGTTCAAGTTTCCTGATTTCCAGCTCAAAATGCCTTCCTTCTGCCACCCAGTGTCTTATTAATTAGGTAACAGGCAATTTAAAAGATTTTATCGGTAAATGCAAGCTCCAGTTTTATGAAATGAATAATTATCCCTTCATGTGTCTGCCTTGTAAGATTTAGTTTTCATGTATTAGGTTCCTAATGACAAGATACCCTCATATCTGATAGAGATAAAATGTACCACTTTTGAATGATCTCAAACACTCTTTACTGCCTACCTGTGAGTCTCAGAGACTCAGAAAAAGTGGACTTTAGAGTTACCCCATAGAGGAATTGTGGGATTACAGGCTGGGAGGTGACAGTTACGAGTGAGAAGGTTAATTTCTTGCATGTGCCCCCTCCACTGATCTAAGGGTCCCATGAAGCAGGGACTCCGTCCTGGTCTTCCCCACATTGCCCAAGGCGCACACAGCGCCCAGCTCGGAGTAACGATTTGAGAAGTGCATGCTGGACAAAGAGCAATGATTGAAAGAATGTTCCTTTTTCCTCCACCAATGATGGTCCAGAAAATGAGCAGAAGAGACGGTCAGGCATAACTGATTGGTGAGCAGGGAGACAGGGAGTGAAGAAGGGGATAGTTCATGTTTTAGTTCTCTATTGCTGGGTAACAAACTACCTTAAAACTTAGTAGCTTCAAACAACAATAATGTATTATTTCTCATTATGCTGTGGGTTGATTGGGCTCAGCTGGGTGGTCCTTCTGCTCCATAAGACATCAGCTGGGGTCACTCACAAGGTTGCACTCAGCGGGGAATTCCTCTTATCCTCCAGGGCCTCTCTTGTTGGGGCCTCATATCATTCAATACTCTTGTCTAAGTTTCTTAAATAGTGGCTGGAACCAGGAGGGCCAGGGGAGAACTGCCCGCTCTTGAGGCCCAAGCCTAGAAATGGCAAGATGTCACTTCCATTACGTCTTATGGATCAAAGCAGGTCACAAGGTCAGCCCAGCTCAGTAGGAGGGAAAATAGAGTCCACGTCTTAATCAAAGCAGTGGCGTGCATGTAACAGGAACAGAATTGTTGTAGCAAACTGCAATAGGAAAGGAGGAAAGGCTGTCTAGACATAGTGCCTTGGCTGGCTAAGGTGCCAGGAGAGGTGTGGAAGGCAGACACCCAGGCAAGTGTCTATGTTGAAGGCAAACATCGCTGTGCAAGGCTATGAGGAGGTGGCAAATAAAATGAAGTATGATTTGCTCAGATTACCAATCAGGCTGCTATGTCTGTTTTATCACCTGAAGTCTCTGATTCAAGAAATGCCTTACCCTGAACACTATTGTCTGCACCCAAAGGGGTTTTTTCAAGACGTGAGCTCTGAGGGCAAGAGTCTAATAAAGATATTCAGCTACTGCAACTTTTCTTCAGAGTGTGCTAGGACTTTAAATGAAAGCAGTAAATTTTCTCCTTCGGCAATAATGAGAAAGCCTCAAACCATTTATGTAGCACAATTCAGAAGTTACAGGACAGTTTACAGCGAAGCATTTTTATGAGCAATCAAACGCAACCATAAGAGAATTTTTCCTTATTCCTGCTTTAAAATGCTAGGACTTGCAGCCACACTGTGAACCAAGGACAAAAGGAAACGGAGCACACGGGGAGGGAATCAGGAGGCCCAGGTTCCTTTGCAAACTCTGTTCTGCACTAGCTTAGGGCCAGGGTCACTCACCCACCTGCTCCCTGCCTCTGTTTCTGTATTTGTCAAGTGGGGATGATAGAGTGGGGTTTGCCTTGCCTGGTCCTGCCTGCGTGGGCCACAGCAGTGCGATAACAGATGTGAACAGTCTGAAAACTGCCAAGTGCTCTGAATGTTGCTATTCAGTCTCAGGGAAGGACTGGATACATATATAGTATCTGTCAATAGCTAAGGTGAATATTGTTGGGTTTTGTGTAGAGGCTTTATTACTATTATTATCTTTAAATTTTAAAAGTCATACCTGAACGTGGGCTAATTGCAAGAAATTCAGACACATACAAGGCAAAACCAAACCAAACCAAACCTCAGAACACTTTGTTTTACACCCCAGCTCTCACCCTTACCCCTCTGTCTCCTCAGAGCTAACCACAGTCATACTTGATGTGTACCTTCTAGATCATTTTCATACTTAAGAAAATCCATAAACAGACACACACGGTTTTTACATAAATAGTATCAATTATAACGGACTTCCATACCATTTGCAGACAGCTTCTTCAGAAGTCAGTGAAATATTTTCCATATTTCCAAATTAAAGTGTTGGCTAAAGGCTTCACACCTTACTGCAGACTCTTTGTAAATCTCATGCATATCTACTGTTTTTCTCACTTTCATTACTTCCTGGAATACATTTTATTTTACTGTATCCTATGCATCTTTGTAAGAGTTCTTGAAAACCTTCGGGAACAAGATTTGAAATACAGAAAGAGCTTGTCAAATGTTGGTTCCTTCTGCTTCTTCCTCCCTTTCCCTGTTCGCTTTGCTTTCTCTAAACAAACCCTCAAGCTGATGCGAACAAGACACTTCCCTCTCTCCCTGCCTCCAGTGTTTCCCTGGGTCATTCCAAGTTCAGGCAGTGACTTTTACCTCAGATAACCCCTTTCTCAAACACAGATCCACATCTACCTTTGCATTCCTCCAGCATTCTTTCAGAGTTACCTCAGGAAAATCTCTACTCTCTGCCCTTCCCGGATTCACTCGCGGGGCTGAAGAACCATAGCCTGCCTTCGGCTTGTGCCGGTGATCACTCTACAGGGATGAAAACACGTGCTTGCCAATTTACTCGTGTTAAAATATTCCTCCTGTGCCTACACTATGTCAGATACCACGGACAACCTGGTTGTGCGAACATGTGTCCGGGGAGCCTGACCCAGTTGAGGGGATCATAGGTGGCTTCTCTGAGGAAGCACAGGCCTGAACTGGGGTCTGAGAGAGGAGGAGGGGGAGGTAACTAGGGGAGGTAACTAGGTGAAGGCGATGGGAGTGTGGAGGGGTACATTTGCGTTTTGAAACAATGCCTCTGACTTAAGTAGGGAAAACAAGTCAGGGACATGCAAATATGTTGCATGGTCAACAGTTTCAAAAGATTCAGGTAAAAATAGATGGTGTTTTGCGAGGATTAACAGGTTCTGATAATCTTGAAATGACACAGATGTTCCCTTTAAAATCTTAAAAAATGTTCCCTTATCACCTAATCCTCTGATGATTACATCCATTTCAAGCATGTATTTAAGATAAAAAGTCGAAGAACCTACTTCTCAATTATGATGAATCAATCATATGACACCCAGAAGATTTCTACTGTTTGGGGTATAAACTCTGGATGGTATAAATCCTGCAGTGGTCCTTGCTCTGGAAGGTTCAGGGAAAGAAGGTCTACGCGAGGCCAGGCAAGGAGGGGTTCCCCAGAGGACCTTCAGGAGGCACTCATCGAGGTTCACCTTGGTGTACGTACCTGGGCCAGGATGTAGTCTAGGTCTTCAAGTCTCCAAACTTCATTCATTACCTTCCTGCCCCTACAGCTCTAGTTTCTCCCCATTTTGTTTGAAATAATTTATTCATGATCCACATTTTAATATGGTCATACTTATCAATAAACTCCCAGGAACCATTTGTTGAGGAGGCAGTAATAAAAATATATCGATGCAGTATGAGCCAGAATCCCTAAAGCACATGCTTTGACAATGTCAGCGGCATAAAAATCAGGAACATATTTCATTCTTGTCCTCAGCAAAAGGCTCGACAAAGCAATATTAACTATAATGGAGACAAAGAGACGCTCACAAACATAGATCAGCTCTTGCCATTTAAGGATTGTCTCTGAGGATGGGATTTTGCCTTTAAAAAATTCATGATTCTGATTTAATCCACACATTAAAATATTTAAAAATAAACCCCATCAAAGAATACTGAGAATGGGTGCTGTCCAGGTGACATCGTTAAAATAAATCTTCACTCGCCTTTGTTTCATGGGATACTGATTTCTACTTTAGTCTAGTTTTAAACCATGGCTTCATGTATTTCTACACTTTTTTTTTTTTTTTTACTTTGCTGTGGTATTTCTGGGCTTCACTTTCCAGGATGCTTGAATAATTTGTGATGGGTTATTTGAAGAAGATTTCAAGAAGGAAGTAAAGAGTTTAGGTGGGTGAATGGTTCTGCTTGGAAATGCATTCTCGGTTGAGGTTGGAAAATGATAAGGGGAAGGAAAACAGTGAAGAAGGTAAAGCAAGAAAGGAAACAAGACACTTTGGGTAAGCAACAAACAGTTTCATTTACAAGAAGAAATGGATAATTTATGTGCTTTCTGTAGATGCAGCCAACTGGAAATTAACCCATTTCTAGTCTTTCCAAACACTGATGTGGCTAGTCCAAACTGGAGACAAAAATTAGGTTGAAGCTGTTACACACAAGAAATCATAGTCTGAGTTTCTCACTGAAACATGGAACAGAAATGAGACACACTGGGGTAAAGAGCATTGGCTTTGGAGATTTAGATTGATAGATGATATATGTACATAATACATATATACATATATATATCTATAGAAAAGTTTATGTGTATATATACACACATGAGTATGTACACATGTATATACAATCATCTATCAATCTAAATGTATACACATACATGTATGTAAAATTATTTCTATCCGTCTCCACATCTATACTTACATCACATAGTAAACGGTCAATGGCTGGATGCTTTTATTATTATTGTGGTTCTTGAGGTGAGATTGTCTTAGAGTTGTTGAGTAATGTTGAATAATGTTGAATAATGATCCCCCAAAGATGCCCACATCCTAATCCTTGGAGCCTGTGCATGTTATGTTTTATGGCAAAAGAGGCTTTGCAGATGTGATCAAATTAAAGATGTTGAGATAGGGAGAGGATCCTGAATTACCGAGGGGTTTGATGTAAACACAAGGGTCTTTACAAAAGGGTTGCAGAAGGAGTCAGTGTCAGAGAAAAAGTGATGAGGTGACTGAAACCAAGGGACAGAGAGAGATTTGAGGATGCTAGCTTCGATGATGGAGAAAGGGGCCGTGAGCCAAAAGCTGTAGGCTGCCTTTGGAAACTGGAAAGGGCAAGGAAACAGATTCTCCCCCAGAGCCTTCAGAAGGAACGCAGCCCTGTGCACCCATTTTAGACTTGTGACCTCCAGAACTGTCAGATAATACGTGTTGTTTTAAGCCACTAATTTGTGATAATTTGTTATGTCAGCAATAGGAAATGAGTGCAGTTGTGGTTAGAAAGGACCTATTGGAGCTTCCCCCTCAGTCTCCTCCCTGTGGGCAGCCTATCTGTGGTGAGTCACTGCCCCAATCCTACAGGAGCTGGAGCTTTGAGAGCACACCTGAAAGCAATCAGAGGCAGGCTCCGAAATGATGTCCTCAGAGACTTTCAGACAGTGCCTTATCCTCTGCATCACCTGCATGCAAACTATACCTGGCCCTGAACCCCCTTTGCAGCAGACCTGGGCCTTGATAGGCGCTCAGGGGAGCCAAAGAAGAGAGGGGGAAGCGGGAGCCCGCCCACACACATTGCAAGTGCCGAATGGCTGGCTGTGGTTTTCCTGCAAGGCTCTTAAATGGCTTTCAGAGCATTCTTTGTTGTGCCCCTACATTCTTTGGCCGAGCTGTCATGACCCATGGGGTGTGGCCAGCAAGCCACATCCTCTTGGGTGTTTTGTGGGCTGCTTTGCCGCGTGGCATAGGGACCCTGGCTTGACAGACCTGCTTCCCCCTAAACTTATTACTCAGGAAATGTTTGGCCCTTTTCTGTTTATCCTTGAGATGAGCAAGTCTCTCCAATTTTCCACTATGAAAAGGAGTTTGTCCTTAAGTTTTAGGAATTGTTATTTTGAGTCCTTACACCTGCTAAATATCACCCCAAGTCCCAAAGACCAAAAGTAAAAGGCAACATCACTTTCCCTCCTGTGATGCTAAAGCAATGATTTAGTCACAGAGATCAGACAAGAGGCCATTATCTTGTTCTGTAATGTCTTGCTCACCCCTATGCATAGCTTTAGTCAGTTGCCGTACTAAAGCACTTGTTCCAACATTCTGGAATCATTTGATTCCCCTTTTCCAAATCCATGTGTTCTTCAGTGTTGGGATCATGCCTAAGAGTACTTGGTATTCCTAGAGATTAGCATGGTGCTTGGCACATAATAAGTTATTGATAATGTTTGTTGGATGAATGAATTTTACCCTGTGTAGTTATTTATGTCCTTGATACCCATCAGATGTAGTACTTTTTAAAAAAAAAATTGAGGCATAGTTTTTATATATAATCCTCCAAAAAGTATTAAATACTCTGTTCAATGATTTTGACAATTGAATACATCATGACAATTGAATTCACCAAACTAAAGATAATTACTGTTTATGTATTTTTTTTCCACCATGAATGCATTTTGCTTATTTGGAACTTCATATAAATAGAATCATATGGTATATGCCTTTTTGGTTAGCTTCTTTTGCTTAGCATGACTGGAAGTCTTAAGATCCATCAATGTGTTGTATCATCGGTGTTTGTTGTTGTTTTGTTTCTGAAATACAATTCCAATTTATGAAAATATCACATTATGTCTATCCATTTTCCTACTGATGAACACTTGGTCTATTTCTACTTTAGGGCGATTGTGAATAAAGTTTCTCTGAATATCCTTATTCCTTGTACATACCTCTTTGTGGACATATGTTTTCATTTCCTTTGAGTAAGATTGAATATGGAATTTCTGAGTCATAGTATCGATGTAGAAGGTAATTTTTTTGTTTGTTTATCTAAATTTATCAGTTAATTTTATAGGAACCTAACAAGCTCTTTTCCTAAGTTGTACCATTCTCCATTCCTACTAGCAATGTTTGAGGGTTCCAGTTTCTCCCATCAGCTTTTGGTATTGTCATACTTTATATTTTATCCATTTTAATGAGTGTAAAATGATAGCTCATTGTGATTTTAATTTGCATATTAGTTATGATTAATGATGTTGAAAACATTTCATGTGCTTATTGGTCATACTTCTATCTTCTTTTGTGAAATGGCTGCTCAAGTCTTTTGCCCATATTAAATAACTACAATTGTTACTGAGTTAGAGGAGTTCTTCATATACACTGAATATAAACCTTTTGTCAGGTATATGGACTGGCCTTCCTATTCATTTTCTTAGTGGTGTTTTGATATGCAAAAATTTTTATCTTGATGAAAGCCAATTCCCATATTTATTACTTAATGCTTTTTGTGTACTTTCTAAGTATTCTTTGCCTAGCCCAACATTGCAAATATATTTTTATGGTTTTTTAAAATATTTATTTATTAGAGAGAGAGAGAGAGAGAGAGCATGAGTGCATGTGAGCAGGGGGAGGGGCAGAGAGAGGGAGAGAGAATCTCAAGCTGACTCCCCTCTAAGTGGGGAGCCTGATGCAGGGCTTGATGCCGGGCTTGATCTCACGACCCTGAGATCATGACCAGAGGTGAAATCAAGAGTCCAATGCTTAATCAACTGAGCCACCCAGGCGCCCCTATTTTGTGTTTTCTACTAGAAACTTTATTGCTGTAGGTTATATTTTGTTCTATGATTCATTTCAAACTAATCTCATTGCATAGGGTGATGCTGAAGTTTATTTTTGTTTTTCATATGGTTATCTGGTTTCCAGCACCATTTGTTAACAAGTCTTCCTTTCTTTATTGAATTATCTAGCCCTTTTTACTCAAAAATCAATTGACTCTATATGTGTGGTTTATTTCTGGATTCTGTTCTATTGGTATTTGCCTATCCTCATGTCAATACCACAATGTCTTGATTCACATAGCATTTTGTTCAGTATTGAAGCCAGGTATTCTAAGTCTTTCAACTTTATTCTATTTCAAAATTATTTTGGGATTTCCATAACAGTTTCAGGCCCAACTTGTCAATTTCTCTAAAAAAAACCTATTGTAATTTTGATAAAGATTTTATTTAATCCATAAATAAATATTGGAGAATCAATGTGTTAACATTGTCTTCCAATTCATAAACATACTATAGCTCTCCATTTTTTTCTAATCTTCTTTAATTTCTTAACAACGTTTTATAGTTTCTATTGTAGAGGAATTGTATATCTTTTATATATTTTTCCTAAGTATTCCATATTTTTGATACTATTGCAAATGGTATTTTTTATTTATTTCATTTAAATTTTGTTAAATTTATTTTTTTAAACCATTTATTGCTGGTATATTGAAATAGATTGTGTTTTGTATATTGACCTTGCTAAATTCACTCATTGGTTTTCATAGTTATTTTGTATATTCCATAGAATGTTCTACATATATATTCATATCATCTTCAAAGAATGACAGTTTTACCTTTTTATTTATGCCTTTTATCTGTACACCTTTTATTTCTTTTTCTTGCCTTATTGCATTGGCTGGAACCGTCAGCAAAATATTGAATAGAAATGGTAAAGTGGATATCCTTAACTTGTTCCTGATCTAGGAGGAAATATCAGTAAGTATAATGTCAGCTATAGATTTTTAGAGATGCCTTTTAGCAGTTTGAGGAGGTTTCTTCTATTTCTAATTTTCTCAGCGTTATCATGAATAGGTGTTGATTTTTGTCAAAAAAAAAACTTATGCATCAACTGAGATGATCATATACTTTCCCCCCTTCATTCTTTAATTTCATTGACTAATTTTCTAATGTCAAACCAACCTTGCATTCCTTGAAAACCTCACTGGGTCATGATGTATTTTCCTTTTAAACGTATAGCTGGATTATTTTTCTAATATTTTGTTAGGAATTTTTAAGCTATGCTCATAAGGAATATTGTCTGTAGTTTTCTATTATTATGTGTTTGTCAGTATTTGGTATTGGGATTATGTTAGCTTCATAAAATGAGTTGGGAATTATTCCCTCCTCTATTTTTGAAAGAGCTTGTGTATTTCTTCCTTAAATAATGGTAGATTTTCCTCAGTAAAATACTAGATCTCAAGTGTTTTTTTGTACAAAGATTGTTTTTACACTTGATCTTAGCCAAAAGGCTGAGAAGCAATACAGATATTTTTAAAAAATGAATTCAGTTACTTCAATCAACATAGGAATATTTATTTATTTATTTTGTTATATATTCTGATATCTATTTTGGTAAATTGTGTTACTCAAATTAATCTTCTATTTTATCTAATATTGACTTAAAGTTGTTTATAATGGTCTCTACTTTCTTTTGCATAATTGTAAGATCTGTAGACATGCCCCCTTTTTTTTCATTCCTAATGCTGAGAATAAGATTTTATCTGTTTTATTTGATCAATCTTGCCTGTAGCTTTATTAATCTTCTGAAAAAAAAATCATTGACTTTGTTATTTGTCAATTTTCTATTTTGTTGATTGCCATTCTCCTCTTCAATAATTTTTTTCTACTTTGGGTTTTATTTGTTCTTCTTTTCCAGTTTCTTAATATGGAGGCTTAGATCATTTATTCTATATCCTCCTTTTTTTTTCTGAGAAATTTAAATGGATAACTTCCCTCTAAACACTTCTTTAGCTATATTGCACGAATTTTGATTTTTGTGTGCTCATTATCACTCGGTTCAAAATATTTTCTAATTTTCTCTGCGATTTCTCCTTTGACCATAGGCTATTTAAACATGTATTATTTAACTTCCAAATATTTGAAATTTTTTCAAATATCTTATTGATTTTTATATTAATACCACTATTGTCATAAAATGTACTCTGTGTGATTTCAATCCTTTTAATTTTAATGAATCTTGTTTTATGGCTCAGCATATTTTTTCTATCTTGCTTAATGGCTCATGTACTGTTCAAAAGAATGTATATTCTGCTGTTGTTGGGAGTAGTGTTCAATAAATGTCAATTAGGTCAAGCTGGCTGATAGTGTTGTTCAAATCTTTAAAAACTTTACTGTCTTTTTTTCCTACTTTTTCAATCCATTACTGAGAAAGTGATGCTAAAATATTTAACCATGATTTTAGACTTGTCTTTTCCTCCCATTTCCCCCATCTTCTATCTGGTTTTGCTTCATATATTTTGAAGCTATTTTTTTCTCTCTGTCCCATCTTTTTTTTTCCCTTTTTTCTGTCATCTTTTGGGTGATTTTACTTATTTTTAAATACTCCACTTAAACTTCTGTATTGACCTTTAAGTTCTGCCTCTTTGTAAAACCTTAGTGATCTTTTTAAAGTTATTTTAGATATTACAATATACATCTTTAAATTATGATAGTCTATCCTCAATAATATCTTCATAATCAGTGTAAGAACCTTTCAGCTGCGTAATTTCATTTAGACTCCTCCTATCCTCCGTGATATTGTTTTCTTATATTTTACATCTACTTATGTGATCAACTTCATAATCCATTGTTAGTCTTGCTTCGATCAATAATCTTTTAAAGGATTATATATATATATATATATACATATATATATATATATATATATATATATACACCTCCATCAAACAGCTATATAAATATATATCATTGGGAGAGGGAGAAGGAGAAGCAAGCTTCCCACCGAGCAGGGAGCCCGATGCGGGGCTCGATCCCAGGACCCTGGGACCATGACCTGAGCCGAAGGCAGATGCTTAACGACTGAGCCACCCAGGCACCCCTCTGAAAACATCTTTTATCTTACTTTAATTTGCGAAAGATATTTTTATAGAATTCAAGATTTACAGTTTTCTCCTTTCGAAGCTAAAATGCCATTCCATGCTCCCTGGGCTCCAAGTCAGCCTTCACTTATATTGTTTCTCCCCTACGTGTCTACGTGTCTTTCTTTCTCTGGCCACTTTTAGGATTTGCTTTTCAGCAATTTGACTATGACATGCCTAGCTTTGGTTCAGTGCTCCCACCACTGTCTGGCAAACAGCATTTCCTGGCGATGGCAAACCCAGCCCACTCCTGCAGGACAGCAGTGGAAAAACTCTCTGGGCCTGTGACCTTGGGGTACTTGTTCAACTGGGATATTTTCAATTTCGTGGGTTCCTTGGCCATTATTGCTTTGGATTTGTTTTATCGTTAGCATGGGAGAAGACAGAAGGTCAGAAGTACTGGCATTGGTTTATGACTGTTCTAACAATAAATCATGATATGTCTCATCCTTCATCTTTTATTGCAAGTAAGAAACTCTAGCTTTTTTAAACAATTTTTTTAATTTAATAAATATTTATTGAGTGCTATTCAGAAACTTTTCTAGAGCTAGGGCTACAGTGATGACCAAAACCAGATATAAACCCTGACCTTGTGGAACTTTTACTCCAGAGAGGGAGACTGGCCTTAGCAGTCACCAAAAATGAATTGGAAAATGTCTTCTTTCATTTGTTGATGTCCTGGCCAGACTGAACTAATCTGATATTCTGTGGATCCCATATGAAGCCCTAAAGACGATTTACTCCATTGCCATTATAAAAATTAAGGGCCACAGTCGAATGCATGTGTTCTCTAAAATTAGTATTGGTCTAAATTTTTAAACATTTCATTGCTATGCTTTATAACGTGAATTCAAATCTGTAACAGGAAACTTACCATATTTCATTTAATCTAAGATACCGTCAATTGCAAAACCATTATTTTATATATTACTATGAAAGTAAAACTTTGTCAATTAAACTGATATGTCAACAAATTTAAGGTATAACCTGCTATCAGAGATACTGAAATGTGAACAAGATAGTTCAGTCCTCCCCAAAAAGAGGTCTCTGGATAAAAATCACCAGCATCACCTGGGAAATTGTTAGGAATGCAAATTATTCAGCTTTACCTCAGATCTGGGATGCACACAATCTGTGTTTAACCAACCCTTGAAGTTATTCTGATGCATGAGAAAGTTTCAGAATCATCAGAATAGTGCATCTTAGCATCTCTGCAATACAATATTTCAAAAAGCTTTTGTAGATTCATTCATTCAGCAAACACTTCCTGAAAACCTATTACATGCAAGGCATCAGTCTGGATACACAATACGGATACAGATTTGAACAGGAGTATTGCCAACCAAAGTTTATAGTCTCAACGCAGGCCAAATATTGGTGAGGCTTTTAGGATGGAGGTGGCTTTTGAAACTGGGCCTTAAAGGAGGTGCAGGATTTTATATTTCAGAATGGAAGTAAATGAGAAGTAATGTTCCACAGAAGGTTTTTTTCTTCCCAATACCCTACCTCTTATGCATATTCTTGAAAAAGTTACAAATTTAATTAGAAGGGCATATGATGAAGAAATATGTGTGATGATGATCATGCCAATCCTCTTTCTGGACCCTCTGGAGACATGTCCACCACTAGCACCCTGGTGCCAACAGAAATTCCAGTGAGTGCCGGTGGAAAAGGCAGCCTGAGCACGTCCTTTTACCAGCTTGTAATACCCATGATAGAAATGCTGTCAATAAGTGGACAAGGCCCCAGAGCAAATAGTTTTTATAGAAGCACAAAGTGAGAGAACCAAGAAGCCAAGAAACCAAGAAACCAAACAGTGGTAACAAGATTTCATTGTCACGGAGGGTCTTGAGCTAAGCTCACTCACACTGCACCAATTTTCTGGACACATAAACATTAGAAGTACAAAATGTTTGTGCTGAAGAGACAAGTTTAAAGTAACAAGGATAATGGGAAACTAATTTTTTCTAACCCCAGCAACAGGGTGATGGCCAACTTGGACTATTGTGCAGTCCATAAATTAATTTAATGCCTTCCATTGTTTACAGCAGCAGAGTGCTATGTATCACTTTTGCACTACTCACACCTTTGTGTGGGAGAGGGACAGCCTTCGCACTCATTAGGGATGGCAAATAGCCTCAAACCACACAAATTCTCACCCAAGAAGTGTTTTAGCCACTTCTCTTCAACAGGAAGAGAGATGTTAGTGTGAGAACTGCAAAAGATGGCCGGAGATAGAACTGTTCCCAGGGGTTCCAAGAAAAGTCCCACACGCGGACCTGTTTCCAGCTCCTGAGTTTTGGAGACAAAAGGAATGCTTCCTTCGGCCACAAGCACTTCCTGTTTTCCATTTCAGTGGGACATTAGCCTCTGATTCTCCACCTCTCATTTCTTTTGCCAGTGCGATAGACATATGTGATGTATTCTTTCCCCGACAGGCAGAGGATTCAAAATGGTAGGCTCTCAGGGATGCTGGAGGCTTTTGGAAGAACAGTCGCCATCATGTGTCTTCTCCTGACAAATCCTCCTGACACAGCAGTGGGATGGGGCCAAACTCTCCTACTCACTATTCCAACATGTGGGGAACTCTAAGGAATCCTTATGTTAGATAACAGAGTCACCAGGGACCCGAAGAGGTATGGGGGCAAACCAAACACAAGGCTTCTTGTCTGAAACTAAATCATGCTGTGAAAAGTCACAGATTCTATGTTTCTCTGCTTATGGGGTCATTCTCAGCTCACTAAGAATAACTGTCCGAAGGCCAGTTGATGTTTTTGAGCTATAGGCGCCATACCACACAGAGATTACAGTCAGATGCCCTCACATTGCTTGCTTCTGCCCTGCCAAAATGCAGTGGGTAAGACAGCATAAGATTTCAACTTGGGCATACTATTGTTACCTTGGGGGAAACAGAGGCAAGCGGGGGTTTGCCATCTTAGTTTTGGATATTCATGGAAAAGTATATGTTCATAAAATACCCCAGCCAAACTGAGTGCATTGCTTTTTTTTTTTTTATCATTGAGGCAATGATATTTCACGATGAAGAAATCAAATGTCTTATAAGGAAGGCATTATGAACAAGTATTACTTTGATTTGAAATTGGACTGGGGGCCTTACTTACAGGGCTTCTCTAGGTTTCCGTGGGGATAGTAGAAGAGAGTTGCCATAATTGGTTAAAAGCCTGGAATTTGCATTCAGATAGGCCTGGGCTTGAATCCCAGCTCTTCTGTTTACTTGGGACTTGGAAAAGTTGCTTCTCTTCATCTGTAGAATGGCGATGATAATGTCTAGCTTGAAGTGTTGTTAGATTTGTTCCCAAGGAGTGAGTATGTTAATGTTTGTAAGCACAGTATCTGGCATGTAGTACGTTCTCAAGGAAGAATAATTTTTAAAATTCCCCACACCTGCAACATGGGTGCCCTCAGAGACGGAAGACCTCTGTTCCTAGTCAACAGGAAACAGGCTATAGAATCATCCTCCACATAGAGCTTACAGTGAGGAAGGAGTGGGAGAAGTAGGGTGGAGAGTTGGAAACAGAGTAGATAACACAGGGAATTCTCTGGGTGTCTGTTTCTCCATAATGTTGATGCAGGAAGTCAGGGCAAAGTTGGCCATCAGTGGGACCACCGAGGGGCAGATGCGTGACCACCACTGACAAGCTCCCAGTCACAAATCCCTGTTTGCCATGGAAGTGTCACTGAGTGGATGCTCTGTGAAGAAACTCTGAAGTCACTCTGAAGGCAAAAAGCAAGTCGAACAGCTGGTCACCGTGACAGGGAGGTAAGGGGGTGAGACCATGTGCTCACAAAGTAAGAATGAACACAAACTTTCCAAACCACTCATCTGTTTTGGATTTATAAAATTGGCATCTGAGCACATCATTTAGCACAACATTGCATGGCATTAACGTTTTCATGTGGATCTTGAAAGTACATTGAAAAACTAATTGCAACGTGGGAAACCACTATTGGCTTTGGCTAGCTGACCATTCATTCTTCGTTACAAGAGCGACAGCTGACAATGACACCTACTTTGCCCTTGTTTTCCACTCTCTAAGAGAGGACCATCACCATGCATTTCTCTGCCCAGAGAAGCATTATTCCGATCAGATGTATATTTCAGAATCACAAAATTTGGCATGCCCTTGAGCCATCTTATTCTTTTAGGCCCACAACTGGGTCACCAAGATCTCTGGGCCAATGCATTTCTTTTTCAGGTGAGAGGCCAGAATTGAGGATACAAGCATAATACACAGAAATAAACCAACCATGTGACTTTCGGGCATCTGATTTGGCCTATTAAGAGTAGACTCAAAAATAACTAGATGCTTAATTACACATCTAAATTTAGTCCATGAATTTGCATGTGTAAGTAATCAGGGAAGTATTTGCTTAGAAGTGTGTTCCATTTCCTCTGTTCACTCTAAATCAAATTACTGAGCAGCAGATCCGATTCTGAAATATTTTTTAAAAAATGTGTTCTAGAGCCCCACCACTTTAGGCTGCAATCCTGAAGGACCTCATAACTCAACTGGGTTAGACATAATGAGAATTCATTTTAAGGAGGCTGCCAATGGCATTCAAGGACATGGGCCAAACTAGGTCAAGTGACTTAGGATGCAAGTCCTTTTTCTCTTCACTGTCTACCTCAACAGGAACCAGATCTCATCTATACTGATTTTGCTTTCCTTTTGGCGACCATGGTAAGGACATTCAGTAGGCACACAGGAGGAGCATTATGAAGGACCAGGGACAGAGCCTGGTATGGTACTACCTATCTCTACTTATTCATTCTAGAAGGAGGCTTCATACACATGACAATATGCTGTGATAGATGCTCTTAATATAGGTGGGGCAGATTGAATTATTGTTTCCAATTTCTCACTTTCTTGTTGCATCAGTATCATATATTCACCCTTTCCAGGGTTTCATAGGTGGAGTGTACTTTCCTGGGCCTTGGTTCTGGGCTTAGCCATGCACCTTGCTTTGGTCAAGGGGACACAGGCAGGAGCTTGAAGTGGGCTTGCTCAGTGGGGCTTGAGTTTTTGAGTTTATGCATCGCCATGAGAGACACTTGCTCTGGTGGGCCACAGCCCCTCAGAATGAGGCATGGAGCAAGGGCTCTGGCAGCCGTCCTGCAGATGGGGGAGGGGGAAATAAATCCTTTTTGTTGCATTCCACTGAGATTTTGTGACTGTTTATGTACATAGCAAAAGTTGACTGATACACCAGGTCTAGTGTAGGCAAATCTACAAGAGGCTCCAAATCCAGCCTTGAAGATCCTGAGGAGGCTCCTGAGAGTTGGCGATGACCTAGTTGAGACCTGGGAGATACACTGTCTGTGTGGGTGGAGGAAGGTGAAGAGGGTTGATGGTGGGAGGTAGAAAGAAGAGTGGACAGAGGAATGGAGGTATAAGAGAACATGGCTGGTTCTCTGGGTTACAAGTGGGTTATCTTGGCCGGGGTGGGTGAAAGAGCCCATAACCCTGCTTAGGGCTCTCCTAATGGGAGAAGAGCCCCAATTCAGCAGCCTACTTGCAGGTGCTTCCATGGGACACCGACAACTGTACCATCACTGAGGATTTCTTTGCCACGAATTTCCTGTAGAGAAAATACTCAACGGAAAGCTTCTTGTCATTTTAAACTGTATCCATTTCCTATCATCCATTTTGAAAGTAAGGGTCAAGTTGATGAGGAATCTGGTTGAAGACTCAAGTTCAGTGTGTGCTATGTATTATCCTGATACATGGTGAATGTGCCTTCTATGTCGTGTATAGTATCCTGACTGAATTTTTGGATAACACCTTCTATTTATCAGACAGCTTTTCTTGAAGATCTATCATTTTTGTTTTCAGGCTATATTCTAGAATCATAGAATTTTAGAATTGGTAAACACTTTAGGTTTCCTAATGTAACTTTCCTGGAGGTCCCAGAGAGGGGAAGTGAGCAGCTAGAGATCACACAGCAAATTTTTGGCAGGGCTGGATCAGGCAAGGGTTTTCACTTTAGTCTGTCGTCCACTCTGTCTTCCCTCCCTCCCTTCCTTCCTTTTCCACAACAGTGGGCCTTATCTGGAATATTTTTCTTTTGTTTCTCTTCACGCTAGAAACCCCATTTTTTCCTACTGGATCAGAGCCATGACCAGGTCAGCCCAAGTCCCTATCTCTTATGGGAAGACATCATACACACACTTAGGCACAGCTTAACACACACACACACACACACACACACACACACACACACACACACACACAAACGCACACACCAGAGCAGTAACTCTCTTCTCTCTATATATTATACTGAACCTAGTATTCTAAACACTATTGAATATTTTGTCTTATTTTCCATTGATAAAAAGACCCTTCATTAACAATAGCCCATGCTGATTTGAAAGAAAGGGGGTTTTAACTGGGTTCAAATGACCTAATCTATTTTTTTAAAAGAAGAATACTGCATTTTTCTGCCCAGGATTTGGCATTTTCTTTGAATAAGAGAAACATTATAGACTTAACAGGGTTAGATCACCTTACATATGTGTTTCTATTACTCTATCTGAAACCGATATCAGAGTAAATGATAGTAATAAGAGCCATTTCCACCCGTCACTCATACTGAAAATTGACTGGGTCATGACCACAAGCACACCATTAACACGTAGTTAAGTATATATGCTTTTTCCTTCTTTCTTGGGGTGGGGGTAAGGGCTTTCGAACAATTTTAACTTCATGCAGCATACACTTTTCTAAAATTTGACTGACTGAGTTACATAGTCTTTTAATGAGATCTATAAACTCAAAATTCAGAAGGTTCTTTTTATTCTAGTAAGTACAAAATTGTAAAGATGATCTTAAAGGCACAATGACTTAACTGTATACTCTTGAGTCAGTAATTAAACAGAGAAACCATTCAGCTCTTTGCCAAGGAATTTTCCCGTGAAAGTATCCCAGAGTTAGAAGCTCTCCAGATCATATAACTGGGAAGTTAAAATTAACAAGCAGAAAAATGACTGGCTTTGCTTTTAGCATTTCTTTTGGATGAAATTTGGCTTTGGGGCAGCTTGTAATCTGGGTTCCAGTTCCTGCTCTGCCGCAATTAGACATGTGACCTTGGGCAAATCACATAAGCCTCTGTGGTCTCAGGCTCCTCATTTGTCAAATTAGAGGGTTGAATCAAGTTAGCTCAAAATTTCTGCCTATTTCTATGTCTAGCACTTAAAGTTATTATTCCACGAGTGGTTGGTTGTCATTTATTCTCCAAATCCGCTTAGATGAGAACCATAAGAAGGAGGCCAAAATTGCAGTAAAGTAACACACAGGTTGAACTTAAAGAACCTTACATAGAAAGAAATACTAACTGGGAGGTGGGATTATATAGTTAATGTGGCTGCTATTAGAGGTCCTTAAGAATGAATTGTTAATAGAAAGCCTGATTTGGTTTACATATGGCTCTTCCTGAGCCTACTGGCATCAGTTACAAAGGTGGGGGTGGGGCAACTCTAGAAATAAGGGCCAAATTTATCGTAAGGGATTACATTATTTAGTACCTTTGTTAAGATTCTTAGGTTATCAGTAACCACCACCAACTTAAGTAACTTTTGGTAACACTTTTCATTTTAAAAATGTAGAGATCTCGTGGAACCCAAGATCAGAAAAGCAGTCGGACCTCAGAAGAGATCTGCAGCCAGGAACAGAAGGTGTCAGGTCCCTCAGTAGGGCCTCCATCTCTTGCAGCTACTTCTCTCCAATTACCAGCTACATTCTTTTCCTTTTCCAGAATATGTAACCTCAGGTAGAAGATTCCCCACTTCCCAGCCAGCACCTGACACATGTACACAATCTGTTCTGGAAGACTAAAGTGTACTTTGTCCTTTTATAGGAGGACAACCTAGATTAATTGGAAGTTTCTCAACTCAACTTCCAAATTCTTAAAAGAGGGCATCTGATTGCTCGGATTGGCTCAGCATGGTCACACATTCATCCCTGGTCCAGTCAAGTGCAGCCAAGGGGGCGGGGTCAGAGGTTACAGACGGACATCCCTGTGTAGCAGGGATTCTGCCTTGTAGGACTCCAGGGGCACTTCTCACATTGTGTTGTATGTGTGTGCTGCCCGGTGGAATGGAGCAAAGGGAGATCCTACCGTTGCCTGGAGATAGTTCTCCAAGAAGGAGACAGTTGTCGCCAACGCCAAAAGGCATTTACTGTAAGCAAATAAGTTCAGTTGTCAGAAAGTCAATCTCCTTCCCAGTACGACTCCCTCCCACCTACCTGACCTCAGAAAGTTTCCTCTGCTCAGGGCCAGAAATCTCACCAAACTGCCCAACCTCCGGTACAGGTCTCTTCTTTGCTGTTCTATACTCTTGCACCTGAGATGATCATCTGGTGGTCAATGAAGCAGTGGGTCTCCTGGGAAAGCCACTGAAAACCACTCTAATGTCGCAATGGCTCTCAAGACATCCACGAGACCGGTTCCCTCCTCCACCTCCTTGAAGGCAAGGATTCCAAATGGGTAATCTCCTGAGGTGTTGCCTTCTAGAATTCCAGGGTTTTCTTGGCTCTACTTCCATAATCAGCTCCACATTCAGTCTGCACTGAGAAGAGACGGTCCTCACAACACCACCAAGCCACGTGTTTCTCCTCTAAAACATGCAAATCCACTGGGTGTGTGCCAGTATTACACATTTGTAATTTATTTTCTTTGATTCAGAACTCCTTCATACAGATTTATGAACACTAGGCGTGGAGATCAATTTAGCCCTACTTCTGCCTTATTTAACTTGGCCATTCCGGAATGAGCTTTTACTCAAGTGGCTATAGTTACGATATCAAATCTTTGAAAAGCTGAGCTGCTTTGTTTGGTGCTTGGCATTTGATGCATGTGAAATGGCTTGGAGCCGATATTTCCTTTCCTCTAAGTAAGAACACATCTCTTGAAAAAGTTTGGTGCAGTCTTGCCAAAGAAGGAAGCAGAAAACTCAAGCCAGCCTGGAGTTCCGTGAGCCATGGAAAACTGGCTAAATTCACCATGAAAATAATTTGGAAACATGAAGTATAGAGCAGCTTCATCCGAGCCCAGTTCTTCATTCCAGCCTTGGGAATACTATGTGTTAACGCATATTTGCTGAAGAATGACAATCCTGTTGAAATCTCTTTAGTTCATATGAACCTAGTTCAGAATTGTGGTCATCCCAACAAGTGTCATGAAGTTTCCCTTGGATCTATCTTTGAAAAAAAATGTTTGTAATGGAGTCTATGATCCAAACAAATGGCAAGCTAAACTTTTCTTAAGTGATTAACAATTTGATTTGCATATGATGAATGTGTACATTTTAAATGTTCTGGTGCTTTTTATTAAACTAAGTATAAAGTGTGAAAAAAAGTAATTACATTAAAAACTTTTTTTTTTTTTGCAGGTAAAAATCCTGCAAAACAGGACTTCATTAGTTCAAACAGTTGTCCCACTCCTTAGCCTGAATTAGTGGGGTTCTACTGTATATAAAATAAAGAGGAAAATGTCAGTCTTGTCCTCCAAAACCAGCTTACTCGGGTGCTTACAACCTCCTGGGAGTTTCCAAAGGTGCACAAATTACAGATCTTTGCCAAACTCCAAACTGGTTGTGTAGATTTGGTTAATCAGCTGTGCTTCTGTTTTGTTCAGTCACTCCCACATCTTTCCCCTCTTCAAAGGTTCTTTTCTATTCTGAACATATTATAAGTGTATTTTTTGCTTATTTGATCATCTGTTCTTAGGGGTTGAATTTAGAAGCTCTCCTATACAGGCATTAGTGAAAATGATGGGGTAAAGAGTTGGGCTTACACAACACGAGGGCGTTCATGAACTGGAGCATGCCTCCCATGTGCCGAGAAAGCTGTGCTCTGTGCGGGTGGGGTCGAAGATCAATGAGCCGGGGTCCCAGGAAGAAAGACAAATGAAGTGCCCACGCAGGGGAGAAGGTCACAATGATAAAGGGCTATCATGCTGTGGGGAGCGGGAGGATGAGGCTAGTTAGGAAAAGAGAGGGAAGCCGGAGAAGCTCAGTGAGGAAGTAATGAACGGGCGGAGGAGCTTTTCAGCCGGGCGGGTGAAATCAGAAAGGTAGTTCCAACAAAGGATGCGAGAGCCCGGATGCGTCCGAGGTTGTGCCCCTGATGAGGGCTGGAGCTGCTGTGAATGGGAGAAATGGCCGGAGAGGAGGCTCCTGGACAGGGTGGGGATGTCTGTGGAGGGCCTCCGACACCATGATAAGGAAATTAGGTTTTATTCTGTGGCCAAAGGTTTGCAGGTGTTTCTGTTTGTTGGTTTAAGGAACATGCTTCTTTTTCAATGAAATCTTTCATCTGAGCTCCAAAAATCAAGAGATAGATGAGGAGCAGCTTCTTTGAAGTGGAGGGAGGGAGCTTGGGGGCTCACTCTGCTCAGTGCCTAGGGCTCCCTACTAACAGCCGTCTAGAAGCCAAGCTGCAGGACAAAGGGGGAGACACCAACGCACAGAAGTGACCCAGTGCTGTTCGCGTGTCTCAGTGGAGACAGGAGGCCGGTGGGGCCTACATTCAGAGCCGTGACGCCATGGCCGGAAGAACAGCTCTGGGTAGGAATGGCCAGAGCCATTTCTAAGGATTTCTAAGGTCAGATTATTGGCTGTTGGATGTGGGAGGAAGGGAGGGCACCTTGAGAGTGATCTTGAAGTTTCCTTCCAGGCGCTGTGAGGCGGGCAGTAACAGTGGAACTTCCGGATCCACCTGATAAGATAGTTTCTTTTAGATTCTGGAAAGAACGGTTTCATCCTGAAAGAGGGTTCTGAGGTCAAGTTTGAAGTGTGCTGCCTTCTCCTGAAGAAAGGAAATGCCTTGAGGAGAGGATTCATCTTTACGATCTTTTCTTGTTTTTTGGATTTGGGAAGATCCTGAATCGGAACTGATAGTTGTTTAAACAACCCCCCTCCCCCGCCCTCTCTTTTCCCCTCGAGTCTAATCAGTATGAAATGGGCAGCAAAACTCGGACCCTGCCAGCAGAGCGTGAACTGCCTCCTTCTGCTACAAAATGTTCCTTGAGGAGGACATAGAAGATAGAGTTACCATTCTTTAAAAAAAAAAATCTGGGAGACTTAAAATATGGCTTATTATGTGGAAGACTTGTTGGCAGTTTGAATTTTAAAGCCTCCAAAATAAAGTTCTTTGACGGAAAACATTTAATTTTCACCAGTGAACTGCTGGAACTCACATTGACAAGGAAGTAAGACCATTTTATTTCCAGAAGCAAATGCTTGTCTCCCATTTCCTGTGAGAGGCGCCCTTGTTGTCAGGCTAAGGAAAAAGGTAGCATCAAGCTTTGAAAGAAACAGCTTTGTCTCTTGCTTTGAAGAAGCAATTTTGTAACTCTACAGAGGATATGCTAGTACGAAGGAATTAACCAGTTTCTGTTCGCCCTCTGCTAGTTGGCCAGAATGCTTGCCAACAGCGGAGTATCCTAGCGTGAACAAGAATGCTATTTTGGTCTGTTGTAAAGAACTGTGGAATGCAGATTTTGGACGGTTTCATCACATTCGTCAGCAACCACAAAACAAATGTTGTTTCAGAATAAGGACTATGGATGCAGAAATACGAAAAATTAAGTAAGATGAAGATTATAGAGACATTTTCACAGTTTAGTGAATAGGCTCCCTACTCAAGCTTTGCTTTTTTTTTTTTTTTAAACCCAAGCTTCCACACAGCCTTGGGTGTTTGCAGTGTTTGATGAGGGCCAGGTGTAGAGGAGGGATTGAAGAATTCCCCTGCTTCTGCCTCCAAACCATGTGGGAGGGACAAAACAGCCCATGTTGAGTAATTCCAAACACTCGTTCTTAAAATAAATAAAAAGACTGCCTACCCAGAAGACGTTACCTATAGAATTCAATCATTTTGCAATAATTAGATTCCTCCCTTGAGAGCTTCTCTGGAGAATATGGCCATTTTCAAAGAAACAATTATAAGTGCTTTTAACGGTAGTAACGCAGTCCCCAGAGAGGCAGGGGGTTTCACAAAGGGACTGAAGTGGGCAGCTGCTGCTGCTCTCTGAGCCAGGCTCTCCTGTGCATGTATATGTACACTTCATCTTTGCGGCTTCTTCTGGACTTTCAGTAGAACATTTTTATCAAGAATCTCTAGGGTTCTTTCCATCCATGGAATTAAACGCTTATAAGATTCTATGATTTCTAGCAGGCATTATATGTAACCTTCATTTCACAGAACTATTAGTTTTAATGAATTAACAACTTTGCTTTCCTTAAATAAACAAATAGAAACATTAAATGGTAAAGAGTATTGGATTCAACTCCCCTGGTGCTGGCATATGCATCTAGTACCCACTGCCTGAAATTTCATGACTAGAGATTCATTCCTTTAGCTTAAATATTGTCCTCCCTCCTTTAAATTTTAGATCTCTTTGTGAGGAGAATCGCATTACATCCCTATGTGAACTAGTTGAATCCTTAAAAACAATTAGAAAGTCTGAAAAGACCCAAGAGTTTGTGAGAATGTAGAGCAACAGCAACTCCTATACAATGTGGTTGTGAGTGTGGATTTCTAGAACTACTTTCTAAAACACTCTGGGAATTTACTTCCGGCAAGAAGGAGCCATCAGGACTGAAATTACTGGCCTGCCTAAAAAAAAGCCCCTAAAGTATATCTGATAAGTTCAAAGAAAGAATGTTTTTCAAGATGCTGAACATCAGACAGTGAAGGGCAGTGACCCGTAAGAGATGGAAAACAAAGAAGGTGAGGCTTACACTCGACACTATGATCACCTTGAGGGCATTTCTGGGCCCTATCCCAGGGAGGGGACCCCGGAAGGAGCCTAATGCTGAGTTGAGGGGACAGCATTGAGAGGCTGGGAGACTCAAGGTCACAGGGTGGAGAGAAGAAAGCTGCCTACAGAGAGAACCATAGATACCCACAGAGGGTCCCTCTCAACTAAGCAGGGTATGGTTTAGTATGCGTGGTGGAGACACTACCCAAAGCTGGGGAAAGAACCATCTGAAATATTAGAAGAAACCATATACACATTCACAAGGGCCCATTTCTACCAGCCAGGTTGAGAAACTTAATAACCCATAGGGTGTTGGGTAGAGTACTCAGAAGGGTCCTACCTCAGTAGTGGGGAATAATTATCTCTATACCAAATGTTGCTCTGGTCCTGCCTAAAAAATTTTCAAAGCAAGAAATCAAAGAATCAAAGTGTTTTCAGACAACTCAACCATCCCAGAACAAAGTCCAAGAATACTTATAGGAATACAAAAATATCCAGCGCCCAATGAGATAAGCTTACAATGTCTGGCATCCAAGCAAAATTTACCAGCGATGCAGAGAAGCAGGAACATAAAAGAGTGGGGACATAACACCACCTCTTAAGGTATTTAAAGAAAACTACAGCCAGGCCCCTATTCTCAGGAGTTCGCCATCCTTCTCTCCAACCACAGCAGGTTCCCAGTTGTTTTAAAATGTACCTGGGACTTAATTTTATTCAGGTATAGTGAGGCGACGGATCAGAAGATGATAGCCATTAAAAAGGTATTTTGTTTACCAACATTTTCCACAGAACAAACCATCCTAAAATTTGTATGGAGCCACAAAAGACCTCGAATAACCAAAGCAACCTTGAAAAAGAAAAACAAAGCTGGAGGTGTCCTATTCCAGACTTCAAGTTATAGTGCAAAGCTGCAGTAACCAAAACAGTATGGCGCTGGCACAAAACTAGACACATAGATCAATAGAACAGAATAGAAAACCCAGAAATGAACCCACAATTATAAGGCCATTAATCTTTGACAAAGCGGGAAAGAATATCCAATGGGAAAAAGACAGTCTCTTCAACAAATGGTGTTGGGAAAAATTGGGCAGCCACATGCAAAAGAATGAAGCTGGACCACTTTCTTGTACCACACACAAAAATAAAATAAAAATGGATTAAAGATCTAAATGTGGGACCTGAAAGTGTAAAAATCCCAGAAGAGAACACAGGCAGTAACTTCCTTGACATCAGCTGTAGCAACTTCTTTCTAGATATGTCTCCTGAGGCAAGGGAAACAAAAGCAAAAATAATCTATTGGGACTTCATCAAAATAAATAACTCTTGCACAGAGAAGGAAATAATTAACAAAAGTAAAGGGCAGCTTATGAAATAGGAGAAGATATTTACAAATGGCATATCTGATAAAAGGTTAGTATCCAAAATCTATAAAGAACTTATAAAATTCAACACCCCCAAAATAAATAATCCAATTAAAAAATGGGCAGAAGACATGAGCAGACATTTTTCCAAAGAAGACATATACAGATGGCTAACAGGCACATGAAAAGAGGCAACCTCACTCATCATCAGGAAAATGCAAATCAAAACTACAGTGAGATACAACCTCACACCTGTCAGAATGGCTAAAATCAACAACACAAGAAACAACAGGTGTTGATGAGGATGTGGAGAAAGGGGAACCCTCTTGCACTGTTGGTTGGGAATGCAAACTGGTGCAGTCACTTTGGAAAACAGCATGGAGGTTCCTCAGAAAGTTAAAAATAGAACTACCCTATGATCCAGCAATTGCACTACTTGGTATTTACCCACAGAATACAAAAATAATTCAAAGGGATACATGTACACCAATGTTTATAGCAGAATTATACGCAAGAGCCAAATTATGGAAACAGCCCAAGCGTCCACGAATGGATGGTTCTGGGGTGATCAAGGTATAGGAATGGGGGTATTGAATGGATGAATGGATAAAGAATTTATATGAATGGGAGTATAGGAATATGGCCCCCTGAAGTGTAAGAGGCAGAGGAAGGGGGCAGCTGAGAGTATGGACTCAGGATTGGTTGGTTTGCATGTCAAAGGCATGCTCCCAGGCAAATTTTTTACTATCTCTAGGAATTAGCTAATCCTGAGGGGGCAGTCTCTCCCTGGTCAGTAAAGCCCTACACGCCAGTGCATGAATACAGAAAACAAAAGAATATACTTAAATATAGCTAATACACCAGTGTGAGCCTCGGTGGGATGATGTGTGAACTGGGGCCTGCATGGGCACATCAGGTGGGTTGGAGGTGACAGCATCCCAGGGCTGAGAAGAAAAAGGTGTAAAGGTCAAAGAGCTGTGGTGTCCCAGTTTGGGTCAAGAAAGGTAGGGGTATGTAAGAAGGGAGCAGTGATTTGAAATAAAGCTTTAACCCAACTTGGCCTCCAGCCTGAGCCCTGGAGTGACTGGGAATGTGGTTCCTGTATGAACTTCCATGGGGTATAGAGAAGCCAAAGCGCCAGCAGCTCCAGTAACAGCAACTGCACGTCCTTCACGTCCCACCATCTTGGTGCCCTTGGCTCTGCCACCCGCACTCTGGCTCTGAGTTTGGCACTGACGTTGCAATGATGACAGACAAGGACAGTGAGACCCTTGCTGAGCAGAAACAGCTGGGGTGGTAGCCTTATTGGACATCAAGGGATAGAATTGATGCTTTTCTTCCTCAGCAGTGACCAGAGGTGTTGTCGCAGTGAAGGGTGGGGGGGGGATGGCTGACCCCACATGGTGGCTGTGAGAACCAGTCTTTAGAGCTCACAAGAGACATCCAGGAACACCCGGAATTATTTTCAAGGAATTTGAGAGGGGCTAGAATTCTCCGAGACCAGGTGGTGACTGGGCTACCGCTGTTCCTTGCTGGTTATCACTGTTCTGTTCTTACATCCATGCTGGAGCAGCCCGAGAAGCATAAGCACCCTGCTGGTTCTCAGACAAGAGTCCACAGATATATTCCTGAGGATTTCTGTGTTCTGCCCAGGAGTTTATCCTGGGGCGTCATCATTTTGATGATAATCTTTTAAAAAAATTAAATCTCTAACTTAATCATCTGGACACCACTGTCTTATTCCGCCTGGGCTACCATACCCAAATACCCTAGACTGGGTGTCCTAAACAGCAGGGTTTACTTCTCACAGTTCCAGACGCTGGGAAGTCCAAGGTCAAGGTGTTAGCCAATTCACTTACTGGTGAGGGCTTTCCTTCTGGCTTGCAGATGGCCACTTCTCGCTGTGTCTTCATTTGGAGAGCGAACAAGCGAGCAAGCTCCGGCCTCTCCTCTTCTTGTAAGGACACTAATCCCATCATGGAGGCCTCATTCTCATGACCTCATCTAAACCTAATTAGCCCCCAAAGTCCTCACCTGTCAATACCGTCACACTGGAGGTTAGAGGTTAAAGTTATGAATCTGGGGGAGGACACAAACATTTAGTCCATAACCACCACATAATAATGAAATACTAGTACATTCAGTGCTCACATTGGGGATTTTGTTTTCTGTTTGTATTTGCATCACACAGGGGACAATAACATGCTGTTTGAATGAAGTTTTTGCAATGGGAGAAAAGGTGGGGGTGGGGTGGGGGAATTGCACAAGCACATGCCCATGGGGATAGAGGCATGCTGAACCAGAGCTGATCCAAGAGCAGCGCATTCACATAGGTAGTGAGCAGATCTATCACCAGCCAGCCTCTTTGTTCATACCAGCTTGTAGTCAGGGAGCAGGAAAAGCACAATGGAAAATGTTCTGTTTCTGATTCACACCATAGTTGTATTACATTCCCATGAAACACAGGTTTCCAAAAATGCCACAAATGTAGCCTCATCTTGAGCATATAAGGCAGTTTTGCATGGCTATCAAGTGGTAGGTCATCGAAATTGGCATTTGAGGACCGCACACAAGCAGAATTTTTTGATTATTAAATTTGATTCTACTTATCCTGAACTAGAAAATAAAGCTTTGGAATTTTTTTGTTGTTGTTTATAGTTTACTTACCCTAATAAGTACTCTCTCTGCATTAGTTTGCTACAGACAAAATGTGGGATGAACCAAGGCCCCTTCTTTCTACTCTTAAGCCATTCTGGTCAGTTTCACCCAAACAATGTCATCAGTTACATTAACTTTCTATTGTTAATAAAAGTGTGCTTTTGTAGCTTTGTATTAACTTTGAGATTTGTTTTGGTCTTATGGTTGACTAAAACTATGAGGATAGGGACTTTTCACCTAGTTTTCTATTTTTTAAGTAATATTATTTAAAAAAATAGCACTGAGAATCCATAAGAATTTTGTTTCTTTATAAATGGGTTTCTTAAGTTTCACAAACACTTGATTAGCCAAATGAAGCATCACATCTTCTACTATGTATCAAGCTGGTTTCCTTGCAAATGTTCAGAGTGTAAACTGTTTCAATATAACCTGAATTTAATCTCAGACTTCTTTCAGCTGTGATTAAATGTCCTATAATATCCAAACTCCCAAAGCCCAAGGCTCTTTCTCTCTCAAAGGGGTTATCCTTTCTCCTCCTGGGTGCCTCTCCTACTGTAAGTTCTGGAACTCCAGGCAGCCTGCTGACATGTCCATGCATTGCCCCCAAGCCCTCCCCACACAGCCACGTGGTTTTCCAGAGCACTGGCGCCAAATCTGGCTCCTATTGTGAGCGCTGGTCTGTTTTTCAAATGCCCAAAGCACAGTGAAGACCAGGCCCCGGAGTTGAACTGAAAGCCCCGGGATAATCCAAGAATAACAGAGTAGCATCGTGAATACCACCAAGCATTGCGCGGAGGGCTCATAGGCCAGTCCCCAACTCCCGACCTCCCACTTTCCCAACTCCCTGCCTTGTCCCCAGCAGCTCAGACCCCACCAAGCATCTTCAGGCTTTTGCCCTGGTCTCCAGCTCCCTTCTTAGCCCTGAATGACTGTGAAAACATCCATTTCCTTCAGAGGAAACTCCTACCACTGCCCAGAGATTGAGCGCTGCCTTCCAAATTCTGGGTTATCCAGTCTTGAACAACACTGTGTGGGTTGGTCCGACCATGCAGTGCCTGTCCATATTAAGAAACCAAACAAATTTCTCTAAGTCTGTAAGGATACAGTCATCCTAAAAATACATTCCATTTGTATTACAAAACAGAACTTAATAGGATGGGTAGCATCTATATCTGGGTTTATGCTAACTTCACTTTTCCCCAAGAAAAATATGAGCACGTGTTTTATATCTGTGTAACCAGAGAGCTCTTTCTGGTTATTTCCCTCCAAATATAGAGAGTTTGTTCCAAAGGTGGATTGACATCATATCTAAAATTGCTAAAATAATGATAATAATAATAAAAATAACAATAATAAAGTCTTAGCTCTACTGGGTATTACATACAATAAGGAACATTTTTTAAAAACTTATGCAAAAATGGAATCAGCTTTCAAAATCGATTTGTATTTTGTGAAAGAAAGGAGAATGCAGCAGTGGAACCTGTGAACTCCTGAGTCAGACTTCCTGGGATTTGGGGTCCTGGCTGCCCTACATTCCAGCTGGGCCAATGACCTAAACTCAGTGTGTACCTCTCCTCATCTGTAAAACAGGGATGACAGTATCTCCCATATCAACTTGTTATGAGGATTTAAATGTACAAGATCTTAAAATATTGCACAGCACATAATAAGAATAAGTATTCAGCAAATGTGAACTATGATGATGATAATGACGGTGGTGGTGATGGTGGAAATGGTGATGATGGTGGTGAGGTGATGATGATGGTGATGGTGGTGATGGTGATGGTGGTGATGGTGGTGGAGGTGATGATAATTATGGTGATGGTGGTGGTGGTGATGATGGTGATGGAGGTGGTGGTGGTGGTGGTGGTGATGATGGTGGTGAGGTGATGATGATGATGATGGTGGTGGTGGTGATGATAATGATGGTGATGGTGGTGGTGGTGATGATGGTGATGGAGGTGGTGGTGGTGATGGTGATGATGGTGGTGAGGTGATGATGATGGTGATGGTGGTGGTGGTGATGATAATGATGGTGATGGTGGTGGTGGTGATGATGGTGATGGAGGTGGTGGTGGTGATGGTGGTGATGATGGTGATGGAGGTGGTGGTGGTGATGATGGTGATGGTGGTGGTGGTGGTGATGGTGATGGAGGTGGTGGTGGTGGTGGTGATGATGGTGATGGAGGTGGTGGTGGTAGTGGTGATGGTCAGCATTTGGGTACTCTGCAAGAATTAAAAATCAGAAGGGGTTCCAATTTGTGCTCCTCCTCATCATCATCGATAACGAACACTGAAAAGTAGACACCGTGTCCTCCTTCTTCTCATTCCCCTCCATTCCAAATGTGGCCATGCCTCGTAGAACACTACAAGGGACCCAGAAGAAGCTGTTGTTGAGCCAGTCAACTCTTCCTGACCCTCATCCTTCTCTGTAGCTACTGTCATGAGTTACCAGGAGCCTGGATGGGCATGATTCTTTGTGCAGGATTAGCAGGGTGAAGTATCAGGCTCAAGAGAGGCATTATAGGGGCCCCTGGAAGAGTAACCTTAAATAATTTTACAGTATGTCACTGCATCAATTTATAATTATGAAACAAAGTATTATGGTCAAAAATGCTTTGGAATCTTGAAGTAAAAAATGCTATCTGAAAAACACTTGCAAATGGGCCCTTCATGTAAAAGAAAGATGAATTAAATATAACTGGTAGTTTTATGACTGTAGAGCAAATGGACATATTTTAAGTCTGATGGCCCAAATTTATTATTATTATTGATTCAAATTTTGTACACCAGCTGGCTTTTAAAAAAAAGATTTTTATTTATTTATTTGAGAGAGAGAGAGAAAATGAGCATGAGGGGGGTGGAAGGGAAGGGGCAAAAGCAGAGGGAGAAGCAGACTCTCTGCTGAGCAGGGAGCCCGATGTGGGGCTTGATCCCAATACCCTGAGATCATGACCTGAGCCTAAGGCAGATGCTTAACTGACTGAGCCACCTAGGTGCCCCTCAACTGGCTTATTTTTTAAACAAATTATTTAGTATAAATCTATTAGGCAGATTATATCTACTATATTTACTGTTTTCTTTATCAATAGGTAGAGCATCTTGAATTTGTTGACGTTACTCTCAAACCACTTTTTGAGGTCATCGTTTTCAGACAAGAGTTGACATGATTAACTTCTCAGCCCCCATCTACGTGAAGCATCAAGAAATAGAAAACGTCATTTCCTTCCAGCCTTCCTCCCTGGATGCTGCCATGGTACCCCCTCCCCTCATCTCCAGGGCTGCTCATGGGGTGGAGGCATCGCTCTACCCTGGCCAATCTTTGGTGTTTTCCCCAGGCTTGGCAGATCCCAATTCATCTCCTGGATACCCTCACTCATATATTTTATTAAAAAGAAAGGAGGATGTGGGATTGGCCTCACCATCAGCTCTCTTTTTCCTCTCCCTGCCCCACCTTCTGGGTGGTGGTAGCCCTAATTGGATTAAAGCTTTGTGCAATTCTGAAGCTATATTCATAAGAAAAATATTGAACTCCTGCAGAAATAATCCAAGAAAAACAGGAAGCTGCTTATAGACATTCTTTTCTTTCTCTACTTTCTGGAACCAGGGGCTGATTGTTTTGAGATGCATAATGTAGTAGGAGCCACTTGATGAAGGAGCCAGTTCTTATTTTAGGAAGCTGCCTTCAAGCTCAATTAGAAATCATGAGACACAGTTTGAAACTCCCATTTGCACATAACATAATATAAAAAAATTGTCTGTTTTTTTAAAACTAACTCATGCAAGGTTATTAAATCTATTCAGCTCGGTTTTTTTTTTTCTCTCTCTCTCATTTCAAACCAAAGGTGTTTTAATTCCCATAGAAAAGAACTAAAATAATGACAACTACGTTTGTATGACTAGCCTTTTACATGTGACAAGATGTTTTCATGTAATGTTTCCTCGTTTGGTCCCGCACCCGTTCTTTGAAGTCGCTTCCATCCTCATTTGATACTTGAGGAAACTGACCTTCAGAGGTGAAGTACACCGGCCAACGTCATGTGGCTTTTAAGCAGTGCATCTGGGCTGGAGCTCATCTTCTGACCGTGAAGAATTACGCTTAATTTGTGAAGTCTATTTGCAGTAATGACATCCTGGCTTCACATACAAAGTTAGTCAAGTCACAGAAATCTAAACAAAGAGATGGGAACCCACCTTCTGAAGTGAGTGGAAATAGCTCAGACCTCCGAAAATAAGGAATTGTTCACAAACGCAGACGGGCAATGCTCCCTTCACTGACAGTCTTTCCTCTCCTGCTCCCGAGGGTATACATTGGGAAATGGCTGACTCAGCCTCATTCCTATACTTTTCTTATCTATGTGTGACAATCTTAGGGAGCAAAAGGTGCTTCAGGCCAAAGGCTGGGCTGGGCTCTTTGCCAGGCAAACAATAATGACAAATAACTTGCATCCTGGCTCTGCTACTATTTGCAGTGTGATCTTGGGCAACTCAGTTTGCTTTGCCAATCCTCAGTTTCCTCACCTGTAAAATGGGTATATGAATTTTAGGGACTACTAAATGAGATTTTAATGCTAATTAATACAATACACAGATGCTTTATCAATGCAAATGCCTCTGCTTGCACTTTGCCCATTTGCCTCTTGGAATTTCTCTGTTTGCCTCAGATTTGACAATAAAACCAGGATAATTTGAGCTACAGAAGCTGATTATGTAGTTGTTACCTCCTGGAATGTTGAGGCCTGTTGTGTTTTGACTACCTGAGCTGAGGGACAGGCTGCCTCATCAGCAGTGCCATCCATACCCAAGGCCATCGCCTCCTCTGCCTGGGAGCATGGAGCAGGCCATTAGCAGGCCTTCAGAGATGGGGATTTTGTACCTGAACAGGGTTGACCTCAGTGTTAATTCCCAGGACCCTCTCAAGAGGGCTCTGTAAGATAGCATGGTTTTACTTCATCATCTCACTAATCCCACTAGGGCAAACATGAAGAATACCTATGTCATAGTTTAATAATCACGTTAAAGATGCCCCATTTCCCATGCATTCTCAGTTACAGGTTCAGAGGCACCTTTATGCGCAGCACAGGAACAATGTCACCGTGAGGCGTGGGGAAATGCTAAAGAAGGAAGTAGAGTCAAGAAGGTTGTCGTCTTTAAACTCTAAGTATTGCTTCTCGGAGGCAGGGAAGAATGGCCCTGCTAAGACACAAGGATGGCCACAGTTCCTTCCACAGCTTCCTTACTACCTACCCCGATTTTTCAAGGGTGTTGCAATGCTTGGTACTGTCAAAGCTATGTCAGTTTTCATTCAATTACTCACTGAATGGTGGTGATGATGGTGATGATGATTGTGATGGTGATGATGCTGATGATGGTGATGGTGATGGTGGTGGTGGTGGTGCTGATGGTCAGCATTTGGGTACTCTGCAAGAATGAAATATACAGAAGAAGTCCCAGTTTGTGCTCCTCACCATCATCATTGATGATGAACACGGAAGAGTGGACACTGTCTCCTTCTCCTCACTCCCCTCCAGTCCGAATGTGGCCATACCATATAGGACACTACAAGGGACTCAGAAGAAGCTGTTGTTCTTTCGACAAGTAATTACTGAGCACCTTTTATGTACCAGGGACAGTGCTGAGTTGCGTATACGGTGCCCAACACTTAAAGAAAAGCACTTCAAGGTCTTTCAATCCAACTCGTGTCTATATTTGAATATCTTTATTAGTACATTTTTCAGTCTCCAAAACTTATTGGAGGACCATTATGAACCTCTGATGAAGACCCATCTCTTCTGTTGAAGACAAGGCAGCTCTTTCTTCTCCTGGCTGCTCTGAATGAGAAGGTCTTTCTTGTATCGAGCCCACATATGTCTCTGGTCCTAGTTCCACACCTCTGGGGCCATAGATAATAAGTGTAATCCCTCTCCATATGCAATCTATTCAAAACTGTGAAGTCAGCTATCACATCTCCTGAGGATTTGAAAAACGTTTCTCAAATCCCACAGCACCACACGTAACGTGGGCCCCTCTCCATCCTTGTCACAGTCTCCTGATCCCTGACGATGGTGGACAAAGAGAAAGAATGGGTGCCTGCTCTGAAAAGCAGGCATGAAGACAATGTTCTGAAATTTCTGTCACCCACATGAAGGGGAATAGGTGCAGGGAGAGTCTGAAGATATCTAACATGTATCCGATGCAGAACTTGGAGCAAATGAGTTAGCCCGATGTTAACTGCAAGGAGATGGAATAAAAATAGGACCATGTAGACAAGATCTTCAGGAAAATTTCCCAACCATGAGCCTGGACTGTGCCAAACCCCAAACATTTGGAAAATAGTTTGAGACGTTCAGCACATCCCCAACTTGAGCATTTGGGGATGGTTTTTGCTGCCTTAATTGTCCTTGTTTTCACTAGAGTAAGTTGACAAGACACTCGCTTGCTGAATTTCCTCCAGAGAAAGAGTGGTTTCTGATTCAACACAATGAGAGCCTCTCCCTGTTTTTTTTTTGTTTTTTTGTTTTTTGTTTTTTTTGGTCTCTTCCTTCTCTTTCTCTTCATTGTTGGCCAAAGTTCTTCCCCAGAGACCATGATTCCTCTCACTGAAGACTCTTTTCAGTATCAGGTATGATGGGCATATTGAGATGACTGATTTAAATTCAGTTTGAAGTTTCTCTTTAAGAGAAAAACATGACCATTGCTTTTCTGAAGTAGCTGGCACGCGTGCTGCAAATGTATTAAACGCTTCCAGATTAGATTCCAGCAGAGTACAGTCTATGCTTGTGCTGAGCTAATGGGCTACAGCCTCTAGACAGGCCTCTTGCTTTCTGCCAGGGAATTCTCTTCTCAGTTCAGGTGGAGGGGCCTTATAGTGCACAGAGAATAAAGGCTTCCACATCCCAGAGACACAGGCGGGGGGGCAGCTGGCTCACACACCTGGGTCACCTAGACTGCCCTGGTAACTCTGACGAGGAGACTGTCCCACAGCTAAATCTGGTATTGCTTACCTTCAAGAATCACAAGGCAGTCTGTAAGATAAAAGAGCCAACATTCAATTTGGCTAAGTCATCCTCTCAGGACATTTGGTGTGAGCATACCGGTGGCAGAAAACCAAGTCTGGTGGCAAAGCTTCTGTGTGACATAGTCGCTTGAAAAGAGAAAAGTTCTGGGACTGAGGGATGCTCTTGGGAGGGGGCTGGAAGGTTGGTTTTTCCTTTTCACAAATGCAAGATTCAGAAATAGGACAGCCCCAGCTTCACCAGCACTCATATGCATTTTGCTCACTCATGAAGATGGAGAGCCAAGTAAATTAAAAAATATTTGTCCTTCAGCCTACTCAGATTTATAGGCTAACTCAGAGGATGGCCTATCAGACGCTGCTGGTCATCTACCCATTATCTATTCTTGCTGTCGCCCTAATCAGAGAACCCTGATTTTGTTAGGGACTCGACCAACTCCATGGTAAAGTTACATTTACCAGCATCCCTTGTAACAAGGGCTGGCCTTGGGACAGAATTCTGGCCAGGGAGGTCTAAGCAAAAGTTTATGGGGATTTCAAGTTTTCTTTTTTCAGATAAGGGTCACTACTTTCTTCCATGTTGCTTCCTTTTTCATCTTCCTGTCTTAAACATGGATATGGGACTGGAAGTATAGCAACCATCCTGGGACCATGAGAATGCAAGCCAGGCACTAGATGGCAAAGCAGGAAGATGGAAGGAGCCTGAGATGTGATGACATCCTGGATCTGCAGCACAAAACTGTACTGCATCCTTCTGTAACTCTCCCTCCTCACCAATGCACACACACACACACACACACACACACACACACACACACACACACACACACACTTCCTCATCTCAGAAAAAGGAACCACTGTCCTCCCAAAAGATTTAGTAGTCATCCTTGACTCTTCCTGTTCCCTTACAGCCCCCTCCACTCTCCCAGATCCAATTTATGATCATGTCTGTTGATCCTACCAGCACAGCACCATCTCAAATTCATCTACTTTTCATTGACGCTGCCACATCTGTAGTGATCTCATTACCACCTGGAATATTACAAGAGTTTCTTAGTGGGTCTCTACACAAATGCTCTACTTCTTGTAATCCAGCTCCACACAGTGGAAGTACTTTCTGAAAAGAGATCAGGTCACCCCATTTGTTACGCTCCCACTTGAAGCCCTTCATGGCTCCCCACAGCATGGAGCATGAAATCAGAACTACTCACACTAACCTCTGAGGCACCACATGGGCTGGACATACACCCCACTCCACCCTCACTTCTCACCATTCTTCCCACCCCCTTCAGGTGCTCAAAGTCACTCCTTCCCCATCTCAGATGCTCTTGACTTCAACGCAGCTCTATCCCTTCCTTCTTCTTAGCTTATGTGTCAGGAAGATTTTCCTATCTACCACATCTAGAGAAAATTCTTCTGCTGTTGCTCTCCATCCCAGGTTAGCACTTCCACAATTTATAGCGATTGAATTGGTTGGGGTACTTGGATTTATTTGTTTTGAGACCCATAAGCTCCACAAGGACAGGACCCATGTCTTTCTTGTGATCTTTTATCCCCAATAGGTTAGTCTACTGCCTGGAACATGGTTAGAGCTCAGTAAGTATTTGTGGAAGAAATGAATGAAGGAGCTCATTTTATATGATTTTTAGAATTTATAATACAGAACACTATATTTTAAGAGAGGAAACCTAATATAGTGATACAGCTCATGGACTCTAGAGCCATGAGATATACTTACCAGTGGCATGATCTTAGGCAAAGAACTTCATCTTGGTTATTTCACCCATAAAATGGGGATAAAAATTTACTTATCTCCTTGGGTTGCTGTGAGGATTAATTGAGTTAATTCCTATGAAATTCATAGAACATCCTCTTCTCTTCCTCCTTTTCTTCTTCCAGGAAGACAGAGATTGTGTTTTATTTTGTGTTTTATTTATATGTTTGCTTCTCTAGTTCCAGCACAAAATATTGTACAGAGTGGACTTACTACAGCATTTACTGAAAGAATGAAAGGAAGCACTAATGAACAAATTAACAAACAGGAGGTCAATTCCAGACCTAAGTTGATATTTAATTGATTCACAATAACGTAAGTCTAAAAATATTCAATAACACAGCCCTCCAGCAACATCCAGGTAATTTGTTCTCTATCAACAGAAGATGCACTATAACTAAGTGAACTACAAGGTCACCTGAATGTCTTTCGGGACTCTTGGCTGTCCTTGCAGAAAGAATCGTGAACCTTTGGTTAGCAGTCCACCATCTCTGTTCAGCACCGGTATTATCCTCTAAAGCTTCCACCCTCCTCTTATGAAATGAGCAGGTGGAGTTGTTTTATTCATGTTAAAAACAAAATGACTAGAAATGGCATAAAGCAATACAAATGCTCCTAAAATGAAATCAGTGACATGTATACAGCCATCTGCAAGCCATTTGAGAATCCAGAACCCAGGAAGAATCTAGTTTCAGGAAGGAAAAGAAACAAAAAGATACAGCAGGCAGCACAAGGAAATAACCTTCAGAAATGTTACAGTTTACAGAGGTCAGAAAACCCAACGGGGACAGAACACAGTTATAGGGATTTTTCTCAGGAGCTGGCAAATTTACCATATCTTCTGGTGATTGATTTTGTCTGAAGTGCAATGCTGTGGATTCATTCAGGGTAGGGGCTGTGCCTTAGTCTTCTCTACCTGTGCTCTTAAACTATGCAGGTGGATCCCCCTGAGGACCTTGACATGCAGTAGAATGACTGCCATAGTAGGTGTTCAAGAAGTATCTGTTGAGAAAATGGATGAGTGATTAATTCACCAGAATAAGATAGAGCCCTCACCTTGCTCCACCTGATGTTTAGAGATGAAGTTTTGGGAATTGTGACTGGTAAATGGATATAAGCAGGATAACTTGTAGATTTGAGGGGCAGTGCTCTCGGACAATTGTATATCTTCTTTGGAGAAACACCAATTTAAATCCTTTGCCTATTTTTATACTGGGTTGTCTTTGCATTATTGAGTTGCAAATGTTCTTTATATATTCTAGATATAAGTCCTTTATCAGATATGTGGGACATTTACACTTGCAAATATTTTCTCCCATTCCATGGGTTGTCTTTTCCATTTTCTTGGTGGTGTCCTTTGGAGCACCCTGAGATCAAGACCTGAGCTGAGATCAAGAGTAAGACACATAACTGACCGAGCCACGCAGGTGCCCCTACAGTCAGTTGATTTTAAGTTGACAAGATATTACCTTTAATAATGTGGGTGGGACTCATCGAATCAATTGAAGACCTTAAGAGAAAAAAAAAACAACAAAAAACAAAAAACAAAAAACTCCAGGGAGTTTCCTGGAGAAGAAAGAATTCTGCCTCAAGACTATAAGACAGAAATCTTGCCTACATTTTCAACCTTCTGGCCTGCCCTACAGATTTCAGACTTGGCCAACTCCCATGCTGCATGAGCCAATTCCTCAAAAATAAATCTCTTAAATCACATGTATATATATCCTCTTGGTTCTGTTTTTCTGAAGATACCTGACAGATACACTTGTCGAAATCCAACTGACCATAAATGTAAGGATTTATTTCTGGGATCTCTGTTCTATTCCATTGATCTATATATATACCCTTATGCCAACACTGCACTGTCTTGGTTACTGTCACTATATAAAGTAATTTTTTTCCTTAAAATTTTTTTATTGTTATGTTAATCACCATACATTACAGCATTAGTTTGTGATGTAGTGTTCCATGATTCATTGTTTGTGCATAACACAAGGCAGAGCGTGCCTTCTTTAATACCCGTCACCAGGCTAACCCATCCCCCCAGCCCCCTCCTCTCTAGAACCCTCAGTTTGTTTTTCAGAGTCCATCGTCTCTCATGGTTCGTCTCCCCCTCTGATTTACCCCCTTCATTCTTCCCCTCCTGCTATCTTCTTCTTTTTTTTTTCTTAAAGTATATTGCATTATTTGTTTCAGAGGTACAGATCTGTGATTCAACAGTCTTGCACAATTCACAGCGCTCACCATAGCACATACCCTCCCCAATGTCTATCACTCAGCCACCCCATCCCTCCCACCCCCCACCACTCCAGTAACCCTCAGTTTGTTTCCTGAGATTAAGAATTCCTCATATCAGTGAGATCATATGATACATGTCTTTCTCTGATTGACTTATTTCACTCAGCATTAACACCCTCCAGTTCCATCCACATTGTTGCATATATAAAGGAATTTTGAAAGCAAGAAGTGTGATTCCACCAACTTTATTCGCCTTTCATCAAGATTGTTTTGTTTATTCTGGGTCCTCTGCATTTCTATATGTATATTAGGATCAGTTTATCAATTTCTGCAGAAAGAAAAAAAGGCAGCTGAGATTTTGATAGGGATTGAAGACCCTATGTAGACCAATTTTGGAATTATTTCTGTTTTAACAATATTAAATCTTCCAATTCATGAACATGGAATGTCTCTCCATTCATTTAGGTCTTCTTTAATTTCTTTTGGCAATGTTTTGCAGTTTTCAGTGTAGTAGTCCTGCACTACTTTTATTAAATGCATGCCTAAGTATTTTATTCTTTTTATGCTATTTTAAATGGAATGTTTGTTAATTTAATTTATGAATTATTCATTGCTAGTATAGAGAAATACAATTGACTTGTTATTGATTTTGTATCCTGAAGGTTTGCTAAACTCGTTTATTACTTCTACTAGGTTTTTTGTGTGTATGGATGCCTTAGGACTGTCCATATACAAGATCATGCTATCTGTGAATAGAGGGAATTTTACTTCATCTTTTCCAATTTGGATGCCATTTATTTATTTAGTTAGTTAGTTAGTTATTGCCTAATTGCCCTGGCTAGAACTTCCAACACAAGATTGAATATTAGTGGCAAGACTAGACATAATTGTCTTATGTTTGATCTTAGGGGAAAGCTTTTGGTCTTTCACCATTACTGTGATATGAGCTATGGGTTTGTTTGTTTGTTTGTTTGTTTTGTAGATTCCCTTTATCAGTCTGAGGAATTTCCATTCTATTCCTAATTTGCGTAGTTTTTTTTTTTAAAACATAAAAGGATATTAGATTTTGTCAAATACATTTTCTGCATCTGTTGAGATAAACATGTGGTTTTTGTCCTTTATTATATTGATACAGCATATAACATAAATTAATTTTTATATGCTGAATCACCCTCATATTCCTGGGATAAATTCCACTTGGTCATGGTATATAATCCTTTTTCTATATTGCTGCACACACACACACAGACATACTCAATCTAAAAACCACTATATTAAAAATATTCAGTGAGAAAGCCGGATAAAATAAATAGAACAACGAACCAAATCAAAAAGAAAGAAAAAATAAAATCCCTCCAGACAGCTTTGTAAGTTGAAGGTACTTTTGTAACTTTAAGGGATTATTATCTCTGGAACATCATCCATTATAAGGCCTTGGAGTTGACCAAAACCCGAAACAGTTTATTTGTGTGACTCAAACCTCATTAGAAAAGCAGAATTCAATATGGTCCATAGGACATTTCTGGATTCCTGCCACGTTTCCCAAATATCACATACTTTTCTTCCTCCTTATCTGCACTTCCATTTGCTGCTTCCAGAGCCCCGTGGAGTGGGGGCGAGAGGTGATGGTACAGGCTTGTGAGGCAAGGCAGACCCTTGGAATTACCTTTACAAATGCAGCATGTTAGGGACGGCACCAGGCCAGCAAGTAGAGATAGGAATGACCCAGGCATTGTGTGTGTCTGGTTCATTAGCCGGTGAGCATGGGCTTGCAGTTTACAGGATCAGAGACCCTCCAGTTGTTCGGTTGTTCAACCCTAAGCCGTGTTAAGATGACACAGGACTAGAAGCTCATTTTCACTTTGGATTAATAGTTGCTGATTCGTTTTCACATTGTTTCAGGTGTGCATTTGCATTCTTAGAGCTCTTTTGTGAGTGGGATAGCTAAATGTGCTGGGAAACAGGGGCTTATTATGAAATCTCCGTCAAGGGCAAAGGACATCAAGGTGCGTGTAAAATTCATAGAATCTGTGCCCTCTAAACGTGTGGCAGAGGAAATAGGTTCATATCACGCTTGCCTCCCCTCATTATCCCCTTAATGTGATTATAGGTCCCACTGCCAGGAAGAGAGTCTTCCTTACCTCTGACCAGCCTTTCCTCTCATTCTGTCATCACTGGAGATGGAGAACAGCTGCTCTATTTTATGGTCCTACAGTTAATTTAATTTATATCTGCTGTAAACATGATTTCTTAAACCTTAATAGAACATTTCAGTTTGGCATGTAGAAAAAGCCCTCTGCCTTGCCCCAGTCATTCCCAATAGATGTGTTTTATTGCATTAATTTATGTTTTTGTCTCTGTTGTTGTTGCTTGTTGTTTTTTCCCCCAATAGTGTGATTTTATTTTTATGACCATATTCTTCCTAGGAATTTTCTGGGCATGTGACATCTCAAAATCTTACCAATTTCATGATTCATCCCACTGACAGGTAGATGATGTCAATAAGACAATGCAATGAGAGTTTAAAGACTGTTGCGTGGTTTCAAGGTGAACAAAGACCCAAATGTTGTTATTTTAGTTCCTCAAAGATGGTGTGAATTGAATTTGTGGCCAAAGGGTGTGTAGCCCACTTCACTTGTGTATCTAGCATCCCTGCTGAGATTTTACACAAGTGAGAAATATCTGAGGGAAAACTTGGAATGAAATGAAGTGTCCTTTCCCTTTTGACATCTTTATTCCTTGGCCAAAGGATGGAGAAGTCTGGTAACTTCCACCCACTGGTGGCTGACCTGTAGCCCAGATGGCAAGCCTGAGGAATTTAGAAATAGGCATATGATTGCTCCAGAAAAAGTTGCATAAAGTTTAAGCCACGGGGCTAGAGTTTGTCCAGCCCTGTAGACTTAGGGCTTCACATGTGGATGAGACAATGCAACAGCAGATTCAGCATCCGACTGAAATCATGGTGGTTCCTCATCAAATCTCCTTTAGGTTGTCTTCAAAGTAAGTCAATAGGTAGGGGCAGCTATTTGTGAGAACAGAATGCATCATTTGGTTCAGCTGTGAAGAAAATAGGTGGTGTGTATGACCAGTTTAGCAACTAGTGGACTAGGTTGCATTTGGTCAGTTGGAAATAAGGAAGACAAGAGACCATCCATACATACAGAAGGCACCCTAGGAACATTTATTGAGTGTATTCATTGAATCTTTATTGAGCATCATCTAAATGCTAAACTCTATATATGAGGCACTGTGGACACAGTGGTTAAAAAAAAAAAAAAAAATCCCTGTCCTCCTGAAGCTTATATCCTATTAGAGAAGTTAGACTAAAACTTACATTTGTAATATTCTCTCTGGTAATACTATCTGCCATTCTTCAGAAAAATCAAGCATGGTAAGGAGCTAGAGATGGAGTGTGGGTGGGGGTACCTGATAGGAAGTAGAGGAAAACATCTCTGAGGAAGTGATTTGGGTAGAATTCTAAAGGATAAGAAAGATCTGGCAATACACAGATTTGGGAAAAAACATTCCTCTGAAATATCCTAAGCATAAAGAACTGGGCATGTTTGTTAAATAGCAAGAAGGCCCTCCATATTTTGAGTGTCCTTAAGGGAGTTGTTTGCTTTCTCTGAGCCTCATTTTTTCTTACGGACATAAAACCCAGATGTCATAAAATCCTGTGGCCTCTCTTTTAAGACAGAGGAAAAACTGGCCTGATGCATCCTTCTACTTCTACCACCACAACCACCACAATCCTGTGGCTAAAAAAAGTCTAAACACTCCTGCTCAAAGATTTTCCCTTTCCTGAGGGGTTCTGTCCTCATGCACCTTCTGCATCCCAGTCCCTGATCCAGTATGTAGAGTTTTGACCCTTGAGGCATTGACCAAGGAGGCCTTCCTGGTAGAGCTGTAGACAAACCATCTGGTCCTAGCAACTGTGTGCACAGCAGATGGATGGAAGATTTGCAGAGGGGGAGAGACCCAAGAGGAGCAGAGCCAACTTGTATAGGGGTGGCATTCTAACACCTCAAAGGGAACAGTCCCGGGAGTTTACTGGCTCTTTCTCAGGGCTGGCCTCTAACTTTCTGGCTCTCTCCCCTCTCCTTTCCTTTCTTTCCCCTTTTCCTTCCAGTAATAAAGCAACAATTTCTTCTTTCCAACCTCTGCCCGCAGCTCCTCTTCTGACATCATAAGAGCTCAACCACCCCAAGAATATCTTTCAAAGTATTTTCTTGAACAAACACAGTGGCATCTCTGAGTATAATTCTGGAGCCAGTTTTAGGGGAAAAAAATCCTGTTCATATCCTTATGTTTAAATTACAGGTTATCATATTAACTTTGTGGGGTTATTGGAAGGATTACCTGGGATAATCCATGCACCAGCTTTGGCCACATTACTGGCATAAAGTAAATGCAGGTAAGCAGAGACAGTAATTAGTGGGGGTGGTGATTGTTATAAATTCACTACTCGTTTGAGGTCAGGCAGCTCTGTGGCTCACATTAGAGAAAGTAGGAAGATGAAGGACTGGGGAAGCTCTTGCCACAAATATGACAAAGAAAATCACCATCAAAAGAGGGAAAGAGAATATTGAGCTGTACCAGGAAGCAAAAACAAAAAACAAACAAACAAAAAATACCAAAAACCTCTAGAGATTTGGAGGTACAGAAAAGCAAAACAAAAAGAATGGAGAAAAAAGGTGATGGGAGCAAAGTTGTGTCATGAAAATTTAGATAAACACGGTGAGAATCCCAATTTCAGTCCTAAGCCTGGTAGGTGAATGGCACTTACAGCCTCTCCTGGACTAGATCACGTAAATTTACTGAATGCAATTTAAAGAGTACAAAACAAGTTTTGGTTAAGGATTGTGGTATACAGACATATAAATCTCCCCCTCTCCTTCCCCCCAAATCTCAAAAAGAACAGAAAATGGAGATATATTTTTGTTGCCAATAAAATGAGGCTATGACTACATTCTTGAACCGCAAACGATGTAGCAAACCTGCCAAATGCTGTGAAATCTGGACCAAAATGAGGAAGAACACTGAGAACTAACAACATATCCTCAGACCTTGGGCAAGATGGACATCTCCCCTAAAGCGAGTGAGGTTACCCTGAATGCTATGCAAGGACTCTCTAAGTGATGTAAGCTCCAAGGGCACAGAGGGCCACTTTAGGAGAAGCCTGTGCCCGTAGAGACTCCGTTTGACACCACGGTGCATGGCAGATAAGAATGAAGGAGAAACCAAGGCAACACGCAATTTTTATCCACAGACAACCAGAGGTGAGGTGAGATGAAGAAATTGGAGGAAGACAGCATTTTTCAAGTTACTGACCCTTTAAATGCTGAAAATTGAACGATGATGTATATTCACAGGTTAAGAAAAAGAATAGATTTGGCGAGAGGCTATAGGAAGCAGTATACTGTTTGAGCTTCCCAGCACTGGTTCCCTTGCCCTACAGACTACCTTTCAGCAAGTATATGAGATGAATAATGATCAGAAAGAATCCCCCACACGGACGTGCTTTGACATGGAGAGAAAATAAAGAAGAAAAGAGTGTAAGACAGGAGACGCCCGGCTGGCTCAGTCTGTGGAGAGGGCGACTCTTGATCTCAGGGTCATGAGTTTGAGCCCCACATATTGGGTGTAGCACTTACTTGGGGGGGAAGAAAAAAAGGGAAGACAAAGAAAAATGAACAGCAAGAGAAATTTTCCAAGGAAATAGAGAAAGAGTTCAGACAAAGAGTTCTCTATATTCTCAAGGAAATTACAGGAGATAAATGTAAATGAAAAATAATACAGAGAAGAAAGTTGTACTATAAGCAACCAAAATTAGAATGAACTTACCTTAAAACAGATGGGACTTTCTTTCATTCGTTCAACAAGTAATTACTGAATACCCCATGCATGCCAGGAGGGCTGCCAATCGCTGGAGTTTTAGCAGGGTTTAAGATGGGAAGCATCTCTATGTTCATGGAGCTTATAATCTAGGATGGCAGGGAGGGGGGAGTAGAGAAAATGAAATACATAGAATAAATGTATGTAGTCCTATTAAAAAAGTAAAAGAGGGGTGTCTGGGTGGCTCGGTCAGTTAAGTGTCCAACTCTTGATCTCAGCTCAGGTCTTGATCTCAGAGTCCTGAGTTCAAGCCCACATTTGACGTGGAACCTACTTAAAAAAATTAAAATTGAAATTTAAAAAAAAGTAAAACAAGACTATATGACAGAAGATGAAAAGGTAAGTTTTTTTTTTTTTCTTTTTTGAGAAGGTAAGATCTTTAGTTTGGGTGACCAGGAAGAAGAGGTCTCTCTAACCATGTGCCATTTTATCTGAAACCTGGATTAATAACATGACTGATTCAAGTCTGCAAATATCTGGGGGGATATTCTAGGTGCATATAATAATAGTAAAAGAAGATGATAAGGAACAGGACAGATATGAATGGCAATTAAAGAGTATCCAAAAATACATAATTGGTGTCTGCAAAGAAGAAATGAACAAATAAAACAGAAAATATGTTCAAAAAATATAATCGGAAAAACAATCCCAAAATAAATGTTTAAATCTGCCAAAGGCTTAAATCTGAAAGGATAATGCTGTTATGAGGTACTTGATATTTGAATGACCAACATCAGTATGTAAGAGTAATATGGATAAGCAGCCCTGAATCTGGGCTGGTCCTATGACTTGCTTAGACCAATAACATATTGTATCAGCTCTGACCTGTTCCAAGAAGCCTTGTGTACTTCTAGTCTCTCTTGCAACTCTGCTACCATTATGGGAACAGGCCAGGGCTCTTGTGCTGGAGGATGAGAGATCACACAACCGGGCCACCCCCTTGGCCCCTGCTGAGAGATGACCAAGTCTCACCACACACGTGATGAAGTGATTCCAGGGCAACCAGGCTCAGACCCACGTCCTGACCATAGATGTGTAGGCAATTCACCCAAGATCAGCCAACCCAGAGCAGCAGAACTGCCCCCACAGACCAGGACCCATAGAACTGCATGCTCTGATGAGTGCTGTTTGTTTTCCGCCACAAAGCTTTAGAGAGGTTCATTAGGCAACAAAACTTAACTGATAAATATCTAAATGTTTTTCATAATCTTTGTCTTGCCTTTGGTGAGATAATTTAGGACATGTCTTTTATAAGGAAATGTTCACCTGAAATTCAGCACATCTAATTCTATTTTGGTTTCTTCTTCTGTTAAATTCAAGTGGAATTATATTTAACGCTTTTTATTAAAAATAGCTTTAGTAGTTGTTATTAGTACTTCTATTAAAAATAATTCATTCCATCAAAATTCTGTCAATTTATCTCTCTATCCTTTCAACCATATCTATGCAGAAAGAGATGTCAGGAATGGTGCTTACCAAAAGTTCATAGTTGTTCTTTCTGGTCATGTGCTTCCACAGTAAAATTTTCTACAATTTTTACATTGCTTTTGGTAGTTTTCTGTATTGTTTGAGTTTGTTGTGATTCATGAATATCAACTTTATAAAAACCAGTTGACCCATTCTTTTAAAAAGAGCTTGGCAGGTAATAAGGAAGTGCTCACAAAAGGACAGGGACATGTTGGAAGGCTGTAAGGGCAATGTGGGATCCTGGATTGGCTCCTAGACAGAAAATGGACATTAGTGGGAACACTGCTTAAATGTGAGTAAGGTTTATAGAGTAGTTATTTGTGTTGTATCAATGTTAATCCTTTGGTGGGTTCTTTGTGCCGTGGTTGTGTAAGACACTACAATAGGGGAAGTTGGGTGAAGGGTCAAGGGAACTTTCTGTACTGTTCCTGCACTGAAGTCTAAAATTATTTCAAAATGTAGCCAGAAAGGAGCACAACGATCTATTAAATCATGTCAAGAGAAAGTTGCATTTGATCTTACTTTTGAAATGAAAAACTTTTCCTCTGTGAAATAAATGGGGTAACAGTTAAAAATGACTAATAACTAATACATCTAGTAAATAAAACTTGCTATTAGGTGTATGCTCTTCCTAATTCATAGTTTTAGATCTCCAAGATATTCATAGAAAGAAATCTGTTGTTGTAAATATTTATTGTCTGCAACCTATTATCTCTGTTGTTATTAATATATTGATAATATTTGGTCTATCTGGGATCAAATCAATTCTACATTCTGTACAAGCAGACGTTTGTATATTTATTATACTTCTACAGTAATTATTAATATACTTCCAGCTTAATTTTAAAGATGGCATTGATGTTAATCAGAGGAATAATAAAGGAAATCGAACACAAGGTTACATCTTTGAGGTAGTGAAACATGGCAAATACAAAAGAGATACCAGAAAGGATGCTGCCTGCTATTTGTGATGCGTCGAGGGAACACCATTTGGTCCAGGTTGAAACAGCACTTTCTTTAGAAGAGGAGAATTGTATGTACACACATAAACATACGTACTTATACATACATCTTATACATACATATGCGTCGAAGTATGTTTGTGTATTTATAGGTAGTATATATTTATACTACTCTTTACATCCATTTTGGCGCCATGACAAAATGATATCCATATCACACACCATGTGCCCAAACACTCTTCACATTTATAAATAAGCAACTCCAGTATGCTCCAACTGTTTCACAAAGGCAGCTCTTTTTAAAAAGAGCTGAATAATTCCATACCAGGTTCATTGCAGAGGAATTCCCTGGTGGGTTCGGAAGCGAATAGGAAACAACAGGAATCTTAGAAACTTGTAACTGACCAATTAAACTGTATTTTGGAAACAGTACTGACTCAGTAATAACTCACACCAAGAAGATTATACGTGCTTATGAAGTTGTATGTTCGCCTCTCCAATGCTACTGTCAAGTCAGATGTCAAGAACGTTAATTAGTGAAAGGAAGGGGAGGCAGTCAGTGAAGTCTGTCAACAGAGCCCTTGCTGTGACTTGAGTCCCGTGGTAGCTACACGGAGGCGTTCTTTGAATGCAGGAGACAATATGTGATAAAGCACGTAGTAAAGAACATAGGAAAAGTTGTTCAAAAGCCGTTTACCAAACACAGGTACTCTAATTGTAAATGACCAAAAACTGGTTCCAGGTTGTTCAGCTCACCAGCGTGTGGGTATGGGCCCTCTTGAGTTTTATTTCAGCTCTTGCGCTGTGTTCATTCCTTATTTGATTGGCGCATGCCCTATGTCAGAAGGTCTCTCCAAAATAAATGACAGAATTCAGAGATATCTTTAAAGTCCATTGATAATTTTCCAATTCTGGATATTCTACTAGTTAGCCCTCAGCCAGTAGCCCAGGTGTAAAACAGGGAAGAAAGAGAATCCCACATTAAAACCAACATGTTTCCTTTTCTCAACACTCCTGCGTCTTACCCTATTGAGGTATCATGGCTCATGCAAATGGCTGTGGATTGGTGTGACAATTCATTTTTTGTTCAACTTCTTTTAGCCCTAGAATCTAATCAAAGGCATTTCTTTTGTGCAACATCACTCTGAAGGCAACCGAGTGGGACCTGGCAGGCGAGTGTTGCTAACAGAGCCCACATCTGTCTCTTGTCCATCAGTGTCATGGCTAGCTCAGAAGCTGGCAAAGCATTTTGCAGCTTTACAAGTTGCTTCTCAATCCATTTAAAATTAACCCCAGTTCAAATAAAAAATTACACAGACTGAACAGGTTTTTTTGAATATTAATTTCATAAACACATTGTCGGAATTATAAATGAGCTTTGCCTAAGGAGGAAAATGAAACATACCAAAATGCTTTATTTTTTGGAAAAATGTCCACAAATGACTACATATGTTTCTATGAATTTTTGTTCACCCTCTAATGTATTCAAAATAATTAAGAGAGGACAACCCCCCCCCCCGCCACCAATACAATTATTCACATATTCATTAAGCAAATAGTCTCGCCTCGAGCCCAGAGTCTGGCATGTAACCACAAGTCAGTCCCCTCTCTGCAACTTTCCACCTTGTTGCCAGACTTTCTCCCACCACCTGAAGATTCATATTGGATACCAAGTGGTCCCAATAGCTCACCCAGGCAAGCAATAATGTCCAGGCCAAAGTCCCTAATGTATTTTAGGCATCTGCTGATAAAGATGTATTGGGTGTTGTTTTGTTTTGTTGTCTTTTGCTCTCTACATGGGGATGTTCCCCTTCTCCTGGCAAAGAAGGAAAACGGGGCTGAGCGGGCCCTGCTGCAGCCAGCAACGTCGCCGTCCACTCTGTAGGAGCAGGAGGACTCGAGAGGGGGAAGAGACCCAGTGGTCTCCTTTACCTTCTAATCTAAAGCCAAGTGTCTTATTTTCAAGCCCGAGGTTTTTAAACAATCTCATTGATGTTGTGTAGCCAGCAGCTGGGTGCAAAGCTCAAGACTTGCCCCGAGGGACAAGTCTCTTGACTCTGAGACCACTGTGCCACCTGTGTGTTCAGATGTCACCCCTTCTCTCTGGAGAGCCAGGCCAACTGCCAGACCAGCTGCAGAACTCATTATTTGTATGCAATACTTGACATGGACATAAGACATGGTACCTTCGGTGACAGGTGGGATGTCCATATAATTTAGCATCTGAACTAGACACTTTGGAAAGAGGGCACTATTAATAATCTCACCAGGTCAACAGATATGAATGGAGGCTGTCCCAGGCAAATGGGGACACATGGCTATGCTAGCCAAAGGAGACCTATTCAGGATGCCTGAATTTTCTCTTTAGTAGGTTTGCACTGAAGACATATATAGCTTTCTCGAGGCCCCACCTCCAGAGTTATATTGCCTGGAAATAATTTTGAGAATGTATTTTGGGGTAAAACAGATTTGTTGAAGAAAATGTCTTCATAAATGTGTAGCAATGACTACAGAAGTCCTCGTCCCACTTTGTCTTCCCACTGTGGTTGGAGGAGATTCTAGAATTAGAAACAAAACCAAAAAATGAAAGACCTGATCTGAGGGCTTAATTTTGCCCTTCAGGAAACAAACATACAGAGTGGCCAGTGGGTTCTGTAAAAATGTTCCCCATCTATCTTCCACCTTGTGCTCATTTGGTCTGCATTTGACTGACTCTCATTTCATGTTTTGAGAAAAGTTATTGTATCTACAGCCTAGAAACTTTGAAACACTTTGTCACTATCAAGGACGTTGCTCCCGTGGGGAGGGCTCATGATCTCTACCAGACCACGCCGCACGGTCCAGTGGGCATCATTTTATGAAAGCGTAAAAGCTTTCGTCTTTCTTTATTTGAAATACGTTTGGGATACCATCTCCGACAAAAACTGCAGTCGTTCAACAAGGAGAGAGACAGAGGACCAGGAGCTGGCCAGGAAGAGGGCCAGGTCTGGGGCCGCGGAGCAGGGAGGAGTGTAAATAAAGTAAAGGCCTGAGCAGAGCTGCAAGAAATATTTGGCATTCCTGGCTTCCCACAAAGGGTAGGTCAAGGGGAGGGAACGAGCAGTTGGGATGGAGTGTACGCCACAACTATTCTTTCTCAGGCCGAATCCAGTCCACTGTATCACAGAAACGTCCCTGGTGGGAAGACCCTGAGTTTACTCCACAGTGTGGCAAATGCTCCGGGTAATTACACGCGATGCCTGTCTATCTGCAGCACAGGGTCAACGTCTGTGGCCAAGACAGCTGCTGGCTTGGAGGCTGTGAGTTAAATCCACTTTGACGAACAACCATCCGTGCTTTTAAGGGATGGAGCCCTGGAAGTGCCCTTCCGCAGGCCCTGGTTGGCACAGAGTCCACTTTCTCGGGGTGTGCCTACAGGCGGGCTGTGTCAGAGCCCTGATATCAGCTTCTTGGATGGGGATTTTGGAAGAGGAGCACACTCGCTGTTTCCTGGGTAGTGAATTAAAGACGTGCCTCTCTTTTCTCTGAAACTTGGGGGAAGAAAAAAAAAAAAAACCCATCATCAACAACAACATAACCGCACGTACATCAAGACGAAAACAGCAGTTTGAGTTGAAAAGAGATTTGGTCATCAACAGGCTTTCTTTCTGCCCACCTCTCTGGTCAGGGGGCTTTGGTCCTGCAGCCAGATCTATAGAATGCTGGATTGAGACGCCTTCACTAGGTCCCCAGCAGCGGGAATTTCCAGCTACTGGAAATAACCCAAGGCCAGCATAAGCTCATTTGTTTTTCTTAGTTTGAGTCTCAAGTTATAGACTATGTAACAGGTGCTTAATGTCCTCATGTGCTGCTGAGACAAACATCACAGGATGGAAGTATGCACGGGAAATGGGACACTGCGACCCAGGGCCAGCATGTGGACAGACTGCATGTAACCCTTCTCCCGGGAGTCAGAGAAACGAAGTGTCCAGGTGACAAATTCTGAGAAGGTGCCTCCCATCGCGGGGCCCAGGGAAGGAGGCTGGCCTTCCTGTCTCCTCGTACCCTCTGTCTCATGGCCCAAAGTGAAGTGGTGATCTGGAAATCACATTAAGACCTTGATATGTGGCATGAATTGTTTTGGAGCATTTTTCTTTTTGTTTCATTCTCATGAACAAGGAGTCCTCATACAGTGGCCTCACATCTTGCTTTTCCTGAGACCGTCCTAATTTCTGCTGTTTTTGTATGCTCATCCTATATAAGTATGCTAGAATCACTTTCCCTCAATTTCAGGTTCAGCAAACATGGTTGCAGAAATCCTGGAGCACCTGTGCATTTTACGGGAAGAGCAGAGGAGGAGAGAAGGGAGGGGCAGACGTGGAGCACCGAGTTTATGACCGGTGACGCACCAGGAGTCTGCACAGTTGGGATGTTTAGCTCCCAGAGGGCTGGGCCTTATTGCTCTGATTTTATTTATTTGTTATTCTTATTATTTTTTAAAGATTTTATTTATTTATTCATGAGAGACAGAGAGAGAGAAGCAGGCTCCCAAGGAGCAGGGAGCCCGATGCGGGACTCGATCCCAAGACCCTGGGATCCTGACCTGAGCCGAAGGCAGACCCTTAACCATCTGAGCCACCCAGGAGCCCATATTGCTCTGATTTTAGAAGTGAGGAAACGAGCTCAGAGAAGTACAGCAGCCCGCCCGAGGTGTTTGGCTATGAAGCCAAACTTCGAATCCAGATCTGTCGGATTCTAACACCCGTGGCTTTTCTACCACTGTGCAAGTCGCTTATTCTGTTCTCAGGAAGCTTAGGCATTCTTAAGAAGCTAAGATTTATAAACATGAAAACTCTAGATAACAACGATGAGAAATAATGTGTTACATTATGACAAATGGTCTGTCCTACTGATCAGATAAGTTACCCATCTGTTGCAAAATGTGATCCATGTATGCACCCAGGTTTTATTCTCAGTGGAATAAATTTCCATTTTTTCATAATTTCTCAAGGAGGATTCCAAATTCAAGGGAGACTGGAGTGTCTTTCAACCCCATGTGGGGCCTGGAACTCCAAGGAATCCAGACCCTCCAGTCAAGATGCTGGCTCTGCTCAGGAGGCACCCCCCGCCCCCACCGCCCTGGCTCTGTCAATGTCACGCCACATGCTTGATGATGGCACAATGCTGCAGAAATGGAGGCGGGTCCAAGGGTAGCCTGCCAGCAGGTAGCAAGGGCTGTGATGCTTTGCAAGTACTGTCAGCAAGAAAAATACTTTCCATTCCATAAACGTTCCCTGGGTTCCTGCTACATAGAAAGCACAATGTTGAAACATGCTGGGGCTAGGATCTTACAATAGAGGGAGATAGAAAACACGACTGTATAAGAAAAATGCCATCTGATTGGTACAAACAATACACTCTGCCAGTTCCAGAAGGGAGTGATCTCACTGCATCTTCTGGAGAGATCAGGGGAGGAGGCATTGGGCATAGGCCTTGAAGTATGTGTAGGAGTCCAACAGACAGGGGTGGGGAAGGAAAAACAGAAGCTAAGGCTCAAGGAAGAGAATACAATCTGTATAAACAGCAGTGAGTCATCCAGTGTGTCTGGATTGTAGAACATATGTGAGGGAGTAGTAATAAGACTTATCTTCTGGGCTTGCTCTTCACCTTGAACTTCAGTCTATGAAAGAGTCATCACTTCTGGCTTGTCCTCCTGAGGATACCAGACTCTCTCAGTCAGCAGGCGGCACTTGACCCATGGGCAGGAGGCCGAGCTGCTCTCCTGTATGTGTGCATATGAGGACCAGGGATGCACGAGCAGCAGTGTTTCCTCACTGAGGAATTCGGCCTGGCCTGGAAGAACTAGCCTTGCTGGCCTCAGAAGCTGATCTGGCCCTGTTCCTGACCTCCTGCTTTCTCTGTCCTAAACTCTGAGCCCTTGGACAGAAGGCCGGGTCTTGTAGCCAGGGGACACTGAGAAGGCCATGTCTCACAGGGGCCCTTCTCTCAGGTCCCCAAAATTCCTGGGGTGGGTGGCCAACACCCCCCTTTCCCTCTGGCTCCAGGCGATGGCTACCTACCCATTAAGCCAGAAGATGTTTGCCTATGGGATAGAGTCTGAGTGTCAGTCTGAGGTTTAAAACAAAACAAAACAAATTCTGCCTCACTGCATCTGAGACTGTTGACGTCGGGTGAAGTATCTTCTCACAACAACGCCAGGCACCATTAGCCTTCCTGTGAACAGAAGTGAGCAATTAAAAAACTTGCTTTAGCTCTTCCCTCATTTCCTTGCCCTGTGAAAGCGTCTGGCTCTAAATGGGGCCCCCAAATGCTCAGTGTGATGTCTGCTACCCATCACAGCTGACTGGGGAGTTGTTGGAAACGCAGATGCTGGGCTCACCCCAGACCTGATGAATCACAACCCCGGGGGCTGAGAGAGAGAGGTCTGCGGGTTTTGTTTTTCATGTATCTCCCCAAATGATTATTGCGCACAGCCAGGGTAGAAACCACTGCCTCAGGCAAACGTCTTATAACTTTTGGTATTCACATTACCTAGTCGTTGCATCTTAGAATTTCCAGCTGGGAAGAGTTCTGGACGTCAGTGAGCACAGCTCTTTCTAAATTCATGGGAGCGGGATGCGAGTCTTGGAACTGGGGACATAGCGGGCGGTGTGTCCTCAGTGGGTCTGACTGGAAAGCAACTTTTCTTGGAGCCCAGATTGGCATCTCTGGGAGCCTAGAGTGCTGGTCTAGCTCAACTTTCTCTTCATGCATTTGAAGAAAGAGTGCTGATGCGCCCAATGGCACAGAGCTCTTAGACCTGTAGGCTCATGTCCCTTGCCCGTGCTGCTGTGGGCTGACCCCCTCCATCCCCTGGCTCGGGGAGAGGATGGTAGGTGCGAACAGATGAGGCACTTGTGGGAAAACCATGTCCTAGAAGTGTGTGAGGTGATGTACGCTGTTTTGACTTGGGCTTTTTCTGAGCCTTGTTTTGAGACTACAGCAACCACTGAAATCACAGAGCATCTTAGAATCATTGAGGAGAGGAGAACTTTTTGTCTCCTGAGTCCCCAAATCTGAATTCCAGATTTGGGGACTCAGTAAGTGAAAATTCTCTACGTGCACCCCACCTTGAGCGCAGCTTCCGTGGTGGGTTCTGAGTGCCTAGAGCAATGAATGAAACAAAAAGAAAAATGCTCCAAAACAATGGAGTCAACCTCCATCCCCAGCGGCTGTCTAGGCTGCCATGGTCACCAGGGGTGGAAGGTGTAGAAGAGAGGAGGATGAGCAGCAGGAGCACGGGAGGCCACAGTGCGAGGCAAGAGGAAGCTGGGGGTGGGGGCTGGGAGGACAGAATGAGGCTGTTCTGATCCCTCACCGGCTCAGATCGCTGGCTGCACATGCTCACCTGGCACCTGACACCCTGCCCGCCGCCAGTAAAGCGGATCCTTCATCAGATGATGCAAGGACCGTGAACTTATGAAGTTATCTGCTTTACACCAGCAGGAAGTCTAAGCATGGAGCCTTGTTCCTACAAATTGTTCAGTGAATATATAAATAATGATGGGATAATGATGTACCAAGAGTGACACAGCAAGGAACCTTTCCATCTTCAGAGGAAGACTGCTCTTACACACACTCTCCCAGGGAAACTGCCCTCTCTTCCAGAAGGCAAGCCTCTCTGGGTATTTGGGGCTGCCTGTTGACCCCCATTCCTCTTCAGCCCATTAGTCAGAGACAGAGCTGTTCCTGGATAACACCCTTACACACACATGCATACTTAATCTGTTTACTTTCGGATCTTGCCCAGAAGCCTCCAGAAACCCAGACCGGGTCCTGGGTTCCCAGGTCCAGAGTTTTTGTAGCAAGAAAAGCCATTTTAATCTGAAACTTTTAATAGCATATAAATAAAGTGATCCAGGCTCCAAACGGCTCAGGCAAGGCCACCCTACACAGGGCTGTGACTATCACAATAGGTGATTGTTTTAAAGTGTTTTAATGGGTCTCAAAACATCCTACATAATATCGGCCTCCACTTCAGTCCTCCTGACAGGCTCCAGTAAATAACATGAGTTGACAGGAATAAAACAGCTTGCTCAGGAGTAATTGAGTGGAATTAGAATGAGCAGACAAGAAAGAAAAATTGGTGCTTGGGTCACAAGGAACTTTTTGTTAGGAGCGCCCTGGGGGATTTGGTGGGATGTGGTCCCGCTGACTAATCACCAGTATAGAAAGTTTACAGTCTCTCCACCATGCCAACGTCTTTAATAACTTGAAAAGCACAAGAGGTGGCTGTTAATTTCAAAGACAGTTATATGAAGCTTTTATTGAGTGTGGCTCAGAGTATATAGTTAGCAGCCTGTAAGATAATGAACCCTTTAAATAGGATTTTCAAAAAAAAAAAAAACCCAAACCCTGTTTTATTTTTGCTTGAGCCAAAAGAACAGCAATTTTCTCCTCTTATTTTAAAAAGTAGAAAGATGTATATAAAGTAGGATCTCTCCACTGCACATGAGAGAGGCAGCTTTCTTCACCGAGGGTGTCTGCTGCACCATAGGGCCCTGAGCATGTAGATGGATGAAGCGGACGGCGTCCTGACACGCCTCTGCCAGGAAGAGTGCAGCGCGGGAAGGGAGGGGTCACATGTGTTGGATACCACCCTCGTCGCCCTGTGAACATTGGCTCCCGGGGCCTCTCTCCCCACCCTTGACTGGCAAGACTGAGAAGAGGTGGGGCCCCCTCATGCCCCCAGATGTCACGAAATGGGCAAACCAGAGACCAAACCAGTGGCTTCTTGAGTTTAAAGAGAAAAAGAACCAACCCAGGAAAGAAGCAGGATTTCACATTGCTTCCCCAGGGGCATGCTGGGGGCCAGAGCCCATGGGTGAGGAGCAAGGTGGGCAGACATTGCCTTTCCAGCCTAGAACCGGATGAAGTGAAGTGAGCAGCTGATGGGCTTGGCATCTCCAAGGCATGGTGACGGGGCCCTCCCTTTACCCCCTGGCAACATCTACGATTTGTGCTTTTCTCAGTGTCTCTCCTGCCCCGTCTCCTCCTCTTCTCCCTCTCTCAGTCTCCTTCCCTCCCTTGGCCTCCACCCCACTGCACTATATGTATAAGCGTGTGAAGAGACTGAGATAGAGAAGTGTGCCCAGCCCCCTTTGGCAATCATCTGTTGTTTCCTCACCCTATAGTTCTTATAGTCAATATTCATTAACCCCTTGCCAAGAACAGGGCGTACAAATGTGACAAGGGCAGACAGGGCTCCTCCTCTCCCTCCCTCCACCCCCAACCCCCAGGTCAGTCCTACGGGGTCCAGCTGGTAGTGGGCAGGGACAGTGTGGTGAAAGGGCAGGTGCTATCCCAACTGCAGGACCAGGTCTGCGGCTGGCCTCTGCTGTCTTCCTCCTTCATTCCAGGTGCCTGTGTTATGCCAGCAATGGCTTTCACCATAGGGCTCCCTGGGCTGAGGAGCAATGGGACCAAATCCTATTGACCAAGGACTAAAAAAACAAAGCAAAACAAAACAAAGAAACAGGCCTTCTCTGAGCCAGTCCTGTGGTGCAAAGGAAATAATGTAAACAGAAGATTAGTTAAAGGAAAATGAATTATTTCCTGCCCCAGCACTAGCAACAAGCAGAATCTAAGAACTTAATTCAGTCTTGTTGTTAGCAACATACGCTCTGGCTTCACTCTGATTTTTTTTTTTTTTTAAGACACACGTCTGTCCCTCACATGATCTGGAGAATTTAGCCATTTCCAGCAGTTTATTCTGCAATATGCATCAAGTCTGACCTCTTCCCGAGCCATCAGTGCTTGCTAGCCCAGGAAAACCCCTTCTAGAAGCTTCTGGGATCCGGTGAGCCCTGAAGGAAAACTCCTCACTCATTTCCAGCGCTTTGGGAACGTGCTGGGAGCTGCATCCGTGGGAGTTGTGGAATGCTTAGGAAGGCGGTTTGTTGGCCACATTGCATTGGAGCCTCGCACAGATTCCTGCTGGTCTAGGACGTATAAAGAAGCCAGGGAACAGCCTTGTTTTAGGAAAAGAGAGAACTGCTTCTTCTAAAGCTGTCAGGGAGCAAAACAGTCTCGGGGTGGGGGTGGGGGTGTCAAATTGACTTTTCCACGGGTCCTAACAGAGGCAGGGATGTCTGAATGCACTTTTAAAGTTGTTATGCTCTAATTGTTAGTGATTCCCAGCCCTAGCGTCCTAGAAGCACCTGAGAATGAGTCTCAATGTGAGTTGCTGTTCCCCTTGCCCCACCTCCACCACAGGAAACGCCTTGGGTGGGACCTAGGAATCTGGATTTGTAACAAACTCCCTTGGTGACCTTCATGCAACCAGTACGGTGCCCCCACCCATGAAGCGACGGTGAGTGCTGTCACCCAGGGGCTGCCCACATGGCAGGGACGGCAAAAGGAGCTAAGACTGAGATGTTCTGGAGAAGCTCTTTCTCAGGAAAGGTGGATCTTGGAGTTTGGTAAGGCGAGGGAGAGGGAATGCTGAGTCCCGGGCGCTCCCGAACACCTCCTTCTTAAGGATGCCAGCTTGCTCACTCGCTGTCCTGCGTCGCTCCGCGGGCTCCCGGCAGCCCCCCGAGATGCGGTCAGGGGGCGGAGGCGTGCTGGAAATGCCAGCGTGGGACAGATACCCCCGCTGGAGGACACTGGTGAGATGCCCTGAAGATGCCCTGTGGGTCACGCCCAGTACTAGGCTGGGGGCGAGGCGGGGGTTTCTGGTCAGCCTGAGACTCCACAAAATCGTCTCCTTTTGCCTTCCCTTCAGACCCACCGCACCTGTCATGGCGGCCTGTGCCCGGCGCGCATGCGCTGGCTGCCCAGGGCTCCTCCGGCTGCTCAGGGCGCTGACGAGCCTGCTCCGAGCCGTCCCTTCGGATTGCAGTGAAGCCCGGAGAGAGGCCGGAGGCGTTTCTGACCATCCGGAGTAGTATAATCTCCCCTAGAAGCATTTGACTACGAATCTTCTGGGCAAGGAAGGAGCTTGCTTCCTGATGCAGAGCCCATTTTTTCCACGGGGAAAGAAGTACCTTCTGAGCTCGTATCCAGAGTTTGCTCTTTTTAATGGTAAAACACAGGTATGTGACCATTCAGAGCTTCTCTTCTGGCCAGTGTGGGGTATGGATGTCTGAAGTGGAGAGGCCACCTGTGCCTCACGACTGGGGTGGGTCAGAGCCGTGGTTGGGATCCGCCTCGGCCTCTGGGAAGAAGGTTCTGCACCACTAGGCACCCGGGAAGCTGGGGACAATGCAGTCCCAGTCCATCAACAACTATTTACTGAGCCCCTGCCATTGTCAGACATTCTTCTGGACTGTTGGTCTTATGAATTAACTTTTAGAAAAGTCAGGGACACACGGGCTGTATTGGAAGATTATTTTTTTTTTTTTAAGATTTGTTTATTTTGGAGCGAGAGCGAGCGAGTGGGGGAGGGGCAGAGGGAGAGGGAGAGAGAAAAAGAGGGAGAGAGAGAAGCAGACTCTCCTGAGTGAGGAGCATGCCGACACCGGGCTTGATCCCACAACCCTGAGATCATGAGCTGAGCTGAAAACCAAGAGTTGGACGCTTTACCGACTGAGCCACCCAGGCGCCCCTGTATTGCAGTTTTGTAACTGACTGTAACACCACCCAACCAACCCCCCCTTTCCATCTCTGGCACTTACCAGACTCCGCATGGTGAGTCTGCATTTTCTGGAGGATTCAGAAGACACCTGGTGTAACACATCCCCCTCCACACCCAGCTGCCAAGAAGTTCTGTCTTTAAGGCGGACTGAGCAGGCTTACTGTCAGGAGTCTGGAGCACTAGTAAACTTATCTTGTGATGTTGTGAGTGCAGCAGGTTAGTGCCCTGGATGGAGTCTGGGTGTGTGGAAACTCCTCTTCTTCAGAACCGGAGTGACAGTTGTAAGGATCAGGTAGTCAGGGGCATCATCCCAGCACAGACAACCAATGAGGGAGCTCTGAGAGTCAGGGAAACACTCATCACTTGTGTTCTTTGTGTCCTTGACACTATCCAGGCTCCAAAAGGAGAAATGCTGAGGTTGTCTGCACCTAGCCAGGGCTTCAGAGGAGATGCCTCTTCCTCCCGCATCCTGACAGGAGAGCCTTGCCCTGACCCTATGGCAGCAGCACTGGGGAAAGCATCCCGAGCAAGGAGCCTCCTCTTGCTCCCTTGGTTCTAAGCCTCTCTTCCCAGTCTTGAGACTGGAGTGGGTGGTGGGCAGCTCAAACCACTCCCCTCACCCTCCCAGTCTGACTTGGGAGGAAGTGGAGCTGGAATTCTACCACTCACTTATTCATCCATCCCTCTGTCCACCCAATATTTATTGAGCTGCTACTAGGTCCTCTGGAACCCACCCGGTGACCTGCTGGTCCAAGTGCCATGTACACACTATGGGGAAGGTACTAGCAAGAGGACACCAGGCAGGCCAGGTCAGGCCCTGGGAGGTCATGCGGCAGAGCAAGGGTGAGGCAGGCAGTGCCCAGCACCAGAATTTGGGTGGTATCCAGGAAGCCCTCAGGCAGTGCTAGTGTATGGAGAGAAAGCTGATACCATGGGGCTCCTAGGGGGCTGTGGTCATAGTGTCCAGAAAAGCTGGTCTGCACCCCTCCTCTGCTGAGCTTCTGCCTCCCCTCTCACCCCCCACTCAGCCCTGCCCTTGTGCCCAGTTCACCTGAACATGAAGGGCAGGTACAGGTACAAAATAGACATTTCTCTCCCACAGGGGCAGCATAGAAAGATCCAAATGCTTCAACAGTGGTTGTAGTTCATTTTCTGAGGATGTCAGCCAGGAGATCACAGGAGCCCTGATATTTGGGCCTTGCCCTACAGGTTCCTCTGTCTGGGGGCATCCCATGGGTACCCTTCTCACAGCTAGGAGGGTGAGGCCAGGGACAGGGGCGCATGTCCCAGAGACACCTCTCCTGAGAGCTGGTGCCAAAGGATCGCAGTCATTCCCACTGTGCGGGGCTGCATTTCACCTGGCGGGCTCAGTGCTTCCTCTTCACCGTGTGCTTGTCTATCCCCGGGACTAGATGGGGGCCTTTTGGATTTCCCAAGTATCCCCTCCTTCCATTTCATAGATTCACATGGAGAAGGCTTTTTTTTTTTTTTTTTTTTTATCACAAGGTTGTTTGCAAGGCAGATTAAGCCTAGACTCAAACCGTGAAGTCATCGAATACACCACAGTCTGGTACCAGATAGCTGAAGTGAAGAGTCCTTGAGCTGATCATGACATTCAGGTGCTATAGCACTCTGATCAGGAAAGGATGCAGGGAAAGCCGCTGAAAGCCTGTCTCCACGGCCTCGCGGCTTTGATCTCCGGTGAAGTGGCGATTAGTGTAGACAGCGAGCCATAGGTCTTGATGCGTCCATTCAAGCTGGTGACTGCAATTTCCCCGGAGACAGAAGCACAGAAAAGTCAGTAAGTGTTGGGCTGAGCTTTAACCAGCTGTCTCCTCAGAGAAAACCCAGCTGTAGGGGAAGATAGCTGGACCGGCCTCAAGACAAACATCTACACACCCTGTGCTCTTCAGTCCAGGGGGAGGGCTTGTCAAGGTGTCAGCAGGCAACCGATGACTCTGGTCTTAAGTAAGAGCCCTTCAGTGGGCCGCAGCCTCTCATTACAAATGAGGATAACCGCGCCCTGATCTGAGAGGAGTTCCTTCTTTGGCCCCCCAAAATGCCACCAGCTGGGCTGCAGACAGCTTGCTCCTAAACTGGGGCCTCCGGTTTCCATGGTGGTTGAGTCCATGTGGTGGAAATTCAGACCTCTACACCAATCCTCCCTTCATATCCCCGGGTAATTGTCTTATATTTCTAGGCAGACAGTTGAAATGTGGTCGTGGTGTTATTTTTGCCACTTTTGGCCAGCAAATGTAAATGCAGTACCAGGAAAGCACTGAGTCCACAGAGTTGGGGGGTGGGTAGCGGGCACAGCTGCCTTGTGATGGGGAGCAAGAGTGGCCACAGATCCCAACGACAGTCCCAGTTCCCCTGAGACAGTCCCGGGCCATGCCGACTGTCCCATCCAGTTTACACTTGCTTCTCTCCAACCTCTCCTGTTTTGGCAATGAATTATAGAGCCACTGGAGGGGAGGTCACTTCCCCAGTCCCAGGCTTTATTTGAAGGAATTGATGTGCACGGGCCCTTGGCTTTGGGTGAAGGAAGCGTCTGGGCTCAGGTGGTTGGGGTTGAGTCAGGACACAGACAGAGTCAGGGGCCTGGTCTTGGGTCTTCTCTTCTTCAGGCACCACAGGCTGATCCTGAGACTCAGTGAGTCTGGCTGAGGGACTCCACTGGTGAGGCATCTTGTGAAATTTGGGGGAGCAGGGCAATCTTCACACTTTTGTGCTGAAACAGAGGCAGCATCTGACAGGACCTGGGAGGTCCCACAGCCCAGGGGTGGGGAAGCAGGTTGTGTCACAGGGCTCCAGCTCCCCCCCTCCCAGGGGATGAGCACGCGGCTCCTAGGGGAGTCCCCAGCGGAGGCTAGGATAGCAGTGCAGGGTCCTGTAAGCATGCAGGCAAGGGCCAAGAGGCGCTGCAAGGTAGGTGTTCATGTCAACATGCCTCACTGATAACATCAAACTGGGGATGCCTGAGAACACTGGCTCACCCATGAAATGGGTACTTTGTTAAGACCTGACGCAAAGGCTGTGGTCTTCTTCCACCCCAGAGTCCCTTTAATTCCTGCACAGCTAGTACTTTGTGATAGGCCCTCCCTTTCTAGAACCTCCCTTGGGGGTCCTTCTCTCCCCTCCCAGACGGCAAGCTCTCCCAGGGCCAGAGATTCATCTTTGCCTCCCTTGCAGAACCTAACCGTACTCTGTTTCAGGGGTGCTCAAGCAATACTGGTTGAACCAGTGAATTAAAGGCCATGAAATGCATGCACCTAATTCTCCAGCTTGGCAGCAGCTAGCAAAACTTGAAGCCTGAACTTATCAAGGAAATTCATAAAATGAATTCAGGAAACACCCTGGCCCTTTACACTCCCCTTTAGTCCAGGAAATGCTGGTGATCTTTATGTGCTCTTTATGTGCATTATTAATTGACCGGTTTCTTAAAAATGAAAATCCCCTCCTAACCACGATTTTTCTGAGGTAGAATCACTTTTTTATTTTATTTTATTTTATTTTATTTTATTTTATTTTATTTTAAAGATTTTATTTATTTATCTGACAGAGAGAGAGAGCACAAGCAGGGGGAGCTGCAGACAGAGAGAGAGGGACAAGCAGGTTCTCCGCCAAGCAGGGGGGACCCAATGTGGAGCTCGGTTCCAGGCCCCTGGGATCACGACCCAAGCCAAAGGCAGATGAGAGGCTTCAGGGACTGAGCCACGCAGGTGCCCCTAGAGTCACTTTGTTATGTAAATGAAGGTGTGAGAAGGTAAGAGGCCCGAGGGAGAGTTTACCTTACTGGAAAAGCTTTAGACTCATGTTGAAAAATTGGTTTAGAGCCCCAAGTCGACATGCTCCTTCTGGGGACCCACTGGGCCACAGAGCAAGGAGCGCCGGTTCTCAGCTGCCATGTTGGGTCTGCATGGCTTCCAGGGGAGTTGGATACTTTTTAATGAGACATATTTCCCCTATTTAACCACACATTCCCTGCACAGATGGTATTTATGCTCAGGAGATGACTCACACTCTTTGTCAGCATACCTTTCTATATTAAATACCCCATCAAGTTTATGCTCACTGGGCTTCAGAGTGGGCTGGGCGGTATTAAAAGATCCTCTTCATTCTCTCTAGGAGGTGTGTGGCTTTTGGAATTTACCCCCAAGTGCCCCTTTCTGTAGACTATGACTTCGTGGGACATCTCTGTTTCACATCTGGGTTTAGAGCCTAACTCTACCACTTAACTAGCTATGTGGTCTTGAGATTCTTACTGTCTCTGTGCCTCAATTTAATTACTTATAAAATGAGAACAATATTACTGATCCCCTAATGTTGCTGGGAAAATCAAATGGGGTTGTGGCACGGGAAAAAGATTGAAGCAAATATTTTTTGAACGAAAAAGTGACTAAAGCAATAATAGAACTATAAAAAATTATCAACCAACCCATCGTATATGACTACTGTTTATGTATCTGAGAAACAGTTCTAGGTTCTTGAGCACACACTATCTTAGGGTAAGTGAAAGGACGGGGATGTGAACCTACATCTCATGGGCATCCAAGATCATGCTTTTAACCCCTGCTTGCATTGCCTCTTCCATACTTGTAATAAACTCCTTTGTCACTAGAGACTCCCTGGGATACGATGATGAGGTTCTTTAACTGTGGCTTCCTTTACTCTAATGTAACTGAGATTCTCACACTTTTATAATTTACTGAGTTTAAGAGGAAAATATTTCTATGACATGTATTGGCATGAACAAAGATCTTGGTGTCTACATTAAGTAATCAATGCCAAATATTGGAATCAAGTACCCAGAATCTGTTACCTGTTACTCTGAGCAAAGAGTACATTAGGCTTATGCCCCAGAAATAACTTTCCTGAAAGTGGGGACAGGAACTAGTCATTCACTACTTACTTTCTGGTCGGTGAAACTGAAGTACATCACAACAACTCTACACTTTGGGCAGATAGTGGTCTTCCCTTTCCAGTTGCCAGAAAGAGTTTCATTTTTCCTTGGCACCGTGTTTTCGTGGGTTCTGGTAACTTTCAGTGACTTTGAATTCCTCCAGCGTCACTATAAAAGAGTGTACAAATGTTTGCTCAGAACAATGCTAGATTCTGTGTGGTTGCTTCAAACGATGGCGGTCCTGGCCTTCGTTATAGAATCAACATAGGAACTATCATTTATTATTAGATTCCTATGTTCGAGGGGCTATGCGAGGCACTTCATGTATATTACTAAGGTCAGGGTAGGCCAGTTTATGCTGTAATAATAAAGACCACCAAAGTTTTAGTAGCTAATAATAAGTTTACTTCTTGATCTCATTAAATGTCTACTGTAGGTTGGCTGGGGGGCTCCACTCCACATTTCTTCACATGTCAACCTGGAATAAAAGAAATTCTACCTACTCCATCTGCCTTGCTAGTTGCCGTGGCAGGGGGCTCACGACAGTGTCATACTGGCTATTAAGTGCTTCTGCACAGAGCAGCACAGAGTCCTTCTACTCTCATTTCATTGGCCAAAGCAAGTCACACGGGTAAGTCCAACTTCAAGGGGCTAGGGAAATGCAGTCTCACCATGTGCCTAAAAAGAGGAAGGTAAGACTTTTTAGTGAGCTGCACAAAAACCACCATACTTACACTATCTATCTTAAACCTCATGACAGCTCGGGGAGGTAGGTCTCTTATCTTCTCCAAGGGATGGACAGCGAAACTACGAGAGGTTAAGAAACTTTGCCAAGGTCAGACAGCTAATGAGTAGAGGCACAGGATTTGAACAGAGAGACCTGAAGCCCTGGAGGAATCTTCTGCAGGGCTCCAGAACATATGCGCCAGTATCCTCATGGACACATTTTTCTCTACCACCATGAGCTTCCCTACCTCTGAGTTCTCCTTCTGTGTTACCTTTGTCCTAAGACATAGCTAAAATGTACAACTCTCAGAATCTTTATATCATCTGTACTTATATGACCCATGCAGGCCTCGTAATACCTTGTGCTCAGTTCAGCTCTGGTGAGACAAGCCCCTGAGTGGAGTCCAAGAGAAATGGTTCCTTGTGCCAGAGGTAACCTTAGCAGGTCATCTCCAGATACCTCACGTTATAGATAAGAAGGGACTTGCCTTTTATCCAAAGCCCATGACCTGACTTGTAATTCAGACTGCTTTGACGGGTGGGACTTGGCCCAGCTATGTCTATGCATGATGTCATATTTTAAAAAGAAGAAAAAGGCATGGAGTATAGCCCTGGTGGGCAGGCGATGATGTGCTTTAACTTGAATGCAACTGTAACTGGGGATTAGGCCAGAGTGGAGGGTTTAGTATCCTCAGAGTCTAAAATTTCGCAGAATCCCACCTCTAGAATTCTTGCACACATTATCAGAAAATCTCCCTGAACTTTCTTAACTTTGCCATCCTGAGATCTTAAAGAAAACACTAATTGTGTGTTTGGAAATCCAGAAAAGGAAAGGGGGTGAAGGACACTGAGACCAGCCACTCTAGCCCTGGCTAAGCCTCTCCTGGCGTAGGCCCCAGGGATGAGCTTGCCTCTGTGGATTCCCAGCCGGGAAGTACCACCCTGGTTTATTTTCAGAGGTGGAAACTCAAGCAACAATTATCTCCTGTCACAGCAAATTAAAAGCCCAGGCTCAGCCATCCCAGGAGCAGGGAGAGCACAGCCCACGGCCAGCAAAGGGCCATAATGACAGGCCAAGGCTGGTGCATTTCCTTTAAAGGCATGAGCCACTCAAGAAACACACAAAATAAACAGAGACATAAAAGTCCATAGCAAAGGCCCACAAGTGAGACCAAGAGTCTGTGCCAAGATCAGAGAGTGTATTTTGATTCTGTGGGGGATCAAGGATTGTGGCAGCAAGAAGGGCTCAGTGGAGGATGAGTTTTGGTCTGTGTTTGAGATAATGGGGAAAGCGATGGCGCATAACACTGCAGAGGGTAGGGGTGAGTGACCCTGCCTGTCACACACACACACGCGCGCGCGCTCACACACACAGGAATGCATGTTCTCACATACACATGCTCACACACTCACACACACATGCACGCATACTCATCACTATGGCCTCAAGCATGCTTCCACTCACTTCTGTTAGAATCTCTGTCCCTGCCTGGACTCCTGCCTACCTTCCCCCGGACAGGGCAGCCTGGCCCTGCTGGCCACAGTTTCTGCTTGGAATCCTTCTCCTCTCTTATGTTCGGTGCCCTGCCGTATTGCCAGGAACCTACGCAAAACTCCCTTCTTTGAAGTCACCTCCAGGACTGGGGCTTCTGACCTCCATCACCCTCCCTTTGCAACTCCTTTCTGGAACTGAGTCTGCTGCTTTATGTCAGTGAGGACTTGTTATGTCAGGTTGTTGGAAGTGAGTTTGGGCTTTGTTATGGTATAAGGTCCACAGAAGTAGAGATTTCTTCTTTTTCCTTATATTTGAGCCTCGTATGTTTAACTTTCAAAAAGTGTTTTCACATCCATCATCTAATTTTGTCATCAGTATTGCCTGATGAGGTAAGTAGGTGGGGAAAATCATTCCAGTCACCAATGGGAACATATATGGCAAGGTGGCTAAGAACTTGGGCTTTGGCTGGGCACGTTGCTGATCTCTGAAAGCCCCAACTCTCTCATCTCTAAAACAGGGATAAAAATAGTTTCTGCCCATAGGTTATTTTAAGGATTAAATGAGCTAACATGGGTAACATGCTTACCTCACGCAGAGAAAATGCCCAGTAAAATTGTCATTATTTCAATGATGATGGAGCTTGGGCTCAGAGAAGTTAATATCCAAGGAGTGGCAAAGCATGGTGGGAGAAGCAGAGGGGTTGGAGGCAGTGGATTCTGGTTCCATTTGCCATGTGTCCTTGGGCAAATGGCTTTGCTTCTCTGATCCTCAGCTTCTCCATCTCTTAAATAGGAATAATACATCGTATATCACACATGTCACGTCATTAATCAGAAGTACTTTTGAAGGCATATCGTAAAGTGTGCCAAAAAAGTTCATTTAGTAATCCACCTAAATTCAGGCAGCAGGTCAGTGCTGGAGCCGCATTTCCTCATCCCTAGTGTCTTTCGAGCAGTCTGTGCTCGAGCTCTTTCCTCCAGAGCCCCCTCAGGGCCTCCATAAATGCTACTGACCACCTGTGGGCTGGACGAGTGGGCTGCATACCACAGCTCTGGGCACCCAGCAGTAAGCAGCAGAGGTCCCCAGCCTGCCACCCCTGCCTGTTTCCTGCCTGCTCTCCATGGACAGTGGGAGTGTGCAGGGAAGGCAGAGCTCGGAAACCAAACTCATTTCAGCTATTCCTGACTCCTCTGCCTCACTGCTGCTGTTGGCCAAGAGAACAAGATGGACTATGAGAGAGACGGAGGGGAATCGATCCCAGTATATCAGGGATAGGGCCACCAGGACTCAGCCTAAGTAGGGGAGGGAGGGACCTTAGAATCTACACAGCCACCTGCCCAGATTGCAAAGTAGGCCTTGCAGGTGGCTTGTGACTCACATTATCCATCTCACTTTACTTAAAGATGAGCTGATGAGCCGGTGAATGTTTTACTAGCGTTGTTCCCATTGGCCCGCAGATTAATTTCTTTGAAGCCAGCCTCTTTTTTGGCTTGCGGGGAGAATGTGGTCTGCTCTATACTGCATGAAGTCACTTCAGTCTTCCCCCTTGTTCTTGGGCAAATTCAGGCCAGGAGCTGCCACGTGACCTGAAAAGAACACCATGGCTCTTCTTGCTCAGAGAACAGCTTGCTTTGGATGTTTCATGTTGGTTGTGAAGTTGTTCTGGAACCGTTTCAAACCCTTCAGAACAAAGTTCCTTTGAAACGTTCAAGTTGATCCAGGCAGGGTCGGGGCTGGAGTCATCAGATAAGCCTATCCTGAAATACCTTGTTATCATCCTCCCTGTGTCTGCATCCCCTTTTCTAAGCATTATTTGCTCCAGAACAGTTGAGAGGTCTCTGAGATGCTGATGGGATGATGAAGAGGCAAGCATGCTCTCACCATGTGGCCAAACGGACCGGAGGGGGTCAAGATGCAGAGTTTTGGTTCCAAGCTTTACTGCAGACTCCCAACTTGACATTGGGAATATTCCCAAGACCCTCTATTAGGCATATATGGTTTGGTCCTTGATTGGTTAGAAAGATGAGGTGGGAACCAGTGAGACTCTGAGCCTGAGCCCCAGATATAAGATCACACCATGTCCATTTATCCAAAGAATTACATGTATCAGAAGAATAGGTCTTCGTGAATTCATCAGGTTCATAGTTCCAACTTTAGTCGAAAGGACTACAAGATGGTGGAGGATCAAAAATAATTTAAAGGAGAAAGATGATGTTAAGAGTACCTTTTGTACCTGATTTCAGTATCTATGCAATTTTACAGACACTTTCCTAGTGTCTTATTTAAGGACTCAGTCATCTATTTCTGCACAACAATCTACCTCAAATTTAGTAGATTAAAACGAAGATCATATATTTGTTTAGAAGTCTGTAATTGGGGACACCTGGGTGGCTCAGTTGGTTAAGCGACTGCCTTCGGCTCAGGTCATGATCCTGGGGTCCTGGGATCAAGCCCCGCATCAGACTCCCTGCTCAGCGGGGAAGCCTGCTTCTCCCTCTGCCACTCCCCTTGCTTGTGTTCCCTCTCTCCCTGTGTCTCTCTCTGTCAATTAAATAAATAAAATCTTTAAAAAAAAAAAAGTCTGTAATTGGGCCAGGTTCAATTAGGCAGTTCCTCTCCTGGTCTCACTGGGGTCATGTGTGCTCTAGTGAGCTGCAAGTGAGGGGATGGGGAGCAAAGAAATGACAACTCGGGGGCTGCCTGGTCCAGCTGGTCCAGTCCCACATCTGGTGCTCCTGTGGTGATGGCTTGAGTCACTGGAATGATTGGAGTTCTCTCTCCATGTGGTTGCTCATCTTCAAAGGAGACCAGCCTTCCTTACAGGGTAATCACGGAGCACCGAGAAGGGGAAAGCAGGCACTCAAGGTCTAAGGTCACTTCTGCCACATATTATTGATCAAAACAAGTCACACAGCCAGCCCAGCTTCAAGGGGGAGGGCAAATAGGGTCCACCTTCTATTGGAAGGGAGAAGTTCACATTGCAGAGAAGCATGCCTCTAGGAATGGAGGCCATCCTTAGAATCTACCACAGTCACTAAAGCTGTCTTTATAAATGATTCCTCTCATCCTTTAGGAATGGCCCACCCCTTAGTGGCAAGGACAGATGGGGACCCCAACTCTGCCTTTCTCTGGCTGAGTGAACTGGGGTAAATCATTTGAGTGGGAATATAGAATGATCATTTATGGGATCCTGGCTCTGTGTGAGCCCTGTACATATGTCATCCTATCTAACACTCAAAACAACTTTTCCATAAGTTTTATTCGCATTTTATTACTAAGAAAGCTGGGGTTCAGAGAGAGTTAATGACTTACTCGGTGTCACTTGGTTATAAGGGAGGGAGCTGGACATTCCTTCATCTGTACAATGGGAATCATGAAACTTACCACCAGCACAGTTGGGAGGATAAAATGAGACCCCATATGTAGAGGTGCCTGTGAAATCCCAAAGCACTGCACACATGTCAGTTGTAGTTTTCACCGAGCTGGGCAGACTTCTTCAGAGGAAGGGGGGTGGTCTAGGAAGGCGCCAGAGCCATCTGAGCCAGACGCCAACTGTTGTGTGTCTCTCAGCTGCTATTTGCTTTGGCTTCAGACCAAATGCTCTATCCAGTGCCTTTAGTAGTGATGGACAAGAAAAAACCCTGTGGGCCAGGTGGCAAGCCCGGGCATGCCACAGGTGAGGACACAGGCTTCCCCCACAGTCTATGCTTCCACTGGAAGAAGGGAGAGACAGTAGCAAGGCTCCTGCTGCCTTGGTGTTGTCTTCAACTGCCTGGGGCCAGGGGTGGAGTAATTGCATGTTTTTTCATTGACTCAAGGTCACACGTACACCCTTGAATTGTCCTGAGCTTACTTTTCCCCAACTCTGCCTTTCACCAACTCTCTTCTCAATTCTTTTTCACTTCACCTTATTTGAACCTTATTCTCTTAAATGAACTCTTCCCCATCTTCAACCTATATACCCACTGTTTCCTCCACATCTGTGTCTTATCTGGCACATGAGTTTTTTATGACCTAATGCTGAGGCCAGGAGGCGGGGACAGCTTCTCCACCCATAGGCAAGAGCTCCTCCTTTGAGCTTCCTGCCACTCAGATGCACCACGACCTCTCTGCCCTCCGCACTGCTGGGATCTGCCCACCTCTCATCTGTTACTACCATCTTTCTTGGAGCGTTCTGGGAGCTCACTCACACCTCCCGGCCATGACCAAGGACAACTTCAGCACTCATCTTATCTTCAGAGTTCCTTAACTTTGTCCTTCATCTATACCCCATGACAGCTGAATACAAATAGTGAAAGGCCTCCCATGGGGAAGAAAAACCAAAGGCACTATGTAGCCAAAGGTGGCAGGACCAGGATCCATGGGAAGATGTTAAAGAGACAGGTTTCAGCTGTTAATCAGGAGGAATGGCTGTCCCCTGCCGAGAGAGGGTGCTTTGCCTGTTGACTACAGAAAGTGTTTGGCAAAAAAGCCCGATGTAGGTGATAAAAGAAAAGTCAGATTCGGACCAGGAAATCTGGTTTTGAGTCTTGTCTCAGCTCCTTACCAACTAATGGAGCCTGGATAAGACTCAACCTTTCTCAACCTGGATAAGAAAACCTTTCAGTTTTCTCGTACTTAAAAATGAGGACTAATAGCTACCTTACTAGGTCGTAGTGAAAACCAAGTAAGTCCGAGAGTGAGAAAAATAACCGTCAACTAGAGGATACTCAACAAATATCACTGTAATCCCTGGGGAGACAAAGCATAGGAGCCTGTAACTTAAACAAATCCAATTTTTTGTTGTTGTGGCTAGCCAAAAATGAAGAGAGAAGACAAGAGTGGATTCCAGTTGATTAAGATGATCAGTTGAATCCATACATCTATTTTCACTACCTCTCAAAATCTTAAAAATTTTTTAAAGGCATAAGCCAACAAGAGTGGAAAAATGGGAAAATAGACCATGGTAGCAACATGGTGGAAGGAATGACGACAAGCCTGAGCAAGCTGAATCCTCAGGCAGCTGTGAGAAAGTGGAAAGGGAGCCCAATTTATCCCACCAAATCTCTGAAGCAATCAGCTGCCAGGACACTGGCAGCCAGATCTTCACTCTCCAGGTGAAAGAATAGACATGTTTAATCTGAAAAACCTGACCAATTCAAGAGGAAACACCCCAAGAAACTGACATTGGGGTTCCAGCCAGATCACCCTATGAGGAAGCTAACATTCAATCAAGGCCACTCATGTTTTAAAGCTTCCAACCAAGTTTTCAGCGCCTTAAACATGTAAAGATAACCAAGGACCATCACGTAGATGAGGAAAGTCTCATATGAAAGAGAAAGCAAAACAAGTTTAAAAAAAATAAAGCAATTTCGAGGAAGTAGAGCCTTTGTAAAGAAGAGAATGGGTATGTGTGTGTGTGTGTGTGTGTGTGTGTGTCTGTGTGTATCTCCTAACTCTGTGTCTTTATATCTTTAGGGAGATAAGACATTGCAATCCTGAAACAGTTTAAAAAGAAACATTATTAAAATGAAACATTCATAGAGGAAAAAGGAGCTCTTAGAAATTACAAATATGAGAGCAAAAACGAAAAACTCAGCAGAGGTGTTAAAAGATAAAGTTGAAGAATCTTCCAACAAATAGAGCAAAAAAATAGGAAATAGGAGAGAAGATTTAAGAAAAGTAGAAAATGACTCGAAGAAGTCCAATATGCAAACCTTAAGAGTCCCAGAAAAAAAAAGAAGAGACAAAGTGAGGGGAGGAAATCAAGAAGAAAAAATATTTTTTTCCAGAATTGAAAGACAGACAAATACATACACACATGTATACAAACTTTCCAGAACTGAAAGATATGAGTGTCCATATTAAAAGGACACAAAAAGTGCCCCACCCAATGAATAAAAATAGACCCATATCAATGCAAATCTGTGAAATTTCAGAGCACATCGGACAAAGTTAAGATCCCACAGGCTTTCAGAGAGAAAACATATAAAGAAACAGTTATCAGAATGACATCATACTTTTCAGTGGCCATGTTGGAAGTTAGAACTGTGGAGCCACTCCTTCATAATTCTGAAAGCAGATTTGCAACCAGAACATTCTACAGGCAGACAAACCATCAATAAAGGTGAGGCTAGAAGGAGGACATTTTCAGACATCTGAGATTTAAAAAAATGAACTTCCTTCTCACCCTTTGTCAGAGAGGTTTTTGTTGGATATATTCTACCCCAATGGGGGATTAAGACAAAGAAGAGGAAGACATCGGGTACAGGAAAAAGGAGATCCAACTCAAGAAAGAGGCCATGATATTTCCAGGATGATGTGGAAGCATGACCCAGGACAACTGCTGTGATTTAGTTATGAAAGGTAACCAGACCCCATAAATGAGTTAGAAGGTTCCAGGATATTTCTCCAAGCTAACACTGACCATGTGATGTGTTTGAGCAGACTGGCAGGAGATTTGGACAACTGGTAGAGAATTTGAAGTTGCATTAGCATAAGTGCATAGAAAACCAAGCAAACAAAAGGCAAATATATATATATATTTATAATATATATATTTATTTTATATACATTTATTTATATTTATGTATATTCATAGATCTATCTATCTATACACACACACACACAAACACACACATACATATGATAATTACTAGCTCCATGGAAAATAAAAAGTTGTTCGTGAAAGGAAACTAAGTTTACCAAATAGCTCAGCTGTGAGTACTATTTACATAGTCATAAAAATGTAAACACTGAGTATTGATCTCACCAAAACTATAATAGAACTGCAGTGGGTGAATGGGGGAACTGGAAGGATATGTGTTGGGGGGGGAGGGGATGAAAGAGAACTAAATTCTCTATCTTCTATGGCAGAAAGTCAACCAGTAAGGCCTAAAAAATGAAAAACCAAGAAGTAGCGATACAAGTGGAGAGCCAGTCATTCAAGTGGCAAATCATTGCCTCCAGGGAAGGGAAAGTGAAGGTGGGGCACTGATAATTTTTTTAACCAATCTGACAGAATAGTTTGATTCGATAAAATACTACACTTGATAAAAATACAAATTAAAAATGATGAAGTAGTGTAGATGATTGTCTCTGCCATTCCATGTGTAAGGTTGTTGTGCCTTGGGATAAGAGTGAGACCAGAGACATGGGTCTACCTATTGCCCCACTTCCCAAATTCCCGTCATATTAGAACTTTCAAAGGCGATATTAACGATACTTCATTTCACCCTCCATGCTGACTTTGTAACCTAATGCCTGCTTAGAATATGTCTACTCTTTATGAGAACTTCTCCAGTTCTTTTCAACACCCAGACAGGGCATAAAAATATATAAAGCCAACTAAAGTTACACAGGGACTAAGGGTTGGTGAACAACTGAAGTGGTTGGAGGCAAGGAGAGGTCAGGGAAGGCTCCCTGGAGGAGGCATTCTGCTCCTTGAAACGGTACACTAGCCTACCTTATTGATGCATTAATTTAAAGCATGTCTGAATAGATGCGTTTTAATGTTTTCCTTTTTTCCATGTAATTAAGCACCCAAAGTCACAGCTGAAGGAATTGATATTTTCAGTGCCCAGCATTAAGGCATTATATAATGGGAGAAGTACGTGTCTACTGTCTAGCTGGTATACCTCATGATAAGGAGAGGGGTTCCGATAGTTAGCAAGAATGCCAGATTGCAAGCAGCAAGTGCATAAATAATAGGATGCAGGTCCTTTGATTTTCTTGGCTGTATCTTTCACTCAACTTCCACCTGTCTCTGTTGGCTACCAGTGGGGCTACCAGAGGCCACATGAGAGCAATCTCCCTGGCAAGGCAAAAGCAAGTAGAAGACGAGGGAACACAGGACTTGAAGCAATAGTTGGTTCTTTGGCAAAACAAATAGCTTGTGAGATCCCAAGCTTTAACATATCTTGTGCCAAAAATGCAAAATGCCAAGTGGAAGAAAAGCACTAGACTTCTCAAGGGCCCCATCGGAAAGCCCTCATAAACCTCACTCAAACATGATTGCTCTCATTATCACCTCCCCACGTGTTCGGAACCCTTTCCCGCCCTCAGAGGAACACTCAGGTTTCCTCTGGGCTATGACCCAAGCTTGAGAAGGCTTGCAGAACAGCTAGTGTGGGGGGCACTGACTTGGAAAGCCCCATTCTCTCCTTGAGCCACCCCCATGAGATGACATTTTTGCATGAACATGAGGCCCAAAAACACAAATTGGAATAGGCTTTGTTGTCATGGTAAGCGGTTTTCTTTGGGATGCATTTCCACAAGGCTGCAGTTGTGGTGGGGAGACACTAAACATTCAAGTTAATAAAATCTCCCCATCATATTTAAGGACGAAAACAAATCTGATGAGGTATTGAGTAGGGAGTCAGTTTAGATCCTCCGGGAAGCGGACTCCGAGCTAAGAGATGGCAGGTAAGGCGTTTACTGGGAGAAAAGCCTGTGAAAGGTAAAGGCGGCATTGGGCAGGGAAGGTCTTCAGCTGGTGATTCAGATCTGCTATCTGAAATGAAAGGGGGCGGGGAGTAAAATTGGGTAAGGAAAACCTCAGGCAAACTCAATGGAAACTCCAGAACAAAGATTGTCCATTAGAGGAGTCCCACATTGGATAGAAATGGCCATGCCCTAGTGCCCCCCCTCCCAAAAGCTCACTCATGGCCCCAGGGGCTGCAGCAGAGCATGAAATCCACTCTAATGTTGTGGGTTGAATCCAAAGGCACTGGGATGGAGGCTGCCTGCTAACTGCACTTCACACAGCTGAGTGTCAACTTCTTTCTTGAAGGAAGTTGTCAGGAGCTTGGCTGTCACAGTAGGGATGACCATAAAATAATAAAATGCCAAGACATTCTGAATTTACGCATTAGGCCAAGATTTAACGAATGTGGAAAGAGTATTGCAAAACCCTGTTTATCTAGAAGAGAATACACTGAGCTGATTGAAATTGGAATAATCTGGCTTTCTATCCAAGGTCATATGATAATCTCATTGATTTATTATTTTTTGATTCATCATCAGCAACTGTTTAGGGATATCCTATTATGTACCAAGCACTACACTTTGCCTGTATCCACCAAGAGTTGATATGAATAGAATCAAATAATTAAAATAACTCATGATAAGAACTGATGGAAATAGGGCGCCTGGGTGGTTCAGTTGGTTAAGCGACTGCCCTCGGCTCAGGTCATGATCCTGGACTCCCGGGATCGAGTCCCGCATCGGGCTCCCTGCTCAGCAGGGAGTCTGCTTCTCCCTCTGACCCTCTTCCCTCTCGTGCTCTCTGTCTCTCATTCTCTCTCTCTCAAATAAATAAAATCTTAAAAAAAAAAAAAGAACTGATGGAAATGCATGTAAATTATTGAAGAAGCTTGGGGAAAAGAAGGGCAAAATTGTACAATAATTTAAGCAGTTTTTTTTTTTTTTACCCTCAGATAGGGATCCTGCCATTCTACTCTATATCACGTGTGCTGCTTAGACGTGCTTCCAAAATGGATTGGAATAGATTAGGCAAGTGTTAACCATCTCTACAGCAGAAAGTTCTCTCTTGAAAAAGGAGGTCAAGGTTTCAGTTACTAAATTTAGACCATACCAGTCCAGTTTTAGAAACTGGAGCACCTACCCCATCCCAACCAGACTTGACCTTAACCCAGGTGGAGAAAGCCAGGCTGATTTCAGCCATGGAAATAGAAAGGTCATGGGCTCGGGGACAATTTTGCCACCTGAAAAGGCCATGAGACCACTTTTTCCCATTGGGATTTCTTTTCCTTTTGGTCACATAGGGGTATAAATATTGACCAAAGAGTTCACATGTTCAATCAACCCTTGATGTGCATTTTTCCAGAGTAAGGCTCTATAGTAGATATTGGGGAAATGGAACGGGGTATAACACATGGCTTCTGCTCTTAAGGGACACATAGTACCAGGGCCTAAAAAACCCACCAATTCCTATGGAGCTTTTCTCATTTCCTGTAGGACCCTTTCTGGGATTCTCTGCTAGCTCTGATCACATGACCTTGGACTGTCTTGAGTCTATCTCTTTCCTGGGCTGAGGCTACTACCCTGAGCTACACAGCCTCCAAACTGCTTAACCTTTCAGTCTATAGTTTTGCTATTGCTATTTTGCACTGACTTCACACTGTGGGGGCCTTAATACCGCCTGAAGCCATTACACCTACCTGGCCGGTGGACTGGACCTCCCGTTATCCTGATGGCACAGGTTGTGATCAAAGCTAGTCCTTGTGCAATCCATATTAGTGTGCAGTTATCTGCAGTAGCTCAGCAATCGGTGGCATTCTGTGAAGACCTGTCATGCATTTCTTGAGATGTTGTTATAACAACAGGGAAAAATAGATCCACCCTACGAGCACTGATACAAAACCAACTTGCAAGTGCAGAGTAACTTGCATCTTAATGCAGAAAAAATATACAAAAATGTACCATATTCTATTCCTAAAGCTTCTCCTTTGTTTCCTTGTTCTGGAGGGGAATAACAGGAATTCTGTTGTCTTTTCTTTATTCTTTTCCTTTTTAGCCCATGGCCTTCATATTTTAGCCACAACTCACCCCGTCTGTAATAGAGGCTCTATTATGAGCCACATGCTTCGTCAAAAGTAAACCTCACATTCTTCTTCTAATTGTTGCCCCCTGACAGGTCGAGGAAAATAGTGTTGTTTTCATAGTGAAGTCACAGTCATAAATCTCCCAGGATTAAGACTCTCGAAGCCATCCAGCATGCTCATATCATCAGGAGGACTCCTTCAGGGTCACTCGCTGGGAAAGAGAGAGAGGGATTGAGAGAGAAATTCTTTTTAGAAAACGTGAATTCTGAAGGACAGCGGCACATTCACCAGCCTCCGCTCCATGTGGACTAGTCTTGTGGGATCATGAATGGGAGGTCCAGATCTAATTTTGCATCTAAACAAGATAAACCTCTGAGATCTCTTTTTTTACTCCCCTTAGAATCCCCCACCCTGGTGTTTCCTCCCCCTCCTCCCTGGCTCCTCTCTGCAGTTTGTTCATTTTTAACCTCCAGCCCACAGTAATGGGGGAGATGGAGCACTGGGCTTGGATGGGAGAGAAGCAGGCTCAAATCCTTCCTTCTCTGCTTTCTGGCTGGGGACCCGCAGTGCTCTCAGCCTGTGGCCGCAGCTGTAACTGAGAAATAATAACTTCATGGGGTTATTGGGGGAACCAAATGGCATAACATATATAAAAATGTCTGGCACAGAAGCCCTTAATACCATCCATCAGTAACCACTCCCCTGACAGAATGTTCTTCTAAAACACGTTCACTCAAGGGGGTTGCCTCCCCCAAGGTGGGGTAGCTGACTTGTGAACCAAAGTCAGATGCCATGACCAGCTAATAAGGCCCAAGCTTAGGATGGAAACCACTCGGCTCGACGGCAGTAATGGCTGCCACCTACCTCCCCATGGAACCCATGCTAAAGGTTTCCACAGAAGTAAGAGAACTCAGTTGCCCTCCCCTTTTCACTTTTCCTGCATTTAGAGGGCCTGACATTGTCCCAGGGGAATCAAAATAGATAAACTTGCTTACGTGAGTGAGTAAATTTGTCGAGATATTTTTCTTCAGCCTTAGAAATATTGTCTACTGAACCACCACACCCTCTCAACTACCTCTTTCCTCTTCTCTCTCGCTCCATACCCGTGTCTCCTTACTTCCTGCCAACTTCATTGTTGCCAAAAACAGTCACTTGAGAAATGACTTAAAGGATTGTTAAATGAGATGAACAAGTTGTGTCACTTAAACTAAGACTAGAACACTCAAGAACTCCCTCTCGTGATGAATCATGGGGAAAGTCCTCAGTCTGAATTTTAATGGCTCCCTCATTTCGCCCTGTCTGGCTACCCTCAGCTCTTGCTGGGTCCCAGTATGGACCTGTCAGTCTTCCCCACTCTCCGTCTGTGCCCTTCCTCCTCTGTCCCAGCCCCAGTTGGGAAGAGAGAGATGGGAGAATTTCTGATCCTCTCCCTGGAGAAAAGGTAAGGGGGCTTCCACTCTGTACTAAGACGAGTCCCCCTAAATTTCTGAAATCAAACACGTCTCACATCTCAGAGAAATGAATGGGTATTCATTTCTCTGCAGAGATTCTCAACTGGGCTCCACTGCAGGCCTTTTAGTAATTTAACATGACTCTTAATGTATGAGAACCTAGAGCTCTGACCTTCTCTGCCATTATAAAGTTTTCTTATATTAGGTAAATATAGAGGTGCCATTTTAAAATTGCTTGTCCCTAAGCACTGGGGTTTTTTTTTTTTCTTTGTTTATCGAGGTTTTCTTTTTCCCCATAAGTGAAAAACCAGGGAAAGGGGCAAGGGAAGGGGAAAAAAAGCCTCAGTTTACCCTGCTATGCTTACAACCTTCACAAACCTGACTACTACATCATACATCAGCAATTGGAAGTTAAGCTTTAGAACTGCCAGAAAAGAACATGGAAGTAAATTCATATAAACCAGAATTTCTCATTAGGGGAGAGGAAAGAATATTGCTAATATAATATTCTCTGATTTTGTTTATTTAAAAAAGAAGACATTATTACATTGGGCTGTTGAATGTAATGCTGTCCTGTCACTAATGGTTCTATATATATATATTTTTTTCCTTTTACTCCTAGGTGACAGAGTCCTTATGGGCAGGACTGTGTTTTACTTTGTTGTTGTTGTTTCTTGCAAAAGTTTTTTAATGATACTCCTCTAATCCTTGTGAATCCTCTCCTTCTACTTTCTGGAATTAGAGGTTCTAGTCATGACAAGTTATCCACACTTCCATCTATTCATCTGCCCATCCACCTACCCATCCATCCATCCTCCCATCCATCCAGGCTTTGAATCTCTATGTACTAAGTAATATAGGCTCTGCTTCTGATTTTTGGTTGGGAACACAAACACACACACACACACGCACACACACATGCACACGCACACGCACACGCACACACACACAAGCTTGATTTTGCAATGAATAAGTAAATGCCTAATCATGAAAATCAACCTTCTCTGTAAGTGCCAATAAAGTATTTTTATACCAGAGAAACATTTAATGATAAGGACATCACCACCTCTGCTTAAGCATCCTACTTATAAATATCCGTACTTCTTAATGAACCTCCCTATCCTCCAGTAAATAAAGCCTCCCTTCCTAACAGAACCACCCACAGCAAATTTTTGTTTGTTTATTTGTTTGGAATAATTTGTAGTCGCTATCTAGCTATTCTCTCTAAAATTCCTCCCCTAAATCTAGGTGATAAATGCCATACAGTCTTCCTTTAATACACAACAGCTGTAGGTTAGATCACAGTCCTTCACTCAAGGTCAGGAACCCCACATCAGGGTGTTTCTTTGCTGCTCCTCCTTCCTTCCCCAGCCATCTTTGGCTATCAATCCTTGCTTCCTCGGGTTCTTTATTTACATTTATTCTTTATTCACATATTCTTGATATATCTACATTTTTCTCTTCACGGAGAGCACCTCCCTCCATCGGGCACTATAGGGAAGTGTTTAGATTAGAAAATGGACTGAGAGGGGCGCCCGGGTGGCTCGGTCTTTTAAGTGTCTGCCTTCGGCTCAGGTCATGATCCCAGGGTCCTGAGATTGAGCCCCACATCGGGCTCCCTGATCAGCGGGGAACCTGCTTTTCCCTCTGTCTCTGCTGCTCCCCCCCCCCATTCGTGCTCTCTCTCTGTCAAATAAATAAATAAAATCTTAAAAAAAGAAAAAGAAAATGGACTGAGAAATTCCTCTGCAATTTTGGGCTGAATTGAGAGGATTTGGCCACCCGGTCACTCCTGCCTGTTCCTTCTCCTCAGTTCAGCCGAGTGAATCAAGTGAGAATGGCTATTAGTGGCCAGCTGACAAGAAGGCCCATCAACTCATCTTTCATAGTTTTGATTAAGGGAAGTTCAATGACTAGAACATAGTCTGTTTTTAAGCAGCTTTATTTTTCTTTTTAAAGATGGAGAAGATTCTTTCTCAGGCTTAAGTGCATGGAAGATGCAGAATAATTAGCCCGAGTCCATAATCCTTCACCAACGCTTCAAATAAATTCATAGGGAGAAAAAAGTAAATGCCACGAGCCACAGTTAGCAAGTGACTAGAGTCTGAGTGAGGTTACAGTGATGAAGAGTGAAAAGATCTGTAATGCAAGAGGGTCCAATAAGGATCAAGGGAAAATGTAATAAAAAGTCAAAATACCTAACCAGAGCGGGCTCCGTTGAATCTTACAGAGACAGTTTTCTAAGTTCAACACGTTTTATTCATTCATTCATTCATTCATTCATTTTTTCATTCATCATGATAAGTGTACTCTTTAATCCCCATCCCCTATTTCCACCATCCTACCCCATCCCCTCTGGTGACCATCAGCTTGTTCTCTATAGTCAAGAGTCTGTTTCTTCGTTTCTCCCTCTCTCTCTTTTTCCCTTTGCTCATTTGTTTTGTTTCTTAAATTCCACACATGAGTGAGATCATATGGTATTTGTCTTTGACTGACTTATTTCACTTAGCATTATACTCTAGCTCCATCCATGTTGTTGCAAATGGCAAGATTTCATTCTTTTTATGCCTGAATAGTATTCCATTGTGTATATATACCACCTCTTCTTTATCCATTCATCTATGGATAGACACTTGGGCTGCTTTCATAGTCTGGTTATTGTAAATAATGATGCTATAAACATAGGGGCACATGTATCCCTCTGAATGAGTGTTCTTCTGCTTTAGGATAAATATCCAGAGTTGTGATCATAGGGTGGTTCTATTTTTAACTTTTTGAGGAACCTCCATACTGTTTTCTAGAGTGGCTGCGCCAGTTTGATTTCCCATCAATTGAGCACGAGGGTTCCCCTTTCTCCACATCCTCGCCACCACCTGTTGTTTCTTGTGTTGTTGATTTTAGCTATTCTGACAGGTGTGAGGTGATATCTCACTGTAGTTTTGATTTGCTTTCTCTGATGATGAGTGATGATGAGCAGCTTTTCATGTGTCCGTTGGCCATCTGGATATCTTCTTTGGAGAAATGTCTGTTCATATCTTCTGCCCATTTTTTAATTGGATCATTTGGTTTTTTGGGGTATTGAGTTGTATCAGTTCTTTGTATATTTTGGATAATAACCCTTTATCAGAAATATCATTTACAATATTACAAATATCTTCTCCCATTCCGTAGGTTGCCTTTTAGTTTTGTTGATTGTTTCCCTTGCTGTGTAGAAACGTTTTGTTTTGATGTAGTCCCAATAGCTTGTTTTTGCATTTATTTCCTTTGCCTTAGGAGGCATATCTGGAAAAATGTGGCTGTGGCCAATGTCAGAGAAATTACTGCTTGTGCTTTCTTCAAGGGTTTTCATGATTTCAGGTCTCACATTAGGTCTTTAACCCATTTTGAGTTTATTTTTGTGTGTGGTGAAGAAAGCGGTCCTGTTTCATTCTTTTGCAAGTGGCTGTCCAGTTTTCCCAACACCATTTGTCGAAGAGACTGTCTTTTTCCCATTGGATATTCATTCCTCCTTTGTCCAAGATTAATTGACCATATACTTGTGGGGCTAAGTTAAACACTTTTGAAAAACTCTCAGCTGGGAAATAAAAATATTCCAGGTTGAAAAAACTGTATCCCTGAGATGATTATCCTCCTTTACAATATATAGATTCTCAGGGAAATGCTCAGAGCTTTGGCCAAGGAGAGGGACGCTCACCAGGGCAGCCACATTTATCCGAGATGCCAGGGGGATAACAGTGATAGGTTACTCTTGTTCCCAAAGACTCCAGAAGGACACTGGTCTCATGGAAAAAGGGCGGCGATGCCAGTGCTCTTATTGGGCATGTCAAGTTGATTGAGCCTGAGGCTGAGGAGAGAGAACACTTAGGCCTAATCCTTGGAGACCATGAATTGTTATTATTGGCTTGTTCTTCATTTTCTCAGCTGAGGGTAGCATTAAGATGCTGTAATAGACGTTTTTCATTTGTGGCCACCTAATATCTCCTTATCTTTTTTTTTTCTTATTTTATAACAGGGTTATTGAGATCTAATTCACAAATCATAAAATTCACTCATTCAAAGTGTACAGTTCTATGGCTTTTAGTATCTTCATGGAATTTTGCAACCATTACCACAATCACTTTGAGAACATTTTCATCATCCCCAAAAGAAACCCTGCACCCCTCTGAGTCATCATCCCCCAAAATCTCCCGCCACCCCTCCAGCCCCAAGAAGCCATTAATCTATTCATTTCCTATCTCAAACATAGATTTGCCTCTTATGGACTGTTATGGTTTCCCCAAATTCATATGTTAAAATCTGAACTTCCAGTACCTCAGAGAGTGAATGTAGTTGGACATAGTCTTTTAAAAGGTAATTCAGTTAAAATGAGGTCACCAGGGTGGGTTTTATTCCAATATGACTGATGTCTTTAAAAGATTAGGACAAAGGTACAAAGGGAAGATCACGTGAATTCAGATGGAGACGATGGCCATCTTCTCCAAAGAGGGAGGCCTCAGGATGAAACCAACCCTGCTGACACCTTGATCTTGGACTTCTAGCTTCCAGAACTGTGAGCAAAATTAAATTTCTGCTGGTGAAGCCACCGATCTGTTATGTCAGCCCTAGCAAACTAGCTCAGGGACATTTCATATAAATGGAATCAGACAATCTATGGTCCCTGTGCCTGGATTCCTTCACCTAGCACAATGCTGTCCAGGTTCATCCATGCTGTAGCATGTATCACTGCCTCGTTCCTTTTTGTGGCCAAAAAAAATAGCCATTGAAATACCACACTTCTTAATCCATTCATTAGCTGATGGGCATTTGGACTGTTTCTACTCTTTGGCTATTTTGAAAGATGCTGCCATGAACATCCATATAAAGGGTTTTGTGTGGACTTATGTTTTCAGTTCTCTTGAGTGTATACCTACAAGTAAAATTCCTGAGCCATATGGTAACTCTGTGCTTCGCTTTTTGCAGAACTGCCAGACTGTTTTCCAAGGTGGGTGCAACGTGTTACATTTCCAACAGTGATGTGTGAAGGTTCATTTTTCTCCACATCCTCAACAACACTTGCTATCATCTGAATTTTTTATTATAGTTATCCTAGTGGGTGCATGGTACTATCTCTTTGTGGCTTTGATTTTCATTTCCTTGATGGCTAATGATGCTGAGGATATAGCATTTGCATGTGGGCCATTCATCTGCCCTCTTTGGAGAAATGTCTATCGTGATCCTTTTCCCACTTTTATCTGATAGATGATTTGCAAAACTCTGCTTCCATTCCGCAGGTCGTCTTTTCATTTTCACAGTGGTGTTTCTGGAAGACAAAAGGTTTTCATTTTGATGATGTCCTCTTTACCCTTCATAATATCGGACATTATAAGCTGCATCTTCCCAAAATAGAAGCTAGATATCTTGTGTACCCAGCTTCCCTTGTAGCTAGGGTAACCTGAATTTCATAGGTCAGCTCCACCCGTGAGAGCCTTGGATTTGGAGGGCTTGGCTGAACGGAGAGAGATTGGCGTGATGATGGAGGCATCTGGATTCAGGATCAGCACTGGCAGTGCTGCTGGTATCCATCCCAGTTTTGTCACTGGGCAAAGCAATGATGGCAAAGGCAACTTTGCTCCACAAAGTCCCATGCTGTGGCCAGACATTGTTCTCAAAGCTCTCAGAGCCTACTCTCTGACTCCCCTGGGGTTTCCTGTGATGTTCTGGAATAAACCCCTTTCCTGCTGAAGCTAACCGCAGTGGATTCTGTTGTTGGCAGCTCAGAACCCTGACCAATAAACACCAGTCTAAGCAGAGTAAGGGGATTTTGGGGTTTCAGGAACTGAAGACCTTGAAACTTCAGCAAAAGTAAACTGCTTTTTGTCTTTTAAAAAATGACCGAACTTGGAGAGGTTATCACATAGGTCCTGTTTTTTCACAATTCTTAATACAAACTCGAAATAGCCTGGTAAAGACTTTCAAACAGCCGGATGAATTTGCTCAGTTTACCCACACGCTTAGCTCACCTCTCATGATCAGGGTCTGAGTTTGCAGGGTGTTGTGAGGACGAGCCCAGGAGCTGGGACAGGACACAGATGTTGGCCACATGGAGATCGGCCATGAACACGGGTGTTACTGGTTTAATGCTTCAAATGCTGCACAATAATCAGGAAATTAGAACTCCCTTAGCTCTAAAGAAGGATAAACAATTGATTGAGGAAAAAAGAAAGATTACAGTCATTTAAGAAATTGCTGGACTAATATCAATGAGAATTAAGGATGAGAGTCTCTCCCTGCTTCAGGGCCCCATCTAGATCCCCAAGCCGGGGCTCCAGGAATAATGCTAAGCAGAGGTCTGAGAGTCATATAGGGGGGATTCATGACTTCTCAAAAGCTTATTTCAGCCTAGCTATACTTTTTTAAAATTCATCAGATAATTACCCAACACTGTTTTGAATTGATTGATTGGATCTTACATAAGGGAAGCCACATTACTGAGCAATGACAAGTTCAAAAAGAGGAAGACATTAAGGAAATTAAGAAGGGTTTCTTTTCTTTCTTTTTTTTTTCAAACTCAAGGCCACCAAAGCTTATTCCAAACTTTAAATCTATAAAGATCAAAAGTCCTGCTAGAGGATAAAGCATACCAAAGCCATAGAGAAACGTTAGTTTTGGCAAGATGAGCAAAGAGAAGTGGGAAGAAAGGAAGCAAACAAAATACAGAGAGGAAATTCTACCTTGACTCTCCTCACAGAAGTTTCGCTAAAAAACAACAAACAATCAGCCAGCAGTCTTTTTATATCATTGAAAAAATAATTAAAAGAAAAATATTTAAAATGAGCGACCTCTGCAGGCTCTGCTCTTTTCAACATGTAAGATTCTGAGGTTAACAAGTTTTATGGAATTTAATCTCTTTGGAAATTAATCTGAAGGTCCAAGTGCTCACAGACTCACTGGTCGGCATGGCTGGTTCCCTATTTCTAGGTGAGAAATACACTCACTCTGCATAAATATGGAGGCACCACCAGGTGAAACCCCACCCGCGAAACAGAACGATTCACCACCGTGAGCACTAATCAGGGTCCCAAATCTAATACTCCAACAAGAGAGCTGAGAATTCATTCAGTTGTGTTGGCCTAACAGAAACAGCAGAAATGCAGCTCCAGTCCCTCCTAAAAGTTGCTGATGTCCATTGATTTTGGAACATGAAACCGTATCAGATACACAATGATGCCACCTGCAAAGTTGAATAAAGACATTTCTCTTTTCCCTTACACAGATATGCCCAGTGATGTTAAGCACACGGAGGTAGAGTAGAAAACCACTCCCTTCCCGTATTTCCTCCCACCTCCAAGTTACCTAGCCTCAAGGGAATATCCCGGGTGAGCTGGGTTGTGCGCATTCTGCAGCAGTAGCTCCTTTCGTTAGTAGAACTCACGGGAGTAGGAGGAATGATGGAAATTACGTTTCCTAGCAAAAGCTCCAAGAATCTGCCCAGTTCAAGCCCAGCTACAGCACTTGGCCTGCACTCAAAGAAAGAACTAAATCTAACTGTAGCCTCTACTTGGGTACACCTGAATTTATGGCTCATTTCTCTGCTTGCTCCATGCTCCATGGGACAAATCTGAGTATGTTTCATTTCACTGAGAGCAACCCAACTCCAGGCCACAGAGATCAATAGGAGCCTTGTACTCAGTTTGGCTGCAAAGCTAGAAAACAAGGTGAGAAATGGTCCCTAAGTTAATAAAAGGAAACAGAGTACACTTACACGCGCTCACCCATAGACAGGAGACTGAATTCACTTCCAGACGGGCTGCTGGAGGAAGCTTATTGTAAACCAAGCTGGCAGAGCACAGGAAGGGACTAGCTGGCACGAGCATAGTAAAGATGAAACCTTCCCCCCCAAAAGATGGTGAAGACCAACAAAATTAATATGAATGAGATCTGAGCGTTTCATTGAAGGCAGCAATTTCCATTTATGGCTGAGATTTGAGTGACTTGGTAAGTCATTCAAAAATGGAGTCCCAGGTTTATTTTATAGCACTTTGGGGAGAGGGTAAGGAGAACGTATACAAAAGTGAACTTGTATTAAGTGAAGGGAGCATTCCTGCCTTGAAGTCTCAGATCTGGGTCTTTTCTCTAGAGGATATCTCAATTATTGTATAGCAGGTTGAGGTGGTGTGTATGTGCTTGTGTGTATGTGTGTGTGGAACGGGGTGTACGGATGTCTAGTGTTAATATCTCGGGGAGTTATTGCTGCCATGGAGGAATGTTTTGCTCTCAGAAGCAAAGTACAAAGAGTACAAATGCAAACTCCTTTATATACAACTGGCCTCGTAGATTCTCCATGTTAATAGAGTAATCTCCATTCACACGAGCAAAGAAAGACCTTGCTCTGGATACAGTATGAACATCCTTATAAAGAAAATTTCTAGAAGCTGGACTAACGATGCTTCATATCTGCGCCCCGTAGATTCAGGCAAACAATCTTTATCCCCACACACAAATATCTCATTGGTGCAGTCCTGACTTCCAGATGCTCTCCTCCTCTGGGAAAACTCTAGGGACCCACAGAGGAGACTCATTTCAACCCTCTGTGTGCCTCTGAACATTGCTGGGAGTGTCTGTTCAGTCTCAAGTGTTACATCAGGAGGAATGGCCCATCAGAGTAAGAGTCAGCCCCATTACAGCACAATGGACATGTATTCAACCCTATGTACATCATCCCATTAAAGCCTCACAATAAACCTTCAGAGAACTAGTTATTTTCTATATTTTATTGATGAGAACACTGAGACACAAAGATGACACTGACTTGCCCAAGGCCATGCAGCCCAGGATGAGCCCCTGTTCCTAAGAACAAAGTTCTCTGCATTGGGGAAGGTTTCCACAGCCGACCTGGTTCTTGGTAGGTCTTGAACTTGGTAACCGAAGTTCCTAGGAAAGACAAATTCCACGTAGCACACACCCCAGCAAGAAGCAGGACGTAACTTGCTTAGAACAGCAGAGGCCCTTCCTTCCATGACATATATACCTTCTTTCATATGTCCTTCTGACATATATGTTCCCAACAAACATGTTCCTCACAGTATGTTCCTAACACGTACTGTGTAGACACATATATTCTTCTTTTTTTTTAAATTATGTTTGTCACATTACATCATTAGTTTTTGATGTAGTGTTCCGTGATTCATTGTTTGCATATAACACCCAGTGTTCCACGCAGAACGTGCCCTCTTTAATACCCATCACCAGGCTAACCCATTCCCCCACCCCCCTCCCCTCTAGAATCCTCAGTTTGTTTTTCAGAGTCCATAGTCTCTCATGGTTTGTCTCCCCCTCCGATTTCATCCCCGTCATTCTTCCCCACCTGCTATCTTCTTCTTCTTCTCCTTCTTCTTCTTCTTCTTCTTCTTCTTCTTCTTCTTCTTCTTCTTCTTCTTCTTCTTCTTCTTCTTCTTCTTCTTCTTTCTTTTTTTAACATATAATGTATTATTTGTTTCAGAGGTACAGGTCTGTGATTCAACAGTCTTACACAATTCACAGTGCTCACCATAGCACATATATTCTACTGTTGTCCTCCCCTTAACTGGGTTTTCTTTCGATTGCCAGTTTCTGTTACCCATGGTCAAGCGTGGCCTGAGGCAGGTGATCCTCCTACTGACTTATCATCAGAAGGTCAAGTGTAGCCTAAGGCTAGGTCACATTGCCTACGTCATGTACCTCACTTCATTTCATCATGTAGGTGTTTTATCATCTTATACCATCACAAGAAGAGGAAAGGTGAGTATAGTATAATAAGATGTTTTGAGAGAGAGAGAGAAACCACATTCACATGATTATTTATTATGGTATAGTTATAATAAGTAAACTTATAGTATAGTTATAATTCTTCAAGTTTATCCTTTGTTATTGTTGTTAACCTCTTACTGCCTAATCTATAAATTAAACTTTATTATAGGTGTGTAAGTATAGGAAAAAAACATAGTATATGTAGGGTTCCATTCTATCCTGTTTCAGACATTCACTGGAAGTCTTAGAACATATTCCCTAGTCACTTGTAAGTATTTGGAAGTATAGTAGTTCCTATGCTTCTGACTAGCAGAACTCTCTCTCCTGCTTGGCTGACTACTTGATACTCAAGGGTCATTTATAGAGCAATTTATTCCTACCCCTGCTATATGGGGATAAGAACACAGATTTTTAAGCCAGTTATAGGCTGCTGGCATAATTTCCTTGAGTTCAAGATGTAATAGGACCCTAGCCCAGCACTGAGACACAATGGGGGGAAGGTACGGTTCTGGGTCTTGACAAGGCAATGAGTTCTCATGCAGAGCTAGTTCACCCTGAGGTGTGACTATGTGATAAAGTGAAAACCACAAGCTGATCATTGTGGCTGAGGTGACTGAGGTTACAAAATCACCCAAGCTGAGTACGTGGAAGGTCGCCTTCCCTTGAATCTGTACCATGAGCACCCACAGGAGCTGCCAGAGAAGAAACCTCTGCCAGCAGTGGTCCCCAAATCGAGCTTTGCCTTTTGTGGCCTTCACCTCCCACAGGCATTATTCTTCCGTTGCTCATGCCTATAAGGGACTGACTTCGGAACCTTTCCTATTCCCACCTCCCTGAGGCAGCCTAATACCATGTGCTGGGGGCTGAATGGGGGAATCAGAAGTGCTTTAATGAGAAGGAACCTAGCCAGCCAAACGGGGAGCCACCTTCACTGAATGCATGGAGGTCAATAAGGCTGGTCCTAAAGAATTCCAAATGCTGAATCAAGATGGTGCCCTCATGCCTAGGTTGCTGGGGAAGCAGGGAACTGGAGCTCTGCCCCACTTCAGGGCCCTGGACCGGCCTGCCGTGGGTACTGTTAACTCAGCTGTCAGCAACCCTTTGTTTTGAGGAGTACTCTGAGATAGGATTGAACTAGATACTTTTAAGTATTTGGAAACCTGTACTCTTTTTTTTTTTTAAGATTTATTTATTTGAGAGGTCAGGGGAGCATCAGAGGAAGAGGGAGAGAGAGCATCTCCAGCAGACTCCCAGCTGAGTGCGAAGCCTGACATGGGGCTCGATCTCAGATCCCTGAGGTCTAGACCTGAGCCAAAATCAAGAGTCAGGCCCTTAACCAACTGAGCCATTGGGTGCCCCTAAATCCCTGAACTCTTAATGGAAAGAGATTGATCTCTTCAAGAAAGTTAGACTAAACTTTTGGACTTTTGGCTATTACCAAAAGTGATTTTCTGACTCTCCACTTTAGGAACTGATGGAAACAAGTGACCTCAGTTATAAACCTTGCCTCACACCATGCTCTAAAACTAGAAATGATCCACATGTTTGTCAGTAGGTGACTGGATAAACAAATTAAGGTGAAGCCATATAAATGGAATATAACTCAGCAGTAGAAAATGAACCATATTATTAAGTATAATAGAATGGATGAATCTCAAAATAATTATGCTGAGTAAAGAAGTCAGACAAATAAAAGGCCATACTGAATGATTCCAATTATATAAATTTCTAGAAAATACAAACTAATCTATAGTGACAGAAAGTGAATGAGTAGTTGGTTATCTGAGCATGGGTCTATGGGGGAGGCAAGGGCAGAAGCAGAAGATTAAAAAGGGACATCAGGAAACTTTGGGGATGATTGGTATGTTCATAATTGATTGTGGTGATAGTTTCCTGGCTGTATACATAGGTCAAAACTTAGCAAATTGTACACATTGAATATGTGTAGCCTATTGTACCCTAACACATATAAATAAAGCCATTTAAAAAAATGCAATAATATATGCAAGGAGCGTAGCACTATGCCTGGCATACAGTCTATGCTTGGTAAATAGAGGCTATTTTTTTTTTTATCATTTTCACACTGAGCCTTGTGCTCACCTACATTAGTGATACACGAGCAAAGGACAGGAAGATCCTATTTCTGTGGTGTGTTTCAAGTGGACCCTACCCAAAGGCTTGAGGGAGCCTCCGGTGTGTAGCAGAACTAGAGACAGCATAGAAAGAAATTCAGAAATTGGTTTGGGACCCCTTTCCAGTGAAGTGACACTTCCTAGAAAATAGAGTCTCAGTGATGGGGAGAAAAACTTGTTGAAATATATTTCTGATAACTCCTGTCATTCTAATGGCACATTTTGGTCTGTTTCCTTGCCTTGTACTGAGGTCATTCCAGATCCTGAATGATCCTGAAGGATCATTCCAGATCAGTCATTTCTGCTCCTCTCAACAAAACCAGCCCCTTGATATTTCAGTGCCACTACACGGTTATAGACGGCCCACCCCACAGCATTGGAGTCCTTTGGCTGGATTCCTACAGTCCTTCCCATCCTTGAACCACCCAGCCTCTGGTTCCACATTAAGAGCAAATACCCCACCGCATTTCTGTTCTTTAAAGACATTATCCAGGGGTGCCTGGGTGGCTCAGTCGGTTAAGCGTCTGCCTTTGGCTCAGGTCATGATCCCAGGGTCCTGGGATCAAGCCCCATGTGGGGCTCCCTGCTCAGTGGAGAGTTGGCTTTTCCTCTCCCTCTGCCCCTGCTTCTGCTCTCTCTCTCAAATAAATAAATAAAATATTTTTTTAAAAATAATAAAATAAAGACAGTATCCATGCTCCCCCAAATCCCTGTTCCCTCACACTGTCATTCCTTCAGTACCTTAAAAACACCTATTTACTGGGGAAACAATATCTATTGACTAATCACTCACAGATTCTGTGTTGCCTTTAAAAAAAAAAATTTGCTTTTAAACGAGGGTACCAGGACAACAGCGCCTTATCAGAGAGTCATATCTTTGATGGCAGAATTTCTGCCACAGGGACAGAATGATAAAAAAAACATATTCTTAATAGTGACATTACTTTAATATTCCCTTCTATGACTATAACCTCACTGAATTTCATAACAATCATATGAAGTAGTTAATGATGCATAGATAAGAATATGAAATTCAGAAAGTGCCAGTGTTTTCCACAAGGTCACAGAGCCAGGAAATAACAAAAGTGAAACATGGAAGCAGTTTCTCTGACTCCAAAACAGGGCTCTTTCCATTGGACTACAAGTGCTTCCCTTGGCAGTTCCTTCATGCAGGTCGTCAGGCCATCAGCTGGCTTGAATTAGGGATGGAGAGGGGCTCCATTGGGACAGCAATATTTATGTGACTTTCCATAACTCAAACAGGTACCCTGGGAATTACTTTTCATTTTCCTAGGTGATCTGCCAAAAGTATTTCCCCTTCTATTTTGCTCTGAAGCTAATTTAAACTCCTAAAATTTTGAGGTGTTGGGGAGGAAGGAAATAGTGGCTTATGGAATGATGCCAATGTCCCCAAAGTCCCTGGGCACTGCTTATGAACGGGCCTGTCCTTCTCCCACCTCCCATGAACCGAGGGATCAGTCTTAGCTGTTAAGAACGTCTTCTAGTGGTCCAGCAGCATGGGAAAAATATGGCCTGTCTGGTGGCCTTGGCCCAGCCCTGACCATAAAAAGGGATTTCGTATTATTAGCGACTTCCCTTTCACAGTTCGTTAGCATGAGATGTCTTGGCAGCTGAAATGACAATGGGGACTCCTTCCTCACCAGTGATTTCACAGGGAGAGATGGAAAATACCCCATCCTAAGAGCAGCCATGGCGCAGCTGTACTTGCTGCTTTAATGTGTGGCTCTGGCCCAAGAGCAAGTTGAGATGCTGGAAAATGCTGTCGCAGTGATCAGCCGGCAAACAGATGGCAAGTTGAAATTAACTTTAGATGGCAGGTCTAGTGGCTCAACTAGTTGTGTCTGGATGCCTAGCTTTGTCCACGTTACTAGAAGGCTCTGCTACCAAGGCTGACCTGGAGAGAGTGGGGTAAACCGAGGTGCCCCAGATGGTCCCAATGAAGTATGTGTGTATGTGTGAGGAGGTGTGAGTATGCAATGTGCATATGTGTGTGTGTGTGTGTGTGTGCACATATATAAGTATAAAATATAAATAAACATTTATTTTTACTCAATATTTGCTATCTTCCAAAGAGTTTGGAAGATATAGTTATATTAGCCCCTGAGAAAGTTGCATTTGAGGTCAGGACATGAAGTTCCAGTCCTATGTTTTCTAGGAATATTGAGTATTGTTGCACAAGTTAGAACCAAAAAAGATAGGAGTTGAAAATAATAATTCCCAAGGTCATTTGAAATGTACACTCCTTTAAAAGACAAAAACAGAGTGCATGACCCTGTTCACTAATGGAGTCTCTCTATTGATACCTCAGGTGACATCCATAGCTCATGCTGTATGTGTGAAAATTCAGGCATCGGCCTACACTAAACTCAAAGGTTTGTTCTCTTTCTGCTTTGGGCCCACTGGTTGAATTGCCATCACTAGGCAGAGTTCACTTTAGCCCCACCTCTACCTATCTACCAAGTAGACATTGAAGGATAAAAGTGAAGGTGGCTGGTATAGAATTTTAACTCTGCTGTTTGCCCAGGAGCAATGTGGCAAGTATCCTCCAAGATGGCCCCCAGCAACTCTTACATCGTGGTATTCATATTCTTGGGTCATTCCCTTCCCTCGATTGTGTGCTGAACTTACTGCCTTATATCTAACAAATACAGAACAGCAATGGGATGTCACTTCTGAGAGTAGATCATAAAAAGACTGGGGCTTCTGACTTGAGTACACACTCCTTCTCTCTCTCTCCCACTCTCTTGCTCTTACTCTCTCTGATCATTCTTTCTATGGAGTCAGCCACTGTGTTATAAGTTAGGCTGTCAGAGAAGGACAGGGACCCGCCGGTAACCACATAAGTGGGCATGGAAGCAGAATCCCTCCTCTTTGATGTCCCTTCTCTGGCATTCAGATGAGACCACAGGCCTGGTCAACAGCTTGCCTGCAGCCTCAGAGAGCCCTTGACCCAGAGTCATTCAGTTAAGCCGTGCCCAGATTCCTGATCGACGGAAACCATGAGATAACAAATGTTTTTGTTGAAGACACTAAGTTTTGGGTGTCATTTGCTAAGTGACAATAGATAAACAGTACAGGAAGCAAGGGGAGACAAGGTGACTCTCTACTGACCATTCAGTGATGAGCCAGGTGGTTACAGGACTCAGTGGCCAGTATACTCAAGTTCTAGGTGAATCCTCATTTTGAGGAAGATTTTTTTTTGAAACTTAAGTAGTGGAATCACCACCTGTTACTTACATTGCATACAGGGGCCTCTTCAGACACATTTCTGCCACTGGCTAGAATGGTTTAAAGGTGCCAGAATGGTTTAAAGACTCCTGTCCAGAGTGCTTTTAAAAATACAGAGGCCAAGGCTCCACCTCAGACTTAGAAAAATAGAATCTCTAGGGTGGGACCTGGATCTGTATTTTTAGAAAATCGTCCCGGTAATTTTGCTGTTTAGTACAGTTTGGAAGTGGCTGGAATAAATAAGCTTTCCAGGTCATCTTCTATGTCGGACTTCTATGGCTGTCTGTGTTAAGGGAATTTCACATCTAGTGCAGGGAATACATTTTGGAAACTGGGTCCCAGCAGTGGGTTTAACATACTTGAGTATTTTGAATGTGGATGTCAGCAACTTGCAAGACTTGGAAAGTTGAGCAAGGCCACAAAGCTTGCCTGTATTCCTGAGCCTAATCAAAGTAGTTAATGGACTCTAGCATAATCCCATGAATAGTTTGTGTTCTAATGACTCAAACATCAATGATGTGTTGCTCAAGCTGTGTTCAGGAACGACATGGTATGGGTAAGGAGACGTTGGGATTAGAGTCAGAAGAGCTGAATTCAGGTGCCAAGCAGCTGTGTGAACTTGGGCAAGTCAGCTAATCCCTCTGAGCATATTTCTTTTACATTTTAATTTATTTTTAAGATCTTTTGCTGTGGTTATCTTCTGACTATAAAAATAATATGGCCTCCTTCTAAAAATATGGAACATGCAGAAAAGTATTTTTAAAATCCAAAATTACACATAACCCAGAAACCTGAGATAACTACAGTTCTATTTCTTCCAGTCCAGTTTGAATAGATTTACATGCCTGTTTTCATAAACTGTGTTTTATTATGTCTTTTATCTTGCTCTTTCACTTGAGACTATACTCTAAACATTTTCTCATGTCATTAAAGTTCTTCCAATCATCACTTTTAGGGGCTCCCTAGTATTCCATTATGTACATGTATCAGAACTATTTCTCTATGGTTAAATATTCAGGTCATTTTCAAGTTTTCACCTTTATAAAGAATATTGTGAAAAATATTTTTCTAGACAAAATTTGTTCACATTCCCTATTACTTCCTTAGAAGAAAATCCCAGAAATAAAACGATTGCATCCAAAGGTATGAATACTTGTAAAGGTTCTGTTGCATGTTGCAAACTGCTCTTCAGAAAGGCTTAGCCAATCTACTTAGCCAAGTAGAAAGAGAATTTCCATCCCAGTGCAATGTTGCCAGCAAAAGACAATTTTTAAAAAAATATTGCTGATTTGATGGTCTGCATATCTTTGTTAGTTAAAATAAGCTGTCTTGTTTTAATGCACACTTCTTATATCGCTAGCAAGATCAAGCCCTTTTCCTACATTTAGTACTGAGATTCTCTCCTCATTGGTAAACTGAGAATAATAATGCTTATGCACATCACAGCATTATTGAGAAGATTTATGAAATGATGATTGTGAATTCTTTCTACCAATGCAGTGATATGGTACCTTTATATAACTCCTACGGTCTCAGTTGACTTGATAGCTACTTTGCATGTAGACAAGTCAATCTATCATAAGGCTGTAGGATTGAGGCTAGATCCTCCCCTCCCAGTCTTCCTTCATCCCACACATTTCCATGTCATGTAATCTGAATTCAGTAGCATTAAGAGCTGTAATGAAGGAATACTCATAGATGGCAAATGGACCCGTGCAGCCTGCATGGCTATCTCCATGTTATCACTCTTGCTGATAGTGATATTAGGGGAGATATGACTTGGTTGGATGGATGTTTGTTTGTGGCCCCCAACTATTTAACAATAGCTCTTAATAGCCACTGCCTCTTCTTTCTCCAGCCATGTCCCAGGGTCACTGCTCACCTGTGTGTCTCAGCAGCAGTTAGCTCTCCTACAGCAAGGACTAACATACTGCCCCTTTTGACATGGCCTAGGACTGGTCTGCCTAGATGTAGAAACTGCTTGATTTCAACATTCATAATGATGGCAAGCACCAAGAGAAAGCTACAATTCTCAGAATTTCTGTATTAAGTGGATGACATATATTATTGTTTATTCAACTTGATTCTCTCACTTAATTGAAAAGGAAAATTAAGAAATAAAAACTATTATGATAAAGTCTTAAAAGTTCTGGGAGAATTTTTCTACAAATTCAACAGGAAGCATTCAAGATGTTGAATAATACGTGGATTTCAAAGGAAAAATGTATTTAAAATGTAATTAATGTTCAGTTAGACTATAACTTCGCTATCAGAGACCTGGAATTCAGCCTTCCTTTCTTCCAAGAACTCTGTCCTTTGTGCCTGGAGACTGTAAGCCCTGGAGTGGAAGTTGTGAGGGTAGAATCTGTTCTTTCTTATTTATAATTAAAAAAAAATTAAAAAGGGTGTTTGGGGACCACTTGTACTAGTGCCTATAAATCCACAGTAAGGAATTTTGCTTTAGTAGCTCTAAACAGACTATTCCTTTTCCCTAAATTTATGGAAGAATTTTAAAGGCATTTTGTGTACATAGTTATGCAGTCTGCTTTAATTCAGTGGGACTCTTGGCTGAGTATGAACTGCAATTTAGACATTTGGGGTTCAATTTTCTTTGATATATCTTTCCCAGATATGACTTCATTTTATTTATACAATCTCATGGTGTCTCTATAAATTTGCTACATCTTCTGAAGTCTCATGCAATAAATAGTGATTGCAAAGGGGAAAAAAAAAATCAGTCTCCTAACATCTTTCAATGAGAGAGCCTCCATTTTGTCCAGAAGGGTGGCTCCGTTAGTACAGCCTTCATTCTGGTGGCCAGAGTGGTATCTGCAGCCCCCTTGAAGTGGAGTGTCTCCACAATGCCCAGCAAGCATTTGCCAGGGAAGCCTGCATCAACTGTCCCACTTCCCACTAGGGTTTGTAGAATTGGAGAAGCTTGGATCAGGGTGGCACTGGGTTTACCATGGAGCAATGGTCCTCTAGCTCCGGACTGCTGTGGAATGACCTTGGTGACTAAAAACTGAGGGCACAGCCGTATGAACAGCAATGGAGAAAAAGTCCCTAAGGGATTCACCAGTTTGGAAACGTCATTCCTGATCTTCATGTCCTACATATGACAACACTGAAGTCTTTGGAGTGGGATAAACTCAAGGAAAGGAGTTTGACTACCTAGCATTCTTCTTGCCACAAATTCTCTGGCAAGTGCAAAGCTTGCTCCCACTTGAATATCAGAAATACTATCACTATATTAGATAACAATGATAACTAATATGCATGGGAGTTTACTAAGTGGCAGACCTTCACAATGCCTCAGCGAGGTAGGTGCTCTCATTATCCTACTTAGTAAGCTAGGAGCTGAAGTGTTAGCTAACTTGTCCATGCACTTGCTTAGGAATGGGCTCAGTCGGAATCCAAATAGGTAGACAGGTCCCGGAGTCACTCTCCTCCCAACTAGGAGGGTTGCAAGTAGTGCAAACAGTGCTCTCTGGGCACAGACATTAAATGGTCACAAGAGTGCACTCAGGAGCCCTGACTTCCTATCACAGCCTGAAGGACAAAGGCACCCATCCTGTAGGAAACGTCCGATAGGTAGCAAGGTCAGCACTTCTTTGTGTCTAATCTTTCAGAGCATCAGCAGGCAAGTAAACTCTCCCTTTCTAATGCTGTGACTGGGATGGAAGGCAGAACAGAAAGAAATAAAAAATATAGTATTTCTTTCCCTACTTGTCACAAAGGAAAGGTTCCATGCAAAGCTGAGAAACAGATGGTCTGAGGCAAAAATCAACAAGCTTGATGTCCAGGATTAAAGACCAGATGCCACTAACAATCTTTAGAAGCCTCTAGAGGGACTTCAAAGAAATCGCCCAAAGCCCCACGTCTCTCCCCCTGAGGGGAGTAGACTTAGTCATCCGTGCCCCTTTGCAGCCAGGTTGTCCCTGGCCAGGCTGTTCCCCGAGATCAAACTAAGCAGATGAAAGTAACTTTTAGGTTGCTGGGAACAGAGAACTCGAACATCTTATAGCTTCAGTCAATTTAGTTGTTTCACTGAGTTGACTGATCAACCGCGGTTCCTTCAGGTACCAGCTCCTCTCCTGACTTTCATAGTTTGTAGTTCAGTCCACTTCTTCTTCTGGAGATTTCTCTCTCACACATATGCAGCACGAGTTTCCTCTTAGCTCTTCTTGAAGGCAGCTCTTAATTTCAGCATCTCTCTCCCTTCGTCATCTCTTCTTAATCCATTTATAAGCCTTAGAGGGATGCTAGTGATCTATAATGCCAAACCACCTGAGTGGTGCTGGAGACAACCTGGGGCATGGAAGAGGATAGATGTCGATGAGGAAGTACGGTTTGAATAGTGCGAAATGGAGACTGTCAACCTCTGGAGTTCTAGAACCTTCCATCAAGCCCCTTCAGAGTCTCCCTTTACAAAGAACCTAGGATCACATCACAGAGTCTCCAGTTTAGGGAAGATCATAGAGATAATCCGACCTGTCAATCAGAGGCCATTTGCATGCCCTCGTTCACATATTCACTTAAAAACAAGTTCAAGCTATTATTGAGCCCCAGCACTGGGTCAGGTGATGGAAATTGGGGACAAATAAGACCCAGACACTGTCCTTAAAAAGCTTAGTGCCATAAGGGGTCTAGGGAGTGCCATGGGGAGGGAGATTAGACTAGGCTTGGTGGGGGAGGGGGTCAGAAAAATTTTTATAGAGGGTGCCTGGGTGGCTCAGTTGGTTAAGCGACTGCCTTCGGCTCAGGTCATGATCCTGGAGTCCCGGGATCGAGTCCTGCATTGGGCTCCCTGCTGAGCAGGGAGTCTGCTTCTCCCTCTGACCCTCCCCCCTCTCATGCTCTATCTCATTCTCTCTCTCAAATAAATAAATAAAATATTTAAAAAAAATTTTTTATAGAACTGGGCCGGTTCTAAGAGGAAGATGAAGATTTTCCTGATTGCATGCAGCAGAAATACCCCTTAGGCCAAACGAGTTATATTAGAAGGATATAGGCTCTCTCACATTACTTGGTAAGAGCAAGGATGCAATGAAGTCCCATGGCTTCAGATGTTCTTAGGGCCCTCCCCATGTGCTCACTCTGTTTTTTCCTGCATATCAATCTCTTTCTGTCCTACTGCAGACTGGGCCGGAAACTTGGCAGCTGAAGACTCCCCACCTCAAATTGCACCGCTGTGCCACCAGAAATGGACTGATCCTATTTCCTCAGATCTAGGACTGGGGACAGGGTTGGGGCCCACCACAGAGTAGGTCAGCAACAACCAGGTGATGGGGCCACGTTATACAGACATGGCCTCTGGATCTCCAGCACTGTGCATTGAGCGCATTCCCAATAAAGAGGAAACCCTGGGGACCACACAGCCATTCCACTTAGGGTCTTCCATAGATGTGTCCCTCCAGAGCACTAGTCTCACCTTAAATGATTCACCAGCATCAGGATAGAAGCTCCCTAAGAAAACTCCTGAAAACCTAGATTCCAGTGCAGTATTGTTCTAAGTAAACAGACTTTGCACACTGCTTTCCATAAATGCATCAGTAATGCATTTCAGTAAGCATTAGCTGTTAAACAAATACAAGGGCAGACCATGGGGTGGGGGAGAGGTTCAGTCATTTGATGATGATGATGATAGTGATGAATAACAGCTGAATACACTGGAGGCTTCTAAATATGCATCTCATTTGAGTCTCACCACCATCCTGTGGGATAAGTAAAAGCAATATAGTAAACACTTAATTTAGCACATACTATGTGCCAAGCACCCTTTTAAGAAGTTTACATGTATTCATTCAGTCAATCCTTGCAATTCCATATGCCACATACTAGTGTTATCTTGCTTTTTTTTCTTTATAGATGAAGAAACTGAGGCACAGGGAAATCAAATAATGTAGCTAAAGTTACACAGCTTATAAGGACACAACTGGGATTTGAACCCAGGCGGTCTGGTTCCTGAGTTCATGCTCATAACTTCTATTCCGGTAGACCATTTATATGACCTTCACTTTATAGTGCCGAGTTCCATCAAAGCAAAGCCATAGGGAGTAGAAATAAAAATAACAATAGCTAATGTGTACCTCCCACCCACTATATATCAGGTGCTGTCCTAGGCATGGGTCCTCTACTTTCCCCCAGTGATCCTGATCGGGAAGTAGTGTTGTGTTGCTTTTAGGAAACATGCTCAGAGATACAAAGCCCAGGGCTGAATTTCACATACCTACTTGCTCAGATGCAGGCTGTGTTCTGGAGACTGTAGAGGGTCAGGGAGATGCTGGAAGAGCTGAGAGTTGGCCCACTTTGTAACAGAACCAAATGTGGGTTTGGGCAATGCTCAGACTAAGCCGTAGGGCTAGCGGAAATAAATATCCAAGTCCTAATGTTTGCTCTGGTCCCTCACAGCTTTCCCACCCAGGTCTACTTACTAGAACAAACATCCCTAGAGCGGGGGGTCTGACATAGAGCTGGCTTCTGCCCCCAGAGTCTGTGTCCTCTGGGGTCAGCTCCTGCTGAGAGTTGCTCTCCTCATCTGGTAAAACAGGAATGTTGTTTGAAATGATCTGAACGTGATGAACATCTGAGCAATGACCTTCTGAGCTCTAAAACCTCCTGAGTCTCCCCTGATAGGGGGTTTTATATCTAGGATTTCTTCTTAGAAGACACTTTCATTTTAGAATCGTGCCTTCCTGGGTGCTATGGTCTGAATGGCTGTGTTTCCCCCAGATTCGTGTGTTGAAATCCTACCCCCCAAGGTGATGGTATTAGGAGGTGAAGCCTGTGGAAGGTGATTAGGCCTGGGGTGGAGCCCTCACGATTGGGATTAGTGCCCTCCTTATTAAAGAGGCCTGGAGAGCTAGTTCAGCCCTTCCTTCCACCAGGTGAGGTTAGAGTGAAAAGGCAGCCCCCTGGGAAAGGGACGCTCACCAGAAACCAAATCTGCCAGTGCCCCGATCTTGGACTTCCCACCCTCCAGAACTGTGAGAAGTAAATTTCTGTTGTTTGTAAGCCAGCCTGTTTGTGATATTTGTGGGTTTTTTTTAAGATTTTATTTATTTATTTGAGAGAGAGAGAAGGAGAGATAGAGAGCACGAGAGGGAAGAGGGTCAGAGGGAGAAGCAGACTCCCTGCTGAGCAGGGAGCCCGATGTGGGACTCGATCCCGGGACTCCAGGATCATGACCTGAGCCGAAGGCAGTCGCTTAACCAACTGAGCCACCCAGGCGCCCTGTTTGTGATATTTGTTATAGTAGCCCGAATGGACTAAGACACCAGGATTCATAGCAAAATAGAACTGTGATCCTAGGAACAGGAAGGGGGACGTGAGACCGGAAGTGCCTCCTAGGCCCCAGTTCACCCCCTAGGGCCCTCACAAATCCCCACCAGGATTCCTGGCTCCAGGCAAAGGGGCAGCAGCTGTCCCTTGCCCCCAGGCTGGAGTCCTTACAGCCATAAGGCAGGAGGCTCAAATCTTGTGGAGAGCAGGAGACTGGAGGAATCATACACATGGTCTGTAACAGGCGTACTTGCAAAGTCTTAGCACACAACCTTCCAGAAGTCCTTCTTCTCCCAAACCGCTCAGGTTCAGAGGCATTTAAATCATGGCTCTTGCAGGGAATCCTGCTCCTTTTTCATATTCTTTGGGGGCTATTGCGGAGGCACTGAGATCAGCGGAAGCGGCTTCTTCTGGAAGTTTTCTATTTTTCCGACGGTGATTCTTTCTACCAGCACTTACTGGATCTTTTTTTTTGGTTTGGTTTTTAAAGATTTTATTTATTCATTTGAGAGAGAGACAGAGAGAGCACACAAGCAGGGGGAGAGGCAGAGGGAGAAGCAGGCTCCCCGCTGAGCCAGCCAGGAGCCCCATGTGGGGCTTGATCCCAGGACCTGGAGATCATGACCTGAGCCGAAGGCAGCCGTGCAACCATCTGAGCCACCCAGGCACCCCCAGCACTTACTGGATCTTACTGGACAGAAATACCACTCATCTAGATCAGGCTAGGTACAGCACTGTTCTAAGGCAGTCACTTACGTGAAAGCAGTTTTTCCTTACAGCAGACCTGGGACAAGAGCTTTCCTTTGAAGCAACTGATTTATGGAGGTCAAATAACTTGTCCAAGGTCACTCAGTGGATAAGGGATGTATGCATTTCCTAGGGCTGCTGTAACAAATGACTGCAAACTGAGTGGCTTCAGACAACAGAAATTTATTCTCTCATGGCTCTGGGGTCAGAAGTCCAAAGTGATGCTATCACCAGAGTCACACACACCAAAAGCTCTAACAGAGACTCTTGGCTTGCCTCTTCCAGCGTCTGATGCTCCAGGGGTTCCTTTGCTTGTGATTGCCTTGTTCCAATGTCCACCTGAGCCTTTATGGGGCCTTCTCCTCTTCTGAGTCTGTTTTCTGTTCTGTCTCTTATGAGGATACTTGTCATTGGATGAAGGACGCCCCCCTCTACCCGCCCCGCCCCCCATAATCCAGGATGCTCTCACCTCAGAGATCCTTCTTGTTTTACATCTGCAAAGACCTTTTTCCCAAATAAGGTCACATTCACAGGCTCCAGGGGGTTAGGAGGTCCACAGATCTGTCAGGGCCAGCATTCAATCCACTACAGCTAAGCAGCTGGGACTCACAGGCAGTCTTGCTCCAGAGGGTGGCCTCATCACCGTTCCGCTGCACCCCTCGCACACGCTGACTTTCCACAGGTGTCAGGAAAATGCCTGCTAAATTAATCTGAGCTTTTCACAAATCATCACAGGGCTGAAGGGATAATTTTTCCATGCTGATATTCTGTCCATGTTCCAGAAGGGCAGTGCATCAACTCTACTCACGCTATCCCACACATGCCCTGACAGAGGGGGAGGAATAACAGCAAATTAGGTTACTTTTTGAAGAGAACTGAATTAAACTTTGCCCATGTTAAAAGCTTGTATATTTTTAAAACTTCAAGCACAAGCATAAAACCCCATTGCCTCAAAACCACAGTTGACAAAACCGCCATTGACAAAGAATTACTCCACAGGCAGTGAAAATCTGACATAACGCAGCGATAGGCCAAAACACCATGTTAGGTCATTACCCAGACGCCGGCAGAGTGAGGAACTCCATCATAGCTCCTTTTTGATGAGGGAAAACAGATTTTTAAGTGAAGCTTGCAGCTTGAGTGTAGAAAACTTAAAGCTGCAGACAATCAGCATTGTCATTTAAAAGGGTGAACTCTATTTCTTCTGAGATAAAGCGATGAGCCCAGGCAAAGCACTCACTCCATCAGATATGATTTGAAACAGCTGAAAAATAAACTTCTGACAATAAGATTTTAGGACAGAAACACTGCCAGAGCTCTAAGTGCTCTTCAGAATAATAAAAAGAAAGTAAACAATGCCAGAAGAACAAAAGGAAAATTCTCAGCTTCATTTGTTCTCGTCAAAGACCATAGAAAAATAATCCCTGCTCAGGCCCTTCTTCCAGAGTCCAAATTCCTGCCTTGTGCTCATCTTTCTGTTTAAGTTCAGTGCTCTTCAAGCTGTCATTAAATCGCTTGCCCTGGTGGACAGGGGCCAAGATGGTTTCCAATCTAAAGCCAGTGAGAGCCTCCAGGCGGATTCTGAAGGCCTTTTACCACTTGAGCTTGGCCATCTGAGCTCTCCCTTTCACTGTGGTGACATTGACTTGGGTGTCTTGACCCCTGTGGGAGAGCCGAGTCCATTGGCAGGATCTTGTGCCTTCGGCGACCTCAGTCAGCCAAGAGCCTGGCATGAAGCAGAAGGACAGGTAACAAAAAGCAACAGATCATGAGAAAATCCTCTGGATAAGGCATTTTGAGCAAAAGGCTCGTTTTGTCAGACACTCAGAAGTGCCCTGTGGACAGGCTAGAAGCTAGCTGGCCAACAAAGGAATGAGGGATAGGTGAGTGACAGGCTGGGCTGTTGTTTCTCGAAGTGACTGAGGCTCGACTGTATGAACAGGCATGTAGTGATTAACTGACTAGCGCCAGAATTTTACCAGCTACCCTGAAGCTTGCCGATTAACACTGTCCCTGGGGCCCGTGTTATAATGAGGTCCTTCTGATGACCTACTCCTTTGGAAGGAGTCCAAGAGGGACACGTGCCCTGTGGAATTCCTCATTGTAACCAGGCATGCTTCAGAGAGATTCCAGAGTGGTGATGATTTTACTTATTTAGGCTGGAGGTTATCTGCTCGTCCTCCTCCAGATCCCTTTAAGCCAAGGGAAGGGCACCTCATTAGTGTCAGATGACAGGGGTCTGGTTCCCTTTACTAGAATGAGCTCTTCATGTCATACATGCTCTGGAAGCTCTGAAAAGCCTTTTCTCTTGGCCTCTAGTTAGGAAAGAAGGCATCATAACCGGACACGACAGCGGGAAGCACGGAAGCTTGCCATTACTACTCATCTTGGTGCTATTCATGGAGGCTCTCGGGGGAAATGTCCAAAAGCTTCTTTATAGCTCTCGCCATTAATCCTCAAGTTCTGGTTACCAGTCCTGGGTAGGAACATATGGATTACAAATGGTCTGGTAATTACTGTTTCAATAAAAAGTGAATTCATTATAATGAGGGTAGTAGTAGAACATTGGGATAATATGGGTAGGGAGAGAATTGGTAGTGTTCTCTTGTTTCTTTTGCTTTAGGCAGCCCCAATAGGGGAAAATGCCATTTTTAAAGAGAACTGATGGAATTTTTTTTTTAAGATTTTATTTATTTATTTGGGATAGAGCGAGAGCGAGCGAGAGAGAGACAGAGAACACGAGTGGGGGGAGAAGCAGAGGGAGAAGCAGAAGCTGACCCCCCCAGGAGCAGGGAGCCCAATGTGGGACTCGATCCCAGGACCCTGAGATCATGACCTGAGCCAAAGGCAGACGCTTAACTGACTGAGCCACCCAGGCGCTCCTAAAGAGACATGATGGGATTTATTTAAGAAATCAATAGATACCTCTTTCCCCCCACCCAAGTTCTGAACTATTTGAGAGATAGGCAAGAAATAAGGCAAAAGATGGTCCAAATATCACCTTGGTTAATTAGAACAGCTAGGATGTGTGCCCTGGGGTTAGGAAGCATTGCCACATACATGGGCAGTCTCAGAAAATATAAGCCTCCCCACCGTAGGATGCCCATGGCTTATTAAATTCTTAATACAGTAGTCTCCCCTTATCTGTGGGCACATGTTCCCAGATCCTCAGTGGATGCCTGAAACCACAGATAGTATGGAATCTTATATATTCTGTTTTCTTCTACATGCATACCTATGATAAAGTTTAATTTATAAATTAGACATAGTAAGAGATTAACAATAATGAAATAGAACAATTTTTACAATATACTGTAATAAAAGTTATGTGAATGTGATCTCTCTGTCTCTCAAATATCTTACTCTACTGTATTTACTCTTCCCCTTCTTGTGAGGATGTGAGATGATAAAGTGCCTACGTGATGAGATGAAGCGAGGTGGATGACGTAGGCATTGTGATGTCGCGTTAGGCTACTACTGACCTACAGACCATACGTTGAAAGGAGGATCCAATCTGCTTCCAGACCACACGGTTGACCATGGGTAGCTGGAACTACAGAAAGCAAAACCGTGGATAAGCGGGGGGGTGGGGGTGGGGGGGGTACTGTATTAATGTTATTAACTCATATTATGAACTAGTAGAAGTTTTAGACTCTCACATGCTTAATTGTTGGGCCGTGTCACAGTTTTCTAGCCTATAAGGACCATGTCTTGCTCTTATCTCCAGAAAATCACACACTAATTACTTAGTAAATAGTTCTTGATTAGTGGAATAATTATGGTCTTGGAAGAATTCTCTTTATATAACCAAGAACTCTTAGGTCTTAGTCTTACAGCTGAAAGGGACCTTAGAGACCCAGGTCTGGGAGCTGAAAGGCAACTTGCTTAGGGCCACCCAGGCTCAGAGACGAGAGCCAAATCTGAGTGTTCTTGCTCCAAGTCTGTTTTTCTTTTTACTTTATCACATTGCCTCTCTACACAACTCTCTAACTGGCTGCTCTCTCTTCTCTAAATCCAGCTCATTCCATTTTTTTCTCTTTTTGGCAAATGCCCTAAATTCACGAAGAGGGAAAATGGAGGAAAGGTTGGAACGTAGATTTCTGGCTTCTGTGTTTGGATTACTTGCTAGGAAGGGTTAGCCTTCTTGCTCCGCAGCTTCTCTCTCCATCAGCTTAAGGGGCAAAAGAAACCCTGAACATCTGGGTCAGCCACAGGTTGGTCCTCTGCCATCCTTCCCCCAGCCAGGCAGTGCTCACTGCAGCCCACAGGCAGTGGTTCTACCCCCTTCCTTCCTGGAAAGGAGCCAGATGAAGCCAGCAGACCTTCAGGGCGTGACCTCTCAGCCCCAAGAAAGCCAAGGCAATACCTGGCACGGCTGTCATTGGCTTAGAGCCCAATGTCCCTCACTGGCTGCCTTGATGGCTTTGGCTGTGAACACTCTCCTTACAAAGGAACCTCTCGTGGGCTCCAGCCACTGGAGCCCTACAGCCAGGGTTTCAGGAAACTGGGGTGAAATGGGCAGAACAAGCGTTTGTCCAAAGACCGAACAGGACAGGAGGTTCCCACTGCTTGGAAATCTATCTGTGTGTTCCTGAGACTTGCAGAACAAAGACCTACACATGGTTATTTTGGCAAGAACAGGAAGGTTTCGATTCTCCTTTTCCACCCCGTGGAAGTGGCCACCTAAGCTGTGCGTGCGGAAGGAGCATCTGTGTTCGCACTAACAGAGCCTCCGGGAGGCCTCCCAGTGCTCCTCCCGGCAGCCGCAGCTCTAGCGATGGGAGGGCGGCGGCGGTCGCTGCACCCGGAGTGAAGGGCTCGGGCTCTCCCTTTGCGCTCAGCGTTTCCAAAATGACAGCGGCCAGCGAGGGTGCTCTGATGGGCTCCGCTCCCTGCAGCCCTCACCGGGGTCGCTGAAATATCCTCTTGAGGCCACATCTTGCCTCCTTGAGGTGTTACTTTTGGAGAGGGCATTTGGGAAATGACAACATAAAAATATGCAGCGGGAGCCTTGGCGCATCTCTCCTGCGCCGGGTCCCTGAAGTGCAGGGACTGGATCTGGGAGCGCGCCGTGTGCGGGACGGCTCTCCCCATCTGGAGCCCAGGTGTGTGGCTCGCCCCCGGGTCCAAGACGCAGATGCTGGCGACTCGTGAGAGCAGGGCAGACCCGCCTCACCTACCTCTGTTCCACAGAAATGCTTCTACTCTTGGATGTACGATGTCTAGATCCACTTTGATTTGTAGATCAAGTGTAGCTGCCATCAAGCAGATGAACGCACGAAGAAAGAAGGGATTTTGTTAACTCGTTGATGAGAGTCAGTGTGGATAATGGCTAAGAGTTTACAGTCTGGGTCAGAGACCTGAGCTCAAATGCCAATTCTGTTACCCATTCTCTCTATGACCTTAGAAAAGTAAAGCTATTTGTCCAAGCTTCATTCCTTCCATTATAAAAGAAAGATCATTGTAGTTCCTGCCTGGGAGTATTGTAGCGATGAGTAAGAAGGAGAACACTTGTGAAAAAAAGTCAAATGCCACAAGGCCAGTCATATCATTAAAGCCCAGTTCACTGATTGCTGCCATTACTATCAAGCTTAGAAGCAAGGGCTCCCCTCTGCAAGACCCCTTTCCAAATACTTCCATCCACAGCTGCCATTCTGTCTTCTCCTGCTGTTAGAATGTCTTCATCCTAAACCAAAGTCTCACTCCCTTTGTCTTCTGGTCTTGGCATTTTCAGCTACCTTTTTGGAGCCACATGTTAAAAACTCGCATCCTTTTTGTAACGGCAGTGACCAGGCCACGACATGGCATGGCTCTGAGGGACTCCCCTGATGTTGTAATCTGTGTAAATGGCACCCCCTGGTGCTAGCCCTGAAGGAGAGGTGACTAGCAAGGATGGAAGGGAAGAAAGGTTGGAGAGATATTGGCCATATTCTTTTTCACAAAAACCCCTAGCGAAGTAAAAGATCACGCTGATGCCCTAACCTTCTCCAGGCAAGCAGCTACAATTCTACCAACGCTTCCTCACTGAACAAGAATTCACCTCAGAGTCCATTCATTACCCTTGGACCACGCTCCTCTGAAAGCCAATACCGAGAACTAAGTCAACATTCCAGATGAGACGTCGTGACTAGAGCCAAATAGAGTGGAAGTTGACCTTTTTGCTTTTCTGGATACTGTATTCAGGATGCCACTGTGATCCAAGGTAGTTTTAGCACTGAGTACGTATAGCGGTTATTTCCTGGACAATGGCTTTGGCTTTTAATCACATCTTGTCCTACAATAGCTCTTCATTTATCTTGAATTGTTAGGGTTTTTTTTAATTCTTACTACACTTCATATTGATTTGTGTTTTATCCAACTGTCTATATCAGGAGTTGCCTGAGATACATCTGTGTTTGAGCATTTTAATGACTCCTGTTAAGTCTACCACAGTTTCTGGGTCAATGAAAATGTGCCTTATTTGCATATCTAAGCAGAACCAAATCAAAGGGGCAGTATTTACTAAAATTTAAAATGGCCACCGTGGCAATGCAATACATCTATTCTGTGTACGTGGCGTTCCTGGGATAAAGTACCCTTGAAAAAATGGCAGTAAGTTCCTGTTTGGTTAATGAACCACAATTCCCCAAAATAAAACCATGACGCTTATGGGAACCCTTAGTCATAATTCTTCACGTGTGGTTTTCTCACTCACATTTTTCATATATGCAGTGATTTCCAAATTACACTCTGTGGAGCCCATGGGGTTCAGAAGGGATGTCCCAGGGATATGGGAAAGGCAGAAAGAGTGAGAACAGAGGGTGGGGCTCCTGTCAGCCCTTTATTTCACTCAGAGTTGTTGGCTGTTTGCTGTTGTACGTGTTGAACTTCCCTGTAATATTTCCTTTGGGGGGAAAAAAGTTTAAACACCATTAAGCCATTCTCTGCTCACTTCAGGGTGGTAGGGAGTACAATCACTTCCATGTTTCCTCTTATGAAATGGATTTCTGGGTGAAGTGGATTGCAGATGAGTTAATACGAGATTTTTAATTGCTAACTTTGGCACTCATATGTTTAAAACTCTCAACAACCTTGGTCTGAAGGAAGAGTAACCGCACCATCACCACCACAATCCCTGTCAAGCCTTGGACGTGGCTGGAGATGGAGCTCAGATCTGGAGCGATGCTGGGGATTTGAAGGACACCTTCCAAGCAGTGTCGCAGGTTTGTGATTTGCCTCAGGCTTTGGGGAAGTTCCTTGAGAACTTCAGTCCTCCCCTTCTGTTGTGATGATGGGAAGGGGGGGTATAGCTATTCTGCTTCTTGAAAAAGACCCCTTCTCTGGTTTTCTTTCTCAGAGATGAAAGCCTGACATCTAAAAATGGGTCATTGACTGGCCTTCGTTGGTGATCTTCTTTGGGGAAATTTCTGAAGGAGAAAGTGCAGGTTGGGCAGACATATTTCCTGTCTCCGCCATACCTCAGCCGGATTCCTAGAGCTCCACGACAGGAGAAGCCAGGGTAGGGCACGCTGACATCTACCTTCGCCTCCCAGATCATAGTTTTGGCTGTCAGGCCTCCTTTAAGAATCAGATTTTCACAAGATTTGGGGGTCATACCAAACTTCTCATCATTTTATGTACCATAAATATTTAGGAATATCTTAAGTCTGTTGGTTCCTTGTTTCCTTATCTGCAAGAGGGAGATAATACTATCTTTCACAGAGGACATTTGGACTCATTAAGTGAAGAGGGATGACAAAATAATAGGAAGAACAATAATAGGAAGAAGTCTGGAATGAATGTGGAGACAGTAGCAAAAATTACAGGCGTTTGGCTGAGGTGGATGATCCCAAATCTAAAGCGCTAGGAAGGAGAGAGGTGAGGAACACCACGTGGTGAAAATCTCATTGCGCTGGAGAGGGGGACATTACTATGATGTCTTTACCCCCTTCACACTTATGGAGCAAGAGAAAAAAATCTGAACTATGTTCAATATAAAAACTAAACTAACCGAGGGGCTTCTGGGTGGCTCCGTTGGTCAAGCATCTGATTCTTGATTTCGGCTCAGGTCATGAGATCAAGCCCTGCAGCCACACGCAGTACAGAGCTGGCTTAAGATTCTCTTAGTCTGCCCCTCACCACCCCCTCAGAAAAATAATAAGATAAAATAAAATAATGTTAGGAAATATTTCCATTTTTCTTTTCTTTCAGTGTTACAGTAAGTTAAATCATCTGTTGACCAACACACATGTACAAACTTTCTCCCTAATGTGTATTAGGTGCATTTAGCACCAGAAATGATGAGCTTCTTTGAAAGTAACTTTAGGTAAGACATGTATCAAATTGGATTCCACCCAATTTGATATTCTCAGTTATATTTAAGGGAACTTACATGCATTGAGTGTCTCCTGTGATGCTATTAAATTCAGAGAAAGGTTTAAATATATAGTGTAGATGTCTATTAGGCCTGTGGATTTCTCTGTGACTAGTCTCTGCCACAAATCCGCGTAAGTCTCCATCCTACTGGGCCCAGGGGTGGGAAGGACCGACAGGGGACAGAAAATTTTCCATTTTCAGGAATCTTTGGATTCAAAACAGTGTCTTAAATTTTAAAGCGATTCTTCAAGGTGCATGCCCATCTTTGGGAAAATGTTTTACCACCGAGGTTTCCCGCCTCCCTCGACCAAAATGGCATCTGGCTGAAGAGGGATGCCCAGTGTCCTCCAGGTGATGAGGGAGATGGTGTACCAGCTGGGTCTCTGACCCAGTGTGGTTGGCCAGGGCTGTTCCCTGGGCACTTGTGTGATGTCTGTGACTAAAGTTCATGGCTGATGAAACTCATGGCCTGTTGACTACTGGCTCCAGCTCTGGGCCCTTCAGATGGTCTGGTTTTGGGTGTTGGTGGCATCTAACTGCTGGCTCTATCATGTAGCATGTTCACTTGTTTTTGAACAACTAGCTAGGTGTCTACTACATAGCTTCCTGGCACTACAGAGGCATGACCTTCTCTCTCCCCCACACCTAGACTGAGTCTACTCCATAGCCATTGTGTGGGGTTCTTTTTCCCCATGGGACAGGTTCACGTAGGGCACGTACAATCTTCTCAAAGCCCTAGGAAATCTGGGAGTTCACACATGTTAGCCTCATTTCTGGAGAAAATCTGTGCCTTACCCCAGATCACCATGCTAGCACTTTACCTTTTCTAATCCATCACTTGAGAGATGTCGTATTTGTTGCAGGAATTCTTTAAAGAGCTCTAGCATTTCCTTAGTCTTGGGAAACCTCTCTTCACTAGGACTGCCTTCAAATTATTTTATTTCTTAGGCTCCTTTCACGAGTTTCAATTCCCCTTCCTCTCTGACAGGGATTCCCCCATAATACACCCTTCTCCTTCCTGAGGCAGCATCCACTCTCTTCCTTCCCCAGAGTCATAATGAGGCAAGAAATCTGTCAAAGGGAAACATAACAGGAAGTATTATTATTATTATTATTATTATTATTATTATTATTCTCTTTACAGATACTTTATTTTATCTAATCCTTGCAATAGCCCCGAGAAGTACTTATTATTACCCTCATTTGCCAATGAGGTGTTCAGCGTGGGTACGTCACTTTCCCAAGCGATTGAACCAGGATTAACAACAAATCCTGTGCCTTTCCAGCATGCCAGCCCGCCTCCCCAAGGACCTGCAGGAGGGAGACACTGCCGAGTTGTTTTCTGCTGTCAAGGAGCTGTTCTTTCATATCCCCAGCACTTCAATGTGATTAGTCTTTCAGAGTTGCCCCCCAGCCCCAGTGCAATGCAGGAGAGGAGAAATGCACGGCCTTTTAAGGTGCCTGGTCAAAAAGGCACTTAATACAGAATTAATACATCATCACTGCAATTGCAATTTTTTCTCTGTGAAAACCATGAGATGCTCACTTATTTGTGACCACTCCCTTCAGAAAGAGCCAGCAACTATGGTGAAGTAGCGAGTTTACAATAAACAATAAAAGGTGAGCGCAGAGGCTTTTTACGGCAAGTCCAAACGTTTGGCAGGAGCCCAGAAGACATTACTCTTTCTCCATTAGGATTCTCTCCTACACAGTTTTCCAGAGGAGGATGAAATTCCTTGGGTCATGTTATAAACATTCATCTTCTAAATCATGCCCCTAATAGAAAGAACAGAAGACAAAGCATGTGCTGTAAGTCATTTGCCCGCAGAATATTCTCCGCACACGGTAATATAACATGTGGGGTCAGCCCCTGCGTCAAAGACCAAATACACAAGTGTAAAGAGATGGGAGGAAAAAGACAGACTCCACATGGCCAGCCTGGGGGAGGGCGGGCCGTCACTCTGGGGAGGGGAGGCTTGGAAAAGGCTTGCAGGGGAGGAGCGGAGGGAAACATGGAATCACTGGGCTTTGCAGCCATCAGGGACAGAGATGGGAATAAATTCGAGGGTGTGGGGGCAATGCGCATCGGAGCAAGGAGGAGGGCATGGTTGGGGGAAGTGGGGCAACTTCTTGGCCAGTATACAATGAGGTATATTCTAGAAGCAGGCCAGAGCTAAGGAAGGCGCCTTTTCCTTTCCTCCAGCCTCCAATCCCTTCCAGACTCCCCAGATCTTCCTTTCTCACCATGTCCTCCTTTCACTCTGCACCCAAAGGGAAAATGGTTTGCACCCTGGCAGAGCAGACAGCTCAAGGGATAGTTTCTGTCTCAGTCTCATCAATCCTTTCCTCTCCAGCTAAATAAATCCTTTAGCTTTTTCAGTTCTGTCGAGGAGCCAAGCAATATATACAATTCACTTGAGCCGTGCATTCCCCAGCACCCAATACAGGAACCCTCCCTAGATGCCCTCTCCTGAGTAGCTGATAAACTGTCATTGCCTCATTTGTTAGCCTCATAGACCCCTCCTCCGAGTTCACAACCTCTCTCTTACCCCTGCCTAGTTCAAGCGTCACAACCTAGGAAAGCAACTCTAATAGAGCACTGTGCAAGGAGTCTGAAGACTGGTTATGCTTCTAATTGCTGAATGGCCAAGAGTAATTAGAATAAGGAGAAGGATATCTACCCTTGACTGAGCATCTAGAAGGTCAGGCCCTATGCTAAGCCCTTGGGGTAATCATCCTAGGAAAATGATGACCATTATTTTAAAATTTTCTAGTAACTGGAAGCTTTGGTACCTCATTAAATTGTATTATTTTTCTCCATGGTTATTAAATTTGGAAAACCAAACTGAAAGGGCTTCCTGATTCTCAGAGTAAGAGGAGAAAGGGATTGTGTGTGTGTCAAGGTTCTGTGGCATTTTCCTCATCAGACTTCAAGTGGGAAAACAGGTAGTAGGAGTAGAAAAGGCAAGTAGGCAAATCTCTGAGACATTTAAGGGACAGGAAAGCAGGAAACAGGATGCTGCCCTAGGAGACATGTGTCCCTGTGCTGGACAATGACTGCTCACCTCAGCTTTGCTCAATAATCGGAGGCCTGCTCTCAAGTAGTGACCCTGGTGCTCATTCCCTAGGTGATCCTGGGAAGTTACCTCATCTTGATGAGCTTCAGGTCCTAGTTTGTAAGATTAGCCATGGCCAGTTAACCAAACTCAGGGGATTCAACTCTAGGTCAGGCACCTTCTCCCCCAACAGACTAGCTGTGTGTGACCTTGGGTGAGTCACTGAACCTTGTCTGAGTTCATTTTCTCATCTAAAATGAAAATACGCCTATGCTACCCTCCAGATCAATGTGATAATGCTGGGCCAGTGCTTTTTAAGCTGGAGAACATACTTATGAAGCGAAGGGATCAACAGGTGGTGATGCAGGTCGCTTTTAGCTAACACCTATTCTGAGGCAGTGACCTCATTTCCTGGAGACGGGCCTTGCAAAGCCTCCAGCAGCCCGGCCCACTCTACGTGGCTATTCCCTGTTTCCCACAAGCTATAGATGAGGGAAGGCTCCTCGGGGGTGCTTACTCAACAGGCATTATTATCTTATTTCTCTGCTGATCAGGGTCTGGCCAAAAAATCAAAGGATTTCTCTTTCAATCTGGCAGTCATTTTCTTCTTCACTCTAAAGTCACTAAGCAAGGTCAAGTTCAAGGAACTGAATTCCTTAGAAAAGTGTTCCCTGATTGTCTGGAGGAAATTCGTTCATAGTTAGGATGGGTGTGTCAAGACCCCTGTGGCTTTCTTTTGTAAATTAAACCAAAGGTGGATTGTGTTGACCCAGGCATTAACTATGACTTTTTTATGGGCTGTTTCAGGTATCTTTTGTGAATTTTACGATCCTCTCTTCTGGGATGGGTGGAGTGGTGGTGGGCTTGTTTTTCAGTTATTGATTTAAATTAATCATAGCTCATCCTGTCCAACACTGGACTGTGTACACAGGTGACAGGCTATTCATCTTTAGGCATTTAAATCCTGCCTGCTCTTACGTATTAGTAGAGATAGACTATCAAGCTGCAAAAATATAAGGATCTTCTCCCAAAGAGACCTCTCATACTGCTTCTTAAAGGTTATCAAAATAGAAAAGAAGCACTCAGCTTTGGAATCTATATTCTGATATTTTTAAGTCGCTAATATTGAGGAACAAACTGAATTCTATCTTTGGACTTAACAAACTTACTGACCTCTTTGGAAAGCCCCAACCTTACTACTTGTTAACTGTGTGTTCTTGAATAAATTACTTTACTTCTCTGAGCATCAGTTCAGTTTCTCATCTAAAGATGAGGGTATGGGAGTACCTGGGTGGCTCGGTCGGTTAAGTGCCCAACTCCTAGTTTTGACTCAGGTCATGATCTCAGGGTCATGGGATCGAACCCCATGTTGGACTCCGTGCTCAGCTGGGAGTCTGCTTAAAGATTCTCTCTCTGTCTTCCTCTGCCCCTCCCCCCCCTCACATGCTCTCTCTCTCAAATAAATAAATAAATCTTTAAAAAAATGAAGATAGGGCACAAAACCCTGCTACATCATTTTTTAACAATATATTTACCTCATTTCTAATATGCAAGGTCTTCAGTTCCTTATGAGTTATGATATAAGGGTAAGGGGTACCTTTATTTCTCATTGTCATTAACATAATGCCTTGGACATGGTAGATGTTTGACATATATTTATGGAATGGGATGAAACTGAGTTAATTGTAAATGGTGCTTACTCAGAGCATCAGGTTGATTTCCCAGGGGCAGCACAACTGCACATCCTCAGTTTACAGAGGAGGGAACTGGGGGGGAAGAGGTCGGTGGACTAGAGAGGTCAGCCAACAGGCCCATGAGCACACAGTCTTGGGTGGTGGACCTCAGACTAGAATCTGGACCACCTAAATTGCAGTCCAATTGCCCTTCCACCACACATAACAGCCCCTCACATCTTGTTTGCACTTATTTAGAGGAAAAAATATAAAAAAAGAAGTGATGCAAAGATATAAAATTTTAACTCCACCCAAAATTATCAGAATCCCAAATCAGTGAAGCCTAAGCTGTTTTTAAATTTTTAATTAATTGAGAGTAAGGGCTATCCTGAAATTCAAAGAAAATTTTGTACCCTCAAGACAGTCCAGTATAGCAAAATAAGTGATAGAGAATGACAGGGAGTGGATGCCATTTACATAGGATGTTCTGCAAAGGCTTCTTGGGTGGGGGTGACATTTAAGTAGAGACCTGAAGGAAGAGAGGGGGTATCTATGCAAGTATCTGGGAAAGAGCATTCAGGCAGAGAGAACGCTGAAGGTAAAGGCAAAGCTGGGGGCGTGCTCAGGCCATCCTGGCCGCCATGGAGCGAGAGGAAGGAAGAGAGGGAGGAGATGAGGTCAGAGTCGGAACATCCTCCTACATAGGAGGAGAAGCAGGACCTTGGTAAGGATTGAATATTTTACCTAGATGAGCTAAAAGTCATGTAGGGTTTCAAACAAAAGAGGAAAGTGGTCTGATTTACATTTTAGAAAAATCACTGATGGCTCTATGGAGTATCATCTGCAGGGGAGCAAGTGTACAGAGGGGACCAGTTAGAAGTCAAGGGGTGATGGTAATTCTGACTAGGGTAGTAGTACTGGAGGTGATAAGAAGTTATCAGATTCAGGATATATTTAGACGGTAAAACCAAAAGAATTTGCCACAGACTCGAAGTGGGTTGAGAGGTGCAAAGGAGCCAAAGAGACTTCAAGACTTTTGGCCAAAGCAGCAAGTAGAAAGGAGCCACTGCTAAATGAAGTGGGGAGAACTGAGGGAGAAGCAGATTGACGGTAGGGGTGGGAATAAAAAGCTGGTATTTGGAAATGTAGTTCGACATTCATATTGGATATTTATGTGGAGATGTCAAGTGGGAAACTAGATGAAATCTGGAGTTCAAGAGGAAGGTCAGGTTGGATTTATAAATTTGGAAATGATCAATGGAGAGATGGTATTTATAGCCATGGGACTATATAAGATAATCTTGGAGGGATCATTCTTACAGGAGAGTTCCCAGGACTGAGTCCTGGGCATTCCAGCAGCTAGAGATCAGGAATATGAAGAACCTTATGAAGCAAAGGACACTGAGAAAGTGCATTCACTGAGATAGGAAGAAGAACCAAGAGAAGTGGTGAACTAGAAGCGAAGTGAAAAAAACTGTTTCAAAAAGAAAAGAGTGATCAACTGTGTCAAATGATGAGGACTGAAATTTGACCATCGGCCTTGGCAGCATGAAAGTCGTCAGTGGATCTGGCAAGAGCTGTCTTGGTAGAGCTGTGAAGATGAAAGTCTGGTTGAAAGTTTTCAAGGAAGAATGGGAGAAGAGGAAGTGGCAACTATACATACAGACAATTCTTTGTAGAAGAAGATGATGATGATGCTCATTATAGAAGAGCAGAGAAATTGGAACTGGCAGTACACACGAATCAAGGGAGATACTTGACTATGTTGGAAATGGTCCCTGTACAGAAAATGTAGGAGAGAGAGGACAGTGGCTAGACCTATGTCCTTGAGGTGAAGAGAGGAGAAGGAATCCAGTGATCCTATGGGGAGGGTTTGACTCCACATAGGAGCCCAGACGGTTAATTCATTGTAACCAGAAAGTAGGCTGGGCATGGTTGTGTAGATAGAGTTGGCAGAAATGGTGAAAGTTCTCTTCTGCTAACTCCCGCTTTCTCAATGAGATGAGGAGAAAGGCCATTAGCTTCGAAAGAACAGGATAGATAAAGTATTGGAAGATAGAAGAGTGAGAAGGGTTGTGAAATGATAACTAAGGAGAATGATGGCCCAGAGAAATGAAGTAGAACGGCTGGACACCTTGCACACTGCCTGGCCCAGAATCAGACTTAATAAATCTTCGGGATGAAAAATGACCCGAGAACCTAAGGAAGGAGCCAACTTGAGGATCCAAGTCCCAATATAGTGCACAACTCAGCCCATCAGATTTGAATCCATATTCAATCATGCATATTTGGCTATTTTCCTGAAGTTCCATTGAAGGAAACTATAAAAATCGTGATTTAAACATCTTTCCTGGCAACCCAAAAGAGGGCTCCAACTTGCCAAATGATAGAATTACAGACTCTCCTTGGAAAGCTCCTTTCCCAAACAGAGATTTTTATTGCCACATTTCATCTCCCAGTATGGTACTGTTCTCTTTATTGGTATCTTTATATCCCTTACAGGTTTTTAAACATCAGTTTCCCAGCATCCATCATTTTTACAGACCCTCTTCCCATTTTCCACACACAAAAATGCTCTCTTACACTTTCCTTAGGAATGTCCCATGAATTTCATGTTTACAAACTTTGACTGTCCCAGAAAGACACTTTCCTCTACCCCCAGAGAAGTATCTAGTTGGAGAAATAAAATATGTGAACCAAAGGCTCAGCCTTCTTTTCAACTCATTCATCTGAGTTAGCAAGGTCTCCTGAGCCTTTGGCTGCCTTCTAAATGAATGATTCACCTGCTTGCAGACAATTTCAGTAATTTTTTGGTAATAGTCTTTGGTTTTCAGCTGGAGGTTGCCTCTGGAATCATATCTTTCAAAAGTTTTGAGACTCACAAACTTTGACCAGAGTAATTCTCAAGGGATTGATTCCTAGGTTCTGCTTTTCCTCTTTCTTAAATAAAGAACATGTCTCAGTGAAGTAATTAATCTTCAGAATTAACCAAAAGTCTGGGACCTAATTTTTTGAAGATCCATGAAGGCAGTAGCCAGAGCTATATTGCCATAGATAGATAGAAATACATAAGTAGATAAAGAATTTTTGTTTCATTTTGGAAACATAACCAAAATATCCCAAAACTAATAAAATCGACACCATTGCTTCTTTTACACCTTACCTTCCTTCTGGAGCCTATCCTTTGGTAGTTCTTTCAGCAATACTTACAAACAGTGAATTCTTCCAGTTTTTGTCCAAAAATGTCAAAATTTTACCCTCCCTCTTGCATGCAGTTTAGCTAGCTGTAGAATTCTAGTAAGGTTTTTGTTTCTGCTCAGTACATTGGTGTATTACTCCACTGTCATCTGGTCTCTACCGTGGCTGGTAATATGTCTCTTATAAGTCTAAATATTCCTTTTTTTTTTTTTTTTTTTTATAAATTGTCTCTTATATTGAGTTTCTTTCAAGAGCCTCTCTTTTTTATTGATGTTCCACATTTCCGCCCCGAGGCATCTAGATGTGAATCTGGCTTTATTTATCCTCTTTGGGACTCCCTGTGCTCCTTATGCCATGTCATCAATTAGGGAAATTCCCACTCATTAGGGTATTTTTAGTATTAACTAAAATGTCCTTTTCCTCTTCTTCTTTTTTTTAAAGATTTATTTATTTATTTTGAGAGAGTGAGAATGAGAGAGAGAGAGAGCACATGAGTGGGGGGAGGGTCAGAGGGAGAAGCAGGTTCCTCGCTGAGCAGGAAGCCCGATGCGGGGCTCGATCCCGGGACTCCGGGATCATGACCTGAGCCGAAGGCAGTCGCTTAACGACTGAGCCACCCAGGTGCGCAGTTCTTTTCCTCTTCTTAAACTCCTATTAGGTACAGGTTAGACATCTTATTTTCTCCCCCATGCTTTTCATGTCTATTTCATAGTTTGCGTTTCTTTATTTTTCTATGTTAATTTTCCTCAAATAGGTCTCTTCATTTGTTGATTTCTCTTCAGCCATATCTAATTTGCTGTTTCATTTGTTCACTGAGTTTTTAATATTAATGATTTTGTTACTTTCAGAAATTCTATTTTCATTGTTTAGTTCTTTTCTCATGCTTCTGATTTTTTCTTTTATGCCCTTAATCATTTAAATTCACTTAAAGTCTCTAGACAATTGTTCTATTATCTGAAGTATTTGAGCCTATAATCTTCTCATTAGGTGGGTCTTCTTATTCTCACTCATGTTGGATTTTTTTAACCTCCTGTGTTTTCTAACTTTCCACTGTGAGTTCATCCTCAGTGGGAATGGTTTTCTGTGAGAATCCCCTTCGGCCTTGATTATGGGAGCAATCCTCCAGGGAGATGTGAAGAGGAATAGGAGTAATTTGTTTTTCTTTTGCTTCTGTAGGTGCCTCATAGGCAGCACTGGCTCTGGCTTTGGGGCGTCATGGTGTTTGGGGTACCATGGTGTTTGCATATTTTGAACTACTAATTTGCCAGGAGCTCAGTCCAGGGATTTCCATTTTCCAGAGTGCTTTTCTTCCCTCAGAACCTCAGCAGAGCTAGATGAGCTTCCCTGTGATCTCCTTGGCCCACTGGGCAGAATGTTTTCTTGTCCAAACTTTCACTGATGTCCTTTAAGAGTTTGGGTTTTAAGCAGACATGCCAGTTTCTGTGGCAGCCCATGATCTTGTCTCTGTCCCTACACAGCTATTAAAGTCCAACCCAAGGCAGAACCTGACCGACTCCCATGACCTCCCCACACTAGCTGCAGCATTAACACACAAGTTTGTTTTCCTAGGCTTACATTTTCCCTTTATTTTTGGCACCCAGGTAATTCTCATTCCTTCTTGAAAGTGAAATCAGACATAAGAGAACTTCCACAAACTTCCATTCCACATCTACTTGCCTACCAGCAACTCCCCTCCACCTTTCCTCCTGTTACTATGGATAAACCATCTGTGTCTGCAAGGTCAGTCCCTCCACTTTGTCACCAGCTCCCATTCCCTTTCAGTTATTCAATGACATCACTCCAGTAATTCTCCTCTCTCTCTCCTGCATTAACTGTCCTCTCTTTTCTCGACTACTCCTCTCAGTATAAATATAGTTATTTCTCCTATCTTGAAAAAGCCTCAATTCCTCTTCCTATTCATCTACTGCTTCACTTTTCTGTTTTCTTTACAGAAAACTTCTGAAAGTTTCTGCCTCCGAGTTCCCTTTTCCATTTCTTTCTTATGCACAGTCCAGTCAAGCCTTTGTCCTCACCATTCTTCCAAAACCACTCTTTCCAAGGTCACCAATGACCTCCACATTGCTGACCAACTCTCAGTCAGCATCTTGGCATTTTTGCAGATTGGGGTGTAGTAGATCATTCCCTTCTCCAGGAAGGGAATCCTTGACATTCAGGATTCCACATTTTCCTTGTTTTTCTTCTTTCTCATCAGCCATTTCTCAGTCTCCTTTGCTGATTCTTCCTTTTCTCCCCAAACTCTAGAGTACCCCAGGGCTCAGTCCTTGAGTGTCTTCCCTTTTCTAACCACATGCAGTCCACTGATGATTTCATCTAGTTTCAAGACTTTAAATGCCATTTATGAGCTGACAATTCCCAAATGTATGCCTCTAGCTTGTAACTCTCTCCTCTGTTCTAAATTCATATGTCAAACTGCCCTCTCAACATCTCCAATAGGTTGTCTAATAGACATTCCAAACATATCTTGTCCAAAATCGACCTCTTGATCTTTCCTACCGATCATGCTCTATCCTTAGTTTTCCCTATCTCAGTTAATGGTAACTCTGTCCTTGTGATTACTCAGGCAAAACCTGGGAGTCACTCTTGACTTCTTCTCTTCTCTGGATCTGAAGGTAAAGCTCTGGAATCAGGGCGTTTGTTCCACTCAAATGAATAAATTTGTATGAGCACAGAAAAAAGGGAGTGTATATGCTGTTAGGGAGAGGTAAGAAAAGCAATAAGTATAATACAAAACTGAACATGCCAAATGAGAGATGCAGAAAGTAGGGAATGATCATACCTAGAGACAGAGAAGCTTTGGGGTATATAGAAAGACAGAGGCTTTTGAGATGATCCTGAAGGAGAGTAATGACTGGAGTGCTTAGGGGGAGTGGGGGAGAATTTTAGGTGAAGGAAGCAGCTGAGCAAGACACCCATCTTCTGGGTTAGTGTCCCTTCCCCTTGAGTAGGATTCTTTTTGCCTACCTTGGCAATATATCCTGTGGGAGCCTTTGATAATCCCTTGACTTATCACCCTATCCCAGCCCCAACATAGTTCACATCAAATTTGCTATATCTTGCCGACATTAATTTCCAAAATGCCTTTCACAGGTTACAGGCTTCCCTCTCTCAATTCATGTTACCGCTATCCCAGTTCACCCTTCTTTGTCCGTGTTGTGTCTTGTTGGTCTCTTTGCCTTTGGGCTGCTTCCTCCTCTGTTCATTCTATTCACTGTAGCCACTCAGCCAGCACATAAGAGCCTATTTTGCTCCAGGCACTGCTCTCAAGGAGGCTTATAACTAAGCAAAGGGGGCATACCTGGAAACATACAAAAACTACAGATGTTGCCACAAACTGTACAGGGTACAGTGGCACAAGGGAAGAAAATGCAAATTCTACCAGCCGGTAGGGGAGCAATCAGAGAAATCACTCAAAATCCATGGCTACTCATCACCTATAGAAGGAAGATATTCCCCACCCCAGCTACCTTTTCTGCCTCGTTACCCCTACTCCCCTTCACAAATGCTACATTCTAGCCACACTGCTCTGTTTGTACATGTGTCCTGAGCCTTCTCTTCTCCATGCCTTTGTTCATGTGGGTCCTTCTGCCTGGAATGCTTTTGCCCTACCTTACAAGTTTAAATCCTACTCAGCATGTAAAACACTGAGCACAGTGTCCTGCACATAACAAACACTAAATAGTGTCAGTAATCTTCATCATTATCATCCTCATTATTACCCTAAAAGATTAGCTAAATTCTCACAACTCTTAATTTTTTCTTAAGTCACTGTCATCTTGTGTTACATATATACAGTCTTCTCTGCCCCATTGTCCTTCCCTTTGGCAATAGGAAATCACCTCGTTACACACTGTCATCACTAAATAGTCATAAGGAATAAGCAGAAAATGGATAGAAGTAAAACACATAAAATATTTCAAAAAGACTCTTTTAACTAATTGAGTGAAGTGGCCATAGATTTAAAGACCCAATCTGATTAAAATAGGATGAGGTGGGCCTCTGCACTTCCTGGTAATGTACAGCCAGATTTCCTTAACATATGACCCCAGTGAGTCAACCTCGGCTCATACCCTGACTCAACATATCTTTACTCAGATCACATAACTTACTCTCATCAGTTGACTGGCTTCGTCAGAGGAAACCACTCAGCCTCTAAGAAGGATTTGTAAAGAATCTGAGCCCATCAGTCAGATGTATTGGATAACAGGGAACTGGGTGTCCCGGATGGGGCAATATTTAATGACAAGGATGAGAAGAAGAATCTAATGGATCCCTGAATGGAAAGAGGATGGTGCTCTCACTTCTGTCAGTGGCAGCTCCTCTACCTTGTCACTGTCTCTTTCCCCTGTCACTAACACCACTCTGCCCCATGTCTGCTCTCTGAATCAAAACCTCATCCTTGGTTCTCCTATATTACCAGTGTAGGGGTTTGAGATCTGAGCCTTGAACACTATCAGTTCAACGTGGCTTCGAGTTCCGGCAGCGACATTGCTCCTGCAGTCTTGCACAGAGGTCTGCCCTCTCCCTGCAATCTCACACTTTATAGGCATGCTTCTTCAAGAAGAAAACACACACTGGAGCCGTCTATCATAAGTGGAAGTAGGATGGGTCTAGAGTTTTTATTCCACATACTTGTGGTTAGCACAAGGCCCCTGGGCAAAACACCTAGTATTAGTATCAGCAATTCAACCATTTTAACTTTAGCTCCTTCAAATTCACCCTCATTTGGTTTCTTCTACCTAGATTTTGTGCAAGGACTTAAAAAATATGGGCCCACCTCCACTCCTTATCCCACAACACACGTACCTGTGTTCCTTTTCTTGGTTTGGGAATTTTTTTTCAAAGCATGTTCCAACTCTAAATTATGGTACACAGTGGAGGTAGCATCATGTAGAGAAAAGAACGTGGGTTTTGGAGCCACATAAGCCTGGATTTGAATTCTGGCTTTTCCATATACGTTGGGCACCCCGCCCCCAATGCAACCCAGTGCAAGCCTGGACAGAGAGCTCACTGCCAAGAAAAAAAAGGTCTACATCCCACTATAGGGTTTCTAAGAGGAAGCAAACCAACAAAACCTTTACGATAACTTTCCACTCATCTTCATTAAGAAGGCAAGCGAAAAGAATAGAGAGTTCGCTTTGGGGGCTTCTTCTTCTCTTTCTATGAAATCAAGGGCTTCTAACATGTTCCCCCTCATCTTCCCTCATCCTCCCCACTGTTCTGGCAGATGTGCCTGGTGATTCCAGGGTGTGGGAGAAGGTGAAATGGAAAGAGAACAACATGGAAAGAGAGCGGGTTGGGGCGGCAAGGAAGGGATGGAGAGAGACAGCCTGATTTTCTACCACTCAGTTCAGAAACAAAGATAGTAACTTCCCTACTATGGTTCAGTCAGATGGTGTAGAAAATAGCTGGGACTTAGGCCATCCGGATACAGCCTCTTCTAAGTCCTCACTTCAAGGATAAGAGACCAGAGTGGCAAAAGGCTGAGGAGTGGACCCACACTGGACAGTGAGAAGAGGTGGTTCAGCCTGATCCTCGCCCTTACCACCAGCCAAAGAACCAATCCAGGAACCCAGAGGAGAGCCCAACTCTGGAACCAGTAGGCAGCACATCTTCCATGGGTCAACCAACAGAGGACCGAGAGGAACAGAGAGGTGGAGGGGACCAACACCACAACTTTAATACCCAGGTCAGACTACAGATGGCTGAGTCAGATGCATGCATTTGGATGCACTTAACTATCTCTACAACTGTTTTACATTTTTCCAGTGTGCAAGGTGGGCGCTGGTCAAAAAAAGTTGACATCAGTTATTCAAAAAACTCGAAGTGTTCAATGTGTGTATTTTTCTGACGTGGGACTCTTCAGCCAAGGCTGTTACACTCTGTAAAGCCCTGGCCAAGTTTCTTAGCCTCTGAAATGGTTTGCTGCTTCTGAAGGTGGGGACCCACCCCATCTCAAAGGGCTTGGGAAAGCTCCTGCACAGAGTCTTGCAGTGTCATTCCCAAGTGTGGAGACGTAGGGAAATTGGCCTGGCCAGGGAAGTGGCAAGTTATCTATTCCATTTTTTTCATTAACATTGACTCAGTCGCCAGAGAAAGAGAACACACCCTTGTTTCTTCTCATTCTACAGATCTCAGCTTCAGTGTTCGTTCTCAGGATTGTCCGCCTTAGCCACCCCATCCAAAAGAGGTGGTGCCCTCTGTTGTTCTTTGGTACATTTCCTGTTATTCTTTTACAGTCCTAATCAGGAGGTGAAGTTATTTAATTAACTTATTTGTCGAATTGTTCCTTATCTGTGTCCTGCCCCCACAATACTCCCTCAGGTCAGACTCCACCCTGCTTTTTCTCTCTGGTGTGTCTAGTGTCCTTAAACTTTTGCTTCTTAAATAATTTGTTAAATCTTGTTTCTTGAGGTTCTGCACCATGAATTTGAAAGCTTTTCCCTTGTTTAACGTTCCTCAAGTAGATTATCTTCTTAGTTTGGTCTTCCCACTGCTGTTTGCTTGCTTTGGCAGAGGGAAAATGAAGTACACTGTTTTGTTTTGTTTTTTTTTTAGCTTACAGAAGCTATTAATATAAAGCACAGAAATGGTGAATTTCAGTACCTGAAACTCTGTGAATAATTACTGGGTGGAGCTATCTTCACAAGGCAATTTTCTACTTTCCCCATGAAATAAAAGCCCAAAAATGTGTTACTATGGCAGCCTGTTTCCTGACTGAAACAAAAGCAGAAGCAACCTATGCATTAACATCAACCCTACCCCTGCATTGTGAGTCCTCCCTGAGATGAACCTCAGTGTGTTTGGAGATACACCAACTGCTAGGCTAGTAAGTAACATGTTTCCCACTTACACGTGTGGGGGAAACGTGCACATACACAAGCTGTAATTTAGCAGTAGCAGCAACTGTGTGTTGAAAAAAAGAAAAACAAAAAAAATTGCATTTAAACATAGTGGAGGGTGGTCACATCAACAGCATTGGGAAGGAGTGGTGCACTAATCTGCGAACACTTCTTCATTTTCCTACAGATTTTGGCCCAGCAAAATGAATGGATTCCGCTGGGACGCTCTCTGGTTCCAATCCTGCCATCTTAAGGCACATTCAGCGGTCAGCTCATGGTCCAGTCCCTGTCATTAGTCAGGATGCACATGAACAAGTATGGTTGTCCAGAACGAAGTACTTTTCACAGACAGAGAGCCATTGCTACCTCTCCGGACAGTCATAGAGTCGAGGCAGTGGCATCTACCACCATTGTAGGAACTAGAGAAAGGGCTTGGGAAGCTCCCTACTCACTCCAGGTTGGGCACCCAAGGGGCGCTGTCTGGTGCCAGAAAGTTACTCAGAAGTATTGACAACAGAAAGTCATTCATTAAATGTCATTTCTTAGACACCAGACAAGGAAACCAGGCAGCATTTTGGGCCCTCTGCAAGAGCCAGGGGCAAGATTAGCAAAGACCCTTTCTCTACTGTCAGGCCCTGTAGTGATTTGTAACCCCTTCGGTGAATGCAAATCATTCTTCAGCTGTGAATAGACCCATCGGCTTAGGATCCACATCTTGCAGGCAGCCAATAAAGATTAGTATTTTATTATTTGTAAGAATTTACAGGGTGCTCACTATGTGCGAGGAAATGTGGTAAACACTGTACCTGTATTTACACATTGAATTTCCACAGCAATCCACAAGGTAGATACCAAATGGTAACTGATGTTATCATTCTCATCTCAGATGAAAAACCTAAAGTATAGCAAGCTTAAAGAAATTGCTATGTATGTATAGCAAGCTTAAAGAAATTCTATGTATGAGGCGATGCCAGGATTCAAGGCTAAGTCAGCTTGACACCCAAGCCAATACTTTTAGCCATGATGCTATACTATCAGTGGCTGGAATCTTTCTAATACATGCCACAACCTAACTAACATTTCAGCCAAAAGGAGAGTAAGTGGGGAGACTGACTTAAGGAGACCAGAGTAGAAATTGTTTCTGAAGAGTAGACCTTTGCTACTCACAGTGGCCTAGGATCAACAGCATCACATCCTGATGCAGAACTCAGGCCCCCAGACCTGCTGACTCAGAGTCATCATGGGTCTGCATTACAACATGTCAACATGTTGACAAGATCCTGGGAGAGTCACAAGCATATCAAAGGGTAAGAGGCACTCATTGATATCAGAGAAGCTCTGAATAAACTTTGTAGGAAAATAAGTCTATAACTGTAACAGAGAGGGGAAAATGTGAGAGTGTGGAGGATTGGATGGTGCCTTATTCATTTCTTAACCACCAGTGTCTATAGAAAAGGAAGCATATGACCTATTTATTGAATAAATGAGTGGATAAAACAAGGGATTAAGGCACTTCGTTGTAGACACATCACATGACATGCGATAGTAGGTCTATGCTTGAGTCCTGGCCCTACCTCTTCCAATACTGGGCAGGTCACCATTGCTCTATGCCTCAGGTTCTCCAATTAGGGGCATAATATAACAAAAGCAAAATAAAACAATAGATCGGTGCAGGCCTAGGAAGACCTGGCCATGTTGGCACAACATGGGATAATCCGAAGGCCGTTCTTGCTCCAGAGTCTGTGTGGCCTGCTGAGGTCATCGTGGGTCTGCATTGCAATATGACTTCCCCCTCTGGCCGCTCCTGCTTCTATCCCCTCCCTTCAACAGGTGTTTGTTCCAAAAACAAACTCCCAAATAAATATCTGGCATGTTAAATTTCATCGCAGAGTCGGCTTCACTGGGAGCCCAAACCATGACACCCATTAAAGGAAAGCCAGTCATCATCCAAGCATCCAAGGTGGTTTTGCATGAATTTATGGAGCACCTGCTGGTTTGGGGAAGATCAGAAGCTAATACTCTCCAGCATCTATGATATAGCTCGGAACTATGCACCATAAGTTGATTATGCCGTAGCATTGTAATAAGCTTATACATTCTCCCATATTATGATACTGTTAGTACTTAGTAGCTAGTTGTGGTGGTATTTTTAAAATTTTGCTCTTTGGGGTTTTTTGGTTGTTGTTGTGTTTTAACTCTAATTGGTAAAACCGAGGTACAAGACAGTGATGATTTGTTCAAGATTGGAAGAGGTAGAGCCAGAACTCGAATGCAGGCCCCCTAATCATCCTGTGTCAAGTGACTGGTGATTCAAGAGAGGCAAAAGAATTGCATTTTGCCGTAGACTTAAAACTCTCCAAGCACAGACCCTAAGAGGCCCAGCCCTCCTAACCCCAAGAGGCCCATGACATTCCTGCCATGTCACCTACCGCTTCCCATGCCTCTTCTGACCATGGCAGCCTGTGTCATGCGGTTCAGGACTGGATTACAGAGCGCCTTTTCCTGCTTATATCAGCATGCAAGTCTTATGGCCAGGGGACGGCAAGCCCCAGGAATCCAGTTGGCTTGCTGTGGATTACAGAGCTCTTGTCCATCCCGTGCCTCCTGCCCAGGAGGTGGGAGCAGCCGGGGGCTGCCCTCCGGGATCTCAGCCATCTTTCCTTGGCAGGATCCGTACCTCTTGTTGGAGCCGCTGGGCTGCTCAGGCACAGGAGCCAGGGAGGGAGCTCCCAAGGCTCACGTTCGACGTCACACACAAGGTCACAGGGGCTCCAAGAGTCAAGCCCCAACTTGGACCCCAAGGCTGCATTTTCACCTGAACCTTCATTATACAAACGAGGTACCTTCTAGTCAAGTCTTGTGGGCCAACAGACTGTAAAAGGAAGGGAAAGAAATACTGGCTGAAGCTAATGTAGCAGAGCAGAGGGGCCAGGAATGGTGTTTCAGCTCTGGCCTGCGTCGTCCAACGCATGCTGCTCCTGGGACATCTCCAGGACACACGGCAGGGTAGGATGGCGGGCAGCTTATCTGAGGGTGGGAGGCACAGAGAGGAAAACAGTCACCTTGGGTTGGGGGAAGGTAGATGGCAGGGCCAGGGGAGCACATGTGTTTCTTCCTCCAGAGTCTGAAACATGAAAACAAACCTGTTAGACAAAAAAAAAAAAAAAAACCTCCATGTTTTCTACACTCTGTTGCCAGGCGCTTCCAGCCACCAGAGCGGTGTTGGAAGGTGGGTCAGGTGCTGCCGCTGGAAGGTCAGGATGGCCAGTCAGCAAAGCCTTCCTTCCCCTGAGCCTGCTCAGGCCTCCTCCTTCCCTGTTGGCCAATCTTCTGTCCCTGGCCCTGAGGCCACTGCTCCGCATGGACGCTGTGGAGAGAATTTGTAGACACACGTGTTTACTCTCCCCAGAGCAGCGAGAGGTCCAGGTAAGTTCAGTGACTTGGCCAAGTGCTGTGGTTGGGGAGTGCAAGTCTGCCAGGAGACCCCAACAGCCACCCTAGCCTTCAAGAGGCTTTCAGACGCAGCCAAGTCTGCTCTGCCGTCTTGGGCCCGGAGGGTCTAGGAAAGTTAAAACTCATTTCCTGAAATAAGAATGACCTTTAGTAAGGCAGTCTGGGAATGGAAAACAAGTGGCAAGAGCCTCCTCCCCACTTGCCACAGGGTGTCTGCCAAAGCCTGGTGACCGACAGAGAGTAGGACAAGAACACAGCCCACTGGAAAACTGTTCTGCTCATCTCTCACGTAGCCCTGTTCTTCCCCTCCTCTGCTCCAAGCCCCCAGGCCAGTCAGGCTCAGAGGAGGTCACAGAACACTTCTGACCATGATCCTGGCAGTGGGAGTGATGGCCGGTCCGGGCAGCACGTGGGAGACCAGCTGCACGCAAGCAGAGGGGGCCCGAGTGAGCACCATGGCGGCTGCCTGGAGGCCAGCTTCCCCCCACCGTGCTGTCTTCTAGGATTGCTGCACGTGCCTCCTATCGGCTCTGCCGGTCACCACTCCCACCGCCTCCAACCCCAGCTCCACGCCGGCCAGAAGGAGCTTTTCCAGGTGCAAATCCAACATTGCTACTCAGTTGAAACCCATGATGGTTTCCCAGAGTCCTCTGACTCAGCCTGAACCCCAACCTGACTTTGAAATCCTCATACTCAATCCCCTAGCTCTCGCAGGTGTTCCTTCCCACCGCTGCCCCTCATGCCCCAGGCTCCAGGCTCACCCAGCTCACTCCAGCTGCATTACACGGGGCAGAGGGCTGGTGGGAGGGCTTGCAGCAGTTCAGTCAAGGGAGAAAGTATGTGCTAGAAAACAGCCTGACAGGTCATCCAGTGTGGTGGCCTGGGGCCAGGGAACGTTTCCCCAAATTCTTCTGAGAGGTTGTGCTTCTTACCTTCAGGGAAACAATTAACCATCTCTCTCAGGGACCCAAGGAGACAGAGAGCAGAAATTATGCCCCACACGAACACCCTCGCAGAGCTTGGGGGCCAAGGCAGGGGGCTCACCCCGGACACATAGCAAGACAGGAAGATGGCAGAAGAGACGAGCCTTTTGCCTGGGGGCCTGCAATCCAACAAATTGCATCTCTTCCCATCTGGCTTCAGGACAGGTGGAGCGTTGGCCTGCTTCCCTGCTCCCCACCCCTCCTAACCTACTAGTCACCGTGAAACAAACCAAGACACTAGCACCTGTTTGTCTGAGCCACCATGTAAAAATATGTATATTGCCTCTTTTAAGACCAAACAGCCAATAATCGATTCGCGGATTGAAATTCCACTTTAAATTTTACCACAGATGATAATCATTGCCAGTATTGCCTGAGCCTGGATCCCTGACACCAGATGAGCGTCAAACCCATTTTCATTTGCTTGTTGGCACCGATAACTTGAAAGAGACTCATCTTCTATCATAGACTATGAGATAGAATTAGAATCCATGAAGCTACACATGTACTTTTCCGATGCTTTTAATAAAGATAAACACCCTCATTGTCAGAAGTTAAACAAAATGAGTTTTAGGGGGGCGCCTGGGTGGCTCAGTCGTTAAACGTCTGCCTTCGGCTCAGGTCATGATCCCAGGGTCCTGGGATCGAGCCCCACATCAGGCTCTCTGCACGGCAGGAAGCCTGCCTCTCCCTCTCCCTCTCCCACTCCCCCTGCTTGTGTTCCCTCTCTCGCCGTGTCTCTCTCTGTCAAATAAATAAATAAGATCTTTAAAAAATAAAAATAAAAAAATTACCTTTAACAAAATGAGTTTTAGGGGATACAAGTCCCCCCCTGCCTTTGGGGGAGGGGCTGACCAGAGTGCTGGGCAGAGAGAGAACCCGTGGACCTTCCTCTCTAGGCTATGGGGCAGATCAGCTCAGCCCCTCCTTGGGCCATGCCTCTTTCTCCTCCCGCATTCCCGGGTTTCCAGGCTAGTGGGGCTTCCTAATTTGGAAATCGCTGCAGAGCAAACCCTGACAGGACTCGGATGTCCTGCCATGAACTCCCTGAGAGGCAGTGGCCCTGGTTACATAACATGCACCTCGGTTAACCCCTCCAAAAGCCTCCCGAGGCTCCCAAGCTGAGGGGGAGACAAGGCTCCGGGCCCCCGTTCACTGATGCTGTGACATCTACATGCTGCCTTCCTGCTGCATAGACATTCCCTCCTAGGCCTGCCCTCTGATGCCCTTTCCACCTTCCGCACACTCTCACCCAGAGGTCATGGCTGGAACCTCACTTCTGGCCAGCCCTGCAAGGCAGGGACCTCGTTGCCTATGCATCGACCCTGGTACCCAACACGGCTGGGCTCATCAAAGGTAGACAAGCAGCCACTGAGTGAAGACAAGAGAGACAGGGAGAGCAAAGGAGAGACAGGGAGATGGAGGAGAGCTGAAGAAAGGAACTTTGTAACTCATCTTGTGTTCACTTGGAACCTTTCTGGAGGCTCTTGCAGCCCAGTCCAGGCAGAGAAGTGTCCACGGAGGGGTGACGAGTAATGCTCCCAGCTCCTGACTGGAAGTCTGACCTCATCCATCAGACGTCTCCACCGGAAATAGCAGGCGAGTGGTGGGGTTGCTGGTCACAGCAGACATGATCCAAAATTTGTTCTTGTATTTACTTAAAAATATTGTTTTAACATTAACGTGAATTTTAAATAAGAATATAAATCATTCCTTATCCCCAAAACACAACAGATTTTACTCTTGCCTAGTCGTTCTGACTGGCTTTGTTTTAAGTGTTTTATTTTGGGATTTGACTGAGGGCAGCAAATTCCTATCCAGATCAACCGAGATTCTTGTGGCCAGGATGTGCTCATGTGTTATAATTTTCTACGCCTTCCAGCCGGAGAGCTCCTTGGGGGTGGAATTAACTTTCACTTTGGTATCTCAACATTTTGCCCAGCACACTGTACTTAGTAGGTCCTCAGTAAACATTTGTTAAATGAGTGGGCACATTGCCTCAATACCAGGACCTTGCCAGAGTGTACATTCAAATCAGGAGGGGAGCAACTTATTATTATTTTAATCTTATAATAAATTCAATATTCTCTGAAAATGGAAAGCAAGGCCAGAGTAGAGCATCAGAATGTCACCCAGAAGCACCAAGGTCAAAGTTAGAAGGGAACACAGTGTATTGAGTCTTACGGGAGAAAGGACAGAAATGGGAAAATGAAACCAAGAACCTGAACACTCGAAAGTAGGACAGGGAGAGGGGGGTTAATGGGCTGGGCAGGTGGTTGACAACCAGGTCAGTGAACTGATGGGGTCTGCCAGGGCATCACAGCACTGGCACCCTGCATCCATTGTGGGGGATAAGTGTGGAGGCTTCTAGGAAGCTCACCGGGCTGGGTAGTACCTGCTGCTCACACATCTCAAGCTGCTTAAGTAGAAATTCTGCTTTTGAGGGTATAGTCATAGAGACTGGTGGGGAAATTATTCTCTAGGTAAGAGTAGCAATGACCATGGGATCATGGCATTGTTACTTACGGATTGCACAGAAGAAAATCTTTCATCGAAGGTAATGGAATTTCTGTCTCTTTCCACAAATTGGATAAAATTATGCCTCTTTCTCATTATCACTTATATCATACATTTTCCAGGATATCCTTACATTTATACACCAGTATGGTCTGTTTAATTCGCACTTGAAATCTAAATGCCTTGGCTGGAGTTTGGAAATTTTAAGAAGGGCGCTATTGACCACCAAATTAGGCACAGAATAACCATTTCTTTAGTGACAGGATTATGGTCTTCTTTTCTGGAGACATGACCTTCCTCCATAATGCAGGGACCCCTTGTGTGGCACTGGAGTGATCCCTGGAGGAGGCGCCTGTGCTTTGAGCTGTCATGTGGCTTGAGCAGGCTTGGGGATCAGTGCTCTCTGTCCTCCAGCTGGACAAACTGAGCTCATGCTTACCTCCCAGTCCTGAGCTTCTCTAGTAATCCTTGACCAAGTCTGGATTTGGGAGTTCTGGGATTCTGTTAAGTCTTGTTTTTTTAAAAAAAAGTAAAATAAATAACTACATGTTATCATGATATAAAAACTTCTTTATAGGGTCAGGTAATCTAACTGTGAAGACGTATAGAGTAAGAGTCAATCCCACACGATGGATAAAGTGGATGTGAATTTCCAGATTGTAAATGAGTTAGGTAATGACACTTGAGAAGTCATAAATATCGGTGGATTCATAACAAAGTGCACATTTTGGAAGTGCTTCCAACAAATCAACCTTGCTTGAATCACATCCATCTCTTAGAACTCTCCTATGCCATCAGCCTAATCCTGTGGAATACTTCTTCCTGATATCTCTCACGCCCTTCGCTTTCTTGGTGCTCTGCCATTATTCTAGCTCAAGTCCTCATCACCACACCGCTGGATTATTGCAGTGGCCCCCTCGTCGCTCTGCCTGTCCCCAGCTTCTCCCTGCCTCTGATCCATTCTCTACACTGCCACCAAGCTCAGGGCTCGACTTTTCCTCACATAACCACTTTCAACACGCTGTTGCTCTACTCAGAAATTTCTGACTATTTCCCTATTGCCTTCTGAGTGAAGGCTAGAGATCCATAGTCTGGTAGTCAAGATCCTACAGGTTCTAGCTGACCTGTCTGAAGTTCTCTCTCCCTATTGCTGAAAGCACCAGCCAGGGGGAGGTGCTCCCTGTCTCTTCCCAGCAAGCTTCTGCCTCTCTGTACTTTGGCCCCCGTGGCCACCCTCCACCCGGATTGTTCCCAGAAGGCCTCTCCCTTTCTCTCTGCCTTTCTACAATACAATATAAAGGAGAAACCCAAACTTTCTACAGACCTAAACTCCCTAAAGTTTTTCTCAACTTCTCCAGTCCATCTGAGTCTAATTGAGTGGCTTTCTTTTATTACTTATTCTATTTAAGTATAAGCTTCCTGGAGACGCAGAGTAACTTGAATCAAAGAGCAGGGGAGGAATTTCAGGTACCAAGACCTATGGTAGCGGAGCTACTTTGGGTCAGAGGGCTGTGTAGATGACACACTCACTCCTCGCTCTATGTCCACATGGCCTCTATCTCAGAAAGGGGGCAAGGAAGCTTGTGTGGGCTCTTGCAATTAACCCAAGGCCAGGATGCCCCTCCCTACCCTACTCTGTGCAGACGGCGTCCACACTTGCACTCTCCTTTACTGTGCTCCCCTGGATAATTTTTAAAACTACATATTCTTCCTCACTTGTTTCGAGGCAAAGGGGGAAAAAAAAGAGGTGGGAGCAGATCAAAAAGGAGGTATTTGTTTTTATTCATTTCTATACCAATGTATCTGTGAAAGTCACTTGGGAAGAGAGAAACCTCGCTAGATATTTCAACCAGGGAACTGGTTCACAGGTTGTAGAGATGCTCACAGCTGCTGTAACGCATGACCCCTGCTAGAACTGGAAGATCAGCAGGAGAGGGGGCGTAACCAGGCCAGAAACCAGGGCCACCGGGCTGGGGCTGCTCGGTGGGAGCCGGGACCATGGAGAGTTAGGATTAAGGCTTCCCTGTAGGACCAAGGAGCCAGGGAGGAAACACTACCACCGCCCATGATGCCATAAGGAGGGGGAAAAAGTGAGAAGCGGCCTGAGTCTCCCCTTCCTCCACACCCGGTGCCACCGCTAGTGGAGACCGCCTGCAAGCTGGAGGGATGGGGAGCCTGGGGAAAGTGGCGGTGGACCTGAGCACCCCGGCAGCTGGGCAGCACCCCTCCGCATGGCCTCAGGCCTCCACAGCTCCCGGATCTCACCCCTCCCCGCACCTGTCAGACCCTTCGCCCTTCCCTGCTTTGGGGCCCTCACTCCCAGATGATCGTCAGACGTCTCTGTGATGCCCTTGTGCCCTTGAGCTCTGCCGCCCCAGCCCTGACCTTGCCCCCTGGGTCCTGTCTGCCTTCCCTCCAGATATGCTCAGCACTGACCGAAGACAGCCGCAGAGCAGAGCCCACTGGAGCCACCAGGCAGGGACCGTGGAAGCTCTGTGTGGGCCTCATGGCTGCTGGAGGATCCTTTGAACACCTGGCTTGGGTTGATTTCTGGCCTCTCTGATCCTGGCTTGCCCAAACCTTTCCCCAAGCCCCCAACCAAACCTATCTCCTTCAGGCTTGTTTCCCACATTCCTGAGATACCTGAAGCCAGGAGGCAGGACCTTTCTCTATGTTCCTCCCCTTGACTGTCATCCATCTGCCTTTCCCCTTGGACCCACACCAGTCTCTGAGGAAGGAGCACTAGTCTCCGCCCATGCTCTTGACCCTGCTTCCTCCTGTCTTCTCTGCACTTGGCTCCAGTCAACGTCCCTTCTATTTTTCTGCTTTAAAGCTTCCTTCTCCCTCCCTATAGGTCAACAAAGGTGCTTCCTTACAACACAGCAACCACCCCAGAGAGTTCTTGGACCCCCTTCATCCCTTCAGGTGAATTTTCTAACTTTCTCTTTACCTTCAAATTTATTGAAAGAGCAAAGTTAATCCACAATCTCGTTTTCATGACTTCCCGATTGTCCATTCCCGTGGCTTTTATCCATCTTTCTCCTCGAAGTGCCCCAGCAGCACTGGGCCCCATTGGCAATCTCCCCTCCACCTTCCCCTGCTTTCTCTGAAGCTGCCCACGCTTTGCTCTCCTCCTCTCTCACTCTCTCCGACAAGTTTCTCTCGCTCCTCCTGTACAAACATATGGGTGCTTCCCTGGTCTCTGCCCTCAGGTCCCATCGTGCTCCTCTCCTCTGCCCTCGGGTCATCTCCCCCCAGCTTCACTGCTGTCTTCAGATGGTCTCCAAATCAGTCTCTTGGGTCCAAATTTCTGGAACATAAGCTTGTCCCAATTATTCAACCATCTCTGGAAATCTGAATATCTTCAGCTGCCATAAACTCACTATGTCCCAAACTACTCTTATTTCTTCCTATAATCCCTCAGTCATCTCCCATTGACATACATTTTTCTCAACATTCTACCTCAACACTCTAATAAGGTCTTTGACTTCCCCCTCCCCACATCCAGTCAGTCACCAAGCCAAGGAAATCCTGCGCCCCTTTCATGTCTCCATCGGCCTCATCTTTGAACAGGCCCTTATATCTTAAAATATATATATTTTGAAACATTTCATACACATGAGCATATATGATGATATATTGTGTGCTGAGGCATCCGGAAGACCACAGTGAAATCACAGGAGACCCACTGGATATTTTAAATGCTTAAGAGACACCACATAATCCATTACTTTGAAGTTATTTGGACATAACTACTTAAAAACAAAACTATTAGGGATTTGGTTTTGTCTCAGGACACTGAAAAATCCACTGAGACACTAAGAGCACTCTGAGCTGAGCGAATTTGTGAAACTCTAGTACATAGGGTTTCAAAGAAGAATGTATTGACCACCCATGTGCCTGTTAAATAGCACAAGACATAGAGCATTTAACTACTGTTTGAATGAAGCAAGGAGAGGAATCAAGATGGTGACATAGAAGGTTCCTGAGCAGTCTCCTCCCCCAGATACACCAAATGTACAGCTACGTCTGGAGCAATTCTCTCTGAGAGAAATCCAGAAACTAGCTGAATGACTCCTACACACCATGTGACAGAAAATGCCCACATCAAAATGGGTGGGAGAGACTGGGACACACACTCACCATAAACCCCAACCCTGGCACATTGCCATAGAATCAGGGGGATCCTCAACTCCTCGCTTCTCCCCGAGGGAGGAGAGGAAAGGACTTGGACCCCACATCTGGTGCCACAACTTTCAAGGTTCCCACCGGAAAGATGGGCCCCCAGCCACCAATGAAAAGTCAATGGTGCTTGCATTCATGACACCCATAGGATTCTAGAAAACAAAGAAGCGGTTCTTCACAGGCACGTGAGCACTCGCTGAGGTTGTCAGCTCAGAGCCCAGCCCAGAGGGAGCAGGCAGAAAAGCCCATTTCCCAGTCTTTCCCTGCAAGGGGATTGATTGCCTACCGTACAACCGACTATCTGAGGGTCCAGTTTCTAATCTGCACGCATCTCTCACATCTCTCAGGGCCAGCTGCAACCCTCCCTGGAACCCAGGGAAGCCAGTGGGCACTTCCTCCACCTTCTCCCTCCGCTCATCCCAACTGTAGCAACCAGATCACCAGCATCTCTCTGGGATGAGACTGTACACATGCCTGGTGCCCTGCCTTTGTGGCTGCCATTCAGGGATACTGTGTTGTACCATTATAATTTGCTAAGAGAGTTGAACTGAAGGGTTCTCACCAAAAAAGAAAAACAAAAAGGGAATATGTGAGATGCCTGATTTGCTAACTCATCTGATGGTGGGAATCCTCTTGCAATGTATAGCAAAGATCAGATTGTATTTTTCTTTTTTTTTTGGATTTAGGATTTTATTTTATTATTATTATTATTATGTTATGTTAATCACCATACATTACATCATTAGTTTTTGATGTAGTGTGCCACGATTCATTGCGTATAACACCCAGTGCTCCATGCAGTACGTGCCCTCCCTAATACCCATCCCCGGGCTAACCCATCCCCCCTCCCCCCTCCCCTCTAGAACCCTCAGTTTGTTTCTCAGAGTCCATAGTCTCTCATGGTTCGTTTCCCCCTCTGATTCCCCCCCATTCTTCCCTTCCTTCTCCTAATGTCCTCCATACTATTCCTTATGTTCCACGAATAATAATTGGCTTTCTCTGCTGGATTTATTTCACTTAGCAGATTGTATATTTTTTTAAAAGATTGCAGGTCTGTTTATTAATTATACCTCAATAAAGTTGAAAAAATAAAATAAATAAAATAAAAACAAATACAGTTTAAGCTTACTGAAACCTCAACTCTAATTATGTCCTCCACCCCTTTTTCTGTTCATGTTCCGCAGAAGTATCTACTGGCCTGAATTTTTGGATTTGTAATTACCTGGCTTTTCTTTGTAGTTTTTATTGTGGATGATGGTGTACTTAAAACATATATGCATGTTGTTTAGATCTGCAGGTCAACCTTTAGCATGTTTTCCACCAAATCCCAACTGATCTCCTGGCTGATTTTTCCACCTCTTTATTTATCCTATTGCCATTCTACATACTTCTTCTTCTTCTTCTTTTAAGGTTTATTTATTTGAGAGAAAGAGAGAGCGTGTGTGCAAGGGGCAAAGGGAGAGTGAGAGAGATAATCCTCAAACAGAAACCCCCCATGGTGGGGCTCAATCCAAGGACCCTGAGATCATGACAGCTGAAATCAAGAGCTGGACGCTTAACTGACTGAGCCATCCAGGCGCCCTGATTCTATGTACTTCTTTTCTTTAGTCTCTGATCAGGTCACATCAGTGCTCAACAACCTTCAAGGACTGCCCCCTTCTCCTCTGAATCAATTCCCTTCCCAACCTTGATATGCTGAGCTTTGCCAAGTCACGTAATTTCTCTGAGCCTCAGTTTCTTAATCTGTAAAACAGGAATGAAAATAAAATTGCAGAGTTGTTCCAAAGACCCAATGAGCCAATTATGTAAAGTGCAGCCCTGGGGCCTGTAGCCTGTAGGAGTGTGATACACTGGAATTAATTTTTTTATTTTTATTACACCTCCCTGAGCTATTCTTTTTTTTTTTAATGATTATTACTCCTCTCTGAACTTTTCCCCAAGCCATTGTACAGAGCCCTGCACATAGTGAACACTCAGGAAATGGTTGTTGAACGTGAAAGAAACCGGTCTCAGGCAACTCACACACAAGCTGATCATGCCCAGGGTGGGGACGCCTCTATTTATGGGTCAAACTCCAACAGCAGGTTGGTTTTGCCTACTCCGAAAGGAAGGAGAACGTTGACAGTTGCTCTTGCTAAGCAGCATAAATAAGATGTTATGAATCTTTAAAACATTTTCAGTAGCAGTGTGTGGGTATGAGGTTGGGCTGGACTGCTCCCCGAGCTGGCTTTTGTCAAGCCTTAGTTGGCTGCCCTCAGAGCAGAGCTGCCGTGTTGGGGAAGACCGCAAGATTAGCTTCTGCCCCGGCCCAAGGGAGGGAACCCATTCCTCTGATGTGCACAGTTGCCTCAGGGCCTGGAATCCATTCTTTGCTCAGTTGCCAAAGGACTATTTTAGATCCTGTCGAGTTGGCCGGAGTCCCTGGTACACCCATGTCTCTGTGTGTGAACTGCTGTCACTTGCCTCTTCCCCTCGGGATTTTCAAAGAGGTTGGAAGAAATTAATGGCTATAAATGACGGAGGCCCTCTAGTTATGATTTTATTTATGCATAATTTTGACAGGTCGTCTCCTTATTAAGAAATGGGATGTCTTCTATCGTTTGAGGAAAAATTGTTCTCATTAATCTGAGAAGTGGTACTATTCATGTTGCTGGAGTAGAGGACATATAAATCAGTCTTAGCAAAAATACATCCCAAGAGGCCTGTGGTCCCTACAGAACCACTCATCTTTAATTTGGTTTGTTTCCCCAGTAAGTCCTCAGCCCGGCCTCTCCATTAGCACTGCCCTATTTTTAGACTTGCAAGGGAAGGTTACTGTTTGTTCTCGAAGGAGGGCCATATTTTAAAAACTATGCACATACTGGAAAACAGAGAAACTTGCATACACGTGCAATTATTTGAACTTAACTGTGTATGAATGTATTTCTATACATCCTAGCAGCCAAACAGAATCATGTTCTGTGAAGAAAAAAAAAAAGAATAGTGTTCTGTGATAAGAAATGTATATTAACTACTCAAAAAATGATTAAAGTTTATCTGTCTTCTATCTTGAGTAGCACAGAATAACTTACCAACTGTCAATGGTTATGCTAACATTTACTTTAGCAAAGAGATAATTACAAAGGTTGAAAGTTCTATTGAACCCATCAGATTGTCCACACATCAGCCGGGTTTCATCCAAACCAGTTTATAATCTAAAACAGGGAAGTCTTTACTTTAGGCGTAACCAAGGTCATGACCTTTTGTTTTTTTGTTCTTAGGAAGGTTCTGTGTCCTGAGTGACCCCAACCAAGTTTCACTTGTCTCTGAACTTTTGAATGCGGCTCTGCTGCTAATGTCAGCAGGGTGAAGGTAAGAGCGGACTGATGGTTCTAGTTGCAGTTGATACCGGTGGAAAATGTCTCTGTGGAGACAAATAGGGCCTCTCGTGGGTGGGTTACAGCCCAGAGGAGTTGTGAACTACATTTGTATGGCCAATTCCTAGGGTCCTGAAGTAGTCTCCATTTTTGTGTATTTTGCTGGAAAGTCAAGTAACTCACAAAATAACCCTTTTCTCAGAGATCTTACTTTGTGATTTGACATTGAAAATACAGATACATTGGATGGTTTGAAACTTCTTGATGACTTCTGTGAAAAAGCAATCAAATATCACTCAGATGTACCTCAGCATACACAAGCACGTAAATAGTTGCGTGCCCAGCAATATCTTTTTCCCACTGGCGCTCAGCTCTGAGGTGCTTTGTCTTAATTTCAGATAGAACCTCACTGGGCAGTGGCTTCTACCACTGAGGCTTTGCCCTGCCCACACTTGGAATTATTAAGTAAATAATTGCCTATAGCAACTGGACAACTTCCTCTCTAAAAAAAAACATGGTTTTAAAACAATTCTTTTGTGTGCCTACAAATCCTGTGTGAAATAATAACTCATACTCACCCATTCCGTAATCTTCAGCCTCCTTGAAGCCTACCTAGAACACCCACATAGGTTTGCTATGCAAGCACGGGAAGTTTCAGGTTTGAACTCTCATGCTTTCGGCCAAATCTTACTTTCCAGAACGGGCAGGTGGCGGTTCCAACCTTCCCCTTTTCATCCTTGCTCCATTCATCCGTTCACCTGACATTTATCAAGAGGCTCTTGTTTGCTGGATGCCACACTGGGCTTTATCAACCTCAAAACGGAAAAGACTCTCGATGGAGAAAGTGAAAGCAAGTCATTGCCACAGAATCACATCAGGTGCTCGGAGTAGGGACTGACCACCTTGCCTGAAGGATCAAAGAATGTTTCACAAGGCGGTAATATTTGAGCTCAATCCCGCAATAGTTTGCCAAGCAAAAGAGAAGGAGAGAAGGACTTTGAAGTTAAAAAAATATCAGCATGAAAATGCAGGGGTAATATGGGGAGTATTTCGTGGCACAAGATGAGGAGTGACACATACGCACACACATGTATAATCCAATGCCCACTATATGCCAAGCACTGTGCCGAGTGCATTTGTACGCATTATCTCTTTAATTACATGACAACGCAATGAGCTAGGAAATCGTAAATCCCCATTTTACCAATGTTATTGTGGTTACCTTACAGATGAGGCTCCACTTACCCAAGGTCCTAGAGCTCATCAGGTGTCACTAACACCATAGCTTTTGCTCTTAGTGACAGTACAAGCAGGTTCAGACAAGGTCATAAGGGTCCTTCCAAGCCATATAAGGACTTTGGTCTTTATCCTGTTGGCAACCGGCCACCACTGATGCGTTTTCAATAGGGCAACAAAGTCCTGTGGCTAAGTTTCAGAAAGATAATGACACAGCAGGAATGTGGAGGAAGGGGAGGCAGGGAAAGAGTCCCCAGACAGGGAAACCAATTAGGAAGGCATGCCAATGGTCTAGGTAAGGGCTAGTGGAAACTTGAACGAAGGCGGGAATGAGAGAGTGGCAAAGGTGGAGCTGACAGATCATCCCGAAATAAAAGAGAAAGGACAAATGTAGAGTGCTGGGTGGCCAGGGTTACCAGATTCCTTGTTGCAAGCCCCAGAACCTAGGTATTCGATCTGGTTTAAGAAGAAAATGAATTCACTAAATGATAGGAGAGAGCTGATGGAGTCTTTGGGAGGGCCAGAGAATCAGATTTGCAAGTTTTGCAGTTAAGAGGGGCACCTGAATTGCATCAGACTCCTCTCACAGAGACCCTGCTCTCCCGCCACCACTGGCCTTAAGGACTTAGGCATCTAGGTATTGGATTCCTGTTGCTGCCCTAACAAATCGCCATACACGTAGTAGTCCAAGATGACACAGATTTATTCTCTTACAGTTCTGGAAGTCAGAAGTCCAAAGTGGATCTCACTGGGCTTAAATCAAGGTGCCTGCATCCCTTGGCTTATGGCACCATCCTCTATCTTCAAAGCCAGCAGAACAGTACCCTCAAATCTGTCTCTCTGATTTCTGCTTCTATCACTGCATCTCTTCCCTCACTCAGCTTTTGTCATCACATGGCTTTCTCTGACTCTGACCCTCCTGCCTCCCCCTTACAAGGACTCTACAGAGTACATCAGTTCCACCCAGATAACCAAGGATAACTCCCCATCTCAAGGTCCTGAGCTCTATTGCATCTGCCACATGGGTCCCGTATTCATATTCAGGCTCCAAAGATTTGGACGTGGACATCCTTGGAAGGCCATTATCCTGCCTTCCGTAGTAGTTCATCTTTCGATTTCTGGTCTCTACCAGAGGACTTCATAAGCCCTGTCTGTGAAAGGCTGGAAATCACTGCACCTACCCTTACTAGAATGCGTCAGTGCAGTCCTTTTCCCCATCTGTAGCTGGACAATCATGGTCTCATGTGGTTGTATGTGATCAGAGGGGTCTGGATCACATGCCCAAACCTTAGCTGCAGGGGAGGCTTACAAAGCAAGCCTCTAACTTCCTCCTTAGGGATAACCAGGCTCCTAAAAGCAGGTGTTCCAAAGTTGCTGGGTGGTCAAAAATATGGCAGACATCGACTAAGCCCAGTCAGGCCTCAGGCTGTGGCATGGGTCCGGTTGCCAGTATCACACAGAAGAGGAGCATTTGCAAACTGGAACCAGGACAGCAGGGTTGGTGAGGGAGCCTGACACCATGACTCAGGAGTATTTGTAGACTTGGGGTCATACGGATAATCCTGAAAGGCATGTGTGACTGGGGTTTCCTAATGGTGAAGGAAGGGCTTGCACAGGGAAAAGAGATTGGACTTGTGTGTCTCCAAAAGCCTAGGACTACGGATTGATACAGTGGCAGCCTGTCCTGCCTCTCAACCGGCATGCTCCAGAGACAGATGGGTTACCCCAACAGGCAATGGGTTTGCTGCTACTTAAAGTTTTGAGGCAGAAACAAGATGACAAGATATTGGGGCACAAAGAGGGGATTCAAATATCAGATGAGAATTGAGCTAGATGACTTCTAAGTTTTCACCATTTTGTTCTTACCCAATAACCCAGTTATTGGGGGTTACTAAGGGTCAAATCACAGTTTTACATGGAAGTAGTGTTTTTAAGAAGAAAATGTTTGATTTTTAAACTCTTGCCCTTATATTTAATTTTCTGATTCCCGATTCCTCATTTTTTTTTTTTTAACAGTAAGTAACATTTTAAAACAGTATAGCCTGTTCCCACTCTGACTCCAAAGTCTGGTTTTTATCTCAGGCCTGCTGCCGTGTTGGAGGACTTGACGTGCCTTTTGTGTTCTGTAATGTCTTCATCTGAACAACAGGCCTGGAAAGGTTGATCCCCCAGTGCTGATGCCAAACGTTGACTGGATAGAAGTTGATGAATGTACATAGGAACTAAGTGGTTCCAATCTGCTTTCTTTTTCTATGTATGCAATTCCCTGTAGCATTCCTAGGTTGGTAGAGAAGCCCTGGTCAGCTGCCCCAGTTTATCGCCTCCATGGAGAGATGGTGGTGGCAGGCAACGGGCTGAGAGTGAGGGCCATGCTTCTTTCCAAGTGGCTCACGGGGCCACACATGGACACCCACCCACAAAGTGTGTTTTGGAAAGTTACTTCACAAAACTGAATCTAAAGTCGGGAACTGCCCACGTTTCTAAGCTACAAGTCAAGATGTTTTTGCTTGGATTTAACTTAACCTTCTTTTGTCCTAATCCAAACCCCACATTGCTTAATATGCCACAGATTTCCTGAGGGACCGTTAGTAGGAGGCCCTTTTTTTTAAATGGTAAAAGCAACTTCTGTCCATCTTCAAAACACCATAATGGATAGTTTTGCAGATGACATGCTTCAGTTTCTGAATCTGTCATGGACCTAGTGTGCAAAGAGTGGGGTGTGTGTGTGTGTGTGTGTGTGTGTGTGTGTGTGTGTGTGATGGTGATGAGAATAGAGAATGGGGATATAGGAAGCAGCAAAAATTTAAAAAAAATTCTTAGTGCTTTGTTGATCTTCTTCTACCAACCATCACCCCAAGTAACAAAAATTATGTGGTATATCTACAGGCATTTTTTCCCCTTTATTCTTAGAAAGCATTCCTTTTGGATTGCTTTGTTTCAGTCCTGAGCAGGCGGCTGTGCTTCACCAGAACAGAGGAATCTTCATGAGCAGGTGTTGCAATCAAATAAAATTTACAATAAAAGACACTCTGGCAGATAGTCACAATATAGATAATACTTGCCTGCACAGTGATTAGCTAGAAATGCTAAGCAGCGATTCTCATAAATGACTGTAATTAGTAATCCTTTAACACAGCTAAACCAGCTCTCACTGTCTCTTCTTAGCAGGTCTCTAGAATCTATAAATAGAATATAGGAAGCGTTCCTTCGACATTATGTGCAGCCCAATTCTCCCTCAAGAGAGCTCCCTTCCTTTCCTCTTTCTCACCGCCCCCAACACCCTTTCTCCCTCCTCCCTCAACCCATCCCTCTCCTGTGCACAGTCCAGCCCAGAAACGACTTTCACTATCATTTTCTCTCTTTCTCTTTAAAAGAGAAAACAGTTGCATCTCACCCTCCTCCCCTCCACCAAATGCTGGAGTTCCATATGTCTTTGGTGTCCTTGTCAGGGAAAAAGCTGTTTTCCTCCTTCTGTGTAGGGGAAAAACCCAGTTCTACCCTACTAATGTTTCTTCCCTGTGTGTCTCTTTGACTTTAACACAGAGAACATTTCTGGTCACCAAATGTGTGAAGGTTTTTCCCCCCACACCAAACAATTTGTGACATCAGCTGGGTGTCCTGCAATGTAACTCAGTTCTGATACTCTCTACCTACAAATGTGGTTTCTAGCCACATCAGGCTAGACTGGCTTGCTTTTGCTTTTGGGGGAGGAGGAACAGGCCAGAAGAGAGGGCCAGGAGCATCTCCCACCAAAAGGAGGAATGGTAACAACTAGACTGTTTAACCTTTATGACTGCCAACACTTTCAGTATAGTATCTGATATTCAGTCAACGCATATTAATGGAAGGCCCCCTCTCTGCAGTCACCATTCCGGACTTGGGGGATGTAGAGAGGAAAGGGCAAAGTCCCTGACCTAGTGAGGCTTCTATTCTAGCAGAAGAGATAGGCAATAGACAAATAAACATAGAGTAGAAAGCCAGCTAATGCAAGAGATATCTGTCATCCTTTTTTAGCCACCCAGAATCTGAAACTCCATCTTATATCTGGACATTCTGTACTTTATGGAATCCTGGGATGCAGAGCCCATGGCCCACTACATAGAAAGAGAAATCTCCAGATGGTAGTTTGACCAGGCTCCCTTGTAGAATGAGCCAAGACCCATGGTCAAGGCTTGGCCAATCAGACATACCAGCCCATACTTTGGGTCAGGAGCCAGTGATTCAAGGACACGGGGCCGCAGAACATCCTCGCTGGTGGTGGCCGCGTCTGCAGCAGGAGGAAGGTTGCAGTGGGTACAGCAGAGCTGGTGTCTGGTGACATGCCCTTTGGCAGCGGGGCAATAGGGTTCTCACCAAGCGGTGTGGTTTACTCATTGCTCTTGGCTATGAACCACTCAGCCTTCCTATCCGTTCCTTGATCTTCTGTCTGTTAACAAATCCCTCTTCTCCTTCAACTAGCTTTCACCTAAGGACAGGTAACTCTTAACGCAGGGAGTCATAAGTACAGTGACTAAAACAAAGGCAGATGAGGACCTGGAGAGTGATGGGAAGCTATTTTACTTAAGGGGTCAAATGAGCCTCTCTCTGCACTTTTTTTTTTTTTGAAAGATTTTATTTATTTATTTATTTATTTATTTGACAGAGAGAGACACAGCAAGAGAGGGAACACAAGCAGGGAGAGTGGGAGAGGGAGAAGCAGGCTTCCCGCTGAGTAGGGAGCCTGATGCATGTGGGGCAGGGAGCCCAACGCATGCGGGGCAGGGAACCCGATGCATGCGGGGCAGGAAGGCCGATGTGGGGCTCCATCCCAGGACCCTGGAATCGTGACCTGAGCCGAAGGCAGACGCTTAACCAACTGAGCCATCCAGGCAGCCCGCCTCCCTCTGCACTTTTAAGAGCAAAGCCATGCAAAGAACTGGGGAAAGAGAACCCCAGAGAGCAAACAACAGTGCAAAGGTGAGGCAGTAACAAGGCCATGAGTCTGAGGAATGCCAAGAAGGTCAGCGTGGCTAGAACAGAGATACGAGCTGAAGTCAGAAGGCCACACTGGGGCCAGAGCTGGTGAAGCTGGCTAGGCCATGCACGGAGTTTGAATTTTATTCCATGTGTGAGGGAAGCCCCTGAGAGTTTCGAGCAAGGGGTGACATGTTCCGGTAGTTAAAAAGATCAGTCTGTCTGCCCTACAGAGAATTGCCTATAGGAGCACAAGAATGGAAGCAAAAAGACAGAGACTGTTGAGGTGGTCCAGGGGCGAGGTGGTGTGGCTCGGTCTCCTTCAAGCCTAGGGTGTTCGAGGGTGGTGGGGCAAGGTCAGGAAAGGGAGACATTTTGAAGGTGGAGCTGACAGGCTGTGGATTAGATACAGACTATGAAGGAAAGAGAGGAGTCAAGGATGACTGCAAGGTTTTGGGACTGAGCCACTTACTGAGGTGGGGAAGATTATGGGAAAGGCCAGCTGGAGCACAGGGCGGGTGGGAACAAGAGCTCAGCTTTGTGTTCTGTAATGTCATGTGTAATGCGGGGTCTCTTTAATTCTGGATGAGCTATAGTTCCATTTCACCAGTCCCCTGTTGTTCATCATTTGGGTTGTTTCCAGAATTTTCCCCATATCAAAATTCTGTTCTATCAAAGCTTTTTAAAATGAGTATGATTATACTTCTAGAAGTGAAATTTCTGGGTCAAAGGCTGGCTTAGGGTTTTTGATACATATTGTCAAGGTGTCCTCAGGAAAATCACAGCTAGTTACATGCTACCAGCAACACCTAGGTATGCTCGTTCCTTCACATCTTATCAATGCCAACAATATTTTAGAAAAAGGTTATAACTGGACAAGGCATAAATCACATTTTACTGCTCTAATTTCTACTTCTTTGATGGCTAATGAGGCCAAACATTTTTAATAGACTTATGGATTACTTCTTCTTTTGTGAATCATTTGCCCTTTGCAATCTTTAATTGGAATTCTACTTTTTTTCTTTATTTGTAAGAGCTGTTTATATATTAGAGATAGGAAAATTTGATTTGTCATTTACTTGGAAACTGTTTTCCTGATTTGTCATTTGCTTTTAAATGTAGTTTATGTTTAATTTTCAAAATGTACATGTCACATCTCTTTGAGAAGTTGATTCTGAGGTATTTTACATTTGAAACAAATTATGTCATATATGGCACCTTTGTTGTTATATTTTGAATCTTTAAAACTAGTGCAAGGTATTAATATATGCATATTTATTTTCTGACTGACTCTTACCTGATCTCTCTTTCATACTATTTTCTTTTAGTTTCTCTTTGGTTTGCGGTATTGACAATCATATCATCTTACAAATAATAATTTTCATCCTCTTTCGTTCTACCCTCTCCCCTCATTTTATTTAATTGGCTAGAACCTCCTCATCATTGTCAAAACAGCATCAAGATGGCTGCCTCCTTCCATTCTTTCTGACCTTTAACACGAAGGCCCCTGTTTTTTCACTATTGCACATGGTGTCAACTATTGGGTCTACATTAAGGTTCTGTTTCTCATTACAGGTAGTCTTCTAAAAAAGAGAGAGCTCCGCTTTAGATCCAGTTAGTGTGGAACACCTAGTAGGCACCCTGGTGGGACGCAGAGTCAGCAGTTCTCTGTAAGACTCTTGATTCCTCAGGACACAGAGAGAACTGATGGCCGGAAAACTCAGTGTGCTCATCCCAAAGTGAGTGTGGCTGTCGCCCTCAGGACAGGTCTGGGGGACCCGCAGGGAAGAGATGACAAAGAGGAAGTGGATCCAGCAAGGGGACTTCGAGAAAACAGGAAGAAAACCCAGACTGCGATATCCCAGAAGCCGAGAAAAGAAAAAGATTCACAACGACGCTAGGGGATTTCGGGGGATGCTCGTAACCAGCTGGTAAAGGGCCCGAGGCTCAGAGAGCCTGGGCCACTCTGTTTCGGGGCTCGTTTCAGAGGCCCTGACTCCAGAACATGCTTCAGTCTGCACGGGGCAGGCAGCAGGGTGGCCACACACCGTGCCCGCCCCCTTTCTCTCTGAAAAGAGCCTTTGTAACTTCTTTAAGAAGGAAACACCTCCGTCAGGGGAGGAACATTATTTGCTTCCTGTTAGAACAGACTCTTACTTAGGATCAAGTTCCATGCCAGCCCCATGCCCACAGGGAGCAATGAAGGAAAGAGGGGGAAGGGCCCTCTGGGGGGTGGGTGGTTTAGCAGGAAAGGTTCTGGAGAGATCAGAGCAGGGGGTGCTGGAGGCCCCCAAACCCAGCCTCTCTCAACCAGAAATTCTCCCCTTTCCCCCACCAGTCCGAACTCTTGAAAAGCCCGGGAAGTGTCATAAACGCTTAGTGGGCACTTAGTGGGTCGGTTCGTTTGACCCTTAGATGCCTGCCAGCCCTTTCCAGGGAAGGTCAAAGCCAATCAATCTTTCACACCTTCAGCAGCTCTTCACTGAGCACCTACTTTGTGCTGGGCCCTGTGCCAGGCATGAGGACACAGCAGGACAAAAGACAGACTCATGTCATATCCCCCAGGGACCTCCGGGTCTAGTGGGAGGAAATGACCACAGAACCAGCTCTCTAATCACAAATTCTGGAAGGTTCTAGGGAATATTCCCAGGGTGGGGAGTAAGATGGAGACCAGGCAGGGAGTCCTGTGTGAGGAAGTGATAGAATCTGTAAAAGCAAGAAGAATCTGCCCCCTGTGCTTTTAGAAGCCAGCCAGACACTGTTTGGCCTCGGCCAGGATGCTTTATGTCCCCAAAGCCCAGATCAAATAGTGGGGGATGGAGACGGGGCACTTACTCCTGGCAGGAATTGAGAAGCTGAATCTAGCTGCCTGGAGTCCCTGGTGTGGAGGATGTTTCTTTCTAGGGAAAGCAGCTTGAGGCCCAGGAACCAGTGCCAGGAGACACGCAGGGCTCCTGAAGCAGAAATGATAATACCTACCATCATCCACAGATATTTGTGAACCTTTTGTTAAAAGAAGAACAGAGGGGGAGCACCTGGGTGGCTCAGTCGGTTAAGCGTCTGACTCTAGATTTCAGCTCTGGTTGTGATCTCAGCATCATGAGATGGAGGCCCCCATCATGCTCTCTTGTGCACTCTCTCAAATAAATAAAAAAATCGTTTTAAAAAAAAAGGAACAAAGGGTACTATGGTAATTTTATTTGTAATGTTTTGAGGAACCTCCATACTATTTTCCATAATGGCCGCGCTAATTTACATCCCTCCCAGCTGTGCACACGGGTCCCTTTTCTCCACATCCTTGCCAACACCTGCTATCTTTTCTCTTTTTGATAATAGCTACCATGACAGGTGTGAGGTGATATCTTCTTGTGGTTTTTATTTGCATTTCTCTGATGATTAAAGACGCCGAGAATCTGTTAGCGATTTGAATTTCTTCTTTCGAGAAGTGTCTATTTTTTTATATGTCAAAGATGTTTCAATAAGCTATTAAACACACACACACACACACACACACACACACACAAACAGGAGAAGAGCAGAGGGAATGTCTATGCCTCTTTGAAAGTCAAGGGAGAAATCCCACATAGGCTTCTGTAGGGCTATGATCTTGTCTGCAGCTGAAGTAGACCCCTGCTTAGACTGTACCCCACAAACGTGCATCCCACAGACACACACACCTGCAGCCTCCACACATGGGCACATGCACACCTGCAGATGGGAAAGACAGTGAAAATGGGGAGGAAAGTATAAGCTACACCAATGAACTGATATCCTTTGGATTCAGGGTTCTTTTATTTAATTTTCTGGATAGCTGAATATTAACCTAAACATTCCATTTATGGTTGAAAATACCTTAGTCCCTCATCTTCCATGAATCTAATACACCGAAGGTTACTAAGTTGTTCATCGACCAATAAGGAAATCGAAGACTCAAGTCTTTTATTCTGAATTTCAGTGTCACTGTGTGAAGATTGTGCCTATAGGAGGTTGGGTTGAAGGCATGGAAAACATCAATGAAGGCTTATTTGGATATTGGACGTGATCATTCTCAAGGCGTTTACTGGCTTCTATCCAGGCAACTGTCCTGTGAATTAAGTAAGAACTATTTCCGTTTTCAAGATGAGGAAATTTATGTCCCAAAATGTTAACATGCCTGAGAGTCATATAATTAAATTGTCTTGTTTTGTTTTTCATCTTGACCACTGTATTCCTCTGTACTGTCTTCAGCACTCTGGAAGTCATATAAATATATACACATTTATATATATATATTTTAACTGCATTCATACTTATCTTAATATTCATGTCTCCCCAAAATTATGGTGCAGAAAATAAAATCTGACAAGTAACTCTAAGTTTATTGTTTGTCTGGATAATTAAATTTTAGTATATTTTGTTTTAATCCTGTTAATGAAATTTTGCAAGTAGCCAAGGAGATTTCCTCTAGAGTCCCAAATTAAACACACATGGATCACATATACATCTAGCTCAGTTACATGGCAGTTCCAAATTCTTAATTTTAACCTTTCGTTGGAATGAAAATCTTCCTTTTTTTTTTAATATGTCTTTCAGGTTTTGTTTGTTGTTTTGTTTTAATGGCTAAGGGGGGGTTGTGTATGGCCACATCTTGGTCTCGTTTGACAACCATCAGCGCCATCTACTGTCAAGAAATAAAATCACAAAGCATTGCAACAACTTGTCCACGAAAATTAGGGGTCAATGTAGTACGGGAAAGACAATTTTGTACCCGTGGTGACTTAACTAATATAAATTCTGGTACACACATTTTTATTTTAGATCATGAATTCCTTAAGCAGCTTATAGAAAGAACCAGATGAAATTAAAATATAATTATTTATGTAATGCTTAAGAGGACTAACTTTGGAAGAGGAAAAAAATGGGCTCTCAGCTAAACCACTTAGTAGATATATGGCTACCTTTACCCTCAGATTTTCATCTATAAAATATGGATAATTATAAGGTCCTTCTGTTGATAAAGTGATGTATGTAAACTTACCCCAGAGCTAGCAGAAGGAGGTATCTTTGTTCTATGACATTTATGAGCACATGCTAAGTATCAGATTGTGCGAGGAATTCTTCACAGCAATTCCATGAGAGGGAGAGCTTCTGAGATAGCGGACACCATACCCAGGATTATACAGCTAAGTGAGAACCAGGTTTAAACCCAATTTTTCGTCTGGTTCTAAAGCTGTTCTCATACCTGTCAACTCACAAAACATGGCTCTGAATTCCCTTCTGGTATATTTCTGTGGAGGTTCACTCTAGGGGCCAGAATGTATTGATACGGGCCCCATGCTTTGGGGTCTGATGCATGTATTTCATCGCATAGATGTGCCAAGTTCACCTGACTGTGCTATACATACGTATATTTAAGAAACTAATTTCAGGGGCGCCTGGGTGGCTCAGATGGTTGGTTAATCGTCTGCCTTCGGCTCAGGTCATGATCCCAGGGTCCTGGTATTGAGCCCCACATCTGGTTCCCTGCTCAGTGGGGGCACCTGGTATCGAGCCCCGCATCCGGTCCCCTGCTCAGTCTTCTTCTCCCTCTCCCTCTGCCTCTTCCCTTGCTTGTGCTCTCTTTGTCTCTCTTTCTCTCAAATGAATAAATAAAATCTTTTAAAAAAGAAAGAAATTTCAGGAAGACTCTTAGAGAGTTTGACACGTAACCCTGACCATAACACAGGGTGAAAAGGATGATAAGCATGCAGGTGCACGTGTCCCTGTAGCAACAGACCTCTCAGTTACTATTATCTTACTGTGTTACCAAAGTTTTTTTTTACTGAACCTCCTTCTTCCTGGGATAAAATTCCTCAAGGGCAGAACTCACACTTGTTAAATGAACGAATGGGTGGATGAAAAATGGTAACACATTATTTCTCCTAGGACAAAGAGATGATGCCTCCACAAGGTCTTTGAGGACAGAGCCCTTACGTTCTACCCCCTCCGGCAACAGCGACCATTCATTTAGTTTATCGGCTTGAACTGAGTTGTCCTTACTGACAAACCACAGTAAAGTGCCATTCCCCCTTTTTGATAACGAAGTCCAGAGAGACTTTCTTTTAATTCGAATGTCATCTGTAGGGAAAGTGAGAGGATTTTACTGAGATTCCAACATACCAACAATTAGAAACTGATAAAATGCATATATGAATCACAAAATGGTGTTGCTAAAGTTGTTTTTAAACCTAAGGGTGTTCTGCCACTCGTGTGTTAAAAAAAGAAGTAACCTACCACCCAGAAACGCTTTGAGGACTGAGTGAGCTGACACGTGCAGAGCATCTGGGACAGTGCTTACTCGCTTTATCCTTTCACCTACAAGTGCATTTCCTGAGCTCCTACTATGCGCCTGATGGATGGTGTTTGGGGCACTGCTGGTAGAAAGTAAACAAAACAGATAAAGTCCTCCCCTCACGAAGCTGACATGTGAGTTGGGAAGAAGGGGGCAGGGGGCGGGGAGGAAGGCAAGCAGGGATTCTGACTAATAAGCAAATGAATAGCGCTATGGAACAAAGCCAAGGGGACAGGAAACGGGCGTGCTGGGAGGGGTTGCTTCAGGTAGAACAGCCATGTAAGGGCCTCTCAGAGCTGTGACACTTGAGCCAAGAGCTGATGAAGTGAGAGTGCAGCACAATGATATCTGGGGAAAAGCATTTCAGAGAGGACAGGAAGATGAAGGCTCCCCTGGGATGGAAGTATGCCTGGCTCAGTAAATACCAGGAGGCTTGTTCCTTCACACCTCTGCTTCCACACCTGAGCCCTTTGGTTTTCCTGATGTGGCTCCTGTGATGCCATTGATTGAAGGTGCATTAAGTATTGGCCACGTCTGTGTAGGGACACCATCGACACAGACCTGGCCCTCGCGGTGTAGCCTCCAAGGCTATAGAGAAAAGTGGCCAATGTGAAGCTCTCTGTGGCAAGACCCTTCCTGCTTCATGACTATGTGATGTTGTAAAGGATGACTGGGCTTCCAGGCTAGACCTCAGGACCCTACTTAACATCTAAAGTGGATGAAATGTGGGGCATTTGTAATAGAATCCAGTGGAAAACAACTCTGTTAGCAGCGCATAACACAATGTTCTAAATTCCATTTCAGCTCTGACGGTCTATAATTCTATGATATATAAAAAGAGCAAAGGGAAAATTCATTACCTGTACTAAGGGTTGAGTGAGTCTTTGTGGGTTGACCTGGAGACCCACAAACACTTAAAACATTCTCTCTACAGAAAAAGGAGTCCTGGGTTTCAAATGCTAGGCTTACAGACATTCCACACACAGACCATTCATGAATCGGAGACTCCCCCCCACGGGGTGGGTGAGAGTGTCCCTGGTGGCAATGGGCAGGAAGAGGTTCAAGAACAAAGCCCAGAACCACGGTAGCTGCAGCATTAGGGGGAAACACTCCTTATGACAGAGACCCCAGATATAGAGTCCTCAGAGGGCAGCCAGCCACAGTGTGACGTGGTCACTGGTGTCACCACGGAAGACCGGCAAAACGGGGTCTGCAGAGTACATGGCAAAAACTCTGGCCAACTGACGGGGCTCTGTACAGAAGTCTAAAAATGATACTGTGCTTTTCTCTCTACGTTCTGGGGGTACGTGTCCTTTTTCCCTGGGCAGCCTGAGGTATCATCTGTCTCTAGGATTAAGATTGTTACAGCAGAAACGCAAAGTGGGAAAAACATCTGATATTTTGAATAATAGCTTTAGTTACTCAAAATAGGATTTTGTAGCAACACACTAAGCTTAAAACCCAGGCTTAATTCAGAGAGAGAGAGAAAGTTGTTCCACATTCTTTTATCTCCTTCTTTGACATATGAAAACCCGTATAGACCATAAAAGTCCACATAGGAAATAAAAAAGAGGTGAAAGTCTTTCTCTCTAGACCCAGGCACCGGTAGAAAAGGGGAAGAAGCTGATCGATTAGGTTAGACAAGCTGCTTCATCCTCGCTTGGTACCAAGAAACTGGCACCAGTGACGGTGAATCAGTTCGCTGCTTTATTCATCAGGAAAATCTTCAAAATCCTTCAAAATTTGGCTGAACTACACAATGTGCTTACTGATATAGTAAAAATGGAATGACATTGAGGCCAGTATGTTCAGTCCAAATCATTGTCTTTATTATGTTTTTCTATGGAGGCTGATCCATACCAAAAACAACTGTTTCTTGATGAGGCATGATGGCAGTCGAGGGGAAAAACTCTTATCGACTCCGGAATGTTTGAAATGTGCCAGGAGCTCGTAATGTTTCTGCAAGGTAAGAAACCACATTAGTTAGTCCCAGCTTTTGTAGATGTGAACTGGACAACCAACTTGCTTATTTGTTTGACATCTTCAATATTTTTAACAATCGTCGCACTTCCATGCAAAGAAGGAAGACAGCAAGTTCTTCAAGGTTAGATAGGATCAAAGGGCACATGCACAAGTTAGGAGATTTGGATCACAGTTTCTTCCTACTGTGGTGACAATAATTATAAGTGAGGTAGATGATGATCCTGATATGGCCCACCAAAGAAAAGTTAACACACATTATGTGTTCGGTAGAATGTTTTGAATTTTTCTACTGAGAAGAGGCTCACACATAGGAAATCCATGGATACAGACTCCATTTCTGTCATCAGAGAGCTTTTAATTATTCCACAGTTATGAAGAAAGAAAATACTAGAATTTTTTCATTTTTAATTAAATGTATTCATATTTAATATTCAAGGTATCAGTAGAAGGTAAATATAATTCATAAATAAATACACATATACTGGGGATATGGGCTCCAACAGTTTTTGCTGATTGGGATGTACATTCCATAACGTTTGGAGCCCACTGGATTACAAGATAAAAATATCAGGATATTTTAGCTTGATGCAATTAAAGATTTGATTTCTTTACTTCCCCCTTGTACTGATTCCTTGTGGTTATGTCCTGCCACAGATGTGTATCTATATAGAAAGAGAATGTTGAAGATACGGACCCAATATTTCTAGACCAGTGAGTGACCATGATTTCTTACGCTGAGGTAGTGAAGTGCTTTCTGATTATGATTTAGTTTGCCATGTAGCTTAATGACAGGGGCAATAGGTAAAGAGTCCAGTCCATTGAAAACCCAGTTGCTGACATTTTGCTGTTTACTTCAGTCTCCTGAAGCTAGTCTCCAACCTGTGTTAGTTAATCTCTCAGAGCTGGAGGAATCAAGCCTTCCTTGTGGGGATCCTGGAATCCTGTCCATGAGAGATCCTGCATGATCTGCCAGCCCCCCAAAGGCCGCCTTTTAAACGGGTGGTTTCCAAACTGTGCTCCCAGGGCCCTGCCCTCCCCCAATATTCTCCATCCTACCCCCCCTCCCCCCACACACACACACATAGACCGTTCTGCCTTAATCTATTGCATATTTTCAGCTTTGGCATAAGGTTTGCTCCTAAGAAAAGTTGGAAAACTACTACTGCCTTACCCACCTGCTATCATTTGTAACTGCTCTCAGTGCTGAGTTCCCTGGTTTCACCTAATTTCACCTGTAAATCTACAGACACATCTTTTCTTCAAGGAGCATGTCTTTACCAGGCTCCATTTGTTTGTCTTCATTTCAGACTGGGGCTCCCTGCTGTGGGTGCTCCTGGCCGAATGCTCCTCCCCTCTCCGGGCTCAGCTCCTTAGGAATTCCTGGAAGCCCTCAGACAGCACCGCTGTCTCCTCCCACCTGTAGCCTCCCTAAAGCCAGAGGCTCTCTGGTCCTCCAAAGCTCCTGTAGTATCTAGCCCACTCTACCCAGTAGCTGCTTCACGAACTTGTTGTGTTGCTGTGAATTACTGATGAAGGAACAAGAAGAAGTGTTAGGAAATCAAATCAAAGGCACCAGTAACAAGACTTCAGCTGATTAGATAAAGGGTTGTCCCAGCATAGCATCTGTTTCCTGGTTGCCACAGAAACCAGGCGCTCTGCAGTCTTCCATGTTTTTGAAGCCCAGAAGATTGAGGACAATTGGCTGGAGAGAATGTAGCAAAGAGACCATTGCTGGGAAAGTGACCTGGCCTAGTCACTCAGTTTGCTCATGGGTGAAGCCAGGGGGATGGACTAGATGATGTCTTAATCCCTGGACTGGTATTCAGCCTGTGTGTCCCTGTAAGATATTCCAGGCCTTAATTGAAATACTTTCCTACTGGTGGGTAGATGGCTGCTCGCATACTTCCCTGAAGGGCTCCCCTGCCACCTCACTCTCCAGACACTTCTGTCCTTTCTCATTCCTCCCGGATCTCCCAGATAGGGCAACAAAGGGCTAAAGCCTGACTCAGCAGGGGACTGCCAGACCCAACCCAACCCTGTAGACTTGGTAAGTCCCTGACATGCCCACCCTGCTCAGGCCCCCACCATAATCGGCAATCCAGCCTCCTTGAGTCCACAATGGAATATGGGGGTGGCCCTCTTTGGAGGGTTTGGCTGGATGGGAAGATGAAGAGTTGCTGAGGCCCGAAATTACCCAGCTGGCTGCGCAGACTGTGTCTCCATCTCTGCACCCGTGTGCTGCTCAGGCAAGGCCTGCGAAAGCAGGAAAAGGCACGATCCACAGGGACAGGCTTGCAGTCAGCAGCCGAGGAGAGGCGAACACATCTGAGCTGGACGATCCATGGCTCAGTGGATGTTCCTCTCTGAGGGCTGAGTTTAAGCTGCTCGCTCACATGTCTTTAGTTGACCCAGGCCGTGGCCAATGCATCTCAAACTCAAGGCTACGATTGGAGATAAAGGTAAGGTTTGTATCAAAATTCAAGCTGCAGGAAGGGATTTGAAGCTCAAGTCCACAGAAATGTACCTGAAGACTCAGAGAATTAACTAGATCCACTTTTCCTTGCTTTTACATTCTCTTTGGTACTTGTACTGAAGGCTGAACCCTGACTTGATATCTTAGTGTTGGGGTACAATGCTTTGCAGTCTGCACAGGACTCTCATGGGCACAACTGTATTCACTTCTCACAACAACCACACACTGGGCAGTAATAATTATTACTCACTTTACAAACAAGGAAACCAAAGAATCTCAGAGAGCTGCAATAACCTGCCCGCACTCCTTCTGAAGTCAGACCCTCAGACTTTAAATCCAATGTTTCCTATTATATTATGTTGTTTCTTAAAGTCCTTTGAACAAAGACAGGGCCCTCTTAGGGGGAAGCAGCCCTGTGAAGCTTAGTGATGTCTGTTCATTTCTTTCTCTCTTTTTTAAGATTTTTATTTACTTATTTGTCAAAGAAAGAGAGAGAACAAGCACAAGCAGGGGGAGTAGCAGGCAGAGGGAGAAGCAGACTCCCTGCTGAGCAGGGAACCCGGTATGGGACTCGAACCCAGGACCCTAGGATCATGACCTAAGCCAAAAGCAGATGCTTAACCCACTGGGCCACCCAGGCATCCCTGTCTGTTTCTTTCTGAGACAGCTAGATGAGGTGGAATTTGCAAAGAAATGTAAGACAGAGTCTCAGGCGCTTGCTGTCTTGTCGGTAAAATGATACATAGACGCATGAAACGCCTAATAAAACACACAGGAACCCATCCTTCTTTTGTTGTTAAGAACTTACTGATTTCTCAATGGGTAAGTACAGTTCATTGCAATGTTGCCTTTTCTTTTTTTTTTTTTTTTAAGATTTTATTTATTTATTCATGAGAGAGTGAGAGAGAGGCAGAGGGAGAAGCAGGCTCCCAAGGAGCAGGGAGCCCGATGCGGGGCTCGATCCCAGGACCCTGGGATCATGACCTGAGCCGAAGGCAGACGCCTAACCATCTGTTGCCTTTTCAACAGCAAGGGAAATAAACACAAAACCCAGCAGTAGAAATTCACTCGTTGGATGTGTACCCTTGAGCAAGAAGAAAGAAGAAGAGGACAGTTTTAGTTCACGGGGAAGATTTCCCAGGAGTCGGAAAGAATGCAGAAGAACAGCGCACTCTGATGGAAGCCTGCTGGGAGAGGCGACAAATTCGGGCGACACAATTTTGCTCAGCCTGCTAAGGGAAGGAATGAGGAGAAGCCTTCAGACATTCTCACATTTGTCCTCGCTTGTCTGGGTTTTCTGTGTGGATTTTCTTCTGTGGAGGAAGAAACTGAATAACTTTTCATGTAGTTACCTGGTTTTATGACTGCTTTGCCTGCCATATGTGTCAGGAGGTGAAGACATTTCTGTTCTTTCCGTGGCTGGCAGGTGAATTCCTCTTCACGGGAGGCCCATCCTCGTTGGGGAAATACTCAATGGGGCCACTCAGAGCAGATCAGTCTGGGGCGGGTTTGGGGGGACTGGTGCTGAGGCCACAAGGCCACTGGGGATGGGCGGGCAGTGCAAGGAGAAGGGGTTGTCTGCTCCCCATGGAGGGAGGGAGGTGGAGTTAGGAAATGGGTGAGCAGGAGGAGACGAGAAGATATGGGAGATGTCACGGTGTGGGGTGTGGCATCCGATGACCCCTTTGACTCCTCCCTGACACTATTAACTTCTAGAGATAATTGAATAGAAGGACTAGTTACAGAAGCCTCCAAGGGTCTGAGTTTCCAGGTTGAGAAGGAGATAAAACAGAGCACCATTTGTGAATGTAGGAGCTCAGCCTAAATCCCCAAAGCACAGGTGGTCCTAGCTGACAGCTGGGTTCCATAGTTCATCCCTTTAAGACATTTTTTTTTTAAATATCTAAACCAGTACACATTGTATGTTTTGCTAGTGTTCAAATTTGGGGTGAGCTGGTACCAGGTATCTTTTTGGTTCTCCTCAACTCAAGGCACCATGATTCTTTTTATGCTCTAAATTGCCATTTCTGAAACTCTGGTCTTTGAAGGCCCTCCAGGCGGTCTGTGGTTGCCCAAATGCAATGAGTAGGTTTTGTTCGAAGAGTATGTTCTGCTAGAGATTTGAACTCTCCATAAAAAAGGGTACAGAAATAGATATTTGATGATTATAACCACAAAGACGGTCACATGCTAAGCAGACACTTCAAATGGCATGGTTGTGGTGGTGGTGGGGTGCGTGTGTGTGTGCGTGTGTGTGTGTGTGTTCCGTGGTTGCAAGCAGAAGTTTTGAGGTGGGTGGTCCAAGGGATTCTTGCAGTGTGGTTCAGAGTCTAAAATCTCACTTGGGATGAAGTGAAGCCAAACACTTACAAGACACCAAGAAATCAAACCACTTTGTTTGAGAATCTTTAAAATCGGGATTTGAAACTGATACTTCAACTGAGAAAATATCTTGACCCTAAACCGTTGCAATTTCATTTCTGACCATAATGGAGGGATATCTTGGCCACATAACCCTCGTATCCAATTTTATTTCTAGTAGTACAAGTAGCTACTCTGCTTTGAAGTTTAGTGCTGAGCCATATTTTAGGGGATGGTTTGGGAAGATACTGGTTAGGAAATCCATCCTCAGAAAAGGTCTTTTCAAAACCTTCATTAATCTTTATCATCATCCCTATCTTCTAACTTGATTTAAAAAAAAAAAAAATAGTATGCTACCCATGGGCTCAAAACGCTGGCAAGACTGCAGACCATTCAGATAGCAAGAACTGGGGGCAGTAGAGTTTTCTTTAATCCCCAGATCATAAAAAGCAGACAAGGGTGATGAAAGAAAAAACACGGAGGACACCTTCAACAAAACGAGGTGAAAAGGAATTCCCAGGATTCCATAGGTTCAGGATATGGCTGGGTGTGCCAAAACGTGAGACAGCAGCAAGCCTGAGAGAGGACAGAAAAATTGGAAAGATCTATGAGCCAGAGGATCTATAAATTACCAGACTAACTCAGCCCTGAAAGAAGAGAGCCATGCTAGGAGAACCTCGGTGAGCAAATTGAAAATCATCCAGTAAAAAAGGCCCTGGTCAGTAAGATGGCAGCTGGGCTGTGTGGCTGTGGTGGCCTGGATCACAACCCCGTGGACACACCCATGTTCTAGTCCCTGGAACCTGTGAATGTGTTTCCTTACGTGGCAAGAGGGACTTAGTAACTGTAATTAAGTTAAGGATCTTGAGATGGGGAGGTTATCCCAGGCTATCCAGGTGGGCGCAATATAATCACAAGGGTCCTTATAGGAGGAAGGCAGAGGGATCATAGTCAGAAAGGCGATATGACAACAGAAACAGAGGTTGGAGCGACACATTTTAAAGATGGAGGAAGGGACCACAAGCCAAGAAAGCAGGTCACCTCTGGAGGCTGGAAAATGTAAAGAAGTAGACTCTCCCTCAGAGTCTCTAGAGGGAGTGGGGCACCCCCAATACCCCGATTTTAACCATGTGGAACGTATTTTGGATTTCTGACCTCAAGAATTGCAATCTACTAAGTTGGCATTTTTAGCCACCGAGTTTAGCAGTAATAGAAAACTAATACAGTAGAAACCACATCTCCCAGAATCCCCTTTCCTGTGTGTCACAGTTAGAAGCTGGCCAAAAGACAAACTCGGACAAGATGTGGGAAGTGGGAGTAAGCAAAGCAAGAACCATTTCTCTCCGACAGTCTTTGTGATAAGGTGCCCTGTAGGGTCCATCCAGGTCGGCCTCTCTCCCCTGTGCTAGGTGTCTAGCTCCTCCAGATGACAGGAAGAGCCACGGCAGCCCCAGGCCCCCCATCATATGCTTGGCTGCGAACCCACAGAAGCCATAGCTACACGGAGGCAAGAGCTTCCTAGAGATCCCCCCTACAAGTTTCCCTTCGTAGTCCTACTTCAGCATGTACATCTGGCTTTTCGGATTCTGTTGCATTCTCCTACGTATCCCGTAAGACCAGAGCCTTGAGAGGACTAGTTCAATAATGCTGGTGTTTCTCTAAGTGATTCTACCATTTGCTCTGCGATGAATGGATTTTTCTATTGTCCCACAACCTCAACAACACTTAATACGGGCTGATTCATTTTGAACAATCCATAAGCTATGTGCTGATATCTCCTTGTGGCTTTACTTTGCATTTCTCTGATAACTAATGAGGTTGGGCATCTTTCCGTATTTTTAGCGGCCTTCTGGATCCCCTTGTTTCTGAAGCACGTCTGACTTTTGCCCATTTTTCTACCAGGTTGTCTCCCCTTTCCTTACTGATTCATGATTCTTTGTATAGTCTGGATATTAGCTTTATCAGTCTTCTGTATTGCAAACATCTTATCCCAGGATGTGGCTTGCCTTTTCACTATCTTTAAAAGATTTATCAGTCTTTTTTGTGTGTGTGTGTGGTTAGTGCTTATTATGCATGCTAAAACCCAGCAATTCTACTTCTGGATGTATGCCCTAGAAAAACTCTTGCACAATTCTCCAGGTACAGGAATATTCACAGAAATGTAGAGGGAGAAACCTAGAAGCTCTGTAAGTGTCCATCGAAAGGAGTTGGGGGGTGGCTGGCTGGCTCAGTCAGTAGAGCATGTGACTCTTGATCTGCGGGTGGTGAGTTTAAGCCCCACACTAGGGGTAGGGTTTACTTGAACAAAAACAAGAGAGAGAGAGGCAAGGAATCCAGGTGGGCATGTCCCTACACAGTAATGAACTACGAACCCATGTGTCCATATAGATTTGTCTCAAAAGCCTACAGTTAACTGAAAAAAAAAAATTTCTTTTATTAAAAATTTAAAATCAGCCCATTATTATTTGGGGATTAAAAAGAATACCAGAAACCCAGAGGTGTTAAGCTCTAAAGAGAAGGAAGGGGGCGATTCCTACAAACCTCAGGATCATGGTTACCTCTGGAGGGAGGGGATGCGAGGTGAGACCCGCACTCAGGGGCTTCTAAGGGGCTGGCGACACTCTACGTTTCAACCTAGCAGGTGTGGGCACAGCTCTTCCCTTTATTCTTCTTCGTTGAAATGAACATATGTTTTAGATAGTCATTGTTACGCGATCTATTTTCCCAATAAAACATTTGAACGGGTAGATTCTCCGACAATCATATTTGTCGTCCTGGGTTAAGGTCGCTGAAGACAAGAGAAGATTCAGAATAGTTTAGAATGCCAGCTGTGGAGCTGTCTCATCAGAGTCAGGCGGCCTGGGGTTAAAACTACAGTCTGCCACCCCCCCCCCCGCCCCCCCCCGCTACTGAATCAGAATGTCCCGCGAAGGTTTGGGAGCACCCAGTCCCCCACCGTACTCAGCCTTAGGAGTGGCTCCTTACTGCCCTCTCGTGGCCAGTTTTCCCACCCAAACTGAGCACAGTAAACCAGCCCAGATGGGCAAGGGTGCAAACTCTGTCTTGGGATCAGTGGTCTGTCCAGGCTTGGTGGCAGCTCTAAGGACTTGTACAATTGAACTAGATGCCAAAACACAGTATCTGGGGCCCACCAGCTTGTCTAGTATTTCTTTCTGAAGTCCTAGTGCTCTAGCCCGGCTTACTTGCCTATAACGTAATCCATGCTCCTCCTCACAGAGATGATCTCATGGACCCAAAGACTCCTCCTACCTGCTCCAGACCCTCTTGAGGCTTGGTTCTCCCTGCCCGTGGAGATGCCCAACTCTGTATCCTGCCTCCCCACCTGGACTCACCATCTGCACACGCCTGCCCAAATTACTGGGTCTCCTTTTCTGCCTGAACAAACATCTGGTCTAACTAGACCCCTCCCTGATCCTGGGCTCTCCTGCACCCTTCTCTCCTGCCTTGGCTTCCACAAGGCCAGAGCTATTAAGAGGGAAAGAATCAAAAGCCACAGAGAAATGCAGCCCTGAGGCAGATGAATGCTCTGAGGCTGCTTGAACTCGGTGTCTTGCTACTTCGTCTTCCCCACCCTTCTCTTCCTCAATCGGTCTGAGTTTCTGATTCCTGACGTGAAGCTTGGAACGGGCAGGTTCGTTCAGAAACATCATAGAATTGGTGTCGCTCAAAGGAAGAGCCTGGACCAGACCCCAGGGGCAGAATCCAAGGGTGTAGAGTCCCCGCTCACTTTGCCCCATCTCTGTCCCCAGATTAGACCCCTTTAGGATCCTGAGTTTTCTGTACATGCTTATCGACCCCTCTTGAGTGAATAAGTTCTTGCTTCATCCCCAGGAGCTAATAACCTGCCCAATGGAAGGTGGTGTAATATAATAATTAAAAATGAATTTAGAATAGGAATTGGATTGTAATCTCTGCCTGCTTATATGCTTGGTAGTCTTAGGACATTGTTTTAACATTTCTAAACCTCGATTTCCTCCCCTGTATAATGAGGATAATAATATTTAACTCGAAGTTTGTTGTGATTATCGAATGAGACAGCATGAAAAAAAATGCTTATCACATTTCGTACACATGGAAGTACTTAAAAAATATATTTGTTATTATTTATTATGAAGTCCAGGCCTGTTAAGACTCAATGGGCTGTATTTTAGGGGCAGAGTCGTTTGGAGCCCTCGGAAGCATCCGTTGCCCAAAGGCTCCTCTTGGAACAGCCTGGAAGAGGGTCCAGTGTGACTCCATCCTTCCTGTTTTCTCCAAACCCCATCAGGGCCCTGGCCCAGGAGCCGGATTCGAACCCTCAGCCCAGGGATCACCTGCTCTTCCTGTCTGTTAGTCAGGTAGGCCACAACCCTGCTCCATCGGGAGAGGGAGCCCTCTTTCTGTGTGCTCTCCCTCTGGACTGCTCCTTCCCCTTCTGGCCTTCGCCTCACCAACACTTTGACCAGATACAGTTTTTCCCACATCCATCTGTTGTCACTCAGAGTCTGGGGACTAAGGCTTCCGGGTCCAGAGAACACTGTGCTTCCTAATCCGGTGTCACATCGTTACAAGCTTTGGATGCAACAGTTGACTCCCTCAAAGCAGCTCTTCAAAGCACCCCAGGGGAAGAAAACAAACAAACAAAAAAGCAAAAAACATGTGATGTGCTTGATAACGCTCAGCTGTGAAGCCCTCTGCGTGCGCCCACGTCAGCACGCCTAGCCGACCTCCGCTCCGACCCTCCACCCCGCCTTGCTCACTCAGTGCTCTCTTCCTCCTGCCCTCCCAGCCAAATCTCTGGGGTGAGGAGCACGGAGCCTCCCTGGGCTGCTCCTACTTGAAGGTGGCAGTCCAGGCCTGTGAGATGGCCCATTCCTAGGGATGACGGAATTGACCAGAATGCACACCCGAAGCAGCCTCCACCTGGCTCACTGGGGATATTTCCTTAAGTCATCCCTCTGTTCTCTAGGACACAGAGCCTGGCGTGTTATTGAGAACACCGTGAGCACACTCGCCTCGCTTCTAACCACAAAATAAACTCCTTGTTCGTTGTTAGACCTAGAGGACACCAGAACCCTCATAGCAACTATGTGACCTGAGTTATGGGTCCAACTCTGCACTTACCGGCTAGATGACCCTGCTAAGTTATTTTCCCCTCTCTGGGTTCATCTGACAGATGAAGGGGGTGGGCTGGTTGGTCTCAGAGGCCTCTTCCAGCTCTGATGGGTCACTAGCAGGTTCACCAAGGCACAAGATAGTCACACCTGCTCTTTCTGGAGCACTGTCCTTCCAAGAAGCTCCAGGCATTCGGACGGAGGGGTCTGTCCACTTTGGTCCTCCATACAACTTCAAGGCTAGGTCCTTGACTCATCAATGACATCGATCCTTTAAGGTGACTTGCTTGAAGCCACAAAGTAAATCAATGTCAGAGGCAGAACAGCCTCTCAGCTCTCCCTCCCAGCTTTACTCCATCAAGCCAGCCCAAGACAATAACAGGCCCTGCCAGTACCACCCTCAGAAAAATTCCTCCTAGCTCTACATCCATGCAAAAACTTCTTTCTAACTTAAATTTTAACCTTCAGGATGGTGTGTTACTTAACATAGATGATCATCATGCAAAACTCTTCCTTTAACCTGCATGAAAGAATATTTAGAAATTGTGAAACTATATCCATCAGCTTTTTCTTTACATGCTTTGTCCTTTAAAACACAAGAACTTCAGTTTCAATACACAGCCCCCACGCCACTCAGGGCCTGGCGGGTGCTGATTCGTGGGGAGACTCGGTATTTGTTTCAGAAGCTGAATGCTTTATAGGCACAGCTCCCTGGCACAAAACCCCACACTGACTCAGCAGAGGATTGAATCCCCACAGACCAGTCAGGCTCCCAGGAGGAAAATCACTGAAAGCAAACATTTTTTTCCCCCAGGGCAACATTATCTTATCTCTGACTTTGTTCCCTTATCTAAGAGGAGAGGATCGAATTCTTCCTGCTTTCCCAGAGCCCTGTTTGCGCTGTTGGAAGCAAGGCTGATTTCTAATTTCCCTCTATGATAATTGCAACTGGCACGAAACTGTGTTAAGGGAAAGTAGGGATTTGGAAAATCTCATGGTCAGGAAGTCTCTCTTTAGATATCTGTGCTTTATTGTGTCACCATTATTTTTATGAATAGGCTGGCTTGTCCCAGAAAGTTCTGCGACCTCACCCAGGTAGGAGAGTGGGCAAGAGTTTCTGAAACCCCTAGGGATGGAGGTGGGGAGCAGAGCGCTGGGAGGGCCAGAGAACAGAAAAAGCTTATGGTTGGGACCCAAAAGAAACAAAATGCTAGACCTTGAAACCAAAGGCCAGGGACACCAGCAGCTGAAGGCAGAGCCTGAACCCAAGGACGGAGTGGAGGTCGGGGTTGGAGCTGGGGGCGGGGGGGTGGGGGTGCGGAAACAAGCTCTCTGGCATGAGAAGCGAATGGCCACACTGGCAAGGTGCCAGGATGATACATGAGCCTCCCCAAGAGCTTAGCGCACCCTCAGGGAGAAGGAGAGAAGGGGCATCAGGGTGGAAGATTCCCAGACTTAAAATCTAGAAGTAGCTGAGTTACCTTGAGTAGGTGATTTTGGTCTCTTCCATTGCATTGCTAGCCAGGATGAAAAGATCCTCCACTGAGTTCAGTTACAGATTAGTAGAGCAAGTTGACATTTCTGCATGTTTGAATCTTACAACTGAAAGTCTTATCTGCTCTACTAGCAATATGTTGTTTTACTAAAGGATGTCATCTCTATAAGAATGCACTGACTCCCTAACTCCCACAGTTTGTGAAGGTAAAAGCCAGAATCTTTTTTTTCTTTTTTTAAAGTGCCATTAGACATGGAGCACCTCCTCAAATGTTTCATGTCCAACCGGAAATTTGTTTATACGTATACAAAGGAAAAACAGTAAAAGCTGGTTTTGTATGAATACAGATGTGATTTATACAAAACACAGCTCCTTCTTGATCTGCTATATTTTTAGACCTCTGTTAATTATGTTTTTGGCAACATAATATGTTGGAACACATTCTCCTTTTCCACACAGTCATTGCTCCTTCAAGTGCGAAAGCACGTGAGCAGGAGAGCAGGCTCATGATCAGGCGCCCTGTTCCCTAAAGTGAGTTAACTGGCCAGTATTACTCTCAGGAGATAGGAAATATCTGGGCCTGAGCTATTCTAATACGAAGCCAGGTTTAGAAATCTGACTCACTTGTATTGAAACATCTAAATAGAGACGCCAGATCTGTTCATGAAGCACTTTTGTGGGTGTTTGCTCACCCACAGGTTTCTTTGCACAATAGCCTTCCTATTCTGGCTGTTTGACAGAGTCTACCTGCTACAGCAGAGGTGCAAATGACAGTTACTTGTTTTTCTAAAACAGCTCCCTTTCACGATGGCATGGGTATGAGCAGCTGTGGCCATGGAGACATAAGGAATATCTGCGGGAAATTTTCCTTAATCATAAAAAGAAAGAGATGCAGGAGGATAGCCTTCTTCTTCCCTCCGGCCTTTAGAAGCCCTTGTGAGAGGGTATGATTCCTGGAGCTGTGGCAGCCGTCTTGCAACGTGAGGATGCAGGCCTAGGATGAAAGTCAATATGCTGTGGGTTGCAGCCTGGAAATATGGGAAGTGTCTGGCTCCTAATGATACTGTTGAGACGCTGACTCAGTTAGGCCTACAGACTTTTTGAGATGTGAGATAAGAAAAACCTTAAACGTTTAAGACATGTCAAGTTGGTTTTCTATTACTTGCAGCCAAGCAAGACATTAAAAGTCATAGGAAAGAGAACTAATTTCCATAAGCTGTGAAAATAGAATAAAAATATTTTAGTCTGTGCTCTAATTTTCCTGCTGTGATTCTCTGGGTTTAGTGTTAGAGTCTTCTTCCCCTTCCGCTCCATCCCATCCTCCAGAGGTAAATGCTTCATTCTCTCTGGGGGTCCACAAGCCCGACTCCCAGCTCCCCTGTCCTCTCAGTACCAAACCCCTCAGTGCCTTGCCTCCCATTCTGGATCTGTTCCTGCTAGGGGTTTCTCCGGCGCTCTGTTTGCAGTGCTTTTAGATGGCTCTTGCATAGTACCACGACAAACCAAATAAATGACTTCCTTATTATCCTGGATATTTGGATATTGTAAACACACATGAGCACAGAGTGGAGAGCTTCTCTACTATTTTTTGTGACCCCATCACCACCTAGATTTTCATTCTTTGTTTTCTTCTTCCTTCCACAACTCTTAAAGATATTCCCTGTGTATTCCCTTTAATGATCTAATTGATGATCTCAAAAAGTAGTCTAATAAGTGCCTTAAGCCATAGTGTACAGGATAAACAAAAAGTATCAAGAGGCATAGTCCCTTTGAGTTGGAATCCTGAGAATGGTAACCAATGTGGGCCATTTTTTATCCTTTCTTATCTTTGTGCTCTCTCTCTCTTTCTCTTTTTCTCACTCACAGGAGAAAGTGCAAGAAGAACCTCTAATGAAGCACTCGATTTCCCAAATCTGAATTTCATTTGGTTTCTTTTGCATAAAATACCAAAAATGAATAAAGAACAGATTTAACAGTGGTTCCTCCAGTATAAGGCTGCCTGACCTCATTTTTACTTTAGAAATTCAGCAGATCACCATCCCTACTTCTACAAGCAAAGTTTCTCAAAGGGTGGTCCATGCGACATCAAGTCAGAATAATATTTTGAAATGCAAATTCCTGGGCCCCATCTCAGAGCTAAGAATCTGAAGTCTTGGTGGTCGGAGAATCTATTAAAGAAGCAAGCAACCCAGATGATGTATATGCACATAAATATCCCAATCTTTCAGTTTACCATTTTAATTATAAATGCTACCTAAAAGATTTAGTGGGCTTTGCAAAGCAGAAACCAGTGACAGTAAACCTTGTTGAAGTATACGTATATTTAGAAAGAATTATAAACACTGGATAGTATAATCCTGATGAGAAAAGTAGGTTGATAAACAGAGTTAGCTTTAGGCAAAATTTAGGTCTTTGAGGTGAGGTCAAAAAATTCCATTTAATTTTGGAAACTTGAGTTCTCCTTTCTCAGCTTCCCTCCAATTCCATATTCCATGACCAAATGGGCCTTTCTCTTCTGTAACCTACCTTACCTGGCATTAACCAATTAAAAAAAAATTTTTTTAAACAATCACGTAGGCTGGTTACATATGTGTAAACTTGTCAAAACTTCAGGTTGAAAAGTAAAGAATTCAGATGCCAAGGCATTTTAATTTACCCATCAATCTATTTATTCATTCAAGATATATATTAGCGAATGTCAAGTTTTGAGGGTAGAAAATGAATAAGACATGGCCCATGGTTTTAAGAAAAATTATCTAAACTTAGAAATTAAGAACTCACATCACATTCTTTTGATGTTTGGGCATTGCTTAACAAGACTGCCCGCGGAGTATTTAATTCTTTAGAAAAATGTACGCGTGTTTGACTGGCTACTCACTGTTAATTAAGGGCTTAGATTCCATGATGTGACATGTAACTTCCAGACCTACCGGCACCTGGTGAGGGCGGGAGGGGGGCGTGAATATATTAAACATCTTACAACAAATAATTCTCTAGTGCCAAAAGTCAAAGTCGGCGGGACTGAAGTTGGAAAACCCTGTTCCAAAGAGCCTCAAAGGCAATAATTTGGGAAATCAGGAGACCTTTGTCCCCTTCGTGAGAGCAGTTTGAGTGGTTTCTGCCCTGGGCTGATAAATGGTTGGGGAAGCAGGAAGTGAAGACTTTCAGTGGGAAATTTTCTCTTAGAGTTTCTGGTAGTGTCTGGTGTGAGATAAGGGAGAAACACCAGAGGGGAGGCAGGGTTAAGAAGCTTTCTTAGGAAGGATAATCGGTGGAAGTATTTAAAAATATTTGGATCAATTGAAATTTTCATTTTTCCTTTAGACATTTGATGCCTTTGAAGCCCTAACCTAAGCCACAGTGGCAATGATAGCATGTTGTTGAAAGATCCTTACAGTTTTTACACGTTAAAAAGGGTAGAAAATAATGCTACTTATTTTTGGTCATGTCTTCACAACCGCAAATATTTAGCAAAAGAAAAGAATAGAAGTGCCTTTATGTTGAAAGTTGGATTCTCATAATTAATTATTTTTTTGAAATTACTGTCGCTCTGTAAAGTTGTATTGCATTTTTCTATGTGAATATCTACATGATTAAAATTAGTTTAACAGTCTTTCATTTATTAAATACAGACACCGCTTGAGTTATACTTCTTATACCATGAGTGACTAGCCAGTCATTACGTCTAGAAGGAAAGTTCCTCCTAGTGTCCTTCTGTTTGAGAAATGTGAGTTTTCCATTACAGAGAGAGAGAGAGAGAGAGAGAAAGAGAGTGTAAATGTCATTACAGTTGGAATTGTCTTTATTATTATTTATTTATTTATTTATTTTATTTTTTTAAGGAGCATGGAACAGTTGTTTTTTCTCAGTTGAGAAATCAAAGAGCCCTGTGGCTAAACGGATAGTTCTTTCCTTGCTAGAAAACTCAGCAGAGGCTGTGGTTGGAGGTAAGATGAATTTTTTTTTTTTTTAATTAGTTGGTAAGCAGATGCCATAGCTGGGAGATGGGGTCTCTCTTTTCATTGGACAGCTATTAGCTGCTGCAACCAGCAGGCACAAGTCCACTTTTTTTTTCCCCTAAGCGGAAACAGCTAAGGCCGTAGCTATAGATGGGTGATATCCTGAAATCAACAGTTCTGAGAATCCAGCTGAAACCATATAGTATGTTTTCGTATAGATTATGAAGCATTTTATGGGATTACCTAGAAAACAAACCACAATTTATAGCATGATTTTCATAAGATATATTCCAGGTTCCAAACAAACTATAATTATTTTGGATCCTAATACCTATGGGTTAGTCACTTGCTTTATGAGGCAAGCTTTCTTCTAAAATCATTACAGTGGTGAGTTTCAATTTCCTTCTTTTTCTAGATTCACTTTTCTATGTGTCTTAAGTATGATGATGGGAGTATAATTTTTATAAAATGGAAAAGGTTTTAACAATGGTTGGTGAATTAATGTGTCTCTATTGGGACGCAAGAGTGGATTCTTCCTATAGATTTATTTGCATACAAGAGGCTGTCTCGACTGAACAATTTTTTGAAAGAGATCTGCTGCTAAGTAGAAAATAACTTGTCTTTCTATAGTCTGAGGATAGTGGGTCTGGGAAACTGCTAACCTAAATTTTCTCCAGCAGAACCTTGTACAAAATTGACTTACTACCCAAGTTCAAAATGAAATCTTTTGTTCTACTTATGTATAATTGAAACTATCCCGGTATTTTAACTAATTTGTACATACATGTATTGTAACAATATTTTGCCTAACTGATGAACATTTGACTTTATTTTGAACCTGCCACAAGGAAACTGACCTTGGCTTGTGAAGTTGACATACAAATCATCAAGAATGTCCCTGAACATTTTCTCTCAAGATGAAGAAAACATGCAGAAGGGAGGGGCAAGATTCCTCTTTACTGTGAATCTGTTGAGTTCCATTTTCGAGTGTATCCAAGGGCTGTGCTTTGAACAGGCTGCCTACAGGAAACCAGAGTAAGAATGTGACTTAGAAAGCCTTCTGCAATTACTGAAGAAATTTCATTCCTATCTTCAAGTGTCCCAGAAAAACTGCTGATCATCAAGCAAGGTTGGTATCAATCAGGCAAAGTATATGCCTTTCTGAAAATGACTGTTTCTTCACTGAACAAAAACTTAATTTTTCTAGCCAAACAGGAAGTTTCTAATAAGAATTCCATATTTCAATTATGTCATCATATTTTTAATAAATGGTTTCAACATTGGATTGCTAAGTAGTATTACATAAATATTGTTGCTAATTTTTCTTTCCTATGTAGTTTTCTAAGATACCATTTAAGTTTTATTCGGCACAGGAATACTGGATCAACTATTTTATTGTATTTAAGTGATTAATAGTTTATTCACTAATTACTTAGTCTTGTGGAAACAGTTAATAAACTTACTTCTATGCCTTTTCCAAAGAAAGCATTTTTCCCTCAGAGGGTCCAATTTAGTCATAGTAATTTCAGAGTAATTTCATAATTTGGGGGGTAATTTTCTTGTGTTCTGGGGGTCCCCTAGAAGTAAAAATGCCCCCCAAACACCCCACTTGCATTAGACACAGTGTTATTTTTCCTCTTTTCCCCACGTCTATTCCTAGCCTAACCTGAACATGCTAGATCCACCATAATTCTGTATGTACCCTGTGGCTTACAGATAATGGTTAACCCCTCGAGAGATGCTCCCCATGGGGTAGAGTGCTCTGACCTGGATATTCAGGCCCTCTTGTAAGAGGAGCAGTGAAGGCTGAACCCCATTATTAACTGACTTGGGAGATGCAGACAGGACAATATCACCTGCAGACTTCTGGGATGTGCTTATGAGAGGTGTTCTGATGAGCCTCCTTCGAATGTTCTATCAGGCATCAGGATGGCCGGCCTCACAGGGTGTGGTTGAGAGGAAAGGCTTGTAGTCAAGGCTAGGTTTGATTATTGCTTCTAAAACTGACTATGTGACTGGGGCCAAGTTTCTTCACCTCGGCAAGCCTCCGCTTCCTTACCCGAAACATTACTTGTCTCACTGGACTGCTGGGACAATGGAATAAGATGATTCACATCTGAAGAAGGAAGCAGGAATGGAGTGAGTGTAAGACGCAATCAGTACTTTTGCCATGGCCATTGTTCCTGTTGGCTCTCCTCTGGTCTCCAGGTCTGATCTGGGAAACTTGGAGCTTCAGTCATGCTGACTGGCTCCTCCATGTTGCTCTTTGTGCAGCCAGCCATGGACCTCTCTCCCTCTTCATGGTGGGTGTGTTCTTAATTTTAAAATAATGTCTTCAGTTATTTAGCAACAAAATACTTCCTTGACCCCGGCCTGGAGAAGAAGGTAGGTGTTGCTGTTTTGAGGTAGGAGTTGGTGGTGACATGGTGGCACTTATTATATTTACAGCTCAACCTACAGTTCACAGAAATTCAGGTTGTAAATTAGAAGACTCCAAGAGCAAAAATATAATAGATTAGAATGTAAATGGCACTGTCTGACCATCACCAATTCCTGAGCCTTAAAGTAAAATCCAGATCAAATTTCTAAGACAAAAGAAGAGTATAGCTTCTCAAGCGAAATGGAGGCAAAACCCTTGATTGCCTTCTAACTAAACAGTTTCTTCACCCTTAATGGTCTGTTCCCTGAGTAAGTTGATAGGTGATAAAAAGATCTGGAAATAATTATACAAGGAAATATAAGAATAGTTAACTATAGAGTAGATTGATAACTGTTACAGGACTAAAACCAATTGGTCATTCAATTGCTTCCTGGAAACAAAACCACTTAGATAAAACCCAAGAAATAAAAAAATAAAACAAAACAAAAAAACCCCTGATAAACCCATAACACACGCTTTACCACAGGAAGGACTACGAAGTTCTTAATGCTTTTCTCTTGACTATACATATCACTTTCAAAAATTTTTTTTTCAAAATATTTATTTAACACTGAATGTGTGCACTGCGCCAGGCACTGGGGATACCAAGATAGATACTTCCTTGCCTTGAAGAGGGTCCCAATCTCAAGGACCCGATAGTCACTGACGAAGTAGTAATAACACAGTGTACAAGAGAGAGGTGTCTGCAAGGCAGCAGGGAGGGGTTTTGTGTTTGTTCAATCCTTATCTTTCCACAAAAGTTTTGATGGGGGCATGGATGGATACATATTTTGGGGAGGAGAAAAATGTACAGAGCAGCTTCTCAAGGGAAACAGGTTAAACTGGATGAATTGGTTTTGACAAGCGGTAAACAGTAGGGCATTCCAGGCACAGACAGCATCCTGAAGAGCACACAGAGATGGAAAATCTGTGGCTTATGGAAAGATGATAAGGCAGTTTGGCTATAGCTGAAGTATAGGATGATGCCTGGTAGGGAAAAGCTGGAGAAGCAGGTGAGGGCAAACTGTGAAGGGCCAGATCATTGTAGCACTGTGCTAGTTGTGACGGAGAAAAGTGTCTTAATCAGTTCCAGCTGCTATAACAAATTACCATAGGCTGGGCGGCTTAAATGACACTTATTTCTCACAGCCCTGGAGGCTGGAAATCCAAGATCATGGTGCCAGGGTGGTTGGGTTCTGGTAAGTGTCCCTTTCCAGGTTGCAGACAGCTGGCTTCTCAATGTATCCTCACATGGGGTAGAAAAAGACAGCTCTGGCCTCTTAGTCTTCTTTTAAGAGCAAGAATCCTATTCACAGGGCTCCAACCTTGTAACCAAATTATCTGCCAAAGGCCCCGCCTCCAAATCGAATCACTTTGGGGATTAGGGTTTAAATATATGAACTTTGGAGGAACACAAACATTTGTCTATGGCAAACAGAAACTTTGAAACTCCTAACGGTTGCTTCCCACACCCCCCTTTAGTAGTTCCTTTGACGCTACACTCGAGTAAGGGTGGGGGAGTCATTTCTTCTTTTTTAGGTTATCCCTACAACAGTACCTGGCAAGGATTGCTCCTCTCTGGGCTGTTTAGTTTTAACTTTACCAAACGTCAATGGCTACCACTATCTCAGTTTCTACCTCTCAGATAATTTTTACTGAGCAAGGAAAAGAATCAACGATACTGGAGGCAGGGAGAGGGACCAGTGTTATGTAGGCTACAGGAGTCCGGCTATTTTACCCTACTTCCTGGACTTGAAGAACAAGTCAGTACCAGCTGCCATCTTCCTTCTGGAGCAAAGAGTTGGTAAGGCCTTGTTCTCAGCTCACACTCCCTATTTTTATTGAGGGTCTCTTCTGTGCTGTGCACTGAGGACATAGCAGTGAACAACTCAGTGGGCTGCTTCTGGAAAAGCTTAAATCGCAAGGTGCTTTAAGCTTCTTTTAAGTATTATAGAAGAGACAGTATCCAAATCGTATTTGTATCCAAATCTTATTTAAAAAAACAAAAACAAAAACCCCTACGATCACCCTGCATAACAGGTTTATAGTATATTGTATTCTGGTTAAACAAAACAAATATTAGTATTATATGGTAATATCCTTGCAAACCATAAAATGAGAGTCGAAGTGGTTTTTGGAATGGAGTGCTCTTCTACCTAGTTTGAAATCTTAGAAGTGTTAGCCTGCTGTCTTCCAAAATATAACTTTGTTTTAATAAAATGACTGTCGCTATGGCTAGGCTTAATTCTTTAATGCAGCTTGCTTAAAACTCAAAAACCACCTTATAGTCTCAAGGATCCTAGAGAATCCCCATCAGTAAATAGAATTGTATAGATGATAAAATAAGCTTTTTAATTTCTCATAAAGATTTTTTTTTATATATATAAATAGGTGTGATCCGTTTTTAATTCCATTCAGTACGTTGGTGGGTGATTTAGTAATCAAGACTAAGTTCTCTGCAAGCCTAAATTTAAAGCTCCAAGTGGGGGCAATACAGAGAGGAGTGTGTTGTTTTTGTTTGGCAGAGTTTGTTTTCATCGTACAACCCACAGAAAGTGAAGTTGGGTAAAATCTCTTATGTTAGGGATCTGAGAAGCCTGTGGTTTTCAGCTAAAGGCAACTCAGAATGGTGGGGGTATGAAGAGGTTAGGGATTTGTCATTAAAACGTGAGTTAAGGTTAAGAAACGTGGTTTCGGACACGATTAGTTATTAGTGTAAGAAGCCTGCGCCACCCTGTAGTGCAGATCAAACTTCAAGGCTGTGCCTAGGAGGGGGAACAAAGAAGGGTATACAGGGCGAGGGGTGAGTCTGGGCGCGGGAAAGAGCCAGGACCGGGGCCCCGGGGGAGACGGGCTTGAAGGGACGGCGGCATCCCGGCAACAATATGCGGTGCGGGCCGAGGCGCCGGCGGAGCGCATTCGCCTTCTGGAAGAGGTGCGCTGGGCGCCGGCCCGGGTAAGTCGAACCCCCCGCGGGAAGAGGCGGGAGCCGTAGGGCGAGCGGCCGCGAGCTCCTCCCCCGGCGCCTCCGCTCTCTGGGTCAGGACACGGCGGGCCGCGGGGCCGGACGTGGGGACCCGCGGGCTCCGGGCTGCTGTTCGCCCTCTGCCGCTCCGCTCCCGTCCGCCCGGCAGCAGGTCCCGGGTCCCCGCTCTCCGACCGCGGAGAGGCCCGCGCGGCGAGCTCAGGTGCGTGCGGAGGTGGGCAGTGGGCGGCTCGGCGGGCGGAGGCCCGACGCGCCCAGGGTGCGGAGGGCTGAGGCGGCACTTCCGGCGACCGCCGCGGCACTTCCGGCGACCGCCGCGGCACTTCCGGGTCTCGCGGGGTGGCCGCCGCCGACTCTGCGGGGCATCCTTCCGCCGGCGGGCGCCGCGTTGCGCCCTCCGGCTGGCAGAATCGGCTGGCGGTGGCTTTCCCCTGCCGGGGCAGCCCTGTCGAGCAGGCGTCTGGAAGCTTCGGTCCTGGAGCTCGCAGGTGTTTGCACTTAGGCCGCCCGTCGTGGGTGCGTGGGGAGCTGACGGTGTGCTGCCGCGGCCCGGCGGGCCCCTGCAGACCGGAGGAGTTGCAGCCGGAGACACTGGGTCGCCTCATAGCCTCCCCTCCTGGGTCTTACCTTTCAGCCTCCGGCAAACATTTGTGTTGTGTTGTGTTTTGCTCTGACTCCGATCCTCTACCTATTTTACTACAAAAGGAAGGCCAGATTTTCAGTGCCACAAACATTTGCAAATAAGCCAAACATCAGCGAGCCCTGGGTTTAAAAGAAATTATTAAACAGGGAAAATAGAACCTGATGAAATAGTATTTGAATTCACTTAGAAAGTATTAGGTTATCCAGGTCGCTGTGAGGAATCTGCCAATTCATGGTCTCAGAGGTAATCCTTTGGGAAACAAACCTCAGGCCTTGAGTGTAACCCATGATGTTCCTTTCCCCTTCTTGCAAAATTTTTCATGCATCTTCCAAGTACCAGAGTTACATTTTTATGTGCTTCCCCCTAAGATTCTGCTGATGAGTTAAATGAATATATATTGCTAGATACTGCTGAAAACATTGTAATTTGATAAAGCACAATTTCCATTTCTAAAAATTAATTTTAATGTAGAAATTTCTTTAGCGTTAACATTTTGGTGACTTATTACTTCAGTAGGATTCTTGGTTCTCATCTGCAAATAATTATGTATTAACCATTAATTTCAGATGCCAATATTTTTTATTAAAATAATGTCTCATTTTCTATCATTACTAGCACCTTACAAACGAAACTTGTAAGGGGAATAATACTTAACATTTGAATAGTCAATACATTTTTAAATTACTGTGTTTTTATACTAAAGTATAGTGTACACTAGTTTGATAATTAAACATAGAGAAGTTACATAAAAATGTAATATAACCTTTGAAATTATACTGCAGGTAAGCAAGTATTCTGATTTATTACTTTGCTAGCTACTTTTTTTTTTAAGATTTATGTATTTTTAGAGAGAGAGAGTGAGTGCAGGGGACAGGGGCAGAGGGGAGAGGGAGAGTCTTAATTAATTAAGACTCCAAGGTCAGTCTGAGGAGGGGCTCGATCTCACCACCCTGAGCTCATGACCTGAGCGGAAACCAAGAGTCTGGCACCTAACCAACTGTGCCACCCAGGTGCCCCTGCTAGTTACTATTTTTAATGAGTGGCATTTTTCAGATTGGCGGTTTAGAAGCAGGTGTATTTTATACTGATACAAAATTGAAGCATAGCTTGCTCTATTAGTCTCTGATAGTGGCTATTTAAAAGCAATACCTGCCACTGATTGATTCTAGTTTTTCCCCCAGTTGATTTTTATAGTTCTGAAATCCTGAACATCTCTGCGCAGTTCAGCATCCTCCTTCATAGCCTTAGGGATGCTTTCCGAATCTTCCTCATGCAGCAGTACATCCAGGAGTTGTCAGGGTAACAGTTTTCCTGTCCTAGTCAGATGGCCCCTGGGTAAATGACTTGACAGCTGGATGCCTGTTTGCTTATCCGCCATAGAGATAATACTAGGACCTGCCTCCAAGAGATCATTTGGAATTGGTATAATTCCTAAAGAAAAGGTTAAACAAAAATTCATGCTCCCGGCCACCTATTTAAACCTGGGGCAGTCTCAGGGATAAGATCGCCTTCCTAGGTAGACTTTGACTTCCATTTATTTACTTGATTAAATGAAAATAATTTCAAACTAGGCTATGTTTTTTCATGTAAAGTTCAAGGAAGGCCCAGCAGGAATGAGCCAAGAAAGCAATCAGAATAGGAAGATTTCTTTTAATAGACGTCTGGATCAGCATATGAACATTCTGCATTCATCGTTTTATTGACAAAAAGCCAAGAAGATGAAGTTTGATGCATGGTTATTAGATGTAATGCAAATGGAAGTCATGGGCACATAATGACTTTTCTTAATATCTGTTGCCTTTTTGCAATAATCTTTCAAAATAATTTAGTTTGGTGATAAATTTTTTTAATCAGTATACAGCTAATAATAATTACCCACAACTTCAGCTGAATTGATCCCAATCTACTGCTGGCCTGTCTCCTGTTTGGGATAGGAGAGGACGAATGGTTAGACTTACAGTTCCGTTCTACCAATTAGGTAAAAATGCTTTTTGCTTAAAAAAAATTAATTCCAGGCAAACTTCCCTGAGGTCAGGCAGGCCAGATTAAGCACACAGCCTTTCTCCTAGAATCTTTGGCTTTAGAAGAAGGGATTCTTACTCTCTTGGATATAATACTCACCAACATCTGAGGTAATTTCTGGAAAGTTACTATTTTAAAATCATTCATCCTTCTCTTTTACACTGAGACCTGTAATGAAATGGAGCATCCAAATAGGATCCTCCCTGCATTCAATGCATATCCTCTAAATATATTACTTAAGGAATCTGAGAAGACATTCTCTTAGGCAAACTTCTTGGAAATAATCTTATTCACTCTCCCATGTGGCACCATTTGAAGCACCACTTTTAGTTGCTCATTTAGAGTATAAGAAACAATGGCTTGCTCAAGTATGTGGGATCATGGGATATAGACCATAGGAAGGTACGTTTCAGGTATACAACTGAATTCAGAATTCCCATCTTTCCAGTGCTCCTTCCCCTGTTCTCACGCTCAGCTGTTTATTTTGTTTCCTAGTTCACTTGGAACAATGAAGCAACCACAGAGAACTTTCATAAGCTCCCACTGTCACATCTACCCACCTTCCTGAATCTGCTCACATAATCTGCCTTTTCTTTCATTCCTATGAATGAACAGTTTGTGTTTCCATCAAAGGTCAACGTCTGTGCCTGTGTACTGCAGACCATCCGTCCCTCTGCCTTCTCAAGTTTACTGCTGCAGTGATTTTCTGATCTTTTACTTCATCATTTTATCTTCCTTTTTAAAAAAAATTGGATCTTGTCCATGCCCAAATAGAAATGCTATTATTTCTCCATCTTTTTGGCACCATTTTCCAATATAGTCATGACATCATTTCTTCTCTCCTTCCTTGCTGTTTGCCCGTTTGTTCTTTTTTCTCCCTCTTCTGACTTCTTTTGGACTAGTTGAATATCTTTACTATTACATTTTTATCTCCACTCTTGACTTATTATTTATACCTTTATGGAGTTTTTTAAACTGTTCTTGTTTGTTTAGTGTTTGCCCTTGGATTTACAACCGTACATCTTTAACTTACTATTATGACACTGCATTATAATCCAAGACCCTTAAAACAGGAGGTCCTATTTTATCCCCTCCCATACTTTGGGCTATTGTTGTCCTCAGTTTTTACTTCTACATATGTTATAAACGCCATAATTGGTTAATACCATTTTTGCTATAATAAGTGAATGTTTTATAAAGGAATCTTAAAGTGAGAAAATTGACTTTAATATTCACTCTCATATTTGCCATTACTGATGTAATTCATCTTCTGTGTAGATTTAGGTTTCTATCTGTTATCATTTTCCTTCTACCTGAAGAACCTCTGTTAGCATTTCTTGTAGTGTGTGTCTGATGGCAATGAATTCTCTCAACTTTTCTTTGTCAAAAAAGTATTTGTTTGGGATGCCTAGGTGGCTCAGTCGTTAAGCGTCTGCCTTGGATTCAGGTCATGATCCCGGGGTCCTGGGATCGAGTCCGGCATTGGCCCCTTGCTCAGCCGGGAGTCTGCTTCTCCCTCCGCCTGCTTGTGCACTCTCTCTCTCTCTGACAAATAAATAAATAAAATCTTTAAAAAAAAATAACCACTTTAAAAAGTTTTTGTTTTACCCTCATTTTTGGAAAATATTTCACTGGGTATAGAAATGTAAGTTGACAGTTTCTTCCAGTACTTTTAAAGATGACACTCCATTGGTTTTTTTTTTTTTGCCTGAATAGTTTCTAAGGTGATTCACTGAGACAACGTGTGTTGTAATCTCATCCTTTTTTATCTGTAAACATGATGTCATTTTTCCCCACTGACTACTTTTAAGATTCCTTCTTTATCACTGGTTTTCAGTGTTTTTGTCTAATTTGGAAATTTTTTGGCCATTTTTCTTTCAAATACTTTGTATACCCCTTTTTCGTCCCTTTAACTTGAACTATATATGTTTTAGACTGCTCGATATTGCCATAGGCTGTGCTTGGCTTTTCATTTTTTTGTTTCTTAGTCTTAATATGTGTGTGTGGTGTATGTATATACACATAGTTTTTAATTTTTAAAAATTTTTTAAATTTAAAAATTTTTAAATTTTTTCATTTCTGTGTTTCATTTTATATGGTGTCTTAGTCCATTGGAGCTGTTGTAACAAAATACCATAGACTGAGTGGCAACAGAAGATTTATTACAGAACAACAGAAATTTATATCTCACATTTCTAAACCCAGGAAATCCAGGATCAAGGCACTGGCAGATTCATTGTCTTATGAAGGCCAATTGGTTCATAGATGGCACCCTCTCCTTATAACTTTACAAGGTGGAAGGGTGGAGGGGTATCTGGGGGTTCTGTTTTATGAGTGCCCTAATCTCATTTATGAAGACTGCCTCCTGAAGTCCCCACCTCCTAACAGTATTACCGTGGGAATTAAGATCTCAACATATGGATCTAGAGAGGACACAAACATTTAGTCTTTAGTAGATGGTTTCTGTTGCTTTGTCTTTAGGTTTGCTGACTTTTTTCTCCACAATGCTTTTTCTTCTATTAATCTCATTCAATAAAATTTTATTTCAGATATTTTATTTTTCATCTCCAGAAGTTCTATTTGGTTCTGCTTAATACCTTCTATTTCTCTCATCATGTTTATGTGTTTCTTTAACATATTTTTAATATTTATATTAAATAGTGAACATATTTGTAATAGTTGTTTTAACATCTGTCTGCTAATTACATCATCTCTGTCATTTTCCTGCTTCTTTATGTATTGAGTAATTTTTGATTGGATGATCAACACTGCAATTTTATGTCATTGCGTTCTGAACTTTTTCAATTCCTTTAAAGAGTTTTGGACTTTCTCTTGGATGCAGTTAAATTATTTGTGAATTAGTTTGATCCTTTGGAGGCTCGTTTTTAATCTGTTTTAGAGTAAGTCTAAATAGATCTTAACTCTAGGGTTAATTAGGCCTCATTTCCAAGGCATTACCCCTCTGAGATCTCTACTGAAAGCCTCAGATATTTGGTAAACACTCTCTACTCTGGCTGGGGGGAATTTGTATAATCTTTAGGAATAGTTAGGTTGATAGATTCCTGGAAATTGTTCATTTGCCTGTCCTGATGGGGTTTGACTATGCATGTTCAGACTGGTGTTTGCAAAGTACTGGATATTGATGGGAAGATAATTTGGGGAACTTCAAAGTGTGTAAAGAAGCCGCACTATATTTTATTCTAAACACAGAAGTTTATTACAGTACTAACATACTTACTGCCATTTTAAAGTCTTGGAAGGAAAAGGACTTTATATTATTATAAATATATTTACATTATATTATTATATTTTATATACTTATTTATATAATATATATTTGTATATAATATATGTTTATTTAATAATATATTATGAATTATATTATATTATACTATTGTTTTCCATTAATGGTCTTCTGATTTTAAGAACAGAGATAAACAATAAAACTTGTGAAGATGGGATATACCAAAGAAAAATTATGGTGCATTTAGTCAGAGTAGCTGAGTTTATGTGGAATTAGGCAGGCTAACGCTTGAGCCTTGAACGTAAAACAGTGAAAGTTCAGATGGAAAGAAGAGTCAAAGAAAGGACATTTTTGCTACTTTAAAAAAGAGGAAAACTTGAAAGAAAATAAAAATATTAAGTCCTCAGGCAGAAATAGAAATGTAAAGAGCAGAGGCCTTCTGGGTCAAAAGAAGAAAGGAGATGAAGCCTGCATGTGTTAGCATTTTTGCTCTGCATGCTGAAAAAAAAAGAGATGAGGTGGGTTATAAACTTGCCAGAGCTCCTGATATATTTTATATTCCAAATCCTTGGGCTTTTAAAATGTTTATTACTCTAAGTATATGTGTGAACTGGGTACTAAGAAAAAGCTCCTTGGACTTCCTTAAAGATTGGGTAAGACTCAGAAATCAGCATACTAATTTTATACAGATAAAGGGTGCAAACACAGTTAAGCACAACTTGAATTCTCAAATAGCTTTTTTTTTTCAGAAATCTATAATGATGCTTTTACCACTATACATCATACTCTTTAAAAATTCAGATCAGTCATGTAGAATACAAATTCTGAATTAAAATTGAAACTTTACACTGGACTTCAGTGATATCCTTAAAGTAAATCTTTCGATGGGGCCACATACAATTTAGGGGTAAATATATTATACTTATTATTATTTATAAATTTTAGTTTATGATTTATCGTGTGTGTGTGTGTGTGTCTGTGATGTAGACTTGACTTCTCTTGATTGAGAAAGCTTTAATATTTTTGTCTTGGGCGAAGACAGAAACTACATTCATTTACATTTATGCTTTCAATTTTAGAAACAAAACCCAAGAAATGCCTCATTCCGCAAACAAAGAACTGATACTTGGCATCATGGTGGGAACTACTGGAATCAGCTTGCTTCTTTTGTGGTACCACAAGGTTCGTAAATCAAGGACAACATTGAATTTACCTAACTTTCTTTCCATGGGTAGTAAGTTTGATTCCGTGACTTTTCAAGATGAAATGTGTAATGGCCAAGGAACAGCCGCGATCTTTCAAGGAAGGCAGCTTCAGATATTGGAGAAGTTAAACGAATTACTGACAAATATGGAAGAACTCAAAGAGGAAATCAGAGTTCTTAAAGAAACCATTCCAAAGCTGGAGGGATATATACAAGGTGAACTTGGAGGGAGGATAACTGTACATAAGATAAGTCCTCAGCACAGAGGTAGAAAAAGAAGGCTTGCCACAGTTCAAAGTTCTGGAACAAGCAATAGTTCAGAGGAAGCAGAAAGTGAAGGAGGGTAAGTTTCTTGATGATGTTTCCCATGCTGAATTGATTATTTATTTCATTTTTGCTATTATTTAGGTACTTTCATTATGCATTTCCAGTTATGTATTTTGCTACAAATAAGATTAAAAAAAGAAATGATTTTTTGGCTTACATCATAATTAAAACTATATTCAATAGTGGTCTGTATTTAAGATAGTTTAGACTGCAATGACAAAAAGAATTTAAGTGACTTACTAGCACCAGGTACCATCATGTGAGTAATAAAAAAGTCATTCATTGTTTGCCAAAATGTGTAACCTATTTTTATATGTGGCAATGGTGTCACCCCTTATATAAGAACTGTACAAGAAGTGCTCTCAGCTAGAACTTTCTGTGATGACGGAAAAGGTCTAAATCTATGCAGCCAATACGGTAGCCATTAGCCACCTTAGCCATTAAGCACCTGAAATGTAGCTAGTGCAAATGAGAAACTGAATTCTTAATCTTATTTAATTGTAATTAATTTAAATAGCCATGGGACTGGTGGCTTATGGAATTGGGTAGTGAAGACCTAAAAAGATTTGAGAAGGTACAAGTGATTCAGTTTCATCCTCACCATCCTCAGTGGTAAACCTTTGAATTCTAAAACCAAGAACATAAAAAATATTCTTTTAGAAGAAAAACAAATGATTTATGAGTTTAAAAAAAACCTGTGCCCAGCTAGTGTTTCTGAGGTGTAAAATAGGCAAGTAAATAAAGAATCACTAGAGGTTCTTTAGGGCAGGGACACTGTGTTTATCTTGTTATATTCTTAACACCTTGCTCTTGTACCTAGCACAGAGTAGATGCCAATAAATATTTCACGAATGAGTGAGTGCTCTGCTAAATCACCATGGAATTGGGAGAAGAGAGGGGAAGGGAGAAGAGAGGAAACAAAGGGTAGGGATAAAAGTGTGATTTCATAGATAAAGAAATGTAAATGGTGGATCAAGTCTTTGATATCATGCTAGGACTGGAATTACTTAGCATTTTTATATGTGAACTGGAGACATAACTCTATGAAAAATCTTTCAGATAGGGAAGAGCCACAAGTGGTAGATCTAGATAACAGGAAGGTTTTAAACATTTGTGTTCCTGAACAACGACAAGTTGTAGACTGATTTTAAAATTGGCAGTAGAGTGTTTAAAAGGAATTGAAAAGAGTTCTAAATATTCCAGAACTGTAACTCTGAAAAGGCCCTGTAAATTATTAAGGGTATAGAGAACAACAGCTTTGTACTCCAATGAGGACAAAGATCCCAACACAACATTGTACATCGATGAGTTATTGAAGACCAGCAATGGTTATCATACCTTTATGTAAATCTAGGGCATTTCCTCATGAGGAATCCTGTGTGCAACTTTGGCAAGCACATCTTCAAAAGGACATAATGGAGCTAAGGACTAGCCAGAGAAGATCCCCTGACTGGGAGGAGAGATGGCAGTCCTGGTAAAGGAGTGGAGGCCAAAAGGCTGAATATGCCCTTCATCTAAAAAGACCCAGGTTAGATTGAGCACAGGCTTGTTCAAGAACTTCTAAAATTCTAGGAAGAGAGGCACCTTTCATAAGTTTACGATAAGTTTGGGACAGTCAGAGAAAGACAATTATCATATGGTTTCACTCATATGTGGAATATAGGAAATAGCTCAGAGGACAATCGGGGAAGGGAGGGAAAACTGAACGGGAAGAAATCAGAGGGGGAGACAAATGATGAGAGACTCTTAATTACAGGAAACAAACTGAGGGTTGCTGGAGGGGAGGCGGGTAGAGGGAAGGGGTAACTGGGTGATGGGCATTAAGGAGACCACGTGATGTGATGAGCACTGGGTGTTATACACAACTGATGAATTATTGAATACTACATCTGAAACTAATGATGTACTATATGTTGGCTAATTGAAATTAAAATTAAAAAAAAGATAAGTTTGGACAAATGAAAACAAGGTAACTGTGGTACTTAATTAACTTCAAGTAATGGTTATAGGCATACATTGTTTATGTGAGTTCAAGAAGGATTTGTGAAATTTATAAATAACAGTCACAGATGGCTAATAAAAACTTTTAAGATTGATGTCAGGTAAGATATTTCCCCTTCTTGCTGTATCCTGGGTGCCTTTGTTAGCAATAGAATACTAGGATAGAGGCAAGGGAGCCCTAATGACTTGGACTAGATTACGGTGAATGGCCCTTAATACAGCAGAGGGAAACTTTTTCCTATTTAGCTATACTTCAATAAAATAAACAAAACAAGCAAACAGATACTTAATGTGGATTTTTTTTGAGAGAGGAAGAAGATACAGAAAGATTTAATACCTCTTTCTAAATAAAAAAACCTAGAGACAAACTTTTTAAATAAATAATGTACTTTTTAAAAACAAGGTCTCTATAAAGTATATTTGTGTAAATTTTAGATTGCCTCTCCTGATAAACCTCCCAGGCAACAGAAATGACTGGTCATGGTAAGATACAGTCCTAGCCCCATTAACATATTTAAGTTGAGATGTATACATCTTAGTGTCCTTGACAGCAAAATTAAAACATCAAATGATAATTGCATGTTCCATATATAAAGTTTATCTTTTACCAAAGGTTCCTGGAGCTTTTGACTTCTTTTAGTAAAAAAGGTGCCAGTCACAATTTGCTGACACTGTTCTTTCTACGCAAGAAGAGGGAAGAAACGAATTATATCCTTAAGTGGTATCAAAACCTTGAGTGGGTAGATCAGTAGAACGCATTTTCTGCCAACAGTACCTTCTGCATGCCTGTCTTAGTACACAGCATCCTTGTGGATATAGGGATTTATGCCTTTTTTGGACTTAGCTAATTTCATCTACTTCATTGTGGAGGTGATGGTGCCAGAGGCTCAAATTCTCATAATGTGGCCATCAGAGGGCCTGTCAAATTTTTTCCTTTTCCTTCTTAGCACTAGTGTGAACATCTTGGAAGGCATCTGTGCTTCTTGGTAATATTATGTTTCGACGGATTTTGTTTTTGTCCCTGCTCCAAGACTTGGAGTCAGCCACTGCCTTGGCAGCATTGGTTCCTTTCAGGGAAAAATAGTACTAGACAGTAGCAGCTGGGTGTGCAGACACGTACTGTTTGTAGGCAGGATGATACCAGAGCTTGTTTGGGCCCATTTAGGGTCAGGGTAAAGAAAAATAGTTTTAAATATTTTCCACATCATGAGTTCACATTGGTGTTTTCAGCTTAAACAGAAGTCCTTCCTTATTTCTGAAAACTTTTTAGCTCATTTTCCTTTTCAAGCTGCTCACTGCTCTTTTTTCTGCCAACCTTTATCTGTATTGCTCTATCGAACCGTGGGTTTAAAAAGTTATTTAAATCACAATGTTATGTGGAGGTGCCTCAAAAAATTAAAAATAGAGCTACCCTATGACCCAGCAATTGCACTCCTGGGTATTTACCCCAAAGACACAGATGTAGTGAAAAGAAGGGCCATATGCACCCCAATGTTCATAGCAGCAATGTCTGCAATAGCCAAACTGTGGAAAGAGCCGAGATGCCCTTCAACGATGAATGGACAAAGAAGATGTGGTCCATATATACAATGGAATGTCACTCAGCCATCAGAAAGGATGAATACCCAACTTTTACATCAACATGGATGGGACTGGAGGAGATTATGCTAAGTGAAATAAGTCCAGCAGAGAAAGTCAATTATCATATGGTTTCACTTATTCGTGGAACATAAGGAATAGTATGGAGGACATTAGGAGAAGGAAGGGAAAAATGAAGGGGGGGGCAATCGGAGGGAGAGATGAACCAGGAGAGACTATGGACTCTGAGAAACAAACTGAGGGTTCTAGAGGGGAGGGGGGTGGGGGGATGGGTTAGCCCGGTGATGGGTATTAAGGAGGGCACGTACTGCATGGAGCACTGGGTGTTACATGAAAACAATGAAGCGTGGGTCACCACCACATCAAAAACTAATGATGTATTGTATGGTGACTAACATAACATAATAAAATAAAAGTTGAAAAAAAATTTTTAAAAATCACAATGTTATGTAAAGCTTTAGAAAGCTCTCTTTCAAAAGGTCGTCTTGTTCCACTTTAGATTAAAGTAATATCCCATAATAAATTCATAGTTCTTCATTTTAAGTGAGCTTTATGAAGAATAGATGTGTTTCAGGAAGGCTGGGTGGTTCAGTCCGTTAAGCGGCTGCCTTCGGCTCAGGTCATGATCTTGGGGTCCTGGGATCAAGCCCCGCATCGGGCTCCCTGCTCTGCGGGGACCCTGCTTCTCCCTCTCCCTTTGCCCCTCTCCCTGGCTCGTGCTCACTCTCTCTTTCTCTCAAATAAATAAAATCTTTAAAAAAAAAAAAGGACTAGATGTGTTTCATTATTAGATAAATCAGGGTTGTATAGAAATCCTACAGGCCTTCTTTCTTTTTTTCTTGATGTAGGTATTTTCCTTTTAGTGTTAAGTTCATATGATAGCTTCAGATAGTATCAACAGACACACAATTATTTGAAAAGAAAAACCCCACAAATCTACCCCCAAAAGAATACCAAGCCATAATACATGCCACAATACCTAGTACCTTAGATATTACTCTACAAATAGAGGATGGTGATGCCAGCAAGGCCACAGACAGAAACAGGCTTTTTGAGATTTTATTTAAAACTACTTAAATTTTAAATTTTCAGGGCACCTGATGGCACAGTCAGTTAAGCATCCAACTCTTGATTTCAGCTCAGCTTATGATCTTGGGGTTGTGAGATCGAGCCTTGCCTTGGGCTCTACGCTCAGCAGGGAGTCTGCTTGGGATTCTCTCTCTCCCTCTCCTTCTGCCCCTCCCCTGCTCGCTCACTTTTGCTCTCTCTCAAATAAATAAATAAATCCTTTAAAAAATCCTTAAATTTTCATTTCATGAGCCAAAATATAGTCTTTGCCTTTTGTTCATTTGCATTTTTTATTCTTACTATTATTTACTTCTGCCAAGTCAGTTTTACTGTTGGACTTCAATTTCTCAAGGCTTTGAAAGACAAATTCAGATATTCATGATGTGGTACTTCTGTATTCTTTCATGTTGTAGAAGAGCACATTTGCCACACAAAAAATTGTTTTCTGTTTATGATTTTTAAAAATAAAACCTTACCACATAAATGAAATTCTTTTTGTAGTCCTTTCTCTTGGAGGTAACCATTATCTTAAAGTTGGCACAGATTCTTCCTTTGAAAGTTTGAATGTTTCTCCTATATGTGTATGATTATATCAACAATGAATAAATGGTGCTTGGTTCTTAAAATTTACATAAAAGGCATTATATGGTATACAACATTTTGTAACTTGCTTTTGCATCAAATGTTTCTTTAAGATTTTTCCAGATTGACGTATATAAATTTATTTCATTCTTTTCTGTTGCTATTTTGCATTCCATTGTATGAAATGCCTTAATTTATTTCCCTATAGATGGATGTTTATTTAGGTCACCATCTTTTGGTTCTTCTAAACAATGCTTTATTGAACACCTTTATATTTTTTAGGCACATGTGGAATAATTTCAAAGTTTATACTTAGAAGTGGATGCTGAGTTATAGACCAAATATAGTGTTATGATATATTACTAAACTATTCCTCAGAGTGTGCCAGTATATGAGAATTCTTATTTTCCCATACAAATTTATATAGTTAGACTTTTTAATTTTAGGCAAACTGATGGAGATGAAGTAGTAACTAATCATTATTTCAGTTTGTATTTCCCCCGAACACTAGTAAGATTGGGCATCTCATCATAGTTTATTTGTATTTTGGTCTTCTCATCTATGAATTTCTTTTAAAAATGAAATAATAAAGGAAGGTAACACTAAGAGTTGGTGTCCTCTTTATTGATTCTCTGAGAGGGTCCACTCTATGCCAGGCACTGTGTAAGCTCTCCAGGTACATTAGGAAACAAAACAAAGTCTTCCAAGTCAAATACAGATTTTTTTAAACAATGTAACAGAATGTTAAAGAGAGATACTGTGTTCTAATTTTAACCAGAGTCTCAAAGGCCAAGAACAGAGTGACAAGGTCCAGGTCCCCTTGCATTCTAGACCCTCCTGGGCAGGACTTGCCAAAAGATGGAAGCCATTGCCAGAGTGAGCATTCACCCACCAGTAGCCTGTGAAAGGAAGCAGCTGAAGGGCTGAGAGAAGCATTTCTTCAGGGAAAGTCGTTCCTGTGCTGGGCATCCCACCAGTATGTGTATGATGCTGAATGCTGTAGGAACGGATGGCATTGCTCAGGCAGAATGTGTCGCACGGGAAGAGCGACAAGGTAGAGTGCAGAGCCTCTTGGCACCAGTACCGAGGGAGTGGGCAGAAGTGGGGTACCATGCCTTTGGTGTTCTATCTAAAAAGTCATTGCCAGACCCAAATTTATCTAGGTTTTCTCCTGTGGTGTCATCTCCGAGTTTTATAGTTTTGCATTTTATATTTAGGTCTGTGTTCCATTTTGAGTTAATGTCTGTGAAGCGTAGAAGGTCTGCATGACTGACCACTCTTTGTCTCAGCCATATGTCAGGATTGTGGGGAGAAACCCTGAGGAATGAGGTGATGTTCCCCTCCAGGACCAACAGCACATTTAGCAGATTTGCTTACTGCTTGGGGTAAGTGTAGTGGGTTCCCTAAGCTCAGCGTTCCTTTCTTTGTAACACAAATCAGTGCAAATGCAGGAGTCTCCAGGCCCTCTGTGTTGCCCTTGTGGGACCTGGAGTCTGGGAGAACCAGCACAAATATGCCAGTGATTATACTGTTGGATTTGCTGTGCGTAATAAAGTCCTCTTCTTCTGACCCAAGAACCATTTGTGAGACATTAACTGATTAAGGTATTAGCTTATATGTAGGGTAAAATTAGATCACCAAACTGACAATTATATGATGAAAATGAGAGAGCATTAGGCCTTCGAAAACTAATTTGTTCAGAGGTTTCCCAAAGAAGATTGTTAGGAATGGAACAAAATCAGAAGGTAGTAGCAGGGTATTCAGGATATCGAGAAGTAAAAAAGTTTATATTTGAGGCAGTGTTTTATGTCATTACTGGCTTGACAAACATACCTATTATATGATAGGGCTTCAAGTTGGTTTGGAAAAGGAGAGGACAATATTTCTTTTCTGATACCTCTATTACCCTTGTCTTTAAATGGATATAAGTTGTTTCAAAGAGTTAGAAACAGTAACAGAGCAGATCTCTGTAATCTGTGCATCTGGCCCACATGATCAGATGGCATGCTTTACTGCCAACATAGACAAAGCTTATCTCATTCTGGGGGGCAATGATGTTGGCTATTTAGGTTTGTTGGTTTGGTTTTTTTCCTTCTCCATATATCTTTGGACCAAAGTCTGTAATGGTGACTTTTCCATATCACTGGAGGGTATAAAAACCCAGGGTGAAGAGTGTTCATGTGAAAGTAGAATGAATTAGTAAGCCAGGGATGTGTAGGGCGGCCAGTGAGAGAGACAGTCCCAAGCAAAAGATCGTGCAGGTATTATATATGTTACTGCCTTCATGCTGTTTTCTTGTCCCTTGATTTATTGGCTGACACCTTGAACACGGTGAAGTTACAATACACATTACCCCTTCACAAGAATTGCAGCTTTTCAGAAAGGCAAGCCACAGAACAATTTCATCCGAACCTGATGTCATAAGATTCTAGAGTCTGCTGTCATCACATTCTGTGTTATTGCCATGTTAATTCCACACGCAGCTTAAGTGTTCAGTCTTCTGACCTGTTCCACCTACACAGGGCATTTTATGGCTTAAGGATGATGGCTTAGGAAGGAAGGGAGAGATTTACTTTGGATTAAATTCAATATGGGAAAATGCTTAAGGTAAGCCTTTAAAAAGAAAAGAAAAACCCCCACTGGTCCATATATTTCATGTGCTAAAGAACATTGACATGTTCATGAACCCAGCTTTAACACTTCCTTTAGTTTCCCATAATAACTAAGTATGAGGACTAGCTGGATGTTTATCTGAAGTATTCTCTCCAGAGCAGTCTTACTTCATCCATGGTTAATATTTTAAAATATATTAGTCAACAGGGCATACATTTATTCTACTTGTCTCCTTTAAATATAGTAGTTCAAGAGCCTCAAACAGATACTATGATTTACTATTTTTAAAAGAGGAAGCCTCCTCCTTTCCTTCAGGGGATATTTTCGTTCTTGTGCCTTGTAATATGTTTCCCCTGGTCTGTCTTTCTGCCTGTTTCCCTGAGTCTTTCATCTGATCTTCCCAAGGTTTAATAGATTGGGCAGGTACTGTGTAGGTAGAGATAATCTTTCAGACTCGGGCATTTTGGGAGGATACATCTATGTGACCATTAATTCCGGTGCCATAATTTTCTCATTCCCTATTGTTTCCATATTGATAAAGTGGGTATTACTCTCCAGGAGGCTTGGCAGGTCTCCACCTCTGCTCCTTATTTTTTTTCCTCATTTGACACTTTTCTCACTCTAGCCGCAGCAAACAGGACCAGAGCGTGCAACCAGATTATCCTGCAGTTCCAGTTACTTCGGACCCCCTGCAGCATGGAGCCTCTTCTTTCACTCATCGAACTCTATCTCTTGATCCTAAAAGAGCTCATCTGTCTGAAATATGTAATGTCAGTTCACGTAGTGAAAGTAAAAATTTACCTTCTTCATCAAATTTATCTACTCACTCATATTTCTCAGGAAGAAGACATTATTTACTTGCTAAACTTCAGAAAAGCTGTATTTTCCCCAACCATCAACACAGTAGAGCTAACTTTGATTCTCAAGAACAAAGAATCTTCAGTGATTTAAAATCAGACCATCTTGGCCTTAGATTCCAAAGTTTTTTCTCTGCCCCTAAACTAAGTGTAATTTCCTGTTATGAGAAAGCTAGTTTTTTTGATCTTCAATCAAGTGGTCGTAGCATCTGTATTCATCATAATACAGATGAAATTGAAATGGTTTGTGAAAACTCAAGTATTACTGGTGCTGAAAAATATCTAAGCTCTTGTTCTCCTGAATATAACATTACACATTTTATGAGTTTTGGAACAAAAGCTAATCCTTCAACCTATCCACACACCGTTGGTGGAAACACCTGTCAACACAGCACAGCAACCTTGGTTTCTCTTGCAGCTGTTCTTTCCTATACCTGTCAACAAAACGAAACTGCAACTGATATTGAAGAAAGAGGCCAATCAAGGAAAGTTTCCCTTCATCCTGTTCTCAAAGTCACCATACAGATCATTCTCCACCTGTGGTTCAGCAGCATCCCTCTCAAAGAGTAACTTCCCCTGTTTTCTGTAATGTTGGATTTTCACTTTATAAAAAAATGCTTGTCACTTTATCCCACCTCAGAAGGACATTGCTTTAGATTCCTTTGAAGATGAAAACATTGTTATTCCATCTTATGATGAAGACACATCTTCATCCAATGCAATTCATAAAATAAGGTCACCTCAGACTTTCCACTCTCTTAGAAGGGTAGCTCAAAGCAGAAAATTTTTCCACCAGGCACACTGTAGAAATCACGGCTCAGCTCTCCTAGAAGTCTCCCATCTCACTAAGCTTCACTGTCTTTTCAGAAAAAAAGACCTCCACATTGCAGTCTAAATTTAACTTTAATTGCTATGTTTTTTTGGAAAGATGGCTTATTGACATTATTGGAATTGGAAGTCAAAGGTTGTTAATCTTTTTCAGGCTTTTAACAGATTGACTACTGACATGTTGACCAGTCTCAGATTTCTGGATGATTATTGTAATATTTCTGTGGTCTGAAAAATACCATCAAGCATTGATATATAAGTCTTCTAGATGTATGACATTCTCTGAGAGTTTTAACATCTTCTTTTATCCTACTCTAGTCATTACAAACAGTATTCCTACCTATGTCACCTATAGAGGTATACGCAGCAATTTACAAATTTTCATTTGTATCAGCCTTGTTAGCTTCATTTCTCACGCCAGATAGCCTGGGGACAGATGATATTTTTACTAATACAAGGATCAAATTATAAGTAAAAAGTATTGTAATAGAAATATATAGAATATATTGAAAACAGGTATTTTAACTAAATAATTTTAATACACATTTGTGTGTGCATGTCTGAGACTTCAGAGAACTCTGAGATCAGAGGTAATAAATGCATATATTAGTCTTTATTTTTCAAAGTGAATATTTTTTAGATTTTTTCCAAAATTTTCACTTAAAAATTTTTAAATAAAAATTTTATTTTAGAGCGCCTGGGCGGCTAGTTGGTTAAGCGACTGCCTTTGGCTCAGGTCATGATCCCAGAGTCCTGGGATCAAGTCCCACATTGGGCTCCTGGCTCAGTGCATAGCATGAGCTATGCTATTTCTCTCTCTCTCTCTCTCTCAAATAAATAAATCTTTTAAAAATTTTTTATTTTAAAAAGTATCTCCCAAAACTTTATTTTTGAGTATCTTTCAATTTTTTCCCACTATATTAAACTCTATAGATATATTTATCAGAGTAACTAATGAATGAAAAAATGCATATAGACAACTAAAAATACTTAAGTTAGAATATAGTTAGTCTTTGTAGAGGAAAGAAATTGGCATTATGTTCAATTATTTATCATGATAAAATGCCTCCTAAACCTGTATCATTGGGCTAAGATATTACCTTCACTTTTGTGTTTTTCTCCAAGTTTTAGCATGTATCTTAAAAAAATTTTTTTTCTACTTCATTTTTTTAACTTGTGGTAAAATATACATCACATAAAATTTACTGTCTTAACCATTTTTAAGTTTAGTGACATTAAGTACATTCATATTGTTTTGCAACCATTATCACCATTTTTCTCCAGAACTTTTTTCCTCTTCCAAACTGAATTCTGGACCCATTAAAATCACTCCACACTCCCCCCATTCCCCCCAGCCTCTGGCAGCCACTTTTCTACTTTCGGTCTGTGTGAATTTGATTCCTCTAGGCACCTTAAAGAAGTGGAATTATGTCTTTTTGTAATGGCTGTTTCACTCAACATAACGTTCTCAAGGTTCATCTATGTGTCATAGCATGTGTCAGAGTTTCTTTTTTAAGGTTGAACAGTGTATGTATAGACCACATTTTACTTATTTATTCTTCTGTTCATGGACACTTTTGTTGCTTCTACCTTTTAGCTATTGTGAATAATGCATGAACATGGGTGTACAAATATCTCTTCAAGACCCTGTTTTTTATTCTTTTGATTGTATATCCAGAAATGGAATTACTGAATCATATGGCAATTCTATTTTTTAATTTTTTTTGAGGTACTGCCTTATTTTTTCCATAGCAGCTGCACTATTTTATGTTCCTCCAAGAGTTCATAAGGTTTCTAGTTTCTCCACATCAATGCCAACATTTGTTCTTTTCTGTTTTTTGACAGTAACCATCCCAGTTGGTACAAGGTGGTTTCCCATTGTGGTTTGCATTTCCCTAATGTTTAGTGACACTGAGCATTTTTTCATGTGCTTATTGGCCTTTTGTATATCTTCCTTGGAAAAATGTCTATTCTTTGCCCATTTTTTAACTGGGTTGTTTGCTTTTTGTTGTTGAGTTGTAGGAGTTCTTTATATATCTCAGGTATTAACCCTTTACCAGATATATGATTTACAAATCTTTTCTCCCATCATGTGGGCTGCCTTTCACTCTATTATGTCCTTTGATGCACAAAATTTCATTTTAATTTTGATGTCTAATTTATCTATTTTAATTTTGGTGTCTAGTTTATCTATTTTTCTTCTGTTGCCTGTGCTTTTGTTGTCATACCCAAGAAATCATTACCAAACACAATGTCATGAAGCTTTTCCCCTATGCTTTATTCTAAGAGTTATAGTCTTAGGTTTTACATTTAGTAAATAATGCATTTTGAGTTCATTTTTAATTTTTGCATAGAGAGAGTCCAATGTCATTCTTTTGCTTATGAATATTCAGTTTTCCAGTGCCATTTGTTGAAGAGACTACCCTTTCTCCATTGATTGGTCTTGGCACCCCTGTCAGAAATCATTTGACCATATATATGAAAGTTTATTTGTGGGCTTTCTATTCTATTCCATTGATGTGTATGTCTGACTTTATGTCAGTCCACATTATTTTGATTACTGTAGCTTTGTAATAAGTTTTAAAATCAGGAAGTGTGAGACCTCCAACTTTATTCTTTTTTCAAGGTTGTTTTGTCTATTCAGGGTCCCTTGAGATTCCACATGAATTTTAAGATGGATTTTTCTATCTTTACAAAAAAAAAATCCCTCTTTAAGAGTGATTGTACTGACTCTATCAATTGTTTTGGGCAGTATTGACACCTTAACAATATTAGTCTCCAAATCTATGGCATGGAGTTTCCGATTGTGTCTTCTTTAATTTTTTTCAGCAATGTTTTATAGTTTTCAGTATACAAATCTTTCATCTCCTCTGTTAAGTTTACTTCTAAGTATTTTATTCTTTTTGATGTTATTATAGTCATTTTTTTATTTGCTTTTTAAATTGCTTCTTGTTAATGTATAGAAACACATCTGATTTTTGCAAATTGATTTATATTCTGAAACTTTGCTGAATTTGTTTATTCTTACAGTGTGTGTGTGTGTGTGTGTGTGTGTGTGTGTGTGTGTGTGTGTAAAATCTTTAGGATTTTCTACATTTAAGATCATGTCATCTGCTAAGAGATAATTTTATTTCTTCCTTTCTGATTTAGGTGTCTTTTATTTCTTTTTCTTGCCTAATTGCTCTGGCTAGGACTCCTAGTACTGTACTGAATAGTAGTGGCAAAAGCAGGCACTCTTGTCTCGTCCCTGATGTGAGAGGAAAAGCTTTCAGTCTTTCATCATTGAGTATGATGTTAGCTATGGGCTTCTCATATATGGCCTATATTATGTTGAGGTAGTTTCCTTCTATTGCTAGTTTTTTACATATTTTTTTTTAAGTAGGCTCCACACCCAGCATGGAGCCCAACATGGAGCTTGAACGCACAACCCTGAGATCAAGACCCAAACTGAGACCAAGAGTCAGATGCTCAATCTACTGAGCCATGCAGGGACCCCAGTTTTTTTACACATTTTCATCATGAAAGGGTGTTGAATATTGTCAAGTGCTTTTTTCTGCACCAACTGAGATGGTCATTTGGTTTTTTTCCACCCTTAATTCTGTTAATGGTGTATCACATTGATTTTCATATGTTGGACCATCCTTGCATTCCCGCTTGGCCATGGTGTATAATTGCTTTCAAATCCTGTTTGCTAGTATTTCTTTCAGGGTTTTTGTATCAATATTTATTAAAGATGTTGGTCTACTTTTCTCTTCTTATAGTGTATTTGTACAGCTTTGGGATCAGGGTAATAATGACCTAATAGAATGAGTTGGGAAATGTTCCTTTCTCTTCAGTTTTTTGGGGAGTTTGAGGAATACTGGTTAATTCCTTAAATGTTTGGTGGAATTCACCAGTGAAGCCATGTGGTCCTCGGCTTTCTTTTGTTAGGAGGTTTTTGATTACTGATTTAGTCTCCTTACTAGTTAGATCTGTTCAGTTTTTCTGTTTCTTCCTAATTCAGTCTTGGTAGGTTGTATGTTTCTAGGAATTTGTTCATTTCATCTTGGTTATCCAATTTGTTGGCATATTATCCTTCATTGTACTCTCATAACCCTTTTTATTCCTGTAAAATGGATAGTGATATTCCTCTTTCATTTCTGTTTTTAATTATTTGATTTTCTGTCCTTTTTTCTTAGTCTAGCTAAAGGTTTGTCAATTTTGTTGATCTTTTTGAAGAACCAACTCTTGGTTTCATTGATTTTCTTTCTTTTTTTTTTAATTTTATATTTTCACTTCTGCTTTAATCTTTTTATTTCCTTTCTTTTGCTAGCTTTGGGTTTAGTTTGCTATTCTTTTTCTAGTTTCTTAAACTATAAATTTAAGTTGTTGATTTGATATCTTTTTAAAGATAGCATTTATAACTATAAATTCTCCTTTACCACTGCTTTCACTGCATCCTGTACATTTTGGTATACTCTGTTTTGCTTTCTTTTGATTCAAAATATTTTCTAATTTCCCTTGTGATTTATTCTTTGACTCATTTGTTGTTTAAGTGTGTTATTTAATTTCCACATATTTATGATTTTCTAGTTTTCCTTCTGCCATTGATTTATACTTTCATTTCATTGAAGTCAGAAAAGATGCTTTGTGTGATTTTAATCCTTTAAAATTCATAAGACTTGTTTTGTGATGTAATATATAATGTATGCTGGGGAATGTTCCATGTTCACTTGAGAAGAATGTGTATTCTTCTATTGTTGAGTGGAGTATTCTGTATATGTTAAGTCAAATTGGTCTATAATGATATTCAAGTCCTCTGTTTGCTTATTGATCTTCTATCTGGTTGTTCTATCCATTGCTAAAGTGAGATATTGAAGTCTCCTACTATTATTATGTTACTGTTTGTTTCTCCCTTCAATTCTGTCAATGTTGGCTTCAAATATTTAGAACCTTTAATGTTTAGTGCATATATGTTTATTATAGTTAACATACTCATGGTGAATTGAATCTTTTATAATTATATAATGTCCTTCTTTGTCTCTTGTAAGTTTTTGACTTAAAATCATTTTGTTTGAGGCTGGTATAGCCAACGTTATTATTTAGATGAAGCATCTTTTTCATCTTTTTACTTTCAATTCAGATGTGTCTTCAGTTCTAAAGTGAATCTCTTATAGATAACATAGAGGTCATCCTGATTTTTTAAATTTATTCTACCAACCTGTGCTTTTTTGATTGGAGAATTTAATCCGTTTACATTTAAATAATTAGTAATTTAAATGAGTTACCAAATAATTACTAATTTGTTTTGTTAAAGATTTATTTGTTTATTTGAGAGAGAGAAAGTATGACTGGGGAAAGGGACAGAGGAAAAGAATCTCTAGCAGAACGTCCCCACCCCCTGCCACGGAGCGTGGAGCCCCACATGGGGCTGGATCTTACAACCCTGAGATCATGACCTGAGCTGAAATCAAGAGTCAGATGCTTAACTGACTGAGCCATGCAGGCACCCCCAAATAATTACTAATTTAAATTTATTAATAGAGAATAACTCACTATTGCCATTTTACTATTTGTTTTCTGTATGTCTTATGGATTTTTGGCCTTCATTTCCTCTGTTACTGCCTTCCTTTGTATTTACTTGATTTTTTGTAATGACATATTTTGGTTTACTTCTCAGTTCCTTTGGTGTGTATTCTGTAGATATTTTCTTTGTGTTTACCATGGGCATTGCATATAACATCCTAAAGCTATAGCAATGTATTTTAAACTGATACCAGCATAACTTCAATTGCATGCAAAAACTTCTCCTTTAACAGCTCCACCCATCATTTAGTTATTGATGTCACAAATTATATCTTTATATATTATGCAGCCATAAACAGATTTATCATTATTTTTTGCTTTTCTCTTTTAATACTGTAAAAGAATAAAAAGTGGAGTTATGAACCAGAATTACAATAATGCTGGTATTTATATTTATCCATGTATTTTGCTATGTCAGAAAACTTTATATTTTCATATGGCTTCAAGTTGCTGCTAATGTCCTTTCATTTCAACTTGAAGGACTCTATCATTTCTTGTGGAACTGATCTAGAAGTAAAGAACCCCCTCAGCTTTTGTTTATCTGGGAATGTCTTAATTTCTCCCTTATTTTTGAAGGACAGTTTTTGCTGGATATAGAATTCTTGGTTGACAGTTTTTTTTTTCTTTCAGCACTTCAAATATATTATCCCACTGCCTTCAGGCCAGAAGATTTCTGCTGAGAAATCCATTGATAATCCTACGGGAGATCCCTTATATGTAATGAATAGTTATTCTCTTGCTGCCTTCAAGATTTTTAAGATTTGCTTTTAAGTTTCTACAGTTTGAGGATGTGTCTTAGTGTGGATTTCTTTGAATTTATCCTAGTTGGAATTCACTGAGCTTCTTACATTTGTATATCCACATCTTTCCTCAAATTTGGGGAGTTTTTGGTCATTATTCCCCAAAATAAGCTCTCTATCCCTTTCTCTCTTCTTCTGGTATTCTAATAATATGTATATTGGTCTGGTTTATGTTATTCCACAAAGTTTCTTAGGCTCTGTTCACTTTTCTTCATTTCTTTTTTTTTTTTAACTTTTTAGATTCAAGAATTTAAAATAATCTGTCTTCAAATTCGCTGATCCTTTATTCTGCTTGTTTGAGTATGTTGTTGATTCCCTCTAGTGAATTTTCCAAGTTACTTATTTTTTCAGCTCCAAAATTTGTTTGATTTTAAAAAATAATTTCTAGCTCTTTGTTGGTATTCTCATTTTGTTCATATATTCTTTTCCTGATTTCCTTTTGTTCTCTCTACCATGTTTTCCTATAGCTCTTTGAGTACACTTACAACAATTTTTGTTTTAAAATTGTTGTAAGTCTACAGCCTGTATTTCTTTAGAGTCAGGTTCTGGAAATGTATTTTGTTTATTTAAATAGTCCATTTTACCCTGTTTCTTTGTATGGTTTGTGATCTTTTGTTGCACATTTTGGGGTGGCTGGGTGGCTCAGTCGGTTAAGTGTCTGACTCTTGATCTCAGCTCAGCTCTTGATTTTGGGGTCATGAGGTCAAGCCCCACATTGAGCTCCATGCTGCGCATGGAGTCTACCTAAAAAAAAGAAAAGAAAATTACATACTTGAAAAAACAGCCATATATCCTCCCTTTGTAGACTGGCTCCATGCAGCGGAAGACCCTCACTAATTAGCCCAGTGTGAGGGCTTAAGGACTTCTCAGGTCTTTTCTAGGCATTAGTTTTCCCTGGGCCCGTGTGTGTGTGTTTTCCCCTAATTATCCCATATAGCTGACTGTTTTTAAATATCTTAATTTCAGTGAGTCTTACTGCTGTTCTTAGATGTCTCATTGTATTCCTCTCCCCATAATCTCTTGCACTAAGGCACCCAGGAGTTTGCAGTCCCCCTCTAATTCTCACATGCCACAGTGCCTGCCACTGCTTTCAGTGACCTTCAACCTGATATCCAAACGATACCTTCATTTCTGTCTGAGCTCTGAGGCAAGTAAAGCAGAAAACAGTCTCTCAGGAAGCTATTAGACATGCCAGAACATTGCAAATAAGATCCACTCTTTCTCTTCTGTCCCAAGGGAGGAGCTGGGAATTGCAAACTTCTCATCAATACTATAATGCCAGGGAGGGGTGAGGCAAGGGTGAACAAAAACAGCATGAAGTTTCCTACCATTTTGAGTATGGTTTTTTCTTGATTTGGCATTCACTTGGTTGCTGCAAATCCTTGACTAGCTTCTAAATCTCCCATGAAGCTGTTTCATTCTCTCTATTGTCCATCTAGTGTTTCCATGTAGGAATGAGGGCCTATAGCTTCCTCTCCACCATCTTGCTGACATCAGTCTCTCTTGGCATGTATGTTTTGAAAAGAAGAAAAAAAAAGTTGGGGGAAGTGAGGTATTGGATAAGGCCGAGCAAAAGGAACTGAATCAGGGTGCCTGATACGGCGAGATGGCGCAGTACTGTAACCAGACATGTTTTTGCCTAGTCTGATGGAACTCACCATGGATTGACTTTTGTAAATACACTACTTTATTTTCGTAGAAAATAATGTCATTTTCTCTTTAAATAGTGCAATGATACCTTCAGAGATGCTATTGTTGCTATTGAAGCAAGTAATTGATTATGCAGAAGAAATGAAGGGATAGGGGAAATGGCATAGTTCTTATTCAAATTGGGGGCAGAAAATAGGGCCAGAAAAGTACATGAAGTTGCAAATGTTTGTAAGTAAATTTGACATTTTAGGGTGAATCTCTCCAGACCTGCTAAAAGAGTGTTGGAAAATTCTATTTGACATCAGATAATCTATGAATTGCCTTTTTTTTTTTTTTGGCCCCTGTACAAATCTCAGCTTCAACCCAAAATTAATACATATGTTTGATTTTCCCATGCCTATTTAGATATGCCCTATTTATAAAATTTGCTTTTAAAACTTTCTTATAATTTTTGATAAATGTCCAGTTATAAGTAGAAGATTCCTGTCCAAAGTAGGAAAACAGTTTCCCCACACTTGAGTGTTTCTAAATGTGGGGAAGAGACTAACTTAATGTTCTCTTTTGTTTTATTGGCCAGTTTGTCTACTGTTAATGTCAGTACCACTCTGACTTCTTATAGCTTTATCCTTTATGCTATAGTCCTGATAGCTATTATTTATAAGTGTCTTTGCTCTTCTTGTACTTGCCCTTCCATATTAATTTTAGAGTCAGGTAAGTTCCATAGGAAAAACCATTGTGGTTTTGGCTGGAATTGCATTAAAGTGTAGTTAAATTTGGGGCCATGTGAAATTGGTTTAATGTTAAGTTTTTCTATCCATGGATATAGTATCTTTGTCCATTTATTTAGGTATTCTTTAATGTCCTCAAAGAATATTTTTAAATTTTCTATAAAAAGATAAAATAAAAAACACAAAACTATGTGGAATTTTTTCCCTAGGTACTGTGTATTTTTCCTGTAAATGTTACATTTTATGAAATTACATTCTCTAGGGTTGCCTGGGTGGCTCAGTCAGTTAAGCATCTGCCTTCGGCTCAGGTCATGATTGCAGGGTCCTTGGATCGAGTCTCACGTCAGGCTCCCTGCTTGGCAGGGAGCCTGCTTCTCCCTCTACTGCTGATCCTTTTGTGATCGCTCTCTCTCTCTGACAAATAAATAAATAAAACCTTTAAAAAAAGAAAAAAAAAGAAATTACATTCTCTAACTTGTTTTATAGATATAAGGACATGATTGATTTTCAAAAACTGATCCTAAGTATTGATTAGCTTTATTTACTTATCTGTAAATTTTGATAGGATTTTTATTCTATTGCATAAACTTCAAATAAAAATAGTTCTATTTCTTCTTTCCCAATTCTTATAATTTTTGTTTTCTTTTAATATTGTGCTAACCTGTAGTACATTGTTGAATAGAAGCAACAATATTGAACATCCCTTTCTATTTCTTATTTTAAGGAGAATGCTTCTAATTTTTCATCATTAAGTGTGAAATGTATAATAGTTTTGGCATATAACCTTGTGTTCAGAAATCCCCTTCTACTCCTTGTTCATGGGTTTGCTATTTCTTTGTCCTAAAATGGAGCTGAATTTATTGAGAAAAAAATCTGTAATCACTGAAATGATCATGTATTGTTCTCATTCTATCTGTTGTGCTAAAGAAATGTTCTCATGTTAAACTGTGCTTGTAATTCCTGGGAGAAATCCAGTTTGGTTATGATGCATTCTTTCATGTTTGTTATAATTTTTTGAAATTTTTGATGTCTTTGATATCTTTGGTTGATATTTTTACATCTATATTTATGTGTAAAATTGGTCTATATTTCTTATACTATCCTTATTTGATTTTGGTGTCAGTTTTACCAGCTTCAAAACATGAGCTGAGGGGTGTTCCCTGTATTTGAATTTCTTGGAAGAATTTGGGTAAATCTGATTCTTTGGATATTTGGTAGAGCCTGAGAGAAATGATCTGTCTCTCGATCTCTGTCTCTCTCTCTGTGTGTGTGTGTGTGTGTGTGTGTGTGTGTGTGTGTGTGTGTTGAAATAGATATACACATTCTGGTTTAATTTATTTAATGTCTATAGGAATATTCACATTTTTGTTCTTTTTTCTTATAAAAATAAAATCTTTATTGATATATTCTTCATATGCTGTATAATTCACCCCTTTAAAGTGTACAATTTGGTGGGGTTTAGTGTATTCACAGAATTAGTTGTATAGCCATCACCGCTATCTAATTTCCAAACACTTTCATCACTCAAAAAAAAGCCGTGTACCCTGTATCCACTCATTCTCTATCTCTCCTCATCCCCAGGCCCTGTCAACCATTATTCTTACTTTCTGTTTCCATGGCTTTGCTTATCCTGTACATTTCACGAAGTGGAATCTTAAAATATGTGGCCTCTCACTAAGCATAATATGTTCAAGGTCCATTCATGTTGTATCATCCAACAGTACTTCATTCCTTTGTGTTACCAAATAACATCCCATTGTCGACTCATTTTGGTTACCCATTCATCAGATGAAGAGCATTTGGATTATTTTCATTCTTTGGCTATTATGAATAAAGTTTCTATGTACATTCCTATACAGGTTTTTGTGTGGACATAGGTTTTTCAGTTCTCTTGGATGTGTACTTAGAAGTGTAATTGCTGAGTCATATGATAACTCTATGTCAAGCATTTTGAGGAACTACTGAATTGTTTTCCAAACTTAATGCACCATTTTATCCCATTAGCAATGCAGGAGGGTTCCAGTTTTTCCACATCTTTGTCAACAGTTGTTATTGTCTCTTTTATTTTAGCCATCCTAGAAGGTGTGAAGTGATAATTCATTGTGGTTTTGATTTGCATTTCACTAATGACTAATATTGAGCATCTCTTCATGTGTTCTTTGGCCATTTGTTATCATCTTTTGATGAGATATCTATTTACTCCTTTTTCCATTTTTAAATTGAATTATTTGTCTTTTTATTATTGAATTGTAAATCCATCTGTATACTTGTTAGATATACGTCAGTATATTTGTCAGTATACTTGTTAGATATATGTCAGTATATTTGATTTGTAAGTATTTTCTTCCATTTTTGAATTATCTTTTCATTTTCTTGAAGAAAATTTCCTTTAAGCACAAAAGTTTAAAATTTTGTAAAATCTATTTTATCTATTTTTTCTTTTGTCACCTGTGCTAGACCATTGCCTAGTCCATGATCACAAATATATTTACTCCTGTGTTTTCTTCTAAGAGTTTTATAATTTTAGCTCTTACATTTAGGTTTTTGATCCATTTTGAGTTAATGTTTATATATGGTGTGAGGTAAAGGTCCAACTTCATTCTTCTGCATGTGGATATCTATTTGGCCCAGTACCATTTGTTGAAAATAAAATTGTATCCTCCACTAAGTTGTCTTGGTATTCTTGTCAAAACAAATTGACCATAAACATAAAGGTTTATTTCTGGACTCTAAATTCTTAATAGGTCCTTAATCCCTATTCCATGTCTATCATCCTTATGCCAGTATTGTCTTGACTACTGTGGCTTTATAGTAAATTTTGAAATCTGGAAGTGTGAATTCTCTAACTTTATTCCTCTTTTACAACATTATTTTGGCTGTATTGCATCCCTTGCATTTCTACATGAGATTTAGGATCAGCTTGTCAATTTTGGGGGGAAAATGTTGTCAGCAGAGATTTAATAGAAATTACTTTGAATCTGTAGATAAATTGGGGGAATCCTGCCATCATAACAACTAAATCTTCTGATTCATGAGCATGAGACTTCATGTACTTAGATCCTATTCTTTAATTTCAGCAATGTTTGATAGTTTACAGTATATAAGTCTTGCACATATTTTGTTAAATTCAATCCTAAGAATTTTATTCTTTTTTTTTTTAAGATTTTATTTATTTATTTGACAGAGACACAGCGAGAGAGGGAACACAAGTAGGGGAAGTAGGAGAAGCAGGCTTCCTGCGGAGCAGGGAGCCTGATGTGGGGCTCGATCCCAGGACCCTCGGATCATGACCTGAGCCGAAGGCAGATGCTTAACGACTGAGCCACCCAGGCGTCCCGAATTTTATTCTTTTTTAAAAAGAGTATTTATTTATTAGAGAAAGGGAAAAAGGGAGAGAGATAGAGAAGGCATGCACATGAGTGGGGAGAGGGGCAGAGGGAGAGTATCTCAAGTAGACTCCCTGTTGAGCGCAGAACCTGACCTGGGGCTTGATCTCACCACCCATGAGATCATGACCTGAGCCAAAATCATGAGTCTGACACCCAACTGACTGAGCCAACCACGTGCCCCAGAATTTTATTTTTTTTAATAATATTATAAGTGAAATTGTTTTCTTCTTTTCATTTTTGTATTGTTCATTGCTAGATGTATAGAAATACAATTTACTTTTATAAGTTGATCTTGTATTTTGCAATCTTGTTGAACTTGTTTATTAGTTCTAATAGCTTTTTATGGATTTATTAGGATTTTATATGAACAAGATGATGTCAAATGTGATTAGAGATAACTTTACTTCTTTCCAATCTGGGCACTTTTTATTTCATTTTCTGGACGAATTGATTGGTTTCTCCTTGAGCAGTTTTAGCCAATTATTATTTTTCTAGGTGGTTGTCTTTCATTTCAAAGTTTAAATTTATTATAAAATTGTTCATCGTAGTCTGTTATTTAAATCTATGTTCTATCTTTAGTAACAATGGTTCTTTGTTTCATTCCTGATGCTGTTTATAATGACTTCTGCTTTTCTTTCCTACATTCTTTTATGTATGAGATATATCTTTTTAAAATTCTTTTTAAACTTTATGAAATACAGAATACATGTGGAAAAGCATACAAATAACAAGTATACAGATGGATTTTCAAACTGAATACAGTGGTAAAGTCAGCACCCAGATTTAGAGACAGAATATTATTAGTACCTCAGATATTCCCAACATGCCGTCATCCAGTCACTCCCTGGCACCAAGAGGATAACCCATCTTGATTTCCAAATGCATACATTAGTTAAAATTATGTTTCTACTTTATCTAAGTGAAATAACACACTACATACTCCTTTGTGTCTAGCTTCTCTCAGTTGATATTAGCTTGTGATACTCATCCATTTTGTTGTGTGTGGTTGAAGGCCATTTATCCTCACTACTAACTACTCTTCCACTGTGTTAATATACCACAATATGTAAGCTTCCTATTCCTTTTTTTTTTTTAATTTTATTATGTTATGTTAGTCACCATACAACACATCATTAGTTTTTGGTGTGGAAGCTTCCTATTCCTAATAGGCATTTGGTACTTTCCCGTTATGGACTATTATGATTGGATAAACATATGTAGACATTTCTTTTGGGTATATACCTGGGAGCGAAATGACTAGATCTGTAGAGTATGTGTATGCCAGCTTAGGATATATTGCCAAACATATTTCCAAAGTGGTTGTTCTAATTTATGCTCCCATTGGCTATATATAAGAGCTCCGTTGGCTCCAAATCCTCAAAAACTTTTGGTATTTTTTGTCTTTTCATTTTAGCCATTCTAGTGGGCACGTAGATGGAAATGTTTCAATTATTTTTAAATTTGGAGGTTTTCTCACCTACTTTTTAGTGGTGATTTCTAACTTAGTTGCATTGTGAACAGAGAATATGTTCTACACAACAGATTGCTACCATTTGTGGCTTGCTTTGTGGCCTTGTATATGTGGCTGTTTTCATAGATATGTCATAGATATGACATTGTTTTCCAGGGGCTCAATGTCTAGTTCTGTATATGTTAGTTGGATTTGAGCTTGTTAATTTTGGCATTTAAATTGTATCCTTTTTCTTATACTTTATCAATTACTTAGAATGTTGTATTAAAAATCTCCCGTTCTGATAGTAGATTCAATTTCTCTTTGTATATGTTAATTTATGTTTTCTGTGTATCTGAGACTTGTGTTTTTAGACGCATAGAAGTCTAAAACTGCTCTTTCTTTATCATAAATTAAACCATTTAGTGTTGGTGTCCCTCTTTAAATTTAATGCTTTTTGCTCTAAAGAATATTATGTTTGATATTAAACTAGTTACTTCCTTTTGGTTATCATTTTCTTATTCTATCTCAGGTACCTAGAATTGGATTAAAAACTACTTTTAGCTCTTACAAACTCTAAGGACTGGTCCATGCATGTGCCACTTTTATTCATTTAGCTAGTTATTATGAATAATGTAAAAGCATCCATGAAACTACCTCCTAAAACAGAGAAAGGACCTAGACAATATTCCTCATCAAACCATTTGGCTCCCATGCCTTCCCTCATCTGAAGGTAACGGTTACCTTAAATGTATAATCTATATTGTTCATTCCTTCCTTTTTTAATAATATCATTTTATTACAGGTGTGTGTATATTCCTTAAGATGCACATTTAATTTTGATTGTTTTTATGGAAAGGGGATTGTGTTGTATATAGTTTTAAGAGCTTATTTTTCTGCTTAATAATAAGTTTGTTAAGATTCCTTCATATTTTGCACATCACTGTATTTCTTTCATTTTGACTGTTGTATAATATTCAATCACTCTTTGGTGGGCATTTGGGTTGTTTCCTGGTTTTTGCTATTTGAAAGTACTACTGTCTCTATTATACATATCTTTTTTTGCACATATGCAAGAGACCAGGTTACTGGGTCCTAGGGTATGTGAAAGTTCACTATTAAAAGATAACTCCAAAGTGCTTTCCCAACTGGGTTCACCAGTTTGGATTCACATCAGATCCTGTCAATTAACTTCATCCCCAGCATTTGGTATTGTCAGACTTTTCATGTAATATCTCTCTGTGGTCTTTATTTGTATTTCTCTAATTGCTAGTGAACATTGAACATCTTTTCTTATGTTTATTGACTATATGTATTTTCTCATTTGAGAAAGTCTATTTATATCTCTCAAGCATATTTCTATTGAGTTCACTGCGTCTTTTGTTATCTAATTTTAGGAAAGCTTTTATGTGTTCTTGATGTCAATGTTCTCCATGTGGGTGTGTTGCAAAACATCCATTCCTGGTTTTTAATTTGTGTTTATATTTTTGAAATTGTCTTTTGATTAGCAGCAGTTTTTCATTTTAATATAGCTAAACTGATTAGTCATTCATAATTAATCATTTATAGTTAATGCTTTCCTATCTTGGTTAAGAAAATTTTTTGCTCCTGAATGCCTGGGTGGCTCAGCCTGTTAAGCGTCTGCCTCTGGCTCAGGTCATGATCCCAGGGTCCTCGGATTGAGTCCCACATTGGGCTTCTTGGTCCGCAGGGAGCCTGCTTCTCCCTCTGCCTGCCATTCCCCCTGTTTGTGCTCTATCTCTTTCTGACAAAAAAAAAAAAAAATAGAATCTTAAAAAAAAAAAGAAAAAAAATTTTTGCTCCAAAGACTGAAAGATATTCACCTATAGTTTCTACTTAGAGTTTAGAAAATTATTTTTAACACTTAATTCCTTTTATCATCCAGAGTTATTTTTATAATATTATATGGTAGAGATTCAATTTCATTGTTTTCCATAGGAATAACCATTTTTTTTCCTGGCCATTCCGTTACTTTCCCAGTGATCCGACAGGCCAACTCCATCATGCACCACAGCTCCATAAATATATGGATCTGCTTCTGGCCTTTTATTTCATCAGTCGCTTATCTGTTCTTGTATTCATAGCATACTGGCTTGTATTTTAAAAGAATCACTCTGCCTATTATCATATAACTTTCAAGAGATTTGATCATTATTTATTATTTCTGAATTTTAGGTATATTACAGCTAATACTGACACAGAAGAACAGAGTTTTCCAGTCCCTAAGGCATTTAACACACACATAGAGGAATTAAATTTAGATGTCCTTCTTCAGAAGGCTGATAATTTACGTATGAATGAATGTAGCAAGATGGAGAGTTTTGAACTACTTTGTGATCACAAAGAAAAGGTAAGAGATATGAGACAATAATGTTTGTATAGTTTTAATTTTTAATTTAATCTGCTCTCCTATTCATGTTATGACTGTAACATTGCGTTACATACAGTTTATATAAGCTAAATGGTTGATGCAAATTTTTCTATAATCTAACCGAAACTTTTAAAAAGTAAATTATAAGAGTTTATTAGGCTCTAAGATCATGAAAATGAGAACCAGAGGTATGATTATACACATCTATTTTTATTTGATTATTAATTTGCCATATTTGGTATGTACTTTATAACAAAGAATAAGACCTACTCCTGTTGGGGCAGGAAAAGCTACATTTTAAGTTTTCTGTTTTAGAGTTATTAAAATAACAGCCATCAGTTTCAGTGTGTTTCTACTAATGGTCATTTTTCAACATTTAACGTTGGGCTGAATTGAGAAAGCCCATCCCTCCCACTACTACCACTAAAGAGAAAGAAAGAAAGAAGGAAAGAGAGGAAGGGAAGATGGGGAAGGAAGGAGGGAAGGAAGGAGGGAGGGAGGGAGGGAAGGAAGGGAAGGAGGGAAGGGAGGGAGGAAGGAAAGGAGGGAGGGGAGGAAGGGAGGGAGGGAAGAAGGGAGGGAGGGAAGGAAGGAAGGGAGGGGGGAGGGAAGGAAGGGAGGGAGGGAGGGAGGGAGGGAGAAATTTCTCTGTATCCCAATGAGCAATAAATCTTTCTTTCCTATGAGCAATTTAAGTCTTAAATCCTTTGTCTGAGGATTTAGCAACTCCAAACATAAAGATTATGATTATATTTGTAGGTAAAAAATGTGACTGCTCTTTTGAGTATATGTGATCTGTAATGCTCGCTGAGGCATTATAATGAAGGTAGGTAACTTAGAAAGGAAAATAAAAAGAGGATACTATAATCCAGGGAAAACTCACAGATTCTGGCACCTATCAGTTCTCTCTTCTATGTTGGTGTAGAGCTAATGTCTGGGTAACACTCCTTAGTTTTAAGATCTAAATGTAACACTATATTAAATCACATTTTGTAGCCACAAATATTTGAATTTAAAATGTATGCACATGAATAGATTCAGTCATCCATAAATATCAGTTCACCTGCCTAATTTTTTAAAAGTTGCAGTGGAAAACATTTATAGTCTGGTCAAGTTGCTGAGTCAATCTAATATATAGTTCTATCTTTTCTTTTCAGTTTAGAGATGAAATAGAGTTTATTTGGCGGTTAGCTCGTGCTTATGGAGACATGTATGAGCTATCTACTAACGTACAAGAAAAGAAACATTATGCTAATATCGGTAAGTATTTTGTAAAGATTCATTATCCTCAAGTGACAATCTATCCTCAAGTGACAATCATTATCTATAATAACCCATTAATGAATTTTAATTAAAGTTAAAGTATCTTAGCTAAAACCAATATGTTTAATCTATTTTAATATATCCTAGTACTGAAAAATATACACAGTCTAAGGACAGAAAGGGTTTTTTAGGACTAAAGTATATATTCTTTAAAAATGAGCATATTAGAATAAGCAACTGAAAAACTCAAATTTCAGATATTAAAGTTTATAAAATCACAGACAAAACATTCAGAGGTAATATTTGAAAAGCAAAAGAGGCAGAGGATAGTTGTCTTCAGCACAATTAAAATAACCCTCCCTGATTCCTGTAAGGTAGAACTTCAGGTGCCACAGAGAAATAGCTACTCAGGGTTCAATGCTTTTTTTCAAAATTCATCTTGATAAAAGAAGATTAGCCTTGGGTCAATCCTCGTTTAGGTTTATTATACTGTCCTCTATACTTTTTTGCATATTTTTGAAATTTTCCATAGTAACAACAAAAGAATAACAGCCGGAATGTCAAATCTTTTATATATATCTCACCTTGACTCTCACTGAATACCAAAACCCTTTCTTGCAAAAATCCCCGTAGCTGCCATTTCTCTGAGCTTCAGCATAGTAACCTGACATCAAAACTTCTTTAATTCTTCTTTTGTTCCAAACCTCCTCTTTTCCAAGCTTTCTTTCTCTAAGATAGCATAAGGAAGAAACAGCAAAACATAATGATACCACAGATCTCATTCCAGTCTCGTTCACTGTCATTTTTATTTCCAAGAAGGTAGTATCTCCAAACTCCTTGTAATTACATTCCTTCCACTTGTAGATTTCCTCGCCCAGTGACTTTTGCACAAAGAGAAAAAACTGATTTATGTTCATATCTACTGAGAAAAATCACAGGATATCTATGTAAACTGTTTCAACATTCATCCATATTACTTTTTATTTCCCATAGGCACCTGCCCTGCCCTGGGCATTAGAGCTCTTCCTGTGTGTGATAGGAGGTAGAAATGATAGCAAAATCACATATTCTCAGCCTCTACATGAGCCGATGGCTTTGTGGGGAAGCAGTATTATTGAAATAACCATACATATAAAGAAACAGACGGAAATCCATTGTGAGGAAAGGAGAATGCGGGACGTTAAGGGTGATGACAGCAAGGATTTGATGGCAGGGGCTGGGGGCTGATGCAGAGAAGGCTTTCCTGGGGGAATTAAGAGTCTCATAGAGGTGAAATTACTGGGGATCTCTATTTTTAAATGGAGTAGAAGTGTAATTGAGTTAACATATGAGGTGGTAAAAATGGAAAAAGAAATAGGTTGGAGGAAATTGGGGGACAAAAATGGAGCGTAGATTGGAATAGGATCTATTTAAAAAAGAGAGAAACGTTTATGACGTCAAGAAAAAGGAGTGAAAGCCTCAGAGGCATTCATTCATATATTGAAATATATTAAAAAAGAATTCTTTTCCTCTCCATTTAAGAAATATTTATTTGAAATTACCGTGTCCAGGAACAATGTTAAAATGAGGGGTGGAGGGAAGGAGAGAAGGGAGAGAGGAGGGAGGTGAATGTGATTAAGACGATTCTACACCAAGGAACTTGCTAGAAAGATCAACATAGAGACCTCCCATCATACCTCAGGGTTCCGGTAGTAAGTGCTTGGGAAAGGTGATGACAAAAATAGGTTCAAGCTGAGACCAGCGTTGGAGGACACTGGAACTCGGCGTGAGGGAGGAGGAAGTGCAGAATATTATTCCCCATAATAGCATATTTAAAATTCTTAAAAAAAAAAAAAAGCGGAGGTGGGGGTGGCGCCTGGGTAGGGGTGGGGGTGGCGCCTGGGTGGCTCAGTCGGTTAAGCTTCTGCCTTCGGCTCAGGTCATGATCCCAGGGTCCTGGAATTGAGCCCCACATGGGGCTCCCTGCTCAGCAGGGAGCCTGCTTCTCCCTCTCCCTCTGCCTGCCGCTCTGCCTACTTGTGCTTTCTCTCTGTCAAATAAATAAATAAAATCTTAAAAAAAATAAAAATAAAAAATAAAATTGTTATGCCAGGGGAAGATGTGATCGCTGAGGAGTGCAGAATTCTTTCAGGGTACTCACGCTAGGGTGGAGCATTATGCAGCAAATCTTTCAAAGTACTCTGATCTTAATTTGTATTCCAAATAAAATATGAATCCTATATCTAAAGGAACATTATTATACTTTCCAGAATTAAATGATCAATACAAGTGCCTCAAATAGACCACAAAGTACAATGTTGTAAAGGAAATAGCTTTCCTTTCAGACTTCTGGTGCATCAGTGAGGCTGTATGCTACCCAGCTCCCTTTTATAGTCTCAGGGTCTTTTATAGACTCTCTATTTTAGGCTCAAGAGCGTGCACCCAAAGCTATTTTTGTTCATTTGGCCAAGTAGCTAAAATATTGATTTTGTTTCTAATATTTAAATGTATATTTAAAATTATGTTTTTCAATCATTTATTTAAAGATTACTCTTTTAATATATGTCTATGATATAATGTCAGTTAGTATTAAAACACTTCACTTTTTTTTGTTATCTTACTAATAGGCTCTATGAGCTAATTTATTAATTTATTTTTATATCTTATTTTAGTATGTTAATCACCATACATTACATCATTAGTTTTTTTTTTTTTAAAGATTTTATTTATTTATTTGAGAGAGAGAGAGAATGAGAGATACAGAGCACGAGAAGGAAGAGGGTCAGAGGGAGAAGCAGACTCCCCGCTGAGCGGGGAGCCCGATGCGGGACTCGATCCTGGGACTCCAGGATCATGACCTGAGCCGAAGGCAGTCGCTTAACCAACTGAGCCACCCAGGCGCCCAAATCATTAGTTTTTGATCGTAGTGTTCCATGATTCATTGTTTGCATATAACACCCAGTACTCCATTCAATATGTGCCCTCTTTAATACCCATCACCAGGCTAACCCATCCCCCCACCCCCCTCCCCTCTAGAACCCTCAGTTTGTTTCTCAGAGTCCATAGTCTCTCATGGTTCATCTCCCCCTCTGATTCCCCTGCTTCATTTTTCCCTTCCTAATATCTTTTTTTTTTAACATGTAATGTATTATTTGTTTCAGAGGTACAGGTCTGTGATTCATCAGTCTTACACAATTCACAGGGCTCACCATAGCACATACCCTCCCCAATGTCTATCACCCAGCCACCCCATCCCTCCCACCTCCCACCACTCCAGCAACCTTCAGTTTGTTTCCTGAGATTAAGAATTCCTCATATCAGTGAAATCATATGATACATGTCTTTCTCTGATTGACTTCTTTGCTCTTAGCATAATACCTTCTCATTCCATCCACATCATTGCAAACGGCAAGATTTCAGGGTTTTTTGATGGCTGCATAATATTCCATTGTGTGTGTGTGTGTGTGTGTGTGTGTGTGTGTGTGTGTGTGTGTGTATATATATGTATATATATATATATATATATATCACATCTTCTTTATCCATTCATCTGTTGATGGACATCTTGACCCTTTCCATAGGTTGGATATTGTGGACATTACTGCTGTAAACATTGGGGTGCACGTACCCCTTCAGATCACTACATTTGTATCTTTGGGGTAAATACCCAGTAGAGCAATTGCCGGGTCGTAGGGTAGCTCTATTTTCAACTTTTTGAGGAACCTCCATATTGTTTTCCAGAGTGGCTGCACCAGCTTGCATTCCCACCAACAGTGTAGGAGGGTTCCCCTTTCTCCGCATCCTCGCCAACATCTGTCATTTCCTGACTTGTTAATTTTAGCCATTCTGACTGGTGTGAGGTGGTATCTCATTGAGGTTTTGATTTAGATTTCCCTGATGCCGAGCGATGTTAATCACTTTTTCATGTGTCTGTTGGCCATTTGGATGTCTTCTTTGCAGAAATGTGTGTTCCTATCTTCTGCCCATTTCTTGATTGGATTATTTGTTCTTTGGGTGTTGAGTTCGATAAGTTCTTTATAGATTTTGGATACTAGCCCTTTATCTGATATGTCATTTGCAAATATCTTCTCCCATTCTGTTGGTTGTCTTTTGGTTTTGTGGACTGTTTCCTTTGCTGTGCAAAAGCTTTTTATCTTGATGAAGTCCCAGTAGTTCATTTTTGCCCTTGCTTCCCTTGCCTTTGGTGATATGTCTAGGAAGAAGTTGCTGCGGCTGAGGTCGAAGAGGTTGCTGCCTGTGTTCTCCTCAAGGATTTAGATGGATTCCTGTCTCACGTTTAGGTGTTTCATCCATTTTGAGTCTATTCTTGTGTGTGGTGTAAGGAAATGGTCCATTTTCATTCTTCTGCATGTGACTGTCCAATTTTCCCAACACCATTTGTTGAAGAGACTGTCTTTTTTCCATTGGACATTCTTTCCTGCTTTGTCGAAGATTAGTTGACCATAGAGTTGAGGGTCCATTTCTGGGCTCTCTATTCTGTTCCATTGATCTATGTGTCTGTTTTTGTGCCAGTACCATACTGTTTTGATGATTACAGCTTGGTAATAGAGCTTGAAGTCCGGAATTGTGATGCCACAAGCTTTGCTTTGCTTTTCTTTTTCAACATTCCTCTGGCTATTTGGGGTCTTTTCTGGTTCCATACAAACTTTAGGATTATTTGTTCCATTTCTTTGAAAAAAGTGGATGGTATTTTGATGGGGATTGCATTAAATGTGTAGATTGCTCTAGGTAGCATTGACATCTTCATGATATTTGTTCTTCCAATCCATGAGCATGGAATGTTTTTCCATTTCTTTGTGTCTTCCCCAATTTCTTTCATGAGTATTCTATAGTTTCTGAGTACAGATTCTTTGCCTCTTTGGTTAGCTTTATTCCTAGGTATCTTATGGTTTGGGGTGCAATTGTAAATGGAATTGACTCTTTAATTTCTCTTTCTTCTGTCTTGTTGTTGGTGTATAGAAGTGCAAGTGATTTCTGTGCATTGATTTGATATCCTACCATTTTACTGAATTTCTGTATGAGTTCTAGCAGTTTTGGGGTGGAGTCTTTTGGGTTTTCCACATAAAGTATCATATCGTCTGCAAAGAGTGAGATTTTGACTTCTCCTTTGCAGATTCAGATGCCTTTTATTTCCTTTTGTTGTCCGGTTGCTGAGGCTAGGACTTCTAGTACTATGTTGAATAGCAGTGGTGATAGTGGACATCCCTGCTGTGTTCCTGACCTTAGGGGGAAAGCTCTCAGTTTTTCCCCACTGAGAGTGATATTCACTGTGGATTTTTCATAGATGGCTTTTATGATATTGAGGTATGTACCCTCTATCCCTACACTGTGAAGAGTTTTAATCAAGAAAGGATGCTGTACTTTGTCAAATGCTTTTTCTGCATCTATTGAGAGGATCATATGGTCCTTCTTCTTTCTTTTATTAATGTATCACATTGATTGATTTGTGGATGTTGAACCAACCTTGCAGCCCAGGAATAAATCTCACTTGGTCATGGTGAATAATCCTTTTAATGTACTGTTGTATCCTATTGGCTAGTATTTTGGTGAGAATTTTCACATCCATGTTCATCAGGGATATTGGTCTGTAATTCTCCTTTTTGATGGGGTCTTTGTCTGGTTTGGGGATCAAGGTAATTCTGACCTCATAAAATGAGTTTGGAAGTTTTCCTTCCATTTCTATTTTTTGGAACAGTTTCAGAAGAATAGGTATTAATTCTTCTTTAAATGTTTGGTAGAATTCCCCTGGGAAGCCATCTGGCCCTGGGTTCTTGTTTATTGGGAGATTTCTGATGACTGCTTCAATTTCCTTAGTGGTTATGGGTCTGTTCAGGTTTTCTGTTTCTTCCTGGTTCAGTTTTGGCAGTTTATACATCTCTAGGAATGCATCCGTTTCTTCCAGATTATCTAATTGGCTGGCATATAGTTGCTCATAATATGTTCTTATAATTGTTTGTATTTCTTTGGTGTTGGTTGTGATCTCTCCTCTTTCATTCATGATTTTATTTATTTGGGTCGTTTCTCTTTTCTTTTTGATAAGTCTGGCCAGGGTTTTATCAATCTTGTTAATTCTTTCAAAGAACCAGCTCCTACTTGTGTTGATCTGTTCTACTGTTCTTTTGGTTTCTATTTCATTGATTTCTGCTCTGATCTTTATTATTTCTCTTCTCCTGCTGGGTTTAGGCTTTATTTGCTGTTCTTTCTCCAGCTCCTTTAGGTGTAGGGTTAGATTGTGTATTTGAGAGCTTTCTTGTTTCTTGAGAAAGGCTTGTATTGCTATATACTTTCCTCTCAGGACCGCCTTTGCTGCATCCCAAAGATTTTGAACAGTTGTGTTTTCATTTTCATTTGTTTCCGTGAATTTTTTTAATTTTTCTTGAATTTCCTGGTTGGCCCATTCATTCTTTAGTAGGATGCTCTTTAGCCTCCATGTATTTGAGTTCTTTCTGACTTTCCTCTTGTGCTTGAGTTCTAGTTTCAAAGCATTGTGGTCCGAAAATATGCAGGGAATGATTCCAATCTTTTGGTACCGGTTGAGACCTGATTTGTGACCTAGGGTGTGATCTATTCTGAAGAATGTTCCATGGGCACTAGAGAAGAATGTGTATTCTCTTGCTTTGGGACGGAATGTTCTGAATATATCTGTGAAGTCCATTTGGTCCAGTGTGTCATTTAAAGCCTTTATTTCCTTGTTGATCTTTTGCTTAGATGATCTGTCCATTTCAGTGAGGGGGGTGTTAAGGTCCCCTACTATTATTGTATTGTTGTTCGTGTGTTTCTTTGATTTTGTTATTAATTGGCTTGTATAATTGGCTGCTCCCATGTTAAGGGCATAGATATTTACAATTGTTAGATCTTCTTGTTGGATAGACCCTTTAAGTATGATGTAGTGTCCTTCCTCATCTCTTATTACAGTCTTTGTTTTAAAATCTAATTTGTCTGATATAAAGATTCCCACCCCATCTTTCTTTTGATGTCCATTAGCATGGTAAATTGTTTTCCACACCCTCACTTTCAATCTGGAGGTGTCTTTGGGTCTAAAATGAGTCTCTTGCAGACAGCATATCAATGGGTCTTCTTTTTTTATCCAATCTGATACCCTGTGTCTTTTTGGAGGGCAGTATGAATTTAGTGCCATAAAACATTTCATTTTTTAATTTTTTCCAGTTTAGGTAGATTTCTACACAGGATGGTTCTCTTAATGGATAGAGCTATAAAATACAGAGTGTTCCACCATAACAAATTCACAAATAGAATGGTTTTAGAATAAAAGATCCTTATTTATAAAGATTATCTCAACCACTTATTTAGAAGAGCATTTTGCAGATCACTGGATATTCTCTTCAAGGCAACAACAACAAAAACATGGAGCAGGGTAAAAGGAGATGGTATAAGACAAAGCAGCCCCTTTTTGAAAAGGATGTTCAGAATGTTGTTCAGTTTTGTTGCAAGCATTTTGACTTTTCAGGCCAATAGACAAAGCTCTATCCAAAGTAATTATGACCTTATGAAAAGTTATCCTAAAACTAAAGGAAATGATTTGGGATGATTATTTATGTACAGAGCCTGTTCATTGTTGTGCATGCTTAGGTAGGCACTTCTCTGGGAAGCCTTCCCTTTAGATGGACTTAGTTACTCTGTTCTCTGCCTTGCTCTCTCTTTCTTCATCTTGCTTTTAGTTTTTGCATGCATTTTGTTTGCTTCTATACCTGCTTTCTACTGAAATGTGAACCCTTGGAAGTCAAAAACTGTATCTTAATTTGACTTTTTATTCCCAGAGGTTATGATGTGGCACTTAGACGGCACGCAGTAAATGTTGGTTAATTACAGAACAGTCTTTATTAAAGCTTTGAAATAATGATTGAATGACTTTTCCTGCACTTGGTTACATGACTTAATCCAGTGAGCTTAAAACTTGAGCATACAGCAGAATCTCTAGAGGCTAGTTAAAACAGATTGTTTAGCCCAGACTTTGTTAGGGAATGGGTCTCCCCTGTAGCTCCATATTTGCTTTTCTAACAAGTTCCCAGGTGATGCTTCTGGTTTTGGGACCATATTTTGGGAACCACTGACTTAATTCAATAATTCAGCTCCCACCAACTCGCATGAAGGTACTAAATGTAAGAACATTTGTCTTTCAGGGAAGACATTAGGGGAAAGAGCGATCACTACAGCACCCACAAATGGACATTGTCATCTGTGGTAAGTACATAGAACTTATGCAGTCTTTTTAAATTCTCATATACCTCTGTATAAGTTACAATTGATTTTTAAGATATTACTGACTCATTTTACCTGTCACATTCACTGAAAAATATATTTAGTAGATAGCACAGTAACTGTTCTTATTCTTATGTATTTTGTGGTATGTACATTTTAAATATATTCAAAGTAAACTTTCACTGAAAATTTCGTAAGTGAATCTACCAAGTGCAGCGCCTTTGAACATGATAAATACTAATTAAATATAATTTAATGTTTGGAAACAAATACTGAAGTGATATCATGTTCCTAAATGAAATGTTGGAAGAATGCTTCAAAGAATAAAAGCATGTCACTCATTTCTTATACCTTAATGAGTCCATGTGTACAAATTCTACAGGTCAAAGAGAAGCCACTTTTAATATAAGAAATATAAGAAAGCTCAAACAAAGGGAATTTAATTCGTGGGGTAGGTGAATACCCTTGGGGAAACAAAATTATTCTTGAATATGTTTTGTTTTGGATCCTTTGTATGTTTAAAATTATAAAAACACAAATAAGAAGAAATATATTGTTTTAAATTAACACTCTGTGGTTGCGTTTTTTTAAAAGATTTTATTTATTTATTTAAGAGAAAGAGAGCATGAGCAGGGTGAGGGGCAGAGGGAGAAGCAGACTGCCCGCTGAGCAGGAAGCCCAGTGCAGGGATCATCACAACCTGAGCCAAAAGCAGACACTTAACCAACCGAGCCACCCAGGCGCCCCTGTGGTTGCATTTTTATAACATCTTTTAGTTCCTTACAGCAATACTGGTACTTTAGGTGCTAGGAAGATAATAATAAGTTAATTTGTGACCCTTCTCTCAGACCTAGGCTTCCAGAAATCTACCTCTATTCGGGATTATTTTTATTCTTCTTGAGCACTTTTAGGCAAAAGTCTCTCTCAAAATGGCTCCCTTTCTGCAAGTCCGCGTTTGCCCCACAGGAAATTCATTTTCATTCCACCAGCTAACTCTGAAATGCAAACCATTTTCCCAAAGCAGACCTGTTTCTTTACTCTGCCACCAGCAGGGGGAGCTCCACTCACACGCTCATCTTAAAGCTTCTCTGGTTCAGAGTCAAGGAACATTTTTTATGTCCCCTAAGGGACACGGGCCAAAACAAACCAAGTCTTTTGATCTGCCCTCACTTGGCTTAAGATGAGGTGCAAGCCTCCCTCCTGCACCCTCCCATGAAAAGGTGGGAGGTAGAACCCACAGTCCCCTAACAATGCTATCCACAGGAATCCTTTACTTTCCCTTCTGTAGCCTGGAGAAGGGTGAAGGGCTGAGCCTGGCAGAACCTGTGAATCATTTCCTTAGCATGTCATGCACTGTCAATGGAGCATCTTGCTTTAGAAACTGGAGCACCTAAAAAAGTATTGTTCTATGCCCTTGGTACCTCTGCCACAACTCTAGGAGAAAGACAGTTTTGCAGTTAAATCCTGGTACATATCTTTAAGATCCCTTTCCCAGTATGCAAGGGTCTTGGCTATTATTTCTATAGCCAAATATACCTTCTAATCTAATTTGCACATTAGTATCAATAAATTAACATATGTATGCATTAAGATACTTCTGTTCTTCCACTTTTAGTCGTAACTAATGAATTTGTACTGATAAGCCACTCGCTCTTCATCTCCTTTGATACTGGAGGTGTTTGGGAGCTGGTTGGCCAGGGTTAGATGCAGAAAGAACCCCAAAGCCCTACTCTTAACCTGAGCTCCTGTGCATCCTCCCCCTCCCGCTGCACTGCTCCTCCTCTGTTGTCCTCTTTCTTCTCCCACACATAGATCTGCATCCCTGAAGAATCACGTTTAAAATGTACAGTGGAGGGGCGTCTGGGTGGCTCAGTCGTTAAGCTTCTGCCTTCCCCTCCGGTCATGATCGCAGGGTCCTGGGATCGAGCCCCGCATCGGGCTCCCTGCTCCGCTGGAAGCCTGCTTCTCCCTCTCCCATTCCCCCTGCTTGTGTTCCCTCTCTCACTGTGTCTCTCTCTGTCAAAAAAATAAATAAAATCTTTAAAAAATAAAATGTACAGTGGATTTCAATCCTTAGTCTGAGGGCATTTATCTGTGTAAGCTTCAAGTTTTCATAGAGGAACAATGTTGTGTCTTCTCTGGGGGGCTTCATAAGTACCTTGAAATCTATCTTGTAAGAAGAAATTATACATAACTCTGCCTTAGTAGGCTACCCAGTCTGTCGTACGCTAGTCTGGCTTCTTTTGTTCATCTTCTTTCACTTTTTGTGGTGAATGGATTGCCCTGTTTATAACTATGGTATTTGACTCCAACTTTAAATCTTATACACACACACACACACACACACACACACACACACACACACACACAGAGTAATGATCCAATTGTGTTGCACATGATTTCTTATTCAGTATCAGTTTTAAATTAAAAAAGAATGTTAAAATCTATTCAGTTGATAAAATTTAATAAATTCAAATGTCAATTTTATCTTAGTTCTTAGAATGTATTATAATGTATGTAGTGATTACAAGAGTTTTCATTCAGTTCCATAGTGGAGGTTTAGGGTAATGATAAAAGAGAAATTAAAACTTTGACTTTGAGAGGCAGTGGTTAAAATTTAGCTTAACTGATTCCATGATTAATTGTAGTAAAATATCATTAAAAAGTCTTTTTCAGGATGTTAAGACATTTTCTCATTCATTCAGCATAAATGACAAACTACAGCCCAGGGCCAACTGCCTATTTTTGTAAATAGTTTGATTGGTGCCCAGCCACACCTGTGCATTTGTGCATAACAATGAGGTTGAATAGTTGCAACCTTGACTATCTGACCCCAAAGCCTAAAATGTTTGCTACAAATTCTGTTGTTTTTGTTGTACCCAGCCTAAAATACTTCTAGAACCAAGAGAGTAAAGTCACTGTGGATTTACAGTTTGTTAGCACAATAGGCCTGACCTTAATTACAAATAATGTCTTACATATTTGTTGTGCTCTACTGTTCACAAATTATATCCACATGACTTACAGCACATGAGTCACAGAACAACCTGTTTCCATTTTATAGATAAGGTAGTGTGTCTAGGGAGTGTGTGGGGGGAATATGCTGACTAGTATGCAAGAGTCACACAATAAATAGAAAAACAAAAACCAGACCTTTTATTCTTACTCAGTATTTTTCTATTACATTATTTTTCTACTGCTTTCTCACAGTATAAATAGCATTTGTGCTGAATCAGAAGTATGCAGGGAAACTGATGGGTTTATTTTAGTAGTTGTTAAAACAAGAATGTTGGTCATTTATTAAAGATATATTCAATATCGGGACGCCTGGGTGGCTCAGTCGTTAAGCCTCTGCCTTCGGCTCAGGTCATGATCCCAGGGTCCTGGAATCGAGTCCCACATCGGGCTCCCTGCTCGGCAGGAAGCCTGCTTCTCCCTCTCCCACTCCCCCTGCTTGTGTTCCCGCTCTCGTTGTCTCTCTCTGTCAAATAAATAAAATCTTAAAAAAAAAAAAGATATATTCAATATCAATGCAAAGAACATTGCAATTTTTGTCAAAGCCTCTATGGTGAGAATGACCTCTAGGTGAAGGTAATAGACCGTATTGTGAATTAACGTTCTTCAGAGTTCCCATCAACTTGAGATGGTTCACAAAATAAAATTTTAAATTACGTGTTTAAAGATGAACAGCATAAAAGAACAAAAACCCACAGACACACAGAGACATAAGTGGAACTGATTGCCAGAAAAGAAGTGATGATCCTTTGAGAAAAAGTGGTCAGATGAATTTTGAACTTAGGGTATGTAGGAAGATAGACAATATTTTAGACTTTAAAGAAACAGACTTAAAGGAGTGCCTGGGTGGCTCAGTTGGTTAAGCATCCGATTCTTGATCTCAGCTCAGAGAAAAAAAAAAGAAAGAAAGAAACAGACTTCAAAAAAGATTATGAAAAGCATTAAGACTGATTATTTATAAGGGAAATACTCATATTTCATATGATGGTATTCATAAGTCCTAGGGGTTTTTTTCCCCTTTTGTCCTCACTCAGAGTAGCTTGAAGAGAGTTTGCTGACAGAGCAGTGTCCATGTCTAATGCTGCGCACGAAGTCATTCTGATGCTGACGTTTAGCATCAGTAGATGATGGATCCCACCGCTCTAGAGCAGCGAACAAACGTTCTTTTATTTTGATTCCAGCACAGATATTTGGGTTGTTCTATAAATCTCTGGATTAGAAAGTTCAAATAGATCTGACAGATTTTTCTAAAAATGTGACATGATTTGTTTTTTTATTTCTTTGCCAGCATGTAGAGTAGGGAAATTGAGCGAGTATATCTGGACTTAAGCAAGGCATTCATGTACGTTTACCAATAACATTCTTGTGGACAAGATGTAAAAATGTGGGCAAGCCTCTGGGTTAGCCACATAGAGAGAAGGGTTCAAGCCTCAGCTATTCAACAGAATAACTGTTGGCAACATCATTGTCAAGCTGGAGGTGATTCTGGGGTTTCAGGTCTGTATCTTAGACACTAGAGTGTTCCGTGATTTTGTCAGTGGGTAAATATATAATAGATACGTTTATAAAAGTTGCAAGTAACAGAGAACTAAGAGGAAGAGGATGTATGACGAATGACAATAGTAATTCAAAAGATTTTCACATGTGTGAATTAATAGGGGTAAATGTGGAAGGAGGGATGGAGAGAAAAGTGTCAACATTTAACTTAGGGAAAAACAGACAAGAATTTGAATAAAGCATGGAGTTTAGTTAATAATAATATATCAATATTGGTACATTGTAAAAATTATGTATCAGTATTGTTTGACAGTGTCGGTACCTTTGTGATAAATGTACTCTAGTAATGTAAGATGTAAAGAGTAGAGAAAACCCAATATGGGTATATGGGAACTCTCTGTACCATCTTTGCAATCTCAGACTATTTTAAAATAAAAGCTTATTTTTTTAAAAAGCGACCTAAGGATGTAAGTCCAAATGCGTCGGAAAATGATAATGCCCATAAACAAAAATGGGAGAAGTTGGGGAAGTAGTTGCATGGAATTTTGCTCTACTTTCTGGAACTCCCCGGGAGGAATGATAGAACAAGATGACAGAGAGCATTTCAAAAGAACATGGTGAGGCTGGAGGTGACAATAGCAGCTTTACAAGGAAACTCATGAGTCTTTTTCCAGTAATCTTTTCCTACATGCTCGATCTCTGGTGGGTGCAGAGATGTATGTGTAATGTAGTCTGATTATGGAATTTGTGAGTAGTAGTATCTCTTAATCTAGTTAAGTTCTCAGATCAATTTTGATAGGCTGATTTAGTCACCATTCATGTTTCTACTGTAGCAGATTTGGTTAATTATATAGAAACTGAAAATTCAGAGGTCAAACAAGTCATAACTGAAAAGTGACTATTTTATTGGTTGCCGTAAGTTGTGTGAATTATGTGATCTTTTGTGTTCAGGAAGGGTCTTACTGTTCCAAATTAAGAAAATCGTTGACTTCATTTTTGTGCTTGAAAGATGCTTATCCACAGAAATGATTGAGATAAATATCCAAAATTACATCTTTCATTTCAGTCATGATAATGCAAGTAAAAATTAATACTTACTCTTGAAATATTTAGGTAAATGAATATTTTGCCTCAGACAGAAACACTCTGAAATACTCTGGAGATTTTGCACCGATAGAAACATTCTGGATATAAAAAGTAATATATCCCCAGATTTTGGAGAGAGCAAATTGCTGAACAAATATTGCACCCAATTTATGTTAGATAATTATTGATGTAACTTTTGTATTCCCAGTGGGGGAAAAAAAATAAACAATTAATGGGATGCGCTATTCTAGTATGCAGTGTTTCCAAGGAAGGATTGAAGGTCATGAGGAATTTTTTGGAAAAGTGTATTCTGAAATTACCTTTGACATTGTTTTAGTCATGATATTTATTTTTGTTTTCTAATGACATTAAGGGAGGCTGTGAAATTTTTCTTTTTCTTTTTATTAAGGAGGAACAGGGATATGATGATACAATATATTTTTCAATTTATTACTTGTGTGACTAGACTTTTTCAGAGAGCCTCTTTGTGACTTTGCTGTTGATGATGGTGATAGCAGAAGCTCATATTTCTTGGAACTCACTATGTGCCGGGTAGTAGTCTAAACAATTATGTGTTTTGGGTGTTTTGCCCTCACGACATACATATGAGATAGTTGGTGTTAGTCTCCCCAGTTATAGGTGAGGAAACTGGCTTCATGTTCATGTGAGGTATTTTTTATTTTTAGGGCACTTGCATCTATATGACTACTTCTCTCAAATATTAATGAATGCTTTAGAGATATTTTTAAAATGTTACATTTGGGGGCACCTGGGTGGCTCAGTCATTAAGCGTCTGCCTTCGGCTCAGGTCATGATCCCAGGGTCCTGGGATCGAGCCCAGCATCGGGCTCCCTGCTCGGCGGGAAGCCTGCTTCTCCCTCTTCCACTCCCCTTGCTTGTGTTCCCTCTCTCACTGTCTCTGTCTCAGTCAAATAAATAAATAAAATCTTTTAAAAAAATAAAATAAAATATTACATTTGGTGGTATTTGATTAAAAGTTCACACGCTATCCACTGTTTTTACCCTTTTCAGGTATGCGGTTTTGTGTGGCTATGTATCTGAGTTTGAGGGCTTACAAAACAAAATCAACTATGGACATCGCTTCAAGGTATTTCTTGATATTAAAAATATTTTAATGTAGCTATATGTTCCCTTAAAAGATATAAATCAAATTATTCAACGAATTAATCTTAAGGAATTTATCTTTTTTATTTAAATGAAGTGACAGTTTTTTCATCGTACTGCGCAAAAAAGAATGAAACTATTTGGGAGATTGAGGATTATTATTATTCTGGATCTTGAAAGAAGTCACATAGTAGATGAGTATTACTTTTTCAAAGACTGAGGATTAGTCTTTTGGTCGAACTCACCAATATCATCAACATGACTGGGACTAATTAGTTAACATTTCTTGCATATTGATTTAGTGGGAGGAATAGAATCCAATCTAAGGCTTAAACTTAACATGATAAGTGAATAAAATAAATAATGTACAGGTACATCATTTATAATGTGCCTCTAGCTTTGATAGCTCAATATAAATGGTCAGAGTTTGTCTTCCAGCTCCCTATAACCATCATAATAATGTCAGGGGAGTAGATTCCTCCACCACCTAGCTCTGTTATTCTTTCCCCCATTATATCCCCATCATTTGATATTTGCAAACATGCTTCCTAATAGTAAGTATTAGCTAGGCAAGGAATGGGAAGACAAAAATGTCACTTGGATGTTTTCTATTTTTATAGTGACATTTGGCTTTAAATTATCCATAGTTTAATTAAATCATAGTCACAGTCTGGTTCTAGTTGTGAGCAGTCATTCCTGATAATTGAATTATTGGTAAGACTTACTCGTATTAATGATAGGGATTGAGGAGGAGAACCAAACAACACTGTAAAGCCCCTTTGAACTTACTAGGCACACTTCCATGCAACACCGCCTGAAATCTGAGTGATGGTATTTGTTTTGGATTTTTTTTTCAGGAACATCTAGATAAAGCAATCCAATTTTTACCTGAAGAACCCTTTTTGTATTACCTCAAAGGAAGATACTGTTATACTGTAAGTTGAATGTTTTGATCTATAAATCTTATTTAAATATACTATGATTATGGGATATATTTCCAGTGACTTATTCTTTAAGTGTTTTACCTAGTGCCTACTGTAAGGAAAATGATAAAATCAGTACATATTTTATGAGTTTATGATTGATTTGTTTATATACTGTGTTACATACAGTATATGATTATACACACACACACACACACACACACACACACACACACACAAATCTGTATTTTTCCCCTGACCACTCTGTTTCCCCTGGCAGCAATCACATGTCCCCTTTGTGCTCTCAGTTGGTGATCAGCCACCTACCCACATGTGTACTACTCTTTGTCTTGTGAGAGGACTTTTTCAATTATCAGTGTGTTGAGCATAAATTATGTGCCCACTGTTCTTGTCTTCAAAGAACTGAATTTAGAAAGGCACATGAAACATACAGAAATAAATCAAGGCAGCTAGCGAGTCTAAGATCCAGTGTCTTAAATGACATTAGTTTATAGAGAATTAACAGAATGTGAAAATCTACCTTAAGAGATGCATGAAAAATTATGCTGAAGAGAAATGCTATTTCTGAATGAGAAAATTAGCATAAGCAAAAGAAGAAGCTTTTTAATGGAGGTTTGAGGATTAGGAATGGAGAAGGAAGCTCTTTTATTGAACACCTGCTATGTATCAAATGTGTGTCAAATCCTTAAAACATCCCTGTAAGCAGTTTTTATTATGCCAGTTTTAAATATTAAGAATCTGAGTCTTCATTAAGGTAGAAGACCCCTCAGGCTTCAAAACCATTGACCCAACCTCACATGAGTCTGGGGCTTAAATATACATTGTTTAGGCTTAAAAGAAAAAATCTGAAAAGACCACATCTATATGGAGGTTAAATAACATGCTACTAAACAGTGAATGGATCAACCAAGAAATCAAAGAAGAAATAAAAAAATACATGGAGACAAATGAAAATGAAAACACAATGATCCAAAATCTTTGAGACGCAGCAAAATTGATTCTAAGAGGAAGTGTATAGCAACACAGGCCTACCTCCAGAAGCAAGAAAACTCTCAAACAACTGAAGCTTACACCTAAAAGAGCTAGAAAAAGAAGAACAAAACCCAAATACAGCAGAAGGAAGGAAATAATGATTAGAGCAGAAATAAAGGATATTGAGACTAAAAAAAAAAATAGAATGGATCAATGAAATCATGGATTGTTTCTTTGAACAGATAAACAAAATTGATAAATCTCTAGCCAGACTCATCCAAAAAAAAAAAAAAAAGGACTCAAATAAACAAAATCAGAAACAAAAAGAGGAGAAATAACAGCTGACCCCACAGAAAGACAAAGAATTATAAGAGAATATTGTGAAAAATTATATGCCAACAAACTGGACAACCTAGAAGAGATGGATAAATTCCTAGAAACATAAAACTTACCAAAACTGAAACAGGAAGAAATAGAAAATTTGAACAGACCAATTACCAGCAATGAAATTGAATCAGTAATCAAAAAACTCCCAACAAAAAGTCCAGATGTCTTCACAGGTGAATTCTATCATATATTTAAAGAAGAGCTAATACCTGTTCTTCTCAAACTTTTCTAAAAAATAGCACAGGAAGGAAAACTTCCCAGTTCGTTCTAATAGGTCAGCATTATCCTGATTCCAAAACCAGTTAAAGACACAACAACAAAAAAGAACTACAGGCCAATATCCTTGATGAACATAGATGCAAAAATCCTCAACAAAATATTAGCAAGGGTAATCCAACAATACATTCAAAAAATCATTCACCATGATCAATGGAATTTATTCCCGGAATGCAAGGTGGTTCAGTATTTGCAAATCAATCAGTGTGATACATCACATTATAAAGAGAAAGGATAAAAACCATATGATCATTTCAATAGATGCAGTAAAAGCGTTTGACAGAGTACAACATCCATTCATGATAAAAACCCTCAACAAAGTTGGTTTAGAGGGAGCATACCTCAACATAATAAAGGCCTTATATGAAAAATCCACAGCTAATGTTTTATACTCAATGGTGAAAAACAGAGCTTTTCCCCTAAGATCAGGAACAAGACAGGGATGCCCATTCTCACTACCTTTATTCAACATAGTACTGTAAGTCCTAGTCACAGCAATCAGATAAGGGGAAGAAAGAAAAGACTTCCAAATTGGTAAGGAAGAAGTAAAAAATTTCACTATTCACAGATGAGATGATACTATATATAGAAAACCCTAAGGACTCCACCAAAAAACTACTAAAACTCATAAATGAGTTGTATCACAGGATACAAAATTGTATCACAGGATACAAAATCCCCATGTACAGAAATCTGTTGCATTTCTAAAAAACAGAAAGAGAAATTAAGAAAACAATCCCATTTATAATCATAAAAATAATAAAATACCTAAGAATAAACTTAACCAAAGAGGTAAAAAGACCTGTACTCTGAAAACTATAAAAAATTGATGAAAGAAATTAAAGATGACCCAAAGAAATAGGAAGACATTCCATGCTTATAGATTGAAAGAACAAATACTGTCAAACTGTCTATACTACCCAAAGCAACCTATAGACTTAATGCAATCCCTAGCAAAGCACCAACAGTATTTTTCACAAAACTAGAACAAACAATCCTAAAATTTGTATGGAACCACCCAAATAGCCAAAGCAATCTTGAAAAAGGAAAACAAAATTGGCAGTATCACAATTCCAGGTTTCAAGTTATATTACAAAGCTGTATTAATCAAAACAGTATGTTACTCACACAAAAAATAGATGCGTAGATCAATAGAACAGAATAGAAAGCCCAGAAGCAAACCCACAGTTACTTGGTCAATTAATCTTCGACAAAGGAGACAAGAATATACAATGGGAAAAAGATAGTCTCTTCAACAAATGATATTGGGAAAACTGAACAGCTATATGCAAAAGAATGAAACTGGACCACTTTCTTACATCATATACCACAAAAACTCAAAATGGACTAAAGACCTAAATGTGAGGCCTGAAACCATAAAAATCCTAGCGGGGAGCACAGATAGTAATTTCTCTGACATTGGTCATAACAATATCTTTCTAGATGTGTCTCCTGAGGCAAAGAAAACAGAAGCAAAAATAAACTATTGGGTCTACATCAAAATAAAAAGTTTCTGCATAGGGAAGGAAACAACCAACAAAACTAAAAGACAATCTACTGAATGGGGAAGGTATTTGCAAATAACATATCCAATAAAGGGTTCATGTCTAAAATACATAAAGAACTGATACAACCCAACACTCAAAACCAAATAATCCAATTTAAAATGAGCAGAAGACATGAACAGACATGTCTCCAAAGAAGAAATACAGATGGCCAGGGGCGCCTGGGTGGCTCAGTCATTAAGCATCTGCCTTCGGCTCAGGTAATGGTCCCGGAGCCCTGGGATCAAGCCCCACATTGGGCTCCCTGTGCGGTGAGGAGCCTGCTTCTCCCTCTCCCACTCCCCCTGCTTGTGCTCCTGTTCTCACTATCTCTCTGTCAAATAAGTAAATAAAATCTTAAAAAAAAGAAGAAGAAATACAGATGGACAACAGACACATTTGGAAAGATGCTCAACATCACTCATCATCAGGGAAATACAAATCAAAATCACAATGAGATATCTCATCTCTCATTGTGAGATATCTCACATCTATTAGAATGGCTAAAATCAAAAACACAAGAAATAACAAGTGTTGGCGAGGATGTAGAGAAGTAGGTGCCCTCATGCGCTATTGGTGGGAATGCAAACTGGTGCAGACACTGTGAAGATAGTACAGAGGTTCCTCAAAAAATTAAAAATAGAACTACCCTATGATCCAGTAATTGCACTACTAAGTACCCAAAGAATACAAAAACTTTAATTCAAAGGGATACATGCACCTCAATGTTTATTGTAGTGTATTTTCAATAGCCAAATTATGGAAGCTACCTAAGTGTCCATCAATAGATGAATAAAGAAGTGGTATATTATATCACATAATGGAATATTTTTCAACCATAAAAAAGAATGAAATTTTGCTATTTGCAGCAACATGGATGGACCTAGACTATAATGCTAAGTGAAATAAATCAAAGACAAATACCATATGATTTCACTCATAGGTGGAATTTAAGAAACAAAACAAAACAAATGAACAAGGGAACTAAAAAGAGACAAACCAAAAAGCAGACTCTTAACTACAGAGAATAAATAGATAGTTTTCAGAGGTGAGGTGGGTGAATTAGATGGAGGGGATGAAGAGTACACTTCTCTTGTAGGGCACTAAGTAATATATGGAATTGTTGAGTCACTATATCGTACACCTGAAAAGAATAAAACACTGTATGTTAACTATACTGGTATTAAAATGGGGGAAAAGGAAGCAAAAAAATAAATGATAATATGAAATTTAATTTTGGTGGTTGCTGGTTAAAAAAATTTTCTCCTGGATTGTAAATATGTATACTGGGCCCTCACTCTATACTCCCTCTGGGTTAAGGATCCTTCTTCTGTTTACACTTCTGAGATGCTGTGTTCTGGGTAAGGTTGGCAGGAAGGAAGCAAAGTTGGGGTCTCCTCCACTCTGTGCAAAGAAACTGTGCAAAGAAATACTGTGTTGTCATCTCAGAATCTTGAATCACATAAACAAACAGGATCAGTATTATTCCCCATCCCTTTCTGTGATTGAACACAAATCTTATCATGAGTATTTCAAATTGATTTGGTAATCAGTGCTTTTAGAGCTCATAGTTTGTTAGAACTATAAAAAAGGGAAGGTAAAATATTAATACCATAAAGATGATCTCTGTCATGTATGTTATATATGGATATGTTTATATTTATATATTCTATGCATATACATACATATACACCTACACACACACACGTCTAATTGAGGAGAGATGATTCTTTCAAAAGGTGATGTCGCCTCCATGTTTGCAGGTCTCGAAACTGAGCTGGATTGAGAAAAAAATGGCTGCTACTCTGTTTGGAAAAATACCATCCTCAACTGTAGAAGAAGCTTTGCAAAATTTCCTTAAGGTATATTTTGTCTCTCTGTTATTTTAGTATCTAACTGGCTACTACCTGCACCAATCCCTCCTACCCTTCTCCGTGTGTAGATCTCGAACGGAAGCCCTGGGTTGAATCCTAGTTTTGGCGTGTCCAGACTGCTTCCCAGAGCAACTGGTTATGCCCTAGCTCCTAGGTGCACAGCCCTTGCTACCAAATCCAAGAGCAGCCCTCCAGGTCGTGTGAGTATGTGCAAAAGCATTCATGCCCTGATTATTAGACTTGTTCCCCAATACTCCCAATTAGCCTAATATAGAAGCAGTTTGATCTTGAAGAACTAAAAGATAGCAAAAGGGAGAGTTATATTTTATTTTTTTTTAAGATTTTTATCTATTTGACAGAGAAGAGACAGCAAGAAAGGAAACACAAGCAGGGGGAGTGGGAGAGGGAGAAGCAGGCTTCCCACAGAGGAGGGAGCCCGATGCGGGGCTCAATCCCAGGACCCTGGGATCATGACCTGAGCCCAAGGCAGCCGCTTAACGACTGAGCCACCCAGGCACCCCGGGAAAGTTATATTTTAAAAGCCATTCCATAAGTTGCAGATGGTTCTATGGAACATGGGGCATCAGACCAAACCAGTATTTTCATTCCTGTCTTAAAATGTATAATTGCTAGGCTAATAAAACTCTAAACAGTAATAATGTGTATGTGCATATAATCAACTTCCTGGTGGGCTAATCCCTTTATCTTTCTCTGGAAGCAATTATAGAAACTTATAGACACTAAGATGTCTTTTCTGTAATGCTATAGACAAAATCAGGCTCTAAACTGTATTGTCCAACATATTATACATGCTCATACTTTTTTGTTGTATCTTAGGGTTTGATTTTGTAGAACTGAGAGGGAATTTAAAGAACATATATTCTAAGAGTGGAAATAGGTTTCATTGCACTTTCCATTTCTGAACGATTGAATGGTTAGTGGCTACCTACAATGCCCTGTGGAAAAAATAATTGTTCTGAGATCAAGCATGAGCCCAATGGAAAAGATTGCACGGTATAAAAGCACAGGGGCCAGACATGTCTTATTTTTTATTTAACGTGATCTTTTTTATTTTATAAAAAGGAAATCAAGACCTCAGGAACTTAATTTTTTCTAGTGTCACACAACAGCAGACCGAAGATATGCAAGTAGTCTAAGACTGTATCATCACCATTTCTTCACCTTTTATCTACCACTGAGAATTAGTTCTTTTATTTTACATTTTATAAGAATATAGATCATGGTATATTTAAGATAGTTCATAGATGGTGCTAAGCTAATTATGAAAAATGTCGTTTGGACTTGAAACTCATTTCTTCATAGTATCAGAGTTATAAATGGGAGCTCAGGTTTTCAGGATGTTACACAGAAGTTCAGAAGCACAGAAGGTGCTAATGTACCTGAAATATTAGCCAGATAAAATAAACAATTATCAGAGGCCCAATATTGTAGAGGTAAGGATCGCAACCGCTAGAACCAGACCACCTGGTTAAATCTCAGTTCTACTGCTTACCAACTGATTAATGTTGGACAAGTTTCTTTTTTTTTTTTTTATTTTATTTTATTATGTTATGTTAATAACACCCGGTGCTCCATTCAGTACATGCCCTCCTTAATACCCATCACCAGGCTAACCCATCCCCCCACCCCCACCCCTCTAAAACCCTCGTTTATTTCTCAGAATCCATAGTCTCTCATAGTTCGTCTCCCCCTCTGGTTTCCCCCCCTTCATTTTTCCCTTCCTACTATCTTCTTTTTTTTTTTTTTTAAACATATAATGTATCATTTGTTTCAGAGGTACAGGTCTGTGATTCTTCAGTCTTTACACAATTCACAGCGCTCACCATAGCACATACCCTCCCCAATGTCCATCACCCAGCCACCCCATCCCTCCCATCCCCCCACCAATCTAGTAACCCAGTTTGTTTCCTGAGATTAAGAATTCCTCATATTAGTGAGATCATATGATACTTGTCTTTCTCTGATTGACTTGTTTTGCTTAGCATAACACCCTCTAGTTCCGTCCACGTCATTGCAAATGGCAAGATTTCGGGGCTTTTTGATGGCTGCATAATATTCCATTGTATATATATACCACATCTTCTTTATCCATTCATCTGTTGATGGACATCTTGACCCTTTCCATAGGTTGGATATTGTGGACATTACTGCTGTAAACATTGGGGTGCACGTACCCCTTCAGATCACTACATTTGTATCTTTGGGGTAAATACCCAGTAGAGCAATTGCCGGGTCGTAGGGTAGCTCTATTTTCAACTTTTTGAGGAACCTCCATATTGTTTTCCAGAGTGGCTGCACCAGCTTGCATTCCCACCAACAGTGTAGGAGGGTTCCCCTTTCTCCGCATCCTCGCCAACATCTGTCATTTCCTGACTTGTTAATTTTAGCCATTCTGACTGGTGTGAGGTGGTATCTCATTGAGGTTTTGATTTAGATTTCCCTGATGCCGAGCGATGTTAATCACTTTTTCATGTGTCTGTTGGCCATTTGGATGTCTTCTTTGCAGAAATGTGTGTTCCTATCTTCTGCCCATTTCTTGATTGGATTATTTGTTCTTTGGGTGTTGAGTTCGATAAGTTCTTTATAGATTTTGGATACTAGCCCTTTATCTGATATGTCATTTGCAAATATCTTCTCCCATTCTGTTGGTTGTCTTTTGGTTTTGTGGACTGTTTCCTTTGCTGTGCAAAAGCTTTTTATCTTGATGAAGTCCCAGTAGTTCATTTTTGCCCTTGCTTCCCTTGCCTTTGGTGATATGTCTAGGAAGAAGTTGCTGCGGCTGAGGTCGAAGAGGTTGCTGCCTGTGTTCTCCTCAAGGATTTAGATGGATTCCTGTCTCACGTTTAGGTGTTTCATCCATTTTGAGTCTATTCTTGTGTGTGGTGTAAGGAAATGGTCCATTTTCATTCTTCTGCATGTGACTGTCCAATTTTCCCAACACCATTTGTTGAAGAGACTGTCTTTTTTCCATTGGACATTCTTTCCTGCTTTGTCGAAGATTAGTTGACCATAGAGTTGAGGGTCCATTTCTGGGCTCTCTATTCTGTTCCATTGATCTATGTGTCTGTTTTTGTGCCAGTACCATACTGTTTTGATGATTACAGCTTGGTAATAGAGCTTGAAGTCCGGAATTGTGATGCCACAAGCTTTGCTTTGCTTTTCTTTTTCAACATTCCTCTGGCTATTTGGGGTCTTTTCTGGTTCCATACAAACTTTAGGATTATTTGTTCCATTTCTTTGAAAAAAGTGGATGGTATTTTGATGGGGATTGCATTAAATGTGTAGATTGCTCTAGGTAGCATTGACATCTTCATGATATTTGTTCTTCCAATCCATGAGCATGGAATGTTTTTCCATTTCTTTGTGTCTTCCCCAATTTCTTTCATGAGTATTCTATAGTTTCTGAGTACAGATTCTTTGCCTCTTTGGTTAGCTTTATTCCTAGGTATCTTATGGTTTGGGGTGCAATTGTAAATGGGATTGACTCTAATTTCTCTTTCTTCTGTCTTGTTGTTGGTGTATAGAAATGCAACTGATTTCTGTGCATTGATTTGATATCCTGCCACTTTACTGAATTTCTGTATGAATTCTAGCAGTTTTGGGGTGGAGTCTTTTGGGTTTTCCACATAAAGTATCATATCGTCTGCAAAGAGTGAGAGTTTGACTTCTCCTTTGCCGATTCAGATGCCTTTTGTTTCTTTTTCTTGTCTGATTGCTGAGGCTAGGACTTCTAATACTATGTTGAATAGCAGTGGTGATAGTGGACATCCCTGCCGTGTTCCTGACCTTAGAGGGAAAGCTCTCAGTTTTTCCCCACTGAGAGTGATATTCACTGTGGATTTTTCATAGATGGCTTTTATGATATTGAGGTATGTACCCTCTATCCCTACACTGTGAAGAGTTTTAATCAAGAAAGGATGCTGTACTTTGTCAAATGCTTTTTCTGCATCTATTGAGAGGATCATATGGTCCTTCTTCTTTCTTTTATTAATGTATCACATTGATTGATTTGTGGATGTTGAACCAACCTTGCAGCCCAGGAATAAATCTCACTTGGTCATGGTGAATAATCCTTTTAATGTACTGTTGTATCCTATTGGCTAGTATTTTGGTGAGAATTTTCACATCCATGTTCATCAGGGATATTGGTCTGTAATTCTCCTTTTTGATGGGGTCTTTGTCTGGTTTGGGGATCAAGGTAATTCTGGCCTCATAAAATGAGTTTGGAAGTTTTCCTTCCATTTCTATTTTTTGGAACAGTTTCAGAAGAATAGGTATTAATTCTTCTTTAAATGTTTGGTAGAATTCCCCTGGGAAGCCATCTGGCCCTGGGCTCTTGTTTATTGGGAGATTTTTGATGACTGCTTCAATTTCCTTAGTGGTTAGGGTCTGTTCAGGTTTTCTGTTTCTTCCTGGTTCAGTTTTGGCAGTTTATACATCTCTAGGAATGCATCCGTTTCTTCCAGATTATCTAATTGGCTGGCATATAGTTGCTCATAATATGTTCTTATAATTGTTTGTATTTCTTTGGTGTTTGGTTGTGATCTCTCCTCTTTCATTCATGATTTTATTTATTTGGGTCGTTTCTCTTTTCTTTTTGATAAGTCTGGCCAGGGTTTTATCAATCTTGTTAATTCTTTCAAAGAACCAGCTCCTACTTGTGTTGATCTGTTCTACTGTTCTTTTGGTTTCTATTTCATTGATTTCTGCTCTGATCTTTATTATTTCTCTTCTCCTGCTGGGTTTAGGCTTTATTTGCTGTTCTTTCTCCAGCTCCTTTAGGTGTAGGGTTAGATTGTGTATTTGAGAGCTTTCTTGTTTCTTGAGAAAGGCTTGTATTGCTATATACTTTCCTCTCAGGACCGCCTTTGCTGCATCCCAAAGATTTTGAACAGTTGTGTTTTCATTTTCATTTGTTTCCGTGAATTTTTTTAATTTTTCTTGAATTTCCTGGTTGACCCATTCATTCTTTAGTAGGATGCTCTTTAGCCTCCATGTATTTGAGTTCTTTCCGACTTTCCTCTTGTGCTTGAGTTCTAGTTTCAAAGCATTGTGGTCCGAAAATATGCAGGGAATGATTCCAATCTTTTGGTACCGGTCGAGACCTGATTTGTGACCTAGGGTGTGATCTATTCTGAAGAATGTTCCATGGGCACTAGAGAAGAATGTGTATTCTCTTGCTTTGGGATGGAATGTTCTGAATACATCTGTGAAGTCCATTTGGTCCAGTGTGTCATTTAAAGCCTTTATTTCCTTGTTGATCTTTTGCTTAGATGATCTGTCCATTTCAGTGAGGGGGGGTGTTAAAGCATTGGACAAGTTTCTTAACCTCTCTCTCAATTTAATCAATGACATGGAGATAATAGTACCTGACTCATAGTGTTGTCAAGATTCAATAAGTTAATACAAGGAAATTGCTTAGTGAGTGCCCAGCACCTGGTAAGCTCAGTAAAAGCTCACAGAATTTTAACTCCATTAAATTGTAAACACGCTGGCAAACCATCTTGGGGACCTCATCATTCAGTCATAACTTAGATTCTGTCTGAAAATGCATTTTGTGGTGTTTGTTGAGGGAGTGTGAAGGCATCAAGAAAGCCTCCCCCTGTACTGGCTGCCACAGCTAAGAGTCCTGAGGAGCCCAGGGTGCTAAAGGTGAAGGCTGGGGAGTATGTAAGAAAACTGGGAGGTGGAGGGGAAGGAACTTGGCTCCCACACCCAAGGGGAGTCTGCAACCCTTGGTCCCAGCTGGAGGTTGTGGTTTTGGACCTCAGACTCCTGTCCCCAACTCTTTCCCTCCAAAGAGGGCTCACAGGGGCCAGGAATGTGTCCCCAGGCCATCCAGCTCAGTTCTGTAGTGATCCGGAGCACTGGCTTTAGAATCAGTTTGAGACCTGAGCCTTTTCCTGTCTATATGACCTAGCCATGTTTCTTTATTTCTCCTAATCCTAAATTCTTCATCTGTAAAGCAGGCATAATAATACCTACTTTATATGGTTTTTGTGAAGATACATAAAATAATACATGTAATTTTCTTAGCCCAGAGCCTAGCACATTAAGTACTCTAACTAAAAGTAAATGTTAGCTGCTATTATTTTGCTCTTATAACTGGTGAAATCTGATCCTCCACAGCATCACAGCATCTAGGGAGGTGGTTTTAGACCAGGAGTCATCTGTGAATCCCCTGTGGGAATTCTTTCAAACTATTGCATGCTTCCCACCTCATCCAAAATTCTGGCATGATTCCCTCCAGCAGTGGTTCTCAACTTTGGGTATTCATTAGCATCATCTGGAGAGCTTTAAAAAAATGCCAGCCCTGGCCACCACCCAGACTAATTATTTCAGAATCTTTGAATATATTAAGGTATAGTTTATATACAATAAAATGCACCCATTTTAAGTATACAGTTCACTGAAGTTGGACAAATTTATATACTCATGTAAGAGTTTTTAAGATATAGAACATTCCAGCACCCTCAAGAGTTATCTTTGCCCCTTTGCTGTCAATTTCCTTCCCTCTGCCCCCGGCAACCACTGATCTGCTTTCTGTCACTATAGATTAGTTTAGCGTATTCTATAATTTTGTATAAATGGAATCATAGAGCTTGTATTTTATGTCTATCTGGCTTCCTTTGCTCAATGCAGTGTTTTGAGATTCACTCATTTTATTGGTGTATCAGCAGTTCCTTTTTATTGCCTAGTAATATTCCATTTCGTGGCTCTACCACAGTCTGCTTATGCATTTGCCTATTGGTAGACATTAGAGTTGTGTCCAGTGGGCTCTTGGGGCTATTATGAATAAAGCTTCTATGGACATTCATATGCAAGCTTTTATGTAGACATGTTGTAAATTTTCTTTGGTAAGTTACCTGGGAATGGACTTGGGTCATAAGGGAAGTATTTTAAAAGCTTGATCAGCATTTTTAAAGCTCTCAAAGCTCTTCCTGTGCAGCCCATGGCATGGTTGAGAGCCCAGTGCCTTGAGTGTGTGTAGTAGGATAAGAGTTGTAGCAATGTTGGGGGATCGGTGGCCCTGGTGTCCCCCTGCTGTTTGCAACATATGATCCCAGGATCCCCCTTAGTGGTTTTACCACCTGCAGAGCCTTCATCTGTGTCCTGATATGATGGAGGGCTGCTGCTTGAGGTTATGAGATGTTCTTATAATAATCCTAGTTTATTCAGTAATGTTTATTAAGCACATACCTGGTAACACAGTGTCAAATGTAGGGAATAGAGAAATGATCAACACAGCTCCTGCCTCCAGGGAACTTGTACAGCCAGGACCAAGTTAACAACTACAATATTCTCCACCTTGTATTATTATAGAGTGTTCTAAGAGCCTAGCTAGAAACTGCTGCCTAACTAGAACATCCTACTGAGCAACACTACCTTCCTTGTAATTCAAGTAAGGCCTTTGGTTTAAAAAGTCAGAATCTGCTTCATTTTAGGAAGTTGGTATTATTAGTAGCCTATGTTCCTTTGGCCTTCTTTTTTTTAACCATGAAAACAAAAGGAGATGTTCTAATTTATAGTTATTATAGTTAATTAAACATAAGTGCTAAGGTGTGTATGCAGAATTAAAATGCCAACTTTAAAAAAATAAGAGGCTGCTTGTGCTCATATGTTGGAGCAAGTTTTCCAGACAGGATCTGAAAAGAGCTGGGCAACTGTTGGACATAGAAGAAGGTACAATTGAACAAAGTTTAATTGAGGTCTTCCTTATTAGAGTGATTTGAGAAATGCACTTAGTAGACTCAAAGAGTTAAGATGGAAATAACTGGACAAGAGAGAAGCAACAGAACCAGAATCCATCAGCACTGTGGATGGCTCTCTAGGCTTTTCAAGGCTCTGGCTAGGACTGGACTTGACAATGTCCTTCCATTTGTTGACAGCCTTACAGTCTCAGTAACAGGTTCTTGGCCAGATCCACACACCGTTCATCTATTTGGTCCTAAAGAGTTACACCCAGTCTGGCTCCCCAGCCCAAGAGACTTTCTTCTCCTCCTCCTAGGACCCTTGCCTTTGGATTTTATAGAGAGTAAATGTCCTTTACCAACGATGTGCACTCCTCAGCACAGGAGTGCCTAGGTCTTAGATTTCCCTCCATTAGTATCCGTCTTTAAAATGTATGTATCCTTTTACTCAGCAATTCAATTTCTAGGAATCTCTTCTATAGACATAATCACACATGTGCAGAAGCATATAGGAGCAAATATATTCATCAGCCATTATTAGTAAGAGTAAAAAAATGTCTAATAGAGAATTCTTAATTTAATTATGGCATATGTGCAGTATGAAATATCGCTCTTAAGAACAATGAGGTAGATCTGTGTATGCTAACACAAAAATGTATCTGTGATATGTTGTGGGAAAAAAGTGTTGGACCAATAATGTAGAAATGGTCCCATATTAATTTTTTTTTCAAAACCGAATTTTTTTTATTTGTGTGTACTTGTTATAGGTCTGGTGGGATGCATGTCAAACTGTTGATAGTGCTTACCCTGAGAATGAGATTAGAACAAAGAAACTTACACTTTTTATTTTTGGAAATGTCCGTATTATTTGTATCTTGTAAAATAGGCATATCTTTGTAAATTTTTTAAAATAACCTTCTTCTCTTGGGTTCTGCATCTCTCTGGGTTGGATTCCAGGGTCAGACTGGGAGCTTATATTTGCATAGGCCCTTACAACTGCAGAAGATGTCTCTGACTGAAGACTGACTTAGGTTCTAAGAAGTGCTTTCTAGTAGCAATGCCAGAAGCCTGAAAAAAATTCTTATTCACCAGAGATATGAAAGGGAACTGATGTGTAAGAGTTTAGTAGATGAGGAGTAAAGTGCCTGCATAATACCCACTTATTAAAATCTGCAAATAGGTCTGCTACTTGGACTGGTTGTTTCACGGGTCAGTATTTGCTTTAAAAACACTTGATGCAATGGACTTCGGATATGATTCAATTCACAGGATGTGTTGAAATCCTAAGAAATCAAATATTAATGCAGTGGAGGCTGCTTGTCATGGGATACCAGTCAACGTCTCCTCATTTCCTAAATAGATTGTGAATTGGATAGGACTTGTCCTGGGAGACTGTATCACCAATTGTTTTTGTTCTTGAAAGGAAAAAAAGAGAAAGGATAGGTTGTATAAAGGAATCACAAAATCTCAAAGCATCGCATTGTTTCATAAGCTTTATGAACATAATAACAACTTGATTTTAATGGATAATCTCAAAAGCTCTATTTCCACTCAGGGGATACTTGAAGTGATAAAATGATTCTGATGTAACACAACCTAAATTTTTAGGACAATTTGGTTAGTATTTGATTTATTGAAATATGTCCTCTTTATTGGTGATGGTGGTGGTTGTTTTAATATTGTCCCATTATTCTCTTTTTTGTTTTCTCTTAAAATCAGGTTGAAGAACTACACCCTGGTTTTTCTAAGTCCAATTACTTGTTCTTGGCCAAGGTGAGGAAGACCACTGTTTTGGGTTTTTTTTTTTATATTTTATTTATTGAGGCGCCTGGGTGGCTCAGATGGTGGAGCACCTACCTTCGGTTCAGGTCGTGATATCCAGGTCTTGGGATTGAGCCCCAAGTCAGGCTCCCAGCTTAGCGGGGAGCCTGCTTCTCCCTCTCCTTCTGCCTCTCCCCCTGCTTGTATGCTCCCTCTGTCTCTCTCTCAAATGAATAAATAAAATCTTTAAAAATATATATTTTTTATTTATTTGTTTATTGAGAGAAAGAGAGAGAGAGTGCAAGCGGAGTGAGGGGCAGAGGGAGAGAGAGAATCTCAAGCCGACTCTGCACTGAGCGGGGAGCCCGACTTGGGGCCCAATCCCATGACCCTGAGATCATGATTTGAGCCAAAACCAAGAGTCAGATGGTTAACCAACTGAGCCACCCAGGCGCCCCAGGAAGACCACTCTTTTAAGATCACTTTGAGTCCATTACATAAAAATGTGCTTGCCTTTCATATTGACTATTTTTCATTTCTAGTGTTACATCGATCTTGAACAAACAGATGATGCTATGAAGTTTTGTAATTTGGCCGTGTTGCTTCCTTGTGTTACCAAAGAGGTAAGTCCCAACAGTGACAATGAGGGCTGTTATTTTATTAGTCCTTTTCTGGCTTCAAAGATAGCTTAGAAACATCTGGATTTTTCTTCCATACTAAAACTTTGGATTTAACATGTAGTATGAAGTTTTTAAAATTGCTGCAGGTAACCCTTCACCAGCAGACTCCCTATATCTTTCAGGGACACACAAATCATGGGCTAGCAGTTAAAACATCCTAATGCCTGTTAAGGGATTAGGCTAAGCCCCACTGGGGGAAGGAAGGAGGACAGCCTAATTCTGGGGAGCCGATGACGATGAAGCTGTGATAGGCAGCAGACAAGTAGGCAAGCTGCCCACCTTGGAGCGAGAGGATTGTCCACATGGCTGCCATCTTCAGGCCTAGCTCACAGCAGGGGAGGGCTCTCCTCTAGCAGGAAGAAGATTAAAAATAACGTATTAGCATTTTCTCAGTCTTTGAACACCTACCACTAATGAAGAAGAAACTATCGTATTGCTTCTTGCCCTTTTGTTCACTAATTCAGGGTTCTGGATGTACTCTGTTTTAGGAATTTCAGAGTTAACAGTCCAGCCTGTGTTCCTGTGAGCCATATATTGGTACTGTGGGAACAAAAGAAAATTAATAAATGTTTTCCTTCTCCCTTCTCATACCACCAAACATTATCATCCTCTGAATCACAGCTAAAAGAAATGCCTCAAGGGGCACCTAGGTGGCTCAGTCGGTTAAGCCTCCGACTCTTGATCTCAGCTCAGGTCTTGATCTCAGGGTCGTGAGTTCAAGCCCCACGTTGGGCTCTGCACTGGGTATGGAGTCTACATTTAAAAAAAAGAAAAAGAAAACAAATGCTGCCTCAGAAATAAGCATCCCTCTTCTTCTCTGTTGGAGCCACACTGGCTCTGATGTTTGTGATCTCAAATATAAGCATGTAAGGCATGCCCACAGCCCTCTATAGCCTAGAATAGAAGTTATATATCCAAATAACTATAGCTCAGGGTGGAGAGCCTGAAGTGCTAAGAGAGGTACAAATAATTGGTTATGGAAATAGTGAAGATGGAAATTATTTTCACCTAGAAGAGATCAAGTAGCATCAGAGGTGGGTTTTGATGACGTGGAGGTGTGAGTGAAGCACACCACAGATCATGAACAAAGGCACGGGGGTGGAAAAGCGAAGATTTGTGTGCTTGGAGGGAAGGGGGTGTTCAGGACAGTCATGGGAAATATGGATGATGGGGAAGGGGAACAAGACCTTCCTGGAGCTTCAGGGTTCGGGGAGGCCCGCGTCTATAGACAGGGCTGGCCAGCCTCCCCCGGGCCTTCCCAGCAACTGCCGGCAGTAGGTCTCGGATGGCTTCTAGGTTCGGGCTTTCCTATGAGGTCGGTTGTCCTTCTCCCTCAGGTTCCTCGGTGGGTTCTGTTGGTCAGTTCTGAGCACAATAACACGGGCTCAGTAGCGGCACTTCCCCACAGAAGACACTTGATGTAATTTTGGGGGCAGAAAAACAGATTTTGTCCCTCTGGCTGCCTGCTCCATGTCGGTGATGGGGACCCTACCATCTTTCCCATCTCTCCTGAATGATGTCACTTAGGTTACATGCTGTCATCTTAAACTGAGTGTCTATGCCTTCTTATTAGAATTTACGATTAGACTGCAGTATGATAATGAAGTCTAATACCTGGTGTGACATGCAAATATTCGTGCATGAAATTTAGAGCTCTCGTACAAGGGCTAAATATCGATGACCCCCAAGGTTTGGCCCTTGGTCCCGCAGTCTCCCCTCTCCTCTCACCTTCCCTCCTCCCTACCCCACAAGCCTGTTGTCCGTGACGTCAAATGCTATCTCCCTGCCAGGAGTCCTCAAATTTGTATCTCTAGACCTCCCTTCTGAGCTCTAGACCTGATTGTCCACCTTCCCATGTGCCATCTCTACCTGGATGTTTTGCAGACATCTCAAACTTAACTTGTCATCAGGCCTTTGGATCTGTTCCTCTCCATCTTCTCATCTACTAAACAGCACGTTCATTCATCAGTTAGGAACGCTGGGAATCATCCTTGACCCCTCCTTCTACCTCAGCCCCCACCCCAGACACCCACCCAGCCCCCAAGTTCTCAGGATTCCTCTTCTAAAACATGCCATGAGCCACCCAACAGCCCTCTCGTTCCACTGCCACCACTCCAAACAGGAAACCACCCGAGTTCACCCAAACTGCGCTGTGGGAGCCTCCCGCTGGTCCCACCACTTTCTTCCTCCCTCCGGGTCATTCTTGGCTCTACATAGCAGCCGAGGCAACAGATTAAACAAACCTCAATCTGTTCCTTCCGTACTTGGAAGTCCTAAATGTGTAGCATGTCCTTCACGGCTCTGATGCATGTTCTCCACTCTCCTCACCTCTGCACCATGCTCTTCCCTGCCTCACACCGTCGGGCCCTGTTGTTGCCTCTTCCGGAAACACTCCCACCCAAACCCTCCACCCCCTTCACCACCTTTATTCCCACTTACCCTTTAAGCCTCACCACAAATGTCATTTCCTTAGGAAAGACTTCCTTGATGCTCCCAGGCAAGAAAGTACTTTGTGCTTTTCCTTCAAGTCATTGAGCAGGGCTGTGGTTGCCTTGTTATGTGTGTGATTGTTCCACAAGAGTCTCGGCTAGGTGGGTCTCGTCCACACCTCTATTCCTAGTGCCAGGTGCCATGCCTGGCATATAATAAGCACTCGTGAGTCCTGGTAGGAAGAATCAGAAGACTAATAGCATGCAAATAAAACTGCTAGTGCTAATAGTGCTAATAAGTAGGACTGGACATGAATGTAACTAAGAGAGCTGGGCCCTATGGAAATACTTATATAATAAGCAAAATAGCATTAATAAATATTTCCCATGTTACTTTTTTTTTTTCCCAGTGATGTTTCCATTTGTATTTTCTAGGTTTGGTTTTGTTTTGTTTTTTTCAAGGAGTTAAATGTACTGTCAGGAATATCTCCATTTCTTTTTCAATTAGCAAATAAGCTGAGGAGAGTTATCTGTAGTACCCCTTATCCCTGTAAGGTTTTCCTGATGGAAATATACCCCATTAGTGATTCTGCTGACCTGTCTATTAATTTCCAAAATGTCCAGCAGAGCCACTCATTACAGTGATGGCCACCGGGCCATCAGCGTGCTCTCCCTCACGTGAACTTGCCTGACCTGTGTGCTGCTTTCTCGTGGTGCTTGTAACCGCTTCCTGGCCATGTAGTCACTTGTGACCTGTCTTCCGTCCCTTTCAGGGAGCACTAACTCATCACACTGCACTCAGTATTGGGAATGTCAGCCCTTGGGCTCTGGGGCCCAGATTCATGCATGTGAGCAGCTTTACATTCCCGGAACTTGAAACTACAGTATTTTATTATTCATGTGGACTTTTCTTGACCCCAGGGAGGTAATAGGTCCTGAGAAACATTCCATTTAAAAAAAACGGGATTTCTATGTCTAAGGCAGTGTGAGAATGCTTGATGAATGAAGTCATGACCACACAGCAGCCTAGGAGTTCTTTGCCTGGAGGAAGGGTCCAAGTGACTGACCTGGACTATGCTGCAAATGCGCCGTGCGCGAAGCAGCATATAGTATTGTGTGTTACAACGAGGGGTGCGCTAGTCTGGTAAAGGAACAGACTGTTTTTAAACGGCTGTAATATTTTGAAGTGACATTAATTGCTCTTGTAAGACAAAGTCTTATAGGACAGTAAATAAGATATATGAGAAACAACTCCAGGAAGAAGAGGACACCGGAAGCGCTCAAAATAAAGACAACTGTGTCCTGGCTCACAAGTTCTTGGAAGTTACCTGTTGTTTAAAATCCTGGGCTGTATCTCCATGCTGTTACATAGATTAAGAATCATCCCTCTTATTAGTCACCACTCTTAGCAATAAAATCCTAAGCCTGCTTTTAATTTTCTGTCTTAATTAAGACCTCATATTTGATTTTCTTCATTAAGAGATTGGTTTTTCAGATAAGTTTAGATAAAATAGAATTAGTCTACAGATGTTCACCCTGCTTTCCTGTTATGGGAACACAACAGCTCAGAGTGATGAGTGGGTTACTTACTGAAACCCAGCAATGTTGTTCAGCATCCCATTTTTTAGCAATTCTGATTTACCTGTTTATTTCTGGTTTGGATTTATTTCTTATAGATTAATTCGTCTGTGCCATCGATGCCTGGAGAATTCATTCTTCCTGGTACATTTAAAAAGTAATAAGGCCACTAAAGGATGGACAGACTTTTCTCACTCTCTGTGAACAGACATTTTCATGAGCTGCCGGCCAGGGGTGCTACTCTGTTTACAACCCCCTATTTCTACTCTTTTGGGTCTTCTCTTATATTGATTGGCATTCCAAAACATATTATTTGTTAAGCTTTCTTGATATGTAATGGCCTTGGTTGTATTTTTTAAGTTGATCTTTAAAAACACCTTAAAGAAATTTCTTAGACCTCCTTTTAATAATTTTCTTAAAATAACTGATGACACAGCATCGGTTTGGAATCAGTCATTCTTAAGCAGTACCCAGTCTAGTCAAGTTGATGTTTGATAATCATTAGCCAAATGCCAGGAGTATAACAATGTATAGGTAAATCTCTCTCTTACTTATCCAAAGTCTTCAGCAAAGTATTGATATATTTTCCCATATGTGCTTCTTTCTTGTGGCACTTGTAATCTCTTCCTGGCATGATAGTTATTTGTGACATGTCTTCTGTCCCTTTCAGGGAGCTCTAAGCTCATCACACTGCACTTGTTATTGAGAGTATCAGCCCTTGGGCTCTGGGGCCTAGATTCATGCATGTAAACAACTTTACATTCCCGGAATTTGAAACTACAGTGTTTTACGGAGAGAAAGTGTGCTGTCTAAGCAGAAAGGTTTGGATAGTTTGAATCTGGGGAAGAAAGGAATAACCTGAACTCAGAACCATAACCCAAGTCCTCAGAAGATGACATTTACACAAATATGGCCAATATATTGAGTGCTTGAAACATAATGAAGACTTCAGAATTAATCAGATAGCTGTGCAGTTGACATGCTGTGAAGGAAGAAACTTATATGCAGGCGAGTATCACACCATGTGAGTATAACTCATGTGGCAAAGTCTTCAACTGGAGATTATCACTGAAGGGTCAGCATAGAATTCATATGTAGAAAAATGAATTGATGGATGGATGTAGGCAGACATTTAGCAGCCTCTTCTCTCCTCCTTAGTAGCAGAGATTTCACACTGGAGAGGAGCTCTTTTGAATATAATGAGAATGGGGAAATAGCCACAGCTCAACTGACTCAGTCTGTGGTAGTGGAGAGAATCCCTACAAATGTAACGAATGTGGCAAACTCTTCAGCCAGAAAGCTAACTTTTGTTTATTTGAGAGAATTCACACAGAAGAACCCTTTGCCTGTAATCAGTGTGGAAATGCCTCCAGTAACAACTTATCCTTTAAACAGCATGAGTGAATTCACACTGCAGAGAAACTATATGAATGTCATCTATGTGGTAAAGCCCTTAGCTGATGATCTAACCTTAGCCATCATGAGAACACACACTGGAGAGAAACCCTATACATTAATGAATGTAGAAGAACCTTCAGCCTCAGCTTTAACCTTTACACAAGAGTTCCCACAGGGGAGGCACCCTACAGCCTTCAGCCAAAGCTCAAGCCTTGGAAGGCACAGAACACTGAGCAAAACAAGAAGGAGAACAGCAAGTCTTTACTAGGAGGAGGAAGCCATTTGAGAAATACCAGATAATTCTAGTTAGAGAAGCAATCCAATGAAATAAATAGGAGAAACCCTTTCGTCACAGAGTAACATTCCAGGACATGTGAGGTTTCTCACTGTATTAAACACTCTCAGTGTCATGAATGAAGGAAAGTCTTCAGTGACCAGGCATACCTTAGTCAGCCTTCAAGTTCTCACACTGGGGAGTCCCTCAGGCTTCAAGTCCAAGTAGAAATGCCTGTATCTGCAGCTTATTTAAGAAAACTCAGACTGGAGAACAAAACTATCAAGAACCCTTAGAATACAATTCAACATATAATTTAGACTTTTGGCAAATGACATGGCACTGAAAATAATGTAGTGTAAAAATGCAGAACTGTAATGCATTCTTGGAAATGTAGAATGCAGAATTTGGTAAAATGTAATAGGCAGTAAGATCATCCCTCCTGAGTGGATTAATAAAAGTTGTTGATTAAAAATCTGATACATTGGTCTTTGTCTTCAAAAAATCATGAAACGTTATGCTGAGTAATCAGGCCATTTTCCCTTTGTTACGTCACTGCTGAAAGTTGATCAGTTTCTGTTCTTTATGCAGCTCCAAAAGTATTTGCAAAGACTGTTCAATCAGAAAACAACTTTTAATGTGACTGAAAAATGTAGAACACAAAATAATGTGTTCTAATGATTATATTAGTGTTGAAATATGTATCTACATGGCAAAGGTGAATGGAAACATGGACAAATAAACACACACTATGTGATTCAGATATCTCAGGTGATACTGATGTGAGTGGTATACATGCCCTACTTTATAAGACACTAAAAACAAACAAGGGCTTGAAATTGAAAAATATGCCTAAAAGCATTGAATCAAATGTATAATATGGCTGAAATGTTGAGTTCTAGAGGGAGAAAAGAGGTTGAAAGCCTTGTATACTTTTTTCTTAAAGGCAAGGGGAAACTCTTACAGGGTCTTAAGCAACAAGTAACACAATGAGATTTGGGGGAGGGCACACTAGCTACCGTGTGGAGACTGACGTGGCTTGGAGGGGAGAATTGGAAGAAGGAGTACCATTTAGGTAACTCCTGCAATAACACAGACATGAGCCAGTGACCCGGACTAAGATGATGGCAGTGAGGAGAGCACAGATTTAACAGATTTGTGGGTGGTAGTCTCTACAAGACTTAGACATTGAATTTCCAGGAGATAAAGGACTCAAGAATGAGATCTCGGTTTCCGGCTTTAGAAACTGACCAGGATAGAGGGAGGTACCCTTTAAGGATCCAGGGAACGTTGGAGAACCAGATTTGGTAGAGAAGGTGAGTTCAGTTATGGACCTTTTGGGTTTGTGTCTGTGAGGTTTTCCAATCCATAAAGTGACTGTATATTTGTCAAATAACTGATGTCTGAAGCCACAAGATGGCAGAGACCACCCAGTAAAGTGAGAGTATTCGAAAGCCAGCGGGGCAAGAATCAACTCTGAGAAACCCCAACAGAAGGGAAGGGGAGGAGGAAAAGGAAGCTCCAGTGATATGGAAAGAAGTGGCCACAGGAGACGGGGCCTCAGAAGCCAAAGGATGGTGGGAGCGGTCACCTTGGTCAGATACTCTGCAGGAGTCAGGACGGAGTGAGCTGAACTGAATGATGTCTCTGTTCTTGGTGATCTTCACCCAGACTGTTGTAGTGGAGCGAGAGAAGCAGAGACCGTGCAGAGCAGCAGAGGTGAGAAAATGCAGTCAGCGCCACGTCGGCGCCCTTCCAGGAATTTGGTGGGGAAGAGAGGAGAGAGATCAGGTGGCAGTTAAAGTGGTGCTGGAGTTGAAAAATCATGTTTTTTTTAGCTGGGAAATAGGGGAGCATATTTAAATGATGAGAAGGGGCCAGCAAAGAAGGCAGGGTTCAGGAAAGACTGGGGAGAGAGGAGATAATTGATAGAATAAGGTCCTGAGGAAGTCAGAAAGGGATCTAGAGCATGCCATAGTCCTCTTTTTTTTTTTTGTCGTGGGCTCGATAGAAAACTCGATGGGTTTGTAGACTTGTGGGTTCGTAGAGAATCAGGGCAGGTGCCACAGAGGGAGAAAGGGTTTTGATCTTTTGCTAAGAGGGTAGTTGGATGTAGAACCTAATGTGGGTAGAAAGTAAGTCAAAGCAGGAGAAAGCTGATAGAGAACAATAAGGAAAAAATCACTTAATAGACCCGTAGAAGTTGAAGAATTGGTGTGATTGGATAACTGACCCGAAAAGGTAGGCAGTTGTGTTCAGGGAGCAGGCTGCCTGTGTCAGAGGTGGAGCAGTTCCAGGTCATGACACAGCCCAGGGTGTGCTCGCGGGGCGGGGGGGGGGGGTGCGGAAGGACATCGGAGCCGAGGAGACCAGCCCCTGGGACGTTGGGACCCACAGGCCATGGGGACAAGGGTGTCTCCAGCAGTGACGGCAGACGGTGTGGAGAGAGACCCAGGTGCCGAAATCATAAAAAAATAAACGTAAAAGGAGAGTGATCAGGAGTTTAACAGCTAGAAGAAACGGTAGAGAGCCATTATCTTCTACCATTGGCTCCGACCCCTCCACCAGTAATAGCCCCCATCCTCTCCTCTTCCCCCCAAAATATATTCTCTCAGCAGATGCATTACCAGTTATGCAAAAGTGACTTCAAAAGAAGTCTACTAGCAGGAGTGCTAGGGAGCTCTGTAGAAACGTCTGAGAAAAAGGGGGAAAGTGGGAGGTTGAGTCGAGGAGAATTCAAAGGAGGGCAGTATTGGGGGGAATACCAACGAGGATTGATCGTGTAAAGGGTGTTTATTTTGGATGATAACAGAGGAAAGCATAATTGGAGGTGGTGGTTTTAGCTGGCTTTTTGGGCTAAAAAGCTCTGCCAGTGCCCTCTGTGCATAAAAACATAAATAAATAGAATGCTTGGATGGAAGCCCTGGGAAAGAGGTGAAATGGGAGGCATGTGGTGTGAGTATGTGAGTGTGAGTGTGTGGGTGTGCACATTTGCTGCCAGTTGAATTGGGGTGGAGGTTAGATGAACTCTTCTTTGTGGTGCGTGAGTATAAATATTGCTATACTGTGATCTTAATTTTGAATCTTTCATTATGGCTTATGCATTTTCATTACTTTAGGCATCTAATTGAAATAACTCTCTCATTGATGTCATTATTCTGTAAGAAATTGATTCCTAGAAATTGATTGATGGGAAATGTAACTGTACATTCTAGCATCAAGCCACTAATAGTAGGCATCATCCATCTCGGGACTTCTAGGTGCCAGGCACTCAGCTGGCCATGGGGTTACAAAGACAAACGTGGATTACAGCTTATTTTTTATAAGTTCTTTTAAATAACACATTAGTACCCTAAATTCATTAATCACATTTTCTCACAACCTTCAAAAAATATTGATTTGATAGAAGTAGACATCCTACTGACCAGACACTACATTATGATTAAAACTATTGAAGAACTTCCAGGTTTAAAAAAAAAAAATCTAATAGCTACTTCCAAATATTACTTTGTTCATTTTTCCTCATCTGTTTATTTTCATTTGTTGCATCCCTTAAATTCTTTCTGATTAGGTGCTTAATACATATTTGGGGTTTTTTTTAAGATTTTATTTATTTGAGAGAAAGAGCATGAGCAGGTGGGAAAGGCAGAGGGAGAAAGATTCCCTGCTGAGCGTGGAGTCCGATGGAAGACTCCATCCCAGGACCCGAGATCATGACCTGAGCTTAACCAACTGAGCCACCCAGGCACCTCTCAATAAATGTTTGTTAAATGCAAAAGTGTAGAGGAGTACCCTGCCATCTGAATTTATCGCCACAGTTTCTAACCACCACACTTGTTTTAAAGAAATTACGATACACGTGCAGTACTAGAGAAAAAAATTACATGGTTTTTCATCTTAAACTACTTGATAAAGTCAATAATGAAAGGTACATTTGCTAGTCTGGATCATGCAGTGGAATCTCAGATTTCTTCAAATCCTGCTGCTAGGGCTGGGACTTCTTCCACATGGTACAGTTGAAGAAGAAAATAGTGTTCACCATTAACACGCTAGTGAGATCAAGCGTGTCTGCTTACACGAAAGGCTCTCTTCTCCCTGTCTTCCCACCACTCTAGACCTGGTGAGGGAAACCTTGGAAATAGCTCTCCACATGGCACGTATTTTCAGAGATCTGAATCATGCCTGAATCTAAGAAATCTGTAATTTCTTTGTAATGGTCCTTCAGAAAGTATCGCCTCACTCCACCGAAGATTGCTTCAAAGTACCCAGAGTCGCAGGATCAATGTGTGAAATTTCATTGTGTACTTGTTTTTTCTTTATAGGATAAAGATGCACAGAAAGAAGTGAAAAAAATAAGCACTTCCTTGAAGAGGTAAATAAAAGAACTTACTCTTCAACAAATCAGATGTGGTCTACTAAACTTTAAACTAATCCAAGTTGTGTTTTTTTAATTATCTTTTTTTCTTTTTTGATGTAAGGGTAGTATGCTCAGATTTGAAGGCAAAACCACGTTTCTGCAGAATGCATTCCAATAGTAGCACAACAAAACTGATCATGTTGTTGGGAGAAATCAAGTTCCCATAATGTCAGTACAAAATTATCTTTAAACATGTATGATTTATATTTTTTCTATCAATAAACTATAGTCTTCAGAGTATTTCTTTAAAGAAAATATTTAAATCAATTCAATAAAGTGAACTCTAATGTTTTATTGCTGCTTCAATGGAGACTTTACAAAACAAAATTTCATTAATGTGGATAAAAAATGGGAAAAATGGGCAAAGGTCATGAACAAGTTGTTGACAGAAGAGGAAAAACGAAAGAGTAAACACATGGTAACTAGTCATCGGAAATGTGAATAAAATTACAGTAAGATACTGTTTTGTCATCAAATTAGCAAGGATTGTTTTCTTCCAAGAGATGTTCAGTGCTGGTAATGATACCACAAGTTGGAACATTCTCAACCACAGCTGGTGAAAGGGTATTTTGACACAAACATCTGGTAAAATGTATCCTAAGCCTCAAAAATGTATTAATTCTTGAATCTTGTAATGTCATTTCAGGGGAATAGTCCCAAGGAGAAAAGGACAATTATTTATGCACAAATGTTTATAACAGCATTGTTTATTATAGCAGAACACTATGTCCAACAATAAAAAAGCAGTTAACCATATTAGAATCTAACCATATTAGAATATAACTACAACAGGATATTATTTTGACACTGAAAAAATTACCGAAATTGTGCAATGCACAAGGCATCTTAAGTGCAAGTACAAAGCAAAATAGTGTATACATATCATCTCAGGTATATGAAAATGTGTGCAGAAAAACATCAATTGGAAAGACACTAATCTGGTAGCAGTTCATATTCTGTGGAGTTGCGTTTTATTTCTTCTATTTCCCAGTTTTTAATAAACAAAGGATTTTTTTCATTGCACTTAGCTAGCAGTGATCTGTAAAGATTCCTCACTACACTTTAACCAGCCTCATCCTGGAAATCAGATCAAAACTTGAAATTCCTGCTTGCTATCCCAAATATATGCATACATTTATACACTCAAGATTTCAAGCCCTGACCTAGAGATGCCATTTAATCAAGCTGAGCGAGTTCCTCTCTCTTTTACACCGACCCATGGAGATACCTGAATCGGTTCGACTGATTCTTGCCCAAACTCTGACACCTGGTCTAATGTTGACAGCGCTGGCTGGAAGGGACAGGAGTCTGGCAGGTTCCTGCACAGATACGCGGTGTCCACAGGCTATATAGGATGCCTCTGGCTCTCTCTGAACTGCTCCAAGAATGTGCCAGTTGAGACAGGTGATTGTCACTAACAGCAAATGAGAGAATCAACCCCGTTGTGGGAGCAGCTCATTCTGGCAGAGAGCAGTGCAAAGACTTCTGCTAGGAATTATGAGGGACATCTAACCGATCTCCGTTTGTTTTAACAAAATTCCTCTTTGGTCCCTGGAGTCAATATGTTACAATGGGAGTGTAACACTCCTAAAAGTTACTTGAACCTTTAAAGCATTCGGAATTGCTGACACATTTGACAATTTCTCCAGTAGGATGTTAGCAGAGGAAATCTCCCTCCCTGTCATGGTTATATTGGGTCCCCTTCAAATGATCATTGAAGCCCGGCTGTCTAGGTCACAAGGGAACACAGTCTCCACATTAAATCTGCCCCCTTTTAAAAGCTGAGTATTTTTCTCAGATGGCAGCACTATTTGTAGATTGGTATACTTACTCCAGTGAATTTCCCATGAAGTGAGTCATGTGAACTGACTGTAGCTTGCTTTCTATGGTTACTTCACTCACCATTTGTGCTGTTGACCTGGGAGAAGACCATATGTCTCCAGAGCACTTCCGAAATGATCCTGAGGGGTCCCTAAGGCCAAGCTAGTGGTGCGCCATCCACCGCAAGCAAAATACACAAACTCCTAACCTTTCAAGAGACTTGACGCACAGCTTTGAAAAGGGGAGGTTCTGATCCAGAACTTCAAATATATTCAATTTCAGAAGACAATAAACTGCATGTTAAAATTTCTTATAAAACGTTAAAGAAATCAGCGTTCTGCTAAAATTTTAGCAATCATCCTATCCATGTAATTTGCAAGCTTAGTTATCTTTCTTACTAAATAACGAATGACCTTCGCCGGAACATGAAAAACTCCATTGTGCCTAACAGTGGTCCAAAAGCTTTTCATTTGATAATATGGGTATAATTTTGAATTATAAAAAGCAGTGTTAACAGCTGGATGGGACCGTGGAGACAGTCTTCTAGACCAGCCTTCTCATTTTCCCCAGGACACAGTCTAAGCTCTGATGCGTAAACCACATGGAAGGGGTCAGGGAGCTGGGGACTGGCCGAGCCAGGACTGGGTTCCAACTCAGAATCTCGTGCCTTCTGCCCTCTTCTCTGAGCCCAGGGCTTTTTACGTTTAACTGATTGAAGCCCAGCATGTCTGTCGTAGATTAGGGGCTCCGGGAACGGTAATACTGCATGGCATTAACCTGTGGTTCTGCCTGTTTTAAGTGCTTTACCTACATCAACTCATTTAAATCTCACCGTGGCCCGAGAAGAAGGAACTTTTGGTATCACTCTATTTCCAGACAGGGCAGCTAAAGCAGGAGACACTAAATGCCATACGGAGCACAGCGTGAGATTTGAACTTGAGCAGTCTGCTCCGGTCCGTGCTGGAGTCTGAACCGCCGTGCAACCCTGCCAGCAAAGGGGCGGTCAAGGGGATGTGGGGGTAAAAGAAGGTGGAGGGAGAGAAGGGGTCAAGGGACAGGAAAGGAAGAAAGGGTTTATTAAGAAAGGAATGGTAGAGAAAGATGGTAAGGAAAAAAGAAGAGAGCAAAGGCAAAGAAAAATCTTTCCTTGTATTTTTTGGATATTGATAGCCGTTTTCTGGTTTCACATATATTTCCAACAACCCGTTGTGTATCTCAACTTATATTAAGTCTGTTTTCATATTCCCCCCATCTTTCCCAAGATAAGGAAGGAAGAAAAAAGGAGGTGGTGAAACCTTTCAACGACTCGCTCCCCTCGATCTGTGGGGTGGGAAAGCCTCAGTAGAGACTTTATGACCTATTGTTGGGCAGTTAACAAGAATATTTCATTTCACAGTTAAAGACAAGGTCACCTTTTAGAACCAAGTATCATTAATATCTTGATGCTCCATGACTTTTTGCAGCTCCCAAACCAGGATTTTGCTCTAGGTGCCCGAAGTCACATCATAAGTTCTAAAAATAGCTTTATTGGGGTGTAATTGGCATACCAAAATGCATATATTTAAGGTGGATAACTTGATGTGTTTTGAGATATATATTATATACCATATATATATATTATATACCATATATATATATGGTATATACATATATTATATACCATATATATATATGGTGTGTGTGTGTATATATATATATATATACACATATATATATATATATATATATATATATATATCCCTGAAACCATCACAAGATAATGGACATTTCCATCACCCCAAAAGTTTCCTCACACCCTTTTGCAACCCCTCCCTTCTGACTCCCTGTATCTCCTGTCCCCAAACAACCCCTGACCTGCCTTCTTGTCACCATAGATTGCGTTTTCTGGACTGTTATATAATTGGGATTGTACATTATGTTTTCTCTTTTTTTGTCTGATTTTTTTCACTCAACAAAATTATTTTGAGATTCGTTCATCTCATTGTGTATCCTAAGAGTTTATTCCTTTTTATTGCTGGGGTTATTTTATTACACGGATATACCAGAGTTTTTTCTGTCCCTTCACCTGTTGATGAACATTTGGGGAGTTTCCAGTACTTGATTATTACAAAAAAATCTATGAATATTCATATAAATTCTTTAAATGGACATATGCTTTCATTTCTCTTGGATAAATACATAGGAGTAGAATGGCTGAACCATGTGATCTATGTTTAGCATTTTATTTTTTTATTTTTTAGCTCTCATTTTATTTTTTACTTTTTTATAATTTTTTTTATTGTGTTATGTTAGTCACCATACTGTACATCATTAGTTTTTGATGTAGTGTTCCACGATTCATTGTTTTCTTTTAGCACCTCGTGCTCCATGCAGTACGTGCCCTCCTTAATAACCCATCACCGGGCTCACACGTCGCCCCACCGCCCTCCCCTCTAAAACCCTCAGTTTGATTCCTGGAGTCCATGGTCTCTCATGGTTCATCTCTCCCTCTGATTGCCCCCCCTTCTTTTTTCCCTTCCTTCTCCTAATGTCCTCCATACTATTCCTTATGTTCCACAAATAAGTGAAACCATATGATAATTGACTTTCTCTGCTGGACTTATTTCACTTAGTGTAATCTCCTCCAGTTCCATCCATGTCAATGCAAAGGGTGGGTATTCATCCTTTCTGATGGCTGAGTAATATTCCGTTGCATATATGGACCACATCTTCTTTATCCATTCATCTGTTGAAAGGCATCTCGACTCCTTCCACAATTTGACTATTGCGGACATTGCTGCTATGAACATTGAGGTGCAGGTGACCCTTCTTTTCTGCATCTGTATCTTTGGGGTAAATACCCAGTAGTGCAATTACCGGGTCATAGGGTAGCTCTATTTTTAACGTCTTGAGGAACCTCCATATAGTTTTTCAGAGTGGCTGCACCAACTTGCATTCCCACCAACAGTGTAAGGGGGTTCCCCTTTCTCCACATCCTCTTTGACCTTGTCAATTTGTTGTTTCTTGCCTTGTCAATTTTTGCCGTTCTAACCAGTGTAAGGTGGTATCTCCGTGTGGCTTTGATTTTAATTTCCCTGATGGCTAAATGATGTTTAGCATTCTAAAAAACAGTCAAACTGTTTTCCAAAGTGGTTAGCCCATTTTATATTCCTACCAGCTATGAGTGAGAGTTCCACTTCCTGCACCTTCTTAACAGCACTTGGTATTGTCATTCTCCAAAATTTTAGCTACTGCTCTATGTGTAGAGATATCTAATTGGGGTTTTAGTTTGCATTTCCCTAATGGCAAATTACATTGAGCATTTTTTCATGTGCTTATTTGCCACTCGTATATCTTTGGTGAAGTATCTATTCAAAATTTTTATCCATTATCTTAATTGAGATACTTGTTTTCTTTTTTATTGAATTTTGAGAGTTCTTTATATATTCTGTATGATAGAAGTCCTTTATTAGATAGGTAATTTGCCAGTGTTTTCTGTCGGTGGCTTTTAATTTCCCTAACAGTGTCTTTGACAGGACAAGCTTTTCATTTTGATGAATCAATTTATACTTTCATGTATATTGTTTTTGGTGGTGTATCTAAAGATCCTTGCTTAATCTGAGGTCATAAAAATTTTCTCCTATATTTTCTTCTAAAAATTTTATACTTGGGGTTTTACATTTAAGCCTGTGGTCCATTCTGGGTTAATTTTTGTATATGGCATGAGGTAGGGATTGAATTTCTTTCATTGTGTATGTGGATACACAATTGTTTCTAGCACCATCTGTTGAAAAGACTTGTTCCCCCACTGAGTTGCCTTTGCACCTTTGTAAAAAATCAGTTTTCCATATATGTATGTAGTTTCTATTTTGTTCCATTGATCTATTCATCAGTATTACTGCCAACACCACACTGTTGATTACTGTACTTTTATATTATCTTGAAATCAGATATTGTTATTCCTTCAGCTTTGTTTCTTCTCAAACTTGATTTGGCTATTCTAGCTTCTTTGCATTTCCATCTGATTTTTAGAATCAATTTTTTAATTTCTAAAAAAAAATCTAGCTAGAATTTTGATTGGCATTTTGTTGACCAATTTGTCTCCTCAACTCAAGGAGATTGTCGGACTCCTCTCAGGCTCCCCTTCTGTGCATTGTTGCCTGGAAACTCTCTCAAGGCAGTAACCCCAGGGAATTGTAGGGGTCACCTTGTTTGTTACAGTCTCTCAGGAATTACTGTCCTTTCTTTCCCACTGTCCAGTATCTTGAAAACCATTGATTCATACATTTCGTCCATGTTTTGGATTTTGAAGAATAGAAATTGTAACTTCAGGGAGTTGTCATTCTGGAGCACTTTCTAATCCTCTAAACCATTATTTTGTATACAACAAGCTCAAACATATTAAATTGCTTTTTAAAACAAGTTTCTATAATGTTCAAATGTATCCATTCTATAATATAAAATAAGTTGAACAATTGTACTATGAAATTAATTATTTATTTAGACTTTGGTTACAACTCAGATAAATTCTTTTTAAACAGTATTCTTAAGCTTTGGCAAATAAAGTTTGCATATGAAGAATTAAATTATTCCTTTCTTCCTTCTTCAATACTTTACATTTACACAACCCAGCAAATTTAAATTTGGGAAATTTGACTGGGGAAAAGACTCTGCTAAAAATTATAAGTAGAAACAGCATTAGGAATTATTAATGTCACTTAGCTGTGCTGTTCACAGAGCCCTAAGTGGGCAGCCACTTCCTGTCAGGTAGACTAGTCGCACCGTGGTGTGTATGAAATTCATCTGGAGCCCAAAGTTGGCTGTCCTAATTTTTGAAAGGTCCCAGTCAGGGGCACCTGGGTGGCTCAGTCGGTTAAGTGTTCAACTCTTGATTTCGGCTCGGGTCATGATCTCAGGGTCCTGCAATTGAGCCCCGCGTTGCGGACATCTCTCTCCCCACTCCAGGCCTGGCTCAAGTGACAGAAGGTCCACCATAAAACCTTCCTGATCCACATAACTAGATGTGCTCTCTCCTTCCTCAAAATAGCAAGGCACTTTTTGTGTCCTTTGTGAGCCTGACCAGCCCTCAGATCTTCAGCGATGCTAGGACAAGGACCAGGTATTAGTCACTTTTGTATTGCCTGTCTAGCGGTATGCACTCGCTTAACATGTGTTCAACTAAATCAGACAACTCAAGAAACACAAAAGCACTTCACAGCTCCTACAGTTCCTAAAAGAGAAAATTAAGGGTCATTTCTACCCTCGGAGATGATGTGGGAGCGAGCAGAGGGAAGGAGGGCAGAGCAGGGCAGGAAATGGAGCCACTTTGCAGCTCAGGGGCTAGGCCAGAGGCAGTAAGCTCGAGGCAATGCCAAGACCAGCCCTTGACTTCAAATTCCTAGTACTCTCTTTCTCCCCTAAAAACAACACAGACACGTGGACGTTCCATTTTATTTTTTACTACCACCTGCATTGAATGGAATATGGACCATATACTAGACTTAATCATTGTGGCATTTCTAGGACCCAGTTGTTGTTTTTTTCTTTTTGAAATTTTAATTCATATTCCATTTCCAGGCTTTAGTTTGTAGTCTCTTGGTTTAGTAATAAAGTAACTCCTGCCGTCCCCCAGTGTGGAACTTAAAACGATCTAGAGAGGTGACAGAGGACCGTTCCTGACAACCTAGTGACAGTGAGCACTGCTCTTGGAAGGACACCTAGCCCTTGGGCTTGCTGCTAACAGATTGGAAAATTTTAAAGTGAGATGATTTTTATTGCTTTAGGGACCAGTCCTACTGCATGTTACATCTAGTGATAGCACATATACTATGTTTATAACATTGTAAAAGTTGTCTTTTAAATGCAAAAAAAAAATCTCTGCTTTATAGTCATATCAAACTTTCACTTTTTCAAAGTGTTAGCACCAGATGTAACACTCCAGTGCAAACTTTTTACTTGCTGAGATTGGGAAGGACATGGTGCCATCTTAACTTGACTGTGAAGAAACTGGAATGCAGTTAGATTTGCTGGAGGTCACATACCTAGCTCATGAGAGAGTGGAGCCTGGACCCAGGTGCCCTGAGTCCCAGCCCTGGCATGTGCAGTGAGGGAGGAAATCATATTCAGATCCATACAATCAGCCTTAAACCATTTTAGATTTAATGTACTTAGGAACTCTTTCTTTTTCCTTTGTTTTTATTTACCTAAAAAGTGCCTATAGCAGTCTCTTTTATTTGTAAAAACAAAGACTTCTTGAAGTTCCTGTAATTGTTAACTTAGCCAACGACACACAAGTATCTCCCACAGTGGGGGAAATGGTTCATTGGAAAGGAAAACAGTAATTAAGATGGACTTTGGGTAGGGAGTCCAGTGTCCATAGAATATAAATTCATGGGAATGTCCTGGAAAGGTGCCTTACTCTATTTAGGGAACAATTTACATACATCTGGTTGTGGTAATTTCTCTACAAGATGCTGCTCACAGTCATACTTTGTTTCCGGTTTAATTTCAGTGTAATTATGTGAATCATCACTGTTCCATAACTATAATTTACATTTCAGAACAGACTTAGTGGAGATTATGATCTATCTCACAGTTGCAAATCTCCCCTCCCCAAATCTAGACTGTTCCAATGTGGCTCACTGAGTTGGCTGAGAAGCTTGGGAGTGAGAGGAAGTTTATTTGGATTTTCCCAAACTCAGCCATGTATTATGAACGCCCGGTATCTTTACAAAGAGGATAACTTGCTGGGGGCGCAGAAGCAAAAGCCGCCCATCTCCTTCTGACCTCCTACTGTGTCTCAGACCGGAAATGCTCTCCGAGCAGGGACCCTCTTCAAGATGCACAAGGCCCACAAAGCATGCTCTTCCGAACCACAGTTAGCTAGACTCCCAACTTAAGTTTCTTGTCCAAGGGAGGAGCCAGTGAACTGAGTTGGGTCTCAAAAGCAGCATCCAACCAAGCAGACTGTGCACCGTGCCTGCCAGGCTCTGACTCAGCCTCCACCCTTGAACAGCACTGTAGCAGATGTGGGGCCGAGCTGCTCACTGTCCATCACCCCCAGGCATTTCTCACAATGAGTGTGATCTCTCACTGGTGCCCCTGTCCTGAAAGCCCATTCATCAGAGGAGGGGCCGCCTTCTCTTCTTACGTCAGCTTTGTTGAGGTCTACATTACATACAACCAAATGCGTTCATTTTAAGTGTCAAGTGTGATGCATCGGGACAAATTTATACACCAGTTTAAGCCCTACCACATTCGAGATATAAAACAGGTGCATCTCTCCAGAAAGTTCCCTCGGGTCCCTTCCCACTCCATCTCCAGCCCGCACCCCAGTCTCAGGCAACCGCAACCACTTTCTGGCGCCATCGATTAATTGTTTTTGAGAATATCACATAAATGGAATCATACCTTCTCTGAGCACCTTTTTGAGATCCATCCATGTTATCGGGTGTATCAAATTGTTCATCCCATTGTGTGGCTGTGTAATACTGCATAACCCGAATGTCATAAATTGTTTATCAGTTCACCTCTTTGGGGTTGTTTGCAGTTTGGGGCTATTATGAATGAAGCTGATGTGAACATTCATACACTAGTCTTTCAAGGACATGTTTTTATTTGGAAGGAGGAGGCAAAAGCCTAGGCATGAAGTTGTCACATGTTCGATTTATGAAAAACTGCCACACTGCTTTTCCAACGGCAGCGCCATTTGGCATTCTCCTCAGAAATGAATGAGAGTTCCAGTTGTTGCACATCCTCACCAACACTTGGCACAGTCAGCCTGTCTTTAATTTTAGCCATTCTAACGGAAGTGTGGTGGCATTGCATTGTGGTTTTAATTTGCACTTCGCTAATGACTGAGCATCTTTTCATGGGCTCCTTGGGTATCTTTCTTCCTTGACTCTCTCTGACTAAAGGATGGCACTAAACTCAATAATCCTATAGCCAAAAACATCCTTCTCACCTGCTGGTAGGTTTCACTTTTTCCTTCTTGCCTTAACACTGGCAGCACATAAGGAAGCTGACAGGAGCTCTGATTTGCCTCCCGTCCCAGGATGAGGTCATCAAAACAGACCTTCAGAAGCCCCACGGAAATAAAGGTGAGCAGCTAGATTGAGCCTATGACATTGGAATAATGTTGGGAGAAGGAAGATGAATCATATGTCCCTCTTCCCCGCTTTGCTCCACTATACTTACAGGAACCCCCACTGATACAATCCCAACAACCAGTCATGAGTTTTCTGACCTCTTGCAACACAGTCCATACTTCTTATTTTGTTATTCAATTCTGTATTTTTTTTAAGATTTTATTTATTTATTTGAGAGAGAGCGAAAGCGAGAGAGAGCACAGAGGGAGAAGGAGAAGCAGACTCACTGCTGAGCAGAGCACCTGATGCGGGGCTCGATCCCAGGACCCAGCTCAGGTCATGAGCTGAAGTCAGATGCTTAACTGACTGAGCCACCCAGGTGCCCCACAATTCTGTATTTCTTTGAATTGTTATTGACTCCATATGCACATGTATTCACTCCTTAAACAGATTACAAAGCACTCCATTTTATCTTACTTTTGTGTTCCCATGGTGCTCAATGAGTACTTTGAATTAAATTTGCAATTTTCAACATATATGTTTATTTTAAATATATACACATATATAAACATGTATGTATATGTATATATTTAGAGAAACAGAGGAAAAGGGAAAGAGAGAGAGAAAAGGGAGAGAGGGAGGGAGGGAGAGACATGGAGGGAAGGAATAAGACTGAGCTTGAACTTACTCTAGATTATAGAGTACTCATTCTATCTGGACCCAAACTTGTCATCTCCAGGAGTTTACAAGATTCCTCCCCCAACTCCCTACTCTTGTTGACAATGTAAAACAAACCACAGTTAGCCTGGGAATTATCTTTATGGAATAAATCAGCATATTGTTTTGAGTTTTTGCACTGCATGTATTAATTTAAAAAGAACACGTCTTGGTTCAGTAAAAATTTGCAGAAAGCCAGACATCTTATAAAAAGAATTTGTTGTTTCAGATGTTTATCCCTCCAGCCATCTTTTTTCTTTTTTATGACTACAAAGAACACTTGTGTTTCTTTACTTGTCAGAATCATCTACTCAAGAAGACTTCTGGCAGTGGCCCCGACAGGAAATCTCACTGTGCTGAAGCAATGAGTCTTTATGAGGTCTGGTTCCTTCCCATCCTTTGAGTGGTCTGCCCATAGGTATGTCACCACCTTGCCTCTGCCAGAAAGAGCGTCTTTCAACCAGGACACTCTGTTTGTCCAAGGCATGCTTCAGAGTAGCAGGACCCAGGCTACACAGGCCCACCCTCCATCCCTCCTCTGTCATATTACGGTGCCTCCACGATGGGGGTTGTGGCTGGGGAAACCCAGCATATTGCTGCTTCCCTGAAACTGTCTGATGTAGAGGAAGACATTCAGAGGGCCATAGAAATCAGACTGTTTCAGAGGTGAGCTAAGGCCTTCCAATGATTGATGCTTAGTTAGCCAATCTTCCATCAACTAATAAGATAACCAGTATCCATAATGATGAACCTAAAGCATTCAAGATCCTCAAGTGCCTTCTGCATTTAAAAAAAAAGCTAAATTATATGTGGTAAATGTTAATATTTTAATATAAGTAATTTTATTACAATCTTGTAAGCCCATTGGTGTCCAAGTTTTTTTGATTGCATGCTTGATTCAATCAGTTTTTAAAAGTTGGCATCCCCCAACATATTTACATTCATTTATTTATAAATTACAAATATTAAAACTCTATTAAAATGTTCAGGATAAAACATACACACATATAGAACTTTTCAAAGTATAGGATTGCCTCCTTTCTTGATTAAAAAAGAAATTCTTTAAAAAAAGAAATAAAAAGATACTTTCTTAAAATGATAAAATATTTATCTGAGTCTATCATGCTACTAACACAGAATTTAGAAACATTTGTACAGAAGTCAGGGACAACACAAGGATGATATTATCATTACTATTATTTAATATTATTCTGGAGGCACTAGCTCTAATTTTTGAAGATTTTATTTATTGGGGCTCCTGAGTGGCTCAGTCGGTTAAGCAGCTGCCTTTGGCTTGGGTCATGATCCCAGGGTCCTGGGATGGAGCCCCATATTGGGCTCCCTGCTCAGTGGGGGGTCTGCTTCTCCCTCTGTCCCTCCCTCCCCCAGCTTGGTCTCTCTGTCTCTCTCTCTCTCTCTCTCTCTCTCCCCCCCCACTCTCTCTCAAATAAATAAATAAAATCTTTTTTTTAAGATTTTTTTAAATTAATTTATTTAGAGAACATGAGCAGGGGATGGGCAGAGGCAGAGAGACAGAGAATCTCAAGCAGACTCCAGGCTGAGTACAGAGCCCCATGCGGGGCTTGATCTCACCACCCCAAGATCATGACCTAAGCAGAAATCAAGAGTTGGACACTTAGCCAACTGAGCCACCCAGGCACCCTGGTACTAGCTCTAATTTAAAAAGATAAGTAAATTACAGAGTCCATTCGGAAGTAATATATTAACAGAGTATAATAAATATCTTATTTATGTAGGTAAATCAACCAGTATACACAAAAACCTGAGACAAATAGCTGCAAAACTATTGTCAAACATAAGAGAGTTTACTAAGACAGTGCAGTGTGTAGAGATCAACAGCCATCCCAAATACAAATAGCCAGGTCGAAGATGTAATGGAAGGTGAGATTTTATCTACCACAACCACAAGACTGAGTCAAATCTCTAGGAGTAAACATAAGAACCGTGCCTGATACACAGCAGAAACCTAAGGGCCTCAGGGTGTGAACAAGTAGAAAGACCTACTATATTTTGACTAAGAAGACAGCATCCTGAAGTTCCCAAAGCTTCCTCAGTTAATCTACATATTTAGCGTAATTCCCATTAAAATGCCAACAAGATTTTTTTCGTGTCCTAAGATTCAAATAGAAAAACAACAGCAAGAATAGTTGTGGAGACTCTGAAAAAGTCAAGGAAGGAAGGGCAAGCATGCCAACCTGATAAGAAAAAATGTAGTATGAAGCTCTAAGAATTAAAGCAGTATTGTGAGTGAATAGCTGAACTGATCAGTGAAGCAGAATAGAGAGGCTGTAAGAACACCCAGATACACATGCCAGTTTAACAGAGGATCAAGGGGACACGTAAAATAGTTTATGCAGTAAAGGAGCCCTTGGAAGAAAAAGAGGGTGGGAAAGATGGACGAGACTGTAAACTTGTTTCCCAGCAGGAGGCAGTGGCATCCTGAGACCCGTCCCCCGGCAGCACGGTTGTTCACTCTGGGCATTGCCCATGTCATAGGGATCCTCTCATGCCAAGCGCAAAGGACTCGGTAACTGCTCCCTGAGGTCCGGACACTCGTTAGCCCTGAATACCACAGCGAGGTATCGTGGACAAGTGGAGAAAGAGCCTCGCTGGGTGCACACCCAGGGGACCCTTGTTGACGGGCCCAGCTTGAGGATTAAAGAAAGAGGTGCCTGTGATGGAGAATTGTGGAGATCTCATCACAGAGAGATTGAGGTGTCAGCCAGGAGCATCCATCACCTGCAGGACGGTCTTACCAGAAGGCTTACTAGGAGCACGGCTCAGTGTGCTCAGCAAGCCAAGTATGTGTTGTTGGGGATACTTCTTCCAGCTGTGCCCAGCTCATAGGCTTCCCCCAAGAAGGGCACGAAATGACAAATGTGAGTACACTTTGCAAACTCTGGTCAGAGGGAAGTGTTCCCTTTGTGCTGAGCCTTCCTTGTAACAAGCACGCCCCTCACCGTTGTCACCTTTCATGTCCCAAGGAGCCATGGCCTTTGTAGACTCAGCAAGAATCCAGATAGCCTCCCTCCAAAGGAAGGTTGGGAGCCATGGAATAATCAGCACCCTGTCCAAAGGCAGGGCCCTGGGAGGAGCGTTCCCCCCCTGCCCCCCAGGAGCGTCCTGCTTCATTTGCCTTCATCTTGGCAGGTAGCGAGGCATCTTGAGGAACTTGATGAAAGACACAGAGCTCCAGCCTGAGCAGGGGAGCAGCAAGACTTTCCTGGACGCGGAGCCAACATCAGAGCTCTCTTCTTCTGTGCTGACATGTGTAACTCTTTAGCCAGTCTGATAACACATACAGAGACAGACTCTCAGCTTCCTGCAGGGAAATATTAGAGCCAGGATGTTCTGGACTGAGCTGGCAGATATGCCAAAATCCACGGTACTGATGGCCACAGCCAGCTCGGGGATCCTGGTGGCTTCATGATCTCTTTCCAGAGAGAGGGTAGGAAAGGGGGTGCAGAGCAAAGAATATGGGGAAATGTGCCGTTTTATCCCTGGAGTTCATTTATTTTCCATAAATTGAGGCTTCCACAGAAAGGTGGCACGATATAAAAGAGAAACAAGTACTGCATTTCAGAATCAGATTCAGGTCCAAACCCGCTCTTGCTCCATGCATAAAGTTGCACCAGTGACTTAAGCTCCATGAGCCTTCATTTCCTCATCCCTAAAACGGTGCTAAAAATTCCTAAGATGCAAGATTTTGGGAGAAAGATTGAGTAAACGCAAATAAAATAATTGGCATAGGGACATGGAGAGGATTTCTCAGCTTCCCTCCTGCGGGGACAGAGCCTCTGCGAGCTATTCACAGCTTCCCAAGATGTTTCCACGTTGCTTTTTATCCCCATAACCCTGTCGTGTCCCTGACGTTGCCCATACGTAAGAATGCGGTAAGTGCTTGTTGTTTAGTGAGTATCTGCAGAGACAGGCCCGGCAAGGAGCTCACAGCCCAGAAGCCCAGAGGAAGGGCCCGGCGGCATCCACGGACTCCATGCAAGTCCTGGGGGAAGACAGCCCGTTGCTGCCAAGACCGTGCTGCGCACACACTCCTCCCTGGGGAATCCATGTCGGTGTCCTTGACTTAACTGGGTCTCAAAATGAGTTCAGAATCCTGGTGAGTCTTTCCTGGACCCACATATTTTGCTCGATCGCCTGTTTAGGTTCCCATTGGCTGCTGAGAGCTTGAAAGTAACTCAAGGCAGGAAACTCACAAATGGCTCACGGAAGACACTGCCTGAAATGCTTTACCCACTCTAGCTCTTGTCCTTCTCCCCCACAAGGTCATTATGCCCATTTTATTTATTTTGTGATAAAACACAGGCTCCCCAAGGCTAAATAACAGACCTCCCGCGGGCCTGAGCTAGGAGTCACATCCAATGCAGCCAGAAAGAGAGGTGAGGGAATGAGAGTTTCAAGAAAAGATTAAATGCCTTCAGTCCCTTGTCTCATCTGTCTTCTCCCTCATTCCCTTCTTTGTTTCCATTCCCCACCCCCCGCCCCACCACCCCCCACCCCCCGCAGTTAGACCACGGAAGGCACTTACTGGTGACGCTGAGCGAGCGGAAATCTCCCGATCCCCGATCCCCGAGGGAGGCCTTCAGGGACTTTCCACGGAGGGCCTCAGCCTGGCCTCGCGGGGAGCCCTGCGCGGAGGCGGCCTGGTCCCCGGGGTGGGCAGGGAGACTGTGGGCAAGGCCGCCGCTAGCTGCCAGTCTCTCGGCACCAGGCACTTTGGCCTTCCTTCCCTTGGGGTGTTTTTGGTTTTTCCCAACAATCACATAAGCCGAGTGTTCTGTGTAACCGGTTCAAGTTATCTTGGTACAGGCGGGAAGGAGCCAAGGAGAAAACTGATACTCCGTGTTGTGTAAGCTGTTTTCTGGGAAATTCAGCACTGTCTCCTGCGTGGCTCAGGGCTACAGCCCCTTGTCTGCAGCCCCCGCAGCGGGGCCGTCCGTGTCTGGACCTGCGCATTCGGCGGCGTGGTCGGTGGCTTCCTTCCATCTTCCTGAGCTGTGGTGCAAGCACACACCTTCAGTCTTTGTACCCACAGCTTCTAGAATGAAACCTGCCACACAGCAGGCACCTGGTAAAAGTCTTTTGAAATCAAAAGGGAGCGTGGGTTGATGACACTGGGGGCTTCTTGGAACCCCACAGGGTTGAGACTAATAGGTAGATCCCGGACAAGTAGAGGCAGGGACTTTGGTCTCACCAGACCCGATTCTGAAATCTGTATCTGAGGACCGTGCATCATGTCTCAGCATCACCCATGCCAGCCCTGCCCTGAGAAGTTCTGCCCCTCTCAGCACCAGGAGAGTCAAGGCCGGTGTTTCGGGTTCGGGTATGTCCCCTAGAAGCCAAGCAGGGTTTTTTTGCACCCAACCTTGATTTGAAATGTTTAAATGATGATGAAAATACAGTTGTGATTTTTTTTAAGCAATGGTTAAAAGCCAGATGCTATTCAACATTCCATATATATACATAATTCATATATATATATATATATATATATATATATATATATATATATATATATATATTTTAAAGCATATGATCATCCTAGAAAACTCAGTCTTCATTTTAGGATTGTCCTTTAGGATTTTAGTCATTTGGGCTTGTTCTCATTTTACAAGTGCAAAAACTATTGTCCAGAGAGGCTAACGAACTTGTCTAAGGTCATAAAACTAGTGAGTCACAAAATGTGATTCTAATTCAGAACTGTCTGGTTCCTAAATCCATAGATCGGCCATGGCGTCGATGGCAGGTGACATTCAGTCTGTAAAGTTTTTCCTGAGCATCCCCAGGCACTCCTGTTTTTTCACTTCTTCCTTGGAAGCCGTGACTTCCTTTACTTGAGGGGCACGGCCCCTCCTATGTCACCCCCCTGCCCCTCTGCTAGGTCATTTCTGTGTTGATGGAAACATTCCCCCTCCCTTTCACTCCTCTTGTTACCAGAAGGCCCTGCCTCCACTCACAGAGGAATTAGGTTTGCAGACAGATGAGGGAAGACCCCTCTTCCTCCCTTGCCACAAACGCACCCATTGTCTGAGGCTGGACCGTGTGTTTCCTGAGGGGTCAGGAAGGACAGCAGGGAAGGATGCCGGGCTGGCCCTGCCCTCCCCAGGCCCTAATGGCTCCTGTTTCACCCCGTGGCCCTGGATGCCAAGGATCAGGCCTTACTGTGAGGATTCAGTGAGACAAGGAATGGGAACATGCCCAGCACCACGTCCGACAAACCCACAGCAAGCCCTTCTCACCCCTTGCCCACTTCCCGGGAGCCCCTCCTCTCCTCAGGCTGTCCCCCGCCCCACCATGCTGCCAGGGGGCTCCCTGCACTTCCAGCACAATCCACAGGTGTGTCCCAGGCAGGTGTAGACCCTTGCCCTCTGGCACCCAGCGGACCAGCAGCAATCAGCATGTTCAAGTTGGGGGAGGGCCACTGTGGGCTTCGAGGACAGAGAAATTCCAGAAGGCAGGTTGTGGAAAGACTGAGGACGTAATTTTTCTTCACATGTGAGTGGTTTGTACTCGAGCGAGCGTGTGTGCGTGTGTGTGTGCCTCCGAGGGAGGAATTTAAATTTGAGATCTTATCCCTCCATTTTACACAGGAGGGGGTAGCTACTTAAAGAGGTTAACTTGCACAAATTCACGCATTTCTACAAACTGACAGAGACTAGATTTGAACCCAAAGTTTGATGAAAGCGCTTAGCCCCACCTTACGTGGATTCCATGTCCCTGGCCCAGCATCTCCATGTGCATCCCATGTTCTGCTGTCTTCTCAGGGACTTTACCCCTACAACAGGCTCCTTTCTGTCCTGCTTCATCCTCTCCTCTGCCTGTAGGACCGCTGTGGTCAGCATACACACCTGCCTAAGCATTACCTACTTCAACAAACTATGTCCCTTGACCGTACATCTCCTTCCACACGTCCCTACTTACAGCCCCAATTTCTCTGATTCCCCTCTCATGTTTGTGAAAAGGCAAGCAACAGCACCAGTCCATTACATTGTTTTCAGATCTCAGAGGTTCTCGTGGAGTCTTTAAAAGCCCATAGGCCTCTGCCCTGGCTGACTGGGATGTAATCTAGTCTTTAACTGGGCAGAACAGATGCCCTGGATATCCCACCATGGTTCAGTTTCTAAGAGAGCTCCTGGTCACCTCATTATGAACTTGGAACCAAGAGAAAACATGACCCTGCATGAAGGCCACGTGTATTTCTTAAAGTAAGATCAGAGGACCATTCACTCCATGGCTCTGAGTGATGACCATAACCTCCTCATCTACTGTATTGGTATAATAACATGTTGTTCTATTGAATTATTGTGATTTGTGTTGTTATCTGTAAGATCTATGTAGACAAAAAAAACCAGGCTGTCAATGTAAAAAGACCTTAAAAAGTTAGGACCACTCTGGGGCGCCTGGGTGGCTCAGTCGTTAAGCATCTGCCTTCGGCTCAGGTCGTGATCCCAGGGTCCTGGGATCGAGCCCCATGGCAGGCTCCCTGCTCCACGGGAAGCCTGCTTCTCCCTCTCCTGCTCCCCCTGCTTGTGTTCCCTCTCTCGCTGTGTCTCTCTCTGTCAAATAAATAAATAAAATCTTAAAAAAAAAAAAGTTAGGACCACTCTGAGAGCAAGCTGCTCCTCGAAAGACATGAGTTTAAAAAACTGAAATCAGTTCTTATTTAATTTTGGAAGATTATGCCTAGGATTGTTATTTATGGTTTCCCCCAACATGCTTAATAGAAGCATCTTAATTTGAAGTCAAATAGCAATTCTTAATCTGAGTCTAGCTTCCTGGCTGTGAGAGAGATTCGCCCAACTTCAAAACTCAAGTTGGACACCCCACCCCACCCACCACTGTGGCTGATGCCTAAGTATCAGAGGCATATGAGGGGGGGGAAGCAGCACCCAAACAAGGCTCATGGGTAATCTTGTGCTTTTGTGAATCTTCCACCTGGAAGAATTACCTGGAAAATATCGTAAAGGGCTCATTATTTTTAGGGGCCAGAATCGGAGATGGAGAGAGGGAGAGCAAGGTAGAACGTGGCCTCGTGGGGCTGGTTGTGCCCCGGGGAGTGAGCCTCTTCAGGAAAGACATCCCCAAGCCTGGTGACAAGGATTAAGATGTCCTTCAGGGCATGAAACCTCATTAGCTCAGGCTTCACCAATCTGGAATTTATGTAATTAGACCAAGTCTGGTTTGATGTTTATCTTTGAGTTGCCAACCCCTTTCTTCAAGGTCATGCAGAGTCATAGCAAAACCAAATTGCCAGGGGAGTGTTGAAGATATAGTCGACCCCCGGCAGTCAGGTGGGATGTGTCTGGAGGTGTTTGTGAATGGCAACAGAGTTTTACATGCCCTCTGTACAATGCAGTCAAGTGGAAATGGAAATTCTGAGTGACCTTCATATTCTTAATGATTCTCCATAGGCATTGATGAACCCGCCTAAGGACTCTTCTTTGATGACTTCTCTGTCTTTTTATTTTCATCACCAGCAGTTGTTGTTTGTCCTGGGGACATGTTCTACAAACTTTTTTTCTTAATCAGTTCCCAAGAATTACAGGACCCTGAGGTCAAGTAGAAAATGTTAATGCTATTTTGACATGAGCAGGTGGGCAGTGGACTAGGTTCACCAGCTAATGGATTCACTCCCATCCTCTGGCCTTGCTGGCCATGGCATTCAAATCTGTGCCTCCGAAAAATCACTGTATGGAACGGACCCTCAGTCACTAACTCCACGACTGCCAAATCCATAAATGTCAAGGCTCTTTGTAGTACAAAGCACTGGTTCTCAATCCCAGTTGTGTATTTTAATTACTGTGAGATTGAAAGTCATTTGTTCGTAAAAATAAAGTCCAACAAGTACAAATAATAATGTCTCTTAAAAATAAATGGCTCGGTTAAGCAATTGACTCTTGATTTTTGGCTCAAGTCATGATCTCAAGGCTGTGAGATCGAGTCCCACATTGGGCTCCAAGCTGAGCGTGGATCCTGCTTGGGATTCTCTCTCTCCCTCTGCTCCTCCCTGGCATGCTCTAAATAAATAAACAAACAAACAAATAAATAAAGCAGTTGATTTAAAATTATTCCTATAATAATATAACTTTCTCACTTGAATCATGATATGCTTTTTTGAGTGAGAGAATGAATAGTGCTTTCCAAATACAATTGCCAGAGACGAACAGTCCATCTTACCTAAGACCAAACACCCACAGGTGGCTGTTACTGGCGTATTGTTAACAGCTGGATATCTCAGCACTATTAGCTAAAATGTCCTGGGCCGTGTGGGAGGTTTCATGGGAATGCCAAGTGCATACACAATGTTGACCCCATGTGCCAGAGCAGGAGAATGCTTCAGCAACTCTGTTGAAGAGAGTAGAAGCTGTTTCCAGGGGCCCCAAGACGAGCTATTTATTTATCCACAGACGCATGAAAAATCAAATTAAAAGTCAGTCTCATCTCATCCCTGCAATGGTTCCCAAATAGCATGTTACTAAGTATACAAATGAGCCCCCACTCTTTCTGGATTATCACTACCCCCAAGCACGTCAGATTCATTCATCCGGCAGGTATTTACTGAGCGCGTACAAGGGGCCAACACCGTTGCAAGCACTGGAGACCCAGCAGGGAACCAGGCAGACCACCAGGCCCTTCCATACCTCAGCGCCTATCCAGGATCTTTTCAGCCCCCTTTCCCAGGATCTTGTCTCTCTGGTCAACCCTAAGCATCTTTCGAGGCCCAGCTCACATGGAACCTCCTCGGCAGAGCCAGTCCCAACCCTCATCTCCCCACGTTCCTTAGGGGAATTGGGTCTTTTCTGATCTTTACTCCCCCACCCCGGCACTTCATCCAGAACTGTTGCTGCATCCATCCCACTGTGTTCGGGGTGCTCGAGTGTGTCTCCTTGAACAGAGAATAAACACCACTGAATCAGGAAATGTGTTTGTTTTTATAGTAGTTTTCTCTTATAACAAAATCTAACAGTGCTTAACAATTCTTAGAAGCATAAGTTGTGGGGTGCCTGGGTGGATCAGTCGTTGAGCATCTGCCTTCAGCTCAGGTTGTGATCCCAGGGTCCTGGGATCGAGCCCCCCATTGAGCTCCCTGCTCCGCAGGAAGCCTGCTTCTCCCTCTCCCACTCCCCCTGCTTGTGTTCCCTCTCCGGCTGTGTCTCTCTGTCAAATAAATTAATTTAATTTAATTTTAAAAAGATCTTAAAGAAAAAGCGTAGGTTGGATGTGAATAAATGATCTGAATGGACATAAAATTATACTTGATTTACTCCGCTCTACACGGAAGATCCTATGAGAGTTGCTCAAAAACACGCTTCAGAGTGTCGCCTGTGACCATATATGAGGAAGAATTTCGTTTATTTGATTGGCTCAATTATCTCAGGCTATGCGTAATAATTGTGAAGGGCACTCTTTCAGATGATATAAACCTACAGAAACCAAATCGTTCGGGGAAGAGGAAAATAATTAAGCAAGAACTTCAAGTCCTGAAGCCACGATCGTTTTTTTTTTGTTTTGTTTTGTTTTTTATTTTGTTTCAGTAATGTTACCACACTGCGTGGGTCTGAATATTGCCTGAACGTAACTGCTGTGTTCTCTAGTCTGTCATTCAATGCCTACATTTTCAAACAATCTGGAATATTGCCTTGGTAAAAAAAATACCTGTCACCCATTTCTGCTCCCGAATGACCTCATGTGGGGTGTTGACTTTGTGGGCTCATGTCTACCTGTGAAGCAACCTCAGCCTCCCAGAGCCGAGCCGGAGCCCAGGACAATTCAAGACAGAGGGGAAAATGGTGTGCGGGAAAGTGTTCTGTCAACCATAACGTGCCTGAGGACCATGAGGACGTTATTATCAATATTTGCAGGTGCCTCCAGAAGGGGATGGTACAGACCAGGACTGGCAGGCACCCTTCTTCTGTTAGGGCCAGAGAGTAAATATTGTCAGCTTTTCGGGCCTTGTGGCCCATGTCACAACTTCTCAACTCTGCCTCTGGGGAAGGAAAGCAATCATAGACAAAAAGCAAATAAATGGATGTCGTTGGGTCCCGGCATAACTTAATTTACGCATACAGAATTTTGAGTTTCATGAAATGTTCATGTGTCCCGAAATACTATTCTTCTTTTGATATTTGCCAGCCATTAAAAAATGTAGAAACCAGTCATAGCTCACAAGCTGGGAAAAAATAAGCCATGGGCCGGATTTGGTCCGTGGGCTGCGGTTTGCTGACCTCTGGTGCAAACCACAGAAGGTGGCATCTATCTAGATGGCTGGTGGTCCACGGAGCCCCTGAGGTGGTCCCAGCAGTGTCAGAAGAAGCACTCCGCAAGTATTCAAACCGTAGTAGCGGCCTCGGAGAGCTAGAGCAGCTCTTCCAAATTTAATTGATTTCTGTGGAAATAACTGTGCTCCTCACATGCCCTCTTCCTTTGTCCTGAGTTTATTTTCCCGCTGGGAGTATGGGGTCCTCCACCTGTGAGTGAGGTCCGGGCTAATACGAGTCAGCACCTACGGGCTCAGGGGAGAGGGTAAATGAGCCCAGGCGGAGAATCTCAGATATCCGAAAAATCACATTCAATCACTCATCGACCTGCAGTAGAGCTCTTTAGGTCAAGACTTCAAGCTTCGTCCCGCAAGGGGAAGCGGCATTAGGAGAAGAGTCTCCCTGCATTGGCACTCCCAGGCAGAGGGGAAGCATCAGAGAAGGAACCATTCAAGTGTTGTCAGTCCCAGCCCTGTGCAAGCAAAGGACGTCAGCACCAGAAGTCTTTGTTTCCGGGGGACTCATTGTCCCAGGGCAAAGGTGAGGGAGAGGTAAAAGCAGAACCCCAAAGCCATGGGAACTGTCACTGTTAATCTCCTGGTGCGGAGCTAACTTTCCTATCAGGTTATGACTGTATACACGTCCTCTCCTCTAGTTATCTCAAGGTGTTGAGTGTCCTGTGCTTTCACACTGAAGTAATGGGCAGTTTTCTGTTTCAGATCCACCTCCTCCAAGAAGTCGTCCTTGATTTCTTACCCAAATTGAAAAATATAAATCTCTCCTTCCTTTGAATTCCTGCAGTCCTTTATCTGTATCTACCTCAAGGCTTTTGATACATATCTTTTCATATTATATTTATCTTCAGACCCACTTGCTGAAAGAAGCAAGTTCTCTGAATTCAACCCATGCAGTGTGCATTTCTTATCATGGTGCCTTACTCCAAGTAGACACTAAATAGATAGCTACCACTTGGATAAAAGAAAAAAAATCAAATACATTGACAAACTGATTCATCTATGGCAGTGCTGTCCAATAGAACTTTCTGCTATGATGGAAGTGTGTTATATCTGTGCTGTCCGCAGCGGTAGCCACTAGCCACATGTGGCCACGGAGCACCTGAAATATGGCTGGTATATCTGAGGAGCTGAACTGTAACTTTTTCAATCTTAGTTACTTTAGATTTAAATAGGCACATGTGACTAATGGCTATCTTATTGGACAGCACAGGTCTATACGACAACAATTAACTAACTGTGTGTGTGTGTGTGTGTGTGAATGGATTATTTCAGGCAGTGATCACATCACACAGATGTTGTGTAGAAAACCTAGCAGGATGATTGGATATTCTACTTCCCAAGCAACATAAAGATGTCCATTCTTACATTCTGTGGAGTGAGGTCCATTAGAGACAGACAATAAACCGTAAACAAGATGGAAAGGTTAGGTTTGTTATATTAGCAGGAAATATGTGCTATGAAATAGAAAAAAAGAAACACAGAAGACATAGAGTAAGATAAGGTGAACTGAGAGTGTCTGGCCGGTGGTCAAAGGAGGTAGGCTTCATCAAGAAGGTGAGGTCTGGGGCACCTGGTGGCTCAGTCGGTTAAGGGTCTGCCTTCGGCTCAGGTCATGATCCCGGGGTCCTGCGATCGAGCCCCGCATCACGCTCCCTGCTCGGTGGGGAGCCTGCTTCTCCCTCTGCCCACCGCTCCCCCTGCTTGTGTTCTCACTCACACTCTCTCTCTCTCTCTGACAGATAAATAAATAAAATCTTTAAAAAAAAAAAAAGTGTGAGGTCTGAGCTTGGACTAGAGCGGGGGGGCCGGAGGAGCAGGTTGGGCAAAGAAAGTGATAAAGGAGCTGAACTCCACAGAGCCCAGTGGCAGCTCTGGATCATGGACTGAACCCCCTGCCACATGGTCACAGAGAAAATGAGCTTGGTGGGGCCCTGAGGAGGGAGGATGGTTTTTGGTGGGTTTCGTTAACAAAGCCTTGATAGGTATTTCCAGAACCATCTCGTGAAGTTAAAAAAGAAAACCAAGTGGCAAGCAGGCTTGCTCCACTTTTTACCGCAATGAGTTTCTGGAAACCACGCTGGAAAACACAACAGTAAAAAACCAACCTTATTCTTCCACCTCTTTGTCCAGCCTGTGTTTCCCCACTTTTTCCCTCAATATCAATGCCAAGTGCTGGGAAAGCAGCGTGCCAACTGGATTTGCTCGGAGGCTATGGAAACTGCAGAAGCAGAGTCTGAAGCTAAAATGATGATTGCTGAGAAAGGGAGTAGGAGAGCCGAAGTGCCCCATGGCCCCCTGAAGTGGGGCAGCAGTGAAATGTGGGGGTCGGGGGGTGGTGAGCACCCGAGGAGGCGTCAGAAGGCCCAGCACAGAGCCTGCCAGCCCCAAGGGAACTGTGTAACACTCTCAGAGCTGGGTGTGACCCTCGCTCTGGTGTCCCAGCGCCTGAACAACAGCCAGAGCTGAGTGATAACAACAGCAAAGCAAGGCCCACAAAGACAGCCTCGCCAGACCCGCGCTACGATACCGGGGATGTGAGACCGGGGACACAGTAACCCCAGGCTGCTTGCTCTTCTCCGCAAGCCCACGGAAATCAGGGTGGAAATCCTTTTCAATCAGACACAATAAAAGTTTCATTCAACGGCCGGAGATAGAGTCTGTGAAATATTCCAGAAAAAGATCCCTTAAGTGCTCCAAAGATTTGAAATCCTCTGCTGCTCGTAAAGTTGCAGAATCTGCAGGCCATTTTAACTTGTACTTTTCAAAGCACCGTTGTCAAGTACGTTAGCGCCAACATCCTTATGTACACAGAGGGCCGACTCGCTGGTGATTCTCCAGGAGTTGCTTCAGTGCTCCCCGGGGAACAGGATCGGGAAGGAGTTTGGGAGTCAGAGGCAGGAAACGGTCTGGACCGTTCCGATGCCATGCGGCAAAACCAAAAGCCAAAGCTGATTAAGGGCTTGCCTACAACATCTGTCATTGGTCATGCTGAAGTGATTTTATTTCAGACTGTGGCCTGTGACTCATTAGTGACCATAGAATCAATTTAAGAGTTGTAACCAGCTTTTTTTTTTTTTTGTAACTAATTTATTGTCTGAAAACTCAGTGCAGGTTATTTCCTTCCCATAGGGTGGGAGGGGGAGGGCGCTTGTGCTTAATTCTACTCCTTGCCACCTCCTTCCAAAAGGCTACTCCTTCTAGACTCCCCCAACACGCGCACACACGCACACACACACACTCCACGCTGTTTCATTGTCTTTACAGCACCAGGGCACTTACTACTAACTGAAGTCTTCTTTCTTTTCTCTCTCCATGTCCACTCCACTAGAATATCAGCTCCAAGAGCTCAGAGCCAGGTATCTTCCTCACTGTTCTATCACCAGTGCCCAGAACAGTGCCTGCCACACAGTAGGTGCTCAGTTCACACTCACAGCATTGCATTTAAATTGCACCAAGTGGCAGGTTCCAACTCACGACTTTTAGCTGCTGTTGTTCATTGCAAATGCTGGTGTCCTACTTTCCGGTTCTGCTCTGAGGGCCTGCTACCACCCTTTCCCCTCAGCCTACAAGGACTCAACACAGGTGACGCTGGTTCACACAGCTGGACTTGACCTTCTTTGTTCAGTGCTTCTCTGTCTTCCAGCAGCTTCTGTCCTATCTACCAACCTCCATTCAGCTTCACTGAAGCTCATTTGCACCAACTCTCCTTCAAAACTATTTTTCAGCCTATTTTAATGTATAGTTTTATAAATTTTAACACACGTATAGATCTGTTTAACTATATTGCCACAGTCAGAAACCCCCCAAAACTCCACCATGTTCTGTAGTCACAGCCTCCGTCCACCCCTAACCCTTGGCAACCAGGGATCCACTCTCCATCACTTTAGTCTTTTTGAGAAAATCACAAAACTGGATTCATACAGTATGTAACCCTTGGAGGATGGCTTCTTGACTCACTGGTGTTTCCTCGAGATTCCTCTACGCTGGTGCATAAATCGGCTGAGTTCATTGCTTTTTTATTGCTGGGTGTCACCCCTCTGCATGGATGTACTAAGGTTTGTGTAGCCAATCACCTGTGAAGCACACTTAGGTTGTTTCCAGTTTGGGGTGATTATGAATAAAGCTGCTATAAATATTAATATAAAGCTTTTATGTGAGTGAATTTTCATTTCCCTAGGATAAATATCTAGGAGTGGGATTGCTGCATCACACTGGACCATTTTGCACTCCCCACCAGCAATGTTTGAAAGCTCTAGCATCTTCACCTTATCTCTAGCACTTATTATGATGAGGTGTTTGTTTTTTAATTTAGCCTCTATCAAAGGTTTGTGGTGGTATCTCATTACGGTATATTTTTAATGAAAAAAATAAAGTAGATTTGAAAACAGATCACATCACAGAAAACAATGGTGAATACAATGCTTTTAAAGATTTTACTTATTTATTTGACATGGAGACAGAGAGAGAGCGCACAAGCAGGGGGAGCGGCAGGCAGAGGCAGAGGGAGAAGCAGGCTCCCCGCCGAGCAGGGAGCCCGATGCGGGGCTGGATCCCAGGACACGGGGATCCTGACCTGAGCCAAAAGCAGACGCTTAACCAACAGAGCCACCCAGGTGCCCTGGTAAATGTTATTTTTATATAAGTATGTAAGTACACAGTCACACACATAGGTAATACTAAGTCATAATGCAAAATATATTTTATACTGCAGATTATGGTAAAAAATGTCTGAAAGCCACTGTTATACCACAGAAGGAAGACCCAGGATTGGCATTTCTGCTTGCTTCAGAGTGAGTTAGAACCTCAAAACCTTAACTAAGCTCAACATGATGGCAGGGAGAAGAAACCGAGGTCAGACTTGAAGGGCACGGATTGAGAATGCAGTCGGGAAAGATGGTGTCATCAGCGCTGAGAAGCAGGTTTAACAGAACTCACTCCTTTGTTCATTCTTAACTGTATATGCAAACCATCATTCAGTAACAAGTTGTTGGCACCTGGGGCCTGTTTTAATGATTGTACCATCGAAGAGAGATGTGCTAGATCTACAGATTTATCTACAGGACGTATTGAAAAATGAGGGTAGACAGCTCTTAAAAAAAAAAAAAAAAGTCTATTTAATGCATTATACCTCCCTAAACGGTATACTGCATGTATAAAATAATGAGGTCATTTCCATGTGTTGTTGGGGACATAGGTGTAGACGGACCGTCTCACGGCTGACAGGAGTGTGTCTGGTTGCATCCTGGAGAACATGCTTACCGTCCCCAAATCACGTAGACACAAACCTGCTGACCTGACAGTTCTGATGGCGGGTATGTTGTCTATTAAAAACTTCTCACAGGTCCACAAGGGAACATGTACAAAAATGTTCCTTGAAGCATTATTTGGGGACACATGAAATCGGAGGCCATTTGGGTGCCCATTCCCAAGACCTGGATAGAGAAAATGCGGATGAATGCCCGGAAGCACGAGGCAGTGGGCAGAAGCCACGGGGTCGGACAGTACTGAAGGTATCGTACGAGGAGAAGACTAAGCGGCAGGACGAGATATAGAAAGCACTTGCATACATTAAAACCACACGTATAAAAAACAATAATGCAAATTTTGCTGGAACACATGCAAACAAAAAGTACCCATGAAGCACCGAGAAAAACAAAAATAGGCAGGTAGGAATAAAAAACAGAATTAAACATTTTTAAGAGAGCCTAGATTTTCCAGGCTGGTGGAGTGACTCTTAGCTCTGACCTGAAGGGATCTTAGTGGCTGCTGGGTTTGTGCTGTTATATTGTGCAATTTGTACAATATTGTGTTGTTTATTTAGTATAATACTTACTTAGCTAGTTAGTTGATTTAGCCTATCACCTAGAGGGATCTCAAGTCATCTGATACTAGTTCCAGTAGCTCCAGGAAGCTGTTTTCAAAGGCAGGCTTCCCGTCAACATGCCAGTCTCCTTCATGCCTTGGTTTTGTACTCTCTCTGGTGGATGTTGTGTGTTTACCCTACTCAAGTTCGCTGAGAGCAGGAAATGTTCTGACTGGTCACATGAGCCAATATCCAGGGTGGTGTCCCCCTATCAGAGAGAATTCTTGAATTAGGCCACTTCACAGGCAACTGGTCCTACCTATGAATGGCCTTTGGCTCAGGCAAGGATCCTTAGCCCAAACAGATTGTAGAAATTTTAGCATTATAAAACAAAGCATGACCTTTCTTTCTTTCTTTCTTTCCTTTTTCTTTCCTTTTCTTCCTTCCTTCCCTTTTCCTTTCTTTTCTTTCTTCTTTCTTTTTCTTTCTTTTCTTCTTTCTTTCTTTCTTTCTTTCTTCTTTCTCTTCCTCTCCTTCCCTCCCTGCCTCCCTCCCTTCTTCTCTTTCTTTTTAATAAGGAAGTTTAAGGATGCTTTTCTCAGAAGAGAGGAGTGTTGTGAGTCTACCTGGCACTTCACAATGTCAGTCACACCCTGACTTCCGTGTGGAATGTGCCCTATACAGAGGAGATGCATGGCTGTGAAACCCAAGGATCAGAGGGACTGAAACAGACAGACTAGACTGTCCCCCTGACACAGCCGGGTTGGAAGGTGACACTACAGCATGAGGACAACAGGTTTTGGACTTATGTCTGGGGACCATCCAGACACTGCCAAATACTCAGTGTAGGACACGCTTCATTACTGCCCCGCACACAGACTTCTTGCGCGGTTATGCTTAGCGTGGTGATTCAAAGAATACGTGCTCCATGTATTCTGGTTGCGCGTCTTCCACTCATACCTGCCTCGCGTTGGGAAGTGTCAGTGTAGACCACACAGCTTGTGTGTGAGCATCAGCAGCTCCAGGCATCAGTGGTCGTTTGCCTGTAGCTTGCCCAAACCTATTGAAAACCAGATTTTCTCCAATCTTTCCCATTAAAAGTAATTGCTTCTGAATGTATTCTTTTTCTTCCCTTCTCTTGAGAATTATAGCTAGTAGGTCAGAACTGGAGAGCAGGGAGCGTGTGAGTCACTGAGGCGAAGGGAGGGAGTGTCAACAGCCCAACTTTTGCAGAAAAATGGACTGGCTTCAAGGTCAGAGAAATAACCTCTATGCGTTTGCAGCAATCGTGCCTGTCTTCTGTCTAAAGCTCCATCCATTTCCCACCCTGCACTCCAGCCTTATATTTTAGTGGATTGATTGGGGAGAATTCAACTCTGCTTGACATTTTTGCAAACGCCTGATGCCACTTAGAATTTTGTTAAAATTTCTCCTGTGGAAAAATGTATTTCACTCGTCCTAAAACTCTATGACCATTCCGAAGATCCTGTGTTAGCCCATTTGGAGAACAAGTGGGTTTTCTCTTAAACCAATTTATAGCCATACCTTTTAGTTGCTGCAATGACGTTGTCAAGCCAAGGCATCAATAACACTGTGTGCACTTTCACTTCCCAATTTCTTTTTCTGTTTTCACGGTAATGGGAGCTTCGGTCTGGAAGAAATGAGAGCCCTTGGCACTGCACACCCTGTCATCTGTGCGGGTGGGGAGGAGAGAGCCTGGAGAGTCCCAGCAGAGGCCCTGGGAAGTCACATCTTTCACCCAGTAGAAAGGTCAGCAGGAAATATTTCCACAGAGTATGTGACAGAATGCTCTCCTCCATTCTATTTTTATTGGACATGAATTACATTTATTAGTTAAGGCACATGTACCTTAAAAATGAATGAACGAATGTGTATCAACCAAATTGAAAACAAAAGCTTTCAAAACACACACACACACGCGTGTGCACACGCGCACATATAAAAGCTTTCGTGACAAAAGGAAACAAAATGAATGAATGAAATACTAAAGGAAAGGACTGGCGTGCTGCTGAGGGGTGAGAGTGCATCCTGCATTTTTTAGATGAAGCAAAAATAAAAGGTCAGAGTCTTAAAAGTCTCAGTCTAGTCAATCTTTCAAAATTAAAAATCAACTCCCACTTTGCTAGGTGTTTGCCACTGAAATTTAACTTCTGTGTTGGTTCTCATAAACTCAAAAATATAGAGATCAGGAATTTGATAGGAAACTGAATCCTGAAAGCATATTTAAAAAAAAAAGCAAGCAGCCTAAAATGTCAAATGACCAAGTAAAATGTTTAAATGCAACATTTTAATTCAAGCACTTATAAGTAGTAGTTGAAATAAATGGATGCACTAATGAATGGAGGCATGTTGAAAAAAATGTAGCATATTTGCTACAACATAAAGTAAAACTTTGTAACAAGATTATGAAAGTGATTTTTATTATTTTGGTAATGGTGTCCAGTTATAGGTAATTACAGATACAGAATGTTTTTAATCTGGTATATTGAACAGTAAAAAGATACATGTTAACACTGTGTCACCAAAATGTATTTCAGGTACAACTATGTATGATAGTTGCTCTGTACATGTTAAAAGCAAACATGATAAAATACAATAAGAAAAGGTTAAATAAAAAGTTATCGTTGAGCTATAAACATCTACTAAAGTACCACACAGTGTGTCATAGCTAAGAACATACAAATTAATATAAATGCTATGCAACTACTTGATCTAATATAGATCTAATAAGGAAATATTAAGGACATAATAGCATTTCACAGGTGAAGGCTAAGTTCTGAGACATGAAAGCTTTCAGAGAAAAATAAAAAAAAGCTTTCAGATAAACCCACAAAACAAACCTGAGACATCTTTTTGTTTGGAAAAAAGTAATCTTCTTGCAAAGTCAAAGCTTCAGTATATAAAGGAAGCATTTAAGAAACAATATACTTTAACTATCATCATAACCTGGAGTAGATATTCTGACTACAATAGTGACCAGCAAATACATTCTTTCTCTGGAAGAAATAAAATAAGGTTTTCTGATTAAACCAGTAGCTGGATTATTGTAGCCTCCAAGTTTGGTTATTTGTATTTGTCTGTTTTGGGTTTTGATTTTCTTTCTTTAACTAGATTATAAAATATAGAATAACCCAGTTGTATTTAAATAAGCCAGGTAGCCTCCAAGAGCCCACCTCACTTCCTATATAAGCACAGCTTTTCCATTGCCAGAAGTCCCAGACGAACTGAGCCTACATCCATACAGATTCTAGCACATCTGGACTTGGATGACTTAATGATGCATCCAGATTGGTACATGATTACTCTTGGTACCACACATGTCTCAGAGTAAGTGGGCTAGGGCAGCCTAATTCCTGTCTCGGCCCTGCTTAGGGGTGGAGGGTAATCACGTTTTCGAATAGCTGGTGACAAAAAAATTTAAATGTACTGACTAAGCCCGATTTCTACAGTTGGCTTTAGTGCCTTTAAAAATACTGGCACAGTTCTACATACTCAAGAGGTAGAGCTATGAGATCCTATTGATTAAAATTATACAAAATGTTTATTAATAAAAGAATTCCAAATTACAAAATAGATTGTCTGTGTTGTAGATTTTTTTTAAGTCTACTTAGGATTTAACGTTGGCCCACGAAACATTTTTCTAAATGTTCATATTTCAAATTTTGTGCTTCAGATGAATTAATTTGGAATGAGTGGGGAAAAGTTTAACCATATTTCTTCCTTTTCCTCTCTTTTTTTCTCACCACCCCTATGCACAGCCGTCACTCTTCCCTTTGTAATTTTGATTAAAAGATTCCAAAAAGCTTAACAGAATGTAAGAAGCAGTAAGCTTTCAGGACATGATATATCTTCCTCTGCAAGTTCACATGCAATGAAGTTAAAGCTCCAACCTTTACTTTGAACTTTCGCCATCTTCTATAATGCATTTTGTGTGTGTGTGTGTGTGTGTGTGTTTTAAGGTTTTCAGGCTCTTTACATAAATGGAACATACGTATTTCATTCAGGCTTCATGTTTTCACAGTTACCAAAGTGACTGCTCACCAGGCCGGCCATCCTGAACAGCATGCCCGATCTGATGGGCTCCAATGGAATATGATGCAATCTTCAAAACAGCCTTCTAACACTACCTTCTGATTCTGACTTTCCAAAACACAGACATGAACACTATTTTTAAAAAATCATTTAAGAAACTAGGCCTATTATGATGGGAATCTCCCCCCTGGTTCTCTAATAAAGAGAACATCTAGATAATTCATTGCATTTTTCCCTACTCATCAGGCAGACACAGGTTAAATTTCTCTGCCTTGCCCAGGCTAATGGTTAGATTTCCAGTAACTTCAACTGGAACTCAACAATCAGAATGGCTCTAAAATCTAATTAAAATTTAAGCATGCCAAGAGTTTGGAATTATAACATATTAACTTCATCTCACAAGAAGATTCTAGATTATGAATATAATTTTAGAAAATATCTTATAAAGTAATAAGGAACACATCTTAGAGATCCAATTTTGAGATTTTTAAGTTCTCATTCAAGTAGCAGATGAGAGAATGGACTTTGCTTTACCTTGGTTTCCATCATGTTAAAATAGGCTCATTTCACGTATTTGAGCCCAAATTGGTTGAATTATACTTTTTCATTTGTCTTTCTTTTGGAAAGATGTACATTATTCAAACTTTTCTTAACCAAAACAGCTAATACTATTTAATAATCTACTAACTAATACATATTGCTTATGATAATTATAATATAAATATATTGACTAGTATTTGGTGACTTTTTTAACCTATGAAACTTCCTGAAATTAATGCATTATTATCATATACTATAAAGCTTAGCTGGGCCAGTAAATCTTTTTTTTTCTCATCATTGAAATTCTGTACTTTGGCAACAACAAAGGTATAACTTCGACTTAGAATTTTTTTACAATTTAACAACTTACACTTTAAAATTCCTGATAAATCATTGAAGCCTACTATAATCACTGAATCAACCATACTATTAATTTCTTTATAAGCAAATGACTTTATGATTTATGCAAAAAAAAGAGAAAGCATATCACTAGGCAAAAAGACAAATCCATCCATGTAGATACTACAGCCTCCCTAAACTATTTTTTATTGAAGAGGTGAGAAAGGAATTTCTGGTCTTTACCCTTTTCCCCTATCACCCTCAATCCCATGTCTTACACTGAAATTATTTGCCTTTGCATATTCAACAATATATTCTGAAACTTTGCTTACTACGATTTTCCTACGGAGCAGATTTCAGCAGCGGAACATCCATCTCGGACCCCACCCACGGAGGCATGGTCACTGAAACTCTTCTTCATTCACTCATTTGCATGTGCACACATGTGGGTTTCAACTCCCAAGGATGCTCCCTCCAAGATACTATTTCCAGCACTCATCATTGTGTAAAAATTCTTTGGACCCTTTAATTCTTTGGCTCCAAAACCCTTCCAGGAGCTCCTTCATAGCCCAGTGCTCCTCTGAGCACATGTGTGAAGCACATCATCTGCCGGTCGGTTGATTTATGCTCACTCTAGAGGCTAACTGAGAAAGTGGCGCAAGGAGTTAGCAAAGTCTACTCCCCATCCCCCCCCCACTTGAGTACTTCTAAAATTCGAGCTCGCTTCCTTGTGGCTTCTCACTGGCAGTCCTCCTCGGCTTGAAACTTTTGGACAGCACTATCGAGGAGCTCCATGGACTCTCTGAGAGTGACGTTGATTCGAAATGACTTGGGTTTAATGGTCAGACCGTAATTAAAATCTATCTTCGAGGGTTCATCTGGATTGGCCTTGAAATTGCACTCATGAGCCAGGATGGAAATGAAGAGAAACAGCTGCATCTTGGAAAGCTCTTCCCCAATGCACCGCCGTTTGCCCACGGAAAAAATCATCACGCTGCTGGCCAGGTCCTTGTCGATGAAGCCGTCTTTGTCCAAGAACCGGCCCGGATCAAAGTCCTCTGGATTAGACCACTTCACTGGGTCATGATTCACAGACCACTGGTTAACAAAAACCACCGTGTCCTTGGGAATGTGGTAGCCCAAGACAGAGGCGCTGGTGGTGGTGGCGTGAGGAATGGTGACGGGCACGAAGCTGGAGAAGCGCATGGCTTCATAAAGAAAGGCCATGACGTAGGGCAGGTTGGGCTGGTCATCCAGGCAGGGTAGCCGGTCTCTACCCACGACTTGATCCAGTTCGGCCTGGACCCGAGCCTGCACTTCAGGATACCTGTTGGGTTGTTAACACAGAAGGAGAAAATAAGTGAGGAAAACGAATCCTTCTTTCGTCTAGAAAGCACATGACCATTTATTTTAATTCCACCTTCTTTATCTGAATCAGTGGCTGAATTAACACTGCCAGACCCCCAAAAAAGAAAAGAATCCCAAACAGCTTCCTAATTTCTCACTAAATTACAGGATGGATAAACTAATAGTTCTATTTCCTGTAATAAGCCTTACCTGGCTAATGTTCTCTTTCCTATCCTAAGTCGAAAATAGTCTTAAGTTTTCTAGCCTGAAAAAGCTCCTAACGGACAAAGCCAACTTCTCCGTGAGGCACAAGGACCCACAAAACTTTCCAAGGGCCCATGGAAATGTTTTCATTTCATTCAAAATCAAAACAAAAAAAAAAGAAGAAGAAGAAGAAGAAGAAGAAGAAGAAGAAAAAGAACTATTAGGTCAAAGAAAATGTTTTAATATCTAATTTTAATATCTTTATCTTTATTCCAATTAGTAATAAATGTCATTAAAAATCTCTTATGGGGTAACCTGTCTACAGAGGCAAGAGCACCCAGGGCCCACAAAGGTAAAAAAGCAGCCCCAAAAGTGGATCCTTTTTTCCTCTCATCTCCCAGGATAATTCTAGCACATACACTGCTCTCACTTCACACAAATTGGTGCTCTGATAGATAAAGCTACACATCTTCTAAACTTAAAAGGAAATTCCCAATATTCGAGAGACAATGGTACAAGCTGTAATGGTTATTGACTCTTGGCAATACAAAAGTACTGTCCTTTTGGAAAACAAAATCTGAGTACAAAGCAAGATGCAGAAGGGTAACTCCTCCCCACTCTTTTTAAACCCAGTCATCCATGCCTAGAAATGTATGTGCAGGAAACAACAGGTACAAAAATGTGTAACTACAACAATAGCTGAAATTTTAAAAATGCAATCAACACTATTAAAAGAAGTGATCAAAAATAATGGGGATATTATGACAAAAATAATAGGGAGCCATCAAAAAATCACTAAAATCAAGTTTAAAAGACAGGGAAATGTCCATTACAATAAGTGAAAATGTCGGAAGTTAAAAAAAAGGTAAAAAATTATTGCATCTCTGAAAAAAACTTAAGCATGTATGGTATGAAATTATGGGTGATTTAAAAAACTGCTTCATGAACATCATACTTCAGGGGTCTGCAAACTTTTTCATGAAAGGCCAGATAGTAAATATTTTAGGCTTTGCTGACCAAACCCCCTGTCACAACTATTCAGTTCTGCCTTGTGCTAGGAAGGCAGCCACTGACAATACATAAATGAATGGGCATGGTAGTATTTTGCTAAGAAACTTACATACAAAAATGGGTAGTGTAATTTGCCAACCTCCGTCATACTGTCTTTTCACTAAAAAGAAGAAAAACATATTCATCGGCTATCTTGAATCGAAAGTGACTCCAAAATTGTTTACTTTTGCTGCCCAATTCAGTTTCTGATATAAAAAAGGGGGGGGCGTTTCAAAAGATGATATGCTTCTGGTGGGATGCAAAGGACCCATTGATATCATTTTGGGATGTCTTTTCCCGATTATTGACTTCTTTGTATTTGATTTCTGCTCATTGCCCATATGTGTTTCTGTGCTCTTAATACTGAAAACAATGTTAAATATACAAAAAATTCCATTGATAAAAGTATTTGCACAGGATCTAAGGACATAGAGGTTGCAGGATTCTAATAAGAAAAGAAGCAGTCTTTGCCTTCCAATGTCTGGATTGCCAGCAAATTCAGCATCCCCCGCCGCTTCCTTCTGCGCCAAGAAATGGTACAACCAGGGCTTCAGGTCTCTCAAGGCAACCAAGATGTGCCTTGAAGGAGCCATCTGCCCCTGGAGCAGGGTTCCCAGACAAAAACAGGCTGCTCTGTTAAATCTAAATTTCAGATAAACGATGGCTAATCGTTCAGCAAAAGCATGTCCTGTGTGAATTTTCTTTTCTATTTTCTAAGTCTGGCAACACCCTATACCAGCAACCCGTTTGCGTCCTGCGTGTAGAGCTTCCCAGAGGTCTGCGACCACGATCCAGGTGGGCACTGCCGACCAGCTTGCCAACCGAGCCGGGCCCGGGAACCAGAAAAGTCCGTCCGCAGGCGCCCCCTGGATACCCTGTTTGCCTTTCGAGGCGCCGCTCTGCGCTCGGTAAAAGTGACTGCTTCTGCAGGTTCTGGGGGTTTTTTTGTTTTTGTTTTTGTTTTTGTTTTTTACCCGGACGCTTCTAACACAACTAGCGCGGCGGTTTCGTAAACCCAGCACAACCTGCTAATTTCTGGCCGCCTTCCTAAAGCTTCCGTGCCGGCTAAGCGCGGGCGGGGCCGGCCTCCGAGCGCTCCCTCTGCCCGGGAACAGAGTCCGGACGCGCGGCTGGCTGGCAACGCCGGGGCTAGGCGGCCTCTGATCGGCGCCCGGGACTGGCCGAGCCGATTCGCAGCTGTGTTCGTTGAACATATTGCCCGTTACCCTTTCTTTTGGAACCGTGCCAATTTTGCTTCTGCTGTGCCAAGGAGGCAGAGATCGGGGCTGATCTGCGGACACTTAGAAGATCTTGCCTTTCAGGGGGCTCCCACAAATGTGTCCCCAGTTGGAGAGGTAGAGAGCCACAAGATCAAAGATGCGGGCGGTCGGGACCCTGCTGGGTAAGGTGCGCGCGCGGGCTCGGCCAGCACTCTGCCTTCCTTCCCGAGCTGCGCTTCCGCGCCGCGATCTCAGCTTCGAGAGGTGCAGAACCTTCGAAAGGTTTCGGCACAGAACCCCACACCCTGGGCGTTCGTCGCGACCTCAGCATATTCTAGTCCCCCACCCCACTCCACCTTTTACAGGGGAGGGAAGGAAGGCCCGGCCCACGCCTGCTGGAGGCTTTACCTGGTGAAAAGGATGAGCAGCCACTGCAGCGCGGTGGAGAGCGTGTCCTGGCTGGCGCCGAAGATGTCGGTGACAGTGGCCGGCACGTACTCCAGGTCCAGCCGCGCGCCGCCGTCCTCCGAGCCCTCCGCCGCCTCGGTTCCCGCGGAGATGATGAAGGCGTCCATCATGTCGCGCGGGCCGGCCCCGGGCTGCAGGCTTTCGCGGTGCCTCAGGAACTTGTCGAGGACGAAGTTGCTGAAGTTGCGGTTGAGCTGCTCGAACTCGCGGAAGGCGGTGCGCACGGGGTTGGGGAAACGCTGCAGCCAGGGCAGCACGTCCACCAAGCTGCCCGCGCCCACCGTGCGCCCGAACTTCTGGTTGTGGCTGAGCAGCTCGCGGAACTCGGCGTCGTCGTGGCTGTAGCGGCAACCGAAGCACACGGCGCTCATGACGTTCGCCACGGCCACCACGGTCAGGGGCCGCGGGTCCACGAAGGCGCCGCCCGCGCTGCCGCGCACCAGCAGCGCCACCAGCTCCCGCGCCTCGCCCAGCACGTGGCCCTCGAGGACGCGCCGGCTGCGCGGCTGGCGCGTGGAGAAGGCCCGCATGGTGCTGTGCGCCGCGCGCCGCTGCACCTTCCAGCTCTGGGAGTACGGGCCGAAAGCCAGGCTGCGGCCGCCGGACACCACGCGGAAGGAAGCGAAGCGCGGCCGGTCGGCGAAGGCGGCGCCCTGCTGCACCAGCGCCTGGCGGATGGCGCGCTCCCCGTTCAGCACCACCACCGGACAGTTGCCCAGGCGGATCTGGAAGACGTCGCCGTAGCGCCGCGCCAGGCGCGCGAACGAGAGGTGCGGCGCCGGACCCATCGCCGCCGCATTTCCGATCAGCGGCCACGCAAACGGGCCCGGCGGCGCGGACCCCGGCTGCCGCCGCCGCTGCCGCAACAGCCACTGGCCCACGTGCACGGCGGCCAGCACCGAAAGGAGCAGCAGGAGCGTGGTCTGTTGGGACGGCAGCGCACTCGGCTGCAGGGGAGCGTCGGCACCGAGGGTGGTGGCCATGCTGGAGAGAGAACCGCGGAGGCGTGACGCTCAGGTGTGCAGAGGAAGGAGCCGGCGCCCCACGCCCCCACCCCGGGCGTCCGGCTACGGTGCGCTGTTGGGAAGGGAGGAGGTCGCGCGTAGGTCAGGGCGGGCTCACCGGGGAAGCAGCAGAGGACGCTTCTTCCCGTCCCAAACCCATTCCTCTAAGGAGAAGGGAAAGAGCGCGTTTCCACCTCTCTGTGCCCCGGACTCTCCGTCCCCACCTCAACCCCCACCTGCGTAACGGTTCCAGCAATTCGGGGACAACCCGGAGGGCATCAAGACGGAGGCGCTCAGTTCCCTCTCAGTGCCTACCACCCCGGCCCGGCAAGGCCGCGGGAAGGCGGCTCCGCGGATAGACTGACCTGCGAGGTGGCGCGGTTTCCAGCGGCGCGGGATGGACGGCTCCGAAATCGGGCCGGGGCCTCTATGGAGGGCAAGACGTCTCCAGGAAATCGGAGACCTCGCCTGGACACCTGCTGCTCTGGGAGCTTGAGCACCCACTCTGGGGCCTCTAGACGTCGTCCGAGCTAGGGGCGCTGGGATTGGGCTGGGGGCCGAGAAAGGTGCCTCCTTTGCCGAACCCCGCTATACCTGGGGCCTCGGCAAAGCCGGGGTTTTCTCGCAGAGTGCGGACTGAGACTGGGAGTCAACGAGTGCAGCCAATTCCCAGCCCTCAGGACCCCCGCGCGTCTCTAACAGCTGGTGTCGCCGAGGCGTGGCCCGTTTGCACACAGTAACGCTGGAGTCAAAACGCGCCATCCCGCCTGGCTTTTAAGGTCTGTCGGGGGGAGAGGGGGGAGGAGATGGTGGAACCTGGCGGGGCGGGGCTTGCGGGGGGCGGGGCGCCGGCTCCCTTCCAGCCGCTCAGACCCCGACCCCGGTCGCTGGGCTCCCGCGGTCACGCCAAATGGCCGCGATTCTCCCGACGGCCTGGGCTCAGTGGCTGGCGGCTTTGCTAGAAGCTGCGGTGTGAACTTCCCGTTTGCCGGAAAACCACTCTTAATCAGTCGCTCCCCATCGAAGCCGCAGCTTCCCGGAAGCGCGCTGGGAACAGAACCTGCGGGTCCCGCGGCGTTCTCCGTGGGAGCAAGCCCCCCGCCCGGAGCTCACGACCCCCCTTCCCCCTCGGTGACTGAGCTCCGTTCCCCGAGACAAACCCGCTCGGGCTCGTTGGGCGCGCGGGCCGAGAGAGGGAACCTGTCGGTTTGGGAACGCGGAATGCCGGGTGGTGGCGGCGCTTGCCTTTTACAGCATCCCTAGTTGTTTTATTTTATTGGAACTTTCTTGTAAACAAATGAGGCTCTTTGCCGCGCAAAGTTCTGCTTCCCCCTCGCGCAGCGAGATCAAGAATCCCCGTAAGACGCCGCTCCCAGACCCAGGGCCCGGGCCGCGCTTGGCACACAAAGGCCGGCGCTGACCGGGCGCAGCTGGTCGCGAGGTTTCCCGCTTCGCAGCCACCCAGGTGGCGCCGCCCACTGCCCCGCGCGGGGTCGCGCCGGCCGCGTCCGGGACCCTCGGCGGCACAGGGCCGGGAGCCAAGCTGGGGCGAACTCGCGGCGAGGAGCGGAGGGACAATGCTCTGATGATCCCGGAGGGAGGGACGAGGGGGAGGAGGAGCAGGAGGCCGTTCTCCTCGCGCCTACCAATTTTATCGGGTTGAAGTTTCCTCTGGTGTCCCTCCCCCTTGCGTGCCGAGCAGGGCTTTGCGTGCGCGGCTTCTGGAAAGTCTTGGGCTCTGGTCATATCCTTGGGCGCTTCTCACGGCACCTGCCACGCCGAGGCGGCGGGGGCGGGGGCGGCGGCTCAGGGCAGCGTGCCGGCCGCCACCACCCACCGCGGCGCACGCACGGCCGCACCCCGGCTGGCCAGCGAGGCGGACGCCCTGACCACCCTATCGGGGGCGGATCTGGGCGCTGTGAACTCGAGATGGGGACGCTTCCTTCGAAGGGAGGAAGCCGGAGGTGCTCGCGGCCCGGTAGCTTCCCCGGCCGGCTGCGCCCTTCCTTACAGGCTGGTACAAAGCATTTGCAAGCTCCTGGGGAGCAAAGGCCTTCTCCGCAAGGCAGGAGAAAGGGTGAGCCCGGGGAAGGGTGGGATGTATGGTAGTTGCCCAGGCTGGAATTTTATCTCCGGGCCTCTGGGATCCTCAAGCGTCAATATAAAAGTGGGGCATTTACCACGTGACAACTCTGCGCTTTGAGTATTACCCATGCTGGAGATCTCTATTCTATTGCTTCTCAGTTTACAGAAGTGGAAACTGGTGTTCGGAGAGGTTATGTGACTTAACCAAGATCACACACACTGCAATAATACAATTACAGTCATACAGTATAATCTTGGGGCGCCTGGGTGGCTCAGTCTGTTGAGCCTCATACTCTTGATTTCGGCTGAGGTCATGATCTGCGGCTTGTGAGATTGAGCCCCATGTCCACTCCCGCTGGGCGTGGAGCCTGCTTAAAATTCTCTCTCTCTCCCTCTGCCTCTCCACCCCTCTTTCTCCCTCTCTAAAAAGTAAAAATTAGAAAAAAAATACAATATAATCTTAAATGATTTCTCTTTTCAAGGAAGTGATTGAAATGCTTGATGGTTTTCTTCCCCTTCCCACTTCTTACCAGCTATCAAGAGGTGAAGCCAGAATTTGAACCCCTTGAGTCCCATTCCAGATCCATCGTACCCGTTTGTGTGGAAGGAAATCCTCAGATGTAAAAAGCACAAACGCTATCTCTCCTGCCTGCCTTTTAAAAAGGGGGGGGGAGGTGCCTGGGTGGCTCAGTTGGTTAAGCGACTGCCTTTGGCTCAGGTCATGATCCTGGGGTCCCAGGATCGAGTCCCACATCGGGCTCCCTGCTCAGCGAGGAGCCTGCTTCTCCCTCTGACCCCCCTCCCCCTTGTGCTCTCCATCCCTCGTTCTCTCTCTCTCAAATAATTAAATAAAATCTTAAAAAAAAATTCAGCTGGAAGAATTTTTTTAAAATAGTTGTTTTTGTTTACAGAAGTGAGGACTCTGAGGATCACAAAGAAGAAATAGTGTGGTCACCTTTTGCAATAAAATTGGATGAGGGAGGCCTGTGGACTATGCCTCATAACTGACCTGGAAATAAGTGGTTAAATTTTGAAGAAGCCTAAAGAGGTGTCTGAAAAGAGACACCTTCAGTGAGAGACTGAAACCAACAATAAAACATCTGACCCGATAAGAAAATGCTTTTTGTAAAAGTCTCCATTCAGCAGTTTTTGAGAGGTTCTCTGAAAATGATTTCATACACTGTAATGGAGCACTCGGATCCATGATGAAATTATTTTTGAGCAACTGGGTAAATAAGCATTGGTTTCCCAGAGCTGTGTTGGCCTACACATCCTTTGAAATGAGTTTCATAACCTTACAATGTCCAGCTTTAACAAGACCCTTGCCTAATAATTCAGTTCAAGATGGCTGCATGCATCAGTCTCTCAGTAGGCATTAATTTAATAGACAGGAATTGTCTGTGGGCTTATGCCAATTCTGAGCCATCAAACATTCCTGAAAGCTCTATCCCAGCATCCCTACCAGAAACAGAGCAAATAGGGGTTGCCTTTAAATCAAGTACATTACTGTTTTCAAAAGTATAACCCAAGGCTGTTCCTAAGCCCTCTTGTTAATAATTCCTGAATAATGCTGTATAATTTTTAGATAAACTAGATGCATGCCCTCTTGCAATAAGATAATAAGTTAAGCATATCCTCCAAGCTATGGTGCCTTGGGCTCAGCTCTTGTTCTAGGACATGCTCTAAAAAGCAGAGTAACCAATTGGGTCCATGCTGTCAAAAAGGCAAGTCCTTATCAATTATGACAGACCCAAGTGATCGGCTATGATAACAGCTTCTCAGAATTTGCAGGTCTCAGATTCTCTCAGACTTTGTGGTGGAGGATCCATCTGGTACTGGACAGAGATGTAGGGTAAATCCTAGGTGGCCCGTGGGGACCCCCGACCCAGCTCAAGGCAGGGCCCTCTCTCTAGTGAGAATCTACACCAGGCTCTTTAGTTATCAACACAACTTCTCAACCAAACCCAGTAGTATTTAAGGTCCTGGGATCTCCTTTCAGTCAACAGCACAGGATATGGGAATTTCGCCCTCCTAGATCCCAAACTTGAATTATGTGATGCAAATAACTTTCAAAAGAACAGCTAAGCTAGAGAGAGAGTTTAAAGTGGAGGTTTGAAACACCTTATATTATACTGATTCCAAAGAACAGAAATCGAGCATAAGCTTGTTTAAGCAGACCAGGAATGCACTGGCTCATGTGCAGAGAAGGATAACTGTGGTACCTTACAGGATGGAAGGATCTGGGGCTGCTCTCCCCGATCTCTGTTATGCTGGTCTCTGCTTGGGCTTTGTTCTGGAGACTCTCCTCATGTGCTGGGCCAGCCCCAAATGAACCACCCCAAGAAAAAGAGAGTGTCTCTCTTCCAAGGTCATTATACAAGACCCCGGAAGGACTCTGACATGCCAGGCCAGCATCGGGCCACCCTGTGCCAACGGTCTAGGTCTGATATCAGGAAAAGAGGGATGTGGGAAGAGAGAACTTTTGTCCATCACTCCCTTTTGGGTTGAAGAATACCCCAAACCTATTATCCTTATCGTCATCATTTTGTTTTTTTTTAAATATTTTATTTATTTATTTGGATTCGGGGGGGAGGGGGGAGGGGTAGGGAGAGGGACAAGCAGACTCTGCACTTAGCGTGGAGCCCAACACAGGGCTCCATCTCACAATCCTGAGATCATGACCTGAGCCGAAATCAAGAGTCAGATGCTTAATGGACTGAGCCACCCAGCCTCCCCCTTCATCGTCATTTTAAATCAGCAAATCAGATAGACGCGTTACACCTGGAGCTAATAGCCAGGAAAGTCAGCCCTTATGTCATCAGGCTAGAAGTCGGTTTTCTTGACGGGCTTTCCCTCTAGCATAATCCTCCAGCATAATGTCAATTTTGCGGTTGCACACCATGCTCTTCCACCCTCTCCAAACACACATATGCACATGCACTGAGCGGAGAGAGGAGTAGAAGCAACAGTCTCTCGCAAGTCTTCGACATATGGGATGCGCAAGCATCCGTCATCAGATCCATGCTAGCAGGCAGAGAAATAGCAATCAGGGGATATAGCAAGTGTCCCAGGCGACTGAGAGTATGGCAGAGAGAGGAGTAGTAGGAAGCTACAGATCATGTGCTGGGAATTGAGAGGATTCTTAGGAGGTAACACCAAAACCCTGTGCCCCACCTGACTTGCTTCTGCTTCCTTCCTCCTGGTACCATACGGGCTAAGAAGCACAGAGCTAACAAATCTTTCTTATTTCATCTAATATAAGAAGTTATCATTTGCAGATGCACTGTTGTTTTATGCATTAATGTAAACACAGGGGGCTGCCATTTCTAATTATGCCACCGATTAATAAGACATAGTCTAATTTCCCAGAGGTTAAAAACATTTTCAGTGTGTTTTAGAATCGACAAAGCACTGTGGGCGCTGGCGGTGATCCTCTGGGTTCTCTGCCTTTATATTCAGTAGTAGTGGTCCTGAGAGCTCTTAGATGAGGACGGTGGAGCCAGGAGTGTTACCTACCAAAGCCATAACCCCTTCCATTTTTTTTTTTTTTTTTACTTGATGTGAACAATTGATGTTTTTTCAATTCCATGTAAAGCGTAGGGAACAGTTTTGCTTTGGAAGATTTTGCTAATTTTATTGACCTTAATAAACCCAAGAAAATGGTCACTTCTAAATCAGTGCAGCTTAAGACCATTTTCTTAGCCATCCTCCCCTTCCGACCTGAGTGCCCCACTAAGCTCTTTCCATCTAGTCTGGTATCCGTAAAAGCCACAAAGCTACACTGGATTATTCCAGTTTCCCACCAGAATACTTTCATGTGTATTTAGAAGTGAATGGGCATCCGTGTTTGCAACATATTCTCAAATAGTTCAAGAAAATAGAGAGGGAGGGAGGGAAGGAGGGGGAGAGAAGACAGAGAGAGAGATGAAAATGATAAAACAAACATGGTAAAATGTCCATAATTGGAGAATTTGGGTAAAGGAGAGTTCCTTGTGATGTTCTTGCGACATGTCTGTAAGTTTGAAATTGTAGCAAAATTAAAAGTTACTCAAAAAAAAAAATTAAAAGTTACTAAGATTAGAAACTAGGAGCATGAGAAAGAATTACCTTCCTGACATTATGATCTTACATTGTCCCCTCAGTTTTGATTGAGAATCTCTGATGAGAAAGGACAGTGACAAGAACTGGGGATTGGCGTGTCCATGGGGCTCCTTCATCTGATCTGGCTCCTGCAGTTTTGGGCTAGGAGAACGTATGGACGTGCTCACGGGGATGGTTTTCCCCAGTTTCCTCTCTGATTTGCCCCTTCCCTTCTTTGCTGTCCTTGCTCTTTGAATGCTCTAAGTGTATCTGGGTTTTTGATCTCCTTCAATTCCTTTTGAAAGTGAAAGGAATATAGTATGTAAACAGCCTCTGCTCCTGGTCCCACTGTGTCTCGTTTCCAGGAGATAAGCCACTTAACCATTTCCCTGCACTGCATAAAAGCCGTCAATGGCTCGATTCTCAGATGGCATCTTCCTGCTTCTGTCAGTTTCCTTCCTCCTCTGCCTTCTTTCTTCCCCCTGCTCTGCATTTTTCCTTCTTTCCTGCCTCCCCTTCCCTCCCCTTCCCCCTTTCCTTGGGTCCTTCCTTGCCTCACGTCACTTGCATTCCCTCTGAGACCTCTGTTCTTTCTGGAGTGACCACCGTCTCTGCTCTCCTTTGTCTCCTCTCTCTCTCTCTATCCTCCTGCCCACCTTTTCTCTCTCCCGGGACAGTAAAGAGTTAGGGGTAGAGGAGAACAGGAGAAGAGGAGTGAAGACAGTAAGAAAAGGGATCAGGGAGATAGAACAACTAAGAAAAGAAAAAGGGGCAAAATATCAAAGGCTGGGGCTAGCAGAGAACCCAATGATCGTTAGGGTAGTCTCCCATTCAAGGGAACTCTCCTGTTCCGTGTTTGTGCAGGGAAGCAATCACTAACTCAGGACGGTGATGATCCAAAGGAAGGGAAGGGACGCCAAGGTCTGAGGTTGCTTCTGTACCTTTGTTCCCTGAGTTTTTACTACCAGCCACCCAGTTCCTGAAATTCACCATTCTCACAGTGGAACTAAGCCTGCTGTCCACTACTTTGGTCAACAGAATGCAGGTGACGTGAGGCAAGGCCGTGGGCGCTGGGGAAACGGGGAAGGGGAGAGAAGTGGAGGCAGGAAAGAAGGAAAAATGCAGAGCAAAGGGAAGGAAGAAGGCAGAGGAGGAAGGAAACTGACAGAAGCAGGAAGATGCCATCTGAGAACTGAGCCATTGGCGGCTTTTATGCAGCTTAAATGTCCTAACTTCGGTCAAGCAGAGAAAACCTTTAGGCAGATGAAGGACATTGTTTTTCATTTTGTTTCCTAAAAATGAATATTTACCGGGTTACCAAGAAAATGCATAAAGCAACAATAAGTGCAACCACCAAACAAAAATCTACATTTGGGTTCAGCGAAATTACAGTGTCTAGCCGTGGGCTCCTGGCTGGTATAGCTTCCATATCTGGGATGGATTCTTGGTTGAGGATCCAGATTCCAGTCTTCTTTTACTCCATGAACCTCTTAGCTTTTAGGGTTAGATCTGTTTTCCTTAACAGGTTTTCTTCTCCTTCCTCAAAGGGACAAAACTTCAGGTCGAAAGCTGTAGTCATATGCAGGGCTTAAGAAAATACTGGGCAGTTAAATAACTTACGTGGTTATCCCTCCCCTGCCCATTCCCAAAAGGGAACGCGAGGGCTGGATAATTATACATTGGCTTTTTGACCATCAACCCCCAGCGGATTTTTCTGTTCTCCAAGGGGAGTGTTCATTTCTCAACTGTCGCCTGGCCTGTTGGTGGACTGCTCGGGTTAGAAAGCTCTAGATGTTAGGAGGTTCTTTCCAACGTTACGAAAGAATCTGGAGTGAACGTTCTTTCTTCTGCTGAACTTAGAGCTACCTTCGGAGAGACGTGAAGCAAGACTAATGTCCTTTCACGTAACAGTCCTTCACATGTTTGAAGATGGCTGTTGCACTGCCACGGAGCCATCCTTCCATCAGCCAAGAAAGGCTCCAGCTCCTCAAGTCATTCTGGGTTTCTAGAGCTTTATCCAGCTTGTCTGTGCCTTCTAGACAATGTAGTCTTTCAGTATGCCTAAGTGCATACCTGAAACCGAACACCATACCCCCAAAGGTGTGGGTGACATCCTGTCCAGCCCAGAGGGACGCAGTTACTTCCCAGAAGACTCACTGTGTTCCTTTTAATGCAAACTAAGGTTTTTGTACTGTTTTAAAAATCTGCATTCCACTATTGTGCCCATACTAAGCTGGTGATCAACCAAAGGCTTCAGCTTTCATCGTAAGACTTGATACCATTCTGAGCCTTTAAGTGCTCTTAGGCAATCAATTTTTAAAAAAACTAAAAATGAGGTTTGCATTAATTCCTATTAAATGCATCTTGGGGCTTTAAGACAGCGTTCCGGTCCATGGAAGCTGTTACTCTTGCTGACCCTCAGGGCCAGACACCAGGAGCGGGAAAACAACATGGGGATAAATATTTATTTTATATAAATATTTATTTTATATTTACAACATGTATTTATTTTTTATATATGTATGTATGTATATATATAAAGTATATTTTCTGTTTTGGTCAGATAGAAATTTTTAAAACACACAAGTAGCACATAGATTCTCGCTGCAATGACTTAATCAGAATATAAGAATATGCAGGAAAATGGGAAAGCCCATACTCCCACCCCTTCTCAGATGTAACCCCGGGAACCATGTACCTTCTGTTTACGTACATGCATATGTTTGTACGTATGTGTGTATTTTTAATACAAATGAGGTTGTAAATTACTGTTCGGTAACTTTTTTTTTTTTTCCACTTGGTGACCACAATAGAAGGTATAGACCTACCTCACGCTTTTGAGCTATTGTATGGTATGACTATAGCATAATTTATTCCACCAACTCTTAGATGGCCATTCGTGCTGTGTCTCGTTATAGACTTCACCGGAGATGCTTCACTTTTCTGTGCAATTCTATATACACTTGCAAGTGTGTCTCCAGCAGAGATGTTCAAACCATGGGCATATGCATTTTAAAGGGTCTTGTTACCCCCCATTTGTCTTCTGGAAAGGTGCACCAGGTTTGCATCCTCAGGAACCTGGGGTTTTATACCGAGGACTGTATGTCAAACTCCTCTTCCTTTATAAAGAACGATTGCTTTCATTTAGCTTTGCAAATGTAGAAAGAGAACAAACAAAACAAAAAGCTTACTTGTCTTTCAGACCTCTTCCTTATTTTAAAGAATATGTGTGCTTGTGTTTGGATGTCTCCTCTTCTTCACAGATGAGGGAAATCCCCAGATTAAAGCCTGTGAAGCGTCAGAGGGGGAACATTCAGGATCTCCACATCCCTGTGGAAGACATCACAGATGCCAGGGTGGGAGAGTGACCTCGCTGTGCCTTGATATCCCCTCTGGGATAATGGCAATTCTTTACAGGCTCCTGGGCTCAGGCCCAAGTGCCTTCCAGGCTTGTTTCATCCTCCCAAAGAGATTAAAAACAGTAAAGCCAGCACATCCCCTTATCAGGAGTTTGTCTCCGGGGACCAGGCACTCTTGGGTGTGAGGCCCAGCATGCTTATTTATCAGCAGTGACCTCAACCAGGTTATTGAACTCTGCTCTGAACTCAGATATAAATTCTTGCTCTTTTCCAAAAAAGTCAGAGTCCGAGCGCTGTACGCGGTGCTCACAGGGATAAGGACACACGCCCTTACGCACCTGCAAGCTTCTGAAAGCCTAAGGTGACACCAGTCACCCGCTCCTCGTATTCCTGAGGCAGCGTGGTGAGCGGCTAACGGCACCCCTGCAGAGCCAGCCAGGGTCTGAATCTGGCTCGACCGCCGCAGCTGCGTGGCTCCAGTTGCTGCAAATCCAATCAGTTCCGGGGCCCGGGTTCCGCTTCGGTAACACGGAGGTGATACCAGGACCTAGTTCACAGAGTTCATACCAGGGGACTCACTGAGCCAACACGTGTAAGCTTTAGAGGTGCCTGGCACCCGGCAGGGGCTCCCGACGGTGTCAGCTACGGTCCTTTTTCTGTGGGAGCTGTTACGGAACCTGGACTGGATGGCCTGACAGAAGAACCAAGCGGCACCCGGAGATCTTGGAGGATGGGAGGTTTATTTAACGCCAGTGGGCTCAGAGGAGAGTGGTCTCCAAAGGTCTGAGCCCCGCGCACAAAGGGGGCAGTTTATACACTTCTACTTCCGCATACTTGGCACCTTTGGCGCGTGCGCGAAGCGGGGCAGGGAGAAGAACCCGGATTGGTTTGCCCGGGAAGCAGAACAGGGAGAAGAACCCGGAAGAGCCCCGGGGCAAGGACTGGGACTCTCTTGTTGGCTTTGTGTGCCGTCTTAGGACACAGATTTTCCTTATCAGAGCCGTTTGCTGACTCCTGTAGGAGGCTGCTCTTGGCAGAAGGGCTCAGCAACAATAGCCAAGCTGCACTTTCCGCCACCTCGCAGATGGCAGCCATGCCGTACCCTTCCGCACCTCGTGTCAGCTCACCTTGCACGTGCTTCACCTCAGGGCCCTAGTACAGAGGCGGTTTTTTAGGTGGGAGGATGCCATGTTCCCGAAGGATTCTGGCCAAGGCCGTGCCAGGTTCCTTCCCCTCAGCTAGGCTTGGGGCCAGTCGCACCGTGGCTTTCGTGAATGCTTTGCAGCCCTAAGTAATGAGGCTCCGGGACAACACTCATGCGATTCCCTGCCAAGGACAGTTGAGAAAGCACCACTCCACGTGGTGCAAATGGGAGAGAACTCAAGGGACCTCCCGGTGATTTGTACAAATGAGACGGTGCTATCCAGCTTCCCAGAAGCTCCGGCCTTCTTTTCCGAAATTACAGGTGGGGCTGAAAGCACATCTAACAATCACACTGGAGGGGCTGAGGCCATGCCCAGGAGCCAGAACCAGAAGGCAGGGCGGGGCGGCTCTCAGCTCCCCCTTCTTAAATGCCAGGGAGGAAATTGGCCAGAGTGCTCCCCCATCCAAAATGGAAAGTTAAATTTAATAGTCTGGACTTCAGCGGTGACTAATCTCTGTTTTTCCTTTCCCCATTGCGCTGAGTCAGTCCCTGGTGGCCCATTCATTTTAAGGTTTGTATGCAGAAGGAAGGAGGGCTCTGGCAGTTTCTGGGCCTTGAAAGCATGGCACCCTAGTTTGTTCAGGTGTGGGTGAGGCCCCTCACCACCAGCTGTGCCCTCAGGCCCCTTGCTCTCTGTTCACTATTTCAGGGACTTCTTGATGCCCTAAGAATGTGACTGAGCCCTGAGCTCCCAGGTTCTAGCGCCACGCCCCAGAGGCGTACCTGGGGCTACGGGGTAAAATAGAAATCCACCTCCCCAGCAAAGACTCGGGAGGGATCTGACTCCCAGAAGCCCTCATTTCTGTTCTCTTTTACTGCTGGGCTCTCAGCACCACACCTGAGGCAGACCAGAGAGGTAAAAACCCAATTATACATATCATTGAATTCAACAAGGGGTAAACACACCAACTGTGAGGGCCACGTGCGAGAGCACTGTGCCCAGCTTGGGAGGACGATCCTCCACTCTGATGTAACAGTCATAAGGTCAGGGCCTGTGCTTTATGGCCCTCTGTGATCTTAGGGTGCCTAACATCACAAAGCAAGTTGAGACAGAGAAAGACAAGGAGCTAATATTCCTCCCCAGTGCCAGGAGCTGTTTTCTGGACTTCACATCTACTACTATTTCATTGACCTCTCCTAATCATCCTAAAAGTATTGCTAATTTTAGCCTACTTTACATATAAGGTGATTAAGGTTCAGAGACAGTGAACTATTTGCCCTAAGTCACACAGATTGCAAGAGAGGGGGGCCAAGATTTGAACTCAGGTCTGCAGGCTGCAAAACTGATCCATACCCCAGCAGGAAAGATACATTAAATTTGCCTAGGATCTTGAATCTTACAGCAGCTCCTCCCTCCCAACTCTATGCTGAGTTTAGACTTCTCTGGCACGATTATGGCTGCTAAGGACCTGGGCAACCCCAAGCCTCTCCACCCAACCCCATCCTGCCAGGGAGAGCTGACTCCCTCCAGTGGGCCAGGACCCCAGCAGACAAAACCATCTTGGTTCCAGTGAGGGGTGCGATTCAAACCCTGTCCCTCCCCTCCCAGCAGAGCCTCTCCCTGGTATCTACCTTGCACAATTTAATCTCTGTAATTTACAGTCTGGTCTTGGGAGAGCTTAGAAATTTTTCCTTTAAAACAGTGGCTGGAACATGCCAAGAGCTGGAATGAGAATTCCACATGGGCTTCATGACTAGATCTGCTACACTCAAATCCATTACATTGAAATTACTATAAAATTCACACAATTCCAAATCTCCAGAAATGATGGTTTTATTTAGAATAAGTGAGCAAAGGGATGATTTCATAGACCCCAATGCCAAAATATTAGCTCAGTGCTTCTCAAATGTTTTGTTTTCAGGACCTCTTTATACTCCAAAAGATTACTGTTGAAGCCAAAGAGCTATTGTTCAATCTAAGTTACATCTACCAATATTTACAGTTTTAGAAAGGAAAATGCAACAAAATTCAAAATATTTATTCATTGGAAAAGAATAAACCTAATACATTTATGTTAACCTAAATAACATGTTTTTAGGGAAAATAACTATATTTTCCAAAATCAAAAATATTAGCAAGAGTGGCATCGTTTTACATTCTTACAAATCACCTTAATTTCTGACTTAACAGAAGACAGATGAATACTCCTATCTGATTCTGCATTCAGTCTGTCCTGATCGCAAACGTCATGCGGCTCCCGAAAGGCCCCTGGGAAGGTGAGAGAAGGAGAGGGAGAAAGGCGAATAAGAGCCTATGACCAGTTTGAAACTTGGGGATCCCCTGGCAGGGTCTTGGGGTCCACCCACCCTCCCAAGGAGTCCCTGGACCACACTTTGGAAACCGCTGTCTAAGCTTAAAAGTGTGATTTTTTTTTTCTTTGGACTGTCTCTCCATCCAAGCAATATCTAAGGGGCTGTAGTCTTGATACAGGAAGTTGGTGGGAATGGGGGTCAATTTCAGGGGAGTGATAGCTCCCAAACCAATAGCTATTGGTTTGAGGAGGAGAACCTTGGAGACACGTGTGGACACATTCGAACCGTGTGGCAGCCCAGCTGGGCTACCCGGAAGGACCATCCACAGGGGTGGCTGGGACGATGCATCACAAGTCCCAAGTAGGGCCGGGAAGAAGAGGCAGACTGGTAGCCCGAGCTCTGCTGCCAGAGCCCAGGCGATGTCTGAATCAGGTGGCTGGGAGACCACAGGGGAAGAGGTGGGGGGTGGGGGGTCCTGCTCGGGTGTGGGGCCAGGACAGCATCTGAGCCACAGCCTGAAATCTGAACCACAGCCTGAAATCTTCAGATAGCAGCTCTGCCAATCCTGACAATGACAACAAAAAGAATATACAGCCAATAACATAGAACTACCATTTACTGAGCACTTGGGGCCAGGCAGTGTGCCAAGCACTTGACAGAAATCCTTTCATTAATCTCTCACAACCAACCCTTTGAGGTAACTATTAACCATAATCCCTTTTCTATGGACAAGCAAAGCAAGGCGGGAGCAGTTAGAGTTATCAAGCAAGGTTCCCTGTGGTCACTGAGCCAAAATTTGAATTCAGGTCTACCAGACCAAAAACTCTCTGCCAGCTCCCAGCCATACCAAGTGGGCAAACTCCTGATGGAGAAAAACCCAAGTTTGAGGGCAGGAAGCCTGCATGTTACTGCTTCCCATGGCTTGAAGCATGGGGACAGAGTCGACCCCCTTGGCAGCTCCAACCACCCTCTTGGGGGCTTCAGAGCTGAATTGTATGGGGGTCATCAGAGATTAAGGACAGTGAGGAGCCAAGGTGACAGCTCTGGGTGTATGGCCCCTGGCTTTCAGGAGCCCCCCGATGACCCTCCCCACCCGACTCTCCCCCCCTTACCATTGTGTGCCCCCCAGCAGGGTAAGTGTGGGAATTGGCACACCCCCCCAAGCCTCCTCCCTGAAGGTCTATAAGAACTACACCCCTTCAAAGCCTTGCCTTGGGGTCCTTCAGAGCCCCATTCCCCAGCAGACCGCCTGGCACAAAGCCACCTCCACAGCCCGCCCCTTCTGAGCTCAGGCTCCCAGAGGTGCAAACTTCTCATAAACAAGCGCTAGCTGCCATTCCCTGAAAAAATAAACAGGGAGATGGTGTGAGAATTCTTTTCCAAGGCATCCTCCCCTCTCCCTAACCAGAGGCTCCAGGGAGTTCAGCTTTGCACGAACTTTAATTTGCGTGCAGACAAGCACAAAAGGCCCAACCGGATATACCTGTTATTTCCCAATGACCTGAGAGTCCGAAGTTTATGTTAAGCCTTGGGTTACAGCTCAGCTTGCACGCAAGGCTCCAGGACTCCTGCAGGCAACTAAGAGGTGGCGGTGGAGAGGACAGAGGAGCGGCACTGAAGTGACAGCACATAATTTAATTCCCCCTAAGCTTTCCAAGCATGCAGACTGTTCCTTTTTTGTCAGCCTATAACCTAAGTGATTTGTTCTACTCAGGCAAGAAATGTCTAATTTAAACCATATTGCAGCTAAGCCTTGGTAAAGAGAGCTCCCTGCAGCTTGGAGCGTGTGGTTAGGCTGCATGGCAGCTGAGGCGAAGCAGGCTCCCTACAGCCCCTGGATTTCTCACCCAGGTCGTGACTGGTGAAACAGGCATTCTTGGGCTCTCATCACCACACTCGCTCGGCCTTCTCATGCTTCATCCCTCGTGAATGGGTTTAATTTTAGTAAGAATGTTTCTAGGAGAGCGCGGGCTCATTGTGCCCTGTGTCTGGGTTAGAGTTCCACGTGAGCCACCAGTGGCTGTGGGACTCCAGGCAAACCTCTTAAACTCCAGCCACCATTTTTCTTCCCTGAAACATAGCCGGGAGCGGTGCAGATGAGACATTCTAGTGGCAAGTAACCTGGTTTACTTGTTTAGGGGGGAAGAAATCTGTGCCCCAAACCTGGCTTTTCCCCTAACCTGCCAGGGCTTTGAGACAAGAAATTTTCTCTGGGCATCAATTTCCTCATCTGTAAAGTAAGCGACTTGGATGAGGTGGTCTTTAAAGTTCTTTCAGCTCTAGGGCTCCTGGGTGGCTCAGATGGTTAAGCATCTGCCTTGGGCTTGGGTCATGATCCTGGAGTCCTGGGATCGAGTCCCGCGTTGGGCTCCCTGCTCCTTGGGAGCCTGCTTCTCCTTCTGCCTCTCTCTCTCTCTGTCTCTCATAAATAAATAAATAAAAATCTTAAAAAATAAAAATAAAAAAATAAAATTTCTTTCAGCTCTAAAAGATTACGTATGCCCTAAGTCGCTTCCAGTTTTACAAAATAATAATAGTAGCTATTATTACTATAACATTATTATTATCTGCAAGTCCCTTCTATAATTCCAAAGAATTCACTAGCCAGGCAAATCTTCTTTTAAAGTTTTCAAAAACTACTTTTATATGCCTTCCTTCCACGAAACAAGGATACTAGCCCCAGACCCCTCCATGGCGAGATCTGATGTGAAAGTTCTAGTCTGACTCCTTCCTGTCAAATTATTGAATTTCCCCTGTGAGCTTGCCAGACTGCTAAAAATGGTCTCTAAACACAGCCTACATTTCAAGGCTGTTCCCTCAGCTAAAAATGCCCCCTCCCTTTCTCTGCTGTGAAAAGCCTCATTCCCCTTTTGCTCTCCTCCCCATTATGGAAGGAATTGTTTTCTCCTCTGAATCCCTTGAGCACTTTGCACTATTATTCCATTGACTTCATTCTATCATGTTATTTTTGGTTTCATATCCAATCTATCTCTGCTTAACTAGACCCTCAGGACCTGGGGAGCAGGGACCAGGTCGTCTGTACAGCTCAGCCTCGCTGCTCCCCTCCTTCCCCCTCCCTCCCCCAGCACCTGGTATATATTCCGTGATGGTAGAAGAATTAAACTGTTGAGCCCTGTGGATTTTATCACAATGGGGTAAGAATGCTCCAAGGGTTAGAAGTTCACAAGCCTGGGCTGAGCAGCACTGATTCCCCACACCCTCACCCCCCCACCCCCACCCCCGCCCCGGAAGGATCACTGATTAGCTGGTGAACTGAAGGAGGATGTGGGCTTGGGGGGCTGGTTGGGATCCCAGGAGCATGTGTTGTGGGGCCCAGGGGAAAGCTGGCTTTTTAGTGGTGGGCAAAAGTTGGTCTGGCCTCACTTGATAAGAGGGGCTGCATATTCCCTTCTCTTTAGCCAGCTTTAGAACCAGCTGGTCGACCCTCCTGTCAGAATGTTTTGTAAATAGCACCCAACTTGGATTACATGGGAGCTTTTCTGAAATTTAAAGAATAACTGCTATTCAGTTTTACTTGCCCCAGGCTCTTTTTTTTTTCCAGCATATGGTAACTCTCAGGAATGTTTCCATTTGCCCCAAGGGTCCAAGGTGGACCCTTGCATGCATGGATACCTTCCTTGCCTTTAGTGTAAAGTCATGTTTGGAGGCTTCAAGCCCTGTGGGGGCTTCTTGTTTTAAAATAAGGAGGGACTTAAAAATTTTTTTTTTCTAAATGAACAAGGATTTGAAGTTAATCTAATTAAGAAAAGCTTAGACGAAGTGCTTTTAAACACCATGGTAGAGAGATAGGAAGAGCTGTGCTATTGGAAAGGTGAGTTTACATTCAGTAAAGTTTTTTACAATGAAAATGAACAAACAGAAAAATTTTGTAATGAAGAGTGGGAACCCCCCAGAAAGTTCTGAAATCCGCCCTGATGCCTTCTCGTGGAGAAGGAATCATGGGTGCTGCAAACTTCGAACAATTTCTTCAGAAAAGGATCCATTTAATTGAAAAGCTGAGTATCTCGGTAAAAATAGTCTAAGTATTGAAAGAATTAAGAGCTAAAAATAATTGTGTCCTTGGAGGTACCTTTTCCTTAAAATATGTGAATTATCCCACCGAAGACATCTGAAGAAGAATCTGTGTGGTTGTTGCATGCAGGTCACTAAGGGCAAAGGAAACTGGGGATTTCATTTCACCCAGGCTGAAGAAAAGCCAGAGGAATAGAGGTCATTTCTGGTGATGGGGAGAGCACTGGGTTGGGAATTCAATGGATGGTAGGTTAGCGTCTTTTGCTTTAATAATTGGGGTAAACATGACAGATGCAACTTTACAAAACATTCCCAGAGAGTGAGAGAGCCAGGGAAGGCTGAGACAATTTACATGAATGCTTGGGAAGCAAAGCAGCTAAAACCTGTTTGCTAGCAAAGGGCAGATGGGGGAGCAACATTCCAGAAATGGAGGGGAAATGAATGAAATCTCAGGTCCCAGAGGGGAGAAGCAAGGCCTGGAATGCCGGCTCTGAAGAAAAGGAAGGGTCGGGGGTTTTATTTTTTAAGATGTCTCAGCAGTGAGAGTGAACGTGGCGCAGGTGGCTTTCAAGATGAGGAGAGGGGTGAGACAGGTAGCTGCGGCCTGTGGCGGATGGGCAGGGGGTCCTGGGGGAGGAAAGAGGGCTCCTGAACAGCATCTGGCAGCTTGGGTGGAAGGACTGGCAGCCTTGAGGTCCATAGACCGAGTGGAGAAATGGAAGGGCAACAGGAACGACTTTGTGGCGGGAGGGTGGGGGGGAGGCAGCAGGGTGGGGAGGGGGTTCTCCTTTCTGAATCTGAGGAGGGGACTTCACGCTGAGGAGAGCCGTACAGGAGGGCTGGGAAAGCCACCAGCAATGCCAGGAAGGCGTGTGGTATCAGACCTGACCTCCAGCAACAATTTCTGCAAAGATGGTGACACCACAAGCCTGTGTCCCTTCACCTCTGCCCTAAAAGTGCCATTAGCTGAATGTCTGTTTTATTAACACTATGTGAAATTGGCTTTATTTGTGGAATTCTGCTAGATAACTTGCATATGTGACCCAAGGAGAAGCAGGCCTTTTTCTGAGGCCCCAGGGCCCTGGAGGCAATTCTTTGGGTTTCAAACCTTTTCTTGGAGATTTTGAGAATAGTGAAATGGGAGAGAGTGTTTACCTTAGAGTAATGTCAAGGAGCAAGAATTCCTGTCCCCTCCAAGGTTCTTCTAGCTGGACCAAGAATCAGGTTTACATGAGACAGATTTATAGGAGAAAATTAAATTTCATAGTGTACTGATGGGGAATCCACACAGACGTGGAAATTTCAAAGACAGGCAGGCATAATGAGATATCTATGTCCTCCTGAACTAAGGAGAAGGGGTAAGAGTCTGGGACTTTGAAGGGAAGAAATGCAATGCACAGGGCAGTAAGAAAAAGAGCAGATGTTTGGTGATTAGATGTTTGCCCTGCTCTACAGATGGGTCACTCAGATAAAATTTATCTCTGGTAATAACCATTCTTCTGAGAAAGATTTCCAATTTAGATTCTTCTGTGTAGTTAAAGGAAGGGCAAAGAGTTTCTCTCAACCCGCAGGGTCTCAATTGCTTTCAGCTCAAGATAATCTTCAGGCCAAAGTGGCCCATCTTGGGGGGGGCCTGTCTTTGGCCCCTACAGCTCCATCCTCTGAAACTTCCTGAAGTTTCACACGTTAAAACTTGAGCTGGTAGACTGTTTTGTCTCACTGAACCACTCTCCTTGGTCTTGACAATAGGTCAGTTTAGTTAAACTCATTTCAGGAGGTGGTGATGCAGGTATGCTCTCCAAGTTTGCCTGTGGTCCGAGTAATCAGGTATTAAATAAGAGGCATATCTACGGAAACAAAAGAAAAGCAGTGGCTAATGATTAGATCAAATTATACACCAGTCTCCGAGTTCTGAGGGTAGCCAGTTGAGAAGACTTCTAGATGTCAGGCTGGAAGCATCGTCACATAGAGTGAGGGCAGGCTGTGGCAATCGGATTTTCTTGGTTTGTCGCTAAATGTCTCTGGTGATCCTTTGAGTGGCCCCAGAGCAAGAGGCACAAAGATCATCTACACATGAGCTACTGTGGCGATTTCTCTGAAATTTACATCACATCGTTTATATTAAGTTTGCAAGCCTTAGGAAAAAGGGAAGTTTTAGTTCTCAAATGATTCCAACTCTGAAAGATCAGAGAACAATCAAAAATGTTAATTTGGAGAGTTGGAGCCAGGCTTTGGAGGACACTGGAAGAAATGAGGATCTAGTCCAGCGTATGATGAATAGTTGTTAAAATCTAGTATTTACAAAGGTGTGTTATGGAAACACATTCTCTCTATAATCACCCTCATTTTTACCGAAGATAGCCAAATTAACACTAATTTATTTGCAAAATAAGTCTCATTTCAAAACAAAACAAAAACAACCCCCCCCAAACTTGGTCTGATTATTTACATAAATGCAGCAATAGTGGTTGACCATATAGGCTTTTTAAACTCTGCTTTGCTGGAACTTTTCATAAGGAATCCCTAGAATGAACTTTTAATAACCTCTCGAGGTCAGAAGCCAAGCCAAATACCTGCCATCTGATTTCATCTGCAATACTTACAGATTTGGGTGAATTCCTCTCTTCTCAAGGTTCCAAAATATCCTGAACTCCCTGCACCTATCAGGAAGTGACCTTCTTTACTCACCTGGTAAGCCTGCTGGGAACTCTGTAAGCAAGGCACCATGCTGATATTTCCAAGGGGCCTTATTGGCTCCATAAAGTCAACCTTAGTTCCTTAAAGCTGTCTGTTTATATCTGAGACTATGCGTGTCTCTCTCAAACATGACATTGCTGCCAAACCCTTGGTGACATAACTAAGATTTCCAATTGTGTCCTGTCATAAAGAGAACAAATTCTTATTGAACTTAGGCAAATAAATATATTGACATAAAAATATAAGACTACTCACTGAGAATTTCTGAATTCTGGCGGGTAGGGAGAAAAGATAAACGTTTCAATTTATTCACGAAGGTATATTTTATCAAATTGCTGTCAGTTAGCCTAAGAGAAAAAGTTTTCTTCAATCTGGAAAAAAAAACAGTATTTTTTTTAAAGTCAGCAATGTTTCCAACAAAAAGTCATAAAAATTATAATTATCCTCCTCAGTTTATTCAGGTCCCATGTGATTATTAATTCTTGTTCTGCTTGAATCCAATTTTTTCACTAGTTCTGGATTTTTTTTTTTTAACCTAGTTCAGTTTTATGGTCTTGAGGTTATCAGAAACCTGTACTCAGAGTTCTTTCCATGCACCTCCCTGAAGATAAAGCACATTTGCAGGAAGCTTTTATAAAAAGCATCTGAGTAAAAGTATAACTGTCGGGAAATAATAAAAGTCTTAAAAATGGCCACAGTTAAAGATCTGATTAGAGTTCACAATGCAATTGACAAGGAAATTTGGTTAGTTCTATGACCTACAACAGGTCAAGATAATAACATACCAGGACATCAGATTTCTAGGCATTTCACATACTTTTTAGAACACTGATTTAAAACACACACACAGACTGATTTTAATAATATATCTACATAAATGTCACCTAAGTGGCTTTACTATCACTTATTAGACAATGCTTCCCATGTAATTTAACACACCAAATAAACCTAATTATTTTAATTTCTCAAAAACTTGTTTTTGAAGAGTTCCAGGGGCCCCCTGGAAAGGTTCAGTTAGATTGTGGTCAAAAACTTCCTTTTAGAATTTGATTTTTGGAAATATGGCAAAAAATATCAATCAAAATTGATTAAATACGATCACAAATCCCTATGAAACGATATCAAATGATCCATGTAAACAAAATGACAGTAAGAGATTTCAAACAGGTAACATAGCTGTGAACAAAATTTAGCTCTTTTAATAAATACTAAGACTCGGTTTTCTAAAGTAATCAAAGACCTGATAAATTTAGGAGATTAGTTTGACAATACAGATCATTGTTTTTTTAGGCAGATAACTTAAAAGATAAAGAAAACTTTTGTTTACAGTTTCTCTTTAAGTGCAGACCCATAGTTTAAGGAAATTCTGTCCTTTTCACAGAGAGAAAACAAAATTTTAATTTTGCCTCAGTGTTTATTTACTTCAATTTATCTTAATCTTAGCCAGTACTGACCATGCACAAAATTTTTTTCCAAAGATTCTTTTTCCATAAACTTTCTGCAACTTTCTTTTTTACAGTCAGATTTTGTCCTATGTTTTCCCTCTTTAAATAACTAGTCTCACTTTAGGACAAAATTATTTTCTTTTCCTTCAACAAAGATTTTTCTTTTCTTACCAAAAACACATATCTTACCTTCTTTGCATACAGAATTATCTCCCTTAACTCCAGTAGTCTTAATTACATTTATCAGAATTCTTCATGCTTAGAAACCTTAATTTTTAGTGAAAACTAAATAGTAAGAAATTGTGCATTGTCTCCTCTACCAGAACTTTTCAGATTGGCAAATTTATGAATATATTTCATAATTTTCAAGAACATGCACTTTTTCATAATATAATCTGTTGATAAAGCATAAAACATGTTTACAAACAGACCCAAATTTATCTCGAGTTTCTCTGTAATAAGACAAAAGTAGATAAGTTATTTTCAGTATTTAATGTTCATTATTTGATCTCATTTGAAATGATCAGGATAATCAATGAATTTAAATTTACTCTCCATTTAACTTAGCAACACTTTAAAGTTCTAGGTTACCAAAGATTTCAGAACTATTTAAGAGTTTGCCTACAAACTTTTTTATCTTACTGACACCTACTTAATTCACTGGCTCCTAACAATTATGCTTAGACTACCCACAAAACTTCATGAGGCATTAGACAAAGTCAGCCATTATTCTAAGGGTTTTTTTTTTCCTGACAAATATAGCAAGAGAGTTAACATGTACTTCTCTGACTTTTAGTAAACACAAGCAGAATGAAAGTTTTATATTTAATGCTAATAACTCTAAAGATATGTCTATTTTAATTAAACCAGCAACCTTAAATTAGCTTTCATTTCAGACATTTTCCCAAAATCACATGAACCTGGAAAACACTTGGGTTAGTTTCTAGCTTTCTGAGTTTTAGAATGCCCAATCCTTACAAGTGTTTGCCTTCAAACCAACTAAAATAGACCTCTTTTACAAATTAATTTTAGCAGTACCATCCGGAGATAGAGAAAATATTTCACACTTACAATATACAACACACAAAAATACAAGGACAAGATGCAAACAAAATCTTTTACAGCTTTTGCTTTTTTACTAATATTTGTGGAGAGGACATTATAGGCCCAGTTTCCAAATATTTCCCTCACCCCGTGAAAAACTCCTCCCTGAAGTTTGCATTTCAAAGAATGGCTCTTAGGTTCTAGAGAAGGAAGGGGGCAGGGGAGGTAGTTTACCTCACAAAGACAGAAAGTACCCAAGTTTTTTTTCCAAAGTGGATTCCTGGGTGGCTCAGCTGGTTGAGTGTCTGCCTTTGGCTCAGGTCATGATCCCGGGGTCCTGGGATCGAGCCCCGCGTCGGGCTCCCTGCTCAGCCAGGAGCCTGCTTCTCCCTCTCCCACTCCCCCTGCTTGTGTTCCCTCTCTCGCTGTGTCTCTCTCTGTCAAATAAAGAAATAAAATCTTTAAAAAAAAAAAAGGGCCTCTTCCCCACACCCCCCCCGCCCCCTTCTTTCCTTCAATCTCAGGAGACTGTGAGCTGTGTTTATATTTCAAAGACATGATAAGAGTTATAATTTCAAGGGACAGAGAAAGAAAGTAAAAAAAAAATTTTTTTCCCCTAGAGTTTCAGGATAATTGCTATTTAAAATTTACTTTTTTTTTTTTTTAAGTACAGCACAATTTTGTTTCAGTATCCTGATATTTTATAACATCCACAAACATTTTTGAGAAGACTAGGTGAGTTTTGGAGATTGGTAAAGATAGGTGGGCTTTGACTTGTTTCTAAATTGCATTTCGGTTTTGTAGAGATTTGTAAAATAAAGACAGTTGCCCCTAAGTCCCCAAAGATAAAAAAAATCACAGCCTGAATATCAAAGGACTGGCCCACCTTTGATTTTTTTGTTATTTTTTTAATTTTTTTAAAGATTTTATTTATTTATTTGACAGAGAGAGAGAGAGTGAGAGAGGGAACACAAGCAGGGGGAGTGGGAGAGGGAGAAGCAGGCTTCCCGCTGAGCAGGGAGCCCGATGTGGGGCTCGATTCTAGGACCGTGGGATCATGATCTGAGCCCAAGGCAGACACTTAAGCGATGGAGCCACCCAGGCTCCCCTGGCCCACCTTTTAAGCTAAATTTGCTTCTTTTTATCAGGGAAATTTTTAACTAAAATGGGAACCAAAAGATTTTTGCCTATATAGTCAATATAAAGCATTTTAACAAAAGCCTTTTTCCTGGGTATGCAACTAACCTTGACTTCTATTAGCCCTGATTATTAGCCTTTTGCAGATCATTTGTAGGAGGGCCTATGAGAAATTCTGGTCATTTGTTTCCTCTGTGAAGGGAAGGTTGTGTAAATATAGTCAAATATTCTTTGTAATTTCTCTCTAAATTTGGTAGTATCTTCTAGATACTAGAGGTTAAAGGGCTTCACGGTTTAAAAAAGTCTGCTGCTGTCCAGGAGACATGGATTCCTTGGTAATAAGCAGTCTAGGGTACACCCGCAAAGCACATTGTGTAGGAAGGCCTGAAGCAGGCAGAGCTGATAATGGAGCCCTGGGAGGTAGGAACAAAGGGAGCCTTATAGCCAGTCTCAAGGGCTTTTGTTAAATTCCTTTTCTGGCTTTCAGCACTTACAGGAACAACCTGTATACTTAGAACCTAGAGATTAGGCCAGAGTGCTCTCTGTAAATCTTATAGGGAAAGGGAAGTTAAAATAGGCAGACGTGCCTGGATTTTAAGCAGGGGAGTTTACTGCCCTGTAAACTATGGACATGGACATTTATTTTTAAGTCTTAAGTCTAATTTCTGGTTTTTCCTTTTTTTTATTTTATCAAAGGAGTCCCTAAGACTTGTCCTACTGATACTAATAAGACAACTGGAGCTCTTCATTTTATATATTTATATATATATGTGTTTATATATGTATATATAATTTAATTTATATAGATTTATTTTATATATTACATATTTAATTTACATATAATTTTATAAAAATTATATATTTATATATATTTCATACATATTATATATATATATATATATAATTTAAATATAACCAATTTAAAGGATCCATTTTCTGGTCATTGGTGAGTAAGATCTATGAACAGCAACCCTAACCAATAAGCCTAATGGCTTAACTGAGGATCTAAGAGGTGTCCAGAGAGGGCATAGGTGATGCAGCCCCCATGACCCAAAAGTTTACTCCTGAAAGTAGTCTAAGAAAGCAAAAGCTTTCACTGCAGAGGCGGTAAGGATGGTGTAGTAAAAACAGTGTCTCCAGTCTCCCCCCAAATCCTGAGCTGCCTCCAGCCACAGACCTACTAATCTGTGACATTGAGCAGGCACTACTAGAATGGGACTTTCCAGCACTGACAAGCAACGAAGGTTGAGATGACAAAGGTTCCTATAGGCTGCCGCCTTTCTTGACAAACTCCATGGCTGGACAGAGAGAGAGACTTAGGTCCCTAGTCTATTTGACTGGCCACCAAGGTGTAGCCCCGTTAGTGCATTCTCTGGATGGTGGAGACCAAAGAGAATGTTCTCACTGGTCACAAAGCCAAGCTCTTAGGACATAAACCAAGACAAAAGGAAGTCTTATCCAGTATACACACATGAACAGCTTTTCTAAGCCTTGGGTTTCCTGGAGCCAAACTAACACCTAGGAGGGATGTGCCACAGGGTGAGGGGTTTCGTGATGTTTTCCAGTGTACCTCACTGAATGGACGTGTTGTTGATGGGTGACCTTGTGTCGACCTAACCTGTTCCATGATCAACTGATCCTAACACAGGAGTCCACTTGAGGTGGCAAGTGCTCTAATGGTGTTTAAGTGCTCAACCCATGCCCACCATTTTGTGGCTTTGGCTAAGATGTCCCTTAGCAACAGACTTTACCTCACGTGCCCGTCGGCCCACAGCAAAGTTCGTATGACAAATAATGTAAAAGACACGGGCAAAGGAAAACAAAGACAATCTCTGGGAGGAAATGGATCAGCAGCCAATGAGTATTCTATCGAATTTAACCAGAGAGTCACTTAGCCCAAGGAACTAGTTTTGTAAACATTTGCTCCTGCTAATCTAAATTTGGGAAGAGAGGAAAAGGACTCTGATCTCATCATTCTCACTTCGTCAGACTCTGCACATAGAGATTCTGGGAGGCTGACATGGTAAGAACTCTTGCTGTCCGTCAGCTGTGTGTCCCATGTGCTGAGATCTCTCAGCGGCAGCAGTGTCGGGGGCAACGGGGTCCTGATCTTTTATAACATCCACAAACATTTTGAGAAGACTAGGTGAGTTTTGGAGATTGGTAAGGATAGGTGGGCTTTGACTTGTTTCTAAACTGTTAAAGCATCCTGCTGACTATGCCAACTGTCAGGGAGCAAGAAATCCTGTCCCCAGGAAGGTCCTTCTAGCTGGACTAAGAATCACGTTGACGTGAGACAGATTAACAGGAGAAAACCAAATTTCATAGTGTACTAACGGGGAATCCACACAGACGTGGAAATTCCGACGACAGTCAAGCAAAATGAAAGTATCTATATCCTCCTGAACTGAGGAGAAGGAGGTAGGGGTCTGGGACTTCAAAGGGAAAAAATACAATGCACAGGGCAGTAAGAAAAAGAGCAGATGTTTGGTGATTAGGTGTTTGCCCTGCTCTACAGATGGGTCACTCAGATAAAATTTATCTCTGGTAATAACCATTCTTCTGGGAAAGATTTCCAATTTAGATTCCTCTGTGTAGTTAAGGAAGGGGCAAAACGTTTCTCTGGAGCTCACAAGGTCTTGAGTGCTTTCAGCTCAAAATAATCTTCATGCGAAAGTGACCCACCCCTAGAGTAATAATAGCACCAACCACTGCTTCGGTGCCCAGTGGGCTTAAGTCTACTGGGATAATTAGCTTAGAAAATTCGTGAGTCAAGATGTCCACACAATGGGCCCCATAAAATCTGAAGAGGAGGGACAGATAAAGCCAGCAAGCCAGTAGACTAAGTGTGTGTACATGCAGAAACATTCATCACTGTGGCTATTTGGGGGGGAAAATAATTTATACATATACAAATGTATCGTTTTTTCTACGTATTTAGTCCAAATGTTTGTTAAGATCTCTGAAAACAACTCCAGACCAACCCCCACCCCATCTTACTTTTACCCGACAGATAGTGTTACAGAGATATCCAAATGCTCTGAGAGGAAGATCTTGAATACACAAGGATTTCCTAATTTTTTTCTTTTCTTTTTTTTAAGATTTTATTCATTTATTTGAGAGAGAGAGAGAGTGTGAGCGAGAGAGTACAAGCATGGGGGCAGAGGGAGAGGGAGAAGCAGGCTCCCCATCAAGCAGGGAGCCCGATGCAGGGCTCAGTTCCAGGACCCTGGGATCATGACCTGAGCCGAAGGCAGACGCTTAACCGACTGAGCCACCCAGGCGCCCCAGGGATTTCCTAATTTATCACCACATGCATGATGTAAATAATCACCCACAGCGCTGAGTTGGGTAATGTCCTTTTAACTCTGAATTATAAGTTAATCCAGGACGGGGGTGTTAGATTTCAGACATTAGTTGCAGCAAATTGTAGAAGAAAAGCAGGATGCTATGATTCATGACCTAGAAAGAGAAGCAACAGCTTCTAATTTCCACTCATCCTTGGTGTCATGTGATATGTTTCAGAAACTCACTTAAAATTGAGAAAATAAGCTATTCCTAATTATACTTAAGGAAATAGTTCATTTATGACTCTAAGAAGATTAGAGAATCTTTAGTATGTTTGTTTAGAAACTATGCCAAAATTTTCTTCAGAAGCATAAACCTGGTTTTCCCTTTCTCTTAAAAAAACAAAACAAAAACCCAAACGTTTTGTAAAGCCACATGTATATATATATTTAAAGATTTACTTATTTTAGAGAGAGAGAGTGAGAGAGAGCATGTGAGCATGCGCAGGGTGGGGTGGAGGGCCAGAGGGAGAGGGAGAGAGAGAATCTTAAGCAGACTCCACAGCCAGCTCGGAGCTTGACGTGGGGCTCAATCTCAAGACCCTGAGATTATGACCTGAGCCAAAATCAAGAGTTGGACACTCAATGGACTGAACCACCCAGGTGCCCCAAGCCAAACATATTTAAAAAAATAAAAAAATAAAAAGGCTATCACATGCAATTACTCTATTCAGAGATCTTGGCAATGAACTCACCTCTGCTCTGAGTGGAGATTTTTGCACTTTATAGCACATGACTTTGGAACAGAGACTTTGTTTATTTCATTCACCATTCTCTTCCCTCAGTGCTTGGCACATAGTAGGCATTCAATAAATCTGTACTGAGTTAGTGGATAAGTGATATGACATTAATCTGTATTTATTTCCTTTGGGGCTGTCTTTGTCAATTTTTGGTATTGATTTTATGTGCCCATTACCGAGAAGGAGAAAGGGGTGGGGGAGGAAGGAGATGGGTTTCACAGGCCAAGGATGAGCCCTGGGGTGCTCCAATTGTTCAGAGTTCACATGGAGGGAGAGGTGCCTGCAAAAAAACCTGAGCAGGAGAAGCCTGTAAGTTAGAAAAGAAACCAGCAGAGTGTATTATCATAGAATTTGGGATGGTTGGGTGTTTTCAGGAGAGTGGTTGGTTGTAGACGCTGCCTCTGCCGCTGGGGCTCAATCAAGACAAGGATCAAGATGTGTCCCTTAGATGTGGCAACACGAAAGGAATCCATGATCTAGACAAGAACGATTGGAGTGAGTGGTAGGGACTCACTGGGAGGGCATGGAGAGTAGATGGACAGTAAGCAATTTGTGGTGAAGAGCGTGGATAACTTGTTCCCTTATTGGGAAAGGAACCCAAGAGAAATGGAGTGAAGGCTAGAGGGGCCATGGGCTCAAAAGAGGGGTTTTGTTTTATTTGTTATCTTTGATCTGTTTGTATTTTAAGATGGGAGATGAGAGAGTTTCTTGTATGCTCTTGGCAATGATCCAGGAGACAGAAGATAGAGATGATGACTATGATGGCAGGAAGGAAAGGGGATGTTACAGGAGAGAAGTCCTTGAGCAGCTGGGCAAATGTGGTTCAAGTAAGGTGTTGACCATGGCTAGTCACGTGGACTCTGCCACAGTGAGAGAGAAAGAGAAAATGGGGTTCTAGTACACAGTGTATGTGGTGGGGATTGGGGGGCACACTGGTTTGGGGGTGAATGGATAAGAGTGTTGCCCTCTATGGCTTCTATTTTTTTTCTTTTTTTCTTTTTTTAGGTAGGAAACCAGGATATCAGCTGGACATGTGTGTGTGTTGGGGGGAAGGGATGCAGTAGGGTTAAGAAGAAATGAAACCAATTTAAAGAATTATCTTGAAAAGTAGGAAAGCAAACTATGTAAGAACATGTGGTAGGATTGCAGCGCTGAGTGTCCATTTGAGTTTTAGCGTCATGAATTTGAACCGAGACAGACAGATTTGGGGATTTTCCCAACACTTGTGGTGGGAATATAAATTGTTGCCACTCTTCTGGAGAGCAGTATCTTTTGACCCAGGAATCCCCTTCTAGAAATTCATCCTAAAGATAGTTGGACAAGTTTGCAAAGATGTATATACAAAGATGTTCAACAAAGTATAATTGATAAAAAATAATTGGAAAGTACCTAAATATTCAACAATAAGGGATTGGATAAATAAATTATGAGATATCCATGGGATATTTTGCAGCTGTTGAAGACTATATGTCTACACTCGTTGATATGGATAGAAAGCCAAGAGGAGTTACTGACTGAGAAAAGAAAATTGCAGCTTTCAAAGAGGCACATAGAGTAAAACCTGATGTGTTGGATGCTGACACAGTTGCTACAGAGTTCTCAGCTGATCCCACAGGGTGGACAGGAGCTGGGATGGCCCTTTTGAGGTGTCTGCAATCAAAGCAAGGGCCCAGGGAGTGAAACCCCGGTTGAGGCAGAGCCCTTCAATGGAGAGCAGTTCCCAGTGAGGGACTCAGCAGCTGACACTCCCCACAGCCGAGGGGGCTGAGTTTCTCTGTCCTGAGGGGACATCTGGGGAGCACACCATAGCATCCACTGGGGAGACCTGCAGTTCCCAGGCTCTAGTTACAGAGGGAACTGTAATGTCTGCCGTGTATTTCTCTTTGGGCTAGTGTGAGGAGCTAAGGAGATGATGCATATGAAATTGCTCTTTAAACTGTGACAACTATCAGCTGTGGTGTTTTGTTATTCATCATTAGCTGTTGTTCTATCCTACCTACCATCACCTTCACTAGGCCTGGGGAATCACATTTGCCCTTTCTCCTTCACTTTATTCTTGGGTCACTAACATAGAGAAAAAATAAGAAGAAAAAGCAGGGTAGAATTCTGAAAAAGAAAAGGTCCTGGGCTTTTCCTGCCCAGCTTCTGTACAATCCTCAGTGGGTCCTGTCAGGAGCTTGGGCCTTCCCCCTTGCCCAGCGGCTGACCCCCTCTCCCTGGCCAGGATAGGGGTCTGAGGAGGGTCGGGAATGACCCTGGGAAGGTCTTCCTACCTTCTCCCTCACTGAGACACGAGCCTATGGATTATCTTGGAAAGATAGGAAAGAAAGGAAAAGCCACTTCAGGCAACTACGTTTCACAGTAGCAAGAGGAAGGTGCGAGGGAAAAACCGAAGCCAAAGTGAAAATCTGAAGCGTGCTTGAAGAGAGGCCACAAATACCTTTCTTGTGGAGAGTAATACAAGGGGAAAGCAGAGAAAATGGAGACTATTTTCCGGACTTTTTTCCATGGAGAATTTTGTTTTCCTGTGAAGCACGTAAACATCTCTTTAAAGAATGTGTGTGGTCACACAGTTGAAGGGCTGAACAAATTACCTCCCTGCCTCCAGATGGTTTTAAATGGTAGCAGAGAGGAGGAGGCGTCAAGCCTCCCCACCCACACCACAGGCCTCGCGTCCGCTCTCCAGGCGCCCCTAGCTCTGAAAGAGCTACTAGAGCTGTTTGTCAGACCCAAGGAATGCCTGCAGGCTGACTGACAGGCATTCAAGAATTAGAGGTTTGTATTTCTCCCCCAATGCTCCCCCCCCCAACCCCCGCCCCCCTTCAGGTTCTGGACCACTCAGAAATGCTCCAACAAAAGACACCGGAGCTCCTGGAAAACAATGGACCACAAGGGAGCAAAGAGAGAGAGAAAACCACTCCCCTCCCAGGAGAGAAGAGAAAGGTCTCTGTCCCCAGAAACACACACAAGAAAGAGAACACAGCCCTGCTCTGTGCCTTCAGCTGCCAATGAAATGCTGTGTCATGGGATTTTGGGGGTTAGAGGGCCAAGCAGAGATCTCATCGTCTTTACTTGTGCCTTGAGCCAAGGTTATGAGTAAACGTGCTTATCCTGATTGTAGTTAAAGTATCTGGCTTGGTGCATCCAGACATGGACTACTAGACCAGCATGGAAAATCGTGGGAATATGGGGGAACATGCACAATACATCCGTAACTTAAAATAGTTTAATAGTACATCGTTAACATAAACTAAACAGTACACTGGGTAAGATCCCAATTTTGAAAAACAAAATAAAGAACTCTCAATATGCTAAGCGAAAATATGGCAGTGCCAGATACAAGATGTTTAAGTGTTTCTCTTGGTGATGGGATTATTTTCTTCTTCCTACCTTGCTGTGTTTTCTGATTTTTGCCCTACAGTGATCATACATTTTTACTGTCATCTGAGAAAGAGAGCACGAGTATAGTTTGGTCAGAGGAGCTGGTTCCATGGTTGTGAACACTCCACAAACGCACGGGCACGTGCATACATAGTATAATACATGGGGTGTGTGAAGGCACACGCATGCACATGGGTGCCCCAAAGCTCTGGGCTACTCCTTACATCTCAACCAGAATCCTTAGTGTCTCTGGTGAACCCTCAAACTCTGTGTAACCTCAGACCATCCTTCTGGAGAGATGATCTCCTAGAACGGAACCCCCAGCCTTCTACCAAGGGTTCCTGGGAGAGGCCATTGCCAGTTTAGCAGTAATACGGCCGCCAGGGACCCTGGCCTTGGTCTCCACCGTCACACTCTGGGATGGAGGAGGCGGGAAGAAGAGAGGACTGTGGTTTTCTGGTCTGCAGCTTTGCTCGTATGCCCTTTGGCAGAAGGGCTCACATGTGGTGCCACATTCTATAGGATTAGAGGAGACACCTCCAGAGAGCTGAACCCTAAAACTGCTGAGCTCCAGGGACAGGAGAGAGAGACTCTGCCAGAGGAGTACCCCACAGGCCATTGGCACTCAGCTGAAGGAGGAAATGGATGAACTGCCTGATTCTCCAGCTTTATGTTCCCATTCCCACTTTCGGAGGTTCTGGATTTCCTCTGACAGTAACTGCTTCCCGTCCTCAGAGGGTAGTGCCACCCCTTTTCTCCAAGCATCTTAAAAGGTAATTTGGGGCGCCTGGGTGGCTCAGTCGTTAAGCGTCTGCCTTCGGCTCAGGTCATGATCCCAGGATCCTGGGATCCAGCCCCGCATCAGGCTCCCTGCTCGGTGGGAAGCCTGCTTCTCCCTCTCCCACTCCCCCTGCTTGTGTTCCCTCTCTCGCTGTGTCTCTCTCTGTTGAAAAATAAATAAAATCTTTATAAAAAAAAAAAAGGCAATTTAAACAGAACAGTGTATTAGGTGAAGGTTCATATTCTCCTGTGCCCTCTTTACGCATGCTATTGGCCCTTCTCCCGCTCTATGGTTGTTCTCATTATGAAAGCCCATAAATCCTTAGCTGCCAGGGCATTGTCTTTGAGGGCTTGACTCTACCACCACCGCCACATACCTGTAAATGATTAGTAAGCAGTGTTTGACTAATAAGTAACATTCAGCTCTGATATTAATAACAGATTTTTTTAAAGCTAGACACAGCTGGTGATGATTTAGTGACACCGGGTCACCTTAGTTTTTTATGCGTTAGCTTGGAGGAGAGACTGAATGTTGCCAGATGTCACCAAACTACAAAACAAAACAAGACAAAAAACCCAAATGTAACTGTGTCCTAAGAGAGGAACCTAAAGGTTGTGTGTGTGTGTGCGCACACACACATACACAAGAGATTCCTGCTCTTCTCACATGTCACCTCTTGAGATCTTGTGGGTCCATCTCATTGATGATGACTCTCCACAGATCTTCACATCCCTAGAGCAAGTACATTTTCTTGTCAGGGCTCACTGGTTGGGCATGGGTCAGAAATTAAGAATGCCCCAGAAAGTTAGGGAGAATTGGTTCCTCAGTAGCGAGGCATCAAGCAGCATTCCCGACCAGCCATGTTTGTTCAGCCATATTGAATAGATTGCTCAATGCTAAGTGCTTCCAGGGGCTGGGATTACAAGAAGAAAACTTTTGTCTTCCTAGGGCTTTACTTGTGTGTGGGTGTGGTGGGGGTGGGGTATCCTGAACAGGAACTCCATTCTGGTCTGTTCAAGTTACAAGTGGATGTTTGACCTTGCTCAGCTGTGGCAGATGGCTCCCCTGTTCAAGCTCCTCCTAGCATAAACATCTTTTTCCTAGCTCTTATCCCAGTAGGGACTGGAGTTCTTCCTTCAGTCAGAGAAGAGAGGTCCTTTTGTTGGCTTTTTCCAGACCATACTCTTGAGTGCAGTCCAACAGGAAACCTCCCCTGACCTCACTGTTCACATGGGACCTTCTTTGGGTCAGACGAAACTTTCCTCTTCCATCCCTCAAGCTGGCACTTCCCATACTCATGGACTGGCTGTTTCTTTTTTTTTTTTTTTTTTTTTAAAGATTTTATTTATTTATTTGAGAGAGAGAGAATGAGAGAGAGAGAGAGCACGAGAGGGAAGAGGGTCAGAGGGAGAAGCAGACTCCCTGCTGAGCAGGGAGCCCGATGCGGGACTCGATCCCGGGACTCCAGGATCATGACCTGAGCCGAAGGCAGTCGCTTAACCAACTGAGCCACCCAGGCGCCCGGACTGGCTGTTTCTTGAGAAACTCATCTTTTACTTGTCCTCAGTGTGATAGTGGCTTTGCAACCATCTTTCAAGTTTCTTCTCATTACGCCCTCTTTATCATAAATGAAGATCCAGAAATGTCTTTATGTATATTAAATATGTAACATGTGGAAAGGGACTCCTGTCTTCAATGAAAATAAAAAGCTATAGGGATGATGTATGTAGTCCATTTGGACTACAAATGCTGACCTTACAACAAAAGACTGGGGAGTAGGGACAGGCAGGGAAAGATCCCAGCCCTGACCCACTACCTCTTAGGCAGTCCACAGTTTTTCTATTTGCAATTCAAAGCCCCTGCAGAATGACTGATAGCGTGAATTACTTTCCTCTCTTGAAGACAGAAAGAGACCCCACTTTAGCAAGATCAGAGAGTTCACAAATTGCTGCCCAAATTCCCTTTTTTATCCATGTGGACTCCTGTCCAGCATCTCCATGGGCTGCTAATCCCCTGCCAGTGAGGCAGCCACTGCCAGGAAAAAATGCCTTCTTCTTTCTCACTCTGCTTCCTTTTTCATAGATCAGCACCCCTGTCTTCCCTTTCCATGTGCTTTCTCTTCCTTTTCTTAGGAAAGAATGTGATATTTGATGGCACATTGTCAGGCATCAGCATTCTAATTATAGCTCCATCACTATCAATCTGGGTGTGCTGGGGAACAGACTTGTAACCAATAAGAGATGACAGATTTCACTGTGCAATTTAGTTCTTCATATCACTTTGTCATTCTGACTCCTTTCTATTTAACCAGATGCTATGTCAGAAATTCTAATTTAACCATTTGAAGGGCTAAGAATAAAGGATTAACAAAACCCTTTCCCCTTTGGCATGAACATTTGACTTTTGGTTAACTTTGTTGCTCTGCTTTCTGGAAACCTGATAAAAGAAGGTAAACATGGCCCCGATTGTAAACTCTATCCAGACCAGAACAACTGTAAATACAGATTGGAAGCCATACCTTTGGGTGTCCCATAGGGCAGTGACTCTTGTGACTGGCATGACCCCATAGGGACAACAGAAGCTATGCCTGTGGAATATGGGGCTTCCAATACAGGGTGACCTCCATACCCTTCTGACATGAGTCTCATCTCTTCACACCAGAGTCGTCAGCTGGGGGCCAAAGAGAATAGCTTTTGACCTCAGTATGGATGGCCTTGTTTCCTGCTGCAAGGCCCTGCAGAAGAACAATGCCATCTGTGCCCTACGGAAACCCTCTGCATCCTGGCTTGTGCTTCCTTTTGAGTCTACTGGTGGCCATAGGGCAAGGAGGTCTTGTGAGTCTGCATGGTTGGCAGAGCCTTAGAAGACCCCCTGGCAGACATGGTGGGTGAGGTTTTGACTTTCAGTGGTTTGAACAAGAGCCTTTGCCTGTGAAGCTGTCTGCGTGAATCCACAGGCCAGTCATCTGTTTTTTCTTAATTGCCAAATTTTCTTTACAAATTAAAATAACACTGATGTAAAAATGGACAAATTCCTCTTGAGGACATTACACTAAATGAAAGAAGCCAGTCACAAAAAATTAATACTGTAAGATTCCACTTATATGAGGGACCTAGAGACACAAAGTGGAAGGTGGTGGTGGAGGGGTGCTGGCAGAGGAGAGAACGGGGAGCTGTTTAATGGCATAGAGTTCCAGTTTTTCAAGATGAATAGTTCTGGAGATTGGTTATGCAACAATGTGAATGTACTTAATGCACTTAGAAATGGTTAAGATGGTAAATTTTATGTGAAGTGTATTTGACCACCGTTAAAAGAAAAATTTGACAGCATCCTCAGAACATCACACTTAAATCATATTTTCAATGACTGGGCTTATGCTAAATATTTCCAAATTTTACTGTAAGTATACAGGAAAATTTTTGTGTCATCTTCCCAATACTGTCTTCCAATTGTGGTTAAAAATCACGTATATTTCATTTATCATTTGACCATCTGACAGTTTCAGCGATCGGTCATCACCGTGGGCTCTCATGTTAAGTGGTTACCATGCTCCTTACTAACAGGAGACCCCACCTAGGGGTCATTGTGAAACTACAAGTGGCCAGACAGAGGAGAAGTAAGGCCTCCCCCAGGCCTCTCACTCCTTGAAGGGAAGGAGCACCTGGAAAGGGAGCCAGACCTAAGCACCACCCTTTCTCCACCATCCATCCAGTCAGTATAGTTTCCAAGATCTTGCTGCTATGAAAAGAAAGATCTCCCAGCATTTATAGTACTTGAGGTTAGAATAAATAATCTTTTATGGGTAGAATACTAATACCTTGCTAATAAAAGCTTCAACTCCTAATCTTTTATTATTCTCTTAAGACAATACAACATCTCCAGTGCAAATAAAGCTAAAAATTCTTGCACAAAGTCTTGTACCCACTTAAGAATGAGATAGAGTAGTTTGGGAGAATGGCCAAATGATTTTGCATTTGGTACATTTGTGACAAGCCTGTATTGTATACAGAATCCCAGGGTCACAGAACATTGGACCTTAAACAGCTTTAGAGACCAGCTGGTTTAGAGACCATCTAGAGACCAGTGATTTTCAATCATTATAGTGACAACAGCCCTCTTTGACGCTGTGATACAAAATGAGAGGCTTTTGTCCCATGAAAGGCTAAAGTAGCAGAAGGCAGCAAGAGGTGTAGACCAAGAGAAGCTCCAGAGTAGCGCTGGAGAATTGCAGGAGGAAGTCTGGCTTCTTTGGGAGACCTCTCCCCAGGGACTTCTATAAAAAAATCCCTAGAAAGAACTGGGAGAAGACTGGACTTCCAATGTAATGGGTAGGGTTCTTGCTACCAATGGGATACTTTGATTCAGGGGAAACAAATGGTAGGGGAAAGAGCCAATTCTGAGACATTTTGGTTTAAGCTCCCCACTGAAGATGGCAGGAGTCACCTGGCATTGCAGGTGAGTCTCCCACAGCTGCTGCCTGGGTGAGCACCCAGCTGGCATGGACTTTGTAGCAAATTATCATAACTCTTTCTGAAGCTCAGTTTCCTCATCTACAAGAGAGGATCAGGACTTGTTGAACACCAGCTTTCCTTCCAATGTGGAAAATCTGCTCCTATGACCAAATTGGAAGGCCAGGTTTAGGCTCTTTCAGCAGATCTGAACAAGTCATTTCTGAATTGTTTGCATGAGCACTAACCTCTTCACTCAGATATTCCCTTGAGGCATAATTATTTTGAAATTTGGGTAAGGGAGACTCTGAGACGCTGGAAGGAAACCTATAAGAGACTGAAAATCATGTCCCACAATTCAGAAAGAAAATGAAAAGGACGATGATCAAGATTGGACTTATATTCAAGGTGATGGATTCCAAGAGAATACACCAGCAGATTTGGGTCTCGCTGGACAAGAGAGGCAGGGCAAGCTTGCAGGGTGACTAATGCAATGGCCTCCGTCCCACTTCTCCACGATGCACAACTCTGTTCAGTTCCATTCTCGGGCTGGGATAATATGGCAATTGCAGCAAATAGGGCCAAGCTTGCTGTTTGTACATTTCAGTGTCCAGGGAGAGAGACTCTCTCTTCCTATGGCTCCCTTGTAAGGGTGGGGAATTTGCCAGAAGCCCCAGCAAACTTCCCCCTTGAATCTCATGAAACCAAACTGGTTTACATGCCCATTCCTGAACCTATCACTGACAAGGGTGAGGAGATTGTACTCAGACAATTCGGGCCTACCCTAAAGGTACAAGGTCTACAATGGGGAAGGGTGAATACCTGACAAAAACCAAGGCTTGTTGGAATGATGAAGAATGGCAGCTGAGCAGACCACCATCAGTGCCTATCACATGCTATATTTCAAAAGTCTTACTGCATTCTTCTTTGCAGAATCATCTTTTGAAATACAGTGGGTGTGTGACCATGTTTCCCATTCTACAGATGGAATAATTAAACTCAAGATCAGAGTTGGGTTAGAGCTTGGGACAAAAACATCACTACTCAGAAAACGGAAACCAGAGTTTCTCTATGTACATTCCAAAAGATGTAAGTTTTTGGTTTATCCTTTCACCCAGAAAGTCTACTTCTGGGGATTATTATAAGGAAATTATTATAACTTGTTATTGTAATTATAATGAATAGGAATAAAGAGAGACAAGAATGTTTATCCCAGTATATATGTATGTATATATATATACATATATGTGTGTGTGTGTGTGTGTGAAAAAGTGGAAACAACCTGAGAGCCCGATGATATGCAAGTAGATAAGTCAATGGCAGTATGTACATAGCAACAGAATATCATGCTGCTATTACAATTAAGTTATAGAAGAAAAAGCAGTTGCAATGACCTGGAGAAATGTTCACAATATATTGTTACTTAAAAAGCAGGCTATAAAACCATTGTAAAGTTGGGGTGCTTGGGTGGCTCAGTCGGTTGAGCATCCAACTCTTGATTTTGGCTTAGGTCATGACCTCAGGTTTGTGGGATCAAGTCCTGCACGGGGCTCTGCACTCAGCAGGGAGTCTGCTCAAGATTCTGTCTCTCTCCCTCTCCCTCTGCCCCTCCCCTACTGTACTCTCTCTCTCTCTCTCCAGAATAAATAAATAATCTTTTTTAAAAATAAAATTGTTGTAAAAGAAAATCATGTCTAGAAAAATAAGGAGATGTATACACCACCACTTTATCAGTGCTTATCTTTGCAGAGCAGAGCAATAGATGATTAATTTCCTACTTTGTGCTAAGCTCTATTTTCCAAATTTCTTTGATGCGAATCTATAACAAAGGATTTCTTCTGTGAGAACGTTAGAATTAGCAAAATATGTCTGTTAGGTTTACAATGTTTTTTAGTAAATAGTTTCGTTTTCACTAGAACACTGATTTTCATGCTGCCAGGTACCAGACGGTTCCACAAAGGATTTCGGGAAATAACATTGGGGACTAATGACAAGAGCCCTCACAGTGGCCAGTGCAACAGTCCTGTCGGACCTCTCCTCAGTGCTGATGAAATCTTAGTTTAAGAAACATCGCTTAGGAGGATTCTAAAATTTCTTACCCTCTGCTGCCTTCAAAGAGTGGTTACTGTATCCATGGCTGAGGAGCGAAGCACAATGTGTGCTTTGGGGACCACGGGGAGAACTAAAAGGTACAGATTCTCCTTAAGGCGACACTTACGATAATAATTATTTCTTGAGTTCCTGGCATTTGGTGCCTAATAAGTATTGCGTAAATGAAGAGATGCTAGGGCCAGGAAAAATTATTTGAAAATATTGAGCAGTGAAATCACTAATTTCTAAATACTCAGCATAATCCCTTCTTCCAATTTTATTTGGTGGAGGACAGAACGACTCTCATGCACTCTGCTTTTTCTGGACTCATTCCTGGGCCTCCTGACCACCCAAGTATGCAGAGTCATCCCACATTGATCCCAGTTGTCACCGATGAGAAGCACTTTCTCTTCTGTTGACCTTCTAGCCCCTGGTGATTCTGTCTCCTGAACAGATGGAAAGTACCCAGGAAATAGCATAACTGAAAAATTCACATTTTCAGCCTCAAAGCAAAACCCCAAAGGAAAAAAAAAGAAAAGCCTAAAGGAATTTAAGGTCCCAAGTTATTCAGGTCAGAAGCTAAACTGAACTGGCCTACCCCACATTCTTCAAATAGGTAAAGACTGGAGGCTGCCAGATCCTGAACAAGTGTGTTTTAAAAAGAGCATATCCAAGGGTACCCCAGTGTCTGCTCTGCTTTGAAGACAAACGGCGCCCATAATTAGAAACAGCTTTATTCACATGCCAGATGTCCATGCTTCCCTTGCAATTATTTTCAGAAACATCATAAAGATCCATTAGCAACAGTGTGAAATGCCCTTTAAAAAAAAAAAATCTGTTCATCCTTATGAGTTCGGTCTGATATGAAGATTGCAATCTGCTTATTCCTAAGAGTTGGGTTTTGTTTTTTGGGTTTTTTTGGCAGGATGACTACGTGTTTGACTTGAACTTTTACCACCAGACATACTATCACATATTTGGTTTAATCACAAAGAGCAGTCTTACAAAACTTTTAACCGAATGTCTTCGTATATCGCACACATGAGCGCATGTGCGCATGCACACAAACACAAATGCGTGCAGGCGCATGCACACACACACCACATTAGTACACCCTGAGCATTCCCTAAACATAATAAGAATAACCGAAAGTTTTTGGAAGCTTCCACAACCGAAGTTATGGGAGGGTCCATATCATGAAGTAACAGTTCTTCTGAACTCTGCACTGGTCAGACCACTTGGAAATATACTACTAAGTTCTAGAAACCACATTTGGCCAATTCAAGAAACCCCAGAAACTGGGAATAGCACAACCACTATGGATTCCAGACTTCTTTGGGGCAGGGTCTGTGTCGTGTCCTGTCTGGCCCCTGGCACAGTGCCTTATACGTAGAACATGATCAAAACTGTTGAAGGTGCCTGGCTGGCTCAGTCGATGGAGCATGTGACCCTTGGTCTTGGGGTGTGAGCTCAAGCCCCACATTAGGCATAGAGGTTACTTAAAAATAAGTAAATAAATAAATATTTGTTGAATGAATGAGTAATGAATCTATACTTAAAGCATAATTGTCGAAGAAGTACATATATTTAACCTGGGAAATAAAAGGTATAGAGGATGTGACATCTCATTTCAAAGACTTGAAGGGTTATCATAAAGAACAAAGCAGAGATTGATTCCCTTTTGTTCTTTGGACCAGAATTAGGGTTACTTAGTGAAAACTACAGAGTCCATATCATTATTGTTCTGTGTATCTACGTTGGAGAACCAAGGGATGCTTGGGTACGTTCCAGGTGCTCAATTTTAGTTTAAATATTATAGAGATATAGAAAAAGAAATTTGGGCTTGTGGACAAATTAATTTCTTCAAGAAATCTTTATTGTGTGTGGTGCCAGATGACACTGAGAGCAAGGTGGGTAGCTAACAATAAAAGGCAGGACTTCTTCCCTTTCGAAACGTGTCTATTCAGGAATGCAGAGGAGTAAACAGGTGATCACAGTATACATGGGGGAGGAGGGCTCTGATGGAACCTGTGGCAGCCCTGGGTGCTCAGGAATCCCTGCAGGCTTAGATCAAGTGATAATGTAGGAGATGGGTAGGGTGATTCAGCATGCCTAAAAGCCCCAGGCATGAGAGAAGGATACTTTGGAGAGCCTTCCGCCACTGAACCCTGAATCTTTAAGCCAACCACACTTGCCACTTCCAGTTCTACTCACTCTTGGCCTGGGGAACCTTCTCCTATTTCAGTCCTACAGATCAGCCTTGATGGCTGACTTTTGCTTTTCAGGTTCTGATTCCCATTGCTGAGGCTTATTTTGAGATTCAGGATCTGTCTCCTTCCTGGTCTATCTCTGAGGGAGTCAGGCCTCTGGCAGAGGAACTCTCCAAGTAGAGAGGGAACTTGGGATACCTGATCTCAGCCAAGAAGATCGCTACACCAGGGCCGGAGATAACATGCTGGAACCAAGAGCCAAGCTTCAGTAAAGCTACACTCAACCCAACCCGACCGACATCTGAAAAGCAGCAGGACGATGGAAATGTTCTGGAATTAGATCATGGTGATGCTTACACAGCCTTGTGAATACACCAGAAATCACTGAAGCATACACCTTAAATGGGTGAATTTTATGGTATATGAACTATATCACAAGAATGATGATTTTTTAAAAAGCAGTAAGAGATGGTTGCTGGAGGAAGCTGAGCATCATCTCTGGTTAAACTTCCTGCTTTCCCTGTATTTACTGGAAAGGGAAGTATTTGTCCCCAGACGCAATACTTTTGCCATCTTTAGAAATTCCTGACAACCTACAGCCCTTTTACGGCATGAAAAAAATTGGATTAGTGCTGACTCTATACACAGTGTATTAATTAATAACTAAATAATGACATGTTGTCAGATTCATGATTTATCCTTGTAAGCATGCTTTCATATTTGTCATCATGGGTGGCACTGAGCAGTGGAAAAGCATCTGGGGAGGCCCTGATTTTGCCATTAGCCAAGCCCTGGTTGGGGGGCAGGTGTCCTAGAACCTCTGGTTCTCTGTCTCCTTATCGCTGACATAAGGGGTTAGACTCATTCGGCCCAGTTTGTCCTCATGATTCCGTGACTCTCTGACCTTCAAAATCTTCAGAACCCTAGAGGTTTTTGTCCATATTTTACCCATGAAGAAACTAAGGACCAGGACTAATTAGTGTTTGAATCAGGACCAGAAGTGAGTTCACCTGAGTTCTAGTCCAATATTTCTTATAGCAGGAGAGAAATGTTGATCCTTCATCCCAAGAATTTTCCATCTAAGGTTATTCAGTTGGTGAGCATTGGAGGCAAGATCGTAGGCTCTGGGGAGAGTAAGCAAGGCAGGCAGGAACATCCGGAAGGGCCGGTGAGACCTGGGTCATGACCACCGTGGAGGAGGTAAGTCACCAGAGGTTCTTTGCTGAGGAATCTGCATCCCCAGGAGCAGAAGGAAAGTGGGAGTTGCCAGGAAACCCTGAGTTTTCCAATTTGGCAAGCAGTACACAACTGAGTTTTCAAAGGAAATTGCTCAGCTCTTTGGAAATTTTATGCGGTATAAATATGGCCTTGGATTCTATATATGTGCTTAGCAAAAGGCAGAAACAGTGTTGGAACCTCTGCATTTGGAAGATCTGCTAGCATTATTATTATAATTACTTTCAGTAGAACTGTATAATACAAAATTGTATTCCTAAAAGCAATTTAATTTTCTGATCTTTGTAACTTCTTGGTAACAAGCAAAACCCAAGCAGAGGGAAAGTGGAGTGGAAAAAGCAGTTTATTCTGAATCAAAAAAGTTGGTCATGAGCTGGCTTCTAGCTATCTGACTATGTGTCCTTAGACGATTCACTTGGTCTCTCAGATCTTCAACTTCCTCATCTGCAAATAAAGGAGTTTGAGGAAATTATCTTTAAAGTCCAGCTTTAACGAATGCTCCAGAATCCTATGATCAGATACCATATTCTTGACCACATTCTTCTCCCTAAATCTTGGGATTTCAGTCTCCTCCAGCCTGTACACATCACCCTCACTCTCTTTGCCCTAGGAACAGGAAGGCCAGCACTGTCTGGTGCCACTTCTAAGAGCTAGCTATAGCAAGTGACACCTAGTGGGTCTCCCATGACTGTCTGCACTGCTTGGAAAAGTAACCTTGGAGGAACATATTGAGCCTGACCTTGGCTAGAAAGCCAGTATAGTGCATAGGCTCTGGAGTCAGGGGCGAACTCTGGGGCGAACCCTGAGTCTGCCACATACTAGTGACCTTGGGCAAGCAAGTTCACCATGCCTGATACCTAGGGAGCACTCAGTGAAGGTCAGCTGTGTAGGACAGCACAACCTTATAAAACCATAAGAGATGGTAAATGTCACACAGGCAGGATTTCTAAGAGGAAATGCCATCCCTCTTTTCTCCCACATCTCTGGCAAAGTTGTTACTGAAAGGTAACAGGCCCAGCCAGTCATGGACCAGAGGGAAGTGATCTCCATCCAAAAGGAAGAGCATTTGACTTAACATTTGAATGAGTTGCTTAAATTCTTATGAAGGAGTAGTGTGAGAGAAAAGGCAAAGAAAGAGAGGGGATGGGTGAGGACCGAAGGAACAAGAGAAGAGGAGGTGGTGCCTGAGGTTAATGTGATAATTGCTATTTTATGATAAAATGCATTTCTTTTTTTTCTTAAGATTTTATTTATTTATTTGAGAGAGAGAGAGAGAATGAGAGATAGAGAACACGAGAGGGAAGAGGGTCAGAGGGAGAAGCAGACTCCCTGCTGAGCAGGGAGCCCGATGTGGGACTCGATTCCGGGACTCCGGGATCATGACCAGAACCGAAGGCAGTCGCTTAGCCAACTGAGCCACCCAGGCACCCGATAAAATGCATTTCTAAGCAGCTTCTAACCATTTTATCAAGAAGGAGGAAAGAATTAGCTAACTTATGTTCCACTTACAGAAATGCATGTGTATTTTCTCTGAGTTTGTTTAAAAATTAGGCATTGCATGTTTTTAAATATATGGATATAGGGGCACCTGGGTGGCTCAGTCGGTTAAGCGACTGCCTTCGGCTCAGATCATGATCCTGGAGTCCCGGGATTGAGTCCCACATCGGGCTCCCTGCTCAGCGGGAAGTCTGCTTCTCCCTCTGACCCTCTTCCCTCTCCTGCTTTCTATCTCTCATTCTCTCTCTCTCTCTAATAAATAAATAAAATCTTAAAAAAAAATAAATATATGGATATATTCTGGGCATGCACATTCCATCCAATATCATCTTGCTGCCTCTCTTCCTTGTATCCTTGCTTTTCTTACCAGCTTCAGGCTCAGAGCAGATACCACACCTGGTGGTTTGACACCAGCTGCTGGTGACCACACATGAACGTGTCAACTGTTGTGGAACAGCAGAGCAACTCAGAGTCTAAGACTAGTCCAGGCAGGCGGGCAGCTGCCACAATCTGATGCATTAAAGCCACAAGTGGCTAAAACATGAGCTCTGGTTCCAGATGTCCTTGGTTCACATTTTGACTCCATCATTTCCTAGATGTGTGACCTATGGCAATTACTTCCTTTTCTTTTGTCTATTCCTTTTTTCTTTTAATCTATCTAGAGCTCAGGTTGAAATCTACCAAACTAGGGGCACCTGGGTGGCTCAGTCGGTTAAGCATCTGCCTTCGGCTCAGGTGATGATCGAGCCCTGCTTCCTGCTCAGTGGGGAGTCTGTTTCTCCCTCTCTCTCTGCTGCTCTCCCTGCTTGTGCTCTCTCGCTCGCTCTTTCTCTCTCTCTCTCTCAAATAAATAAATGAAATCTTAAAAAAAAAAGCAAAGTAAAACATTGAATGACACCCATGGAAGAACCACTAACCCAATTTTTTTTCAAAAAATTTTCATTGTAGTAAAATACATATAACCTAAAAGTTACCATCTTAACCATTTAAGCGTATGGTTCAGTGGTAGTAAGTACATTCATACTGTTGTGTAGCCATCACCACTATCCATCTCCAGAGCCCCTCATCTTGCAAAACTGAAACCCTATGCCCATGAAACAATAACTCCCTATTATCTCTCCCCACCCCCCCGCCCCAACCTCTGGCAACAACCATTCTTTCTGTCTCCATGATTTTGACTATTTTAATTACCTCATATAAGTGGAATCATACACTATTTGTGTCTTTGTGATTGGCTTATTTCACTCAATGTCCTAAAGTCTCATCCATGTTATAGCATGCATCAGAATTTCTTTCCTTTTTAAGGCTGAATAATATTCCATTTTATGTATCTACCATATTTTGCTTATTCGTTCATCCATCAATGGACACTTAGGTTGCTTCCAATGCTGCTATGAATGTGGGTGTACAAATATCTCTTCAAGACTCTACTTTCAATTCTTTGGAGTATAGATCGAGAAGGGGAAATTGCTGGATCACACGGTAACTCTATTTTTAACTTTTTGAGGAACTACCACACTGTTGTCTTCAGTGGCCAATCCAGTTATTATTACCCTGTCCATCATTACCATGTTTTCACAACATACTTATAAAAATTAGAGCCACCATTTATCATACCAAACAGTGTGCTTTTAAAGATGTATCTGAAATAACAGTGCACTGTTTAGACTTGAGTCCTCTTAAACAGCTTGATACCATGTGGAGTCAGGTGTTCTCTGGGCCAAATCATTTCCCTGCCAAACACTGCAATATGCCTAGCCCTCTCATTATATGAGGTTCCCATATGATTTCTCCACCTTCTCTCTAAGATTCAGAATGTTTGTATATAGAGACCATCAGGATCCAACCAAATCACCTGAGAAATAGGCAACAGACAGCTAGTATTACTTTCAAATTACAGACTGAGAAGCTGAGATACACAGAAAGAAATAAAGCTGTTCTGCAATTTGGAAAACCATGTGCAATGCTATAAAAATGTCTCACCGGACTCTTGACCACATAAATTATTATTTTTATTGCCCTCTCCCTAGATGAGATACAGATTAGTTTGAGAGAGTTGTTTATAGTTTGGCAAGCTATTAAGTAAAAGAACCTAATTTCAATTCTCCATTCTGGTGAGTGGTAGGAATAAAGGGAATTTAGGGAAAGAAGAAATGATAAGCATGGGAAGGAAATGTTACACCTAAAAGTTTTGTTTAGAAGCCTACTGGATAGTCCGTGCATTTAATTTATCCAAGCATGGGTGTGGGGTCAGGTGGAATGGGTTGAATTCCTAAGCTGCTATTACGCTAATGTTAGTTCTCACAACCCCCTTTCCACAGTAAGCCTGGGACTGACGTAACAGTTTAATGAGTTAATGCGTGACTAGGGTGTCACAAAGAAGAGGTCACAGAAGCAGAGGAAAGAAAAACAGCTAATTTCTTCCATCTTTCTCAATGTTTCTTGCTCTCTCTCTGTTGTTCTCATCCATTTTTCATGCCATCCCATTTCCTCTTTCTTCCCTTTCATTTCCTCATTTTGGGACAGTGAGAGGTCACAGTCGTGCTGCCAACAGTTGCAACACTCCCAGCGGTCATGGCAGCCACGAAGCTCGACCCTGTCTCGCAGCCTTGAGGGAGTGTGTGTCTGGAACTGTGCAGGGGGCCCGTACTTGTCCTGTAGATCCTTCGTTTTAATTTTGTTCACAATGCCTTTTGTCAAAGATCATTGAAAATTTAAGGGTGCAAAGTCTAATCAAGTCAGTCTTTTCTTTATGGCTTCCAGGTTTGTGTCTTAACTTAGGAAGACCTTCTCAATACTAAGATTATATAGTTAAGCAGATATATCATATTTCTGTAAACAGAAATTTCAGCAAACTGACACACTGGAAACAGGGCTATCTCATCACATCTGCATGTGTGGATATTGTGCATGTGCTTGGACTCTAAGATTTAGTCTCCCAAAAAAAGTGCCCAGAGTTATCTTTCCTCCTGGCTCCTTTACTCACTCCCTGCCCTCAGCTCCCACCCCATTTCATCTTAGGGTAAGGGAACATTCAGTTGCTACAACCATAAACTCACTCAGACTGACTTAAGTAAATGGGAATTGCTTGTCCGTTTGTAAGGGAATATTATGAAACCTGATTTTGAGAATTATTCCTGTGGCACTGAAGAGATAGTGTTCCCAGGCAGCTACCCTTCTTCTTTTCTCTCATTTTTGTTTGTCCCTGAGCATTTGCCCCATTCTTCTCTTTACTCCAGCTTCCTTCATTTACACATGACTTAAGATGGCTACCCGCCCCCCTCACACCTAGAGCCACAGGTCTTATGGGTTCAGCACCTCTAGACAACTAACAGCTTCCAGGCTTTTTGTATCCCAACTCCAAGATCAAGCCATCTGATTGGTTTAAGGCAGGTCAGATGTCCATGCCTGGTCCAATTACTGATGGCGAGGGGCATCAGTCATGTGGTTGCCCCTTAGAAACAGTGGGCTAGGTAAGCTTCTAGAAGAAGGGAGTGTGGCAGGGAGGAAATGACTGCTGTAACTAGTCTAGTTCCCACATCCATATTGCTCTGTGACTTCTGTTCCCCTTCAAGTCTGTCCTTGATGTTGTCTCTGACTGGATTTTGTTTCTACCCATGATAGGATTTATACCAGATCCAGGATCTTTTCAGGATGCACTGTGGTCCCCTTGACCAGGGGAAGCTCTGATCTACCATTGCATCCTCCTGGGAGTTGGGGTCGGGGGGACTAAAAAACCCTGCGCTATAGATGGAGAAAGATGAGTAATTCCAGCAGCTCTGGCCCTGGGCACCTCTGACAACTGTCTCACCACCACGCAGGCCACCCAATGGGGGTGGGTGTTGGAAGAGTGTAGAAAGGCTACTTCAGTCCATTTCTATTTCTTCTTTCTTTTGCACATTACTCTTGTTACATGGCTGGTGGCGTGTGGTGGTGGCAACGAGCAGAAAAAGATGAATTTAAGAGGTGCTTCTAGAATTCTCTTCATAGAGTCAATATAGTCTTAATAAGTTTTCTTCTGAGAAATCTTTTCCATTTTTTTGCAACCAGACTAAGGATTTGGTATAAATGGAAGGAGAGGATATGGTGGAACTGTAATCAGTTACACAGCTTTCATGATGCTGTATTTCTTTATCTATAAAAGAGGGAACTCTCTGCTTGGTGATAGAAGATCTTTTGAGATCCCACTAACTCCAAAATGATGTTGTTATATTAGTATTATTTACAACTTACAAATAATTTATTCAATGTGCCACTTTTTAAGCACACCAAAGAATATTCATTGCTGAAATGTGCTTTGGAAAAAAATCGAGGGCTAATATTGAGACAAAATACATATGGAAATTTTGTTAAAATGTCTTTCTCCTCCACTTTGCCTGTTTTTAACCAACCACCTTCCTCCAGAATATTCCTCCAGAGTATAAAATGCTTCATCAGCACGAGAGAAGAGCAAATGTTTGTAGTGATTCTCCATATGGAGGCTGTTATATAATCACCACAAGGCACAGTTGGGTTTGAAAACCTCGTCCCACACCAGTTTTAAGCACTGACCCAGATTCTGTGGCTAACACAGGAATTGGCACTGATGAGTTTGGAAAAATCAATCATCCTCTTCTAACACATGGTTCTTTTGGGAAAATATGATAGGATAGTGACAGTTAACCTGCAATAATTTGTAGAAACTCAAGGTTCAGGCGTGGCAAATATGCAGGAGCTTAGGAGGGTTTAAGGTTATCTGGTATCTTCTGAGCCACTGTGGGTGGAAATAGTTTGCAGTTTTGTCGTTTGGGCCACCTCTGATTGAAGGTGCAGGCCCATTCCATGGAAGTTCTGAATCACATAGGCCCGAATATAATCACAGCTGCATCCACGTCAAAGTGACTGGTAATAGGCTTACCAGTATTGGTAACTGGATTCATTATACATGAAACACAAACATGAATCACTTATTCTTTTTCTTTTTCTTTTTATTTTAGAGTGGCCTCCAAATAGTCAAGATTTCCTACTGTAAGAACCTTCCATTCTAACTCCACGGAATGTGCAAGATGAAGACGCCGATGCCCAGAACACTAAAGGCTTATGACATCTCCATCGACTGCCCTGGTTTTGCTCATCAGAATCCACAGGGAGAGATGGCCTCCCTTTCCCATTGCTGCCAGGGGCATTGGCTGAAAGCAAAGATAATCTCTGGCCCTCAGAAAAAACTGCCCTTACTCTGAAGCAGGGGCCAGCAGTCTCTGTAAAGGGCCAAGTCCTAAATATTTTTTGCCTTTGCAGGGCTTTCAGTCTCTGTGACTTAACTCTGCCATTTGCAAGCAGTCATTAGACAAAATATTTATATGAATGGGCATGGTCAGACTTGGCCCGCGACCCACAGGCTGCAGTTCGCCAGCCCCTACAAGAGACAAACCCTTTATGAAACAGAGTTCTATGCTTGAAAATTGGTGCAGAAAATAAGGGAAGGCAAACTTTACACAGCTGATATCATGTCCCTCCTAAATGACTTGTGTCACTGTGGGTCCCCAGGAAGGTCTTGGGCACGAGCCACATGTTGGCCTTGGGCAGAGAGGGCTATTGGAGTGGGAGTCAGAGGAGGGGTACATTGTGCCCCTCAGAGCCTCACCCTCCAGACTGTGGCCTTGGTCTCCTAAGTCCGCCGACTAGAAGCACAGGAGCCACAAAGACCCTGCCAGGCTATGGCCCCTGGGTCTGGGGTGGGCATGCACTGCGGACGTTTAGCTTGGGTCTGGTACAGAGGCAAGAGTGCTAAGTGACACTCAGTCAACACCTTTCAAATATCATGTCTCTTACTTGTGTTACCAGATGTGTATCATCGTCCTTTCTTAAAGAGAAACAATATGAGCCTTTTCCTGCCAGCTCAGGCTGTATCAGACACCAGTTTTCAAAGTATGATCTTGACCTTACTGTAAGCGGACAGCTGTGCCCTTTTGTGTCTCTTCTTCAAACTGCCTGACCCTGGCTCTGCCCCACAGTGACCTAAGCTCTCCTGAGCACTTGTATGCAGGAAGACTATCATCTGTCCACCTGGCCCCACCAAGGACCCATGCTGCCTCTCTTCTTCCTACATGGGCTGGGGGAATACCCCCTGTTTGGGACCTCTCACATTCCCACTCAGTTCAGAAAAGCCACAAAATAGCAAGTATGTGGGCCAGGTTGACATGGATCCTTTCAGAGAACGTCCTGGAAGCTTCCATGTTTCAAAACATTTTCAGCAAGTTTTCACTGAATCTTTTAATTATTGCCACAGGGAAGCCCCTAAAACTAAAGCTGGGGTTAAGGAGCCTAGACAGAGGCTTCTCTCAATGTGTGTTCTTTTCCAAACAGACCGAAGGAACAGAACCCTGGGCAGGTACTATATGAACGATGCCCAGAGAGGCAATAAAAAGAGTGAACCTCTATAGTATTAGTGGAGGATGAAAGAGGTTGGAAATTCCCTGTAAATTCATTTTTTTAAGGCTCATTATTTACTTTTAAAGGACAGTTTGTGCAGGACAGGACAGGAACGTACTGACCTATCCTTCTTCTGGCTGGCTGCCTTCCTGATGACTGTAGATATGAACGCCCCCAGCGGGGTACTGGTAAGCCACCCAGTGGAAGCACAAATTGGAAAATACAAAAAAAATGAGCTTCCTCAAGCCCTGGAATTCACCAGCATCATGAATATGTAAGATGCAATAGTTCATTAATAGGCTCCGAGACATTGCAGATGCTGAGCGTGGGGGGTGTGGGTGAGCACCATTGACGTAAAAGTTAGCATGGGCAGTACACTTTGCCAAACTCCGGGGGCCCGCCTGGTTTATGGTACACATGGTGGGGCTTGCAATGGGGCTGGGCAGAGGCCAGGGAGAGCTCAGTGACCTGGAGTTGGGGAGAACAAGACAAAACTGAACAGATGCCTCAGAATTCAGGATGCAGAGCCATGTGTTTGAGAAATGTGAGTCTGTGTTGTGAGTCCTCTCCAGCTGAGGTCCTGGGGTCCCCACAGAAGCAGGGTGATGTCAGCAAAGAGGGGCCAGGAATGCCAATCTGACTACAAAATTTAACAGATGCTCATAGGCCAAGGGTTTCAAGGTTTCAGGCAGTGGGGCTAAAGGCAATGCAGTTCACTACAGCACTGAGTTCCAGTGCCTTGTTCTGGGACCCACAGACCATGAGACTTCCCTGAGGTCCTTCATATGGTGCAAGTGTCAAGCCTCTTCTGAAGACCTGCCTTTTCATGCATTCTCCTGTCCATTCTCTTGGTTTTCAAGGCAACAGAAGTTTATAGGTGAACTTTTTTAGAAGTATAGCATTTATACAAGCAGATGTTCATATTCTCTTGTGTCATATCAAGAAGCTAGAAGAGATCAGAGATTACTGGATGGTGGTGGTGGTGGTGCTGGTGGTGGTGGTGGTTCAGAATATGCCCTTAAAGCTGTCACAGATCTGACACCCAAGAAACATTGGGAGGCAAAAGAGAGGTAGATTCCAGAGTTCAGGCTTTGCAGTCTTCCTACTGGAGGTCTGATGGCCTTTCCTCTTTCTACTCCCCAGGATATGGCAGAAGAGCCCCTTCCATGTTGCCCCAGTCCTAATTTAATTGGATCTGATTAACCACAGTGCAATGACACAGCAATGGGGCTGTCAGAGGCCCAGGATAGGCTTTGCTCTCTCTCTCTCATCATGCTGCAGATTTTTGCTATTGTTCCTGACAGGGATTCCAGAGAGCTCTTCTGCTGGCCTTTCCAATTCTCCAATGAGGTCCCTTATCTAATGGGTCTGAGGAAGTGGGAGGCAAGAGGGCTTCTTCCGGGAATCTTGTTTTCTTCAGAGTTGATGGACTAACCTCTTCCATGGAGTTAGTTACAGGCAAATTCACAATTGCACTCAACGTTGTGAATACCTATAGAGGTGAGTAGCTCAAAAATAGCCACTCTTCTGGGGCGCCTGGGTGGCTCAGTTGGTTAAGTGTCTGTCTTCAGCTCAGGTCATGATCCCAGGGTCCTGGGATTAAGCCCCACGCCGGATGGGGAGCCTGCTTCTCCCTCTCCCTCTGCTGCTCCCCCTGCTTCTGCTTGCTCTCTCTCTCTCTCTCTATCAAATAAATAAATAAATAATCTTAAAAAAAATAGCCATTCTTCTGGGCTATAGGCTTTTGAAGGAAAGAGATGATGGAAAAAAACATGGATTAGCACAAAGTAGCGAAGATACTCTGCCTTGAGGTCAAACACACTTATACTTAAAGCTGGTTCTGGTACTTGTAGAAGTGACCTAATGCTAATGAACCCCACAGAGAGTCAGTATGCTCATTGATAAAAATAATGCATGCTTCTGAGTTGCCATGAAGTCTTACTAGAAAGTGCCCGGCAGGCACTGCTGTAGGAAGTGCTCAGTGCAAAGCAGCTGTTGGCGGCTCAATTTTCATTCAGTTTAGGCACTCATCTAGAACTGAGGGCCACTGGGGCTATTCAGTTGCTCTGTGAGCAAAAGATAAGTTGTTTCTCAGGAGTGTTTTAAATTTCTAAATTAAATACTTGGGGTGTGGGAGGCTACCACTTGTGTTTAATTTTCTTGTTTTGTATGAAACTAAAAACTAAAAAATCAGCTCTTTTGTTTGTGGCAGGATTTCATCTCCAATTTGTTTTTAAAATGCTCTTTGTAACATGGACATGGCCAAATAGGTTTTCCTTGTTTTCAAAAAAGTAAAAGATAAAAGCACTCTTTTTCGTTTGAGACCAATCATATTGGAACTTTGGGGCATGTAAATTATTTTTTTCAGAAATGTGGATTTAGGGTGGGAGGAAGGTGGGGAAAGAAAGGGTTCAGTGAAAATCTATTTGTCCCCTGGTGGCTCCCTGGAGATGGGCCCCAGCATGTCTGCGACATAGTAACTCACTGACTTCCTCTCTCCTTAGCTTTTGTGATTCACAGTAAGGAGTCATCCTAAATTATTCTTCATGAGGACTCTGGACATTCTTCCTTTCCTTCCCTTCCCTTCATTTCCATTTCCTCCCTCCCCTCCTCTTTCCTTCCCTTCCCTTCCCTCTTTCCCTCTTTCCTTCCTCCCTTCCTTCCTTTTTTCCTCCCTTCCTTCCTCCCTTCCATCCTCCCTTCCTTCCTTCTTTTCCTTCCTTCCTCCCTTCCTCCCTCCCGTCCTTCTTCCTTCCCTTCCTTCCTCTCTTCCTTCCTTTTTTTCCTTCCTTCCTTCTTTCCTCCCTCCCTTCCTTCCTTTTTTCCTTCCTTCCTCCCTCCCTTCCTCCCTCCCTCCCTTCCTCCCTCCCTTCCTTCCTTCCTTCCTCCCTCCCTTCCTCCCTTCCATCCTCCCTTCCTTCCTTCTTTTCCTTCCTTCCTCCCTTCCTTCCTCCCTCCCTTCCTTCCTCCCTCCCTTCCTCCCTCCCTTCCTTTTTTCCTTCCTCCCTCCCTTCCTCCCTTCCTTCCTCCCTTCCTCCCTCCCTTCCTCCCTCCCTTTTTTCCTTCCTCCCTCCCTTCCTCCCTTCCTTCCTTTTTTCCTCCCTCCCTTCCTTCCTCCCTCCCTTCCTTTTTTCCTTCCTCCCTCCCTTCCTCCCTTCCTTCCTTTTTTCCTTCCTTCCTTCCTCCCTTCTTCCCTCCCTTCCTCCCTCCCTTTTTTCCTTCCTCCCTCCCTTCCTCCCTTCCTCCCTTCCATCCTCCCTTCCTTCCTTCTTTTCCTTCCTTCCTCCCTTCCTTCCTCCCTCCCTTCCTTCTTTTCCTTCCTTCCTTCCTCCCTCCTTTCCTTCCTCCCTCCCTTCCTCCCTCCCTTCTTTTCCTTCCTTCCTTCCTCCCTCCCTCCCTTCCTCCCTCCCTTCCTCCGTCCCTTCCTCCCTCCCTTCCTCCTTTCCTTCCTCCCTCCCTTCCTCCCTTCCTTCCTTTTTTCCTTCCTTCCTTCCTCCCTCCCTTCCTCCCTCCCTTTTTTCCTTCCTCCCTTCCTTCCTCCCTTCCTTCTTCCCTCCCTTCCTCCCTCCCTTCCTCCCTCCCTTCCTTCCTTCCTTCCTTTTTACAGATACTGTGGCCACAGATGCTAGCTTATCTGCCCTTTTCTTGTACACTAAACACATATTATGAGAGACTGTGTTCAGGTTTTGCCCCCATCTCTACCCCTCTTTACAGCAAAACTCCTTGCCTTAGCTTGGGCTGCTATAACAAATTCCATCAAGTGGGTGGCTTATGAACAACAGACATTTATTTCTCACAGTTCTGGAGGCTGGAAGTCTGAGGCCAGGACACCAGCACAGTCAGGGTCTGGTCAGGGTGCTCTTCCGGGTTGCAGACTGCCGACTTCTCCTGTCCTCACACGACAGAGAGCGGGGGAAGAAGCAAACTCTCTTGTGAATCGTAAGGGCACTCATCCCATTCATGAGGGCACAACCCTCATGACCTCATCTGATCCTAACCTCCCAAGGGCCCCACTTTCTAATACCATCACATGGTGGGGGAGAGCGTTTCCACATATGAATTTCAGGGGAAAACAGACATTCAGCCCACAACACTTCTGTTGTCTATAATTGCTATCTTTAATTCCTCTCCTGTGTGGGGCTTTGAGGGTTGTGGGGAAAGCCTGGTCTTTTCCAAGACCTATCTGTGGTGCCTTTAGCAAAAAGAAGCATGGGGTCCTTGGACACGAGGACCCCTATGTCACAGGGCATGCTCATCTGGGTGACAAGCCTTTAGACTCCCTCAGTTCACTCTTATGGAAGGTGAAGATGTGCGTTTTAGGTCTCCAAATTTACTGGCCCTCGGCTTTAAGCAGTGGCCGATTCACCATCTACACAGAGGGGAGAGTCATCAGAGACAAAAGGCAGATCGTTGCCTGAGCCCTGGTGCCTGCACACTCATGATTCTTTCTCCCTCCTTCTGGATCTCCCTTCTTCCTGGCTATTGGGTCACTACCCTTGCATCTGGCCTGGTGTCTGTTTCTTCTTTAAGTTCTCACAGATCTGCTTCATGTATTTTGAAGCTCTGTTATCAGGAGCATATACCTATAGAGTTGTTATATCTTCTTGATTAATCGACTCCTTTATCATTATAAAATGCCCTTTAAAAAAATGTGGTAATACTCCTTGGCTTTACCAAACTTCAATCTCTGACTCCTCATCTCATCTCAGCAAGATGGCAGAGCTCTGTTTGGGCTGTCCCTCCCTTTGCAGCAAACTGCAAACTGCCTCCAGACAGGAAGCGGGGGTTCTCTTGATTTGTTCTCTAATCACTGCAAATTGTGCCTGCTGCCCAACGTTTGAACTTTGTTTCATATATTTCATATAGTCATCCCATATTCTAATAAGTAAGGCCGGAAGTGAGTATCTATTTTTCTTTTACTAGGTAAATAAAGTTTTTCATACTTACTGATGTGACTCGTATTTTTGGACCCAACTTTGTCATATTATGTTGTCATTGCTATGAACATTGTGTCATATTTACTGAGTTCATTATTTTACTTGGCATACTTTCTTTACTTTTTGGGAAAATTTCTTTTGGTATTAAGAAAAAATTTTTATTTTTTTTCTAGTGATTACCTTTATAGTGTTTTTAATTGCTTTTATTTTAAAATTATTGATTTTATTTTTCAAAAATAAAATTTTTATTTTATTAAAAAATTAAAGCAATTTTTAAAAATTTAAATTGAGCTCAGCACTCAGCACAGCTTGAGATTCTTTTTCTTTCTTCCTCTCCCCCACCTCTGCCGCTCCCCCAATAAATAAATAAATAAAATCTTTTAAGAAATAAAAATAAAAAATACATCCTTTCTATTCCATCAGAATATACGTTTATATACCATTCTTATACCTATGTCTCTAACCTTGTATTAGCCCTTGCTCTACAATTAAATATGTGAAAAGGACCTTCAGTCCTTTTGCTGAAACATCCCCAGTAATCTCTTGGCTAAATGAAGTTCATTCTCTTATAGATTCCTCAGGAAGGGCACATGTGCACAGTATTCCAGAGTTCTTGCATCTTGGACCCGTTTTTCTACCTCCTTGACACTTGAAGAACAGCTTGGCTGGTTATCAAGTTTCTTGAAAATGCTGCTCCATTTTTGTTTTGCTTGACATGTTGTTTTTGAGAAATCTGATGCCAGTCTAATCCTCTCCTTTTCAGCGATTTCACGTCTCTGTCATGATGCTCTATGGATTATTTTTTTTTCTCCTAAAACCCAAGCAGTTTTGCTAGAATGTATTTCTGGGATGATCACTTCAGGTCAATTTTACCAAGTGGACCCTTTCACTGAGTGGATTTAGTATGTGATTTATTTCTGGAGAGTTTTCTTGGACTATAATTTTAAACATTCGTTCGGTTCCATTGTTTTGATATTCTTCTTCAGGAACTCTAATTGGACTCATTTTGCCTAACTTCCATTTCATTTGCTTTCCTCTGACCCTTTTTACTTCTTCCTTTATCTCACTTTTACTCTCTTGGTTGTTTTCCTGCTTTTTTAGTAATGCCTTTTATTAAATTTCTCTTTAAATGTGCTCTTCCTTGAGCTTTGTAGTTTACTTTTCATTTCTGGTAAGACTTGTTTTTCTTTTTCTTTTATCTTTCCTAACTTCAACAACTGTGATTTCATTTCTTCTGCTTTGCTTTTTTGGTACATTTGTGTGGTTAGGTTTTATATTTTTTTATTCAAAATGTGTTTTTCAAATAATTTTTCTTTAAAGGTAGTTAATTTTTATTAGAGTATTTTGGTATAATTTTCCTCTTTAACGGGGGCTGGGGGAGGGGTATTTTTTCCAGCTGAACTACTTTGATTTGCATTTTTTTAAAACAACAATTTTGTTTGGATATGATCTCTTTTTTCCTATTTATGTTCTTTCTGTGGAGAGGATTTCTAGAGTGAAGGTAGCATCTTCTATCAGTTCTGCCCTTTTCTGTGCAGATTCCTTAATGCGAGGTATTGATGGTGAGGTTAGGAAGAAGGAAAGGGGTTAATGTGCCTTTTTTTCTTCAGGATCATTAATTTTATCCTCTTATTTTCCTTCTTTCCTTTTATTGATATGTTCCTCAAAGTTACTACCTCTTATCTCTTACTCTCCCCAAGAAGCAATGCTTCTCCAAGGCTGATACTTCTGGTTTCACTCATTTAATTTCCTTTCCCCATAGCTGGTGTTGTGAACCACCAAGTTCCAAATCATGTTTTTTAACTTAGTTGGATTTTCTCTTTCTAGGGCTGAAATTGTCTATACTTCAGGTAAATCCTTGATGCCTCTCTGCTCTTTCCAGATAGTCCTTTAATTCCCACTTCACTCTTCACACCCACAGGCTTGAAGCAGTGGGCAAAAGGCAACTCTGTTGGAATTTGGTTCATTTTTGTATTTGCTAGTAATTTGAAGCTTATAATATTCTCTGATTCCTTGGTAGTGCCAAAGGCATGGTGTTATTTTTTATTTTCTCTCCTTATTTATTTCATGGGTTTGGTTTTGTTTTTGTTTTTGAAGTTGTGTGGGGAGATTCAAAGTGAGGCTGCCACCATTGTTTTTCATACCCAAGAATTAGTAAGTTCTAAGTTAAGAAGCAAGAAATTAAAAACTTCTGTATTTACAGACATATTTCCTTTTCCAGTGCTTATTTCTTTGTGTAAATACGGGTTTCCATTTGGCATAATTTTTCTTCAGATTTAAGAACATTTTTGTTTAAATATTTCTTTTAGTGTATATCTATGGGTAATGACGTCTCTTAGGTTTGGTTTGTCTGAAAAGTCATTATTTTGCCTTCATTTTTAGAAGATTTTTTCCCCAAGTATAAAATTTAAAGTTGAGAGTTTTTCTTTTAGGACTTCAAATATATAATATGAATCCTCAGCTTCCATTGTTTCTGATGAGAAGTCTGGGGTTATTCATACATTTATCCCTCTATGTTTCGTGTGTCTTTTATTCTCTGACTACTTTTAAGATTTTTAAAAATCTTTGCCATGCAACTATTTGATTATGATTTCCTAGACGTGGTTTTCTTTGTTTTTGTTTTCCAGTATGGTGTTCATTCACTGAATTTCTTGAATCACTGTGTTGATACTTTTCATTAAATTTGGGGGAAAAAATGACTATTATTTCTTAAAGATTTTTAAAATCTCAGTCTCTCTTCTCTTTTCCTGAGGCTCCAACTACATTTATGTCTGAGCATTTAATAATGTTTCACAAGTAACAGAGGCTGTGCCGTTTTCATTTTCAGCGGGCTTTCCCCCCTCCTTCAGTTTAGATACTTTCTGTTGCTCTGTCTTCAAATTCACGATCCTTTCTTTTGCAGTATCCATTCTGTTGTTAAGTCCATCCAATGAAAGTTTTCATTTCGGATACTTTATTTTTCAATTCTAGAACTTCCATTGAGTTCTTTTTTTAATCACTTCTATTTCTCTATAGCAGTTTCCCATCTGTCTACTCTTTTCCTTTAAACCTAGAAACATACTCATAATGGCTATTTTAAACTTTTTATTAATCCCAACATCTCTGAGTCTGTTCTATTTTCCGTTATTTTTTTTCTTAGATATAGGCCACATTTGCTTACTAGTTTACATGTCTGGTAATTTCCTATTGTATTCTGATCATTGTAGATACCTGAAACTTTCTTCTCTTAGTCTCTGTGACACAATAATCTCTGGGTTTTTCTCCTACTTCTCTGGTATTCTGTTCATCTTCTTTAACACTCACTGTCCTCTACCTGACCCTCAAATGTTAGAAATCCTCATGTCTCAATCTTACACATTACACTTTTATCACATTACTCTTTCTCCCTAGGCAATCTCATCTACACCTTCTACTGTAATTACCACCTATATATTGATGATTCAAAGGCATATAAATTCATTTGAGACCTCTGCTCTGAGCTCCAGACTAATTGCTACTTGTTTCAATGGTACATTAAACTCAGTGTGTCCAGAACCAGTTCGTGCTCTCTCTAGGCTGCCTACATACACACACACACACACACACACACACACACACACACACACACACACACACAGAGTTTAAAAGTTTAAAAGAAGGCTTCAATTGTTTTCCATTGTTTTTAGGATAAAAATAAAATTATAAAGATGGACTGGCCCTGTTTGACTCATCTTAACATGCTTTCTTTGCCCTATGCCTCTCTGCCATCCCAGTCCTGTCTCTGCCCTTTAGCTTTCATCCTGCCTCTTGTCTCTAGCTATGCTCTTCCATCTGTATTCTCTCTTCATCCCCTGGTTAAGGCCTTCTCCTCCTCCACATCAGAACTCAGGAGTCCTTTTCTGGAGAAAGGCTTGCCTGACCCCCTTGACTAAATCCGTCCCACTCTTCTATGTTTACATTGACACAATGTGCCTCTCCTTTGTAGTGCTTATAATAGTTGTAATTTTACACTAGTATTTATGATTACTTCATTCATGTGTGGCACCTTTGCTGAATTTAAACTCCATGAAGTTAAAAGTTATGCCTGTCTTTATTCACTCTTATATGTTAAGCATCAAGCACAGTATAGTTCAATAAATATTTATGGGACAAGTGAATAAATTAATAAAATGCTCTTCCATTGTTCTTTTTTGTAGTCATTGTTATATTTGTCTCTACCTTTTTAAGAAATGATCTAAGCAAAGGAGGATGTTGAAGGGACGGGTCAAGCAGCAGGAAAAATAAGTAACATGGAAACAAAATAAGTTGATCACTTGTAATTAACCTTCTCAGAAGAATGCTTTGTTTCTTCCTTAAAGATGAAACTGGAATATTAAAATTGATATTTTGGTCCAAAAATGATAAATTTAGAAACGTTGTAATCAAAACATGTCTCCTATTGTGACTGGTGGCTCACTTTGTCTTTCTTACCTGTAAGCCACAAGGAGCCATCCAAATGACTGTGTCATCAAAAGGATCACAAATCCCAGGTCTTTACCCACCTTTTAATGCTTTACTTTTAACATGAGAAGATACCTTCCCAAGGGATTCCTTGCCACATTGTCAAGCCTCTGACTATGCTGGGCTATAGTTGTCTTGGTGTAAGAGGGTCAATGTTTCTAAGGGTAGGATATGGTTTGGGTTGATATTGAAGAGGATAATCCTGGGGAAGTGAAGATGACTATTAAGGCGAAGTGTGAAACAATGATAGCCAGAAGTGAGTTAATATCAAAAATTTCTACAGAACCAGTGATACTTCCGAAGGTGGAAATCTAATACATGGTCTGGGGATTAAAAAAAAAAAAAAACAACTAAAGGTGAGAGAAGATACAAGGGATGATCCAGAAATTTGATAGAATAGATAGGGGGTATCAGGGGCAGAAAGGTATCACGGGGCAAGTAAGGCCATGGATGTGCTGATTTGGAACACAAGATAGAATATTCTTAGGTATGTTGGTTTTGTTGACTATTAAACTAGATAAATTTGAGGCATTTTTATCTACACTTGCTCTTCATGTGATGTTTTCTTTCCCTAATTCTTACATTACTTTTGTCATCTCAGAAACACATCAGGAGAAAGACAGAAGCACTTATATGACTTATGAGTAAAGGAGCAAAGTACTGGGAGAAATTGATCCTTCCTTTCATAAAGACCTTCATTCCTCACCAAAATAGAACTTTCAGTCAAGTATTTGATCTTTAAAAGAAAGAAAAGAAAGCATGAACTCTATCCCTTTTTGGACTAAATACTGTGAAACAACTTGTCTGTTTATAAGTAGAAACTTTCTCTCCACATGTTAAATGCATATTTTTTTAAAAATGCCACTTGGCCCCTTGCTTCCTGAGTTCTCGGCAGAAAAACAAAATGGCCAATAACTCATTTCAACATTCAGATTTAGCTGAAAAGCTTTTGGTGATTCAGCCCCACAGATGTAAGGTAAAAGGCTTCCAGAGAACAAGTGGGAGCCATGAGTTTACCGAAACTCTGTGAACACATTCTTTTTAAGGCTTGAAAAATCCCAAGGCTTGCCCTTGTTTTAGGACGAATAACTATCTCAGAAGTTTCAGGCCACCAGAAGACATGGCCCAACATGAGGAGGGCAGGAACAGCTGGGCCCAGGCCACGGTTGGCATATCACCCACCTCTGGCCTCACCCCTGCCTTGCAGCTCTCCCCAGAGATACCACTGGGTGGGAGGAGGTCCATTGCCAGAGAACATAGTCTGATGTTTTCTGTTCCTGCTCCAGGAAGTCCTCCTTCCCCTGCCATCCCCACATCCTCAGCCTGGAAACAACTTTTAGAGAAGAGAAGAGGAACAAAACTGCAAAAGACAGATACCCAGAGTGGGGTTTGAAGAGAGGGGCCCCTTGCTCAAGCATTTCTCCTCCAGACTTGAAAGAACACTTCAGATTCATTCATTTTGGTTTTGATCTTCCCCAGTATGTAAAAAGCCACTAAGAAAATTTACCGTGGGAAGACAAATTCCTGAAGCTGAGTTAGACACAGATAGCTATTACCACATGATCTGTCCTTTAGTTACCTCTGACTTCATCTCTTCCCACTCTCCTCCATGCTAGACTGGAGCTGCAGCCACTCGGGCCTCCTTGCTGATTCTCAAACAGCTAAGCATGCTCCTCACTCACAGCTTCTGCCCATCCTGGTCTTGCTCCCACATATCTGTATGGCTTGTTCCCTCACTTCATCCAGGGCTCTGCTCAAATGTCATTCTGGCAGACACGTCTTTCCTGGCCATCCTGTTCATACCCTTATTCTACTTACTTTCCTTTATAGCACTTTTTTACCACTTGATGTGTTTTAGGGTCATGTTTGTTTGTGATACAGCTCACCTGACTAGAATATAAGATCCATAGAAAAGAGACATCTTGCTATACATGGCACAGAGTGGGTGCTCAATAAATATCTGAGGAAGGAAGGAAGGAAGGAAGGGGAAGGAAGATAGGGAGGGAGAGAAGGGAGAAGGCAGAAGAAGGGAGGGAGCTGAGAGAGGAGGAAGAAGGGGCGGTGAGATGAAAGGTGAATGGAGAGTTAAATGGGGTCTCTGAAAGTAGACATGGGAGGCACCCAAAGAAACATTCCTACTTCATCTGTTCCCTGTATCTGAGATAATCTACTCTGAATGATAAAGAAATATCTTGATTTTGTGTTAAATCCATGTTAAATGAACTACTGATCATGTTATTCTTTTCCATTCCCCAAACTCATACTAGCCTCTGCTTTAGTGCCTATTCTTTTGTTCTGCCTTGTTAACCCTAACTAGGCCCCAGCCCTTTGAGAATGGTAGCCCTGCCCTGATATTCAGTCTAATGACTGGAGACCCTCTGCCTTGCTTTAAAAGAGTCTGTCTTCCTCCCTTGTCCCCAGCCCAGCCCAGCAGCAGCCCATGCTACCTCTGAAACTCTTTCCTAATGTCAGCTAATGGGAACCCCATGGCCTCCTGTCTGCTGCACAAACAGAATAGCCCTTTCCTTCAGAGCTAACCCCAGCTGCCATAGTGATTTTCATTCTCATGCTGGGTTCCAACCACTTCTCTTGCCCACCTTTGGTACTGCAGAGTAGACCATCTTGCTTTGTACCCAAGCCATCATGAAAAGTTATAGAAAAGAGAATTTAAAAAGAAAACAACTAAAACAGTGAGCTGGCAGATGTGAGATAGATATAGAGATAAGAGATAGAGAGAGATAGAGAGAGATAGAGAGAGAGATAGATATAGACACTGACATGCACATAGATCAGAAGGCCTTTGGCCTAATAATAAGGTGTCACATCAAGGCAAATGACCAAAAAAGTACAATTTCCCCACTTACCTCCCCTAAAGTGGACTGAACTACAGACATATGGGCCTGGCCAGGGTTTTGATTACTTCCTGCTCCCAAAGACTACCCCCTGAGCCTGTCAGATCCAGAGTTGACCCAGCGGATTGTTATACAGATATTAGCTGAGTCAGCAAACAGTGATTCCTCTGCGATGCCAGGAAGGATCTGGGCTGCCCTGGGTAAGCCACGGCCGGTCTTGGCCTTTTGGAGGTCCTGCATGACCAGCAAGGCCTCTCTGATCTGTGTAGGCCCCTGTCCCTGACACAAATCCCCAACATTGACCTATAACCAGTGCCAGGTGGCTTTGGCCTGGAGTTTTTCTCAGTTAGACTCACTATCTTGGGAGTTTCCAAGAAAGTCTTTCTCCTTCCATAGCTGTCTCTCAGTGCAATGAGATTGTTTATGGGAGAAGGTTGATCGATGAATGGTGCTGTCACAAGCTGCAGTCAGGCTGTTTTTCTTAAAGGTTAACCACACAGTACTATAATCATGCAGACTGAAATTCAGGAAACAAAGTGGAACACAGACAATTTGTCATCCTTGTTAGTAATGGAGTTGATGAATGAAAGGTCCAGTCATCCAAAAGTCCCTGAATTGGGTCTTCTTGTTCAAGAACAACAGCAACAACAAAAATTGGCTTTTAAGGTGTAAAGTAGACAAATTGAACAATAAATAGTTGTTGAGTGAATTTGAGTTTCATCTCCCATTCTTGCTCCTAATCTGTGGTTTTCTAACTGTAGTATGCAGAGCAAGTGGAAACAAACTACCTGAATTCTGAATTGTTAAAAGTTGGATAAGCAGATTGAATAACTAAGAGTAGCCATTTTCATAGTTTCCTGGGTCATTATTAAATATGAGAGAACATTGTCTACTTTGTTATAGATAATATACTTACTCCCACTTCCAAGAAAGGCTTAAGAGTAGCAAATGGTTACCCTCAGTTTTTTGCTCTCCTTTTTTTTGGCCCACCTATAAGAAGCCCAGGATTTGAACTAGTCAAGAGGTTTAACAGGTCTCAAGACAGTACAGACAAAAAGATGTGGTTAAAAAACTACTGCTTTGGGGACAAATATCTGACCTGGCTGGAAAAAAATGCCTTCTCAATTCAAGCAAAACTGGAGTTAACAGACAGGCAAAAAATTCTAAACAAATAGGTGGGTTGATATCAGAAGACTCAGGTGGGCAGCGGCTGTCAGACCAGAGGCATGAATGACATCCTGACACAGATTGGCAGGTCTGAACTAATGACAGAGTAGAGTTATAATTCTGATCCAAGGATGGGGGCTATTTCCCTCTATGCTGCCTCTGTACACTCTGCTGGGTAGATAAGCCTTGGCAAGACTGTCCTTTATAGTGCCCTTGGCAGACTCCTTCTCCTAAATTTTAGAGTCCTTGAGTTTGGCTTCTCTTCTTTCCTCTTGCTACCCTTCCTACCTAGATCATTCTGACAGATTTCAATAGCATCTCAGATCTCAGGCTTCAGGTCTGAGCTCCAGAATCATTTGTCCCAGTGCCCACTGCTTATCTGCACTTGGATGTCTCACGGCCATTGTAAACATGAAATGTACAAATCTTTTGCTTGCTTCCTTCTAAAATATCTTTGTCCTCTCCCTATCTTCCTCAACTCAATAAATGGCATGCCCACTCACCCATTTCTTGACCCAGAAATGCACTCACATTCAAACCAAGTTCCATTGATTCTACTTCCAAAAAAGGGCTCAAAACTATCCATTTTGTTCCATCCTTTCTGGCACTTTCTTAGTCCAAGTCACCATCATCTTTTGCCTAAACCAATAACCAGTCTCCTTATCCATTCTTGCTCCATCTAATTCATCCAGAGTTACTTTATCAAAAGATGGATGATCATGTCACTCTCTTTCAATGGATTTCCACTGAATTCAGGAGAGCCCAGTCTTCTTCCCATGGCCTAAAGACTCCATGATCTTGCTTTTGCTCATCTTTTGCCTTGTCTCATGCCCACATTCCCTTCTGCCAGATTCTATGGCCTTAAACATGATAAGGTCTGGTTTTTTTTCTTAACTCACTTGCTTATCATCTTCTTTTTCCACTATTGTTCATTACTATAAGGCCTGTTCCTTAAAACTGTCCTGCAGTAGTTACTCAATGAAAATTTATTAAACAAATGTTGATGAATGCTGGAAGTCAGAGAAAAGAGCAACCTTGCATCAGCTTGAATGGTTCCAGTAGTTGACTGACTTTTGAAAGAAGGAAGTATGCCAAACTATCTCCTCAATCAAAATATGCATGTCCTGTTTTCCTTTCTCTCAAGGTCTAATTTAGCAATACCAGTGAATTTAATAACATTTGTTGTGATCACTTACTATGAAACAAACCACCCCTAAACATAGTACCTTAAGACAACAACCATATTATTACGTTCAGACATCCTTTGGGTCAGGTATATATAATCAGGACACAATAGCGATGCCTTATCTCTGCTACGCAATGCTGGAACTTCAACTGGAAAGATTCAAAGGCTGAGGGCTGATATCTGGGAATTTTAACCATCAGGTGACTCCCTTCCCCACATGTCTGGTTCCTAAGCTAAAAGAACTCAAAGACCAGGACTGGTGACTAAGTACCTTCCCATGGCCTCTCCACGTGATTTGACTTGCTCACAGCATGGTGGCCTCAGAGCAGTCAGACTCAGGGCTCCAAGAGCTAATATTCCAGCAAACAAAGAGGAGGGGAGTGCATCACTTTTTATGATCCAGCTTCCTAGGTCAAATAGTATAGTGTCACTTTCACCTTACTCTACTTTAAACGATCACAAGCTCACTCAAATTCATGAGAAAGAACAGTAGACTCTCTCCCTTGAGGAGAGAGGGCACGGTCATAATGTGGAAGAGCATGTGAGATGGGAGAGGTTGGCCATCTTTGGAAAATACCATCTGTTACCCATCACATGTTAAAGTACAAATGAGGAAGTGCTATCCGCTCTTCTCCCTTCCTCAGCTCACCCTACCTTCCTGTGGTTCTAGCCCTAATTACTTATAACACATATTCAACATAACATGAATATTTTGCATCCCAAAGGAGTAAATCCCCTGGTGGGCTTTTCAAATGAGGCTAGAGGAAATAAGGGAAAACACTCACAGCTGTAAGGTAGATGCCCTGAGATCTGGCCCTTACAACAGGTAGAGGCTGTATGGATCTACCCAAGATTTCCAGAGGCCACATGTCTCCTGGTATCAAAGGGTCAAGTTTATATTCTCAACAAATACATGTTGAACATATACAGCTGATCCTCATTGTTCATGGATTCTACATTTGCAAATTTGCCTACTCTCTAAAATTTATTTGTGACCCCCAAATCAACATTCACAATGCTTTCACAGTCATCCACAGACATGCACAGAGCAACAAAAAATTTGAGTTGCCCCATGTGCTCATTAACAGCTGGGGTCACACCGGACAATGTTTGCCTCCTTCAGTTTTTGCACTCTCCCATACTATAAACAAGTATCCTTTCATCGTTGATTCACTGCCACATTTTCCACATTTTTCTGGTGTAGTGCTAAAACACCATTTAGTGGCCCTAAACACAATAATGCTGTGATGTCCCTTATAGAGAAAATACATGTGTCAGATAGCTTTATTCAGGCATGAGTTATAATGCTGTTGGCTGTGAGTTCAATACTAATGAATCAGATATATGCTAAATAAGATGTATTTTAATATGTATCTTTTACACACATAAAATAAGGTTATGTATTAATCATTTGACAAAAATATTGAGCTCAGAAGCTCTCAGGAACCTAACTTTGTATTTCTCCTAAGAGCAGTTGTTTAGTATCTGCTAATTCAGTGTTTGCAGAGATTTTATGGACCATAACTACCATGAATAATGAGAATCAACTGTACTATGTACGAGAACTGTTATGACAGTGAACAAAAAAGACCAAAATCCCTGTGCTTAGTAAGTTTGCATTCTAGAGGAGAGAAGAAGACATCAAGGAAACAAATAAGTAAATGATAACAGTATGTTAGAAGGTGAGAACCACTATGGGAAAAATAAAGCAGGGGATGGGAGATGGGGAGTGTAGAGCATGGACTTGTTCTTTGTTGTCACTGTTGTTTTTCTGGTTTTTTGCAAAATAGAATGATGAAGGTAGACCTAAGAATCAGATGACATTTGAAAACATTCATGAAAAAGGTGTGAGGAAGCAGGCTAAGCAACTTCGGGGGGGGAAAGCAGAAGGAATAGACAGTACACAGGCCTAGGGCAGTAATACACCTGACATGTAGAAACCAGAATGGGACTCATGTGCCTGGAGTGGAGCTGGTAGGACATGATGTCAGAGAGGTAAGGAAGTTCAGCTCAACGGGGCCTTATAGCCCATTGTAGTGACAAGAGCTTTCACTCTGAACGAGGGAATGTAAGCAGCCTTGGTTGAAATAGGAGGAAAATCAGAAGAATGTTGAAAAAATCTAGACTTGGAGAAGTGTAATGGTCAGTTGTGAGAAGTGGTCAGAATCCAGATATATTCCAAAGGCAGAGCCAACAAAATTTGCTGCTACCTTAGAAGTGAGGGTGGGAAAGAAATAGTGAAGTCAAATATGACTCCATGGTTTTTGGCCTGAGCAGCTACGAGGATGACCCATTGCCATGAGCTGAGATGGGAAAAAACTGTGGATGGAGCAGGTGTCAGAGGGACTATCAGGGTTTTGATTCTACCCATTTTAAGTTGAGACATCTATTAGATTTCCAAGAGGAGCTACAGCAGAGGCAACTGTGGGTATGCAGTGCTAGGAGCAGAGAAGTCCACACCGGTAATATACCTTTTAAAGTCCTCAGTAGATAAATGGGATTAAGAGACGTGAAACAAATGAGACCACCGAAGAATGAGTGCAGGTTGGGAAGAGAAGAGAAGGGGTCCAAGATCGAAATCCTGGTCACTCCATGTTAAGATATCAGAGAAAAGACAAGGAATGAGCAGAGAAGTTTGAGAAGTATGGTCTCCTGGAAGTTGAGTGAAGACAGTGCTCCCAAAAAGAGAGAGTGATCAATGGTGCCATCATGTGCCAGAAGTTACACAGAATGAGCACTGAGAAGTGACCATTGGACTTAGCAGCCTAATAGTGATGTGCTGGTAAATGCTTCACAACAGGCTTTTGAGAGAGGGAGAAAGCCCTAATTTGCAGTTTGTCAACTTCCATATCGAAAATACTCCTACCATGGCTGCTTTCAAGCTATTAATGTGATGTCACTGAATGCAGAGTTTAGAAGAGATGTGCACAATGGACTCTCAAGAGGCAGTACAAGCTGGCACTGGCACACCTCTGAATGCTAACGGTATCTACTGCCTCAAAAGGCTTTGGCTTTGGCTTCCAAGGGGGTGCTGCCTGGTCAAGTGTGAACTGGACATGGCTGAACTGCATCACCTAGACAGACCAACCAGCCTTTATCCTATCAATCAGTTTCCATTTATTGAGGACTACCCAAGGACCTTGCTGGAGGTACACGGAACCCAGAGCAGGACATCATGGTGCCTGCAGGCTAGACTCGTGCTAACCTTTAAAAGAGAGTGCATTCCAACAACAAAAAGGTGCAAGGTACATCCCCTAAACCCACAAAAAGTCCAGATTGGAGTTACGCAGCCCCAAGCCAAGGGCCACCAAGGATTGCCAGCAGCCACCAGAAGCTAGGAGAGAGGTGTGAAGTGTATTGTGCCTCAGAGCCTCCGAAAGGAACCAACTCTGCTGGCACCTTGATTTTACACTGGTTTCCAGAATTTTTGTTGATTTAAGCTGTGGTAATTTGTTACGGCAGCCCTAGGAAACCACAAACGTATTGTTAGGATGATGGCATTTCTCAGAGACATGAGGGAAAAAGGAGAGGAAAAAGAGAAGTCTGAGAAGTGTGGCCCCGAAGCCAAGTGAAAACACATTTCCAGGAAGAGGGAGTGATCCCCACTCTGCTGCCTGTACCAAGTTCTGGACTGCTGGATCTTGGTTTGATTCTGACTGGCTCATCATGGACTATGCAGTTTGCCTCAAAGCTGCTAACATCTGGGGGCACCTGGGTGGATCAGTAGGTTAAGTATCTGACTCTTGATTTAGGCTCAGGTCATGATCTTGGGGTTATGAGATCAAGCCCCAGATAGGGCTCCACACTCAGCATGGAGTCTGATTGAGATTCTCTCTCCCTCCCTCTGCCCCTCCCCGCCCTTTAAATAAATAAATAAAAACTATTTTAAAAATCTGCTAACATCCGGTCAATTTCCTCAGCATACTGGTTTGACCGTTTTTTGTTGTTGTTGTTGTTGTTAGGAGCAAGTGTTTGGGCAAGTTTATCTAGACAGAGTCACTGGGATACTTATCTTCAGTTATCAGAGACCACTGAGTCAACCAGTTGTATGTACTCCAAGGAGATAAGCTTCCAAGAAAGAATACTGGTATCATTGGTGATGATAACCATTGATCAGAAGTAACTTCCTCACTTCCTTCCCCCTGGTGATGCCTGAACTATCCCCACTAGTTCTGTCTTCATATTCAGGCATCAGACAAAACGCACTGCTTTGATAGACTCAAACCATCATCAGCAATTAACATATCAGTTCTGTCGGAAGAAGTTCTCTGATGATTTATTGCGGAGTGAGAGAGGAGAGGAAGACCCAACAGGAAACTATTTGTGAGTCCTAGGCACTTGAGAACACTCAGAGCAAGGAACTGAGAGGGAACTAAAATGGAGGTGATGACAAATAAGAATAAATCATGCTATGTCTGCATCTTTTTGTGTCGGCTGTTCAGGAACCAAAGGTGGTCATTTACTGAATTCCATTTAGAGCCATTTACTGAGGACTTGCTAAGGGCAAGTCCTATTAGGTGGGTAGCAGAGCTACAAAGATTAATCGATCCATCTGTCCACAAGGGAAGAAGGCTGACTCTCAGAGGAAGGGAGCAATGAGTAGAGGGAAGAAAAATGCTACCCGTTGGCTTCTGGGTGGTGATGCCCCCAAGAGAGCAGCAGAGTTTTTAACATTCCTACCAGAAGGAAGCCACAGACACCATAGCAGAAGAAAGAATTCACAGGAATGTGGCCGCTCAGAGATCGAAGCAGAGTTAAAATATCTGCGAAAGGGAAAAAGTATGGCACCTTTATGTAGTAGATGATATGCTTCTGCCCTTTCCTGAGGAAGCAAGTATCTGGCACTCCAGAATTGGCAGAAGTGTGATGGACAGAGGATTGGTGGCATCTTTTGGTTTAGGTGACAAGATGTTATAGGATCCTTATCAGGAAGAAAAGTGCACATTGTCTTCTTCATGGAACCTCTTGTGTTTTATTGTAGTGATGCCTCAGGCCTTCCCTTTGGCCTCCTTAGCCCCCTACCCCACCCATATTCTGAACAAAAGTGCCGTGTGAAGGAGTTCAGGTGGTGAACCCACTGGAAGAGCCCTTCTTTGTCATTATAAACAGGAAGAGAACAGCAAATGGGATAATTGTTTAACTCAGTCCCCTGGGAGTCCTATATTGTGCTCAGTTTTTCATTATCTGGGGATAAAAGTTGTTTTTAGGCCTAAGGAGCTCAGCTAATCCGCCAGTTTTCCAGTTCCTTTTTCAGGAGTGGGTACAGCTTTGGGAGAACAGTTTTTAGCCTCCCAGTTCTTGCATTCCATCTCAGACAAAAGCGTATTAAGAAAACGAAGCCAAGTGAAGCAAAGTTCAGGAGCGGGAGGAAAGCTGACAGAAAAGCTTCAGTGATAGCAGCTGGCCCCAGGAAAGAAAGCTTGGGGCAGAAGAGCCTGAGCTGAAGGGGATATTAGTGAGTGGAGCTGAGCCAGCCACACAGAGAGGTTTTGCAGGAAGAAAAAAGGGAATGGGGAATTAATTACAATGAATTCCTCCTAGAACACAGAGTTGGAGGCAGTGCATAGGTTATTCAAAGGGTAACTTCGAATTCTGCAAGGTTTCAAAGCGCTTCTTACAAAGGAAGCTACAGGAATCTCTGCCAAGCATATGGAATTTCCAACTTAAAGTCAAGGGAACTGACTTCCGAGCCTCCTGGAGGTGGATATGTGGACACAGATGGCAGTTTTGCTTTCAGGTTTAGTAAGGAGTAAAGTTAGGCTTCTTTGGTTTTCTTACTAGTCTCAATCCCCTGCTGATATTTCCCTTGGCAGAGAATGACTGCACTGACCAAGCCAAATGCAAGCAATAAATTCAGCCATGCTTTATATTGTATGAACTCCAGCAAGGGATAAGAAGGCCCCAGGATGAACATGCCTATGGTGATATTGGAGGCTCATTGTTTGAAGGGCAGACCAGACCCTGGAGCAGTCTAGTGTGGGAAGCAAAGGCTGAGACCGGGGATTAGAGGTGGGGGCCACTCCAACTTTGCTTGCTTTTGGTAACTCTTCTCAGAAGATGGTGGGCAGACCAGAAAAATCATTCTGGAGGGGAAGCCAAACAAATAAATATTTCAGTAAGGCTGAAAATGAAGAGGGCCTTTTCTAATAAAGCTAATAGGACCAAGAAGAGGCTGCCAAATGCTGCTTACTCTAACCCCATTTTATTGGCAGTGAAGCAAGTGAAACACTTGCTCTGAAGACTAGCCCTTTCTTAGAAGTGGCCCTCGTTGGAAAAAAAAAAAAACAACATCCTGTGTTTTGCTATGTGGTCTGTCTCTGAAGAACACTGTGAGTAAAAGAGAAACTCTAGCTGTGACTTTGGCCAAGTCAAGTGGTCGTGCAACTCATGAGGGGGCTGATGCCCAAACGTTCAGATTAATGCAAAAAATGGAGCAGACGAGGGGAGAAGGTATAGTGCCCTGCTTGTGTATGTGTGTTTGTGTGTGTGTGTGTGTGTGCGTTCTTTGGGCAGAAGGTCACCACTCCCTAAGCCTGACCTGGAACAGGCCATCACCCCTGAGCTATTTATACTAAAACTTAGTTGGCTGCAGGGATGAGGTGAAAGGTCAATAGGTTTCCTTGTTGGTTCATGGTTTTGAACCCAGAGTATTCTCTTGTGGGCACAAAGAGGATGTGGTGGAGTCAAAAGCATTCATTGAATACTTCTCCTATTGTTTTAAATCAAGGCACAGATAAAGTGGACTCCATGTGCCAGAACAAACTATCTGAAGATACATTTGATGAGATAGTGAACTTGCTTCTTGCCCATCATTGGATAAAGTAAGTGTAACCAGTTCAAACCCCATCCACCTTCTCCTCACTACCCAAATGTTGCAACAGGAAACCTGTACCCTTACAGAGATAGTATGCGTTAGCCAAGCAGAAGAAAGCCTTTTAGCCAAAGAATGCAGAGGACTCTGCTGTTACTTACTATCTCATGAACTACGATACGCTCCTCATGATCAGAGAAGAGAGCTCATTAGCATAAGTCACAGAGGAGCTGAGTTTGCATGGGGTGAAGGATTGAAGGAAAGGTCTAGAAGCAGAGTGTCATGTGGCGTGGTCCAACCTAACAGCCTGAATGAGGAGCCCTGGGAAGCCCGGGGATGGCGTGAGAATAGAGGTAAGAGAGACAGCTTGTCTAATTCTTGGGTTTGCCCCGGGTCAGCCCTGCATGTCAAAATACCTTCTCATCTGCCAGTTTCCGATGCTTGGTTTGCGTCCACCTGGATTCCCACAATTTCTTTCATCATTCCTGCTTCCCTCTGAGGAATATTACTCAAGCTGAGGAAAAGGTTGTGCTGCCTTGAACTTGAAAATAACTTGTGGCACAATCTAGTTACCATCATGGAATGATTTCAGGGGCTCTGGGAAAACATTCTACTGCCCCATTAGCTTTCACACCTTCATGTCAAACTGCCTGTCCTTCCAGCATGTGTCATGTGCCCCTTGCTTTCTTCCTGTGATCCTCTTTAAACATCATCTATCTCTAGCTTCCATTGGGCTGAAAGTATGCCCACCGGTCATGGTTGAAGCCCTCCTGGTTCCAGAAATTCCCCGGGGTGGCCTGCTACAGTTTGCATGTGCTGAGGAGCATGTGGAAATTTAAAGGCATGCTCTCTTACAGAGAACAGCTTGCTATCTGCAAAACACCACTCATTTGCTGTAGACCTGTAAACTGAGGAAGGCTGGTCTTTCTAGATATATTAAAAACTGGTCCAAAGCTTGGCTGGTTAGTTAGGTTAGTTACAAAAATAGGTTAATTGCTGTTCCTGGGATGGTGGCTCCTCAGCGCTCTGCTCCTCCCTCCTCTCCAGCCCCTCACAACTCCCCCACCCCCACCCCTGGGCTCTGGCCCCTTTCTTCTCTTGCTTGGATTACCTACTCCAACAGCCTCCAAATCTGTCTGCTACAATCCAGTTGTTTCACAGTAGTGCCGTGGACCTATTTGCAAGGCAAATCTGACCATGTTGCTCCCCCCAAATCAGGCCTCCTTCTGCCCCCTATTTCCTAAAAAAGAACATCGGAAAAGGCCTACAAAGCCCTGCCTGCCTCTTCAGTGCCACCTGTTACCTGCCCACTGCCCTGCGGCTGAGGAAGATGTCTCTTCCCGACAGGAAGCTGTTTCTCTGATTTGTTTCTGCCGTCACCTGTGCTCCGGTACCACCTCTCTGCCTCACTTGGCCAACTCCTACATGTCAATGAGGACTCAGCTCAGGAGGCGGGTCCCCGCACTGAGGGCCCTTTCTCTGCCCTAAATACCGGGCATGCCTCCATCACAGCACTCCCATGAGGTATCATTACTAACTTCGATGAGTCTCTCCTCACCTCTGGACTGTGAGATACTTGAGAGTAGTGAATGGATCTTATTCATTGGAACCCCAACATGTAGGCCAGTGCTTCTCAACTGGGAGGGATTTTTATCCCCATGGGATATTTGGCAATGTCTGGAGACATTTTTGGTTGTCATAACTGGGCAGGTAGTACTACTGACACCTAGTGAGCAGAGGCCAGGGATGCTGCTAAACATCCTATAAGACAGTCTCCCACAACAAAAAGTTCTCAGGCCCCAAAATGTCAATAGAAACCTTGATGTAGAACAAAGAGTACATAAATAATACTGCTTAATGAAAAAAACATGAATATATGTCACTGAATCAAACTCAGCTCTTAAGCAATGTCCATGTGCTAGTTATTAGGTTGTGAGAAGGAATTCGCATTAATGTACTCTTTTCAGGACGATTTGGTTTAAGCCTGATCTCCCATTGTGTTCTGAAAGCTTGGCTCCAGGAAAGGTATTTTCATGTATCAACTGAACAAATAGGAGCAGTATTTTGGGACAGTTCTCTACTAAGATTTCCTAGCCTGGAATAGAATCATAGAATGTCAGAAATAAAAGGGCCTGGCAAAACCACCCAGCTCAACCTGCTGATTTTATAGATGGAGACTCTAGGTCCTGTTTGATAAAGTGATTCACCCGAGGTCACCTCACTAGGAGTGATGGAGTCTGGGAGCCAGTGGAAGGATGGCCTGTGTTGTGATTTCACCAAAAATAAATATAGGACTGTTGGGTCCATCTGTGAGTCCCCAGTAGAGACTGGGACCAGGGTAAGGGGGTGGAGAGGGTGGGGGAGTTATATTTGCTCCCTTGGAGAGGCAAGGGCAAAAGAAAATATAGAGAGCTAGGAAAGAAGCTTTATTATATATCTTGGTTTTCTGAACTTCCAGACCTTTCCTCAAATCTCATGCTACTGAATTTGATGTCTGCCTGGTGCTAATGTCTATACCTTGATACTTCAGATCATATACAGTCCAAACTTTTCCACCTGCCAGGGTCTCTCACTGGGAGCAGTATTGATATTTTGAGCAGGACAATTCTTTTGGCATCCCCAGCCTTCATTCCCTAAATGTCTGTTGCATCTCCCATCATGATCATTAGAAGAGAAGCCTAGATATTTCCAAATGCCCCTAGGAATATGGTACTGCCTCTCCTCCCTGACCTTTCAGTCAGGAACCATCAGTGACCAGATGGCAGAGTTGCATTTATGTTGAGCAAAGCACATCTTGGTCAGGACAAGAAAGCAATCAGAATGGTGGACAAGAGTTGTCTTAATGACCATCTTCATCAAAATGACCTGTGGGGTCTGTTAAAAATAAGATTCTCAGGCCTATACTCAGTGGATATGATGCAAGAATATATCTTTTTAGAAGTTTCACCAGGTGATTCCTATGTACACTAAAAGTTTGAGAAGCATGCCTTAACAGTAGCTCTCAACCTTGCCTCAAAAGAGAATCAATGTTTAAAAACACCACTGCTCATGTGCCACTCTCAGGGATCCTGAGTTAACTCCATTACAGTGGGGCCCTCGCATGGGATGTTTTAAAAGCTCCCTGGATTGTTCTGATATTCAGCCAGGATTAAGAAACATGACTATTAAGGAGTCTTGCCAAATAAGATGTGACCACAAATTCATTTCCCCCTTCTTGCTTCTGAATTAGATGCAAACAACTTAAGACAATGGTTCTCAACCTTGGTTGCATCTCCCAAGAAGCTTTATAAAATCCTGATGCCTAGACAATACCAAATACCATTGAAATCAGAATTTTGGGGGATAGGACTCAGGCATCAGTATGTTTAATGCAGGTGCCTCCAACAGGCAGCCAAGTTTGAGAACCACTGATTCAGAATATTTGCCTGTCTTCTCCCATCATCTTCTGCCCTTGGCTTTCATCTCTCCTCCAACCTCCTGGCTTGCAAAGTCTGAGAGAGCTTATGGGGTGGTGGTTAGGATGAGACTGGTGAGGGGATAAAGATTCAGCCTTGTTCTCTTTGCCACTTAATTCCTGGTCATCGCTTGTCCAGCACTCTGGGAGTGAAGGGCAGTGGAGAACCTCTGACTTATTGTTATGTATTTCCAAGAGGAAGATTCTTGGACCAGAACCAAGCTTGTCTTTTTTTTTTTTAAATCTCTGTTCTTCCCGGAGGTTTCTAAATATTGTTCTAGGATAAGGATTTCAGCTTTTATTCCTTTCCAACATTTCATTTATGTGGCACAAACAGGTCAAAGAAGCAGTGGAAAGTTGGAAACCATCCTCTTCTAATTAGCAGACATCTCAGTGGTTGAAATTTACTTACCAGTGACAGTGCCAGCACAAGCACCTGGAATGTTAATTACTGTCACTTGTTCTTGAGCCTGCTTTCATAACTGAGGAGAATTATTATGTCACTGCTGCAGTTAGGGACTCATAAAAGACTTTCGTCCTATGTCTATTAAATGTCATTAGGTAATGACCCTCAAATTTGCCTTTGGGTGCATTGGAAGGTCAAATGTGCCCCCCTTTTAAAGAAATGTTAAATCTGACCGCATTGCTAAATACAGAAGAGTAACACGAACATCGAGATAGAGCTGCCTCCTCTTTGACATGTTTTATAGTCATGTCAAAACAGGGGCTGCCTGTACCCCTCATTTCTGCCAACTCCAGTCCCATCTTGTTGCTGCTTCTTTGAGCTATAAGGGAAGATTGTTCTTCTTTCTACATTAGGCTAAGTCCGAGGTGCTCAGAATAGATCTAAGCTTGGAGTGCTCTGGTTCCTGGTGTTAAGTTCTTTGAATACACAACACTTTTCTCTAAGATGCAAAAAATTTGCACTGGGCTGGTGGATTCTGGTGTCGAGTTGGGAATCACCGGTCTACAATCTTCTTCCCTCTTAATCAGTAGTCCTTCCCTGCCATATGGCCTCCCTTAGGGCCAACTCTGATCATCAGATAGTTTACCAAATCTGAATTGCAAATCTTTCTTCCTTCAGGAGAATCCTTTCTCCTGTGTAAACTTATGTCAGCAAACAAATATGAGGGTAGGGAAGGAAGAGCAGTCTGACAACATGTAACAGCAGCATCTAAACCCCAAATCAAAACTGTCCTCCAACAGGTCAACACTTGCCTTAAAACTACAACCCCCACAGGGACCACTTAAGTAGTTTTTCCCAGAATTCCAGGCATTTTCTATCCAAAATGGCCTCTTACAACTTAAAATGGTGGCTTCAAAGATATTAACAACTATTTCCCAGCAGTTACTATTTATTGAGTATTGTGCGAAGCTCTTTACACTTGAGATCTTACTCAAGTCCTCATTCAACCTAAGAAGGGAGGCAGGATATCATGATCCCCACCTGATGGAGAATGAAATGTGCCCAAGTTTACACAATCATGAAGTGGGAGGATCCAAGTCAAGGTGTGTTTGGATCTGGAAATCCACACCATTAACTGCTGTGCTTTATGCACTGGCTCGGACTACTGCTCTGACTGCTGAAACTGGCTGACCTTGCTGAGAGACTGAGCATGGTCTTATCATTTCTCTGTGCTTTTATCATAGTTTCTGTCATCACATTTGTTGACTTCCTCACTCTTACAGCCTTAGCTTAGTTCTCACTGGGATGGGAGAGACCTTTGTCAACCAGTCTCATGGTTCTTTAACTAGGTCCCAACCACGGTGTCCTTATGTTCTAGTCTTTTTATAGTGCCCTGGTATTATAAACATTTAGAAGCTAAGATTCCAGATCTCTTACAGGCACCCTCTTTTCTCTTCCCCCTGCTTCTGCACTTACTTTCCCAACCACAAACTTAGAACAAGTTCTCCGGAAGCTGGGTCTGAAGCACTTTTTTGGCACTAAGACCATTAATAAGGGGTAGGTCTCCAAAAACCTTTATTATCTCCCACTTCAAGGTGAGTTACTTGTCTGTCCACACTCTTCTTAGACTAACCATCTAAATGTTTTCATTACCAGTTGCATTGCACAATTGTGCAGTACACAGTGTTTTGGACTTTCCCAGCACCCTGATTGTGCTTTAGGGAACCATCCTTACCTGACTTTTAGTCTATATACAACCAATCTGGGAACTTGGGGTGGACATGTGACCGAGACCTGGCCATTCAGAACATGACCTCTCATTGGTCAAAGGATTAGCTCAAAGATGTAGACAGGAAACAAATAAAACCAATCAGAATTAATTCTAGACTAGTCTTCAAGCAAATGGATAAGATTCCAACTCTTTACTTCTGGACTTGTAGCCATTAGGATATAAGCTGAAGTTGCTGGCAGTTACTGGCCCACAAGGAATGGAGAGTCTACATGAAAAGAGAAGAAAGCAGAGCCAAGAGTTGGAGAGAGACTGGGTCCCTATGACATTGTCTAAGGCTTTGGATCCAGCCATGATTCAAGTATACCCACAGACTTTTCAGTTACATGAGAAAATAAATTATCTTTTTGTTTAAGCTACTTGGTGTGGCTTTCTGTTACTTAAATGAAAAGGTTCACAATCAATAAAATGTTCTTCCCATGGATCATTGAATGGTTCCTCATGCAAAAGGATAACCCAGATGCCGTTCTGGGACAGACGGACACAAAAATACCTCTCTGCTAATATATACCCTTACACTCCCAATCTTGTGTGCACTTGAGACATGGCTTTGTAAATAGTAAACCAAGTACTGGTATGAAGTAATATTCATATACTTTAGTGTGGATTGACCTTCTCAATATGAGAGTTAACTGAGGGAAGATAGAAAATGTGTAAGGCCCTGGGTATAGGTTCCCAGGGTATGCTAGAATGGGGTGTTAAGGGAAGAGGCTAGAATAGGAGAAGATAGAAGGGATCAATATGTATTAAAAAAGAACATCTTAATTTTGCCTAGGCCATGTTTCCATTAATTGGCTTTTGGACCTGAATCAAGAGTAGAATTGAAAACTTAATAAAAACAAAGCCCAGGGAGAGACGAAAGTTTTTCATAATAGCCCAAGTGAGAGTAATGACATGAGCTAATCCAAGTTGAAGTTTAAACAAAGAAATTACTCCATGCAATGGGACTGCCTCATTCTGTTTCAGAACTAAATACCATGAAGTAGACTATAGGTCAGGGAACCTGGCCTCAATATACCAGAGGATGGGAGAGATGGAGATTAATTACTCTGTTGGAGGAGATAAGGAAAAGGAACAAGAAGTTCTTCCATGGCAACCGACCATAAAGCTTTTAAAAAGAATACCCGAAGCCCAGAAATGGACCCTCAACTCTATGGTCAACTAATCTTCGACAAAGCAGGAAAGAATGTCCAATGGAAAAAAGACAGTCTCTTCAACAAATGGTGTTGGGAAAATTGGACAGCCACATGCAGAAGAATGAAACTGGATCATTTCCTTACACCACACACAAGAATAGACTCAAAATGGATGAAAGACCTAAATGTGAGATAGGAGTCCATCAAAATCCTAGAGGAGAACACAAGCAACAAACTCTTTTACCTCAGCTGCAGCAACTTCTTCCTAGACCCATCGCCAAAGGCAAGGGAAGCAAGGGCAAAAATGAACTATTGGGATTTCATCAAGATAAAAAGCTTTTGCACAGCAAAGGAAACAGTCAGCAAAACCAAAAGACAACTGACAGAATGGGAGAAGATACTTGCAAATGACATACCAGATAGAGGGCTAGTATCCAAAATCTATAAAGAACTTATCAAACTCAACACCCAAAGAACAAATGATCCAATCAAGAAATGGGCAGAAGACATGAACAGACATTTTTCCAAAGAAGACATCCAAATGGCCAACAGACACATGAAAAAGTGCTCAACATCGTTCGGCATCAGGGAAATCCAAATCAAAACCTCAGTGAGATACCACCTCACACCAGTCAGAATGCAAGTCAGGAAATGACAGATATTGGCGAGGATGCGGAGAAAGGGGAACCCTCCTATACTGTTAGTGGAAATGCAAGCTGGTGCAGCCATTCTGGAAAACAGTATGGAGGTTCCTCAAAAAGTTGAAAATAGAGCTACCTTACAACCCAGCAATTGCACTACTGGGTATTTACCACAAAGATACAAATGTAGGGATCTGAAGGGGTACGTGCACCCTAATGTTTATAGCAGCAATGTCTACAATAGCCAAACCATGGAAAGAGCCAAGATGTCCATCGACAGAGGAATGGATAAAGAAGATGTGGTATATATATACAATGGAATATTATGCAGACATCAAAAAGAAACAAAAATCTTGCCATTTGCAATGACGTGGATGGAACTAGAGGGTATTATGCTAAGCGAAATAAGTCAATCAGAGAAAGACAAGTATCATATGATCTCACTGATATGAGGAATTCTTAATCTCAGGAAACAAACTGAGGGTTGCTGGAGTGGTGGGGGGGTAGGAGGGATGGGGTGGCTGGGTGATAGACACTGGGGAGGGTATGTGCTATGGTGAGCGCTAATGAAGCAGGGGAATTGGAGGGGGAGATGAACCATGAGAGACTATGGACTCTGAGAAACAAACTGAGGGTTCTAGAGGTGAGAGTGTGGGGGGGTGGGTTAGCCTGGTGATGGGTATTAAGGAAGGCATGTAGTGCATGGAGCACTGGGTGTCATATGCAAACAATGAACCATGGAACACTACATAAAATAATTAATTAATTAATTCTTAAAAAACTGCAAGTTGACTGTCAAGCTTTGGCTCAAGGGCACGCTAACCCTCACATCAACATAACTAATGGAAAATTAAACTTGATGTTCAAAAAAAAAAAGTACTCAAATAGCACTTCAACCCACAATGCAAGTTACAAGAGGCTTATTGGGGAAAATGTTGTCGACTTTTAAAACTAACTGAAAAATAGTAAATTAAATTTTATTTTCTATTTATGATTGATGGACCTGACTTTTCAGGACAAGGGCATATCAACTGGCTTTCAGATACTAAGTTCAGTAGAAAGAGGGAACATTTAAACTTTCCTTTAAGATAGTCGTTTGCAACATTTTTGTGTCATTGTGCTCACAGAAAATGACAACAATTTTATGGCATAATGTAATAGGACCATTTGAGGAAGAGATTTCTGTCCTGGGCCAACCCAGGTCCACCCAGATCCCAAAGACAGGAATACCTCTCATCCACACAAGCAAGCTAGGTCCATCAGCTAGGAAAGTCAGCCAAAGATTGTCTGCACGGTTAAGCCTCTACTGAGGCTATGTGGAGAAGAGGACAAGGCACTGGAGTAGAGGGCAAAGACCGGCACATCAGTTCTTGCTCTGCCAAGTGCAGAACACTGGACAAGGCCTTTAGCCTCAGGGAGACTTAATCTGCTTATGTATAAAACAGGATGAAAGATATCTTACACTCCCTACCTTACAGGATCACTATGAGGATCAAGAGTACCATATTTATGACCAGAACTTGCAACCATAGAGTACTAGAGAAATGTATGGCATGATGATGGTGATGGGCGTGGTGATGTTTTCTCCCCACCCCCACCTCCATCTACATCACTCTGGCAAGATTTCCAGGAGTTACCCTGCAATGGGCAGGAGTTGACACTGAGGTGAACAATAAGCAGCTGAAGAGAGTGACTGGGAACATAGAGTGTGGGAAGTTAGTCTGCAGCTGGGCTTTTGTGTTGGGCCAAAGAGCTAATGGGGTTTTGGCTTCCTGAGGACCTCTGTTGAAACTCCCTGGGGAATTTTGCTTTATGAAATTCCCAGCCACTTGGGATCCCGTTGGGTTGGTGATTAGGAGCCTGGAGGACTCCCTTTTGGATAAAATTGTGTTTGAAGTCTGCTGGGAAGAGCTGTATAAGGAGTTGGGGGGGTTCTTCCCTGACTCCCACTGTGCTTTGACAGAAGCTGCCCCACCACTGTTTATTGCCAATTCATTTTTATCTCCAGAGCCAAAGAAAATATATTTGAAGTGAATCCTTTGAATTAGACCCATTTTTCACTAGGATCCACATATGGTAAACTATTAATGAACAGGTGGGTTGCACAATACCTCAACATTGCTTTAGATTGGTTTTTACAGATGAAGTTATTAACACCAGAGTTGCTGACGTATATTCTGATATGGTTGGTAGATCCAGAAATCATACACATCAACACAGAGCAAGTTCAGAACTACTGAACACAATGTCTATTTTACCAAAAATGGAGTATAGGTAAAGGGACTGAGATTACATGTAATATGCCTCTAAAAATAGGGACAGCTAATTTGTAATGCATTTCCAGCAAAAGCTGTGACAATGGCTACTCTGGAAGTCTCTGAATTTCTCTTCTGCCCAGGAGGGGTACTGTGTGTAATTTACTGGAATAAGAATGGATGGAGGAGGTGGAATAGTTCTTCCGGAAGTCATGTGTACAAGCAGAACAAATCCTGGAGTGCCTCAAATTTCCGTCTATAACGGAAGTTACGTGTAAGGAAGTACTGTCTAACACCTAAACAGTTCCAGTCTTGAAGACACATTATTCAATGGCACTTCTCCAGAACCTCTCTTCCAGCTCACAGTGCTCTCTTGTTCTTCACCTGCTTCATACGCTCCTCTTCACCAAACCCTAAAGCTCTTCTCTAGCCACAAACACTCAATAACATGTGTGGCCCTTGCCACACACCCTGATTTGAGCAAGACAACTGCAAGGCAACACTAGTAAGACAACGAGGGAAATTTCCATTTGGATGTTGTACTATAACGATACCAATACACTATTATTAGTTTTGATAGGTGTGGTAATGGTACGGTGGTTATATAAGAAAATACCCATATTTTTAGTAATACACACTTAAATACATAGGTGAAATGACACATTTATGAGATTTGCTTTAATACACTTCAGCCAAAAGAAAGGGCAAAGGAAGGAAAAAGGTAGAGATGAAGCCAAAGTGGGAAGACACAACTCTAGCATTTGAGTAATTGATATTTGAGGTTCATTATACTATTTTCTCTACTTTCATATATGTCTGAAAATTTTCCCAAGACAATTCTTTTACAAAAAGAGAAAGAGGAAAGCAAATACAAATATACTCATAAGCAAAGGCAAAAATAAATCAGATAAATATATTTTAAAACAATAATAAAAGAGGTATTTTATAGACAGATAAGTCCATCAAACAAACCTGACATATTTGAGTACCATTTATGAAACCATTGGTCAACAGTGCAGTATGTGATATATTTTAATGCAAAATCCTAAAATTATAAAAACTGGATCATGCACACAAACATTTTAAGCCTTTATGATTCTTTTCAGCCTGAATGGCCTAGCCTCACTCATAAAATATTTGCTAAAGTATATTCCTCTTAAAACTAGCAGTATCTTATTGGTTTATTTAATTTTTTTTAAAGACTTTTCAAAAACACATGAATCAAGTCAAAAAATAGTATGAAGTGAGGTAGGGCTCTGAGGGAAAGGGAAGTTAAAACTTTTCAAAATGGAATTGAACCTAATATTTTTAAAGCATCGCTTTCTAGCAGGATTCAGTTTTCCTCTCACACCCTCCAGTCTGTGGCCAGTGTCTGAAGGAAAGTATTGCTACTCGTAAGTGGAGTTCTAAGAAACTAGCATGGATTCTGAAGGAAGTAGCCACTGGAAAAATTTTTAAAAACTTTTTTAGGGTCCTCAAATAGTTTAAAGAGAGCTGACATTTACAACCAATGGCTGATAAAAGTACAAGTTTCATTTGAAAACATTCAGTCCCTTGGAATTGACTACCCCATCCTGTATGAGACAAGGCCAGTCAGTGTACGGTCTTGTGTCCCTTATGACCGAAGCAGAGAGCTCAAAAGCAGGCGGGCCACCAGGAAAACAGACTGGGTGAGCAGAACATGGCTTGAGCCAGAACAATCCGATTTTTCCCATTTCTCAGAGTCACAAATATTTTTCCAGCTTTGGCTTTTATTTGAGCAAGACTTATCTCTTGATCTAGCCCACTGATTTAGTGGAAGATTTGCTCAAATTGCTTATTTTGCATCTGAAGAGGAAAACGAACACTCAAATATTCCAGTGTTCGTCCCGATGTGTGGAGACGTGAGCTCGGGGGAACAGGGGTTCCTCCAGCTGCAGAGGTAAGATGAACACACAGCAGCTTAAACCAGGAAGATATTGAGCCATCCTGTAGAAAGGTGTGGTTATGGGCTGAGACTTTAGAAGGTGAGAAAAAGACATCCTGTTATCGGAAAGAAACTATCTGACTTACCTCAAGGACAGGGAAGGTGAATCAACAGTAGTCATGGCATATGCCAAAGCACACAGGCTGTAATGTGGAGAGGGTGTAGGGAAGAGTGCCAGGGTCCATTTGACTGGAATAGAGGGTAAATAGAAGAGAGTAAGGGGTCAGAAGGTTAGACGGCACTTTAGGGAAAATCTGGAAGGCCAGGATGGGAATGTTAGGTGTTAGGTAGCTCCTGAGTGGGGCACTGGGAGTTTGTTGAGCATGATGGGAGCTGCCTTGTTGAAGGTAAATCTAGCAGTGGCGAGTAAAATGCACTGGAGTCATCAGGGGACAAATGGTAATAATCACCACTGTTAACTGAGTACTTTGCTGGTGCCACTTTATATACATAATCTGATTGAATTCTCATAGAAGAGGTATTATCCCCATTTACAGATGAGGAAATTAAGCAACTTGCCCGAAGTCATGCAGTTAATAAGTAGTAGAGGCTGTATGCTTACTTGCATCTGAATCCCTGTGTTTGACCGCTTCTTAAGGAGGCCAGAAGGGGTAGGAAATGATGAGGATCTGAATTAGAAAGGTGGCGAGGGTGCCTGGGTGGCTCAGTCGGTTAAGCATCTGCCTTCTGCTCAGGCCATGATCCCAGGGTCCTGAGATGGAGTCCTGCGTTGGGTTCCCTGCTCAGTGGGGAGCCTGCTTCTCCCTCTCTGTTGGCCTGCCGCTCCCCCTGCTTGTTCTCTCTCTCTCTGTAAAATAAATAAATAAAATCTTAAAAAAAAGAGAGAGAGAGAGAGAGAGAGGGACACCTGGGTGGCTCAGTCAGTTAAGCATCTGCCACGCTTCCCAAACCATTTATCCTGATTCAGGAATGAAATGCAGAAATGTAGGACAAAATTTTACACGTAGTCACACAGATTAATTCTCTGACCTTCTCTTGTTGGGTAGAATCGTGGTAGCTTTAGTAGAAGTGTGAGAATTCTAAGTAAAATGATGAGGGGCAACCCACTCTCTACTTTGCCCTCGACCAAGATAAGACAAGGTCATCCATCCATCCATCTTCAGACCTGAAGTCCTGGTCAGTCTCCCTAGGTGCCACCGCACATTGCTGCCCAGGGCAAGCTTTGAGGGGCTAACAGGGGCCAGGGAGGACATGAGCCTTGTTTAGGGGTAGAGGCAAGGTGAGGCTCAAAGCTGGTAGGATATGCAAGTACCCCCTGAGATTCTCCATCTGAAGAGTCAGGTGGTTCTTTCTTAAAACATCCTAAACAACAGAAAATGCATTGGAAGGGCAAGATCCCACTGTTGGATTCCCCAGCCTGCTCTACAAATGAATGATGGAGTGTCAGTGGGCTGAAAGTGAAACAAGCATGGAAGGAGTCCGTGCAATCTCATTCGGTCACGGGTCAGGGGTCAGGGCATTGCCTCATCACTATCCACTGATGGGTATGTTCTCATTTTGGTTCACCCTCTTCCTCATGACTTGCCTTAATTGCATCTGATGGTAATTTCATGTCATATTGCATGTTCAGAAGGATGTTGCATGGTTTCATTGTGAGTACACAGGGGTCACAGTAGGACAACTCTCCCATCATGAACTTGGAACGACAGGAAATCAGATTGCTGGATGAGACCAAAACTTGAAAGTCAATGCTGATGAATCAGAGAAGAAATACGGGAGATCGCCTGAAAGAACAAATGTGTTCCTGGAACAGCAAGACTTGATTGGACTCTGATAACAAATCTAAAGAAAAAAGGCATCCATGAGAAGGGGAACCCTGCTCAGTTATGAACAAGGCAATTGCATTCATTCAGTAAATATTTTCTGAGTACTTACCATGTGCCAGTAGTGAGCTCACATTTTAGTTGAGGAGACAGGAAATAAACAAATGCACATATAACCAAATGTCAGGTAGGGATCGCTGTGTGTCCCAGGCAAAGGGTCTGCAAAGCAAAGGACAGCATCTGCTGCTCAGCGGCTGCAGCAAGATGTACTCATTCAAGTTTTGTGCCAGATTTGGGCAGCATGCTTGGACCTACAGCCCCAAACCTGTGTCTCCAGCACTTACTGGTGATATTTTGACCTACTAATAGCCCTTCTGTTGATTTCTTTCTGTGTGACTTTCATGAAGACATACATAGAGAAAAGAATATGTATCAAGCATGCATGGCTCAATGAATTTTCCAAACTGAGCACACCTGTCTAACCAGCACCCTGAGTTCCTCCGCATGGCCCCTGTTAGCCCTTCTTCCACCACAGATTAACCACTACGCTGATGCTAACACCAGGGATTTGTTTTGCCTGGCTCTGAACTTAATGTAAATGGAAATACATACTGTTTGGCTTCTTTTACTCAATCTTATGTCTATATGTTACATTCATATTGTTGTACATATTGATGGTTTGTTCCTTTTTCATCGTTGCATATTTCATTGGATGAGTATATCACAATTTATCCATTCCATTTAAATGGATATCAGGGTCATTTCCACTATTCTTTTGATAAATTATTTTTCTGTTTAAATCTATTAGAGCTAGTTTCTGTTGTTTGCAACAAAGAATCCTGACTGATACATTTTTGCTTTAATTCTAAATTTTTATTGAGTGGGAAAGTGACTGAAGATTTTCTGTAGAATTTCTGTAGAAATTCTTTTTTGTTTTGTTTTGTTTTTTTTAACAATGCTATGAAGGCATGGACTTTCTCTTCCTCAGCTGTTGGCAAGGAACATCAATGCACTCTGTCTCAACAGTGAGGTCAAATGATCAACAGTAACATTCCATGTAGATAAAACTCTGAGTTCCTGGCTTAAATACAGTAATTTCTGGAATAACAGCTATTACTTGGGGTCTCTTTGGTTGCTACACAGATTGGTTAGAAGGTTTTCTCTGCAGGGGCCAGTGAAATGACCACTTCTGGGTATGTGTCTCAGCAGTTACAGTGGTTCACATTTTGATTGTGCAATAGGAGAGGTTTTGAGATTGTGGTTTTGGTTTTCTTCACAGTCCCCATGGCTCCAGCTGCTGCTCTCAAGAACTCTGAGGAGCATTATTAATAGGCAAACACAATCCAGTGAAAAAGAAAATGACAGACTCAGTTAAAAGACAGTCATATCAGTTGTTCATCAGTCACTAGGATCTTTTCATTTTTCAAGCACACATCAATGCCCCTCAGGCAGAGTCCACCCTGTCCAAGCAGGGCTGTAGGAGAGAAAAATGGTCCACTTTGCCTTTTCATCATATTCTTCTTTGGCAGGGCTGTATCAATTGTGGAGGCAATCGTTCATGGCCTGACTTTTGAGCAATGAGTTGGGCCAGCCAGTAATTGTTCCCCTTGGTATTCCACCCAGACACTTGTAATAACCATGGCAAGTACTCATTGAGCATTTATTATCTGTACCAGGTACCGTGCCAAGGACTCTGTGTGCATGCCCACTCCATTAAAGGCCAATTTCTCTGTTAGTGCTCTGGATACCATCCTCTCATCCTTCCTGCAATTAACCTCTCTCTTCCCTACATGATCAGTTTCTCCCTCTCTCCTGGATCAGTTCCACGAGCAGTGATATGTCCCTGCAGGCACATCACATTCCTTAGCTCTTTCACAGTGCAACTCCCTGAAAGAATTATCTACAGTCCCAGCTTCCCTTCCTCAGCTCCGAATTTTGGCTCAGCCAACACCAGCAAGCCTTCCTCCTCTCCATGCCGCTGACTCTGCAGATCTCAAGGTCATGAGCAACCTCCTTTGCCAATCCAAAAGTCACCTCTGTGTCTTCATCTTACTGAGTTCTCAGTAGCCTTTGATGCAGTTGACCACTCCCTCCTTAAAATCTTCTTCTCTCCCACTTTCCATGATGCTGCTTCTCTTTGCCTCCTACCTAACCGGCTGCATCGTCTCTAACTTTTTGCTGGTTTCCCTTTCTCTGTCTGGTCTCCAAATAGTGGAATGACTGGAGACTCTGTCTAGATCTTCTTACCCTGTCCTTCTCTCCTCTCTCCCTAAGGGAGCTCATCTAATCTCATGTCTTAAATACCATCTACATACTGATGTTGTTCAAATGTAAAATATCTTGCCTTGATACCAGTGACCTCTCCCCCGACTCCGGTCCCTACATCCTACTGTCTGCTCTGCATCCCCAGGGATGTCCAAGAGCCATCTCAAATTCAGTATAGACAGACGAAGTCGTTCCCTGTCCCCAGCTCTGCCTCCCCATCTCAGTAAACAACACGAATATGCACCCTCTTGTTTAAGGCAAACATTTGGAAAGTCATCTTGAAGTCCTCTGTCCCTCACTTTCCCAAGTGGAACCATCAGCAGATCCTGTTGGCAACAGCTTCATATCCACAGTTAATTCTAAGAGTCTTTTATTCCTTTTAATGTGTCAAATTAAAAGGAAGTTTAAAAATAGGGGGGAAACACCCATGTTTTCTCTTAATCTTATAATCGGAATTTTAATAGCTGCATGTTGTCTCACTGAGTGGACACATTCTAATTTCCTGATGCCATATCTTCAATTCTTCTCATATTTGACTTTTATAAACAGTTGTGCAGTGAATATCTGCATGCACATGTAAGTGTTTTATTTTTGGTTTTAAAATAGAGAAGCTGAGGGGCACCTGGGTTAAGCATCCAACTCCTGATTTCGGCTCAGGTCATGATCTCAGGATCATGAGATTGAACCCCGTGTTGGGATTCTCTCTCTCTCCCTCTCCCTCTGCCCTTTCCACCTTGCCCTAATCTGCACTCTCTCTCTCTAAAAAAAAAAAAAAAGAGAGAGAGAGAGAGAAAGAAGCTGATTTTTTTTTTCAATAGAAGATCACTGAGTAGTTGCCTTAGCAGAGAAGAAACTAATATTCAAAACCTATTCCCACAATTCAAAATCAGAGAAACCAAGAGGGGGAAACTGGTGTGACCTCCCAAGGTCCTGTGGCCAGGAAAGGTAATGAGACCACTGAGGCAAAGGCCATGAGGAAAGGGAGACTCAGGCTAGTGGTCCAGATGTAACACGGTGGATGCTTGGACTCATCATGCAGCTGAGGTCGAAGCACCTCTGGACCCAGCCACTCTGTTCTGGGAAGGATGCTGTTGTTCTGGGAAGGATGAATGAACATGACAACACAAGCATCTGAGCTGGAACCTTGGAAGCCAAAACATGGTGATATTAATAAGCTCAGCCTTGAGGCATGGGATTATGTTTCAAAGAGCTCCTGTGGCAAGTGTAAGTGCTGGCTCTCACAGGGACCTCAGAATGACCCTGGACATGTATGCACTGGACTGTTTTCAGTAGTAGAGCAGGTGCTAATAACAGAAGCAATGGTAACTGAGCCTGGAGGTTCTGCTGTGGACTAGCCCAATTCCCTTCTTTTCTGACCCTCTTTGGATTGAATAAAGCACCTAGTATTCTTGACCAGGGTGATGGGAAGCCTCAAAAAGTCAAGACTCAACTTCCTGCTAATAGAGCATTGGAAATTCATGCAACCAACTAGAAAATGGGTATTTGTATCCACCCCTCCCCCCCGCCCCATCCACCATGGAGCAGGCTTGCAGGTTACATGTGGGATTCTTTTCTGAGGCTAGATTCCCAGAAAAAGGATTATGGATTCAAAGGGCATGAACATTTTTATGACTCCTGGCCAAAAGTACAATTTTTTTTAAAGGGATGCACTAATATCCACCGTCTATTTCTCTATACCCTCTCCAGCAATGAATAATTAAGTGGATATTTTTTTCAAAACCAAGAATTCTTGAGAGGAGCAATCAGTATGAGAAGCATGACCCACGGAGGGGTCAGTGCACTTGTGAAGTCAGCAGCATTTTGAAACCCACTCATTGCCACTGGTTCCAAAATGCACATTCCCAGGCTGCCTCCCATGTGCCTCGTCCACTCTCTCGGGACTCCCCTTCTGCACCAGGATTCTCATGCCCTCACCCTCCATTCTCACACTCATTAAAGCCAGCACAGGGGCAGATATGACATCAGGCACTTACCTCTTCATGTGGCTCTAAATCAAAGTATCATCTCTCAAGCACATGCCTGCATCTCTTAAAAATTTAGGAATGAAAAGCTCTCTGTTAAAGGAACTTTGAGCTTAGATGTCCCAGACTGAGAACCCATCAAAAGCTGGACCTTTGACTCAAAGGGAAAAGGACCTCATCATCAGGCTGTGATTCGAGAAGCACCAAGAGGCCAGAGCTTCAAAGCTGAGGCCCGGAAGGTGGAGTTGGCAGGGAGAGGACAAGAGCAGCCTAGGGAGACTCTGAGCTCACCAGAGGAACGGGGTGGTGGGAACCAAACACGAGATAAGGAGCTCAAAGTGGAATACCTGAGGCTGAAAACATGCTTCACTGATGCCAGCATTTCACCCGGAGCCGCTCCAAGGTGAGCAAAGCTCACTTAAAATAAAAACCTGAAAGTTGGTTTTTATGCCAACAAATAAAGAGCAATTTAATAAATACTTGTCAATTATTTTTGTATAAAATGCATATGGAGCATGAATGGTTTTAATCTTTATAGCCATGACACAAAAGCTTTTAGTCCTATTCCGGTTCTAGCCTTGCATAAGCCCGGGCAAGCCTTGCAATCTTGCTGGCCTTGACTTTTATTTATGGGCTAGAGACAATGACGCCCTGCCTAATGGCCTGGGGGGCTGGTGAGGATGAGGAGGGCGAACTAGGTGTTTAAGCTGAAAGTCAGATGTGGTCTTTAGGGGTTGATGCCAAGCATTACCTATGGTCAAGGTCTAACCTTGAGGAGCTCAAGATTAAATAACAGGGAGAACTGAATGACTTGAGCTCATTGTCTCGTGACGTGGGTGTGTAGTTAACAGCCTGCAGCCCAGATTTGTAAGATACTAATGGGAATACAACACAAACCCCATAGAGAGTAAAGGGCAAAGGAAACTTAAAAATAAGAGGCAGGAAACAAATGATATTTAATTTGGACATGTGCCCCCAATGCATCTGGAGGAAAATCAACAAAACATAGATGTCAATGGAAAACCTAGAGAGATGAGCCATAATTACTCTAAAAAGATATGCAGACAGGAAATTGGATGGGAGCTTACAACGTTGTTTTGGGCTGCACAGATGGCCTTTTGTGCCTGCAAAGGGAAATGAGTTTATCTCCGAATAATCAAATGGAATTGTACATAAAATCAGGCTACAATTTGTCACAAGCCATCTCACGACAGCCGGGAAGTTTCTATATACCGCAGGTCAGTCCATGATCCTTGCAGAGACATGGGTGCAAGGACAGAGGGTCAGGTTTACAGTCAGACGTCTTCATGGGGTCTTTGCCTTTGGCTAGCTGTGCCACGTTAAATGTGTTCTAACTTGTCTAACCAAAAACAGAGAGAAAAAAAATCTTCCGTTCAAGGCTGTTGGAAGGACTACAGATAAAGTATACGAAGTTCCCAGCACATGTGAAATAGCAAATAAATGTCAGTCAATAGCAGCAACATGAGCAGACATCAAAGTGGACTCCTGAGTTTTTGTCCATCAAGGAGTCTTTTTCTGCCCTAAGTGCTCCCACAGTGCTGATCCCCACACCTGCAATCCTCACCCGCAACCAGTGGAAGCTCTGGAATTGTTCCATAGGAGGGGTTGGGGAGGTGATGGAGACTGGGTTCAGGAGGTGCCCCACTACTAGGAGAATGGATTGGAGCTGAGCTTACATAGCGGATATGATCACCAGCTGCCCTGCTCACCAACCGATACCAGCAGCTACAAATCCACCTAAAGGGTTTCTTTAAATGAACTTGACAGAATTGAAATCTAGGATATTTTCCCCCTTAAACAATCCATTTTCCAGTGGCAAAGAATGGCACTTTCTTAGTGTCTTCCTTCTACAAATTATGGTGGAATGCCTTTTCAATGCATGCTTTGCCAGTTATTTTTCAAATGTTGTTTTATATAATAATTTTAATCCCATGCTTTGACCACTATTTCATGTATTTGTTCCTATGATAATTTGGGCCACATGCTTTGCTACACACTTGTTGCAAGTGGTTCTAAGAAAAGCCATTAGAGGTTGGGGCACTAGCACCCACCATATGACCTGCTGGCGCCAGCGCAGCCTCCCAGCTCCCAGAGGTAGTTCCTAGGAAAGCAGGAACCCATCGGGGCAACAGCCTTGACTTGGATACCAAGTTTATTACCAAGGGGTCCTGCTGCCTGTGTTGCATTCTCAAAACAGAAATGACAGCTGTGCCCGTTAGAACCTGCAGCGCCCCTGAGAAGTGAGGGAGGGGAGCAATGACGAGGTAGAGGGAGGCTGGTAGGAAGATCTTACCTCCCTGACTTTCCCTATCCTCAAGCCCTTTATGCTGAAAACTGCTTATGCCAGACAGATTCTGGATTTGGGCTGGATGTTGACGTGCTGTGGATGAGTCAGGATCTCTTGTCCTCACCCAAAAACTGTCCCCCTGTTGAATGGCGCTTTGCCCTCTGTTCCCGTACTTCATTGGTTTCATATAAATGTAGCATAGCCTTTGGGTCAGAGGACTTTTCAGAAAGGGAGAGTCAAAACTAAAGCCCCTGTGCACACACAGAAAAAGAATGGGTCAGAGCAATAGATCAAATATTGAACTATGAGAAAAAGAAACTGGAGAAGAAAAAAAAATGGGATTCAGAAACTGTACGCTCTGACTGACTTCTCAAACGCTGGTAGAAAACTTGAAGCCAGAGTTGAGAATAGAAAGAAATTCATAAATGGTCACTATTTTAGCTAAGTTGAGGAAGAAGCATGAACTTCAAAAGAAAATAATGTTCGGAGATGAACACGAGGCCCGTTCAAGATGTGGAGGAAATTAGGAGCCAAGAAGTACATGCAAAGAGAGACTAGATGGTATTTTAAAGAGAAGTGGGATTCAAATAAAAGTTCACATACACACACACACACACACACACACACACACACACACACAGCCCAAATATTTAGTGATTTCCTTTTCCTGTGGTCTGCTTTAGAATTCACCCCAAAGCCATTTGCTTCTGTGGTTATTCAGATTTTGTTTCTTTCTCTTCTTTCCACCTCCTACTACTGTCTAGTCCCTAATCCCCAGAGTTGGGGGAGAATAAGGGAAAGAAAGTGAAATTCAAATCTGTGTTTTACCCTCTGCTGTCCTTTTGGCTGAGAGATGTGAGGAGTGAAGAAGTGTGTGTGGCAACAGTGTGGTTAGGAGAATGTGTTGGTGCTGTTTATTTTTGTTTTTAGCTACTCTACTCAGATGACCCTAGTTTACCACATCAAGAACTGATTGGGCAGGAAAGAGAGATACTCAACAAACATTTGCTGAATGGCTCGACTCCGCTTTGCTCCTTCTCTTAACATTCCTCAGTGGAGTCCTAGCAACTTTTCAATACAAACCCCACGCTAAAGCCTGATTATCCGGGGTTGTTGATGATGTGCTCATCTTTAGCAGGATCCCAAGTGGTCTAAGCAAAGGTTTTATAATATATTCTTTACTGTCAGCAACAAGGTCAACAGGAGGAAGTCTAAGCTACTCAGGAGCATAAGCTGTTTTCAAAAACTTCAGCAGTAAATATTTGCTTACCAACAAGAAACATGCTAAGTACAAATGGCATTTCTCAATTTGTTACAGCAACCAGCAAACCCTTAACCTGGGCGTGCCCAGGACACTTTCTTAGCCACTAGTTCATGTCCCTACATATACATATTAGTAATAACCTGCCTCCTTTTCATAATTCTCAATATTTCAGATCATTCACTCAACTGGTCTGCCCTCCAGTCATTCAAAGTGCGGTTTTACTGTGATTTACAAAATTATGTAACAAGGCAGGAAGAGGTATGTTCATCTCATATTGATGGTTTCTTTCTCCTTGTTTAATTTGGAAAGGACCCTCCCTACCCCTTCCCTCCAAAAGGCAAAATTCTGTCCAGCAAGACGACTTAGGGCTGGATGAAAAGATAAAAAGACAAGTGTCTCTGAGGTCAGTGAGGATTGCAAATGTGATTTGGAAGAGGAGAAGAGATCCAAGAAGCTGGAAAACCCAGCTCAGTGTGGAAAGCCTCTTCTCTTACAACATGGATTCCAATTCTACTCCAATTCCATACAGAGCTGGGTATAACCATCAGGAAATGTAAAGTCCCTCTAGGCCGTGCCTCATGACCTGGGGAGAAACCCAACCCACCAGCATGCATCTGGAAAGGCACCAGCCTTTCCATGTTGAGCTCCCAAAGAGCCCTGCACCTGGGGTTTCTTGAGAGAACCCCAAGTTACACAGGAGAGATACACTTCTCGCCTCTATCCTTGGTAATAAGCATTTCTTTAGAGTCATCAAAAGAAGATAAGCTTTTTTTTTTTTTTTTTTTTTTTTTGTCCTTTGAAAACTTGACTCCTGCCAAAGGAAGCAAAGCGAAAAGAAAGGCATAGTATATATCAGGAGTCTCACATTTTCAGAACCTCTTCATCTGTAAAACTACTTTCCACTGAGCTCATGTTTGCCTTCGACAGGCTGACCACTCTACCCCAAATGCAACTCAGTAACTTCTTCACCTTTAACCAAAAGACATTTTTAAGAAAAGTCCCATAAAAGCATAACATTTTAGAGAGGGCAAGGGCAATCAATATCTATGTAAAACTGACAAACATGTATGATTCAAAGGAAGAAATTTTCCTCTATGTATTACCTACTACTGAACTTAATATGGTTTATAAATCCTTGGTCAATGAATCACCTCCTCGGACTTTTATCCATCCTCTTCACTATTCTTGGGAGGATGGGTCACATCCTGGGATACTTCTCCACAATCTCACCATCAATAAGTCAAGGACTCAGGTTAGGGCAGCTTTAAAAAAATCAAATTCCGTTATTTAAGCATAAATACATGACTACATGACGACTTTCTGACTGGTGTGGTCATTAGGTTCCGGGCTAAGCAATCCTCAGAGAGAATAGGGAGTACCAGGTCAGCGGACGTCCTTGTAAGACTTGACAAGGCAGTGAAGACTATCCATTCACCATCCATCTCCCATTCTCCCTCCCCAATCCGTTCTTGTCTTCTTCATACATTCTCACCTGTTTTTCCCTGACCCTGCATCCTAAAGAAGCCAAATTCACTCCCAGATCTCCCTTCCTCCATGAAAATAAAGAAGAGATAAAAACTAGTTCTTCTTTTAGAAGTTAAACTGACTTGATTTCTAGCTGAAATCAACATTGGCCAGATGAGATAGTTTTCATCAATGTCAATTCTTATTTTGAACTTGGAATCAGCACAATGGGCCACTGTATATGTAAGTACGTCCCCAGCCATTGAGATAGACAATACCTAAAGCCATAGATACACTATCCACATGGCTCCTTCAAATGAATCTTTATTCATTGGTTTAATCTACAGCAGGAAGCCAAGTGCTGCACTTCAGCCCAGAGGGGGGATGCTGAGATACTGAATGAACCATATGCAGGTGTCCAAACTTCAGGAAATTCGAATTGAAACACTGACTGAAAAAGCCTAATCTACTTGTACATGTCGAGCTGTTGTTTAAGCCCTTTTTCCCATGTGATGAGCTCATATTCAGAATGTTTTGACTCAACACGCATAAAGGTTTGGCAAAGGCTTGTGGGGAGGAGCACCCTGTCACAGAAAGCAACAGAAAAACAAGGCTGGGGCTCAGCACATTCTCTCAGAGCACACAGGCCTGCATGGGCCAAGGTTTCTATTATTTAAAAAGCAAATAGAAACTCTCTCCGCTCAACGCAGCACTAATTCCCAGGTTACAATAAGTCAACAGACACTTTTTCCATGGCTTCCGACTACAGAGTGTCCGAAGAAAGTATACACTCGATATACTAACATATGTTCAAAGAGGTGGAATAATTAGACATTAACCAATATCTGTTTTGGTTAACGTTAAAGTCACAAACATTTAAAATGGCCATGACTTCAGAGTTGACCACATGCAAGATACATACCACTTTAATAAGTTTATTTAACATCTGGAAGGGATGCACATTTTGCTAGGACACAGTGTTCCAAAGAGTTTATAAAGGATGTGGTGCTCACAGGGCCTGGGGTTGTTAACTCTGAGGCTGTTAGTGCTGGTACTCACCAGCATAAATGCCCACAGCGTGGGTCTAGCTCCAGGCTTACTCTCAGATTTCAGTGCCTCCTGAGGATGTCCCTGGAAGGGACTATGAACACAGTTCATACGTAAAGTTTTCACCCTCAAAAAAAACAGTCATTCTGGGGCACCTGGGTGGCTCAGTCGGTTAAGCATCTACCATCAGCTCAGGTTATGATCCCAGGGTCAGCAGGGAGCCTGCTTCTCCCTCTGGCACTGCCCCTGCTTGTGTTCACACTCTCTCTCTCTCTCTCTCTCTCTCTGTCAAATAAATAAATAAAATCTTAAAAAAAAAAAAAAAAAGACATTCTATTCCTGTGTCTCAGTTGAACCTGTAGGCAATCCAGGTTAAAGAGCTAGAATGGTTGCAATGAATGGACCGCACAGAATGCCATGCTGAGTGATGTTCACTTTATTTTTCCATTAATGGGGAATCCAGTAAAGTTTTAAAAGTCTCTTTGAGGATATGAGTCCAGCAAGAGTGAGGAATTCAAGGGAGTAGACAATGGAGGGAGATGGAGGGAGCAGATCAAGGCCTCGACATGTATAATGTTGGTAAGAACACAAAGGAAGGGAAGAAAAGAAGGGACACTTAGAAGAATTGACAAGTCTTGATTCTGAGCAGAATTCCAAGCAGGGGTCTTGAAATTCACACTAGTTGGATCTGCTTAGTCACATGTCCACCTAGAACCAATCACAATGACCAAGGAGTCAAACATGCTGATCTGGGTCACATGCTCTACCTCCCAAATCAGATTCTGTTGAGACAAATGGATCCCCAAATTGAAATGAGGACTAATGGGAAAAAAATAATAGAAGCTGCAGGATCAACCCCAAATATCTATTATATATTGTTTGTCCGAATCCCTTTCTCTTTCTTTCCATATCAAGTTTATGACTTTTCTGTTAGATACAATGATTAAGTGGTTTGCCCAAAAGTTTCAAAAATGTATTATACAGAAATCAGCATCACTATCCTTACCATAGTGTTGAGAAAAGAGAGCAAGTGTTTAACAAAAACTTTTGAAAGGATATGAGAAGTAACTAGAGTGAATAGATTCAAATTCTAGACAAATGCAACAAGTTTTTGCCCCTGAAACATATTTTAGGCAGCATTCCCTAAAGCCAGGTGAAGTCTGAGGCTGCTGTGTTCTGCGCACTTTCTCCTCAATTCAGTCGAGGGCTGGCTTGGTAGTTGGTGACCCTGTTATGAGGCCACTTGTCACTCTGGCATCGATGATGAATGGTGTGACAAGGTTTGGTATATCTCTGAAAATTAGTTAAAAATGACTCCAAATTACCTAGTTTTGATTTTTTCCCCCTACATTATTGCATAATAAAGTCTTTAGCAACCAACGGTACATGCTTCTGAGAAGCATTTGACCACAAGTGTCTTAGATTCAAAACACATTATTTTGTGGGAAGAAAGACATCAACCAGCACACAGACCCAACCTAATTCTGAATGGACTTAATTTCTGGATTTTAGACACTGCCTCACAATGCGATTAAAAACAGTGAGAGCCTCATTAAAACTCCAGAGGCTGAACCCCCAAACAGGGACTAACGGATACCTTTCCTAAGAAAAGGTATCTGCACAACATTTCTAAACTTTGAGCTGTCTGTCTGGCTAAAGCAGATGATCTCATAACAGGAATGACTTTCAAAATATTCGACACTGACCAATCAGGGAAGACAGCCAACCAACCAGAATGTTCACTGATTTGGACATGCTACCTTTCCTCACCAGGTAAATGTCAGACCTGCTCCATGGACTGGGCAGATCAGAGGAGGGAAACCAACACAAGGCTGTGTTGGAGCAAGAGAAGGCTGCTCTGAATGGCGAGACGGGGAACCAGCCTACCTCTCCTAAGTCAACGGAGCCAACATGTTCCAAGGAGGAGGCACTGATGAAAAGAAGAAGGGAAAGAGTGGAAGAAGAACTAAAAGGCGGGTGAAGATGTACAAGGATAGAGCAGAAGCAGGGGACGAGAGGGAGGGAAAATGAGGAGAGGAGAGCAAGAAGGAATGGGGACATGAAATAACAGACCAGGAACAAGCAAGAACAGTGAAGGAGACTGAGGAAAGGGGAGACGAGAAATTCCAACACTTAGAGGAGGAAAAAGAATAATGATGAAAGGGAAAGGAGAAAAAGGAGAGGTGTTAGATTATCGATGAAAAATGGTAGTGTTTATGAATGATCATTGTGTCTCATGCTGTGTGATGCAGGGGTGAGCAATCGTTTTCCGTAAAGGGGTAGACAGTGATGATTTAAGCTTTGTGGATGGTACAGTCGTTGTTCAGCTACACAACTGCAGTCACATGGAAGCAGTCCCAGACAGTAAGTACACAAAGGGGCGTGACTGTGTCCCAGTGAAACTTTACAGAAACAGGCATTGGGCCATATTTGGCCCACGGGTCCTAGTTGGATGACTCCCACAGACAATGGTGGTTCTGACATTTCTGGTAACTCTGCAGTGCCTAGCATAGACCCAGGCACAAAATTCTAGAAAATATTAGAACCTCCTGGAAGAGCCATTTTACAGGCCCAAAAAATGGTCCAAAAGGGAGCCATTTTCAATGGCTTTTTATAACTTTAACCTACAAAATGGCAGTTTCCTGTATTCAACCTATCTGCTGCCCAGCCCATATGACACCCCTCTGGGTTCTCTCTCCCAAATATAACCTATAACAATGTACACAGAAGAGAAGCACTAGGTGGCTGATTCAGAGCTGTATTCAGTACTGACTGTTAAGCTTTCAGATTGTCAGAGTTCTCCATCCCCTGTAGGTAATGACTTCACAGAGTTTAGATCCGGGTCCCAGGGCAGCTTCAGACACCAGCACCAAAAACAAAAATGAAAACAAAAAACAAAAAACAAAAACAAAACAAAACAAAACAAACCCTTTTTGTCTCCTTAATGTATATCCTCCCCCGTTTCCTCAAGACTGTCCCCCAGCTTGACTTCAGGGCTAGGTTCTTCAACCACCCAAAGTAGCCTATGGTGCTTAGGAATGGCTTTAGCAATGGGAGGTGACGAGATGTAGCCGAGGGGGGCTCCCCAGAAGTCGGAGCATGCTTAGCTCTCAAGCTCAGTATCAGAAAGGTGGGAGCCGACTCTCACCGCAGGCTCAGACTTCTGACAGTGACCTCACATTCTCTTGTTCTGTGATTGGGAAGAGCACCTTGCAGCCTCAGGACGCAGGCAGTTCTTGCTTGGCCAGAAGTTTCTGTCTGGGGAAGCCAGAGCCACTGTTCCATGCCTTCTGAGGGACCATGCAGGACATGTGAGGTTGATCTGGTGGCTGGTTTTCTTTCATTTATGTTCATTTGGCACCTGGCACCACAACCATCCTTCCGTTTGTTCTGGCTCCTAACCTCAACCATTCTTCAGCCACCAGGGGTTTTTGAAGTCCTGCTCACATCACTTCCCAGGGTAGCGCAAGCCACCTTGTGAATTACCAGAGTTAAGAAATGGCCGCAAGGGACAGCGTCTTGAAGCCACGTGAAGAGAGACACAGTCACATGATTGCCTGTAAATAAAGCCTGATGATACTAAATGTTCAGAAAAGGAAAAGCTTAGCACGGGTCTAGCATGATCACCTGCTCTGTGTTCCAAGGGGAACACATAGCTCTTGAAGGAAGGGAATCCTAATGTGTTACTCTCCAAGTAAATAAAATGCAGAAACACTTTTGTAGGCATTTTGCCTTTGCAGGAAAAAAGTTCAGTTTGTATTTAGGAATGAATGAGTACGCATGGGTGTGTTTGCATAAGCATATTTGCTTCAAAACATTTTCTAGTAACTGCTGACAACAGCAACCCTAAGCCACCAGACACTAGTTCTCCCCATCTTGAAATGGACTGTTTGCTCCCCAGAGCAGCAGCTGTGATGCTCCCAGAATCATTCCTGGCCTCCCCAGGCTCTGAAATCTGCATATCCTGACCCTTCCTCCCTGGCCCCATCTGTCTCCCCAGCTTCCCTGCTCCTGTCACGCAAAGTTACTCAATACCCAGTAGGAGCTAACCAGAGCCAAGGAACCACGTTCCCACAGCTCCCATCTTGCCATTCACTTCGTGCGGCTCGGTTCCTCTGCACTGCCACCCTGGGGCACGGACAGGGAGAGAGCTCCACATTTAAATCTCCAGCTTTGGGAAACAGATCATTCCTCCTCCATAGTCCCTCACCAGTCACTGCTGCCCCTGGTTGAACCCCCTCCCCACACCCTGCTCTCTGTAGCCCAGCACATGTGTTTCTCTTTGTGACCAAATTTCACAGCAGACTGTATGCAATTTAGTAATATCACTAGTAGTGCTTCATCTTTTTCGATCTATTTAGAGCTCAGGTTGAAGTTTACCAAACTAGGGGTGCCTGGGTGACTCTGTCGGTTAAGCATGGCTCAGGTCATGATCACAGGGTCCTGGGATCAAGCCCCGCATCGGGTTCCCTGCTCAGCGGGGAGTCTGCTCCTCCCTCTCCTTCTGCCCCTCCACCCTGTTCCCTCTCTCTCTCTCAAATAAATAAATAAAATCTTTCAAAAAAGAAAAAGAAATCTACCAAACTAGCTCTTTATCTGCATTATCTTCCATAGTCTTTTCCCTTTGGGGCCTTAGTTCATACTGTTTGATATGGTGTAAGAAACAAGCTTTGTTTAGGACAGTCAGATTTAATAAATCTTTCTAGTTTCTGTATCTTCCTCTATAAAATAGTGAGTTACTGACTGACTTACTGCCTCTCTAGGAGTAAGGGAATCTGTATAAAATTCCTAGCATGGAACTTGATTCATAGCTGGTGCTCAACAAATGTTAATAGCCACCTTCCCACCACCACAGCCTCGTGGTGTGACTAAAAGGAAGTTCAGATTGGCAAGTCACACTCTGGAACAGCACTTCTCAACCTTGGGAGCATAATGCAGTCACTTGGAGAGCTTTAAGAAGCACCCCCCATCATCCCCTCCCACCCTTAAATATCCCGAGTGGCCAACCTCCCTCGTTTCTTATTTTGATCTTAGGCATCAGTATCCCTAGGCTTCAGCCTCTGCCACCAGACCAGACATGTGGTTTTCTTCTTCTTGCTTCTCTCTTTCTCTGCTTTCCACAAAGTTTTGGGGCAATTTGTTACACAGCAATAGATAACTAGTACATTCCTCATATCACAGCATGGCAGTTGTGTCCCTGACTTTCAGATAGATTTTCATTGTTGTGTGACTTGTTTCCCAAAAAATAAGGCAGTCATTAAATCTGCATAACTGATGGATTCATGTCTGGCTCTATGATTTTGATGTGTTGGCCTGCTCTGTTAGCTGTATTAAGAAAATGAATGGCTGAGGACGCTGGGCAAGGGAAGGAGGGCCAGGGCAAGATGCACAGCCTGACCACAGTTGTGCTGCTCTGTGCCCTGGCCCAGGCTGCATGTGCAGGGCATCCTACCTACAAGTTCCTGAACATGCAGGAGCCCTCAATGGACATGACGTTGGTGACCAACAGGGCAGCTCGGACCCTGCTATGGACTAAGCTCATGCGAGGCCTGGGCAGGGTCCTGAGCAGCCAGCTGTGGGAACCCGCCACCATCAACTACCCCTGAGAAGAGCCCACTGGGTCCACGCTTCCGCAGGGAGCATGCACTGTACCGCCATCCATCCATCCATCCATGCGGAGATGCACCAAGGGCCAGCTCTGCCAGACCGTTTGCCCCTACCAGGCCATCACCAGCGAGGCTGAGCCACGGGGCCCATGTCACCCGCAGGGCCACCCACTGTGACATCGACAGGGCCAAGTGAATCTAGTGTGGCTTCTACCGGGAGGCCCGCCCTGTGGACCGCATTGTCAAGGGCCCCAACTTCGAGTTCTCCACGGAGACGCACGATGAGCTGCTGTATGAGGAGAAGCGGCTCAATGACAGGGCCGAGGTGGAGGCCGAGATCACGGCCAACATCCAGGCCCACTACCTCTACCTCTGCTGCCCCCCGCCCGGTGGCCTGCAGCCCCAGCCCCCCAATAAGAAAGCTCAGGTCTCCCTCCAACAAAAAACCAGTGCCTTCTATAAGCGGCCATTTCTTCTCATTACTGGGGCCATCCTGAGGCTTCATCTCTCAAGAAATGAAAGACTACCTCCCCTCTTAAGAATACTGGATAATTAATCAGTGGAAAGCTCACCATGGAGCCTTCTTTGTACTCACTAACCCCCCTCCTACCTGATCAGTAAACATGACCACAGATGCCCATGAGTTCCTTCTGTTCTTGGAACAGATCCTACTTCAGGGACAGCTTGGCTGACTCAGAGGTCCCTATGTTTCTTCTTTCCTGAAACAAACACAAATCAATACTTTAAAACAGACATGTACTTAATATTTTTTAAAAGAATACCTACATATCCTAACAAACTGTTCGATTACATTCACCTTTCTGTTGTATTAGAACATCTTTATATACTTATTGCTTTAGAATATTATGATGAATGCATGGCCTTTCACAGACTCACCCTGTACCAATTTACCATCATTATATTCATTATTTGATGTTCATATGCCTTTTTTTTTCCTGTCCCACAACTGGACTCAACTGACTTCCAAGAAATTCTGATTGCTTTGAGAAAGGAACAATATTAGACACAACAGTCCAAGCTTCTTGCGTGTGTGTTGCAGAGAAGTGCCAGGCCTTTAGCCACTGTTGCTTGGGGCCTATTTTGTGACAGAGCCAGGAAAGAGATTTTTGTAGGGCAGGAATTCATGCTGATTTTCTTTTTTTTTTTAAGATTTTATTTATTTATTTGAGAGAGAGAGAGAGAATGAGAGATAGAGAGCACGAGAGGGAAGAGGGTCAGAGGGAGAAGCAGACCCACCCGCTGAGCAGGGAGCCCGATGTGGGACTCGATCCCGGGACTCCAGGATCATGACCTGAGCCGAAGGCAGTCGCTTCACCAACTGAGCCACCCAGGCGCCCTGATTTTCCTCATATAGCAGAGTGTGTTGCTATAGGTTTTTGTCAGCCAGGGTCTCATAAGAAAAATAGAGCAAGTTTTCCTAGAAAGTCTAAAGGTAGGTAGTTTCCCAGCCAAGCAATGAGGCAGAAGCCCCTGGAGACACCCCCTCCTCAGGATAGGGTCATACAGCTTTGCCTAGGCCCTCGAGAGAGAACAGCAGGGCTCACGGCTTCCTCAGCCGTACCGCCTGGCCACTCCCAGAGCTGGTACCCTCTGGTTCCCTCCCAGAGCTGCATTTCTTTTCTTTTTTTTCTTTTTTTAAAGATTTATTTACTCATTTTAGAGAGAGCATGAGCAGAAGGGGCAGAGGGAGAGGGAGAGAGAATCTCAGGCAGACACCATGCTGAGCATGGAGCCAAATGCAGGGCTCGATCCCACGACCCAGAGATCACAACCTAAGCTGAAACCAAGAGTCGGATGCTTAACCGACTGTGCCACCCAGGCGCCCCCAGAGCCTCATTTCTATTAGGAGTAACACTTGGTCTCCACTTTGCTTGCTGCTTTACCCCTCCACTTTCTTTGCCTCCAAGCAGCCTCAGTGCACCACTGGAGGGTGCTCAGGACCTCGAGGGTTCCTAGGATGCAGGATTTTCTGTTTTCAAACCAAGACAGTGCTGGGCCAATTGGGATGTAGTGGTCACCCCATCACCAGTGACCTAACAGCGGGACAGCTAAAGGAATTCGTTGCTTCTGCACTCTGCTCAGTAGAATACTAGAGGACAGAATAAAAATATGCTTGGGATTTACATGTAAGGCAATCACTCATTGAAGAGGCACACTGCAGTGTGGATAAATTCTCCAGCTCCTACATGCAAAACTGGAAGAGGCTGAGCTGTTTAACCTAGAAAACACACAGCTGTGAACAATTTTCTCATTCAAAAAGCCCTGGTCTTCCAGCTGCAAAGCCTGGCTTCTCTTCCCTATCTCCGAGGGCCCTATAGAAGGTAGGTCTAAAAAACCAAAGCCGGATGGCAGATTCTCCAGGAGGGACAGGTACAGAGAGGAAAGCGCTTAGAAGTTTTCTTTACCCACAAACACCCTCCCACCTCTCACTTTTGCATGATCACAGGTCCTTTGGATTCCATAATCAGCCATTTCAATACAAGGCTTATTTTTCCCTTTGAAACTTGAAAACTTGAAACCCAGGCGATATTATTTTACCCACTGTCAAACTGAATCTGTTCATCAGAAACTGCCACTGCACTGGCTTTTGCTAAGCAACCATCTAGCTGAAATACAAATGAACCTTCTATCTAAATCCTTCTTCATGAAATTTTCCATTCCTCAAATAATTGAAAGCCTAAACCACTGATCAGGTTGTAAAATTGTGAAATTCTCTCAATTCTGAGAAGTAGTTTGAAATTACACTGAAAAATACCTTGCAGTCTCTTAGGAACAGATGCTAACTGTGGTTTGTCATCCAATATGCAAAGGGCTATGGAGAAAATGATGACCTTGTGTCAGGTGTGGGCTCTCTTCCTTAGAGTTCTTCCCTCTAAGGTCAGGGGGCTGATCTCGCCGCCCCACGTGGTCCCCTCATGGCCAGGAAGTGCCTATTCACCACCAAGTTTACTTCCAAACACCACAGCATACTTAATTGTGTTTTCTGAAAGAAGTACCTCAATGTCATATATTGGCCCAAGCTAACTATAAACATACAAAAGAAAAGGGTCCCATATCATCTGGCCATTTATGGACACAGTACTTGGGGGGAGGGGAAGCCTTGAAATTCTCTGTCTTATACATGAAGAAAGTCCTCTGTAAGAGCTCTTGTTGAATTATAGCTGACAACAGCATGGACAGCCCAGTCATGCCATAGAATTCTTTCCAGATCCAGTTTCATAATTCACCCTCTCCCATGTGGCCTCTATTGTTACATTTAGAAGACTTTTCTTAATAAGGGTCACTTATGGGATCCTAATTGGGGATGTGAGATGGAAGAAGTTTAATAGCTATTCTGGGACTCATGACATCGTAGGAAACAAATGCTGGATTTTAAAACTCAGAAATTAGCACTGAGTGCAGCTTCCACCAGAACACTAGACGTGCTGCCCCAGGAAAGCTGCTTGCCCTCTCTCCAATTCTAGTATATGTGCTGCCGAAGCAAGCACAGCTGCTTTCCTTCTCTGAGCCTCAGTGTTTTCAACTATCAATTGTTCAACGGGTTCGGTCATTTGCAATCATTTTTATTATTTTCTAAAGTCCCCTTTAGCTATTGTGAGAGATGGATGAATGGATGGACAGATAGAAAAATGATGGATGGGTGGGCAGATGGATGAATATGTTGTGGGCTGAACTATGTCTCCTCAAAATCCATTTGTTGATGTCTTAACTCCCAGTAGCTCAGAATGTGGCTGTATTTGGAGAGAGGGTCTTTAAAGAGGTAATGAAGGTACAATGATGTCATATGGGTGGCCCCTAATCTGTTAGGACTAGTGTCCTTATAAGAAAAGGAAATTAGGACAGACACACATACAGAGAAGATGGCCATTTCTAAGCCAAGGGCAGAGTCCTCAAAAAAAAAAAAAAAAAAAAAATTCAACCCTGTTGACACCTTGATCTCAGACTTGTAGCTTCCATAACTGTGAGGAAATAAATTTCTGTTGTTTAAATCACTCAGTCTATGGTACTTTGTGATGGCAGCCCTAAAAAACTAGCATAGGTAGATAGATGGATAGATAGATAGATAGATAGAAAATAATCCAGACCAGAGAGACCTATTGTTAGCAAGATTCTGGTGTTTAAAGTGAACAAACCAAGTAAGGAGCACCCCTTTTTGTAATGCTATCCTGGCAGAGTCAACAATTTCTGTGTAGATGTGCTATGTTTACAAAGATTTTGGTTGCACTTTCAAAATATAAAAAGATAGTCAGCTGAGAACCCCACATCCCCACTTTTTCAAGCCACCAATTCTTTCCACAAGCTCATGAGAAAATTAGGAAAACAGGAGACGCCAGAGTCCTGTAAACTCTTTATTGCCAACTGGACCTTGGGCCTGAGCCTTAGCTGCTCTGGGCTGATCTGCTGATCTGGGCTACACATATACACAGAAAGGACTTCTGCTGCCCAGAAGCCTTGAGCAACCCAGACCAAAAGCAGTGGAGGAGCCAACTTGGCCTCCTCCCTAAGGCTCACACTTTCACCTGGTACCCTAAGGTCTAGCAACTTGAAAAAGTCAGGAAGAATGAACCCAAAGAACAAGAGGAACAAGAGCTCTCCTCCCTGGGGCTGACAGCAGCTGGCCTGAGTCATCCTTCCTTGTGCCCTACCCTGTTCCTGCTTGGCCTTCCCAGACAGGATGGTCCCACACATAATGCAGCCCCATCTCTTTGTACCCCTCCACAGGCCTGGGAGCAAGGAAAGGAAAAAGATCCAAGAAAGAAAAGCCAGAGTCAATGGCATAAATATGTAAATGCCTTTAAACTTCCCTAAAATCTCCCCAGTAGTAGCTTCCCCCTTGCCATGGACCATGCTCCTTTTTCCCAATCATGGAGCTCTGAGGGTGGAGTGGAAAACAGAGAGAGCAACCTAGAAAAAAGTACTTTAGGAATGCAAATAAGAGGTCATTACCAAGAAGTTTCATTACCAAGATGTCCATGCTTTTTCATTAGCAAATATTCAGTGTATCTCGATGCCAGGCACTGTTCTAGGTACTCATCCCACTGGAGCTTATGTTCTGGCTCTGGTAAGGAATGTGAGAATAAAGTGTGGCACCTCAGAGCCTGGCAATAATTAATTGTCTTACCTCTCTCCTGGGCTCCAACTGTCCCTTCTTTGAATCATTCTTTTTGCGTTGTCTGACATTGGCATACTCTGTCCATCTTTCCCTCTGAAGTCCTCTGGGAACAAAGCTGTGCTTCATTCACTGGTGGGCTGTCAGTAGCTCCCAGCCCAACCCCTACTCACATGCCAGTTGGTTAAATGTTTGTGGAAGGAAGGACGGGAGGAAGGATGGGAGGGAGGAGGCGAACTTCTCATGACTTGCTTCTGAAGACTTCTTACCTATTCAAGGAAGAATTAACTTTCAATGATCATTTGTTATACGTTGTGAACTCTCCACTTCACAACTGCCATATGTTTATACTATGGACCAACCCAACTGACATGGACTTACATTTTAAATGTGTCGTTTTGAAGAGCAAAGAATAAATCATCAAGGGGCTCTCAGAAACAAACCATCCTGCTATATCACCAAGAGTGATGATCTCAACAGCAGCACACAAGGGTCTCAGACACTGCATGTCCTTAATATGGGAGACATTCATTGGAGGGGCTTTCCCAAGTGTTATTTTCACAAGCAATCAGATTAATATAGGGGATTTTCCTTGGATTTGTTTGGAAACATTTTATCCTGATGTGAAACATTCAAACTCCACCGCTTACAAAAAAGCTACAGCCTTTCCTCTCAGTTGTCCCTTGGCCTTCGATCACATCCCAGCTGAAGCAACAAGTATGCTTAATTTTGTTTTGTTGTCCTTCTAATAGAGAAAGCACTTCAGGTCAAGAAACTGAGAGAATATGAATGCTGACCCTACGTGTCTTTGGTTATTTGTGGTTTCCTATGTACTTACTCTAGGGTGGACTTTTCCCCCACCTCATTCCTTTACCCCCACCCCCAGGCCCTTAGGATTAAACCAAAGTATTGTTCTAGCCTTAAAGGAATGGCTTCTTTACTTACTTAAAGCCATGAGAGGCCAACGAGATTTCAAGAGCCACATAATTCCATCAGGAGTCAACATTTCCTAACCACAAGACTGAGGGGCCTTCCCGGGGCCATCAGGCATAATGCTGCCTTCTCAGAGGGCCCATGGGCCACCCAAGATGGCTGGTAGTCTGTGTCATCCTTTTCTTTTTCCAGCCAACTGTCTTTGAAAGAAAGAAAAAGAAAAGGTCTCTTCGAATGCACCCATTTATTTCCCAAATATTCCATTGAATGAATTCCTTATTAGGCCAAACCTAATGCTCTGAAGTATGGTCCGAGCACAGCATTCTGCACAAAAGGGGCCTGAAAAGAGCCAGTGGCGAGTGTGAGGAAAGCACACGTGAAAGGACTCAGTGAGGAGGTTCCCATGGGTGGCTGGGGGTCCACCACTGCCTCGCCGTTTGCAGCTCTGGGCTGAGCTAAGCATCACATTGTTCATGTAAAGAAAAAGCGGCTGTTCTCCCTGAGTGCCCCTTCCCTGCTCCCAGTGGCTGCGATCAACAGCCCCAAGACCCTAATTGCCACAGCCTATTAGAAATAATGAGACTTCCATGGCAGAAGCCAAGGGTAAAAGCGACATCTCACAACACGAAAGGTTAATATCAACATATACTGCCAGTGAGTGCAAAGGGCACGTCAATTGGTGGCTCATTACCGCGGGTTGACCCATGGGGAAAGTGTCATTCTGCAGAGAGGCTTTCTCAGGATGTGGCAGCAAAAGTTACAAAAGATAAGGACTTGCCTGTGGAACACGTTCAACTAATGAGAGCTGGAAATTGTTTGAAACATCCCGATGACCTCACAGATGGGGGATGCTGATTAAGGTGGCTACATGAGGCTCCTTTCTTGTCTGACAGCCCATTGAGAAGCTTTGGTGAGATGTGACTAACCGGCCGTGAAGGTGTCTCCATCTTCCCTGACATGGTCCATGCTTTGGGCAAAACAAACATGAAAAATAAGTCTAAACCGACATGCATGTTTGAGTTTAGTTTTCAGAGACATGTTTTGGGAAAAGAGCACTGGTGGGGCTGTGAGCTATGATTCTTTTATGGCAAAGGGGGTTTGTGACTACTTGCGTGACTAATCGCATGACTGCGCTGGGGATGAGCCAACGGCAAATTTAGGTCTTGAACACTTGACAAAACAACTCTACTGTTCTGTGGGTGAAATTCTATGGAGCTTCATGTGTAATTAAATGAAAGTTTCACAAGGGTCTACACCTCAGTCATTCAATGCTGATATGTGGCACAAAGAACGGATTTTGCCACATCAAAATACATCCATGGAACAATAGGGAAATGAAACCGAATTTTTGTCTGCTTTGCCGGATGTTTTCTGAGACAGAAACGTTCAAAGAAGAAACCCTGGAGTTCTCTCGACCCTCATTTTGAGCCTGAGACTCTGAAAAGAGATCACCATTATGGATGTCCTGCCCCTTTCTCATACTACAGATAAGGATGAGGGTGTACCTCATACTGTTTGTCTGAACTCCTTCTCTAGAAAAGCCATAACTAATGCCTGCCCATTTACCATCTCACTTAAAATTGCAAGAATCACTCATGTCTTGCAAAAATAGATCTCAGAAAAGAGCTTATCACTGAATTAAATAAGGTTATACAATGTTATACAAGGGTTTTATAATGAGATTTAGGAAATTTTTGTTCAAGCATTTTTAACTAGTTACAAATCACTTTATAATAAATTATCACAAAATATAGTGACTTAAACAACAACGAACTTTTATTATCTCACATAGTTTCTGTGGGCAACCTCATAGGGTTGCAGTAAGATGTTAACCAGAGCTATGGTATCATGTGAAGGCTTGTCTGGGGCTCGAGGATTTGCTTCCAAGGTAGATCACTCACATGTCTGGCAAATTAGTGTTGGTTGTATTCAGGAGGTCCTTCAGTTCCTGCTACATCCTCTCTTTAGAGCTACTTGAGCATCCTTACCACATGGCCACTAGCTTCCCCCAGAGTGATAATCCAAGAGGGAGAAAGATAGAAGCCACAACTTCTTTAATGACCTAGCCTCAGAAATCACACACCATCATATCCACAATATCCTAGTGGATACACAGCTCAGTCTATTTGATGTGGGAGTGGACTACCCATGGGTATGAATACCAGGAGGCAAGAGTCTTTGGGATACTAAATACCACACCATTTTTTAAAAGATTAAAAATAGGGCGCCTGTGTGGCTCAGTCATTAGGCGTCTGCTTTCGGCTCAGGTCATGATCCCAGGGTCCTGGGATGGAGCCCCGCATCGGGCTCCCTGCTCAGCGGGGAGCCTGTTTCTCCCTCTCCCACTCCCCCTGCTTGTGTTCCCTCTCTGGCTGTGTATCTCTCTCTGTCAAATAAATAAATAAAACCTTTTAAAAAATAAAAAATAAAATAAAATATTAAAAATATATCAAACTGGTTAAAAAAAATATATAAGGAATATGATTGTTGATCCAGTCAGCCAGAATTCTACAAGGGAAACAAAACCAAACAGCCCATGGTAAAATTTATGAAGAAAATACACTCCACTCAACTAAAAAAAAAAAACTTTTCTACTAATGTATACCTATATTTTGTGCCTCTAAGGCCAAAATGAAGAGACGAATTAAGAGATTATTCAAGAGAAATTAATCTTAGTAGATTTTTAAGAAACAAAGTTTTTTTGAAACAACTCTTTTGACCTAAAGAGCAGAATTTTTCCTAAAGCATCTAGAAAATTTCATAGTCTCCCTTTTTAAGTGCATATCCATGGAGTGGTTTACAATCATTCACCAATGTGCCAAGCACAGAGAATTCAAGAGGAACAAGGTGGAGAAAATAAAAATTGACTAATCCATTTTAGGGAGACACAGGCTCTTCAGGGGAATGGATTTGATATACCTGCTGAAGAGTCCCTATGAGTATGGATGTGATCAAGGTTTATACATGTTCTATAGATATTAGGACTAAACCGATTTATAAAATATATCAGTATTTTATCTTATAAAAGAAATTCTTATTTAAGTACTTGATGAAGCAGTTTAATGAATCAACTTTTCTTGTTTCTTTACAGAATATTATAGACTTGTTCACCTAGTTCAGTATTATCACAAAATTGGATACTCCATGCTTTAATTTATATCAAATTTCTATTTTCTGAATAAGAACCACAACTTTCTTAAACCTCTTTTTTTGGTCTCCTACCCCAACTTCTCTGACCTAAATAAATGGAAAGATAGAGCATGTTCAGAGATTAGAAAACTCTGTATTATTAAAATGGCAATGTTGCCCAAATTCTCCCCAAGATTCAGTGCAGTCCCCATCAAAATTCCTACAGGCATTTTTGTAGAAACTGACAAGCTAATTCTAAGATTCATACGGAACTTCAAATAGTCTAGAATAGCCAAAGCAATTTTAAAAAGGAACAAAGTTGAAGAACCTATTCTACTTGATTTTAATACTTACAATGAAACTATAGTGAATCAGACTATTGGGTACTATCTAGGGATAGATACAGAGATCAATGGAAAAGAATAGAGTCAAAAAATAGACAAAGTGATTTTTGAGAAAAATGCTAAGGCAATTCAATGGGGAAAATTTTTCTAATAAATATTCAATGAACTAAGTATCCATATTTTAAAAAATAAACATCAATTCTTAAGACTACAATACACAAAAATCAACTCAAAAAGTATCCTGTAGCTTAATATGAAGCCTGAAACTACAAAACTTCCAGAAAATGCAAGAAATATTTAGACCTTAGGGCAGGCAAAGATTTCTTAAATATGACACCAAATCATTATCCATAAAAGAAAGAATATTGATAACTAAACTTTATCAAAATCTAAAACTTTTGCTCTTTGATCAGATACCAATAAGAAAACAAAGAACAAATAAAACACTGGTAGAAAACATTCACAAAACATCTATCTGATAAAGAACTTCCATTCAAAATATATAGAGAACTCTTACAATTCAAAATGATATAAACAGACTCTTCACCAAAGAAGAGATATAAATGGTCAATAAATACATGAAGAGATGTCCAACATCATTAGTCCTCATCGTGGCAAATGTATAACAATGCAAATTAAAACTACAATGAGGTTCCACTACACATACATTGGCTAAGATTAAAAAGAGTGAGCACACTAAGTCTTTGCAATTATGTGGAGAAACTGGAACTCTTACATACTGACGATAGGAATATAAAATAGCACACCCACCGCCAAAACAATTTGGCAGTTTCTCTAAAGTTAAATATACACCTACCATGCAACCCAATCATTTCACTCCTAGGTATTTAACCAGTGAAACAAAAATGTATGCCCACACAAAGACTATACATGAATTTTCTTAGCAGCTTTCTTTGTAACAGCAAAAAATTAGAAACAATCCAATTGTCCATCAATAGGTAAATGGATTAATAAATTGTAGTATATCATACAAGGGAATACTATGCACCAATTAAAGGGATGATCTATTGATACACACAACAACATGACTGAATCTCAAAATCGTTGTGCTAAATGAAAGAAGCCAGGCCAAAAAAAAAATTAATTAATTAAAAAAAAGGGAGACGCCTGGGCTCAAGTTCCAACTCCATCTGGCCATGCAACATTGAGCAATGTCTTACTCTACCTGCTTTTGTTTTCTCACCTGCTAAATGGGAATAATAATAATGATAATGATTAATAATAATAATAATAGCTCCCGCTTACTGAGTGCTTACTATCATTCAAGGTCTTTATTTGCAATATTCCACTGAATCCTCACAACTCCATGATATTTGAGATAATGCATTTTTAGCACTGACCACAGCACTCAACAAATTGTAGTTATTATTTTACTTTCTTACTAATTTCTTGTTAATAATAAATAGATAGATGTCAAGACCCAATTATGTCTAAGGCCCTATGGAGAGATACAAAGATAATAAGACTGAGGCCCTATCTTCCAGAATCTAACAATCTATGATTGGAATCAAACATATACACCAGCAACTGTAACACAAGGTAGCATTAGAAAGAAGCAAATATAGTGCCGTGAGCGAGGATCATGGCTTCTCATAGAGAAACTAGTGCTCAAGCTGGGCCTGGAAGGATGGTGGCACCTCACCAGGAAAAGCTGCTGAGGGATAAAAAAAACTCTGGAAATGACAGCATGAAGAGAGAAAGCAGGAGCACTGGGAACAACAGCAAAGACGACAGTACTAGTGGAGCACAAGTCTTGTGAAAATAAATGTGAGCAATGAGGGTCAGACCTTCGGAGGCCTGAAAAGTAGGCAAGACGTTTGGGCCGCAGTCCAAATACATCGGGGGTGCTCTTGGGCGTTTTGGCACGATTACTATGGCAGGGATATGGCCAAAGGAGAGCTGAGAGGTGGGAGGAGCTACTAAGAAGCTTTTGTGACAAGCTAAGTGAAGCCTGAACAAAGGTGGTGGCTGAAAGAATGTAAAGTATGTAAGAATTGATTCTAAGGTAACAGCAAATTGATACAGTGACTAATTGGCGTGGACCAGAGGAGAGAAAAAAGTCAAGGGGATCCCAAAGTGGCAAACCTGCTTGACTGAAAGGAATGGGAAGACCATTATTAGACGTTCAGACGGCCAGAATAAAAGAATATTTGAGCAGGATACAAGAAGTGCTAACAATGAAGTGAAAAATAAATAAATCTTGAATTGCATTCAAAGTAACATTTTGTTCACAAAACAAAACACAACACCCCCTAGGAGAATGAAAAGCAAACCACAGAGTGGCGGGAAACACGTAACAAAGGATTCATTTTCAGAGTATATAAAGAATTAGTATAAATCATCAAGAGAAAAACAGACAACCCAATAGAAAAATGGACAAACAGCCTCAAACAGCAGTTCACAGGATGATATGCAAATGGACAAAAATGAAAAGTCGCTCAACTTCGTTAGTCATTGAGGAAATGCAAATTAAAATCCTAATGAGGGGGCGCCTGGGTGGCTCAGTCTGTTAAGCGTCTGCCTTCTGCTCAGGTCGTGATCCCAGGGTCCTGGGATCGAGTCGCGCATCAGGCTCGCTGCTCGGCGGGGAGCCTGCTTCCCCTTCTCCCTCTGCCCTCCCACCTTCCTCATGTTCTCTCTCTCTCTGCTCTCTCTCTCTCAAATAAATAAATAAAATCTTGGGACGCCTGGGTGGCTTAGTCCATTAAGCGTCTGCTTTTGCTTCAGGTCATAATCCCAGGGTCCTGAGATCAAGTCCCGCATGGGGCTCCTTTGCTCAGCAGGAAGCCTGCTTCTCCCCCTGCATGCCACTCCCCCGCTTGTGCTCTCTCTCTCTGACAAAGAAATAAATAAAATCTTTAAATAAATAAATAAAATCTTTAAAAATAAATAAATAAATAAATAAATAAATAAATAATAAAACCGTAATGAGATGACATTGTACACTCACCAAAATAAGTAAAATGAAAAAAAAATAGAAAATACCACATATTGGCAAAAAAAAATAGACCAAATGGAATTTTCATACATTGCTGGTGGAAATGTAAGTCGGCATAGACACTTTAGGAAACTGTTTGGCAATATCTACTAAAACTGAACATGTGCACATAATGAGGCTAGCAATTCTAGTCCTAGGCACGAACAAGGGAAATGCATATGTACACCAAAAAAAAACAAAGCCAAAACTTTAAAAGAATGTTCAGAGTAGCATTATTAATAACAGCCTGAAACTGGAAACCACCTAAATGTCCATCAACAATAGAATGGATTTGAAGAATTGTGGCATATCATATTCATGTAACAGAATATTATATAGCAACGAGAATGAATAAACTACCTCTACCTGCAAGATCTTGGAACGAGATTATAAATATGATGTTGCATGGAAAAAGATAGTCACAAAACACATAAATATGATCCCATTTATATGAAGTTCAAAAACAGGAAAAACTAATCTATTGTGTTAAAAATCAGGATTGTGGTTATTCTTAGGGTGAATGAGGCAAGGACTTAGAAAAAAGCAGGAGGGATGTACCTGGGGCAATGGTAATGTTCTGTTCCTTGGTCCTGCTGCTGGTTTGAAGGGTGTGTCCCTTTTGTAAAATTCTTTGAACTCTATGCTTATTATTTGGTGCACTCTTCTGCATTTCTGTTATACATTAATAAAAAACATATCCCTGAAAAAGCAAGTTTGAGGATTAGGTGACATAGTTAGAATCAGAAATGATGATTTCTGTAGAAATACAGATGTTCCACAAACAGGAGATGTGGGTCTATGTTAGTAGTCAACAGGACGTTACTGGAGATAAACATATGTGTGTCATTCATTACAACAATCATAGATAATGACAAAGAGAAGAAGCTAAAGAAAGAATTTTCGGGAATGTTTACCGATAGGTGTTGGAAGAAGAAAAACAGAGAAAAACAAAGAGGTAGGAAAGGGTCAAGAAATGCATGCGCATAAGCCAAAGCAGAACAGTGCTTCAAAGAGGAGAGGTGCAGCTCAGAGCAAGAACAAATATGGCACAGTAGTTAAGAGCATGGGCTTTGGAGCCAGAATTTCTGGGCTCAAAGCTTCCATTTCCTCATCTTCCAAATAGAGCTACAAATGGACACCACCACATCGGGTTAGTTTATCTGAGCAATGCTAACGTCCACTTATATAGAGTTCCAAGAAGTGTGGGAAAGGTTTCAAGTCTTAGTAGTTAAGACTTGAAATGGAGCCATTTTCAGAGAGCAATGGGATAAGGGGGCAGAGGTATGGTAAGGAAGTATATACAAAGAGTGCACCAGTGATGAACACCCAGTGTCCCTAAGACTACAGGTGGATCTTCCAGCTTTCTGACATGACACCAAGTCTCTGGTCAACCTCTCCAGTTCCCAAGTACTCACTTATACTCCAGACATGAGAGTGAGGCTACAGGTTGGCCAAGGTCCCCATTAGACAGGGGCCTCCAGGCATGTGGCCCAGGAAGAAACTGGTTTTCTCAGTTGGTTGAGAAGTTTGAATGCAGCCATACCTATCTTCTGAAATAATGCGGGGATGTAGTTCCTGTTTCTCAGATTAAGAAGCCTCGCCATTAAAAACCCATCCCAGGAAGGAGAGAGGAGAAGGAGAAGCCCTAGACAACTGTACATAAGAACCAACTTAACTGTTCTCTCTGAAGTTTCTTTTCTAGTGGTAGCACATGCAGTGAAACTAAGTTTTGCTATAACTAAGTATTAACATATTGATGTATTGATGTAAGTATTGATGTAACTAAGTATTGCTCCTGTTATTCCAAGGGGCATCTCAGCCACTTACATCACTTCTTTCAAAAATGCATCTTTGAATGAGATTCACTGAATTTCTCCAGTGCTTCTATGTTCTCTGTGAGCAATCAAAAATGTCTTTTTTGGGTGCCTGGGTGGCTCAGGATGTTAAATGTCTGCCTTCGGCTCAGGTCATGATCCCATGATCAAGTCCCTGCTCAGCTGGGAGCCTGCTTCTCCCTCTGCCTGCCACTCCCCCCTGCTTGTGCTCTCTCTCTCTCTGTCAAATAAATAAATAAAATCTTCTTTCTTTTAAGTCTTTTTTATGGCATTGAATTCCTTAAAATTTCTTAGATTCATTGAAATTGCTACATCATTCAGGAGGCTTTTGTTTCAATGCTGATAGTAACAGAAAAAAATATATGAAACTTAGAATAAGCATCTTCATCCTATATGCTGGCAGATGGATCCAAACAAGCAAAAAAAACACAGACTGGATAATAGAAATTTGCCTTTCCTGAAAGGTATCGTTTGTGTTTTTAGAAATTTTGCTGTTGCAAGAGTTAGGGTAGGTTGGTTATCCCTGTGATTTTGGACAGGTTAAGTTCTTCGGGATTTGAAGTAAGAATAAGACTGGACTGTAGAGAACTCAAGTAGAAATCAGAAGAGATGATGTTATGAAGAAATTGCTACCCTGAACACTGAGCACGAATTCCTGTATTTTCTCCAGAGAGTACCAGAGCCACAAATCATAAAACTTGTTTTAAAATATCCTTTGACCTAAAAAACTCCTTCCTAAGAATTTATTTTAAGGAAGAAGTTCAAGAGAGGCCAAACAAAAAGCTATGTATGATAAGATAATCTTGCTGTGTTATTTCTAATAGAAAAAAAAGTGAGAGTAACAAACAACCAATGGGACAAAGTTTTGTAAAATAGGATGTTAACAGAATAAGTATTAGTGACTTTTCAAATGGTAATTATGAAGTCTACAAACACACAGGGAAATGTTTTCCATATTTTAAAAATATAATAAGTTGAAAAAAGGACATAAAAATATACATACACTGATTACTAACCTGTAAAAAATTAAATGAATGTTGGCAAGAAATGGAAAGGAATATGTAAAAATGAAAATTTATATTAAGATGAGATTCCGAACAGATTTTTTTTCTTTTCTCAAAAATGTGTCAAGACTTCTGCTTCCAGGAAGATAGAATAGAGGTACTTTTCCATTCTTCCCACTAAGTACAACTAAAAACCCTACACATTATATATAAAGCAAACATAAGAAAGGTGAGGAGAAGAAGGCAGCCAGCTAGGGATGTTAAGATCCATGGAACAACATGGTGTTGGGTTCCATGGGTTTTCTTGGCTTCTTCATATATCCCAGACTTGGGTCCAAAGAAGCTGGCAGCCCAGAAACACCAACAGGTGCAGACAAACAAAACAAACACAACAGAAGACTCTTAAGCTAAAGGACTAGGAAAAGGGTGGCCTAGAAAGATAGAAAACTTTTAGACAATTTAGATAATTATTGTTCTACTCCAGCCAAACACCACAGAAAAAACTGTGGGCCCACCCTCACCCACACATGCAAAAGCTAAGTGAGAGTCGAGTCTTCCACTCTTGCCAGGTGTATCCAGGCTCCCAGAACTCCTGCTAGGGGGGTGTTAGAGAAGACTAGTACTTTAGGAAAGTGGTACTTTCGTTCTTGCTGACCAATAGCAAACATTCCCTCTCCCCTTTGTGGGGAGACTGGCTTTCCACTCCTACCTGGCGGTAACATGACCCCCTCCCTCTTCCCTACAGGGAGGTGTCATAGTCAGGTGGACAGTCAGGACTTTACTTATCACCTAGGGGTAATGAGGCCACCCTTTCCATAGTGTCACTAAAGATGACCAGAGAGCTGGATCTCCCTCCCCTGCCCAGCAGCTATGAGGAGCCATCCTGTCAAGTGTCAATGTAGGCTAAGTGGGAACTCTGGACTTTTACCTACACTGGAAGTAACAAGGCAGTGCTCTCCCCAGCCTGCCTCTGCCAGAGTGATGACCAAAGAAAGCCAACTGAAACAAATCATTTAAAGGAAATCCAGGGTCTCAAAATTAGAAAATGACCAGGTTTTAATAAAAAAATCCTTGTGGTGATAGAATGTTCTGGATCTTGGCTGTACTGATGTCAATATCCTGGTTGTAGGACTGCCTTATAGTGTTCAAGATGTTACCTTTGGGAGAAACTAAGTAAGGGGCGCACTTATTATTTCCTACTACTGCATGTGAATCTCTAGTTGTCTCAAAATAAAATGTGTTTTTTCATGTGTCTTTTTTATAGGTGACCCTTGAGAGTTGAGAAAGTAGGTTCAAATCTTCAGGAATCCCCAAATACCAGAAAACGGACCTGCTCGTACAGGCTTTCTCCCACATCACCCTTCCTGGAGAGTCACATGTCCCCTGGATATATCCTCTGTCCTCCCCACCACATTTTCAACTTGTGCTGGAGTTTTACCCCTCCCTTGATGTTCATTTCCACAGCGGGACCTTGTGTCCCAAGTCACTGTGCCCAAGAACAAATCAAGAGCCCTGGTGCTCCCTCAGGGGACAGCAGCTGCCAGGTCCTGGGCTGCTCAACTCCACACCTCAGTAAAACGCCCAACTCCTGCAAAGATGAGTGAGCACACGGTGCCAAATGTAGAGATGCCAAGGGCACGCCATGTCCTTTTTTTTTTTCTTTTTTGCATGAATAAAACGGATCATTGGTGTCTATTCAGATGTGCCAAAGAAATATATGATGCCTGGTAGAATTATTCAGAAGCAAAGCTAATGAAGGCCTTCCAGTTATGGCATGATTCTCTCAGTCTGAAGTTTGCCTGAATATTTCAGTGGAGAGCTACCAGCCACGATCTTCATCTGACTCTATCTGACTTAGAAGTTAAACACTCTGGGAACGCAGGCTGGTGCAACCACTCTGGAAAACAGTATGGAAGTTCCTCAAAAAGTTGAAAAGAGAGCTACCCTACGACCCAGCAATTGCACTAGTGGGTATTTATTGCAAAGATACAAATGTAGTGATCCGAAGGGGTACGTGCACCCCAGTGTTTATAGCAGCAATGTCCACAACAGCCAAACTATAGAAATAACCCAGATGTCCTTTGACAGATGAATGGATAAAGAAGATGTGGTAAACATATACAATGGAATATTATGCAGCCATCAAAAAAATGAAATCTTGCCATTTGCAACGATGTGGATGGGACTAGAGGGTATTATGCTAAGCAAAATAAGTCAATCAGAGAAAGACAATTATCATATGATCTCACTGATATGCGGAATTTAAGAAACAAGGCAGAGGATCATAGGGGAGGAGAGGAAAAAATGAAACAAGATGAAACTAGAGAGGGAGACAAACCATAAGAGACTCTTAATTTTAGGAAACAAACTGCGGGTTGCTGGAGGGAAGGGGGGAGGGGGTGGCTAGGTGATGGACACTGGGGAGGCTATGTGCTGCAGGGAGCGCTGGGTGCTGTTTAAGATTGTTGAAACAGAGACCTGTGCCCCTGAAACAAATAACACATTATATGTTAATTAAAAAAATTAAAAAGTGCAAGCATAAAAAAAAAAAAGAAGTTAAACACTCATCACACCTCTCTAAAAGCTCCTATGGGGGCAATCTAGGTGGCTCAGTTGTTAAGCGTCTGCCTTCGACTCAGGTTGTGGTCCCAGGGTCCTGGGATCGAGCCCCACGTTGGGCTCCCTGCTCCGCGGGAAGCCTGCTTCTCCTTCTCCCACTCCCCCTGCTTGTGTTCCCTCTCTTGCTGTGTCGCTCTCTGTCAAATAAATAAATAAAATCTTTAAAAAATAATTAATTAATTAATTAATTAAAGCTCCTACGGTGTTGTCTTAGCTCAAGCTGCTAAAACAAAAACACCAGACACAGGCTGGCTGATAGACCACAGAAATGTATTTCTCCCAGTTCTAGAGACCAAGGTGCCAGTGTGCTTGGGTTCTGACAAGGGCCCACTTGCTACGTTATCCAGACAGCTGCCCTCTCCCTGTAACTTCAAGTGGTGGAAGGCACAGCACTCTCTCGGGTCTCTTTTATAAGGACACTCATCCTGTGTCACTTACTCAGTGATTATTTCTATAAAAGAAAAACCAGGAGCAGTGCCTTGCCATTGTCCGAATGGCACCGTAGCATCTGGAGGGCTGACACTCTGGAGGCAATCGGGAAAGAAAAAGAATGAATCTTCCTATGCAGTCAAACCGACGAGGTGGGGGTCCTTGGCAAGAGCAGGATCAAAGAGACCGCTTAGCTGGCACCTGGTGCAACAATCCAAGGGGCCCAGGGGCTGTCAGTGGCTGAAGGCCCTCTGAGCACCTCCCCTGATGAAGTCACAGCTGGACGCCAGAGCTGTTTTTTTAACCCTAACAAGATCTGTCATTAAACGTTACTGGAGCCTGACTTTGCCTCTTTCCCTCCAGGCCCTGCTAGTGGGGGTCAAAGGTCACATCATCCTTCAACACAGGCTCCTGGGCCCGAGCTTTTGTTCACCAGGCCTCACAGGGATGATGGGCAAGCACCCTCCTGGCCCTTGGAGGCCATACAAGAAACCAGCGAACCATGGTCCTTAACGAACTGGGCCCCTCCAAGCCAGCCAGCAACAACCACTTAGGATATTTACAGCCTTCTGTCTGCACAGATTAAACACAGGGAACAAAAAATGGAACTCCTTTGTCTGGTAAACTTATGTCATTCCTCGTTAAGACAAATTGAGGACAAACCTCGATTTTGTTAGGAAACAACGTTTGCTTCTAAAGACAGTCTTGGATGAAGATAGGAGCATTTCCGGGGACGAGGACATCTTGTACAATATTATTAATAAGTGACTGTGTTCTGATAATTTAATAAACACTTCAGCTGTATTGTTTTCTAGCAACAGAATATACTTTGGCCAAGGGCACTATTTCTCACTTGCTCACTGGCAATTAGTGCTGTAAACAGATACCTTGTGGACGCATTCCTCAGCAAAGAATCAACACCAAAGTGACAAGATCTTGGCAGCTTGAGTTATCACTTTTTGTTTGAAATGTGGGCATTTTTCTAAAAATCCCTCCGGGCTTTGGGTGCTGAGGTTGAGGGAAGTGTTCTGTTCACTCTCTGCAATCTGAGAACCAATAAATTTTGGCAGAGAAACCCTTTTCTTTTTCCAGAGAAAGCATATGCATGAACCCAGTATGTCCATTTAAACCCAGAGGTGCTTTAATTTAAACCAAGTAGGAGACCAGAGCTCACCTGACCCGCAACCCTACTTCCCATGCCCACCCCAACCCCACTGCTCCTACCCATGGGCATCCTCTGAAGAGGCTCTGTAGAACACAGCTTAACAACCACACATCTGTCGACTGTGTCTGGAACTAGTTGTCAGAAGACCTGGATGCTTCACCGATCTTCAAAGCTTCATGAGCTAGGGAAAGCTCCATGGTCTCACTGTGGCTGGCTTTCTCATCTAGTAAATGTGACTTCCTTATTCCACCTGCCCAGTGGGGCTGTAATCAGTAGTGAATAGCAAGGACAAGGTGCTGATAAGCCCATGGCACCCCACGCCTGAGGTGTGGGGGTTACTGCTCATAATGGTTGTTGCATAAAATAACTTGAGACGATTCACATATAACTTGCCCACTGAAAGTGTACAACTCAATAGCTTCAGTATAATCTATAACCATCACCATAGTCACTATCAGAACATTTTCCTCACTCCAGAAAGAAACCCTGTACTCATTGTCAATCCCCATTTCTTCCCATCCCACACACTGCCTTAAGCAACCACCAATCTACTTTCTGTCTATGTAGATTTGCCTATTATGGACATTTCATATAAATGGAATCAGACAATATATGATCCAATGAGACTAGTTTTTATCACTTAGTGTGTTTTCTTTTTTTCTTTTTTTAAAGATTTATTTATTCATGAGAGACAGAGGGAGAGAGAGAGAGAGAGAAGCAGAGGGAGAAGCAGGCTCCCAAGGAGCAGGGAGCCCGATGCGGGACTCGATCCCAGGATACTGGGATCATGACCTGAGCTGAAGGCAGACGCTTAATGACTGAGCCACCCAGGCGCCCACTTAGCGCGTTTTCAAGGTTCATCACTACTTCATGTCTTTTTATTGCAGAATAATCCATCGTGTGGATGTATGCAGTTTGTTTCACTGAAGGACACTGGAATTGTTTCCATGTTTGAGCTATTATGAATAACGCTGCTATGAATATTAAAAACACGAACAAGGTTTTGTTTTTTTGTGGACATGTATTTTCATTTCTCTTGGCTATGGACCTAGGAGTAGACCTACAGGGTCCCATGGTAACTCCATGTTTAACCTTCTGAGGAGCTGCCAGACTGTCTTCCAAAAAAGCTGCACTATTCCCCACTCCCACAGCAGTATATGACGAGTCCAGTCTCTCCACAACCTTACTGACCCCTGTTAGCATTTGTCTTTCTGACTATAGCCATCCTAGAAAGATGAGATAAAGTGGTACCTCATTGTGATTTTGATTTGCAGTTCTTTGATGGCTAGGGATGTTGGGTATCTTTTCATGCGCTCACAATGGGTCTTTACATTTACTCTTTCCTTTGTCCAAAATACTATCCTATACACTGCCCAGGATGATGGCAGGCAATCTAATGGTGGAAGATGTCCAGACACACAGAACTCTGCAGGCATCCATCGTTTTCTGTGTCTGCCAGGTGTACTTCATTGAAGATTTGAAATAGTTTTACTTAAATTATGACAACAATCTATCTCTCCCAGCATCCCCCCACCCCGTATTTGCCTTACTCCATTACTATGTCTTAAATTGGGCCAAACTGTCGCAACAAAGCTTTTTCTACAAAATTCTCTGAAAAACAGATGAGCTCCAAAATCTAGCCAATAACTCAGTTTTTCAGTAAATCCTAGCATACCAGATCATCTGAATTTCCCCAGGCTGCCACTCTGCCCAGCCCTGGAGGGTGTGATTCATGTTGTCATCTGTGTGCCTAGGGTCCCGTGGATCTGTTCTGTACTCATCCTGTGAGGCAGCTCTCCTTTCCCCCACCCACCCCCAGCCCTGAAACACACACAGGAAGTGTGTTTAATGGGACGTGTCCTTGAGAGTTGTTGTTTAGCCAGTCATGGGAGTGATTTTGCACTGACCTAAAGGGCATCTGCAAGGTGGCCAAGTCAGGTGAAGAACAGAGTGACAGTGGCCATCTGGATCTGTTCTGACCATCTAAATGTTGACTTCACAGACTTGCCTAGAGCAATGGTCACCCCCAACATCCACAGAAAGCTCTTCCTCAGTCACAGCTGGTTACTAAAGGCAGCTCTGAACAGCAGTTAGGAGTAAGAGCTCATTCTGGTACCCAAGGAGTCTTCATCCAAACATCTCCCATGGTGCACCAGCTCTGTGCTGTTACAAAGACTCCTTCATCACTCTGAGTCTCTTTCCTCACTTGTAAAACTATCAATATCTTGCTAGAACACCGTTTAATCCACATTTTGCAGAGTGCTTAGGAAATGGGAATACTAGAAGGAGAACAAAGAAAGGAACAGAAGATCTATTTGAAGTAATAATGACTGAGAAATTCTCAAAAGTAGTGACAGACACCAAACCACAGAGCTAGAAAGCCCAAAGAACACCAAGCAGGATAAATACACAAAAGTCTATACCCACACATATCACACAAACTACAGTAAATCAAAGAAAATTTCAAAAGAATAAAGAAAAGAACACTTGACCTGTAGAGGAACAAAGATAAGAATTACATTGGACTTCTCTTCAGAAACCATGTGAGCAAGAAGACAATGGAGTGAAATATTTAGTGTTGAAGGAAAAACCACCAGCCTAGAATTCTGTATCCAGTGAAATTGTCACTGGATCTACAAAGAACTCTCAAAACTCAGAAATAAGAAAAGAACAACCCAGTTAAAAAAAAATAGGCAAAAGATCTGAACAGACACCTCATTAATTAGGATACACAAACCTTAAATAAGCATATGAACAGACAACATTATATGTCACTAGGGAATTGCAAATTAAAACAACAGTGAGATACCACCGCACACCTATTAGAATGATTGAAATATAGGGGGAAAAATGTGACAGTACCAAATATTCCACACGAATGCAAGATGTTAATGATAGGGACACTAGGTTGGTGGGGAGGGATCATATACACAAGACCTCTCTGTACTATTTGCTCAATTTTTCTGTAAACCTAAAACTCTTCTAAAAAATAAAGCTATTATTTTTTAAAAAAAACAATACAAGGTAAATTTTTTTTTTTAAGATTTTATCTATTTATTTGACAGAGAGACACAGAGAGAGCAGGAACACGAGCAGGGGGAGTGGGAGAGGGAGAAGCAGGCTTCCCGCCGAGCAGGGAGCCCGATGTGGGACTCGATCCCAGGACCCTGGGATCATGACCTGAGCCGAAGGCAGACCCTTAACGACTGAGCCACCCAGGCGCCCAATACAAGGTAAATTGAGGCCACACGAAACATCCACAGAGTAAAAGAATAGTAAAGATCAAATAGGTTTAAAGCCAGAAGAGACCTCAGAATTGGTCATTTGTTCTTCCAATATTTATTGGCCACTTACAGAGGGTCACTCTCTGTGTGAGGCACTACAAGGACAATGAAAACAAGACAGCCCCGCCACAATACAATCTAAGTGAAAAACGCCAAATGATCCCATTTTTGATAAGTACTTCTGTATGGGGTAGGGGGTAGAGAACTCTGAGAGGATGGTCACTAAATTATTAACAGTAGTTATTCAGGGATGGGCTTTTGTTCCCTTTTACTGGTTTATATTATTTCACGGTATTTCATGACAAGCATGCTTTGCTGTTGTAATAAGAAGATTAAATAAGAAAAGTCATTTTCCTTGTATTCTAAAGATGCCACCTCAGAGAGTGCTCCCAGGTGAGGGTGAATTTGGAGCCAGGATTGTGAAAGCATATGAAACGGCGCAGGGTGGCTGGGACAAGGTCCTTTCTCACAGAAGTGCAGAGTAAGAGAAACAGTGCCCCGCACAGAAATGTTTTTGGTCGCCCAGAGGACAGATCCCAGTAGTTTCCAAGGTAGATTTCACTCACTGGCAGCAATACTTAACCACCACTAATCACAGCCAAATTTGTGATCCTGATAGTTTTTGACACTTGTTAATTTCCACTAAGTTGTCTCCACCACAGTGTTTTCCAAAGGGTATTTTATAGAAAACTAGTCCCCAAGATATTAGTAGGTGGGTTTCTGGGATTAAATGCTTTTGATAAATACTGGATTGAATAATGAATAGCACAGTTATTTATAGCAGAACATATCAAAGCCTTTATTATTCTATGGTACAATATATGACTCCAAAACAAAGTAGACAATGTTTCCCAAATTTGTTTGAGAAAAAAATCCACCACCACCCACCCACCCACCCCTCACTGTATTCATTTGTTTTGTGGAGGCAAGAGCATTTCATGGACTTGGTATCATCATTTGGTACCCATTTTGAGAACTGTTACTCTGTCATATGTCACATCAATGGTTCATGGGCTATGATTTATCTCATCAGTATCCCCTCATATCACCAGCAGCTAGCACATAGAAGGCTCTGCGTAAGAATGTGTTAAATAAATGAATAAATGAATTTCATTAAGAAAAACTGACTTGGGGTGCCTGGCTGGCTCAGTTGGCAGAGCATGCGACTCCTGATCTCAGGGTCAATAGTTCAAGTCCTGCATTGGGCACAGAACTTACTTTAAAAAATAAAGATTAAAATTAAAAAAAGAAAAGGAAAAGAAAAACCAACTTAGCACAAAGTTCTACACTTCCTGTATTTCTTTTGGGTTGTACTTTCACTTCCCTACAAAGAAAAGAAATCACCCAGGATCACAATGAACCACCCAATCTGGACAGTCCATGTAGGCATGGAAGAAGTCAAAATCTGATCTCCTCACCAGGACTCTCTCCCAAGGGTTCTGCCACTTGTGAATGAAATTCTCTCCCCAGCTGAGAGTTAGGGACAAACCAAGGCAGATGGGTCTGTGGTTTATTGTACCACCCACTTTCAACAAATTCAAATTGCTTCCCAAGAGTCACTTGGGAAAAGCATCCAAAGAAAACAGCCACTTGGATTATATAAGGTGACTGCACGACTGTCAAAGCAATAAAGCCTTGCCTTTTCCTTTTCCTCTTCTCCATCAAGAGGTTAGTGGGGACATGCTTTCCCCCATGTAGCCTGGTAACAGCTGTGCTGGAAGATGGCTTGCACCTGGATTAGAACCAACTAGAGTCAAGAAGAGGTCTCTCACAGTCTTATAAAAAGGGGTGCCCCTGGGGCTGACAAAGTGCATGTTCCCTCAATACTGCCTCCAAACACTCAGCCCCTGTAGTACTTGATATTCCTATCTTCTTCAGGCTTCTGTCATTGAACGACCAAGGAGTTTTAGCCTCATTTTTTTTTAGAGGTCAAATGAAGGAGCTCGTTAGCCCCTCAAAATACAACAAAGGAAAACTCTGTTTGGCCAAAAGTTCAAGCCTAAATTTGAAATCTAAATACTTGAACTTATCACTGATGTCCACATGCTACAAAATTATAATTTTCTTTAAAAAACCCTGCTGATTGTACTGTATTTAAGCAGAATGCCTTTTACGTCTAGAGCCATTTTAAACTCTCAAAACTTTACATATGCAAGGAAAGCAAACTGAAAGCGAAAGTCACTAAGTTTACTCTTATTTCTAAGATTAATTTCAACCTCCCTAGTTTTCAGCACTCCTGCCATTGTCCAGACGACTAGATGCCGCTACAATGAGGGATTCTGTAAGTCACCCAGGAAACCTGGACTAAATTACTGCAGAGGAATATGTACCATTGCTAAGTTTGTGGTTTGCTTCACTGTGTTTAAAGCAAAGGTTATTAGACACTAATGCTACACAGATTTTCTAAATATTCTGTATTGCCAGTGACAGAGCCAGATGGGAACCACATCAGGAGAGACATGCGTGACAGCGTTTTCCTAAATGCTTGTGATGATTTATAATTTGCAAAGGGGAAAATTGCAGCTGTGTGGTGCCAGGATCATTTCTTCCAAATACCACTCTCATCAGGGTATTTTCTCCTCAGGGACAGTCAGGGCTCCCTTTTGTGTGAAATCTAAAAGACTGGTATTAAACTGATAAGAACAGATACTACACTTGATCTTAGCCAAAAGACCTCAGTCATCGGCCTGCCCTACCTTGAGGCTATCCAAAGGGAATTCTGTGCCCCAGGACAAACTCTTTACTCTCCTCCTATGTATTTGCTTAGGTGGCTACCTCTGTCTGGAACCCGTGGCTCTAACATCCTTCAGAACCCGGCTCAAACCTCATCATGTTCAAGGAGCTTCCCCTCTCCAGCCCCTCTCCAGGCTCATCATTCTCCTGTATTTGTCATTCCCTATAGTCTTCTACACTCGTCATCCTGACAATTGGTGGCAGCCACTGGAAAGCTTAGCATCACATCTGTGACCCCCTTAAAGCAAGTGTGTGGAATGGACTCCCTGGTGTGTATTTCCTGCCCTTCCTCCTTCCTGCCTTCAGTGTATGCTATATGTCCCCACCCTTGATTTTCCTTTGTCTTTTCATCCTTTCTAATGTGTTACCTTGTTCTAACTTATCTATTTTTACATGATATCTTCCATCCTCTCTGGACCAAAATGGAGTATCATGTGACTCTGTGGACTATATTAGCATGTGCTGTTCTCTCAGCATGTCCTCCATGAGTGGCTGAGCTCCCACCACTTTATATACTTTGCTGAGGAAAAAAATTATCTCAGAAGCAAGTTATCTTCTTGTTCTAATTGTTTTCTTGTATCTAGTTATCTTAGATGTTCTAACTTTTGGAAACTAACATTTTTTTTGTTTCTCCTTTGATTAAAAGATTAAATGTGCAAGACCTTTTATATATATTATCTATTAACCAGAATTATCATTCCATGTTATACATGAAGAACCACGTAAACATAAAGGTTAAGTGGTTGGCCCAATGTCACCCAGCTAATAAGGTAGAGTAGAAACTTGAACCTCAGTCTACCTGATTCCAAATCCCTTGACTCTGTATCTCCTAAAAGCGTCTAGCTCCATAACAGGTACTCCATGGTTTGTACTAACTGATTGTTGAAGTATCACCAGGAAAACTTGGTCCAGAATTGAATAAAATCCTGGAGGTAAAGCTATTGCAAGTTGAATTTGTAAAGCTGGTACAAATTGGCTTCTTAAAGACTGTGAGTAGGTCCTAAGCAGGTCTATCTGAGAAAGACAAGTCAGACCTACTAAAGTAACCAAAATACTTAGGGTAGGATGTAAAGAATACAAGAAAGGATGCTATGCACTGATGTCCACATTTGGATACAAAGAAAGAATAAATGTGGCACACTGGTTTGGATGTAGGCCCAGGGCAAACTGATCCAGCTGTGCAACCATCCCAGCAATTCTAGCCCAAACCCTGGATTTCAATAAGGGTAGCCTTGGTGGTTATCTCCTAACGGAGTCTGACAAAATGGAATAGACAGACTTTGTACATCTGAGGCCAGAATACAGAGTCTTTGTTCACTGAGAATCTTTACACATGTTACTTTCTTGTAACATTTTCCCTAACTCCTCCCTGGTAATTCATGTTTATGTAATATTTACCACATGGTATTCTAATGATGTGTCTACATATGTCTTCCCCACTAGACCACCAGCTACTCAAGAGCCATAATAAAATCTTTTGGAAATATATATATGTCACTTCTTTCCAAACTGATCTAAAGATTGGATGCAATTCCAATAAAAGCCAAATAGAATTGTTGAAGAACTTGACCAATAATTCTCAAATGTATATGGAGGAGCAAAGACCTAAGAATAAACAAGGCACTAACTGAAGGGGATGATCGAGGCTCATTACAAAGCTGTAGTAATAAAGCAGTGTTGTAGTGGTAGAGTTATTGACAAACTGCCCAATGGAATAAAGATCAGAGAGAGGAGAGAGGGGGTGGATCCTTGAGATACAAGGGAGAAGACACTGCAAATCACTAAGTAAAAAAGGAATTCATTGATAAATGGGGCAAACCATTGAGAGGAGAGAGGAGTGGAGAGGAGAGGAGAGATATTAAACAGACGGAAAGAGGAGAGAGGGGTGGGTCCTTGAGATACAAGGAGGAAGGCACTGCAAATTACTAAGGAAACAAGGAGTTCACCAATAAATGGTGCAAGGCCAGTTGGTTTTCTATATGGTAAAGAAACCCTGTAATCAGGGCACCTGGGTGACTCAGATGGTTAAGCGGCTGCCTTCTGCTCAGGTCATGATCCCAGGGTCCTGGGATCGAGTCCCGCATTGGGCTCCCTGCTCCTTGGGAGCCTGCTTCTCCCTCTGCCTCTCTCTCTCTCTTTGTCTCTCATGAATAAATAAATAAAATCTTTAAAAAAAAAAAAAAAAGAAAGAAAGAAACCCTGGAATCAGATCCTGCTTCACACCATGCAGAAATGTCAAATCCTAGTGGATTTAAGACTTAGATATAAAAGGCAAAACTCTTAAAATTTTTGAAGACAATGTAGGAGAACATTTCTAGAATCTGAGAGTGGTGAAGATCACTTTAAAAAGTACAAACTACAGGGGCACCTGGGTGGCGTAGTCGGTTAAGTGTTCAACTCTTGGTTTTGGCTCAGATCATGATCTCATGGTCATGAGATCGAGTCTGCTTGAGATTCTCTCTCCCTCTCCCTCTGCCCTTCCCATTCATGCTCACTTTCTCTCTCCCTCTCTGTCTTTCTCTAAAATAAATAATCTTTTTTTAAAAAAGTACAAGCCACAAAAGAAAAAAAATAATAAATTCTGCTACATTCAAATTAAGAACATCTGTTTTACAACAGATCCCATGATGAAAGTGATCAGAAACCCCACAAGCCAGGAGAAGATAATTTGCAACATGTATAACCAATAAAATGTACATAAAGACAATTTATTCTTTTTATCTTCAAAGTCCAATAAGTAAATGAATAAAGCCCAGTAGAAGAATGAGCAGAAGATAGAAACAGGTTCGCAGAGCAGGAAACATGACAGGCCCACAAACACATGAAAGAACAGCCTCATTAGTAATCAAGGAGACACTAAGACGCCATTACTTTTCACCCAATGGATGGGCAAAAATTAAGAAGTCTAACACTGTCAAAGTCTTGGTGAGAGTGTGAATCAATTGGAATTTTTATACATGGTTGGCAGAAGTCAACTGGTACAACCACTTGGGAAAAAATAAGTAGAACATTCACATACTTTGTATACAGCCTAGCAGTTCTACCCTAAAGAAATTCTTGCACACATGCCCAGGATTCATGTGATTCTACTTCTAAGTATAAATCCTAGAGAAGCTCTTGCACAGCATTTACTTGTAGGAACATTCTTAGCAGCATTGTAATAACAACTGGAAACAACCCTTGTCCAAAGTGGCTAGAGAATGAATAAACAATGATTTATTCATACACAATAAAATGCAGAAAAACCAAGTGAAAAAAAAAAGACTGGGTATAGTATAATATCATTTTAATTAACCAAGCAAAATTAAATAAGATACTATTTGATATTGTATACATATGTGCTAACTTATTTATTTAAACCAAGCATTCATAGAAATCAAATTCAGAATGTTGGTTACTTCTACAGGTATGCAGGTCATGATAAGAGAAAGGAGCCCTCCAGTGGAAGCAATGGTATTAGCCGTGTTCTCCTTAAAGTAAAGCTCACAGGTACTCCTATTGTTATTATGTTCCTCATTTACCTGTGTGATATTCACATTCTTCTGCACACATCAGCTACTACATAACAATAATAAAAGGAAAATCTGGTGGCCAGGCTTTTCTAAGAACACAGAAACAAGATCCTTCCAGTAACTCATGATTCTGCCTGTGCTCACAGACTTTGCCAGGATCCAATGTTAGAGGCTGACAGGGCAGCGAGGTCATTGAGGCCCGTTGCTACTTTTGCAGATGAGGAAACTGAGGCTCAGAGAACACAGGCCACTGCTCCATGATCACCTGACAAAGGCAGGAGCCAAAGCCAGGTCTTCTGACACTTCCTGCCTTGGACCAAGTCCCTGGGCCATTCCCTTCCATCTGTTGGATAATAAAAAGAAAAGAAAACTCAAGTCTTCTTTATCTTTGCTTCTCTGAGACTGGCACAAGGTCTGACAATTTATGGGCCCTCAATATATTTGTTAGCTATATATCACAGAATTCTTGATGGATTGTCCACAAGGTTGTCTCCAAAAGCGATACCAAGTACTTTTCTCTCCTAGGTCAGTGCCTTCAAACCAAGATTCCTGGAAGCGAAACAGAGGAAATGATCAGTGATATGTTCTCTGCAGTAGCATGGATGCACTTGCCAGCAGCCAAGCTTCGCGTGACTGACTTCTTTAGCTTAAGGTGTAGAATTCAGGAGAAAGGAGCCAAACCCTATGAATGTGTCTTTGTTGCCTCTGAGACAAGGAGTTGCCAGGATCTGTGGTTTGGCTGTGGAATGAGCAGTGAAGCACTTTTTCTTCCATTATATCTGCATAATAGACGGGCTGATCCCATGCCAGGTTACTAAGTTCCTAGCAAGGCAAGGGGTTTCCATGTTAACTTGACTGACGGCATCTCTGAACCTCAGTGTTCCCTAGTCCCTGATTCTGCGTGGTGAAAATTCCAGGTATCATTTTTCCTCCCTTGTTCTTTCTAGAACTTCCATATCACCAGAAAGCTGAGCCAGAGTCCTTGTGTGTGGGAAATTTGCAGTCAGCCTCCTTCTCCAGCTCCTGTCTAGAAGAATGCTCAGCAAAGGCTCTTAAAGCAAAGCTACAGGAGTGGCGTCCCCTGAGTGATGCTAGGGTCCAAGGTGTCTCAGGGTGCCTGGGTTTCCTGGCTGCAGTTAACAGTAGCCAGGATAGCTGACTTCACATCAACACCTTCTGGAGTGCACTGGGTTGACCGACCTAGAATTTCGAGTCTTCCCATCCAGAAACATATCTCCTCCTTTACTCAAATCCCCCCTCAATAAAGCTTCTTGTTTTCTTCACCAAATTCTATTCATTTCTCAATAACTTTATTCCTAGGTATGCTCTGTTTGGGGTGACTTGGGGCAACAATCTAATGAGGAAAGATAACAGGCTGCTTCTGCACCAAGACACCTGCTGGCTGCTAGGAGTTCCGATGATGACATTAGCCAGGATGGCCACCCTTCATTTACTGAAAACAAACCACTTCTCTCTTGTAAAGAAGCACCATCTTCCTGCAGATTGGGTTAAGACCGGGTGCTTACTTGTAAATTTCTGGTTTGTACACGTCTTCCCAGGGGTCCTTAGAGAGGGCACTGCTCACTGTAATGAAAGCCAGAGCATGGTTCTTCATACTACAGTAATACCAAGAGCAGATGTGACCACCTCGGCTGGTCACTGTCTTTGACCCAGGCTGCCTTAGTTACCATGCATAGAAGGGGCTATGGGCAGATGGCAGGAAATGCTTGATTCTCAGCTGAGCTCCCTGGGCTCTTACTCTAAAGAGCAGGAGCCCCAGCCACAGTTCTTGGGTTGGCTAATGCCCTCCCTCTGCAGACCAGCAAGCCTTTCTAATTTGCATTGCCCCTCCTGGACCTTCAGGATGCATGGGCTCTCTGGCTTTGAAGCCAGTTCTACTTGGGTCTATAAGGCGTAATCTACAGATGATGTGTGTATTTGTGCTTTTTGTTAAATTGAGTTTTTAATTCCAATACATTTGGGCTTAAACTTCTGTTTTTTCATATTACTGATCCTGATGATCCACCTTTAAGATCTGATTTCACAGGAAATGCCATCCAGGCATGTACAGAACACCTGTTATGTGCAAGAGGAAGTCGCAATTTGGTAGACCTAGGAATGCAAGTGGCAGGCAGGAAGAGGCAGGGTTTCTAAGGCTGGGGGCAGCTCCCTAAGCAGCCCACCAGCACCTTGCCCTGCCCTACCCGTGCTTGGCTCCTTTGCCTTTTGAAGAATGCAAAACAGCCGACTCCTCCTAAACTGCTTTAATCTGTTTCATTCATAATTCCACAGAAAAATTCCCTTATAATTCACAAAAAATAACATAGTTCTTGCAGTATTTTATTTTTCAAAAGTACCAGACATCAGGGTGGAAAGTGGAAAGAGTATTACATATGGATTCCAAAGAGCTATGCTCCAGTCAGACCTTACTAAGCCCCCTTACATGACCTTGAGCAAGTCATTTGATCTCCCTATGCTTCATCCCATCTGAAAATGGGAACAGTAATACCCACCTTATAAGACTGTGGTGAGGCACAGATGACTTTGCCAAGAGTTGTATAAATGCTAGGTATGATACTTTTACCCTAAGAATAATAATAAATGTACCATAAATATCTTATTTCAAGACAACAATTATTTAGTTAGTGCTTATATGCAAGACAGAATATGAGAGGTTCTGGTAACACTAGAAAAATGACAACAACAAAAACAATAATAATACTGGTTCGTATTGTGAACGAACAATATTGTGGTTCGTATTTACTGAACACATACTACCTGCCAAGCACTTTGCTAAAGTGTTCATATAAAATAGCTCTACTCTTCAGGCAGGTAATATTATTCACCCATTTTTACTGAAGGAAAAAACCATGTGTAGCAAGTTTTAGTAGCTTTGCCAAGGTCACAAGGCTTCTAAGTGGCAGAGCTGGGATTCAAACACAAAATGTCAAGTCTTGAGCCTTGCTTGTTTCAAGAAGCTTCCAAACTATCACAAAAAGTGAAACATATTTCCAAATAAGACAGAGTTACCAAAATAAATAAATAAATACATACATACATACATAAATAAATAAATAATAAAATTTACAAATAAAGGAAGAGAAGGTATACCATAGGTAATATCATTGATTACCCTAATATGTGCTTCGTTTCCTGGCTCTGGGTCTTTGTGCTCACACCTCCCTTTGTCTGGGGCACATTCTTCCTCCTCTACTTATGAAAATACTCATACTTCTAGGCACAGATAACATGCTACTTTCTCCATGAAGTCTTCCCAGACTCTCAGTTCTTTTTCCCTTCCTCTGGCTCTGTTTATAAGTGAAGAAGGGAAAAGTGTCCTAGACAGAGGGAGACACGGGCAAAGGCCCAGAGCCAGGAGACAAAGCACATATCTGGATGATAATATATTTTGTGCAGCTGGAATGCAGGCAAAGTAAAGGAAGACATGGTTAAAAGTAGGGACTGGAGGGGCGCCTGGGTGGCTCAGTCAGTTAAGCGTCTGCCTTCAGCTCAGGTCATGATCTCATGCGCCTGGGATCAGGCCCCGTGTTGGGCTCCTTGCTCAGCCGGAAGTCTGCTTCTCCCTCTCCTTCTGCCCCTCAGCCCCACTCATGCTTTCTCTGTCTCAAATAAATAAATAAAATCTTTAAAAAATAAAATTAAATGAAAGTGGGACTGATAATTATCTCCTAGTATCCATTTGCTCTTCTTCTTTTTGTTAAGAAAACCCCAATTTTATCCTGGAATGTGGCTACCCCAGCTAGAGACTACAATTCCCAGCCTCTCTTGCAGCTAGGTATGGTCATGTGACTAGGTCTGAGCCAATGGTGCATAAACTGACATGACTTACTACTAAAGCACGGTGTTAACATCCTAAAGAACAAGCCCCCTACCCGAGACTTCCCTTGTTCCTCTTACTCCTGGATGCAAATGGCAACACATACAGCCTTGAACTCAGATATGGAATCCATTTGTGAAGGATGGCACAGCTGCCCACCACCCTTGGACACTCAGCTCTAGACACATGACAAAGGAAGAAACTTCTTACTTATGTCAGGGTACTTTGGCTTCTTGTGTAACCTCCAGAACCACAAATTTCTACTGTCCACACCCTAATTAATACAGAACCCACCTTTACAGGGTCCTGATTCCAAGCTAAATATTTGGAAAATAGTTCACAGGAAATAGGAAGCCTTTTTTTTTTTTTTTTAATTTCAAACATCTGTATCCACAGAGTGACCTGGTGGCATGGTTTATCTTTCTTAAAGAGCATTAATGTATTAATGGTGAACCTTTCTATCAACTGTGTTTCAGATTATGTTAGAGCTTGAGGTCAGAACACATTTGCCTGGATCACATAGCAGAGGGCTGTACTGGCTTTACTGAGAGTTTTGTGGGTTTTTTTGTTTCTTTAAATTTTTATTATGTTATGTTAATTACCATACATTACATCATTAGTTTGTGACGTAGTGTTCCATGATTCATTGTTTGCGTATAACACCCAGTGTTATACGTTCGGCATGCCGAACGTGCCCTCTTTAATATCCATCACCAGGCTAACCCATCCCCCCACCGCCCTTTATTGAGATTTTTGCTTTCAAGACTGTAGAAAGGGAAGAGGAAATACATGGAGAGGTGAGGAACATGTGTGTCTGAGACAAATTCCACCACGGAACTATGTGCCCTTAGGCTTCAGTAAAGTGCTATTCCCAGTTATTCTGGAATAGGGTTACTCTAAGGAGGGCAAGATCTACACCACTTGTACCCACCTAAGACCCACCATTTTACATCTTCCATGCAGAACACAGTAAGCAGTTAGACTGAGACCTAGAGTAAGATCTCATCTATGTGTTTTTTAAAGAAATGGGTATTTCAGACAAATAAATTTTTCTGATATCCGAAGCTTAAGTTCTCAACTGTTTTATCATTGGCCAACAATGAAATTTGTGCTATTGTTCCCAAGAGGATCATAAACAAAACCAAAAACACATGTACTAAATTGGTAGCAGTAATTATCAGAAGGTGGGTACCTAAATAATCCAGAATATGCTTGCTTATCCTTTTTTAGGTGGTCATCATAACAGAAACACAAAACATAAGCATTTTCTGGAGAATCTGGGGTCAATCTATAGTTCTCATGTTTGAGAAATCCAGGTATATGCAGCCAACATTTTGAGGCACGTGGCCTATTAACCAATCATTTGTCTTTCATAAATCTTGCCTTATAAATATATGTTCAGGATATTATTCAGCACGTGTTATATATTAAATATCTCTACTACACAGACTTACTCCTTATGGATCTGTGGTAAGGGAGGAAAACTTTAAATGAAAAGCAAAAATGTGTAGTTCTCGAATTCCACCTACATCAAATTACCAAAAAGTCAGGATACTATTACTTGAAGATAAAACAGTCCATTGACTTACAGCGCACTTGCATTCCTGGAAAACTCAATGTATTTTATTACCATGTAAAAAAGGATTTGTATTTCTATGTAAAATGGAGTTCACATCTAGGTTCAAGCAATTGCAAGTAGGTTTTTCACACGAACGTACAGTGAGATTAGAGAGTCGTGTGGGAGGTGTAGTAGTGTTTGTGATGTTCAGGAACAGTGCTGTGCATGGCAGGGTGACCAGCATCCCTGACCCCACCCACTAAAAGCCAGTAGCACCCCCAATCATCTGGTAAGTAAAAAGACTCCTAAAATTCTCAAAATGCTCCCCTAGGGGGCAGTAGCACTCCCACGGAGTACCACTGTCAGAGCACCAAGCTTCCTTACCTCACTTCTGGGGCTATCCCACTGTACCTCCAGGGCCTCCGCGGGGGCGTGGGCATTAGAAAGCTGGCGCCCGGGATGTGTTTAGACAAATTGCTCAGATCCACCAGGCGCTGAGCCTGAGCGTCCCACCCTCCCAGGCAAAAGTTTCTCTGCCTCACTGAACTGACAGGGAAAGAGGCTGCACAGTGGAGCATTCTCACTTTGGGTAAACCTCTGCACAGAGCCCCACAGCCGTGGCTGGAGGAGGCAACTGCCCAAGTGGATTTTAGCAGCATTGATCGTGAGCATAAGTAATGCAGGCCCTGGCCCCAAAAGCTCTTTTTTCACAGCCTAAGGGAGAGCTGGGCAGGCGATAGGGAATGTGGAGGCAGTGGAGGCTGGACGGTGAGAGGTCGAATTCTGGTAAGAGAGGAGGGGGCAGGGGGCGGAGGGCATGAGGTGCCAAGTCTAGAACAGTTAACTTGTGTCCTTTAAGGTGAGGGCAGGGGTTGTTTGCTCTGCGCTCCTGTTCTAGGGACAGATATGGGTGGCCTATGTACAGGGAGTATTTGCAGACAGGAAGTCAAAGGAAAGCAGAAGAATCTTGCAACCCAAGATCCCCCACGAAGAATTAACTCTCCAGGAAACTGTAACTCTACCAATAGCCTCATTTAACTGAAACCATGTATATCAAAGATTCAAATGTCTTCTGAGCTAAGCATACATGTCTACATGTCCTCAGGAAGGAGGGGACACAGGCCTGGAATCTCAAGTAAGGGAATAGCTGTGAGGTGCCTCTTTGTCTTCCATGTTTTGCTCTGTAGCCACATTCTCAACTTGACTGCTACCCTTGGCATTCATTCTGCCCTGCTCAGGCTAGTCCCAGGGGTCAGAGCTCCTCTTCGGCCTCCGTGCTGATAGTCACTCAGTCCCACCTCCCCTTGGGAATCAGACAAGGCATTACACTTGGCTGAGGGGAGAGCAACTGCCCCAACTAGTGCATGAAATAGAACCCCCCAAAAGAAACTCAACATGCTTTAAAAACAACAACAACAAAAACCCCGAGTAGGAAGTGACTTGTCAAAAGGAATATAAAGCCTTAGATTGTTTAGTTTCCAAAACTCCTTGTGTCACCTGTAACCTTTCAAAAGAATACTTTACCCTGTAATTTTTTAAGGCCATTCATTTTTGTGATAGAACTATAATAATACGGAAAGATCTCTAAGGCATATTAAGTGAAAAAACCAGATTGCAGAACAATATTTTTAGTATGATCTCATTATGTATATCATTTAGATCAACTTTACTAATTAGGTTGTTTAGATCTTCCATATCCTTATTGATTATTGTCCACTTGCTCTATTTTTTAAGATCCATCAGTCAAGTCATAGAAAGACAAAACTCATTTTACAGAGGTAAAGAGGAGGAGTCTATTCCTTGTTACACAGTGTGGTACTGCCTCTTAATCTTTAAAGCCCTCTACTTTCTTTTCACTTTGCTCAGATTTTTCATTTATAGCCTCTACTCTATATTCAGCAGTGTCTGTTTTCCTTCATGTTCCTTCCAATATATGACTTATTTGTCTCTGCCTCCACGTCCGCCCAAAAGCCTCGTGTGCGACCCACATGCAGGCCCCTGAGGGGCTCGGGGTGGGGGTGGGGGGCCTGGCCGTGTCGGGGAAAGCTCCCCACCGCCAGCCTGGCGCGTCAACCCCCCTGCACAAAGGCCCAGGAAACACATGCGCTGGCAACCTGGATTTCAGCTTGGTGCCTGTCTTCCAGTGTGTCCCCTTACGGTTTTTTTGTTTGTTTGTTTGCTTTTTTGAAAAATTCTGGGCTTTGTGCTTCTTGAAGAAGATAGATGTTTGGCGGCTTTCTCTATTTCTTTTAATATAATTGGTCCATATAGATATTCTATCTTCCCTCATAATTTATATTATACCTATTTACATTTCAGCAAGTTTTGTTATTGCAATCTATCTCCCTGATCTTTTGTAGTTCTGCTTTGGGCTCTTGATTTGATTACTTTTGAAGTTAATTCCAAAGTATTTTGTCATAATTTTTAAACAAACTTATTTTTTAAGGAAGTTTTTAAGTCCATAGCAAAATGGAGTGGAGAGTACAGACAGTTCCCACATACTTCCTACCCCCGGCATGCATGGCCTCCCTCACTATCAACATCCCACACCAGAAGTGGGACATTTGTTACAACTGATGAACCTACATTGACACATTATTATCACCCAAACTCTATAGTTTAGAGTTCACTCTTGGCAGTGTACATTCTATGGGTTTTGACAAAGGAATGACGACATATACCCACCATTATGGTATATAGAGTAGTTCCATTGTCCTAGAAATCCTCTGTGCTCCACCTATTCATCCCTCCCACACCACTAGCCCCTGGCAACCACTGATCTTTTTACTGTCCATCATTTTGCCTTTTCCAGAATGTAATAGAGTTGGAATCATACAGTATGTAGCCTTTTCAGATTAATGAATATAAATAATATGCATTTCAGGCTCCTCCAAGCCTTTTCATGGCTTACAGTCCATTTCTTTTTAGCACTGAGTAATATTCCATTGTCAGGATACACCAGTTTATTTATCCATTCACCTACTGATGGCCATCTTGGTTCCTTCCAAGTTTTGGCAATTATGAATAAAGCTGCTATAAACATCCGTGCCCAGGTGTTTGTGTGGACATAAGTTTTCAACTCATTTGGGTGAGTACCAAGGAGTGGGATTGATGGATCGTAGAGAAAGAGTATGATTAGCTTTCTAAGAAACCACCAAACTGTCTCCCAAAGTGGCGGTACCATTTTGCATTCCCACCAACAATAAATGAGAGTTCTTGTTGCTGCACATCCTCTCCAATATTTGGTGTTGTCAGTGTTTTGGACTTTGGCCATTCTAATAAGTGTAGTGTTGTTCTATTGTCATCATTTTTATCAGCGAGACTGCAACATTTGTTCTGGAGTGTGCACTTTGCTTGATACTTTTTACTTTTCCTTTCCTTTTTTTTTCTTGTAACATCTTTGTATATTATATCCTTTTTTATTACTTTTCATAGAAATAGGTGGTATATTCCTGTATCAGTTTTCTGTTTTCTTACTCATGTTCCTTTCCTGCCTAAGTCAACCACTTAGGCTGAAAATGACACCATAGAGGGAGAGGGGAAAAATGAGCCCCCTGGTGTTCCCCTTCTTCTCAGGCCCTCCTTACTCATCAGAAAGCCAAAGGTAGAGAGCCTAGGTGGAAGTAAAGTGCATATCAAGAAGTAAAGTGCAAACAGCTGAGTTAGTTGTGTGCAGCACTTCTACTGTTCTGGTTAAAACAAAATAATATATGTACATGTGCAAGCTACAAAATGTGAATTGTGTAATTTCAGTGATTGTGCCTATAATTTAGATGTTCTCATAGTTAATAATTTATAGCGCACATTGCACAATATAAAGATGAATGGTAAAATTCACACTAATAATATTAAATTTTAATTTTTCTCTACTTAGAATAACATTAAATAGTAAATGAAAAACATCATGACTGGTCGAAAGAACACAGGAAGAAGGAAACACTATATTTTAGGACCTTGAAGAGTACTTTTTCCCTGATTTTTTTTTTTTTTTTATTCATTTGACAGAGAGAGACACAGCGAGAGAGGGAACACAAGAAGGGGGAGTGGGAGAGGGAGAAGCAGCCCCCCACCCCCAGGATGGAGCCCGATACGGGGCTCGATCCCAGGACCCTGGGATCACGACCCGAGCTGAAGGCAGACGCTTAACGACTGAGCCACCCAGGCGCCCTCCCCTGATTTTTGAACAAAGGCCTTATATTTTCATTTTGCAGTGGGCCCAAAAACTTATGTAGCCAGCCCTACCCAGGAGATTAGTGCTAAAAGAAAGCCTTAGAGATGATCTAGCTCAATCTCCTCATCAGACAAGGAAGATGAGGCCGATGTAATTTCCTCGCTTCGGAAATTGAAAGGGAAGGGTAGAATGAGAGGAACTTTGTCCATCCTCAGACCTGGAGGAGTAAACTGGGGCATTGCTGAAACATGCTAAATCCCCAGGGACCCACCCCTCTCTGCTCTGTCCCCTTCTCGGTTCTCTGGCACCCAACCCCTCCCATGATGATCCTGGCATTCCCAGAGCCAGCCTTGTCTCCAGGGCTGGAGGACGGTGGAGCAAAACTCTCACATTCTGTGTGGCTGCTGCATATTCTGGCCACATTCCCACCATCCCGGATTCCCCCCTAGGCATCACTCTCATGCATTCAACAGCCAGACAAGACCTTATGCTGCCGTCCCGCCAGCTTGGGGCCCCTGGGCACTTTCAATGGACCTGTTCTCTATTCTCAGGAACATCTGGCTTCTAATAAGTCCACAAACCTTTAAAGCTTGGGAAATAAACTATTAGAGGTAGAATTTAGGGGAGCATGGGCAGTCCTGATACAGTGTCCTGAACCTTCCTGCCGTAGACCAATTTCTTCCTTCCTGTGAAGACAACATGGAGGGGAGAAAAAGAGAGCACTAGGAGAACCAAAGTGGGAAAGATGTGATGTATTTTCCTACTGCCCTGGTGACATTCTCACTGTGAGGCTTGGAAATGTTGACTTTGAAAGACTTAACAATTTCTTCCCAAGGCAATTGGCTAACTCATATAACAAGAGTCTTTTTTCAGATGTCCCATCTTCTGATAGTCCAGCCAGCACCCCCACCACATACATTCACACACACTTTATTTTCACTTCTTCAAGGAATAAGAAAATAGGCACTTTTTCTCAAATTACACTGACATAATTTTACCCTCCCTTATAGCCCTAGAGCCAAGGCATTCCCAAAACACAGTAGAGCAATGTCTGAAAGGACACCATGTACCAGTTCATTGCTTTGGGTGTAAACATGATTTCTGAACTCCACCCTGCCTTCCCTCCACCTACATTAAAACCTTAGAAGGATATTTTCTTCGAATGTTATGTTTCCTGGGACTTCTTCGTGTTGCCTGAAAAGTACTTCTTTCTAACCAAAACACTTCTGCACAGGCCATGGCTAGCTGTGGACTGCCAAGCCGACTGGGACCCTGGCTGCACAGCAGGGGAGAAGGGCCTCCCACCAGAGGCCCAACATTCCCTCTGCCAGATTTCTGGCCCATCGTGCTTTCTCAGGGATCGTTCTTTCCCCTGCCACCAGCCACAGGTTTTACAAAGAAAGACCACAGCCTCGGTTTCGGGGCTGTGGGGTGGCTTTGGGCTCCACTCCCCGACGCTCTGGCCCACCGCCGGTGGCACCCCCTCACAGACCGGCCCTCCCAACAGACCCTTTGCTTTGGTCAGACCCGGTCTTTCCATCGACTCCTGTGCTGAACTTCACATTCCCATTGCTTCCTGAGCCTCCTGGGAACTCAATCCTCCCGACCCGTTCTCTGACTGCTCGGCAAGAACCAGTGCCAACGGCTGGCTCCCCACACCTTTCCCCTTTGCTCTGAGGAATGCTCTAGAGCATCTGAGCAAGGCCTGTATTCTAGCACATCATCTTCCTCTCGTGATTGCTTCGCCCACTGACTGGAACTCGGGAAAAATGACTTATTTGTCTCTGCCTCCACGTCCGCCCAAAAGCCTCGTGCGCGACCCACATGTAGGCCCCTGAAGGGCTCGGGGTGGGGGTCGGGGGGCCTGGCCGTGTCGGGGAAAGCTCCCCACCGCCAGCCCGGCGCTGTCAACCCCCCTGCACAAAGGCCCAGGAAACACATGCGCTGGCAACCTGGATTTCAGCTCGGTGCCTGTCTTCCAGTGTGTTCCCAGCGCCCTTCCTCCATCCCTGGAAAGGCCACAGGGAGGTTGTCACAGCCGTGTGAGATCTAAAAAGCCACGTGGGCCGCTCTGCCCAGCTGCAGAGCACCAGGGGCTGTTGGGAGCTTTGAACAAATCCTGGGATTATTTATAATTCAAAGTCGGACAGCGAGCGCCTGCCGAGCCCCGAAGGAGTTTATTATTCTCCGCCCCCGCGTGCATCTGCGGGGTCCTCGGGCCTCGACCCCCCTGCCGTGTTCACAGCCGCCGCCTCACTGGCCTCGGAGCACCTGTGCCCACAGCGGCCGCCTGCCGCGGGGACCCGGGCTCAGGGATCTGAGACCCCCACCCTGCACCGTCCAGACCCTCCTGATCCGGGTGGCGCATCGCAGAGCAGAAGGGCCAACTGCACTGGCTTCCTCCTGGCTTATCTCAGCAGGGGCCTGCAGGGTCCGGGCAGGGCTGGAGGCCACTGGGAGAGCCCTGGGGCGGGGGGGGGGGGGGGGGGGGGAGCCTTTGGTGGGGGTGGGAGGTTCCTGTTCCCTGGTCCTCCGCACTTGGCCTGGAGCTTCCGGGCCTCTAACGCGACCCACCACAACTACCTGAGCTGCAGAGCCCTTTTTTCCAAAGACCCATACCAGAAAGCCAGCAAGAACAGCCCACACGTGTGCCCTCGGGTTTCCCTTCCACCAGGCCAAGGTGTTTGCATTTTACTCTCCTCCCTCTTCTCCCTTCCACTCCTGACCAGCAGAGGCACTGGCACCTCGGAGCCCAGCGTCAGGGAGCAGGCCAGCCGGCAGCCTGCACTTGCCCAGGCAGGAATGGGGTTTATGGAAAGCCATAAAACACAGGCACATGGACGGGGTGTGTTAGTCAGAGTATTCCTCCCTGCGAGTAGTAGAAGCCCAGTTCAAACAAGCTTAGTTAAAAGGGCCTTTATTGGAAGGCTCCTGGGGCATCCGCACACGTTCCTGGGATCTCAGTGTGAGAATTGGGCCTCACTGCCATGAGGACCCCTCCCTCTCTCTCCTCTCTCCTTACCTCCCCATGGCTTTTATTCTCTCCAGTGGACGTGGGTTTCCTCGGTGTGACTGAAAACACAGCCTCTGGAACCCTAGACTCCCAACCTCCTGAGTTAGGATGCTGTCACCCTTACCTCTTCTCGCAACCATCCAAAGAAAGGCCTCTGATTGGCCCAAATTCTGTCATGCGCCCATCCCTGAACCAATCACTGTAGCCCGAGGGATGGACGCATGCTTACTCCGTAGCCAAGAGTGGGGAGTGCTGGGATTGACAGCGGCTCGGAACCACGGGAAGGGGGGCCCAGGAGGAGAAGTTTATCCCAGAAAGAGGGGCATCTGTTAGGTTAAGGATGGTGAACAGCATAGGTTCTTAACATTTGGACGAAGGCTTTCTTGGAAACAGTGCCTTAACCAAAAGAAATGGTCCTAAAGAGTTCAACCTCAAGCATTAGCAGTGGGCCCAAAAAATTAGACACTGGGGCAAGGAGAGCCTTGCAGAGGCTCTGGGACCACCCACAGAGGGAGCCATCTACACTCGGTCCCTACACAACCAGAGCTACACCCAGGCATTAGCTGGGAGCATGTGTGTTGCTTTTCCTTTTAAACTTAATTCAACTTGAAAGGGCTCTTCATCTTATCTTGTGCAAGTGAGCAAGGGAGAGTGTGTTGGTTCAGCGGTGCAATAAATAACCTCTCATTATGAGAAATGTGATGCCTCAGTCCACTAAGCCTTTTGGTAACCATAATCTGACATTACAGAAGCTTTTCTTGTGAGACCAGAGATATCTGAGCCACTTCCCTTTTCAAACAACTTCAGCTAATGGCTTTCCATGCTATTAGTGGAATGAGTCCAAGCTATCTTTGATTTGTGGCCACTTGACTGGGTCCTGAAAGCAGAGGCTCAGCTCTGTGAGGAGGAATAATTGCCTGGGAACACTGCAGAAAGATACAATTCCTGTGGAGTCAGAGGGACCACAAATTTAGAGAAACTTAACTCCCCCGGAAAGATGAAAACATCAGTAGAGGTTTCTCACTCCCATGCTGGCCCCTTCCTCACTCTGACAGCTCACTTCAGCCCTCTCTGCCTCTCCAATTTTCCTGACTCTGGGAATGTTTTCTTAGAAAGGAGGGGGTCTTCTTGGATCCTACTACACCAAGCCAGAAACCATTTAGAAAATGAGCCAGCTGCCCAGCCTGGCTAACAGGTCAAACCTCCATATCCTTAGGCAAAATGTCAGCCCTCAGTGTGCACCTAAGCCTCTGTCTATGAATTTCAAACTGACTCCAGCTGCTGCAGGGCAGTTAGAGTGGGAGAACAGCAGTGTGTGGCCACAAAGTAGACCTTCTCTTACTAATAGGAAGAGAGACGCCATTTTGTGCAGCAAAGTTGCACAACCACCGGTATGCTTCTGGGCTCACCCACAGACCCATTTTAGGAGTCTCGATACCCTGTGTTCTAAAGAAAATGACAATAAAGCTCAACACTATGCTAAGCATGCTTCACAGGTTGAAAGAAGGAATACCAATTGGACAGCATTTGTTTTGACATTGGAAACCCAGCTTCATTTACAGAACCATAACAACCAAAGGTTATCTTGAGCTTGGAAGGGACTTTTTCTTTTGAATAAACTTTTGATTTTGGAATAATCTTAGATTTACAGAAAAGTTACAAATATAGTACAGAGAGTTACCACATACCTTTCACCCACTTTCATTATGCTACATTTGTCAAAATTAAGAAATTAATGTACCATCAACTAAACTCCAGACATTATTCAGATTTTCACCAGTGTTTCCGCTAATATTCTGGGATCTCACATTGCATTTAGTCATCATGTGTCCCTAGCCTGCCCTGATCTGTGACAGTTTTTCAGTCTTCTTTTCCTTGTTTATCATGACCTCGACAATTTTGAGGAATACTCGTCAGGTATTTCATAGAATTCCCTCCATTTGGGTTGTCTGATGTTGTCTCATGAGTAGACTAAGGTTATGGGTTTTGAGGAAGAATACTCAGACGTGAAATGTCCAGGAAACAGGTAACTCTGAAATTACAAACTGACCTGCTGTCAAATCAAATCACGGTTTGTTTGTTCTATCTGTACTTTTAAGAGATTGTGTGCCAATTTGGTGCGGAATTTTTTCAATTCAAATTTCTAGCCTCTCTTAAAAACTCGAAAGAGCTGATGACTGTGGGCTCCCACGGCACTCAGTGGGCACTGAGAAGCCATGACCCCCTCATGGCATGTGTCCTCTTTGGGCCCCACCAGTCCTATGGTCTCCCCAGCTCTAAGGCCCAGTCTCGGCTGCCATTGGTTATCATATCCACAGTGTTGATCTTCTCACAATAAAGAGGTGCTTTCTATATTTCGGTCACAACAGAAGTAGACCCAGATGGCTCCATGCTTCAAGAAAAAGAAAGCAAAAAGCAAGAAATGTGGAAAGGGGAATCTCAAGGAAACTGCATTTTCCTGATAATGGAAAAGGGCATGGATGCATACTCCAAAAACTACATGTGATTTTTGGCGACTGTTGTCCACATGACATAGACCTCACCATTTCTTTGGCAGCAGAAAGGAAGGGTGTGGGTCAAGTGGGAAGCCAATTATAAGAAAAGTAGATGAGTTAGGGGAAAGGATGTTGAAACCTCCCCGCTGCCCTGACTTATTCCCAAGACGCTTCCACAGACCAAATTCATATCATTACGCAGGGATGGCCCTAGCATCTACCGAGACACAGCCATCCAGTAGGGTCTGCACATCCAGGCCTATCCTGGACAGGAATTTCCAGTACTGCCGATCCTACCCCAGGAACTGTGAGCAGAGAGAGGGTCTTCCATGTTTTCTGTATGCTTGCTAACATATGACTTGCTAGAGGCAGAGTCAAAATCTGCCCGATTTCTCCTCTATTGCCCAACCCTTGCCATAAGAGCTAGAATTCTGAGCCCCCACCTCCCCACCCCAAGCAAAGTGACAGCAGGTTCTTCAACTCCTCCTCCTGATCCCCACCCCATCACCCCAGCCTCGAAGGCTGTAGGAGCTGTAGAATGTGACCACACCAGGCATTGAGGTAGTGACCAAGCCAATCTCCAAGTCTCAAGCACCCCACTAATGTGATGAGTTCTACCCAGTGCATTGCCAGAGCAAACCTGGAGGGGGAGAACTCAGCTGAAAGCAGTGAGCACTGGATCGGGAGTCAGAGGATCTGGACTGGGTCTGGACTGCAGTGCTGTGTTGTGTCAGGCAAATCACCTGACCCCTCTGAGCCCTAGTTATCTCAGCTACCAAATGACATTTTTACCTGCCTTGCCAACCCCCTGATTTCTGTGATGTGGAAAGGTGATCAAGCCACGGAATTAGCTTCCTGACTTGCTCCCTTTACTCCCAAGTGCCAATTTTATCCTTCTCTACTGTTCACAGCAGCCCCACTTTCTCCATCAGTGCACTCCCATCACCTTCCCTGTTTGTTTACCCTGCACCCCGACTCCTATTAGAACTGCTTTGAGGACAACATACTCGTATTAGAACATGGGACCTAGCACTGTGGTCCCTACTCCCGTTCTGGGTACAGGTCATGTCAATAAATGTTGAGTGAATAAATTAAGCAAGCAAGCAAGCAAATTAACATAGTGTATGTAAAAGCACTTTGTAAACTATTGGGCCTTATCTCCATGTGAAGGGTTAGCGGATGGTATGGGGCTGGTTCCTGGGTAGCTGACCTGATCTACCTAGCCCCCTTCTTAGAGAACCTCTTCTGGCCCACAGCCAATGGTTATTACCTGACCCTGCCTTGTGTTCAAAGCTGATTGGACTAATCTATTGGCCGACCAATCTGTCAGTCTACTGGCTGAGAAGCTGCCAATCAGACTCTTCCGGTCTTTGAACTGTCACAGAGATTTTAAAAATCATGAAATGAAAGTAGGTGATTGAACAGAAGTATTGTGTAGAGCCATGATTGGGGCAGCCATATTGGTCCAAGAAGCCATCAGAGGAGATGGAGAAATAGAAGTGAGAGAGATCAGCTGAGCCTTGCAACTACAGAGGGCAATCTCTGTTCCCAACATTCCAGTTGCATTTCCAGTCTGGCTGCACTTTGTGTCTTGTGCTCGGATGTCTAAGAGATTTTCCCTTGACATTGTATAATAAGTCCCTCTTTGCTTAAGCTAGGGGTGGGATGAAAGTTGGAATATCTGTTCCTTATACCCAAATAATCTTTCACTTAGACAGTAAGCAAACGAGACACAGTCTCTTATTAACAGGTACAAAATTAACCCACAGGGAGAAGAAAAAGGACACCCCTGAGGGCTAAGACACGAGCACTTACCCGAGGCACTTGCCTCACAATAGCTCCTGTGGCCCAGCACAGACCCTGAATCCCAAAGTCGATAATGGGAGTGGTACCTCCCTGAGAAGCCTCAGAGACACTTCCCTCTGATGAGCAGAGAAGGCTGAACCATAAGCCAGCCAAAAAAAAGATTCCAAACAATTAAGCATCAGCCTCGCATGTTATTGCTGGAGCTAAAAGCCAACAGTTAGCAACCAGACCAGGAAGTCTCCCAGGACCCTCTGTGGAGATTGGCTGGCTCTGAAGGGTAGGGAATGCACCAAATCAGGGGATAGCTAAGCTCACAATAAGCAAAAGTGCAAACAAATCAGATGAGCAAAGCGACAAAACCAGGAGGAGAAATAGCCAACTCTGGGCCTGGCCAGTGGATCCTGGTAACAAAAGATTCCTCATCCAGGAACTGTAAGTAACTCAGATGGTGTTTGTCATAAGATTATGAAACACTGTGGAACTTTTGTTTCCTGTAATTTGTCTGCCTCAGAAGAGCTAATGTTTATTGATTTTCTTCTGTAAGAGGCAGAATCATCAATTTGGTTTGCCTGTATTGAAAATTCTCAGGTTTCCCGACGAAGTTAGAACCAAAAGAATTGAAATAAGGGTCTCTATATTGGTTTTATTCTTATTCACAGAGAGTACTATAATGACAGTCTTCATAAACATCCAAAATATTATGCTTTTTCAAATATTCAGAAGTTGAAAATGAGAGAAGGAAATGAGCATTTACTGAATACTGAACATGTGTCAGGCGCTGAGCTAGACCCTTTTACAAGTCAAGTGGCAAATTTAATCCTCCCTGCAGGACCTCCGAAAGTTATTATACCCATTTCAGTGAAGAGAAAACTGAAATTTAAAGAAACTAAATAGCTTGCCCAAAGTTCCACTTATAATATGGAGCCAAACTGAGATTCTGACCCATGTCTATCCGTCCCAGCTTCCTGATCTTTCCATGGCACACAGACTGCCTCTCTGGGACTGGTCTCCCCAGGGCCTTAATAATCTAAGCACTGTGAAGAGAAATACTTTGGCTGGTTATTGAGTCCCCACTTCTGATCTAGTTTTTACGACAATCTGGGGTCAAGAATGTAGGAAAGTATTGAAACCCCAAACTTTCATTAACATTATCTCTTTTTCTAATGTCATTTTAAGGTTTGTATTGTGACTCCATCTGGAACTTATTTTTGAGTAAGGTGTGAGTTGGAGGTACAGCTTTATTTTTTCTTAACAGACACCCATGAATAGCTGGCATAGTTGATTTTTTTTAAGCTTCTTTTTCCCACTGAATTGAAACTGTCATCTTTAGCATTCATTATGTTTCCATATTCACAGGTTCTACTTCTGACTCTCTTTGTTCCACTGATCTATGCCAGCACCATTTCCCAGCTGTCTCAATTCCATAGCTTTGTTTTAAGTTGTACTACCTGGTAAAGCAAGCCAACCTTCTTAAATTCCTCTCAGGTATTTATTCTTCCATAGGAACATTAATATCTTTTTGTCCATATCCCCCCACCTACTCAAAATCATGATTTTTATTCCTTTAATTTTGAATTACACTTGTATATTAATATGCATTATTAATAAAGATTGACATTGCATTACATTGTACATTGGCATGTATCTCCATTTTTCAATCTTGCCTTATGTCCTTTGACATGATTTTATAGTTTTTTTTAATGTATGTCTTTTACCCATCTCATCAGATTCATTCGTAAGTATTTTGTAGTTTTTATTTCTGTCAAGAATGGTATTTTTATTTTTATTTGTAACTGGATATGCTCATTTAGAGAAAAGCTATTGACCTTTTTACATGTTTATCATATCCAGCCACCTTACCAAATTCTCCTCTTCATTCTAGTAGGTTATTAACGTCACTAAATTCTGAATATACATTTATATTTCTGCAAAAAAGTGATCATTTGATTTTTCTCCAACATTTTACATATTTTATTGCTCTATTGCATTGGTTAAAAGTTTCAAAATAATACTAAGTAATGATAAAAGCTCTCAGTGCTGTTTGTTCCTGATTTTAAAATGGCTTTACTATTTCAAGTTTTAATATTAATATTACTTGGGAATTTTTCTACCTTTTTTCATGGCCTAGGATAGTTTAAAAATAACCCACCAGTCTCACAGATGCTGACACAAAACTCCTGGATCAGAGACAAAAGACAGTTTAAAGCAGCACTGAGAGATCAGAGTGTTTGTGCCAATCTCTTAAGCCCTGATTCTCGCAGGGCAATATGAAGAGGACCAGATGACACCTGCATATGAAGTGGTTGGATTACAAAGGCAGAACGCTGAGTTTAAGGAAACTGATTATTTTATAACGGGCATGAAGCATACCTGCTCTTTGTTCCAGAGCAAGACACACTCTCTGTCTTCCAGGGTTATAAGAAACCTGCCCTTTACTCTGAGGGGAATCATTCTATCTTTCATAGTTGTTTACAATACAAACATCTTTGAGAAAATAGTCCAGAACAAGGAACAGTCAGTAGTTTATTCACAGATGTTCAAAAAGGTGAGAGACCCATGGAAAGTTATTTCCCAATGATGGATACTGGGGCAAAATGGACAACACCTTGGTGCTTGTTATTCTTAGGCAGTGGGCATATGAATATCATTACATTATTTCTTGCCTTTTTCTATATTTCTATAAACACCTGCTCCACCCTTCAAAAAAAGAAAAAGGAGCAAGAAGTGTCTAGTAATGGAATAGCTACATCAAAATACGGTGAATGTTCCAAAAAATATGAGTGACTTCCCTTTAGGGACACAGTGGAATCCTAAATTGGAGGGGTAGGGCGGGGTAGGGCCCTTCTAATTCCAAGAACAGAATATTAGATGGCTAAGTCTGAAGGCATTTCAGAGTTTACATAGGTACTCCTACGTGTTACCTCTGCCTTTCCCATCATATTCATAGGTGGGCCAGAGACAGATGATTGGAAATTACACACACACACACACACACACACACACACACACACACACACACACACACAAATTTTGAAAGAACTCGTGGCTGGGATTATCCACGTTTCTTAATCTCTTTAGTCTTTCTTTAATGAGGTCAGTGGGAGGACTGTTATTTATGCTCCTAAAGCACTGGCATATGAAAAATGTCATGGGCACAGGAAAGTCAATGGTGAGCAAGATAAACACGACCCTGTCCCACAGAACTTACTATCTAGTGGTGAAGATAAATAATTCCACAGAATATGAGATGTGACTGGCTCTCAAATTCCCTAGAAATTGATTTACTTCCCTGCCCTTTCACATCTACTCGTAAACCACTAGCTCTCGAGGGAGCCATACCCAGAGAGAGTTGGTGCAATTTTCTTGTGTTTGTCCCATAGAGAGTAACTGGAGGGCCAGGGAAACCGTAGGTTAATAAAAGATCCAATAAGGTACTGGTTGAAAAAAAAAGCTGTTTGCTCAGGTGATTCTGCTCTGACTCAGATTTTCCTTTTCAAAGGAAATTCTAATATCTATCTTCATACCTCAAATGAATACTAATTGCTTTAAAGCACCTAGCAAATATGACATAGCATTTAAAAGTCCAAAATTAGAATATTCTCTTGAGGTCTTTGCTCAAAATTTAATACCCCACATCCCTAATACTTTCTTTGTTTCTGCCCCTCTGATACCATTCGTGTGGCCATAACAGTATATAAAACATGCACACACACTCATACACACACACAACACATTTGCTTTCTCTACATTTCTAAAATTTCCTCTTATTCATTCTCAGAATCTGAGGATGTAGACTTAATGTTGCTGAACTAAGAACAAGATTAGCTGATGGGAATTACGGTTTCTTTACCCACTCTCAGTAACAATACAAATGCAACTACGATTCAATTTGAGCAAACACCTAAATGAAAATTCATGGAAAACATTAAATTAATATTAAATCCATTGAATAGTCTTTATTTTTTAAAGCATTCAGAGTAGAATTCCTTCACTTAGCAAGCTTCTCTCTCAGCTCTTCCGGGAAAATATTTGCTCTGAAAGGTAAAATGTTTGGCTTTTTCCCAAGTTTGTTACCAGTGGTACCCCAAGTCAGATAAGTAACGAGCAAAATGCAAAACCAGATTCCGGTTTCCAAAGCAGAACTAAGTAACGATTCTACTCTGCTAACCCCTAAAATGCTAGACCACCACAAATGATTCTGAAAGACGGACTTCTTCTGCCCCCTGCTGTACTCTAGGTAAATGACAGGACTTCCTAATTGAGCAGCAGGAGATGGGGCCAAATTAGGCAGGTCCTGGCACTCCCTGTAAACTATGGCAAAAGGCTGTGGCAAAAGGGCCTGTGCCTGGGTTTCACCATTATGCTCCCAGCACGTAGCAGGGTTGAGAGCAAGCACTCAGTAGATATGTGCTGAATGAGTAAACATACAGCTGAGGAAGATGGGCTGACATACTCTGCATAGGCATCATACCAAGAGCATATTGGCCTGAGGAAAAATATAGTGCAAATGTTTTGTGATTCTTTCTTCATAAGTGTTTGAAATAAATTGGTAACAATCAGCATGCTTGGTGTTCTCTAAAAATTCCACCGGACTAAACAAAACAATAAAATTGGAATATTCAGACTTTAAGGATAAAGGTAGATTTTCTAAGTGTTACTGCCAAGAAATAAATCTTTGATTGCTTAGGAGCTAAAAGCCACAAGGTTAAGGGGCGCCTGGGTGGCTCAGTCGTTAAACATCTGCCTTCAACTCAGGTCATGATCCCAGGGTCCTGGGATCAAGCCCTGCTTCGGGCTCCCTGCTCAACAGGAAGTCTGCTTCTCCCTCTCCCACTCCCCCTGCTTGTGTTCCCTGTCTTGCTATGTCTCTGTCAAATAAATAAATCTTTAAAAAATAAAAATAAAAAATAAAAAAATAAAAGCCATGAGGTTAAAATATGTATGTGTGTGTGATTTTCTCCAAGATGGCAGAACAAGTTGAGAGATCATTAAGTTCTGTTATCTTTCATCCTTTTCTCCAGAAACCCGTTTCTACGAGCCCTCCAATGATATACCCGTATATCTCTCCAGGAGTAAAGGCAAGGATGGGACAGATAGGCATCATCTTTAGTTGGAGGAAGATTTATTGAATATGAAAGAAGTCATGTTAGCGGTAAGATTTTGACATTTGATATACTTACGTACCTACCCTGGAGAAGCTTAGGTTTCACAGAGAAGTCAACAAGTAAGTATATGCAGAACAGTTCTACAGGGAATATAAGTAAGTGCCAATGGAGGTAATATAGAAAATGGCCAAGAAAGAAATGCTTCCACCAAGGAATTATTTCTACCAGTTGAGACAGGCACTTAACCAATTCGGGTTCCTTATACCATACCACTAAACAAGCAAATAAAATAGGGGCTAGGTGGAGGATGGGGTGAGTGTTTACCATTTTAGCTGAGGTCATTGATCCTGGCTACTAAGGGAAAATAGGATTGGTGCTACATGAGACAGCAATGAATGTTTGGAAACTACGAGATCCTCCTTGTCCTACCTTGTTTAGGGGTGAAAGTTAACAGAGGCCTAGAGCAATTCTAGAGAAGTAGAAGGCCACCAAGGGTGCAGATCCCTCAGGAATAAAGGTTTGCCCTGCTCTACCAGGAAAAGCCAGACTAAATAGTGGCTGAGGGCAAAAGAAACATAGATTGGACAAATATCAACTATGGCCATTTTTCTCCATCCTTGATGAGCTGTGTGCATAAGCGTGTATACTAATTCTTTCTTCTCTCTCTCCCCAACCCTTCTATATAGTCTCTGTTGATTCATTTTACATTATATCCACAGGCGACAGGGTATTAAGATGGGATTGTGTTTAAATTAGAAGAATGAACATCAAACCAAAATCCTGAATTTAGAGCTGGATGCAATAAACTAAAGTTTAGGGCTTCCCCTTTTGAGGAATGAGTAGCATATTCTGTAAAAGAGATAGCTGCCTCGTGTGAAGTAGACTGGAGATTCATGTTTTCCACAGCAGTTACCACATTCTAACAAACCTGATAACTCACTTTACTACACTTGTTATTGTCTGACTTCCCTACAAAGGCTGATGTGTTTGTCTCTTTTGTTCATTGATGTTCCCTCATGCCTTTACCTCGGCCTGACATTTGGTACCCAATGAAAATTTGTGGAGTGAATAAATTGAATTATAAAATGAGCAAATGGGTTATCAAGTGAATGAATGAATATTGCTTCTACAACTGCTCTACTACTACCTCTTTCTTGCCCTTCCAAGTTCACTGTCTGTATTCACCTTGCAAAATTCTACCTGGGCAAGAAGTGAGATTCAGAGCAGGAAAGTTACTAAACCAACAGCATAATGTTTCCTTATCAAGAATACAAAGCTATTAATTCTCAAATGTAATTTCATTGGGGGAGGAGGGGGAATGGGAGAAAGGGAGGGTTGTAAGGAGGGTCCTTTCACTTGTTCATATTAAAAACACCCTGATCAACGAAACCCAGAGACTCAGCAGAGATGCACAATTCTTAAAGGATTAAGAGGTAAGGTAAATGGATCCTTCATTTTTGAGGAATCTGTGAGGTCTCTAGAGCCTGTGCCACACAACGAGGGCAATGCCCATGAAAAGTTAGTTCACCCTGTAGCGGATGGTCAGGGGCTTTGGCTTTATGAAGATAGTTATAAGGTAACCGGGAAAATTTGAATGCTGACTGGATATTTGATATTGAATAGTATGTTCTTCTTTTAGAAAAAATAAGAGTACTGTGGTTGCTAAAAATGAAAGTCCTAATGTTTTAGAGATACTGAGGTATTTATGATTCAAGTAATATAATATCTGAGATGTCCCTCAAAATAACTGAGTCTGGGGATGGGGGAGTGGGAGTGCAGAGATGGTATCAGACTGGCTATGTGCTGGTAACTAACCTGGGTGATGGGTACATGGCAGTTCAGTATACTGTTCTACTTCCTTTATGTTTGAAAATCTTCGTAATAATATCTTTAAACATCTCTTTATGGACTTTTACATTAACTCATTTGATCGCCTCTCCCTGGCACCACACCTCCTCAGTCAGGAAAAACGTTAAGTCCATAGGTACACACATTGACACCACAAACAGCCCAGAAATAACATCCTGACATTTACTCAACAACAGCTGTTTGCCAACAGCCAAGGCGTCAACTTCTCTGGGAAATCTTACTGAAGGCAAACCAGTGTGAAGCTTACCTGAATTACCTCAATTCCCTTCTCCTCCCTGGAGCTGCTTCTCCACTACTCTACTTACACTGTTCTTGAAAGATTTAGGAGTTTTGCTTAATGTATGTATAGCATCTTTTTAAGCATTGAAGGTGTCTGCCAAATACTTTGTTAAGTATAGTTGATGTAAGACTGTTTTTTTTTTTTAAAGATTTTATTTATTTGACAGAGAGAGACACAGTGAGAGAGGGAACACAAGCAGGGGGAGTGGGAGAGGGAGAAGCAGGCTTCCTGCTGAGCAGGGAGCCCGATGCGGGGCTCGATCCCAGGACCCTGGGACCATGACCTGAGCCGAAGGCAGATGCTTAACGACTGAGCCACCCAGGTGCCCCAAGACTGTTCTTTTCAATACTGTTTATCCATTTACTTCTCAAGACCCCTCCAAGTTTGTGATATGAGGGTGTTGACATGACCATTTGCTGTGGCAGAGAGACCTGCAATTGTTTCATCCAAGAGCTCTGTTAAACAGCCTCATTACATATTTAAAAGGAGTGTTTACCAGTTCTGACAATTTAAGTAGTTAATAATATTGAGTTCTGACTCTACCAGGCACACTTCTAAAGTTGACAGTTGACAGCTGAACAAAGAGAACCCCTATCCTTTCGAAGCTAACATACTAATATAGAAAGACATGTAATAGGCAAACAAATACATTATCAGGTACTGAGAAGAAAATGCGAAAAGACAGTAAAGCAATAGAGCTACCAGAATAACAGTGGTTAGGAGACATCTCTGAGGAGATTAACTAACGTTTGGGTTGAGATCTGAATGATGAGAAGGGAGAGCGGACGAAAGAATGTTCCTAGTGGAATAAACAAGCATCAAAGCCCTGAGATAGTCTTCGTGTATTTAAGGGCAGAGAGAGGAAAAATGAGCTCAGAGAGATATGCAACGGCCAGCTTCTCAGCCAAGGTAGGGAGCTGGAGTTTTATTTTGGCAGCAAGGGGAAATCACTGGAGAATGAAACAGCAAAGTATGATCTGATTCACTCTTTAGAGCAAGAGTGGTTCTGGCCACTTTGGGGAGATCAGGATCTAAGAGGGTGAGCAGACCAGTTTGGGCTGATGAGAGATGACCATGTATGACCGGAGCTGTAGCAGGGGAACTGGAGAGAAGAAATCAGATTCAGGGTATGTTCTGAAACAGAACCAAGGAACCCAGGGTGGGTTGAATGTGGATATGAGAGAAAGAACAGAATAGAAGAGAGCTCTTAAGACTATTCACTGAGGCAAAATGCTTTGGAACAGACTCAGGTGGGGCTGGGAGAGAATCAGTAGTTCTGGTCTGGGCATAAATTGAAAAGGACATACAAATGGAGATTTGGTGTAGTTCAATACAGAGTCTGGGTGGGAGATACAGATTTAATAGTAAAATCACCAGTGTAAAGATGGGGATTATGGGATCCAACAAAGGACAGTGAGTAGAAGAGACCAGTGAGGTGAGAGAAATAATCACAAACTCATTTGAATGAAGGTATAGTCAACTATATCAAATGCTGCTGAGACCGTGCTTTAAGACTGATTGTTAACTTTGAAGATGTCTTGTAACCTTAATCCAAACTGTTTCCGTAAACTGGTGGAGGCAAGCGAGCTTGGAGTCAGTTAAGAAAACAGAGGCAGTGTATGTATATAAATCTTTCAGAAAAAATTTGCTGCGAAAAGTGAAAAAAATAGAACTGTAGCTAGGACAGGACAGGCTAAGGGAAGGGGGTTTGGGGTGTGTTTTTTTGAAGTTGAGTAAAATTAAGGAACGTCTGAAAGCCAAAAGAAATGATGCAGTAGCAGAGGATTTGATGATGTGGAGAAATGCAAAGAAAAAGGCTATTTGCAGGATCAAAGTCCTCATGAAAATGGATTCCAGAGCACATATTGAAGTGTAGACGTTCGACAGAACAGGGACACCAGCCATTGTGTAACAGAGAAATACAGAATGATGTGGGCACATTTAGAGTCACACTCATAGATCAATTGTGGCAAGATAAAATAACTGTCTTCTTGCACGCATTTTTCTTTATGAGATAAAAGGTGAAGTCATTAGTGCAGAATTAGAGCAGGGAAAGGATTTCAATAATATGAAGAGCAAGAAGGTAAAAAATAGCCCCTCAATTTACCAGAAAAGCGTGGTCAGGTTATTTGGTAGGGCTGAGTACCCATTTCAGATCTGCAGTCAAGCAATTTAAGGAACTTTAGCCAGCAGACTTCCCTCATATTCTGCAATAATATTCAGCTGCTAGAGAAGAGGTACAAGTGCCACAATGGGGCCAAGAATGTGTATAATATAGTAAGTGTAGTGCTGGACCGCTGCATCTAAGGAGAGTAAGAAGATGGGGTGACATGCACAAAGAAGCAGTGGGCCCAAAGGAGGAGATAGATTTGAAAGGAGTAGAGAATGTCTTGAAAGGGAATACGGGAGTAAAGGAGCTGAAAGGATGAGGAGAGATTGCTGTCAAAAATCAAGCCTTTGGGGGCAATGAGTTCTACAGCAGAAGGCTGACTTATGAATGCATGGAGATGGAGTGGAAGGAGAGATCTTCAGAGCTAAAAAAGATCATGGTGTGGCATGGGACACTTACTGGAGGGAAGGTTGCCAAGAATGACCATACTAGGAGCAAAAAGACTGTAAGTGTCATGCTATAGTTACAAATGCAGGAGGGGGCAGTGGTGGGGAAGTCAGTAGATTGCCCACAGTACATTGGGGGTGACGAGTGGAAAATTCTGACTACTCTGAAAAAGCTGTTTTGTTTGCTAAAAGAAAAAAAAAATGAAATCAGCAATGGAGCATAAGGACATCTAACCCTCCTTTAGTACCTGAAGAATACAGGGTGTGGGGAAAACCAGCCTTGAGTGGGCTGCACAGGAGACATTCAGCTGGGAAAGTGGAAAAGTGGAAAAGGAAACCAGATTTCAGTTCAGGAGAGAAATGAAAACACAGATTTTGGGGCAAATTTGCTAATAACAAACAGTGGATTATGAGAGTACAAAGAAAGGGGCGGGAAGGCAGGGAAAGGTTAAGGTTGGAGTAAGAGTAGGTAGTGGTTCTCAGTCCTGCCTGCACAACAGAACCATCTGGGGAATGTTTAGGATACTAAGGCGGGGGCCCAAAACACCTGGATCACAATCTCCAGGGGTGCTGTGATCCTGACACAGAGTTGAGAACCGCTGGCTCAGGTGATATGTGAAGCACTGTGGAGATAAATGGCTTCATTTTCTGACGCTGAATGGGGGTGACGAGCAGTGAGGCATGATGTGGTTGGTCCTAGAAGCACTGGTGGCGGGACGGTATTCTCAAGTACTGCTAGAGAAGACAGAATTTGGTACTAGACTCCTAGAGGGCAGTGATTTTACCTCCAGGAGTTTGTTCCAATCTCCTGGTTATTAATAGAGGCGCACAGTCATCCATTGCTGTATTAACACAGCAAATATGAAAATATCAAAGATGCAATGTTACAAAATGTCAAAGTGTCAAAGTAAAGATTAACAAAATAAAATGCAGCCATTTACAAAACTTAGAATATGATTTACTGTCATGAAAAAAGATTCAGGATCTATTAAATAGAAAATGCAGTTTCAAAAAAACCACTATGTATAGCAGGGTATCAAATCGACAGACCCTGACTTTTACACACCAACACAGATAACAGACTGGAAGACCTTTAAGAAAGGTATCAGCGTTCATCTCTGACAAGTTCAAAGTACTAAAGGGTGATTTTTTTTTTTTTTATATTTTGAAAATTTCTTGCACACAGTTTACATTGATAGAAAAAAAGACTTTTGTTTTGGTCAGGGGGTTGGTGGTGGCGGATTGTTTAAAGAAATGGGTTTATAATCAGTCCGAATTCCTACTATTTCCAAGGAGAATTTGGTCTGTCTCGCCCAATCTGTTTCTGGTGACAGGAACATAACACAGGCTTTGAAGTATTAAGAAAAATCATCCCAAACTTGAGTACACCCTGTCCTTTCAAATTCATACAGGGGCACTGTTTAACATGCCTGCCAGCAGGATTTCTTACTCTAGGACAGTGGTTTTCAAAACATAATCCAAGGACCCCTAAGGAGTCCCCAGTAGATTTTGGGGATTCTGGGAAGATCCTCCTTTTCCAATTACATAACTGTGTGAGGCCAGATTTTCTTCATATACTTCAACCAAAACAACATATTGCAACATATGAATGTGGAAGCTGATAATGAGAATCCAGCTGTCTGCTAAGCCAGTTAAGTGTTCTATTTGCAAACATGTAAAATAATGCCTTTTTTCCGAGAGAGAGGTATAGAGGTATTCTCTCCATTTTACAGATGAAGCAGCAGAGGCTAAGCTGTCACATAGTGTTTACCCAAGTTCACAAAGCATGAAGGGGTGGCGCTGGGACCAAAGCTCAGTTTTATCTCCAAGGTCCATCCCTTTTCCTGAAATTAAAATGTAAGTATGCTTCCAAGTTTTTAGGTAGTCTTTACATTTTGTGACTGGGAAGTCTAAACTAATGCTCAAATGATCCCCACCCCACCCCCCAAACAAGTTAGCGATGGACATGCTTCAGGAAGCCATCTATCAGAGTACTGGCCAAATAAAGGCAGTGCACGGAGCATTAAAACAAGAAAGAGTGCAAATTTTCTATTCATGCTTCCCAAACACCCTTCACATCTTATTATCTGACTCTCTCACCAATGCTGTGGTAATGAAAAACTCAAAAAAGAAGAAAACTATTAAGCAGCAATCCAAGGTCTAATTGTTCTCTCCCCAAAACCCCATTTACCCTCAGAAGAATCAAAGCCGTCACATGAGCATAAAGAATTACTCAGTGGCCTAGGAAAGTGTCTGTTACATGGGGGTGGGGTGGGGAAATCACATACAGGATAATTGTTTTTGGGTAAAATAAAAATTAGGAGTGTTTTATGCATACACAGACATGTCAATAAGCACAGGAGCAATTTCAACAGCACACCAAATAATGGTTACCTGTGAGATGCACAATCAAGACAACAGGAGAGTTTCACTTCTTGTTTAGTGTAATATTATGGGTGATTTTCACCTTGTTTCAGTATTAATAAAATCGTGTTTCCTCCGCCTTTTGGTGCTTTACAGAATGCCAAGACAGAGCTTTCATAGTGAGTAGGAACATTACTTGTCTGTGTCTGAAACTTCATACTGATTGAAACCCCCGGAGGTGTGCAGTAGCATCCTCGTTTGCAAGCCTGAGGTACCCTGGATGCTTTCTTTGATAACGTGCTTTTCCTACCAACTTCCCAGGACTATTGTTATGAAAAGTGCCGATATATGTGGAAGTGCTTTCCTGGGCTATACAAGGCTGTGATTCCCTCTTCTCAACCTTTTTGTACATACTTGAGGCACTTTTGACCTGGTCAACTGCTAGGTTTGGCTCCGAAGAGCCCAGAAAGTCACAAATCTAAAAGAACATACAGGAGTTGTATTGCACTGAAGGATGTCGAGGGTAGATCAATTCCTCAACCTAAACTCCAGCAAACCCCAAATCTGAAGAAAAAATCCCTAGGATCTAAGACTTGGGTAGATAAAGTAACAAGTCTCTGTTCTCCTTGGAAAAGCCCTAATTCAGCTGTTTGCCCAGGAGGCCTCCTGGAAGATTCCCTAAAGTTAAGTTCCATGACAGAGGCTCCTAACGGAATCCAAGAAAGTCATTTGGTTAGTAAACCCTGTAAGGTTAGTAAACACTGGCCATGAGGAGATAGCTGCCAGAAGCACAGCCGACCGTTCTCCAGGCTGGCTTTTTATCATCATCCCACAACTATGACAGCAAAGGGAAAACAGGTGCACAGGTTGATTCTGATCCAAGTTTGGGAATTCAACCACGAATAAATACTAACAGTGTGGAGAACAGACCCAAGCAACCTCCACAAGCATAGAGCAGCTAATCAAAAACCCAATTCCCTAGTTAAAAGGCTAAGCAAGTGCTTACAAAGACTTTGTGAAAGGCCACTTTGAGTATTTATATAGTGCACCACTAACAGCAGTCACATTAGTTACTGAAATTTTGTGGTGTATTTAATAGGTTCTTAACCGAGACAAGACCACACTTTTTTAATCCCAAATAATGAAACAACGTTAACTAACACCAACAGCACTCACACCTTCAGCAAGGATGAAGGTCCTAGTCTGTCTAATTCTGGAAATAACTAAAGCCAAGTCCAGGTCAGAGTTCTCTGAAAATATAACCCTCACAAGTAAAATACTGCTCTTCAATACTAGAAGTAGAGTAAGTTCAAGAAGTGAGGAGGACTAGCTATCTTCATGAGAAATATATTAAGACAGGGGCGCCTGGATGGCTCAGTTAAGCATCCCACTTTTTTTTCCCCTTTTTTTTAAAGATTTAAAAAAATCTTTAAAAAAATATTAGCAAGACAGAGATAGAGCATGAGCAGGGAGGAGAGGGAGAAGTGGGCTCCCTGCGGGGAGCCTGATGCAGGCCTCAATCCCAGGACCCCGAGATCATGACCTGAGCCAAAGGCAGATGCTTAACTGACTGAGCCACCCAGGCGCCCAAGCATCCCACTCCTGATTTTGGCTGAGGTCATGATCTTGGGGTCGTGAGATCAAGCTCCACATTGTTCTCACTGAGCATGAAGCCTGCTTGGGATTCTCTCTCTCTCCCCTTCCACCTCTACCCCCACCCCACCCCTACACTCGCTCACTCTCAAAAAAAATTATATATATATAATATATGACTCAGCAGGGTCGTCATTGTCCCTTCCACAAAAGTAAATTATTTGTGTCTTAATTAGGAAGATAAATCACTAATATTTCTTTTAAAAAACCTTCCATATTATATGGGTTACTATAAAATTGTACCACAGAAAATATACTAACACCAAAGTTTGATCAGTCAACAGTTTTGAATATTGCTTCTTACTTAACTGTTACTTTCACAATCTTCCAGCTGAAACCAAATTGTTTTTTTCTTGGAATTCTTTATAGAATTTTACCTTCTTTGTGGAAAACACATTCTCCAACAAGAAATACTACCAAATCCATGGTCTAGATTTCACAACTCTTTTGTTTTGTTTTAAAAGGTAAGCTCTGTGTCTTTAAATGCAGAAGAATTGCTATTATACAACAAACTTTTTATTTTTTCATTCATAAAAACAGTCCACAGCATTCATAAAACAGGGTGGTAGAAGAAATAAAAAGACTTTTCAAGTGGTTTATGTTTTAAGAACAGATGAGTTGGTAGCAATTTAATACAGATGGAAACAATATAATCCATATAAAAACAGGATTTGAAAGGAGGAGGGGAGGAGATTATATCAACCAAAGTAAATTTAGAGCTTTCAGGCATGCAACTCAACATCTGAATTTTCTTCACTTAAAAACCAAACTAGGTGCTTTAATAATAGGTGTTTATAAAGAAGGCTACAAAAATACTGCAAAAATGTTAGCCTTACATATACCACAAAAAAAAAAAAGGCGAGAGAAAGAGGGAGAAAAATTAACAAATCCCCAGCTACACCTAGGCTAATCACAAGTTTTCCCTAACAGAGACAGACAAAGAAAAATAATTTTTACAAGCTTAGCTTTGGGTACAATACCTTAGAGCTCTCACTTGGGTGTTTTCCTGCTCATGCTCTTTTCAGTATAAACAAACATGGTTTATGTAATGGAATACATACTTGAGGGATTCCTTAAAAAAGAATCACAAGTTTCATTTTATATATACAACAAATTTTTAATTATGTACTGAAAATAAATTACAGGAAATAACTTTAAAATGCAACAGAGGACAAAGTCACGATAAACATTCCCATTGAATTCCCTTGGGGGGGGAGGTGAGATTGCAGTGCTCAAAGAAGATAAATATCACAAATATATCAAAAACTTCAAATTGTCTATGCATTCACACACTGACATGAGCCACAAACATTCCTTCACAGGGACTGTACTTAGCCTACCACAGAACCAGATTTTGCCATAAACTACAAAACTTTTAATACAAAATCGTATTTATATATTTATAATTCATATACATGCCCTATCTGTGATTTTAGAAAATAAAAGCTACACACTGTACAGACACTCTTAACTCATAGCTGTAGGCAACATTTTTGGATGGAATTTCTCCCCCAATAAAATTAATGGCATATTTTATGTACATGAAGGCTAAACTGCATAAAGACAGTTCAGTTTCCCAGATATGCATCTCCTTTTAGGGCAGGTTTATAAATTTAAAAAGGCAAGACAAATGTACACCTCAGAATCACTTTCTTAGCTACAAGAGTTGTTGTGTAATTTCTGGGAAATTTCTGATACATGCACTTATGTAATACTGGTATTGAAGGCAGTAAAGCAATATATACTTTTAATGTAGTGGCTCAATAAAGGCTTCATTGTCATTCTGATCTGATTCTTGATACAGTGATTCATAACTTCACTAAAAATTAAAATTTCAATGGGACACTGGTGTTAAAGAGACTCTAAATAGACTTCTTAAAATATTTCCCTGAAATATCCTTGTACACAAGACAAATTTCACCAACATTAGATTAAAAGGAAAAAAAAATAAAAGAAATATGGCACAAATGTCCATGATAAACTAATGCTCCTCAGCCAATCTCCATGTCTTAGGAGCCAAGAACAGAATGTTTAAAACCAACAAACAATTTTCACACTCTGTGGCAGCCATCTGTGAAGCCAGTTATACTAAACTACTTCTACAGTTGATTGTAAACTTTGGTTTATTTTTATTTGAGTTCTCATTGTACAGCAAGCATGAAAAAAATGGAGAGTGGAGTCCATGAGGAGATGAACTGTCAGTCTGTCTTTAATCTGGCATGATGAGACACCTGGTCAGTCAGGCCTGCTTTGATAGAGTTTGTTACAGACTGCCTTATGTTTTCCTCCATCAAATTATCACCCAGAGGCTTCAATACCTGTGGTATGAGAAATGTGCAAAACAAATAAAAACATGAGGTAAAAAAAGAGTTACATATAAAAATAGATATAAAAATTCAATTCAAAGCAATGAAGAAAATAACCAGGAATGTGGGAAATAAAAAGATGCTTCTCCCAAAGAAAGTTATGATGCTACAAATAACGCAGTTAGACACTTGATAATGCAACATAAACTACTTTCGTCCTATTCAAACCATTAACAATTCCTAGGAGACGGATGTGCAATTCCATACCCTATATGCAGCATCAAATCTGGTTAAGTATACAGCATTTATGCAGACCGGCCCAGACGGTCCTGCTTATTGTCCTACATGTATAAGTGGGAACACTTCAGATAGAGAAAAAAGTTAAAAATACTGTCTAATTTTTCTTCTTGTTATTGTTGGATGACAGTCTCTGTTGCTGTGCTGATGAAAGAGCACGATGGACCATTCGACGTCTAGTAACTTCAAACAGTTTGGAAAACACCTAAAACATGGAGTGATTCGTTAGGACAATGACTCAGAGTGCCTTGAAGTTAAAGAGTTTAAGACTACAAGAATCTGGGACTTTGTGGGTTTCTCACCTTCCTGGGACTCCTCTGAAGCAAAAGAAAAGAGAAATGCAAGACAATTTAGGCAAGGTTTGTTGACACAGCACAGATCTTCTCTGACTAGTGATCAACTTACCTTAACTACAATGAAAATAATTTTACACACTTTAGATTCTTCCATTTAATTGTTTTATAATAATGATACTTCTAAAGTCCTAGAATCAATACTATATAGGAGAATGACTGGTTTTCAAAGTAAGACACTGTACAATGATTAAAATTCATGCTGCAGAAAATTAGTAATGGTCCAAAATTTTAAAGTAGATAATTTTTTTTTAAAAGTGAGATCGTTGATAGCTTTTTGTCCATCCTCTATTAGAAGATATCAAAGGAATATGAAGAGAGATTTTTTTGAGATAAAGAGTTAAATTTAACAAATATCCAAACACAAGCTTCCAAATCAGATCCAAATAAATCGAGCATTTCTCTGAAGAATAAATACAAAATCCAAATTAATATAGTCGGTCACTTTATAAAATAATAATGACATTATTACAAGAAAAGTCAATACCCAATCAACCTTCCTCAAAAAACGATTCACTTCTTCAGTCTTTAAATTTAAAGCCAAAATCAACATGAACCTGCATATCCTAGATCTTCAAATAAGCCCAACACTTCCATCAGCCCAGAAAAGATATCTGAAAATGCCTATTATACTGTCCATCAATATCTGCCGCTTTCATTCTGATCCTCGACATGATGCTCAAGTATTTCACGATGATCATTTTAATGACAGCATCCTTAAATGGAATTTTCTGAACACAGGCAATTCCAGCACACAGTTGGCCAATATACAACATGGTTTTCCTTAGAAGATTGTCAGGCCCGACTCTTGAATTCTGGTTTGAGGTAAAAGATTATGATTTGAATTCTGGTTGAGGTAAATGATTATGATTAAGTGAAGCTGGTTCTCTTTGTAGCACTTTGCTTTGTTCATTAGTGTTTCCATAGTACAGAGGTCAAACAAAATTCCTTTGGTGCAAGAAATCCCTACAGGGTCGTTCCTTGTTGTGCATCAGTAAATCACCACTATCTTCACGGAAGGCAACAAAGACCTGAATGCCATCCAATATTTTTCCTCAAATATTAAGCACGCATTGCTTTTTGCCAGTATTACTACGCAACTTCTTTTGCTTTCCTAAAGCACTGCACTTCCAAATTTCTTTTCCTTACACTGACTATATTTTCTTTCCCCTAAGAAAAAAATCCTTAGAGACTCTGGCCCTGCCCATGGTCTGGCATCATCAGGCCTATGACTAAGAATCTATCGAAAGGATATTACAGATTTCAGCCCATCAAAGCACACTATAATTACGACTTTAAGAAAAAAATGCTCTGGTTCATAATTAAGAAAAAAAATTCTCTGGTTCATAATTGATATTCAGATTATACAACCAAACAAAACAGAAAACATCCTTTGACATTCCTCATATAAAGGAAAAGTAGGTGTCTGCAAATACTGCAGGAGAAGGGTAGGGAAGTGTCACAGGGATGAAATTAGTCACTGAAAAACCAAAAGATAGATACCAACCTGTTCCCATAGTGTTTCAGCAATCTGATCAATCATTGTTCCAATTTCTCTGAACTCCCCAGAGTATTTTACATATGCCCAAGTACAAAGAGATGTCAGTGCTAACCCCATGATAAGGTTACACAAGACGGCTATAGAGTTTAGGCCAATGAAGCCAGTCAGTCCTGAGATTATATACATAGCAAACATGACTGCAAACAGTGTGGCAGGAGTACGAGCAGCATAGAAGATATTTTTGCCATCATTGTGCTTTATAAAATTTGCATAGGTTTCTTCAATTTCAGCTTCAAGCTGGTCCTGATAACGATGGCAGAATTCATCTCCACCCATTTTTTTTACTGAACGAAACTGTTTAATCGCCACTTCCTTGAGATCCAGGTGTTTTCGCTCCAGATCTGAAGGTGCAATGTAAGGCTTGTCCCCACCACATACCTGTCCAGACAGGATTATAGAAGGACACATTACAGGCTAGAAATAATTCACACTAGAAAGAAGCAGCTCCCTGCTCACAGTTTTTAATCTCAAAAAGCCAAGCCACCTACACAGTTGAGTTTTAAACTTGTTCATAATACCTCACACATAATCATAACTTATTTCTTATATGTTTAACTGACTCAGGCAAAATAAATCTTCCAAGTATGACTAATACCAGTAAAGACAAGAACAATTACACTGCAATCTGTACCTGACTTCACTTGACCCACCAACACACCATTAGAATACAAAAAGACTGCTGGCAGAAAGTGGGTAAAAGAGAACACAGAAAAAAGGTACTTTAATGTTCGAGTTAGCAAGGTTAGCACGTAAGTTGCTATTGGCCTTAAACTAGTATTACATCAGAAGCTACTAATAAGAGCACTCTGAATCACGGGTCAAACTATTTTAATACGATTTGTGTAATAACCTGCCACCTGTATCCTGCACTCTAACCATGTGAATTATTTTCTTAGTTTATTCCCAGCAGAGATGATAAAAGGGAATCAGGGAATGATGTAACCTGACAATGCATAAGGAGCGCAAAATTAGTTCAATTATTTTAAATGTAAAAATCCTCTCTCTCACTCTAACTAGCGTCAAATTTAAATGTTGGTTACAAACCTGCTCCATACTTTTGCAATAGATCTCTCTTGCTCCTGCTACTGCAGCAAGATTATTAGCTTCAGCTGTTGCCTAAAAAATAAAATGTGCCAATTTTATGCAAAAGATACTCAGTGGCTCTATAAATTCTGATTAACACAATAAATTATATACAGTGAACAGCCTGAAAATGAACCAGAGAAAACATTATCAACTTCCAGTTTTCCTTTCCAATGGAAGGAAACACCACTGTAAAAGATAAAATAATTGCTTCTAATAAGACTGCCTAATTTTGTTTCGCGTAGGTTTATTAAAATGGGTGTAGGGGTGTCTGGGTGGCTCAGTCGGTTAGGTGTCTGACTCTTGGTTTCGGCTCAGATCATGATCTCAGTCAGGGTCATGAGATCGAGCCCCGTGTTAGGCTCTGTGCTCAGCGCAGTGTCTGATATTCTCTCTCCCTCTCCCTCCCTGCCCCTCCCGCTTGTGCTCTCTCTCTCTCTCTCTCTCTCTAGAATAAGTCTTTAAAAAAAAAAAGAGTTTGTACAAACCACACATGCTCAGTAAATAACAGAGAAATAAGACACAACCCTAAACTTGTCAAGCCTCCAGATGTACAGAACCAAGAATTACAGATATGCTTGATCTCTCACATCAGTATTACACAAGAGACTTTAAATCCACAGAACTGCTTACTGCAGGAGTTTTAGAAGAAAATACTGTTTAATCTACTATGAAACTGAGAAACTGCCCAAAATAGCAAATCTTTAAAAATATGAACTAGATATGTATCTGAAAAAAATTAAACAAATTTGAGTGAAAAATTGACAGTATGAATGCAATGACATAAAATTTACTAAGAACAGATTGACATGAATGTAACATTAATTATTCGTCATTTCTTAATTAAACTGTTTTATCTTTTTTTAAAAAAATGAACTAGGTTGGGGCACCTGGGTGGCTCAGTCAGTTAAATGTCTGCCTTTGGCTCAGGTCATGATCTCCCTCTATCAATAAATACAATCTTAAAAAAAAAAAAATGAACTAGGTTAAAATAACACTGTCCCAAAAGAACACTTTTTCCCCCCCAAGATTTTATTTATTTATTTGACAGAGAGAGAGAAAGAGCGAGCAAACAAGCAGGGGGAGCAGTAGAGGGAGAAGCAGGCTCCCCACTAAGCAGGGAGCCCACGTGGGGCTCGATCCCAGGACCCAAGGATCACAACCTGAGCCAAAGGCAGAGGCTTAACCTACTGAGACACCCAGGAGCCCCCAAAAGACACCTTTTGAAAAAAAAAAAAAAAGGAAAAAACCTATATGCACTAGAAGCAGCTCTAAATCCTTAATATCAAGAGGAAAAATAAGCCTTATTTCAAACATTCACTGTCAAAGACTCAGAGTACAGAAGAAATTTGGTTTAGACAGGCCCATTTTAAGCCATCTCCTGCAAAAGAAATTTTTCTACACTTTTCCAGCAACTAAAGAGAAGGTACTGAAAACTCTAATTTCTGATGGCCTATGTGTGTGCAAGGTCTGCAATCATATAAAAACTTCAGGGCCCAAGACGTGTACTGCCTTAAGTATTTGAAATTTATTTGCATGCAAAGAAGTATGATTCCATTTCTAGCATTTATCTCTAAACCAAAGACTTTTCTCCTTCATAAGTAAATATATGTATAACACACACACTACCTGAAGCATGGACTTTGGATGTGGAAGTTCCTCTCCTTGATAAATTTTAATGTAAGCCTAAAAATAAAAAGACATTATACTGGCAGGTTAAACAACTTGGCTCTACAGAAGAAAAACCATTAAATATAAAAATAATTCATACTTTTAAAAGTCTCAAAAAAAATTCTAAATAAAAAAATTGAAAAAAATAAATAAAAGGAAAATGAAGGCTTAAAAATCATACACTCTCATATCCAAAAAGTTAACCCTATTCTCAACTTTATTAAAAACACACGTTGCAAAAAAAAACTTGCTAAATTATACCCTAATGTTTCTAATTATAACTTACATACAAGTTATCTCATATTTAAAAGTTATATACAATGAAAAGAAATCCCTAATTCTCCCCTCCTGCCATTGTTTTAAATGTTAGAAAACATTTTTACTCAGTATTTCACTTTGACCAAGTTAAATTATATTTCAGTTCAAGAAAAAAAATTACCTAATTTATGCTTTAAGAGTAAGAAGGATTAATTAGTTCATATAGGAACTGTTCATCTCAACTTTTTACTGCCTCTAAATTCGTAACTAAACAAAAATATGAAAATGACCATCAAGCTCTTATCAAGTCCTCAAGAACTCAGAGAGAAGGCTTTTATGAGAACTCAAGATGCAGAACTGCACTCCCAATATCTATCATCATTCACAAGTGAGAGTGGTATGACAATTATGTTGAATGGTCTCCTCTCTGTATCAGAGCTGGAGAAAAAGTAGGTAACTCCATAAACAAGCAAAATCACTGTCTAAGAGATACGAGTTGTCTACTACTATTTTAAATATCCTTAAAAATTGATCTAGCCAATTCAAAACAAAAACTATAAATTTCACTTTTCTGCTTTATAAACATACATATGAACATACATATGAGTTTTAAGTCAGCTATATTTCTGAGACAAAAGTCATTTAATGTGGCAGTTTTCCTACCTTAAAGTATTCTACAAGATCTCTACAAGTGACTTTAGATCCACTTATCTCTTTTTCTACCAAATTCTCAGGTGCAAGCAGCAAAGGAACCAGGTTTCGAAGCTCTCGTTTAAAGTCTTCATCAATATCTAACGGACCAATGAGATAAAAGGCAACATCTTAGTCAAAAAAAGAAAGATTAAAGGAGTCCCCACTGGTCCGCATTCATAAAATTCTGTTTCATGAAACAACAATATACAGTGTCTATTACTTAAGTAGATTAATTTAAAAGAACTGATCCAAACACATCGTATCTCCTAGAAAAAAATACACTCTCCCCTTACTCTGCTACTCCATTTCCCTCATCCCCCAATAATTCTTTAAGCTCAAATAATAAGTAAGTTGTGGACTACCGAAATAAATTCCATATCCTTTTCAAAAGGCAAACAATTCATGAAATTGTACTAAATTTTAATACTAGATTTTATTTTTCGAGCTATACTGTAAAACTTTCATTATTCCTCCAGCCTTTTGCCATCATGCTCCAATCCAATCCTAAAATATACTCAAAAATTTTTATCATCCCTAAAACAGAAACTTAAATCTGATTACATGAATATGATATATTGGTAAAACATTTTAAAGACTGCAAACAGATGAAATACTGAAATGTTCTCAGCCTTCGGAATTTATAGGACACCGGAGCTGAGCAATAGACCACATAATAAAATATGCTAATCCATACACTAGATAGTCAAGGACAAACCAATGGAAAGCTAGACAGACCACACAGAGCATTAAAATCACCTCATTAACCAATGCATCAAAATGTCTTCCAGTATAAGACAGAAAATTTAAGGAACCATGTATTTTTTTTTAAACTCTCAGCCTCTAAAAAGTAAGTTCTGATTTTAGCAAGAATGGGAATTCCCACCTTTCAATCTCCCATCAAAACTAGGATTAGTTGCAACTTTAAGACCAGGATGTGGCAAAAGGAAGCAACCAAGATTTGAGAAACAATTGTGAATGTGCTTCCTTACATTCTGTAGCTCTTCATGTTGATTTTGTTTTACCTGAGGGTAGAAGGAGACAGGGTGAAGGTGCAAACAGGAAAAAAAAAGTTTTAAAGAAAATATACACCCATACTCACAAGTGTGCACACTTAACTCAGATGCTACTCCAGATGGGTTTCTGACAACAACAAATTTTACTAAAGACCCATTTCTGACCACTTTGGTAAGACCCCACTTTGTGTTAGAACTAGAAAAGATGTTTTTTCCCATGTTAGCTGCCAACAAATGAAAAAATACAAATAATAATTACTCATAATATCCCACACCAGACTAACAAGTAGTGGCTGTGGTTTACAAACCAGTAAATAAAGAAATTGCCTTTCAAGTACTTATAACGGCAAAGAGAAAAACAAAGTACTAATTTGCTTACAAATAAAAAGGTCAGCCCCTGAGCAAAATAACAGCTAAACTGAAAAATCGCCAGTGCAGTCCAAAGGACTTTTGAAACTTGTTGCGATTTCAGTACTTAACCCAAATAATTATTTATGATTTATGCTAGTTATCAGTGTTTTGGGGAGAGAGACTATTTTCTGGAAGAAAATCTTAAACTTAGATTTTTTTTAATAACTACTTATCCCAGTATAACTCACATACGCTTATCCCAGTATAACTTACATACGCTCTCAAAGACTCTTCTCAAACACCATTTTTAAAAAAACATGCACCATTTATAATCAACAAAACCTGGAAACTACCTAAATCTCCATCAAGAATAGAATGAAGAAACTGTTGTCTATTCATACAATGGAATACTGCATAGCAATGAGAATAAATGAATTAAACTACATGTAACAGTATCTCAGAAACATAATACTGAGCAAGAAGCTAGACACAAAAGAACACATGTTGTATGTGATTCCTTTCATAAAAAGTACACACAAGGCCTGTTAGACATCAGGAGAGTAGTGGAGGGTTTAGGGGGTAGCGGATGGAGGTTGGGTGCTTCTGGGTGCTATTACATGGCTATGTTCATTTGTATAAATTCATCAAGCTGCACACTTAATGACTTCAGCACTTTCCTGTATCACTTTAGTAAGATAAAAATCTTGTCTTTGAAGTACATAATTCTGAGTTTAGTTAGTATGCCTGATATGCTTTGTGTTCATTTTTTCGGAAAAAAACAGAGAAAACTCTGATGACTGCAATTATCTCTGACAATAGGGTCTGGAAATGCCTTTCAAATATCCAAGAATGAGGAATTGGTTTTAATCTTCTTTTAGTAATAGGAAAATTATACCCCAAGTTTTTGAATGTGGTTGAAAAACTACATGTATCATCCTATAGGCAAAATTTTATTAACCAAAAGAGAGGACCCTACTACTTATGAATTAAGGGATTTTCACATAACTTTTATGTATGAGAGTAGATGGGTGTATCTGACCTGAGGGTTTCCCCAAGTACTTCCATGGGAGGGTACGTTTAGGAACAAAGGATCATGGTGAGGTTATTTTCTAGGAATGCTTTAGCGTCGCATGTTGCATGGGCCAGGAATCTGGATATTTGGGGCCTAGTCCCAGTTACCAACAGTTAAGAGACCAAAGGCAAGTCACTTTTCTGGGTTCAGTTACATTATATATTTTAAAAAGAAAGCTGAGTTAGATGATGTTTAAGATCCCTTTTCTATCTCTGTATGCTGTCACTCTAGGAGACAGTATTCTTTGGAGAGAGGGTCTCACATCATCTGTGTTCAATGTATGTACATTATATTATCCAGTCTGTCCCAAATGTTCGAAAGGTCAGTTGGCCAGAAAGAGACACACATGCAAGTAGATCAAAAAAGTTAGTCTCCTTCGAACTTTCATCCTTTGAATTTGATTTATAGTTGCTTCTAAAGAGAAATACTTGTTCCTTAATTTCTATTCAAGGGCACTGGCCTCTTTGGCAAGAATACAACCAATTTACTTTTCATCAATTCTGTATGGAGAACCTGGGCTAACTTGGGATGTGCAATTTATGGTGGCGACACTTAAGAGACTGGAAAAGTAAGCAGCAGTCCAGACAGCCCGCTCCTTCATCTGGCTTGGTGCTTATGCTCTCCTCACTAGGAAATGGGGCTTACCTGCAATCTCTTTTCAAGGAATTGTTTTCCACCTTCCAAACCATATGAATGTTCATAAGGATAACTCCAATCCCGAATTAAAAACATTAATGTCTACAGACAGAAAAAAGTAGAAATCATTTCTTACAAAGTTTTATTTAAAAAAAAAAAATCACTACTTTAACAATTTAACAATCATGCACTCCCTTAAACAATCCTTATCAAAAGTTATAGTAACAAATGGTCAATACTGCTCATAGTTTTAGCAAGATCCTACTTAAGGGTACAACACTCCCAGCCCCTACACCAAGCAATTGCTTCCGTTTGAGAACTTCACGGTATATGAAGAAAGAGTCACCACAGGCAATAATACAGGGTCTTAAAAAAATGAACAAAAGGCATATCAGGGCATATAGATCATAATTTTAAGTCAAGGTTGTATAGCTAAAAGACCAACTAATCTAATTCTATACCAACTGATTCTCTTCACTGAATTTTTAATTTATATATGCTTAGGTTTCTCAATCTCAGCCTTACTGATATTTTGAACCAGACAATTCTTAGTTGTGCATGGCTGGATGAACAGCATTTCTGGCCTCCATGCACTACACCAGCAGCATTAACCTCCCTCCAAAACTGTGACAACAAAAATGTCTCCAGACACTTGCAAATGTCCCAAGTGACAAAATTAACCCAGTTCAGAAAAACTGATGTAGGCCAAACAGAGTATATTTCAACCATATATACAAAATAAAGCCATAACCTGCCTGATATCGCATAAAAGTGATCACTTGAGCCACATAAGTCTGAGACAATCAATGTAAACCCACCCATACTAAGAATCACTAGCAATGCTGTCACACAGAAAGAAAGGACTGGACATATTGATGAGCGAACAGGGTGGAGTCATTCTCACCTACTGCAACACATCTGACTAAATGGTCAACTTATAATGCCAACTTATAAATTACCCTTACTTTAAAAAAGAAACTATCTGAAATTAGCTTTGTTTTTTTTTTTTTTAATTTAAATCTCTGTCACAACAGGACTCCACAGAAGCAAGCAGAGCATATGCTTCTCACATAACTCCACCCAGGTTTATTTCTGACTTAATATTCTGTACCTGGCATTTAAAAGGAATAAAAAACATATGGGGATTGAGGGGGTAGAAGGAGAGGAGAGATGTAATAAATTGTGAAACTTTTCTGTATGAAACCAAACAAAGAATAACAGGACTAACCTCAACTTGTAATATACCACAAAAAAAAAAAAACCTAATATTTTGTAATAGTTTCCTATGTACAAAAGAAATTTACATGACTGTCTCAAGTCTAGGAAATAACATCTAATTAAGAGAAATATTAACCTCTCAATCTAAGTATTAGCAATCTAACTGCATCATCTGTTCTCTTTCCTACTGTTAGCCTACTATTAAGGTGGTAATGACCTAAGTTTCAACTCCACTGAATCTGTTGCTAAAAATGAGTTTGTTGTAATATCCTCTTACCTTCAAACTTAAAAGATTAAGGTGGCTTGATGGCTTTTTATACATGAGTTTTTAAAAATGACAGAATACTTATTTACCTGAAATGGTTTCTGGTAGATTTCTTCCATTGCAAGTCTGCCGTACTCTGTAAATAACTATTAAAGCAAGTTATTTAAATTAATGCCCCCAAAGAGATTCAAAGAAGACACTGTAAAGCCATTCTATGTCAGACGAGATAGACATCAGAGCCTTTAAACTCATTTGAAAGTCAAGCATTTAATTTTCTAACAGACTGGGTATACCTTAAAACTTCTTCTCGTTAAGAAGTTATGTATCAGTTTAAAACTGTATAATACTGAATTTTCTTACACTGTAATAGGCTTCTAGATGGAAAGTCACAATTAAGTTAGAATTATATTTTCCATTCTTTGACACATATTCTTTGAGAAATACATACTTGCAAGTGTTGAAGATCATCTTCTTGAATATTCTGAGACAGATTATATACCTGTTAAAACAAAATTATGTTTTTATTCATTTTTTTAATACCCACCTGTATATAACTTTACTTGTAGAAATGAAGATTATTTTATATGTCAGCACAAATGAATCACTTAGTCATTAGCTTAACCAGTGGCACATGAAAAGGATTTTCTCTTTCTTCCTAACAGGATAAAACATTAAGGGGGAAAAAGTGGTGGTAAATTACGTAAAAATCATGAATACATACATAAGCGGTCTAGAAAGTAGCAGACATTTTTAAAAGGTATATTATGTAAAAAGGTTTTTTTTCTCCTTTTCAAAGTTTTTTTAATGTTATGACATGATCATTTATTTTTAACAGAGTGAAGACTGTTTCCACAATTATTTTTCTAAGTCAATAAATGTGAGGGGCATAGTTCTGCAAAGATAATATTCCTCCCTGGTACAGAGTGTGTGTGTGTTTGGATGGATAGAAAGGTTTAGAGTAGAGTGTGTGTGTGTGTGTGTGTGTGTGTGTGTGTGTGTGTGTGTGTGTGTGTGTGTGTGTGTGTGTGTGTGTGTGTGTGTGTGTAGATGGATAGAAAGGTATAGTTTATAGTTATTTGGTGGCTGCCTTGAGTAGTGTGTGTGTGTGTGTGTGTGTGTGTGGATGGATAGAAAGGTATAGTTTATAGTTATTTGGTGGCTGCCTTGAGTAGTGTGTGTGTGTGTGTGTGTGTGTGTGTGTGTGTGTGTGTGTGTGTGTGTGTGTGTGTAGTTTATAGTTATTTGGTGGCTGCCTTGAGTACCATCAAGTCTACATGGCTTTTTTCTACTTTAAATAAACCATCTGTCTTAATAACTTCAAATGAAAATTTTACCAGCCTATGATAGCTGAAAAAAGTAACAGTAGGTGGCACTCTTGCCCTTTCTAGAATGTTTCTGGAGGCTTTCCAGGGCACAGAGCCCAGAGCTGATGGTCTACGTGCTGTCAAGGAAGGGAAACCAGAGAAGACTGGAATTGCAAAAGAGGCCCAATCCTTCCGAGTCAGGTTAAAAAATGACATAGGCGGCCTCATGGCTAAGTGGGTGTGCACAGATGTCACCTCTGCTGAGAAATAACTTATGTCTAAGAAAACAGGGTTATTCCAAAGACAGAACAATTTGTTCTAATGGCAAATAAGTGATAATCTAGCTGAATCACTTGGAGGTCAAGAATATAAACAGCCAAAATAGGACAGCAAACCTAAAATGACATTCTCAGCTGACTATTTCTAAACATGGTACTTAAGAAGTAATTAATGACTGAGGTAAATTATACTAGAGCTAAACTTAAAATCTGAAAGCATGACCAACCTATTCTTACCCATAGGGGCCTTGGCTTTTAGAAAACAGGTCGAGATACTTTCACTGTCAGGGCCAGGTTGCAAATGGCAAAGACAAGATTCGTTTATCTTAGATCATTAGTATTTAGCATACTGCATTTTACTTAATAGATGTTCAACAATTATTTGTTGAAAGAATAAATGACAAGGGGACTTGTCATTGATCTGTCAACCAGATAATGTATGTAAGGAAGAGAAATCTAGCCTCAAAGATAAGGAAAAAAACAATAATGAAAATAATTTTCACCTTCATTATTTATAGTTTACAAAGTATTTTCTTATGCATTATCTCATTTAGATCTTATTTCTGCCTCCCCACAACCACCACATGTAAGATGGGTAAAATCCTCATTTTACAGATTAAGAAAGTGGCAGAGTGGCTTTAAGTGGTTGTCCAAAACCAGGTCTCCCATACTATCATAAAGCTGAATAAATAAACAAGAGAACACCAAGGTACAAATTTCAGGACAGAGAATTCGCTCATTATAATTTAAGGCAAGGCACAGAGGCACCTTATCTGAAGCACACAATGACTGGCTTCTGCTTGCCTCAAGGGAATGGCAGTAGTGCCACCTTGCAAGATCAGAGGAAAAAGGTAAAACGAAATGGAGAGAAGATACTGGAAGGGTCCCCAAAGCATCACTTAATTGGTAGTACCAGAGCTCCCCAGCCCTACAAAAAACAAAAGCCAAGCTGAAAAATACTTTTTTATCTCATAATAATATCCCAAGTTCCTTTCCATTCTGACAGCTAGATACTTCAAATTGAGGAAGGAAGGAAATGGAACTTATATCGAGACTGGACGTATGTTCCAGGTATTACCAGAAAGCTATACAAAAACTCCAAGACACTGTGACAGTTATCACCTATGATCTACTATCAATAAGAAACATCATCTCAGGAGGAGCACATACTTCTACTATTCACATATATACTTCTGGGTACATCATCATCAGCTAGCGCTAACCAACATAATAAATTCTTTAGCCAGAAAAGTATCAACCACAGATGATCTCAGGAAAAAGAAAGGGATACAAAATGACATGTGGTGGTTTAATTCAGTCTATCAGCCTAAATTATACAGAAAAGAAATGAACTAGCTTGAAATGACTAGAACTTGATATAATACCAAACACAATTAGAGTACAAAGTTAAGTGAAAAACAGAAGGGATTTTACTAAATTAAACACTTCCTTTAAGTCCTTAGTGTATTACAGAAATAGCACATACATTTCCTAAGTTAAATATGAATTCTTCCATCTCTACCACCATTAGTTCCAATAATCAAGTACTAGTTGTCATACATATCAAGTAGAAAACTAAGTTTAATTACTTTAAAAACTAAGTTTAATTTTTCTTTATTGGTTTAACCAAAACATAAAAGACCTACTCACACCTTAATATATCTGGGAACCATATGACTGAATTCAATTAAAGATGACATGGAATATCTTTAAAAAAAAAAAAAAAAGCACAGGGGTGCTTAGGTGGTTCAGTGAGTTAAGCCTCCAACTCTTCACGTCAGCTCGGGTCATGGATCTTGGGGTTATGAGATCAAGCCCCATGTTAGGCTCTGTGCTCAGCGCAGTCTGCTTGAGATTCTGTCTCTCCCTCTGCCCCTCCCCGCTTTCATATGCTTTCTCTCTCACTCTCAAATAAATGAACAAACCTTAAAAAAAAAAAAAAAAAGTATAGGTGCTATGATGAAGAACCAAAGGGATGGCTATTGATTTATTACTAAAGTATGAAATTTCATATTGTGAATCAGAAAAGCATGGAAATATAAATGACCAATAAGAATCAAAAGACTTTTGTTTTCAATGTGGATCTTTTTTTTTTTTTTTAAAGATTTTATTTATTTGACAGAGAGAGACACAGCGAGAGAGGGAACAGAAGAAGGGGGAGTGGGAGAGGGAGAACCAGGCTTCCCGCTGAGCAGGGAGTCGGATGCGGGGCTGGATCCCAGGACCCTGGGATCATGACCGGAGCTGAAGGCAGACGCTTAACGACTGAGCCACCCAGGCACCTTTTTTCTTTTTCAAATTTTTATTTAAATTCTAATTAGTTAACATATAGCATAATATTGATTTCAAGAGAATTTAGTGATTCATCATTTATACGTAACACCCAGCGCTCAACAAGAGCCCTCCTTAATCTCCATCACCTATTTAGCCCATCCCCCACCCCCTCCCCTCCAGCAACCCTCAGTTTGTTTTCTATGGTTGAGTCTTACAGTTCAGTTTGCTTCCCTCCCCTCCCTTTACCCTATGTTACCTGTTTTGTTTTCAAAAAGCATTTTAAGAAAGGGCAAAGGTATTAGGATTATCTGAACTGATCATACCACAGCATTTCATGTCTCACCTGGACAGAGCTAGTCATGGTGCTCAGAGCAAACACCGTTGCACAGTCTTTGATAGTTGACTGGCTATCGAAGGCACCCTGGGTATCCATTAGCAGCACAGCCACCTAGGAGTTTAAAAGTTTAAAATACTAAGTAAAATATTCACCAATAGTGACTATTAAAACCAAATTTAAAATGATAAATGTCAAAATCAGTAATTAAGAAAAGTACTCTAAGCTAAATATCTCACACATTTTGACATAATAATCCATATATGTTGAAGTTATCAGACATTAATAGTTCTGTGCTGTTTTGCTCTTTAATACCAGGAAACAGCTCAAAAAAGAATATGGAAGAAAAAAAACAATAAGAAAGTATAAACAGAATTTTACTTTTGTTCCATTAGGTCTGTCAATCACAAATACTTCATTCCAGACTTGTATGCCTGTTGTTTCTCTTTCACAACCACCTCGCCATGTAAAGCCAGTCAACGGTTCATTGTTTCCACCAATCCAACTTTGGGAATCCTGTCAAAGTCAAGCATAAATGTAAAATAAAACACAAAAATTAAGAACTAAGGAGAAGTGTAAGAAATCACCCATTCTTTATTTTACAGGTGAGGCAGGTTAAGTCCAGCAAGATAAAATACATGGTAACATTACACAAATAGTTAAAAAAGCAATCCCAAGTCCCATCTGAGGTGCTTTGTCTTAGAGTTGTAGTCCCTTACAAACTGAACCTTCTCAAATCTCACATCTTCACTCTTTCGGCTTCTAGATAGGTGAGGTCATACCCACTTTCCCATTTTGAAGATTTCCTATGTTTAAAAATCCTAAAAAGTAGATACCAGCTATTGTGACATCTCCTCGTACAGATAAGCAAAACAAAGTTCCAGAAAGAATGGCTGTCAGAAGAGCACTGCTCTCTTAGAATAGCTTATACTAAAATGTTTTCACACTGCCTTAATTTTCTCTTTAAAAAATATCAAGTTTAAAAATAACCACAACACTTGCTTGGAACCTGATTCAAACAATCCAATTGGTTAAAAAAAAAAAAAAAAGGCTTTTTTTCAAAATCAAAAGGGAAATCTGAACCCAGACATGGTATTTTACTAGGCCGTACTAAATCACAGTAAAAATGATTGCTTGGTGTGATTAACAGTATTGTGGGTAATACTAACAATAACAGAGTTCTTAACTGTTAAATACTCAAGTATTTACGGTGAAAAAATATACCTGGCATATGCTTTAAAATATTCCAGCAAAAAATAAAAGGGCAGGGAGGTATACAGATGAAACAAAACCAACAAAATGTTGATACATATATTGGGGTTCATCATACTATCCTATCTTTGGGTAAGTTAAAATTTCCGTAATAAAATGTTCTAACTAAAACCACAGGGCCAGTGGGAATGCAAGCTGGTGCAGCCACTCTGGAAAACAGTATGGGGGTTCCTCAAAAAGTTGAAAATAGAGCTACCCTACGACCCAGCAATTACACTACTGGGTATTTACCCCAAAGATACAAACATAGTGAACCGAAGGAGCATGTGCACCCCAATGTTTATAGCAGCAATGTCTACAATAGCCAAACTATGGAAAGAACCTAGATGTCCATCAACAGATGAATGGATAAAGATGTGTATATATCTATAATAGAACATTATGCAGCCGTCAAAAAAATGAAACCATGCCATTTGCAACGACGTGGATGGAACTAGAGGGTATTATGCTAAGCGAAATAAGTCAATCAGAGAAAGACAATTATCACTGGATCTCACTGGTATGAGGAATTTGAGAAACAGGACAGAAGATCATACGGGAAGAGAGGGAAAAATGAAACAAGATGAAACTGGAGGGGGAGACAAACCGTAAGAGACTCTTCATCTCAGGAAACAAACTGAGGGCTGCTGGAGTGGAGGGGGGTGGGAGGGATGGGGTGGCTGGGTGATGGACACTGGGGAGGGTATGTGCTATGGTGAGCGCTGTGAATTGTGTAAGACTGATGAATCACAGACACGTACTCTGAAACAAGTAATACATGTTAATAAAATAAATAAAACCACAGGGCCAAATAGTTATAATTAAATATTGTGAAATAATATAAAATTAATATACCATAAGATAGTTTATCTGGAACATAATGAGTAGTTTGACAGATATCAAGACCCCTATACTTTAGCCCACATACCCTTTACTCAAAGTAGCCCACAGGAAAAATTCCTTTGTTTCAGAAATACTAATAAGCTTAGACACATAGTCCAAAACAGATAACAAAGCTCACATTATGAGTAAAGATGTTTAAGGTAGGCTCAATGAGGGAGTGAAGCAATTTGTGAAAAGCAGATTTAAGGTGGGGAAAAAAGTGGACACCTAATGTGAAGATCAGCCTTAAACTTCAAACCATCTATAATGATGATTATTCCACAAAACTCCCATCCCCAGTAGGTTACCAGTGTTATCAATTACAAAATTCTCTTGCACTCTTCTTCACCTTTCAGTATCTTCAACTTAAGGCCCCCTCATCTCTCTACTGGTGACAAAGCTGCCTCATGGCATGACTCCATTCACACTATATACTAAGGATTGTGCTTCAGGAGGGACCCTTCACAGTGATTAGAGGAATAATGGTACCCCCTAAACAAGCACAACAGTGGTCTTGCCCCGGACTATATTTTGGATGCTCTAAAAAGGTCTTCCTGCACCTCCATGCTATACTCTCCAACCCATCCTCCCATAGTCACTTAATTTTCTCAACAAGAAATGGAATCATGCTACTGTCCTATAAGTCATCTGTGGGGGCGCCTAGATGGCTCAGTCAGTTAAGCACCAGACTCTTGGTTTCAACTCAGGTCATGATCTCATGGGTGGTGAGATTGAGCCCTGAGTCAGGCTCCGTGCTCAGCAGGTAGTCTTCTTTAAGATTCTCTCCCTCCGCCACTCCACCCCACTCTCTCTCTCAAATAAATAAAACCTTAAAAAAAAGTCACCTGCAGTTCTCCATTTACCTACAGAACCATCTAGAGATCTGTTGCATACAACCCACCTTCAATTTACTTTTCCTACCTCTGCTCCTTTTATACCATATAGTCCCCCTAACACACCACATACACACACTCTTCCTGTTTCTACCATACCAAAAAGGTCACTATTCCAAGTATGTATGTTGTTTAGCCTATCTATACCTTTGTTCCTTCCACCTGTTCTCTGCCTGGACTGGGCCAGCACTCAAAGAAACTCCAAGTTTTCTGAATTCCTAAAAAATATTGTTGACACTACAGGTGGTTATCTTTACACCTGCATTTGCACTGCATTTCTTGTCTAAGTCTTGAGAGCACACACTATAAATTCCACCTGTTTACCAAATTGCTCCTACCAAAGTGTCTTACCCCATTTTAGGCTCTCACATGTGGCTTCTCATTCCCCTAACAATGCCAAAGCGGTACTTAAACTGATTACTCTTAAAAGGTCCAACCTAGACAAATAACTTAAAAGAATCCACCCTGTTAGAGAAATCGATTTTTCTTCTACATTTTACTTGTCTTATTTCTCTATCTCCTCTAAGAGAATATAAGTTCCATAAGGAAGGAAGTTTTGTCTGTTTATTTTTTCCTCAAAACACAGAACAGTATTCCAGGACACAGAATAATGCCTGGCCTGTAGTAGGCACTCAAAGTATTTGTTCAATAAATGAACACATAAAAAATTTTAATTACTAAGTTTTAATGTATTATTTCCTTTTGAGCATGCGTGAGAGATAAGGAAGAAATATGTCCCTTTTATTATTCCTAAAAACAATTACACAGACAAGACAGTAAAAATAAATTTTAAAAAGTATGTATGACCAAAATCACAAGCTAACACGTTTGTTAATTTTACCCTCTCAAAAATTTTAAAAAGAACTTATGCCTCAAAAAAAAAAAAACTAATTAAAAAAAAAAATCTATTGACTATGTATCATCTTTTCTTGGTTTACCCTGTTAACAGAATGTTTAAAAACCACTAAACTGATTAGTCAATAAAAGGATGAAAGAGGAGCACCTGGGTGGCTCAGGTGTCTGAGGGGGTCTGACTCTTGGTTTGGCAAGTCATGATCTCATGCATCATGAGATCCAGCCCCAAGTTAGGCTCCTGCAGGGAGCCTGCATAAGATTCTCTCCCTCTGCCCCTCCCCTACTCGTGTGCATTCTCTCTTTCTAAAATAAATCAATCTTAAAAAAATAAATAAATAAATTTTTTAAAGAAAAAAAGGATAACAGGTAAAACTTGAAGAAGTTTATTACTGTATCATAAAGAATACTGGTAAGTTCCATAAAATACACTTATACATTCACTCAAGTATTCACTGAACCCTTACCACGTGCCAGCTACTGTTCTAGGTTCTAGGGCTACAGCAGTACACAAGAACATACATTCCTGCCCTCCAAGGAGCATTCTAGTGAATTCTAGAAGCAGCCTCACTGAAAACAGGTACTATTTGTCATAAGTTACTAAAAACAAATTTTTTTTTCTAAGATTTTATTTATTTAATTGACGGGGCGGGGGGGAGGAACACAAGCAGGGGGAGTAGGAGAGGGAGAAGCAGGCTTCCCGCCGAGCAGGGAGCCCGATGCGGGGCTCGATACCAGGACCCTGGGATCATGACCTGAGCTGAAGGCAGTCGCTTAACCAACTGAGCCACCCAGGCGCCCCTAAAAACAAATCTTAAGATAACTTGAAAAACAGTAAACTAGTACCATTTTACCATTTACTACTGTGGAGACAAAAAAAAAAAAAGCCTTAAAACTCAAAATTCCAAAAATAATTTTCATCCTCCAGTAAAATAAAAAGATCTTTTAGAATTAATCTTAATGCTAAAAGGTAATCTGAAAACACCCAAAGTTTAAATATAGTCAAATACTATAGTGAATAAACATGAGCCCTTGCCAAAAAGACTTACCAGTGTAATATAATTATCAAAAATAGAGAAACCCTACCTACTCTAAATAATAAGAAACAAATTCTTATTTCACCATAGGAAAGATAACATTCCCTAGCAACAAACTGAAACAACAGCCAGGTAAACTTTAAAACACAGAGCTGGTGATCCAGCCAGATCTGTATGTGTCAGAATACACACAACTTCCTGTTTGCAGGCCTACACACTCCAATTGGGCAGGCTGGAAGAATAAAGGCCATAGTAACTTACCAGAGCTGTGAAGAAAAATGACAAAAGGGATAAAATTAAAGGTTTAAGTAACACTACAATAAAAGAGGAGATCCTTCTTAGTTGAGAGACATTCCCCACAAAAGCACCATGGATAAAAATCTTAATCTTGTAAATCTACCTAATTTAGGAGGTAGGTTATAAACAATCAACACTCAAATTGTAGACAGAACAATATACACATTCTGACCACCAAGCATCATTTAGTGTTTTCATTTGAATATGTAAGAATACCCTGCAAGTCCTAGAACAAATGAAGAAACATTAGAATCTTAAAACAGTTTAAAATTGTTTAACATCTTACCTAACTAACCCCATGTCCAACTCCTCTCTTTTGGGGCCAGACAGATAACATTATGACTGACCCAAGTCACAAGCTCAGACAAAGGACAACTCTTACCAACTTAGGTACACACTCAACAAGAATTAAAATAAAAAATCTTGTTATAAAGATGTCCTTGACTTTGAAGACATTATGCTAAGTGAAATAAGCCAGCCACAAAATAATAATACCTTATGATTCTACTTATACAAAGTACCTAGAGTACTTAAACTCATGGAGACAGAGGAGAATGGTGGTTACCAGGCACTGAGGGGGAGGGGGAAAACGGGAGTTTTATGGGTACAGTTTCGGTTTGGGAAGGTGAAAAAGTTCTGGAGACATTAAAAAAAAGGAAAGCTATGGACCCATATACCTCATGCACATAGATGCAAAAACAGTCAACAAAATGTTAGCAAATTAAACCCAACAACGTATATTAAAACATTATACACCACAGCAAAATGGGATTTATTCCAGGGATGCAAGAACTGACTCAATATTTTAAAAATATTAATAACATAATCATATCAACAAGCTAATCATATCAACCACATGATCATATCAACAGATAGACAGAAAAAGCACTTGACAAAATCCAACATCCATTCATGATTAAAAAACAAAACAAAACCTCCCAACAGACTAGGAATAGAGAGGAACTTCCTGAACTTGATTTAAAAAAAAAAGTGCAAAAAATCCTACAGCTAAAATCATACATAATGGTGAGAACCTCGATGGTTCCTCCTTAAAGATTTCGAAAACAGTAAGGATATCCACTCTTACCACTTGTACTCAACATTGTACTAGAGATTCTAGCCAGGACAGTTACCAAGAAAGAGAGGTAAGAGGTACTTAGACTGGAAAGGAAGTAAAAGTATCTCTACTTACAGATGACATGATCTGGTATATAGAAAACTTTAAAGAGTACACTAAAAAACTACTGGAACTAATGAAGGAATTGAGCAAGGTTGCAGGATACAAGATCAATACACAAAAATCAACTGTACTTCTGTAAGCTTGCAATGAACAATCTGAAAATGAAATTAAGAAAACAATTCCAATACGTACCATAATAGCATTAAAAAAGGAATAAATTAACAAAAGTAAAACATACTCTGCAAACCGTAAAACATTTTTGAAAGAAATTAAAGATCTACATAAATGGAAAAACATCCCATGTTCATGAACTGGAACACTTTATATTAAGATGGCAATACTCCTCAAGCTGATCTTTCATAATCAACCCAATTACCAACAGAATTCCAGCTAACCTCCCATAGAAACTGACAGGCTAAGTCTAAAATTCATGCAGAATTGCATGGGACCTAGAATAATCATCTTTCTTTATTATTATTATTATTTTCATTTTTTTAGAACAATCTTAAAAGATGAACAAAATAAGAGGACTCTCACTTCTTGATCTGAAAACTTACCAAAGAGCAACAGTAATCAGGACAGTCTGGTCCCGGCATTAAAAGACATATTGACCAATGAAATAAAATTGAGAGTCCAAAAATAAATTCCTATGTCTATGATCAATTTTCAACAAAAAAAGTGCCAAGACCATTCAATGGACAAAGAATAGCCTTTCCAACAAATAGTGCTAGGACAACTGGATAGGCACATACAAAAGAACTGAAGCTAGACCCTTACCTATTTCCATTATTATTCATTATTATATACCCTTGTATTATAATTAGTGAAATATTATGTATTAATATATATTCATATAATTATAGCATTATTCATAAGCCAAAAGGTGGAAACCCATCCATTAACTGGTAAAATGGATAAATAAAATGTGGTATATCTATACAATCGACAATTATTCAGTCTTAAAAAGGAATGAAGCAGATAATGCTCCAACATAAATGAACGTTTCAATATTATGCTGGGGCACCTGGGTGGCACAGTCTGCCTTTAGTTCAGGTCATGATCTCAGGATCCTGGGATCAAGCCCAGCGTCGGGCCCCCTGCTCAGTGGAGAGTCTGCTTCTACCTCTCTTTCTGCCCCTCAACCCCCAATCGTGCTCTCTCTTAAATAAATCTTAAAAAAAAAAAAAAAAAAAACATTATGCTAAGTGAAAGAAGCCAGTCACCAAAAGACCCTATATTATTTCATTTATGTGTATGTCCAGAATAGGCAAATGTATAGACAGAAAACAAATGGATAGTTCCTTAGGGCCAGAGGTTTGGGGCTGGGGAAGGAGAAGTGGTAACGTGTACAGAGTTTCATTTTTCTCATTTTGAGGTGGTAAAAATGTTCTAAAATTGTGGTGATAGTTGTACAACTCTGCGAATATATTAAAATCCATGAAACTGGATTGATTATATGGTATGTAAATTATATCTCAATAAAGCTGTTAAAAGAGGGGTGCCTGGGTGGTTCAGTCGTTAAGCATCTGCCTTTGGCTCGGGTCATGATCCCAGGGTCCTGGGATTGAACCCTGCTTCTCCCTCTTCCACTCCCCCTGCTTGTGTTCCCCCTCTTGCTGTCTCTCTGTCAAATAAATAAATAAAATCTTTGGGGGGAAAAAAAGCTGTTAAAAGAAAAACCAAAAATCAGATACACTTAGTATGCAAGCTTAACAAAGACTCCCAGTCATACAAAATCCATCCCATAATACTACAGAAGTCTAGGAGGAAAAGGCATTGTCCACTGGAGGTTCTGCTATACGTCCATGCACTAGTGCAATATGTCATAAATCCTATGGCTTGAACATTTTTAAGATTTTTTTTATTTTTAAGTAATCTCTACACCCAACACGGGGCTCGAAATTACAACCTCAAGATCAAGAGTCTCATGCTCTACTGAATAGCCAGCCAGGCACCCCTAAACCTGCTTTAAAAAAAAAAAAAATTATTGATTTATTTATTTGAGAGAGAGAGTGTGTGAGTGTACACAAGCATGGGAGGGGCAGAGAAAGAGAGAGAGACTCAAGCAGATGCCCTGCTGAGCGCGGAGCACACCACTGGGCTCAATCCCAGGACTCTGAGACCGTGACCCCAGCTGACATCAAGAGTCTGCCGTTTAACCAACTGAGCCACCCAGGCGCCCCTCAACTTGCTTTCTGATGAAAGGGTTATGGTGAACATCACCAAGTATCTATAGGAAATGCATCCTATTAGTTATTTAAAAATATGTGTAAGAAAATGTTTCAGTGAGAACAAGCACTGCTGAACTAAAGCTTGTAAGTTAAAACAGCAAAGTTGTCTGGGAGAATGAGGCAAAGAGGCAGGGAGTTAATGACTTTTAAAAAGTATTCTTCAAAAAGAGTTACTATTAATATAAAAGGAACTTAAATTATACAAGACTGTTTAACCCCCTAATGTCTTAAAGCTGTGTTTGAGTCATCAGTATTTACATTAACAATCTATTACTTAGGATATCCTTCAATAAATAACCTAAATGAAATCAAGTACTTTAGAAATAGTAAATTTTAACTTAAAAGGAACACAGACTTCAGAATGGAAAAAGATCTGTTGGAACAAATAATTTATGTTCTCTCAAGTCCAAACATATGCTGATGTAGGTACCATAATTTTGATGATAATACTTAACAGGCAGTACATACATTCGGGGCTTAAAGCTAGAGGGCTGCTTTCAAAGACTACAAATGACAGCACATTTTTCAGGGAATAGATTCAGGAATACAACCGAGAAAGTCTCTCCCAAAACACTGCTGTAAGGACTTGGAACAATATATTGTAGACTCCTCCATCTCATCTGCTTCTGATTCCTCTAGCTTTGGCAACATTTGGTGAAGTTTTTCTAACTGAAATTACTCACACTAATTTTAAACCTGCATATGAGAGAACAGAAGATTAGTTTCAACCCAGCAATCAAAATCTAGGAGGAAAAAAAGTCAGTGTGCTAATGGAAAAAAGGTAGTTCAGAGTTCACATAACCTCTATACCCAACCCCTTAGCTTATATTCAGGGACAAAAATAACCCCACCAATTCTTATTTTCCTTTTTGGAATTCTGATCAAATTTTGCTGGCTTCTTGCATGTGCAAAAATAGTAACAATATAAAATTTAAAATTTCAGCAGCTTATTACATAATTACACAGTGTTTCACTTGTAATAAGTGAAATACACAAAAGCTAATTCAGTTAAAGTAATAAATGAATAAGCTGAATTTCTACATTAAATGTGGTAACAGTTTTATAAGCATGAACCTGTATAGAGTAAGATGATGGCTTAAAACTTACAAAGTGCCTACCTATCAGAACAGCTAAAATTAAAAAGACTGACAATACTGTTCATCAGATGTATAAAGACTTTAAGTCTCTTACATTGCTCATGGAAGTACAAACTGGTAAAGCCACTTTGGAAAAAATTTTGGCAGTCCCTACTACAGTTAAATGGGCATTATGGACCTAACATTTCTACTCCTGGGAATATACCCAACAGAAATAAGTACTTATGTTGCCAAGACTTGTAAAAGAATGTTCATGGTAGCTTTATTCATAATAGATAAAAATTACAAATAACCCATGTCTATCAAAAAAGAAGGAATAGAAAAATTGTGATGTCTTCATCCAATGAAATACCACTCAGCAATAACAATTACTGATGCATTAATAACATGGAGAAATCTCTTAGACTCAATGTTGAGCGAACGAAACTAGACACAAGAATGCATACTTTATGATTACATTTACGTAAAGTTCAAGAGTAGACAAAACTAATCTACTGTGATTTAAGTCAAGATGGTGGTGGACTCTCAGTGTTAAAGACAGTAATACCCAGGGGCACCTGGGTGGCTCAGTCGGTTTGAGTGTCTGCCTTCGGCTCAGGTCATGATCCCAGGGTCCTGGGATCGAGCATGCACTGGGCTACCCGCTCAGCGGGGAGTCTGCTTCTCCCTCTCCCTCTGCCCCTCCCCCTGCTTGTGGTCTCTCTCTTTCTCTGTCAAAAAAAAAAAAAAGATAGTAATACCTGGCAGGGGAAATGAGAGAGCCTTCTAGAATACTGGAGGTGTTCTCTTTCTTGATCTGAATGGCAGTGGTTAGAAAAATATAGGTACATAAAAATTCACTGGCTATGCTAAGGTTTATGCACTTTATTGTATGTAAGTTATACCACCAAAAAATAAATAATAAAATGACCCTAGGAAGAAACTTTTAAAAATATCGTTCTTCCTCTAAAGACATTTCTTTCTTAGAAAAGAACATGAAACAAACCAAGTTTTTCTTCATGTATTCACACATTTCCCCCAAGTCTCACATCAAAGACATTGCTAACCTTAGGAAAAAAGGTGAAATCAAGTTCAACATCCCATATGGCCAATTCAGAGATATTTGTGCTTTTGGCAAACTGTATGTAGCAGCACATATGATCCTTAAAGATAATTCTTACTCCTGATCTCTGGAAGCCATTCGGGGAGCAACTCTTTAAAAAGTAAAAAATAAAAACTATATATAGTTTCCCTTGAAATGCCTTTATCAATTATGTTATAAATGGAGTCAAAACTCTGCTCATTAAGCATAGATACCATGGGGCAGGAAAAAGTTAGCAGGCATGCACTCCTGTCTGTCTACCTCAACTACTGAAGTAAACATGGAAAAGAGACCGTTTACAAAAGAATAGTTCACTTGTAAGTATGGAAAAGGACCAAACATCATTTTATATAGTGATTTTAAGAAGACTTTGGAATCAAATTCCCTGGTCTGGATCTCACCCTTGCCATGTCCTTTGAGCCTCAACTATCAAGCTGAAATTCTAATAAGACTGCATAGGGTTAATGTGAATACTGAGTGAGATAGTATCTATTACTCAGTAATCAGCATACCTAGAATTCAGTAAAGATTCAAAAACTGTTATCTTAAAAGATAATCTATACTTCCTCATGGAAGATGCTTTTGCCAAAAAGTCGAACCTGAGTCTGATTAAGTCCTTAGCATTGACTAACATTCACAGGACAAAGGAACATGTAAAACTATACAAACGGAATAAAAATCAGCAGATCCGGACTGAGGAAACTCTGTAAGACCAACAACCAGTTTCTTCAACAAATAAACTGCCAAGAAAAAGAGATGGAGGGAAGCCTGAAAAGAGTTTAAACACTTTAAAGGCCACCAATCACAATGTGGACCTCATTTGGTTCGATCTTGACTCAAAACAGTTAAAAATTTAAAAATTAAAATATCTGAGTCAACTGGAAAGTTGATTCCCTATATTACTTAAGGAATTATTTATGTATGATATTACTGTAATGTCCAAAAGACCCCTTATCTTTAAAGAGATATATACTGAAATATTGACAAATGAAATCATGTATCTGGATATACTTCAAAACAACACATAAGGTATGGAATGAGCTGGGGTATAGATGAAATGAGATTGAGTTGATAACTGTAAATACATGAGGACACATTATAGTGTTATCTACTTTTACATGTGTTAAAAATTCTTAATAAAGTTTTTTAAAAAATAGGGAATGACATAAAATGGCAACCAACTCCATACAGAATTAAGATTCTATCTAGAAGAGTTAAGTAACAGCTCTCACCATTGTTTAGTGTTCAATATGTCCCAAGTACTAAGTTTTACATAATTTAATTCTAAATTAAGTTTTGACCTTCCTAAACCGATTCCTGAAACTGAAATTACTTTTACATGATAATTTTTGATCAGCATTTTTGTAATAATTCCTATTATCATAGGAGTAATCTACTTTGGAAGCATGGGATTCACAAAAACCAGCTTACTAAAACTTGTAAGATCAAAGCAAATATCCCCTGACAGTTAATGAATAAATAAAATATGGTATAATCATATAGCAGATACCAAAGTAACAAAAATAATGATCACTACATGCAAAAACATGGGCACATTTCATAGATACTTTAAAGAAATAAACCAAACACAAACTCTCACGGCATGTTTTCATTCATGTGAAGCTCAAAAATTGGAAAACCAGTCTGTGGTACAAGAGTTCAGTATAGCAGTTACCTTTTGGGGTAGATATTAACTGGGGGGGTATCTATTAACTGGAAGGGATATAACATGCTGGGGGGTGAGGTTCTATATCTTCATCTGGGTAGTGATAATATGGGTATGTGAATATATGTGTGTGTGTGTGTGTGTGTATATATGTAAAATTTCAGCAACCTATACACTTAAGATTTGGGTACTTTCCTGTATATAAATTATACCTCAGGAAAAAAAAAGTCAAAAAAAGAAAAAATATATTTATCTGAACTATACCCTTAACCAAATCAGCATTAGAAAGGGAAAAGTATAAAATACTTAAAAGTATACACATATATTCTGCAGGGAAAAGTCATCCTCTCTCCCACCATTACCACCTACTCTGTCTCTCATTACAGATTTTCATCTCCTCTTATATAACTCCCTACTTTTACAAATGAAATAATGATTTTTTTTAAATACTGACATAACAGACCTTTTCTCACATAAATTTTTATGATTTATAGCTTTTTGAGAATGACTTTTACAAGTAATAAATATTCCACTTACAAATTATTAAGTTCACCAACAATACTTGAATTTCTGCGGTATTCCTCATATATGGCATTCATAGTGAATGTCATAAGTGATATCCTTATAAGTTCAAAATGTTTCCTACATTATGAATTCAAGAATTAGCAATTTTAGTGACCCTCTCATATAAACTATAGTAAATGATCAATTCCAACACACAAGGGAATTTTATTCTAGAAAAATGTTTAGTTCACCTCTTAAGTTTACAAAAGAAAACTAACTTCTTTCCTCCTGTACTTTGAAAATCTATTTTCAAAATCCAAGTAGCCGCTCAAAACAACACCTGTGTAAGAAGCTATTTACTTCACAATATGAGACCTAAAAATCAGAATTTCCCCTATAATTTGGAAATGTTTGGTAAACACCTCAGAATATTCTTAGTTTTAAGAAATTAAATACTGAAGTTTTCATTTTTGTCCAACAGAAACAAGCTCACATTTAACCTTGTATTATTACTTTACTAACTACTCAAAATGAGAACAGTCATCTATTTCTAAATCATGAAGTAAAATATTTATATTTAGCTCCTTTAGTGAACTTCACCCTTACATAAATTGACTCAGGTCAATAAAGAGGACATACAAAGTCAGTATAAGCCACTACTCATCTCCTACCTTCTTCAGCTAGCATTCCACATTTGCAGACAGATATGGTTAATGAAATAAATTCAAAACTACCCCATTGTGACTTCTCCTTGTTTACTTTCATTCTCCTAGGAAAAGCATGACCCACCACTAAATCAGTGTAAGTAGAGGCATGCTATCCCAAAAATCAGACGTTTAATGTCATTTTTAATTAACAGAGTAAGATTACTTATACCAGAAATTCTGTATTAGTAATGATATTTCAGCTTAGAGGCCATTAACTAGGTGTATAACCTCACTCAGGCCCTCATAACCTTCCTGTGGCTTCAGGGTCTCCCCCAGGAAAAAGGAAATTGTTATTACTTCAGAGACTGCAAATACATGACACATGCGTGGGCTGCTACTCCCCCTCTGAACAACCACTACTAACTGATCAGAGATGGATTCAGAAATGGCACCTGGAGGTGAAATTTATCTGTTATTCCTAGGCAAGTGATCTATACTTCCTTTCCCTTTGAACATTCGGTCTGTGACCCACAAATACGTTTGCACTGAACAGCTCAGACACACATACATAATATACATAATACACACACACACAATATACATAAGCTAACTTAAGGAGTTAGAACCTCAATTATTATATTTAAATGTACATTCTTTTTTTAAAAGAATATGCCACTCTTTATTCATTTCTCTATTTCAGATGTAAAAGCGAGAAATAATCAAATCTAAATGGATGAAATACTGTATCTTTCTCAATTTGCTAAACATGCAAAATAGTGTTGTTTAATATGAACTACATTCTTGTTACTGAGGCATACCCGACCATGCCTGAGGAGATCCCTGTGAAAAGAATTTACTGAAAAGCTTCCTGGAAAATCAACTAGGAATGTTTACCTTGTTACTTACCTTAAGGCAGATGCACACCCAGTTACAGACTGATACAGAACTCGTAAAGGTTGAGCACCCTGACATGTGTTTAGGCAATTACATAATTCTGTCAAAGTGTTATTTCTAGCATCTTCATGTAGTTTCTGAATGTCAAACGCCCCCTGTAAAGAAAGTTCTTCCTCCTAAGTGCTCCACTCCAAATTTCCAATTCCTCCTTCTTCGTCCCTATCAAATTCTCACTCCCTCAAACCAACTTTCAACTGTTAGAAAAACATTCTGATTCAAGTGAAATTATTTCTTGCTTTTTTTCAGGGGAGAAAGCCAAAATCAGGGAGGAAGAGGGAAATAACAATTGTCTGGCACCATTAAAAAGTGACAATCTGTGGAGAAAGGGAGATTCATTGGTCAAAACAGAAAATAAGTGCTCACTATAGGCCAATTAATGTGTTCGGTGAGGGAGATAGGGTAATTAAGACAAGACCCACTCCTGGCAGAGATTAAACTGGCCAGGAAAAATAACTAAAGCAGTATCAATGAAACAAATTATTTGTGCCATGAGAGTTGGATATAACATAGTCTTAAAAATCAGAGAAGGCATCTGGCTGGCTCAGTCATAGAGCATGTGACTCTTGATCTCAGGGTTGTGAGTTCAAGCCCCAATATTGGGCATAGAGCCTACTTAAAAAAAAAAAAAAAATCGGGGAAGGCCTGCTATGCCAAGATTAGCCAAGGATACAGGAACATATGAGAAATAACATGAAACACTTGAGGAACTGCAAAAACTCTAGTATACCTGACACAGAGAAGCAAGATATGAAGCTCAGACATCAACTGAAGGCCTTGGAAGCCACTCTAAGGAACTGGACTTTATTTCAAGATGCAATAGTGACTGAAGCTGACTTATTTGAAGAGCATAGGTGCACTTTTACAAAAGTCTCTATCAGCCTACTTCATGCATTGTTGGAAAGGTGATCAAGAAGGGGGAGGTGTGAAGAAATAACGGGAGAGATGAACAGTACAACAAAGACTTCAGAGTATACTTAGGACATCGCAGGTTAGAGCTACAATGCCTCTAACATAGATGCTCAGTCATATGCACCCTTATGTACTATATGCAAAAAGCAATTATGGAGAGGAGGAAGAATCAAGAACTCAAACTTAGATTACTGTCTTAACTGAGAAGTCTCAGCAAGAACTGCGTTTTTGTAAAATTAAAGACACAGCTCTCACTGTTTTTTGTCTATTATTTTTAAACAAGGTTGGATGGTTGGTTGTTTTAAACTGGGTTCAATTTAAAAGACACTATTCACCTTGTTATACATATATCTAAGCATGAAGTCCAGTAGAAATGATTTCCCTTTACGAAAAGCTCCTGCCACGGATACCACTACTATGTTAAGATCTCGTATGTGCTCCTGTAGCAATATCTGCTCCAAAGCTTCTTCATCGAGCTCAAAGTTATGGTCATCTTCATGAGCAAGAACAATCTGTACTGGACATGGTTTCTTCATAACCTCATCAGAGTTTACTAGGTCATCATCTTCATAATTCTCACCTAGAAGTAAAACAAGAGAAAGAGGTTACTTGAATACCTGCATTACAAACTTCTCCTAAAGGACCACAAATAAAACAAAATTCCAAGTAACTTCCCCCTTATTCCAGATCATCTGAAAATAGTTACAAAAAGTGATGTTCAAGCACATATTGGATTTCTCACTCCCTCTATAACTGGACCAAGAGTATTGCTAAGATTTCCCACTATATATACAGATAAGCAGCAATACGAGTACAGCCTCTACTACTATTAAGTCGTAACAGCTAAATGTGAACAGTAGCTGTTTCTTGAGCACTGCATCATTCTATAAACAACTTCTGCTACTGTATGGACACAGAAACTGGATCTGTGCAAAAGGGGCTTGGGGGAGTCAATTTTGCCCAATAACTCAGAATCCAATTTTTCCCTGTGGGCATCACCTAGAAATTACTCTAAGTTACAACGGTTAAAACAGGAATTGTAAACATTGTAAACATTGTTCACTGTGAAACTTAAACAGCTAAGCTAACGTCCTAAGAAGTTTCTAAAACTGACACTTATGGTAAAGCTAACGAGCCCCCTAATTTAGTAAGAGTAACCTAAGAGTACTCTTCCCTTATTAAAGCAAAGCACAGGATTAATATTTTAGTGGAAAACACAAGAAGAGTCAGTGAGGTGCAGAGTTATATCCTATAGTTACACTGGCCTCCGGGCTCTTTTTCAAAGACCACAGCCACCACTTCAAAAATCACATAACTCCCCCAAAACAGCTATATAAACTCCTCCTTTGTTTACCCAACACACTAAATGAAGGTATAACCTTTGCTGAAGAACTTTACTCAACAGTAATGAATAACTATAAAACATGAAACAGCAGAGACAAGTTTCTAAAGTGTAGGCTTCTGTTCTTTTTAAAAACAAAACAAACAAAAACACCTAATAGCTAGTTTCAGAGTCTATATCCCTTGTCTGGCTTTCTTCCCTATCAACTGCCTGATTCCAGGTAGTTAGTAACAACTTACTCCTGGGGACCTTATTTATTATCCTTTCCCACATCAACATTTTTAAAAGACTCTCCCCTTGAACCTGTCTACCAAATGCCCCTTTCCAATCTATGGAGACATACATACTGTATCTATTGTGTCCCTTGTCTCCCAGGAGACAGTCTACTGAGGAGTGGCCCATTATTAGCCAACACTGCAAGAACACCTTATCCAATTAACCACTATTCTTAAAGACTATCTATCTACATTAATGGACTTTTTTTCTCCTTACATAAAGAAGTATCTAGCTTATTTGATTTACAAAAGCTAAGAGCCTTTACTTCCACATCCCAAGGCACCTTTAACTGTACACAACAAAAACAGCAACACTATTTCAAAATGTGCTGCAGTGACACTATAAAGAGCAAGCAATTTCAAAGGAGAATCTGTGAAAGCAAAAGCAATCAATATTTAATTAAAGGGGATATTATCACTTCCAGTTTCAATGGTACACAAATATAGAGTGGTACCTAACTGGTCTCCCTTTTTGCCCCCTCCTCTAATCCAATCTAAATTCCACAAAGTAGCAACTAAATAATATAGGTAAATATGAGTGTGATTAAATTACTCTCCTTAAAATCAGTCATGGAGGATTAACAACTAAAATCCTACACGTCATAAAATCCTGTACTCATTGCCAAATCTCTCCTGCCTTATTTGGTGCTACTCTCGCCTAGGTAAACTACAAACAGACAAGCTAGCCTTTTTTCAGATCCTCATGTTATTAAAGCTCTTTCTAAACACATATTTCACTCATGATATTCCTTTGTCTGGAATATTCTTTTCCACGTCATTGCCCTAATCAATTCATGCTTATTCCTTAGGTCTCAGTTTAAACATCATTTCCTCAGGAGTATCTTTGCTGAGGCTCCTAACCAAGTTTAGTCCTCCTATACTCCCCCAATCCGAATCCACCCATCATTTGAATATTTATGTAAGTAGTTATTTATTATATGTCTCCCCCTCTAGACTATCAATCCTCTGTTTAAAACCCTCAATTAGGGGCGCCTGGGTGGCTCAGTCATTAAGCGTCTGCCTTCGGCTCAGGTCATGATCCCAGGGTCCTGGGATGGAGCCCCACATCGGGCTCCCTGCTTGGTGGGAAGCCTGCTTCTCCCTCTCCCACTCCCCCTGCTTGTGCTCCTGCTCTCACTCTCTCTGTGTCAAATAAATAAATAAAATCTTTTAAAAAAATAAAATAAAACCCTCAATTAGCTTTCCACTGTAACCAGAAAATAGAAAAAACAAAACAAACTCTAAGTTCTTTACCATGACCTCCACAGTCCTGTGTATTCTGGTTTCTACAGTCTAGTCCTCTAGCTGTTCCTTGAACAGGCCAAACCTGTTTCCCACCTTAGAATCTTTGTCCTGTTTTCCCGTCTGGAATGCTCTGTCCCTAGAAATTCATGTGGCTTAATTCTCCATCATCTAGATCTCAGCTGAAATATTATCTCTTAAGTGTGGACTTCCTTGACCACTCAGTCTAAATTACAGACCCCTCCGCATCACTTGAACAAAACAGGTTTTTTTTTTCCCCACCGTCCTTTTCAGTATCTAAAATAATGCTTTATTTGTTTACATGTCTACCTTAAACCTCTCCCTCCATAGAATATACGTACCACAAAATAAGGATCCCACTGCCTTCCACCCAGGTCATGATATCAGGGTCCTGGGATCGAGTCCCACAGCCCGCTTCTCCCTCTGCCTGCCACTCCCCCTGCTTGTGTGCTCCCCGTCTCTCTCTCTCTGACAAATAAATAAATAAAATCTTTAAAAAAAAAATAAAATAAGGATCCCAATCACCCTGTTGACCACTCTTGTCTCCCAGCACCCAGAACAGTGCTTGGCACCTAGCAGGTGCTTAATAAATATTTCTTGATTGGATGAAATTTACACATACTACTCAGGAGTTTTATACCTGCCCCTATGTATTTTATGAGCAAATTTGACAATCACATAATCAGTTTGGGAAAATACTTCCAGCAACTCAAGAGTAGTGTGTGTGTGTGTGTATTTTTTTTTAAAGTATGAAGTTCTACCAAGTAATACACTAATTAATAAGAATCCAAAATGAATAAAGTATGCTAAAATATCACAATGACCAAATTTGGATTGCTGATTTTGTTAAAATCAACAAATAGTCATGTTCCTACTGTAAAGAAAGCAACAATTTCTGAAAAATAAAACGGGGCACCTGGGTGGCTCAATTGGTTAAGTGTCTGCCTTTGTTTGGCTCAGGTCATGATCCCAGGTGGGCTTCCTGCTCAGCGGGCAGTCTGCTTCTCCCTCTGCCTGCCACTCCCCCTGCTTGTGCTCCCTCCCTCCCTCTCTCTCAAATAAATAAAATCTTTAAAAAAATAATAATAATAGGGGTGCTTGGGTGGCTTGGTCGTTAAGCATCTGCCTACCGCTCAAGTCATGATCCCAGGGTCCTGGGACTGAGCCCCACATCAGACTCCCTGCTCAGCGGGAAGCCTGCTTCTCCCTCTCCCACTCCCCCTGCTTGTGTTCCCTCTCTCGCTGTGTCTGTCAAATGAGTATAATCTTAAAAATAATAATAAATAAATAAATAAAACAGACAAACCACTTGGCAGGAAATTTTTATTAGCTTGAAATTTCACCTAGATCAGTTGACTACAGTTACCACTAAGCCAGTTTTCTTTGATTAGCATGGATAAAGATAGGAACCTCAGATATACAGGCAGCAGAGGTCTACATACTGTCACCATTTCTAGTCTACAGACTTCTAAAGTGAAGTGCAACAAACATGTTTCAAAGGTATAATGGAGCACAATGACATGGTTCACTAAGTTTACTCCCCCATCATGACTTCTCTACCAAATTTGTAGGAACTACAGATAAAGTACTTCATTCATCAAATACTGATATAAGCAACTGAGTAATTATAATGTACATTTCATTAGACTACTTGTAAACATTAACATACAGTGATTACCTAGATTGGAAATCTTTTTAAATTTAGCATTACTTTGAGATTTTAAACTGAAGTTAAATGCTTGCAGAGAATAGTGATTTTAATTCTATTTCCATTTCTCAGTGTCAAAAAATGACTGAAGGTGACTTCAGACCCCCAATAAATTTTCCTGATTCACTGTTCCAAGCCAGTTCTTCCCCCACTCCAACTCCCAAATGGATCCTTCAAGGTCAAAGCTGAAAGATACCTACCTAGATAAGACCAACTGTTCCTCAAATATTTCCCCATGCCTTAAGGCTAAGTATACTCAACCTATTTGTCACAAGGCCTACAAAAAGACATTTGTCTTAGTAAAAACAATCAGTAGTTGCCACTGGTTGAGGGGGCAGGACACATGACCACGTGGAGCATGAGGATTTTTAGGGCAGCTGAACTATTCTCTCTTAAGGCAGACATATGGTATTACACATTTGTCAAAACGCACAGAATATGCAACCCCGAAAGTGAAGCCTAATGTAATCTGTGGGCTTTGAGTAATAATGAGAAGTCAATGAAGACTGTAACAACTGTACCACTTTGGTCTGGAGCAGGGAGGCTGTTGATGTGTGGGGACTGGGGTACATGTGTACTCTGTATTTTCCACTCAATTTTGTGGTGAACCTAAAATTCCTCTAAAAAAGGAAATCTACAAAAAAAGACACTTGTCTTTTTTATTGCTCTTTAAACATACCTTATCTTAAATCTGCCAAATTCATACATTCAGTATATATTCCAATGGCAAAATTTACACTTCAGGACTGACCTAGATCCGTCTGCCAGCTTCCAGCATAATTATAAGCTAAGGCAATAAAAAGATGCTACAAATCTGCATTACAATAAAATGTTACTAATGTTAGATTATTTCAACCCCAAACTTGTAGAAAGAGAACCAAGTAAAGAGTAATTCACTTTTCAAAAGCAATGAAAGTATATTTTAAGTTATTATTCACATTCCAACTAAAAATGTAAAACAATCTGTATGGAAAGTAGCCTGGATTCAGTCTACTCAGTGTATTTACAAAAATTAGCAGTTTGACAAAAGCAGTATTTGTGTGTCTGGTACTTGGCCCTCAACATTTATACTGTATAACCAAATGAAAATAGCATCTAAGTATTCAGAAGTTTATTCTAGCACATATTTTTAAAAGCCTTTAAGAGGTTATACAATAGCAAACCTATTTGTAGGCATTTTATAAGAAAATAAAGATGCTAACAAAGACGAACAAGTTTGTTGAGCAGTGTTTTTTATGGCAGTGAAAACTGATGTTGAGTGTGGAACTCCGCTGGAAAGGGACCCAATAGTTCTTTTAACCACATAGACATATTACACGGCTTAAAAACACATCCACACATTTAAGATATTAGGGATATTTAAGACATCAGTATAAAATAAGTGGGAAAAAGGCAGATCACAAACTATTACAACTCATCCCCGATTCTGTTTTGCTTTGTTTTTTAAAAACATAGGTACACTTAACAGAAAAAAACAAGAACAAAATAACACTTGGGACTTCCTCTTCCAGTCATTAGCGTAACTGCTGGCCCTTTGCCACAAACTGTAAAACTAGGCAAAATATATGAGGCATCGCTTTTCAAGGATGGACAACAGTCATAGGAGAATAATCCTTGATAGAAGGAAACTCACAAGGTGAGCCCCATGATCACCACCGGCCACCTCTCACTTACCTCCCCACCGCCTAGAAACAATTTCCTAAACACGGCATGGGGAACCAAAGCACAAGATCTGAGTTTAGGGCTGCTAAAGCAGTTGGAACCTGCTACACAGGACAGAAAGAAAAAGAAGCTGTGCAGAGGTGCAGCCCAGAAGCTTCACAGGTGCAGAGGAATACAACACTATGCAAAGCTTACCAGAAAGCTGCTACTACAGGGTTGAAAGGAGGAACAGAGACACCAGAAATGTAACAGTATCGGAATACTTTGGCATTCTGACCCAGCTGTGGTGGAAAGATCTTACCAACATCTCAGACACCACAAAGGCATAATAATCTGATGGGGAGGCTGACTATGGAAGAATAGATAAAATAAAATGGCCATTATGTTGATAATCATTGAATCTAGGGAGATGTATATACACACGTTCCTTTATGTCCTTCACTTCCCTACATATTTGAAAACTTCCATAATAGAAAGTTTTTTTTTTCAAGATTTTATTTATTTATTTGAGAGAGACAGCATGGGGGGGAGGGTCAGAGGGAGAAGCAGACTTCCTGCTGAGCAGGGAGCCCGATGCGGGACTGGAGCCCGATGCGGGACTCGATTCCGGGACTCCAGGATCATGACCTGAGCCGAAGGCAGTCGCTTAACCAACTGAGCCACCCAGCACCCCGAAAGTTTCTTTTAAAAAGTAGTAAGGCTAGGGGTGCCTGCGTGGCTCAGGTGGTTAAGCATCCAACTCCTGACTTTGGCTCAGGTCATGATCTCAGGGTCATGAGACTGAGGCCTGTGTAGGGCTCCAAGTTCAGCGAGGAGTCTGCTTGAGATTCTCTCTCTCCCTCTCTGCCCCTCCCATTTGTGAGCACTCTCTAAGTAAATAAATCTTTAAAAAAAAAAAATAGTAGTGAGGCTAATAAAGGTCAGATCCAAATACTAAAAACAGAGATACAGGTCAGTGCTATTAGAAGTAAAAGAAAAGTCTCAAAGATTCTATAACACAGCTTTCTCAACCTTTCTTCTACTTTCACAGTCCTTTAGGGATTGGGAGAGATAAAGGAGTGGCATGGAGGATTAAAAAAACAAAGTTTTCAAAATACACAACGTCAAGCAATTGTAAAGTTCTATGTCTATCTTACCATTCCTCTCAACCTACCTCCCCATAAAAACAGTTCATCTGAACACATCAATCCTTGCCTCCTAAAATGTGAAAGCAAAAACCCTAAGAAACTCATTATCAGTTGGCTAACTAAAAAGTAGGTACTCTTTACTAGGGAAAACTGAAAAAAAAAATGAGGTTTAAAATCAAATCCATTAAAACAAAAGACAATTTTAGGACTAGATGGCTACACTGGTGAGTTCTACCAAACATTTAAGGAAGGGAAAAAAAGAAAAAACAAACAAACAAACAAACATTTAAGGAAGAAATTATACCAATTCTACAAATACTCTTATAGAAAAAAAGAAAAGGAACATTTCCCAAGTCATTTTATGAAGCCAGATTATCCTAATACCAAACTAGACAAAAACATTGTACGAATGTTTTTCATACATTGTACCCCCATAGCCCTCATGAACAGACATAAAAATCCTTAATCAAAATCGAGTATTCGGAATACATGAAAAATTCTTACAATTGTTCGATAAGAACAATTCCATTTTTTTAAAAGACTATTTGAGAGGGCAGGGGGGACAAACTCCCCACTGAGAAGGCCCCCTGACACAGGGCCTGGATCCCAGGACCCTAGGATCATGACCTGAGCCCAAGTCAGATGCTTAACGGGCTGAGCCATGCAGGCACCCCCTAGAACAATTCCATCTTAAAATGGGCAAAGATTTTAAAAAACACTTCAAAGAAGATATATGAATGGTCATTAAGCACATGAAAATATACTCAACACCATTAAATGTTAGAGAAATAAAAATTAATACCACAATCAGATACCATTACACACTCTAATAGCTAAAAGTTACAAGACTGACAAAATAGATGGCGGGGAGCAACTGGCTTGCACATATATTTGTTAAGATTACAAAATTATACAACCACTTTGAAAAACTTTTTGGTATAAATAAATTATAATTTACCTTACAGAAAGTTAAAAATATTTTAATATTTTAAAAAAAATTTTTAAATATTTAAAAAAAATGAGGTTGAACTCACAACCCTAAGACCTAGAGTCGCATGATCTACCGACTGAGCCTGACAGGAGCCCCAGTTAAACATATATTTACCATACAAACTGCAATCACACACCTAGGTACTTAAAAGAGAAATTAAAATATATGACAACAAGGGTGCCTGGGTGGCTCTGTCATTGGGCATCTGCCTTCAGCTCAGGTCATGATCCCAGGGTCCTGGGATCTAGCCCCTTATCGGGCTCTCTGCTCAGCGGGAAGCCTTCTTCTCCCTCTCCCCCTGCTTGTGTTCCCTCTCTTGCTGTCTCTCTCTCTGTCAAATAAATAAAATCTTAAAAAAAAAAAAAAGGCAACAAAAGACTTGAAAATGAATATTCACAGCAGCTTTATTCATAATGGACATAAATTGGAAAAAACCCAAATGTCCATTTACCGGAAAATGCATAAATTGTGTTAAATCCATAAAATGAACTATTACTTGGAAATGAAATGAATTACTAAAATACACACTAACACAGATAAACCTAAAAAGCTATATACTAAGTGAGAGGAGCCACACACAAAATGCTATAGTGTCTGAGTCCATGTATATGAAATTTTAGAAAAAGTAAAACTACAGTAACAGAAAGCAGATCACTGGCTCCCAGGAGCTGAAGGGAGGGGAAGAGAATTGACTACTGCTACAAACTCTAATGTGTATGTGTCCCCAAATTTGTATACTGAAGCCCTAATCCCTGATGTGATGGTATTTGGAGGTGGGGCCTGCGGGGTGATAATATAAGGTCATGGGGATAGAGCTGTCATGAATTAGTAAGGGACTTCAGAGAGATGATCTTTCTCCACCCTCTGAGGACACAGCAAGACAGCCACCTGCAAACCAGATAGAGGACTAAAACCAAATCTGCTGTCACCTTGATCCTGGGCTTCCCAGTCTCCATAACTGAAAAACATACGTCTGTTTAAGCCATCCAGTCTATGGTAATTTATTATAGCAGCCCAAGCCAAGACAATTATAAAGGGATACAAGCAGCTTTTTGAGATGATGGAAATAATTCTGTATTATGGTTGTGGTGGTGGCTACAAAACTCATCGAATTCATCAAAACTCATCAAATTGTACTCAAAAATCAGTGAATTTTATGTATTTCAGTAAGGCAGATTTTGAAAAAAAATCAACGCAGCCTATTCCCCTTAGCACTTTTTTTTTAAGCTTTTATTCATTCATGAGAAAGCCCGAGTGGGGGGAGGGGCGGGGGAGAGGGAGTGGCAACCCTGAGAACATGACCTGAGCCCAAGGCAGATGCTTAACTGACTGAGCCACCCAGGTGCCACCGCCCCCCTTAGCACTTCCATTGAATGAGAGAATAAAGCAATACAACCAATTTATTAGTCATTTTCCAGAATAAAAATATTCTAATTAGTATCATCTACTTCAAGGAGTATTGCCCATGAAGGTTATACCCCAATGTGATGAAAAACTAGAGCTGTCCATCAATTCTGACACTGCTCAAATTAAATTTAAAATGTTTTCTCTTGACCTGAATTCAGGAACTGGAAAATACAATTTTGAGTGTCTCCAATGGTGACAAATGTACTCCTTTGTGAATGAATTCCTGTGAATCCACTATCTCATTGTGCCAAAATATTTTGCAAAGAAAATAAAAAGTATTAGGAAGTTACTAATACTTATTTTCAACTCAAAATAGCTTTTTATGTTGAGGAGCGAGGGCTTTTTTTTATTATTCCTATAAATTCCATATCTGTTTAAGCATCAACAGATTACACATATGCTTCCTATAATACATATGTCAAGACACATGAGGACATTCAAGTTCTAGTATATATGCTTAAAAATTAGTCTCAATACTTAAAATTATATCATATATCACTCACACAGGGGCTTTAGAGATTAGGCAGACAAATTCACTAATTGTACAGAAAAGGAAAACAAAGAACTAGACTTCTGTTTGCAGGGAGAACTGGGCTAGGTGTTCTTATTAATTTTGTGTTTTTCCTCTACAGCAGTGCTTCTCAAACTTTTAACATACATATGAATCATCTGGGGATCTTGTAAAAATGCATATTCTGATTCAATAAATCTGGAGGGAAGCCTGAAACTGCACATTTCTAACTCCAAAATGATTCCAACACTGTTAGTCTCAGAACCTAATGGAGAACCAAGGATCACCATATTTTACAGGTGTTTAGTATGTAAACTAACTTTATTTTGTAGTTTCTTCTGATGTAAAGTTTTTACAGAAGGAAAAAAGTTTTCAAGCTAAACTATAATCCTGTATTCTTCCTGAGAGACTGCTAATACTCTAACCACTCCAGCCTAGCCACTGAGGACTCTGGAAAAAGCGAAAAAAGGCAGTAAACACAGACATCCCTACTTTAAAAATGTAAGTGTAGAAAATGTTTTAATATGGTGACATGATATATAGATGGAGTTGAAAATTATTGGTCTATTGGTCTGCAGTCATCAGCGGCCACCTGAGTGAGCTTTCTAACAGTGCTGGGCTTCCCTCACAGCTCCCCCCAGACAGATGCAGCCCAGAAGAATACTGACAGACACAACCTTGGACTTCCATAACCTGTTTTTTTGTGTCTTTTTTAAAGAGAAGCAGAATCAGGAACTTCAAGAAAATTTTTAACTATTTGCTCCTATAAAACAGTGTTATTAAAAACTCATAAGGTTAAACTTCTCTCACATAAAACGGAAACTACAATGCAAACTGCAAAAATAAAAACTTCAAAGATTCCAGAAGACATACTAACAATGTCAGATATCAGGTACTTTCCTACATTAGCTTTGCCCCCTTTGCTAATCATTTTGCTAAAAAATGCTTTTAAAGAGTATCTAATGTAATTCATCTCCTTCCTTCATTACTGTCAAATCAAGAGATACACAAAAGTTGTTTTCTTGGAACATTCACATATTATTTTCCACTTGAAAACTACTGTTTCCAGTAGTTTCCAGCACTGATGTCACAGAATTTTTGCTGTTCCCATTTAAAGAACACTGAGGCATAAAAATGTTATGAATTTACCTTAATAGATTTAAAAAAATGTAAAATAGATTACAAATGTATAAGCACAAGGTATTTCCCCAAAGCTTATCACCAAATATTAAGCAGTTCTTAAAGCATATACTTAAATATAAGTGTACTTTGAGGGAAAAAATTTTCAACTAAAGTTAATTTAAATTAGTTTAAATGAGGATGCAGTTTATGAAGTCAATTTTGTTAGCTAGTTAAGAGATGCTGGAATAATGGCTCAAGGGACTCTTAGCAACAACACAGAAATTCAGAAAAATTCTACTTAGGTTCAGCAACAAAGGTTTTTCTCGATTTTCTTCTAAAGTTAAGTCTTGTGGAAAATCTCACCCAAGTTACCCCAGGGGTCTTGCATCTGCTCTTAAGTACTTTTTTTGAGGGGGGGTGAGGAAGATATACTTTTGTTCTGTGGTCCCAGTTTTTGAAGAATCAGAGTACACAATACTGAAAAAATTTGGGGGGAAGTTATTTATATGCTACAAGAATTCTTACACTTGCACACAGGGGAAAAAAAAAGGTTCCTTGTCCACTGAAGTACTATTTGAAACTGCAAAAAAAAAAAGTCGAAACAATCTAAATATTCATGGATAAATAAACCATGAAATAGAAAGCCAAAATTAATGAATAAGATATAAGTGTGTATACATGGATAAACTTCAAAACCAATGTCAAATAAAAAAACAAATCAAATCACAAGTACATGCTCTGGGCCACTTACTAAAAATTTTTAAATACAGCACAATACTGTATGTCATTTATTTTAAAAATACATGTAAGGGGGCACCTGGATGGCTCAGTTGGTTAAGCATCCAACTCTTGATCTCAGCTCAGGTCTTGATCTCAGGGCTGTGAGTTCAAGCCCCACGCTGGGGCTCCACACTGGGTGTGGAGCCTACTTAAAGAAAAGGATACATATATTTTATAAGACTATCAAAAAACCAGGAAACACAAATGCCAACTTCAAGTGTGTGTGTGTGTGTGTGTGTGTGTGTGTGTGTGTGTGTGTGTGTGTGTGTGTGTGTGTGTGTGTGTTATGTGTAGGGAGGGAAGAAAGGAAGAAAAAGATTTTGGGAGAACCCTTCAACTTGAAACACAAATGCCAACTTCAAGTGTGTGTGTGTGTGTGTGTGTGTGTGTGTGTGTGTGTGTGTGTGTGTGTGTGTGTGTGTGTGTGTGTGTGTGTGTGTGTGTTATGTGTAGGGAGGGAAGAAAGGAAGAAAAAGATTTTGGGAGAACCCTTCAACTTGTACAGTGACATTGTTTCTCTTTAAAAATGATTCAAAACAATTAGGGCAAATACTATGCATTAGATCTAGGCAATGGGCACTTGGACATCTATAATATTTTTCTATCATTTTTATAAGTTTGAAGTATGTTACAATCATTTTTAATGAAAACTTTTAAATTACTTCAGAATTTACTTCCACAGAAAAAGTAACTTCTATTTATTGAATGACTCTGACTTTAGGATAGGCACTGTGACAGGAACCCTCTCAACAACCCTGAAACTTAGCAATTATCCCCATTTCAGAGAGAAGAAATACGGACAAAATTTTTTAAAAAGAAAATGGAGTATATGCATCAAGATTTCTATCTGGGTTTTTATATTAAGTCCATGCTGTTTCCTCTATACCAAACTTTCAATGTTACAGGGTAATTCTTACAAAAATCACTGTTCCCCAGTGGTATAGCCATAGGAAAGGAGACACAAATCAGTTCATATTTTTGAAAAGATGTTTATCACTTAAAACAAATCCCTGATATCAGTTCATCTATTCTTACAAGTAAAAAATGACATGTACAGTTATGTATGGGCTTAACGAATTTAATTTTGTTTAGTTGGGAGAGGTGAACTGATAAACAACTAATATTTGAGATTTTTTATTTTTTTTTTAAAGATTTTATTTATTTATTTGAGAGAGAGAGAATGAGAGATAGAGAGCACGAGAGGGAAGAGGGTCAGAGGGAGAAGCAGACTCCCTGCTGAGCAGGGAACCCAATGCGGGACTCCATCCCGGGACTCCAGGATCATGACCTGAGCCGAAGGCAGTCGCTTAACCAACTGAGCCACCCAGGCGCCCTAATATTTGAGATTTTTAGATCCTTAAAGTCCTGGATTAAACTGGAGTTCTGGACAAAAAAATTGAGTAATCAAAATAATCAAAACTACAGATACGTAAGTCTTCCCTGACAGATCAACAGGAAAAAAAAAATGTTTGCTATAGCACAGTCAGTCCATATGTAATTTAATTTAATTATGGATCTGAGTTATACTGACAATATTTAATCAGCCAAAACCATACCATAAAACAGTGAGTCCCATGTACACTAAAGCTTAAGAACCAGCAGGATGGTTTGTTTGGAATACAGACTCTTGACTTCTCAACTCCAGAGTTGATTCAGCTGATCAGGAGTGGAGTCCAGAAATCTACATTTGTAACAAGCACCCCACTAACAACCACCAAGGCCATTCCGATGCAAGGGGGTTAAAGGACTAAAAGTGGGAGTGCATAAGTCTTTATTCCTTCAACAAACATTCACTGAACACCTACAACATGGTTCTAAGAATTGCAAGATTCACTAGTGAACAAATTAAAAAAAAAAAATCCTACCCTTAGGAGTTTATTACATCCTAAAGATGAGGAAACAGAAAACAAATATATGACATAGGCTAGTATTAAGTACTACAAAGAAAAATAAAGCCGGTTAAAGGAAATGAAAACAGGGGTTTGCTATTTCATAAAAGAATGATCAGGCAAAGCTTCTCTAATAAGGAAACATTTGAGCAGAGAACTGAAAAAAGTGGTTATCTGGGAGAAGGGGTGAAAACATTATTAATAACTTTCTCACTCCTCGAAATAATTTAATGCATGAAATAATTTTAGGCGTACCATCTACTATAGAAGAGGGGAAAACAGCGTCTCTTCTGGGTTAATAACTACATAATACATCTCTTTAATCCTCAAAATCATTTTGTTGGGTAAACTATGAGTTTCCCTGTTTATATATAAAGGAGGACAATGAGGTTCAGATTAAGCAATTTGCAAGGACATACATTTCCTAAGTAATCAAATCTGTATGCACACTCAGGTCCTAGTCAAATCCATCATCTTCCAACTATGCCAAATGAGCATGTTTGTTGAATAAACTCAGAGCTGAATTGTTACGTGCTCAAGATTTCTAGAAGGCTGGAAAGAAGTACCAAAACCACAATTTGTTTAAAAAAATAAAGAGGGGTTTATTTCTCATCTTTAAAACAAATCTTGGCATACGGCTATTTTTCCCTCTTTCCAAAAATTTCTTTGTCAAAATTTATTTATGCAGTCAGCAAAGCGTTTATACCATCCCCCAACAGGTGGGAAACAATCTTTTTTCTCTTCATAAGCTTTCTAGAAGGGCAAATTTTAAATTGCAGGCATTTAAAATGAGATACAATAAAATTATATTTGCCCATCTTTGATAAGATATGCATATATAATTTACATGTAAATAAATGTGTAATTGTTTCATACAGTACACCTATACAATGTGTCGTGAATAACTGAGGAAGGGCCCCCACCCCACCTACTTCAAGCTAGTAGTAATTAGAGAGCAAGGCATTATAGGGGATACCAGAGAAATACAATTTGCTGATGATAATGGTTCTTACTCTCAAGGCTTCAACACAAACAAGTATAAGAGAACAGTAAAGAAAGTGCTATGTTATATTATTTAGCTAGTGTTATCAATGAAGACATCCTGGAGAAGGTTGCATCTCTGAGCCCTGAAAATCAGATTAAGGCTAACCTTAAAAGTTTAGGCTAAGAATACTGGGCATTATCCTGAGAGCCAAGGAAAATTTTGAGGCAGAGGAGTGACAGGATCAAAGCTGTGCTACAGAGATAAACCAAAAGTGATGAGTAAGAAGTATAATGAGAATCTAAAAACAGGGAAATCAGTTATTAAGTAACTAGGAGAGCCTAGGTATAAGGTGAGAAGCCCAAAGTCAGAACGTGACAGTAAAAATGGAAAGCACTGCATGTGAGAGCTAGCCAGTTCTTCAACATCCTTCTTTGAACTAGGCAACAGAAAACGCTAAATCATTCCATATTTCTACAAGGAACATATACTTTTCTTATAAGCCTTTATGAAACAAAAACGCACTAAATTTCCATTTCCAAAAGTAATTTTGGCAGTTACTCTAATTTTTTCTGACACAGAGATCAGGAATCCATCAAACCCAGAGTAGGTTTCCTTGAATCAGGCAAACCATTGAATCATTCCCTTTTGGCCCCAAAATTAACTCAGTAGTGAGTTAAAGATATTAAATCCATAGAAAAAGCTGCTGAAATTTGGGATAACCAGTGAGCAAAGGAGTCATTAATACACACACAGACCCAAGCTTAAATTTAGAAAAGGTTTTTATGACAAATCTCAAATAGGTATCTGCCAAGACTCTGGAAATAAGTTGCTACATTCCATTTTGCCACAACTCTCTACCTCAGATGGCTCATTATAGCAGCACTTTATTTCTTAAAAAAAAGAAAAGAAAGAAAATTATTTATTTGAGAGCGTGTGCACACCCCCACCCCCGCAGGGAGAGAGGGACAAGCAGATTGCCCACTGAGCGTGGAGCCTGACAACACGGGGCTCGATCCCAGGACCCTGATATCATGACATGAGCTGAAGTCAGATGCCTAACCAACTGAGCCACCCAGATACCCCTACAGCAACATTAAAAAAAACAACAACAACAAAACAAAGAGAGGTATACACTCAAATCCCAAACTCGGCTCAATACAGGCAAACTTCCTACTAAGAGAACAGCTGTAAGAAGAAGGAACAGTGCAAAACAAACAAACATCCTTCCAAGTAGATATATGTGACTAATGTGAAAAACAAAAGGGATAAAAAAGTCAGAGGTTCTCACTATACTCTCTTTTTATCCTTTCTCTAGTTTGGCAACTTTTAGAGTACACATCAGGATTCCTTGTGGTAGATAAATGCAGATGCTCAAAAAACAGGGGTGGGGAAACACATCTCCATAGTTTTTAAGAAGTCACATTTACGGGTATTCTGACAGTTTTTCCAGGAATCATCCAGTTATTTAAATCAATTCTTTGCTTGACTTGGCTACAAAAACTGCCCATATTCTCTTTTTATTACACACGCTCTACCACCATTTGATCCTTCAGTTACCTCTATCTCATTGCTTTTAAATACTTTTTAAACAAATTCTTAGAAAGGAGAGACAAGTGCTTAAACTATTTTGAAGAAACCTTACCAAACACTGCCTTTTTATCTTGAAACAAGTGGTATAGCCTACACTCTCCTCCTAAGACCCAACCATTCTTCAAGGCCTGACAAAGCCCACCCTCCTCCATTAAGTCTTCCTCAGTAACACTAGCACACAGTAATTCCTACTTCTGAAACTATAAACTTAATGATACACTTTACTGACAAATATGCGTAAGGTCTATCTGATCTCCCAACTACATGAAAATTTAGAACAGGGATCTGTTCTACACTTTTCTACACAGGTACTCATTACAAGCAACTGAGAAGCCCTTTCCTAAGGTAGGTGCTCAATATGTCAACTGATAACATCAAGGGAAAAAAGCTAGTTCTTTGTCTAAAAATGATCTTTTATCAGCCTGCCCTCCTCCACCTCTTTACTCGCAAAGAAAACTAACTTCTTTACCCTGAAGGGGTGGTAACTTTGTACACTCAATACAAGCCAAGTGCTTTTAAGACATTACCTTTTAATCTTAAACTTCCAAAGTAGGTTTTTTTCTTAGTTAAGGAAGCTGAAGCTTGGTGGTGTTGACAATCCAAACCAAGCACCTAAGCTAGAAGCTTCTATCACACTACGGGGCACCAAAGCAGATACCCATACCCTGCCATTAAAGAGTCAGGAATAAAAACTTTTTCAGGAAGAATTCAAAACAGTTAAAAACAAAACAAAACAAAACAAAACCCTATGGCAGCATACCTAAAAATTCAGAAGAGACTAGCACCAATAAGTTGAAAAGTTACCAATTTAAGAAAAACACTCATACGCAACATTTTTAAATGTTTTTTCCCAAAAACACAATAGTCCCCCCAAAATCCCACAAAATTAAAAAGCAAATATGAAAAAGAATTCCTTATGTACAAAAGGACTCTTACAAAGTAAGAAAAACAGAGATGGTCCAAGAATATGAAAATGCAATTAATAAAAAGAATTCACATTCAGTTACCATATTAAAATTTAAACATCAACTATAATGAAAGAAATACAACAGTAAGATCCTTTACCTATGTGTTGGCATTCATTTTTAAAGAACACCCACTTGTGAACAAAAGTATTCGCAAACAAGTACAAACCTAACCCAAACGAACACAGAATAAATCAGAACTTTCTGAATGGATTTGCAGATGTGTCTTCAATATTGAAAAGTATAGGTGGTTCAACCCAGAAATATACTTTTAAGGCCTTATCCTAGAGGTCAAGATTTATCTACAGAGATGTTTAGCCAGCATTATTCACAAGAAATAACCCCATATCTAGAAGGATTAGTTTAGTACTACAATGCCATTTTAAAAAATCATGTTGTAGACATTATTTAATCACACAGGGAAATATAATATGAATGAAAGTTACAAAATTACAGAAAGATCCCAATTTAGAAAAAATTAAATTATGCATTAAAAAAGGGTATATACTAAAAGATGTATACCAGAACGCTAACAGTGCTTACCACTAGTTGATATGATTTTTACTTTCTTTTTTATTTGTATTTTCCAAAGTGTCTACAAAGATTTACTGCTTTTGAAATTTAAAAAAGAAAAATTAAAACTTTTACGAGGTATAAATTACCCATGACTTATATTAGATTAAGAGCCATGATCACAAGCTCTAATCAATCACAAGTTTAGTTGTAATTTATTTTTTTAAAAGGCTTTATTTATTTATTTGAGAGAGAGAGGAGAGATAGAGAGCATGAGAGGGAAGAGGGTCAGAGGGAGAAGCAGACTCCCTGCTGAGCAGGGAGCCTGATGTGGGACTCGATCCCGGGACTCCAGGATCATGACCTGAGCCGAAGGCAGTCACTTAACCAACTGAGCCACCCAGGCGCCCATGTTTAGATGTAATTTAAAGGCAGTAAATTTCTATCTTAATATCTAATTCTAAGACTTTTGGCATCAATAACATTGTTCAACCTTTCCGAGAACTTCTAGCCTACACTTCAGAATTTGCTAAACAATACCCAAGGCCACTGCCATTCTCCTGCAATAAAAAGCCTCTGAACTCTAAACAAAAACTCCACAGATCATATTGTAGTATCTATTTTAAAATTAAAGTGCTGGGGCGCCTGGGTGGCTCAGTCATTAAGTGTCTGCCTTGGGCTCAGGTCATGGTCCCAGCGTCCTGGGAGCCCCGCATCAGGCTCCCTGCTCAGCCAGGAGCCTGCTTCTCCCTCTCCCGCTCCCCCTACTTGTGTTCCCTCTCTCGCTATCTCTCTCTGTGTCAAATAAATAAATAAATAAATCTTGGGGAAAAAAATTAAAGTGCTGATGAAAAGAGCCATTTCTGAAGATGTGATTAATAACTACCTTCAAAAAAATCTAAGAACAAGGGTAATTCGTCAGTTTCTCTACAATTTATTTCAAAAACAACTCACCCCCCCTTTTTTTTGAAAGATTTTATTTATTTATTTGAGAGAGAGAGAATGAGAGAGAGAGAGAAAGCACATGAGATGGGGGGAGGGTCAGAGGGAGAAGCAGACTCCCTGCCGAGCAGGGAGGCCGATGCGGGACTCAATACAGGGACTCGATCCAGGGACTCCAGGATCATGACCTAAGCCGAAGGCAGTCGCTTAACCAACTGAGCCACCCAGGCGCCCTCAACCCCCCTTTCTGATAAAAGTAAACTTAATCCAAGTTTTAATATCTCATAAACCCATTCATTCAAATATGAAATGAGCTCATTTAGCATGCCAATTCCATCCCCCTTTTAAAAGAGTTTCGTTAGGGTGCCTGGCTGGCTCAGTCGTTAAGTGTCTGCCTTCGGCTCAGGTCATGATCCCGGAGTCCTGGGATCCAGTCCTGGGATCGAGTCCCTGCTCCGCGGGAGGCCTGCTTCTCCCTCTCCCACTCCCCCTGCTTGTGTTCCCTCTCTGGCTGTGTCTCTCTCTGTCAAATAAATAAATAAAATCTTTTTAAAAAAAAAAGTTTCGTTATAGAAAGGCTTTAAGGTTTCTAAAGTGCCTTCAAAGATTACCTATTTAATAAAAAAAAAAAAAAACGCTTTAAGTTTGCTAAGGCAGATATTACCTACCAGGAAGGAAAAAATGTTATTACAGAGCTAGTATTAAAATCCAAGCCTCCATTCTAATTCCATTCTGAAGATCATAGTAAGTTTATAGAATTCAAAAAGTTAAAATATATCCTAATCACTATTCATGACTCTAAATGATTACATGTAGGGGGAAAATAATTTTTAATGGGATTCACAATTTGTGGGGGAAAAAAGCTTTTAATGGGATTCACAATTTGTGTACTTTCAAGTCAATCATTCTTTAGGCATTTTTGAGCAAAACAGACCCCAGTCAGATTCTGCACATTTACTATCTGAAAAGTAAATGCACTCTACTTGAAAACTGCCATGACCTTAAGAAATTACTTCATATTGAATCCTATATTGAAAATAAACAATTTCAGAAGATTATTTTACTATGATTGATTCTCTAAAGCGCAAGTTTATTAAAATGAAGATAGGTGAAAAGTATGAATGTATATTTTTATCTTATAAAAACTGAACAGAGGTTTTTCAAGTCACGTATTTTGAAACTTAAAACTTTTTGTTCAAAATAACTACACATTATAGCAATACTACATCAACAGAATGTCTGCCACTGGGTTAAGCACTTTTTTCACATTTAATACTTGGAATATCCCTAATCATGAACACATTATCAGTATTTTACAGGTAAAGTTAAAAATTTACCTACCACCTTTGCCCAAACTAAACCTTTGTCCACACTGCAGGAAAAAAAAATTAGAAGAAAGTGATTGCAAATATACACATGTATATATAGCATAAGTAGCCAAATAGGCACATTCTTACATAAGCATTATAGTCTCTTACACAGGCAGCTTTACAATTTATAAAATATTTGGACCTATCATTCCTACTGTTGTTTGTCTCCCACAACAGTCCTATTATGGGATTACTATCTCTGCTGTGTGTGAGGGGTTTCAAGGCTCAGAGAGTTAAGTCAGCTTTTGATTCCTTTCCTCATTCTTTTCCACTGCATTATCTTACTTCTCTATAATTAAAAAAACATTGCCCCTGGGCGCCTGGGTGGCTCAGTTGGTTAAGCGACTGCCTTGGGCTCAGGTCTTGATCCTGGAGTCCCGGCATCGAGTCCCGCATCGGGCCCCTGCTCAGCATCTCCCTCTAACCCTCCCCCCTCTCAGGTATTCTCTCATTCTCTCTCTCTCAAAATAAATAAATAAATCTTAAAAAAAAAAAACATTGCCCCCACAATCAGAGTCTTATGCAATAAAAAGAGGAAATGTACTAAAGACCCTTGATAAGCATCCTTCATAAATTACATAGCTCACAAGTTATTAGTTACTGGTTATTTTGACTCTAGTCATAGAAATATAATTTGTATGAATAATTTTCATTAAGCTGGTACATTACCAAGGAATCCCCAGATCCTACTTGTACTGGCCAGAAAACTAAACCCCAAATCAGTCAAAAGTGCATACTATCTCCTTGGGAAAACAAAGTACATATACGTTAGTCTTTCATGACTTAACAGTTGCTTCTAATAGATATCACCTGCCCATAAAACCAACCACCTACAGCTATCTGTCCCACAGTAGATAGGGTGGTTACTTAAGTACACATTTTACAAAAATCTACCTAAGTTTAGCAAATATGTGTACACCTAAACACATGGCCATATGATTACCAATAACTTGAAAAATGATTTGTAAAATAGTTATCTTGGCTTTGCACTTATTTCATACTTCTTAATGTCCTTAACAAGCAAAACTGTACTACTTCATGAATTCTACTTCTTTCTACATCTACCTTCTCCCTTACTTTAAAATTTCCCACTCCACTTAGTGACTTGCTCTATCTTTACTTATTAACCGCCCCAATTTCTCATTAGTATGACTTCAGACATCATTCATTCAACAGTTTTACCGAGACATTTCTAATTGTGTATGTGATAATTTTCAATGAAGAAAGGCTCCTACTCTCCTCCAAGTCCATAGCTCTGAGTGCCTCTGAGTAGTTTGACTGTAGACAAGTTAAAATCACTCCCTCCAATGGGATTCCCTTAAGGGCAGATTTTAAGGGGGGCAAAAAAAAAAAAAGCAAGATGTTTAAAGCGCTTCATAAAATATCAAGGATTATGCTATTGCCATCATTATTTTCAGGATAGTGGGGGTTTTTTGGCTATTCATTTTTAAAGCTATAGAAAAAGCACTCAACCATTGTTTCTATAGGAGGGGTGGTGAGTGATGAAGGAAAGAATGTTAGGGTTTGAAGCCATATGGCCAAGAAAGAATTCTTGAGACATCTTTGGTGCAAAAAGGTGATTTTATTAAAGCACAGGGTCAGGACCCGTGGGCAGAAAGAGCTGCACTGGGGTCAGGAGGAGTAGCCCATTACATACGTTCAAGTTGGGAGGGGGTTAGAGATAGCCTAAGTCTCTAAGGAATTTTGGAAGCAAGGTTTCCAGGACCCTGAGGGGGCTAGCTATTGTTAGGAAAAGATCATTTATTACTGTCTAATAAAACCTGAGTCATGAGACCCTTCAGATGTATATTGGTGGTCCATATGCTTGGGGGATGATTGTCAACAAGTATCTTGGGGGTTTAGAGATAAAGGAAATTTCTAAAGGAATTTTTACATGTTAAAGTGGACTTACAGGATCCTGAGGGTCAGGCTAAGATTGCCTTTTGCCCTTAGCAAAGTATTAACATTGAGGCAGTTGAGTCCCTAGAGGAATATCACTCTGCCTGTTTCAAGGACTTGTCAACGAGCTGTAGGTAGTAAGGAAATTTAATTTCTCTTCTTTCGCTGTTTCCCACATCAGTCAGGAACAGTAAAGGAGAGAAAGAAACTTACATGAGTAATGAATTCACTGGGGGATAGTTCAGTGACTCAATATTCACCTACATCTATCGTCCTTAAGTTAAATAATGCCCCAAAAAGTAACACACCTGGATTTTAAAACACTAAAATGGTCATACAATCAGAATACCATTATACTTTAAAAAAAAAAAGTTATTTCCCTGCAGCCACCCCAGAAAAAAAAACCTCCCTCTATAAAGCAGTAAATCACCATTACAAAAAAGTTTTAACTTCCAATCCCATTCCTTACATTTGTCTCTTAACCGTGAGAGCCTGCCAAGAGGCTCTGCTTACAATTGTGTGTCAAATAGGTCTTCCAATAGAGCATAAACAAATTTTTAAAATGCAACCACGAACTAAACGGACCACTTTATGTATTCAGAGAGGAGCCACTCATCACCACAAAGGAAATACCAGTGTAAAAATCAGCAATTCAGAGGTTGCAGTATTTAGTATAGCTCATGATGAACCTTGTGCAACCACTACCAACAGAGTGTGTTGTCATGCATCAAGAAAACCAATACAATTTTATTCTCTAATGAGTATCAATAAAAGAAGTGATGGAAACCACAAAAAAAAAATGCATCTTGCTAGAGAGTCTCGAAATTGTAAAAATATGCCTTGAACTACAGCATGGAACGAGGTGACAGTCTTCCAGGTACTCTTTAACAACTGCTTAGTATCAGACAGATGGAAAAAGCACAATTCTGGAAAAGGTCTAACAATTTCAAGAAAGTTACTTTCATCTGTGAATATATATATTTTTTTAAGATTTTATTTATTTGACAGAGAGAGACACAGAGAGAGAGGGAACACAAGCGAGGGGGGGCGGGGGGAGTAGGAGAGGGAGAAGGAGGCTTCGCAGCGCGCAGGGAGCCCGATGCAGGGCTCGATCCCTGGACCCTGGGATCACGACCTGAGCTGAAGGCAGACGCTTAACGAATGAGCCACCCAGGTGCCCCTCATCTGTGAATATTTAAAAACTTTACCCTAAAGTTAAAACACACTGGCAAACTAAAATTGAATCCCAAAATAGGTGCACCCAACTTAAAGCCAGGATCTCATTTTAACTCACGGTTTATTTTCCCTGTAATAAATACCTCTTTACTGTATGATAAAGACAGCTCTTTGTTCCCCAAAAAAAGAATTTCCAAGAGATTTAATCATCCTACAAAGCCATTAAAATACAAGAGTACGTAAGTGCTTTACAAAGATCCTACATTCCTAAAGAGCGTAAGCATTTCTCTTAAGAGACACAAAGCACCTTCCTTAGACTAAACTACTAGCGTGGCACCTGACTCACCCCAACTCAAGTTTACTTATCCAGAAAGCAGAGGGAGACAAAGAGTTCCTTATACACTGTCAAAAATAGCCGAGTCCCTACTCATTCACGGCCTGTTGGCTCTGACTTTAAACACAAATCTTAAGAAGTTTTATTTGGATTTTAATGTCGTATTGAGTGACTAGAGAGCAAATGAAAAGGTTTCAGGCAGTCATCTGATAGGTATGGTTATCAAGGGAAGGGATACCTCCAAGAGTGGGGGGGAAAACACAAAAACCTGTGAGTAGCAGAATGTTTAAAAACACACAAAAACCTGTGAGTAGCAGAATGTTTAATAAATGGTGAGCCCTATATATCAACTCAAGAATCACATCTCAATGTACCACAAAATAAAAACGGTGTTCATAACCATGACTAAGTCATAAAGTTATGCTTCTCCTAGTAAGGCAAGTACATAAATCACCTTGAAAATACATCTAAAACAGCTACCTTAAAATATATATAAATAAATAAGTGCAGGAGCGAACACACAACACACACACACCCGTAGGGCCCCAAAGATCTAAATCAATCCATCGGCATTCCAAAACTAATTACTTGAGAATTCCAACCAGAAGATATCTAAGGCAAAACCTCTGGGGTGGGGGGGGGGGGGGTTCTATGTAAACAGTTCTGTCAAGTGCTTTTGTTGGCAAGCAATAAAATAAGCTTTATTTCCTGTTCTTTCTCCCGTATCAAAACTCTAGTCTGTCATCACCTCTGACATATGTTCAGCACATCCAAAGGTTACTATGAATGATGAAATATATTTCACGTAAACTCTTCTATTGAACTTAGTCTTCACGGATAACACCTTATCAAAGTGTTTTACATTTCATCTTACAAAACCTTTATCAGATTGTGGAAAGAGAGGAATCTGAAGGACACAAGTTCACATTTAGTGTAGTTTATAAACTCTTATGTATGCCATGGCCGTACTTACCTAACCGTAAGCTTTTACTATTTATAAGCCTTTGAAAAACTTTATGCCTTAAGTACCATCAAAAATCTCAATCAGGATTTCATGCGTTCAATTCACACCAGAGCGAAAGATCAAATGCTGAACTCCTAAAAATAGGGGTGTTATGAGAGGGACACACAACACTCCGCTGCCAAAGCAAACATGTCTTGGAGGGGGCAGGGGCGCTCCTTGTACACGTACAGTAGCAGCTCACATTCAACAAAACCGGGGAGCGAAGGATCAGGTGACTTCACACCGCAGACACTTCAGTCTGATGGGGCCTTACTATACCGTGAGTGACTAGTAACTGCTCACAACCCTAGTTTAACAACTAAATCTGGACTTGCATCCTAGCCACGCGCAACCCGCGCCAATGGGTTCGGGGGCCGAGGAGCCCCAGAACGCGAGCCCCGGGGCACAGCCCTGGCCTGCGGACTGCGGTTCCCTCCTGGAAGGGTGTCTGGAGAGCTTTCCGACCTGGCAGCGAGGTGTCCGCTCCCCCCGCGCGCTCCGCGTCCTCCTCCTCCGTGGGGGCCCATAAAGCTCTGGCCACCCCTACCTCCCTTTCTGACAGAGGAACAGAGAGCACAGTGCCCGCCAGGAGACAGATCGCCCTGCCGCGTCCGGAGCGCTCCTGCACCCAGCTGCGGCGCCACCGACCTCCCCGCGCCCCAGGTCTGCGGCCCCAACTCAAGGCCGCCCCCTCAGGTCGGGGCGGACGCGGCGGCAGCCACGCGGAGGCAGCCACGCGGCGGGCGGGCGGGCAGGGGGCCGGGCGCAGACGCGCTCGCCGCCCGTTCACCCGACAGCAGCAGGAGCCGCGGCCCCAGGGCCGCCCTTTCAGGCCGCGCGCCGCGGAAGCTCGGCACGCTGCGGGGGCTAGGCCCGGCGGCCGTCAGACGCGGCGGCAGGAGGAGAGCTGAACCAGCAGCGGACGACGACCCCGCCGCCCGCGGCCGGTGCCCGCGGGTACAAGCGGCCCGCGCCCTCTCCCCACCCGGGCCCTGCGGCCTCCGCTCCCCCGGCGCGTACCTAGGAAGGTCGTGGACGAGACGTGGTTAACCCCGGTGCTTGGGTCGCTGGTCCGCCGCGGGCGCCGCAGCTGCGGCGCCTGCCTCCGCGCTGCCTCGTCCCCCTCCGCCATCTTGTACCGATTTAAAATTAACTCCCCACTGACGTCAAACGCCGCCGCCGCTTTATCAACCTCCCGGGAGCCGGCGGGGCGCCCGTGGGTCCTAGCGCCGCCAGTAGCCAGCTCCTCCTTGTCCTCCCCACGCCCTCCCCCGTCCCGCCCATCGGCGCCCTCGCTCCGCCTCCGCTCTGCCAGCCTCCCTGCCCGGCTGCCCGCCTGCCCGCCCGCCCGCCAGTCGCTAGGTTTTCCCGGCCTTCCACTTCTGGAAGGGATTGGGCGGCGCCCCCACCGCTATCGCCTCGCACCGCACCGCTCTGAGCTCAGTACCACACCCCCTTAGCGCTGAGCCGGTCCGTGTAAACGCAGAAGGGATCTCCAGAGAACCAAGTCCCTCCTTCCCAGTTCAGTAACCCAATTCTTTTTACTGCTCTTCTTCATCATCGTTAACTCGTGCCCTGCACTTGAGGTTGCTTTCACACGCCTTTCTCTTTTTTATCCCCCACCTTCTCCACCACAGCTATTTTCCTCCTCCCTGTCTGCCCCCCTCCTAAGCTTTTCCTTTTGATCTTTCCTCGTCCAAGTCCCTAATGTTGCTTCCCCTCCGGAGACCATCCTATGGTTTATTTGCAATAGATCCCATCTGCTTATGAGACCCTCCGCCTATCTTCCTGTCCGTGCACACCCTTTCCTGCTCCTAGTACCTGCAGGGACAAGCCAGAAAGCACTGTCATCAGAAAATGAATTGTAGCAGGTCCTTTACTAACTATGATGAACCTTCTTGTGAGAATCCAGTGATATCCTGTAGAAAGTTCAGGTCACTTTTTAAAAATAAATACCAGCCTGTGGAAACTTCTGTGAAACACGGTCTCTTTTCTTTTGGATTTTTTACCATATCACCAAAGCATTAAAAACTCCTTTTCTTGGTAGAGATAGGTGTCCAGGTGTCCAGATTGCTGTATTGTCCAGGTCTTCTCACAAGTCTAAAAATCACGGCCTTTCATCCTGCATAATCTCTAGAAAAGCACTGGTGTCCTGGAAACTTGCACAGTGCCATTCTATCTGGGTTTTCAGTGGGCTGTCGATTTATTCATCTGTTTTCTGTCTTTATGGAAGGGGATTTGGAGCTCCTCCTGGACTTCCTACTTCCTACTCCCTGCATCCTGGTTCAGTGCCCCTAAGCTTACAGCCATGAGCCTGGCTTGATGATGGATTTCCTTTCATAATCTCCCTATGTGGCATCTATTTAATGTTGCCCACAATCTGCTTTATGCAAGGTATCATCTTGGGCATGAAAGAAGATGCAAAAATGAGTATGTTTGCAGTCAAAGAATAACCTTAGAGTTAACAGTTAACTTAGTACTCAGTGCACCCCATCACGGACCCCCAGGGACCTAAGGCTACACCCTTCCTAGTCTATTGACCTAACTGCTTTCCTTTCCACTATTAGACACTATCTCCTAGGCTGCTACTACAGTGCCCTGAACAGATCCACACAGCTCCTCACTTTAAGGAGTGTAGAGAAGCCAAATGAAAGTGTAGTCAAGAGATTGAGCGTTGTCCCACAGTTGCCCCAAATCTGTGTGTGTTGGAAAGTCCTTTCTTCGTTTTCCCCAGTCAGCTACCCCTCTTCAGTTTTAATCCCAGTGAAACCTCAGTGTCACTTCAGACTTCTCTCTCCTCTCTCCTCCCCTCTGCACCAAACAAGTCTGTGTGAAGTTGGTTCTGACTTCTAAATCTTTGTCCAAGTCACCTCCTCTCCATCCCCTCAACCTCCCTCTTGATTCAGCACCATCATTTCCCACTACCCTGAGGTAACTTTGCTGTGGGCCCTTCTCCTGTGCGTCCTCCACCCAGCCACTGGCTTAAGTTTTCTTCAATGCAGATCGGTTGATGTGATCTCTCTGCTCAGGATAAAATCCAAACTCTTCAGAATAGTTGACAAGGCCTTTCATGATTTGGGTCCTACCTATGTATTGAGCTTCATTTTTCACTACTCTGTCACTCATTCCTCATTTTTTTTCATTTAACAAATGAATTTTGACACTGTCGTGTGTGCCGAACAACAAATAATGAACATGACAGACAAAACTGGTTTACTTAGTTGTTTGTTTTTTCTTTCTACAGCCCACACAGACCCGTCCAGCACAAGAAAGTGAGCTTCAAGGGCTCAAAGATCTATCTTACTCAGGGGTAACTAACTGGCTCAGTGGTAGAGTATGTGACTCTTGACCTTGGGGTCTTGAGTTTAAGCCCCATGTGGAGTGTGGAGATTACTTTAAAAAAATCCTGGTTCTACCGCTGATGCACCTAATGTTTCTAAACGTCCAGGTCTCATTTTTAATAACTAACTATATATAACAAAATTCTTACGGGATCAAATCAGTGTATTTCAGAGCCTTTTCTTGATTGCTAAATAGTTAACATTTATGAAATGTACTTTACATATGTTAAGTCATTTAATCCTTAAAACAATCCTAAGAGGTAAATGCTGTTAATATTCTCATCTTACAGTTAGAACAACTAAAGCGCCAAGAGGTTTAAAACGTGCCTAAGTGGCAGGACTGGCATTTGAAGGCAGGCACTCTGGTTCCAGAGTTTATGTTTGGATCCACTGTGACAGTGTTCAGTTTATACACTGTGAATTCCTGGAGGGCAGAAGCCATAGCTTATCCCTACAGCAGATACTTTGGGATTCTGCCTTCAGTTAGTGTAAATTGTATTAAAAACTATTTCTTCCAAATAAACAACTTTAAACATGTTTAAATCCTATTAATAAATGGGCAAAAGATGTCCACAGACAATTCGTAAAAAAATATGTTATAAAAATGGACCTTAAACATATGAGAAAATATTCAGTTTCACTCAGAATAAAATAAACGCAAATTAAAATAACATTGAGACACCATTTCTCATGCATCAGTTTGGCAAAAATTCAAAAGTTTATGATGACACTGTACTGGCAAAGACATGGGCACTCACACATTGCTTTCTCACTGAGAATGCAAAATGGTACAACCCCTATGGAAAGGAACTTGGCATTGTCCAACAAACTTCATCTGCATTTGCACTTTGACCTGCCTATCACACTTCTGGGCATTAACTCTGAAGGTACAACTCCAGTAATACAAAAAAATACATTTGCACAGGTTATTCACTGCAGCATTATTTGTGGTTGCAAAATATCAGAAACAAGATATCCAAGCATAGGTGATCAGTTAAATAAACTATGATAAATACTCATGATGGGGCAATTTGTATCTGAAAAGAGAGAAGAGAAAGATCCCTATGAACTGGTATGGAATAATTCCCAAGAGATATTCTTAAGTGGAAAAAGCAAACTGCAGAATAGTATATGTAGTATGCTACCTTTTGTGTAAGAGGGAGAAATAAGAAAGCATGCATATATCCACTTACTTATCCAAAAAGAAACTCAGAAAGGTTAAACAGAAAACAACAGTTAGTTCCCTCTAAGAGGGGGAGATGGAGGGCATAAGAAGGAATGCAGAATGGAGTGACACTTTTCTGAGTGTTCTGTTTTACATAGTGTTGACTTTTGAAAACATGGTCTACATGATCAAAACATAAAATTAAATCAGCAAGAACAGGAAGGGGTTACTAAAACTGAAAGTAAACCAAATAAATGATTATAACAGTATCAAAATGAATAGCAGAGCCCCACTGAAGAAGGAAAAAAAGAGCCAACTAATCCAAGTAATTTACAAACATAGAATTGGACTATAAATATTTCTCAGTCTTGGTTGGGATAGGGTGAAAACAGCAAACAAATCCTGAACCTTTTCTAGTAGGCTTGTTTTTGTAGAGGTATGGGCAAAGCAATTTTGAATCTATTTTAGATGTATTATAGATCAGCAAATGTATATATATTTATATGATATATATAATATTGATATATATTATATATGATCAATCTATATAAATATATTGACATAATACATATGCCTATATTAGATATGAGTAAATATATAAATATATTTTAGATGAGTTATAGATGAGTAAATGTGTTGATATTGTTGAGAGGTAGGATTCTCAATGGGGAAGAATGGATATACAAATAATGAAAGGGGAAAAGCAAGGTGGATCCTATGGGATGCACTAAATTAGAGTTATTGATATGGACTGAAGATTTATAAAACATGCATACATATATGTGTGTTTGCAAGTGTAAATATGCATGCCTATGCATATGTACAATGTAAATATGTATATACATGCATATATTTCCTTTTCCTATCCACGAAAAAGACCTATAAGCAAAGACACCCAGGTTGCAACGATCATACCTAGTGCCCAGTCTTGGCCTCTAATACCATTCCCTACTAAAAGGAAGCAGAAGTGCATGGAGAAACCACTGGTTTCAGAGCTGGAGCAGGGGAGGAGTACAAGATGAGCCATGAGCATCATTTTTGTGTCAGAACAAGGGAAATACTCAAAAAAAAAAAAAAAAAGACGGGGCATGTCAAAAAGACACATAAGGGGTTCCCACTGGCCTAATTTGAAACGATTTAAGCACTAAAACAATTAAGGACAACAATGAATTATAGAAAATAAGAATCTATGAGTCTATAACAAATGATAGATTAGATAGGTAAATAGGTAGATGATGGGGGGCAATAGATAGATGAACGGAGGACTCTTGTTAACAGTAGAATGCTGCGGGTCGACTGGTAAATGTAGAGACAGCGCTAGAGTGGAAGAGTCACCAATTTGCAATGCAACCATGATAGCAGAGAGTGGGTCAGACAAGAATCATCAATGGATGCTAAATCTAGGGGCAAAGATTTGATGAGGAGTCAAATATTTGCATGTCTTAAAGTTTCTCTTCACATTTGCTTATTAATTGCAAGAGAAAAATAAAAACCAAAATTAGACAACACTTTGAGTAGGTGATTAAAATTAGCATCACCAAGGGTGCTTGACTGGCTCAGTTGGTAGAGCATGTGGCTCTTGATCCCGGGGTTGTTCAAGTCCCATATCGGGTATAGAGCTTACTTTAAAAAAAAAAAAAATTAACATCACCAAAGAGGAAGCAGATGGACATCATGTGCCTTTAGAGCTGATGCCCGGAGAGAAAAGTGATATTGTCACTTATGCAGTATGCCAGTCTGCAATGAGCCTCACCATGAGGGAACCTAAGACAAAGCTAAAACAAAAAAAACATTGTATTAAAAAAACAAACAAACAAAAGAGGGGATATATTCTTCAAAAGCATCCGTGTCGCAAAAGACAAAGAATGACTGTAAAACTGTTCTAGATTAAAGGAGGCTAAAGAGACATGACAACTAACGAGATCAGATATTGATCTGATCCTAGACTGGATCCTGTACTGGAGGGGATGCTATAAAGGACACTACTGAGTCAATTGGCAAAATGGGAATGTGGATGGTAGATAGAAGTATCACATCAGTATTAAATTTGTAAAAGCATATTCGTATTTATACAAAATACATACAGGAGTATCTTAGAGTAAAGGGCCAGTGTGTATAAAACTTACTCTTAAATGGTTTAGAAACTATTAGAGAAGAAGAAGGCAGAAAAGAAAAAAGCAACAATAAAGCAGATGGGGCAAAATATTAATAATAGTGAGTCTGGATATAGAACATATAGGTGGTCAATGTTTATTCTTATTCTTGAAACCTTTCTGTAATTTTGAAATTATTACCAAAATGGATTGTTTGGGTTTTATAATTGTAAAATATGTAAAATAAAAATTTAAATTGTTCCTTTTAAAGAAAAAACATCATCTCTCTTTGATTGGATCAAACATTGATCAGAACTTACACTTCACGGGACGCCTGGGTGGCTCAGTCGGTTGAGCATCTGCCTTCAGCTCAGGTCATGATCCCAAGATCCTGGGATCAAGCCCTGCATGGGGCTCCTTGCTCAGCAGGGAGACTACTTTTCCCTCCACCTGCCGCTCTTCCTGTTTGTGCTCTCTCTCTCTCTTTCTGACAAATAAATAAATAAAATCTTTTTTAAAAATTTTAAAGAAACTTACACTTCGTGTATCACTGTGCTATTATTAAAAATAATCGCCACTGACAACTCAGCAGTAGGAGGACATTTTTATGTCAAGCTGGAAAAAAAAAAATAGATTACAACTATGTAAAGATATGTGTGGACATAGAAAAAACTGGAAGGAGGTATGTTAAAAACTGGTAGGATGATATGGGGATTATATCTATTCTCTATTTTACAAATTTTTAGTAGTCCTACAAAATTGCCCATAATATTTTTAAAAATTACTTTGCAAGTGGCTCATTTGGGCTTCTAACAAATTTCTGTGGTGGAGGATAGAAGAGACCTTAATTTCAGGAGGAAGGATTTAAGTTGGACATTCTAATATCTATGACTTCCTTCCTGGAAGAAATTTTAGAAAATATTGGCACAAGTCAGCAATAATAGAAAAATTTTAAACAGAATAACTAATGACCCGAAGTTTCTCAAAGTCCATTTCTGATATAGAGTTTGTTCCTTTTATATAGAATACTGCTAAAATACCTTGTGATATTCTTCACAGTTTATTCTCTATCTCTAGAACAGAAGAAAAACTCTCAGCATATTCTCCAACCACACAGTCTGGATTTCCCAGCTGATTCTGCTTTCATACATAATCACCTATTCTGTATGAAATCGTGCATTCAGATGTTTAGTTGTGAATATGCCATCACTATCCTTTTAGGGGAATTGAAGAACTTTCTTCCCCATTTCCTCTACCCCTCTTAATAATTACTTGCTCCTGGGCACCTGGGTGGCTCAGTTGCTTAAGCGACTGCCTTCAGCTCAGGTCATGATCCTGGAGTCCCTGGATCAGGTCCGGAGCCCGCTTCTCCCTCTGACCCTCCCCTCTCTCATGTGGCCTCTCTCTCTCTCTCTCATTCTCTCTCTTTCAAATGAATGAATAAATAAATCTTTAAAAAAAAATAATTACTTGCTCCCTTTTCCTTTCTTCGCACAGAACCTCTAGAAGTTGCTTGACTTCCCTGAAAAGTCAGAAAGGAAGAATAAAGCTGATTTACAGAAAAGCCACAGACTCAATCCAAATATTTAACCTGAATCAAGAGTTTGTTCCAATTGTCACACAAAACTAAGGGAATAACCATTTCCGTGTTCTTGGCAATATTCTTTGAGTAACTGAGGTTGTCCAAAGGTTCTAATTCCGGTTCTAGGACCTGAACCGCCACCGCAATCCAAAGAATGATAAACCTTTCCCCCATTTCATATTAATGGCAGGATCTTTATCAACTTGTCAGCTGAATCCTCCTTATGTCTGAGAGACATGCAGTTTGAAAGTCCGCTTTGTCAGGACATTGTCTATTTTATTATTGGCCTGAAGAATGTAATATTTAAAAAAGAAGATGAAAAGAAAGGAAAAAGAAAAAAGCTCTAAAAGGATTATTCCACAAAGATTTAAACATTGTCATTTACTCACTAAAAAATTGCCAAGACACATGGAAATAAACAGTTTATACACAGGACAGCATAGACCATTTGCTAAACTGAAGTTCATATAGTCAACCAAAAAGCTACTGAAGTACTAACTGACCTGTAAGTTTACCTGAGAAGTCATTTCACTCTCTACTGGTTAATGTAGGTATTCTTTCAGAAGATTCAAAATATAATGTAATAGAGCCCTTATGGTTTTCCCTCACTTCAATTCTAAGGAATCCAATTCTATCTGTCAGTCTGGTTTCCCATGTCTTTTCCTTCCCTTTCTTTCAACAGACGTTTCTCTTTTTGGTGTTCTGTGCATGTTGCCCCCTTCCTCCATACTCCCTCCAGTCTGTGGTTCCTATACCTGAAACAAGATGGGCCAAATCCTTAGAAAGAAAGAAAGAAAGAAAGAAAGAAAGAAAGAAAGAAAGAAAGAAAGAAAGAAAGAAAGAAAGAAAGAAAGAAAGAAAAAAGCCTTCTCGGAGAGAAAAGGCAGTGATTCCTAGAGAAAACCTTCCACTCTCCTATCTCAGGGATTCTTGCTGAGTTTTCCATGAAAGGAAAGTACAAGGTACCAAGAGTATGCGAACTGACTGAGGACGGACCCTACGATCTTTTTAACCTTCATGGAAATGGTCTAAAATGGAAAGAATGGCCTCCCAGTAAGAAGTAGAGATTTGGATATTCACTATGGGAAACTCTTCCCTTGGTTTAGGGGACACCAGATGGATGGGGCAGGGTTAGGGTAGGGGACCTGGTTAACAAATATAAAGTAGTGACTACACTAGAAAAGGTGTTGGATATGGCTGAGGCTAAAATGAGATGATTTATTCTCTGAGAATAAAAAAGTTGTCTGTGTTAGGAGCAAACTGGAGACCTTGTTGCATTTTCAGTGTTGTGTTTTCTAGAAGTATAGTTTAAGCTACCCCATGCTTACAAACTCCTGCTCCTTCATGCGAAGATGTGCGCTTTCTTGTGCAAGAGTCGTTGACAGAAGATGAACGCACCATTTCCCTGAGACCACGTAGAATTCTGCGTACCGGCAGAGGTGCTTCAGGGCCCAGTTGACAAAAAGAAGAACAAGGCTGGAGAACTGGCGTGGGGTCTGGCAGCATCGGGAGCATTGGGAACCAGTGAGCTTGACCCAATTGCTGGCATCCCTTGGTGGACTCTGCAGGCTCGGTGGTAGTTAGTGCCACTGATTAATCCCAGAAGTTGCACGGTGACTGTGGCTGGCAAACTGCTTTGCCACCCAGGGGGCTTTCTTTGAGATTAAACATCCTGAGGGAGAGGCCAGAGAGGAGTTTTTTTTTGCAGGAAAAGAGAGAAACCAGAGTAGATGTGAACAAGAATAGAGATTCTGGGTTACTGAATGGCAGGGAGACCTTACTTATATCCAAAGCTGATGAGCCAGAGTGGTTTCGTTATATTCTCTAAGGGAGATCAAACCCAAAACATCAAGGTTCCTTGAGGCTGGTACTTGCAGGGGCCTGGACATGAGTGCATGCTTCTCCAGCACAACCATGTTTGTCTCGTCCTGAGAATTGTTGGCATCTAGAAAAGCAGTTGCTCTATATGGAACACTGTGGACAGATGAGTTTCCCCCTGGGCTTGCTGCTTAATCGTAGGTGTCTATTTTTCTCTAGAGCAAGAGGGAAATGACGACCCTTCCAACCCACATTGAACCTGAGAGAGAACGACTTGAACTGGAATACGTTAGCATCGGTGTGGCTTAGTGAAAAAGAACGCCAACTTTGGAGTTCAGACCCCAGCTCTGCGGCTTGGTGTTGTAACCTTGAGGAAGTTAATTCACCTCTCTGACCCTCAGTTTCCTCTGCTGTAACATAAAGGTCTCTTCCTAGCGTGTTCGTCATGATGATTATGGATAATGTAGATCAAGTATTTAGCCCAGTGGCTGGCACATGGTACTAAGTGATAGCCATCATGATTATTGCTCCACTGAAGTAGCTCCTTTGAATCCAGGAATAGACTGAAAAGCAAAAATATAATTAATAATAATATCTATTCATAATTTCATTTAATCTACAAAATACCTCAATGAGACAAGTATTATTGGCATCATCAGCCTTTGACAGAAGAAACCCGGGTTTTAAAAGGTCACATAATTTGTTCAAAGCCACATGACGAGTAAGTTGAAGAGCTGAAGGTTTAAATGCAGCTCTGTTTGCTTCCAGAGCCTGTGTTCTTAACCATGTATCTCCAGATTACACACTGGTCTTAAGGCTAGGCACTGAAAACTCTGTCATCATAAGCCATTTCTATAGACCACTAAGTAGCTAGAAGCAGCTTCTGGATGTCCAGGAGACTGTTTCAGGTAGCTGGAGTAGAGGTAGACACCCCTCAAAGTCCAGGACAAGGGTGCCCATGAGCATTCTGACAAGCACTCTCCTAAATGCAACAAGAGCATCTACTTGAGTGACTGACTTTTATAGAATTCATAGGTGTCTTGCTGTCACTAAAGTAAGTCAGCAGTAGGAGCAACAAAAATCCAAATCTGTGAACTGGACTTGCTTGAGACTACTTGGAAAAGTAGACAGAGCCCAGTTTTTAAGTGAAGATCAGCGTACAAAAGGAAAGAACACTGTCCGGAACTCTTTAGGAATGATTATCATATTCTACCACATTTTTTCAAAAATAGTAACAACGAAGTGGATGTAGCCATCACGACACAGAAAATGGGCTTGTGGCTTGAAAGAAACACTACTGTGTGCTTTCTGTTCCTTTGAGAACAGGGCAGACAATGATATCGTCTCTAAGGAGCCTGTCCGGGTACACCTAATATCCTCCCCATCACGCCCAGATTTCAGGAATGCCTTTGAAGTCAGTGCGAAATCCAGGCATCTCAGAAGGATTGCATATTTTAGCTGCTTTTAAGATGAGGACAATATCTACAGCGACCTATTACAATCAACATATTTTATTTGTAACTGGAAAGCAGCCAGATCTTTTCTAACTCACACCCAAGCTTAATTCCAAGCTCCCAAATCTGACTGGCTAGTTGGCAGGCAGAACACTCCACCTTGACAATGCCCTTAGAATTGATTGTCCTTGTTGTAACCTATTTAATCCTTCTAGAGTAGTTTCATCGTTATATTTTGACAGTTAGATCTGCACCTTACCTCAAACACCTCCCCAAGCCCCACGCCACTTCTCCCCTCCCTCATATTCTCAGGGTCTGTCTTCAAGTACAAGTGCTCAGAAAGTGAACTCCCTCTTTCTATTTCCCATAACCGTTCTTTGCTCGAGCTGAGATGTCAGCAGGTAATGCCACCACCACCTGATCCGCCCAGCAAATATTTATCTTTCAAGCTTGTCCTGATCACCCTCCCAGAAGGTGAGCTATCATAAAACATAATGAAATGATTGTTGTTGTAAGGCATTATGTTTGGGGGCAATTTGTTATACAGCAATAGATAACCAGAATGCCTACGTATGGTATGATACCAACGCACAAAAATATCTATGTGCCAAAACAATAAACAAGTACGTAGCAACAATAAACACTGAATTCAGGATGGTGGTAATCACTCCAGTAAAGTCACTTGTTTGCCTCTACTGTAGAACAGTGGATCTTAATTTTTTGTTGTTGTCATCTTGTTTTATTTAACAGTGATATGAATGTTAAATGGCACTCACTTGCAGGACATGTTCCCACAGGCGTGCCCAAATATCCACTGTGGTCATTGTAAATTAGACTGTTGGTAATGCAGCACCCATCAGGAGCAGATCCAGGATTTGTGGGGCCTAAAGCATCCACAAATTTGGGGAACCTCTTTCAGAAAAAAAAAAAAATTCTGAACCAAAATTAGATGCAAAAGTAAATACTTATTTAGAATGAGAAATCACAAATTTTATAAAGCTAACACATACCACAAACATACAGAAAAATAATGTTTTTATTAATTCACTTTATGACATACCTTTCTTTTTTTTTTAAGATTTTATTTATTTATTTGACACAGAGAGACATAGCGAGAGAGGGAACACAAGCAGGGGGAGCGGGAGAGGGAGAAGCAGGCTTCCCGCAGAGCAGGGAGCCCCATGCGGGGCTCGATCCCAGGACGCTGGGATCATGACCTGAGCCAAAGGCAGACGTTTAACGACTGAGCCACCCAGGTGCCCCTATGACATATCTTTCTAAAACTATTTTTCTGAAGTTTTGGCTGTTCAGTCTTCGATTGGCTCTTCACAGTATACCAATCTGGGGATATCATTTTCTGAAAAGAAAATGGAAAGACAAATTAGTTTTTCTTCTAGCATAGTTAATAAAGTTCTTATTTATTGAGTTTTTAAAGGTCTCTGTCAGCTTTTAACATTTTCTTATTGATGTCATGTGAATTTTGAGGATTACTGTCAAATTTGGGGAGATCCCTAGCAGGTCTTTTGGGCAGGAGTGTCAGATTTCAGGGCATATCAAGTTATCTTTTCAGTGACTGATCTCAAATACTCTGACTTGAAATGCATGCAGCATTTATAATTGCATATGCTGCATTTTGCAGTAGATTCTTTTTTTTTAAGATTTTATTTATTTATTTGACAGAGAGAGACACAGCGAGAGAGGGAATACAAGCAGTGGGAGTGGGAGAGGGAGAAGCAGGCTTCCCGCCGAGCAGGGAGCCCTATGCGGGGCTCAATCCCAGGACCTGGAATCATGACCTGAGGGGAAGGCAGACGCCCAACGACTGAGACACCCAGGCGCCCCTGCAGTAGATTCTTGACGGGAGAGAACTTCTGTTTCTTTCCTTTTTTTTCTTTTTGGTGGGGGAGTGGCAGAGGGAGAGAGAATCTCAAGCAGGCTCCATGCCCAGTGCGGAGCCCAATGCGGGGCTCCAGCTCACAACCCTGAGGTCATGACCTGAGCAGAAACCAAGAGTCAGACGCCCAACCGACTAAGCTAGCCAGGTGCCCCAAGAGAAATTCCATTTCTAATCATTACTGATGGGGTCAAAATCTTCTTTTTGCAATTGTACCCATCTAGTGATTGGAAGGATTTCCCCTAGACTACATTTTTTCCATACTTCCCAAACATTATTTTCCTTCGACTCTCCTACTGTTGGAGCTTTTTTTTTTTTTTTAACATATCACCTTTGAGTCTAAGAACAAGGACCAGAGAGACAAAGGGTACTATGTTCCGGTTTGCTCCTTTAGGGCCTGAATTCAGGAAACTGAAGTTTAAGAGACTGAAGGGATTACAGGAAGCCACGGAGGTTTTGGCCCCTCCCCTGTTTGGAACTTGGGGAGGGAACAGCTGCAGAGTGGCTTGCTTCTTTAAGAAATACTGCTGTAGATTAAAAATAGTGGTGCATAGGGGTTAGGTGGCTATGGGCCTTGGTTATCCCTCTGAGCTTCCCTTGGCTGAGACCTGGTTGTCGCCATATATTCCATGAAGGACTGGGAAGGCAGCTGAGTTGGGAACCAGAGGGCATGCCTGTGAGTACAGTGTTCAGCCTAAACCAGGAATCAGATGAAGGTTGTAGGTGCAACTCAGACAGGTATGTCACACCAAGGTGACCTGAATCAGCAAAAAAGAGCACTGGGTCCTGGACGCACCAAGAACAAAGTCCAGGCAGGTCAACTCCAATGGCAGAGTCAAGTGCAAGATGCCCCCGGGACCAGACTAGCCAAATGGACTCACAGCAGAGCCCAGCAACACCCCACACAAGAGCACTAGGACACAGACATGTATCCCAGGCCCCCTGCCCTTGCCAGATGGCCACCTGAGTAAGCTTTTCACTCTGTCTGCCACCCTGTTCCTTTAGCTATTGTTCTAGGAGGGAGTAGAAACAATGGAACCTAAGATACCAGAGTCAGATTTTCAAATCACAGGGGAAGATCCCTGGAATCCTCCACCAAGACTTATTAACAATATCTATCAGGTTCTTATATATGTCTGGTAATTCATGTTGCCATAATAATATATTTATATCACTTTTTTTCAGTTAAGCTTCACAATATCTCTAAAACAGAGGTACTACTACTATACCCATTTTACACTAAGAAGCCTGAAGCCAAGAGAAATTAAACTTTTAATTTGCCCAGAGCTACCCAGTTTATAAGATAGTGGAGCAGGGCTTTGAACTCACAGGTAGAATTCGGGAGTGCACACTTGGAACTGCTGAGTTCTGCTTACCTGTAGCAGCTTGAGGACTCTAGGTGTATAATACTAAAAGCTCCTTGGGGTTGGCCTGACTATCCCCCACCATGAGTCCCTTCCTTGTCACTGCGTGACATCAGTGGCAGATCTCAGAAGATAAAGTGATTGCTGCTCCAGTATATGTAGTGTGGTTCGCTTCTCAAATGCTTCAGGGGAGAGTCACCTGTTGCTGGAGAAGCGCCGCGTCAGCCATTACTACACTAGGCCACCCTCGCAGAGACCAAGTATGCCCTGATCTTGTACCCATGCTCATGCCCATGTTCTCTGCTCCCTCCCAGAAGCCTCTGGGGCATCTTAAAGGTATGCTCACTCCCAGCACAACATATTTTGATCCATGGAAATTCATCCTTAGAAGTAATCACACTTGCTACAGATAATCCAGAAACTGGAGAACTGTGGGCTCCAGATTGCAATTCTGAGTCTGTGACAGGATCGCTTGAAAATGTATTTATCCATCATGCACCACATTTCCATAAAACGGAAGGGGGTGCAACATACTACTATCACTTCTAGGCTGGTTGGTTGGCTTCCTCTTGCGCAAGTATTCATGCTCAATTGTACTTCTCTGCCCAGCTGCGCCATCTCCTCCAGCACCCCTCCCATCAGCATCTACTTTCCTCCGAGTTTTTGAGGACAAAGCCATCTCCTTGCTGGTGCTGGCAGTGCCCATGGAGAGAGCTAGGATCCGTGCCAAGCATGCAGACTGCTGATGCTCCTGGAGCCTCTGGTCCAGTGGGCACCGCAGCTGAGAAGATCCCATACAGAGGTGGTGAGATCAACCTCCGACCAGCCCTGCCATGCTTTGTTCCAAGCAGTTCTGCTCGTACCTGAAGATTCTCGAAGATGTTGCAGTTTCTTCCTCTCACCTCTTGCTGGGAATGCCTCAAAGTCTCATGAAGTCAGTTCCTCTGTTTCTGGTCTCTCCTCTCTAACCAATGGTCTGCAGCACCTTCTAGATGTTGTGCCTCTGCTCTGCCACTCACTTCTCAGGCCCAACTCCTCACTAATCTTACTTGTCCTCCCTGCAAGGGCAGTGGATATTTGACCAACCCAGCACAAAACAATGCACATTGGTGATAAAAATGGGTGCAAAGCCAAAAGGGACTTGAAGGAAAAATATTGTCTTCACTAGCTGTATTTTGGCCTCACTCAGGAAGACAAAATTGCCCTATAACAGTTGTTAAAAAATACTTAGGAATTTCAGCATGGGTTAAATATTTTCCTCCTGTTCTTATTTTAAGTATGTAAAACCAAAAATGTGCATATCCATCTGGAAAACAGCATTTTTATATTTTAGTCATGGGTATATTTAAATCTGAAGGTCAAGACCAGCAACACCCTACATTCCAAATTGGAACTCTGTCCTCACATACATTCATGTTTTCTTTTTTTTTTTAAGACTTTATTTATTTATTTATTTGACACAGAGAGGACACAGCCAGAGAGGGAACACAAGCAGGGGGACTGGGAGAGGGAGAAGCAAGCTTCCTGCAGAGCAGGGAGCCCAATGTAGGGCTCGATCCCCGGATGCTGGGATCATGACCTGAGCCAAAGGCAGACGCTTAACGACTGAGCCACCCAGGTGCCCCACATTCATGTTTTCTTTTCCTGAATGATGGTGAGTGACAGGATTTGTCAAATGCAATGAAGAAACACTAGGGGAAGTTCATCATGAGGGTAGGTAGGGGACTTGTTCTTGACAAGATAAGCGGGTTATGTCTCACCATAAATGTTGTAGTTGTATAGAAGGACACAAAATCTTTCAGTCTAATACCTTAACAAGGAAAACTATTTTCAGAGCAATTTTAACATCTTTCATCATGCTTATGTGAGAACCAAGGCACTAGTGGCCATTCTGGGGTTGAGGCTAAACATTATGCACAGATTAAGACATGGCAGCTTCCCAAAATTAAGACAGGAGAGCTCTAGGAAACCGCTGAAATTCCAGGTGTACACATAGATGCTCCAGGACGGCTGGAAGGAAAATAACAGGTCTCTGGTGGGGGACAAAAAAAAGAAAAAAGGAAAAGAGATATTTGGGGGTAAAAGAGCTAGTTGTGAGCAGTCGAGAAAGGGCAGAAGAAGCTAAGAGGAAGTTCAATTTAGGAAGGTAAGAAAAGGCTAACAAGCAAAGAAGTGCCCTTTGTGGGTCAGAAAGGAGGAAAGAGAAATTCAGCAACAAAAATTCAGGAACCCCAAAAAAGAGAATAAATGAATGTATTAGGATCACATGTGATTCCAGGGAATCTGCATCTGCTCACCAAAAGATGGTGCTCCCAAATCCCACAGCCAGAAAATGAAGAATAGGATGACCTTGGTTTCTATTCTATTTTCCCCAGCATCTGCTAAAGCAATCTGGCCAGCTATTCCCTCTTGGGTGGCAGGGAAGGGGAGAAGCATACAGACAACAAAGGTGGGAGGGAAATATAAAGGACAGTAGCATCAAGTATTTCTGTAGAGGAGAGACTTGGGAGTGCTGCTGGGGAAACACCCTGAGAGGAGTGTGGGCTCTGTAGTGACAGAGGCAGGGATCTAGTAGACTGTGTCTCAGGGGGTCTACACTAGGCTTGTAGATAGTGATCACAACCCAAAGGCAACTTTCTAGGCTCAATAGATCCTTTGAAAATTAGATCATTTGTAGTTCAATGAATATGAGTATTTTAAATCTAAGACTGTGCCTGGCTCCCCAGGTAGCATACCTGGGGTATATACAGTATTAGGATATGGTATTGGGCACAAGCTACCAATCCACCAGAGGTTTCCAAGATAGCTCTTCTCTCCTGCCAGTGAGAGCTCTGATCACATCTGCAAGTCTTTAGCAGGTTCCTCCAACATAGACTGGAGCATAAAGGGCAACATTTATTTTTTATTTTTTATTTTTTTTAAAGATTTTAAGTAATGTGTTTATTTGTCAGAGACAGAGAGACAGAGAGAGAACAAGCAGGGGGAACGGTAGGTAGAGGGAGAAGAAGGCTCCCTGCTGAGCAAAGAGCCCGATGTGGGACTCGATCCCAGGACCCTGGGATCATGAACTGAGCCAAAGGCAGACGCTTAACCGACAGAGCCACCCAGGTGTCCCAAAGGGCAATAAACTCATAGGCAGCCTCTAGTAAACTCTTTTTTTTGAGGACACAATCTAATCTTTAAGGGAAAGCTAGGCTATTTCATTACTCCAAGTGGAATAATAACAGATAATACATTAGGATGCTTTAAGCTGAAAATAACAGAAACCCCAACCAGGAACATCAGAAACAAAAAGGAGAATGTAGTATCTCATGTAACAGTAAGTTCAAAGGTAAAATCATTTCAGGGTTGATAAGCTCACTGTTCAATGACATCATTAAGACATCTGGTTGCAATGTGTTTTCCAACTTTCTACTTCTCCTTCCTCTGCTCTTCCTTCCTCCAACCAAAACCTTGACCCTTGTCCTCACATTTATCCTCTACAGTTGCAAACTGGCTGCCAAAGTTGTAAGTGCTCCATAGAGATGCAACAGCGTGAACAAAAGAGCGTCTATTTCTTGCCTTGAATCTCTTTTATTCAGAGGGAATTTTACGTTTTAATTTAGTTTTTTAAATTTTAATTTAATTTTAAGCTTTCTTTAAACTTTCTTGCAATCTCACTGCTCAAAATTGCTACTCATGCCAATTCCTAAACTAAACTTTGACAAGGAAAATGGCCTTGCTGTGATTGGTTCGATGTAATCAAGATCCACCCTGCTTTGGGTTGAAATCAGCTTTCCCTGAAGGACATAAGTTGCCTGATATCAGAACAAATTGAGATATTGTTAGTCAGGAAGAAGGGAGGAATGGCTGATGGAGAGGCCGCCATATTGTTTGTCTTAGAGAGGAACATGATTTCCAAACATACCCTGACCTACCAGCTGCTGCTCCTGTTCCAACAATCCGCTTGACACAAGGATAAGGACTCTTCCACCCTCCACCCCCAAATTTGGGCATAACTGAAGTAATGAAGGCCCTTCACAAACAGGCTAGGAGCAAGCCTGAAAGCCCTGAGACCCAGTCAAGAATTCTACAAGTACCAAAAAAATTAATGTGAGTCATAGGCAGCTTATGTTGAAACATAACACCAATTGAGAAGCATAAGTTGTACCACTGACGGTGATAAAGGACCTTCCAATAATCAGTAAGTACCAGTTAGATGTTGTTCCTGTTCATCCCTTGACCTGGGTTGTTTAATAGAGGTCCTGGGTTTCTATGAGGGCTTACTGCATAGTTGAAAATCCTGTTTATCTTATTGTCACACATATCCTTATAACATAGTCTCCCATAAGTTAAAGTAACTTTAATAAGTTGGATTTTTCTCTGCAGAAAGTCACTTTAACCTGGAGGCCCAGGGTTGGGAGCCAAATGAGGACCTACAGATTTGTTCTATTTTATCCTCACATAGTTAGCCTATAAAGTGGTTTTTAAAATTTCTAAATTAATTACAAACATTTAACAATCAAGAAATCACATCTTTAAAAATCTGGATTTCTGGATTTTTCTCAAAAAAATCAGATCTGACCATGGGGTCACACGGTGACTATTGTCTGAAGCTGAATTGTGATCCCTCTTTGGAAGGGAAGTAGATTCTCCAGCTTGCTACAGACCCCATTTCATATTCATCTGCCTGTTTGATCCATCCCAAGTTTATGGCCCCTGGCTACCTAATCAAAACTACACATGGACTTGCCTAATGTGCCTGAATTTGATAAGTCATAGCCAGTTCAATCTGAGATGGAAAAGCAAATGCATATATGAAGGAAGAGACATACATGTATTACACACACAATAGGAGACATATGATCTCTGAGAAGGGCTGAGCCATGAGGCCCATCCCCCACGGAGAAACATTCTGAAACTCACAGCCCTCCTGCCTCTCCCCACAAATCTTGGGAAGCTGGCCAGTCCTGATAGGAGAGAAAGAGGAAAGAATCAAACATACTATTGTGTTCTGGTCTAGTCTACAGCAATCACCGTGTCGGGGGAGGCCCCAGAGCACTAGATCTGATTACCTACTGATCATGATTTCAGCTTGTAGAACAAGCCTGTTCCCATTAGTGACTGTATACAATTACTAACTGATATGCTTTTGGGATCTTACCACAATATTCTTTTCAGGGATTTCTCATTTCTTCCACCATCCCCTACACACAGACACACAGACGCATACACAGGTATGCGTGCACACACACACATACACACACACACACACATGTGCTTACCTTGATAGATCTGATAGCAGGTGGCCCAAAGGGACTCTGAAAACTGGCTTTGTTTTGTCAGCATTCTATACATGTTTCTCAAGGTCTATTTTCTTCCTTCTTTAATCCCCACTTAATGACCACATCCGTTACAACCTATCTTCCTTGCTAAATGTCAGAGTCCAAAACTGGAGGGCCAGGGATGGGAATGGAGGGATAGTTCTACCAATCATTTTCAGTAAGTGCCTAATTCCAAACTAAATCAGAACGGTAAAAATGTACTAACTTAACGTCTCAGGATCTCAGTCCAGAAATAGCCAACATTCAGTATGAACAAAAATGTGCATAGCATGATACAAGGCTGCATGTTGAAATGGACAATTGAGTACAGATTCTTTAGCTGATGAGATGACAGAAATAGTTCTTAAAAATTAGGACAGATAAAAAAAAAATCAGCAAAACAGGGAACTAAGTATCATAGAGATTACTGTGGCCTTTGGAGAAATTTCTATCAAACTGGTTGCAGCTACAGGGAAATTAGGCTAGTGTAATAAGACCAGACATTTTGAGTCCAAAGCACCCCTTCAAGCACGGAAGGACACAAACAATGCTTCCTCCTGAAAACGCAGGGTAAGACAGTCTTCTGTCTGTTCTACTTTCTGGTGGCCTAAGGTACCTGCCTCAGGAAAATCCTGTTGTAAACAGAAGGGCTCATTCTACCTAAAGAGTTTTAAAAACACCTGGAATGTAAGCTCTGGTAGAACATCAAGGAATTGGACATTTTCTAGAACTCCTCTCTGATCCTTTCATCACCCTAGGAAGTGCCTGAAAATAGTAATTAGGCAAGGAACTGGGAACAGAGAGATACTGCATAGACTTTGGTGGGTTTGCCTCCATTATTCAGTTCAGCCAAATTCAATCAGAACTACTCTGTGCCCAGCACTGTGCTAAGGGCTACAACAAATGTGAAAGAAGTTTATGACAAAGCCCTTGACTTCAAGAAGCTTGCCATCTTGTTGGGTAGGCTGAAGCTATACGTACGAAGGAATTAGAGAGCAACATGAGAATATAACTGAGCATCAAAATTGATCTAATCTTTACCTAATCTCGGGTTTCTTAGGTACCATTCCACAAATACATTTGTTAAATTATAACTAATTTAATTTGGTATAATTTAATAAATTAAAATCCATCATTGGTCGCACTCCAGCACAGCTAAAACCAGGAGATAGATAATGTCAAGTGTTGAAAAGAATGTAAAGCGACTGGGCCTGTCATACATCAATGATGGAAGAAGAAATTGCTAAAACCACTTTGGAAAATTCTTTGGCAGTATCTGTAAATATAGTATATCCTATGATCCAGAAATTTTACTCCTGGATTTACACCCAACTGAAATCCACATATATTTTCACCAAAAGACATATATAAAAATGGTCATAGCTGCACTATTCATAATATTCCCCAAACTGGAAACAACCCAAATGGCCATCAGTAGCAGAATAGATATGTAGCATACTCAGGCAATAAGCTACTAAAGAGCCATGGGAATAAACAAACCATAACTATACCCAACAATATGGATGAGTCTTACCAACGCAATGTGGAGCAGAAAAAGCCAGACCAAAAAAAACAAAACAAAACAAAACAAAAGGACAACTACATACAATAGGATTCTATTTGTATGAAGTTCAAAAGCAGATAAAACTAATCTATTGTGGTAGAACTCAAGATAGTGGTTTCCTTTGTTCAGGAAGGGTGGTTATTGGAAGCCAGGCAAAAGGAGGACTCTGGGGGGCTGATCATGATTTATTTCTTGATCTGGGAGGTGATCACATGAGTGTTCACTTTGTGCAAATTCACTGAGCTCTGTGATTTGCACACATTTCTACATAGTTTGTCAATAAAAAACCCATACAAGGGTCACATCGAGTATTTTAAACGCATAAACATTTTCTAAAGATCTCTACTAATGGAGAATTGAAGCCCAGAAGAGTTTTAGAAATTGACTTCCAGCAGTCTGACTGGGACCAGGAATTTCAAGTTTCTGAACTCCCTGTTCTGTTACTGATTCTCTAGACAATTTTAGAAAAACATTACTTGTCATACCTCTCTTTTTAAAAATAGCAAGTTTGGCTTTCATTCTTCAATCACCAGCTAATGGGTTTGCCTTTAAGGGTAAAATATGTGTAATTGCCCAGTAGTTGATGCTTTCGACATTAAATCAAAATGAAAATTCAAGTCCCTTTCAATTTTCATGATAGGTAACAAAATTCTGCTGCACATAGGGAATGGGTTGTTATTGTCCAAAGGAAATCATTATCATTCTCATTCTCTGCTCAGCCCACAGGTGAAGCTTAGACTGTCTGCCATAAATCTTTATGTGGAAGCCAAGGTCTCAGAGGGACGGGAACAGGTGCTTTCTCAATCCTTATGTGGATGGATTCCCTTGCTCTGAGGAACAGGAGAAGAAACAAGTCTTAGCAAAATATGAGCCAAAATGAAAAGAGAGTTGGTCTGGGTGGAAGGGGACCTGGGGCTGTCACTTATTAGCTGGAAAATTCTAACAAGTCATTCCACCCCTCTAAATTTCAATTACCTCGTGTTTAAGATGAGATAACAATCCCTCTCCTACTTACGTCATCAGGTTGCTTTGAGGTAAAAGTGAGACAACGTATGTAAAAGTTTTTTGGAAACTAGAAAGTGCTACCCAAATGCAAAGGATGATAATTGTGTAAGAGTGCTGTCAGTAAACTCTGTTGTTTTAAAGTTAAATGTCCAGGGGCTGAGGATAGAGCACAGTGAGCGAGACAAACGAGGCCCCAGCGCTCAAGCAGCTTATGTGGTAAGGAGACATTTTTATAGATAGTAAAAGGCCAAATGAAAAATAAGATGACTTTGACGGTCAATAATATTGTCCTAATGTGGTACGGTGACAGATGGCGACTACACTTACCATGGTGAGCATTGAGTGATGTATAGTACACATATAGTAATGTATTGTGGAATCACTATGTTGCACACCTGAAACCAATAGTAAGTAAATAAGTGAGCTTGGTTGGTTAAAAAGTGCTATGAAGAAAAGAAAGCAAAGCAGTGCAATAGAGAGTGACTAGGAGGTTTCATTAGGTTGGACGACCAGGGACAGCCTCCCTGAAAGGGGGCCAATGAAGCTGTGTCCCGAAAGTGAAGAGGAGGCTCTGGGGGCAGAGGGGACCCAGATGGGCCAAGGCAAGGGTGCTGAGATGGGAGGGAGCTTCACATGTGTGAGAAGAGACAGAGAGCCCCTGTGGCTAGAGCAGGGAAAGAGAGGAGAGGTGGCCTGAAAGGTAGTTGGGGGCCCGAGCCCAGAAGACATCATGGATTGTGCTAGAAGCTGGTCACTTAGGGAAAGGGTGCAGGTAGAAAAGAGGGCACAGGACCAAGACTCGTGTATAGCAGAGGAAGACCTGGCAGCAAAAGACTTTTCTCCCAGGGAACTAGCTGTGAAATCATAAAATCTTGCCTTACTTCTGACTTGCAGTATTTCAGATAAACACCACTCAGGTTCCAGAGATGGATTCACTTTGAGGCTGGTGAAGGGTAAATTTCACAGTGCCCCACTTGTACAAGACTCTTCCAAGACCCTGGGAGGCACTCCAGCATTCTTGTAATCCAATTTGGTATTCTTTTTCTTTAAAAGGTCTCCCCAGACAGGCCCCAACCCCTGAATGTGTCCAAATGCTATTGCAAATTTCTAGAATCAGAGCTTCAGCAACAAGTCAGGACCCAGAGGTTTGTAAATATGCCTCCTTTGACTACTCAGGGTCCTTCTCAACCAGCACAGGAAGCTGAGACCAGCATTTCTATGGGCTGCCCTACTTATTTCTCTTTGCCTTACTAGGCCTTGGGGCCAGGCTTTCTACAATCTGGCCATAGCTAACCTTCCCAGCCTCACCCCCCATGGTTTCTCCAAGCCTTCTCCTTCTTCTGCCTCCCCTACCTTCCCCACACCTGTAATAAAGTTGCAGCAACTCGTTCCTGTTCTGGAAACCAGCAAATCCTCTCTTGACTCCATATTTTTACACATGCTGTTCCTCGTGCCTGAATGCTTTTCCCCCCTTCTCCTGTCAAACCCTTGCTGCACTCATACTCTATAAAATTGGAGCCCTCTTGTCCTCCTCCTCCAATTACTGCTCCCATGACCCTGAATGCATCACTCCCTGAAGACCCCAACCTCGCTGTAATCAGAGTTACTCATTTCCCCATCTGTTCTTACCACCCCCCCACCCCGACAAACTGGCCTAGTGGATTCCTTGAGAACAGGTCTTATTCATCTCCTGCATTCCCTTGCTCCATCCCAGGGATCTAGCACATTAAGTAGTGAATCAGGGGATGGCAACCTCCCAAATGCTTAGCAGGAGAGAACATGAGGGTTTGAGGAAACTTCTAGTTTTGCCAACATAGCTCTAAGCTTTTTTTTTTTTTTTTAATTTATGTACACATCTATCCCAGCATGCCCAGGGCCTAGTAAACACAACCTAGTATGTGGTTGCTGGCTGCATGGTTACGCACCTACCCCATACAAAGCGCACCTGTGGGCACCCTGCTCCTGCGGAGAGCTCCCTCTCCAGGGCAAGGTGGAGCACGGCACTTACGCTAAACAAAACTTAGTAAATAGCTCATTAAAAGGACTACAGCTGGAGGAAGGGACCCACTCTAAGGAGTAGCCGATGACTGCAGCTTGTCCCTGGGATTGGCTCTACAGACAAGAACAAAACTGTCCGGTTCTCTGAGGGGCTATGGGTTTGGGAAGGAGGCAGATCTGCCTTGGTTGGGGCTCATTCCCCTGAAGCCCTGTGCTCAGAGTGAAGCTTTCCCAGGGCTGCCCCAGGCCATGCGCCAAGCAGCTGGGTGGCGGTAGAGTGGCCTCAGTGTTTACTAAACAAACCAATGTTCTTATCCTGTCAAGATCTGAAAGACAAAAACAAAACACTTAGCATAAATACAAGGCTACCTATTCAATTAAAGCCTCAAACCAGGGCAGCTAAAAGGCTGAATATAAAGCAGTCAGGGAGAGTTTTATTAAAAGTGAGTTACATAACTTGAGACTTGCTTGAGACTCAAAGGCGCTGTTATCTCAAGGTTATAGAAAAGAATTAAGAGTAGCAGCGTCTCCAAGCACTTCTCCTATAAACTTTCTGCCAACAGTGAGGCCCCTGGGTGGGAACTGGGGCGACCAAGGCCTCTACAGTAAGCTGCTCCCTTGGGTTCATCAAGACATCTTCTGGGCAGGGTGTTGCTCCCCACTGGTGGTAGAATCGCAGGGCTGTCCCATCATCACCAACTCACCACTCAAGAACTGTTCCGTTCTACCAACCCCTCCTGTTGTGTTTAAGAAACCCCAGAGGTGACCCAGCCAGGTCCTGCAGGACAGGGACCAGAACTCCTGCCATCCAGGCCAGCGCCCCTTCCGCTCTCCCCCACTGCCTGCACCTTCAGACACATCCATGGACCTTGGGTCAGCAGCCGATGGCTAGAGAGGACAACTGGGCATGACCCCTCCACACTGGAGGAGGCTAGGCGCGCCCCCCCAAGGCTTCTACTTTCTTTTTACACACACACACACACACACACACACACACACACACACACACAAGCCGGGGGGGGGCACAGAGGGAGAAGTAGACTCCCCACTGAGTGGGGAACCAGCCTTGGGACTCGACCCCAGGACCCTGGAATCATGACCCAAAGGCAGATGCTTAACCATCTGAGCCACCCAAGCACACTTCCTTTCTCCCTTTCTCCTCCTTTCTTCTTTCTCCCCTTTTCCTTCCCAACCTGGCTCTGTCCTCAACCCACTGATGATACAGGGACCCCGACGCCTTGTTTTGTCTTACAGGTGGCAATGGGAGGCAGTGCAGTCTGGAAACGAAACATTTCTCTCTCAACCTCCTCTACCTCTCTTCCAGTCTAAGCCTTGCCCACCCGGGGCTCTGCCCTGCCCCACCCCCCATCCCTGCCCCAGCCTTTTCCTCCCTGCCCTTGATTGTCTCTCCTAGAAAACTGGTCATGTTTAAGGCAGAACCCGCCATAAGGTCATTACATTTTAATAGGGCACTCTTAAAGCCCAGCAGCTTTCACCAAGAAACAGGGTCCTATCAGTGGACATATTTAAAAGATAAATTTTTTGAGCCAGGGACTTCTGGACCTCCCTGAGATTATAATTTAGCGGTAATCCTGCTGCTCCGAGGGGAATCGGAGCTAACTCCCCCACCGCCTCCTTCAGCGAGCAGTAATCCCATCCTGGTGTCCGTCACCTGCCCCAGCCAGCGGCTCTGCCTTCGGTGGAACCTCTGTTTGCCATGCTGTGTACTCGGAGGCCACACCCTCGGGGGCTACGGTCATCGGGGATGTACAATGCTAGTCAGCTCAGAAGTCCTGACTTGCTCAAATGAGAAAAGAGCTACCTCTGAGCCAGTACGTGGGTGATTTATATCTTTAAATCCAGCAGGATGTGGTCCAAGCTGGTTCTATGGAGGGACAATGAAGAAGTTCTTTGTTTGGGGGACCTGCCGGGGTAGGTTAAAGTACCAGGCAGGCCCTTTCAGCTTCCCCAGGCTCCCAGGAGTGTTGGCATTACACAATCTCTAGCCGGACAGACAGGCAGAACTGGCAAGCTCGCTGGAACACTGGCGAGGTCTTGGGAGAGAGCTTTTTCCCTGCAACTCTGCCAGTGTCCCTAATCACACTGGCTCTAGATTTAGGGACTTTAAATGACAAAATGATAAGGTCTGAAATTTATTTTGCTGCTCCAAAGGAAATTGTAAGACTCCCCAAGGGCTGGAAAACTTTGTGTTAATTTTGAATAAGTGGCTTTTCCAAAACCCCTGGCATTAGCCAAACACGTGGGAGAGAATGCAAACTTGCCTTTCTGTGGGACCAGGTCCTGCCCTGCCCCTTTCTCTTTACTGGGCAGGGTTTGTCTTAAATTTGCATCAAAACAAAGAGCACCAGCCGCAAACTGGGTGGCTGGGTTGCTGGGTTGTTTTGTATTTTTTCCATCGTCTTATTTAGAAAGCAAGTATTATTATTCCTTATTTTGGCTCCCTTCAAGTGAAATGGTCTTTTAGATCCAGCACATTTCAGGATTAGTAATGGGTCAAAGAGAAGGCACAGGGTGTATGAAAGTGTGTGTTTAAATTTCTAGTGCTGCCTTTAGAAAAATCCAAGAGTGAAGTCTCCCCAGGGTGTCCAACTGCTCCCAGAGGGCAAACTCCCCACATGGAATCAGCTAGGGAGATCAGATGAGTAAAACAGGGGGAGGGCTGCCTCTTCTGTGGCATCCAAGGGTTGGGCCTGATGACTTCTGATTGCACTTCTGGAAACTACCATCCACCTCTACTGAGCTTAGCCATAGGATATCTCCATGGTGTCTCTTGCATGGATGTCATTGAAAACATGGTATAACCATCATGCAAGACTCTCCTTATGAGGATTCTCAGGAGAAATTTCATTCTGGCCTTAAGACCACAGACATACATCCATCTCTTGAACATTTATACCACCTTATGATATTTGTGTGCATTCTGGCAAACAGTCTTCAGAACGCAGACATATATTCTGGATGGATCCTACATCTGTAGTTCTACCGGGGCTGCCCTGGGAGGATCTGCCTGCCCAGACCCTCAAACCCCAGAGAATACCTCCCAGGAACCATCATCCCAGACCCAGAGCTTCAAGAAGCCTGACCTCAGCCCAAAAGCAAATCCCTATGGACATACCATTCTTTTTTAATAACAAATAATTCATATGACAAATATGGATAGAGCACCTACCATGTGTCAGAGGATACAGCCATGAACATGACAGGCAATTCCTTCTTCTCATAGAGTATGCAACTTAATAGGATTTACCTCACGAGATCCATTTGAGTTTGTAGATATGCCAATGAAATTAACAGGCAGCTAAGGTGGAAACCTCAGAAAAAGATCAGAAGACCAAATTAACAGCAACAGCAAAAGGGTGATCTGAGTTGGACTGAATGAGAAGAACACTTAGAGAAAGTGAAAGAACTATACTTCTGTCAGCTGTGTAATCTTGGGCAAGTGACTTAATCCCTGAGTTCCCACATCTAAAAAATGATGATACCACAAAGGCTTATAGTGAGAAATAAATGAGATAAAGCTCTTAACACATATTGATAAAGCTCCTTGCACGTGCTCAATAAACAATGGCTGCAACTTCTTTCACTACTATCCAAAGAGTGCTGAGAGGCGAAGGGCTCGTGGGATGGGCATTGTGGCCACATGACCTGTTTCAGTGGGATTGGTGTTAGAAATGGAAATGTGGGGACAATGGAAGGGTCATGCCCATGGTGTCACCTGAAGTTCTATTATTTCCAACAGAAACTATTTTTTCTCTTACACTTCAAAAAATTTCTAATCACAACCCTCATACCCTCTCTCTTTTCAGATATGGTAACTCCCATTGTCCCTTCCATTTTACTGATGAGAGTGGTTTCCATTTTATTGATCTTGGTCAACGTTAGAAAGTTAGCACAGAAGTCCAGACCTTCTAACTCATATCCCATGTTTGTGCATTTCCTGTTCTGAGGGAAAGCGGAAATCAATTTGATTTTCTTCTTTGTTCCTTTTTGGCTGTAGCAAGCAGTGTCACATGCCACAGACAAAGGTCTAAACAACACACATTCTAATTTAGGAGTTCCTTACAATTGGCTTTATTGGGTTATTGCTTCTCTAAGTAAATCGTCCAATACCTCACTAAATGTAACACCCAAGTAACGGTTGTTTGCAGCCCTTGACCTAAAATTCTGGGATGCAAAAAAGTTAGGGAAGTTCCAAAGATGTGGTTCCCTCTCTGGCTTCGCATACCAGCCTCAGCACATGGCTCACTTCTATTTCAAGGAGTTTATCTTCAGTGTACTGAAGCAATGAAAGTTGCATCTCAAAGCCACAAGATCCTAAAATCCCAGGATTTTGACAACCCAGTTTCCTCACCTTCTGTGCTTCATCCTACCCATCAGCCCCCACCCACACCCATTCCTCCACCCCTACCCACCCTTCATGGCCCTAAAGAACCCTCTCCAAGGCCAAGCAGAGAGTAGCTCTATAAACAAAGTGGTGAGAGGGAATACCCACATGGCCCACCCCCAGCACCAGTGCCCTAGGAGTTGAAACACAAAATGACCTTGCTGTACGAAAACTGAGAAAGGTTAGGAGATGATGGAGAAAGAGCATGCTACTCGTAATTTCTACTCGTGCAAGGTGGGCAGGCCAGTGATATAAATAGAAGAGGGGCAACTCTCAAGCCCTCATGCCTTTATTCTCCATAGACCTTATAATGCAAATGAGCTAGGTTGGGCTCAACATAATCCCAGTTTATTGACCCCCAGTTATTTTCAGGGGATTGGTGGGCCCTTCTGACCCATTGCTGATGAAACTTGGGTGAAGAAAAACTCACTGGGCATAAACTGGTACATCCAGGATCTAGAGTTAGCTGTGACCATTGGCAATAGTTTTTGGACAGAGAAAACGTTTTTAGGAACCTACTCTGTTATTGCTCTGCACCATAAATTCAGGAGACCACTCTTTATTTCTCTTATCTCCTCAACCTGGTCTCTTAAGAACCAGTTGAGTGTTTATCAACTATTCATTCTGGTACAGTGATAAGGAGGAATTCTCTTGTTTTCTACGATAAAGCTTCTGTGTTCTGTTTTCATGCTTAGGCAAGTAGCCACAAGCCTGGGAGATTTATCAATTTATTACTCATGCCAATTTGGGGAGCTTGCAACTTTGAATCAAGCCAGAGATATTTGCTATTGTACAAACCTAGCAAGCCAGTGTGGAAAACCCAGGAGAGAATATATATCCTTTGAACAAATTATTCAAGTTGACAACATCCCATCTCCCAGATCAATTGCCCATTGAATCATAATGCCTTATAGCCACATGACCCTTCAGGGAAAGCTTACAAAGCATGTTCTCATTTGTTATCTCCTGACCCTGCCCGCAGCCCTCTGCTGTGGGCTTGACTGGTGTTATCACAGAGCAGGCTCTGGACTATGAGCCCAAAGGAGAGGGCTCCAGCTCCAGCCACTTCCTTGATTGATGTCCTTGGGCAATTTCACTTCAACTGTGATCCTCTGCCTTCTCTTCCGCATAAAGGAGCCAAAACACCCAGAGATGGATGGGACTAACAAAGCTTTAGTTTCAGGCCCTACTGTTGCAGGATTTCTTTTCTTTCGGTGCCTGTGGTTCTTGGTCACACCGCTTTGAAGAATGAAGAGGTAGACCAGATGAATAGTGGGGGGCAGCAGAGCAAAGTTTATTGAACGATAGTACAAAGCTCCCGAAGAGGAAGGGGACCTGAGAGGGTTGCCACGGAGTTTCTAAGTCTGGGGGCAGGGGGATGTTTATGGGCTTGTTGGCGGGCTCTTTTAATCCGATTTAACCCTCCATGTGCCTGTCATCCAATTAGGTTTTTGTCATCTACCTATCACATGGGAAAGGGTGGAGGGTCCTTCCCGGGTGGGTGTAAAATCCTTTTAGGGGTGGTTTCTTCTTAGGGCAGGGACCCCTTGTCCCTGCCTGTCTTTCTTCCAACTATCCTTCATTACTACCACCTGCACAGGCTGTGAACCTAATTTTGAAGTCATTTTGTGTCCTTTTTCTTAGAGAAGACTCTAAATTGTAATAAGCTTCAGGACTCACCAAACCTAGATCAGTCTCCCAATATAACCTACTTAATCTAATACCAGGAAGCCAAAATATGACCGGTATTTCTTTGGCCTCAGCTATGCCAAATGGCCCCTGATGATCACCATTCAGACCCGTGTACTAGGTGGACTTCACCGGTGCCCCTCCTGGATAGCTGTGAACGGCTCACAGCTGGCCCTGTCTCTGGAGAATTGACTTCCACTGCATCGGAGCCCCTTGTCCTGGAGATTACACCATCACCTCTGTTCAGGGCAGTCGACAAATGTCTGCTTGATGTGATCAAACGGCTGCAGCCCTGTCTCAAGGTGAGACCAGCTCTGTGATATAATCCATGCTCCTTTGGGATCAGATCAAAGCTAGACTGTAGCTGGGCTGACATCCTGGCTTAGCTCCTTCCTCCGTCTCATTCTGCTTCCCTCATTCCCTTTCTCCTAGAGCCTTGCCCTACCAAGTTATATATATCTGAATCCTCACCTGGGGCCCAGCTTCTAGGGTACCCAACCTAAGACATAAAGTGATAAGGAGAGCATCATCTTTTCCCATGTCAAAGCCTGTCTGGTCCACTTTCAAACACAGCCAAAAAGCCACAAGCCCCTGAGACCCACTGCAGCCAGTGCTCGGCCTACTGCACAGATTTGTTTACTTATTTCATGACTAGCATCCCTATCTGAGGCCCATCCTGGACCTCTAGCTAAGTCCAGAGAGCCAGAGTTCTAAGTACCTTTGGAACTTGGTGGTGGGAGGGTAAAGGCGGTGATGCTGAGCATTTGGTAAAACTCTAAACTGTGACCGCCCCACCTTTAGTTTCTTCTCTGAGCATTTGCTTTAGATGTTAGGAAGGAGACCAAACGATGAGAAACAAATGATTGGTAGCATCATGTCTCTTTTGATCATTTTCTCGGCATTTTTTTTACTCAGGAGATTTATAACTAGCCCTTTGTCCCCACTGAACAGAAGAGGAATCCAGGCTCTCCAGTGTTGCCTGTCATTTTAAGGAAAGACAGAGTTTGGGAGGAAAGAGATTTAGAGCCTCTTTCTGTCTCATCTCTGACTTGTTTGCAACTTTAAATGAATTAATTGTCACCCATTAGCACTCGCGTGTGTGGCATGGACATTTACTTCCACACCCTACAAAGAGCAAAGACTTTTGGAGAAAGATCATCATAACAGCAAGACCACCATCTATAAAAGAGACATAATCTTTAAATCACCAAAACGGACACACGAGAAATTCCTCACGAAAGGGAATAAAATGTGAAGCAGGAAATATTTATTACCCAAGTGCTTGCTCCTCCAGGCCCTTAGCCCTAAAGGATCTAGAGATAAATAGTCTACCACTTCATTACACAAGAGAGACAGGTATAGGCTTTGCAGACAAATTGTGAGGATCTAGGTCCAAATCCAGGAGCATCATTCAACAGAGAGAGGAGCAGGTGGGCCTGATGAGCTTAGGCAGGTACATTCCAGAAACAGCTATCACAGGTTGGAAAAGCCCAGTTAGGGGACCACAGACCCAAGAAGCAAGGGCCCAGGGAACTCACCCAGGTAAGGCTCCCAGTGCCCAACATGGAACTCATCAGAATCCTGGCTTTTCTGGTCCAGCAGCTTCCTGTAGACATCCTTGGAACTTGTCTCAGAATGTGGGCAGTACTATATTGAGTGGGGAGCAAAATAGCAGGATTAACTCTGTGACCTTGGCCAACTTACTCGTCTTCCATTTCCTCATCTGTAGTAATTCCTCCTTACTCATTCCTCCTTACTTTCAGGCTGGTATCAGATTCTGTTTAAGACACTATGTATGAAATTGCTTTGTAACCTGGAAAGTGACAACTGTACATGTAAGACAATAATATCTGTGGATAGGTGAGAAGCCAGAGAGAAAAGAAAGCTTTCTGGAATAGGAAGAAAGGAGTTCCAAGATCTGTAGGCTCATCCAGCCTGGTCTCTGAGCCGATGCAAGACCAGGCTTGCAATGCATGCACAGCCTTCCCTGCTATTGAGGGAGAGCTGGAAAGAGCTCCATGTCCAGTGTCCAGTGATCTTGGCAAGAATGAATCTGCCTTTGGGTGTCCACAGAAGTGGGAGCTGCAGTCTAGTCTTCCTATCAAAGGCAACCACATATGGTCCATCTGTCAGACTGTTCTCTGCCATGACTTCTGATTGCAATTCCCTCTCCAGCTCCCTTTGGGACTAGGGCCCATCCCTAAGCTCTGATCCAATTGGCTGGGGCCCTGTTCCTTCCAGTCTCTTCCCCAGGACAGATGGACATGTTGGATAAACATGTTGGATATACACAGAGCACCCAAATTCTCAGAAATCTTACCCTCCACTCTACCTGCTCAACTCAAATAGAATCCCCCATGGACCAGCTCAGTCTGGATCACACTCAGCAGCACTCCCCAAGCTTAGTGGTTTGAACCATGGGTTCTACTCCTGGGGGAGGAGGAGTCTTCTGTCATTCCCTCCATCCCAGCTATTTCCCCCTTTACCCCTAAATCAACATCAGCTGCAACAGTCTCCCTCCTCCCCACTGGGAGCCCACAGTACATAATAATGACAGTTTTTAATATCTTTCTCTAAAAATTTCAGCAAGATAAAAGGCTCAAAAGAAATAAGGAGCATGTACTTCTAAAATTTTCATCCTTCAAAGGAAGAATCAAAGATAATTAAAATATTAGTGAAGGAAGCACAGGGAGATAAGAGTTATATTTGCGTATTCTTTAAATTATAAATTAGTGTGCTGGGGCGCCTGGGTGGCTCAGTCTTTAAGCGTCTGCCTTCGGCTCAGGTCATGATGTCAGGGTCCTGGGATCAAGCCCCGCATTGGGCTTCTTGCTCAGAGGGAAGCCTGCTTCTCCCTCTCCCACTCTCCCTGCTTGTGTTCCGTCACTTGCTGTCACTCTCTCTGTCAAATAAATAAATAAATAAAATCTTAAAAAAAAAAAAAGGAAAAAAATTAGTGTGCTGCTCTTTAAAAAAATTTTTTTTTTTATTTAAACAATTTAGGTAATTGAAGTGATGAAGTTTGTAGAACCCTGATTGCCTGTGGAATAAATACACTTTGTAGGTCCTGGACACACCACTGATGATTTTATATTGTATAAACTTTGCCGATGTTCTGGGTAATCCTCAAACAAGGGGAAAAAGATGTTAAGCTAACAGGTCAAACAGAATGAGGTTGCTTTTGTTACTCATCTAACAGTTTGCACATATGACATGAGATTATTGTTCTTCTGCTGGGCCAGGCAGGAATGGACTACAGGCAGCTGAGTAAGAGTGGCATGTCCCCCAAAGTGTTGTCCCTGGAGCAGAGGCTAGTGCTCCTAGAGGCTTCATCTTGAGACCCCTGGTGCCAAACCAGGCTGATTGTAAACCAAGTGGCAGTTGGTGAGAAGTGGCTTTAGGGGCTTGGGTTGGTGGGAGACGAAATGGGAAGACAGAGGTGGAAGCAGAGACAGGAAATTGTCTACTTGGGAGAGGGGTTGGAGCAGCTTTTGATAAAGCTTCTGTAGCCTTGGGATGGCCAAGGAGGGAGCCATTTAGGTGTCCGTTGGGTCTGGATGCTTCTCTTCCTCCAGGAGCCTGTGGGAGAAGGGTAAGTCCCTAGGGGCAGAGAAACACTGAAGACATTTGTGGTTTTGATGCTAGTTCACCTGTTGCTTAGTCACTACTCAATCTACTCACCTCTAAAATTCACCAATCTTGCAGCACCAAGGATGGGCACAGCCTCAAACTTGGAATATCTAAGCATGTGGAACAGGAATTCATACTTTGTTTTGTTTAGTGGGAAGTCTCTACTTCTTTGATCTTGACTATCAGGTAATGTGGTTGATCATTTAGGTCAAGTCTGGTAAACAAAGCAGGCAAATACAATTTGGGACCCAAAATCACAGTGTGAGCATATGGGGTCTCTGAGTAAGGTGGCTCCCAGGGCCTTTGCTGGAACTGGCTGGTTATTAACCTAGACAGCAGAAAGTGTATTTCAGTAGAGGGCAAAGGTAATGAATGAGAGAAGAGGAAGGACCCTCGTGAGGGTCAAAAGCTAGAATTGCCAACTATTGTGCTCATGGTTACTCTTCTACTTAAAATCTTTCTTTGGCTTCCCCTTGTCAAAGGGTGAACTCCGATCACCATTGTCCATTAGGGTGACATACAGGACCTGGCTCAGCCCGATCTCTTTTTTTTTTTTTTAAAGACACATTTATTCAGCGTCATGATCAGACTATTACATTTAGCAATCAAGAGCATGGGTGCAAAAAAAAAAAAAATCTACATTGAAACCCTTTGTTGGAATGCTTTACATTAACTAAAATAACCTGTTATACAATTAGTCACAGATACAGTCCTCGAGTTTTTTGCCCATACACATGAGTATTGTCTAAAACATGTCTTCTTTGTAGCAGCTCGGCCCTACCACCACTGTGCTTGGCTGAGTTCACAAATCTGTTGTAACCTGTGGCTTCCCTGTCACTTCTCTGGCTCTCCTCTCCTGCCAAGCTTTGTTTCCTGGCAGTAATTAAAAAACCCTCTGCCACTGCCATAGCTACTGCTGCTGCTGGAACCACCATAGCCACCTTGGTTTTGTGGTTTGGCAAAGTATTGGCCTCCACCACCATAGGGGCCAGAGCTTCTGCCTCCAAAATTTCCTCCTTTCATGGGTCCAAAATTTGAGGATTGATTGTTGTAATTGCCAAAATCATTATAGCTTCCGCCACCTCCAAAGTTGCTTCCATCATTACCAAATCCGTTACAGCCATCCCCACTGCCACCATGTCCACCACCACCTCGACCGCCACCAAAGCCACCTCGACCACTGAAGTTCCCTCCATGACCAAAGTTGTCATTCCCACCAAAACCACCTCCATGACCACCACCAAAGTTTCCAGAACCACATCAACCTCTTTGGCTGGATGAAGCACTAGCCATCTCTTGCTTAGATAAGGCTTTCCTTACCTCACAGTTGTGGCCATTCACAGTACAGTATTTTTGAATTAGAATCTTGTCTACAGAGTCATAGTCATCAAATGTTACAAAAGCAAAAACCTCTCTTTTTGCCACTGCCTTGGTCAGTCATGATCTCGATCACGTCAATTTTCCCATACTGTTCAAAATAATCTCTTAGATGATGTTCTTCAGTGTCTTCTTTAATGCCACCAACAAAAATCTTGGGCACCAGGTCTTTGAGAATCTTCTCTTGAGACAGCCCTCTTTGGTTCCACAACTCTTCTATCCACCTTGTGTGGCCTTGCGTTCATGGCTGCATCCACCTCCTCCACAGTGGCATATGTGACAAACCCAAAGCCTCTGGGGCACTTGGTGTTTGGATCTCTCATTACCACACAGCCCGTAAGCGTTCCCCATTGCTCAAAATGGCTCCTCAGATTCTCATCGGTTGTTTCAAAGCTCAAACCTCCGATGAAGAGCTTCCACAGCTGTTCAGGCTTTTTGGGAGACTCTGACTTAGACATGACGGCGGTGGGAGGGGAAACTTTAACAATGCTTACTCTGCGGCGTCCATGGGCAGAAAGTCAGCCCTATCTCTTGACATGACCTCCAGACATTCAACTTCGGGCGTCCAGATTCCTAGCAACTGGGTTGATCTAGCAACTATTTGACCATGGGTCAGCTTTCCTCACCCTGCAATAATTCCTGCCCTTTCTATGCCTGGGAATTTCCTCTTTATCCTTAAGAATCAGCCCCCCCCACCCCCAGCAACCTGCCTCCGCCCACTGACCATTCGCTCCTTGGGCCATGACAGTAGCCTCTGTACCACTTTATTAGACTCACTGATTTTGTGAGCACGTAAATCCCTACAGGCAGACGGAGGTGACGGTGTCTTATCACCCTCCATACCTCCAGTGCCCAGCATGGTGCATGACACATGCTAGTTACCTCACCAATGATTGTTGAATCAAATTGAATTGAAATTGAGTATGACTCTGAAATAACAAGCCATTTTCTTTTTCTTGTTCAACTCACAAACAGTGTGAGAAGAAAAATGAAGTCATATGTGCATATCATCTCCAAATAAATTACTTTAAAGAACAACTTCTATGTGAATTTTGGATTTGCAAATTCTGTCAAAGTGTACATGCAGGTAAAACTAAATTTGTCTCCTTAGTTTACGGTCACACTTTAGAGCCAGGATAACATTCAGTTAACTTTATTCATTAGTGGTTGTAAGAGAAGTGGGTGTTCTGATTAATCAAATAAAGAACCATCATAAAAGAAAACAGGACACCTGGATCCTGGGTCTTGGCTTTTCCACTTACTGCCTTCTATTGACTCTGGGCAAGTCACTTCACCTTAATTCCTTCAGCTTCAGAAAGTGGATTCTAAAGTTTTCTTGTTTAAAGTATTGGATAAGGGCACCTGGGTGGCTCAGTCGGTTAAGCGTCTGCCTTTGGCTCAGGTCATGATCCCAGGGTGCTGGTATCGAGCCCCGCATCAGGTTCCCTGCTCAGCAAGGAGTCTGCTTCTCCCCCACCCCCTCTGCCACTCCTCCTGCTTGTGCTCTCTCTCTCTCTCTCAAATAAATAAAATCTTTTTTAAAAATAAATAAAAAATAAAATACTGGATAAACTGTGAATTGACCTTCCAATATAAGGTATCATTAGGTATACCTGACCGATTCCCCAGGAATAAACGTCAAATATATTTAACACCAGAAAGTATTAAGCAAAACTCACATCTTTCTTTGATGATTCAGAAGGCATTTCAGTAAGTGCTTTGGGCACTTTATAAACATTTTTTTTTGTGCACTTTTGGGCACATTATAAACATCATTTACCCTTACACCATAACTTTGTGCAAATACCAGTTAATACAAAGTTCCATTTGATTGAATGGTATATAAGCCAACCTTTGAATAATGTGGTTTGTTGTTTTTCTTTTTTTTTTTAATGGACACACCATGAAACAGTCTAATGAGGTTACTGCCAAAACAGCTTTGAGTTTTCGTGAGTTAAATGCATAGTTAGGGCTGGAAAGGACTGTTTCAGCTCTGTCCGCTTAATCACGGTTTACTGGTCCTGAGTGGGTTTAGAGGGATGGTGTCAGGCATTACGATGTGTGGTCAGTGACTCACACCCAAATCATTGTTTTCAGGCAGAAGAATCAAACATTTGGGCAATAAGCCTCATAAAATTCTTATTTATAGGGAGGTTAAGCAGCCTTTGGGATTAGTCTCATCCAAAGAGGGTTTTGAAGACCTTCACTGACTGCAAGCCTGACTCTTCCTATTTACCACAGTGACACAGTTACTGCGTTCTAGGGAAAACATCCGGCTTCCTCCAGACTTGCTGGACCCCATATATTGTGGTGAACATTCCTTCATAAAGAAGAAATGCAGAGGCCCAGGCCCCACCCCAGATCTACTGAGTCAGAGCCTGCACTTCAACAGGATCCCTGGGGAATGGGATGCCCAGGAAACCAAGCCCTGGTTTGTTTTTGTTTTTGTTTTTAGGGCCCTTGCAACCTCAACTCCTCCTTTCCTTTGTTCTCCTTCCTCTCCCTTTCATCTTTCATCACTTCTTCCTCAAATTCCAAAACCAGGTCATGTGTGAAAATCAATATCTACTTGTCTCAACTTGGTCTAATTCAAACACTCAACCATATCTCTACTTGAGGTCCTAACTCCAAGCACAAACCAGCCTCAATTCATAAACACTTGAACAAAATAGTTTCATCGGGCCCCAGAAAAACAGCAGGCAAGAGCTGTCCCCCACAAGATCTATATTTGTGTCATTTATTTATACAGAGCCTTAAGTGTACACAGGGCTTTGTTAGGGAACATGCCAACAGGCTATAATCCCTGCCCTTTAAAAAATATTTTTTTCTTTTTCCCTTATGCCCCAGGAAACAGCTAGGGTGGGGATGGAGTTATGAAATCTTCGGACCAAAATATAGGAGATGAATAGAAGGAAGCCGTAAGTATTTGTTAGGGCCTCCAGACCTCTCTAAAAAAACAAATAAGACTTTCCCAAACAATACGCACGAGCAGATTTTTGCTGTGCAAGGAAAGCAGCCCTCAGTTCTCTGAAGAAATTTCAACCACATACACATACACACACATCCCACAGGAGATCTTACAAGCATTTGAGCCAAAGATATCCATTTAAAAAAATAAATTTGTAAAAGGAAATTTAAAAAGGAAAAATATTTAATGGTACTTATAAAAAACAGTTAAATAAAATAAGAAACAACCACTTGATAAAATATTATGTAGCCACTCGAATCAGGATTTCAGTAATATTTAGCACAAATCATTAAGTGGCAAGGTAGGATACAAAATTTTATAGTCACCATTACCCCACTTTTATGTAAATAAAAAAGGGGAATTAAATATACCAAAATGTTAATGGTCTGTATCTCTGAAATTGGTATGATTTAAATGTTATTCTTTGCTCTTTTCTGTATTTTCTAGCTAGTATGGACACATACGACTCATAAGAGTACTTTTTCTAAACATTTGTCCTGGTAAAAGTTCTTTCTTGACTCCACAAATTCTCCTTTCTCTCTATAGCCTCCCCAAAGCCCGCTTAATTTTCTGACCCAGAAAAGCAAGGGTTCAGACAATTCTATCCATTGGAAAAGTCATACTGGTTCTAGACATTGAGAAGAGGGGAGAGCAGTGTTGGAAGGGGGTCTGAATGAGGAAATTTAACAACTTCCCAAATCCTCTTAGGTCAGCCCTTCGGTGTGAGTTTCCAGACTTCATTCAGAGTGTCCTGCATCCCAAACACACCCATTATTGATCGACATGGAAACACATTCTAAAGTCGAAAAACATGGTTTGTGCACCATCCAGAAGCTCAAGAGTGGAAAGAATTTTAGAGACCATCTTAGTTCACTAGTTCTCAATTCTGGCGTGTGTTGGGGTCACCTGGAGAGCTTGAAAAAATATGAATGCCCAGGTCCTACCCTCAGAGCTTCTGATTTTACTGGTCCGGGGTGTGGCTTAGGCATCTGGGTTTCCTCTTTATAGCTCCCAGGTGATTGACTATGGAATGCCATAGCCACTGCCCCTCTTACTCAAACGGCCCTGCAGCCCCACTGCTGTGTGATCCCCTAGTTCAGGTTGCGTGACCAGCATTAGCCAGCTCCATGACTGGCTTCCAGAATCTGATCAGGTATTTGGCTACAGGCAGAACAGCTACCCGACCATAATGAACTGCAAAGGTGGGCAGCCAGGTTCTGTAACTGTGCAAGAGAAGGAGGACCAGTTTTAGTGGACAAGTCCCATCCTGACACATAGGTAATAGCTCCCTTTCATGGCCAAACAGATGCAAAGTAATTTACTTGGCCAAAAGCTCTCAGCTCCTGAGTGGTTGGGTCAAGATTCTCATTCTAAAGCCTCAGCCTTTCTACTGTACTACAGGATAAAACATCAAATGCAGTTTTTAAAATAATTCTTGGATTTCAGAATAATTTTAGATCTATAGAGAATTTGCAGAGCTAGCACAAAGAATTCCTGTACAACCCTTGCCCAACTTCCCCAAATGTTAACATCTTACCTAGCCAGAGTGCCTCTGTCCAAACTAAGACATCGACATTGCTACCTTATCATGATAACTATGGACTTTATTCAGATTTCACCAGTTTCTCCACGAATGTCCTTTTGTCTGTTCCAGGATCCCACGTTGAGCACTAATACATTCAATACGATACAGGAAATGTCAGGGGATAATTAGTTATCAAATGCAGACCGTAAAAAGAGCATCCTCTCTAGCTCAGAGAGGTCTCGGCATGTATCTCAGAACCGGTGGGGTCCCCGACGTGCCTGGAGGGATGTGTCCTTGTTTCACGGCAGACAGGGGTAGAACAGGCATTCCAGCTCTCAGAAATGTCAGACAGGGCTCAGTGTGCTAACTGCCTGAGGAGTTTGCAGCTCACATCGGACACAGGGTAGAAGGCTCCAACCACGGACTCTGGGACCAGAGAGGACCGTGAGGTCGAGCGTTTCTGTGCCTGAGAGGAGAGACTTTCCCATGCCCTGAAGCCACGCTGCGTGCGCTGCGCTCTGGCAGGCGTGCAAAGCCTCCAGATCCGGGTTTATTTCTGAAGTCATTTCTCAAGTCAAAGGAACGAAAGTAACAAATTAAATATTCAGACTTGCTGCTTCTGAGGTGTCTCTTTTCTTTGCCTCTCCAGGGGCCCTTGTGGCCCAGAGGTTGCATGGGGCTGGTGAGCCGGTGCTGGCACCCTCAGGGCCCTCCCAGCTCTGGCCTTCTCTACTTGGAAAGCACTGATCTTTTGAGCTGGACTCAGTGCCTAAGGCAGGCTAGGACCGACATATTAGCATTCCAACTATATTTAACGTGCAATAGATTCTAGATTTAGCTCTTCAGCTAGGATAGAATTTTCCTCTTCCCCTGCCCTCCCTGTTCCTGCCTCAAGAGCCAAGTCTAGGGTGAGACAAGACAGGTGCTTAGGGCGCACAATTGAAGGAGGCCCTTGCACTACCTTGAGAATGAACACGGCCCTCAGTTTTGTCCCTGGGGGCCCTTTGCTTTGCCTCACCCCAGCCACAGCCCAGTTACCACCTCCCCATCCACCACTCCACCCCCTGTGGTGTCACCAAGATGATTTAGCACCTACAGAGTAAACGGGGCCGACAAACCTCCCACATTTCGAGCCTTCCTCGTTACAACTGATACAGTTTTCAATGTCCCAACCTCCAGCTTTGCAAGAGGACTAAATAAATAGGAACAGTCCTCCCGGGGCAGCCCGCTGGTGTGGTCTCCCGTTCAGCAGCCACCACGTGGGGACAGCAAATGGGACCCGGGACACAGCCACTTGCTGGGCAGTCCTGGGCCAGGCACCCTCTGCTCTAGCTCACCTATGGAACCTGTACCTGAGGAGTCTGGGGTTTCGAAAGAAAAGAGATTCTGGAACTTCTGAGGCTTCTGACTTAGAAATATAAAGCCAGTGAGGAGAAAGAAATGGGAGAGCCGGCGAATGGTCCAGAGAGATCTGCTTGGCAGAAAAAAGCAGAACTTTCCCGAGGGCTGTTTATAACTCTGGCTCACTGGACACACTGGACATGCACACAGGGCTAACAGCTCAGAACACCTCAGTCCTAATGTTCTCAAATGAAAAATAAAGGAATTTTAATTAGCGAATGGTTCTCAACCCTGACTGAATATGAGCATCACAAGGGGGCTTTAAAAACACAGGTGCCTGAGCCCCGCCCTGGAGGTACTAACTAGTCAGGCTCAGCCACGAGTGCCTTTTAAAACCTCCAGGCGGTTCAGACGTGTGGCCCCGCTTGAGAACCTCTGTGACAGGTGGCATTCTATGATCCTGAGAAATAATAGGTATCTGTTTTTTGACTTGCTTCCCTGGAAAGAACCAATTCAGGAGTTCCCATTAAAATGACCACAAGTTTTGGAAAAAAAAAAAAAAGGTTAAGCTTTTCTAATGAAGTCTCTGGCTCCTGACAGAAGGAAGCTGAGGGAAACACAATCATGATAACAGGGTGAGCGAGTGCATTTCCAAATAGAAACAGCTCCAGGGGGCTCACAGCCACAGTGGCAGCTGAAAAGTCACAATTAAGTGGCTTCACGTGCTCAGAAGCCAGTGGGCCCAGCCCCAGAGCTGGCCACGTTGCCCTAATGATTATGCAATGACCCGGCTGCCCCGAAAGTGGGTGCAAGGCCGTACTCATCAGCGGGCAACCTCAGCTCCGCCTCCCGGCGGAACACCAATGCCAATTAAAGCAGAGGTCACCAGGGTCTGACAAGGATGGTGGCCGGCCTGGGCTTCACTGAGGGCGAAGTGCCCATAGATGCTGCTATGCAGTAGCCACTGGGGACTGAGTTCACCAGTCACACGCTAGAGCTCAGTGATTGAAAGGCCCACGGAACACTGGGCAAACGTGGATTTCAGGTCCAAAGTCCCAGGGCAGAAGTCCATCTGGTACCTCACAGGAGCTTCCCAGGACAGCCGCCCAGTGTATTACAACAGGGCTCTTATCCAGAGCAGAGTTTTTTATTCTCTTTCTGCCTTTTTTTTTTTTTTTTTTGACTCTCTTCTGGACTGTCCACGTGGACTGTGGATGCTGAGTGCCCTGAACACCACGTGATGCTTTGGAACATACCACCACCTCTTAAAACATTGCCAAGGAACTTTCTGGTAGTCTGGTAGTGGATGTTCTTGACCCCAGCGGCATGCTGGATTTGACTGGTCTGGAGTGGGGTCTGGGTATCAGTATTGTTCTCAGTCTCCCCAGGTGATTCTGACGTGTAACCAACAGTGAGAAGCACGGGACTAAGCTGTGCTTTGGTTCAGGTGAGGAGGTGGTGGGATGGATTGGAGGGGGTCATGGCAAAGGTCTCAGGGGAGTCATGGGGAGGTGGAAGAACAAGACATAGAGAGCTAGCAAGTTTTCAGAAATCACCTACTGATGCCTTCTAGAGCTCATTCTTTTCACTCAACCATTTGCTCGCCCATTACCAACAGTGGCTGGGTGCCAAGGGTATCAAGATGTTTAAGACCCAGGTGCTACCCTCAGGGAGCACCCAGTCTAATAGCAGAGACAGACACATAAATTGTGTAGCAGAAGTTGCACATGGACTGTCTATGTACTCAATTACTAGGCCCTGGAGGGCACCCCAGTCTGTGGGTAAGGGGTAGGTTCATCCCATTGCCAAGCATGTAGGGAAGAGGCAAAAGCTAAAATATTCAGTGAGATCTTGGAAGGAGGCCCTTGAACAGGGGAGAGGCAGGAACTCTGTAGCCTTCCTGGCCTTGCCCTCCAGAGCCTGTATCCCAAGAAGCCTGGGAAGTAGGTATATTCATGGCTAGCTTATTGGCCAGTCTGGGAGGCACCATTCATGTTGCGTTTTATGAAAACACTGCCTGCTATGCTCTGGGAAAATAGAGGTGTCTAGATGCCAGGCAGAGGGTTCTCTATTTTCCCAGAGCCTTCAGTGGGGTAGGATCCAGGACAGGTCTGTGACCAGCCTTTGGGCTGGCATGGTACCCAGACACCAGCATCTCCTGGGGCTAGGGTAGATGCAGCATCCCCCAGAACTGCAGAGGGAGTCACTGCCCAATGAGCAGTGGCCCAGAGCGACGAAGTCCCATGCCTGAGACCTCACCCAAAGATCCACTGACAGAGACTAGATGGGAGGGCCCCCCAGAAAGGGGACTTGAGGGCCTGCCACCATCCTGATGGAGATGAACAGCCAGTCGGATTTGACTTTCAGTCTTAATGTGACCTCATTTGTACATACAACCTAGTGTGAAGTGTGAAGATTAGTTGGGGACACTCAAGTGACACGTGAGATAATAAAGGACTGTGTATGGGCAAGGTGAAACCTAGAGGAGAGTGGTTTCCCTGGGCAAAGGATCAGGAAAATCAGGGAAAGCCTCTCAGTGCCACCCTCTGAGTTGGTTTTTTGTTTTTTTTTTTTTTTTTTAAGATTTATCTATTTATTTGAGAAAGAGAGTGGGGGGAGGGGCAGAGAGAGAAGGGAGAGAGAATCCCAAGCAGACTCCATGCTGAGTGCGGAGCCAGACTCGGCGCTTGATCCCACGACCCAGAGATTACAACCTGAGCTGAAACAAAGAGTCAGAGGCTTAACTGACTTCACCACCCAAGAGCCCCGCCCTCTGAGTTGGGTCATGATGGATGAGTGGACCTCAGCCAACTGGACTGAGAAGCAATCCAGATAGGGGGCAGCATGCACACAGGTGTATGGGGCAAGAGCCTTCTGTGATCTGGGTACCATCTAGGGTTGGGACCAGAGACCTGAAGCTAAGAGGCAGGTAAGGGCTAAATCAGGATGTAAGCTAAGCATACACCAGCTTAAAAGTGTGGACTTTGTCTTGTAGTGGATGAGGATCCCCAAATAATTCTAATCAAGCTCATGGTGTCATCTGATGGGTGGAGAGATGGGCCCAGGAGCCGGGTGGCACTCTTGCCAATTAGGGGAAAGACTTTGAGGAGATCTAGCGATGTTCCTTGCTACCTGTGCCACATCTGGCTTTTGGAGGAAAGAGAGTGGGTTTCTGTTGAATCATTGAAGAGCCACTGTGTCTCTATGGCTGTCAGAGGAATTGGCCATGGTCTTTGTTGCATTCTCCACTGCTCCCAACCATAAAACAAAGTGTGTCTTTCAATTTCCAGGCATTGCAAAAACCTTGCCTTCCTTCTCTCTGATTCGAGTTATTAAAAAAACTATCTTGATAGTCAAGGGTAAAACAAAAGGAGCTGGGCTTTGAATTTCAGGGGTCTGCTTCCCACAGAGGAAGTGAGGGCTCAGTGAGAGAGAGCCTCACCCACCTCCCACTAGCTCACTTTGACCTTCCCTTGATGGTCAACCCCATTTCTCTAGACCCCCAGGTGATTCCCATCACTATTTGAGTCAACCTGCTGCCTCCTTCCCCACAAGAAAGCAGCACAGACCCCCTGGGTTTGTTGGTTCAACAACCATTTCTGTACTTTATTTGCTCAGATCAAGAAAAAACAAAACACAAACAACTCTTTGACTGCGAGAAGACACAGACACCAGACATCATGCTTGATAAAGTGTCAGAGAGAGGCATTATTTATTCAATTGGCTTGATTAGTGAGTGCCAGACAGCTATTAGAACAAAAATCATGCTTTTAGGCAACTGTGTCTATTTATGTCATGGTGAGCCTCTGCAGAGAGCCCAGATAATGCTTGTTATCTTCACCCACACTAGCCAAATGTTTGGGTAAATAAAGATGTTGTATGAAATTCCCTCTCACTTTAAGACAAATTGACATAGAATGGAACACTATTCTGTTGTGTTCCATTTCATGGCTGGGTGGCTTCCAAGGCCAAAGAAAGGGAAGGAGAGGGTTTCCTGGGGCTAAGGATCCTGCTTAATCTGCCTCCTCTGTGCAGACACACCAGGTCCTCCCCTAAGACCATGGTTCACTGTATATCAGGTCACCTAATCCTTGAGTGGTTGTTAGAATTGTCTGTCCATAACCAGTGTTTTAATCTAAATAGCCTTACACACACAAGTCAGAGACCCATAAAAGGGAGTCGGGCACACTGGTCTCATTGCTAGCCACCTGCTTAGATTGCCTGCCTTTGTTTTCTATCTGGCTCTGACCTCTTGCTCAATTTTGGTATCTGGCCAAAGGCCAAAGACACTTCAGGCTTTGTGCCTTGTTCTTGGGCCCCTGGAGAACATGATCTAATTTTTTCCTTGCTTTTTGACTGTAAGCACTGGGCATGCACTAACCTCGAAGCTCCCCTGCGACCACACCCCAGCAGGTGAGCACAGGTGAGCCCCTCCGCAGAGCAGATTCTAGTTTCCCACATGGAGGGTTGGACAACAATGGAAGATGAGTCAGCTGTGACTACAGAAAGAGCACTTACTGGACCTTTCCTAGAATCCCATCTTGTTCAGATATCCAACTATAACACAGAGAACCAGAAGTAGCCAACCCATTTTACCAGTCAGGCTTCATAGACTAAGAAGCCACACTAAGGTAGATCCACTGAAAAGCAGCTGCAGACACAGTATAAACATGTGCTCTTGCTAAGGGAGACCACATGCACCTGTTTGTGCCCTCATGTGTGGCTGCCTACACTGACTTTCATTTTGCAGCTTCATCCACTGGAAGGAGGCCTTCCACCCGCTCCCTTCTAGTCTGCCATCCTAAATCTTCAGAAGGAGCTCATTGATCCATTTTGTAATGTGGCTGCCTCCCCTGCCGCCCTCTGATGCAGGTGAGGGCACGGAATGGCATGGCAAGACATGGCAGCCCCCAAAGAAGGGAACTCCTACAATTGATCACACTAAGTAGGGGTTATCACCCTGTCTTGTTCCTGAGCCCTACCAACCCCAAACCCGTTTAGCAAAACAAGAATTCTCCTGTTGCATCCCAGCTATGTCAAAGGACAAAGGCTACAGTATGTCTTAGATAAGCCACTTGCGGAATCCTTACCAATTATTGCCTTGTAATACAGAGGATCCCTTTTCTATCACTGTATAATGGGGGGAAAAAATGAGCTTCCCAGGCCGCAGAGATCCTGTGTCTTAGACAAAGACCTTGTTCTGTATTCTCAATGAGGCCGATCCTCAACAAAAGGCAATATGATGGAGAAGTTAAGCTCATAGTTTCTGGAGTTAATTAAGGGCTGAATTCAAACGCCTGCTCCAACATTGATAGCCATGTGACATGCAGCCTCAGTTTCACCATCTATAAATGAAGATAGATAGTTGATAACAACCTCCTGGTGTTGGTATGACGATGCTTGGAGATAATGCATGAAGAGCCCCTAGCATGGAACACAGAAGGCTTTTCATGATGCTGGATAGACTTGGTCTTCAGTGATGTCCCTTTGTAATGTCTTCCCATTCCCCACTGCTGCCTACACCTGGGGCATCCAGGGCTCTGTAACCAGGCTTGCTCCCTTACTGTTCCTCCTCCATATGATTTCCCAAGGGAACTTTATGAAATATACACCCCATATGAATTTAAAATCCTTCATGGCTCATTAAAACAGTCAAGACAAAGTTGAACTCTTTATCATGGGCCCCCAAGCCCACTCTCTGTTTGGACCCCGCCTACCTCTCCCATCTCAACTTGTCTATGCCAAGCTCTCACCATGCTAGAACATTTCCTATTGCCCGGATATGCCATGCTCTTTCACTACAATGCATGTCTGCACAAGCTGTCCCCTCTGCCTGCCACACCTTTCCCCTGGCTACCTCCAACTAGCCTAGCTAACTAGTTTCCAAGATTTGTATGATCAGGATATTCCTGGAGACTCTTGCCAACCCCACCCCCCATTCTGTATTAGATAAGCTTCACCTGGCTCTATTCAAGTCCTTATCACACTGTATTTACTTGTTTGTCTTTGCTATTAAATTCTGAGTTTCTTGAGGGCAAGAGTGCATTTCTGGCACCAAGCACAGAGCTTGGCATGAATGAGACATTCAATAAAGTTTGATTGCCTGAAATGCCAATGACTTATTTTTGAAACTATGTGTACTGGAAGGGATGATGAAACACATAGTCCTTTCCTCCATGTGACTAAGTCAACCAGTTGGGCATATAACCTATGACCTTGGTCACAACAATTCAATTGTTACTTCAGCTACTCCACCAGAAAGAGAACCCAGCATTGTGTATATCAGATTTTAAAGGTGGAAACCTACTTACAAAGTCCCCCTTTCTTGTGAGTTTGGCCAAAACGCTCAAATTTGTTTTCCTTGCCTACAAACAGAGTTTATAAAACCTAGCTGTAGAGAATAAATGAGACAATGCCTATAAAAGTAAAAGGTACCATTAAAATTCTTTCTGTATGGAATTGTTATGGTTACTTTCAGAAAATGGAGAATATCCCAATTTCTAAGCCACAGTTAGTCCTTGTCCCCTAAATATCAAGTCATTGGTACCAGAAAATGCTAATCATCATCTGTGTTTTTCTCATGTTTGTATTGCATCTCAAGTGGAGACTGGGGCATACATTTTACACCCCTCATGACTTTCAGGTGTTACAGAATTCACTGGAGCCTGACTATAGTGCGGCACCGTCCATAGAGGCCATGCTGTGGGACCAGGTCACAGAAAAACTCCTATAATGAGCTCTTTCCAGCACAGCCAGCAAAAAAACAAACCTCAGATAAGATATAATCTGTCCTAACACAGATTTCTACGCTTTCATCGGTCAGCCTCTAGTGAGATGAGTAATAAAACAAAAAAAGCTGAAATTAACTGTGGGAATAAGGGTTGCATTATTCATGTGTAAGGATTATGTATTAAGTTTTATTTTTTTTTAAAGATTTTATTTATTTATTCATGAGAGACAGAGGGGGAGAGAGAGAGAAGCAGAGGGAGAAGCAGGCTCCCAAGGAGCAGGGAGCCCGATGCGGAACTCGATCCCAGGACCCTGGGATCATGACCCGAGCCAAAGGCAGATGCTTAACCATCTGAGCCACCCAGGCGCCCTATGTATTGGATTTTAACAATACATATATGAAGCACTGCTAAACTTCTCCCTGCTTATAATTATTAACAAGTTTGCAGTGGGACTCATGGTAATTATCATCTGGGAATACCACTCAGGGTCCAACTCTCAGAAGGTGAACTAATTTCTTAGGTCAGGTGACATGGAGCAAGAATGTCAAAGTGTGCAGTATATAAAGTAATTAATAAGGTAACCATGAGCAATAAGGCCATAAATTCACCTAAGAGATCTGAATGACCCAGCCCAGGAAGGGGGACCCACAGCCTGACCAGGATGTGTACATTTCTACCCTTTGCTGTTACTGATGTGCAGTGTGTGGTCAGCAGCTCCTGGGTAACCGGCACATGGAACCCAGGACATGAACCTGAGGCAGAGGAGAAGTCAGAAAGCCTTTGTTTGTTGCACAGACATTGAAGCAACACTCACTGAACACCTGGCTCAGCAGCAGGTCTGTTAAGATAAGTTCCTGGCCTTAAGGAGTCGTAGATGGGCAACAACACGATAAGGGTAGTTTCAGGTGTGCACGGAGTCCCAGGAGAGCCCAGAGAAAGAAGCAGCTCATTCTTTCTGGGAACACTAGAAAGGATATCTATGAGGATGTGGCTTTGAAGCGGAAGTCTTGAGAAGCTCTTCTGGCCAAGAAGTGAGGAGAGGGAATTCCCAGTGAAAGAGAAAAGCGGATGTGTTGAATCCCTGCTCACCGGGAGCCAAAATGGGCCCCTCTAGGGCCTGGGCCAGACAAACTGGCCATAACCTTCACAGTCAAGCTCAACAAGGAGAGGGGAGAGCCAGAGAGGAGTGTGGGCCAAGACCTATAGAGAGCCGGGAGGCCATCGCCGACCAAGCCCAGGTCAGCTGACAACAGAGTCAGAGGGTCAGAAGCTGATAGAACAGAGGGAGAGCAGAGAGGGAGCAGAGACCCAGGCTCCTGCAGCCACTTGGTGGGTTGGTCTGGTTTAAAAGTGAAGGACTAGAACAGACAAGTTTCCGGGCACAGAGGTGGGTGTTTAGGGAACAGTGAGTATTCAGCAGAACAGAAACATGAGTTCCTGGAGAAGTGAAGAGGCAGGAGCACAACCCAAAAAGTGGGGCAGAGCCGATCATGACAGGCCTTTCCTGTTAGCTGAGGAATATGGCTCCATTTTGTAGCCCCTGGGAAAACATGGTGGTATCTTAAGCTAGGGAGTGAGATAGAATTATATTTTAGAAAGATCACTCCAGCAGCCCTACAGAAGACAAACCAGAGCAGCCTCTGTTGGGGGTAGTAAATGCCCTGCCTGTCTCAGAACTTATTTAAAACAAATAAGCATCATTTTAGCTGTGCTCTAGAGCTAAATTCGAATTCAATGGAGACACCGAGGAATCTGCATTTTTATATTTCCCTGGTATTTTGGGGGGCACACAACAGTCTACAAGCTTTGCCTGGGCAAGACAAGACAGGGCCTGTACCAAAAAGGAGACTAGTGAAGAAACATGCAAGCAAAGACCCTGTCACACAAAGGGGGTGCACAGTAAGTCTGGGACAGATAAACAAATAAATAGGACAGAAGGCTGAAGGGATGAAGAGAGATCAACTCCAAAGTATAAGGAAGAACCATATGACACACCGTGGCTACCCTCCACGGTGAAATAAATATTGAATTTGGGGGGGGAGTTCATAAGAGCATACTCAACCTCTGTGAATTATTTTCGTAGAATAAAGGCAGGCCAAGCTCCACGATACTTAGTCCAGTGGTTCTCACCTTGACTGCACGTTAGAGTCACCTGGGGAACTTTTCAAAGTTCTAGGAACCTGGAGCTCACCCCTAGACCAATCACATCCGAATCTTGGAAGGACAGGGGCAGTCCTGGCATTGGTACATTTCCAAAGCTCCCCAAAGGATTTTTTTTTAAGATTTTATTTATTTATTTGAGAGAGAGAGAATGAGAGATAGAGAGCACGAGAGGGAAGAGGGTCAGAGGGGGAAGCAGACTCCCGGCCGAGCAGGGAGCCCGATGTGGGACTCGATCCCGGGACTCCAGGATCATGACCTGAGCCGAAGGCAGTCGCTTAACCAACTGAGCCACCCAGGCGCCCTCCCCAGAGGATTTTAATGCACAAGCAGGGTTAGGAATTGATCATCCTTAAAAGTGGCAGACAACTGAGAAAGGAAAAGTGGTTTTTTTCCTTCTCCCTAAGCATCGTGGAGAATACAAAATAGTCAAAATGGGAAAACTTAGCCATTTGGGGACAATGGACCCAAGGCTGATTTCATGGTATGTAAGCCAAGAGATCCAGTTTAATATCCTTGAAAGGCAGTGTGTTTTCCTCTGCACCCAAAGTGCCACGCTTTCAAGAAAACCCTATCTTTCCGTTATCCCTATATGGAAACCGAGACACAACAGATGGCTGGAAAATGGATTGTGTCTGCTCAAGTTAGAGCTGCTTTTCTTTGCAAGACATCAAATTCATTTCAACTGCGGGGACAGGCTGACATGATTTATTTCTAAGAAAATGGAGGCATCGTGGGCTCTGTCTTTGCTCATTATCATAAGACAGAGTCTCATCTGTGACCAGGACACACTGGATTGCTGATGATAGAAACTGTACACAGGGACCACAAGAGGCTGCTCCTATTCTCAGGGACTAACTGTTGGAGAATCTCCACATCTCCCAGCAGAGAAGCCCGAATTTCACAGCAGTGAACTTCCCCACCCAGAGTCCCGCTCCTCCAGAGCACTCAGCTAAGTACCAGGGAAACAGCATTTATGTTTATTTTTCACCATTAATTATATATTCCTACATGTGCTCTCAAAAGTGCAGCATGAGATTTTGACAAGAAAATGCAAAGGGCATAGCACCTTCGTTCCTGAAAGAGATCATCTCCAGAGACTTGAAAGCAGCCCCAGCCCGTGGCTCCCGAGATCCCTCTCCAGCTCAGCAGTCTGAAATGGGCAGGGAGCCCGCCCGCTGCCCCAACTGCTCCTAGCTGCCTCCTGAGGCTGGTGACGGTGTGCAAGGGAGGGCAGAAGGACATGTGGCGGCGGGAAGAACAGGAAAACCTGAGCGACCAGTGGCTCTCCCCCCCAACAACCTGCCAGGAAAAGAGCAGACCCAAGCCAGGTGCCCACTACCCACCCGAACCCGGGAATGCCTAGTGATGTTTCAAACAGGGTCAGTCCTGTGGAATAGGTCTTAGGAATGAGCCCGCCACTTCTGAACTCCCAATTTGCAGATAAGAAAACGAGGCCAGAGAAATCACTGACTTGCCCAAGATCACAGGATGACTCAGTGGTGGTTTTGGCTTCAGGTCTCCTGATTCTCAGGTTCCTCCTCTTGGCCTCACCAGGAGATCTCAAGCTTGGCTCCACGGGAGAATTACCTGGGGAGCTTTAAAGAAAAAAAAATGACCAACCTTACCCCCAGAAATCCTGGTTGTGGGATGGGGTGGGGCCTGGACGTAGGCATTTTATAGTTCCCAGGTGACGGGCAGTATGCCCAAGAGAGAGGGCCCCTTCACGCTGGTGTAACTTGACTCAGCCGTCTGTTGCGATTTGCTCCAGGTTGAGCCCAGCCCTGTGCTTGGGGCCCGAGCCGGGAAAATGCAGCAGACTCGGTTCTTGCCCTAAAGCTGCCCAGCATCTGGCAGAAGAGCCTACTGTAAGGTGCTCTTCCAGCAGCAGAGTTGAGAAGAGTGACAATAGAAATAGAAATAAGTGATAGCAGTGATTAACTCTGTCTGGGAAGGTCAAGGGAGGCAGTGTTTGAGTCCACGGTAGAGGATGGATAGGAGTTTGCTGAGAGGACAAGAGGCAGAAGGGTTTTCCAGGGGGAGGGAAGAGCAGGTACAAAGTCCTGAAGGCATGAAGTGACATGGCACATTCATAGCTTGGTGTATGCAAAGCAGGGTGCAAGGTGGGAGCAGCAGATAAAGAGCTAGGGAGGCAGGCAGGGCTGGATCCCAAAGGGCCTCATGATACAAGCCATTCTGAGGGTTGGGGATTATCCTGAAATGAGGGTGAACCGCTGAGCTAGGTCATGCAGAAGGACAATAAAGTACAACTTGCATTTTAGGAAACGAACCCAAACGGTGCTGTGGATGGTGAATGGGAAGGGAAAGGTGCCAGAGGCAGGATGACCAGTGGACAGGGAAGGCAGAGAGATGATGAGGGTCTAGGGAGTGGCAACAAGCACTGAGACCAGAGGACAGATAGGCCCCGGATGCGAACCTCTGCCCTGAGTCAGTGCTTTTAGAAGTGGAATTGATAGGATGAGGTGGTTGATTGGCCAAGGAGCCAGGAGGACCGATTCCAACCCAACTCCTCCCTATTCCTCTTCATATACTGGGAACTGAATGGCCCCCTCCCCTCTGCCTTTGAGCTCACTGGCCCCTCAGCCTGGGATGCCTATCCCTCCTCCACGTCCAAATGTCCAAAGAGGATATATCCTTTAGGTCTCAAATTGATGCTGCTTCCTTCAAAAATCTGGGTTTTGAATGAAGGAAGGAAGGAAAGAGTAAAAAGTTCAGTAACTTTATTCTACGTGTTCTCAGAAACAGGTCTTCACATCGTGCCTCCTGAGAGGCCTTCCTTCTCGTCTGTGTGGTAAGCTACCATCCTTCACAACTCTGCCCAAGTCACCTGTTCTGGGAAGATGTCTTTGGCATTTACAGACATGGGTTGTGCCCCATAGCACTTTTGTATTCCTCTGTCAGTATGTAGAGAATTGCTTCGCAGTGTCAGTAATTACTGTCTCCCCTCCTAGGGTAAATAGGCTCGTTTGAAAGACAGGGGCCTTGTCCTCTGATTCTGTCTCCTATCCTAGCCCAGCACACAGAAAAAAGGTATTTGATAAAAGTTTCTTGAATAGAATGGGTGTCAAGCCCGAACTCATGAATCTAGGGAAACGTGCGATGATGATGATGATGATGATGACGATGATGATGATGGGATGCTGGAATCCCCCCTAAGAACAGGGCGCCTCAGGTTTAACTCTCCAGCATCGGGTGACACCCAGGGTGGAGGGCTGTACTGAGGGAGTACAGCCATGCATTTTGAACTGGTCTGCAGACCACTTGGAAGACTTCCTAAGGCCACTGCAAGGGCTGGGAGCTGCGCTTTGAGAAATGCTTCCAGGGTATTCCCTCAGAGGAGCCTTTAGCCATGGCAGGGAGGGGAAGGTAGAGACAAGACTGCCCTACCCAGGAAAAGTGAGGCCTATCCTGTCATCTGGGCAACTCTCCCTAGGGCGAGGCCCGCTCCCCGCCTCCTCAAGTAACTAGTATCTTCCAGAAGCACCTCTCCCTCCAGGAATCTCTCTTAGCTGGGTGTTAATGAAGGAACATCTGACGAACTGATACACTCATATGCACCAGTAGTTGCTCGCTTAATCCTCCCACAGGTTACCTTTTAAAGTACTGGAAGATTCATAAGCGTTTCAGGTGCTGGAGCAACTTGAAGGGAAAACATGTAGCCCTCAGCAGGGTCCTCCTGCTCCCCGCCATGAAGGAACTAGGATATTTGAGAGTTGTTCCAGCTGCCCTTGAGTAATGCGTCCAGGCAAGGAAGTCCAGATTTTGAGTCTGAGCCGGCACCTTGAGAAAGAGAGCTTGAATCAGCACAGCCATCAGAACTCTGCTTGAGGGCAGCATTGCTGAAACTAAGAGGAATACTTCTCTCTGGGGCATTCTCTCTGAAATGCTTGTTGCCCTGTGGCAGCCGTGATGCGCAGGTTAAGGTGAAGTATCCTGGGGCAGCAGGGGAAAGAGGAGGAAGCAAGGAGAATCATGAGAAAGAGGAGGGAAGGGAAGAGCCCCTCCCGGACACCTACGTGTCAGTGGGAGATTTACGGGGGGATCTGCTGATACCTGGACAAGGAACCCCTTCCAAACCAGCCACATTCCCCCCTGGGAACCTGGGAGCACGTGACCCCATGGCAAAAGTCCCCCTGAGGCTTTGGCTCTGCAGGAAGCTCCTTTCTGTTCTCCAGAAGATGCAGATCCTGCAGGAGAAGACAGACAGGCTGGGCAAGGGCAGGCAGGTGGGGCTGGCCCAGCCCTTCATCACTCCCCGGCAGGTTCAGACTGGAGGGCCCAGCTTCAGGATTGCCATCTGCTTGGCAATGAGGTCTGGGGGAAAGCCGCTGGAGACCATGGGCTTTAAATGACCCAGAGGGATTGTGGGGTGGCCTGGCTTGACCCCCTGAAAGCCACTGCCAAGAAGGCATGCGGTGAAATCATCCCAAGGGTAGGTTTAAAAGAAGGTATTCTGAGTGCAGAGTGCGATGCCCACATCCGGGGTGTCTCTTATAGTACCTGTTGCTCGGATGGGTAGACATGTTCTTGAGGAGAATGCTTGGAAGCCTCCAGCATTTGTTTTCCTTCAGGCTGCCTGACCTGATAGTATTCTTTAAGGCCAGCTTCTTTCTGTCCCAGACCTTAAGTTCACCCTCCAGCATGACTGGGTTGGGTCCTCCATAGACACCATTTTAATTTCCTGCGAAAAACATCAGCCATCCCTTCAGACTGTACTTCTTCCACTCTGATTTTGGAAGGACTTTCTTACCCCTGTCTCTCCAGAGCTAGCTGTAGAATTTCCCAGCCTCCACATGAAGTCCTGGCAGACTCCAGCCCTAAAACATTCTGAGTCTACATAAAGCCTGGCCTGTAGCCTGCCACCACGGGAGGATTGAGGACGGATCTAAGGTCCCATCCAGCAGTTCTTCCCTTCTCTCGGTCCATCCAACAGAAAGGCCATTTTCCAAATGGCCTTGAAGCCTTCCCCTAGTGCTTCCTTCTGGAGTGACCTGGCAGACATTAACTAAAGTCCCATTTTGTGCCAGGCGCTTGGGCAGGCCCTGGGAATGCACGAAGAGTAAGACTACTCGAGAGAGGAGATGGCAAGCCAGAAGGTCCTGTTCCCTGCCGAGAGTAGAGGACTGACCAAGGAGTCTGACATTGACCCTGTGAGACAGGATTAACTGGAAGCTCTCAAATTAATACACATCATCAGATTTTTCTGGGCCTCACTTGCTGCCTCCACTGCAGTCAGCCTTGTAGGTGTGGCCCCAGTGACAACTAAGCCAAAATGTGTTGCAATTTCTTCTTAGCACGGACACATCTTTGAGCCTGGGAGAGCAGGTGTGTAAGAGGAATGCCTCCATGCATTCTGCGTGTAACTGGCAGTGCCACCATCTTGGTTCATTCATCCGTCCGAAGCCTGAAACTGCAGTCTTCATGACCTGCCCTCTCCCCGCAGAGAGGGTTAGGAATAACCACTGTTCCAAAACCAGACTGAAGGGCTTGGTCCACTGCTGAGGGATTCCAAACCAATGCAGTTCCAGCCATCCTGCAGCTGTGCCTTTAAGAGAATGGATGCAGGCAGCTGAGCTCATCTTTTATGAGCTCATCTTGCAGAAGGTGTGGTCTCTTCTTCCTACTATTTTTCTTGTGCTGCCAGAGTCTGAAGACTTAGAGGAATGACTACAAAACGTCTCACCTTCGCTTTCGCCCATGAAACACAAAAACGCTGCAGCAAACCTCAAAGTCTGAAGGGTCATTGTATTCTGAGTGAGTGTAACAAACAGGCATTTTACTCCTGTGCCTTAATTTGGTTCTAGTCCTCGGGTCCTCACGCCCTGGCTTCGGACACCTATTCAGGGCAGTTCCAGACACCAACAATAGCCATTCATCAGTAGTGTTTGAACTACAGATCTTTATCCACTGCTCTTGATTGTGACTGGGTCTGCAGTAATGAAGAATTAGGCCAGCAAGTGCTAATCCTCAGAACTTGGTGTCGGACCCAGTTGTAAATATCAATTCTGCTACTACGAGCAATGTGATCCTGGGCAAGTTACTTAATTTCTCCAAGTCTCAGTTTTCTCATCTGTAGAATGAAGTTAATAGTACTTACCTCATATAACCGATGTGACAATTGAATGAGAGAGCATATGTAAAGAGTGTCGCCCATGGGTGGCACAGAACCATTACTTGACAAACGGCCCACGAATGCACTGTTGGTCTGGCGTAGGAGGGGCACAATATCCCTTTATCTGTTGACCAGGACGATCGAGAACGGAACAATTTTGCTTGTTAATATTCTCACACCTCTTCCTCCTCGATTTAGCCCTTCACTCTCTCTTGATTGTCTACCTGCTGCTCCCACCAAAATGTCAAAGCTCTTTGAGGACACAGATTATGCCCCAGTGGTCAGCGGAGTCTACATTTTTAGATGGTTAATAAATATTTGTGCATGGATACATGGATATCTTTTTCAACTGACTAGTTGAATATGACTTCTGCTGGGTATCAGTTCCCAGGAAATAGAGTCTAAGATAGGAGAGACATGGGTTTAATATTTACTGATTTCCCATACCCGCTGCCAATTGCTTTTAAAGGTATTAAATCCAAAATCTTGCTGCTTTGCATGACTGGATTAGATTGCATATAGGAATTTTGCATAGCAAAAAAGATACATCACACTGATTTGCATCTCAATATCTTTTCCTTTCAAAAGGCTCTCAAAAACCTCATAGTCCCCCAGCAATAATCATGTGCAAGGCAAAGAAATTAAGAACTTGGGCTGGAAAGACATTAAATTAGTCTCTGGAGTAGTAATGTAGTAAAAGACATAGCCAGGGGTGTATTCTTTCCCTGGACTTCTTTCTGGCCCCTGCCACAGACTCTGAGCAGAGCAAGCACTCATGGGGAAGGTTCCTCTCGGATAATGAGAGAAAATACATTAAAATCTTGTTACAAATCGCTGCTTGGTACTTTGGATTTGTTATACTGTAGGTCAGATTGCGTTCCCATGCACAGCGGTGTGTAAAAAGCATCATTCCTGATAACAACAAAAACCTGCAATATAGAGTTTCTAAGGCACAGAGTCCCTTAGTAATAAAAAGCTGTAAGACCCAATAACCTAACAGTTCTCTTTATCTCCTTTTATCAGCATTCCAGGGAAATCTACTGTGCTTCTTCCTTCCAGTCTCTTAGGAATCACGGTGATAATGAATGCTTGGGGAAGGTGGGGGCGGGTGGATGGAGGGTGGATGAAAATGAGCAGGTTATTATAGCCCAGGGTGGTTGTATTAAAAAGAGGAGTCTGGTCTGGTCAGAAAGGAGGCAAAAGGTTCAGCCTGGCTTGTAAGAACTCTGAGGGAATCAGAATTCCAGTTAGGGAATCCAGAGTAGTAGGGTTTGGTTTGTTTATATTTGTTTTACTAGAGCAGTAAGACAGGGCACAGTTTCTCTGTGCCACGTGTAGATCTACTGCTTGGGGAGGAAAGACTCTGATACAAAGATGGGACTTCCTCTCTCGTCAGGAAGGGGAGCTGCCTTCGGTAGAGCCCCAAAGCCTATAAACAAGGTTTTGCCTGCCAAGTGAGCAGGATGGGTGGTTGCCGGTCCCATTTTCAGAAGTCATTTCCTCCGGGGAGCCCTGCCCAGCTGAGCCCATTCAGCTTGGCAGCCCAGGGCACCCTAGGAAGCTCCTAACTTCCACACACCAGAGCATGAGGCACCCACACGGCCCGGAGTTTCCCTTCAGATGTTCGGCCCACAGTCCTCACAATTAAGCTTGTTTCTGACAGGTGTTCTCAGAGGGGAGGAGGGGAGGGTGGGAGAGTACAGCCATGGGAAACACCCCTGGTAGTAATAACTGATCCCCTTACCAAGTTTCTCACTCCCTTCAGGCCCCCCTCTTAGTGAAGCCTTCTTGGACATGCTAATTAAATATACAATTTTCCCAGCCCCTCCCCCCAGCACCCCCTAGCCCCTGTCCCTGCTTTATTTTTCTCCACTGAGCTTATTACCTTTTGACATTATTTTTTATTTATGTGTTTACTGTCTCTCCCACTAGGTTGTAAGCTCCCAGAAGGCAGGATTTTTGTCTCCCTTGTTCACTGGATTCCCAGTACCTAGAACAGTGGGTAGCACAGAGCAGACACTCCATAAACATATTTGTTTGAATCGAGGCCTACTGATGGCCAAGTGCTTTGCGTTGATTACAGCCCCCAAGCCAACCCTACCAGTGAATGTTGGTCTCTCCCAGAGGGTGTTTCAATGGCCACTGTGTTAGTGGGAAGAGTCACTCTGATTAAAAGTCTCAGAATAAGTGCTGTTTTCTTCTGTTAATCTTAAGTCCAAATTGGTAAAAAAAAAAAAAAAAAAAAAAAAAAGCCAGATCCTGCTCTCCTCTTTCTCTCAGTTAGACTTGATTCTGTCAAGGAGTCAGTCTTGGCCTGAAGCTTGATCTCCCTGGAAAATGGTTGGCACCCCACTTTCTTGCTTTCACTGGGAGAGGTGGCTCAAGAAGTCATGGTTCTTAGTTAAACAACAGAAATCCAAACTGGCTAATTTAAGTAGAAAAGATATTTATCGAAGAATGTTAGGCAGTTCGCAGACTCTCTGGGAGGGCTCGAGAAACAAGCCTAAAGCAGCTAGAACAACACCCTAAATCACACCATAAAAGTGGTCCCAGAGATACCCCCATTTTTGCCACTCCTGTGTTCAGACACTCCAGCTCACCCTGCCCCCCCCCATCAACATCCCCAGTAGGGGCACAGATGCTGCACTGGGCATCTCATCCACACTACCTGAGAAAGTGGACCAGGCTGCTGCCACTCTCACTTAAATGGGTTTACACAGCACTTGCTCCTTACATAATCAACTTCAGAGGGTGCAGGGAGGGTGTCCTACTGGCGAAACCTGCCTCCAACGCTGGCTCCTTGGCAGCAAGGGAGCCTGGGAAAGCACGTATCTGATCTTCTCCTGTGGGAAGAAGATGGGATCACATTCCTCAAATGATGAAGTGATCAAAAAAGTACGACAAATGTCTACTTCGTTGATATACTTGGTTCTCCTGGCCAAATGCCCTCTCACTAGCACTTACTAGTTACTAGTTGCTTACTGCAACATTAATTTCTAAGAGTGAAATCTTACAGCCCCCTTTTCACATGAGAAGATGGACTTAGGTTCAGAGACTCATCCAAGGTCACACGGCTCAGTAAACTCAGATTAAATATTCAAACTCCCACACCACACTGACTCGGCTGCACTTCACTGCCTTCGTGTATCGGTTGCCTCTGCTTTTCTATTCTTTATTATCTATGTCCTCGTGTATGTTTCCTTTTGGTCCCATCTCCCCTGTTACTTGATAGATTCCTATTCTTCTTTCCTTCTCCCCTCAACCCACTGACTAAAGCTAGGAGGGTCCCCAGAGGTCTGCAGCAGACGCTGGTGGTTACCCCATCCAACAGCCATTCACCTCCTTCCCTTGCTGACAGAAGGTGGGCTTTGTCCAAGAGACACTGGGCGGGGCCTCCGGAGTGAAGGGTGATTGGTCTAAAGGTGAGCATGTGACCCAGTTCTGGCCAACGAGATGTAAGGAGTAACCTGTCAAGGAGCTTCCGGGGCTCCCGGATAATAGAGAGCCGTGGAAGAGAATAGTACCTTTCTGCTCCCTTTCTTCCAGCTTGTAACTGATTCTGGAAGGACAGGACGGCCGCCACACTAACTGCCCTACTGGGAATGGTGGAGTAAAGCCGCTCCAACTCGACACAGTGTGTGTGCACGTTCCTGAATGCTCCAGTGCCCACCTATACGGTCGACTCTCAGTTAACCTGATCCTTCTCCCCACCCATCCACGAGTTCCGGCAGCAATTCCTCTCAGGCCTCACCTCTCCAACCTCTCGTGTGCTTCTCCTTTGGTCTTCCATCACCTCTGATTCCCTGACCACCTTAGCACCCCCTGCCGCGAGGTACCCGCCCTGCTCTCACCTGCTGGGTTCCACTTCTCTGGTGCCTGGCCTCATACTCTACCCTTGGCTCTACCAAGTCCTCTTCTCTAGGAACCTTGACGTCCAAGTGAGCAAAGTTTCCCTCACACTTAGAGGGAGGCGGCAGTTGCACAACATTGTAGATGCAATAAATAAAGCACACTGAATTGTGTGCCTTAAAATAGTTCGTCGAATTTGTGTGAATTTCACCTCAAAAAACCAAATCCCTTCATTCTAAACTTGTTTTGCTCACCCTATTCTCTCTTTTTTTTTTTTTAAGTTTTTTTTTTCTTATTTGACAGAGACACAGCGAGAGAGGGAACACAAGCAGGGGGAGTGGGAGAGGAAGAGGCAGGCTTCCCGCGGAGCAGGGAGCCCGATGCAGGGCTCGATCCCAGGATGCTGGGATCATGACCTGAGCCGAAGGCAGACGCTTAATGACTGAGCCACCCAGGCGCCCCCTCACTCCATTCTCTTGCTACTAGCCTTCATCAAATTTGGCCCTCCCTTGAAAGAATGCATCGTATCTCCTGATAGGTCTTATCCCCCATTTCATCTGCCACCTTTCCCTACTCGATAGAAATCCTTAATATGAAGTCCATGAACACCCAAAGAGGGCTGTGAACTCCCTAAAAATATTTGCAAAACTTTAAACATTATATATGGCATTACAAATATTTTAAAGGGGCCTGTGATCTCTAAAAATATTAATGCAAAACACATGTTAAAAAAGAGGAGGAAATTGATGTATACAAATATACATCTATATATATATATAGAGAGAGAGAGAGAGAGAGTATATCTTCAGCAGCAGTTCACAGACTTCAGCATGCACCAGAATCACCAAGAGGGTTTGTTAAAACACAGATTTCTGGACCTCCCCCCCACCCCACAAACTTTCTTCTTCGGTAAGTTTGGGGTGGGGTCTGAGAATTTGCATTTCTAACAAGTTCCCGGTGATTATTTTGCTGCTTGTCCAGGGACCAAGGCTGTTGTGAGATACATAAAAACTGTTAATATGATTGCCTCCAGGGAGGGGGGACCTTGTTGGCTAAGGGCGCGGGTGGAAGTTGTTCTCACTGTGCACCCTTTTGTATCTTTTGAATTTCTGTCTATGTGAGTATATTACCTACTCAGAAACAAACTTGAGATTGAAAAAAAAAAAAGTGGGACCATCCCTACCTTAAACTCATTACCCTCACCCACATGGTAAGAGAGAGTTTTCTTTAAATAACTAGAGACTCTTCTAGAAGGTCACCACCCTCTCCCTCTTTCTCCCTTTGCTTCTCATTTGTATGCTGTGCATCCACTCAATGTTACTTTATTCAAATAATCCCTGCTGCTGGGTACCAGAGCACATTTCCACTTTCCAAGAGGAATCCTACTTGTGTTCAAATAGCTAAAAAACACAATGACGAATTCAGTTGTCTAAGAAATTAAAACAATCATGAAATACTGTTTTCTGCCAATCAAATTAAAAGTTATTAAACATCCAAAATATGTTGGCAGGCATGGGGGAACACAGACTTTTTTGCACTACTGGTAGAAACAAAAATTGGATCATCTCTAGAAGGCAATCTGGCCTTTAAAAATGTGCACAGCCTTTGACCTAATTAATTCTACTTATAGAAATAAATCCTAAGGAAGCAGCAAGAGATGCATAAAAGCATTTATAATTAAGGATGTTCATTTCAGCATGAAAAAACAGAAAAAAATTCAATGTCGAACAGTGTTTATTAAATATACTGTGCCAGATTTATCATGGAATGCAATATAACAATAAAAAATCATATTGTAAAAAGGTACTTAATGACATGGAAATGTGCTCATCTTGTATTATCAGGTGACAGAATGTAAATCAGGTGACAAAACAGCACCGTGATATGATGCAATATCTTTAGAAAATTATGAATATCAGATGACTTGAAGGATCTGTTCTATTGTATTTAATAGTGGTTATCACTGGAGTGATTATAGGTGGATTTTATTTTCATTGTGCTCATCAGTATTTTCCAACTTTCCACCCTGAGTGTATATTGCTTTTATTAAAAACAAAAACAAAAACGGGGGAGGGGAGCTTATATTGACAAAAGTTATGCTTCCTCATATGAGGGCAATCAAGACCGTTCAGATACGAGGCCTCTGAAGGAGAGTCCTCAGGGACTTCTGTCAACTGCCCATCCTGACACACCACTCCCTTGGGTTGGGCGAGCTTCTGGCAACCAGGGATTCGTGGGGGTCAGAGCTTTTCACTCTGATCTCCATTTCTGCTGCTGCTTATCAGGACAGCACCCACAGGAGGCACCACAGTGGCGCCCAGCCCCTGGCCAAGGCCCCAGCAAAGCCACCCAAATCCACCCAAACCACTGGCTGAGAAGGAAACATGGGCACAGGTCCTAAGGGAAGGAGCATGTGTCGTGACCTGCGTGGAATGCTGGGTGGTTTGTGGTTAACCGCACCGCTCGAGGAGGGCTGGCTTGAGGCCAAGCGAGGTTGGAGCGTGGGAGCCAGTCATGGGAGTGAGAAAAAAGAAAGTGTAGTAATTAAGACAGAGACTTAAGTTGAAACAGTGTAGGAGTTGACAGAGATAAAGATGCAGATAAAGACTGACTTAGGCTGACTTTGAAGACAGAACCAGTTTTTCCACTGGACTTTTCTAGGGCTTGTAGCCCCCTGCTCACACAGAGCCATTGTTTAAAACACCACCACCAAAAACCTCATGGTGATTCTAAGAAAATGCCCAATCTGAAGAACATATCTATGGCTCAGGTCTCCTGGGGACATTTTAATATGTGCAAAGCCTCTAACATTATTCTTCACAGCCATCTTCCGGGTAGACTAGCCAGGGCATGGTCGTCCCCAGACTTTAGAAAAAGAGAAAACAGCTGAGGAATTGAAGTCAAGTTTTCACAACTTGACCATGTTGAGAAGCAATACTATAGGATCTATCATGTTCGTTAGTTTACTGTTCAAGGAAAGTTTCCAAACTCTGTGAACTTCCATGTGGCTATATATATATGTGTGTGTGTGTGTGTGTATATATATATATATATATATATATACACACACATATATATATATATATGGCAAGGATTAAAGCTGTGACTTAGTAGAAGGAGCACAGGATGTAGAGGAACCATCCAGCTCTGCAACCAACCGGCCAACCACCACACGAGTCTGAGTGCTAGCCCCGCACTTGAGTCAACCTCTCTGAGCCATGATTTCCTTGTATGTAAAGTAGAGAAGTTCACCCCTCAATAAATATTTATTGAGCACCTACTATAGGTCAGACCCTGTGCTAGGCAGTGGGGACCCAATCATGAGCCAGCTCCCATCTGTCATAGGGATTAAATGGTGTTATGGCCACAGTCTGACTTTGGGCGCTGCAAGTTAAAAACACTTTTTACATTTTTGAATTAGTGAAATAATTAAAAGGAGGATATTTTGTAACTTGTAAAAAATTATATAAAATTCCAATTTCAGTGTCCACAAATAAAATTTCATTGGAACACAGTCCCATTCATGAGCTGACATAGTGTCCAGAGGCTGCCTCCATGCTCCCATGGCAGACTGAGCAGTTGTAACAGAGACGGGACAACCCACAAATCTGCAAATATTTACTGTCTGACTCTTTACAAAAAAAAAGGAAAAAAAATGTGCTGACCCTTGGACTAAAGGGAAAAAAACAAGGTGATTACAGACTGTGAAAAGCTCTATGAAACTAAAAGAGGGAAGGAATTTGTCAAAGCTGTTAAGGTGAAAATTAAAATGCTCTGTGGCTTTATCTAGTATTTTGTAGAGTCAGCTCCGCTCCCAAATCTGAGTGTTTCTAGGTCTCACTGGGCTGCGGGTACCCACCGGGTGAAGGAACAGGTGCATCCGGAAGGTCAGTGGCTCCCGCCTCCACCTACGTGATGCAGGCCCTCTAGCCCCAGCCAAGACGCGCTGGTGTTCCGGAGTCTTCGAGGGAGACTCATGTGTTCTCAGGCTGCCCTCTGGGAATACACCTGTATTCTTGCCAAAGGCGCTGTTTCCGTGACACCAAAGGTGCAGGGACCAACATGCAGCTATGCTTTCTGCCATCCTCACCCGCGAGAGAGATGCCGTGCTGCGCAGGGGCAGGACAACGCCCCTCCTCCACTCGGTGTCCCTGGGAGTTAACTTTAAACCCAGAGCACACAGCTATGGCCTCTGTGTCCCTGAGACCCTGTGAAAACGGCTCCTAAGGTCCCTGCTTGCTGCCGGTCGCCCTGGCCTGGGAGACGATGCCCGAACTCTCGTCCTTCCCCTCCCCCTCCGCCACGCCAACACCCCTCCCCCGGCGCCTGAATACAGGTGTGCTTCGGTTTTACAACCTGCTGTATGAGCTCTGTGGTATACACATGGTGTTTCCTAATCCAGCTCCCGGCAGCCCCCCACCCCTGCACCTTCTCCTACAACTCCGTGACATAGGAGCTCGGGAAGCCGGCCGCAGCCTCCCTCGGTTCGCCCGGTGTGCGGTGCGCACGGGCCGGGCAGCTCTGGTCGTCGTCGGCGCCAAGCCAGTCGGGGGCCCAGGGCGCCCGGGAAGGCACCGCGAGGCAGGAGCACAGGCTGCAAGGGAGGCTCCCGCCTCTGGTTCCCTGTGCGGGGCACTCTGGCCTCTCTAACTGTCATCCTCCCGGACTCCGGCCTGCCCCTGCCCCATGGGCTGAACCCTGTCCTTGACTCCTCAGCCCAGCAAGTCCCACCCGCACCGGCTCTGCCAGCGACACCCTGCCGGGAAGGGTCCAGTTCCCCAGGTCCGTGGACGGCCTGCCACAAAGGCTCCACCAGCCAGGGCCCGCACAGCATTTCTCAACCTTGCGGGCGCTCCCGGCGCCCGCTGCATCTGGCCTGCTAGGTGTTCAGACTGGGTCAGCATCTTTAACTCTCCCCTCCCCACCCATGCTTGGGCTTCCTGCCCACCCCACCCCCCGCATTTTTAAGGAGTGTCTTCGGCTCCCCTCTTTAGCCCAGAAACTCTCACCGGCTTGCGTGAGATTGGGCTTCCGGTATGGAACAACCTCGCTGTTCCATCAGTTAATTCTGGCCTTTTCCAGGCTGGCTTCCTTCCCTTACCCTGAAGGACCTGCGCCACCAACGTCCCAGCATGGCTCAGGGCCCAAACGCACTTAACAGTGACGGCAGCTGGGGTCAGGGCTTGGTTTCAAGCTCTAGCCGAGCAGAACGAAAGGTGGGGAAACAGGTGGAAAAGGCAACTAGTAACACACGTCACACTGCCTCTGAGGTGGGCTCAAAAACTGGGGCGGGCCCAGCTTAATGGGAAAAGGCAGCCATTTTTCTTTGGGAAAAGGCAAAGACTCGGGAGGTGGGGAAGACAGAGGGTGGGGGGGGTTGACAGAGCACAGACCTGCTACCCCAGGGGGGGCTAGTGTTGAGTTTCTTTTTTGAGGAAAGGCAACGTCTACATTTGTTTCTGTACCTTTAAGAAAGAGAGACAAAGGGACAGAGGGAAATGTGCACTTGCAGGACTCTCAAGCGATTAGCCAAATCCCCCTGGCTTCTCTGCCCTATTTCCAAGCGTGTGGATAGATCCAATTCCTCTCTTGTTCCTCTGTCCCTCCTAATCCAGGATACGATTATATGAAGTAGATTAAAGGTGTCTGTGACCAGTGTAGGGCCTGCTGCACCTCAGGAACCGTTTTGCAAGAGTCTGTCTTCATTTTAATTCAGTTAGCAAACTTGGAAAATGCTCGTGCTGACTGCTGATTCTTTTTTTTTTTTTTAAGATTTTATTTATTTATTTGACAGAGAGAGACACAGCGAGAGAGGGAACACAAGCAGGGGGAGTGGGAGAGGGAGAAGCAGCACCCCCCCCAGGAGGGAGCCTGATGCGGGGCTCGATTCCAGGACTCTGGGATCATCACCTGAGCCGAAGGCAGCCGATTAACAACTGAGCCACCCAGGCGCCCCTGACTGCTGATTCTTGATGACAAAGTGAAAATTGATGCAAAGTTTTATTTGTAAAATAAAAGGAGTTTGTAACCTATGGGACTCTCTGTCCCTCTAGCAACGCCCTTAAAAAGCAAGCTCTCAGAGGCTGGTGATCAGGCATGTTTCAGGAAAAATTCTTTCATCGGGTGGGAAGTCAAATGGGGGACGTCCAGGGTCCCTTCTAATTCAAAGCTTTTATGTCTCTAAGGTTACTGGATGCCGAAGTGCAGGGCCAGAAAAAAACGTCTAACAGAAGCAGTTTTAAAAAGACTTGACAGCGTGTTTTACCCAGAGCAATGTAAGCCCAAACATTTTGAACTAGAGCTGCCAACCAAGAATGTGTTTGCAAACCAGATACAATTTAAAATAAACTTCAGCCGGCAAATGACAAACCTTCCCTAAAAAGGTAATTAGATGGTGAGTGAACAAACTTTGGAAGTGGTATTAGAACAGATCTCTACACCATCCAACAGGCGTTCACCCTTTTAACTCCAAATGGACCTGTGCACTTGTTTGGGGCAGGAGTGGGGTGGTGAGGGGGTGGGAATAAAAAAAGGGGAAAAGTTAGGATTGTTGCATTCTACTCAGCCGGAGGCTGGGGAAAGTGACAGGAAACGGAGTACTCCGCGGTGGCTTTACAGAGGAAAGCAAAACAGGCTAAATCCTGAGGATTGTGGTGCGGGAAGAAAGGGTTATAAAGTGGGTGAGGTGAGGTCCCCGGGGCCGTGGGAGCAGGAGGTCCCTGGGACAGTGGGACACACCTCAGTCCAGCTGCTGGTACCCACAGCAAGTGGACAGGGAGTGGCTTACCTTCTTCCTCTGTCGCTGATGCCCTTCTAGATCTTCAAGGCACCATATTTGGAAAAGTTCTTGTTCCTTTGAGGCTCATACCCTTCACCCACACTAACCTCTACCTTTTATCGGTGTGGGGGTGGGAGGAGTTTTGGTTTTGACAAAATATATTTTTTAATATTTTCACTGTGCAATAGATCATACTTACAAGAGTGTGCATGACCTATATGTACAGTTTAAAGAATATTAACAAAGCCAAGCACCCACACATTACCACCCAGCTTAAGGAATAAAATATGGCCGATACCTGGAAGCTCCCTCTGTTCCCGCACCCCTTTCCAATTGGCTCTCCACCCCTGGGGCAAGCCACTGATCTGACACCTGAGTTGTCCCTTGCTTTTCTTCCTGGTTTCAATCCATTTATAAGGGATCCCTAACCATTATATTACTTAATGGTGCCTGGTTTTGAAGTTCATCTCATGAATCCATACTAATTATAATCTTCTCTATTTGCTCTTTATGATCCACGATCAGTATTTTTGAAATTCAATATGTAGCTGGAGTTTATTCATAGTCTGTACTACATAGGATTCCATGGTCTGATTACACCACGATCACTTCTCCATTCTCTTGTTTACGGACATATGGGTTACCTTTTTAGACATAAACACAGCTATTGTGAACATTCTCATACATGTCTCCTATAGCATACGTGCAAGCATTTTCTAGGACCCAGCGACTCAGAGTGTCGTCTGCAGCCCCACTCCCTGCTGGTGCCCAAACCCGGCACTGCTTTACGACGAGTGAAGGAACTTGGCATCAGATCATGAAGCAACTACACTATTAAATACAGTGTTGTGGGACCAGCAGTTTTCCTAGGGCAGCACTTCAAAGGAGCAGCTGAGCTACGTTCTGGGACAAGCACCTCATTTCTTCTTACGTCTGGGACTTTGCTGAGCACGAGGTGCCCTTTACCTTTTTTCTTCACCTTCATCTCCTGACCTTAGGGTCACCTCTCCCCAGTCGGTGCAGACTGGCCCCTCACTCAGTCTTGAAATTTTGTTCAACAAAAATCTGTTGAATGGATGAATGAATGAATGAATGAATGGTTTTACCTTCCCCACCCGCACATCTTCCTTAGGAGCTTCTTTGTTCTTCCATGAACCTCCTCTCCCCAGTTGATTTGTCGGGGGGAGGCAGGGGCAAGCATGGACATGCAGGCTGGGAGAATCAAAGCCCTTTCCAGCATTTTTCCTCCTGGAGCCAATAAAGGAGGTCACACTACCTCTCCAGTGCAAAAGCTACGACACCATTCCACGGGCTGTCAGCCACCCTCTTTACCAGCTCAGGAGGAAGCAGGTCTGCAATGACAGGGGATTGATTCAAGGTACAGAGAAAATGAGTAGGAATAAGAATAGGAGAGAGGAGCTGGTAGCACTCAGTCCCCGGTTCCACCATGTTGGGCTTGGCTGCATCTTGCCCTTTCCATGCGGTTATTCAGCCTCATTCTTGGTTTTTCCCTTTTTGCCCAAGCTGGCCGGAACTGTGTTTCCAGGTCTGGAAAGAAAATAAATGCTCCATACTTTAGCCCTCATAAGGGACACAAAGCTGGAATTGAGATTAACTTTTGGACTGCAATGCTTGTTTTCATGGATATGTTTGAAGAATGGTTATCAGTCCTTTGGATTTGTGTTGGTACAAACACCAAACCAAAACCCAAACCAAACCAAACAAAAAATGCCAAGCAAATGGGAGATCTGAGGTTACCATACTGCCAAAAGTGTCATTCACATCTTTCCCACCACCGCTCAGGTATCAGCTCGGTGGTTTTGCTTGGCTCATGACCACATGTATGTCAACGCTGATCTCACACCAGGCACGCAAGGCCCTCTTTCCCAGGGGCAACCTCTGTGGTACATCATTCAGGGTACCATGTGACAGCACCAGGAAGGCTCTTTTCCCACATCCAAATATAACCCACACATATGTGGAGGGTCTGGGAAGAATGTGTGATAGCAGCCGGGACAGTTGAGGATCTGCTGATAAAAGGAGATGGAGAAACTCTATGCAAAGGGCTGTAAGAAATAGCAGGAGTCTCCTGAGGAACATTCGATCCAGAAATAATGCTTTAAAAGCCAGAGGGGCTTTTAAAACTGTTTTACCACAGAAATTGAAAGCCCTTTGTGGGCATTTCATCTGTCTTAGTTCAACCCGAAGGTGGACACAGAGCACAATTAAGTCACAGTTGTGGTGTCTGGAGTGGATAGAACAGATCAGGGCATCCCCTCCCTCCACCTCACCCATAGATACGCACCCCACATGTTCTTAGGTCACCTTGTCACAGTCTGTTCTGGGATCTGCCCAACGTGGGCATGCCCCTGCGGTGGATAATCTTGGTGCTCCTCCAAGGTTCTCTCACGTCTCTTCTGAAGGCTTCCATGCCCTCCCTTCCATGTTTTCTCTCTCTTGCCAGGGCTGCTGCTGGGCTGTGTAAACCCCCTTTGCTCACAGCCAGAAGAGCTGAAAGTGGCTGGCCATTTAACCCCCAACTCTGTGGCCCTTAGCCAATAAATGCTGGGGAGTACGAAAGCCCCCTCTCTTGACTCAGGCTGGTACGACTCTGGAGCAGGTGTTTGAGAACTCCGAAAAGTAAACCGTAGCAGGTGAACTGGGGGGAAAGATGGGGATCCAGGGCACCACAAACCTACTGGTGAGTTTGTCATTAGTTTTTCCTCCAATAGCTAGCTCCCTGCCTGTACTCGGAGTAGCTTAAAACTCAAAAGAGGACAGTGGGGCACAGACTGAGTGCTCCAGGGGGTACACAGAAGGGAATCCTCGTGCTGAGAGACAGAGAGCAAAGTGTACCACTTTACTGTTTTATTTCTTTCTTCCTTTCTGCTCCTCTATGTCCCAGCCCCCAAGCAGTGCCATGGCTATAGGGCGTGGTATAGAGTACCAAGCTCAAGGAGTGCTAGCTATTAACACCGATGCATGAATCACTTTCATCGAATGATATTTTTTGGCTCAGGACTGGTCATCTCAGCTGGGGACGAATGATGTTGAAGCTGGAAGATGGAGGTTGGAAGAGAAAGTTGTACTTCTCCTGGGAGTTTTAGTTACCTACTCCCACTTGAGAGCCTCCCACATTATCTTCATTTCTCCTTCTCTCTCCCTTCCCTTCCTCCCTTAAGCGAAAGAAGGGACGAGTGTGTATCCGAGAGGACATGTTTTGCAGGAGTTGAAAAAGAGTAAGACTCATTTCCTCACTCTCAGCTTCAAGCCCAGACTGAGAGCACTATTAAATAAGTCAAATAATCTGTAAGTTAACAAAAGTTGAGAGTAGAAAGAGCACTAGCCTTGGAATCAGAAGGCCTGGATTCAAACCACAGTTGTGTCTCTTATTAAATCAATGGCGGTGAGCAAACATCTTATACTCCATGGCCTTCCGTCTGCTCTTAAATTGCATCTTAATTGGGGGTAATGATACCTGCTTGAGGCTTCACCCACTGACATCTGTGAAAATACCTGGTACACATCAGGTATAAATATTGTGGGACTTGGTCTTGATTTTTATCCCCTAGGTACTCAAAATTTAAGCTAGACAAAATGAAAGAAACTCAGAAAACATCAAAAATCGAATTTCAGAGCTGGAGTTGATGTGACCTCTCACCTCTGGGAAGAGAAAGTGGGGGTCCAGAGAGGCTAAGCGACTTCTCTAAAGCCACCTGGTCAGTTGCAGAGCTGGGGCTAGAATCTGGTCTTCACCAACCGGTTCTCAGCGTTCTGTTCCCACAGGTGCCCTTACAGTGAGCGAGTTAGCATGGTGGCTACCTTCACGGCGGACAGGCTGGTCTCACGAATACGAAGCAGGCGAGAGTAGCTAAGAGGACGCTACGTCATCCAGCCCCGGCCTGCTTGCCATACAAGGTTAAGGGACTTCAGGATCCTTGGGGACAAGGAGGCCCTCTCATGAGCCTTACAGGCTATTTGACTAGGAGGGAAAGATAACAAATACCCGTGGCAACTGATTTACTACGTGAGCCAGACTCCTAAGGGCACAAGGAGAAAACAACTTTATTCTTTCCCACCACGGCCTTTTAACCCCTCTCCGGGGGCCCCTCCCCCCAGCCCCAAATGACAGCTCAAGCCAGTCTACACGTTTCCCAGCCACTTTCACAATTAATTAATTGCATCATTTTCAGATACTGAAAAAGCACAGTCAAATCTAAACCCAAACATCTCTATCACGTCCAGTGTAAAGCATCCCCGGTCTCTAGATCGATCCTGACCCCCAAACTGCAGACTAGCAGTAGGAATGATTCTGTGGTTGCCCTGCGTTCTTTCTGCACCTGCCTCTTCCTCTACTTCCCCCACTGACCATAATGGCCAAGGTAGCGATCCCAGGCTCATCCAGGGTAGAGGTAAGGGGGTTCGGGGCGGGGGGGTACAGATAAGTGGGCCAACAGGTTTCATTTAGCCTGTGCTGTTGTGATCTGCCCTTGGTGACCTCTGTGTGGCCAGGGCCCAAACACTGGGTCTTTCTCAAAGAAAGAGCTGTGTGGGGTCTCCAGAGAACTTCCTCTTTGATTTACTCTCCAGTTCCTCCTCGTTCCTCCAAAGGCACGCTGACAGAGTCCCCTTCTGCTAGAGCCACCTTATCCTTATAGACCATCTTCCTGAGCCAGACCTTTCAACTCAAGCCAGATCCCCTTCCACGAGTGTCCGCCACACGCTGGAATTGCAAGCTGCCCCCAAGAACTTTTTCAAGGTCTCTCCAGTAGCAAGCATGTTGCCGCATCTCAACCGAGCTGCAGCAGAGGGGCAACTGGAGATGTCAATTTCCCCCTACGGTTGTACCATCTTCCCTATGAATGGTTTTTCAAACCCCCACCTTGGATCACCTCTCGGGAAATGCCAAAGACAGTTCAAATGGTGTGAATTAAAATGTAAAACCAGTCAAGTGGCTATAGCTTCCTCAGCGTTAGTGTGTGGGACAGCTATCAAAGGACAACCCTGGGACATCCCGGATGTTTTATTACCCAGACACCCAACTCTTTGAGAGGCAGGTAGAGGCCTGTAGAACTTTGAGTCTGAGCTTTTCATGGGGATCGTGAAATCAATTAGTATGTCAACTAACATTTCTTTCTTTTTTTTTTAATATTTTATTTATTTATTTGACAGAGAGAGACACAGCGAGAGAGGGAACACAAGCAAGCGGAGTGGGAGAGGGAGAAGCAGGCTTCCTGCAGAGCAGGGAGCCCGATGCAGGGCTCGATCCCAGGACCCTGGGATCATGACCTGAGCCGGTTAGGGCAGACGCTTAATGACTGAGCCACCCAGACGCCCCTCAACTAACATTTCTGAATGGAATAGAGAATATCACACTGCATCATATGGGAAGATGAAGCATTGTTTTGCAAAGTTTTTATTACTGTGTGTGTGTGTGTGTAAAATGTAGCAGGGGTTTTTTTTTTGTTTTGTTTTGTTTTTTGGGTTTTTTTTTTACCCACGGATCACTGTCAAAAATGTTTAGAAACTCTGCTTTACAGAATAACTTCTAGCCAAACTTCTAGCTATTACAGTTAAATGCTTTTACATTCCCCACAGATATAAAATAATGCAAAAAATATTTTGTTTTTTTAATGCAGTAAACAAAATTTGGAGCTATTTTAGTAAAAATCCAATTAAGTAGACTGCTCAGGGAATTTACTATCCTGGTTAATTGAATCTCTGCATTAATGAGGACAAATTGAAAACCCTGTCAAGAGGCAGGATCGCAGAACTTTAGAGGTGGATGAGACCTTGGAGATGGGTTTTCTCCAGTTCCCTCATTCCCCCGCTGGTGGGGGCCCAGGCCCAGAGGAGGGAGTGGCTTGCCCTGGGCCCAGTGGGCGAGGAGAGGGGAAGCCAAGACCCAGGCCCACAAATGGCCGGCTCAGAGCTCCCGTGAGATACAGCTGAATCTCAGTGCAGTTGCCCATAACGCTCCGGGTTGCTTCTTAAAATAAAACCCCAGCTCTCAGCTTGTCTTTGCCATTGTCTTTTCCCATAGGTCAGCGCCCCTGATTTACAGAATTTAGAGCAAACACCAAAGATCTGCTGGTAGCATCTAAAGGTTGGTGTGGCTGAGCCTCTCACTTTTTCTCTCTCTCTCTTTCTCTTTCTGATTTATTAGAACTCACTTTTCTTTGTTTGCTCTGATCTTGTTTCTTCACATATATTATTAGTATTCCAGACACAGGGTGAGAATATATTTTTTTAAATATATTTTTTATATTGCTTGAGGCTGAAAGAGGTTGTTTTCATTCTTGGAACTCACTACACCATCCGATGACCCCAGCTTGCCACTGTTCCGGCATACAGACTAGCATTTCCTTCATTCTAGCACACTGACACTGAAATGCATAGCGCCGTCCTCCAAAGACACTTGCTGTTCTCTGTGTATATTCGTTCTTTCAACGCATATATACAAGCACCTACTGTGTGGCAGGGGCAGGCACTGTGTGGGATGCTGGGGATGCAGCAGGGAATAAAATGGAAAAATTCTTACCCTTACAAAACTTGTATTCCGATGGTAACAAATAGACAGTAGATGAATACACAAGTAAGTACATGGTATGTCAGATCGTAATAGGTATGAAGCGGGGGAAGCTAGATAGAGGAAAATAGGGATTGCTGGGGGTGGGTCATTACTATTTTATCCTCAGGGAGGATCTTGCTATTCAAAATACAGAGACCTAAAGGAAGGAAAGGGAGTGAGACACGTCATGCCCTGGGAGGAGGGAGTTGCTGGCAGAGAAAAAAATAGCAAGTGAACAGCATTTTAAGTATCAGGCTACAAATACTTTACATCAGGTACCAACGTCGGACTTGTTAAATCCCCCTCACCGGTGGCACAGTCCTAAAGGTTATTAGATGTTGATTTAGGGTAATACAAGTTGCATTGGTTTGTTCCATTCACAAGCATAAGTGCCAAATGCAGGCATTCTGTAATGAAAGACACAGATGGTCCCTGCCCTCACAATTAGTGACCAATCAAAAAATCACTATCCATAATGGTCAGGGTAGTAAGAGTGCTGCAGAGGAGAAAAAGCATGAAAAGTCTTCCAGAATAGGAGGAAGGGGGCTTTCAAGAAGAGGAAATAACAGGCTTGGGTAGGAGAGCAGATGGTACATGCCGGGGTTCCCAGGTTGGTATGATTGGAAAGTGAGTCTCGGGAAATGGGGATAGAAATGGGAGCACATGTGGATGCCCCTCTGCTCTCTGGAGCACTATTAAAATCTTTCCTGGTTGCAGCCCCAAAAAAGTGGGCTGGGTTGGGGGAGGTGGGTGGGGAGGCTCTGGACAGGTAGAAAGACACATTATAAAGTCACAAAGTTAAATATTTAAAGCAGAAGAATGATTTGATTGGATTTGCCTTTTATAAAGATCCATTGATACATAGAGGATGAAAGAGGGAGAGACTGGAAGCTGGAGAATCAGTGAAGAGGCTGAAGGGGCCGACAGATCCAGAGTAATGTGGGTGAGAAAGGCAGGAGGTCCCCTAAGAGGCTGACAGAAGACACCGAAAGGGCGGGCTGGGCTTGCTGCTCTTTCGAGGACCGCGTGGACACGAAACAGGGTTGGATGCCGTATCCGGGGCACGAGAAACAAGTTTAGGGGGAAAGGAAGTGATTCCCTCATAGAAGACAGAGCCAGAAAAGAAAAACTATGTCCTGAAGGCTGTTTGGAATTCCTCAAATGACACCATTTGGCATAAGAAGCAAGGACTGTTACTTTCCCAGATGATGGCCTGAACGTGTAATTGTAGAACTGGCCAATTAGTTTGGGTGAATAGATTCCAACTACAGAATATCATCAGATACAAGATAAAATGTAAAATAATGTGGTTAACTCTTCAAAAGCCATCCTAGGATTTACATATCTAAACAAATAGTACATTCCTTGGAGGCTACATGTTATTCCCAGGGTCTGTACCTGCTGAGAACTGTCTTGGACTTCTTTTGGGGACCTCCCTTCATGACCCTAGCCCCAGAGCTAGAAAATTCTCGGCCTTTTAGGGAAAATCTAATTTTTAGAAAAGATGCTTATTTGCCACCAAAGACCGGTGGTAGCCCAGGACAGGGCATGTGGGGGCGTAAGGAAGAGAGATGGAATACAAAAGGGCAAAAGGGAACTTTTGGGGGGTGATGGAGGCATTCAGGTCTCAACTGAGGTGATGGGTTTCATGAATATATGTATATATCTCAAAACTCATCAAAATGTATACTTAAATATGTGCAGTTTATTGTATGTCACTTATATCCCAATAAAGCTAATTTTACCCCTCTCTTCCTCGGCACTGCCATCTGTTACTGGGCATCATGGCTGCCCTCAGACCTCTGGTGAAGCCCAAGATCATTAAAAAAGAGGACCAAGAAGTTCATCCAGCACCAGTCAGACCCATATGTCAAAATTTAGCACAACTGGCGGAAACCCAGAGGCATTGATAATAGAGTGCACAGAAGATTCAAGGGCCAGATCTTGATGCCCCAACACTGGTCACAGGAGCAACAAGAAAACAAAGCACATGTTGCCCAGTGGCTTCCAGAAGTTCCTAGTCCACAACGTCAAGGAGCTTGAAGTGCTGCTGACGTGCAACAAATCTTACTGTGCGGAGATTGCTCACAGTGTCTCCTCCAAGAACTGCAAAGCTACTGTGGAAAGAGCAGCCCAGCTGGCCATCAGAGTCCCCAGGCTGTGCAGTGAAGAAAATGAATAGACGGCTTGTTGTGCACGTCCTATTTGTGTTAATAAAACCATAAAACTACCAAAAAAAGCTATTTTTAAAGTCATTTGTTGCAAACAGTTGTGCCTAAAGCTCATGATCATGCTCCTTTTCTATTTTTTTTTTTTAATGAAAATTTAAGAGAATACTCTTCTGGTGTGTCTGCCAGGCTGACTTGAAGGCAGTTCTCAATGCAGATTGTTTTTTGTTTAAAAAAAAAAAAATCACAGAAACAAGTGACCTACTACTATTAAAAGACAGTCTTCATGTGAGTATGTACATCCTAGAACATGTTTTTAAACTTTGCAGTCATGCCCTGTAATCTAATTTGGAATCCAATGACTTGGTACCTTCTGGTTCTTCTACTCACTCTCCACATACATAGTGTTCCTTTCACTTAGCTCATCCAGAGAAAGGGTTGAAGGAGAACAAGTATCATTGCTTCCACTAACTGAGGTTTGCATTTCAGATATCCAGGGCCAGCTTTACAGAGCCGGGATTCCAGAAAGATTTCCTGACTGTCTCCCACTCCCACCTCACCCCCACCTAACATTGTCCTCTGACCCATTTGCCAGTGTCTGGAAGTCTACCATTAGGAGGATGCTTTCCTTTGGGTTAACAATCCCATTCTCCCAGAATCCCATTGGAAAATAGGATCCTGGAAAGCAGGCCAAAGGGGAGAGCCCGGAGTTAGCAGAGGGTACTGTGAGGACTCTGTGGCCTCCACCTCTGTGGCCTCCAAGGGTGGAGGCCACCAGTGGAAGAAAGGGGAGTCCAGAAAGGGGAGACAAGGTACCACAGAGGGTCTAAACTAAAGCTATTCCCCATTTTTTAGTCATTTATATTTTCAGAAAGCATTCATTAAGTACCAACATCCCCACCCTAGTTGTACCTCTGGATGTAGTACTGAGCACAGCGATATAAAATGGGAAGTTGAGAGAAGTTGATGAGCAAGCTGAACTGCTCTCTCTCTCCCGTACCTCAGCAGTGAAAGAGCCGGCCCAAGCGCGAGCAACTGGTCCCACGGGAACTCAGAGGCCAGGTGCTCACATCACACCTTGAGCAGCAGTTTGGAAGGAAATGAAACAGATTATTGACAAATGAAAGTTGAAGGGAAGCGTGAAAACTCTGAATGCAAAGCAGGTGGGGGGTTGCTATTAGAATAGTTCACCTAAAGATAGTCTAATTCCATCTAGGGGCCAGTATCGATTAGGTTTCATGTTCATTTGGGTTCACAGTTTGTCTATAGCCTCCTTTGACTTTGTGGGGCCAACACTGGAAGGGAAGTGGGTGTCCCCTTGATCTCTATGCTCAGCCCATCATCCGAAGCAGAGCCCAAGAATGGAGAGGTTTGGAGACCAGGAAGCAAACTTCGTGGAGCTGTCTGGAGCTAGAAAAGACTTGAAGTGATTTAGAAGGAAAGTTAGCAAGCCCTCCTTTTGATTTGTCTCCCCTCAGACAAATGAGGTTAGAACCACAGTGGGGTGGTCCATAAAATTCCCAAACATTTGGCCTCTCCTGTGGGCTGGGCTCTCACACAGCTCAGCCTGGGGCACGTAAAGGAGAGCGAGGCCAGCCCCACATAGGGAAGCTTGTATTGCACTCAGCTGCGGCCCAGGGCAGTGGTCTGAGAAACCAAATCCATCCTCAGAGCTCATTCTTGAGTCTGGCAAAGGCATAGCTGCTCAGGGAATTCCACTGTTGAGGGGAGATCATTGAAATCAGAACCCGGGCAGGGGATTGTGCTGGGCAAGTTTCATGCCTCCCACCCTCCCTCAGCCCCTTCTTAGAGGAACCACCCTCTGACACAGGGCTGGGCCCAGGATCCCGGATGTCTTGACCATGTGACCCTGAGCCCTTGCTGTCCCTTCCGGCACCACAGCTGCCTGGCACAGGGTGGCTCTGGCTGGCCAGTGACCCAGGACCCAAGGCCCTGCGAGAACCGATGGTGGTGGGTCTCTCTCCCAGCAGCACCAGCAGTGGGTGAAGCAGCCTCGCCCAGCTGGGTTTTGCCACAAGAGCTTCATTTGTCACCCCTGCTCTGTGGAACGTCCCTTCCTCCTGGGAACGTAGAGGAGGCCAAAGAGGCTATGGGAGGCCAGAGTCAAGGAGTGACCCAGGAGAGAAGCAAGGAGGAAGCCCATGGCGGGACAGAAAAGTAGACACAGAGGGCAGCTGAGGCCCATGGAGGAGCCTGAAATGCCTGTCACCAGTCCCATGTCAGGGTCCCCGGAGCCAGACAGGATCCAGAACCGCCCTCCAGCCCCTCCTCTGCGAGTTCTGACCCCCGTGGCTCTTGTCTTGCATATCTGTGCCATGTTCCTTATTGCTCTGTGTGGAGCAATATCAAACTCACCCCAAACACCCCCGACTTGGGTGAGCTCGAGGTTTCTCCCCCCTCACTAACAAATGAGCCAGAAGACAGTTTTGCAAGCAGTCCCTGGCCTCTGCTGAGCAACAGAAGGCCAAAACTATGATAGGGTCCCAGGGAGACCAGTGAGGTCCTTTGCCCTCTGGGAGCACAGGGTGAAACTGCAGGCTGTTTCGTTGCTGGGCACTTAGGGTTATTTATTTTTTTTTCACACAAATCATTTTGCCAAAGTTTAGAGGCAACAATATGGTGCAGTAGAAACAAAACTAGAACAAGGGTCAGGAAATCTGTGCCTCCCTTAATCAGCTATGCGAGGTTGGCCAAGCAATTTAAGTCCCTGTCCCAGTTTTGTCATCAGAAATGCAGGACGAATATTTGCCCTCCCGCCTTGAAGATTTTTTGTGAAGATCACATAAAAATAGGCATACGAAGCCTTGGGGGAGCATGGATAAGAACGATATTATTTTTATAAACTGTAAATGACAATGCCAACCGACAAAGGAGTCGCTGCCACGCCCCTCTGCCAAACTTGGTGGACTCAGCACCAAAGCAGCCAAAAGATGAATGTTTGTATCTCCTAAAAATGAAAACTGTGGCTTCCTGCCAACAACCAAAGTTGCTGTTAATTCCACAAGGGACATTAGCCGAATTAGAATTTGTCCCCCTCCACTGCCTCCCTGTCTCCTCTCTCTCTTTCTGTCTCTCTCTCTCTCTTGCTCACTCTTGATCTCAATTTCCAGCTGCAGATAACCACACAATCCAGCTGAAAGTGGCTTAAACAATAGAAAATTCTCATGCAGTTTCCAATTCCAAGATTTGTTAATTTACTGGCACATCAGTTGGCTTATATCCTCGGGCTTATTGCCACAGGGTTACAAAAAGGCTGCTTCCGCACCCCACCAGCGCATTCTCTCCCAACCACATCCAAAAGCAGGAGGGAAGATTTTGCTTAAATGTCTCCAGGGCATTTCTATCATGAGGGCAGAAAACATGTCTGGGAATGCACTCCTCCTCACACACACACCCGCAACACAGAACGTGCAGCAAAAAGCCTGGGAAAGGCCCTCAGCGTCTCTAGTGGGAGTGGGCACCGCCAGCAAGAGAAAAGTAGGGGGTGGGGTTGCAAGGCAGTAGCACAGAGGAGACATCTGTAGGGTTGGCAAGAGAATTTCGGTGCAGAGAATGGAGTTCATTCTCACTAAATGAAGCAGAAGAATTTGTTCCAGGGTATTAACTGGCCAACAAAAGTGTGAAGGCTAAAGAAACAGATTCTGGGTTGGGTATTCAGAAAAGAGTCCTGCAGTCACCCTGCTGCCTGGTCTGTGCTCAGAAAGCCACAGGCTCCAGAACCACACTGCCGTGGCCATGATCAGGAAGCCACCAGCACTGTTGCCACCTCCTTGACCACACCATGTCTGCTGTGGTCTGCACCAGGTTCACAGATGGCCCATCCTGCCTCTTAACACCCACAAGGCCAGAGACTGGACATTTTCTCTGCTCTGTCAGCTACAGAAAAACTAAACACCTCCCCAACCAAATTTGCCAGTGGAAACTTGGCTCCCCCTCAATTCAGTGGTTCAAGATTCATAGGAGAGCATTCAACAGGCAGAATCAAATCACAGCAGAAATTATAGCTGCAAGAGAGTCTGGGAAATGTCCTTGTTTGCTCTTAATCACCTGTGATACAGGGAGGTACACCAGGGGAAGGAAGGAAGACACTGAGTTCCAACCCCACATAATCAGCCACAGCAACCAACTGTGTCTGCCACACTCTTCTTTGGGCTAGAGTTTCTAACTTTAATTGCATCAATCCATATGTTTAAGGTGGGGACCAGGGGTGGGGTCTATCCCTGATTCCAGAGGCACAGGACATGACAGTCAGCATACCTCATTCTCCTGGCCACAGTAATTGGCTCAAGAAGACACATGCCTTAGGACTGTTCAAGCTGATCAACCTCAGGACTTTTGCCTAAGCTCCTGGAAAAGAGACTTGCTCTTTCCAGCTGAACATGAACCTGAAAAATCTAGAGCTGCTACATCCATCTTTCATTGCAAGAGAAAAGCCCATCTGAGAATGGAGCCAACTGAGATGAGGCAAACCCAAGAGACAGAAAGAAGCTGGGATCTGATGACATTTTTGAACCCCTGGATTCAGCCATTCCTGAAGCCTTCTGGGCTTGTCAGGTACATGAACCAATATCTTTTCTTTTTGTTTAAGTTCATTTTAATTGTCATTTGGCGGGGGTCGGGGGGACACACGGGAATGTTACCCAAGACCCATTTTGATCATTCCCCTGAATGTGCAGGAGGCAGCCACTGGCTTATTGAGACTAGTACCCCAGCTCCTCAAGAGTTAAACACTCGCACTGAAGTGAGAAAGTCCAGAGACAATGGGGAGAGTGAGCAGCTGGAGCTAGGGTTACAGCATGGACAGCTGCAGCCTTGGCTTGTCTTCACTGATGTAAAAACCACTCCTGTCTCTGAATCCCCAGTGAGGGGGTGTTTGTTTTGCTCTGAAAGATGACAAGGGTCTTAACATTTTCTTTGGGAATCCCATTTAGAAGTGATAATATCAGAATGCGTTATTCTATTTTCAAATATATATTTAAAATTTTGCATTTTGAATGAAGAAACATTATTTTTAATCAATCAAATAAACTAATTAATAACAATGTATACCTTCGTCTTCCTGTCTAGCATCAAAATGTTGTGCAAATGAACAGCTCAACACATTCAAGCTGGTTTATTTTTTCAATCATCGCCTGAGTGAGGAGAGACGAGGGGCCCGAAGAATCTGATGGTTCTCAGCCTTGAGCGCACAACAGGGCAAGGGGACCCTCAGGGAGTCAGTGCACGGGGACCCTGTGCTCTGCCACCAGATCCCCCTTTGGGAATGGAAACCTGATTCCACCAGATGCTGCTAAGATTGTCAGTTGATAGGCCTCAGCTGTCCACCCTCTTTGAGGATTATATTGGTTGAAGATTACTGCCTCATCCAAGGTCACGCTCCTTCCAAGGGCAGTCCGTATCCAATGACTGATGCAGGAGAGAAAGGCCACGCTCCCTCACCCACCTGGGACAAGGGAAGGGCCACCTTCATTGGCAGGTGTCACAGTCCCACCTTCCGCTCCGGCCACTCCTGCTCCCTCCCCTTGGTGTGGACCCCAGGGGCACTCCCCAGTAAACACCCTGCTCTCTACCCCCTCTCTCAGAATCTGCCTCCCAGGAGACCCCTGTAGACCCGCATCTCAGACAGCAGCTGCTGGACTTACGGGTTCAACCAGGTATAACAGAAAAAGATTCCAAACCAATTTCCATACTTCACAACCGCATCTCAATTCCTGCTGCTCCCCATCCCTGCCCCATCTTCTTGTGCAAATAAAATTATCCTTCATGATCCAGCTTCATGGCCCACCTTCTCTACGAAAACTCCCCAGAACCCCCCAGCAGCAGTGGGCTCTCCCTGTCCTGAGCTCCCACAGCATTTTGTGGGTGCCTCATTCAGGATGTGTCACCTGCTTGGGCTTTTGAAGTTTTACATTGTTAGTTTCTGCCACTGAGTCTTTGAGTCGGTGAGGTACCTCCTCTGAGCCAATTTCCTGTTCTATTAAATGGGAGAAATGATACTCCAGAGGATAAGATAAGCCAACAGCCCCTACCCCAGCATCTGGCCCCCCGAAAAAATTCAACATGCCAATTTCTTCTCTCCCTCCTTCTAAATGGGCCGCTCTCCTCAGGAACAATGGAGTGTCTTCTCTTTCTCTGCTCTTTCGGGGAGGAGGCAAGCAGCAGAAGCTCCCGTGAGAGTATCTGCCCTCCCCACACACTGCCCTCCACAGAGGCTCAGCTATTTGCACACAGAGGGAGCAATATCATTTGTGGCTTTGAAGAAACAAAGGATTGACACAGGTACTCCTATGTGGTCAACCTGCAGTCAGCTTGCCCAGAACATCTAAGTGTCTGTCTATTTCTAGGATCAGAGTTCATTTTCTGGCTTGGTGTGAGCACCCAGGATGGGGGAGGAAGTTAAAAGTGGATGGTGTTTCACAGCTAGGTATATATCCAAAGGAATTGAAAACAGGGACTCCAACAGATACTTGCATGCCAATGTTCATGGCAGGATTATTCCCAATAGCCAAAAAAATGAAACAACCCAGGTGTCCACCACCAGACGATTGGATAAACAAAGCTTGGTGTGTATGAGTGATGGAATATTATTCAGCCTTAAACAGGAGTGAAGTTCTGACACCTGCCTCACCATGGATGAACCTTTAAACCATGAAGCTAAGTGAAATAAGCCAGACACAAAAAAGACAAATATTGTAGGATTCCACTTATATGAGACGTCTGGAATAAGCAAATTCATAGAGACAGAAAGCACATTAGAGGCTTGCAAGGGCTGGGGAGAGGGGCAAGTGCGGAGTTAGTTACAGAGTTACAGAGTTTCTGTTTGGGGTGATGGAAACCTTTTGGAAATAGGAGTGATGGTTGCTCAACATTGCGAATGTCATCAGTGGCCCTGAATTTATACTTAAATACTGCATATCTTATGTTACAAATATTTTACCACAATTTTTAAAATTAATATGATAATATATCAAAAAACCCCATTGAATTGTACTTTAAACGAGTGAATTATACAATATGTGAATTATAGCCCAAGAGAACTTTTTTTAAAATGAGGCTTACTATAATTGTTCATTCTGGGGCACAAAGAGCTGTATAAAATTTAAAGACAAAAAAAAACAAAAACAAAACAACCCAAGCTCAATCCATAACTGAACAAGAGATGTGACATTTTCAGCGAGGGTCTCCCTCTGGACATTCTTTTCCCTGGGGCCCAGGCCAGTCTGCAGGGCCGCGCTCCCGGCAGCTTCTGAGGGAACCCCAGCTTTGTTGCAGACAGTGCTCTCCCAGGATTGTGGTCATTTCATCCGGCAGCTGAAGACCGGCGCAGCGCCCCCCCCCGCCCCCCCCAGGTAGGACGGGTCTTGCAGGGCGCTCTTGGCGTTAGTTTCTCCCGCCTTTGCAGCAGAGAGAGGACTAATCCTTGGAAAGGCTGGCTTCTGGGGTGGGTGGGGCTGGGGATAGGGATCTCAAGAGGCTAGCAAGTGCTCTCTCCCCGCAGGATGCAGAGCCGAGATGTCAGAACCCGCCTGTTCATGCTTCCACATCCCTTCTCTCGTTTTAACACCACGAGCCACACCCCCGCCGCCGCCACACACGTAACGATTCACCTCAGATCCTGGGGCGGGCACTTCTCCCCTCGGGTTCGGAGAGTGAACTCAATTTAACATAAAAATTAGTTAGGGGAGCCGGTTTGCATCATACAGGAGTCAGGAGCCAACGGGCCTATAAAGGGTACGTAGGAAATGTAGGTGAACAAAGCAAGCATCATTCAGTGAAGTGTTTTAGGTGAAATTTATTAATATTCCCTTCATTTTTGGCAATGGTCTCAATTTTTAAATGTCCTGAAGATGCAAGCCCAGGCACAACTTCATGCCTTTATTCAGGCTGTTGCCTCTGGACCTGACTCGGTGAATGAATTTTTACCACAATCCTTTAAGGTAAGTGTTACTAACCCCATTTCTGCAAACAAAGGGTCCCGCAAGATGGCTCCCTGTTACCAGGGTCCAAGACAAACTTCATGATGTCACAAAGCATGAGCTAGGGAATGTGCTGTATCGGGGAAAGGGCGAATGAATCAGGCAAGGATCTACAAAATGAGCGAAGGCAGCCATCGCTTGGATCCACCCATCCTCCCAAATAGTCCAAGCCTAGGAACAAAGCTGACAGTGGTTCCAGGTGGTCTGGATTTGCCAGCCGTTTAAGGAGCTGTCTGAGAATGCCAACTGCCCAGATCTTGGGGTCCATGGGATAGTAGAGTCCCTCCTGTCAGGAAAAGAAGGAGTGGACCCATGGGCTAAGCTGAGATGCAGTGCCTCTTGTGGGGAGACAGTGAGAAGCTCCCACCCGATCCCCCGCGGGCTCACTGTCCAGGCAACTAGAGTGAGAACCCACGGTCACTTTAGACCATTCTGATCATCACACCACATGAGGAAACTGAGGCCCAGAGAGTTTAAGGCTTGTGGGCAAGATCACACAGCTGGTGGATGGTGGAACCCAGATTCTATCTATTTTTTTTTTATTATTTATTTTTGACAGAGAGAGAGAGAGAGAGAGCACAAGCAGGGGGAACAGCAGAGAGAGAGGGAGAAGCAGACTCCCCTCTGAGCAAGGAGCCCGATGCGGGGCTCAATCCCAGGACCCCGGGATCATGACCTGAGCCAAAGGCAGACGCTTAACCATCTGAGCCACCCAGGCGCCCCAGGAACCCAGATTTAAAATCACGCTTTTGTCACCACACTGTACCCCCATGAACATCCTTGTTATCCAACCCATGGCCCTCACTGTTTTCTCTTGGAGCAGCCCATGGGGTCAGCGCACCTGTAGGTATCTCAGGTTTATGGTGGGGATGGGGCGGAACCCTGCTCTCCCAGTTTCTCTGGGATGACTGGAGCCAAGGGGAGGCCTTGGAGACATCAGTAACACCAGTTCACTCTGTGCTGCCTGTCTCTGAGATTTCTAGATGGCAGGGTCATTTGTCTTTCTCTTTCCTTCTAGGTTTGATTTCCCAGTTTCCAGTGCCAGAGGCATACCCTGAAAAAAAGTCTATACTAAGGTAAATACAGATACCATTAACTCCTCATCTCCTTTTTCCTAGGACAACAGAAATACTGGCTCAACCTGGATAATAGTAAAGCCCTGTAGAGTGTGTGTGTGTGTGTGTGTGTGTGTGTGTAGATCCCTATATGGGGTTCTGGGAGAGTTAAATAAAAATGTCCTTACCTTCCGTGGGATTCAGTGCAGTCTGGTGATAGCCAACCACCATGAGCCAAAGACGATCATAAGCTGTATGAGTCTAATAGACGGCAAACAGAACGCAGAGCAATTTACACCCTATACTTGCTGTAATTTCAAAGTCTCAGAGAATTTAATTAGGGGAATCCCAAAGGTAATTTAGATCTGTCTTGTGTGAAATCTGTCTTGCGTTGGCCTGGCTCAGGACATTCAGGATGTATCCGTGTCCCTCACCTTTCCTTCTCTTTTACCGTCCCATTTGGCCAGAGCCCTGGCCTTGACACCTCTGAGCCTTGCCCCTAAGGAAACATATGTCCCACAGACTGGCCCCCATAACAGAGACATTCTTTGGGTTCTCTTGTTGGCTGGAACTACTTTGCCAGTCTGAGAAGTTGCTGCAGGGACAGCTTCACCTGTCCCCCTGGCTCTGTCTGCTCTCACAGCTGTGGTAATGGGGGTGCCTGATGGAAATGCAGCCAGTGCCCTGGGAGGAATCCCTGGTTGGAGAGAGCAGGTTGTGAGATAAGAGTGACATTCCAAATGTTGTAGAAGGCATTTGGAGATGCAGCCTGAGAAATTCTGGAGGACATGCAAGTCGCTCCCAGCAACAGAAGATGCAAGGACACATGGTCTGAGAGAGGCCAGCTGACTTCGGAGTCATTTCAAGCACGTACTCTGACCCACCCAGGAAGCAGCTGGCCAGAGAAGGCCCCGATGGGGATCCATTGGCGACCTTGTCGTCCTCAACCTTACTGCCTTAATAATGGGTAGATAATAGTTAAAATATTTACAACGGCAACTGTTTCTCTCCAGTGTGCCTGCTTGCTTGATTTACAAGTCCGGGGCCAAGGCCTGGCTGTCTGGGATGACAGGGAGCTAGGATTCCATTCTTTAATCATCCTTATTTTTAGTCACAGGGATACGGGAGTTGAATTACTAGGCTATCATCCCCTGAAGCTGAAATCCCTCTGTTCCTAAGAACCTCAATGGAAAGTTTAGGCCTGTTTTTGTGTTCCATAACCTCTTTTTTTGGCATAGAGGTATTCTCCAAAAACTACTTTTTTAAAAATCCAGATTTGCTAACCTGTATATAACCTTATTATTTTTCCCTCTTCATCTGCTCTGTCATCACCACTCCCCCAGGCCCCTGAGATCCACCCCTGTCGAACACCTACTGCACAGGGAACGTTGCTTTGAAAGTCGTCCTTCCTTTCACAGGTAACTGCACAGAACAGCAAGAAGGCGCTTGGGGGAGGTGGAGAATTCAGCTCGTCATGGAATGTGGAGAGCAAGCTCGAGCTGGGAATTCAGCAGTCAGCAAAGGTGCCTGGCCTTTCTCTGGAGACCTGTCAGTCCTCAGTTGAATGTCAGAGTGCACTCCCGATCCGCCTGCAGTTTTCGTCTGACGGTGTTGACCTTTCCAACAGGGTGTGTTCCCGGGGCAGGCTTCCCATGGATTCAATGAGCTGCATTTGGGATCGGATGAGTAATTACATTTTTTCTGGCTTCCCACCCCATCCTAATTAGTGTAGTTTACCTAACCAGAGCCAGCGTATCTGCCTGAAAGTCTCTGCATCCCTTCCTCCTGGATCTACGAAGCTTGTTTGACTAGAAAGTAAATATTATTTGCTAAAAGTAGCCCCGACCGGGTTTCCAGGCTCAGGAGTCTTCATCCCCCTTCCTGCCTTCTTCCCCACCCCACCCCCAATCTTTCTTCTTCCCTGTCAATTTATGCAATAATAGAACCTTGATCTTTAATCATCCGTTTTACCTTTTCAGTTAGCGTCACACCTTTGGGCTCATCTGAGAAAGACTCTGGGGTTGGGATGGTGGGCGAGTGGGAGACCCTGGCGGGCAGTGAGCTGGGGCCGGCCTGAGAGCACAGGTAGAGGCCTGAGAATATTTCCAAGGAAGGGTAGCCCCCCGCCCCCGACCATTCTCGTGAGGGAAGGGAGGAGAGAGCCCAGGTGAGCCTTCCTCGAAGTGGAAATGGCCGGCCGAGGTGCGGCTCTTGGGATGAGCAGGCTTGATGAAGCTCACTCCCAAGCTGGTGGAGGTGTGAGCCGAAAACCTTGCTGTCTCCCCTCCCACATCTCCCCACTGGATCCGTGCTTCTCAAAAAGCTTCAGCAACAGAATCTTCACCTGAAACAAAATGTAGGCAGAATCCACCGAGAAAGCTGAGTAATCAGTGGCAGGGGGCGAGGGGGTGAGGGGGTGCAGGGAATGAGCGTCCTTCTCAGTCTCTCCTTCCTCCCCGCCACCACCCCCGCGCCGTCCTTGCAGTAGCCCCAGCAAACACCCTGGGAACGCTGTTTGGGGACCTCAGCACCTCTAGACCACGCGGGCTCCTTTAGGCAGAAGGACATTGTAATCTTAGCCTTCCCCACCCCACCCCCTTTCCCCAAGCAGAGAGGACAGATGCTCCCAAGGAAATGAGTTGAAATTCAAGTCAGAGAAATTCCTAGGGGCTGTTTACTTGGTGTTCCATGGCTAACAGGTTTTAGTGTGCCCTCTGGCTGAATCATCCCTCGGGGGGGGGGGGGGTGGCAGCCGGTGCCAGGAAACCTGGGCAGCATTGGGTGGCAGTGCCGCCACCTCAAAGACACATGGTGTCTGAGAACTGCCCACCTGCTTGATGCTTCCCGCATCTCTCCCTCTTGCAGACAGATTCCTGGCTCTGGCCTGTGGGGTTTCCTCATGCCTGCTCACCCCTTCTATACAGAGTCTGCATCAAATTAAGACAGCAGGGATTTGTTGGGGGAGAGAAAATAGGGAAATAAATGTTCATACCCGAGAAAGTCCTGATTTTTTTTTTTAACTGCTGTGAAGCACTTAGCAAGCATCCAGCCGAGCAGATGGCAGACTCCTCCTTGACATCTCCAGAGAGCAGTGGGAAGTGTGCAGGACCTAGAATCGTCGCCACCGCGCCCCCCTTCCAGCTCCACCGCGAACCCTTCCAGTGGCCCTAAGCAAATGTCTCGACTCTCCAAACTTGGCTTTCAATAAAATTAAAAGGCAGTCTCTAAGGTCTCTTCTTGCCTTACCCTTGTGTTTAACAGGCCACACATGGGCACTGCCTGGTCAGCCCTTCGCCACCCCTCTGAGGTAAGGAGCCCAGGAGGCTCTTTTGGTGACATTACTCTAGATAGTATCCTGCATGTTGAATGAGATCAGTCTTGCAACCCTGCCCACCAGGAACCACCTAGAACAGAGAAGATGCCAAAAGCAAGCCACACCCTAGACCAAAGGAGGCTAGCTGGCAGGGAGGTGGCAGGTGGGGACTCTATCTGAAAGGGGCCCTCCTGATTGATGGTGACCAGATCCTCAGATTTTCTTGTCTCAAGAGGATGACTGTGAGGTTCTTACAGAGAACATGCCAGAGCAACCACAGGAAGACAGTGTTTCAAGACAAGCTGTGGCCATTGTTTCTACTCCTACAAGGTGACCCTGCGGGCCAGCTCCGGGAGGCCTGGGACAAAGCACAGCTTGACCCTTTGAGATGGCTTTCCGAGACTCCTCACTTCCCCCTGTGGGCTTACGGTTCACACTCATCGCCTAAGGAGAGCCACGCCTGTCTTGTCCTTGTAGCCCGAAAGCACCTAGAGGCGATTATTCCATTCTATTCTGTAAGCAGCTCACGATGGGGAAGTCCTGGGTCATAAGTCACCTGACACCCTGATTTTGTGTTGGGCATGACTGCTCCTTCCTGATCCAACACATAGGGTTAACTCCCGGTGGGTCAATGCAGGAAACATTTCTTCAAAATCAGGAGCCCTGAGTGGTTCATTTATTACTAACCAGTAGTGACCTTGAGGAAGCTCCTTGACCTCTGCCTCAGTCTCCTCAGCCTCTGGTGAGAACAGTATCATTCAGTCTGCGGCCATACCACCCTGAACGCCCCGGATCTCATCTGATCTCGGAAGCTAAGCACGGTCGGGCCTGGTTAATACTTGGATGGGAGAACAGTATCATTCAATCTACCTGCCTCCAAGGGCTGTTGTAGAAAGAAATTAAATGTGATCATGTACATGAACCTGCTTAGGTGTGCACAGTGTGCTGGGTAAACAGTTGTCCTTAATACCCAGACAGTAAAGGGCATGAGACAGCAGAAGGTGGAAATTAAGAGCACTGGCTCTGGCACTTCCTACAAGGCCTACTTAGCCTCTGAGTGCCTCAGTTTTCTCATCTATAAAACGGGGGTGATTATCATAGCACCTGCTTCATAGGGCTACTTAAGTTAATGCATGTCAAGTACTTAGACCAGTGCATGGCACATAGTAAGTGTTCAATTAATGTCTTGTATTATTAAGAACAACACATTCCTGTGGCCAGAAGCACATTTGGTGGGCCCCCACAGCCTTCCTGTGCACCTGGCAATGAAGCCCTACCTGGGCCCTGGGAATGAAAACATGGCAGCAGGTACCTGGCCTTCTATTCTGCACTCGTACCGTGGGACCTCATGCAACTCCCTCCTGCCCAAGAGCCTCAGTCTCCCCCCTAGAAAAGAAAGCCAATCATAGTGACCTGTCCCACAATCATTTGGATGCCTTCATGTGTGGTCTCCGGGAGGAACCCCTCACTCTGATTTCCCAGGCGTGCACCCTACTGCAGAGGGGAGCCTTAGCATACCCATGGCACAGAATCGGGGAGAGGAACAAGGCAGGGCCTGGAGAGCTCACTGGAAAGGAACAGAGAATTATGTTTGCTGTAAATACCTTTAAAGAAATGATTTCTCAACCTTGCCTTTGCCTGTAATTTTCCTCATTATAGACAGCCCCCACACTCCTTGAGTTCAGAATGAGGTAGAAGTTTCAGAAGGAGTCTTACTCCAGAATGCAGTGTACCCTTCTCAACAAAGCTCTTTACTGGGGGTGGGCCGGGTGGCGGGGGGGGGTGGCAGTCACCCAGCCTGCTATGACCTCACACTGCCATTTCCCAGGAAGTGACTTGAGCAAGCAAGCCCCAAATCCTGGGGGCCTGGCCCCCACCAACCACTCTACATGGCAAAGGGATGGGGGGGTGCGTCTCTGCCATGCATCGTTCTGTTGTTTCTGCAGTGGTCCTAATTCAGACCACCAGAGACGATCATCCAGGTGAACCCTAGAAGGTCCCCTCCAGAGCAGGAGGACCAGGGAGGGACAGGGTGACCACCACATTTTGAGAGACTCTCTTGTGTTTGGTTAGATTCTGGCTGGATTCCCACCCTCTGCAGCATCCACCCGTGAGCCCAGCCAGAATGACAGCTTTGGCTCTGGGTTTGGATTTCTTTCTTTCTTTCTTTCTTTCTTTCTTTCTTTCTTTCTTTCTTTCTTTCTTTCTTTCTTTCTTTCTTTCTTTCTTTCTTTCTTTCTTTCTTTCTTTCTTTCTTTCCTTCTTTCCTTCTTTCCTTCTTTCCTTCTTTCCTTCTTTCCTTCTTTCCTTCTTTCCTTCTTTCCTTCTTTCCTTCTTTCCTTCTTTCCTTCTTTCTTTCTTTCTTTCTTCTTTTTAATTTTATTTATTTATTTGACACAGAGAGAGAGAGAGAACAAGTAGGCAGAGAGGCAGGCAGAGGGAGCGGGACAAGCAGGCTCCTGACGTGGGGCTCGATCCCAGGACCCTGGGATCATGACCTGAGTCGAAGGCAGCCGCTTAACCGGCTGAGCCACCCAGGCGCCCCCCGGGTTTCGATTTCTTAACCGTGCCCCCACGACGTGAGCCGAGAATGGCACGGAACAGTGAGCAGGGCTTGGTATTTGCTCAGATGGCACAAAGACCTTTGTCCTGGCATCAGACCTCAAGCCAAACCTTGAACTCTGCTACCCCAGCTTCCGTAGTTGCTTCATAACTGAGTCCTAACAATCGTTCCATGGGATCAGAGGTAAGAAATAGCCTAGTGCCATCCTTGAGGCTTACCAAGAACACCAGCACGCAGTCCCAGAAAGGCTGTGGGTCAAGAGAGAGTATGTCCCAGAGCCCTCACGTGGAGTTACGGCTTGGCAGGCCCTGCCATGGGACTTCTGTCCTTTACCTCTCAAAGAGAATTCCTTTCTTTATATGTGAGTGAGGGGGGTAGGCAGTGAGGTTTTCTCTGCGGAGACCAAAACAGTTTTGCAGATTTTACCTTTTTCAACCTCAAAAACACTTTTTTTTTTAAATGTAAGATATTTTCTGCAGTGACGTCTACGAGAGGTATGATGCTATTACTATGAATCCTGTGGTACTGCTAAGCTAAGGCCCATGGCATCACAGGAGTGTGATTCGCTCTTTCCTTCCACCCAGTGTAAAACTAAAACAACCTGCTAAGCAGTGCATAAGTTTCTCTCACTAAAACACACATCTGGTCACAGACATGACGGTTCCAAGGTGGTGGTCAGAGCCCAGTTAAGACCCTTTAGAGACCACGAATACAGAACCAGTTAAGGAACCCACCCCAAATAAAAATGACATCAAATTGCCTTTTTTTTTTTTTAAGTGTAAGGGAAGGAGAACACAGATCTGATTTTCCCCATGATAAATATTTCATTAGCAAATGATCTCCACCTCTCCCATCCTCCCACCGCCTACTTCACCGCTCCCCCCCTCCTCCCTCCACCAAATTTGCAACCCAGCCTAGGGGAGTGGGGGTGGGGGAGGGGGTGCATTTGAGGGATGTTATTGCCTAGAAAGTGAGAGCTCATTCCCACTGGAGAGAGGGAGGCTTCCCAACACTGCAAAGTGGTCTGAAGCAGGCTGAGGCAGTCGGGAGGCAGTTCGCTGGGGGGAGGGAAGAGAATTCTCCGGGGAAGCGGGGCAAGAAGCTATAGTCTCTAAGGGTGGGGTGGCAGAGTCCAGCATTGGGAGGCTCACAAAGGGGAGCTGAGGCTGTTGGAGCCCACGAGAAAATATCAGAGTGAAATCACAGGGTAGACATGGAGCCAAGCAGAAAATTATCTTGACTCATCTGGGAAACTAAAACTACCTGTGTTCTTCGAGAAAGGGGATTATTCACAAAGAAACACTGGCCTTCCAAGTCGCTTTAGAAGACATTAGACTCAAAGCCAGGGCTGGGGGAGTAGAGAAGAGCAGGAAACCTGAAAGATTTAGAGATAACTCAGTAGTATTTTTGGTTAACACTAGCGGAGCCTTCTAACCGCCAGAGGCCATAGTCTTGGAGGGACTGCACCCCGACATTCGTCTTCGCTGAGCTGTGCACCAAGAGGTTGGATGTGTAGACGCTGTTCTGGGGGCGGGAGGCATTACAGGAGCCGAAAAAGGGAGAGGCTATGAATCCCAAGTCACCCCCTTTGGAAAAGCCATTTCTCCTCGACCTTAGATGATTCTGGAAGAGGGGGCAATGAAGCATCCAGAGATCTTGCACTGGTGACCTCCCTGACACCAGTTTTCATAGTATCTTTTGTGTCTGTTTATTCCTTGTTGTTGCTGTTAATTTCTCTCTTAAAAAAAAAATTAGTGGTTCTCAAAGCAGGGGTCCCTGTACTAGCCGCATCAGCATCACCTGGGAACTTGTTAGAAATGCAAATGCTCTACCTGACCCCAGACCTAAGGCAGCAGAAACTCTGGGGGGAGAGCCAGCAACCTGTGTTTTACAAGCCCTTCTGCTGATGGTGATGCCCACGCAGGCTTGTCTGAGCACCATCGCTTTAGCAGAATGGCAGAGCCATTGAGCCACGAAAGTACTAAATATTTCACCCTTTGCTATTTATCAATCAGTGTTTGGCTTTTGTATTTAAAAGTTATTTGCAGAAGTGTACAGGGTTTCTATGACATGGAGCTCATGTGTTTCCGGGGTTATGATGGACAGTGTTGAGTTAACTCTTTTAACCTTGGGGGTAAGGAGGAAGTACAACAGGGCCAAAATGTAATTTGATCGACCTTCCTTCCTAGGCTGGGGGAAGTGCAGCAAAGTGAACAAAGAGATGCAGGGGCCAACCAGAAGAGACTCTTAACTCTAAGAAACAAACTTAGGGTCGCTGGAGGGGAGGCGGGTGGGAGGATGGAGTAACTGGATGATGGGCATTAAGGAGGGCACGTGATGTAATGAGCACTGGCTGTTATATGCAACTGATGAATCACTACAGTCTACCCCTGAAACTAATAACACACTATATTTAGTTAACTACATTGAATTTAAATAAAAAAATTTAAAAAAAATTAAAAAAGAGAGAGAGATGCAGGGGGACCGGGCTCCAGCTGCATTTGGCTCCCTCCCTCCGAATAGAGCCTCCTGAACTGGCAAGGCAACCGAGAAGTGTCCTTAAGACCTGCACCGGCTCGTCCTTCTCTTTGGAAATAAGAGCTTGGAGGGCCGCACGTGACAGGTGAGTAACCGCTAAGACTGCTCATATGCTTCCCATTTCCTTTTCGTTTTCAAGGTCAATTATTCTAGCATTTCTCAACACTGATTCCCTGCCCCACTCCTAGGGAAAATGGAATTTATAGCCCTGGAGACTCGGCTACAGTCACTCACCCTTTGGCCCCATCCCGTCCCTCCCCCGAGCCACACATTCCACGTGACTCTCTCCTCTGGGTTCCAGACCTGCCAGGGCGTTCCAAGACAGAGGCAATGCCTTCCAGCCTGGCTCACATTGTCAAGCCCAAGGCAAGGGAGGCCAAAAACAGGTATCGGGGGCGGGGGGCAAGATGTCTGTGCTCCCCGCAGCCTCTGGCAGGCAGAGATGAGAATGGAACAGAAGGCTGAGGAGGAGAAGGCTCTGTTAGGTAAGTGAGGCACATGGATTAGAGCACTCCTGTTCACCTGTTGCTAATTAGTGCGCTCGCTGTTCCGGGGTGGGGGGACCCCACCTGCTGGTGCAAGCTCCCCTAGCTATCAGAGTGAAGGCATAAAGAGGCAATCTAGAAGGGTTTCGTTCGGTTCAACAAAAATATCAGTTGAACCACCTACCCTATTAGGTGCAGGGGATCCTGAAATAAATAAACCAGGGTCCCTCTTCACAAGTAGCTCGTGGTCAAGAGGGACACAGGCTGGTAAACAGTCCTTCACGATCCATGTAATTTACGATCCAGGTGCTACATAAAAAGAAACTATCATCATGTACAAAAAGCCTGCAGAAGTGCTTTGAAAGGTGAGTCAAGCAGACCCAGTGGTTTCTTCCAGAAATGCGTTCCAGACAGAGAGAACAGTATGTGCAAGAGCCAGGGAGCTGGGCTGGGGTCCTCTAATCCTGAAACAGCAACATTAAGCTAAGGTTCAAATGCCAAGAGCAGAGTTAGGAAGGCTGGCTGCCTCCTTGCAGGGCCAAAATCTGAGTGGGAGAAGCAGAGAAAGAGCGAGGGTAAGAAGAACGAGTCAGGACTGAAGAATGAGTCAGGACAGAGAAGGGTGGAGGGAAGCGAGGCCAGGGAGATTGCTTGGACAACCGGCTAGCATTGAGGCCTTTTGGGGCCAGTGGGGACGCTGCTTCGGACAGCCAGCCTAGCCCAGATGGCAGGGTCGCTGCTGGGACACGGACACAGCTGCGTGCAGACCCTAATGCTCCCAACCAGTAGGAGGGGGCTGCCCTGCTTGAAGAAAGAGTGGGAGCTGGAGCCCAGGAACATTTTTTTAAGCCCCTGGCTTATCCCCTGAATAGGGTAAGACGGAGAATCCCGGAGTGCAGAACAGAAATCTGCCCATTTGTACCCAAGAGGAAGACAGCTGCTTACTGGACATCTTTACTTTGAACCCCCATGGATGCTCAAACCTAACGTGTCCGAAACCGATACGTGATCACCACCCCTCCTCCCTAACTCACACCCAGAAACCCCAGGAGGCCTCTCTCCACCTCCTCTCTCTAAGCAAATTATTTACCAAATCACTCTCGAATCTGTTCACCTCATATTAGTTTCCGGTTGCTACTGTCACAAATCCCTACAAACTTAGGAGCTTAAAACGACCAAATTTATTATCTTACAGTTCCTGGAGGTCACAAGCCTAAAATAAGTCTCACGGGGCTGACATCAAGATGCCGGCAGAGTTGCGTTCCTTCCGGAGGCTTTAGGGGGAATCCATCCCCTTGGTGCTGTCTGGCTTCTAGACGCTGCCGCGTTCCTTGGCTCTTGGCCCCTTCCTCCGTTGTGAAAGCCAGCAGCGCAGCGTCTTCCAATCTCCCTCTGACTTTGACCTTATGCCTTCTTCCTTCTTTTAAGGATTCTTGCAATTACCTTGGGCTCACCCAGATCATCCAGATTAATCTCCCCATCTCAAGATCCTTAATTTAACCACATCTGCAAAGTCCACTTTGCCTTTAAGGTAACACAGTCACCGATTCCAGGATTAGCATGTTAACTCCTTTTTTCTGCCACTTGGGCCATTATTCTGCCCATCACACGGCTCTTCCCAGCACCTCTGTCACCAGCACCTCTCATCTGCTGCCAATGCATGGCCGGATCATGAAGTATTTAATGAGGGGAGAAGAGACGCGGGAGAGAAGAAAGAGAAGCGGAGGGAAGGGAAGGGTGCTTCTTGCCATGGCCTCCTCATGGGAAAGGACTCCTTCATTCCCAGGCTCTCACCTGCCCTCCCTCACCCCAGGGTTTCCCCCTCCACACCATTCTTGGCCACGCGATTTCCTTTTGTCCTTGTTCTTTGCCACCAAGCTTTTCCTGGCTCTCTTCTCTGTCTGGAAGCTTCTCTCTGTACCATCCTAACAGTCACCCTCACTGTACCCCAGCCCCCACACAGAGCACCTGGCCAGGTGGTGGCCCTTCAGCCCCAGTGGCTCTGTCATCTCCCCAGAAGCCTTCTCAGACTTCCAGGTTCAGGTTAAATGGGGCCCCGGGGGACACGTGGAGCCCCGCTCTCATCTGCCCCAGGCCTTACTTCATCTGCTTGTAACCGCCTGTCCCCTCATCTGTCTTCTCCGAGCTTTGCATGCCTTGAGGACAAGGTCAGAATCTTGTTCCATGTTTTCCCCCAAGTATGTTGAAAGACTCACTAAATATTTCTGAATCAGATTTTTTTAAAAAATAAAATAAGATAACACTCCCTTTGATTGAAAAGTCTTTGGGTACCAGACCCGATCTGGTCAGCTCATGGACGGCCCTAGCCCAGATTCTGCTCCTTCTTCGTGCTTACGGTAGCTCCCTTGACTAGTGGGAAGTGATCCCAGGCCCCCGGGGGATGCCTAAAACCGTGGATAACACTGAAACCTATATATGCTATGCTTTTTCCTCTACATGCACACCTATGATAAAGTTTAATTTCTAAATTAGGCACAGTAAGAGAAGAACAACAACAATTAACAATAAAATAGAACAACCAGAACAGTATACTGAATAAAAGTTACACAAATGTGGTCTCTCAAAATGTCTTATTATCCTGTACTCACTCTTCTCTTCCTATCACGATGGGAGATGATAAGGTACCCACGTGATGGGACGAAGTGAGGCGGATGATGCAGGCGTTATGGCGCAGTGCTTGGCAACTATTGATCCTCTATCGATACGGTAGAAAGAGGATCATTGGCTTTCAGACTGAGGTTGACCTCTGGTAACTGAACCCGCAGATAAAGGGGGACCCCTGTGTTACCTACTATTAACTCGATTGGAAGGTGCGGTGGCCAAGTCAGTGGAGGGACACTGTCCTACGGACACAGAGGCGCCAGTAAACAGTTCAGTGCTCCTCAGTCAGTCCCAGATCAGGAAGGCAACTAGGGACAAGGCCCTGGCAAAGAGGCCTGGGAGGTTTTCCAAAGCCAGGATCCAGAAAAGAGGTTTCCCCTCTCGGGTCACCTAGGCGAGGCTGGAGCCTGCTGTCTGTAATTTCATCGCTGGCCAGAGCGGGATTCCTGCACATAGTAAGGATTCCAGCACAACACACATGAGGCAGCAGCTGGACTATCAGCTTATGCTGGCCCACGGCAGGGCCGGTGTGGCAGCTCCCCAGCAGGGGTGCACACTTGGGGGCCCCACAGCCCTCCTACACGTACCTCACCTCTGCCCCCACCAAAGGCCCCTCCCCACACCTCTCCTTTCCCCTTCGTACTCCCCTAATGCCAGGCCCACTCAAGGAGGGCAGGCATTTAAGAGAGTACCACCAAACCTCTAGCAACTCCAATGGTTGATGACAAAAAATCGTTAACAATGGCCCTTTTCCGTCTGCTTTAAATAGATGAAAAACTTACAAAATCATAGCCTCCTTCAAGAGTTAGTGTGGCCAAGACAAATTATGTCAAAAGTACTTGCCAACTTGGTTATAGACTAGAGGATAAACAAGTGTCTCTTTTTCTCTCTTTCTGTTTTTTTTTTTTTTTAACTTTCTTAAAATAAGTATTATTAGAACTTTTAACAGCCCAAACGCAGCTTTTCACTTTCGTTCCATATGGAACTTTTTGCTTTGGTTTACTTCTTTTCACAGCTCTATGATATTCCTTAGCATGTCTATCCCACATTGTGTTCATCCATTTTTCTCTTGGTAGACATTTAGGTTGTCCTGGGTTCTTTTCCTCTTTCAAATAATTCTGCAATATAGTCTTCTACAAGTCTCCTTATGCATACCCAGGAGAGTCTCTTACAAGGAATTGATGGATGAGTACTTGCTCATCTTTACTAAAGGAGTACTGTAATTACTAAGCTACGATCCAGAATGGCCACATATATTCACCCTCCCACCAACAGCACGTATTCCTGTGGCTCCATATCTCCCCGAATACTTTGCAAATGTTTTGGGCTTTCACCAGTCTTACAGGTACAAAAATGGTATCTGTTTTGCTGTAATTTACATTTCCCTGACTACAAGTAAGATCGAGTATCTTTTCTTGTATTTATTGGCCTTTTAGATTTCTTCTGTGAACTACCTGTTCATACCTTTCACCTGGTTTTCTACTGAGTTGTTTTTATCTTAGCAATGTATACGTTGGTTTTCATACACATTCTGGATACCAGTCCTTGGTCATTTATAGGCTATGTCTGTTCAAGTCCTCCAAGAGGCAGACTTCAAGAGGAAATTAGAAGTGCAAGACAGGGGTGCCTGGGTGGCTCTAGTTGTTGAGTGTCAGCCTTTGGCTCAGGTCATGATCCTGGGGTCCTGGGATCGAGCCCTGCATTGGGCTCCCTGCTCAGCCAGGAGCCTGCTTCTCCCTCTCCCACTCCCCCTGCTTGTGTTCCCTCTCTAGCTGTCTCTCTCTCCCTGTGTCAAATAAATAAATAAAATCTTAAAAAAAAAAGTGCAAGACAATTATTTGGGCTAATGCTTCTGAAGGGTAATGGGATGGGGGTGGGAGTGGTTGGGGAGAGCCTTCAGATGCCAGTGCAGATCTTGCTATCTGGAAAGGGGAAGAGAGAAGAAAGGAGGATTGGGTAGGAAGAGCCTCCACTGTAGGGCATCTCGGAGAAAGTCTCTGCCCAGCTACTGAGACCTAGAAGTTTGTCTTTTAAAAGAGTCCGACATTGGGTAGGAATGGCTCAGCTCTCCAGCCATGCTCAGTCTTTAGTGGGGATCAGATCAGGGAGAGCATGGCCTCAACTTGAACCCTATGGTGGATCTCAAGGGCACAACAGCTACAGGCTGTCCTCTAGTCACACACCTGGCAGGTGCTTCTCTCTAGAAGGGAAACTGAGCAGCACACTCCGATGGCTGCCACACTGCCAAGATCTTCTCCTACTTCGTGCTTGTCTATTTGTTACCTTTCCCTTATGGCATCTTTTGACGAAAAGAGGCTTTACATTTTTAATGCAGTTAAATTTACCACTACTTTTCTTTATGGCTTGTTCTTTTTGTGTTTTCAGATAGTATTGCCTACACTGTGATCTTGAAAGTTTTCTATATTTGCTCCTAAAAGTCTGAAAGTTCTGCTTTTCAAATTTTTCACCTAGAATTTAATGGGTTCTTTTTGGTTTTGTGTTTCTGTATGCATTACCAAATTCCCAGTGCCATTAGTTGAACAATTCATTCTTTCTCCATGGATCTGGATGTCACTCCTGTCACATATCAAGTCTTCACATGTAGAGGGACCTGTCTGGGGAAAACCTATTCTGTTTCGTTGGTTCTATTTGTCTCTTTCTGGGCCAAGACTGCCTTAATTTAGTCAGTCTTAGAATCTTATAGGGCAAGTCACTCATCTTGTTTTCTTAAAAATTTTATAACTCTTTTGGCCCTTTGCTTTTTCGCAGCCAGGTTAGAATCATCTCATCTAGTTACAACACACAAAAAAACCCCTGCCTGGATATGGCTTGGTGTCACGTAGAACTTACAGATTAATTTAGGAAAAATCGAAATGACCGTGAACCTTTGTATCATGAACACCTTATTCATCTATTGAAGAACACCTAAATAAATGAAGCTTTATCATTTTCTTCATAAAGATCACGCATACATTTTATTAGGTTCATTTCTGGTCCCTTATAGCTTTTGTTTCTTTTTTAGATGTTAGCTTTAAAAGCTTGTGTTTTCTTTTTCTTTCTTTTTTTTTTTTTACTTTTTTAAAATTCAATTAGCCAACGTATAGTACATCATTAGTTTCAGATGTAGAGTTCAATAATTCATTAGTCGTGCATAACACCTGGTGCTCATCACATCACATGCCCTCCTTAATGTCCATCACCCAATTACCCCATCCCCCCACCCACCTTTCCTCCAGCAACCCTCAGTTTGTTTCCTATAGTTAAGAATCTCTCATGGTTTGGGGTGCCTGGGTGGCTCAGTCGTTAAGCGTCTGCCTTCGGCTCAGGTCACGATCCCAGGGTCCTGGGATCGAGTCCCACATCGGGCTCCCTGCTCCACGGGAAGTCTGCTTCTCCCTCTCCCACTCCCCCTGCTGTGTTCCCTCTCTCGCGCTCTCTCTCTGTCAAATAAATACAATCTTTAAAACAAAAAAAAGAATCTCTCGTGGTTTATCTCCCTCTCTGATTTCTTCCCATTCAGTTTTCCCTCCCTTCTCCTATGATCTTCTGCACTGTTTCTCATATTCCACATACGAGTGAAACCACATGACAATTGTCTTTCTCTGATGGACTTATTTCTCTCAGCATAATATGCTCCAGTTCCATCCACATCAATGTAAATGGTAAATATTCATTCTTTCTGATGGCTGAGTAATATTCCATATATACATACACCACATCTTCTTTATCCAAAAGCTTGTGTTTTCTAACAGTGATTGATCATGAAAATGCAAAATGGTTTTTGTATAATGCCCTTCTATTCAGCAAACTTGATGCATCTCTTACAAGTTGTATGAGTCTCCTTTTTACATAGCTCTAGAAAATCAGGATCCTCTGTACCCAAGGAAAATCCATCAGCAGGCTCTCACCCTTGGTGACCAAAGCAGGGGAGAGGCTCTCTGCTGACTCTCCTGGCTAAGCAGCAACACCCCCTTCTGGAGACCTGCCAGCGAGACAGAACTCTCTGGTGACATAGCTGTTGTGCTTGTTTAGATCAAACAAGGATCTGGACAGAGTGGCCTAGCTTGAGGTCAGCTTTACTGTTACAAAACAGAATGATCCCCAGGCAAAAGGCTCAGAGCCAGCTGGGTTAGACAAGGGGCTGCCTGGATGACCTGATTAAAAGATGTTGTTTCTTGATTGGCCACATCCACTCTGTCCTTCCACTCTCGCTACTTGAAAAGGCCTTGGGGACATCAGAAAGCAGGCCAGGGGGAGGAGACAGCACTGCGTGGAGAAAGGGAGATAGAGTGAAGCCTGCCCCTCGCCCGGCCCACCCCCACTGAGCTCTCAAGCTGTTTCCAAACTAGGCTCCACCTCCAGTGTCCATCCGGCCTGGCTGCTGGAGGACAGTTGGGCAGCTTTGAGAGGCCTATGTGAGGCCAGGAAGATGTGTTTTGTGGACCATTGGCTTTGGGGTCATCTGAAGTAGAATCTGGAGAGAGACAGAGACAGAGAGAGACAGAGAGAGGATGAAAAGGTGAAGCCCATTCGGTGGGCATGGGGCCTCTTATCAGCCCTCAGCTGTCTCCACAAACAGTCCTGAGGTGAGGTAACTTTTCCAGAGATCCCATTTTATCTCTTCTCTCATTTCTCCATGGCCTATTGGGGTGTATAGGGTCCTGGTGACTTCATGTGAAGGCCTAGGTTTTATTTCCATATCCATCAAAGCTGTGAGCCAGTGGGGCACAGTGAAAAATGAATATGCTTTGAGTCAGACAAATCTGAATTAGAATCCCCATGTGGTCTCAAGCATGGTATAGTCAACTCTTCTGAGCTTTGGTCTCTCTCTGCCTGAGGAAGAAGAAAATATTTTCTTTGTGGGGTTGGTCAGATGATTAAATTAAATCATGTACATCACACCAGAGAGGATGCCTGATAAAGGTGTTTGAGTCCTTGGATGGTTTGTGAGGAAATTGCTAGATCATTTCTCTGGTTTAATGGAGTGTTGGGTACTTGCCAATCTCACCTCTTTTCCAGCAAACCAGGAAACACGAGTTCCCCTGAAGTGAGCAGCCACTACATACGATGTTGTGTGCTCAGGATGGAGTTCATGTGCAGATGTTAACCCATTTTATCCTTAGGCCAGCTCTGTGATGTGCACAGAGTAGATATTATGGCTGTGCTGCAAATGAAGAGATTAAGGTCCAGAGAAGCAGCGTGACTTCCCGAAGTTGGAGACAGGACACAAAAGAACTGAGATAAGCTCTGTGCTTCATGGAAGCCTTTGCTGACCTTGGCCCCACTGGGTCATTTCCCTTCTTCTTTCCTGGCAACCTAGTTCCAGACCTCAGGTAACCCCATGGTTTTTAGCTAAGCTCCAGGGCAGTCCTGACTTCTCATTTTCAGATGACAAATTAAGTATTTCAATTGCCGGGAGCAACAGTTCACCAACTTCCATGACCCTCCCGGTCTCTGGTGTTTTCCTGCCAACAAGAATTGACTGAAAAGCTATTGTTTTTCTTATTCTTGCTTTTCAGGGGAACTCCTATTCTGTATAAAGTCCCTGAGCTGGAATGTGCAGTCAGATAAAGGTAGAAAGGAAAGAAATGTTAGTAGGAAGAAAAAGAGGGGCAAGAGCAACTCTTTATAGGAATTGGCAAATCATTATTTAAAGCAAAAATGATTGTTTTTTATATACTGACTTGTAATTTCTGTGCACTTGTATGGCTTCCCCCATTCATCTGTAAGGTTCTGGAGGGAGAAAGTGTGTGTATGTGTGTATGTCTATTTGTCCATCTGTGTCTGTATTTAATCTTCTATGGCACCTGGCCTGGTATCTAACACATAAACAACTACCCCATAGAAGGAAGGATCTGGTGGCCCATCTTTCCAGAAACGCCTTCTCCTCTGGCTTTCAGTTATGCCTGACACTTACACCATGACTGTCTCCACCTCTTAGAGGGCTCTTCCCGTTGACTAGGTTAACTGGGTCCTCCCCACTGTCCACAGAGTTGAGTAGAATACTACGAGAGAGGACCTGTGATGAATTAGGTCAAGGGAACTGTTGATAGCATGGGACTGTCAGTCCTGTGAGAGACCCAGCCGGGGATATGCTCCTGGGACATGCAGCATGGATGGCTCTGGCCTCGTAGGAAGAAGAGAAATCGCTCCACAAGGAGAAACCCTGAGAAGGCAAACACGGCTCACGCCATCATCTGTCAGGATTAGCTTGACCTGGGTCTGGTTCCACACTGCAGCCTGGGCCACAAGGCAGAGCAGCACTCCATGGCTCCTGTGTGAATTGAGCTGACAACCCCAGTCTCGTTCCTTTGGTCCCCCACAAAATCGCGCTGGACAACTACAGACCTCTGCAGAGCACTAAATGCTCTAGAGCAAGGGCTGCCCATGGCCTCAATCCATCAGGACAAGACAAGAGGCTACTGACGTATGTGTTTCTTATTCGTCTGTTTGTCGGTTCACTGTTTTGGTCATTGGTTTATTCACTCATTTGCTCCTTGATTCTCTCATTTAGCCACTCATTCAGTAACATGCTTATCCCTGCTTTGTTCCAAAATGGATCTAAGGTGAAACCAATTTATCCCAAAGAGGGCATTTTTAAGGAGCAGACAACGGGGTGTGGACAAATAAACAGTTACAATACAATTGCATACCCGTTGTCTTCCTAGTGATCATGGCTGAGCATTCTTACTATCAGTCAGTCCCTAAACACTGCAAAAATTTGTTTTCATAGCTGTTTATATTCTGTGTATTCTAATGACATCTCACTAATTGTCATGCCGTTCCTCAACAACGAAAAATTGCTCCCCAGATTAAGGCTGATGCAGCGGCAGCCCCCTGCCCCCCACCCTCAGCCTTTGTTGTCTGAAAACCTGCTCCTCCCACCCAAACAATGGCCTTGGGATTTTGCTCTCTCTCTCTCTTTTTTTTTTTGTAAAGATTTTATTTATTCATTTGAAAGAGAGAGACTGAGTGGGAGGGGGTAGGGCAGAGGGGGAAGCAGACTCCCCGCTGAGCAGGGAGCCCGATGTGGGACTCGATCCCAGGACCCTGGGACCATGACCTGAACCGAAGGCAGACCCTTAACCGACTGAGCCACCCCGGCACCCCTGCTCTCTCCTTTCAAACAGAAGAACTTACAAACACGTCAATGAGAATGAATGTTAAAGCAATCGGTAGACAATTTTTAAATGCAACTTCAAACTACAGGCAAAAGGCAACATTTGCAGAGATTCCCTTCCAGGTCTAGTTCCCATTAGCTCAGTGAGAGTCCTTTGTTTCGCTTCCCTCCACCCTGGGCACAAGCCAGGGTTTCTGCCTTCACTGAGAAGCTGCTGGTGAACCAGGACTTCTCTGGGTTTACTCAGAAAGAGACCCTTGTTCTCTTGACCTTCCACGTCTCATGAAAGAGCTGACTCCAAGCTAAGTCCTGTCCAGAGGACTATGGAAAATGCATTTAATCTCAGAGCAAGAGCTTTCTGCTGGGGAAATAGGGATTCCGCTGCCTGCCCTGCCCTTCTCCTCAGGCTGGCTGGGAGACGCTGAGCCCTGTGAAGCGCACACCTGTGTCAAGAGAGCGAGGAGTCCTCCTCACATACCCTTCTTCTGCTGCTTCTCTTTGTTCTGTGTTCACCTGCACCCTGGAGGTTTTGCTGTGGTCAAGATAAGTCGGATCACTCTGCAGAAGTCCACGGCCACTCTTGGCTTGCTTTTCATTTTCGCTTGGCCTTGTTCTGTACTAAATGACCCTGATACTTTTTCTTCCCACTTGCTCCAAACATCCTAGGTACTTTAAGTGGGGTATTTGGTGCCCCAAACATTCGTTACAACGTGAAGAAGAGGAGGAACAGACGTCTGTATAAACCAACATAAGAATGAAGCCAATCTCGGGTGCTGGGGTTGGGAGTCAAACCCTGCGATCCTCCAGCTACAAGTGACATTTGAGACTACCCAGGCCAATCCCTTGCCTTTGATGGATGGAGACCCCTGGCTCCAGGTCACACGAGTTAGTGAAAACCAAGACCCGGGAGGCACTCTCTTTGTCTCTCCAGTCACAGACTGAGGGTAATGGCCGGCATTTGTACATTGAGCTTTAAATATGTCTGAATGGGTTTGAATTTATTCTCTCATTTCATCTCCTCAACATGTCACCTTTGTCAGATGAGGGGAAAATCGGGCCAGGGAAAGATAAATGACTTCCTTGTGGTCATTCACAAAGTCAGTGTCTGGGTTGTATGTAGTGTCTGGGTCCTGGAATCCTAGAGCCTGAGCTTCCCAACAGCTGGTTTTAATAGCAATTAGAACATTTGCTGGACGGAGTGAGAGCAGAACTCTCGACTAAAGAAGCCTGGTGATTTATGAGGAAGTCCGGGCATGTCAGATGGCATTACCCTTATACATCTTAGCTTGAAGTAAAGAAAGGTCTCTCCCGTCTGGGCTGAGAGCCAATTTACTCTTCAATGCAATGGAAGGATCTAGCAAAGCAGTTCTCAAAGTATGGTCTCCAGACCAGCAGCATCAGTGTCCCCCAGGGGATTATTAGAAATGCAAATTCCCCAACCAATTAGATCAGAAACCCTGGGAGTGGGGCCCATAGTCTGTGTTTTAACAAGCCTTGGGAGGATTCTGATGCATGCTCCGGGTTTGAGGGCATACGCTCAAGGAGCAATATTCTCAAGTTCTGGTCCCGGGAGCCCAGCCTCAGGATCTCCACAGGGAGCTTCTGAAATAGGTAATTGGAGATGCAATAAAAGAACCAGAGTTTGGGGCACCTGGGTGGCTCAGTCGGGTAAGCGTCTGCTTTGGCTCAGGTCATGATCCCAGGATCCTGGGATGGAGTCCCTCATCGAGTCCCACATCAGGCTCCCTGCTCAGTGGGGAGCCTGCTTCTCCCTCTGCCTGCTGCTGCCCCTGCTTGTGCTCTCTCTCTCCGACAAATAAATAAATAAAATCTTAAAAAAAAAAAGAACCAGAGTTTACTCCTTCCAGCCAGCATTTCCCAAACTGGCCTAACCTTAAGTATTACTGTGGACCTCTTGGAAAAACCAGTGTCCTGGCCCCTGCCCTGGGGCATTAAGAATTAGCATGGGAGAGAATAGTTGACACAGCCAGGCTCCGATTAGATGCACCCCCCGCCCACCCCCGGGGGGGGGGGCATATCCACTCATCCAAACTCACTTGAGAATTACTGATCTGGGGCTCCAGCAACCACTGGTTTACTTATAACTTACACCTCAGCCCAACACCATTCGCCTCTAGGAGGGAATCCACTGGCTGGTCCGACATTCAGCAAATAAGTATTATTCAAAACCTATTGTGTCTTGATATGAGGAATTCTTAATCTCAGGAACAAACTGAGGGTTGCTGGAGTGGTCGGGGGTGGGAGGGAGGGGGTGGCTGGGTGATGGACATTGGGGAAGATATGTGCTACGGTGAGCGCTGTGAATTGTGTAAGACTGTTGAATCACAGATCTGAAACAAATAACGCAACATATTTTAAGAAAAAAGAAAAAGAAGAAGATAGCAGGAGAGGAAGAATGAAGGGGAGTAAGTCAGAGGGGGAGACGAACCAGGAGAGATGATGGACTCTGAAAAACAAACAGGTTTCTAGAGGGGAGGAGGGTAGGGGGATGGGTTAGCCTGGTGATGGGTATTAAAGAGGGCACATTCTGCATGGAGCACTGGGTGTTATGAACAAACAATGAATCATGGAACACTAGTACACCAAAACAAATTATGTAATATATGGTGATTAACATAACAATAAAAAATTAAAAAAAAAACCTATTGTGTCTTTTTTAAGCCCAAGAGAGTACCAAAAATACTTTTTTAAATACAAATTTCTGCCTCTGATCATTTTTAGGGTTAATTATGGATGGATCAAACAAAGAGCAGCCCAGAGAGACCCCCAAAAGCAAAGCATTCCATCAGGATAGAGAAAAGACTGTTGGCAAACTCAGGAAGAAGAGGGAAAGAGGGACAAGAAGATGGAGTTGAGCAGAGAAGCTGAGATTTCATGGAAAACGAATGAAGGAAGATTCTGGCCCATTAGACTCATGGTGGTTAAACCTGTAGGATTTTGACGCTGCTTAATTGAAGCACCAGTCCCTTTCTAAGAGGCAGTTGACTCAACATTTTGAGCCTTAGTTTCCCCACCTGTAAATAGGCTAATGGTACCTCTCCTGAAGAGTCATGAGTAGCCAGTGCATGAGGTAGTTGGTGTTTTCCCAGGCTTCATTAGCCGGTGTGGTCACGGTGACAAGAAGCACTCTGTCAGTGGGAACTCTTGTATGATTCTAAACACCTCCTTTTGGAGGACCTGGATGGTTCAGTCGCTTAAGCGTCTGCCTTCGGCTCAGGTCATGGTCCCAGGGTCCTGGGATCGAGCCCTGAGTCGGGCTCCCTGCTCCACGGGAAGCCTACTTCTCCCTCTCCCTCTGCTCCTCCCCCCAGGTTGTGCACGCATGCACGCGCCCACACACACACTCTCTCTCCTCTCTCTCAAATAAATAAAATCTTTAAAAATTAAAAAAATAGGGGTTCCTGGGTGGCTCAGTTGGTTGGGCGTCTGCCTTCAGCTGGAGTCATGACCCCAAGGTCCTGGGATCGAGCCCCGCGTCGGGCTCCCTGCTCACCGGGCAGCCTGCTTCTCCCTCTGCCTGCCTCTCTCCTTGCTTGTGCTCCCTCTCTCTCAAATAAATAAAAATAATAATAATAAAATAAAAAATTAAAATTAAAAAATAAAAATAAAAAAGTAAACACCTCCTTTGGCAGAAATCATTCCAATATAATATCTAATTTATCACCTCTAGCTCAAGAGACAGGCTGTATGCTTGTAGACCATCCCTATGATTATAAGTCCTGTTCATAACTTACTTTAAAACCAGACACCACACACCAATAAATAACATTTATACAGCTCCTCTTATCCGAATTGATGAATGGAGAGGGGCAGATCAGCAAGGAACCCACTCCAGGGATGGTGGGGCCCCCTTGAGCACAATGGGTGCTCACGTCTGCCTTTTGGCTCAGTTTGAACTCAGCAGCTCTTAATCCCAGGCACATGCTGCTCGCAGCCCTCAACTGGATGGAGCAAGCTCCTTCCAAGGGTTCTCTCAGCCTCTCCTGCTGTTCCTAAGGCCGTCTCCCTTTTCCCCCCCGCCTCACCTCACTACTCCAGGCAAAACAAGTTAAGTTGATTAGGGAAGAGACAAGGTTGACAAGAATTTTATTTTTTCTGGGAGGCCTCCTGGAGAGGGGCAGTCTAGCACTCTGAGCTAGAGCAGGTAACAGACTATGAATTGGTTAACGGGTGACTCTCCACTGTTGGTTCTCAGACCTGAGCGAGCATCAGGATTCCCTGGCGGGCTTGTTCTAACACACTGCTGGGCCCCCCCACTCCGAATTCCTAATTCCATAGTCTGCAGTGGGACCTGAGCATTTGCCTTTCTAACAAGCTGCCCCGTGATGCTGATGTTGCTGGTTCCCAGACCATACTTTGAAGAACACCACTCTACAGTTTGGAGAAAGAAACCATGACTTATGAGAAGCTATCTACTATCATAGAAAAGTCACATTGAAAGATACTCTCCTCCATGTGAGTTGTAATGAGGGCTGGAAGAAAGCATAAAATAATGTCACTAAGTAGGCATTAGATCATTTTGATTATGTCACCTTATGGTCCCGATCACCAGCGCACAGCATTCCGTTTCTTGCTTATGAGCATGATGGTCATCTCATAATTTTGTCTTAAATTTATGGAGAACTTGGTATCCAGTATAATAGGAGGGTTACTTGAATGACCCATTGGCCCAAAAGCATCTCCTGCTTTCTGAGAAATTTCCAACATCAGAATCACCAAGTCAGGGATGGGATGCCTGGCACTACGCAAGGAACTCAAGAGGGAATCAAGAATACCTCCGGTCTTCTCTCACCGAGCTTGGAAACATTCATTACATTAGTTTGTTAACACTTTGGTGCTGAGATAGTGAGATGCAAAGTTGTATAGGTAGAACCATGGCTAAAACTGGCTCCAAGGAAAATGAGGTGGGGCAGAGGGTGGCCCGAGGACGGTGTGAGGGTGTCTGCCCCAGGACAAAGGAGGAAAGAGTCACTGAAATACAGTTATGGGGAGGTGTGGAGGGACCTGTTTTTGTGTACTGCCATCTTGATGATCAAAGTGGTTGCCAGACACAAAAGAGAGGAGTGAAGATGAGAGAAAAACAGCTCCTGACGGCTCCAAAGGGAAGTCAGTAGGAACATTAATGACTTGGCTCCTGACCAGCTCTGTTTAAGTCACAAGAGCCTCATCTCTCCCTCGTGTATTGCCCTAGTTCTCGTCCTGTACGCAGGAAGGCAGGTTTTCTGTATAGGTCACTCCACAAGGAGGCTGGGTCACTTATTTCCGGGAGGATGTGGTACAGGTCCATGGAGGGAGAAGATAGACAGCTCAACCTCAGATAGAAATATGTACCCTGAAACTGGAGACCCCTGTCGCGAATTCCCGCGGAGACTTGCATCCGATGACCGAGGACAAGATGGCAAACACAGGCACCTCTGTAAGCAGTGTCCAGGGCATGCTTGCTCCCTGGGGCAGCCTCCTTGGGCCTAGAAGCCAGTCTTTCATGTAAAAATCTTGCCTGGAAAGGACTATTTCCTTTTTGCAGGCTCAGGAGAGGCTTCTGGGCGAGCTCAGTGCCTTAGTGGACAACAACACACTCAAAGAGGGGGATTAAAGTGCTGGAAACGGACGGATAAGCTTAGGGGCTGAACACACAGAAGGCTGAGGGCTACACCGATAGAGGCTTTTGAATATATCAAAGAAACTAATTTTGCCACATTCTGCTCACAAGCCAGGCACTTTGCCGGCTCATGGTCCTCACCAGGCAAAGGTACAGACCCAGGCTCAGAGCTAAGTCACTTGCCTGAGGTCCCCCAGCTGGTAGTGACAGAACCACGGCTCGTCTGACTTGAGGCTCATCTCACCATGTGGCCTTCAGGGGGAACAATAGGAGAGTCTGGGTTTAAGGGAAAGAAGGTGGTACTTGGATATTTTCTATTTCTGCAACATGAGAGCCTCAGGTTAGGCACGAATAGGAATCGCCTGACACGAAAACGGATTCTCTCAGGATGTTAAAGAAGTCCCTTTGCGAGATGACTTGACAACGTTGCCCTGCCCCGAAAGTGGGAGAGGACATGGCCAAGGGGTCCCTTGGTCATCCAGGGGCAGCGCAAAGGAAAGGATGTGGCAATGGGGCCTAGAAGTCATTTCCGGAGAGTCACAGAAGAGCCTCCCAGCCCCGCCAAACACACACACATACACAAAATCAAACTGGAAATTGGGGGGCCCTTTTTTTTTTACCTTAACACTCAAAAGAATGAGGCTCTAGTGTATGACAGGCGGTGAGGTGGCTGTTTTCGGCCATTACACTTGCCTGTCCTTCCCCTCATCCCCCCAACATAAGTCCCGTTGCTTATTCTGATGCTTGGAGGAGGGGGGAGATTTGTGCTCAGGGACCTTCTAAGCAGAAGCCATCTGAGGCCGGGTGCTGGTCCTCCACGGGCCCTGCCGGGAAGCTGCCTCCTTCCCATCCCGGAGGGCTGGCTAGGTCCGGGTGCAGGCTCAAGGGGCCTCCCACCAGGGGCTCCAGCCAAGAACGGGATGATTCAGAGCAAAATCAAATCCAAACCTTGACAGTCTCTTTGTCCATGTGCAGCAATATCTGCAAGCAGTTTGCCGTCAGAGATGAGCCCCGTGGGGAGGAGTTCTGTGTGTAACTGGGTCCTCTGAGAGGCTCCCAGTCCCTAGGGACCGCAGACAGACTCAGCCCATTTCTGGAGCAGAGAGCGTTGCTCCCCAGTCACAGTGAACTGTGTCAGATGCTCAAGGAAGGCCCTCTTTGATTAGCCTTGCCTACCTGGTGCCCTGGACACCCTACGGCCCTCTCCTTCACCTCTGCTCACAATGCTGTGCTTGCCTGGATGTGCCTCTCTTCTCTCCCTGTCGTTCTAAATCCTATTCCTTGTTCAAGCACTAACTGGAAGACTCTTCCTCTCTAAAGACTCTCCGGTCACCCCCGCCCATGGAGATCTCTCCCTCCTGTGAATTATTCACTTTGCCTGTCTGCACCATTTGGCTTTTAAATGGCCCCTACTCCCCTCCAGGTTAATGGACTTGACATTTAGACCTGTCTACTCAGATGATTGTGCTTTTCCTGGTATTTGTGTGCACGGTAAGCACTCAAATCCTCATTGTTTGACTGCCCATGAATTATGGACAAATTTCTTCAAAAAAATATATTTTTATTGGACCTGCATTGTGTCCTCTCAGGAATACACATTCCAGTCTTCAGAAGCTTATAACATGAAAAGGTCTTGCAGAATAAAGGAGAATTTAACAGGGCGTATCTGTTCATATGGGAAAGAAAATAGAAAATAGAAAACATTCATAATCCCATGATCTAGAATCAACCAGGGTTTTCTTGTTTTTGTTTTTTAAAGATTTTATTTATTTATTTATTTATTTATTTATTTATTTGAGAGGGAGAGAAAACATACAAGCGGGGAAGGGGTAGAGGGAGAGGAGCAGGGCTCCATCTCACAACCCCGAGATCACGGCCTGAGCCAAAGCCAAGAGCCTGTCACTTAATGGACTGAGCCACCCAGGCGCCCCGGCCTGTGCTTTCTTTTGTCTCCGGACATAAAGTTAGCAAAACTTCTGCAGCCAATCACATTTTTTTGGTGGGCTCTGTGCAGAGGCACCAGGGGCTTCTCTGTGACTCGGACAACTCCGTGCAGCTCCTTCTACCCTGAAGGGCTCGGCCCAAAACGCACTGCATCCGCCCAGCCCGACCTTAGTGGAAGGGGGCTGACTCTAGGAAGCAGGTGGACTTTAGCTCCAATCGCTCACTTCCCGTGTGACTTTGGACAAGTTAGTCTCTGAACGTGAAATTCATCAGGAAATAGGGTGAATGCAATCTGCTCGGATGGAGGATCAAAGGAGGGAAGTAAGGTGCGTGAACGGGCCAAGCGCCGAGCGAGAGGCAAACGTAAGAAGTCATGACAACGGTGCGCATCTTTCTATGCCGAAGGCAGCGTCTCTCCTCGCAAGGCCCAGAGAATGTAAGTGGTCAGGAAGCAGACAGCGCGCACGTGCCCAGGGGAGAGATCTGGGCACAAGGACACGATAAATAATACTGCCAGCTCAAAATAAACACCAGTGTCACAAAACACTGCTTCCAGCCCCCTGGGGCTCGGGGTGCTCCCTTTCTCTGTTCCGCCTCCCTGCTCTTTCTATCTCTATAGCACCGATCACCATGGTACCTAGGTACTCAAACACAGTAAGTGTAAAACAGAGCCGTCTGCCAAAGACACACTTCCCTTCCAGAGCCTTAGCTCCCAAAGCTGAGCTTGGAAGAGGAGCGACAGGTAGAAGGGCCTCCCTGGATGATGGAATCTGGAGCGTACATGTGGGAGAAGAGAAGCAAATGCTGAATACCTACCAAAGGCCCACAGGGTGTAACACTTTATTAGCTGCCTGGAGATTCAGAGTAATGAGCCGGTGTTGCTTGGCCTCAAGGACTCACAGCCTCTTTTTTTTTTTTTTTTAAGATTTTATTTATTTATCTGAGAGAGAGCACATGACAGGGGAGGGTCAGAGGGAGAAGCATACTCCCCATTGAGCAGGGGGCCCAATGTGGGCCTCGATCCCGGGACTCCAGGATCATGACCTGAGTCGAAGGCAGCTGCTTAACCAACTGAGCCACCCAGGTGCCCTGGACTCACAGCTTCTAAGGCAAAAGCAGACTCTCCCAGTACACAACCAGGGCGGGGACATTAGATGACACCAGGGCTGGTCCCTACCCAAGGTGTACAGACACACAGATGTGAGCTCATCTCCGGAGAAACACCGGCTCCATTCCGGAGTGAGCCCTGTCTTGTCTACTACTGTACCAGGGGCATCCCAGAGAGCAGAGAAAAGCCGTCACTATGGGGATGTGTTACAGGGAGGGGAGGCTGAGGGGAAGACCTGCAGAATGGGGCAGGCGGAGCTAAACAGAGAAAGCTTATTCCAAACCCAGAGATGACTCTTGTATCTTATCATGGGAAGCCAGCCTCCCTGGAGTCAGAATTTGTAAAAGTCTCCAGTAACATCCAAAGAGGAGTCAGATCCTTGGGTCTAGCTCCCATTCTGTCGCTACTTCTCTAGGTAAGCTAAAGGGGTTACTTAATCTCCTCTGATAAATGTGGAGTTACAGGCCTTCAGAGTTGTAGGAAACTCTAGCACCTTGCCCATGTTTTGCAAACCACAAGTCAAGATCTATTAGGCAAAACATCCTTATTCCATTTCCAAAGGCAAGATGTGTTCCAGAGGGTGTGGAGTGCACGTGGGCAAACTGGAGTCTCTGGGTAATGTCATTGTTTATAGTCACCACCACCGGTGAATATCGAAAATAGGACTGTGCCGGAAAGCCTGCGACGAGGGTTGCAGGAATGGGGAGATTTCCAGCCAGGATGTTCCTTCCCAGGGCACCGCCATGGGGTCAGCAGCACCTTCTTGAATATCTCTGGGGGTGGGGGTGGGTAATTTTAATATTGAGGCAAAAATCTGCTTCCTAATAACTTATTCCTTGGTTAGGACTTTGCCCTCTTATCCTCCACAAAATAAATACCTTCTCTTCCACATTCTAAATATTTTTTAGCTTTAAAAAAATTTTTTTAAGATTTTATTTGTTTAGTTGAGAGAGAGCAAGAGCCGGGAGAGGGGCAGAAGGGGAGGGAGAGGGAGAGAACCTCAAGCAGACTCTGCACCAACCACGGAGCCCACCCGATGTGAGGCTCGATTCCACGACCCTGAGCTCATGACCTGAGCTGAAATCAAGAGTCAGACGCTCAACCGACTGAGCCACCAGGCGCCCCCACATTCTAAATATTTAAAGAGGGATTGGTCCTTGCATGTCTTCTTTATTCTAAACCAAACATCCTTAGTTCCTGCAACTGGTTCTTGGTTCCCAGGCCTGTCGTCCACAGTTCCCTGTTAACTATACCCTAATGTATGATGCATCTTTTAGAAAGATGGTTTGACCAGAGTCATGGCACATTTTAGCCACAAGGGGAAGCTCGAGGCTCCCTTAACCGGCCCTAGAGGAGGAGGAAGCTAGAACCTGGAAAAGGGTACAGAGTTGAGCATACATCGTTTTGGCTTCTTCCCCTCTCCCTGTTAGCATCTCTATCTCTCGGAAGCACATGCCTCTGGTCTTATCAAAAGGACCAGGGTTTGCCTCCTGCGTGGGAAGAGAACGTGCCCTTAGGGCCCAAGGGGAAGCCAGGCAAAGGAAATATGGAGTGGCTGGCCTGCCGCCGTACTCCAGGTCCGGAAGGGCTGTGGTCCCTTTACCCAGGCCTTCTCATCACCCAAGTAAAAGGGCCAGATAAAAGGGGCCAGAGAGACTTTTCATCTGCCTTTGGCCTGGACTTAGTCCTAGGGAAAAGGTGTGCCTGAAGACCGCTCAGCCCTAAGGGCTGGCCAACACCGGGCCATCTCCACCTCCTTCCAACAGAGGAACAGCCAACAACCAACAAAGAGTAAGTAACTACAGTTGGACGATTCCATCCCATGGCCCAGGTTCTGGGCTGCTATTACTGCAAGCAAACATTGCAGTTATCTTTCGAACCGGTTTTGTTATTGGTTCTTATTGAAATCATGGGTTATGAGGAACAACTTTTTCCTAAATAAAGCTAACCCTAGATCCTGCAAGGTTTAGCATCAGGAGAAGTCAAAGAGGAAGGGATAACTAAGGAGCCCCCACTCTATCATTAACCTTTGGGCTCTCTTGCTTCCATTACCCTGTCAACATCGCTCCGGTCCCCAGGGGCCATAGCCTTCTCTTACGGTGGGAATCTAAGTGTGGACACCACCCCCCTTCCCTCATCTACTGATTTTCTCTTGGCTCCGCTAAGATAAATGGCTTAGTCAGTATGGGAGTTGGCTCCAACATAGCTCATTTGTCCCCAGGTTCTAACCTAGCTCAGTCGCTGTCTGAGAGACCCATACACCTGCCCAAAGGATGTGATACAAGTCTTCAGGTACCCTCTTTGCGTTCCTCTTTTCTACATGGAGGGCACCATCCTCCAGCCCGGCCCCCAGGAGCCCCCTCATTGGCAGTCCTGACATCTTCAATCTCTAGACAAAGTGCGAGAGCCTACTCTGCAGCCTGCCCATTTACGCTGCTCAGATCAGGGAATCAGATTTGAGAAATGTCCCTCCTCCTTAATAGTTCACGCAGTATTCACAAAGTAGACGCGAAGGCCAGGCTAGTCCCTGGCCAGGGCAGGCCTCCATGAACTTGGGCCTTCGCCGCAGTTAACTTTGGGCAGCTCTGGATGACAAATGAGGCCTTGCTCTCGGAGGGGCTGCCCTCCCTCTGTGGCATCCAGAACCTGCTTCATGTAACAGAAGGTACCCTGTGTGCTGAAGAGGATCCAGCAAGGGGCTCCCTTCAGGACGTGCTTAGCCCCAGAGCAGTGAAGAGACTGTAGCGAAGAGAGCATGTGCCACAGAGACTGCCTTCAGGTCCAGGTAGCCGATGAAGTCCTGCAAATTCACCTTGTGCAGACCTCACTGATTTTGGCGGGCTCATGAGAGAGGGAGAGTTGGTGCCTAGGTCTCTGCCCGCATGGGGGCTGCACCCTACAGAGCACTGTGCCCTCTGCCAGGGCTCCCACATACTCTTCAGGCTCTAGAGCTGTGCCATCCTCCTCCAGCACCAGGGGGAAGGGCTCGCCTGCAGGCATCAGGGTGCTCAGAACTTGGGCTGAGGTCCTCAAGACTGTGGCCAAATGCCCTTGGTTGGCCTTGCTCACTGGGTCTCGGCTCTGGCAGCCAGCAGGCCTGTGTTCTTCACAAGCCTAAGATGACTGTGGTGAGGAAAAAAATAACATTGTATGACACGATTCCAGCTTTAATACCCTTTCTGCAAAGAGGTGAGGATACAACGAAATATACATATGTCTATGTGCATAAATACGTGAATTTTAAATACCTGGAAACGTTAAAGAGCTCATTTTAAGAGCCCTTAGGCAAAGCCACCCCCTTCTCAACCCCACTTTCTCCAGGGTCTGGAGGTAAGCCCTGGCTGGGGCTGGGAAGGCGGGCCCCTGGAGGGAGCTCTCACTCGGTCTCTCTGGCCCAGTCCCCAGATCGCCCTTCCGAGGCCGGCTCCACCCGACAGGACACTCCAGGCAAGGTCAAAGGCCCATCTGTCCTGGGCTTGTCACGCCTCTGCCTGGTCCCCGGGGGAGGGCCGGCGTCCGCCCTCCGGGCTGCAGCGCCAGGTCCGACCGCTAGGGGCCGCGCTCCCAGCTCCAGAGGCCAACGGCGCGGTGGAGACGCCCGCTGCGGGACTTCTGGCCACCAGGTGGCGCCACTCGGCTACCAGCGCGCCGCTCCAGGGTGGTCCAGGGAACCAAGGACCAAGGACCACTCTGAGCCAACACGCCCGACCTCACTCCTCGGTCACACCGGCTCCGTGCCTGGGGCTAAGGGAGGGGCAGGCATTTTCAGCAGGATTACTGAACAGTCTAGTAAAAAAAACTTTCCACCCCACCCACCACTCTCGCATCCATTTAAACAATAATAATAAACTGTGATAAGGGAAGTTGTTGGCGACAATGTAATGGTACAGAACAGCATGGATACTGACAGCAGTAGAGGGCTCTGTTTCAAGAAGGAGCGTGGGTTCCGGAGTCTAAATGCGTTCGAATCCTACTTAATGACCTTGTGTACTAATCTCCATATCCCACGGCCTCATCTGCAAATGCAGGTAATTTACATAGAACCTACACAGGGAGTTGTGAACAGAAATTAAATGAATTGATATACTACATATGTATGTGTGTGTATTTAATAGATATACATATTAAATTATATATGTACATGTAAAAGTATATGTATATATCTATAAATTATATTATATATACGTAATATAGATAAAGTTACAGAGATATATGTAATAGCATGCAAATGCCTAACATAGCACCGATGTTAGTTATATTGTATATTTCAGTATGCAACGTCCATGATTTACTAATTTTTAAAAACATCTTTCATTCGAACAAGAGAAAGTCACACCTTTGGGGCTTTTTTGTTACCTTTTTATATGGAGATTTTCAAATGTTTCTAAAACTAGCGAAAATAGTATAATGAACCCTCATAGACCCATCACCTAGTTTCAATAACTATCAACACATGGCCAATTCTGTTTAGTCTATACCCTGTGCCCCCTCCTGCAGTCGGCTGGGTTATTCTAAAGCAAACCCCAGATCTCATATTATTTCATTCCTACACACTTGACTATTGCACAGTAATTTTTAAAGCTCAATGTTTATTTAATATTATCTCTATGAATAATCTGTTGTATTCATCAGTCTGCGATTTCCCATGACACTGAGTATCTATCTTTCCTACAGTAGCATTTGACACAGAAATTGGAACTGAATACTGAATCAGTAATGAAAAATTTGGAGCAATAGTTTTTTTTGCTGGAAAATATTTCCACTTCTCAAAAGATGTGTTCTAAGGAAGGAACATTGCCTTCAGCCCCTGGCTTCCTCCCAGTGAGAATCCAGAGGCTGTTCTTCTATCCATGGAGACCCAGCCCAGTCTGAATTATCACAGTCAGGGAAGGAGACTTCTAATTACATAGTCAGACTCCCGCACTCAGAGCAGGATATGACCCATTTCAAGAAGGAAACCACTTCTCCAGACACTTGAAGGTTTTAGGATACACACCCAATACTTCAGGGGGTAAACCATTGTCTGCCCAGTGTTCCTTACACAGTACCAATGTCACTTTCACAATGAAAATTTAACCAAATTTTTTTTCCTCGAGGCCTTTGGAACTATGTTAACATTTTAAACTATTGACGTAAGATATATAGGTACATACACACCTGCCTAATATTCTTTACATTAAAAGCCCTTTGAGACAGAAAAAAGATGGAAACCAAACACATAATAAGGTCTTGTTTCAACTGTGTCCTTTTGAAATTAAGCACTATTGTTACTACACACTGCCTGAGTGACAGACAGTGATGGGAGGCAGGCTCACACTGCGCTGTGGGATAGTTTTGAGCTTCTTTGGAAAGGGTTATCTTATTTCCAGTATAATTAATAACAGTAGCCAACATTAGGGTGTCTCAGACTTTGTAATATTTATATTATTGTTACTAAGGGACTTTCACAAGAAAAGACTAATCCTCACCACCCTATGAAGCTGGGATTACACCCATCTTACAAAGGAGGACCCTGAGACTAAAATGCAAGAGAATCCAGGAATACACACACAGTATTCCAATTTGTAGTTTAATGAGCTAAGTGGATTCTCTCACTGAATTAACACTGATATACAAATCTTGGTGCTGTTCTCTTGTTATATTTATAAAGTAGGCATCTGTCTTCCTCTCATTCTCAAAACAGGAAAAAATGTAACCATGTTATATCAAGCAGAGAGACTGTCTAGACCTAGGTATATAATTCCCAGTTTCCTCCATTCTCTTTTAGCAAACTGGCTGAGTTCTCTAGCACAATTATGCCTTCTCCTGATCGTTATTCTCCAGGGTCTGGGTTAGGATTCCAAGAGCCCCATAAGGATAGGTCTCCAGTTCCTACAGCCTCTGCATCTTGAAAATGAGACTCCTTAGGGATCAACAGAGCTGAGCAGCAGTTGACTCTCCTTCTATCACGCATGCAAGCCAGAGGCACAAAGGTCCAGGGCAGTACAGTCTTGTAGGAACCAGGGCCCTCCCACACTTCCAGGAGAGGGGCGAGGAGGTGACCATTATTCCATGGCTGTTGGTGGATGGTCTGAAGCCAAAATCAAGAATTCCTCAGAATCTCTTTCTTCTTTCAAAATCTTGATCCTTCGGGGCGCCTGGGTGGCTCATTCAGTATCTGACTCTTGGTTTCAGCTCAGGTCTTGATCTCAGGGTGGTGAGTTCAAGCTCTGTGTTGAGCTCCATGGTGGGCATGGACCCACTTTAAATACATACATACATACATACATAAAATAAAATCTTGAGGGGCACCTGGGTGGCTCAGTCGTTAAGCCTCTGCCTTCGGCTCAGGTCATGACCCCAGGGTCCTGGGATCAAGCCCCGCATCAGGCTCCCTGCTCGGCGGGAAGCCTGCTTCTCCCTCTCCCACTCCCCCTGCTTGTGTTCCCTCTCTCGCTGTGTCTCTCTCTTAAAAAAAAAAAGTTATTAAAAAAATAATAATAAAAAAATAAAATCTTGACCCTTCTAGTAAGATGTAATCATCCCCTTCTTCACATGATCATGACGGCTTGAGCACATTCCTTATGCCCCTGCATTCCATTGGTTGATAGTCTTGTTAGCCTCTCCTCTCTCCATGACCAAATTGTGAACCAGATCGGCCCGTTCATCTTCAGGTTCCTCAGGGCCCAACCTCAGAAAGTAGCTGCCCAATAAACGTTGATTGACTCAGACCATTGGGGCAATTTGGTATCACCTTGATTTGGCTCTTACCCCATCTGCAGCTAATTCACATGCTGTTGTATTATTTTTTTTTACATCTTTCACACATCGCCTGGGATTTTGTGTTTGTCTTTTTTAATACAAATGCTCCAGATCCCAAAGTTCCTTGCTAAGTGAGGAATGTGCCAGCTTGAGGTATCCCTGGAGTACTATTAACTATAAAATTTAAGAGCTACTAGAGGTGAAACTAGGGAGGAAAGAGTGCTTGCCTAATGTAGCTCTTGACGTCAATCATCCGTTTCCTCTTCCTTGGACTTATGCGCCCTTGGGCTAGAGTAGAGTGGTCTGCCTGGGTCACCCGAAAATTAGTACGTGGAAGAAAGCCCAAGCCAGCCTTCAGAGCTCAGCATCATCCTCCCTATTTGAAGCTAATGCTGTGTGTCTGGCAATAATCCACAACTGGAAAATGTTATGGCTCCTGGACTTATTTGTTAAAAAGGGGCATCTCTTTGCTGACTGCTGCATTCTGAGGGAGTCTGATCCTCTTGTTCTTCCAACCAGCCCAGAGTTCAGCTGCCTTTCTAGAAGTGTCCCTGAAGTTAACATTTCTTCTTTCCACCGTATCCCACTAAGACTTGCTGGAAGACACGCTGCGTGTCATGTCTCCATCACTCATTTTTTGCCCATGTCCATCCAGGACAGTTGTGTGGCTTGTGAGAATGTAATGCAATGTCTGCAGTGGGCGGCAAGTGCTGTGTGAGCTGGAGCATTCCGGCCTCTCTGAGGGCTGCCTAGAGCCTCCCCACTTAGGTCATCTTGCACACCACCATCAGGTCTACCTTCCTAGGATGCCTACTCTTTTTGGGCTGCTTCTCTTTCAGGAATCTACAGTGGCTGTCCACTGCCTATTGGGAAGGAAAAAAGTGGCATCTTTGGTGAGTACCCACTACCCTACATACCAGGGATTTACACATTCTACTGAAGCCTGTGGCTCAGTGGTATTCTCTTCATTCATAAGATGCAGACTCTGCAGCTTAGAGAGGTTAAGAAACTTGCTCCAAGTCATACGCCTTGTAAACAGTAGAGCCAGGACTGACCTGAAACTCCACACCCTCAGCACCAACTGCCCCCATGAGGGTAGAATACAGATTGGTAAAGCACTCTGGAATTCAAACCTTTTTTCATCTGTCCCCACCTGACCTTCTAGTTTCTACAGTCAGATCATTCTCTGAAAGGCCCTCAACACCCCTGGCTCCTTCAGGCAACGAATAAATACTGTTGGTGCAAATGTGTAAAAATGACCTTCTCACGAGTGGGAAAGTAAATGGCGGAGTGAAGACTCTTAGGCCTCTGCCTTCAATGGCACTCCCCACTGCCCCCTGGAGCCTGCCCTTTGCCAGTGCCCTCCAGCTGAAAGGCCACCGAACACAACTCCAGTCAGCTGTGGGCTCAGGGCCTTGCTGGGCTGGAGGAGATCATGGAGCCTCAGTGAGAGGGTGTCCCAAGGAGCTGACGGTAGGATTTGGGATTGTGTTCAGTGATTCTGGGGAGGGCTCAGGAAGTGGGGCTCTGCTCTGGATTGGATGTTGTCAGGAAGCAGAGGTGCTGCTATGATGGGTATCTTCATTCTTATCTGAAAGGCAAGAGGAGAGAAGTGAGCCTACAGCTACAGTGGGGAAAGAAGCCGCAGTTATTCATACCACCCAGGAATAGGGGGATGGTAGGTGGCCATTTTTGTGATCCGGACAATTTCTTGTTTCTGTTTACAGTCAGACATGATGACAGATGGGTCTTTTTTTATTTTTTTAAGATTTTATTTCTTTATTTGACAGAGAGAGACACAGCGAGAGAGGGAACACAAGCAGGGGGAGTGGGAGAGGGAGAAGCAGGCTTCCCGCGGAGCAAGAAGCCCGATGGAGGGCTCGATCCAGGACCCTGGGATCATGACCTGAGCCGAAGGCAGATGCTTAATGACTGAGCCACCCAGGCGCCCGACAGATGGGTCTTGCTTTTGTTTTGATCCCCCACAGTCAAAGAATGGCCTTGTCTGACCCGGGTGTTGTGTGAGATGGACAAGAGTGTACCACAGATTAGTCAATCGCATGAGGTCAGCTGCTTTTCTCCTCTCTCATTCCACTTTCTCTGTCTTGCTGCTGTTATGGCTTACATATTTGGTGTCTTCAACCCACGACCCTGTTTGGACCCTAGTTCTCTCCCTTCACTGAATTTCTGCCTCCAACATATAACTTAGCACTCACGGTGTGTCCACATGCCCATGGAGACTGAACCTGAGTAGAGGGGTGCAGGCTTTTCTGGAGAAGGGTGGGACCAGCGTGGAAGAGCTGATGGGCACAGGGAGCCCAAGAAGCCCACCCTGTGACCACCCAGCCGAGTGTGATGGGCGAAGGGGCGTGGAGGAAAGGTATTCCTTGTTCCCAAAGAACCAAGGGCACTTTGGGAATCTGAGGGAACACGCTGCTACCTTGCAGCTCTGGCCGAGCCCTGAACACAGAGTCCCTCAAGGGGGACCTCTACCTGGACGCTGGCGCCCCCCAAAACTGGAGAGGGCTGGCTCTGAAATCACTGGGAGAGATCTAGTGGGAGCTGGGGGCACTGCAGAGTGAAAGGTCTAACCATTGTATGACCCGATGGACATCCACAGAATGGGAGACAAAAGCTATGCTATTTTTGTGTTTTACAAAAGCATTTTTAAAGATTATAATACCCACTCACTGTAACAATTTAAGCAAATTGAATGACAGAAAGATTTTTTTTAATTCCTTTCTTCCTCCTCTGCCCAGTCCCACCCTCTTAAAGTAACATGTTAGCCTATCAGTATAGATCTGTCCATGCTTCCATGCTTATACAGAGTTGCCTATTTAGAGTCTCACTTTTGCTTTTTACAAAAACATGATCATGCTCTTCATATTATTCTACCACTTGCCTATTTGCACTTAACAATGTCTTCTACACCTTTCCAAGTTAATATGGATAAATGTGTCATTCATTTTATTTGATGATTGCATAATATTCTATAGAATGGATGTACCATAATTTATGAAATCAGCCCAACATGAATCATGGGTTAGGGTTCTATCTTATCAGCTTTGTTTGCTAATCGTTAAGTCTGGGCTAGTCTTGCTTAGTTGTAAGCTCTTAAATAACGAAGACCATGTCTGAAATACAAATTTCCTTCCTAAAACCTAACACATCACTGCCTACACACATCACACATTTGACATGACATGAATATTCTTTTAATTTTGGAAATGCTCATAATGTCTTCTTTCCATTTGCTAAAAGGAAGACAGTTCTTAGGATGAGAGGCTCATATTTGGCACATTTACTGAACAGGAGGAAATAATTTTTAATTTCTTAATCCCATATGGTCCAATTTTTTTCCATATGCCAATCTCCCTCCCAACACGTGCCTCAGATTTTCCCATGAAAATACTGTTGTGTCACTACAGAAATCATTTAAATTCAATCCCTCGCACCATAAAATAATTCAAGTTTTGGACCAAGCCTGACTAATAGAACACCCTGGTTTTAAAAGATGAACAGAGTGAGGCTCAAAGGGATCGGTAACTTGCAGCTGGGCTAGGACCACCCCAGGGCCCCCTCCACTGCAGGACACAGCCCCCCAGGACTTGGGGGTGGAGGGGTTCAGCACACAGGCAACTGTATTTTTATTGGAGGAGGATTTAAAAGTAGACTATTGATGTTTTTCAAAGACTGAAACAGGTAACTGACTAGTGCCACTTCCTACCCATCCCTCTGAAGAGGGAACTCTCTCCGTCAGACACTGAGTCTATAGCTTGTTTTCCCCAGGGCTGCTCTGGTCCCAGCTTGCAGTTTTCTCCTCATCCAGCAGTGATTCGGGTGGTGAATGCACTTCTTTCCTCACACTCCTGTATGATGCTTGGCATTCCAGCGTGCCCTGGCCTGGAGTTGGAGCTGTTTACTATCTGGTTATATAAAGGTGAAATCTGCCAGGCATGGACAGAGAAGAGAGCCTGGTCAGGAATGGATCCAGCTTATAAAATTTTTGAGATAGTTTTTAATGGGAAACAGTACCAAAAAAATCTTATTTTTGCTACTTATACAAAAACATATGAACATATCATCACTAGGCCCTCTCCTAGTGCCTTAGAAAAGGCCAGGCCCTGGCAAGTGAAGGGTGCTGAAGATTAATTTCCTTTAGTTTCAGGGTAAGATTGCCCCTGGGCCTTACACAGAGTAAAGTAGGGCATAGCTGGGGCATGCTTTCTGATCCCCCACATATATCTGGACAAAGCTGCTCAGACCCTCTTGGGAGGCAGTAACACAGTAACCAGAAGCCCCCAGAGTAATCAGGTCAGTTCCTATTTCAAATATTTTATCAGACCATATGTCAAATGATGCCTCTTGACTTTTCAAAGAAATATAGGCAATAATGTTATAAAATGGAAGTTCAAAAGACAAAGAAAACAAAGCAAAAAAACAAAACAACAACAAAAAAAAAACACAAAAAAAACCAACCCTCTTCCCTCTCCCCACCAAATGAGTATAAATGGAGACAGAACTACCAATTGTTTCCTATGGATGTTTTGTTTCCTGTCTCAGAATGGAAAAAACAAACACGGGAAGTCCAAGAACAGAACAGAGCCCCTGCGGAGACCGAAGTTTCTGCCTGCTAGGAAAATAGCAGGAATCTTTAAAAAGAAATCACCTTCCTTTATTAGGTAGCAATAATTATGTTGCCAAGAAAATCCTGCCTCCTTAGACTTACCTTGGATAAGAAGCAAAATGTAGCCAGAAAGGACAAGTTGAGTTCAAAAGACTGGAGAACCTTCTTCTTGTCCCTGTCCCCAGCTTTCTTTTCTGTGGTAACCAGACCCAAGATTTCAGAGCAAACCCCTGAGGCAGCCGTGCTGTGTAGGTCTCCCATACCCAAAAACTCAGGCCCATTATTCCATGGACTTCTAAGGGGCTGTCAGAGAACAGATGTGCAGCGAGAAGCTATTCTCCAAGCATTTATGAATCAACCATGAGGGCCAGGGAAGAGGAGCTCATTTTGCTTTCCAGGAAACACCCTCTTGCTGAAAGGCAGGTGATACATATGTAGCACTTCCAGAGTTAGCCCAGCCCAGCAGCCCCTTTGTTATAGTAATAGTGACAATAGTCATAGCTACTGTTTATGGAGACTTACTATGTGCTATAAATGTATCATCTTGTTTCATCCTCATAACAACCCTATCAACATTCCTTCCTCTTTTATCTACAAGAAAACAGATTTAGAGATGTTAAGAAACATACCTAGGGGCTCCTGGGTGGCTCAGGAGCTCAGGTCATGATCCCAGGGTCCTGGGATCGAGCCCTGCATTGGGCTCCCTGCTCCGTGGGAAGCCTGCTTCTTCCTCTCCCAATCCCCCTGCTTGTGTTCCCTCTCTCGCTGTGTCTCTGTCAAATAAATAAATAAATAAAATCTAAAAAATATATACATACCTAATATCATACAGCTAGTAAGTGCTAAATAAAGCTGGTACTCAAACTAGTTCTATCAGACTACAAAAGCAATTCATTTAACCACTGCACTTTCCTATCTCCTTTAATGGACATTTGATGGATTTCTGAGTGATTGACTAGAAAAACAAAGACAGACGGGGAGAAAGGAAGGGAGAGAAAGAAAGAAAGGAAGAAAGAGAGAGAGGGGGAAGGAGGGAGGAAGAGAAAAGAAGGAAGGAAGGAAAGAAGGGAGGGAGGAAGGACAAAAGGGAGGGAGGAAGGAAAGAAGGGAGGGAGGGAGGGAGGAAGGAAGGAAGGAAGGAAAGAAGGAAGGAAGGAAGGAAGGAAGGGAGGGAGGAAGGAAGGGAGGGAGGAAAAGAGAGAGATGGAGGAGGGATGGAGGAGGGAGAGAAAGAAGAAGAAAGAAGGAAAGAAGGAAGGAAGGAAGGAAGGAAGGAAGGAAGGAAGGAAGAAAGAAAGAAAGAAAGAAAGAAAGAAAGAAAGAAAGAAAGAAAGAAAGAAAGAAAGAAAGAAAGAAAGAAAGAAAGAAAGAAAGAGAGAGAAGGAGGAGGGAGGGAGGGCAGGAGAAAGGAAGAAGGAAAGATCCAGTTAAACATATCCACAAAGACTCGCCAATCCCTGCTCACTGGTGGCGTCAATAGAAACTGCTGTGGGGCAAGCTCCATTCCCTCACCAGTTCCAGCATCAGAATGACATGGCACACTCTGGAGAACAGTCTGGAGGTTCCTCAGAAAGTTAAAAATAGAGCTACCCTACAACCCAGCAATTGTACTACTGGGCATTTACCCAAAGGATAAAAAAATACAGATTCAAAGGGGGTACATGCATCCCAATGCTTATAGCAGCAGTATTAGCAATACCCAAACTATGGAAAGAGCCCAAGTGTCCTTCGACTGATGAGTGGATACAGATGTGGTATATATACCATGGAATATTACTCAGCCATCAAAAATAATGAAATCTTGCCCTTTGCAACGACACTGATGGAGTTAAAGAGTATTATGCTAAGTGAAATAGGTCAGTCAGAGAAAGATAAATACCATATGATCTCAATCATATGTGGAATTTAAGAAAGAAAACAGATGAGCATAGGGAAGGGGGAGGGAGAGGGGAGAGAGGGAGATAAATGACAAGAGACTCTTAACAATAGAGAATAAACTGAGGGTTGATGGAGGGAGATGGGTGGGGGATAGGCTAAATGGGTGAAGTACCCCTCCACCCATTAAGGAGGGCACCTGTTGTTATGGGCACTGGGTGTTGTATGTAAGTGGTGAATCACTGAATTCTACTCCAGAAACCAATATGCACTGTATGTTAATTAAGTGAAATTTAAATAGATGATAGATAGATGATAGCTAGATAAAGAAAGAAAGAAAGAAAGAAAGAAAGAAAGAAAGAAAGAAAGAAAGAAAGAAAGAAAGAAAGAAAGAAAGAAAGAAAGAAAGAAAGGAAGGAAGGAAGGAAGGAAGGAAGGAAGGAAGGAAGGAAGGAAGGAAAAAGGAAGGAAGGAAGGAAGGAAGGAAGGAAGGAAGGAAGAAAGAAAGAAAGAAAGAAAGAAAGAGAAAAAGAAAGAAAGAAAAAGAAAGAAAGAAAGAAAAGAAAGAAAGAAAGAAAGAAAGAAAGAAAGAAAGAAAGAAAGAAAGAAAAAGAAAGAAAAGAAAAGAAAGAATAACCTGGGCAATTAGGAAAAAGGCCAATTGTTGGGCCCATTCCAAACCTACTGAGTCAGAGTCTCTGGGGATGGGGCCTAGGAATCTTCATGTTCCATGCCTTCCGCATCTGCCCCCCACCCCCAGGCAATTCTACTGTGCTGCTGCTTGTGGGATGTCTGCAAACAGCCGCTGGTGGATGGCCATGCCTCCTGGCTCACCTGGAAGACCCACTTGTCCTGGCGTAAGTAGCAATAGATTTTTACTACTCATCTGGGGCCATTTGGTTACCAGTTCCTATTGGAAAGGCAAGTTACATTTATTTCTTTTTCCTCTACCATTTTCCAAATAAGGAGCTAGTTTAACAGTCATTGGCCCCAAATTCTGGAGTCCTTTTAGCAATATCTGTGTCTGTGCACAAACATGATTGGCAACCAGAAATAATCCATCAGAAAGAGTAGCCATGATAAGTGTTGACCTAAGCTAACTATAATTTTCACATCTGACCCTCAAGCCACAATCCTGTACTGCATTTCTTTGAGCTCAGGAAGTTCTTAAATAGCACTTAGTTTATGATAAAACACACTCTGTTGCCTCTCAGAAATGAGCTTTCATTAAGCAGAGGCAGAACTGTTCTAGTTAATGGGCTTTCAACAAACATGAACACTGTACCAAGCTATGGGACAATGATTCTTTGTGTTGGGAGTTTGACATGAGTTACATCATCACACACTGTGGCATGTTCAACAATCTCTCTCATTGTATATGCCCTTCTTCCTTCTAACATTGTGACTTTGACACTCCTGCCAGTGAGAGGTGGGGTCTGTGTTTCCTTCCCTTGAATCTGGGCAGGCTTGTGGCATAGCAGAAGTGACACTATGTAAGGATATACCACCTTTATTTATTAATTTGCTTGTTGATGGACACTTGGTTGTTTCCAATTTTGTGCTATTACAAATAAACCTGCTATGAACATTTGTGTACAAGTCATTGTGTGGACATGTACTTTCTTTTTTCTAGGAGTAAGTGGCTGGATCATATGGCAGGTGTATTGTTTAACTGTTAGGAAACTGCCAAATAGTTTTTGCAAAGTGTTGGACCATTTTCCATTCCTGCTAGAAGTGTATGAGAGTTCCAGTTCCTCCACTTCGTCACCAACATTTCATATGGTCAGTCTTCTAAAGTTAGCCATTCTAATCAGTATGGAGTGGTATCTCACTGGGGTTTTAATTTTCATTTCCCTAATGACTAATGATGTCAAACATCTATGCATGTGCTTGTTGATCATTCATATATCCTCTTTGGTGAAATGTCTATTCTAACATTTTTGATGTTTTAATAGGGTTGTTTTCTTTCTTTTCTAAAAATTACTTTTTAATTTTTTTTAAAGATTTTACTTATTTATTTGTCAGAGAGAGAGAGAGAGAGAGAGCACAAGCAGGGGGAGGGGCAAAGGGAGAGGGAGAAGCAGGCCCCCTGCTAAGCAAGGACTTAATCCCAGGACCCTGGGTCATGACTTGAGCCAAAGGCTGACACTTAACCAACTGAGCCACACAAACTAACTGAGCCACACAGGCGTCCCTTTTTATTTATTTTTGAGAGAGAGAGAGCACACACATGTGTACACGAGCAGGGGCTGGGAAGGGGAGAGGGAGAGAGAATCTTAAGGAGGCTCCATGCCCAGTGTGGAGCCCTACACAGGACTCAATTGTCATGACCCTGAAATCATGACCTTAGCCAAAATTGACTCTTAACTGGCTGAGCCACCCAGGTACCCCAGTGTTGTTTTCTTTTTCTTTCTTTTTTTTATTAACATTCTTAGTTTATTGATCTTCTCATGAAAAATCTGCACAACCACCACAGATAAAGCCACTGCAGCATCTTTACTCCTTCTGTTGTCCAATCTCCAGCTCACTTTTTGCCAGCACCAACATTGGCTTTTGCAGTCCCCCTGACTTTCTTCATTCTGTTCTTATGTTCCTTTTGCTGTTTTCTTGATGTCTTTTTCTTCTCATACAGGCCATGTCTTGCAAGTCCGTGTTTGGGTTCATTTTTCTTTGCATAATCCAAAGAATCATAAATCATGCCAAAGCTGGTTGTCTTGCCACCACCAAAATGGGTTCTGAATCCAAACACAAATATGACATCTGGTGTGGTCTTGTACATTTTGGCTAGTTTTTCCCGAATTTCTGTCTTAGGTACTGTTGCCTTTCCAGGGTGAAGAACATCAGTGACCATCTGTTTCCGCTGAAGTAGTCGGTTAGTCATGAACTTCCTGGTCCGGATAGTTACTGTGTCATTCATGATGGCGGCGATGCTTCAAGCACCCAGTGTTGTTTTCTTATATTGAGTTCTGAAGGTTGTTTATATTTTCTAGATACAAGTGCTTTATCAATATGTACATTGCAAATATTTTCTCCTAGCCCATGGCTTGTCTTTTCATTCTTTCTAAGAGCAGAACTTTTTAATTTTGATGAAGTCCAATTTATGAGTTTGTTCTTTTATAGATCATGCTTTTGGTGTCATAACTAAGAAATCGTTACCTAAACCAAGGTCACAAAGATTTTTCTCCTATCTTTTGTCTACAAGTTTTATAGTTTTAGCTCTTTCTTACATTTAGGTCTATGACCCATCTTGAATTAATTTTTGTATGTGGTACAGAATATGAATTGGAATTTCTTTTGTTGTTTTTGCTTTTGTAAATCCAATTGTTCCAACAACATTTGTTGAAAAGACCATCCTTTCACCACTGAATTATCTTTTCATCTTTGTAAAGTAGTCGTCAATGTATGTGTGTGTAGATCTCTTTCCACACTCTTTATTCTGTTCCACTGATTTATTTCTATTTTGTGCCACCACCCACTGTGTTGATAAGTTTGAAACTAGATAGTTTTAGTTCTCCAATTTTGTTCTTTTTCAAAGTTGTTTTGACATTCTGGGTCCTTTGCATTTCATATAAATTTTTAGAATCAGGTTATAAATTTTAATTGAAAAAAAAAGCCTGCTGGGATTTTGAAAGGGATTGCCTTAAATTTATAGATCAATTGGTGAGAATTGACATTTTAACTATACTGAGTCTTCTGACCCATAAAAAAAAAAAAAAAGATAGACTTCTCAATTTATTTAGGTCTTCTCTCATCAGTGCCTTATAGTTTTCAGTGCACAGGTCTTAACACATCTTTTGTCAGGTTTATTCCCTAAATAGTTCATATTTTTTATGCTACTATAAGTGGTACTTAAATTTTTTTCAATTTCTGATTATTTGTTGCTAGTATTCAAATAATAGAACTAAATTTTGAGTTCTTTTTCATTTCTTATTTTTTTATGGTTCTCTGTTTTTTTGTTATTAAAAGCATTCCATGGGATCAGCTCAAGTCATGATCCCAGGGTCCTGAGATCAAGTCCCGCATCGGGGTCCTTGCTCAGTGGGGTGCCTGCTTCTCCCTCTGCCTGCCACTCCCCCTGCTTGTGCTCTCTCTCCCTCTCTCTGACAAATAAAATCTTTAAAATAAATAAAAGCATCCCATAATTGCTTGTCATGCAAAATCTTCTAAGAATGTAAGTCTTTGTTTTATAATTTTCTTCTGCTCCCTGAATAATCTGTTTTCTCTAGGTTTCTCTGCTGTTGTTTGGGTCTTTATCTTTCATGTTAAAGGATTGATTGTTTTTTTTTTTTTTTGGCAGTCCATTCATATTCAAGGGGAAGACACTAAAAAGCCAATTAGAAGTTCTGTATGCATGGGCAAGGATGGTTCACCACTAGCCATATCTGTAGATTAACTTCCCATTCAAAAAAAAAAAAAAAAACCCTAAAATGTCAGAATCTATAATATTTTTGCCTTTGGCTAGACAGGTTCTCCAGAAAAGAATCCTCCAAAAAAGCAAATAAAAGATGTATATTATGTACTCTAATGAAATATATCAATACTTTCAGAAGGTAATGAAATAAAACAAAGCTATGTGAAAACACTTCAATTTCCAAAATATTAAAAATTTGTGAATCCTATGCTTACCATTCCTCCACGTTCATTATGCTTGATTCACTCTGATTTGCTGATGACTTTCCAAATATAGCATTCAGAACTAACCTAATATTCCAGAAATAGTCTGGCCAACCTACAAAACAGTGACCTGATCTGAAAAATGTTTCTCTCTCCTGATTTTGTTAGTGCTGTTTTAGCCTCATCACAGTGTGTTTCATGCAGGCATAGCTCCTTTATTGCACTTCACTTGAAATGCACTGCATTTCTTACTAATTGAAGGTTTGGGGCAACCCTGCATCAAGCAAGTCTATCAGCACCATTTTTCCAACAGTATTTGCTCACTTCATGTCTCTGTCATGTTTTGGCAATTCTTGCAATATTTCAAACGTTTTCATTATTATATTTGAATTGCTGCAATCTCATGATACAACTTTAATGGATGAGATGTTGCTTCTTATGGATGAGCAAAGAAGTGGTTTCTTGAGATGGAAATTACTCCTGGTGAAGATTTTGTGAAAATCGTTGAAGTGACAACAAAGGATTTGGAATATTTATAAGTTTATACAAACTTAATTGATAAAGCAGCAACAGGGTTTGAGAGGATGGACTCCAATTTTGAAAGAAGTTTTATGGGTAAAATACTGTCAACATCACATGCTACAGAGAAATTGTTCATGAAAGGAAGAGTCAATCAATGGGGCAAATTTCATTGTCTTATTTTATGAAATTGCCACCACCAGCCACCCCAGCTTGAGCAACCACCACCCCATTCAGTCAGCGGCCATCAACATCAAGGCAAGACCCTCCACTAGCAAAAAGATTGATTACCGGAAAGCTCGAATGATGGTATTTTTTGCCAATGAAGTATTCTTAAAGTATGAACATTGTTTTTTAAGACATAACACTATTGCACACTTAATAGACTCCAGTATAGTGTAAACATAACTTTTATATGCACTATGAAACCAAGAACTTCATTCAACTTGCTTTATTGTGATATTCTTTACTGTGGTGGTCTGGAACCCAACCCGCAATACCTCTGAGGTATACCTGTATTTAGACTGTGGTCAGTAAAAAGCCCCCCAGGCGTCCAACCACTGGAAAGCAAATACAGCTCTATTAGTTTCCTATTCTTGTCATAACAAATTGCCACAAACTTAATGGCTTAAACAACACAAATTTATTATCATACAGTTCAATAGATCAGAAATCTGATACTGGTCTCACTTGGCTAAAATCAAGGTGTCAGCAAGGCTGTGTTCCTGTCTGGAGGTTCTAGGGGAGAATCTCTTTCCTTGCTCATTCAGGTTGTTGGCATAATTCAGTTCATTGCAGTTGTGGCACTGAGACCCCCATTTGCTTGCTGACTCTCAACTTAAGGACTGTTCCCATCTTTAGAGACTACCCACATTCCTTGACTTGTGGCCTCCATTCTCCATCTTAAAAACCATCAATAGCAGGTCGAGTTCTTCTTATTCAAATCTCTCCTCCTTCTCCTATCTCCTCCCCAGGGCAGATAGGAAAGTTTTCAATTTGATTAGATTGGCCTCAACCAGATAATCCAGAATACTCTCCCCAACTAAAGGTCAGTAAATTTACTCACATCGGCAAAGTCCCTTTTGTCATGAGGTTACATATTTATAGGTTTTGGGGATTAGGACTTGGACACCTTGGTGAGCAGTTAAGTGTGTGTGCTTTGGAATCCTCAGGGGTTTGAATCTGGTTCTAACACCTAACGGCTGAGCAATCTTGGACAAGTTACTTTAAATCTCTCCTTTATAATAATGGCATCTTCCCCAACTGACTCCCATAAGCACTACAGAACACATATACTTAGCAGGTGCCTAACATACATAAACACTCAGTAACTGTTAGCTATTATTATTAAACTTAAATAAGGAAATTTTTGTTATCTCAATTAAATTCCAGCAAATTGTTTCCAACCCAGGACCACAGCCAGTCAAGATAGTTTTTAATCTCAATTCTGCGGTCTGCAATATTTTAACTTCCTTTTATATTTGTGTTATCTTCCCTTTGATGAGCACGCTTGCTGCTTCATCCCGGTCACAAAGTTAAGGAAGGTCAAGCTGTAGCTGTCACACCAATGGAGACAGCTCCTATCTTTGAGAACAATCATGTGAGAGACCCTGACTCTCTGGGTCAGGGGCTAAGAAGGGGAAAGGAAATACAAAGGCTCCTGCCCTGAAGGCATTCCTAGTCTAATTAGTAGCCCCTTTCAAAATAAGAAAAAAATAGGGTCAACTGCAAATGGCACCCAAGGCCCACTCTAAGACAATTTAGTTTTAAGTGGATAAATGAGATAAGGAGATATTAACATCCTCACTTTATAGATTAATAAACAACTGAGGCTCAGGCCATTTTAAATGACTTCTTCGGGCTCAAATAGCTGATAAAGGGCAGAGGGAGGCCATGAACCCAGGATTTCTGAATCCTACATTCCTTCCCCCTCCACACTCTTCCTTCTAATGGTTTTGAAAACAAAATGGAAAACATCTTCCTATGAACTGGAGCGGGTACACCACTGGCATACAGTTCTGCTTGCCACATCTTGGAACCTGAAAAGCCCCAGAAAGGGGACAACTAAATGATGGAAGAAATCCTGGGCCTTTGATGAAAGAAGAGCTACTTCATTAGAATAAAAAAAGAGAGAGAAATTGGAACTCTTCAGCTTAGAAATGTTACAGCTGAGAAAAAAAACAAAACAAAACAACCAATCCAGACTGACAGAACAAAGACTGATGGGCACTATTTGCTGTAATCTAGTTGGCACCTTTCAAACTCCTGGTAAAGTACTTCTTCATGGAGCAGAAATGTATCCAACTCTCTACTTCCATGAAATAGTGCTAGCCAGAAATATTCAGGCAATCAGTCTTCATAACAATGAGTTCCTGGAAAAAATTTATAAATTGATCATTAGGAATTAAAGTGTGTTTTCCCATTATTTCCCATTTCCCAGTAGCATGATAAAGCATCTTGACCAAGGCAGTATTATGTCAAATAAATCACAGATATGGCCAACATAGATGAAAGCCCAATATTATGACTTCAAAGTTACATATTCATAAAAAAGGGTCAATATGTACCACATCCTGGTTGTGTGAGATCTCAATTTACTATAACATGTGTATACAAATATACATAATTTATATATATTCAATACTAAAAGTGAAATTCTATCACATAAACTTCTCTTAAACTATTTAATTTTGCCTACCTTTAGAATTTAGGAGGGCTTTTATGGAGATCATTATGAGTAAGTCAAGTCTTCAAGAAAACAAACAGAAAAAACTGTCCAGATAGATTGTAATAATTCAAACCACCAACTTGTTGGATTTACTATTATCGGCGATAAACTACATTTTAATCTATAAAATCCATTTTTATTGTTGAAAAAGGTCTCAAAGGAGCAGCTGACCATGAATTTGAAATGACAATGATTGGGTTGTGACAGCCTGCATTTCCCTCCCAAGTGTCAACCCCATGGCAGTGCTGAGGCTCTATCCAATGGAAGTGCCCCCTATCTGTCCTCAAGATTTATACTGACTACCACCAGAAGCACGTTTATATATATTATTTCATTGTGAGAGATAGGATATTACTGTTCTCATTTTACACAAACAAAGATCTTAAAGTTTAAGGTACCTTAAATGACTTTGCTCAAGGTCACACAGCTCATTAGTACAACAGCTGGGACAAGAAGTCAGGTCTCACAAGTCCCGATACACAGTGCTACCTCAAAGTTATTAGGAGTTATTTTTGACTCATCCAAAACAACCAGAATGTAGTTAAAAGAGTTCTGTTTCTGTCCCTTCTCAATCTCAACACATTATCTTGAAATATGTATAAATTGTGCCTTGACTGAAAAATACCACTCTTTGCTGCAGTATATCCAGTCACCTGTCTGCTAGGACAAAAAGACATTTCTTCTAAGAGTCTTTGGGAGTTGGCAAGATGTATACGCGATCAAAGCAGGACTTTTGGTTGATACAGTAGGACTACAGTCCGGACAAAATATAAGGCTAGGTCTTTCCAGTAAGGTGTCTCCCACTTAATGGAGCTGTTTTTAAAATGGCTATGATCACTCCCTCTCATTAGATGGCCAATGGCACAGTGAGATTTTCTTGTAATCAGAGATGTCTAGATTTTTCTCAAAGCCACATAGCTTTGGGGTGGGGATGCGGGAATCAAAGTTCTAACTACTGTGTTTCTTTTTTTCAACCGAGTTAGAATCTGGTGCACCTCAGATATTTCTTCAAGCTCGGAAAGGCAAAACCAACACCTGGGTGTGCCAACACTGTCGCTCCCCTCCCCCATCACGGCAACCCATCCCATAACCTGGCCCCATCCATCTTACCGTGACCTGAACAGACGTGGCTAGTGTCATTAGGGAGTACCATGGAACAGAAGCAGTGTTGCTGGGCAGCGACCTCCTCAGCCAGCTTCCCATAAGCTGGGGTAGAAATTTCTTCCCCTTATCCAAGTTCCCTCTGTGATATCGAGCTTTAAGGATCCTCACATGAGCACTCATGATGCAAGGAATTGGTAAGCAGCCTGAGCCATTCCTTTTTTCACTAAAACTTTGCTACAAGAGCAAAATTACTAAGGAACAAGAATACCTGGATCAATTTATGAAACCTATCTGGATAATTCAGACAAGAAAAAAAACTGTTACTCAAGAACAATTTTACTCATTTTATCCAAATAATTTTGGACAGCCCCTTTCCCCGTGATAACTCTTGGGTCAGAAAAGAATTTAAAACAAAAACAAACACCACCGGGCGCCTGGGTGGCTCAGATGGTTAAGCGTCTGCCTTCGGCTCAGGTCATGATCCCAGGGTCCTAGGATCGAGTCCCGCATCGGGCTCCCTGCTCCTTGGGAGCCTGCTTCTCCCTCTGCCTCTCTCTCTCTCTCTGTCTCTCATGAATAAATAAATTCTTTAAACAAACAAACAAACAAACACCACCACATAGAACTGCTTCTTGAGCAAACGGTGTCATCTAGCCTAAACCATATATTGTATCAGTGCAGAGGTAGACCTAGGAACTCTTACTATAATCCAGGTCTCCTTCTTCACAGTCTCTGCCCTTCGCACTATACACAGGCACGTGCTCTCCACTGGAAGAGCATCACAGCAACCCTGGGTTATAGCTCAATCCAATGTGTCACACCTGGTGGCAGGTAGGTTGGGAGGTAGGTTCCAAGGGGTTTTCCCTGTGCATTTTCAGTGGCTTACGCTACAATTTATAAACCCTGCGGTCTTCATTCACACATAATGGAGATAATCACCCAAAGCAGTCCTACGTCCTCAGAAACATAAATGAACTAAGGAAAATAACAGGTTTTACTGATTCCAAGATTAGTGTATAGAGCAGAAAGTGTAGGGACTCCAGGGTTATTACACAGCAGGAGGAGGTAAAACACGCTGTGAGCTATTTTGGTCTTTTTGGGCCTGTGGTAGAAATTTCAGTTCAAATAATAGCACTTTGCTAAGAAATACTGTGGTATTAAATAAACAATTGTATGAGGCCTTTTTAGAACAAGTCTATTAGTCCTGTAGATACTACTTATCCTTTTAACAGTTTAGCAAGAAAAGCTCTACCGTGATTGAGGTCACTGATAGTGGAATCAGTCCTCTCGATTACTTTGTATTAGGCAGAAAAAGCTCAGGTTTTATCATGTATCATACAGATGCATAAAACAAAATGCAATAGCATTCTCATTTTAGATAAAAGCCTCCTAAAGCCCTCTTGAACATACCATGAGCAAGAATTTATATACTATAGGGGCGCCTGTGTGGCTCGGTCGATAAGCATCTGCCTTTGGCTCAGGTCGTGATCGCAGGGTCCTGGGATTGAGCCCCGCACAGAAGCCCCTCCCATCACTCAGCAGGGAGCCTGCCTCTCCCTCTCCCACCGTCCCCCCCACCCGCTTGTGTTCCTGCTCTTGCTGTCAAATAAATAAATAAAATCCTTTTTTTGAATTGATATACCATATACATAAACATTTTTGGTTTATGTATTATTTTCTACATAAATCAGTCTCTTAATGAATTTCTCAAGCCTTTGAACAGCTCTGAATGTAACATATGTATCAAAGGCTAAGTAAAATCAGGTAGACTAGATAAGATAGTCTATTAACTTTCAAGGAAATTGGGTATACTCGTAAATGTCTGCCTGTAGTCCAGGGCTTATTAAGTAGAGACAGCTCAAAACTTTAGTAGAGTCCCAGCAGAACCTGAACTGAGAGCTAGTGTACTACTCTGGTTTAGGAGTGCAGAGAAATTCTACTTTCTCCTTATGGAATCATACACTCCCTTCTCAAACTCTCTTTCCTAACTGCTCACTGTTGACAAGACCCCCGTGGTTTCTCTTCCCTGGCTCCAACTCCCCTGCCCCATAGTCCAGGATGACAGAACGGAAGCAGCCAGCCATCAGAGCAATGCAACCATAAGCCAGATCTAGAATCACATCTTTGGCTGGTGTTGGGTGAAATTAACCCACACTCTCCTTAGCCCCCCCTCTTCCTCAGCCTATCTAACCAGCTAATGAAAGCCCTGACACACCCACTCCATTGACCCTTGTCTAAACTGAAGGGCTGCTGGGCCAAACCTTTTTTCCCTTTGTTGCAAAATACACATAGAATTACCATTTTAACCAATTTAAAGTGTACAATTCTATGGCATTTAGTATTTCACAGTTTGCCTAACCATCACCACTCTCTAGTTCAAGAGCAATATTATCACCCCCCCCAAAATCCTGTATCCATTAGCCATCACTCCCCATTCACTCCAGCCCCCGTCCCTGTCAACCACTTATTCTGCTGTCACTTGCCACAGCAATGAACAGTTTGGGCTAACATAGCTAATAGTGCTAGTCACTGAGAAGGACCAATTAATTCAATGAAACAAAAGGGCTTTTTTGTTTATATAAGAATTTTAAGGATTAACATCTGGAAGTCCAATTTAACTTCAGGTCATAACCTCCCTATAGGTTTTGTTAAACTTTAACAGATCACAGTATCTGGGTCTCTCATCATTAATTTGTGAAATAGAATTATCATACCTGTTTCCCTGCACACTCCATGCAGTGCTAACCACTCCTTGACCTCATTTTTCCATTTTACAGAATTCATAAAAGAACAGATTTAAGTTACATTACTCAAAGACTAGAGATTCACTAATCAATTTTTAGTTCCTCCTTCTTAGGAAATAGTGTTTCCTATCCCGGAAGATACCTTTGCCATTCTTCTGTTGGTTCCTTTATAAGCTCAAATTAACCTACTGACTGCCTGAACTTTTAATATATGGCACATTTTGTGCACTTAATAGATGTTAAAAAAAATAAATGAGTTAAACGTTCAAGAAGCCAAATGGTTACAAGTGACGCTTCTGGAATGGTTTTTGTAGAAACTGATATTTGTTGGCTCCAATTGTTGTCATTTTTCCTTTGTACCTCTAAGTAATAACAAAAATAATCTTATCTACTTTACATTAATGCTTTGTGACATCATAAAATCATAAACTTCAAATGAAAAGCAATGAATAATACAATTTGCTTTGACTATTAGAAACACACACATATAGTCCAATTAGGTCAAAATCTGCGGATGGACCAGGATAGCAGTATGATTCTAGTTTGTACTCATGGAATCATTCCCTCCCCCAGGTCCCCAACACCACCCTGCTTCCCCACAAAATCCTCTTTTCTGTTCAGAATCACTGTCAAATATTACTGGGCAACTCAAGCATCATCTACCACGTGTTTTTCTCCTACTGTCTTAAGAAAAGTATTATTTCAAATAAACAAAACCACATCCATAATCATATTAACAACCTAAGTTTCACAATCCTAAATTGTAATCAAATTTCAAGTCCCCAAATTATCCCACTGGTATTCAGTTGTCTTATCAGCTACACTCCAATTATAGTAATAATCACAATATTTCAGGCCATTTACTGGCTTACTTTCCAGGCTCTCAAAAATCTGTAACTACTCCCCAGAAAGGATTAATATTGCTCTTGATTTCTCTTGGTATTTCTGGGGAGAAAAAAACCAAATGATAACCAAATTATCAAATCAACTCAAAGCAAGTATTTCAGGGTTGTTCAGCTGCTTTAGCCTATCTGATTACTGTATCACAGAAGGGAGCTATATATGTTTTCAAACCAGAAATTGCCACTAGTTTAGTGCTTCTGCTTAATTCAATCAAGTTCTGTAAGATTTTCATAAAAGGATTTCAGTTACACAATAGAATTTGTGGTTTGAGTATATATTAAAGTTTTCTGCTCTTGAAAATAAGGCAGCTCATTAACAAATCTACAGAGAATAGTTTCACTGTAGAAGAGTCCAGAAATATTTTACCTATGTTTAAACTTTAAGATAGTACTTATGATGAAAAACTCAAAGTGAGAAAATACAATGGGTCGTAGGCCCAGACTGGCAAAAAGATAAAAATATCTCAGGTTTAAAAATAGGGCTACCTGTCAAACAATTGTGTTCTTTCATGTGATTGTGCTGTTTTACATTACAACAGCTAAAGGTGAGATTTAGGCACTTAGACATTCTTAAAACGTCTAGTTAAGACTTCAAGCTGAAAAGGGAACTCTGAAGACAACAGTCTACTGAGCATGATATCAAACTAGCCTATGCTCACAATGGTTTCCACAAGTTGTCTAAATTTAGGTGTCTGTGTATTTTTTCTCCACCTGCCAGTTTCTCTCAAGATAGCAAAGTGGCTAGAGCAGTCCCAGGCCTACCTCATAGATGCAGGCCACACCCCTTTGGGAGAGCATCTCCTCACCCACCCATCAACAAATCCTAGGCTTCACTATCTTTGGATCAACATAGATTTACCTCTTCAACCCAGAACCAGATTAGTTTAAAGCAATGGTTCCCAACCCAGACAATCTGACATCCTTATATTATGCTGAAATAAAATTCCTTGACAACACCTACCTACTACACACACACAATATTTGAAGAAAAACAACATAAAAACTTATATTATCAGGGAGAAATAAAACTTATAGTCAATGCATATTGTGATACGTAACTGTTCAGGAATGACTACAACAGAAGACAGATGAGTAGGACTGCTGCAAATGAAAACTGACCCTGATGTGCTGTAATGTCAACTCAAATACTGTAATGATGTAATTTTCCAAAACAGCAAACAACTCTTAGAAATATTCCAAACAAAACAATCATCTTTCCTTGATTTACAAGGCAGTTGCATTCCTAGGAAATTCATTGCACTGTATACAAAAACACTGAGTTTATATCTACAAAATAGAGTTAATTCTAAGATCAGATAATATCTGGCAATTCATATAGGACAAAGGACAATTCTTCCTAGTCTCTGCCCATCAAATATCTGTAGTATTACCCCCCTAAACTGTGAAAAAGCACTCCTACAAACTGTTGAAATGTTCTCCAAGGGAGCATTAAGAGCCACTGGCGTGCAGGAATCAGATTAAGTCAGTAAGGCTCACTCAAACCTCAATTACTCTACAAAATGAAGGCGAGAGGCAGCAATTAAATTCATAAATTGATAGTTCATAAATTAAAACTAAGAGAATTTCACCCAAAAAACAAATGATTAAAAAATGGGCATAAGACATGAACAGACATTTCTCCAAAGAAGACACAGAGATGGCCAACAGACACATTATCACTTAACATCAGGAAAATGCAAATCCGAACTACCTCACACTTGTCAGAATGGTGAAAATAAAAAACAAGAAACAACAGGTGTTGGTGAGGATGTGGAGAAAAAGAAACCCTCCTGCACTGTTGGTGGGAATCCAAACTGGTGCAGCCACTCTGGACAACAGCACAGAGATTCCTCAAAAAGTTAAAAATACAACTACCCTACAACCCAGCAATCCCACTACCAGGTATTTACCTAAAGAATACAAAAACACTAATTTAAAGGGATACATGCAACCTAATGTTTATAGCAGTGTTATTTACAATAGTCAAATTATGGAAACAGCCCAAGTGTCCATCAACTGATGGATAAAGATATGAGATATAGATATATAATGGAATATTATTCAGCCATAAAAAATAATGAAACCTTGCCATTTGCAACGACATGGATGGAGCTAGAGTATAATCCTCAGTGAAATAAGTCAGTCAGAGAAAGACAGATAACAAATACGTGATTTCACTCATATGTGGAATTTAAGAAACAAAATAAATGAGCAAAGGGGGAAAAAAAAGTGAGAGAACAAACTGATGGTTTACCAGAGGGGAAGTGGGTGGGGAATGGGGTTAAATAGGTGATGGGGATTAAGGAGTGCACTTGTCATGAAGAGCACCGGGTGATTAAAATAAAAACTTAAAAACAAACAAAACACGAAGAGATTTTCAAGTGCTTCCTCAGATAAAGGGGTTTAGATTCAAGAAATTTCTACTAGTAAAGCAAAGCCTTTTGTATTTGTTCAAGTTCAAAGCATGTTAAAATTAAAATTGAGATGGCTAGAAACGTGATTAGCTGAATGAACTAAAGAAAAATGTATCAGTTTTGAATTAGCACTTGAATCCGTTTGGTAAAAATGCTAGGCTTTTTTTTTTTTTTTTTTTTTGGTTTTAGGAAAAAAGCAATGACATTACAGATTAAATATCCACTAGATTTCAAATTCCCAATGGTTTTCTTGGCTTTAAACAGGAATCATGTTTGCACCACTTATTTTTTAGTTGACATTGGATATCATCATAGTAGAAATAATTTAGAAGGAATAAAACATGCTGAGGGACAGAACCTATGAACCTTAAGTTTTTTGTTTCCTCTAAATCGTTTTTTGTGATTTAACTCTGAGCAAACAAGTGGTACTATGATAAAAAGGCTTGCTACTTTTTTTTTAAGATTTTATTTATTTGAGAGAGAGAGAATGAGAGATAGAGAGCATGAGAGCGGGGAGGGTCAGAGGGAGAAGCCGACTCCCCGCTGAGCAGGGAGCCCCACGTGGGCCTCGATCCCAGGACTCCAGGATCATGACCCGAGCCGAAGGCAGTCGCCCAACCATCTGAGCCACCCAGGCGCCCTTTTTTAAAACAAGATTTTATTTTGAGAAAAATAAAATTGAGAGAAAGTGAGCAAGCATGAGTGGGGGAGGGAGGCAGAGGGAGAGGGAGAAGCAGACTCCCCACTGAGAGGGAGCTGGACTCAGGGCTCCATCCCAGAACCCTGGGATCATGACCTAAGCTGAAGGCAGACGCTTAGTGAGCCACTCTGGGACCCCAAAAAGGCTTGCTACTTTACATGGCCCCTTAATGGACTAAATTCTCTTGAGCCAAATGGCCATATGGAGGCAGGAAGGTTTATTGCAGTTATCTTTCTTACAAGGACCTTTGCCACCTGAAGAACTTTTTAAGTGAAGCAAAGCTCCTTGTACTTTTGATTCTTAATTATGGAAGAATGCTCTACAGTCAAAATTGCTTTGCTCTAAAGAGGAATACAGTATCACTGATAAATACTAAAAAGCAGTTACCTAGCAACCTATCCCTACAAATAGTGATTTTAAAAAAATGAAACATAATTGACCCTATTTGGTCATTTTTATTCTCTTCTCTCAGTTCAGTCCTAGAAAATATAGTCTGGATGACCAAATCACTAGGATGCTGGTAAGTCTCCTGTCAGCTACAATGGCAGTTTTGTTTGTTTATTTGGGGTAATACCCTCAGCAGGGAAGTAGGACTTTAATAGGCAGCTTATATTCCTTAACTCAGTTATACAGAGGTATTATCAAATATTTAATGGAATTTAGATATGGAATAGGATTCCAATATTTAAAAAATAAAAGCTAGTATTATTTCTTTACTGCTATCGAATCTGTTCTTTCATGTTCTCCTAAAAGCAGAAAGATAGCACAAGAACTGTTGTTAAGGCTAAGGAAAGAGAGAACGTTGCCAAAGCCCATTCCATTCTAGGATCAGATAATACCCGATATTAACAGCAGGGATGCCCAAGTAAAATGTCGAAGACATTACTGATAGCAAAGTATAGGGCTAACATACCAGTGCACAGATCGGTAAGGTACAACTTAAACACACTTTAGGGGCACCTGGGTGGCTCGGATGGTCAAGCCTTCAGCTCAGGTCATGATCCCAGGGTCCAGGGATCAAGCCCCACATTGGGCTCCCTGCTCGGCGGGGAGTCAGCTTCTCCCTCTGCCTGCCGCTCCCCCTGCTTGTGCTCTAATATTTAAAAAAAAAAAAAAAAAAAACTTTACACCTGAAGAATTTACTCATCATTTTGTTGGGGAAAGAGAATTAAGACAGAGTTCATATCTAAAAGTCAATACCACTTAGGGGCGCCTGGGTGGCATAGTCGGTTGAGCTACCAGTTCTTGGTTTCGGCTCAGGTCATGACCTCAGGGTCCTGAGATCTAGTCCCGTCAGCTCCGTGCTCAGTGCGGAGTTTGCTTATGACTCTCTTTCCCTCTCCCTCTTCCCCTCCATGCTTTCTCTCTAAAACAAATAAATCTTTTTAAAATATAAATAAAAAATAGTCAATACCACTTAAACCAAACCTAAAGGGGCACCGGGTGGCTCAGTCGGTTAGGCGTCTGCCTTTGGCTCAGGTCATGAACCCAGAGTCCTGGGATTGAGCCCCGCATCGGGCTCCCTGCTCAGTGGGGAGTCTGCTTCTTCCTCTCCCTTTGCCTGCCGCTCTGCCTACTTGTGCTCTCTGTCAAATAAATAAATCTTTAAAAAATAAAAATAAAAAATAAACCAAATCTAAATTAAATAAGCCCTGTCATCATTAAGTTTTTGTTTCTAAAATACAAAATAATCTATAACCATCACCATTACTTTTCAGAAGCGGGGAAGAGGAGACGACAATTATTACATAAACTCCGAAGTTATCTTTTAAAATTAAGACATCTTAATTTTGCAACAAATGTAGGAAAGTATTTATAGGGGAAGGGGAAAAAAAGCTTTGTTTATTGTAGCATTAGGTAAACTTAGGTTTTAAATTGGCAATGAATGAATGAGGAATGTACATACACAACACAGTACCATACACTTAAGAGTTTGTACACAAAGTTACCCTCGGCAAAACATACTGTATTCCATCGTAAGAGTCTAAAACGTCTCGACTGAATTTAAATTTTTCTAGGTCTTTAGAAGGCTAAAGGGACATTGTCTGCAGCTATTAAAATTCAAGGGGAAATAAATGTTAATGTGTGTTTAGTTTCCATCTTAACTTTCTATTCAATAGCTCTAAACTTTTTAAACCCGTCTCATTTCTGAAAGGATTAAGGCAAACTCTTGTAAGTTAAAATTCAAAATAAAACTTTTACAAAAGATCTAAATGGAACTTCTACTTGCAAATTTATTTAAAAGTCTCAAGATCACAAAACTGCTATTGCCAACTATTCAGTTAATCTGGGTAGATGAAACATTTCCCTCTTATTAAAGATAAATATAAAATGGCTGTATCACATTTTTATTATAAAAAAGCTATGAATTTGGGGCACCTGGGTGGCTCAGTTGGTTAAGCTTTGTCTGCTTTAACTCAGGTCATGATCCCAGGGTCCTGGGATTGAGCCCCGCATCAGGCTTCCTGCTCAGTGGGGAGTCTGCTTCTCCCCCTGCTTACGTGCTATGTCAAATTAATTAATTAATCTTAAAAAATGAATTTGATAACAAGTGTGCTATAGTCTTTCTTTTTTTTCAGATTTTATTTTTTACAAGAGTGAGAGAAAGAGAGCAAGCACAAGCAAGGGCAGTGGCAGGCAGAGGGAGAGAGAGAGGCAGACTCCCCACTGAGCAGGGAGCCCAATGCAGGACTCAATCCCAGGACCCTGGGATCATGACCTGAGCTGAAGGCAGACGCTTAACCAACTGAGCCATCAAGGCACTCAAGTGTGCTACATATAGTCTCTCTTTTTTTTTAAGATTTTATTTATTCATTTGACAGAGAGAGACACAGCGAGAGAGGGAACACAAGCACGGGGAGTGGGAGAGAGAGAAGCAGGCTTCCCGCTGAGCAGGGAGCCTGCTGAGCAGGGAGCCCGATGCGGGGCTCGATGCCAGGACCCTGGGATCATGACCTGAGCCAAAGTCAGACACTTCACAACTGAGCCACCCAGGCACCCCTATATATAGTCTCTTAATATCATGTTTTACACCCTACTTACACCTTCCTTACGATATATTCTTTCCCAAAAAAGGAAAAAAAACAGATCCAGTGGGAGAAAGAATGTTTAATAAATGGTGTTGAAACAAATAGCTATCTGTTTGGAATAAAAATAAAATTAGATCCTTACACCTTGCACCATATAGAAAAATACATATATTACTGATGGATTCAAGAGTAAAAAATAAAAATGCAAGTACCCAAAACTCTACATACAATTTTAAGGGGTTCTGGGACTCCCTAAAGCCCATTCATGGATCTCAGGTTAGGAATTATTAATCATAACTTCTATTAAAATCTTAATGCCAAATACCAGATGTGTTTTCAAGATCAAGTCACATGCAACAAATGAAGATGAACACATTAACTCATTGTTGTAACTTTATAAAATCTCCAAACTGGAACTAGAAACAGAGGCATGGCAATACAAATGGACAATGACTTAAAAAAAAAAAAATTACAACAATTTAAATAAGTTTGAGTGCATACTGTACAAGTGTATCCATGTCTGTTAGCCTTTCAGAAATATAAAATCAGCTAAATCTTTAGTACTTAAAATTCATTGTGTGCAATGTTATTCTCAAACTTGATTAAAATACTTAATAAATACAAGTTATGTTTAATATGAATAACTGCAACATACTTAAACATCTAAACATATAATAGGAATTCTATAATATTAAAATGCAATACTTTCACCTGCATTAATCTCATACACAATGGAAAAATACTTGCAGATAATTAGCATTAAGAATGCAAATATATTTTCACTGTGGAAGAAAAATAAGATTAGAAATCATATATTTGCGTAATCTACAAGGAAGCTGTAGATAGTCTACATTATGACATTCTATTTTAAAATGAAAACAATTCAATATTTAACTTTACAACAAGTTTACTCAAGGCAAAATATTTGTTTATTACAGAACAGGATCTTAAATCAAAGTAAGCAAGGCAACATTAGATCAACCATCTTAGTTTTTTTTTTTAATGAAGTGTAGCTTTAAAATTGTAATAAAGGTGAACATAAATTCTAACATGCTCTTCTCTTCTTATAAATGGGATGATGTAGAAAAGCAAAGCTTCAATGTGTAGGGATTGGAACCATCTGCAAAAATTAAAAAACAAAGTTAACAGGTCACTTCATCAAACTTTCAAGATTACCTTGAATTAGCAGAGTAAATTATTTCACATTTTTATAAAATCAGAAGCGGAAACAGAAAGGAAAATTTCTACGTAAGGTAAGGGGAAGATTACTTTTGTACATCTCTACCAGCAGGTAAGCTACATGAAGGTAGGAACTTTGTCCACTGCTACATTCCTACTGCTCTAAACCTTATCTGACACATAGAGACACTCAATATTTCTTAGTAAATTAATTAATCATTACAGATAAACAGTATGGGATTAGGCTTATGTCCATCAGCAAAGTTCACTTTGCAGAATATATTAGAATAGCAATTCCTCTATAAAAGCCAGTTCAAACTGAATGGGAAGTAATCAGAGAGGGAGACAAACCCTGAGAGACTCTTAACTCTAAGAAACAAACAGGGTTGCTGGAGGGGAGGTCAGTAGAGGGGATGGGGTAATAGGGTGATGTGATGAGCACTGGGTATTATACGCAACTGATGAATTACTGAACTCTACATCTGAAACTAATGTTCTATATGTTGGCTAATTGAATTTATTTTTATTTATTTTTTTAAGATTTTATTTATTTATTTGAGAGAGAGAGAGAGTGAGAGACAGAGAGCACGAGAGGGAAGAGGGTCAGAGGGAGAAGCAGACTCCCCGCTGAGCAGGGAGCCCGATGTGGGACTCGATCCCGGGACTCCAGGATCATGACCTGAGCCGAAGGCAGTCGCCCAACCAACTGAGCCACCCAGGCGCCCTGAATTTAAATTAAAAAAAAAAAGCCAATTCAAATACAGGCTGGGAAATGGGTAAGAATGGAATGTACAGGAAGATATTAATAAGCTGAAAAAGTTCCAGGAGAGCTAGTATTAAGTTCTAAAATTACCCCTCCAAAAAACAACAACAACAAGAGAATGATCCACAAAAAGTTTTCCATTTTATATATTTTTCTTTAACTTCTCAGACCAGGCAGAGATAATTCCTCCTCAATTAATTATGCAAAGAAACAATTCTGGTATCTTAACATATTAAAAAAATTTTTAATTCCTATAAAGGGAAAAGCATATAAATTAACAAGTATTTGCATGCACTGGAGAGGATAAAAAGATAAATAATTGTTCCTGCCTCCAAGGAGTTTGAAATATATCTTGGGTATGTCTCAAATATGCATATAATTTTAAAGCCTTTAAAAACCTTCTAACAAATATTAGGCTTGATTTACTACTTAAAATTTACTTCTGTGACTAAAAGTTAAATGAAAGGAAGTATTCCTATTTATTTTTTGTCTTTTAATTAAAATTTTTAAATATAAAAAATATATAGATTGATATGATAAACCACCTAGCTTCAATAATTGTCAGCATTTGGCAGTCTTATTTCATCTACCTACCCGACACACCATTTTGGGAGCTGGAATATTTTTTTTTTTAAAGATTTTTATTTATTCATTTGCGGGAGAGACAGAGAGAGAACAAGCAGGGGAGAGGCAGAGGGAGAGGGAGAGAGAAGCAGACTCCCTGCTGAGCAAGGAGCCCGATGCGGGACTCGATCCCAGGACCCTGGGATCACGACCTGAGCCGAAGGCAGACGCTTAACCATCTGAGCCACCCAGGCGCCCGGGAGCTAGAATATTTTAAACTAAATCCTAGATACGTTTATTCTACCCATAAATCCGTCAGTGTGTATTTTTCTTTTTCCACATCACATCTAGTAAAATTATTTTTTCTTCCACTATTTAGAAAAATAAGGGTTTAACACCCTTTAGATCCAGGATCAAAATAAAGTACACAGCACAAAGCTTCAAAAGTTAAATACTTGAGCATACTTTGTGTGGTAGAAAAAGAGGTCGTTTACCATTCTGGAGAGAATAAACAGTGACAATTTCATTTAATACAAATTAAAACAATGGAATACCATTTTTCATCTATCATACTGGTTAAAGATTCAACATCTGACAAGACTCAGTGTTGGTAAAGAGTGTTGGGAAACGGGCATTCTCACATACCACAGGTAGAAATGTAAATTGGTGCAACCTTTTTAAAGGGCACTCTAGCAACATTTATCAGAATATAAACCTTTATGTTCTCCACTACTAGGAAATTGCCCTACAAATACAAAAAAGTGCAATGATAAGGATGTTGTATTATAGTAATAGAAAAAACAACTGGAAAAAAACTGTATTCATCAGTGGGGAAATGGGTAAATCAAACTGTGGTATATCTCTACTATGAATAGCTACTCTGCATATGCTTTAAAAAAAAAAGTAGCTTTGCAAGTGCTGATATATAGTTCTAAGGCATATTAAATGAAAACAGCAAGGCACTGAAGAGTTGTATAGAATAACCATTTTGTATAACTTTTAAAAATGTAGATATACATACACTGAGGAGGAGGAATAAAAGGAGACAAATAGGTTAGAAGTTGTAGAAAGCTTTAACTTTCATTTTGCACCTCATGTGCTGTCTTAAGTTTTTTAACCACATAAATGTATGTATTGCTTTCTTCTAAAAAGATCAACAGAGACTGTGGAAGCCAGCATCCAAGATGGCCCCAATGATCCCTACCCTCCTGGTATTCACAGCTCTGTACAGTCCCCTCCCACACTGTACCACGGATGGTCTGTGGGACCACAAGAATACAGCATAAGTGATAGTATGTCACTTCCAATGTTAGGTTATAAGAGACACTGTGGCTTCTGTTTTAGTCTTTTGCTCTCATCCATCTTGGATCACTCACTCTGAAGGAAGCCAGCCACCATGATGAAATGGCCAATGTAGCTTCAGTGGACTTGCAAACAACCACATAAATGAGCTTGGAAATGGATTTCCCAATCTCCAATCATGACTTGAAATGACTGTAGACCCAGACAACAGCTTGACTGTAACCTCAAGAGACCATAAGCTAGAAACACCCAGCTAAACTGTACACAGAATACTGACCCTTAGTTTGCTGTTTTAAGCTGCTAAATGTGGTAATCTGTTACATAGCAATGGGTAACTAATATAAGGATTGTGTGGGTTGTGGGATTTGTAGGACTTTTTTCTTCATACTTCTCTATTAAAAGAAAACAACAACAAAAGCAGTAAGTGTTATTTTAAAATTATTGTCGATGTTTCTAAAGTTACTCCTACTGAATAATTATGACACAATTTTACTTACTTGGAACTCTTATCTGGTAGTGATTAAGTGCCGTAAGGGCTTCTACTGCATCAGTTTTGCACTCCCATTCTAATAGCCCAGAAAGTGTTTTGGCAGAAGCTAAAACAAAACAAAGAAACACAAATCCAGTTGTTACGTGCTTGTCATCAGTTTAACCAGAAAACTTAAGAAGAGGGAATGTGCACTTACGTTTTGCATCAAACACTTTATATTTGATGAATGTAAGAACTTCATGGTCGTTACATAACTGTCAAAGAAATGTGAAACTCCATTAAAAATATGGCCAAAATAATATTCCTGCCTTTTACTTTTTTAGAAAGTAAACTTTATGGGGGCACCTGTGTGGCTCAGTCGGTTAAGCGTCCGGGACTCTTGATTTCAGCTTAGGTCATGATCTCAGGGTCGTGAGCATTGGGCCCCAGCATGAAGCCAGCTTAAGATTCTCTCTGTGCCTCTCCCTCTGCCCCTCCCCACCCCCCTGCGTGCACTCATGTGCTCATCATGCTCTCACTCTCTCTCTCTAGAATAAAGAAAAATAAACTTTATGGCAGCATTTAAGTCTGGCATGAATGAATTAAATCAAACATGTTTTTATTTATTAGTATTTTTTTCGATAGAGAGAGAGACAGGGAGAGAGGGAACACAAGCAGGGGGAGTGGGAGAGGGAGAAGCAGGCTTCCCGCTGAGCAGGGAGCCCGATGCAGGACTTGATCCCAGGACCCTGGGACCATGACCTAAGCCGAAGGCAGACGCTTAACGACTGAGCCACCCAGGCGCCCCCAAACATATTTTTAGATTGGTAAGTTCTATGAGAAAATAAACTTTAAAAAGTGATATTCTATAAACTATGTAAATAATTTAGTGCTGTACGATAAAACCACAGATTTATAACTGAAATATGTATTCTCAGAGTTATTAGGATTTATCTAGTACCTAAGGGACAGAGTGGAGTTCCCAGACATTTTCCCAGAAAATCAATTCTTTTCTGAAGCATTTACTACAGTTTGGCAAAAAGCCAGGGATATATAAAATTTCGTTATGGGCAAGATTTTTTTTTTTAAAGATTTTACTTATTTATTTTTACGAGAGAGAGAGAGTGCACATGAGCACGAGTGGGAGGGAGGGGCAAAGGGAGAGGGAGAAGCAGGCTCCCTGCTGAGCAGGGAGCCCAATGCGGGACTCGATCCCAGGACCCTGAGATCATGACCTGAGCCGATGGTAGATGCTTAACCAACTGAGCCACCCAGGTGCCCCCTGTTATGGGCAAGATTTAAGGGCATAATAAAAGAACTCACTGAATGCAGAAGTCAGGTATCTCATTCTAATTCCAACTCTCAAAAAGACTGAGCCACAAATCAACAAAAGACTAAAAAGGCTAATGCAGAATGGAGGCCAGAAAAGTACAGAGTGAACTAAATAACAAAATACTAATAATGTCCAAAGCAGATGATGAACAGACCAAGACTTTAAAATGAGGCTAAAATATTATAAATTTTAAAATAAGAAATAGGAACATTCTACACAGCTGTATTTCAGCCACCTACCTTTGTGAAAGTCTCCTCTGTGACACACAATGGAACATTATAATAATGCAGCACACATGAGGGTGGCTGGATTATATTCTTAGATGCTTGACCAGCACTTGTAAAGCGATTATTTTTGCTCATTGCAAAATCTTTGTAGCTACTTGTACCATCCTCCAGTTCAAATATTTGACTTGGAACAACTGAATGTTGTTTAGACACACTAAAGATTGGGAAGGAAAAAGGTATAGAAGATACCTTGTTAGATGTAAAGCAACAAGTAGGCAGTGTCAAAAGGTTAATATCTATGCCTGCATCAATTTTAACAAATAAGACAAATGTAGCTATTTAAATGTGATTTAGTTATTTAATATTTTAAACATTTATTTGAATACTTAAATTTAGTTTAATTTATAAACCATCACTCTTATAGTTTAGGTATATTCTCACATTAGGAAACTTTATATAAAACTTGCCCATTTTTAACATGCTGTTTTATAATCATAACACTAAAAACTAGGTATAGGTGAGCAAAACCTGAATTATATGAACCTAACATACTTTGTCTAAAATGATAACATTATAGGTGCTAGTTTCAAATGTGCTCTCAGTTACATTAAAATATTCTGAAATTAAAATTAATATCTCTAATAAAAATGAAGATTTTTTAATACTTTTAAAATTTACCACTTTTAAGATAATTACCAAACATTAAGTCTTTTCCCAAATAATTTGACATTGTTAAGGTGTGTGACAGCTCTTTCTACAGCATACTCATCACCCATTTCTACCAGTGCTGTACCAGGAATGGTCTTCATAAATTTTACCTGTAAATACAAAATCCCAAAAAGGTGACTATTTATTTCCCTTCTATAATAACGGATTTTCTGAAAGAGAGTATGATTTAAGTGGTTGAGGTCAAATATGGAAGATCACCTGGAATCTTGACTTTACTCTGCTGTGCTATTAGACACTCATAAGTCTTACCAAAATTTAACAAAGTTAAAAAGGAAGACTATAATTCTATTGTGTAGCACAATGAAGAAGAGCACAGGCTTACCCTGGCTCTGCTACTTATTTTGTGATTTGGGGTGATTTTCTTCTCTGAGCCAGAGATCTCCCTATAAAACAGAGACAATGATAATACCTGCTGGGTTCATCAATATTTATTCATTCAACAAATATTTATTAGGTGCCTAAATGTTTTGATAAACACTGTGCTGGGTACTGGGTATTAATGGTAAACATAATAGATACAGTCTTCTTGAAACTTATATTCCGGTAAGAAGGTCAAAAAATTTTAAAGTAAAAAATGATTCCCAACTACTCAGAATGCTGTTAAAGCAATAAACAAGATGCTGTAAGAAATAATGCATGATAGCCTTGAGACAACACTGCCAGTAGGAAGGCTTGTACAAGGTAGGGGCAGTTTTAAAAACAGGCGTACTTCACAAATTTTCATGGCATCTTGGGCAGAGGCCATACTTAGCCTCTTATATTATTCTAATTTTAGTAGATAACACTATAGTAATAAGGGTTAAATGGGTTAATGTATGATAATCATTCAGCATAGTACCTACCCCTTAGAAAGTCCTTCAATAGCTATTCTGTACCACTAACATTGGTGACACCTTGAGATATTTGTTAGCCTTAGAATACTACGAATGGATTTAATAAATGCAGCATAATAGCATTTATATCCACCCTTGCAACTACCGATTTTAATGGGCTATTCCAGCATTTTTATACTATACCTGTACTTGAACAAAACTCAGTTGTAGCAGGACTTTTCAGCTTTACTTGAAATCAATTATCTTCTTGTGGGCAAAATTTCTATACTTTGATTTAATCCAATAACATCCTACAAATCTAACAACGACTAAATAAATATCTTATGTTAAATATGTAGCTCTTATACTTATAAATCTAAAAAAAAGGTGAGGCATAATTACCTATATATAGGTCTTTTAAAGGACTAGCATAGCCTAAGTTTCATGTATCATAATAGATCATTTAAAATATTTTTTTTGACATGTGAGACTGGAATTGTTCAAATAGCACACAGAAAACTTTTAAGTTTATTAGACAAAATGACTTAGGTTTCTAAATCATGAGATAATTAGTTCATAAGAGAAAAGACAAAGATATACTAAAGATGTTGATTTAACTGACTGATCTGATTGTTTACAAATGTGAAAAGCACAAAGAGAAAAGTAACATTATGTGATAAGGTTAAAATACACATTAAAGCCCATTTAGTTATCAAACATGCAGTTCCTAAACCCTAACACCTAGGTGTCTAAGATAAATGTCTGTGTGAAAAAATCTGAACTACTTCTCCCAGTGTTGCTAAATCTGTCCATGTATTCCTGGCAAGTTATATAAGCAGAAACACCCCATATGTTCTATCCCTAGACCAATGTGGGATTTTCTTTCTTTTCTTTTCTAAATGTGGTCAAATGGTTATGTTGAGAAAATTCTTGTTCCAGAGATTTTTCTGAGTTGCTTTCTCAGTTCAAGGAGACTTTACTTTAGAATTAATGAACTAAGAACTAAGAGTACCAACTTTTGAAGCCAAGCTCCTCCTCCCACACATTTATGACTCACATACTTGTACCTTTTAATTGTTGTGAAAAGAACACTAAAATCACTCAAAACAATAGAGAAAAAAACATTATCTCAGTACTGAAACTCAAGTTGGCAAGTGTATCAAATAACTGGTAACTTAAGATGACCAATCATTTCCCCAGTTAAATTTCCATGATTTTTTAGAAAATAGTTTAAATATCTACTTTATGATACTATTTTAAATATTTATGAGATATCAATGAACAAAACAGCACAGATCTGGGGAAATGGTTGTCTAATGAAAATAGGATTATAACTTTAAAGATCTTTAAAATATGTAAAATTTAAATATTTTGCTACTTTCTGAGTGTAATCCAGATAAAGTTTTGAATACATTTTGTCAGTTTCAAATACTGATAGAGCTAAAAGCACATTGTTCCTCAGAAGATACTGGAAATCTAGCATTTGAGAGGCAAGTAATTAAACCTAGAACTCTCCTAAAATTCCATGACTTGTGGCCAAGCTCCATGAAAATACTGCTCTTTCAAATTCTGTAGTTCGACATGTTAAGTGCTAGAAACACTTTGCAATGATAAAAAAATGCAGGCTAGTAATTGATTAAACTACTGTTTTGGACTTCTATTTATATTACCTATTTTTAAAGTATTTTTAGTACCAACAACCTATACTAATCACTTACCAACAAAAAACAATTTCTGAAGCTTCTACCTAATGAATTTTTAGCTTATGTGGGTTACTACTAAAAGAACTTGTATGTTCCTAATACAAGGGGAAGACACATGTATTTGCTGCCTTTTCAAACTTTCCTACTAGATATCCTAGCAAAAGAAATTAATATAAAACGAAACTTACCTTTTCAATATTTCCATATAAGCAGAATAAGTTGAACACTCTTGAACAATTCATTTTTAGCTGATGTAATCCACTAACCATTACAACTGAACCAGAGGGATTTCCTCCATGCATGTAAGAGGAAGAAGCCTGTGGTAATGGATATGCAACAAGCTCAGGCGTATCTCGAGAGCCCATTCTGTAACGACTTGGTAAAGGCAATAATGGACCATGGGATCCTATAAAAATGATAAACAAAACAAAACACAACTTTAGCAGATATTCTTCACCACATTAAAAGTAAACTATTAATATTAGCTAGTTTGATGTATGTCCAAGGAAAACTCAAATAAATGTGTTAATATTCAAATATAACCTGTGGGGATTAATAAAATCTGTATTTCTGTGTACCAGATCTAAGATACATTGACCTGCACATCCCTGCATATACATCAGGCTTTACGTTTAAAAAATACTGTTTAACAAAAAAGTATATAAGGTCAGGCCACAGATAGCAGGGATGGGAAGAATCAGTGTAAAACTTTGGGTCGCTGTGTACAAACTGTATCTTAAATTTTTTTTTAAAAACCTTCTGCCAACATCTTTTGGAGGATAATACAATAAAATATACAGGGAAATCCTGAAAACTATCTCTATACAGACATAACAAAAAGAACATCTCTAGTTCCACTGAAAAGCTATCTCCTTTTCACTCCTACTCCTTTTACTGTAACGTGCTTTCTGGTATTTTATTCCCCTAATTCTAATTTAGGAAACGAAATTCCTAATTTCATTAATATCTCACCTACTCAAAGGTGTCATTTATTCAGCATCCCACATTATCTGAAACAACATCAAGAACCCAGAATAATGCCTGAATATCTGAAACCGTTGTCACAAAACACACACAAATCTATGTCTCATACTAAGAATCCTTATAAAGAATCAACTTTCTAATTTTAGAATAGTTCTAAACAACTTTGATTTATCCAGTTTTCCCATCCATAACAGATTGGAAGTAACAAGAAAAATAAAGCTAAAGTGAATGGAACAGACAGGAATAGGGGAGTCTGGAGAAACTGATACTAAAAGCAGGCATAGGGCACATTCACAAGAGCAAGAAGAGAAAGTCGTAAGAACTGAGAAGCAACTAAGAAACTGACTCAAACTGGTGGTTGCCGGAGGGGAGACGAGAGGCGGTGAAATAGGTGAAGGGGATGGGATCAAGTACCAACTCCCAGTTACTAAAAAATAAGTCTCTGGGATGAAAAGTACTATGGAGGGAATATGGTCAATAATACTGTAATAATGTTGTATGGTACTACACTTATCACGGTGAGCACTGCACAATGTATAGAATCATCCAATTGCTAGGTTGTATACCTGAAACTAATATAACATTGTATGTCAACTATACTTCAATTTAAAAAAAAGCAGCAGCAACTAAAATGGAGGCATAGGGCGCCTGGGTGGCTCAGATGGTTGGGCGTCTGCCTTCAGCTCGGGTCGTGATCCCAGAGTCCTGGGATCGAGTCCCGCATCGGGCTCCCTGCTCCTTGGGAGCCTGCTTCTCCCTCTGCCTCTCTCTCTCTCTCTCTCTCTATCTCTCATGAATAAATAAATAAAAATCTTAAAAAAAAAATGGAGGCATAGCTCAGAAATATAAACCTACGTGTTAGGTGCTCCTAAGTTAGTGATTACAGAAGTATACTCTTATAACATGCAAAGGTCCTCCTGATGTGCAAGAAACCAATCAAAAAACCCAAGTCCTTTCCTCATTTCCGTTAGGTGCTCCTGAGTTAGTGATTACAGAAGTATACTCTTGTAACATGCAAAGGTCCTCCTGATGTGCAAGAAACCAATCCAAAAACTCAAGTCTTTTCCTCATTTCTCAAGAAGTAAGAATATGCAATGCTACTGACTCTCATTTTTATGTAAGAGATACTTGTCATCTACTAAGTAAGGTACTAAGAACTACATTTTGGTATTCATAGCATGCTATCAGAGCTCATGCGGACTCCAATTCAGTATTTAGTATTCTAAATATAACTGCCATTCATAACAACACAGCAATACCACCACTGAGCACACACACATGTGAATTCCTACAATTTCATGAAGGAAGAAACACTTCATCAATGCATCATCATCAGTGTTGCCTGAAACTGGAATGGTTTTCAACTGCCCTTCTTGCTGGTAATTAGTAGTTTATCAAAACAATATAGCTCATGGTGAGTTACTTGTTAGTAACAACACATGTTTTGGCCTCCAATTTAAACTTTATATATATATGCTGGGGTCAAATATCAATCATTCTTATCCCTATTGCAAAAGTACATATCCATACTATACCGTCCCTCCACTACCACCATTTGCTTGTACAGTAATGACACTTCACTATTATCACTAAATTTTCTTTTTCGTAGAAAGTAGAAAGATGTGTGCTGGATGGGCAGTACAAACTTCCACTCTACCTTAAGTTGGCCAAAAATGTTGAGATCCACTGCCATAAGTAACAACTGAATTCAGTGCAAGAAAATGTAACTGATCAGGATTAAATTACGTTATCTACACTATTTAAATTGTTGCCTATATTGTTTAAGAAAATAGAAAATCTTTTTAAAGGTTTCTATACATAAAAAAGTTCATACAAAATGTTTTGATGCTTAAAAAGTTAATACTTCAGGTATTAAAAAAATTCACTTATGTGGGAAAATGCTACATAAATGGCATTATTATCATTTGGAAAGCATTTCTCATCCTTGTACTTTAAAATCTTTGGTCCAGGAGCCATATCCAAAGATGCTTGCAATTAATATACAAACTTTTCTTAGACCCACAGAAACTAAATCTGTATAAAAGTGGTAAAAATAGTATTTTTCAAGTATGAGGACGTCTACCAGTTCACCTCATAGGACAGGGCTTCCCAAAGTAAAAGATTTAAAGAGTTCTGAAAGCACAGATTTATACTGCTATAAAAAAAAAAACCAATGAATAAATTTAATTTAATTAAATAATTAAGCCTTTTCTATTCCCTCATTCTCATATACCATCATAAAGGGAAAGCCACCCATGATATGACACCAAAATGCAAAAACACCTGTTTTGCTGAATTGCTGATCTGAAGGGATACAGCTCAATTTGCAGTTTTTAAAAAGGCTCAATATATCACTAGCACCTACTCCCCATCTTCTTCGCTTTCCCCCCAATTTCCTCACCTTACTTCTCTTCTCCACCTCTTTTTATTCATCTCTCTCTCCTCCTATACTCCCCTAGGAAAGCAGAACAAGTTATCCTCAGAGAGTTAACTGTTTCAATGGACATAGCTCAGAATGGATGCCCCTACACAACCCCACCACAACCATTCCTCCTCAGCAGAACCCTATTTAACTGCCAATGCAAAGAATTTTGCACCTCTCTTTAAGTAAGCTTACATTAAAATTTACACACACACAAACATGCAAAATCAATTAGGGTATGAAATTGACAAAGAATTTCACAACAGGCTTTTTAAAAATATAAAGAGGAATTTTTATATTTAAAAACAAAGTTCTCGGCATGCATATATTTTTATTTATACAATTTATCAGTAAGATATATTTTATAAAGAAAGGCAAACCTGAAAACCCATACTGAAAAAATAGTCTGTGTCAACACTACCACAGTAAGGTTCTTTGTCCTTCATTTATTCTTTCACAGATTTTTCTAGACCTCTTTGGCAAAATATTTAAACAATTTTTAGCCTTCCGCTGACTGCCATGACACATATACCCCACAACTACACTACAAACTTGTGGTTAGCGATTCTTTGTAACCTTCCATTATGGGCAGCACAGTAGGCTCCTAATAAGTGTTTCTTTACTGCAGGAGAACTATCCATATGACCAGATTTAATATTTATGCTGTTAAACAGCTAAGAAAAATGATCAAGGAACTCACTAAAACAACGGTAGGAAGATTATCATTCTATACCACATTTACTGTTTTGACAAAAAAAAAAAGAGATTGTTTCAATCACTTCTGCCATATAGACTACCATAGCAACCTGAACACACACACACACACACACACACACACAGAGGTACTAAATCCCAGAGTTCAAAAAAAGACACTAAGGAATAAGCTAAAACTCACGGCTAAGAAGAGTCATCAAACATGTAGGCAATTTGAAAACATTTCAGACAATAGGCAACACAGGGAGATTTTCGAAGATAAATCCCAAGAGTACAATATAGCAATTTCTATCTTCTACCACTTCAAATAGCATTGTACTTCAGCTTTAAACCACAGAATAGGTAGGGCCAATAACTACTACTAAAAACTAAAAAAGATTAAAAAACACAGAACTTATAACCAGTTAAAAGTCTTATCAATAGCAATTCTCAACATTTACCCCTACAAGGACAATAGTCTGATACCTAACTCTTTCCTGAGGAAGAATATTATTCTAGGTTTCATGATCTTAATCTTACCAAGATAGCAAACATTAAAACAGAAGTTTTAAAAGAGGAATTAAATACAAACAAATTTAGCCAAAGCCAAAATACCAACTGTAGAACTAAAAAATTAGGCTCTAACCAGAAACATGTTTCTTTTTGACAAATGCCCCATTCTTTCTGCCTTTATTACTCAAAGTTCCTCTTTGTTCATAATTGCTAGAATGGAAGAAAATATACTTACTAACCAATAGTATTTCCTTTTGGTCCTCTAACAGACCAGAGGCCATTACTAATCAAAACCAAACCAAACCAAACCAAAATGGTAAAAAAGCTTTCAATCCCCAACCAATAGCTCTCATTCATCTCAAGGATTATATGATATATCAATATCCTAAGAAAACAAAGGATTTTGGACAACTCCTTGGGAGTACATTATACGGGACAGATCCTCTATAAACCAAGTCAGGTGAGCAGGAAAAATAGAGACAAGATATGTGCCATTCTTCATCAGAAAAGCAAAAATTCTAATAGTTCATCTATACTACCTTCCTTCTGCCTTGACAAACTTACCATAGCCATCATGTCTAAACGAAGAAGGGTGTTCTCCCAAAATGGCTTGTCTCTGGCGACCCTTTCCTCTATCTGACACAAAAGTAGAAACATGGTTTTAACAATTTTGACCCAAGTACTTAACAGAGTACTCACATGGGAAACACCCATTCAAAACATCCATTACAATTCATAAAAGAAATATGATTCCTGGTTAACTTTAAACATCCATTCATATCCAATTTAAATACAAACACCAAGAGTTTAAGGAAGTAATTCTATCTAACAAATTCCACTTAACTTGAAATATCTTTTTGGCAAATGCCAAATACAATCACACTTTCAAATTTAAGGAAAGAATGGATACTTTTCAGAAAGTGAACATACACAATGCTAGAGTTTGACACTGTACAGAAGTTTTTACCAATACATGTCTTTAAAACAAGCTTTAAGTGCAGTACTTTTGAAAGACAGTACCTGAATCATACTATTAGCTTCAACAGCAACACATTTTCAAAGTGGGCTTCTTTCAAGAAGTTCAGCATAAGCCAACAACAACCTGTATTACATGGTTTCACAATCAGTAAACACAGAGTATTTTGTATGTATATACACATATTTACAAACACCTACTGACTTGAGAGCTGGAAATTTGCACATCACTGGCCCATATTATATCATGGATTGGTCATTGTCTATAGACCTTAACACCAGGCAGGACTATGAGCACCCCCCCAAAGTTTAAATATGCCAAGATAAAGCTAACCAAGGGGGCTACATTATTGGATGAGAGTACTACAATACTCCTAAAAAATAATTTTTATTCTAGCTACGTTTTCAGGAAAGGCATGCCAATTTTCCTAAATTTAATTTGAGACATCAAAAAAAAAATTACTTGTAAGTTTCTAAAATAGCACTTCCTATGTTGGTTGGTAAATTTTAGAAATTACTGTACAATACTTTTAGAAAGTTTGCTGATCAAATTATAGTACCAAATAAGATTTTTTTTTTAAATGTATCTTATGAGTCTGGTCATTCTAATCTTTGAAAATTCATAGAAAGGCTTTCTATAAATCCTTAGTCATCTAAACAAATGAGGTTTATGGGAGATGAGAAATAATTTTCACTTCAGCCCAGAGAAGTATCATTTTAAGTACCTATTCCAAGTTATAGCATTATAAAAGGGACCTAAGAGGTCATCTTATTCAACTTTTATTCAGTATATAAATTCTCTTTACACCATCCCTATCAATTGGAACCATCTAGCCCTCTGCTTACCCAACACCAATAACAAGGTACTCACTACTTTCCCTTACATTTTCAGTTGGTCCTAAATAATGAGATAATTTTTATATTGTATAGAAATTGGTCCTCTACCCATATTTTATCCCATTCGGGCCTCACAGACTTCATCTTTCTCCAAAAACCCTCTCAAATGCTGCCAATTTATCAAGATCCTCCCTCCATTTCCCCAAAGTCATTTCTTCTCCAGTCATTCACAGTTCCTTCTTTCCATTACATGGGTTCCAGCATCATAATTTAAGTCCCACTCCTCCTGAATTAATCCAGTCTGCTAATCCCTCCTGTTAATATTCTTCTACTTAAGCATGCCACCAAACACTACATGCAATTCCTTTTCTGATCTAAGGAATCTTAACCAAAACCACCATAATGTCTTCATGGCTCAGTTTTATTGATACAGTTAAGAATGTGCTATATAAAGGAAAGAGCACTAGACTGGGAATCAGAAGATTCCAATTTAACCACTAATTCACTGTATAATCACAGAAACTCACAATCTTCATTCATAAAATGAAGGAGTTAGAGTGGATGGTCTCCCAAGGTATCTTTCAGCCAAACATTCTCATTATTAATAATTCTCTTCATTCAAAGCATTCACTATCTAATAAAAGGTCACATAAAACAGAAGTGTGCAGAAGAGTCAAATACTGATCACATCAGTCTATAAATAGTGGTTTGTGACTTTTCATGAATTCATCTGAAATCTGATGGAAACTGTGTATCTTCTCCCCAAAAAGATGCACACATATACAAGTTTTTGTTTAACATTTCTGGAATGATTCTCTGGAGTCCAGGTTAAGAACTTTTTGCACTAAAATGTAATTTGGGCTGAAAAGGGACTTTCAAAAATGAGGTTATATTTATTACAGAGATTTTTTTGGTAGAAAAAGTTACAATTCAGTATCAACTTGAGTGGAAGATGAAGTCACTACAAAAACAAAAACGGAAACTGCCTTGCCAGACAAATATCAGGAATTAGAAAGCAAGAATGTTTTCCCCTTGAAAACCAACCAAACTTCTGCTTTACTTCTTTATATTTCACTATTTAAGTATCTACCTCATACGTTTCTAACCTTTCCTGACTGTAATTCCTTGTATCAAAAACTAATCTAAGCTGGCTCTGCGGAAACTTTAAACCCAGAAGAACAGATGTAAACACTATTAAAATAAGAAGCACATCTACAAATGTTTTAAGAGACATTAAGAGAAATGTAACCAAAACTCACTGTTTCAAATGAGTTAAAAAAAAAAAAGTATTCAATAACAGACTGTAATTTGACAGAAGTGAGAGATTTCTCATCAACCACTTGTTCTGTTGTTTGAGTACTAAGGCCTTGTTTTCCAATACTGCATTCAACTGTACCAAGCCTATGCCAAACAGATTTGTAAATAGGGAAAAATGTGGGGTCCAGCCAAAGCTGCATCACAATACAAACCTGTCTGCAACCCCATGCATAAGGCAAGATGATTTCCTAAGAATTGAGAATTAAAGGGGCCAATCAGCCAAAGTTCTAAATACTGGAACATGCAAAGGATCATCACATTGTCCTTCATTTTCTCTTTTGGCAAGAGTACATGCACTACTGAGTCCCTACTGCCCAAGATATTTTGGATGCCGTAAAAATTTTTCCTACTTTATGGACTTTTACAGATATGCTCATCTTGGTGAGTTTTTTCAACATGTGGTTCACACACTGATATTGTAGTTGAGGTGTAGCCAATACTGCAGCCCCCTTGTTTTTACAAGATCCACATTTTAATTTGTATATTCCAGAATTGCCACACAGTTAGTTGAACAATTTTATCAGTCAAATCTATGCTCATGAAATCTAGCATTTATAAGTTATAGGTGAAAATGCATCTCAAATGAAATGCTCTTATTTTAAGATTTATCAAGTTTAAATATAGTCTACCTTAAACAGACATGTTACTTTCACCTACATTTGAAATGTCGAAATTTCTAGTTACACAAGTTAACATGAGTAATAACCTTAAATCGTTACAAAAAGTAACAACTTATAAACAGCCACTTTACAAAAAATCAAACCACACAGAAACCATCTTTTACATATAATGCAACTTTTCATCATTATGTTAATCTGTTCAATGTCCACAGTTAAGGAAAAAAAACCCCAAAAGAGTATATTTAAGTGCAGCAAACGTGCACCTTTCTAATCCTTTTATCTTTAATATCTGTGTGGATTGGTTGAGCATTAGCAGTTCTCAAGACCTATAGATAAATTGGCCCTGGTTATTTGCCAATTAACAATTTAAATCTAAGCTGAAAACAGTTACATTAATGGGCATTAAGATTTACAACATTGTAAATAAAGTCTAGTACCCGTTAGTGAAAAGTCTTAAATTCTACAACTGAAACCTTAAGGGAAATCAGACCAATATACACATACAACTTGAATAAATGGGCACAGTCTATCATGGTGTTCATCCCATGCAAGTCTGAAGTACTGTTAAGTGTCCTCCTTTAAAAACTTGGGGTGATGGTGCATGCAGTATGCAGTCAAGGTGAATTGCAAGTCTGAGTTTTTCAGAGGGCTTTTTGCTGATGCCGATGTTGTGCATGATGAAGTGTAGAGTCAGCCTGCTGGAGTCCTCTATCCTTCTTAATGCCTCGTCCAGCTTGGGGGAAAAGTCCTTTCCATAGAGAAGCAGTGTGCAAGTTTGCAGTTTGTAAGGAATATTCTGAATCAGTTTCCTCTCCTCCAAAGAGAGAGAGCTGCTTGGAGAAATGCAAGTCCTTGAACTGCGGGCGTGCCTGTATGTGTGGGCTCCTTGTTGAACTAAATATAAATAACTCAGTACATACCAGTAGGGGGCACTAATTTCAAGGTTATTTTCCAGCATTACATGGCCTTTTGCAACAAAAGCATTCACCAACAAGGTTTTCTTTTGAATGAACTAGCTCACCTCCGGAAAAAGGAATCTAACTGTATGTAAAAATTTGTCAGCAGATTTAAGTACATTCTAAAATGCATAAAATACTTACCTCGTCTTCCCAAATATGGTTTAGTGTAGTCCCAACTGTCATTGTCATTCCTAATAACATTTAGACGAGTTGGCTGTTAAGATTAAAAAGAAAGTAAGCTCAAATTATATATCCAAAGCATAAATATTTCTTTGGCTAAGTGTTGAAAAAATATTTACCCTTGCATATTCGATTTTTAGTGTGCAACATCCAGCATATATATCTGCTCCATTGAGTGCTGCTTTAGCTTTCTGGGCACAAAGGACTGATTCAAACATAAGCTCTATTAAGGAAATTTGGTTTAAGGTGTCCAATATTTAATCATTATTCACTGCCTAAGAAAAGGACTGAAAATAAACATAATTCTCCCTTCTAGAAATGTTTTACCAATAAAATTTCTAGATGAATTTTAGGAAAATTCATTTTTAAGATCCAGGATACCAAAGAAAACATAATAAACCAAACTATCTACATTAATCCTTCTAAATAATCAAAAGTACTTTATAAATTGAAAAGAAGAGGGGAAATGGAGCATGGTCCCATTCCCTGGCAAATGACAGTTTGCTATCTAGAAACAGAAAATATTTTACTCTTAAAGGAGGAAAAACATTACAAAAAACCAAAACTATATAAAACAAATAATTTGATTTTTATATATTTCTGAGAAGACAGTTTTATAATCACTTAACTATCTTCATTTTATTGGTTTTAAAAAATTACTTGGGTCTACCGTTGTTTAAAAAAAAAAAATCAAACCACCAAAGTGGTTTAAAAAAAAAAAAAAGGACAAAAACACCTTGCTTGAAGTCAGCACTATTAAGAGTTTGCTGTATAGCCCCCACCTTTTTTATGCATACACATGTACACACAGGTTGGGGGATAGTTATTTTTTTACATGGGATTATACAATACATACTATTTTGAAACTTGCTCTTTTTACTCAACAATTAAATTTAACAAAAAAGTTTTTACATAAACCATGACCATTTGAAAAATTCAACCAAAAAAGGGAAGAAGAGTTTTGTATTCCTGACTCTATAAAGTTTTAGTACTTCCAAATTACCTATTTTAAGGAGAGAGTCAGAATAGTCCATTTGGGATGCATTTTAAAAAGGTACAAATGAGCACTGGGTGTTATATGCAACTAATGAATCGTTGAACACTACATCAAAAACTAATGATATACTATATGTTGGCTAACTGAACATAGAAAATTTTAAAAAATAAAATAAAATAAAAAGGTATAAATGTACATATTATCAAATAATGTTATTTCTTCCCCATTAAAAAGAAAAGCATACTGTGAGATGAAGTACTGGAATGTTTTTAGGTAACAAGTTATTCTTATCTGTGGGTACTGCAGTTTCATTTTTTAAATCTAAAACAAGTAGATCTTTGGAGAAGAGCAGAGAATATATACCACTTGTCAGGATATGATTAAGCAGGAAAAAATAAGACCATATTACACAGAAATCTTATACATCAATAAAAAAATTTATAGGTAAAGGATATTCAACCATTGCTTGTATCCCATTTCTCTTGAATATAACAATACGTTGTACTTTTCCAACAGGGTTGCATACAGTGTATAAAACATCCTATGAAGGAAAGAAAACAAGATTTCTTCACATTTTATATTTGGCAAAACAAGAAAATTACACCCTGCTTTTTTTAACTTAAAAAAACCTCAAGACATCATTTCTATTCATTACTAATTAAACTTTTACTAATTAAACTTTTAAAAACTGTTACACTTCTAAAGTTATTTCCTCACCCATACAGTATATCCAACATTAGAGAAGTTAAAATGAAACATTTCAAAAGGACTGCTACCTATTTTATCTCCTAAATAAATCCTTGATTCTTAACAGGTACCTAAAATGATGTCTGACAATATACAATAAGTAAACCGAAACTATAATCAATTAATTTATGTTTTATTTTCCAAATGTGACTCCAGACTGTTTTATAATCCCTTGAATTACAGTAATAAATGTTTATTAGAAGTAGTAACAGATCAACTTGGTATCCATTTTTCAAGGGACAACGACTATATAGAGAAAAGATTCTGGAAAGATCATTTATACAATGTTAGATGTCAGCAAACAAGATCCCTGAATTAAATAAGAGAGAACTTAAATACCTACTTAAGAACAATTCTTCAACTATCAAGAAATTTCTTGAGCACCTACAATTACACAGCGGCACCATTAGGTTCTAGGGATACAACCATAAACAAATCAGAATACTTATACTAGATTAGGTACATTCTTTCTCCCCAAACACCAAATACTGTAATTAATACTAATTAATACTGCTTATTAATAAGTCTAGAAGTATTACAGAGGTAAATATCTAATTTAAATAGTATCTTATGCTTTCTTTTATGTCCCAATATCATATATCCTTACTAGAAATCATACTAATTGAAGCTTCCCTTACTGTGATACACTATTCATCACAAAAATAAAGTGTCCTTGTCACTGGCTTATTATGAAACAGCATCTCATTATGAAGTAGAAAACTTAATTGGTTCAGGACATGAATTCTTTGTAAAAATTCTGCTAATACCACTTTTTTAAAGGGCGAAACTGGAAATTTTAAGTAAATCAGACAGGTTTTTAATAAGTTATCTCAAAACCACTTATAATAATATATACATCTTTGGGATTCTGTCCTTACCTAGCAGATGCTCTTAACACGTGCTGGCATGCAAGTGAGAGAAATTTCTTGGATTATTTCTAACAAGTCTAATTCCTTATCAGAAACAGTTAATATTGATGCTAAATAATACAAATTCTTTAAAAGTGCTTATTTGTGACAACTGCACTTCTGACCTTTTTAGCTTCAGTGCTCACCATTTCTTTGTTCATTGAACATGATAGTCAAAATTAAGATTCATGTTAATAATTCTTTTAAAAAACACTGTTTTTAAATATCTAGATGGCAGTGAAGAAAACTATAGGTTAGTCACTCTAGAGGCAATTTTCAAAATCACTTTTAATTTAGTTTATTATACTAAAATGCATACCACTGTAATTGGATAGAGAGGATTCTGAATTGATAGCAGAAGAACTTTGTTGCCTCCTGATGGATCATCAGTATTTCCTGGCCGAGTGATCCTTTTGCTTGTAGAATAGTTGAAAAAAGCCTGTTGACCAGCAATGTACACAGGTTCATCCGCAGCAAACGTCACACATTCTTTGGCACTATCTATGTTTTCAAATTCCACTAGAGCCTGCCGTTTAAACGGCATCATCATAACATAGCTGAAAGGGAGATTGGAAAGGAATACCCAAATATAATAAATTCAGTTAACATTATTTATTCTCAATCAAGGAAAAGCAGACTTTAATAAAAATGTGTCAAATCACACAGATTAGTATTCTTCACTACATTTATCCAATGTTAGTCAATTCTTAAATCATCCAAATAAATTGTGGTACACCAGACAGATGATGCATATTTGAAAGCTTATCCTCCTGTGACTGAAAGGTTTTCCACTTTTTGCCCTCCTCAAGCACAAGTCTCTGTTATCAGTTACTAATGACACCGCCCCATTTATTCTTCAGGCCACCACTCCCAAGCAGTATTAGAAAATATCTAGATATAGACACTAATGGAAATAAAACTGAACAGAGGGCACCTGGGTGGCTCAGTCAGTTAAGCGACTGCCTTCGGCTCAGGTCACGATCCCAGGGTCCTGGAATCGAGTCCCACATCGGGCTCGCTGCTCAGCGGGGAGCCTGCTTCTCCCTCTCCCTCTGCCTGCCACTCCCCCTGCTTGTGCTCTCTATCTCTCTGACAAATAAATAAATAAAATCTTTAAAAAAAAACTGAACAGAAAATTAGCAGATAGGACCCCTAACAACAGAAACTACTACCTCTATTAAATTTTCCAAATAAGTACCCCCACTAATAACTAAGAACTGACTATATACTTTCATTTATCTTACTAAAAACTAGAGAATCAAAAGATACATAGAAGCAACTCCAAACCAACCAAATTTCATACAAATAATCTCCTCCAAAATATTTTTAAATATTAAAGAATCTACAAAAAGATATTCACTAGGTTATAGTAATCATGGTTGCCTATGAGCAAGAGGGTGAAGTTATTCACATTTCACTGGAGGAACATATTTTAGTATATGAAATGAAAAATAAAGCAATGAAGGGAAGAAAGAAGTCAAAGCACATGGATCACACCAGGGGAAACAACATGTCCTCTGTTCACAAAAACAAGCACCTTAAAAATGTTTTAAAAAAACAATTATCATGGTTTTATAACAGTAGAAGGCTGCAGAAAAAAACATCATATCAGGTACTCAGTAAAAGCACTGTTTCTCAATAAGCATCCAGACCTACTGCTACCCTTTAGAAAGTGGTAAATGGCTTACTAATAAGAAACAGACCACTTTGTAACCTGACAAGTTACATAATTTCTTAAGAATTTCAGCTTCCTCATTTATAAAACTTGAAAGAGTTTCAACTTGACAATCCTGTTGTCAAGATTATGTTACTACATACAAACTGCTTGCCTTGCCTCATTCATCTTCATATCCTCAGAATCTAGAACCAGAGCTGATGCATAACAGGCATTCAATCAATATTTGTCCGTCTATGAGGCTTGGTAGCTCTTCCCACCCACATCGTTCAAAATTAAAGAAAATACAGAAACAACAGACCTTGAATTAAAGATTTACCAATTATGAATGCAAAATATAAATCCCAGGAGAGAAGAACATTCCTTTTAGAAATTTCTTGCTAAAGTTCTTAAGTCTTTTTTTTTTAAAGATTTTATTTATTTGAGAGAGAGAGATTGAAAGAGAGAGACCACATGAGAGGGGGTAGGGTCAGAGGGCGAAGCAGACTCCCTGCTGAGCAGGGAGCCCCAATGCGGGACTCGATCCAGGGACTCCAGGATCATGACCTGAGCCGAAGGCAGTCGCCCAACCAACTGAGCCACCCAGGCGCCCATAAAGTTCTGAAGTCTTGCATACAAAAAATAGAAAACCCTGGAGTCAGGACTACGCTGAAGAAATTAAAGAATAAACATTCCCCTCTCACAAAAATATAAGTTGGTTGAATAGCTAAATGGTATTACCAAGTAAATACATTAATAATGCCCTCTGATTCTTTGGCACACAGAAAATTATAAAGGTTCAAAAATAAACTCTTTGCCTATTACAGACATGGTCACAGTAAAACTGCCTTCTGTAACTACAGTAAGTGAGCTAGAAGCACAGACTTAAAAGTTAAGAAGTACCATTACATGAAGATAAAGAAGGGGAAACTAGAATGTCACATTTTAGAATGCACCTAAACTGTCTGGCACATAATTTACAAGAAATCTTTAAAAGCGGGCGCCTGGGTGGCTCAGTCATTAAGCATCTGCCTTCAGCTCAGCTCATGATCCCAGGGTCCTGGGATCGAGCCCCACATCAGGCTCCCTGCTCGGCGGGAAGCCTGCTTCTCCCTCTCCCACTCCCCCTGCTTTTGTTCCTGCTCTGTCTCTCTCTGTCAAATAAATAAATAAAATCTTTAAAAAAAAAAAAAGAAATCTTTAAAAGCACTAATACTGAGGAAGACTGGAAGACCCAAGAAAAGAAAAAAATTAACAAAAGGGCTAAGGGACATGGTAGGGTCAGTGCTTTCAACTTATAACTCAAAACACATTTACTGATTTTTAAATGGAAACAGGAGGCGGCAAAAGATTTATTATACAAATTAGGTCCCAAAAGTTTTGTTTTAAAATTTTAAACCAATACAGCTAATTATACCTAGCATCCTCTCCTTTAACAGAAGGGGAAAAGGGAGGAAGAGAGACTCAGTATAGATTTTTAAACATTCTTTTGATCCTAATACATGAATACATTACAGAATAAAGACAAAAAATACATAGAATTTTATTATACTGACACAACCATTCTCAACATCGTATTCTATCCTACGCATTTAGTTTTTAGGTATAAACTTACTATATGTTGAACTTAGCGACGCATCTTTTTAATATGAGCAGTTTCTATATAATCTTTATAATCCCACACACACCACTAAAGAAATAAACAGAGAAAGGTTCTATAAATGCAACATTTTGAAGCAAAACACCTACTCCTCTTTGGAGGCTATTCAAGGTCTTTCAGCTTCAACAGTAGCCACCTCTTATTCAAGAGCATTTCATACAATTAAAACTCCTACTGCACATATTTATGCCAATTAAACTTTTAATTATACACTAATTTGTTCCAATTATTTCATAACTTTTTTTTTTAAGATTTTATGTATTTGACAGAGAGAGACACAGTGAGAGAGGGAATGGAACACAAGCAGGGGGAGTGGGAGAGGGAGAAGCAGGCTTCCCGCTGAGCAGGGAGCCCGATGTGGGGCTTGATCCCAGGACCCTGGGATCATGACCTGAGCCGACGGCAGAGACTGAATGACTGAGCCACCCAGGAGCCCCTATTTCATGACTTTTTTATCCACAAAACTACCAGTCCTGAGGGTAGAATGATGTACTATGCAAATTATGAATTACATTCATATGTAAAACACTTTACCATGGACTAAATATCAAAAAGTATACAGGCTAAAAATGGACAGGCCACTCAAAAGTGATTCAAATAATTCACCAACTTCAAAAAATAGTCCTATTTCTGGGCGCCTGGGTGGCTCAGTTGGTTGAGCGACTGCCTTCAGCTCGGGTCATGATCCCGAGGTCCTGGGATCGAGTCCCACATCGGGCTCCCTGCTCAGCAGGGAGTCTGCTTCTCCCTCTGACCCTCTTCCCTCTCGTGCTCTCTGTCTCTCATTCTCTCTCTCTCAAATAAAATCTTTAAAAAAAAAATAGTCCTATTTCTTTAATGCCCAACATTTAGGTCATGGTCATAATTAACATCAAAATATCAATACAGTTATCATTTCTCTAAAGTTTCTACCAGTATTTGCTCATCAACTTGTTTTCTAATACTGTTTCAGTATTTCTTCACTTTAAGGAAATAACTTTAAAAGCCCAATATAAAAAAAGAGAAGAAAAAATAAGCCAGAAATAACCATCTCTTTCTAACTCCATGGGATAATGCAACCCATAGAGTTAGTCTAGTGCCAACATGTCGAGTCTAAATAAGGTCTAAGGGTCTGCTTCAATATATAAAGCTCCAGACAAACTTCATTTCCAATATCCACTTGAAATGACAAGAAGTGATACAGTCATCTTAATGACACTTTAAGAAATGGACTTTCTTCTGCCCATGTAGATTGCCAATTTGTACCTCCAAGAATAAACAATATGTAACTGTGGTTTCTGACGTACGTAAGTTGAGGATAACAGGTTTCCCAAGTCATCCACCTCTCAATAAGGTCATTGAGGAAAATAAAATAAAATTAAAAAAAGAAAAAAAGATGCCATGATGGAATGTGTCACCTAACACTACTACTCCTTTGAAGCAACGATTCCTGCCGGACATCTCTGATTACTCTCTCACCATCTATTTATGCATCCTTTCAAAACTCAGAACTCCACATAAATTTTTGTAAGATTGAAGCAATCAATCTCAGCAAATATACTGAAATTTCTCTGCTGTTTCTATATTTTGAGTTAGTCTGTGTCTCTGATGCCTATAACCAAAACCCCAAACATATTCACCAAGGAAAAAATAATAAAATCAACTAAGAAGAGAACAACAGCCGGGCATACTCCAAAAATAATTTAGAAAGAATTTTTGAGTGTCTATTTTTGGCAGCAGATTCACTTTTCTGATTATGTTTTCACTTAAGTCAATATTCTTAAGCATACACCAGCTGTGGGAAGAGAAAGGAGGAGCCTGAGTGAATACAAAACACAAAAATAAAACAAACTAGGATAAAACACTGACTGCTCCTGGTCTGCATAAGAACTCAGCAACACACACCTAAGCAAATAATGCCTATCCTTAATCTACCCACTGTTACTTGCCTATTAATTCTTAAATATTCCAAAATAAACAACAAAAAATCAGTTTTTAAGTACCACTACTTAAAACTCTAAAGACGAAGGGTGTTATCAACTCATTCAAACATTAAAACAGTGCCTAACAAGGAATCATGGACTCATTTGAAAATCAAATGGAAGATGCCATAATCTATCTTACATACAACCTGGCTGAGGAATGTGAGGTGATCATGGATCCACAAAAATACATACATGCATCATCCCAGAAGGTTAAAAATAAGAGGCTTAAAAGAAATACAGAGGTTCTAAAGAAATACAGTCACAGGCAAGCAATATATACTATGGTTAAACATCAAGGCTTTTACCATACTGTTTTCAATCTGCATGAAGTCCCTATGAGCCTTACCATATTGTCCCAAATTTCTCCAGAGCCTCCACAAGGTCTGCTTCCACCACAGATTCACAGAGTCCTCGAACATGGACAACTGGTGAAACAGAAACTTTATGATGACTTCCACCTGCCTCCTAGCAAAAGAAAATAATTTCTGGTTAAAAACTTTAAAAGTCTAAATTGCATCTTTAGTAAATTCAACTCTGCATTAAAAAGCAAACATTAAAAAAAAAAAATCCAAACCAAACTGCATTCACAAGTTAGCAAAAGGACCTGAGAATAAAATCATGAATTAAACGTTTGGCATGAAAATTTTGATTTCTTAAAAGGGTGCATTCAACTTCAATAAAATCTCAGAAAAAAATTCAGCAGATACAGAGTATGCTATGACTGGAATTATATTTTATATTCATAATTTCATAGTTTCACCTCCATAAAATAAAAATTTCAAGTAGTCCAAATGAACAAAAAGTCCCAATTTAAAATGTTTAATATAAAGATTGTAAACTTTATTTATATCCTCTTTTGTCCTTGTTTAATTGGTTATCGAGTCCCATTATAATTTGAAGCTCTTTTTTTTTTTAAGATTTTATTTATTTATTTGAGAGACAGACAGATAGTGAGAGAGAGCAGAGCAGGGAGGAAAGAGAGAAGCAGTTTCCTGCGAGGAGGGAGCCCGACGCACTACACTTGACAACTTAAATTTATACAAGGTACCATCTCTATTGATGAACAAGTAACACTCAAAAATGCAAGCCTTCCAGGGCTTTTACGGAGTACTGTGTATCTCTGAGTACTCCTAGGAGGCAGTTTTAATATAAGTATATGGACTATGTATGAGAATTACTTTGAAAATGAAAAGAGCTCTCTCATTTACTTATTCAACTTCTATTAAGACAAAAATCTGTATTTACAACTAGCTACTGGGCACCTCTCTTATTTCACTTCAGAAATGACTTCCACATATGCTCCATATACACACACCAAAAAAATCTATTAAATGAAAGGTTTTTTTCTCCTACAAAGAGACTAAAAGCACAAATGTTTTACCTTTAAAACTTAATCATTTTAAGAAAGTTAAATCTCCTTATGACTATTTTAAAAGACTCACCAATTTCTCTTTACTATAAAGACTATTAGAAAAATATAACAGTCCTGTGCCCTGCCAATAAAAAAATTACATCATGGCTTAAAGAAAAGAGCTGACTTAAATATATAAAGCAACCATGGGACTACTCTCTTACGCTACTGTCAAATTCAACAAATAAATTCAGTCCTCTGCAAATACTAATTCAATAGTTGGAATTTCATTTGAATTGCTTATGCTGAGTCTTTTCTATGGTCAAGCAGATATTCATTACATGCCACTAAGTTTGAAATGAATCATTCTGATTGTACACTATGTAACCAAACACTCTATTAACAACCTTAACAAATGAGACTCTGCCTAAGTGAAACTCAACAACCAAATATGCATTATCATCATTAAGCTACTAAATATAACTGAACAGTGCAGGAAAAGAGCTCTAAATCACACCTGAAAACCTAATTCGGAACACATATTTAAAGTTTAAACAAGTTTTACTCTAAAAACAATAAGACAACAATAAACTTCAAGAAATAAGACCGTCATCTCAGTTGATCCTTAGAAATCAGCTGGTGAAGGTGAATGTGCAGAAGAAAACTACATTGGCCAAGACTCTTCAAAAAGTTAGTATAAAAAAAGTGGAAGATTTTAGATTAAGACTAAAGAGAGACAACAACCAAAGGCATTACTTGAGTCTTTATTTTATAATAGAGAAAAACTGCTATAAAAGACATCTTACGGACAATTGGAGAAATTTAAATACAGACAGGATATTATATTATGTGACAGAACTATTTATTGTCTTAGGTACCATTATAATGGTAATGTTTATGTGAAAAGAATATCCTTATTCTTAGAAAAGCTGGGATATTTAGGGATGGATTGTTATGGTGTGTACAAGTTACTTTCACAGTTTAGGGGGAAAAATGCATATAAATATAGATATACACATATGGAGATAAAATCCCAAATGGCAAAATGTTAAAAACTGCTGAATCTAGGTGAAGGGCATATGTAATTGAATATTTCACATAATAAAAAGTTGGGAAATTATTTTATTATATAATATTTAAGGCCTACAATAAGGTATGAAGAACAGTATAAACAGTCATTAACTCACCACCCAGTTTAATAAATAAAACACTACCAATCAGCTGAATATATCTCCTACCTCCCTTCCCATCGTGGATAACCACTATCTTGAATACAACGCTAAAAAATATGACTATTTTTCAAATTGGTCTTCTCACAAAGAAATGGATTATAGGACCAATTTTTAAAAATCCCTCAAAAATATGATATTAATATATTATTATTTAATTTTATTTCCCAAATGGAACAGTTCAAGACTTAAGTCATTCTTCAGAAGCTAGAAGCTATTAAATGCAAACAACATGGTACTTAGGGGAGGATACAATTATCTGAACTTCAAGGCAGAGAACATATCCTATTCGCCTTGTATTTTCCTAATTCCCACTCAGTGAATCTGCTATTCATGAGTTTAACTACCTTGACATTTCTCTAATCTTTATATTATGTCCCCTTTTCCTGAACTTAAAAATTTTTTATCCCTTCTGCTTAAAGAAAAAAAGAAAAAAATCCTAGGGTTGTTTCCAAATATAAATCTGATATATTAGTGGTATCTTTTCAAACAATATTTTTACCACCCCTTTTGCCCCCAATATTAAAAGTTTTGGGGGTTGTTTGTTTGGAGAGAGAGAGAGAGAGAGTGTGCACAAGGAGGGGAACGGGGGTAGAGAAAAAGGGAGAGAGAATCTTAATTTAAGCAGGCTCCACACTCAGGGCAGAGCCCAACGTTGGGGTTCAATCATGACCTGAGGCAAAATCAAGAGTCAGATGCTTAACCAACTGAGCCACCCTGGTGCCCCCTAAAACTTTTCTCAAATCTGTATTTTCTTATCTCTACCTATGCTACATACTGGTGGTAAGAAATCTGAAATCATCTGTACTTCTTTTACTTACCCTAAAATTACCTTTTTAAAGCACCAACCAATTCCTAAATTGGTGACTAAATCAGTATTATTTACCCCATCCACGTATTAACACTTTGATCATGTCTTCTCCAGTTTGAAAAGTTTTTAATCCTTTCTCATACAGAAGCCCAAAGTCCTTCCATTTCAAATATTTAGTTATCTAGGCTCCCTCCTGATCTATTTATACTGATTACTTATCAGACTAAAAACAATATTCCAAGTGAGCACTTAGCAAATGAAGGCATGCCTTCACTTTACATATACGTTTTTTCTTTTTTAATTACTCTATCCCTTCTTTAGGCAAACTTTGTCAACTATAATGGAGGCATTATTTGGTCCCCTTTGCAGGCTATAGACCAGTCTAGTCATAACCATTCCAAACTCCTAGCCCCTTAAAGGCTATCTCAAGGACCAACTCTAATAATACCAACTTTAAGTGCAAATTTTAACTATTGCTGATTGAAGACCACACTCTTCTGAAGAGAAGGGAAGCTCAAGAGAGTATAAATGAAGATTCTGAGAGGAATAAGGGCCCATTAGATAAAGATGTGATGTGTATATATATAATGGAATATTAGGCAGCCATCAAAAAATGAAATCCTGCCATTTGCAATGACATGGATGGAACTAGAGGGTATTATGCTAAGCAAATTAAGGCAATCAGAGAAAGACAATTACCATATGATCTCACTGATACAAGGAATTTGAGAAACAAGGCAGAGGATCATAGGGGAAGGGAGGGAAAAATGAAACAAGACGAAACTGGAGGAGGAGACAAACCATAAGAGACTCTTCATCTCAGGAAACAAACTGAGGGTTGCTGGAGTGGAGGGGGGTGGGAGGGATCGGGTGGCTGGTTGATGGACATTGGGGAGGGTATGTGCTATGGTGAGCATGTGAATTGTGTAAGACTGATGAATCAGAGACATGTACCCCTGAAATAATGCATTATATGTTAATAAAAAGAAAAAAAAAGGGCCCATTAATGTCTCTTCACATAGTAAAGCAACAACTGTAAACCAGTAAAGGCCAGGCACAACGTCCTTATTAGGCTTTTTTGTTTTCCCGACATCTCCATGCACAACACATGCTTAATAGGACAACACATGCTTAAGAGCAAATGAACAGCCTTCTTCGGCCCTCTTATAATTACAGGATTAAAAAAGACCAACCTCAAATTCCAATAATTCATACCCCAACACCAGACACAGAACCACTGCCAAGTGATTATCCAGCTTCTCCTTACACACCTCCAATGACAAGAAACATACTACTCATGAGACAATCCACTATATTTCTAGAAAATTCTTCATAATATATACCCAAATCTGTCTTTCTGTGGTTTTGTATCCAAAATGGCCTTTGAAGTCAGACAAGCATTTGAATCTTTGGACACTTACTGGCTCACTGATCTTAGGCTAATTACCTTTTCCAGCCTCGGTTTCACTATTAAAAAAAAAAAAATCCATATCATGTAAGGTTACAGTAAATAAGTGGAACAACAAATATAAAATGTCTAGCACAGTGCAAGATGTATTTAGCAAGGGTTCAAGAAATATTAAATGGTGCCCACTGCCCTTATCTACATTTCCCTCTTCTACATGATAACCTTCCAATTATTTGTAATGATTACTCAAACCATACCTAAATATACCCTTCAGGCTAAATAGCCCCAGATTCTTCTGTCATTCCTCTTATAATGTGATTTCAAGTGTCTTTTCCATTCTGGTAATCATTCTCTGGATGCATTAGAATTTATCAACATTATACCAAGAAATGAGTACAGTATTTCTAGATATTTAAGGTTATCCCTTTTATTTGGCTTGTTCATACAAATGAAGAAAAAAGGTGTTTTAAGGGGCACCTGCGAATATCTTTTAACTCACACTATGCTTAGAGTGTTACAATTTTTCTTATTAAACAATCACATCTCTTTACTTTTTTTAAATGTTTTATTTATTTATTCATGAGAGTCAGAGAGAGAGAGAGAGAGGCAGAGGCAGAGGGAGAAGCAGGCTCCCCACCTAGCAGGGAGCCCGATGCAGGGCTCAATCCCAGGACCCTGGGATCATGACCTGAGTCGAAGGCAGACACTTAACCATCTGAGCCACCCAGGCACCCCTACTTCTTTTTCTTTCTTTTTTTTTTTTTTAGAGAGGGAGAAAGGGGGGGGGGGGAGAGAATCTTAAGCAGCTACATGCACAGCATGGAGCCCAACGTGGGCCCGATCCCACCACCCTGAGATGATGACCTGAGCCAAAATCAAAAGTTGGACACTTAAACAACTGAGTCACCCAGGCACCCGTTTCTGTTTTTTTTTTCCTAAAGAAACAATACAGCAGACCCAAAATATGGGAAACCCTTTAATTTTCTTAAAGTTTTTAGGTACACTTGATCACATAACAAAGATTAAAAAGAACAGCCATATGATTCAAATAACTAAAAAATCTTTGCTTTTGGGGAGCCTGGGTGGCTCAGTTGGTTAAGCATCTGCCTCCGGCTCAGGTCATGATCCCAGAGTCCCGGGATCAAACCCCGCATTGGGCTCCCTGCTCAGCAGGGAGTCTGCTTCTCCTTCTGACCCTCCCCCCTCCCGTGCTCTCTTTCTCTCTCAAATAAAATCTTTAAAAAATAAAAAAATAAACTTTTTTTAAATTAAAAAATTTTAATTAAAAAAAATCTTTGCTTTTTTGCTCATGTAGTAGAAATTATTTGGTTTTGCCTACCCAGAACCCCTTTCTTCTGATTAAACACATACACACATACACGCACACACACACACACCTGGAACTCTGTTACTCCACTGGTATTCTCAATCACACAGTCATGCCTGACCAATTTCAGAGGTAGCCCAGTGATTAGTTGCAGGGAGAGAGAAGATAGAAAGTGTTGATTAGAAGGGATACATACGGACACTGGGGAGAACGGTGTTCTCCACTTGCTAGCTGTAAGAATATAAGTCTAGGGGTGCCTGGGTGGCTCAGTCATTAAGCATCTGCCTTCAGCTCAGGACATGATCCCCAGATACTGGGATCGAGCCCCGCATCAGGCTCCCCGCTCCTCAAGAAGCCTGCTTCTCCCTCTCCCACTCCCCCTGCTTGTGTTCCCTCTCTCGCTGTGTCTCTGTCTGATAATAAATAAAAATCTTAAAAAAAAAAATGTAAGTCTAGCTTTATAACTACATAGAGGAAATAGAGCATACAGAATCAAGTCTCAGTGACATTATCTAAATCCCTAGATCCAGCCATGCCTGAAACCACTGCCACAATCTGGCTTTCTCAGTTACATGGGCCAATAAACTCCCTATCTCTGCCAACTTTTTGTTTTGCTTAAGCTCACCTGAATTGTTGCTGTGGCTACAACTACAAGCTTTGAAAGTTGTATTCAATTCACAGAGGCAAAAAAAAAAAAAAAAAAAAGCACTAAATGATGTAGAATCACAGATTTTTAGATATGGAATTTTTTTTAAAACTTTTATATCTCCATCACTGAGAACAGCACCTAGCACACAAAAAGGGCTCAAGTATTGTTTTTTGATGCGTTAAGAGATCACAGTGATCATCTAATCCAATCTTTTCATGTGATCGTTGAGTTCCAGAGAGGTTAAGTCACAAAGCATGTTGGCAGCAGATCCAAGACACCTGCCCTGGTTGGGCTTATGGCTCTATTAGCAGCTCTTTTCACTGTATGTACTAACACGAAGAAATACAGTGACTTGTTAAAACCAAAAAATGGTAAAACCTACTCCTTTTCACTTCTTTCCTAATGCCAAGCCAGAAAATCCTCACTCTACTGCAACAGCTTAGCTAAAGCAGACAGAGAACGTTATTGCCTCGAGACGCTGACACTTACCTCCAGGGCACACATCCTTTAACTTTTTTATTGCCCAGGGTGTAGTTACTATGCTCACTGTCAGCCTCTAAACTTTTCCTGTGGGAGTTAAGCTAACAAAGTGACCTCATCTCATCTCCCATCCCATATTCATCCAATAAGCCATCATAATATCCCTATGCATCTCTGTAATTCAGACCTTAAAAGTATAGAAGTGTATCTTAAATTCAAACTAGATTCTCTACCTCATATATACCATTAGAAAATCCTAGGAGCTACACTTTTATCTTGGCATTTTGCCATCTTGTAAGTCTATTTATTAAAAGTTGAGAAACTTGAATTTTCACCTCATCAGCAAACAAACCACTTTAACAACCCAATTTGCCTGTTTACTCAATGGCAGAATAGAATAAAAGAAAAACTTGAAAGTCTCCAAAATGAATTAGCACTCCATAAATCTTTATTGATACCGGTCTTTATAAAAGCAGATCTTTTCTATGTAACCTCCCAATTTAATTCCTCAACTGGTTTTGCCAAGTAAAACCCTAATATTTGGAAGTCAAGCTGCTTTCTTAAAAATAAGCAGATACAGAAATTTACCATTAATATGATCTTGAAGGTCCTGCTAAATTTAAGAACACCACTCACTCTCTAAGAATAAATTGTATAATACATAGCACAAACCTCCATAATCCAGCTTTGTTCAACAATGCAGCCCAGTGAATCTGAAACACTCTAGGAATTTTTGATCTTCAAATTAAGTGCCAGAAGCCATAAATTTGAAGAGTGTCTTATTTCTCATATCCAACCTGCTAACGCACTTCTTTTTTTCTAACTCATTTCTCTATACACCTTAACACATCATGATCATTCACAATGATCAACTCTTCTTTAAATAGGCATTTGTAAAAACACTACTTCTCTTTTTCTAAAAGATTTATTTATTTGACAGAGAGCACGTAAGAGGGGTGGAGCAGAGGGAGAGGGACAAATAGACTCTAAGCGCAGAGCCTGAGGTGGGGCTTTACCTCACGACCCTGAGATCAGGATCTGAGCGGAAATCAAGAGTGAGACGCTTAACTGACTGAGCCACCCAGGCACCCCAACACTGCTTTTCTTAAATACTCACTTTCCTCTTTAAATCTAATTAATACATTATTAAAGCACTTGTGGAAACTTAATTATCTAAAGCTAAGTAATATAAATTTTTAAAGTCTTACTTTGCACCTTACAAACCTCCAACTGGAGTTTAAAAGATTGCTTATCATTGTACCTAATCTGCATTTACTGTTGTTTTTAACAGTTTGACCACAAGGTATTTCTTCCCTGGCTGGACTGGAGGACAACTGAGGTTGAGCCAAACTCATTTTAGTTAGATGAATTACCATATTTCTGGCTGAAGACGCACTAGACATTGAACTTCTATCCAGGGAATGCCTATCCTAATAAAATTTTATTATGTACATGTTTCCATAGTTGCAATACTTTCAAAATAGTACCAAAATTTACATGAATAAAAAGGTTTAAAACAGGAAAAATAAACCTTCATTAGATTTCACAGTGCAGTATTGGTTCTACAGTTAAATAAAAGCAGTTCACTCTCTCCTAAGAAACAAAACAACAGTAAAATAAACAAAAATTAGAATTTATAACTCAATCTGCATATAGCAGTTTCTGCTTGGGTAATTTAAAAGCTGCATTACAGTAATCACTGAACTACAACTTCAGGTATGGAAAGGTTCAACTTTTATATTTTACAGACTAAGCGAACTCAAGAGTAGTAGTTAACGGACTTTCCCTAAGGTACATATTGTATGCTAGCTAAGACTTCTGACTCTCCCCAAGCCCTGCCCAGTGCTATTTCCACTGCCAGATACAATTCACTTTGGATATATTAATTATGTATTATTTTCTTCCCAACATCCAAAATAATACTATTGCCTTAACATCTAATCTATTTATTTTTCCAAAAAATTTTTTCATAAAAAGATTAAAGTATCTTTTCAAGACACTTAATGGAAGACATTTCATGCTACTACACAAAAAACTTAGGACTTTCGGCAAAAGAAATAACACTGATCCATCGGCTCCATCTAAAATATCAGTTACAGTATTCCTGCTTCCAAATTCCACACTGGAATTGGCTTTGAACTGAAACTTTAAGAAAACATGCATTTTTTATTCACATGCCCAAGCTACATTTTGAATATTCCAAATACATAGGCACAAAAATCAGAAGCCATATCTAGCCATAAGGAAACATTTATTTTTTTTTAAAAGATCTTATTTGACAGAGAGAGAGAGACAGCGAGAGAGGCAACACAAGCAGGGGGGAGTGGGAGAGGGAAAAGCAGGCCTCTCGCCAAGCAGGGAGCCGTTGTGGGGCTCGACCCCAGGACTCTGGGATCATGACCTGAGCGAAAGGCAGACGCTTAAGGACTGAGTCACCTAGGCGCCCCCATAAGGAAACATTTATTTAGAGGAAGAAGAAGTTCCTTTTTTCTAATGGGTTGAAACGTATGTGTCCCTGTTTCATATTTGGAAACTCAACACTGGGGACTACTGACCTGAATTTTTTACATAAAAATTCAAACAATAGCTAAAAGGCTTATAATTTGCCTCTTAATACTTTTATTAAACATTCTAAGTAGAATATACGTGTACAATTTCTTAAACTTCAGGTAAAGCTTCCTTTCAAAAAATCACAATTAAAATGTGATAAATGTTTAAAGGTCATCTAAGCCATTAAGGCATCTTAAGTGCACCAAAAAAGGGCAAAAACTTTTGCTTTGCTTTGTTTCCTTAAAGTCTCCATGCAACTGAAGCTGAGTTACTACTACTCGCTGTGGATAAGACGATTTTCACATTCCTTCTGCCTCCAGCTCACATTTCTGATAAGAGCAACAAGAATGCAGGAATGTGTGTTTAATGCAGTTCCGAGTTCAGTTTCTCCTTTCGTGGGGCAAATATGGAATAAAGGGTCAACGAACAGCTGATGTGATTTTCAGATTCGTTTTATTTGGAAAATAAGGGTGGTGTTAACACCTACCAACACTTTTTTTTTTTTAATCGAAGAGCTAAAATCTGTACTGAGTAATAACCATAAAACTGGGTGACAAAGCAGGCACGCCATGCCTTCCAAGAATAAAAATTCTGAAATTAAACCTTCAGAACTAGGGTGTGAGCGCCTGAGCGCAATTTGTCATTCGGTTACGGCTCTGCTCAGGACCCAGACGAAGAGAGACCCCGGCAGAACCCACGCAACCATCCTGTGACCGAGACGGGCGCGCGGATGCTGCGGGCACAGGGGCAGAAGGGGGAGAGAGGGTCGTCACGACGCCGGCCAGCCGCCGGAGGAGTTAAACTAACAAAGAGCTAATCGCGCACCAAAGGCCCCCCCGGAGCGGAAGCAAAGCCGTCCCGCCGCCCCCGCCCGGCTACCCTCCCCAAGTTCGGGGCCGGCAGACAACTCGCACGCGGGGCCTGCAGCCAGGCCGGAGCCGGGTTCGCGGTCGGGATGCGGGAAACAGGTAGGGCAAAAAATAAAAGCCCTAAAGAGAGGAGCCGGCGCTTCCCGACCGGGTCAGCGCAGCAGCAGAGGGAAACTGGGCGCGCGGAAGGCCCCGGGGCCGAGTTCCCGCCGCTGGGCCCTGCTTTCCCGAGAAGCCGCCAGGCACAGGGGACGGGGCGCCGCGCTTTGTTACCGGCTGTGAGAAGCTCCGGCCGCCGCCGCCGCCGCCGCCATCGCCCCCGCCCCGGGGCGTCGCTTCCCGGCGGTTCTCGCCTTCCTCGGCCGAGTAGTCGATCTCCCCCTCCTCGGTCTTGAGGCGCTTGGCCTGGCTCTCGTACTCGCGGTCCTCCTCGTACGTCTCCCTGGGAGAGGATGAGGAGGAGGACATGGCGGCGGCCAGAGGGACCGGCGGGCTAGCGGGTGGGGGTGGCGGCGGGGCGCGGGCCTCGGACGCCGCCGGCCAGTCCCCGCCACTGGCCGAGTCTCTCCAGCGAAGGTCTGTGCTGCCGGGCCGGCCTCGGGGGCCGGGCGCCCAGGAGCTGGGTGGGTGCAGGGAGCGGGCGGAATGAGGGGGGCGCCCCGGGAGGAGGCTCCGGAGCGGCCGCTCCCCTTTATTACGGAGCCAACATTCAGCCTCTCCCTCCTCCTCCGTCTCCGCTCCCAGCCCGGGGGAGCAAATCTAAGGATGGGGACGCGACCGTGGCTTCCGGTCTTCCCTCCTCCCCTAATCCGCTCCCTGCCGCCCAGACCGAGCCTCCGCCCCCGCCTTAGCAGCCGCCGCGCAGGATCGAATCCAGCCGCAGCCCGCGGGAAGCGCCCCTCAGCCTGGGTCCTGCTCCCTATTGGCAGGGGGAAAAGTCGACCAGGCTTCCAATTGGCCGGAAGGACTGTTCGTCAAGAGCCGCCCACGGCTCGGCCTCGCCCCCCTCCCTGCGCCTTGTGAACTCGCCGCTGGCCTGCGAGTCCTGGACGCACAACGTTCGCCGCGCGCTGCCCGGGAGCCGTTGCTGCCCTGCGGCCGTTAGCGCTGTTGGACTCAGCCGAAGGCAGGCGCGGCGTGAACCCCCGCGGGCGGTGAGGCGTGCAGTGGGGCCAGGGCTGCGGGTGTTAACCGCCCTCCCGCTAATTTAAATGCTTTTATTACTTCTCTTCAGAAAAGGCTGAGGAAAACCTCTAAAATCCCTGCAGATAGACCTCGTACAGCCCTTAAAACTACAGAGGCTAAGCGGAGAAAAGGGTTTGGAACCATGAAAGTAGCCTTCTATTTTGTGTGCAAAATCTGATGAAAGTGGGTGCACTGTCTTCCCGCCCCTAACTGGATTTTCAAGAACAGCAGTCAAGATGTACATTTCGCAAGGTGCAAGTCTGAAGAAGACGCTGCACGGGGGTGAATGTCAGTTTAATCAGTTTAATCAGTAAGCACCCATTTATCATCTAGACCCCTCTTTCCTGACTGGTGTGTTTAAGTTCCTGCTCCAGTTAGATGTGTTTTAAATCTTCCATATAATACGTCATCCTTCATCCCAACCCTTTCCTTTCGGGATGATCTCTTTATTTCACATTATCGTTTATTTTTGAAAGATACAAAAGCCTAACAAAATTCTGTTTGTCCTTCGGACCACAACTCACTTCCTCCGTGGAGCCCAGAGGACTCTTCCAAGCTTCTAGCTGCTTTCTCTTTTTCCAGCAGGGCCCTTTATACTTACCTCTTAGGGTGTTCTGTTTTAAAGACTAGAAAGGCTTGAAGGCAAACTGTGCTCTTTTTTCACCTTTGCAAATCCAGTTCCTCTGCAGATCCCTGGCACAAGTTAGGTACTCAGCAATGCTGAAGGGGTGGGCTGAGGTCCTTGGGAAATAAAAGTCCAGTATCTTTCAGGAAAGAAACTAACAAATCTAACACAACCTAACTACCCTCTGTGACTTACCCCTTGGAGGACTGCCTTGGATCAAGATGCCTTACGTGTTTCCATTGTCCTTATCCCTCAGATGCTCCTCTAAATGTGGCTTTTTCCTAACTGTGTATGTGGACCGTTTCCTCCTCCCGCCTCATTCTCCCTCATTTCCAAAGTTATTTCTTCCCAAAAAGCCGTTTTTATTTATTGCTGGCAGTGCTTTAACAACACTATTTTGTACTTTGTAATTTACACTGCCTGTCATTTTGGGGGGAAAAATTGCAAGCTTTTCACAGCACCATAGAGCTTATAATCAAATTTGTGTGCAGCTGCAAGTGTACACTGACAAAATAGAACTAAAAAATTTTTAGGAATTTATTTTTTAAATTAAGATAGAATGGAAGTGGACAAAAGAAATATCCAAGAGGATGGGGCGCCTGGGTGGCTCAGTCAGTCAAGCGCTGCCTTCGGCTCAGGTCATGATCCCAGGCTCACATCAGGCCCCACATCAGGCTCCCTGCTGAGCTGGGAGCCTGCTTCTCCCCTTCCTGCCGTTTCCCCTGCTTGTGCTTGTTCTCTGTCTCTAGCTCTCTCTAGCTCTCTCTGTGTCAAATAAATAAAATCTTAAAAAAAAAAAAAGAAAAATATCCAAGAGGGAGCTACAGTGCCAGCTACATGAGGAAATATTACTGGCACTGGGAAGAATGAGAAGAGCCAGAAGGAAGGCCTTATCCAAACTTTCCAAATATTTTATAGTGATGGTGAAAATATTAAATTCTCAAAGCCTGCCTCCAACTCCTAGATTATACCAGGTTAAAATGCAATTCTCACATTAATCCATAAGGAAACCAAGCCTTGCCAAACATTGTTGCTATACTCAGTGTTTACTAACAGAAGGTAGATAATTTTAAAGATTTTATTTATTTATTTGGCAGAGAGATACAGAGAGAGAACAAGTAGGCAGAGAGGCAGGCAGAGGGAGAGGGAGAAGCGGGCTCCCTGCTCGATCCCAGGACCCTGGGATTATGACCTGAGCCAAAGGCAGCCGCTTAACCGACTGAGCCGCCCAGGCACCCCAGAAGGTAGGTAATTTTGATAAACAGAATTTAAGTTTAAATTCTAAATACGAAGTACCAGCATGAAACTTTGTTCTTTTTTGGAATAGCTCAAACTGTTCAATAAAAAAACTGAAGAAGTAAAACATAGAAAGCATGTTTAAAGGACATAGATCAGTACATTGACCATGGGTTATCTGTGAGCTTGTTGCTGATAAGTTACTCAGTGACAATAAGTCTTTTGATAAGGAAAATGCTAGCTAGCTCTCTACCTCATGAGAAGAGCTAAAGAAGGAGGGCATAAATTATACTCTGCATGATTTAACTTAGATGAGATAAAGAAATTATACACCACCCAGCAGCCAGAAATGCCTAAGAAAGCCAGAAACAGCTCCTAAGTGTCACGACCATCTGGAATTTCTGTTGCACTACATATAGCCTCAGGCCTTTGGCTGATTGTCTGGATGCTCAATTGGATTGGCTGCTCTTGATTAGGCTAAGAAATGGCCATGAACTACCATTGCCACAGCTCCAAGTGGATTCAGGGGCTCTACAAGAGTGGGAGACAGGTCCAGAGCAGCCCTAGGGAAACTGATAGTCAAGGTCCTTTATAATCTAACCCTGAGTTTCCCTTTAGTTTTAAATCTCAGGGCCGGCTCTGTTAATTTATAAGATAGTGTGCTAGGTGATGAAGGGACCAGAAAACTGTAAGAGATGGTCCCTGCCTTCTCAAAGTTTGCAATCAAGTTGAGGAAACAAGGCACATATAATATACACGTAATAATAACAGCCATTCACAGTGTGCCAGGCACTGTGCTAACCGTTGTACGGGTCCTGTCAGCAAATTCTGACAGAAGACCTCTAATAGGTGTTATTGTTACTATGGCCATTGTACAGTTAAAGGAAACAATCCAGGAAGGGTTAAGGGACCTGCACTAGAGACAAAGTAAACCAGAATCAGAATTAGAATCCAAGCTATCTGATTCCAGAGCCAGTACTCTTCATCAAAAAGAATGATTTAATTATTGTTTTATTTTTACTGCCATGAACACAGATCTTAAAGTCACTTATCATGATACCAGTTTATTCCCTAATTTTTACCAGGGCTATGCAGCTGTAATTCTAGAAAGGCGTGAATAGTTTTCACCATTTTCGTTGATACAAGGAAATTTAATTAGCTTCCATAAGAAATTACAAATTAAGCTGTTTTCATGTTCATTTTTAAATTTAATTTCTATAGAAAAGGCTCAGAAATCATGAGAGAAGTATCTCTATTTTGTGATAGATACATAATTTGAAAAACTGGAGATACAAATTATAAACTTTTCATACCCAAACTCAATTTCCAATATTGCGGCTATTTCACTGAATATATAAAACTTTGTTTCCTGCCTCAGTTCTTGCAAAATCAGGTAAATAAAACCCTTATGCACACCACGCCCGTGAGCCACATTTCCAAAGGATTGAAACCATAGAGGTATATTTTAATTAAGACCTGTTTTAACACCAACAAAGTCCATTCGGAGACAAATCAATTAGTTCCTATGAAACTTTGTCAAATCCAGAGTGTATTTGTGATGATACCACTTCTGTGTTTGACAGAGATCCCCAAGAAAGGGCACTGTGGTGCTGTACCCAAGCTAGCCCTTTTAATTTGATCTACATTGGGTTTGTTATGGTGAAAAGAAGCCACTGGTTCCAAGAGGATGCACCCTGTAGGAAGTGCCCTGAGCACTATTCGCTTGCTGTGTAGTCAAGTGTAACCACAGTGGTATTCTTTTTTCAGGTACTTTCATCATGCACATCGGCTTTGGGGCTAGAACTGCCACCATGTTTGGCCTCTTTAAAAAAATAACAATTTGTGATAAATCAGCAAAAATAAAATAGATTTACCTTAGAGGACTAGCTCATCTACCAAATAATGACAGGTAAAATTCAGATTCTTAATATCGGTGATAGCCACTTAGTCTTAGAAATAATACTTAAATTATTTCCACTTTGCTCTAGCTCCTGTGAATTGAGAGTGCTTTAGATATCTTTAAAAATAATTTTAATAAGCAAAAAGAGTAAAATCATAGCATTTCTATCCCCAGGTGAGAGTAAATAGAATTTATCAAAGTAAATTCACCTTACATGTAAAAATATAGTGAAACAAAATTAACAAGTAGTTGCTCACACTTAACAAAACGGTACTAAGTGCTACCAATGATTTCCAATTGTGTAGAACGTAAAATATTTGGGAATGACCAGTGGTACTTAATACCTTTTTGTTGTTAAGTATGAGCTCTCGGTTCTTCTTTTCTTTTTTAATTTGAGAAAAATAAAAATTTCTTGGAAACACCCCACTTCATCCCATCAAGGAAGTTTCCTTGGTAAAAAAAAGTTACTAATTCACCCATTCTTTCCCTATCTTTTATGCTGGGACCACTTTAAAAATTACAAGGAATACTAAGATAACAGATAAACTAGGTTTTTTAGACCTCCATTTTTTTTTTTAACCTTTCCTATCTTTAGCTTTCTTGGCCTGGCAATGCCTTTGCATTCTGAATATGTTAGCAGACATTTGAATCAAAAGGAATGGATTTTTTTTAAGATTTTTTTATTTTATTTATTTATTTGACAGAGAGAGAGAACACAAGCAGAGGGAGTGGGAGAGGGAGAAGCAGGCTCCCTGCTGAGCAGGGAGCCCGATGTGGGGCTCGATCCCAGGACCCTGGGATCATGACCTGAGCCAAAGGCAGACGCTTAAGGACTGAGCCATCCAGGTGTCCCAGAAGGAATGGATTTTTAACAGAATTGTATAATTGTTTCTCTTGATACAATGTACAGTCCCAAACCATTGTGGCACTTTCCCCACCGTTACCCCTATGACCAGAAGATCAATAGACTACCTTTATTTTAAGACAAGGAAAGTGTTTTGCCCATGCATCCTAACCACATGTCAGCTCTTGAGTTTGGCTAGACGTGTGCCATCCAATGCAGTGGCCACTAGTCACGTGTGGCTATCTACATTTAAATTAGTTAAAAATGAAAGAAAATGCAAAATTCTATTTCTGAGTCGCACGAATCGCATTTTAAGTGACCAATAGCCACATGTACAAGCGGCTGCTGCTTTGGACATGCTGGACTGGACTGTAGCCTAGAGAATGGCTGTATCTCATTCATCTTTGTGTCTTCATCACCTACAACATTGTACATAGTAGCCACTGACAAGACATTTGTTGGTCTGAATTAAGCTCCTCTTTCTCGTAGCTCAAGAAAAAGAAGCCCATAAAACGTGTAAGCTTTGCAAGTTATGTCTATGTTTTTGTCTCAAAGATTGATCTGCAATTTGATTTGCTCCTCACCCATACTTGAAATGAGATCATTTAAAAGATGTAATTACATTTTTCAACCAAGCTCATTTTGTACACTGGATGTACCAAAATGTGTATGATTTAAAAAAAAATGTGTATGATTTAAATTTGTCAATCAACCAATTGTATTAAATGAGGCACATCTATTGAAAGATTTCCTATTGTGAATGTTTTTCAAAAGTGAAAATTCCTTTCACAAAGTAGTCATTCTCTGATTTATCTTTAAGAATGCCATTACATGGGGGCGCCTGGGTGGCTCTGTTGTTAAGTGTCTGCCTTCGGCCCAGGTCATGATCCCAGGATCCTGGGATTGAGTCCCGTATCGGGCTCCTTGCTCAGCAGGGAGCCTGCTTCTCCCTCTCCCACTCCCCCTGCTGTGTTCCCTCTCTCGCTTGTGTCTCTCTCTCTCTGTCAAATAAGAAATAAAATCTTAAAAGAAAAGAATGCTATTACATGAACATCAGAATTTGCACTGAATTGAGAATTAGGCAAATAAAAATAGTATTCTTTAAAGGTGCTATCATAAGCATCCAATGTTAAAAGTTTGTAGGATAAATTTACTATTATTACTAATTATAAATAAATAACCAGCACTGCATAGAACTTTACTATATACAAAGCAGTTTCACATACATTGCCTTATATGATTTTCACAGAAACTTTATGAGGGAGACAGGGCAAGTCCTTACTGCAATGTTCAGAAAAACTAATGTTTTTTCTCTAAATTCCCATCTTCTTTCCAGTAGGCCAATGAGCACATAGGAACTATTATTTATGGTGATTAGATTGGAGTTGAAACTTTTAATTTTTCTGCCCTATTTGGATGGAACTACTTTCTTAGGAATATAATTTTTAATTATATATAAATAATAATATATACTATATATAAATACCTGTTCAGAGAAGACCCTCAATAAATATTTGCTAAATAAATCAGTGATTACATGCATCGTCCTGAAAACAGAGCTGACTATATCAGTCAAAGTTCAGTTGCAGAGAACAGAATTCATTCCAGTAAGTTTAAGCCAAAAGTATTAAAATACTTAAAGAATAATTGAGAGTATTAATGGGATGATTCTCTTTCTTTCTCTCTCTCTTCTTTTTTAGGGAAAGTGAGCAAGTTGTGGGGGAGGAGCAGAGGGAGAGAGAAAGAGACTCTTGAGCAGGCTGCACACCCAGCGTGGAGCCCAGTGAGAAGCTTGATCCCACGACCCTGAGATCATGACCTGAGCCGAAATCAAGAGTTGGATGCTTAACTGACTGAGCCGCCCAGGCACCCCCAATTTTGCATCTCTAAAATTTTAGAGCCACCCAGATGATGCTGATGCTGCTGATATGAAAACTACATTTTGAATACCAGCATTTTATTTTTTTTAAGATTTTATTTATTTATTTGAGAGAGAGAGAATGAGAGACAGAGCACAAGAGGGAAGAGGGTCAGAGGGAGAAGCAGACTCCCCACTGAGCAGGGAGCCTGATATGGGACTCGATCCTGGGACTCCAGGATCATGACCTGAGCCGAAGGCAATCGCTCAACCAACTGAGCCACCCAGGCGCCCCTGAATACCAGCATTTTAGATAAGTCTTCTCCAACCAGGCCACCGAATGAATGGAGTGTGCCAAGGCAATGATTACCTTAAACCCTTGGGACAGTTAGGTGAGGCAGGTGCAGGCAGAGCCTCTAGGTCAGTTGGCCCCAGTTCCCATCAGTGTGTCATACAAGTACTAATATTTTCCACCTGCGCTGTGATGTGGGAAGCATTGCACTCTTTGCATAAATATGTCCGTCATTGAGTCTTTGACAAGTATTGGCCAATATGTGTACTCTCTTTTGGAATCTTTTATTAGTAGCAAAAAATTTTTTTAAATGTTAACTATTCTTGCAACAAATGTAGGGAACTAAAGATAGCTTGGGTGCCTGGGTGGCTCAGTTGGTTGACCATCCGACTCTTGATTTTGGCTCAGGCCATGATCTCAGGGTCCAGGGATCAAGCCCAACATCAGGCTCTGCGCTCAGCATTGGAGTCTGCTTGAGATTCCCTCTCTCTCTGCCCCTCTCCCTTCTCACTCTCTCTCTAAAAATAAGTAAATAAATCTTAAAAAAAAAAAGTGAGAAGTAAGATAGTATAATCAACTTACATATCACCAAGTCAACTCTTATATTTAAGATTTACAGTGAGGAAAGAGTAGTGAGGGACCTGGGTGGCTCAGTTGGTTAAGAGTCTGACTCTTGATTTTGGCTCACATGATCTCAGGGTCCTGAGATGGAGCCCTACATCGGGCTCTGAGCTGGGCATGGAGCTTGCTTAAGATTCTCTCTCCTTCTCCCCCTGCTCTGCCTCCACCCCCCATGCACATGTACAGTCTCTCTCGCTCTAAAAAAAAAAGAAAGAAAGGAAAAAGATCTAAGATGGCTTCAGCTCTTCTGCCAATGACATCAAAATGACCATAGGAAGGGAACAGAAAGTCCATCTGCTTGACTGTTTCTATAGTGTGCAATGCTTTTTTGCAGAAAATAAGTGGAAATTTACAAAAACAATATTTAGAATAGTTTCTTCCTGAATACCAATATATACATCTGCAATTTAAACAGATTTTTTTTTTTTTTTTTTTTTTGGTCCTACAGACAGTAAGACAAACTCTGGTCGTTTTAAACTAGGTGAGGCAATAGTTCTACCTAGACAAATTGAGTTCTTGTCACAAGCAGCAACATTTCAACCACTCCTTATGTCCCTTCTCTGCCCCTAACTTCCCATCCTTATCAACCAGCTAGAAGTGGAACACTAAGGATGTATTTGTTGGGTAAGAAAAAGAGAGAATTTTGCAGCCATAGCCTTCCATGGAGAGCAGCCCTATGTGCCCTATGGTGCGGGGTTCTGAATGGTCAGTAGCACCATGGCTATTATATGTCCAGGGAAGGGAGGTAAAGAACTGAGATCACCAAAGATAAATTTCACCCACTTCACAACTTTAAAAGATTAAGTCTGCCCAGTGGGGAAGGACGATTGCCAATCACCTCCAGATTACCAAGCTCCAGCCTTGCAGATTCAGATAAAAGAGAGAAAAGAATGGGTTAAAGAAGATAAATGATCTTGGAGTGGTGGCTGGCTGCGTCAGTAGAGCATGTGACTCGATCTCAGGGTCATGAGTTCAAGCCCCACACTGGGCACGGAGCCTACTTTAAAAAAAAAAAAGACATAATCTAGAAATGAAAAGGAATGAAGCATCAGGCCTGTATTGACTGCTATTTACTTTATCCCTGGTATTTTGAAGGCATCTAGTTATAACATGCCAGACATTACAATTCAATACTGAGACAGATTCAATGATTCACAATCCAGTTGACATCATTGCCACATTGTGAAAGAATTGATTCTTACTGTTTTTTTTTATAAAGATTTTATTTATTTATTTGACAGAGAGAGACACAGCAAGAGAGGGAACACAAGCAGGGGGAGTGGGAGAGGGAAAAGCAGGCTTCCCACGGAGCAGGGAGCCCGACATGGCTCTCGATCCCAGGACCCTGGGATCATGACCTAAGTGGAAGGCAGACGCTTAACGACCGAGCCACTCAGGCGCCCCCTTACTGTTTTTTTTTTTTTTTAAGATTTTATTTATTTGAGAGAGAAAGAGAGAGAGCACTTGAGCAGGAGGAGGGGCAGAGGGAGAGAATCCCAAGCAGACTCTGCACCAAGCCCGGAGCCCGATGCAGCTGGATCCCACAACCCTGAGATCACGACCTGAGCCAAAACAGAGTTGGACACTCAACCAAATGAGCCACCCTGGTGCCCAATTCTTTCTTCTAGACACCCACAGCTATATCACCTCTCTTCTGCATTTTCAGTTGGTCTTACAGCCACCTGACTAAAAACTACATTCCCAGCCCCCCTTGCAGCTAGGTGTGGCCATGTGACAAAGTTCTTGCCAATGGAATAGGAGCAGAAAGGATGGTGGAATTGCTGCATCATTGCTTAGAAAGAAATCGTTTGCCCTCCGTGTTCTCTCTTTCCCTTCCCACATGCGGGAGCACACAGGTGGGACTGAATCAGCTTCCACCGTACAGAACACTATAAAAGAAGGCAGGGCAACAAGGTCCCTCGGTGACTTTTATGGAGCAGAGCCACCTCCCCAGCCCGAGCCACGTACTTCCAGACTGTTACATGAGAAAGGCAAACTTCCATTTTGCTTGTATGCCTTATTTGGGGATCTCTTGGTAATGGCAGTTTCTAATCTATACCTAACATATCTATGTCAGACCCCCAGGGAGGGAAACAGGATTCCTGGAAACCACAGCTTGAAAGAATACATATTCTTTTATACTTTTTCAATTTTGTGCCATATACACATATTCCCTAGTTATTAAAAATTCATCAATCAATTCATTAATTTGTTAGTGCCTTTGTGTCCCAGTTAAATTAAACAAAAACTAGTATTATCTTACAAGAGAGTGTTTTTTTGTCCTGGCTGAGAGAAAGAGGCATGTTGTTTGTCCCTAGATCTTCAATATCTTGGCTTCTACCACCACTTTAGCAGATACTCCTAGAAGAATGTGATAGTGGGAGCAACAATCTAAATCATTAAGTATGGTGATAACTAAGAACGAAATGCCACCTGAGTACTAATGGTTTCATGGGAACACAATACTTTCTGTGCTGTCATCTCTTTCGCTCTCCCCCTTTGCTCATTTGTTTTGTTTCTTAAATACCACATATCAGTGAAATCATACGGTATTTGTCCTTCTTGACTGATTTCACTTAGCATTATACTCCCTAGCTCCATCCACGCCATTACAAATGGCAATAGATAATTTTTACCTTCCCACTATAGTCATATCATCAAAAGAAACTTTATTTAGATGATTGCAAAATCATTTTTTAAGGAGGCCAAATTGATATATGATTCAGATGGGGAAGAAGGACACAATGACCCATTAATAGTGGACATGATTCTCATTCTGCAGAATGCTTCCTGGAGCTAGCCCACATTCAGAATTACCACTGATTTCTGGAGAAACTTTGTACAAGAAAAAAAATGAATTCAGAATTATTTCATCACTGATTCCCATGATTTGAATAAGAACTTAATGTTATGTTTGGCTTCAATGGGAAAGTTACTGAAAATATTTTGGCAATGCCCAATGTTATAAAAAAATGTATTAGGGATTACAGCAGCATCTAACATTTGCAGAATACTTTACAGCATTCCTTCTCTTATATAATGGATGTGAGCACAAGAAATAGAACCTCACTTGTGAACATGTGCTGAGTAATAGGGCAAGTATATAATATAGGACAAAGTGTAGGCTACTCTAACACTGTAAGATTGGGAAAAGAATAACACCATTATCAACATTTATATAGCCATTCTGTTCCTTGCTCCATTAGTACAGATGATTAGAAATGATTTTTTAATGTCTCAGTGAAATTGTTCTGAAAAGCAATCGGTCTGAGAGGCAAGTGATCGGGTGGACTTAAGCCTTGGCGGAGGGGGGATGTGAATGATTGACACACACCTTCTCCTGGTCTGGGGCATATATTTGAATCTGTAAACAAATACAGGGGTGTTTGACGCTTGACTTAGTGAGTTATATTCGGAGACTTGGGGAATTTGGAGGCTGAGAAAGAAAGGAAGAAAAGATTGGGAGCAAGAATCTGGGAGAGCAGAGTGGAAGGTATGGCTTCTCACCACTCCACTTCTACTCCATCCCAACACACTGGGGCCTGTGAACTCATTAGGTCCTTGCAAAAAGAAGCATTAGAATCAGAAGCTGAAACTTTCTCATGATACTTTGTTGGACTAGGCACAGATAGTGCTGTTTTGAGACCTAAGTAAGAAAGGACAGAGTGGATGGGTCGTTGTCTTAATTGCAGGGTGGGTGGAGCAAATCACACCTACCATGTGCCTTGTAGGATGGAGCAGCAGGTCCTAGCAACAGGGTGGGCGCCTCCTTCAACCATATTTTGAGCAAGGAACTTCCACCCCCACAGGAACATGAGCACATTTGTGCCTCAGCACATGTAAGAAACTCATTCACAACTCCCAAATTAATTGGTGAAGGTTTTATGAAGGAGTTACTGAGATCTTTTAGGTAGGCATGTATACATCTGGTTTACCAAAAAAATACCCCATTTATTCCCAATTTTATATTCCGTAAGTATTCCTCACTTTATAAAATGATTTCAGAAAAGTTGACTATAAATAAAACATGAAGTAAATTCTTTTCTAGTGGAGGAAAAATTCCAATAAATTGGATTTAGAACTTTTGATAATGGGGGGAACTGAGATGAATGCTAGGTTGGAGCAGGGTGGGCACTGACAAGCCAATGGGGACGCATCCCCTACTCTGAAATGACTCCTCCACTATTAGCCTCTGCCAGAGTCGCCATGTTCACAACTCCAGATATTTAAGCTGGTATTTGTGGAGCCTAAAAAATGAGACTGTAATAGCATCATTTCTGCTGGTACTATTATCACACCAAATTAAAATTTACTTAAAATTAAGTAAGTAGAACAGGGGCACCTGGCTGGCTCAATCAGTGAAGCATGCAGCTCTTGATCTTGGGGTTGTGAGTTGAAGCCCCGCATTGGATATAAAGATTAATTAAAAAGAATCTTTAAAAAAATTATGCAGAACAAATCAGTTCCATGTTCATTTTCCAAAAGTTTAGAATGTTTTATATCGAATGTTGTAATCCCTCTTAGGGACCATGCTGATTAGCACACAAGGACAAGATTCTAACCCATCAGTGGTAAATGAACCTATAATGGACATCTCTTGTTTTTAACAGTCTGGTTTCTCCCCTTTATATTAGAACTCGTCTTTCCTGTAAGGAACCCAGTCCTGGTGTCTCAGGTGGGGCTGAACTCTCACACGGGCATCATGACAAGTATGCAAGTGACCAGGGCAGGCCAACCAGAGTTCCCTGTTGCCTCACTGTCCTTGCTCATTTCAGAGATGTATGTGTGACCCAGCAGAACATATCAGGATTGCTTTCAGGAGTTTTTGGTTAGAACTATTGGGATAGACTTGTTTGTGTTGGATTTGCTAAGCTGGGAGCTTAGGCATCTGGGACTGGAGAAGCCCAGAATGAAACTGCAAGAGATAAGCAGAGCTAGGAGATAGGGAAACAGGCCTAAAGACATCATTTGAAACACTGGATTCAGTTATGCCTGAAGCCAACTTCATGTTGACTCCCCTTTCTTCTCCTACCATCCACTCCAGAGCAGTGGGCTCAATTACTCCAATCCCAAATCAATTTACCTGGCTCACCAGGAGTAAAAACTCCCACCATTTCCCAGTCCTGGGTTCCTGGAGTTTGCTTCCAGGCAGTGGTGTCAAATGAAACAACTGGCGAGACAATAAGAATATGCAAGCACGTGATTCTTTATCTTCATTAACTTAGGGAGTTAATGAAGTCAGGGAGAAAGACAACGGTTTAGAAGTACCTAGAAGCTCTCTCAAGCCCACAGGATCTAGAGAATCTTTTTTATAAACCGAAATCACTGTCCTCATGATACAACTCTTTTATCTGTGGTCACATCACTTCCAAAATGCCTCTCCAGATAGTCCTCCAAGGTTTAGTTTGTTTACTTTTGGGCATGTGGTCTTTGCCATTATCATAAAGAAAGTGTTCCATCATGAGAACACCTGTGGGGAGGGGCACCTGGCTGGCTCAGTGGATAGAGCATATGACTCTTAATCTCAAGGTTGTGAGTTTGAGCCCCACATTGGGTGTAGAGACTACTTAAAAATAAAATCTTATAAAAAAAAAAAAGGAACACCCATGGGGAAAGAGCCCATCACAACTTTAATGAAGCTTGAACCACCTCAGGTTCAATCCCCACTGTGTTCTTGGCTCCTCTTGCCTTTGTATTCACAAAAACAGACTTTCTGCCGTCCCTGCCCATCTCTCTCCTTGTTCTGTCTCTTTCCAAAACTTGTGGCATACATTCATTTTGCCCTGAATTTACTAATTTAACTTATTTTATCTTTACTAACTAATATGGGTAGCTTTTCTCCCTCCTACGTAACACATTCTCTCTCTGAAGTTCTCTTTGAGACCAAAATTGTCCATTCAGCCCCCTGAACCTCCCAGCTTTCCTGAGCCAATAAATTCTTCATTTCCGTAAGCCTGTTTACGGAGGGTTTCTTTCACCAAAAAGTGACTCTAGCTCCTGCCACAACATGTTGAACCATTAGACCCTTCTCAAGGGTTTTCATTACTATAGCCAGTTATTAGGATGTTTGCTATCATAATTCCTGAGATGAGGGAAAGCATGGTAGCATGACTGCACACCTATGCCTCCTCCCAAACACTAGTAAAATAACAGTAAAAGAATACAGTAAAAAGGTATTAGCCCCCAACAAAAAATTGGAGAGGAAACGGAAACAAAGACTATTCGACAAACTTACAGAAGATGAAAAGTAAATGGAGAAGTCACAACTAACCTAATAAAACAGAGGAAGTTGAAATCCAAGCATCTCAGAGGGGGATTTCCAATGAATAATGAGCTAGAAACTGAGAGTCTCAGGGCTTGGACCCCAAAAGGTAGAAGTGAAGGTGTGACTCCAAAAGTAATGTGACTGGTGAACTATATGTGGAAAATGGTTGGGCATCTAGTCCCCAGTCCCCTTCTCAATTCTAAGGAGCCAGAAAAATACCACTCCACAGGAGAATGGAGGTTCATATTCTGGAAAAATTAACCCAAGAGGCTCTGGACTTGAAGACTAAGCCACATGCAGGGTAAGGACAAGTCATCAAGTTGAAAACCAGAGTATCATGTAAGAAGCTAATACTGACCTATGGGGAGCCTCAGGCACGTCCCTCTCCCGTGCTCAAACCTAATCAACTAGAGATTCTCCTCTGAAGAAACTAGACAGTCCCAGAGGAAAGATCTACAGACCTACAGACTGACATTAGGCAGTTCCCAAATAATAAGGTTGGTTCAGGACTCAGTGATCCTACAGCAAGGCCCTTCAAGCAATAAACCTTGTCAATGCACCCAGACCCCCAAAGAGCTTTTTCATAAGTCAGTCTTAAAAATTAGTGGCCAGCCAAGGAAGCCAGAGATTTGAGAAAAAACCTGCAACATGAAAGAAGTATCCCAAAGCAAACAGAAGAATGGAAGCCAGAAAGTCCTTTACCCTGGAAGGAGTAAAGTCTAGTTACAATCACTGCTTCTGAGGATGTTTGATCAGCAGAGTTAGCACTACCATGCCCACAAAGTGCCATATCACTTGGATTACATTCAATTGCAAGTAACAGAAAACCAGACCACAATTAACTAAATAGCAGTTTTATTCTCACATAACAGGAAGTTGAAGATATTCAGCAATATCCTGCTAGAACTCAAGCTCCAAGTTCACGGATCTTTGCTTTGTTTCTATCAAGAGTGCCTAGAACAGCACCTAGAATATAATAGGGCTCAAAAAATATTTGTTAATTGAATGAATGAATCTCTTCCTCTTTTCTCCTTGCTCCCCTACTCCACCTCTCACCTTTTGCAGAAGAAAACGGTAACATTTCAGGCATGTGAGGGAACTTTTTGCAAAAGGTAGAATCGTCCCCTAGTTCCCATTCTATGCTATCCATTGTCCAGCCAGCAAAAGGTACCATCAATCCTATACAACTACCTGAATGACTAGACTTTTAAGAATTATGCCAAAAAGGGGCGCCTGGGTGGCTCAGTCGTTAAGCATCTGCCTTCAGCTCAGGTCATGATCCCAGGGTCCTGGGATCGAGCCCCACATCAGGCTCCCTGCTCAGCGGGAAGCCTGCTTCTCCCTCTCCCACTCCCCCTGTTTGTGTTCCCTCTCTCGCTGTCTCTGTCAAATAAATAAATAAAATCTTAAAAAAAAAAAAAGAATTATGCCAAAAAATGTGATGAAGAGAGTGTGCACAGCCTTTACTTCTGCCACGATTGCTGGTTGTGTATGAACAGATCCTTAATCACCACTCCCACTAGCAATGCTCCTGTGTTCTTTAGGCTGAAGTTTCAAGGAGAAGGAAGTGGAGTGGTTATAATAGACTGTGGTTAGAAGACCAAATAGGACACAGGTCTGAAGCAGGGCATTTTTAAACAGCCATTTTGATGTAGCCAGGTCCAAATGGTCAGTGTAAATGTAAAATCACTATTTTATTTTATTTATTTTTTTAAAAGAATTTATTTATTTATTTGACAGAGAGAGACAAAGCGAGAGCGGGAACACAAGCAGGGGGAGTGGGAGAGGGAGAAGCAGGCTTCCCGCAGAGCAGGGAGCCCGATGTGGGGCTCGATCCCAGGACTCTGGGATCATGACCTAAGCTAAAGGCTTAGATGCTTAACGACTGAGCCACCCAGGCGCCCCTAAAATCACTATTTTAAAAATGCACCAAGTAATGGATGCAGCAGGCATTCTTGACCATAGCACTATTATTAAGAGAATTATTTTCAAACTTAATGAACTGAGAATAATGGATCCTGTTTGATATATATATCCAGTGTAATATGTACCAGATCAAGATAAAAGATAACATAATCACAAGATCTATAGGAAGTAGAAGTATCTATCCTCTAGTCTAGAATAGTATTTCTAATCATTTTTTTTTAAATCCTTCTCCTCTTTCAGTAAATACAAGAATCTCGTCTCCTGCAGAAATTCATTTCCTATCACCCAAGGAGACTTTGTCAAACTTTACTTTCTTTAGTTACAATATGAAGTTTGTTTAACCAGCCAATCGAAAGTCTCTGAGTCTTAGCTTTTGAGCAGTCTCTTGAATAACTCAGTCACGAGGGCAGATGCTCAGTGACATTCTGAGGCTGGAGGCTCAGTGATGGGAGATGGCAGGGTAAAAGGGGAGAGGGACCTCAGATCCAGGCAGTATCCAGGATCCTTGCTGGCTTCTGCTGTGGAAGGACTCTGCTTTGGTCTTCTCCCTGCATGATGGATCCTGAGTGCAAATGTTCCTTCCTCTCTAGCCATTGTGGTATTGTGCTGCCATTGCTGATGGAGTTGCTGGTTTTGTCCATTTCTTTTGAGTCATAAAATCTCTACGTAGGTGGCTTTTTGTCCCAGCACAGGCATCTATTCGGTGGTGTGCTGCTACATGGTTAACAACTGTCTATTTCCAGCTCACACCCTGTCCTCAGGCCCCTAACTGCACAGGGTACTCCCTAGGGTGCCTCTTCAGGAATGGCGTGTTCCTCTTCGGGAATGGCATGTTCCTCTGGTGATGGCTTCATGAATCCTCTTGAATCTCTGGCTGCTACGGAAGAGGAGAGCTTCTCAAAGATCTCATAGTGTTTTTCTCTGGTCTCTAAGTAAAGATGAGAGTCTGGGGTAGCCACAAGTGGACAGGGACTCAGAGAGTTACATTGAGTAGATTCATGGTGGTGTCCCACACCCACCCCTTGGGCCCTCTTCTCACGCAGGAATGTCATTGGCCAAGGAAGAGAGAAGCTGAGAGAACAGGAAACTTTGCTTCCCCCTTTCTGGTCTCAGTCTCCAGTACCTGCACATCCATCTTGATAGGCCCCATTCACTTTTCAACAAATGTTTACTATTGTCCTTTATGTATAAAATGCACACTATGTATTTCAGGTAATGCAATAGTGAACAAACCATGATCCTCATTTGTTCTCTGAGATTATGATCTAGAACAGGAGATGAGATGTGTATACAAATTACGATTTTTTACTAATTGCTACTTTGTGTCAGAAGTTTTTTGGGGGGGTTATTTTGTTATTTATTTGAGAGAGAGAGAATCCCAAGGAGACTCCGCACTGAGCGCAGTGCCCAATGCAGGGCTCCATCTCATGGCCCTGAGATCATGACCTGAGCCAAAACCAAGAGTCAGACGCTTAACCAACTGTACCACACAGGCGCCCCATCAGAAGAGTTTTTTAAAAAAGATGAGTCAAACTTCTCATGTGGTCCTATCCTTCAAATGCTTTGTAAGCATCTTTCATAGCTCATGCAGCTTGCATTTGGATTAATAATTTATAATTTAAAGAGATATGTCAGTCAGCATTAAAAGATATATAGACTAAACATGGAAACATAAAAATGGTTAATTTGTTATGGTGATGGAATTATGGGTGATTTTCCCTCAATAGTTTTGATTTATATCACCATTACATGATGATGTTTATGAATTTTTTATGCTTTAAGAAAAAAGGCTAAAAATTGTTGTCATCCACAACCAGCTCCAGAGACTGATTCCCAAGTTAGCCTCATTCATCTCTGAATTAATCTCCTGAGGATCTGAGAAATTGATAGGCACAGAACATTGCCGGCTTTACATGGTCAATAGCAACATATTTTTAAACCATTTGAGGATGCTTTATATATCATAACATGAAATACAGTTTTAAAATGATAAGCGTTAAACCTTTAAAAAGTGATGTGCTCAGAAACAAAATTATACAAAAATCAGTTGTGCACCAACAATGAAATATCTGAAAAAGAAATACAGAAAACAGTCCCATTTACAATAGCATCAAAAACAATAAAATACTTAGAAATAAACATAACGAAGGAGGTGAAAGATCTGTACACTGAAAACTATAAGACTTTGATGAAAGAAATTGAGAAGACACAAATAAGTGGAAAGATGTCCTGGGTTAATGGATTGGGATGAATAATATTATTAAAATAAATAGTCATACTATCCAAAACCACCTATAGATCCAGTGCAATCCCTATCAAAATTCCAATGGCATTCGGCATTTGTCACAGAATTTTTTTTTTTAATCCTAATATTTGTATGGAGCCACAAAAGATGTCAAATAGCCAAAGCCATCCTGGGAAAGAACAAAGCTTAGGCATCATGCTGCCTTATTTCAAATTATATTACAAAGCTCTAGTAATCAAAACAATATAGTACAGGCATAAAAATAGACACATAAACCAAAAGAACACAATCAAAAGCCCAGAAAAAAACCATGTATCTATGGCCAACTAATATTTGACAAGGGAGCCAAGAATGCTCACTGGGGAAAGGACAGTCTCTTCAATAAATGGTGTTGGGAAAATTGGATAACTAATCATGAAAAAGAATGAAATTGGATCCCTTACACCACTCACAAAAATTAACTTGAAATGGATTGAAGACTTAAAGGTAAAGCCTGAAACTATAAAACTCTTAGAATATAACATAGGGGAACAGTTCCTGGACAGTGGTCTTGGCAATGATTTTTTGGATATGATACCAAAAGCACAAGCAACAAAAGTAAAAATAAACAAGTGGGACTACATCAAACTAAAAAGCTTCTGCACAGCAAAAGAAACAATCAACAAAATGAAAAGGCAACCTATGGAATGGGAGTAAATATTTGCAAACCATCTATCTAATAAGGGGTTAAAATCCAAAATACATAAAGAACTTCTACAACTCGGGCGCCTGGGTGGCTCAGTTGGTTAAGCGACTGCCTTCGGCTCAGGTCATGATCCTGGAGTCCCGGGATCGAGTCCCGCATCGGGTTCCCTGCTCAGTGGGGAGTCTGCTTCTCCCTCTGACCCTCCCCCCCTCTCATGTGCCCTCTCTCTCTCATTCTCTCTCTCAAATAAATAAATAAAATCTTTAAAAAAAAGAGAACATCTACAACTCAATAGCAAAAATAATAATCAGTTTCAAAAGGGGTACAGGATCTGAATAGACATTTTCCAAAGAACACATACAAATGACAAACAGGTCCATGAAAAGATGCTCAACATCACTAATCAAGGAAATCAAATCAAAACCACAATGCGATATCACTTCACATCTGTTAGAAAGGCTATTTTCAAAAAGACAAGAGTTAAGTGCTAAGGAGAGTTTGGAGAAAAGGAGGGAACCCTTATGCACTGTTGGTAGGAACGCGTATTGGTACAGCCAATATGGAAAAAGAGTTGGAGGGTCCTCAAAAAATTAGATCTAACCATATGATCCAGCAATCCACTTCTGGGTATATATCTGAACGAAATAAAATCACAATCTTAAGAGTCATCTGTACTTCCATGTTCACTGAAGCATTATTAACAATATCCAAGACATGGAAATAACCTAAGTATCTGTGCACAGATGAATGGATAAAGAAAACACACACACACACAATATTATTCAGCCATGAAAAAAGAAATCCTGCCATTTGCCACAACATAGACAAACCTTGAGGGTATTATGCTAAGTGAAGTAAGTCAGCCAGTGAAAGACAGATACTATATGATTTCTCCGATACAGATACATGGAATCTAAAGAAGCCTAACTCCTAAAAAGAGTGGTGATTGCCAGGGAGAGGTGGGGGAAATAGGGAGATGTTCATCAGAGGGTACACACTACCAGTGATAAGATGAATAAATTCTGAGGACCTAATGCACAGCATGGTGCCTATAGTGAACGACACTGTATTATATACTTGAAAGTTGCTAAAACAGGAGATCTTAAGTGTTCTCACCACACACACAAAAAAGGTAACTTTGTGAGGTGATAATGGAGCTGTTGACTAACTTTATTGTGGTAGTGATTTTACAATATATACATGTATCAAATCATCACTGCACACTCTAAACTTATACAATGTTATATTTCAATTACATCTCAATAAGGCTGGGGAGTGGGGGAGAAAAATGATGTGCTTGTAGAACTTTTTTTCAAAACCCATTTTACATTTTTTTGATGGTGGTTGTTAACAGTCCCACATGGACACACTAACTGCCAGTTAACTAGACAGGAAGTTTCCTTAGGGAAACCGTGTCAGCAGCAATACCATCTGCTAATTTACCAATGATCATTATCCCGATTCCCTGTATTTAACAATTAGTAGTCTAAACCAAGGGTCCTCAAATGGGAATTGGGCTCCACTAAAACTAAGAAACATGCGTCTGAGCCTTTGGCAGCCATCAAGCCACTCCTATTAACAACTTCCCTCACAACCTTCACACATCCCCAGCCCCCCAAAAAGGCAAGGAGCCAGCAGCAGCCTCTTCTCTGCTGCAGCCTGGGGGCCTCTCTGGAGAGACACTTGTACCACCTCCTCCCATTTATATCCTCGCCCACTGTTCTCAGCCCCCACTTAGGTCTCTCTGTGACCTGAGACTTTCAGGGAAGTGCTTACTTAGGAGGTAGAGATCTCTGTTAGTGGGTGACAAGCCCAGGAGGGTATCTGAATCTTGGTGGCATGTCATGTTATGGTGGTGTCATATAATCCTTCATGGCTTCACAAAGTGCCCTGTACTCAGTATAGTTCCAGCCTGGCTGGAAAAAAAATCAGTAATAAAAATAGCATCTAACGTATGGAGAATGTACCACATGCCAAGCACTCTGTTAAACACTTTACATTTATTAACTCACATAATCTTTACAGCAATCCTGGCAAATAAAGATTCTTACTATCCCATTTTACCAATGAGAAAAGTGAGGCGAGGAGATTAAAGAACCCTAAAGTTGGGGCGCCTGGGTGGCTCAGTCGTTAAGCGTCTGCCTTCGGCTCAGGTCATGATCCCAGGGTCCTGGGATCGAGCCCCGCATCGGGCTCCCTGCTCAGCGGGGAGTCTGCTTCTCCCCCTTCCTCTCCCACTCCCCCTGCTTGTGTTCCCTCTCTCGCTGTGTCTCTCTGTCAAATAAATAAATAAAATCTTTAAAAAAAAAAAAGAACCCTAAAGTTACACAGCTAGTAAATAATTGTTAGAATCAGGTTTTCTTACATTGTAAGCAATAGAAACCTTCTTGAGCTAAATTCAGCTCCATCCTCCTACACAAAAAGGAGATGTAAGAACAGAAGGGTATTACCAGGAACCCAAGGGTCAGGAACATCAGGCATCAAGATGGACTTGAATCAGGAATTAGAAATCTGTTAGGAATAGTGTGACTGCCCAGAGTTCATGGGAGGGTATATTTGTGGCTAGGAGTTCATCTCTCTCTCTCTCTTCCTTTCGATCCTCCTTCCTCAAGGTCTCTTGCCTCATTCTCTGCCTGTGTTCCTCTGTTTCATTCTTTTCTATGCTCCAGGCATAGGCTCTGCTGCTCCATATGTGCACAGCCAAATATAGTTGCCCCCCCCCACCCCGCCCATAGCTTGCAAGTTTACTTGTTCTAAATCCAAGTGGGAATGACTCTAAATATTAGGAGAGGGAATTTGGTTAATCTTGTTTCCTCCTCTGATCCAATTAAATATGTCCAGTCAGGCCATCACACAATAGAAACATGATTGTAGGGTGTACTCCTGGGGGCGGGTTCTCAGAGAAGGAGGCTTGTGGTCTGGGAAGACTTCCCAAAATGTGTATTCTCCAGTGCTTGAGATCGAATTAGAACTCAGGTCTTTCTGACCCTAGAGGCAGAGTTCTTAACTACCATGTTATTCCGAAAGAAAGAAAGTGAATACCTACGGGATTTCTATATTGCTAAAATCATAGCAAACAATGTTTTATAATGCTTGATTTATTAAACTAGATAAAGATTCATTACAATATTCCATACGCTTTTGTGTATCTAAAACATTTCATCATTTAAAAAGCCAAAGCATCAGGAGCAACAAGAAAACAAAGCATTTGCTGCCCAGGGGCTTCCAGAAGTTCCTTGTCCACAAGGTCAAGGAGCTTGAAGTGCTGTTGATGTGAACACACCTCACTGTGCAGAGATTGCTCACAGTGTCTCCTTCCAGAACTGGAAAGCCATTGTGGAAAGAGCAGCCCAGCTGGCCATCAGAGTCCCCAATCCCAACGCCAGGCTGTGCAGCAAAGAAAAGGAATGGACAGACGGCTTATGTGCACATCATATTTGTGTTAATAAAACCATAAAATTACAAAAAAGAAAAGCAAAAACCAAAAAAAAGCCAAAGCACCATAAAACATTGAGATTTTAGAAAAACACACATTTAAAAAAAAACAGTTTTTTAAATGCATGGTTGAGCTGGCTAGAATATAAAGGAAATCCATGGGGGCCAGAGAAGTTAAGTGGTGAGCGTTTGACCTGAGGCATCTGCTGATCCCTGGTGACCTAATACTTGAGCTTTAATAAACCTCTTGGGTATGAGAGCTGCAGGAGAAAAGCTGGAGTCTTTCACAAGATGGAAGATCAGAACAGAAACCCTCGATGCTAGAATGCTCTAAGGTAATCCACTAAATGTATGATATAAGAAATTCTCATCTGTTTTGGCACTGAGATCTCCCAACCACAAACCACATACTATCACATAAATCCTGGGCATTTATGCTGCCTATACGGCCAGCAACTCCCTAATCTGAAGACTTAGCTAAAGTGGTCCTAGACCACCAGTGCTCCCAAGCATTTAGGAGGTGCCCTCCCCCCGCAAAAAAATCTCTTTGCTGGGACACACTTTAAACCCAGGCTTCAGAGAATTCCCACGAAGTTCCAAGGAACATGACCTCACCCCCATAAGTGAAAGTCGCCAGAAACAACAAACAGCAAAATCTGCCTACCACAAATACAAATGGAAAGACATTTTTTTCATAAATAAGACATCATAAAGACGTCAGTTCTCTCAAGATGACTTACAGATTCAGTGCAATTTTGAATCATAACCCCCTCAGGTTTTTTCCATTGAACGTTACAAGTTTCTTTTGGCATTTAGATGAAAGAGCAGGGTGCCAAGTGTAGCCAAGACACTCCTGACAAACAGATGTGGAGGTTTGTCCTAATGAATATTAAGACCTTTTATAAAAACTCTGTGGTATTAACTCGGAGACAAATAGACCAACAGAACAGACTAGATAACCCAGAAATAGGTTTATATGTGATATATAATAGAACCGGCACTGTGACAGGTTACAGAAGCATGCACACAGTATGAGTGCTTGTATACGAAAGTTGAAAATGGACAAAATCAAGCAATATATTATTTAGGGATACATAAGTCCCTGGTAAAATTATTTTTAAAAGCAAGAAATGAAATGCAAACTTTCACACCCACAGGGCTTGGGGAGAATGGGACTGGAGAATTGCAGCCGTCAAAAGTATTGTTAATGCTCTCCTTAAACTGAGTGGGGAGTACAGACATGTTCAATTTATTCTTAATCTTTAAACTGTACAAATACATTATATATGCTCTTTTGTTTTAATATCTTCATATTTTTAATTTAAAAGGTGACGAGTTTATTTTTAAAATCACTAAATTAAAAAAAACAAGTTGAAAATGCATAAATAATACAGAATTAAAGTATCAATATTGTATAGAACTCATAAATCGATCAGATAAATACTAAGACCATGTTAGAAAATGAAAGAGAAGTCAAGAGTAGACAAATTCAAACAAGAGGAAATATAAACAATAGATAAACATACAGAGTAAAAAAAAGTTTCATCAACCTAGTAGTAAAAAGAAATTAAAATTTCATATTTAAATACTATGTCCCAAATTTTAAAAAAGAAAAAATATATTCATTTGTGGCACTGTACTGCTGATACGCAAGTAAATTAATACAAATTTGTGAAAAGCAAATTATCAATACCTATCACGAGTCCTATAGTGTTGATATCCTTTGGTTAAATAATACCATTTCCAGGAATCTGTTGTATAGAAATTATTCTTATACATCAACACATATTTTTTGTTACAAAGAGGATAATATTTGCTGAATGCTTATGCCATGTGCAAACTATGGTGCTAAACCATATGAAAGAGGGCTGTCGCAGTCCCAATCTCACAAATAAGGAGACTTGAGCTAGGTTACTGCCCAAACTACTCAGCCGGCAGGTAGTACGGCCCAGTCTAAACCCAGGCACTGTGATTCTAGAACCCATATCTTTTTTAAGTTTTTTTTTTTAAGATTTTATTTATTTAGGGACACCTGGTGGCTCAGTCGGTTAAGCGTCTGCCTTCGGCTCAGGTCATGATCCTGGGGTCCTGGGGTGGAGCCCCGCGTCAGGCTCCCTGCTCAGCGGGGGGCCTGCTTCTTTCTCCCTCTGCCGTTCCCCCTGCTTGTGCTCTTTCTCTCAAATAAATAAATAAAATCTTAAAAAAAAAAAGATTTTATTTATTTATTTATTTGATAAAGACAGAGAGAGCACAGATAGGCAGAGCGGCAGGCAGAGGGAGAGGGAGAAGCAGGCTCTCCACTGGAGCAGGGATCCTGACGCGGGGCTCAATCACAGGACCTTTGGGATCATGACCTGAGCCGAAGGTGGCCGCTTAACTGACTGAGCCACCCAGGCTCCCCTAGAATCCATATTTTTAAGTGCCACACTATACTGGAGCGTTGGAGCATTATTTCTAATTGTCAAAAACAAAACAGAACACTTCTTCACAATTCAATAAACAGTGTGAGACAATTCATGGAGAAGAAATGAAAGGAAAAAGAAAAAAGAAACCTAGCAACAACCTTAATGTGCAACAATAGGCAAATAGCACAATAAAGCGTGGTACTATGTTTACGTGCAAGAAGAGAAGGGAGATCACTCTCGTTTCAGAGAAATCTTAGTACATGGGAGAATAGGCATCTTAGAATTGAAGAAATGTGGCATCGTGTTTCACTGCAAATGTATTACTGTTAAAATTAAACTAAAAATGAAAGTCCTACTTATGGTAAATCAACTGCATCATCTTAGTAAGCAAAAGGAGAGCAATTCTGCATTTCTATTTTAATTTAGTGTGAGTAGATAATACATTCATATTGTCCAAATATCAAACAAGTCTAAAAATATACACAGTAGAAAGTCTCAGTCCCACTCTGTCCCAAATGCAGTTGGTTCCCAACCGTAACCCCAACACAGCTCATCAATACTAATAGTGTCTTGTTTAGCCTTCCAGGGGATTGTTCCTGGTCAAAGAGGACAACTTTTGTCCTCTTCTTTTTTTACACGCATAATAAAATACTAGATGCATTTTCCAGCAACTTTTTTTCATTTAGTCTATCTTGAAGATCTTTCTGAGTCAATACAAAAAGCACTTACTCATTCTTTTTAATAGCTGTATAGTATTCCAAAGTAGCTGTACCATAAATTATTTAACAACACCTATATTAATTGACATTTGTGTTGCTTCCAATTTTTGGCTATTATAAAAAAATGCTGCAATGAATACTATTTCTTAGATACTATTTCTAGAAGTCATTGTTGAAAGTGGGTCCATATGTATATCCATTTATACTTTTGATGGATCCTACCAATTCCTAATGCACTAAAACTTTATACCATTAGGTCTTCCTACCCAAGAACATGTTCTGCTTTTCCATTTGTCCCAGCCTTCTTTTGTGGAGGACAACACATTTTGGACCCACTAGGGTTTTTTTTAAGATTGTATTTATTTATTTGAGAGAGAGCAAGAAAGGGAGAGAGAACACAGAGGGAGAGGGAGAGGGAGAAGCAGACTCCCCGCTGAGCAGAAAGCCCAATGAGGGACTCGATCCCAGGACCCTGGGATCATGACCTGAGCCGAAGGCAGACACTCAACCGACTGAGCCACCCAGGCGCCCCAGAACCCACTACTTTTCAAAAAGCAATGCATAGACATAAAACTGTATATATCAATGATCTCAGTTATGCAAAAAAAAGGGGGGGGGAGGGGGTAAAAGGAAATAGTTCATTATATTAACATTAATCTATCAGGGCAGGTGGGATTATGAGTTACATGCGTTTCCTCTAGTTTTTTTTTTTTATCCTTTTCTGCATTTTTCAATTTCTTGCTTTATTTTGTTTTGCTACAATGAGCATGATTAGTTTTTAAATAAGGGCTTTTTAATTAAATGTCATCTGGCCCAGTCTTTTGCCTTCAGTCTGCCAAGAAGAGACAACTAAAGCAAAAAGTTTAAATGACAGGCCTGGGGTCACATTAAACTATTCATCTTGGTTGGAGGACAGTTCAAGGTTCCTGCCTCCCAGCATGGGGCTTTTTTAGTTCCCCACTTCTCATACTTCTCTGCATTATTTGGCAACAGTGGAAGTTTTGGTTACTTTGTGGAATTTGGGAAAGTGGGGATCCATAAATTTCATTCTGTTTTGATGTGGTGTTTTCAAGCTTGATTTAGTGCTGATTTGCTTTTTTAAAGGATTTTATTTACTTATTTATTTATTTGTCAGGGAGAACACAAGCAGGGGGAGTAGGAGAGGGAAAAGCAGGCTCCCCGCTGAGCAAGGAGCCTGATGTGGGTCTCGATCCCAGGACCCTGGGATCATGACCTGAGCTAAAGGCAGATGCTTAACAGACTGAGCCACTCAGGTGTCCCTAATGCTGAGTTTTGATACAGCTCTAGGCTGTGTTTGTTTTAAGATTTATTTATTTATTTTTGAGAGAGAGAAAGAACGAGAGAGCGGGGGGTGGGGGGACAGAGGAAGAGGGAGGGAAAGAATCTCAAGCAGACTCCCTGCTGAGCACAGACTCACACAGGGCTCTATCTCACAACCCTGAGACCATGACCTGAGCCTAAATCAAGAGTTGGCCGCTTAACAGACTGAGCCACCCAGGTGCCCCTAATCTGCGTTTTGAAAATGAGGTCACCATACCCCTGTGACAAATGTCTCCTGAGAACCCCAGGTATCCTCACCACTTTCCTGAAGACAAAGCTAAATGCAGTTCAATTTGGCTAACTCTCGCTCAAGCACCATGTCTTTGCTTCCCAAATGTCCACCTGGCTCTTCACAAGTAAGGTCTACCTGCACTATAAAAAAAAAAATCTGGCCCAATTTTATGACCAATAACCCCGAGGCAATAAACACAATGGAAATTGTACGTTCCAGGAAAGACATCATTTGATAGAAAAGGTGATGCATTGTAGAGGATAGGAAGCAGGTGGAACCAGGCATATGTGGATTTTCTAGAAGCCTGAAAAGAAAGCACAAGTCTGCAGTTATACATAGAAAAATTTTTTTTCCTTTTTATTTTTATTTTATTTTATTTTTTGCTCTACACCCAACATGGGGCTGGAACTCACCACCCCAAGATCAAGAGTCATATGTATGCTCCACCGACTGAGCCAGCCAGGTGCCCCTATTTTTTTTTTCATTTTCTTTTTTCTTTTAAGTAAGCACTGCACCCAACATGGAAGGAAAAAAAATATTTTATTCGAAAACTCAGATTAGCCAATAACTTTTCAAAGTAATAGGATTTAGCATTATTTGGCCGGGGGGAAAAAAAGCAAGATAAATCCATGAAAAATTGGCCCCAAGAGTTAGGTACTTTGAGATGAAACTGTAAGGTGTCCAGATGAAGCAAATTCTCTTTTTGTTCTTACAGCATCTTATATCAAGGGATAAGTTCATGAAAGACCAACCAAGAAGCAGCTATGTCCTTGCTCTGACTTTGACCTTTCTCAGAGAAGAATGTGGTTTTGCTAAAATAAGAAAAGAATCTATTAAGGTCATGCTGTACTTGATTGTTATCTTACAAAATTTGGCAGAAATTCTGCCCTAAACCTATCAGCTGTGCTGACGATCCCATAGAATTTGTTTAAACTGGTGCCACTTTTGCTAGTGCAGAATCTTGTCTTAGGAAACTTGACAGTCTTGGGAAACCACAGTTTAGAGATGTATAATTTGATTTTCTATGGGACAATTTAAAAAAGAATTTCTGAAGGGAAAAATTCTAATATAGAGACTCATTGAAGGAAAAATTTACTGAAAATTTCCTTTAGGGGATATTTGCTCTGTGGTATAAAAGACTTTCCCCTCTTTGGTCAATTCTTATAATAATTTTTTTTATTGAACAAAGCCCTTTGAACTTCATATTTGAGGAAGGAAAGTAGGAAGGAAAGGAAGGAAGACAGGCCTTAAAATTCTGGGGGAAATAAAGGGGTACTCAGTTACCTTAGGGGCTCATCCTGGACAAAATTACAAGCAAGTTTCCTCCCCGGCTAGCATACCTCCCAGTACCCCTTCCCACTTAGCTGTTTGTCGTATTACTTCAAACTCTTGTTTCCTGGCCAGATATCATCTTATAAACAAATCCTCATTAAGATGGTTTACCTTTCCAGGGGCACCTGGGTGGCTCATTCGGTTAGGCATCTGCCTTGGGCTCAGATCATGATCCCGGGATCCTGGGATAGAGTCCCATGCCAGGCTCTCTGCTCAGCGGGGAGCCTGCTTCTCCCTCTCCCTCTGTCTGCCACTCCCCCTGCTTGTGCTCTCTCTCTCTCTCTCTGTCAAATAAATAAAATCTTTACCAAAAAAAGATGATTTACTTTTCCAAGGAATACTCACATTTCAAAAAGATTTCTAAAGACCAAAAGCCACCTAACTGACACTGGTGCTTTAGAACTTAGAAGAGGCTGGTGGGGAACATAGAAGGGGCCCGATCGGTACTCCTGATTATAGTACACAGGTTGGTCACACATGCCACTTGCTGAAGGTTAGTGCCAGTCCACCAAATGCCAGAAAAACAGAATCTTGATTCTTTCTAGGTTCAAAGTAAGAAGGAAAAGATTTAAACTGATAGCTGGTACATTTTATTTTTTGAATATTTTTGAAGCAAAAAAATCAAGCTATGGCTCCAAATCATATTTTGTCCATTTCATTTAATGCATTCAAAATATATTTAACTATTAGACAAAGGAGATTCACAAAATATTCATAGAAAAATAATAAATGAAGATATCTACCACGCTTAATGTGTACCTCAGTATGAGAAATAATTAATCCTTCCAATTATAAATTTTCTTTTTCTGTTACTTGTCAGCTCACTGAATTCTCCTGGATCAAGAACAATGAGAACTCCTACCCACGATAGCAGATTGTTTGTTAGATTTTCATTCTCCTAACTTAAAAAGATGTTGGGCATTTTAGATTCATAAATTATACAGGATAAAAACGTGTAAATGAAGAACATTGAGACAAATGAAAATAAAGTCATGATGTAGTTAATACCCAAAAGACATGCCATGAGGATCCTTCCTATTCATACAGGTGGACTGTATTTTTGGTTTTGAGCTTCCTTCCAGCAGCCAAGCAAGAGAAAAATCTAGATCAGTTATTAAATCAGAAGCCAAGTTGGAGTTCTATTCGTGGAGCCGAAGTAAACAGGGCCCAGATGTTGTTAGATCCAGCATCATGCATTTATTTGAGCTCCTCCATGAATCTGGTACCAAGGACCAAGATGCAGAATTGTAGTAGGGAAAAGACAAGCTACATTTAGGAAAAGAGCAAACTCCTCACCAAATCTGGTGGCTCCAGGGGATTCACAGATCAACTGCAGGCAGGGCCAGCCTCGGGGGGTTATAGTTGCCACCTGGCTCATCCCCATCCAGCAGAAACAAAACAAAACAAAACAAAAAAAAAACAAATGGCCTAGGGTCCCCTGGGTGGCTCAGTTGGTGGAGCATCTGACTCTTGATTTCAGCTCAGGTCATGATCTCAGGGTTGTGAGATGGAGCCCCATGTTGGACTCCACGCTGGGTGTGGAGCCTGCTTAAGATTCTCTCTCTCTCTCTGCCCCACCCCACCCAACCCCCCACCCTTGCTCATGCATGCATGCTCTCGCTCTCCCTAAAAGTCCTAGAGCAACCACCAAGAATTCCATACCAAAAAAGAAAGAGAGAGAAGGAAGGAAGAAGGAAGGAAGGAAGGAAGGAAGGAAGGAAGGAAGGAAGGAAGGAAGGAAGGAAGGAAGGAAGGAAGGAAGGAAGAAAAAGAAAAAAGCATTCATGACACAAAATGAAGAAATGGCAGAAAGTGAAAATGAAGTTAAGGATTCACTTCAAATGTATGGTTGGTCATTGGAGGAGGGTACCTCAAATGAATTGGGGAAGATTTTATTGAATACATAGAAATACACATAAAGGCTAAAAGCAAATATGCCAACATGCTAACAGCTCTCAATTCTGGGAGGTGAGAAAATTTGTATTTTATACTTACCTGTATTTTTTAATTCTTTAAAATTTAAAAAATAAAAATAGAGATGATAGCAGAAGGGGGTACATTGGTAAAAGATTCCTGGAGAAGATGAGTTTTGAGGCAAATATAAAAAACAGACTTTGGATGGCCTCGGGGGAGAGTTGCCAGAGTGAAAGACTGAGGAGCTTTCTGTTTTGAAACAGACCCTGTTTTCACGACTGCTAATTAGGGATATAAAGATTACCTATGTGAAACACCTAGATGCCAATACAGTCACACAGAACTGAAAGTTACATCACTTGTTACTAATAACAGAGAAAGTAAAAAGAAATTATTTCAGGATGAATAATTCAGAGTTTTTCACATGACTCAACCTCCAATACACCTCCATTTCTTTATCTTCCTCACTCATCCTCACCCATACCTATACCATTACCATGTCTTTGATTCCTTTGGAATGCTCTAGAAATAAGGGAGGGAGGGAGGGAGGAGAGAGGAAGATAAGGAAGGAATGGACAAGGAAACAGAGGGAGACAGGGAGAGGAGAGAGAAGAGAGCTCAGTGTATGTGCAGATAACTCACTAATGGGCAAGATTATCATGCATCCTAGAAAAGAAAGAAAAACAAATAAGTCCACAATAGATGTTCCACAATATCATCTTAGGAAAATAAGAAGTCTTAGATTTTGAGGGACAAAAACAAAGGTTGCCCTAGAAGGATACATGGCAAGTCTCTCACCCTGTGATTAAAATACACCTGAACATTTTGGGCTCTGTTGGGTTGGCTATTTTTATGAGTATGTGGTTACAACAAAAATCCTCCACCTCATGTTTCTCAATCCTGTTTATATCAACTCAAGTTCTTGATGTCATTTGTGTGTTAGAGTCCTTTTCTTTTTAAAAAAAATTGTTTAAAAGATTTTATTTATTTATTTGAGAAGGAGAGAGCGAGAATGTGTAAGAAAGAATGAGTGGGGGGGCAGGGGCAGAGGCAGAGGGAGAAGCCGACTCCCCGCGGAGCAGGGAGCCTGATGCGGGGCTCGATCCCAGGACCCTGGGATCATGACCTGAGCTGAAGCAGACGCTTAACCAACTGAGCCACCCAGGTGCCCCAAGTCCTTTTCTTTTTAAGGATAGTTCATTATCTTGGTATCTTCGGGTGCCGTGTATCAATTAACAGGATAAGCCACAGGACACCTGGCAATAGATGCTGTTAGCACAGCTGCAGAACTCATCTCTGCTATAAAACTGCATTTAAATTTTGTTTTTTAGAGTTTGAATGAAGTATGATTCCATTATGATGCTATTGAGCACATTTATAATGTGAGCATTCACAAATACTCCCTCTGTGGTAAAATGGCTCAACTGCCCTTCTTTTCCCCGAAGTGTTGAAGACCAGGATCTGTTGCCTGGTTTAAAGCAACTATAATGTGAGGTCAGAGTCAGATACTTTAAGTCCTGCAGAACAAAAAGCAGAACACCATATTGACAATTTTCTTTGAGGAAAAAAAATGCATATATTTTCACTCTAATTACTGTATCCTAATCCTTAATGAGGTATGTCTTTTCCAGAGAAAATCTAAAAAGAAAGTCTGAAGCAGATAAAATGTTTAAATGAAAGGAGAAAGTGAGAACATTCAAATCACTCTGAAATAATGATAAATTATAACAGCTTTCAACAATTACTTAGTTCTTATGAAAAGTATTTACCATGGCAACCACTGCATCAAATTGCTCTTAAATAGGTCCTGAGCCATACACAAAAAAAAAAGAAAGAAAGAAAGAAAGAAAGAAAGAAAAAGGAAAAAAAGGAAGCAAGAGAAAATTTGTCTCCTAGACCCACATTTGCTCAGTTTATAGCAAGGAGGTAGCCTGCTATAATACATGATAACACAAACATAATACATGTGCATCTTTGTTATACAACACCTCACATATCTCATACATGTGCTCATGAGGCCAAATCACTTTAATGAACTTGATCTCCTTCCAGAAGTTTCAGAAAGGACTCCCGGACTATTTAAATGTGAAATAAGAGGTCTTCAGCAATCGATGTGGAGGGGTCCCTCCTCTCATGGAATTACTGAAATAGTGTTAAATTCTTAGGGTCCCTTCCATATCACAAGGCTCCTTCCACGCTTTGATTTCATATTATAAATGAAAATATACAGGAGTTTTAAGGAAATAATCTAATATGGAGACAAAGATATCAGAACAAAGATAGACACACAGTGCAGCACTGTAATAATCAAGAAATTAGAGCATGTTCTTAGTCTTTTATTCTTATTAGGGCAACATTATTAGGGCAACTCTGGAGCCAGACTGCCTTGTTTTAAATCCAGTCTATGTGACTTCTTTCTTTTTTTATAAAGATTTTATTTATTTATTTGAGAGAGAGAGCTCACCAGGGAGGGGAAGGGCAGAGGGAGAGGGAGAAGCAGACTCCCTGCTGAGCGGGGAGCCAGACATGGGGCTCGATCCCAGGACCCTGAGATTATGACCCGAGCCAACGGACGACGCTCAACTGACTGAGCCACCCAGGCACCCCAGTGTGACCTCTTTTTCTCTCAGTTTCTCATCTGTAAAATTGGGATGACCATAATCCCTATGTATAGGATTATTGTAAGGTTTATTCAAGTCAATACAGGCACAATGTATAGCAACTGCAATGTGAGTGTTTGCTATTATTGTCATCTTCATTATTAGTAAGCACATACTATGTGCCTGGCCACAGGATCCTTTATACACATAGGCTCATTTCATCATTGCAGGAAACTTACATGATAAATATTATTAGTCTCATTTTGCAAATAAAAAGTCAGAAAAATGACATAATCTGCCAAAATCACCCAAGAAGTAAATGCTGCATAACTAATTATATAAATAATTAAGGACTCTGGGCCAGTTTTTGCCACATTCAGGGTGGAATTGTTGTGAAGAAATATCTGACTTTAAAATATAGGCTACGTGGTTTACAAAAAAAATCACTTTGGTAGAGGACTAGAGAGTAGTTACTGGCCAGAGCATCTGATACTGAAGTACAACCCAAGACCACTGGGGGTGCTCACTGGGAGAGACACATGATATTAACAAAGATATTACAGGCAAAGAAAACATGGAATGTTGTCTTTCTTTATAAACCATATAAAGAATGTTATTTCTTTAGAAACCATACCCAAATCATAAATCACAGGGTCAGGCGCTGCAAATTGCCCCATTACTGTGCAGAACCACAACCTAGCTGCTTCTCAGATGCACGGCTCGGCACAGGATGCTCCAGGAAGCCAATAATCATTTATGTGACAACCATTGACTTTCTAGAAGAGGGTCAGCAAACTATGACTCAGGGCCAAATCTGGCCCACTGCCTATTTTTGCAAGTAAAGTTTTATTGGAAAACAGCCACACCTATGTGTTCATCTATTCTCTGTGGCTGTTTTCGGACTACAACAGCAGAGATGAGTAGTTGTGAGGAACACCCTAAGGCCCAGCAAACATGAAATATTTACCATCCGGCCTATTACAGAAAACATTTCCCAACCCCGGCTCTAAAGCAATGCTGGAAAGGCCAGCCTGTCTATCTATCTATGTTTAAAAGAGGAGAATAATCTGAATTAGAAAGAATTTGATGATTAGGTAGATGATGTTCCTATTTTGTAAAGAACAGTTCTCATGCCCAAGGCTTTTGTAACTATGACACTCACATGTGTTTTATAAGGAAAGAGCTGGGGTGGAAACCATGAGCTCTGTCTTGAATAGGATAAGCCTACAGTGGCAGTGGCCCCTCCAAGCTTCTAGTTGGAATACTTATTAGGCAGATGAAGATAGAAGTCTAATGCCTGGGAGACAGGACAAGACTGGAGGTGTCAATTTGGAAGTCATCAGTCCAAAGGTGTTCTTTTGAGTTCATAAAGATTTAGAAAGCATGTGAAAAAAATATGACCCAGCATGTCACTACCACTTCAGGTACAAATATTAGAGAAGCCCTCACAAGATGATATTTGTGTACACAAATGCACACAGCAAGATTGTTTTGCTGTGGTTGTGAAAATTTGAAAACAAACTCAATTTCCATCAACAGAACAGGGATAAATGAATTGAACATACAATTCATGCTAAACTGCATAGCAGTAGCGAAACAGAATAACTTGAATTACATGTAACAACATGAACTAATCTCACGAATATAAAGTTGAGTAAAAAGTCCGGTTGAAGACTACTTAAAATATATAGCACGAACTGAGGTACACCAAATATACACTTTGGCAGAGGGCCAATAGGTTAAAAATCAATATTTAGTTGAAGACAAAGATAAATGTCAACATCTAAGAATGGCTTCTGGGGCACAAGAATGAATCTTAAATTATTGTTATTTTATTAATTGTAGTAGCAATTACATCCTAGTACATAAACAATCATTTCTTTAGCATGGTCAGGTACTATTTTGTTCCTGCAGACACTGTTCTACTACAAGTGATGTTAAATAGACACATTTTCACCTGAGCTCAGAACAGCAAAGCTATTCTGAGATCATCTAATTTTTCTCTAATACTTTTTCTTCATATATTTTATATTTGTTATGATGCCTGAATCAAAAATGATTTATTATAAATATTGTGCATGATTTTGGAGTTTTCCCTCTTGGTGAAATTTTGAGATGGCAAAATTGACATCCTAAATGTATCCTCATAAAAAAAATTATTCCCAGTGACACTTTTTCTTAACCAATTCATGATCTAAATGGAATTTTAAGGGGCGCCTGGGTGGCTCAGTTGGTTAAGCGTCTGCTTCAGCTCAGGTCATGATCCTGGGGTCTCAGGTCATGATCCCAGGGTCCTGGGATCAAGCCCTGAATCGGGCTCCCTGCTCAGCGGGAAGCCTGCTTCTCCCTCTCCCTCTGCAGCTCCTCCTGCTTGTGCTCGCTCTCGCTAGCTCACTCTCTCTAGCTCACTCTCTCTTAAATAAATAAATAAATATCTTTAAAAAAATTTTTTTTTCAATGGAATTTTAAAACTAAAAATTAGGGGCACCTGGGTGGCTCAGTCGGTTAAGCATCCAACTCCTGATTTTGGGTCAGGTCATGCTCTCAGTCAGGGTTGTGGGATTGAGCCCTGCATTGAGCTCCATGCTGGGCATGGAGCCTGCTTGGGATTCTCTCTCTTCCCCTCCTTCCTCCCTTCCCACACTCAAAAAAAAAAAAAAAAAAAAACCTAAAAATTAGAGTTCTTCTTTATTCTTTTTTTAAAGCATTTATTTATTTATTTGTTTGAGAGGGAGAGAACAAGCGGGGGCAGGGACAGAGGGGGAGGGGGAAGGACAAGCAGACACCATGCTAAGCGTGGAGCCCAACACAGGGCTTGATCCCAGGACCCTGCGATGATAACCTGAGCCAAAACCAAGAGTTGGTTGCCCAACTGAGTGAGCCACCCAGGCTCCCCAAAATTATTTTATTTAATGTTTTAGATTCTAGTATATAAAAAGTTGGACAATTATTAAAATTAGGATATAACTTAATCTCTATTATTCCAACTTGTATTTTTATTTTTATAAGGATTTCCCTTTATTGACATGATAAAAATCTATTTTTCTTCCTAAAACTGTCTAGCAAATGTACTGAATATTTGCATTATTTCCCTATTTAGCTGTTGAAAGGTTCTCTCTTTTTTACAGCTTTGACAATCGTCAATTATTGCAGCATATTCTTCTTGCAATAATAAATACATACTTTTACTTCAACAACTGGTAGAATTTCAACATACAAAAATATACAGAGGTTTTTCACTCCAAGTTATATCTAAGTGTTAACCTATATTTGAAATGAATTTTTAGATATTAACAATAAATCCAAATAACATCTTGTTTGAGTAACTTAGAGGACAGTACCGATTAGCTCTAATGTTGCCTATGAGATCACATGACCTGTGATCACGCCTTGAGCCCTGAACTGAGCACCAAAAATGATCCTTCAGTAGGTATTCAGCTATTTGGACTTCCCAAAGCCAAAACTGACGCTGGAATTGTAGTGCCTCCTTCATCTTGAAAAGCTTAAAATATACGGGGGGCGCCTGGGTGGCTCTGCCTTTGTCTCAGGTTCTGATCCCAGAGTCCCAGGATTGAGCCCCATGTTGGGGCTCCCTGCTCAGCGGGGAGTCTGCTTCTCCCTCTCCCGGCTCTGCCCCTCCCCCGGCTCCTTCTCTCTCTCTCTCTCAGATAAATAAATAAAATCTTTAAAAAAATAAAATAAAATATGCAGACAAACCTGATTTTGTTTAGGGTATTAAGAAATAAAATTCAACTGAGTAGGCTTTATAAAGATCTTACTGACTTTATTTAATGATTCATGAATTGGGCAGCATCCAATTTAGCAGATAGAAGGTAACTCTGAGGAGCCGTACAGAATAAAGGATTTTATAGGCAGAAGGGAGGGGGGAACAAGGAGGTTGTACTAGGCAAATAGGCGGACTGGTTATTGCAAGGTTACTTTTCTTTAGGGGATGGTAGGGATCTATCGGGCAGATTACCTAATAGCGCTGATCAGGTGATGGGTTTAAGATACCATTCCTGGGAGAGCCAAAACTGTCATGGTCTCAATTTGGTAATGTGGAGCTTAGCACAAAGGTCCTTTTGTCTTGCTTTAAACGAATATTACATGGACATGTGTCACAATGATAAAGGCATATCCGAGAGTGAAAACCCAAGTCAGGCACAAATTCGGCTCTTCTGTGGGGAAAGATGGGGAAATGCGCTTAGGAAAAGATACACAGAAGGGCCAATTTTATTTGTAACATTTTATTTCTTAAGCAAAGATTTGAAACTTCAGTACTTATTATATTACTCTCTACCTCTTTTCACATGCCTCAAAAATTTAATAACAAAAGAATAAGAAAAAATAGCAGCAAATAAAAAACTGTGCTTATTAAGAATGCCCATGCAGTTCTGGAAACCGGAAATATTTTTCATTTACGAACTTTTTAAATTGGAAAAAAAAATCTAAAATAGGGATTTATCTTTTCTTCACACATAGTATTATTGGTTTTTAAAGTACCCACTCAGCAGTTGATGCATTTATTTTTTTTTAAGATTTTATTTATTTATTTGACAGCGAGAGACACAGCGAGAGCAGGAACACAAGCAGGGGGAGTGGGAGAGGGAGAAGCAGGCTTCCCGCTGAGCAGGGAGCCCGATGTGGGGCTCGATCCTAGGAGCCCGGGATCATGACCTGAGCCGAAGGCAGACGCTTAATGACTGAGCACCAGGCGCCCCAGTTGATGCATTTAAATCTCAGTAAACAAGATAAAAATAAGCATAAAGTTAACGTAGCCCTATACCATTTTTAATGGACATCTTTCTGCCATAGTGATAGTAATTAAAGGAAAAAGAAAAAAAATAGCTCATAGGAAAATAAACTCGGTAGTCTGACTGGGTTTGAAACCAACTGAACAACATTCAAATCTGCGGTCTTCAGGGGGTAAGAGCTCTACTTTAAGTGGTACATAACCCCAGCTCAAAAAGCTGGCTCATGGAAACGTTCCCCCCCAACTTCTGTTTGGGCACAGTTTTTCTATTTTCAGTATTACCTGGCAAATGTTCTGGTTTTCTTCACTGATCCCCAAACCTTTGATCAGAAAGCGGTGGCCCTGGATGCTCCTTGGTGATGGTAGTTTGCCCGCGCTAATTACCTGCCTCATTTCCTGTTTTCTCTCTCATCTAGATACAACAGGTACCCCGCGGAGCAGGATATGACAGTTAGAGGGAATGCTGCAAACAAGAATGAAAGCAATTACTCTGAGTCTTTGGTGCATTTGCTCCTTTTCATTTCAGAAGCTAAGTGATAGTATCTCTTGCATGTAAAGTGGGACAGGCTACACCCATTTAAGGAGAGAAAAGGCACCTGCCTCCAGTTATCACTACCAATTAGCAGCTTGTTTGGCTTCCTCAGGCCTTGCGGGGGAAGGGGGTGGTGTTTTGTTTTGTTGTTGTTTTTTTTTAAGATTTTATTTATTTATTTGAGAGAGAGAGAATGAGAGATAGCATGAGAGGGGGGAGGGTCAGAGGGAGAAGCAGACTCCCTGCTGAGCAGGGAGCCCGATGCCCGGGACTCCAGGATCATGACCTGAGCCGAAGGCAGTCGCTCAACCATCTGAGCCACCCAGGCGCCCTGTTTTGTTTTGTTTTAATGAAAGCCTTCCTTCTAGGGAGTTTTTGAATTCAAATTCTGACTCTGTAACTTTGTATCTACTTTGTCTAAGTCTCACTTGCTTTAAGAAAGGTTGGAATAGACAACAGACAAGATTTAGCAAACAGCATGATTCTTTTGGACCAAATGAGGAAAGGGATGAGGGGCTTAGAAATTCTTTCACTGAGTGAGATAATGAATCATTTCCTTCACAAAAAAAACTCTACCAGGGCAGATGAATTGCCTTTCGTGATACATTTAAATCTAAGTCCCTGCCCTGAAACTCATTTTTATTAATGCTTTCTACTGACTTTCTAGCAGAAAAATCGCCCTTTTAAACATTTGTTCTCAGAGGGTAAAATAATGATTGCCTGGTCCTGGGGGCCTGGGGGTAAAGATGAGAGTGACTTGCTATGGGGAAGGGGCTTACTTACTGGGATAATGAAAATGTTCCACACTTAGATTTGGGAGGTGGCTGCACAAGTGTGCACTACAGACACTATACGGACCTGGGATTTTTCCACCATGCTCTCTCCCCTCTTCCCAGCAGGGTCCTTCTTTGTAATTGATCTCATGAATAATCTACCCCAATAGAGCCCCGTGAGAGACACTGAGGATTAGCAACCCCAAAGCCATTCACAGGGTCCTCTTCTGCCTTTTTCTACTATAGAGGCTGGAAAGCAAATACCTGATTTTCCATATTTGCTGTGAGGAGCGGCCAAAGGGATAGATAAAACTGGCAGAGCTTTTGTCCCTGTTGCCTTCCCCCTTCTTCCTGCCTAGAGGGCAAACATGAGGTGCCAACAGCCTGTTGGGGACATGAAGTGACAAGCATGAGGATAAAAGCCCATCAGCTAAGAAAGGCAGAGCAGAAAAATTTGAAAGAGCCTTGGTTCTCATCAGCATTTCTAGCAGCTGTCCCCATGCTGGATTGCTCAGCTCTGGACTTCTTGTCTTGTAAGAAAAAGAAAACTCTTTTGTGTTAACCTACTGCTGCTTGTTATTGCAAACAGATATCCTGTTATTTGCAACCAAAAGCACTCCTAACCAGCCAGTTATGAGACTTGCCTATTTATTCATTCATCCATTCACTTATTTTTAAAGATTTTATTTATTTTAGAGAGAGAACGAGCAAGCGCAAGCATGAGCAAGGGGAGGGGCAGAGGGACAAGCAGGCTCCCCGCTAAGCAGGGAGCCCAACATGGGGCTGGATCCCAGGACCCCAGGATCATGACCTGAGCCGAAGCCAGAGGCTTAACCAACTGAGCCACCCAGGTGCCCCAGAGACTTGCCTATTCAAAAATTACTTAAATATGTTTCAAAGTGGTTCTATTTTAATGGCCAGGGGCTGCTTCTTGTGCACAGAGGACACCATTCATAGTTGGGGTTCGAGTTATTTTATATTTAGTGAAGAATCATATTTTGCTTAAACCTTAAAGTTTAATTTAAAATATTTTATCTTCCTGTAGTATACATACACAACAGAATATTATGCAGCCATCAAAAAATTGAAATCTTGCCATTTGCAACAACGTGGATGGAACTAGAGGGTATTATGCTAAGCAAAATAGGTCAATCAGAGAAAGACAATTATCATATGATGTCACTGATATGTGGAATTTGAGAAACAAGGCAGAGGGGTGCCTGGGTGGCTCAGTTGGTTAAGCGACTGCCTTCGGCTCAGGTCATGATCCTGGAGTCCCGGGATCGAGTCCCACATCGGACTACCTGCTCAGCGGGGAGTCTGCTTCTCCCTCTGACCCTCCCCCCTCTCATGCTCTCTCTCTCTCTCTCTCTCTCTCTCTCTCTCTCTCTCTCAGATAAATAAAATAAAATCTTTAAAAAAAAGAGAGAGAAACAAGGCAGAGGATCATAGGGGAAGGGAGGGAAAAATGAAACAAGACAAAACCAAAGGGGGAGACAAACCATAAGAGACTCTTAATCTCAGGAAACAAACTGAGGGTTGCTGGAGGGGAGGGGGGTGGGAGGGATGGGGGGGCTGGGTGATAGACACTGGGGAGGGTATGTGCTATGGTGAATGCTGTGAATTGTGTAAGACTGTTGAATCACAGATCTGTACCTCTGAAACAGATAATACATTATATGTTAATAAAATATTTTATCTTCCTTATAGATCTAATAAGGGAAGTGCCACACTAGAGATCTGGGCACAGATGGAGAAAAAGAACGTTTCACAGAGAAGCATTTGAGCTAGGCCCTAAAAAATGGAGAAAAAAGGGGAACCTGGGTGGCTCAGTCATTAGGCGTCTGCCTTCAGCTCAGGTCATGATCCCAGGGGCCTGGGATCAAGTCCCGCATCGGGCTCCCTGCTCCGTGGGAGGCCCGCTTCTCCCTCTCCCTCTCCCTCTGCTTGTGTTCCCTCTCTCACTGTGTCTCTCTCTGTCAAATAAATAAATAAAATCTTTAAAAAAAGAATGGAGAAAAAAGAGAGTTCCAGACCGAAAGAATGTATAAGCTCAGAGGCACGAAAGAGCATGATATGCTAGATGGGTGTGTGAGGCTGGAGAAGGAGAGATGATGTTAGAAAGCAAATTGAGGCCAAATCCTTTCAAGTCTTGTGTACCAGACTAAGTTGCTTAAACTTTCTTTTTTTTTTAAACAAGAGTGAAGCACTTATTTTTTTTTTTTTAAGATTTTTTATTTATTTATTTGACAGAGAGAGACACAGCGAGAGAGGGAACACAAGCAGGGGGAGTAGGAGAGGGAGAAGCAGGCTTCCCACAGAGCAGGGAGCCCGACACGGCGCTTGATCCCAGCACCGTGGGATCATGACCTGAACCGAAGGCAGACGCCTAACAACTGAGCCACCCAGCCTCCCCTAAGTTGCTTAAACTTTATCCTTCAGAAAATAGAAGCTCTTAAGAGGTTTTGAAGGAAGGGAGTGACATGATCATATGATGTTTTAGAAAGTGGGGTACCTGGGTGGCTCAGTCAGTTGAGCATCTGACTCTTGATTTCGGCTCAGGTCATGATCTCAGGGTCCTGGGATGGAGCCCCTTGTTGGGCTTCGTTTAGGATTCTCTCTCTCCCCCTCTGCCCCTCTTTTCTCTCCCCTCGCCCCATAGCTCATGCTCTCTTTCTCTCTCTCTAAAATAAATTAATAAAATCTTTTAAAAAGAAATTTTTAAAAAGAAAGCAAGAAAAAGAGATTGGGGGCCAGAGGTAGGGAGGCTATTTGGAGACTACTACAGGGAGGATCAGGAACCAAACAAAGAGAAGACACCACTGCAGAGGCTGCCCTGGACCCCCTGGGCAGGGGTCCAATGGAGGACAAAGCAGGCTCAGGGTCCAGAGTCAGAGGGAACTGGGGGGAGGCAAAGTCTGCAAGGGAGAGGGGGTCAGTGTTCCCAGGAGGCATTGCTAAGGCTATGAAGGGCCACCTGGTAACTGCTGGAGGATGCAGCTTAGGAACCAGCACAGCACAGAGCAAACAGGTGGACAAGGCAGCCATGGAGGCAGAGGACCCCCAGCCTGAGGACCCCAGCCTTCCTGCTGTGGTAGGCTCCTAAGCCACACCCCTGCCTCTTCTCCATACACCCGCTCACCATATTAGGAAAAGAAGCAGGCAAAGGGGGAGGTTATCTGAGAGTTACAATATTTTTATCCAAGAGAAACTGAACATACCTATTAAATTAATTAAATAAAGGGCGCCTGGGTGGCTCAGATGGTTAAGCGTCTGCCTTCGGCTCAGGTCATGATCCCAGAGTCGTGGGATCGAGACCCGCATCGGGCTCCCTGCTCCTTGGGAGCCTGCTTCTCCCTCTGCCTCTCTCTCTCTCATGAATAAATAAATAAAATCTTTTTTAAAAAATTTAATTAAATAAGGGGGCCATTAGACCAAGGTGGCCCTAATGCGACGGGCAGCCTATGTAAGCAAACCATAATCTAAGCCTGTAAATTCCTCAAGGTTATGAAACTGAAACCTAAAGACAACCAATCACGAACAGCCAACTAGACTAAACTATAACCAATGAACACTCTCCTTACATCCACCTTTTCTCTAGAAAGGTCTTACTCCTAACCACTTCCAGTTTTGTCCTGCCCATTCGAGTTGAGTTTCACTCAAATAAGCTCTTCAAATTTTTAATCTGCCTCAGTTTATCTTTTAACACGCTCAGAGAGATCATTTCAATTATCAGCATCACCATGCTTTAAACCAAATCAGACATCCAGCTAATCACCACCACCACAACTAACAGCAGCTAACTATGTAGGTGGGAGCTCTAGAGAAGCCCAGATCAATTATGGACAAAACAATAGGAAAAGCCATCTTCTCTGCAAAACAGTTGTAGAGCACAAGTTAGATTATGCACCCCTGATACAGAAGCACCAAGAAAGCAGAGTCAAACATACAAACATCGGCTGATTCTATCCCGCACTGCTCACGCATGGCCCTGAATCTAGGGGACATCAGCAATCGGGTCACCAGAGATAACTTTCACTTAGGAAGTAGGTATGTTTTGGGGGACCCGAGCCTGGCCCAAGACTCTCTAGCTCTTTGCCCCAGTCTATGTTCATAAAATGGCCTGTGATTATTACTTAATTGTCACCAGTTCTTTAATTCTAGAGCCCGGTACTGGAAAAGGATACCCCTCCCCCCTTAAAAAGAAACAGAATGGGCTTTTATTTTATACAGATAGGACCTAGACCCTCTGTCCAGGGCACACGCATCATGTCAGATGAGGCACAAGTTGGGATCAACTGTGTTATAATCAGCATGAGATACGTAGATCCCAACAACTTCTAGAACTGTTGGCTGGGTTCTCCCTTCGGGATTTGAGTTCAACAGAAAGATAGGAAACATTCAGCAGGATGGGTAATTTCCTAGGAAGTCTCTGACACTGCCGAGCCTCCTCGGCCACAGTCTTCCCTGAGTCTCAGTTTTCTCAGCCATGAGAGTAACAATGGTTATTACCTCCCAGGCAGAGACACTACATAAAACGCCTAGCATGCACATTGCCTGACACACAACAGACACTGACCAGTGTTAATTCTGATTCCTTTTTCTGAGTTTCTGATTCTAACCTGAGGCAGAATCTCCAAGATCCTAAAGATTGGCCTCACCTAGGGGTCCTCTGTACTCAGTTGTAATTCTTCCTTGTCCTTAGTCAGGGGAAGATTGTAACCTGTAGGCAGACTTGGGGCTCTTCTTTCATGGCATGATTGGACATGCTTCTGGAAGGAATGGTGTTGGGGGAGTGGGAGAACAACTCAAGGAAATGCTTGCTCCATGATTCTCCAACTTCAGTGAGCATGGGAATCACTTAGGGAGTTTATTAAAAATACAGATACCCAGGTCCCTCCCTCAGTGACTGAGAGTCACTGAGCCACTGAGGGTCAGACCCAAGAATCTATATTTTTAATAGGGCCCCCAGAATATTCTAAGGTGCACCAAAGTTTCCTCCTCCTTGACCTGGTTACTCCCTGAAGACAGAGTGCATGGTAGGGCCCAGTTGGGGGCTGTAGGATAATAAAAAATATTTGGTCTTTGTCTCTGCTTCCTGGCACAGAGCTCTCTTGAGTGATAAGAGTGTCTTAAGTGATGATTATTTTATGCTAAAGAGACAACCGTTGGGGTGTGGTAGGGGGCTAGATAGCTTCAGTTTGAAACCTGGTCACAAGAAAAACCAACCAAGTAATTAGAGGGTTAGAATTTTCAGCCTCACCCCTTGACCTCCAGGGAGGGGAGAATGGAGTTCAATCACCAATGGCCAGAGATTTAATCAACCATGCCAACCATTGAATTTAACCAACCATTTAGATTAATCGACCTAATGAAACCTTGATAAAAATCCTAAAGGACAGGTTGGTGAACACATTCATGCAGAACATGGAAGCTCCACACCAATCCCCAGTCCCCACCCCAAACCCCCATAATTGGTCCTACGCATCTTCTCCACTTGGCTGTTCCTGAAGTACAACCTTTAGAATGAATTGGTCAACCTAAGTAAAGTGTTTTCCTGAGTTCTGTGAGTCATTCTAGCAAATTATCAAATCTGAAGGGAGCTCAAGGGAACTTCCAAATTTGTAGTCAGGCTGGAAGAAATCTCGGTAGGCTGCGTACCCCATTTACAACTGATGTGTGATGTGGAGCCAGTCCTCCGGGACTGAGTCTTTTAACTCATGAGATCTGACCCAAACTCTAGGTGAATAGTGTCAGAATTGAATTGAATTGTTGGGCACCCAATTAGTGTCATAGAATTGGTTGGTGTCTGTAAAAACATGACACATTTGGTATCAGAAAAAAACCACACAGGGGCCCTGTTGTATTTCATCTCCTTTTGACTTCACCTGGGCCCTTGTACAACTGCACTTCTTTATAGAATGTGGTTAAGCCCAGAAGAAATGGCCAATTCTGTTGCAATTCTTTGACCTAAATTCAGTGTTAGCCTTTTGAAGAGGAGCAGAAGTGGGGCTTAAATTTTCCCTGTTCAAACCTACCCAAAGGAGGGCAGAATTTGCCTATGTGCCTCTGACCTGCTGATTATAATCCACACCATAGCCAGTGGACAATCTTCAACAGGCCAGGGAGGCAAGGGCCCACTCTGGAATAGGGCACAAGTCCATTTTCTGGAATCTGGGTTCACTGACCACCTTGACTCTGGCTAGACACTACTTGACCTGCCTCTTGACCTTTTGACCTGCCAGACCCCTTCCATCTAGCTAGATCCTTTGCCCTAGCTCCTCTTGGCTATTTATCAGTAGTCAAGCCTTTCCTCGTGCCCCAAAATTGCTACAATAAACTCACTCAGCCATTTCCACCAGAACGTGCCCCCAAGAGTCCAGGTGAAGGCTTTGCTGATAAGCTTTCCTATACTGGATTCATTCCTGAGGTCTCAGCTGCACTGTTGTCCCAGCGTTTATTAGGATGCTATACCTTCCCTTCCTTGCCTTCTCCTCTCTTTCCTCCTGGAGAAGCCAAACTGTTTTATTAGTCAATGCCACCCATCTTAGTATACCACCTGAAACCACGCAAAGGGCCCTCATTCTTCATCTTTTTAAAAATATGTGGTGATTTTTGACAGAGACTTCTTCTACGAAGACCCTGTTAGGACAAAGTAACCTGGTCAATGATTGTCTTGCCCACCTGAGGGAGGGAGACACGGTCAATTTGGTAAAAGGTGGCACAAAGTCAAGGGACATGACAGAGGCCCTATGCGCTGAAGTCCAGGTGGAATGAAGAAGCTAAGTGCTTCTACTTAGAGTGGAGGCTCAAGTCTCCCATGAAAGAGAAGCTCCCCAGGAACTAGAGGGCTATACCGCAGAGCCACCATTAATGAGGGGAAAGTACCTGCCAGCTTCAAGGTCATCCCCAAAGATCTCAGCTGGGCCCTCCTTAGGATAGTGCCCTAGGCAGCTCCCAGTCACTTGGCACCAGGACATTCTTCCTGTGACAACACTGACTCCTTAAAACCCTCCCTCCAACTCTGGCTCAGTGTCCTCTTCCAAGATACAAACAGCGCATGCACTGTGGGTGATTGACTTGGGGTTCTAGATATCCTTCAGGGAAGCCAGTTCTGGGAGGGCTGGGGGGAAATCCCGTGTGGCTTGAGCTCTTCCTCCGTTTAAAAACACATCACTATCAAACTGGATCGCACCCTGTACCACCCACACTCTGGACATTATGAACCTCTCCAACTAGAGCTGTTGCAGACCTTGTCACTTTGATCCTTGCAATTTCTAGCTCCACACTCACAAAGGCACCATCTTCTGGACTAAAATCTCTGTCTTCTTCTAGATCCCCTGAAATGCTCTGATTCCTTTGTGTTCTCACCTTGGGCAGTGCCTGAAGTGTACCTGATACCCGTACTACCATCCCCAATGTGTGCTCATAGCTATCTGGCTAGTATACACCCAAACCAGGCTCAAATTTTCATTACGTGCAAAGAATGGGAGGGACAAGGTGGCTGTTAGCAACCCTCCAAGGTTCCTGAAAAGTATTTATTGAAATACTGTAAACTTTTAGTAAAGAATGTGGCAGACTGCTCCAATATCATCTTCCTTATACTACATGAACAGAACCCAGAGAAAACAAGATTTCCCAACCTACCCTGAAGTTTGATATGATTATGTGAATAAGTTACGGAACTTTCAGGGTGTATCCTCAAAGGGAGGGAGCCTGCCCTTTCTCCAACATTCCCCCTCCACACCTCCTCCCCTCCATCCGCTGCTCTAAATGTGGACACAGTGGCATACGTCCTTGGCTAAGTGGACTTCAGATCACACCGTTCAGATAGTGAAGCAACAAGTTAGAGGGAACTTATGTATCAGGTGACCCACATGGAGCAGAACTGCCGTACTCACCTGGACCACTGGCTGAGAGAACCAATCCACCAAGGCCCTGAGCATCCCTGAACATCCTTTTTGGTTATGCTAAGAATGCAAAGCCCTGACTACTCTTTAGGCAACCATTTCTCGGGGTTGAGTTCACAGTGAGTAGATTCAGCTTCTCCTAGACAAAGAGTAGGCTTGCTTACCACTCACTATAAAAGTGGTAATTCCAGGTGTAATGCAAACCCACTATACATATCATGTCTACCTTGGTTCTTCCGTGTTGCCTCCATGGGTCGTGGGGGGCATAAGAAACCAGCACCAGCAGGATGCATGTGCTTCTTGCTATGCAGTGAGCAATGAAATCCTTTGTCTTGGACCCAGAAATCTGTCTTCAGTCAGCATCCGTGAAACAGTAATTTATTAACTTGCAAATAGGGTAAAATCTCAGATCCTGACATACCTACCTCTAGACTGTTTTTAGGGAAAAAGAGAACAACTTGTATCTCTCTTGAGCCACTGTTATTTTAGATCTCTGTAATAGGCAGCCAAATCTAATTCTTTCTAATCAAAGAGTAACTTTTCAAAGCTCTAATTTGGCAAAAAAGAAAAAAGGAAAAAAAAAAACATGCTTGTTATATCTTGTTAGAAATTTATCTTTCAAGCTGAGCCAAATGTGATTCATTCAAAAGCAAGAAATTATGAAAGTAAGAAGTGTGTGCCACTTGGGACCTCTTGAACAGTGTCCTAGAGAAATCAAGATCACACTATGACTGGTGAGCAGCTGTTGCAGGCATTGAATCGAAGGTTACTTAACCAGGCTGGCAAAATCACAAGAGCAAATTCTCCACACTGATGTGAGTCAGATAAGCTTTAATTGTTTTAAATGCTTGAGTGTTACTTTCTGCCAAGACTTAATATTCAGCCATGCTTTTTGATATAGGATTCCCTATTATGAGGAAGGGAATCCAGATGAACCCAGATCTGCCTTATCTCAGACAAGGCGGGGGTGAATGTGCTTCAGGTGAGGCTGAATCTGAGCTAACGTTCTTTCTAGAATGTTGGCAGCTCTTGTCCTTTGAAAAACAGCAGGATAATTGAAGATGTTGAGAAAGGTTCAAGCAAGTTTGCGTCACTACCACATTAGTCAGGAGACCGGAGCCGACAAAGATAAAAGAAGAATAGAAGTGAGGATGTGGCAGTCCCAGCTACACAGCCACTGACAGAATGTTGACGGCTCTTTGTGAGGCACAGGTATTTTGATGTGTCAAATATTCTGAGTGCATGAACTCTCTCTGCCAGAATTCCCTGTGCACCTGTTGAACAATTCTCTAACGAAATTACCCCATGACTCATTTTGGTGGGCGAATGTTGTTTTCGCCTGTTCAGCATCCATTCTCACTTTGGGACTAGCATCTAGATTTTCCCTTGGAGAATCACCCCTTCCCGCTCCCCAGTCCACATTTCTGGCTGAGCCTGACCCAGCCCTACCAAGCACCAGGTAATTGGTGCAGAAGGGCACAAGACCTGGTGAGATTCAACACTGGGACTTCTGTTGATACTATTTGGGAATGTGAGGCTTGCTGTGTCCTGAGATTGCTACTGTAGGGATAATATAAGCCTGGAGATGCTAGGAATCATAGGTAGAAAAAAACAGCCTGAAAATAGGGCCAACACAGTGGAGAACAGAACAAGAGGAGAGAGGAACCGAGTTCTATTGACATAGTTTTAGCCTAGATCCAGCCACGCCTGCAGGGAGATTCATCCATTAGATAACATTTTCACGATGTGATCTAATAATTTCCCTTTTTGCCTAAGCCAAGTTTGAGCTGGTTTATGACTTGTGGAATTAAAAGAGTTCTGACTCTTGAAACTTTATTGCTGTCAAAAAGGACAACCAGAAGTGTTTATCCAGTCTATATAAAACCAAAGAGGGCGCCTGGGTGGCTCAGTTGGTTAAGCGACTGCCTTCAGCTCAGGTCATGATCCTGGAGTCCCGGGATCGAGTCCCACATCGGGCTCCCGGCTCAGCGGGGAGTCTGCTTCTCCCTCTGACCCTCTTCCCTCTCGTGCTCTCTATCTCTCATTCTCTCTCTCTCTCAAATGGATAAAATCTTTAAAAAAAAAAAAAAAAAAACCAAAGAATGTGCTCAGGCCTGTTGTGGCTTTAGAATTTCTGTAAGTAGGTGCCACAATCAAGTAAAAGGAAATAGATGAGGGTGCCTGGGTGGCTCAGTCATTAAGCATCTGCCTTCAGCTCAGGTCATGGTCCCAGGGTCCTGGGACCGAGCCCCGCATCGGTCTCCCTGTTCAGCAGGAAGCCTGCCTCTCCCTCTTACCCCTCCCCCTGCTTGTGTTCCCTCTCTCTCTGTGTCTCTGTCAAATAAATAAATAAAATCTTTAAAAAAGGGGGGGAATGGATGAGGGACTTGTTTTGAAGCAGCTTTACCTGAAATTGATTAACCATCTATTATTCATATCAAAAAATGAGGAGGAAAAAAAGACATCCCCCCAAACCACTCCCTTGGCGACACCATTCACTCAGACTAAGGAAAGATCAATCAATGGGGTTTCCAGAGCACTATTGAGGGTCTAATACATATCTGACTATCATTGCTTACCTGAGGCTGAAGGATGTAATGGAAAGTGCTCTGGATTAAAATCCTAGCACTACAAAGCCCCCGAGCTAAATGACCCTGGACTAATGGCTTAAATTCAGGGAGATCTAGCTTATTTTGCAGAGATAGGAGCATGTAACCACTTCCTTATATGCTGCCTGGTATTGTGGTCAACTGAGGACCTGGATGCCAAACCACTTTACAAATTCTAGTACATTACACCAATGTAAAATGTTCATCTCCTAATTTTTATAGCAATTACAAGTTTAAAAAATTAGTTTCTGGGATTAGGTTACATTGGGCTCAAGACGGCTTTGCATTCACTTACTGTAGGTAAAGAAGGGTCCAAGGAGAAGAGCTAGTCCTTGGCACCTGCACACTCTGGAAATGAGGCACTCATCACCTCCAGACCTACTATATTGTCATTTGTTTGTTTATTTATTATTATGTCTTCTGCCAAGAAAATGGAAGCTCCACAAGAGTGAGAACTTTCACTGCTGTATCCCAGTAACTAAAACAGATTAGTAGATCGCTAAAAAATATTTGTTGAATGAATGTTTCAATGCTGGAAAGGATGTGAAGCATCTCTCATACACAGCTGGTAGAACTTGCAATTGATAAAACCACTTTGGAGGACAACTTGTCAATATCTAATAAAGTCAAATTGCACATGTCATGGGCTATTGCTGGGTATATTACATGCCTTGGAATATACCCTAGATGATCTCTTGCATAAGGGCATAAGAATATTTATAGCAGTATTATGTGTAAGAATAAAAATTTGGAATCAACCTAAAGTCTGTCAATTTAAAAATAGATAAAATAATTTTGGTATATATCCATGTAATGCAATATGACATAACAGGAAAATAAATGCACTAGGGACTCCACAGGTGCTCGGGCATAAATTTCATAATTATAACGTTAAGGAAGAAAAAAACAGTGCAGAAGGATGCAGAAATATCATTTATATCAAATACTTAACCTTGCAAAATAAGCTAGATCTCCCTGAATATATGTATTTTTTTTTTAAAGTAGGCTCCACACCCAACATGGGGCTTGAACTCATGACCCTAAGATCAAGAGCCACATGCTCTACCGACTGAGCTGGCCAGGTGCCCCAAATGCACAAATATTCCTTTAAACTATCACTGTGGAACTAGGAAAATAGGATATTTTGGTAAGAAAAGTCAAGATTTGTGCCTGAAAGCTGACCTAACACAAGGTAGTCCTATTTAGGACACCATGTTAAGCCCTTAAAAGTGAAAGGAAAATGAACTGAAGACATGTAGTCCTTACACCTTAGAGAGACATCACAGTATGTTTCATTTTCTACCAAGCCTAGCTACAATACTTCCCCTAGTGACACTTGGCTTTGGCTATTCAAATGCATTTATCTCTTTCTGTGACAACAACATGAGCTTGGCAGAACATTGAGAACTGTAGGCTGAGAAAAGAAAATGCAGTCTTCCTGCCCACAGAAGAGATTCTGAGACATCCGTGCTAACACAGCATTGCCGAAAGGGCTTGTATATGAATCAGCCACAAATGTTAAGTGGGCTGATGAGGATTGCAGAGTTTATGAGAATTTCTGGTGAAGCAGCATGTAACAGTGCTATCGGTCATCGTGTGAGTGTGGTGCAATCTGTAATTTCACTTGTTTGGGTCTTTTTGTTATTATGTGTTAACGCTTCACTAAGGCCTGTTGCAAGTTCTCTTTTTCCTATGCTCTCACAATCCCACTGCTTCATGAATGAGAATTCAGGCTTGTGGCAAGAATGCTAAATATTCCTTCAAACTACAGACAGGAAGGGCTGAGAGACAGTTCTGTTGTATTAGCGTCTGATTCCAGGAACACGATTCCAATTCTCCTCATTTCCCAACCATAGATGCGTTTTGGCGCTTACCACAGTCTAGTTGAATCCCCTCCGTGGTACCTAGGAACCAAACCAAAAGCAGTGTCAAGCAAAGAGGAGTATGAAGGCAGTCAAATAAAACATGTCCTCCGGCTTCCAGCATCCTCCCCCTACCTAGGCCCAGTACTGTCTAGGGTTGACACATTTAGCAAAGAAATACACAGGCTCCTATATTTTATTTGACAATCCTATTAAGGCCTTTAGGAGCTCTATCTTAGTCTTATGGCATCACAGTCTATTTTGGGGGAAAAAAAAAATCTGAGATTAGTCATCAGACTATTGAGCAGCCTTTCTCAAAGTCTGGTCCCAGGTAATCCGCATTAGAATAACCTAGGACACCTGTGAAAGGGGCAGATTCCTGAGTCTTGCCCTTTACTCCCAGAATCAGAAATTCCAGGGATGAGCCTGGAAATACACATTCTTTTTTTTTTAAGATTTTATTTATTTATTTGAGAGGGAGAATGAGAGAGAGAGAGAGAGCCTGAGAGGGGGGAGGGTCAGAGGGAGAAGCAGACTCCCCGCTGAGCAGGTAGTCCGATGCGGGACTCGATCCCGGGACTCCAGGATCATGACCCGAGCCGAAGGCAGTTGCTCAACCAACTGAGCCACCCAGGTGCCCTGGAAATACACATTCTTGAAAAAGAGTGTCTCAGATAACTCAGAGGTACTCTAAAGTATGACAGTTATTTAATGATCTGCTTGTCTTTTCCTCTCCCGTCAGTACATACTTAAGGCCTTTTTCTGCTTGTAGAAAAGAGATAATAAAAGTACAGTATGTGACATTTAAGGGGAACTTAATAAATATTCCCTTAATCGCCTCTTTTTTTAAAAAAAAATTTATTTATCTGAGAGAGAGCGAGCAAATGAGCACATGAATAGGAGGAGGGGCAAAGGGCTCTTTCCTCTTCAAGCAAGCCCACTCCCTTGTTGAGTGGGGAGCCTGGGGCTTGATCCCACTACCTGAATTATGACCTTAACCCACTGGGCCACCCAGGCACCGCTCCCTTAATCCCTTCTTAAAGGAATTTTGGACTTCAGGAACAAGACAGGGTAGAACCTCAAGGCCAGCCCCCAGACCCCTGAGAAAAAGAAAGTCAGAGGCAGTCTCTGACCACCTCCAGGTAACTAAGCCCTAGTTCATCTACACTTGACCCTGTCCAGGCTGCTACTCCAGACCCACCGCCAGGAAAGCCCATGGGCAGAGCTTCCAGCACAAACATGTCCAGAGCTTCACTGTGAGGGACAAACAGAAGGAATCTTCAGTCAATGTTCAGAGTCACCCGCACTTATCTGCCCCTTCTCTAAATTACCTCTGCACTTCCTTCTCCTCTGGATCAAAGAGTTAATTTAAAACCAGAATTCCGCCCCACCCCCACCATTCGTCTGCCTCTAATTCTGCTTTCTGCATTTTCCAGAATTTCATCTGAAAGCCTGCCACCAACATTAATGAACAGCTAGCTCACTGCCTGTTTGAGAACCGCGTGCCAGAGAAGGGGGTAGAATCCTGCAGATTCAGGACTTGGGTTTAGAAAGACTACAGGCCCCAAAATGCAATTTCACCTTCCAAAGACTACCACTCCCAACATGCAATGCAGCCAGAGTTAGCAAAGGAAAAGCCTGTCTGAAGTTTTGCCTTCCTGTCACCCTCAGGCCAAGGAAAGATTTAGGAAGTCGCCAGAGGATATTTTTTGCAGGAGCGGTCACTCTAAATCTAGGCGAGGAAGGGGAGGAGTCTGAGCCGGGTCCCGCCTCTTCTCCAGTAAACTTCTCCCGCTCCAGCTTTGGAGGCTGGAGTTCCTAGGGCAGGGAGCAGTAGCACGCCCCCGGCTTTCCCCATGGCTTCGGTGACCAGAGCCGTGTTTGGAGACCTGCCGTCAGGGGCAGGGACAGTGGAGAAGTTCCAGCTGCAGTCAGACCTGCTGAAAGTGGACATCATCTCCTGGGGCTGCACCATTATGGCCCTGGAGGTCAAAGACAGGCAGGGCAAGGCGTCAGATGTGGTGCTCGGCTTTGCAGACCTGGAAGGTGGGTTGAACTCTGCCCCGGGCTGCCGGGCCGGCCCCAGGCCCCGAGCGCCCCCGGACACGCGCCCGGATCGATCGGGCTGCTGGCGGCGGGGATCCAGAGGAAGTCCCCGAGCTTGGCGCCGTCAAGAGTGCTAGCAGTCGGCCAACTCTGTGTTTCCATCCAGTGTCCGGAAAAAAAGACAAGTGAATGCGAACAGCTACGGGACTTGGCCTCTGGTTATCCAGTTCGGCTTTGCTCTAATTAATTTAGAATAGCTGAGGGTAAGATGAAATCCCAGCAACCCAGGAGCCATATTTGAACTGCCAGGTCTGTGAGGGCAGGAGAGGGAAAAGCTGACTAGGGGGTGTGGCTCCCCGTTCTTCCCCTGTGTTCTGAAGTAGGACAATCTAAGACCTGCCTTTTCTACTTGTTTTCTCCCCCATCAGATCCTCTTGGAGGACTGATTGTCTCAGAAATGCTCCAACATGGGGACGCCTGGGTGGCTCAATCGTTAAGCGTCTGCCTTCAGCTCAGGTCATGATCCCAGAGTCCTAGGATCGAGTCCTGCATCGGGCTCCCTGCACGTTGGGAGCCTGCTTCTCCCTCTGCCTGCCGCTCTCTCTCTTTCTCTGACAAATAAATAAAATCTAAAGAAGGAAGGAAAGAAAGAAAGAAATGCTCCAACATGGCTCAAAGGGTGCAGAAGTGGAAGACCGACTCATTGTCTAGCAATGAGGTCTCCCAACTAAGGATGAACTTCTAGTGGAATCCGTGGGCAATTAGGATCATGTATGAATCCATGCATTCAAAAACGGTTCATTCAGTCTCTCATTCAGTGAGACAGACATGGTCCTCACCCTCACAGAGCTTGCCCTTTAGCTGGGGAGATAGACATTAGCCAAATAATCATGATTACTCATGATTCATGAATCAGGATTCATGAATAATTACACTTGCAGTTTGATCTCAGCAAAGGAAAATGGACGCAGAGCTATCTCTTGTCCCTGCTGTGTAGCTAGACATTGGAGATAAGGTCTGAAATAAAGTTGGCAAAGGGAAACTGCTTGAAGATAAATACCCTTTGCTCAGTGGAAGGGGTGTGCACAAAAACTGCTGGAGAGGAGGTTTGAGGTTTTCCTTTGGGTGCGTCTTTCTATCTGCTTGGTTCTTTAGCTAATGTAACATGGCTCATGGTTAGAAGTCAACAGAAAACTCCAGGTCTTGGTTTTTCCCTGGTGGGGGTTCAGATCTTCTGCCTTCAGAGTCAGAAGGCAGGAGGGCTGACAAGTGACAAAAGAGGACTCTTAGTCATTCTGCTGAGTCACCACTCTGTTAGTAGCATAGCTATTTTCTGGGCTGACGCAGAATCACAAAGAGATTACTTGGCTGGTGCAGAATTGCCCAGTGGAGTCGAAGAATTCGACGTGGGGCCTAGAATTCCAGAGCCAGCAAAGCATTGGAGATGCTAAGCTGTCAGCATCCACTTTTACCACCTCCTCCATCTCTGCTTTATTGCCGTTCAAGAGATAGCGGCCCTCCCTCTGCACCTCTACACACACACATTCACCTACCCTCCCTCCTTCCCCGTTTTAGTTCTGCTGCAAGAGTCACATGGATCTTCAAAGACAGAGCGTCTGTGGAACTCTTAGGAACTGCGTGCGGGGACATGACACCTGGGAAGTAGCAGTGTCTTCATGGGCGTGGAAGTGCCGATTTTGTGAGGGCATCCATACGGTGGAGTCGTCTCTGAGTCTAGGACTCCTGTGGGAATCTGGGTGAAGAAAGTATTATCCCCACATGTTCTTAAAAGGGAGAAAAAAAACAGATGCCCTCAGATTATGGGGATCTGGCTTGTGCTGTATTGCCCTCCACGTTAGTAACCTGTCTTGAGAACATTAAATAGCATTTTCTTTTCTTTTTTAAAAAGATCTTATTTATTTATTTGAGAGAGAGAATGAGATAGAGAGAGCATGAGAGGGGGAGGGTCAGAGGGAGAAGCAGACTCCCGATGTGGGACTCGATCCCGGGACTCCAGGATCATGACCAGAGCCGAAGGCAGTCACTTAACCAACTGAGCCACCCAGGCACGCAATAGCGTTTTCTTATTAGGATACATCACAGGCTTCCCAAAAAGGTTGAATCAAAGCCTCTAAAATATTCTGGGTGCTGGGTTGAGACAGACATCCTCATTCCTATGCTATAATTTAGATAATTGAATTATTGATTTTAAAAGGAAAGCACACTATTTTCAGAAGAGGAGAAGTTGGAAAAGAGCCCTCAGAATATCAGTTAGTGCTTTCTAATATGTGCAACCATCCTCGTGGTTATTGCAAGTGGCCCTTTGTTCCCTTTTTACAGCCCTTTCAGTTTTTTTGTAGATTCTTTCAGTATTGTTAAAGATAAAAGAAGACTTCATATATGTCATAACAGGAAGCATATTTGTCTGGGTTAGAGTAGTGTGAAATGGTGCTCTACTACTATTTTGATTAATTCTTGTGTATTAAAACCCCTGGTAAGAAACTGGCAAAAATGGGCACCTGGCTAGCTCAGTTGGTGGAGAGTACGGCTCTTGATCTCGGGGTTGTGAGTTTGAGCCCCCCCAGTTGGGTGTAGATATTACTTAAAAAAAAATCTTAAAAAAGAAAAAAATTGCTAACAGTGATTGTCTTTAAGAAAAGACACTGAGGGGCGCCTGGGTGGCTCAGATGTTTAAGCGTCTGCCTTTGGCTCAGGTCATGGTCCCGGGGTCCTGGGATCAAGTCCCGCGTCGGGCTCCCTGCTCCTTGGGAGCCTGCTTCTCCCTCTGCTTCTCTCTCTCTCTCCCTCTCTCTCTCCCTCTGTCTCTCATGAATAAATGAATAAAATCTTAAAAAAAAAAAAAAGACAAGACACTGAGTAGCTGGGGTGGAGGGTTAAGAAGGAGACTTTATTTTCACTGCATATTCTTTTGGAATATCTGAATATGTAAGTATGATATAAACAAAACAGAGGTAAATCATTTAACGCTACAAGACATGACAGAATATGACAGAGTAGGGGGTTATCTTGACATTACTATGTCCCCAAAACGTTTTGAGCCACACGGAGGAGCTAAGCATGGATAATTCCATGAGATATGGTCCTTTCCTAACTGCCAGGTTAGATGTGAACGCTCTCCAGTTTCCCAGATAGCTTATATAATCTGCCTGGATCATGGCCATGACCAGAGGTCAGAATGGTTCAATTTCTCCCTGGGAAAATTGGATCTTTCTTCTGTAGAATTCTAAAGAGGTAAATCCTAGGATCTTTTAGTTACAGCCTGGAAAAATCAGTAATGCCTCCTATGAATTTTTCTGCCATTTTTTTGTACTTAAAGTACTTAAAAATGCTTTTCATCTTCCTGTCCCACCTACAGTCATTATGACTTCTTTCAAAACCTGTGATGAGACTATTTGCCTGTAAGCCACAGGTATAAACAACCTACCCACACAGTCACCACCTGCCTGCCCCTTTATCTTCCCCCCAGTCACCACCAAATACCCAGCTATTACTGCCATGAGAGCCATTATGAAAAGAAATAGAAAAAACAGACTTTGTGTTTTTCGAAAACCGCTGTTCATAGCGGGGTGGAGGAAAAGGGAGGGGCTCCGTATTGCAGGTGCCCGAGAGTGCCCTTAGAGGAAACATTGAGGATTCCTGGTTTAGATCTCTGCTTTGTCCCTTAAAGCTGTGGGACCTAAGCAAGTTATTTAACCTCCCCAGACTTATTTCCTCACCTAAATTAATGGATAATGATGATTAAATGTGCTACCAGCTGTGATAGTGTCTGGGTAGTGAACAATCAATAGCTTTTATCTCTTTTCCTTCCCTTGCCTCCAAATACCTTCCCTCACACTCCTGGAAACTTTTACTTCACTTAGTTAATACTGAAAAAAGGGCATGAAGATCCGTGTGGATAACCAGCAGCCATTGAAAATATATAAAATACTGGGGACAATTAAAATGCTTGTCAATGAAAGTAATGGCTGTTTTCCTCCAAAAGCCAAAGGAAAGTCATTCAGGTTGTAGAACCTTCGCCTGGGATTAGTAGGCACTTTTATTTCAGACTTTAGGGGACTCTGGCTGAAATTTGGGCTGTATGAGGTGGACAGCACAGCTGGAGTCCTTGGGATGGTAGAGGAGTGGAAAGATCCATTAATATATTCGGGCCAGTCCTTTGCCCAGGTAAAGGGACAGACTTTTCCTCTACCCTTTATCCCACGTCAGCAATGGGCTTGATTAAATCATCATTCGTGGCTTGACCTACAAACTTTGCCCTTTTTGCATGGAAAACAGTATTTTCTGCATTTCAAAAATGTCTTTATTTTATCCTTTAAAAGTTTTTTAAAAATATTTATTTATTTGACAGAGAGAGAGAGAGATAGCGAGAGAGGGAACACAAGCAGGGGGAGTGGGGGAGGGAGATGCAGGGCTCCATCCCAGGACCCTGGGATCATGACCTGAGCTGAAGGCAGATGCTAAACAACTGAGCCACCCAGGTGCCCCATATTTTCTGCATTTCAAAAGAAGCTTTTTAGGCTTGTCCTATTCAGAATTTGAGGACTGTCACTTTCTATAATTCTGATTTGATATAAAACTTAGTAACATATCAAGATAGTATAAAATCCATTTGTTCTGAAGAGTTTTTCGGAGACAGTTGGGAGCAGTAGTTTCTGCTGTCTTTATGGTTCAGTCATTGAAAACTTCCTCTAAACCAAGCACTGACAAGTGCTTCTTATCTCCATGGGCTATTTACTGTGGCCAGATAGTGGTCCCTTCTGAGGGAATTCTTGCAAGCCCATGAACCAGCAGCATTGCTGTTGGATTTGTCATTGTCTCCACGGAGAGTTGGGGCTCCGTGTACATTTGTTGAATGGATCAAAGTAGTAATCAAAGATAGATACAGCCAAATAATTTTGAACAAAAATTCTGCTTTTCTTCACGTTTTTGAGCTCCTGAAAAGCAGATGAATGGCCCACATTATACATCATCAGGGAAATGCAGATTAAAATAATAGTGAGGGTTACCAGAATGGCCAAAATCCAGAACACTGACAACCCCAAATGCTGGTGAGGATGTGGGGCAACAGGAAATCTCATTCATTGCTGGTGGGAATGCAAAATGGTACCGCCGCTTTGGGAGACAGTTTGATTGTTTCTTACAAAACCCAACGTACTCTAACCATATGATCAAGCAGTCATGCTTCTTGGTGGTTACTCAAAGTAGTTAAAACCTTATGTCCACACACACACACAAACTTATGTCCACAAAAAAACCTGCACAAAGGTGTTTATAAGCAGCTTTATTCATAATTGCCAAAACAAGCAACCAAGATGTCCTTTAGTAGGTGGACAAATAAACTGGTACATCCAGACAATGGAATATTATTCAATGCTAAAAAGAAATGAACTGTCAAGCCACAAAGAGCCACTAAAGCCCATCTGAAAGGGCTATATACTATCCAATTCCAACTATGACATTCTGAAAAAGGCAAATTTATAGAGACAGTAAAAAGATCTGTGGTTGCCAAGGGCTAGGGGGATGGGAGAGATGAGTAGGCAGAGCACAGAAGATTTTTAGGGCAGCGAAAATACTCTGTATTATAATGATGGATACATATCATTATTCATTTGTCCAAACCCATAGAATGTACAACACCAAGAGAGAGCCCTACTGTTGAACTAGGGACTTTGGGTGATAATGATTATGTCAGTGTGGGTTCATCAATTATTAGAAATGTGTCTCTCTGATGGGGGGGTGTTGGTAATGGGAGAGGCTATGCATGTGTGGGGACAGGGGATGTATGGGGAATCTGCACTTTCTGCTCAATTTTGCCGTATACCTAAAACTGCTCTAAAAAATAAAGTCTAGGATTCCTGGGTGGCTCAGTCAGTTAAGTGTCTGCCTTCGGCTCAGATCATGATCCCAGGGTCCTGGGATCGAGTCCTGAATGGCGCTCCTTGCTCAGCAGAGAGCCTGCCTCTCTCCCTGCCTCTCCCCCTGCTTGTGCTCTGTCTCACAAATAAATAAATAAAATCTTTTAAAAATAAAGTTACTAAAAAAACAAAAGCAGATGAAGCAAAACCAAGAGAAGTTTTCCTGGCCCATGGGAACTCCTTTTGGTTACCCAGTGTAAGGAGTTTTAAAGCTGCAGCTTCAGAAAGAGAGGAGGGTGGGGAGGGAGGTGGGAGCTGGTGGAGAGGTCAGTCTGGCCTATGCGAAGGGATGGTAGTAAGATCAATTCATCAGAAAGCCTTGTTTTCAAATAATGTGATGCTTCAGAATAAGTCCTTAGGAGCCAGACTGTTCAAATCCAGGTTCTTCTGATAACTAGCTGTGTTTGGGGGCAAGTTACTTAGCCTTTCTGTCCTTAGTTTCCACATCTATAGAAGGAGGGTAATAATACTGTCTAGCTCGTAGAACTATCCTGAAGATGAAATGAGTTAAACGTAGAGCATTTAGAAAGTAGCCGAGCCTTAGGAAGAACTCGGCGTTAGCTATTATGGTAGTCCATGAGCAGGACTCTGAGGACCTGCAGGTTAGCAGGGGAGTGAATCAGGAGAGACCTGGAAGAGAATGGTTAATGTTTCACTTGTGCCCAACCGGCTGAGTAATGGGAACCTATGGTCTGTAACTGGCCCTAATGGTTCAAGGTCTGTATCCTGAGAACCCCTCCAGCCATGGTAAAAATTCATATGCTTGAATTGCATACTCTTCTTTTTTTTAAATTTAAATTCAATTAATGAACATATAATATATTAATTGGTTTCAGAGGTAGAGGTCAGTGATTCATCAGTCTTATATAATACCCAGTGCTCATTACATTACATGCTCTCCTTAATGTTTATCACCAAGTTACCCCATCCCTCAAACTTCCCTCCCCTCCAGCAACCCTCAGTTTGTTTCCTATGATTAAGAGTCTCTTATGGTTTGTCTCCCTCTCTGATTTTTGTCTTGTTTTATTTTTTCCTCTCTTCCCTATGATCTTCTGTTTTGTTTCTTAAAGTCCACATATCAGGGAGATCATATGATAATTGTCTTTCTCTGATTGACTTATTTCGCTTAGCATAATACCCTCTAGTTCCATCCACATTGTTGCAAATGGCAAGATTTCACTTTTTTTGATGGCTGGGTAGTATTCCTTTATATATATACACCACATCTTCTTTATCCATCTGTCGATGGACATCTGTCCTGTTTCCATGTTTTGGCTATTGTGGACATTGCTGCTATAAACATGGGGGTGCAGGTGCCCCTTTGGATCACTACATTTGTATCTTTGGGGTAAATACCCAGTAGTGCAATTGCTGGATCGTATGGTAGTTCTATTTTCAACTGTTTGAGGAACCTCCATACTGTTTTCCAGAGTGGCTGCACCAGCTTGCATTCCCACCAACAGTGTGGGACGGTTCCCCTTTCTCCGCATCCCCGCCAACATCTGTCGTTTCCTGACTTGTTAATTTTAGCCATTCTGACGGGTGTGAGGTGGTTTTTCCCTGAGAATTATATACTCTTCTCATCCACATAGACGGAATGGATACAGAGTACCACAGGAAAGGGGGATGGAATTCCAAGGGCATCTGAGTGAAAAACAGAGTAGACAGTGATGCTAGTGATAATGCAAAAAACAAACTACCTCCAAACCTTAGTCTCTACCATTGTAATCGTTTGGTAGAGGAACTTAAAGAGAAGGAAAGATCTATTTAAACATTCCTGTGCACAGACTTGTAAGTAAAAGGGCACAAGCACATTGCTTTTTATAGCCACTAAAAAGCCCCACAACAATTTGCTCATCAGTATGCCATGTAGCATGGTAGGGCGCCTGGGTGACTCAGTCAAGTTAGTGTCTGCCTTCAGCTCAGGTCATGATCCCGGGGTCCTGGGATCGAGCCCTGTGTTGGGCTCCTTGCTCAGCGGGAAGCCTGCTTCTCCCTCCCTCTGCCTGCTGCGTCCCCTGCTTGTGCTCTCTCTCTCTCTCTTGCTATCTCTCTCTGTCAAATAGATAAACAAAATCTTTAAAAAAAAAAAAGGAATATGGTAGATGGATAGGTAGTCACATGGACAGATCTTAAGGCATTTGATAAATGAGAACTTGCAAAACGATGTGCATAGTACGATCCTCTTTATATAAATATTGCATTTGTGTAATTGTACGTGCTTCTCTATAGTTAATTAAAAAACAAAAAAACTGGAAGTGTATACACCAAACTGTTAGCATTGGTTGTCACTGGGAAGAAGAAGAGTTGAGGCATAAAAGAGGGACTTTCACGTTTTACTCTTTTTTGTTTTTAAAGATTTATTTATTTGTTTGAGAGAGAGAGCGGGTGAGGGGCAGGTAAGGGGCAAAGGGAGAGAGAGAATCTCAAGCAGACTTCTCACTGGGCATGGAGCCTGACGTGGGGCTCTATCTCACAACCCCAAGATCATGATCATGACCTGAGCCAAAATCAAGAGTCAGACACTTAACCAACTGAGTCACCCAGGAGCCCCTTTCATGTTTTACTCTTTATTAAGGTTGCCAGATTTAGCAAACGAAAATACATGAAAATACACCTGATTAAATTTGAATTTCAGATAAATAACAAATGGGGTTTTTTTGGTTGTTTTTTTAAACTTTTTATTTTTTTCTTGTTTTTTAAGATTTTATTTATTTATTTGACAGAGTGATAGAGAGAGCACAAGTAGGCAGAGAAGCAGGCAGAGGGAGAGGGAGAAGCAGGCTCCCCACCGAGTGGGGAGCCCGACGCGGGGCTCAATCCCAGGACCCTGGGATCGTGACCTGAGCTGAAGGCAGACGCTTAACCGACTGAGTCACCCAGGCCCCCATGCTTTTTTAAACTTCTTAAAAAAGTTTTTCTTCATTTATTTAAGTAATCTCTACAGCCAGCTTGGGGCTTAAACTCATGACCCCAAGGTCAAGAGTCACATGCTCTTCTGACTGAGCCAGCCAGGCACCCCAACAAATGGTTTTTCAAGTGTTAAGTATGTCTCATGCATAATAATAATATGGTTGTACTTATTCTAAAAAATTATTTATTGTTTATCTGAAATTCAGATTCAGCTGGGTGTCCTGTATTTCCTCTGACAAGCCTACTCTATACATTTGTTTAATGCTCTTTAAAGGGTAGTTTCATGAAATAATTGTATTATTCTAAAAAAAATAAAAAGAAGAAGAATTCTCAAGACAACACAAATATATGTTTAGGAAATGTTTAGTTAAGGAAATTGGCCTAGAAAAGAGCAGATTACAAAGCAGCATGTAAATTGAGACTCTACTTCTTTATAAAAAGAAGAAGAAAAGCACATGTCTGCACGTACTAAAAGGCAGGAGGCTATACATAAGAATATTAACAATAGTTCCCTCTGGTGATGAGATTAGGATGATTTAAATTTCTTGGGGCACCTGGGTGGCTCAGTCGGTTGCACATCCGACTCTTGGTTTTGGCCTGGTCATGATCTCATGGGTCGTGAGATCCAGCCCCAAGTGGGGCTTTGTGCTCAGTGCAGAGTCTGCTTAAGACTCTCTCTCCCTCTCCTTCCCCTCCCCCGCTCAAATAAATAAATATAAAAAATAAATTTCTTCTTTGTGCTTTATGAAGTTCTTTCACAATGTTTATAAAGAACACGCATTACTTTTGGAAAGGGAAAGCGTCGTGTGTAAAGAACACCATTTTCCTGTGCTCCCCTGAGGAGTTGAATATGCCCAAGTTGGGGGCGCCTGGGTGGCTCAGTCGTTAAGCGGCTGCCTTCGGCTCAGGTCATGATCCCAGGGTCCTGGGATCGAGCCCCGCATCGGGCTCCCTGCTCGGCGGGGAGCCTGCCTCTCCCTCTCCCACTCCCCCTGCTTCTGTTCCCTCTCTCGCTGTGTCTCTCTCTGTCAAATAAATAAATAAAATCTTAAAAAAAAAAAAAAGAATATGCCCAAGTTGTTCCTACTTTCAGCTGCTCTCAGAAGAAAGGGGTGGGCAGCACTGTGAGCCTCACCCTCGGTTTGAGGTTTTAAAAAACCATTCCATCTCATGTCCTGCAGGCTACCTCCAAAAGCAGCCCTACTTTGGAGCCGTGGTTGGCAGGGTGGCCAACCGAATTGCCAAAGGAACATTCACGTTGGACGGGAAGGAGTATAAACTGGCCATTAACAATGGGCCCAACAGTCTGCATGGAGGAGTCAGAGGGTTTGATAAGGTGAGTCAGGGGCACTGGACAGAGTCCTCACCTGGCGTACTTCACAGAGAACCTTCAAACATACCATCTATTCTCCAGGCTCAATCCTAGGCCCTACAGCAAATGCGTGGGGAGGTGATAGAGGAAAGAGGCTGATCCAGGGACTCGGGGGGAGCAGATGTGCTGGCCCTGTTCCAGGACCCATCCTTCTGTAGCTCTTCGGACTGTAACAGGCAGGGGAGCCCGGAGTGAAAGGGAAAGACAGGGAATGACTTTCTCCTCGTCGGGATCAGGAAGTCCAGTGGACCTTGGGCGCAACGGAAAAGTGGCTTAAAACCAGTACCTGCCACTTACTGTACAAGGCATTTGCACATCTTCTCTCTCATGCTTATGAGAGCCCTGCGTTATCGCCAAATGAGAAATCTGAGGGTCTGAAAGGCCATATAACGCCTAGGTTGGGTGGCCTGGCCCACAGCCCTCATTTCTACACATAACCGCTGGTGTAGGTGCTCCCGGTCCAACACACACCCCTGAAACTGCCGCTGAGGCCCCACCCCCACCCCACAGTGTGGTGCCACATCCAGGCGTAGCCTTCCACTGAGGTGCCTCATGCCTCAAAATTACCTCAGATCCTCCCCCAGTTACCTCTTTCCACATTAAAACTCCCATTCCCCAAGTGAATCCCTGGAAAAACAAGGTTCGGACTGCCAGCTGATCAGACAGCTTCTCCCTGAAGTAGAGATGCCTGGTGTGCTTCCTAGCTGTGGGGGAGTTAGAGGGTTAACCCCCCGCGACTCTCTTACTAGTCTAATTTCAGGGAGATAATTTTGGTAGCTAACTCTCCTTTAAATTATAGCCCCTCCCCCGTTTATTTCCTAAAGAAGAGCCAGAAAATACTGGAACGTGTATGGCAGTTAAAGATCACTGTTTCCTCCTTTCTGCCTCTTACTGCCTCCTGTCCTGTTGAAGGAAGTTGGTCACTCTCTTTCCCGTCTCACCGACTTCCTGTCTGTAGCCTAGAACCGCACTGCCCCGTCTCTTCCCTGTTCCTCCGTGAATGGACTCCTCACACCAGGAAGGCATGAAGGCAAGGGGTAGCCTCGGTCCTAGCAGTACTAGGGCAGAGGGTCTCCGTAATATGGCAGGCCCATGGGCAAAGCCCAGCCAGGGGAAGTTAGGCCCAGCTCTGTTCTGACAGGGATTTTCAGAAGAGCCTCAGAACAGCACCTGTTCTGGCTTGGTGCTCTTCCCTCTGTTCCACTGTGGGGTTTTCTGTGGTGTTGCTTCACGTGTGTGCCCTGTAAAAACAGCCCAGTAGTGAGTCAACACATCCTTCAGTGCACTGTGCCTCCTGAGTTCCTTCTGTGAACAGGGCAGCATAATATGGCAGGGATTCCTGAGACTCCCCTATAGCGAGGGAGCCAGACCCTTCGATAAATAGCTGTTCTAGGCAACCAGCCCCCGCATACAGATGCCAGTGGTGTGCTATAGAAACCAGGTGTGGACAGATTCATAGCAACTCAGGAGGGAGGATTGGAACCACCCTTGAAGAAAGAATAGCCTTTCGTTTAGTAAGTAGGTCCTGGAAAAAATGGCTGTGCAGAAGCCCAGAAACGGTGGGGGAAAGACTTGGAATGTTATCCTGGAGATATTGAAAGCTTTTGAACTGTAAGCTTTCGCACAGTGACATGAGCAGTATTGCATGAACTTTGTTTCCAGTTGTGTTTCATCTCAACAATTACTGAACAAATAGCTGGTTTGTAGATACGTCTTTTTCTATTTATATCAACACATTTTTTTTTTAAAAGATGAAATTTGAATAACTTAACAGGATTAGAAATGGCATATAAGTAGGCCTAGAGATGCAAACGTGGAAATTTTTCAGGAAATTCGGAAAGTGCAGGGTCAGGGATATTCTCCCATGAATAGAAATTGTGTGTTCCACAAAACTATACTTATCTGATAATATTGGTTTACACAAAAAACTTTCCACTGTGTTCTTTCTCTGAAGGACAAGACCTAGGTAGCAATTGAAGAACACTTTATTTCAAATATTTTATTCCTAAAATTTTCCATTTGGGGGATTCTTTTTTCTTTTTTTAATCATGCATATAACCGGCTTTTATATTTTAAGTGTCTTGAAAGTTCAACATTTCTAGGAGATAACTAGGGTGTAAAATTAATTTTTTACTAAGGTCAGTAAATTTATTTCAGATACCAGCTGCTTTCCCATAGGTAAATGCAGAGACCTCCACTCCTGCTGGGCTCCCCTTCCTGGTAAATGTGGGATCTCTCAACATCAGTGACAGAGATCCAGGCCATGCTAGGAGCAGGTGGGCAGAGCCCGGGCTCAAAGGCCATTCCTGTGACCCCACAGAAATTATTATCTTTCAAGTCTATTTGGAATGACAGTGTTTGGCCTCAACTCTTCTGTTGACAGAAGGAGATTCAAACAAAACATTCACTGAAATGAAGATGTGGATGGTGTCGCCTGCCAGGCCTGAGTTTGAATCCTAGCTCTGTCACTAATGACATGTATGACTTTAAACAAGATTTTTTTACCCCTTTAAACAATGGGCATGGCCCCGCAGCGGGCGCCATGCTCGGCCTGGAGTCTGCTTAAGACTCTCTCTTCCTCTGCTCCTCCCCCTGCTTGTGCATGTGTGCATGTGTGCACTCTCTCTCTCTCTCTCTCCCTCTCTCTCTCTCTATATATATAATAAATAAATAAATCTTAAAAAAAAAGTTTTAAACAATGAGCATGAAGTATGAAAAGGTTCTACTCAATCCCCCTGGAACATGGGAGGTGGAAGTAGGCAAGGAAACACCACAGAACTCAATTTGCTCATCTGTAAAATGGGGTCATAGTATTAGTTGGAGCGATTTGAAATTGCCAGTGTTCAATTGTTTTGACCTACAAAGATGGTCATTTCATTTGGTTCAACCAAATCTTTACCTTATGAAATGATTTATGTAAAGCACCAGGTCAGTGGCTGGTGAGCACCGAACAAATGGACATCTCCTGTCAGCAAAGACCTCTTGATAGTGACCCCCAGGACTCCCCAGAGGGACTGGGCTCTCTGGACAGTATGTCCTCTGATCGCATAGAATAAGGAAAACAGCTCAGGATCAGACTACTGTCTTCTCAGCTGGAAGAAGCTAGGAAAAACTGTGTTTTTTCTGAGCTCAGCTCTCTCATTGTTAAATGAAGATAGTGGTGCCTACATTGAATCAGCTCTGAGACAGATAAGAGAATTTCTGTGAAGTTCCTAGCAAAGTGTCTTCCAGCTCTCTCATTGTTAAATGAAGATAGTGGTGCCTACATTGAATCAGCTCTGAGACAGATAAGAGAATTTCTGTGAAGTTCCTAGCAAAGCAAAGAGAGCCCATGGCTCATCATGGGCACTCAGGAAATCCTGGTTGTCTCTCCCCTGTAAGGGTAATCTTAAGGACTCTAGGGCAAAGGTGAGAGGAACCACTGTGTGTGAATCAAAAATTCCTATTGCCAAAAGCAAAAAATTCTAGAAGACTTTTCTTCATATTTTTCTTGCCACCCTTAGAACCATATTTTCTAGAATAAGAAGAAAACTTCAAGATCATTTTTTAACCCCTTTATGCCAGGGACTGATGCCCGACATCATACACTGAGCTAGGAACAAACCTGGCCCCCAAATCAGGACTCCTGACATGTGGGCAGAACTCTTCCTAATAGAACAAGTGCCGTCTTACTTGTTTGGAACTCTGCCCAGGGAATATAGAATCTTGGAGCATTTTTTATAAATATTCATAAGTAGTACTTCCCTGGGAAAGAGGGGCTGATTTATTACGGTCGTTTTTTAAATACCATTAGCAGATTTTGCTATATGACGTTTATCAGAATGGGGCATCAAGATAAAAAAAAAAAACTTTTAAAGAAGGGGAAGAAGAAAATATTGTAGACACATACATATACGTTTAAAGAGAAAGAGTATGGGGAATATGAGTAGGTAAAGAGAAAGAAAAAAATTTTCTCTCAAGATCTTTTTTGTATAAAACAAAATTTTACAACAATTAAAATCCAAGCTATTACTCAAACATCTTGAAGATCATATAACCATTTCTCTTCCTAGAATTAGCTAGCTTTAAATATTGAAACGTGGCATTTAGCTCGAGATTGCAATGACTTAACAGCTTTGAAAACACTTTTCTAGGTCCTCTGGACCCCTCGGATGCTGTCAAATGGTGTCCAGTTCTCAAGAGTCAGTCCAGATGGTGAGGAAGGTTATCCTGGAGAGCTGAAAGTCTGGGTGACATACACGCTTGATGGTGGGGAGCTTATGATCAACTATCGAGCCCAGGCCAGTCGGACCACACCGGTCAATCTGACCAACCATTCTTACTTCAACCTGGCAGGCCAGGTAAGTGGACTTTCCTCAGCTCTCCTTCTGTAGCATAAACGGTAACTTGCCCCTTCTCTCCTGCCATGTGCCTTGTGAAATGACCTGGGGAGTGGCTGGAGAGACCAACCCAGGACGGAATTACTCTTGCAATGGGGTCAACCCTGGCGTTGAAGAGAAATGGCTAGCAAAGCTGCGGACTCATAGTAGGTGCTCAATAAATGGAAGTTATAGAGAAAGACAGAATGAGTACGTTGTATTACCCAGAGAATTATCTCTTTCCCACATGTTCAGACAAGGAACCAGCTATTTCAAGAACTCCCTTTCATCTCACTGTAACATGAGCTTACATTTGCTTCCTCATTCCACTCCTACCCCTAAAAGTTTCCAGTTAAGGCACTTTCCATCCTTGGAATTTTAAAAATGGGCTTGGCTCAGCCCCTTTAGACATGCTGCCAACATTTGTATGCCTCCAGCATGTAGCCCACCGTCAAGAGTGCTATAGAGACACTCCTCACCCCTCAGGTAATCCCCTCTACACTACCTTATTCCCTCCTGATGGTAATATTTGAGCTTGTTGAGGAGGCTGTTACATGAGGCAGAGAGTAGAAAGTTTAGCTAAACTCTGTAGACTCTATCTATTACTTCCTCTTCATCTAAAAAGCTCATCATTGTCTACTATACTTGAATCGCTTTGGCATGATTTCCTACCACAAGATGATGTTCACAGCCAACTAGTAATATCTTGCATTTTTACACTCTTTTAGGAGTCTGCTGACGATGTGCTGCTTTTTTTTCTAGGATCTTTCCAAATAGCACAAATTAATTGGTTCTTATGTAATTTCCGAAGTTCTCCCCTTAAAAATAAAGAAGAAAATTCTAAACTTGCCTATTGCTTATCCTCAGAAACTTCCACTGTCCTCCTTAAGATCTTAAAAGACTGGGGCACCTGGGTGGCTCAGGCGGTTAAGCGTCTGCCTTCAGCTCCAGTCTTGACCCCGGGGGTCCTGGGAGCCTGCTTCTCCCTCCCCCTCTCCCTCTGTCTGCCGCTCCCCCTGCTGTGCTCTCTCTCTCTCACTGTGTGTGTCAAATAAATAAATAAAATCTTTAAAAAAAAAAATCTTAAAGACAAACCAAAAACCAAAACCAAAACAAACATGCCCAGCCATAGGAGGCTCTGCAATACTGTTCATAAAGACCCTACCTTTTCTAATAAGTTCAGAAAGAAACTATTGGTGGTTTTTTATAGGTAGTAGATCATGGTGATTTTTTACTATTTTCCACATTTTTGTATACTTAGGACATCCGATTTTATAATCTAAAGAAAAAATTCAGATATGGAAATTATACATTAAATATGTAACTATCTTCTGATGTATTCCAATCAAGGAGACAAAATGGGAATGCAGGTTCACTAAGGCTCTGTCCATTTACCAGGCAGGAGGACCCTTGCAGATCACAGACCCACCCACAGGGGTAGTCAACATTAACTCCCTTCTGTCTACTGTCTTAGTGAGTGCAACTGGAATCCACAGCCACTAGCTTCAGGGTTGAGGATGGGAGAGGGCCATTAGCCCTTTGGGGCCCTTTGATGAGAGTGGGTGGTCACTCACCAGGCCTGGGGTCCAGGGGCCTCTGCATCTTCAGAACATCTCTTACCCTACCCAGCGAAGCATTATTATGTGTCTTAAACCCTCCCCAGGGAAATAACTCAAAACTTGATCATTTAAGGTGGTCAGCTCATCTTAATGTATTTTTGCTTGTTGCTTGTTTATTTCTTTTTTAAATTTAATAAGCAATATGTTTGTTCTACCTGGGGCCAAATTTTGACTCATCACTTCTAAGATTGAGTGTTGATGGCCTGGGGGGAGGAGAGAACTGTGTTTTTCAAAGAATGGAAAAGGTATACGGGTTGCAGGTTGTTTGAGCTTTGTTGTTCTTGTTCCTTACTTACCTAACCCCGAACGGGGCAATGGAGCAGCCTGGGGGGAGTTTGAGATGAAAGGCAATAGTGGGGTTCCAGCCTGACTGGAGAGGTACATCAGCAAAGACCCAGGTTCTTCCATCTTCCCATTCTGCCTCTTCAGTGTTTTGGCTCTTGTCTTCGGGCTCATTGTCTCCTGGCCACAAGATGGTTTTGACCTGCAGCTCCAGGAATCATGTCTTCGTGTAGTCACACCCAGAGGCAAAAAAAGAGCCTATTCCTTTTTTTCATATCTCTAATGTTCCATTTTTAAGAATAAACAAAACTTTTCCCAGAGGCTCTCCAGCAGCCTTTGCCTCCCAGTTCATGCGCCAGAAGTGTGTCCCATGCCCTGCGTAACCGAGTACCAGCAAGGGAATTGGACTACTCGGTGGGATTAGGGAGGGCGTCCTTTACCCTGAGCATATGACCCTAGCACAGGACGAGTCAACAAGTCAGCGCTCTGCCAGGGGCAAACAAGGGTGCCAGGAAGGGAGTTGCAGTGGCTTGGGGGAGTACTCGAGTGTCGGTGCTGCCCTGCAGAGGGTCAGGAGAGCTGAATGAAGGCGGTCCTAGTGGCAACGCACGGAGAGGTCTATAAAGCCCCCGGCAGGCCACAAAGGGCTTTATAAATGGTTAATGTTCCGAAATAATAGCAGCTGAGCAAAGCTAACCAAAACCAACAGTGAACCCAGAGATGGGCCTCAAGAGCTGTTGGTGGATCAGCCTTCCTTGCCAGGTTTTCATCAGCCTAGAAAGGAAATGAATCCAGCAGGAATATTCCACCAGAGTGGATCATTGAATTATTCCAGGTCAGAAGAATGGTAAAATGAAGCCTGCTTCCCTTTCATAAAGGAACATAGGTGCCGCTTGGTGACCCGATGCATTAAGGGAGTGGCTCTCTCGTAAATGTTCTTTGCCTTCTCCCCCAACCCAGGCTTCTTCCTAACCTCTCAGACTCATCAGTTTATTTGGTGTGTGATTGAATCATTTTTTTCCTGCCCTAGTGCTACAAAACAAACAAAAAAAGGAAATTCCTGAGCAGCTTTATTCATAATAGTAAAAATACTGGAAACAAGCAACAGTCTACCAAATATTCGTACAATGGAATACTACTCAACCTTCGGCTGAGCATCAAGTGGATAGAGCCAAGGAAACAGTCCCCAGTTCTCTTCCCTCATCTCTGCTCCCCTCAGGCCCAGAGGCCTCTTCGGTGCTGGCAGGACCCCTGAGGCATGAGGGGATGGGAGTACGGGGAGCCCGCCAGGAGAGACCCCCCTCTAGTCTAGAGCTGCTGTAGGTGGTGGTGCAGACCCCTCCCATTTTGGACCTCCCTTCTCAGGTCAGAACAGGGACCAAACGAGTGACTAAGGTAGAGATTATGGGAGCAGAGGAGAGGCCTCTGCCCTGGCCTTGTCTTCAGTCCCCTCCTACCCCTGCCCATGTGTATGCACCGGGAGGGCACAAGACCAGGGCAGTTCTTGAGGAACAGAGCCTCCTCGGAGTGTAATTAAAGCAATTTCTGGCCTGTTTAGACATAGATTCTCATGGTCTCTAAAATCCTGGCATTTCTCCTCAGGATGACTCCATTTGATTGTGTGGGCCTAAGTCTTTCTTTCTTTTTTTTTTTTTTTAAGATTTTATTTATTTATTTGAGAGAGAGAGAATGAGAGATAGAGAGCACGAGAGGGAAGAGGGTCAGAGGGAGAAGCAGACTCCCCGCTGAGCAGGGAGCCCGACGTGGGACTCGATCCCGGGACTCCAGGATCATGACCTGAGCCGAAGGCAGTCGCTCAACCAACTGAGCCACCCAGGTGCCCCGGCCTAAGTCTTTCTGACTAGAGGATCTGTTTCGGTTAACCCACAGGGCTCTGCCTCCCTCTGCCTGCTTCTCAATTACCCAGCCTAGCTTTCAGTTTAGCTTAGCTCGGAGTTTCTCAACCCGAGCACATTGACATGTTGGGTCAGACAATATCTTTGTTGCAGGGCTGTGCATTATAGGGCATTGGGCAGAATTCCTGGCCTCTTCCCATTAGATGCCAGTAGCATTACCACCTCCAGTCATGACTATCAAAAATGTCTCCAGAACATTGTCAAATTTTGCCCTACGGCAAGATCATCCCCAGTTGAGAAGCACTAGTTGAGCTTAGTTTTGAGCATTCACCAAGGAGAAACCTTCTCCAGGGGAACCTGGTTCCCCTTCCATGACTTCTGCTGTGAAGCTTGAAAATACACTATTCAAATATAATCCTTTTTATCAGAAACCTGTATGTATCCTTGCCAATTTGCAAGCAGCACAACATAGCTTTACTAAACTGTCCTTCACAAACAGCCTGGAAAAGGTGGAAAAGGAGCATCATTGGCCTGTTTTACCCTGAAGGACAAGAGATTCTAGGCTAAGTGATTTCCCTGGGGCCACTCGATGAGAGCCAGAACTAGACCCCGGGCCTGCTGGCTACTGACCTGTCTTTGGCTCCCCCCGGGAAGGCAGGCCACATCTTTAATGGAAGAGATGAGCGAGCTCCCGAATGCAGGAACTCTACTTCTGACCGCCTGGCTTCTGTCCTGTGCTAGAGAGTGGGTCCTCTGGGTGGGAGCTGGGCCAGAGAAGGGGGACAGGGTACCCCACCTCCAAGCCTGGAGGCAAGATGTTGGCCATCCAGCACTTGCGTGTTCCAGGTCAACAACTCTTGCTCTTCTGTTTGCCTAGCACGTGGGGAGAGTGGGAGAAACCCCTCTGTTAATAAGCCAAAGTTGAAAAGTCTTTCAAACCACTGATGTCTCTCTGACTTTTCACACTCGTAATTCCACTTAGACAAGAAGATGCATGCTGGGGTCACCCTCAAAAACTTCTTTCAAATGTATCAGTTGCGATGTTGAGGACCTATCTACCTACACTTAAATGAACATATTAATCGTCGCCATAGGTCAAATGGGATTTCTAAAGTATTTGTCAATGCCTGAAAACATTTCTGCGGAGAAGTTAGAAAAATACCTGGGGCGCCTCGGTCGCTCAAGTGGTTAAGTGTCCAACTCTTGATTTCCACTCAGGTCATGATCTCAGGGTCGTGGGATCGAGCCCTGCGTGGGGCTCCTCGCTGAGCGCTGAGCGTGGAAACTGCTTGGGATTCTCTCTCTCTCTTCCTCTGTCCCTCCCTCCACCCTACCTCCCAGCTCACGTGCTCTCTCTCTCAAATAAATAAATCTTAAAAAAAAAGCAAAAATACAAAATAAGACTAAGCATTAGATCTTCTTTTCTTTCTCTCTCTTTCTGTCCCAGGGTTCCCCAAACATATACGACCATGAAGTCATTATAGAGGCTGATGCCTTTTTGCCTGTGGATGAAACCCTGATTCCTACAGGTTGGTGAACTTCAACGTTTTTACGGGAATGCAGAGCTGGGGTGTGATTGGGAGAGTACTGAAACCTCATTTACCTAAATTTATTTTCTCTGTTGGCCCGCCAAATTGCCTATAATTACCGTGATTAGTCATTTATGTGAGTTAAGGTTGGGTGACCATATAATTAAACACCCAAGCCAGGACACTTTTGAGAGGGAAAGGGGATGCTATTAATAATTAAGCTGGGGCAACTGGGCAGTTCTAAACAAACTGGGTCAGACGGCGATCCTAGCTGAGCCGTAGACCGCAAGAGTTCTCTGCTAAAATGTAAATCAGGTACTTCTTAGCACCTCAGCGGAGCTAAATTTACCTCAGCATTACCTCCCCAGTGCAGGACACTGACAGAACACAACGTGGTTTTAGATGGAGGAGGAAAGGTTGGACCCTGAGGAAGACAATGCATGTGTCACCTCTGAGACACAGTTGTGGGGATGGGGTAGCATGGAGAGTCCAAAGTATCAAAAGGGAAGGTGAGGTGTTACCAAACTCAAGCCTTATGGGTGTGTGTGTGTGTCTGTGTGTGTGGTGCGCCTCCTAGGTTAACTGGATTGAGATCATCTTGGTTGTTATTATTTGTGAGCAAAACTACCTTAGTACAAATAGGCAAATCCATAGCTCCATAGAGATAGAAAGTACATTAGGAGGTTGCCAGGGGTTGGGGACAAAGGGAATGGAGAGTGACAATTGGTACAAGATTTTTTTGGTAGGGGGTGATGAAAGATTCTGGAATTAGATAGTGGTGATGGTAATATCCTGTAAATATGCTAAACATCTGTAAATATACTAAACACTACTAACCTGTGTACTTTAAAAGGGTGAATTTTGTGGTATGGGATTATATCTCAATTAAAAACAAGAAAGAAAGGAAGAAACAAACCAAACAAACTTGGTTTCTGTGTTGTCTCGAGGATTAAGTGGTGTAGATTTGTACTAGATTGCAGGTGCACTGCCATCTGCCTCCAGGGGACAGACGGATGACAGCAAGGTGGCTCGCAGGGGTGCTGTTATTTGTGGCAGCTTATAGAAATTCACTTGAGGTAATTACCCCAAAGCAGTAGATAAATATTCTTATTTGGATTTCATTAAAATCAGAGCTGAGGGGGCGCCTGGCTGGCTCAGTCGTTAAGCGTCTGCCTTCGGCTCCGGTCATGATCCCAGGGTCCTGGGATCGAGCCCCGCGTCGGGCTCCCTGCTCAGTGGAGAGCCTGCTTCTCCCTCTCCCACTCCCCCTGCTTGTGTCCCCTCTCTTGCTGTGTCTCTCTCTGTCAAATAAATAAAATCTTTAAAAAAAAATCAGAGCTGAGGTAAGTGTAGAAGGCTTAGCCAGAGAAAACCAAAGTAAACAAAAGCAGAGGATGAAGGGAAAGAAGAGCAGAAATCCAGAACCACACAAACACTTTTGCATGAGCTCCCCTTCCCCTGGGAAGAAGGGCTGCTGCCTGCTGCCCCTTGCTTGGCTGGCCAAGATCTCCTGCCTGTGTGACAGCGACTTAGAGGTGCTAGGTCAGAGCCCCTTTGTCAGAGCCCTGTTGTCTTGTGTTCCGCTCTCTTAGGCATCCGTTCAGAGTTCCAGCCTTCCATCACCCCATCTGCTGGCAGCTACTCGTGGAAGGTCAGGAAGGCCTTTCCCCGTTCCCACCCCCTGGAAGGGTGCTACTACTTTGCTTGTCTCCTCTGCTAGTAAAGAGCTTAGAATGACAGAATATGAGCACTCTGAAGCCAAGGGCATCATCATAAGTAATCAAGTTTTACATCACCACTAATAAGATGTATTGTACCCTCCTCATATGATGTCCTGGAAAAGCACATCATCTGTGTCATATTCTGTCAGAAATGCCTAACCTCATTCCATTCAGGAGAAGGCATCACGTGAACCCAGTTGAGGGACAGTCTACAAAATAATTAAGCAGTACTCTTCAGGAGTGTCAAGGTCATGGTGGCCTTGAAGCAAGACTGAAGAATGGTCACAGAAGAGACTAAGAATATAAGGACAACTAAATGCAATGGGAGATCCTGGACTGGATCCTGAGCCAGAAAGAGGATGTTGGTGGGAACACTGGTGAAATTCTAGGGAGGCGTGTAGTTAATAGTATTGAACCAGTGTTAATTTCTTAGTTGTGATCATTGCACCATGGTTATCTATGATGTTAACATTGGGGAAAGGACAGGTATACAGAGATGTACTTTTTTTTTTTTTAAGATTTTATTTTTAAGAAATCTCTACCCCCAACGTGGGGCTCAGACTCACAATCCTGAGATCAAGAGTTGCACGCCGTACTGACTGAGCCAGCCAGGCACCCCCAGGGATGTACTATTTTTGTAACCTCTCTGATGTCTAAAATTATTTCAAATTTTTTATTTTTTTTTATTTTTTTTAAAGATTTTATTTATTTATTTGAGAGAGAGAATGAGAGAGAGAGTGAGCACATGAGAGGGGGAGGGTCAGAGGGAGAAGCAGACTCCCCGCTGAGCAGGGAGCCCGATGTGGGACTCGATCCCGGGACTCCAGGATCATGACCTGAGCCGAAGGCAGTCGCTTAACCAACTGAGCCACCCAGGCGCCCTAAAATTATTTCAAATTTTTAAAAAAAAATTTTAAAAAGCCCAGGGCTCCAAGTAATATATTATTTTTAATTTTCCTGGACACTTGCCTTTATTTATAGGTAAGGGCTTTTGTTTTATTTGGGCGTCTTTAAAATAATGGGGTTGTGTTTATGGCCACTAGTTCAAAATTTGTATGAGGAAAATGGTAAGAATGTGAGCCTGCATACTAAGCAGCAACTTCTGTGAACAGCAGGAATTAGAAACCCATCAATATAGGGACTACAGAGCTAATTAGAATAATAACGAGAAATCAAGATAAATGGATTAAAAATTTGTGCATCGCAGTTTTCCTTGCTCCAGGGCTGGGATTAAAGGCTTTCACATTTGTCTTGGTAACATGTGTCATCTTCTGATATTTGCGTGACTCAGCGTGAGGATGAGTAAGCCGGCCCATCCTATCCTAGATGCTGCAGGATTGCATTAGAACTCCGTATTGTGAACTCCAAAGGGAAAATGGCGGCGGCTGCTGGTTTGCGACCGAAAAGGAAGAAAATGAATTCAGGAGCTTCTAGGTGGAGGTGATGAAATTAGTGCATATTTATTTGTGTATATTTATAAAATCTTATGTTGTCCTGTTGCATTTTGATCAGATGAAAATCACAAAAATGTGTAACTCATGCCGTGTAAAGAGTATTTGTCGGGGCGCCTGGGTGGCTCAGCTGGTTAAGCGACTGCCTTCGGCTCAGGTCATGATCCTGGAGTGCCGGGATCGAGTCCCGCATCGGGCTCCCTGCTCAGCGGGGAGTCTGCTTCTCCCTCTGACCCTCTTCCCTCTCGTGCTCTCTATCTCTCATTCTCTCCCTCTCAAATAAATAAATAAAATCTTAAAAAAAAAAGATTATTTGTCATGATGGTAAGAGAGAATTGTGGCAAAGCACCATAGAGCTCAGAAAACTCATGGTCAGCTCAGGTCTGCACTGTGAATGGTTTTAGGATCAAATTCTATACTTTGTACTAATTTTGAACACCTGTGAAGCTGAATAGGGCTGTAAGGGCTCTGGACCCTGGGAGGCAAGAGCCCTGGTTTTGGTCTGGGCTCTGCTGTTAACTCGCTAGGCAGCCTTCAGTGTTTGTGTAATGCTTTAACATTTAACTTCCCTACGCCCTCATTTCCTTTTCTGCAAATGGGAGGGATGTTGAACTCAATCCAATATTATGGACCTGTAAATTTTCTTTAAAAAATAATTTGAGAGACTTACATGGGGTTGCCCAACTTTTCATTTTGCCAAGTTAGAGAGCGATCATAAATATAGGGCTATTAAAACTAATGGGAATGTATGTATATATATTTCAATTAAAAAAATAATTTAAACTAACCGAGGTAATAATGAGGAACAGAAATAAATAGACTAGTGGTGCCTGGCTGGTTTAGTCAGTAGGGCATGTGACTCTCAATCTTGAGATCCTGAGTTCAAATCCCATGTTGGGCGTGGAGCCTATTGGGAAAAAAAAAGAGGAAGAAATAGACTACATTTATTTTTTTCTAAAACCCAAGCTGCCATTTATAATCACCATCTTTTTATAAAAGAAAATATTTTAACAGCACAAAAGTGGGGAAATTTTAATCTCAGAATAAAGAACACCCCTTTAAATTGAATTCATCTTGCTTTTTAAAGAAATGTGATAGGTTATCCAAATATATCTCTGTTTTCTGTAGACCAATAAAAATGTTATCATGGACTCATGATTGTAAACCAGTAATTGGTCTGAAAGATCACTTGAAGTGCTTACATTCCATGATTCTATAAGGCTCTTATAACATCTTACTGCTATTTTTCTGCCACCCTTCAAATCCATTAGAACTCTGCCATGAAAGCAGATAAGTTGCAACAACTTCAGAGCACGTACAAAAATCCCTAAGTCTCTTTTACCTTCCATACATTAGCCAGTCCAACAGAGGTTATGTCCGTTTGCCCAGTGACACTTCAACTGAAATTATAGGGTTGTTTCTTCCTCCCCTTTGTCAGAAATGTGTGAGAAACAAATGAATTGTGTGTTTGCTTCGGCACTGCCTCCAGAAATGGGCGGTCACTTCCACTCTGCCCTGCCCTGATGGAAGAATTCACATGTCTGACCCTCTTTCAGCCAAGAACAGATCTCTGGGAGCCCAGATTTCATCGGATTCTTAACCCTGACCCAAAGCCCATGAGTGTGTGGCTTAACTCTGAGACCAGTCCAAAGTCATTTGGTCATTTGGAAATGCCTCCCCTCTGCTGCTGGGCTCACCAGGAATGGACAGTCTAGTGGAGGAGTCAGCCAGAATATTATCCATTCACCTGGCAAATGTCAGGATAGATGGAACTCAGAGACTTGCTTCAGAGGAAAAGCGCGGCCTGAGGGCTCCCAGATGGAGGAGATGCGAGTTAAATAAAACCTGCAAGGGCAAGTGGAGATTTGCCAGGCAACGAGGAGAAAGGTGTTCTGGGTAGAGATGAACAAGGAAAGGGAGTGCAGGAACAGCAGGACTATGCCCAGGAAAGCGCTGCGCTTCTGAAGGATCCGGGGCGTGCTCTCAGTGGCAGAAAACCAACGGGTGCAGAGGGGTTGGCTGGGACCATGTCAGATCTGCACCAGGCCCTCGTGTGGCTGCAGTCCTGGATGGCTCTGGATGGCCCTGGATGACCCTAGGCTGGCCTAGAGTTCAAGGCTGATCTACACAGGGCAGACTCACAGGTGTACCTGAGTCCAGTCTTAAACTTCCGGACATTGAGCCAGAAGTGGACTGAACCACAAGGCCACTTCCTTGAGGCATATAAGAAACCCGTTAGACCAGTCACACTCGGTTAAGAGTTCTGGGGATTGATATGCAGTATTAGAGATTGTGGTTGTACTGAATTGAGAAAAAGGAAGATACTGTTTATTTGTGAGGTGAGGTGAAGGTTTATGATAATAATAGCTAACATTTAAGAGAGGATTTATAAATGGTAATCCATACCAGAATCCTATAACGATTCTTATTTAACAGATAGAGAACCTGGAATCTGAGAAGTGTCAGTAACTTACTGGGGATTACCCAGTTAACAAGTGGTGGGAAGCTGGGATTCAAACCTAGGGAGACTGGTATTCAAACTCAGGCTCTTCACTACACCCGTACTCTGCAGACCCTACCGTGTGGTTAGATGTTGAGAAGGGTTCTGGGATGGGGTGGGTGGGAGAGGAAAGAAAAGTCATTTCTTGATGATATAGATAGACAAGATCACCATGTGGTCATGACATGGGTACAAAGCCAGAAAAAAAAAAAGCTGCCTTCAACAGTTGTCAGTTCTCATTTCTTTTCTACCTTTTATAGAAGTAGCCTTATAGCTTCTCTCTTTTCCTCCCTTTATTTTGACCTTTCTGCAAAGAAAGCAGAAAACAAGTTATATTGGAAAGAGGAGGAAAAAAGAAAGGCAAAGATGGAGCGTTAAGAGGCTTGCCTGAGAGTAAAGAGCATGAGTGGAAGTGCCTGGTCGTGTTAGACTGGCCAGGAAGGGAATGTGGAAAAGGAACAACTCTAGAACAGTCCAGTTTAAAGCTCAGAATTATTCTGCGCGCCCCTCAGTAACCTCGGAGGTCATTGCGCTGTTGCAATGTCAGACCTTGTTTGGTGATGCATCCCTTGTCCTGCTTGTTTTCAGTTTTCTCATCTGAGCAGGCTATTGTTGCAGATCTACCGTCTTCCACTGGTCATCTCTGTTGAAGGGGGTAGGAAGTTCACCAACAGAGTAGAAGAAAAGCTTCACCGTGTACCTGGGTAGCTTTCGGTCATCTGGTATTCACTTACAATGAGATGCCTCATTTAACTAGCAGGGTGCTGGGCAGTGAGTTCATTCTAGACCCTTTGGCTCTCCCTGGCTTTCCCTGGGGCTGCTGCCTGGTCGCAGGGAGCCCGGCAGAGGTTGGCGGGCCACGTTGGTCTCCTTGTGTGTGAATGCCTTTTACTCTACCATCAAATATTTTGGGCACCATCCCCCATCCTCTGCTTTCCACCCCAAATCCTTGTGTCTTTGGGTTTTTTTAGATTTCTTATTTTAGGGTCATAAAAATCCTCATTGTTTTTACTTGGAACTCCCAGAGAGAAAAGTCTCTGTTATCATCATTGTACAAAAAAAGAAACTGAGAACTCCTTACCTGCACCCAGTATCCCAAGAAGAGACAGCCGCGAAACATGTCTGAAAGGGTAGCTCCGCGGGAGAACTTGTGGTGGATTTGGAGGAAGCTCGGGGCAACATTGTATAACCATGAGGACTTTTATCAGATCATTCTTTGAATTCTGTGCCAGTTTGTCCCAAATGCTTCATCTGACAAATGGCAATTTCTGTAGCTTCATTGAGCCAACCTTCTCTTGACTTTCTGCCAAGGCCCCCTAGGCTTGCTTCGAAGCTCGTGTCTTTCTGTGATACAAAGATGTTTAATAGTCCCAGGCCCCTGCCTTTTGTGACTGTGAATTTTTACTTATGTTTGTGTTTCAACTCCTTCTTTTTGTTTGCCCTTCATAGAAACTATTTCTGAGGGAAATGCTGATGCAGATCTAAACTTTGCGGGCGTTTTTCACCTTGGTCATAGATTTTCGGTAAATAATTTTTCAGGTGAAGGGAAAACCCACTGTCACGAGAAAGCAGCACCTCTTATTGTACAGTAGCTATGATACTGTGGCCGAGGTAGTCGGTAAAAAGGGACCTTCCCCCTCCCCGTGTGTGTTGGTGGGGAGGGGCAGAGCCTTGGCCTCCATTTTGCCTGTTGCAGGCTCACCGATTGGGCCTCATCACACAGAAAGGAAAGGGTTGCCTTGGCATACAGTTTGAGGGAGCCAAAGAAAGCACATATCATGAAATCCCCTTGTCTTAAACTCATAGCCCCCATTTAGACCCCTCGCCCAGGCAGCGCCCTCAGACCTCTGGCGGCCTCAGGCTCCTGTTTTGCTCCTGGCTTTCTTCCTGTTGGCAATCTGGGGAGCATAGAAAATGTCTTCAGCCCTCTCGGTCAGTAAGACACGGAAGACAACAGCCTGCATTACTGGCTTCTTCATTCTCCCCCTTTCTGTGAGCTCCTATTAAAAAGCTATCCTTTGGGCGCCTGGGTGGCTCAGTTGGTTAAGCGACTGCCTTCGGCTCAGGTCATGATCCTGGAGTCCCGGGATCGAGTCCCGCATCGGGCTTCCTGCTCAGCGGGGAGTCTGCTTCTCCCTCTGACCCTCTTCCCTCTCGTGCTCTCTATCTCTCATTCTCTCTCTCAAATAAATAAATAAAATCTTAAAAAAAAAATAAAAAGCTATCCTTTTCCCAAAGCTCAGTGGAAAAGCCTCAGCAAGTGTGGGGGTAGCAGAAGCCTTCAAAGGGGCCCATTCAAATCAAATCACCCGCCCGCCCCCTCTCCCCCCACCCCGCTTTCCCCATGGAAATTTCTGCCATTTTGTCATTCCTGGAGGCTTCCAGGCAAAGGCAGGCAAACAATATCCTTTGTGTGTTAGGCTGCAAGACTCCAGCGTCTTTGCTTTTTTTTTTCTGGGAAAAAAAAAAGAAGAAGAAACTCTGTTGAATAAAAGAATAGAATCCATCACCTGGTTTCTGAAGCTACTGCTCTGGATGTAATTCTGGGCACTTTGGAGCTGGCAGGGGTGTTGGGTCACAGGGTCCTGGTTCACAGGTGTCTCCTGCACCACTGCTGCACCACCAGAAGGCTTCTGCAAGGCTGCATGCTTGGTTCACCTGGAGACCAAGAGCAGTGTCTGCAGCTAAGCTGTCAGGCTGGGTTTGCATGTCAGCAGTTAGTTTAGCTTTGCTTCTTCTGAGCAGTTGTCCTTCCCTACTTTAAAAAAAAAAAAAATGCAGCCCGTAAAGCATTTGCCACTACTTAGGATGGGCTCGTACTCTGTTACTGGGGCATCTTCAGATCGTCTTGAGTGTATGTTTATATATGTTGTTGTCAGGGCTGTCCCTGTAGTTTCCCAAAAGTGCAACTCCCGGAAGCTATTTATCAGGAAGGACCAGTGTATAATCAGTGTCCACAGACAGAGAACATTCCAGTGCCAGATCTCTGTGCAGCTATGTCGGGCATTTAGCTTTGGGACCCGAGTCTAGTTGTCCTGTCCTGGGGCAACAAGAGGAAATCAGTTCTTGGAGCCCTGCTCAGGTACGAAGCCAGCTAAATGTGAACAGGTGAGAAAATTCTGGCCTTCTGTTTCCCTGGGGATTAATTCATTCCCAGGGTTGTAAACATTACACGTCCCCTTTTCGCTTTATAGAACTGTGAGACTTGGAGGCAGTGTGGGCAACCTGCCCAGCAAGATATTATCATGTACACAAGATTGTGCAGAACCAAGCACGTGTCTTTATAGGCATTTGCAGCACGCAGTTTTTTTTTTCTTTTCTTTTAATGTTGCTGTTCTTTACTTACAGTCGTAGATGGGGAATTAAGAAAGCAAAAAATGAATGCTTTGACTAGGTTTTTGCCTCTTACAGTAACATTAGTAAAATTCTATCTTATTCTTTTCCTTGAGAAAAGGTACCTTTTATTTTTATAGAAATCTACACAACCCACTCTGTCCCCCAGCCCATCTGTGTTCACTTGCTGTTCTTGCTGCTCTCGGTTTTTGAAAGCGCCTTCTAAAATTACATGAAAAGCAACCCCATTTTGACAAAATTAGAATTCTGGTACGAAAGGCTTACCATGAGGCTGTGGAGAAAGGCCCAGCAAAAACCTTTGTATTTTTTTTCATCCTCTCTGGGTTCAACCTACAATTCAGTCAATTTTATAATTACTTCCCTAGGGCAAGTCTAAGTCTCTGCCCTGGAGAAATAACAAATTCCAAAGTAGTCTCCCGGCTCAAAGATGGTGCAAATGAAGACTGTTTTGATCTACATGTTTTAATCATTCTGGAGCTTCTTACAGAAAGTTCCTTTAGACTTTATATGATTCTAAAATGTTGGACATAGTACTAGTTTCAAACCTACACCAGTATGCAGCCTTTTTCTTTGCATCCCACTTCCCCCCAGTATTTTTTTTAATGTTTTATTTATTTATTCATGAGAGTCAGAGGGGGGGGGGCAGAGGCAGAGGGAGCAGCAGGCTCCCCGCCGAGCAGGGAGACCGATGTGGGGCTCGATCCCAGGACCCTGGGATCATGACCTGAGCCGAAGGCAGACGCTTAACCATCTGAGCCACCCAGGCGCCCCTCCCCCCAATATTGTTAGTCATCAGGTGCTGCTGATTTTTTAAACCAAGACTGTGTTTTTTTTCTTTTAGAGAGAATTTTTAGGTTCACAGCAAAATTGAGCAGAAGGTACCGAAATTTCCCATATACCCATGCCCCCACATATGCACAACCCCCCCCCTTTTCAACATATACCACCAGAGTGAAGCATTTGTTAACAATTTGATGAACCTACATTGACATATCATCATCACCCAAAGTTCATAGTTTACATTAGGGTTCACTCTTGGACAAATGTAGAATGACATGTATCCATCATAATGATAGCACACAGAGTATTCGCTGCCCTAAAATCCTCTGGACATAATATTAGTTTCAACCAGCCATCAGTACGCTTCCTCTTTCCTTTTGAGTCTCCCCTCCCCCCAGTATTGTTAATCATCGAGTCGTGCTGATTTTTAACTCCTAAGTATTTCTCGAATTTGTCTCTTTGGTGTATATTATTGATTATATTGTTCTATTTCCATCGTCACTGTCCTGGTTAGGCTGTCTTTTCTTGTCTAGATCACTGCCTGGCTTATATTATGAGTTTCACAAATTGGGATCAGTGGATGAACAAATGAATCTGGAAAATAGCTCTCTAACTGGGGAAAAAAAAAATCTCTTTAGATCTAGCCTCCATCTGGTTACTAAAGTTATCTATCTAAAATGCAAATCTTGCTTTGATACCCTACAGCTTAAAAACCTTTTAGGTGGCTCCCAGGCCACACACCAGCTGCCTCAGACCCATCTCCTGGCGTGCCTCACTCATATCCCACACACCTGCCACCCACAGGGACCACCCAACTCCCCCTTCTCTGTTGCATAAACCCCTACTCTTCAAGGCCATACTTTCTCCTTAGAAGTCTTTTCCTCACTTCCTGCAAACAATAGATTCTTTGTTGTTCAAGGGTTTGTGTAATGACAGAAACTGTTTAGAGCTCACCCTGTGCCCAGAGCTCACCTTTCTTATCTTCCCTTCCACAAGTCGGCCTGGCCTGAGATGATCTAGCAGGATTTAGTTACAGGTCTAAAATAGGGAGCTGGAGGGAGCTTCAGGCTTGGTCTCTTTGGCTTAAAGCTAGAAAACTGTGCTAAACACAAAAATGAAACCCAGTAAGAGCCAGGCTGTACGTTCTAGGAACAGGTACTCCCTCCTTTCCCTACACTCAGTCTCTCTCCAGTCTTCTCCCTTCTTGACATTTGTTTTCAACAGAGCATATGAACACAACAGTGCAGGGTAACTGGGATTCAGAAAGCTTGGACACCGGGCTCTCTTCTACTACCCACCAGCTGCGTGCGCGAGCCAGCCAGGAAAACTCGCTGGGCCTCATAAGCTAATCTGCTAACTCTCATCAGATGGGGGTTATATCAGTTGAACTCTGAAATCCAGTCAGTTTCTAACCCTGATTCAGAGACTCCGTGCAGCCTCTAACCCAGATATTCATAACCAGGATCCATAGATGTATATCTGAGAAGATGATGAGAGATCTTCAGGGGCTTCACGGGCCCCCAGAATTCTGTGTAAAGCCCTATATGAGCTGATCGCATCATCTTGGTCCACAGAGGGTTTGTGTTTTGTGTGTGAAGGGGGAGGGGAGGGTTGTCCTTTCTCAAGGTAATGATAGTTTATGGTTATCCTACTATGTATTATTATATATAAGATAGCCATTGTTTTGGAGATGAGCAATAGTGTGTTTTCGTTTTGGTAATCTTCAGGGTGGCTTTACAATTTTTTGCTAGTTCGTCACCAGTTGATTTTCTGAAGGGAGCTAGAAGACTAGCAAGAGGAGGAAGATGGCATTCCCAGAAGGAAAGGAACTTCTCCAAGGTTCCATCTGGAGGAGCAAGAACTGCCAGGAGTGAGGGTTGCATGGCCAGCTTCTCTGTTTCTGCTTGATCTGACGAATGCAATTGCCTTTCTGTATCCACCAACCCTTGGTGCAGTCAAGACTCTAGGTCTGGCCATCGGTCTGTGGAGTATAGGAGCAGGCAGGCACGCAGGGGCCTCCTGTGGGCAGGAAGCCAGAGCATGGTGTCCTGGTTGTCACCTTCAGCTCTGCAGTTCTCGAGACAAGCACCTCTAGCTGTGGGCCTACGCCCGAAGTTTCTTCTTTTTCCATTCTTCGTCACCGTGGAGAACACACAGGCAGGCGTATAGCACACGTCCTGTGCTTAAAGAAATAAGGCTAGTGTTATTAAAGAAAGGATTTGAATAACACTAAAAAAGTGAAACTCGTGATATTGGCACTTACGGAATGTTAGTTACCTAGAGCTGTTTCTGCTATGATGGTCCCTCCTAGATAGTTTGGGGAAGTTCATGACAAAAACTCTAAGGACCTCTCCTGGTAGCAATAATACTCTCCAACCGGGTGCGTTACTGAATCCTTCTCTATAAAAGGGCCCCAAGAACAGTTTTATGAGGCTCTAGAATAACTTCCAAAGCAGTACTTGTGTTCGCTGCTAGAAAACACATCACTGCTACAAGATGGGCAAACGTGAGCCAGCATGGTGGAAATTTGGCAGGAAGAAAGCTCAGAAATTAGCACTTGGCCAGGCATTATGTAACTCCTATGAAAATTTCAGACTAACGACAAGTGCATCTGCCAGAAGAGATGTTATTTGCTAGAGCTCTGACTACCACCCTTGGAGAGCCGGTGTTTAACACCCACCCTCCCCACCCCGGGTGTGGACAGAGGCTGGCTCCAGCTCATTCCTTCAAGGTCACCCCATTCTGAAGGAGCTGAGATGTAACTGTGGGCTTTGCACTATGGGCCTGAGGCTGATTCACACAAGTACTCAGAGCACACTTATATTCAGTTCAGCGAACATTTATGGAGCGCCTGCTAATTGCTACCTGCTTCCTGAGGCGCTGGCCATGGAAAGATGGTTGAACACTATCTCTGCCCTTGAGAAGCTCACAGGGAATGAAGAATCTAATGTGGTCAGAACAGGAGAAAAGGGGATGTCCATGGGGCTCAGGGAGCCCAGAGACAAGGGTAGAAGGAGGCTTTCTCAAGTTCCCCCTGAGCTACAAGAAGTTTCTTAGTGTCTGTGAGGATCTAGCAGCAAGGAGAGTGAGATACTTTTGTGAAAGCACCACCGATATTTAGGGTGCAAGAAAAGCTTACACGAAAGGCGCCAGGGGAGATGGTCAGAGGTAGAAGCCAAAGAGAAAAGGTGACCGGCAGTCTAGGAGTGACCGACAGCATCAGTACTCCGGAGAGTACTCTCCCTGCGGAGGCCTGGGGAGAGCATGCGGGCTGTGGTGGGCTGTCCCTGCTGACCTCCTTTCACAGAGTGGTGAGGGAGGAGCCAGGCTCTGACAGCTGGAGGAGCCACTGAAAGTGAGGAAGGAGAGTGGGGGAGCATAGGCCAATGAGGAGGCAACTTTCTGGAATACAAAATCTCAGGCCCCACCTCAGAGGTTCTGGTTCATTTGCTTTAGTGTGGGGCCAGCGAGTCTGTACATCTGTAAGCTCCCCACTGAGCCAGCGGGAACCACTGGTGTTGAATATGCTTTCGGAAACCCGGGAAAGGAAGAAGACAGGGTACCTCCATGAGGTGCAGATGCAAGGTCAAGGAAGAGGTTTTTTCAGGGCAGAGGAGCTGATGGCGGGCAAGTAAAATGTTTGTCAAAGGGTTCCAGGTGAGAATGGAGACCAGGAATCTGTGGTGGCCTCAGCTGGTGCCACTGGGATTTTCCTCCAGATTCTCTCAGGAGTTTCAAGTCGGGAGCAGAGAAGGTGGACCGTGGGATGATCCAAAGCTGGAGTTTTGTCAGGTTGGAGGGGCAGGAGGACAGGGTGTAAGGCAGGTCACTAAGAGTGTTACTAACCACAGCGCCTCAGGTCATAGTCACTGGGCCCAGACACGTAGCAAAGGACATGAGGGGCCTGATGGACGCTCTGGCGGGGGAACCCGAAGACCAGGGGAGTGTAGCAGCACTCTGGAGAACAGGTCTATCAGGAATGCCCCTGCGGGAAGGCTGCACACAGACAGTGGGTGCACTTCCCACTGGCAGCAAATCTCTGGGTGCCATCTTGATGTGAGTCTAGGATGGAAAAATTCTCTGCATGAAAATGCCTCGTGTGGGACAAACTGTGAAGTGTAAAATTGCCTTCTCACCTGAAAACAACATGTAACTGGGTTTAGAATTTTATGCTTCGGATGGCATGTAATATCCAGAAGCAATACCCTCCCCCCATTGCTAGTCAAAGTAAAATCAGAAAATGCTCAGTGAAAAGAAAAGAAAGAAAGAAAGAAAGAAAACAGCAGTAGAATAAAGCCACAAACCCAAAGCTTCGGCGGAGGGAAGGGGGAAAACTGCAGCAGAGACAAGCTTTGAGGTTGTGTGATCTATGAAAATTTATAGAAATGTTACCTAAAAAAAAAAAAAAAAAATCCCAGGGTGCTTTACTTGCCAACCACTGGAATGAAGACAAAATTCCCACCCAGGGTGTTACTTTTAATTATCATTCTCTTTATGTTGTTTCTTAAAATAATAGCAGGCATTCTAGAGATGATATACCAAGATGGCTTAATTAGATGTCAGATGAGTACCTGTGCCCATGAGCCCCATTACTGCTGGCTTCCTTATGCAAATGGGACTGACTTCTGAACCTGACTAGATAAAGAAACGGACAGAATTGGAGCAGCTGGGCTGGAAGCACGGCTGGGCCGTCCCCATGGAGACCAGACTCCCCGCTCTTGCCGTTGCCCCAGCTTTCCTCCCCACCCCCCCTTTTTTCTTTCTGAGATGAATGCAGGACACATCTGAGCCTGGGTCTCCCTTAGATGGTCTCCACATCAATGCCTTTCACCTTTAGTGTGCACAGAGATCACCTGGGGAGCTTGTTAATATGCAGATTCTGACTCGGTTGGTCTGAGGGAGAGCCTCTGGGTCGGGTTTCTAAAAAGCCCCAGGTGGTGGTCCTGGGTCCACCCTTTCTCTAGCCCCATAAAAAGTGCAAAAAAGCTCTGGCTGGCCTCAAGTTTATTACTTTTTCCTTTTTTGGGCACCTGCCCTTCCCTTTTTGCTTCCCTCCCCAACAACCCTGCTGTCCTCCTGCTGAGCTCTGAGCTCCCCTCCCCCCCTTCAACTCTTCATTCTCCCACTTCTGGGCCTCTCTATCGGTCTTTCTACAAAGAGCTGCTCTCAGCCTATGGCCTCCCTAGATAAGACAAGCTAACAATTTGATTTTAAAGAGAGGAGGGAAATAACTAGATGTCACAGTGTGTCCCTAAAGGGAACAGCCTGCTTCATTCTGTTTATCACGTGGGCCAATGGATCTACAGCCTTGGAAGGTCACAGTCAGAAAAGTTGAATCCCAGACTGGGGGCTCCACAGGCACTCAGGTGCCTCCAGGTCGGGATGGTCAGCACGTCAGACAGAAAGCCTTGCAGAAATTGAGCTGGGATCTAGAGCCAGCCCCATTTTGCCCGCTTCTTGGCTCAAGCCTTGAAAGGTAGTTGTGCTGGTGCCCCCAAGTCATTTCTTTTTCCAGGAAGAGCTGTTCTTCTTCTGCCCTGAGTTGACCATTCTGGTCATTGTCCTCTGATTCTGCTTCTGTGTGTCTAGGCCTCTCCATCTGGGATGCCCGCACTGCACAAAGTTATCAAGAACTGTCTACCACCTCATTACACTCTTGATGTGACTCCTGTCGAACTTACTGCCAACCACATCCTTGAAGTCATTTTCACACATGCTGCAGCTCAGCTTACATCTCCCTAGTCAGTAATAATTGTAGTCATTAGACTTAACATTTATGAGAATTAGTAGAACATGATAGCTGAGAACACAGGCTCTAGAACCAGACTGCCTAGGTGTGAAGCACTGAATGAAGAACGTGTCATTGTTAGTTATCACCGTCATGATTATCATCATCCTCCCTGTGCTAAGCACTTTGCCCACAATAACTGTTTTAATTAATCGTCCCAATTTTACAAGGAAGGAGATGGAACCTCCAAAGATTATTTTTCGTGCCCAGGGTTGGAGTTACAATGTAAAGTGAGGCAGTGTCCTTTGCTTTTTGGTTTTTGGCTTTTTTGGACACAAGTGCAAGACCGTATCCTTTGCCATTATTCGAAAATTTCATCATATAACCAGTGCTTTACCCCCACTTTGCACTGTCTTTTGGATTCCTGGTTCTGTTATCCCAAGCGCATCTGCCTCCCAGCTTCACGCTGTCCGTCCTAATTTGAGAAGAATACCTTCTCTATCTCCCTCTAGATCATCCACAGATCAGAGGCCATGTGACAGCTCCCTGCAGATTCTGCTCACTGAAGCCCAGGTGCTCCCTCTCCCGAAGCTCCCGAGCCAGCAGCTTTGTAACCCAGAGAAGCCGAGGGGTTAGCCTGGGGACGATTTGTATTTGAATATATCTGTATTTGGCTCCTAGTGAGCATGCTTCCTCTTGCCTTCCAGGACTCCATTCCATTCCAGAGTTCTTCCCAGAACAGAGGGCAGCTCCTAAATTTATAGTTTGTGAAACTGACCCTCTAGGTAGGTCCAGTTGCAAAGACGGAGTCGAATGCAGGGTCTGCCGAACACACGTACCGGGGAAGATACTGACCACGTCCTGCAGATAATGAGACCTAGGAGGCTGGCTCTGCATTTCAAGGCTCCCTTCCTTCTGGCTCCACAGCCCTTCTATGTCCTGACTAAACCACAGGAGGCTGAGCAGTCGTGGTGGTCAATATTTCTGTGTAGGTAGAGCGTGGGGCCCCAGTCTCCTTGGAAGGGAGGCTGGGGCGTGCTTTGAAACTTAAATTGTAGGTTTATTTGGAGCGATTTGCAGGAAAGGGAAGCAATGATGGAGATCAGAGGGGCTAGACCCCCCACATAATGCCATTTCTGGGTGCCACTGTGCCGACTGACCAGGAAGGCTGGACTGATTTCTTCCCTCTCCCCGTACGGGTTATATTCTCTGACCCTGGGCCATTAATGCAGTTTGGCTCTCTTCAGTTACCACCCTTCTTGGCTTCCGTGACCCATGACTGTGGGAGCCTCCTGGCTCTTGGAGGACAGCAGGAAGCCATGGGTCTACCAGGAGCCTGGGCTCCCTAATTACGCCACTGTCGCTGGAGCCTGCCCAAGTTACTGTGAAGCGCAGAACAAGCATGCAGGAAGATGTTTCTGCCCCAACATGTTCCCCTCTTGAAATCATCAAGCAAACGCCGAACACTGTCTCTCTGTGTGGTCAGGCAGAAGGGTGTCCTTCTTCTGCTGGAGCCGTGAAGGACCATTGGCAGACTGAGCCCGGTGGACCCAGGAGGATCTGGGGAAGCCAGTCTTAATTCTCATAGATCAACATCTGGCCCTAGCAATGCACCTACTCTTGGGCAGTTGGTGCCCCAGGATGCCATGAAAATGATGGGGACAGGTGAGGGAGCTTCCACTGGAAATGAAAAATGCCTCTGACCTTAGTGAGCCCTTGGTGTGACCTTGAATGCTTAAATGCTGATTTTGACACATCCTCAGGAAAACAAAGTAGCTAAAGGCAGGGACTCAAACCCTGACTGCTTGGGTTTAAATCCAGCTCTGTGACACTGGATCATTTATTTAACCTCTGCAAACTTCATGTGTAAAGTAAAGGTAATCCACTGGACCTACCTCATTGGTCATGAAGATTAAATGAGGTATTACATGTAAGGTGCATAGAACAGCTCCCGGCATTTCATAAGAGCTTTGTAAGGATTAACTACTATTATTACCGTTTTCATCACCATCACCACCATTTCTGAGTGTTGAATATGTACCAGCCACTAAGCTAAGCACATACACACGTTAGCTCATTTCACTACCTTTTGGAAGAGCTATAATGCTTCAGTTATGCCTCAGTCAAAGAAACGGACATCTGGAGAGGTTAATTAAGCTGCACCGAGCTAGGCAGGTAAGTAATTCAGGAAGTCAGGATTTGGAGCCAAGTCTCCCTAACTCCAGAGTCTATGCTGTTATCACCCCTGGCCATGTTCCATAAAAACAGCTGTGTTACAGAGTACTTCTGCCCACTGGGTAGGATGCAGAGCATTTTATGGGCCTTACCTTGTTTAATTTTCATAATCCCATGAAGTAGATACTCTTCTTATCCCCGGTTTACAGATGAGGAAAGCAAGGTTCAGAGAAGCTAAGCAACCTCCACACATTTTTACAGCAAAGAATTTAAGTCCAGATTGCCTGACTCTTAAAATCCATTCTAGTATCTATTGAGTTTGACTGCCAAACAAGTGAGCAAGATGCTGCTCCTGGGAGGTTGATAACAGCCATTGGTGATCTCGATTCCTGATAGCCACTGTAACCTGGGGGGACACAGTTTGCCTGATCAGCGCCATCTTCTGAGCTGTTGTTAGGGGCAATTTCCACTTTCTCCGATGCTTCACTTTCCTGCAATTTCTGTAAGCTGTTGATTTGCTCAGATTAAGACAAGTTCCTGCGTATTTCACATATTAGTTTATTGTACATCCTGCAAGAATATGGAGGAATCGTAGATAGTCCAGAAGGAGGCCCTGATGTATTGTGCAAAAAGCCTTTGCCGTATTCCTATAGGATGAGTCTCCCAGTAGACCCCCAGACTGCATTTTCTTGACCAAACCCCTAAGGTTGTGTGACTGCAACATTCCAAATGTGCATTTTAGTCTCAGGTCATGAGAGGGCAACTTGCTTGGTGAGAAGTAGTGGTCTGGCAGAACATATTCATCGGCCTGGAAATCAGGGATTCTTAACCAGTCATGCATGGCTGGCCTTCAGAGGTTCTGAGAACATTCTTTACATTTGTATGCATTTTCCTAGAGAGTGAGCCCTTAATTTTTACAATATTCTCAAAGGAGTACATAACTCCAAAGCCAGTTTAAAAACTACAGTTCTAGATTTAAAAATCACTAAGGAAGGAAGCTTCAAAAAACAAAACTAAACCAAAAAAACCCTTATTCCTTTTTTAATGAAAATGGCAATGCTCCCTGGAGGCAGAAATGTACCTTCCTTTTGCATCAGTGATTTATGCTGTAATGAATAAGTGTTCTCTTTGTTCTCTCTGTTCTCTATTTCTGGAGAGAGAGAGAGAGAGAGAGAGAGAGTGTGTGACAAAGAGACAGAGCATTATGTGCCAGGTACTGCCCTAGAGATAGGTTCCTTCATATCATTCTCTCAAACCTCACAATATCTGTTTTAGGTAGACACCAATATTAGCTCTATTTTATAAAGAAATTGAATCTTACAAAGGCACAGAAACTTGCCCAAGGTCAGTTAGTAAGTCTGTCTAAATCCTAAGATGTCTTACATAGATTTGTAAACCAAAATATAGGACAAATCATAGAAAATAATGTTCAAATAATATACTTAATTTTTAAAATATTTCTCTCTTTTTAAGATTTCTTTTTTAAGGGAGAAAAAAATTTTTGGAAAAAATTTCTCCACTCATCCAAATTTTTCCAGAAAGTCTATGCCAGATTTTCTTTTCTCTTTTTTTTCCCTTTTCCCAAAATAATTTTTAATTGTTATTATAAATAAGACTTTGCTGAGGACTGTCCGGTGGGACTCTGATTTTATGGCTGCAGTTGTGTTACTGGGTTGTGTGAAGATGAGCAAGAAAGGGGACCTGCCAGGAAGGGGCTAAAAATGAATGAATGTGGAGATGCAGTGACTCTTGCAGTGACCATCTGTTCATCTTCTCAGAGAGTCAGGTACTAACTAGGGCCACCAGGCAGAGGAAAGAGCTATTTCTGATGATGAGAAATTAAAAGAATTGAATTAAAATTCACCCCAGGTGAATTTTCTCAGTCAGACACCGGGAGAGTGTTCATGCCCAGATGTTACAAAAAAACATTTCACTGGAGTCAGTGTTTGATCAGTGTTTGATTAGTCAAAGGACTAATTCACCTTCCACTCCGTTTCTTAAGTCGTTTGCCCCCCACATTAAGTCAGAGTGAGCAGTCTCTAGGATATGTGTAATATAAATGCATCTTGCCTACACTCCAGATACAACTTCACAGGGGACAGGAGTCCATTCCTGTGCTTGTTCGGACCCGCACCCTGTCCACTGAGCCAGTCCCAACTTATCCTTCAAGATTAGGGCTCCTGTCACCACCTCTGGAAAGCCTTTCCTGACCCCCACAGCTGCACTGGGGGCAGCTTCTCCTCCACGAGAGCCCCCTGACCGCCACTCTCATGGCCTTTGTCACACTCTCCTGTCAGTGTTAATATTTTTTTATCTGTCTCCTTCACCAGATTCTAGGCTCTCTGAGGCCAGTTTCATGCCTGGTACATAAAAGCTGCTCAAAAATGCGTGAATTAACAACTTTGTATTTGTTTTTCCCCCACCCAAAAGTAATTACAAGGATTAGTGTTCTTAAAGTAGAACAAATTAGACACTTCTGACTATGTAGTAAAGGGAGGGGAGGGGTGCATTAACCTCCTGTCAAGACTAGTCAAGTGCCAAGAGGTGAAAACATCCTAAGGCAGTATACTAGTCATCTATTGCTATATAATAAATTACTCCACACTTCATGTATTATTTTTTGTTGTTTCTGTGGTCAGGAATTTAGACAGGGCATAGCTTATGTCTGCATGTGATGTCTGGGGCTCATTTACTTGTATGCTGGCTACTGGCTAGGGCTATCAGCCAGAACACCCCACAGATGGCCTTTTAATGTGACTTGAGCTTCCTTACAACATGGCGGCTGGCTTCCAAGGGGAAATAACCTGGAGAGCAAGGGCCAAGCCAAGACCATTTTGTATTTATAACCTGACCTCAGAAATCACATAGCATCATCTGTGCCATATTCTATTGGTCGAAGCAGTTACAGGGGTCCTTCCCTGTTTAAGGTGGGGAACAAAGACTCTACCTCTCAGTGAAGGAGTGTCACCATCACATTGTAAGTAGAGCCTGTGGAATGGGATACATACCGGTGTGGCCATCTTTGAAAAGTGGAATCTGCCACAAGCAGTCATGGGGAAAAGGCCAAAGTCCATATAATAGAACACATATAAGAACCCCTTATGTGAGAAGAGAGATATGAATGAAGGCAGATGGATTTCATGAAGGCAGTGAGTTTTTCCTTTGCTGCCAGAAGGCAGGTCATTATAACTCTGTCAGGAATGGAAATAGGAAAAAGAAGATTTAACACCTTGTGAGAGAGATCTAGAATGTTAGAGAGTCCTGTTTCCAATTAACAGGTCTACATCATCTTCTTGCAAGGATGGGGCAGCTGTAGTTGCCAGAGTGACACATCTGTTGAGGTTGGCTATAGATATCAGCTCATCCCTGGCTCAGTCATTCCAACACCACTCTTGTCATAGTCCCTAATTATTTCATTATCCATACTGATGATACTGGCCTCTCAGCTTCTTCTTGACATCCTCTCTTCCAATGATCTTGTCCCCCAACCTTGTCCCCCAACTCAATCCCATGGTCATTGGGTCATACCCTTGACTTTGTCATCACCTCTTATTGTAGCCGTCTATAATCCCTATTTAAGATGTCTTTTTCAGCCCCAACAATTCTTTGATGCCACACAAACCTATAGTCCCTTGATCCTACCACCCTTTCACTGCCCCTTGCTTGCTCACGAGCTCGCTCCCCACCTACTTAAATCAGAAGTCCATCATTAGATTCACCCCTTTGCATGTGCTCTCCACTCCCTCACCCCCCTCCCTCTTTTGTGTATTCTCCTAACAAACCCAACCCGCCATGCCGTCCACAGCTGCCACCATGCAGGGACCAGTCTCATTCTAAATTCATGACAGTAACCTCAGATGAGTCTGCCGTGGAGCCAGCAGTCAAGCTTTCCTTGATATGGGGATGTGGAAATGCCACCTCAGGCTGTTCACCTGCCCCAGAGCTGTAACCCTGTATCTTTGGGTCAGAGCCCACCATCTGCCAGGCATTATGGCATTGCTGCTCAGACCTTAATGCACAGCCAGCCAACCTGCAGGAGCATTAAGAAATCCCCTTCAGAAAACAACTTCTCTCTGCCAACACCCCAGCTTTCTGGTGGCTTCAAAACTGCAGTCTGGTGATGCGACATCCCCTCTGAGGGCACCCTTTCCATTTCCGCCTCATTTTCTGTACACTCAGCATTGCTGAGAGAGTGATTTTGACATCTTCTATTCTTAGCACCAAAGTACAAAGTCACATATGCAGAGAGACCAAAATTAGAACAGCACATTGATTTTCCAAATTATTTGAAAAATCACTTGGAGGGTTGGCAGTAGAAGGCACTGTACCCAAGTCACTCCAGGGTGAGGAGCCTGGAGACTTTGACACTGTGAAGATGTGTCACCGTGGGCAAGTCCCTTTAGCTCTCTGGTTCCCAATCTTATCATCTGCAAAGCGAGGGGACTGGATGAGGTAATTCTTAAGGTACTTTCTAGATCTTTCATTCTGACTTTGCCAGAGGATGTACCAACATTCACAGTTGCCCCTGTTTTTTCTGCCTCTACTTCATACATCCATCAGTTTTTCAATCGAGTAAAGGCTCGCTTCATGCTCAGAGGGTACAAAGGTAAAAAGGACACAATCCCTGCCCTCTAGGAGCTTGATATAATCCTATAATTATGCCTAATGTGATCAATGTTTTGAAGAAAGTATGTCGGGCGCCTGGGTGGCTCAGTTGGTTAGGCGACTGCCTTCGGCTCGGGTCATGATCCTGGAGTCCCGGGATCGAGTCCCACATCGGGCTCCCTGCTCGGCGGGGAGTCTGCTTCTCCCTCTGACCCTCCCCCCTCTCATGTGCTCTCTCTCTCATTCTTTCTCTCAAAAAAAATAAATAAAATCTTAAAAAAAAAAAAACAAAGAAAGAATGTTCAAAGTGTGGTAGGAACCAAGTAGAAAAGGAGATTAGTTCTAGCTGTGGTGGTTACTGTCCTTCACAGAGGAAATGGCATTGGAGAGTAAGTATTCTTAAACAACTTTGCCAGGGTGTGCTGGAGGTAGGCACAGAGAGGACATTCCAGTTATGAGAAAGGGCCCAAAGACATAGTGAATCTGGGGGACCAATTCCAAGTTTTCCATCTGCCCGATGATTAGGTACATGTGTCAGGGCATGAGGCTGGAACAAGGTAGATTGGAACCCTCTCTCTTTTTTTCTTCTCATTTAGCTAACATCTCATTTTGGAATTATCCCAAGTTTCTCATTTTTAAGTCAGGGCTTCTCTGCCATTCTGAAGTCTTACCCCCTCTAGGCTCTCCTTTGTGTTACATATGTTATCCTGAAATTTGGCCTGTTTATTTATGCAACCCTCCAGAAACCATTTATCATTTATCAAATATTTCCATATAATGTATATAAGGCAGCAAATAATAGCTTCATTTTACAAAGAGAAAAGTTAATATAAACCTTGATTTGTAGATTGCTCAGTATCAGGTAAACAGACCTGAAATATGCCCTGGCTCCCTCCTTCATGAAAATTCCATGACTTTCTTTTTACCTTAAAGTCAAGAGAAATAAGTAATCTTGACTGACTTGTGCAATATTACATTGGAACTGTCATAAGGGTCAGAGTTTGAGTCAAGCATGACTTTAAGGAACTAAATATTGTGAATACCATATAAGGTTAGGGAAAAAAGCATAACGTAAATTGATACTCTGAATATGGGCTGGTAAGACAAAAATCTTCTTAAGCCCATGAAAACAGCTGCTGCTTTTTCCCAGACTAATTGTTTCATAAGGAAACATTTTACCTTTTTAAAAATCAGTGTGGGAGGTGGTTGGTCACCCAGACTTCACAAGACAGTAGCACCCAGGTGGGTCATTTCCATCCAGGATTTGGCCTTTGGCCTGAGGGATCCCAAAACTTCAACTCTTCATTCTCCTAGAACTGATCAGGTTTTAGAGGGCTGACTCTGAATTCAGAGGTGGATGTTTATAAAGCAAGCTCTTTATATTGTGTCCCTAGCACCATCTACTGGGAAACAAGAGTGCCTTTATTAGGCTTCGTAACAGTTGAAAGCATCAGAAACCCAAGTCTGGTAGCAAAGAGAAAGGAGAAAGGGTAAGAAAGGAAAAGCTTAGCAGATTCTGAGAAACAGAGGATTAAGTATATTATATTGAAGTTACTTATATACAGATGTAACCACTAAAACAAAATTACTAGCTTTCAAACTTAAAAGACACACACACACACACACACACACACAGACCATATAGTAAAAGATTTTAAAAAGCAAGCAACAACAAAAATTCATAAACACGGAAAGCACACCATAAAATGTAACGATAGAACTAAGAATACGTAGAACATACATATGTCATAGTAATGCCATAAAATACTCTACTAAACAAAGTCTCTCAGATTGAATCACAAAGCAAAACCCGTCAGAATGCTGTGTGCAACCAAGTCGTACAGAAAGGTTAAAAATAGATTTCAAAGCAAACCAAGCAAATGAAAGCCAAAGTGGCAGGAGTCTCAATCTTGATATCAGTAAAGGTTGATTTCAGGACAGAAAGCATTGAATTACATAAAGGAGGGAACCTTGTAATGATAAAGGATGCAATTTACAATGAGAGTTCACCATATCTGAGACTATAAAGAAAACCTCAGGTAGTCTCACAAAATAGGAGTAAGACAGCCAATACTGACCTAGAAATGTTTTACCTCTTTCTAATTCTTGGATCAAAAGGGAATTCAAACCCCAAAACTAGTAACATTTAGAAAATAAGTAAATAATAAATCATAATTACATATAATGGAAATATATACATAATATATATTGGAATATATAATAAATGGAAATAGGATGTTACAATTATATATAACTGAAATTCCTATATGCGTTATAAAGCCTATTGCTCAGAAGAACATTGTAGCACTAAATGCTTATATTAATCCAAAAAATGTGAAAATAAATTAATTAGGCATCTAATGCAAGATATTTGAAAAATAGCAAAATAAACGCAAGAAAACAAAAGAAAAATTAATACAAATAAAAGCAGAAATTATTATTTTGAAAAGAGGAGGAAAAATGTAGTACTAATACATAAATCCAAGAGCTGCTTCATTGGAGGGGGGAAAAATAAAATAGATAAAGCATTAGCTAACCTATTCAATGCACAGTTAGAAATGAGCACAGGCCAATAACCACAGACAGATGAAATTGAAAGGATCATAAGTTACTGTCTTCCTCAACTCTACAAATAAGTGAGAGTAATATAGATGGAATGCATATGTTTCTAGAAAAATATAAATTTGCAATTATGACACCAGAAAAGAAATTTTAAATCGGCAGATTATCATAGAAAAAATAGAAATATGAGTCCATATAGAGTTGTCCAATGAAATACATAGGAATAAATTTAGCAACAACCTCCAAGACAAATTGAATAAAAAGATCAAGGTGGAAATAGGCTCTATCTTTGTGTGTGTGTGTGCATGGGTCTGTGTTTACATACTTCGATATCTTTGTAACATCTCTGGAAGGCTGGGTCAGGAACAAGCAACAGCGGTTGCTTCTGTTGAAGGAAATTGGATCTGTGGGGAGCAAAGATGAGAGAGATTGTTTTGATTTATAGTATTTTATATCTTTTACATTTGTTACCTTTTAAATTGATTACATGTGAGCACCTGGGTGGCTCAGTCAGTTGAGCGTCTGCCTTTGGCTCAGGTCATGATCCCCGGGGTCCCACGATGGAGTCCTGCCTCGGACTCCCCATTCAGCGGGGAGTCTGCTTCTCCCTCTGACACCCGCCCCTCTCATGCTCTCTCTCTCACTCTCTCTCTCATGTAAATAAAACCTTTTAAAAATAAATAAATAATAAATAAATAAATTGATTACATGTGCAAATATTACCCATTCAAAAATTCTTTTTCATACAAGCAGAACCAGGCAAAGGAAATAGATGGTTTTAAAGGGTGTTTTCAAAAAAGAATGCTACTTATTTTTTCCTAGAGCTGACTCTGGTAAGAGAAGGATTCTTCTGTGTGCTTCCCAAACTCCCTTGGTCAAATAGTGGGCATCGGACGCTAGGATGGTATTGGCCAGGCCTCTGGGTCCCCCTTGGGTGCTTTGGACCCCAGGCATCCCCGCAGCTCTGTGTGAACTCACAGACTCCAGTCCTCACATACCAGGAAGACCCTGTTTCTGAACAGGAGCTCCGAGTTTAAGAAAAGGTTGCTGTCTTTCGCCCAAAGATAGATTCGTGTTTCCTCTTAGTATTTAGGAACACACAAAAGCAGAACTCAACGTTTTGAACAGCTAAAGTTGGTTCTCCTTTTACTTGTTTAAATCTTTTAGTGGTAAGTTACAAGTTCCTGAGTTTTCTCAGCCTCCTAAGACTTCAGACCCACTTTGCATGCTACCTCTCTCTCCTCTAAAAATAGCACAGAAACCAAGTTCCTACAACATCTCCATCTGACCACATGAAAGGCAAAAGTAGTTTTTTTTTTCTTTTAAGATTTATTTATTTATTTGACAGAGAGAGACACAGCGAGAGAGGGAACACAAGCAGGGGGAGTGGGAGAGGGAGCAGCAGGCTTCCCGCCGAGCAGGGAGCCCGACGCGGGGCTCGATCCCAGGACCCTGGGACCATGACCTGAGCCGAAGGCAGACGCTTAATGACTGAGTCACCCAGGCGCCCCGGCAAAAGTAGTTCTAACCCTAGAAGAGTATATTAACTAACTAGCATTTGTGTCCACCTTTAAATATGTGATACTATTCTAGAACAAAAGAAGACTTTTAAAGAAACTAAACCGGGCTTCCGGCTGTGGAATGAGTAAGTCACAGGAATAAAAGGCACAGCACGAGGAATCTAGGCAGTGGTATTGTAATAGAGTTGCCTGGTGACAGACGGGGACCCCTCTCATGGAGAGCACGGCATAAGGTAGAATCACTACGTTGCACACCTAAAACTAACGCAATATTGTGTGTTAACTATGCTCAAATTAGGAAAACAAAAAAAATTTTTTTTAAATAAAGACAGAGACTAAACTGGATCACGGTGTAAAGCTCTGGAGTAGAATCCCTCTCCTCTTTCAAGAAAGCCTGACCAGAGTGCTCCAGCCTGCTGCCTTTTTATCTGCCTCTTCCCACCAGGAGAAGTCGCTCCAGTACAAGGAACTGCCTTTGACCTGCGGAAGCCAGTCGAGCTTGGGAAGCACCTGCAGGACTTCCATCTCAACGGCTTCGACCACAATTTCTGTCTGAAGGGATCTAAAGAAAAGCACTTTTGTGCATGGTAGGTCCTCTTCAGTTGCTGCCTCTGTGGGGAAGAAGAGATGCCACGTCCTATATGAGGAGCTTTTTCTCTGGCCGTATCAGTAGCATTCACTCTGCTGCAGGGACCGCATACACATCCCCTGTCTTTTCAAAGCTCCTCTTCCACGGAGCCGCCCCCCCCACCCCCGGAACTTCTCTCCCCCTCCCCCACCGGGCCATTAGCCCTGTGCGCCCACCTGGCAGCCTGTTTCTCTTCGCTCCCTCGCTCCCCATCTGTGCCTGTTAAGGCCCACTGTTTTTAGAAGGCCTGAATCCTCCAGACTGAAGTCACCTCTGCTTTCCTTGAACTTCTGGAGCCCTTTGTACTGTGTTCACATGTGATTCATGCTCTGTCTACTTCCATGGAGCGTCAGAGGTCGCCCTTCTCCCCGGAGCACCCACCACCAGCACCAGCAGCCTTGTTTCAGCGGCATTTGTGTGCACTCTCCCTCCTCCTCACTAAATTCTGACTCCTCGTGCCGTCTCGTCTCCCTGAGTCCCCCCGCTCCACTGCCCTAGTGCCTAACACCATGCTTGGCGCCAGCAAATAATGTCTGTAGAATAAATAGATTTGAAATAAAGCAGAGAAAGTGATTCAAACTCCAAGAGAAACTTCAAAAGCCTTCTCCCCCTCAGAGCCCCAGTCCCTGTGTTCTTCCAGCTGGACTCTGCCATTCTCCTCTTGCCTAGCGCTCACATTCCTCTCTCTCCTGCACCCACCTTGAGGAGACTCTCCGGCCTCTCTCCACTCTTCAGATCCTGACCCTCCTCTTCCCAAACATCTTTCCCTGAACCTCTTCATTGACCATACATTGCTGGGATGTTTTACCTCTCAGTAAGAGGAGAAGACCGAGGCTTTTCTTTATCCATATCCCTTCAACACCAAGTATGGGAGCGGGTAGGTACTCTCAGCTCTGTAGAGGCCTGTTTTTTGGGGGGGTTCTTTTGTTTGTTTTTTTAAAGGAAACAGTGAGTCTAGCAAAAACTGACAGTACATCTGTTCTCAGGGGAGATCTGACTGAAAAGCGCCGCCTGCTCGAGCCCCAGGGAAGGGGGATGGTTTAATTTAGAAAAGCATCCCTTCTCTTTCAAGACAAAGCTGGTGGCTTTGCCAGGCCGAGCAGAGAGCTCCAACTCTTTTATGAGAAAGAATCTCAGCCCCTCCAGAACCTGAAAACTGTGTCTCTTCAACCTGGCTGCCCCCGACACACACACACACACACACACACACACACACACACACACACACACACACACACACACACACACACACACACATCTGGCTGGGGTGAGCCTTCCTCAGAGAAGCCAAGATCACAGTGAGAAGTGGCCATTGGAGGATCCTCAGAACCACCTGCTCACGCCTCACCCAGGAGACTACGAGAATTTCCCATCATGCTCTCCTCATCTTTGTCTCCGTGAATCTGTCCCTGCTCTGTGGCTGGGCCTGCTTACTGTCTCAGAGGCTGCTTCCCAGCTTCGCCCTGTCCCTGCCGGCTTCTGTGTCCCGTACCAATGTACCGATGTGGTCTGCTTTACCCCCAGGGTCCGGCATGCTGGAAGCGGGCGGCTACTGGAGGTGTACACCACCCAGCCTGGGGTCCAGTTTTACACAGGCAACTTCCTGGATGGCACGCTGAAGGGCAAGGGCGGCGCAGTCTATCCCAAGCATTCTGGTTTCTGTCTCGAGACCCAGAACTGGCCTGATGCCGTCAATCAGGTAAAGCTCCAGCCTGGCTTCTCAGTGGTGTTGTGCCCAAGGTCACACTGTATGACAGAGGTCACGACACTCAGGTCTGTGTGAATCACAGGTCCACGGGGTTCTCTTCTCCCAGTCATGTTCTCCCAGTCATGATAAGGAAACCTTTAGCCAAGTTACTAACATAGCATTTATGTATTTTTTAAATCTATTTTATGCCTTCAAAGCCTTTATTCAGTTCAACGTTGCTCCTTATCAATACCTGCTCATCTTCTGCAACCATACTTTTTTGGGAGGTGGGGTGCAGAAGGGGAGGGAGAAGGAGAATCCTAAGCAGGCTCCACGCCCAGCACGGAGCCTGACACAGGGCTTGATCTCACAACCCTGGGATCATGACCTGAGCCGAGATTGAGAGTCAGATGCCTAACTGAGCCACCCAGGCTCCCCCTGCAACCACACTTTTTTTTTTAAGATTTTATTTATTTGACAGAGAGAGACACAGCGAGAGAGGGGACCCCCCCCAAGCAGGGGGACTGGGAGAGGGAGAGGCAGGCTCCCTGCCGAGCAGGGAGCCTGATGTTGGGCTCGATCCCAGGACCCTGGGATCATGACCTGAGCCAAAGGCAGATCCTTAACGACTGAGCCACCCAGGCGCCCCAACCACACTTTTAAAATGATCCCATCTTCTCTTCCTATTTGCTTACTGATGACTTCTTTTTCTAGCTACTGCCTAGAGTAGTGCTCCCCAAAGCACCAGCTCTGCAGCTTGCACCAGAATGTAAATTGATACACGGCCTCCTTCATCGGGAAAGTCCTGCTGTAACAAAGTGCTCAGTGATGTGGCTTGAGTTCTCTCTCACTGCAAACCAAGAGTAAACAGTTGTTACCCTGGCAGCTGGTTCTAGAGACCAGTCCAGAGCCATCCTGAATGGTGAAGGGGGCAGCTGGGCTGGCAAGTGTAACCTGTCTTCTTTTTCCCTTCACAGCCCCACTTCCCTCCTGTGCTGCTGAGGCCTGGGGAGGAGTATGACCACACCACTTGGTTCAAGTTTTCTGTGGCTTGAAGAAGTGTGAAGATGTGACCTCTTCCAGGGCCAGGCTGGGAGCCCCTTCAGCAGCCTGTCTCCTGCCCAGAGAGGCGATAGAGGCTTTACAAGTGATCCTGTGAATGGAAGCCATATGAAGGGTAGCTTCGTAGTAGTGAGTCTGAGTGTTGATTTTCTTTCCCAGTGACTGGCTCCAGGTCAGGTCTAATGAGCAGCGAGCTGTCTCCTCTGTGTGGTGAAGAGGACCCACCCGCTAACGTCATCACCTAAGCCCAAGCCTAGCCCAGAAGTGGCGCCCACGCCCCTTGTACTGTGTTGGCTCCGTCTCTCCACCCTTCCTTTCTTTGATCCTACTTTCTCTCCTTCTCTTCGTCCTCCTCCTCCGCCTCCTCAGACCACCTTGCCCCCCCCCCCCCCCGCCCCCGTGCAGCACTTCGGATTTCAGTCGCATTAGCTCCTGCACCATGCTGGCAGATGGACCTGTCTGCCTTGAGAAGGCAGGAGATGACAGACGGAGGGAGCCGGGGCTTCAGGAGGGTAAACGACCCTCGTAAAAACACACAGCTGGGGACAGTTTTAGCCAGGACTTGACATCAGGTCATGCACATTCGAGTCCCCTTCTTTGCTTCCGTTTCAGTCTGCCAGGGCATTCGCGGGGTCACTGATGCGGAAAGGAGTAGGTCTGACCCTCCTCTCTTTGCGCCGGCCTTTCTTCCCAGATTCACGTTTATATGAGTCTGAGTTTGAGTTTAGCTGTCTTAAAGATGTCACTTAAAGGGCCAGGTCAAAATATCCAGAAAAAATCTGTGATTTTGATTTTCTGCCTTTGGGGTTGAAAAAGTCCCAGCCCAGCCAAGGCATGGGAAGCCAGCAAGCCACTGGAGACCGGAACTGTGTTAGTGTGGAGACAGGGCCTCACCTGAGGGCTGCACATTGCACCTGGAGCAAGATGTCTTGTTATGTAGATGAGCTCGGGGCTGCCCCCTTTCCTGAACAATTGAATTACCAGTTACGGGTTTGGGTTGGTGGTTGGTTTAGGTTTTTAAAGAAATGTATCTTACACTTTTGTATACCGGCAGCCAGTTGAAATAAAACCAAAAGCTGCACCTTCGGAAGACTGCCCGTGTCTTCATTCATTTTTAAATCTGTCAGACACGGACCTTTGGGAAATTGACCGAGTATATGGTGTGTTCTGGATTCCACTGTGCTCTCCAGTCCAAGCACCAGCATCTTTCTAGAAGAAAGCCACCTAACTGGCCGCTTGTTGACCTTCCTATAGTCCCTCTTTCTTAGCAACAACAATAAATCAGAAATAGTGATCATTTTTTAATTCATCATGGATTTTCCAGATCCCTGTTGTGTCCACAGTTCTCTGCTGAGTCTTTTAAGGAATTCAGGAAGTAATGTCTAAGATATAGTGTATTCCCTCAGGGATCTGTCAGTCTCTCTGGGGAAGACAAGACTAATAGTGACAATAAGGTGATGTAGAATTGCACCAGGATGGACCAAACCCTGAGCATTAACTTTGCTACTGGCATTTACTACATGGGCAAACAATCTAATTTCACTTGGAGTCAATTTTTCTCACCTGTGAGGCAAAGGGATTAGACTTAAAATATCTGGAAGGTAAGTCTATGTCTGCAGGGCTACAACGAAAACTGGCCACTAGTCAAATTCTTTTTCCACAGGCCCATCCCTGTGCCGTGACAAAGGACCTGAGAAGGTGGACAGCAAGTGATTAAGCCAGCCAGAGCCTGAGCGCTAGGAGCTGTGGTCCCATTTCTCGTCCCGTGTTGGGCTTGAGCAGGCAGTGGAGGTCTAACTACATTACTGTTTAGAGCTTCCATCACACATCCTTCTTCTAGGACCCTCTGGACAATTCTTAGACTGCTACCATCTTGCCAGGATTCTCCTCCTTAATGGCTCGTCTTCATTTTATTGATTGCCAAAAGTATGATTGAAGAAATTATTTCATCTGACCCTTACAACCTGTAATGAGGTAGAAAAATCCTCATTAAAAACAAGAGGTCACTAGCTGGAGAAAGTAATAGTGCCAGGAAGTGGCAGATTTAGAACACAAGCCCTTCAATAAGAAACCCAATGTTTAGGACGCCTGTGTGGCTCAGTCAGTTAAGCAGCTGCCTTCGGCTCAGGTCATGATCCCAGGGTCCTGGGATCGAGCCCCGTATAGGGCTCCCTGCTCTGGCGGGGAGTCTGCTTCTCCCTCTCCCTCTGCCTGCCGCTCCCCCTGCTTGTGCTCTCTCTCTCTGCCAAATAAATAAATAAAAATCTTTAATAAAAAATAAAAATTTAAGTCTGCAAAGTGAGGGGGGAAGACATCCAAAAAATATATTTCAAATTTACAGAAAAGTTGCAACAACAGTAGAAAAATTTCCATACACCCCTCACTCAAGAGATCCCATTCAAATTTCAGCACCTGTCTCAACGTCCTTCCTGGCAAAAGGGTTCAAACCAGGAGCACAACTGAACTTGTTTCTTCAGTTTCCTTCAGTCCAGCACAATTCCTCAGTCCTCCCTTGACTTGACCTTTATGACTTTCATATTTTTGAGGGTTGCAGGAAAACTATTTTATACAGTGTGCTTCCACTGGGATTTGTCTGGTGTTTCTTCCTGATGAGATTGGAGTCATACATCTTTCGCAGGATTATCACTGAAATAATGCTGTTCTTCACACCTCTCAGGTAATGCCAAGTTCCGGGTGTGGCCTCTCACCCATGAGGTTAACCTTGTTCACCTGGGTAAGGTTGCCAGGTTTCTTCACCCTAAAGCTACTAATATATACTTTAGCCAAGGGGCCTCAGAGATGAAATATTAAACTAATTATAACCTATCCACTAGTTTAATTAACTGTTCAATGCAGGGTTGTAATATTCTAGGTGTCAGAAATCATTTGGGAAACCCTAGAGAAGAAAGAAAAAGAATATTTTCTTATTCACAAGGAAACATAACAACTACAAATTAGTTCCCAATTTGGTGGCTTCTAGGTTTGAGATTACATTTATTACCCAAGTATAGTTGACCCTTGAGCAATGCAGGGGTTCAGGGCATCAACCCCCATGCAGTCAAAAATCCACATATAACTTTTGACTCCCCAAAACTTAACTACTAATAGCCTATTGTTGACCAAAAGCTGTACCAATAACATATAAACAGTTGATTAACACATATTTTGCATGTTACATGTATTGCATATTGTGTTCTTACAGTAAAATAAGCTAGAGAAAAGAAAATGTTATGAAGAGAGTCATAAGAGAAAATACATTTAAGGTACTGAACTGTAAAAAACCCACATATATGTGCACCTGTGCAGTTCAAACCCATGTTGTTCAACCGGACTTGGTTTTCCTCTGTTCTAAAGAATTGTCTTTAAAAAGAAAATAATTACAAAGAAAAAATAAAGTAACATCTTCCACTTATTAAAAAAATAATTTAAAAAATTAAAAATAAATAAATAGGGCACCTGGGTGGCTTAGCCAGTTAGGCGTCTGACTCTTGATTTCGGCTCAGGTCACGATCTCAGGGTCGTGGGATCTCCGGCCCCACATCAGGCTCCTAACTTAGCGTGAAGTCTGGGTCCCCTCTCCTGCTTCTCCCCCAGTGTGCTCTCTCTCTCTCTAATATATAAGTAAATAAAACAAAACAAATAAAAACAAAACAAATAAACAAAATAAAACAAACAAAAACAAATAAATAAGAGTTACTTAGCCCCAGTAAGGATATGCACCTTTGGGGGGCAGTTGGAGGAAGATACTGGTAATTAATTTTTTTTATGAAAGACAATAAAAAGGCTAATTATATGTCAAACCAAAGATCCGATGAGAGTAAAATCTTAGAGAAATTGATGTTTTGTGGTGGCAACCAATCTATCCCTTTTTATAAAATACACACATAAAAGAGAACTTTGATTTTCCTGAGAAAAGACCTTCTATATGAGACATGTAGAGTGTGACAACATGTGAGCTTAATTGTGGCATTTGATGACGAACTCACTGACGGTGTCAGCAAGAAACAAAACTTTACGGTCTAATAACAGGACAATTTTAGTTCATGTGAGATGGTGAAGACAAACATGGTATTCAATATGAAAAACACCACACAACCACAGATCTAGTAAAGCCTTGTTGAAAATGCAAATACCCACTAAAATGCAACACAACCTACCCCACCCCCACAAGAATAAGTCTCTAGGCGTCCAGGAGTCCATGCCTTCTTTACCATACACCCCAGTTCTGACCCTTCACAGGTGAGCCTATCACTGACTTTAGTTCAATGATCTATGGATTCCTGTTTCAAATTCTTAGAATATAAGTTCTTATCATTAGCTGTGGGATTTTCATTTTTCCAGTTCCCAGACATTTTGCCTAACCAGGTAAGATGTGATACTAAACAACTACACAGGCATCACTGTAAAGACCAAACTAAGATGGCATACTGTGGAGTTTGAACTGTTGTGACCGCTAGGTAACCAATGACCGTCCAATCTCAAAGGACTAAAGGAAGTTAGTGTCAACGAATACAAGGATAGTTCGTGAAGAGCAGAGCGTGAAAGAATTCAGAACTACCAGCAGAAGACAGAAGGGAAACACAGCACATACCTCCTGTTCCTTAGCCAGTTCCCATTATCAGCTGTAACCATTTTAAACAATTGGATCACCAGTTTGCAGTGGGCTATTTAGATAGTTTTGGTAGGAGTGCAATCCTTTTCCAATTGAGGCATTTATCTTTTTCAAGTCTCAACTTCTCCTCCAATTATTCAAAACATAATTCAAGGCTCAGATGCTTTGGGTAGCACTTCTAGCTATCGCCAAGGAAGGAGGTCAGCAAATCCTCTCCTCAAAAAAGCAACTATAATGCGGGAAAAAAAATTGACCAAACAACTCTGCTGCTCTGGAAACTGGCCAAAAGCATACAACAATCTGACATGTGTTTATGTTTGGAAAACTGCAGACTTTGTGCAGGGACCGTGGGAGACTGTGGCATTTTTGCCTGGAGCTGCTCCCACCCTCCTCCTCCCCCAGCTCAGTCACTGTGGAGGTTCTGCGGGACAAAACAGAACATATGGGCCGGCAGGTTGCTGTGGCTGAAGGGGGTGTTCGCTCAATTTGGAGCAGCGGGTGATACCAATACCCAACATTTTTATCAATGATCTCTCTCTGCTATGCAAGCAGGGGCAGCTGACGGCCCTACTAGCCTGACATTGCAGTCTGGTTGGAAAATGCAGATTTCTGGATGATCAGAGGCTGTGCACATGCATAGCAGAGACCAGATAGGGTCCAAGCTGTACACTCCTGGCCAACTCTGAGGCTGCATGCACGTGCACAGGAAATTAAAAAGGGTTCAGCAAAAAGTATAAGCCAGGACAGACTTGAAAACAGCCCAAACAGTGAATTCACTCCCCATCTAAAACACATCCATCAGCAAAGGGCAGAAATCCGACTGGTTGGGGTTTCTTAGCACCACTAAGCTATGCAGACACAGGGCAACCCCCTAGAAAGCTAAACTTAAAAATAAACACAAGAATGTTTTTATTTTTTATTATTTTTTTAAGATTGTATTTATTTGTTTGACAGAGAGAGACACAGCGAGAGAGGGAACACAAGCAGGGGAGTGGGAGAGGGAGAAGCAGGCTTCCCGCTGAGCAGGGAGCCTGATGTGGGACTCGATCCCAGGACCCTGGGATCATGACCCAAGCCGAAGGCAGATGCTTAACACCTGAGCCACCCAGGCGCCCCAAGAATGTTTTTTAAAAATAACCAAAAAGTTGAATAGAGATAGATTATAAAAAAGAACCAAGTGAAAACTGTAGGGTTGAAACGTACAACAACACATGAAATAACACTAGAGAAGCTAAGAAATGGATTTGAGATGACAGAAGAAAAAAAATAAGTGAACCTGAAGATAAATCCATAGAAATCATCAACTGAAAAATAGAGAAAACAGAACAGGGACACCTGGGTGGCTCAGTTGGTTAAACGTCTGCCTTCGGCTCAGGCCATGATCTCAGGGTCCCGGGATGGAGTCCCACGTGTCCGCTTCTCCCTCTCCCTCTGCCTGCCGCTCCCCCCTGCTTGTGTGCGCGCTCTCAAATAAGTAAATAAGATCTTAAAAAAAGAGGAAAACAGAACAGAACCTCGGAGACCTGTAAGACATCAAGCACATCAACACATGTGTGAGAGTCCAAGAAGGAGAGGATGCGTTCTGTGCCCACTGCTGCCATGGCACCTGTGAAAAAGCTTATGGCGAAGTGGGGGCAAAAAAAAGAACCCTTGACCGCACTCCCTCTGTAGAGGATGGAATCATGGAAGCTGCCAGTTTTGAGCGGTTTCTGCAAGAAAGAATCAAAGTGAATGGAGAAACTGGGAGTCTCAGTGGAGGGGTTGTAACCATTGAAAGGAGCAAGAGCGAGATTACTGTAACCTCTGAGGTGCCTTTTTCCAAAAGGTATTTGAAATATCTCACCAAAAAATATTTGAAGAACAATAATCTATGTGATTGGTTACACACAGTTGCTACCAGCAAAGAGAGTTACAAATTGCATTACTTTCAGATTAACCAGGATGAGGGAGAGGAGGATTAAAACTCATTTATCTGGAATATTTTATATGAGTTCTTGAATAAAACTTGAGAACCAAAAAACAAAACAAAACAAACAAAAAAGAACAAAAAGAAGAGGAAACGGTCAGAAAAGTATTTCAAAAAATAATGGCAAAAACTCTCAAATTTGACAAAAACCATTAATCGATACAACCAAGCAGCTCAAATAACTCCAAGAGAATACAAAAAGATCCCCACCTAGCTATATAATATTTAAACTACTGAATGCCAAAAAACAAAGAAAATTGGAAAGAGAAAAAGTACTCATTACTACACGGGACTACCAATACAATTATCTGACTGCTCATCTGAAACAGTGGGGTCCAGGAAGCAGCAGAAAGACATAGTCAAAGTGCTTAAAAACGAAGGATTCCGTATCACCCAAAACTACCACTCAAAAGCAAAGATGAAATGAAAACATTCCCAGATAAAGAATTAGAGAATTCATTGCTAGCAGACCTGCCTTACCAGAAATACTAGAGGAAGTCCTTCATGCTAAAAGGAAATTAAGATGGCAACATGAATCCTTGGAAAGAAAGAAGAATATCAGATATAGTAAATTTATGGGTAACAAAAAGGACCTGTGTATTTTCTCATCTCTTTTTTAAAAGACATAAGACTGTATAAAGCAAACATTATGACACTGTATCACTGAGTTTATAATACCTACAGCACACGGGAAGGAAATCCAGGAAAAGGAAATACACTGGAGCAAAATTTCTGTATTTTACCAGAATATTAATGTGAAGTAGATTGTGATAAATGAAGATATAACAACTAAGGAAATAACTCACAAATACAGTAAAAAATAAAATGAAGAGGAATTAAAATGATACAGCAAAACAACACTTAATACAAAAGAAGGCAGGTCCAAGGGGAAGAGGGGAAAAAAGACGGAAAACATATAGAAAACAACAAAAATGGGAAATACAAAAAAAAAAAGGGAATTGTAAATCCAACCATAGCAATGATTGTATTAACTGTAGATGGCTTAAATACCCCAAAAGGCAGTTTTGTCAGACTGAAATTAAAAAGCAAGATATAGCAACTAACTACATGCACCAATAGGCTGAAATTAAGTGGATGGAAAAAATGTGCCATACAAAACAGTCATCAATAGAGAGTTGGAGGGGCGCCTGGGGGGCTCAGTCGGTTGGACGTCTGCCTTCAGCTCAGGTCATGGTCTTGGTGTCCTGGGATGGAGCCCCGCATCAGGCTCCCCACTTGGCAGGGAGTCTGCTTCTCCCTCTCCCTCTGCCTGCCATTCCCCCCCGCTTGCGCTCTCTTCTCTTTCTGTGTCAAATAAATAAATAAAATCTTAAAAAAAAAATAGAGCTGGAGTGGCTATATTATTATCAGACAAAATAGATTTTAAAACAAGAAGTATTCGTAGAGACAAAAATACTTTATAGTAAAAGCATCATCATATCAGAAAGATACAATTATAAATGTATGTATGCAGCTAGAAGAGCCACAGAGGCTTTGTGACCAGAGGCCACTCCTGGAGTCACCTTAGTGTTGGGTAAAACCAATAGTTCTAGTAAATACGGCTTCAAATTTCCTGAACAGCACGTTCTTTCTTTTAGATGAATATTTCTCTGAGCACAGTGACCTCTGCTGGTATTTATATAAACTAAAATGCAGTTTCTACCATTTTCATAGAAAGGTTCTACTCCAGGGGCGCCTGGGGGGCTTGGATGGTTAAGCCTCTGCCTTTGGCTCAGGTCATGATCTCCAGGTCCTGGGATCGAGCCCCACACCGAGTCCCACATCGGGCTTCCAGCTCAGTGGGGACTCTGCTTCTCCTTCTCCCTCTGCCTCTCCCCTGCTCATGCTGTCTCAAATGAATAAATTCTTTAAAAAAAAAAAAGAAAGAAAGAAAGGTTCCATTCCAGCTTAAGGTCATTTGCTCAGAGAAAGGATCAGAGAAACATAAAGAATACATATTAGAACCTTCCTTTGAATGAGTATTGCAAACTTTATTATAATAGTAATAAGCCAGGCCAATCTGTCCAGTAACTAGTGAACTAGGTGGGCCATTACTAGCCCCAACTGCAATATTCTGGTTATATATTAGAATCACCAGGAAGATTTTTAGAATATTAATGCTCAGGCATCACCCTCAGCAATTTTGACTTCATTGGAATGTTTCTAAGGCTTCTGGGTGATCCTAATATGTAACTAGGGAAAACCACCACCCTAGAGTAAAAGCTTTCACTAACATTCTAAGTGCATAAATGTTTAGCTAGAATTTGCCCCGTAGCTTCAGGAAGCACTTCCTCAAGAATGAGTCACAGAGAAACAATCTTCCCAGACCAAAAGTGTGTCTCGGTAAGGCTGTTGCAACCCTACCAGTAATGGCACCTAAGATCTTCAGAAATAATTATATTGAAGATTGTGAACAGTTGAAGATAAACGTCTAAACCAGGGATGGCAAACATTTTCTGTAATGGTTTTGTGATTTACAATCTGTCACAATTACTCAATTCTGCCCCTGTAACACAAAAAGTCAAGAGATGATAGGTAAACAAATGAGCCTTGGCTGCGTTCCAGTAAAACTTTATGGATGCTGCAATTTGAATTTCACATCATTTTCATGTCATTAAGTATTATTACACTTTTAATTTTTTCAACCACATAAAAATGTAGAAACCATCTTAGCTCATTAGCTGTATGAAAACAGCAGTGGGCCAGATCTGGCCTGTGGGCCATCACTTCCTAAATCCTGGTCTAAATAGCCTGCACTCTGAAAGAATATAAACAGTAAAGCATAGTATAACCATCCTTACTTAAAGAAGGCAGTATGTTCTTATTATAGGAGCCCAGGAACTCTGGCGATGGTCATTTTGACAATGACTGAGATAAACTAGCCCATCTAACTTTACCTCTGCTATATATATTTTCTTTACAGCCAGATTTTTTATTCTTGGCATTGAACAGATTCATTTTCTAGAATCCAGATTTCTTCAAGATATGCTATAACCCCAAATAAAAACTAACAAGGTCTTCCTATAGGATCACATTCAGCCTCCTGCAAGCTTTGGTTACCGAGAACTACCCCAGGGAATCTGCAGAGAACTGGATAGGATTACAGGCTATAACCTTAGGCAGCTGATAGTCATATGAAATGGCTGCTGTTGGTCCAATGATGTTATTAATGTTTCTCACATGGGATAGGTGGACTCATCTGGGCTCACCAGCTCTTGGAGTGGTAGGTAAGTCCCCACCCTTCTCAGAGAACTGTCTGCACAGAAATCTTCCACACCCTTTCTGAGGAGAACTCTTGGAGTTTAACCCAAATGAGAAAAAAACCTTGCACTACAGCTGCAGAGTGGAGCTGGACATTAACAGCGGCCTATGGATCCAGATCCTCTGCAGGCGGAGTCAGACAGGGTCAGAGTCAGTCTTAGAGGTAGCTGAAAGGAAATGGGAACTTTTCATTGAAATGGTGATTGTAAAGGTCTCAGACAAGAGAGGAGGTTCCAATTTTATACGCTTGGTTTAATAGATTAGAATTCATTCATTCATCCATTAACTAACTTTTCCTTCATCAAGTACTAGGCAGTGAGGAAATGGAATAAGGCCTGGTACATCCTGTCCCAATTAGACTTGGCAGCATACCTGCAGAGAAGTAAATAGGCAATTACAGTGTGAATAGGAATCCGACTATAGAAGTTCACGGTGTTGAGAGCAAGGGAACGTCAACCAGACTTTTGAATATGTGGAAACTTTCCAGAATAGGGGGAAAATATGCATTCTGCCACAATTAAAACAAAAAAAACTATGCTGAGACACCATTTTCCAACACAAGATTGGTAAAATTAACAAGTGATAGCCCACCATGTTACACAAAGTATACCATGTAGGCAATAGGAGAGAAACAGATATATATCTAGTCACCAGGGCAAACTAACAATATCTAGCAAAAATATAAATGCACATATCCTTTGACCAGCAATTCAACTTCTAGGGATTATCCAAGATATGCAGGGTCACACGTAATGTATTGTGCAAGGTGATTCACTACAGCATTGTTACAGTAATTAGAAACAACCCTCACAGGTGATAAGGAACTGATTCAGTTCCTGTTAACTCCGCTCAAAAACGCTCAGTGGAAAAAAAGCAAGCACTCTCCAAAGTATACAAGGTCCTGTATGATCTGTGTCCTACAGCCCTCTCCCTTCCTATGCCATCTCTTCCCGGTTCTCCCTTCTGTTCACTTCATCGTGGTCTCCTTACCCAACTGAAAACTCTTCAGGGCCTTCAGTTACTGTGCCCTCTGCCCAGAGTTGATGTACCTTACTCCCTCACTTGTGCAATTGTCACCATCAGAGGCCTTACTTAGACACCCTTTACTCAACACCAACCAACTCCCTCTCTCTCCCCCAGCTTCATGGTTGTGCATATACGTTATTACCCACCTGTTTGTTCATTTGTCTTTCCCAGAACTTAAGCTCCATGAAGACGGACTTTGTTCACCTGTTTTCCAAGGCTAGCAGAACCTGGCACATTGAAGGGGCACAAAAGTTAACTGCATAAATTATGCAATATCCAGGAACTAAATAGTATGCAGCATAAAAAAAATGAGCAAGTGCCATTTTTACCTACATAAAAGAACTCCAAAATGTTAAGTGAGAAAAACAAGGTCTATCTCTTTTGTGTTAAAAGGAAAAAGGAGAAAGTATGTATGTGTGCTCAGGCTATATAATTGGTTAACAGTGGTTATCTTTGGGGAGAGAACTGTGCTGCTTAGTTAGGGGTAGGGAGCCTTCTTACTGTATACACCTTGAATATATATTACCAAGTCAAAAAATGAGATAAAATGGAAAATAAGTTGGGCCAATGGCTATGGGAAAGGGAAAAAGCACTAGATCTGAGAACTGGCCTTGAGGGCGTAACAGTTAATTAGCTACTGCATTCCACATGTTTGTTATCCTTCTAACCAGCATCTTTTCCTCATTAAGTCTGGAAACAAAATAGCCAAATTATTAGCAATGGCATAATCTACAATGGATAGAATCATAGATTTTATTTTCTGATTTTCCCATATGGTTTTGTTTTAAAGGAGCAATAAGATGCTTTATTGATTAGAAAAGTAAGGGCTTTGGGTGCCTGGGTGGCTCAGTCGTTAACTGTCTGCCTTCGGCTCAGGTCATGATCCCAGGGTCCTGGGATGATGCCCCGCATCGGGCTCCCTGCTCCACGGGAAGCCTGCTTCTCCCTCTCCCTCTCCCTCTGCTGCTCTGCCTGCTTGTGCTGTCAAAATAAGTAAAATCCTTAAAAAAAAAAAAAAGTAAGGGTTTTGGAATGGTATGTAGGATTCAACGTTTCCTACCTCCTAACAGGATAATAGTACAGTATTAATCTTTCTGAACCCATTTCCTCTTCTGCAAGATGGGGTTGACAGCACTATTTTGTTGTGGGGATTGACAAAAATATCAAAAGTTTGGTATTTTTACTAGAATAACAGGAAACCCCTAAGGTGTGGAAAAAATAACCTATCTGGCTTTAAAGCTGCCTACTGGTGTTCCCTGCCACTGTCCCTTAAGATAATTCTGGATAGAACAGCTTTAATACTACCATACCTTAAACCTAGGCATCTTCATCCCATTTCTTTGGCTTGTCACCAGTTTTCACCACCCTCCAAACACTCCAAGACCAGCCAGGCCCCTAGTATGTTACTTCGACTTTTACTCCAACATGTCTTTCCAGCTATGCAATTATTTACATCGAGGTTGTACAGCCCTCCCTTCCAAAGTCCTCCAAATAACGGTTGCTCAAGGAGAGCCAGATCTAATGAATTCTTCGCTATTACTCTTCGCCAAGCTGTTAAGAGCTTCCACTTCCTTTTAATATTATCTTGGAAATCACCATGCTCTTTAGACTTCAAGATAGGCTACATAAAGATGAGAAATCACAATCCTATACCACCATTCATTTAACCAATTCTCAAAGTTTGACGGTGTTTCCAAACTCCCTCAGATTTCCTTCATCTCAGGAGGGAACATGGCAAGGTGGTAGGAACTTTCACTCAATACTTAAGCCTAGCTCCAAGTCCAAAGGAAAACTACCACTGTGAAGTCAGGGGTATGCATTACCTACCTTTCAACACCTCTCGGTAGGTGAGAGGACCAAAATAAGATTTTATGTCCAAAGTACTGTGTCTGATGTGTTTAATTAGCTACCAGGTAGTGCCAGGTTTAAAATTTGGAAGGAATGAGCCTAGACTGGCACCTTATCAAGTCAGTCACATAAATTTAGCATTCCTAACATCTTAAATTGTAAACAAAAGTACACTGCATCAAAGTGTTACCATTTTAAGATGTATACTAATCATAGAAGTAGTCGCTGTGAAGCACGTGAAAGGTACTAGCCTAGATACCCAGCATTCCCTTTCCCATTAAGGGCAGAACTTTCCGTGCTGGTTTCTTAAACCCATTTTTGCCCCTACCCCTCCTCTATATCCTTCTCATTCTTTTGTACTAATCTCTAGGATGCAGCTAGCAATCCATCCCCAAGCTACAGGTGATTCCTACTCTTGGCTCAGAACTCCCACTTCCAAAAATTGATATCAGGATTGTTTGTTCTCTGCAGATTTATTAAGTGAACTTATCTTTATATAATACAGAACAATTAAAGCTGACCAAGTGGAACAAATAAGCCTGCCAATTATACACAGCTTTACACCATTATAATTCAGCCAGTTGTCAAAATTCTGAAAACAAAGCATCCAATCTTTCAACGCACTAGTGATCAGACCAAATAAAATTTGATGCAGACCAGTATTCCCCTTTTTTTGCACCAATGCTAGTGAATACCTGGTAAAAGCTTGACCGGAAAACTCAAAATTAACTACTATTGCCCTACTAAAGATAAAGTCTCAATAAAGAATCTACTGGCTATATTCTAAGATCTACCAGATGCTACCAAAACAACTACATAAGGTGTTGCTAAATGTGAGATTTACAAAACTGCTTTAGTCTCATTAACATTTCTGATTGACATCTTTTTTCTTTTCTCTGATTGACATCTTTACTTTTGCACCAGCCTGGCAAAATAAGATGTTGGTTGGTAGTCAGAAACTGAAAAACCTAGATTGGGAATTAACAGATCTCTGCTCAGAATATGGCAATCCATTTCAAGAGACAGATTATCCGGACTGGAAAATTTTGCAAAGCTGGTTTACATGAAGATGTTTTGTCCCAAATTCAGACAATTCCTCAAACATGCAGAAGTTGTGGTATAAAATGTTGAAAAAACAAAAACATTGGGTAAAACTTAATAAAATCAGGAGTTCTAGTTTGACACCATCCCATCTAATAGCCTGAAAACCTCAGTTACGATACTTAACTAAATAGCCTTTGGAATCATTGGTCCCTCTAGGTTGACAGATTGAGATTAGAGCTTGATATCTAGTAACACCAACTCCAATAGATTAATGTAGGGACTTGTCATATACACTTATGCTATTAAGGGGACTTGAGTTATCTCACCCAAAGCTCTAAGGATAAAAAGGAATTTTCAAAGTGTATGTATACTACAGCTAATGATGTTGACGACTCAACACCATTAAACTTTGAAATGTTAAGTCTGTATGAATATGGTTAATATCAAGGTTCACCCCTGAAGCTTAACAAACTGAATTATTAATATTGAACACAAATCAAAAATCTAGTTAGAAACATTTTATTTAAATGTGCCAAATAAAAACCCACATTTTCAGACCATAGGATGTTAATACATTCAACAAAAATTTTATATTATCTTACTGCTGTGAATTTACAGAGTAATAATCCAGATCCACTTTGATTAGATGGTTGAAATACCCTTCCTAGGTTACACTTTGACACCACAAATCCCTTATAATAATGTAAACAAAATAACTTTTCCCTAAAAGGTGAACTTGAGAACTTCAGTCCACTCTTTCAGGACTTGCACTTCTTCGCGGACTTCCTGATGGGGAACGACTAAAAAAAAAAAAAACATTAAGTTTGGCACTGATTAGTATTTACTGAAATTTACTCTTCTCGTGTACATGTCAGGGCAAAACTCAATTTCAATAAACTCGAAAGTGGCCAAAAGTACTTTATGGCAGAAAGCTAAAAATCCCAAGATTAACATATAAATCCTTTGTCTCTGCTTAAGATTAGTTTAATAGCCTCCTTACTACAACTGCTAGAGAACAATTTTGAATTCTGGGAGGTTTTTCCTTCATGTGGGTACTTCATTTACCTATCGTCCCATGTGGAGGAAAAAGGTTTCTCAACATGAAATTATACAGTTAAAGGTTCACAGCACTAAACATCTTAATAATCACCCTAACATTTTATGACTAAGAATCTACCAAAACTACAAACTAATGTTGAAGTAGGAAAAGCAATCATCTAAGAAACTTAGTATCTAGTAATATATATAGCACCAATTCTCCAAAGAGCTCAAAGCCTGCAAAAGTAAGCAGTAAGCAAAACAAATTCTGCGGAGGCCACACTTGACAGTTAAGATTTGCCAACAAATTATTTAGCTTACCTTCTTTTTGGAGATGGAGATCTGGACTTTGATCGGCTGTCAAAACATGAGAAATTCTATTAAGAAAAAGTACTAACCAATCCCTTTCTTATAATCACAGTATCATGAAATGAACCCCCAAGTTGCCCTGAGCTTAAAATTAAAAGGTCAGGCCACAATTAAACTGAGAAAGAGCCTTGCAGTTTTTGCAAACAAAAGCCAATCTTCCAACAACTGTTCTTCATAAAATGAACTGCTTCACTACATCACAATCTTTACATCTGCTTTAAGCACGGTATCTCAGAATGCTTCTCCATGCGCCCATCAGTTCTAACAAGGCCTCTTCATGTAACCCCAAAGCCAGAAACTTCGCACTATAGCTTGACATTTTCTTGTCCAGGAAGTCAATAGGCCTATTGTGGCTGAAGTTCTAAAGTTTGATTTACTAAGAAGGTACTGTGTTCCACTAACACCTAAGCTTAATCAACAATTCAAAACACTTTGAACTCTTTGGATATTGGTGCCATATAACTAGAAGAGCATTCATCAGATTTTTACCCTACCTGCTTCGTGGTCGTGAAAGAGACCTGGATCTTGATCTTGACCTTGACCGTGATCTTAATAAAAAGAAAAACAATTATACCAATTAGTTCATAGGAATAATCTCTCTAAACACCTACTGAGCACTTTTAGGTAAACTAAGAATAGAGAAACTAAAATTAAGCAAGACACAGGGTGCTTGGCTGACTCAGTAGGTAGTATGTGACTCTTGATCTCAGGGGTTAGGAGTTAAGAGCCCAGGCTGGGTGTAAAGATTAAAAAAATTGTGTTGTTTTTTTAAAGATTTTATTATAAAATTGACAGAAAGATACAGTGAGAGAGGGAACACAAGCAGGGGGAGTGGGAGAGGGAGGAGCAAGCTTCCCGCTGAACAGGGAGCCCGATGTGGGGCTCCATCCCAGGACCCTGGAATCATGACCTGAGCCAAATGCAGACCTTAACAACTGAGACACCCAAGTGCCCCTAAAAAAGTTTTTCAATTAAGTATTACAAAAACAAAAACAAAAACCCAAAACTAAGCAGACAACTCTTTCCTTATATCGGCCTATGACTGGACAAACGACATGAATAAGAACCACCACTTCAATTACTTGGTTCTATCATACTCATTGATCTGGGTTGATTGTCACAGTTCCTGAAGAGAGGTATGACATTCTTAGACTATATAGTATCCAAGAGAAATAAATGGTTTTCATTTAAGACTGCTTTACCTTCAAAGAATCAAACCAACATCAGACCCCTAAAAAGACATTTCAATACTTCTGGTGATGTATCAGTATATAATGTCACAACTGGATCTTAAAAGACTATTCTCAAGATCATTAACAAGCTTTCATAGTTCAGGACCATCGATTTGTCATACAAACTAAATCTGGCTCTAAAATACACAAATCGGGGTCCTGCAATGCATTCGTCTAGAGAGTCCAGAGCTTTCTCAAGTGGACTAAAATTTTAGAATCCCTGCATTTAGAGATTTTGTGCTATTATTTAACTCCCAGTGGCATTCCCTACTAGTGACTCAACTGTAGTATTGTCAACTCTTCATTTTCTAGAATCTTAACCATTTCAATCACCTTTAAAGGACTTCTATAAAAGGAGTAAAAAAAATAAGGTTCGTAGTTTGATTTTTAACTTCTTACATTTCAGTGTCAGTCTCTGGTTAAAAACAGGCCACATTCACCCACAGTTACACTACTGTAAACAACTTCCCATGGTCTCAAATTCACCCATTGTTCAAAAAAGGAGAAATTTTTATGTTTAAACTTGCTTCTAAGTAACCTCCTCGTTCTTTTAAAAGATTTTATCTATTTATTTGAGAGACAGTACACAAGACGGGGTAGGGTCAGAGGGAGAAACATACTCCCCACTGAGCAGGGAGTCCGATGTGGGACTCGATCCTGGGACCCCAGGGTCATGACCTGAGCCAAAGGGAGTCGCTTAACCAACTGAGCCACCCAGGCACCCTTATCCTCCTTGTTCTAATGGGCCTCCTGATCAGAGATCCAGCAATTACCACCTTTTAGAGGTAGCATCATTTACCTAGACAGACATAATCTGACTAGAGTTCAGCAATACGTCTACCCAGAGTGTTCACTGGAATGACTTGAGGATTTGTGCTTTGGACCATCCTCTACCATGGCCTCTCAACCCTCTAAAAATCTTTGATTGGGCTTTTCTTTATCTGTACAATTACAGTAATATCCATTTATAGGTCATGTATAAATTCAACTTCTAGGTCTCAAAATTATTTTTGAAGCAATCCCATTTCAATTACGTCTTTAAGACACTCATTGCCTTGAAGTGCAGTCATTAAGACGTGACAATCCAAATACAAATAAGGGAAAAAAAGTGTTACATACTGGAAATACCTCGATCCTTTTATAGAACCAGACCTAGATCGTCTGAGTGAAGCTGATCTTGATCTACGAAGAGACACCGATCTTGATCGTCGTGGAGATGCTGATCTTGATCTAAAACATAAATCCAAGTTTAAGTCTTATGTCCAATTAGTTTATCACTTGTTAAAGCTTAAATTAAGCAGTATTTCTCACCTCCTTCCCCTGCTCCTGCTTCGTGAGCGAGAGTATCGCCTACCCCTGGACCTCGAATGTGATCTAGACCGTGACCTATTTTTTTAAGTTAGAAAAACACAAAATGTTAGATGGTAACTCGTTTTTAGAGTTTGTGTGCCTCTGCTGAAATCAAATCTCAAAGCTATTTAAATTTAGTGTCTCATTCGGAAATAAACTCTGGGCCTATTAAGTTTTTTTTTTTTTTTACTACCTAAAAAAAGATTTGTTAAAAGCTGAATTACATCTTAGAATTACATAATATAAAACACTATAATGTGTATTTAAAATAAACCTTGCAAGTTTGCAGGTCGACCCTCTTTGGCCCATGGTCTAGTAGATCTAGACGATCTAGAAGTATCTATAGCCGATCGCTGCATCTAGATGTTTTCTTCAATCTAACGACGATCAAACTGACAGCCAAATGAGCCAGGTGAGGCTTGATTGACGCAAGAAGATTTTTCTAGTTGGGAATGTGGTCAATCTGGTGTTCCTCTTTCTAAACCGGAGGGGGCCCCAATTGTAAGCCAAATTTACTGTTACGGCGATCACCGTCTCAAATTTTCTGCCCTTTAAAGAATAAGGTGAAGCTAGGTGTAGATGACTCGAGGGGATCTGGCCTCTTATGCTGATCACCTCAAGGTCTAGGAGGATCTTAATTGTCGGATTTGCAAGGCGCCTCAGCATGATATCATAAGGCTCGTGACATTCTGAATCAAGGCGACTGACTCAAACGAAGAAACCTGAAAGGTTTTGACCAGGTTGATTATTAATATATTAACATTTGTTTAATTAAACAAAAATTGTAAAATACACCTGTACAATTAACATTCAAGTTTATAGAAAAATACTAGTTTCTGCCTTGCTAATAAAAAAATTACTTGATTAACTAGTATACCAACCATTCCTTTATTAAAATAAATACCTGCTTCGCCGCCGCCGGCTATAACGATGACAATCATAAGCATAATGTCCCTTTTCGCCACACTCATAGCATCTATCATTGGGATCAAAGGGACGTCGGGCGGGTGGTCTATCAAAACGAGATCTCCGAGGCATGCCTGTTGATAATTCAACTCTCACTCGGGAACCACAAATCACCCTATAAAAGAGAATAAACAAAATTCTAATGCTAAGAATACACATCACTTCTAGATTTAGAACTTTCCAACCACTCTTTTCCCTCACAAACTTCAGCTATCTTTCTAAACCCTTCCAACTCCCACCTTTGCGCCCCCTTCATATCTTAAAAATACAGAATTACGATTAGCTAGTCTCCTCCAGACTACAGAATCCAAGCTTATCACCTAGCTCACTACCCAGCCCACAGGAATATTCTAATAGACATCAATTTCCCATAACCAACATCTTACTTACTTCCCATCCAGGCCTCGCACTGCATCTTCTGCATCTCTAGGATCTTCAAATTCCACAAAGGCAAATCCTGGAGGATTTCTCGCAATCCACACAGTTCTTAAGGGACCATAATAACTGAAAGCCCTTTCTAACTCTCCTTTGCCGGCACCGGTTCCCAGATTACCAACATACACCTTGGTTTCTGTTTAAAAACGCAAATAGAATAACGCATGTTATGCAAAATTTTGCCTAAGTCTGAGTGAATTCTGTGCCCCAAACAGGCCATCCTTAATCTTGTGCAAAGCACGTTTAATGCTTTATCAAAGATTTACTTTAGCCTTAAACCCAGCAAAGCCCATACATTTTGAGAAGCTAGGTGTATGACAAAGATCTTTACATTCTAGTAAGGAAACGACCTCCAAAACAGAAGCACAGACACGTGGTAGGATATTCCGAGGCGTGGGGCGGGCTCCGCCCCGGCCCCGCCCCCGAGTCCCGGCAGCCCCGGGCGCGCGGGGAGCGCGCGGGCCGGCAGCGTCGGCAGCGGGCGGGCCCCGGCAGGGGCCGGACCGGGAGAGCGGGGCTGCGCCGGCTCTCGTCCTCCGCGGCAACCGCCCTAGGCGCAGGCTCGCCCAGACTCCAGCTCCCCGCCCCAGAGCCATAAACCGCGCTCGAAAGAGCTAAAAGAGAAAAGAAACCAGCCGCCAGACGAAAAGATTATGTCTCCATTCCCACTCCTCATTCGACCGATTGTCTGACGAGAATGCGCAGCTCGAAGCTGCCACGCTTTTGTTCAGTCTCAAATTCACCCCTGATTTTACGGCTGCGACCAGATCTGTCTGCTAAAGTGGCGGGAAAGCGCCAAGGAAATGCGCCACCATGGTCGTCAATGTGCGCAAAATGGCAGCCGAGAGCGGGGGGGGGGGGACGGGGGGGACAGGCGGGCGCCTCGAGGAAGGGCAACAGGGAAACAGTGATCGTGGGTCTGCCTCGGGCTGCGGTGGGAAACGAAATCGCCCAAGAATGAATACGGAACCCACCACAGACCTGCACCCGCCATCCCCCGGCTGCCCTCGATACCCCGCCCCCGCGGCCTCCGGCTTCGTATGGTGTGCGCCGAAGCCGCCATTACGCACGCGGAATAACCGTCTCCCAACCGCCGCGCCAACCCCACGGCCTCGCAATACTCACTACATCCACAGCAACGTCCCTTACCGGACCCTGGCCTCTTACCTCCTCCATACCGCCCGTAACGCGACATGATGACTGGCCCGCGAGCTCGGCTCTTTCAGCTCGCAGAGCCCAGGGAGCGTGAAATACAAAAGCTGCAAAACCTAGTCCGTGGCCAACGGTCCCGGCGGCACTACGAGGAAGAGGCTGGGTTCGCGTTTATATATGCGGCGGCTGTGTCTCTCTGCGCATGCGTCATTTCGACGTTCTGCGCGGCACAAAGGAGCTGGGCGGAAACAGTGGAGAAGCGGCGCGGAGGGAACTGAAGAGGCTAAGACGCTAGGCACGGGCGGAGGGATACGTTTCCATGGGAACGCCAGACCGCGCCTGTAAACCTGTGGACTTCCCTGCGGTGTCCCGCCCCCTTCCCTCCCCCTTTTCCTGTACCCTCCTCATTTTCCTCCCCTTCTCCCTCCCCCCTTTCATTTACCCCTATCTAGGGACCCTCAGCTCTAGTAATCTTACTACAGGTACATTAGACCGGCCTTATGAAAGGCTGTAAAATTTAACCGCTGATGTTGCAGCTATCGCCGCCTTTCTGCTGGGGAACCTGGCCTAGACTGATACTCAGTCATCTTTGGGGCGCATCAGAGGTAATCCGGAGCTTGGCCAGGGTGAGAACTCCATGAACCCCGCCATTCTGAGTAGTGGTCACTGCCCCTGGGCCTCAAAAAGAATGACGCCCCCAGGGACTGCACTGACCCTCCGGCCCCTTCAGAACCAATTTTCTCCAACACCATACGAGTTCTTGGGGGACAAAGGAATAGAATTTTGTTTCGTTTTGCGGTTATGAAATTGTGCAAAAACCCTAAATCCTTAAAGCATTCTAGCTAGTGGCAATTATGAAATTATCTGCACTTGAAGCACAGACTTATTTACTTGTGCTTCCTTTCTAGTGCTTTCTGCTTTGTATTGTAGTACCACATCTCATCCACTAATACTCATCCTGAGGACTGGGACTTCAAGTTGTCTTTGAGTAACAGCCTTGCAGCTCAGCCATTCTCTATATAAAATAAATGTAAACCTTTTCTTTAGATAGAATCACTTAGAATTCAGTTTTGATTTTATTTTTTATTTGTAGTAAGTATAGTTGACAATGTTAGTTTTACATGTGCAACCTAGTGTTTCAATAATTCTTTACATTACTCTATGTTCACCATAAGTGTAGTCACCATCTGTCACCCATTCAACATTATTACAATATTATTGACTATATTTCCTATGCTATACTTTCCAGCTTTGATTTTATACAATCAAATATTTGCCAAACACCAAGTCTACAAATACAGATTTAACTTCTTTTTCACCAGCCATACACACAAAAAAAGACATTACACCATAAATACTTGGAATATATGAGTCGGAATTGTTGCAAATGAAAGATGAAATCCTTAGATATTTGTATCTCTATGTTTCTCATCTGTAAACAGCACGTGATGTATAGGAGAAAGGAAATTTAGTTGGTGAAGTAGGAATCCTCTCTTGACAATGCTACAAATTCATACACATTTTTTTCAGATTTATCAAATTATGGAATACATCCATTGCAAAAAAATTCTAGCAAGAAAATAGAAGTTCTATAGGATATGTTATATTTGTTCTCAGGTTTTTTTTTTTTTAAGATTTTATTTATTTGTCAGAGAGCACAAGCAGGAGGAGCCACAAGCAGAGGGAGAAGCAGGCTCCCCGCTGAGCAAGAAGCCCGATGCGGGACTTAATCCCAGGACTCTGGGATCATGACTTGAGCTGAATGCAGACATTTAACTGACTGAGCCACCCAGGCATCCCAGTTCTCCTTTCAGTTTTATTGATTTTTGTTTTCCACTTAACTGGGTTCTTCTCAAAGGATTAAATGATAAAGATCTTTTTATATACTTCCTGGAAGACAGAGTATCAGTTCTGTAAAGGCTCACTAATTTGACTTTCTTCTATTATGAATTTATGGGGGTGCTTGAGTGGCTTGGTCTATTAAGCATCCAACTCTTGATTTTGCCTCATGTCATGCTCTCGGAGTTGTGAGATCAAGCCCCACTTCAGGCTCCACACTGGGTGAGAAGCCTGCTTCAGATTCTCTTGCTCCCTCTACCCCTCCGTCCTCCCTCTCAAAAAAAAAAAAAAAAAAAAAGAATTTGTGAGAAGTGCTGTTGCACAAAGCATAAGTAACTTATTGAAAGATAGTACTCAGTATACTATTAGGCCTCAATAAATGTTTTTTGTCTTTGAATACAAAGTCTGTTGTACTAAAGAGAATTTTGAAGGATGTAATACTGTAAAAAATATTAAAAGAAGCAGTTTTCCAACTTGTAACAAACTGCTTTCAAGCACATTAAAGGAAAAGGGATAAACCCGGACTGGCTTGGCTACCTCTCTAGAGACAGGTGCTTTGATAAGCTAATGACAGGTTTTTATCTCTATTAGAGGAGGGCCAATTCTAGGCTGGTACCATGAAAAAACAACAGTTCCGCATAGTATTTCCATACACTATTCTACTGTACACTCTTTCTCTAAGAACACATAACGAGTTCTTTTCACTAAAAGTCCAAATCAGGGAGATATTATTGTACAGTGTACTTTTATTCCCACTGATTCTTTTGAAATCAGTTTCAGCCAATAAATTTCTGCTTATAGCATTGTGAGTTAAATTAAGATCACCTTCCCAGATTCAAGTGGAATATAAAAGCTACTTAATTCAACGAATATTCTAAGATTTCCTAATACGAAATTTTTAAGTAATTCTTGATATATTACTGTTGTTAAATATTGATTATATTATTAGTTTAGGAGAAGGTGGGTTAATTCTTAATCCTTTGACAGCAGCTTTCAAAATTTATCTGCATTTCCCAGATTCAGTTTTTCCAGAGAAGCATTAAAGAAAAAGTTCACTCTTTCTCTTATTTTCTTCTCCATTTTAGTTTCACTTTTAAATTATTGTCACTATTTTAGCTTATATGTGAAAACCTTAAAAACAAATTTAGACCTTTTGCACATGTATCTATTTTTAATGTAAAGAAATAGTCTGTACTTCTAAACACTAGTCTTTTCATATGTATTTATATATCTGCTTTATACATGTATGTACTGTGGGTCAGTCCAAACAGCTATATTCAACTACAATTTGCTTTTCTTTTTTCGACATTTCATAATCTTCAATTCCCTCTAGAATGCTCTTACAAAATTCTAGGAAGGAAAAATTCTCAGAATCATGTTTATAATTCTTCCATATTGTATAAAGAAATTAACTTTTCATTAGCCAAGTACTGGACTAGGATCAGTACTGAAGTGTGAATATGGGGGTGGGGGAGCAACGGTGGCTCATTAAGAATGCCCGTGCCTTCACCAACCTCAAAGGGTGAAACTAGGAAGAGTGAAAATGTGATGCAAGAGTGATCCACTGATACAAATATTACCTAAATGGGTGGTTTAGGAGTATAAAACAATCTAGGAAAAATGAGGCTTTCTGAGGAATGCCTGATTGTATTAAAAAGTGTGGAACTGTAAAACCATCAAACCCCAGTTCAATTATGTTGTTCCTTATCTAAAGAAAGAATAGCAATGAAAGGGACTTGGTCAGCTTGTTGTCTTCACTAGAGAGAGCTAGACTGGCTTGGATAGAGTTTAGCAGTTCATTCAGCACTATCTTAGGAGAGAACCTATGTTATTAGCCAGCCCTCAGCTGTGCTTAAAGATTACTGCTGAAGACCGTTGACTTCCCTTATTTGATGTTTTGATACTGATCTTTTAGTCCCTGGAAATGAATATCCTCTACTGTAAATTAATAAAAACGATTTCTGTTTATGAATTATTTCCTTAAAACAGGTGGTATATACTTTTAGGTAGGTATAGTATAGTATAGTATAGTATAATGATTTAGAGCATAAGCTCATGGAGTGTGACAGTTGGGTTTGAAGCTTGGCTCCACTATTTAATAGCTGCCTACCCTTGATCAAGTTGTTAATCTCCTGGTACTTCAGCTTCCTCATCTGCAAAATGGGGTTTGCAAGACTACCCATCTTAGAGAGTTGTTGTTAGGATTAGATGAGGTAAATCAAGCAATTAACATTGCCCAGCGTCTAGCACATACTGAGTATTTAATAAATGTTAGCTGTTAGGAGAATGAAGAGGGACGGGAGTAGCAGTGTTTTGACTAACCTTTGTCAGTTGCTAAAAATTTGATATGACCTAGGTACACTGACAAAAGTGAAGTTTTGTTTCTGCAAAGCTGGGGACTAGACCCTGAAACACAGTAACTAGCCTTATGTGGCTACTCCTAAGACATCTTTGTCTCTTCACTCATTGACTTCTACGTGAAATTGTCACTTTTCTTCTTTGACCCTATCCATACAGACAAAAACAATCTGACACTTATAAAAAGCAACAAGGCAGAAAAATAAATTTTCTTCATGAAAAGAGAATTTACAGGAATCCCAAAATCAAATGCTAAAACCTTCTTTAAGGTTCTATGGCATTTGCCTACGGAATGGGGAGATACATGTTCATGAACAATGGGGAAGGTGTTGCTTTTTATTACAAAGTCTTTGAAGCTTTTTTTTTTTTTGAGAGAAAGAGAGAGAGAGGGAGGAGCAGAGGGGTGAGGGAGAGAGAGAATCTTAAGCAGGTTCCATGCCCAGCTTGGAGCCCAACTCGGGGCTCGATCTCATGACCCTGAAATCATGACCTGAGCTGAAATTGCATCAGACACCTAACCAACTGAGCCACCCAGGTGCCCCTTTGAAGCTAATTTCTAAGTATACCTTTTTAAAAAAAGCAAATAGAAAACCTATTCCCAAGCCAATGACAAATGGATACATACACCATGACTCAAAGAGGTAGGTTCAGACTTCGTAAGAAAGGAGCAGTTTGAGGGGTGCCTATGTGGCTCAGTCAATTGAGTGGCTGCATTTGGCTGGGGCCCTGATCCCAGCGTCCTGGGATCAAGTCCCAGGTCGGGCTCCCTGTTCAATGGGGAGTCTGCTTCTCCCTCTCCCCCTGCCCAGCTTGTGCTCTCTCTCTCTCTCTCAAATAAATAAAATCTTTTTTTAAAAAATAAAGAAGTGGTTTGAAACACATAGAGAAATGAGGAATTTTATTAAATCAGTTTAACTACCTCATTTTTCAAATGAGACTAAGACTTAGAATTATAACACAGTGAGTGCAGTGGTACCCAAATCTTGCCACGAGGACTATCAGAACTTTGATAAAAATATCTCCAATTCCAGAAAACTAGGAACTATTGCCAACCACTCTTTCTTGGGAAGAACCATCTTTTATTCTGTGAATATGTCTTATTTTTTTAAATGTTCCTCCCCCCCTCTTTAAAATTTATTTATTCATTTGAGAGAGAGACAGAGCGCACAAGCAGGGGGAGAGGCAGAGGGAGAGGGAGAAGCAGACTCCCCACTGAGCTGGGAGCCCAATATGGGGCTCAATCCCAGGACCTGGAGACCTTGACCTGAGCCAAAGGCAGAGGCTTAACCATCTAAGCCACCCAGGCGCCCCCAATGAAAGGATGCTAAGAGTACTTTTTTAAAAAACCTCATGTTTTCTTTTTCTTCCTTTAAGTTTGTTTATTTTTAGTAATCTCTACACCCAACATGGGGCTCCAACTCACAACCATGAGATCAAGAGTCAGTATGATCCTCTGACTGAGCCAGCCCAGCACTCCTCTTCATGGTTTCTTGATAGAAAAAAATTTGTGGGGGCGCTTGGGTGGCTCAGTCGGTTGGGCGTCTGCCTTCAGCTTGGGTCGTGATCCCGGGACCCTGGGATTGAGCCCCACATTTGGGGGTCCTTGCTCGGCGGGAAGCCTGCTTCTCCCTCTCCCTCTGGCCTATCTCTCCCCCCTTCTTGTGCTCTCTCTCTCTGTCAAATAAATAAATAAATAAAATCTTAAAAAAAAAAAAAGGAAAAAGTTTTTCAGATCTACCTAGTTCCCAAAATCCAAGTCTGGAATCTCTAGCTAAGAACAAAGTATGACAGGGTTCCTGGCTGGCTCAGTCGGTAGAACATGTGACTCTTACCTCAGGGTCTTGACTTCAAGTCCCACCTTGGGCACAGAGCTTACTTTAAAAAAAAAAGAATGACTTCACCCGGTAAAAAATAGAAAAAAAAAAACAACAAACCCACAGAAACAAACAAGAAAAGAAGAACCACAAAGAAAAAAACATGTCTATCCTTACTAAAAATGCAAATTAAAACAATATGCTGTTTTTGTCAGGAGTGCAGTGAAATTGGCACTTATACACAGTAATGGGAATGTGAAATAATACCACATATTTGAGGGTCAATTTATCAATATGTTGTTTCCTTCTTTAATGAAGCACTTTTATAGCCTATATACACCCCCACACACAAACTTTAGAATATATAAAATTTAATTCTTCCAAAATATCCTTTAACTTTTCACTAACTCAGATATAACATTTCTAATTAGTATATAATTTTTTAATTTTTTTATTTTAACGAGGCTCCATGCCCAACGTGGGGATGGAGTATTCACTGAGTATTTACTATGTGCCATACACTATACTAAGTGTTTTACATATGTTAACTCTTTTTTTCACTTTACAAATAAAAGTAAACTGCTCATTTTTGAACAAACCTCTGCCCCTTTCCTTATGCCATTATCCTTATATTAATATCCTTCATTGTTTCTATGAACAGTCCTATCTATGAAAGTCCTACTTATATTTAAAAGCTTAGCTTAAATGTATCACTTCCTAGAATCAGAGAAATAAAATTATTTGCCCAAGGCCATCCAGCTACCTCTTTGATGAATACAGTCTGAGTTAATGAAAAGAGCAATGACCTGGGACTTAGAAGACTTGAAATTGAATCCTGTCTCTGCAATTTACTACTTGGTTTTAGAAAAACCACTTAATGTTTTAGACATTTGTTGTCTCATTTGTATTCATTCATGTGATATACATTCAAGCATAATTTGAAAAATGATTTAAAGCTAATAACCATAATCCAATTCAAAATTTTGAGTTATTTTGGACCGCAGTGTTGTATGTTCTTCTGTACTTAGCTCAATTATTTCGTTGGGTTATATGGATAAGATTATTAATTTTCCAGGGGCACCTGGTTGGCTCAGTCAGTTAAGCATCTGCCTTCAGCTCAGGTCATGATCTCGGGGTCCTGGGATTGGGCCCTCTGTTGGTCTCTCTACTCAGTGGGGAGTCTGCTTCTTCCCTTTCCCTCTGTGTGCTCTCTCTCTCTCTCAAATAAAATCTTTTAAAAAAATTATTAATTATTCATGTGATATTAAATTGGGAATGTAAAAACTTTAATTATAAAAATAATTTACTTTTGCTGCAGAAAATGGAAAATATGAAAAGCAGAATAAAAAAAAACACAATAATCCTACATGGTTTAACTTTCCCAGTAAAATACTTGCTTATTCACTGTTGTAGACCAAGCATCTTAGAACAGTGCCAGGTACAAAGGAGATGTTCAATAAATAATTGCCAAATGACTTTATTTATTTTTTAAGATTTTATTTACTTATTTGACAAAGAGAGAGAGCACAAGCAGGGGGAGAGGCAGAGGGAGAAGCAGGCTCCCCGCTGAGCAGGGAGCCAAACCAGAGCCAAAGGCAGACGCTTAATTTTTGGGGGGCCCCTGGGTGGCTCAGTCAGTTAAGCATCTGCGTTTGGCTCAGGTCATGATCCCAAGGTCCTGGGATTGAGTCCTGTATGGGCTCCTTGCTCAGCAGGGAGTCTGCTTCTCCCTCTATCCTTCCCCACTGCTCATGATCTCTCTCTCTCAAATAAATAAATAAAATCTTAAAAAAAAAAAAGAAGAAGAAGTTTGGGGCACCTGACTGGCCCAGTCAGAAAAGCATGTGACTCCTGATCTTGGGGTTGTGAGTTCAAGCCCCACACTGGGTGTAGAGATTAAATAAATTTTTAAAAATTAAATAAAAGTAAATAAATAAACAAATAAATAAGTTAGCTCATGTTGTAATGTTGACTAGGACTATAAGCTCTGCAGTCCAACTACCTGGGTTTGAATCCTGTTCTCCCTACACACACCAACTATAATTTTGGGCAAGTAACTTAACTTCACTTGGACTTAGTTTCCCCATACATAAAAGAGAAATGACAATAATATCCACCTCATCCAGTTGTGAGAATTACATGAGATAAGCCCACAAAACTATCACAGGCTTTTTTTCCCTGATTATAAGTAACATGTTGATTGTGGAAATTATATAATAGCACAAATACCAGGCTGTGAATTTTGTGAGGGCAGGGTCCAAAGCTATCTCATTAACCATGGTATGCCTAGTTCCTAGCATAGTCCTTATCACATAGTAGGTGCTCAGTATTTACTGAATGTTGTTAAATAAAGAATATAAATGTTATCCATAATCCAACCACTCAGATATAACCATTATTAATAATCTGAAATTTATAGTTCCAATTTTTACCTATGCCTATATCACTTTGGAAAAAAATTATATGATATAGTTTTGTAAAAACCTTTTCTTTTTACTTAGTATATATGATGGTTAATTTTATGACTCAACGTGACTGGTCCACAGGACCAGACATTTGGCCAAATATTATTCTGGGTGTGTTGGTGAGGGTGTTTGGGTGAGATTAACGTTTGAATCAATAGACTGAGTAAAGCAGATTGCCTCCGCTATTATGGGTGGGCCTCATCCAATCAATTGAAGACCTGAATAGAACAGAACAAAAGGCTGAGCAAGATAGAATTCCTCCTGTATGACTGCCTGAGCCAGGACACCAGTCTCTTCCTGCCTTAGGGCTCTAACTGAAAAATTGGCTCTTCTGGATTTTGAGCCTGCCGGCTTTCGGATTAGAATTTATACCATTGGCTCCTGGGTCTTCAGCTTGTCAATTACAGATCTTGAGACTTCTCAGCCTCCAGAATTGCATGAACCAATTCCTTATTTTATATATTATTTTGTATATATCTGGCATTAGTTATGCTTCTCTGGAGAACCCCGACTAATACAGTGTATTACACCATAAACAATTTCCCGTTATTAAATATTCTACAACATTATAATGTTTGCAGTGGTATTCCATTTCATCAGTATCTACTATTGTAAGAAATTTAGATTCTTTTCATTTTTTTGTATTATAAATAATGCTGAAGTATATATACCTTTGATAGATATTTATGTATAACCCTGATTATTTCCTTAGAATAATTCCATAAGTGAAATTACTCGGTCAAAGAGTGTAAAAAAAATGTAAAAGCTGGGGCACCAGGGTAGCTCAGTCAGTTCAGTGACTGATTCTTGATTTCAGGGTTGTGGGATCAAGCCCCATGACAAACCCCACAGGAAAGCCGCGCCCCCCCCCCCCCCCCAGCCATCAGGTTTCATGCTTAGCGGGGAGTCAGCTTTGGGATTCTCACCCTCTCCCTCTGCCCTCCTCCCCCCCTCTAAAATAAATAAATCTTTAAAAAAATGTAAAAGCTTTTAAAACATGTTGCCAAATAGCTCTCCAAAATGGTTGCAGCCACTTGTATACCCACCAACAAGTCCACAAAGGTACTTGGTTTTCTGCACCTTCATTAACACTGGATGAATTTTTTTAATCTGCCAAATTTCATTTTTAAGATAGCTATTTTTTTTAATTTGCATTTTGTTATTTACAATGAAATTCAACATTATGCTTACTGGCAATTCGTTTATGTCCTTTGTTGACTTTTCTGTTGGGGTGTTTTTTTCTAGCTTAGTGATTCTTAGGATCTCTTACTATATTAAGGACATCAATTCTTTGTAGTATTCACTGTTATTTTTTTTGTCTCATAGTTTTAACAGTTAAATGATTACTTCATCTTGAATTTATCTTAGTATATGTAAATTGAAAACTGTTATAGCCATTCAATAAATGCTAATTTAGTTTAATGACTAAGTGCCAGTCATTGTACTTGGTGATGAAGATAGATATAAAAGATGCAGGGGCGCCTGGGTGGCTCAGATGGTTAAGTATCTGCCTTTGGCTCAGATCATGATCCCAGGGTCCTGGGATCGAGTCCCGCATCGGGCTCCCTGCTCCTTGGGAGCCTGCTTCTCCCTCTGCCTCTCTCTCTCTGTCTTTCATGAATAAATAAATAAAATCTTTAAAAAAAAATAAAAGATGCAGGAAGAAGATAGATGTTTAAAAATATATATATAGCAAGTGCTGGCATAGAGGTAAGCACAAGGCATCATGGGAACACATAGGATGTTCACTTATCTTAGACTGAAAGAAGAGATCAAGAGATTCTCACATCTACATCTCTGCTCAAATGTCACCTTACTGGGGAGGATTTCCCTGACTACCCTACATAAAATACCAAGTACCTCACACCCCATTACTCTTTAAATTCTTTTTTTTTTAAAGATTTTATTTTTATTTATTCGAGAGAGAGAGAGAATGAAAGATAGAGAGCACGAGAGGGAAGAGGGTCAGAGGGAGAAGCAGACACCCCGCTGAGCAGGGAGCCCGACGTGGGACTCGATCCCGGGACTCCAGGACCATGACCTGAGCCGAAGGCAGTCGCCCAACCGAGCCACCCAGGCGCCCTACTCTTTAAATTCTTATTCTGTCTTAATCTGTCTTATTCTTCTTCATAGTGGTATATCAACTGCTGACATTTTTTTTTTTAGATTTTATTTATTTATTTGACAGAGAGAGACACGGTGAGAGAGGGAACACAAGCCGGGGGAGAGGGAGAGGGAGAAGCAGGTTCCCCACAGAGTAGGGAGCCCGATGCGGGGCTTGATCCCAGGACCCTGGAATCACGACCTGAGCCAAAGGCAGACGCTTAACGACTGAGCCACTAGGTGCCCCTCAACTGCTGACACGTTACTTATTCATCTATTTATCATTTTCCTCCCCATCACAACATCCCTCTCCCTGCCAGAATGCCCCTCCCCTAAGAAAACCAAATCCATGGGAGCCAGGTCTTTGTTTTGTTCACTGCTGTATCCCCAGCACCAAGAAGAGTGCTCAGTATATTGAAGGAGCTCAATTCAATCTGTAGTAAATGAATGACAGAAAGGAAGGCTCTTCTCTGTTAGCGCAAGAGGTTTTTCCTCATCTTGTTTAAGGCTTTACCTCCCTGCACCTGTGCTCTGTGCATCCCTCTCTGCCTCTTTTTCCTTGAATATTCCTTTCTGAACCTTCAACTTCTCCCTCTCTCTTTTACTCAAGCCCCTACTTGACTGATCTTCCCAGCTCTGTGTTAGTGTTCCCTAATCCATTCTTACTAGACTGATCTTTTTTTTTTTTTTTTTAGAGATTATACTTTTAAGTAATCTCTACACCCAGCGTGGGGCTGAAACTTTTAACTCTGAGATCGAGTTGCATGCTCTACCAATGGAACCAGCCAGGCACCCTGCTAGATTGATCCTTTCAAAAGTAGACAAGCAGACAGGGCGCCTGGGTGGCTCAGTCGTTAAGCATCTGCCTTCGGCTCAGGTCATGGTCCCAGGGTCCTGGGGTCGAGCCCCGCATTGGGCTCCTTGCTTGGCGGGAAGCCTGCTTCTCCCTCTCCCACTCCCCTTGCTTGTGTTCCTCCTCTCGCTGTATCTCTCTCTGTCAAATAAATAAAATCTTAAAAAAAAAAAAGGTAGACAAGCAGACAGAGGAAAAGAAGACATTTCAGACAAAACATTTTAAGCAAAAGAATGGCAGAATGACTCCACTTCTATCACCAAAAGCTATGGGACTCCTACACACAGCAGTCTGCATCCCAAACCCCATTTAAAACAATTCAGCATTCACCTGCTATATGCCAGGCTATGGGGGGATGTGTATAGAATAATATATTGAGTATTTACTATGGATGCCAGGTACTCTCCTGACCCCTTTACATATATTAATTTACCTAATTTTCCCAACCACTCTTTGGTAGAAGTACTGTTATTCCCTATTTGCAGAAACAGAGGCACAGTAAAGCCAAGCAAGTGGAGAAGCCAGATTCAAACCTAACCAGTCTAACTTCACAGTCTGTGCATTTTACCATTTTATACCATTTTACTATATTATAACCTTGTTAAAGAAGAATGTCCAGAGTGATTTGGAGGACAAGAGAGAGGTACTGCATTCAGCAAAGCAGATCTGACAGGGTTTGGTCACTGATGGATATGAGAGGAGGGGGAAAAAAAGAGATCTAGTGTGGATGATGGTACCAATCATCTAAAGAGGGAATGCAAGAGTTGGAGGAGGAGGAGATGGCCTTAGGGGTCAATAAATAACATGCCTTTTCCTGCCTGAGTTCAGAACCAATAGGATATAGATGCAAGAGGCAGAACACCAAAACATGACCTTTTTGATTAAGTTGATAGTTACTATGATTTCAGATGTGATGTGCTGCCAAGTGGGCTCACTGATGCTTCAGCCCCTAATTAAACATTTACCCACCTGGTCCTTGGCACAGCTAGAGAGCAGAAAACTGTTCCTGGTTTTTTTTTAAGATTTTATTTATTCATTTGAGACACAGAGATACAGAGAGAAAGCACACGTACGGGGAGAGGCAGAGGGAGAGGGAGAAGCAGGCTTCCTACTTTTTAAAGGATCAATCTAGCAGGGAGCCTGATGTGGGGCTCGATCCCAGGACCCTGGGATCATGACCTGAGCCGAAGGCAGATGCTTAAGGACTGAGCCACCCAGGTGCCCCTCTTCCTGGTTTTTGGTTTCAGACTCTGAACAGGCCAATTCAAAAAGGAGGAATTCAGAAGGCACAGAGCAATACTCTTCCAGGTTCTTTTATCAGCTCCCAGCCAGAAGTCAGCCCAGAGTATTCCTCTAGCAGAAAAGTCCCCTTATGGGAACATTAAGAACAAGGACTGGGGGTGGGGGGGATGAGGAGAGGTTGATAAAAGGACACAAATTTTCAGTTATAAGATGAATAAGGTCTGAGGATCTAATATATAACATGGTGACTATAGCTGATAATACTGTATTGTATAATTGAAATTTGCTGACAGTAGGGCGCCTGGGTGGCTCAGTTGGTTAAGCGACTGCCTTCAGCTCAGGTCATGATCCTGGAGTCCCGGGATCGAGTCCCGCATCGGGCTCCCTGCTCAGCGGGGAGTCTGCTTCTCCCTCTGACCCTCTCCCCTCTCATGCTCTCTATCTCATTCTCTCTCAAATAAATAAATAAAATCTTTAAAAAAAATATTTAAGAAATTTGCTGAGAGTAGAAAAATGTTCTTATCCCCCCCAAACCAACATGTTATAGATTTTAAATATCTTACAGTTTTGTCAATTTTATCTCAATGAAGCTGGGGGGAGGGGTGAAGAATAGGGAGTGTGTCAACTATACTCAAACAAAAAAAATTTTTTTAAAGGGAATAAGCCTTGCCCCATCAACATTTCTGAAAATGTATGTTATTGATGAAAGAATTTTTGGTTTTACATCATATGTTTTCTATGTATTACAAATGATTTGAACTTCTCAGAAATACCTCTTAGGTAAATAAAATTCTCTTTCTCTCCCCCTCCCTCTTTGTCTGGTATAGATGAGGATCTCCTAATGCTGTACCCACACTATTAGTTTGTCTGCCTTCATTGTAACAGTGACACCTCAGGCTGCAGAAGTGAGCCTAGTTGGGAGAGCAGGACCTACCCTTATTGCCGCTACGCCTCTTCCCTTCAGATACCGCCTGTCTCTAAAGTAGGAGAGCAAATATGTCATTTACTGTAAGTAGAAGAGAAAATGATAAGGGGAGTAACTTTACATCAGTCACTCTAAGTAAGGCAGAAAGTGAAGAGGACAAGTTTGAAGACGCCTATGAAGTTATCCCTATGGCATCAACAATGAATCTAACATCTTCCCTGGAAGAATGCACAACTGGATCATATTTATTTCTAAATAACAGATTCTCAGAGGCCATAGATCTCATTCATCCGTGGTCGAAAAACAGCATATACCATGCTCTAATTTATAATATCCTTATGGTTGTCAAGGCCATCTTGACTTTTGATCCCCTGGATCTACAGATTGGAATGACTGCCACAAAGGAGGCTTTGAAAACCTGTAACAGTTTCCGAAGAAAATCTAGGATGACAAGTTTTTCTCATCTAGTGAGTAAACAGGGAATAAAGGCTATCAAAGAAGAGGAACTGCATGCGGAAGTCTGCTATGCTGAGTGTTTGATTCTGAAATCCACCATCACATTTATACAGGATGACAGTATGTTTGGTTTTCTTAAAAGCGCAATCAACATCGGGTTAAGTTATCAAATATACAAAGACTGTCAACAAGTATTAACACAGATACCTCACAACCACAGCAAAACCTACCGACACCTAGTTGGAGGAGTGAAATTTGGACTTGGAGCATTCAATCTGATATTATCGCTTTTGCCACCAAAGACCCTTAAACTACTCAATATTGCTGGATATTCCGGTAATAAAGAGGTGGGCCTGACTTTGCTTTATGAGAGTGCATCTGAATCCCATATAAATAATATCTTAAGTGTTTTGACTCTCCTCTTTTATTACAGTTATATCTATATAGCTGTTGGTGTTGAAAAGGGTCACAATTCTGCTGCAGAGGACCTCTTCCTAATATACCTCCAGAAATTTCCAAACTGTGTCATACTTAAATTTTTTCATGCACGTCTTAGTATGCTGAAAGGAAATTTTGAAAATGCACAGTTAGTATTAGAGGAGTGCATTTTGATTCAAAACGAATGGAAGCAGATTCATCACCTCTGTTACTGGGAACTCATGTGGTGCCACATTTTTACGCGGAATTGGAAGCGAGCTTACCGCTATGCCGATCTACTGTATCATAACAGCAGGTGGTCCAAGGCAATATACATGTACAGTAAAACTATGCTACTTGCCCTGCTTCCTTCTGATTCTGTCAAATCAGGGAGCGAGGACATAAACTCTCTCTTCTTAAAAGTGGATAGCCTGAGAATCAAAATCTTGGGAACTTCTGTGCCAATAGAGAAGTTTGTTGCTGAGAAGGGTCAGCGCTATGGCACGACCACTGGCTGGTTCACAGCACAGCCCATTCTGGAATTCATTTATGCCTGTAGTGGTTTCCGAGTCATGAGCAAAAAACTAGACCTTATTTCAAGCTGGCTCTCGATAATTAATAGAGGACAAGACCTTTTACGAGAAAATCCAAATAAGGAGTATGGCACAGATGACATCAGTTTGTTAAATTTACTGAAAGGTCTATGCCTGAAACACTTAGGCAGATATTCGACAGCTGAGCATTACTTTAATCGTGTCATTCAAAAGGAGAAATTGTTAAAATATGACCACTACTTGGTGCCATATACTTACTACGAACTAGGAATTCTTCACTATCTAAAAGGAGATTATGACAGTGCAACAAAAAACCTAGACAGCATAAAAAACTACAAGGACTATTCCATGGAAGCCCGATTACAGTTTAGGGCTCACGTAGCTCTTGAACAAATAGCTAAAGAAAAGTGATGGTTTTGACACAAAGTGTGGTTTTGTTTATTATGAGTGAAGTATCTGCAATCGGCAAGGTAATTAATAGTTAGAAAAATCATTTCTTTGTGGAAGAAATCCGAGAAGAGGCAGCTGCTAAGAATCTGATCAGTAACAAGTAAGAAAGGAATTGGCCATTACTCTTCCCTCTTTCCTTCTTCTTACCTATAAAATGGAATGTCTTAGACTGGCAAATGGAGTGATGCACATTCTTGAAAAAGAAAAGGCAAATGATGTACAGTTGACCCTTGAACAACACGGAGATTATGGGTGCTGACCCCTGCGCAGTCAAAAATCTGCGTATAACTTTTGACTCCCCAAAAACTTAACCACTAATAGCCTATTATTGACCAGAAGCCTTATCAATAACAGTCGACTAACATATATTTTGTATGTTGCATGTATTACATACTGTGTTCTTATAATAAAGGAAGCTAGAGAAAAACGTCATTAAGAAAATCATAAGAGAAAATACTTTCACAGTACTGTACCATAGCAAAAAAAAATCCATGTATAAGTTAACCTGCCAGTTCAAACCCATGTTGTTCAAGGGTCAACTGTATATTATGCAATATACTCTCTCATATATGTTATGGATTTTTCAATTATGTTAGACAACATTTTCAAAAACTCATAAAATTTTTTAACATCTCCCTCGATAATGTATACAACTTGCAAATAAAATAGGAAAAGTAGTTACACCAGGAATCCCAGTGCCCTATAAATGTTTTTACTGTTAAAAGAAAAAAACCTTTATAAGGTCTTACTGACATTTCAAAACAATGATGCACTGAACAGCATAGACTCTGAATATTTTTCCCTCTTATATAGTAATTTTTATTGGCTTTTTATATCAGAGAAGATATTTTCCCCCGTGTCTATTTTGCCTTTTACCTTTCTTACGAGGAAGCTCAACTATGGGTCTATAATTTGCCACAGGGTAGAGAAGAAAAAGCCCCCCACCCCCTTCACACACACACAGAGGCAAACCCTTTGAAGATAATTGGAGGAAGCCGGGAGGATAGATTCACTGGGTAGGAAAAAACAGGTTAGGCCTATGGAGGGAGACTTGAGTTACTGCTGGGCCCTCCCTTAGTTACCCTCCCTCAGGTGTAAGGAGCTATAATATAATTAAACGCTGCATCTATCCAGTTGCCATTGTTATTGGGCTAATCTGAGAGTAAATAGCAGCTGTAGGCATGGGGTATTGCTTTCCCTGCCTTGGGGGTAAAATCAGTACCTAGACCATTTAATTTCCAGACCATTAAATCTGGCTGAGTGTATCCTCCCTTAGAAAGTCACCCTTGGAAACAGACCTTGCTGGGGAAGTCTGGTTTGCTAAAACACATGAGTGAAACACATTATTTTTAATGCTTTGGGCGTCCAAGCAATCAACTGGAGCACAACGAGGAGCTAGTATTTCAGATTTAAAAATGCTTACTTTGACAAGCACGTTCTTCAGTAACTAAAAATAGACTTTCAGGTGAACAACTGTGCTTAGGTTTTCCTCCATTATTTAATCAGTACGATAGTGTGGTTAAGAGGGCAGGCTCTGGCACTAGCTAGTCGCGTGCTCTTGGGCCTCTGTGCCTCAATGTCCCTGGCTGTAAAAGCAGGGTTAACAGTTCCTCTTTCATGTTTTTTCTGTGTTAATTAATATTTTGAGTTAATACAAATGTGTTATTCCTACTACTACTATTACCAGTAGTAATAAGAAGAATACATTGTTAGTGCAGAGGACTTAAATTTTTTACAAAAAGCAAAGGTGCCTTTGTTACTGCTTTGCCAATCTGAAATTTGACCTGTTAATTTGTTTTTTCTGTTCTTCATTTATCTCGGTCACTTATGAAATAAGGAACTCTGCCTACATTATGGTTTTGTCTTTTGTCCCAGCTTCTTCCAATGAAGAGCAAATTTATTAATTGGTTAAATAAACATGTTGAATGCCTACGATTTGCAGCACTGAACAGGATATTGAGGATGTAAAGATAAAGCATGTTCTCTCTCCTGAGGGCTTTATCAGGGAGACAAGTTAGAAGAGGATTTTTTGGGGTGGAAACTTAAAACAGTTGCTTAAACAGGTAGGAGTTGGTCTCAAACACAAAAATCTGAAGGTAGGTAGCTCAGGTCTGGTATGGCTCTTTTATTTTTCTGCGTGGTACACCGGTCTTCTCGTACGTGTCTCCTCACTCAGTGGAAAGAGCTACCTCATCTCTAGGCCTTATGTCCAAGCCAGGCAGGCTGGAGGAGGAATGGTTAAGGAAGAAAAAAAGGATTTCTCCTTTTAGGAGGTTTGCCTTTTTGTTTCAGAAGGGACAGCCTTCTCAGGGATTTCCATGTGGATCTCACGGGATCTCATGGCCAGGAATATTCATATGGCCACTTCTACCTGCAAGGGAAGCTGAAGATTGAGTGGTAGGTTTCCAGCCTCATTAGGATGTTGTGGGAAAGGACTGTTAAATGACCCAACCTCCAGTAACTGCCTCCACACATACATAAATAACAAGATGCTACAAAATGGTATAGAAGGGGCACCGTTGAAAAATGAGCAAGGCAACAATGAGACCAAGGAATCACCTGCAGAAGACTCTATGGGACTCCAACAGGAAATCTTGCAACTGGCATTTCCTTGGTGAAGTTGCTACCCGTAGCCCAGCTTTCTGGTCCTTAACTGGCCCAAGGGTTGACTAGACACATCGAGGCTGAATCTTACCCTGCAAACTCATAAGAGGTTAAGGTATAATTTACTCTGCAAATTTCTTTATTTATAGTAGGGACTATTCCAGAGTTGCAAACTCAATTTCTTGTGGGATCAGGCAGTTAATGTAAATAATATAAAGCAGCCAGACATAAAACAATAAAAGTAGTTGAAACTAGTTGTGAAGAGAGAGGAAACCTATCTAAAAGCTTTCAAATTAAGGGATGCCTGGGTGGCTCAGTCTTTAAGCGTCTGCCCTCAGCTCAGGTCATGATCCCAAGATCCTGGGATCGAGCCCCTCATCGGGCTCCCGGCTCTGTGGGAAGCCTGCTTCTCCCTCTCCCACTCCCCCTGCTTGTGTTCCCTCTCTCGCTGTGTCTCTCTCTGTCAAATAAATAAACAAAATCTTCAAAAAAAATAAAGCTTTCAAATTAAAAAAAGTTTTAATAAAGATTTTATTTATTTGAGACAGAGTTAGAGCATGAGCAGGGGGAGAGGGAGAAGCAGACTCCCTGCTGAGCAAGGAGCCCGATGTGGGACTTGATCCCAGGACCCCGGAATCATGACCCAAGTGAAGGGAGACGCTTAACCATCTGAGCCACCCAGGCGCCCCTAAAAAATTTTTTAATTAAAAAAATTTTAAACTGTGCAGATATTAAACTATCTGCATGTCCTGATATGACCCCTAGTTTGTGATTTCTGGTCTATTCCTTTCTATTGACTAGAAAGTGCTCATGTTTCCCTGTCAGGAATCACCTCTCCTGATAAACACTCTCCTCCCAGTGTGGAGGAGTCACAAGGCAGCATGGTGAGCATGGAATCAGAATATAAGGAGGCATATGGTTTTAGGAACGTCTATTCCAGGCCAGGGTGAGATGTGATGAAGCATCCGTTCCCCACAATATGTATATATCTCTGGAAAGTTTCTGCCTTACAGATCCAGGGTCTCTGAGAAATACCTCCCAATCTTTTGCTAACTGACCTTTCTTCTCCCATGTCTTCTGCTGCCATCCCTGGGGTACTGCATGTCCCAGTAGGGTGTCATAACAATCAAGTTTCCATTTGCTACTATAAAATCCCATTCCAGTCCTGTGTCCAGAGAATACAACCAGGTCACTTAGTTTGGAATTTTGGTCATTCCCACATTTTCTGGTGATCCAGATTATAGATGGTCTCTTTGTACAAACAAATCACAGATCGAATCACATCCATTTTACTTAACATTTAGGGTTAGTTTATAAGAGCTTGGCAGAGAGACCTCACTGTGGCCTTCCTGTGCCATAAACACAAATAAAGTGTTAATGAAGCATATTTTATTCCAGGAAAAAATTTCTTATCTAATTAGTAAATATAATAACTATTTGGAGGCCTGAGATCCTGAAAAAACAAAGAGGAAAAGGGGGTTATGAATGAACAAAAGAACAGATCAAAGTTCTCAACATGCCCTTGCCCCAATCCGATCAATCACTAAATCCTGTTGATTTTTCCTTCAAAATATTTGTAGATTCTACTCCTTTTTTCTCCTCTTTTTCATTTCCACCGCCATCAGCTTAGGCTAGGACTTTATTATGTCCTGTCTGGGCCACTGCACCAATTTTCAGGAGCTCAGCAGTCAACATCTTTTGTTGTTTCAAGGCAATTCCAGGGAAAAATAAAAATAGTGAACCCCACTTTATTTTTTTTCAAAACAAAATAAAATCTATGTAAAACATGTATTTTTGTACTGCTTAGACTGATTATATCATTGACTAAGAGGAACTCAAGGAAAAAAATGGCACTGATTTTTAGCCAGTATAAAGATATTAGCTGAGCATATTTGAACAGCAACAATTACAGAAGCAGTTTGCTAAACCCTCATGCCTTACATGGGTTTAGTGCTTTAGAGTTCACAAAGTCTGTTCAAAGCGTTTTCATCCAGGGAAAACAATCCTATCTTCACCTTACTGCTAGGGAAACCAATTTTCTCTGAGGTGGTAAAAATCTCCCCTCTGGGCAGGCCTGGGCAGCACTGGGCAGAGCAGATAATCAATTTAGAGACACTGCCTCCCTAAATCCGCTTTCCGTTTGGAAAGTGGTTCTGGAATTTTTTTGTCCTGATACCACTGCTTTGTTTGGATAGAGAGGCTACATTTTACATAAAGTTTTATGCTGTGTATATATACTGTTTTCTCCACCTCTCATTTCTCTGCATCCTTGCTAATACACTGATTTAATCATGTTATTCCATCACTGAAATTTTTTCCATTCTCTTTGGTATATTCACTCAAAATGAGGTAATATCTGAAAGTTCTTAAAGTAGTGCCTGGCACATACTAGGTGATATATAACTGCTTAAGAAATGAAAATTCAGTTCAAATTGAGCACCTACTATATGCCAGGCAATGTGGTAGAGGTGGGGTATATGGTAGTAAATAAAATAGACATAGCCCCTGCCCTTAGAAGGTTTACAGTGCTTCTAAGTGACTGTATGGCTTCATCATGAACATTTATTGCTGACAGGATGTTAGGTCATCTAATCCCACATTTTCACTTATAAATGAGGAAACTGAAATCTAAGAAGGCAAATGACATCCAAAGTCATAAAGCTGGTAGGAACACAGTCAGTGGTGTGCAGGAACCAGTTTAAATTGTCTTAAAGGAGCCCTTTGTTAAATATTCAGGAATTTTTTGAGCCAGTTGTTAAATCATTTGTACCTTGAAATCAGCCATGGTAGGAATATTTACACCATAGGAATCAGCAAACGGTATAAATCAAACCTCCTTTTTTTTTTCAGGAGAACCAGTTTACCAGGACACTACAGATTTAATCAAGTGAAACCAAGGTTGCTAAAACTCCCTGCCCACTGCTTTTCACTCCAACCTACACCTCCTTTGATTAGGTTCTGCGTCCCATAGACACAGAATTTTTTGTGGTTGGTTCATTACTTATAAATCAAGTTCAAGCGCTACCTCTTTAAGAAGGTTTTCTTTTCTTTTTTTAAAGATTTTATTTATTTATTTGACAGAGAGAGAGATAGCGAGAGCAGGAACACAAGCACGGGAGCGGGAGAGGGAGAAGCAGGCTTCCTGCCTAGCAGAGGGCCCGATGTGGGGCTCAATCCCAGGACCCTGGGATCATGACCCGAGCTGAAGGCAGACGCTTAACCACTGAACCACCCAGGTGCCCTTAAGAAGGTTTTTAAGAACCCCTTCCCCAACTCTTCCCATTTATTACCAAGTTAGGTAGAGGAGACATTATCAGGTTCCCAAAGGGAAGAGATTTTTGAAATTAGTTTTTTAATTCCTAGTTGTTAACAGAAAGTGCATGTGTAGGTACACAATATATGCTTGATGAATAAATGCAGAAATAATGAATAGACACTTTTAACGGGCTCGCTGAATGAATGAAAACACCAGAACATTAAAAAAAAAAATCTTGGGCCAAAATGACCATTTTTTTCTGCCCTTACCTTGCATGAAATATACTCAGCAAATTACTATCCCACCCCCACTCATTTTCTACCTTTTTTTTCATGATAAGTACACTCTTTATCTACCTACTATTATGATCCAACACTGTGAATTGAAAATTGTGATAGTCTGGCCAGGGCAGGGCAGGTTTATCTTTGCACCATGATGAAGAACAGTGGTAAAAGTATTGACAACTTTTTTAAACTTCTGATGTTCTTCAGGGAAATTAAGAAAAGCTTTTTTAAAAAAGTGTTTCTTGCTGGGCACCTGGCTGGTGCCTTTTAAGATTTCATTTATTTATTTGACAGAGAGAGAGAGACAGAAGAGAGGGAGGGAGGGCACAAGCAGGGGGAGTAGCAGGCAGAGGGAGAGGGAGAAGCAGGCTCCATGCCGAGCAGGGAGTTGATGTGGGACTCCATCCCAGGACCCCGGGATCATGACCCAAGCAGAAGGAGGAGGTTAACTGACTGAGCCACCCAGGTGCCCCAGGGCATGCAATTCTTAATCTCAGGGTCATGAGTTTAAACCCCAAGTTGGGTGTAGAGATTACTTAAAAAAAAAAAAAAAAGTCTTGCTAAAATTAAAATGTACTCCAAAATCTAGAATAAACAATTTTTCACTTGGCAGAGGAAAGGGTTAAGTGTGTGTGTGTGTGTGTATGTGTGTGTGAAAGTTTGAGGGGGAGGTAGACATTACGAAGGAGATGGAGAGGGAAAGGGAAGAGAGGAAGAAAAGTAGAAAATGAGAGAAGGGACATCAACTGGTCTGAGGGAGGCACCAGGGGGACAAGGGTAAGGAAGAGGAAATGGCACCATCTGAACTTGAGGGTGGACTACAGGAGAGGGTCTTTCTGTAAACCTGCAATATGGAGTGGGTTGGGCTCAGTCTCTTATAAATCAGTGATTCACATCAGCAGATGCTGGAAATGATTATCTGGGAGACTAAAGGGAGAGGGGAGAGAAAGGAAGGAATTTGCCCCAGGCTCATCACTTTAAAAGGGGTCATTTAAGTTAAGCTTGGAGCTAGCTTCCAAAGTCTTTGATTCTGCAGTACAGATAGAAGGCTTAAAATGCAAATGGCCAGTTGTCACAATTGTTTGAGGCTCTTTTGGACTGAATTTTTATGAGGTCATATGTTTAGCTTCACATTTTAACAATTGGTATGTATGTATTTATACGTTTATTTATTGAAGTAATCTCTATACCCAATGTGGGGCTCGGACTCACCACCTGGGGATCAAGAGTTGCATGCTTTTCTGACTGAGCCAGTCAGGCGCCCCCAACTGGTATTTATATTAGCTCTTTGTAGATTTATAGAGGACTTAACTGGCATAATCTAATTTAATCTACGAAAGCCACATTAATATAATCAGCCAATCACTCGAGTGAAGGTTGCCAAAGGATTATTTAAAATGATGGCAATAAGAAACAATGTACTTCAAGGATTATGTGAACTCAGATCCCAAATTGTAAGGGAAAAGCTGACTAATTTTCAAGGTTTTCTACATCGTGGTTTGATAGTCCTCTAATTCGGTTTCTGTCAATCTCCCTTGGTGTTCACATTTGCAGAAACTCAACGTTTAACACCTTGTACCATTTTTCAGGATCACAGTTTATTTGGACCATGCCAGGAGCCGACTACATACCTGAACCGAAATCTGTGGCAGAAGCGAGTCTTTTGCCCTTTTCCACTGCGCGGGTGATGAGGGGTTGCGGGGGAGAGGCCCGGGCTTTCCTAGTGAGTGAGGCACCCCTCACTAGTGAGTGGTCTGCTAGGTGGAAATCATCCCAATTCTGTGCTTTTTCTTTCTGGCTTCTGCACCTCCTGCAGGACTGTAGCAAGGGCACATCCCAAAGGAGCAGACGTATTAATTGCCTTACACTAGCCAAACAAATAAATATCTTGGCTCTATCGCTTTTCTCCAAGGCACTTTCACCTCACACTTCCCACTTTAGGATTTACCTAGAGGGTTCTTGAGCTTTGATCCCACCGCAAGGGTGCATTTCCAGGTCTACTCTCAACGAGGAACTTGGCACGAGACTTTTCCTCTTTAAAAACGAAAGGTTGAAATGTCCATCGTGACAGTGAAGAGGGGTGGTCCTAGCGAACAAGGAACCTTATTATTACTACACAAAAATCTCAGGCCCTGCCCGCACCCGGCCTTTACCCCGCCACGCCCGGTGACTCTCAGACCTCTAGGTGTGACCAAGGCCAAGGACTACAAAACAGAGAATTCTGGGGGAAGGAAGTGACGACGTGGCGCAAAGCCTGCTGGGCTCAGATGGGCGCCCTTGGAGTGACTCTTTCCTCACCGCGTGGTTACTGTGTACCCGTCGCTGCGAGGAGTTCTTGCTGGTATTTCTCTCGTTTGTGGGACTTAAACGTTTAGTACCACCAGGTTTGAGTACCGTTTTAAGTATCGTGCAGCTGCAAGCTAGGCCACGGAATCTGCGCTCTAGAGCCTTCGCTGCTGCTCCCTGGCTTGTGCATCCTCCAAACAAATAAGAGGAAATTGTCAAATCCGGGGCCTCTCCCTGGCGGGATCCAGCGGAGAAAGAGCTAGAGAGAGCAAGTGGGTGGGTATCAAAGGAGTTTTCCTCTTCAGTTTTGGCCAAATGTGGTGTGGAGTGAGTTACTTTGATCGCAGGAGATCAGAGTTAAAAGGTTTGAGCATTTGCTGACCGAGTTCAAAGCCAGGGTGAAGGCGATTTGGAATGGTACTGGGTGGTGGAATAGAAGTAAGCCGGATGAGTTACCCCGGGCTGGGCCTCATGGCAGCGCGGTGTCTCCTTAGCTGATCATCAGCTATTTTCCTGATAATGGAACTTGAGGCAAATCACAGATGTTCTCTATCTCTAGGATGGCACTTGCTTGAGTGGAACATGTATTAACCCGAACTGGTGGTGGTTTTAGATCTAGCCAGCTGGCAGCCATGAATGAATGGATGAGGAAAGGCCCCTTAGAATGGCAAGATTACACGTACAAAGAAGTCAGAGTGACAGCCAGTGAGAAGGAGTATAAAGGATGGGTTTTAACCACAGACCCAGTTTCTGCCAAGTGAGTATGGCTCCTTCTCCCCAGAAATAATAATGACACCCCTTTGTGCTGCTTATATGTTATATCCAAACTAAGGAAGTAGATAAATGAAAGGCTAGTTATTCACACATAAGAATTGTGTTGCTTTTGAGTCGAAGTGTTGTTCTAACTATGGATTACCTTGGCAGACAAGCCAAGTTTGGAAAACTGAGGCACTTTTTTTGTTACTACATTTTCTTTTTTATTTATTTGAGGGAGACACAGAGCAAGCGCGAGGGAGGGGGAGGAGCAGAGGGAGAGGGAGGACCCGACTCCCCGCTGAGCTGGGAGCCCGACGCGGTGCTCCACCCCAGGACTCCGCGATCATGACCTGAGCCTAACACTAGCCAAACAAATAAATATCTTGGCTCTATCGCTTTTCTCCAAGGCAGACGTCCAACTGACTGAGCCACCCAGGCTCAGTTACTACGTTTTTATTAGACAGTCTCAATCTCATAAATGTAGAGAGAATAGCATAACAGACACTAGCCTTTCCTTCCCTTTCTAAATATCTTTAAGCCAGTTGCAGATATCCTATAATTTTGTCCATAAATACCTCAATATCTTTTAGCAGATAAGGACTCTTTAATAACCACAATAACATTATAATACCTAACAAAAGTAATAATAACTTTGTTATTAACAGTCCGCTTTTAGATTTGCCTGGTTGTCTCAGAATATCTCTTTAATTGGTTTATCAGTTTGGTTGGTATGTCTCTTAAGTATCTTAATGACTGCACATTCTCATTTTAGTTTTCCATGTCATTTGTTGAAGAAATGGAATCATTTGTCTTATAGAACTGAACACGTTCTGGATTTAGCTTATTGCATTGTGCATGGTGTAGCTTAACATGTTCTTATATCTGTATTTCCTATAAACTGGTATGCCTATCTAGAGGTTTGATTAGGATCAGATTTGTTTTTTGCAAGACTACTTTATTTATCTTTAAGATTTATTTATTCATTTGACAGAGAGAGAGAGACAGCGAGAGAGGGACCACAAGCAAGGGGGAGTGGGGGAGAGAGAAGCAGGCTCCCTGCCGAGCAGGGAGCCCCATGCAGGGCTCGATCCCAGGACTCTGGGATCATGACCTGAGCCGAAGGTAGACACTTAACAACTGAGCCACCCAGGTGCCCCTTGCAAGACTACTTTAAAGGTGATGATACACACACACACTTTTTATTTTGGAATGATTTTAGATTTACAGAAAAGAATACAGAGAGGACCCATCTACCCAGCTTCCCCTAATGTTGGCATCTTACCTAACCATGGTACATTCCTGGAAACTAAAACTTTACATAAACTACAATCATTTGGATTTTAACAGTGTTTCCACTAATTGTTTGCCTTTTTCTATTCCAGGATCCAATCTAGGATCTGACATTCATTTAATTGTCATGTGTCCTTAGTCTCTTCTAGAGTGAGAATTTTTCCGTCCTTCCTTGTTTTTCATGACCTTGACACTTTTGAAGAGTTCTGGTGAGTGAGGTATTTCATAGAATGTCTCTCAATTTGAGTTTCTGTGATGCTTTCTCATAAGTAGCCTGGGATTTTAGGTTTTGGGAGGAGTACCAACAAAGTGAAATTCACATCACATCACACCACACCACATCATTTATTTTATTTAGTTAGGATTTTTGCATTTGTATTCATGAATGAGATTAGTTTGTAGTTTTATATTTTAATCATTTTCTCCTCTGCTTTTGGTATCAAGATTATATTAACCTCATTAAACAAGTTAAGGCACAGTCCCCCTTTTATAGTCTCTAGAAGAATTTGGTTAGATTAGAAATGTTTGAACCTTGGGGTGCCTGGCTGGCTTAGTCGGTGGAGCGTGCAACTCTTGATCTTGGGATTGTGGGTTTGAGCCCCACATTGGGTGTGGAGATTACTTAAAAATAAAATCTTGGGGCGCCTGGGTGGCTCAGATGGTTAAGCATCTGCCTTCAGCTCAGGTCCTGATCCCAGGATCCTGGGATCGAGCCCCACATCGAGTTCCTGACTCAGCGGGGAGTCTGCTTCCCCCTCTCCCTCTGCCTCTCCCACTGCTCATGCTTGCTCTCTCTCTGTATCTCTGTGTCTCAAAATGAATAAATAAAATCTTAAAAAAAAAATAAAATCTTAAAAAAAAATGCTTGGGGCGCCTGGGTGGCTTAGTTGGTTAAGCGACTGCCTTTGGCTCAGGTCATGATCCCGGAATCCTGGGATCGAGTCCCACATCGGGCTCCCAGCTCAGTGGGGAGCCTGCTTCTCCAACTCTGGCCTTCTCCCCTCTCATACTGTCTCTCTCTCTCTCTCACAAATAAATAAATAAATCTTAAAAAAAAATGCTTGAACCTTGAAAATTGTATATAATTTGTTAGTAAAATTGGGCCTTCCCCCCATGGGAAAATATTTTAAAATACTCAGTTTTTATGAAGGATTATAGGACTATTTATAGTCTCTTTTTTTTGACTCAGTAGTAGAAATTTATATTTTCTAGGAAGCTTTCTATTTTAGTTTTCAAAACTCTTGGCATAAATTTGTTCCTAATACTTTAAATTGCCAATCTTTGCTGCCTTCTTCCTAATATTATTTGTATGTGCCTTTTTTCTCTGTTCTAATCAGTTTTGCCTGAGTTTTGTGAATTTTACATTTTTTGTTTTTGTTTTTTAAAAAACCAACATTTGGCTTTGATGATCTTGTTATTAACTCTTTTGTTTTCTCTTTCATTGATTTTGTGCTTTGTTATTTTCTTTGGTCTGCTTTGAAGGGAAGTTATTCAGTTTAACTCTAAAATTAAGTCTGTACCCTTTCTTGATTTCTAATACACATTTAAGCCATTTATAACTGTTAAATATAACATAAATATAATAAGTATAAAGCACTGAAAGCGCTTTAACTACATCCCACAATGATTGGTTTTAGGCTAGACAAAAAAGTTTAGATGTGTAGGACCCTCAGTGAATACTTATTGAATGAGTACAAACATTTGGTGGTGAGGGGATTAATTTTAAACAGGGAAGTTCTTATTCCCAATTTCTAATTGCCTGTTGGGGCTGGTAATGCCTCTTCATTCCATTGCTTCTTCCGTAGCTTTATGGGCCTTTACATTTTTCTTTTGCAAATCTGCTCTGAACTTAACTTTTCCTCCCAAGTATTGTCCTTGTGAACTTCCTGGAAGATGGCAGCATGTCTGTGACTGGAATTATGGGCCATGCTGTGCAGACCGTTGAAACTGTGAACGAAGGGGACCATAGAGTGAGAGAGAAGCTGATGAATTTGTTCATGTCTGGAGACTGCAAGGCCTACAACCCCGAGGATCTGGAGAAGAGAAAGAACAGCCTAAAGAAATGGCTCGAGAAGAACCACATCCCCATCACAGAACAGGGAGATTCACGAAGGACTCTGTGTGTGGCTGGGGTTCTGACTATAGACCCACCATATGGTCCAGAAAATTGCAGCAGTTCTAATGAGATTATTCTCTCCCGTGTTCAGGATCTTATTCAAGGACATCTTGCAGCTTGCCAGTGAGAGGCCAAGAACTATGGATGCATCGATTGAAATAACACTTCATTTTTATTTTTTCCTTCATAAAATGTTTTGAATGTTAAATCCATCATATTACAAGACTTCAAAGGCGTACTGTGTGTGTTTGAGTTTTAATTCTCTGTTGTTTTGGTAAAATCAAAGATGTGGATTATAAGTGCTAATAATCGAACTATGGCAAGGGTAGCATCACATGCAACAAAATAGCACAAGGACATTAGAATTGTAAGAGTCTTTTGTTGGTGAGAGTACACCTCCATTTTTGTTAGGCAAGAAACACAACATGTTAGATTCAATATAAAATGTCTTGTTAAGTCCCTTGCACTAACTGTATGTGTCTGTTTTAAAATATTGATTGTGTAAGGATGAAATCACTTTTGAATCAGAATATATTGGAATATATGCTTTTTTGGTTGAAACTTGAAAAGTTTTAACTATTTGTAAAATCTTAACACATAAGCTGTTTAACTTTCAAAGCCTTTACAGTGAGCCCTGGCTAATACCTCTGAAGAAAAAGGTAAATGTGACAAGTATTCTGCTCCTGCACTGAACCCAGTTCCCGTGCCTGGTGGATTCAGCCAAGGCCTTCAGCCCATGCTGTTTTCTGCCTGTAGCCCCCATTCCCGGGTCAGGCTTCACTGAGGGGAGAGAATGCAGGAAGCATGCCTCACTATCCGTGGCCCTACCCCTTGGAAGCCAGGCAGGGGCCAGGACTTGATATGGAGGGTTCTGGCCTAGAAACCGAGGGAGGTACCTCAGATTGTCGGTTGGGTGTCTTCTCGGGGGCCAGGCCTCTGACTCCCTAGGACAAGGGTCAGCAAACTTTGAGTCTTTGGGACAAATGCAGCCTGCTGCCTCCATCTGATAAAAGTTTTACTGGAACACAGCCGTACCCACTGGTTTATGTATTTTCTGTGGCTGCTTTTGAGCCATAGTGGCAGATCTGAACAGAAACTATATGGCTTATATTTACGGAAAAATATAGCCCTGCCCTAGGCGTGTGGGGTGGGTGTCTTTATGATAATCACCTGTGACCAACAAAGAATAACCAGACCCTAAAATGAAGTAAGCCATTGAAGGCGTTATCAATAAAGATGTTAAAAGGATTTAAGTTCCCTGGTTAGCTTTCTATAAAAGACCAACCCTGGGGTGCCTGGGTGGCGTCTGCCTTCGGCTCAGGTCATGATCCCGGGGTCCTGGGATCGAGCCCCTTTGGGCTCCCTGCTCAGCGGAAAGCTTGCTTCTCCCTCTGCCTGCCACTCCCCTTGCTCGTGTTCCCTCTCTGCTGTCCCTCTCTCTGTCAAAATAAATCTTAAGAAAAAAAAAAAAGACCAACTATCTCTGTCACTATCTGTCTCTCAAATAAATAAAGTCCTTAAATATATATACGTATATATATAGGCCTTTACAGAAAGTCTGCTTTAGGAAATCCTTGAAGCAGCCTGGTGTGCCAGGGCTTGGGGCAGACTTCCAAAGGCAGTTTTGAACTAGATAGGCCATGTGGGCTGCTACAGGGCTAAACTCAGAACTCTTAACTTCTCCCTAGTCCACAGGTATTCAGCTGTGCAAACAGCCCTTTCAGTTCTCATGTGTGTCCCTTACTCATACAAAAAGGGAAGCGGTACCTTTTGCAAGAAATACTTTAAAATAGTCAGCTTTTAGGGGGTCTTTGAATGCAGCCCGTATCAGCGCTATTTTCCTGCATAGTTGTCTAGTGACAGGATGTAGCCTCACACTCCTCACACTTCAGTAAGCATCAGAATCAGTCCGAGAGCTTGTTAAAACGGATTGCAGGACCCTACTCCCAATGGATTCTGTCTGAGGAGGTCCAGGGTGGGTCCCAGGCATTTGCATTTCTAACAAACTCCCAGATAATGGTGATGCTACCTATCTCAGGCCACACTTGCAAAAGCAGTTCAGAAACTTTAGGGAAACAGCCCATCCCTCACAACTTTATAAAGTTCCCATGATCCTAAAAAGATTTAGTGCATAGCCATGCTCCTTGTGACTAAGACCCTCCCATTCAAATCCTGGAATATCTTTGGAAGGCACATAGGGGAAGGGGAGTATGAACAAATTTAGTGTGGAAATGATTTTGGCAAAATATGGGGAGGCCTTGAGATGAGAGAAGCCATGTAGGAAATTGCCCAAAGCATCAGTTGGGCTTGAGCCCTGGCCCAGAGACAGGTGCATTGGTGTTGGTAGATTTGTTTGCTGTCAGACTAATGAGCTGGGGAGAGAGACTGTTTCTTGGCAACTGAGTCCTCTGTTTAAACAATGTGCCTGCAAACAAAAGCTGAGTGACGAAGAGGGTAAATGATCTGGCTCTGCCATGGAAACCTTATATTCTTATCATTTTGTCATATCTATTTCTTTGTGTTTCTAATTTTTTTTTTAAAGATTTTATTTATTTGACAGAGACACAGCGAGAGAGGGAACACAAGCGAGGGGAGTCTGGGAGGGAGAAGCAGGCCTCCCACGGAGCAGGGAGCCCCACGTGGGGCTCCATCCCAGGACCCTGGGGTCATGACCTGAGCCGAAGGCAGACGCTTAACGACTGAGCCACCCAGGCGCCCCATGTGTTTCTAATATTTACTCAAATGGAAATATATTCTAATTATGACTTATACATGCACCGCTTTTAACTTATTTTAACGTAATTTCAGATTTATAGGAAATTTGCAAGAACAGGACAAAGAATTCCCATATATCCTCTCAGCAAATGTCAACATTTGACCACATTTGTATTTTCCATCTATGTGTGTGTGTGTTCATTTTCTCTCCCTGAACTGTTTGAGAGTAAATCACGGACACGATGGAAGAATGAAGACATTCTCTTAAATAAGCACAGTACAGTCATCAAAATCAGGTAGAAACATTGATACAGTGCTGTGATTTAATACACACCTTATCCAGAGCGTCTCAATGTCCTGTACTGAAAAAACAAAACACAAATGATTTTTAAAATTTGGACTGTGAATCATGTTCAGTCATGTCCCTTCCTTTAATTGGAAAGAGTTCCTCAGTCTTTCTTTGATTTTTAGGACATTGACGTTTGTTTTGTGGAATAATCCTCAATTTGAGTTTGTCTGATGTTTTGTTTTGTTTCCATTTGATAGGATTCTTTTGGGTAGGAATACTCTGGAAATGATAGTGTGTTCTCAATACATCATATCAGGAGGCACATAATATTGATTTGTCCCATTTCTGGTGATGTTAACTGTGATCATTAGGTGAAGGTGGTTTGTCAAGTTTCTCCACTGTAAAGTGACTATTTTTTTTTGTTTATTTTTTGTCATTGCTACACCCAGGGTGGGGCTTGAATTCATGACCTCCAGATCAAGAGTCACACGCTCTTCTGACTGAGCCAGCCAGATGCCCCACTATTTTTTTTTTTTTTTTTAGTTAAAGGAATCTTACAACAAATTTTTATTTATTTATTTTTAAAGATTTTAAGTAATCTCTATACCCAACATGGGACTCCAACTCAACAACCCTGAGATCAAGAGTCATATGCTCTACCGATTGAGCCAGCCAGGGGCGCAGTGTATTTTTTTTTTTTAAGAGTGAGCGCATGTGCGCCAGCTGGGGCGGGGGTGGCGGTGAGGGGAGAGAATGTTTTTTTTTTAAGTGTGCATACCTTTTTTTTTTTAAGATTTTATTTATTTATTTGTTAGAGAGAGCGAACACAAGCAGGGAGAGTGGCAGGCAGAAGGAGAAGCAGGGAGCCTGATGCGGGACTCAATCCCAGGACCCTGGGATCCTGACATGAGCCAAAGGCAGACGTTTAACCGACTGAGCCACCCAGGTACCCCAGGCACCCAACATATTTTTTTTTAAAGATTTTTATTTATTTATTTGTCAGAGAGAGAGCACAAGCAGGGGCTGCAGTAGAGGGAGAGGGAGAAGCAGGCTCCCCACTGAGCAAGGAGCCCGATTCGGGACTCGATCACAGGACCCCGGGACCACGACCTGAGCCGAAGGCAGACGCTTAACGACTGAGCCACCCAGGCGTCCCCACCCAACATATTTTTTAAAAAAGAACTTTAGGGGCACCTGGATGGCTCAGATGGTTAAGCGTCTGCCTTCGGCTCAGGTCAAGATCTCAGGGTCCTGGGACTGAGTCCCGCATAGGGCTCCTTGCTCGGCGGGGAGTCTGTTTCTCCCTCTCCCTCTCCCCCTGCTCATGCTCTCTCTGTCTCAAATGAATAAATAAAATCTTTTTTTTAAAAAAGAAGTTTATTGAGGTATTATTAATGTATCGTAAAATTCATCCACTTGAAGCACATAATTCAGTGATCTTTAGTAAATTTAGAGTTGTGCAGCCATCACCATAATCCTTTATTTTTTAAAACATTTCCATCCCCATAAGATTCTGTATCTCATTTGCAGTGAATTCCCATTCCCACCCTCAGTCCCAGGCAACCACTAATCTTTTTGTATCTATTGGTTTGACATTTCTGTATATTTCATATAAATGGAATCATACCATATGTGGTCTCTGTGTCTGGCTTCTTTCACTTAGCATTATGTTTCTGAAGTTTATCCATGTTGTAGCATGTATCACAGGCTCATTTTTCTTAATAATATTCCATTGTGAATATACTTTTTGTTTATTCATTTACCACAGATATTGGGATTGTTCCCAGTTTGGAACTATTATGAAAAATGCTGCTGTGAACATTTGTGAGAAGTCTCTGTATGCACATATATTTTCATTTCTCTTATGTGAAATACCCACGAGTGGAGTTATTGGATTACGTGATAAATTATGTCTTTTTAAGAAACTCAAGCTATTTTCTAATATAGCCATACCATTTTACATTCCATCAACAATGTATGAGGGCTCTAATTTCTCTGCACCCTTATGAGTATGTGGTACTGTATGTGATTCTAGAGGTTATGAAGTAGTATCTCACTGTGGTTTTCATTTGCATTTCTCTGATGACTAATGATGTTGAGCATCTCTTCATGTGCTTCTTAAGCCATCTGTATAACCTTGGTGAAATGTTTACTCAAGTCTTTTGCCCGTTTTTAAAACTGAGTTGTCTACTTGAGTTCTAAGAAGTCTTAATATATTCTAGATACAAGTGCTTTATCGAAATATAATTTGCAAAATATTTCCTCCCAGTCTGTGGTTTGTCTTGTATTTTTTTTTTTAAAGATTTTATTTATTTATTTGACAAGAGAGAGACACAGCGAGAGAGGGAACACAAGCAGGGGGAGTGGGAGAGGGAGAAGCAGGCTTCCCGCTGAGCGGGGAGCCCGATGCGGGGCTCGATCCCAGGACCCTGGGATCATGACCTGAGCCGAAGGCAGACGCTTAACGACTGAGCCACCCAGGCGCCCCTTGTCTTGTATTTTCTTTTTTAAAGATTTTGTTTATTTATTTGAGAAAGAGAGAATGAGAGACAGCACGAGAGGGAAGAGGGTCAGAGGGAGAAGCAGACTCCCTGCTGAGCAGGGAGCCCGATGCGGGACTCGATCCCAGAACTCCAGGATCATGACCTGAGCCAAAGGCAGTCGCTTAACCAACTGAGCCACCCAGGCACCCTTGTCTTGTATTTTCTTAATGATGTTTTTGAGCTGCAGAAGTTTAAGAAATTGACTATGATTTACCAATTTTTTTAAAAAATATTTTTAATTTATTTGACAGAGAGACAGTGAGAACAGGAACACAGCAAGCAGGGGGAGTGGGAGAGGGAGAAACAGGCTTCCCGCGGAGCAGGGAGCCCGATGCGGGGCTCGATCCCAGGACTCTGGGATCATGACCTGAGCCGAAGGCAGACGCTTAAAGACTGAGCCACCCAGCTGCCCCGATTTACCAATTTTTTTTTCTTTCTGTCATGGATCATGCTTTTGGTGTTTGTAGCTAAGAACTCTGCCTAACTTAAGGTCACATAGATTTTCTGGGATTTTTTTTTCCTCTTTTTTTAATTTTTAAAGTTTATTTTATAGAGTGCGTGCAATTGCGGGGGAGGGGCAGAGGGAGAGAGTCTCAAACAGACTCCCCGCCACCCCTAGCGCAGAGCCTGAGATGGGGCTCCATCCGACAACCCACGACCTGAGCCAAAACCAAGAGTCGGACACTTAACCGACTGAGCCACCCAGGCGCCCTCCAAATACATTTTCAACAGAGAGTAGACCATAAATGTATTCCCTACAGCTACTTCTTTGGTGATATGCAGACGTCTGCTCACAATGTTTATTTTTTTTCTCCCCCTTCTTCCTCCACCTGCTTCCCCTTAACAATGTTTAAAGAAACACACCTAGGGGTGCCTGGGTGGCTCAGTCGGTTAAGCATCTGCCTTCAGCTCAGGTCATGATCCCAGGACCCTGGGACTGAGCCCCACGTTGGGCTCCCTGCTCAGCAGGGAGTCTGCTTATCTCTCTCCCACTCCCTCTGCCCCTCCCCACAGCTCATGCTCCCTCTTTCTCACTTGCTCTCTCTCTCTCAAGTAAATAAATAAAATCTTAAAAAAGGGCACACCTAATTGCTGAATGAGATGAGATCCTTAAAAAGCAGAATTAAAAGACTTGGTCAAAGCCATTAGTATCCTTCATTTTAATTTCAACATACAGGCATCTAGTTTCTTTAGAACCTTCAAAGCCTCTTGCAGGGGGTAAATTATGCTCCTGACTGAATTTATTCAAGTAAACTTTATTTCTTTATCGTCCTGTTTCTCCTGTGTCCCAATTTATTTTTGTATTCTGAGTTCCTAGCGTGGCTGACACATAGCACCTGCTTAAAATGTTGGTTATATTGAAATTATGAGCATAAATGTGGGAGGAATTTCTGCAACCCCAATATAGGTCTCAAACTAGCCGTGTAGTACACATTAGTTATAAACTGGACAATCAGCCTCCCTGTTAATTAATCAGATTGCATGCTTCAATTAATCCATCTTAGCCATGCTTATTGTGGAAAAGGATGGTATAAAGATTTATGGGCCAGAAATAATGGGGACAGCTGGAGCTTAAATGGGAACGTGCACAGGTGAATTTCAGAGACAGAAGGGCGGCATTAACAGAAACGTCTATAATTATGGATTATTTCGTGCTCGTCTATAATGGATTTGTTTCCTCCTCATATGGGATTGTCCCTTGGTGCCCATGGTATAACATGGCCCCTGATTTGTAAAGACATCTGTCTTTTAAAGAGCATAACACATCTTTGACTTTCAGTCTGGTAATCTTGCTAATAATCAAGTCCTAAAACAAACTGATTTTTTTTTCCAGTTCAAACAATAGGAGAAGGGTTACTGGGCCTAGAAATTATCGTTCCCAATTAGGTTTCATGTTAGATTTCAACATTTTACAGTTACCTACCTATAGAGCTATATACTCCCTTCCCCCTTCTTAAAACCCTATTTGTATTATACCATATTGGCCAAAGTCTACTAGGTTGGACTCTGTTCAAATAACAGAAAGATAAAGTAAGTGTGTGTGTATTTCAGACATCTTAATGTGGGCCTAAGTGTGAGACCTTGAGTTCTGCCGTGGAAAATGTTAACAGTATTAGTTTCACATACAAATTGTTATTTTCAAAACACATGTTTTAACTTATTTTCACATTTTCAAAATAAGTGGTATTTACAAAAATGAAATTTAATGCTAGAACATGTTTTTAAAGTAAATATATCCCTACCCATCTGTACATGGCTTTTCCCATCTGTACATATAATTTCCTCACATTCTTAAGTACTCTCCATTGGACTCAAACGCTCTTATTCACATAATACATGTTTATCAGAGTTGATTTAGGCACAAGTTTCAGAGACCACTGTGGGCATAATTTATATCTGATTAGTAACTAATAGCTAGACTTTTTAAGTAGTCACCTATCTCGTTTTGTTTTTTTTTTAAATGTTTTATTTATTTATTCATGAGAGTCAGAGAAAGAGAGAGGCAGAGGCAGAGAGGGAAGCAGGCTCCCCGCCTAGCAGGGAGCCCGATGCAGGACTCAATCCCAGGACCCTTGGATCATGACCTGAGCTGAAGGCAGACACTTAACCATCTGAGCCACCCAGGCACCCCTATCTCATTTTGTTTGAATAGGTTTTCTCCACTTTGGCACTACTGACATTTCGAACTGGATAAATTTTTGTTCGAGGAGGATCCTATGCATTGTAGGATATTTAGCAGCATCTCTGGCTTCTAACCACTAGATGCCAGGAGCACACCCCAATCCCCACTCAGTTGGGACTCCAGATATTGCTAAATGTCCCCTGGTGGGCAAAATTGCCTCCATTTGAGAACCACTGGTTTAAAACAAGCAAAATATACATTTTGTCCTGTGAGGAAACTTCTTTATAGTCTTTGTACATGGTAAGATCCTGTATTGTAGTTAATCAACCTCTATGGACAAATAAAGTCTTACTTGAACGGTTAACATTCTTTTGTTTTAATACATTTGAAACTTAAGGATGGAATAAGGCAAAACTTATTAAGAGGGGACTCTCAGAAAGTAAATGAGTCTTTTTGTCTATGTTATCCTGTCTTGAATCATTATAGAAGAAAACTGGCCATGGATAATCTCCCCTTTATAAATATAAGCTCATTCGACTTGGAAGGAAAATTAACTCCTTCAGGCCATTCTCAGTACAACCTAGGTTGGAAGAGGTAGCAGTAACTGCATTTTTCTACGTAAGAAATAATAATAACAAAAACCCTCACTGTTTGAAATGCTTCTGTTGAAAATGTTTATTAAATACATTATTATACCATATTTTGGAATAGTGTATTTGTAATGTCAGGGTTATCATCCTAAACGCTGATTTTCATTGTTGGTATTTATGGGAAGCTACCTTTAAAAAAAAAAAAGAATTTATTTATTTATTGAGAGAGTGAGAGCGAGTGAGCGAGAAAGAGCCCATGAGCAGGGGGATGGGCAGAGGGAGAGAATCTTAAGCCGACTCCCCGCTAAACGTGGAGCCCGACATGGGGCTCGATATCACCACGCCGAGATTGTGACCTGAGCCGAAATCAAGAGTTGGACCTGAGCCACCCAGGCGCCCCTGGGATGTTGCCTTTTCAAACGAACCCGTCATACAAATCGTCTTTTGTTGCGATTTGTTTTCTTTCCTAAAAAGTTGAAATACAGGTGGAGAAATGCAGTAAATGGATTCTAAGCCATCCTCCTAGCTCTCACTGGGGCACTGTGTCCTGGCTTATTTACTCAGTTAGCTGGGTTGGAACTGACTCAGAAGTAGACTCGGGGATGGCCCCCGTTCGGCAAAGACGGGGCAGAGGCTGAAACGTCTGTGGGAATGAGTTCACGTTTGGGCTGCTGTCCTGTATCTTTATGAAATATCGATGTCACCCATTCCTCATGGCTCATACATCAGGCGAGTGATTTCCAACACAACTCTTTCTCTGCTCTTTGACAAAGCAAATTATTAAGACATCTAAGATTTTAAAGCACCGTAAGGATTAGTGATTGGCTATAAATCTTATTTAAGACCAATCTCTTTGATACATGTGTTTTGGGGGGACGGATAACTTAGAAATGGCAAGAAAAAAGTCTCTCCTGGTAATGACTCATCGTGGTTAATGGTTTACACAGTCATTACACAGCTTTACATGTGTGAGACTTAAAAAGACACGGAAGCCGGTCACTCTGGAACAGTCTGAAACTATTGCTGTGACAATACATTGGATTAGCTGTTTCTATATTGTTTCCACCTGAGGCACCATACTGTGTGTACTCAAGTATTGACTAACACAGTTTCATGATCAAGATCTAACTTCTGAAAACAGTAGCTCACCCTGTGTTTTATTAACTGGCTAAATATTTTAAGCCAACTCCCTCCCCTGCATTTGGGAGAAAATAAGCCCTAGGGATTCCGCTTAATTCTAGCATGACTTAGGAGGAAAGAAGCCAGCATCTGCCTAGGCTTGTTTAAGCAAAATGGCAGTGTGAGCATAATTCTGCTGCCCCCAGGGATCCTCATTTCTGTGGCAACTAGGTGACACCCACAAGGCACCCTCTGAGTGACGCCTGAGCTCCCCAGCTCAGCCCAGCCATTGAGAAACACAACAGTGCAGTTCTCAAAAAGCCAGCCTGGGCTGCATCTGAAAACCACACCCTCGGTCCCAATTTGCTTACATTTCTACATTTTAATTTTACGAAGTACTTTCACAAGGTCTTATTTTAGGATAACCTCTTAGGGACATATTCAAACCACTGCCTAGAAAGGAAAAAGAACATTTACCATATGCCTACAGAGCCACAGGCTGTGTGCTTTGGTGTATTAGTTAAACTGCTCGAATAACAGAATGGGAGGATAAAGACCAAAGTTCAATACTTGTCAGGGAGTCTGAATTATAACATTCAGATACGGAACTCAAGGAGGAAGAAGACAAAGCTAATGCTCTGCCAACCTATGACCACCTCTGCAAGAAAGAATGTTTACCTATTCTCATTTCCTGAGAACTCCCCAAAGATACAGACTACAAAACCCTAACGCAGACTAATTTTGTAGCAAGTACTTTACCAATATTGTTTCCCAGCTAGATTCCAGCAAAACAAATACTTCAGAAACATTTACAGAATTCTCCGTAAAATTAACATTAAATGCTGACCATCTTGCTGGGGCTTAGAAATCTGGTTTCACCTTAAAATGCTCTACAGCATGCTGATCTTCAATTGCGAAGAAGTAATCCTGTTTCACTTACTTGGTAATTTTAATGAGGGGGCTTAAGTTCAGTTTTGGTGGGGAGGATTTTCTTATTCAGTGTCTTCAGTGAAGGCTTCCCGATCTTTTCCACATCCTGGCACATCTGTGGAATGAGTTGTGCATTTGTATGTGGTTGCAAGTGACCAGCCCAAGAATAACTTCCCTAAGAGGAGCGATTTCTCACCACTCTGGATGGAAAGTTCTCTTGTTGAGCTCCTCCCTGTATCTCTGCTGCAAACCTGTGTGGAAGGCTGTGGGTCCAGTTGGGCAGATGGCTCCAGCTAGGGCGGCCAGCATCAACTCCACTATAGCACCGAGAGTCAAAACTGGTTCAAAAAAATGTCTTAGCGGGTGAGTGTGGTCTTCTTCATTTCTCCTGAGCAGTTCTGTAATGTGAGCCTTGTTTTGGTAGCAAGTCAGAACTTGAATACTGTGGGTGCTATGCATTATGCATGTTTTTTATTTAAGGTGATGACATGAATTAATGCCTTTTAAAAATACTATTTAGAGTCTAAGCTCTTCAAGTGCGCCAAAGCTTAAACACACTTGATAATGACCATTTTGGACAGTCTAGGAGGTTTCCTGAAAATTTAACTGAAATAATACTGTGAAAAGTGAACTCCCTTCACTGAGGTGGTTCTGCTGATTAGTTTGAATTCCATCTATAGTATGAAATCTGCAGTGACTCTACCTGAGTGCCAAACCTAAGAATATTTTTTCTACTCAGCTCTTTGGGATGTTTCCTGGCCACATGGATAAATGTCCAGAGAAAATGTAAATGTACTGACAGTTTTTCAAAATGCTAGCTCCCCATTCACCTAAGTGGCAGGTGAAAACAAGCGGCCTCCTATATGATATTTTTATGGCTGTAAATCTGACACTAGCACAGCAACCTTTTCTACCTCAACTGTGCCAAGTCCACTCTGAGAAGACCATCAAAATTCCCTGCTGGGTAACGTGAAATGTGGCCATGAGATCTGGGTGTGTTCCTAAGAGAGAGCAGAGACTCCTAAATGGAAAACCGAAAACTAAACAAAGACACCTAGACTGTTCTGCTTTTGAGAATAAGAATGGTAAGGATAAAACCAGCTTGCATTTTAATAACAAACAAGAGCTCTTCAAGTTTTTTTTTTTTTAGGCTGAACTTTAATGAGTAAAAATAAAAATCCCTCACAGATTAAGTTTACTTTGTAGCCAATAGCCTAAAATGAAATTTTAATTTTTCTTGCTCACATGATTTTTTTTTGTCCTTCTCTGTTCTAAGTTCTTTCAGATGAGCCTTTATGATAGAAAAAAACATTCAGTATTTCTCATGCTCCTATATCACCCCAGTAAAAAAGCAGGAGAAAAAAAATACATAGATTAAAACAGAATCGTATTAAACATTCACTTTTGTATGATGAGGTGAATTTCATTCACTCCGGGATAGTCACAGAGAAAAAGACAGGCAAGCTGGTTTTTAGACTGCCTCGCACGGACGCTCCAAATTGTGCTGGGAGTGTCCCTGTTCTGTCCGAAATACAGAAGGTCTGGGAACCTTCCCTAAGGGTGTGTGGGGCCTCAGCTGACTGCACAGTGCTTGCCCTGGGCTCCTTCACCAGGGCAGCCCAAGCACAGAGCCTGGTTGGAGGTAGAGGTGCTGCTCTTATTTCCCAGGTGAGCAAGAAGCAGGGGAGTAGCAAGCACTCTCCTAAGACTGGTCTTTACTGTGTGGTGACAAGTTTCACAATCATGCTGATGATCCGGGATCCTCGAGGACATGTACACAGATCTATGCTTGGGTTTTTTATCTTATCCTGGAGAAGCTGGTCAAGTTCGCAGCGGAGTTCCTTTACTAGTTCAGCCACCTAAAATGAAAGTTGCAATGTGAGCAGTGATTGGGTCAACAGGGGAGGAAAGGTTATTAAAGGAAATGTCCCACTGATGATTATCATTATTCTAGATTTCTGGTAGTAATTTTAACTCCATGCAGCAGCGGGGGGGGGGGGGGGGGGAGGTGGAGTGGAGGAGAAACTAAATACATTTTTATTCTAAAAGGGCTTCTAAAATTTCTTGATGCAGCTATAAGAACATTTATTCAATGTCAGCTCTGCAATATAATAAATGGGGTCTATTATATATATATATATTTAAAGATTTTATTTATTTATTTGACAGAGAGAGACATAGCAAGAGAGGGAACACAAGCAGGGGCAGTGGAAGGAGAAGCAGGCTTCCCACCGAGCAGGGAGCCCGATGTGGGGCTCGATCCCAGGACCCTGGGATCATGACCTGAGTGGAAGGCAGACGCTTAACGACTGAGCCACCCAGGCGCCCCAATGGGGTCTATTATAAAAAGGCCCCTCTATCACATCTCATTTAAAGAAAAGATTAAATCTGGGAAAATGGCTTCTACGTAGTGTTCTGCATATTAAAGCCTGGTCAACGTTTACAATTTGCTCCAAGAGGAGAAGCAGGAAAACGGAGAATTAAAAATGCTGGATATTAAACCAAAAAAATCTGTAGCTTTGGGATACATTTGATGCTTTCATGGGAAGAAACAGCTCCACATTTTTTATGGCATTTTCTTATGCTGATGTGTGGTGGACACTGGAGATGTCCTCCCAACATGGTTTGCTGCTCCCCCATCATTTGGCAACCATGCAGTTTGCACCCTGACCTAACTCAAACTAGGCTCATGCCATGAGCTTTGCCAGAGTGATGGCTCAGATCATCTGGGCCTTAGAGTTTATGACATTCCTTTGGCCAGAGAAATTGATTTAGGAGAGGAAGTTTCTTGTCTCCCCTCCTGGACAGTATGCTGCCACACAGATGTGAGGCCTGGGGCTACGGCAGCCATCAGGCTTTTGTTGTCCTTGAGCTGCTGAATTAAACCAACCCTGCCTGGCGTTCCTGACCTGTTCCGTGCAATACGGCAGCCACCCGTCACACGTGGCTAATCTAATGGCCAGTTCAAACAGATGTGCTGTGAGTATAAAATACACCCCAGATTTTAAAGATTTAATATAAAAAAAATCTCAATAAATTCTTATACTGATTACATGTTGAAATTAAAACTTTTTACCTATATTAGGTTAAATAAAATTAATTTCACCTATTTTTTACATGTGGCTACTAGAAAAATTGAAATTACATATATGCCTCACATATTTTTATTGGACTATGCTGCTTTAGACTTTATAGTTAAATGTGCCGATAAATTCTCTTTAATGTTTGAATTGGTATCTTTTTTTTTAAGATTTATTTATTTATTTGAAAGAGAGAAAATGAGAGAGAGAGAGAGAGAAAGAGAGAGCACATGAGAGGGGGGAGGGTCAGAGGGAGAAGCAGACTCCCTGCTGAGCAGGAAGCCCGATGTGGGACTTGATCCCGGGACTCCAGGATCATGACCTGAGCCGAAGGCAGTTGCTTAACCAACTGAGCCACCCAGGCGCCCCTGAGTTGGTGTTTCTGCTTCTTGCTACCTTTCTGCCAGATGCAAATGTTAAAATGAATTTTTCTTTCCTAAACATATATTCCCTTTAAATGTTTCTGCAGATTCCAATAGTGAATACGTGAGACCTGAGAATAAAAGAATTCAGACCCATTTCCTTTTTTTTTCCTTAATGGTAGTGGTAGAATCAGGGTGATTTTTATTTTTGCTCATCTATATTTTCTGATTTTTCTTTGGTGAACATGTGTTATTTGTACAACAATTAGGAAGATCCAACATCTCACTCACGGCTTCTGTCCCGAGCCCTTCACACCAGCCCATCCTGGGCTCCCCTCCCCGTGGACTGCCCAGTCTCTCACTGAGCCTCCAGCCCTGGCCTCCCTCCAGCCTGGATTGTGCTCCGTGTCCCCCCCACCCCCACCCCGCCCCATAGTTCACTCTTCCTCAGCTCTGTTGTCTGTGGTGCCTGAAGGAATGCCCTCTACTTCACAGCATCAAAGCCCCTCAGGGCCTGCGCCTCATAGACAGGCCCGCTAGCCCTTACCTGATGGGAAGCAGCTGCAAAACGGATCCAACCATCATCCAAGGACACAACAAACTCCCCTCTCTGAAGCTGCACACTCACTTGGCCTCCCCCGAACAAGACCAGTGGGTACACGGACACCATACTGCAGTCTCGGATGAACACCCGACTAGTTTTGATCTTTTCGTGGTACACCAGGTAGGGGCTGTCAAAGTGTCTGACCTAGAACAGAAAACCTCAGATGATGACACTGGCAGCCGGAGGGGAGCTCCCCCATTCCACGGATTGAAGTACCATCTGTCCATGAACGACTCCCCAAATTCTCTCCAGCCGGTACCTGTCCCCCGAGTCCAGGCTTCCATGTGCAATCGCCTTCTTGACATCTCACTTTGGATCTCTAATAAGCATCTCGGACTTTCATTCAAAAGGAATTCTTGATTTTCCCCTTTACGGTATTCCCTTCCCGCTCAGTACATGATGTTCCCATTCACCTCGCCGCACACGTCCCCAATTTAGAAGCCGTCCTCGACTGCTCTTTCCCCTCACTCCATCGAAATTATCACTAGGGCCTGTCGGTTCTCTTTTCTAAATACATAACGAACTGACATAGTCTCCCCGCCGTGACAGTTACCACCTCAGCTCAGAGCATCACCGACTCGCATGGACCACGGTCATGGCTTCCTAAGCGCTCGCCTGTCTTCTGTTTTACCCCTTCATGGTCTCTTCCCCCCCAGCAGCCACTGTGATCTTTTAAAAACACATGCACAAAAGCCTGCAGGGACTTGGAGAATAAAATCTGAGACCCTTCCCGTGGCCTCTGAGGCCCCACACAACCTGGCCCAGTGCAGCGGCTCCTCTGGCACCTCACAGCGCACCCCACCTGTCCCGGCCACTGGCCTGCACCCCTGGAGCGCGCCAGTGTGCTCCTGTCTCGTTTCCTCTGCCGGAATGTTCTCTCCTTAGATATCTCCATGGCTCGCCCTTCTCTGCATTTAGAATCTGCTCAGTCGTTTTCTCCTCCGAAGGTTCTTCCCTGACCACTCTTGGCAAAATGGCCCCTCTCCTGTCACTCTCAACCTCTTACTCGGTTTTCTTTTTCTTGATAGCATTTGTCACTAACCTGAGGTGATCTGTTTACTTATTGTTTACTTACTTGCCTGTCTTCCTCAGCAGAACAGAAGCTCCCTGAGGACAGAGACCTTGTCTGTCTAGTTCATCCACTGCCCTCCATGGCCCACAACCGTGCCTGGCACAGAGGAGTTGTGAGTAGACACTGAATGGATGCATGAATAATGTGGATTCATTGCATGAATGTCATGGTAAACTCAGTAGAGGAGGAGTAGAGCTAACTCAGCCCTCTAGTTCCAAAGTATGTGTGCGGCTGAGAGAACAGATGACCTCCCGGGCCTCAGATTCTTCTGGGCTTAAGGAGATCCTTTTCACGCTCTGCTGACATGTTACTCAGTAGTTGCAGAGGGCTGACCAGCCCTAACACTTCAAATTCTCTTCCTCCATCCTCCTCTCCTCTTTTGCTCCATCTCCTCTCGAAGTTTTATTGAGCATCTGCTTTCAGCTAGGCGCCACGCTAGACATGGAGAATATAGAAGTGTATGCCATGCAATTCCTGTCTTTAGGAATTTCACAATTCCACACAGGAGATGTACCACAAACCATAAAACAATGTGATAAGCGCAACAGTGGATAAAATGCATGCCACATGATGGTGGAACCAGAAATAAAGAGCAACTTTGAGGGAGAGCTTCTTCATGGAAGCTCGAAGGCTAGGAGCCTGCTGAGAATGAGAACATCATTCCAGGTTCCAAGGAAGTGTGTCCGATGTCATGGCACACAGAAGGATCAAAAGGGGGGGAACGGTGGGGGACATGGTACAGGAGGGGCCAGGCGCGCAGGATTCCCGGGAGTGTTTGTAGGAGACTCCATGCAGGAAGAGTTCTAAGCCAGGGAATGACGTGACCGAATGTGTGTTTTGCTAAGTTACTTCTGGCAGCAGGACCGTAAAAGACTGGAGAGGAAGGACCAGAGTCAGATCATGACAGCACTTTCAGGGTTTGAACTGAGGAAGGGAGAAGGGGAGGAGGCCCATCCGAGAGTGTCGTTAGGGGCAACTGCTGGGACCTGGGGTCCAAATGGACCGGAGTAAGGAGAAGAGCGGCAGAGTCTCTGTGAGCACAGGGTTCTGGTTGGGAGGGTGCCGTTCACCAAGACACGGAAGATGGGAAGAGAAGAGGGAAGTGGGAGATAGAGTCTGAGGTGAGTGGCAGGCGTCTGGCTGATGATCTCCAGCAGGAGAGCTCTGAAGAAGCCCAGGCCAGAGAGAGATCTGGGGCTCTGTGGCCGCTTGTAGGTGGCCGTTAGAACCACAGTGCCATGCTCTGGTGCTTCGGGAGAGGTAAGTGCGCTGTAGGGAGAAAATGAGGACTAAGGACAGAACCACTATTTCAGAGCAAAGGAACCAGTTAAAGAGATGTCAGGGGATGATCAGAGAGAACGAGAAGAAAGTGGCATTTTAGGAGCAAAACTGCATCAAAGATAGTTTCAGGAGGACGGGAGGTTAATGCTGTCAAATACTACACAAGAGTCAAGTCTGAAGAGGACCAGGGCATGTTCTCTGGGTTTGACAACAAGGAGGCGATGCGTAACCTGTGGGGAGGTGAGCGGAGCGGCGGGAGCAGAGCCTGGCAGCTGCAGGAGGAAGGAGCACCGAGGCAGTGCCATCGGTGAGTTCAGGTCATTTAAGGCACACATTTAGTGATGCAGTTACATCCTGACTTCTTCAATCACCACTGCACAGAAACAATTTTACATCTGAAAGCAGGTTTGAGCATTTTTTTGGTATCCAGTAGAATTTTCTTAAAATGGAAATAGTCTTTCCCCAAACAGTCCAATTTCTAGTTTGTTCATGCTTATTCAACCTTCCCCAAGTCAGTGGTGCTGCTGGGGACAGAGAACAATAGAAGGAGGTTTGGCTGACTTGAAGGGACTGTGCTGACCCCTGCAAGACCTGCCATATGTGAATACAGGTGTACCCCACCATTCCAACCTGATAGTTCACTGAGGAAGGGTGAATGTGCACATATCCATCGTTCTTGGTGACAAACTTCAACTCATCTGATTTGGGTTGCATTCTGACAGCTCCGGTACTGGTCTTCTGAAATTTCCCTTCTGGGCTTTTCACCTAAACAGCAGGTATTTTGGGGTAGGGGGGATATATATATATATATATATTATATATTTTTTCATGAGAGGAAGCATCCCTTGGCACAAAACCAGTCTTGTCTGAATGCTTTTGCTGTTTCTACCCTATTTCCTTTTGGAAGCAGTATAAGCATACTTTTCCCCCTTTTCTTTTTTTGAACCACCAAGAAGTGTGGATGAAGTGCAGCAGCTCTGGGAGACTATACCGCACACCAGCCACATGGCGGTGGACGGACGTTGCTCCTGGAGGTCTGCGTCGAGTCTCAGCTGCAGAGGTCCAGCCGAGAACAGTGGAGCAGGACCCTGCTTCAAACCTAATCCAACTTTTCCAAATGTATTTCTTTCCAAAAGAGGGAAAGAATTATATGAATAAACATACTGTTTCATTTGAAAAAAAAAAGTTTATGTGCACATATACATACATATGAATTATCCATATATATGTTTTGCAAAAATAATGCACTGTTACTATAGAAAGTAACATATTAGGAAAAAAGAAGAAAATAAAGATATCCTGTAACCACATGATTAAGAGATAACTAGCACTATATTTGATGAATATTTTAGTTTTCGGTGCTAGATTTGTTTATATACACAAAGAAAACTATAAACATATAATATAAATAAAAATATACACATATTGAAACTAATGTAGGATCATTTTCTACAATCTACTTTTTAAACTTAATACATTGAGAACATCTTTCCATGTTGTTAAATATTTTCTTAGAACATAATTCTAAATGGCTATACCTAGTTAGGATCTATAATAATTTTACTAATAAATTCCCTATTATTGGTACCTTAGATTGTTTGCAATTATAAACAGAGCTAGAATGAACATTCTCCTACCTGTATTTTTATGCATACATGCAATTATTTCCTAATCAATAAGGCCTCAGAAATGAAATCTAGAATGGGTGTATCAATTTATACTCCCACTAAGAGTGAGAGGGTTCATTGTGAGGGGCTTCTGACAGCACCAGTATTAAAATTTTTAAAAACTTGTGTCACATTGTAATCACCCAAAGCCCATAGTTTACCTTAGGGGTTCACTCTTGGTGGTGTATATTCTATGGGTTTATGCAAATGTATAATGACATGCACATATTACAATGGTATCATGCAGTCTTTTTGGCTGCTCTAAAAATTGTCTGTGCTCTGCCTATTTGTTCTTCCCAATCCTTGTTTTGTTTTTTTTCCTGTCTCCATACTGTTGCTTCAAATGATTTTCTAAAATAAATTTCAAATGGTTTGAAAAGCATGCAAGTACTGAGCAGAAAATGTGCCAGAAATTCATCCGCAGATGTCAACCGAGCATTTAACAAAATGTTAAATGAGAAACAATTTAGCACTCTGACAAATTCATAGTCTTTCTAAGTTTGACAAGGACTGGATAATTAAAACTTAGGTAAAAGTTCAACAGCACATATAGAAGGGTTTTCCAGAAGGCTGGCCACAGGTGGTCCTGTGGCAGAGCCCTGGCTTGTTTGATTTTGTTCTTACCTAACTGTAGTCCAGAGCAGAGGCCATAATGGAAACTGTAGTAGAATTAAGCTTCTATCTAATATAGAAGGCTGGTTATGCACATGTTAGCTGGCAGGGTGACATCTATGTCCATTTAAATTTCTAGAATGTCATGTTAGAAGGATTAAAAAGGCACCTCATTTTATACAATAAATGTGTTCTTGAACAATGTTATCTGAACAGATTTGGGGAACTGAAGGACTGGAAATGTATACAAAGTTTAAAAGGCTCTGTGTGTCTTTGTATGTATCTCTTTAAGATGATTAACGTGTATGTCTTAACTTATGTCCCTTGGCTACAGACCAAACAAGAAGTGGGAGGAACTAGGAAAACGTTTGGTTACCTGCACTACATTTGGATAAAGAGCAGCGCACAGCATTGCTGATATCAGCTTGGGGTTCTCAGCATTTGAGTTTGCCTATGGGAGAAAGACAGCATTGATCTTATAAGTAATGTGGCTACTTCTGTTTGTACCCTGGAATTTACCATTATATTTCATTGGATTTCTATCCTAAAACAAAACAAAACTAAATTAAAATACCTAATTTCTATCTTTTTGCTAGAAAAATTCTTTCTTTCTAAGTAAAAAATAAGTCTACCAGACCATATTCACATAGGACCCACTCCAAGAAGCCCACAGTAACTCTGGGTCTCTGCAAAGCAGTTACAAAGCCAGTGTTCCTAAGGATCAGTGGACAGAGTTTCTTGCTCATGAGATGCTCATGATCTGCAGAAAGTACTAACTGCACTGAGAACAGAGAAACATCAGGTTCATCTTGAAGAAGCGGTCTTCCTTTGATCATATAAAAAAACTATTCTTGGTTGGAAAAAGGCTGGTGTGATTTAAGAAGACATTATTGAAACATTTATTTTACCTCTCACAAGCTTATCAAGAACCGGTTTGGGGATGCCTGGGCGGAGCAGTTGGTTAAGCATCCGACTCTTGGTTTCAGCCCAGGTCGTGATCTCAGGGTGGTGAGATCAAGCCCTGAGTTGCTCTCTCCCTCTCCCTCTGCCCCTCCCGCTTGTGCTCCCTCTCTCTCAAATAAATAAATAAATCTTAAAAAAAAAGAGAACTGGTGTGAAATTAAAAAAAACAAAACAATAATAGCAACAATTAACAGAAAAACCCTTCTGTTTTTAGGAGTGTTTCCTGACACTTATTTGTGGAAAGAAAATCAAGAATTTCACTAAGCCCACTGCTCAGCAGGCTTAAGTAAAAAATTAAGTGAGTTAATATACTATCCATGTGCTAATTAAAGAGAAATAAAAGAACTAACTATACATTCTTTACCTCTTCTCCTGTGGCGCCCAAGATACCATCTCCTCCTTGGGCCCTTTTCTCAATTTCCCTTGCTCTGAGTCCCTCCTTTACAAAGCCTATATCTGATAACAGTTCAGTGAATTGTCGTTTGAGGCTGGCCATTTCCTGAAAGAAATGGAAAAAATTCTTTAAGGCTAGGCAGCAGCAAATCAAAGGTAAGTGCAGAGTCAGTGGATAGTAGTGAGGCTCCTATGGGTCAACAGAGAGGTATGAAGATTATCTTGTCTGGTCATTTCCAGAAGGGCACTTTTTACTTTGACAAACAGCAGGCAGAGTGAAAGAGTTATACAGAAATTCAACCAATTTCAGAAAACCTAAGGATCATTTATTTAACTCTAAATCACAGTTTTTAAAAACACGTTCATCAGAATTGGGGTAGATCTGACTTTACCAGCAATTCTTAGGACAGCAAAAAATACAGTTTACTTTGGACACCCACTCAAGGTGCTGTGACATTGTCTAGTTTTCCCTACTTACATTTCTGCTCTGGTCCCCTTAGTTCCTCACTGAGCCCACAGTGGTTAGTGTTCACTCTCAATGGATGCAGAACACCCAGCTCAGAACTTACTTTCTATTACCTTGTGATCTCTCTGGCTCACATCTTTTCCTAGGAATAAGGACATTATTAAGTGGTTTAGATTTAGACACCCCTTTGTGTAGCTGAGCACAAGTGTGAGAAAGAAATGAACAGGCCTCTTTCTCTTCTGGACACTGTTCAAATAGAGGCTGTGTATCAGGTGATAGAGAAGGAGGTAAGAACAGTCAAAGAACTGAGAGCCAAGCAATACTACCCTGTCTCTTGATGACAGCTTAAGTATTTTCTTGAAATGTCTCACGTACACATGGATAACCTGGCCAAATATAGCTAGGACTTCTCTATCATGACAAGGTTTTAACTGATATCTTAATAAATCTTAATATCTTTAGTGAGAAGAGGAAACTCTGACAGACCTTCCAGATCATGGCAAAATGTACATACATCCTGAACATTCATAAGAAATGTAATCTGAAAGAAATATCATTTTACACTTAAATATTAATGACTTGAGGACATATCTACGACTGCACCTTCCATATAACATACCCTTCAGACCAGTGGTTCTCAACCCTGGCTGCATACTAGAATCCCTTGGTGCACCCAACTACAATAAACAGATGCTCAGGCCCCATCCACAGAGATCCAGATGTAACTGGCCTGGGGTGGAACCTGGGCATTTTTATTCATTTATTTTGTTAACCCTCCTCAGGTGAATCTAATGTGCAGCCAAGATCGAAAATTATTGCTTTTGGTGTCCTTAGAACAAAGCTTGAGCCTGTGTCCTCTCGTGATGCCTCACTGCAGTACACCTCAAGGCAGAGAATGAAGGCCAATAGTGGGGATGCTTCTGAAGTCTCTTACTTCGTTTTATTTATTTATTTTTTAAAGATTTTATTTATTTATTTGACAGAGAGACACCAAGAGAGGGAACACAAGCAGGGGGAGTGGGAGAGGGAGAAGCAGGCTTCCCATAGAGCAAGAAGCCTGATGAGGGGCTCGATCCCAGGACCCTGGGATCATGACCTGAGCCAAAGGCAGACGCTTAACGATTGAGCCACCCAGGCACCCCTCATTTTAAATAACCAATTCATTCAATTCTGCATTTCTTCAATGAATCTTTACTGAGCGTCAACTGTGTGCTAAGCACCGTTCCTGGCACTGGGGATACAGTGTCGAACAAAACGGTAAGGTCTCGGCTCTGAAGGAGCTTCTGGGATAGAGAGATAGATAAATAAATAAATGTCAGGTAGTGGTAAGCACTAGGGACATTAATTTTGTGTTCTATTCTAGGACATCTTTTAATAGGAAAGCAAAGTCCTTCCCTTTCCCCAGCCTGAAAATCTCTGAGTAAAACATATGCTTTACAAAGCTGTGTACCGCCATTACTCTGGATTCTCCTACCACCGTGGAAAGGTGCCTACAACACTGTCCCAACAGAAGACAGAGCCCTCTCCACTATGGCCCAGAAGATAAGAAACCTTCTCTTTCTTGTACACTCATTATTGACATCTCAGCCTCTGATGGACATAGGGAAAATGAACAAAACCTGGTTCAGGACTCATTCTCTGCTTTTGTGGAGAAGGTAAGGAGCTTGGCGATGGTCACAGACCACTCTGAGAATATGATGAAAGCTATGATGAAAGTCCCTCTCTCCACAATAAGGCACGTATGTATAAGCATCTGATTTTGCATATAATGTCAGGGGTTTATGGATCCAGGTTAAGAATGCCTGGTAGAATTCCTGAAAAAACTGACTTCCGGTAAGCAGTAATCTTCATAGTGTCTGTATTCTCCTATCCTCCACATAAGTAAACACAGATTCACTGAAAAGAGGAAAAGTGGGTCAGTTGAAAGGTTCAGTGCAGAAGGCTTCATGTCAGAGGATGTAAAACAGGAGTGTGTTTTACACAGCTGATAAAGCCAAGCATATTCCAGAAGTGATACTTTTAATGTGAGGCAGGACAAGGGAGACAAAGTTGCAACACCCTCTGGTGTGTAGCTACAACAGAAAAATGAATGAAAACAAACTGCCACAGAAATAACGCACCTGAAGAACTCTTCCAGACAAGAAGTTCTGTCTGCAGTAATTATAACTTGCACGCATTCCTTCTTTCGTACTTAGCTGCCATCCCTAAATTTTGGAGAAAATAAAAGTGAACTTACTCTTTAGTGCCAATTCTGGTAATACACCTCAGCTATTAAGTTATATACTTACCTTATATGCTCGTAGAAGAGCCAGATAGTCGCTGTTTGCAAATGCAAATTCTAGCTTTTTCTGGTTAGCTTCCTCTTTTTTATCCCAGGGAGACACCTAAATGAGGAAAACCAGGTTTCAAGGGCACATTTTACCTGAGGTTTCTTTCTTTTTTTCCTTCAAGATTTTATTTTTAAATAATCTCTATATCCAATGTGGGGTTTGAACTTACAACCCTGAGATCAAGAGTTGCATGCTCCACGAACTGAGCAAGCCAGGAGCCCCATGATTTTTGACAAGAATGCCAAGACCATTCAATGGTGAAAGAACAGTCTTTTCAACAAATAGTACTGGGACAACTGAATAGTCATATGCAAAAGAATGAAGTTGGACTCTTACCTCATGACATTTACAAAAATTAACTCAAAATAGACCAAAGACCTTAATGCAAGAGCAAAAACTATAAAACTCTTATGGGGCGCCTGGGTGGCTCGGTTGGTTGGGTGTCCGACTCTTGATTTTGGCTCAGGTCATGATCTCAGGGTTGTGAGATCAAGCCCCACGTTGGGCTCCGCCCTGAGCATGGAGTCTGCTTAAGCTACTCCCTCTCCCTCTGCCCCTTAGCCCACCCCACTAAAAAATAAATACAAATAAAACTATAAAACTCAGAAAAAACATTGGAATAAAGCTTCATTAACTTTGGATCTGGCAATGGATTTTTTTTGAGTGTAGTTGATACACAATGTTACATTAGTTTCAGGTATACAACACAGCGATTTGACAAGTCAGTAATTGATACATTATGCTATGCTCACCACAAGGGTAGCTACATCTGTCATCATACAACACTATTACAATATTGCTGACTATATTCTTTATGCTGTGCCTTTTATTCCCATGAGTTATTCATTCTATAACTGGAAGCCTGTATCTTCCACACCCTTTCAGCAATTTTGGCAATGGGGTCTTTTTTTTTGTTTTTAGGATTCTTAACTATGACAATGGAAGCTCAAGGAACAAAAAACTGGATAAACTGGACTTCATCAAAATTAAAAACTTTAGTGTTTCAAAGGACATATCAAGAAAGTGAAAAAGGTAACCCAGGGAATGGGAGAAAATATTTGCAGATCATATTTCTCATAAGGGACCTGTATCCAGAATATATAAACAACTCTTACAAATCAATTTAAAGATGAATAACCCAATTAAAAAATGGGCAAAGGATCTGAATAGACATTTCTTGAAAGAAGATATACAGATGGGAAATAAGCAAATGAAAAGATGTTTACTATCATTAGTTATTAGAAAAACAAGTCGAAACTACAAATTCACACCCCCTAGGATGATTATAATAAAAAAGTCAGATAATAACAAGTGTTGGTGAAGATGGGGAGAAATTGCAACCCTGATAAAAGGCTGGCAGAATGTAATGTGCAGTTACTCTGGAAGAAGAACTGGAAGTTCCTCAGAAAGTTAAATATATAGAGTTACTATTTGATCCAATAATTTTACTCCTAGGTATATACCCAAGACAAATGAAAACATATGTCTACATAAAAACTCGTACATGAACGTTTACCAGCAAAGGTGGAAACAATCCCAAATATCCATCCAGTGTTGAACGGATAAACAAAATGTGGTATGTCCATACAAAGGATATTATTTGGCAAAGGAACAAAGTACTGATTACGCTCTAACACAGATGCACCTTAAAAGCATTATGCTAAGTGAAGAAGCCAGTCACAAAAGACTATATATTATATTATTTCATTAATATGAAATGTCTGGAATAAGTAAATCTATGAAGACAGAAAGCAAACTGGTGGTTGCCTAGGGCTGCAGTGGATGAGGAATTAGAGGGGGGAAGGGGAGTGACTGCTAAGGGGTTTCTTAATGAGGTCATAGAAATGTTCTAAAACTGACCATGATGAGGACAACATAAACTAAAAATTACTGAATATACAATTTAAATGGGCAAATTACATTTCAATAAAACTGTTAAAAAGTGGTCCAATGTATTTACTGCCTGTTAAAATCATGCTGGGGCACTTTTGCTTGCTTGCATTTTCTGATTTTTCTTTAATGAGCATGGATGGAGCAGATAAAATAAAAAGCACATTTACGTTATTTCAATAAGTTGGATCTTCAGTTCTTAATCTTCATTTGAGGCATGGATTTCTTTGAGGATCAGACAAAAGTTATAGACATTGCGACCTAAGACTTCCCATCTATCATCCTCTTAAGAAAATGTGTGGGCAGGTTCATATAACCCTGAATCCCCCATGGTCCCCTTAGAGATCCCTGGACTCCAGTTTAGATGAATGTTGTTTACTTACAAAAGGAGACTTAAAAGCCAAACTGGCAGCAATGGTGAGGGCAGGATCCAGACAGCGGAAGATAGACCCAAACAGCATCAGTTTGCCGATTCTCACATCCACGGGCAGAGAGGCCAAGTGATACCCTAGAGGGGTCAGCTTTTCATCTGGAGTTAACGCTCCTAAGTCTCGTAATCGTATTTTTGAGGCACGGAGAGAGTCAGTGTGTGGCGGCTCAATGAGCCGAGAGAACACAGACTGAAGATTGTGAGTGCTAAACATCTCTAAAATTTTAATTCTACAAAAAGAAAACAAAATAGTAATTTGTCCATTTTATTTCTGGAGAGATGACACAGAAGAGTAAGCTTCTTTCTTGAACGAAAATAGTTGGTAATTTCCCAGGCATACGCTTTCATAAGCCAGACAATGCTAAATACACTTTCTTTTCCTTTTTTGGGGGTGGGGGGGGCAGCGGGAGAGGGAGAGAGACAATCTTAAGCAGACTCTGAGCTGAGCATAGAGCCTGAAGTGGGGCTCGATCTTCCCACCCCGAGATCATGACCTGAGCCAAAATCAAGAGTTGAACACCCAACCGACTAAGCTACCCAGGTGCCCCTGAGCTGTTTTTAAATCATATGTACCATGTAATTACATTTTTCCCTCTCTTCTCCTCCCTCATGGGTCATTCAACTTCCAAAACTCTCAAATCTCCTCGCTCCTCTTCATTTGCACTGTTACTACCTTAGTTCAAGGCAACTGCTTGCCCAACTTCTTAAGACCTGACTGTGGACACTTAAAAGCAGGGCCTGGGTCTTGTATCCTATCTCTAGTGCTTAGCTCAACCCCTGGCAAATGGAAGGCTTTCAAAATATACCTGCTGGATAAAAGGGGAGCTATAACATCTTTGTACAAGTAACTTTTTTTGCTTTGGGTTATTATTTTATGGGCATACTCCCTCAAAGCAGTGACTGGGTCAGAGGGCATGGGTTCTTACTAATGCCAACCACATTTTCAGAAAAGTTGAACCAAAGGTTGCCCAACTTCAATAACACTGAGTTCGATCATTCATTCATTAAATCCTATTTTATGAAATTTGTTCTTCTTTGTTCATCTGGTAAATAAGAATGTTTCTCAAGTTATTTTTGTTCACTTTGCTCTGATAATGAGGCTGTAGATTTTTTTTGCCTTTGATGATTTAATATTGGTGTTGCCCCTAGCAGAAATTTCTTGATAAGTTAGATTACTTTCCTGAGTTACAAATGTATTCTTAAGCTCTATTTTAGGGCCATTCTTTGCAATGTAAGAGATCTTCATGTGCAGAAAGTTAAAACGAATGATAAAGGCAACACTGAAGAGCTCTTCCTTTGCAAATGAGTGAATTCATCCATGTCCACTCTCAGCAAAATGTTTCCTACTAAGAAGAAGAACCCATGGGACTTAGGGTGAGAAACATGTAGACCTTCCAAAAGCCAGAACACAAAGAAAAAGGTGTACCTCAGACATAGCTGTTCCAACGGCACTCTTTGGATCTCTGGTAGCTGCTGCTTTAACAGCTGGTGATTGAAGTGATGGCTGGTGAATAAGTGGAAGCAGACCCCAGAGGCAACCCGGCCCGCTCGACCCTTTCTCTGCAGAGCATTGGCTTGAGAGACAAAAGTATCCTCTAGGCTCTCCATCCCTTTGCTGGCGTCATATCTACAGAAAAAAAGAAAATGGAAAAAGGAATTATTTTATAAAAACATGGCTAAGACCCTACTTAGCATGGACGGAACAGATGCACTACCTTACTTCTACCAAAGGACAAGTGTCCTGTGTGTTCTCGGGTAGTTCAGTCTGTGGTGGGAGCACACAGTGCGGATTTCAGTGGCATCAAATGCTGGTGAACTACACACAGTTCCTTTATGCAAACTTTTCTTTTCTTTTCTTTTCTTTGTATTTATTTGACAAATAAAAACTGTATATACTTAAGTGTGTTAAGTGTCTAAAACAATGTGATGTTTTGACATATGCGTGCACTGTCAAATGGTTACCGCAATCAAACTAATGAACACATCCATCACCACCTAGGTCACCTCTTTTTCACTCAAGCACATATAAAGCATATGGAAAAAAGAGAGGAAAAATAATTACTTCCAAGGTAAAACCTGAAAACTTCCCACCGCCGTTTGACTTTGAGACTAGGGCCCCGGTACAGAATCACTCATATACACCCATGTAGTTTTCCTAAAACATTTTTTCAAACCGCAATCCGTGCCACTCAAGAGCATCGTCATTGACACGTCACTCTCACTGAGGCATCTTTAACCCTCCTCTTACTGTGCCGAAGGAGAATACCTCTTCTCTTTCATTTTCCCAGAATCGATGACATAGACAACATCGTCAATGGTTATGGATGTCTCGGCAATGTTGGTGGAAATTATAATCTTAGTTACGCCCACAGGGGGTTTTACAAACACCGCCTGCTGCTCTTCACTGGATAAAGATGAATGAAGTGGGTGAACCACACATCTGAAAGGAAAGAGAAGCACATTTAGTGTTCTAGCACTAAAGGCTGAAATTGGATTCATGGTGGGTGAATTTCTATTAAAATTAGCAATAGGGCTCCAAGTATCAGCAGCTTCTCTACAACCTGCCCTCAGGGTCCAGCTCTTCTAAATGGAAAGGTTCCTTCCAAGCCTTACAAAACATGCACTCAGTTCTATGAACTAGAAACCTCGCACCACCTTGGGAAAAACTGGAGGGTAACTCAGTAGTAAATAATCAAGAGGACTGTATAGTTGCTATTCTACAAGTAACAAGCCTAGAGCACACTAACAGTAGAGAATCGTTTTTCCTCTGTCTTTAAATCCAGAGAATAAGAGGCAATGATGTATGCTCAGAGGCTTCGTTCTTGTATTTCTAGGGAGCGTTCAACCCTTCAGGACTTGTCCCCTTAGATATGAAAACACACGTCTTGCTACTGGAAAAGAAACTGTTACAAATTACTTTATTCTCAAATGGCAGCATTTTTTTGTTGTTACACTGGCTTCTCCCATGCCCCCTACGTAGCAACTGAAATCACAGGCAATTTTGCTGAGTCACTACGCTAAGTGAAGAGAAATATTTTTATTTAATGGATTGGGAATGATTGCTTCCCTGGAACAAATAGGTCTGTCTCCTTCCAGCTGGCGTACACAAACATATTCTTGAGGAGTGACACCAGGGTGTAAAGAGGGTGATGGCTGTCAGAGACTGTTCTGGTTAGTCATCTTTGCATGTACCTGCAACATATGGTCAAGGATATGGAAAGCAGTTAACTTACCGATGACTGCGTCTATTGTTGAAAAGAGAATTAGATTGTAGCTGTTCATATAGCATTTTGATTTCTGCTAGTCCCGGTAAAAATACAAGTATAGCACCTGGGTACATAAAAAGAATCAATGTGATAGATGCAAAAAAGGAAAAACTAATATGGACTATAGAGCTATTTTAAATTTTTTAAAAATGTAATAATCTGAGATTTTTTTCCACTGCCAATTTTCTTTGTAAAGTCCCCAGGGATTTAAATGGATAGCAGTATTTTTCATACATTTTCTGACTTAACTCCAAAATGAATGGGGTATTATTATCTTTCCACAAGAGGAAAAACTGAAGTGTAGAAAAATGTAATACCTTAAGTTATACAAGAACCATTAGCAAAGCTCTTTAAACATACTTCTACTGTGCATTGGGCACTGACATTGTTTCTCTAGGAAGAGTTATCCTTCTAATCTTGTAAGACAGGAAGACTCTTCTATTAGTAAATAAAATCCATAAACATTTCACTGGAAATGAGAAAAAGAAAATACAATTGGCTTGCCAACCTGAAAATCTAAATTCAGATATATGGTGGAGAGGCAGCACATTAACTAACCATGACATATTAAGAGTTTATGGGCTTTTAAATTTTACATTAAAGGAAATAAGCAGTGATAACTAAAAATAGAATATTTCTGTGCCAAGTGTGGGCACTCAGCAAGTCACCTTCTTTTGTGCTTTATCCCTAGAGGAAATTGACACCATCTTCACTAGCCCCTCCTTTAATCCCACAAATATTTATTGGGTGCCTATGTCAGCTCTGTGCTAGGTACAGTGAAATATAAACCGAAGATCTGCCCACAAGGAACACAGGCCTATTATTTATCACAGTTATTCTCCCCACTAAGTAAATAAGGAAACTAAATTATTACAAAAATGGAACCCTGAAGGAGGCAAAAGATATCTTTGAGGGTTAGTTTCAACACTTCATAGTCTACAAAGCATGTTTACATACACTATCTCATTTGATCCTCACAACCACCCATTAAGGTTATTAGTACTTTCAAAGTGACTCAGTAACTTGGCCAAACGACAGTGTTAGTTAAGAGTGGGGCCTGACACAAACCTAAGGTTTCGGGCACCAAACCCATGCTCTTTCCATTACACGTTCCATGTTCCTCTCTACTAAAATACCACAAAATTTAAGAGTGGTAAAATTGGCTCAGGTCATGATCTCAGGGTTGTGATCTCGAGCCCCTTGATAGGCTCCGTGCTCCGCGGGGAGTCTGCTTAGTTTCCCTCTCCCTCTCCCTCTGTCCAACCCCCATCTTCCCCATGCACTCTCTTTAAAATAAATAAATCAATCTTTTTTTTTAAGATTTTATTTATTTATTGGAGATGCTCCAATGTCACAACCCTGACATCGTGACCTGAGTCAAAACTAAGAGTCAGTTGTTTAACTGACTGTGCCACCCAGGCACCCCATAAATAAATCAAGTGTTAAAAAAAAAAAAAGTGATAAAATAAACATATGGATGGGAAAAAATTTTTTGTCTATATTTTTATGTGCCTCCTGATCTGCTCTGCCCTCACAGCTTGGCCAGCTGTATTGGGAATACTTTTTTTTCAGGTTTATTTTCTTTTTCTTTTTCTTATTATTATGTTAGTAAACTCTACACCCAACCTGGGGCTTGAATTCACAACGCTGAGATCAAGAGTCACAAGCTTTACCGACTGAGCCAGCCAGGTGCCCCTATGTCAGGGATATCTTTAATATTCACAAATCTATCAGAGTCCCTACTCACTATATTTACTCTGCTTTGAATTCAGGTAATTACCAATTCAGGTAATTTTCTTTCTTTTTTTTTTTTTTTTTGGTGAGTAAAGCAATAGAAGTTTATTAAGTGAAGATACAGAAAAAGCTCTCAAGAGTGCGAGGACCACAGGGTTGCCAAAGAGGGCCTTTAGGGTTGGTCTTTTATAGAAAGCTAACCAGGGAACTTAAATTCTTTTAACATCTCTATTGATAACACCTTCAATGGCTTACTTCCTTTTTAGGGGCTGGTTAGTCTTTTGTTGGTCACAGGTGATTATCATAAAGACACCCACCCCACACGACCCACCCCACACACCTAGGGCAGGGTGGTCCCCCTCTGAATTCACGTAATTTTCTAACAGTTCTTTTTGTCTGCTATGCCTGATGTTTTTCAACAATCATCTTTTCCTTTGGGATGAAAGAAGACATTAAGCCCAGTGATAATGCATTAGCCGACACTGAGTACTTGCCAAGACATAACAAACAAGGCACTTCAATCCTTTCATGTGGCTCTTACGGCTCTATAGAAAATACCACGTAATGATTACAGTCTACGCAGACGAGGGCAGCCATTCCCACTTCTCTAAAGCACTGCGTAGGTGAGCACATGATGGAACTGTTTGATCAACTCACGATCACCCAACAATGGCTGCATCTATTCATGTGACAAATATTTACTCTGTACCTAAATATTCCAGGTGCCGTCCTGGGGTCTGAGGAACACACTGGTGCACAATAAATCCTTATTCTTAAGGAGTTTGCATTCTATTGAAGGAAACTGTCAGTAAGCAGTACTATAATTCTGGATATTGTGAAGTGCTATATTGAATATATATATTGAATATGGCACTTCACAATATAACTTTTGGATATCATGCTAGGGTAAGGGGTAGGCAGTGAGAAAACAGATATGGTGGTCAGAGAAGACTTCTCTGAAGAGAAGATATTTGACAGAAACCTGAGTGATGGGAAGGATTCAGTAATGAGAAGACTTGGGGGATAAAGGACTGCAAATGAGGTTAAGAAGGCCACTGGGGTGGGAAGACAGTGAGCAAGGGGAAAGTAGTGATTGCTCTGGGTCATAGTAGTAGCAGGAGTAACAGTGATCTCAGCAATAATACCAACGACGTATGTTATAATTGTAATGTTACCATTATTAGGGGTAGTAGATACTATATGCCAGGCACTATGCTAAGTGCTTTACGTATGGTTTCTTTCTCACTTTTTAAATTTTTTTTATTATGTTATGTTAATCACCATACATTACATTATCAGTTTTTGATGTCTTTCTTACTTTTTAAAAAAGATTTTATTTTTAAGTAATCTCTACACCCAACATGGGGCTCAAACTCATAATCCTGAGATCAAGAGTCACATGTTCCACCGACTGAGCCAGCCAGGCGCCCCCACATGTGGTTTCTTTTAATCCTAAAAATAGCTATATGTCAGAGGAATTATGATTGTCTTCACTTCACAAACAAGGAAACTGAGGCAGAGCAGGATAAGGACTTCATCCAAGACTACACGTTCCTGAGTAGCAGAGCTAGAAGTTTATCAGGCTTCAAAGGAGGTTCTTTTAACCCTCCTGCCCTGTGACCTCCATGTACAGAGTCTTCGTGGAGTTCAGACACTCCTTTCCAGACTCCCATTTAGCCTGGGGCTGAGTGTTTACTATGTGGGTCACCCAGGCCTTCTTGTCAGCTTTCTTCCTTTTGGACTTTGTATTGTTAACATCTTTTTGCTCAGCGGGAAACAAAAGAGTGCTGAACAAAAAGGAGTTGGTGAACCTCAAAAAGTAAAAGGTAAAATTTCCCCCTGAAAAGCCTAATAAGCAACATTACATGCAACTGGGGGTCCAAAAGTAAGGGTGGGGGCAAGGGCTCCAGGAAGGGAGGCCGCCCCCGCAGCACCCACTCTACCTCAGTGAGCGAGCCGTCTTCTCTTTCACCGTCTTATACACAAATTAAGACAAGAAGCGGTTACCTGGAGGGTAGGAGTGCTTTCCATCTACAATCCACTCTAACAAGGCCTCTATTAATTCAAGATTCACCTTTTCGAAATCCATGATGGACATTGTTTTGATGACCGATTTGCTAACCCCTGAAAGAAAGGTAAAAATCAGAAGGATAATTATACCTTATTGAAGACAATGATGCCTGTGAACTAGGTGAGTCTCTTGATTTAATGACACAGATGTTCACACTTATGCACCAAAATTTTCTTTCAGTCTCTCAGAAAATACATGCTTACAAGAGCACTTTTTGCTTGAACAATGACTCAAAGAACAGGCACCCGACCCTGCTGGAAAGGCCCAGATCGGCCACGTTTTTCTTTCTTCCTTCCCTTCTTTTCTCCATCACACATTTATTGACAATTTAAATCCTAGAAACAAAATTCAAAGTCAAATACACTTTAGAAAGCTCTTCCAGATTCAATCAAGTCATGAGTCAGATCAGATGGAAGTCTAGGTAACAGTGATCCGGGGAAATCAACAGAGACCACAGCTTTTACCAACATCCTCACGACTGTGACTCTTAACCTTTAGGCTCCTTTGAGAAAAGGACAAAGGTTCTGGATCTTCCCTGAAAAATACATGTGATTTTAATGGCTTCACCAACAACCCCTGAATTCTAGTCACAGACTTTCAGGTTAAGGTCTCCAGTGCCTTTCTAATTTATCTGAGGCCTAGCGAAAGACACAGTTCTTTGGGCTATACTGTGTGCCTGAGCTCTTTTCAAAACAAATAGCATATTCTTGGGGAGACTAACTCTCCAAAGACCGCTGGCCTTTCTTCTCAGGTCCTCTTAATAGCCCATCGCCCCGAATATAGTCTAACTGGAACAACTGCTGCAGGTGATATGAAGGAAGGGAAGCTTGCTATATTATGCTGAAGTTTGAAGAGGGGTAAAAGCAGTTTTAAACAATGTTGTTCTGGCAGTGTGAACCCTATGTTGGTCAAACGTGAAAAGAAAGGATGTGGTTGGGTGTGGAGGGCAGAGAAGGAATCATTTTTATATGTCAAGATTCCAAAAAGCATACTTTTCAAAAAGGAGAAGAAAGGATTAGCTAACAGAAAAAAAGAAAGTGAATGTAATTTTTTAAAAACTTATTAATAGTTTGGCAGTTTTTGCTAATCAATTACACACTTAAAAGGACGGTTATTATTATTTAACTAGAAAAAGTTTTAAAAATTGAGCTCAGAAACATTATTTAAGTTTCTGAGAAGTGAGAGAGACTTGAGATCAACTAGGCGCGGTCTTTCCTTGGTACAGGGAAAGGGAGAAGCTAAGCGGTCTGCCCATTACCAGACAGAAGCTAGTGGCAGAGCCAGGTTTCTTGACCCCAAATCTTCCATCCTCCTCCTTTAGAAAGAAGTTCTCAGAAGTGCTTTCTGAACTTTGGTAACCTGTGTGCTTGAAATCAGAAAGGCCTGGCTTAGATCCAGGCATAATTTTTATTTTATTTATTTTTTAAAAGATTTTATTTATTTATTTTAGAGAGAGATAGAGAGCACAAGTGGGGGGAGGGACAGAGGGAGAGGGAAGGAGAATCTCAAGCAGCCTCCACACTGAGTGTAGAGCCCGGCATGAAACTCAGTCTCACAACCCTGAGATCATGACTTGAACTAAAATCAAGGGTTGGATGCTTAGCCTACTGACCCACCCAGGCGTCCCATCCAGTCATAATTTTTATTTTTTTAAAGATTATATTTATTTATTTGACAGAGAGAGAGAGACAGCAAGAGAGGGAACACAAGCAGGGGGAGTGGGAGAGGGAGAAGCAGGCTTCCTGCGGAGCGGGGAGCCCGATGTGGGGCTCGATCCCAGGACTCTGGGATCATGACCTGAGCCAAAGGCAGACGCTTAATGACTGGAGCCCCCAGTCATAATTTTTAAAGAAAATTCTGAAATTTCTGAAATAATTTAATAGAATAAGGAAATGGGAATTAGCAGCTGGTGTGATGTACAGAAAGAACACAAATTTTGGACTCAGGCATAGTTTAATTAGAATTACAAATGTGCACTCACTAGCTGGGCACTGTGCTATGAATTTGTATTATTTAATTCCTAAACAACTCCATTTTATTGCTAAGGAAACAGGTATGGAGAGGACAAGGAACTTGCTCAAGGAACTCTGAGTGAGCGAGTTGAGCCCAGGTCTATCTGATGCAAGACTATGCTCTCAACCTTACTTCTCAGGATGTTGGGAAGGTTAAGTGAAATAATGTTTAGGAGCTATGCATATCTTCCTAAACAGCAGAATGCTAGCTAATACCTTAATTCCTGGATGATTACCATTGCCCATGCAGGACTGGGAATATAGTCTTCAGAGGAAGGAGAAAAAGGAAAACTCACTTGTCTCTTCTCCCATAGAAGCAATAACAGGGAATTAGAGGCTCTTACTCCTTGAAAGGTAAATACCCTCCCCCCCCCCAAAAGGCTAAGAGGAGTGGGGTGGCAGTCCAGGGAAGAGAGCAGGAAGGGCAACTGAGACCTGTCTCTGAAAGCAGAAGTAGTACCCTTGGTGTTTCTATGTGTTCAGCCCAGCTTATCTGTATAGAAGACTATCTAGGAACAAAGAACAGTTAGGTGGGGGTCTGGCACAGGAGGAGGGGAGCACCTAACAACATATATAAAAATGCTCAGCACAGGGTGGCCCCACAAAAGATGTTATTTGAAAAGCCCACGAGTAATGCTAAAACTAGTGGATAAAATTTTGAGGATATTATAGGATATTTAAATAGTCTCAAATATCTCTCCACAAATGACTTATTAACTATAAAGGGAACAAACAGTAACCACACAGGGGAGACACCTAGCTGACATCACCCTAACCAAGTGATCAAAAATAACACCGCCAATAATGGGGCAAACCAACATCCTATGCCTCCTGATATGATGTACCGAGAAGGACGCAAAATTGTTTCTGTGGTTTTCTAACCAAAAACGAAACCCAAAAGGTTAGGTTTTCTAACCTAAATTTAATCATGGGGAAACATTAGACAAAACCAAATGGAGGGACATTCTACAAAATAACTGGCCCAAACTCCAAAAACTTCAGGATCTTAAAAGAAAAATACAGGCTGGGGAGTTTTTCCAGATCAAAAGAAACTAAAGACACATAACAACGAATGCAATATGTAATTGTGGGTTGGATTCTGGACTAGAAAAAAATAGCAATAAAGAACATTTTTTAGGGGTGCCTGGGTGGCTCAGTCGTTAAGCGTTTGCCTTCAGCTCGGGTCATGATCCCAGGGTCCTGGGATTGAGCCCCGCATCGGGGTCCCTGCTCCCTGCTCGGCGGGAAGCCTTCTTCTCCCTCTCCCACTCACCCTGCTGTGTTCCTTCTCTCGCTATGTCTCTCTCCGTCAAATAAATAAATAAAATCTTAAAAAAAAAAAAGGTGTGGTTAGCCTTTAAAAAAAAAGAACATATTTTAGATAATTGGCAAAGTTAGAATATTGACTATGGATCAAATAATAGTATTATACCAGTTCCATATCTTCATTTTGATCATGTCTGGTGTTTATGCTTTTAAGAAATACATATTAAAATATTAGGGATTAGGGGACATCATATCTGCAACTTACTCAAAAGGTTCAGGAAAGAAATATACACATGCGCGACCAAATGATAAAGCAAATGAAGCAAAATACTAATAATCGGTGAATTGGGGTAAAGGATATAGGAGAGTTTATTGTGTAGTCCTGCCAACTTTAATTTTGAATTTACAATCATATCAAAATAAAGTTATAAAATAGTGAAGAATATATTTATACTTCACTATTTCCCAATTTTTCTATAATATACACATCTTTTATAATCAAAAAAACCTACTGGTAAATACAGTAACAATTACATCTGATGTGTGTTGGAACTGCTATTTTTCTTCTTTTTTTTTGGGAACTGCTATTCTTCTAAGTCAAAGGCTGTTCCTGATGAATTAAGACAATGTAGCTATGAGACAAGAGCCACGTTTTTCTTCCCCTGGATCACTGGTTATCTTTGGCATAACTGTAATATTCCCCCAGGAAATGCGTTACCTTTATAGCGGGCCAGGAGCTGCTTGAAATCTAACTGTTGATCTGGCACTGCATCTTTGACAGAATCCTGGGACTGGAGGTGAAGAGAGAGCCTCAGGTCTTCCTCTACTTCTTCAAATGCAGTTCTGCTGCGCCTTGCTTTCAGCTTCTCCTTTGTCATCTGCTTCATGGAGCGCATATATGGGCTCCCATCCTGTAACACATACCTGAGGAAAGAAGACAAAGGAATGGGTCTGTGTGTATGTGGGTCTGTTGGCGAGAAATGAAAATTTTCACCAATTTATATGCTCATTCTGCAGAATGTTGCTCTGCTTCTGCCCAATTCATGTGCTACTCTTCCACCAGTCCAGGGTTCTGCTGGCTGGACCCTATTTCTGGGAGGGAACACACTGGGATGCTTTTGCTTCTGTCTCAAGATCATTCCGGAGGCAGTGAGTCTGAGTTTGAAAGTGAGAGAATAAAGACCAGGAAACTAGTTGAAAGATTAATTTCCCCAGAGATTCACATTCAGTGGAAGTGGGATGGGGCCCAGAGAATAACAATTGTAATAAGCTCCCTACGTTTGCTTATTGCTCACTAAAGTTTGAGAGTCACTGGTTTTGGGTTTTTAGCTTGACAATATTGTACCATTAAATAAACAGAGAATTGGGAGTGGGGCTTATTAGAAATGGAAGGGGCAGGGTAAAGGAGAAAACTTCTGAATTGAATTCAGGTGCCAGACATCAAGGGTATTTTACTTCTGGAACTCAGAGGTCAGGAATGAAGATGATGATCTGGGAATTCTTGGCACAGAGGTGACATCTGAAATCACATGAGTCTAACAGAGGGATGAAAGAGTTTAACAGTGAGAAGGAATAATGCAAGGACAACACCATGGGGAGTCTTCAAGGTCAAAGAGTGGGAAGAGGAATCAGGGCTTTTTTTTTTTTTTAAATGTTTTATTTATTCATTCATGAGAGTCAGACAGAGAGAGAGGCAGAGGCAGAGGGAGAAGCAGGCTCCCCGCCCAGCACGGAACCCGATGCGGGACTCGATCCCAGGACCCTGGGATCATGACCTGAGCCGAAGCAGACGCTTAACCATCTGAGCCACCCAGGCGCCCAGGAATCAGGGCTTTCAAAGGAGAAAAATGATTTCAGTGGAAATGACCATTTTCTGCCCATTTCTGAAATTACAGACATCTTAATATTCACACTACACTGCAAGTTCCCTGAGGCTTGCAGGATGATGATGATGATAATAGCTAACTTTTATAAAGCATCTGCTATGCACCAGGCTCAGTTCTAGGCACTTTGCACCTATTAACTCCAAGAATTAATTGATTAATTACTCCTCATAACAACCCTGTGAAGCAGCTATTAATAATATGACCATTTATGTATGATGAAACTGAGTCACAGAGATTAAGCTACTTCTCAATGTTACAGTCAGTAGGTAGAAGGATTTTCTTTTTTTAAATTATCGATTTAGGGGTGCCTGGGTGGCTCAGTCGGCTAAGCAACTGCCTTCGGCTCAGGTCATGATCCCAGAGTCCTGGGATCAAGCCCCGCATCGGGCTCCCTGCTCAGCGGGAAGCCTGTTCTCCCTCTGCCACTTCCCCTGCTTGCGTTTCCCCTCTCACTGTGTCTCTGTCAAAAAAATAAATCTTTTAAAAAAAGTTATCTATTTAAGTAATCTCTATTCCCAACGTGCTCAAACTCACAACCCTAAGATCAAGAGTCACATGCTCCTCCAACTGAGCCAGCCAGATGCCCCTAGTAAGTAGAGGGATTTATATACTGGCAGTCTATCAGCAGAAGTGGTCTTTTTTCTTTCTTTCTTTTTTTTAAGATTTTATTTATTTATTTGGCAGAGGGAGATCGAGAGAGGGAACACAAGCAGGGGGAGTGGGAGAGGGAGAAGTAAGCTTCCTGCCGAGCAGGGAGCCTGATGCGGGGCTCCATCCCAGGATCCTGGGATCATGACCTGAGCTGAAGGCAGATGCTTAATGACTAAGCCACCCAGGCGTCCCTGGTCTTTTTCTTATTAAATTTTCCGTATATTTGGTCCTTCATCATTTTTTTTAATAGACTTCATTCTTCAGAGCAGTTTTAGTTCACAGCAATATTGAGCAGAAGGTACAGAGATTTCCCGATACCCCCATTCCCCACATATGCACAGCTTCCCTCATTATCAATATCCCCCCACTAGAGTGGTATAATTATTATAACTGATGAACCAACAGTGGTACATCATGAACACCCAAAGCCTACAGTTTACATTAGGGTTCCAGCCACTACTGACAATATATAATATTGTCTGTGAATTGCAAATAATTTGTATAATATTTGCTGAAAGGGGAAAACAAAATACTCAAGCAGAAAAATTAAAGAAAAATGAACACATCTATTAAAATGCTGGCACAGAGATAAAATGGTAATTCTTTCAAAGACTTTCACCAAACCTTCATTAATGTCTTCCTTACCTTGTCACAGCAATTGCATCTTCCAGAAAAAACTGATCAACAGGAAATGTGCGACCTAGAAGAACAAGAAATTAAAAGAAAAAAGCCTCAGAATACCTGTTCAACTATCTTGAAATAAACAGTTGGCATATGTAAAATTCTCTTAAAACAAAGCCTGGCACAATAAGGGATGGTTTGGTCTGTAGTCTTAAAAATATCAAAAAAGAAAAACAAAAGGTTGGGGTGCCTGGGTGGCTCAGCTAGTTAAGTGTCTGCCTTCAGCTCAGGTCATGATCCCAGGGTCCTGGGATCCAGCTCTGCATTGGGCTCACTCCTCAGCGGGAAGCCTGGTTCTCCCCTCCCCCACTCCCCCTGCTTGTGTTCCCTCTTTTGCTGTTTCTCTCTCTATCAAATAAATAAATAAAATCTTACAAAAAAAAGGAAACAAAAGCTTCTGATAATTGAAATTAGAAGGGATATAGATTCCAGTTTGTAAAAAAACCCAGAAGTGCATAGGTGGAGAGATGCTCGTTTATAACACTTTTAAACCTCTCTCTCTTTTTTTCTTAAACCTGTTACACTTTTCTCACCCTCCCCTTCTCTGCCTCAGGGAACTTTGAACCATTCAACAACTAGAAGAAATAGTGCGATTATTCGTCAAAATTGTCCCCAAATTGTTCCTTTGGCAATCAATCGCAGAAGGATAGAGCAAAGCCCAAGGTAATAAATTAATCCCACAATGAGACTGTGAAAACACCAGAAGACATAGACTATTCACCTTCACTTTCTCCCAGAGTAGACCAATGCCCAGAAAGTTAGCTGAATCCAGCAGTGAACCAATATGCTTATACACAGAGACAACTTTCCTCTTTATGACAGATTACCATTATTAACTCACATTTTGATGTTAAACACAATGGAATGCTAGAAATCCTAATAACCTAGACTTTTTAAAAGAGCACATATAAAACTGAGATATCTTAGCAAATGGATATAATGTTACTTCTTTATTTATTCCATTATATGGTCATAATTTTATTTGTTATAAATGAATCACTTTTCTAGAAAATAGGTATAAATACCTGTTATTTTATATCTCAAATTAACTTTAAAAATAATTATATTTGCTTATCAGAACAATGCATATTTAAGGATGCATTTTAATCACCTGGTATAGTAATAACTGGGCAGGAACTGAAATATTCTGAAAAGAGCTCAGCATTTAAAGTTGCACTCATTAGAATAACTTGAAGAGTTGGTCTCTGCAACACAATGTCCTTCAAGACTAGCAGCAAGAAGTCACTAAAGGAAATAAAAGAAACACCTGACGATCAAACAAATTCAATACATAAAAATGAATTAACTTCTGATGTATTTTTTAAAGATTCTATTTATTAATATTAATAATTATTTATTTATTTTTATTTATTTATTTATTTATTTTTCAGCCAGGGCAGGCCTAGCTGAAAAGGTATCTTTGAGTAAAGACTTGAAGGAAGTGAGGGAGCTACTGTGAATGTGTGGGAGAATCCCATAATTGGCAGATTAATAACATGTGCAAAGGACCCGAGGTACATGCTTCAAGGACAGCAAGGAGGACACTGTGGCTAGAGCGACTGAATAAGGGGAGAGCAGCAGGAGATGAGCGGTGGTGATGCAGATCATGTCACGTAGGGCCTAACTTGGTGAGGACTTTAATAAGTCATCAGAGGATGATGAGCAGAAGAATGGCATAGTAAGATTTATATTTGAATAGAACTGTTGGTCTGCTCTATTGAGAATAGATTGCATGGGGTTGGGCTGAAGCAGGGAGACCAGTGAGGATACTGTTCGTATCAGCACATATTATTCTACAACGTGGGTTTTTTTCACTATGTCTTAGAGATGTTTTCATGTCAGTATCTAAAGCTCTACTTTATTCCTTTTATCTGCCTCATGTTATTCCATAGAATGGGTGATTTTGTGTAGTTAACCACTTTTTGGTGATGAACATTTAAGTAGTTTCCATTGTTTTACTATTATAAACAATGCAGTCATGAAAATCTTTGTATATTCTTCATTATGTACATGTAGATATCAAGAAGTAGAATCACTAAATGCAATGACAGATCCTGTTAGTATTTTGATTGGTACGACACTGATTTTAGTTTATTTGGGGGATATCTTTTTAAGTCTTCACATCTAGGATCACGACACATCTTTCTCTGAGACTTACAGTTTTGTTTTTTACATAGGTTTTCACATTCATTGCTCAAAATACATCAAAAGTTGATCCCAGGGTCCTGGGATTGAGTTCCATGGCAGGCTCCCTGCTCAATAGGGAGCCTGCTTCTCCCTCTGCCTGCCGCTCCCCCTGCTTGTGTGCTGACAAATAAATAAATAAAATCTTAAAAAAAAAAAGGGCACCTGGGTGGCTCAGTCGGTTAAGCGTCTGCCTTCGGCTCGGTCATGATCCCAGGGTCCTGGGATCAAGTTCTGAGTTAGGCTCCCTGCTCAGTGAGGAGTCTGTTTCTTCCTCTGCCTGCCCCTCCCCCTGCTTCTGCTCTCTTTCTGTCAAATAAATAAATAAAACCTTTAAAAAAATTAAATAAAGTTTAATATTGTGTTCTAGGAATTATTTCTTTTTATTTTGATCTATTCTTTTTATATGCAAGTCTGCTTTTCTTTAGTTTCTAATTACTTCATATTTCCTATTTACTAGTGTATCAATGTATTTATTTCTTTGAACAAATAGTCTTCTAGTCATATGTCTTCCCTGTTCAGTGTTTAAAAACTTTTTATCAGCAATAGTTGGAGACTCTTTTCATGTTTGTTTTTTTCTTTTTAAAATTTTGCTATTAGCTATTTTCTGCTGCTTTGTCAATCTGCCAACTTAGACTTTGTTCTCAAAATATTTATAATAGTATAGTCCTTTTTGGGAAAGTCTCATATTTTTTACAAGATTGTCTTTTTTTTCCCCATTAGTTTTTTGTTGTTGTCGTTGTTCTAGAAAATGATCCACAAACTATGACAAACTATGATTAATGCCATCTATTTACTTGGTCCTTCCTTTTAAAATATTGAAGATTTTGATTTTATATCCCAACCTTTAATGACTTCTAATTCCATTAAAATAAATTCTGAATGTTTTATTGTCCAGGGTATACAAGGCCCTGGAAGATCTGGCTCCTGCCTTTTCTACCTGCCACTTTTCTCCTTGTTTACGACAACGAGCTGCACAGGCCTTCCTCCACTTTCTGGGCTCATGTTGCCCTTTTCCACTGCAGTCTGCGAATGCTGGCCTTGCCTCCATCTGTCACATGGGATGCCTTCTCATACTTCAGATTTTAATTTAATCATCATCTCTTGAGAGATATCAGCTCTGACCATCTCAGGGATCCCTCTCCCCAAAACACAGGATCCTATTTATTCCTTCCCAGTACTTATTCCAATTCGTAAGTCTTTATTTATTTATTTATTTGTTCATTATTTGTTTTTCCTAGCAGACCATGAGAAAAAGGAGAACTACATATGCTTGTTTGCTATAGTATCCCCAGCAATTAAAAGATCATGTGGCACTTAAGACAGTCTCAGTAAATGTATGAATGACTGTCAGGACTGAAATGACCAAATGAACAAAGAAGGAAGCACACACTGACCCATCTATCAACTATAGCATCGGTTACACCTGTTATTCCTACTAGGTACAGTGCCCAGCTCAGCATGAGGCCCAGGAGGGTGTTAAATATCTCCTGGTAGAAGATGTCCATCTAACAGGATGACTCCTCTAGTGATGAACATATGCCCTCCTAGCATTCCTAGTATTGTAGACCCTGTAGATCAGGAAAGCAGCTCCTCTTCTCTAACTTGGGCCTTCCTCTCTAGCTCTATGAAATTGAACCAGAAACAGAACAAAATTATTTCAGCCATGCCTTCACTTCATGTGTGTGGCTATTTGTTTAGAAAATCTTTGGTTTACCTTTCTTCTGTCCTCTCATGGACTTCATCAACAATGATATGGGTGACTCCTTGGAGAGCTATGTCTCCTTCCAGCCTTCTCAGCAGCACGCCTGTGGTGCAGTATAACAGTCTGGTAGCTGAGGACTTACACAGAAAAGGGCACAGAAAGCATTCATGGAATTTTTGCAAAAAGGAAACACTTTCAAAGCCAATATGGCAAAGCCATTTTGAATGGATAGGGACAAAGAATCTTGAAAATATCAGCGTTGCATTAAATATGAAACCACACTAAATGCATAGTTTCTTGCTGGCAACAACAGTAAAAGCTTTTCTACTTCATATCAAAATTTTAAGTTTAAGACTCATAAAAAGCATTAAAAACTTATTATAAAACATAAAAACAACAGCGAGTGATGAACTCAATTCTGCATTTGTCCATTCCTTATTTGGTTAAATGGATTAAGTCTCAGGTTTAAGAGTAAAACAGCACTTACTAGGTCATTTCTGCCAATGAAGAATAAAAGGTCTTTATAGAGAAAATGAAGTATACCCACACAAGAATTCTTATACCAAAATATTTCTAAAAGGTCTTCAGCCGTACTGAAGTATGTATCCCAACTTGCCCATGAGTCTCTAGACTCCAAGAACTCTTTATACTTGAAAACAAAATTTCTGTTATCAGGAAATAAGCAGAGTATACAAACCTTGACACTTTCTAGCCGGATCTGGTACCCCACAGTCAGACCCACTCTTTCTGTCCTTTCTTTAGCAACACGTTCAGCAACAGATATTGCCGAGATTCGTCGGGGTTGGGTACAGATGATGTTAGCCACTTTCTCAGGTGGTCCATTCAGAGAATCATCCAGAATAAACTGAGGAATCTGTGTAGTTTTCCCACATCTGTATGTCAAAACAAATAAGTCCTAAAATGAGAGTTTTCAAGTGCTAATTAACAAAAAAAAGGAACCATGTGCAATGAGGGAAGTGAGAAAGCTAATTATAATAGAACTTGTTCAGCTTTATTTATCTTCTAAACTGACCTACTGACTTGTTACCTATAGCTCATAACTGCTAGGAATTTGCACTTGGATTAACATGACACTCATATAATAGTATCATTTATAAAATTGGGACAATTGAGCAGACATTAGATTAAGTTCTGTAAACACCTCTAGGAATATGAACTCTGTATTTGAATCCTAAAGAAATGGGAGTATTCTTTTATGATTTTATGTATTATCTTACTGATTTGGCTACAAGTGGACTGAGGTTAAAAAGATAAGAAACTGGAAGATCTCCAATTACTACTGTATCCAGTGAATCTGGGCACAAATGTAATTATTAGGTTGAATACCTTTGAATATAGAACGAAAGTAAGCCTAGAACCTGTCCCTGTTAAATAAGTTTGGATAACATATGAAAAGCGTGAAATAGGAAAAATAACATGCCCTAAGTTGTTCTTAAAAGAACAAATAAAAGCTGTAAGGAAATCAGAATAAATTTAGAAGAGGAAAATTTCCAAGTTAAATGTTCTAGAGGGGTGCCTGAGTGGCTCAGCTGGTTAAATAGCTGGCTCTTGATTTCAGCTCAGGTCATGATCTCAGGGTCCTGGGATTGAGGCCCCCCATTGGGCCCCATGCTCAGTGGGGAGGCATCAGCTTGAGAATTCTCTCTCACTCTCCCTCTGCCCCTCCCCCAGCTTGCATGCACACATGTGCTCTCTCTCTCTCAAATAAATCTTTTTTTTTTTTTAAGATTTTACTTATTTATTTGTGAGAGAGAGAGAGAGAGAGAGAGCACACAAGCAGGGGGAGCAGCAGGCTGAGGGAGAAGCAGGCTCATGACCTGAGCCAAAGGCAGATGTTTAACTGACTGAGCCACCCGGGCATCCCAATCTTTTAAAATAAATAAATAAATATATGTATTTATGTATGTTCTGGAACTATCCTTTACATTAAAAAATGGGCCTGTTAAAAGCGTTCAGTAAGGGGCACCTGGGTGGTGCCATCAGTTAAGTGTCTAACTCTTGGTTTCAATTCAGGTACTTATCTCAGGATTGTGAGATTGAGCCCCATGTTGGGCTCTGTGTTTAAGATGTTCTCTCCTCTCCCTCTGCCCCTCCCACTGTGTGCTCACATGCTTTCTCTCTCTCAAATAAATATTTAAAAAAAAAAGTCTTACCAAAAAAAAGTATTCAGTTAGACCTTTTGCCTTAAAATTGTCTCAAGGCAGGGGCACCTGGGTGGCTCAGTCGTTAAGCATCTGCCTTCGGCTCAGGTCATGGTCCCAGGGTCCTGGGATCCCTGCTCAGCGGGAAGCCTGCTTCTCCCTCCCTCTCCCACTTGTCCTGCTTGTGTTCCCTCTCTCACTGTGTCTCTCTCTGTCAAATAAATAAAATCTTTAAAAAAAATTGTCTCAAGGCAGAGGAGTACAATGTCTGTAAATTCCTGGATGGATTTCTGAGTTTTGTTTTTGTTTTTTTTGTAATTTAGGTCTGTTGGCTGCAGATACGCAATATTATGTTCTGTGAAATGTTATTTCATATCTGACCAGAAAAACCACAAATAATAACAGCTACTAGTTTTTTACAAGTAGAACTGGTTATGGTAACCAGGGTACATACCATATTCATGGATGAAAGTTGCATTACAAATAAATTGCATTCTTACCCAGTCATACCACTTATAACAAGCACTTGGTGCTCACTCAACAATTTAAGAATGGTTTCTCTTTCTTCCCAAGCAGGGAGTGATTGTCTTTCTTGCAGAATTGACTGGAACTGTCTGGAGGCCTAATAACATAAAAGATAAGGTATCAGTTAGGTACTTTCAATCATCTTTCACAAAGCTCCGAGTGTTGAATCTGATAGCTTGACCCACCCTTTCTGCTCTTTCTTTAACAATTTGCTCAGAGATAGAAATTGTAGATTTGTTAGGATTGGATGCTGATGACTTCAGTCAAAAGGCTGCTCAGAGAATCAGCCAGAATAAGCTGTGAAATCTTTATGATTTTCCTACATCTGAATAAACTGCAAGATCTTATGAGAGAAATAAGCCATCCTGCTTAGCACTATCTAGCTCTTCCTAGCAGGAGTCTCTGCATCAGCACTATCCAACAGAACTTTCCATGTTAATGGAAATGTTTTTTTAGCATTGACCAATGTAACAACCTCTGACTACATATGGCTAGTGAGCACTTGAAATGTGGCCAGTGCTACTGAGGAACTGAATTTTAATTTTATTTAAGTTTAATTAATTTAAATGTAAATAGCCACATGTGGCTAGGGGCTACCACATTGGACAGCGTAGTTCTATACCATATCAGATTTTTACTAAAGTCAGTAACAATAAGAGCACTCATGAAAGGGTTCTTTTTGGCCAGGTATCATATATATGTAACTCAGTCCGACATCCAATGGCCAATAAACATTGTAGTATATGTTAAAACAAAGGATGCATTTTTTTTGTTTTTTGGGGTTTTTTTTTAGAAAAGTATCCAAGGTATATTTCTTATTTTTTTTTAATTTTATTATGTTAGTCACCATACATTACATCATTAGTTTTCAACGTAGTGTTCCATGATTCATTGTTAAAGATGTATTTTTGAATCAGAAATTTATACTAACACATCATTTTTCTGCATATTATTTTATCATATAAATTGATTACCTCTGAACACAAACTGATCAAATTGTGGAATTTTTTGTTTCTACCATCTTACTATTTAATTATGCTGTGAATTTCTATTCACTTTGACATTCTACAGGTATTGCACTCTAATATGCGACAGTGTTATACTGTGTCAAAAATCAGAATCTGAACTTCACAATTACAAGAGCTGTTAGACGCATCTAATCCAAACCCCAAAATGGTTAAGCAACCTTTTGTCCTACACCCAACTCTGCCCTAAATGTTCACTCATAGGTTCTTTTAAAATAATCTTCTTGTGAATGGGATAAAAACAGCATGGACTTTAGGAACAGAATTAACCTGAATCCCTGTTGCCACCTACTAGCTATGTGACCTTGGATAAGTTTTTTATCCTGCGATTCTCTGAAATGGGGTAAGGCCCCTCCTTATCCTTTTCCTTTCTACACTATTTTTTTCTAATGTAAATCAGTTTTAATTTTCATTTCACTTATCAGATTGTCTAGCAGAGTACGAAAGCCACATGATTCTGAGAATATCTGATATATATGTGCGTGTTTCATTTTCACCAGCCATTGGATTTTCCAAAATATCTACAACATGCACCCAAGTTTGCTGTGGCATGCAGAAACTTTGACCACTCAGAGTTAAAGAGAACCAAAAGTAAACTAGGGAGGGTAGCCAAGGCTTCCTAATTCCTAATCCGTTCACCCGTACATTAGGGAGGCAATGCTAGCCATTCTCTCAGAATACCCTACCTGTTTTATTCGGAACTGCTTGCAGATTTTAGCATTTTCAGCATGTACTGATTTTGCCTGCCAGTCATATCTTTTGGAAATCTTTTTCTTAAGGTTCACATAGCTTTCATTCTCCACTATAACTGGTGCAGGACCTTCATCCTCATCTGTCTCCTCCTCAGGTTCTGATTCTTTTTCAACTTGAAGGGGATAAAAGGAAACATTTTCGATATGGAGCCCTTTCTTTAGCAAAGGGGGAAAGTCACTATCTCATAAAGTAACAACAACAACAAAATCATAAGATGGAGAAAAAGTTAAAAGCTTGAATAAAGCAGGTGCATTCATTTCAAACAACTACTTCTACTGCTAAAGAACTTAAAACACATCTTCATATAAACTTTCATCAAGTACAAGTGGCTACTGCTAAACCAAATTAAAAACAAGGAAGAAAAAAATCATGGCACGCCTTGTTAATTCCATAGACTCTTTACATTCAAGGAATTCACTGAAAGTTTCAACTATTTGCAAGTGTTCCTAAAATCTCATGACATAAAACCACCCAGATATCTAGATAAATCAATAAACAAAATATGGCATGTTCATACAATGGAATATTATTCAGCAATAAAATGAAGTATTGATACATCCTACAATATGAATGAACCTTGAAAACATGATGCGAAGTGAAAGAAGCCAATCACAAAAGCCACATATTGTATGATTCCATTTCTATGAAGTGTACAGAATAGGCAAATGCATAGAGACGGAATGTAGATTCATGGTTGTCAGGGGTTGAGGGAAGGGAGAAATAAGGACTCACCGCTAATAAGTATGGGGTTTCTTTTAGGGTTGATAAAAATGTTCTGGAATTAGATAGTGGTCACGGTTGCACAAATCTGTGAATATACTAAAAACCCACTGAACTGTACACTTTAAAATTAATGGTGAATTTGATGGTATGCAAATTTTATCTCAATAAAGCTGTTACTTAAAAAAGTCCAGGCCACACAGTTTGTCATTTCTCAAGGAATATATTTGAATCCCACATGCTAGAAACTGCTGTTTGGGAGCAAGTGGCTAGTGAGTGAATCCACCCAACTGTCCACCATCCCCATCTCAATGCAGTTTCATTGTTCTCTACTTATTGATGTTTACCTAAGAACTCTTGTGAAATAATAAAAACTTGTTTCTCTCAAAGAAAGATGGCAACAAGTAAGAGGGAATTCTTTGATGAACTTTGAACAAGGAATTTAATTGTGGTGTAAGAATCTGTACAGCAAATCTGGATTTCGATACAGTCAGAAGCTTGCACAGACATTTCTTTGAGGATTTAGGGATTCACAAAGGTAGCCCTATGCTAATGAACTCTGGGGGTCTAGTGTACTATAGAAAGAGAAATATCTCTAAAAACTCATTTGAAAGTAATGCCGTGTAAAGCATCAAAAGTAAACATGTGAAACCAAATGAATTCAACAAAACAATTTTTCTAGGAAGATGCTTTAAGGTTCTTCCAACCCCCAACTGCTTGAATAAACTTATACATCACTACAAACTTTCAATGCAGAGAGTCCAATCATGATGCCAAAACTGGGACTTAAAGTCAGGCCACAGTTCAGGGGCTTCTCATTCTCTTTTGCCCATGGACTGAGGAGAATGACTTGCCTAAGATCACCAGGAGATCCGAGGGCAGCCCTTGGAAACGCTGACTTCCTCAGTCTACCATTCTGAACACCCCCTCCACAAAGCCCTCCACACAATCAAGGCCTTACATACCTTCAGGAATTTTATTTGAAGCAAAAGAATTACTTGGAATCACTGGTTTACGACAGACAGCATTATTTATTCTGGTCCCAGAGGATACTGGCAGAAAGTTCACAGGAGGGACACTGTACTTGTGATGGGTATTTGTCAGTAAATTGACTATTTCTGATTCTTCCTCTAAGAGGGTTATCAAAGAATATACAACAGGTTCTGAAGTTTCTGCAAATGTCAAGGCCTTGCCATAAAGGAACTCAGAAATATGTAAACGACAAGCCAGAGGTAGATTCTCATTGGTGGAATAAAATGCCACAAGGGGAGCTTGGTAAGGGTATTTGTGGTCTTTAGAAAATCGAATTTCAAGTTCATATAAAAAAGAGGCATCTTCATGGGCATTAAGATGAGAATCATCTACAATTCTTTCTGCTCTTCCAACAATTTGATTTGGGGGCACTTCATGTTTGAATTTGCATCTTGATCCAAATTTGCAATTTCCTTTGAGGTAAAATTTACAGATTTCAAGTGTAGTGTCCTGTGCATTTTTGGTACTTTCCTTTTGCTTGGATTTGCAGAATTTACTCGTCAAATACTCCAGTTCTAATCCAATGGTCCAGACTCGGTTCTGAATTCTTTCTATAAATTTCTCTCCACAGATGGACTTGAGAGCAAATGCCTCTTCCTGCCGCTGTTCCACACACTCATCCAAGCTTACATGGGCAACTGCCTCAGAGATCTTCATCTTCTCCCCAAATGTCTCTGAAAAACACTGTGTGAGCAGATGTTCTAGTGATGCCCCCACATCTCCATCACAAATCCTCAGGGCTGCCTGACAGCGTTCAGTGTTGAAGCCATACCTACCAAGTGTGAAACGTGACAAAAAACATTTAGTATCAAATCATAAAAGTGAAATTCACTTATATATGTTTATGTGAAGTTATAACCATATATAGGCAGGATCTGTATTTTGAGGACATTTCTCTGGTAATACTCCCTAATCACGTTGTTCTGGAAGAGAGGATACTAGACATATATCAGGCACCGCTGCAACTCACGCAAGAGGAAAGTACTGAAGGAGGGGCAGTTGGGTTTATAATATGATCTCAGTTTCTTCAGTTCTCCCCCAACGCCCGTAAATGTTGAAAGCAATCACCTGGAAAGTTTCTGCACTGCAAATGTTGAGACTGTAAATTCTGGACTATGAGGCTCCCCTGGGCCTGAGCCAGCATATTCCAAAGGGTCACAGTCAGGAACAAGGGAAGCTTCTCGTCCAGCAGACCAGTACTGTTCATCATCACACTCAGGCTCGTCATCTTCCTCCTCCCCAGAAATGCCTCTTCTGACAAAGGTAACATTTTTATATATTAGATACTAATTTCCATGCACTTCAAAGAAAAATTTAGCAAGAGTCTAAGAATTTAGTTCAAGGAGCCAAAGGACATAGGATGCTAACCATTCTTCAGTTACTGATTTAAACTTTTATTGATCTATTCATTTATATCTTGGCAATTAATATTTATCCGGCATTTATTACATGCCAGGTACTATGTTAAGTGTTTTATATGTTCTATCTCTTTAAAAGTCTTCCCACTAACCCTTAATCAGATGCTACTGGAATCTCCATTTTTCAGATGATCAACTAAAACTTAGAGAAGATTAGTAATTGCCAAAGGTTATACAGTAAAGAGCAACTAGAGATTTTAACAAAGGCAGTCTGACCCCAGAGCCTATATTCTTAACCACAGAAGCCCTGGCTATCCTCTCTCCTCATTCATAAAAACCATCCCTCATTTTTTGCTTTGCTGCATAACCACCTTTCCTAAATCTAAGGCAAATAAAGAGATTTGTAGATAAGATGGAGATGGAGCTGTTCATGATTGACCACCCATTAATTGTGGCAAATGCAATGAATTGACTTCTGACTGAAATCACAAAGCAGAACAGTAAAAGTTGCTTCTCTTAGGCAGATGGTTATGAGAAAGTGTACCCCTAAGACTTCATCTCATCAAGTCAATATTTACTCCTACAACAATACTGCTACTGTACACTCCAAGGTTTTATTTGGAAGGCTGTCAATAAAGCAATTACTGAATCCGTTTCAGCACTGTCCTTGGAAAAAAAGATAAAAAGGCAATCTGTACTGCTTGCAGATACTGCAAAAAAACTCTAAAACTGCTGTTGAATAATTATTCTTGTATTTCTCTCAGCTCACTTTCAACTAATTATATTGTCACAATGGGATCAGTATTGAAAAGTACTCCCAAAGACACACAGGACCTTCCCACTGTACATCTTCCTTAATATACGAATTTACTAAAATAAAATGATTTACTCAGATCCAGCATCCGCATCTTGTTCTTGGAGGTCCCGGAGAAGAGCTTTCACTTTCTCTTGGTTCTCAGAAGTCATGTGCAGGGTTTGAAGGGGCACTTTGGCTTCAGGCTTCCATTTGGGGCGTGCCTCTCCTTTTCTTATGCTACTGTTGCTAGGTCTGCAAAGGACGCATTTACTTGGGACCAGCACTTTGACACTCTCCCCACAGCCCCCAAATACATACAACACGAACTGGACTGTCAAGTATCTTACAAGTGATAACAATGAATGTGAAGAATTCCCTGTTTTCTATAGTACTGACCAGACTTCATTATCTTGCCACTGCTGAAAAAACACCTGATTAGATTCTTAATCATTAAATCTGGCTTCACTAACTCAAGAATCCTCTGGAAAAACTAATGCTATGATGACTCCTGCTGAAATAGAGGACTTTCAAAAGAAATACGTTACACACAAACTACTTCATTCTATTTTAGGTACTCAATCTGAAAACAACGAAGGGTCTCATTCTACTTGTGAATATTAGGTCCTGCTTTTGAAATATTTACCTAAGTTATCATTATTTCCTCATTACAAAAATAATAAATATATGTTCACTGGAGAAAAGTAGAAAACAGAAGTCATCCTAATTCACATCAATTCTTTTCACATTTATAAATAAAATTATACAGCACATATAATCTTTTATAATTTGCTTTATTTCCTTATCAAAATAAAACTGGTATTTCTCTAAGATTAAATATTCTCCTACAACGTGTTTTTAAATGGTTACGTATAGATATAGATGCACTGGAATTTATTTCACTAATCTTTCATTGTTGGATTTTCGATTTTTTAGGTACTCTTTTTAATATTTAAAACAATAATAAATTCAACAGTTTTAACATTATTCACTAAATTTATTTTTTTCGTCTGGCATGTTTCATTATAAATTTTCACAAATCCAGGGAAATGTAAGAAGCTTTGTGTTCAAAATCTTAATCCACAATATTGAGACTTTGAAATGAACCACACACATGGGGCGCCTGGATGGCTCAGTCGTTAAGTGTCTGCCTTCGGTTCAGGTCATGATCCCAGGGTCCTGGGATTGAGCTGCATCAGGCTCCCTGCTCAGCGGGAAGCCTGCTTCTCCCTCTCCCACTCCCCCTGCTTGTGTTCCCTCTCTCGCTGTGTCTCTATCTGTCAAATAAATAAATAAAATCTTAAAAAAAAAAAAAGAACCACACACGTATACTTGCCACACTGGGTAGCAAAGGAGAAAATATAATCGACTGTGGTTTTAGCCACTTAGTCACAATTTCTGAAAAGAAATGCTGCCCCAAGTCTATCATTTCCTCTAACAGTTTTTTTTCTTTTTTTTAAAGAAGGTTCCACGCCCAAGTGGGGCTTGAACTCATGACCCTGACATCAAGAGTCGTGTGTTCTGTCAACTGAACAAGCCAGGTGCTCCTCAATAATGGAACACACACACAAACACAAATGGAACCTACACTTTAGAGGGTCAGTTTTAGGACTGTTTTAAAAAAAGTAATCTCTATACCTAACGTGGAGCTCGAAATTATAACTCCGAGATCAAGAGTGGTTTGCTCTACCAACTGAGCCAGCCAGGGCAAAGAGACCTCTAACTTTTTGTTATGAAAAAATTTAAACCTATAGAAATAAACATCTTTTACCTAGATTCACCAATTGTTAACATTTGCCATACATTAATGCACACATTATGCACGTCTTGTCCTCTACACATATATGTGCCTATGATATTGCCCCCCCATTTTATGTATATATTGCTGAACCATCTGAGTATATACTGCAGACATCATGCAGAGATCATATTCACTCTTAAATATTTCAGCATGCATTTTCTAAGAACAGAGAATAGACTCTTACATAACCATAATACTATTATCACTCACAAGATACTTTATATTGATATAATATCATCTAATATATAATCCATAGTCAAAGTTCCCAACTGCTTCAATCATGTCCTCTATAGATTTTTCTTAAGATTTTATTTATTTGAGAGAGAGAGAGTACAAGTCGGGGGGGGGATGAGGAGCAGAGGGAGAGGGAGCAGCAGACTCCCCGCTAAGCAGGAAGCCTGATGCTGGGCTTGATCCCAGGACCCTGAGATCATGACCTGAGCCAAAGGCAGACACTTAACCGACGGAGCCACCCAGGTGCTCCAGATTTTTTTGATTATCTAATTAAAAATGATATTTAGCTACCCTTTTTTTCAAACTCCCTTAATTTAGAACAGTTCTATCACCTATTTCATGACATTGTCTTTTTGGAAGCACTCAGGCCAGTCAGCTTATAGAAATTCTCACAATTTGGATTTGTCTAATTGTTTCCTCACGATTAGTTAAAAAAAAAAAAGCAGGGGGATTCTACATACTCCTTTCTCATCCACCACTTATCTGAATACCCCTTTACTTTGCCTTCCTTCCTGTTACTAAGGAAGAACCACACTAGATCCTAAAGTCAATCCCTCTGTGTGTACACTGTATCCCAATCCCTTCAGTCTTCTCAAGGAAACCACCCCAGCACTTCTCCTTCCCTCTACATCATCGGTTCTTCATTCCCCTTGGAGCATTCCCATCAGCATACACACATCCTATATAATGTCACCATCTTAAAAAACCAAACCAAACAAAATTCTCCCCTTGAGTGCACACCGCCTCAAACTATTGCCTTATCTCTCCTCCCTCCTCTGCCCTTTACTGTAAAACTCCTCAAAACGGTTATCTAAATCATTGTCTTTGTCTCCACTTTCCTTTTCTCTCTGACACACACTGCAATCAGGGCTTCTCCTCACCAACTATATCAAACAGCTCTTGTCAAGGCTACCTATGCTATAGGTATAACTCAGTGAAGCCTAAAACCAAAATTATAAGGAGAAAAATCAAACACTAAGAAAATCCTGCCTCATTCTACCACCCATCAAGAGTCTTGAACATTATTGTTACTGAAGCTAAAGTGCAGACATTCACCAGCTGAGGCCTTGGAGTAAAGCTGTATGTGAGAAAAGACCAAAATGGGGGGCCATAGAGAAGAGATCCTGTCAGCTCATTTTCCTCTAGGCATATAATTGTCATGCCACCTATAGAAACAGTGTGAGATCTGGCTTTGGGATTCACAGAAAAGGGAGATACCAATTAAAAACTGAAATTACCTGATTCTTGGGAAACAACACGTGAGGGACATCTGGATTGTAAATTTTTCCATGTATAAGATAATTTTCTTAGTTAATCTTACCCTGGTAACCTGCAATAATCTCAGTCCTCAATAAAACAGAAGTCTCCAATAATCCTGAATTCAAATGAATAAACATGATATCAAAATTTCCAGTCTATCCCATCGGTTCAAGAAATTCCTGGTGGCCTTCACATGTGTTCTCCAGCAGTCTGAGGGTCATAACTAGATTCAGCATCTTTGTGGGAATGAAGAAAATGTTGCATCTTCTAGGCCTACTCAGGGGAAGTGATCATTCCTATGGGACAGAAGGGGAGCTGGGGCAAATGGGTAAAGGAAACCAAAGGGAACAAACTTAGTAATAAGATGAGTGTGTTCTGGAGATGTAGTGTACAACACAGTGACCATAGTTAACCATAATGTTTTATATATTTGAATTTGGTAAGACAGTTCTTAGAAGTTCACTCATATGTAAAATTTAAGAAACAAAAACAAATGAACAAAGAGAAAAAAAAAAAGAGACAAGCAGAAAAGCAGACTCTTAAATACACGGAACAAACTGGTGGTTGCCAGAGGGGCGGTGGGTGCCAGGGGAATGCGTGAAACAGGTGATGGGGATTAAGAGTACACTGATCTTGATGAGCACTGAGTAATGTACAGAATTGTTGAATAATTATGCTGTACACCTGCAACTACTATAAGACTGTATAGTAATTAGACTTGAATAAAGAAAAAAGTTCACATCAAAAATAAATAAACTGTAATTATATAAGGCAATGGATGTGCAACCTAAAAAAAAAGTTACCTATGCTATCCGCATTGCCAAATCCAGAGGCCACATCTCTCTTGAGCTCTCACAAGCACTCCTTTACAACTGAGTATCCCCTTTATGCATCCCATCCTTTAGAGCACCTTTATTTCCCGATTCCAGAAACCAAACTCTCCTAGTTTTCCTCCTACGCCACTGGCAACTCCTCTATCCCCTTTGTCAGATTCCTGTAATCTCTCTCAGCTCTAAAGCCTAGAGTATCCCAGGGCTCAAAGCTCGGACCTCTTCTCTATGTAGTCTATCTCATCCAATCTCACAGTTTTAAATCAAAGTCATTCAGAGGACTCACATTAACTTCTCTAGCTTAGATCTTTTCCTTGAACTCCAGACTTAGAAGTACATTGTCTGTGACATTTCCACTTGGAGAGTATCTCCTACCTAGTCTTCCTGCTTCCAACCCTGCTTCCCCTGGAGTCTATTTTCCACACAGAATACGGAGTCAGGGCTACTGAGTATAATTGCACAGACCATACAGGCATTCTGGGGCTATAACTGCCTAAAGAAAGGGACACCGTTTTCTAATCCACATAAAGGCGTATGTTGAATAGTAGCACCTTCGGCCGGAGGAAATGATGTCACACACCTTTGCCTCAAAGCCAGCAATGGCTTCCTATCTTTCTCAAAGCAAAAGCCAAAATCCTTATAAAGGCCAATAAAGTCCTACACAGTGTTGGCCTCCTGGATCTAACTGCCTGTTACTCTCCTTCTTACCCAACCACTCTAGCCACATGCTTCCCTGCCACTTCTTAAACCTTCTAAGCACACTCCTGGCTGAGGGGCTTTGTACGTGGTGTTCCTTCTGCCTTGAATGTTCTTCTCTCAGGTAGCTTCATAGCTCTCTCCTTCACTTCCTTCTTGTCCCTACTTAAAGGACATGCTATTAGAAGCCTTCCCTGATCACTCCACATAAATAGCAACTATTTAAAAATAACAGCAGTTTATTATAGCATTTTCTACCCCTTTTATCTTTTTTTTTCTAGGGCACTTTCTACCTGACATATTAGATATTGTTTAAAGTCTTTATACCTCAAACTTGCTTCTATGAAGACAAGAACAATATTTTATTCGTTGTTGTAATTCTAGTCCCTAAAATAGTACCTGGTGCCTAGTAGGTGCTCAGGACATACTTGCTGTATGAATGAAGGCCAAAGACAGTAAGAACCTCCAGTTATAACGTCTACGTTTTCAAAAAGAAGGGAGCTGCATCTAACTCAGAAGTTAGGTTCTTAAATCAGCAGGTAAAGTGAAAATATAGCTTAAAATTACCCTGGAAGATTCCTAGATTCCTTTAAAAAAAGTGTCAAGTTTGAGATTGACATATTAGCTCTCGATATGTCTGAAATGACTATTTTTCTTCTAGAACAAAAAAAACCTGTAGATTCTCTGGCTGAATATCAGATCAAGTATTTGGGTTATGTCAGGGACTCTGTATAAAAAATATATATTTAAACCCTAAAATCACATACTCAGTACATCAAGTGGCTTCAACTACAAAAAGCACTTGGAAACTAAGACTGACCGAGGGAATTGTAATTCTTCTTCCATATCTTGCTCACTGTGGGGCTCAGATTCATTTAGTGGCAAGTTTAAATTACTTAAATGCTATTTGTTTTTCTTTTTCTTTTCCTGAGTGCATATAGATGTATTCATTTAAGTTAAAAGCATGTTTGATGCAGTTAAACTCCAGCATTCACCTATATTCCTTTCTAACTAATATTTAGTTGGGAGTTATTTCCACGAGAGAGAGAGAGTGTGTGTGTGTATGTGTAGCTTTAAAGAAATCTTTCCATCTCTAAAAATTCCAGTAGACAGCTTGCAGGCCACTTGAGAGACGAGAATTCTCTATCTATACTGCATAACATGCAGCAGTAAAATCTTTATTTTCACTAAATATTCATCAGTTATCAGAATCTACTCATTATTTAAAAGTTGAGTACGAAAGAAGCCTGGCTATGACTCTGTCACGGGTCATCACATGAAGCACCAGTGAAGATTTGGCTGAAATGTCTGGAAAATAGATAATTAATTCATCAACTAAACAGACAGGGAGTACAGTCAAGTAGCATTTTGGGACTTTCAAACTACAATGTGTAAGAAACACTTAAAATAATTTTCATCACTTTCGCCATTTCCAATATTTACTTTCCTGGTAACAGGAGTTACAGCAACAGTATTATATTCAATTCACAGTGTCATGTAAGTTGAAGTGAACTTCAGATTCTGACCTTGCAAAAAAAGCCGTTATTTGCCAACACGCCTCTATAAAAGGTTACAAAGTGAGAGACTGCAAGGTTTCAAAACAAGAGGAACGATTCACTTGACCGGAATTACTTGGCATTTCCCCCCTCTTCCTCTTAGCTCTCTACTGTCCCACAGATTAGGAATTGATCCCGTTTCTATATTTACACATTACAAAAGCATAATGACCTGGATGAGCGCCTCGATTCACTGAAGATGCAAAAGTCATCGCCATCATCCCACATTCTGCTCGAGGCTTTCCTATTGCCGGCACCACCACCGCCCCCGTGAGATCTGCTCGTGTGACTCCTGCCTTCCCTTCCTCCTCTAGAAGACCCTTTTCCACCTCCTTTGCCCGGCTTGCCTTTTCTTCTTACCGAGGAACTCATTTTCACCTGCAAGAGAAAAACTAATACAGACATCAGAAAACCAGACAAGTACGACAATCCTTTGTCACAGTTATGGAGAGCCCATTACAAAGAAATAAGGACGTGCACGTGTTTTAAAAGGGTCAGTCTAGGGGAAGCAGAGATAAATTGTTTTGACAAAAGCTTTACAAGCATATCCCTCTGAGGATTAATATTTAGTGAGTCTCTCTGACACAGATTTCTTTCTTTCTTTTTGTTTTTTAAAGATTTTATTTATTTATTTGACAGAGAGAGACACAGCGAGAGAGGGAACACAAGCAGGGGGAGTGGGAGAGGGAGAAGCAGGCTTCCTGCTGAGCAGGGAGCCTGATAAGAGACTCAATCCCAGGACCCTGGGATCATGACCTGAGCCGAAGGCAGACACTTAACTACTGAGCCACCCAGGTGCCCCTCTGACACAGATTTCTTAACCAGGGATGAGCAACAGAAATACACGGAGAAGTTTCAAAACACACATGTTTAAGCCCGAGTCCTACATCGGGCTCTAGTTGAAAAGAGCTGTTTTCCATTTATTTAATACGTGATTTGATAAACAAAATTCTAATTTACGTATGCACTTTCAGAGATACAGACCTGGCTCAGATATTTTGCCTGGGTAGAGTGAATGTATAGAGCTTTTGTGTGCAAATGAAGTTGAGTTGTTAAACAGCTTAAAATAGAATGTTATAACTATATGATGTTTTATGTAAGTCTCATGGAAACTACAAAGCAAAAATCGACAGTACATATACAAAAGAGAAAGGAATCAAAGCATACCACTACAGAAAATCATCAAATCACAAAGACAGCAAGAGAGGAAGAAAGGAGCAAAGGATCTATAAAACACCTAAGAAACAATTAACAAAATGTCAGTATTAAGCCCTTACCTATTAATAATTACTTCAAATGTAAATAGATTAACTTTTCCAATCAAAAGACACAAAATGGCTGAATAGATTAAAAAATAAGGCCCAACTGTATGCTGCCTACAACTATATGCTGCCTACAACTTTCTGGCTTTAAGGACATCGAATGAAAGCGAAGGGATGGAAAAAGCTATTCCGTGCAAATGGAAACCAAAAGAAAGCTGGGGCAACTATACTTTTATTGGGCAAGATAGACTTTAAGGCAAAAACTAACAAGGGACAAAGATGGTCATTATATAATGATAAGGGGATTAATTCATCATGAGGATCTAACAATTGTAAATATTTATGCACAGAACACCTAAATATATAAAGCAAAACAGAATTTATAGATCAAAAAGAAAGTAAAAATGAAAATTATACATAAAACTATTTATTTTATTTTATTTTTATTTTATTTTTTTAAAAGATTTTATTTGTTGGAGACAGAGAGAGCACAAGCAGAGGGCGGGCAGAGGCAGAGGGAGAAGCAGGATCCCCGCTGAACAAAGAGCCCGATGTGGGACTCGGGGATCATGACCTGAGCAGAAGGCAGATGCTTAACTGACTGAGCCATCCAGGCATCCCCGCAGCTAGATTTAAGATAGTTTCTTAGACTTACATATTCCTATAATAAGAGAAAATAGTTGTAACTCAAGAAGTAATAAGCTACATTAAAAAGAATAAAATACCTAGGAATAAATTTAACCAAGGAGGTGAAAGAACTGTGCACTGAAAACTATAAGACATTGATGAAAGAAATGGAAGAAGACACATATAAATGGAAAGATAGTCTGTGCTCATGGATTGGAAGAATCTATATTATTAGAATGTCCTTACTACCCAAAGTAATCTCCAGATTCAATGCAACCTCTACCAAAATTCCAATGGCATTTTTCACAGAAACAGAACAAATAATGCTAAAATTTGCACGGAGCCACAAAGACCCTGAATAACCAAAGCAATCTTGAGAAAGAAGAATGAAGCTGGAGGCATAACAATCCCTGACTTCAAACTATATTACAAAGCTGTGGTAATAAAAACAGTATAGTACTGGCATAAAAACAGACACACAGATGAATGGAACAGAATAGAGACCCTAGAAACAAACCCACATATATATGGTCAATTAATTCACAACAAAGGAGCCAAGAATATACAATGAGGAAAGAAGTCTCTTCAGTAAATCGTGTTGGGAAAACTGGACAGCCACATGCAAAAGAATGAAATTAGATTATTACCTTACACCACACACAAAAATGAACTCGAAATGGATTATAGACTTAAATGTAAGACTTGAAGCCATACAACTCCTACAAGAAAACATAGGCAGTAAACTCTTTGACATCAGTGTTGGTGATGATTTTTTGAACCTGACTCCAAAATCAAAGGCAACAAAAGCAAAAATAAAAAAGTGGGTAAACTAAAAAGTTTCTGCAAGCAAAGGAAAACATCAACAAAATGAAAAGGCAACCTATTCAATGGGAGAAAATATTTGCAAATCATGTATCCGATAAGAAATTAATATCTAAAATATATAAGAGCTCATACAACTCAACAGTAAAAAACCCCAAACAATTCAATTAAAAAACTGGCAGAGGATCTGAATAGATATTTTTCCAAAGAGAACATACAGATGGCCAACAGGTACATGAAAAGATGCTCAACATCACTAATTATCAGGGAAATACAAACCAAAACCACAATGAAATACCACCTCACACCTGTGAGAATGGCTATTATCAAAAAGACAAGAAATAATGAGTGTTGGTAAGGACGTGGAGAAAAAGGAACTCTTGTGCACTGTTGGTAGGAAAGTAAATTGGCATAGCCACTATGGAAAACAGTATGGAGGTTCTTCAAAAAATTCAAAAAGATCTACCATACAATTCAATAATTCCACTTCTGGGTGTTTAACCAAAGAAAATGAAAACGCTAATTCAAAAAGATATACATATAGATATATACAATGGAATACTATTCAGCCATAAAGGAGAATGAAATATTGTTATCTGCAACAACAAGGAAGGACACTAAGGGCATTTTGCTAAGTGAAATTAGTCAGAGAAACACAAATACATACAATCTCGTGCATGTGTGGAATTTAAAAACAAAAACAACAAAGCTCACAGATAAAAAGAACAGACTGGTGGTCGCCAGAGATGGTAGGTAGAGGGTGGGTAAAATGGGTAAAGGGGGTCAAAAGGTACAAACTTCCAGTTATAAAATAAATAAGTTATGGAGATATAAGGTACAGCATGGTGACTATAGTAAATAATACTCTATTGCATACTTGAAAGTTGCTAAGAGAGTAAATCTTAAAAGTACTCATCACAAGAAAAAAAATTTTTGTAACTATGTATGGTGGTAGATGCTAACTACTAGACTTACTGTGGTGATCATTTCACAATATATACAAATGACAAATCATTATGTCATATACCTGAAACTAATATAATGTTATATGTCAATTATACCTCAATTAAAAAAAATGATCCAACTATATGCTATTTATCACTTTAAATTCAAAGAAACAAATAAATGAAAAGTAAACAGATGGTAAAAGATAAATTATGCAAACAGCAACCACAAGAAAGCTGGAGTGACTGTGCTAGTATCAGACAAAATAGACTTTAAAGCAAAAAAAAAAAAATGTTACTAGAAATAAAGGACATTTCATAATGATAAAGGGGTCGATCTATCAGGAAGATATAACAATGATAAATATATATGCACCTAATAACAGAGCACCAAAATACATGAACCAACAACTGATATAACAGCAAAGAAGACAAAATTCCTCATGAAGCTTACCTTCCAAAGGGTAAGACACAAATAAACAAATAAATAGATAATATCAGTTAAACAGAAAAAGAAAAATCCTAAGACTGTTATTTTAAAGACAGTTGTCAAGTAAGGCCTCTCTGAGATCATGTTTGAGCAGACACCTGAACAAACTGAATGAGCCATGAAATATTTGGGAAAAGAATATTCTGAGGGGAGGGTGCCAGGTCCAGAACATCTTCAATGCACTGAGCTGGACAAAGAGAGAGAAGTCTGATGGGTCTGTACTGAAGTGAGGAGAGGGGATGAGGTCAGAGAGCAGAGAAGGCCAAGAAAAAGTTGGAAAAAGGGGGAGCACTGAGAAGAGAGGCAAGAGAGAAGAGGTTGTTACCTCAGTAAATCCTGTAGGCCACAAAGCTAACATTGCATTGCCACAGTAAAGATCTGGTTGGGTTTAGTGTTTGAGTTGCAGTTATTGCCAATTTAGGCTAATACTTGACTGAAGATTTTACACACAATATTTTTGGCCACCTCTGCTCCAAACAACAGAATGAATTTTCTTAAAGTGAGCTTAGTTTCTTTTGGTGATTCATGTTTGTACATAGATTCTGTGATCCCATTTCATACTGCATCATACAGGAACACTTTGTATAAATGAATTGCTTTTTGTTTTCATATTATTAGTAGTATCATGGTCCCATTGCATGCCTATTAACCTCATAAATGTGTCATTAGTCTTTGAAAAAAAATATGTAAATATGTATGTGTAACATGAGAATTTCTCTCCAAAGCGGGGCTTAAAGTATTTTGGAAAAGTTTGACAGAGTCTATCATGTGAATTCAGATTTACCTCAATGCCAAGAATTATGTTTAGATAGGAAAAAAGAAACTTGTTTTGATCTCAGATAGAAAAATAGATTGCTTTGGGTTTTATGTAGCTTTAGATTTTTAAAAAGATAGAATTTAATCTGTTTAGCTAAGATTAGGAAAAAAAATTTTTTTGGAAAATTTTTTTAAAAATTCTAAATATGATAGTAAGTCACTAAAGAGCCGAGGCAAAAGATGGCTAAGACTGACTCATGTTTTAAAACAATTACGCTACCTGCTTCATGAAGAATAAAGAGACTGCAGAGGGGTGAGGAGAAGCCAGGAGGCCAACTAGAAAATTACTGCAGTTGTTCAGGCAGAACAAATACAGAGAAAATACAGTGGGCGGGACTAGGGTGGGAGCAGCAGAGTTGAAAAGTGGTCACAGATTCTGAATGTATTTTAAATGTAGATGAATTAGATGAAATTTGGCCCAGGTTAACTGGGTAAATAGTGGTGTCATGTGCTCAGAACTGGGATATTGGGGAGGAAAATATCGGGGGAGGGGTGTCACAAGTTCAGATTGGATCTGTTACATTTAAGATGCCAACCAGATACTCACGTGGAGACATATTGAAGGTAGTTGAATATACAAGTCTGCATTAAGGGGAAAGGTAAGATTATTTCATTTAACCGTCTAAAAATCTAGTACGGTAAAGATTATTTTCTATATTTTATAGAAGAGACTAGAGCACAGATAAATTATATGAGTTGTCTAATGCCACCTAATGTATAGAAGCAAAGTCTGGAGCCAGGGTTTGAAACAATCTGACACCAAAGCCAAAATTCTTTCTACCGTATCTCTTCCTCCTCACCACACACGTACCTTATATCTTCAATTCAAAGTTTAATGATAAACAAGACCCCCTTTGATTTGTGCCTGGGTCTTAATTTATAAAAGTGACAACAAGGAGAGGTCAATGCCACCAAAAGGAAAGTTTAATGTTATTCACCATTTGGCCAGAAAGGAGAGAGGTATATCATGCCATGCCAGGCCAGGCCCCAGAAGGAGGTACCAGTGTCAGTCAGGAGGCACAAAAGAGCCAGGGGAAGGCAAAAGCCACAGCCTTTATTAGGGTTTCCGCAGGAAAGGCAGGGCTGAGTAAACAGTTTAGGACTGGCCAGTTAAAATAATTCCAGCAGGCTTTGGGGCATAGGGGCTGTGCCTAGTTGCCTGTGACCTGGCCCTGGGTTGATTTAGGGGGAGGGAGGAATTGGCTTGAGGTGCAAAAATTAGATGGAGGTAGGTGGCTGGGGGTTGGTCTGCATATGAAAGGTATGTTCACAGGTCAAAGTGAATTAGCTATCTCTAGGAAGGACAGTTTCTTCCTGTCCAGGTAGGCCCCCAATGTGTCAAAATATAATAAAATATGGAAAATAAAAAATGATTAATATACTTTTCCAATCCAAATTTCAAATCCCTTCATTGCAAGTTTCCTGACTCCAGATCTCTTAGATAAGAATATCATAAGAAGCCCAACTACCTCAAATTCTTCTGTAGAAACAGTGGTACTTAAACATATACTCACACAAATGTAGGGTCGTTTAAAGCTTAACAGAAGACCAAAACAATCAGACAAACTGAATTCTGTAAAGTTGTGCATCAATAATTATCTATTACTTCTAGAATTCGGACAAAGGGAAAAGATACACAAATCAGACAGAAACATCAGAGCTTCAGCTCAAAAAACACCCAGTCCAGGGAATTTTGTGTAAGTAAAATACATTAGGAAAAAAGCAAGAAGATAATGTGCTTTGATTTTTAAAGAGTGGCTAGCCAACCAGACTGCGCCCCAGCTAGTTTGCCTAAAATAATGATCAACAACTTGTCTCACACCAACCCAGAAAATCTCACCTTTACAACCTGATCTGAGATCTGCTCTCAAAATGTTGAAGGAAGGCTTGCTGGCTGTATCCAATACAATTCAGCCCAGATGTTTTCAAGGGAATGGGAATTAGCTTGTATAATCTACATGTATTAAATTTCAGCATTCTATTCCATTTAGCCTGAGAAGATTCCAACTATTTTTCTTCACCGTGGACGCAGGGACCTAAGTTTGGCTCAAAGAGGATCCTTTGTTTCAAACGCAGAACAGGCCCCCAGGAACAGAATCACCAAACAGGACACTGAAAACTGATCACACACCACTCCCTTCCCAGGCAAACCTCTGACTGACCCCATATAACCAGCTCCACGCAGATACCTACACCTGGTACCTTTCTTCCAGCATACACTCAGTTCGAGACGGTGACAAGAGACAGGAAAGGAAACCCGAGCCTCTCCAATGTAATCCTTTACCCCTCTCCGAGCTGAATTCCGCTCCCTCGCCTCCAGCCTGGGCGCGGACAACCCGGGATCCTGCTGGTCCAGACTCCCAGGCCCGAGCCAGCCTGCCTGGATCCCACCCGGCCGGATGCTCCTCAGACCCTGACCACCCCCCGAGAGGAAGGTGGTAGCAGGGTCCGCACACTGACAACCAGGGCGGCGCGCAAACCACGCACACAGGCACACATCCCTTGTCCGCGGAACGGGAGGCCGTGGCGGGTTCGAAGCGCTGCTTCCCGGGGCGGCTGTCAGGAGGGAGGGCTTAGGCTGAGGGGTGCCGCCAGGGCTTCGCCACCCAGCGCGATCTCACCTAGAGCGGCTCCGCCGCGGCCCTGCTGCAGCAGCACAACTCCTGCCTTCCGATTGGCTCAGCCTCTGTCCCTCGCATATTCGCTTCCGGGTGAGAGGTGACTCGTCGCCCCGGCAACCGAGTCGCTCTCTGCGCGGAGTTAGCGTTTCTTTCCCTCAATGCCATAGAGCTGGCGGCCCAGGAGGAACTGCAGAGTCAAGAAAATATCTGCAACACACCTCTGTCGAGTGAGTGCCCCTCCTCCCAATGCCCCGAGCCGGGAATTCACCTCTAAGTAGAACTCGCATTAAGCCAGAGCGTGGACACTGGTAGCTCCTGTGTGGCTGTGACTTATTTCCTGATCGTCTACACTGGGGATGGCGTGGGGACACGGAGACCCCCCCACCCCGTCCTGGGAATCAGAACACCTGGATTCCAGCTCTGTTTCGGCCGTAGACTCACTGTTGTGACATCTTAGGCAAATGCCATCCTCTCCAGATTTTTCCTCTACGGTGCTAAATGGTTTCCATCTCTTACATTCCCTCTCGCTCTAACATTACAAAGTTTCCAGTGTGGAACCATTTAAGGGCATTTGAAAATAGTTTGGTTTTTCTGTATGATCAGCTTAAGTACCCTGCTTAATAAGCATTTAAAGCCTGGGGCGCCTGGGTGGCTGAGTCGTTAAGCGTGTGCCTTCAGCTCAGGTCATGATCCCAGGGTCCTGGGATCAAGCCCCACATCGGGCTCCCTGCTCCTCGGGAAGCCTGCTTCTCCCTCTCCCCCTCCCCCTGCTTGTGTTCCCTCTCTTGCTGTGTCTCTCTCTGTCAAATAAATAAATACAATCTTTAAAAAAAAAGCATTCAAAGATTGCTTCCCAAGTGCCATTTATTCACTAGACATTCAGTTCCTACCTACAAGTACTAAGCACCTACCACTAAGTACTACTATGCTGGACACTAGAGTGAGAAAAAAAGATTTGACTAATCCCTGATCCTTGACCTAGACGAGGTGGGTATTGTGACTGGGGATTCCAGAACAAACGTGTTATTTTAACAGGGTTCTAAGTACTACAGTAGGGATCGGCCCAGGGTGCTGTGGAGACTCCTAGATGAGTCTGGGGGTAAGGGTGATATGAAAGGGCTGGCTCAAGTGATACTTGTCTTTTTCTTTGTGCCTTTTCTGGGAAAAAATTGCAACTTTGTATTCCAGTTCACCAATTTACTTTTCAGTTGTATCCATTATGCTATTCAGTCATTACCCCAATTATGTTATTCATTTCCTAGATTGCTCATTGGTTCTTTTTCATAACCACCTATTTCTGTCTCAAGGATACTATACTCTCCCTTTCTCTCTGAAGATGTTACAGTATTTTAAAGTCTTCTACCTACTGTGTTATGTTTCCTCAAAGGGGATGAGCCTCTGGTCTTTCTCGATTGGCACTTAATTTTTAAGTAAAAATGTCAGTTCTCTTGCCCCACCCATAGAGATTTTGTCAGTAGTTTAGGAACTTGCAGGCATCCCAAATAATTCCGAGGCACGAGCCACACTTTGAGTAACTTTCTGGTAGACTCTTTAGTCCCAGAAGTTAGAATTTACTTATCTTTTCTATATATGTTTTCTTTGGTATTGGAAAAAAATAATCTTTTTAAAAGATTTTATTTATTTATTTGACAGAGAGAGAGAGACAGTGAGAGAGGGAACACAAGCAGGGCGAGTGGGAGAGGGAGAAGCAGGCTTCCTGCCTAGCAGAGAGCCCGATGCAGGCTTGATTCCAGGACCCTGGGACCATGACCTGAGCCGAAGGCAGACACAACGACTGAACCACCCAGGCGCCCCTGAAAAAAATAATTTCTAATGATTTGGTCCACTAAATGTCCCAGGGCTTTGAGGCATAGATTCCCCTCAGTGCTTTCTTTTGACCTGCTCTCCATTCCAATCTCATTCTGTTTAGACAACCTTGCCCCTACCTCTCCCCACTATCATTTACTATCTTTATTTTCTATTCCCTCCTTCTGCCAATTCCTCACTTCACTTTACCTCTGTGAGGGCATCAATAGGTCATATAGGCTACTCAAGAGAAATAAAAACATATATCCACACAAAAACTTATACATGAATGTCCATAGCAACATTCTTCATAACAGCCCAAATTGGAAACAACCCAGCTGTCCACCAATTGATGAATGGATAAACAAACTGTTATTTCTGTACAGTGGACTATTATTTGGTGATAAAAAGGGATGAAGTACTGCTACATGCTACAATATGGATGAACCTTAAGAACATTATGCTAAATAAAAGAAGCCAAGCATAAAGGACCACATACTGTGTGACTCCATTTATAGGAAATGGCCAGAATAGGCAAATCTATAGAGACAGAAAGTAGATTAGTGATTGCTAGGGGCTAGGGCTGGGCCTGGGGTGAGGTGGGGCTGGGCATAGAGAAGAGGTGGGAGTCGAAATTAGGGGAACGAAGACTAACTGCTAACATTCTAAAATTAGATTGTGGTGATAGTTGCATACCTCTTGATATGCTAAAAAAAAACATTGAATTGTATACTTTTAAAGGGTAAGTTTTGTGGTATGTGAATTATATATTTATAAAACTATTATAATAAATAAATAAAAATAGATCATCTAGACAAAGTTACTCATTTCCCCAGGACCCTACACTAGACAACGGAAATGCCAAGTAATCATGCTTGTAATCATATGAAGTGAGTCAGTTTGGGTAGCTCTTAAAGCACATACAATTATTTAAGTTTATGTGACTTTTCTTAAATCTTTTATAACAGCTGCTGAAGTGTGTAAGATAAACTTTATATTTCCAAATGGAGACAAGTATGGTAAGCAAACATTTCAATTACTTTTTCTATCTAGACTAAAATTAAATAGCTTAAGGGGTGGTTGAGGTGGAAAGAGCCGAGATGCCCTTCAACAGATGAATGGATAAAGAAGATGTGGTCCATATATACAATGGAATATCACTCAGCCATCAGAAAGGGTGAATACCCAACTTTTACATCAACATGGATGGGACTGGAGGAGATTATGCTAAGTGAAACAAGTCCAGCGGAGAAAGTCAATTATCATATGGTTTCACTTAATTTGTGGAACATAAGGAATAGTATGGAGGACATTAGGAGAAGGAAGGGAAAGATGAAGGGGGGGGAAATCGGAGGGAGAGGTGAACCATGAGAGACTATGGACTCTGAGAAACTAACTGAGGGTTTTAGAGGGGAGGGGGGCAGGGAATGGGTTAGCCTGGTGATGGGTATTAAGGAGGGCACGTACTGCATGGAGCACTGGGTGTTATACGAAAACAATGGATCATGGATCACCACATCAAAAACTAATGATGTACTGTATGGTGACTAACATAACATAATAAAATAAAATTAAAAAAATAAAATGCCATTGTAAAATTTTAAAAAATGTAAAAAAAGAAAAAATAGCTTAAGAGTAAAAAAAATGAGGCACACCTGGGTGGCTCAGTCGTTAAGTGTCTGCCTTTGGCTCAGGTCATGGTCCCAGGGTCCTGGGATCGAGCCCCGCATCGGGCTCCCTGCTTGGCGGGAAGCCTGCTTCTCCCTCTCCCACTCCCCCTGCTTGTGTTCCTTCTCTCGCTGTGTCTCTCTGTCAAATAAATAAAATCTTTAAAAAAAAGTAAAAAAATGAGACTGTAAATTTTGTAAAATAACTATTGGGATATTAACTCCATTAAATAAAATGACATAGAAATACTAATAGACAGACAGATTTAAAATTTTTTTTTTAAAGATTTTATTTATTTGACAGAGACACAGAGAGGGAACACAAGCAGGGGGAGTGGGAGAGGGAGAAGCAGGCTTCCCAAGGAGCAGGGAGCCCGATGTGGGGCTTGATCCCAGGACCCTGGGATCATGACCTAAGCCTAAGACAGATGCTTAACAACTGAGCCACCCAGGCGCCCCGACAGATTTTAAATTTAAATTCTAATGTTAAGTCTAGACAGTATGCCTTGGAAACCTATGTATGGGATCTGTCAGTCTTCCTGGCCAGTGTGTTTTAATGGTTACATGACCTTCTAAGGGGCGCCTGTCTGGCTCAGTTAGAAGAGCATACAACTCTTGATCTCGGGGTCGTTGAGTTCGAGCCCCATGATGGATGTAGAGGTTACTTAAATAAATAAATAAACTTAAAAACCAAAACAAGACTCCTAAGTCCATGGAGCTCCTTTATCTCTGCCTCATTGGTTTCAATGCTAGGGAGCCAAAGAGACCCATAGGGGTACAGTTATGATTAGTCCTGAACATACTTTATTACCTAGTCTAACAAGGTTCCCATTCATAATGGATTACAATATGTTTCTCTCTTGTTTAGATGGTGACTGTACAAGAACATCTTCTGGAATCTTTGAGAGAAATGGAATAGGTATTCATACCACTCCTAATGGGATTGTCTACACAGGAAGCTGGAAAGATGACAAGGTATTGTTGTAATATTGACAGTGGATAAGTAAGCCTATTGCTTAAATGATTCCTGGCATTTGACCATTAATGAAAAACACATGTGAGTAGACTATATGATAAACTGATATGAACATAGGAGTGATATTAAAGTCATACAGGTTTGTCATCTTTTTTTTTTAAGTTTTATTTGTTTAAGTAATCTCTACACCCAACATGGGGCTCAAACTCACCCCCCCCCAAGATCAAGAATCACATGCTCCTCTGACCAAGCCAGCCAGGCCCCCTGTCATCTTTATTACCATCTTTCTCATCTCCTATTCACTGAGTAAAGCTAAATGCATTACATAATTTACTCATCTAATCCTCACAGTACCTCATGAGGTAGGTACCATTAATGCTCCTATTTTACAAATGAAGGAAATCAGGCTCAGGTTTCTTGCCCAATGAGTGATGAAACCAGATGTGGATTCAGGTGTGCTTGAATACAAATTTTTATTCCTAACAACTTCTTTGCACTGTTTCCTGGGCTAACTAAATTGGTTGTCCTTTAAGATTTTTGATATATTCAAGATGTCTTAAGGATCCTATTATCATCATCATGGACCCCCTAGATGTTCAAATGCCCCAGATTAGGAACATTTGACTTGGTGGGCTTCAGAGAGAGATGCATTTGAAGGACAATGATCAATGGTAAATGTTGTCTTATTTTTGTGGAAATAAAGTGTGATACAATGATAGATTAAATAATAACTAAGTGGATGATAGACATATATATATAGAAACTGAATGTTAATTACTGAGGTCATTTCCTTTGTTACAAACAGATGAATGGTTTTGGAAGGCTTGAGCATTTTTCAGGAGCAGTGTATGAAGGACACTTTAAGGACAATATGTTTCATGGATTGGGGACTTATACATTCCCAAATGGGGCAAAGTATACTGGAAACTTCAATGAAAATAGGTAGGCTTAAAATAAAAAGTCATTGTAGTTCTAAAAGGTTCTTTTCAGGCATTTTTGCTTAAATATTATATTTAGTTAATGCTAAATATTCTTTTGTAATACATTTCATTAAAATATATTTATAGTATATTTATTAAGAATTGTTGGATTAAGGGCACCTGGGTGGCTCAGTTGGTTAAGCGTCAGATTCTTGATTTCAGCTCAGGTCATGATCTCAGGGTCGTGAGTTCCAGCCCTGCACTGAGCTCTGAGCTGGGCGTGGAGGTTGCTTAAGATTCTTTCTCTCCCTCTGCGCCTCCCACCACCTCCCTTCCTCCCTGTTAAAAAAAAAAATTGTTGGGTTATTTTCGGGGTGAAATGTTATAAACAGAGGCTAAGACCATCATGAGCCTCCAAAAGAAAATATTCTTGTTGATAACCTATTAGACTTTTCATTTATTTCCTCTTATCTCTCCTATTGCTATAGAACTTTTTGTCATCAGCTTGGAAATGGAAAGCTTGTCACAATTACTGAGAAAATTTAGGCCAAAAATTCTATATATCAGGATGTAAGAAGTATATCCTGATAAGCTTTGTTTTTTCTTAATTTTAGAGAGGGAGGGAGGGGCAGAGGGAGAGGAAGAGGGAGAATCTTAAGCAGGTTCCACACCCAGCATGGAGCCCGAAGCCAGGCTCAATCTCACATCCTTGAAGCCATGACCTGAGCCGAAATCAAGAGTTGGATGCTTAAACAACTGAGCCACCCAGGCACCCCTATCCTGATAAATTTTTTTAAAAAGCAGCCTTGAGGGATAATTTCAAAATTGTTTATTGGATTTTGACCTGATATATGTTTGTATTTTTACTAAGCTAATTTTTAAAGTGTAAGCAAAATTAGTTTTCAAATTGTAGAAATGTACTCACTGTGGTCCTTTCTGAGCTTATGCTTGAAGGAAAAAGAAACGTGAAATGAAATAAAAGCACACTTTTACAAGCTTAATCTTCACACTGAATACCATGCCATATAATCCAGAGGTTCATGTTCATTTACAAATATCCCTTTATTTCCAGAATTGAAGATACAACCTAATTGTTATGAAGTGGTTGATATAAATACATTTTGAGGAGAGGAGAAAAGTGTTCACCTTTTTTGACTCCCAAGTCTGTGCTGATAACGCAAACTTTTTCCACTGATGTTAATGAAAGGAAAAAATGTAACCCACGGCATAAGTCTGTTTGTTTATGTGAAGTACATTTTCACTACTCCCGAGAGTCCAAGAAAATCCCGCATAGAGCATAGCACCTCACACAGAGTTGATGGTCAATAAATATTTGTTGAATAAATGAATGAACTAATATGAACTTTTCATTTTTTAACTGATTGTTTTGGTTTTGTGTAAACTGAGTGTAAGTGATCCTAAAATCTTGGACACCAGAATTTGTATGATAACAATGTTTGTTTGGAATAGTAATGGTTTTGGTAGGATATGAAAGCAGGTTGCTGAATTCTATTTTACTTTATTTCATTTTATTTATTTTTAGGATGCTGAATTTTAAATCAAAGTTTGAAAGTGTAAAGATATAATTCTTCAGGCATAGAGTATAATATGCTAGACAATCTTATACCTGGACTGTAAATTCTTGGTCTTGGTTACTGAACATATTTATTTTTCACTATTGCAGGGTGGAAGGTGAAGGACAATATACTGATACTCAAGGACTAGAATGGTGTGGTAACTTTCATTTTACTGCTGCTCCGGGCCTGAGACTAAAGCTCCACATGTAGTATATTCTGCATTAAAGTTTTAATGTGGTAACTGAAACTTTTAGGTATAAGGAAAACTTAGTCATCTGAAATATCTTCATATACTACCTCTATATCATAATTTTGCCAATAAAACCATCTCTCAACGTCTTTTTGAACTTTATATTCATTATCTTATAATTAGTTTAAAATAAATGATGTGGGATGCCTGGGTGGCTCAGTTGGTTGAGTGTCCAACTCTTGATTTTGGCTTAGGTCATGATCTCAGGGTCATCAGATCGAGCCCGGCATTGGGCTCCGCTCTGTGTGTGGAGCCTGCTTAAGATTCTCTCTCCCTCTCCCTCTGCCTCTCTCCTTGCTCTCATGCACATACTTTCTCTCTCTCTCTCAAATAAATCTTTTTAAAAAATTAAAATAAATTATGTGATTCATTTTAATAAACACAGCAGAACTATCTAAATCTTGGCAAAGTCAATTTCCAATCCTGTGCCTGAGTTTTATCATCTTTAAAAAGCATATCTGTGTGTTAAAGGGAACTATCAAGGAAATGAAAAGAATCCACAGAATGGGAGAAAATATTTACCAATCATATATCTGATACAGATTTAGATTCCAGAGTATATAAAGAACTCATATGTAAATACATATAAATAAAAATACAACCCAAGGGGCACCTGGGTGGCTCAGTCGGTTAAGCGTCTGCCTTTGGCTCAGGTCATGATCCCAGGGTCCTGGGATCAAGCCCCGCATTGGGCTCCCTGCTGAGCAGCTTCTCCCTCTCCCACTCTCCCTGCTTGTGTTCCCTCTCTCACTGTGTCTCTCTCTGTCAAATAAATAAATAAAATCTTAAAAAAATAAAAATAAAAATACAACCCAATTAAAAAATGGACAAATGATTTGAATAGACATCTCTTCAAAGAAGATATGCAAATGTCTAATAAAGAAATGAAATCATTACTCTTTAGGAAAATGCAAATTAAACCCACAATAAGATAGCACTTCACAATCACTCAGAGGCTATATTAAAAAAGACAGACAATAACAAAGATTGGCAATGATAGGGAGAAATTGGAAACTGCCAACATTTCTCGTGGAAATATAAAATGGTAGAACTGCTATGGAACAGTTTTTTCAAAAAGTTAGACATACAGTTACTGTATGAACCAGCAATTCCTAACTATGTCCCCCAAATAAATCGACCTGTATGGGAATTATTCATAACAGCTCAATATTGGAAACAACCCAAATGTCTATCAACTGATGAATGAATAAACAAAATGTGGTATATCCATATAAAGGAGTATTTTCAGCCATAAAAAGGAATAAAATACTGACACATGCTACAACATGAATGAACCTTGAAAACATTATACTAAGTGAAGGGAGCTGGTCACAAAAGGCCACATATTGTACGTGAAATGTCCAGAATAGGCAAATCCATAGAGATAGGGAGTAGTTGCTATGGGAAGGAGGAACTGGGAGGCATGGGGTTTCTTTTTGGGGTGATGGAAATATTCTAGAATTAGTGGTGATGGTCGCACAACCTCGTGAATACTAGAAACCATTGAATTTTTCACAATAAAAGGGCAATTTTTATGTGTGGTATGTGAATTATATTTCATTTTTTTAAAAAAGTAGATCTATGTGTCCTCACCTATTCTATGCCAAGGAAGCTTTTTTACCTTTTAGATAATACAGTTTAAAATTACCAGAAGGGCGCCTGGGTGGCTCAGTCATTAAGCGTCTGCCTTCGGCTCAGGTCATGATCCCAGGGTCTTGGGATCGAGTCCCACACATCGGGAAGCCTGCTTCTCCCTCTCCCACTCCCCCTGCTTGTGTTCCTGCTCTCACTGTCTCTCTCTGCCAAATAAATAAAATCTTTAATAAATAAATAAATATAAAAATTACCAGAGGAGTGGGCGCCTGGGTGGCTCAGTTGGTTGGGCAACTGTCTGCGGCTCAGATCATGATCCTGGAGTCCCGGGATCAAGTTCCGCATCGGGCTCCCTGCTTAGCAGGGAGTCTGCTTCTCCCTCTGACCCTCCCCCATCTCCTGCTCTCTCTCTCTCATTCTCTCTCTCAAATAAATAAATAAAATCTTAAAAAAAAATTACCAGAAGAGTACATGACAGCTACATATTAAAAATTACAATAAAGACCTGAGTGTTTGCTGGAACTATTTTTCCGAAAATGACCAAAAAGTGCTATAAACAGTAACTTTAATATCATATTTCTTCATTCAAAATCTTGTGGAAATTTATACTTCTCAAATTAGCAAGTGTACTATACTTGCTAAATTTTAAAAAATTTGTTGTACTACTATAAATCTGGGTTGAAATGTCTTTTAAAGTAGAACCAAAAATGGTATTTTTGTTAGCTTCCCATAATCATAGATTATGTATTTAATTTCAAAAGACCCTATTTTTAACTGTCCAAAGATACATTTTTAAAATTAGACACTTTTGGATTTGTTGGTTAGCACTAATTGGTATGTTTTAAGATTAAATATTATTGTACTAGAATTTATACAAATTAAGATAAATTGAGAGGATGTTTTTAGGGACCAGGACATATAATGCAATTTTAAAACTTCTGGAAAATATAGAAAAATATTTGTTTTACTGCAAACTAAATTTTTCCCAATATTTTTCTTCAAAATATCTAAGGTAACAAGATACTTTCCTTTCAAAATCTTTAGCTTTTTATTGATATATAAATAACTTTTTAATGCTAAAGTTTCCAGTTTTCTATGATAACAAAGTCATTCCTTTTAAATAGTTTTCTTTCTCTTACTCCTTGAAAGTAAATCCAGTTCAGTTGATTAGTTGATGCTAGAATTTGACCTGAAGCTTATATAATTAGAAGACACACTAGTTTTCCTCATTTAAAAGCCTAGTTAGCATATGACAGTCTCGTTTCCGGGGAAGTCAAACCTCTCCTGCTTTTTTTTTTTTTATAACCTTTAAATTAATTTAGAATCCAGATAAGCCTTGATCTGAGGATGATATAACCTCAGCAAGCAACATGGGGTAAGTGTGTGCTTTTATGTGCTTTGAAAGGCATTGACAGGGGAAATATTTTCATAAAAGAAGAAATCCCATATATCCTTACTAATTTAGATTCAAACCATGCTGACATTTATTTAAGGTAGCCATTTAAAGAAATAGCTATTTAAAAGTTATAACAATTTGTACAATATTTATCTTCTTGCTTAATTTTTTAATTTTATCATAATCTGCCTTTGCTTAATTTTTTAATTTTATCATAATCTGCCTTAATGAAATGTTTGGAGACTGAAGAGTGTTGGATATTTACATATTAATTTGAAGTGGAATTACATTTTGAGAACAATCTTAAAGAAAAGATGACAAGTTTCTTGATTTACAAGGCAGATAAATCCAACATGTATATGCCTCTTTGGGATTAAGAATAAAGAATAAAAATTAGGAATGCCTTTTGTAACACAGAAAAGGGACAGAGGATTCTATCAGAGTTCACTCTGCTATGTATAGAATAATGTGTGCTGATTAATTACACAGGGACATTAGTGAAACTTAATTCTAAACTCTTTGTGGGGTTTTGGAGCATGATGAGAAGAATCGGGTTTCACCTGAAAGCTTTCTATCCTTTACTTAAGCAAGAATAGCATTCCATTATAATTAGTATTGGAATTATATGGGTTTTTATATGTTGAAACTAGTATTCTGAAAATATAGAAATATGTCTTTTTATTACCCTTTGTCTTTTTAAAAATCTCCTTTCAATACAAAATTGTATTACTGTAAATGGTATAGCCATTTCATTGAAAGTATGTCTGAAGGATTTAACACAAATGGTCAGAAATTTATCCTAGAAAAATAAATTTTTGACACATTTATTCTAAACAGTTTCCTTGAATTTAATTAACATCTACATTTTTATTAATACCATGGGCTCTGAAAATGCCATCTAAACCAGTTTGAAACCTCAGAGGCTTTGAAAGGAAGATGATCATACTATTGTTAACTTTTAATACAAATACAACATAAAAGTCAACAGATAAATACCTTGTGCAAATTTCATATACATTTGATTTGATTTGGGACAGAACTGATGAGACTCCTGGTTCCTCTTTATTCCCCTTCTTCCTTTTCTCTCTTCTCTGTATATAAGAGTGAATATCAATATAGCAGTAAACTAGTAAGCTCCAAGCAATGGGCACACAAAAAGTCTTCCTTCCTCTCTGAAAAAAGAATTGTAAAATCAAACAATGTCAGGCGATTTACAGATGGTCTAAATTTTAATCTATGGATCCCAGATTAAGAACCTTCTGATTTTGAGTTTAGGGACTGGAGTATGAGTTGCTCAATATTTTTCTCAGCTTTTGGATTTTTTATAAAATGTAAGAATATTTAATAATTCCTGCTAATCTTCTCTCAGGGACAACGTTGAAAGTACTGATTCTCCCACTGACCATCTCCCAACACACACACACACACACACACACACCATGAAAATGAAGCACAGTTTGATCAATATCCATAGTTTGACAATCACATTACTGCTGTTTGTCCCCAGTGACTTGATTAATCACCTGTGCTTTCAAGAGATCAGAAATCACCTTGGGAACCATGTAAGAAAAAATCCTCATTATTTTATTTGTAAGGTGCTTTCAGTGCCTCTTATAAATAAGATGAACTAAACCATAAATTGCTAAGTTTTAGCCAAGGATATTCTTCCGATTATTTTGTTATCTGCTCCTGCCCTTATTGAGAAAAGAGAGTTTAGTAGGTATTAACACCCATTTAAGTTGTCCTAAAATAGAAAAATAAAAAGAGAAAGTGGCAGCTGATCAGATGCTCAAATTTTTTCATTTGAGGAAGGGTCTAGAATTTATCCCCTGGGAATGAGGAAGTAGCTGTTTAGGACTTTTTTTGGACAACGGTTATTTAACTCAAAGCTATTTGAAAATACATTGCCCTCATACGGGTCCGTGCCAGCTCTAACCATTTTCCTCAGGCTATGTGGGCATGATTTCAGCAAGCAACGAAGAGGCAAATAATAGAAAATTCTTATGCTCTCTAAAAAGCTTCCTCCTTCTCTTAAATTTTCACTGGACTCCTTATGGAGTGTGAGGGTGGGTGGGGTGGGTAGAGATGGCGCATAATGGTGGTAAAGGGTGATTGGGGAGAAGTGCAAGAACCTTACTGTATAAGGTACCCTGACACCTGCTATTTATTGTCATACCTGGGCGGAGGATGAACAATGGGAAAGAAGGGATGGTTATATTTCTTTGCTAAGATACTTTTTTTTTTTTAAGATTTATTTATTTTAGGGGGAGAGAGAGAGCGAGAGAGCCAGCATGAGCGGGAGGGGCAGAGGGAGAGGGAGAGAGAAACTCAAGCAGACTCCTCACTGAACGCAGAGCCCCACACAGGGCTGGATCTCATGACCCTGAGATCATGACCTGAGCTGAAACAGAGTCAGCTGCTTAACCGGCAGTGCCCCCCAGGTGCCCTACTAAGATACTTTTCAATACTCTTTCCCCGTCTACCAGTTCTTCCGTGCGCTCCCAGTAGACATCTGAGGATAACAAAAGTTAAGGCTCTGCCAAAATTGTAGAACCAGTAAGTTCATTATTATAGCATATTCAACCTCCTTTTAGTTCCCCAGTTCATATAAGAGTATATTTTTTAAAAAAGATTTTATTTATTTGAGAGAGAGAGAGAGACAGTGAAAGAGAGTGCACAGGTGGGGAGGAGAGAGAAGCAGGCTCACTGCTGAGAGGGAGAATTTGTTCTTAAGTAGAAGGGACACACAGGCTCAAAGGAGGGAAAACTTTCAAGAATTAAAAATGCTTCTAGGTTCTAGACATTTTCCTAGAGGACCAGCATATTAGTAAGTTTGGGTTCATCCATATATGATGGAAAAGCAAAAATAATAGTGGCTTAAACAAGCTAGAAATTTCTCTCCTATGTTAGAAAAAAAAAGCCTAGGGCCACCTGGCTGGCTCAGTCAGTAGAGCATGTGACTCTTGATCTCAGAATTGTGAGCTCAAGCCCCACACTGGGCATGGAGCCTGTTAAAAAAAAAAAAAAAAAAAAAAGGCCCCAGGTAGGCAGTCCAGAGCTGTTTGAGCAGGTCCTTGTGTGAAGGACCCTGGTTCCTTCTATCCTGCTCTTCTGCCATCCTTAGTGTATCCCTCTTGGTCCAAGAAGGTTACTCAGTCTCTACCTATCTCACTTGTGTTCCCCCAGTGGGAAGGAAGAATAGGAAGAAAAAGATGTGTTCTCTCTTTTGAGACTTCCCAGAGATTGCTCACATTATTTCTACCTCTACCTCAGCGGTAGAGTCTATTCTTGTGGTTACACCTAGCTGTGAAGGAGAAGGGGGAATGTGGTTTGTTGTTGTTGTTGTTGTTGTTTAAATATTTTATTTATTTATTTATTTGACAGAGAGAGACACAGCGAGAGAGGGAACACAAGCAGGGGGAGTGGGAGAGGGAGAAGCAGGCTCCCTGACGAGCAGGGAGCCCGAAGTGGGGCTCGATCCCAGGACCCTGGGGTCATGACCCGAGCCGAAGGCAGACGCCCAATGACTGAGCCACCCAGGCACCCCGGGAATGTGGTTTTTAAACTGGATTACCAAAGGAAAAGGGATGCTGGGTGGCAATGAGCAGTGTCTGACAGAGCCAGGATTGGGTGGGGCATTTCCCGTTAGATTCCTTTGGTACAAAGAGCAGAGTTATGCACAAAGAGGACCATTTTAAGAAAAATTTTCTGTAAAGTTAAGAGGAAAAAAAGAGCAAGCCAAGCTGGGAATAAACATAGATTCTCTTAGGATAAAGGAGGGGACCTTGACAAAATGACGAAGGCAACTAAGTAAACTGTTGGTGCCCCAACTGCCCATGTTCTAGCCTCTGGCCCCCCAGCTTCCATCTCCCTTAATCCTCACATCTGCATTGTTATTATTCTTATGCCAATTATGCAGATCAAGAAACTGATGCCCAAAAAGATTCCGTGACTTGGCCAAACTGCCCAAGAAGCTTCAGATAATGAAATAATGAAAAATAAATAAAACATATAGCTGGATTGAAACCTGCTATACTCCTCAAAAAACAAACAAAAACAAAATCCAAACCACCATACACTCATAGGGTATTTTCCAAATGGGTTTCTACTTAATTTTGACTGTAGATCACCTCGATTAGCCCCTACAAAAAAAAACCTATTATTAACCTATTTCATTTGTCACTTGAAGTAGGTGACTTTCATTTAATGTGGGATACTTAGGAAAATCTCTAGATTTGTGGCTTTCATTATTTTAGGGTCAGATGAACTGCTTTGAATGTTGGAGTACTCCAGCTAATTTTAAATACATAGGAATTTTTTATTAGTCCAGAACTGTTAGATATAAACACCTAAAGATATAAATACCAAGGTGAATGTGCCTACGCAACACCAAGTAACTTAAAAATGAAAAGACTAGGGGCGCCTGGGTGGCTCAGTCATTAAGCGTCTGCCTTCGGCTCAGGTTATGATCCTGGGATCGAGCCCCACATCGGGCTCCCTGCTCGGCAGAAAGCCTGCTTCTCCCTCTCCCACTCCCGCTACTTGTATTCCCTCTCTCTCTGTGTCTCTCTCTGTCAAATAAATAAATAAATCAAATCAAATCAAATCAAATCAAATAAAAAAACTGAAACAACTAAAAGAAACGAGATTTTTTTTACTTTATATATTGTTGAATGATTAGACATTTTTTAACAGCAATCTCTTGAATGTGATATAAAAAACTCATTAAAAAATTATTAAAACAAAGGATGGTATAAATAATCAATGGCATTTTTATTTCTTGTAGAACCTCTAGAAAAATCAGAAAGACTTCACAAAACATGATGTGATGTCTACTGGTGGAGACAGGCCACGAGGTGAGTGAATATTGCAAAGAACTTGTTTCTAGTCACTGCACAGATGAACTGAGAGCTTAGTTTAAACCAGTGTACTTAGTTTAAACCAATACTTGTACTTCATTTATAAATCTAAACATTTATAAATTGCTTAAGAATCTTGTAACTCTTCTATTTATTTATTTATATATATTTTAAAGATTTTATTTATTTGAGAGAGAGAGCGTGCGCAAGCACAGGAGTGGGGGGAGGGGCAGAGGGAAGAGGGAGAAGCAGGCTCCCCGCTGAGCCGGGAGCTCCATGCGGGGCTCGATCCCAGAACCCTGGGATCATGACCTGAGCCAAAGACAGATGCTTAACTGACTGAGACACCCAGGCACCCCAACTCTTCTATGTTTAAAAACAAACAAATATATCATGGGATTCTTTATTAGTTAGCACTCAAAGCTAATAGCCACCTTATAAACTAGGCATGTTACATCAGACTTTCACTGAATGTATGAATGCTTACAGTATTGAGATAATAACGAACTATATTTCACTAAGTTCTATTTTCGATTGCAAACAAAACAAAACAAAACCTTAAGGACAACAAAATTTGCATTCAACTAATATTTACTGAGTCCCTACTTCATGCGAGGCTTTGTGGCATGATAACTATGTGGGATAAGTAAGTATTATCCTCATTTTATAGATGAGGAAATGTAGGCTTATAAGGGGTAAGTAACATCCCCAGGGGCACAAAACTAAATAAGTAGCAGATCTGCAATTTGAAGCTAGATGTCTCCTGAACTTAAGAAGAAAGTTCTATGGTTTAAAACAGTATTGTTTAAGTCAATCAGAGAAAGACAAGTATCATATGATCTCGCTGATATGAGGAATTTGAGAAACAAGACAGAGGACCATAGGAGAAGGGAGGAAAAAATGAAACAAGATGAAACCAGAGAGGGAGACAAACCATAAGAGACTCTTAATCTCAGGAAACAAACTGAGGGTTGCTGGAGTGGTGGGGGGTGGGAGGGATGGGGGGCTGGGTGATGGACATTGGGGAGGGTATGTGCTATGGTGAGTGCTGTGAATTGTATAAGACTGTTGAATCACAGATCTGTACCTTTGAAACAAATAATACATTATATGTTAAAAAAAAAAAAGAAGATGGAAGGGAAAAATGAAGGGGGGAAATTGGAGGGGGAGAGGAACCAGGAGAGACTATGGACTCTAAGAAAACAAACTGAGGGTTTTAGAGGGGAGGGGGGTGGGGGGACGGGTTAGCCCGGTGATGGGTATTAAGGAGGGCACGTACTGCATGGAGCACTGGGTGTTATACACAAACAATGAATCATCAAACACTACATCAAAAACTAATGATGCAGTGTATGGTGACTAACATAACATAATAAAATTAAATTTAAAAAATAAATAAATAAAACAGGATTTTTAAGTTTCAAAACTAAAAAGCACACATTGTAAAACAAACAAACTTGATCAAGACTGAAGAGTATAGGGGCACCTGGGTGGCTCAGTCGGTTAAGCATCCGACTCTTGATTTTGGCTCGGGTCATGGGATCGAGCCCCACATTGGGCTCCATGCTCAGCAAGGATTGAGGATTCTCTCTTTCCCTCTCCTTCTGCCCCTACCCCTGCTCACATGCACTCTCTGTCTCTCTCAAATAAATAAATAAATCTTAAAAAAAAGATACAAGGGTATAAGTAAAGTTTGAAGCCCATCCCACCCCTATCCCATCCCTCTTTCCAAGAATGACCACTGTTAGTAGTAGTTTGGCATAAATGCTTCCATATCTTTCCTTTGACCAATGTACCTTTTACACTTCCTATTTACTTAAAAACATCCATGAAAAGAGGAGGTTGAATTTACTATATATCTACTAATATAAATATCTAGTCTAAATAATAACTGAAACGTTCATTCAGCCAACATTAGGCATCTAATTGTGGAGTTTCAAAGGAGTATAGAACTTACTTTCTGTTTCCTAGGGACTCATAGTCTAGTGCAGTGGTTCTTAATTTGGTTTTGAGAGGGTAAATATGGACTCTGTTGTGAGTCTGATGTGAGCTCTGAATCTTCTCCCCAGCAGAAAATGAACCTACATAAAATTTTGCCTATAATTCAGGGGATTCATGGACACCCTGAGAGTATGTGGACTCCTGTCTCTGGTAGAAGTAAGATTCTTAAATTAATAATTTAACATAAATACTATAATAGAAGTGTGGACAGGACACTATGGCAGCACAAAAAAGCAGGGGCCTTTAGCAAGACATGTCAAGAAAGACAGCGAAGAGTGCTACTTGCCCAGACTCCTGAAGGACACAAGGAGCTTGACAGCTAGCCCAGGGTAAGGGAAGGATGTCCACTGAGGAACAACTCTATAAAGCCCAGAGGCTAGAAAAGACAGGAAACCACAGGATTCTCTTTGTGACAGGAGCCCAGTGTATGTACGAGAGTGACCAAAGAGAAGTTTGGAGAGCTGGGGAGAGGCCAGACCAGAAAGGTAGAGGTCTGCTGTGTTAGGACATTTGAACTTTAGGAGTCACTGAAGGATTCTGATTACTATTCTGATTAAGACTATAATTAAGGCATGACTGAATAAATGATCATGGGAATAATAATTTAGATGATAGGATAAGATAGAAAAAGGAGATAAGACCACTTGATTTACACTTGTTGGAGGATCAGTGACGAAAACATATGCTATTAAAAAGATACATTGCAGGGGTGCCTGGGTGGCTCAGTCTTTAAGCATCCGCTTTCGGCTCAGGTATGATCCCAGGGTCCTGGGATCAAGCCCTGCACCGGGCTCCCTGCTCCACGAGAAGCCTGTTCTCCCTCTCCCACTCCCCCCTACTTGTGTTCCCTCTCTCACTGTGTCTCTCTCTGTCAAATAAATAAATAAAATCTTTTTTTTTTAAAAGATACATTGCTAAAAATTAGGTGGAATTCATTGGAAAGTCATTCCTTTTGCAAAGGAGATTGAGAGAATAAAGCTTGGAGACAGTGTGTGTAAGATAAAACTCAAAATTTGGGCAGCATATCTGCCCCCTCACTGCAGTGAGTCCCATGCACAATCAAACTAGTGTCAGTCACTCAGGACGTATCACTCACTCCTGGTCTGCACACCCCCATGCCTTCTGCTGTCCTCCAGTAACTCCTGATGGACAGCTCGTTTTCCCATAGACTCTTCTACCTGCAAAGAGTAGAAAATGAAAGACGACAAAATAGGTCAGTTTCTCAATAAATCTACATTGAGTATATATATTCCTTTTATAATTATTTTTGTAATTCAGGTTTCAAAGTAATGCAATTTCTTTTTGGGTCTACTTAACTTAATATACCTAGCAAAAAACCCAATTTTGGTCTCGCCTCCTACTACTTGGCAATGACTTCATAATTGAGGCAAGACTATAACATCTCAAGGATGTTTACTTGATAAATATTTATTATTCATTAGAATTTTACTTATCAGATGCTGTAGGACCTTTGAAGACTAAACTTATTCATATATTGAATATGCAGTTTTGTGTGTATGATGTATCAAAATTTTTTTCAGATACAAAGAAACATTTGGTCTTTGCCAAAGGGCAGTTGCTCAAAAAGATTTCTCAGTCCCTATGTTTAGACAGTGAATTTTTGTTAAAACAAAATTTATAATTTTAGGTGAAATAGCATTGATTTTTCCAGCTTGCCTTTTCTAGCTTATTAATTTAAAACAAAAGTGCATCTCCTTGCTATTACTATGAATGAATAAAGTTCTGTCATTTTCTTTTTTCCTCAGCTCACATATTTACCTTTATTTGGGGGGGAGAACATTAAGTTCTACTCTCTTAGAAATTTTCAATTATACAGTATTATTAACTATAGTCACTATGTTATACGTTAGACCCTCAGACCTTATTCATCTTATAACTGAGAGTTTGTACCCTTTTACCAAACTCTCCCTATTGTTGTTTGCCTTAGGGAAAAAAAAAAATCATTAACCATCCACATCCTCTGGAACTGAATTAAATTCAACTCAAACTTGTGTTAAGAGCTCATCATAAAAAGTTCTGAAACTAGCTCAGAAGAATGTGAACAAATAATATAAATGTATTTATCTTTTAAAAACTAAGCTAATTTTGCATGCCTCTCTATAAAATATTTCAGCATTTAAGAATATATAAAAGATTTTAAGTTATTATTAAGTAAAACTGCCATATAAGGAGATGATCTATATTTATCCTGAGGCTTAAAGTCTAGCACTCTGGTAAGAACCAGATGCACAGGCGCTATGGCTATGAATAAGAAATGGCCCCTCAGTTGGGGCTGACAGTTTTGCATGGGAATCAGACATGGAGACTATAGCCGGTCATTCCCAGCAGGGAGAGATACTAACAGTATGATATGACAATGCAGCAGAAGAGGGGTTGACTAAAGATGACTTGGAGGATGAGGGCTGGCTTCATTGAGAAGGAGGTGCTTGAAGAGAGCATTGAAGGATGAGAAATGCTTATTTAGGTGAGGAAAGATCTTTGAGGCATAGAGAATGGGAGAAACAAAGTATGGAGGCAAGTGTTTGATGAAATGCATGAACTGTGATCATCTACACATCTATATCATATATACTAACTACTATAAAGTTTTATTTGAAATACTATGAAATGAGAAATCAAGTAAGTTCAACTGGTTCCGGCGTTAGCTGTTACAATAGCAACATCATACCAGCTAACGGCTAGCCGGCCCAGGGACACGTGGGGAGCCTCACCCAGGCAACCAGGCTCTCCAAAGTTCCAGAGAAGACTGCCTGAGAGGATAGGGTGAGATTGTGATTTGCAGAGCCGATGACTTGGTGAGAAGGGGCTCCTGAGATATAAAATTAAGGGTCAAGAGACCCGAGGCTGCCTAAAAATCTGACACTCATTCAAATGGATTTGCTTTCAATATTGAACATTTGAATAAAGGACAAGCTGATCCCCTCAGGGAGGAAGAGTGAGAAAGGAGGTCCCTCAAGGGCAATACTTGGCCTCGCAATACTTGGCCTTGCATCCCGGATCAAGGCAGTTCGGTGCCAGCCTCACTACAGCACTCCGCAAAACAAACATTTTGTAAGGAAACCGGACTCACCTTTCTTAGAAGGCTTTTTGGTGACCATTTGTTGTTACTCAAGACTGCACCCACGTGGGCACCTGGCTGGCTCAGTCAGGAGAACATGGGACTCTTAACCTCAGGGTTGTGAGTTCAAGCCCCATGTTGAGCATGGAGCCTAATTCTAATTAAAAAATAAAAAAAAAAAAAAAAAAAAGACCGCACCTAGGACAGCCCATCACTCCCACCCCCAAACACCCCCACCCATCCACATACCCTCACCATGTTTATCGAAGCATTCCTTTCAATCACACAAGATACTTTCCTTGAGAGAAGTCCTGACAAATACAGTTTTCTCGCTCTCCCATTTCCAGGTTCTTGTAGTGCCTCTGATAGACGGTGTGTGCACAGCTCCGCCATCCAGCTCTAACCCCGTTTTCAGGCCTGAGAGTGTCAAGCAGGCTCCCCCAGCCCCACAGCTGGGCTGAGGCTGCAGCTGCAGATGCAAGCCCCAGATTCTGGCTCCCACAGTGGTAACCAGGGCCTCTGAGCAAGCCATTTTATTATTTCAGTTCGAACAGGAGCTTAGGACTTAGTCTAGGTCACTCAACCTCTCGGCCTCATTTTCTTTATTCGTGAAGCAACAGGGTTTGGCTGGCTGATCTCTATGTAATCCTTCCATTCTGATTTCTTTACCACTATCTGCTTAATCTTTAGTTTGTATTGCAAGTAATGCTGGTTTGGTTTGGCTTGGTCTCTCCAAACTATGATATTGGTTCATTCATTTATTCAACACCTATTTATTCAAACCTATCTTGTGCGAGATCTTGTGTTAGACCTCAGGGAATGCAGAGTGAATAAAAATGCCCATGCCCTCACGAAGTGGAGGTGGTGGGCCCAGATGGCCGGTGAACAAAGAAATAGATGGTATTGTCGTTTGCTGGTAAATGCTATGGAGAAGAAGAAAGCAGTGAAAGGCAGGTGGGCAGCTGAGGCTGGGTCCTGCTCTTACACATGCGGTCAGGGAAGGCCTTTCTAATAAGGTGACATCTAAGCAGCAACCAAAAACCTTGGAACTTTTTTTATCCTTGATGTATGATTATGGGATATTGTAAATTTGAGAAGACCTGGAAGTTGTCAAGAGATAGGAATGAAATAGGCTCCAGTGGAGGTGGATGGGAGTTTGGGTTTCAACCTAGCTTTGCCCTGTCCCAGCCTTCATGTCCCAAGATTTTCACAAATGAGCCTACCTCACTTCTGTGATTCTGAACATTCTAACATTTTAGTGGCTTTCCAAAAGTACTGCATCTTCTTACTTACTTCACTTTTGTCAATGGGAATTATGCCTATTAACAATAAATTCAAAAAGCTTTGACATCTGAATGTATAGGAATTTACCAAGCAGGGATTTGTTTGGCAGGTGAATTTTGCATCCCGATGTTGAGTAACTTTCTCTTCAGCTCCACAAACCACAGCCTAGAGGCAGGACACAACCTAAAGAATGTGTGGGAAGGAGGTAAAGACTCAATGACTAGACTGGAAATATTCCTTTCAAAGGGGTAGGTCTTTTTTTTTTTTCCTCCCCCTAGATTCAACTTGCATCCACTGGCTCATTCACTGCCTATCATGTGATTTGTTTTGGAGCAGGCCAGAGGCATGGGTCCCCAAGCAGATGGATGGCAGACATTGCAGGCTAATGGCAGGTCCTGTGGATGTTAAAAGAAAAGAAGTGGGCAAACCCCAGGTAGTGATGTTGCTGATGTGCATTCTAAAGTGGGCTAAGGATGAAAAGGATTCACTTTGCTTCTAAATCCAAAACATTAGAATCATATATATACATATATGTAAAACAAGGGCAGAGCCATTGCAGATCATCCTATTTTTTTAATTACCTTTTTTTTTTCTTTAGAGAGAAAGAGAGAGAGAGGGAGAGAGCTTGCCAGCAGGGGTGGGGGAGGGGTGGGGGGGAGAGAGAGAGAGAGAGAGAGAGAGAGAGAGAGAGAATCTCAAACAGGCTCCAAGCCAGACCCAGGGTCTGTCATGAGGCTCGACATGGGGCTAGATGTGGGACTTGATATGGGGCTCAATCCCACAACCCTGAGGATCATGACCTGAGCCAGTGTGATTTAAACAGCTTGAGCCTGAGGTGACCATGGAGAGTCAAGTGAAAATATTCATTAGAGAGAAACAGAACAACCAGGGATGCTCATTTAGCAGAAAAGAAAAGATCAGAAGAACAAATGGTTTTGTTTCCTTCCCTCAAAATCAAGACCTAAGTACTAAAAAACAGCTAAAATTGCATAGTGGAAGAATCAAGGATTAGGAAATTGTGAACGGCTTAGCATAATTCCAGTTTGGGGTATAGTGGGTTTTTTGGTTTTTTGTTTTGTTTTCATTTTTGTTTGTTTGTTTTTTAGATTGAACAAAAGAACAATTATGGGAGGCTGAGGGGACTGAGGGGGCTGGGGAAGGGAGGCCATTGGTTGCTAGAGTCCCATGTTGCTGAGTAATATTTGGAGACACCCTGCTAGATTTTAGTCTCAGCATTTTAGAGTTCCAAGGACTTTGAGAGCCTCCTTGAACTAGAGATGAGAAAATGGAAGCCCAGAGAGAGTACGTTGCTTCCTCTTGGCCCCGCAGAGTGAGAAGTCAGGGTCGGATCTCAGTCCAGTATTCCTCCCATTCCCAACCCCCACTCCTCCCCCAGACCCTGCCAGTCAGCAGGTGTACTGCCATCCTGATTTGGGGGGAACATTGTTACATCGGTCTGTAGTGGGATGCTTGGTAAAAAGGTTCAGATTGCAGCATTATCAAAAAGCAAAAAGGATGGTCTGTGAAAAGCACTAAGTGCACAGCACTAAGTGCAGGAAACAATGTGGCACAGCATGTATGCAACTCCCTGTTAGGTTGACTTGCCTTCGGTGAGGGAACCATTTTGAAATGGCCTCTGAACAAGATGAAACGGGTATAATCCACACAAGGAATGATTTCCTTATAGCATGTTTAAGCAGCCCTAGAATAGATTTCAAGTCAGATTGTTCAGTGTGTTTCCATATCTATTTTTAAAGGTTGTGAAGATCAGGATTGCTATCCAACAATCTGGGATGGGAGAAGCATGTAATTCAGTTTGGAAGCAGGAGGATGAAGAACTTCTTTGTTTCATTTACTTATTCTTGCCCCAACTTGTTCCCAAAAGGAAATTGAAACAGTGCAACAAGAGATTTAGGAATCAGGATATGTAGCTTCTTAGCAAAACCAGTCCCAATGTGTTCTGGTCTCTTTGTGAAATATTTCTACACCTTTCACTTTGTGCCAAATTTACCAGATATTGGTAAGAAGTGGTAAGACATTACTCATTGACTGGGTGCAGTATGCCTTAATTCTAGGAAGGCCATGTAAATTATAGAAGTTATAGAAGAAATAATATATATATAATATATATAATATAATAATAAGAAATTATAGAAGAAATAATCAAGCTCATGATGAATTTACATTTTTCATCGATGAATAAAAATGTTGACTATTTCTTCTATCTAGATTGTGTTGTTGAACTCTAGTAATAATGGGTTATAAGATGACCCTTGCCTTAGTGAGGAGAATGGCCAAGGCAGGCTTATGAAGGGTATGACACATGAACTGCCCTTTGAAGGGTGAGTGGGCTCTGCGCTGGCAGAGTGAAGAGGGTTTTAAGGCAGGGCACCTGCAGGGACTGAGATCCTCAGGTAGAAACGCATACAGCCTGTGGGTAGACCAGTTCTACAGGGAGAATGTTGTCGGTTTTTAGTGGCCCAAGACCATCACCAACCCCTGTCAACAGTGCACGAGATGTGGGCTATTCTTCTAACTGAGGTTATAGATTTGCAGGGTTTGTCTGTAATTTCCAACACCTGGAGTCTTTGTTCACTGGGAGGTAATGAGAAATTACAGTCCTTCTGAGGATTGGCTCTTACTCTATTCTCTTTTCTGAAAGTGCTAAAGGCAGATCCAAATTGGATGTCATTTTTTCTGAACTATGAAAAAAACATCTCCCAGGAGACACAGCAGTAACCCAGTTCCCCCTCTCACCTCAAAAGGCTTTGGTGACCGATGATCTATTTCACAAGGTACTACTAACTCAGCCACGTGATCCAGCTCTGGTGAGGCCTGCTGCTGCCTCAGCCTCTGCCTCAGCAGGAGGCATACTTCCTGAGGACTGGTTAAGGTTTGCCATGTGGAAAGACCCCCCTGCTAATTAGGGTCGTCCCTAGGGCTGGAGCTCAGGACTCTTTCCTTCACGGTTCTCCCAGGAGCCTCTCTTGCCCTTTGCTGTCTTCCTGCCCGTTCCCGTCAGGACCAGCCTGGTGAAAATACAGTGACAGTCATTCATCTTCCTCTGAAGTAGGCATTTACCTTGCATTGGGGCAACACTGTGCTCTCCACTCCTGCAGAATGTCCCGGAGAGGCTCTTAACTTCAACTCAGATGAATCCAGGGAGAGAACCTGTTTGAAATGTTGAAATTAAAGCAAGTCGAACCAGGATAAGAAAAGAGAGAGAGCACATCTTCCTAACCAGACCCAAGCTATAGCACTGAGGTTCACAAAATTGGGTTCTGGCACATTTATGTTTGCCAGTCAATAAAATGAGTCAGAAGAGCCCCTGGAAGTAATAGGGTCTGAAACTGTTGATACATTCTGATGTCCTAAAGGACATGATAAATTCAATTTTAAATTTTAAAATAATTCTAACCATTGGGTTGTTTTGTGTGTGTGTGATATCCTGCCGGTGTTCTTTTTTTCTGATTGATGTTGACACATAACAACTCAGCCAAATTACTCTATCCTGGCTGATATTAGGTAAACAAACAAGAAAATTAATGTGCCCATGGAGTGAAAGTGAAAGGATCTCTGTTATTCTATATTCTAATGTAAAGAACCTCTATGTGCCCTTGAGCTATGGAGTTGCCCACTCTTTGCCTCTCTTCTCACTGGCTTTTGGGAGCTCTCAGCTGGAGCAGTAGTTACAATTAGTTTTAGCGTGGGACCCTTCGTTAGGAGATGGCAGGATCTTTAAGCCCAATGGTGGGCACAGGGGATACAGTTCTGCTACTAAAACTTTGCTTGGTGATTCCCCACCCTCCCCAACAAAAATCACCTCCAGGCTAAACTCTTTCTCTAGTTACCAGTAATTCTTTTTTGCTTATGTGAAGCACCGTGTGGTAGAAGGCATGTTTCTCTTGTCGTCCTGGATGAGAATTCAATTCACTTCCACAAGTATTTGTTGATGACAAGCCCCAGAAGGACACAAGGAGCTGGGGACACAGCTCCTTGTGTGAATAAAACCCCACTCTGCTCCCAAGTTGCTCACAGTCTGGGAAGGGGACAGGCATTCAGGCAGGTAACCAAGGACGTGCTGATGGCCTTGTGACCTGGTTCCGTGGCAGGGGCTGCCCTGTTTTTAGCAACACCCATATTTGGGAAAACGTCAATTAAGAGGCTGACTTGAGGACCGAGGACCATTTTCAAAATAAGACTGCTTATTTTGGGGGATGTCTGGTGACAGAGTCCTATATTTTAATTCTTTAATGTATTGCCTTTGCCACCATAAGCAGCTACGTATTCAAGAATGATTTGGTTAGCTCTGTTTTTAGAAGCAGGTATAAAAAATTACATTATCATCGGGTATCCTCATTTTAATCACTTGCCTCCATGCTTATATATTGTGAAATTTGTTTTATCTCCTTATAATTTTGCTTCTAAGAGTCACACTATGCTCTTTGCTTTCTTGCATTCTGTTGATTAATGAATTATATTAGTAGATTTATAAGCATCCAGCCATTTTTATACTCTAGAAAAAAACTCATGGGGTTGTATTTTTGCTTTCTGATATTTTATTTAGACTATTTGTACATTTATTTATTTAGGCTTTCCTAGAGTAGATTCAGTATCAGAACCTCATGGGATGGATTTAGTGATTTACATATATACTATTCCCTGGTACAGATTACATAATACAGTCACTGCTATTTTCAGAAATTCCTGTGATATTATCCTAGGTTCTTTCTTTTTTTTTTTTTAAAGATTTTATTTATTTATTTAATTGACAGAGAGAGAGAGAGAGACAGCGAGAGAGGGAACACAAGCAGGGGGAGGGTCAGAGGGAGAAGCAGGCTTCCCGCGGAACAGGGAGCGCGATGCAGGGCTCGATCCCAGGACCCTGAGATCATGACCTGAGCTGAAGGCAGTCGCTTAACCAACTGAGCCACCCAGGCGCCCCTCTCCTAGGTTATTTCTTATTTGAGGGGTAGATATTTGACACTCCCTTTCAGTATCTCCTCTAGATAGTTATTGTGGTTGACTTGACAGTTTTAAAAGCTCAACAATTTGTTTTCCTAGAAAATTGTCCACTTCATTTGGTTTTTAAAATTATTGGCAATAAATGACATAGAGAATTTTTAAAATAATATTTCATAGCCTCTGATTTGGTGGTTACATCTCTCTTTTTTGTCTTATTTTGTATTTTCTCTTTCTCTCAATCACTCTCTGTCTCATCAGACTTGCTAGAACATTTTTCCTTTTACCAATCCATTCAACCTGTTTGTTCAAATGGCTTTCAGAGACCACATAAGAAGGAATACATTTTTCCTGAGATTAAGCACAGATCTGTACCTCTGAAACAAATAATACATTATATGTTAAAAAAAAAAAAAAGAAGAAGATAGCAGGAGGGGAAGAATGAAGGGGGGGAAATCGGAGGGGGAGACGAACCATGAGAGACGATGGACCCTGAGAAACAAACAGGGTTCTAGAGGGGCGGGTGGTGGGGGGATGGGTTAGCCTGGTGATGGGTATTAAAGAGGGCACATTCTGCATGGAGCACTGGGTGTTATACACAAACAATGAATCATGGAACACTACATCAAAAACTAATGATGTAATGTATGGTGATTCACATAACAATAAAAAAATAAAAAAAAAAAGAAGGAATACATTTTTAATGACAGTAAAAGTGGTTCCTTTTAATATAGTACTTTGAAATGCTGTGGCATGAAGTGGTTTATTTAAAGATCTAGGCTAATAGAGTAATGGTCTCATTTGGAGCTATTTCTGAAGTAACTTTGAGCAAATACTTAATTGTTGAGAGCTTCAGTTTCCTTCCATATAAGCTGGATGGTAACAGTGCCCTGCACAGCACAGTGGCAATGATCAACAAAGACAACGTAGGAAAGAGTGCAAACTATGGCATGTGTACAAACAAGGTCATGAAATATGTCATTTCATGAAACCTAGGTCGCTTCTAAGCTATAGTGAAAAACAAACAACCCCCTTTGAAATTTTTTAAAGCATTCTTCTACATCACAAAGATCATATAGATTTTCTTCTCTGAAAACATTTGCAGGATTTATCCTGATGAATTAACTTTGGTTTCAGGGGAAGATATTTCCTCCTCACCCTCCCCCCAACATAAAAAGTTCTCATTCTACTAAATTAGAAATGTGCACTAAAGACCCATTCAATAAAGGACACTGAAATGGAAATTAACTCAAGTCTGCTTTCAATTAATTTCAATTCCCCAAAGTACCAAACTTTCCTTTTCTGTCACAGCAGTAATTGGAAAGTAATAGACAATCCTAAGTTTTTGTGGTCTTTTGCGTGTATGTGTGTGCACGGTATACATTCTAGGTCAGTCTCAGGGAGGGCCAGGAGATTTTTTTTCGGTGTTCTTTCGGCTTCTATTAACTTTATTAATATTACTAACTTTATTATTTGAATGTATTTTAAAAATCTGGCTATCACTTCTGAGGCTAATTCCTCTTTCTCTATTGCAATAATTTTAGAACCTTTGTCTTACAGCAGCAGAAACTGATTTTAAAAGGAAATCCTTCCCCCAAATCTGCAGTTTGTTAATCAGACAAGAACAGAGAGACTCGGGTTGAAGGGGATAGAGAGGGGGGCCCAGGACCCCACAAGCTTGGTGGCTTTTTCCCTGTTCCCCAGGCAGGTTCAAAAAAGCCTGAGGGTTTCGAAGAGTACAGACTGAAAACCATTGCTCTATATAATGATCAGGCATGGTTTAGTAACTAATAGGCTTTTCCTAAAAACTTAACACACAGTGTTTTCCAAGGGTCTGCCAGGGCCCACATGGGTGTGTTTAGAGGCTAGCACTGCTGTTGTAGAGATGGAAAGACAGGAGGAAGACTGGGGAGGAGTAGAAGCCACATTAACTTGGTGAGAGCAAAGCATCCACCTGTTAGTGATTCCAGGGCAGTGAAAGACCGGCTAGAGAAAGGGCTTAGAGAGTGAGGGATTCCCACAGAAAATGAAGCAACAACTGTAAGTAAGATCTCAAAGGGCATGTCAGAAAGTAGTAAGGCCTTTTCCAGAAAAAGTCACACTACTTTTCCATGTAATCTTGTTATTCCCCCTTTTAAAATGTATCCTTTCGATATATGTTACTCATTTATATGATCACAGCACTAGTAATTCTCTTCTGGAAATCTTGCTTAAGGAAAAAAATGTCTTAAATATGAAAAGAAAAAAAAGCTACATTCCTTTTAATATTTATTTATTATAGTGAAAAACAGAAAACTATCCTAATGTTCAATAATTGGGGGAAGGAAAGAAAACTGACACATTTCCTCAAACAATTATTTTTCAGTAACTAAATACAATTATGTAATGATTTGGAGAAAGACACGAGTAATAAAAGCACCCGTTCTGAAATCACAGAGACCTGAGTTCCGATTCCAGCTCCCTCTGCCATTTTTTTTATCCTTGATCCTGGGCATATTATTACCTCATTTTCCCCAACCCTCAATATTCTCATCTACAAAACGAGGATAATGATACATGCTCAACAGGACCAGTATGAGGATTCAATTAAATGTGACAATATAAATAAATATGAAGCAATAGTGCTTGGCACATAGCAGCTGTTCAATAAATGTTATCTCTCTCCCCACCATTCTTTTTCTTTTTTTTAAGGTTTTATTTATTTATTTGACAGAGAGAGTGACAGAGCACAAGCAGGGGGAGCACCAGAGGGAGAGGGAGAAGCAGACTCCCCGCTGAGCAGGGAGCCTGATGCGGGGCTCAATCCCAGGACCCTGAGATCCTGACCTGAGCCAAAGGCAGATGCTTAACCGACTGAGCCACCCAGGCGCCCTCCACCTCTTTATATAGCACACAGAAAGATGCTTAAGCTCTATCAACAGATTTGTTGACAACTTTAAGGAAATACATGGTTTCCTAGGAAAACACAAATTACAGAATTAAGTAGAAAAATTTAGTATATCAATTACCTTTGAGAAAACTGAAAAGAGTTTAAAGATCTGTTTATCTTTTTAAAAAGGCACAAGGTCCAAACGGTTTCATAGGTATGCTCAATTATCTTTTAAACAACAGGCAATTCCAATTTAACTGAAATTTTTCTAAATTATAGGAAAAGATTGAAAAATCTCTAATTCAGGGGCACCTGGGTGGCTCAGTCGTTAAGCGTCTGCCTTCCGCTCAGGTCATGATCCCAGGGTCCTGGGATCGAGCCCCGCATCAGGCTCCCTGCTTGGCCGGAAGCCTGCTTCTCCCTCTCCCACTCCCCCTGCTTGTGTTCCCTCTCTCTCTGTCTCTCTGTCAAATAAATTAATAAATAAAATCTTAAAAAAAAAACCTCTCTAATTCATTTTAAGAAGCTAGCATAACCTTAATGCCAAAAAAGAATAAAAGACAAAAAGCAATAAACCTGCCACAGATCAAAATCACTCATGAATATAGATGCAAAATGTCTAAATATTAACAAATAGAATCCAGCAGTGTATCAAAAGAGATATATCCTATGACCAAACAAATATTATAGGAATGTAAGGATGATTCAACATCAGGGAAGCAGCATAATTCATTATAATACTAAATTAAAGGGAAAAAAAGCAATTCTATCAATGGCTATTGAGAGGACTAATAAAATACACTATCCATCCCTAATAAGAAATTTTAGTAAAATAGGACTAAAAAGAAATTACTTAAATACGATAGAGATCATTTTTTAAAAATTTTATTTATTTATTTGACAGAGAGAGGGAGAGCAGAAGCAGGGGGAGCAGCAGAGGGAGAGGCAGAAGCAGACTCCCCGCTGAGCAAGGAGCCCAATGTGGGGCTTGATCCCAGGACCCTGAGATCATGACCTGAGCCAAAGGCAGATGTTTAACAGACTGGGCTACCCAGGTGCCCCTGATAGAGATCATTTACCAAAGATAGCAAGTATCATTCTAAATGACTTTAAAGCCATTTACATGAAAATCAGAAAATGGGTAATGATGTCCACTATCACCACTATTAGTAAACATTATTCTGGAGGCTCTAAAAAATACAATAAGATAGGACAGTGAAATAACCAGTATAAATATTTGAAAATAAGGACAAAAATCACCTACAAGGGGTACCTGGCTGGCTCAGTCAGAAGAGTGTGTGACTCTTGTCTCAGGGTTGTGGGTTTGAGCCCCATGTTGGGTGTAGAGATTACTAAAAAAAAAACTTTAAAAAATTATTAAAGCTCAAGAAATACTCATTAATTATTTTATTTTTTAAGTGGGCTCCACGCTGGGCTTGAACTCACAACTCTGAGATCAAGACCTGAGCTGAGATCAAGAGTTGGATGCTTGATTGACTGAGCCACCCAAACACCCCAAGAAATACTCATTTAGAAATCTTCAATAATTAATAAAGGAATTTACTAAGGTGGCTAAATGTAAAATAAATATGAAAAAATAGAGAATACAAAAACCAGTTAGAAGTGAAAGTGGAAAAATGCCATTCACAATAGCAATAAAAATTATAAAATACTGAAGAATAAATTTCACAGGAACAGTACAGGATCTTTAAGAAGAAAACAATAAAATCTGATCAAAAGACATAAAGCAAGATCCAGTTAAATGGAAAGAATATACATGCTCTTAGATGACAAGACCTGATGTAAAAAAAAAGATCAGTTGTCCCAAATTAATATATAAATCTAATGCAATTCCAATGGGAATCCCAATTTTTTTTGTAATGAGTAAAATGATCTTGGAGTTCATTTATTCATATGGAAAAATAAATGTCAGGTAAAGCAAATTATAAAAAAATAATCGTTGACTTGCCTTACCAAATAATTTTTTTAAAAAAGATTTTATTTATTTGACAGAGAGAGACAACGTGAGAGCAGGAACACAAGCAGGGGGAGTGGGAGAGGGAGAAGCAGGCTTCCTGCTGAGCAGGGAGCCCGATGTGGGGCTCAATCCCAGGACCCTGGGATCATGACCTGAGCCGAAGGCAGATGCTTAACGACTGAGCCACCCAGGTGCCCCGCCTTACCAAATATCTTTAAAACAGAGAAGAACATCTATAATTTGTGATTTGGGAATAGAAATAGAGAGATCAGAATGGAACATAGGGCCCATAAGAGATCTCTGCGTACATGGGAATTTAATGTGTGACAAAAGTAATGTTCAAATTCTATGAAGGAAAAGGATGGCTAGGTAATGAATAGGGCAGGCACAAGCAGCTTTCCATCTGGAAGATAAACAAATCGAACACTCCCTCACGCCACATATAATAAGTTCCAAATGAATTACACACTTAAAAATAATGAAAGCCTTAGAAGAAAATTTAGGGAAACATGTATATAAAATCTTGGGGCTGCAGAGAGCTTTTAAAGCAGTGCAAGAAATCAGGTGCCTGGGTGGCTCAGTTGGTTAAGTGACTGCCTTTGGCTCAGGTCATGATCCTGGAGTCCCGGGATCGAGTTCCACATCGGGCTTCCTGCTCAGCGGGGAGTCTGCTTCTCCCTCTGACCCTCTTCCCTCTCGTGCTTTTTATCTCTCATTCTCTCTCTGAAATAAATAAATAAAATCTTCAAAAAAAAAAAAGGCAGTGCAAGAAATCTAGAAATAAATAAGGAACAAGATCTATTTGACTTCATAAATTTAAAAATGTTTCAATAGCAAAAGTGACCGCAAAGTCAGAAGACAAAAAAGATAGATGGGAAAAATACTCAAAATTCACACGACAAATAAAAATCTAATCTCTATTATGTGAAAACTCTTACTAATTGATAAGGAAAAGACAGATGACCCAATGGAAAAATATGCAAAGCCGAGGAATAGATAATCCCAAAGCAGCAAATCTAAATGTACAGTAAGTGCATGCAGAGATGCTCAGTAGCGCTAGTAATCAACAAAAGTAACTATGAAATATCACTTGTTACTCACCTGACGGGCAAGAACTAAAAAGTGTTAACATTCACTATAGGCTGGGATATGGGAGAGGAGGCACTCATGCCATATTCTTGGGAGAGATGAGCGTTTTTGTGAAACAGTCTAGTTGTATCTGCTAAAACCCCACATAATTAAGAACACCAATGTGTAAAGCTCTATGTACTAAGCTGTTTGTTATAGCATTGTTTGCAGTGTCAAAATAATGGAAATAGAGGGAATGTACATCAATACAGAAATTATTAACATAGGTCCTTCTTACCTCAGATACTATGCAGCCATTAAAAATAATTTATTTGATCTGTACCAATTAACTTGGAAAGATTGCCATGATGTATTATTAAGTGAAAGAAATAAGATGCAGGGAGGTCTCATTTGAATCTACAATGACATGTATATTCTGTGTATATGTTTGTGTATGATTATATGAGGATGGAGAGAGGAATGGAAGAACACTAGCAGATTAACACTGATCGGGACTGGGGAGAACACTCCAACTCTCTGCTCAAATGGCCACCATAAAAACATGAGTAACAAGGATCCAAGTTTTAAAAAAGAAAGTAAAACACTTATGCTATAATGTAGGTGAAACAGTGATGCAAATAGGTCCATTAACAATCGTGTGAAACATTCAAGAGAAAAAAGATTGGCAGGCAACGCAGCTGAATGATCATCACGGTTGTTTAAGTAGAGGCATTATAGTTGTTTTCTTCCTCTATATTTTCTAAATTTTCTCTAATGTAGTTTTGTTGCTTTTGTAAATAAATAAAATAAAAATTCTAATTTACTTTATATGAACCACACACTTTTTATTATGTCTTGAAATCAGTTACCATAGGTATATATGTAAGCTTGAGGATGTCCTAACTCTGAAAATCTGTACATTTACATTTTATCTATGACACATGAGAAGTATTTTTGGTTTGTTTCAATTAGTTGTAGATTAGACAACTAAATCCCTAGGTAATAATTATCCATAAAAACATGGCTTTACATATTTCAAGATTTCTTTTTCCCCTAAACAGTAACAGACATCACTTCGAACAGTAATTTTCAAAGCTGCGTGGCATAGGGCAGGTCATCTCTCTTCCCCTCCCTTGGCCTCAGTTGCTTCACCTATAAATGAAGAAGCTGGATGAAGTAATTTTCTCATGGCCTTTGGCTCTAACATTCCGTGATTTAATTTATATACATCATAGAATCCATTAGATATCAAACAAGTGAACAATTGCTAAGGAGAAGAAAGTTTTCATCTGAGTAATACTTACATCAGCTGTAAAAGACATTCAGATAACTAAAGAAGATGCCCCATCTTGATGTAACTTTCATTTTCACATGAAAAATGTACAGGATTTCAAAGACCATATAGCCTTGGGGGCCTGGGTGGCTCAGTTGGTTAAGCGACTGCCTTCGGCTCAGGTCATGATCCTGGAGTCCCAGAATCGAGTCCCGCATCAGGCTCCCTGCTCAGCAGGAAGTCTGCTTCTCCCTCTGACCCTCCCCCATCTTGTGCTCTCTCTCTTTCATTCTCTCTCTCAAATAAATAAATAAAATCTTAAAAAAAAGACTGTATAGCCTTGACTATCTTGATATCTCTCATTTATAATTAAATAGCTGTTGAACATTGCTTTTTCATTCATGTTTATACTTCTGCCCCTGCCAACTTATTATTTTGCTTTACAGACCTCAATATATGAATGAAAATGTTTTTTTTTTTAAGATTTATTTATTTGAGAGAGAGAAAGTGCATGAGTGGGAGGGGCAGAGGGAGAGGGAGAGAGAATCTCAAGCAGACTCCATGCTGAGCATGGAGCGGACCTGGGGCTCAATCTCATGACCCTGAGATCATGACCTGAGTTGAAACCAAGAGTTGGATGTTTAACTGATTGCACCAGCCAGGCGCCCCTAAATGAAAAGTTTTAATTCTACTTTCTTGAGGTGTAACTTGTAGAGAATAAAATGCACCCAATGAAAACATACATTTTTATGAGTTTTGACAAATATATGCACCTGTATAACCACCAGCAGAGTTAAGCAATAGAACACTTCTATCACACTAAAAAGTTCCCTGGGCCTCTTCCTAGTTAAGCCCCACCTCCTATCCTAGGTAATTACTGATCTGCATTTTCCCACTATAGGTTAGATATGTCCTTTCTAGAGCAATGAACACATTTTTGACGTGTATTTTCTCAATCTTGGATAGAGTTAATATATTTTGATAGTTTCAATCAGATTTCTCAGTTGCACACAACAGAAAAGAGCTCTGGCTGATTTCAGCAGCAAAGGAGTTTGCTGAAAGGATGTGGGCAACTCATAGAATTGCTGGGAGACTGCTCTCCCTCTGCCATTCCCTCTGCTTGTGCTCTTTTGTCTATCTGTCAAATAAATAAATAAAATCTTAAAAAATAAAAAGAATTGCTGGGAGACTGGAGAACAAGACTGGGATTATGCAGCCAGCGACAGTGCCCCAAATCATAGAGCACAGCTCTTCCGGTGAGGAAAGCACCACAAGCAGCACTTGGAGTTACCTCAACTCTATACCAGATCATGGTCACCTCCACCACCCTTGCTTCCACTGCTGTTTTAAGAACTCTGTTTCTTAAAAAGTACAAAGTACATCCAGTATATCTGTCCTAGGAAATCCTTCTGCAACTGCCAGTATCAACTGGAGTGAGTAAATCTGAGTGGCATATCCTAGGTCATGTGGCCTTCATGCCTAAGCTGCAAGAGAGGCTAGAAGAACCTGCCACTTTCGGCCTCTAGAGTAAGAAGCTTAACCAAGCTTCATAAGATGGGAGGATTCCCCCATCATTGGAAAGGGTTAAAATTTTAGGTGGTCAAAAAGAGGGCCAATGTCCACAACACTGACGGTTATGTTTGTTTGTTAGATTGCATTCTGAACTTGTGGCTTCATGTCTGAAGGTGACTACAACTAGGTCACATTTGGTAACACATCCTGTGTGTACAGTGGTCTACCAGATGCCGAAAGTGAGAATGAGGTCATCAGGGCATTTACTGTGTAATGAAATAGAAACAGATGTATTGGCCTTCATACTTGCTTAAGATTTTTCTTCTTAAGATGATCTCCCTAAAATATAACCTGTTAATAAAATTAATGGGTCTAAAGTAATTAATTTGATCCAAAAAAGAATGTAATATTAAAAACTGCCATAATTTTAAGTCATGAATTCCATATTTATTTACAAAATACTTACCTTTAACATTTATTTATTTTTTATTTATTTTATTTTTTATTTATTTGAGAGCGAGAATGAGAGAGAGAGCACATGAGAGGGGGAGGGTCAGAGGGAGAAGCAGTCTTCCCACCGAGCAGGGAGCCAGATGAGGGGCTTGATCCCAGGACCCTGGGACCATGACCTGAGCTGAAGGCAGACACTAATGACTGAGCCACCCAGGCACCCTACCTTTAACTTTTAAACTAAATATTAACTTGATATTTTTACTCTTCTGAAATTACACAAACCTCAAGTTGCCTCTACTAGCTGTGTTCATTTCAATTATTTTAAGTTAACACATAAAGTCAGTCCAGTTATTTCACCAGTTCTACCTGTTATCCCTTATTCTTGATTTCAATTGCCAGGTCCAGAGAAGAAGGGGTGGCCTGATCCAGGGACAATGAGGATGTAATGTTGAAGAATCAGCTGGAGGAAAGAAGCAACAGGCACCATGGAAAAGACCAAAACAAAGCAAGGTTAGATTTTTCCTATGTCTTGCTTTAGATCTCGGGATTTAAGAAACGTAGGTTTCAGTCTTCTCTTGGCATCGTATCAAAACATGAGAATATGTTACCTTGACTATTCTCATCCCCTTATCATCATATAATGACAATGAAGAGCACAGACTTGGTGCTGGAGAAACAGGAAATGCTATATATATAATTTGGTTTGAGTAGTTATCTTATTTTTCTTAGCAATAACTTTAGGACTTGTTTCAGAACAACCTGCTGAATAAGGCCAAGATACAGATTCAACTAATAAACATCCAACATCTTCTAGAAACATAAGTGCTCTCTCTTTTCATCTTTACCATATCGAATCAACCATATAGAAATAGTTCTGTTATCACCTCCAATTTACAGATAAGGAAACATTCATAGAGGAGTCAGGCTACAATCACAAAATGTCAAAGTTTGATCTGGGATCCTGGTTTCTGTTCTCAGGTTCTGGTTCTTGCCATGATACCAGGCTGTTGGGACAAAGTATAAAATGGGCTAAGTAATCTTTACCCAAGCTTGTGTGAAGAGTTTTGGTAAGGTGAAACCACCTGGATTTTATAGGAACAGCCTTCTGTCTGTATAAGTTCTGGGCTGAGGTCATGTATTATTCATGAACTTAATACACTGAGGCCAGTTCCTCTAAGGAGGGGTTTTCTATACCAGTATGTCTTAAGAGAACAGTATACATATCCACACAACCAAATATTTGCAACTGGTGCTTTCATCTATAAACTGCTTGATTCATACAACATGACACAGTGGAAATACAACTAAGTGGATGAGCAATGAGCTGCATGTTTTACATGGATTGTCTTGTCTTCATGGCCAACCAATGTGGTTCTGAAAAGTACTAAGCCAACCTTTTCTTCTTCCCAGTTTGTAGGTGGTTTTTATAACCTACTACTTCCTTTGTATTTGCCCTGTGTTTCATAGTCTCTAGTGTTGCCAATATTCTTTTCTTTCTGCCTGCACCCTTCCCAGAATCTTTCCATTGACAATTCCCGTTACCAACCCTCTTGCCCAGGAAGACAGTAAGATTACCTTAGCTGATCTGGGCAGTGACAGGAGGGGAGAGCTTAGAAGTTTGGCAAGGACATTTTATGCAGGCTTCCTGAAAACAACAGTGACAACCGGACAGGTGTCCGGTGTGGCCTTCCTGAGTATAAAACTACCCCCCAAGTAAACTCCTGTCAGCCCCAAGAACATGAGGGAAACCCTTCATGGGCATTCCCTTCTGGTTGATTAATGATCACTAATCATTCAGTTTGGTTGAGAAACTTCCCCACTGTGGTAGAACATGTTTTGTTTTGTTTTTTACTACAAGAGTTATATCAGGTAGATATGGTTAGGTTATTAGGATGTGAATATAGAAACCACTTACACCAGCTTATGTTTTGTTCTTGTATCATTGGTTTCTTGTCATGGAGCCACAGATTCAAGGTCCTATGAGGCCCCTTATTCCTGCATGTGTGTGAAGAGGATAGGGACAGAATGAGTCGCGTTCATTGAACAAAGCTCTTTCTTCCTACAGGAGAGAATGAACATATGCCGATGAATAACCCTTCCACACAGATTTACCAGGTAAAGACAATAAGATTATTTTGAACACTCCTCTGTGTGATGCTGATGACTGTCGCTTACGTATAAAGTTTTCTAGCACTCACAAGTGCCTGCACATCCGTCACTGCGTTTGTTCATTTACCAGGACCATGAGGTAGGCAGGGCAGAGAGTGCCGCTCACGTTGCACCTTTGAGAAAACTGTTGAGTGAAGGACAGCTTATCCAGGCTCTAAATTACAGCACGACCACTCCCACGTCCACTCCAGTTTCCTTGCGTGTCGCCATCATCACTCTGGCCATGACACAGTGCGATGCCATCTCCATGAGAGAGGAGGAGAGAGCAAGCTCTGTTTTTCTTGGTTTCCTGTTTCAGCAGGGGGAATTGAGAATTGAAAGCGGGTTAACACTGCAGATGTTCACATAGGGTGATTGAAAAAAATGTTAAGCTCCCTTTAAACAATGGAAATAATTTAATTTCCGAGGAAGATAAAAATTCTGCAAAACATTTTATCATAGGTTTGCAACAGGGGTCCCTTGGGGCTGCTTTGGCTTTCTACACAGGATTTATTTGGTGTCTGTCTTCTAAATGTAAATTTAAAGTAAAATTCTGTCCTTAAAAATCATGGATGTTTTATTCTGATGTAATTTGTAATATAAAAGAAGCTTGGGCTAGGAAACTCCATGCTCCTCTCTAGAGTTAAGGCACTGTTACCTGGAATGCAGGAGAGGGAAGAAAGAATTAGCAGGGCTTGGTGGGGGCTGGGGGACAGGGTGATTTCAAAGTTGGCTGTAAAGTTTTAAGCTTTGGTAAGGATAAAGAGTGGTTTTCTGAAAAGAGCAATAGGAATCCAGAAGAGTGGAGAGTTTTAGGGGAAATGTTATTTAGATTTGTTGAGTTTAAGTGACAGTAAAGTGAAAATAACAACTAGTGCCCAGAAATCTCATGCAAGAGATCATTGCTGTGGGCCAATCAGGGCAAGCCAACACAGGATTATGAAAACATTTTTGTAGTCGTGCTGCTCCTAGACCAAGACCAGCAGTGGGAAGGGGTAGAAGAAACAGCCTCATTTCAATTTACTACGTATTTATTGAGCAGTTACTATGTGTAAAATCAGCTGCTTGGTCCAATAAGAAATAAAACAGATGCAACAGGCATTTGCTATTGATTTTTAAGTGTCCGCCACCTGGAAAACATATACAATAATTAGCTCAGACAGGTAGGCTGTTGGAAGGATTACAACAGAGGCATTGATGTGGCAGAGGGATGAATGAATATTGGCTGAAAGATTTGAACCAGGCATTTAAGGACAGATTGGTCATTTGGTAAGTGGATATGGGGAAGAGTGTTTCAAGCAGGGGGACCAGCTTGAACAAAGGCCTGGAAGCAGGAGTGAGTCTTCACTCAGTGCTGATTTGATGCCTCATTTGTCCAAGACCTCCAAATGCCTTCCCTGCCCACCTCCCCTCTGTTCACATCTGACCTGTGTAGGGCATTGGAATGACTGTGAGTATGTCTTTAAACTTAGGTATGATTTAAAGTCTATTATAGATTTTATGTAGGTCACTCCCTGAATGTTGGCTAAATATAGCGGCAGTGGGGGGGGGGTGGCCTCATTCTCTTACTGTATCACAAATCCAAGTACATCTGTTCGCAGTGGAACAAATGAAACAGATGAAGCAGTGGAAGTGAAGTTGGTCTATATGACCTCTGTGACAATATGGTTATAACCCCATCCTTGTTTTAAAAGAATGCTTCCTAAACCCCAGTCTGTTTACTCCAAGCAACATTTAACCAAAAGAAGATGAAGGAGAAGTAAAGAAAGAAGAAGAGGAAGAGGAAGGAGGGAAGCAGGGAGAGGTTAACTATAATAGAATACAATCCATACCAAAAATGGAGAGCAAAATATGAAATTTGAAGCAAAATATGATGTTTTAGTCATTTTCTATCTATTTTATTTTCTTGATAAACCCCCATCCCTACTTGAAATTACATTAAATATTATCTTGTTTATTTACTTTTTTTAATTGTCTGTGTCCTTATCTAGAGTGTAAGCTCCAAGGGCAGGGATTTAGTACATTTTGCTCTCTGTTGTATCCTCAGCATAAAGTACAGTGCCTGGAATATAATACATATTTAATAAATATTAGTTGAATGAATGAATGAATATCTGCAAGATGTGTATATTGCTTTGAGCCAAGGGATCTGATGCAGTCATTTAGTGTGGTGTCAAATGATGTTTGGAAAATTGTCTGGTTCTTCTTTGGGACAAAAAAGAACAGATTCTTACTTCATACCTTAATCAAAATAAACTAAAAAATGGATTAAAGGGCTAGAAATAAAAAATCAAACTATAAAAGTTTAGAATTAGTGAATATTTATCTTGTCTCTGCATGTGAAATGTCTAAGTAAAAAAGCACCGGAAGAAATCACAAAGGAAAGGGCTAGAGATTTCACCCACATCACAATTTAAAAATTTCCCAGTGTAAATATATTTTCAACCAATTCAAAGGTAAATAACAACATGGGAAAAATTCTTACAAAAAAAATACCACAAGGGTTTAATGATACATAAATAGTTAATACAAGTCAGTAAAAAAAGAAACTTCTGAGACCTCAGTAGAGTATGGGTAAAGGACACAGATAATTTACCAAAGTAGAGGGCGCCTGGGTGGCTCAGTTGGTTAGGCGACTGCCTTTGGCTTGGGTCATGATCCTGGAGTCCCGGGATCAAGTCCCGCATCGGGCTCCCTGCTCGGCAGGGAGTCTGCTTCTCCCTCTGACCTTCCCCCTTCTCATGTACTCGCTCTCCATTCTCACTCTCTCAAATAAATAAATAAATAAAATCTTGAAAAAAAAATTTACCAAAGTAGAATTACAGATAGCTAATAAGTAGAAGAGAAGATGAGGCTTTTGAAGCTTATGACAATCTGATTAGCGAATAATAAAATAATTAATATTTAATTCTGATGTGTGTGTAAATTGGAAACTTTTACAAAAATTCTTAGTAAAATACAGTGTTAAAATGTTCATAACCCTAATCAGCTCCTTGCTCTTTATGGATTTGACCTCCTTGGTGAGTAAGGTACATTGACCCAAATCAGAACATGGGAGCCAATAGGAGAATGAGCACTACCATCTCCCAGTTCATTCCAGTATTATTATCAGAACCAGTGAATCTGTGTGGATACACTGATTGCTCCTTAGCTCATATTCCCTTTTATTTGAATCCAACTCTATCCCGATTTTCTCTCATCCTTTGTTCGCTGTACATAGGCCTCTCAGATTTCACCCAATCTCTTCTCCAGAGTCAGATTGTGTGGCTGCAGACTGATTACTTCCTTTTGCACATGGATTTTTAAAATAAGATTCCATTAACGTGAGAAGTGGGGGTGGGGTCCCGCAATCAAGGCCACAGATGTGGTAACTGCACCATTTGGTCCTAGCCCAACTCCCCGCCTAATGATGTGAATTCCAACTTGTTTCTGGCTCACCTGTAGGAATGTAAACATTGCAGCCTCCTCCGTTTATATTACTTATGTTTTATATATTTTGTCCAAGACATATTTTTCTAAATACACTAATTTAGCCCTTTGAGTCAAATACTACCCAACGTCCTTAAACTCAGTAATTTCATATTTAGGAATTTATCCTAAGGAAATAATCTGAAATACATACCAAGCTTTAAATAAAAAGCATTATATGTCAGCATTATTTATAATGTTGAAAAATTACAAACAACATAAATTTCCAAGAAAACTGAATGGGTGGATAAACTCTGGCACATCCATAGGATGGAATATTGAGTAACCATTAAAAATAGACACTTAGAAAAAAAATCGAAGGCTATAGGAAAAGGTTTATAACAGCGTTTGGCAGAAAAGGGAGGGGGCAGGATCAAAATATACCTATAGTATGATTTCAAACATATAAATGTATGCACTTATATCCACAGAACAAAACAGAAGGAAATGTGCCAAAACATTCGCGGTTGTATTAAAGTAAGGAGATGTGAAGTGTCTTTTTTTTCTTTTTTCTTTTTCTCTGTAATGAAAATAATTTAAGAAAATGAGTTATGTGCCAAAAGGACCCCTAACTGAAAAACGATGGGAACCAGTCCTACAGCAATAGGTTTCATCATTAAAATTGCCATTGAAAGTTTTCTACAATTTGTAAGTCCCGTTTGAGCCTCAGTCTCTTTTTGCCATTAAGGAATATTTTCCAACATCAGAGAAATTAATTCTACTAGGCCAGTGGTGCATCCAGGAATCGATAAGATAAATTTCTGGCACACCATGCTTCATATCAGTTTCAGTAGTGGCCTGTAACAATGACATTAAGGGTCAACTTCTGCAGGGAGTGTAGAGGAGTAGATTTGCGAAATTTACTCTTGACTATTCAAAGGACTTGCTGCCCACTTTTTGTTTTAAATCACCATATTTCTGGGGATTAATAAAAAGGCCTAAAATGAAGAAGATGAAAACTGGCAGAAAGACCATGTTTCTTCTGTACAAACCCTGGTTTGGGGGAAAACCAAAGCAATTACGTTGGCATTGTTGCCATCATGTGCTGCTTCTTACAGCCTGTAGTCAGGTGTTGTAGGAATTTGGCCTGCCTTATGGAGCTTTCTCAAATCTTGACACTTATGACTTAGCAGGGATCTCAAGGCCCAGGCCCAGGCCCAGTCCCCTGCGTTGGCCTCAGAATAGACTTTGACCTTGATAATGGAACAGAATGAAGGACAAGTCTGTGTGAAAAACAAGTTGGAACAACTTGCATAATTTATGAAAATTTAGTTTGAGGGAACTTTGGTGGAAAATGATGGGAAGACATTGATTAAAATTCACCTTGAGAAGAGTTAAGAAGCCAAGAAAGTAAAGAAAATTGAGAAACAGAAATTAAGACCAGGAAATAGGAAGAATTCGGACTCCTCTCCCCTATTTCTTTGAGCCTAAGATGCCCTCTGTGGTACCCTAGGCTTCGAAGTACAAGTCTTCCCTGAACCTGCCTCCAGTGGGAGCCCGCCTTCAGCGGCAGGATGGAGGGATCATAACCTCTCTAGAGCAGCTTCATGAAAAAATCAACGAGATGAGGAACGTGTTCAACTCGCTGGAGAACAAGGTAGACACCCATTTCTAATCCTTGGGGTGGGCTGTGGGCTGTCAAATGAGAGAGTTGAAGAGAGAGCAGAGAAAAGATGTTAAGTCCATGTCCTCAGAGTATTTTTTATTCACAAGGAATGGCCAGTTGGTACTGGAAAACCAGTCGGTAGCAGCTAAAGATACTGAGCCCCATGCTATCTGCAAAGCGATTATGCTCACATATGGCACCCCCTCCCTGGCTGATCAGTGGATGTAAAGCTGTTTATCAGGCAGTAGTGTTACTTCGATGGTAGGTACCCAATGGGCTCAAAGTAATATATGGGAAGGAAATGGGCTCATAGCTTAAAATGGTTTCAAAATTTCCAAAGTCCCTATATAACCTGGCTGTTAGGGAAAACTCAATTTTTTTTTTTTTTTTTTTTTGAGAGCTGGGGTTCTACAGGTGAGGAAAAGTCCTTTCCCTAGGATCCTACTGCTGTCTTTTGGTTCCTGGGAAAAACTCCACACATCCAGTGAGCAGTGATAATGAAACCTATTTCTGTCGGATAACGGTTCCCCCTTTTTTTTTTCAAACAGGAAACCTGAATTTATTTCAGGGTACCTGAATGAACGTCAGGTTTCCTTCCTTCAATTTTAAAAACTTGCACAGATTTTGCTTTGATATTCTATTGCTGTCGATTTTGTTTATTTTGTTCACTGAAGATGAATTTATGTAATGACAACTACCAGATCAAAAGTAGTTGACCTGGTGATTTTAAGCCATTATGGTGACCACGTTAGGACATGTGCTAAAATCCATCACAAAGATTAATTAACATGAAAGAGGACTGGAGTGAAATACAGACTGCTCAAGGTGTTCCTCAGGCTTCCAGGCCTGAACACTTGGCAGGTCCTGCTTTTCTCCTCAGGATGATCCCTTTGGTTCCTCTTACTTCTCCCTATTTCCGGCCCTTGAAAGAAACCTTTGAGGCACAGGGAACCACAAAACCCCATATTTTAAAACTGTGGTGTAGGAGACCAAGTCTTTTTATAGTGGGAGGTGTCATTGTGAGTTGGAATCATTTTGGATAACCAGATTCTGAAAATGTTTAGAAGTACACATTTGAAGGAATTTTGTTAATTTTGTCAAAAGTTCTGCTTTAAAGAGAGAACAGGGGCTAAGAGTTCCTCTCTTTAGCGGAGGGTAAGATCATGAATTTCAAGAAAGTGTTATTATCTTATTGTACTATTATTGTATTATTTGTTCAATAAAAAAAAAAAAACCTGAACTTTAGAAGTGCTCTATTTTCTCCACATTTCTGTTTGTGCTCAACTTTTTGATGTGCCACTGAAAGGGGGAGAAGAATTAAAATTTCTTGAACACCTTCTATGAACCAAGCATGCACTGTGGCAGAAAACTTGCCTACCTGTATTCATTTAATTCTCCAGACAGCCCTGTGAAAGAGGTGTCACAGTAGTTATTTTATGCAGGAGGAGACTGCCACAAAGAGGTTAACCAACTTGCCTGAGGTCTTACTTCTCATAGGAGAGAGCTAGGATTCCCACCCTGACTCCAAAATTGATACTTTTTTCATGGTGTGGAAGTTGACAACAGAAGTCCAATGTGTGCACTCCTACACGACCAGGCTTGACTCTTGAAGATAATTCAACATCACTATCAACAGTGTGCTGAGCTCCTAACACTGTAGCTATTTCCTGCCACTCAAATGCAAATCCCATTTTCTCCTTTTCCATGACATCATCCAACAACTATATATATATATATATATATATATATATATATATATATATATATATGAATCCTCTTCCCTTTCAAAGAAATTCTCAGATATGCTTAGTTATTATTCTTTTTATCATTTAATTTTTAAGGGAAAAATAACTGAATTTCTTCATCTTCTATAACACCCCGGATAATATGACCCATCCTTTCTTTCATGGGATTCAAAGAATTACTGGATCAAGATGGTCTTTCACAAGCATATGTTGGTTTTCAAGTAAATCTCATTTTAAGCAACGGTGTTAGAATAAACATAGCTCACAGGAACACCTGTCAACTTAATTGTTTGCTTGCTTGTCACTATCCAGCTTCGGCATGTGCTATATAAAAAAGACCCTCTTTTCCCTAAAAGAATGGGACCAAGGTTGCCTTATGTTGTCTAAACTTCAGTCTACCAGTATATGAGGTCTGTAGGTTTTCAGGAGCTTGGTTTCTCAAACGAAATGAAAATTCAAGGGGCCAGTGGCAGTATTTACAGTAGTTTATAGCAAATTGAATTCACTCTTGGTGATTATCTTTAGTTGCAGGCCTTGGCCTCTGAACTCAAAACTGGTTTCACGGAAGCAATGCAAGAACTGTCAAGAATTCAACATGGAGAATATGCTTTGGAAGAGAAGGTTAAGAGCTGCCGATGTTCCATGGAAGAAAAAGTTACTGAGATGAAGAATTCGTTAAACTATTTCAAGGTAGGCTCCTTTCTTTCTTTGTTTCTTTGTTTCTTTCTTTCTTTCAGATTTTATTTATTTATTTGAGAGAGAGAATGAGAGGGGGGAGGGTCAGAAGGAGAAGCAGACTCTCTGCTGAACAGGGAGCCCAATGCGGGACTCGATCCTGGGACTCCAGGATCATGACCTGAGCTGAAGGCAGTTGCTTAACCAACTGAGCCACCCAGGCGCCCCCTAGGCTTCTTTTCTACTCCCCTGCTAAACAGAGAGGTTCTTGGTCTTAGCCACAGAAGTAGAAAACACCTTTTCACGTAGCAGTCAAAGAAAAGAATTTTCTCTCTGGCCCATTCGCTAATTATCATGAAAAAAAATCTATTTCATGTTTTTCTTTCTTGGATCTCTGTGTTAAAATTACAGACTGCAATAGAAATAAGATGTTCATCTCTCATTCATTCATTCAACACATGTATATTAGAAGCTTACTGGGCACCTGGGTGGCGCAGTTGGTTGAGTGACAACCTTCGGCTCAGGTCATGATCCTGGAGTCCTGGGATCGAGTCCTGCATCGGGCTCCCTGCTCAGCGGGGAGTCTGCTTCTCCCTCTGACCCTCTTCCCTCTTGTGCTCTCATTCTCTCTTTGTCAAATAAATAAGTAAAATCTTTTAAAAAAATAAAAAAAAAGCTTACTGTGTACTAGATATCATGTTATATCCTTTCTTTCTTTTTTTTTAAGATTTTATTTATTTATTTGAGAGAAGAATGAGATAGAGAGAGAGAGCATGAGAGGGGGGAGGGTCAGAGGGAGAAGCAGACTCCCTGCTGAGCAGGGAGCCCGACGTGGGACTCGATCCCAGGACTCCAGGATCATGACCTGAGCCGAAGGCAGTTGCTTAACCAACTGAGCCACCCAGGTGCCCATGTTATATCCTTTCACCCCCTTTACCAGATTCAGTATGTATCAATTCCTATTTTTCAGGAAGAGCTGAGCAATGCCATGTCAATGATTCAGGCCATCACTTCCAAGCAAGAAGAAATGCAACAGAAAATTGAACAGCTTCAGCAGGAAAAGCGAAGGGAATCTCGAAAGGTTAAAGCCAAGTGAGTGTCTTACACAAAATTGGCCGACGGCAAACCCGTAAGCAGAGGCTTGTATACTTACACCGAGAACACCTTCCCCCCTGTCGGCAGATAGATAACTGGCTACATACTGCTGGAATCTGTGGGTCAGCATGTGATGGAAGTTATAGAATCATAAAAATCAGTTACTTTTAAAAATGGATGGCAACAATTACACGGAAAATGCACTCAAGTACAATAGGAAGTGAAATGAAAATGATATAAGATGACATGTAGAACTGTAAAAACATGTAAAATAAAAACTAGAAAGATATATTTTAAAATGGTGATTGTTGTGTTAAGATAGTGGGGTCACTCATAATTTTCTTTTTTAATTAGTTTTCTAAAATTTCTCTAATGCTACTACTAGTTTACTTCTACCATTGAAAATACATTTATGTTAATATCTCAACCAGGTTGAATCAATTAAGTTTCACCATTGAACATATATAATCATTATTGTTATAGGTTTTTAAATTATCAAATTTAAAATAGAAATATGGCAATAATATTTGTGTGACTACAAAGAGTGGCTTGTTGTTTGTAGTTGAAGACCTGCTGCTTCCTGGAACCTTTGTGTTGCTTTGTTAAGTGAATGTAAGTCACCCCAAGCAAATTGTCATCATTGCAAACTCTGTACAGATCCTGATGACAAGGAAGCCAAGAACAGAAAAACAAAAATATAGGTATTACCATTAGGATGTGATTTGTATGTATTTGAAATTTTTTCTCCAGCTTTGGCAATGAATTAAGTTGAACTCTAAGAATTGCTAGTATCTAACTATTTTTAATTTACAAAAACAGCACTTCTTTGGTTCAACCTAATGTTTCAGAATTTTTCTTGAATCATTCTGAACTGATTCTCTTCTTAACCTATCAGGCATTAAGACCCTTTGTTTTCCTTCCCCAGGAAAACTCAAAAAGAAGAACATGGCTCACAGGCTGGGCCTGCTCAAGCACAAGGAAGTCCTTTCCGTTCAATCAATATCCCTGAGCCTGTTCTTCCAAGTGAAGACTTTACAAACCTTTTGCCTTCTCAGGCCTATGAAAAAGGTACAGTTTGCAAACCATATGGAATTAACCAAGCCTTTCCCCTTGATTCCTAGAGCTTAAGTAATAGTGAGAATGGGTTTATGTCTTCCATCCTTATAGGAAAATGATGTATTGCTCAGAATATTTCCTCCTATAATTGGAATTTATAAGAATCCAGAGAGAGGATCCTGAGGTGCCTGGGTGGCTCAGTTGGTTAAGCATCTGCCTTCAGCTCAGGTCACGATCCCAGGGTCCTGGGATGGAGCCCTGCATCGGGCTCTCTGCTCAGCAGGGAGCCTGCTTCTCCCTCTCCCTCTACCTGTAGTTCCCTCTGCTTGTACTCTCTCTCTCTGTGTCAAATAAATAAATAAAATCTTAAAAAAAAAAAAAAAAGAATCCAAGGGATCCTAAGAGACCAGGAGAATCTGCCCAATTTTAAAAGATTTTCTTTTTTGGGAAAATACTTATCTGGGTTTTCTAAATTTCAAATACTAACCCTAGGAGAAAAATGTTAAAAAAATTATTCACTCTAATAACTCATTTTCTCTTCCACATTACTGCTCACGCCTTGTCTCTCTGCATAGACATTTTAAAGATAGGTGTATTCTTAGCAGAAAATTGTGTGTTCTGCGCTTTTTTCAGTGAGGTTTCACTGATCAGAAAAAATCATATCTGCCTTAACTGGCAGGCAGTGACATCAGTGGTGTGCCCCTCTTTCTCTGGGTAACCAGAGCTGGTGCTGTCTGTGGGCTCAGGTCACTAGCCACACCCCCGATCTGAGGGATGAGACAGCAGATGCTAGAAAACTGTCCCTGGGCAGCGCTGATGAAACTGGCTTTCCATCCAGTTACCTCCGTCTGTAACCATGTCTGGTTACACGTTTGCTACATCTTTGTATGCTCAGCAATGTCTAGCAAAGCACCTATGCTGGAGAGTGACATTAATGTTATTTAGAGTAACTGTCCTCTCTTTTTTTTTTAATTTTTTTGGGTCACATATAGAAAGTCTCCAAAAGAGGCTCAAGGACTTCTCAACCAATTGTAAGCTCCTCTGGGGGCAGAGCTGGTGGTTTTCTACCCTTCTGCCTTAAGGCACCATATATTCCTAGACGATAAATGTGTTTTGAATCACTAAATTTAAAAATCTAAATCAGAGGCTTTTAATCAATATAACTTCAAAGTATGGATCTGATTTTTTTCTTTGTTGTTTTTTTTTTTACCCCTTTGAGTCGTTACTTTAGAGACTGATAGGTGCAGCCTGGGAAAACTCACAGATCCCTCTGGGGACTGAGTGGGTTCATCACAGGTAGTTCTATTTTCTTTGCTCCATGTCATAAGGAACAGGACATGAAAGGATGGTCTTATTAGGAAAGAATACAGGATGGCCTTAGAAAGTAGAGGTCAGATCAGTGCCAGGTCTGGGGAAGTTGAACATTTTCACGAGATAAAAGATTAAAAATTATATTTGCAAAGTGCTCAGACAGAGTTCAATGAGCTGTGTGGTGGGAACTCCTCCCTCCTTCCCTGTTATAATAGATGTGGCTTATATAATACAGTTTGTTCAACCAAATTACTGCAGAATTTGAGAATAATGTGCCATAATAAGACATTTTGGATATGATTGATGGTATGTTATGTTAAAATGCAGGATCTAAAGGCCAACGTTTAGAAAGGGTTGGCTTACCCACTGTTAATTATAAAATGGTGCAATTGTTGCTTATTGCTCCCAAATTCAGTAGCGTACAATAGCAAACATTCATTATGTTATAGTTTCTCTGAGTCAGGAATCTGTGGGTGCCTCTGGCTCAAGGTCTTTCGGGAGATTGCAGTTAAGGTGTTAACTGTCCCACTTCGCGTTCATGTTTCCTGCTATCTATCCATCACCCCAGACGCTGACTTAGATGGTGGGAGATAGTAATGAACAAAACAACAAACATTCCTGCCCTCATGGAAGCAGACAACAAACAAAATAGATAAAATATGTAGTACGTTAGTGATAGGGAGAAAAATAAGGAAACACAGGTGTAACTTTAGAGAGGGTGCCAGATAAAACCTGAAGGAAGTGAGGATGTGAGCTTATGCATTTGGAAGGGAAGAAAGGAACAGCCCATGCCAAGGTCCTAGCGGGAACATCATTGAGATGTTCATTCAAGTTGGAGCAGGAGCAGGGGTGGTAAAGCAGAGGGAACAAGAGAGACAACAGGAGACGAAGTTTTCAGAAAAGAAGGAAACAGGAGGGGCAGGAGGGGGCAGATACTTTACGGCTTTATGGTCATTATAAAGCCTTTGGCTTTTACGCTGACCTGGGAAGCCATTGGAGGACTAAGCGGAGGAGTGACAGGGTCTGACTTACATTTGAACAGCATCATTCTGGTTCCTCTCACCCTCACCATCATAGTTAGCTCTTATTCTGTACAGTTTACACATATTAACTGATTTAATTCTTTTGGTAGTCTAGGAGGTAAGTGCCACTTATATATTCTTACAAATGGGAAAATAGCGCTTGCCACTATATTGAAATTTTATTTTATTTTTGGCTCTTCTGTCTCCCTCAGTAAGCTGTCAACAGTGAGTCTGTCCCCAGTGTCTGGCTCATAGAAGGTGTCAGCCCCTGTTAGTGGAGTGAATACTGACTGAAAGCTTTCCTTTCTCTATAGCCCAAGAATCCAGATCCATGCATGTAGCAGACAGTAATGTGAAGGGGATGATGGGTCCTGGTAAGTAGCTCTGTGTTTAGTTCTCTTCACTTCTAGCAACTCTACCTTTTCCCTGCTTCCACCTTCCCTGCTTCTAGTCCCTCAGTCCCAAACCAGGCTTGAAAGAACTCAGGCAAGATAAAGCACTGTGGTTACTAAGACCCCAAGATGTATAATAGAATAAGTCAGTGACTCAGTTAAACCAAGGAGAGAGAAGGGGTGGAGATGTTTAAGACAAAGCCAGTATTCTTGGTTCTTTCTGGCTCACATCAATTGGTTCTTTCTGGCTCACGTCAATTACTGAAATAATATTTGCTGAGAAACTCACAGGTATACGTAGCATGACATAAGTTTTCTACGGACACATTTTATAGTTTATTTAATTTAAAGGTTATTTACTTAATAGACAACCCACCAGTATTTCATAAATTTCATCTTCCCTTCCCTCCATTCCTTCCTCCTTTTTGCAACTTACCATTATTGTGGCCAAGGAAAACAAATTCCAAAAGAAAACATTGTTTTGGCATCTTTCTTCCTCCGTATTTTTTCCCTGGTGTGCTTGCCTAAAAGGAAGGAGATACAGGGAGTCAATGCATACTTACTACAAATTAATTATATTATTTTATAAATTTACTTTTTTAAAACTCCTTGTTTACTAGCGACTACATACAAAGAGTAGAGGATGTATAGGCCAGAAACAGAGGTGATCCTTCGCAAGTGTAAAAACTTTTAATCTTCAGTTGATTTATTTAATCCTTGAGGGATAGTTTGTACCCAAATGGGCATAATATTTCAGAGTTAATAAATATATATATATTTTAAAAAAAGTCAAATCTTGACGGCAGGTGTTATTTTTCAGGAATGAACCCAACAACTCCAGAAGCAGAAGAAAACCTTAAGTCTTGCCTCTCGGCTGATATCCAGCCCAAGAGCCATCTCTCATCTGGTGTGTGGAGGCAGCCTAAGGATGGTAAAGAATGGGGCGAGGAATATGTCACAAAAGACCACCCAGATAAACTCAAGGATGCTGGCCAGGGCAGACACAGCTCCCTGGAAAATGTTTTATGTGAAACCTCTTTAGCTGGTAAGTCCCAAGGGAAAATACAGGCTGAAATTTTGAAGAACAGGAAACCTACAGGCTAGAATCCTTGCAATATAGGTTCAGGGGACATATGAGACCACCTGCTCTCTGGTTTCCTTTTCAGATGAAGGCTAAAGCCTATAGAGATGAGGGGACTCACCTGAGGTCACATGGCCAGCTTGGGACCAGCACCTCGACTCTGGGTATCCATGACATTTAGTAACACAGTGCTTTGGGGGAAAAAAGGGATAAAGTTGGGGTGCCTGGGTGGCTCAGTCGGTTGGGCGGCTGCCTTCGGCTCGGGTCGTGGTCCCAGTGTCCTGGGATCGAGCCCCATGTCCAGCTCCCTGCTCGGCGGAGAGCCTGCTTCTCCCTCTGCCTGCTGCTCTGTCTACTTGTGCTCTCCCTCTATCTCTCTGTCAAATAAATAAATAAAATCTTAAAAAAAAAAAAAACCAAAAAAGGGATAAAGTTGGTGGGGAAGAGGGCAGCATTTTGTGAACTATGTAGTGATGCGAAATCTTCAAAATGTGCGTCTCGGATCAGTAGTCTGCCCCCAAGATATCAAACACCGCAACGGGGTCCGTCCTCCCTCCCTCCTTCCTCCTTCCCTCCTTTTCCCGTCCTTCCTCTCCTTTGTGTCACAAATTGCTATTCCACACTTACTATATGTCACATAATGCCGTTTCCCTCCAACCACTTTGTGGAAGGCAGTTTTTAAAAATTAATTTTTACCATCACACACATGAAAAAATAAATAGTACTAAAAGGTTTATTATGAAGAAAAGAGCAACCACTTTAAACTGTTTGCACAGTTTCTTGTGGTACTTGCTTCCACGTTCTAAAATAAGTTTATGCTGCTGGTTTTTTTTTTTTTTTTAATCAGTACTTTACTGGGGGATAATTTACGTACAGCAAAGTTAACAAAGCTTAAGTTTAAGCTCATTGACTTTTTATGTATGTATGTATAGCCTCTTGTGATCACTACCTGCATCAAGATATACAATTTTTGTGGGTGCCTGGGTGGCTCAGTTGGTTAAGTGACTGCCTTCGGCTCAGGTCATGATCCTGGAGTCCCGGGATCGAGTCCCACATCGGGCTCCCTGCTCAGCAGGGAGTCTGCTTCTCCCTCTGACCCTCTTCCCTCTCGTGCTCTCTATCTCTCATTCTCTCTCTCTCAAATAAATAAATAAAATCTTTTAAAAAAAAGATATACAATATTTGTTACCCCAGAGAGTTCTCTCATGCACCTTACCACCCGAAGAACCACTATTCTGACTTCTGTCACTGTAAATTAGTTTCCTCTGTTCCCGAACTTCATACAGAGGGAATAATACAATGTGTACTCTTTTGAGTCAGGCTTCTTTCTCTCAATATAATGTGCTGTGTGTAATTCACTCAGTAGTTCATTCCTTTTTTCAGTCATTGAATAAATTTACCACAATTTGCTTATCTGTTCTCCTGTTGATGGACATTTGGATTGTTACTAGTTTAGGGCTATTATAAGCAAAACTGATATGAATATTCTTGAATGAGTCTTTCTTGGATGTCTGCCCTCATTTCTCTTGGATGTACCCGTAGGAGTAATATCTCTAGATTAGGGGATAGGATTATGCTAAACTCTGAAAGAAAACATCAAACAGTTTTCCAAAGTGACTGGGACATTTTATACTCCATCCAGTAATGTCCACGAGTTCTGGTTGCTTCATATCCTTCCCAATATTTAGTATGGTTAGTCTTTTTAATTTTAGCCATTCTCATGGGGGGTGTACTGGTATTGTAGTTTTGATTTGCACTTGCCTGATGACTAATGATGTTGAGCATCTTTTCATGTGCTTATTAGTTATTTGTACATCTTCTTTTATGAAGTGCCTGTTTAAGTCCTTTGTCCAACTTTTAAAGTGCATTATCTTATTATCAATTAGTAGAATCTCTTAATATATTTTGGATATGAGTTCTTTATTAGATATATGTGTGGAGAATATTTTATTCCAGTATGTGGCTTGCATTTTCACATTCTTAATAGTCTTCTGATGAATAGATGTTCTTAATTTTGGTGAAGTTAATCAATTTTAAACTTTTTATATAGATTGTGACTTATGTGTCCTTCCAAGAGATCTTTGCCTATCCCAAAGTTGTGGAGATACTCTAGTATGTTTTCTTCTAAAATCTTTATAGCTTTAGCTTTCACATTTAGATCTATTACTTATCTTTTTTTTTAAGATGTTTTTTAAGTAAACTCTATGCCTAATGTGGGGCTCCAACTCATGACCCCAAGATCTAGAGTTGCATGCTCTACAGACTGAGTCAGCCAGGAGCTCCAATCTATTACTTACCTTGAATAGATTTTGATGTATGGTGTGAGGAAGGAGTCCAGGTTCATTTTTTTCCCATACGGCTGTCCAGTTGCTTCAGCACCATTTATCGAAAATATCTTTCTTTCCATATTGAATTGTGCAAAGAATGTCAGGTGATTCACATATGGGTGGTTCTAATTCTAGACTCTATATTCTTTTTATTCCAATTAGCATAGAATTTACAACTTGGCAGTATTTAGTGTTCCAATCAAAGAACATGGTTTATGTCTCCCTTACTATAAGTCTTCTTCAATTTTTCTTAGCAATGTAACAGGAAATCTCTCGTTTACATGCTTCTTCTTCTCCTCCCCTCTCCACCCACCGAAGCCTTTGCCCTAGAGTCCTTTGTCATTCTACTCCATTCTGGCCCATTGCACTGCTGCTATCCTGGGACTTCCCACTCTTCTTAGGAATTCCTTTCATAGTTTTCCTATGTTAGATTCCCTTTCGTTTGTTTTTATCTTGTGTGCCTGTTGGTTTCTTGGTTTACTCCTTGTTTGATGGAACCCATCGTCCAGTAGCTTCCACGTGCTTTGGTGATAATTTAGGTGAATATAAAATCATTTTCCCTCATCATTTTGAAGCAATTGTTTCATTGTCCTCTAGTTTCTAATGTTACTTTTGGGAAGTCCAATACCATTCTGATCCCCAGTCCTTTGTATGTTACCTGATTGTTCTCTCTGGTAACTTTTAGGATCTTCTCTTTACCTTTGGTGTGCTAATGTGTCACAGTGTTGTGAGAGTCTTCTTCATTAATTATGCTGAGCATAGTGGGCCCTTTCCTCTAGAAATGTGTCTCCTGGGTTTTTTCTATTATCAATTTCTATTATTATCCTCTCATCCATTTTCTTTCTTTTCTCTGAAATTTTTATTAATTTGATATTGGGTCTCCTGGATTGATCTCCACTACCATCATTTCCTAGTCTCTTTTTCTTCAAAATGTCTCTTTCTTGTTTTGTGGGGGGAGTGGGGAAGAAGGCAGGAGATCTCCTTGACTTTATCTGCCACCTTTTTATCTTTGAAAAAAATGCCAAAAATTCCTCCTCCTCCTCCTTTTTCTTTTTTTCTTTTTGGAATGTTCTCTTTTCTTAAAAAAAAAAATAGCATCCTGTAACTATTAAATGGGTAGAATGTTTTTCTCATATATCTTTGAGGATATTAATCATAGGATTTTTTAAAAAGATTTACTTTTATTTTTTATATATAGAGAGAATGTGTGAGTGGTGGGAGGGGCAGAGGGGGAGAGAGAAAGAGTCATTTTTTTTAAAACATTTTACTTATTTATTTGACAGAGAGAGACACAGCAAGAGTGGGAACACAAGCAGGGGGAGTGGGAGAGGGAGAAGTGGGCTTCCCGCTGAGCAGGGAGCCTGATGTGGGGCTCGATCCCAGGACCCTGGGACCATGACCTGAGCCAAAGGCAGACGCTTAATGACTGAGCCACCCAGGTGCCCCGAGAGAGAGAGTCCTTAAGCAGACTCCCCACTGAGCAGGGAGTCCAATGCAGGGCTCTATCCCAGGAGCAGATCATGACCTGACCTGAAATCCAGAATCAGTGCTTCACCGGGGCGCCTGGGTGGCTCAGTCGGTTAAGCGTCTGCCTTCGGCTCAGGTCATGATCCCTGGGATGGAGGCCCACATTGAGCTCACTGCTCAATAGCGAGCCTGCTTCTCCCTCTCCTTCTGCCTGCCACTCTCCCTCCTTGTGCTCTCTCGCTCTCTCTCTCTGTGTCAAATAAATACATAAAGTATTAAAAAAAAAAAGTCAGTGCTTCACCAACTGAGCCACCCAGGAGCCCCTTTATTATAGGATTTTTAAAAAAGTTTTGTTTCTGCATTGCCTCTTTTTTTTATTAATGTATAATTGACACATAATGTTATATTAGTTTCAGATGTACAACATAATATTTAATATTTGTATATATTGTGAAATGATCACCACAATAAGTCTAGTTAACATCATCACCATACATAGCTACAATTTTTTTTCTTTGAGAACTTTTATGTCTACTCTTTTAGCAACTTTCAATTATGCAAAATAATATTATTAACCATGCTATACATTACATCCCCTGCATTGTCTCCATTTATTCAAAATCTGTATATACCTTTTTCTTCTCTTTATTTTACAGTGTAAGGTTGATTCAAATGTTTGAGGATCCTTAGCATATCTATCTATCTATCTATCTATCTATCTATCTATATCATATATATATATGTATATATATATATATATACATATATATATATGAGAGAGGCCTTAAATAAAAAGAAATCATGATCATGATTCTATGTTGGCCAAGCTTATCAGTAAATGGACTTCACTATAGGCTAATCAGGTGGCAAATTAACTTTTTGTAGCTGACCTCTTTATGTCAGTGTCTGTAGGTCTTTTTCCCTTGGGTAGTTCAGTTTCTTCAGTGGAAGATCCTCCAGTCTCCTGCCTGGAGAGTATAAGTCTGGCTACTGGTACTGTGGAAAGACTGTGGAAAGACCTGCAGGGGGAGGGGCTGAGGGGAGTCTCCCCATTCAGTAGGCAAGCCTTCTCTGAGTCCCCTTGTTTTCATGTTGGCATCTTAATCCTTCCCTCTACTGTCTTTAGTCCAGACCCCAGAGTTATGGGCCCCTCTAGTTTAATTTTTCCCATTTTCCCATGGGAGGGGGTGGGGAATGAGGAAGCCACCTGGCATGGGGGGAGGAGCCTGGAAGTTCAATTGCACTATATATAGACTAAGTCTCCTGTTTTCAGCACTGCTACTTATTTGTACCTTCTGTGGTGCCCAGTGCCTCCACTCCTTGAGCCTTTCTGCTTCTCAGCAGATTTTCCATGTGCAGATGAGAACACCAAGGTTTTGCACCCTTACTCTGCTGAATTAATTACCATGCTTCCATTCTGTTTTCCATCCTCTGAAAACTTGCCAATGTCCGTTTTTATTTCTTTCAATGTCTTTTTATTGCTTTCTATCATTTAATCGAGTTTTGGGAAGGAATGGTTGACGAAAATTCCCTCTTTGATTTGTTTTTTAAAGCTAAAAGACAGACCGTGGCTCTAGAACTGCTTGAGTCAGAGAGAAAATATGTCATTAACATCTCTCTGATCCTGAAGATCAAGGCAACATTCCAAGGGTCAGATGGAAAGAGGAATTCCAAAGAGAGAAGGTATCCATGTGTTCATTGCCTTTGCTTTTCAGATTGATTAAAATTTAAGGTAAGTCGTTTATTGTTTCCAGTCGGGGAATTCTGTGACCTGTGAAGAGTTCCAGAAACAGTCTTTGAAGAGAGTGTAGGCAGTGACAGCAGGTAATGGCTGGCAAGTCTCAAATTTAGACTTACCGCAGATAAAAAAATGAAGATAGTCTCTGAGAACTTCAGTGTCCCTGGCATGTCTGTAAAGAACATAAAGGGGAAATTAATGCTACAGTGAGGGAGACATTGCTCTCTGTTGCCATCTGCATGTGCTCCTGGGATCACAGGTCTCATGGACATAGGAGGGAATGGATGTAGTGGAGATTTGAAGCATTAAGTGGCCATTAGATAAATGGTACGGGGCTGATTAACTCTGGACTTGGACCTTTCTTATTTGTTCCGGTGATCCCATAGTACTAGATGGTGCGCAAGTGGGGTGTGTGTGTATGTGTGTGTGTGTGTGTGTGTGTGTGTGTGTGTGTGTGTGTGTGTGTGTGTGTGTTGGTGCTTCCACAGGGTCTGCAGTATATTATAACAGCATGCTAGCTGCTCCAAGATTACAACACTCCTTTATTGCTTCTGTTCATCATCTTTATATCTTCTCTGCTTCTTCTCCATTAAGAAAAGCAGGAAGGAGGAAACTCTGATTTGGTGGAAAGGACTAACCTCATGAAGACGTAATAATCCAGATTAGTTGAGGAAAAGGCCAATCCAGAAGAATGGAAAGTCTGGATTATGGACTATTACAGATAAATGTAGCATTGATAGTTTAAATAGTCTATCAGGTAATAGACACTGGTGGTCCATAAATCTATTGTGAATCTCTCGGGTAGCCCCTGATTGTATTTTCCTGCTCTCTACCCACCCCCCATTTTACTTGGCTTGCGGCTGCCGGCAAAACACCTAGTAACCAGAACACAGTGCTCCCCATATCTAATGGCTGAGGTGAGGGAATATTCCCTGACAGACTCAGAAGTGGCTTGACTATTTTCAAGAATCATTTTACTGCAAAGTTGAGGTAAGCAAAGTATAGAAAACAACAAGGAACAGAAAGGGTGAAGTGACAGGGCTAAAGCTCTCACCCCTAGAGGCCTGTCTCAGGGGCCACCCAGATTCTGGCTGGTCGTTCCTTCCCCATCTGAAATCCGACTCATCCCACCCTCGCCCATTGCCCCTTCAGCCTCTGAGATGCCTCTCCAGCCTCCAGCCATCTTGCCAGAGACCTGCTCCATTTGCATTAATCAAATCTAAAGGCAAGTCTACCTTTTGGTGTAGTATTCCTTCCACATGAGAGATTCTAAGCCAGCAGCATCTCCTCGTCATCTCTGAAAATTTGGGGATGGGGCAAGGGGAGAGAGAGAGAGAGAACTGTTTACTCTGGAACACGGTAACCAAGGCACTTCATTGGTAAATTCATGAAATCTTCACAAGAACCCTATGGAGCTTACCATATAGCTGAAGAAACTAAGGCCCAGAGGGCTTTAAAACCATACAGTCAGTTAGTGTCAGGATTCGAATCCAGGCTTGTCTGCCTCTGTCCTTGTGACCCTTCCACATCACACCACTTCTCTGAGGACCTTGTCATTTCAAAGACATCATCTGACTAACAGCAATATGTTGGGTTTCTCAGCCAGAAGCAGACCTTCTGTCTGTTCCTATTTTACAGCGTAGGCTTCCCTCTTAACAGCCCTTATGTTCTTACTTCAGATCTCAACTGACGTGTCAGGCAGGGACGCTAGAAATGTTCTCGGCTTACTGAAGCTCTCTTCTACTTGCCGTCACTTCCTGCTTGTCTAGGATGTTCTCCCATGACTCATGACTGAGGAAGGACGGATCGTCCCCAAATCCCAAGATTTAAAAAAGTTTAAAACTATCACACAATCCCCATGAAAGTTAGAAACCAGAGTTATTTCTCGTATCTGCGATAATGCTATTCATGTTAGTTATTTACTAAACTAACCCTCTTTTTTCTTTTCATGGATGTAGATGAGAAAAGCTTTAAGTCAGTACTCTTTGGACTAATATAAAAACTCGAGTTCCGAGCTTTGCACTGTTGCCATTTTTCCACCCTAGGCTTAGATTTCCACTGTCCTCCTTCACTTACTACATTTCTTCTTTATCTAAGCTTTTCTTTTTTTCTTTTTTAAGGATTTTATTTATTTATATGACACACACACAGAGAGAGAGAGGGCACACAAACAGGGAGAACAGCAGAGGGAGAGAGAGAAACAGGTTGCCCGCTGAGCAGGGAGCCCCGTGTGGGGCTAGATCCCAGGACCCTGGGATCATGACCTGAGCCGAAGGCAGACGCTTAACCGACTGAGCCACCCAGGCGCCCCTTTTCTAAGCTTTTCTGAAGCCTCTGTGGGTTTTAAATAGGCCCACTGAATGAAATACACAACAGAACGAGATTATTCCCCTTCTCTACTGGCGTTTTCCCCATGCAAAGATGAAAATAAGTTAGTAACATGTCCCATCTTTCCCATCATACATTGCAAGCCTCCAGCACTTTCCACCCCTGCTGCAAAGTAACCTGGGGGTGAAAATAAAACCCACCGGAACTACAACTGGACACTCAAAACTGAGGTTGCCACATCTTCTCAAACCTCTACAATAAAACTTTAGTTTTTCCCTGGAGAAAAGTAAAGCCCTCAAGAGCCTCCTTAGCGTGTTTCAAGCCAGCCCTGCCCCTGGCTGAACCAAAGGGCTGGAAACTGCAGAGGTACGAGCAGCCGCTGAGGTCTGAGTGGAACTTGTGGGCGGCTGTTCATTTGTTGGAGGATCACAGGAGTTGTAGTTCTTGGCTTTCTCTGGTCTGATTCACCTAGATAGAGTTCCAAGCTCAGGATCAAACAGTCCTGTCGGAATACTTGTGGAGAGGGACAACGTCAGCCTGACAGGATTGTCAGTCAGCCTACTCTGCATCCACCAAGAATGCCGTGTGCTATGGATCACCACCAGGTGGCACACGCTCTGTCATCGGCACCCCTCAAATTTGGTTGCGTCCTGCTGCTGAAGCTCAGGAGATATTCTGGCCTAAAATTAGACTGGCAAGAGCTAAGTTATTAATTTGAAACTCTAACTGGGTTTTCCTTGATGGCTTTTAGTTTAATGCCCTTGTTGTTTAAGTACTGTATTGTGGGAGTTGAAATAACTTTTTGTGACCCCCCACCCTGAAATCTCAAACTATTACCCCAGTGGACAGTCCAGGGGGTACCTGGACTCCAACCAAGTTACCAGCTCTCCAATTCTGCAAGGACACTGGTCACCATGTAGCAGAAGGCAGCTTTCTTAGAAGAAAGAGAAAGAAGGTCAGGCCAGGTGAGGCCAGGCAAGGCCAGGAGAGGAGTAAAGAAAGAGAAAAAGAGATCATCCAAGAGATATTACATAACCTATATGGACAACCCATCTCAAAGTCAGAACTCACCATGGCAGGGTGCCCTCACATCTTTCAGTGTCACACCAGGAATATTACCCAAAGTCATGATAGCCTTGGGTGCGGAGAAATCTTTCACATCTAGACCTTTCACGGGCATAGTGTTTTACTCTTTCAGTTCAATCAGTTGTGCTTTTCTCTATCAGCTTTATGGTCTCCTCCACAGTCAGCCTGTCTCCTAGCCACCCCTCCAAATTCCCTCTGATCTGGACAAGGATTACTTAGATCTTCTGAGCCCACTGTGCCAGCCATAAGGGCTTAGATCGGGAAGTCCCTCCACTTGTGCTTATGGACCAGCTGGCTTCGCAAATGCGGAGACTAGTGGCACAGGAAGGGGAGGGGCAGAAGACCGGAGTGAAGGAATCCTCATCTTCTCACAGGGGCTGGGTACTCGCTCTGTTATCTGCGGCTTCTCTGAGCTATAGCCTCAGGGGAGTCTGCTTTACTTGCAGATGGGTTGAAGAAGCTTTTTTTTTTTTTTTAATTTTTTTATTTTTTTGGAGGGGAGGTTGAAAAAGCTTCTTACCAAACTGGGGTTCTTCCTACTGAACTCAACAAAGGTCTGCTTGTTCAGGGTTGGCAAAGCACCCCAATCGTCCACTGATTTATTCTTGTTGGACCCTGGGGGAATATCAAGTTCAGCTCTCAGTGACACGTTCATCTTCATTAAACTTGTGGTCTTGAAAGCCCAAGGGAACCTAGTATCATTTCCCATAAGTCACCAAGTTAGAGCTCGAGTCCTTGCTGTAGCCCAGCAAAACTCAACTTTCTTCTGGCTTCCATCCTCATTCCTCTAGGGCCCCTGATTGCCCCACCCTTCTCCATGCACCCCCTTCCTCTGCCCGTGATCCTCTCTCTCTCTCTCTCTCCTCTCCACCACATCCTTCTCTGACACCTCTCTTCCTCCCTTCATTTCCTCTGGGAAAAAACTAACAAACAAACAAACAAACAAACAAACTGGGGCACACTAAGGAATGAGGGAGACGGATGTGAGAGGAGGAAGGGGCTCTGTGAAGCTCCACGGAGTAGTAGGCCAGGCCTGGTCCGCAGCCTCCCCAGGCAGGACTGTGTCCTTGCCCAGTAGTCCTCTTGGAAAATGAAGGGAAGGGAAAGGAGCACTTTCATATGCCCATCCCCTGAGCATTTAGGTGCCAGCTTTAAACAAGTTTTCCTTTTTACCGCAATCGGAGTCTCTTACTCAGTAGCTAAGAATGATCAAGTGCCACCTTCGTGCTGTCATCTACAGCACTAATTAGAGTAGTCTCTTTTGCATATTAAGTGGGAATAACTTTAAAATTTTGGAAAAGAGTTCCCTTAGAATTTCTACTGTCACATAAATGAGACAGTAACAGTTTGGCTTTAAAAAGGCCATTTTGGCTGGCTCAGTTGGAAGAGTGTGCAATTCTTGATCTCAGGTTTGTGAGTTTGAGCCCCACGTTGGGTGTAGAGATTACTAAGAAAAATAAATAAACTTAAAAAAAAATAGCCATTCAAATGATGTGCTCTTTATTAGTGAGATACACATTTGTGTAGGAGTCATTGGTAAAGGGGTCTTTTTATTTTTATTTAATTTTTTAAAGATTTATTTATTTACTTGAGAGAGAGAGAGAGAGAGAGAGAGTGAGAGAGAGAGAGTGCATGAGTCGGAGGAGGGGCAGAGGGAGAGAATCTTCAAGCAGACTCCCCTGCTGAGTGTGGAGCCCAACACGGGGCTCCATCCCAGAACCCTGAGATCATGACCTGAGCCAAAATCAAGAGTCTGATGCTTAACCGACTGAGCCACCCAGGCACCCCTAAAGGGGTCTTTTTACATCTTGAGGATATTTGCTATTAGGTCTACAATGTCAAACTTAAAAAAAAAGTCCTGAATGCAGAGCTGTGACTCAGAATATTTTAAATGACTGGGAAAATGGAACCTCCTGCATATGTTCTTATAGGGTATTTCCTCTGTACACCTGGTTTGTGTGATCCTATCTCTATTCTGTTTCAAGCCTCTTCCCTGGCTCTTTACGGTACCTTGTCCAGCAGCACCTCGATTTGCTTCATGCTCTGCAGGAAAGGGTCCTGAAGTGGCCACGCCAAGGAGTTCTTGGAGATTTATTCCTAAAGTTAACAAATGATGAGGTAAGTTTTTAAAAAATCCTTTATAAACTAGAATTACATGCATCTGTGTCTGTCTTGTCTGCTTCTCTGAATGGAGAACTTCAAATCAGTGAGTTTCAGAGTTAGGAAAACTCCTGAGATCTAGTCCAACCTCCTCACTCTACAGATAATAAAATAAAGTTCAGAGACATTAAAAGGCTTTGCTGAAATCACTCGGCTATCTAGGTAGTTGTGGATCTGTGACCCAAGTCTCCTAATGTCCAGGCCATCGCTTCCCACTATACTATGTATAACTGCCCCCATTGAATATGCACATAAATGTGTGTGTGCACTTGTGTATAAATATCTGTATCTCTGTAATGTTCTGCAAAGAAAATATGACCCAGGCCAGAGGTTGCAAACCCAAATGCCTACAGGGCCAGACGGTGATATAAATGAGTGGAAGTAAGCGGAATGTGATACAATATGGGCTATTGGGAGGTGAGCTTAAGTGGAGCACATATGCTTGTCTACAGGAAATATTGTCCAATTATTATTCAGGAAGAAGGGACTAGAGTTGCCAGATCTTCCGGTATTTTATGAGACACTGGCAATCCAGAATTTTATGTGAAAATTTATTTTAAAAATATTGTGTGGGCTAATTAAAATTGGTCTGCAAGCCAGAGTTAGCCTGCAGTCAAACTCTGTATATCAATGATGTAGGTGATAATACAAAGTCTACAAATTATTTACTTATACGGGTGTAATGCAATCCCTCTAATACCATTTTTACTCATTTGTATTCAGTATGCTTTCTTGGGCTGAGAATTATTGTATCCGTGGGAATATAACTTTGGAAGCTGAGAATTGTTTTCCTAAAAGCATATTGCATAGATGAATAAGCAATTGGTGGAAATACACAATTAGTGGAAAAAGTTGAGAATCACTGGTCTAGACACTAGAAGGTGGGTTGGACGAAGTTCCTTATTGGATGGAGATGACAAATTAAAAGTAACTTAAAAACAAAATAGGCATTTTAATCATTTAACAGTTTAAAAATACTTTTTCAACATACGTGACTCCTCTCTGCTGCGTTGGTTTTTCACTTTCTCTCATTGAAACAGGACTATTGAGTTTTGGTTCCCAAGTCCATCGGGATATTTACCTTAAAACCAAAAAGATTTAAAAAATGAATTAAAAAACATATTAATGAACACATTAAATAAATGATTAAGATAATCTCTGCAAAGTACTCCTTTTTGATATACATGACTCTATAAAAATATTAGCTGTTATTCCTGTTTCCAAGTACTTAGCATGCATTTTTGTGTTTGTTTTCAAGAATAATTTCTTGGATTATTACGTTGCCTACCTAAGGGACCTGCCTGAATGTATCTCTTTGGTTCATGTTGTTGTTCTGAAGGAGGTAAGGTAACTCTATGTGTGTGCACTGCCCTTTGGTTACATGTGTACCTATAGGTCCTTGCTCATCCACCTCGGGGAATACAGTGCACTCAGCTTGTCTTCCAGGCTGGGGAATGGCTCGAGGAGAGCCACTGACACTCCTACTTGAGGTTAAAGGAGCCCACCCGAGGATGAGTGCCTGTGCTTTGGTCCTTGCCCTACTTTACTGACTCTCTTTTCTATTCCATTGGAAGTCTGCACAAAGTAAACAGGTGTTCTAAGCAGAGATCCTCAGGCTACATACAGCTTGCGTGCTGTATGAGGGTTTTTTCCTCCCAGGCTCAGACAATTTGAATCAGAATATTAAACTCATCCTGTGTCTCTCAGTGTATAAGATCATAAAGTGGTTCTAATCATGTAGCTTTAAGTATTGCTACTACAATGTTATATTAGGTGCTCAATAAGCCCATATAAATGTCTAACAATTCTAGTTATTTTAGGTCAGTAGGAAGAAACCCTATCAGAAGCCTAGAGTTAATAATTAATCAAGTTTCACAGGAGGTGAGGGTCTCTTTCTTATTAATGTCTTACTTCACCCCCCCCACTACTCCCAACCCTATAAGTATAATGCCTACCACATGTTAGTACTCAGCAAATATTTGAGAAAGGGAAGGGAAGGGAAAGGAAGGGGAGGGAAGGGGATGGAATGGAATGGAAAAGAAGGGAAAGAAGGGGACATGGAGAAAATCCAACATGTTTCCTCTGCCAGCCCAGCTGACCAGTTCCTAGTTATACACTTTCTCTACCCTCATGAGGCTCCAATCCACCCTTAGTGCCTACCAGTAAGCCACTGTAATGAGTACTTCCAAGAGAATCTTAATGAATTTATTCAACTCAAATATAATTTATTGAGTGCCCACTTCTGTCCAGCTCTGTGCTAAAAAGAGTGAGGGGGGGGGAGTAGGGGGTAGTTTGGAAAGTTGGGTGGATTCAAATGAAGTATATGATATACTTCCCGCTACAGAAGAATTGTCTCCTTGAGCATGTCACTCCAATGAAGGATCCAATGAAGGATCCAATGAAGGATCATGACACTCTAGAGAAAGAAAATGCCTTGGGAATAAAAAAACCCTCCCTGCTCTGGTAGGACTGACTTTGGGGTTCTGCAGCCAGAGTTGGAGGGACACTGAAGAGTGACTCTACCTTTCTTTCATTCAGGGTGATGAAGAGATTAAATCTGACATCTACACACTGTTTTTTCACATAGTCCAGCGCATCCCTGAATATCTGATACATCTGCAGGTAGGCATGGCTGGGAAGCCACCAAACTGATTTTCAAGCTAAACTACTGTTTGTGGCTTGCAACTGAGAAACACGGTAAAGGGTCAAGGAAGAATCAGTGGTATTTCTAAGGAGTAATGAGATGATTTAGATTGCTGATTACCCCATTCCTACTTTGTGGTATGAAATCTCAATCTCTAAAATTTTTGGCTCATGACGCCTGCCTTTGAAGTTCTATCTTCATTTACCAGCAATCGCCACCTCTGCTGATCCAGGATCTTTCTATAGCAGCTTCTGGTAGATTCTGAGTACTTATTCAGTCCCTTAAACCTTGTTCTACAGCCATCTAAATGTACCCCCAAACCCTTACCCCAGAGACTTGTATCTAAGAAGTATCTATGTAACCTGTCCACTTAACTGCTCTACTGACTACTTTCTTTTGGCTTGAGTTCAAGGGCCTACCATATATTGCTCATGTTGTATGTCATAGAGAAAGCATGAGGAAGTTGATGAGCTGACTTCTGCACACCATTTTTCCCACAGCGCCCAACATGGGGCTCGATCCCAGGACCCCGAGATCATAACCTGAGCCGAAATCAAGAGTCAGATGCTTAACTGACTGAGCCACCCAGGCACCCCAATAATTATCTTATTTAATGCTTTCAATAAACCCATGAAATAGGTATCATTACCATTGCTTAGATAAGGAAATGGAGAGCCAAAGAAATTAAGTAACTTGCCCAAGTTCACACACCTCATAGGTGAAAAAAATCTAGGACTGAAACCCAGGTCTTGCAAGCAGTATGATTCTACTGTCTGACTTGAGTTCAAATTCTGGCTCTGCTACTTGTTAGATGTGTTACCTAATGAAGATTACTTAACTTCTCTGTGCCTTGATTTCCTTACTTGTTAAATGGAGGTAATAATTGCACCTATCTAACCTAGCTGTGGTAAACATTAAATAAGAAGAAAACAAATCTGTAAAGGCGTTAGTACTTGGCAAGAGGAAGATTCAATAAATGTTAGATTTCCCATATCCAACTAACATGCATGTTCCCCTACTGTACATTAGGCAATATAATAGGAAGGACCACAAGGCCAGGCTTGATCATAAACATCATCCCCTTCCAGCCTGCCTTGATCCCTGACATTCTCACCATTGGCCTGACTCGTTTAGGTCATAAGGCATTGCTTATAGATAGTAATTGTTAGAATGATTCCATTATCTCAGAGATCTAATGAGTAGATACTTCTAATTTTCAGAAGGAATTATCCAACATTCACATCCAACTCAAACAGGAGCAATGGTGACTATTATTCTCCCCTGGTGTGATGGACAAAGAGAACAGCAGGTTTAACCATTCAGCTTACAATTAGTATTGTTGTTCTGATTAAATGGCTACCAAACTCTCACAACAGATGGAGGCAAGGGGCACAAGAGACAAAAGTTTCATTCTAATTATGCAATGCTGCCTCCTTTTTATCTCCATCCAGAATGTCCTGAAGTTCACAGAGCAGGAACACCCTGACTATTACCTACTTCTGGTGTGTGTTCAGCGCCTTCGAGTATTTATCTCGCATTACACCCTGCTGTTTCAATGCAATGAGGATTTGCTTATTCAGAAACGGAAGAAGCTCAAGAAGTAAGCTTCTAATGGTGCCGTCTAGAGGGCTGACCAAAGGTTTCTGAGAACAGGGATCTAGAGAGTCAATGTGGATACCTGTCACAAGTGACCTCATTGTATGTTAAGTGGCTGAAATGCATTGACGGGGGTAGAAGAGAACAGAGAGGAGGAGCGAATTGAGCTGGTCAGGTTGACTTCAGGAGGGAGGGACCTATTACCTGGTGGTAAAGTAATTTCCATCAGGTAGTAGGTACAATTACTTTAGAGAAATAAAAACAGTTTTACTCTAATCCCTATGCAGGCCCCCTTCCTTGTGTTATTAACCACCTTGAAAATAGTTGTTTCCCTAAGCTTGCCAGGTCAAAAAAGTGCAGTTTAAAGGCCAGAATGTGGTTTCTTTCATGAACTCAACAGTATTTGTTGAGCACTTACTATGTATCTATGTACTGAGTATACTGCAATGAACAAAACAACCAAAAATCTTTGCCACATGGAGCTTACTTTCTAGAGCTGGACAGCCAGTTAATAAATAGATGGTGTAAGTGCTATGGATAAAAACAAAACAAATAAGGGTGGTGGTTGAACAAGTTTCACACTAAAAAGAAACAGCAAGAGCTGACTAGGGAGAATCTGGGCTTCAGAAGGAACAGAAACAACCCATAACAGAATTTCCTAATGACCTGGATTTCCTTCAACCTCATCCCGGCGCAATGAAGAAAACAATCATTTCTGTGGATGTTTGAGAGCAGAAAAAGATGCCATGTCCCAAGCAAGTGCTCCCCTAATGGACGACATCTTCCTATACCACCAGCCTTTTCCCTCAAACTTAACTCGGGAAATTAATCAGCATCCCTATTCTTGCCCAGCATCTAGCTTGCACTGTTATGTAAACAACCTGGTTTGTAGAGGACCATCGAGAGAGAGAGAGAGAGAGAGAGAGAGAGAGAGAGAGAGAAGGAGAGAGAGAGAGAGGGAGAGAGAGAGAGAGAGAGAAGGAGAGAGGGAGAGTGAGAGAGAGAGAGAGAAGGAGAGAGAGAGGGAGAGAGAACTTCACAGCTGAGCTGCATCTGAGAAATACTGTCTCCTTATCTTTCTTGGCATAATCTGTGTGTTCAGAGCCAATTTCCCACTATACACCCTGAAAATTATTACTTCCATTCTCATAGGTCATCCATGGCAAAGCTGTACAAAGGGCTGGCTTCCCAGTGTGCAAATACTGGACAAGATGCTTCCCCTACTGCAGGCCCCGAGGCTGTCCGTGACAGTGGGATCCACTCAGAAGAGATACTGCAACCCTACCCTTCTGCTCCCAGTTCGGGCCCGGCTGTCACGTAAGCACTTGTTGCTATGGAAAGGTTATATGGCAACGCTCTTGGGTGCCAGGTCATCTGCATGGGGTAGCCGGACAGCCTGGAATAGGAGTATGACCTACAGGACTCTTCCCTCCCTCTTGCTCCATCAGGCCTATATACGGCAGGCAAGCAGCTGACCCAATGGTTAGATCCCAGAGGAAGGCTAATGTTAAGGGGCAGGCCTAGAGGCTGAAGGCTACTCCTAACAATTTTATCACACATAACTACCCTCTACCTACAGCATAAGTTTCTTTGGGTTTAGACAATGATTGAGTGGAAGAAAGTGCCACAAGAAGACAGGAAGGCATCTTATAGCTCCTCAGAAGGGTGGGAACACACTTAAGTTCGCCAAAAGGTGTAGTAGAGGGAAAGAGAATCCCAGTCAGGGGTGAATGGAAGTTAAGACTCTGAGAAGAGAAATAGGCCTGAGGTGATGCAAAAAGAATGCTGTTTAGCCCTTCCCAATTCCCCTGGAAGCTTCTTCAGAAAGGGATTTCATAAGTTCTTTTCTTCACTTATGACAGCTTCTCTTTAAGCTGTTCTGTGCAGTGGATGTATTTGACAGCCTTTTAAAGTCTCTGCACACAACCCTCTAGCACATTAAGCTGGATTCTTATTCATCAAACTTCTTGATGATTTTTACATTAAGGATCAGGCCATTTATATATATTTGGAACTCTTTACCTTTAGGATAAGGATAAAGTCAAAATAGCTACTTCTGCAATCAGGATTTCTGGAAAGATAAGGGAAACTAAAACTCAAAAATCCAAACCCAGCACTCTGTCATATACAATTCTCACAAAAGTAATTCCTTAGACTATAATCTCTGCTTTGGGTTTTATTATTTTAAGGAAAATTAGAAGTTTTAGCTACTTTTCTTTTCTAAAATTACAATGAAGTAACAGGTAGGCAACTGAGATTATTTCAATTTTTAATCACTACAATTTTTAAATGCCAATTACAATCATTGTAAGGAGTATCTGATCAGTAATGCAAAATAAACTGTTTCCTCTTTCTGCCTTCATCTCTTAAAACTGAACATGTATCATTGAAAGATGGAAGTGCAAATATGGAAAGAGAGAGAGATTCCATAATCATTTTGGACCCATGAGACATTAACCTTTCTATAAATAGAGCCCAGGAAGATCTTCTTCTTATAGAGAAAATCCCACAAATCCTGTAAAGGAGAACTCCATACAGAAAAAATACCTTTCCTGAGTGGAGAGTAGGAGATAGGCAGGAAGAGAGTGTTTACTTTGTGGGTCACCTCAGGTTTTATAACAACAATAAAGCTATCTTCTTTGAAGTGCAACAAATAGAGCCCCCAAAAATGAAATCCCTAGAGATTATAGCCAGACCAAAAAGATGGTTGCCATTGCACTCTATGTTGGGAAAATGGCCAGTAAAAAATTTGTTCTCCAAGTGAAAAGACGATTCAAGTTAGGTCAATATTTCATTTTATCATTTCTTTTCACCTTTGAGTGTGAGACCTCATTTTCATCTTAAGATTACCAGAGAAAGATACTCAGTATTTGCATTTGTTTTTTCTTTTTAATACATCTGCACTTTTAATGCATTTTTGTGGTAGAATTAATAAACTATAAATAAATAAAAGGTTGGGTCAGTGTGTAGTCATGCACTCACATCTGCCTGGCAATTACCTTCCACCAGAACTGGCAAATCCCATCCAATCTGATGTGTATGCTACCCTAATATCCTATGTAAATTATTCATTACTCATGATTAAACATGAAATTGGGCTTATTTAGAGTGAGAACCTTTTCATTTTGGTGGTTGTTTTTGTCGGTGAAAGTTTGAGACGACCTTATAGAGCATGCTCTATAGCCACAAAATTTTTTAGCTTTTTATTATGAAAACTTCAAATATATACAAAAGTAAAGTGTACAGTGAACCCCATATGCCATCATCCAGGTTCAGCAGTTTTAATTGTTCTTAAGCGTGAAGATCCATGAGTCAGACAAGAGTTCTTTCCATTATTTTGTATCATACTGCTAGGGCAAGAAAAGGAGAGCAGAGAAAAGGAGGTACCTTCGGGCTCTGGACACGTGGTGGGCGGGTCAGAGCTTCCACGTGCCGAGTGATGACCATCCTTGGCTGACCTGCCATCTCTATGCACAGCCTCCTTGCTCCAACGGATACTCCGGTCATCTGCTTTACAGATGGCATTTTCACCCTCCCACGTGAGCGACCAGGGCTCATGGGGACTCCCTTAGCTGGAGAAGCCTGTGGAGCTTGGTAGGTGACACACGCAGGCGCCTGGGGGGGGCAGAGAGGAGAGGCAGTTCTGTGTCTAAGTGGTAGCTGGCAGACGCGTGTTGCTCCCGGCCTCAAGCTTCGGGGAGAGGCCTGCACTAACCAGTCGTAAGCACACCTCTTTTGTATTCTGTTTCCCCTTTAAAGACATTTGATGCCCCCAGTGAAGAAAAGCCAACAACAGCAAAGCCTGATGGAGAGCATGCAGCCTGGGAAACCCAGTGAGTGGGAGATGGAGGGCAGAAAGCACGAGAGGCCCGAGAGCCTCCTGGCACCGGCGCAGTTCTGTGCGGCCGAGCAGGACGTGAAGGCGCTCGCCGGGCCCCTGCAGGCCATCCCCGAGATGGACTTCGAGCCCTCGCCCGCCGAGCCGCTGGGCAACGTGGAGCGCTCCCTGCGCACCCCAGCGGAGCTCCTGCCCGACGCCCGCGGCTTCGTGCCCGCGGGCTACGAGGAGTTCGAGTACGGCGGCGAGATCTTCGCGCTGCCCGCGCCCTACGACGAGGAGCCGTACCAGGCCCCGGCCCTCTTCGAGAACTGCTCGCCCGCCTCTTCCGAGTCCAGCCTGGACATCTGCTTCCTGCGGCCCGTCAGCTTCGCCATGGAGGCCGAGCGGCCCGAGCACCCGCTGCAGCCGCTGCCCAAGAGCGCCACGTCGCCGGCGGGCAGCAGCGGCGCCTACAAGCTGGAGGCGGCGGCGCAGGCGCACGGCAAGGCCAAGCCGCTGAGCCGCTCGCTCAAGGAGTTCCCGCGCGCGCCGCCCGCCGAGGGCGTGGCCCCGCGCCTCTACAGCACGCGCAGCAGCAGCGGCGGCCGCGCGCCGCTCAAGGCCGAGCGCGCCGCGCAGCCGCACGGCCAGGCCGCCGCCGCCGCGGCTGCAGCCGCCCGCGGCGCGCCCAGGACCTTCTTTCCCCAACAGAGGTCCCAAAGCGAAAAGCAGACCTATTTGGAAGTAAGGAGGGTAAAGTAAAACCGAACCCAAACCCACAGCGCCGGCAGCCCCGGGCCTAGATCTCCAGGGAGCAGACTGGGCTCCCCTAGCGTGGAGGGGAAAGCGGGCAGGCCAGAGGGGGAGCAGAGGCCGCCGAGGGAGAGCCCCGGTCGGAGGCTTGTCCGTCAGGTGCCCCTGGAGGCGAGCAGTAGGGCCCGTTCTGTAGTGCCAGGGCACGAGGGCGTGTCCTGCATGCGTATGTATGACGGCAAAGAGCCAGAAGAGAAGACGGACTCTTAGACCTGTCTACACCGTCACCACCCTGCCCCACACCTCCCCCGTACAGAGAGTTAGGGGTGTTCTCTGCCTTGCTGCTTAAGCCGTGGCACCTCACAGTTGCACTTCACATTCAGAGCCCTGCACGCTAGTCCCAGACCTGTTTCGTCCTCTGCCTGGCCAGGCGCACCTTCTCGTGGAAGTGTTCCAAATACAGAACCCCATGTGCCGGCCTGCCCCTCTCCCTGACCCGCACTAGCCCTGCTTGTAGCTAGGGAGGAGGCAGGTTGCCCCGACCCACTGTGGACTCCCTGCAAAGTCTGTGGCAAATATGACCGGAAAAGGGTGTCACGTTGTTTTGCAGATTCCACTGGGACAGAGACAACACAATATAGTCAAGGAGGCTTGGGCTCGCAAATACCTTCTTTGGCGTCTCCATATCAGTGTTTAGTATTTTGATGTCCAACCTTGCTCTCTGCAAGCCTTGGGACGTTTAAAGGGGTGTTTAAGTACATATCCATGAAAGGGCTAGTAGTTCCTGAGCAAACACTTAATTTCTCTGCATATGATTGGAACAACGCAATTTCTGATTAAGCAGAGAGTAACAGGATAGCTTTGACCTCTGCCACCATCCTTTCTGTTTAACCTCGTTTTGAGAGTGGTGGTTAGGATTTACAGGGCAGCTCTGTATTGGTACATCTTGAAAATGATACAGTCTAGGACTAACTTGTATCAAGCTCTGGAGACCTTTTGCCTAGACTAAAGGAGGTTTTTCCAGGAATAAGGGCCCTATAATCCACCTATTCCCATTTCCAAGTGAGTGGGGACAGATTGAGGATCACTGACTCCTTTCATTCATTCATTTTTCAGCAGACAGCTAAGGACAGGGTTCAGAAATGAATGGCACCTAAGTCTCTGTCCTCCAGGACCACTGGCTTGTCGCAGGAAGGAAACACAGAAACACAGAATTATAATAAATTGTGGGAACACATGGGAGGGGTATTTAAACCCTGCTGGGGGTGATGGTGGACAGACAGGGCCTCCTGGATAAATTGAATGTCTGAATTCAATTTTAGAAGCTGCCTAGATGAAGAGTGAGGCAGGGAAATATGAAAAAGGCTCATGAGTCTTTTTTAAAAACAGCAGGGTGATGCTTTTCCTCCTGAATACTGTGCCAGGTGGGACTGGTGGACATCAGGCCAGAGGAACAGTAAGGGGCTGGGTCATGAAGATCCCTGGAGCCGGTAGCTAGCCATCTAGACTCCAGGAATCAAAGTCTGACTGGTTCCTGAAGAGGGACCTTCGTATGCTCAGCTAAAGTTGCTGAGATTCCCCAGAGTTCTGAGATTTTTTTTCTGGCTTTGATTTTCAACTCTGAACTTCACAAAATTCTGTTAGGCAAAATTTCTTAGGCAAATCAATCTTAGGCATGTGTCAAAGTTTAAAAGTTCACTAAAAAGGGAAGTAGGTAGGAAATAATAATGCCAATTCAAATTGACTTGAAGTAGGCAGAGATTAACATGTAAAACCTTCTAACTAGTATAGTCTAAGCTGCAAAGAATGCTTTTATTTCACGTGTTCATAAAAGTCTTCCCCTCCCCCAGTTAATATGTGAAAAAATGGGAGTTCAACAATTGACAGGGAAAAAAGCCCAATCAGAAATAACAATATATCTGAGAAGCAAACGATGAGTAAAATATTTGTGGCTATTTATCGGACATACCAGATAACAATAAACAGTATATTATATACTGTTAATCAGACATCCTGGACAGCAAGCTTCATCCCCTAACAGTGTAAGACACGAGTCAAGTCGGTTTATAAAGTGACAATAAGATGTCAAATAGAGCTCAGTTAAAAGAGGCCTTTTCTCTTTCAGTTATCAGTAAATTTTTCAAGCATGTGAATTTTTCATACAAAGTTCACCTTGCTTATTATTTCTGCTTTTGGACAAAAACTTTTTCTTTCTAAAAATTCAGAAGGTGTGGATTGTTGGGAATCCTAGAGAGAAGGTGGAATACAAAGTCCAGGTGGGCAGAGGCTGTGTGTGGGTATGTGTGTGCATGTGTGTATGTGGGCAGGCATCTGTACGTGTATATATGTGTAATGTGTGCGTGTTTGTATGTATGTGAGTGTGAGTGGTTGAGGTGGGAGTGAGATGGGGTTGTAGTTGTGAAAGATGAACCCTTCAAAAGCCTATCTTTAAAGGTGTCAGCTCTTTCCTGTTGAGATGTATAAAGCTCCTCCTATTTCATCTCCTTAAATACACTCTGTGTATCTTCCACCCCTGCCCCGCAGAGCCAGCTAAACCCTGTCTCTAAGAGTCAGGAAAGAAGGCAGCGTGCTTTAGTGCAAAGAGCACCTACCTGGGTGTCAAGAGATCTGGGTTCTAGTCCTGGCTTTGCTGCCAAATAGCTGTGTGCTTTTGGACAATTCACTTGGCATCTCTGTACCTCCAGTTTTCTCATCTGTAAAATTAAGACAATATATACCTTAACTAACTCACAGTGTTGTTGTGGGCATCAGGCCAAATAAGATAAAGTATGTGAATATGCTTTGTAAAGTATGGAATGCTATACAAATGCAAGATATTATCAAGATCATGATTGCACAGAGAGATTTTCCTTAAACTTAATATATTTAGTCCCTAAACAGTCCCTAAAAGCCCAGTTTTCAAAATGTGGTCCTTAGACTAGTGGTAAATGCATTCATTAACCTGGGAGCTTATTGTAATTGCAGAATTTGGGCCCCACCCCAGACCTACTGAATCAGAGTCTGCATTTTAGCAAGATTCCCGGGCGACTCATATGAACATTAAGTGCAGGTGGGCAGGACCATACCTTAAACCACTGGTTTTTTAAAAATCAAAGTGTGCATAAGGATTACCAGGACCTAACTCGAGAGTTTCTGATTCTGAAAGTCTGGGTTGGGGCTCAGGGCGGTACATTTTAAATAAAAGCCCCAGTTGATCCTGTTGCCCCAGGACCACTTTGAGAAACCCCACACTAAGCCATCAATATGTTGCTCTCCATAGTTTAATAATGAATCTTAGTAGCGTCTTAGAGGACCTCTAGATCTGCTACTGTAACCCCAAGTTAAATTCTCAAAGTCAAACCCATGTTTCCTGAAAGAAAAAAAAAATCATCCCAACGCCTCACTTCACTGTCAGCAAGCAGTCACCCATCCAATTCATGAAAGTTTTAGGGTGGTTTTTGCTTTGACTCCTTGGGTTCTCTTCTTAGGTTCAAAATGAAGCAACTAGATTATTTGAGGTTGCTTTTAAGTCTCAGTCACCTCACAGTAAATATTTCACTCATATGGACATAAATATAAGTGCATATCTATTTTATTTAGCACATCTCACACTTAAAAAGAAACTAGAAAGTTCACAGAAGATAGAGCCTTATTTTTTTATTAATTTTTACCTAACACTGCACATACCACGGATTAAGAATGCCAAAAACTATATTAAAGTTGTATTTGCAGGTTGGAGGTGTGTGGCAGGTACACATAGACACATGCGTGTATGTGCCCATATAGACATGGTTGGCATCTACTTCTAAACAGATCTGACCCCGCAAAACCTCCTTCCCTTGTTTATGTCTAAAATGGAGAGTTAGGAACATGAGTTTAAAACTAGCATTACAATGAAGGAACTGTCATATTTTGTAGAAAGAGAAAACATTCCCAGAGACGAGAGGGGCCCCCTACTTGTTTTCCAGCAAGACAGGATTGGTGCCAGAATAAGAAGTTAGTCTCCATGGCCTTTAGATACTGGCTAACTCCCCTTATGTCCTGATCTTTAATTATTTTTATACCATAAACCTACTCTAAGACTGTTTGCCTTGATACATACAAAATACTTCTGCACTCAGCAGGTTATCCTCTTTTCAACTCCTCATCTCTTAACTAGCCTAGGTTTGCTTTAGTTGGAATAGGGTGCTCACCATTAGTCTTTGGGGTGGGAGAGGAAAGTGACAAAGTTAAAAAAAAATTGTCCCAGTCAGGATAAGGTTAACTTTGGAAAGAGTAAATAAACGTCCCTTTTTTGTATTTTCAGGAGATGCATTTAGAAGACACCACCAGATTCTGTCCAAAGGAAGAAAGAGAAAGCGAACAAACATCTTTCAGCGATCAAAACCCCAGGCAAGACCAGAAAGGGGGCTTTCGCAGCTCCTTCCGCAAGCTCTTTAAAAAGAAGTGAGTAGCCCTTAGACAAGACAGCATTGTAACTCATTTCCCTTTGGGCTAAGTCTGGAGGTTTTAACAGTAATAAGGTTTAAGTAGCCTGGTTTCACACAACAGCTTCAAGCTCAGTGCCTGCAGCCAGTAGCCGGGAACCCTGAATCCCGTCAGGTGATGAGTTCTCACTGTAATCTCCTAGAGTAAAAGCAAACTCAGCCCTGTCTCTGCCTCTTTTAGCTCCACTTCCTTGTTCCCAAAGTCATGTGTCTGAGAAGAGTAAGCCGAGGAGGTCCCCAGGGTAATGAGCCGGTGACAATCAAATCCTTTTAGACGGGGAGGCCTGGGATCCACTGTTGGAGTTGGGTGTAATGGGTGCTCCATCCAAATCTCCCCACCTGTGGAAAGTTTTCCAAGGCATCTCAGCATTTCTGCCTGTAGGAGTCTATAGTTACCCTGGATAACTATATTTTTATAGTACATGTTTATTGGGACTTTTGCTAGTGTTTTCCTTAGCAGAAATGATGGAATGGATTTGACTTGGGCCCTAGTTAAAAAAATCACTTTAATGGAGTTTCCATACTCCATAAGAGGCCAAAACAAGACATTTCCCTTCTGTGGTCCTTCTAAGACTTTAAGTCTTTGTTGTAGGAAATCACCCACTAGGCATTTTGGCCAGCACTTACCAGCACTGTCTTATAGACTGGGAGGTGGTGGCCAAATCCCAGCATGAAATGTAGGGAAGAAAGATTTGAGCATTTAGCACTTGACCTGAGAGGGATTCTCCAGTCTAGCCATTGCCTTCCTGGGAGACTACTGTCTCTTATCTCCACTGGTCCTCACGCCCCACCTCCCCCTCCCTTAGATTTTCCCTGCTACTTAGTTTCTCTTGGGAGAGTAGGTTCTTGCAGTCAGTTTTAAACAGTTAGTGGATGGAAAAGTTAAAGACACTATAGCTGCCTTTGGAGAGTTGCTGATAAGTGAGGAAGTTGAGGGACATCACTTTCTCCTTGAGGGTAGAAGTTACTGGCTGATTTAAATAATGGTCTCAATGGAAGGGGGCAGGCCTGGAGTGAGGACTTTTTTGGAAGGTTTGTCTAATTTTTCTCCCATGGGGAGGGTGGTACCCAGATTAGAGGATCTGTGAGTGTGGGTCCCTGCCTGTTGTTACTGGAAGAATGAGGAAGGGGAAGAGAGCAAGAGTATTGCAGTTAGACACAGTACTACTCCACAAAGTCCTCTTTCAGTTTTGCTAAGGCACGCATGTCTATTGCTAGATTCCTTTATGCAGGGGGTGAGGAGTTAAGACTCCTATCCCTCTCTTTACGTTCATAGATTAGATTTTTCTTGGCCCAGTGCCTACCTCTGTCATGTTTGACCAGGGTGGAGAGACCTGGAAGCAGACAACCCTCCAGCCTAACCTTAGGATTTAGGCTCCTGAGTCCTTCTAAAAGACTCCTAAGATAGACACTGTTTAAGCCTATCTTTTTTTTAGACCACAGTATTCCCAAACAAAGAGCCACTTTTTGCCCACTGCCATTTATAGTGAGTGGGTCTGTCGGAAAACAGTGAGCCATGGATTCACCGCTCGTTCCTTCACAAATTCCCATTTTTCAGAGCTATGTAAGAAAATGCTCTGCCAGTTACTTGAGGCAGAGGGAGTAGACTTGTCCTCCCTGTATCAAGGGGGCGGAACTAGGAGTAGTGGGTAAGAGGAAGAACTTTCTAAAAATGCAGGTACTGGAACTGGAGCTGGCTGCCTCATGAGGGAGTGGGTTCTCCTGAGTAGAAGCTAGATGACCCTGGTCAGGGATGCTAATGGAAGGGATTCCTGCACTGAGTGGGAAACTGCCCAAGATAAGCACCTAAGTCCTTTCTAGTGCTGAGATTTGCTTTATCTGTACTTTGGCTTTGTTTTAGATCAATCTGAGTAATCACATCTTTTTAACACCTGGAACAAGAAATTAATATGGCGTTGGGACCTATAATTTTAAAGACTCACCATGTGGAAGACCTGATTTTACCTTTCTGTAGCCCTCCCACACCACCACCCCCGCCCCCAGCCCTTGGCACAATGCTGAGGACTAGCTGTGGACTCTCTAAATTCATGTTGGTTAATTGCTTTCAGTCTTCTTGCACCTTTTCGAGATCCTTCTTAGAGGTTTAAATGGGTCTCCTTACTCCTCTTATCCTTTCTCATAGATCAGGCTCTCCTGCATCAATCACAAAGCTGCCACCAACCCTGCTGCTGCCTTTGTATTTAAAATCTGAAGTGGTATATGAATGGACATAAAGGGGGTGCCACACAGATAGCTGCTCCCTCTGGCAGGCTTTCCTGGCTTTGAACATCTGGGGTAGGATTGTGAGCACCACCAGGTGATACTTGCGTATCACCTTGGGTCAGGGAGCTGCAGTGGGCGCTTTGGGACTCTGCACAGGATAAAGAAGCAGCCTGAGTAGCTTCTCCTGAGTGTTCTCATGCAAGAACCATGGAACATTTGCTCCATTATGCTAAGATAGAGAGCAAGGGCAAGAAGGTCCCAGAATAGCACAGAAAGGTCAGCGGCTCTTAACTCAGTTGAGAATGCACCATTCTTCTCAGTAGTTAAGCCTTCTTTCTTCTATGCATTTGCTGTATGGGACACTTGTATAGGAATCGTGAATGACATACATAGTCCCAGCTGTTACATAGGAACTTGCACTCTGAAGTCAGGCATGTGGACAGATCCAGGGAGGAACCGGAAAGAGACATTTAGCTCATTCTCCTCCCATGTGTCGAGAGTCAGGCTGGCAGCAAGCCCTGTGACTTTAAGAAGTGGTTAATCCGGGGTACTGGAACCATGCCACAACCTGGCCTCAGAGGTCCAAAATGGACTCGTGCCAGAAAAACCACCTGTGTCACATTTGGGGCTCGCTGCCTGCCTCCCCCCACAGCCCTCTGGAGGCTCATTCCTGTCTACACTGACACCCTTTTTGTATCCATAGGGGCTTGTTTGGCTGGTGGCCCCACACACCCAGAGTGCTGCTTCGGGATGAAGCTAGGCATGGAGCCAGATGCAACAGAAAACCTGAGAAAGGGTTCTCTTCCCTCTGAGGCTGGGAGGGCCGAATGCTCAGACCCACAAGGATTCAAAAGGGAGATCAAGTTGACATCATTAAAAAAAAAAAAAATCCCAAAAAATGCCCAAGATATTTGGGGAAAAGGATGATGCTCTGATTATTTCTGTCTCAGGCACATTTGTCCTGGGTAGATACCAGGTCACATGTCCCTGAAAGCTGCCCAGAATTGATCAGAATAAAGACTATATATCTAAAGCTTGAAAATGTTAAATGACTTAAAAAAAACTCCTAAATGAAGACCTTAGAAGCCAGGAACAGACCCAATGTGATAGGCTGATGCTGGACTGAATCCTTACCTCTCTGCCTTTGAGTGGGGAGTAAGGCAAACTGTCCCATTCTGGAAGGCTGTATATGGAGGCCGTTCAAGACTTACATCTAGACGACTCTGGAGTGTGAGGCAAATGCTACTTTATATTTATATATAAATCTTGCACTTAGTTTAGTAAGTATTCTTGGTTGGGGGTGTGGCATGGAGGAAGAGGATTATGAGACAGTTTAGGGCTAGAGAGTATAGAGGCTCTTTTTATCCTCAAATTTGGGGGAGTGGGATAAAAAATATGGCTTCCAAATGATTAATTCTGCTTCCTCACCCATTCTCTTCCTCTTTAACATTTTATAACTTATATGCCTTAGACTGTCTCCTTCCTATATCATCCCCTCCCTGCACCAATCACATCAAAATCTCTCTGTTTTCTTAATCACACACACACACAGAATACTTCTACAGGGCCCCATGTAACCAAACATCCCTGAGTCCTCTTCTTTGGTGTCTTATCAGCTGTTTCTGTATATGCCCAGCCTCGGCTATGGAACAGAGCATGTAAGAGAAAGCAGGACTACTAAAGACCTAATTGATCATTTACACCACCTTCTTCTTTACCTCCTCGCAACCTATCTCAAGTCCTTCTCCCGTTTCTTACCCACTCTGGGCTCCTCTCTCATCTCATTTCCCTACCTCACTTCAAAATTAAAGGAGATGACTGAAGACGTAACATTTTAGATGACTTAAACCTCATTACAAATGTGTCTTGATAGGTCATTTGAAATCCATCACTAAGTTAAGGGTCTTTAGGGTACTAGGTTCTGTCTAGCACAAAAGAAGTAAAAGCCAGTTGTAGCCCATTAGAAGCTTACAGTTGAAAGGTAAGGGTAACCTAGCTGAAGGCTTAGTACCTAGAACATAGTAAGCGCTCAACAAACATACAGTATATGAATGCTCATTTGTCACCCTGTTGATTACCAGGACTGACTGATTTGGGCGACAGGATGGGTGTTCCCTGCTCCCTTCCTTTTCCATGTGCAGGTCTCCTAAAGCTTTCATAGCAGACAGTCTTTCCAATCAGAAAACCAGCCCTTCTTAGGTCAGAGGGTTCCACGGCACTGGATACTTCCCCTTCCTCCTTTCCCCAGCTCCAAATACACTCGCAAGGCTTATTTGTAGCAGATCTATACTTGTATGATCTACCCAGCTTTATTTTCTTTGTCTCTGTGGACTGAGTGGAAGGAAACATAGCAACAGGTTATTCTCTTTCCATCAAGCACTTGGATTGCTATGTGTCAGGATGTCCTGGCAGCCACTGTATGCTTATCCAGCAAGCATTTGCCTGCCTGTCCCTCTAGTGTCTGCTCAGATTTGCCCTGCAGTCGACCAAAATGGCCCCAGGAGCTCAAAAGCCATTTCTGTTTTATAGATGAAGGGAATAAAAGCAAATACACTGGCCCCTTCTCCTAGATTCTGCAGGTTATTTCCCAGTAATTTATGTACACATTACTTCAAAGCCTAATAGCCACACATTTGAAGAGTCCAAGTGGCCACATACTATTTAAGCATTGCAAAGGGGTCGGTTAAAATTATCTTTAAAAGGATAAAAATAAGCTTATAGTCATGGCTACAGTAGAATGCTGGATTTTGAAAGGGATTAGCAAGTTAGTCATTAGTTAATTAATAGTTAATATCAAGAAATGCAGAGAAATTCACATACTTGGAGACACAGAGAAAGTGGTTTTTGAGAAGAGCGGTTAAAAAAAGAAAATACTAAGCTGAGTTTGTGGACTTTGAAAACTAGACAGGGCGATTTTGGCATTTGTTTCAGAAATGGGAACGCAACTGGTGAAGATTTCTGTGGTCCTTGGGGCTGGTGGTGACATCAAAGCTTTCCCATTTCCAGGTAAACACTAAACAGTTGCATGTTGGAACCATCAAAGTATGACATATTGGGTTTTGGAGAGATCAGATGCAGCTAAGAGGGGAAATGTGAGGTAAAGATTTTAAGTTTTGACTAATGATTTTCTGATGAGAAACCACCATATGGGGGAACCATTCAGAAGAAACACCAGCCAGATTCAAATCTTGCTTCTTATTTCCCACCCCCAAAACTATAGGCATTTCTAGCCTTCTGGATAGAAGATATGGGGAAAGAATAAAATTGTAAAAAATATATCTTCCTAACATTTTGGGCATAACTGTACTAACCAGGGATGATTTGAATTGTAGGTAGGTGGGAACTCTGAGTTGAGAGAAGGCGTGGCATTTTAGGGTGGGGCATGTGGAGGCTGTTTCAAGGGAGAGTTCCAAGGGGGCTTCTGAAAAGGAAAAGGACTTTCACCCTACCAGATAAGACATAATCTTATCCGATGAGTATGCAGATGGACTGGTGTTGAGAGAAAGAATAGTTTTTCTTCTGTGCACTGGGGTGTAGTGGAAAAGTGCTTCTTCCTGACCGAAAGTAGAAAACATGGTGGGCAGCTCTGGCTTCATCTGTGGTACCAAGTATCGGTGAATAATAAAAAAATCCAGTCAGTCATTAGGTGTCCAGACATCAAGATTTTAGTCTTTTGTGTGGATCCAACTTCTTTCCTTGAATAATGTAAAGGGATGTTTGAATTCTGCCCAATTAATTCAGTAAATGATAGAGTCACAATTAACTTATCTAACAACTGTGAGGACTCGTAGCATACCAAAGACCGTAAAAGAACTTATCCTTCTTTTGTGGATAGTGGAAGGATGCCTGATTCTGCCTCAGCATATGGAGAACTTGTTCAGTTGTATAGCTTTGGACAAAGAACTTCATGTCTCATATCACTTCCATACATCCTGCATGAGGTCTTTTGATATTGGTTCTTAGTCAGTGGGCTAGTTCTACCCATTCTAGCCCAGAGTTTAAGTTAGCCAAAGGGCCCCAGCCTAGCTTATCAGAGGTTATTTCCAGAAAGCCTCCTCCCTCCAGGGACTTCTGACATGAACAAACTGGAGAAGGTGCAGAGCTGGAATGGATTACCCAACTGGCTTAACCAAGATAAAGGAAGAATGCACCCTCGACTGGGGACTCAATTGGACTGATTTGAGTTGTTGACTATTGATTGGGCTTGGTCTCCTTTGTGGTGGTTGAGATTATAGAATCTCCTTAATCTGACTACTGTACTAATTTCTGCATTCTATCAAATGTAGCATATATGTGTGGTTGGCTTCAATAAATCTTTCATTTAAAAATGAAAACAAGCAAAAGCAAGAGTTTGTAATGTAATGCCCAAATTCAGTAATGGCCCTTGATAGATAACCTTGGTTGAGAACAATGAATTCCATCCATTTTAATTTAAAGGCCTTGGTAATTTGTGGAGTAGTTACTTGGTTGAATCAAAAATAGGATTTCCTAAATTTTCTGAGCTTTTATTTCCCTTTTACAACATTATACACAATCTTACACTAACATACACAGTTGTCACAATTGTCTCCATAAAGCATTAGAGAGATATTCTCTTTATGTTCGTTGCAAAGTTTAGTTATACATGTCCTGAGTCATGAAATTGAAGGGAAGTAAAAATTATTCCAGATCTAAGAGACAACTGTTTTACAAATGCAAAACAATTTGGATAAAATATCTGAAAACAATTAAAACCAAATCAACCTGTACTTTATCTGTGTGCTGAGATTTTAGGTCCAGTGGATCAGAATACAGGGAAAAAACTAATGAGAATCCCTCAATGGATCCTTCACCCACCAAACAAGATTTCTTCAGAAACCGACTTGCTCTTGCAAATGACCTTGACCAAGGAACAGCTGTGTAAAACATACTTAAAGTTGTGTTGTCAAGTGGTAAGGTGAGGACACAAGGCTTGTGTATATCTGTGTAGGAATATATATATATATGTGTATATATATATATATTGGTGTATAAATCCTTGAGGAAAACGGATATAAATACTTACATATGAAACTAAGGCAACATACAAGACACTGAAGAGATGACGATTAGTCTAGAGTTGAGAGCTGGCTTTTTGAACCTCAACACTTGGGAAAAGGGAAATGAAGACTTTTCACAGCATTACAGAAACACAGTAAATTTGGAAGAAAATAAATGTTTGTAAGAACAAAAACTTCCAACTTGAAGTCATTCCCCCCAATATAATATTGAGCATGTAACATGGATGTGAGTTTTATGCTTCCTAGGCACTTACCTTATGAATTCATCCCAGTGTTCTTAGGCTAATACACACGATGTTAGGGGCCAGTTCTGTCTTGCAATATGTCTTCCAAAAACCCTAAAGCAATACCTAACATCCCTTAAGGCAAAGGATCAATTAACAGAGTTGTATTTTACATGTTGCCCATCTGAGTTGTGGAGAATTTGTGCTTTAACCATGATAGAGAAGGTTCAAAGCTTATAGCCACATTGATCTCCAAACAGGAAGAGAACCCTGAGAGTAGTATTTCTCTTGTTCTGTGATTATGAAAATCAGTACAGGGAACAATGATTTCTCTTGAAACTGGGAGGCCAAAGAAACATTTTCCCTCATGTGGGTTGTGCTGCAGATGAGAACAGTCCAGAGTCTATGTGTTATTGAGTATTTAGGATTCAGAGATCCACTAGTGATCCTGAATGTCACATACACTCGTGAACAGATGGATTGGGGGGGAAAAAAGCACTTATTTAGCTACATCTTCTTTTTAAAAAGATTTTCTTCAGTCTGGAAAGAAGGTGCAACAACATCACACAGGGGTTGCTACAAAACACCAGGTCAGAATGAAAACTTAGGACTGGCAATACCTTACTCTGTTTTCAAGAAGTAAGCTGTTAAAAAAAAAAACAGAGTTCTTCTAGTTCAGACAGAGGAATCACTGCAATGAGGCTTGCCTGGCTATGGGCAATAGAATGTGCTGTTTCCACATGGACATGTCCAAGATGGTCCACATCCTTGACATGCCCCAAACGCAAGAATAATAGAAAAAAATTATGTTTAAACAATTTGTCTCTCTTCCCAGGCAGTCATCTGTAATAAATTAGAGGCATTTGGTTACTGCTCATTCAAAATCTTGGTACTCAGACCAGCTTCTTTAGAGGCTGTTCCTCTAGGAATGTGCTATTTGATAGAATCAGGGAAGTTCTACTTCTGAGTGTTAAACAGGTTTTCTTCTACTTGTAAGATGATTAATTAGGAACTCATCCATTAGCATTTTGAACAATAGGTGATCTGGAACACTTAAAAGATCACTGCCAAGTTTGGGGAGTTTCCAGTATTTAAGTGTAAGCCAAGCTTTTCATTTTCCTGAAATTCCTGAACCCTTTTGAAGTCAGATTTCTCTCTATTAGTAGGCTGAAGACGGTTTGGGGGCAGTGCCTGAAAGCACAATGCAGAACTGACTGGACATGGAAAGTGAAGTACAAGTCACAGTCTTTTAAGTAAAATGTAAAAACAATAATGTTTCTTTCCCTTTCATAATGTCGATCATAAAAATGATGATTACTGGGAAGGTTTCAGAACAATCACATGCCTCCCAAATTTTCATTTTGATACCATCCTTTGAAAAATCTTGGTTACATCTGTAACACAACTCAGTTTTGTTAGATTTTATGAAACTAGCCTATAAAACTAATAATAATTAGTGCTGCTACTCTCTGGGTCTCCACCACCCGGGATCTGGGTTTTTCTGGTAGCTTTCTGACTGCCCCCAAGTACCGTCTGTTCCCATCAATCCTACCACATCTCCATCTCTAACAGATTAACATCCCCAAAGACTGCACTGTGTGAAACTCTTTGAATGTTCTTACTTGTCAGATTCTGAGCTCCTTGACGTGACGTCCAGGGCTGTCTGTCTCCCCGGGATGGCTCCCAGGCTTCTGGCTAGCTGCCGTCTCCCACTGGGCAGGCCTGCTGGACCAGGTACCTCAGCGAGGCTGGGCTTGTATTGCTTGCTTATAAGCCGTGCACCTTGCCTCACGCCTTTCCCCAGCCTTCTTACTCTCTGTCAATCTTAGAGGTCCAGTTTAAGTCCCTCATCTTAAGTGATCTCTGGTTCTGTAACTTTTCTATCTTTTGATACATTTTATCCCATCTTCCCAAGAAGAATGTAAGTCCCTTCAAGGGCAGGCACAATGACAAACTATGACGTGTTTTTTAAATTCCTTTCCACCTCTCGAATAGGACACAGTGGGCCACAGAGAATAATTTCTACTCATAATTTGACAGCTTCAGGGTTGTCAGTTTACCTTCCTGCCTTTCATTGTTTTTTTTTTGTAAATAAAAGTACCAAAGGAAATGAAATACAGCTGTTCTCGAAAGCAGTTTTTGCTCAAAGGCAAAAGGCCCTGCTGCCACTTTTCACGGCGTCTAGAGTTAGAAAACAGCTCTCCACAAGAAAAAAAAAAAAGTTTGCTACTTTTTTCTGTGTTGCCCTGGCTCATTTCATCATCTTTGTAGGTAGTATTGTAAATTGACAGCAGAGATAGGATCTTTAATTATATTTCTTAATGACACTTAATATAATGTTGCATTAAGGATGAAGTCAGGAAGTCAGGGTGAGAAAGAGGCTTGCAGTTCCTGCTCCTGTGAGCTCCGGTCTCCTGGAGAAGCGCAGTTTACATGGGAGACCACAGCTGTCTTCTGGAAGTGTCTGGGTTCATAAGCAGAAAGAAGCACTCCACGAAAAGACGAGGGGGATGTTTCTGCACAGGTTGGGAGTGGCAGCCGGTCCCTTCTGCAGCCTGGTGCAGTCTGCATACAAGCCTGAGCAAGGATCACCCTGTTTTTCTGACTCCAAAACTGGAACCTTGGAGAACCAGGGATTTGTGACCAGCGCTGCAGGGTTCTCTGCAGTGGGTGGTTTCATCATGGGACAAATAGTTTAAACCTGTCAGGGGCTTGAAAGTAAAATGTTTCATGCTTGCCCAGGGAAAACCCTTTGAGTAGTGCTTTCTATAGCATCTTGTGTGTCGTTCACTTACCTTCTTCAAGTCTTTACTAATACCTTTCTTTCTCCATGAGGGCACTTGTAAAAATTCAGATTCCCGGGTTCTAGCTCAGTCCCACTTTATTGGAATATTTGTGAGCGGGGCCCAGGCATCTGCATTTTAAATGCACTCAGGTGATTCTTTGGCCCACTGACATTTTAGAGCCATTACCTCTTAGACCAATAAGTTGAGTGATTTAGTATGTAAACTTCAGCACTCAGATTCTAGCCATAGATGGAAATTTAGGACAGAGTAGAGAACTGATTACACTTACCTTGAGATACTGAAAGTTGGTAGTTCATCAAAACCCAAATGAACCTTTCTGAATTCTTAACATTTATCATCTGTAACCTTTACTATCACATACAGTAAGATTTTCGTTAAAATATACATATAAACAGGATTAGTGCTCTTTATAATAAATTGGTAGAATTGATTGTATATTCCAGATAATCACATGCACTTAGGAAAACAATAAAATTAATGTCTTATGTTAAGTTGTATAATACAATTAAATTTAGTTTTCAGACTAAACTTTCTCTTGAAACATCACCATTAATAATTTTCTTCCTGAGCCTAAAACCAGTAATGTTTTTGGGACACTTGGGATCCTCATAGCCTGAAAGTTGATTTAACTTAAAGATGTGAGTGGAGCGTTCTCAGCATCTGAGCATCCTGGCATTTATGGAGTATGGGCCAGTGAGTCTCACGTGGTGGGGAGGAGTGAGGGAAAAGGAACATGAGATATAAAAGAGGTTGAGAAAATTGATGAGGACCTATATATTTTAAGGGAAAAAACAGAAATTGTTGTGTAACGCTAGACCGAAGTTTTAAACGTGTATAAGAACATACAATACCATTTAGGCAACGCTGAAAATGTTGTGAGGTTGTCAGACACGCAAAATAGTCAAGATTTTTCTACTCAAATAGCTTGTTCTCCAAAACTTGTTCTCAGAGAGCTTATGCATGCATGATCTTGCTAAGTCATCTAAACTTGTTTCTAATCTATTAAAGATTTTTTTCGCCCCTCTTGCATCATTCCCTTCAGAGACAGTAGCATTAAATGCTCATAATTCTTAGCAGGAAAATGGAACGTGTTGGGTTTCTTCCTCACGTGTACAGCACGGTCCATCTGGAGGCAGTGGGCTCTGCTATAAAGGCTGGCAGCTGGGTACCATCTGGGTCTCTGTCCCAGTGCGCTGTTCCCACCCAGCACTAGATCACAGCCCCTCTCCTCATTATCACATTTTCCAACTGGGACTAACCCTTCGGCACACAAGCATGCTCTTATTTCTCCCATTTTTTAAGCAAAAGATACCTCAACTGTTCAGCTGTGCCTTCTGTCTCTGCTTACCTTTCTGGTGAAACTTGACAGAGGGAACTGCTCCAGTTCTCTCCCCCCATTCCTTATTAGACTCACTGGGCCCGCACCACTCCCCCAGACTGGTCGTGTCCAGATCATCACTGACTTTCCCCTTGCTCAATGAATGGTCCACTCTCCCTATCAAAGAGTATTCGACATGCTTATCCCCTCTTCCTTCGGAAATAATTTACTAGGCTCCAAGGGCACAACCTACTGTTGGCTTACATCTTCATCGGCAGCTCCTTCTTGGTCCATGTGCTGGTTCTCCCTCCTTCCCGCTCTCTTGTCAGAGTGCCCCAGGGCTCCCCTTTACTTACTTAGATCTCTTCTTTTTCCATTCTGTACTTAGCTTCTTTGGTGATCTTATCCAGTCTGCTAGCTTTCAAATATAATCTTTATGAAAGTGACTCCCAATTTTATATCCTTAGCCCAGACTCCTTCCTAGATTTCAGACTCATATCTCCTACTGCTGCCTGGCACCCCCCAGATGTCTGACATATTTATTAAACTGAATGTGTCCTAGCCTGCTTCAATTCTACCTTCCCACCTCAGTTAATGGTAGCTTTGTTCTTCTAGTTGCCAAAAACCTTGAAGTCATCCTTGACAGTTCTTTAATTCTTTTTTTTTTTTAAGATATTTATTTGAGAGAGAGGGAGAGAGAGAGAGCACAAGGGGTGGGGAGGGGCAGAGGGACAAGCAGACTCCCCGCTGAGCATGGAGCCCATCACGAGGCTTGCTCCAAGGACCACGAGATCATGACCTGAGCCAAAGTCAGACGCTTAACCAACGGAGCCACCCAGGAGCCCCGACAATTCTGTTTATTAAGCCCCATGTTCAGTCTCTCAGCAAATTCGTTATCTCTGATCACTTCTCACTATCTGCACTATGACCTTGACCAAGCTGCCTTCCATTGGGCTAGCCTCTTCACTCCCACTCTTAACCCCTAATTATTCTCAACATGGCAGCCAGAGTGAACCTCTACTTAAACGCTCTATGGGCTCTATTTCTAACGGAAGCCAAAGTCATTACAAGTGATCTGGATCCCATTAAACCTCTGATGGCCTCTCCTATTCTGCCCACATTCATTCCTCTCCAGGCACAAATAGCCTCACTATTCCTCAGATGTACCAAGTATGCTCCTGCCTCTAGGCTTCTGAACTGGCCTTTCCCTATGACTTGGCATATTCCTTCCTCAGACACTTGCATGTCTCCTTCCTTCACCTCCTTCAAGTCTTTACTTACGCCACCTTCTCTGTGAGCTGATGCTGATCATCCCATTTATATATCACCACCCCATCCCCTACTTTCCCAGTCACCTTGTCCTTTCTTTGTTCATAGCAGTTACCAACATTCTAACGTAGATGCTATTTCTTACTGTCTACATCTCATTAGATTACTAATCTTATTATGATACAGATTTTTGTTTTGTTCATTGCTATATTCCTAACATCAGAAGCATACCTGGAACAGTAAATATTTGTTGAATAGTCAGATGAAATGCTTATAATACGGTTACTCAAAACCAATTTAAGTGATAGTAAACATCAAAGGAAGCTTTGATGTCCCCATCAAAGTTATGGGGACTTTAGGATGAAATATCAACCTCTTCAAAGATACCTTAAAGCAGGCAAACTTTGAAAACATATCCCTCATAACTTTGGTTACCTTTATTAAGCACCTATTCTGTGAAAGGCATTGGGCTTCACACATATTACCTTTAAAACACACAGGAGTCCCCCAGTAGATTATTAGCCTCATGTATTGAGGAGAAACAGAGACCCAGATTATTTAGGTAACTTCTCTGAAGTCAAATATCTAGTAAATAATGGAACCAGAATGTGTACACAGATACGTGATTCCAAGGCATCTGCTTATTGTACTCTCCCACAGTGATTCTTTCTTTTCTTGATGAGTCATGAAAAGAGAAACTAGCTTCTAAAAAAAGGACTGTACTTTTTTTTCTTGCCTCTAATGAGAATCAAGAGTCTTAAAACAATAGAATGTGCATAAGCTTTTTTGGAATTCTCTGGAAGCCATGGGCATCTCTCTGCAAAGAGGTAGGCCCCTTGTCATGGGCTATACCCTAGAGACTTAAGTGCCCTGAATCTGTGATGAGCTAATGTGATTAAAATAAGTAAAAAAGCAAACCAACCGGTTAAAATTCAAGTGACATTTCAAGAGCAAATTCAGAACCAGGTTGACTAATATCAGTATTAATGTTATTTATCTATAGCTCTTAAATTGATTACCTAGAACGTACTCAGTAATACATAATTGGATTTTAGTGGCCTACACATGGAATTTGTACAAATTAATGATTTTGTGTTTTTAAAGCGGGGGATGGGGGCGGGGAACCACAAATAAATTTTAGCTAGTCCTGAGAGCAGTCCTCCATACACCAGGAATCTGAGTCCCTTGTCTCAGGCACGAACTGGCACAGGACGCTGGCTAAGTCATCTCACTGCTCCAGGCCTTGCTTGTTCCAATTTTTAAATAAGGGTATTGGATTGCTAAGTTTTTCATCAATTTTTACATTCTGTAGTTCATCATGAATGACCTCACATTAAAAAAATTCTTCACAGTATATAACCGCAAACTGTATCTTTTTATGCCAAGCCTAGAAAGAATTGCTAAACGTCAGGCTGCCACATTCTAATAGGTCTCGATAAAACTTGCCTGTCAAGGTATTGCGGTATCTTAACTTTATAGACTACAAATGCCTCCTTGGCCCTTTGAAACGTCATCCGGGTGACACCCAAGGTCACTAAAGTACTAATTTTCATCCTAAAGGGCCTCCCATTCACTACAGTCCTAGGGCTTGAGACAGAAGGAAATACTGAACTTTCCATATATATAATATGATCCAGGAAACAGCGCCTCCAAAGCAAGACCATGATAAAGAACAAACTATTTCTATACAGAAAGCACAAGCTAAAAGGAGAATGGCGACTGATATTGGAAGGAGTGCTTTCTAAAATAAACACGTACAAAAATGATACACTTGTGGACTATGTAAGACATTTTTCTTTATTATTTTTCGGTTTATCTTAGTAATGCCAGAAAAATAACAGCCATTATTTTCACTTTAAATGCAAACCAAATACTGCTGCACACAGAGTACAAAGATTACCTACGAACATGGTTAGGTACAAAGGCCATATTAGATGTATAGACTGCACTTTGTTTTTACATCAGAGTAAGACTGACATTGCAATTTTTTGGACAATTATTTTAGCAAATACCGTGCTACTAAACAAAGGCAAACACACACACACACACACACAAACACACACACACACACATATACACAAATGTTTCAACTGAAGTTATACATGTCACTTTGACAAAGGCTTCTCTCTGGTGAGTTTCACCAGATATTTGCACCCCAAGGTCCCCTGCCCTGATCCCGCCCCCAAATGCTGACTTGATCTGAAGAAAAAAATTAGAGATGTTCTTAATCAAAGGCACATTTGGCAGCTACTGAAAGTGGCATGCATCTGGCACAGGTGCACTCTCCCTAAAGCCACACCACATGTGACTTCCATCCTCTGCATCTTGTTTGAGTGGTAGTTCAAGGTGATCCACCTTTAGCTAACTTGCTTTCTAATTTTGCAGCAATTGGCTATTTAATGCACTATTTTCATTAAAGGCAAAGGGAAATTTGCTCACAGTTGACAGAAAATGCACTTTATGGTGTCAAAAATGGAAAATAAGGCATGAAATTTACAAAACAAGTTACAAGTGCTTTTGTTTAGATTTATCATCTAGACTTCATGCTTCTTAGCTAGAGCTCAAAATATTTCATTGGCTCATGTATAAGGGATTATGAAATGATTTTAAGTTAGTAAGGAGATGTTTCAAAAGAAAAATACTGAATAAATAAACTAAGTCATCACTTTCCCTTATAAATAATTCTACTGCATAATTCTTTCAGCCAAACTGGTATTAACCTGGTGATGTTTCTTCTACTGGTAAAGATTAACGTGCAACAGGACCTACACTTGTACAACAGCCATAAAATATAGGTTAGAAGAATAAGTGAACCTACCCATAGCAGCAGAATACCAAGAAATAAATGGCTAAATTTCTTTCTTTCTAAATCAGGAGGAAATAAAAGGTTTTCCCCAATATATATACAACACCAACAAATTGGGAACCTCTCCCTCCATTTCCATGATTTGTTTTGCCGAGCCACTTAAAACTGAATTTAAGCTATCATTAAAAGGATGAAATACATGACTAAAGTAAGCTAAACTTGAGAATTAAGATCATGGTCATAGATAACCAGCTAAGTTTTGGTTTGTGTAACTTTCATTTTGTGGAAAAACCCATAAAGAATTTAGAACCATAATATAGCTTCCAAGTGAGAGTACTTGTTCACTGGACTGTTGTGTTGATGGTAGTTTTCATAGTGGCGTGCACTTTCCTAAATTCACATCCATTAGAACATTCTTGAGCCGTTAGAGCATGGTATCCCACTAAACACATAACTTGATACCCAACAACCTTTAATTAAGCAAACTTTTAATGCTTGTATACTTCCTGGTAAGTTTGTACTCTTAAAATACATGGGGAGGGCTGGGAACAGTCAATTATCTGTCTTTCAATAAACTTAGAAACATACACTTATCTGTTCCTGTTTTAAAAAGTGCTTAGATGTGAAAAGCCTCCCTTTCTATTGTTATTGTTTTGTCAGCCCACTTAAGTAAATTCAACCTTGAAATGTTTTTATTTTGTGATCCGAGGATAATGAACCTTCTAAGAACATTTCCATTTCTAAAAGAAATGTCCCATATTTTGGAATGTGGTTTAGAAATAGTCATGCCGCACTGTCTTGTAATGTTCCGGATTCAAAAGCAGAATTTTGTGGTGATGCAGTTCTCTTCTCAGCCACTTCTTGTCCCTGAATAAGTATATTTTAGTTACTACAAAGAATAAATTTGTCAGCTAGTTAATGCTTCATGTATGAAGAAGGCAAGGATAGTTTTCTCACCTCTGTTTAAGGGCATCCAATTGGGATTTTTTCTAATCAGTTACCACTGCAGAAAATATTTTTACCCAAAATGTCAACTTCAGAATAAAAATATCCTCTATCCACAATACTGATGCACAGTGAAGTGGTCTCCTAGAACCACTGGAGTAGGAGAATGGTTCCCTTTCGGATAAGTAGAATTAGAACTCCAATTCTGAGCTTTTCCTCTTTAAAAGATCAGGCGGGTTGAAAAGCATTACTGAAGGCTAACACACTGGCCAGAGATACCGAATGGGCTCCAATGTGACGTCTCACGTCTCAGGTTCTCATTTGGAGTGGGGTGCGGGGTAATTAAAAAGAGAAGTGATCAATAAGACATATAAAGGGAAATCCTAGGGGAAATGAGGCTGATCTAATAAAAAGTCATGGGGGATTCTGGAATGTGTATTATGATTACTTGTAGCAGCACTAGTAGTAGGCTTAGATAAACACTTGTTGAATGAATGGTCTTATGGACACTTTGTATACAAGAGTGGATTTGAAATTAATTTTTTGGGAGACTTTTAAAAGGAGACATTTTACAAAGAGAAAAATGGCTACCATAATAGGAATGGTATAGATATTAAACAAAAAAAGGTTCAACTCTAACAAATAAGAAAGGATATGATAGGATGGATTGCTTAATGATGATGCAATCAACATTCTGGTCTTAAAGGACTATATACTGTACTACTGGGATGTACATTTAATGCTCTAATAAATATCACAGGAAATTATTAAAGTACTAGGTTTCCACCATGATGCAGCACTTCTAAAAATGTCTCTAATGGCATGGTTAACAGAATTGCTGAGATGTTGCTTCATTATTCTGAGGACACATGCAGATACTGATGAACTGATGACTCTCTAATGATGGAATACTGCACATTTCACAGACATTGTAGTGGAGATTAATAAAACTTTTTCTCTTTGACAAGTTGCATGCATTTCAGTCACAGTATTGGTTAGACTCAGACGATCAGTACATAGGCTTAACGAATAATCCATATTATGATACTAATGATGTAGGCAGATGTTCTATTATGAATAGTTTTGATAGAGCAAAGACCTCAAGCAAGGTAGAATGTTTAATATAAACTAACAAACTGTATACACGTTGCCTAGGAAATTAAAAAACTTACAAAGTTCTGCTTAAAAGATACCCATCCTATTCTAACCCAATTTTTTCCTACATGCCAAACTGTAACTTTAGATCATTCTTTAAATACATACATCCAGAACTAGAAACCAAGGCGTACCACAATACGTGCTTTTATGCTTAGTGTTTGCGTGTGTGTGTGTGTGTGTGTGTGTGTTTCAACTGAAAGAAATAAGAATCAACCATTTTCTCCATATAATAATTTAATATATGCCAGCCAAACAAAGTATTTGTATCTTTATTCAATTAAATTAAAACAGACCATAACATTCACTATATACACATGATTTCGGCAATGCAAGGTAATTCTAGATATGCTGATTACTCAACTATCAGTAAAACATGAACGGTGTCAGTGATGCCCAGCAAGCGCTCCTTTTCACACCAGGTGACTGCGTTTCCAGAGTCCGGTTAGAGGGACAGCTATGAGCCATGACATGGATTATCAGTAAACTTTTGTGGGAGAAGGGGGGAAAGTAAGAATCTAGCATAGATTAACAGTCTCCTAAGTGTAAATCGTATACTTGACAGTTACATTTTTAAAAAAGTTCTGTCACCTTAATGACACAAAACTTCTCTCGTTTGAAGGCAATACCACCATGTTTTGTTTGTGTAGGGGGGGTGGGGGAATGCTCTTAAAATTAGTATAATTACTCCTTAAAAAAAAGAAAGAAAGAAGAAAGAAAGAAAGCAAAAACAAAAAGAAAAAAAGTACCTCTTTGGTGAAGCCTCGGTACCCATTCACTTCACTGTAATAGTCTGTAAACAGGACTGCCACAGTGCTGGGCCCTGACTCCAAAGAGCTCAGGCACCACAGCCGCTCCTCACAGTCCTCTGAATGATTTGTAAGAAAATATTTTAAAGTAGGACGAGTAAAAGCAAAGGAAAACAAAGGAGATATGAAGATCCCTGTTTAAGATTTCTTTTTAAAAAGTGCATATTTTGAATTACAAAAGCTGTCATCATGTGGGCCTGCTGGACACTAGACTGTGTTTTCCATCCCTTTAATGATAAAGATCGCTTCACAAAAAGGGGACTCCTGCCTATTGGCTGGGAAAGTCCCTTTCCTCGATCTTCAGGTGCAATCAGTTGTCCAATTCCTTTAGATCGGTCTTCCCAGATTTGAAACGAATGCCATTTTCACGTATAATTACGTCTTGGGTAAGGTTCGTTGTCTTACGCTGCATCCTGAAGTAGAGTCGGTAGTGTTGGGAGCTGTCGTTTCAACCCCCCCAGCGCTGGCTTGCTCAGTGCGCCCATCGCCAGCACTGGGTCTACGGCCAGCAAAACGTCCGTCCTGGAACAGAGCAACTCAGGAGGAATGGGCGTTCTCCAGCAGCGGTGGTCCGTCTCTGTGCATGGATGGGTGTGTGTGCTCCCTTTTATAAGTTTTTGGAGGGAGTTTAGGGATATGTTGAGAAGTGCTTTGTCGTGGAGGAACAGGTGGCCCAGTGATGGAAGGAAGGTCCACTTCTTGTGTCAATGGCGGTGACGGCAGATGCCTTCTCGTGCCATGGGGAGATGGTGTCTGAGGAGGAGGTGGTGTAAAAGGGGAAGGGCTGTTTGGGAAGAAGGCATTGCCATGATCGCTTTTTTTGCCCAAAGGGGGAGGCTGGAGATGTAGCGGGGAGCTGGAGAAAACATCAGGTGTCCTCACAGGTTCTCGCGGTGGTAATAAGGGAGGGCTCTCAGGAGGGTCTGATATAGAGGTCCGGTCTGATATTGAGTATCGTGGTGAATAGGCTTTGGATGTGGGCTGCCTAGGAGGAATCGCTGGGGGGCTGTCCAAATGCTTAGACATGATCTAACACAAATGAGAAAAAGAATAAAACACAAATTTATTAGCAAATTATGTAGTACCATGAATACATTAAAAATTAAGTTGGGGTTTTCAAACACACTATTGGTAGAGCCCTAGGTGTGGATCAGGGTGTTTTGCCACATGTTTTAAATGGGGGATTATGCCCATTTATTAAGATTTTTTTTCTAAGTTTTTATTTTTCTCAAAATTTTGTTGTTTGCTACTGCTTACCTATCAATCTAATATAAAATCATTTATGACTCAACATAAGTTCATCTTATAATTTTGTTTAAAATTACTATATTAACATTTTATGATGTTCTGCAAAGTGTCTTGACTTGTCCAGGTGCTCTGCTCTCTGGACATTCAGAACCACTAAATCAAGTTAACAGTTGACAAAGAAAGAAGCTTAAACAAGTGGAAAAAATGGCTATTACAAGCCTTTAAGGTCTCTTCCAACCCAGAACTGTCGTGCAAATCCCATTTAAAAGCATGTCAGATTTACTTTTTTTATTATTATTTATTATTTTTATATAAATATTATTATTTATTAAGGGCTCAGATAGGTAATGTTTAAGTTTTACTTAAAATGTGATTTCACATAAAGCTTCACACCTCTTCGCTTCTTTCTCTTTCTCTGTATAGTCTCTGCTTGAGACATTATTCTTTACAGATTAAACTTGTTTTTTCCTTGACAGGACCCATAATTTAGATTTATAAGGGTTTTGAAAATATACCAAAAAAACTACATTCAGAAGAAAGGAAATAAACATGACTTCAGGGTAAATCCGTATCTAGTCCTCGTCTATACTCTGTTAAGCTCAGCTACCCTGAAGTGTTAGCCTAATCCTGTGGGAACTAAACTAGACAGGGGGGCATGATTATAATGTAACCATAACGACTCCAGTGTCCGGATGACAGTACTCCCTACTTACCTTAGACGGCGAAGATTCGGCGGGGGCAGATTCCGGCCGTCTTCGTGGAGGAACGGGAGGGGGGAGGGGCACTTCATCAGTGCCCTTGGTTAAACTTATAGACGATACTGAAGCAGATCCTGTAGGATGTTACATTTTTTTAAAAGTTCACAGGAATTTTATTTAATCTATTAATCCTGAAAAGGCTTAGCTGGAAACTGCTTATATTTATTAAAAGAAACATACAGAATTATCAAAAGCAGTTCAATAAACCAATACACAATAGTATTTCCTTGATTAAAGCAAACTGCTATAAAAGCATGCAGAAATTTCTTAGCAGAATTTTCAGAAAAAAAACTGCCTAAGATATTCGTTATTTTGCTTCTTGAACAAAATAACATTCCCACTGTTAATCTATTATTGGGATTTTTTATTTGGATATGATTCTCAGGTATCTGGGAGAAACAGCAAACCACTAAAAACTTTTGGAATGGTAATTTTGTTAAGCTTTTGTGATGGGCTCATTTTCTTTTTCTGACTTTATTAGTATAGAATTTCCCTGCCCTTACTGGATAGTCCTTGGGATTAGTTTCTGATCTTAACTGCTCTCCCCAGGTAGTCTCTCGAAGGATGCCAGGGAGAGAATCTCATGTCTGGGGGAGGGGTCTCCTCACTTTGCTTAGGTATAGACTGGCTCTCCTTGGCGGGTGAGGAAAATCAGGTTCATCATACTCTAACCCAAAAATTTTAATTGTGATGGAGCTATTTAAGATGACGGAGGCAGCCCTGATAAAAACAGAAATTATACTAGAATCTAGTGAACCCGATTTAAGAATAAGTTGATGAACTGGCACAAAAAAGGTAAGTAAAGTTTCTAATTAGAACTTATCCTATAGACATTTATGATGACAAGGGCATAATATAGGCATAAGGTAATTACATTATTTAAAGACAACATTTATGTAAGTTGTTAGTTTATGCGCAGTATAAAAAAGATGAAAAAATACATAAATGATTATTCAGAGTTATACTTAGCAGGTTCTTGTTTTCCTTTAAGTATCAACAGCTTTTATTTTGTCAATTAAAAGTTATAACAATATAGAACTTAAAGAGTACTTTGTGTACTGATACTCAAATGAGCAACATTTTGATCACCTACCTTTTTTCTTAAGAGACTATGTAGTAAATTAATTTAGCTTATAACTCAGGTTTTCCATCATACACATTTTGAAATCATTTATATGAAGGACAGCAAAACCACTAATCTATTAGCTTAAAACTTACGGAATCATTTGGTGAATTGTTAGTTGACTTGAAAAATAAAAGCAAATGTCTACAGTGGAACTTTATTTTGCTCAACAGTGATGAATATTTAGGCTGTATAAGTAGTTACAGTGATAAGACAGTTGTTCTAAAGTCAAATAAGAGTCATTTGCCTAGAGTCTGTGCCGTCGCCAGGCTAAGTGTATCTTGTGATTCTGATACCGCAGTAGCCACTAGCATTCCCACAGGCGCATGCATGCTCTTGCTGTTTTTTTTTTTTTTAAAGTTGAGCATTAAAATATATTTAGAACTCTACAGTTGGAAAAGAGAAATGGTTAAATGTGGAAGTCACCCATATAATGTTCTTTTGAAAGAGAAAACAGGTTTTACAAAAAGCATGAAAAGTATCTGAGTTGAAGCAAATCATTTATGATCAGAAGAGAGCACAAGTGAAGCCCTCACTGCTACGGTATTGCAAGCAAGCTATCAAGGCCACCAGGCCCAAGAGGAGTTTTAGCAGGGAAGGTGACGCGTGGTTTAATTTTTAAAGCCAAAGCAAGAATTAGGAGTCTTAAACCAAATATACTAACTTGGGCCATGGGGCAGTGAAACTTGGATAAAGATGGTATCGCTGCCTGTGAAAGGAAACAAGAAAGAGGAGATTGTTTTTCTTTCATTGATAAATTCAACTCATCTGTAAAAATGCATTTATGATAAAAATGTCATTTTTGTCATTCTAATTGTAAAGAATGGTACAGCAGTCTTTAGTAAAAGCGCATGACTTCTTACTTTTGAGAAAAATAAAGAACTAAATTGAGCTAATATACTGGGAATTTTGACGATTTTCTTTTAGATTCACTACCTGATGTCATAGTAAGTAAATGAAAAGCATTCATGAGAAAACGAAAATATCCTCTATTAGTGGAAGACTTTAAATAAAAAAGTGTCTAAACCCAATTCAAGCCAAGAATTCAGCTGGACATAGAGAAATATGTCATATAGTAAAGGTTATTTTGAAAATTCAAATGTGTGAAATAAATAGTAAATAATGAATTTGTTATGTTACTTGAAAAATAAAAGGGAATTTCTTACTAATATTATCATTATATACTTTTGAAAATGTTCTTGCAGTGTATATTCCTGTCACAAAATAGTTACAGCTTTGGATACTACAAAACAAGCTTGAAAGTGATAGAGGCTTCTCCTATATTCTTGAACACTTAAATCAATAAATATTTGGCACCTAGACACATTTTATACAGGAAACTCACTGACAAATCTAGAATGTTTCATTTCAACAGTATTAATTCTTCTAAGAAAAAGAACTGAAAACCCTATAGGCCAAAGCCCCAAGAGCATTAAAGTAGAAAACTGAGACAAGAGGCTAAGTGATCTGTGCTGGTTCTAAATCAACAGAGTTGCTGATGTGACCCTGCCTCCTATTACACATACTGAAGCGGTAATATCCAAGAGACAAAAATAATTCCTGTAGCACTAGTCTGAGCTGATTTTTTAAAAACTTCAGGTTCCTCTCTCTTTTTGCACAACAGACCATCACTCAAACAATTTGGACAATTGTTTTTTTCTAGCTGCTTTGGTCAGAACAAGGATAATTTTATGTTCCAGGTTCAGTTGGCAAGACTATTAATGTGATTGCTATTTATATAGATATGGTGGGTTTATTTCCCACATAGCCCCCGATTTCCAGCAATCTATCCCATTAATATCCTTTCTTTATGCACTGATACTTATTTGGAGGCCATGGTCACCAAGGGTAGCAATCCAGCTAATTCTACTAGGTTATCTCTCAGAAGATTAAAATTAATTTTTATACTCCTTGATAGTAAAGGAAGCTGTTACTCAGTCAATGATTCACTCCACTATTTATCAGGCATCTATGATGGAACAAGGGTTAAAGGGGTATTTACCTCTAGCGCTTACCTACTTACGTTTTTTTCCACTTTTCTTGGAAAGGAAGTAAATATGCCTCCTGGAGATAAGCCTCAAGAACATGGTAGTACACTTAGTATAATATGGGAATAAAATAAAAACACAAAGCTTATGACAGCTACAAACTGCAGGCTTTTAGAAAGAGTTGTTATACCTATGCATAATACATACCTGTACATACACAGACTTGGCTTTGATCATATTTACATGTATGTGTATGGCACAGGCTTAGATTTGTGTGTTTGGTAAGTTAAGGGCACTTTGCTGATTTGTCATTTTAAACGAATTTCTTGGTCTCTAAGAACTATATACTAGAAATTCTGTACTAGCTAGGTACTGAACAAATTTACTGATAATGACTTAGGAGTGAAGCCCAATTAATTAAAAAAGTAGTACTAATTTGTTAGGTATAAATCCCAGACAAAAGATCAGTGGTTCTCAATCTTGGCTACACATTGCAATCCCCCTGGAAAGCTTTAAAAAAAAAAAAAAAGTACTGATTCTTAGTGCCAGTACCAGTCTAATTCAAGTGTGGGCGGGGCATATAGGTAGGTTGTTTGTTTTTTTTTAAGCTTCCCAGGGGATCATACTGTATAGTCAGGATTGAAACCCTGTTGAAGATACTTTCCAATTTATAACAGTCATTCTTGAAAATAGGAACAAGCATTTTCCTATAGAAAAAAATTCTATAAATCATGAATAACTTCTTAAACTCACAAAAGCCTGTTAAATGCAAATGTATCTGAGATTAGAAACTAAGCATCTACAACAATCTTCTATGAAGAAAAGCCTTGCATTCTAGCTTGAAATGCTTGCAATACATCTTTTTTGGTCAAAGCTTCCTCTCCTGAGGGCTACAGCCGAAGCTCACGGGCAGCACAAGACCAGGTGGGACCTCTGGCTCCCTTTCGTCACCTAGCAATCTTCAAACAGGAAGGCACGTAGTGTACTTCTTCCTCCTCTCCACCTTGTGAAGGCAGCAGAAACAAAACAGCAAGCGTCATGGTGACTGTCTTCACCACCTCAAAGGTGGAGCTGGCCAGGGCAAGGTGTGGAGCTGGGCTGAGTGGGAGGGTCTATGTAGCAGCACTAAGGGGTTGGCCAGTTTCCTTACCTCTCTGTCCTCACCACAAAGCTTCCCGTGACCACTCTTGCCCATTCTGTGGTCATCTTTGTGTAAACTTCCACAGCACTGTGTCTTCACCACTCATTTAGCATTTTGCTGAGCCCTTATGTATCTTCTCTGATAAAGCTTGCAATCTTACTGAGAGTGAAAAATAAACATAGTACAAAGAGAATCATGGCATTTAACAATGGTTAAAGCACTGAACTATGATTTTCTTTGTACTATGATTATTTTTCATCTCTCAGTAAGATTATGAGCTTTACCAGAGAAGATGTGATGTATAAGTGCTTGGCAAGGAATGAGATATGCAACAGATACTGGCTGATTAATTATGGTTTTAAAGTAAACTGTTTTGAAAGACAAAACTATAAGAAGCAAAAAAGCACTATTATAACTGATCAAAAATTGTAATTGAACTTTGCCTTTTGAAAAACTTAGGCAATGGAATTTTCTGCCGTGTATTGAGTGGAGTATGTTCAGATGACGTAAGAATGTAGGCCCAGCAGCGCTTTCCTGACAGGCTCTGAGGACGTAGGAACTCTCAGTGGGCAACACAGTGGGCAAGCTGGGCGCTCCGCTGACCCCCACAGCCCTCGCAGGTCTGTTAAGCAGAGGTGGGGTCATCAGCACCTGAGGACCTTGACGACACAAAGGCCACGGGTAAGTTTTAAGTGAGGGACTGAGCTTACAGATGGTTTTATATCATGCTGGCTTCTCTGATTTCAAAATCAGTTATTTTCAGTATTTACTAAGAGGAAAGGGAATAGTAACAGGAATTTTCTTTATCACAAAGAAAGCGAAATTGAGAAAACCCTCCAAGCTAAGCTTGCAAAGCCTAACTTCTGGAACGGTGGTTTCTCCACCTTCCAGCTGTTGAATACTGTTCCCCTGCCACGTAGGGACAGGGCACTGCATCCAGAATGATTCCTTCTTCCCTCTGTGACTAACTGCTTTAAAGATTCAGCACTAGTAGGCAAGGTTAATGTGCTTATCTCTTGTTTTTCCCACCTCTTCCATTTTTAGCTACTTTTTAAGCTGAGAGAAGTAGAATTTGCAACTGATAGCTTTCATGCGATTTCAATAATTTATTTATGCAGGAATCTTTATAATATAGACCATAGCTATGTGCACTAAGGAAAAAAAAACCCTGCACACAGTTAAACAGGTCAGAATTAATAATGATTTTAGGTTGGGTATACTGCAAAAAGTGCTGGTCTTATTAATTTTAGAGGGTTTATGAATTGGGGAAAATAAGTGGCATTTTTGTTTTTTCACCTGGTGTTTATTTGAACTTACCAAAAATATCTGGTAGCTTAATATGTATATAACGTGCCCCATAATCCCCAGTAGCCAAATAAAGCCAAGATGTAGTAATTCTCAAAACAAACACACTTTAGGTGGTAAAAAGACAAGACAAACTGCTGGATAACTATGAATGTATGTACAACACAGGAATAAATAAATAGGATTCTGGGGACCAAATCTCAAAATAATACACCTCCAAAAATAATTTTAAGTCAATTTTTGTCAAAAAGTTAGATTGTCTAAGTTGGAAGAAACCCTAAAAATCTAGCTGGATCCCCAGAAGGCACAGAAAGTCTTTTATCTAAAGTTCACTAGCAGACTGAGATCCCAAACTGGATTCCTAACTCCTAGGTCACCCGCTTCTCGACCTCCTTCCCCACAGTAACGACATGCTGTCTCTCAGGATTGGATTCTTGTTCTCTCAGATACCAGCATAGGACTTGATCTGCACACTGAGCTTAGACAGCCAATGGGAAGAGCACATGGAAGTGGCTGAGAGGGGTAAAGGTGATGGGATTCAAGTTTTGATTTAAACCTGAACAAACGGAAAGAGGTCGTGTGTTCTTAGAGCTCTAAAGCTCCACGTGGAATTGACTAGAAAATGAGTGGAAGCAGGGTGACCCACATATCAAAGGCAGCCTCTTCAAAGGGCTGGAGCTGAGCTGTAGTGTTTGGAAGTCACTAGCCATATGTGGATTAATAAGCATGTGAATGTGGCTAGTCTGAGTTGAGGTGTGCTATAAGTGTGAAACGCATACTGGATTTGATGATTTAGAACAAAAAAGAGAATGCCAAATAGCTCAATAAAATTTTATCTTGAGTTCATGTTGCAATGATAATACTGCAATTTAACACACTAAGTTAAATAAAATATATTATTAGAATTAATTTCACCTAATTCTTTTTGCTTTTTTAAATGTGGCTATAGAATACTTAAAGTACACATGTGGCTCACATTATATTTCTACTAGACAGCACTGATCTAGAAATAAGAAAGGAAGGAGGAACAGTATGCAGTCTGTGAGATCTGTACGGCTGGGCTTGAAAGCACAGGCGGCATATTAGTGGGCGCTATGCGGCATCCCCCAGGTGGTATAGACTGAGAAAGGGTTAATAGGAGTTTAAATTGGATACTTGGTGCAAAATTTGAAAACTACAGACTTTGGTGGAAAGGGAATGATGTACTGAGTAGTATTCAAATATAATAATTTTGGAGGCAGCATTTAAAGCACTGGACTGACAATCCTTGCAGATTTTAGGAGTTCTCTTTGTCTCCTCTAGGTAAGAGGAATGCATGTTAAATTCACCCGTTGAAAACAAATGCGCAAATCAAGTTTAAATTACCAATTTCGTCACCAGGCCTTGTGGTAAAGTATAATAAATTTAAAGAGGGCTATTCCAACAGGTTTTTAAAACTCGTAAGTTGCTGGAGTTTAGAATTTGCTTTATATTTTTATAATATCTTTTGAAATGGTATTTGTCTACAAATTTACAAAAAATAAAAAAGTTATACAGATTCTTTTTCACCTCTAGCACATATAATACTAACAATTACTTTAAAGCACTTAAAATGTTAGCACCTACTTGAGTGAAAAGGGCTCGAATGATCGGAATCAAAAACGCTGCAAACATCTGTGGTACTAGAAGCACCAGAAGCAGGAGGAGGTGTTAACGGTGTTCTTGGAGAGTTTGGTGCAGATGCTGTACTTTCTGTTTCACTTTCAGGGATCCTACTATAACTAATTTTCCTTGGCTCCTGCTGCAGAGGTGTGGGATGTCTCATGGTCCCTGGTCTTGGGTTTGATGGACGAACACCAGGAGATTTTAGGGGATAGCTATATTTTTTTGGCTGTAGACATATCAAAAGAAACACAATATTTACAACATCGTAACAGAAAGGAAGGTTTTTCTTTATATGCCTGGTAAAACTCAACTAATACCTAGGAAAACCATAAAAAACATTAACCATTACTAAAGAAGTTATATAATGATTAAAATCAAAGTGTCCAAGTTAAAATATTAACATCCCATTTCCATAAAGCCTTGGCTATCTAAAGTATTAGGCAAAGAATTTCTTTAAATAGCTGAGTCTTAGTCCTAAAAATACCAGAGTATTTGTTATCTTAATATTTTTGAATGAAATCTTTCTAAGATATGCTGTAAATTTCTCTGTTTTTTTAAACAGACATTGTTGAACTAATTTAACCTTGCTGGAAAAGCCAGGGTCATTATTATGAACTATGATACCTTACGATGCTGTAATACTGTGATGTTGGAATCGTTTGAGCCATTTACAAATGCATTATACATTGCTTCAGTTTTCGTCTGTGTGTGTGTGTGTGTGTGTGTGTGTGTGTGTGTGTGTGTTGTATGAAATTTTCTTACAGAGTGCTATTAGCAAGCCTCTTGGAGCAAGACTATACAGCGATGTCTAATTTGCTGTATTTTTAGTCCATCTTTTAAAAAACCATTTTATGCCTTGAGAAATTTTCTTGGGAGGTAATTGCAGAACCTTTAGTTCACAGATACTCTGAAATTTATCTTGGTTACTATGGAAGCCATTTATATTTACTTCTTGATTTTTTACTTACTTTGTGAACAAGACTGATTATATTCAGACCAGTGAGGTGATGATACTGTACATAAAACTGGCCAGGCACGAAAAAACAAAGGAAACTACTTTCCCACCAAAAGTATCTTTAACCAAACTTGTTATTTTTATGGCTAACGATTCATGGTTAAAAGTTTTCATAAGTCATTACCTTAGAAAAAAGTCATAAATGCATATGTTTATTACAAGTGAATTAGTATAAATTCATCAAATTTCCTGCCCTTAAAATAAATCTCAAATAACATTTTTGTTGGGAAAAAAAACTTACATATTTGCCCAATTTCTTCATCTATCAGGATTTATTCAGATTAATAATAATGCTCACTTATTTGCAATCAAGTGGGATATTCCCAAGCATACTTATTAAGCATTTATTCATTACTTTTATCCATCACATGTACACTTCATCCCTGAGTGCCCTCATGGAAAACTAATCCGTATAATACATATGGTAGTGAGGACATCACCAGACATAGACAACTGCAAAAAATATATAAATATAAAAGGAATAGAAATACGTGAACGCTTACAAATCTTGGGAGAGGCTTAGGGTTTCGTGGTTCTATTTCTAGGGATTTGTTGAAAAGATAATCTGTAAATTCTTTTTCCATGCTATTTCCCATTGGATTCAAATTTTCAAAGAACCTCTAAAATAAATGCAAAGAAATAAACAATTATTAAATATTTTAAATGCAGCTTGAAATTCACAAAAGTAACTTAAGAAAACATTTAACAACATAAGAAAAGCTGAGTTATTTTTAGCTTTATTTTCCTTTATCTCCTCTATGAAATAAACCTGCCTTTCATCAGCCGGTTTATAAACTTAATTAGAAAGATGTATCCTCAAATAATTCAACTTACTTTGATATCTGATTCTACTCGTAAACAATAAGGCTGGTTTTGGTACTGCTGGATCTCTCCTGTTATTTCTGCTACTTTCCTCCTTTTGCTAAAGTTTATAAGCTCTTTTCCATGCCTTTTTAGGACCTCAGGGTTGCCTTCTTCTGTTTTCAAGATATTAGTTAGATAAATTCCTAGAAGATATAATGAAATTATTTCAAGGATAAAAAAGGAACCAGCTAGTTCTTTTTCTTTGTCAGTAATTGTAGGCATATTACACTGCACTATCTCAATCACCATCACCAAAGATTTAAGGCACAGATTTCCATTTGATGAAAAACTAGCTAACTAAATATCAAGAGAGATATTTTTATAAGTATCAAGTTCTTCTGTGACACTTAACTTTTATAAATACACGAGAAAAAGGGAGACCAAGTTTAACAAAATTTAAGAGCTTTATCAGGATGAGTAACCAATTTCCCATACCTCCAAAGCCATATGGTATTTGACATAAGTCATTGATCTGTTAAAGGAACTTGAACATTACCCCTCACTTAATAACACACATTTCTGGCCAAAGGAGAAAATGTTAAATTCATAGGATCATATTTTGTGCTTATTCAAAGGTTGTTAGGCTTTGTAAGTCAGAGGTAGTACTGTTTGGATAGGCTTACTCGTGGGAAGGGGGAAGGATCTGCAAGCCTATCAAACACAGTATTGCATATAATTTATGTCTGTTCTGGTCTTCAGTACTTCTAGAATTAGTGGCAGTCTCCTAACTGAGCTCCTGTTTCCACATGACTGCAGGCTGTGCACTGGAGGAGGAGGAGAAGGACCCAAGTAACAGGCACTTTGGTTCTTTACATGGCCCTCTGGTGCCAGGAGCACCTTAGTTCCCTTCTGTTCTAGCATAAAGGTTCTGGAGCCAACTCTGCTGCTTTCTACTTGTGTGGTCTTGTGCAAGTTGCTTAGCTTCTCTGTGCCTTGGTTTTCTCATCTGTAAAATGAGGATAGCAGGGTTGCCTTGAGAAATAAGTGAGTAAATTTATGTATATGCTTAGAATAGGGCCTGATAAAAGTAAACACTTAGTTAGCTATGGCTCTGATTGTAGATGCTGTTGTTGCTAGTCTTGGCCTATTCTCTTAAGCTTCTGCCTTTTCCCCTAAAGTACTGACTGTGATGCTTTGGGGAAAGAAAAGGCTGTGTGTGAATATCTGAGTTCATTCACCCAGTACACAAATACTGAGTCTCCACTGTATGCCCAGCACTGCATTAGGTACTGCAGATACCAGGATGAACAAGACACATAGTCCCTGATCTCAAGGAGTTCAGAGCTTTGAATGTGGGCTACAGTCCAATTCGGTAAGTACTATATTAGCGGTCATGCATAAGATGCTAGGAGAGCACGAAGGCATGCCTAACTCTGCCTTGGGCCGGTGGGAACAGAAAAAGCATCACAGATGACGTGATGTTTACAGTAAATCTCAAGTAAGGAGTATGATGGAAGGGCATTCTAGGCAAAGCAGCAGTGCGTCTGAAGGCACTGGTTCGTGACGAAGCCTGGCAGGCATCCTCTGAGGCGGACTGTTGCACGGTATGGCCAGAGTGGACGGGTCTGGGGAGGGGGAGGCAGGGGACAGGGTATGAGGACAGACATGGGCAAGGGGCTTGGTAGTCCGATTGCCCAGCACTACAGGCTGTGCACTGCAGAAGGATCAGAAGGAACAAAACAACACTTTCGTTCTGATCACAGTTCAGTGGCTCCAAAGGCTTTTGTGGTAGAGGCATATTTTCAAATACTACAATATTTGGCCATGTTCCTGAAAAGATTAAATGACTCAAACTCAGCAAACAAGTCAGCAATAATGAAACATGATAGACATCAATGCCTGTTTGCTTCTAAAAAGTATCCAGTTTTTAAGTATATTTGTTGGCTCTTTCTTAGCACCGAGGCTACTCTTGATTAGACACCCATAAGACAAATGTACCATGTATTCTCATATGCACAGGCTTTTCATCTGCCTGCCCCTTGGCTCTTTTACTTGCAGCCAGTTATATTCTCACTACACTCTGTCGCGTGATGCACTGAGCTCAATGTTCAGTCTGACACACATACCCATACAGTACACATATTTCAGGGCAGTGGGACTCAACTTTCCAGACTGGCCACATACTGATGGCCCAACTGTGAAGGGTTTGTGGATAGCAGCACCTGGATTGGATCATGAAGAGCCCTTTTTCAAAGAGCTTAATTTTTATTCACAGTTAGGAGAGTATTAGCAAATCTGCATTCTAGAAGGATTACTCTGGCTGTACTATGAAGCCAAATGTGTTAGAAGGAGTTCAGATTAGAAGCAGGATGAGCAGTTAGCAGGATGAATGTAGTCCTGGTGAGCTGATGAGGGCTGTCCGAGGGTCTACAGGGAGAGAGTGAAGTGTGCACGTATTTAAGGGATAGACTCCACAACTAGTTAACTGGTCTGGGCAGAGGGCAGGGACGGGGTGGGTGGGAAGGAAGACTCAGCTCTGTGTCTGGCTGACTGACTGGGTGGTGGTGTAATGACTGCCACCGGGAACAAGGAGGATAATCAATTATGTGATGTTGTAGCTGTTGAAAGTATACTTGAACGAAGTTGTAAAAATGCTTTCAAGTAGCATTTTGGGAGAGCTCAGGGTAGAATCTGGAAATTATTTTATGACATATTAATGGCTAGTTAAAAGGAGAATAAATGATCAAAGAGGTGGTATCCAAATTTTGTTGATCACACACAACCATCAGTAAAAAAACGTTTAAAGCATGGATCCTATATATATAGTTTCTGAGTAAAAAAAGTAGTACAGATGTATACACAGACCTGAGTATTATGTACTGTTGAACAGTAGATCATTTTACCTAGCCTGCTCTGGTGGCAGCTGTCTGGGGAAAGGGAGAGCAGAGCAGCACGGCACAAATAATGAAGTGGGGCAAGGTTTCACGTTGTTGCTGACGCCTTTTCCAGCCTTTCTAGGAAAAAGTGGCTGCTCAGGGTTCTGGGTTCATACTTCAATTGATACATTTCTGGTGATGCAACATTACATTTACTACATGGTAATATAATTTATTTTTCTGCTCCTTCAAGAGAGCTTCTTGAGGGTAAGACTGTGTTTTATTTGTCTCTTGATTCTTGACACCTAGCCCTGGGCTTGGCATATAGAAGCATTCAACAATGTTTCTGAATGACTAAAAAGCAGCACATTATTTCAGAATAGAAGAGAAAGCATTTGAAGAATAGCTCAGGATGCAAGAGACAGTCAATCCTAAAATGGCAGGAAACAAGAGTGGAGAGGAAGCAGACTGACAAGAAACAGAAGGAGGACACAAAACTAGAGCTGTGTGAAAGGAAAGAGCAAAGCCAGCACTCCAGACCTGGATGTTTGTGCAGGGAGGTGAGGCTTGGCTGAGGGAAGGATCCGCAGCCTTTCGCCTTAGAGGAAATGTCAGTACGCCTCTCTCTCTATCCATTCACAATGACCAGAACACTTTGGTAAATGCAGGAAAACTGAGATATAGACTCAGTTTGGGAAAGTGTCAGAAGGAAAAGTTACCTGACTTTTATTCTGTAAATGGTGTAGTGCCAGCAAAAGACCTGAATGAGAATTCTGGCAAGATGACAGAGGAAGTAAAAGTGTCAGATACTATCCCTGACCCTCCCATAGAGGGGGGGTAAAAATCCACAAAAACAGTCCCCAGGATTAAGGATAAGAGTCTGGAAGGAGTTTCTACAAGCTACCATATAGACGAGACAGTCAGGAAGCAGGGCAGCACCATCTGGCTCTCCCCTCTGGCCAGAACCATGAAAGGCCGTTTGGCTAACCTCAGGAACTAGGGAAGAACAAAGATCTTCCCAGAGCAGGAGAACTGACCTTGACACAGAAGAGGCTCAATAACCAGGAAGATAAGCAGAAATGGGCAGGAAGGCGGGCAGGTGAGCTGTCTGTACCTATCAAACTAGCTACATGTTTGTGTTCACTCACCGGATCACATGGCCGACCTTAAACACAATGGAATCATACTCTAAATACAGGTCTGAAACTTTTTTTTCCCCACTTAGCATGTTATGAAGATCAGTTCTGTTAGTTCGTATGTCTGTGAGAGAGTACTTTAGGGAGTTCAGTCTGTGTGAATAAATGCTCACCAATCAGGGTGATGGGGTAGCGGGGCCACACAGGGAGTTGGGTGAACAGGCCCTCAAGTTTCTTTTCACCTCTCACAAGTGGTGACCTATCACAAGTAGTGTGACCACAAGCTCGGTGAGCACTGGGAGGGACTATGTATTTTTCACTTTTTCTAAGCACCTGACATAGTCCCTGATATTTCATAGGTACTCAAGAAATATTTGACAGATTGAATGAAATGAGTATCAGGCCTACCCAGGTCCTTTCAAGGCTCCATTGTATGAACTCGCACCATAGTCACCACACTTCAAATACATCGACTTTAATGCATCTGCTTCTTGATCCTCTTTTTGTAAACTATTTTTAAATTGTTCGTTAACTCCTTATCAAAATTATCTTTACACTCTTTCCTCTATGAACTGTGAAAGGTCTGTGCATCTTCTGTAGTGCCCAGACAGGTGTAACATTTCTAACTTACAAGATATTATGTAAGATACATTCCATTTTAAAAATTAAATCTGACTGAATCTGTACTTTTTTTTTTAAAGATTTTATTGATTTATTTGAGAGAGAGAGAGAGGGAGAGAGCGAGCATGCACTGGGCGGGGGGCAGGGCAGAGGGAGAAGCAGGTTCCCCACTGAGCAGGGAGCCCAACACGGGGCTTGATCCCAGGACCCTGGGATCATGACCTGAGCCCAAGGCAGATGCTTAACCGACCGAGCCACCCAGGTGCCTCTGAATCTGTAATTTTATAACTAAAAAAAAAAAAAAGTTTTACCAGAAAGAGAAAATAAATAAACTCAATAATTTTACCAAGAATGTAGGTAGGGGGGGCAAAAAGTTCTCAGGAAAAAAATAATAATGATAAAAAGTAATACATGATATAGAAAACAAAAGAAGAGAGTAATTACATTTAAGATTTTATCTTTTTGAAGTAAAAAGCAAAGTAAAACAAAGTAAAAATAGAAATGGGAAGATATATTGCAAATAGGAACAATTTAAAAAATAATGTTTTTGTAGATATAACTACTAGCATTTTTAAAATAATGAAATGAGACAAGTGTGTAGCAGGAAATGGAAGTAGAAAAAAATTAAGGAAGAAATGAAAATGTTACTAAAAAATTATATCCTACAAAAGATTCCAGGCCCAGATGGTTTTTCTGTTGGCCTACTTCAAAGTTTAAAGGCTAGGGGCGCCTGGGTGGCTCAGTTGTTATACGTCTGCCTTCGGCTCAGGTCATGATCCCAGGGTCCTAGGATCGAGTCCCACATTGGGCTCCCTGCTTGTGGCGGGAAGCCTGCTTCTCCCTCTCCCACTCCCCCTGCCTGTGTTCCCTCTCTTGCTCTCTCTCTGTCAAATAAATAAATAAAATCTTAAAAAAAAAGTTTAAAGGCTAGATCATTTCATGATATTCCAGAATAGAGTAAGATGGAAAGCTACTGAACTCATGTTATGAAGTAAATGTAACTATGATAACAAAAGCTGATAAATATAGCACAAAGAAAAATCACAGACCAATCTCATTTATGTAGATGGATATAAAAATCCTAATAAAAATGATAATGAATAGAATTCATTTGTACACTTAAAAGATCTACTATGAATAAATAAGGTTTAATATTAGTAAATAGGAAAGTTCAGCATTAGTAAACCTATAATTTTTATTTGCTAAGCAAGAAAAATTATTTTTCCCCCACTAAGAGGTGGCCAACTATTATAAAAGTAAATGTATTTGCTAACAAAAACCCAGAAGGTAACTATGAAAAGAAACTTTAACGTAATAAAAAGCATCTAATCAAGCAAATAGAATTATACCTATTCCCACTGAAACTGAAATTAAAACAGAGCTACTTATTTTTATCATTATTGTTTAATCTTTATTTGGGAAGGTATGACCAATGCTATAAAGCCTAACACAGAAATAAGACCAAAGGAAGAGACATGATTAAATATTTAGGAAAGCCAAGGAAATTAAAAATTCTTACAATTAAGGGTAATTGATTATTAAAAAATGAATACCATTCAGAACCAAAAGTACCTAGGAAAAAGTTAAGTATCATAAATGTTCTTTCCAAATTAACTGATAGACTGTTCCAACTATATTTTGGGGAATTATCACCCTCCATTATAAAGTTCAGAGACAAAATTGGCAAAGAAAATACTGAAGTGGCATTGAAGAACCAACTTTGTCATATATGAAAACACTATAAAGCAAGGTTTCTTAGCCTTGGGCATTACTGACCTTTTGGACTGGATAATTCTTTGTTGTCAGGGGCTGTCCTGTGCATTGTAGGATGTTAGCAACATTCCTGCCTTCTACCCACTAGAAGCCTCTAGCACCTCCCAATTAGAACAACAAAAAATGTCTCCAAACATTGCCAAATGTTCCCTGGGGGGCAAAAATTGCTCCTTGTTGAGAATCACAGATTATAAAGTGCCAATCATTAAAAACTGGGGCACTTGTATAAGAAGTTAATGGGAAACAATATTTATTAAAGAAAGAGGTACCATATATAAATGGGATAAGGAAAATTACTCAATAAACCTGGGTCAACAAATGAACAATCTGGTGGAGAAATAAATTTGAAGATTTCATATATCTAAAAGAGACTTTGATTAAAGAGTTAAATATAATTTTAAAGGTCACATCATAAAGCTAGAAGAAAATATGACTGCAATATTAAATTACTAGACTGGAAGAATTTTCTAAGGTTAGAAACAAAAATCATAATGGTAAACATGGACAGATTATAGAATTTTAAAATACTGTATATCAAAGAATAAAAATAAAAAGGCAGATTGGTAAAATATCTAGCTTGAGAAATTCCCAGCTAGATATACAGTATCTAGCTGGATTGGTTATCTAGCTCAAAAAAATATTCTCAAATATAGACAAAAGGCATAAATCTGAAGATATTGATTATAACATTATTTAGGAAAGCAAAAAAGCTGGAAACTATGTATCTAATCGTAGAGCAATAGTTAAATAAACTGCCATACCAACTTTATGGAATATTATGTAGCCATTATAAATGACATTATGAAGACTAATAAAACATGACAATATACTTAAGATATGGTAAGTTAGAGAAATAAATAATAATGTGTACATGTCATATAATTATGACTATATACAATGTGCATAGCAAAACAGACGAGAAGTAAATACAAAAGTGGTTGGTTGTAAAGCCTGAACAAAAACTATGGGGAAGTATGATATGTTAACTGAAAAAATATCAGGAGGTAACAATGTTATGTGCAGTATAACTTAAAGCTTTATGGAAAATATACAGCTGTAGATGAGGAGAAGGCTAGAAGTAAATATACCACATACTAAAAAAACATAAACCATAATATGTGTAAGAGAGATCATAATATTTGTAAGCATTCAAATATTATGAATCATAATAGAATCATCAGAGCATATATACTGATATACATATATACATCTGAAGAATCATCAGAGCATATATACAAACAGAGAAAAGAAACCAGTTGTGAAAGAGATATTGAAGCTATGAAATAGAGGAAATCCGATGATGGAATGAGATAGAGGAACCTACACGAAGGGCGAAGGTTCGGATGGTACATGCTTCAGTCTTAAAAGGAAGGAAAGGGTACTTCCTCTGGTGCAGAAGGACAAGAAAAAAGGGTAAAGTTTTGATGTGCAGAAGATGTGGGCTCAAAGATGACTTTTAGCTCTGAAACTGTTTACAAGTAAGAGGATTATAAATATAAACGAGTATGGCCATACCTCTTCTGTAGAGTGTTTGGTCTATTAAAATTTAACAAAAAAGATTTCTATGAATATAAAAGCACAAATCAGCTTTATATGATATCAAATGGCTGCCCAAGATGGAAATAAAAAAATGGAATGTATATTTTGGGCATGATCTTCAAACGTCCTAATAGAGTAAAATTCTACGGTGATTCAGGTGCTAATTATTTACTAAATAAGTATTTTCTGCTGGTATATCACATATATGTATATTCAGTCATTTAATAAGTGTTTTATTTTATCCAGAAACACAATAAAAATTCAAGAAATGCTCACCAAAGAAAGGCACACATGGTGGATTAATAGACCTGAGTTTTGCCAAATATTTCTTATAGTGATCTTCACTTAATTCATGAGCTTCTTCTAAAATTTTCTTTTGGCGACTTGGTATTTGCTACAATAAAAAAAATAATATTTAGGAAGCATAAGTTTACAAAAGGAATCACAGGTTTTGCTCCAAAATGCCAGGCTTAGAGTAGCCCAAACACAACAGTATCAGTCTGATTCTAAGAAATGATAATAACTGTTTCAAAGACACTGTCTTCATTGATCCTAGAACAAACTTAGGGTGTGTGTGTGTGTGTGTGTGTGTGTGTGAGTGAGAGAGAGAGAGGGGGAGAGAGAGAATCTGTTCTTATCAGTTTAGTATCTTGCAATTCCTTACACAATTATGAGAGCATTTAATTGTATATTACATACAAATAAAGTGCTGAAAGGTTTTTCATCTTCTAACCTAGCCTAGGACCTGTGAATGCATTTTAACGAGAATGCCTAATTTATAAAGTGCAACCAATTCAATACAAAATTTAGACAATTCCATCTTTTAAACTGTTACTGAAAAGACAGATGAGGCACTTAAAAATTAAAGACCACGATTATGAAAATCCTGATTGTTCATTTAAAAAACACCTACACAAACCTACCTCAAATGTGTGGTCTAGTCTGTAAACAGGTGAGGAGTTCATAGCACTGACAACCTCAAGGACACCATTGAAGTTGTTCAGCTCTTGAAAGACTTGTAGAATCTCAATTATTCGACTCACCACAGCTACTCTTTCTTCTAAATTTTCAGTTTCTACAATACATCTGGGAATCAAAGACAAAAAATGAATTAAATTTGTAGTTTTCCCAACAAAGAAATGATTTAAGGAATTTAGTAAACAAAACAATGGAGAGTGGGGGGATGGTTATAGAGGGACTATAGAGAACATATATTCAGATGGAAAGGTATAGCAGGAGACTGGGTAAGGCAGTGCCTTCAGTGCGGCATGCTGCTCTTCACTGTTTTTCACATTGACACAGCGAAACAGTCAATCATTTTCCTACTCTACTAGAATTAACTGATGAGCCTAACACCTTGTTGAATGTATGCTTGGTCTTTGGGATGTGGGTGTGTTCTAGGGGAATTTATTCTGGAACTCAAGAATTCTGGCCTCCTGTTCATCTAATTGCAAGATTTTAGTGATTAATGTTTCTTTCTTTGATATACAGAATTAATTAGTTACATTTCTATGAGCAGCTCTTTAGAAAAGCACTGAAATGCTAAAAAGTCAAAGTATTTTACCATAATTAAGAATAAAATTTTTTAAATTACTAAGGAAGAAAAAAAAGTCAAAAACATTTTACATTTAAATACCAAGAATCCTTGGAAAGTACGTAAATTCCAGTAAATAGCTAAAAGGAAGCATACTGTGCTCAAAAAGAGAAAATTCCTCAGTGAGCATTTACTAATATTTGAGAGAATTTTTAAATTTACTAATCACCAGGAAAGAAAAAAGGCATTTTAAACTTGGTTTTTAATAATGTAATATTAAACAACTTATAATCTAAAAAAAACCCTAGAAATACATAAATGGAAAAATAAATATAAATCAATATTAAACATTTTTTAAAATGTAAAGGTGAAAATTACATTATTCTCCAATGAAGGTAACCTGCCACCAAGAAAAGAACTATTGTAAAACTATCAAAATAAATTTGCCTTGCTATCAAATTAAACATAACATGTTTCCATCTTTAAAGCAGCTGTATCTCTACAAATGTCATACCCTGGCTAACTAGTTAGCTGGACATTTAAAAAGGTACAAGTATAATATATTTACATCTTTTATTTAACTATTTCAGTTGATATTACCTAGGTATACAGACCGAGATCACCTGTGGAGTTTTTGTTAAAACCAGGTAAGTCTGGAGTGATTTATCTATAGGTTACTCCAATTCTACTGTACATCCATGGCTAAGAACCATGGTAGCCAACCAAGAACCTCTCACATTGAAAAGGCCAACATTGGAACCCTTGTACGCTGCTGGTGGGGGGAATGCAAACTAGTGCAGCTACTATGGAAAACAGTATGGAGGTTCCTCGAAAATTAAAAATAGAGCTATCATATAATCAATCCACCAATTCCACTTTTGGTTATTTATTCGGAAGTATTGAAGTCAGGGTCTCAAAGAGATATTAGCACTCCATGTTCGTTGCAGTGTTAGTTCATGATAGGCATGATGTGGAAACAATTCAAACGCCCATCTATGGATGAATGGATAAAGGAAATGTGGTATATACACATGATAGAATATTACTCAGCCTTAGAGAAGAAGAAAATCCTGCAATATGTGACCACATTGATGAACACTGAAGACGTTGTTCTAAGTGAAATAAGCCAGTCACAGAAAGACGAACACTGCATGATTCTACACATATGAGGTATCTAAAATAATCAAAATTATAGAAGCATAGGATGGTGATTGCCAAGAGCTATGGGATGGGGAAAATAGGGAGTTGACAACTAGCATGTATAAAATTTCAGTTATGCAAGATGAATAAATTCTAGAGATCCACTGTACATTATGCCTATAAATTAACAATACTATATTACACATTGAAAAAAATCTGTTAAGAGGGTATCTCTCATGTTAAGTGCTCTTACAACAATTTAAAAAAATAAGAAATGAAAATTGTCTTATCAGTTGTTTCCTCTTTACAGACATAAATTTTAATTATTTATGATGGAAAAGGTCTTTTGCATACTTAAGTATAGTTATTTAATTTGATAATGAAGAAATCAGGAAGCAACATTTAGAGGGCAAATTCTAAAGTTTTACTTTTTACTTCTTTTTAAAAAGATTTATTTTATTTTAGAACAAGAGAGCGGGGGCGGGGGCTGGAGAGGGAGGGAGAATCTCAAGTAGACTCCCTGCTGAGCGTGGAGCCCGCCGTGGGGCTTGGTCTCACAGCCCTGAGATCATGACCTGAGCTGAAATCAAGAATCGGGACACTTAAATGACTGAGCCACCCAGGTGCCCCTAAAGTTTTACTTTTTAGAGGCTAAGAGATAATAACGTAAAACAACATAAGTGACTTGGAACGCTTATTTCTCTTCAGGAATTGCTTTCAAGTCTTTATCCACGTTCTGGCTTAGGTTCTCGTCATTCCCTATGTCACTGGCCTCTTGTTCTGATAATTCTAGTATGATCTGTGGGAACCACATATCACCCTTATAAAATATCAGTCAACTAATCACATTGCATTTACTCAGAAAAAAATATGGTCAATGTATAAAATGCCACTCTGTGGCCCCAACTATAAAATTGCATTGAGATTCTGCATTGGGGATACCACAGTGTAAGCAGCTCTGCTTACCCACTCCTCAGTGAGACTGGTGAAAATTATACATATATAAAAAATATAAACATAATATAAATATACCGCCCCCCCAACACACATTTAAAGTCTCAGAAATGGCCCTAAGAGCAAATGGCAAATGAAGAAACATCTATTTAGGAAAATCTAAAAAATTCAGTAAGAGAGGCAAGAGTTTATGGCATTTGAACCAAGCCTGCTCCCTCCTCCCTCCCAGAGAACCTCTGGCGGTGGAGGGGAAGAGTCTATGCCAGACAGCTGCAGCCAAGAACTTAGGCCTCCCTCTCCACCTAGCTCCCAGCTGGAGGGGTTTCTTCTCTGGAGGAACAGGACATCGGCATTCCTCATCCAGTCCCCAGCTGCCTGGTGGCTGAGGCTAACTCCCTGCGGAGTGCAGCTGAGGAGTGGGGACTCCCTTCTTCGCTCCGACGTGGAGCCCAGGCTCTCACTTGAACGTGGCATACTGAGAATGCTGGGAACATGGTCTTTCCCTGGCTCCTGAGGCAGTGGTCCCATGCCAGGAGAGGTGAGCAAAGAGGACCTCACACCCCACCCCCAACCCTGCATTCGGCTCCTAGAGCAGGAATGTTTCAGAGAAGCTTGCCATCATCCTGAGCTCAAGAGGACAGGCTCAAACAGCTTCTACTCTCTCATCACTTGCTCTCGGGAACAATGAAGGAAAGTTGTGGTGAAGGCGATAGGGAGATTCATGGATCTAACTGCCTAGACTGCCCATGGACTAGTTTGCAGGAGAGAACCAGGGAAAAAGAGCGGGAAGGAGTCTTCCTGGGGTCAGAACAAGTATCAGAGACCTAAAAAACCATTCCTTAAAAAGGAGTCACAATTTGATTGGATTTGTGTGCAGAGCAATTTATACCACTAGGGAAATTGTTGAGAACAGGAGAGCCATCAGCTGGCAGTTAGTGGAGGTGAACAGCTGGGTGTGGTCAGGAAAGGAGGCGAAGAAATCCCTACCTTTACTGCTGCCTTCTTGGGGTGACTGTGGACATACCCAAATCTGTACCTCTCAGAAGAGGAACTTCTCCGCTTAAAGTCTCAGTGGGGAAGGAGTTGGGGGGATAGACCTCATTAAAATAACCCAGCTAGTCACTAAATAAACAAGCAATAACAATAAACTCTGGCGGCGGCGGGGGCGGGGGGGGGGTGGACTACCCACAAGTTGCTACAATGTATTATCTAAAATGTCACGTTTCCAACAAAGAATTAGGAGGCATGCAAAGAAACAAGTACAGTAGTCCCCCCTCATCTGCGGTTTTATTTTCCCCAGTTTCAGTTACCCGCAGGCAACCACATCCCACAGATGATTGTACTTTTGAGGTATGGTAAGAAGGTCATTAGTAGCCTAAGGCTGCATCACTTTGCCTGGGCACTTCATGTCATTGTGTAGGCATTTTATCATCCCCCATCATCACAAGAAGGGTGAGTACAGTTCAGGAAGATATTATGAGAGAGAGACCACATTCACATACTTTTAGTATACTGTTATAACTGTTCTGTGTTATTCGTTATTGTTCTTAATCTCTTACTGTGCCTGATTTGTAAATTAAACTTTATCAGAGGTACGTATGTATAGGCAACAGACATAGTGTATATAGGGTTTGGTACTATTTCCTGGTTTCCAGGCTTCCACTGGGGGCCTTGGGACACATCCTCTGCAGATAAGGGGGAGCTACTGTATGACCCATTCATGGAAAAAAAAAAGGGAACAGTAACTGCCTGTGAGGAGGACACAGATTTAACAGAAGAAGATTTTAAAGTAGCCATTATGAATATGTTCACAGAACTAAAGGAGAGAAAGCGTGATTTAAAAAGTACATGAAGATAGGATGACAATGACATAAGACACAGCAATGATAAAAGGAACCAAATGGAAACTCTGAAATTAAAAAATACAGCAGTTAAAATAAAATATTTACTAAAGGGGCTTAATAGTACATTTGAATTGGCAGAAGAAATAGTTAACTTGAAGATAGAGCTATTGTTCAAAGATGAAGGCAAAATAAAGACTTTCCCAGATAAACAAAAACAGAGAATCTGTTGCTAGCAAACCCACCATACAAGAAATACTGAAGGAGGTTCTTTGGGCTGACGGCGAGGAGCCCCAGATGGCAACACAAATCCACAAAAACAAAGAGCACTGCTAACAGTAAATCTGTGATTATAGAAGACACTGTAAGTGCATATTTTGTTCTCACTGCTTCTCTTAACTGATTTAAAAAGCAACTGTATAAAATAATGTGGATGTGATGTAATGTAATGTTGGACCTATAAGTAATATATGGGACCTATATGTAATATATTGCCAATAACTACACAGAGGAGGTGGGTGAGAGCAAAGCTGTAATGGGCTAAGGAAATAATAACAAATGGTAAAGCAACAACTGTTACAATGTATTATTAGATCTGCATCATTATTATATGTAATACACATTATAATACCACAAAAAAGGGAGACAGGGAATAGAGCTCTATAGGAGGAACATTTATATCTATTTCTTGAATTAAACTAGTATAAATCTGAAGCGGATTCTGATGTAGATGGTAAGCTTTAAAGCTTTCACTAAACAAACCCTCAAATAATCATTAATGAAATAAAAATGTTACATTAGGAAACTATTCACTCAGTGCAAAAGAAAGGAGGAACAGAGGAACAAAAAAGAACATGAGACATAAAAATAGAACTGCATTTAAAATCGTAACAGCTGACTGCTATGAAATCTAAGAATGTCAGTAATACTTACTTCTCAAACCACAGAGTGAGATTAGTGGTATGCCGGATCATTTTTAGAAGATTAGGAGAATTAATTTCTTTGTCTTCTTTTGTCCACACACTTCCAACTAATTCTGATGGCTGTACAGCTCTAAAATCAAGACATAATTCTACATGACACTTTTCCCTCTAGCATGCTGTTTTCTTAAGTAAATGAGGTAAATAAAACTAACCTTAACTAAAGCTAAGCCTTCTTTTTACACCAACAGAAAGGTTTATGAAAACAAGGTATAACAAAATTTTACAATTATGGGTATTTTTCTATAGACCAAAGACATATTTTTATGCATGTACCTATGTACTTATCACTTTATAGTAGCATTGTGCTTTTGGCAACATTGGGATTTTTTCATAATATCTTTCTCAGCACTATAAATAGTATTTAATGAATTAGGGTGGCAATGTAATTCGGGATAGTTCTTTTAAATAATGATATCTGTTATAATGATCAGTTCATCGAGGATATAGTAATCACTGCAATTCATAAATCTTTTTGTTTTTTTTCCCCCTACAGGAGGGGGGAAAACCCTATCACAGAAAGATCTTGGGAAATAAATATATTCTAACATTAGTTTTTGAGAATAGTGAGGATCTTTGGAGTGGATGGAGATCTACAATTTTTTTCATTAGTTATTAAAAAAATAGTTTGCAATTCTAACTTCTAAACAGTCCCCAATTAAAATGAGAAATGGACTTTCTGAGACAGTAGTTATGTCAATGTAGAAAAATTCAAAAAGGCTATGACTGTCCATGACTTAAGTTCACAACTACAGGGGCAACAGCTAACTTACTGAGCCCTGACCTTGTTTTGGGCAATTTGCTAAGCACTGTATATATACTGCCTATTTTCAATCTCACAACAGCCTCAGGAATAGGTACTATTATTAGCCCCATTTTAATCCTGAGGAAGCTAAGGGACAGAGTGGTAAAAGTTAAACAAGAAGGCTAAAGTTGCTCAAGGATACCAAGCCAGCAATTGGTAAAGCCAGGATCTGCACTTAGCTTTACCAGCTAGGAGTGACTGCAGACAGAGAGAAGCTATAAATCCAGGCAGGGCAAGGGGATCAGGGAGTGAAAGAAGGGGAGGCCTTCTATGCATCAAGGCTTTATTACTACACACTTCATGTACTAGCTCATTTAGGTCTTATAACATTCCTATAAGGCAGAAACCAGTATTTCATTTAAAAAATTAACTCCTTTGAAATGATTTTTCAGCTTGAATGTCAAATTACATACCGATATAGATCTGATTCAAGTAAAGTGAGTTGTCGAGCAATTTCTATTGGGTGTAAGGTGAGCAGGTCAAAAGTCTCTATGTGCCCAGGCCTGCTTATATGCCACTCAACTGTGGGAGGTGAACTCTGAAATGTAATATTATGACCTGGTCCATTGTCTCTTGCAATTTTTTTCCTTTGGATTATTTTAGTGATGGATTCAACCCATTTTTTCATTGCTTTACCTGAAATACATTACATTTTAAATAACATTTAAATACTTTTCACTCGACATTTTATCCTTTTAAAATATTTTAAAATCAGACAAGTGATACTTAAATATACTTTGCTATTACAAAGTTCAAATGATAAGAATAAAAAAATGGAAGTTCCCCTTTACCACATCCCTGTTCCCTATCCCAATCTCATTCTTCTTCACATGGGTAACTACTGTTAATAGTCTGGTACATATTCTTCTACATCCTTTCAAAATAAAATTAGAAAGTAATTTATTCATAGATTTTTCACCTCTATTGTTCCTAACAGTTCAAAATATTATTTTATAATCCTCCATAAAAAAGATGTATCTGGCATACATGGGATTTATAAGGATAGACTATACACATTCACTGTTAATCTAATTAACATTGCATCTTACGAACCAAACGGTACCAGAGGATCGATTCCTTCGTGTTAGTGTGCGTTTCTGATGTGGCTCTGTTTTGTACTATGCATGAAAGTACTCTTATTTAACCCTTTATTTTCTGATTCTCATTTAGAGTACACTTTTGGACATTAGAAACAAGTTTGTCTAGGACATTCTTAGACCTATATGATCATAGAAGCTTTAAAACTCAAGGGGAAACTTTGGCATCACTGAGTCTTGCTCCTTATGTTACTTATGAGGAAACTGGAGTCTACAGAATCAAAGTGGTTTTGCCCAGAGTCATGTATCTGGTGAGTGGCAGTGTTCAGAACTGAACTCTTGTTTCTTGGCTTTCAATCCAATCTGCTCTGCGGCCTCTCTGATACATGCTCTATTCCCCTAACTGGGGCCCAGCCCGTCTCCAGAAGTGGTGTTCTGATGGTACACCAGTTCCTAACTGTCCTCTGATACACATACCTTCAGATAAGTGGAAAAACAGCATAAATCAAGACTTTTTCTATCCAATTCCAAAATAATCACTATGCTGATTTACTAAATGAAAATACATTTGGGTCAACAGGGTGATTACTGAGCAATCTGTAGGTCAAAATGTCCTTTGATGAAAATTTTCAGCTTTTTCAAATGGCTGTGCTGCCACTGTCATAAACAACTCAACGACACTGAACAATAATGACATCAGTTGATAGTCACCATATTGGTACTTTTATTACATATAAAACTAAGCACTTAAAAAAACCATACCTCTCACTGTTCCAATAAATTCTTCCATTCGCTGCAAAAGATCTGCATCCCTTTCAAAATCATAGAAGTGGTGCTCTACCCAATGCCGACATACATTTAATACTCTATGGCATTAACACAAAAAAATAACTGAATTACATGGGAACTCACACATAAGCGTTTACCATGATGAAGTGTATAAATTAAAACATACAAAATAATTTTATAAGTGGCTTACCACTTTCAAAATTCTATGTTAATTAAGACTTATACAATAATTTCTGATAATTGCTCTTTATTTCACTCGTTTTACTTGCTACCTCCTGCTTGCTTGGGAAAGATCCTTATTTGCTTCAACTCTGAAACAGAAGTTCAAGGCAGACTTCATCACGTCAGCTATTTCGTTACTGCTTACCGCAGCTGCACAGGCTGTATGTACTCTTTTCTAAACCTTTTTAGTTCTGCACTCAAGGGCTGATCTCCGTTCTCTATAGCTATGCGGTCAGCTTCTGTTGGCTCAGGCTCTGGGATTTCAAACCTAACAGAAAACAGAACAAACTAATGAAAATACTAGTAACATCAAATTATACAAACAGAAAACTACACCCCTTTCGCTAGTCAGCACAGTCCACAGGGCACCATGAAAATTACTACAGACAGACGTATGCATCAGTGACGGCAAGGCTTCTATAATATAGAGGTTAATGATCTTATTTTAATTTTTAAAAAAGAAATTAATACTTGCCAATATAAAAAAACAAGAAACATAATAAAGGATTAAAAATACATGCAAAGTCTAAAAATAAATGTGATTATAAAGTTATGGGACTGCTGTTCATTTTTGGCTTCTGTAATCACTCGGAATCAGCTAACATAACACTTTTTAGGGTAATCCTTAAAGAGTTGACTGTTCCTTGGGTGGCTGAAACACTTCTCTTGATTATGGTATTTGTTCACTGATAAGCTCCATTTTCTTCAACATGTGATATATTTGAAAAGTTCTGTTTAGAACACCTAAATCATCAAAATTTAAAATTTCAGAACTTAAATTATACATTTTTATATAGTTCTTTAACTTGACTAATTCTATAAATTTGAAATTTCAAGTACTGGGTTTCCGTGTAAAAAAGAATGCTTATTTTGTACTTTAATCATCAAAACTAAAAGATTATTATAAAGATGTTATTTCTTTAAAAGGTACTCATGAACTACAATTTAAAGCTCATACAATTTATTTCTGAGAAACATATAGGATCTTGGCTCATTCTCTTTAAAAAAAAAAAAAGAAATTTAAACATTTTACATTAACAGACCTTTCTATTATAAGACTCAGTAGTTCTTGAGGTTTACAAAAGGATCTGTATGTTGTAAGAAATGTCCGAACAAAATTGGGATCTAAGAAGAAAAAGGAAAATTATCTTATTAAAATCTTTGATTCAGCATGATTAAAGCTACTAACATTTTCAAAAGAGATGAAACAGTCAATTTTAAAATTCCCAAAATGTATTGACCACATAGAATGCTTTGGATTTTAAAACAAACTGCTAGCTTGAGTGCTTCCTAAATTAGTGGCAAAACCATTGTTACCAAGATTCTGTATCACTTATTTCTTGACCTCTGTGCACTCTGACTAGCTGAACTTACTAAAGTCCTCATCGGCCACAGGAATGCACAGGGAAGAAAGGCAAAGAGCATGGAAACAAGCTCCCACCTGCTACCTGGATCTCAAAACATCTCCAGTTGGTTTCTATCTCCCTCGTGAAGAAAAAGGCCACAGCAATAACCCCCATTACTTTTTCTAACATCCAGACTAGTTTATCTAGGATGTTACCTAGATTCCTTTAAATCACGTTAAGAGAGCATACAACTAGAAATTGGATCTTATAACTCTGTAGATTAAGCTAAATACAGTTTCTCTATGATTTTATTCGCCAGAAGTCTTAAAACTGCTAAAAGAAGCTTACAAATACCTGTAAGTTATTAAAACTACTAAATGTGTGAGAATGCGGATTTGGTTCTATTCACAACTTAATTCCTTTTATTTCAAGTAGTCACACTAAGAGTTCAGTCTCCGACCCCTTCCATGAGAGGACCTACTTTTCATTCACAGCTCCCTGAAGTAGACCAGGAGGCTGCCCGAATGTGATCACTTCCCCAGGCCTGGCCTACTCCAGTCTCTCCTTGACACTTTTCCCCCAAGTTGTGGAGAAAGGCTGCTGTCATCAGCACAGGAGAGTGGGGCTGTCATCTTCTGCATAAACAGGGGGAAGAGACATCTTCCCACAATGGGGAAAAAAAATCACTCCCTTCTATGACTCCAATTTCACCAAGGTCCACATTTAGTTCTAAGTCATTAAAAAGAAGGAGGGGAGAATTCATTAACTTTTTTATTGGGAGCATCCTTTTCCTATTTTACATTATGGACTGGTAAGCTCTAATTTAATGATGAATTCGTTGAGAGTAGCAAGTACCTTTATTTTTGTTAGGCTTCACACTGGGGATCCTTTGTGAGTACAGTGTCTTTTATTAGCATAGGATTTACCAAGAATCACAGTTAATTTGTTTGGGAAATTTCTACTTAGGCTGATTCTGTCTGATTAAGAACCATGCTAAATTTAGCCTTAACATAAAATGATAATATATTAAACAACCTCCCCCAAAGCAAATGCATGGATTTATCATAAAAATCTATTTCTAATCTATTGGTTTATGTGGTCATCAAGATAATGAATTGACTTAAATATCAGACAACCTTGAATTTATAATGCTTTTTTAAGTTAAAGAAAATTCACAGAATAAAAATATACTGGTTTTAAATGCCCCTCTTCTCCTTTTACTTTCCAAGTCTAGTGGGTTACTGATAAAAGTAATTTAAATATATACAATCCTTTAGTAATTTCCTCTCTGTTGGTATCTTATTGTTTGTCTTCAGTTACAGAGTTCCTCAAACGTTAAAGACTAATGTCTCATCCAGAAGAAAAGATTTTAGAACAGAAGGCTGTACAAGATTTTAAAAACAGAGATTTATATCGATTTCATCACAATCTTCCCTTTCAAGAATCTACTTCCTGTTCTGCAAATCTATTTGTAAGGTGAGGCTACTCAAAATATCATGTCTAGGAAGCAAAAGCAGTGGTCACTGTAGAGATGCTGAGCTGTCACTGAGGGAGAGCGAGCCCAGGCCCTTAGTAGAGAAGGTTCCAAGTATCCCTGAGCTGTATTCTAAATTTAGACTGGCCCCTCCTCTTTTCAAAGGAAAAGTTTATTTCGGTCTAAAAGTCTAAAATCAATATTCAGATCCATTTCTCCTCAGATGCCACCTAAGTTAGGCTAAAAAGTTGTGGGATATCAAAGGTACTTTTAAATTGAAAAACAGAATAAAAGCAAGTTCTTAAGTGAATTTTTTTTTTAAGAAAACGGCCTATTTTTAAAGGCAAACTACTTCAAAATGGTCTTTTCATCTTCAACCAAAACGTCTGGTCACTTCGGCACCTTAGTAACTGATGACAATGCTGGGAAAGTCATGGCATGCCTCGGTGCCACATCAGTCACACGGGGATCCTATCAATTCCTGATCTCTGTTATGTCACGTTCTCAAAGGGCACTCACATAATTGATTCCACATGACTGCTGTGAAGGGGGTGGTGCTGAGGATGTTTTTCCTTTCTACATGAGAGGGGGAGCTAAGACTTATCCAAGGTCACACAGTAGAGTGGCAGAGATGGAACGAGAAGCTAGACTGTGTGATTCCTAGTTTTATGCTTTTTTCTACTGTATCACATAACCTCTCTGGATTAAAGGATCCCTTCAGGTTTCCACAGCTGTGACATATAAATACAAAGAACAATTCCATGAGTTATGTAATCATTACAGAAACTGTAATAAATGATTAATTCCGAACATAGCTGCAAACTGCTAATACGGTTACCGGCACTAGAAAGTCATTGAAAAATCGGCAGTCTAATTATGATTCTGTAATTCTTGTCAAGCCTTCTTCCAGATTTTAGGAAGTAGCAGCTGTACCTTCCTGTACACTGTATTCAGAAGAGGAGTTTGTGAAGCGGGCAGTGTAATAAACACTCCCACAGTCATCACTGTTGTCCTAAATTCTAATGTGATTCAAGTTTAAGTTGTTTTTAGCTTGATTAGAAATAAGAGCAGTCTTGACAAAAGGAAAAAAAACCAGCAGAAGCTAAAAATAAACCAAGAAAACTTGGCCAAAGTGTAAGGACCTTCAGAAAATATCTTACAGGCTGCATATATTCCCAGGCTTATATTGATTTAGACTCCACTTTTAGTCTCAAGTGGTGCAAAACCGCTAATGAATGAAAACATAACATCTGTATTTGAGGCCATAACATTTGTATTTGAAATTTTACACAAAAAAGTGTACATATTCCAGAAGCTATTTTTATCTCTATTAATTTCCCCCCTTCAGTGATTCTCACATGTACTATGTCACACTAACCCCTGGAAACCTTTATCTTATGGATGATGTTAAGGACTAAGATAATTCAGTATTTTGAAAATACTCACCAATAAGCACAGATTACCTAATTTTGTGAGAAAACAAAGCACTAGCTACTTACATCTCTCAGGCAATGGTAAAGGCTGAGTGTTACCCTGGCTCTGCTGGTTGTGGGGCAGCAGTTATCTACCTGTATCATAAAATGATGTTTCAGAGACAGATGGAAGGCAAACACGTAAAAATACAAAAGTCAGGGTGCTTTGGTTTTAGAACAGAAGCATGAATATTTGTGGAGAACACGAAAATTGGCTATTTTGAGAGTCTCCTTCTCTTTCTGTTTATCACTTGCTTGTGGATGTAAATTCCACAAACCTCTTTCTCGAACATAACCCCACGGGAATTTCAATATGAGCAATGATAAAAGCTTCCCTGTGGTTTTTCTTCGTTATTATTTCTACCAGATTCTCAAATCCCTGCACGAAGATTGCCACCAAGCTCACTAGCTGCTCTGCTCCCTTCCCTCCATACAAATAGCTGCCAACTCTCCCATCAAATCCCTGCTCCAGGTTATTTCGAACAGCAGCTGCAGTGACTTTTTTCTGCTGCGTTGTCTCCTTCACTTGACAACTGTTCTTTGATAATACTTCTCTGCACAATTCTTCCAAATCTTAGGAACTCAAAATATATCTAGGTTAATGTTCAGAAGACAGCATGCTAACTTTGAGGTGATAATTCAATCTTTTTTTCTTAGGTACCTATTTTGATTGACACTTGACATTTTATTTGGCAAGGTCAATGAAAATTCATGAAATATTTGTTACATGGAGTTATTTATGTCAAGAATGCCCCTCCCCCACTCCCATAGTGAACCAGTTAATCAGGATGTCTGTTCATGTGATAATTCTCCCTTTAATACAGCCATTTAAAAAGCCACAAGAAACAATAAGCTTCTCAACAAGGATTTATAAACAATCACTCTTGAATTCCTTAAAAAAGGAAACAGACGCTATGCTGACGCACAACACTTAAAAAAAATTATCAGAGAGTTTAAAAATAGAAGAGCACTGCCCTATAGATCAAAAATTGTTCAAAAGATTTTTTTAAAAGTTAAGACACACAAACTGAATTTATAGAGGCCACACACTCAAAAGAAAGCTAATGCAGGTTTTTGAGGATTTTCTGAGGGCGTAAAATAGCAATAAAAAGAAAACTATCAACCGGCTAACATTTTTTTTCAATACCATTTTCTAGAAAAGAGTTCACCACACATGGGAAACACCTTTTTCCCACACTTCAATATGAAAAGCTTGTATTTGCATATAATATCAGCTCTGAATTTTCCCTGCCTCAAGGACACCTCATTTCTCTAAAATAAGACTATCAAACCAGACACACCATTACCAAATATTTCTTGACTCATCTTTTAAGTCTCAATAATTAATTTGTACTTTATTTCCTTCCTGTAACTCTGAAACAGAAGTAAAATTCCTACTCTCATCTCTTCTTCTTTTTGTATATTGCTTTGTGGTCCTCTTAAGGTAGGTAAGGAAAGTCTCTTCATATTCTTGCCAGATTCAGAATGACCTGACTAGATACTGTCCCCTCTCCAGCATTTGAAATGGATGCCAAAGTTCTGATGCAGTTAGCAAATTAGTCTATGTCCAGAAATACTGGATCTGAAAGACAAGCTATAAATCAGATTCCACATAAGACCCTGTTGCAATCTTTTTTTTTAAGTGACAGTTAATCATTTTCTAATTTACCTAAATTTAACTTTTTCTCCCAGAAAGCTTTCCTTTACAAACACCACCAGTAGACTGGGTTTTGTTGAAAATTAAAATTATGATGCCCAATATCTAACTGTATACTAAAATCTATGCATTAAAATGGAAGTTTATTATTACCTATTTCAGTAAGAGAAAAAAATTACTCTGCTTAAATCTTCATAGTAAACCTGTGTTTGCCCAATAAGGAACAAGCCATTTATATTACTGGCAATTCAAACCAACCAAGAAATTCTCTTTATTTTTATTATTTGATACACATAATAAAAAATATATTTTAATAATGAAAAAAATTTGCCTTACATGAGGCACTGTAACATGGTGAAAAGTACAGTCTATTAAGAATCAAGAAACCTAAGTTTTAGTCCTCATTCTGCAATTAATTGGTATGATTTCTGGAAAATCATATAACTTTCAGGGGCCTTGGGTTTTTGTGTATTAGTTGAGGGATTGGTAATGTTGGTTAACGCTGCAAATCTATAGCTCTGTTTCAAAATTATTGTTAAAAACACTTGAGGGATCAAGTTGGCTAAAGCCACAGTGAAGTCTGAATTAAGTAAGGTTAAACCAGTTTTTCTTCTGTTTTTATGACAATTTCTGAACAATCCATAACCTAAAAAAATGTCTGTAAGTGGTGCTTAGTGGATATTAAATTTTCTCATATATTACAGCCAATGTCTTTTATTATAATTCTGTACAACATAATAAAAATGTGCAAGTTAAATTTTAGCCTTTATTTCAGCCCATTTTGCAATGAATGTTCTCCAATAAAAGTATCTATCAACCAACTGAACCGCTTCCCCCACTACCGCAAAAAGAGCAAACCAATAATTCTAAAAATAAATGGCAACTTGATCTGTTATTATTGTAGTAAGGACTCAAAGTACATTTGAGCTGGAAGAGGTCTTAAAAAATAATTGCTTTCATGTTTTACGAGTTCATAGATGATCTATTAAAAACACATTCCATATTGCCAGTAACACGTTCAGTGACAGACCTTACAGAAGAGCCCAAATAAACTAGTAATTAATACTAATTTGTAGGTATTGTGAACCACAACTCATGAAAGCTGCTTGTGTATTCCAGTTACATCAGTAATATACCTTAATGACCTATGTTAAAATATTCAATTAAGCTTCAAAAGAAGATAGAAAAGAAAAATGTAAAAAAAAAACTTGGCCACAACATTTCTAAAACTGGCATTTTATTCCTTAAGAAATTAATGAAAGGAATTTTTGAAAAACTTTAAATTTTTTAAAAAAGTAAAACAATCTTGTCAATTTAAATGTGAATACCCTTAACTTTGCAAAGTCCTATAAATCTAGAAATTTCAGTGTTTTATACTAACTAGAAGTAAAACCATTTAAAATACCATTCTATTCAAAAGCTAAAAGTTAATCTAAATAAGAGCAACTATCAAAAGTAATTAGTAAGACATCATGGCAAAAGTACTATTCTACAGACTAGGCTAGCATCGTGTACATTAAGGAGAACAACTCCAGAGACTCCATGAAAAACTCAGCTATGCTTGTTCAAGTTTTATTTTAAAGTGTCCTCATTGAAAAAATAAAAAGCACAGTTCCCAGAAAATATTTAATTGTAGTTCTGCAACTGCTTACTAATAAGTTAGTTCTGTGAAATGCAGCAAGCAGTTAAAAAAAAAACCTTTATCATCAACAATCAAGTTTTACAGAAACAATTATATTAAAAAATTTGGAATCTGAAAATGCTTTCCAAGTCCAATACTACTGATGTGTGATAGTAAACACTAGTGAGTCTTCTTTAGCACTTTCCACTTACACTGCTCTACAGGAAAAAAAAAAAACAAAACAGTAAAACTTTTGTTTTATGTAGATAAAAATCCAAGGATCAATTTTACTCTAAACAGTCTTAAGAACTCAAAACAAAGGTATTTAATTTAAAAGGATGAACGGTTTAGAATGCTTACGCTAAAGAAATCAGTGAATCTTCTAAGACCCTTAAAAATCAGAATAATGTGGCAAGAAGAGCAATCTGAGCTAAGAAAGAAGAGCAATCTAGCAAAGAAATAAGCATTTTGCAACCACAAATTCGAGGAATTTAATGAACATTTTTGTAGTTGTATTCTAGATCTTAAAGAGTATACAGAAGTTGATGACGATCACAAAATAGGTTGGTCATATTAATTACTGATAATTGTACCTCTCAAAAAGTTTTATATGTAAAAAAGATACCAGAATAATCTATTTCTTTTTCATGTAAAATCCTAGGCAGCTTATTTAACTTTCCTGTGCTTTGTTTTTTCATTTTTGAGTCAGTAAAATGAATACACTGACTGCAGAAGTTTCTAGGTGAAAAATCAACAGTAAAATTGGAATCCCAGACTAGTCTTCTTACACTATCTTCAACATGTTTCAGATACTGCCTGCTACTACCAAATGGAATCTGTTTAGAGAACCCAAACTGCTTTTAATAGCCTATGGAAAACACTAATATTTTACTGTGGAAAAGGCTAGCAAAAGAACTACCAATTAGAGGCCAAATAAAAATTAAAAACAAAACGAAACCCTGGCTTATTTATTCCAGAGATATGTGGGGATAATGAAACATTATATTCATAAAGGTGCTTTGATATCACTGATAAAAATATTCTAACTTGATTTTACTTTTTTGCAAAGAGGACCTGATAGTTTCCAGGCCATTTAAGTAGTTCTGACTGGACATTTAACAAATCGAACAGATCAACATTATCAAATGCTATTCATCTTTCTTACAGTGGATTAGTTAATGGGTATCTTTAAAAGTTTAATTTAACTGGCGCCAGAACAGCTTCCAGAGAGAACTGAGAACCTATTTAGAGGACTTTAAAAAAATGAAAAAAACAAACAAAAAAATCGACCTCCTTCAGAAACACACATCTAGAAATAGGAATATATTTAAGCAAGAAGTTTGGGATGGAGGTTAACTTTCACGTTCAACTACTTAAGAACAGCGTTTATGTTATAAGAATTATGTTTGAGTTTATATGTCTTTGTAATAAAAAACATTCTTTGAAAGTAAGTTTACATTTAGATTTACAAAGAGTTTTCGCATGTTGTAGTTCATCTATTCTTTCCAATAACATTCTAAGGTTACTGTTGCACTGTTGATTTTTGAGATGGAAACTGAGATTCTGGGACCTTAAGGAACTGTGATAGAGTGGGGTGTAAATCCAGATTTGGTGCTCTTTCCACTATACCATATGCTACAGTATTGTCCAATTTCCAAGCTTTCTAGTGTGTAGGGAAGTTGAAGGTTGAGGAACACTGGATTATCATGGGTTACTTTACTAGAAGAAATAAAATTACTTTAAAAAAAGAACCATTATGTTTGTTCCTTAACTCTCAAACATTACATTTGATTCGGCCTCTACTGATCTTCCTAAGTAGTCTGTATGTTTGTCTCTAAAAACTGCCCTGCTAAGGTAAAACTTTTTTTAAATGACATTGGTTGTAAAATGCAAACAAATACTGAAAACTTTAATGACTTTCAGGATTGCTAAACTTAAATTAAGTTTTAGGAATAGGAATTAAGAAAAAACAATGCTGTGCATATTTGTACTACCAGCACAATTTTGGTGATGAACGTATACTAAAATTTTTACTGACTTTATAATCTCAGTAATGAAAAGAGAAGAAAGAAAAAAAGAATAAGAGGTAAAGGTTGTTAGACCCAAACAATGATGATTTACCACTACTTTTAATTTTGTTTCTGCCACTAATTGGGTAAATTCAGCCAAGTGATTTTATTTTCTCATTTGTAATTCTGGTTGTAAAGTTAAAAGTAATATGTAACTGTGGTAGAAAAAGTATAAATGGCAGTATTTTTAGGCAAAGGAAAATGAACTCGGAATAATGCGGAGGATCTTTTGTTGTTAGTTTGCTTTCTATTTTAGGCACAATGACCTGTGCAGCAAAGAAAAGTAGCTGGAAGCAGGAAAATAAAAGTGACAGGCAACTCTTTATTTCTTACCTGCATACATATGGTATGTGAGCCTCTCTATAAGTTTAATAACAGTTCCTGCTTTGATAATTGGAATTCCAGCCTTGGGCTGCATGTTTTCTTCAAATATTATATTCTCTTCAGAGTCAGGCTCTGCAAATCTATAAACATCAGCACTAGGGAGCCTCATCTGCTCCTCCTTCTCTTCCTGCAGCATCGTCACATCAAGCATCCTTTCCAGTGTACTCCGGTACTGTAAAGATATCAATGCTGCCATCCAGTTGTTTTTCTCTTCAGCTGACTTGGCAGAAAATATAACACTATTTTCATCTTTTAAAATTATTTCAAAAGCATGCTTGTACTCACTGGTGTCATCTTTGTCATTAATTTGTACCTTTCGCATGAAAAACTTTTCTTTAAGACGATATTCTGCATTGCTAGCACCAGGAAGTCTTGGCTGCCCATGATTTGATTTACAGCAAATCATTAAGCCATCAAAGAGAAATATGTGTCTCTCATGTTTGGCTCCTACACGTGTAAGAGTTCCTTCCATTATAAATTCATTGCAACACTGTCCAATGTCCTTTCCCTCCCAACCATCAATATTCTTTTGAATCTCGTTCATTTTCTTGATTGCTAGTTGTTTCCCCTTCATTTGCTGACTATAAAACCGACATGCAGATTCACTGGGATAAAGTAAAAAAAACATTATTAGTGCACAGACGAAAGACAATCTAGAATTCATGTAAATAAAGGACAATGTAAAAGTACATTTTAAAAAGTTGCACTGAAAAGGTTTTCACTAATTCTCCAAATATATTAGTGTTACAGTACTGTACCATTTTAGGAACTACAGCAACACAGTAGAGACTTTTTTTAGTGCTCTAAAAAGAACAATGACTATTGACAAAATTCTACTCTATAAATTTAGCTATGGAATGATTATTTCTACCTTGGCTACTAAATATTTAGAATGACAAATATTAAAAAGTAGCCAATATAGTGAAAAAAAGTTTAAAAGACTTAAAAATTTAGAAATGTTTAAGTGGACAAGACCTAAAGCTAACAAACATGCACATATTATAATTAAGAAAGTGGAAGCAATGTTATCTGAATTAATACCTCAAGTTACATAATCCCTAAAATAAAGGACACTACGAATTTTACTTTGACAGAACGATGATGTTGACATAAATCTACTCAAGACATTTTTCTCTGTCTCTCCTTTAGCTTACCAGTTGACTCTCAGGAGGTCTTGTCTGGGAGTATGCAAGGAAAATGCACAAATATGAAAGGTTTTTCAAACAATAACAAATTCTCTTGGCTTTGATGTCACTTCCTCTGAAAGACCAAGCTTGTCACTAAAACTATTTTCTTCATTGTTTACTTGAGGAGGGAACTGGGATCCCTGAATTTATACCAGAATATTCAGGGTAAAAGGGAGGATTATTACAAAGGTAAAAATATTCACCTCAGTCTTCGTTTTGCAAGACTTTTAGAACATATTTTTTCCATACCACTCTGAACATTAAGCAAAGCTGTTATTGCTTGTTTCAAACATTCCTTGTCTTCTTGATCTTCACTCTTTTCTTCTAACTGCTGCAAAGTCAAAATGAGAAATCTGAACCCGCAGGACAGTTTTGGACAAAGAGAATAAGCAGCTCATTTTATTCAAGAATGAAAATAACAGTGATTCAACTCTTTCTGCCACAATAAAATTTTTAAATGTGTCATAAAATATATTCTTTTAAAAAAGCATTTTCTTCTTTATGTATTACTTTCTGTATCAACATGCAACCAAGTTTTCCACATTAAAAAAAAAAAAAAGCAGAAGATGTTAAAGATGTCACACCTTGTGACAGGCAGTAATGTGCAGTTTCTCAGATGCATATGACTGAAAAGAAATGAGGGACATAAATTATCTTCTTAACCAGCAGAGGATTTTGCACAGCAGGAAGCACACAGGTGAGATTTTTTTCTCAAGCATGGAACTTGGTCTTAGGTTTCTGATTCCAATACTACCATTGTTAACAAGAGGATGATTAGGAAGGTAAATACACAGGGAAGGATGCAATATAGTGGAGAGGAACTTGAAGACACAAAACCTAGGACCAAATTTTGCTTCTACTTCTGTGTGACTATGGGACAGATTATCTGACTTCTGAGTTTCACTTTTCCCAGCTGTCAAATGAGGCTTATAAAATGCCTGCCCTGCCTACTGAATGGGGTTCTTATTAAAAATCAAAGTACTTTGTAAATGGTGATATACAGTATAAGTCTAATGTTTTCTTCGTAGTTCTACTACAGAATTAACATTAGTATCATGAACTTTGTCAGTATTCACATGTCAAGATTTTGAGTAAAACTAGAAGTGTACATGTTAGTGAAACTCAAGCATATTTTCTGTCAGTGGCAAATATACTATATATGCTAGACAGAAAGTCTGTACTTAATAAGGATTGAGTCATCAATAACTACAAATTGTCAATACAACGGGTGGCTATAATTCAAGCAAGCAATTAACTGAGGTATGAGTTATAACAAATGACAAGAATTCAGTCAACTTCTCAACCTGTTTCTGGCTGCCAAAAAGAAAAAGTTAAGAAATAACATGTATCAGTAGTTTTCATGCAACATTTAAGAACACTTACTCTCTATCATAAAGGAAAACCCATGAGAAATAAAACCATAAAACATTCAAAGTAATTTGTAAAGGTTTACTTTTCAATGAGCAAATTATTCATTATTACTTTAGGGATTTTATGTTCTTAAGAGATATTCCTTAAAGATCAACAATACATTCCTTTCCGTTTCAACTGATAAAGATCAGTTATACACACATACACGTACTGATGACTTGTGAAAAGTAAACATATTTCTTACTCAAAGCCTAAACCATTCTATAAAAATAATTTACTTAAAGTATCTTAATGCTCAGGTATTCCAGAAGTAGTAAATACCATATTGTGATGACTATTTAATGCTGTTTTATTATGCAAATTTCTTATAGTAAAACCTCACCATACTTTAAACAAGAGGCACAATCTGCACTTTTTAATCTCAATTGTGTTGTTTCATGATAATCCCCCAGCAAAAAAAGGGGAAAAATGTTTTTTTCCCAAAGGATAAAAAAACTTTTATATATATCAAAAAATACTCAGATATCATTTACTCATAGTATTGCTCTTCAGTATGGCCAGCTAGATTAAAGGAAGTCAATGGTGAAGTGTTCATAAAAGAAAGCTATTAGGTTTTTACTTAATGGGTATTACTAGTAGGCTGAAGGTTGGACTTTGGGCATGCTCTCAAAATACTCTCTATCCCTATCATTCTAAAACTACCTTTCACATGGCAGAATTTTGGGGGACTAAATGTTACCATTAACCTTACTGAGTTTGGCTTCCAAGGCAGCAATCTCACACTGAAAGCAATGTTCATTAAGAAAGGGCAAAATCAGGGGTGCCTGGGTGGCTCAGCCATTAAGCGTCTGCCTTTGGCTCAGGTCATGATCCCAGAGTCCTGGGATGGAGCCCTGCATCTGGATCCCTGCTCAGCGGGAAGCCTGCTTCTCCCTCTCCCACTCCCCCTGCTTGTGTTCCCTCTCTTGCTGTCCCTCTGTTGAATAAATAAATAAAATCTTAAAAAAAAAAAAAAAGGGCAAAGTTGTATGGGGTGTAACAAAAGCACCACTAGAGAGAACTATTGCACTGAGTTGTTTCAATGTAATCACTCAAATATTCGAGTCAATAGGATACAAAATAATTTTTTAGTCTTAAAGAGCTGGCACAAAGAGGTAGCAGAATATTGGGTCCTTCATATTCTACCTTTTTATTTTTTATACTATTAATTCAGGCAAACATACCTAAAGTCATACAAAAACACAGTTTTAGCACACATAAAAAGAGCATGAAAGTAACAAATCCATTTAGACATGCATTGGATTTTCTATTCTAAACACATTTCAAGCTTCTGGGTCATTTATCTACTATTTAACTATAGCATTTCATATACAGAATATACCAGTATCTCAAAAATACTGTTAATATATTTTAAAACCACAAACCCAAAGTCTATGTCAAACCCATAAGACTTTACTAATGAAGCAATTTTTAAATGCAATTTTTACCTTCATAGCATTACTCAAACATCTAAAATAAATTTCAATGTAATGACCTTTCTTATAAGCATTTTTGCTTAACATGGTTGATTTAAACTGGGCATTGGTACAGAATAACTGAAGCTAACTACCCTCAAAGGGGTGGCTTATTGTTGCTACAGAAACAAAGCAGTGGCAAAGAGTTCAACTAATTCACATAGGAATGGCTTCCTTTCGTTTAAAAAAACACAAAACCTTTGAATTCATGTTTTTATTTCTAGAAATTAATTTTTCCAACATGAGATTATATAAAATGAAAGAACTGCCATGTACTTGATGGCGGAGGCAGGCGTGACCCACGATTTCTGGACCTCAGTTCAAGAACCTTTTCAATACACTACCTAAAAAACTGATATGACTTTGAAATACCTATTAAGAAAATAGTCACCAAATAAAAACTATTCCATTCAAATAGGTAAATTGCAATGCACAGGATGATAAAATATACAATCAAGAAATATATAATTGTCTAAGGTTTGGGACATAAAATAAAGATTTGTCTTTATCTTAAATATTGTGTATATATAAAAAGCTTATCACAGAAGGGAAAACAAGCAAAGATGGGGATTGTATTCTGACTGTGGAATGGTTACCTGTATACTCTTTGATGAGAAGCTAAGAACAGATTACAAACTGGAAAATACATGGTCAAATGGTAAATTTAATCTACTAGTCCTGTAAACCAATGTATAGAATATTATCCAAATTATTCCAGAAACCAACGAATTAAGCCAACTGCTCCTGACTCTGCTATCTCATAATTCACACATCCCATTAAGGCTGAGGACAAGAAATGCCATAACCCTCAACTATTCTTTTATAGTAGCAGCACAACTAAAAAGTATGGGTGAAAAAGATGAAATTCATAACTAAAATGAGATTTAGAGATTGTCTGCAGACTTCAATTACTCATACTACTCCTTAAGTTAGAAAGTACATTTCATAATCAGTTCCTTTCCCCTCAAAAGTTATTTTATGAGTAGTGATTTCATAGATGCAGATGATTTTCTTAAAATACACAAAATTTCAACCAGTAAGTGATGTCAATGATACTAACAAAATTTGATCTTCTTTTACTTAATCAGCCTAAACCCTCATTTTCCCCCAAGGGAAATAGAATAAGCAGTATAAATTTGTAGTATAAACAGTATAAATTTATAGTATAAGTAGTATAGTTCTTCCATAATTATAATTTATATAATATCTTTATTAAATTAGCCAGTGTATTTGGTGCCTGGGTGGCTCAGTCGTTAAGCGTCTGCCTTCGGCTCAGGTCATGATCCCAGGGTCCTGGGATCGAGTCCCACATCGGGCTCCCTGCTCAGCGGGAAGCCTGCTTCTCCCTCTCCCACTCCCCCTGCTTGTGTTCCTGCTCTCACTGTCTCTCTCTGTCAAATAAATAAATAAAATCTTTAAATTAGCCAGTGTATTAAATTAGCCAATATAAAAATGAAATCTTAAAGTGTAAATTGTAACATGACTTATAATTCACTGTTAGGAAATAAAAGCAAAATTCTCAAAGCTTTTTGAGGAGTCACAAGTTTTACTGAGATAATTAAGTGGGGTCCTTTGTATACTTTTAGAGACTATTTAGAATATTAATAGCTGAGAGGAAAAAAACTCAAAAGGGCAGATCAACAGGGGAAAGCCCATCAAGTTCCATTCGGAATGAAATTAGCAAATATTCGCCCTTCACTGTTTCCCCTCCTACTGCTGTAAACACCATAGCCATCACAAATACTGCAGGAAAGCTATAAAAATGCAAGAATTTCCAGTAATGGTAGTGAAGTGAAGAAGTCTTGAGAGCCCTCCCACAGATAACAATTACATAATCTGGACAAAATGTAAAAATAACTATTTGTAGGCACTGGAAAACATCTAAAAGAAAGCATAAGCCAGCAGCAGCAATTACTCTTGAAAAGCTACAACTCGCAGGTGTATACACTTGTGAGATTAAGGCTTTCCCCAAACTCTCATGGCAATACAGTGGGGAAGAATGAGAGGAAAAGAGCCTCTACGGGCTAGAGATCAAAGAGCACAGTTTAAGAGGAAATTTAAGGGGGAAATCTGGAAATGAATGAACTGCAGATGGGCTGAAACCCAAAATCTGAAAATAAACTCTCTCCAAGTACCTGGCTGATTACTAAACCCTTACATGCCTGGAAAGACCCCCAGGAAGCCTGGCAAAAAAGCAGGCAGAGACCAAAGAGGAATCTATTCTTGAAAGACAGAACTCTAATGGATGAGTTCTGAGGCTTTTTAAGAACTGAGTTTATTCCCCAAATGTACACAGCTCAGGTAGCAGAAAGCTGAAGCCTTACTGGTTTCAGGTGCCAGGGGGTAAAGCTTAAAGCTGACAGAGTAGCTGGAAATTAAGGGGGAAATCTCTGGGCATAAAGGAACCACACAGACTGTGCCCCCAAATCTGAACACAATCTCTGCCCAAACACTTGTCTGACTGCCAAATCATACATGTGTAGGGGAGACCCAAGAGAATCAGCTAAAAAAGTAGCATATGGAAATCTTAGAAAGTGAACAGAGATATCGGTTGCTTCACAATATAGAAGAGACAAATTTGCAGCTGAGTTCAGGAAAGTTAACTGCCTAGTAAAAAACCAATAATCCAAAAACAAGGACCCCAACAATCCTCAACACAATAGAATCCAGAATTGTTAATGAGCAAACAACAGGAAAATGTGACCCATGTTCAGGGGGAAAAAGGTCAGTTAATAGAAAATGACTCCAAGTGGGCCCAGATGTTGAATTTAAGAAAGGCTTCAAAGTAGCTTTTATGATCATGTTCAAAGAATTAAAGGAAAACATGGTCTTACTGAGTGGACAGACAGGGAGTCTGTGGAATGTAAAGCAAAATCCAAATGGAAATTCTACAGTAAGCAAGATAATAACTAATAGTTCTATTGACAGATTAATAAAAATTACTAATTTGAAGAACAAGGAAGGATAAAATTTAAGAAAAATGAACAGTCTTATAGATCTGTGGGACAACACAAAGTAGTTCAACATACATGTAACTGGAGTTCCAGGAGAGGAAATGAAATAAAAATGGCAGAAAATGCAAGCATAATGGAAAAGCAAGTTAAAATCTGAAGTGTGGAAAGTTTAAAACCTTAAACAGGAATACCAACCCTAAAAAGTGTTAGATGTTGACACTCATTTATGAAAATAAAATACCTTTTAAAACCATCTCTCTGTTTTTATCAGAGAAAAAATTACCAAAATTATAAATGCACCCCACAGTTTAGTTGATTTAAAATTTTAAATTAGAGTAACACAATAGTCAGCTTTATTATTACAATGGTTACTGAATTACACTATCCTATTCTTAACTTCAGACATTTAACATCTGCAGTCAGATATAATACCATTTAGCTCACTGCTTTGAGTCCATGGTTTCTGGATAAGAATTTCTAAATTCAGAAATCTAGTTCAAGAGAATGGAAGCTAGACAGAGCTCTGTTGGACTTATTTTTATGACAGAAGTTAGGTTTCCTAAATCTTCTCTTATTGCTGGTATTAAGTCATCAGCTCATGGGCAGAAAAAAAAAAATGGTCTGAAGCATATAGCAGTTAAACCAGACACAAAACATGAAAAAAAAAATAGATAAAAATGATCTAGAGTAGATGTTTGATATTGTTCAGCTCCCAAACTGGAAAAACAGCAAACCAAAGCCATTAACAAATGTATACAAGATGTTTGTAGTGCAGATTTCTTTTTTTTTTTAAAGATTTTATTTATTTTGAGAGAGAGAACGTGTGCACACGATGGGGGGGGGTGGGAAAGAGGGAGAGGGAGAAGCAGGCTCCCCACTGAGCAGGGAGCCCAATGTGGGGCTTGATCCCAGGACCCTGGAATCATGACCTGAGCCGAAGGCAGAAACTTAACAATCTGAGCCACCCAGGTGCCCCTTGTTTAGCATTTTTTTTTTTTAAAGACTATTTTGGGAGGATAAAAATCTCTTAATTTTAACATTTCTCAATTTTTTATCCTAAATTTTCCACTCATTGTACCATTCAGTTCTAAGTTTTTATCTATAATCCTTTTCCACAATTCCTGTACTTAAACATTTGCAGCTACAATTTTTGTAGTATTTGCGATCTTAAGGGGAAAAAGGGCCAATCTTCAAATCAGTCTACTATGCAAAAAATCTAGGAATATTAGAAAATTTACTGTTAAATTTTGTTTTTTTAATTTGTTTTTAAATATTTTATTTTAATTTCTACACCCAACATCGGGCTCAAATTTACAATCCCAAAATCAAGAGTCACATACTCTACCAGATGAGCCAGCCAGGCAACCAAATGTTAAATTTTAACATATAGCAAGAGTCTAACCATCTGAGTCTTCAAATTAAAGTTGTTAGTGTTCTTATTTTCTAAAATAAAGCTTGTGATCAAGATAAATACTGCAATGTTATAATGAAATAACATCAACTACAATACTTACTATTCTGTTGGTCCTCAATTTAATCTTACTTAAAAACACATGGTTGTTATGATGTGTTAAAATTAAACTCGGACATGTTTTCTCTCAATTATTTTGCTAATCTTGTACTTTTTAATACCAATAAAACCTAAGAAAGGTATAGATTTTAAGTGTTAAATATTCTATTTTTTCATTTAAGACAAAGCATACATGATAACCCCAAACCCAATTATATACATTTAGTCTTATTCAGATGATTAAATTAGTAATTTTGTATTCGTGTCTGTTTTTACCTGCCTATAGTCCATCCTGCCAAAAGTCTGTTGGCTTTTCACTAGATTTTTATGACTAAAATGAAATTTTAAAATCTAAGATCAGAATGAAATGATACTTAAATTGGCTTAATATAAAACTATATGGGTTTAAGAAAGTCATTATATACTGGAAATCAGAAAACCAAAAATGAATATAATTCTATAGCATACCAAAAACTAATTGTAGGGCGCCTGGATGGCTCAGTTGGTTGAGCAACTGCCTTTGGCCCAGGTCATGATCCTGGAGTCCTGGGATCGAGTCCCACATCGGGCTCCCTGTTCAGCGGGGAGTCTATTTCTCCCTCTGACCCTCCCCCCTCTCATGCTCTCTCTCATTCTTTCTCTCAAATAAGTAAAATCTTAAAAAAATAAAATAAAATAAAATAAAAAATAATTTAAAAAAACTAATTGTAATGGGTTGAACTGTGTTCAAGTCCTAACCTCTGGTACCTGCAAATGTTATCTTATTTGAAAATTAGGTCTTTGCAGATATAATCAAGTTGAGATGAGGTCATATTGGATTAGGGTGGGCCCTACACCCGTTGACTTAGCACCTTTGTAAGACAGAGGACAGGGTAGGGTGCTTGGGTGGCTCAGTCGTTAGGCATCTGCCTTCGGCTCAGGTCACGATCCCAGGGTCTTGGGATCGAGCCCCACATCAGGCTCCCTGCTCAGCTGGAAGCCTGCTGCTCCCTCTCCCACTCCCCCTGCTTGTGTTCCCTCTCTTGCTGTGTGTGTCTCTCTGTCAAATATATAAATAAAGTCTTTTTAGCCCAGACCTAGTTTGCGGTGACATGGCTAAACACACCAAGAAGGTCGGAATCATGGGTAAATACGGGACCCATTATGGTGCCTCCCTCAGGAAAATGGTGAAGAAGATTGAAATAAGCCAGCACGCCAAGTACACTTGCTCCTTCTGTGGCAAAACCAAGATGAAAAGATGAGCTGTGGGGATCTGGCATTGTGGTTCCTGCATGAAAACCATCGCTGGTGGCGCCTGGACCTACAACACCACTTCTGCCATCACAGTAAGTCAGCCACAGAAGACTGAAGGAGTTGAAAGACCAGTAGAAGCGCCACCACTTGAAACATTGCTAGCCTATAGTAAATGGGTTAATTTATGTAACAAAAAAAAAAAAAAGAGAAAGAGAAGACTTGGATGCAGAGGTAAGAGAAGAATGTGAAGATGTGAGGAAAGCCACTTGAAGATGGAGGCAAGGAATGAAGTGATGGCACTGACAAGCCAAGAGCCACCAAGGATTGCTAGGATCCACCAGAAGCTAAGAGGTAGGATTCTGCTCTAAAGTCTTGAGAGGGAGTATGGTTCTGCTGACACCCTAATTTTGGACTTCTAGTCTCCAGAGCTGTGCTATTGTTTTTAAGCCACGCAGTCTGTGGTGCTTTGCTCTGGCAGCCCTAGGAAATGGATACACTCATGTACATATAACAGTATAGATCTGAACCCAATTTTTTTAAATTGAGGTAAACTTACCTTTCCTTAGATTATATGGCCAACATATTTACATAGTCCCAAGTAACAACTGTAAATTTGTTTAATAAAGCAAATTAAACTTCACATTGAAAAAAGAGTATTATTTTTCAGTTTCAGTAGTATTCAAGTCTTACACTTACTTAATTATTTAGCTAAAGTTTAAAGAATTCTAAGTCTCCGGGGCACCTGGGTGGTTCAGTCCATTAAGCATCCGACTGTTGATTTTGTCTCAGGTCATGATCTTGGGGTCATGGGACTGAGCCCTGCATGAGGCTCTGTGATCAGCGGGGAGTTGCTAGAGATTCTCTCCTCCTCCTCCCCCCCCCCTTTTTTTAAGATTTATTTATTTATTTTAGAGAGAGCGAGCATGAGCAAGCACAGGAAGGGGGAGAGGGAGAGAGGGAGAGAGTGAGAGAGAGAGAGAGAGAGAGTGAGAGAGTGAGAGAAACTTTAGCAGATTCCGTGCTGAGCATGGAGTCCTAAGAGGGGCTTGATGTCAACACCCTGATATCATGACCTGAGCCAAAACCAAGAGTTGGTTGCTTAACCAACTGTGCCACCCAGGGGTCCCAGATTCTCTCCTCCTTCTACTCCTTCCCCTGCTCGTGTGCTCATTCTCTAACAAATAAATCTTATTAAAAAATTCTAAGTTTCCAAAATTAGTGTAATTACATACAATTTACAGTTAAGCTTCTTTTAAAATATAAGACATTTATAGGAATTCTAAGGAAACCTTACTTATTTTTGCCATTAATTTTTTTAACAAGCATTTATTGTCCAAGTGCCAGACACTACTAGGCATGAGAATTCAAAGCTACTCAGAGCTCACATCCATTATGTGGGGAGCACAGCCTAAAACAAGGTAGACAATAAAAATGGGACAAGTTCTATGAGGAAGTATAAAGAGAGGGAACATGGTAAAAGGATCAGCCTAAGGAACCAAGGGAAACTTGATGGAGAAACCAAGATTTGAACAAACTCTTTGACAAGTAGGAATTTCTCAGATGAAAAGGGAAGGCAGAAATAGAAGAGAAATTCCAGGGAAATTGGAACAAAAGGAAAGTGGAATTCTGAACAGGTTATATATATCCAGGGCTGCTAAAAATTGAGATGAGCTGCAAAGAGGCTAAAGAATTTAGACTTCAGTCAAAGTCGATAGGGAACCAACCACACTTTTTACACTGAAAGTTCCATAAGGCATAAAGGCCATACAGGAAGCCGCTACAGTAGTCCCAGCAAGATACGCTGGGGGGCCTGGACCAAGGCAGTGTCAGTGAAATGTAGAGAACAAAGTAACTTCCAGAAATGTATTATGGTTTAAAGATTTACTTATTTATTTGAAAGAAAGAGAGAGAGCAAGAGAGCACACACACGGGTGGGGTAGGGGCAAAGGAAGAGGGAGAGAGAATCCCAAGCAGACTCCACGCTGAGTGTAGAGCCTCACACCAGGCCAATCTCATGACCCTGAGATCACGATCTGAACCAAAACCAAGAGTCGGATGCTTAACCAACTGTGCCACCCAGGTGCCCCAGAAATGTACTGTTTTAAAATGGTTTTATGTTGGAGAATCCACCAAAAAACAACAAAACAAAACAAAAACAAAAAAAAAAACCCTACTAGAACTGATAAATGAATTCAGTAAGGTCTCAGGATACACAATTAATATACAGAAAACTGTTACATTTTTATACGCTAATAATGAAGTAGCAGAAAGATAATTTAAGAAAACAATCCAATTTACAACTGCACCAAAAATAATAAAGTATCTAGAAATAAATTTAACCAAGTAGGTGAAAGACCTCCACTCCAAAATCTGTAAAACACTGATGAAAGAAACTCAGATGACACAAACAAATGGAAAGATATTCCACGCTCATGGATTAGAAAATCAATATTGTTAAAATATCCACACTACCCAAAGCAATCTACAGATTTAACATAATCCCTATCAAAACACTAACATTTTTCATGGAACTAGAACAAATAATACTAAAACTTGTATGGAACCACACAAGACCCCAAAGAGCCAAAGCAATCTTGAGATAGAAGAACAAAGCTGGATGTATCAGAACCCTAGATTTCAAAATACATTATAAAGTTGTAGTAATCAAAACAGTACAGCACTGGCACAAAAAAACAGACATATAGATCAAAAGAACTGAACAGAGAGCCCAGAAATAAAACCTTATATGGTCAATTAATCTATAACAAAGAAAGCAAGAATATGCAATGGGTAAAAGACAGTCTCTTCAACAAATGGTGCTAGGAAAAACGGACAGCTACATACAAAAGAATGAAAATGGACCACTTTCTTGCACCATACATAAAAATAAATTCAAAATGGATGAAAGACCTAAATGTGAGACCTGAAACCATAAAACTCCTAGAAGAAAACAGGTATTCATTTCTTTGATATTGGCTATAGAAACGTTTTTTAAGACATGTCTCTTCAGGGAGGGGAAACAAGCAAAATTAAACTTTGGGTCTATACCAAAATAAAAAGCTTTTGCACAGTGAAGGAAGCAATCAACAAAAATAAGAAGGCAACCTATTGAATGGGAGATGATATTTGCAAATGATGTATCTAATAAGGGGTTACTATCCAAAATATATTAAAAAACTTATACAACTCAATGCCAAAACCCACGAGTAATCCAATTAGAAAATGGGCAGAGGACCTGAATAGACATTTTTCCAAAGAAGACATACAGACGCCCAACAGAGCACACGAAAAGATGATCAACATCACTGATCAAATCAAAACTACAATGAGGTATCACCTTCCACTTATCAAAATGGCTAAAATAAAAAATACAAGAAATAACAAGTGTTGGTAAGGATGTGGAGAAAAAGGAACCCTCATGCACTGTTGGTGGGAATGTAAATTGGTACAGCCACTATAGAAAACAATATGGAGGTTCCTCGAAAAATTAAAAATGTGATCCTGTAATTCTGCTACTAGGTATTTACCCAAGGAATACAAAAACACTAATTTGAAAAGATATATGCACCCCTATGTTTACTGCAGCATTATTTACAATAGCCAAATCATGGAAGTAGCCCAAGCATCCACTGATAGATGGATAAAGAAGATGCAGTGTATATGCACAATGGAATATTATTCAGCTATAAAAAAGAATGAGATTTTGGCATTTGCAACAATATGGATGGACCTACAGTGTAACGCTAGATGAAATAAGTCAGTGACAGAAAGACAAATACCACACGATTTCACTCATATGTGGAATTTAAGAAACAAATGAACAAAGAAAAAAAGAGAACAAAAAAACAAGCAAACAAACAAAAAGACTTAAATACAGAGAACAAATTGATGGTTGCCAGAGGGAGGTAGGTGAGGATCCCCTGAAGTAGTTAAAGGGGATTCCTGATGAGCACTGAGGAATGTATAGAATCACTGAATCATTATCCTGAAACCAATACAACACTGTGTGTTAACATAAAACAAAAATATAAAAGGGTTTCGTGGTCTAATTAATTTGGGAAGCCCGAGAAAACAATCAGATTGCTGTAGTGCACAATTTTATAAAGTCTTTAATATTCTAATGTACTTTGAAAATTTCTAGGAGTATATGATTAAGGATGTAGTTTTCCTCCAGCATATCTAACCACACTGCACATCCCCCCCCACCAACTTTTTATTTAGAGTGTCTCATGGGACTAGCATCTCAAAGAATATTCTTTGAAAATACTGCTCACTGAAAATATTTAATTAAGCAACATACCAACAAATAGAAATTGAAAAATAAGTACAAATAATACATTAGTACTGAGGGAATGCAGAATAAAAAGGAGGGATCACAGTCTGTGGGATTAATTAGGCAAGGTTTCCCACTCAATATACTGCTAATTCTACAACTGAACTTTAGGCAATAAGATGAACTAGGGATACATATGCTTAAACCAGTAGAAATCTTTTAAATTGCTGAATGATGTTTTAAAATAAAAATTCTATTACCACAACTTACAATTTTAAAAATTTTAATTGCCTGTGTTTGGGGGGGGAGTAAATAATTTCCTATATTATTAAGCTGATTAGATTTTACAGCCTTTTCAACCTTCATCAAAGCTTCTTGTTCTTTCTTATAAATTAATAACTGCTTCTAGGTTTCATCTGGCCTTTAATGCTTCAGAATTTCATTATAGTCTCAGGTTAAAATCCCATTATCAAACTATTATGAACAAGGATTCTATATAACAAACTTGTTTGCAAATATCCTGTTAGGACTATGGTTTGTCATAATAAATTCTTTGTAAAGAATGGTTTTGTATAACAAATGCTTCCTCTTGATTATCCTCTTAAAATAATCATTCTATATTACTAAAGATCTTAAATGGTATGCTGTTTTCAGTCTAGAATGGAGAGCTAAGAGCTCTGTAATTCTGCTTGGTGATTAAATCCTTTAACTCCCTTGGTCTTTCTCCAGTTCAAACATTCCTACTTGAGAAATCTAAGGTCCAAATTCCTACAATGTAAAAAGATGGGACTTCGTTTACTGACTCATTATAGAGAGCCCATTTCAGCATGTACTCCTGCAAACTGTAAATATAATTTCTACTAATAAATTCTCCATAACAAAATCATGATATTAAATATAATTTTTCTTTAATGAAGCAAACATTCTTTTAAAAGTTAAAGAAATAATAGTATTAACCCATGTCTTATTTTGTCTCTATGGTGCTAGTGCATTAAGAGTAAACAGAGTATCTTTATTATTTCATTCCTTATTTTAAATTTTGAAAAAAAATTGATGTTTTCTTAGGACATATTATCCATAAGCCAAAGGAGACATCATTAGATACATACATAAGCAGTTTAAAAGTAAATCACTTTGAGCTATACCAGTGAATTTTAACATATACAGACTAAGGGTCTCTTTTTCCTTATTTCAGTGTGAAAAAGGAAAAGGGGGAAAAAATCAAAATCCTTTCCTTTCAGTGTTTCTTAAATTGTCTATTTTGAACTGTGATCAAATAAATTTTTACCGGGATTATACATAGTTTACTATTTCTAAAGTAATGTTAAGCAGTTTTATAGAGACAGCTGCAAACTTGAGCAATGAAAATTAGGTGATTAATATTCTCCATTATTTGGCCTTCTCTCTACATTGGGTCCCTTATCTAAGTCCCTGAATCGATCTGCTGAGGTCCCCAAATGGAGACATGGATGCCTAAGTCCAAGGTTGTTTCCAAACAACTGGCCCTGTAAGCAAAAAGGGCACAAGAAAAAATATCTGATGACTGCTTTAAAATTCACTATTAAAACTAGAGAAAATATGCCACTCTTTTGCAGATTCATTTACATTTTATTCTTAACTAGAAAACGCAATTAGATATAGACCAATGTTCATGGGTGCTCACATAATAATTCACAAATAAACTGGTAAAAAAACTGCATCACATTTGAATGTTTTACAAATAGCAGTAAGAGTTTTCTTACCTTCAAAAGTTCAAAGTAATGTAGACAGTGGTAAACAGGGGCTAGAAGTAGCCTGGGTAAAACATACTGAACAGCTTCTTTGAAACCTTCGCCTATTGACTAAAAACAAAGTAATTAATTTTTTTTAAGTTTACCCTTCAGACATCATGTATCTTGTTTTAAAAATTACTATACCTGTAAATAGAGTGCCGCTCCAGGCTTTGATAACTGACTAAGGAAGCGATCATGAAAACCAGGCCGTAAAATATCTCGAGCATATGATTCATATGGATCAAATGCCAGTTCCTTAGAAAATAAAGAAGGTAAAACATAATCTTTCTCCAAGTTAAAATATAAACAACCTACCACAAGAAATACAGAAAGATTAAATTATAGGTACATCTAAGCTAGCACAATTATGTACTTCTTTTAAAGCCTCCCAACAAAATTACATGGCTATTAATTATGATTTTAATAGGATAAGTTTAATATTCTCCAGTAAGAGAGTAAGTAAATCAGTTCTTTCTGATGAATAATGGCATCCTTATATGTTATGACACCTCTCCTCAAAGGATTCTAGTACAGCATTATCAGCAAAAGTGGTCGTAAGAATGGCCAGACTTTTGGTTCTGGAAAACAAAGTTTAGCCGGAACAACAATGAATACAGACATCAACAACGAGGTTAAGTATAAACCTTTAGAATATGGGTGCCCAACATTTATTTTCTCATGGTTATTTCTTAGTGGTAGACTTTTACTTTTGCATTCTTTAAGCCGGAGGTAACAGTTCATATCATCTAAAATTCACTGTTACAGTTTTCACAGCAATTAAACAAGCGTTTAATCCAAATTGCCAAAAATTCTATTATCATCAATCATTAATAAACTAAACAATTTTAATGGTTAGGTCTAAAAGAGTACAATCTATTGGTTTTGATGATTCCTGAGGAAAAAGAGAATAGGTGTCTTGATTTTAGCAGGAGCCATCCTATGCCCTATTCCTGGTTTAAAAAAACAAAAAAACCAGGAAAACTGTGCTCTAGATTCTAGCAAGAGCTCATTCTAGGACAGGGAATTCTAGAAAGAGGAAGAGGACATCTAGTGGAGCAGTACAGAAGGAAGAGGGACTGACCACAAATGATGTTTATGTTCATTACCCTTAATGTTGTTTCTTAGATTGTTGTTGTTTTTTTTTTTAAGGAAAGACTGAGTAATAAAAATACAAGATCAGAAATCAGAAGACCTGAGTCTTTGTGAAATATAATATAGCATATAAAGTTCTAAGTCATCCTGAATTCCTTGAACTGGCTCCTGATTCATTTCCCAATTTCAACTCCTTCAACTACTTTCCCAACTAAAAATTTCTATGGTAATGTAACACTGGAAATTGCAGTCCACTGTAGATTTTACAAGAACGGATAGTAACGTTTCAGCAATAGTAACAGAAAGGAGTCAGGTATGAACAGAGTAGAAGGGAAAGAGGAATAAAAATGTGATTTGATGCTTTTATTGTGGGTCTCTTGAACTCTAGAAATCATCCTGTACAGCAGATAATGTTTGCCCTCCCCCTCTTTCAATAAACTCTAATTTACTACAGAATTTTTACAACCATATATATATATAAAATAAAGGCTATACACCAAAGTGGCTTAAGAGCGTAACTTTAGAGTCACAGAGACCCAGATTCCAATTCTGATCCTGTGAGCTTTGATAAACTAAGCCAGTTTCCTCACTGGAAAATGAATAATACCTAATTTCAAGGGAGTTGTTTTAGGAATTAAACAAGATATCATATGCAAAATGCTTACAAAATGCTTACTATGCATGCACATAGGAAACACTGAATAAACAGTCCCCAGTATTATCATTCTAAAATAGCTAATTTCAATAGGAAAAAAAAAAACTAACTACTAACTAGGAATCCAACCTCTCATCGCAGTTTTATTCTTCAGAATAAATTTGTAGAATTGCAAGCACTTCTAAGAATCCTTGTATAAGTTAACTGATTTTATGGTTAGTTTACTGGTTAAAATTCAATACTTAGTAGATTCACAAAAAATTTAATTATCAATATATGTAATTGTGTATTAATGATTAAAAATATAAAGTATTCTAAACACACAGAAAAATAGAGAACAACCTAACATAACTATATTCACCATGTAGCTCAAAATAGTTCAACATCTTATAATACTTGTTTCAACTTAAAAAAAAAAAAAGTATCATGGTAATTGATCCTCCTGAGCTCCTTTTCACAAGTTTATCTCCTCCCTTACTGATCCCCAAAGGAAATCACTGTCCTGAATTTGAATTTTATCAATTCCCACGTATGTTTTTACATAATTACATATGTATCAAGAAATAAGGCAATTCTTTTGCAATTGGCACTTTATATTCAAAGTTGCGTCCAAGATTTATCCATTTGGATTAATGTGGTTTCTTCCATTCATTTATTCTAAACTCTGTAACATTCTATTGTGTAAATATGTATTTTTTGAGATAATTTAGATTCACATGCAGTTACAAGAAGTAACATAGAAAGATCCTGTGTGCACACTGTCAGTTTCCCATCGTGGTAACATTTTGTAGTAGTACAATATAGTGCAATATCACAATCTGTCCATTGACACTGATGTAGTAAAGTATGCAACATTTCTATCACCACAGGGATCTCTCCTATTGCCTTTTGGTAAGAAAGGTTTTTTTTAAGGTTTTATTCTTTTAAGTAATCTCTACACCCAATGTGGGGCTCAAACTCGCAACCTGAGATCAAGCCGCACGCTCTACTGACTAAGCAGTCAGGTGCCCCTCTCCTGTTGCCCTTTTAGAATCACATCTCACTCCCTGTTAGCACCCAAATCTAAATTACGCATTTTTTCTTTTGTAGCTCATGCTTTGGGTGTCATATCTAAGAATCCTTTGCTGAAGCCAAGGTTGTGAAGACCTAGCCATGCTTTCTTCTAAGTTTTATAATTTTAGCTCTATCATTAGATCCATTTTATGTTTGTATATGGTATGAGGCAAAAAGTTCAAATTCATTCTTTCGTGTTTCTCGTAACTTGATAGTGTCTTTTTGTAAACAGAATTTTTAAAATTTTAATCTTTTATGGTTTGCACTCTGTTCTTTGAGAAACTCTTTGTATCTCAAAGTCATAAACATATTCTCCTAAATTCGCTTCTGAATTTTTCAAGTTTGCTTTTCATTTTTAGATTTTTAATCTGCTGAGAACTTGGGTATAAAGTGAGCTAAGGATGGAATTTTTTCTTTCCACATGGATAACCAGTTTTGACCCAGCATCATTTTTTAATTTGTTTGTTCTCTCTCTACTGGTTAATAATGTAATCTCGATCACAGATCATGTGTGTATATGTATTTTTTTCAGGGCACCCTATTCTGTTGCACTGTTTATACCTACACCAATACTCCACTCTTTATTTACTGTGGCTACGTAATAAAATTTAAAATTTGACAAGACAAATTCTCATAACTGGTTCTTCCTCAAAATTGTAATTTTTGTCCCTTCATTCTTCCAAATGAGTTTTAGGACTAGTTTGCTATGCACTGGATTTAGATTATTTGGGAGACAACTAGTTATCATTATACTCTTGAGTCTTTCCATACATGAACATAATACGTATTTCTACTTATTCAGATCTTTATGAATCTAATTATTTTATGATTTTCTTAACTGGTCTAGAGTATTTATTGGGCTTATTTCTGAGTGTCTTATAGTTTTGTTTCTGTAGTGGAGTATTTTTCCTTTAATGTCATGTATTCAATGGGTTATAACTGAGCATAGTAATGCTATCAAGTTTTATGCTAATCTTTTATGTGGCAACTATACTGAACTTGCCTAATAGTTCTAATACTACATAAATCTTGGGTTTGCCATGTTTACATGTTTTTGAACTTCCTATAAATGGAATTACATAGTATTTTGAATGTCCTTATATGGTTCACCATATGTTGCCCTTTAAAAAAATTTTTTTTAAGATTTTATTTATTTGACAGAGAGAGATAGAGCAAGAGAGGGAACACAAGCGGGGGGGTGGGAGAGGGAGAAGCAGGCTTCCCGCCAAGCAGGGAGCCCGATGCAGGGCTTGATCCCAGGACCCCGGGATCGTGACCTGAGCCAAAGTCAGAAGCTTAACGACTGAGCCACCAAGGTGCCCCTGGTTGCCTTTTTTTAAAAATTGGTAGTTCATTTTTTTTTTTATTGCCATATAGCATTTCACTGTGTGAATATATGACAAATTATCCATCATGAATAAACCTGCTATGAACATTCTTAAACATGTTTTTTGGTAAACACAGGCACTCATTTTTGTTTGGTATATGCCCAAGAATGAAACTGCTAGATCATTCGGTACACTGTATGCTTAATTTCAGTAGAAAAGTGAAACATTTTACTGAAGGGGCTGTACCAATTTATATCCCATCCACCATCAATGTAGAGTTCCAACTGTTCAATGGTTTTAAATTGCATTTCCTTGATGAATAAATGATGTTGAACACCTTTTCTTTTTTCAGGAAATACCTGCTTAGGTCTTTTGTCTATTTTCTAAAAAAAAACAAGCTGTCTTTAAGTTACTGATTTTACATACTCTAGACAGGAGTCCTTCATTGGCTATAGATGCTACAAATACTGTCCCGCCATCTATAGCTTGCATTTGCACTCTCTTAATTTTGGTTATTGATACAGATGTTCTTACCTTTAATGAAGTCCAGTTTATAATCTTTTCTTTCATGGTTTTAGTGTCTTGTTTAAAGAAAGCTTTGCTTATTCTAAGGTCATGAAGATTTCCTACATTTGCTTCTGCAAGCTTTATTATCTTAAAGTTTGAACTCACTCTTGAATAAAAGTTTAATTGGGCAGAAAGTTCTATTTTCCCTTAGTACTTGAAGCTACCACTCAACTGTTAGCCTCTATTGTTAAAGAGAAGCATTCTGTCATTCTAATTGTAGTTCAAGTACTTCTCTCTTTTCTCTCTCACAGCTTTTAAGATTTTCTCTTTATCCTTGATGTTCTATAGTTTCACCATGTTTTTGGCTGTAGGCTTATTTTTATTTATGTGTCCAGTATTTGGAATTCATTTCTGATCTGGGAACTCAGGTCTTCATTTCTGGGAAATTCTCAGTTTTTACCTCTTCAAATATTTCTTCTCCATCATTCTTTATCTGAAACTATTAGATGATATTAAAGCCCTTCAATGTAGCCTTTATTACTCTTAGCTATCCTTTCATATTTTTTTAAAAAGATTTTATTTATTTATTTATTTAAGAGAAAGAGTGAGAGAGAGAGCACGAGAGGGAAGAGGGTCAGAGGGAGAAGCAGACTCCCTGCGGAGCAGGGAGCCCGATGCGGGACTCGATCCAGGGACTCCAGGATCATGACCTGAGCTGAAGGCAGTCGCTTAACCAACTGAGCCACCCAGGCGCCCATATCCTTTCATATTCTAATTGTGGTTTCTCTGTGTCACATTTTCAGTGAATTCCTCAATTCCTTTTTCCAATTCATTCATTTTCTCCTTGAACTAGGTTTAGCAAATGTTTACTACATACTGAGTTATTTATATTTAATTCCCAATATCCCTAATTGTTTCTTTTGATACTTACCTGTTATTTTCTTTCCACCTATTTTTGTTTCACATCTTGTTTATAAATGGTTCATATTTCTGTATTTATCTCTCTGAGCACCCTAAACTTCTTTTTTAAACTCTGCATGTCTATTATACAAAATTAATTTCATCCGGAATGAATTTATTTTCTAGTTAGATAGCACTCTAAACATTAGAATTTGTCTTGTATTTTGGAATTCTGTATTATGCAGACTTCTTGGGGAGGCTTTTAGTTTTTGGTTTCCTTTTTTTCTCTTCCATCCCTTTATGGTCACTCTTCTAGACCTGAACCTGCTCTGTAAGTGTTTTTGGGGTCGCAGGCTCTGTAATCATACTGGCTTAATACGGTAAGATAATTTGTTAAGTTTTAAAGTATTTTTGTTATAAGGCAGTGTTTCTGTTTCCCTATCTCAAGTCCACAACTTCCTATAAAACCTTGCAGGGAGGAAGTTGATGGGATTTCCCCAGCATCCTCTTACAATCAGGGTCTTGAAGCAAGAAGTCCTGCTCACTTTCATGGAGCACATTTAGTCTTCATTATCCTAAAGAGCTGAACACCCAACTACCGGAGCTCATTACCTTGAATGCTTACTCTTTCTCTGATCTTATTTTTGAGTCCAGTTATGTATATTCCTTTAAAAAAAAAAAACGAAACACCTTACAACTTGTATATGTTTGAAGCAAGAGTGGAGGGGCAGTCATGAAGCTTAGGTAGTATTTACCATACTATTTAGCCTGAAAATCTTAAGTTTTTTGTTTTACAAACTCAACCCTGTATTTGTGGATTTTAGAGTAAGAACAAAGTAAGAGCTAAAAATCTCAGAATGACTACCAATGCTAACTTATTAGGACGAAATCCTATATTTTAGCATTTGAATACCCATGGAGAAGGTTACTGTTTTCCCACCCCCGTAACATTTTACTCATCTAGGTCCTAGACCTGACTTTCCTACTCACTTCACTCCTATTCTAAATAATAATTACAGTTATCATATATTGAATAGCTTACTGTGTGAAGGTGGTTAGCTAAATATTTTAGGTAGGTTACTTTAATTTTCACAAAAATCCTGAGTCCTACTATTATTATCCCTATTTTAGAAATACAGATATGGGGATTTAAAGATTGGAGATAAATTGCCCACAGTCACATACAACTAAGTAGCAGAATCGAGGCTGGAACACAAGTAGTCTAACCTCAGGTCCAACTTCTATGGCTTCTTCAATGACGGCATTCATGGCCTTTTCTTAGCTTTGTTATAAAAGACAAGATGATGGACTGTCAGCTGTAAATGCCTCCCCTCTGTGGGATCTGCTTTTTTATAATGGATGAGAGACTACTTTTTTTGTGGGTTTCATAAGATAATAGAAACAAATGTTGACAATGAGCCTCTGAGGAATGGACAGTATGACAGAGTAGTCAGCAGTTAATATCTATGATTTCAGATGGAAACAAGAATTAAGATTCCAATTTTAATGCAAATGTAGAGCTTTTATACAGACTTTTTTTGGTGTATAATTAAAGTACTTACCTCTGCTAAGTCTTCAAAGCAGCTTCCTACTAAGGGATGGGGGCTACCTTCATCAGTCATTTCCACAGTATCTTCTATATGGCCCAGTAACTTTACACTAAGTTCATGTATATCTACTATACGACTAAATATATTTTCTACATCCTGTTGGGAGGAAAAACAAATTCAGTTAGGTTATAGAATAAAAAACAAATTTTGAGCCAGTAATTCTTTAATAATCATGAAATTTAACATGGCAAATACACTGAGAAATTTTAACTTACAAATGCAAGTAAAAGACAATTCAAGAATTCTTTTTGCAAAGGTATACAATTTGCAAATACATTTCTTTAGGTCAGTGGTTCTCAAAATAATACATAGTACTTTTATGAAAACTACTTTTAAAACCAAAAAAATTCAGAGAAGAATGGCATTGTTTTATATTTGTCCAAATCTCTACCATCTAGCTTAAAAGAAGGTAGCTGCATTTAATCTGTTGTGATACATTGTTTTTGATTAAAGCATACGAAGAAAATCCAGCTTTACACAGAAGTTGGAAAAGGGAGGAATATTTTAATATTACAGATCTCTTTTTTTAGTACAGTTTTTTGAGATATAAGTCACATACCATAAAATTCACCCTTTTAAAGTGCACTATTCAATGGTTTTCACATATTCAGAGCTGTTCATTTATTGCCACTATCAAATTCCAGAATATCTTCATCACCCCAGAGAGAAGGTCTACATCCATTAGCAGCATTCTCCATCTTCTTTTCTGCCCAGGGGCTGACAACCACTAATCTACTTTCTATCTCCATGGATTTGCCTATTCTGGACATTTCATATAAATGGAGTGAATGGCCTTTTATGATATTACACCAAAACTCAACAAATGGTAGTTTATTAAACGTTAGTTGCAATGTGGAATCTGAAACCGTATTATTTTTGTATTTCTACATTAAAATCCATCAGTCTATATTAAACTCTGAATGGATCCTTTACCCATGCGTGTTTTTGTAGCATTATGAATTTGGTCACTTGGAAAGTAGTAGTCCACTGAATTCCACAAATCTTCCAAATGTTAACACATTTAACATATTTCTTTTTCTTTTTTTTAAAGATTTTATTTATTTATTTAATTGATAGAGAGAGAGAGAGACAGCGAGAGAGGGAACACAAGCAGGGGGGAGCGGGAGAGGGAGAAGCAGGCTTCCCGCTGAGCAGGGAGCCCGATGCGGGGCTCAATCCCAGGACCCTGGGATCATGACCTGAGCCGAAGGCAGTCACTTAACCAACTGAGCCACCAGGCGCCCCAACACATTTCACTATAGAATTTTAGAATACCAAATCCATTAGTATCACCACAGATAGTATGAGTGGATAAAAATTTTCCAAAATTGTTTTCATTTGAAAGTTCAATTTTTAACACTATCAACAAATACTGTCACTTTCCTTGAAGTGACAGGTATTTCATTTGTTTTTGAGAAATGTCTGCCAAATACACAAGTCTGAATAACTACAGTCTGTCAGTCATTCTTTCAGGTAGTGTTTCATGAAGACAATGGCTAGTTCAGTTAGCAATTCAGTCATTCAGTGCTTTCCTTCACAACAAGCACCCTACTTTGATATGTAGCCTAAGTGCTTATGCGTGCTTCCTAATTGCCTCAGCTCTTCTCTTATCTGAGCCTTCTCCTGGCATGCCAAGCTCTTGTTCTTGTTCTACCAGTAGTGACAAAAAAAAAAATCCATGAGTCCATATGTAGTCCCCTTTTACTTCATTTCTTCATTCTATTTGTCTATCATCTCATTTTTATTATGAATACACATGCATACAAGAGTGCTCAATACAACACCTAGTGACTTCTGTAAGATTTTCTGTAGGTTAGATTCCTGGATAGACTTCTACCATGGGGTTACATATTTAAAATGTCAATGGATATCTTCTTAAAAAGAGTCCACTGGGGGATGCCTCAGTGGCTCAATTGTTAAGCGTCTGCCTTCGGCTCCGGTCATGATCCCAGGGTCCTGGGATGGAGCCCTGCATCGGGCTCCCTGCTCGGCGGGGAGTCTGCTTCTCCCTCTCCCACTCCCCCTGCTTGTGTTCCCTCTCTCGCTGTGTCTCTCTCTGTCAAATAAGTAAATAAAATCTTTAAAAAAAAAAAAAAAAGAGTCCACTGATTTACCCTCCCACAAGTAGTATACGGGAGTCACAGTTTGACCAAACCCTCACAAAACTGAATATTGTCAATTTTAACTTTTAGAAAAATGTCTAGGTAATTGAAAAACAAGAATTTACAATTATTTAGTTACTATTTTTTTGATTTGATTATTTTTAGTAGTGACCTTTTTTTTTTTGTCAAATCAACTTTGAAGCAGGATTCATATCCAATAAGATAAACCTATTTTGATGTACTTTTGGGTGAGATTTTATGTAGTTATTCACTCTTGTAACCATAACCATAGTCAAGATATAAAACGGTCTTATTACCTTAAGAAGTTTCGTTATGCCCCATCCCCATTAATCACCACTATTGCCCCCAGGAAACCAGTGATCTGCTTTCTGTCACTACAGATTAGAATTCTAGAATATTAAAAAAATGGAATCATAGATCATCTTATTTGTCTAGTTTCTTAGCTAATTGTTTTTGAGATGCATCCATACTGTTGCTTTTACAACAACTTCATTCCTTTTAATTCTGAGTAGTATTCCATTGTATGGACATACCACAATTTGTATATCCATTTACATGTTGATGGATATTTGGGTTGTTTCCAGTTTGGGGCCATTACAAATAAAGCTGCTATGAACACTCACAAACAAGTTTTGTGTGAACATGTTTTCTTTCTTTCTTTTTTTTTTTTTTTAAAGATTTTTATTTATTGACAGAGAGAGACAGTGAGAGAGGGAACACAAGCAGGGGGAGTAGGAGAGGGAGAAGCAGGTTTCCTGCGGATCAGAGAGCCTGATGTGGGGCTCGATCCCAGCACTCTGGGATCATGACCTGAGCAGAAGGCAGACACTTAACGACTGAACCACCCAGGTGCCCCGTATGGACATGTTTTCATTTCTTCTGGGTAAAAACCTAGCAGTGGAATTGCCGGTAGTACGGCTAGTTTATTTTTAATGTTACATAAAACAGCCAAACTCTCTTCCTAAGTGTTTGTACTAGAGTACATTCCCACAAGCAGTTGCTCCACATTCTTTTCAGCATTTGGCATTGTCAGTCTTTTTAATTACAGCCTTTCTATCTAATGAGTTTGTAGTAGTATTTCATTGTAGTCTTAATTTGCATTTCCATAGGCTACTGATGTTGAACATATAGCTTCTTTCATAAAGTGTGTGAATTTTTTACCCACTTAAAAATATCAGGCTGTTATTCCAATCATTGAGTTGTAAAAGTTCCTTATATACTCTGGATTCAAGTCCTTTGTTAGATAATGTATTGCAAATATGTTCTACCAATCTGTGGTTTACCTTTTTGTTTTTATGACAGTGTCTTTAGAAGAGCAAAAGTTTTTCATTTTATTGAAGTCCAATTCATTAATTTTTTATTTTATGGTTCTTGATTTTTGTGTCTTAAGAGATCTTTACCTATTCTTTACTCCTTTATTTTTATTGATTTTATTAAAAATTTTTATTTATTTGTCAGAGAGAGAGAGAGCATAAGCAGGGGAAGCAGCAGGCAGAGGGAGAAGCAAGCTCCCCACTGAGCCAGGAGCTCGATGTGGAACTCGATCCCAGGACCCTGGGATTATGACCTGAGCCTAAGGCAGACGCTTAACCAACTGAGCCACCCAGCAGCTTTATTTTTAAAAATTTTAAGTAATCTCTTGGGGCTTGAACTCACAACCCCAAGATCAAGAGTCACACTCTCCACCAATTGAGACAGCCAGGTGCCCCTTTGCTCCTTTCTTTTCAAAAGCAACTTTATTAAGGTAAAATTCACATAGAATGCAATTCATCCATTTAAAATGAACAATTCAATGTTTTTTCACTCTATTTAAAGATTGGTGCAACTCATAAACTACTCCTGTAACTTTTAATGGTCATTCATTGCCATACCTTGAGCCCCAGTCTCAGCTTCTGTAGTAAGCACTACTTTTCCGTCAGTCATCCATGGCTAGACTTCTAGGAATTACTAGATGTAATTCTCTTAGACAATCTCAATTATTCTCACCACTCAGCATTTCCCCAGGATTCAATTAGGGTGGTTTGATTACTATTGTAAGATCAGTGATCCCTTCTCTAATTTTCAACATTACTGGCTCTCTCTTTTTGCTCCTCAAAATATTACTATCACACTTCTATTATGGTAATTACCACACCATATTGCCATTTAATATTAAGTTTACATTTCAATCTTGACTAGACTCAATCTGAGGGAAGGAACTGTTTTATTCATCTTTGAATCCCTGTTGCCAAGTACTATATGATGCCTAACAACATATATAGGCAGCACTGATGAAGTGTTAGCTGAATGAGTCAAATTAAACAAAAAAATCTTCCACATTAACAAGAGGCTTTATTTCTTGGAGTACACAGAAGATTCTTTAAGTTCATTTGCACTTACAGTTCAGTCTAGTTTAGATTTTGTCTTTTAATTTTTTTTAAAAAGATTTTATTTATTTATTTGACAGAGAGAGAGACAGCGAGAGAGGGAACACAGCAAGGGGAGTATGAAAGGGAGAAGCAGGCTTCCTGCAGAGCAGGGAGCCCGATGAGGGGCTCAGGGCTCGATCCCATGCCGCTGGGATCATGACTCGAGCCAAAGGCAGCCACTTAACGGCTGAGCCACCCAGGGCCCGTCTTTTAATTTTTGATGTTGAATTTATTGAACCTGTTGTAGCAAATCTGAGATCATAGTCACTATGAATTAAATGCCACAACTTAAAAAAAAAATTGACAAATTAGCAATCATGAACTACACAAATTCAAATTTGAGTGGTTGTGTAAAATTAACAACACATGCAATGATATATGTGTACACAACAATACTTACATTAGCTGAAAACAATTTTGAGTTGGAGACAAAGGGTTCTCTAAAAACTTTTATAATTAAATTTAGTTCCCTTATGTACTGTCGAATTTCTGCCATAAATGCTTTTACCAAATCATAATAAGTTTGCTCTCCTGAGGTGGAAGGCTCTTCATCAGTTAAAGATAATATATTTATATCTTCTACATCTTGATGAAACATGTCCATTAATACCTAGACAGAGATATAAAACAAGTACAATAAAATATGAATTTATAGTCGAAGTTACGCACCCTAAGTTGCTCTGCGAATACAGTTCTTAAGTGATAAAAAGCAGATACACAATAATCTCTTCTCGCCACTGCCCCGTGTGTCTTCTCTAGAACAGAATTCCCCATCTAATATACAAACCGCCTTCTCCAAGTCCTCCCCCAATACTAGTTAGTATCTGTCTCTCTTGTTAACCGATTACTTCAAGTTTGTTCCCAAATTCTATGTTGGATTTCTCTCTTAGTTTCCTGCTTCATACCCTTGCCATTACCACCTCACCTCATTCCAAGGCCTCACCACCCTGTATCTGAATAATTCACAGTCTGCTAACTGGCCTCCTTGATTACATTTGTTGGAGACTGATCAAAACCAGTCCTTATTATTATTAAAGAAGTCTACTATTCAAAGAAGTCTACTATTATTACTCTTGCTAAACCTCATCTTTCCACTTCTGTAAATTTCTACATCACTATACCTATAACACAATGAAATAATATTTTATCTTGGATTACTTCCTGCTTGTTTCACAAATATAAGTTTCCCTTCATCTGGAGCCTTTTTTCTTTTTTAAGATTTTATTTATTTATTTGAGAGAGAGCACGAGCAGGTGGCAGGGCAGAGGAAAAGGGAGAAGGAGGCTTCCTGCTAATCAGGGAGCTGGACAGCTCGATTCCAGGACCCCAGGATCATGACCAGAGTGGAAGGCAGAAGCTTAATGGACTGAGCTACCCAGGTGCCCCTGGAGCCTTGTTTTGTACTTCTTCTGCATCTCCTCCCGTGTGTGAGCTCACAGTATGTACTCAAAAATATTTTACTTATCTGATTTATTTAAAAGTATCAAATATTTTACATTTACTGAAAAAAGCTATTTTAAAAAGCAAATACTTCTTCATTTAGAAATATCAATACATTTGAAATCCTTCCTCAGATCAGGTGATTTTTACTCTGTATGTTCACATTCTGAAAGAACAAATAAGCACTACAACATAATTAAGTGGACTTAGTAATCAGAAAGAATATTCCAAACCAGTAAGAGTATAGTGAGGAAAAAAAAAAAACGGATTGAAATGCTTCACCAGAAAATATTTTCTTTTCTACAAAGTCATTTTTAGAAAATGAAAATACCGAGGCAATCTAATGCAATAACTAAAAGCTTTAGACTCAGATTTAAGAGTTTGCGTCTAGGCTTTGAAACTTCTCAGAAAATTCTGGACCAATTTATCTCTCTGAACTTCAGTTTCCCTTTTATAAGAGCATCTACCTTGGGGGTACCATAAAGACCAAATGAGATAAATTTCATTTTGCTTAACTTTCAAAAAATGTTTGCTCTTAATACCGTTATAATAAAACCGTACAAGTAGTAGCTACAGATAGTTAAGTATTGAAATAAAACTCTCAAGAGTTTAATATTTTTACATTTTCAAAATTTGTTTTAAAAATCCATGATCTTGGGGCGCCTGGGTGGCTCAGTCATTAAGCATCTGCCTTCAGCTCAGGTCATGATCCCAGGGTCCTGGGATCGAGTCCCGCATCGGGCTCCCTGCTCCACGGAAGTCTGCTTTTCCCTCTCCCGCTCCCCTTGCTTGTGTTCCCTCTCTCGCTGTGTCTCCCTCTGTGAAATAAATAAAATCTTAAAAAAAAAATCCATAATCTTCTAAGTGTCCCAATCGAAATAACTTAAAGAATTTTACAAACAAGAGATTATTACTAGTATTAAACCCGCTTGCAGGAACACATAAAAGAAAAACTGCATGACATGTTTAGACAGTTTAGTACTGTCTAAATATTATATAGAAATATTAATAGAAATATTCTATTTCCATAAAATGTTATCTTGAGTACTTGCTGTTAGGTTACTGGAAATATATCCTAACACATAATATATAATTTTATTGTCTGAATAGTATGTTAGCATCCAATAAATCAGGAATAAAAATTTAAGAACAAAACATAGAGAAGATCAGTATCCTACCTTATCAGCACACATTGCCACTTTAATATCTTGTTTTGTAATTTCATAATGCCGTATATTTCGTACATAATTCCCCACCAGCTTTAAAATGTCTGCAGAAATGTATTCTAATACAGCTACTATGTAAACAGAAACCTGGTGGTCAATTTTATAACCTAGGACCTCCTGAAAAATTAAAAGAAAAACATGTTTAAAAATAATTTACTACAAATTTGATACACTGATTAAAAATAAAAAAAACATATACAATTTAGCTTAACTTTTACTGAGGCCTGTGACTATCAACAACATTTAATTTTAAGGGGTTCATCTATGAATAATACACATACTGCTATCTGGAAATGTAAGCAAAGCAAGGGTAAGGCAAAATTACCCATGATGATGTAAAATACTTAAGTAGTACAGATTACTTTAAATAGATCATCCTTAACCTAGGAGGGGAAGCCCCACTTTGGGTGAGGGGAGAATTGTTCACTTTACCTAATTCAGGATACCTGGAATTAACTATAACAAAAGACGTTTTTTCTTTATGCAGAACAAAAGTTCATGTATTGTTGGTATCTGGGAATTTCTACTATAGCCTTATCCCTCTATTCTTCTTTCCAAAGGAACCTGGGATCCCAAAGCCCTAATGGCACACTCCTGGTATCTATAACTGTTTCTATGGGAGAAAAAAAAAGATATGCTATGTTCTAACTAACAACAGTGGTTATTAAGAGCATGTTAAATAGTATTATTAGACTTGAAAAGAAGTATGGGATTTTGTGAGGCCTACAGGAAAACAAATTCTATTTTCTAAACAATCGGATTAAAAAAAAAAACTTTGAAATAAGAAATTTACGTAAGTTGGCGACAGGTGGTATTTACCTTTAAAGACATGTAAAACTATTAAATGGTTATAGTGATAAGAATATATTAATAAATTGAAATGATATCCATAATTAGATCATAAAATTCAAAGTTTAGGATCATTATTAATACAGCATGCACATACCTCAATTTGTTAATTCTCTTAAAATATAATTCAATATACAGCTAGTAAGAATCATGAAAAGAGAATTATAAAGAAGTATGCATGCAATTACTAATAGTTTAGTAATTTTCTATAACTTGCACTTACTTCCTCAGACCAGTAAGATATAGGCAGATATTTCTATTCCAAAACCAAAGTACAAAACATAACCTTTGGACAGTCTTAAACATCATCCCAGTGTTAATCTTAAATCTTGGACAAGATCAAACAGACCTAAGTTCTCTAACACTATAACTTTGAGCCCTGTGAACATGGGCTAAAAGTCACCTAACCACTTTCTGCCTCAGGCACCTTTTCTACAAACTGGGGATGAGAATAGTAACTTTGTGCAGTAATAAAACTTAGAGATAATGTATGCAAGCATTAGTATTTTGCTTATATTACAGTACACAGAAAATTATTGATATCAAAATTATTAAGGTTTTAATTACTATAGTACCTGTAATTTTGATGAGTTTGTTTTATTAAATAAATAGAAAGAGCATTATTAGAGTTCCTAGCAATTATTTTTTTCTATTAGTTCTGGAGAGATCTCTCTCTTCAGCTGACTGATTTAAATGAGAAGTAGGACTGGGTAGTTTAGGTAACCTTTAGAAAGTTTTTGTTCAAAGATTACACATAACTCTGGCAGACTCACAGAGGTCCCTACACATCTAATGATTTGAAGGATTTATAGGGACACTTAGGTCTAACCAACAAGAAAGGAGTTTTACAAATTCTCTTTGAGGTTCTAGTAACACCTGTGATGAACAAAATCCACAATTATAACTTTTCTTAGTCCTTTCAATTTGCATATTTTTGTTGGTATGAAATTACTTTAAATCATGTTGCCCAACTTATACTTTGCTATTATATCATCCCTCCCCATGACATGAATTCCTGGAAAAATTAAAATGAAAGAATTTTACTCTTCAATTCACTATCATCCATAAAATATATTCTTAGTGCTTGAAAATCATAGGTTTTATTTTGCTTTTCAAAGGCAAGAAGGCAGTATTTCAGCTTTACCTTTAGTAAAGGATGAATTTTTTCTACTGGGAGAGATAAAGGGTTTCTTCGCTTCCTCTTTTCAATAGCCGATTGGGCATCAGCTATTGCCCACTTATCAATTGGATGAGGGAAACTTTTTTGAACACGTTCCTTGGAAAATAGGAAAATAACAACTAAGCAACAAATATATTAAATAGTGCTCTTCACTTACAATTTACTTTTAAAATCAAAGAATCCCCAAAGCAGGCTTTTCACTTATGGTATAATTTATACTGCAAACATACTTAAGCTAAGAGAAAACTATAGCTGTCAATGTATTAATATCTTAATTAGACAATTAAGAGCTAAACATCCCTTGTATTATCTAGGGGAAAAATCACATTCTGACTTTCAACTTCACTGTGATAAAGCTAATGACAAGAATGATTAGAATAACCACTGCTTATATAAAATCTCAAGGAACAAGACCTAAGTTCAAGAAGCAAGTATCTAAATCCAATTCTCCTTCATTTGTCCTTTCAATACCAATCACAACCTCAAGGAGCATTTTGCACTTGAAACCTCTAAGAATTTTTTTCTTTACTTCATTCATCATGCAAAAGTACCTGACTTCAAAACTATTTACACATCATGGAAATCAAGGGTTTACATCGGTAAGAGTAATTTTTATACACTGTAGCTCATCATTAGAGTCTGAATCGTTCATAGATCATTAATTTTTAACAAAATACTTCACTTTAATTTCTAGCACTTATTCGGTCAGAATTTCCACTGAAAGTGAAGGAACTCGTGTTAATATAAAAGCTAAATTTCCCTACTTTAATACACTAATGTAATTCACTTCAAACCATTCTCTCAAGTTTTAGAATTCCACTTTCAGGATACCATAGTTAAAACCAGTAGAGGTCGCTATTAACATAATTTAAACACATGTATAGAGCTAGTAGTATGTAAAAACGGCTAGATAAAATTAAACATCACTCCTGATTATAAGCCTAAATAAAAACTTTTTTTAAAGATTTTATTTATTTATTTATTTGAGAGAGAGAATGAGAGAGAGCATGAGAGGGGGAGGGTCAGAGGGAGAAGCAGACTCCCTGCTGAGCAGGGAGCCCAACGTGGGACTCAATCCCGGGACTCCAGGATCATGACCTGAGCCAAGGCAGTAGCTTAACCAATTGAGCCACCCAGGCGCCCCTAAATAAAAACTTTATGTCAGCTGCTATTAAAATGCCATGTGATACTCTGGGGGGAAAACATGTTGATTCTAGGAAACATTAAGAACAAATTTATAAAGTGAGAATAGTTTAACCCATTCAAGTTAAAGACATTTTCTCTTCATCTACATTTAAGGCTAAATCAGCTGCCAAACATAAGAAGTGATTGTTTCAATTCTAATTAATGGAATTAGAGGTGTGCTGAAAGAAATTTTTGTAGTTACAAATGGAGTTTACAAACTTTTTGAAATGCCTAGTTGAAAAGCTATTTGCCAGGACACTATTACCTTCACGTAATACAGGCAATACAGAGGTCCAAAATATTGGGGGGAGTTTGGCAGGTGAAAAGGAGAAAAGGGAAGGGAGATAGGGTGGAAAGAACAACCAAAACAAAAATGCTTTTCCTTTTTCCCAGGAAATGACTTGCTAATCTAAAAATAACTAAGAGATTAGGACTAACTTGACTATGGCTTCTAATTAAAATTTTCAGTGATGGGTTTAACCTGTGGTTAATTAAATGGGTAGAGCCATAGTACAAACCTTATAATGCGATGGCCCTGTGGGTTGCTAATTTTTTTTTCCTCAACTCACAGTAAGAAATAATAAATTCTTAATACATTTCACATTACATCCTTAAACATCATACACATACTAAACTGGAATGAAGTTCATAAAACAGAACCTGCCCTTATTATATGCAATGCACTGATATTTTCTATTCATGTAAAAAATGTTGGGCAAAGCACTAAAGTGATTTTATGACTCACTAATGGGTCATAACCTAGAGTCTTAAAAAGCACTGGTGTAGGGCGCCTGGGTGGCTCAGTTGGTTAAGCGACTGCCTTCAGCTCAGGTCATGATCCTGGAGTCCTGGGTTCAAGTCCCACATCGGGCTCCCTGCTCCAGGGAGTCTGCTTCTCCCTCTGACCTGACTCCCTCTCATGCTCTCTCTCATTCTCTCTCTCAAATAAATAAATAAAATCTTTAAAAAAAAAAAAAGACAAAAAAAAGCACTGGTGTAGAGGGGTGAAAGAAAAGCAGAAGAGAAAAGAAGCTGAACTCAATATGACAATTCTAAATATACTGAACATGTATCTTTGGGGAAAAAAAAGTCATTGGTGGAATCACAGAGGCCAACTGGAGACAGGGGTTGAGGTGGAAGAAAATACAACAGCGGTCCCTTCCCATCTCAGTTCTATCCACCTAACTCCAGGTTCATCTATTGTCTTGAGAAAGAAGGGGAAAGAAAATCAGGAGTGATAAAAGAGAAGACAAGAAAGAGAAAATAATATTGATGAAAAATACATTTTAAACTTACTTATTAGTGTATTACTGGAATCAAATTACCAGCTATATAGGTAGGAGGTAATAACCAGGGTCAGAATGTATGGGAGAAGACTGGTAGGGTAAAAAAAAGAGAGAGAGAGAGAGAGAGAGAGAGAGAGAAGGTGCCTCTATTTACTAAAGATAAATTAGTTTATCTCTTGTGGTGGCAAATTTAATAGAGCAAAATAAATTTTTACGATTATTTTATGTATTTTAAGTTTTTTTAAAAGCCCAAGGAGGAATGATCAATGAAAGATTCATGAATTAGAATTCTATTACTCTGCTACTTCAAGATTATAATTTCATGTGTTTGAAATGAGAAATTCCATCTTCAGTAATATCTAGTAAGACACCATTATATTCACTTAAATATCTCTGCATGTCCTCAGTCTTGTCTAAATACCCTTCCAGGAGGGCGCCTGGGTGGCTCAGCTGGTTAAGCGACTGCCTTTGGCTCAGGTCATGATCCTGGAGTCCCGGGATTGAGTCCCACGTTGGGCTCCCTGCTCAGCGGGGGGTCTGCTTCTCCCTCTGACCCTCTTCCCTCTCGTGCTCTCTATCTCTCATTCTTTCTCTCTCAAGTAAATAAATAAAATCTTTAAAAATAAATAAATAAATAAATAAATAAATACCCTTCCAGGAATGGCATAAGAAGCGTATTTGACTACTGAATGTAAAAGACCCAGATTTCCACCTTTTTAAAAAATCTATTCTACCATACTGAGGGTTGTCTAACATAAAATAAGGAGAATACTAATTCTTCTACAGGGTTGTCGTAAAGACATATATATGTACGTAACTGCTATTCTGTCTGATTCTATCACTGTCATATATTCTCTTTCCCAACCATTCCCAATTCCAAAGCCAGTTCATTGGTCTATCACATGACTACATCTATTTTAAGGGTCCAGATTAAGTGCTTAAAAATAACAAGATAGGGTATAGGGTAAACATATGTCTTCAATATCTCAGTAGTTTTCTGAGTACTAAGAAGCTATGAAATTTCCTTTATTATTTAGAGTCTTGAGGACCCACATATTGGTTAAATCTGCACAAGGGAAAGACTGAGACTCAGTGATTTTCAAGAATTCACAGAGATTTCCTTCAATATTGGAAAATTATATATTAGTTTCTACATTAGTTAAAAGGAGGAAATTAGACAAACATAGGTATATAGTACAAGCTATCTAGAAAGAGCTGAATTTGAGTCTGTAATGTTATCAAACCAGCAAATTCCTGGAATGTCATCTAATGTCAGAATGATAAGCAAGATGAGATCTGTAACTCTGTTCTCATACAGCAGGCACAAGGCTGAGTGCTGCATTTCACAAACACTGTGGGAGAACCTAACTAGGATCCAAAAGAGCAACTGGAACTGGAATTGTTCATGAGAAGAGTCCGGCAACCAGTTCTATTCAAGATCTACTCTGAATCCCAATGTAATTATTTGCCTATAGGAAATCATGAATACAAGATAGCTGACCTTGTAACTCAATGGGAAAAATGGGATAAAAATGTATGAAACCAACTTTGAATTACTTAAGAAATCAAAGTGAATTACTATTCTATTGCACACAATCTTTTCTACATCCACAACCCTGGTAATTCAATGCTTTTAAATATCCCTTTGCTTCAGCTGAAATCTGTATCTCCCCTGAAGACTACCAGAGCAAAAACTGCCCTTGTCCCAAAACCTGTTTGAAGGTAAATTTAACATCTTTTCCACTCCCCAAGCTGTTTCTGGGTCATGTAAAATCTTGCCATCATCTTGTGTGACTTTATCATCTATATTAAGGACACATAAAATACCCTGGCCTCTTAATTCCTTGAATACCTCTTGTGGGGACCTTTTCTTCTAGCCCAGCTGCCATCACATGGCCCCATCCTGCTTTGTAACTGTGTTACTGAGGAAATCTTAAATTCCAAAAACTTTGTCTCTGATCCCAATCTATTCTTTTAATTCTCTCACTCAGGTATTCTAGTGTTATCAGTTCTCTGACCTTATTGGGAAATCCAATACCCTAGTTCCCTGCATGTTTTTCCAGTTTACTTGCCCTCTCCTGGCAGAATGGCTGAGTTGGAATGTACATCCAAAAAGCTTAGACTTTCCAGGTTAGAGTCTTGGCTTCACTACTTATTAGCTGTGACCTTGGGCAAGGGCAATTTATTTAACATCTCTGTGCTTCAGTTTCCACATTTATTCATTCAACATGTATTTCCTGAGTGCCTTCTTAGTGCCAGACATTGTTCTAGGTGCTAGGAATTCGGCAGTGAACAAGAAAAATAACCTCGGAGCTTACATTCTAGTAAGGGGGAAAAAACAGCACCATCTTCATGGGGTTATTAAAAACTTTAAATAAAACATAAAACATGGAAGTGTTTAGAACAGTGCATGATACTATAGCAAGCACTCAAATAGTAGCCAATAACACATTTCACCTTTTTTTCCTATCCAGTTTAGGTTCTCTGATTCTTTTCAGAAATTTCTCATTGGATATGCTCATATTTCAATCTCTCTGCCCCCTTGGGGAACTAAGCAGGGCCTGGGGTATTGAGATATACCTCCTACCCAGCCACTGTTTGTGATAAAATATATGTAATAAGTGAAGATCAAAAGATTAACTGACATTTTTTTTTGTTGTTGTTGTTGTTGTTGTTTTTTTTAAGTAGGCTCCATGCCCAGCAGGGCTTGAAGTCATGACCTTGAGATTAAGACCTGAGCTGAAATCAAGAGTCAGACACTTGATGGACTGAGCCACCCAGGCACCACTAAATGAAATGTTTTTTTAAATGACAGTTGGCTTTAAAAACAAAAGAAACACTTGAACATATTCCACTCTTCAAGCTGTTTGTGTGTGTGTGTGTGTGTGTGTGTGTGTGTGTGTGTGTGTGTGTGTGTGTGTGTATGAAATTCTTGCATCAAGAAGTAGTGTTTGGAGGTCAACAAAAGTTCATTCTAGATGAAAAGCAAAACATGGAATAACTGGACAGCTAAAACATATATGAGTTATCAATACCTAAAGAAAGTTAGAATAAATCCAGTTTTCATTTTTTTAATACCACATATATATTTTGTGAACTTGAAGAGCAAACTCTTTCACTGACATTACAATAAGTACACAGATTAGATGTGTGTGTGTGTGTGTGTGTGTGTGTGTGTGTGTGTGTGTATGAAGTAAATACAAGGCAAAATTTAACATACCTCTACATCTGAAGCACTTCGGGGCTGAGCTTGGCATAGCATATTTAATAACTGCAAAATTAATTCTTCAACATATTGAAGAGCATCATCACTAGACTCAAGAGTCGGATGAACTTGCCCCTGGACCTATAAACAAAAAGCAAAGTAATTAAAATGTAGATCTGTACTCAAGAACATGGTCTGGTTTGCAAGTACAGATTTAAATGTTATGACCCAGAAGTCAGAAGTTCTCAACCTTTTTCCCAGCTACATACACCATACGTGCTTATTAACATGCTCCTGGAGATTCAGATACCTAACTGCAAATTTCAATATATTTTTTTCTTAAACCAGTTACCCTGAGGTGTGGGAAGGCAGAGAGGGAGGGAGAGGCTAGCTGGGAATGAAAGATGCAGTTTATATGGTTTTCATCAAGAACCAGTGGTAGTTAGAACATTTACTCAATGTACTGCTTGGGCAAAATTGACCTCTCACAGGTCTCTGGCCCTTGTTTCACTCTATCTTTCCTACTAAATGATAAAATCCAACAGGGATTTCTTTTATTCACCAAAATTAACACCAGCACCTAGCACTGTGCAGGGCACGTAATACAAACGTGATAAATATTTGTTGAATACAAAGTCACCTTATATCAAAGGACACAAAATAGTCACTTTTGACAATCTGTGACTGTCTCTGCTTAAGGAGGATAATTTAGTGGTCACTCATGCATAAATGCCTAATAATCTTTACTTTCATTTTCCTCAGTCATTTCTTTGGAGGCCCATCAGGCCACTGGCCTCTGTAGAACTTACATTTTAATAACCAGCACAATAATCGTCACTTGCATCCTTTGCCACTCACTATGGGGGTCACAATAGTGAGTCACACATATCTCACTATTCCCTACTTTTATTTTTTTTAGATTTTATTTATTTGAGAGAGAGAGAGCACAACCAGGGGGAGTGGCAGGCAGAGGGAGAGGGAGAAACAGACTCTCTGCTGAGCAGGGAGCCCCAGATGGGGCTCAGTCCCAGGATCCTGGGATCATGACCTGAGCCAAAGGCAGATACTTAACTGCCTGAGCCACCCAGGCGCCCCTATTCCCTACTTTTAAAAAATGGCAGAAAAATCAGTTCCGGGAGACAAACAATATATGTTTTAAAATATGCTCAACTCTACAAAGAGCAGCAGAGCCCTCTCTAGAGGAAAGTGCACAGTACTCGCTGGCCAAGAGCATGTGGTCTGGTCTGTCCTCCTAGACCTCACTAGCAGACAGGGTATGACAGCCTCAGTGTAGGGGGACATTCTATTTATTTATTATTATTTTTTAATTATTATTATTTTTTTTGACAGAGACAGTGAGAGAGGGAACACAAGCAGGGGGAGTGGGAAAGGGAGAAGCAGGCTTCCCGCGGAGCAGGGAGCCCAATGAGGGGCTCGATCCCAGGACCCTGGGATCATGACCTGAACGGAAGGCAGAAGCTCAATGACTGAGCCACCCAGGAGCCCCCCAAGGGGGACATTTTAATAGACAGTATACTATATAATGAATTTCTGAAATGTATGTTAAACATACATAGAGGGGAGCCTGGGTGGCTCAGTCAGTTAAGCGTCTGATTTGTGATTTCGGCTCAGGTCATGATCTCATAGGTTGAGAGATCAAGCCCTACATCAGGCTCTGCACTCAGTGGGGCATCTGCTTGGGATTGTCTCTCTCCCTCTGCCTCCTCCCCCCACTTGTGTGCACTCATGAGCTCTCTCTCAAATAAATAAATAAATCTTTAAAAAAGTTATGTATATATACATACATATGCATTTAAAATACTTTTTAAGGAAAAATACTTTAGAGGCAGATAATACAACAATCCACAACTGTGGCAGGGAGTGCTACATCAAGTATGAGGTTTAAAGCAATTTATTATTATTTTATAGATGAAGAAACTAAGCCCCAAAAGGCTTAAATCATTTGTCCAAGCATTTTGCTTGGTATAGCAATTACCAACCTGTTTGTAACTGATTTGTTTATCAATCTCTCCACCCTATTAGATGACTGAATGGATGTACAATTAAAATAATGAACAGTTTGGACTTAGAGCCCAGAATTTGTGTTTCTCCGCTCAGTGCTTGCTATTTTCCATGCCATCATACTCTAACTAATGTGTATAACTAATGTAAACTTATTTCCCTTCAACACTTAACAAGACTAAACCTGCCTTTTTGTTTTTAAATTGGAACTTGACAAATGTTTTATTTACTTATTTGAGTATAGGTGACACACAATGTTACACTGGTTTTAGGTGATTCACCTTCTCTATACCTTACGCTACGCTCACCAGGGTAGTTACCACCTGTCACCACACCACTACAATATCACTGACGATATTCCAGATGCTGTGCCTCTTATTCCTGTGATTATTCATTCCAGAACCAGAAGTATCCCCCATTCCCCTTCACTCACTCAGCCCATCCCCTAACCCCTTCCCTCTGGCAACCATTGGTTTATTCTCTTATCAGCGACACAATCTATTCTACCTCTCTTATTTCCTTGTGCCTCTTCCATTTTCTTGTGGAGTTTCCTATTTTCCTCTACCTCTGGGGGGTGAATTCTAACCTTATTTGTTCACTCCCTTCTTCTGTTCTTCCCCCCCAATCTCATTTACTTCCACATTTTAAACTATAATCTATGCAGATGACTCCAAATCTACCTCTAGTCCTGACTTCTCTCCTGAGTTTTAGACACACACTTCAAATCACTCGCTAGGTATCTCCACCTATCCTACCAAAATCTCTACTATAACTTGGGGAGAAAAAGGAACTTTTAATTATAAAAGTTTTTAATAAGAAAAACTATATCTCAGGGCACCTGGCTGGCTCAGTTAGTGCAGCATGTGACTCCTGATCTCTGGGTTGTAAGGTTCAAGCCCCACACTGGGTGTAGAGATCACTTAAAAATAAAAAATAAAATCTTTTTCTTTTTTTAAAAAAGCACTTAAGAAAAGCTGTATCTCACACATAGAGCTAAATTTAAAAAATGAAAGTATATTTTATTTTTTTTAAAGATTTTATTTATTTATCTGAGAGAGAGAGTACATGAGAAGGGGGAGGGTCAGAGGGAGAAGCAGACTCCCCGCTGAGTGTGAGCCTGATGAAGGGCTTGATCCTGGGACTCCAGATCATGATCTGAGCTGAAGGCAGACGCTTAACTGACTGGGCCACCCAGATGCCCCAAAATGAAAGTATATTTTAGAAAACACAGTATAGGGGCGCCTGGGTGGCTCAGTTGTTAGGCGTCTGCCTTTGGCTCAGGTCATGACCCCAGGGTCCTGGGATCGAGCCCCGCATTGGGCTCCCTGCTCAGCACAAAGCCTGCTTCTCCCTCTCCCACTCCCCCTGCTTGTGTTCCCTCTCTTGCTGTCTCTCTCTCTGTGTCAAATAAATAAATAAAAACTTAAAAAAACACACACACACACAGTATAGACAGCCCTTGTTTTCACAAGATGTTGTACTGGAAAATGTAGCTATAATTGGGGGTTACATTCCTGTCCAAGTCTCCAGAATCATATGAACTATAGCTACAGATTTACAAAACCACAGAATTTTAGAAATAAAAGGGACTTTAGAAGTCATTTAACTCAGCCCCACTATTTAGCAAATGAGAAAAAGGAAACACCCATGATCCTATAGCTAACTAGCAATGCTATGAATACTAAACCTGGACCTCCTGGTGTCTGGGCCATAGCTCTTTCCACTAAACCCTTGACTGTCAAATTTGGAGTCTGAGGAGTGTCATAGTAGCCCCATGAGCATAAGGAAAATGCTCACAAACTGTATCTAATTACATAGTAGGCTTCCATAGAACACTTGGCTTGAAGTATGCTGTCACACTTTAATAAACATTGGCATGTAATAAATGCAAATACAGCACTATAAATCTCTATAATCTGAAAAGGTAAAATCATTTTCATTCAAAATTATAAAGTAAAATTTATAAAATTATAAATTTACTAAAAGTCCGACATACAGCTAAAATGCTAGAGATAATATTAAAATGAAAATATTTAATCAGGGGCGCCTGGGTGGCTCAGTCGTTAAGCGTCTGTCTTCAGCTCAGATCATGATCCCAGGGTCCTGGGATAGAGCCGTGCATTGGGCTCCCTGCTCCGCGGCCACGCCTCGGGCCCGCTGCTCTGCGGGAAGCCTGCTTCTCCCTCTCCCACTCCCCCTGCTTGTGTTCCCTCTCTCGCTGTGTCTCTGTCAAATAAATAAATAAAATCTTTCAAAAAAATATTTAATCAACAATAATTTTAATTAACTTTTAAAAATATCAAAGCCCTTTGAGGTTTAGGTACACAGAAACACATTTTATAAAGTGTTCTGCAAAGTGTAAATTAATCAGATTTTTAAAAAAAATGTTCTTTGTTTTCCAAAGAAACCCATGGAAACAACATAATTCTTCACTAATATATCTCCATCTCCGGCTGCTCTTCAATTTACACTTTATGCTGAAGCAATTCAAACTATCTGCAGTTTGCTAAAACATGGCATGCATGCCTATCATTCATTCCCTTACCCTTTCACCTGCCTATCTGACTTTCAAAGCCCAGCTCTCACCTCATTTGGGAAGACTTCCTTATTTCTTGCCTCTTTCTAAGGTAGAATTAATCTCATTCATTTAAATGATTTATTGACTCTATTAAGTATCAGACTCTGTTGGTGTTGGATACATAGTGATAAACCAAAAACAGTCTCTGCTTATAGGGGCCTTATACTCTGCTAATGCTTGTACTGGATACCACATTTTTGTTATCAGTTTGTCATACTGAATTATATGTTCCCTTGTCTACTGGATGGACAGTGATGATCTAATTGGGCAGGGCCTTGTTTATCTAGTTCTAGAATCATATTCTCTTTACTTTTCGCTCTAAATCCGTGACATTCATGGTATACTCAAAGCTTTGGGGTTGCAGGGGTAAAAGGAATAAAATATTTCTTTCTTAAAATTAAGACTGAAAAGGGATAGTGGCAAGGCTAGAGTTTGGATGATTTCTGGAGCATAAACCCTTAAAGCAGAAACCATTCAACATATAAAGACAGAACATAAAATAGATGTTTATTATGTAGAATCAAATGAACTGTATATAACCAGAGTGGTGAAATGCTATGGTTTAAACAAACAAACTTGATACTGCTTATAATTCAGGCACATATAATTCAAATGTTGGCTAAGTTTGACACCTTGCATGACACATAAAATTTTAGAAATTTAAATTCAAACCATTTTATTCACTGATAGTTACTAATAGCCAAATAAAACCTATTAAGTAAATTAATCACACAAAGCATTAGGCTTAAACAGAAAATAATGCATGATGTCAGCTGTTCTTCTAAGTTTCTGAATATTATTAACCTTTACCATACCTTTTCTTTTTTTAAAGATTTTATTTATGTATTTGAGAAAGAGAGAGACAGTGAGAGAGGGAACATAAGCAGGGAGAGTGGGGTAGGGAGAAGCAGGCTCCTCACTGAGCAGGGAGCCCCATGCGGGGCTCGATCCCAGGACCCAGGGATCATGACCTGAGCCGAAGGCAGACACCTAACGACTGAGCCACCCAGGCGCCCAATGACTGAGCCACCCAGGCGCCCCTACCCTTTACCGTATCTTAAACCTATCAAATTAGGATCACAAGGTTCATTCATACAAGAGACTAATAAGTTATTTTACTTCCTTAAAAAAAATAATACTTCAAAACCTCTGACTGAAAAGCATGGACAACAGTAAATGTTTCAAGACAAGAAGACCAATTCCTGAAATAACAGACTTTGCTCTTTATTCTTTTAAGGAAGATGCTGTTAAGAGCTTTAATGAGCAGACAGAAGTAGTACTACATTTCCTATACAGACAGAATAAAAAACACTTCTTTTCTATGAGATAGTGTTACAGCCAAAGTGTTCCATTCTATTCAAGTGGTACTCAAGGTATTTAATCAAATGATCCAAATTATTCAAGACCATACAGAATAGGTTACACTGCCAAATCTTATGACAGCCTTCAGAAGTCATCTACAGCTGATATTCACTGAGGCTGTGTAGCGGGGGTGTATGTGTGTGTGTGTGTGTGTGTGTGTGTGTAAGCATTTAGAATTGGGTTTATATACCAGATGTGGGTTTTCTTATGACAGCCTTCAGAAGTCATCTACAGCTGATATTCACTGAGGCTGTGTAGCAGGGGTGTGTGTGTGTGTGTGTGTGTGTAAGCATTTAGAATTGGGTTTATATACCAGATGTGGGTTTTCCCTTATATACAGTTTTCAAAAAAATTATTTTTATACTTAAATTTATTGATATCAAAAACTTCACATACTTTTAAAATATAATTACTTTAGGTAATTTAAGTGAAGCAAATTTAAGAACTTCACTAAAGAATTGAGAGCCATGAATAAGAATTTTATATGATCATGACAGTGAGTAATTCTTTTAAGGTATAATCATCATATTCAACCAAAGATGCAACATTTTGTCTCTAGTGGTTTCTAACAGATTCAGAAGCAACTTTGTTGGCTATTGCCAGATTTTGTGGAATCTGTAAAAACAAAGGGATCAGGTCTTTATCAGTTCCTAGTTGTCTGATACATGAGTCCTCTAAGTGTATTCAGCAAGCCCTTGGGTAAACTGCCAGAAAACACTATGCTGAATTCTGATGAATTTTTCATAGCTTTTTCTAGCTAATGGCTCTCTGAAGAATTAGGAAGGCTTCTAGAGTGTATTTTGTCCTACCCTGAGCCCAGATCTGCTACTTTTATTTATAAATATAACAGGAGAATATAAAATAAAACTTGTATTCTCAAAATCTTTACCATAGCAAATAATAAAGATTTGGATCATTACATTTCTTTCTCAATGTTACAATGATTATTTAGCCAACATTTTGTTTTAGGTGCTTATCTTTCCTCATTCACAGATTTAAAAATTAAAGCAAAAATCCTTTGTAAAAAAAATTAAGAGACAAAAATAAAACAAATCAGAGAACTTTAATCTTTTCTATAATTAAATTGACTAAAAATATTGTCTCATTTCTTGGAGACTGTTAATTAGCCTTTAGGCCCACATATATAACAATCTTTTTTCTTTCCACAGTTCCCCTTATTTGCTGGGGACACAAAGAGGAATAAGGACATAACATCTACCCTCACAGAGGAGCTAGACACACACAACTGACTTAACACAGTGTGATGGGGCTAAAATGGAGTTATATTTAAGGTACAGTGATGACCAAAAAAAAAAAAGAAAAAGAAGAGTGACCCTTGCTGATGAGTCTGAGGAATATCAGGAGTCTTCCCAAGTGGGGTGCCTGGGTGGCTTAGTCGGTTAAGCTTTCGACTCTTGATTTTGGCTTAGGTCATGATCTCAGGGTTGTGGGATCGAGCCCCATGTTGGGCGTGAAGCCTGCTTAAGATTCTCTCTCTCCCTCTGCCCCTCCCCTCTCCCCCAGCTTGCACTGTCTCTTAAAAAAAAAAAAGTCTTCCCAAGTAAAGCACACATGAACTGGGGCATAAAGAATGATGAATAAGGTGTAAAGGCATCATTTAAGGAAACAGGGCTTTTACTAAAAAAGCTAGCATATAAAAAACTATAGAGGCCAAGACCAAATGATATGTTGGGAAAACTTTTAAGAGTTGGGTCAAAGAGCACATGTAGGGAAGGCTAAGCCTGGGAAGGGCAGGCTTGTGTTTAATGTTAAGAAGTGGGGAAGTGACCAGGGAAGTAGAGAATAATTGAAAGGTTTTAAACAAGACATTGACATAATTAGATCTCTTTGCTGAAGAATCTCTCTGGTATCAGTATGAAGAATGAGCCGAAATGAAGATGAGGCTGAAGGAAGCAAAACTAGTTGGAAGGATGTTACAGGCTCTGGAAAAAGAAACAGTGGAGGCCTGAACCAAGGCAGAAACAGTGGGAGGTGAGAAAGTGAGGATGTGTGTTTGGATAACTATTTTGGGGGAGAGAACCACCAAATTAACCAGTAAATACTAGAAGAGGATAATATTTTGCAGAAAAGATAAGAAATTCAAGTTGAACACCTCAGTTTAAGCTTATGCAGTGAAAGAAAGCTGAAATTGTTTTTTTATCAAGTGGTTTTCAAATTTTTATTGTATTTAATTTTTTTGGTTGTAGAGAATTATTTGCCCTAGTAGTATTTCAAATACTCAAGTAGCAAAACTACCCAACTACTGGGTGTTTATGGGAGAGATATATTTACTTATTAACCTACTAGTTGATATAACTATAGGAAGTGAAGAGGGCTTATTTAATGAATATTTGCAAATAACTTAGACCCAATTTTTAAAATTTTTCTTTTACTAGTGTTTAATAATTGCAATAAATTAACTGAAATAAGTAAAAATTATTTAAGACTATTCATCACAAATTTGGTCATGCGAGCAAAATATAAATAAATAAATAATCTGAGAACCTGTGTACACTGTAGAAGTAGCTCTGGACTACCACATATGGTAGTCCAAAAAGATGCATGTACAAAAATAAAGATAACTTAAACTGTAATTTTTAAAATAAAAGCAATGAAAAAAAGATATAGCTAACATACAGCAATAACTTTATAAGAAATACAGTTACTGAAAAAATTTTATCTCATACCATCTGAAGAAATTTTCAATTATAGTAGGAAATATTCATGCACAGAATTTTTAAAACACACATTTAACTCTTCATTCAAAAGTAATTGTAAATGACAGTATAAGCCTGGGATATCTTATTGTACCAGAAAGCATGGAAGCTCTCAGAGGTGAATGGGTCATAACAAAACAAAACAAAACAAAACATAGGAATATCGTGAAAAGCCTCCTCACTTGCAAAATATGGGCTAATTCAAAAACCAAATCAACTGTAACTAACAGAAATATGTTGAATCTGTGCTCACTTAGGCAGCACACATACTAAATTTGGAATGATGCAGAGCAGATTAGCATGGCCCCTGTGCAAGGATGACATGTGAAATACACTGAATCTATAAAAACCAATGAGGTCAAAATGATGTTTTAAAAAATACCAAGCTCATTAAACAGCACTGGAAATAACTGGGGCACCAATTCTTTATCCTGAAAGAATTAATATACATCCTTCTTTTCCTGTCTGAACTAGACTCTAGGATAATCAAACAACCCAAGTTGGTGAGGAATTCTTCCTTATAGAAGGATTCCAGGTAACAAATGCAAAAGGAATGCAGAGTTCGAAAACCATCCATTTGCAACTTGAACAACATAAATTCAGATATTAATCATCAACAAATGAAACCATTACATGAAGAGTTCATCTTTATAAAGAAGGGCTAAGGCTGTCACGTCCTGAATCCCCTGATCAATCTTAAGTTAGCATCACTAAAATTGGGGCCAGACTTGATGCTGTGTAAAGCCACAGCACCACCTGTGAAGTAATCTTGCCAAAAAAGCTAAAAATAAATCTAATCAAGACTCAAAAGCTAACATCCATTTATAGAAACTATGACACATATAAGTTAGATATTACCCTAAGAAAGTAAACAGAAAAACCCAGAATGTTGAACATCTTGCACGACAACTGACCCAGTTTCTCCAACAAGTCAATTGGGAGAGGAGGGTCTGTAAATTAAAGAAATTTAAGAGATATAACAACTACATTTAATATGCAGTCCTTGTTTGGCTTCTGATTCCAATAAACCAACTGCAAAAACAACACTTCTCAGAAAAAATGGACAAATTTGAATTCTGACTGGTATTATTAGGTGCCACCAAGAAATTATTAATTTTGATAACTATGATAATGGTATTACAGTTATATAAGAAAAAATGCATTTTGAAATATGCAGAGAGGAAATGACCTCTGATGAATGCGATTTGCTTTAAAGTACTTCAGGAAAAATAAAAAGGAAGGTGGATGAAGATGAAGTAAATGTGGCAAAATCTAGGTAACTTCAGGTGATGGGCACGTGAAGATTTGTTCTGTCTACTTTGTGTATGTTTTAAATTTTTCATTTAAAAATACTGGAGTGGAATATAAAAATATTGTGTATCACCTACAGAGACTATCACCAATGCAAATTCACCTCACTCCTACTATTCCCTTTGCAACGATCTGGGGTTGGGCCCCACGATCTGCATCTTTAACAAAATACCTCGGAGGAAATTCTTGCAAGTGGTCCTGAGATCACACTTTGAGAAATATTAACATCGAAGAAGGAACTCCTAAAATCAGTCCTAAATATATCTGGGGAAGTTAAGAAGAGGATTGATAGAAGATCTTTAACCTGAGCTGACTTTTGAAAAATGAATGGAAATCTTCTGGATGGAATCAGTAAGGAGGGCAATCTGGCAGGAATACTATAAGTAAACACACAGATATGAGAGTGCATACTGCAGTTTAGGAAATACAAAGCAGTTTGGCATGATTAGAATATAAGGAAGCATGATGGGAAGATGGTAGGAGGTGAGGTAGGCAAGAGATACAATGTAAAAGATTTCTGTAGGCCATGCTAAAAAAATTAAACTATATTTAATATATTTGATGCAAAGGGAAATTTTATTCTATATTCTAAACAGTTCAGTTATGGGACTTTGGAAACAGAATGTCCATGCCTTAAGGATTATTTCCGTCTTAAAAAGGGTCTTGGTAAAAAGACCTTTTTTTTTTTTTAAGTTTTATTTAAGTAATCTCTACACCCCACATGGGGCTTAAACTCACAACCCCTAGACCAAGAGTCACATGCTCCTCCGACTAAGCCAGCTAGGTGCCCCAAAAAAGACCTTTTCATAAAAAAGACAAGTTATCAACATCATAAAGTTACCTTCAACTAGGTTGACTACCCTGTCCACAACCTAAAATGAGGCCTTAAAAAAAGGCACTAATATCAAATCTTATCAAATAGAACAAAAAATCAATCAACATACCTACATGTTATCATTACGTGCATACAGTATGTGCCTGTGTACTGTTAAGTACATGTATTTCCTAGTTCAGTCCACTAAAAGGGCCTAAAGGTACGTATACATACCTCAGTAACAATGAGCACATCCAGTGCCCTGATCTTGGTTTCTAACACCATTCCCCAAAAGAGAAAGATGGGTTCCTTGGAGACATGGCTGATTCTAGGTCTGGGGAAGGAATATACAGAATGAGCCTAGAGCACATTGCAGTACTGGAAAGTAAAGAAGTGCTCAAAAACTAAAAGGGTGGGTATGTCAAAAAGACATAGGGGGGAATAAAGAAGGAATGAAAGAAAGGGAAAAACAACACAGGAGCCAACATGAGAGGGCTCTCAATGATCAAAGATGGTACAATTTGAGCAAGAAAATAATAGAGTACTGGATTATAACCCAAAGTATAAAATAAATAAATATCCATTAGGCCATTCTGATATAGATACAGATAGATATATGAAATATAAATATATATTTATTTTCGTAAATAAAGGGAGACTGTCTCTTTTCATATCTATATAGATATTCCTTTAAAAAAAAAGATTTATTTGACAGAGAGTGAAAGAGCACAAGCAGGGGGAGCAGCAGTGGGAGAGGAAGAAGCAGGCCCCCTTCCGAGCAGGGAGCCTGATGCGGGACTCGATCCCAGGACCCTGGGATCATGACCTGAGCCGAAGGCAGATGTTTAACCATCTGAGCCACCTAGGTGCCCGGTCTTTCCTTTATATATATATGCAACTATAAAGTTACTCCCTCCCCTACCTTTTCCATATTCTTTAGAAGCAACTTGGGGGTCTATACTATACTCTTCAGTTACAATCCATTTCCATACAATATGTAGAAGATGGGGGGTGGAGGAATAACTTTATAGTGGATAAAGCTAAGAAACACTACCTTGACCATGTTATCAAGGTCAACATCCACAATGACAAGTCATGTTTATAACGTGTACCTTTGATATGCTGTGACAAAAAAATGGCACTTTACCTCTGTAGTTTTCCTACCAAAAACCAATGACCTCAGTCTAACCATGAGAAAAGCAATGGACAAATCCAAACTGAGGAGCATCCTGCAAAAAACCTGACCAGTACTTCTCAAAGTCATCAAGGGCAAGGGAAGTCTGAGAAACTGTCACAGACCAGAGGAGGCAAGGGAAACAAGATGACTAAATGTAATGTGGTATCCTGGGTGGGATTCTGAAGCAAAAAGGGACACTGGGGGGGAACTGGCAAAATGTGAATAAGGTGGCAAGTTCAGTAAATAATAATGTACTAATGATTTTTTAGTTGTGACATATGTAACACAGTGACATGTGGCATTAATAAGGAGAAATTAGGGGGCGCCTGGGTGGCTCAGTTGGTTAAGCATCTGCCTTCGGCTCAGACCATGATCTCAGGGACCTGGAATCAAGCCCCCCCCCGGCCCCTGCTCATGTTCTCTCTCAAATAAATAAAATCTAAAAAAAAAATAAGGAGAAATTAGGTAAGGAATATACAGGAATCTTCTGTATTATCTTTGCAACTTTTCTGTAAATATAAAACTGTTGTAAAGTAAAATGTTTATTTTTAAAAGTGTGGGTTGTGGCTGAAGTAGTACGAGAAGGAAACTTAAAGCTTTAATGTTTATGTCATAAGAGAAGAAAGGATGAAAATGAATGGGCTAAGCATCCAAAGCAAGAAACTGGGGGTGGGGGGAGAAAGATACATTAAAACAGCACTACCAAAAAAAAAGAAATAAAAAGCAATAATAAATAAAAAACCAGAGAGCTCCCTGGACCCTCACACCATGTGATGATGCAGAGAGAAAGTGGCTAAGAACCAGGTTGCAGGCCCTCATCAGACACCAAATCTGCCTTGATTTTGGACTCCCTATGCCCCAGAATTGTGAGAAATAGATTTCTGTTGTTTATAAGTCACCCAAGTCTATGGTATTCTGTTACAGCAAATGAATGGACTAAGATACAAACCATATAAAAAAAAAATCAAAATGGATCAAATACATAATTGTGATGAACAAAAGATTTAGAAACCTTTAAAAAAGTACAGAAGAACATCTTTATAACTTGAGGCAGGAAAGAATTTCTTTGAAAAGACACAAAAAGTACAAAACAAAGAAAAATCATAATTCAATTTCTTAAATTAAGAACTACTGCTTCATCAAAGAAAACACAAAGAGTGCAAAGCTAAGTCACACACTGGGAGAAAATAAATGGAGCACATATAATCCACAAAGTATAAATATCCAGGATAAATAAAGAACTCTAAAGTATTAATAAAAATAAACACCCCATTTTTTTAAACAGGTAAAAAGACATGTACAGGCATTTCATATAAGAGGAAACACAATTGCCCCATAAATAATACAAAGGTGCTCAGCTTCGACCTTGTAAAGTATTCAGGTAAATATAAATTAAAACTCTGAAATATAATTTCAGATCTTACTATTTTGACAAAAATTTAAAAGTCTGAGAGTCAAGTGTTGGTGAAGATGTGAAGAAATGGGAATTTTCATTCATTACTGGTGGAAATAAACAACATGACCTTTTTGGATTAAAGTTTGAGAATACTGGGGAGCCTGGGTGGCTCAATCAGTTAAGCGTCAGCCTTTGGCTCAGGTCATGATCCCAGGGTCCTGTGATGGAGCCCCGCATCGGGCTCCCTGCTCAGTGGGGAGTCTTGCCTCTCCCTCTCCCTCTGTCCCTGCTCATGCTCTCTCTCTCAAATAAAATCTTTAAAAAAATGTTAACAGTAAGTAATGTTTGAAAAGCTAAACTTGGAAACAACTCCAACATCTAGCAACATCAGAATGGATAAATACATTGTAGTAAATTCACAAAATGGAATATTATATCAGTGAAAATGACTTTCATAACATAAATGACTTTCAAAATCATAATATTGGGCAAAAATGTAAGTTACAGATTAATATAAACAATATGATTCCATTTATATCAAGATGAGAAAAAAGGCAAAACCAAACCATGCCTTGTTCAGGAATTTATACATTTGTGATAGAACTGTAAAGAAATGTAAGCAGTCGATTAATCCAAAACTCAGTAAATTGTTACTTCCAGGTGATGGGAGAGGACATGCAATTAGGTAGCGAAACACAGGGGTCTTTTAAAGTATAAGAAATAAATTATATCTTAAACTATGTGTTATGTACCTAGGTGTTCATTTTAAACTGAATGTGTAAGTTACATGCACTCTTTTAAATGTATGATATACTTAAAAATTTTTAAAAATTAAAAGATTATGAGTAATATTTAAAACTATTTTTCTAGTCTTGGAAGTTTTAAGTATTTTCTTCAATAAATGTTATAAAATATAAATAATATATAACTTTTCCAAGTAACAAAATATCTTTATTGTTAATTTGGATGATGAGAGGGGCGCCTGGGTGGTTCAGTTGGTTAAACCGCTGCCTTCAGCTCAGGTCATGATCCCAGGGTCCTGGGATGGAGCCCCACATCGGGCTCCCTGCTCATGCAGGAAGCCTGCTTCTCCCTCTGCCTGCCGCTCCCCCTGCTTGTGCTCTCTCCCTCTCCCTCTCTCGCTCGCTCGCTCTCTGTGTCAAATAAATAAATAAAATCTTTAAAAAAAAATTTGGATGATGAGATTGAGCAAAACAAATAAACTGATGCAACTATAAACCTGGTCCTGGCAAACAGGCATATGAGATTTTACAAGTTCTTTTTTTTTTTTTTAAGATTTTATTTATTTATTTGAGAGCGAGCGAGTGAGCAGAAGCAGGAGGAAGGGGCTGAGGGAAAGAGAAAACAGAGTCCCCGCTGAGCAGGGGGCCTGACATAGAGCTTGATCCCAGGACCCTGAGATTATGACCGGAGCCAAAGGCAGACAGACGTTCAACCGACTGAGCCACCCAGGCGCCCCTACAAGTTCTTAACTGTAAATGTTTGCAAAAGTAGCCTAGTATTAACCAAATTAGAATCTACTATCTGTCAATAAAGGTTGAAATACAACCTACGGAATAATATTTCCATAGCAATAACGTAAGATAGTGCTTGTTCGTTAGCAAAGAATGTTCATAGTTGTTAAGTTAAAAAGTTCTAATGATTTTGGTCATAAAAGCTTTTTTAAAAACCCAAATATTCTTTCTGTTTTTAATTTCAATTAAATGGAATTAAATGGGAATGAGAAATTTAACAAACTGACCAAAATTAGAAAAAGACATTACCCGGGCGCCTGGGTGGCTCAGTTGGTTAAGCGACTGCCTTCGGCTCAGGTCATGATCCCGGAGTCCCGGGATCGAGTCCCAACATCAGGCTCCCTGCTCGGCGGGGAGCCTGCTTCTCCCTCTGACCCTCCCCCCTCTCATGTACTCTCTCTCTCTCTCATTCTCGCTCTCTCAAATAAATAAATAAATCTTTAAAAAAAAAAAAAAAGACATTGCCCAGTGACACTGAAAAGTGGCTTAGTCTTTTTTTCCTGCATTTATTAATGAAGTAAAATCCATACTATGTTCTGTAGTCAGAATTTAATTGGTCACTTGTCTGTTTTGCAATTTTTATGGAAACATCAATTAATAGTGAAGAAATCCTGGTCTTTCACTCTGATTAATTACACAACTAATAAAACTGGGTTGTACTGACTTCCTCATAGAATCTCATTTAAAATTCTAAAAATGGAACCAAAATTTGTTAACTTTGGTGGGTGAAGAAAACTTGTGTTTAGGCCTATGTATATATAATTAAGAATAAAAGGTCCTATAACTTTATATGTATACATTACTTTATTTATCTTGGGAAATTTTTGATTTTTAAATATTTACAAATATTTAATCCATGTTATATAATTTTTGACAATTTCCCTGATTTTTAATTCATAAATATAGTATCTGACTATTCACAAGTTTCTGGATTTTTTTATTAAAAACATTTATTGAACCCTCTCCATAAAGAATACTCTCCTAGGTTATATAAAAAGGATATAGACAATAATACCTATTTAAGAGTTAAGAGTAAAGCTGAAGAAAGGAAACACAAACACATACAATCATAAAATCTTAAGTGTTGGACAGAAAGAGCCAGAAGTGACTTGGTATCCTAACTTCCCACCTAAGGAGGCTGTCTTACAAAATAGCTTGAGGGACACCTGGCCTCAGTTGGTTAAGCAGCTGCCCTCAGCTCAGGTCATGATCTCAGGGTCCTGGGATCAAGCCGCAGGTGGGGATCCCTGCTCAGTGGGGAGTCTGCTTCTTGCCCTTCCCCTCCCTCTGCCCCTCTCCCCATGCTCGTGTTCTCTCTGCCTCAAATTAAAAAAAAAAAAAAAATAGCTTGAAAGTACAATGTATCACATCAAAAGTTCAAAAAGCTGACAAAGTACTAAGAATAATCAAGTTTTGGACTAATTAAGCACAGGTGCCTGGCTTCTTTCCCTTGTTATGCACTAGTAGCTTTTTTTTTAATCCTATTTCAATATAAGTTAGAGCCAATGAGTATTATAGTCAAACTCTTGTCTCATATAAAGATGTTGAACAGAGAAATTTTCACAAAACTGAGTTTGAAAGTTTTATCCAGAAGCATCCTATTTCTAATTTTAATGTTTGCTCCAGGGAGAAAAGTTAACCTGAATTGACCATGTCATGAACTGTTCAATTTATTTCATTTTGTTACTTGTATGTAAAATGTAATGTAAATCAAATCAAATAAGGACCTAAGCCCTCAGCTATTATGTAGCCAAGGGACAGGACAGTTAGGTACTTTACAAAACTTGTTCAAAATCTAAATTTATATGGGAGAAGAGCAAAATGATTCAAGCCGCAGGAGGAAGAGAAATAAAACAAACATACTATATAAACATCAGAGTTAACACTATAGACCACATTAGCCTGATAGAATGTTTGGTAGTTCTTCTAACCTTCCCCTTACAATTCTTTCATTCATACAACAAATATTTGTTGAGCAGCCCACATATATGCTCAGCACTGTAGTAGACATTTGGGAAAAGCAGAAAAGACAAAGTTCTAGTCCTCACAGAACTTACATTCTTTGCTCTAGGTTAGACTTGTGTTACTGGGTCTTTTCCCTCATTTTCCTCTGTATTTTTGGCAAAGGAAAACTAGATCTATGTTAATGAAAGAATAAAGAAGAACAAATAATTTTTTAAAAAAGATATCTTAATGTAATAATCAAAATTTACTCTTAATTTACCTGAGAATAACTAGAAATCTAGCCAGGTCTTAAAGCTCAAGAAAGAAGTTAAGGCCAAAGACCTGGATCTGGAGTTCACCCAATCACTCACAGGAAATAGTACAAACTAAGGGCGGATAAAATCTCTCACTCCAGGGTTAAGACCATAGAGCAGTGAAGGAGAGGATGGCATCTTGGTAGCACCTACATCCAAGCAGCAAACAGATGAAGATAAGGCAAAACAAAAACCATTGTCCAAGACCTTTAAGTGCTGCAAAACTCAAGAGTATTTTGAGAAGACCAATTAATGAATAGCTATAGTGTTTCCACCAATTCCCTAACAGGTAACAATTTTTATCAGGGTCTTATTTATTCCTCCAGAGAGTCTCCATACAAAAACAAGCAAGCACAAATATAATTTTTTTTTTTTTTTACCAGAAACGTTTCCAAGTAGTTTCAGAAACTTGCTTCTGAAGAAAAAGTTTTTTCAAAAACTTTTCACAGAAAAGTTTCAAAAACAGTGGAAGGATTCCCATATATCTTTCATGTAGATTCACCAATTTTTTAAGATATTGCCGTATTTGCTATATCAGTTACTGTTTCTGTCTTTGTCTCTGTCCTTGTCTCTCTATACATATAAACATACCTACATACACATATGTGTGTATATTTCTTCATAATTACTTGAGTGCAGTTTGCATACAGCAACCCCTTTGCCCCAAACATTTCAGTGAGTCAGTGTGCATTTCCTAAGGATTTTCATTTACATCATCAGAATAAAACTATTAAATTCAAAACTAACATTGATACAATATTACTCTCTAATCTCCAGACCTTTTTCAAATTTCAGTGACGGTCCCAACAATGTTCTCTATAGAGACTGCTTTTCCTGGTCAGGATCATCTACTGCATTCAAATTTCATGCCTCCTTAGTCTCCTTCTATCTGGAACAGTTCCTCAGTCTTTCTTTGTCTTTCCTGGTGTTGACATTTAAGAGGACAGGCCATTTAGTTTCATAATGTTCCTCACCACTTTGCCTGCCTCTGATAACTCTCCCTTCCCCAGTTTCTGGTTTTCCTACCCACTTCCAGCAGTTGCAACAAAAGGAACAGGTCCCTGGTAAAAACTGTTACCTGTTAGGGAATTGGTAGAAGCATTATTCCCACTTAATAATTTATAAAACCAAATATATGAAACAAAGATTTTCAGATATTGGGAAACAGGCAGTTCAAACTATGATGCCTAAAGAGAAGGGAAACAAATGAGGTGAGCTCTCTAACTGGTCAGCTTCTGCCTGGAAGCGGCTTTCAGGCCACTGAGCAGGGAGAGAGTGGAACAAGGTCTCAAGGGAGCCCAGCAATCTCAAATTCAGGAGACAGAAATCATGCAGGGCAAGGTAGCTAAATATGTGCAATAGGGCACTAAAATGGAGAGGACTTCCCAAGACAGAGGAAGCTCCAGAGATCTGCAGAGTACCCTCAAATCTATGGCTGAATACTGATATGCACATGTGAGAAAAAATTCCCCAAGGCCAGGAAAGAACCACCAAAAGGGCCGCAGACAAAACAATTCCTGGGTCTCACACAGGAGCAGGATTAGTTCATGCTCCCATCAGTCGTGGTGGAAAGATCTCTTAACACATGGGGTATCATGTAAAGTTCTCAGGAAAACACTGTCTCGGTAGTAAAACTAAAGCCTCCGCTCTACCATAGCTTAAAGCAAGTCTCAAACGGATTAAACCCTAAATAACTTAATTACTTGTCAGAACAAAATATAACACTATTCATAAAATATAACAAAATCCAGTACCCAACAATGTAAAACTCACAATTTCTATAACCAATCAAAAGTTACCAGCACATGCAAAGAAGTGGGAAAATATAACCCAAAAGCAGAAGAGGAGTTAATCAACTGAACCCAGAAAATGGCAAAGATGATGGAATTAGCAGACAGCGAAATTGAAATAGCTAGTGTAAGGCCACAAAACAAGTCGCCACAAATTCAAAAAAAAACAAAACAAAACACAAAAAACTGAAGTCATATCATGCATCTTTTCTGACCACAATGCTATGAAACTAGAAATCAACCACAAAAAAATCTGAAAAGAGCACAAATACATGGAGATTAAATAATGTGCTACCAAACGATGAATGGGTCAACCAAAAAAAAAAAAAAAAATCAAAGACATCAAAAATTACATGGAAACAAATGAAAATGAAATGAAAACACAACAGTCCAAAACGTCTGAGAGGGAAGGTTATGGCCTCCTCAAGAAGCAAGAAGAATCTCAAATAAACAACCTAACCTCACACCTAAAGGAGCTAGAAAAAAAGAAGAACAATACCCCAAACCAGCAAAAGGAAGGAAAATGAAGGGAATATTAAAGATTAGGGCAGAAATGAATGATATAGAAACTAAACACAATAGAACAATGAATAAAACCAGGAGATGGTTCTTTGAAAAGATCAACAAAATTGATAAACCTCTAGCCAGACTCAAAAAAAGGAGGGGGGGACCCAAAGAAACAAAATCACCAATGAAAGAGGAGAAATAACAACCAACACCACAGAAATATAAACAACTGTTAACAGAATATTATAAAAACCTATATGTCAAGAAATTGGGAAAACTCAGAAGAAATGGATAAATTCCTAGAAACATAAAACTTACCAAAACTAAAGCAGGGAAAGACAAAAAATTTGACCAGACCAATTACCAGCAATGAAATTGAATCAGTAATAAAAAAAATTCCCCCAAAACAGACGTCCAGGACCAGATGACTTCACAGAATTCTACTAAACATTTAAAGAGTTAATACCTATTTTTCTCAAACTATTCCAAAAAAAATATAAGAGGTAGGAAAACTTCCAAATTCATTCTATAAAGCCAGTATCATTCTGATACCCAAACCAGATAAAGACACCACAAATAAAGAGAACCCACAGGCAAGTATCTCTCAGGAATATAGATGCAAAAATCATCAAAAAATATTAGCAAACTGAATCCAACAATACATTAAAAAAAATCATATGTCATGACCAAGTGGGATTTATTCCCAGAATGCAAGGGTGGTCCAATATTCACAAAATAATCAACGTGATATGTCACATCAATAAAAGGAAGGGTAAAACCATATGATCATTTTAATACATGCAGAAAAAACATGTGACAAAGTACAACACCCATTCATGATACAAACCCTCTGCAAAGTAGGTCTAGAGGGAACATACCTCAACACAATAAAGGTCTTATATGAAAACCCACAGCCGACATCATACTCAATGGTGAAAAACAGAGCTTTCCCCCCGCATGGTCAGAAACAAAACAAGGATGTCCACTCTCACCACTTTTATTCAACACAGTACTAGAAGTCCTACCTACAGCAAGTAAACAACATAAAAAAATAAAAGACATCCAAATTGTAAGGAAAAAGTAAAACTCTCACTGTCTGCAGATGACATGATACTATATATAGAAAACCCTAAAGACTCTACCAAAAAATTACAAGACTGATAAATGAATTTAGTAAAGTCACATGATACAAAATCAATGTACAGAAATCTGCTGCATTCCTATTAATAATGAAGTAGCAGAAAGTGAAAGTAAGGAAACAATCACATTTACAATTGCACCAAAACCAATAAAACACCTAGGAATAAACTTAACCAGAGAGGTGAAAGACCTGTACTCTGAAAAGTATAAAACACTGATGAAAGAAATTCAAGACAACATAAAGAAATGGAAAGACATTCCATGCCTATGGACTAGAAGAACAAATATCATTAAAATGTCTATACTACCCAAAGCAATCTACAGATTTAATGCAATCCCTATCAAAATACCAACAGCATTTTTCACATAAGTAGAACAAACAATCCCAAAATTTGTACGAAATCATGAAAGACCTCAAATAGCCAAAACAATCTTGAAAAAGAAAAATGAAACTAGAGGTATCACAATTCCAGGTTTCAAGTTATATTACAAAGCTGTAGTAGTCAAAACAGTATGGTACTGGCACAAAAACAGACACAGAGATCAATGGAATAGAGTAGAAAACCCAGAAATAAACCCACAATTATATGGTCAATCCATCTTCAACAAAGGAGGAATGAATATACAATGGGAAAAGACAGTCTCTTCAACAAATGGTACTGGGAAAACAGGACAGCTACATGCAAAAGAATGAAACTGGACCACTTTCTTGCACCATACACAAAAATAAACTTGAAATGGATTAAAGACCTAAACGTGAGACCTGAAACCATAAAAATCCTTGAAGAGAGCAAAGGCAGTAATTTCTCTGACATTGGTCACAGCAACATTTTTCTGGATATGTCTCCTGAGGCAAGGGAAACAAAAACAAAAACTAGTGGGACCACATCAAAATAAAACATTTCTGCTATGAGGAATTCTTAATCTCAGGAAACAAACTGAGTGTTACTGGAGTGGTCGGGGGTGGGAGGGATGGGGTGGCTGGGTGATAGATATTGGGGAGGGTATGTGCTACGGTGAGCGCTGTGAATTGTGCAAGACTGTTGAATCACAGATCTGTACTTCTGAAACAAATAACGCAACATATTTTAAGAAAAAAGAAAAAGAAGAAGATAATAGAAGAGGAAGAAAAGGGGAGTATGTCAGAGGGGGAGACGAACCATGAGAGATGATGGACTCTGAAAAACAAACTGAGGGTTCTAGAGGGGAGGGGGGTAGGGGGATGGGTTAGCCTGGTGATGGGTATTGAGGAGGGCACGTTCTGCATGGAGCACTGGGTGTTATGAACAAACAATGAATCATGGAACACTGCACCAAAAACTAATGATGTAATATATGGTGATTAACATAACAATAAAAAATTAAAAAAAAAAAAAAAAAAAACATTTCTGCACCGTGAAGGAAACAATCAACAAAACTAAAAGGCAAATGAGAGAATTGGAGAAGATATTTGCAAATGGCCTATCCAATAAAGGGTTAGTATCTAAAACATAAAATGAACTTATACAACTCAACACCAAAAAAAACAAATAATCCAATTTAAAAATGGACAGCAGACATGAACATTCTCTAAAGAAGACGTACAGATGGCCAAAAGACACATCAAAGAGATGCTCCACATCACCCATCAGGGAAACATAAATCAAAACTACAATGAGATATCACCTCACACCTCTCAGAATGGCTAAAATCAAAAACACAAGAAACAACAAGCGTGGGTGAGGATGTGGAGAAAAGGAACCCTCCTGTACTGTTGATGGGTATGAAAACTCGTGCAGCCACTATGGAAAACAGTATGGAGATTCCTCAAAAAATTAAAAATAGAACTACCACATGATCCAGAAATTGCACTACTGGGTATGTACCCCAAAATACAAAAATACCCCTATGTTTATTGCAGCATTATTTACAATAGCCAAACTATGGAAGCAGTCCAAGTGCCCAACCACAGATGAATGGATAAAGAAAATGTGGTTATACACATTCAATAGAATATTATTCAGCCATAAAAAAGAATGAAATCTTGAATTTGCAGTAACATGGACAGAGCTAGAGAGTATAATGCTTAGCAAAGCAAGTCAGTCAGAGAAAGACAAATAACATATGATCTCAGCATAAGTGGAATTTAAGAAACAAAAGAAACAAGCAAAGGAAGAAAAAAAGAAACAAACCATGTAACAGACAACTATAGAGAACTGATGGTTACCAGAGGGGAGGTTGGTGGGGGGAAGGGTGAAATAGGTGATGGGGATTAAAGAGTACACTGATCACGATGAAAAAAATAAAATAATAAATAAAATAGGCAGTATAAATATACTCCATATGCTTAATAATGTAAAGGAAAAATATGAACATGATGAGGAAAAAGATACAAAAAAAATCTAAATAAAACTTCTAGAGATAAAATTATAATATCTGAAACAGACAATACAGCAGATTGGATATTGCAAAATAAAATACACGGAAACTTCAAGACACAGAAGGAAAACTCTCCAAAATGAAGCACAGACAGGGGAGGGGGGAAAAAAAAAGACTGAAAAAAATGAACAAGTCTCCATGACCTGTGGGGCAATATTAAGCAGTCTAACATATATGTGACTGGAGTCCCAGCAAGGGAGACAGAAAAAAATTTTTAATAAGGAATAAGCTCCACTTTTGGGGGCTGTGTCTAAGCTCCAGGCCCACCAAGAGCACTCTGGCAAATACTGCAACAAAGTAGTTGATTGCGTTTTAAGAAACCACAGGATTCATATTTCTAGTTTTTACTCTGATAGGATTAAAACCTTGACATGTTTAGTCTAAGTATGTCCCTTTTCTTTTATTTATCAATGGGGGAGGGAATAAGAACATTAAAAAAAGAAGGGAAAAGTTATTTTCTATCTCAACTGGACTCAAATATTTATTGAAGGTCTGCTGTGTTAGCAAGACATTATTCTAAATGTCAGAGATTCAACATTAAACAAAGTTCACCCAGAGCTTGTATTTTAGTAAGAACAGGGCTCCAGCCATGTGCTTTTATTTTTAAAAAGTAGGAAACCTTAATCTGAACCTCAATCCACTGAAATGAGACATCAGGTATACATAAGCAAAAAGGATGGAGTGCCTGGGTGGCTCAGTTAGTTGAGCATCCAACTCTTGGTTTCTGCTCAGGTCATGATCTCAGGGTCATGGGATAGAGCTCGGATCCGCACTCGGCGGGGAGTCTGCTTGAGGTACTCTCTCTCTCCCCCTCCCTCTGCCCCCTCCCCGACACACACACACACACACACACACACACACACACACACACACACACTCTCTCTCTCTCTCTCTCTCTCTCTCTCTCTCTCAAATAAATACTTTAAAAATATATATATGTTAAAAAAGGGGAAACCACAAATGTAACTCCAATACACGGGATAGTCTTTTTTTAGTACATCTAAGGTTTCCATGAATTTAATGTCTTATTATTCAAAGTACATAAAACACTCTACTCACACATAACTAATGAATGTATCATGTAAGCACATAACTGGTGGTTAATCCAGAAATTATTTCTTCCCCAACAGAGCCAGGTCTATATCCTCCCTGTATCCTTTAAGGTAACTAGCATGTCCCCTGTTAATTCCACTCCTTGCCCACCAGCAGTCTTCTTGCATTCTTTTCCAGAAGCCAGAATCCCTAGCCACATTAGGATAAATCAGAGGAACAAGAATTCTGTTCACAGAGTACTTATGAAATGAATGGATGAATCACACTGTTAAATTCTATATAGTATTAGCTATATCATTATGAGTTAAATAGTAATATTTTGTAGAATAGTATTGTTATTGGGCTGAACTGTGTCCCCTAAAAAATGCATATGTTGAAGTCCTAATTCCCAGCACTTCAGAATGTGACTATATTTGGAGCTAGGTTCTTTAGAGGCAATTCAATTCAAATGAGGTCATTAGGGTAGGCCCAAATCCAATCTGACTGGTGTTCTTGTGACGAAAGGAATTTCGGACACATATAGACAACAGAGGAGAGACCATGCAAAGACACGGGAAGAAGATGGCCATCTACAAGCCAAGGACAGAGGTCTCAGAAGCAATCAACCCTGCCAAAACACTGATCTCAGACTTCTAGTCTCCAGAATCACAACAAAATAAATTTCTGTTGTTTAAGCCATCTAGTTTGTTATGGCAGCCCTAGGCAAACTAATGCAACTATGTATCCATTAAAAAGAATTACAGCTATGCCATTTGATAGACTTCCATTGGGTTTCTTTTTTTTAAGATTTTTTTTTTATTATTTGAGAGAGAGAGAAAGAGAAAGAGCAGGGGCAGAGGGAGAAGCAGACTCCCCCGCTGAGCAGGGAGCCCGACATGGAGCTCGATCCCAGGACCCTGGGATCATGACCTGAGCCGAAGGCAGATGCTTAACCTACTGAGCCACCCAGTAGTCCAAGGTATTCTTAAAACAGAAAAATTTAAAGTACAGGGAATGCTCAAATAAACCAGGTACATGCGCACGCGTGTGTGTACAATGCATTATAAATATACATTTGTACATGAACATGACAATGTGGACGAAAATATGTAATAAAATAACATAGGTTATTTAACATGGGTTAGAGGTCCTGGCAGAGCAGGGATATGGATGGAAGGGAAGAAAAAAGGGAGAAAGTGAACCAACCATTCTCTCCCTACCCGCCCCCACAAAAAACTGTACTGAAAATAATTGTGCCATTTTTATATACATGTATATATAGTAATATATAAATTAAAATTTCATTATATTTAATTTTCATTTAAATAAAAGTTTTATGATTGCTTTTCTGCTGTGTGTACATTAGCCATGGGAAAGACAGTATTCAAAGTCCTTTCCCACAGAAAATAACTATATACAAATTCCAAACGTGTCAAGTGCCAAATTCATATCATCTTGCATTTGTTTTGCTTTAAAAACAATAAGTATGGCCTTCCAAAACAAATCTTTCACTACTTTTTGTGATAACAGAATTCCCACCAATAAAACAAAGAACTGATTCAAGAAAAGAATCTCTGATGCTTTTTAGTTCTTCATGCATTTTCTTAATCTTCATATTCGAGACTTCCAACTGTGGCAGAAATCCCTTATCAAGTGATGTCCTGACACAAGCAGGAGCTCTCTATAAAATTCCCAGTTTTTTTCCCATAGTGCTCCCATACATCCTATCCTTCTGAAGTTTTAATCCCATTCTAAGAGTCATCTTTAAAGCTGGAGGAGCAATTCATAATACAGGTGTGTCTACTGTCTATTCTTCAGTTTTCCTAAAAAATGCCAACAGATGGCAGTTTGTAACTTGAATATCTTTCTAATAAAATTCACCAATTGACTGCCACTAACTTCAAAGTGTCAGATTCTAAAACCTAGTGAATCAAAGGCAGAAAAGCAGAAGGAAAAGCTTTTTCAAATGCAAACTTCTCTGTACATCACTAACACAGTAAGTTGATTTACTAGACAAATGAAATGGATTTCTTCACATTTATACTTTCATTTCTAGAAGGTAAAATGGTTAATGTCATCTGTGAATCCACCTGGAAATTTTATCCATTTTCAGACTTTGAGTAAAAGAGGCTATTCCCCAAATAAGGTACATGCACATAGGCATGTGTTCACCAGATATTGTGCTAGATACAAGGAATATAAAATAGACACAGTCCCTGCCCTCACAGAGCTTAGAAGTACAGGAGGGGAACAAGACATTAAACAAATAATCACAAAAATAACTACATAAGAGGCAGAGGACTGAAGAGGTTAAGTATGGGCTAAATTGTCTAAATTCAAATATTGGTTCTTTCAATTATCAGGCTGTAATCGTGAGTAAATTACTTAATAAAGTAAAGGATGCCATCAGACTTCAAACAGGAGCCTGAGTTAAACTAGTGTTCTGGAAAGGAACCTAAAGGGTGAATAGTAGAATTCAGGTGAAAGTGAACCAGTGAAGTGGGAGGGTAATATTCTAGGCTAAGGGAACGGCATGTACAGACATGAAAGGGAGAGTAAAGGAGTTGACATGAGAGGGTTAGGTAAGGCTCAGATCCCTGGCCAGATGTATTAGATACAGATGCATTTACTAAAATAAAGAATACTGTAAGAAGAGAGGTTTTACTAAATGGGAAGGGAAATGAAGAGATTAAGAGTTTAGTTCTGAGGAAGCCTGGGTGGCTCAGTCGGTTAGGCATTCAACTCTTGATTTTGGCTCAGGTCATGATCTCAGGGTCGTGAGATCGAGCCCTGGGGCTCTGTGCTGAGCATGGAGTCTGCTTTAGATTCTCTCTCTCCTTCTCCCTCTGCCCCTCTCCACTGGTGCACATGTGCTCTCTCTAAAAAAATAAAAATAAAATTAAAATTTCTTTAAAAAGTTTAGTTCTGGGCTTCATTATGCTTGAGATATCTTTGAGCCATAAAATTAGCAAATGATCAGTTTAATGTACAGATAAACAAGTCTGGAACTGTATTTTTAATAATTTTAATCATATAATGCCTCTATCCTATCAAAATAGCAAGAAGTGCTTAGATACTAAATCACCGTTAAATAATAATTTCACAGGAAACCAAATGAAACATTTTTTTCCCTCGTAGACATCCCATACTATCGAGCAGAAACTGGAGGCATTTCAATGCTTTGAAGACTGTAACCCAGTTAGGGGTGCTCTTCTCACCCAATTCTGTGATGGCAGACAGTAAGGCTACAGAGGTTATGTACACAACAGGAATGTTAGAAGTGGCTTTCCCCTACAACTTTCTACTTTTCTAGAATGTGGCTGAATGTCCCTGGCGAAGAACAGAATCTACTGACTCCCGGGCTCAACTGTGACAAATACATTCTTCAGAGGGAAGCTCTAAAAGAATAGTCACATGTAAGAGAGGCATACTAGGCACAAATGGTTGGGTGTAGGGATCATTTTGATGCAAGGGAACAGTGCCACAAAATGACAGATTTGCTTCAGATTTCCTGATAACTGACATTAATTACTTATTAAGTATCACATATTTATACTTCATAAAAATACTTCATAAAATACAATCAATGTATCTTAGTTTTGTAAATATTAAGCATTGCCAACATGGCAAGAATACTGGGGCTGTCAAATGATAAAGTTTTATCTGCAAAGTAAAGTACTATGATTTAACAACTTCACACTTTTCAATCAGGAGACAATTAAATCCATGGGATCTTTATAATAACAAACAAGATCTGCTATTTTCTTGGAGACTGGCAATGGGGGGAAATAAGAGTTGTCAGAACACCTATCTTGGAGATCTGACTTTACTTGTATGTATGATCTTCCGCAAGACATTAAATTTCCTTAAAATCTCAAGTTTCTCACTTGAAAATGGCAATATCATTACCCATCTTCTCAGGATACTGTAATGATCAAATAAAATCATGTATCTGAAAGCACTATAAAAAATACAGTGCTGGGGCACCTGGGTGGACCAGCCGTTAAGTGGCTGCCTTCGGCTCAGGTCATGATCCCACAGTCCTGGGATCCAGCCCCACATCGGGCTCCCTGCTCAGCAGGAAGCCTGTTTCTCCCTCTCCCACTCCCCCTGCTTGTGTTCCTGCTCTTGCTATCTCTCTGTCAAATAAATAAAATCTTTAAAAAAAAAAAAAACCTGCCTTTAAGAAGAAAATACAATGCTAAATAATGAATGATCATTACTCACATTACCACATGCAGTAAGGTAGAAATTTTAACACCGAGCATAAAACACATAGAAGATTATATGTACTTGAACTCATCAATCTGATAGTTTCTCTTTAAAATATACACCAACAAAACCCAGTTTATCCCACTTTGCATTAAATAATCCCAAACATTAGTGATTCTTAACCTAAACTATGTATAACAATTATCTGAAAAGGTTTTTGTTGTTGTTGCTGTTTTAAAAGCAACCTTCTGAGCCTCATCCCTAGAGATTATGGTTTAGTATGCCTGGGGTGAAGCCAAGGAACATGCTTTTTTTTTTTTTAACTGTAGTAAAATAAAATTTACCACTTAACCATTTCTGGGTGTACAATTTAGTGGCATTAAGTACCTTCACACTGTTGTACAACCATTACCATTATCCATCCACAGAACTCTGTAGCCATTAAACAATAACCCTCATCCCCTCATCTCCCCAGTCCCTGGTAACCACTCTTCTATTTTCTGTCTCTATGCATTTCGCTAATCTAGGTACTTCATACAAGTGGAATCATACATTTGTCCTCTTGTGTCTGACTTCCTTCCCTCAGCAAACTGTTTCAAGGTTCATCCATATTGCAGCATATATCTGATTTCAGTGCCTTTTTTTTTTAAACTGGTAACTCCTAATCTTTTTTTTTAAGACTATTTTTAAAAGCAGTTTTAGGTTCATGGCAAAATTGAGCAAAAAGTACAGAGATTTCCCATATACCCCCTGCCCCCACTCATGTATAGCCTTCCCTGTATCAACATCTGCCCCAGAGTGGTACATTTGCTACAACTGATGAGTCTACATTGCCACATCATTGTTACCCAACACCTTTGGTTTACATTAGAGTTCACTCTTGGTGTTGTATGGGTTTTGACAAGTGTATAATGACACGTATACACCATTACAGTATCACAGTATCACAGTTTCACTGCCCTAAAAATTCTCTGTACTCTATTCATCTTTCCCGCCCACCCCTGATCTTTTAGCTGTCTCCAGAGCTCTGCCTTTTCCAGAATGGCATATAGTTTGGAGATATATAGTAGGTAACATTTTAAGATTGCCTTCTTTCACTTAATAAAATGCATTTAGGGTCCTCCAAATCTTTTCATGGCTTGATAGCCCATTTCTTTTTAGTGCTGAATAATATTCCATTGCCTGGATATACCACAGTTTATTCATTCACCTACTGAAGGAAGTCTTGCCAATTACAAATAAAGCTGCTATAAAATCCATGTACAGGTTTTTTTTGTGGATGTTAAGTTTTCAATTCCTTCGGGTAAATTCCAGGAAGTGGGATTGCTGGCTCATATCATAAGAGTATGTTCAGTTTTGCAAGAAACCACCAAACTAACTTCTAAAATGGCTATACCATTTTGCTTTTCCACTAGCAATGAATGGGAGTTTCCTGTTGCTCCACATCCTTGCCACCATTTGATACTGGCAGTGTTCCAGATTCTATTCTAATGGGGAGTTAGTGGTATCTCATTCTAGTTTTATTTTTTCATTTCCCTGATGACATATTATGTGAAGTATTTTTTATATGCTTATTTGCCATCATGTATCTTCTTTGGTGAAGTATCTGTGAAGGCCTTTGGCTCATTTTTAATTGCGTTGTTTATTATTGTTGAGCTTTAAGAGTTCTTTGTATATCTTAGATAATACCAGATTACATCTTGCAAATATTTTCACCCAGCCTGTGGCTTGCCTTTTTATTCACTTGACAGCATCTGTCAGGGCAGAAAATTTTAATTCTAATGAAAGTCCAGTTTATCAATTATTTCTTTCATTGATCATACTAAGTACTTGTATCTAAAAGGACACTGCCAAAATCATCTAGATTTTTCTATGTTATCTTCTAAAAATCTTTATAGTTTTGCATTTTATTTTTTTTAAAGATTTTATTTGACAGAGAGACAGTGAGAGAGGGAACACAAGCAGGGGGAGTGGGAGAGGGAGAAGCAGGCTTCCCGCCAAGCAGGGAGCCCAATGCGGGGCTCAATCCCAGGACCCTGGGATCATGACCTGAGCCGAAGGCAGATGCTTAATGACTGAGCCACCCAGGCGCCCCTAGTTTTGCATTTTATACTTAAATCTGTGATTCACTCTGAATTTATTTTTGTGATGGGTGTAAGGTCTGTGTCTAGATTCATTTTTTGCTTGTGGATATCTAATTATTCCAGCATCATTTGTTGAAGAAGCTATCTTTGCTCAATCGTATTGCTTTTGCTCCTTTGTTAAAGATCAGCTGACTAGATTTATGTGGGTCTATTTCTGGGCTCTCTCTTCTGTTCCACTGATCTATTTGTCTATTCTTTCACCAATACCACACTGTCTTGATTACTATAGCTTCAATGTAACTCTTAAAGTCAGGTATTGTCAGTACTTTCACTTTGTTCCCATTTAATATTGCCTCAGTTATTCTGGATCTTTTGCTTTTCCATATAGACTTTTAAATCAGTTTGCAAATATCCACAAAATAACTTGCTGGCATAATTGAGTGATATAACACTGAATCTACAGATTGAGTTGGGAAAAACTAACATCTTGACAATACTGAGAGCTCCTATCCATCAACATGGAATATCTCTCCATTCAATTCTTTGATTCCTTTCATCAGAGTTTTGTAGTTCTCCTCATATAGACCTTATATATGTTTTGTTAGGTTTCATATCTAAGTATTTCAATTTTGGGATGCTAATGTAAATAGTGCTCCTTCTTCGCGGTTTTCTCTAGTTTCAGACGACTTTATCAGTCCTATTCCTTCATTGTGGGTCAGCCATTATGCACCTGAAGCAGGAGTCTTCAGCATCAGCACTACTGATATCGTAAGCCAAATAATTCTCTTTTGTGGGGGGCTGTCCCTTTGTGGCATAAGATATTTAACAGCATACCTGGCCTCTAACCACTGAATGCCAATAGCACTCCTGCCCCTGCCAGGCGTGACAACCAAAAATGTCATCAGACATCGTCAAATGTCCCCTGGGGGTGAGGCAAAAATCCCTACTGGTTGAGAACTGCTGATTTAAAGCACACCTTTCCCCATCTCTTCATAGTCTGCCAGGTACAGCTGGATCTCCTGCTCTACTTGAAATTTTCTTGGATAAAAATTAAATCACCAATAGTTCATAATCCTCCAGCCTGACCCAGCAGACCTTATCCTCACTACTGCTTATATATATATTCTGTTAAACAGTCCCTTCCTTCTGTTTTCACAACATGCATTCACATTCTATTTATATCTCAACTTTTAAAAATATCAAAGTCCATATATTTATACCTTATATATCTGACAAATTATACCTTTTTGAGGCAAGAGAGGTAGGTGATAGATTTAAAACTTGAAATAAATTTTTACCAGAAAATCAAAGTATGCCTCAAAAGAAAAGACTTACAAATTTTCAAATAAAACCTCTTTAAAAGCAAGACAAATTTAAACCCACTTGGAAGCTCTTAATTAGTTGTAAAAATGGTCTCTTCCTAGTAGGCATTCAAGAAAAACTTCATACCACTCAAATTCTCCAATTAAAGTTTAAAATGAATATGACAATTTACTTCTAAATATCAAAGTACTGTTATAACTTCAGAACTCTTATGAAGCACTATTACTTCTTTTGTAAAATGTAACTATATGTAAAAAAGGGGGGCTCTAAGCATATACAAAGATCTTAAAAAATTACAGAAATACTTTTTTAAATAAATGCATTTTATTTTTTAAAGATTTTATTATTTGATAGACCGAGAGAGAGAGAGAGAGAGAGAGCACAAGCAGGGGGAGCAGTAAGTACAGGCATAGGGAGACAGGGTCCCCGCAGAGCAGGGAGCCCGATGCGGGGCTCGATCCCAGGACCATCAGGACCCGAGCTGAAGGCAGACGCTTACCCAACTGAGCCACCTAGGCGCCCCTTAAATAAATGCATTTTAAAAACTAACATTTAACTAATGGTTTGTTAACTCTTACAGTAACAGAAAACTTCTTATACTTTTCCTCTAATCTTCAATCTTGCAATATTTTCCCTCCTATACAGATAATAACGGGTTATACGGGCCATTCTTAATATATGTGAATAATTAAAATCTTGATTATTTTATTTAGTAGCTGTATGACTCTGGACAAGAGATTTAACTTCTTAGTTTTCCTATGCCATAAACAGAGAATAATACCTCTATTACAATGTTAAAATAAAGATTAAATAATAAATTCAAATATGTTATATAACTTCAAGGGATTACTATCTGTATAAATGTGCCCATAAAACTTTAAGTAACTCCATTATCAGTGAAGTGGTAATTGAAGTCCCTTCACTATACATTGGTATCACACACACAGTAAGGTTTTCAATAATATCATACCAGTTAAGTGATGACCTAAGTAAGTTTATTTCAGAAATTACTAATGCAACAATCCAGGTGTTTTTGTACTATGGTACAAAAGTGTTTTGTTTTGTTTTTTTAAGATTTATTTATTTGACAGAGACACAGAGAGAGAAGGAACACAAGCACGGGGAGTGGGAGAGGGCTCTGCAGGGAGCCCAATGTGGGGCTCGATCCCAGGACCCTAGGATTATGACCTGAGCCGAAGGCAGACGCTTAACGACTGAGCCACCCAGGCGCCCCCAAAAGTGTTATTTTAACTGCAATCTTGCATTCTTTCAATAGAGGCAACAATCCAGTTCTAACTAATCCTTGTTCCTTCTATGGGTTTATAAGGATAGCTTCCCCTTTAACTAATATGTGGTGAATATCTGTCATTCCTGGGTGCCTTCTTAATAGGACTCTGACTTCCTTTTGAGGAATTACCCCTCCCCTCTGTACAATATTGGTAAAAGAGGAGTTTCTGGTAACCACAGAGAAGCCAATAGGCTAGACCCTAACCCTTCCAGCTCCAGGGGTTAGGCACAGACACTCTCTGCTAAAATATAGCAGATAACCCAAGGAAGGAAAGACTGACTGTAAGTCAGTCACAGCAGAAGCCAGGATGCAGCAGGCCTTTCCCACTTAGAAGCCTGCAGCATGAATCCTGAGGCCCTAGACAGAGTTCCCCTGGGATCCTGCCAGTTTTTCTGTCAGGGCTGCTCTCCCTCCTTCGATGAACCTCTGAGCAGCACCTTCCAACAAATCTCTTTTATGATCAAGACCTTTTATTTGCAACCAAGAACCCCAATTGATATACTAAATTAATGGGAAACAGAAAGGTATGTCTTTTTGAAATCTGGAAATAAACTAGATAAGGAAGGTAAATGAATTTTTCTCATGCTGACATCTGGCCTGTAGGGTTTTAAGTACAATATCAAATAAAATTTCTAATCATTAAGATATATCAATAATTATTTCCTTAAAATTGAGTTTTTAAAGTAGTAAGTCATTACAGATATCCAGGGTACATAAAATTATATAACTAAATATTTGTGTCTGCTTAACTCTTAACATGTAACAGGAAGAAAAAAAATCCCCAAATGTCCATCTTTAACCCACTAAATTGGAGACAGGCCTTTTCCTAAAGACTTAGTAAGAATTTACTGTTGTGTAATTGGACTCCTAATCATACAATATAACACCATAACAATTCTGACACCTCCTTTAGTGCAGGAGATGCATCTTTTTAACCCCTATATTCTTGGCCTGCAAATCAATAATCTGGTAAATTCAGTAAAACATCAAATATCATCTGAAAATGTATTGTTTATAATACCTTTTAAGTAAGAATATTAAGTACATCAAGCAATTAAAATGTACTTTTGGAGAAACATGTTGAATGTTCCTGACTAGTAGCTTGTTTCAATCACCTAGGTTTAAATCAAATCCTAACATAAAATAATGTTTTTCTATTTCTACTATATTTCCCTGAAATAAATGATCACCTATGTGATAGGTCCTACTAAACTATAGCAGTAAACACAATTTTTAGTTTTTGCAATAGGGAAGCATATTTATGCACTTTAGAGCCAAAGTATTAGCAATCCAAATGATTCAGTGCCACTTTCATTCCCACCAACATGGGGCAGGGTAGATGTTTCTGATTGCAAATCCACTGCCAATCAAGTATAAGAAATTCTACGCCGGGATTCCTATTTTCACATTTAAAATCAGATACATTCCTCTGGTAGGTTTTTACTTAATTAAGATCATTTGACACAATAATGAATACTGGGTATTCTGTAAGACTGATGAATCACTTAACTCTACCTCTGAAACTACTAATACATTATATGTTAACTGAATTAAAACAAAACAAAACAAAACACAAAGGTTTCCCATATATCTCCTGCCCTCACACATGCATAGCCTCCCTCATTCTCAACATCCCCTACCAGAATGGTAGGTTACAACTGATGAATCTAAATGGACACATCATTATCACCCCAAATCCACAATCACACATAGTCCATTATTGTTCACTCCTAGTGTTGTACATATTATGGGTTTGGACAAATGTATGATGACATGTACCCAGCATTTTGGTATCATGTGGAGTATTTTCACTGTCCTAAAAATCTTCTGTGATAACTGGGATTTTTATATGAACAAATTGGAATACTGTAACAACACACTAAATTATTTAGAGTCTCCCATCCCAGCCTTAGCCAGAAACATACAGTTATACAAGACATACTTTTCTTATATTTGAAACAAATTATGATGATGTTAGCATGAATCTCAGTACTTCTAAGAAAGAATCTGCATAGTTGTTACCAACAGTGGTCACTATAACTGATGATGTGACTTTTTTTTAGATATGCTGAATGTTTGTCATTAAGAATCTGGAGAACATGGGAGTTGGGGTAGCAGAGTGTGAAAAAAAATACTCAAGACTGTCAATAGAATAGACTGTCTGTGGTTTTACCTATAAGTTTAGGTAAAGAATTAACTAAAAATAACATTTGTTTCACTGGAATGTTATCCATAAGAACTACATTACTATTCTATAGGATTACTTTTGTGGAAGTTACTGTCTAACAAAAAGGGACCTGTTTAAGAGGCTGTGTGATTTATTTCAACATTTATCAAAAATATACCTAATATCAACCCAAATAAGTAAATAAATGATACATACATACCTACATACATACATACATACATACATGAGAAGAGCAAGCACAAAAGCCCAACACAGGAGACTGCTTAGAGGAACAAATGGCAAGAAGTTCAGTGTCACTAGAGCAAAGTCAGCAGAGAGTTTAGAGATGAAATCAGAGAGCTAGGGGGCCAGATCCCTTGAGGACTTTGAGGGCATCAGAGCAACAATGATGAAAAGCCAATGAGAAGGTGGGTAGAGCCTTTTTACAAGGGTGCACTGCTACTTTTAATTCAGGGAACAAAAAGTTCATTGCTTTGGTTTCAGCAGATTCCACACTGCATTTAAGAAACTACCACTTGTGGGGTCTGATGTCAAAGAAAAATATTCACAGCATCTGAAAAAGCTCCTAAATACCTTTTCCAACTATTTATATGTTAAGAGGCTGGATTTTCTTCATATAGCTCAACTAAAACAACATATCACAACTGAATGAATGCAGACGCAGATAAAAGAATCCAGGTTTGTTCTACTAAGGAAGACATTAAAGAGATTTGCAAAAATGTAAAACAATACCACTCACTAAATTTTTTTTACCTTGGAAAATTTAGTTATTTTAATAAAAATGTTATTGTTAATATGTAACAGCTTATTTTTTATATAAATTAAAATTTTTTGTTTTATTCTCAAAAATATAAATTTATGGGTATAACCCATATAAACAGTGCTCTTTGGGAGCCTCAACAATTTTTTAAGAGTGCACAGGGGATCCTGAGATCAAAAACTTGGGAACTACCCATCTATCAATCTAAAGATGTCCTGGAGTAGCATTCCCCAAACACCATTAATGATTTTGGAGGACTCCTTGTCAGATTAACTACAGAAAATCTATTTACAAATAATTTAGTCAGCCACACACATCATTTCTATTCTCCCACTAAAACCCTAACCTATAAACCTGTTAGTCCAGGGATTTTCATAACTTTTAGGTGGGGAGAAGGGAGCTCCCAGGAGAAATCCCTACTGAGCCACAATATATAATACCAAATATAATAAGAACAAAAGTGAAGCTACTCTGGTTAAAGTGAGGGTGGTATTTTCTGCCTCCAGTTCATCCATCCCCTTAGCTACTATGAAAGACCTGCTAAAGTACTACTTAGAATTACACAGAATGCAGCTTTTAAGTCTTTATTTTAAACTGCTGCTTAAATTTGCTGCCTACTCAAGTTTCAGAAAGGTTCTGCCATTGTTTCAAAATGGTCATTTTCAACTTCACCCTCCAGTAGAAACCAGATGGTATTTGCATCTATATAGACAACTACAAAATTGTTTAAATCTCATAGGGAACTCTCAGACCCATGAGAATGTCTAAGTATTCTTGAGAAACTACTTGAGAACTGGTAGATGGGTGGAGTTAACATAAAAAGGCTTCTTGAAGAAAGAGACACTATGATTAGACAAGCAGAAAAGGCTCAGCTGGTAGACGAGAGGTCCTGTGAGGAAGGGCTAGGGTGAGCCGTGGCTTCCAGGCTATAAAGAGAACTGCCAGCCAGTCTGTGGCTCTCAAGTACCGGAGTTCTTCAGACTACATGCAAAAATTTCTAATTCAGATAGTAAAATAACTCCCTATTTCTCAAACTGGGCCAGATGAACATTTCTTACTTGGCTAAATTCCCTACTCTAGGTAAAATTTAAAAGGTAAAAACATACCAAGCCTGAAGTCTTAATAGGAATACTTGCTTCCAAGACAAAAATTATTTCAGTTCCACGTATTCTGAGACTGACATAGGGTAGGACTATGTCATTGTTCAGAGAGAGAGAGGGGAGTCATTAAGAGTATTAAGAGTGAAGCAGAAAAATTATTTTAGCAATATTACAGAAGTAATATTTAAATATTTTGCTATAATTACAACAATTTGAATAATGTAAAAGCCTTATAGCATAATCATATTGGGCACAAAAGGAGTGGTTATTGTATTGTGTTTAATTATCTGGCTTTTAGAGAATATTTATATACAGTAAAATTGATCAATTGGTATAAAATCATACTAGTTTCTTTATGTACAACAAAGTCTGCTCTTTAAATTAAGGGATTATAGTGGCTCAACTTATCTGACATGATCCCATCTAGTCATTTCATTTGGAGGAAATTTGGAAAAGAAAATTTCATTTGATGCTTCAAAACTGACATGGTCATGAACATGGATTGACTTGCATTGCAGATGTGTCAGGTTTAGGGACATATTTAAATTCCAGTATAAATTTTGGCTGCAATCAATCAGCAAGTTCACATCTAGATTTCAATGTGATTGTTATTTCTAATAGTTGAAATTTATGTAAATTATTAGAAGAGGCTACTGTCCATATAGAAGTCTAGGCATGAGCTGACTAAAGGCAACTGAGAAATAATTTCATAAGTCAGTCAGTAGTGTTTTCACAATCTATTTTTAATGTTTAATATTATTTTCTGTGCATTTTCAAATTGGTGCCTGAGAAGCTAGATGTTTATATGGAGCTATCTATTGGCTACCCAAACTGCTATAAAAGAAACAATGCAGATCAACTAATTTGGGGGGGGGGGGACACCAAAAAAAGTTGCTATTAACTATTAAAGTGAAGGGCTAACTGAAAAAAAAAAAACATTTTAGTATCTTCACAACAATTAAAATTAACATCTATTGGCCTATAACCTAGACCAGTGAAAGCAAGACTGTCTTTCCCCTTAAACAGACTTAGCAAGGGAGACTTTTTAAAGGCAGGGGAAGGGGAAGCCTCTATTATTCCTTTCCTCAGCCACTCCCTTGGAATTGTCTAATAGGTGTAAGATGTCTCTAAGAAACAACCTGCTCAATGTACTCCATTTTAAATGAGTTTATTTATGGAAATCTATCCCATATCTCATGAGCACACATTCCTTAACATCTATCTTCTTCCTTATATGTTACCTTTAAGAACAGAGTAGTACAAGAGGATATGTTGGATAAAGAATACAAAATTTCATTTATACAGGATGAATAAATTCTAGAGATCTAATGTTTAGCTGTTGGTTTTTTTTTTTTTAAGTTTTATTTATTTCAGTAACCTCTGCACCCAATGTGGGGCTCAAACTCATCACCCTAAGATCGAGTCACATGCTCTTCCAACTGAGCCAGCCACGCACCTCTCTGGAGATCTAATGTATAGTATGGTGACTATAGTTAGTAACACTGTATTATATACTTAAAATTTGCTACCAGAGTAGATCTTAAGTGTTTTCACAACACAAAAAAACTGGTAACTATGTGAGGTAATGGATATGTTAATTAGCTTGACGGTGGTAAACATTTCACAATGTAAATGTATACCAAGACATCCATGTTTTATACCTTAAACAGTTTTTGACAATTATACCTCAATAAAGCTGGGGAGGGGGAGAGAAAACAAAAATAAAAAGATATCTATAAAATATACTTTTTAAAACCTAATTATTTGTCAGGCTAAATTCATGTGGGTTTGTTTGGTCTTGTTTGTTTTTGGTGTGGAGTGAAGCAATAAAAGGCCATTTAGCACAGAATCAAATATAAAAAGTCATTTCAAAAAAATTAAGCTTTTGGGGCACCTGGGTGGCTCAGTTGGTTGAGCAACCGACTCTTGATTTCGGCTCAAGTCGTGATCTCAGGATCATAAGACCGAGCCCCACATAAGGCTCTGCGCTCAGTGTGGAGTGTGCTTGTACCTCTCCCTCTACTCCTTCTCTCTCTCTCTCTCGCAAATAAATATTTTTTAATTTCATTTATTTGTTTTTAAAGGTTTTATTTATTCATTTGACAGACAGAGACACAGAGAGAGAGGGAACACAAGCAGGGGGAGTAGGAGAGGGAGAAGCAGGCCTCCCGCTGAGCAGGGAGCCCCATGCGGGGCTCGATCCCAGGACCCTGGGATCATGACCTGAGCCGAAGGCAGACGCCTAACGACTGAGCTACCCAGGCACCCCATAAATAAAATATTTTTTAAAAAAACTAGGCTTTCTATTATCTAATGAAATATGTTACCAAGGAGATCTATATTTGAAAAACACTAAAAATATATTAGCTGAAATATATTTTTACTTTTCTTCAAACAATAAAGAATTATCAGAAATAAATTTACTACATATACCTACCACTAATTAACTATGTGATCTTGGATTAAGTGATTTAATTAATCTCTATGGAGGGGGATTGAATTGGATGATCTGTAAAGTTCCTTTAAGTTCTAAAATTCTTTATTAAATATTTTCTTAAGTTCAAGGAAATTTGTGAGGATCTAAGGAGAGACAACCCTATGAAAAAAAGTATATTTTATGTATATAGGAGTCTTGAAAGAAACTATCCAGTCGCTAACAATGGCTAAATATAAGAAACTATATATGCTAGTATATGCAAATTACATATGCAAATGTGGGGTATAAATCTAAATTTTATCCTTTTTATCAGGTAGAAACTCCTCTATTTATCAGCATTACTCTAATACTTTATGATAGTTTATAGGGATCATTAAGGTAGAGGTCCAAGAACCAACCCTAAAATCTTGGGCCCCACCCAAGACCTTCTGAACATCTAGGAACCTCTAGGAGTGCGCCCCAGTGAAGTAAGTTTTAACAGCCCCTCCAGGTGATTCTAATGCTTAAGAAAGTTTGAGAACAACTTATCTAACATACAAGAGCACGATTAATGATCAAGGTCCATGATTAACCCATGATGAGGACAGTTTTAAGTATCTTCACCTATTGAAAATTAAATGTTTATGAAGGCTTTAAACTATTCCTTATTAAACACAATATATTTATAAGAATGCTATGGTTCATATAATGGGAGAAAATATTTGCAATTCATATATCTGATAGGAAACTTGTATTCGGAATATATAAAGAACTCACAACTCAACAAAAGAACAAATAACCCAATTAACAAAGGAGAAAAGAATCTGAATAGATATTCCCCCAAAGAAGACATAAAAATGGCCAATATGTATTGAAAAGATGTTCGACATCATTACTTACTTATCAGGGAAACGCAAACAAAAACCACAATGAAATAATCACTTCACACCCACTACGATAACTAGAATCTAAAAAGTAAGTGTGGGTGAGGACAAAGAGACATCAAAACCTCACACACTGCTGGTGGGAATATAAAATGGTACAACCACTTAGGAAAACAGTCTAGTGGCTCCTCAAACATAGATTTACCAATATACCCCAGTAATTCCACTCCAAGAGAAATGGAAGCATTATGTCCACACAAAAACTTGTAAACAAAAGTTTATAGCAACATTAGAAAAGCCAAAAGGTAGAAATAACCCAAATGTCCATCTATTGATGAATGAATAAAATGTAGTATATCCATACAATGGACTATTACTATTTGGCTATAAAAAGGGATAAAGTACTGGTACATACTACAACATGGATGAACCCTGAAAAAATTCTGCTAAGTGAAAAAGTGAAAAGACACTAGTCAAAAAAAAAACATATATTATATGACTGCATTATATTAAATGTCCAGAATGGACAAATCTATAGAGACAGAAAGTAGATTAATGGTTGCCCAGGGCTGGGGGCCTAGGAGATGACAGCGGAAGGGTACAAAGTTTCTTTTTGAGGTGATGAAAATGATTAATAACTGACTGTAGTGATGGTTGCACAACTTTATGAATATGCCAAAAACCAATGAATTATACTTTAAATGGGTGGACTATACAATATATAAATTATATGCCAATAAAGCTCTTACCCAAAAGAGAGACAGAGAAAGAGGAGAAAGGAAAGAATAGAGCAAGAAAATATAAAGAAAATCATATATAGTAGCTGCAAGAATATTTAGTAGTATGCCTAAACCAACTGTTGAACAATTAAGTAATATAGAAAACAACATTATATGAATCCTGATAGCATTCTGGGCACCCATCTTAACTAAGCCTAGCTTGAATTATATTTATTTAGAAATTAACTACCAACATTTGTTCCAAATGTTCAAACTTCTGACAAAGGAACATTTATATTAGGAATACAAAGATATTTTAAAAATGCACTTTAAAAAAAAGTGGATGTATGCTTCTTTCATAAAATGCTCAACTAATTTCTTCTTGCTTTTAATGACCAGCAGCACACAGAAAGCAGTTTTCAAATTATGAGCACAGAACTAAGGGCGTCCCCAGAGGTATGCAAAACACTACCAGGTAAAGAAAAGGAGGCGGCACAATTCTATACACTGCCTCTGCAAGAAGAAAAAAATTATGACTTTCTTTGTGATCTGTTAATATGCTGAATTTTCATTTAAGGTCTTGTTTTCTTAAGTACTATTTCTATTTTCAAAAATGGGAGAGGGGTTTAATATTGAGAGGGGAAAAGGACGATTTTGAAGTCTAAAAGATTAGGCTATATAGATTCTGAGGAGTGAGGCTAGTGGGATGAAGGAAGAGATTTTCATTTTTATTTTATATGTATCTGTATTATTTATTTGAATACTAAATCCTTATTACTATTAAAAACAAAGTATTCCTCTAAATGAGTCACAAGGAAGGTCTCAATCTTTTAAGTTCTTTTTTTAATTTTTAAGACAGCTACAAAACCATTATGAAGATGTCCAGTTACCAACATAATGCCTATTAAATGTTGGCCATTTGAAATTTTTATTTTTTAATACAGAAATAAACTTGTATTTTTGCTGTAACCAAAGTATACAGACTAAAATAGCTTAGGACTCTGTATCACTAAAAAGCATTATGTACTAATATTCTTGGAAGGAAACCACAGAAGGAATGTTTTGGTTTTTCCTTGATATTTTTGTTCCACGGTGGGGACTATAATGGTAGAACAATTAAATAAATTCTGTAAGAAGTTGGATACTTTGGTACTTTCATCATTCTAAAAAAAAAAGAATTCATTTCATATACTAAAACTATTAATAAGATATCAGTAAGAGTATTAAGTTATGTATTTTGCCAACTTCAAAGTTGTTCAACCTAAATACTGTAAGAGAACTCTCAAGAGAAGACAAAAATAAAAAAAAGGAGCAAAACTAGAATTGGCTTATTATATAGATCTGAAAAGATTTCTGGTTCTTATACTTTTCCCACCTTGCAAAGCTTTAAGCTACCCAGGTAAAATGCTAATTTAACACAGATAACTTAAAATATAGTCACATAATGAGATTCCACTACACTCAAGTCCTAGTAGTTTTACAGTACAAATATGGCCTGAGATACTTGATTCTAAATTTCGAATATGGTCAATGAAATGAAAAAAATGACTTTTATAATAGAATTTGAACCACCCTGGCTTAGAATGGGGGAGTGAGGAAGGGTAATAGATAATATTAATATATAATTTAAATATAATTTTTTTCCTTCACTGGAGACTTTCTTTTCAAGGGTTTTCACAGCTGTAGCTGCTATTAATTAAGTAACAGTGCCATCTAAAAAGTAGCAGTTTCGAGGCACCTGGGTGGCTCAGATGGTTGAGTGTCTGCCTTTGGCTCAGGTCATGATCCCAGCATCCTGGGATCGAGCCCCACATCAGGCTCCTGGCTCAGTGGGGAGTTTGCTTCTCCCTCTCCCTCTGCCTCTCCCCCTGCTCATGCTCTCTCTTTGTCTCAAATAAATAAATAAAATCCTTAAAAAAATTAAAAGTAGCAGTTTCATTATGAAATAATTTTACTAAAACTTTCTAGGTTACTTTTATTTTAAGACCAACACAGTACAACTTCAGTTGGGAAAAAATTATTTTTCACCAAAAAAAAAAAAATTATAAGCAAATACAAGGTAGAATTTCTAAATAGAATGGCGTGAATGCAGCCAGAAAACAACACCTTACCTACATTAAAAAATTTAAAAAAAAAATTAAAATGACAAGAGATTTCTCATCAAAAACCATGGAGGTCAGAAGGATGTAGCATAATATTTTTTAGGTGCAAACCAGAAAGAGTTATCAATCCAGAATACTATACCCAGTAAAAATACATTCTGGAATACAGAGGAAATTAAGACAATTGACACAAAATTAAGAAAATATGTTGCTGGCAGACCTACCCTAAAAGAATGGCTAAAGGAAGTTGTCTAAAAAGAAAGAAAACAAGAAAAGGAACCTCAGAATATCAGGAAAAAAGGAAGAACATGAGAAAATAATATGGATAAATACAACAGGATTTCTTTCTCCTCTGACCTTTATAATTATGTTTGATGGTTAAAGCAAAATTATAATGCTGTCTCCTGTGGTTCTGAATGTATGTTGAAGAAATATTAAGACAACCATAAACAGAAGCGAGTAAAGGAAGTTTTCTCTATACTTCAATCAAACTGATAAAATGACATCAATACACTGCAGTAAGTATGTATATATAATTTCATACCTAGAACATCCACTTAAAAAGCATACAAAGAGATACTCAAAAACACTACAAATAAATCAAAATTGAATTCTAACAAATGTTCAAGCAACCCGCAGTAAGGCAGGAAAAAGAAAACAGAAGAAAAAGTAGAACAAAGAGAAAACAGTAACTAAAATGACAGGCTTAAGCCATAACACAGCAATAATTACACTGCAGAAAAATGGTCTAAACATACCAATTAAAAGCAGATGTTGCAGAGTGTATTAAAAGACATGACCCAACTATGTGCTATCTACACGATACTCACTTCAAATATAATGATATAAGTGGGATGCCATAAAAATATTTATCACACAAATATTAATCAAAGGAAAGCAGGAGTAGCAATATTAATATCAGATAAAGTAACTTCAAATCAAGGAAATTTATCAAAGACACAGAGGGACATTATATAACCATAAAAAAGTCAATCCATCAAGAAGCTACAGCAATCCTGAAAGTGGATCCACCAAGCAGAACTCCAAAATATGTGAAGCAAAAACTGAAAGAATATAGAAATAAATCCAAAATTATAGTTGGACAACCCAACACCCCTCTCTGAACAATTAATAAAACAACTAGACAGAAAATCACCAAGAATTTGAAAAAACACAACACCCTCAACCAGCAAGAACTGACATTTATAAATCATTCCATACAACAGTGGAATACACATTCTTTTCAAGTGTGTAACATAAAAAAAAAAAAAACAGAACATATCTAGGACTGCAAAACAAACCTTAGCAAATTTAAAAGAATTGAAATCATACAGAATATATTTTGACTACAGTAAAATCAAACTAGAAATTAATAATAGAAAGATAACAGAAAAATCTCCAAACACTTGGAAACTAAAAAACACTTTTATTTAAATAAACTATGAGGCAAAGGGGCAAAGAGCAAGTCTCAAGGGAATTTATACACATACACACATACACACTCACATACCAAACATATACATACATGTATATATGAAAGAAAATAAAAACACAGTATATTAAAATTTGTGGGGCATAGGTAAAACAATTTTGGGAAGGAAATTTGTAGCACATTAGAAAAGAGGGAAAGCCTCAAATCAATCATCTAAGTTCTTACCTCAAGAACCCCAGAAAAGAAGAGCACACTAAAAGCAAACCAATAGGAAGGAAAGAAATAATAAAGAACAGAAACCAATGAAATTGAAAACAGGAAAAAAATAGAGAAAAATTAATGAAACTGTTCCTTTTTTTATGATTTATTTCAAAAAGACAGCACGAGCGAGCATGTGTTGGGGGAGGGGCAAAGGGAGAGACAGTTGTAAGCAGACTCCATGCTGAGCACAGAGCCCCATGTGGGACTCAATCTCATGACCCTGAGATTATGACCTGAGCCAACACCAAGTCACGTTTAACCAAATGTGCCACCCAGGCAGCCTGAGAAATAAAAGATTGACACACATCTAGCAAGACTAATAAAGTAGAAAGACAAGACACAAATTACCAGTATTAGGCCTAAATCAGAAATGAAGAATGGATAACACTACAGACTGTGCAACTACAAAATGATAATAATAATGATGAACAACTCTTCAGACTAAGTTGACAATTCAGAAGAAATGGACCAATTTCTCAAAAAACAAACCTACCATAACTTACGCATTATGAAATAATCTGAATAGCCCTATACCTACTAAGTAAGTTGAATTTGTAATTTCAAAACACTCTTTAAAAGAACTCTTCAGCCTAAATGGTTTCACTGAAATTCATAGCAAACTTTAAAAAAAAATAACACCAATTGGTGTTAATCTCATCTAGAAAATAGAACTGAAACACTTTCAAATTCTATTAAGCTAGTATTACCCCAATACCAAAACCAGACAAAAACAGTACAAAAAGGAAAACTATAAACCAATATCCTTCATAATTATAGAACCTTAACAAAATATTAGCAAATGGAATTCAGCAATACACACAAAATAACTATTACACACCATGACTAAGCAGAATTTATTACAGGGACACAGGTCTGGATCAATATTCTAAAACTAATCAACATAATCCACCACATTAAAAAGCTAAAGAAAAAAATCCACATGATCACATTAACTGAGATAGAAAAAGCATTTGACAAATCTCAAAACCCATTTGTAGGGGGAAATAAAACCACACCTCTCAGAAAAACAGGAATAAAAGGGAACTACCTCTACTTTGATAAAGAGAATCTATAATAAACCTACAGTTAATATATGCCTGACAGTGAAAGACTGAATGGATTCCCCCCTCAAACTGCGGGGCGGGGGGGATGGAGAGACAAGAATATCCACTCTCAACATACTGAACATGGTGCTGGAAGTTCTTGCCAGTGCAATAAGACAAGAAAAGGAAACAAAAGACAAATTTGAAAGGAAAAAATAAAACTGTCCTTATTTGCCAATGACGTAATTATCTAAGTAGAAAATTCCAAAGAATCTACAAAAATACATGCAAAATATAAAAATAAAAAACTTTCAGAAAAAAATATAGGACAAAATTTTCAGGATCCATTAATAGGCAAAGAGTTCTTAGACACCCATCCATAAAAGACTGATAAATTGCACTTCATCAAAATATAAAACTTTTGTTCTGAGAAAGACACTGTTAAGTGGATAAGAAGACAAGCTAAGGAGTGGGACAAAACATTTATAAGCCACATACTCAACAAAAAAATAGTATTTAGAATATGTGTGTGTGTGTGTGTGTGTGTGTGTGTGTGTGTGTGTGTGTGTGTGTGTATAAACTCTCAAAACTCAACAGTAAAAGAGCAAACAATTAGAAAATGGGCAAGAGGGGCGCCTGGGTGGCTCAGTCATTAAGTGTCTGCCTTCGGCTCAGGCCATGATCCCAGGGTCCTGGGATCAAGCCCCACATCGGGCTCCCTGCTCAGCAGGGAGTCTGCTTCTCCCTCTCCCACTCCCCCTGCTTGTGTTCCCTCTCTCGCTGTGTCTCTCTCTCTCTGTCAAATGAATAAATAAAAAAAAAAAAAAAAAGAAAATGGGCAAGAGACATTAAGATTTCACATACGGATGATGACATATATACAAGTTTTCACTGAAATGGTGTTTTACAATACAAAATGATAGAGAATGACCTCAATGTTTCTCAGACTAGTAAAATAAATTTCAGTATAACTAAACAATAGAATGCAGCCATAGAAGAGAATGAGGCTGGTCTTAAACGTTATGCTCTCCCAAATATATTTAAAAGGGGCGGGGCGGGAACAAGGATGCAAAAGAGGGTATACCAAAATAAAAAAAGAAAACCAACAAGAAAAAATGCACACACATATATATTTTACACACACATTTGCTTATCATAAAAGAAAATCCCTAATAAGAGAAAAGATGGATGTTACATAATGATAAAAGGGTCACTCCAACAAGAGGATATAACATTTATAAAGCTTTATGTACACAACAGAGAAGGACATAAATATATAATGCAAATATTAACAGACCTAAAGGAAGAAACAGTAATACAATAGTAGGGGATTTTAATACCCTACTTACATCAATGGATAGATCATCCAGACAGAACAGATAGAAGAAAACCTCAGCCTTGAATGACATCTTAAACCACTGCACTTAACAGACATATACAGAACATTCCATCCAAAAGCAATAGAATATACATTCTTCTCAAGTGTACATGGAACATTTTCCAGGACAGATCATACATTAGGTCACACACACAAAAAGTCTTAATAAATCTAAGAGGACTGACATCATATCAAGTATCTTTTCCAACCACAATGATCTGAAACTGGAAATTACATGAAGAAAACTGGAAAATTCACAAACATGTAGAGATCAAACACCACGCTATTGAACTACCAATGCGTCAAAGAAGAAATCAAAAGAAAATACCTTAAGAAAATATAACAACAAATTTGTGGGGTGCAGCAAAAGCAGTTTTGAGACAGAAGTTCATAGCAATAAATGCCTACCTCAAGAAAGAAGAAAAGTCTCAAACAACCTAACTTTACACCTCAAAGAATTAGAAAAAAAGAAAAAATAAAGCCCAAAGTTAGTAGGAGGAAGAGAATAACAAAGATTAGAACAGAAATAAATGAAATAGAGACTAAAAAGACAACAGAGAAGATCAATCAAAGACCTGGTTCTTTGAAAAGATAAAATTGACAAGCCTTTAGCTAGACTCACCAAGAAAAAAAGAGAGGACTCAAAATCAGAAATGAAAGAGATTACAACTGATACTACAGAAATATAAAGGATCATAAGAGATAACTATGAACAATTATATATCAACAAATTGGACAACCTAGAAGAAATGGATAATTTCCTAGAAACATACCCACCAGGACTGATCATGATGAAACAGAAAATCTAAACACACTGATTACTAAAGGAGCCTGAATCAGTAACCAAAAACCTCCCAACAAACCAAAGTCCAGGACTAGACAGCTCCACTGGTGAATTCTCCCAAACATTCAAAGGAAAATTAATACCAATCCTTCTCAAACTCTTCTAAGAAACAGAAGAGGAGGAAACTCTTCCAAATCCAATTTATGAGGCCAGCCTTACCCTGTTAGCAAAACCAGACAAGGACACCACAAGTAAAGAAAATTATGGACTGGTATGCCTGGTGAACATAGATGCAAAAATCCTCAACAAAATATTAGCAAACTGAATTCAACAATACATTAAAGGGATCATACTCTGTGATCAAGTGGGATTTATTCCAGGGATGCAAGGATGGTTCAACATCTGCCAATCAGTCACTGTGATATACCACATTAACAAAATAAGGATAAAAATCATATGATCACCTCAGTGGAGCAGAAAAGCACTTGACAAAACTCAACTTCCATTTATGATAAATACTCTCAACAAAGTGGGTATAGAGGGAACATACCTCAACATAATAAAAGTACCAGTATGACAAGAACAGCTAACATCATGCTCAATGGTGAAAAACTGAAAGCATTTCCTCTAAGATCAGAAACATGACAAGGATGCTCATGCTCACCACTTTTATTCAGTCTAGTACTGGCAGTCTTAGCCAGAGCAATTAGGCAAGAAAAAAATAGAAAAGGCATGCAAACTGGAAAGGAAGAAGTAAAAGTGTCACTATCTGCAAATGACCTGATATTTAGAAAGAAACCACTAAAAGCTCCATCAAAAAACTGCTAGAACTGAAACTAATTTAGTAAAGTTGAAGGACACAAAATCAATACACAAAAAAATGTGTTGCCTTTCTACACACCAATAACAAACTATCAGAGGGGCGCCTGGGTGGCTCAGTCATTAAGCGTCTGCCTTTGGCTCAGGTCATGATCCCAGGGTCCTGGGATCGAGCCCCGCATCGGGCTCCCTGCTTGGCGGGAAGCCTGCTTCTCCCTCTCCCACTCCCCCTGCTTGTGTTCCCTCTCTCACTGTGTCGCTCTGTCAAATAAATAATAAAATCTTTCAAAAAAAATTTTTTAAAAAGCCATTGGAATTTTGATATATATTTTTCTTTCTGATAGTTTTTTTTTTAAGATTTTATTTATTTATTTGACAGAGAGAGACACAGCGAGAGAGGGAACACAAACAGGGGGAGTGGGAGAGGGAGAAGCAGGCTTCCCGCCAAGCAGGGAGCCCGATGTGGGGCTCGATCCCAGGACCCTGGGATCATGACCTGAGCCAAAGGCAGACGCTTAATGACTGAGCCACCCAGGCACCCCTTCAATGGCAATTTTTGAGACATTATTTTATTTGAGAGAGAGAGAGTGAGCACGAGTGGGGGGAGGGGCCGAGGGAGAGACCCTCAAGAAGACTCCTCGCTCAGTGAAAAACCCAATGGGGGGCCCAATCCCATGACCCTGAGATCATGACCTGAGCCAAAACCAAGAGTCAGACGCCTAACCAAATGAGCCACCCAGGTGCCCCACCAATGGCATTTTTCAAAGAAATACAATAAATAATCCTAAAATTTGTATGGAACCACAAAAAAACCCTGATGAGGCAAAGCAATCTTGAGAAAGAACAAAACTGTACCTATCATGTGCCCTGATTCCAAACTATTACAAAGCTATAGTACTTATTAAAACAGTATGGCACTGGCATAAAAATGCACACATAGATCAATGGAATAGACTACAGAGCCCAAAGTAAACCCACGCATATTTGGTCAATTAATTTACAACAAAGGAGCCAAGAATATACAATGGGGAAAGGACCAGTCTTTATAATACCTACTGTTGGGAAAACTGGACAGTCACATGCAAAAGAATGTAACTTGACTACTACCTTGTACCACACACAAAAATTAACTAGAAATGGATTAAAGACTTGGACATAAGACCTGAAACCATAAAACTCCTAGAAGAAAACATAGTTGGTAAGCTCCTTAATATAGGTCTTGGCAATGTTTTCTGAATCTGACACCAAAAGCAAAAATAAATAAGTGCGACTATATCATACTTTATTTTTTTGATTAAGAATTATATCATACTTTAAAAGCTTCTGCATAGCAAAATAAAAAAGCAACCATCTAAATGGAAAAAAATATTTGCAAATCATATATCTGATAAGGAACGAATATCCAAAATATATAAAGAATCCATACAACTCAATAGCCTCTCCCCGCCAAAAAAGACAATTAAAAATGGGGAGAAGATCTAAACAGACACTTTTCCAAAGAAGACATACAGACAGCCAATGGGTACATGAAAAGGTACTGAGCAACATTCTTCATCAGGAAAACACAAATCAAAACCAAAATGAGATATCATTTCACACCTGTCAGAATGGCTACTATTAAAAAGACAAGAGAGGAGCCTGCCTTGTTCAGTTTGTAGAGCATGTTACTCTTGATCTCAGGGTTGTAAGTTCAAGCCCCATGTTGGGTTCAGAGATTACTTAAAATCTTTAAAGATAAAAAATTTAAAAATTAAAAAAATTAAAAGACAAGAAATAACAAATGTTGGCAAGGATGTAAAGAAAAGGGAACTCTTGTGCACAGTTGGTAGGAATGTACATTGGTGGAGCCACTATGGAAAACAGTATGGAGGTTCCCCAAAAAATAAAAAATAGAATTACTATATGATACAGCAAATTCCACTTCTGGGTATTTATCCAAAGAAAAGAAAACAAAAACACTAACTCAAAAAGTTATACGCACTACCATGTTCACTGCAGCTTTATTTATATTAGCCAGGATATGGAAACAAACTAAGTGTCCACTGATGGATGAATGGATAAAGAAATTGTGATATATATATAATGGAATACTATTTAGCCATAAAAAAAGAATGAAACCTTGCCATCTGCTACAACGTGGTTGGGCCTCAGAGGCATTATGCTAAATGAAAATGGACACCTAACTCATACCACATACAATATTTAACACAAAACACATCAATGGCCTGAATATAAGTGCTAAAATCATAAATTCCCTAGAATAAAACTTAGGGGTAAATCTTCATGATGCTGGATTTGGCAAAAGATTCTTAGATATGCATTAAAAGCATGAACGGTGAAGGAAAAAATAAACTGAACTTCGTCAAAATTAACTTTTGTGCAAAGACATTATCAAGAAACTGAATAAAACATTTGGTTGGGTTTGAATGGGTCTAATATCAAGAACATATAGGGGCGGGGCACCTGGGTGGCTCAGTTGGTTAAGCAGCTGCCTTCAGCTCAGGTCATGATCCCAGGGTCTTGGGATCGAGCCCCGCATCGGGCTCTCTGCTTGGCGGGAAGCCTGTTTCTCCTTCTCCCACTCCTCCTGCTTGTGTTCTTTCTCTAGCTGTCTCTCTCTCTCTCTCTCTCTGTCAGTTAAATAAATAAATAAAATAAAATAAAATCTTAAAAAAAAAAAAAAAAAGAACATATAGGGGCACCAAGGTGGCTCTGTAGGTTAAGTGTCTGACTGTTGGTCTCAGCTCAGGTCTTGATCTCAGGGTTTTGAGTCCAAGCTCAGCATGGCGCCTACTTTAAAAAAAAAAGGGGGGGGGGACATATAATGATTTACTAAAACTTAACAAAAATACAAACAACCTAATTTTAAAAATGGGCAATGGACGTGAATAGACATTTTCTATAAAGAAGATATAAAACTAGCCAATAAGCACATGAGAAAATGCTCAATATCATTAATCATTAGGAAAATACAAACCAAAAGCACAATGAGATATCAGGTCACACCAACCAAGATAGCAATTTTTAAAAGAAAACCAAAAACAAAAAATAAGTATAGGTGAGGATGTAGAGAAATTTAGAACCTTTGCGCATTACTGGTGGGAATGTAAAATGGCTGCTGTGGAAATGAGTATGGCAGTTCCTCCTAAAGATAAACAGAGCACTGCCAAATGACCCAGCAATTCCACTTCTAGATATATACCCAAAAGAACTGAAAACAGGACTCAGATATCTGTATACCAACGTTCATTTGTACCACTGTTCACAATAGTGAAAAGGTAGAAACAACCCAAGTGTCCATCAACAGATGAATGGATAAACCAAATGTGGCATAAACATATGATGGAATATTATTCAACCCTAAGAAGGAATGAAATTCTGATACATGCTACAATATGAATGAACCTCGAAAACATTATACCGTGAAATAAGTCAGACACAAAAGGACAAATATTGTATGATTCCACTTACATGAAATATCTAGAATAGGCAAATTCACAGAGGCAGAAAGTAGATTAGAGGTTACAGGGGCTGAGGGAGAGGGAAGTGGAGAGTTATTGCTTAATTTGTACAGAGTTTCTGTTTGGGGTGATGAAAAAGTTTTGGAAATAGATATTGGTGACAGTTGCACAACACTGTGAATGTAGTTACTGGCACTGAATTATACACTTAAAAACAGTTAAAATGGCTAATTTTACGTTATACATATTTAAAATTAAGAGAAAGTTATTAAATGTATGTACAAAAATCAGAATCCTACCAAAGTCCTTAACCAAAACAGGTGTGAATGTAATTATCAATAAGTGCATTCCATTACAAATTATTTGGCCAGAGACTGAAATCAATTTACTTGCAAATGATTCATTAGATTATAAGTAAAATGGAAAATGAGTCTTGTCTATATAAAAAGGGAAAAGCTTTTGGGGCATTATAAAAGAATAACTAGAATTATTAGCCTGTTACAAAAAGTCTCTGTTAATGAAAAACTCAACTTTTCTTTTTATCTCAAGACCTATATTTATTTTGAACCTCGAACAGTCAAACTCCTTTCCACATACTAAGTACAATCTCATTTGCAACTGGGATGCTTTAACATATAGGGGCAGATTACAGACTTTGTTTTATCACCAGATATAAGTTTCATAGAAACAATTGTTTTATTTTGAATTGCATATCCATAATGCTTGCCAGACAGTAAGTGCTCAACAAATTTAATGAATAAAACCAAATCAGTCACAATCAGGAGCAAAGCAACATTAAAGAAACTTTTTCAAAATCATCTTCCTGTTATACTTTTAAAATATCTATTTTATTTTATTTTTTTAAAGATTTTATTTATTTATTTGAGAGAGAATGAGAGAGAGAGAGAGAGCATAAGAGGAGGGAGCGGGAGAGGGAGAAGCAGACTCCCTACTGAGCAGGGAGCCCAATGTGGGACTCGATCCCGGGACTTGAGGATCATGACCTGAGCCAAAGGCAGTCGCTCAAGCAACTGAGCCACCCAGGGCCCCTAAAATATCTATTTTAAAAGTAATGCCTAGGCGCCTGGGTGGCTCAGTCAGTTAAGTGACTGCCTTCGGCTCAGGTCATGATCCCAGGGTCCTGGGATCGAGCCCCACATCGGGCTCCCTGCTCCGCGGGAAGCCTGCTTCTCCCTCTCCCACTCCCCCTGCTTGTGTTCCCTCTCTCGCTGTGTTTCTCTGTCAAATAAATAAATACAATCTTTCAAAAAATAATACCTAAGTAATTCAGAGTCCATAAAACCAAAACTTTAAATTACTTTTCTCCTATGTATATTCCTATCCTCAATGGGAAGTTACCAGAATTTGACTTTATGAGGAATTTCTTGTAGTGATTTGTGTTTGTCTGCCTGTGAGGCAGCCCAAGCCTAGAAAGGAAAATCAAACAAGCAGCCCTCTTCATGGCTGGATGGCTGGACTACTCAAGGTAGTGCCAAAGTGCTCCTGGTTCACTAGTTCATATAGTAGTAATATGGGTAACATCTGCATTGTTTTCTTTTGCCTTTACTGCTTTGTTTGTGGAGTTTTGTACATTAAAGGTTTAATTATGAAATAAACTTGAATGTGAAATGCAAACTTTATTTGACAGCTACTAAAACAAACTATGCACTATTAATATCAACGAAAATTAAGTTTTGACTTTTAGAACTTAGCCTAAGACACCTTTTTTTTAGAGCATAAGGGGCTTAGGGAGAACAAAGGACCCTTTAAGTGGGGGGGAAGACTGTAATTGAATTACCCTGAATCAGGCAGTATAGAGCCACAGAGGTGACCCTGGCAGGCTATGAGAACGAGCCTCCCAGATCTCTGACTACAGGGAAGGTAACCAACGGAGGGCTCCAGCTGCTGCACTCTGAAGTCCGTCACAGGGCTCCTGCACAGGCTACACTTCCCAGCGGCTGCTCGCCATCAAGGACTGAGCATGGCAGGCACACTAAGGCAGGCCTATTCCCGGGAGGTGAGGAATTCCTGCGACAGGCAACTTTCACTGAAGAACTTCCTGAAGCCTTGGTGGACTTTCCTTAGAACTGCACTGCAGAGTAAGACACTTTCACCCCAAGTTCCTTCCTCCCTTACCTCTCTCCTTCACTTGGGAGTCAGACTTGCATCACAGCCTAAAGACTTTTCCTGACTCCTTCCCCATTTTCTCTCACAAGCACTTCTAACAAATTTCTTTTACACCCAATTCCATCTTGGCATCTGCTTCTCCCTTGCATTACACACATTAGATCTCAACTAACACCCAACTAACTTGAGGGGACAGACTCAGAACCACACACAATTCAACAAATGTGTCCTGAGCACCCGCTGTATGTAAGAAATATGCTAAGTATTATAGGGAACATAGGACCCTATTCTTGACCTCAAGTAATTCTCAATGTTGAGAACGAGCGAAGTTACAGATCCAGTGAAGGGCAGACTGCCGTTCAGTACTAAACTGGGGTAGAAAGTACTAAGTAAATTAAGAGATTCATTCTACTTAGGGGATGGAGTTGTAGCAGAAAGCCTTTATGGAGAAAATGGTATTTTAAGTGTACTTTGAAAAGACATTATCAGAGCCTTCAGGTTGTTACCTGCCTGTAATTCCTGAGGGCAGTCCAACAAAGACATTTTCCGTGCTTGCCATACTTGGCTACCCCCAAAGTGTAAATCCCTCCTAACACAATCCTCTCACACTTTCTCATTCCCAGAGTATTGAAGACTTCCTAGTTCTCCTCCTAACACACTCCTCTCCCAGTATGTCCTTTTTCATCCCATTACCACTTAGACCTCTAAGCCAGAAAGGGAGGAAGAAGTTTGACTCCCCTCTCTCACTACTTGGTCATTCAATCATCCGTCTACCTTTACATCTAAGATCTGTGCACTTTTCTCTATCCCCACAGCTGCTGCCCTAGTCAAAACCACCATCAACCCATCTTAACTGGCCTTCCTGCCTACAGTTCTACTACCATTTAATCTATGCTCCACAGAGCAGCCAGTGAGCCTTCAAAATTCGTATCTCGGGGCTCGAGGGTGGCTCAGTCGGTTAAGCCTCCGACTCTTGGTTTTGGCTCAGGTCACGATCTCAGGGTCCTGAGATTGAGCCCCATATCAGGCTCCACACTCAGTGGGGAGCCTGCTTGAGATTCTCTCTCTCTTTCTCCCTCTGTCCCTCCCCCGACTTGCTCGAGCAGACGCAATCACTCTCTCTCTACAATAAAATCTTTTTGAAAAATTCATATATAATTGTCAATAGCCTGCTTGAAACCCTTCAGTGGTTCCCCACTGCTCACAAGATCTGTCCCCAGGCTCCAGACTCCAGCTACTCAGAACTCCTAAAATGCTGAGCTCCTCTTGGACTCCAAGCGACCACAAATCCTTTAACTCTTCCTCCTCATCCTCACCTGGCTAACTCTCACTTCCACTTAAAACATCACTTCTGTCACTCCCAAACATAAACACACAAGATAGGGGCGTCTGGGTAGTTCAGTCAGTTAAGCATCTGCTTTCGGTTCAGGTCATGATCCCGGGGTCCTGGGACAGAGTTCTGCATCGGGCTCCCTTCTCAGCGGGGAGCCTCCTTCTCCTTCTGCCTCTGCTCCCCCTGCTTTTGCAGGCATGTGTTCTCTATCAAAATAATAAATAAAATTATCAAATAAATAAAAATCTTAAAACACATGCATGCGCCCGTGTGTACACACACACACACAGGATGGTCTCCAAGCTTCCTATTGCCACCCCAAGACTTTACTTCTTAGCGCCTTCCTTCGTGGTCTACACTAGCTTTCCATTAACTAGCGCCCTTAAAAGTCTTACTTTTTTATGCAGCAGAACCTTTTTTTCAAATGTAATCCTATGCAGAGCCCTAATATGTAAAAGGGCTGAGCTTCTCAGCTTAAAGCAAGGGGTTTCAAAGCCCCCTTCATTCAGCCTCCTCTACCCTAAGGCACTTCTTCCCTAAAATCTAAGGTGCAAGACAATTAAAACCCCACAGTACTGTATTACACTGCCTACTCAAAGGAAGCAATACAGTACAGTAGAAAGTTGTTTTAGAAGTCAGACAGACTCAGGTTCAAATCCTGATTCTATTTCTTATTAGTTATAAGATCTTGAGCAGTCTGCCTAAGGATCCATTTCCTCAACTGTAAAACTCAGCTATAAAAACAGACTCTCACTACTTCCATTCAACATTAAACAGAGGTCCTAGCCAGTAAATTAAGGCAAGAAAAATAAATAAATATCGGATTGTCCGTAGTTACAGATGACATAATTACATAGAAAATTCTGTGGAATCTACAACTACCAGCAAAATCAAAGCATATGAGGACAACATATAAAAAGCAGCTCTATGTTTGCATATTTGTGACTAACAACTAGAAAATAAAATTGTAGGGGCACATGGGTGGCTCAGTTGGTTGAGTGTTACACTCTTGATTTTGGCTCAGGTCATGATCTCATCGGGCTCCCCACTCAGCAGGGAGTCTGCTTCTCTCCCTTTTCCTCTCCCTCTGCCCCTCCCCCCACCACATGCTCCCACGTGCGCTGTCTCTCTCAAAATAAATAAATAAAATCTTTAAAAAAAATAAAGATTTTATTTATTTATCTGACAGAGAGACACAGAGAGGGAACACAAACAGGGGGAGTGGGAGAGGGAGAAGCAGGCTTCCCACCAAGCAGGGAGCCCGATGAGGGGCTTGATCCCAGGACCCTGGACCATGACCTGAGCCAAAGGCAGACGCTTAATGACTGAGCCACCCAGGCTCCTGAAAATTCTAAAACAATTTACAATACCATCAAAATACAAAGTATTTAGGGTTAAACTTAACCAAAGACATGTAAGACTTCTACATTAAAAACTACAGTGTTGCTGGCAGAAATTAAAAAGTCTTGGGGTGCCTGGGTGGTTCAGTCAGTTAAACGTCTGCCTTCAGCTCAGGTCATGATCCCAGGGTCCTGGGATTAAGCTAGCCGGCCTGGCTTTCTACTCAATGGGGAGTCTGCTTCTCCCTTTCCCTCTGCCCTTCCCCCTGCTCATGCTCATGTTCTCTCTCAAATAAAATCTTTAAAAAAGAAATTAAAAAGTCTAAATAAATGGAGAGATATACCATGTTTGTGGACCCAAAGATTTAATATTGTTAGGATGTCAATTCTCCCTAGTGATCAATCTATAGATTCAATGCAATCACAATCAAAATCTCACCAAGATATTTTGGTAGAAACTGACAGCTCGGTTCAAAATTTATAGTGAAATCCAAATCTAGAAACACTAAAAGAGTATTTTTTAAAAAGATTTTATTTATTTGCCAGAGAGAGATCACAAGTAGGCAGACAGGCAGGCAGAGGGACAGGGAGAAGCAGACTCCCTGCTGAGCATGGAGCCCAATGTGGGGCTCGATCCCAGGATGCTGGGATCATGACCTGAGCGGAAGGCAGACGCTTAACCGACTGAGCCACCCAGGCGCCCCTAAAAGAGTATTTTTTAAAAGAGGAACAAAATTGGAGGACTTACACTACCTAACTTCAAGACTTACTATAGGGGCACCTGGGTGGCTCAGTCGGTTAAGCGTCTGCCTTCGGCTTAGGTCCTGATCCTGGGGTCCTGGGATCGAGCCCCACGTCTGGCTCCCTGCTCAGTGGAAAGCCTGCTTCTCCCTCTCCCTCTGCCTGCCACTCTGCCTACTTGTGCTCTCTCTCTCTGTCAAATAAATAAAATCTTAAAAAAAAAAAAGACTTACTATAAATCCCCAGCAACCAGGAGTGTGAACTGATATAAAGGTAAATTGATCAATGGGATAGAATGGAAATGTCTGAATATATATTTACATAAATATATGATATATATTCATTTGATTTTCACAAAAACATCACAGTCCAACAGAGAAAGAAAAATCTCTTCAACACATAGTTCTGTAATAACTAGATATTAGCATAAAAAATGAATCTCAATTCCCACTTTGTATTATACACAATAATTAATCTGAAATGGACCACAGATTATGTAAAAGCTAAAACTATATAAAGTTTTTAGAAAACAGCATTAGAATTATCTTCATGACCTGGTGGCAAGCAAGGGGTTCTTAAACACAGAGAGCAATAACCTTAAAAAAAAAAAAAAAACTAATAAATTTGACTCCTTTGATATTTAAAACTCTGCTCATCAAAAAAACACCATTAGGAGAATGAATAGGCAAAGCAAAGGATAGAAGAAAATATTCATAAACATTTTTTTGATAAAAGAATATCCAGGCTATATAAAGAACTCTTACAACTCAATACTAAAAAGAACTAAAAATTTAAAATGGGCAACAGATTTATGCAGACTGTCCAAAGGAAGACATAAGAATGGCCAATAAGAACATGAAAAGGTGTTCAATATCAGTCACCAGGATAATGCAAATTAAAACCACAATTACACTACACACCCACCACAGTGACTAAAATTAAAGACTGATAACATCAAATACTGGCAGAGATGTGGAGCAACGGGAACTCTCATACATTGTTGGTGGGAATATAAAAGGTACAACCACTTTGAGAAAAGGTCTGGCAGTTTATTATAAAACTAAACAGACACTCTATGAGCCATTTCTCCTAGTATTTACCCAAGAGAAATGAAAACATAGTCCTACCAAAAAAACTTGTATAATAAGAACCTTCATGGAAATTTTATTCAGAATAGCCCCAAACTGGAAACCTCCAAGGTATCTGATACTGTCCTATGATAGAAAAAAGGACTGAACTTCTGATAAACACAACTTCAAAGCCTTACCAAAAATATATGCTGGGTGATTCTATTAATATGATGTTCTAGAATAGTTACAATTAATCTATCACGGTATGATAAAAGATGAGAACAATGGTTGCACAGACTGATGGACAAGGCACATGAGGGAAATTTCAGGAGTGACAGTAATGTCTGATATCTTGATAGAGGTTTGGGTTGTATTTGTCAAAACTCATTAAATGGTACAATTAACACTTGTATACTCCACTGTACCTAGATTTTACCTAAAAAACAAAAAGAACTGTAAACAAATACTGAACTCTAGTTAATGACATGCATACTGAAGTGCTTAGGGGTAAAGTGTACTGATGTCTGTAACTCACTTTGAAAAGCATCAAAATATAAGAGGATTAGTGGATGGAGGGAGGAATGGATAGGCATGTCGTAAAGAAAACACAGTAAAATGTAAATTATAGAATGTAGGTGATGGGTATACGGGTGTTTTACTGTATAATATTTACAATCTTTCTGTATATTTGAAACTTTTCATAATAAAATGTTGGGTAAAAAATTAATCACAAAACAAAAATATTCTAAAATGAAGTGCAAAGTTCTTTCCTATTCTAGCCACAGTTGTGATATAAAATATATTATGGGGAACAGGAGTAGTTGTCACTTTTATTATTATTTGGCTGAAGCATCCTCACTGCTGTGATTTCTGGACCTCATTGCCATTGCTGGATTGGAGTCTTCCTTTCCACTACAATGCATGCCATAATCCTTGTGGACTTCATGATCATCCACATATATATAATATACCAATCCATTATTCAATACACCAACTTTGGAGCTCCTGTCTTATTTCTTTCATCTCTGGAATAATTATCACCTCCAATCATAATCCCCTATCTGCTCTCACTACCCTCCTCTTCCAACACCCCAAGATTCCTAGTCTATGGGAGCCTTCATTTCCACCTCCATGACCTGTCTTGCAGCTTTACCGCCTATCACCTGAAATATTGCTATCCTCCTAGTATCTACTGCAGCCACTTGCAACCAATTCTCCCGTGCTCCTCTACCTGAACTGATGCGTGCTGCTGGAGAAATCTCACAACCAGACCAATAAATGTTACTCCAAATTTATGGTCTCCACACTCAGCACTGCTCAGCAGTTCCTTTCTAATTCACTACTTGGCTCCTTCTCCACACTCCACAACAGCAACTTCAAAACTTCACCACGCTTCTTAAACTCCTTACTCATTTCTCTTTCCTCACTCTATGTAAAGAATCTTGTCTTTCATTTCATTGTGAACACAGAGGCTACCTACCATGAACTCACTGCTCCCCAACCTACAAACCCATCTTTATCTCTTTCCCTCCCATCTCAGAAAAAAAGGATGCCTTCACCCCTGCTAGAGGTAGCATAGCATAGTGTTTAAAAATGCAGACTCTCTAACCAAATTACTCTTTCCAAACCTGTTTTCTCTCTTCGTTCAACAAATTGCACGTACCTGAGTTGTACAGTGTTAAATTTTAACCAATGTGTATATCCCTGAAACTATCAGCACAATCAACAAATGAACATAAAAGCCTCCCCCTAAAACAACTATTGACCTTTTTGTCACTGTAGATTAGTTTGTAATTTCCAGAATTTTATATAATTACCCAGCATATACTCTTTTTTGATCTGGCTTCTTTCATTCAGCTTAATTATTTTTGAGATTCAGCCACATTGCCGTGTGTTATCAATAATTCATTCCTGGGGCGCCTGGGTGGCTCAGTCGTTAAGCATCTGCCTTCCCAGGGTCCTGGGATCGAGCCCCGCATCGGGCTCCCTGCTCCACGGGAAGCCTGCTTCTCCCTCTCCCACTCCCCCTGCTTGTGTTCCCTCACTCACTGTATCTCTGTCAAATAAATAAAAATCTTAAAAAAAAAATTCATTCCTTTTTATCACCAAGTAGTATTCCAATGTATGGCTATTTCACAATTTGTTTATTCATTCACCTGTTAATGGACATTGGGTTGTTTCCATTCTTTGCTGAATACAGCTGCCACAAATACCCATGTATAAGTCTTTGTATGGATAAAGGCTTCATCTATTCTTTTTTAAAGTTTTATTTATTTGAGAGAGAAGAATGAGCAGGAGAGGCAGAGAGAAACAGAGAATCTGAAGCTGACTCTGCGCTGAGCTCAGAGCCTGACGTGGGGCTTGATCTCCCAACTCTGAGATCAAGACCTGAGCTGAAACCAAGAGTGGGATGCTTAACTGACTGCACCACCCAGGCGCCCCAAGGCTTCATCTATTCTTAAGGCTTTGCCTACACCCCTGGAAGTCCCAAATCTGCAGTGGCAGATACCAACAACCGCCAGCTCGACAAGCCCACCTGGAGAAGCCAAAAGGACTTTGTTCCAAACTCCTGTGTTCAGGCCACTCCCTCCACCCCCAACAGCTTCTCCTCCATTCTCTGTCCTGACTAAAGGCATGCAAACCAGAAACTTAGGACTCTTCATGCTCTCTTCCCACTTGCCCTACTCACTCAGTGGGTTACTGGGTCCTGTCAATTCTACCTTTTAAACATCCCTCAAAATCCATCCCTACATTTCCATTTAGTTCAAATGCACCCTTAATTCAAACACATATCATCTCTTGGCTGGACTATTAAACTAGCCTTCTAAGTTTTCTCCTTACCTCAGGTCTCATTCTTCTCCAATTCATTTTCTATTCTACGGCCAAAGTGAATTTTCTAAAATTCCAAACTGATGTTACTCACCTATTCCTCAATGACCTTCATTCCCTCAAGATAAAATTCAAACTCCTTAGCTTAACATTAAAAAAATTCTCTATAAACTAGTTTGCTCTCCAAACTCGTCCTCTGCCAATTCCCACCCTGTTCTGACTTAGTCATTTCTGGATGATGTCATTTACCTTTTTATCCCTAGTGCCCAAGGGCATTACCTGGTCTGTAGTAAGCATGACATATTTGTGCAACAGATAAGGTAGGACTTGGACCGATATAGAGAGACATTCTGGGCACAGTCAGGAAAAGCAGTCGTCCAGTCTGGCTGAGGCACAAAGAATATGAAAGATTATGGTAGGCCATCCAGTCAGAAAAGCAGGATGAAGCCAGATCATCGATCAAGATCAATTCCATGCTAAAGACTGTGCACTTCATCCTATGCCCTCAAAAGATATTGTTCTGTTTTTGTTTTTTATTTAAATTCTAGTTAGTTAACATATAGTGTAATATTGGTTTCAGGAGAATTTAGTGATTCATCACTTAATGTAACACCCAAGGCTCATCACAAGTGCCTGCCTTAATACCCATCACCCATTTAGCAAATCCCCTGGCCTGCCTCCCCTCCAGCAGCCCTGTTTGTTCCCTATAGTTCAGAGTCTCTAATGGTTTGCCTCCCTCTGTTTTCCCTTCCCCTACGTTGATATCAATGGTTCTCAACAAGAGTGCAACATATTCAGAAGTGTACAGTAACTTCTGAAATTTGAAAAACAGATACAGGAAAGGTGAGAGGCAGTAAACTAGTTAAGAGGCTATCACAGTGGGAAAGGGGACTCAGAGTAGAAGGAAACAGATTAGAAGACATGTCAAAGGGAAATAAACCTATGTTTATTGTGTTATATGCTGTGCCTGGGTATGGGCAGTAATGTAAAAGAGAGAAGTCAGAGATGACTCCAAAGTTTTGAACCAAATAAAATAATAAAGCCACTAAGCAAGAGGAATTTTTTTTAATGGTCTGTGGAGGAGGAGAGAGATGATGGTTTTCGATGGGGTATTCCTGCACCCATTCATTCAAACGTAAGTGCCTACTAGGTAGGTGTCAGGCACTGTATGTGTGAAGGATAAAAAGGGGTAAAATACCATTCCTTTTTTCAAAGACCATCTAATCTACTTGTGGGATGGGAAAGACAAGTAAATAGGAACTTACAATTCATTGTTAAGTGCTAGGGTTTGGTGCTAAAAGAAAATAAAGACTATCCAACTCAGCCCTGAGAATTTGAGAAAACACTGAGGCTGAGTTAGCATTAGGCCAGGCAAAGGGCAGTCCAGGTGAAGAAAATAACATGACGATAGAGCCTCAGGTAAGACAACACAAATTGGGCACATCTGCAAAGAGTAAAATAAGTCTTAAGGAAGAATTCAAGATAAGGAGATATCCACATGAAATGTCTAGCAGGCAGGTGGAAATGCAGGTTCTGAGAGCTCTCAAGAGCTGCATCCAGATATGCAATATATTTTCAACCTCATCTTAGGTGGCTTAGAGTGCTCATCAGTGGCTATCTTAAATAAGAATTGGAAGAACCCTACTTATCAGCTAGATTGTGTACACTTCCACCTCCCCCCATCACTTCTGTCATGCAAGGGTAGCTCTGTTTCAAGTTAAATAGGTCACAAGGATTGGTGGGGACTGTGGAAAGTTGGAGAATGCAGGCCCAGTCTGAAGAGGAAAGCCATTCACTCAGCTCCAGCAGTTTACTGTCTTGCCCAATGTGGAGAGACGGTCCTATTCTTCACGAAAAACTGAAAATTCAGATTTTATGTAACATCTCCCACTTTTAAATACTGGCAACTAATTACATTAGAAGTCTGTAAAACAACATTGCGCCAGCCAAAGAAAATGCTTCTGTGGAAAGATTTCAGCAAGGGCCACCAGTGTGGCAGATTTGGACCTGGTCTGCCAACTCCTATAATGCTCTTCCCACTACTTCCCAGTACCCTCAACTAAGAGTATCTTGATGGTTCCCTGGGACAGGAGTTTGCTCCTAAGCAAAAGAGCCCTAAACTGATGGTGTTTTACGAGTTCTTTTGTATGTTCTCAACAATTTTTCTGTGTCCTCCCCACTCCACCCCCACCTCCATCAGTACCAGGCTTCTAACATGACTGAGACCTCCTACTCCCCTATTATAAGCTAAGATGCCAAGCTTGCAGGTAAAGCAAAAGTAAAAAGAGAGCCCTGATTTCTAATAAAGAGTATGTAAGGAATATGGCATCTCTCTGGTTTTCTTAGAAAACAACATCACAGACTTACTCAGATACTTAAGGAAAAAAGTCAGTAACTTATATCTGAAAAAATGAGCAAATTCTGCTAACAAACTAAATAGTTTCCACTGTAAGTTTCCAAGGAGCAGCGGGGGGAGGGGACGGGGAGGGCAAAAGGGAAAGCAAAAGTTGCTGGCCTTTGGGAAACATCAGGCACCTTTTAAGACAGTTTTTAAAAGTATAAATGTTTAGAACAAAAGGTACATCACAATCTCAACTCTCAGGAGTAAAAACATAGTTTAATAACATAAAACATTCTTTGAGCAACAAGAAATTGGGATTAAGAAACACTATTAAAGCAATCTATATAGAAAAGGTAAAAGGGAAACAAACACCTTTTTATTTATTTATTTTTTAAGATTTTATTTATTTATTTGACAGAGACACAGCGGGAGAGGGAACATAAGCAGGGGGATTGGGAAAGGGAGAAGCAGGCTTCCCGCCGAGCACGGAGCCCGATGCGGGGCTCGATCCCAGGACCCTGAGATCATGACCTGAGCCGAAGGCAGATGCTTAACTACTAAGCCAGCGAGGCGCCCCCAAAAACACCGTTTTAATGTTCGTTCACACACAGTTTCTGACGTTTTAATGTATATACTAAGTCACAATGTTGCTTTAGAAGCTTTTAAAATGTAACATTTCCTAAATGTACTAAACATTTAAAAGCACAGATCATGGAGTATACAACTTTAGGTAACAATGTGGCAAACTTGAAGAAACATGGAAAGGCTAAAAATTCAAACCAACAAAACAAAAGATAGTACCAAGATTCTCAGACGCTCGGGGGCAAAAGAAAAAAAAAGAAAAAAAAAAGAAAAAAAAGAAATGTGGCATGTACACCCGCCCCTGATAATCGGAGGAGTGGGGGAATTCAGGGGAATGAAGAGTGATTACAGAGGACAAGCAAAGCAGGCCATGTTCCTGCTGGCAAGCGAGCTCTGCAATTACTTAGAGCAAGCATTATGGCTAGAGCATTCTCGAGCCCACTAAAACCAGCATACTGGACACCTAAAACCGGAGGCTGACAGCAGCTCCAGGGTAAGACAGAGAAGGCGGAAAAGTGGCCTGCTTTGACCTCCACTGAAAACTGAGCCTCCTCCAACTCTTGTCTCTGAATCAGAGGCAGGACGTTAACCTCTCAGAGGTTGGATTATTCGGGCAAACTCTGCCTGGCTTCCTGCGGCCTTCCCACACACCGGGTGAATGTCAACACCGAGCCAGCGAGCGTGGGGGAACCTCTCAGTGTGCGCCGTCCTTTCTGGGAGGCGGCGAGACCGGGAAGAAAGACGGCCCTGCGCGCGCCCCGCCTCCCCAGCCCTTCCCCGGCCCCGGCCCCGCGCCCTCGCAAGGGCTGCAAGCCGGGAAGCGGGGTCCCGCGCGCTCCTCACCTTTTTCAGCGCCGGCACCAGCAGCCCCCGCCACTTGGGTGCGTTCTCCTCGCTGAAAAACTCGTACGGCAGCTGCTGCGCCTGCATGGTGCCCCCGGGGCGCCTCTGGGCGGGGAGAGGGGCGGCGGCGGCCGGGCCGGGGAGCCGCGAGAGGGCGAACTCGCAGCACCGAACAGGGCCGCGGCCCCACCGGACGGCCCGGCCCCCTCGGGGCGCCTCGCGGCCGGGCTAGCCCTGGAGAGGGGGCTGAGGGGCGAGGCCCGCGCCCGGCCACCCACCCGACACCGGCACCAGCCGTGGAGAGCGAACGCAGCCCGGAGGCAGCGGCGGCGGCATCCCGCACCACCGCCCCGGGGCCGGGCCCCCCACCCCTCCCCGGCCCGCCGGCGCCGCCCCGGGCTGCCCTCCGCCGCAGCCGCAGCCGCCGCCCGCCGGGGCTACGCTCCCGGGCCCGGCCTGGCCCCGCGGCAGAGCCGGCGGCTGGGGGCGGGGGGGTCGTGTGGAGGGACGCTCCGGCCGCGGCGCCCGCTCCGCGCAGCGGGGACCCCGAAACGCAAGCGGCCCGGGGCGGAGCTGAGCCGGGGTGTAGCGGGGGAGGGGAAAGGCCCGAGGTCGTCGTTGGAAGATCTGGCTGCCCAGAGGTGCCGCCGCGGCCGCCGCCGACGACGCCGGTGTAGCGCTCGAGCTTCCTACTAGCGAACTGAACCTGCTCGCTACTGAGCATGCGCCGCCGAGCAGGGCCGGTTCGCTCCGGGTTTTCCGGCTCCCCAGCGAAGGAGGAGGGAAGCGCGACTGAGGGAGGGTGCCCCTGAGGACTGCAGGGGAGGAGCAAAGCCGCCCCAAGAAGTCGAACCCTGGCCTGCGGGGTGGGGTTCGAGCTACCGCGAAGCGGCCCCCATTGTGTGGTTGGGCCGCGAGGGATCCCACCTCTCTCGGAGTCCCTGGACCTTTAGTTTCGGAAAGGGGCGTGTGTGTGTGAGTGTGTACTGCGTGCGTGTGTGTGTGTGTGTGTGTGTACTTTGTTCCTGAACATGGAGATAAGAACTGCCCAGAGCATGCAATGTATAGTAAACAGACTGGACAAAAGATAGGTGCTTTTCTCACGAAACTTACCGCTCAACATTTGTCGGATAATAGAAGTGATTGCGGTATTTCCGATCCGTCTTTCCACCAAGAATTATCACCAAGGATAAAATGCGTACCTGCAGTATAGATTTTGTGTGTGCGTTTTAAGTTCAATATGTTCATCTTTTGAACCCACTTAAATTTGAACTTCAATAATCACTTCCCTCAGTGGAAACTGAAACAAACCTCTTCCGCAGCTCCCGGGTCCCAGAACATCTTACTCAGGCCCCTCTCAGGGCATTTAGTTTATCTGTTTTGTAATCTCTCTTGGCTCTTTGAACTAGATAGCAAACTCCTGGAAGGCAGATCTTTTTCACTAAGGGCTCTACGCAGAATAGGCACTTAGTGATGTTTGTAAAGTGCTACAGGAGCATTATCTACAAACTGTTCATCTCAGGGATGCAGGTGTTTATTTTTTTTTAAAGATTTTATTTATCTATTCGACAGAGAGAGTGAGAGAGTACAAGCAGGGAGGAGTAGTAGAGGGAGAGAGAGAAGCAGGCTTCCCGCTGAGTAGGGAGCCTGACGCGGGGCTCGATCCCAAGACCCTGAGATCATGACCTGAGCCGAAGGCAGACGCTTAACCATCTGAGCCACCCAGGCGCCCCTGCAGGTGTTTATTTTAACAGTGGCTGGACTTCATGGTTTACCATTAAGCACTTTTTGAGCATAATCTCATTTAATCCTCATAGCAATCCTATTGTTTTCATTTCACAGATGAGACAGTTCAAGAGAACTAGCCTTGGTTGAAGTTGATATTGCACCCTGCTCTTCCACAGAACAATAACCAGGATCACATAGATGAAAATGTTTAAGCAGTAGTTCGCAATCTCTACAATTCCTCTTTGCAAATCTCTTATAAAAGTCTTAGGTCCTTCCCTTTTAAAATGTACACACATGATTTACATTTTAATATCCTTCACACTGTCAAAGTATTCAGAATGACATTTTGAAAATCATCCATACATCCTCTGAGTAAGATGCTATAGAGGAACCATAGCTTTGAGAGGAGGTGGGGGCAGGAGAAGGGTCTCAGAGGAAAGGGGAGGGTCTAAATCAGCCATCTTCAGATATCTGATATCAAAGGACTGGTATGGAAAAATCATGTATGTAATATGGTTTGTGTGATTCTAAAGGAATGAACTAAGATCAAGCCTCTGGCCCGAATTATTCCTTGGCTTCCCATTGCTCTTAGAATACATTTTTAAAAAAAGATTCACTTATTTATTAGAGATAGAACACACACGGAGGAGGGGCAGAGGCAGTGAGAATCTTAAGCAGACTCCCTGCTAAGCACAGAGTCCCAGCAGTGCTCCACAAATCACGACCTCAGCCAAGAGTCGCCTGCTGGCTGCTTAACCGATGACCCACCCAGGCGCCCCCTCTTAGAATACTTTTCAAAAACTTCTTACCAAGACCCACAAAGTCTGTATCTGGCTCCTGTTTACATTCTCAACCTTTTCTTTCCATTCTCAACCTTGGTTCACCACATTCCAGTCACACTGGCCTTCTCTCTATTCCTAGGAAACGCCATCCTTTCCTGCCTCAGGAGCTTTGGTATTCCCTCAGCTTGCTATAACTCACTCTGCTCCCAACTATTCACTTGGCTGGTTAGAAACGTCATCACCTCCAAGGGATCTCTGATCACCCTAAGTTTTTCCCACCTATATGTTTCTACCATAAACCTTGCTTATTTCCTTGCTAGCATCAAGGCCACTAGAATGTATTCCAAGAGACCCACCTCTCTACTTCATCATTGAATCCCCAGGACCGACAGTATTTGGTACACAGGTGCTCAATAAATATTTTTGAAGGAATTAAAGTTGGAGGAAACTTCAGGGAAGGCTATCTAATCACGGGTGTCCCAGGAAACGGACGATCTTCAGGGGTGTGCAAATAAAAACCGTACATCCGTTCACTTGGGATATCGGGATTAATAGGTTGGATTTGACGACCTCCGAGGACCCCTACAGCTTGGCAGTCTCTGACTGCAGAGGTAAGCAGGCCCTGGAAACATGGATTACAGCCTGGCATGGGCTTGCTTAGCGGCCAGGGCAGGTTTTCACTAGTTATAGACGTTTTGGCCGCAGACCGAGAGCAAGCAGCTGGAGGAAAATTGCAATCGAGAGGCTCGACGCTTCTCAGCTGAGAGACCTAAGGGGCGTGGTTCTGGGCTAGGCGTAGCTAAGGTCACGGAGCAATCGAGCCCCTCAGCACCGTTTGCTTGCATCTCTTGGCACAAATCAAAACACCTATGGGCGTGCAGCGGTGTAAAACAACTGTGGCGGACTCAGAAACGCATTAGTGGAGACTTGTAAAACTCCCTGGGGCCCTCAGCGTAAACGGCCGACAGTTGCCCGCGGCAGCGCAGGCGCAGAGGGTCTCTTCGCGCCCCTCCTCAGCCCTAATGAGCCTTGAGCCAGAGCGGACGTGACGCACGGGGGCGCGTCCAGACCAATTAGCTGAGGCCCGAGTAGGACGCGTCCAGGAGGGCTAGCCGAGTTCCGAGAGTGTAGCGACGGAACCCGGGCAGCGGGGAAGGGGGCGGGGAGGGCGGTTGGTCCAGCGGCGCGCCTCCTGCAGGTGGCAGTGCTCTTTTCCCTGCGTCGCCTCTGGACGCAGGCACAGGAAGGTTCCCTGCGTGTCTGTGGCTACAATTATTTTACCGAAGCAAATTTCAGGTCTAGTTACTCCCTGTTCAAGAGCCTTCGCTGCCATCCCAGGATAAAGTCCAAAGTCCTTAGCTCGGTATCCATGACCTTGCACAATCAGGCTATTACTTACCTTTCCAGCTCTATCTCACTTAAAGTGAACTACTGTTGCCTCCCGTTAACGCATCATTTTCTTTTTCCTGCCTATGCTGTTCCGTCTGCCTGGTATGCCCATAACCCTTTTTCTTTTCAATCGCATCTGCCACAGCTTCACCCCATCTCCCATCTACGCACTCACCAAGGAACTCTTCCACGCTCTTGCGCCCACATCAGATGCCACCTTCCCTCTGAAGTCTTTCTCAGCCCCCATTGAGGATTCTTCCCCCCTAAACAGTAGGCATAAGAGGCATAAGAAACAGCAGTTTCAGCCACCAGCAGAGTCAAACTCCTCTCTTCCAGCGGCATATCCTCCCTTCATGTACCTCCTCACCCTTTCTTCCCAACCCCTACTTTCAGTTCCACTTCTTCAAATAGTATGTCCCTAGAAACTACAACAGAGAAAATGGTGACTGATAAAACCACTGGATACCCACCCTTTATCACCTTTAGTTGCAACTTTGATTTCCTCCACGTTTCTCTCTTTCTCTCTGTCAAAGATGGTGGGGAGCAAGGTAGGTACACTTAGAAGAAATGATCAAAAGCTCTCCAAGATATGTGGGACTATTCCTGGCACTTGTTTTTTAAGATCCCCATGGAGTCCAGGTTTTTGTAGAAGTCTCTTTCCAGTTGATTCAAGTTGTAATGGCACCTCAAACTGATTGCCTCCCAATCCCATGCAACTTTAATCAAATTCCCAACAGTTTGTCATAAAACGTGATTAACTGTTTCTAAAATGTATATGGAATAGCAAAAACAAAACAAAACAAACAAAAAACTCTGTTCTTCTATAAAAGAACAAGTTAGGAAAACTTACCAGATATGAAGACTTATTACATAGCCAGAGTAACTAAAACCATATGGTATTAGCACAGGAACAAGCAACCAATGGATCAATAAAGGGCCAAATATATAGAAACTTGATTTATGACACAGCAGGCATTGCAGTTGATTGGGGAAGGGATATACTGCTTAATAGATGAAATATGGGCAATTGATAAATACATACAGAAAAAAAAAATTCTCTCCACAACTGACGCCTTGCACAAAACAATCCCACCTGGATGAAAGACTGGAATGTAAAAAACAAAATTATGAAATTATGAGAAGAAAATATGGAATATTTTTATGAGCTCAAAGTAGGAAAAAATTTTTTTAATAAGTGGGTTTTTCCTAAGATTGATTGATTTGCCAGAGAAAGCACAAGCAGGGGGAGCAGCAGTGTCCCTATTGAGCAAGGAGACCAATGCAGGACTGGATCCCAGGACCTTGGGATCATGACCTGAGCTGGAGGCAGACACTTAACCAACTGAGCCACCGAGGCCTCCCAGGAGGAAAAAATTTCTTAAATAAGACACAAAAAACACAAACCATAAATTTAAAGTTTGATAAATTTGACTTCATTAAAATTAAAAATTTCTGTAAATCAAAACATACCATTAAAAAGTGAAAGGACAAGGGGTGCCTGGCTGGTTCAGTCGGTGGAGCATGGGACTCTTGATCTCCTGGTTGGGTCATGAGTTAGAGACCCACATCAGGTGTAGAGTTTACTTAAAAAAGAAAAGTGAAAGGACAAGCCATTAAGTAGGAGAAAGCAGTTGCAACTCAGATAACCAAAAAAGAATTCTTACTCAGAACATGTAGTTTACTTTAGAGGAAATAACAATGGCTACATGTTTACCTCATTACTAATCAGGGAAATGCAAGTCAAAACCACAGTGAAATACTATGGTCATGCCCATTGAATTGGCAAAAATTTAGAAGCTGAAGAATACTAAGCTTTGGCAAGGATGTAAAGCAATTGAAATTCTTATCCACAGCTATGTCAAAATAAATGAGTACACAGTTTTAGATAACTATTTCTTAAAAGATGAACTTGGGCATGTCTGTATAAACTAGCATAGATATATTCCCATAGCATATATATTCCAGAGAAAGTTCCTCGCTGAGTTGTTTGTAATAGCATAAACAGTCAAATGGGTAAATAAATTGTGGAATACTAGACATCAGCAAAAATGAATGAACTACAGTCATACACATTCCTATATAGACTGAATAGTTTATGTTCCCTTCAAAATTCATATGTTGAATCTTAATCTCCATTGTGATGGCATTTGGAGTTTGGATTTTTGGGAAGTGATTAGATCCCAAGCATTTATGGGATAAAGGCTCTCATAAAGAGCCTTTATGAATAGGATTCGTGCTAAAATAAAAGAGATCCCAAAAAGATCCCTCACCCTTTCTACCATGTGAGAACAAGAGAGAAGACAGTTATCTATGAACCAGGAAGCAGGCTCTCACCTGCTGGCACCTTGATCTCTGACTTCCCAGCCTCCAGAACTGTGAGAAATACATTTCTGTTGTTTGAAAGCCACCCAATATGGTATTTCATTATAATAGTCCAAATGAACTTAGGCACACATCAACATAGATGAATCTTTAAAAAATAACCCTGATAATATAGAAATGTGCCTTGTGAATCTCCAAAAGGGGAAAAAAACACTGAGAAAGACACAGAAAACTACCCACTGTGTGATTCATTATATAAAATAATAAAAAAAAAAAAGCCAAGAAGAACTGAGTTGCATGTTATTTATTGTGATACCCAACCTGCAACATGGCCCAATGAGCCTTACCTCCTGCTATTCCTGTTCTGGAGTAGACACCACTCCCACATTGAATAGACCATCCTATTCAATAGTCAATCTACAAAATAGGACTTTGAAGAAATTATATATGTGGCTTCTGAGACTAAATCTTAAAAAACATTGTGACTTTAGTGTATCTCTCTCTCTCTCTCTCTCTCTCTCTTGAATTTCTCATTCTGGAAGGAGCCACTGCCATTTTATGAAAGCATTCAAGCCACCCTATGGAGAATCCCACACTGAGAGGAACTGCGGCCTCCCGCCACCAGCATGTGAATGAACCATCTTGGAAATAGATCCTTGACCCACAGTCAGGCCTTCAGATAACTGCAATCTGTTTAATATTTTGACTGCAACTTTTCAGAGATTCTGAGCCAGAACCACTCAGAGAATCCATTTCTAAATCCTTGATTCTCAAAAATTGTGAGATAATAAATGTGTGTTAAGCCACTGAATTTTGGGGTAATGTGTTAAGCAACATTAGAAAGCTAATATTTTTATGGATGCATACACAAGTGACAAAATCAACGAAGTATTAAATTAATACCAAATTCATAAAGGTGGTTATGAAGGATGTAAAGTGTGAAGAGATCTTTAAGATACATTGTCGGGCACCTGGGGGCTCAGTTGGTTAAGCGACTGCCTTCGGCTCAGGTCATGATCCTGGAGTCCCGGGATCGAGTCCCACATCGGGCTCCCTGCTCAGCGGGGGGTCTGCTTCTCCCTCTGACCCTCTTCCCTCTCATGTTCTCTGTCTCTCATTCTCTCTCTCAAATAAATAAATAAAATCTTTAAAAAAAAAGATACGTTGTCAATTGTAGGAAAACAATAGTGTAGAAGAGTGTTTGTAATTGGGAAGTTTTTATATAAGGATCTATTGAAATACTGGTAATGTTCTATTTCTAACCTGAGCAGTATATACATAGCTATTTGTATTATTTTAAAATCTAAACACATACACTATTTTTTGTATGTATGTTACAAACACATGCTATACACAAACGAGGGGTGATGACTATAATGGGTAAATATAGAGAGAGCCAAGGGAATTCTTAGACAATTCTGAACAGGACTGTGACAGTCTCAGAAATGCGCTTAAGAAATAAAATCTACCTGCTCTTAACTGTAGATCAGAGCTGGAAGAGGCTAGAAGTAAGCACAAGTAGACAGCAATTTAAAGTCAAGCCATCTGTACTAGCTGCCAGTTTCCCTTTTCTGCTCTTCTCCCCGTCAACAAAAGGCTAACATTTTCAAAGCTTCTCAATCTCAGATACTGAAGGTTAGAGAGGCCACTGAATAGAGAATAAGAGCTACTCAGGTCAGCCAACTCAGTCCTTTATTGCTCTTTGTTGGCTAAGCAAATTACTTAAAACCTATTATAACAACTTGTATAATTTGTGTCCAGAGGAACCCCATCAGCCAAGCACCCACTACTATATAGGGAGTGCAACATCTGAACAGGATGAACCGTGATATATAATTGAGAGATACTCAAAGGTTAATTTTTAAAAAGATTTTATTTATTTATTTATTTATTTTAGAGAAAAAGAGCATTGGCCAGAGGTGGGGGGGCGGGAGAGGGCTGAATGCAGGGCTCTATCATAACCATGAGATCTTGACCTGAGCCTAAAACAAGAGTCCAACGCTCAACCAACTGAGCCACCCAGGCACCCCTCAAAGGTTAATTTTTAAAATCATTTGGCATTTTAAGTTTCAAATAAGTAATATATTCACATGATTCAAAAAGTGTCTTTTTAACCCTGTCCACTATCTATAGTGTTTCCACCAATTCCCTAACAGGTAACAATTTTTATCAGGGTCTTATTTATTCCTCCAGAGAGTCTCCATACAAAAACAAGCAAGCACAAGTACATTTTTTTTTTTTTACCAGAAAAGTTTCCAAGTAGTTTCAGAAACTTGCTTCTGAAGAAAAAGTTTTTTCAAAAACTTTTCACAGAAAAGTTTCAAAAACAGTGCAAGGATTCCCATATATCTTTCATGTAGATTCACCAATTTTTTAAGATATTGCCGTATTTGCTATATCAGTTACTGTTTCTGTCTTTGTCTCTGTCCTTGTCTCTCTATACATATAAACATACCTACATACACGTATGTGTGTATAATATTTCTTCATAATTACTTGAGTGCAGTTTGCATACAGCAACCCCTTTGCCCCAAACATTTCAGTGACTCAGTGTGCATTTCCTAAGAAGAAGGATTTTCATTTACATCATCAGAATAAAACTATTAAATTCAAAACTAACATTGATACAATATTACTCTCTAATCTCCAGACCTTTTTCAAATTTCAGTGACGGTCCCAACAATGTTCTCTATAGAGACTGCTTTTCCTGGTCAGGATCATCTACTGCATTCAAATTTCATGCCTCCTTAGTCTCCTTCTATCTGGAACAGTTCCTCAGTCTTTCTTTGTCTTTCCTGGTGTTGACATTTAAGAGGACAGGCCATTTAGTTTCATAATGTTCCTCAGTGTGAGTTTGTTTGAGGTTCTCCCATGATAAGATGTAGGTTTTGCCTTTTTGGCAGAACAGTACGTAAGTGTTGTGTCCTTCTGAGAGTGTCACATCAGGGGGCACACGATGACAGTTTCTTCCATCATTGGTGATGCTAACTTTGATCATTTGGTTAAGGTGGCGTCAGCCAAATTTCTCCAATGTAAAATTATTTTTAGCCTTTGTAATTAACTAGTAACTTGTACAAATACATGTTATTTTTTTTAAATAGCTTTATTGAAATGTAATTCACATCCTGTACAATTCACTCATTTAAAGTGTTCAAATCGGGGTGCTGGGTGGCCCAACTCTTGGTTTCAGCTCAGGTCATGATCTCAGGGTCATGAGATTGAGCCCCATGTTGGGCTCTGAGCTGAGCAGGGAGTCTGTTTGAGATTTTTTCTCTCCGTCTCCCTCTACCCCACCACACCCATGCGTGCTCTCTCGCTCTCTCTCAAATAAATAAGCCTTTAAAGTGTTCAAATCAATGGTTTTTAGTATATTCACAGAGTTGTGCAACCATCATCATAATCAGTTTTGGAATATTTCCAGCAACCCCCCCCCAAAAAAAACTTCATATCCATTAGAGTCATTCCTCATTTCTCCCCATGCTCCCCCAGCTTCAGGCAATTGCTAACCCACTTACAGCCTCCATAGATTTGCCTATTCCAGAGAGACAAATGGAAACATACAATATGTGGTCTTTGTGACTGGCTTCTTTTGCTTAATATAATGTCTTCGAGGTTCCTTCATGTTAAGACATGCATTTCATTAATTTTTATTGTCAAATAATATTCTGTTGTATGGATATACCACATTTTATTTATCCATTCATCAGCTGATGAAAATTTGGGTTATTTCCACTTTTTGGGTAGTGAATGCTGCTATGAACATTTATGTACAAGTTTTTATATAGACATACATTTTCATTTCTCCTGGGTATATAAGTAGGAGTGGAATTGCTGTGGCATATGGTAACTCTATGTTTAATCTTTTGAAGAACTGCCAGAACTTTCTCCAAAGTGGTTGCATCATTTTACATTTCAACCAGCAATGTATGAAGGTTATGATTTCTCCATATTCTTGCCAACACTTTTTATTGTCTCTTTTTTATTATAGCCATCCTAGGTATGTATGAAGGGGTATGGCATCGTGGTTTTGATTTTTGTTGCCCTGATGGCTAATGATGCCGAGTATCTTTTCATGTGCTTCATGGCCATATGTATACCTCTTCTAGAGAAATGTCTATTCAGATCATTTGCTCATTCTTTAATTGGGCTATTTATCTTTTTATTATTGAGTTGTAAGTATTCTCTCTACATTCTGGATACAAGTCCCTTACCAGATACATGGTTTGCAAATATTTTCTCTGATTCTTTGGGTTGTCTTTTTAGTTTGTTACTGGTCTTTGAAGAACAAAAGTTTTTCATTTAAGTCTAATTTATCTATTGTTGTCACTGTTTGTGTGTTTGGTGTCATTTCTGAAAAGGCTGTGCCTAACCCAGAGTCATGAAGAGTTATCTCTATATTTTCACCTAAAAGTTTTGTGACTTTAGCTTTTACATTTAGGTCTATGATCCATTTTGAGTTAATTTTTGTGTATGGCATGAAGAAGGGGTCCAATTTCATTCTTTTACGTATGAATATCCAGTTGCCCCAGCACCATTTATTGAAAAAACTATTCTTTTCTCATTGAATTGTCTTGAGATCATTATTGAAAATTAATTGACCATAAATGTCAGGGTTTGTTTACGGACTCTGAATTCTATTCCATTGATCCATATGTCTATCCTTATGCCAAAATACACTGTCTTGATTACTGTATTTTGTAGTAAATTTTGAAATAAGGAAGTGTGAGTCCTTTGTTATTCTTTCCCAAGATTGTTTCGGCTCTTCTTGGTCCCTTGCAATTCTATATGCATTTTATGATCAGCTTGCCAATTTCTACAAAAAAAGGAAGTTTGGATTTTGATAGGGATTGCACTGAGTCTGTAGATCAATTTGGTGAATGTTGCCATGTTAACAGTATTAACTTTTTTGATTCATGAACATGAGATATCTTTCCACTTATATAGACCTTCTTTAATTTCTTTCAATAATGCTTTGTAGTTTTCACAGTATAAGTTTTGCACTTCTTTTGTATTTCTAATTTCTATTTTATTCCTTTTGATCCTATTGTAAATAGTTGTTTTCTTAATATCATTATCAGGTTGTGTATTGGTAGTATATAGAAATACAATTAATTTTTTTTTTAAGATTTTATTTATTTACTTGACAGAGAAAGACACAGCTAGAGACGGAACACAAGCTGGGGGAGTGGGAGAGGGAGAAACAGGTTTCCCGCCAAGCAGGGAGCCCGATGTGGGGCTCGATCCCAGGACCCTGGGATCATGACCTGAGCCGAACGCAGAGGCTTAACGACTGAGCCACCCAGGCGCCCCGAAATACAATTAATTTTTATGTATTTATATTTTATCTTGCAACATTCTAAACTCATTTATTAGGTCTAAAAATATGTATTCTTACATTCCTGTTTTATTAACAAATTGTAACAAACACTGTTTTAAATCTTTTTTCTACCCTTAATTGTTTATCTTAAAAATATCTCCAAATCCACAAAGAGAATTCTCACATTTTTATAGTTACATAGAATTCTGTTACATAAATATACAATAATTTATTTTATCAGTCCCCTTTTGAAGGACATTTGGTTTTTCCTCATCTTTGATTACAAACAGCACTGCAACAAGTAAAATTATTTTGCTTGTATTCAAGTATATCTGAGGATAAAGTTCCTGAAGAGGGATTGCCATATCAATGAAAAGTACATTTGCAATTCTGATAAATATTGACAACCCAGAGGGCTAATTATTTAATGTTCATAATGTATTTTAGGTTGCTCATTAAGAGTTGTGTAGTAATAATAAGCCAAGAGAGAACATTTTAGTTACCTAGTAGTGGCTATTCCAATTATATTAGCATCTATAAGGACTTTGAAACAGTATTTTGAGTTTCTTTGAAGTCATACCTCATGCCTTGAAGTGGTAATACCTCCTGAACTATACAGAACAAATGATCTTTTTTTTATACTACTGTCTTATTCTGTGTTCATCCTATAAAGCATGTAGCTTAATTATAGCAGATAAATTTATTCCACAATAAATTTGCCGTCATTTCTTTCTTTTTTTTTTTTTAAGTAAACTCTACCCCCAGGTGGGGTGGGGACTCACAGTCCTGAGATCAAGAGTTGCATGCCCTACTGGCTGAGCCAGCCCGGCACCCTGCTGTCAATTCTTTGGATATGAGGGCTGTTATCCCATTGAACGCCAAGGTGCTCTGCCAGACTAGTGGAGTTACCCTAGACTGTATTAGCTAAATACACATGACCTACAAAATGGCTATTTTTTCCAAGTATATAAACAAGTGATAGAACCAGTCAGGCTAATTGGTCAGTTGTCATTTCTTTCAAAAACTGATGTTGTTTATAGGTTTTACATCCTCATTATTTTTTTAAAAAAATAAGAAATTATAAAGAAGCAGCACATAATTTGTTCTGTATGTAATGCTGATGCTAACTCGTGGCCGACATGGGATGCTGTGTAGCCTGGATGTCCCTCTAAGAAAAGACTCATTGCCCAACTGCCAGGATTGTGCAGTGAGCTGAGAGCCACCAGCAGGTTTTTCTTTCTTTCTTTCTTTCTTTTTTTTTTTTTTTTTTTGGTTTTATTTATTTATTTGACAAAGAGAGAGAGCACAAGTAGGCAGAGCGGCAGGCAGCGGGAGAGGGAGAAGCAGACTCCCCGCCCAGCAGGGAGCCCGACATGGGGCTTCATCCCAGGATCCCTGGGAACATGACCTGAGCCAAAGGCAGAAGCTTAACCAAGCTACCCAGGCGCCCCTCAGCCACCAGCTGTTAACCCCTTCAAGTCTCCTTCAGGTTTTGCACCAAAGTCATACTCTTCTAAAGGTGGCCTCATGGATGGCTCAGCAAGAGGGTAGGACAAAAGGCTGGCCATTTCCACTCAATGCAAGACTCCTCTACGGGGAAATCTTTGCTCTGGAAGTTCCCACTGGGATGGCAGAGTCATTGGCAGATTTGCATTGTGGTCGGCTGGCTCTTCTGCTCACTGTTGCTTCCTCCTCTGTCCCCTCATGGAGGTTAGTTCCCAGGGAGCCTTTGGCACTCTTAGCTTCATCTCAGTTAGGTCTTCCCAGCAGACCCAACTAATACGTTTGTGTATAAATATTGTTTTACAGGGTATCAACTGATATTTTTAATTATGATGCATCCATATAAACACCTCAAGTTCATTGACTATAGAAATACATCTGCAATTTTCTAAACTGATTCCTTTCTCATGATCTGCACAGAAATTGGTATAGCTCTAAGTTTCTCAGTAAAGAGATTGCAGTTTACCCTAATTTGGGTTATGTTCCTTAAACAGAGTTTAGTTATGATAAATGCAGCTAACGCATTCAAACTTCATCAGATCTATTCTTCTTTAACTGCTTCTGATAGAGACAATCTCTTCTTCTTCTTCTTCTTCTTCTTTTTTTTTTTGCCAATAAACTACCAGCAATTCTAAAAAGAGACAGAGAAAGAAAACAAATACAAGAACAAAATAGCACATCCCATCAACCCTTGTGCAACAGCTCATTTCCCCAAATCTTTGAAAATTACTTATACATGCGTGGTTTATGAAGAGAATGCCAGAAACATAGTTTCATAAGGATTATATTAAAAGTTTCTGTCCCTGAGGCAGAAGCATTGCTCCTTCAGAACTGATTTCCTCTTAATCTCCTCTGCCTAAAAATGAAAAAGTTTGCCTTGATTTATGAGGTGTATAGTTTTTGTTTTCTTAACTCCAACATGGAAGTTAAAACAAAAACAATAAAACCTTAGGATGGAAAACAACACCAACAGCTAAAGAAGAATTGAATTTTTTAGAAGATTTCATTTATTTATTTATTTTTAAGATTTTATTTATTTATTTGACAGAGAGAGAGAGAGAGAGCACCAGTTGGGGGAGTGACAGGCAGAGGGAGAGGGAGAAGCAGGCTTCCCCCTGAGCAGGGAGCCCGATGCAGGGCTCAATCCCAGGACCCCAAGATCATGACTGAAGCCGAAGACAGATACCTAACCGAGCCACCCAGGCACCCCAGATTTTATTTATTTTAGAGAGAGATGGAGAGAGAAAGAGAAAGTGCATGAGGGGAAAGGAACAGACAGAGAGGGAGAGGGATAAGCAGACTTCGTGCTGAGCGCAGAGCCCCATGCAGGTCCTGATGCTCACGACCCTGAGATCATAATCAAGAGTTGGTCACCCAACCAACTGAGCCACCCAGGTGCCTCAAGAATTGAATTTTAATTTGCTCAGTTGATCAGGCAAGAATAGGTTATCTTATTACTGAGACCAGTGGGACCAGTTCTCACAAAATATTTTGTTACAATATTCCTTTTGGTTGTTTATTGATTTTAGATAGGAAATTATGGAACACATACTGAAGGTGAAACAGAGGGAGAAAGACTTGAGATGGAGTCTGTGTGCCTATTAAGTCTAGCACATCTCTTGTAAGTTTAATCCTGGTTCTTGTTAACTTTTGTTGTCATTCGGAATAGAATTTTAAAATTACATTTCTACCTGATCATTGTTAGGTAAAAGAAAACGCACCGTTGTTTTCATATAATTATCTTAAATCTGGCCACCTTATGAAGTTTTTCATTCATTCCAATGGTTTTCTTTTTAAAACATGGTATCTTTGATTTTCTGTTTATGATCATTTTCTGTGTAAACCTTGACAATTTTGCCTTCAGCCTTTTCACGAATGTGGTAGGAGCAAGACCTGGATCCCATAACCACTCTCCACTCTGCCTTACCAAAATTGGGAATGCTGCCACTACTGATGTTGAAAGCTGCTTAATCAAGAAGTCACCTGCCAAATTAATAAGCTGCTGCCGTGGCTGGCTCCGGAACCATGCCACCTCTGCCACAGTCTACACCAAAAACACAGATGCTCTGCACCCTGCCTCTCCACAGATGACTCAGCTCCAGATCAAAATCTCACATGCGTGCTTCTGTTTGGTGGGACCCAAAGCACATCTTGAGCCCTAGCCACAAAGAGAGGCTGGGATATGGAGTTTTTTAGCTTCCATCTGTGCATTCATTCTAGAGCATGCCAATTTGCAGTATTGGCCACAGCGTTCCTTAACATGTTTCCTTATATTTCTTATTTTTATTGTGATTAAATACACATAACATAAAACTTACCATTTACCATTTTTAAGGGTACAGTTCAGTAGTGTTAAGTATACTCACATTAATGTGCAACCAATCGCTAAAACCTTTTCCTCTTGCAAAACTGAAACTCTGTACCCATTTAACAACAACGCCCCATTTGCCCCTTCCCCCAGCCCCTAGCAACCACCATTTCACTTTCTGTTTCTATGAATCCGGCTTCTCTAGATACCTCGTATAAGTGGGATCATGTTAGTCTCTTTGTGACTGTCTTGTATCACTTGGCGGAATGTCTTCACGTTGCATCCATGGTGTAGCATGTGTCAGAATTTCCTTCCTTTTTAAGGTTGAATAATCTTCCATTGTAGGGATATACCGCATTTTGTTTATTCACTCATCTGTCAGTGGACACTTGGGTTCCTTCCATCTCTTGGCTGTTGTGAATAATGCCACTAAGAACATGGTTGTACAAATATCTTTTTGATGTCCTGCTTTTACTGCATACCTATTTCTTTCTTCTTAGGGCTTTAAAAAGGCAAGGGCTGGTGAATTTTATCAAATGATTTTTTAGTATCTGTAGCAGATGATACTTTTTTAAAAAAGATTTTATTTATTTGAGAGAGAGAGAAAAAGAGCATGAACAGGGGGAAGGAGGCAGAGGGAGGGAGAAGCAGACTCCCTGCTGAGCAGGGAGTTGAACGTGGGGGTCAATACCAGGACCCTGAGTTCATAACCTGAGCTGAAGACAGACACTTAACCAACTGAGCCACCCAGGCGCCCCACAGATGATACTTTTCAAGATGCTGAAACATCATCACCCATCCCACATGCTTGACATGCTTTTCATTGAGTTGTAGGATTTATATCTTCTCTCCTTGAGCCTGGGAATACCTCTGTGACTGCTCAGACAGAGTATGGCAGAAGTGATAGTATGTTACTTCCAAGGCTGGATCATAAAAATGCCATGCATTTCTACCTTCTGCTCTTGGGATGCTCACTTTTGGACCCCATCAGCCATGCTATGAGAGAGCTCAGATTAACCCTTGGAGAAAGCACCTGGAGAGGCCATGTATGAATTTTCCACCTGACAGCCCAGCATCAAGTATAAAACAAGAAGTGATGATACCTCCGATGATTTTGTCCCTCGGTCATCAAGACACCCCAGGCTTTGAGTCTCCCCAGTGGGGCTCTGGACATTGTGGAACAGAGATAAATGCTCCCTGCTGTGCTCTATTTGATTACTGAGCCTCGGAATTTATGAGTGTAAGAAAATGGTTGTTTTATGCCCCAAAGCTTTGGGAGTGGTTTGTTACATAGTAATAGATAACCGATATCATATCTAATGATACGACCATTTGGTTATTCTTCATTCCTCTTTTGATGTAATAATTAAGTACTCATGTGTTCCTAGAAGAAACTGTCCTTGCCCTTATTAATAACCTTCCGGATTTAGTGTGCTGGTGTGATAGAGATAAATAACTATTATTCTAAAACAAAATCAGACTTAACAGCTTCTGCCTTCTAAGGGGGAAGGTAATACAATTTACACTGGGGGTAGAATAAACATCCACACTACTCTCTTCCACTTTGAGGGCACTCGCCTACTGTCCTTTCTTCCCTCCTTATTTAGCTCAAATTCCGTGTTTACCATGACGATCAATCCCTTGAAAATATCTTCCATTTCCCTGCCTCTCTCCCTTTACCACACTTGCCTTGTGAAAAGCCCAGCTTCAGAGAACTCTATCCACCCACTAGTTCTGCGCCTGCACATGTGATGTAGGCTGTGCTGGAGAATCCTACAATTGCTCAGCTGGTGTCACCATATTTCGCGAGCACAAATCTCAAAAGGACACTCGTAAACTCAACCAATCTTCAGGACACCTAATTTACACCTGTGCCTCTTTTCTTAACTTATTTCTCCCACCCATTTCCACCTTCTTTTTGCTCCTGATCTCGACTTTTACTTCATTAATAAAACGATAACCATCCACCTGGAGCTCTTTCATCCTGCCGTATCCTTCTCTTACATCTTAATGCAAGGACCACGGGTATCACTCCATGGTGACGTTCTCAAAGAGCTGGTTTGGCTATGGGCAAAGGAAACGAACATTTCTGAGCCTTTCTAATATCCCAGGTACCTTACTCACATATTAGTTTATGACACAGGGGTTAGCATCCCCACTTTTCTGAGGAGAAAACTGAGGCTCGGCTAGTTTAAGCACTTTGCCCTACCTCACCCAGTGCAATGCCGTCGGCTGACTCCAAAGTCCGTGCTTACTGACTGCACTTCATCTCCATGGTTCCCCAGGCCAAGGACTCTATGTACATTGCTGTTTTAAATTTATCTTTTTGAAAAATGAGACTGTTCAAGAGAGGGAAGTTCCAACAGCTTCGTTCTTTGATCTTGCGAAGGACACCAGTGTGTGAGAAGATTTCAGGTCCAGCCGGGGCGGACAGCAGGCTGTGATTTGACAGGTCATCCTGCTCAATCCTATTCTTGTCCTTTGGTGTTTTGTTTTTAGGAGGTGAATATGAGCCAGAGTCACTGTGCAACTCCTTACCTTTAAAACTTAGTCCTAGAAAAATGGATCTTTATCCTAAGTGAAACCAAAACACATTTTTATGTGTGCGATCTGTACACGTCCTATATGCTCTTTATAAAATGAGACCAGCACTGAGTGTCCCTCAAATGAGACCCATTGCTAAATTAATTTAGCATGATATAACACCATCAGAAGGGGGGGCTGTTTTCTACCATTTACAAATCTTTTAAATTTTGAAGTATTAGGACATTTTCTTAAAGCCAAATAAATGTGTATGCTTAAGTGCATGTTGGAATGTCTCTAATTATGTGTTCCTGTTGTATATAATTATCATAGAATGCAGGCGAGCTAAAGACGGGACACGATTTTCCCCCTGGGTTCTCAGTCTGGCACATCTGACTTTGGCTTCAACTCCAGGGCACTTGGAGATTAGAGCTAAAGAGCCCAAGAGAGCTCTTGCTTTGCCCTTCTCTCTAAGCTCCACAGCCCATCGCTAGGACGGACAGTGACCCAAGGGCATCTGGCTGGGCTATGAGAGTATGGAGTGGGGGTCAGGGCGGGGGGGCGGGGAGAAGGCTGTGCTGATGGAGGCATGGGATAAAAATATATGAAAATGTTGAGCCCAGAACTCTATGCTCCATCTCCCCATTCCTTACCCAAGCCTCCCTTCCAAGCCCCTCACCTGCCCAGCTCCAAACTCCCATTTCCTCAGAGATTCTGAATTCACTGAACCCAACCCTGACCTCCCCCTTCTTCCAGTGACAACTTTCCTTAGGAAAACCACCGCCAATCATTTTGACCTGCCCTTTCCCAGCCAAGAGGATCTTTATTGATGAAATTCATGTAAAAAGGCAGGAACAAGTGAAATGGTCTTGGAGGTACCCTTTCAATGATGCCCACTGTAGATCCAATTCCATTCATTCCTCAGTACGGCTTCAAGACTGGAATGGAGACTCTGTAAAGAAGATACAGCCAGGGCCTAACTCATGCCAAGTGTTAAACTAGCTATCTTTTAGATTGTCAGGAGCAAAGAAAACATATATTCTCTGATAGGGTCTTCCTTAATCTACCTCATTATTACACAAAATTTCACAAGAGTGGTTTATGGTTTTATATCTACCAAGAAGATAGTACTGGTTCCAAAGAACAGAGCTCATTTATTTCTGCCAGGTAAAGTGATTCCCAGCCACCCCTCCTCTACCCCTCCCCCCCCCCCCCCAGAAAGCAGAGAGGCTGCAGCAGCATTGATTTTTTTTAACTTGTCTTACAACATTTCTCTTTCATGTTCTTTTAAAATCTATATTGCTAAGATGCTAAGACAAGCAACTTTCTTAGAAAAAGAAATCCCTGATGCAATGTTATAAAAATAATTTTCACTAGAGATGGGCATCTCTGTATTGCTCTTTCCTGACTTCAAAGCCACAAAATGCAGTCATTTCTTTGAGCCTAATTTCTTCAGGCATCGTGACCCTCTGCCATTAGGCTCATGGGAAACATTTCGTTCGAGATCCTAATTTTGTAAGTAAAGGGATAGAGCCTAAAGAAAAAATCAAGTACTTGCTTGAGGTCAAACAAGTCTGTTAATAGCAAAAGCAAAATTAGATCCCTTGGTCCTAAAGCACTTTTAACATTTCAGTGTGATCTTGCCTGGTATTTCAGGGAAGGTCTGCCCTCTTCAGATCCTGTGATTCCAGGACCAGATAACAACATGAGCAGTATCTGAACTTAGCCAGAAAAGGGTGTTGGTTCACTCTGATTCTTTTTTTTTTTCCCTTTCAAACGTTTATTTTAAATAATCCTTGCTCGTGTGAATACCCTGCTCCTCAACAATCCATCACCCAACGGATTCTCAAACCAGTGGTTCTCAAAGTGTGATCCTGAAGCCAGCATCATATGGGACTTGGATAGGAAAACAAATTCTTAGGACCCCCCAACCCCCAGACCTGCTAAACTCTGAGGGTGGCATCCAGTAATTAGTATTTTAACAAGCCTCTAATTGATTCTAATGCACACTGACATTTGAGAACCACTGATTTAGATACTTCTTGCCGGCATTAATTATAACACTGAAGTTGCAATGTGGTAAATTTCCATCATCCATTGAACACTTATTAGCTGGCATTCTTCCTCTTTCTTTCTTTCTTTTTTTTTTAAAGATTTTATTTATTTGACAGAGAGAGCACAAGCAGAGGGAGAGAGAGGGAGAAGCAGTTTCCCTGCTGAGCAAGGAATCCAATGTGGGACTCAATCCCAGGACCCTGGGATCATGACCTGGGCCGAAGGCAGCTGCTTAACCGACTGAGCCACCCAGGCGTCCTGGCATTCTTCCTCTTTTTTTTTTTTTACTGACATATTATTGACATATAACATTGTATAAGTACAAGGTGTACAATGTTTTGATTTGGTACATTTCTATATTGTAATATGATTACCATCGTAGTGTTAGTTAACATCTCTTTCAGGTAACATAATTATCATTTCTTTTTGTGTGGTGAGAACATTTATGATTGTCTTAGCAACTTTGAAGTATCTAATACAGTATTGTTAATCACAAGGCTTTGCATCAGATCCCCAGAACTTATTCATCTTTTAACTGCTGGTTTGTAACTTTTGACCAACATTTTCCCATTTCCTCCAGCCCCTAGCCCCTGATAACTACCATTCTACTCTTTCTAGGAGTTCAGCTTTTTTAGATTCCACATCAAAATAGGATCATAGGGTATTTGTCTTTCTCTGTCTGATATGTCTTCCTTAGCATAATGCTCTCAAGGTCCATCCACATCGTCACAAATGGCAAGATTTCCTTCTTTTTCAAGGTTGAATAATATTTCATCATATATATATATTCCATCACATATATATCACATCTTCTTTATTCATTCATCCATTGATGGACATGTCTATATCTTGGCTATTGTGAATAAAGCTGCAATAAACATGGGAGTGCAGGCATCTTTTCTTTTCTTTTTTTTTAAAGATTTTATTTATTTAACACGGTGGGGGGCAGGAACACAAGCGGGGGCAGTGGGAGAGGGAAAGGCAGGCTTCCCGCGGAGCAGGGAGCCCGATGCGGAACTCGATCCCAGGACCCCGGGATCATGACCTGGGTCAAAGGCAGACGCTTAACTACTGAGCCACCCAGGCACCCCAGGCATCTTTTCAATATCCTATTTTTATTTCTTTTGAATATACATCCAGAAGTGGTATTGCTGAATCAGCAATTTGGTAGTTGTATTTTTAATTTCTTGAGGAAGTTTCATACTATCTTCTGTAGTAGCTAAACCAATTTACGTTCCGACCAACAGTGTGCAAATGTTCCCTTTGCTCCACATCCTCACCAACACTTGTTGTTTCTTAACTTTTTGACAAAAGCCATTCTAACAGGTTTATGGTGAGATCTCACTGTAGTTTTGACTTGCATTTCCCTGATGATGAGTGATAGTGAGCATCTTTTCATGTACCTGTTGGCCATTTGTATGTCTTCTTTGGAAAACTGTCTAGTCAGTTCCTCTACCCATTTTGATGGGATGGTTTGGGTCATTTTTTTGCTATTGAGTTTAGGGATTCTTAATATATTTTGGACATTGAACCTTTACCTGGTACATGGCTTGCAAATATTTTCTTCCATTCTATAGGTTGCTTTTTCATTTTGTTGATTGATTAATTGGAATCTTTTTTTTAAGATTTATTTATTTTAGAGAGAGAGCGAGTGTGGGGGGGGGGCGGGTGGGCAGAGGGAGAAGGAGAGAGAGTCTTAAGCAGACTACCCACTGAGCACAGAGCCCCATGTGGGGCTCCAACTTGCAACCCTGATATCACAACCTGATTGAGCTGAAACCAAGAGTCAGTCACTTAGCCGACTGTGTCACCCAGGCACCCCTACCTGGAATCCTTCTATTCAGAAAAACTTTCCTTTGCTTTGCCCTACTTTCCTCTCTATTGTCTTCTCGTCCCCCATCACCGTGGATTCATAGACTTTGGAAATTCTGTGTGCTAAAATCTGTTACAGTCACCATTCTTTTGAATATCCAAATAGTCCCACATTTACCTGATGGAATCTCCTTCACGCTGTTGCTGTGTTCTTTCCACCAGGCTCCAGGAGATGTTGAGAGCTCAAGACAAGCAGACTCAGTGATTCTTGACTGTGTGTTTGCCTGTTTTTATATGAATCTTGAGGGCAGGAACAAAGTCTGCTAGTTAACATTAGCCAGAAGGGACCTGATATCTCAATAATGTTCTCCACAGTGAATGTATTCAAGCAAGGTGAGTTTGACCATTACTTTGGGAAGGGCAAAGCCTGTTCAGAGTTATATTGAAGTCTCCATGATTCCTAGACTAGGGTGATTCAGAAGAGGTGTAAATTGCGGTGTTTTGTTATGACTTTAGGTTAATTGACTCTGAGGTCTGATCCTTTTTTTTTTTAAAGATTTTATTTATTTATTTATTTATTTGAGAGAGAGAGAATGAGATAGAGAGAGAGCATGAGAGGGGAGAGGGTCAGAGGGAGAAGCAGACTCCCCGCTGCGCAGGGAGCCCGATGCGGGACTCGATCCCGGGACTCCAGGATCATGACCTGAGCCGAAGGCAGTCGCTTAACCAACTGAGCCACCCAGGCGCCCTCTGAGGTCTGATCCTTAATCCGATAAAAGAGACACTCGCTCATAATTGGCCAGAGCATGCTGGAGATAGTAAAAGAGGTATTTGGTTTCAGTCTTTAATTTGTATAGTTTTTAGGATCTGTGTAATACAGCACACACACAGCTACTTAAAATATTTCAATGCTTATCAGAGTAACCTAAACATAAAATTAATCTGCAAATTTAATACAGCTATTTAAAATAATTAATATTTCAATGCATACCAGAGTAACCTAAACAGAAATTAATTTGCAAAGAGAATAATACCTTACACTTATGAAATGATTACTGTGAGTCAGGCATTGCACCAGGTGCTTAACATATATCAACTCAAGTGTTGCTTTCAAAACCTCTCCGAGGTAGGTGCTCTTATTATTCCTGTTCTATGGATAAGTACATTGAGGCAGAGACAGTTTCAGTATCTTACTCTGGGCAGCACAGCTAAGCAGTGGGAAGCAGTCCATGTTCTTAACTGCCACACTATAATGCCTTTCTAAATTTGTACTGGTAAATATAATTAATTAAAGAGTTTGCTCTATGATTAGCTTATTATTTAGTTTCATAATATTTTCAGGAAGAGAACAGAAGCAGTGGAGTATTGTGGCAACAGCCCAGGCATTTTGAATGTCAAAACCTGCTTGTGGGTTTCAACTAAAGCTCATATATGAACTTAGGCAAACCTGTTCGAGGCTTCAGTGTTTTCATTTGTAAAATAAATCTAATAATACGTTCTCTCCCTACCTTGTGGTCATAAGTATTAGATAGCATAATGGGTGTGAAAGTGCTTTGTAAATTGGGTTAGACATAGAATCTTAACAGTATAAAACATATCTTATGTTTTTCTATTTATAAAGCAAGTTCACATCTCAGCTTAAAATATTTTAGATCCTTAAACTATTTCTCTTAGACTTTATTTATGACTGAATTTTCCAAACTGGCGATTTTCTCTTTTTTTTCCCCCATAATTATTTGACTTCCCAATCTTGAACTTACTAAAATTTTTATAAAGTCATTACGCAAATAAAGCACCTTTTACATCCTTCTCCCAGGGGCAAATTTTAACTTCTTGTCATGTTTCAATTTTATCTGCCACAAGCAGGCGACATAATCTGCGGCTCTGGTGGCTCATGCATTTGTGTTTTGCATATTTCATACAAGAAAATGGATTGGGGAGAGAAGTCAGCCAGATGGGATTCTCTTTCCAGGCAGAGAAGAGCTAGAAAAAAATTTGCATGACCACGATCTCTTCTGTGGACAAAGGATGCTTGTTTTCAGGACTAGCAATTGGTCATAGGGTGACAACCCATCCCCGAATTCCTGAGGCAGTCCTAGGTTTTCAATCTGAGGTTCTTAAATAGTTCCCAAGATGCAATTATTTCCAAATTTAATCAACCCCAGAAAATCGCTAATTAAAAATAATCATGTAAAACAGCAGGTCTTTTCTCCAAAATTAAACACACTTTCTTTTACTGGCTGTTTAGACAGCCTTGCAAAAGCCCAGCCACCTGTTCTTTGGCGGGGGGGGGGGGGGGGGGGGGGGGGGAGGGGGGCAGGGGGCGGGGACATGCTGAAGTTCCTAGGAGGTGACTGTTCTTGGCATCCACCCCCACCCAGTCCTTCCTGGAATCTGTCATTGTCAGCTTCTGCTAAGATATGACTTTGTAGTTGGTGGGAAAAGATAGGCAAGAAATTTTTTTTTTTTACTTCTCTTTGACTCTCTTTTCCATACTCTTGTTTATATTCTTGAAATGACATAATTAGAGTAAAGCTCCTAAAAATAGTGTGTGATCCTCCCTCCTCTTCTCTCTTTCCCTCCTTCCTTGCAGCCCCGACCGTCCTGTTTCCCCAGGCTCTGCCCTGCTACCCAGGAAGTTGGGTGTGGTTCCCGGAAGGTTTGGTTGGGATTTACATTACATTAAATCCCAAAGGATTTAATCCATCCTTTGGGCCTTTTTCAGCAGAAAACCAGGCAGAATATTTTTCTAACCTAATTTGTTTTTCTCTAAATTAAAACCTCAAGGAATAGAATGCCACAGAGTAAAACCAGTATAGAGAGGAGTATTTTTCTAAAATCAGGGAATTCTCAAGAATTCATGGACCATCAATGGAGACACTTGGCAAAGCAATACTTTGGAATTGAGATTAGTGTTCTTTTCCAGCTCAGTCTTTTCTGATGAATGTTCACTTGTCCTAATAGCTCAAACAAACAAACAAACAAACAAGAAACAATGAAAAAATACTTTAAGTTCTTCTTGGGGGTTGTGGATTTTTCGTGTTGACACAATTGAGCAAGCAGTGAAGAGATGAACTCTGGCAACTCAGGAAAACCTAAATTCTTGAGGCAGTATTGCTTTGTACCACTTTATTTTGTAAAGCCTCACAACTCTATTTTTAAATGATTATTCATCTTTAATTCAGTTCTTTTTTAGTTCATTATATTGTCTGTTTTGTTTTTAATTGCCATACACTTTGCATAGAGCTGATGCACACATACTGGATGTACAATTCCATGAGTTTTGATGATTGTACACACCTATGGAACCTTAATCCAGAAGTAGAACATTTTCATCACTCTGGAAAATTCCCTTGTGCTCTTTACTTATCCCAGCTTAACTCTAAATAACCACTCTTCTAATTTGTATCACCACGGGTTGATAGATCTACCTGTTTGAACTTATATAAACGGAATCATGCAGTATGTACTCTCCTTTTTGTATCTGGATTCTTTTACTCAAGATAATGTCATTGAGATAGCAAGTCTCTCATCTATGCTTTGTGTGGATCAGTAGTTTGTTCCTTTTTTTTTTTTTTTTGCCTTTTTTTAAGAGTGGTAAAATATACATAAAGTTTACCATTTAACTATTTTTCAGTGTACAGTTCAGTGGCATTAAGTATCTTCATGGTGTCGTGTCATCTTCGCCACTACCCATCTCTGGAAAATTTTCAACATCCCAAACTAAAACTCTGTACCCATTAAACTGTATCTCTCCAGCTCCTGGTAACGACTATTCTACTTTCTGTCTCTATGAATTTGACCATTCTAGGTATCTCATAGAAGTGGAACCATGCAGTATTTGTCCTTTGGTGTCCGGATTCTTTCCCTTAGCGTAATGTTTCCAAGGTTCGTCCATGTTGAAGTATGTATCAAGAATCTCATTCCTTTTTAAGGCTGAATGATATTCCACTGTATGTATACACCACATTTTCTTTATCTGTATTTCTGTTGATGGACATTTGTGTTGTTTCCATTTTCTGGCTATCGTGAACAATGGTGCTATGAACAATGGTAGACAAGGATCTGTTTTCATCCAGGCTTTCAATTCTTTGGGGTAGATACCTTGGGGTGGAATTTGCTGGATCATATAGTAATTCTAGGTTTAACTTTTTGAAGAACCACCAAACGTCCACAGCTGCTGAACCATTTGATATTCCCTGAAGCAGGGCAGGAAGGAGTTCTCAATTTCCCAGTCAATACTCCTTCTTTTCTTTATTTTTTTAGGGGCTGCCTGGGTGGCACAGTTGTTAAGCGTCTGCCTTTGGCTCAGGTCATGATCCTTTATTTTTTTAAATAATAGCTATTTTGAGGGGTGTCAAATGACATCTCATTGTGGTTTTCATTTGCATTTCTCTAATGACATGATGTTGAGTATCTTCCTACACTTATATTTACTATGTAGCTTTCTGAACTTTTCCCCACATTTCTCCAATCTTTTTGCAGGAACGATTTGAAATACTATATAATCTAGGACAATAAACTTCAGATTTTTTATCCTTACAGAGTAATTCAATTTGAAAATATTTTAGAGGAATTGACTTATTTTTTTTTTTGTAGTTGTTGTTGCCAAGAAAGGACTTAATTAATACTACCATGTCCTATGGCCATCATTTTATAAATGAAAAGACATTTTAGTTAAAAAAAGAAGGAAGAATAATCCCCAAATAAAGGAGAGACTTTTGCATTAATTTGGCTTTGGGAAAAACTTTTTTGGTTTTTTTTGCTTTGTTTTGTTTTGGTTTTGGTGGCCAGTAAAGCAAGGTTTATTGAGCAATAGCACAGTGATAGTACAAAGCTCCCAAGGACGGAGGGGACCCGAGGGGTTGCCCAGGAAAAACTTATTTTTTTGTCCACACTTTTCTCATTTTGGCTGTGGCCCAGAAAAACCAACTGGTCTTTGAAACTTGCTGGTCTGGAGCAGGCCTCTCCAAAGGCAGAAACATGCACTCAGGGGGTCTGTAAGATCACATGGAGGGAACATATCTGAACTTCCTTTCATTATGTATTTATTTATTTATTTTGGTCTGGAAGATAAGAAAGAAACGAAGCATTCTGCTATTTAACATGGAAGCCAACACTGGTACCCTCACTCAGCCACATCTAAGAGAAAGGGGTTCCATGACATGGATAGTTTGACAGTGAGGCTTCCATTCACTCTTCGAGTTTTAGCATTTTAGAGTATTTGTGGAATACTGTAGACTTGATAAGACTTCTTTTTTTTTTAGATTTATTTATTTATTTGAGGGAGTGAGAGAGTGCATGCGCGCACAGGCACCCATGCTCAAGCGAGCGCACACATATGGGCACACATACACACATGCACACAAGCAGCTGCCGGGGGGGGGGGGGGAGAGGGAGAGAGAGAGAGAATCCCAAGCAGACTCCCTGATGAGCACAGAAACCAACATGGGGCTCAATCCCACCACCCTGAGATCATGACCTGAGCCACAGCCAAGAGCTGGACTTTGATGGGACTCGGCCACCCAGGCGCCCCGGTAAGCCTTCTTAAGTGGATTTAGTGGAGTATTTATAACATTTTGTAATGAGTTAGGGAGTATGGGGAACATCTTTTCCTTTGGGACTACCCAAAGTCTTTCTTTTATGTTTTTAAAGATTTTATTATTTATTTATTTGAAGGAGGGAGGGGCAGAGGGAGAGAATCTTCAAGCTGACTCCCCACTGAGCACGGAGCTTAATGTGGGGCTAGGTGAGATCTTGACCTGAGCTAAAACCAAGAGTTGGACACTGAACTGACTAAGCCACCCAGGCGCCCCTTAAGATTTTATTTTTAAGTAATCTCTACATCCAACGGGGGGCTTGAACTCACAACCCTGAGATCAAGAGTCAGATGCTCTACCAACCGAGCCAGCCAGGCACCCCAAAGTCTTTAGAACTCTCTCTTCACATTTTGACAATTCCCCAAAACGTAAATCTCACTTCTCAATATAAAATGTGAAAAACTATATTTTTCAACCTTTTTCTGAGCTAAAGTGCAGACTTTTTTTTTTTTAGATTTATTTATTTATTTTAGGAGGGGAGGGGCAGAGGGAGAGAAATCCTCCAGCAGACTCCCCAGTGAGTGCAGAGCCCGACGCGGGGCTTGATTCCAGGACCCTGAGATCATGACCCGAACTGAAAACCAAGAGCCGTTTGCTCAACCAGCTGAGCCACCGAGGTGCCCCTAAGGTGCAGACTTTTGATTTAAGTTCCATGTGTAAGGCTCACGAGTTAGACTTTGATTTGGAACTGAATTACACAGATGAAGAGGCAGGGTGTGAGGCATCATTTTTCTGTGCCAAAAGCTGGCATATTGTCGTGGAGCCAGCAGGGACAGGTGCAATCCTGTGGTGAGGCAGTTCTGGGTTGGACCTTTAGGAGTTCACTCAAGGAACTGTTTCTTCAGCCCTTCTGACTATTCTTTTTAGTTGACTATATCTCTTTCTGCTCAAACTAGCTGGAGTAGATTCTACTCTTTTCAACCAAGAACCTGTCTGACCAATTTCAGGAGATAACCAGAAGATAAAGGTTTCCTGATTATCTACAGGCAGAGTCCTTAAAATAATTGTCAACCTTGGTGAAGAGTTACCTATCTTTCTTTTACAAAAAGACAAGTGTTGATCTTGTCTTTCAAGTGTTGACAAGAGGCTTTCAGTCATTTCTTAAGCTTGCTACTAGATATTTTTTGGGAAAAACAAACCAGACCAACTTTTCAAGACACAGGTGACATTTTAGAAATAGATAATACAGTAACTGCTTTTTGGAAGAAATTTATACTTTGAAGAATTTATTTTGAAAAAGTATACTTGGAAAGGATTCCATCATTATGTGATTTTTTTAAAACCTCAAACAATATAATCATAACTTTAAAAAACCTACATTATGTGCACACATGAAAAACTTAAAAACAGAATTTTCTAACATGTTTAAAAATCTTACAAAAGAGTTTCAATAGGTTTCAAATACACTCGTTTAAAATAAGAATTTGACAACTTCCAATTAATCTGTAAGAATTACCAATTCACTTTAGGGAAAATGGAAAACTTTCCTAACCAGATTTCAACAAAACATTAACATAATTGTTAGATAAGGATTAAAAATGAGTATTATGATTTAGGAAACTAAGAATACATGATATATATTGTTTTTAAGTATTTTTTTTTTTTAGCTTTGACAGACATTAAAAGAATGTATTGGGAAAAAAAAAGAAAAAAGCTGAACATAGAACCAGAACTTTGCTTCATTGAAAAGTACTAAACCAAACATTACAATCATGACATATTCAATTATATTGCTCTTACTAATTATATTGCTATGCTAGTAATGATATTTTTAGTAAGAGCAAAATTTTTGTATCAGTAATAACTAAAATAAGTATTTTCTAAAGCACATCATTTAGCTCCGTGTGTATATGTGTATGATTTACAAGTTAGAAAATATAGATATATTAGAAGTACATGCTTAAAACCTTTTTTAACCCAATATATCAAAAAAATTATTTTAACATGCAATTGATAGAAAATTAATAATGAGATATTTCACATTCTCTGTTTTCATACTGCCTTTCAAATCCAGTGTGTATTTTTTTTAAAGGTTTTATTTATTTATTTGACAGAGAGAGAGAGCACAAGCAGGGGGAGCTGCAGGTGGAAGGAGAGGGAAGAGCAGGCTCCCCACTGAGCAGGGAGCCGGACTTGATCCCAGGACCCCAGGATCATGACCGGAGCCAGAGGCTGACGCTTGACTGACTGAGCCACCCAGGCGCCCCTCAAATCCAGTATTTTACACTTAAACATATTTCAGTTAGAGCCAGCCATAACTCAAGGGTCAGGTGGTGGCTCGGGTCTTGGCCAGCACAGCTCTGGACAGTGTAGCTTCAACTATAATTTAACTTCCTTATTTTCAATGTCTTTTCTAACTTTGTTTCATTCTGGACCAGGCTGTTGCAAAAAGGCAAGTGTAATATATTTTTCCAACCATCTTTCAAAACAAAGAACAAAAATCAGGAAGAATAGTATATGCTTAGGGGCGCCTGGGTGGCTCAGTCCTTAAGTGTCTGCCTTCGGCTCAGGTCATGATCCCAGAGTCCTGGGATCGAGCCCCGCATCGGGCTCCCTGCTCCTTGGGAGCCTGCTTCTCCCTCTCCCACTCCCCCTGCTTGTGTTCCCTCTCTCACTGTGTCTCTGTCAAATAAATAAATAAAATCTTAAAAAAAAATAGTGTATGCCTAGTTCTGTGTAGGTTTATTGGTAATAGTCTAAAGATTTTGCACCTTTGCATCTAGAATCCCTTATCTATATCTTTGCTAGGTAGTATCTATGCTACGGGAATCTGAATGTGGGTGTGGCAGTTCCTATCTACCGTCTCCAAAACAGGATTCTAGGTAATTATATTTTCAACCAGAATTGTGGTATTGTAGCCACCAGTTCTACCGATGTGTCTGCATTTTATCAGATGAGTAGCAGATACTTGTTTTGTTCTAAGAATTCATCACTCAAACCACATTCAAGTGCCTGCTTAAGATTGTATATAGTATTTAAACAACTCAGATATAATCTAATGTAGCCTTATTCTCACACTTGAGGCCTTCTTAGTGTCTAAGAAGGGCAATTATTAAACTAATTTCTGTAAACATAACTGAGGTAAATAGAGGCCTCAGATGAGAATTCACCTCAAAATTAGTCAGAAGAGGTTTAGGCCTGTAGATGATACAAATTGGCTTGGTTGATGCAAATGCAGGCTGCATATGAATCATTCTTGTTTATTAAGCCTGGAAGGGCAGTAAAAGATTTTGGCTCCTGGTTCTACTTTTGTCTATGTGATGGTTATTTTTAAGCAAAAATTATAGAAACCTGGTCATTATGTGGCCAGTGGTGCATTTTAAAGCTCATAGAGAAGATCATGTTCACCTGGCCACTCACCCTCATTTTGTAGATGAAGAAGTCCAGGCCTGAGGTGTGTGGGCTGGGGCTGAATCCCAAGTCTCTTGACTCCCTGCCCAGTGATCTTTCTACTGGGCTGCTGAAGGACACGAATAAGCAATATTCAAAAGAAAACATACAAGTGGCAAAAACACATATGAAAAGCTTATATTGAATGCAAATTAAAACCAGAAGATACCATATTTCATTGAACAAATTGGCAAAGATACAAGTTTATAACAAGGATTTTGGGGAGATTTTTTTGGTGTTTTTTGTTTGTTTGTTTGTTTTAACGTGAGACTTTTGGGAAACGGGCCGTTAAGCACTCAGCTGACTGGTGCCTGAAATTTCACAGAGATCTATTCCTTTGGCTTAAAATGTCTCATCTTAAACATGAAAAAAGAAGTAAAATGTTATGCTCTACCAATCATTTACACCTCAAAGAAAATGGGTGCCTCAGCTCCTTTGCTGAGAATGGGGTTTCCCTGAGGTAAAGAGAGAAAGTCAAATGTCTGTAGGTTCTTTTTTTTTTTTTTTTAAGGTTTTATTTATTTATTTGACACAGAGAGAGAGAGACACAGCGAGAGAGGGAACACGAGCAGGGGGAGTGGGAGAGGGAGAAGCAGGCTTCCCGCCGAGCAGGGAACCCGATCCTAGGGTCCTGGGATCATGACCTGAGCCGAAGGCACACGCTTAGCGACTGAGCCACCCAGGTGCCGCATGAGCAATTTTTTTTGATCTGCAAAGCTTTTATAGTTTACAGAGGTCTTTAAAATCCTGTTTTATTTGACTCAATCTTGCTAGCTAAGGAGGGTCTTGTCAGTTTGCAGATGAGGAAACTAAAAACGAGAGATTTTTTTTTTTAAAGATTTTGGTTTGTTTTTGTTTTTGTTTTTTGTTTTTTAAGTAATCTCTACACCCAAGGTGGGGTTTAAACTCATGACCCCGAGATCAAGAGTCACATGCTTTACCGACAAAGCCAGCCAGGTGCTCCACAACACCCTCCCCCCGCCCCCCAAATGAGAGACTTCTAATTTCAAAGTTACTAAGGAACAGGTAGAACTAAGATTTAAACCCAGGTCTCCTACTTCCAGCCCCTTGTTCCTTCCACTTTACCACACTGCCTCTCCATAAAAGCAAAGGGGAAAAAAAAATCCAATTAGGATGATAAATCCCCAGCAACTTTATTGCTTGAAATTCATGCCCTTTCAAGTGTTCCCCTGCTATTTTCGCAGAGTCCAAAGGCTGCCGCCTCGGGCGAGTCCCTGAACGTTGCTCGCGTCGTTTTCCGCGCTGGGCAAGTTCTCAGGCGGCCACAGTGGCCTCGGAGCGGCTCCGCGCTCTGCTCACCGCCCCGCCGGCGTCACGTGGTCTCTGCCGCGGCCACAGCCGCAGAGAAAGCTGGCTGTCCTTCAGGAGCGAGAAGGGGGTGCAGCAGCCAGCACAGACTGGAATTCGTCGCAGGAATGCTGACTAAACTCTAATCAGGGGAAAGTGAGGAAGAGTGACGGAGGAAAGTTCCATCTGTCTTGTGCACCGGGAAGTTCCGGGCCCTCGACTTTCCCTCTTCTCCCTGCCCTTTGGCTTGAATGCGGGTGACTAAAGCGACCTTGGAAGCTGCGTGTCAGGGGTGGCGGCGCCCGGGTCACCGTGGGCGGGCCCCTGAGCGTCTGTGAGGAGCGCACGTGCCCGCCGCGGCCGAGCTCGACCTTGTTATGTGACAGACGAGGCGACTTCTCTGTAGTTTGAATCACCGAATTTGGGGGGCTCCTATTCACAGATGTGTAGTGTTTCACTGCACTATCAGCCTTTAGCCGTTAGGCCCTGACTGTTCTGCTGGCTGCTCCTCGCGTCTATAGGAAGGCTCTAACTTCTCCCTCTACCTCCGTACCGGGCCATAATCTGCAATGAGGCAGCACAGAAAATTTGGGTACAAGGGAAAGAAATCACTCCGAGGGAGCTGCTTAGCAGAGAAATCTCCGGGGTCCACCCCAGCCCCACTCGCCCGCCTTATGGCTGGTCGGCTTCACCGTCCGGGGCTCCACCTGCCGCTAGAGCGCTTCGGGCTTTTACGCGCGAAGGATGGTCCACAGTGGGAATAGCAGTTTCCCACGCACAAAGGGCACAATCACGTGAGCGTAAAAGTTTTTTTTTTTTTTTTTACATGCAACACTTTGGAAAAAAGGAACTGTAATCACACTGTTCTTACTTAGATGTGCAGCGAATGGCACTCAGCTGGCACCAGAGTACTCCTGGTAAGGTCACCCACCTTTGGCTTCTACCCTCTCTGCCTTAGGTGCGGTGGATGAACATGGCCACACGCTGCCCCTGCCCGTCCCGCTCTTTTCCTTCCCCCTCCGTTCTTTCCTTTAAAGAAAACCTTGATTGCTGGTGGCCCTTTTGAGTCAGGGCCAAGGACAGCTGCTGAAGAGGATTTGAAGGGCTCCTATGTCTTTCAAAGTCAAATCCACGTTCTCACAGTGGTCCACAAAGGACTGCCTGGGGTTTTTGAGCTTTTAGAATCAGTCTGTAGAGAAGCATGGAGAACAAGTCTACTTTCGGAACACTGTGGATGTTATCAACCCGGCAGACATAAATGACAGGGGACAGAAGTTAGCAGGGAGGAGCAGGAGAGGTGATGGTGTCATGGTGTCTCCCACCTGATGAACTGGGTATAGCTGATTGACTTTAAAAGGTGTAAGTGTATTAAAGGCATAAAGGGAACCAACAGAGGCACTAAATCATGCTGTATCTATTCAGAGGGGGAGGAAGGTGGAAACCAGGAGTCAAAGTGATCAAAATCTGCAATCAGCAATCAAAAAACAAAGTAACAAATACCTAGTTTAATATCAGCACGTCAATGCCAGAGAGTATTAGCTTTTATTACTATTTTATAAGCACACTTAACGAAGGGACGCATGCTATTAACTGCTGTGTGAAGCACTGCGGTATCTCTCTCCAAAGATGGGCCTCCAGGCAGCATGCCTCTTCTTTTTCCTGCTCCTGGGTAAGCCCTGCCACGCCGAATCTGGCTGACCCGGGACTCACTTGAACGAATAGAAGTGGCAGAGGTGACACCCTGTCCATTCCGGGTCTAGGCTTTAAGAACGGCCAGCAGCCTCTGCTTTTGCCTATTTTGGAGCCCCGAGCAAACATCTAAGAAGTCCTGCTACCCTGCTGGGAGCGGTCACACGGAGAGAGAAAGGCCGTCAAATTACCAGGGGACACACAGAGAGAGGCCCGGCCGCCCAGCGCCCCACCTCAGCCCCCCTTCTAAGCAGGTGCGTGAGGGAGACCATCTTGGCTGTTTCAGCCTCATCGCTATCTGACGGCGGCAGCACGAGATCCCCGAACGGGGCCAGCAGAAATAATCATCCCGCCGAGCCCCAGCTGACCCACACAAGTGTGAGAGATAATAAAATGGCTGTTGTGTTCGGCCTCAAAGTTTTGGGGTGGTTTGGTATGCAGCAAAAGATAACTGAAACAGGCAGGTGTAATCTTTTTCTGTCAGGTCACCCACTTCCTGCTCAAGTTCCAAAATATTAATCCCCAAATTCCAAGAACTGAGGAGAGTGTGGGGAAGGGAGGAGAGAGGGAAGGATGGAGAGGAGAGAGAAGGCAGCAGGATGTTTGGTTGCCATGTGGGGTGAGGTGGGAGTGAAAGGGCCTCTGTGGTAGGGCACTAAAAGGACTTTTATCCCCATGAATGTCAGAGTTCAAATTCGGGGTTTTCGGGAGCTGCTAGAAATACCCCACCTCCCTCTTCTCATTTTCTTCCAATCCTTAGGAAAGACTGCTATCCACAAATTACTTTGTATGAGTAGAATTTCTATAAAAATTCAGGGCTGAATTCGTGGTTGGACGCTTCCTAGGGAAAAAAATCAGAACGCGGAGAAGGCTTATTCAGTCCCTTCCCTGCAGGTGGACTTGGCGCTGGTCCAGTGATTTGCCTTGGGCATCAGACTTCAAGCAGATGTGACCTGCACTGCTCCTGAACAGAAGATTCTAGAGGCATTGAGAGTTTCCACCAGGCCTTTCATTCCTGTGCCCTCTGCCATGAGAAGGGCATACCCCATAGAGCACCTGCTGCTTTAGCCTGGGTCCCTAAGTGAGAAGACATGTGAACATGTTCTCAAACCACAGACTGCCACTGAGCTGCTGCAGCCAAACCACAACCACCGCCCTGTAACATGAGCAGGAAATAAATATTTGTTGTAAGCCGCTAAGATTTTGAAGTTACACAGCATAATCTAGTGAAAGCAAACAATATGAAGCCCAAATTCTAGAGGCTTCCAAAGGGGAGAAAAGAAATCTGGTAAGTTACAAAGGGTCCAAGTCAGACAACATCAGGCTTAAGATTAGCAATGCCAATCAGCAATCTTAGGATCATTACCTTTAGAAGGTACAATGGAGCCCTGCCTTCAAAGCATTCTGACTTTAAAATACATAACTGATAAAATTATGAAGACATACTCATATACACAAGAACTTGGAAAGCATACCATCCATGTGCTTCTCATGAAATAAAATATAATCTATATATGGCATTATAGGTTTTTCTTTTTTTAAGATTTATTTATTTTAGAGAGAGAGAGGGGCAGAGGTAGAGGGAGAGAGAATCTCAAGCAGACTCTCCGCTGAGCACAGAGCCTGACACAAGGCTCGATCTCAGGACGTTGAGATCATGACCTGAGCCAAAACCAAGAGTCCAATGCCCAACTGACTGAGCAACCCAGGTGCCCCGGCATTATATTTTAACCTACCAAAGTGAAAAGAAAAAAAACCTCTTTCCTGTTACTGAGGGTATAGGGAAATAAATGATGGCGCTGAGAAATATGTAGATTAATTTGTTTCTGGAGAATTTAGCAAAACATAAAAATCCTAAAAATATTCCCACCTTCTGAATCAGCAATTTCATTTGCAGAAAAATATTTGGAGAAAATTAGCATCAATATAGGCAAAGATTTAGCTACTAAGATATGGCATGAAGTGTCATATGTAATAGTGATAATTGGAAACAGTACATGCTAGGCAGGCATTAACTATGATGTTGTAATTTTTAAAAATTATCCCTTTGAAGTAAATACTTTGTGCCTTACAAAATTTTAAAGATATAAAAATAAACCTTTTTTTTACTCTTATGCTCCAGCCACTGAGTTTCTTCCTTGAAGGCAACTGTTCCAATTTTCCTTTCAATCTTTCCAGAGACATTCTTCCTTGTATATGTATACGTGTATAACTAGATTATATATTAAATTACATATGCATATATGTATTTTATAATGGTAGCTCTGCTCTTGGCTTTTTACACTTAATTCTTCTTAGAGATTATTCAGTATAAGCATGTGGATAGTGACCTCATTCTTTTAAACAACTGTAGAGTATTCCTTTGATACGTGTCCCTTAATTTTCCTAAGCTGTTTTGAGAAGATCACATCTGTAAGAGATTTATAGAAGAACATTAAATAACATGCATAGATGTTCATGATTTACTAAGTGAAAAAATAAATGAAACAGCAGATTACAAAGCGGTTGAGTGCTATAGTAGTCTGCAAGTCGACAGATAGTCTCTTCCAAATGCTTAGGACACATATATATGTATTCACATGAAAGCCTGGCAATTGCCATTACAAATTCCTGAACTGACTCAACCATTGTGCCCTTTGTCCTAGTGAGTTGGCCTCTGTAACCAGGGAAACAGCCCCAGTTCATAATCTAAAGAAATACCGCAGAGATAGTCCAGCTAAAGATAAGGAACAGGGTTATATTATTCTCCGAGTACTTGGTGATCTCTCTCTCTCTCTCTCTCTCTCTCTCTCTTTTGCGGTTTTATGACTTTGACAATCAGTGGTTAGTTCTCATCCACATTGTCTATAGATTTCTGAAATTGGTGACAGTTACGTAGGTAACCAACACGTAGAGTTTGGTGAATCTTCATCCTCATGTTTCCTAGACAACCAACACGTGGATACAGTATAGCACATTCTTATTCCTTTGACCCAGATACTCTGCAGAGGCTGGTGTCGATGCACATACCTGGCATTCCCATCTCCTTCAAGGCAAATTTCCAGATTTCTCTGAGTGCCTGAAGAGTTTGCTTCTTGAAGTCCACTCCATGATGTACATGTGATTGTCAGTGGTATGGTCTCTGGTCCCTACCCCACCGACGGCAGAATGACCCTTCCTCTCTCCACCCTTCTTCTGGAAGCCATTCTGCAGGGCCCAGTTTGGAAAGACCTGGTGATCATAACACACTTTTCTTTTCCAGGGATGCTTGTGATGCCAGGCAGCACCCCAGTAGAAGCATCCAACCCCAGACTTCCCTGCTGCTAGTCAATCTGGGAGTGGACTTCACTCCCACCTCCTTTCCTCACTAATAATCGAGTTAGGAATAGATCAGAGGAAGGGACTAATCCATGAGTGACTAGAGGCCTTTCAGTCTTGTAGAAACTATCAAATCAACACTAATAGAAAAACAGGTTGGTGTCCTGGATCAGGCCCTCGAGATCTGCCTGCCCTGCCCAGTCTGAGTTTTCCATTTTCCAGCCTCACTCTGGCTGGATGCGGGACCCTCCCTGGGAAGCAAGGACAAGAAGGGAGGAGACAGGTCCAGACCCTGATGGTGTGAGAAGCTTGTCACAGCTGGAACCTTATCTCTGCCTCCACGAGGGCTGTTCATATTGAAACAAGTATGCTTTAAACAACAACACAACTGTTTATTTTGGAAGGATTCTAGATTTACAGAAAGGTTGCAGATACGACTTACAGTTCCTGTATACCCTGACCCGGTTTCCCCTAATGTTAACATCTCGCCTGACCATTGCACACTCGTGAAAGCCCAGAAACCAGTATTATTGGTTCATTACCATTCACTGAATCCCAGATTTTATTTGGGTTTCACTAGCTTCTCTACCAATGTCTTTTTGCTGTTTTAGTATCCAGTCCGGGATCCCACGTTGCACAGTCATGTCTCCTTTGCTCTGTGACGGTTTCCTAGCCTTTGTCTTTCACAACCTTGACAGTTTTGTAGAGTATTGGTCAGGTATTTCATAGACTCAGATTCAGTTCATCTGATGTTTTTTTTCTCATGATTACACTGGGATTATGGGTTGTAGGAAGAATAACAGAGGTGAAGTACCCTTCTCTTCATCCCAGATTGGGGGTACAGGACCACCAACATGGCTGATCACTGGTGATGCTAACTTGGATCACATGGACAGGTGGGGTCTGTGGGTTTTTCCACTCCTGAGTCACTGTTTTGTCCCTTTCCATATTCTGTTCTTTGGATGAGTCACCAAATCCAACCCACACTCAAGGGGAGGAAACTGGGCTCCACCCCTTAGAGGGAATAGTATTTACATAGATTATTTGGAATCAGTCCGTAAGGAAGCTTTGTCCCTCCCCCCTCCCTCCCTCATTTATTGATTTATGTGTGTGTGTGTGTATACACACACACACACAACACACAACACACAAAGTTGTTTAAAAAATATATCTAAGTGGCGACAGTTATTATCCGTGTTGTTGGATCATGAGCGACTTCCTATTTTCTTATTTGGGTTTATCTGCATTTTCCAGATTGCCTATAAGAAACCTAAATTATTTTTGGAAATAGAAAAAGCCAATGCTATTTTTAACATGCTTATCATAGAATTTGGAAAATATAAAATTTTATATAGAAGAAAGTAAAGTTACAATTTTACCACTTAGGACTATTACTAATAATGTGTTGTATTTCTTTAATTCTTTTATGTAAATGTGTATATGATCTTTGCCACTCCCCCCTCCTGCCCAGGTTAGGATCATACCATATGGAATGTTTTGTATTCCGCTTTTTAAAAAAAAAAAAAAAACACTGTATCATAAACATCACCCTAAGTCTTTAATACTTTTAAAAACAATGTTTTAAAAAAAATACCAAGCAAAGTAGTGGGGCAAATGTGCAGGAACTGAAGTATAAAGATTCATTTCGGCTCGGGTCATGATTCCAGGTCCTGGGATCGAGCCCCACATCGGGCTCCCTGCTCGGCGGGAAGCCTGCTTCTGAACCCTCTCCCCCCGCCACTGCTTGTGTTCCCTCTCTCGCTGTGCTTCTCTCTGTCAAATAAATAAAATCTTTTAAAAAAATAAAGATTCATTACAAAGTGTACAAAGCAAGTTGCAAAGCCGTATTACAGGGTGATCATACAAGATAGTCACCAAGCACATAGTTTCGGGTATCTCTTAGGAGGAGGAATTATGGGAAAATAGTTGGAGGTTTAAAATTTTAAAATAATGTGTATATTGTTATTATCTCTGTAATCAGAAAAATAATAGACTTAAAATAAATAAAAACATTTTTAAAGGGCTGTACAATATTCCACTATACCCTAAAATTTCCTGTTGGACATTTGGATTTGTTTCCACCTTTTCATTATATAAATAAAGATCATCCTAGGATAAATGTCTTTGCTTTCAAGTCCTCTTCTGAGCTCTTTATGGCCTATGATAAATTTGAAGAAGAATTCCTAGGTCAATTTGTGTGTACTGATCTTAAAGGATTTTGCTTGAAATGCATGCTTACACATAAATGTATGCCTGTATATAAAGGGTAACAGATTTAGATTTAACTTTCTATTTCTTAATAGAAATCAGCAAGACCACTTAGTTAATAGCCTCTGGTTTACTTAGAGAATTTCTCATGGGAAAAATGTACTCTCTTTTGAAATATATTCCAGAGTCTTCCTTGAAAACCCTAGGAGAAACTTTGAAAACTGGCTAATTGTCTATAACAGAGAAATGGAGGCAACAGATCAATGTTCTTGATTCATTAAGCTAAAGTGATGCAGGCCAATTCACCAGCAGTACTCTGACCTGGAATTCAGAAGAGAGACTGTAAAAAATAAATATAAAAAATTTAAAAAGTCATTAGTCCATGGTTTTATCCTCTAAATTATTTAAAAAAGTAAATATAGGGGCGCCTGGGGGGCTCAGTCGATTAAGCGTCTGACTCTTGATTTCAGCTCAGGTCATGATCCTGGAGTCCTGGGATGGAGCCCACCCCCCCCCACCCTACCCCCAAGTAGGGCTCTCTCTCTCTCTCTAATAAATAAATTAAAAATTTAAAAAAAAGTAATTACAGTCCTACTCTTTTTAAAAAGAAAATTTTTTTGAGGAATGATTCCTATATCATAAAATTTACCCTTTAGAGTATACAATCTGATGGTTTTAGTATATTATTACTGTGCAAGTGTATCACTTGCACACTATCTTATTTTAGAACATTTTCATCATTCTTGCTTTTGGAAATTATTTCCCCATTTTATGTTATAATTATTATACATAGAAGCTGCTTCAAATCTATTGTCAAATGAGGCAAGGAGGAGACACCAAATAAACAAATACAGTTTTGACCACCCAGTTAATCTGTGTTTAACATTCTTGAACTTTATCAAGGCCTCGGCTTTCTTATCTGTAAAATCAGACGTTTGGTGTGCTCTCACAAAGGACTCTGATTTAAATTCTATCTTTTTGTGTAGCATTCATATGACTGTTCACATTTCATGATAATTTCAGTTCCATTACTTGGGTTAGAGCCAGGCCTTGTATATACAGTGGAGGAATATGCAGATGCCTTCATTTCCAAATGTGATGAGATCTACCCAAAAGAGACAACACCTTGTTACGGTTTGGGGCTAGCCAGTTAGCTAAGGACACATGTTTCTGCATGGTTACTTTAGTTAGGACTGACCTAACTAAATGACAAATATCTGGAAGTAAGGATTTAGCAAAAATTTAAAATGCTGCAAAGCAAAGGACCTGGCTTCAGATAACTAGTGCTTACCACCTTTAAATGCAAAAGCAAGTGAAAGGTTTGGTGGAAGTTTTCTGAAAATTTTAAAGCTGATTCTGCCAATTCCGGGCTACCTCCCTGAACCTGAGATTTCCTACTTCTAAAATGTCGCTAACAATACCTATTCACTCATGTGTTTGGGAGAGTATATGAGAGAGTATGTATAAAGCATCCAGTCCAGTGCCTGACATCTGAGGAGGGCTTACTGTAATTTAGTTCCCTTGGACCAGTTAATCTACCAAGAGGTAGGTCTGATGATCTAAAGGTCATCAGAAAAGAGGTGATAATACATAATGTAATACATGATACATGTATAAGTCAGTGAAATTAAGGATTATTTGAAAAAGCCATGGGGCACTTGGGTGGCTCAGTCAGTTAAGTGTCTGCCTTTGGCTCAGGTCCTGATCCCAGGGTCCTGGGATGGAGCCCAGCATCCGACCCCCTGCTCAGCAGGGAGTCTGCTTCTCCCTGTCCCTCTGCCCCTCCCCCACCCACCCTCCTGCTCATTTGCACACTCTCAAATAAGATCTTTTTTTTAAAAAAGGAAAAGCCATAATTTGCCTCCATAATGCATCGATGATTTATATTTCAAGTATGATAGCTGCTTTATATTTAGAATATTGATTTAAAATATTTCTTTCTTTGCTACTACGCAAGGCTTGAGATTTCTATTATTACTTAATGCTTCTCTCTTGCTTTGATCCTATCAAATTTCCTAAAATATCCAACTGCTTTGGTCATTAGTGCTCCCTTGTGGGTTTAGAAATTCTGAAAATTAAGGGGTGCCTGGCTGGCTCAGTCAGTAGAGCATGTGACTCTTGATCTTGAGGTTGTGAGTTCCAGTCCCATGTTGAGGGGTAGACTGTACGAAAAAAAAATCTTAAAAAAACCCCCAAATTCTGACAATTAAAAAACCAAACAAAAAACACTTTGTAAATCTGTGCAAGACAGTGTCTAATGGTTAACAAGTTGAGATAAAAATACTGTAAAAAGTGTTCTAGGATTTCATATACTGAGAGTCCTGGAAAATCTAGCAATGTAACTAGATGGAGTCTTCTTGGGAATCTTGGCCAAAGATTTACTTTAATCCTTAGGAATTGTGCAATTTGAAAATTGAAGTTTCAGCTTCACTGGTACTTAGTGGCTACCTTTCAGCCATATGTATTCTTCCTTGTCGATGTTATTGATCAAAGGGCATGTTGTGCACTTACTGGGCAAAAATGATATTCTTCCTCTTCAGAGTGGCATCCAGCTTATCTATTTATGGTATGCCATAATCTGTAGCAACAAGGAGTTTAAAGTGCTTACAAAGGCAAAAAAAACAAAACAACAGCAATAACAAAACCAATACCACGCCCAGTGTTGAATAACTTAAACCCTCTAGTACCTCTTATATATTTTTGGTTTGCTGAAAAATCGACAGCTGGGCTCTTGCAAAGCAACTGCACCCTCAGGATTTTGCACTCACCACCATGGAGCTGGCAGGTCGGAGAAAGGAGATCTTAGAGTAGACCGGGAAGGTGGGAGGACACAGGACTGGTCCCTTCCTTGTGAAGCAGACAGAGTATGATCCCTAGCTAAGCTCTTGCTCTGTCCTCACCTCTCTATTCAGTCTGTAACAGACCTGAGAAAAGGACGGAAGGAGGACACCGGTACAGGACAGGAGAATAATGACAGTTGTTTGTCTATATCATTTCACAAACTCTCATAGCCAGAAGGATCCTTAAAAACATCGAGCTTGACCACTCCTTATTACTGACTGAGAGGCCAGAGAGACACAAGAGAACATGTTTAGCACAGTGCAGTTTGCAGTGGGGTTGGCTCTAGAACCCTGCCCCATGCTCTCTCTCCTTGCCTGCACAGCTCTGGTGCATGCTCTTTGCAAGAAATGATGGCTGGGCTTGGCACTAGTACATCGTTGAAGCCCACAGTTTGCTGTCGGCCCATTTCCACCTCCATTTCTTACCCCCTGTGGTGGCCTCCACTCCAAGCCCTGAGGAGAGACCGGGGCTCTGACGCTGCCCTCAGGCCAGTCAATAGTGCCACCCATGGCAGCCCACACGCCCATTTTCTCAGCATACTGATGACGAACAGCTCTTGGGAAAGTTATTCCTTTAAACAAATTCACATAAAAATCCGAACTGGGACGTTTATCTCCCTAATCTTCTCAGTGGGATTACTCTGGAACCCAGATGCATTTTTAAATGTTAAATATTTAAAGTAGAATGAGGAAGAGATTTTTATCTCTTCTAGGCCAGTCAGCCTCTGGGCAGAATTAGTCACGGTCTTGCTCTATTTCCAGTGTAAAGGCTCTAGATGCAGGGACAGGCAAACTGGGGAGTACCAGGGCAAGACGGAAGAGGTCCTTTGTCCTGGTTGGAAGTACTAGGAGTTGTCTAGATGTTAACCCAACAGAACTTCCTGGAGTTTGGGGCGACAGTAGCCCTGAGTTACATTATAAAATCTGGGTTTCGAAATGAAAGAGGGGACTTCCAATGGATCTCTTGAAGCCAACTCATGGCTGAGAACCTGTGATTTAGAAGGAACATTTGATGGAATCAATTTTGGTGAGGGATTTTTCTTCTAAATGTGATCACATTAAAGGAAGAATGAAGAGTATGGCATGTAAAGAGAAGTCAGTCTCTAAGACAAATGTGTGTGTGTATTTTTTTCTTTAAGTAAGCTCTGCACCCAATGTGGGACTTGAAGTCATGACCCTTAGATCAAGAGTTGCATGCTCTACTGACTGAGCGAGCCAGGTGTCCCTCTAAAACAAATACATTTTAGAGATTTATTTGAATTCAATCTAAGATTATTTTCAAATTTAATTTATAGAAGGTAGGGCTGGTGTTTTACAGGGGTTCTTATATTTGTAAGATTAAATACAGTATGATTTTCTCTGACCTGAAAATTTCAGGTAGTAGAAAGGAGGATAATTATGAAAGAGGAAGGGAGGAATGGTGGAAAGGTGATCTTGAGATGGGGACGGTGGCAGGACAAGTGACAAATGCCAATTCTTCCCCTAGACGCACTCCTGACAGTTCCTCTCCTTTTCTTTTTTTCCTCTCACTGCAAGCATTTCTCCAAGATTAGGATTGACTTTTCTTCTCACTCACAGCACTGCCCCACTGCCTCACAAATACAAATTGTTCATAGGATTTCAGTTGCCAGAACGCACACATCAAGATTCGTGTCTCTAACATAGGTCTCTTGCTTTTTTCTCTAGCTGACCTTCCAATAGCTAATCATGCTGGACAAACAGAATATTAAATTTGTTTTGTGTATTCCCATAACTAAAATGCTTTTTCATCAACATTTAGTTGTACCTCCCCAGCCAATTCTTCTATCTCTGATGATTCCAACCCCTCAGGAAATCTCTTGGAGTTATGGTCAGATTATCTCATGATGCTGGTGTTGGTGTCTTCTCTAAATTTTCTGGTGAGGTCTTAATTTGTGGCCAACCCCATCAGGCTGTTTCTTCTTGGTGGCTATATATTCCCTTGAGGGCTTGTTTTCTTCTGTGTCTACCCAGTACTTGATGACTTGATAGTGTTTACTAACAATAAGCAAACATTTTCAATAATATCCATAACTTCAACTGATGTAAAGAGAAAAACTTGACATTTTTGTCTGTTGGAAGATAAGGGCCTTTTCATGTTGGAAATGCAAAAGTCATTACATAGAAGATACGAGCAATTGAGGAGGATGAGGTCTCACACTCTTTTGGGAGGAAACATGGCAACCACTGTATTAAAAAAAAGTCTAGATTGTTGCCAGAGGGGAGCCTGGTGGGGGATGGACAAAATAGGTGAAAGGGATTAAGAAGTACAAATTTCTAGCTACAAAATAAAGTCATGGGGATGAAAAGTACAGCATAGGGAATATAGTCAATAATATTATAATGAGGGCGCCTGGGTGGCTTAGTTGGTTAAGCGACTGCCTTCGGCTCAGGTCATGATCCCGGGGTCCTGGGATCGAGTCCCACATCAGGCTCCCCCTGCTCTGCAGGGAGCCTGCTTCTCCCTCTGCCTCTGCTTGTCACTCCCCCTGCTTGTGCTCTCTCTCTCTCTTTGTCAAATAAATAAATTAAATCTTAAAAAAATATTATAATGACTTTTATGGTGACAGCTGGTAATACACTTACTGTGATGAACATTTTGAACTGTATATAAATGTCGAATCACTCTGTTGTACGCCCGAGACTAATATAGTATTGTATGTCAACTATACTTCAATTAAAAAGTAATAAATGAAATAGTCAAACTAAAAAATATTCCATGGATTTCCTTCAAAGGACCGCATATTAATGTAAAAGTTAATATATTCCCAAAGTTCTAGAGGGTAATAAAATAATCATTACATAGCTCTTTCTATTACAAAGCACATTAACATCATCGTTTCACGTAATACTTTTAACAACCTCAGGTGTTAGGATTCTCATTTCAGGTAAGTGTTATTATTCTCACTGTAGAGTTGAAGACACTGATGATCAAAGGTCATGACCTGGAAGTGGCAAAGCCAAAATGTGACTTGTGGTCAGATGTCTTTCTGGTTCAGAGAGAGGGAAAATGTGGAAAGACAGTGAAACCAGTCATTCTGAATACTCAAAGGTGCTAGAGACCTTTTTGAATGAGGAGAAGCTCTTTTCGTGCAATTAGATAAGCCTTTTCCCTAAGAGCACAGAAGATGATCACTAGCCGACGTCTGCTGTATGGGAGGGTACGTGAAGAGCACTGGTTAAAAACACCCACCAGGACCCAAACTGACTGATTCTTTTTTGGGGCAAAAGGTAGAAAACGAATAGTCTGGCACCTATCCAGTTATCTAACACAGACATGAATATTTTTTTCTTGCAAAAAGAAGGAAGGTTCCTCTTAGGCCACTGTAAAGAGATCAAGTAAATTTCCACCAAGAATGTACTCATGTATTTGGTAAAATCCAATGTTTGGATCATTTCTTCATTATGGTGTTTTAGATTTCCTGCATAGGATAGTTATACATGTTTTATGAGGAGATGATGTCCTCTTTGGAAGGATAGTAGCCTTGACTAAAATAAATAGAATCCAAAGAAAGAGGCCAATGTGGAGTAGGGAAGAATGATTTTCAGATTTCCTCCAGTGTATAGTTCTATATAAAAGAACATCAGATCTCTGTCTAACTTCAAGTGTGATTATTGTTTGTGAACATGCTTCTCAACTTCAGTGGTATGCAACTGAGAAACATACTCTTTTCATTTATCCACTGCTACAAATCATCCCAAAACATAGCAGCTGAAAACAATTTATTCTCATAATTTTGTGGGTGGGCTGGGCACAGCTGGGCAGTTATGCTGGTCTCACTTATTTGGCTATATTCAGCTGGTGGCTGCACCGAGTTGGAACGTCCAAGAAGGCTTTACGGGCCCCTTGGTGTTCCTCCTGTGGCCTCTTTCTCTTCATAGGGTATTTTGTCATCTGGAGGTCTAGTCTAAGCTTCTTTACAGCATGGTGGCTGGCTTCCCCAGAGAGAGAAAGCAGAAGTTGCCAGGCCTTTCGCGCGACCTAGGCCCCAAAATAGCACAGTGGGACATCTGCTGCATTCTCTTTGTCTAAGGAAGTCACTGGTCACAAGGTGAGGAGAAGGGAGGGAGACTTCACCTCTTGATAAAAGGAATGGCAAAATGTCATTGCAAAAGGCCTTGGGATGGGAGAAATCCTTGCAGTCAGCGTTGGAAAGAATCTACTATACTCTTTCAACATAGCACTATTAAAAATAATGAAAGCAGAAAGATTAGTTCAAAAGAAAATTAAAAAATTGAAACATCTTTAAGTAATGACCTCATTCATTATTGTACTAATTGTTTTCTCTCTTTTGATCATTGGTCTGAGTTTGGTCTTGAGACTCTTCAACTTTCTAAACCCACAACAGAAATTATTGTGACAATTTGGAATTGAAGTTGCAAGAAAATTTCATATTTTGTAGCTTATGTATTGGGAAGGGTCAGAGAAAATTTTGATGAATTGAAAGAAAAAAATCTTATAGCCTCAAAGTAAATGTTCTCAGGAATAAGCATCTATTGGGTTGGACTGGAAAAGATTTTCTTAGTTTTTCCATTTGTGAAAATTGCCAACCCAAGGCACAAAAAGGAAGAGTTGCTATACCAACTGTTCAAATAGTCCAACTGAGAGGAAAGGAAATAACAAGTTCTGAAATTTATATGTGAATATGACAGTTTTTCTCATTTAAATACAAAGTATTAGGCAATGGACTAATAGGTGAGTTGAACAGAAATAAGGAGACAGAAATATTTCTTTTATTAAAATAAGCTAAAGAACATATTCAGGTTAAGTTATATATACAAATATAAGGCCACCAAAGTATTTAAGCCCATATTTAGGTTTTCTAAATATCTTAAGCTAAATTTTTAAAATGTTATGTATATTTAACATAATAACTAAAACTGCTTTGTAGTGAATTGTTTCTATGGTATAAGTTGCTGTTATGCTAATTATTGTGTGCTAATTAATATTACAGCTACAATTTCATGTGATTTGAAATAGACCTGCTTCTCTACTAATATATTCTAAAATCGTAAGTAGATACAACATCTTCAGTGTGACAATATTGAGAGACATGGTCAGTGACTAGTGTTCACAACAGAAAAGAAAAATTTTAACTTTAATAAATACAAGTTGTTTCTACTCCTGTTAAGTATGATAACCAAATCTCAGCTTGAGTAGACTACAGGTTAAATATAAAGTAGACTGAAACTGAGTCTCTGCTGCTCAAATATAAAACTGGTATAATTCAGATATATTTGTAGAATTCTCTTAAGTTACCATTTACTGAAAGCTTTAAAAGTTTTGCTGAAGTTAGAAATGTCCTCAAGTGTTCTTTGCCTTAATGGACATCTTACATTAGTATTTCACAGCATATGTGTCATTTCCCAGCTAATTAGAGTTATATATTAAAACATCAAAGAATGATTACATATTACTCTGCATTTTATAAGCACACCTGTTTTATTTAAATTAATTAAAATTTAGTGATAATTAGCTTTAAAATCCACTTTAGTTTATAAAATTGAACCTCCATTAGACAGTTGTGTGCAAACTACTATTGACGTTATAGAACTAGCAGGGAGTGGTTGTGTGTGTGTGTGTGTGTGTGTGTGTGTGTGAGTGTGAAAGCAAGCAAGCAAGGGAGAGATGAGAGATGGGGAGGGAGAAGGGGAGGGGGAGAGGGAGAGGGAGAGAGGGAGAGGGAGAGAGAGAGAGAGAGAGAGAGAGAGAGAGAGAGAGAGAGATATCTAGCTCCTCTCTAGAAAGCCTCTTCGAGTGGGAGAAATGTCCAGGACAGAAACGCCATGTGCTATGGAGAATCACAGAAGTCCACAGCTGAATGCGAGCCCTACAAATCACCTAGCTTATTTCTTCCTTTATTTTTCAAATGAGAAAATGAAGGCACAGAACGTTAAACGTCGTGACAAGGCTACACAGAGAACTGCAAGCCAGTCAAGAAGTTGGTGTCCTAACACCCAGACCAAATGATAAGTCTATTATTCTTTAACCTACCACTGGTAAAGACTTTGTCTTCTACTAAAACAAGAATGAAGTTGATGAGTTCATGATTTTATTAGGAAACAAACACCCACACTCACACACACACACACACACACACCCAGAACATTACTTTATCGTGTGTGGCATTTTATCTTTATGTCTTAATTGTATGCATCACAAATTTATATGTAATGCATACGTATGCATTATAGATCGGAATCTGTGATTCAGGTAATACTTATACTGACTCCCCAATTTTTTTCAAGATTTTAAGGTTTGTGCAGTCGTAGGATCATTCCTCTTCTGGTAGTATGTTTTAATTAACAAAAAAAAGTTTTTTGGTCTTTTTGTTGTTGTTTTTTCTTTTGAGAATTCTGTGCCATTCAAGTTGTTCCAAAACCAGGATTGGAAATCATTGGTAGTGACAAATGAATAAGAAAGTGCCATCTTTTTGAACAACTATAATTCCATGGCAAGTAAGCTAAAGAACCACAAAAAATCTTCAGAGTTGAGAGTTTTTTCAAAATAACTTATTAATTTTCTTAGGCCTTGTAGTTTGGGAGATCTGCAAGAGCAATGAAGAGCGGTGATATGGCTGACTTAGAAGGGGGATAGTCTACTCTCTGCTCACCTATTTCTTTCCTGCCTGAGAGCTTTGGTTGCACTCCTTCCTCAATTATCTCCCTATTCCAAAGCATGCAAAAAACAATTTTTTAACAATTCAGTCTAGTTAAAATAATCCCCCAAAAGTGACCCCCTAAAAGGGCTTTGTGGTTGGGGACAAGTTGGAACAAGTGCATTCAAATATCACCAGGACTGGAAAGGAGCCCAAAGGCAGAGTCCAAGCAAGTAGCCTCCCAGGGCTGATAAAGGTCTAATGAAACGTCCTTTTCTATGGGGTATTTCCTTCTTCCCTGAAGCAGCAGCAGCGGGAGCACAAAGAACTCAAGTCCGCATTTCCACTTCTCTGTAAAGTGCTCTGCAAATCAAATAAAATGAACCGCTTGGCTGCTTGGAGATTCTCAGGTACAATGTGGAAAATCTGAGGAAGCCAGGGTGGGAAGAGATCACCCCTGGGAGTGGAGAGAGGGGGAGAATTCAGGGGGTGCTGCTCACCACAATGGTGCCATACTTGGACGGCACCAGGAAAGAGCTATATACATAAATTAAAAAGCTTGAAAGCTGGCACGGGTGAGACAAGTCACAGGTGAGCCAGAAACCTGACAAGGCTGTAAAGGAAATGCGTGGTTACAGAATTGTGTGGGCTTCTGTGAAGAGCCTGATGAGTTGTACAGAAGTCATTACTTAATTTGGGCACTAGATGCTGAAGCGCAACTGTCTTCCGCGTGGCTGAGAAATGCAAGGGAGTATGTGCAGCACTGAAGTGAGAAACAGGCACTTAAAACAGAAAAGAGTTGTAGGTTGAGGTCTGTGCGCCTGCGTGATTCCGAGGCGGGTCGCCCAAGGAAAGGGCCAGTGTGCAAATGTTACTTGGATGATTGTTTTTCTTCATGGTTAAAGGACTGCAACAGAGCATTTTCCTAAGCATTAGATGCTTTCTCCTCTTCCCCCGTCCCCAGTGGTCTCTAAATGATGGATTGGTCTATGGAAAAAAAACTGAGAGATAAAAATGCCCGTTTGCATTAATTCTTAAATGTAAGCAAAACTAAGAAATAACAGTCATCCTATCAACCGTTTGAAGCATGATTATAAGCAAAATGGGAACTGGAGTCGTGTGCTGTGTTCTGAATTTCCGAGTGTGTGTGTGTGTGTGTGTGTGTGTGTGTGTGTGTGTGTGTAATATAATGTAGATATTTAGGAGAGCTGAAGCAGGATGAGTAGCTTGGCAATAAGAAAGCTTACATGATAAAAACACTGTGGAAGTTAAAAAGAAATCTTTCAGCAAAGTTGCCTTTTATCTTTTATTTCTCATTTTCCTTGCTCCTGTGGCATCATTTAATTAAAAATGCAAGAAACATACAAATCTGAAGAGGCACATTCTTGATGATAAGAAGACAGGAAGACCAAAGCAGCTTAGTCACACTAAGCAGGTTAAATGGCCGAATAAGCCCACTGAGAATGTCCTTCCAGGGAGCAAGAAACCCCTATGGAGATGCCGTAATTCCTAAGTAAAGAGATGCTCCTCCCAAATAACTGAACAAGATTCTCTAGCAGTTTCCATAGCCATGGTTAGGAGTGCAATAAACTTTTAGAGGTGAACAGAAGATGTTAGTGTGTTTTCCTAAAAACAATTTATGCTTGGTGTATAGTGCCAGATACATGGCATTTCTTGGAATTATGTGTATTTGCAAAATTTGACAACCTTCAGGTAAGCATGCCAGCCCAGGGGCAGAAAAGAGTTAATGAAATAATCTTAATATTTATTGAAACATCACTATTTTGTGCCTTTATGCCAGGCAGTGATAGACAACCCCATGCTATTATTTTACATGAGTTCCTTGCTAGCAAACGAAAAGCCCTTTAAACAGACTGCCTCATTCTTCGATGTCTAGGATAAAAGGCATCTACCATGATGTTTCAAAACTTATAAACATATATGTATATATGTGTACATATGTATGTATGTATGTAGGTGTATCTGTCAAGTTTACTTGGGAAAATATCCCAATGTAAATGGGGCTTACCTACTGTGGTGTTTTGTTTGTTTGCTTCCTTTTTTTGGTAGGAGACACAAAGAGGTTAACTGAATGACAATCTTTCTGTTGGTGGAAGCACTTACAAACCTGATCTGCTCATGATACACAATTTAGGGCTGCACAAGTTCACAGAGGCTATGGATTCAAAGGTTTGGAAGACTATCGACCGTGAACTAAATATTTAGGACACACACACAACAGGATACATCTAGGCACTGAGATGATAGAGCCAGGAGAGAGAATAAGAAACCATGATGTTCCAAAGGACAGCATTAGAGGCAGCAGTTGATTATCACAGGGCATTATGTCATGAGGATGGTAATTCCTTGTAGTTCCTTATTTGCTATGTAAATGTGTGGAATTTTCTCTGACTTGCTTTAAAATTAGAATCGTCAATGTCTCATGAGACAAAGTAGAGTCTGCCCTGGAATCGAGGGATAAACCTACATGACATTTCAAGGTTCCCTTCCTCACCAATATAAAATTCAGCATTACTCAACAGACCTGGTTACAATAAGGGTGAACTAAAATGCAGAAACATAATGTCATTCCTTACACAAAAACAGCTAGGCAAGCTATTTGATAATGCTCTAAGACATTACGTGGTCAGGTAAACCAAAATGACATATGTAAATCTTTTCCAAAAATCAACGTACAAGCCCACAAATTCTCACTATAAATTGCCTCGGGAGGGGCTGCTCTGATGAAATGGAAATGTCTCCTCCGTATGTGCAGTTTCAGACTCTATAACATTTAAAGAAAATGTTCTAAAAGATAAAGTTGGCATGTAAAAAGCACAGGCAGAGGAATCAGTAATGATCAGAGCAAAACAATTCTAGAAGGCATCTTAATTTTCATATGGCTCATTTGCATTTGAAACACTGAGAATTCCTATCTCTCTTGTACAAAAATGTGTACATATTAAGTTACTTTCCACTTGAAAGAACATTTTCCTAAATGTTTGGAAGATGATCAAATTTTAACTGGAGGACTTGTTTTCTTCCATCAGGTGTGGGGGAGATGTGGCTTCCTGGTATGAGAGGCAACAGTTGATTCTAATAGCAGAACAAGACAAAAATAAGAAAGTAAATGGAAAAGAATTCCCATTTGTACAATTTGATTTAAAGATGGCAAAACAAAAAAGGATACATATGATACAAAGATGTCAAAAGACATCAATTTAAAATCAAATAGGGTTAACTTTCCAAAAATTGTGATATTCTGACACTTGAAAATTAGGTTCTATTACTTATTCTAGGATTCTCATGGATGTAGTTGATTTATTTCAGTATGTTTATTTCTGAGTATCTAGTCTGTGTTTAAAAATTAGATGCTCCCCAGCTTTTAGACAATAATTTCAAGAGTCTACATTCTACTTATCTTGAATTTTTAATTTTAGGATATTAATTTTAGGATATTTGACAAAACAGTAAAGATTTAAAACCTCTTTACTATCAATTTTAAACAATATTTAGTCTTAAGGAAATTGTTGGTTACTCACTCAGAGACCTAGAAGTTGGTATCCAGGGGGAAATTTGAACTCACAAAGTGAAACCACACTGAATGGAAAGATCTTTTTAGTTTATTTTTAAACTAAAACTTATTAAAGAATTTTTAGTTTATTTTCTGATGCGATAAAATGTTTAGGGAAGAGGCTTATGTTCAGAAAGAAAACCAGAACCTGAAAGACATCCCTGCCTTTCTCTTGGCCTTGCTCTCCAGAGACTTCACCTAGTGGCGGGAGATGCTTAGGCATGGTCTCAAAGGTGGGGGCTCTAGTAAGACTTCCTCCTGAGGTTGGACAGGATGCAGTTGACGAAGGACACAGAACATGACCTGAGTTCTGGAAATGAGATTATCTGGGTCTATGCTGCTCTTTGTGCTTCTTTTCCTTTTGGAGAAATAAAGTCCCCGATCTGCATCAGCTGGGCTATGGGGTATGAAGGAATGGGGGACACAGCTGTGAACGGGAGATTCCCAGGGAGAGGAGCATCCCCACCTCCTCGAGGCGAGGCTGGTAGCAGCGTAGTTAGGAACCGAGGGCCAGGATGGGGCACTGCCGCTCTTCACCCTCCCAGGCCAAGCGGGGGGAATCTGGTGACATGTTTTTGTAAGGAGACAGTGTTTTAACACACAATTCACCCTGTATTTCAAACTGCTGCCTCAGACTTATTTGAGCAAACTCTTAACTTTTGGTTCAGTAAAGTGCATTGGGCTTGACTTGCAAACACATAACTTAAAACAGTAAAAGATAAAATGGTCTATGTAGTAAAAATTTGAAAATTATCTTAACATGTCATCTTATTGGTTAGTTTGATCTTTCTCTCTACAAACTTCGATTTTAATGATTAAAATGGTGAAAAAAACCACAACAACCTGCTTTCTTCCTTTATGGTAGACATGCTAACGAGAAGATAAATGACCAATAAGTAGATCAAAGGCTGAAGCTGAAGCAAACAGAATGGGATGATTGTCCGTCTGGTAACTTGAAAGTTACATCTTTGTTTATTAATAAGCAATGTTCAGCTATTTATTTATTTGGATAATATTTACCGAGTACCTTCCATAGGTCAGACACTGTTTTAGGTGCTGGGGACACAAGATGAAAAATAAACCCCAAACCAAAACAAACCTACTTCTGTGGGGTTTATGTTTTAACCTCAACGTTTTTCTGAAACCAAGTAAAGCAACAGTCACCTAAGAAACTGCAGAATCAAGGTTTGTCATATTCATCATCTTATTCTACGATACTGGCACATTTTAGGATAAAATTTGGTTCTTAGGTGTTTGAGTTTCATCTCTTAGTATCTGCCAGAGCTTGTCCTTGGTTTTGAGGAAAAGCCTAGGGAAGGTAAGCTTAGGTGCCTGCCATTAGTAAAAAGACGGGAAGAGTTGAATTTCCTTTATGGTGTGTCTGGAGGCAAGAGAGGGTCCTGGGCTTTCCTTGGTAACGTTCAAACTCAGTCCTGCTGTAATTAGGGTTTTATTGTATGAAGTTGTTGTATTTTGGGTACATGAACTATCCAATCAGTGTGGCAAAAAGTTGAGCAATACTTCGATTCAATCATATTTGGAATAAGATTTTGCAACAAATTTGGATATTTTCATAGTTTTATGGTTTTATTACATCAATCACCAAAATTTATTAAGATAAACAAATACAACTAAACCAGTGCAAAGAAAGGTCTTGGTGTCCACCTAGTCTCACTTTGAAAAGTAGAAAAGGAAAAAAAAGAATCATTTTTATAGCACTTTAACTTTTGAACAGAGGTACCTGCTGGCGTCTTCTGTTTCTTCCTTCAGTACGTGCTTTTCTTTTAATTTGGTCCTCATGAAAAGAATCAAAGTAGGGGCTCTCCAGGAGTTGGGCACAGGTTAATCTGTCATCAGGATTCATCTTCAAACACTCCTTTGGAAGAAAAGAAAGTATTAAAAGGGGGGCCTATTTTGTTACTGTGATCTGAAACTGAATAACTTGTTAGAGCAAATACGAGTTTAGAAAATCTTCAGGTTTGTATATTACCAAGTACTCAAAACTTGTTAATAACTAGAATTGCTTTTCTTTTGCCATTTCAAAGTCTTGAGGGTAGAACTGAACATTCAGTGTCTCTGGAAGGGGGCTACAACTAGAGCAGGTGTTTCTTTTTTTTCCCAAAGATTTCATTTATTTGTCAGAGAAAGAGAAAGAGAGAGAGATACAGAGCACAAGCAGGGGGAGGGGCAGGCAAAGGGAGAGGGAGAAGCAGACTCCCTGCTGAGCAGGGAGCCCAATGCGGGGATCATGACCTGAGCTGAAGGCAGACACTCAACCGACTGAGCCACCCAGGCGTCCTGTAGATCAGGTGTTTCTACCAATGACACCTCTTCATCACGTGTCAAAGCACATAGTTTGTGCGACACTTCAAGTGTGATCCCGCGCATAATCCCAGGACCAGCTGCATCAGCATTACCTGGGAACTTGTTGTAAATGCAGTTCCTGCTCAGTCAAAAGCACTGGGGTTGGGCTAGGGCTACTGGAGGCTAGTAGAAGCCTCTAGCTTTGCCCCCAAGAGAGGGAAGGACTCTGCCAGCAGTGGGGCTGGTGGAGTCCCGTCACAAAGATTTTCTTCAAGAAGCCCTGATGCTCTTTGGCCAGAGAATGGGGCTTTTCCCATGAAGAAAGGCAGATTATGATCCATAAGAAATTAGAACAGCCTTAGAACACCCAGGCACAGGAGACCTGAAATTTCCTGCCTTACGGCCATGAAAGAGAAGTAAAACTTATCAACATAACAGACTTAGTTTGAGGCATTTTGGTGTCCAGATAATTATTTTGACTGAGGCTGCCCTGTTGTGTCCATTCCTCCCTAACCCCAGCTGACCTCAGGTCTCTGAGATCCCTGCAAATGCTGCCACCCCTACAGTCTCACCTGCCCTTCAGAGCCGTGTCTGATTGGACCTGGCTTTAAGAAACAACCCTGCTTGGCATAATCAGATTCACCTGTCCCTCCAGAGCATCACCTGCTCCAAGCAGATCCCACCCTACCCCCATGTTAATGATCCGTGCCATAATTAAGTCTAGCTGCTATTGGGGGTCTGTCTCCTCAAAGCCTAACACTGTCAGGACTGTAACCAGCACAGAAAGACTGATATTCCAGGATTCTGAATCTAAACTGTGGTGGTCTATTTCTTCATCACTTCGTTCTGGCTTTTGCCTCCATCATTCCACTTAAGTGACTCCTGTTGTTCAGACCTATGACTTCCATGTTCATAAATCCAGTAGGTAGATCGTGTTCTCATCTCCACAGTGTTAGACATGACTGACCACATCCTCCTCCTCGAAACTTCCCTTGGCTTCTTGATGCCTCCCTTCCCTGCTCCTTACCTCGTGACCACCCCTTCTCAAACCAGCCTGTGTTAGTTTACCTTCTCCACAACGGGTGGGTGGAACTCCTCCAGGCTCAGTCCTAGGCTCTCCTTTCCCCTCTCTGTTTCTAGCTAGTCTCACTGACTCTTAAGGCTTCAATTATTAAGGTTTATCAGAGACTTCCACATGTATATTTCTGGTCCAGACCTCTCCTTTGAACTCCAGACCCACATATGCAGCAGCCTACTTAACAGCAGCCTATTTAACAGTTCTCATTTGTCTCAAGGGCACTGTTATGGATTGACTATGTTGAAATCCTAACCCCCAATACCTCATCATGTGATCTTATTTGGAAATAGGGTCTTTGCAAATGTAAATGGTTAAGATGAGGTCATACTGGAATAGGGTGGGCCCTAATCCAATGGGATGGTGTTCTTACAAGAGGGAAGACACTACAAAGACAGACACCGAGAAAACACCCAGAAGACAGAGACAGAAACTGGAGTTCTGCTGTCATAAACTCAAGAATGTCTGGGGCTAGTTTCTGGTAGAGGCCAGGAAGGATCCACCCTAAAAGCTTCAGAGAGAGCATGGCCCTGTCAACATCTTGATTTGAGTCTTCTAGTCTTCAGAATTGTGAGAATAAATTTCTGTTGCTTGCAGTCACCCAGTTTGTGGTACTTTGTTACAACAGCTCTAGGAAACTGGTACAGATATCTCATGGTTGCCACCCTCCTCTACTCACTCCCCAGATCTGAATCATAATGAAGTCCTATCAGTTTTATTTCCAATCATATGTTGAATTCATTCACTTTCTTTAATGGGCTTTCAATCTATTGAAATCTGGTCTACTAAATACCTATGGGTTTTTAGTTTAAAGAACATTTTTAGATTCTAAGAATAAGCTGCTAATGCTGAGCTGTTCCATGGGGCCTGGGCTAGAACAATATCCTATTTTGTTAGTTCTAGGAGAAGTGAGATGAATTGGGTGGAGTTGAGGCTTCTGAGTTGTTGACTGCCTGGATTAATACCTTTCTATACACCAAGAGGCTGATGAATTCTCAGAGGTATTCCCTGATCAGAGTGATCCCAACCCAGGAAAGGTTTTTATGATGAGGGACAAGAAATTGGAACTGCAAAGTACATGTTAGGATCCTTTTCTTGAAACTTCAGATTTCATAGAAAAGCCTTAAAAATATTTCCAAGAGCCTACAGACTTCTTCTTTGGCCAGATTAAACTAATACAGTGATAGGATGTTATGGCTATGAAAGCAACTGAGAAAAAAATAATACTGTGTCTGTTGTCTCAATTAAAACCAAATGAGGAGAAACACACAAGCTCTGCTGTTGATTGGCTACTCCATGCCACTACTGACTTTGGCACTGTCATTGGCTGGCACTTCATGCATTTGAGCAGGTGCCTGCATAGATGATGGCCTAGTCCCATGGGATGACTACCTATTATAGTAGCTGGTTTTTATTTGTTATTAAAGATGTCTCAATTGCAATTAGTGAAAGAAAGCCTTCCTTCATCTAGCCTGGGGCAGAAGTCTAGGAAAAAGGGTGTGACCCACGGAACAGCACAATCCTTGATGCACTTAGAGAATCCTTGGGTCTCAGGTCAGACATTACAGGTATAAATCAAATGGTTGCGTGACAAAGCTAGGCTTCATCCAGAACTGGGCAGGCAAACAGGGCACTTCATCTTTGGAGCTGAGGACAGGGAGTTTGTCCAAAACTTGGAGTTTTCTGCCCTGGAGTTGCCTTCCAGGAAGTTTTCTCTCTCGTTAGTTAGAGGAATAACTAGCAGAAGGCTCGGCCTACACGTGAGGATGGGTTGAGTTTGTGGTGCTTGACAGATACCCTCCCCGCAGGAGGCCTTGCTAAATTGCAGATGGGTCAGAACCTGTCCAGAGCAAGGTTGGGAAACTGGAGTTCTAGGACAGAGCCTGCAGGTGCTGGGTTAAGGTAGGTCAGAGCAGGGAGACAGAGAGAAGGCAGCAGAGGGCCAGTGAAGCACTGGGAAGTGCGGTCTGAGGGCACAGAGGTGTCAGGCTTTCAGGAGGACACAGACCAAAGGAATCCAGCACCTTGGATAGCACCTTGGCAGTGACCATCATTAGCACAATGGCAGGTCTACGCAATCCGACTCTAGGTCAACCAGGTGGCTCTGCCTTCTAGATCAGATGACTTCTGAGCTCGGCTGTGTACCATGAGCACCTAGAGGGATGTTTAGAGATACAAATTCCAAGGTCCTATACAGAGAGATTTTGCTTCTGTAACGCTGAGGTTAGATACTGGAATGTATATTTTTTAAAAAAGCTCATTCTGATGAGTAGTCATTCTGGTGAATACTATGGAAACCACTGCTATAGCTAGAACTTAATTGGTTGCTAAAGATAGATACCTTTACTGATATCTCCATCCGTATCCCACTAAGAACTTTCAGTATCCACAGTGGAGGTAAGAGTCACATCTTCTAGCATGGGTCAGTTGGTCAAGCATAAATGACAGACTAGTCATAGGTGAATTTCTTCTGCTTTTTATTAGAATTTGTCCTTTGACTATTTCTTTTGGGCCTAGTGAAAGAGCTATATCTGGTGTCTGCATGTCTCTGAGTTTGCCTGGTCTACTAATTTAAAAAAAAAGATTTTAAATTTTATTTAACCCAATGTATCTAAAACATTATCAGTTCAACATGTAATTAATATCCTAGAACTTCTTAGTGAAATATTTAATAGTCTTTTCTATAGTAATTTTCATAGAAATCTAGTACATCTTCATTCAAATTAGCCATATTTCAAGTGTTCAATAGTAATATGTAGCTAGTGACTACCATATTGGACAGTACAGTTCTAGACCTTCAAACATTCATCCTCATAAATTTCCATAGTCTCAATATACTGACTTAACAGTCAAATTTCCTAATAAAGGCAAAAGAAGTAATGGTGTTTGTCACAGCAAATGCTAATTATACTCTTCTGTCTTTGACTAGTTTTAATGGATATGTTAGAAAGATTACTGCTTCAACTACTGATGTTCTTTAACCATAATTATTTTACAGTTCCTTATTATGTTGAATGACTACTTGGCATTATTTGCCCTACTGTCAATCCCTCCCAGAGTTTCCAGCTTCAATTATTACAATTTGCTGTCAATAATGGTTATAATTAATCCTTAAGTACCTTCATGAAATTCAAAGACATGGGATGAACATCCGAGAACTTTTCTTCAAGAGTTTCCTAGAAAACAAAATAAAGAATTTCAATGTTACATAACAACAAAGTTATGTTTATTTTGAATATATTAGAAATAAGAACACTTTGGAGAAAGACTTCCCCTAGTAGGTTAGATAATTCCTTTTAAGGACTTTTTTAAAGTCCTATTTTTATATAATTTTACACTATAGTATAAAGGTTTAAAAGACAAAAACTGGAATTATTTTCTTAATTTCACAATGTCTTGCAATTGATGCTTGGTGAATATGAGTTCCAAATATCCCTGAAATCCTACAACATTATTTTATTTTTCAAAGATTTTATGTATTTGACAGAAAGGGAGAGCACACGCACACTAGCAGGGGGAGCTGCAGGCAGAGGCAGAGGGAGAAGCAGGCTCCCCGCTGAGCAGAGAGCCCGATGTGGGACTCAATCCCAGGACCCTGGGATCATGACCTGAGCTGAAGGCAGATGCTTAATGACTGAGCCACCCAGGTGTCCCTACAACAGTACTTTCATATCTGTGCGGATTTACTTATGGGGATGCTTTGAGCATTAATGAAAATGTGTTGAACTACATGTGTATGAGCACTACAGAAAGCAAGAGAATGATTCAGAATAGTAGGGAAGGAAGAGAATGGGATCAAGGGAGGAGCACATAGGGAAGGGGAAGCTCCAAAGATAATGGTAAGAGTCTCCTTTATTTTTTTTTAAGTTTTTTTTTAAACTTTTCTTTTCTTTTTTTTTTAAGTGGGCTGTTCCCCCAGCGTGGAGCCCAACGCAGGGCCTGAACTCGCAACCCTGAGATCAAGACCTGGGCCGAGATAGAGTTAGACGCTCAACCAACTGAGCCACCCAGGTGCCTAGGTAATAGTCTCCTTTAACTAGGCACCAGGTACTTGTGAATTTGTATTTAAACTAAACTGTTACATAAATATTCTTTTGTAATTCAACCTCTAGCCTTGTTAATTCAATGTTAACCTTTTGTTATATTTGTTAAAGCTTTAACAAATATAGGGGCGTCTGGGCAGTGCAATTGGTTAAGTGGCTGACTCTTGGTTTCAGCTCAGGTCATGATCTCAGGGTCCTGGGATGGAGCCCTGGGTTGGGATCCATGATCAGCATGGAAGTCTGCTGAAGTTTCTCTCTCCCTCCCTCTCTGCAACCCTCCCACTCACTCATTCGTGCCCCCTCTCTCTCAAATAAATAAACCTTTTAAAAAAAGCTTTAACAAATATAAAAGAAAGAAATCTAATATAATATATCAAGGTATTACATGAAATACCGAATTTAAAATGAACAAGGTGTCTAGAAATAGTCAGGATTGTTCAAACCTCGGCTTGTTCCCACAGCCATAAATCATGATGTGGCTTTACAGACTTCCCCATCCCTGCTCCACTCTCGTACCAACACACAGCACACACCTCTTCTGAAGGTCCTTTCATTCTATAGGCAGAATTCAGACCACCTGGAGCTTTAAAAATCATAGCCCATGCTTAGGTGACACAGACAGGAGATCAAGGTCTGTAGAGACTAAGATGGCAAGTAGTCATGGACACATTCCCAAAGAAAGGCAAAGACCACAGCAAGAGCATAGCAATGATCAGTGTGGTCTGGAGTTTTGATTTGGATACAATGAGGGTCATTTTGTAGAATGACTTTCCACGTGAAAATATCCGCTGTGAAGAAACGGTTTTTATGGACTTGGGCTTTGTTTTACAAACTGAAAAAATAGAGAGGACTACAGTAAGTACTGTTTAACAATAGATAATTATTTCAGGGAAAGTTGCTGAGCGTTTTGACTAAAAGGATCAAGGTATTTATGTAAGGAACTAAATATAGTTTCGCTTCAAATTTAACATTAAGTTAATCTTTGACTAGATAGGGCAAGTAGACTTTTAAAGAATTCTCTTGGTTAATTTATGCTGTTTTATATAACTTCTTTGATCTGTGTCAGTGTGCCAGAAAGAAAACAGGAGCCAAAAGTACAGATATTGTGAAAAATACCCCTTTAAAGAAAGTTGCAACACAAATAATAAAACGTCCAAGATTGAGCAGTTTACCATGTCTTCTGGCTCAGGAATACTGATGCCATGGAAAAACTGGTTACTTTTGAAGATAGATTGATGTCTTAGGATTAGTTTTCCTGCAAAATACAAACCATGTAACTCATGACAAATTTGATAAAAATAAAAGTGTTTAAATGGTTAACTTCTGAGGTCCAGATACACAAGAAATACTGAGCCTGATCATTCCTTCCCGATTCAAGAGGAGCAAGTCGATGCAAAAACATGCCTCCTCAGGGCAGGGCAGGCCTCCCATGCAACTCTCTTTACCACAGGTGGCTCGGTCTGCCACTCAGCACCCCTGCCAAATGCGGAGGTCAGAAAACCTTGCTGAGGGCTTTACACATGTGATCTCATAACTCTCTCACAGTAGTTGCTATTTTTAATGAGCAAAATGAGGCTCAGAAGTTCAATAACCTGTCTAAAGTTGCATGGTGATTAAGAGACAGATGCAGGATTCACCCTCAGGTCTGTCTCATGTCTGCTGCATGTAAATTTCCACAGTCCTTCTGAGAAATCAAACAATACATACTTAACATGTGGCCTGTGGTGCTCCTCAACCCCTACATTTTTCATGCTGTAGAATTCTCCAGAAGAATGCGTTGGAACCAAACAGGGACCCGCATCAGACCACACAGCAGTGCTTCCATCGCCCAGCAGCCAGGCTGCCGGGACAGGCCAGGGGCAGGAATTAATAAACACCCACTGGGTGTGTAGACGTGTCACTTTCCTTGTGTCCATGCTGCTTCGTGTAAAGCTATAGCCGACCTTCTGGGTCGCGTCCTCTTCCAACCGCCACGGATGCTGACACATGGTGGACGCTTATGACAGAGGCCCCCTGAGTCCCATTCCTGCTCTGCATTAACTGTTGTAGGACTTCAGGCCAATCATGGAAGCTCCCTGAGCCTTAGTTTCCCCATTTGTAACATAGGCACGATTAAAAATGTTATACTGTCCTTAAAGGGTTTTTCTTAAGACTGCAAGAGATGATGTGTGTGAAAGTAATTTGTAAATTCTCAAGTGCTGTATGAAGGAGCACAGTTGAGGAGTTGCAACGGAGACAGTATAGCCCACAAAACCTAAAATATTTATCATCAGGCCCTTTTAGAAAAGTCGGCTGACCCCTGCTCTAGAGTAAAGGGGGGAAATCCCTCCTTTGCAGTGGGCAGAAATGACATTTGATCAAATATCTCTTAGAGTCTGCTCTGTGCAGATGACTCATATCCTTGTTCCTATCTTAGCCTGACAGGGAAAGTAAGTGGATAGTTTATCCAAGGCTAATTGACTTGACTTGGAAAGGCACCTGAGAGCTCCTCACTTAGCAGAGTTATGGCTCCACATGGAGAAAATAGTTGGACTTTGGTGACAACCCAGCACAGGCAACCGAGTAGCAGTTCGGAGAAGCTACAAAGCTCTTGTGTTACATCATTACAGTGATGTCCTATCGCTGTAACAATTGAGCAACTCTGGAAGCCATAAAACGCAAATCCTACCCAGCGTTCTGATGATCAGATAAAGCTGGTCCACATCTGATTTTCCAGGCCAGAGTGGCTGGCCTGTCAGAAGCTCTGCAGAAACACAACCAGTGGCCCACACATCTACGGAAGAACCGTACTGTGTATCTCCCACAAGAAGTTCAGGAGCTCGGTACCATCGTGTCGCCACATAATCGGTGTAGGCGGCTCCTGGAACTGCAAAAGCGTCAGTCAGATTGGGGTAGGGGGGTGTCACATTTCCGTGACATGTGACCTACTCCTGGGAGCAGGTCAGGCATTCGGGCAAGCTACAGTAACTCCGAGGCCACAATACTCCTCACTGTTGTGGCAGCGAGGCACCAACTGCCCAAATACTTCCGCTGTGCGCTTGGAGAGGCAATTCAACTCCCAGGGGTCCCTTGGCTTAGTTAACATCAGTCTCATCCCACACAGAGGGGGGCAGGAATGAGGATTTCTGTAGTGGAACTTCAAGTTGAAACCAACTTCCAGGTGCACTGTGAAGCTACTTGCGTCTGTCCTACCAGGAAACTGGTTGTGTGCACACCCACCTTGCAGTGAGTTGTTGCTAATGCGTGTTGTGGCCTGCCGCACAGTTCTAGATTCAGGGAGAAATCATGATCTGTTCCCCTTTCCCTTTGATTCCCCCTGTCTGGGATGACTTCCTTTTTCTTAGCACTGTCTCTGAAGCCTCTCCTTAATTTTGTTTACTCTTCTAGTCTTACCAACCCCACGGGATTTTCCCAACCTCTCTGGGGCACAGTAATGTCTCCCTCCGGGGAACCATCTGCACCCTCGCTTTGGTACTTCCCTGCAAACCATCTTGTATTATTCTTTTACTTCAGATTGTAAGTGCATGGAGAGCAGAAATGCATCTTATAACTCTTTTCCTCTACGAGGCAAAGCACATAAATATGACATCCAATAAATTGGAGTGGAGTGGAGCAGAGTTGCAGTGCACACTAAGGTACTGGCTAAAAGGTAAAAGTAAACTTTTCCTCTTTGAATAATCATAATATCTGTCACACTTAGCATCCGTTCACTATCTAAAGTAAGAGTTTTATCATTTCATAATCATCTGAACTGGATAAGTGAAAAATTGCTACTTACTCAGAATTCGTGCAAACCCAAAGTCACAGATCTTGATTATTCCTTGCTTAGTTATTAAAATATTTTCAGGTTTTACATCTCTGTGAATACACTGTAAGACAATATTTGATTATTTCTGAGTCATCAAAATGACAAAGCATAATAAACATTAAACATTAATTTAGATGGTAAACATAGCTTATGAGGTAAAAACAAATATGCTTTTCCTTCATTTTTCTAAAAGAACTTTAATTGGCAAATTTTCACTCATAAATCTTATCACACCAAAAGAAGAAAAATCAAAATGCTGCCATATAAGCAAAGAAATTGAAATTATAATTGTTGGATAAGAAAACTTTTTTTTTTGAGAAGGTCGTGTCATACAATTATTTCTTCCACATTTTACTGGTCTCTACTTAAACTGCAAGAGGTAAAGCCCTAGATGAGATTAGACTCAATGTATCTCTGATAAGAACTGCCGCCCAAGAATCTCAATTCATGTTGAATAAGTATTGCAGATTTGAGAAACTGGAAAAACATTTGAATGATAACCAAAAAAAATCTGCTTGAAAGTTGGCTTGTAACTGGAGTGACCATATTATTTATTGCCCTAATTGGGATGTATGAAAGGAGTGCTATTAGTAATTACGCCAGGAAAACAGGACCAAACCACAACTGTCCTGGGTAAGCTGGGAGGTACGGTCACCTACTTCTCAAGAGACGCTGAGCCTTCAGCATCAGGGGACGAGGACCACTGCCACTCTTCCTCATCAGTGAGCTAACCTGGGAGGATTAGCAGCTCTCCTGGGATATGACCACACAGCGCTGTCTGCCGGGGTCCGTCCTGGGAGAGCAGTACACACCTCCATGAGGCGTTCTCCCCTCACAGAGGCTCCTGTTGTTATTCCTCTGTAGGCAGAGACCTTACAACTTGCTGCATCACTGTAAAGACCCTGAATGGAGCACATACTTCTTGCTGGACATGCGAGGGCCACACGGGTAAGGAGGCAGGCAGGCTGCATGAGCCTCACTCCTTGTTCTTCCAGAAATGACTGCTCCATGGTGTGGAAGCCCTCCAAGAACACAGCTCAGGCCCTATTCTTCAGCATTTTATCTTTCCAGTCCTTCCTCCCAGACAAGCAAACAGATAAAACTGATGTTCTTCTTCTGCAGCTCAGCCCTCCTCTAGAGCTCTGTCCTTCTCAAGTCCTTGCACGTGAATTATTTCATTCCTGCCACAATCTTGTGACTGCAGGTGGCCACTGACAGGGTCTCTGGATTGACTGTCACAGTAATCCACTCCTTTTGCCTCCTTCCTCTGATGTGCTGTCAGTCCCTGTATATATTCCTGCCACACTGACAATTCTGAAGTAATTTTTCTTTGCTTCTATGGTAGCTATCTGGGAAGAGAAAAGGCTGAGTCCTAAATTCATTTTAGGTCACAAAAATGGCAGTGGTAACAGAAGCTTGTTCCTAGTTAGTCTCAATTATTGTCAACTGTCTCATAATTTGTATGACCAACAAAAGAAACTTCTAGGTCTCTTTAGAGTCCTAAGGCCTTTGATACTAATTTTTTAAAAAAATACATTGCTATAATATAAACCAACATAGTTTTGAGGTCCTACCTTTTAAGCAACACATTTATGAAACTTGGATGAACACTCTGAGTCCTAGTCACAATAGTTGGTGATTTACTAGGAATAGGTTATATTCCTCAAAAGAGTCTGCATCAAATTCTAAAATTTCTGGACTACGTGTGGCCTTATCAAGCAAATGGACTTACACTGACACTTGTCTTTTGGTCTACTTAAATATGATTTTTGGACCTAATGCAAATCCATGCAAAATTTTTAGCAATTTATTTTCCAACCAAAAAAAAAATACCAACAAATGAAGTACTGATGTGTCCCAAAGAAACAGAAAAATTACTGGTGTAGGTGCAGGTAAGAGAAGCTACTAATGAAGAGGCAGAGGATATTGAAGAAAGCAAAAGAGAGTAAAAATGCCTGGAACAGTAGGAAGTCAAGCACGGAGAACAGAAGCTGCTTAATCATACAACATTCGCTTTCTCTGCCACAAAGCCACACTCCGTGCACTCTCGGCAGTGCCTTGTGCAGTCAGCTTGCTTTCCACCAAACACCAAGAAACCTGCAAGTCGGTGTGACACAAGCAGGGTTTTGTTTGTTTGTTTTTTTAAATAACTTAGGTTGCATACACAGCGTTTAGAAAATGTTGTTCAAATTGGGTTATTGTGGCTAATGTGTAATCTCATTTTTACTGACTCACAAGTCAACAAGAGGTACCGTGATCCTCAACTTTAAGAAACTCCAGAACTTTCACAAATTGCTTCTTGTAATACCTGATCAAATAATAGTTTTCTTATTTTTTTAAAAAGATTTTATTTTTAAAGTAATCTCTACACTTAGTGGGGGGCTCAAACTCATGACCCCAAGATCAGGAGTTGCACGCTCCACCAACTGAGCCAGCAAGGCGCCCCTAAATAATCGTTCTCTATTATCTGAGAAGGTTGTCCTCTTTGAGGTTTAGAGATGATTACTAATACAGCAGTGAGGAAAAGGACCCCCTTCTTCACAACCAGAACATTAGTATAAACGAGATGATGATGGATTGTTGCAGCCTGATACACATATCTTGGAAGTCACTGCAGTTTTGTCATTTTGCGATGGAGTTCTTTTTGTCTAATATATGAGGTATATAAAAATCCACGAGTTCATTATGATACTAAATGGGTCACTTCAGTTAACTCATTCTAGCAATATTAGAGAATAAGAAAGAACAAAATGAATAGGTACTTTCTTAAATCCAGTGCTTTTCAAAATTTAATGTGCACATGAATCTCCTGGAGACCTTGTTAAATGCAGATTCTGATTCAGTAGATCTAAGGTGGGCCTGAGATTCTGCATTTCTAATGAGCTCCAAGGTGATCTCTATTAATAAGTCCTTAATCCCTTATAACTTTAACCTTCCTTGTCTTGGTTAGGATCACCACTCTGGAGATAATAAGGTAGTCATGGTCTCCATAGGTTGAAAGCTGTGAATTTTCAGCAACACCATTGGGTCAGATTGCCTTTTCTATTCTTTGAGAGTATCATGAGGGTTCCTTTAAAAATAAGGAGAGGATAAAGGTTTTGGATGTAGTACTGTAACAGCTTACATATGACCTACATTTTTTTCTTTGCGTGCATTTTAGTAATAGATAAAAAAATACACAAAGACTTACCATAGCATAAGAAAATGAGATAACCAGAATTCAGAAGTAATTCCCATGTTGGAGGAGGGAAGTTTGAAAAATTATCCATTTTTAATAGAGGTCATGGATTATCAATTGGAGATTTTTAAAACTTAAGATACAGAACGTGTTGTTCTGAGCAGAGAAATGATGGCAGTTGCATTGAGCTATAATAATGTTTGGGTCTGCTGGGAACAGTAAGTCACAATCAGTAGGTAAGTTGATTGACTGATTCATTCATTCATTCATGAAGTTATTCAATAAATACTTATTGAGCGAGCACCTTTTATATAAAAAGATCTATGCTAGGTGTTGAAGAGATAGAAAGATAAATCAGCCCAGACGTTGCATTCAAGTTTATAACCTAGGACACAGGAAAGTGTCTGACTATATAAAGGACAAACACTTATGGTAAATAGAATTTTCAAAAAATCATTTTAATTACCCATAAAACTCCTACAAGAACCTTAGGTAAACTTTAAAACCTCTGATAGCATGGTAGAAAATAACAGAGACATGGTTTTATTTATTTACTTTTTAGTTTTTTAGTTTTTTTAAAGATTTTATTTATTTATTTGACAGAGAAAGAGAGAGTGAGCACAAGCAGGGGGAGCAGCAGAGGGAGAGGGAGAAGCAGGCTCTCTGCTGAGCAGGGAGCCCGATGTGGGACTTGATCCCAGGTCCCCGGGATCACGACCTGAGCCGAAGGCAGACACTTAACCGATGAGCCACCCAGGTGCCCTGAGATGTGGTTTTAATTCAGCATCATCTTTAGGAAGTATTTGAAAGCATTTGCATCATGAAAACCGGCTTATGTTTCTTGTGAACAATATTTCTCTATACTTTATTTTTTATTTTTATTTTTTTTAAGTAGGCTCCATACCCAGCATGGAGCCCAGTGCGGGGCCTGAACTAACAATCCTGAGATCAAGACCTGAGCTGAGATCAAGAGTCTGATGCTTAACTGACTGAGCCACCCAGGTGCCCCAACTCAATACTTTATTAATAGAAAATATAAGCTTTTGATTGATCCTAACAAACTCTTCATTGACTTTCTTAAAACTAAAGGAAGTTTCCTCTAAGTATTGAAATTTATTTCCATGATTTTGCATTCTTTTCCAGCAATTCTAGACTATGATAGACATCATGCTGGCATCAAAATTTATCATATGGTAGTCTGTATCCTTGCCTAGGCACTGCCTCTGTCTAGGCACCAACTCAAAAGGTCTAGAGTTATTTTTTAAAAACTGTCATTATAGCAAAAGTTCCCAGAGGCCAAAATAAGGAAGCTCCCAGTGGCCCAAGATGGGGTAATTTGAACATCAGAGAGAACTATCATTGCAAAGGATTGAAACACATCAAATATATAAGATCCATAAGTTTGTAATGATGCCTACATTCCCCTAAAACCTTCATTGTTCATTCTTGGAGGTTGCTAAGATACCAACTTACCACTCTGAGTATTGACAAACAAGGGAAATAATCACATCTTTATCTTACTGTATTTTACAGTAGCCAGAGCCTGTGAGGGTAGGTTCTTCTCTATAGAATTCAAATTAATAAATGCAGAAGAAATAATAGAATTTAAAAATCACCATCTTTTAACCCTAATGAAATACTGGATCTAGGCAATCATCATCAATGAAGGCTAAAGCCATCAAGTAAAAAGGTTGACCAGGAAACTCATAGTGGAGAGGATCAAACTAAGCTCCCAAACCCACTTATCTATTTCAAGATGATCAAAAGTGGGACAAGCTGACATAAGCCTCATGATGTTGACACAAGAAGACATGTACAGCATTACATATGAAATATTCTTGCCTGGAAAACTAAACCTGAAATGATCAAGTTTCTAGACACAAATACCAATTTACCGGAAATACAGGTGAAAGAACAAGTTAAATGACACACAGGAAGCAATCAGCCGCAATGATTTCTAGAACACGGTAGTATTCAAAGTGTGATTCTTGGATCAGCAGCTTCAGTATTAACCAGGCAAATGTTAGAAATGCAAATTCTTGGTGCCCTACCCTGGACCTATGGAATCAGAAACTCTGGGGGTGGGCCCAGAAGACTGTATCGTAATAAGCCCTCCAGGGGGGTTGATGCATGCTCAAGTTTGAGAACTATGGGTCTAAAAAACTAATGCTAAAAATTTTTTTTAAAGGGATAGTGGAAGGGGGCCTCTTAAAGAATAAAAGACTCAAAAAACATAAAAACAAAACCAAATCAAGTGCCATGGGGAGTTACACCACTGCTATCCAGCAAACTTATTTAACCCAGTTTAAAAATGATCACAGGAATCACCAGTAGGATGGCAAAAAGAACACTGAGTTTACACAAGCTTTTAATTCATAAGGAATTAAAAATTTGGAATGGAATTCAAATGGAAATTTGAAAAAAAAAAGCCATGGATTACATTTCCCATATTCTGTGACTTTCTTCCTTTCCTTCCATCTTTAGCTCTTTAAGGCGATCCCTGAGCTATTTAGAAGAAAAGAAGAAATTAACAAATATGTTGGAAAATGTTACTTACGTTATGTTTATGACAGAAATTAAGAGCTTGAAGTGTTTGCCATAATACACTTTTGATCACTCCATCAGCAACTCTGGGGGAAAGAAAATTAAAAAGGAAATGAAAACTCCTAAGATGGGGGAGTCAGGAGAGGGAGCTGGGAACAGAAAGGGAGTGGGTAGGGCTTGCCGTGGCCAACAAACATGGTGCAAAAGGTGTGCTGGAGATAGCTTTTTGAACGTGTTCATGAAAATTGCTTTACTATGTAGTTTTCATTATAGATAATTTTCTTTTGTCATTTGAAAATTTTAGATCTGTAGCAACGGTATATGCTTGTCACAACAATCCAAACAGTATCGCAAAGTAAAGGAATAGAAAGTGTTGACTCAAAACTTGCTACCCCAAACTAATTGCTGTAGTGCACAGTGGTTTCTCTTCCAGCACCTTTGTTTCTTTCCCTCTCTCTGCATTCACTTTTTTTTCTTCTGCATTTACTTTTTAACTTTAGTTTTTGTTTTTTTTTTAGAGAGGGGGAGAGAGAGGAGGATTGGGGGAGGGGTAGAGGGAGAGGGAGAGGGAGATTCTTAAGCAGCTCCATGCCCAGCGCAGAGCCCAATGTGGGGCTCAATCTCATGACCCTGAGATCATGATCTGAGCCGAAATCAAGAGTCAGATGCTTAACAGACTGAGCCACACAGGTGCCCCTTTAATTTTAAATAAATGCATTCATATGGCTCAAAATTTTAAAAATATAAAAGTATATCCATGAAGAACTCTTTCTCATACCTGGCTAGTCACACATTTCATTCTCTGCAACTACTCCCTCCTCTTTCAGGAAGCTTGTATGCATAGAGGTACAAATACTAATGCGTTCACATCTATTTCGTGGTCTCATTATATGGATGTGTCATAATTTACTTAGTTAGTTCCCATTGGTGAGCAATTAGGTTGACTCGATTTTATTCCTAGAAAAAACATTTCAATGAATATCTGTAATCATCCATCTCACTGCAATTATTTTTTTAAGGCAAGTTCTAGAAGTGGGACTTCTAGGACCAATGGTAGGCACATGTTACATTTTGATCCTGCAGACATGACCTTCAGATAGACCTAAAACCTGGTTTTGCAGGAGGAAAGGCATACTTGAAGACTGACTTCCAGCAGTTACGGTGGTAAACACACTCAAGTACATGCTGTAATTGTGTAACAGTTTCTTACACCTGGTGAGCAGGCAGGTGAGCAGCCAGGGGAGGCCAGGGAGAACACAGGTCCCATGAGAATGAGAGGCTGGATGCTTCTTGTCCCTGTAGGATCCTGGAAATACTGGAAGGTATTTTCCATTGCAGAATTGGGGATCTGGGCAACTCACATTTTGTCTGGGAGTAGTCTACTTTGTGTAACCATCTCTATAAATTATAGCAATTACATTCCCTTTAACTTTCTGTTGATGTCTTTCCATGGCTCACATCACTGTCCCATGCATATTGCCCACCAAACATCTGTGCGTTCAAGTCCCTATCTCCTCATTGTCTTGCCAACACCCAGTTTTGCCAATGTTATGTTTGCCAAAATGTGGTTAAACTAAAAAGATAGCTCATTTTGGTTTTCATTGGCATTTCGTTAACTATTAGTGACTTTTGTTTTCACATGATTATTGGACATTACATGTCTTCTTTTGAGTATTTCCTGTTAATGGCCTTTGTGTCTTTTTTGACTGGCCTGTTTACCTTTTTTAAAATTGATTCACAGGCGCCTGGGTGGCTCAATTGGTTAAGTGACTGCCTTCAGCTTCGGTCATGGGATCGAGCCCCGCATTGGGCTCCCTGTTCCTTGGGAAGCCTGCTTCTCCCTCTCCCACTTCCCCTGCTTGTGTTCCCTCTCTCTCTGTCTCTCTCTCTGTCAAATAAATAAATAAAATCTTCTTAAAAAAATAAAACAAAATTGATTCATGAAGACTCAATATATACTGGAGTGTGCATATGTGCTGCAAATATTTTTATCCGTGTGTTGTTTGTTTCTCAACCCTCTTCGTGGGGATGGGGTGGCTGTTTGCATAGTTTCAAAAATCTGAGACACAAGATGTCTTTTCCTGTCTACTTGTAAGACTTTTTTAATTAAAAAATTTAAAATGATCGAATATTCCAAACATACCCATTACTTGGCCTTAATGTTTTATCATACTTGGAAATTTAAATCATATGTTTAGATCACTTTTAAAAACTAAACTCATCCTGCAGATGTTGTGGACCTTACAGAGGGATGGGACAGCCTCTGTATGACTCAGGCATCGAACCAGCTACAAGACCTCACCATGCAAAGCTGCAGTACGTGCCGAGAAAGAGCAACAAATGCATGGAGGTATTTTTCTCAGGGCAGTTTTCTAACTTCAGGTCACAATTATGACGGCACATTCTTGATATCCATGGTCTGGTGGCAGCCCTTTGACTCCAACTCTTCTAATAAGTATTATTAATATTGTGAAAGCCCCTAATTCTCAATGTTAAATTCCATTCTGCTGGAAGTGTCTAGAGCCATCTCTATTTCCTGCACTGAATTCTTTTTTTTTTTTAAGTTGTTTTTCTTTTATTTCTTTGACAGAGAGAGACAGCAAGAGAGGGAACACAAGCAGGGGGAGTGGGAGAGGGAGAAGCAGGCTTCCCGCTGAGCAGGGAGCCCGACGCGGGGCTTGATCCAAGGACCCTGGGATCATGACCTGAGCTGAAGGCAGACTCTTAACTGACTGAGCCACGCAGTTGCCCCCTACCCTGAATTCTGATATAACCTGATCTTTCTCCCCTCTTTGCCTAGGGCCATGCCAGAGACAACACTGCTTAAAGGTTTTTATAAGAGACAGGAAGAACAGTACAGCCATTTTGAGCCCTATGAGGCAGGGTTCAAATCCCATCTGCACCACTTCCAAGTTTTAGAAGCCCAGGCAAGTTATTTGTGCCTGCAGTTTTCCTCATGTATAAAAATAGAACAGTGTTACGTAAGTTTATTAGGAAGACTATCTCCTAAGAGTCTGGGCTTTCATATCTCCATAGGTTTAGGATGAGGGTCTGAGATCAGGTGAGGTCAGTGGATGGGCCGGAGACCCTGTAGAAAGAAGAGCCCCAAGAGAACAGCAAGAGGCCCCGAGGTGAGAAGGAACAGGGAGGGTAGGAGAAACAATTAGGAGGCCAGTGTGGTCAAAGATGAGTGAAGAAGTTGGTGAGGCTGTCAGGGGCCAAATTGCCAGGGGCCTTAGAGATCTGGGTAATTAGTTTGGATTTTACTCTAAGCCTAAAGGAAAGTCATTGAAAGGACTCAAGAAGGCCAATGGTGTAATATGGAGAGTGGATTTCTGTGGTCAGAGTGGAGACAGGGAGGTTGATGAGGGGGCAGATTTAATAATGCAGGTGAGATCTGGTGATGTTGGTCAGAGAGGTGGCGGTGGAGGGAAGGGAAATGGACATCAGGCCTTGCAAGGGCCTGCAAGAGAAACACGTAGACACGGAATGCTGGGCCCCTGCAGGGACGGGGAATCAAGTCCTGGAATCGGGAAACAAGATAGGGGCGAGGGTTCAGAGACTGGTGGAACTGAGGTTTCTAGCGCTGATAACATGGATCCAGGCACGAACGAATGCTGTAGCAAAGTCCTTAGCTCTTGCTGTGGAAGAGGAACGTTTGTTTCGTGGCATCTCATGGGAATGGGTCATGGCTCTGCTCGAAACAGAACAGCTCTGACTCCGAGAAGGCAGGTTCCATCATAGGCAACACAGCATATGTACAAAATACCAGCGGCAAACACATACCACCGATCTTACAAAAAGAAGATAGTTATCGGAGAGAAGACAGATTCGCACAGGGCTCATTCCAGAAAGAGGATTGCAACAGGATTCAGCAATGTTTCAAAGTGCTTTGAGGTGAAATAAAACCTTCAGAAGAAGTCAGCTAACACTCGGTGTTTAAATATTATAGGCTGGGTAAGGGCAGAGACAAATACTGCAAGGCATAGTGAAGGCCTGAGAGCAAAAACTAGACATCCTAGCTCAAGACTGAAGAAGGGTGTCACGAGGGGGGAATGCCGACTCGATTGCTGGGGGACTGGCTCTCTCCGTCACTCAAAGGGGTCCTGCTGTGGACATCAGGACTCAACAGCTTTGCTTTAATTCCTTATATAACTTCACAGGGGGAAAACCTGAGTTCACTGTCAGTACCTGAGACTAAATGAGTCCTCAGTCAACGTTTGCTATCCGAGACTACAAGCCCATCTTGACTCCGGTCTGCCATCCCCTTCACACCACCATTTCGGTTAACCTCCTCCCGTATTCCCATAGATACTTCACCCTGGCCCCAGTGGTTTCCACCATTCTCTGAGCATGCCCGGCTTGTTTGTGCTTCCAGGTCTTTGTGTTTATTGTTCATTCTCCTCCCCTCCCTGTGCTTTCCTTCCATTCAGGGACTTTGTCTCATTCACTACTGTGGCTCTGGGGCCTCGATGGTACCTGGTATCTAGTAGGTACTTAACTAAGCTTGTTTCTCTGGCACTCTCGGAAATTTTATAAACTAGCACCCTGTCATAAGTCCCTTTCTGCTTAAACCAGCTGGAGTGAATTCTGTTGTTGAACCCTGACCAGTTCAGAATACGCTACCAGAAGTGGATGTGGGCCACAGACCAAGGCCTTGGGAATTTGGGGATTGGCTATCTGATTTAATCGGGTCTAAAGGCAGGAGAACCTGATTACCATTAGTGACTGGACTAGCTGGTAGATGGGTACCGAGATGCAACAGTTGTTAAATCATCACCTGTGGTCATCTGGAATAAAATGCCTATTCAAGGCAAGCCTTTGCCTGAGTGTGACAGAATAATACGGGAAACATAAATAATACAAAAAAAGTGGGGCGGGTTGGCTCTAACTTCATGAGAAATTTTTATAAAGGACAGGGATAAGGCTTTAATATCTTCATTCAAGGGAATTAGGAAACCAGAAGTTTCAGTGCTTGCACTAAAAGAACCTGTTATTACTTGTATCTTTAGGACTCACTTCATGGATCTATAGGAATAACATGAAATGACTGAAGAATCAAACACGGAGAATAATCCTGCAGGATGCTAAGTGACAACATAGATTTAACTTACGTGAAGTTAATTTCTCAGTTATAATTAACTGAGAAAGAGCTACCTATACTTCAAGAATTGAAATGTGGCACTCAGGAGTATTCATATAATTAAGAGCACCCTAACTTCCTACCAAACAGCCCGTGTCAGGCAAACTAGCCCCCAAACTCATATGATGAGGCTGGTTTTGCCTTGACGAGAACCCTCTAATGTTCTCACTTGAGGTAGCTGTGTTGCATGGGGATGCCAATTCTTCTCAGACCTTGAGAGGTGCCCAAACCTTAACTAAAGTCAGAGTTCAGCATATCCCACAGGGCCTGTTACAAAGTCAAACAGAGGAAAAGGTTTACACAGCAAAAGAACTATAAGATCTTGCTAATTTACAATGGGGAATGCCTGTGAGCATGGATTTCACTGATGTAGGACCAGAGGGGAAGAATCAGAATTTTCAACTGGGCCGATTATAACAATACGGGCACACTTAGTAGAGATTCCAGTTTCACCAGATGACCTGGAGCAGCTAGGAATGCTGATTGCTAAACTGGTTGATTAAAACCTGGCTAAAGGATTGCCTATGGCAATTGAAGTTGAACGCCAGAAATTCATTAGTAAAATGAGGAGGAGGAGATCCAAAGATCTGAGGCGATAGGAGTGTTGGAGAGGATTTTTCATATGCAACATACTCATCTACCTCCCAACTGTGCCTCCCCAAAGTCCATAATGGCAGCGCCAAGCTGTGCTCTTCCCCAAATGTGCAGTGGGCTTCCGGTTTTCTATTTTGGTCAAGAAGCAGCAGCATGCCAGCCCTTCTACTGGGCTCTTCCTACCACAGTGTTCACTCTGTGGACCAGTCAGCTGGCTCTTTCTGCATCTGCTAGAGTATCTGTCTCAATTATCCAGCTAGGAAATGGGGAAATAATCTCAAGGATGGATCTGTGGACCTACCAGGACTACCAGGAGATGGATTTGAGTCAAGATTGCATTCACCACCAGACTTACTGCTTCCTGCTCCCCATCCCCTCCAAACTGACTGCAGGGGCTTTCAAGGTCATTGGTGACTGGTTTTCCCTCAGAGACTTGTCTATTAATTCCTGAAAGATAGGGTATTTCTCTTTTCCCAGTGCCCGACTGTCCTGGTAAATGGCTACAGACTACTTTGGGGGCAGGTTAAGAGGAAGAATTAAGAACAGATGTGTGATGTTTTTGTAGGGCATTCCTCAAGAAAAGCCATCTTCCCTTTAGTCACAGGCCCTGGTTCTGTGAACTGGCTATTGTGGTGACTCAAGTCAAGCCTCTACACCAATTTTTATTGAAAAATAGAACCTTAGTGATCGTCCCATCTATTTTGGTTCAAGAGAACCTATGGTCAATTAATTTTGATCATCACTACGGCTCTGTTGCCTGTTACAATTCTGGAAATGAAGAACTACCACTTGGCCTCTCGTCCAGGGATCCAGTGATCCCCACTGAAATCAGGAAGCCATTTCAAAGAAAGGATCTCCCCGCTCCATTATCTGGGACATGATGCTTGTGCAACACTCACCAATGTATTTCTTGTTACTCATGATTCACGGCCATCTTTCCAACAAACCACACCCTGTCTTATGGGAAATTTTCTATGAACAGTTAATTGAGAAATTCAAACCTTTTATATGTCAATTATACCTCAATAAAGCTAAAGTTAAAAAAAAAAAAAAGAAATTGAAGCCTGACTCATGAATGTGCATAATGTGTTCCTATCAGCCAGAAGGGGAGTGGACAGCTGTCGTTTTGTAAACCTGCTCATAGTTTTCTAACACTATAACCACTTATAACCATCCCTTTGTATTTCAGATTCCTCATTAGATCCTAAGCTTCTTGAAGGCAGGATTATTCCGTTACACATCGTGCAACGGGAAGGAAAATCCTTCCTCTGGCAGGGAGGCAATTTCTATCCCAACAGCAATTAACTTACCCATTGTACTTAGTGTAGAACACAGAAGGGTCTTAGAGAAAGGGGAATAGATTGTTTTAAGTTTAATCAGGTGATGCCAATTTCAGCTGCCTCACATACGTGTAGTTACTTGACCAAATCCAACAGTCTCAGTACTTAGTATTGATGCAGCTATTGATCTAACAAGTGTTTTCTCTATCCAAAAAGTAGAGGACATCAAAGGCTTCATTTGGCAGAGGAAGCAGTACACTTTCACCATCTTAGTGTGAAGTCAGCTCTTCTTAATGATATAAGTTAGTACTCGGGTCTCTTGATCATCAGCTCACCATCCCACAGCTCATCCCACATGTCCCCTCTGTTGATTGCCTCATATCCACACACCAGTTAATTCTCCAAACTGTGAATTTACCCTAATAAACAATGGCTCAAATAGGGTTGGTATGTATGCGGTCTGGTTGTTTACCTCTGTTTGCTATTCGCTGGTTTTACATTCTTTTGGCTGTTATTTAAGTAGGTTTTAGGAAGGGAGTGAAGGTAGATGGATGTTTTAAATTAATCACTGTTATGTGGAAGTACCCAGCATTTCATAAAAAGACTGGCGTGTTTTGCATTGTTCCTAGTTGCATTCCCCTATGTAGATCCAAGTCTCAGGGTGGACCCAAAGCACGTGTATACACTGGCATTGCTAAATACACTTATAAGACTTAAAAGAGTGGAAAGTAGGTAGTTCAGTGATCCCTGTGGGGATGCCTGGCTAGCTCAGTTGGAAGAGTGTGAGACTCGATCTCAGGGTCATGAGCCCCATATTGGGTATAGGGATTACTTAAAAAAAAAAAAAAAAAAAACAAAAAACGAGAAACTTAGAGATATCCTTGTGGTTGCTAAATACATACTGAATGAGAGGTTGCCTGTATATGCTTTGCTCCTTCTTTCTGCACATTCCTCCAAGACTGTCCATCTGGCCAACTCTTCCCTTTGTAAAGTCTCAGCCTAAACCCTTCCTTCTCTGCAGATACTTCCCTGATTCTCCGGGACTGGCAGATGTTGCAGTTGTACCAACATTAACCCAATCAGCATTGCCATTTGTAACTGCTACTCTGAATGTCTCTTCATTCGATTTTAAGCTTCTTGAAGGCAGGATTGTGCCACTATATCTTTGTACCCTCTGCACCAGCAGAAGTACTCAATAAAATACTCCTGAAGTGAATGAAAGAATGCTGTACACTGAGGAAGTTATTAAGATGAATTAGATATGAATTCTGCACTCAAAATACAACCCAGTAAGAGAGAGAATGCACATAAAAACACATAAGGCAGAAGTACCAAGTACCATAACAAGGATAAAAATCAAACCCTGTGGGGGAGGGAGGTGGGAGGATGGGTTAGCCTGGTGATGGGTATTAAAGAGGGCACGTTCTGCGTGGAGCACTGGGTATTATGCACAAACAATGAATCATGGAACACTACATTAAAAACTAATGATGTAATGTATGGTGATTAACATAACAATAAAAATTAAAAAAAATCAAACTCTGTGGTTATGCAAAGGAGGGAAGCAATTCCACCCAGGTGGAGGAATCTCTGAGATGTTGAGAATATCTAGGATTTCCCATTTTATTTATTTTTAAAAGATTTTATTTTATTTTTTTAAAGAATTTATTTGTTTATTTGACAGAGACACAGCGAGAGAGGGAACACAAGCAGGGGGAATGGGAGAGGGAGGAGCAGGCTTCCCGCAGAGCAGGGAGCCCAACGAGGGGCTCGATCCCAGGACCCCGGGATCATGACCTGAGCCGAAAGCAGATGCTTAACGACTGAGCCACCCAGGTGCCCCTAAAGATTTTTAAGTAATCTCTACACCCGACATGGGGCTCAAACTTACAACCCCCAGATCAAGAGTCACACGCTCTTCCACCTAAGCCAGCCAGGTACCCCTAGGATTTCCCATTGTCAAGATCCTGGTAGAGATAGGGAAAGTGGAATAAGTTAGAATATTCCAGGTTAAAGGAAGACTACCAGCTAAGTTCCACAAGCAGGAAGGCTTATGGTACATAGAGAGAAGAGAAAGATGGTTAGTTCAACTAAACAGGTATGTGTATTGTATGTATTGTATGTTTTATTTTCAGGGCCTTGAATAATACATGAAGTTTACATTTCTAACTTTATGAAAATGTACATTAATTTATAAATTAACTTACAGGATGGCTGAACAATCTGTCCTCTAAGCCAATACAAATCTTATTTAACTCATAATAAAGTTGAACTATGAATTAATTTATCATGTAAACTGGTTTTTAAATTTTTATTGTAAAAGTAAAATATGTGCTTTTGCTGGGATATTGGGACAAATTCAAAATAAATTTCAATTACACTGAACATTCTAACTTCATTTTTTTCACATACCATTTCATGAACATGTCCCCAGGGCATGAATTATTCTACAGCTTCCTTTTTAATGGGTTGGATACATAGTGTTCCATCATATGCATATAGCAAAGTGCATTGAGTCAAATCTTTACTATTGGAAAATTAGGTCAGTCCCAATTTTTTGTTGTTGTAAATAATGATGTGTTGAACACTTATGTATAACTTTTTGCACCTGATTATTATAAATTTCTCTAAATGGAATGTCTTAGTCAAAGGATTAAAACCACTTAAAGAATTTTCATACATACTGCTAAATTTCCATTCTAATTATATACTCTCTCCAGCTATGAATGAGGGTGCCTGATTCCCAACTTTAACAATGCTAGGCATTTTGGTTTTTCAAAATTCTTTGCCAATTTGATCGGCAAGAAATGATACCTTAAATTTTTTAATTTTTCTGATTAATAGGGAGGATAAACATATTCTCCGAGGTGTATTTGTCATTTCCTCCCTCTTTTTCATGATTTGCTTTTTCATGTAGGAATTGCATGTAAGTTATATAAAGTTAGGCAACTTTTTTGTATGTTCTGTTTACTGCTATATCCTTAGCACCTAGCTGGACAACAGTAGGATTCTACTCAAGTATTTTTGAATGAATATATTTTCTTTCTTTTTTTTAAAAGACTGTATTTATTTATTTGACAGAGAGAGACACAGCGAGAGAGGGAACACAAGCAGAGGGATAGGGAGAAGCAGGCTTCCCACTGAGCAGGGAGCCCGATGTGGGGCTCGATCCCAGGACCCTGGGATCATGACCCGAGCCGAAGGCAGACACTTAACGACTGAGCCACCCAGGCGCCCCAAATGAATATATTTTCTAACTGGGTGTTAATCTTTCAAAACATTTGATTTGTAAAATCTGCAAATGAAATGATATTAATTCTTCATCTGCCAAACAAATTACCTAACTTGCCACTTCTTTTTTAGTTTTGTTTATGGTACTTTTTGTCAAAGGGAATCTCTAAAACTAATTGATTTAATATTTGGCAGTTAAAGTCCCTTTTCTTCTTTTAAAAAACTTTGATTTAGATAACTTGATTTTCAAGTTATAAAATCCCATTGGCATTCTGATTAGATTTTTGTGCAATAAATAAATAAATTGGGGGAGAAATATCTTTATAATAATGAATATTTCCATTCAGAAATATATGTTCATTTAAAAAAAATCATTTATGTACCTCAGTTAAGTTTTGTAAGTTGTCTTTATGTAGAGTCTGAACAATTCTTTTTATCTTTAATTCTAAACTTTTTTGTTGTTGGTATTTGAATGAGATCCTCTCCACTAGATTTTCTAGAGTGCTGACTGATACAAGAGCTGTTAATTTTTGTGTGTGGAGTTCGGAGGGCTGTAGTCATTATACTGAATTCCACTGGTTATAATGACTCTTTAGGCAATTCTCTTAGATTTCGTAGAATATTATCATCCAGATAAAGATGATTTAATCTTGCTTCCAAAGTTATACATTCTATTTGTTTACATTGGCTAGAGCTCTCAGAACAATGTTACATTATAGTGGTGACAACTGACTTCCTTGTTTCTCATTTTAACTGTGGTTCCTCTAGCATGGAGGATAAAGTTAGCTGTTGATTTGAAGAGGTGTGTGTGTGTGTGTGTGTGTGTGTGTGTGTGTGTGTGTGTGTGCACGCGCATGTGTTACAGAGGTATCTGAATCCTAGTTTGCTAAGGTTTTTTTTTTTTAATAACCAGGAAAGGACCTTGAATTATCAACTGCCTTTGCAAATTTTATCAACCACATGTATTTTTTTTCTCCTTTAACCTGTTAGTGAATTTTATGAATTCTAATATTGAACCATGGTTCATTCCTTGAATTCAGAGGGCATACCTCATTTTATTGCCCTTCACTTTATTGTGCTTTGCTTTACGTTTCACAGACATTGTGTTTTTTACAAATTGGAAGTTTGTGGGAACCCCACGTAGAGCAAGTCTACTTGTGCCATTTTTCCGATAGCATTTGCTCACCTGAGTCTCTGTGTTTGGTAATTCTCATATTTCAAACTTTTTCATTATTATTATATTTTATGCTGATCTGCAATCAGCAATTATGACTTGCTGAAAGTTCAGGTGATAGTATTTTTAAAGCAATATGATATTTTAAAATTAAGGTATGTACAATTGTTTTTTAGACATAATGCTGTCATATACTTAATAGACTACAATATAGTGTAAACATACCTTTTACATGTACTAGGAAACCAAAAAATTCATTTGACTCACTTTATTACAATATTTGCTTTATTGCAGTGATCTGGAACCAAATCTGCAATATTTTTGCCTGTACATAAGTTAGCCTTGAAATGCACTGTGATTTATATTTGCAGTTGATTTGTCTTCCTAAATATTTTTACTCTAGGTTAATATTTATTTCCCTCTGAGCACATCCTAACTAAGATGGGAGAGGGGTAGCCAGCAGATGCACCTTGGCAGAAAGAGGAGTGTGTTTCAGATCTGAAATTTGCCACAGTTAATCCCACATATAATGAAATGAATGGCCACATAGAGCCTCAGTTTCCAGATTACTTACCCTTTGGGGTTTCTTTCCAGCTCATTTAAAAGTGTGTGATCACAGTATTCAAAAACTAAATGCATTTTCCTTTTTCTCCTGAACACCTCAATGAGGTTCACAAGGTTTGGGTGTTTTAATTGCTGCAAAAGAATTGAAATACAAAGTTTGGTTATTTGTTTCTCCTGACAGTTTCTCCCCAGATCCCTCACAATTTATACAACAGAAGGCCTTGTTTATCATTCTCTGTGCATCTCTTGTGGATAATTTTATTAAGGTTACTCACAAGAGAAACTACTTTAAGGTTGAAGAAAAAAAGAAGACAGTTTTCTTCTTCTTCTAATGTACCTGTAACAGATGGTAATTAAACTGCCTGAATCTCTCCAGAGATAGCAAATAAAGTACACAACATAAAATACTGGACACTGATACCATAAATATTTTATGGATTTTGTGAAAATTCTAAATATCCAAGTCATAAAGGAACCTGGATAAAAGACAGAGGAGATGGAATTATTGAGTAAAAGGTTATAAAAAATTATCAATCTCCATTTAGCTTGCATATTGCCATGCATTTAATATAAATGTCAGCTAGATTTATTTTTAAAAGATTTTATTTATTTATTTGACAGAGAGAGACACAGTGAGAGAGGGAACACAAGCAGGGGGAATGGGAGAGAGAGAAGCAGGCTTCCTGCGGAGCGGGGAGCCCAACAAGGGGCTCGATCCCAGGACCCCGGGATCACGACCTGAGCCAAAGGCAGATACTTAACGACTGAGCCACCCAGGCGCCCCAATGTCAGCTAGATTTAAACAGTCTGAATTTTAGTGTTGGCTCTCAGAAATACTAGATCCCAACTTTCAAATCTGATTAAACTTCCTATTGTAGGAGTCCCCACGGTGTTTTTAATTTATCATGTTTTCAGCTCTGTTCTTTGGTTCTATTGTTTTCTCTTATGCTTAGATGTTTTATGTGTTAAATTCTATCTCAAGCTGAAGCATTTCACAACGCAGCCTCTGTTTAATGTTGTAAACCAGAGGAAAAATTCTAATTAAGATAACCCATCATAGAGTAACTATGTAATTTATCATCCCATCATGGTAAGGAATATAAGACAAGACTGTCCCAGGAAAACAGGCAGATACGGTTACTCTGCCTATAACTAGGGTGACCATATAATTAAGCACACAAACCAGGATGCTTTTGAAAGACGGTGCTAACCAGACTGGACTCCTGGACAAAAGCTATAAACCAGGATATCCGATCACTCCCACTTACATATAACTCATCTTCCCTGTTGTTTTCCCAGTATATTAGATACATCACTTGTCAAACCCTATGCCACTTACTCAGAGAGATACCTATATAGAGGAAACACAGGATTTTGTATATAGCAGGAGCTGAAGAAATATTTTGCAGGCCCAAGAGCGATAGCATCCTCTACTTCAGTATCTGTAAGCATGGTTTGAGGGGGAAAAAAAAATCACCCTGCAACTATGTGCTCAACAGTTTGGGAAAAAGGACTCTATTACATATTAAAAATATGTCTAAATATGTCTAAGGCACAAAATCAATTTGCCATTGCCTGAAAGAGCAGAGAGGCAGAGTGGAGGAAACAGGCCACACAGGTAAGCCAGCTTTGTGCGACACTGAAAGCCACGCAATGGAAGGAAAACAGTGGGTTTGCCAGGAGAGTAAGGGATTCATAGAAGCTAACATGGTCGAATCTGTCTTTGGGTAGATAAGCAATTTATATCCCCTTTGCAAAGGAAATTAACTTAGGTCAGAAAAACAGTGACTTGTATAAGTAACATAGGCAATAAGGAGGACAAAAATCAAATCACATTTAAGTAACAGGAGGATGTGAGGAAGGTAAGGTAAGTTTATTGTGGAAGGAATCTGCTCCGGGCCTGCGGGGGGGACAACATATCGAAACTGGCAAGAAGTACATCATGAGAACCATCCCCAGACACCAAGCTGAGGTGGGATCTGGCTACTTCTTACCTGAAAGTCCATTCTTAAATTTGGGCATTGTGACCCAGGAGGTACTACCTGAGCGTTAACCTTCATTGCAGACATGAGGAGGAGGGAGGTGGTGGATAAAAAGCATTACTTTTATTAGACAACAACTCGCAGTCCATTCCGACACACCCTGTAAGCTTAGCTCTGTGACAAAGCCGGCTGGCTAACCAGCGCCCTCTGCCGGCTGTGAGGTAACAGTGACCCGGTTTTTACGATGGATGTAATCTTGAAAACTCCGTGTGTATTAACTTGTATTTTAAACTATTAATAGTTTGAGGAAAACTGCTGTAAATAATACTTCAAAGGACAGATAATATGATAATTATTATATTCCTCTAAAACTGATTTCTGGGGTTTTCCTAAAAAAAGATGACCCGTGTCAAAAGTAAACGTCAAAAAAAAAAGTAAACGTCAGCTGTGCGTTCTTGAGGAAATCACTTTTATTACTCAAAGTATGGTCTACCAAGCACCGTCTGTACCATTGGGGAGTTTGCTGGAAATGCTGAATCTCAGGCTGACCACGGACCTTTGACTCAGAATTTTGTGTTTTAGCAAAGTCACCTGGGGAATTCCCACATTAATGTTTGAGAAGTGCTGTCCTGTGCCTCAGTTTCCTCTCTGATAAGATAAGGATGCTGGATGGGAAGCATCCCTAAGTTCTTTTATGGTTCTAAAACCAGAGAGTTCTAGGATAGGAAAACATTTACATTGAAGACTTATGAATCTTACATGTCAAATCCTTTCAGAGTAAAAACAACTTTAGGGGTGTCTGGCTGGCTCAGTTTGTAGAGCATGTGATTTGATCTCTGGGTCCTGAGTTCAAGCCCCACGTTGGGCATAGAGTTTATTAAAAAAAAAAAAAAGCTAACAAAGTCTTTGTGGAAAATGTGTATACATAGCTGGGGCAGATGCTAAATATGCCTGAGAACCAGCAGAGAGCAGGAAGGACCACCCCATATCGATGCCTACAGCGGCACGGGTCCAGTCCTGTGGGCTCCTGTGCCAGGAGATGTTCTTTCAGTTGCTGGTTTGTGGGGAGAAGGATTTGGGAGGGGTGTAAGGCAGAGAAAGGCCAAGGCCGGGGGAGGGGGGGTAAACACTGGGCCAAAGGACTTAGGTCAGTGGATATTTACCAACCAGAATGGAAGTACTTCAATATCAGAACTGCCAAAAGTCCAAAGTAATAATTTATTTTCCATAGTTGCTGATACCAAGAAATTAAGTCCAATGAGGAAAAAAAAAATCACTTTGAAATTCATTCATATTGTAATGTTGGTATACATATTTCATCCAATACCGTGATGTTATAGATATACAGAGAAAGTTAACCTACCTTCAACATACGTATTTCTCTTAGTGCTATTTTCTTAACAACTGGATCATCTTCAGATTCCACAAATTTTTTAATAGCTACCACTTGTCCAGAGGTTTTGTTTCTGCATTTGAATACAACCCCATAGGACCCTTCTCCAATCTTAGCTAATTTTTCATACTTTTCCATTATAGTTGAAAGGACTTAAATTACTGTATTGATTGGCTTGCAGCACAATGTTACACCTGGAAAATAAGATGACTCAGCTTAATCAAGTGATCAAGGACAATGTTCTCACAGTCTCATACATAAAACCGATTTACTCAGGATGCCAAAGATTTATTTCCACCAAATAATTTTAAATATACTTAAAAATATTTGAACATTATTTTGGTAATTCTGTTGTCTTAATGTGGTTCTTCCAGCTACTGCAAAGATTTAATATATTTCTTATAATGGGTCTGTGTTTACCTCAGTTGAATTAAAGAATTTGTGGAAAGGAACATTATCTAGTCTATTTTCGTTATCCTCAAGTAAATGATGAAAATATGGTGCTGTAAAATCCAGCTGAAGGAACATTTCATACTCTTGCATTCAGTGTTTATCTTTTCCCTCCTCACCCCTTGGACTAGGGGAACGAGGAAGACGCGAGAACAAGACATGTACAAAGTGCTATACTTCCACCTGGTGGAGAGAAGAAAGAGTAGATGTGGACTGTGGAACAAAGCTGCCATTACAAACAGTGACATCTTTCTGGCGCATCATCTATTGCTCTTGGATTTTATATGTATGAAGGAACAGGTCCTTAAATTCTTAGCTCCCCCCAAAAATAAAAAGCACAAAAAAGAAGACAGGTCTCTCTAATTTTTCATGAATGCTTTCTTTTATCTTCATTTCCATGGAAATATTTAATTTTTCTGTCCTGCCTCACCCACTTGTGAATTTCATGGTGATTGGGATTACATATTAAATAACAAATAAGGCCAACATTATTAAATAAATCAGTCTAGGAATTAAAAATATAAAAATTCGAATAAGTCTCAAAAATCCCACCCCACTTTATCCAGCAGAATCTTAATATAATCTAATAGTGATAATAGTTAGCACTTAAGTAACATTGTCCTATGAAAATTACATCTTATGTGTACAACCATTTTATGAAGTGCTATTTTTATCCAATTATGTGGCTGATAAAACCAAGACAAAATGAAGCTAGTATGAAGTTAGAACCCAGGCAGTCAGGTTCCAGAGATCACAATTTGAATCACTACGCTATACTGCCTCTCAGTTAATTCAAAAGAATGCACAATCCAGGCCTTAGTAATAATAAAATGTCAAGTGAAAGAGTTGACCACTTTATAAATTTCTCATGTTTCAAATGAGTACCCTTTTTCTTTTCTTTTCTTTTCCACTTCACTAACATCTTTTCCATCCACAGATTGTCTCAATGGAGAAAGAAATCATCTACACTTTCTTGCCACCATAGAAATACACAACTGGGAAAAGTGTTTACCTGGGTAAATGACTATTACTAAACTATTCTACAATGCTATATATATATTTTTGGAGATTCTATTCTCTCTCTTATTAAAGGGAGAAAATGGAAGCAAAAACACTTTAAAAACATGGAAAATTCATCACAGATCATGTTCTGAAAACTCTATTAGTTATACTGAATTGTTACATAGATATTATTATCTTAAATGTGTTTAGATACAAACATGCATACATTTGTTCTTTAGCCTAGTTATAGGTGATAGGGAAGAAAACAGTAGATACTAGAAATTTGCTTTAGAAAGTTATTGGTATAAATCTTTGTGAATTTATGAATTTAACCTGCTTGATAAGCCCTATGGTTACTGGAATAAGCTACAAATATGCCAAAAAGCTTAATTATGGTATTTGTCAGTATTATTTTATTTCCCTGTAGGTAGATGATTTGATCTATTGATCTACAATTTTTTCCCCAAATGGCTTCATAGTGATTGAGTTCTCAGACTAATATTTAGATCTCTCAGTCCCATCAATCAAACTTCTGAATATGATAAAATAAAGCACCAGAAAATAGTACTTTATCTGGTAACCTCTCAATAGTATCTGTTTTCTAAAGCCTTTACATGTTCATGGAAGATGAGTCTGAGCATGTAGGCAGGAGTTAGACCAAGGCAGAAATTACTCAAAGGGATTTATGGCTCTAATTCCAGCTTACTAGGACTCTACCTGAGTAAGAAGCAGTAATTCCTAATATCTTTTTTTTTTTAAAGATTTTATTTATTTATTTGAGAGAGAGAGAGAGAGAATGAGAGATAGAGAGCACAAGAGGGAAGAGGGTCAGAGGGAGAAGCAGACTCCCCACCGAGCGGGAAGCCCGATGCGGGACTCGATCCCGGGACTCCAGGATCATGACCCGAGCCGAAGGCAGTCGCTTAACCAACTGAGCCACCCAGGCGCCCAGTAATTCCTAATATCTTACCTGAGGTACAGACCAACTATCTGTTTGATGACTATCTCTACACACATAGAATCATCTCAAAATCGTTTGTATTAAATTAAATGCCTTCTTTCCTATCCTCTACCCCTACCCAAAGTTCTCAGATCTGCTCCACATTATACCTAAATGGCTTGTGAAGACATATATGGTGGAGAACTTTGAGATAGTTGAGGATAATGGTGGCTATCTAAATCAAATCTCCTCACATAGCTTTCTCGCAACTGTAGAAATCAACCAGAACAATAAAACCACATAAATGTAATGCTTCCAAAATAACAGGAAGACAGAGGAATTTACAAACTTAAGTAGAAAAGTAAACTCCAAATTCTGGAAGAGATATCTCTTAAGGTCCCACTATAAGCCTTTGCAGAGAGCAAATACAGGAATGGGGTGGGATCTGGAAAAACTGTGAAGAGAGAAGAGGAAACAAAGAGCCTAAGATAGACTTAAAATCATCCCCCCTCCATCCCCTGAAGAGAAAATACATCACAAGTGCAAAAATATTAAGTGTGTCCTGGTAGATCAGAGTATTTGCCCCAGGGAAGGGACGTAAAAGTCATGGATACTGAGGGGGATCAGTCAGTGTGACACTACTCTTGGGCAAGAGGGAAGGGAGAGACTTATCAATCTCTGTCAGAGACTGGATAGTGAAGGGAAAAAGAAGCAAGAGGGATAAACTTGTGCCCCTGCAAGACAAAAGAGAACCCCAAAACTGAAGGACATGCAAATCTCTTCACCACTAATTAAAAAAAAAGTGCTACTCATTAAAGAAATTGAACTTTGGTACAATGACAGAAAAGAACTCTCTTGAGCTAGGATTACTGTCAATTATTACAAGACAAAACCTGCCCAGGAAATAAAATAGAGAAAAGCAGTCTCCACACAAACCTATTACTGGAAGAAAATAGAAATGAGAATTGGACATTTTCATGGATAAAAATCATACCAAAAAAAAAAACCTAAAAATGAAGCAGAAGAAAACTAATACAACACTCCAAACTAATTTAAATATCTTCTAACATTCATCTGGAGATATGAAAAGCACTTTTTAAAAAAGATTTTATTTATTTGGGAAAGAGAGGAAGAGAAAGCATGAGTGGGGTGGGGAGCAGGGGGAGAGGAAGCAGGCTCCCTGGGGCTCAATCCCAGGACCCCAGGATTATGACCTGAGCTGAAGTCAGAGCTTAACTGACTGAGCCACCCAGGTACCCCATGAAAAGCCACTTTGAATCAGAAATTCAAATAAGACTAGAAGTGAAAAGGAAGAAGGGAGGGAGGGAGGAAGGAAGGGAAGGAAGGAAGGAAGACAGTTGACTGAACTCAGGAAAGAAACAAAAGAAAAAGACAAAAAATTATTTCACAGTTAAAGGCTAAAAAAACACAAGATGCCAATGAAAATTTAATAAGTAGAATTTTAAAAAGGCAGAACAACAATTAAGAGAATAAAAATGAGAAAAAAAGTAGGAAAGTTTAGAGAGAAAGTGGTTGAAATGGAAGACAGGCAAAGAAGACCAAACATGTTCAGAGACCCAACTAGAGTCTCTGAAGAAAACAAAACAGTGGAACAGAACCAATAATTGAAACTATAAACTATGAAATTTTTCTGGCAACAAAATAAGATCGGAGTATACATATTGAAAAGGCCCATCAGTAGTTGGGAAAACTGAATCAGAACAATCGACTCAAAGATGTATCTGAATAAAACTATCAAAGAAAATACTCTCATAGCCTGCAGGCATAAAGACTAAACTGAAGTGTAGGAGAATGAGAGTGACATCAAATTTGTCAAGAGAACACACCATGCAACATAAAAATATAGCAGCCTTTTGAAGAAATTCAAGAGAAGAAAGTGAAAGCCAGGATTTTACACTCAACCAAGATGTCCTTCAAGTAGCAAAGTTATAGACAGATACAGTTTGAAATATGCAGGACCTCCAGGAATACTGTATTCATGAACCTTCTCAAAGAATCTACAAGGCGATAACTTTCACCCAAGAGCTGACTGAGAAAACTTCAGGAAGAGATCTACAGTAAGCATTTAATATATTTAATTGAAGACTATAGCAAAGGTGAGGAGAAGAGTGGAAGAATAACATAAACGTTAGAAATGCTGACAGTGTAGAAAATAATGCAATTAAAAATATGTTTGGGCGCCTGGGTGGCTCAGTCGTTAGGCGTCTGCCTTCGGCTCAGGTCATGATCCCAGGGTCCTGGGGTCGAGCCCCACATCGGGCTCCCTGCTCAGCGGGAGGCCTGCTTCTCCCTCTCCCATTCCCCCTGCTTGTGTTCCTGCTCTCGCTGTCTCTCTGTCAAATAAATAAATAAAATCTTTAAAAAAAAATGTTTAAGAAATGGAAAGGGAAAGAAGAAAGCAGAATAAACTCATTGATAATTGAATAGATGGAAGAGTAAAATATACCATTAAAAACAGACAAACCAGAGAATAGAAGGTTAAATAAGAAAGCAGGGACTAGGAGCATTAAGAAAATATCCAAAGAAATGTAAGAAATAAAAATCAAACACAATACATAGAGAAAGAAACACAGATTAACATTGTACACATAGGGTGCCTGGGTGGCTCAGATGGTTAAGCATCTGCCTTCAGCTCAGGTCACGATTCCAGGGCTCTGGGATCGAGTCCCGCATCGGGCTCCCTGCTCCTTGGGAGCCTACTTCTCCCTCTGCCTCTCTCTCGCTCTCTGTCTCTCATGAATAAATAAAAATGAAAAAAAATCTTAAAAAAATTGTACACATAAAAATAATATGACAGAGAAAAGACTAATATCAGTGATATCAATAAATATGAATGAGCTTAACTCATGTATTAAATGAAAAAGATTTTCAATTTGGCTCACAAAGCAAGATCTAAGGATAAGCTCTATGCAAGAGACACATCTAAAGTGACTCAGAAAGGTTAAAAATAAAAAGACAGGGTGCCTGGGTGGCTCAGTTGGTTAAGCAACTGCCTTCAGCTCAGGTCATGATCCTGGAGTCCCAGGATTGAGTCCCTCAGTGGGGTCCCTGCTCAGCGGGGAGCCTGCTTCTCCCTCTCTCTCTGCCCCTCCCCCTGCTCATGCTTTCTCTCCCATTCTCTCTCTCAAATAAATAAATAAAATCTTAAAAAAAAATAAAACAAGCAAAGGTATTCGGGACAAATGAAAACATTAAGAAAGGAGATTTATGATCCTGCTATCTGATGAAGTAGAATTAAAACTACAAAAAGCTTTAAATACAACAAAAGGGGGGTATTTTTAATGCTAAAGCCACAATTCACAGTGAAGATATAAAAGCCCCCCCAAAACATAGCAATTACTGTTATAAAGCAGAAACTTTAGGACATGCAAGAAGACATGTATAGAAACACACTAATAATGAAACTTAAACCCGTCACTCTCTAAAAAAAAAAAAAAAGGTAAAAAAAAAAAACAAACCATCGCTCTCAGGAAAAGGCAAGGTAAATGAACAAAAGATATGTAACTATGTAGAAGACCTAAACAATGTAACCAATAAGGTAGACCTTTAGGAGAGAAATACATTGAATTTATACTCTGATAATTTAAAATATACCTTCTTCTCAAGCACATATGGAATATTTATAAAAAGTGACTATATAGGGTGCCTGGGTGGCTCAGTTGGTTAGGCGACTGCCTTCAGCTCAGGTCATGATCCTGGAGTCCCGGGATCGAGTCCCGCATCAGGCTCCCTGCTCAGTGGGGAGTCTGCTTCTCCCTCTGATCCTCCCCCCTCTCATGTGCTCTCTCTCTCTCATTCTCGCTCTCTCAAATAAATAAAATCTTTAAAAAAAAAAGAAAAAAGTGACTATATATTAGGTTACAAAAAAACATTAGAAAGTTTCATAAACTGGAAATATTATAAAAACATTCTGATCACAAACTATCAAACTAGAAGTTAGAATAATTTAAATATATATATTTAATACATACATAATACATATATTATTTATACATACTTATATTTATATTATATATACATATATATAATAAAAAAAGACTTTCTACCTAGAAACTAAAAAAGCCTTCAGTTAAATACCTGTTGGGTAAAGGGGGAAATACAAACTGAAATAATGGAATTAAAAAATAATAATAATGAAAATACTACATATCAAATCAATGAGATACATTCAAAGCAGGGTTTCTCAACTGGGGGTGATTTTGGCCCCCAGGGGAATTTTTCAATGTCTGGAGATATTTTTGATTGTTATGAGTATGCAGAGGCCAAGGATGCTGCTAAGTACCCCTCAATGCACAGGACAGAACCCCACAATACAGAATTTTCTACCCAAAATGTTCATAATGCCATGTTTGAGATACCCTGACATATAGAAATCAGGGGAAAAAAAAATCCAGAGATCAAAACTATATAGAAGAAAAAAAGAGTAAAAATAACAAATTAAACTCAACAACCTAAAAAGAGAACTACAAAATAAACCAAAACAAAGCACAAGAAACAATAAAATTGAAGCAGAAATTAATAGAGGATACAAAAATAATAGGTCTTATTAATAAACCCATATCCTAGTTCCTTAAAAAATTTAAAACAAACCTATAACTAGCTTAATCAAGAAAAAAGGGAGAAAGAATGAATATACAAAATAAGGAATGACAAGAAGTAATATCAAAAGAGAACTTTTTTTTTAATCATGAGGCTACTTCGCAGGCATCTATAAAGATGAATCTGAAAACTTAGATGAAATGGATAATTTTCTAGAAAAACAGAGTTTACAAAAACTTACCTAGTTAGAGATTGAGAATTTAGAGTGGTTTCTGTATAATAGTTTGTTTTTTGTGTTTTTTTTTTTTTTAATTCCATGAAAAAGCACCGGGGGTCAGAGTTTGACTACTGTGGGGTAAAGAAGTTGGTCAATCCTCCTCCTAAAACATAAGACCAGGCAAAATTTTCAAAAAAAAACTAAAACCAAAACCAAAACCAACCCGTAACAGTTTGGGGGCTCTGGAAATCAACCAAAGGCAAAAAACAAATTGAGAAGTGTTTATTCATGATAAGTTAGAATTCCACTAAGGACAATGGGAGTCTGTGGCTTCTTACAAGAGTCTGCTGCCATTCTTCCTCTACCCCCGTCCCCTAGCTCAGCAGGTGCAGCAGTTCTACCACTGTGAACTGGCCATGAACCAGAAGCCTTACTCCAAGAGAAAATGTGCTTGACATGGCTCAAACCTGTGACAGGCTGAAAACCTGTGACAATACTGTCAGTAAAATTCTTACAAATTCAGTAGGAAACAAATGGGGAAAACCCCCACAGCTTTGAAAGCCTAAGGATGTGGTTCCGGTAGGGGCGAGCTGCAGATTAACCAAAAATTTATGGGAAGATCATGGAAATGAAAGACCAATAGAAGGGTTAGGTTGGCTTTACATATCTCTGGCTAACTGAGAAAATATGAGGAATGCACAGGGAAGGTAAGGGAAGGCCCTGAGGGAAGTTAAAGTTGAGGCAGATTTGAGGACTGACTGAACTATGAATGCACTCTCCAACATACACACTGATCCACTGGAAGAGGGTGAAACACTATGGCTAGAGTTGTTTAAGTCCCACTGCTGCCCAAATTATTGGTGACTACTAAACTGTGCACACAATGGTGAGTCCTAGAGAGCCAGGCTAAAAAAATAAAAAACTGAACACAGATATCAACAGTCACACACTTGGAAGGAGATGATGCTGGAATACAGGCAGGTTGCAAAAACAAAAACAAAACAAACCCACAAATAAAGCCCTAGGAAGAAAACTGGAATCCAGCATAGATATATTATCTAAAGTGTTCAGTTTTCAATTAAAAAAAATCATGAGACATGCTAAGTAAAAGGAAAGTGTGCCTGATACTGAGAAAAAAAAAAGGCAATAAAAATGGATTCTGAATGGATCCAGCTATTTTATTAGCTGACAAAGATTTTAAAGCAACAATTATAAATATGTTCAAATAATTAAAGCAATATAATTTATAGAATTAAAGAAAAATACGACAATGACTTAATAGGAAATCTCAACAGCAAAATGAAAAGTAAAAAAGAAAAAAAGAACGAAATGGAAATTTTAGAGTCGAAAAGTACCACTGAAATGAAAAATTCACTAGGTGGGCTCAATATCAGATTTGAGATGGCAGAAGAATCAATGAATCTGAAGACCGATTAATAGAAAAAGACTAGTATGCAAGAGAGGGGAAAAAAACTGAAGATGAACAGAGCCTCAGAGGCCTGTGGTACAAAATCAATAGTACCAACATAAATGAAATGACATTCCCAGAAAGAGAAGTGAGAAAAAGGGGAAGAAGAAAATATTGAAAGAAATAATGGCCAAAATTATTCCAAGTTTAATGGAAAACATTGATCTACAGATTCAAGAGCTAAATGAATCCCAAGTAGGATAAATATTAGGAGATCCAGTTCTAGATACATTATAGCCAAACTGTCAAAAACCAAAGATAAAGAGAATATCTTGAAAACAGTAAGCGAGATCCATTCATGTACAAGGGAACAATATGCTTAATGACTGACTCCTCATCAGAGAAAGCAAAAACATCAATAAAACAAAAAGTTGGTTTTTGGGATGCCTGGGTGGCTCAGTTGTTTAAACGTCTACCTTTAGCTCAGGTCATGATCCCAGGATCCTGGGATCAAGTCCCATATTGGGCTCCTTGCTCAGCAGGGAGCCTGCTTCTCCCTCTGCCTGCCACTCTCCCTGCTTGTGCTCTCTCTCTCTCTCTGACAAATTAATAAACAAAAATCTTAAAAAAAAAAGTTGGTTCTTCAAAAAGTTCAACAAAATTGATGAACCTTTAGACTAAGAAAAAAGAGAAAAGTTATTCAAATCATAATCACCTATAGAAATTAAAAATGGTTAACAGAATAATACAAATAGTTTTATGCAGCCAAATTAGACAATGTGGTTGAACAAATGCTTAAAAAGACAAAATATCAAAACTGACTCAAGAAAAATAAAATCTGACTATATATTGTTATGGAACAAATGAAGAAATTGAATAATAAAAAATATGCCCACAAAGAAAAGGGTGAAATGGCCTCATAAGTGAATTCTACCAGTCAAAAAAGAATTAATACCAAATCTTCACAGACTAGTCCTAAAATAGAAGAGGAGGAAACATTTCCTAACTCAATCCATAAGGTCAATATTACCTTGATATGCAGTCAAAGAAATTAACAGAAAACTACAGATCATTATTCTCATGAATATAGACACAAGAATCCCCAACAAAATAATTGGCAAATCAAATTCAGACACATATAAAAAGGATTATATGCCATGATTATGTGGAACTTATTTGAAGAATGCAAGGTTGGTTTAATATCTGAAAATCAATAATGTGTAAGACCATCATAACTGAATAAAAGACAAAAACCACATGACCATCTCAATAGACATAAAAAAAGCATTTGACAAAAGCCAACACTCATTCATGATAAAAATCTCAACAAACCAGGACTAGAAGGGAACTTCCTCAAGGGCATCTGTGAAAAATGTACAGTTAACCTGATTAAGGGTGAGAGACAATGCCTTCCCCCTAAGACTGGGAAAACGATTTGCTTTCACCACTTCTATTTAACATTGTATTGGAAGTTCTTGCCACTACAACAAAGAAAAAGAAATTAAAGTTATGTACATTGGAAATGGAAAGCAATGTTGTCATTTTGTGGAAATGCCATGACACTGTATGTAAAAAATCCTAAACAATCTATAAAAAACCTACTTGAACTAATGAACAAGTTTGCAATGTAGTAGGATACATGATCAATATACAATAATAAATTGTGTTCCTATGCACTAGCAACAATTTGAAGAGGAAATGGAAACAATTTCACTCATAACATCAAAAGAATAAAATATTTAGAAATGAATTTAACAAGTGAAGTGTAAGACCTGTATACTGAAAATTAAAAATACTGCTCATGAAATTAAAGAAGATAAAAGTAAAAGGAGAGAAATATCATGGTCATGGATTGGAAAACTCAGTAAGATGTCAGTTCTCCATAAATTCACTGACAGAGCAAATTCAATCCCTATAAAAATCCCAACAGACTTTTTTGGGGGTAGAAATTGACAAGATGAACCTAGGATTGATATGTAAATGCACAGTACCCAGGACAGCCAAAGCAACCCAGAATAAAAACAAACTGGGAAGACTTACAATACCTGACTTCAAATTTTACCATAAAGTTATAGTAAATCAAAAGAATATGGCATTGGCATAAAGATAGACATATATATCAGTGAAAGAATAGAGAGTCAAGAAATAATCCTTTTTATTTATAGCCAATTGATTTCGACAAAGATGCCATGGCAATTCAATGAAGATAGAATATTCTTTGCAACACATGATGCTAAGACAATTGGTATCCATATGTAATGAAATAAAAATAAAAACAAAAAAAACTTAGATACCTAAATGATATACCAAAATTAACTCAAAATGGATCACAGACCAAAATATAAGAGCCACAACTACTACTGACTTCTAGTAAAAATATAGGAGAAAAAAATCTTTCTGACCTTAAGTTAGGCAAAGATTTCTACGGTATGGCACTGAAAGCATGATACATAAAAGAAAAAATTGATAAAATGGAATTCATCAAAATTACAATCTTTTGCTCTTCGAAAAAACTGCTTCATTAAGAAAATGAAAAAAACAAACCACAGACTGAAGAAAATATTAAAGGGTTTGTATACACAATACATAAGGCACTCTTACAATTCAACAGGCAGCCGGATAACCCAAGTTAAAAATGACAAAAGATTTTTTTCAAGTAAACTTTACCCCCAACATGGGGCTCAAACTCCCAACCCCAAGATCAAGAGTCTCATGCTCTACCAGCTGAGCCCCAGAAATGAACAAAAGGTTTGAAGAGACATTTCACCAAAGAAGATATATAAATGTCTAATAAGCGCATGAAAGGATATTATTAATCACTAGGAAATGTACATTAAAACCAAAATAAGATACCACTATCCACACACCAGAATGGGTAAAATCCAAAAGACTGACAATATCAAGGATTGATAAGGATGTATAGAAACTGGAACTCTTACACATCAATGGTGAGAATGTTAAACGGCACAGCCCCATTGGAAACAGTTTGGTAATATCTTAAAAGTTAACCATAAATTTAACATAAAAGTTAAACATAAACAGCAATTCCACTCTTTGGTGTCTACCCAGGAAAAATAAAAATATACGCCTATACAAAGACATCCATGCAAGTGTTTATAGTACCATTATTCATAAGAGCTTCAGTAGAAAACAAACTAAATGTCCTTTAACCGATGGGAATGAAAATCCATGCAATACTGATTCAGCATTAAAAGGAAAGTACTGGTACATGCTACTATGTGATAAGCATAAAAAAACACAACTGAAAACATATGCTATGTGGAAGAAGCCAGACAACTCTCCCCCACACATATTGTATGATTCCATTTACATGAAATTTCTAGAAAAGGTAAATGCACCACTGAGAAGGACCCAGCATCTCCTTGGTGGTACTGTTGCCCGAAATGCAAAACCTGAATCGAATCATGAGAAAAAAGTAGACAAAACTTTGGATCCTACAAATAACTGGACTGTGTTTTAAAAAAAAAATGGTAAGGTCATAAAAGACAAAGGTCAAGGTACTGTTCCAGAAGGAAGGAGACTAAAAAGATATGAAAATGAAATATAATGTGTGATCCTAAATTAAATCTTAGAATGGGATAACTGTAAAGAGTAACACTGGGCTAACTGGTGAAATCTAACTATTGACTGTGGATTAGGTACTAAATTTCCTAATTTTGGTAACCTGTACTGTGGTTATGTAAGAAAATGTCCTTGTTCTTAGGAAATACACACTGAACTACTTATGGGTAAAAGCACATGATGTCTATAACTTACTCTCAAAAGGTACAGAAAAATTAACATACATGTATTTATACATGGAGAGACAGAAAGGAAATGATAAAACAAATGGAGCACAATTAATGAAGGTAGATGTATGGGGGTTCATTGTACTTTTCTTGCAAGTTTGAAGTTATTATATCAAACCAAATCAAGCTATTTAAAAAAACCTACATATGGTGCGACTGAAGGGTCTTAACTCACTTTTCTTCTGCATATCTATTTCCGTTATACCAAAAACATCTTTCTCAAACATCAGCATAGTCATATATTGTCCTTCCTCAAAAATGTCTATGGCCTCTGATGCCACAGAATAAAGTTCAGATTACAGCAGGATACTTACAGTCCTTTACACTCCAGTCCCAATGTACCTTTCCCATATTGCTTCTCAAATTCTTCCCCAAACATTTTCAGATCTGTCTCTGCTTATGCCACTGCTGGGAAGTTCTGACCCCGGAATCCTCATCTTTTGCAGTTCAACTCAAATATCTTGTCTTTTATCCTTCCCCAATCCCTAAAGGCAAGCTCTTTCTCTGCACACGTCCTATGTTCACAACTTCTCCCGCTCCTTTTTTACACTTTATTCATTACACCTGACTTGCCTTCTTAGCCCACTGGCCAGCACACGGCAGGTGCTCAACCTGTTGAAGTCCTGCCATATTTTTATTCTCTAGCCTTTCTGCTAAATATGTAAAATAATTTTCTTCTTTAAGCAAAGGAAATAATCACATTTTGATTGTGAATACAGTATCTGGGCAGGAAATCAAGATCAAGCAGTGATATAGCCACTGACAGGGAACAGATGAAACTGGGTGAAAATATTTTTCATAGTCATTAGTGACTTCAACTGAATTTACATATCTCCTGGCTATGGGGCCTCCTGACTTCAAAATTTACCAAATACTTGACTGTGAGATTAATCAAGTTCTGTGTATAAAGGCAAAAACAGATATAGACTTGGGCCCATTGGTAAATATAGAAAGATATTTGAGTGGATAAGATACTTGAGTGGATCATTAAATTCTTTGAAAGTTTCCTGTTTAATTTCCTTAGTCTGAAGGAAACGATGCACATAGAAACAGGAAACACTGGGAGGCAGATTATTTTCCATGATTGTATCACAAAGCAGGTCCTGAGGGCTCAAGTAAGCCTATGGAATGCACTGGGGGAAGCAAAACAAAATTAAGAAAGGGAGAGTAATGGGGTGAAAAAAATATTTATTAATCTCCTAATCTTAAATTTATAGGAAACTGGTATAAACAGCAGTGTTAAGAAGGAGGGAAGCAAGGAGACTTTTTCAAGACCAGGCTAGCCCAGTTAAATTCCGCAGGCTTAAAGTCACAACGTGCTATGTTGTTTATTGTTTCCAATGCACCCAAACTTGTAGTATTCATCTTTAATAGAACTGATCAGGAAAATAGGCTGCAAACGCATTCTGCATCTGTCTTATGAACATAACACTGAATGACAGAACTTCGAAAGTACACACACCTGTTAATAAACGTCTTGGAGATAGTACAATCAGGTTAATTAAAAGCATCTCCAGGAAACCAGAAGACCATATAATTTATATAACCCAAGAAACTAATTTTGTTTAAAACATCACATTTTATATGTTCACGTATCTGGAACCTTTACCTCCAGGCCTCTAAAGCCGTCTCGACCCTTCAAAGGCAGTCCAGCTTCTTGGCTACACCTGGGTCTCCCAAAGCGCAGGTGTGCCCCGCTGCCCCCTCTGCCCCCACCGGCCGCCCTCCCGCAGCAGCTCGCCTCCCCATGGCCGCACCTCCCTCTAGCCCCCAGGGAGCCGCAGCCGGTGGGGCGTGCGGCCGGCGCGAGCACCCTGTCACCTCTAGCCCTCGCCCCCACTCCGCCTGTCCCTCCGGAGGCTACCGGAGGGGAAGGCAGCCCCGCTCCCCGGCCCTCAGGAACTTTCCCTTTTCTGGGAGCGTGCATGCAGACCCCGGTCCTCTCTCCCTCAGGCCCCCCACCCGCCGCCAGCACCCCCACTTACGGCGCGGACCGGGGGCGCCCGCCACGCCGCCCCGCGCAGCCGGGAGCGGCGCCGACCGGGCGGAGGTCGCTGTGCGCGGGCCGCCACCCGCCCAGCCACTGCGGAGCGAAGCGCCGCGGCGTCTCCGGGGCAACCGGACGCTCAGGGCGCGCGGGCCGGGCGGCTTCCGGGGAGCTCCTCCGGCGCCCGCCGCTCTAGAAGCCCGGGCTCCGCCGCCTCGTCTCGGGGGACAGCCTCTGGGCAGAGCCATAACGTCGGGGGTGCAGACGCGGCCTCCGTTTCTGCTCCAGAGCCCTGAAGATGCCCTGAGGAAGGCGCTCAGGAAACATTTAAACTACTTTTCCGCGAACGCCGTGACTGTAGGAAGTCCTGTTCCTTTCCAAGTCCTCAAGAGCACTTAAAATGAAGCCCGTGTAAACGGTGAAATGAGGCCGCTTCCCTGCCTGGGCCGAGACCTTCAGTTTGTCAGATCCTCTTATTAGTCATTACTTTTCAGTCTTGCTTTATTGTCCAAAGAGCTTTTCAGCAAACTCGTGGAGGCCTTCCCTTGACAGGCGGCTCTCAGCTGTGGGGCGCGCTGCTGCCGCGTTCACAATCCAGCAGGCACTGCGGTAGCATCTGGAGGGGGTTCAGGTTCCCAGGGGGAAGCAAGTCAAGCATATGATGCGATGAATGCCGTATCGAAGTAAATGCATTAACGCTGCACAAGATCATTTTTACCAAAGCTTACCCTTCTTGTTCTTATGAACTTAAAAATACTACGTTAATATGCACATACATACTTGTTTAGCATCAATAAAACGCTCCCCATCGTGCGGGATTTAGGGTGGTCATACTTCCCAATCTTCCTTCAGGTGACTGTACTCTTTTCTTCTTCAGTTTTCCATTTGCTTCATTTGTTTCGAAAATAAAACCAGAGACAACCTTTTATCTCCTCTTTCAAGACCAAGCATTCTCCCAATAAACCCAAATCTACATAAACTCACATCTACTCATTTCTGCCCTCATGATGCTACAAAAAATATTCTCCCTAAGGATACAAGGGATCACCTATGCACAAACCCAGCTGCCTGTTTTCACGGGCGTGGGTCAGATCGCTGCAGTTCCTAAGTGGAGCTTCTAGCTCCTTTTCTCGTTAGGAAGCTCTCCACAGTCAGGCTCAACCTTGTTTTCTAGCTTTGTGCCTGTTGCCGTGCCCAGGCTCTCTACACCAAGCTCAGCTGCATTTAGCGTCACTACGCCACGAACCTGCATTCAGAGTCCTTGAACCTTAGTTTAGCCTACCGCTCACCACCCTTTCGTACTGCACTTGATAAACCCTTCATCTGTTAACAACCTGGTTTATATAGAACTTTCCACACAAAGGCTTTCTTTTCCCCAAAGTATAATTAGGCGCAGCCTTTTGTATCTTAAAAAATTTTTTTTTTCATTCAAGTGGGCTCCTTGAATACTAGAAATGATGCCTTTTCCATCCTTTTTTCCAGCACCAGTGAGGTGCCTGGATACACTGTAAGTGATACGTAAGTTGGTTAAATAATGGAGTATCTCACAAAAAAAAAAAAACAAGTCTTTGCAATGAGTTTTGACTAGACTTACTTAATAAGCTTTAACTGTAATTTTATGCAAATCCTTTTATTCTAATATGAAACATTTTGAATAAAGAAATGCTTCTTGGTAAAGCCAAAAAATTAAGATAGGAAGTTGATTTCTCTTGTTGCAGAGACTGTGAAAATCAGAATTTGAAATCTAGCTCCTGGAGAAAATCCATCTAATTTCTGGGGGAAAAATGCTTCATGTATTTTAGAGGGCAGTGGATATACTGCTTGTATTCTGTGTAATACATATTTTAGTATAGTAGTTAAGGGTATACACTTTGAACCAAGTGGCCTGGGTTCAAATCTTAGCTCCACCACTTATCAGTTATATTCTTTGGCAAGTTATTTAAGCTTTCTGTGCCTCAGTTTCTTCATTTGTAAAATAGCATTAACAATACCTACCCACTAGGCTGTTTTGGGGCTTCCGTGGGACAATCTGTGTAAAGTATGTAGAATCACACCTAGCACACAGATATAGGTACTGGACACTTACTATATTCCCTCAAGTAATACTCTTAGTGCTTACCCATTATTTTGTATAGACACATTTTCATCTTTTTCTCTAGTAATGGTGAAAACTATGTCCTTTCTTTCCCAATCTCTCCTGAAATCAGTGTAAGCTGAATGACAGCCAACAGGCCCAGAAACAACTGATCTCATTCTTCTCAATACTACGGTCTAAGAAACTAGCTAATAAGATAGATAGCTTGAACTTCAATCAAGATGAAATATATTCTCTCCAACATTTAGGTGAGTGGCTCTTTTCCTTTTGAGTGAATAAAGATCCTTAATCAAGTTACTAGGTAGAGCTACAAAATTTGCATTTTTAAGTCATCAAAGATTATTCTGACACATGTAATCCTTGGACCACCGTCAGAAAACTGATTTAAATTCAGGTCAACCAATGTTTCCCACATAGAGCCTGCACATCTGAATAATCTGCATGACTTTATAAAAATAATAGGTTATTGGGCTTGGCCCCCAAAGATTGATTTCAGGGGTCTATGTTTTTAAAAAGCCCATGAGTAACACAGAAACCAGTTGTATATTTTCTGGAAATAATTCCAAGTGTTTGACAGTTAAATACGATTGTTAAATTTTTTGAGATGTGACCATTTATATAACTTATAGGACTTGGAAATTAGAAAAAACAGTGGCCCAGAAAAACGATCAACAACCTGGTCAATAAATGCCAAGAACGGAATCTTGATTTCTTGAAAATCTTTTCCATGAGTCTCTGTTTTTCAACAACTTGACGATAATGTTATACTGGCAAAGATGTGTTTTTAAAAGTCATTATTCAGTCATTAATGCTAAGATCAGTGACAATGTATTTATTTGGGAAAAGAGTGATACATATACACAACTGCTATGACTATTAACACCTATACGATTTAGAAGTCATGTTTTTAGATAAGGAAACTGTTCTAGAGTCAATAAATTACCTGAAGTCACAGAGAAGGGTAGTGCACTAGCAAAGGTAGAAATGGTGCCTCATGATGCACCACCCAGTTCTTCCCACCTGTCCCCGTTTTTAGTCTCTAGAACTGCATTCCCCAACACTCTCCTGTTCCTTTCTGTAACCCAGGGGTCGGCAAACTTGCTCTATACAGGGTCAGATGGTAAATATTTAAGGCTCTGTAAGCCATACGGCTTTCTTACAACCACTCACCTCTGTCACCGTAGCACAAACACAGCCAAAGATAACACATAAATGAGGATGTGGTGTGGTGTTCCAATAAAACTTTATTTACAAAAACGGGTGGTGAGCAGGATTAGGCTGTTTGCCGACACCTGCTCCATTAAGACTATGAATGTTTAATTGGTTTTCCTGATCAGAAAGTTGAATATTCTATAAAAGATACCCCTTTATGAAACTGAGATGACAGATCAAAAATATGATCTGAGGAACCAGAATGGATATGTAGGATTCAATGCAGAATAATTAAAAAATTGTTTTTCTCCTTAATATATTTTAGTCTTACTCTATACAGATTAAGCCAGATGACAAGCTACTATACAACCGCATGTTAAAAAACATGTTTATTTTACACTATGTACAATCAGGAACATATTTAAAAGCATTATCAATTAAAATAAATGAAGACCATAAATCACAATTTAGTTTGTTCCTAGTGTATATATCCACATTAAAATATAAAGAACATATACCAAAAAAGAGCCAAGGTGTGCATTTTGCTAAAACTTGGTATATACATATTTCACTGGAAAAAAGCAATCAAAAATGACTTTAAACCAAAACTAAGTTCCTGGGATGTGTAGTAACCATTATATTGTTTATATGAGGTAGTAACTAAATTATTTTGGCCATGTGTTAATACTCTAAGTCAAAAGAAATATGAAAATGATTATAAGATAAGGCCAACCAAAGTAAAAATTTCACTAAAATTTGAACCACTCCACTCTATGGAATGTTATAGTTCTTCAATGTGATTCTATGAAATGTTTAGTGTGGACTCTTTAATAATGCTAATTTATTCTTTGTGCATACTGTAATTCAGATAACTGCAGTGTTACATCACGGTAGCGCTATTCTGTGATTCAAAATTTTTTCAAAGGTATGTTTTTAAGCACAGACAAACAATCTTACAGGATTCTGCTTAATTATAAAAAGACCAGTTACTACAACAGGTGGTTAATTGGTTTGTTTCACATAGAAAACAATCCAAATACATTTAAAAAACATGTTGTGGAGCCAAATGCATATTGACAATGTCACAGCTTACCTTTGTGACTTAATACATCACATATCAATACTTTGTGCAAATATAAACACCAGTGTACTTGCAGTAAAATTAAAAACAAGATTATAAAATGATTATAGCCTCCATTACAATTTTGAAAGTTACAAGATTTGTATTCATATTACTAAATTACATATAATAAAAATACAATAGTGTTAAATGTATGGGTTCATTGCCAGCATCCCATTTTGTAATATAGCCACACCCAAGAATATACCAAGAATTCTTAAAATATTAACCCCAATTGCATTTTCATCAACATTTACATCTGTACAGATAAGACACTTACTTGTACATCTCATAAAAGTACATTATCTACATAAATTCTTAGTGTATGTCTTCAGCAATATGAAGTTTCACAGAAAAATACCCCTGTATGTACAAAGATTACATAACAATGAATTAAGCACTTGTGTGGTTCAATATGCTAAATATATCCATACCACTTAAAACAAAAATCCTCCCCATCTCATCTCATGCCACAATAAATTACAAGTAACTGAAGCCGGGCACGGCAGCTCCGGACAGTCGCAAGCCTTCGTCCCCGCTGCAGCAGTTGTGTTCGTTCTTCCTCACACTGTGCTGAAGCACAGCCGTCCTCAGTAACTGTTCTCATGGCCCGCCAGGATGTATAAGTTGCTATTTGCTGTGGGGTTATCAGTTGGCCTACTTTCCAAAACCACGACCCTAAAGGTGGTAACAAACAAAGTCATTCTTGAAAACTAATGTTAGCAGAAACATTTTCCATTGCTGCTTCATTTTCTGCCTCTATAAATGCTGTTTATTTGATTTGTGGGCAGAAAATGATTTGCAAATCACTATGATTAAAGAACCGGTTCCAGCTCCAGGAAGTACTTTCGCTGCCCACCACTCTCTAAGCCAGTGTTGTTCGAAGAATCGGAGGTGGGGAAAACCCGTATCTGGAATAATTTGGGGGAACTTAATTCTCACAAAGTATAAAACAACCTGTCATTCAAGAATCAGAAAATGTGGGCGCCTGGGTGACTCAGTCGTTAAGTGTCTGTCTTCAGCTCAGGTCATGATCCCAGGGTCCTGGGATCGAGCCCTGCATTGGGCTCCCTGCTCGAAGGGAAGCCTGCTTCTCCCTCCCTGACTCCCCCTGCTTGTGTTCCCTCTTTCGCTGTCTCTCTCTCGTCAAATAAATAAATAAAATCTTAAAAAAAAAAAAAAAATCAGAAAGTGTATCAGAATAGAACCCAAAAATTCTATTTGGCACTAAAACCAAAAAATTTTATTTGTTAGTATATGGTATTTCCTCTTTCTTGTGCTGTAAATCATCCTTTAGACACACCTTTAATGCAAAATTAGTACTGACAGATCTATATATTCCTGTTACTTGGAAGATTAGGAGCATTCTCAAAGGCTTTATAACTTCCTGACTTGTGAATTCTTTAGTGTGAAAAATACAATGTTGAATATATGACTGTAGTAATTTCAATTCCCTTGAAAAAGAAATCAGTTTCATGTTGGATTTATAAAATGCATTAAGTACTATGTATTTAATACAACCCCTTTCCATACCTGTCAGATCCAAGCAGTCGGAAAATTCTTGTGTTATCTGAAATTTCTTGTGTTACCTGTTCAATTAAAATATAAACTTAATTTCTGGAATTAAAGGCACAAAATTTTATATGGGCATTTAATTTATAACTCTATAGAAAGGAAACGTTAATTCCTAAGATGAAAATAGATCCCTGCATGACTGTTAGTTTGTTAAGTCAGCACACAGATACATCAGTTTGTTAGTCTAGGAAAAACGTGCCTAATTTTGAATTAATCATGAAATAGGAGAGTAGGAAAACTATTTACTTACTAAATTACAGACCTCAAGGGAAAAACTGAAAAGCAAGCACGCAGTCCATTTATTTATCAGAACCCTCTGTCAGTCACGTTAATGCTAATAGCAAGGCCACGGAAGAAGCAAGCCACTTAGATCTGGTCCTTTTACTTCAAGGCTGCACTGTGGTATGATGGGACAAACTCGAGACTGGAATTTGAATCCCGGTTCTCCCACTTAGCAGCTATGACACTAGGCCACTAGGCAAGGTAGTAATTTGCTGAAAATGGTTTTGCCTTCTGTAAAACAGGAGGGAAAAGCTCTACCCTGCAGCAGTATTGTGCAGTGTTCTCAGAAGTAGTAGTGGGTATAATGCCTAGCTAAGGCAGTGCTCAACAGATGATTTTTCTTTCCCCTATCTCTCCCAGTCTCCTGAAATAGTATTTTCTGATGGCAGATATCCTTTAAGAAGTCCTCAGTGTGACCCATTACCAGTTGGGGAATTAAAGATTAAGTCTACAGGAGAAAGAAAAACCCACTATTTGTTGCTCACTGAATGTAAAACATTCCAAATTATAATGGCAGTAACTTCTCCCCACAATTTTGTAGGCTGAAAAAAACAATTTGATTTCCAAACTAAATGTATTCCGTTAGTACCTCTACAATTAGTTATTCTGGAAACACCAGCGATTCTCAACCTCTTTCAGAACCCAGCACACCTGAAGGATACAACATGCTCACTACAGTAACAGTGGCTCATCATGACTGATCTTCAATGCATTTTGGGGTTTGCCTACTGGAAGGATGTAACATTTTTGGAGGAGCAGTATCAAGTAAGGGCTGCCGGCACAGTTGGAAAAAGCCCCTCAGGGATGGCTGGGTGGCTCAGTGGGTTAAGTGTCTTCCTTTGGCTCAGGTCATGATCTTAGGGTCCTGGGATCCCGTCCTGCATCGGGCTCCCTGCTGCCTGCTTCCTCCTCTCTCTCTGCCTCTTCACCTGCTTGTGCGCTCTCTTTCTCTCTGTCTCTTTCAGATAAATAAGTAACTAAAATCTTAAAAAAAGAAAAAGAAAAAGCCCCTCAGGTGATTTTTTGGACAATCTTCTTTTTCTTAAACTGCTCTCTGATATCCTGCCTATGGTGTCTTTCTTTCTCTGCCTAGTGTTTACTAGTTGTTGACTGTTCTTATCTCCCTGCTCAATTCCCCCAGGTGATTTTAAAACATCTGGAGAAGCCCTCTTGTGGGAATAACTACTAGAAACATATTGGCTACGAAGTTTCTTTTCTTCTCTTTAAATATTTAATTTTTAAGTAATCTCTACAACCCAGCTGGAGCCCAAGGTTGCATGCACGCTCTACTGACTGAGCCACAAGGTGCCCCCTGACTTTTCCTGAAAACTCACTATAAAACGGGCATTATGCCAAGCACATCATATGCTTCCTTTCATTTAATCTTAATAACCCAATGTAGTAAGTACTATTTTGTTATCCTCAATTCACAAATGAAAAGTATAGGCAAAGAGAAGTTAAGTGATACGCCACGGCTACAGTTACAGAACAGCAGGGCAGAGACTTGAACCCGGCGTTTCAACTCGAACTCATGCTCATGGTCACTCTGCTAAAATGTCCACTTGGTTAGAAGAAATACTCTGAGCTTAGAATGACAGTTTGGGATACAAATGAGCTACTTTCCTGCTTGAGGTACCTAAGGTTCTCCTTTTCCTCCAGTGCTAAAATGAAAGTTATACTACTGAGATTGGTTTGGAGATTCTGGGAGAATTTCTGATGATTTCACTTGCCTATGATATTCTTGGGGGCAAGTACCACATCTTGCTCACATTTGTAACCCCAGTGCTTTCTGGCAGAACTGTGGAAATGCTGAGCAGAACCTAGTATGTCCTAGGACTTGGGAGTTAAATTGTTCCTGGAATTAAATTAAGGTAGGAAGAAACAGGGGCGGGGCACCTGGGTGGCTCAGTCGGATAAGCGCCTGATTTTTGATTTCAGCTCAGGTCATGATCTCATGGTCATGAGGTGGAGCCTGGTGTTGGATTCTGTGCTCAGCTCAGAGTCCGCTTGGGATTCTCTCTCCCTTTGCCCCTCCCCTGCTCATGTTCTCTTTCTCCTTTCTCTAAAATAAATGAATGAATGAATAAATAAAATCTTAAAACAAACCAATCAGAACATACAATTGGCATGTCTCTACCAAACCATCTATTAAAAAGGGGGGGAAGGTAAAGAATCTTACAAACAAATGTCAAGTGAATCAAGGTTAAGAGAGACAGGAGGCAAGGGGGCTAAAAAGGAATGTGCAATCCTTTACTTATAAACCCACTCTGGTCATTATTTCTGAAATACAAAGTAGAAAGTTGCCTCAAGACAGAGAGCCAGCATCTACACTCTTGTTCCAAGTGATGGTCTCAGAGAGTTAAAAGGAAATCACTTTTAGCAGTATTAGGAACTTCTTGTTCTAAGCCTAAGAGTATCTGGCTGCACATAAAATACGCACTGAAGTTGTCTGAGTGAAGGGAGAAAGAGGCGCTGCGGAGTATGTGCTATTAATTTAATTACCAGGCTGAATATAGTAAATATCAATACAGTGAGTGTATCAAGTATTCCTTGCATCATTTAAGAGTTTTCCAAAGTTAAAGAAAATTGCTTGAATAGAATTTGATAGTTTCATGACTATTTAATGGACACAATTTTGAAAAGGTTACTTACCTCATTAGATCTAAAACTTCTACCTTGCATTCCGTGTTTCCAGAAAGCTAGCACACTGTCTTGTAGGCAAACTAGCAGGCAAGAACAGCTCAGTTACTGTTAATAGTACAAAAGTTCAACTGATAAGCATCATTTTGTCCCTCTATCTTGCATAGCAATACTTCGTTTAATAACTAATGTCAGCTATTCCATATTTATATGGCATCTTTACTTTTGAAATTAAAAATATACATATACCAGATAGAACTTATTCATCTTTTTGGCAAGAAAAAGGAAAATTCTTTGAAAATATTGTTTTGTTTATTGACATTTTTGTTTGGATAAAATGACAATATTTGAAATAAGGTATTTTAAACATATAGGAAAATATGAGAATAGCAAGAAACATATGTATTTACCATCAAATCCTAACATTTTATCACATTTGCCGTTTGTTTTAAGTAAAACCAAATATAGCTGGCATCCATATACAACCCCCTGTAATCCCTTTCCAGCCCCTCTTGCCACCCTGACATAACCACGATTATAAATTTGGTGCTTGTCATTCTCATGCCTGTTTTTACTATTACTACACAATATCAAACTTTATATTGAATGTTTCCAACTTTCATACATGTGATCTGACGAACATAAAATTGTTTCTAGTTTTTTGTTATTACCATCTATAATAAACATTCTGTGCCTCTTTTTGAATACATGTGCAAATTTTCTAACTCTAGAAACAGAATTACTGGGACACAGGCATATGTACTTTCTAAAAATATTAGTGTTGTTTTTAATATTTACATATTTAAATACATATTTTTGTGTGGATTCAGTGAGGAAAACATCTAATCTTCTTTCCTGAGGATAACCAATTGTACCAGCATCATCTGCTGAACGTCTCCCATTTTCCACCGACATATTATGCTATAAATTTCCATTTACATGTGGGCCCATCTCTGAGCCTTCTATTCTAGTGCCACTGTTCTATTTATTTATCCCTATGTTGATCCCACACTGTCTTAATCACTATGGCTTTGTCAAAGTTTCAATATGGAACAGGGCAAGTATTCGTCAAAATTTATTTTACTGTTCTTGGTCTTTGGTTCTTCCATATAAGTTTTCAGATCAGCTTATCAAGTGGCACAAAACATCTTATTAGGATTTTTATTGTAAATGTACCAAATGTGTGGTTTAACTTATAAAGAACTGAAACCTTTCTCATATTCAGTCTTTCTAACCATGGACATGGTATAGTTCTTCATTTGTTCAAATCTTCTTTTATGTTTTTAAACAATAATTTGGAATTTCCCTGATAATGGTTTTAAACATGTTTTGATTACATTTATTTCCACATATTTTATTGCCATTGTCAATGAGATCTTTTCCTATCAAAAATTTCGTAATTATGGGCACACTGAAAAGCTATTCATTTGTGTTAGTCACATCCAGGAACTGAATTCTCCTACTGGTTCATTAGTTTACTCAGAGAACTATACATTCTATACAGATAATCATACCATTAGCAAAAAAGGATCTTTTACTTTTTACTTTCTAATCCTCATGGTTTCCTTTTTTTGTCCAGTGAGATAATATTGAGATGTGATGACAGCAGGTATTCTTATCTTGTTCTTGACTTTAATGGGAGAGTTTGACCATTGAAATATGGATATTTTTTAATAAGCTTTGCTAGACGAAGAACATTTCCTTCTATTCCTAATCTAAGAAGCTGTTTTTTTCTTAAATCACGAATGACTTGTATTCGTTTTGTGTATTTACTGAAAAATTACGTGACCTTTTGCTTTTAAAATTTAATGTGCTATATTACATAAACAAATTTTCTGATGCTGAATGAACCATCCTTACTTTCCTGAGATAAAGTCTATTATTTGATGATGTGGAACTGTATTTGTTAGTACTTTGTTTAGATTTTTTCAAAATTTATTTTCATGAGACTGGATAATTTTGTTTTCTGTACTAATCTTGCTTGATTTTAGTATCAGTGTTAAACACTGATTTGTTCAGCATTCCTTCTTTGTCAATAATCTGAAATAGTTTGTATAGGATAGGGATCATTTCTCTTTTTTAAGGGTGGATAAAATCTAGAAATCCATCAGGGCTTAGGTGGGGAGAATCTTGGTTACTAGGCACCTCAGGCAAGGAACCTGGTTCTGGTTCCCATCTCCTGTGGGATACTTTTAGTCTTATCACCAGGAGCCCAGCACCTCTGTTGGCTTCAGGCCTGCATACTGCTTAGAGTTTCTGTTATTTATCTTACTTTTTGGCTCTGGCTATGTGTTTTTAAGCATGGATTCCATTTTAACATCTTGAAGAGATTTCCCTCATTATTATGATCAGCATTTGCCTGCTGGTAGAGAGACATTCTAGTTGGACGAGAGAGTAAAAATAGAACTAGGAATAAGACAAATGAACTATCTGCCCTTGGTCCTACACTCGACCAACATATATATGTGCAAATATCTTTCACTGATGATGAAGACCAAAAAAATTGTGTCTAGTTAAATACTGAATTAGCTCTCATTCATTTTCCAAGCACCATCTATGATCATTCTTACCTAATTTTTTTGGAATCTAATCATTTTAGAATACTGAATCTGTAAGAAATCCTTTTTCAGAAAACACTCTAGTCAAGCAAAATGTGAGAATGACAAGGAGATTCCATGATCTCCTTACGGGGATGCTTAAAACGCTCTGATCAGCAGATACAATAGCAAAAATACAACACGGTACCCTAAGGCCTAAATTTTAAATACTTATAGGGAAACTCTATAGAAGTTTGGAGGAAATGGGAATTCATAACTGTGTTATGAAAAATAATTTATTTCTTTTGAAATGTCAAGCCTCTAAGGAGGGTAACATTATTTATAGATTATATCAGTTATTAAACTATTTCAGAGAATGTATAAAAGTGAAGATTGATACTGACCTCATATTCATTACATCCTGTATTTAAAAACAATGTGTCCTTAGTAGTATGTTTCTGTAATTTCAGATAATTATCAGGTAAGTTATTTTAAGCAGCTCTTACTGCAATCAAACAAGAAATACAAAACTTTCACTCACCTATTGATTCAATCTGGAAATCAAAGGTGAGTTCAGATGATAATTTTCTGCTAGATTTTAATCTTCCTTGAAGATTTACTATTTTTATACAACCTAAAGAAGGTGGGGAAAAGTCACTCAGAAACTAAGATAAAAAAAAAATGTGTTAAAATAAGATGTTCATAAATAAAAACTTACAGTCCAAGCATACAAGAATGGTATCTCTCTCCAGTTGGGTTACATGAGTAACGCTTGTCTGTGGGCTATCTGTAACACAAACAAACTCAGTAAGCTTACACAAAAAAGTAATATTGAAAGCACAAAGATGTAAAAACAAGAATTCTGAACATCACTGAATCTGAAATGGATTTAAATTTTTAGTTATACATATGCAGTGGGTGAACCAGGCTGCTTGGGTCTAAACTAATGCACTGCTAAATGAAGTGAGTGCTCGATGGAGCGCTAACCCTGGTCCTTACTACTGGTGATGTCATTGTTTCCATTTATATGTGAAATCAGGAGTCTAATCTTCTATATTATGGTTATGAATGATTTTTGCTTTTATGCTCAGAAGGCCAGGGACTAGGCTTTGTACATCATTATATGGTAGTGCCTAGCACCACATGAAATAAGTATTTATTAAGTGAATGAATCAGAGACTCAAACAAATTATTTCAAGTACAAATGAATTAAAAGAAATACTGAAATATTTTGATAAGTATTAAGTATTACCAAAATACAAAGAGGCATAATTTTTATTATAATGATTTATCAAAGTTCTTACAAACTGAGAATGTTTGATGATTTGCCATAAAGTGAAAAGCAGGATATCCTAAACTCCGTATGAACATTAAAACTGAAATTGCTGAGCTATAGGCCTTTGTTTCTGGCCTTATATTTCCTGCAGAATGAGTCTGATAATGTATAGTCTACCGTTTTCTATTTCCCATAGTATTTAGTCCTAGGCCATCCAAGGACTGCCATATTTCAGACCTTCAAACGTATTTTAGATCTGGTACTTCTGTAACCAAGCAGGGTTGAAAGAACATGCGGGTGCCTGGGTGGCTCAGTCGTTAAGTGTCTGTCTTCGGCTCAAGTCATGATCCCAGGGTCCTGGGATCAAGCCCCACATCGGGCTCCCTGCTCCGCGGGAAGCCTGCTTCTCCCTCTGCCACTCCCCCTACTTGTGTTCCCTCTCTGTGTCTCTCTGTCAAATAAACAAAAATCTTAAAAAAAGAAAGCAAGAAAGAACATAGAATAGATCTCCTGCAAATCAGATCTTCGTAGCTCATACACACGAGTGAAAGTTAACAATCTGAACATATCTATACAATCTACTTCAGTTCAGGAAGCCAGTTGAGCATTACTAGAGAGAAAGTCAGTAAAGTAAGCTTTTACCAACCACTTGTATCAATTAGTTACCACTGGAATCATCTAGAGATCTTTAAAAAATACTGATGCCTAGCTGCCACGTCTAGGTTTTCTTATTTAATTGGCAGTGTGTATGACTTGAGGTATTAGGCATTTTAAAAGCCTCCGAAGGTAGATTCTAAACTGCAGCAGAGGTTAGGAAACCACTGGCTTAGAATTTCATATGATTCTGAAGTCTAACTATACTTTCTCTCTCAATTTTTATTTCATCATCTCAAAACCAGAGATGAGTTATACTTACCATATTTAACCTCTAATAAAGGGATTTCCTTACAGTAAGAGAATGAAGTAAAAAGTTCCAAAGAAGGAAGGTACCCACAGCTGTATAAAATTCTTTTGCGCAGAGATTAAGCCCCTCATTTAACAATTAGTAGAAAAAGATTTAAAATTAAAATGCTTGGGAGAAATAAGGCATGAAATGAAATTCACTAAATAAAGTACCAGTCACCCAACAATGCCTTCCTGTTAAATAGGGAAGAAGAGATCAGGAAAGCAGAAGTGCACCCGCTGTCTGAAAGGGAAGATGGGTGTCTAGGGGAGAATGCAATACAATTTGGGGGAGCCAGAGAAGCCACATATGTTGCCAGGGGCCAACCATGTTTTCCTTCAACAATGTATCCTTAAAGGAAAGCTGTTTCAAGTGTCCTGGGCTTCAGTAAGTCATGTAATTGTCTCTAGGTTTTTATGAATGTGTTTGTGACTTTTTTCACTGCCAAAAACACCTAAACTCTTAATTTCTTTCCTTCTGTGAACATTCACGCTTCCAAAAACCTCCTAACTAATCAGTATTTACTGCCAAACTGGCTTCTTAATATTTCCCTAAGAACCCAAAGACTCTGACAGAGGGCCTCTGCAAGACCTTTAAAAATTGCCTTTTAGGGTCACCTGGGTGGCTCAGTTGGTTAAGTGAATGACTCTTGGTTTTGGCTCAGGCCATGATCTCAGGGTCATGAGACTGAGCCCTGCATAGGGCTCTGCACTGTGCATGAAGCCCAGTTAAGATTCTCTCCCTCTCTCTCCCCACCGTCCCTCTACCCCTCTGCCCCTCCCCCCCGCTCTCTAAATAAGTAAAAAGTGCCTTCTAAAATGGCCACTATTTTAGAGCAAAACACTGTACAATGTTATTTCTTAAGGGAAAAAGAGCAAAAAGAGCTCCATAATAAACACGGTACTTTAAAAATAAAAAAAGATCGTTCAGGTCACTTTTTTAAAGTGTAAAAGTTTAATCAGATTTATTTACCACGAAACAAGCTTTACTAATGTGTACTGACTGCAACAACAAAATTGAAGGTTTCAAACTATAATCAAATTTCTGTAAAAAACTCATTAATTGGAAATATTTCCTAAGATACTAGCTATGAAGGAAAGATCTGCTATGTAACTGGACAACACAGATCAAAATTTAAGGAAACAATTTATATAAAAGAATTATTTTCAAATACCCTCTAATATTTCAGAAGGGGCTGTTTAGTTATAATTTATATCCTAATTACAAATCATTAAACATTTATTAAAGTTATTGCATAGTACCTGTGTTATCAATGCAGGAATATAATGGAAAATAAACTATACTCAATGCAGTTTTTCCTTTTATTTAAGTCAACTTTTCTAGGCCTGACATATGTGTATATGTGTAGTTCTCAAAGTGTGGTTGCCGTATCATCATCATCAGTGCCACCTGGGAACATACAGAAATGAAAATTCGCAGGCCCCACTCCAGATCTACTGAATGAAGAACTCTGGCAGTGGAGGCCAGCAAGCCTCTGGGGGATTCTGGTGCATATTCAGGTTGGGGAATGCATGATGTTTTAAATGCCTCAAACAAATTCACTATTTTAAAGCAAGCCATCTTCTCTTTTTCCAGTTTCATAAATTATTCTAGATTGGATTTTTATGCACTGTTTTTGCCTAATGAGAGATACGGTAAACTTATTATTTATAAAATCAAATGTACTGGCCTTAATAATTCAACAAAAATCACAAACCTGATTCTGTAAACCACGAAGAGGTAGAGTTTGGATTGACCGTTTCAAATCGAACCACTTGGTTGAAGTCTCTCCCTCTACTGACACCAACACAGACTAAAGGGTACTCCTGCTCCGGAACTACCAGCATCTCAAACATTCTAAGTGGACACGGTATAGGAAAATCTATGTGCTAGAGAGAGAAATGAAAATACATTAAACAAAGGAAACAAAAGCCAAATAATTTCATGAGAACACAATTAAGAATTTTTAGTTTTATGAAAATATAGAAAATAACTGTCTACTAAAAACACTGCTTCTTGTCACAGAAACTTTGGATATGCAGAAAAATACAAATTATAAAGTATTTGATTTTAGGTTTAGCACCGTAAAATTTTTTAAAGTTAAAGATCACATAATTTTAGGACATTAGGGCTGGAAGGGAACTTATAAATCACCTGTTCAACCCTCTCTTTTCAGAGGTGGAAACAGAGAACCAGAAATTTAGTGACTGGCTCAGGGTCCCCCAGCCCGTTGTGGCAGTCTCCTGCCACCCAATCTGATGCGCTTCAGTTATCCTCCCTGTCTTCTTATCCAAACGAGCAAACGTGGGTAAGAGCACTGAAATGCTAATTACAAGAAACACTCCTCTTGTAAGTGGACAGGAAAAAAACCACAAATAAGAGAAATTTAGTCTTATAGCTTAAGTGACTATTCATGAACTCACAGTTATGATGCAACCAATTTTAATTTTATGTAACTTCAAAATTATTTTTATATTGCTACAAAGAGACTAAATAAATTCATATTTTTTAAGTTTAGAAAAATAGATAGAGAACATTAACATCATCAGTAATCAGGAAATTAAACTACGAGAGACTATATATATATCCACCTGAAAGGAGAGGAGCAGACAAATGCTCACAAAGTGATGGGAGCATGACCTATACAGTATGGCCACCCTGGTTAACTACATCATCTGTTCCTGCTGAAGATATGCACCCCTTTGAGACCTGCAATGATGCTCTGGTTATACGTTCCAGAGAATATGAATGTGCACATGCACAGGAGGCATATGCAAAAATGTTCACAGCAGTATTGTTCAAATAACAGAAATGGAAGTAACCCAAATGCCCATCAACAGCAGATAGATAAAGCGATGGCATATTCGGCATATTCACACAATGGGAAATTACAGAGCAATGAAAATGAATGAACTATAGCTATATCCAATGAGATAAATATGCTGCTGCACAAAAGCCAGACATGAATGAATACATACTTTATGATTCTACTTACATACTGTTGAAAAATCAGGTAAAATTAATTCTAATGTTGAGGGATGCATGTTCATACAGTAAAAATGGAAAGCAAGGGAGCTGACTTGGCAGGGGGTACCATGGGATTTCTGAGGTGTTAGCGATATTCTTCACAGTAAAAGGTTGTTTTCATAAAAATATCGGTCTTATACATACTTTAATGAGTTCACTGTTAATATATTTATATTTTTGTTGCTCTTACAAATGGGCTGTATTTTCATTTCATTTCCCAAAAGGTTAGCATTACTAGTATTTAACAAAGCTACTGAATGTATTTTTTAATCTGGCAACTGGTAAATTCTAAAGAAAGTAAAGTCTGGAGAAAACAAACAGGTGAAATGGGGGCTATCATAACTACTATTCTTACAGTGTCAGAAAACCCGACGTGGTCCTTGGGGCTAGAAGGGGAAGCTGTCTGTGCACCTGCTCTTCCTATCCAAATCCCTTCTTCCCTGGGGCTGCCAGAGCGCCTCCACCCCATGGGTGCAGACACTCCTCATCAACACTCTCCAAACCCCCTCTCTAGAAGCTTTCCTATTACCTGAAGAATAGGCTTTGACTACAATTGGTCAGATTTTTAATAAGGCAAAATATTTAAGATAACTCTCTTTGAAATGTGAGAAGAGCAATAAAGCAGAAAACAATGCCTCTGCTTATTTTGTCAGAAAATTAAAAAAACCAAGAGATACTGAATAATTCTATTTAGCTTCTAATAATGTGTTTTAAGTCATTAACAGAAGAGGACTGCCACCTAAGAGCTCTAAATCCAGCTGCTATTGGTATTGGTCTTTGAGGCCAGTGACTGTATCTTACTCATTTTTGTCTAACTAGTTAAAAAGCACTGTGCCTGGTTTTTGTAATAAGTACGTAATTGTTTGCTGGCAAGGTGTTTAGTTTCTAACTTTTATTTATGATGAAAATGTAGTCTAATAAAGCAAAAACTCTGTCAGAAATGTCATTAGGAGGAAGGAAGACTATAGAAAGAATAAAAATGTTTATAAGACTGTAGAATAGAAACACCATAAATACTAATCACAATAAAGTCAAATACAGAAACAAAATATCCACAATATCTTGAAGTAGAGAGACAGGGGAAGCAGAGCTGGGTTAAGATTCAGGGTAAGAGCCTACAGAGAGCTCAGGGAGTTTAAGGAAAGTGGGAAGGCACGAAGTCTTGAGGGAGATAGTATTCTAAGTGCAGTATCTTAGAACACTGGCAACAGGCCTCATTAATTAGTCAGGGCCAGGCTCCCCGGGACTAGAGAAGTTGTGGAAAAGAGAAGATATGGATAGATAATTTTTACGCTTCCCATGTCTTTAATTATATATTTTCTCCTGCATGTTCTTCATACCTAAAACTCCTTTAATAGAGAAAAGGGTCTTTCGTTATGTTAGGATAAGTGGTATAACATATCAGGTAACACAAAAAATTCATTCATCCTAAGGTTTAATCAGACTGTATCTCTGAACACTGATACAATGAAATTATTTTTCATTCTGGTAGAGGTTAGGAATGAAAGGAATAGAGAGGATGTATCTAAAATGGACTAAAGGGGGGAAGGTAGGAAGAAGACAGGGAAGGGCAGGGCTGCAGAAAAATCAAACCATGTACACTTTAGCACTCCATCTAGGAGAAGGCGTGCTTTTGTCAAATAGGCAAGAACAAAGAGGAGCTAAGAACAAAACAGTTTTTGCCGTAAATGGGCTGTATTCAGAAGCTCTGCTTTAGATCGTTTATAACGCTATTTATTTTTTCCCCTTCAACTTTTGGTTTAAACAATTTTTGTTTCAGTGATTTGTGGCAATAGCACCTCAATGAGTTCAAGATTCTCGAAGCTATTTTTCTATTTCTTTAGCCCTACTTAATGTTGAGGTTAATAAATGGTGATATGAAAATAAAAATAGATTCCTTAGTCACGTACAGAAATTTAGGTAACAGGAATCCAATGCTTTAAATACTCTAATGCTGTATTGTAAAATTTAGGAAGAATCCATTCCAATTATATTCTGACCCCAAGTTCTAGGGAGATCTCAAATGTTCAGGAAATAAGACTACTTAATTTATATAAAATAGCAAAGAAAACAGCTTTAAAAATTCATTTGGTATCTCCCTGGTGTGAGTGAACCACTTTATTAGTTTTTCCTCCAATTTTAAGTTACAGCTGAGTAATATTAACTATTTTAAAGAATATTCATTGAAGATGCTAGAGAAACGTAGGCATAAAAAACTATCCATGGGAAGGCCTGGGCAAATTAACACCTAGCCATATAACCCAAATAAAGTTGTAAGTTCCCTCTCTGTATGGTTATCCCTAGTCCTCTTAGGCCAAATGCCAACCTGTGGGTTGTTTCTCTGCTGTGACGGAGCAGGTCAACCTTCTTAACACCTCCTGTTCGGGACATGAGACTATATGTGAGAGGCTATTTCTCGCTCCTACTGCCATCTCCCTGAACTATTTCTCTAGTCTCTTTTAAAACTTTTATCTGGCCAACTGATTTCCTTACAATCAGGCAGATTTTCACTACCCTGCCACATAATCCAAAATCATGAAATTAACTTGAGAAGAAACGGGAAAAAAGAAAAAAAAAAATTTTTTTTTTTGAAAGAACAGGAAAACTGACTTAATGAAGCTTTTATACTAAGAATGACTTAGGTTGCTTTTCATGCTTACCTTAATTAACATAAATTTCTGCATTGGTTCAACCCATTCTAATAAAACAATGCTAGTCTGAAGTGCCCCACATAGGTACTTATGGCCTGTGTAAGGATTTCGCACTGTCAAGGCAAAAAAGTATACGTAAGTTATCTTATAATACAAAGTCCTAACAATAGTAGTTGCATGCTCTGAACACAAACAAACAAAAGCTGGCTGCCAGTTCAATTTCTTAATTAGATTGTAGGGTGAAAACACTTTCAGTAAGAGCTGGAAACTCCGCCATCACATGCAGGATTTTTGTCTTATGCACAAATGAAACTGGTGGTTGTTATGGGGTCTGGCGGTGGAAAGGATTTTAGGTCTCATGGTAGCAGGGAGATTAGGTGAGGCAGCAAGATCCCAAAGGAAGGATCCTAAGTAGATCTGGGAGAAGTTGCCAAATGGACAGATTTAGCACATTTAGGGACAGGTGACTAAGGGTGCTTTTGGTAGTAATGTTCAGAGGCAGTGATGCTTTGGTTCTAGCAACATGAAGACATTATTAATCAAATCTCAAAATATAGATTTACAAGTAATAAAGCCTCAGAGGTTTTGAAGGGAAGGAAAGGAAACTCTTTTTTGCTCTTGCTATATGCAAATAAAACAGCTGACTGTGATGGAGGTGGAAGAGGAATTTAGGATGGTGGTGGGTGAACAGGGAGACTATAACTTTCACTTCACAGGCATAAGGTTTCACATATTAAAGGCATGAAAATATATGCTGAATGAGTAAACGCAGTCTCATAAGCCATTACTGAGCAGCATGTGAATGAAAAGGAACAGGGCCCCTGGAGAACAGGGTATGATAAAGTGCTGTAATAAAAAGTCATCCTACTTTCTCCATTTATCCAGTCAATAAATTATCTGCAAAACAACTGTTATGTGCAAGGTACTATATTAGGTTTAGTTTACATGGAGACTGAATGGCCAAGACATTTGTTTTACTTAAGGGGGAAAAGAAACTATTACTGGCAGAATGCCCTGGAGAAGTACTGTTTTATACTAAATTTAAAAATGAGCCTCATAGAGTTTTCTTATCTACTCTGTAAAGCAGGAGAGCTACCTGTTATGGAACGGTTTACTTACCAACACAACATTTCTGACACCACTTGGTTTCAGGGATTTTTGCTGATACAGCAAATTTCCTAAATGTAAATGAAAATGAATATATAATACATGTAGGTGAAGTTAGTATATGATAATGGTATCATTACAGATCAGTGGAGAAAGGATGAGTTGTTAAACCTACTAGGTCATCTATTAAAAATAACAATACATTTGATCTGCTTCTCATCCCTCCTCCAATCAATTCCAAATAGATTAAGGATTTATCAAAGTATGGAAAAACAAGACTATAAAATATTTAGAATAGACTTTGGGATTTCTTTAAAAAATGCAAAAAGAACAAATTATACAGGAAAATATTAATAAACTTTGATACTTTTTCATGGATGGATCCTACCACCTTAAACTACAGGTGGTAATTTGTTGAATGAATTTGTTGAATATACTGATAACTTTGGTTTACCAAAGGATACCACTAAGAAAGTAAAAAGATAAGCCATAAACTGAGGGAAGATATTTTTAGCACATATAATAAATTTAAGCTATGTAAAATGTTGTCTTACCACTAAAACAATTTTTAAGAACTTTTTTTAGACACTTTTATTTCTCTACTCAGGAAGAATGGGATATAGATTTTCTGGCAAAGGTCCTTTAGGGATTCTGCAAACATCTGATTCAAACTTAATATGTAAAAATCCATTTAAAATTACTTTTTAAAACTAAAATTTAAAAAATACACATAAACTCAAGTGTCTTTTATAATGAAAGTTGATAAAACAGACTGTTAGTGCAAGGTTGTACAAACATCAAATTATACTTCTCCATTTCTGTACACATATTTAAACTTTTTACATGTATAAATGTGTCACAGATTAGATGTCATTGCTCTGCACGTCTTAAAAAAAAAAAAAAGAGTTGTGTTTTGCTGGTAATAAAACAGTAAAGCCTGCATGTGATGCTCAAAACCATTTCAAACAAGCTCAGAATAATCTTTTTTCTAGATTATTTATTTAATTAGAGAGAGAACATGAGCAGGGGTGAGGAGCAGAGGGAGAGGCAGACTCCCTGCTGAGTAGGGGGTCTGAAGTGGGACTCGATCCAAGAACCCTGGGATCATGACCTGAGCCGAAGGCAGACGATTAACCGACGAAGCCACCCAGGCACGCAAGCTCAGAATAACCTCGATGGATGTTCCTGTCCTGTACAATTGGCAACTGAGTAATAACCAAACATATAATGCTGAGGTACCGTAATTTTAGCTTTTAATATGTTTTATATGCTGTTTATATTTGTAAAAATCTTTAATAACTATTGCTAACATTTACTAATAAGACCATACTGTTTGCCCTGAATTTCACATGTTCTATGTCAGTCCCTCTGATAATGCCATGAGATAGGTCACAGCACAGAAATCTGAGGGTTAGATTTAATAATTTCCTTAAAGTCACAGAGTTAGCAATTCTAGGAAGAAAGAATTCTAATCTAGTGTCTTAGTCTAACTGTAGTGTTCATAGCGATTCAACTTTGAAAAAAAAATCTATTTCTCTTTTATGATTCTGGATCAGTTTCACTAAAAAGTATTCTGAGCTTGCAAGAGAAGCTGTTAAAATTTGTTACCACTTGTAAGTACATTATCTGTATGAATTAGAATTTTGTTAATATTATGGTACCTAAACAATGACAGAAATTTGCCCGATATTGAGGCACTAAATGACAATGATGATCTAGAATACCTTGATTTCAAACTTTGGGTTAAAGCACCTATTGTTTCCCTCACCTACGTTCATACTGGGAAGAGTTTTACGTTCCAATTCATGCATTACATTAATATTTATAAAAATACCGCTTTCATATACAGTGAAATTTCATACAGCTTAAAACAAAACAAAAATTCCCCACACCTTTAAATTAAGTAAACTGCTTGAACCAAAGTGCTTTTTAGAGTTTAAGAAAACCTGAATCAATTTCCACTGCAACAAGCTTAATGTTCCCAGTCCACACTTGTGAACTTGTCCCCTGCATCCCAAGACTACTTAGGGGTTAATCTACTGAATCCGACAAAACCCAGGAGGATTAACTGACTGCAAGGTTCTGAAAGACTGTAAAGAATACTACACAGTCAATACGAGATCAACTACTAAGTACAGCTGAGGGTTAACAATAATGAAACTACTCAAAATAGTTGTGAGTAGCACACTGAAATGTTATAAAAGTTTAGAACTTCCTACAGTGATCTATATAGATTTACCTTACTTTTAGTCATGATTTTACAATAAGTAAAATTTATATGCCAGCACCCAGTTAACTAGAATCTTAAGTGAACCAACATTCTCAATGTAATTAATGTAAGATATTTTAGGGTACATTACAAACAGTTCAATTTACCATGCCTAACAATGATGACAACAGATCTAGTTATTAAGAGCCTACTAGGTGCCAGAAACCATGAATACTATACATACATAATTTATCATTTTAAAAACAACTTTACAAGATAGGTATATTGGTTCCATTTTATAGATGAAAGGTTGTATAATTTATTCAAGGTTCCAAACCTAGTAAGTGAACAAGGCAGGATTTAAATTCAAGTCTACCTAGATTCCAAAGCTTATGCTTTACTAAAGAAGCTTTACAGTTCAATACAGTGAGTACCTAGATTTATAGTGAGAACCACGGGACATTACAAGATGCTCAAAGGAAGTTTCATTTGTGCTCACTTTACAGTAGAAGAACTAGTACTAATACACATACAAAATCTTATCATGCAAAAAAGGTTCTCAGATTTCCTGCCAGGAAATAAAAGAATTAAGAGTAGATTTTATAATAACTGACTTCTTGATAACAAAACTGAAAGTGGGAAGGACCCAATGGTGAGTGCTACTAACACTGAAGACTGACTATAACAAAGTTACGTGAAATAACAGCCCAGAGGTAAAGTACTCTTAGAGGTAACATCTTCCTCTATGGAAATTCCTTAAAGGAAGAGGTAATACGTTATTCAATTTTGTCTCATGTATATACTAGGAAACTTTCTGCACATCTGGTATATTCAGTAAAATTTGAAGAATTGAACCCAGCTACAAATAAGCTCAAATGAGCTACAAATGTCTCTATTCTGACAAAATGATATAAAAATAAGTGAATACATTAAAATTTGTGTGCTTTACATTCCTCGGAGGCTCTTGCACCTTACATATATTTTTATATCTTTTAGAGATTTTATTTATTTGACAGAGAGAGAGAGCATGAGCAGGGGGAGGGGCAACGGGAGAGGGAGAAGCAAGCTTCCCATGAGCAGGGAGCCTGATGTGAGCCTCAATCCCAGGACCCTAGGATCATGACCTGAGCCGAAGGCAGACGCTTAACCGACTGAGCCACCCAGGTGCCCCCTTACATATATTTTTAAAGCTTGGTGGTCAGTTTCCATGGCCAGAGGAATTTAAGATTATCAAGTTAGACAGCTAGATGGAGATGTGCTATATAAGAAGACAGAAAATCAACAGCACCAAGTGGCAGCTGGGAGAAAAAGAGGGACAGATAAACTCTATGTGAAGAAAGAAACTCCCTGACTCCATTCTTGGAGCTGGTAATAGCTAACTCCAACTGTAGGTATTATAATGTAGGTATAATAAATCAAGCTCATAGTTGCAACTCTGAGTCATCATGAAAAGGTCCAGTTAAACTCAATGTAATCTATTTTAAGAAGACAGAAAAGCATGCAGTATAATTTTTAAATGATTTTCATCAAAAAGGTTAATTTTTAAAGTCTTTTGCACAATGGGGCTAATTTTAGCTTTACTGTAAACTCAGCAACTGAGAACAACAGCTTTTCAAGGTACTTGAAAGCTAAGGTTGTACGTTAGTTGCTCTACAACTGATACGGTAAAGGAAGAACGGCTATAGTATAATGTCTTTGTAAAATACAACTTATACTAGACTCAGAAGACCTTTTGGCCAACAAATGAGGTGCAATATAATAATAACCAAAGGAAGAGAGAGCATAATGGAAAACTCCTCAAAGTAGAAAAACAAAACCCCTCAATTCCTAAGTAATTATCTTCTAATGTAAAAACCTTGATTTAATAAATCATTTTGATTTTCTAAGTTTAGAAACTACCTTGAAAAAAATTCACTTTATTCAAATTAACACAAATATGTCGGAAGCACTATATGTGATGAAAAATTACTAGCAAATCATAGAAAAAAATTAGTTTTAACCTTGTAGAAAATACTAATCAGTTTTAAAATTCCAGAGGTACCTTCAGTTCTTGTGAAAATATTACCTCTCACAATTTTTTCATTACACATGATTTCTACTAACCCAAACTGAGAGCTTTTTTCAATTTCTATAGTATAACTATTATTTAGAATTAACTAACATATTACTTCTAAGGATGAAACATAAGTAAATGTACAGCTACCTCGGTAGTATTCTGTCAGGGAGTTTGTGTGCTGGAATGGCCACAGGTAACTTCTGCATTTGTCTTGCATAGTCAAAAAGCCCTGGTAAATTATGGGAATAAAGCTGAGAAGCTTTACCTGTAAAGAAAAATAATCATGATATAAAAGCTAATAACAAATAGGAACAGTTGTAAGATATGTAAAAGTCTTTTAAAAGAGGAACAATTGTAAGATATGTAAAAGCTAAAAGACTTACCAGATATTGATAGTAAGCAATTGTTCATTACATATAACCATGTACACCTTCGGGGGAATAGCTGGTTTAAAAAAAAAAAAAAAGTGCAAAGTTTACAAAAGATAACAGATAAGATAGTAACATAAATATGTACATACTTAACCATGCAAGCTGTCTTATCAATGGGCTAGTTCTTAAAAAAAGAAACTTATTTTTAATAGAAATTCATTTTAGAAGACATTTAAAACCCGATGATATATATACACATACATTTCTATGGGAGAAAAATAAGTAAATTAGCAATGTAATTTCATTACCTAAGTCTCAATATGATATGATTAGTTTGAGTCTCCCTTATGGTTAAGAACTATAATAATCCCAAACTGCAAGGGCAGAAAGCCCATTTTCAAACAATGTCTATTCCTTTATTATGGTTCTGGGGTTAAGTAATTAACTTTTCTGTGTAGTTCTCCAAATACATTTGTATCTAGGCATACGAACATGCATGGCTTCTGGAGCAGAAGAGACAGAAAAAAGGATCATGGTTCAGTGGAACACAGGGTATAGAAACACTAGGTATGGAGGAAAAAAAGGCTGAGGGAATATGATGAAAATGTACAAATAATTAAGAATATGGATATGGAATTCATTTCTGAAATACAGTCCATAAGAACGGAGAGGCACCTCTGGAAGTTTGAAAATGGTCAGTATGTAGGGCAAAGAAAAGGGAATCCATGGAACACGGTCCATATATTTTGAAGGCAAAACATAACTGCTCTCATAAATATATTTTATTATGAAGCCCAGTGGTCCCTCCATCCACATCAGCATTATTAGCATCACGGGGGCATTTGTTAGAAATGCAAATTCTTGGATTTCACCCCAGACTTAACTGAAGTAGAAGTTCTGAAAGGGGGCCCAGCAGTTTAGGTTTTAAGCAGCCCTCCAGGTGATTCTGATGCATAATGAAGTCTGAGAGCCACTGATGAATGTAATTAAGTATTCTCATTTAACAAGCCCAAGTGCTGGGTTTGCTCTGGCGGCTCCTACTCAGTTACTCCAAACTAGACTGGGATATGGGCCGGAACCGAGAGAATAAGGGACGAATGAAACTACCAAGGCCTCTAAGGGCTTACTTTATTAAAGCACAAAGTCACAATGATGGCCCCGAATAACTAAAGGAGAAAAGGTAATAACAAAAGGGAAAGAAACTAAGTAAAACCTATTTTACAGAAAACCTGATTGTTTCATTTATTTGCAAAATACTCCCATAAAGTATCTAATTTCTCCAAATAAAACATGGCAATATAGTTTTAAAAAGATTGAAACAGAGTTGACATACAATGTTATATTAATTTCAGGTGCACAGAATAGTGATTTGACAATTCTATACCTCATCCAACACTCACCACAGTTTAAGTGTAGTCACCGTCTGTCTCCATACAATGTTATTACAATATTATTGACTATGTTCTCGGTGCTGTATTTTTGCCATAGTTTTTAACTTTGAAAAATGTGCCTATAGCTGTGTCTCAGACCGAAAGGACATAAACATTTCCTATTTTATGCTCGTCATAAAAAATTCACAATAGAATTGGGAATTCATTGGCTATACTGAGAAAATTAGGCAGAAAGAGGGGCAATGACTTATTATAAGCCATATAGCAGTATATTATCAAAGTAGCAAAAAACTGATTTTTATTTAATACTCTTGAACTGGGTTTATCTTCATAAAAAACTTAAGAAGTATTTCTCTAGTATTAAATCTATGGCTTATTGTGAGATGATATATTTGTAAATGTAAGTGAGTTAGCTTGTTTAATACAAGCATACACAAAGTATCTGGGCAAGACACAAACTCCTTGCATAATTATCAACACAGGGACAATGAAAAAGCATTTATGCAAAGTTTTATTAAGTGGATTTCACATTGGATTTTTGTTTTTAACCACATTTAATAAAACCTTAAAGCTTTTCTAGATTTCTAATGTCTATTTCCTTTAGCAAAGTAGGCTCTGGGTGAAATAATCCATTCAATGAAAGTAGACAGTAGTTAAGAGTAGGTTCTGCAGTTTGCAGACTCAGATACCTGCTTTCTCAGTGACTGTGACTTTGGATAATGTGATCTCTGTGAGTCAGTGTTGTTATTTGTAAACTGGAGCACCTATACCTAACAGAGTTGCTGTGGTGATTAAACAAGAAAAGGGCATGGAAGACTGGTGCATGCGGAGCACTCAGTGAATGTTAGCTATAAATAATAAAAGCAGATAAAAAATCAGGACCCTGTTTGGTGTCATTTCCTCTCCTTCCAGCATCTTCCCCTATCTAGCAGACTCATGCCACCTGGTCTCCTTCCCCTAGAGGACAGAGAAAATCCACCTAATAATTTCATAGCAAGATGAAAAAAACTCAGGATCTCACATATTCTCATTCCCTACTCTCAAAGGCTTTCTCTTCGAGGGAAAAGGTTTCACTTTGTAGGGCATGTGTAGCTCAGAATATATTAATCAAACAGTGTAGTTTCCCCTGCTGAAGCATCTCAGGAGGGGACTTCCTGAAGACTGCGACCGGGTAAGGTTGGTGGGCACCTTCACTTAACAGTCCCTTGAATTAGGTGGATAAATGCTTACCCCACCTATGCATGAAGTTGGTCTTGTTCCTTATAATTAATATTGTTACCTGCAAGGTGATTTTTATTATTTTTTTAAAAGATTTTATTTATTTGACAGAGATAGAGGGAAAGCACAAGCAGGGGGAGCAGCAGGTAGAGTGAGAGGGAGGAGCAAGCTCCCCACTGAGGAAGGAGCCTGACGCGGAGTTCGATCCCAGGACCCTGGGATCATCCTGGGATCATGACCTGAGTTGAAGGCAGCCGCTTAACCAACTGAGCCACTCAGGCGCCCCTCAGGTGATTTTTAGATATATTATATTCAAAAAAATATCACTACCTTTGAGTTATTTACTAATTATTATAAATAACAAGACCCTTTTCATTTTTCTCTAGTTTCTAATATTTTTCAGCCATGTCACTGTATACCACTTCCAGATTGAAAGATTTAAAGTATATCATACAGTTTAGGATCTTGTTGGAAAATCTAATTAAAAAATGCTGCAATGAGGGGCGCCTGGGTGGCTCAGATGGTTAAGCATCTGCCCTTGGATCAGGTCAGGATCCCGGGGTCCTGGGATCGAGCCCCACATCGGGCTCCTGGCTCAGTGGGGAGCCTGCTTTTCCCTCTCCCTCTGCTCATGCCCTCTCTATCTCTGTCAAATGAATAAATTTTAAAAAAACTTTAAAAAAATGCTGCAATGAGAAAAGATGGAAATGTTTGGTTATGAAGAAAATACCATTACTTAGGGATTTTTTCTCTCCATTGTATTTGTAATCAATTTATATTGATAACGGACAGTTATACAACCCACAGGCACCCAAAACTCAATGTGACCAAACTTCATGCAGTATCATGCCCTTCAAATTTACTTCCCCTTCTGTATACGATACCCTGACAGGTGGTACCGTCGTTCACTCTAGCTGGAGACCTGGAGTCAACCTAGACTTTTCCTGAGCCTCCATGTTGAAGAGGTCATTTAATATGGCCAATTCTAGCTCTTTAATTTTTCTCTAGGTCTGGTGTTTCTCTACAGGAGCCATACAAGTGGGAAAGGCAGTGTGGTGAAGTAGTTAAGGACACGGACTCTGGAGCCAGCTGGCTGGGTTCATATCCCACCCAGTTCAGCTACTTAATAGTTGTGGGATCTCTGAGAAGTTACTAATCCTTTCTGTGCCTCAGATTTCTCATCGGAAATGCAATCCATGATGGTATCTGTCTTTGAGAGTTGTTGTGAAGATTAATTATGTAAAGCGTTTAAAAATAGTATCTGGCAGGGCGCCTGGGTGCCTCAGTCTGTTGGGTGTCTGACTCTTGATTTCAGCTCAGGCCATGATCTCATGGGTCATGGGATTGAGCCCTGCTAATAGGGGAGTCTGCTTGAGATTCTTTCCCTCTGCCCCTCCTCTCTCTTTCTCTCTGGAATAAATAAATCTCTAAAAAAGCTTAAAAACAGTATTTGGCACAAAGTAAGTTTTATATAGGTATTAGCTACTAACACCATCATTATCATTTTGCAGGTTGTTTAGCATTGCTGGCCCCTGGGTACTAAATATCAAAAGCTTCCCCCAGTCACTGGGACAGTAACAAATGGTCCCCATACAATTCCAAACCTCACTTTTTCCTTTCTGTCCTCTCCACTTCTGCCCCGACTCAACACTTCTTCACCCTTTGACCAAAATCTCTCCTGTCATCTCTCACCACACTGCAAACAGATAGTTCTAAAACATGGACCTGGTCATTCTGCACTCATTCTGTACTCCAGTCAGAATGTCTGTTCATGATTCCCCATCCTTGCTGCACCAATTCCCAACTTCATGCCCTCATATTTACCCTCTGTCTGTCTGGGAAGCTTCTACTCATTGCTATGAATGGTCTCTTTTCACCTGCCACAGGTGGTGCTAGTGACTTGCACCTCTGTGGCCTCGACCTTGTGCTGGCTCCTAGTGTGACAGCTAAGTGTTGCAGTGACTGCTATGTCTCTTTCTCTGTTAGATCACGAGGTCCTGCAGGGCAAGGACTAGTTCTGCGAATGTGTCCTCAGTACTGACAGATACAACATGCTCTATGAAGCTCTTATGGATAAAAGAGGCAGAAAATCCTAGAACTGAAACATTTCTTGCCTAGTATCTATATATAACTTTAAAAAACAGAAAATACAAAATAACACACCTGTTCCATTGATGTTTCATGAAGTTCATTAAGATTCAAAGTATAAATCCCTTCTTCAGCACCAAATATCAAGTACTGATCTGAAATGACAAAAGTAATTCACCGGTTTTGATATGTAAAATACTATCAAAAAGGATTTATATAGAAATTAAGTAAATATGTATTAACATGAAGAATTATTGTGATTGATAAGCAGTAAATATATTTTAATACAAATTAAGTGGCTAAACACTCTACCTTAATGAACTGAGCTATATGTAAATGCCAGCCTCAAAGTAGAGAGGAAAACTTTTATGTAAAAGGTTTTGAAGTCTGGAATGATAGGGTTCCTCGCTCATCAGAAGGTGCTGAGGACTGGCAGAGAATCTGTAGCTTCTTTTCTAAAATTCCTTTAAGAGAAGATCATGTACAATTGATGTATAAAATATAAAGAACTGATACAGATTTAAAATATTTTTGCAGATGGGCTACCATTACAAGCAGCAACATCAAAACACCAGGATCTAAAAAAAAAAACCCCAAAAAACAAAAACAAAACAAAACAAAAAAACCCAGGATCTGGCTACTGCCTATTCAAAGTTAACTAAAACTTGGATACCTGCTAGGGTACTCAATATCTGCTAGAAGACGGTAGTTTAGCCACGGTCCTGTCTGATCTGCTTTTGATAATAAAAAACAACAGGTAAAGAACTTCTCCAGACTGAACTGAAGTATGCTGAGAACAACTTAGAATGCCGAGAGCATTCCTAGACTGCCCAGTATTTAGGATTAGTGCTGGCAGATTAAAAGCATAAGCTTTGTGGTCTGACAATACAACTGAGCTGGGTTCCAAGTGCAGCCTTACCCCTGACTGGTGATGAAACAATGAACCTCTCTGAATGTCATATTCCCTATTTGTGAAATACAAGTTCCTCCACCTCGGATTTTTAAAAGATTTAGTAAGAACATGTGTGGGCATGTATTCATGTAGATCTTGCATATACAGATACTAAGATACATAGTGAGAGAATGCTGGTGGTCTTTAGTCAGTGACTAATGACAATGATTCTTATTATGATCCCCTTTAAGGTGGAGAGGTCCTCTAAAGTGTTCACTACACCCTGGACCCTTGGTAGTTAAACTCCTTTAATAACAACTGTGCCTAAAGCATAAAGATACTGAATGTGCAGCTACAGAAAAAAAACTTTTCTGGGGGAAATTAGGGTGGCAGAGAGTATAAGGTTTCACTCTATTGATATGGGGACCATACAGTGAAATTTTAGTGTTACATGTCACCTCCAACACTGCTAATAACACAGAGAAACATATTTACCTTAAATAATTTTTTAAAATTATAACAAAAAATTTTTCAGAAAGGTATTCAGAATATGAAGAAAACTGATTGCTTTCATGGCCTCAAGTTAAAAAACAATTAGATAACAGATAAAAACAAATAGTACTACCTCTTGTATCTGGGTTTATCCATGATGTTGCACAGTGAATTTTTAAGGGACATCCATTAAAAACCTTCGAAAAACATGCACCCATCTGGAAAAACAAATAACAACCAAGTAATACAATATTCCCTGATAAGAAGGAAATCATAACCTCTATAAAGGTGAAAAGTTTCTTATTTCATGACCTAAAATGTTTAATGTTAATCATTAAATTTAATATTACAACATGAAAAAGGCATAGTTGATTACAAAACCGTATTATGTACTTCAAAACATGGTCTGTACCCATTTAAAAAAAAAAAAGCAAAATGTGCTTATTTTCCCTGGATGGTCAATAAAAAGCTTTATTTCTTTATGTTAATATTTACCAAGGCCATTTACAAGTCTTACATATAATAAATACCTTATAAGGAAATATAGTATCATTCATTTGAACTTTTTTTTGATCTTCAAAGAGTAAAATGTTAATTTTGAAACTGTTGTTCAGGTTAGAATAAATAAATACAAGAAAGCTTATTCATTTAATCACTTTTTCTACTAACAACTCGGGGGGGAAAGAATACAAAAATATTTGGTGAGAAGAAGAGCACTGCATCATTTTATAGCTGGAATATTTTCTTCACAAATATGGAGACAATAGCCAGGGACAGAACGCATTACTATAGTTGATTATAAGGGATTAAAAATACTAACATAAAAAAATAAAATCATAAACCTTAAGATTTCCTTTTTCCTAGAAGAAATCTACCAACCAACATTTTTAAGATTTTAGTACCAAAAAACAATAACCTGGCAATACCATCAGGTGGTAGGAGACCAATAAAAAATGTTTTTATGGTATAGGGCAGAAATTGTATCATTTAACTAATTCCGATAATTATTCTTCAAGATCACTGCCAAAATTTTGTATGTGGAGGTGCTACCTAATCCCTAAAAATCCAAATGACAAAATGAGGTGCCGAACAATCAAACCAACCCCAACCATAAGCTAGCCTGGACAGCTGATCGTACTGGGCTTCGCACTGCAGCCAAACAGGAAATCGTGTCTGGCTGTTTAAGTGTCTCTGGGGACTTGGGAGCCCTTTACTCTCAAAACTTTCATTTTGTAAGACAAGGTATATTTAGATCTTTATACTATTACAAAGTGGAGTAAGAAACTAAAAGGGCTAAAAAGAAGAGTCAAGAGGTTACAGACTAGAAACCTTCTAAATTAGCGTCAAACTACATTTTAGGTTACAGGTTTGGAGCAGCGAAAATGCACTTCTATCTATATGATGCAACTCAATTACACTGAGCTAATATAATTTTATAATATAATAATATAATTTTAATCCTAAGGTAGCATGGTCTAATAAAAAAACAAAAAAACCAGGACAGAGTGAAAAAAACCAGAATACAGGAGTGTTATCTAGGAACTGGGTGGAGTTCTGTGATCTTGCAAAGATTCTGGGGTCTCAATTTTACTCATGGTCAAAATAGAGTTTGGGCCAGATGGTCCTTTAATGCTCCTTCTAGTTCTAAACTTCTGTTTTTGATAACTGAAAACGCTAGGAAAAAATGTGTCATATCTACATTTTGTATTTCCTATTGTATCCATGTGCCTTTTCCACATTTCTTCAAAAATATCTACAAAGAAGATATTAACAAATTTTGGAATAAAGGAGTTTTAAAATGTATAATTTACCATAATTTTATTTTGTAAAGCTACTTTTCAGATGTAACAATATTTAAATTAGTAATCTTAGAGATTTTTTTTTATTAATAAAGGAGATTCTTTTTTTTTTTTTAAGATTTTATTTATTTGACAGAGAGAGACAAAGTGAGAGAAGGAACACAAGCAGGGGAGTGGGCGAGGAAGAGGCAGGCTTCCTGCTGAGCAGGGAAGCCCGACGTAGGGCTTGATCCCAGGACCCCGGGATCATGACCTATGCCAAAGGCAGACACTTAATGACTGAGCCACCCAGGCGCCCCGAGGAGATTCTTTCAAACAGGTAAAAAATTCTAACCAAAGATACATAGTCAAGCAATTAATTATCTTTCATTGTATTTAGATTGAAAACAACCTATTTGATATTTATACTTACATGCACTTTAGGTGTTGGGGGTAGACCATTACTAATAGGCTTCTAGAAGAAGAATACATGCATGAATACACTTCATTTGTTGCTATTTGGTATAACAATACTGTATTTCAAACACATGTATCAAAATAAAATACATGAATACTTTCTTTTTGTAAAACGAAACAATACAGATAAGGCTGAAGTTCCCTATAACCCTTCTATAGTACACTTATTCCTGGTACCTGCCCCCCACAAAAACTGGTTTAGTGTATACCCTTCCAAGCCTTTTTTCTAGACAACTATATGTACTCATGTATTTGTGTATATTTCCATACCTCTTTTGTGTGTGTGTGTATATACATGTGTGTGTGTATATATATACGATTCCCTACAGAAAACACTGTTTGTGTGTGTGTTTTATAACATAAATAGTTATGCACTGTTTTATCAACCTCTTCTTTGCCTTAATGTTGGGTCTTAGATCTTTCTATCAGTACACACAGATCTGGTTCATTTGTTTAACTGCAGCACAGTATGACTATAACATACTTTTACTTAGCTATTCCCTAATTATTACTGGATATTTAAGTTATTTTCCATTTTTCACTATAACAACAATACAGAAATGATCACCGTTGCATATATCTTACTATGCAATGTGTGAATGATTTTTTTTAAGGTACGCTGTGAGAAGAGAAACTCCTGGAACAAAAGGGCTGAACCTTTTACATTTTGGCAGATACCGCCAAACTGTCTTTCCGAGTGCTCATTTCATATCATAACCCATCAGCAATGTAGGAGAGCCCTGGTTCCTTCTGGTCTCACAGACACTTAATGTTATCAAGCGGGTGAGTAAAAAATATTTTCTCCTTAATTTGCATGGCTCTGATTGTTAGGAAGACTGAGAATATTTAAAAAACAGTTTATTGGCTATTTGTATATTCTCTTCTGTGAAGTGTCGTTTCTCATTTTTTTTACTGAGTTATTTTTTTCTTACCTATTTTTTGGAGTTCTTTATATAATTTAGATTTGAATACTTTTTTTAAAGATTTTATTTGTCAGAGAGAGAGAGTGAGAGCGCACAAACAGGGGGAGTGGCAGGCAGAGGGAGAAGAAGCAGGCTCCCCGCTGAGCAAGGAGCCCAATGCGGGGCTCGATCCCAGGACTCTGGGGTCATGACCTGAGCTGAAGGCAGACAGTTAACCGACTGAGCCAACCAAGCGCCCTAGATTTGAATACTTTATCTATTAAATATATTACAAATGTCTTATCCTAGTCTGTAGATTATCTTAACCTTGTTTACAATGTCAGCTGAAGTTTTACATTTTGATGAATTCAAATATATCAATCACTGGTCAAAGTATACTGGTAATTATCAGGAAAGTAAAAATTGCATAATCATTCACCTCCAACATACTCAAGAATACCAGATATTTTTCCAAGGGGCTACATGCCTGGAGTATATGATGTGTCCCCTGGAGAAGGAATCTCTTTGAGAGAGATGATACTTTATTTTTTTAAATGTAGTCTTTCCTAATTCAAGATTAAAAAGAAAAAAAAGAAGTTTAAGACTTTATTCATTTATTTGCCAGAGAGAAAAAGAGAGAGCACAAGCCAGGGGAGTGGCAGGGGGAGAGGGAAAAGCAGGCTTCCTGCTGAGCTAGGAGCCGGAAGTAGGATTCGATCCCAGAACCCTGGGAACATGACCTAAGCCAATGGCAGACACATCAACTGAGCCACCCAGTCGTCCTGAGATGATACTTTTTAAACATATATTTTATGAAAGTCCAGACTTCTTTGGAGGTTAATCTTAATATTTTAAGGAATGACATACTAATTTTTTCTCAATCTAAGTCAAAATCATCTAAATGATGTGACAAAAATTAACTAAAAAGCTATTAATTGATTTCGTATACATGATACAAATGAAATATTCTATGTAGTACTACTTCTGTAACTACTAGACACTTTTGAAATTAAGACCATTTGAAATTTTACTTTGTAGATATGTCTATGAAGATGTACAGCCTATTACGACCACTAATTTCTGATGTTTTTCCATTTTGCAAATAATTTATGTATTTAGTTTTATATTGATGTCCTTAAATTATGTTAGATCATCTACTTTGGCAAAACATTTTTAATTAGGGAGCTCTGAATGTTGTAATTGTCAGATTTACATTAAGTATTGACAGAACTGGCTATAAATAATTTCAAGCTGCAGAAACTGTAGTCATGTTTCAATATACCATGGATACTGTTTATGCTATGATACAGTCATGAACATATTTCAGAATTACTGAGACTGTTAGTTTCACTACTACAGAACAGTAGTTCCTTATCCTAATGAAGTAAGGTAACAGAGTGAATTAAAAATGCACACATCTCTCACAGGTTCTTATGCTGCCCTACAGTCATGAGACTGTATCTCTGTACTACTACGTTAACAAGGCTGCGAAAAGTTAAACTGACGAAAACAAAAAGGCCTTTCTCAGTTGGACAGACTTCATAAGAACTTATTCTTGAAGGGCATTTTACACTTTTGTTAACAATGTCCTACCTAAATTTCACAAATTATGATGGATAATCTCAGTTAAGTGTTTTAACTGAAAATAAAAAATGGTATGTCATATTATGTCATGAAATCTTAAAAAAAAAGTTGATTAGATTAGTACAAAAGCCTCTAGCAATGTGCTTCCTACATAAAATCATAGCTAAATGCACATAAACATTTTAAATGTACTATAAATATCTATAAAAATAAATAATATATACAAAAACGTAAAAAAAATACCATCTCAACTCATGGTCTCATCTGCTGAATTGGGGATTTTAAGGATTTTTTGTTGTTTTAAGTTCTATGATGACAGACAAACGTGGTGATGAAGAGCAAATTCTTTACAGATATTAAAATATTTTAGTTCCCTGATAAATAGTATTTATTTACCTGTAACAGGAATAGCTGTTAAGGTTAACTTCATCTATCCTGAAGTGATATTTTTATATCTATTGGAAAGTAATTCTTCCTCCTTGTTATTTTCTTTGAGTAAGAGTAGTAATACCATGAATTATGTAATCTACAGTTAAAAATGTGTCCTGAGTAAATTCTAGCTTTCCTTATCCGTCCATGTCCTTCTTTCCATAACTTCTTGAGACTGAAAAAGGAACTTTTTAAGAATCAATCTCATCACGAGAATAATAAGAGTTACCTGTATACAGAAGGTCACATTTTATAATACACCACTATAACCAACTGGCCATCATTCAAGTTTGCCACAGCAAAGTTACTTTTTTAAAGATTTAAGCAATCTATTATCATTATATTAAATACCATATTGTAAAATATACAACGGCTACAGTTTCATTAATTATAATAACAAAACTAACTTAACAATGAGAAAGAAAAATACAAGTAGAGGTTATAAATATAAATACCTACTGGTACATCCTTCTTTTCTTTCCTTGAAGGGTTTGTGCCTCTGTGTTCATTCTGTTGTTGATATAATGAACCATCTCGTTCACCATTTAACTGGAAGGAACTCATTCCATTTCCTTCAGTGAGATGTTTAAATATATTTAAAAAGAATTAATTTTCATGAAAACTTTCATTCAGAAAATTATCAAGTAGGAAAGAAAAAACCATCTGATCTCTCAGATGGTTTCTGCCTTCACTTGGGATCACCCAATCAGAAATATTTAGTACTCAAGAAAGAAGACTGATACACATGTTCTGCTACTTATATCTCTATTTTCATACAAATTTAAAATCAGGTTATGCCTAACTAAGCACATGTATTTGTGTAAAAGACAAAGAAATACTGAATATATAACTACTTTCAGGAAAGGGGTAATTTACACTATGTTATCCAGGAAACTTGAGTTGTTCTTTTTTAAATTGCTTCTTATGCATAATATGCAAGAATATAGTATTAAAACAGCATCTTCTAGTATTAATTTGGAGGCAAATACCTAGTAATGGTGACAATCATTTTTCTAAAAATGATAAAATGAAGAACTTAGAGTACCCTCCTCTTTTTCTAAAACACAAGTAGCCTACAACCAAAACACACTGTCCTTGTTTGTTCAGAGTTCAGTTTCTTCTGCTGCCACGCTAAGATAAATGATGAACTGAGCATTCACAATTCTCCAAGAGGGAAGAGGTTAGATATGAGATGAGAAACAAGGACATTTGAATCCCAGAATGGGTCACAGGTAATCCTGTCATATAAACACTTCAAACCATGTGGCAAAAAGCAGAAAACATCTCTACGGTCATTGTCTTTCTTCTCTCCTCTCTCAAAGGAATTTCAAATACTCTCTTAAAAGAAAGATACCCTCCATTTTTCTCACACACTACTAAACCCTGGTAACATGCTTATCTCCCCCTCCCTTCCCCCATTACCTAAAGCAATCGGCTTTTGTGGAGGTAATCTGGGCGGGGGTGGTCTAGGCGGAACTTGGGATGGTTTTGCTGGGCTCTCTGACATGGGACATCTCTTGATGGTTCCTTGATTATCATCATCAGTAGAATGAGTTTCCTGTGGTATGAATACGGACTTAGGCTGAAATAATACAGAAAAGGAGACCAAGGATTAAACATGAAATTATTCATGTTTCATTCAAAAGGAAAAATATTAAACATTTTCCCTTAAGTAAATACCATTATATATCAGAGGCTTTCGAACTGTGTTTACTAGCTAAGCTCCAAGGTTATTCAACTATCTGATTCAGATTATCTTACATACTTCCTTAAAATGTGCAATGACGTGTTTTCTCAGGAAAAAAAAAAAGGCCTCTTAATTCCTTCATAAGCCTTCCTACCTAGACTTGCTAAATAAAAATATTCTGGTTCTTCTGATCTCCAATTTAAATGAGTCTTTATTTTAAATATTCAGGCTAATCAGATTTCAGTTCTTTATAAGGCTAAACTGTCTCTTTTAGATGACTCAATGTCTTTTATGTTAATGCTTAATCTCTCAGACTGGGGCAGGAGAAGATTTAAGGAGAATTAAAATTTTTATCATACTGGAGAATACTAACACAGCAATATGGAATGGCTAAGAAACTTTCTGTGCAGACAATGAAAAAACCTCCAGTCAGCTGACAGTTTGGAGAATTTATAAATTCTTATAAATGTGTCCCTTATTAGGAAGATTGCTCAGCACTTACCTTTTTGAAATTCTAATGTAAAACTAAACAAGTAAGTACAGTATTATTTACCTGCGTGAATCATGATTTTTTCAAAAGTATAAAATGAAAACCAAATACAGTAATACGTTAGATGCCAAGACTGGTCAGACTCCAATTGTCATTTATAATCCTTGATTTCAAACCTTGTAACAGCTCATTTTATAAACAGTTCAATTTTATAATTAAAATTTGCTCTATATATAAATTTATAAATTATTACCTATATTAACTCATTTTATCTTTAAAAAAAACCCATCAGTTGGAATAATTTTAGTATTTTATGATGCTTTTAACAAAAGGATTTTTTGCTAAAAAATTTTTGAAAATTGCTGTCCTATTTTGTATTTTTAACGTAAAAGTACCTTCTGATAGTTAATATCTATGATGATAAATCACTATCCATTAACCATTCTCAAGAAATCAATTACTAGTAGATCATATATTTTGAAGGAAAAAAAATCTTACAAAAAATGTGAGATTTCTAACCAGGTGAAATAATACTAACCCATTAACAATCATTTTCATGCACAAATTTCTCGAACTTATTTAGCATAAACACTAAGTGACACGTTGGAGAATTAAAAAAAGACAAAAATAATCGCAGTCATCTATATCATGGTTAGTCACTTGTTCATGATTTTTTTTTTTGGGGGGGTGGATCCCAAGCGAAAATAAGCTACAGAGAAACTATTAATACAGTACTAAAGTGACAGAACAATCACACACACACCCCCACGTAATTCAAGTTGAAAAACAAACCTGCTTACCTTTGGTGGCAAAGGAGGTGGAACTTTCGCTTTCATGGTTGAACTATAAAAACATGAGAGTTTAGAATCAGAATTGAATTATTACTAAAATATAATTAATTTTTTCAAAGATATGGCAGAAAATTTGCATAAACAAGTTCCCTTTTCTGAGATTATGAGTGTTTTCCAAAATATTCTGTGAACTGAATGAAGTTTTATTCAGAAGTAATTAAAGAGATATGCTTTCTTGGTTTCAAATTAAAACAGGAAAAGATAACTACAGTTCCAGTTTATATCAATTGGAAGGTAATTATTATAAAAACATAAGCAGCAATTAGTTTATGGAAAAATAGCAAAATGATATAGTATAAAAATATATTACAATGTAAGCTTCATTTTTACTGTTAGATATGAAATATCTCTGATGAAGCTCATCAAAAGCTACATCTATTTGCTGGAAAATTTTAGGTAGAATTTATTTGATTGAAGCTAAAATTCATTACAACTCAGGACTGGCATTTTAGATGTACAAAAAAATGAAAAGATGATCAAGCATTAACTCTCAGATGAGGAAAGGGAGGCCCAGAGAGGCTAAGTGATCTGATTCAAGGTCACAGAGTAGTGAGGTACAAAGGAAAACCTATGCCTCCAGCTGCTCGTCAGGTGTCACTCTCCCATGAAACTGCACCTTTCTTCAAAGGGGGAAAAAAAAATCTAAAAAAACTAAGTATCAATGCTTACATAAGTGAAAATATTCCCTCTTGAAAAATAGATTTATATCCAATGTATGTGTTTATTTAAAACATAACAGATGAAATTTAATCAACCAAGTACAAGCCTCTTTGTAGTTCCAGTAATAATTATAGCATCTACCAATTACAAATTTATGACATTTCAAAGTTCTTTGTCATGAGCCAGTGCTATGAACTGAATTCTGTCCACCAAAATTCCTATGTTTAAGCCCTAACCCCTAATGTGATTGTATTTGGACATAGGGCTTCTAGGAGGTAATTAAGGTTAAAGGAGGTCCTAAGGGTGGGGTCCTGATCCCACAGGACCTTATAAGAGGAAAGGAGGTTGCTCCTTCCTTCTCTCTCTCTGTGTACACACTGAGAAAAGACCACGTGAGCAAGAAGGCAGCTGTCTACAACCCACGAATAGGGTTGTAGGAACTGAATAGGCCGTTATTTTATCTTAGACACCTGAGACTCCAGAGTGTGACAAATTGCTGTTATTCAAGTCACGCAGTCCATGGTATTTTCTTATGGCAGGCCGGACTAAGACAGACTTGCTTGGTACCAAGAAGTGGGGTACTGCTATAACAAATAACCAAATATGTGGAAACAGCTTTGGATCTGAGGAACGGGTAGAGGCTGGAAGAGTTCTAAGGTACATGCTATAAATATGGACACTAACAGTGATCTTGGTGAGCAGCCAGAAAGAGGAGAGCTGCAGGAGAGTTTCCATCTTCTTAGAGAATACATAATCACCAACAGAATGTTGGTGGAATGTGGACATTAAGGCCATCCTGCTGAGGTCTTAGATGGAAATGATGAACATATTATTGGAAACGGGAGGAAAGGGGATCCTTGTTACAGAGACGCAGACAACTTGGCTGAATTGTGCTCATATTCTAGTGTTTAGTGGAAGGTTAACCGAGGTCATAAGAGTGAGGTCCTTATCGGATAGGAAAAGGGGAAGAGATTTCTGTCTCTGCATGCGTGCATTTAGGAAAGCCTACGTGAGAACACGGTGAAAAGGCAGCCACCTGGCAGGCCTGAAAGAGACCTCTCACTAGGAACTAAACTGGCCTGCAGCTCGAGCCTGAACTTCCCAGCCTCCAGAACTGTGAGATCAATTTTTAAACCAACAGGCTATGGTGTTTTGTTAATGGTGCTTGAGCTAACACAACTATAATAGGGAAAGAGAAAGAAACTGTGGTATAACCCATAATACTATGTTACTAATGATATTTATGAAATCAAGTCAAATGACACATTTTCTTTTATCAAAAACAGAAACAGAACTTACTGTTTAGATTCGTCATCATCCCCTTCATCATCTTCTAAATGTGCGACATGCCCTCTAAGGACAAAGGATAATTCCACTGTCACTAAATGGACTTTACCAAAACAGCGTTAAGAGTAAATTTTAGAAAATGCAGGAAAGGCCACTCCAAGACAGAATTTTATTTCTGCAGATTTGCAGGATTCAGAATTAAACAACAACAAAACAATCTTAGGCTACATGACAGAGAGGGGGCAAACAGACTTTACTCATCTATGATATAAAGTATTTTAGGCTTAATTAAAAATCAAAATTACCGCTGATGTAATTCTTCTTCAACAGACTTCAGAAGACTCCTTAAGAGAAAACAAAAACAAAAACAAAAGATAATGTGAATAAATAAGCAAAGGAATACCAAGTACATTTTCATCACTTTAACCTTACCCACAAATTTTAAAATTACTCTTTACTATTTACTAACATCTGCTACAATGATCTCTATACCACAAAACATCAAGTTATATTTAATAATATATCTGTATTTTCTGTTGCTAATGTCTTTATACATGTATTTGAAATGAACAAAATAAGTCCTAATGTTTACTGAAAAATACCAATTCAAACAGAGGACAACCCACCATGAAATGTCACAATAGGACTGACAAAACCATAATTGCAGGGTCATAGCCAGGGGTTTCCAGGATTCAAATTTTACCTGGAACATTTTACCTGACACCTGAAATTATATTTTCTTTTTCTTAAAATAAGGAAGGTGACACACTTTAAAAAAAACATGCTCTCAGGCAATCCTACAAAATGAAACTCAACATGTTGGATCTCTGCAAAAGCATGCATGCATGTGATGTGAATACATGAATGTAGTAGCACTTTGCTTTCACAGAAGACACTCACTTACCTGACGTATCTGTTCTCCAGTGGTGTACTGGCAAACACATTTACACTTTTGGGAGACTAAGCCTGTATCAGACCAGGTGCGAGGATTTTATCATTAGGAGCAATTTATGAAACTTTGATATTTAGGAATGTAAGAGAGCACTCGTGGCATTCCTGAAGTTCCCTTACTTCTTTTCACTGCAAGTTCATGCAGCGTATCTCCTATGTTACACTCTTCAAGCATAAAAACTCCATAGCTTTCTTAAAGCCAATGGGATAGGGAGAAATATAGTTACTAATACATTATTAAGGTAAAAGTGAGTCAACAGAAATTTACTCTCCTTGAAAGTTCTAAGGCAGTACCTTCTAATCATTTCCCCCCTCATATATATTGGAAAAAACTGCCCTCAGAATGATCAAATACCAGACCATAATATCAGAGAAACTGAAAGGTACGGTTTAGCTGGTATACGCAATTAATAGAATAGATTTTGGTCTTCAAATATTTTAATTAGGCCAGCTTACTAACAACCTAAGTATTAAAAAATGACAAAGCTCTAACTCAAGTGTAAATGACATGGGAAAGCCATAAACTAACTGCAAATCCTATTTTGTAGATAAAAAAAATTGAGGTACTACAGTCAAATCTATCATCTAACTCACAAAGGTCTTCAAGGGCTAGCTCAAGGACTTCTGACTAGAAACAGGATAGCCAGGTTATGAAGCAAAGACAGCCTGAATCTGAACCTTGACTCTGTCCCTGTAAGCTGTGTGGCCTGCAATAAGTTACTTTGCAATGCTTCAGTTTCTATATCTATCAAACAGGAATTATAACAGTACCTACATCAAAGTGTTTATCTGACGATACACTGAATATGGGTAAAGTCCTTAGAATAGTAATTTAGAATACAGTAATTACTCAATTAGTATTTTCTTTATTATGATTGACTGAGCAACATTTCTTTAAACTAGCAATTCTCAGTGTGGTCTAGGGATCTCTGAGGTCCCTTTGTCTCCTGTAGGAGGTCTGCAAGAACAAAACTATTTTCATAATACACATACTACAAAAAAGCATTTACCTTTTGCACTCCTGTTCTTTCATTGAGAATGAAACTCTGGAGTTTTCCAGAGATTACAAAATGCATGACAACAGAACAGATTAGTAGCTGATATGAGAATGCAGCTGTCTTCTATTAAGCCAGATATTAAAGAGATTTGCAAAAAATATAAAGCAATGTCACTTTTCTTACTATTACTTTGTTTCAGGAAAATAGCTGTTTTTCATAAAAAATATTAGTGGGCCTCAACAAAAAGTCTGTTGAATTACACTGACATATATAAAGACTGTTATCACAATTATTTGTTGCTTCTAAGTTTCATGAGAGGAATCAAGTGCTGTTACAAGGAAAGTATCATAAAGAGGTGGCATTTAAACTGGTCCTTAGTGAGGAGTAATACACACACAAAAATTGTTATTTATAACATGTAATGAGTATATTACTATTTTAAATAATATTTTGAAAAGTTCTTAGTGTAAATTTCCAATACTATAAATATTGACAATTATAACCCATATAAACAAAAGCTCACTAGAGTCCTCAATAATTTTTAAGATTGTAAAGGATCCTGAGACCAAAAATTGAAGAAGCACTGCTTCAAACTATTTTACTAAGTTAAACACAGTATCTCTGAAGTGTAGAGTGGGCTTTTATATCATTTTGGAAGATACGAAAAACACTTTTTCTTACACACGTGACAACAGTTTTTGGGGGGCACCTCTTTTTCCAGAAGAGAATATTCAAATTTGAAAATAAGAGGGAAATTCAAAATGTCGTTTATTTTCAATTATCATATTTAATTGGATTTACATAGCATTCCACTTTTTAAAAAAGAATCTTCCTGAGAGTGTTAGATTCTCCAAGAATAAGAGAGAAAGGCTTAATAAGAACACAGGAAGGCAGCTAGCCTATGGCTAGGGACTCATGTAAATTTTTATTTATTTACTTGTAAATCTCCTACTATGTGTTACAGATATTTTGTTAATAAAGTTATAGAATTCATAAAGTTTTAATGAAAAGTAGGATATATGATTTGCTTTTCAGGCTTTATAGAAGAGAAAATGAAACATGGCTAAATTTGCTAAGAGGTTCATTTACAGTAAATATTGTATCTTCAGAGCCCTAGAGAAAAACGTGACACTGATTTAATCACCAAGATTGGGTGCTCTACAATAAACAGTGTCACTATTCACTAGTCCATGTAGATTCTTCTGTTACGGAAATTTTAGAAAGTAATCAACAAAATAAAACAAAAATGATGCCCACAGATACTGAATTACTAAGTCAATCTAAAATAATCTGGAAATCTGGATGAAAAGTTAAAAATGGAACAATATGCAATTATAGATTTAACTGGTGAAGTGAAGAAACTGATAGAGGGAAGTAAAAACCACAGCCAAAATATTTAGCATATTCAAATTAGCTAAGAAATTCAGGCTGCTGGTTACTAAAATCTGAAATTGCCTAAATGGCTCAAAACAATCTTTTAGGTATTGTCCTGATTATATCCGAAAACAAAACAAAAAAACTTCTGTCTTTAAAACCAAAGTGTAGTTTTATTCACTCATATTCACTTGCTCTTATATCAACGATTACTTACTGAGTAAATACTACAGGTAAGGGCAATTAGTAAGTATTTATTAAACCCCAACTGTCCTAAATGCTTTGCAATGATTACTACCTTTCACCCTTAGCACCCTACAAGGCCGGGACTATTATAATCCCCATTTTACCAGAGAAAATTGAGGTAAATCTCTCAAAGTCACACAGCTTACAGGAAGAGAGCGTTCTGACTCCAGATGTGGCATTTACTATTACTACACTCATTTGTGCCAGGAACTGTGTAATTCAGTTACTCTTTTCGCCATTATTTAAGTCTTCAGAAGAGAATTTATCTTTAGAATTTTTGCTCTACATTAAAAACAAAATTAGAAATAATTGTTTTCTTTTAAAAACAGTATTTGTTGGTTTTAAATGATCAGAAAAGTTGATGCCAATAATAACAGCATTCAAAAGAAAAGAAAACCCAGTAAGTCAAAATACAAATCATTCTGTTAAAAAAACAAAAAAAAAACTAAACAATCAAACTATCTTAGTTCCTGTTTGGTCTGGAATAGTAGAAACCCATAAATGGAAATCTGTCTGCCTGATCACCTATGGAGAAAGCAGGAAATCCTGTGAGTTTTAAAACACTGCCTAGTCACAAGAATAAAGCAGACATATCAGTACAGTAAGAGAAGTGCTACATCCATGCTCATGTCACATGTATGTATATACCTGTACACGAAACACAGCCAAAGGCCAAACTTTTGGCCAACCTACCTTGCCAGTGATTCGTTATATAGAATACAGTTCCTTAAGCAGGGATCCAATTAATCAAAAAATGAAGGTTGGGCAAATTATTAACATTTTACCTAGCCAAAGTAACTATATACTATGAAAATGTCTAACAATCAGAAATTAGACAATGGGAACTAAGGAATCTGGAAAAGCATTTAGTGATGGGCTATCTTTTTTTTTTTGCATTTTTGCCTGTATATTATTCAAAAATATATTTAAGATGAGCCAAAAAACGAAAAATGAAATATTTCTTCAAATTATCCACTCTCTTAAAATATACCAAAATTTGCTAACAAGGTCCTTAAAACCAGTGACCTTAAATTCAGACAAAACAACACATTAGAATTTTTATTTGCTAACCACTATGAGACAAACTTTCTTTGCTGTCCATCAATGAATTAGGAGAGATTACAAATAGCACATAGTTACTCTTTAGATAAAATTTCATTTTTCTACTAGGGAAATTTTATGCTTATTTTCCATTTTAGGAAACCTAAATCAGGTTAATTTAAAAAAAAACACCTCATTGTATTTAACTGAAGTTCAGCTTAAATCAAAACTAATGCATTTCTCTAGGGTCAAAGTCTTTTCTCTGTGTTGAGAAAAGATAGTGTATTAAACATTTAGTCTATAAAAAAGGAGAGAGACATGATTTTGCATTATCTTTAAATCCAAGCTACTTGTTTTTAGTCACCATTTCTCAAATGCTTAAAGTATGGATGTACGATACTTCTCAACTCTCTAACGTAAGTGAAATCGTATGTTGAAATTTAAGTTGTTCTGATTATTAAGATAATATCTACATTGCTGGGAGATTTTAGCAACTTACAAATTAGATTTTAAAATGATAATCTATTCATGAACTCAGGAAATGAGAACCTACGGGAGCAGCAGAGTCCTGTCCCCTACCCTGCTGCTGACTCAGCACCGCGAGCAACTTAAATCGTCAGACCTTGTAAAGGCTGCCTTTTCACCCCAGCGCTGCACCACCCAGGCAGTGCCTAGCGTAGAGGAGGCCTTTAATAATTGTTGGATTTACTTCTTGCATGAACTGATAATTCTTAGGACACTAGACATATTTTAACTACTCTCTACTTTTTGAAAAGCTCTTAACAACTAAAAAGTCAGGATAGAGATTTCTAAACAGTGCGAATATTCCCGGCTATTTTCAGAGCCAACACACCTGGGATATGTACCAAAGCAAGTTTTATAAGGAATAAATAGGTCAACTTTAAAAATAAAAGAAGGGCGCCTGGGTGGCTCATTTGGTTAAGCGACAGCCTTCAGCTCAGGTCATAATCCCAGGGTCCTGGGATCGAGTCCACATCGGGCTCCCTGCTCAGTGGAGAGCCTGCCACTCCCCCTGCTTATGCTCTCTCTGACAAATAAATAAATAAAGTCTTAAAATAAATAAATAAATAAATAGGGCACTTGGGTGGCTCAGTTGGTTAAGCGACTGCCTTCGGCTCAGGTCATGATCCTTGAGTTCCGGGATCGAGTCCCACATCGGGCTCCCTGCTCAGTGGGGAGTCTGCTTCTCCCTCTGACCCTCCCCCCTCTCATGCATTATCTCATTCTCTCTCTCAAATAAATAAATAAAATCTTTAAAAATAAATAAATAAAAATTAAAAAATAAATAATAAAAGAAAAAAATCCTGAAACATGTATTATCTTCAGTTGGAATGTACATTTTTATTAATCAGGTTAGAAAAAGTAGCTTGATATAAAAAACTTAAGGTGATTGTCCCCATTATGACAATTACTGACTAAATGATTAGCAAAGTAGTCATGAAGAAAAGTTAAAAGTATATTATAAAACATATCTACCAGACTAATACAATTTACTTCTGGAAATATTAAAATATATTTTACATATTAAATATTATATATAATAAAATACACAATAAATATAAATATGTAATAAATATACTAAAATATAAAGTAACTTAATTATTCTTGAATTTAAATTTAAAAAGAACTTTACTTACTTGTTTGCACCCAAAAAGTAACTACTTTGGTGTCCTTGTCCATATTCTAGCTGTAGATCCTAATAGTATAAAATAACATATTTAGCAAAAGAGTAGTATATTACAAATCGTGATACACAAATATATATATTTTAAAAGAGAAACCCCAGACTGCAAATAAATCTGTATTGCTATATGTTCTTTATCAAAAAAAGGCATAGTAGGACTTCCAACAATAAAAGATGTCAGAAGTTTGTAGCTGTGGTTTACGTATTTATTTAAGTTCAGTATTTTTCTGGAACTTGTTTGAGTAACATGTGCAATTTATGGTTATTGCTTTTGTAATTAAAATTTATAAAAATCAGTTTTTAGAAAGAAAAACGCTCAAATAAGATACTTGGTATCAAGCTATAATGAAGCAAAAATGATTACAGAAGAGAACAAGCAACAAAAATCTTGACCTTGTATATAAGATCTGTAATAATTATGTATATATACACATTCACATATTTCTCCTATTGCTTCATGCAAATAATAATTTTTTAAAGATATAGAATAGGGTGCTCTTTTTAAGTAAATTATATAGATGAACATGCACAAGGTTGTAAATTATACTTAAAGGATTTTTAATAATTTTTTAAAGAGTTGAGTAGTAAAACTTCAAAAGAGTATTACTAAGGTAGTTCCTTAATTAAACATGTCCACTGAACGCTATAGGTTGTAGAGAGTAGAATTGAAATTTAAAGGGACTAACAATATATATCCTCAACTCAAATGCCTTCTTGAGGGAAAAAAAAATGTTTTCTAACAACCATGGAAAGTACAAAGTAAAGCTTTCCTTCCTCCCCTTAAGTCACTGTATTCCAAGCATGGTTTTAACAATAAAGGGGGAATATTTAACATTTTAAATGAATTTTATTTTCATTAGACTATAGCGTACTTAAAGTGTTTTCTAATTATACAAGATATTGCCAAATGCACAATCAGGATTTAGTGCAAAAGATAGCTCCTTTGAGTAGCCTTCCAAGACTGTGCAGGAAAAGGTGCAACCTTTTCCATCTCTTCAGCATTTAATACACAGTTCTCCTCTAGCACTTAGACTACCTTTTAATTAATTTATTTACCAGTCTATAAAAATAGGAGCCAGGCTGTGAGCTCCTCAAACAAAGGGAAAATGTTAAACCCATCTTTCTTCCCTACAGCCCAGCTAGTACTTTTTTTATAAGGAATAAATAGGTCACTAACTAGGCCCTTAAAATAAATGCTTGTTCAAATGCCAATAGTTTATTTTCCTGTAAAGAGAAAACTAACACTTCAGCCTTGTTAAGATACACAAATTCTAGATCACAAAAATACTTAGCCTAGGAATATGAGGATTCTAAGCAATACATGGCAGTTAAGTGAAAAGCACTTTAACATTTAAGTATTCTAGCACCTGTCAAAAACTGATGAAATAACAGAATCAAAATCCTGGTTCAGACAAGACTCAAATTTTGTCTTCTTCAGTATTTCTGTGCTTTCATGCATAATAAATGTTCTTACCAGTGACAAAAAAAGATAATACATTATAAACAAATAAGATTAGTCAACTCTCACACTGGTATCACATGAAATTCTAATGAAAAAGGATACCTGTTCTAATTCATAATAATATATCTTAATAGGATGACAGCACTATTATCACAAGATTGCCACACAATTATGCTGCACAATTTAAGTGGTCATGACTTTGTACAGGAAACTTTAAACTTTGGCATTCAGTAAAGAGAAGGACTAAGCTCAATGAATGCACTTCTAAATTCAAGTTTGTTTTCTTCAGCTGTAGGTAACTATACCACCTCTACCATACCAGCAATCTCTTTAGCCAACAGAATCTCTTAAGTCCTTAATCAAATGACGGCTTCTAAAATGTGCATTTGTGCGGAGTGGCCACGGTTTCTGTTATATAAACACAGATTTGGCTATTGTAGGAATAGTCAGCTTATGATACATGAGAACTACCAGGTTGATACAATGATTTTTTAAAAAAATCAACTGAGATTAGCAGACTACTTAGGAAGGTGAGAGAGGAATCTAAAATAACTAGTGTAGTATTTTAATAGAAAATTGAACATAGGTTCATATGCAGAATAACGTTCAGGCCAGGAAGAAGTTGTAGATATATCCAAGTCAGATGACTAAATGTGTCCTGTCTCAAGCCCTACCAGGAAAGCTAAAATTAAAAGAGGCTCATTCTTTATTAATTCCTTCTCCATAAATCAAGTTATGTTTTTAGCAACCATGGAACAAAAACAATGTGCTAAGAATGTCATCAAGTACAAGAATTATACTAAGTCCTTTTAATAAGTATTGAATTTCATTTAACTCAACTATTATTTACTTAAAACCTATTATATGCCAGGAATTCAGACAGTAAATCATTCAAGGAAAAGGAGAAGAAATAAAAAGGAAAGGAAGAAAAGTAAAACTTGGGCAAAGTTAGTAGCTATTTATATATCTTCAGAACAGTCTAAGAAAGACTGATCTAAAATGCTTGTTAAGAAGCACTTGGAAGCTATTCTATAATAGAAAAATGCTACCAAAATGATGCTTGGAAAAGCACTCAAGATAACCCTAGATGATGGTAAAACACAGCAATCCTTCGTAAGCTAAATAAGAATACATTTGAACATGCCAGGAGAGACGTAAAAAAAATTAGTAGCACATATGAGACATCAACTTATTAATGAATGACGTTTAACTTCACTAAAGTCAAATAAGTAACAAGGACTGAAAACACACAATAGCCTTCTTGTATAGATTCAACCTGAATACTCAAGCAAAAATTGAAGGTGGTCACTCCAGCCCAATGAAAATATCTTTTTGGGTCAGAAAATCCTAACTTCAGTTTTAATGAATGCGGAAGCACAGAACAGCAGAAAAGGAAAATATATGATCAAGAAAATCTTATTACTTTTTTTTTTTAATAAACCCCTTGGGAGTTTGCAAAGTCTACACCTGATGAAAAAACAGCAGGAAGTTAATAGAACTCATATAGCTGGCTACAGAAACATAAAAGAAAAAAATACTTTGACAATACATTTTAACCAACAAAAAAGAGAACAGCACAAGAGGAGAGTTTTTACCTCATCAAAAAATGAGAAAATTATAATATGAATAAAGTCATTTTAAGATAGCTTTTAATATGGTAGATAATTTATAAAGTAAAAAATAACTGAATCGTGGACAAATCAAAAAAGATTTTATTTCTTAAAAAAAGTCAGAGAAGCCAATGAGGTCAGAACACTAACAGATGAACACTAAGCAGTATTCATGACTCTTACATGGCAAACTTGGAAAATAAGATCAGCAGGGTAGGTTTGCCGTTCCGGAAAATGTCCTACCATTTTACAGCTATGAAATGAATTCTCCTTAGAAACTGTCTTATGTATTAGGTAAGAAGAGTAACCACACCACATAAACTTAATGATAAGTAATAGTTTAACAAACTTGAAATAAACAAAGTTGGCATTTACTGTTTCTTTTTCAGAATAAATTTAACTTTATTTTTAGACTTTATTCAATTTTGACCTAATTAAGGGGTAATTTTAAAGTATTTTTGTTATGTTTACTGATAATGATCAATTGGGTGTATCTTTCTGATGTTTTTAGTTATAATTTAAATATTGTATTCTTACTTTTTCAGGCATAGTGTAAGTTTCTTTAGAGCAAACATTATGTTACTATTTATGTTCCTCCACAGCAATTAACATAGTGTTTTTTGCATATAATTAACTTTAATATATTTTTCATTGGTATATGGGCTAAAATAGCCAGTAAAATTAGGCAAATTAGAAAAAAATTGGCCATCAGTTAAACAGATGTATAATCTTTTAATCTGGAGACAGCATCTTTTACATCAGATAAACCCATTTTATGTTTATGGGCCAAACTCCTACTATTTTTTATTTTTTAAAGATTTTATTTATTTATTTGACAGAGAGAGGCACAGCGAGAGAGGGAACACAAGCAGGGGAAGTGGGAGAGGGAGAAGAAGGCTTCCTGCTGAGCAGGGAGCCCAATGAGGGACTCGATCCCAGGACACTGGGATCATGACCCGAGCCGAAGGCAGACAAGCGCTTAACGACTAAGCCACCCAGGCGCCCCTCTTACTATTTTTTAAATAATAATATTTTACTGAACCAACATACCCAAAGCATTATTATTCTACCATGTAACAAATATAAAAATGATTAAGGATATGTTTACATTTTTTTTTAAACTGGAAGTATAGTTGATACATCTCACATTAGTTTCAGGTGTACAACATAGTGATTCAAAACCTCTATACATTATGCTGTGCTCCCCACAACTGTAGCTCCCATCTGTCACCATACAATGTTATTACAACACCACTATATTCCCTATGTTGCACCTTTATCCTTGTGACTAACTCATTCCGTAACTGGAAACCTGTACCTCCCAACTCCCCTTCACCCATTTTGCCATCTCCCCACCCTCTCTCTTTTGGCAACCACCAGCTTGTTCTCTGTATTTATGGGTCTGTTTCTGGGTTTTTTTTTTTTTTGGCTTGTCTGTTCATTTGCTTTGGTTTTTAGATTCCACATGGAAGTGAAATCATACGGTATTGTCTTCCTCTGATTTATTTCACTTAGCATACCTTCTAGGTCCATCCATGGTTTTGCAAATGGAAAGATCTCATCCTTTTTTTAACTGCTGAGTAATTAATATTCCTGTGTGTGTGTGTGTGTGTGTGTGTGTGTGTGTACCACATCTTCTTCAGCTATTCATCTACCTATGAACACAAGTTTCAATGTCTTTTTTTTTTAATTTATTTACTTGAGAGAGAGAATGAGAGAGAGAGAGAGAGAGAGAGAGCATGAGAGGGGGGAGGGTCAGAGGGAGAAGCAGACTCCCCGCTGAGTAGGGAGTCCTATGTGGGACTCGATCCCGGGACTCCAGGATCATGACCTGAGCCAAAGGCAATCGCTTAACCAACTGAGCCACCCAGGTGCCCTAAGTTTCAATGTCTTACCTATTATAAATAACGCTGCAATAAACAGAGGGGTCCATATATCTTAGAATTAGTGTTTTCATTTTCTTTGGGTAAATACCCAGTAGTGTAATTACTGGATCATATTGGTATCTCTATTTTTTATTTTTCTCAGGAACCTCCATACTGTTTTCCATAGTGACTGCACTAATTTACATCCCCACTTAACAAGTGCACAAGGGCTCCTTTGTCCCATATCCTTGCCAACACTTTTATTTCTTGACTTTTTGATTCTAGCCATTCTGGCAGGTCTTGAGGTGATATCTCATTGTGGTTTTGATTTGCATTTACCTAATAATGAGTGATGCTGAGCATCTTTCCACGTGTCTGTTTGCTACCTACTGTCTTTGGAAAAATGTCTATTCAGGTCCTCTGCTCATTTTTTAACCGGATAGGTTTTTTTTGGTATTATGAAGGGTTTTTTTTTTAGATATTTTGGATATTAACCCCTTACTGGATATATCATTTACAAATATCTTTTCCCATTCGATAGGTTACCTTTTCATTTTGCTAATGGTTTCCTTGTCTGTGCAAAAGCCTTTTATTTTGGTGTAGTCCCAATAATTTATTTTTGCTTTTGTTTCCCTTGCCTTAGGAGACATATCTAGAAAACTGTTGCTAAGGCAACAGAAGAGATTACTCTCTATGTTTTCTTCTAGAAGCAAAATTCTTACTATTTAATTATTGTATCATAGTGAGGTTTTTTAACTTTGGCATCTTCTCAAAATCTGCAGACCTTTTTTTAACTAACAATTCTAGAAATCAAGTTCTGTTCTCCTGGTCTCATACATTATGATTATCTAATTAAAAGAAAAAAATCTCTGGGGGCGCCTGGGTGGCTCAGACAGTTAAGCGTCTGCCTTCAGCTCAGGTCATGATCCCAGGGTCCTGGGATCGAGTCCCGTGTCGGGCTCCCCAATTCACAGTGAGTCTGCTTCTCCCTCCCTCTCTGCCTGCCGCTCCCCCTGCTTGTGCTTGTGCTCTGTCAAATAAATAAACAAAATCTTAAAAAAAAAATCTCTGTACTGTTATAATGAAAATTGAGATGTAATAGTCTCAATTCATTCACAAGATTATAAAATGAATACACTTAGCACTTAAAACAGTAAGAAATCACTGATGATATGGGACTTTTAGGCAGCAAAGTCTTTAAAGGGGTAAATGTTTTGGGGTGCCTGGGTGGCTCAGTTGTTAAATGTCCAGACTCTTGGTTTCAGTTCAGATCATGATCTCAAGGTCATGATCTCGAGGCTCCCCCACCCCCCGCCATGGGCTGCACTCAGTGTGGAGTTTGCTTGAGAGTCTCTCCCTCTCCCTCCCCTTCTGCCCCTTCCCTTGCACACCTTTGCACATGCGTGTGCAGACTCTCGAATAAATTAAAAATAAATAAATAAAATCTTTAAAAAAACAAAAGGGGTAAATGTTTCTTCTGGGTCCCAAAAGATTTACAGTTGTCATCTTGGTGCCAAGTGCCTACTAAGATGACAGCCAGGCATTTTGGGTTCATCAGGTTTCTAGTGGCAACAAGTATTTGTAACAGTTGGAAATCTTGCTCACAGTGCCCAAGTTTTAGGACTGATGAAATTAGACAACTGAAATAGTTATGGACACTTCACACCCATTAGGATAGCTGTTGTTACACACACACACACACACACACACACACACACACCCCAAAATAACAATTGTTGATAAGGATGTGGAGAAATTGGAGCCTTTGTGTGCTGTTGGTGGGAATTGTAAAATGACACAGCTGCTATGGAAAGTGGCATGGCATTTCCCTCAGAAATTAAATGTAGAATTACCACATGATGCAGCAATTCTCCTTCTTTTTATATGCCCCAAAGAACTAAAAGAATCTCGATAGATATTGCACACCCATGTTCACAGCAGCACTATTCCCAAGAGTCAAAAGGTGGAAGCAATCCAACTGTCCACTGATGGATGAATTAACCAACAAAATGTGGTACAGATGCACACACATACATACACACACACACACACAGAAACATCATTCAGCCTTAAAAAGGCAATTCTGACACATGCTACAACATGGATGAATCTTTAAAGATGTGACATGATGCTAAGTGAAGGGAGCCAGTCACAAAAGGGCAAATGCTGTACGGTTCCACCTATAATATAAGGTCTGTCAAAAAGACAGAAAATAGAATGGTGGTTTCCAGGCGCTGGAAGGAAGGGGGGATGGGAGTTATTGTTTCATGGGTAAGGAGCTACAGTGTGGGAAGATGGATAGTGGTAATGATTGCATGACAATATGAATGAACTTAATGCTGCTGGACCATACACTTAAAAATGGTTCCAATGGTAATTTCTGTGTTATATGTATATCTTACTACAATAAAAAAATAACTATGGAACATATATTGAGTAAAAAGGGAGATCATAAGTGCAAGCTCAGTATTCATGGGAAAAAACCTGATGACATGGGGTAGAGGTAACATGGGCAATGGTTTAGATTTGAATTCCTGAGCCAGGCTGCCCCAGTCAAACCCCACCTCGGCCATTACTTAGCTGGGTGGTAAGACCAATTTCAACTTCTTTAAACCTTAAATCCCCTCATCTGTAAAACAAGGATTTTAAGCTAATACATTTGAAGTGTTTAGAATGCCTTGTGTTTAAAAACTCGTAGATAAATGTTAGCTTTTGTTATCATCAGAAGTGAACTTTTAAAGGTTGATTTTATAACCTGTAGAATCTGACAAATATGTCGTTCATCCCTCTTCTGCCAGAACTATCTAACAAGTTAACTATCCCTAAAGCCCTCTGTCCTAAGAAACTCCTGGTGACTTGGGGGTAGGGGCAGTTGTAGGGAACAGAGCCAAGATAACTTACTCAGGTTACTAGGCTAGTTCCAGAAACAAGGGGCACAGAAAAGAATAACTGTAATTCTAAAGACTATGTTTCTGGGTTTGTTATCTTTTATAGACAATATTAATAAATAAGTCAATTTAAACTTTTGTTTCTGTGGTTTTTTTATTTCCACAACAAATTTCACTAACTGTCATTCTAGCCTACATATGTGTAATTCTGAAAAAATCTTTAATCCGAAAATCACTGACTATTTTCTTCAGACATTTCATCTTTCTTGCCCCTTTGGACAGTTAATTCTCAATCTTTACACTTTCTGGTCCTCTCTGGACCATTTGATGCATCCTTTCTTTTTTGACAGTCCATATACTGACTCTTCCAGCTTTTCAACTGCTTCTTCCCTCTCTCCCATGTTGGTTTTACCTTTGACTGCAAAACACAGGGATCACCCCTCGTGGTAACCAGTTTTCTGCATTCCTTCCTCCTTCAGCCCTAATTAGCGAACACACGCCATCTCATAGTTTCATCTATCATTTCTTCTTTGATGACTTCAATCCTCCTCTTCTGAGCTAATTCCATAATTCCAGTAGTAGTATGACCATTTGATAATTTCAGCTCTTTATCTGCCTTCTCTCAAAACTGTGGTCTGTGCCAATGATCATTCCCATAGCAATTCCCACGAAACACTGGAGACATAAGCCCTTCTCTTCCTAAAGAATCTATAATGGTTCCTACACTACAATGAAATCAGTCTTAGTCCCTTCCAGAAGCCAGATAAAGCCACAATAACCCAAAAGCTTTTCTCCTCTGATTTCCATAGCACCTATTTCATATGTTAGCATCTTGTCATTTACAGTCACCACCTGTTGGCAATCCACTATGTATTTTGCAGTATGGCTGAAAGTTTATATGCCCAAGTATTTTTTGCCCATCAAGACAGCAACTTCCTCCAAGAGAAATTAGGTGTAAACAGTCTCTTCCATGTTCTACAAATATTACAGGGCATAGATTTAAGAATTTATATAATGACTTCAACCAACCAGAATTGAAAGAAGTATGTTATTAAGGCAGAGAGAAAGGAAAGAGAAGGAAAATTCCAATGAAAAGGCAAAAAAGTACAATCTAGGAGTAAATCTGGAAGCAACTTGGAGCCCTGGCTAGCTACAGAGAAAAAACCATTTATAGCAACTATTAAAAGTACTATTTATTTAATATTTACCAGGGTTAATTTTCCTCTTTTCTTACCTAATGGTAACACAGCCTTAATATCTATAACTTCAGGGGGGCTTTAAAATCCAAATTTCGGCCTGAGAAAACCGGATATTACCTAATGCTACAAAGTTAAAATTTCATCTGAGACTCATTTCACTTCTAATTAGGGATACGTTATTTCTTAAAATTATATATGTATACATTTATATGTAATATATAAAAGTAGTTTAATATATATGAATGGATGTGTGTGTGTGTGTGTGTGTATATAAATGGATGGTTTCTAGTTCATTAAAGTAAGTCACATTAAAACTGAACATTTTTATAGGAAAATGTAATTTAAAAATACATTTGAGAAAATTAAGTACTTTTCATAAAAAATTATAATAAAAAATTAAAAATTCCTTGAGTAGATATATCTATTTAACTTGTTTTAGAAAAAAATGGCTACAATCAATATATAGAGGCTTGCTAAATGGCAGGAACTTATAAAACAATGCTTAAACTGGTTCATTAAAATTGGACAAAATATTTGATCAAAAAAAAAACCCAAAAACAATTAAGACTAAACAATGCTGACAAAGAAAATCAGAAGATGAGAAATACCAGATTAGATCTTGCAGTGTAGTATATTTCTTCTGAACTGTCCAAAAAACCATCACTGTCGGGCTGTTTAGCAGAGACCAAGAAACCCAAGTTATTTACACTTAGACTAAAAGCCACAAATTCACAAAGGGAAACTGTCACAAGTGAGGTAAGTCCTGCTAACATAATTTTATTAAGGCAAATGCCAAGTCAAATCATATTAAAGAGCTTCTAAAATATCAATAATGCAACAACTTTGCTCTGTGATGCAGTTATTAAATTAGCACAGAATTTAAATACATGCAATGCCAACTTAAAAAAAGAAACAGAAAACAAACTCCAACTGCCTTAACAAAATATTAGCATTTATAAACATCATGACTAGACTACTTTTTGTTCTTAACCTTCTCCATCCTCTATATAAATGTTGGGCTTAAGTATTTTAATATAATCATTTTAAGAATTTTTATTTAACACTCTTTTCCTCCATACTGGTATACTGATTTAGAATAACTCCATAATTTAAAGGCTAAAGATTCACTTTGTATGTATGCTTTTAGTCAAGTAGGATAAAATAAGCATTAAATTTAAGAAGAAAGTTCCCATTTCAATCCTTAGTCCTCATTAACAGTTACTTTCTTCTCATTACTTAATAGAAAAGAAAAAATGAAACATATAATCTGGAGCTGCAGGAAACTAATTTCATTAAGACTAATTTTGTTTTTTAAGTCTTATTTTTTTATTCTTCCATAGAATATTATCATCTCAAATATTTGCAAAACATGTTGCTTCTAAAAATACATTATCATATATCTGGAAAGGCATATATAAAACATTAAAAAGAATCATGAAAAGAACATTCATATAGTTAGCAAAGCCTTAAATGAATGACAGATTTGATCTACTATGTATGCCTAGTCTCTCCTGAGTTTTAGTCCAAACAGATTTGACTCTACCCTAATGTTTAGAAAACTGGCTTACACTCTTAAAAGGCTGCCCATAAATTCAGTGAGATGTGCTTTTATTGGTCCAACATTCTAATTTAAAATGGTGGCATTTGTCCCAATAAATGCATATACAAAAAGCCCTTAACAGCTGAGAAACAAAAATCGAGGGAAAAAAAAAGGCCAGCATTAAAAACATGTAATCAGAGAATGGTAAAACTAGTTTCTCCTAATTTTGGAATATTCAATCTCAGCAACACAGATTTATTTTTTTATAAATTTCAGAATTACTTACCTTTTTATTTCCCCAAATGCTTTTGAAAATATCAATAACTAGATGTTTTAGTCAGTACCAACATCACAAAGACTAATTAAAATATTTATATTCAGAATAAGTGTTAACATTCCAAGACTACACTACTTACAAGTTCATGATGTGGTTCTGTTTCCTTCCTTAAAGGTGGATCAAATTTTACTTGGCCAACTAAAAAAAGAAGTAAAGCCATGATCTGTTTCTATGTTCTTAATGATGTAATAATTTTAAGTCACTCTATGGCAAAACATTTAATTTTATCATCTACCATCTACCATACAGTGATTACAATCCAAAGATGTAAATGAAAAATCTGTTGGCTGAAAAAAGACCAAAAAAAGTCTAGGTAGGATATTAAAGTTTAATCTGTTAATCCTAGACCTCTTCCAGAGTAAAAAAAAAAAAAAAAAAGATTAGCAGCAAATTTAGTCAGGATCTAACTTGCTACTTCACTGTGACCCAGCATTAACTAGAGGCAATCTTAACTCAGGATTTAGGAGGGTAGACAGCAAATGAGGCAGAGTATGTTTGGAAGCTGGCCTTCAAGATGACCTCTAATGACTCCTGCCCTCCTGGTGTTTATAAATGTGTGGTAGTCCCTTCCCACATCACTAGGGTTGGTCTATGTGACCAAATGAATATGGCAGAGTGATGGCCTATCACTTCCAAGATAAGGCTTCTTCAACAGTGGATTCCTCATACCTGTCCACACATGATCATACATCAAGGACCATAAGGTAACTTCAAGTAAGGTATTAAAATTAATATATATATTTCACCTTGATAGAGGCCTAGTGAACAGCTCTCACTTAGATTTGTCACCAACTAGGAAAATTAAATCTATAATAAAGTTACATGAGGATAGTTTGTGCATCTATCTGTTTTGCGTTATTGTCACATGTGAACAGGCCTGTTTCCCCCCGCAAGTATTTCTTAAAGCAAGTTTTTGCTTATCATATTTAACTGAAGGCAGAAAGGATTCCCTAAAGGGAAAGAATAACACCTTTTCTGCAAATGTGTCCATTTTCACATGTATGTTGCCTACACAGCATTTAGTTTAATAAGAGAAAACCTTGGCTACATGGAGAGATACCATGTAACTGTGAACATAAAACACTGTCAACAGGAACAAATATACACAATTATTAAAACAATTTTTCCAAAGCCTGTCTTTATTGTCAACAGCATTATTAACTATTCTATCACATCTCACATAAAATATTCTAAGAAAGCAGATATTAGAACTTGTGTAAGATTTAAAAGCCTCAAATATCAAACTCATATAAATTATTAAAAGTGGTGGTTGCTACCTCAACACACTAGAAGGATATGACACTTTTCTTACTGGCAGATGGGGGAAAAGGGAAGAAATCCATTATACTTTACCTGCTCCCACCAAAGGGAGGGCATATCAGAATCTCAGAAAAACTGGGATATAACATCTAGTTTCATATAGCATATACAGGCATATGCAGTTAGAAGCTGAGAATCACTAACGTAAATTTGTAAAGAATGATTCAGAAAGAACTGCACTTTGCAAATAAAGTTTAAGCCTGATAATATAATTTTTTTAAAGAATTGGGTAACAAGATAATAGTACTTTAGATTTTCAATAGTACTGAATATAAAAAGTTTTCTAAATCAACAACAAAGGTATCTCTGATCACCATTTGTATTATTAAAGAAATGATAAAGACATCTTGTAATTGCTTTTTGTATATTAAAAAATAGGAAATGTTTATATATAGGTTATAGAACTATGTAAGTATAGTTTTATATATATACTGAGGTTGTCATTTTTAGAAAAATATGTTCGGAGGGAAATTAGCAAATTTAAATCATCTGGCTTCAGATGGAGGTTTAAAAAGGTTATCTTATATATGGTCACACAACCAACTGCTGGCAAACAAAGTACCAAATCCCAGTCCTGGACTTTTCGTACAATTCATGGTGCTTTCTTTCAAGAGTTTCTTTCTTTTACGAGCATTTTCAATTAGCCCAGCACAAAGCTTTTCTAAGAACTTAATACACAGTGTATGGTCCAGTCAAAGTTTCAAAGGAAAATCTGCAAAGAATCTGCAGTATAAAATCCACAAGGTGTGATGAGGTGGTTTCTGAAACAGAGCAGTGTTGGTGAAAGACCACTGGGCTGGAAGTTGAGAGATCCAAGGCTTGCTATTAACATGGTGTATGACTTTATCCCAAGGCAAATCTCTGCATCTCTGCATTTCTTTTGTTTTTTCTATTAAATGGTGACAGTGTCTGCCACTACTTACTTAGCTTTTCAGACAAAGAGATGGCTTCATCTTAATTAAAGTATGAAATGTACTATTATTATCATTACTAACCTAGCCAAAAATTGGGAACAGTTTCTTTATAGTAGTTATCTTACCATGTTACCTAATTTCACTAAAGTCATTTTGGATATCAAGTCCCTCAGGATAATCTTTAACCCACAGAAAACTGTTACCAGAAGGCTCACTGCACTAAATTAGCATTCTAAGTCATAGAGAATTAATGCTTCCAGAAGAAAAAAGTTTAGGCACTATTTCTGCAGATTCCTGCTGGCAGAGTTTATCACCAATGAGTTGACAGTACCAGATTCCGTGTGAAGGAATGGTCTGTCTCACTGGGCCCATAACGCAGCTGTCCATGAGAAATACCTGGAGGGTTCTTTTAAAAGACAGATTCCTGGGCTGACCCAAAACCCAGTGAATCAGGATCTATGGAAAAGTGGGGCTGGAAACTCACTTTTAAAGGTGCTCAGGTCACTCAGATGCTAAGACAGTTTGCAGATCTCTACACCTCTCCTTGCCATTCCAAGTGTGGCCCTGACACCATAAACATCTACATAACTTGGGAGCTTGTGAGAAGTGAAGAACCTCAAGTCCCGCTGCGGGTCCACTGAATTGGAAACTGCACTTTAACAACCTCTCTAGGTGAGTTATACACACCTACCAGTTTAGGAAGCACTGCCTCAATTACTTCTGTCCTGCCTGGCTGAGGAATTTTATTCCTCCTCCCAAACAATGACAACATAAATACATCCCCTCTCTTGCCACAGAAAATTCCCCAGGGAATAAGGTAAAGGAAATTCTTACTGCCTTAATTAAACTCTACCTTTAAAAAGATTTACTAATAAAGACTATTTGGAAGAAAATGAAACAAAAATAATTGTAACTAAATTACAACTTGAAATCTTACTTCTCATTGTTAAATTATGAAGTGTGTCTAGTATATACTTACAGTTTATCTCTGAGCGTGTCTTTTCTTCTCTTACATTTCTACTTGTTGAGTGAATTCTATGTGGTACAGCAACAACGGGCTAGGAAAGACCAAAATCAACGACATGTGGCATTTGATGAATCAAGTCACAGTCTGGTCCACAAAATTACTCAAATGTGAAAGAGATACTCTATTTTATGCAAAAATGGCACAAAATATAATGAATCTGTGAATATTTTTTTCAAAAAGAGGCAACTACAAACTGGGAGCTTCTAAGATTATGGATATATTTTATCCACAGCAGGTTCCCAATAAATGTTCTCTGAGTTGAATATATATAAATATATAAAATTGAGTGTTTCAATAATTCAACAGCTGTTCAAAAGCTGCAACTTTCCTTGTTTCACAAGAGAATATTTTAATTAAAAAAATCGCCTCAAGTTCTTTTATCAAAAAGAATGAGATAAATAAAATAAAATGACGCTAAAGGTATTCATGATTTGTGGTTCTTTTCCTTAGTAAACGTAATTTTCCCTCCTTTATGTTTTTTCTTGTAGGACTAGTGCTCTATTTTCTTTCCTTTCACTGTATTAAACTCACTCTGCGTATCGCCGCACTCAGAAGCACTCGGGGGTGCGGGCGAGAGGAGGAGTGGTGATGAGTTCTTACAGCGACATCACGGACACTCCTTCAACCTTCCAGGGAGTACAAGGGGCCCCATCTGTAAAACCTCTGCGGCTCCATTCCACACACTTTAAGGTCTCACCTTAAGAGGTGATGCCAGCATCTATTTCATGTACCAAATAGGTTTTTTTCTGTGTGTGAAACACTTCCATTGAAGTTATTACCTTTGAAGGAGATACACTCTTAGGCACATCTTCATGGAAAATGTAATCATAAACACTGGAGCTCAAATTATCAGATTTGAAAGGCAGATCAAGAACAGGACCCAAGTTAACCATTCTCAGTATAGGCACATCTCAGGAAATAAAGCCATATGAATCTACAAGACCCCAATTACTGAAATACTGACAGTAGTAAAATGGTAGCATAAGTCATTTCAAAAATGAAGTATTTAAACTTCACACATACACAGTGATTTGTAGTTTACAAAGTGCTTTCATACATCTGAGCTCATTTTGTCCTCAAAATAAATTTATGAACCTAGTACTCTTCTTGATTTTATAGATAAGAACAGTGAGACTCAAAATTAGGGTGCTCAGCTAATTAGATGCAGAGCTGGGGAAAAAACCCTGTACTTCTGATCACAATATATAGTAGCAAAAATAGGTATCATGTCAGGTTAGTCACACAGATTGCTATCATCAGTGAACATGAATAAAACCTATGATTGCCTATGAGAACAGTTTTACTTTCCCAGCTTAAATGGTATAACTATAAAACTATTAAATCTTAGAATGCTGCACATAGTAAATGCGTTAACATGTAGGAGAAGAAAATTATATCAAGTAAATAATTTGTGGAAGTTTTTTTTGTAAACAAATGAAACACACTGATTCTCACTAATATTTTAAGTAACAGTGCACTAGGTAAACATTTGTTTTACTATTTTTTCACTTCCTTATACATTTAAAACTGACAGTAAGAGAATTTTTAATGTTTTGACAAAAATTTTTTAAAGTCACAGAACTGTGGTTTTCCCCGCTGATGATTAAGATCACTTTGCAGGGTGTCTCAGCTTACAGGGGCATTTCTACAGTCCTGTGCCACCATGCAAATTCAGGACTGCCTATACGTTGAACGATGGGAGAAGAGTTTATAAAACCTAAGTTTTTAAAAAGCAAAATTAAGCAAAACAACAAAAATAACTTTTCCCTATTATAAGGTCAATAATACTTCACGTTCCTTAAGTTGTTTTCAAACTTTTACAGACCTTGAACAGAAAGGCAGATAGCTGATTTAATTACAGCTGTGTAATGATGGCAAGCTAGAACAATGGTGAATTGATAGAAAGGTTCGCTCTGACTTAAGATGATATGCAACCATCTTTCTGACCACTGAGAACTATCATTCCCTCAGTATCATCAGTGAAATTTACACCATTTTAAGTGCCTTACATAAAACCAGTCAGGGTCAAGGCTATCCACGTCAGTTACAGACCCAATAACAAAATTCTGCCATGTCACATTTACTAAACTTATGTTAGGTGCCACAATTACTAGCTTAGCTAGGAATGTTAAATATGCTAACAGAAGAGAGGCTTCTTTTGATATCAATCCTTCCGTCATATTAGTTATTCTCTAACAATGATGCCAGCTCATTTTTAAACATTTCCATAGTGGATAATTAGGGTTTTAGTCACTAACAAAAGCAATCCTATACTTTCTACTAACCACTAATAATTCATGAGGTACTGTACAAGGATTTTTTTAAAGAGGAAAATCGAACAGAAATTTTGAGTATATTCTAAAAACATCTGGTTTAAGTGCTTCCCATTTGTGTTCTCTCTTTTATAGTGGACGATCTATTTGGCAACTTCATCTGAAGTGACTACTCTGAAAGAACTATAGTAATTTCACTGAGTGGATTAGATGATTGTGTCTTTGCCATTTTCAGAAAACAGTCATTCATAAGAAGCCAGTAAGAAAAATCCTGCACATGACTTCCCTAAGAGAGACCAAGTCAAAGAGTTAATTATTCCCTTAAGAGATTTTTATTTAAACTAGACCCAGAACTTCAAAAAACTGATTCTGAGATGCACATACCTATATATACATAAATGTTAAAAATGGTAAAAACAATTCCTACCTCCGGATCATCATCATCAAAATCATGGTAAGTGGAATGATCTGGATTATTCACTTTATCCAACAGTTCAATTGCCAAAGACCGTGTCAAAGGTTGTGTGACAAACGGGTGCTATATAAACAATACAGAACACTCATTAGGAACCTGATTGGATGGCATTTTATCTTTTGAAAAAAGACATATTTCAGGGCAAAAATAATACCTGTAGTAACTTCTCAGCAGTAGGTCTTTTTTTTGGATTTTTGGTAAGTGCCATTTTCACGAAATGATGAAAACTATTTGACCTAAGAAATTTTGAAAATTAATTTTTAAATTTTAATTCTTTTTTTTACTCATGATTATAAAGTAAGTAACAGAAAAATACTTACCACTTCATTTTATCCTTTAGTTTAGGAGGCTGAAAATTACTTTTTGTCATTAGAAACAATGCTCTGAAAAATCAACAAATCATTACACAGCATGTTAAAGATTTCATATTTTAATATATAACATAAATAATTCTATTACTATTAAGTAATTCTATTACTACTAATAAGGTAGAGCAAGACTAAGAATATTATTTGTTCATAATGTAATAAATACTGGGCAGGGGGAGGGGATTACCCTTAATTTAAGCACAGAGTTCTCCAATTATGACACACTGACCTCATTGGGTGTAAGTCAAACATAGGTGGCTGAAGCTCAGCAAGTTCTATGGCAGTGATTCCTACTGCCCAGAGATCACAGAGCTGATTGTATCCCCCTTTTCTCTCAACGGCTGCAACTTCTGGAGCCATCCTGAAAGAAATATTCCAGGAAAACAAAAACAAAACAAAAAAAATCTTCTATTTATTGTATTTTCTTTCATATTCCCACAAGAGGCACTTGGAACTATATCTAAGTTGAGGCCTATTTAGGCCCTGATATCTGAAAAATACGTAGTATTTCAAAGATCTCTTCCAAGATCTTGACTTTGTAAGATTCTCCATCCCAAGACCCTACTGGTGACTCCTTGGTTACTTTGCCATACTTACTATAAAGGTTTATAAAACTTTATAATTATAATATAGCAACATATCCCACAGTTGTCCATACTCCATCATTTCCTCTGTACAATTCTGCAGAATTTTACAGCGAAATAACATCTTTCAATAAATGATCTATAATTTTTAGCTCTACCTGCTTACACCAAAAAACTACAATCTGGCTTCTGTTTTCATGTGACCGAAACTATTTATTGGGGCATCAATAATCTTCATTTAGTACTTAACTCATATTTACTATAAAGTTAATTGGCAATTTTTCAGTTTTATTATAATGGTGGAAGTTATAAAAATAAGTGTTTGCTTTTTAAAACTGTATTTATTTAGAGGAAATTGACTCAAACTTAGGTTTCTTTTTTAACTTTCCTATTATAGTCTTATTCTAATTATTCTCTATGAAATTGTATTTGACTGATTTAAATGATACTAATTTTCAAATATAAAAATTTTAAATCCTAAACAGTTTTAAAAATAACCAACTCCTACATATCAAAAGAATGATTTAAATAAGTAGCTTTACAAATTCACATTTGTCGTCCTACTATGATTTCAGGCAAGTCAAGTAAGTCAGTGAAGTTAAACACACACACGACACACCAACCCTCTAACTTTCAAGATGCTTGTTCTTAAAATCTTTCTAATCTTAAAATACTCCTTAAACATATTCAAATTACTATAAGAAAAGTAATTTTAAAGTATGTCAGTTGTTACTTTATTGATGGCTAGATTCCAGCTTGCTGGTAGAAATGCACTAGCAGAGAATCAAAGTGCATAAAGCTGATATGCCTGGCTTCCCATGTTAGGTGATGTTCTCCATTTCTCTATAAAACGATGAGTGAAAGTATCCAGCTAGTGTACTTCTACTTCTGCTAGTTAGGCTGTATGCTTACCACTGTCAACTGAGTTCATCTCTGAGCCTGTTTATTCATTATATTACATATATTATTATATAATACTATAAATAATATTATTTAATTAAATGTTATGAAAAAACTGATCTTGTGATGAAGTTAAAAAGAGTTATGAAAATTAAAGTGAATTCTTCCGAAAACCTTGTTAAAGACAAGTTTCTAAAGACAAAACCAAAAAACCTGGCAAATTAGGTAAGAATATGACAACTGTAAAAGACTAGGAAGGCTACAGACTGTATAATTCCATTTGTATGACATTCAGGGAAAAGGCAAAACCATAGAGACAGAAATCAGACTGGGTGTTGACAGAGGGTAGGGATGAGGGAACAGAATTTACTAAAAGGGGACAAAAGAACACTTCCTTGGGTGCTGGAAACCCATCTTTTATATTGATTATGGTGGTATTTCTCACTATCACAGCATACAAGTTTCTCAACCTTGAAGAACTGCACACCTAATAAGGCTAAATTTATACATCATAAGTCTGACTTTAAAAAAAAAGTCACATGCTCTGTACATCCAAGAAACACAACCCCGAAATATAGCTGAGGCATTGTGGGTATAGTTTACATTATTAAGACAGAACTCTAATTAGTGAGCCAGTCAAAGAAAAGGTCTTGGTCCTATGGCAAAGAAAAGAAAAAAGTACACTCATATGCCTTAAATTAAAATAAAATGTTTAAGGTACGTATGTATTAATTTTGAGTTTGCCATTGAACAGACATTTTTTATTAACTGAGTAACTGCCAACCTTAGTCACTTTGGACAAGAGATTCCATTCTGTTCTACATCCCTAGAGTTCATGTGGGAAAGGCATGATACTAGAAAGACAGATGAAGTATGAGAATGTTCCCAAAATTTACTTTGCCTAATTCACAATTTCACATGCTCCCAAGATAGTTCCTACTTTCTTATAAGAGGAATAACATTAGCTTTTAATCTCTGAAGCTGGAGGTGGAGATCAAGTTATCGACAAACATTTGCTAAGTACGTGTAAAAACCATGCCGGACCCCAGAGAATCAATGAGAGTTCCTTTATATCGAGGTTCTCAAAAGCCATTATCTACCTTTTATAGCCTTTTTCACTTAATGAAAATAAACATGATAAAATATTCTTTGGCTGTGTAATCCATCCACAAGTATACATGTCTAAATTGCTTAAGCTACTGATTATCTTCTTAATCTGTTTTAGTCCTAAAAATTTTGACCAGTCTATTTCTTAATAAATGCTGTATTCAGTAATGATAGAAAAACAAAAAGTTAAATTGTCAATTAAAATACAATTACCAATATGGTGTACCAATGAAAGACTTCCGTTTGGCAATTGTAGCTGTAATCTGTGCAGATACTCCAAAATCAGCTATTAAAAAAATAAGAAACATTTAGAAAAGAAAGCTGAGGGAAAGTAAAATTTACAGTAACATGAGAAGAAACTTTTAATAATTCTTTTCATTAAACTAATTTCACAGAAATGAGATATTCTTAAACATCACATTAAAATTTTTAACTTTTATAGGTTAGCACTAAAATATCACAAAGTAGTATATATCACAGCCAAATAGATTCCTATATATCCCTGCATGAATCAAATGACAACAAAAGTCAAGATCAAATGATTTTGATGAGAAAGAGACAGCTGAAAAAATTTAAGTTGCCAGACTTAATAATAATATAATTTCAAATTCCCAGGACCTGAAATTCAAGGAATATCACTGGAAGGGACCATAAGTTGTAATATATTCCATTCACTTCCTGCCACACTCATGATGACTGACGTCAAACAAACTAATAATCTACTGGCAAATCTACCCTAGCTTGAAAAGACATCCAAACAGAATATTCTACAAAATCTCACCTCAGCAATCCATTCTAATACCAACACCAAACACTACCAGAAAATCTGTTTTTATATAGGATTTGTTGCTATTCTTTACATGTTGAGTTCTAAATATTTTCTAGCTTTTAATGGTCATTTCTAAGTCCTTATCAACCAAGATATATATAGGATGTCTGCCAGGAAGGGACATAATATTAACACAAAATATTACACTGCTGACAGAAAATGTTAGCCATCAATAATTAGATAAATGCTTTTTTCATCTTTAGAGGTGGTTTGGAAAAATTTTATTACATGTTAATTTTCAGATACATACTTTTAAATCCGATTAGTCGTACTGTAGGCTATAGTCCAAAATAGTTTTATTTGTGCTTTTACAAATGTTTTTTGAATTGATTTATCTTACAGTAATATGTAATTCAAAATAACTTTATTTATTAAGAACTTCACTTAACACCTAACAGCCATGATTTTATTTATAAAAACTACTACACTATGTATGTTTCCAGTCTTAAACTTTCAAACTTATTGAGGGTTTAAATTCTATTTCAGTCATAACCAAAAGTTACAAAATAAAAGGTACAGTTTGAAATAAAGCAACATCCAGCACTGATATTTCATTCTTATATAAGTAATACTGTATTTTATTTTAAAAGCTAATGTAAAGGATGTAGGATTGCTGGTATAATTGATTTTTTGGCTTTTGTTTGTTTACCTTGTTTTTTGGTTATAAGGTAATTTTGTACAGATTATTCTTACTAAAAGTCACATCCTCAGGTTACAGGTAAAAGAATCTCTAAAGAATTATTATTTTATTATATCTTTACAACAACTCTGTCATATGTGAAGGGCAGACTTTATCCCCATTTAAGAGAAGAGGAACCAGATACAGAGAGGTTATATATGCCCCACAATGAGATTTTCACCTAAAAATACAGAAATGCTGAGGGAAAACCTAGTCCTAACAGAGGAAAATATACACTTACTATGTTCTGGAATAAATTTGCACAAATGACAAAATTTTAATTTACTTACCCAATTTTACATGACCATTATCCGTTAACAGAATGTTAGCTCCCTTCAAAGTGAGAACATTTTAAAGTAAGAAATATTTTTTTCAGACAGCACATATAGTAGATCAAATATACATATTTAAAATAATCACAAATGGCAGCCTTAGACCTAGAAATACTTAAAATTTGAAGTATCCCCAATCAAAGTGTTACATCATTACATTCACAGGTAAACTTATCGTCCACATTTTAGGCAATCTGACTATTCTTAGAAAATGTCCGCCCTGCAAAAGGCTGCTATTAACACAATATGAATGTTATTATAAAAATGATATTTATTTTTCACCTAAATGTTATTTTCTTACTGATCAAACACTGTGACTGCACTAAAATGTGACCTTATAGTGGCATTTTCAATTCCTTGTATTACATTTTAAACTTGTTATTTCCTGTTCAAAAAACCCGCAAATTTCCCTTTTCTAGGAATTGATCATTGATGCAACGGTGCTGGTGTTTAAGACTGAACCTTGCTGCTTAGTACATGGGGCTGTCTATCTTAACATGTCTGCCCACAGTCTAGGCCCGTTCAGAACATAAACAACTAGCCATGGGCCAACCAAATTAAAATGTCACCTGTTTGCACGACTGAGAGATAACAGAAAATACTGATTGGTTTCTACCCCCGGTTTCTGGCACAGCCCCCTGGAAACCCTGGTTATTTCATAAGTGACAAGAGCACTAGGAGCATCTTTTATTCTAATATATGATCTCAGATCCTGGTTCTTAACACAGCGCTCTTGAAACTCTTGTAATTTTGGGGGTGACAAGAGTATATTCTGTTCTAATGAGGCAACTCTGGGTGGGCTCCTGGACAGCTCCTGGATGAGGGATGGTCACCAGAAAGACCAAGCCATGATTGGAAGCTTGGAATTTTTGGCCCTGCCCCACATTCTCTTGAGAAGGGAGAAGAGCTGAAAATGGAGTTAATGATTGATCACGCCTAAAGAGGAAGCCTCCATAAAATCTCAATAGTATGGGGTGTGGAGAGCTTCCAGATGAGTGGAGGTTCCAGGAGAAGGTCGTGTCTGGAGAGGCAAAGAAGCTCCATACCCCTTCCCACACACCTTGCTCTCTGCATCTCTCCCATCTGGATGTTCATCTCTCTTATCAAATCCTTTAATAAACTGGTAAATGTAAATAATTCCCTGAGTTCTGTGAGCCACTCTAACAAATTAATTGAACCCAAGGAAGGGGGCTCAACTAATTAATTCGGATCTATATAGCCAGTTGCTCAGAAGCACAGCTGATAACCTGGGCTTGCAACCTATTAACTGGGGTGTAAGTGTGTGTGTGTGTGTGTGTGTGTGTGTGGTGGGGGAAGGGACAGTCCTGTGGGACTGAGCCTGTATCTGTGGGATCTGATGCTATCTCCAGGAAACAGTGTCACAATTGAGTTAAATGGTTGGACACCCAGTTGGTGTCACAGAGAACTGCTGCTTGTGGGGGAAACCTCCACACGTTTGGCGACCACAAGTGTCAGAAGTGAAGTGTTCTATGTGAGTAAGTAAAGGAGACTCAGGAAAAAAGCACACAGTAGGAAAGAGCTGGGCTTTTCCCTACACAGAGAAGAAAAAACTCAGTTTTTTCTCATTACAATGACCTAGTAACATTTTAGCCACTCCTACTTCCTGACCTGAGCCCAAAGTAACCGCTTCAATAAGCTCAAAGCTTTTGGAAGAGGTAGAAATACTATCTCCCAAGATGTATAGACTTTTTAAATTTTATTTTTTGCCTTTTCTATAACTTTTAAATGAGCAAGCAAAAGTAAGCAGGCTCTTTAATCAAAGGTGTCATCAATCATGTAATTATAGGCTTAAAGGAAAAATACTAGGAAACCCCTTTCCACCCAAAAAAGAGGAAGCCATAATATAAGACTGCACCCCGATATTATTGCAGCACTATGGAATAAGGGGAGAAACGAGAAAAAGGAGGGACAAGGGACTACAGCAGGGATTTGTTTTTTTTAGGAGGGAGGAGGGGGGAGGAGCAGAGAGAGAGAATCTTAAGCAGGCTCCATGCCCAGAGTGGAGCTTGATATGGGGCTCAATCTCACAACCCTGAGATCATGACCTGAGCCAAAATCAGGAGTTAGACGCTTAATTAACTGAATGATACAGCAAGGATTTTAACTTGATCTAGGCCCCAGCTATCCCTAGATGTCTGCCATAGTGCTCAGTTTGGTCTTTCCCCGGCTCCGGGTTCATTTTACTAAATTATAGTTTATATCACATCACGTGCATCTATGGCCTTTAATGCTTCCTTCCTTCCATTCCTCTCTCCCTGAGCAACCAAGTGCTATTTTAAGCTTTAGGGTTATAGTAATAAATATAGTAATAAATAAAAATAAGCTCCAGCTCTCATGAAGTTTACATTGAATAGGAGAGAAAGAAAATCTAAAAATGAATACACACATACACACACACACATATGAATGAATGGACACAACAAATGATTCAAAGTCAGTAAGAGATAAGTACTTTAAAGACAGTGATTAGGGCGCCTGGGTGGCTCAGATGGTTAAGCGTCTGCCTTCGGCTCAGGTCATGATCCCAGCGTCCTGGGATCGAGTCCCACAACAGGCTCCCTGCTTCTTGGGAGCCTGCTTCTCCCTTTGCCTCTCTCTCTCTCTCTCTCTGTCTCTCATGAATAAATAAATAAAATCTTTAAAAAAAAAAAAAAGACAGTGATTATCTGAGCAGATATCTGGATGAAGTGAGGGTGCAGAGCCATGCCAAAATCTGGGAGAAAAACATGCCAGGAAGAGGGCACAGCAAATACAAAGCCCTTGGTGCCAGAATGAGTTCTACATATTCCAAAAACATCACGTTTAGTGTGGCTGGAACAGAATGAGTAAAATGGAGAGGAGTGTGACATGAGGTCAGAGAGAAAAGCAGGGGCCAGATCACGGATAACCTTATAGGCCATGGTAAGGAAACACCTGGATTTTACACTGAGTATGGTAGGAAGCCAAGGTGGTTCATAAAGAGAAGAGTGATAAGCTCTGATTTAAAAACATCACTCTGGTTGCAAGGTGGAGAAGTGACTACAGAAACACTCAAATAGAAACACTCAAGAACAGAGCAGTTAGAAGGCTGCTACAGAAGTGCAGGTGAAATAGAATAAATCGGTGGCTTAGACCAGGGTAGAAATAATGGTGATGGGCAGAATCTCCCCAGTTAGAGTCAAACTCTGAAGTCTGGCACACAACTCTTTGTGTAATGGAGCCAAGCCCATTTCCTGTTACTCTCATACCTTCTCTTCTCTTCAGTAATACGGTGCAGCTTCTATCCTCCCTAAAATGACGCCACACTTTCTGATGTCTGTATCTTTGCTTACATTGTTCCCTCTGCTTGGAAGGCACTCCACCATCTACTTCTGACAAAAATCTATCAGTCTTTCCAGATCATCTAAGTGCTGATGTCACAGTACCTTTCTTGATTTACTTATGTTATGATCTCTTCTCCCTTTCAAGTCCAAAGCTCTTTGCTTATGTCTTTTAAGTGGCTTATAAAAAATAAAGTAAATGATCTCAGCAGGTGATCTGACATTCCACTGAAATTTCATGCAAAATATGAAGGCATGTACATAAGGACATTTTCTGAGAAGAGAGTCCATGGCTCTCATCAGAGACTCAAAGGATACCAAAAAAAAAAAAGTTAATAACCTTCACGCTAAAGAAAACTACTTCAGAAAACAAAAGGGAGAAAGAAGTAGGAAAATAGATGAATGAGGAAGAAGGTAAAAGAAAAATAAATGAAAGTAGAAAATAACTAAGTTGGGGAGGTGGCAGAATGTTTAGAAATAACTTCAGGAGTCCTGCCATAGCACCTAGTTTACCACAGAGCTAACCCCAGCACATCCAGTGCACCTGCTCTCCTCTGCCAGTTAAATCAAAGACCATCAGAAAATGTTACAGTCGAACTTACCCATTTTGAGACATAATTAATGATAGTTCCTTGAGATTGTCAAAGTTTACTATAATATTCAAAAGCACGAAATGTTCTAAAAACCCCAACTTAATGGAAACTGATGACCTAATTTGCTTTTTACAAATAAATAACTACAGATAAACAAATATGGGGTATTACAACACTAATCCACAAATGTATCCTTTAAAAGGGTAAATTTTATGGTAATGTGAATTGTATCTCAATAAAGCTGCTTTAAAAAAGTAATAAAACTCTTAAAAAATACCACTTAGTTTTACTATAGTAACATATTTCAATTAAGAAATTCATCAAATAGATTAAGACAATTGCTCAACAGTTTGAGCCGAGTATTTAAAAATGAAGAGAAGCCATTAGGTTAAACATATGATGTATACCTTTATATCTCTGTGCATTTTTCCTTTACTGTGAAGATAGTATAATCCCTGGAGTTTCAAAAAACAAAAAACAAACAAAAATTAGTAAGACTTTACTACAGAGCATATTTTGGGATGTAAAGTGATTAACTAAATAATAGTTTCTGTTTTTTATTTACTCATTACAGAAAGTCTAGTGGTAATCATTATTTTACTGAAACAGCCTAAAAGACAAAAGAATCAAGAAAATGAAAAAGACAAAGCTCAGCAGGAACCACTAACTTTCTAAAGACAAATACTTTTCACTAAACTCTGCAAATAGTCTGAAATAACGTTTAAAAAGTATAAATGCAATTAGTATTAGAATGAGTTTCAAATTCCTGTAAGGGTGCTTAATTTTCAAGCCTTTCTTTGGTATTAAGAGGAATATAAAAATATAAAATAACAAATCCATAGCACTTAAAATTTAGGAGGTCATATTATCACACTGAGGCTTTATAGTGTTTATTTGCAAATATAATTTGAGTTTACTACACAATCAAAAATGTATTAAAATCCAAGAGTTTATCAAACTAGAATGCTCAATCCTTACTTTACTTAACAGATAATGCACAATAATTAAACACTGAATCTAATAAAGAATGGTACTTTTTAATTAGCACTGGATTTACCTGTAGTGTTTCTCTGCTAACATATGCAATTTGCAGTTCTGATAGAGGTCCCGTTACTATAAGAGAAGAAAATTAATATTAATGAAATTAGTCAAAGCACATTTTTCAGTAAATGACAAATTTTTACTAGTTCCACTAAGCAATAGCCACCTAAACAACTGTACTAAAATGTAAGCTCCATGAGGGCAGGATTTTTTAAATCTGATTTTCTCACTGTTGTATCCCCAGTGTTTAGAACAGTGCCTGATATGGGAAAGCTATTAAATAAATGTTTGTGGAATGAGTAAAAGACTGAGTCTCTGAAATTAATTATATTTTCATTTTTGCACCTTGCTGATTAGTACTACCTTTTAAATGTTAAAAGAAATAAATTATGGCCAACAGGCTTAGCTAGTTTTTATCAAAGCTTTTCTGAATTGATATGTAATGCATGTATTAAGGACTTTTTTTTTTAAAGAGGGGTGGACAGAGGGGTGCCTGGGTGGCTCAGTTAAGCGTCTGCCTTCGGCTCAGGTCATGATCCCAGGGTCCTGGGACTGAGCCCCATGTCAGGCTCTCTGCTCAGCTGGGAGTCTGCTTCTTGCTCTCCCTCTGTGCTCTCTCTCGCTCACTTTCTCTCAAATAAATAAATAAATTTTTTTTAAAAGGGGGGAGCAGAGGGAGAGGGAGAGAGAGAGAATCTTAAATAGGCTCCACACCCAGCGCAGAGCCTGAAGCAGGGGTCGATCTCACAACCCTGAGATCATGACCTGTGCCAAAATCAAAAGTCAGACAGTTAACCCACTGAGACACCCAGGCACCCCACATTACAGCTAGTTTTAAGTCAATATTTTTTCCCTAAAATTATTAGCTTTATAGCTATAAAATTAGTATGTTCACTATAAAAATCCAATCAATAGACAAGTTTGGAAAGTGAAGGTCTCTTCCTTACCCAAACTATTCCTCAATAACAGGCAATATCAATAATTTGTCCTAAAGCCAACCAGATAATTTTATATAAAGACACATTCTAAATGTATGTATAGATCTCACAGAAGAATATGAATGGAATCATATTACAAACACAATTCTAAAACCTACCTTTTTTACTCACCATGGACAACTTTCTATATCAATACATATAACTCAATCATAATATTTTTCTGTGTGCATCTATCCACTACTGAGACATTTAAGTAGTTTTCTCTTTTTCCCTACGAAATCACTTTAAAGTCTCTCTACATTAGGTGGGAGAGACTATTCTAAAAATTGAATTAAGTTCCAATGATGGAATCTTTTGCTAGATAGTAACCTCTTCGTAAAAATGTTTACTCTGGGTATTTGTGGTATTTTACAATTGTGGAAGAGAGAAATCTATTTCACTTAGATTTTGTTAAGGACAAGTCTGGGTTTGAACGTCTGAAGATAAGCCATATAACTAATTCTTGTGGTCTGTAAGCACCTCTTATTCAGTAAGATGGGACTCCCTTTATATTTGTTTCCCCAGTATGGCAAACACCCTGAAAACAATACCTAGAAATGAAAGAAAAGAATATTTTAAATAATCTTTTAAGTGCCTAGCTAAGTTAAAAAGTAAGAGACTTGCCCAGGAGCCAAAAACAAAAGGGGAAATGAAAATCAGAATGGTAAAAATGTGAAATATTCTGTCTCTAAGAGAAAGGTCAATCTTGGTAAGCTGGGGCTTTAGTTTTATCCCCTACACAGGGAATAGAACAGAAGAAAAGGCCCTTCATCTGTAGAGGAACAGTTAAAACAAATATGCCCCTAAAACCAGAACCTTCAAGGGCTACATCCTCATCTTAAAAGGATAGACAAGGACAAGGAGAAGACTAAGGATTTTGTGTCATGGCCTGGGACCTGGATAGGGGAAAATATCTTCTAGATTCTGTCACACAAGCCTCTTCTTCACTCAGGTTTAGGGTTCAAATACATTGGATACACCGAGGTCTTAGGATCACAGAAAGAAGATTAAAAACAACAACAACAACAAGAATACCACTGTGGAAAGACCCACTCTCAAAAGCCATATGGAATTCCTGCTGAAGCTGACCTCAGAATTCAAAATTATTAAATAAGTGGAAAGCAATTCACCATAAATGACATAATAGAATGTGGAAAACTGTTAAAGAACAGTATTAAACAGAAAGAAAATATTCAATGGAAAAAAGCATTATATTGGAACAATGAAAGGTTCCAATGTTAGTTCTTCAAAGAAAAAAATAAACAAAAGGAGAGAAGAAACTCATGAAAAAATATAAATTCAAAATGTATCCCCACACACATACCTGTGGTAATTTAAAACATGTCTACAAGTGTTGGAACTTAATTCCCTTCCCGAGTATGGGCTGGACAGAAATGACTTGCTTCTAAAGAACAAAACATGGCAGAAGAGACAGTATACACCTTGTGCAACGACATCATAAGAGGCTTTGTGGCTTCCTCCTTGCTCTCTGAGACTATATGCTCTGGGGAAGCCAGCTACCATACCGTGAAGACTATGGCCAGATCCACATAGTGAAAAATGGAGACCTGCCAAGAGCCATCAAGGACCTGAAGCTTTCTGCCAACAGCCATGTTAAGTGAATCAAGGTTAAAGTGAATTCTCGAGCCCTACTCAAGCCCGCAGAGGACTGCAGTTCCAGCCAAATAGCTAGACTACAACTTTATGAGAGAACTTGAGCTAGAATTGCCCAACTAAGCCGTTCTTGAATTCTTGACCCTAAGAAACTGGGACATAATATTTGCTGTTTTAAGCTGCTAACTTTTGGGATTATTTGTTATACAGCAATAGACAACTAATACAGTTCCCTCTTGTAAGATTTAAAATTTTAAAAAATCATATGGAGTGATGGAATTAAGAGCAGTAAAGCAATATAAAAATTGGTTTAATGATACTTTAGAAAGCAGAAATAAAAAAAAAGAAAGAAGTAACAGGGTAAAAAGCAGACTTTGCAAATTCTGCATGACAGATCAAAATATGCTGTGCATACACATATAAAAAAGCAAAACCCCACAAGCATTAGGGTTATTAGAAAAGAAGAACTTCTCTTTCACTAGGTGAGGTAACCCAAGTTAGTACACTACTCCCACAGAATGACAATGTGATAAAAGAGAGAAGAGAAAGAGAAACACAAAGAAACGGAGGTATCTGTCTTATGCAGCTGTGCAAGTAGAGAGCCCTACAGACTAGCCAAAGAGGAGTATACACATTGCCATGAGGAGGTCTCTTGGTGGCAATCAAGATGCAGTCAAGAGTGAATAAGGAGGGCGCGTGGGTGGCTCAGTTGGTTAAGCGACTGCCTTCAGCTCAGGTCGTGATCCCGGGGTCCTGGGATGGAGTCCCACATCAGGTTCCCCCTGCTCAGCGGGGAGCCTGCTTCTCCCTCTCCCTCTGCCTGCCACTCCTCCTGCTTATGTGCTCTCCCTCTCTGTCAAATAAATAAATAAAATCTTAAAAAAAAAAAAGTGAACAGGGACTGGGGTTTTGTATAAGCATGTAAATCCCTTGCATGTATATTTGAGAATATCCAGGGTGTTGCAAATTATCGTTTCTTCCACTGACCAAGTTGCTGATCAGTATAAATAAATCAATATTAACAAATTCATATTACTTTGTTATTTCCAACATTTGGTTGAAATGGAATGACAACAATCATGGCAAAACTATTTCTGTAACTAAACTGGTCTTCTTGCTTCTTCATGAAGATAGCAGAACCAGACACCTAAGAGCAAGAATATATATCTGATGGAATTACTTAACAATCTGAGAAAGACTGAAGAAAAGTATGCTTAAAAAACTAAAGATGTAAAAGAAGGAGTGAAAAATTACAAGAGAGTAAGACACAAATATAAAATGAAGGGAGACTTGAAGTAGAACCAAACACTTTCTAGAAATGAGAAAAACAGTCACCAAAAATTAAAACCTAATAGATGTACTAACCACAGCTGTAAAATCAGTGAACTATAAGATGGTTATGTGTATCCTCAGTGCTCTGAGGGATTAAAAAGTGCAAAATATACAGTTGAGTTTAAGAGACACAGAGAGGGCGCCTGGGTGGCTCAGTTGGTTGAGCGACTGCCTTCGGCTCAGGGTCATGATCCTGGAGTCCCGGGATCGGGTCCCGCATGGGGCTCCCTGCTCGGCAGGGAGTCTGCTTCTCCCTCTGACCCTCTCCCCTCTCATGCTCTCTCTCTATCACATTCTCTCTCTCAAATAAATAAATAAAATCTTAAAAAAAAAAAGAGACAGAGAAGGTCTAATGTAAATCTAACTGACATTCTAAAACGAGAGATCAGAGAGACTGGGGTAGAAAAGATTTTAAGAGATAATAATCGATAACTGTCCAGGCTTGATGAATAAATTAAATCCTGATAAGCACTTTAAGTCCTCAGCAAGAAAAGCAAATGCAAATCCATGTTTAGATACTAAAAACACCAGAAATTAAGAGAAAAAAATCTTAAAATCGATTAGAAAGGAAGATTACCTGAAAAGGATTAATACGTAGAGTGACAGAAGATACCAACAGCTATAGAAGCTAGAAGACAGTGGTCTAATACATTCAAAATGCCGACAGAAAATATCTGTCTATACTACACTTAAGTTATGACTGAAGAATGAGGGTCAAAGACTGAGAGTGTACCCCTAGAAGACCCAGCTGAAAGAATTTCAGGACAAAGGAAATTAAATGAATATGAGAAAAAAATAGTAGATAAATTAATCCAAATTAAGACAAAAAAAGGGAAATAGCCTTTTGAACTTTGAATAGCTTTCAGAAATACTGTGTATGTCCTGCAATGCAAAATAATGCCAAATATTTCTCAACTTTCACTGAACCTTTGAAATCAAAATGTCATTAATAAAAAAAATTCTCAAATATAAAGAAGAGCCATACTTAATAAAAAAAATACTCTCAGGAAAGAAACAACTTTTCATAAAGCAGAAATGTTCTCATGTTCTTCCACTTGGCTTTCAAGGCTCTCCATATCCGACCCTACTCCCCATATATAGACCCTACGCCAATGAGAGTGATCGCACATGTCACACCTTCATGTCACTGTATTTCACCTCCTAGGAGGTACTTCTACCCCTTCTTTCTACCCAGAGCTTATGTATCTTTTAAAGAACAATTAAAAACCCATTTTCTTCACTAAGCCTTCAAAAACAATTCCAGACAATCTATCATTTCCTTTCTCCCATTCCAACTGTAGTTAGTAGTACTTTAAAATACTATTATGTCAATCTTTATGGTAAATAATATCCACACCAAGAAGATACAGTAAAATGAAGTGCAATGGAGAGAGTAAAACTCCTATCCAAATAGTCTTTTAACATCTGCTTTATTACAATCAGCTGCCAAAATTACTTAAGAGGCCCTAATGGGAAAATCTGAGCCCAAATCCCATATCAAGAAAAATGAAAAAAATTTCCAAAATATTTTCTCGTAAAATTGACATGACTTATTTTATTTTACATTAATCAAAAAGCACAGCTCCAGTAAAAGAATAAACCTACTCTGCAGTTTGTGACAATAACCCATTAAACAGAACCAGAATGGGACAGAGAGAGAAAGAAAAGACCATAAACACTGCTATTGTACTTTACAAATCTTTCTTACATACTCCACTGAAATCTCAATAAAAAAAGCTTTAATAATTTTTAATTCCCCAGAATCTGGTATTTAAAAAAGTAAACAATTTAATTGATGCTTCTTGAATACACGAGAGCAAAATCAATTCTTTGTATTAATACTACTCGTGTATTAACTGGATATTCTTCTGGCTTAGTGTTAACTCTCAAGGCCTTTACATGTTTCTTACAAATCTGAGTTTGAAATTTTGAACTAACTATATACAATATGTCTTCTTTAGAATTAGCAAATAGTTCAACTGCATATTTTTGCAACTTATAATGCAAATGCTCCTTTCATCCGTATAGATCTTAAATTCTTTTATATATCTAAATAACAATAAAACATACTTTCCTCAAAACATTAATGCTTTAATATAGTAAATAACTATATTTTAAGAAATTCTACTTAATGTGTATAAAACATAACTTTTGTCTTACCATGATAAATATCCTGTAAAGAACCACCTCCACAAAACTCCATGCAAATCCAAAGTTTATCTCGCCTGTAAAGAGAAAATAGCATGTATCACATTGCAACAAGTATTGTAAGGTTGTATCATATAACCTTGAAAAACCACATAAATGCAAAGTGCTAAGAAAAAAGCTAATCTCTATGAGTAAAAGAATTACTTAATATGTTATTAAACTCAACCCAAGGCTTTAATCCTTAAAAATACACCATTTGTAGGATATAAAAATGTCATCAGCCACATCCAAATGAGAGGAAATTTCTCTTTCGTTAAAAGCTTCCCCTCCCCTATACTTTACCCACCTACCCCAAGATAGTTAAATGTTATAAAAGTTAAATGTTAATTAAAATGTTCATACCAAAAACTATGCAGAAAATTCATTACAGAATACATCTCAAAGCATATCACCTTAATAGTGCCGTCATCAACAAAACAGATAAAATGTATATTTTACCCTCACATCTAGATTCAACAAAGGTCTTTCGAAAATAATCTGTTAAAATTTATCACTGTGTTTAGATAGCATTTCTCTCTCACACTCAAGATACCATAATCAGTCACAGAAGAAATGATTAGCAAAGATTTAATAGCTTATTCCTTGTTCAGTCTTCACTATTTCATCTCAAAATGTATCAGGAAATATACTATTCTTAGGGTTCAGAGATGGAATAAAAGTCTTTGAACTCAGCAAGTTCAACTGAATGCAGAAGATTCTGCCTTAAGATGTCGGTCTTTTTCACCATTGCATTCACAGTACCTAGAAGAAGAGCCAGCAAATGAATATTTCATAAATGAATGAATGCAACAGTGACTGAAAGAATAAACATATGGATTAGATCAAGAGTCAACAAACCAGAGCCAGTGGGCCAAATCTAGACTGCTGCCTGATTTGTACTGACCAGGAACTAAGAATGGTTTTTGTATTCTGAAATGGTTGGGGGGCAAAAATCAAAAGAAGAATATTTCTTGACACATAACAATTACATGGAATTTAATTTTAGTGTCCATATAAAGTTTTATTGAAACACAGTCACACGCACTTCTGGCTACTTTTGTACCAAAGCAGCACAGTTGAGTAACTGTGACAGAGAAAAACAGACAAAGCCTAAAATATTTACCATACAGTCCTTTACAACAAAGACCCCTGGATTAGATTATAATTTGATTAAATACATGATCCAGGCATGTATAAAGTTCTATAAGAACCCAGAGGTAAGAACACCTAGGAAAGTCAAGGGAAATCACTAGGGAGGAGGTATCATTTGAGTTGCGTCTTGAAGTTAAAGTAGGAATTCATCACAGAGACGGGAAAGGGGTCTGAGCAAAGAATGAAAATTTGAGAGAAGATGCCACACATGAGAGACTGTGGGTAGTTTAGTGTGAGTGGAACACAGACTAGCTGAAGAGACAATGGCAGGAAAGGGAGAGAGAACAGGTTGGGTCACACTGTAAAACAATACTTGTTCGTACACTCCTCAGTTTAGTTACCTTCATCTGGACGGTCTCTACTTTGTCAATGTCTTTTAAAACATGGCATCCAGAATCAAGTATTATTCCAAGCGTTGCATAAACAGTGCAGCTGTTATCAGGAGTAAATCACACATGGTGGTGGTGGTGAGGTTAACCAGACCTAAGAGGTGAGCTGACTGGGTGAGTGTGATGGGACAATGCAGCATGTAACAAGGGAACACAAGTATCCAAGCATGAAGGTCAGCAAACTTAAGAGTACAGAGTGAAAAAACACCGTGATTCTAGAGGCAAAGCTGAATATCGTGAAGACCAGAAGAAATCTGAAGTCACTCTAGTATCTACTGCAGTATGAGCTAGCTGCCCAGTGGCCTGGTTTTAATAACTCTTGGAATGGAAGCCGAGTGCTGGCAAGATGTGTGGCCTTATCCAAAAGGATGAAGGCATTTATGACTGGTGATTGCTACACAGGGAGAAGTCTAACTACCTCAGAGACTCTAACAATTATCTCCTTTATTTGAACACTTATATTTCTACTCACTTGGCTAAAGGCTATCTTCAGGTTCTTAGCAACTGCTCTAAAAACTGCTGGTTTGCAAGGCTGAAGTTTAATTAAAATCTCTGGATCTTTTTTGTGTAAAAAGTAGTCGGATGATTTTCTCCAGCTCCACATTTACCTGGTTCATTAAAAATATGCAGAGAACTTCATCCTGATTTGTTAAATCTCATTCTTTAAAAAAAAAAAAAAATCTTGATTCACATAATGTGCTTCTGACGTGCATCTTATTAGCTCTCCCACTGTTTTACTTAAAATACTTAAGCACAGACAGTGTGACACACATTTCTAATTGGAAACACCCCTCTGTGCTGGTGCCCACAGGCCCTTGGAGTGGCTGACTGGCAAGACCCTAAGCGGGAGTCTACCTTCCAGAGGCATCTACTACAAGGGCTTTGCTTTTAAGCTACTTTGATCTGTGAGTGATTGTACTAATGAGCTTAAGGAATGTTAGAAATATCTTTTTCACTGATGACATAAATGCTACTCTGTATAGATGGCTTACAATTACCATTTGGCACCTCTCTGCCTTTGTTTAAACTGAGGTGTAAGACTGGCAAGTCCACCAACCAGTAAACTTTGGAATGCTGCTTCGGCTCCAATTTGTTATGTGTAGATGCAAGATACCCCAGCCTGTTCTCTCTGGGTTAGCTGAATCCTTCCTCTAAGAACAGTGATTCTCAAAATGTGGTCTGGGGGCCCCAGAGGGGAGAGTCTTTCAGGGAGTCTTTCAGGGGCCCAGCAAAGTCAAACCATTTTCATAATAACACTAAAAAGTTATTTTCCCTTTATACTCTCATGAGAATCCAGAGGAATTTTCCAGAAACTAGACAAAGTGATGATGATGTCATCCCTCTGACAGCTACTGCAATATGTGCTTATGTATTCCTGGTCCAAAATTTTCTGAGGTTTTAATTTCTAATATAGTGAGTATCAACAGATATAACCCACATAAACAAAAGCTCTTTATGGTACTCAATAATTTTTAAGAGTGTAAAATAAAAGGGGTTCTAATACCAAAATGTTTGGGAACCACTGCTCTAACATATTTTCATGTCTGCCCCAAATGACTCTTTCATGTAAAATACCTGTCCCGGGTGCTTCAGGAACAGGTACTGGGGACTTCTCACACATCTTATAAAAACTGGGGGGATGGCTGTTTTGGCATGTGCTCAGAATAAAATGAAATAACATGTAAATTGCTTTGTAAAGGACCCAGAATATAAACCCAATAAATGTATGCCGTTTTCTATTCCTTTTGTTATAATTCATCTTGTAGTATATTTATGTAAGTCACCTAAGTTGCTCCTGGAATTGAACCAAGGTATAAATAAAACTGGCACATTCTTTTTTAAGGAAAAAAAAAAAGAAGAGAGATGGGATTGACTGACATGACTTCTTACTAAAGTCATGCTAATCACCACTTCTTTCTTTTAAGTGCTCACTAATTATCTGATTAATAATTTATCCTAGTGGGGGCTTGATGACTGACATCAAATGCAACAGTCTGCTTTGTAGAAATCACGTTTTCATTCCTTTGCAAATTGGTCATTGCTGATCACTAATATTTTGGTACCTCTCCTATTTGTCAAAAGACACTCAGTGATAGTGGGTACCAATGCCATCTGTTAACTTTTCAGTATAACAAGATATAATTAATATAAGTCTAAAAGCTTAGATTCATTTAAAGTGTCTAGCTGTTCTATAATTATCTCCTCACCTATCTCATGCTTCAATTCCTTAATTTTTTTTTACCCTTTCCAATTTTTTTTTAAAGATTTTATTTATTTATTCATAAGAGACAGAGAGAGAGAGGCAGACGGAGAAGCAGGCTCCCCGCTGAGCAGGGAGCCTGATGCAGGACTCGATCCCAGGACCCTGGGGGATAATGACCCGAGCTGAAGGCAGACGCTTAACCATCTGAGCCACCCAGGCACACTACCCTTTCCAATTTGAAAACAATTCTCCTCAGTAGAGAAAATGGACACAGGAAATGAGTTCTCTGCTTTCTTACATATTTCAATATTACATCATCCTCCACTTGATGCTGTTCTATTCCCTTTCCCATCCTGCTTTAGAACACAATTTTCTAGTCATTCTATGAAAAATGACTCTCCAAATTTACAAAGGAAAAAAAATCAGGATTTGAAAAAATACATACTATATACATACTTTACTTTTTAAGATGCCTAAAATACTTTCTATTTATAACATTCTATTTAGTTAAGTCTGGAATTATCAAAAAAGGTTGAATATTCAGAGTCTATCAGAAAAAGGACTTCCATCTATCACATGAATGTCCCTCTTGTGATGACAAATCTGCATCTGCTGGGGCTCCTGGGTGGCTCAGTCGTTAAGCGTCTGCCTTCAGCTCAGGTCATGATCCCAGAGTGCTGGGATCGAGCCCCGCATTGGACTCCCTGCTCTGCAGGAAGCCTGCTTCTCCCTCTCCCACTCCCCCTTGCTTGTGTTCCTGATCTCGCTGTCTCTCTGTCAAATAAACAAAATCTTAAAAAAAAAACGTGCAACTGCTTTTGGTCATTCACCAAGCCATCTGCCTAAAAGGAAAAGGACTCAAGTCAATTGGCCCATTTTATGCAGGTGAATACATTCTAAAATCTTTGTCCCTAGACGTATGAATTGAAACAACCACTGAGGTAAATATTCGGGGTATCACTACAGGTATCAAATTTCCTTAGAATTCTTCTCTTATTCTGTAAAGTTGTCTATCTTATAAGGAATAGAAAAATAAATAAAGGGGGAGGAGTTCACTATTTTAATCTTCTAGTTCAATGTTTACTAGAGCATATAGGAACTAACATTCTAATATTAATTCTATTTCACTGAACTGACAATCTTATAATTTCTAAAACATACTTTTTAATCTTCCCATACGTTGTAACACATCAGACTTAAAAAAACCAATTAAACAATATAGAATTATTTATATATTTTGCCCAAATATAACATAATTTAAAAAGTAAAATAAAGGGGCGCCTGGGTGGCTCAGTCGTTAAGTGTCTGCCTTCGGCTCGGGTCATGATCCCAGGGTCCTGGGATCAAGCCCCGCATCGGGCTCTCTGCTCCGCGAGAAGCCTGCTTCTCCCTCTCACACTCCCCCTGCTTGTGTTCCCTCTCTCGCTGTGTCTCTCTCTGTCAAATAAATAAATAAAATCTTAAAAAAAAAAAATTAAAATAAAATGTGAGCAAGGTCACCAAGAATCCGCAGCTCTAGAACGTCTGCTAGAAACTGGCATACCAAATCATTCTCCCTGAAATGGGACGGCTAGCCATGGCCCCACACTGTAGTCCCCTGATCCCTGTACTTAAGGGTTATCTTGCTGAACAAAAGCATCTGCCAATAGCTACTCCACCATATTCAGCAAAATAATTCAATTCCTAACCAGAACTATCAAGGTGAAAAATAGAAAGTTTAATAACTGCTAGCTGTTTTAATATAGGATAACTTATTTAATGTGAACTGAATTTAAAATGTTTTGGTGCATTTTTTTATTTTTTTAAGATTTTATTTATTTATTTAGAGTGAGCGAGAGTGTGTGTGTGCACATGAGCAGGGGGAGAGAGAGAGAATCTCAAGCAGACTCCTTGCTGAGCATGGAGCCCAACACAGGGATTGATCTCATGACCCCCAAGATCATGACCTGAGCCAAAATCAACAGTCGGACGCTCAAATAACCCACCCAGGTGCCCTTGGTGCATTTTTAAACAGACATGCAAAAACTACGACATTTCAAAGGTTATATAGTAATTCATCTATCTGCTTCCCCTTTAATAATGAGGGATAGTTCTGTATTCTGGGATACAAGGTAACCTATTTATCTGTAATTATACTTAACATCCCCCAGTTCTACCTATGAATTTCCAAAGAATGGGTGACTGGACAGCAAACCTATGTGAAGTATACTTCCTATAAAAAAAAAAAAATCAATGTACAGTTAAACCAGTTTTAGAAATGTCACATACTGTAGTCTTCTCTTGGAAATTAACAATGCCACTTATATTAAAGGCTCTAAGAAATCCTGCAGTGAGGCAGGGGGAGCTGACAGAAGGAAAGAAGGAAAAGGTGGGGAGGGGAGACAGAAGAGAAGAAAGAAAGGAAGAATGGGGATGGAGAAAGTTGGCAAGTGGAGAAAGGGGAGGAGGAAGAAGGAGATAAAAAAAAAAAGGAGCAGAGAGGAAAGGGGAGAAGAAATAAAACATCTTTAATTTTGTATAGTTCACCACTTCCCCAAATTATTTATTCCATAGACCCATTTGTTTCAAATCACGTATCAGCATCCCTTAGAACTAATGTTCTGTAGCAAACACCCTAGCGATACTGATGTAAGAAGGTATTCTCATAGAGAGTTCCACCAAATTTTTTGCTTAAAGCAGTGGTTCTCAACTGGGGGTGATTTTGCCCCTCAAGGAGTATTTGTCAAAGACATTTTGGGTTGTCACAATTGGGGAGATGCTACTGGCATCCAGTAGAGGCCAGGGACATTGCTAACTATCATATACACATTTGAAGCAACTGATATTACTATTACTCCTACTGTACTTGAAGGAAACAAATGATGCTTGTGGCCAAACATCATGTATAACCAAAAAACTTAAAAACAAAATAGGAACACTGGTGGAAAACTGGTGAAATCAATATGAAGTATCTTAGTTTGGCTAATGGTATTGTACTGAAGTTGATTTCTTAGTTTTGACAAATATATCATGGTTATGTAAGATGTCAGCATTAGGGAACACTGAGAAAAACTCTTTGTACTATCTTTACAACTTTTATGTAAATCGAACACATTCCAAAATTAAAAGCTTCCTTTTTTAAAAAAAGAGGGTAGCTAGTTATAAATTAAAGTGAACTTAACTATAATCTTTATTTCCAGTGTAAGCATTCAAAAAAGCATTTCCAGTTATTAAGATCCTGTGGTTTCTTTCTCTCTCCCTCACCTCTAGCTCTAAAAAAAAGTTTCTCCCAGTTTCTATACAACTCAAGAGACAACCATGTACTGTAATAAAATGAATTTACTCTGTCTCAATCCCCTATACACGGGTGCATCCTCCACAGAATATATCACTCTGTGTTAAAACCTTTAGCAAGTATGCTCAATACCTACACATCCTAATTAAGGGATAAAAGGTTCCATTTGGCCACATCTCCATGGCCTTACCTACTGCAACTACACCCTTTCCCTTTAAGCTCTAATATGAAACTATTAGTTGTCTCCTGAGTACCTCATGATTTTTTTCATGCAGGCATTTCTGTTGCCAGAAATTAAGCTTTTCTACACACATACATGTGCTAGAGTAAACACCTACTAATACTTTAACACCCAAAATTTAGGAATCATATTATTCACAGAGTTTTCTCTGATTCCCTTACTTTGACAAAATTATATTTTCTACCATCTTCACCACTTTGGATCTTTCGTGGAAATTATTATGGCACCTAGCGTATTATGTTGCAATTATTTGCTTATGTGTATTTCTTCTATTAGATTATGAACTCCTTAAAGGCAAGGGCTGTGTTTTATCTGTCTTTACATCTCCAAAAACCAATACAGCACTCTATACATCCTGAGAAATGTAAAAACACTTTATGAATAATGGTGGTGATTTACAAATGTTATGAGATAAAATTATGCTCATCCAAATTAGTACTCTTGATTTCAAAGGTTTAAAATATCTGATCCAGGGGCGCCCGTGTGGCTCAGATGGTTGAGCATCTGCCTTTGGCTCAGGTCATGTTCTCCAGGTCCTGGGATCAAGCCCCATGTGGGGCTCTCAGCTCAGCGGGAAGTCTGCTTCTCCCTCTCCTTCTGTCTCTCCCCCTGCCTGTATGCTCTCTCTCAAATGAATAAATAAAATCTTTTAAAAAATAGTAATAAAATAAAATATCTGATCCAAATGAAATTTTTTACTGTACAGTTCTGAACTATTGGCTTATCTTTTGAGGAGCATTTGTTGTTTTTCAACTGCAGGTTTAAAAGTCAAATTAGAGAGAATTGTCTCAATTTTGTTGATTTGTTCTGAAAGGGTATGTTGGGCTAGGAATGCTTAGAAGGAACCTAAAGTTAAGAGTCATCATTCACTTAAAAAAAGCAATAGTTAAGCTCTACTGGGAATAAAGAATAGGTCTATGATGATTTAAATCTGTTGTTTTATAAATACACACATATCTACAGAAAAAATATACACCAAACCAGAACTACTTACTTTTGTTAACTTCAGAGAGACGTTTTGTCTATCCAGTCCTTGTTGTACAGTTTAGGTACTTAGGCATTTAAAAGACATAGGCTTTTAATGATATTGAAGAGAGGAATAGGGAATTCCCTATTAAGAATAACACTAGTGGGCGCCTGGGTGGCTCAGTTGGTTAAGCGACTGCCTTCGGCTCAGGTCATGATCCTGGAGTCCCGGGACAGAGTCCCGCATCAGACTCCCTGCTCAGCGGGGAGTCTGCTTCTCCCTCTGACCTTCCCCCCTCTCATGTGCTCTCTCTCTCTCATTCTCTCTCTCTCAAATAAATAAATAAAAAATCTTTAAAAAAAAAAAAGAATAACACTAGTGGGGGCGCCTGGGTGGCTCAGTCGTTAAAGCGTCTGCCTTCAGCTCAGGTCATGATCCCGGGGTCCTGGGATCGAGCCCCACATTGGGCTCCTTCCTCAGAAGAGAGACTGCCTCTCCCTCTGCCTGTCGCTCCCCCTGCTCATGCACTCTCTGACAAATAAATAAAATCTTAAAAATGAAAAAAAAAAAAAAAGACTAACACTAGGTATTCTGTTTTTCAGGAGCTCAGTTTCAGTATTTCTTAAAAGAGGCTTCTGAACTTAATGACGTCCTGGTCATCGATTCAGTGAATTCACAGGGTAAGTTTGATTTCCTGAAGGGGAAAGTTATTAATAGTAAAACCACATTAGCTCAATTTCCTCAATTTTTTTTTGGTCTAAATTTGTTATAACAGGCTATGACACCAAGAAGAAGAAAGTTGCTAAGAACAGTATATATTTTAGAGGGTTTGTATCAAGTTCAAAAAAACAAGCTCATTGTCTTTTGTAAAATCATTTGGTAATGAGAAGGAATCCAAGAAACTATGTTCCCTTTGAGATGAAATCTGGCCTTCCCAGACTGAGTAATATGGTATACCAAAAAGACAGCCAGCCAGGGATCTGCAGAGCCTGGTTTAAATCCTGGTTTAAAACCAGAGCCTGGTTTAGATCCATCCATTTTTGGATGACTTTTAAAGAAGTCATTGACCCAGCACCCCATTTTCTCATCAGTAAAAAGAGTGGGCCTAGTGACAAGACCCCTTAATTCCTTCCAGCTCTAGTACCTTGCAAGTCTAATCATTAGTATTCCACACTCTAAATTTGGCTGAGTCTGGACTTTAATTAGGAAAGAAGCGAAGAATCACTATAGAAAAAAAAGAACTAGAGAAAGAGGATTAATTGCTGCTCTGTGTTATACTATTGTTTGCTTTCCTATCATTTTCATCAGCTATGCCAGTTACAGAATAAAATCATCTATTTAAACCAGCATTTCTTATGTTAGATCATACAATTCCAAACTAACACAGATAGCTCTATTGAAAAAAATGACTCTAATTTTGTCTCTTTTACTTTGGTTTCTGGGCAATTTTGCTCTGCATATTCTTCTATTTGAATTAAAAGTACCCTTTAAAAAATTCATCTAGCTATACACAAAACACGAATTTGTGCACCTTCTGTATGTACATTATGCTCCAATAAAAAGTTTACTTTAAAAAGGATATTCAGAATATAGTCAGAATATAGATTTCCTGAAATCTAAAAGTAAATACAATTTTTGTTAAGCATAACCTAACTGGCTCTCTCGTAGCATGTCTAGAAGTAAAAGTTAATGGGTGTGTCACTAAAGAGTTGCACTATTTTGCCCCAAGCCAAAACCAAGATTTATCAATAAAAATGGATACAAACTCAAGAGGAATTCACATTTTGATGGGTAACAAGAACAAATTTTTTGCTGCCTAACCTGTGTAGGAGGACTCGTCCCTAAGTAACCCAGACAGTCAAATGTCCAGTTTTAGTTTAGTGTTAGGGGTTTTTTTGGGGGGGTGGGGGGAATTGGCAGTTTATTTCCAGCTCTCTGGCAAGGAAGAGAAAGACTAAGTCAAAAGTCATGTGATCCATAAGCACACTATTACAGAAAGAACTAGAACTCTACTCTGTCAATAACTAGAAATTAGACTGTAAACTAAATACTTGGTATTAAACTCTCTCAAGCATCTTATTTATAAAATGGAAATAGTATCTACCAGAGTAATATTAGTAACAGTGTTCTTGAAAACATCAAATGAGACACCAACATGATAACACTTAAAAACAGTTAAGAGGCAGTAACAGTAATAGTAGCAAAAGTAGTAGTAATAGGGGTTAGTATTTATGGAGTATTATATTTTAACCACTGTTCTTAACACTTTACATGTATTTACCCATTATCCTCATAGTTATCATGTCATGTGTCTATTATTATTCCCATTTTATGGATGAGGAAATGGAGGGTCAGAGTGGTTAAGAAATTACTTAGCAAATTAGCTATAAGTTATTCAAATAATAAATGATGGAGTCATGACTCAACCAACTTAAACAATCTGACTCCAGTACTCAAAAGCTCTTAACTATCGAATATGCTACTGTCTCAAAGGCAAAAAGACCAAGGTTGCCATATAAATGGATGGGGCTATCCCAGAATAACAGATTAAGCTTCGAATGGTCCCATAGTTCCAGAAGACTCAGACCATGCTTGAGAAATACTCTTAGATCAAAGACCTGTTTGCCCTTGGGGGAGAAAAACATTTTGTGATGCTTCTCAATTGAGTATAAGTAGGTCATTTTGTTAGGACCAATAACAGCAAAATTGTTTTGAAGTGATGATTTTAACATACTGGCACAATCGATTATTTCTGTCACAAACTTAACTATTTTAAAAGACTGCTTTTGGGGTGCCTCGGTGGGTGACTCAGTCTGTTGAGCACCCAACTTTTGGTTTAGGCTCAGGTCATGATCTCGCGGTCAGGGGATCAAGTCCCGTGTTAGGATCTGCTCAACAAAGCCTGCTTCAAATTCTCTCTCCCTGTCTCTCCCATTCACTCTCTCTCTCAAATACGTAAAATCTTTATAAATAAAAAAAGAGAGAGACTGTTTCTTTGACCTGATATAGTAATTGCCTGTGCTGGATCTGTCCATAAAATAAAAATTGATGCAGAAACTGTGTACGTTACTATTTGAACCACTCACCTTTAAAGTGGTTTTAAATTGGCTGTTACAGAACCCATTCAAAATGTATTAACAGTCATTGACCTGGGAGTAGTACCTGTCCCTATGTTAACTGAAATCTCCATTAAACCCACTCTTCAAACTTAATGAAGGTGGGGCAATCAAAACTGTTCAAGAGTGGTTAGAATCAAGAAGAGCTGGTCTGGTTGGCTTTTCGCAAGCTGGAAAGGAAAGAGGGCAGAATTGCCCTGTCTCTTCCATATGCTGTGCCTACGTCAGAAGGGAGAAGTGTTTTTTTGGGTTTTTTTTGTACCTGGATCATAGGACAATGGAAGCTGCAATAAGCTACTTCCTTATATCTCTTACAGTATATCAGAATAAAATTTTAAGAGTTTTTTTAATACATAAGAAAATAGTTGGGGCGCCTGGGTGGCTCAGTTGGTTAAGCGACTGCCTTCAGCTCAGATCATGATCCCGGAGTCCCGGGGTCAAGTCCCATATCAGGCTCCCTGCTCAGTGGGCAGTCTGCTTCTCCCTCTGGCCCTCTCCCCTCTCGTGCTCTATCATTCTCTCTCTCTCTCTCAAATGAATAAGTAAAAATTAAAAAAAGAAAGCATTCTCCAATCCTCCTTTTGGGAGGAACCTTAAAAACAACTAGGTAACAGCATTCAGCTCATAACTGCACACAGAAGCGAACGGAAAAACAGGATTTGACCTCGAGGTCATCCCCTATGGACCATGAGCTGGGGAACCCAGCACAGTCCTGCCAAACCAAAGAGGCCTCAAATTCACGGTCTAAATTTACTTTAAGACCTGGGAAAGAAGTCAGTGAAATAATTACAGTTCCTTGTCCTTTGGACAAAATGAAGGGAAGGGATGATGCAGTACCCTGAGGTTAGAAGCACAAAAGAAGGAAAAAGTCTCTACTAAAACCCTAGCAGTTAGAAGTGCTCCTGACTTTCTAAATCCACCACTTCCTAAGTCCAGAAATAAGGGGCAACAGAATGGCATGTTTAGATCTCTAGTCTACCATAGGAAGACTAACCATAAAAAGTCAACTTTTACTCACCAGCCTCCTCAATGAAACCACATCCAGAATTCCCAAGAGGACAAGAGACAAATCACAAACTATAATACTGGTCACAAAATTAACATAAACAGGTCAGAAATAAAAATTTCATTCACATGAAAATATCCTGTATCTTCAAACCATGAAGAAAATTACAAGACATGCGATTAGAGCTCATTTTGTTGTGTATCAGGTGATGGGAAACAAACAATGTACCTGAGATAGCTTCCAAAATAAGCAACAATATTTGGGTGTTTACAGTCTTTCATCATAATAATTTCTTGCTGTACAACTGCAAAATCTTCTCCTAGAATAAAAAACAAGCATATTGAATAGTTAGTAGTAAGTTTCAAAATGTCAACTTGTTCCAAAACATAATAATGTTACTGATGTTATATTTAATTACAGTCTCAGTCTTGACAGAAGTGATTAAAAGCGTGAACTCTGGTCCCAGACTATCTAGATTCAAATACTAACTCTGTCCCTTACTAAGTTGTGTGAGCTTGAGCAACTTACTTGGCCTTTCTGTGCCAATTTCTTCCTCTGCAAAATGGGGATAAAAATAATAACTTGTCTCATAGGGCTGCTGGAAAAGTTAAACGGGCTAATATATGTAAAATGCTTAGAACGGTGCCTGGTACAGAATAAGGGCTATGTAAGCATATGCTATTATTAATGTTATGCCTTGGACATAATCATCATATAATTCACTAGAAAACATACATGGCTTTGTTCCTTTATTAACAAGTAACACTTAATACAATTTAAGCACGAGGAAGTAATTCTTTTTTAAGTTAGGGCAGGAACGCTTATCCACCAGGAGTGTCAAATACACCTCCACAGGCTCCAGAGTGGAGAGGCCTACACCCCAGCAGTACTGGATTACCAGATGGCCCACATACACAGGCTTCTCCTGGATTCACGGGCCTTGTTCACCAGCTGTACTGGGATGCAGAATGGGATTCAATTTACCGTCGGACTATTAGTAAATAAGCTCTCTCCTCCTACTCCCTTCTTGCCCAAATTCTTCAAAGTAAGATCTGGCAATCCTATAGCAGTGTCACACGCTCTGGCTCCTGAAAGAATACTTGTGATAGAAACAGAACTGCAGTGAATGCAAATGTGGTGAACCAGAGACTGTGCAGAAAGAACAAATGGAAGTACTTATATTCAAATGAAAGTAGTTGTGCGTTACTAATTCAGTTTTTTATTGGTGGCAAAGTAAGAAACAGGTTTCCCAAGTTACAGCTCAAATCGTATCAGGTCATTATGTCATCAAGCCCTGACATTTCTTGCCTTGGCATTTTTCTACTATAAATGTAACTGAGACTTAAAGTAGCCTAGCCATGAACCACTTGAACCCAGTGTCAAAACCTACCCTACCGCCCCAATTACAAGGGAAGAAGTAACAGAGAAAAGAGTATGTCAGGTTCTTAATTTCTGCAATGAAGTGAGTCAAAGATTTCCAAAGGAAAAACAGGAAATTTTTATGCTTCCAAAATTTCGGAAGAAAATCACTGAATTAGGATCCTCTTCTGAGTTATCAAACCATTAAGAATTCCTGATTTTCATTATATTAAGAAAAATCCAATTAGAAATAAATTTTAAAAATCTAATTAGAAATAATAAAACCAAATAAGACTAATACCAATTTTCAGGGATATACTAAATACTTGGAAAGTTCTAAATTTTGCTTTTTCACCTCCTTCTCCACTGTACTTTCCCCAAACCAGGGGAAATGAGGATTACATGAGATCAAAGTTGATCTAGTCAGAATGAACCCTAGGACTTTAGTCTGATGGTTAGAGGATAGCAGCTCTCTTTCTGGGGGTAGTCACTGCACATCTTCAAAGGGAGCCCATTTTAGAATAAAGTTGATCTGTAGAAATCACTGAGGAGAAACAGGAAAACAGGGGAAGGAGGAAGGCTTCCTTGAGCCTCTGTATAAAGCCTCATCTGCCTCTGTAAGCTTCAGATATACCTGCACATGATCAATAAGTTCCCTGAATTGTTTAAACTACCTTGAGTTGTGGTTTCTGTTACTCACAACTGTAAGCATCGCATCTTCTACTGTGATCTTTGTACATATCATAGCCCTTATGACACTGCATCAACGCCTGAATGTCTACGTTCTCACTAGAATATTATATCCTCTAGGACAGGATTTTGCCTTAATCATCCATGTATCCCTAGCAACTAATATGTGATCCATAAAACTGTTGCCTGAATGAATCTATGATATGACATAATTCCTCTACATGTTGACTCTAAATCAAGAATGTCTGTTTTTGGTTTAATTTCAACCAGTTATTGCAATATTTTACACAATTGCTTATTTGATACTCCTTTGTTTTACAAAAACCTGTGAATGGTTTTAAGTCTTCAACTACATCTTTCCCAGAAAATGGTGTTAATCCAAAGTGCCTCCTTTTTTCTATGAAGTCACTTTCTAGTGATTATGAGAATGGCCAAGTTATATGCAACATTTTTGTGGGGAAAAAGATTTCAAAGAAAAAAAGCCACAATTCAATTTTTAAAGGTAACTGAAAAAGCCAAATTTGGGCAGGAAAAAAGAAGAGTCTCTATACAGCAATAATCCAAAAGAGTCTAATAGATTTAAAGTACTTTCTTCAAAGCTCCAGAGAAATATACTCCAAAGAAAAAACAGGTACTCCTACCCCAAATCCTAGCACACTTAATTGGATACTAGTAGACCAGGATGGTTAGGATAGATAATCTCTAAAAATTCTTTCCAACTCTGAGAGTCTAGGATTTTTTGATAAAATTTTTAGACATTAAAGTGAAGAATACATCTTCCACAAAAAGGCAGGCAGGCAGGCAGGCAGGGAGGCAGGAAGGAAGGAATAAGGGATGGAGGGAAGGAAGGAAGAAACCCTAATTGAGAAAAACAGGCAAGCCTACGAGCAGAGCAGATCATGAATAAACCAAGTAAACAGGCAGAAAAATACAAAAATTTGAGAAGTTCTCAGAATAAACATAACACATATTAAGTGTTCAACAAATGTTAACTATTTGCAGCAGGCTGAATAATGGCCCCAAAGGTAGAAAGGTCCTAATCCCTAAAACCTGTGAGATTACCTTATAAATGGAAAGAAGGTTTTTGCAAATGTGATGAAATTAAGGATTTGAGATGGGGAAATTATCCTGAATTATCTAAATGTAATCACAAGTGCCCTTGTAAGAGAGAATCAGAGGGAGACTTGAATTTAAGATAAGAAGCAAGATGCTATGCTTTGAAGATGGAGGAAGAAGCCAAGAATTAAGGAGTGCAGGCAATGGAGCTCTAGAAGCTGGAAAATGTAAGGAAACACATTCCCCCTTATAGTCTCCAGAGAGAATGCAGCCCTGTAGACACTTGGATACTGACCCAGTGAAACTCACTTTGGATTTCAGAATTCCAGAACTCTAAGAGAATAAATTTGTGCTTTTCAAGCCACCAAGTTGGTGATAATCTGTTACAGTAGCCAAAGGAAACTAATACACTGTTACTGTCAACATTATTATTGTGACAGAGCTGGCTAGCCATTCACAATCTGTGTTCTCCCTTCCACTGTGTAGAAGTTACTGGTGGGAGGCAATCATCTAGTCAAAGACAACACTTCCCTCAGGGTGAACACTAATGTGCCCGAGAGACTAGTTCTTGCCAATGCAAAGTGAACAAAAGTAACGTGTCCTTGTCCCACTATTTATTTCCCTATCAGCAAACTACATGACACTGTGAGGCCCCAGGAAATGCAAGAAGTCCGGGTCCCTGAGTCACTAAAAGGAAGAAAGTCATCCAACAAATTGAGCATCTGCACTGCACTATTACATAAACTTGAAATAAAACTTGATTATGTTAAGCCACTCATATGTTCTAGTTTAGTTATTACAGTAAACATTATCCTATGCTGATATAATAATTACCATCCATTTGTAAAAAAGGTCCGAACTGTAAAACGTGCTTCACAAATGTTTTCGTGGATTAACAAACAAGAGATTAGTTCCTCTATTTAACAGAGAATAGAACCAGATTATAGGCATTCTCTCTATTTTGTATATAATGCTTTCCTGTAAACAGCTATATTTAGTCCTATGTGTGAGAACAAAAGAGGAGACTTGAATGTCATGGAGGTGGGTCTTTCCCTGAAAACTATGATAAAACACAGAATCCCTAATACCTCCTTGCCTTTTAGATACAAACTGACAATCACTGTATTTCCAACATTTCACAAAATTCTTGACTTTTTCTTCAACAAAATAATACATAAGTCGAATGCATATGTAACTGACTGCCATTTTGGTATGCCTAATTATTTTCACTGGTGTAAACTGGGGACATTTATAAAGCCTACTCTTCTTACATTAACATAAGCATTTGAATTAATAAACTATCCACTTATTTTATAAAATTGTAACTAAAAATTTAATAAAATAATTATACAAGTACTGTTCTTTGGATGAATATGGTGAAGCTGTCAAAACAGAACTAATGGCGGGAGGCAGAGCTGTCATTTCGTTCTGCGTAACAGCTTATGCATCTAATTTCAAGTCATCATATGAAGGCAGCTGACACGTCTCTCTTCACACTAAAGAAGTAGAGGTTATTTGAAAACCACACCAGGAAAATTTAAGGATTATCTCTGTTGAGTGGTGAACCAACAGACCAGTATTCAGGGAACCAAGTCTTAGTCTATTTGTAAACTGTGTATCCTATTTCCTTTCTGTCCCCTGTGAAGTAAACACAAATTTACAGGTCATCCTCAAATGCCCTTTGTTTTCTTACTTTGTTTCCTATTTCCTATTTTGTTTCTTTGCTTTCTTATTTTCCTTTTGTCATCTTTATGTCTCTCTTCTAAATGTTTAACATCTTCATAACCCTAATAAGCTGACATGGTTTGACAAATGTCATTATAATGAAATAATTCTTTGCATTATCAACAGTAATTTAGCACAGCAACTGACAACAGAGCAAGTTAGAATTAAAAATGCTTTTAATTATCATTTCTTAAGATTTTAAAAGCAAGTTTTCTCAACTTGTTATACCTTCCAGCTTATAACTCTGTGAAGAGTGAAGAGTGTACGTTTGTGTATATATGTTATTTGTGAAAATATCTAATGCTTTAACTTGGATAAAGGTGAATAGCTACTCTTTGTATAGTCTCTCAGTCTCTCTTGAGAATATATTCAACAACCACAATACACTGAGCAGCAAATGTGATATAAAAAGAATGTGCTTGAGACTGGAGGTAGAGTTTCAGAAATGAACAAGACTTTCCTTGACTTTAAGAAACTTGGGGGGGGGAATTAAAATTTGTATATACTAACTGTAATAGCTTAAAGTCAAACCTTAAGTAATTCCCTTATTTCTAGAACATCAAATCTATACTTGGCTACTGGACTTACCATATCTAGCAATTCACCATATCTAACACAGTGTCATGATAAAGAATATGTACTTTGGAATCAAAATATTGATCTATGAAACCTGATTTCACAGATTTCTAGTTGTATGATCTTGGGCAAATTCATTCATATTCTCTCTTTTTCTGAATTCAGGTTCCTCATAAAAAGGAGGTAATAGTGCCTCCCCCTCTTAAGGTTATTTGTAAGGATTAGATGAAAGAATACTTAAATACTTAGAACAAGGCTTCACACATGTTCATTACTATTATCTGCTGTTATCACCACCCAGTAGGACTTTGTAATTTTACATTATTTCTCCTACTATTCTCCCTCTTCACTCTACTTCAGCCACACAGTCCTCCTTGCTTTTCCTTGAATACCATAAACAAGCTCCTGCCTCTCAGCCTTTATACTTTCTATTCAGACTACCTAAAGTGCTCTTTTCCTGCCAGATGGCTTGCTTCCTCACTTTTTTCAGCACTCTACTCAACTGTTGCCTTCAAGGTGAGACCTTCTCTAATATCCCTATGTAAAATAGCAACCCACAATCACAACTCCACAAACACCCTTACTGCTCTGTTTTTCTCTATAGCATTTACTATAACTAATATACTGTATGTCTACTTATTCACTGTGTCTCCTCCCACATGATAGGGACATTGAATATTAATGAGTCAATGAATTATTCTGTAAGTTCTAAGCAGCTGAAATCCACATGAAGGGAAAAAAATAAGGTGGATAAATAGTAAAATACAAAATTCTTATTATTTGTAGTATATATGATTATGTTCCTGGAAAACAAGCAAACCAAAATCAACTGAAAAAACAACCAGAAACAGTATTTTTTAAATCCTTAACAAATTAGAATATATCAAATTAAATTATAAGGATAAGCTTTAAAACTTGTAGGCCATAAAGTATTTTGGGAGATAAAAGATAAAAAAATGGAAAGACACTTCACTTTTTTTTTTTTGAAGAGAGATACCATGTGTGCACGTGAAGGGGGTAGTGAGAGGGAGAGAATCTCAAGTGCAGGGCTCAATCTCATGACCTTGAGATCATGATCTGAGCTGAAATCAAGAGTCAGACGCTTAACCGACTGAGTCACCTCAGCGCCCTGACACTTCACTTTTGAACAGAAGAATTTACTATGGTAAAGATTGCAACTATCTCATGAATTAATCCCTGAATTAATGTAATACCAATCTAATACCAACTGAATCTTTTTCTGAACATTAAAAAATTAAAATTATATTCATCAGAAAAAATAAACACGGGAGAACCATTTTGTAATTGGCATTACTTTAAAATAAGTAGCTCTCATTTAAGAATTGATATACCCAGAAGAATTCTCAGCTATTTTGATTCTTTATCTACCCTGGATCACACTAAGTGTCCTCTGCCACAGAGATAAGGAAAAGAAATAAAAAGCATCCAAAGTGGAAAGGAATAAGTAAAATTATGTTTGCAGTTGACATAATCTTATAAGTAAAAAAAAAAAAACAAACAAAACTAAAGATTCCATAAGACAACTGTAAGCACTAAAAAAAAGAATTCAGCAAAGTTGCGGGATATAAAAACAACATACAAAAATCAGTTGTGTTTACATACTTGAGCAATGAATAATCCAAAAAGGAAATTATGGAAAATCTCAATTATAATCTCATCAAAAATAATAAATACTTAGAAATAAATTTAACCAAGGAAGTGGAAGATTTGTACACTAACAACTACCAAATATTGCTAAAAGAAATTAAAGAAGAGATAAATAGAAAAATATCCCATATTCATAGGCTGGAAGGCTTTATATTGTTAAAGTGTCCTTACTACCCAAGGTAATCTATAGATTCAAGGCAATCCTTACAGAAATCCCAGTGGCATTTTTTGCAGAAATAGAAAAAACAACCCTAAAATCATATGAAACCACAAAGGATCCTGAATTTCCAAAACAATCTTGAAAAAAAGAACCAAGCTGGAGACCTCACATTTCTTGATTTCAAAACATACTACCAAGTTACAGTACTTACAACAGAATGGTACTGGCATAAACACAAACATACAGACCAATGGAACAGAAGAGAGAGCCCAGAAATAAACCCACACATATATGGTCAATTGATTTTGAACAAGGGCACCAAGACTACAGAATAGGGATAGAACAGTCTTTCCAAAAAATGGTGCTGGAAAAACTGGATATCCACATGCTGAAAAATGAAATTGGACCCTTATCTTACATCATACACAAAAATCAACTCAAAATGGATTAAAGACTTAAACTCAAAACCTGAAACTGTAAAACTTCTAAAAGAAAACACTGGGGAAAAACATAACATTGGTCTTGGCAATGATTTCTTGGATATGACACAAAAAGAACAAGTAACAAAGGCAAAAATAGACAAGCGGGACTACATCAAACTAAAAGGCTACTGGCAGAACCAGGAAAACAATCAACAGAGTGAAAAGGCAACCTACAAAATGGGAGAAAATATCTGTAAACCATGTATCTGATAAGGGGCTAATATCCATAATATATAAGGAATGCCTACTTCTCAAAAGCAAAACATCTCAAAACAAAACACCCTGATTAAAAAATGGGCAAATGACTTGAATAGACATTTCTCCAAAGAATACATACAAATAGCCCAGATACATGAAAAATGTTCAACATCACTAATCATCAGGTAAATGCAAATCAAAACCAAAATGTGGTATCAACTAACACTTGTAGGATAGCGAAAGGAAGGAAGGAAGGTAGGCAGGTAGAGGGAGGAAGGGAGGGGAGAAAAGAAATGAAAAAAAATGTTGGTGAGAGTGTAGAGAAATTTGAATACTTGTAAACTGCTGCTAGGAATGTAAAATGAAACAGCTGCTATGGAAAATGGAGTAGAGGTTCTTCAAAAAAACAACAACAAAAAAATAGAGCTACCATATGATCTAGCAATACAACTTCTGAATATTTGCCCAAAGGAACTGAAATAGGATCTCCGAGAGGTATTTGCACTCCCGTGTTCACTTCAGCATTATTCACAATAGCCAAGAGGTAGAAACAACCTAAAAGTCCACTGATGAACAAACAGACAAAGAAAATGTGGTGATATATACAGTGGAATATTGTTCAACCATTAAAGAGAAGAAAATCATGTCATGTGCAAAAACATGGGTGCCCCCTGAGGATGTTATGCTAAGTGAAATAAGCAGTCTCAGGATGATTACGGCAAGATTGCACTTATGTGAAGTATCGAAAGTAGTCAACAATCACAGAAACAGAAAGTAGAATGGTGGTTGCCAGGAGCTGGGAGAGAAATGAGGAATTATTATTCAATAGGTATAGAGTTTTAATCATGCTAGATGAAAAAGTTCTAAAGATCTGCCGTACAACACTGTGTTTATAGTTAACAATACTGTACTAAACACTTAAAAATTTGTTAAGAAGGGTAAATATGTTTACCACACACATGTATGCACACATGTGCACACACAATGTCCTATGGCCAGAGAGAAAAATTTAAGCTTAGACTATGGGAAACAAAGAAGATTTCCCATGCCCATCTTACAGGTACTTCATTCACAAACCTTCCTGCTTCCATTCTATTTTAAGCACAGAGAAGTAGGAATGTCCATCTATGCTATATGTAAAAGTATTTCATAGCTAATTTTAATTTACCTTTGGTATCTGCTATCTTTAAAAATACATAATTTATAAAACTGCATTTCATATTATAGAAACAATAAATGGAATTAACAGTATTTCAGTAATCCGTGGCTCACTTCCCAGAGCTGTTATTCTCTTATACAAGCTGTCAACCACTGTCTCAAACTACCAGAGTACCAAGAAGTACCAAAATCCAATTACTATCTTAAACTACCAGAGGACCATGAAACCCAACAGCTGATTTTAAAAAGATGAGAACTGACTTTAAGTAATTACAATATAAAATTATAAAAGTTTTTTGTAAAACCATAGAACTAGGTAACCAATGTTTAGTTTTGGGAGGAATACTCAAATCACAATTAGTACCACTCAGAAATATAAAGGAAGTATTTAATAATCCTATGGACTTCTCAATATTCCAATATAAATGAAATTAATTATGATAGCAGTATTAGTATTCTTAAGGGTTGCACATAAGAAAATGACTCTTTAACTATAACGTCTAATGAAAATACCTTACAGTCTATTTGTTTGGCCATCTTTTCCTAAGTGTTCATGATTAACAATGCTTAAGGTATCATTCAGATTTGCATAAATTGTTACAAATCAACTTTGACCTTGGGTTCAACAGGATCAAAAAGAAATTTCCTTGCTGAAACTAAACAGTAAAAGATCAAAATATCCTGATCCACGTACCAAGAGTTTCCAACAGATGATTAGGTTTAGTTTTTGGTTTCAAGAAAACAAGATTCCTACTCTTTAAAAAAAACAAAACCAAACAAAACAAATCCTAACAGTGTTTTTCAATCCTGTTTTCCTAATGGCCTCTCCCAATAAAATTGTAATGCCAGATACTGTGGATGTGGGGGTGTGTGTGTATCTGTGCCAAATACATAAAAAGAGTAAGATTTTTTTTTTCACACCCAAAGAACCAAATTCTACCCCCTTTTCATTTTAAAAAAATATTTGAGAAAACATTCCCCAATATGAGCAGACGGTCTCCAGGCAGTGAGGTTAGAGTGGCTTAATCTGAAATTTCCTGACTAACCTGCTAGGTCTCTTTTTCTCTTACCTGGATCCAGCTCTTCTTTTGAGAGCCTGGTTTATCAATGTCGCTCTGATGGAAGGTTCAAAATAAAGCAGGTACCCATAACTCAGAAGTGAATTCTCAGTACCAGTCCTCTGGATTATATCCCTCCTATTTTATTAAAAATTATAGCAGCATACCTAGAGTTTCTTTATGTAAAGTAGGTCTGTAGTAGGCTCGAAAAACATTCTGGAGTAAGAACAGAAAAAGGAAACATAAATCATGGTATAGTGTTTAAACTAAAACTAAAGAATATAATGGGCAATAACTTCTCTACCTTTATCATGCTTACCAACAAGAAACTCAATCCTATTGTTAGGGATAGTTCTAAACCTTCGAGATGCTTCAAGCTCTCTGACGGTCTGGTTTCCTCTCACAAGGCTTGATTTAAAAATACAATTTTCTAGTGGCTCCTGGTCCTGAGGCTATTTAGGCATGAACCACAGCTGAATAAAAGAAAATATCAGTCCCTAAAATCAAAACAGTACAGCAAAACTATTCTCCCCATAACCTCAATTTAGATGTACACTGTTCCTCTCCTTTCCCCATAACCTACCAGCCATGTTTCAGTCCTGTTCTTCCCCCTAAAATCTCATGCAGTCAGCCCTGCCTTCCATGCCCTCAACCGTGGATGCTGTAAGCGCAATAGGTACCCCCAGGGTCTCTCTTCTCAATTTGTATACTGACTGTACTACTAACATGTAAAAAAAAAAAAAAAAATCCCCAGTCCACAGGGTAAAGTCTAAATCTTCGGGCTACTACTTAGAATTCTCCATAAACTATCATCAATCTGCTTTTCACATCTTATTTCCCACTATACCCAAACAGAGCATATCCCTCTAGTCTTATTTCCCAAACAGGTCTAGTATGCCAACACCACCTTTGCTTTCACACCATCCTCATATGAAATACCCTCCATTCATTCTCCTGTAGCTAGCAAAATCCTAGCCAGCCTTGGAGGCTCAGCTGAACTGTTCCTTTCCTAATTATACCAAGTGAAATGAACCTCACAACCTCTATGGAACCCACCAAATGAATCAGGATAATGAGCTACTCGGTCCTATTAGTGTCCTCTCACAGAGCATCTTGCCTAGATACTCCCTATGTAGAGCATTTCACAGAGTAAACAGTCAAAGCCTGATATTTATTGACCTGGGAATGGATTAAGTTTTTCTAGTCACAGCTACCCCCATTCCTTACTGCCCCAGAATTCATATACACACACTCTTGGCTCAACGAGTGACTCCCTGTAGTTTAGCTGCTACATAAACACTCTAGTTAATTTTCACATTGGGTAACAAGCTCCTTGAAGACAGGAACCCTGTCTTTGTATCTTCTATTCTAACTAAACTGAATGTTAAATAAAGATTCATGCAGTTAAACCCACTGAACAGACACACAGGATTGGAAATGAGGAGGAAATGGCAGATATAGTAAATAAAACGTCCTTTTTTTCTTTTTGAGCATAACCTTCAATGTGTAAATACCTAAGCTGTCCAGTATAGTCAGCCTCAAGCCCACAATGTGCCTTGAATATATTCAAGAATGGCTAAGCAATCCATGATTAATCTTTGAGAAGTAATTATCATAAATGATGTAACAATGATTCTCTTCATGATGGCCATAAACAGAGCCAGGCACTGAGCAAACAAATGGCGGTAAGAGACCTACTACAGCGCTCCAGGGAGGCGGGAAAGGAGCCAGATCAATCATTCCCCTGGTGTCTTCCACTCTATGATGAAAATAAAGGGGAGAAAGCACCTCTCCTACCTCTTGGGAAAGAAAAACTCATGTCAAAAGGAGACAGGAAAGAAAATTTCTAAGATGCAACTTCAGAGAGCCATGAAAAACTAGTGGAAGTGAGGGTCTTCCCAGTGCCGTTCACACTTTCAAAATTTTACTCTACAATTTACTAAATGTTGCTCTCATGGAAACAAAACAGAATACCCTATTCTTCTTACTATGAATTTCCCTGCTCATCAATCTCTCTACTTTTCATTGTGTTGGAAAAGGAATGAGTTTCCCCATTTAGAAGAGTTGCTACCTAATTAAATCAGTGTTATCTGCATTTACATTCTACTTTAAAAACTAGTGTCACAAGCAATACCACATACGAGTAATTAGAACTGTAATTAAATCCTGTTTTTTAGTGTGAAAAACTAAACAATGGGCCAAGAATCAGAGGAGTCAGATCCACAAATAAGACGTGTGAGTTTGGGCAAATTATAAATGCGGTGCCTCCTTTTTCACAGCAGGAAATGTGAGAGTTAGGCTTAAGAGACCGTTCAAATAGTACTTCCCTGTCACATCTTTTCTATGACAAAAGTTTTCAAAGTTGTGAAACATCTGACAACCAATGAGAAAGAAGACCTAAAAAGTTCCTTATGGCTTCTAAAATTGACTTTAAAACACACAAAGAAGAAAAAGACATGCAAGAGACCCACAACACAATGCAGACAGTTGTAACTCTTTCTAAGAACTGGATAGCAAGCTCTGCCATGAGCCCTCATCCTGATTCATTTTTAGTTTTCTTTTAAAATAAGACTCCAAGAGTTGGCAGTGTACTAGCCCAACCAGCTTAAGGACCATAGGAACAAACCTGTAGTCTGATATTCAGATTTAAAGATGCACTGCAATGAAGAAGAATGCACACCAGAGGAATATTGAGCCATCTCACAAAACAAAGGAAAAGATAACAGTTACTGTAAAATTTGGGGAGGAATGGAGTTTAGGTGAAATTTACATGCAGTAGTGCTGTGACAGGCTTAGAGCAAAGCAGAGCTGTATGTAAAGGGGTCTACTTCAGGACTAGACTGCAAAGTGAACCCAACGTCCTCTTTCCTTAGCAACTACCAAGTTAAGATATATGCTGGTGTTGTATCCAGAAACCCCTTACCTGAAGCTGCGCATCTCAGCTGTAAATCAAGATTGCTTCTCTATATAAAAATGACTTAAGATTCTCCAGACAAGAATGGGATGTTTTACTCTTGATATAATTACACATAGCCATGTTTCTGCTGGTCTATGATTTTCAAGAATAGTTTCTCAGGATATTAGCTAGCCACAGTCACTCAAAGATAGGGTTTATTACAACACCTTCCAACTACACCATTCTTGGGAAAAATATTAAGGCTTTATCTGTGTCTATTACTCCAGCAGACAAATTTTTACTTTCTCCATTAGTTACCTGAGATTCCCGTCTCCATTTTATTTGAGTGTGAAGAACAACTTGCTAATTAAACTCTTTACTTGACGACCTTTAGAAAGAGGGGTTTATTTGTTGGTTTATCTTTTGGTTTGTTTGTTTGTTATGCATTAATTTCTCCACAAAAGATGTCCATTTCAGGCAGATATACAGGTTTTGAAGAAACATTTATATCTTACCCAAGTGAAGTTCATTTACTCATTTAATGTGCATAGAAATCACTTAGCTTGTTACGTGGTGGTTCCACCACAAAGGTTTTCATTTACTAGCTCTAGGTTAAGTAAACATGCAACTGAACTTGACAGCACAGTTTCCATACCACTGTCAGCTCCCGAGAGCAGGGAAAGAGCAGGCTCTGGAGCTCCATGGCCAGGGTTCAAATCCAAGATCTACACTATTAGGGCAAGCTATTTAAACTTTCAGTGCTTCTGTTTCCTTATCTATAAAAAACAGGACACTAATATAATGATTAAATGAGTCAACAAACAAAGCACTTCGTACAGAGCCTGGCACAAAGTCCGAATAAACGTTAGCTATTTATTAGCAAAAACAAACAAACAAACAAAAGACTCCTGGTTTAAACCATCTCTAAGAAATCTCTAACATATCTTCTGTAGAGTCTCTATATACTCCTCATTATTTTGATTTATCCAATAAATATTTACTGAGTGTTTACAAGGTGTCAGGCAATTTATCAAACACTGGGAATCTCATGGTAAAGAAAATGAAGTTTGCCCTCACAGAAATTATAGTCTTGTGAAGACTTCAGGACCACCACATTCTTACCAATAGTTCTTTCAATTTTTTTCTACTAAAACACACACCCTTGTTGCTGAGGAAAAGATGTCGTCTTCTCAAAGAACTGTTGTTATTAGACAGTAAGCTCCTTTAGGACAAGGAGCACATCTTGTTGCTGATAACTCTAATGCCTAACTATAAAGGTCTCAACAACAGAAGAGTCAACAAATATTTTGTGGTGTTTCCCTAATTCTTGGTTGTATAATTCATTTTTTTTCTAAACTGAATTTTACCGATATATACATTTAATGTGTATTTCTCCCTCGTCATCTACACACACACACACACACAGCAAAAGAGCTATTAGAAATCAGCAGCAGATCTTACGACTAGTGTGACCAACCTTCTGTTTGTCCAGGACTGAAAGACTCCTGGGACATGGCACTTTCAGTACTAAACGTGGACAAAATCCCATGCAAAATGAGATAAACTGGTCATCAACTTAGAGCTGATGGTTTTGAAAAAGGAGAGTAAGTACAACTGCATGTTAAAAATAAAACAAAAAACAAAGGCTAGCCAAAATTTCACAACTTTACAAGTTCTGACCATAAAAACTAAACAAGAACATCCTGTACTGTGGGTACCTGCCCAACACCAACCCTTCCTCCTGATATCCATCGTGAGTCTCCCTGCTTGGTCCCCCTTCCTCCTGCTTCCCTCCAGGTTGTTGGTTATGGACTTTAGGCTACCTTAACCTCTGGAGCTTTCCAAAGGACAGCACTGTTAATTACATTTCTTCCCCACTCTATTTTTGCTCCCAACTCATCCCATGCCCTTTTCAAGATATTTTATCATTAGCAACTCTGTAAGGAGACTTCTTTCTCAATTCCAAACAAACATCATAACCTTTCCTACTCCTGCATTTACTTCAGCCCTTTCCTAGTTACCACCTTTTCTCCATCTTTCTGCTACGTGAAAAAATTAGCTGTCCCAGCAGTCCTACTAGTATAATTAGCTACATACCTGTAATCGTTAAGAGTCCAAGTCTCTATGTTTAGCTGCTTCTAAATTTAAGTATTAATATAGCCATAAACATTACTTTCTAGTATTAATATTGCAATGAATAGTTTTTTATAACAGCTTTAACGAGGCATAATTCACCCAAATGAAGTGTACAATTCAATGGTTTTTAATATACTTACAGGATTGTGCAACCGTCACCGCAATCAATCTTAGAAACCTTTCAAATCTCATTAGCAGTCACTCCCCATTCCCATTATTCCTCCCTCAACCCTAAGAAAGCACTAATCTACTTTCTGTCTATGTAAATTTGCCCCATGGACATTTCATATAAATGGAATTATACCATTTGTGGTCCTTTGTGACTAATTTCTTTTATTTTGCATAAAGTTTTCAACATTCATTCATACTATACATGTATCAATACTTCATTCCTTTTGGTACAAATATTCCACTGTGGATATACATTTTACTTATCCATTCACAGCTGATGTATATTTAGGTTTTCTCTACTCTTTGGCCATTATGAATAATGCTGCTCTGAATATTCATGTACAGGTTTCTGTGTAAATGCAGATTTTCATTTATCTCGTGTACATACCTAGAAGTGGAAAAGCTAAGTCATATGTAACTCACTAACAATTTTGGGGAGTTACCAAACTATTTCCCAAAGTGGTTACACCATTTTACATTCCCACCAGCAATGTGTGAGGGTTTCAATCACTCCATGATCCTACCAACACTTGTTACTGTCTTTTTTTAATTACAGCCATCCTCATGGGTATGAAGTGGTGTCTCAATGTTTTGTATTTTCCTAATAACTAATGCTGCTGAGCATCTTTTGAGCATGTACCTACTGGCCATCTGCATTCCTTTTTGAGGAAGTGTCTATTCAAGTCCTCTGCCTGTTTTTCAATTGGGTTGCCTCTTTGGGCGGGGGGGCTGTCTCTTTTTTAAATTTTTTAAATTGAGTTGAAAGTTCTTTATATATTCTAGGTATGGTCCCTTATCAGAAATATAATTTATGAACATTTTCTCTCATTCTGTACATTATTTTTTCACTTTGTTAATTATCAGTCATTTTCTAGGACAAAAGTTCTTAATTTTGATATAATCTAACTTACCTAGTTTTTCTAACCGAAGGTTGCAAAAATTTATTCCTATGTTTTCATTTAAAAGTTTCATAGTTTAGCTTTTACACTTAGATGTCTGATCCATTTTGCATTTATCTCTGTGTATGGTGTGAGGCAGGAGTCCAACTTCATTCTCAGCATCACTTATTTAAAAAAAATTTCTTTTTCCCATTGACTCATCTTGGAGATATTCTCAAAAATCATGATCATAAATGCAAGGATTAAATTCTGAATGCTCAGGGGCCCCTGGGTGGCTCAGTTGGTTAAGCGACTGCCTTAGGCTTAGGTCATGATCCCGGAATCCCAGGATCAAGTCCCGCCATCAGGCTCCCTGCTCAGCGAGGAGCCTGCTTCTCCCTCTCACCCTCCCCCCTCTCATGTACTCTCTCTCTCTCTCTCTCTCTCATTCTCGCTCTCTCAAATAAATAAATCTTTAAAAAAATAAATTCTGAATGCTCAATTCTATTCCACTGATCTATAAGTCCATCCTTATGCCAATTGAGACCACACTGTCTTGATTACTGCAGCTTTGTAATAACTTCTAAAATGGAACGGTGTAAGTAAGCCCTTCAACTTTGTTCTTTTTTTTAAGATGACTTCAGCAATTCTGGTCCCTTGCATTTCCGTATGAATTTTAGGGTCAGTTTGTCAATTTCTGCCAAAAAATGAGTTGGGATTTTCATAGAAATTGTGTTGAATCTGTGTATCAATTTTAGAAGTACTGCCATCTTAACAGTCTATAACTATCTATAGTTTCTATCTATAACTATGGAATGTCTTTCCATTTAGATCTTCCTTCACCAGTGTTTTATAGTTTCCAATGAACAAGTCTTGTGTTTCTTTTGTTAAATTTATATCTAAGTATTTTAATCTTAGTTTTTAAGCATGTAATCTTAATTTGATGCTACTGTAATTAAATTTATAATTTCATGTTCAGAATGTCATTGCTTGTGTATAGAAATAAAATTATTTTTGAATATTGATCTTGTATCATGCAACCTTACTGAATCTGTTACCAGTTTTAATAATATTTTAGTGGATTCCTTAGGATTTTCTAGATACAAGAGCATATCACCTGCAAATAGGGATAATTTTACATTTTCCTTTCCAATCTCGATGCCTTCTCTTTTTCTTGCCTAACTGTCCTAGGAAGATCTACAATGATGAACAGATACGGTGAAAATGTACTTCCTTGTCTTGTCCCTGATATTAGAGAAAAGGCATCTTTGTCTTTCATCATTAAGTGTGGGTGTTTTATACATGCACTTTATCAGGTCGAGGAAGTTCCTATTTCTAGTTTCTTTTTTTTTTAATCATGAAAGGGTTTTGGATTTTGTCAACTGCCTTTTCTGCATTGTTGAGATGATTTTTCTTCTTATTCTATTAATATGGTGTATTACAGTAATTGATTTTCACATGTTAAACCAATTTTGCATTCCTGGGATATATCCCATTTGGTCATGGTGTACAATCTTTTTTATACATTGCTAGATGTGGTCTGCTATGATTTTGTTGAGGTCTATAGTTTTCTTGTGAAATCTGTTTGGTTTGATATCAGGGCAATACTGACCTCATCCAATGAGTAGGCAAGTGTTCCTTCCCTTTTTAGGGGTGGAAGGGAGTTGAGAAGGACTGATATTCTTATGGTAGCATTTAGCAGTGAAGCCATCTGTTACTGGGTTTTTCTCTGTGAAAAGTTTTCTGATTACTAATTTAACTTCAATTTGTTATGGGTCTATTCAAAATTTCTATTTCTCCTTGAATCAGTTTTGATGATGTGTCTTTTTAGGAATTTATCCATTTCACCTGTGTATCTGACTTGTTGGCATTCAGGTGGTCATAGTATTTTCATAATCCTTTGTATTTCTGTAAGATCAGCAGTAATGTTCCTCTTTCATCCCTGATTTTAGTAATTTTAGTCTTCTCTCCTTTTTTCTTGGTTGGACTAACTAAAGAGTTGTCAATTTTGTTGGTCTTTTTAAAGAACCAATTTTTCAGTTACACTGATTTTTCTCTATCAGTCTATATTTTATTTATCTCCCATCTAATCTTTATCATTTCTTTCCTTTTGTTTCCCTTTGGTTTAATTTGCTTTTTAATTTTTTTTTGGTTTACATTTCTTTATGTAATGTAAGGTTCTTCTAATGTAGCTTATTAATTTGAAACTTTCTTTTTCGATATAGGTACTGACAGCTACAAATTCCCCTCTAAGCACTGCTTTGGTTACATACCGTAAGTTTTTATGTACTGTATTTTCATTTTTATTCCTCTTGAAGTACTTTCTAATTTCCCTGAGTCATTTCTTCTGAGTCATTAGTTAACTAAGAGAGTGTTGCTTAGTTTCCATATATTTGTGAATTTCCCAAATTTCCTTGTGTCACTAATTTCTAACCTTAATACTACTCTTGAAGAATGTACTTTGTATGATTTTAATTCTTTTAAATTTAGGCTGAGACATGTTTTATGACCTAGCATATGGTTTATTCTGGAGAATACTGTATGTATGCTTGAGAAGAATATGTGTTCTGTACTACTGGGTGGAGTGTTCTATAGATGTCTATCAGGTCTAATTGCTTTACAGTATTTCTATTTCCTTGTGAATCTTCTGCCTCGCTGTGCTATTAATTACTAAAAGTGGGCTTTAGGGGCGCCTGGGTGGCTCAGTTGTTAAGTGTCTGCCTTCGGCTCAGGTCATAATCCCAGGATCCTGGGATCAAGCCCCGCATTGGGCTCCCTGCTTGGCAGGAGGCCTGCCTCCCTCTCCCACTCCCCCTGCTTGTGTTCCCTCTCTCGCTCTGTCTCTGTCAAATGAATAAATAAAATCTTTTAAAAAAATAAATAAATAGGGCGCCTGGGTGGCTCAGTTGTTAAGTGTCTGCCTTCGGCTCAGGTCATAATCCCAGGATCCAGGGATCGAGTCCCACATCGGGCTCCCTGCTCAGCAGGGAGTCTGGTTCTCCCTCTGACCCTCCCCCCTCTCATGTTCTCACTCTCTTTCTCTCTCTCAAATAAATACATAAAATCTTTAAAAATAAATAAAATAAATAAAATAAAAGCGGGCTTTAAAGTTTCCAATTAAAAAAAAGTTTCCAATTTTTATTGTTTAATTGTCTATTTCTCCCTCCAATTATGAGTTTTGTTCCATATATTCTGGGGCTTTGTTGTTAAGTGCAAGTATTGTTTTCTACTGTTTTTCACAATATATAGAATTTACATTGTGAGCTAATTTTGTTTCCTTTTTATTATATCCTTTTATCAACCTCTCCGTATTTCCCCAACCCCTATCCCCAAGCAACCACTCTTCTACTCTGTGTATCTGAGTTTGACCTTTTTTTGTTTTTTAAGATTCCACATGTAGGGCGCCTAGGTGGCTCAGTCTTTGGGCATCTGCCTTCAGCTCAGGTAGTGATCCCGGGGTCCTGGGATTGAGCTCCGTATCGGGCTCCCTGCTCCGCGTGCTTCTCCCTCTCCCACTCCCCCTGCTTGTGTTCCCTCTCTTGCTGTGTCTCTCTGTCAAATAAATAAAAAAATCCTTAAAAAAAAAAAGATTCTACATGTAATTGATACCATGGAGTATTTATGTTTTTCTGTCTAACTTATTTCACTTAGCATAATGCCATCAAGGTCCATCCATATTGCTACAAATGGCAGCATTTCCTTCTTTCTGGTGGCAGAATAACATTCCATTGTGTATGTACAGACTACATCTTTTTTGTCCATTCATCATCAACAGATACGTAGGTTATTTCCAAATGTTGGGTACGGTAAATTAATGCTATGGTAAACATGAGAGTGCGAATATCTCTTCAATATCCTGTTTTCATATCCTTGGGATATATACGCAGAAGCTGGACTGCTTGATAGCACAGAATTTCTATTCTTAATTTTTTGAGGAACCTCTAAACTGTTTTCCATAGTAGCTGCACCAATTTATATTCCACCAACAGTGCACAAGGGTACCCTTTTCTTCACATCCTCACCAACATTCATCTCTTGTCTTTTTTATGATAAAAAACTAAAAAGCTTCTGCACAACAAAGAAAACAGTCAACAAAAAGGCAATCTATGGAATGGGAGAAAATATCTGTAAATCATATACCCAATATTAATATATTTAATATCAAAAAAATATAAAGAACTCACAGAAGTTAACAGAAAAAAAGTCTGAAAAAATGAGCAGAAAAACTGAATAGGCCTTTTTCCCAAAGAAGACAGAAGTAGCCAAAAGGTACATGAAAAGGTGTTCAATATCATTAATCATTGGGGAAATGCAAATCAAACCACAAGATATCAGCCTCATACCTGTTGGAATAGCTATCATCAAAAAGACGAGTGATAACAAGTGTGGGCCAATATTTTATTGTGAAGACCTCTGGGACTACAATTTCCATTTATCACACATCAAGGAAAGGTACGCTTTGTTAGAATAGTTTTTTTTTTTTTAACTAAAACAGTTGACAGTTTTATTTTCACATTTCACAATACAAATGAAAATTGCTTTTTTTTTGTCCCACCACTCCCCAGCAAAAACTATTCTCTCTTTGATAGGAAGGGGGAGCAAGTCTTCCTTGTCCTGTTATGAGAAAACACCCAGAGTCACAGCACCATGATCTCCTGGTGAAGTAGAACGAGTAATATAAAATGAATATAAAAAGGTTCCTGTCTCTTCTTATCTGTCTGGTCGAGTCATTCTTGGCTGAGTGGGCACCATCATGGGACGGGCAGGAGGTCTCATCACTGGGGGCCTAGGCATCACTGGCATGTGGCCTCCCATAGGTGGCCTCATTCCAGGAGCAGGTCCCAATGGGATCATCCCAGGAGGAGGAGGGCCCATCATGGGTACCATGGGAGGGCCCCCCACATGGGGCGCTGGCATCATACCAGGGCGAGGAGGACCCGGGAGACTGAGGGTAGGTGGGATCACTGCCCCTGCAGGAGGAGGAACAGAGACTGGAGTAGGAAGTATCTTTCCTTGTTGAAATGCAGCGGTTGTTTTGTTGATCAGGCTCTGAGCCTGCTCTTCCATCCATTTCTGATAGTAGTCTTTCACATTCTCTTTGTGTTTGAACCTACCACTGCAGTGTGTCTTTACGTGTCGCAGTAGTCACAATAAAACTTAGGCATGTTGCTCTGCAGGCCGTTGGCCACTCTGTCCCGCGTCGCCTGGAAATGATGCACACTAGAAGCAATAGTCTTAAAAGGAAACTGGACTTTCTTCTATACTGGTATTATATGAGAGTGCAATATATATTAAATTTGTGTTAGCAGCATTTCATGTTAAATATCAGGAGTCACTAGTTTGCATGACACATCTGGAATCAAGACTTTATGCAAAAGGATGAGATTATAGAGTGACATATTATGGAGTGACATTTCTCTTTTCCATAAAAGTACTTCTACCTCTCATTAAACATTTGTCTTGGTATTACTGGTATGAGTAAGGCTGAAGATGAATTATGAATATATGCTTGTTATCCTCTGAGACTTTGGAGAACAGGTAGCATGGATGCATAATTAACATTACAGGGACAGGAATTTCACTAATGAGCAGTTTTTAAAAGAGATTAAGTTTACCTACCTGGGAGTAATACCTTGTCTAGTTCCCTTAACACTAATTTCCCCTTAACTCTAATTTCTAGAGAAGAGAGAAACTTTTAATAGCTGAGAACTGATGACATAATGTTTTCAAGTAATGTTCTAATGATAGTTCTTGAACAGTAACATAGCTATGTTAATGGAAACAATAAAAAATGGTTTGTTTCTAAATTCAGTTAGGCACATAACACTGTACAACAGCCCCGTCACTGTAACTAGTCAGTTTTTTCTTCTGTTTCCTACAGTGGATCCTACAACAACAATAAAAAGTCATTTCCATTATTCTTCAGATATCCTACCTACCCACCTCTACTTCACTCTCAGCTAAGGACGAACCTTCCTCCATCTGAGAAAATGGAGGCCCCATTAGGAGATCTTTCACTACGCTCTCCTCAACCTCAAAGCTAATTTGTATTTGTGCCCACTCCTGGCCCTTTACAAAGATGTGATCCCAAAAGAGGTACTCTCTTCCTTTGCAAAAGAGGTACCATCTGATCCTATCTCTTCCAGGCCCTCCCAGAATCTTGCTTCATCATTTCTATTCTCTTCGATACCTTTATCTCTATCACCACTCCTTTCCTTTCAGCCTACACACATGCTCAAACTTACTTCAAGGTAAAAACTTTCCCTTAACCTTCTCCCCTATTAAACCTGTCTCCCTATTGCTTTTCACAGCCAAAGTTCTTCAAAGAGTAGTCTCAGCTTGGTTTCCTTTTCATGACTTCCAACTATTCCTCAACCCACTATAATCTATTTTTCAGCCCAGGACTCTGCTGAAATTACTCTTGCAAAAGGTCCATGTCATTCTTAGGCCCAAATCCAAGGCCTCCTATCAGTTCTGAAGCAGCATTTAATACTAGCAACCCCTTCTTTCTTTCTGAAAACTCTCCAACTACAACTACTATCTGAACAATGATTTTCAAATCCGTGCCTCCTGCCAGGTCTTGGAGCCAGGTCAGCTCTCTCCTGAGCTCCAGACCGCTAGATCAAATTGACAACTGTACATATCTACACAATCTCTAAACACTTCATAATCAACATGTCTCATGTGAATAGAAATATATTCTCTCTCTCTTCATCCTACCTCCTAAATAACTCTCAATTCCTGCCCCACTATAACTATCTTGGTGCAAATCCTCATAATAACACTCAAATTGCCTCTTGGGGTAGACTGCTATTTTTGCCTCCAATAGCCATTCTTTCCTTCTTAGACATATAGCTGCGAGGCTAGAGACCACATGTCCCACCCTCTCATGAATTTGTGTGACCATGTAAGCAAGTTCCTAGCATAGGAAAATGAGCAGAACTGGTGGGTGACTTCCAACTTCACTTGTTAAAAGAAAAGCTGCTTGCCTTAAAATAACTCTGTCTCTCCTCCTACCAGCTAAAGACAGACACACCAATGATTTAGCTTCAGAACAGCAGATGAATGTGTGCACTACCAGGTGATGGCATAAAATGGAAGGAACACACATCCCTGAATGAGCTCATGGAATAGCAACCAGGGCTCACCCCACAACTGTTACATGAGAGAAAAATAAATGTCTATCTTACTTAGGTCACTTTATTTTGGAGTTTCTTTGTATAGCAGTTAACCTGAACCCTAACACCCTTCTCCATATAACTTTTAACTGGTCTATTTCCACTATTAACTTACATTTCAGTACATTTGCCATACTATTGCCAGTTATCTTTAAAACATAGGATAAATATTAGTCTTCTCCCTAATAACCTTCTATGACTCACAGCTCCAGACGTTTTGGCATAGCACAGAAGGTGTAGTGGTACACAATCTGGCTTTATTATCTTTCTAGCTTCCACCCTTTATGACCCACTCCCATCCCTGACCACACCCCCATTTCCCTACACAGATACTTTAAAGATTTTATTTATTTATTTATTTAAGAGAGAGAGAATGAGAGATAGAGAGCACGAGAGGGAAGAGGCTCAGAGGGAGAAGCAGACTCCCCGCTGAGCAGGGAGCCCGACGCGGGAACTCAATCCCGGGACTCCAGGATCATGACCTGAGCCGAAGGCAGTTGCTTAACCAACTGAGCCACCCAGGCGCCCCTCTACACAGATACTTTAAGCTCCAGCATCATTTGACTTCAACTTTCTCCAGTGTTAGGGAAAAACAAAACATAACCCAAAAGCTCTGCAAAATGAGAGAAGAGGTAAAGAAAATTACTTGAAAGTCTGATGAAGCAACCAAAAAATGTGCGAGTAGACAAAGTATACTTTACACACACTGTCATTAAAATGATAAACCTCAGGGCTTCTTCCTTGTGGGAAGCATTTGAAGATGCACTGCCCATTCCATGGGCTGAAATATCAAAGCACCAACATCCATGAGAAAAAATAAGTGGCTATTTTAATTATATGGATAATACAGATTTTTGAGGTGAAATCCATATAACAAAGTGTACAACTCAGTGGCATTTAGTACATTCACGATGCTGTGCCATCACCTCTAATTCTAGAACATTTTTATCATCCCTGAAGGAGACCCTATACCCTCAAGCAGTTACTTCCTATTCCCTCCCTCTTCCCCAGCAACCACAAATCTGCTTTGTCTCTATGGTTTTACTTAGTCTGTGTATTTCACATAAATGGAATCATACAACATGAGACCTATTACGTCTGGCTTCTTTAATTTTAGCATATTTCTGAGATGCCTCCTTGTAGCATTTATCAGTATGGAGGACATAAATTTTACAAGCAGTGTTATTTGTAAATGCAACATACTGGAATCAACCTAAATGCTCACACATAGGACAGTGACTGAATTAACTATGGTACATATATATGATGGAGTACTATGCAGAATGAGAAAGATCTCTAGCAACTAGTGTGGAGTGATTTCCCAGACATGCTGTTAAGTAAAAAGAACAAAATTCAAAGAGGTATCTATAGTATGCTACCTTTTGTGAAAGAAAAAAAGAAAGTAAAAAAATATTCATGTATCTCATTTGGATAAAAAACAGTAACAACAAAAACAACACAACAGAAAAACATGGAAAGGAAAACTTGAGACCAAAGACAGTGGTTAGAATAGGGTAAAAAGGACAGAAGTAGAATATTTCCCTAAATATACCTTTTTGTATAGTTCTGCCTTTTAGAATCATGTCAAAGTTTCACATACTTTAAAAACACTGTAAAAGAAGAGAAATAAAATCAAAGATGAGGGAGGCATCCCCCAAATGAATACAAACGGAAACAAATGAACTGGCTATATGCCATGGGTTGAACTGTGTCCCCCAAAAAGATATGATGAAGTCTTAACCTCCAGTACTTGTGAATGTGACCCTACTTGGAAATAGGGTCTTTGCAGTAATCAAGTCAAGATGAGACTTTTAGGGTGATCTCTATGACTGGTGTCCTTATATAAGGGGGAAATTTGGACACAGGAAGCACACCGTGGGATGATGAAGGCTGAGACTGGAGCTTTCTACAAGCCAAGGAATGCCAAGCATTGCAGGCCATCACCAGAAGATGGAGGAGAAGCATGGAACATATTCTCCCTCAGGCTCTCAGAAAGAACCAACTCTATCGACACCTTGATTTCCAACTTTCTGCCTCCCAGAACTATGAAAGAATAAATTTCTATTGCTTTAAGCCACCTAATTTGTGGTATTTTGTTATGGTTGTCCTAGGAAACTAATACACCACAGAGATATCAAATGAATAACATAAACACTTTTGAGAGGGTAAGGAAGGTGGGGAACCAGACATTAGAACAGTGTATGTTCTAAAGATAAACAGAACTCTAAACAATGATCTCTAGCTAGTATCTGATTTCTCACAGAGGCATGGACTAACAATTCTGAAATTCCTTTTGTGTTCAAGGATAAAGCAAAGAAACATCCAATATATTGTGGCTAATGGAAACTAAGCTCCTCCCTATTGGAGAAGAGAGTTACAAATATGAAAAGGAGAGAATGAACCCTGTGGTGTTAGACTAGTATTGGTTTTAGACAGTCAGGTGGGCAGAGGGGCAGTGGAGGTATGGGTAAATGTGTATTTATGTGTGTATATACAGAATGTCTATCCCATAAGGCAGCCTAGTAATAAGGATGCTTCAGCAGCAATAACTACACCTAGAATCCAAAACAAAGGCTCAAGAACTCTTTCAGATTAAAGAAAACTCAAGAGACCGGCAACTGAATGCAACACATGATCTTGGATTTTCTTCTGCCTTTAAAAGATATTATTGGGGCAGGACGCCTGGGTGGCTCAGTCAGTTAAGCATCTGCCTTTGGCTCAGGTCATGATCTCAGGGTCGGGCTCCTTGCTCAGTGGGGAGCCTGCTTTTCCCTCTGCCTGACGCTCCATTTCTCTCTCTTTCTCTCTCTGACAGATAAATTAAAAAAAAAAAATCTTAAAAAAATTTTTAAAAAAGGATATTATTGGGGCAACTGACAAAATCTGAATAAGGGTTAAATAATAATATCGTACCAGCATTAATTTCCTGACTTTGACCATTGTACTGTTATGTAAGACAATGACATTTCATTGTTAAATACACACTAAAGTATTCAGCAGAAGATGGTTTCTTTTAGTGTAGGAAAGAAGAAAGTAAAAAATAATGAATTGAGTACTGAGAAATCTGGGTGAAATACTGAAATTCTTTGTACTATTCTTTCAACTTTTCTCTAAAGTCTACAATTACCTTAAAAAATGTAAGAACTTAAAATTTAATTAAAAATTAAAAATAAATGAACATGGGTTCTATAGTGGAGAGGCAAACTTTCAAAGAGCATTGCTGGAGAACCAGGAATTATTCTAAGCATTCCATGAAGCATCTGTAAGGCAATACACATAATAGCATAGGCTCTAGAAAAAACATAAACCTGGATTTGAATTTGCTCTACTGTTACACAGCCCTAAGGTAAATGGAGCTTTTCTCCATAAACTAGGGTAGGTAGCCTACAAAAGGCTAGAACATTACCTTGTTCCACAAAGTATAAGAATTCTAGCAATTGAACTCATAAGTGTTTTTATTTTACACAAAAACTAGGTTTTGTGGCTGATAACTCACTGCACCGACCACCAGTGTGGACCACTTCTGTGAGGACTTGGGGACACCCTGGGGAGCTGTGCCCACTCACATGCATTCTTATTTATCCTTTGCAATGCTTGTTCCCCAGTTCAGTGGTAGGCAAGCAAATTAAGCCGATCTCAGTAGTATATCCTTGCCAATCTCTGAACTCCAACCAGCCCTTTCTGGTCTACATAATCATGTGTGTCCCCAGATGTATATGTACATATGGATGTCTGTATATAAGCATACAAGAAAATCTGGAGAAAATCACCAAAAGTTGACAGTGTTCATATAGCTGGTAGAATGATGATGTTTGGTTTCCTCTTTTTAATTGTATTTTTCTTATTTTTATTATAATGATCAAACATAATCTTTGCAATTTAAGTTTAAAAATGTTATAAACTAATATTACACTGTACATTAACTGGAATTCAAATAGAAACTTAAAAAAGTTATAGTCTGTTGGTTAATTAAAGGATGACTGAGACAACCAAATATAAATTAAAACCACATGGGGGTACCTGGCTGGCTCAGTCAGTGGAGCATGTAACTCTTGATCCTGGGGTCATGAGTTTGAGCCCCACACTGGATGTAGAGATTACTTAAAATAAAATCTTAAAAAAATGATAATAAAATAAAACCACATGAGTAAGACTGGAAGTCCCAGTGACATGTGGACTAAATTCACATTTAAACAAAGAATTTTGTCCTCATGTCCGAATAAGTTTTCATTTAGCTTCAGGTTCAAATTAGATATCGATTGTTAAAAAAAAAAAAAAAAAAAAAAAAAAGGAACAAAATTTGGATGCAAATTCTTCATTACATTACACTTAAGTATTTCAGATTTGGTTTTTTCAAAAAGTTGTAGACTGGCCATCAGAATTCTAATTTAGAAAAATGTGAACATACCATCATGAAGCGGTCTCCCTCCACCACATCCAAATCAAATCTAAATCTTATCAATCTTCTGAGGCTAACTACCAATTCACAGAAGAACATATTAAATAATACCACAGGGAGGCAATTAGCAAAATCCAAACTGATGGAATAACTCTACACAACAAATAACCAAGTTTCTTCAACAAAAAACCTCAAGGAAAAAGAACAGATTAAAAAAAAGAGAGAGAGAGAGAGAGAGAGAAGATAAAGAGAAGGAACCTACAAATATACAAGAAATTTGAGACACATCAACTAACTGCAGTATGTGGAACTTATTTGTTGTTGGAAGCTACATTAATACTGTTGAGAGAGACCAATGGCATGTGGTTATATATTTTTATCACTTTGTTAAGCCATATTTTAAAATCATGTAATTCATCCAGATCGAGTGTACAATTCAACAGTTTTTTCTTAGTAATTTACCAAGTTGTGCAACCATCACTGTCAACCAGTTACAGAATATTACCCCAATAAGATCCCTCATGTCCATTAATTGTTAATCACCACACACACCCCCCACACCAGTCCACTAATCCACTTCCTGACTCTACAGATTTGCCTCTTCTGAACATTTCACATAAATAGAATCATACAATATGTAGTCTCTTGTGTCTGGCTCCTTTCACATAGTACGTTTGTAGGTTCATTTATGTCCCTGTATCCATCAGCAGTTTGTTTCTTTTCATTGTTGAATAATATTCCATTGTATGAACATATTTTGTCTTTTCATTTACCAGCTGATAGGCAGTTGTTTCCAACTTCAGACTATTATGAATAATGCTACCACGAACTTGTGACAGTTGTGTATGCAGATGTACAAGATGGAACTGCTCGGTCATTATGGTAAATTAATGTTTAACTTTTTAAGACAATGCCAAACTGTTTTTCCAAAGTAGATGTACCACTTTACATAAGAATTCCTGTTTGTGGTTATACTTTGATTTCTTATCCTTTATCCATACATGCTGGAAGCCCTGAAGATTAAAGGCTGACACTATATGGTATTTGGGATCTGATTCAAAATTATGAGTGGTAGAAGGAGGGTAGTGGGTATAGATCAAACAAGGTTAGTCACATTTTGAAAACTGTAATACATTAGTAGTACAACTACTTACTACAGCAGGTACTATAGTACTTTGTTCCAGGCACTATCTTAAGCCCTTTATATATATTAGCTCATTTAATCCCTACAATAACCTTAAAAGGAAGCTACTATTATTACTTCCATTTTAGAGATCAGGAAACAGAGAACCAGAAAGCTTAAGCAATGTGGTCAAGCCAGGACTACAATCAAAGTAGCAGAACTTTAGATCTGTACTTGTTACCACCAGGCCATATACTTCAAGCTTACCAACAAGTGATATGTGACATTAAAGCAAAGAAATTAAATGCTAAAATTCAGGTGGCTTCGATGAAGATTTAAGCAGGGAATCCAATGTTAACTAAATTTAAGGATTTATCTAATAGTATATATATATATAATAACCCTTGCTATCTCTGGATGGTAGAATATGATTTTTCTTCTTTTTATTTAATTGTATTTTCTACTTTTAAAATAATCAATACATGCATAACAGTGTTCAAGATTAACATCATAACAATGCAAACGCTGCATTAATCAGAAAACAAATGACTTGATGAACAATAAGATCTTTCAAGTTCCTAATTTTTTAAAGGAAATATTAAGAGGTACTGAATGAGTACTATGCATCAGACACAAAGTTCAGTACTATGGACACAAACTTGAGGAAAGCCTAGAAACAAAGAAAGGCAATTGCAGAATGACAGTACAGCTGTGGTAATAGCTGTGCTATAAGGGAGCTACTCCTGTGGAGGAGTCCTCTTACTCAGACCAGGGGCAGGGAAGACCTGAAGGAGAAGGGACTAAACTGGCTTGAAGGAATGATGTATGTATAAACTACTTCTAATCAGAGACAATTTCATCAAATAACATAGCCACTTCTTAAAGATTACAAATGAAGGCCCTACTTCAAATGCCAAATCTTCCTTTTTTTTTTTTTAACCTCAGATTTCACCAACTTCACAAATGGCCAACAGACACATGAAAAAATGGTCAACATCACTCACATCAGGGAAATACAAATCAAAACCACGATGAAATACCACCTCACACCAGTCAGAATGGCTGAAATTAACAAGTCAGGAAATGACAGATGTTGGTGAGGATGTAGAGAAAAGGGGAACCCTCCTACACTGTTGGTGGGAATGCAAGCTGGTGCAGCCACTCTGGAAAACAGTATGGAGGTTCCTCAAAAAGTTGAAAATAGAGTTACCCTATGACCCAGCAATTGTACTAGGGATTTAACCCAAGAATACAAATGTAGTGATCTGAAGGAGCACCTGCACCCCAATGTTTATAGCAGCAATGTCCATAATAGCCAAACTATTGAAAGAGCCCAGATGTCCATCAACATATGAATGGATAAAGAAGATGTGGTTATACACACACACACACACACACACACACACACACACACACACAATGGAATATTACTCAGCCATCAAAAAATTGAAATCTTGCCATTTGTAATGATGTGCACAGAACCAGAGGGTATTATGCTAAGCAAAATAAGTCAATTGGAGAAAGACAATTCTCATATGATCTCACTCATGTGGAATTTAAGAAACAAAACAGAAGATCATAGGGGAAGAGAGGAAAAAATAAAACAAGACAAAATCAGAGAGGGAGACAAACTATAAGAGACTCTTAATCATAGGAAACAAACTGAGGGTTGCTGGAGGTAGGGGTAACTGGATGCTGGACATTAAGGAGGGCCTGTGATGTAATGAGCACTGGGTATTATAAGACTGATGAATCACTGACCTCTACCTCTGAAACTAATAATACATTATACGTCAATCAACTGAATTTAAACTAAAAAAATAAAAACAAATCTTCCCCTTTTTTTACCTCAGATTTCACCGACTTCAAATATCCCCTAAAACATAAGAAGTTCAAAGAAAAAACCTGTCTTATATGTTAAAGTGTTATTAGACTATACAAAATCTGTAAATATGTATAACTGAGAAAGTGTTTTTTTATTCATTATATTTGAGTGTGATTTGATCACAGTCTGTCAACATATCCTTAAATTTCATCTTAATGGCACTTCTAAAAAGTCTGCTGATGATCTAAATCAGGGTTGGGCAAACTACAGCTGCAAGTGGCCTGGTTTGCTAAGAATGGTTTTTTAGCTAAGAATTTTTTTTTTTTCATTTTAGAGGGAGAAAGGAGAGAGATGGGGAGGAAAGAGGGAAAACTGAATGCCGAGACCACACGTGGTCCACAAAGCCTAAAATATTTTACTGTCTGGACTTTTCAGAAAAAAATGCCCACCTTTAAAAACAAAAACAAAACTACAGGAATGGGTTCTGCTCAAACCAAGGATAAAACCTGTTTTACCAAATTCGTGTATCACCAGTTTGTAGTGGAAGAAGCCATCAGAAAGCCACTACCATCACTGTGGAACTCTCAGTCTAGACACTAGCACAAATACTTGCTTGTGGCAGAAAAGAGAAAGAGAGAAAGGACTTTTAAGAGAGAATAAACAAGATTATGAGAGTTACTCAGAAAGACAGGGATTTTGCAAGGGGTAGGGGATTTCAGAGAGAAAATACAGGTGAAGCAGAAAAAAAATAGAGAGTCATCCTAGGGGCTCTACAACAAGCTGCTCAAGTTGGAAGGTAACTACTATTACAGTATTAATGACACATAAAATGTGAGGGCTAGGTCTACTGAGAAAACTGAGGCTCAGCAAAGTTACTTGCCCAAGTTCACACAGCAAGAGTGTAGAACACAAAGAACTGGGCCCCAAGCACCCCAATCTCAGTTTAGCTCTTTCCCCTGCATCACACTGCCCTCTGACCGCAAGATAGGGTCAACCTGGAAAAACACCACTAGTGACTGGTGACAAGTTAGCTCAACTGAGTTCAGAAGGAACAAAGTCTCTTCGCAAGTTCGCTTCCCTCCCCCAATTACAAGTTATTTTTCAAGGAAGAACTGAGCCAGGTTTCTACAGGTCTTGAAGAGGAGGAGGAAAGAGTAGACCCCAGTTCTATTTTCCAGAAGATGTTAGGAACAATCAGAGAATGCTGACCAAACATCATTAAAATCAGCTTTAAAGTTAACCAGTGCTTACGGCAATAAGAAACATCAAATTTTAATTTACCTGGTTCCAATTTTATTACTTTAATCGCTGCCAATTCACCAGTGTTAACATTCCGTGCCTAAAAGAGAAGAAAAGACAACTGTGAAAAAGAGCTTTCATAAAAAACTTTATGAAATATAATTTTAGTTTACTGTTTATTTTCAGTTATACAGAAATATTTTTTAAAGCAAGAATTGTAGAAGGGGTTTCTATTTACAAAACAGTATATTCTTCAAAATGAATGTCAACATTAATTCAACTGTAAATTTAATAAAGGTAGTAATAAGATAACAACACACACAGACTTCTGTATGTGCCAGGCACTGTTCTAAATGTTTTATAGTAATTTATTTCTCCCACAACAGTCTTATGAGGTAGGTACAACTATTATATCCATGTTGCATATGAGGAAACTGAAGCACAGAGAAGTTAAAAAACGTGCCAAGGCCATACTGCTAGTAAGCCATAGCAGCAAGATTCCAATCCAAGAAGCCTGACTGCAGAATCTGAGCTTTTAAGCATTACACTCTACTGTCATTCATTCAAAGGTGAGTTAAAATTTTGAACTGATAAACTAGCCTTAAACTGTTAAACTTAAAAATCTTAGAATATGGGGTGCCTGGGTGGCTCAGTCAGTTAAGCATCTGACTTCAGCACAGGTCCCGATCCCAGGGTCCTGGGATGGAGTCCTCGTCATTCTCCTGCTCAGTGGGGAGTCTACTTCTCTCTCCCTTCCTCTGCCCCTCCTCCACAAACAGATAAATAAAATATTTTTAAAAAATCTATCCATAATATTAGATTGCTGGTATTTACAACTGTAATTATGTATAAATAAGCAGAAGCTGTCTTTTCAATTTGTATGAAAATGGCAGTAACTGTCAACTTAAAATGTTTTACAATTGGATCAGAACTTTCAAAATACTTCAAACTGTTATAATTGTTACATAATACTTAAACTGCTAACTGAAACTTGATTTTCATATCAAGCAATAAAGATCAATATATACAATTCCCTGATCACAGAAAGATACAGTCCTGTGGGCAGAATTACTCTTAGTTGCAACAGTCTCTTTTTTTTTAAGATTTTATTTTTAAGTAATCTCTATACCCAACATGGGGCTTGAACTCACAACCCCAAGATCAAGAGTTGCACACTCCAGTGATTGGGCCAGCCACGCACCCCACAATACTCTTATTAATGGACTGGTGCAGATCAATGAATCACCCACAAGGAATGTAACAGCATTAACAGTGGAATCCTTCTAAGAATATTGGGGCATTAAAAATGTCAGGTAACAATCTAGGAAGGTAGATATGGGACACAGCCACTGCTGCAATATAAAATTTAACCTTCTTACTCAAAGAAGAACAAAGATATGAAAACTTCTCCACCATATCAAGGAGCCTGGCTGGCTCAGTCAGAATGGCATGCGACTCTTAAATCTTGGGGTCATGAGTTTCAGCCCCAAATTGGGTGTAGAGATTACTTAAATAAATAAATATTTTTTTAAAAAAGATCTCCCAATACAAATTAAGAAAAAAATTTTAATTAAATTGGCAGGGAAAATTCATTCCTTCTGAAAAAATCCCCATAACCAATGAACGCTTATCATGGCCAACTTACTATTGGCAGTACAAAACAGATCTGAACAGTTATTTCAAACTAAACTTAATTTCCATTAAATGAGATACACATTTCAAATATAGTGCCAGATAAGTGTTCATTCCCTTCCCTAGGATGAGAAGAGACCACACACACACAATGAAAGAGAAATAAAATCAGAACATCAATCTGGAAGCATTTTGTAAAAGGGGGGAACAGAGTGTACCTGTAAAATATTCAGGTATATCACATAAACATGACTCATAAATCTCCTCAAACACTATCACAACTACTTGCCTCTCCTTACACTTCATGAACTTTCCCTGTTAGGCTCCTCCTAGATACAATGTCTTCTAATCCTCATCTTTTTTAGTACTTCTCCAAATAAAATAAGACATTACTCTCCCCAATTCCCAATTCTCCACTTAAAAATCTTGCCATGGTTTTGTTTTCTGTTTACTGAAAAGAAAGTCAGAGTATGGCTGATTTCCACTATAGAAGAGCAAAGATAATATGAACTCCTAGAAAGCCAGGATGATTTTTTTATTTTTTATAGCTGAAATTTGGTTCCTAATTGACCACAAGAGGGCACTACTGACAATACAAGTTACACAAAGTGTCCAAAATGGCTACTGTACACAATGTACTATTCTTCTAAAAATAGATTTACTAATAGTTAACACCAGCACATATTTAACAGAAAAACTGTGACAGTAAGTGACTTATCAGTAGCACTTATCAGACTAAAGTCAATATTTACTATAGGCTTGACTTACAAATAGAATTTTTAAAAAAATTTAAATCAGTCTAGAATTTTCTTGAGGATAACAAGAGTTTTTAAACTTATGGTTCTTTAGTAGGAACAAAAAAAACAAAACAGCCAAAATTATTACTGCTCTTTTTTACCTACTGAAATATTTTCCAGTACGTAACTTATTTGACAGAATTAAGGTAATTCACAAAAAGGGAAGAAAAATAACAAAAACTTAACTTTTCTGCATCAAAATCCAGATGTTTGTTAATGAAAAGTCTTATATGCTTTTCTTAAAAAGATTTTACTTTTTATTTATTCAGAGAGAGAGTGGGAAGGGGCAGGAGGGAGAGGAAGAGAGGGAACTTCCACCAAGCTCCCTTATGAGTGTGGGGTCTGACACAGGGCTCAATCTCATAACCCTGAGAGATCATAAGCTGAGCCGAAATCAAGAGTTGGACGCTTAACTAACTGAGCCACCCCAGGAGCCCTTAATGAAAAGTCTTTAAAGCATCATGATTCATCAATAATCTTGGTATTCTGGCTAAATCATATTTTGCTGTCTCTAAATTTAAAATGGTCAAGATTATTCACTGAGATAAATATAAAAATTAATAGTATCTCCTATGCTCTGCAACTACTATTCTTTTAAGATTTTATTTATTTATTTGAGAGAGAGAGAGGTGAGGGACAGAGGGAGAAGCTGACTCCCCAATGAGTACGGAGCCCGATGCGGGGCTCAATCCCAGGACCCCAGGATCACGACCTGAGCCGAAGACAGACGCTTAACCGACTGAGCCACCCAGGCACCCCTGCAACTACTATTCTTTTAGCAATCACCTAGAGCAATTTATTAGGAAGAAAATGAGACCAAGGTAAATAATGTAAAATATCACCATGTATGAAGTTAAAAAAAAATTTAAGATTTATTTGAGAGAGAGAGCGCGCACATATGCAGCAGAGAAGGCACAGAGGGAGAGAAAGAGCATGCAGCCCAACATGGGGCTCGATCCCAGGACCCTGAGATCATGATCTGAGCTGAAACCAAGAGTCAGACGCTTAACCAACTGCGTCACCCAGGTGCCCCTAAAGTTAAAAATTTTTAATTCAGTATCAATAATATAAAATTCTCAGACTTGCTCAGGGCAGAAAACTAAGAATAAATATTCTAAGCACCTAGACCTAGGCATCTTCTGCCACCTCACTGGTTTGACCACCGTTCTTCATTTGCTCTGAAAATGATATTCAGATCATGTCGTTCTTAAACTGAAAACTCTTCAGGAATATATATCATTGCAAAGACAAAATTCAAATTCCTTGTCAGAAAATTTAAATTTTTCACTAAATATAGCACTTGTCATAATAGCTTTTATTGAAATATAGTTCACATACCATAAAATTCACCCTTTCAATGCATACAATTCAGTGGTTTTAGTATATTCACAGCTAAGTAACCATCACTACTATCTAACTTTGGAACATTTCATCACCCCAAAAAGAAAGCCCAGAGCACTCAGTTAGCAGTCACTCCCTATTCCTCCCCCTCCCAGTCCCTGAGAACTATTGGTCCACTTTCTACTTCTATGGACTTAACTATTCTGGATATTTCATATAAATAGGATCATACAAAGTATGGTTCTTTGTGACTGGCTTCTTTCACCAAGCAGAACATTTTTGAGTTCATCCATGTTGTAGCATGTATCAGTACTTGACTCCTTTCGCTACTGAATAATACTCGATTGTATGGAAATACATATTTTGTTTATCCATTTATCAGCTGAAGGATATTTAGGTTGTTTCCACTTTTTAGGTATTACAAATAACGCTTCTATGAACATTAGTGTACACATTTTTTTTTAAGATTTTATTTGAGAGACAGAGCGCGTGCACAAGCACGAGGGGGGAATAGGGGGCAGAGAGAGGGAGAAGCAGGCAGCCTGATGCACCGATGCGGGGCTCAATCCCAGGACCCTGGGATCATGACCTGAGCCAAAGGCAGACGCTTAACAACTGAGCCACCCAGGTGCCCTTAGCGTACACATTTTTGTTTTCAATTCTCTTGGGTACAGACAGACCTAAGAGTAGAACTGATGAATCACATGGTAACTCTACGTTTGGCTTTTTGAAGAACTGACAAATTTTTCTCCAAAGTGGCTGTACCATTTTATATTATCACCAGCAATATGTGAGGGTTCCAATTTCTCTGCATCCTTGCCAATGTTTGTTGTTACGATTTTTATTTTAGCTATCCTAGTGGATGTGAAGTGTTATCTCTCATTGTGGTCTGACTTGCACTTCATCAATAACTAATGATGTTGTGCATCTTTTCATATGCCTATTGGCCATTTGAATATTTTCTTTGGAAAAATGTCATATTCACCTCTTTGCCCATTTTTGTGTTGTCTTTTTATCGCTGACTTAGAATTTTTTTTTAATTTTTTTTAAATTTATTTGAGAGAGAGAATGAGAGAGAGCACATGAGAGGGGGGAGGGTCAGAGGGAGAAGCCGACTCCCCACTGAGCAGGGAGCCCGATGCGGGACTCGATCCTGGGACTCCAGCCAGGATCATGACCTGAGCTGAAGGCAGTCACCCAACCAACTGAGCCACCCAGGTGCCCAGAAGAATTCTTTATAGATCCTGATATGTCTCTTATCAGTTACATGATTTGCAAATATTTAATCCCATCCTATGGACTGTCTTCATTTTCTTGATGGTATTCTTTGAAGCACAAAAGATTTTAATTTTAATCAAGTCCAATTTGTCTATCTTGTGTTGCTTTGCTTTTGGTATTATAGCTAAGAAACCAATGCCTAATCCAAGGTCACAAAGATTTTTTTCCCTATGTTTTCTTCTAAGCGTTCTATAATTTTACCTCTTCCGTTTAGGTCTATGATCCATTTTGAGTGAATTTTTATATGGTGTCCAGTAGGACTCAAATTTCATTCTTTTGCACATGGATATCTAGTTGAGAAATATAGCATTTCAACAATAAAACTTTTCACTGTCTTGCCCCAGTCTTTCCAGTCATTTCCTAATTTGCACTTTATGCTGCAGCCAAAATAAACAACTTGCCATTTCCCAAAGCTATCCACATGTTTACTCTTTGGAACATACTGCCTAGACAAATGCTTGCCCCAACTCCTTCCTGGGCCCAACTCCCAGATAATCCTTTAAAGCACAGCATAGGTTATTATCACTTCCCACAAGCCTTTTCCCTATTGCTACTCTGGTTTAGGCATCCCACACCCATACACTCCCAAAGATCCTGGGTAACCTTTCCCAAATGGGAGTGGGCCTGGTTAAGAAAGTCCTGCAGATCTAGAATCGGTCTCAGTTTAGAGAAGCTCTTGCAACCTATCATGATTCAAAGCTGTCCCAGAAGTCAGTTGGGTTCAGTCAAGCCTTTTAGAAGCCATGTGTATTAGAACTGATTTGGGAAAGAATTTTTCTGAGTTGATTTCATGCTGACTACTGCATTATCTCCAACTATCAGAAAAGTATTCCTTGAGTGTGAGAGTGGGAGTAAACAACATCATCAAGAAGCAATCATTAAGAGGCAAAAAGTGTGCTACCATACAATATAAAGTGAGTTAGAGGCAGTCACTACCAAAAATAATCTATCGATTATGTACCAAACACTGTACTCAAAGCTTACTACTTAGAAGGGTCTGTCCAACATTAATACGAAGAAAGGGTCAGAAATGGGAGTGAAGATATACAAAGTTTAGTCCTGGCTCTGCCAGTAACTAGCAGTGGGATCTGAGCACATAATTTCCCTTCTGTCTTCTTCCCAATTCCTTCCCCCCAATTTAAAAACAAGAAAGTGAAAAAGACTATTTCTAATGTTCCTTCTAATACTAAAAGTCAGTGTTTATATCAAATAATGTAAGTCTAAATTAACAGATTCCAAATACTAAACCAGCTGGCCAGTTATATAAGAATATTAGGAGTTTAAAAACAAAACGGTAACAAGAAAAACCACCCCTGATTTTCAACCAAAAGATTTAAGACAGGAACCATGGATGGATCTGTATTTAAAGCTACTGATGTGTTTCTGATGTTCAGCCAGGTTTGGGGACCTGGTGTAAGGCACTAATGCCATCTGAGTTTTATAAAATATAAATACCAACTTCTAAGTCTGAAAAGAGTGTTACAGGGATGGCTTTATGAAGGAGATTACCATTTAAGCAGATGTTTGCAAGATGGGCTGGATTACAACAAACATGGAAGAGCAATGGGAAAGAGCATAGAAAGAAGAAAAGCATGAGCAAAGGCACAGGGACAGAAAACACAGGCTATTTTGAGTGTATACGGCGGGCCAAGCCTCAGGGTGCCTCCCATATAAATACTCCCTTTCAGAGGGAAGTGGATAACCCACAGCCCCTGCTGAAGGAATAGTTTTGATTGCTTTAATACAGTTACTTGAACTGGGTGTGAGCCTACCACAGGGCAACTAAATATACAGGAAGACTGATAGAGTTACCTCTGTCCCTGGTTTGCTTAGGACACTCCTAGCTTATGCCACTGTCCTAGCGGAATTCTTAATAGTGCCCACTTTCATTCTCAAAATTAAATTTCTACTTAATTTGGATGATAAAGTATAAAGTCACTCTACCAGTAAACCCTGAGCGGATATGAAAAAAAAGGTACAGGCCAGATTCTCTAATAGGGGTCAGTAAACATGTCCGTTTTCTTAAATTCCAGTATAGCTAACATATAGTGTTACATTAGTTTCAGGTGTGTAATATAGTTATTTAACAATTCCATACATCACCCAGTGCTCATCATGATAAGTATACGCTTAATTCCCTTCACCCATCCCTGCCCCACACCTCCCCTCTGGTAACTATCCCTTTGTTTTCTATAGTTAAGAGTCTGGTTTTTTATTTGATACAGATCTGTTTTTATAAATAAAGTTTTAATGGAACACAGCCATCTTCATTTGTTTAGGTACTGTCTATGGCTGCTTTCACAATACAATGGTTGAGTAGTTAAGTTGGAGACCATATGAAATACCTGTAAGCATTTACTATTTGGCTCTTTAGAGGAAAAACTGGCTGACCCCCACTCTAAAATAGCATTGTCCAATAGAACTTTCTGCACCGAAGGAAATGCTTTACATCTGCACTGTACAATAGAGTAGCCCCATGCCACATGCAGCTATCAATCAACTGAAATATGGCTAGTACAACTGAAGAAATGAATTTTGTGTATGCAATAAAATATTTAAATTGGGGAGTTGTAATTTTTTTTTTAAAGATTTTATTTATTTATTTGAGAGAGAGAGAATGAGAGATAGAGAGCACGAGAGGGAAGAGGGTCAGAGGGAGAAGCAGACTCCCTGCTGAGCAGGGAGCCCCATGTGGGACTCGATCCCGGGACTCCAGGATCATGACCTGAGCCGAAGGCAGTCGCTTAACCAACTGAGCCACCCAGGTGCCCAGGGAGTTGTAATTTTTTGAGATATAACTACATTTAAAATTTATTAGGTTTAGGTATACAACATAATTTGATATATGTATATACTGCAAAATGATTACAATAAGTTTAGTTAACATCTATGACCACACATGCTTAAAAATTCTTTTTCCTTGTGATGAGAACTTTTAAGATCTATTCTCTCAGCACCTTTCAAATATATAGTATTGATATAATTGTAGTCACCATGCTGTACATGACATCCCCAGGATTTATTTAGCCTATAACTGGAAAAAATCAAATTTAAAAAATATAGTTCTGGTAGTTTTAACACATGGATAAATTTGTATAACCACCATCACCAGCCAGAAGCAAAGAAGTTCCATTACTGCAAAAGCTCCTTTGGAAGTTATATTCTCGCCTTACCCTAACTCCTGGCAACCACTGACTGGATCTTTGCCACTATAGTTTTGTCTTTTCAAGAATTTCATATAAATTAAATCACTCATATGTAACTTTTTGAGACTGTCTTTTTTCACCAAGTGGCTGCCTTTACCATTAGTTTGTTCCTTCTCATTGCTGAATTGTATTCCATTGTATGGATATACTACTGCTTATCCACTACCAGTGGAAGGACATACTAGCTGCTTTTAGTTTTTGGCAAGTATGAATCAAGCTGCTATGAACATCTGAGTACAGGTCAAAAAAATACCCAGGAGTGAAGATGAATGGAACAGAATAGAGCGCCCAGAAATGGACCCTCAACTCTATGGTCAACTAATCTTCAACAAAGCAGGAAAAAATGTCCAATGGAAAAAAGACACTTCAACAAATGGTGTTGGGAAAATTGGACAGCCACATGCAGAAGAATGAAACTGGACCATTTCCTTACACCACACACAAGAATAGATTCAAAATGGATGAAAGACCTAAATGTGAGACAGGAATCCATCAAAATCCTTGAGGAGAACACAGGCAGCAACCTCTTCGACCTCAGCCGCAGCAACTTCTTCCTAGAAACATCTCCAAAGGCAAGGGAAGAAAGGGCAAAAATGAACTACTGGGACTTCATCAAGATAAAAAGCTTTTGCACAGCAAAGGGAACAGTCGACAAAACCAAAAGACAACTGACAGAATAGGAGAAGATATTTGCAAATGACATATCAGATAAAGGGCTAGTATCCAAAATCTATAAAGAATTTATCCAACTCAACACCCAAACAACAAATAATCCAATCAAGAAATGGGCAGAAGACATAAACAGACATTTCTGCAAAGAAGACATACAAATGGCCAACAGACACATGAAAAAGTGCTCAATATCACTCGGAATCAGGGAAATCCAAATCAAAACCTCAATGAGATCCTGCCTCACACCAGTCAGAATGGCTCAAATTAACAAGTCAGGAAACGACAGATGTTGGCGACCATGCAGAGAAAGGGGAACCCTCCTACACTGTTGGTGGGAATGCAAGCTGGTGCAGCCACTCTGGAAAACAGTATGGAGGTTCCTCAAAAAGCTGAAATAGAGCTACCCTACGACCCACCAATTGCACTACTGGGTGTTTACCCCAAAGACACAAATGTTATGATCCAAAGGGGTACCTGAACCCCAATGTTTATAGCAGCAATGTCCACAATAGCCACACTATGGAAAGAGCCTAAATGTCCATCAACAGATGAATGGATAAAGAAGATGTGGTGTATATATACAATGGAATATTATGCAGCCATCAAAAAATGAAAACCTGCCATTTGCAATAATGTGGATGGAACTAGAGGGTATTATGCTAAGGGAAATAAGTCAATCGGAGAAAGACAAGTATATGATCTTACTGATATGAGGAACTGTTTCTCAAACAAGGCAGAGGATCATAGGGGAAGGGAGGGGAAAAATAAAACAAGACGAAACCAGAGAGGGAGACAAACCATAAGAGACTCTTAATCTCAGGAAACAAACTGAGGGCTGCTGGAGTAGAGGGGGGGTGGGAGGGATGGGGGGCTGGGTGATAAGACATTGGGGAGGGTATGTGCTATGGTGAGCCTGTGAATTGTGTAAGGCTGACGAATCACAGACCTATACTCCTCAAACAAGTAATACATTATATGTTAATAAAAAAGAAAATACCCAGGAGTGAAACTGGGTCTTATAAGTATATGTCTAACTTTGTAAAACACTAACACTCTTTCTACAGTAGCTATACCACTGCTCATGTCCAGCAGCATGTATGACAGTCCCAGTTGTTCTGCATCCTTGCCAGTAATTGGTATTGTACTTTCAATTTTGGCCATTCTAACAAGTGTGTAATAGTATCTCGTGGTGGTTTTAGTTTGCATTTCCCTAATGGCTAATGATGTCGAACATCTATTCATATGCTCATTTGCTATCCTTTGGTGAAATGTGTTCTAGTCTTTTTTTCTATGTTTTAATTGGGATGTTTATTTTCTTACTGTTGAGTTTTGAGAGTTCTTTATATATTCCAGATGCAAGTTCTTTATCAGGTTTTTAATTTGCAAATATATTTTATCCCAGTCTATAGCTTGTCTTTTCATTCTCTTAATAGTGCCATTCCCAGAGTGTTATGGACTGAATTGTGTGCACTCATTCATAAAATTCATTTAACGCCCCCAGTACCTGAGAATTTAACTGTATTTGGAGACAGGCTTTTTAAAGAAGTAATTAAGGTTAAATTAAGACATATGGGGGGTGGGGACTCTAATCCAGTAGGGCTAGTGTTCTTATAAGAAAAGGAAGGGATCCACAGATGTGCACACACAGAGAAAAGGCCATGTGAGAACACAGCCACCTGCAATCCATGGAGAGAGCTTCAGGAGAAACCAACTCTACCTGAACACCTTGATCTTAAATTTCCAGCCTCCAGAACTGTGAGAAAATAAAATTTCAATTGTTTAAGCCACCCAGTCTGTGGTATTTTGTTATGGCAGTCCTAGCAAACTAATATACAGAGCAAAAGTTTATACTTTTGATAAAGCCCCATTTATCAACTGTTTTCTTTTATGGATTATGCTTTGGTGTCATGTCCAAAGCCTTTTTGCTTAATTCCAAGTCAAAGATTTTTCTCCTATGTTTTCTTCTAAAAAAAACAAGTTTTAAATTTATTTTTATGATATATTTTGATTTAATTTTTGTTTAAGGTGGGGCACTCAGGTTGAGATTTTTGTTTTTTGTTTTTGCATGAATATGTCCAACTGTTCTAATAACCATTTCTTGAAAACACTATCCTTCTTGCATTGAACTGCCTTTCACTTCTGTCAAAATCAGCTGGCTATACCTGTGTGGGTCTATTTCTGCTGCTCCCCCTGCTTGTGCTCACTCTATCTCTGTCAAATAAATAAATAAAATCTTTAAAAAAGCAGATTCCCTGCTGAGTGCGGAGCCCAATGGAGGTCTTGATCCCAAGACCCTGAAATCATGACCTGAGCCAAAGTCTGACTCTCAGCCGACTGAGCAAACCAGGTGCCCCATAAGATACTCATTTCAAAAAGGAAAAAAAACAGATTGAGATTATCATCCTAACTTTTTTATGCACTTAATGATTGAATATAGTGGAAAATAATCTGTGAAAAAAGACAACATATCAATAAATTATATTTCAAATTTTAATTTAGGATTCAAAATGGGCTTGTTCAGGGACGCCTGGGTGGCTCAGTCAGTTAAGCATCTGCCTTTGGCTCGGTCATGATCCCCAGGGTCCTGGGATCAAGTCCCGCATTGGGCTCTCTGCTCAGTGGGGAGCCTGCTTCTCCCTCTCCCTCTGCCTGCCGCTCTGCCTACTTGTGCTCTCCCTCTCTGTCAAATAAACAAAATCTAAACAAAAATGGGCTTGTTCTGTATCACTAACACTTTTAAATGGCAGACTATAAATGTCAATTTAACTAATAATGTAGTTAAAACTTACCAGTGGCATTGAGTTTGGGAAAACACAAGGGTTTGGGTAACCAAATTCCAACTTCCCACTACAGAAGCAACAGCAACAGTATCTCTAGCCCAGTGGTGCTCAAACTCCAGTGTATATAAAAATTACCTGAGGTTTTATTTTTGGAAATATGTTAGATGAAATATGAGAATCCTCCCATTACAAATACCTAGATATGGCAGATAAGATACAGTAAATCTTCTTTTAAATGCACTGCTCAACTCACAAGAAATCCACAGGCAGCAAAAACAAGGAGGAAACAGTAATTAATCAAAACTATCTGTTGAATGTGTTTATTTAATGAAATCAGAGTGGTAAGCAAGAACTAAAGTCATGATCTTAGCTTAAACTTGGAATCTAGAAAGAAACTTGAATTTTGATTTTTATTAGATGTGATAAAAGGTGGAATTGAGACCACTGCATAAAACCGGCAATGCCCTTGAAAAGCCATACCCCTCAGTGAACGGGTAGGCCTGTATGGGGGGGATGTCTGTCCACTGACAAAGGCAGCAAAAAAAAAAAAAAAAAAAACTGTATGAATCAGGCCTTCATTGGAATGCGGTCCGCTGAAAATTATTGCAAGCCTGTTCTCAGTTAAATATAAATACACACTTCTTGCAAGGACAAGGAGCCTCAAGCCAATAAATGAATTTAAGCTGTTTCTGGGTTGGTGGTAATGAAAGACACCTGTTAGAAAGAGAAGCAAATTCTGTGTGTGAAGTCAAACACACCTTCAACCCATGTGATCCCAGGAAATCCCTAAATATCACTATTAGCCAAATATGAGATTAAAACAAAATTATCAAACCAAAAGGAAACTACCACAGCAGCAAAAGCTATTAAAAAAAACAGATTACATCTGCAAGAAGTTAAAATTCTGGAATTAACAGATAGAGAATACATAAAATTACAATTAAGTGTGCTTTAAAAGTTTACAGAAATAAGAAAAAATATTAAATACATAGGCCAGAGGGGCGCCCGGATGGCTCCGTCGTTAAGTGTCTGCCTTGGGCTCAGGTCATGATCCCAGGGTCCTGGGATAGAGCCCCACATCGGGCTCCCTGCTCCACGGGAAGCCTGCTTCTCCCTCTCCCACTCCCCCTGCTTGTGTTCCCTCTCTCACTGTGTCTCTCTCTGTCAAATAAATAAAATCTTAAAAAAATATATAACATACGCCAGAAATGAGACCAAAAAAAATGACTTGGGAGACAGGGGGAAAAAAAGAACCGAATAGAATTTCTGGGAAAAAGGGGCGCCTGGGTGGCTCAGTCGGTTAAGCGGCTGCCTTCGGCTCACGTCATGATCCCAGGGTCCTAGGATCGAGCCCCACATCGGGCTCCCTGCTCAGCGGGAAGTCTGCTTCTCCCTCTTCCTCTGCCTCTCCCCCTGCTTGTGAACTCTCTTTCTGTCAAATAAATAAATAAAATCTTCTAAAAAAAAAGAATTTCTGGGAAAAAATACATAATCCTTGAAATTAAAAACCTAATTGGAGGAGATACAGAGAAAGAATTAGTAAACCAAATGACAGATCTGAACCAATAAAAAGAAACAAAAGATGAAAGAGATTGAGACATCTTAAAATCATTCTTAAATCATCTCATCTCATGAAAGAGATTAACATACGCCTAATGACAATTTCAGAAGTGAAGAATAGAAAAAAAATGGAGAAACAGCAATATTTCAAGGGACACTGAAAATCTTCCAGAATGAACAGAAGACCTCGTATTCAGGAGACACTAAAAGTCCCAAGAAGGATAAATAAAAAAGAAATCCACATCCAGGCGCCTGGGTGGCTCAGATGGTTAAGCGTCTGCCTTCGGCTCAGGTCATGATCCCAGAGTCCTGGGATCGAGTCCCGCATCGGGCTCCCTGCTCCTTGGGAGCCTGCTTCTCCCTCTGCTTCTCTCTCTCTCTCTCTCTCTCTCTCCCTCTGTCTCTCATGAATAAATAAATAAAATCTTAAAAAAAAAAAAAAAAGAAATCCACATCCAGATACATCATATGAAACTGCAAAACGTCAAAGGCAAAGAGGTGATCTTTAAAACCAGACAGAGGAGAGGAGTCAGATTACCTATGAAGGAACAATTAGACTTTTCAGAGAAATAATAAAGGTCAGAAAAATACTGTGCCGAGAGTAATTAAGTCACTTTAGAACTGCATTCCTAGGTAAAAACATCATTCAAAAAATAGGACCAAAAAACCCACATTCTTTGACAAACAAAGACAGACTTTAACCACTAAAAGGCACGGAATATATTCTTCTAAAGGTATAGTTCAAGATTTAAAAAAAAAAAAAGACTCAAAGCCTAAAGGCAAAAAGGAGGAAAAATAAAATAATCTGGCAATCTTGGGTCAATCTAAACAAACACTGATGACTGCAGAGACCAATAACAATAATAATGTCTAATTTATGAAACTTTTTAAAAGTTAGAACTCAAATACTGAACAACTGGCATATAAACGGAAAGGTGTGATTGACATTAAAGTGCTCTAAGGGGAACACCTGAGCGGCTCAGTAGGTTAAGAGTCTGACTACTGGTCTCAGCTCAGGTCTTAATCTCAGGGTTGTGAGTTTAAGCTCCACACTAGGCTCCACATTTATTTATTTTAATCTAATTTATCTTTGCAAAGAGAAAATCATTTTGAAATAAGATATTATTTTACAGAAAACAAAGGACAACCAGGGAGACAAGATACAAAGAGTGTCATTGCAGGAATCCCAGCCACACACCAGGATAAACTAACCATTTTCTGGGGGCTTGGGGGGGGGACGGCGGGGGGCAAAGAACTGAAAAGAAGAAAGTCTTCTGTTAGCTGGGGTGAGAATGTTGTCTTCTTTTTGTAATTCCTTATTTAGCTGGCTGACTCCTTGAGACCATGCTCTCCTTGTCCCCATCAATACACATAAAACCCTCCCTTTTACGAACGAGAAACATGTTTTCCTCCCTAGGGAAGCCAGTTGTTCTGCCATTCTGCCGGTTCCAGGGTCTCATTTCATAGTCCTCCTAAGCCGCTAGAGAACTTGAGAGAGTCGAGTACAATTCACACAGTGTTGGATGGATCAGGGACCTCGTTTCCCTGGCCGCAGGACTCAGTGATGAATGAGACTCTTGCTGAGGCCCACCCACTTTAAACTTTCTGAAAAGGCTTTGGAAATTATGAGCGTGGAGCCTAGTTTAAAAAAGAATAAAATCTTAAAAAAAAAAGTGCTCTTAAGGAACTTGTATTGTTTAGGAAGAGTATAGAGTTAGTGAGTAATGTGAGGTCTTAGATTAGATATATGTATTAAATTATTAAGAGTAACTTCTAGAATAACGTAAGTAGTATATAGCAATGATGTAATTAGGGAGGATCCTAGCCCTTTGTGGTAGAAAGGAGGTGTTTGGGAATGTGTGAAGGCATTCTGCTTGCACTAATAACTGGGGATGATAATGGAATCTGGCAGGTAGGACTCAAGGATTTTAAATGTCCTGCTGTGCCTATAAAGTGCCACACCGTGACAGTCCTGGCCAAAATGCCAACAGCCCTACAACGGTATGAAATAATATATATACCTACCAAAAATGGAATTTAAATAATTCAGCATGGAAATTAAACAATTAAAATCACCTATAGGGCGCCTGGGTGGCTCAGTTGGTTGAGCGACTGCCTTCGGCTCAGGTCATGATCCTGGAGTCCCGGGATCGAGTCCCGCATCGGGCTCCCTGCTCAGCAGGGAGTCTGCTTCTCCCTCTGACCCTCTTCCTTCTCGTGCTTTCTATCTCTCATTCTCTCTCTCTCTCAAATAAATAAATAAAATCTTTAAAAAAAAATCACCTATAAATGTGCTTTAAGTCATAAATTCTTGGGATGTGACTGCCTCACGGCAACAGAATAGTATTTCTGAAAGATATTAAATATATTCTGGAAAAAAAAAGAGTTCCTTGTACTGAAAATAATATTTACTACATTCGCGTCCTAGAGATTAACAATGCACAACAACAAACATCAAAAGATTCTCAAGATTCTACAGTAAGGAAATCCATTTGCTTTTGTCTCCAAATATCCCACCATGATTTGATTAAAAGGAACTCCCAATTCTTCACCATTTTCATTAGAAAATTTAAGATTTAGAAAATGATGTTCACTTAAGTAAATGCTTTTTATTCCCTGCTGTATCTTTGGCACCTAGGACAGTGTCTCAAACACAACAGGCACTCAAAAAAATGTTTGCTGAATGAGTAATTAAAATCAGCTGCATGCTGGTAAATGTTTAAAAATCAGCTTGGGGGAAAAGGGGAGAGCAAGCCTTGATTGGTGGTATTTCAGCATTGTAAACACTCCCACCGTGGCTACCAACTTGAAATCTCTGAACAGAGAGATGGAAAGAGATGCTCATAATTTCACCAGGACAAAAGGCTCCAGGACATCAATGATTAAAATGCTAAATGTAGCTTATTTTATGCAAATGCAGGGTAACACCTCACAACCCAGTACCCCTGAGGAATGAAGACTGAGTTTTCCAGATAATGGGATAAATGTTAAGTGGAAAGTGTACCTTTTTTTTTTCCAAAGAAATACTGTATATTAAGTGTACGGTACAAAATTTAGCATTTTCTGTTAACTCAGTATTGTCAATTACCTATAAACTGACATAAAGTGATGCTCTTAAAGGTTACAGAGGTATGTAAAGCTAACCCAAGAATCCCCTGACACTGAACGCAAACTGATAACATGTTTATGTATTTTTCTGGGAAAAAATTATATAGCTTCCATCAGGCATCTCAAAAGTGTCCATAACCCAAAGATTCACTAAGAACCACTTCTCCAAGAAAGAAACTGAGAATACAAAAACAACCATAAAACAAGTAACAAAATGGCATGAGGAACTACCTGTCAATAATTACTTTGAATGTAAATAGACTAAATGCTCCAATCAAGAGTGTATAAAAAAAGCAAGACCCATCTATATGCTTCCTACAAGAGACTCATTTCAGACCTAAAGACACATACACAATGAAAATGAAGGGATGGAAAAGCACATTTATCATGCAAATGAAAGTGACAAGAAAGGGTAGCAATACTTACATCAGACAAAACAGACTTTAAAACAAAGAGTAAAACTGTAACAAGACAAAGGACACCATATAATCATAAAGGGAACAATCCAACAGGAAGATATAATTGTAAATATTTATGAACCCAACATGGAAGTACCAAATACATAAAGCAGCTAACAACAAACACAAAGGAAGTAATCAATAGTAATACAATAGTGGTAGGAGACTTCCAACACCCCACCTACATCAATGAATAGATCATCCAAACACAAAATCAACAAGGAAACAGTGGCTTTGAATGATATATTGGACCAGATGGAGCTAACAGATATATTCAGAACATTCCATCCTAAAACAGCAGGATACATTCTTTTCAAGTGCACATGGAACATTCTCCAGAACAGATCACACATTAGGCTACAAAACAAGTCTCAATAAATTAAAAGACTGTAGTCATACCATGCATCTTTTCTGACCACAACTCTACAAAATTAGAAACCACAAAAAAAAAAAATCTGGAAAGAACACAAATACAGAGGTTAAATAAACATGCTACTAAACAATGAATTAGTCAACCAAGAAATCAAAGAGGAAATAAAAAAAAACACACGGAGGCAAATAAAAATGAAAACACAACAGTCCAAAATCTTTGGGATATAGCAAAAGCTGTCCTAAGAGGGAAGTTTATAGCAATATAGGCCTACATCAAGAAGAAAAATCTCAAATAAACAACCTAACCGTATACCTAAAGAAACTAGAAAAAGAACAAACAAAATCGACAACCAAGGAAAAAAAGGAAATAAGATTAGAGCAGAAATAAATGAAATAGAAACTAAAAAAACAGCAACAACAAAAACAATAGAACAGATCAATGAAATCAGTAGCTGGTTCCTTGAAAAGAACAACAAAATTGATGAACCTTTACCCAGACTCATAAAAAAGAAGAAAAAGAGAGAGAGAGAGAGAAAAAAAAAACTCAACAAAATCAGAAAAGACAAAGGAAAAATGGGGCACCTGGGTGGCTCAGTTGGTTAAGGGTCCTGGGATCGAGCCCCACATCGGGCTCTCTGCTCAGCAGGGAGCCTGCTTCTCCCTCTCCCTCCATCTACCGCTGGGCCTACTTGTGCGCTCTGTCAAATAAATAAAATCTTAAAAAAAAAAAAAGGGAAAAGGAAAAATAACAACCAACACCATAGAGATACAAAGGCTTAAAGAGAGTATCATGAAAAATTATATGCCAACAAATGGGACAATCTAGAAGAAATGGATCAATTTCTAGAAACATAACCTCCCAAAACTGAATCAGAAAGAAAAAGGAGGGGCGCCTGGGTGGCTCAGTCGGTTAAGCAGCTGCCTTCAGCTCAGGTCATGATCCTGGGGTCCTGGGATCGAGCCCCATGTCTGGCTCCCTGCTCAGCGGAGAGCCTGCTTCTACCTCTCGCTCTGCCTACTTGTGCTTTCTATCTATCTGTCAAATAAATAAATAACACCTTTAAAAACAAATAAAAATGTAAAAAAAAGAAAGAAAAAGGAAATTTGAACAGACTGATTACCAGCAGTGAAACTGAACAGTAATCAAAAACTTCCCAACAAACAAAAGTCCAGGAATTCACAGGTGAATTCCACCAAAATTTAAGTAGTTAATGCCTATTTTTCTCCAACTATTCCAAAAAAAATAGGAGAGGAAGGAAAGCTTCCAAATTCATTCTGTGAAGCCAGCATTGCCCTGATACCAAACCAGATAAAAACACAACAAAAAAAGAGAACCACAGGCCAGTATTTCTGATGAACACAGATATAAAAATCGTCAACAAAATATTAGCAAACTGAATCCAACAATATTTTAAAAATATCATTCACCAAAGACCAAATGGGATTTATTCCTGGGATGCAAAGGTGGTCCAATATTCACAAATCAACCAACATGATACATAAGATCAACAAAAGATAAAAACCATATGATCATTTCAATAGATGAAGAAAAAGCATTCGATAAAGTACAACATCCAGCCATGATAAAAACCCTCAACGAAGTAGGTTTGGAGGGAACATACCTCAACATAACAAATGCTATATATGAAAAACCCACAGCTAATTTCATACTCAATGGTCAAAATCTGAGAGCTTCTCCCCTAAGATCAGGAACAAGACAAGGATGTCCACTCTCTACACTTTTATTCAACATAGTACTGGAAGTTATAGCCACAGTAATCAGACAAGAAATAAAAGGCATCTAGATTGGTAAGGAAGAAGTAAAACTTTCACTATCTGCAGATGACATGATACTATATATATATATATTTCTATATATATAGAAAACCTTAAGAACTCCACCAAAAAAACTACTAGGACTGACAAATGAAGTAAGGCCACATGATATAAAATCAATGTATAGAAATCCACTGCATTTCTATACACCAACAATGAAGTGCCAGAAAGAGAAATTAAGAAAACAGTCCCATTTAAGATTGCACCAAAAATATTAAAATACCTAAGAATAAACTTAACCAAGGAGGTAAATGACCTGTACTCTGAAAACTACAAAACACTGATGAAAGAAATTGAAGATGACCACAAACAAATGGAAAGATAGTCTATGCTCGTGGACTGGAAGAACAAATATTGTTAAAATGTCCATACTACCCAAAGTAATCTACAGATTTAGTGTAATCCCTATCAAAATACCAACATTTCTCACAGAAGAACAAAAAAATCCTAAAATTCGTATGAAACCACAAAAGACCCTGAATAGCCAAAGCAAAGGCAATCTTGAAAAAGAAGAACAAGACTGGAGGTATCACAATCCCAGATTGCAAAATATGCTACAAAATAATCAAAACAGCATGACCCTGGCACAAAAACAGACACACAGATCAATGACACAGAACAGAGAGCCCAGAAGTAAACCCACAATTATATGGTCAATTAATCTTTGACAAAGGAGGCAAGAATATGCAATGGGAAAAAGACCGTCTCTTCAACAAAGGGTGTTGGGAAAACTGAACAGCTATATGCAAAAGAATGAAACTGGATGACTTTCTTACACCACACAGAAAAATAAACTCAAAATAGATTAAAGACCTAAATGTAAGACCTGAAACCATAAAATTCCTCAAAGAGAGCACAGGTAGTAATTTCTCTGACACTGGCTGTAGCAACAGTTTTGTAGATACGTCTCCTGAGGCAAGGGAAACAAAAGCAAAAATAAACTATTGGGACTATATCAAAATAAAAAGCTTCTGCACAGAGAAGTAAACAACAAAACTAAAAGACAACTTACTGAAAGGGAGAAAATATTTGCAAATGACATATCCAATAAAGGGTTAGTATCCAAAATATATAAAGAACTTATACAGCACCAAAATCAGTGATAGGAGAGGGACATACATATGCTTTTTTTATGACACAGAATTCCAAACTTAAATATATTTATAAGACAGACAGACTAACTTCCTTCATCAAATCAATGAATGTTATTTCCGTAAAGCACTCCTGGCAATATTAGAGACATACTACATAAAATTTTTTTACCATTATTCCTCCTTTCACTAAAAATCCACCTGTATTACAGGAGAATCCCCAATATAAATACCACATCTTTCACATTTCTCCTCTGTTCCTAAAACCTTTCAAAGGCATCTCATTTGCTTCTGTGACTGCAGAGCTTCTACTTCAATTACATTACCGTAATCTCAGCAGATAAACTGGAGGAGCCAGTGGAAGGTGGGACAACCTCTAAGGCCATACTGTACTAGAGCAGGCCTGAAATGATGATCACTGAAACTGAAGTAATTTAATGGGAATGGACAAAAAAGGATTAAAATTCTACCTCACCTCACATTTTCTAGTTTGTGGTGTCCAGAGCCAAAACTGAAAAGAGCCACCTTATATTTGCTTAAGCAATTATTTTCCGGAATAAGCAGCTACGTTTTCTACTGCACTTCCAAACCAGAGTTGTCTAGAACAGTCTTCAAAAGAAGGGCCACAATGGAGCTGGGCCATTCCTCTCCAATGAAGCTGGACCTGAGCTCAGCCAGCCTGCCAAGTATCAAGATAGCATATCCTCAAGTAAGTTATGAAACAGCCTGGCCAGATGGACAGGAAAAAGAAATGTAAGAGCATATTATGGAAAAAAGAAGACCAGTTCACAGAATAAAACAGGGGAAAATGTGGTCATGAGGCCAAAGACAAGACTAAACAGGCATGGCAGTGGCTAAATATACAGATCACTGACAATAACTGGAACTGATCTCCCTGGCGCTGAATATGATTTTCAGGTACTGCATTTTGATAGGATAATTTGTGGTTTCCCATGATAATCTTACACAGGTCTTTAAGGACTGAAGTAAAGAAACTGGACAATGAGTTCCTACCACCCTTGGTCACTGTTACACCCTCCTCTCAAAGTCAGTCTCGCCTGGAAAGGAACCTTCCTGTGAGTCAGATGGAATGTGAATCCATTAAACAGCTGAAGTAATCATTCTCTAATTATTCTCCCAGAATAGGAAATTCACAATGTAGAACAAATATCTATGAATTCACAACTCTAGTCTTTTTAAAACTGTTTTTTTAAATTAGAAAAGTGAACATTTCACAAGGATCTCCCCTTTTATTTTTGTTTGTCCCTTAATCCCAGGGCTAACCTAGAATAATCCCTCTAGAAACCTTTATTCCATTAAAATTAACTGGTAAGCAGGCAAGATGATACATAGAGGCATGCAAACATGAATACATACAAAGGCAATAAAGATAGTGGTTATGTATATGTTCTAAGAATTTGAGTCCTATCTCATCATTTATTATGAATACACACATAATACATTTGTTAGCCTGTATGATGATGAGCAAATTCTTCAACCTCCATGTGCCAGTTTCCTCATCTGTAAAACAGAGATAATGAGGTAAACTAAATAATGAGGTAGTTGTGAGGTGTAGTCAGTACTTGTAAAGTGCTTAGAACAGAATAGTCAAATACTAAGTATCCACTATCAACTATTATTCTATTATTAATCAAACCCACATATAACTGCATGAAATTTCATTTTAAATTTGCAGCAGGGCAGGTAATGTTTACTTTGTTACAATGTTCTGTTTCCTAAATATGATCAGAAAGACAAATATTTTCATAACCAGAAAAAAATCTTATTTAAAAATTTAAACAATTTCAATGAGTACCTAAGATTAAAGACACGGTATGGGATTTTTGTACTTTTCCACTGTCTTACCTCAGTAAATGATTCTCAAAAATTAGATAAACCAGGAAAATATTGAGAAATCTACATGAATCTGCTTAAAATGAACTATACTAGGTATATTCCAAAAAAACAGTTAATTCCAATTTCTGTAAAAAAGCATTTAAAATCAAGCAGGAGCTTCAGAGTTAAGTGTATATATAGGAAGATGACGTTTATGCAAATAAAGTAAAAAAATCATCTTTTAAAATTATCTGTTTTAGAAATGTGAATTTACATGAAGCTGTTATCCAACAGTAGAGACTGCTATAGTTAATCATACCAGTTAATTCCAAACTTGGTCTGATTATGTTGACATGGTATATCCTACTACAACATTTAAGGACTGAGCTGGAAGGGTAGTAAAGCAAATAAGTATGTTATCTCAAATTGTGCATGATACAAACACACTATCATAATAATTATCCAATAGGACCTCAGGTCTAAGAACAGACTTCTTGTAAATCTGAGCAAATGAAATAGCTCCAAAAGCATGATTTTTTTAAAAAAAGGTTTATTTGGCATTTGTAAAGTTCACTCCAAGCAGCCAGCAACAATGAAAGGGCTGAAAATGAAGAAACCTAAAGTCATAACCTGCCGTACTACAATAGTTTCCATTCTGATTGGCTAGTGTGAGCAACAAAAGGTTAGATGCTATACACTAATGCTGAAGAGAAGAGGCAAAGAAGGCAATAAAGTGGCTTCTCATGTTGGTAAGCAGCTTAGAGAGGACAGAGTAGCCAAGAGAAAAGGTAAGAGGCAGTGACAGTCAGTGACGATAATCACAGGAAATAAGTCAGAGGATGGTATGGTCAAAGCCTTGCTGCATAAGCGCAGAGTATCAGATCCTAAAAAGTCTTATGTTCACAACCTAAAAGAGCAAAGGGCATGCTGTCCCATTGTACAAATTGTGAATTTTGTCTAGAAAATATGCAAAGGGCATTCTAAAATACATTTGGAAGTGAAAATGTATGATTAACCAAGGAAATTTTTTCAAAGATTAATGAAAAGGATATACTGCTATATCAAGTACCAAACATGAAAAAGTCACAATAATTAGAAAAGTATGTTTTTGGCATATGAATAGACAAATATCAATGGAATAAAAGAGTCCAAATTTAGGGGTGCCTGGGTGGCTCAGTCGTTAAGTGTCTGCCTTCGGCTCAGGTCATGATCCCAGGGTCCTGGGATCGAAGCCCACATCGGGCTCCCTGCTCCGCATCCCCCTGCTTGTGCTCCTGCTCTCGCTCTCTCTCTGTCAAATAAATAAATAAAATCTTAAAAAAAAAAAAGAGTCCAAATTTAGAATATGATAAATATAGAAATTCAAATCAGTGGTGAAAAGACCCTTTTAGAAGTATCTATTCAGGTGGGGCAAAAAAACTGGACTCCTATCTCTTGCTATACACAAAAATAAATTCAGGTGTTTTAAGACTTAAATATAAAAAGTGCAATTATTGAAATACTAGAAAAACCGCATTCTGATAATCATGGAGTGAGGGCCTCTCAAAACTAACATGAACCTAGAAATCACAGAAAAAACAGCAACTTACCTGACCACATACAAATTACACATTCTACATATTGTAGCAAAATAAATAGAAAATGGTCAAAGGATGATACAAAATAGCAATTTGCAGAAGAAATATAAATGATAAATACTACTAAAAATTATCAAGCTCAATAAAAATCAAAGAATGTTAAGTTAAAATAATAAAATACATTTGGCATATCAATTTGGCAAAAGTCAAATAAATTAATGACCTGAATAAACGACATGAATGAAAGGAAAAAATAAGAGTAAAATGGACATCCCCACATATCCATGAGAAAGGTACTGGAAGAATAATTTTTTTTTTTAAGATTTTAATTTATTTGACACAGAGAGAGAGAGAGAGCCCAAGCAGGGAAAGCAGCAGGCAGAAGAGGGAGAAGCAGGCTTCCTGCGGAGCAGGGAGCCGGATGCGGGGCTCGATCCCAGGACCCTGGGATCCTGACCTGAGCCAAAGGCAGAAGCTTAACTGTCTGAGCCAACCAGGAGCCACTGGAAGAATAACTTTTAAAGGAACGATTTTTACTATAATCACCATTTTAAAGAACATTATCCTTTGACCTAGTAATTTCACTTCTAACACTCTATTCCACACGTACTCTAAATGTACAAATATGTGTATATAAATATTTGCTGCAGCAATATTTATAAAATTAAAAACAACCTAAAATCCCATTACTAGGAAAATGATCAAATAAAATTATGGTAAATTCATACTATGAAATGCCATAGGAAGTAGAACCTTAGATTTCTTTTCTTTTTTTTACCAAAAGTATTAGCAAAATTTTATTTTTCAGTCTGGGGAGTGTGCGTGTGACATTTGTTCTATTTTCACTTTTTAACTTGTTCACTTGCTCTCTTTTTGTCTTTTACTCATAAATTCTTTTTTTCCTCTTTAAATTTTTTATTGTTATGTTAATCACCATACATTACATCATTAGTTTTTGATGTAGTGTTCCATGATTCATTGTTTGTGCGTAACACCCAGTGCTCCACGCAGAACGTGCCCTCTTTAATACCCATCACCAGGCTAACCCATCCTCCCACCCCCCTCCCCTCTAGAACCCTCAGTTTGTTTTTCAGAGTCCATCGTCTCTCATGGTTTGTCTGAATCTTAGATTTCTAAAACAGGGTCCTGAATTAGAAGAACAAGGTGCATAATGATATAAAGTTAAAAATAACAAAATGACATATATGAATATGTAGCACACACACACATACAGAATCTGCACAAAGAATTAACATATGTATAGAAAAGCTCGAAACATATATATACAAGGAACCAGTGGTTAGATATAGGTAACAGGAAGGGGGAGATGGAAGGAAGGGACTCTCACTTACTTTAGCGTCTTTTTTTTTTTTTTTTTTTAAGTAGGCTCCAGGGGCGCCTGGGTGGCTCAGTCATTAAGCGTCTGCCTTCAGCTCAGGTCATGATCCCAGGGTCCTGGGATTGAGCCCCGCATCGGGCTCCCTGCTCCACGGGAAGCCTGCTTCTCCCTCTCCCACTCCCCCCACTTGTGTTCCCTCTCTCGCTGTGTCTCTCTCTGTCAAATAAATAAATAAAATCTTTAAAAAAATAAATAAATAAATAAAATAAAGTAGGCTCCACACCAAGCGTGAAGCCCAATGCAGGGCTTGAACTCATGACCCTCAGATCAAGACCAAAGCCACCATCAAGAGTTGGACACTCAACCAACTGAGCCACCCAGGCGCCCCTCCCAGTTTTTATTTTTTTTAAAAGGCATGCACTGTTAGAAACAAAATAGAAAAGCAAAAGTGTTAAAAAGTCGTTATAACTTTTTAAAGCACTACAATAATCCATATACAACATAAAAAAAACTATACACAAGAAACTAAAGATGTGATTCATCTATGATTTAGGCTAAAAAATTCAAAGTGTTGGCAGATTCTCAATCTCTGAAGGCTTTAAGCAGTGTCACCATATCATGCACAGAGTCAAATAAAAGCACAGATTTCAGTTTTATGGTTTCCCATGAAAACAAGAGAATGTCCCTAAGACTTCTCATTGAAAGGCATAGATTTATATGAGGAATGCAACTTTGCTAAACCATATGTATTTTCCAGGTAGCATCCTGGCATTTCAAAGTAAGCATATTTAAGGATTAAATATTGGGGCACCTGGGGGGGGGCTCTGTCGATTAAGCATCTGCCTTCGGCTTAGGTCATGATCCTGGGGTCCTGGGATCAATCCCTGCGTCAGGCTCCCTGCTCAATGGAGAGCCTGCTTCTCCTGCTCCCTCTACCCATCCCCCACCCTCATGCGCTCTCTCTCTTGCTTGCTCGCTCTCTCTCAAATAAAAATTTATGAATTTTATAAATTTTTTTTAAAGATTTTATTTATTTGAGAGAGAGTGAGCAAGAGAGAGCACAAGTAGTGAGGAGGGGCAGAGGCAGAGGGAGAAGCAGGCTCCCCACTGAGCAAGGAGCCCTATGTGGAGCTCCATCCCAGGACCCCAAGGTCATGACCTGAGCCAAAGGCAGACGCTTAACCGACTGAGCCACCTAGGTGCCCCTCAAATTATATAAAACTTTTAAAAATAAATAAATAAAGATTAACTATTATAAGACAAACAATTCATGAGACTGACAGGATTATATTACTTTGTCAGAGCCCTCATTTCAGATCATGAGCTATCTCTTCAACAGTTTTGCAACACCAATACCAGGCTCTTTCAGTCATCCTTGCCAACTTCCACTCTAGCAGGAATTCCTAGTGTGAAGCAGATGAAAACCAGCAATCTCTTTTATGTATGTTAATATCATAAGGGCTCAAAAAGTATAATCCATCTTTGATGATTACAAATATCCTACAACCCTCAAAAAAGTATATTTACTAATTACCTAGAAATTAGGTTATCTTTAATAAAATATTAACTCATAATCAACAGTGTATTTTTAGCACCCTAACACAGCAGAATATTAATTTTATGTAATTTTACAGCTTTCCTACCTGGAAATGTTTTATTCTTGATTCAACATATGAACCAAAATGATGTTGATGATACCACACGAGCAATAAACACAAAAGAACTGCCTCTTCCCAAGTACTTACTATGTGAAAGGCATTCTGCAGGAAGCTTTATGTGTAAAGCTTATTTACTCCACAATGACCCTACAAGGTAGGCCATTATTATTACATCTATTTTACAAAATACATAACTGGCACTCTAAGAAATTAACAAATTTAAACCCAGACTGTCTTGATTCCAAGTTACCCATAATCAGGAATGTTATTCAAAAACAATTCTTTGAAAGTGAATATTCATTATGCAGACACCATATACACTTTCAATTGCCATGTACAAAATTAAAAGATTTAATTGTGAATTTCACTTGTGCCTAGATTTCATTTTTGAGGAAAACATTAAAGAATGCTTACAAAGTCACCAATTGCTTCACTTAACAAATACTGAGTGCAAGGAGCTGTGCAAGATGTTCTTTATAATGAGCTCTTGGGGGAAGACGGTCAAATGTAGAAGAAAAACAAATACAGGGTTGGAAACTGAATACTGTCCTGTACGAAAAACTGTAAGATCTTTAGGCAAAAGGAAGTCAGGGAAGGATTCTCTGATGACCCAACTGTGATCTGATATTACAGGTAGGATATATGCTTTTTGATCAAGATTTTGTGCCTGTGAAGCACAAACACATACAAATACTAAAGATTTGTATTTCCTCTTAATAATCTAAAGCAAAAATAAAAGGAATGGTTCCACTCTCATAGCAATTAGAATCTATCAGTTGAGTTAGCAGTAAGAGCAAATACTAGTAGTTCAGACACTCATGAAATTAAACTTTCTACCATTCTAATTATCCAGTCAAAAAAAAAAAGATCAATGCCATTGTTTCCATTCAAGAAATAACACCAACTCATAACAAAGCACTAATATAATGTGCAATAAACTCATCTCATCCGCAAGGGTCTCAAGTGTAAAAAATTCCACAGAGATTAAGAGTAGAAACTTGATAGCCTGCTGTTGACAAATCTAAAACAAGTATATAAAAGAGATTTAACCAAACAACACACACACACATTTTTAACTCACAGTGGCTTTAATAAGACAAGTAGCTTTTTCTATATCTGACAATACTGGCTTTTGTTCACTTTGTCAATCAATACATACAGTCTGCCATCAGATTTTCATTAACTATGTTATATCTAAAAAAGGAAAATGTAATGCCTCTGAAACTATTCTCTTATACAAAAGAGAAATTATATAATTCAACTTGGCTAGACTACACAATCAGCTTCTTTTCTCACTATTAAGTGCCATCAGATTTTACTGTGATTTAAGACTCTTTATTAAAATCTACTGTGGCATTCTCTACTTACTCCAATTTTCAATTTTCTTACTTTTCTCACACCCATCAAAGAATCAGAAACCCAAGCACACTATTATAAAGTAAAACACTTGATCAAATAATTCCTTCCCCAATTACCTTAAAAAAAAGAAAAAAAAGGACTGAGATCTCAATTACTCTTCAAAATATTTCCTTATATGCTCTACGTAAAACCTGAAAAGTTTAGTATCCATAAGACTAGAGCCTTTTAAAAAGTTCAGGATGATGGATATTATGTTTACTGCGTAGAATATATGTATACTTACTATTAAAATATCAGAAAAGCAAGGAAGGGAAATACAAATATTTTTATACTGACAGCCCCCCTGGGTAAAATAAAAGACAATTCAGTTTATGTTTCTGAACTCTGGGAATATTATTTCACTCAAGACAACATGCTTTAGCTTCAAGCCCCAAATTTTTAAAAGATCAGAGTAAAGCACTTTTCATAAAACAATTTCAGCAAAAATACTATCCCCAAACAGTGCCCTCCCTTCACTTCTTATAAGAAACCATTCCTATTTCCCAGGGAAGTAGATCTTTGTTTCTAAAATATGAAAAGACCAGAAAACTCTTCAAGTAGGGCCTACACTAATGCAAAGTCTTGGTCAGCCACAGTAAAAATCTGCCAAGAAACAAACTAGTGAAGTCTTATAGATTCCCTATACTTAATATTTGTATAAAGAAAAAAAATAAGAACTTGATTATACCCAATGAAGCTTCTATGAGATATATTATAAAAATACTATTGTACTATAAAAAATATTACTAAATTATTCAAAAACACATGTACCAACTCAGTTATTTGACTTAACTAAATTACATCACATACCAGTAAATGTTTGGACTTCCTATCACCCTTAATACATTCACCAAATAAAAACCTTCAAATTTCAAATCAAATATATTATTCTTTTTCAACTTGCTAGGGTTCATCATACTACATATCTATACCAGAAAAAATGTATAGTGTAATAAACAAGGTCTTTCAACCAAGATTTTACATCCCCCCCCAACCCCCGTAAAAAAAGCAAGCTATTTAACACAGACCACCTCTTTCAAATGGGCTCTAAAACAATATTTAAAATTCTGAACACAAATCTAAGAGAAGTCAGTAAGATGGTAGGCTATAAAATGAACATACAGAAATCAACAGCCAATATGTATATATGTAAACAACAACAGAAGATTTAAAGGAAGAAAATGCCTCATTTCCAATAGCACCAAAACTGTAAAATATTTGTATACTTTCATTTGACCAGAAATGTGCAAGCTTATAAAGAAAACTTTAAAAACCTTTAAAAATGAAAATAGAGGGGCGCCTGAGTGGCTCAGTCAGTTAAGCATCTGCCTTCAGCTCAGGTCAGGATACCAGGGATTGAGCCCCGCATTGGGCTCCCTGCTCAGCGGAGAGTCCACTTCTCCCTCTCCCTTTGCCCCTCCCTCTGCTTGTGCTCTCTCATGCTCTCTCAAATAAATAAAATCTTTAAAAAATAATAAAATAAAAAGAATCATTCTTTAAAAAATGAAAGTAGAATTGAATGAAGAAAAAGCTATAATCATATTCTTGGAGATGTAAACATCACAAATGTGTCAACTCTTAAGGTAATTTATAATTTACACAAATCCAGGGGTGCCTGGGTGGCTCAGTCATTAAGTGTCTGCCTTCAGCTCGGGTCATGTACCCAGGGTCCTGGGATCAAGCCCCGCATCAGGCTCCCTGCTCTGCAGGCCAGCTTCTCCCTCTCCCACTCCCCCTGCTTGTGTTCCCTCTCTCGCTGTGTCTCTCTCTATCAAATAAATAAAATCTTAAAAAAATAATAATAATAATTGACACAAATCCAATAAAAATGCCAACTTGTTTTTCCTCCAGGAACTAGACAGGCTGATTCTAAAGATCTTACTGAAAAATAAACAAGCAATAATTACCATGAAAACTCTGAAAAAGAACAATGAGACAACAGCTCTAACAGATATTAAAGTTTCTTATAAAGCCTCAAAAGGTAAAACAGAGTGTAAGTGGCAAATAGAGAAACCAATGGGACAAAATATAAAGTACAGAAATAGACCCATATAAAGAATTTCTAAAAACAGAGAAGACAATCTGACAGAAAAGTGGACAAACTACATGAAAAAAGAAATACAAATGGTCCTTAAATATACAGATAAGATGCTTAACCAAACTCATGAAAACAGAAATGCAAGCCAAAAAATACACCGAGATAGTATTTCTTATCTGATGGGCAAAATCTGATGGAAATCCAACTACTCTCTAGTCAAGCTGTAGGGAAATGGATGCTCCAAGGACCCTTATACATTGCTGGTGGAAAAACGTACAACCCTTACATGAAGGAAATATAAAAAGACCTTTCAAAATTATAGATGCCTTTACTCTTTCACTTAGCCAACACATTTTCTAGGAACCTAATAAACAAGACACCACAAACATAAAAAATAACACATAAATAAGGTTACTGACTATGAAATTGTAATAGCTAAAGATTGAACACATTCAAGTAACTGGCAACAGAGAATGGTTTGAATAAACTATGGCATCTACACACAACTGAATACTACCCAGTTTAAAAAAAAAAAAAAAAAAGGAAGATCTTTATGTACAGATATGGAGAGAGAGCTCCAAGATATAAACTTGAAAAAGAAAACAAGGTGAAGAACAGTAGTATGTTATCTTTTGACTAAAAGGAGGAGGAAATAAAATAAGTATTTAAATTAGCTATTTGCAAAAAGTCTGGAAGAATAAACAGAAATTAGTAAAAATAAGGACATGTAATGGGCTAGAGAGGAGGAGTAGATGAGATAGGCAGGACCAAGACTCCTCAGAGTACACTTTTTAAAAATAGCATTCTGATTTTTCAACCATGTAAGTACATACATTCATTATTCAAAAAACTAAGTTAAAAACAATTAAATTTGAAATAGAAAGATGAAAAGAAGGTGACCTGGCTGATACTTGGTCAAAAAAATTTACTGGACCATGGTTTAAGTCTCCTAGGTGATATTTAAAAGAATAACTGTGGGGCACCCGGGTGGCTCAGTCGTTAAGCATCTGCCTTCGGCTCGGGTCATGGTCCCAGGGTCCTGGGATCAAGCCCTGCATCGGGCTCCCTGCTCGGCGGGAAGCCTGCTTCTCCCTCTGCCACTCCTCCTGCTTGGTTCCCTCTCTCGCTATCTCTCTCTCTGTCAAAATAAATAAATAAAAAAGAATAACTGAAATCACAACAATACTAATCACTGTGTGAAACATCAACATCACAAATATAATCATACTTGTCTGTATGTTCACACCAAATTTTAAACGAATCTATTAAAACTAGAGAACAGTCTTAACTTTGAAAACTCATGTTGTACTATGCAGCAAAAAAAGCATACTGTTCACCTGTTCAAGTTTATAGTTGCACTCTATAGGTCAACAGAAGTCAGCAAGAGGAGTAAACACTTGTGACAGGCAGTAAATACTTCTGACAACATAAAGGTTTTAGTAACAGCCTGCTCCGTGCAGATCAGGCTGGGATTATGCTAAAACAGCAGCTTTAGACCCAATCAAGGAATGAAAGCATAAAAGGAAAGGCCACTTTCAGTACCTGCCACGTTCTCTTCTAATACAACAAAAAAGGACACAGGAACCATCTTGCTTCCATCTTTGGGTGGCTGAAAGTTTTGCTTAGGACCAGAAGGAGGAAATAAAAGTTTACATTCAGCACCTCACTGACAAGTGAAAGTGGATCATTTTTAGAGGGGCGCCTGGGTGGCTCAGTCATTAAGCATCTGCCTTCGGCTCAGGTCATGGTCCCAGGCTCCTGGGATCGAGCCCCACATCAGGCTCCCTGCTCCGCGGGAAGCCTGCTTCTCCCTCTCCCACTCCCCCTGCTCGTGTTCCTGCTCTCACGTTGTCTCTCTCTGTCAAATAAATAAATAAATAAACAAACAAACAAATAAATAAATAAAATCTTTAAAAAAAAGAAAAGAAAAACTGTTTTAGGAACTTCATTAGTTAAATGAAAGCTAAGACAAACAGGCTATATTCTAGTAAAGGCTGCCCCAGCTCCCTCGGAGCGGGTCAGATAAGCCTGGCAGTGACTTCTGGAGAATCAGAATCTAAGTCGTAGCCACACCACTCAGAGAAATCAGAGTACTTACATAAAAACTGTGCCAAGAAGTTAAGGGCTCCTGTTACAAGCATACGTTTTAGTGTTTATTACAAGAGACTGCTCTCTAAGGAGGCTCTTTGTTCTCATATCTAAGATCTAGCTGGGTAAATAATATTTATACGGGGAAGGGTTTAATCTGATTTTTAAAAAAGGTATTTTATATTTCTGGGAACACTTAAAGGCACGCTCATAGAAGAAAAACAAGCAGGTGAATTTAAAAACAAGAACCCAATCCCAGGGGCAACTGGGTGGCTCAGTCGTGTCTGCCTTCGGCTCAGGTCATGATCCCAGGGTCCTGGGATTGAGCCCTGCATCCGGCTCCCTGCTCCATTGAGAGCCTGCTTCTAACCTCTCCCTCTGCTGCTCCTCCTGTTTGTGCTCTCTCTCTCAAATAAATAAAATCTTAAAAATAAAAAAAAAAAAACAACCAATCCTGTGGCAAAATAAGCAGATCCTTTACTCAGACTTCTCCTATAAGCTCAAGACCCACAACTAGACAATCCCACTTGCCCCGCAATATACCTCAACCTAACACTTTAACCCTTCCCTGCCATTCCCCACCTCTCCATTCACAGAATTATAAATGTCCTTTTATTTCTGTTTCCACTCCTCATGCCCTGGAGTTCTGGCCACCATTATCTCTTCTCTGCAACACTAACAACAGTCTCCAGCCTAGACCCTGACTTGACTTTACAATCCCTGCATCTAAGACTTCACTTTTATTAGCATAAATTGCTTGTAACATTCCCTTATGAGTTTTTAAATATTTGCTATATTGGTAGGTATGCCCTCTCTCTGTTCCTAATAATAATTAATAAAAACTATTTACGCCTTCTTTTTTTATGTCTTATGTGATCTTGTTAGAAACTTATCTTTCTCACATATCTTTTCAAATACAAAGCTTTAGGTTTTATTAATCAACTTTTTAAAAATTTTTCCTTCCGGGGTGCCTGGGTGGCTTAGTCTTTAAGCATCCGCCCTCGCCTCAGGTCATGATCCCAGGGTCCTGGGATGGAGCCCCACATCGGGCTCCCTGCTCCACAGGAAGCCTGCTTCTCCCTCTCCCACTCCCCCTGCTTGGGTTCCCTCTCTGTCTCTGTCTGTCAAATAAATAAATAAAATAAAATCTTTAAAAATAAAAAAATAAAAATTTTTTCTTCCTATTTAATTCCTGTCCCTCCTTTTTATTTACATGTCTTCCAGTGCCAATGAGTTTACTCTGCCCTTTTTCTGATTCTTTGGGGTGAATGCTTAATCTTTTTATTTTTTGTTCTTTCTTGTTTTCTGAGAAACACAACTGTATAAATCAGACTGTATTAATACAGTCCTGGGTAATTTTCAGGGTTTGTAAACTATACATCAGCAAAGCTGGAAAAACTATTTAAAAGTATATTTCAGGAAGAAATCATAAGAGAGAACCGCAGTGACCTTGAGTTTGGCAAATTATTTCTTAAACACAACAAAAATAGCATGAATAGGAGTCATGAGTGAATAAACAAATTGTGTTATACCCCTACAAAGGAACAATACACAGCAAGAAAAAAGTAAAAAACTACTGATACATGCAACAAGGACGAATCTCACAATAATTAAGTAAAAGAAGCCAAACAGAAGAGTACATACCTTATGATTCCATGCATATAAAATTCTAGAAAATGCACACTAATCTAAACTGACAAAAAGCAAATCAGTGGTTCCCTGGAGACTAGTTAGGGACAAAAAAGATTACTTGGGGGCATGAAGAAACTTTTGAGGATTACACATATATTTATTATTTTGACTGAGGTGATGGCTTCACAGGTATATACATATGTAAAAATTTAAATCATACAATTTAAATGTGCAATTTACTGTATGTCAATTATACCTCCATAAAGTATTTTTTAAAAAGAAAAAAGAAAACTTCAAGGTCACTTTCCCCCCACATTGCAACTTTTCTTGGCATTCTCAAGCAGAATCTGTATTCATACCACATCACAGAACTTAAAATATACTTCTAAAGTAAAATCACAGTTGTTATGCTTATTTGTATGTCTGTCTCCCTGTTAAGACTGTGAGTTCCCAGAATGTCTTATTCATATTTTTATACCCAAGACATAGTAGAGTAGTGCTTTTGCATATTAAGTGTTCCATACATGTACAATTAACTGAACTGAATTTATGTTTAATTTTTAAAAACCAAATGCAGAGTCTTGAGTAAATGAAATTTGGCTTGAAAATAGGTACTGGATGGAAATATGAAAGGGAATCAAAGATGAGCAATACTGCAAAGCCTCAATGAAGATTCACTTGAAACTGGATTCAATGCTTCAGTATAAACACTGAGCCAATCTGGATTTATCCAGAAAAATTTAGTGTGAAGAGCAGAAATCAGAAGAAAAAGTAGATACTGCAATAAACTCAGAGGTAAAAACTAAAGAAGACAGAGCAATTTAACACTATGGACAGAGACAGACTAAGAATAATTACCCAGATTCTACACGGAATTGGTGGTTATGTTAGAGTCTATATAAATGCCTGTTTACCAAGTACTATAATAAATGTAAAGACAAACCTCTAATTCACGGCACTAAGATAAAGACAGTGTGGTTAAGGGAAGGAATAGCTTTAAGAGGGTCGACAGTGCATAAACAGACAGTTTCCAAGTGCTAGTTCCAATAATGCACTGAAAATAGCAGAGAGGCATTTCTATTGCTAATGGTACTTTGAAAACCTCCCCATGCACTGAAACACAAAATGCTGCACGGGTTTATGTCCAGCATTTTTTAGTTTTTTTCTGATTAGATCAGAGAGATAACTTTGGCTAATCTCTTTGGTTTCAATTACACCTAGGTCTGAGTGAGAGGACAGTAATTTAGAATAGTGGAAGAAGGCCTACTACTCTGTCTTTTAACAATAAGGCTGATTTCTAGTTCAGGAACCGGTCAATTGCATTATTTAAGTAAAAGAGGCAGAAGAATCCTAGATGGATGGGCATGATACACCACAAACAGCCAGAACCAAGAATTCTGAGTTCCCTCTATTCATGCAACAACCTGTGCCCAACTTTAATAATTTAGAGTAATATAATCACAACAAAGCAACTGGTAATATTGAAAAATATCTTAGAATTTTTTTTAAAGCTTTATTATCTACATAAATTTTGGTTCTGTGCCCATACATTACAATAACAAATTCTACTGAAACCATTATAGTTATTAAACTCTAACAGCCAAGAATCTTATTACATGATTTTAGAACAAACACTCAAGTGTATGAAGAAAAACAGAATTTGTCTTCAAGAGACAAACATTAATTTACTTATAATAAAAATGATATATATTTTTCTTTTTCTTAAGTAGGCTCCATGCCCAGCATGAAGCCCAATGCAGGGCTTGAACTCACCACCCTGAGATCAAGACCTGAGCTGAGGGGTGCCTGGGGGGCTCTGTCAGTTAAGCATCTGCCTTAGGCCCAGGTCATGACCACAGGGTTCCTGGATCAAGCCCTGTGTCAGGCTCCCCGCTCAGCAAGGAGTTTACTTCTTTTCCCTCTGCCTCTCCCCCCGCTGTTCTTTTTCTCTTTCAAATAAATAAAGTCTTAAAAAAAAAAAGACCTAAGCCAAGATCAAGAGTGAGACACATAACTGACTGAGCCACCCAGGTGCCCCTACAAATATGGTATTTAAAGGATTATCTTTTTTAAAAAAGTCTTTGGTTGGGGAGTGCCTGTGTAGCTCAGTCAGTTAAGCATCTACCTTCAGCTCAGGTCATGATGCCAGTCCTGGGATCCAGCCCTGATCCAGCCCTGCATCGCACAGCCTCGGGTTCCCTGCTCGGCAGGGAGTCTGTTTCTCCCTCTCCTCCTGCCCCTCCCCCTGCTCATGCTCTCTCCCTCCCTCTTTCTCAAATGAATAAAATCTTTAAAAAAAAATAAAAGGTCTTTGGTTGAAGATCATAACTTAATACTTTTAATAATATGAAATATAAAAACATTTTTCTAACTTTTGAAAAGCTTTCTAACTTCTCAAAAGTGAAACTTTCTTACCTAGCAATTAAACCAAAATATAGGAAATAGCCATTTGAAATACATAAAAGCTGGAGTGCCTGGGTGACTTAGTCATTTGAGCATCCGACCCTTGATTTCCGCTCAGGTCGTGATTTCAGGGTCATGAGATTGAGCCCCCTGCCAGGCTCCGTGCTCAGTGGGGAGTCTGCTTCTTTCCCTCTCTCACCCTTTGTCTCCCCACCTTGCACGAGCAACACCCGCTCTCTCTCTAAATCTTAAAAAAAAAAGAAATACATAAGGGCTATGTGGTATAATGACATTAAAGGAACATATATATCATAGTTATTGATACTAATGTTCTAGCATTGCTCTTTTATACTAGTTTTCCATTCAAATGAAATATATCCACACCATATAATGTACATAGGCATTACATAAAACTTTTAGAAATAATTAAATGTGTTTAAAAGGACCAAAAATTTTGATGTCACTATACCGTTTTACTTAAAGTTGTAGATAAATGGTCACAACCCAATGTCATTTTAAATACAGGACGATAATTAAACAGTAATTTTTAAAAGTAAAGTATACTCTATAATTTTATGCCTTTGAGAGTGAATTTCCTGAGTACTAGAAAATGGACATCCACATCCAAGAAGGAAGTCTTCACGACCTCTATTTTTAGTTAAAGCTGTTATTTGAGATCTAATTTAAAAGCCGAGTACAGACAGCCAGTAAATTTGACTCCCTTACTGCTGGCACAATACAGATGTTTTGCCTGCATTTTTCCTATTTAAAAATGATACCACACAGTTACAGTGCACAATCCAGATTGAATATACCAAATTACATTCCCTCTCTTAACTCCATTTCACTATGTAAAAGAGAATGGTGCATGATTTCAGTGTCTTTTTTGGTTATTAAATACTTATTGGGAGCCAATTACATGCCAGGTGTGGTACTAGGTGTCGGAACACAAAGCTATTATTAGCTTACACTTCATGTCTTTGTTATATGGTAAAACTACAATATTAGAATTCTGAAAGTCCATTCTCCCGGAAGACCAGGTGAGACTGGTGAGGCTGTGACAAAGTAGATAGGACTAGGGAACTTTGATCCAGCAAGGGCTTCATCATTCATCCAGTTTGATACAGACACTGTTCTACACATGAGCACACAAGTCTTCCAGAGTTGAAAAAGTAATTCTATGGGTAAGAAGAAGTGGGATTATTAGCACTGAAAAAATGTGAAGTCTGCAGAAAGGGAAATGGAATGCCTTCAGATTCCAAGGATATCTGCTACCACATTTACATGGTGGCTAAAAGGAGTAGGTTTAAATGCCTGACAAGTCATCCCTTATGGCACTCTAGAGAGTTCTCAAAGTCCTTTCACACTATTTAATTTTAATTTTCCTGAAATTATAATTTTACATGGAAAGGAACCAGTAAAGGTAAACGAGACTTTTAGCAGTAGGCTAGCCCTGCATTTCCCAAACTGCATTCTGTGGAACTGGGATATTATAGTCATTAGGTAAAAGAATAAATAAATAAATTTGTTAAGTTCATGATCAACTAATTTAAGAAAATAAATCAAAGTTAAAAAGTACATCTACTACAGGACTTCTCAGAGTCTTCACTATGCTACTATATAATGCAAATCTCCAAATGGAGGAAGGGGATAGTATCAGTTCCCAAACTCATTTGGTCACAGAATCCTTTAATCTTTTAATTAAGTATCATTTTAAGCATCTCATGTTCCAGAAAACAAACTCTGCACTAATGTACTAAACAAAATAAGAAGAATCAAGTCAGAGGAGAACATACTTCCAGAGGCAAAATCTACTAATAGCCAGAAGGTCAGAGACCTCAAAAAAAGACCACAAAATAGCTCCTGAGAAGGCCAAAATGTCCACCATACCTGGCTGCAAAGTCAATGCCATCTTCCCTTGGATATAGACACTGAACAATTAAATGTAGCAATTAATGGCTTCCTCCAAAATATTTACTGAGCGACTACATTGTTCAAGGCACTATGCTAGAAGCTAGAGGTGTAACAATGAATAGTATGGAGAAGGTCCGTGATCCTATAAAGCTTAGATTCCAGGGGCACCTAGGTGGCTCAGTCGTTAAGCATCTGCCTTCAGCTCAGGTCATGATCCCAGAGTCCTGGGATCAAGCCCCACGTGGGGCTCCCTGCTTAGCAGGAAGCCTGCTTCTCCCTCTCCCACTCCCCCTGCTTGAGTTCCCTCTCTCGCTGTGTCTCTGTCAGTTAAAAAAAAAAAAGCTTACATTCCAGTTGGAGGACACAAAAACAAGAAAATACCAGATTGTTTAGTGCTATGCAGGAGGGAAAACAAAAATGTGGATGATGTGGTAGAGGAAATATGACTGAGTCGGGCTGATATTACAAAAAAAGCCTAAAATAAATGAATGAATACAGGCTCAAACTTAGGTAACAATAAAGAACAGGAACAAACAGGGGCACCTGGCTGGCTCAGTCAGCAGAGCATGCAACTCTTGATCTTGGGGTTGTGAGTTCAAGCCCCATGTTGGACGCAGAGCTTACGTAAAGAAAAAAAAACAGGAACAAATACTATCGCAGTTACAGTTAACACTTATGAAGTACTTAGTATGTGCAGGGTACTATACTAAGATTTAAATGCTTTATTATTTAAACCTCACAACAACCTTTTGAGGTAAGTAATATTAATCATTCCCCCATTACAAATGAAACTGAGGTACAGAGAAGTAAATTAGGTGCTCAAGGTCACAAAGCTAAAAACCAGTAGAGCTTAAATTCAAATGCAGCAATCTAGGTCAAGACAATAAATTCCTACTTGGCCATCAGACTGAGCAGTATCTACTTGGCAGATACCAAACTGCCACTGCAATAATTTTAAAGATTTTTTCCACCTTCTCAATGTCTATTACATATAACTAATTTCTGTCTACCTGCCTGAAGTCACCAGTAGAGAGACCCAAGAAATGATTATATGTGTTTTCTTCCCCTTAGGAAAAGCAGAAACTGAATCCTGACATACAGATTTACCTAGGTTATAAAGAAATTCATCAAAGAGCACACTGTGGGAGTAAAAGACCCAGGCTAAATTCCTTGAATGAGAAGAAGAAAAACTATAGCCCTAAGTGGTTAAGTAACCAAACCACAATCATTTACTAAGTAACAAGGGAGCCAGGAGCAGAACCAACCTTAATGTGTCTCCATCATTATCCTCACGCCTTGACCACAGGGACCAGATCAGCACAGAGGACGGACTGAACTGGGTACAGAATCAGTGGGGAGACTATATTATATTCTTACCAACACCAAAACAACGTATCTGATACCAAATATTATGTGAGTGGTAATTCATTAAATAATGGTAATTTATTTATCCAAAATTAAGACCTAAATTGAAAAAGACTCATGACTACTGTCGCCAACAGATTTTGGAAGAACTAAGAAGTTCAAGAGGCTATGCGCAATCCCATAAGCCAAGTGCAATGGCCTCTAACTTGGGTATGGTTCACAACCAGATTTTCTTTTCTGTCAAATGACAGCCTGTACTTGGTAAAGTCCAAAGTCCTCCAGGATGTGAGGTGCTTTTTTAGAGTTATGGTTCTCAAACAGTTCCAAATGTATGGCCATCATTTAAGAATCATGTGGTCCAACTGAAGATGCATCAAAATTAATGATTAAAGTTACATTTTCTACACTAACTGATCTGACTTTGCTTAGGCAACAGGAGAAATTTAACATGCTCCACACTAAAGAAATGGGACTTATTGGCACACACAAAAAAGAGCTTTCCTTTTGCACTTATTGGTAGACAAGCAATAAATACAACCTAGTTTCAACTCAATTATGATTTAGTTGAAACAGGTTTATGAGACTAAATGCCCTTAAAACTGAGTGGGAGAAAAAGAGTAAAGAAGAGAAGGGAAAATGGAATTATGGTGAAAACAAGGCAACTGTGTGCATTATTTCAATGAGAATTAAACCACATTCTGATAGTTTCTAATGGTTTTAATGTCTCTCCAATCTTTACAAGTTAATAATGTTAGGCAGAAACAGTCACCTTTGGTTTCCAGTAATAGCAGTTAACATAAAAAGAATTATACAGAGATGATGAACTCACTGACGGGGGGACAGAGACTCTGTGCTGATTGTAAAAAAAGAAAAAATATATATAAATAAATTATAAATCAACATTTGGAAGAGTAAATTCCATCTATCACTATCTTGTCTCTGATTTTAAGACTCACATTTAAGTCAGACTGGTTGTACAACTTATTGAATTGTATACTTTAAATGGGTGAATTGTATGGTATGTGAATTCTCTCTCAATAAAGCTGTTAAAATTTAAGTCAGATGCTGGGGAGAAGGGGACAGCAGTGTTTGAAAACAATGCTCCAGAACAGCTAGGCTTTTCTATATAAGCTGACCAATGAAACCAAGTGCTAAACAGGCGCTGGTGAAACAGAATAGATTAGATGTTTCTGGCAGGTTAATAAAGAAATCCCTTCAACTGATTTGGTTCTTGATCAGCAGCCAGCTAAACGCCTTTGCTAACTGCAATCCTGACCCACTCCTCTCCCCTCTGTGCAAGAGACATATGTGAAGAGGGTGAGAACCACATGCTTCTACCAGAAGGAAAAAATAATCTTCTGGCAATTGTGGTGGGGTGGTTTGGGGGGGGGAAAGCTGTTAATTCCAGAACATTTTCAAAAGCATCAACTACTTTCCTCACAAGCACAATCTCCTCAAAAACCAGAAGAAAACAAACTACCTTATCTCCTAAGTATAAGATCCATTTCTCCACAGTGGCTTTTTAAGGAAATTTACTCTTTTCTAACCACTGTCCCTTCTCTTGTTCAGGGGGAGACTTGGGATTTTTCTGATTATCACTGAATCACTTCTGCCCCTCCTTGGCAGAAAATAATACTTTTCTAAAAATTAGAAACAAACATGACAGATGTATAGCTCCATGTTCACACACCTACTTTTGGCAGTGTAGCCAAATGCATGGACCCCACAGGCAGACTGCTGCTCTGCCATTTACAAGCCGGGGACTCCTGGACTACAGCTTTTTGTGCCCCTCTCTTCTCATCTGTAAAAAAGGGACAATTACAGTTCCTACATTATACCACGGATTAATTTACTACCAATTTTGGTCTTACCAACACTTCACACGTGGTATATAGTAATAATAATAATAACTGTCCTTATTATTTCAAAGAGTGAACTGGCAACTTAAAAACTATGAGAACAGTTTGGTTTGAAAACTTACAGAGTTATGACAATTCTTTAAAAGCTATACAGATATACTGAGAATGAACAAATATGTAAATGGATGGCGAATGGCGGGAGCCAGGTTTCTCACTAATGGAGAAGGAGGCTACAGATAAACATTGGGGGAAGGCTAGAATGAACCATGTGGCAGTAGATTAGATTTGGAGACAGCAGTATGAACTCATGTTCAGCTTAAAATAGATACTGTTAGATACAGAAATAATTATATGTATGTATAGATGGGTTAGTTACATATATATTTAGCTAGGTTAGTGATACAGTAATTCAGTAATAATTTCTTGGCTCTATGCACTGAGAGGGCCTTGAAGTAATACACACCAGTAACAATAAATACACCCAAAGCCTGTATCATGTTCTTATTCTATTTCCACTAAAAGGAACCAGGGATCCTTAGAGAAATGGCTGGTTATAAGGCTTGGGCAGGGAATATACATGATGAGCCTGGAACATCTATACTGCCAGAAAGTCAGGAATTGTTAAAAACAAAAGGATGGACATCATCAAAGGGAAACAACAGACAACCTGAAAGAGCTCCCAATGGCTAAGTTGAAACAATGTGAACAACTTGACTACTGGATTATAACCCAAAGTATAAAATAAATATCCATAAATCTATTAGATATAAAATAACTAAAGGGCAAAAATATAAATCTCCATACAGAGGAATTCCAAGTAACTTATGTAGTTACTTCCTCCCTCAAAAAGATAAAACTTAACCCCCTAAGTGTGGGGCTGAGTTTGGTAATTTGCTTTCAGAACGCACAACATGGAAAAGTGGGAAAAAATAACTTTATATAAAGTATAGAAACCTAGAAAATATTACCACTGTCAGGTTACCATCACTAGCGATAAGTCATGTTAATTAGCATGGATACTTTATCCTCCCCAAAATTCATAACCCAGTTTAACCATGAGAAAAACACCAAATCTAAATTGAGAAACACACTACAAAATACCCGATCAGCGCTCCTCAAAATTGCTAAGGTCATCAAAAACAAAGTCTATGAAACTGCCAAGAGACCAGAAAATTCTGCTTAAAAAGATGATGACTAAATGTAATATACTATCCTGCAGGGATCCTGAGACAGAAAAGGGACATTAGGGGAAAACTAATGAAATCCAAATAAGCTGTGGAGTTTGGCTAACAGTGACATGCTAACTGGTTCCTTAGTTGTGACACACGCACCACGGTCAGGTGAGAGGTTAACAGAAGGGGGGAAACTGGGTCAGGAGTACGACAGAAACTCTAGTATCTTTGTCATTTTTTTTATAAATCTAAAATTACTCTAAAATAAAGTTTATCTTCAAAAAATCTTAACTAAAGAGGGGCACCTGGGTAGTTCAGCTGGTTAAGCGTCTGCTTTCAGCTCAGGTCGGGAGCTCAGGGTCCTGCTCAGTGGGGATTCTGCTTCTCCTGCTCCCTCCGCCTCTGCCCCTTCCTGCCCGAGCACATGCGCGCGTGCTCTCTCTCTCTCTCTCTCTCTCCCTCCGCCTCTGCCCCTTCCTGCCCATGCACATGTGCGCGCTCTCTCTCTCTCTCTCTCAGGCTCTGCCCCTTCCTGCCTGTGCACATGCGCGCGCTCTCTCTCTCAGGCTCTGCCCCTTCCTGCCTGTGCACATGCGCTCTCTCTCTCCCTCTCTCTCTCAGGCTCTGCCCCTTCCTGCCTGTGCACATGCGCGTGCGCTCTCTCTCTCTCCCTCTCTCTCTCTCAGGCTCTGCCCCTTCCTGCCTGTGCACATGCGCTCTCTCTCTCTCCCTCTCTCAGGCTCTGCCCCTTCCTGCCTGTGCACATGCGCGTGCGCTCTCTCTCTCTCTCTCTCAGGCTCTGCCCCTTCCTGCCTGTGCACATGCGCGTGCGCTCTCTCTCTCTCTCTCTCTCTCTCTCAGGCTCTGCCCCTTCCTGCCTGTGCACATGCGCGCTCTCTCTCTCTCTCTCTCTCAGGCTCTGCCCCTTCTTGCCTGTGCACATGCGCGCGCACGCGCTCTCTCTCTCTCTCTCTCTCTTTCAGGTAAATAAATAAAATCTTTAAAAAATAATCAAATGATGATCTTAACTAAAGAATTCAACAATTTAAATATTTTTTTAATGTTATGAGTTTAAAAGGGTGACTTTAAATCTTGGCTGATAAATAAAAAGGTATTTGTCTCCCAAACAGCTGATCATATCTGGTAAATAAATAATTTCTGCAAACAATGTTGCTAAAAAATAATTATATCCCATAAGCTTAGTTTCCAGACTTTTCTAAGAACCAGCAAAATAAGTTAAATTATATTTTTAAAATACTTTGTCTAAACTCTTGTAAAACACAGTCTAATTAAATTTCACATGTTTTATATGATCACTTCTTATAAAAGTTGTTATAGAAATACTCTTTAAATTTTAATTCAAATACTGCATAACATGATACAAACAGGTGAAGAAATCTCAACACAAACAATTTAAACCTAACATAAAAATAGCAACTCTGCCCAGTAATTAACAGAAACCTTCAATTTTGGTTTTTGAAGGAAAAAAGTTTGTAGAACCTCATATAACCACAGTTTACTGAAGGAAAAAAAAACCTCAACATTCCAAATCAAAACCTCTTCCTAGTAGTGTTATCAACATCACAGCACTAACCAGAAACAGGAGACCCCAAAAGAAAAATGTCAACACAATGACTGAAATAAAAATGACAATGACTGACATTACTGTTCAAGCTGAATGACATTCAAAAAACAACATAACTGTGTGTGGCAGTTTTCTACAATAGGCTTTATAGTCTCTACTTGATGCTCTTCGAAGGTTTGGGGTTTAAGTTTTTATTGAAGGAAGGAAGGGTGGTGGAGCATGGGGTGAGCAAGGAATAAAGAAGGGAAAGATGAACAGGTTTTAATAATGACACTGTCCATCCGGTTTATCACTCAGCACCTTCAATGCTTTCTTATTTTCGTCAACTTTGTCACTTCCTAAGAATGACATGGAGGGAGAGGAATACATAGGGACAGTGAGAGATCGTAAGTCATCTATTCCTGAGGCACTGTAAGGATAATAGGAATCCAAAAATGGATTTTAAGGATGCATAGATGTTGAAAGAAAACTCATAACAACAACAGTGGGTAATCTTTACCTGTATTTACTCCATTAGTTTTACCTGTCTCAACTAAAAAATATTCAGTAACTTGCAATACCAAACCTTTTCCTGAAGACTATAACTTCCACAAACAAGTATACTTACATCGCAGGTCTTTTGTATCGTATTTCATTCATTCATTTAATATGCCTCAAAAGAAAGCTTGAAACCATGAATCTTGAATTCCTTGGATATTAAAAGTGAAAAGAAAGTTAGATAAGAGCTTTTCTTCCTGGGGCACCTGGGTGGCTCAGTTGGTTAAGCGTCTGCCTTCGGCTCAGGTCATGATCTAGGAGTCCTGGGATCCAGCCCTGCATCGGGCTCCCTGCTTGGCAGGAAACCTGCTTCTCCCTCTCCCCCTGCTTGTGTTCCCTCTCTCGCTGTCTCTCTCTGTCAAATAAATAAAAATCTTAAAAAAAAAAAAAAGAGCTTTTCTTCCTTTGAAAAATAAGGACAAAAGATGTCCCTTACCTATGCTCCCATCACTGAATAATTCCTGTTTTCAAGTGTGCTCTTTAACTATAACTCCCTATCAGTCCCTTCAAATCTACTAGTCTACCACTTCAGGGGCAGAGAGGTGAGGGGGATGGGACAACACCTTTCTACTTAAATGTATTATATCTCAATCAACTCGCCCAAAATCTAACTCCACATCTCTCTTCACTCAACTTCTTCTAGGGCATCTACGTCCAAAACTTCCCCTGTTAAATGAAGTCACATCATTACCATTCACTCTTGGATAGGGACAAGACATTCCAGATAATATGAAATATCAGACTGAAGATTATTTGTCCACCCTACATCACACCTGCCTATCCACCATGGGACTAAGTGGTCCCTGCCATGAAGTAGCTCCTTATCCACACTTCAGTTCAAACATCTTCAGTGGTTCCTTTATTTCTATCATATTTAATTTGTTCCTGGAGACAGTTTCTCAAGACATATTTTGGTCTCAACTACCTCTCTGTAGCAAACAGTGACTACAAAGCATAGGTTCTGGAGTTAAGACTGCCTGAAGTCAAATCCCAGTTTTACCACTTACTAGATGTATGACTTTGGGCCTATTCTTGACCTTTCCTTTTGTGCCTCAGTATCCACATCTATAAAATGGAAATAACGTCTACCTCATGCTTCTGAATCACCTGCAATCAGGATTCTTTGACAACCATTCCAACCTCTCAAGAAAATGACTCTACAGACAGCACGAATATCCTCCTAACTAGACTCATTGGTCTCCCAGTACTTACCTCTCCTAGTTCTCTGCTGTATTTGACTCCAAATTACCACTTCCTATTAATCTCAAACTACCTGTGTTTGAATATGAACAGTCAGAGGGAAGAACATGTAAAGACACCAAGAAAAGAACAGCCATTTATAAGCCAAGGAGAGAATCCTCCTAAGAAACTAACCCTGCCGACATCTTGATATCAGACTGCTAGCCTCCAAGAACTTTGAGAAAATAAATTTCCATTGGCTAGGCCACCCAGTCAGTGATTCTTTGTTAGAAAGCTCTAACAAACTAATACAAGAACCCAGAAACAGATTTACACAAATACAGTCAAGTGACCTCTGACAAAGGAGCAAGGGCAATATTGCAAAAAGGATGGTCTTTTCAACAAATGGTACTGAATCAACTGGACAACCATAGGTTGTAACAAACCAAGGTTTGTTACCTTCCTTCCTTCTGCATAGGTAGATAGGAAGGAAGGAAGGAAGGATCGACCTGGAGAAAGAAAGAAATCTAGACACAGACCTTATACTTCTCCCAAAATTAACTCAAATGGATCAAGACCTACGTGTAAAATGCAAAACTATAACAAGTTTTAGAAGATAAATGAAAATCTAGGTGACTCTGGTTTGGATTTGGAAGTGAGTTTTTAGATATAACACCAAAGGCATGATCAACAACCACAAAAAACCTGATAAGCTGGACTTTGCTAAATTAAAAAACTTCTGTTCTGCTAAAGACACTACAAAGAGAATGAAAAGACAAGCTACAGACTGGGAGAAAATATTTGCAAAACACATAGCTGATAAAGGCCCTATATCCAAAATATACAAAGAACTTTTTTTATTTTAAGATTTTATTTATGTATTTGTCAGAGACAGAGTGAGAGAGCGTGCACAAGCGGGGCGGGGGGGGAGCAGCAGACAGAAGGAGAAGCAGGCTCCCCGCTGAGCAAGGAGCCCAATTCGGGACCATGACCTGAGCCGAAGGCAGATGCTTAACTGACTGAGCCACCCAGGCGTCCCTAAAATATACAAAGAACTCTTAAAACTCAACAATAAGACAACCAATCCGATTTTGAAAGGACAGAAGATCTGAGCGAACGCCTCATTAAAAAAGATATACAGATGGAAAATAAGCGTATGACAAGATGCTCAACATCAGAGGTCACTGGGGAACTGTAAATTAAAACAACGATACCACAACACACCCATTAGAATGGCCCAAATCCAAAACACTGACAACATCAATGCTAGCAAGGATGCCGAGCAACAGGAACAGGATATGCTGCTGTTGGGAATGCAAAACGGTGCAGGCGCTCTGGATGATAGCCGGGCAGTTCCTTACAAAGCTAAACAGTCTTACCACATGATCCAGCAATTGCACTCCTTGATATTTACCCAAATGAGTTGAAAACTTAGGTCCACACAAAAACCTGCACACAGATGTTTACAGCAGCTTTATTCATAACTGCTAAAACCTGGAAGCAACCAAGATGTCAATCAATAGGTGAATGGATATGTAAACTATGGTACGATTATACACAGGAATATTTATTCAGTGATAAAAAAGCAAATGAGCTGTATCAAGCCACAAAAAGACTTGAAGGAACCTTAAATGCATATTGCTAAGTGAAAGAAGGCAGTGTGAAAAGTCTACATGGTGGGCCATCTGAGTGATTGTGTCGGTTAAACATCTGCCTTCGGCTCGGGTCATGATCTTGGGGTCCTGGGATGGAGCCCAGTGTCAGGCTCCTTGCTCAGCAGGGAGCCTGCTTTTCCTTCTCCCTCTGCTCTTCACTCGTGCTCTCTCTCACTCTCTCTCTCAAATAAATGAATAAAGTCTTAAAAAAAAAAAAGCCTACATACCTATGACCTAATTATATGGCATTCTGGAAAAGGCAAAACTACAGAGACAGTTAAAAGATCAGTGGTTGCCAGGGGTGGGCTCAGGGGGTAGAGGTAGACTCAGATAATTTTCAAAGCAGTGAAAATACTCTATAAAATACAATGATGGATATATGTGTAATACATTTGTCCAAGCCCACAGCATTTACAATACCAAGAGTGAGCCCTAGTGTGTAAACTTAAATCCATTAATGTAATAGACTTTAGTTAATAATAATGGATCAATACCATTTTGTTAATTTTAACAAATGTATTGCACTAATGCAAGATATTAATAGGGGTATATAGGAACTCTGTACTTTTTTTTAGAGAGGGAGGAGGGGCAGAGGGAGAGAGAATACCAAGCAGGCTCCACACCCAGCGAGGAGCCCAATGCAGGGCCCGATCTCACAGCCCTGAGATCATGACCTGAGGCAAAACCAAGGGTGGGATGCTTAAGTAACTGAGCCACTCAGGCACCCCAGAGACTCTGTATTTTTGCTCAATTTTTCTGTAAACCTAAAAACAGCTGAGTCCACAAAAAACAGAAGTAAAACCCTGGGTACCACAATTGAAGGGAAAGGGAAAAGCAGGGTTGAGGCTTCCACCAACAGGGGCACAAAGATAAAAATAGAAGGGATGGGGAAGGGGAGAAATTGGCCTCTGCAAACTAAATGTTTGAGGTTTTAAAATTACTAGAGGATAGGTGAACAGATCTTGGTACAACTCAAAACAATACATTGGAACAGAGATCCCTGGATAAAACTAGGGCCCTGGAAAGGACTGTGCCCTCAGTAAAGTAAAAATAAAAACAAACAAAAAAAGCGACCCACAAGCACAGGAGAAGGATAACAACAAAGTCTGTCTCTGCTTGGGCTCTCAGTAGGAAGAAAGAAAAAAGTCCCTTAAGAATTCAAACCCAAGAGCCCAGCTGCTCATTTGGGTTGGGGGTTCAAATGTGCATTACCCATAACGTGTGGGGAATTCCAAACAGAGAAATTAACATAAAGATCAGTCTCATACCAAAGACTCATGAGGTTCCTGGAAGAAGCAAACGCAAAACTGTTTTGGAAAGACACCCTCACAATTTGAGCCACAAAAAAATCTTACAGAAAAAACTTGATGAATTCAGAATTAAAATAAAAATCTACCGTGAGTCAGCAAACACAACAACAAACAGCAAGATTAAAAATCCTCAAAATCTGAGAAGAGAGAATGGTAATTTAAAAGAGTATGTTAAGTATGTTAAAATAATCAAAGTTAGAAAAAGGAATCAAAACTCTAAGAATAAGAAACCATGTAAAAAAAATACACAGACTTGAAAAATAATAAAACAGAGCTTCTAAACATAGAACTATTAAAATTTAAAAAACAAAAGGGGCACCGGGGTGACTCAATCGGTTAAGCATCCAACTCCTGATCTCAACTCAGGTTTTGATCTTAAGCTCTTGAGTTCAGGCCCCATGTTGGGCTCCAAAACAAAACAAAAAACTGAAGTGTGCTCCACCCCACATACCAAATTGTATGTTGAAGTCCTAACGTCCAAAGTGATGGTGTTTGGACATGGGGCTTTGGTATATAGTTAGGTTTAGATGAGGTCATAAGGATGGGGACCCTCATGCTGAGATTAGCGCCCAGAGAGCTTCCGTCATTCTCTGCCTTGTCAGCATAGTGAGAAGGTGGCCATCTGTAAATTAGGAATTTCTCACCAGAAACCAACTGTGCTGGCACATCCTGGTCTTAGACTTTCAGTCTCCAGAACTGCAAGAAAATAAATTTTTGTTGCTTAAGCCACCCAGTCTATGATATTTTGTTTTGACAGCCTGAACTAAGACAGAATCCAAATGACCAAATCTGAAATAGTTTGAACATCAAAATAAATTACAGTGATGAATTAGAACTCAATGAAAAAAATAAAAATCCGTAAGTCCAAAAATAAAGTAAAAGCTCTTCATCACAATAGAATGTCAATAAATGCAGAAGAAACTAATGGAATTAGAAAAGCACTATTTCACACCATAACAGTATTAACTCAAGTATGACTCATCAATGGACATTAAAACTAATGGTGCAAGTTAGATGGGGAAGGAGATACTATACAGTCTTAAAATCTCCCCACAAATTATTTAACTACAAAAGGAAAAAATAACTTTATACTGAAGAAACCTGGCAGATCCATGTAACCAAGTGATCAAAACTAATACCAATAATGGAACAAGTGAGCATCACATGACTCCTGATATTGAGAGGACACATCACTTACATACATTTCTGCCAAAAATGCATGACCTGAATTTGAACAAAAGAAACACCAGATATACCAAAAATGAAGGACGGTCAACAAAATAAATGATGTGTACTCCTAAAAAGTGCCAGTGTCTAGAAAGACAAAGAAAGGCTGAAAAACTATTCCAGATTAAAAGAGACTGAAAAGTTTTGGAAACTAAAAGTGATGTATAATCTTGGATTGGTTTCTGGATTAGGAGGAAAAAGCTATTGTGGCTATCATTAGGACCATTGGTAGAAATCTGAATAAGACCTATAAATCAGATAACAGTATTGTATTAATATTAAAATTTTCTGATTTTGATAACTATACTGTGGTTTTATTTAAGTGAATATATTTATTTTGAGAAATATACATTGAATGTTTATGGGTAAAGGAGTATGATGTCCCAAATGGTTCAGATTAAAAAAATATTATGTACAGAGAAAGAAAATGTGATAAAGCATATGTGGCAAAGTGTTAACCAATGGTGAATGTGGGTAAGAGTGTAAAAGAGTTCTTCGTATTATTCTTACAATTTTCCTATGAGTTCAAATTCCCCCCCCAAAAAAGGATTTTTTTAAAAGCAACAAGAGATTATACACAGACACAAATAAAAATTCTAAATATATAAATCATAATACAAGACACAGAATAAAGAGTTGGAAAAATCATGACATTATGGGATATGGTGAAATAAAGAAATATCCTCTCTCTCCTACTGTATGCTTTTTTTAAAAGTCAATCAGAGAGAAAAAATAGATTAGCTACAAGAAACAATTGATAACAGACTTCTTTTTTATCATTTTACTTTATGACAACAGACCTCTTAGCAACAGCAACAGATAACCAGAAGACAACAGAGTATCTTCAAAGTTCTGAGAGAGGGGCGCCTGGGTGGCTCAGTTATTAAGCGTCTGCCTTCAGCTCAGGTCATGGTCCCAGGGTCCTGGGATCGAGCCCCGCATGGGGCTCCCTGCTCCACTGGAAGCCTGCTCCTCCCTCTCCCACTCCCCCCTGCTTGTTTTCCCTCTCTCGCTGTGCCTCTCTCTGTCAAATAAATAAATAAAAGTTCTGAGAGAAAGTTAACTGTCAACTTGGGAGTTCTATACCACGCTAAATTATGATTTGAAAGTAAAGACACAATAATGACGTTTTCGAGAGGAAAAAAAAAAAGATTGAATTCAGCTTGCACAGTCCCTCAGTTGAAATAGAAAGAAACAGAGAAAGAAGATAAAAAAAGAAAGACAGAAAGAAAAAATAGAACCCTTCCAAATAATGCTCACCAGGAGAAATAGTGAACCCAGAATGCAGGAGTACAATGCCAAGACACAATGGTAAGCAAGGAAATTGAAAACACATACGGGTAAATGTAAAGGAGAACTGTCTGTATAAAATAATGTTAATAAACATTAATCAGGGAGATATAAAACAATGTAAACCAAGATAAGAAACAACACAAAAAGGAAGAGGCAATTGAATTAGGCATTCTGAAGTCTATGTACTCACCAGAAAGAAAACAGATTTTTTAAATTATTTTTTAAAAGATTTTATTTTATTTATTTATTTATTTGACCAAGACACAGTGAAAGAGGGAACACAAGCAGGGGGAGTGGGAGAGGGAGAAGCAAGGTCCTTGCTGAGCAAGGAGGAGGGTGTGGAACTTGATCCCAGGACCTGGAATCATGACCTGAGCTGAAGGTAGACATTTAACCAACTGAGCCACTCAGGCAACCCGAAAACAGAGATATTGATTAACATTATGCATGTTCAAACTTTAAGGTAACCACCAAAAGTGTAAAAATAAAATGTATAACTTTTAACTCAATAAAGGAGAAAGAGGACGAAATAGAAGAAAATGCACTGAATAACATCCAAATAGTGACTTAAGGTTAGAAAGACAAGATTGGCCCTAATGAATTTGGAAAATTTTATACTATAAATCAAATGAGTTAATATTCTTCAGTTGGCATTCATTTGTCTGTATTTTAGGTATCTGAAACATTATCCATCACATTTCCTAATATGGACCCTTTCTTTGTCAGAATGGCTGGCTCTAACCTCTGCCCACTTTGGTCCCACAGCAGTATTTTTTTTTTTTTTTGAGATCTTATTTATTTGTTTGTTTATTTGAGAAAGAGAGACAGTGTGAGCACATGCAGGGGGAAGAACGGGGGAAAGAGAATCTTTTTTTTTTTAAAGATTTTATTTATTTATTTGACAGAGAGAGACACAGCGAGAGAGGGAATACAAGCAGGGGGAGTGGGAGAGGGAGAAGCAGGCTTCCTGCGGAGCAGGGAGCCCGATGCGGGGCTCGATCCCAGGACCCTGGGATCATGACCTGAGCCGAAGGCAACCGCTTAACCGACTGAGCCACCCAGGCACCCCCCGTGGAAAGAGAATCTTAAGCAGACTCCACAGAGTGTGGAGCCTGATGCGGGTCTCAATCCCACAACCCTGAGGCCATGACCCAAGCTGAAATCAACCAGCTGAGCCACCCAGGCGCCCCCCACAGCAGTATCTTTACCCATATTTTATAAATATAAAATTCTCTTTTGGAATTGTTTCCTCCACAGTTCTTTACAAATGCAAACCCAATATTTCATTAAGTCCTAAGTCAAGATATGCTCTTCCAGGAAGTCTTTACCAGACTAACCCCAGCTGATCTTACCTTTAAATTGAATTTCTGTAGAATTTATAGTATGTCGTTTTTTTGTTAAAATCCTGCCTTAGAAATGTTCCTTAAATGTTCTATTTAGGCATATTTTGTTTCTTCAATCTGAACATAAACTTCTCAAAATCATAAAGAAATTTTTTAAGATCTCCTAAACAATCTGGCACAGTGTTGATTATTCATTTAAGGATGAAGCAAACTTTAAGTTATTTTTCTTCAATAAGTTCAAAAAATATGAAATCTGCAAAATATGCACACATAAACACATATCTCATATATAAAAATATCTCAGGTTTTTAAAGACTTTGTTTTCATCTTTAGATAAGAAAGCTAAAGTGAACAGATATTTAAGTCATTTCCCATTTTCTTTTCTTTTCACATTTGCCAATTTTAAAAGGAGTCCACATACTCAGAGCTAAAATGTACAAGTCAAGTGAAAGGAAGTCAGACATCACTAATATGGAGAAGATTTTAATAAAAACTGAAAATGTGCCCCACATTCTGATTACTGCACCATCTTGAATAAGTATTACATAATAACTATCTTTTACTACAATATTAGAAGAAAACGCTAAGAATAAAATTCAGAAGTTAAAAGAAAAGCAAAACATCGATAAGATAAAGATCTAAATAAATGGAGAGAAATAACATATTCATACATTAGAAGACTCAATGCTGTTAAGATCTCAAACTTCCACAAACTGAGCTGCAAATCCTACATAATCCCAATAAAACCCAGCAGGCTATCTACATGATAAAATGTCACAAAATTATGCACAAAGATTAAAAAAAAGAGAGTGAGAGCATGAAAAAGTGGTGAAATCTAAGGTCTAGTTAATTGCACTGTGGCAGTCAAGCTCCTGGTTTTGATAATGCACTACAGTCATATATAAAGATGTCACTATTGGGGGAAGCTGGATGTTCGGTATATAGGAGACCTCTGCACGCTTTTTGCAACTTTCTATGAGTTTATAATTATTTCAAAATAAAAAGTTAAAACATTCAAAATCCCAGCAGACATTTTTATATAATCTGAAAAGTGATTCTAAAACTCATATGGAGGCTGCCTGGGTGGCTCAGTTGGTTAACTGACTGCCTTCAGCTCAGGTCATGATCCCAGAGTCCCAGGATCAAGTCCTGCATTGGGCTCCCTGCTCAACGGGGAGTCTACTTCTCCCTCAGACCCTTCCCCGTCTTGTGCTCTCTCTCTCAAATAAATAAAAATAAAATAAAATCTTTAAAAAAATAAAAATAAAATTCATATGGAAAAAAACAAAGGGGGCACCTGGGTGGCTCAGATGGTTGAGCATCTGCCTTCGGCTCAGGTCATGATCCCAGGGTCCTGGGATCGAGTCCCGCATCGGGCTCCCTGCTCCTTGGGAGCCTGCTTCTCCCTCTGCTTCTCTCTCTCTCTCTCTCCCTCTGTCTCTCATGAATAAATAAATAAAATCTTTAAAAAAAAAAAAGGACTTAAAATAAATGGAACAATTTTGAAAAAAATAGAACCGAGTTGGAAGACTCACCACCTGAATCCAAGACTATCCATAAAGCAAGGCAGTGATGCATTGGCAGAAGTACAGCCACATGGCTCAACAGAACAAAACAGAGGTCAGAATATCCCCATACATGTATTGTAAAAGGTGCTAAGGCAATTCATTTGTAATTCATTTACATGAAGTTCTAAAAGAGCTTTTACCGTGACAAATCAGAACAGTGATTGCTATGGGGGAGAGGGGTGTGAGACTGACTGGGAAGGGGCATGAGGGAACTCTCTGAGGTTAAGGAAATGTATCTTTTTTTAAGATTTTATTTATTTATTTGAGAGAGAGAGAGAGAGAGAGAGCACATGAGGGGGGGAGGGTCAGAGGGAGAAGCAAACTCCCCGATGAGCAGGGAGCCCGATGTAGGACTCGATCCTGGAACTCCAGGATCATGACCTGAGCAGAAGGCAGTCACTTAACCAACTAAGCCACCCAGGCGCCCAAGAAATGTTGTATCTTAATAAGGGTGTGGGTTACACAGTTTTATGTATGTCAAAACTCTTCTAATTGAAACAAGATCTATACATTTCCCTGTAAGTAAACTGTAATTTTATCTTAGAAATATATAACAGCATACAAGCTTTATAAAATATTTGTCTATAAAAAAAACAGAAAAAAATACATCAAAATACTCAGTACTTATCTCTTGGGAGTTAGATCATTATTTTTTAAATTATTAATTATTATTATTTAAAAACATATATGTACACATAATATATGTCATAATAAGAACAAAACAAGAAGATTTTAAAACTATATGTCACGATAGGGGCGCCTGGGTGGTGCATTCAGTTTAGCATCCAACTCTTGGTCGGATGGAGAAAGAGGGGAAAATGCACCGAATACCATCCAAATAAGTCTGTTTGAGACACTCTTCCTTTCCCTCTGCCCCTCCCTGCTATGTGCTCTCTCTTTCTCTCTCTAAAAAATAAATACATCTTTTAAAAAATGTACGCCCATCTTTTAAAAATATCTAGCCCATATTCTACTGTTCCACTCACTAATTCTTACATCATTACCCTCCAGATCTGTAGCACTGTTCGACAGGAAGACATCTTTGCAGGTCTTCTAGTAATCCGTCAGTAAGAGCTGGGAGAAAGGTACTGACCCTTATCAATTTCCATTAGTCCTAAAGACACTGCTAAAGAATCGTTACACTCCACAGAAAATGGAAAAGTCACTATTAGTGTTTCTTTAGAGAAATTACTGCAAGAAAATAATGAAACGAAATCTCACAGGTATCTATTTTCTCATGTCCTAACTTCCACCATAGCTCCTCCCTCTCAACTTTACTGTCTTTGTAAATGACATCATTCTCCCCACTACAAATGTATTTGAACCAATATCTTATGTGATCCTCAGTCGGACTTAAAATTTTGAAGTCCTTTTCAAATCATCTTTCTCCATCCTCATATTTCTTCACAAAGCCCCATCAAATGTTTCTTCAAGATGCTTCTCATCAATTCCTTTTCATTCTTTACTACTTTTCACTTTGTTTGCTCCATCATCACTTACCTCACCCTTCGCTTACTCCACATACTCTAGCACAATTCTATGAATCCTTGAGAGCCCCTAGAATTCTTTCTTGAGGCTTTGAAAGGTCAAAATGATTTTCATAACAATATGAAAGTGTTATTTGCCCCCTTTTACTGTGTTGACATTTGCACAGCAGAACAAAAGCAATGGTGATAAAACTGCTGGTGCCTTGGCACCAATCAAAGCAGTGGCCCCACAATGTACCACCAATCACTGCATTCTTCACTGCCATGCACTCAAAAGGAAAAAAAAAAAGCCAGTTTCACTGAAGAATTTCCTTACTGAAGCATAAACATTATTAATTTTATTAACTCCTAACCCTTAATACAAGTCACTTTTATATTCTATTTGATGAAATACATAAAACACTTCCATTGCATACCAAAGCACAATGGTTGGCTCAAAGAACAGCATGTGTGATTTTGAGTTGCAAACTAAACTAGCCACTTTTTCCACAGAACACCATTTTTAACCAACTGAGCCACTCAGGCGCCCCACAGAACACCATTTTTATTTGAAAGAACTGGCAAACTGGTTATTCATGCTGACATTTTATTGAAAATGAAGTAATGATGGGGAACCTGGGTGGCTCAATCAGTTAAGAGTCGGCCTTTGGCTCAGGTTATGATCCTAGCATCCTGGGATCAAGTCCTGCATGGGGCTCCTTGCTCAGCAGGGGCCCTGCTTTTCCCTCTGCCTGCCACTTCCCCTGCTTGTGCACCTGGGCGCACGCACTCTCTCTCTCTCTCCCCCCGGACAAATAAATAAATAAAATCTTAAAAAAAAAATAGAATTGAGAATCTGTCTTCTATTTAACCAAGTATTAAACTTCTCAGGTGTAACCGCTAATAGAGTCAATAGCAATAGATATAACTAGCATACACAATCTTGGGGTTCTCAATGGCATAAAGGGCCTCTGAAACCAAAAATTTGAGAATCGCAGATTCTACTTAGCAGGTATTTCCATCTTTCCTCTCTGATCCATTCTCATCATGACTGTCAGAATAATCCTGAGCACTTTCAACACTACTCCTGTACAGAAACCTTTAAAGCTCCCAATATCCTACCACTTCATAGCTAAATGACTTTATCTAGCTTCCAAGTTTATAAATTGGCCCTACCTTATCTAGCAAATCTTCTTTCTCCATGCTCCCCAACACAAGCCTTCTGTGTTAGTCCCCAAGCCTTTATCCACCCCTGTAGTTACACATTCCTGGGAATACCAACATCCCCATTCCCTTCTCTGCCTACTTTCTCTCTCTTTCTGTCCCCTCCCAGCTACCTAAACTTAACTCGTTCTGAAGGGCCGGGGGGGGGGGGGGGGGGGGGGGCAAAAAATACAGTTCTTTGAATGTTAGGCTTACAAGTCTGTACTTTAGTCTACAGGAAATGTAGGAAGATTCTTTGACCAGGAGAGGGGGGATGACCATCTCAACCTTCTAACAAGACTTTAATCAAACAAAATAAATATCTTATTTGAACATGACTAAAATTCATAGTCAAATCTAAAATTCTTCCACAGCATTTAAGGACTAAGGTAAAAAACACATTGTCACACTAGGAATCCAAACCTATAATCTCAGGTCAAGGCAGCCTGGAACTCTGAAACGTGGCATCTTCCAGAACAAAAAAGACTAAAAAACAAAACTAAAGCAGAAAACAAACATGTTCTCATCTCTTGAATATAGGGCCTTTTGGTACTGAACAAAATCCTTTCCTAAAAGCCCAATTCTGATAGAAACAAAACACACACACACAAAAAAACAAAATAAAACCAGTATGTAACAGCTACATATATTCACTAGTCACTAAAGGTCTTTAGTTTAAAATGACAGAATATCTTCATATGCACTAATAGGTAGGACCATCACTTAATATGCAAAAGACACATTAAGCCTACTGATTTAGTTTAGGCCTAATAATAATCCACAGTGCTTAATTCATTCTGTACCCACTACTGCCAGAACTCTAGGTCAAGCCCAATACATCATCTTTTCTGTAAAACCTGCTATGATTTCTCCCAACCAGAAACAATGATCTCCTCTTTCTCTAAACTCATGTTGCATATGGTTTGTCCCCTTCAAGTCAGTTCATTCATTCATTCCACAAATATGAACCAAGAATCTAATATGCGCCAGGTACTCTTCTAGGCTCTAGAACACAGCAGTGAACAAAACAAAACCACCAGCTTCCTGGATTTACACTATAGTGGGAAGAGAAAGATAATACACAACTAAATATAAGGCAACAGATGTCATAATAAAAATGAAAATTAGGTAAAGAGCAGAGGTAAACTTTCTATAAAGCTAACAGAACTCAAAGTTCAGCCTCCCCCACTCACATGGGCCTGTGAGTGCTTAGGAATTACTGGGACATGCAGAATGCCACAGAAGGTGACCAGTAGCAGCCAGTGCTAACAGTGAGCATTTCATGAGTGCATTTCTGAGTAAATGCCTAAAGAAACCTCAGAAGGAAAGGACCTGACCCTAAGGTTAGAGCATCTTGTTGGGACATCTTTTCTCATTCTAAATAAATATTAACTTTCATACCAAATTTTTTATTCTTATTTGTTTACTTAATGAGGGCCCCCCCAAACTTTATCAAAATCTGGATCCATCCCTGCTAAAGATGGAAAGTGAGAGTAGGGTGCTGTTTCCTATAGGGTGGTAAGGAACAAACATTTAAAGGTGACACTTGAGCTGAGACCCAAGGGAAATGAAGAAGCAAACCATACAGCTATTGGGGGAAGGCAGAACACCAAGCAAAAAAACCCTGAGGCAGGAGCGTGAGAAGCAAGGTATGTTAGGACAGTAGCAGGAGAAATATATAATAATAAGTGATACTAGAGCAATTAATGATTACAGAGTATTGTGTGTCAGGCACAGTCCTAAATACTATTCTAAGCATTTCTTCTTTACAGCTGAGTAAACTAAGGCACAGAGGAAAGGATTAAAGTAATTGGCTAATGGTGGTGAAACCAGGCAGTCTGACTCCAGAGCCCAGCTCTTAAACCACTTTGCTAAGCTACAGAGAGGTCGGCTGTCCAGATTATGGAATGTCTAGACAATCTCTCAGCCAGTAAGAGTGTTAATATGCTAGAAAAGAAAATATCAACAAGGTTTTGATCTCAAACTATGATAGCTAAAAGTAGGTACACATTTTATGTCCCTATAAATACCAAGTGCCAAGTCTTGTCATTTTTGCTCCTCCACTCATAGTCCCTAACACATTTCCTTTCATATTATAGCTATTCAATGTAGGATGGCTGTTCAATGTACTCTCAAGAGAGAACTAGCAACTATTCACTCTCCATGCAAAACAACGTATTAGATGTTCTTTCACAAGTAAATACATATATACATCAAATCTTGGAGGTAAGTACTTCCTTTAGGGGATCAGATCCATATCAAAGTCAGATAACCTGTTCTTTTTTTAAAAGCTCTCAAGAGAAATGATTCCACAATCTGTTCCACTGTCTCTTTCCATCTTGAATAAATACTGATGCTGGAAAACCCCTTAATTTACGTTAAATACTCAAACACGCTTTCTGAAGTTTAGGACCATTTTCCCTCTAGACTTTGTCCTCCATGAAAGTAAAAAATAAGCATAATCCCAATCATGCTTTATTTTCCTTCAGCTATTCTTTTCTAAATGCCTAAGGTATTCATGTTCCTCAACAGAAGTCAGGTTTCAGAACTCAAGTTTTCCAGTCTTATAAACACCGACTATAATGAAAGAATTAGTCTTTGATGATACAAATCAGAACACCTTGAAAGATACAGAACTACAAATAAGCCAACATAATTCACTAAATGCTTGAACAAATTAATTTCCTGATTTCACTGCCCAATCTTCCATTTTTTTCCTGTCAGCTTTCATAGAGACTCTGTTTACATAAACTACCATGTGAATGGCTTTGGAGCTTAGCAACATTGCAGCCTCTGCTTCATGGGGAATGGCTTCCAAACACACATAGATAAAATCAGTATCAACATTTCCAAAGCATGTTCTCTACAAGACAGTAATTCTAAGGACAAGCAATATGTATTACAAAGAAAAAGAATCCCACAGTCAAGTAGTTAGGAGTTTGCTGGATTAAGCAACACTTAACAGGTTTCTTTACCATATGACTTCTCAATCTTCAGTATACTCCTAGTAATGCTTACCCTGGAGGATCCCCACCACATTCTGAAATGCCTACGAAGTCCTGTCCAAAATAAAAGATGATTCCAAGGCCCCAAGTCTTAGCAAACTATCAACAACTGGAGCTTTGGACAAAAGTGGGATACAAGGAAAGGCCCATTTGGAGGTAGATGTAGTCTGTGAAGAGGTCAGGTAGACAATGGGCTTATAGAGCTCAGGAGGAAGCACAAGCTGGAGTCATCTGGGAGTCGTTCACAGGGATCAAGCTGAAGTCATGAGACTAGACAAGATACTTCCTTAGATACACAGTAATAAGACTGGTCTTTCAAACATCCTTGCCTTAGTCCATCTCCAGTTTTAGTATCTTCTGCTTCTCTCTAGCAATAAATCTAGAAAAACATCAAGACATGGGGTAGGAATAAGGCAAATCCAACTGAAAAACTGCCTGTTAAATACCAGCACAATGTGTGTGAAAATCCTATTAATGTTGATAATGTGATCTGGTATAGAACTACCAAATTTCTCCAAGAGAACTCTTTGAAATGACAAACCTAGAGATGATTCATTCTTTTTTTTGTCAATGTAATGAATGCTATAAGGCCATCTCTACAGAAAAACACACACACACAACATTAAAACTATTAATTTCAGAGGGCTTCACGGGCCTCCTGAGGCCCAACCACCGAGCTCTCTAGTTGTCAACTCCTAGGTCCCTAGGTAATCCCGGCTACAAACTTCATCACACAGATGAAGGCCACAGAGTTACAGGAAATTTAAAAGTATGACTTTTTTAAAAACCGTATTTTCCATGTACTTTAAGACAGTGCAGAGAAAATGTATACTTGTATTTTTTAGCCTTGAAAACATGAAAACCTACTAGTTGAGTAAAACTCAAGTCATTTATCTAACACCATAAACAGAAGGGCATACAATGATAATAACACCTTCACAACAAAACAGCCGAGAGGCCACAAAGCTAATAAATTCCAGATCTTCCATACTCTACTTCAGTGCTTTTTAACTAAACCATGTCACCTTAAATAAGCATATTATTACACTGGGTAGGATACAGTTTTTAAAATAAAAATCCCTTGAAACACCCACCTTCTAAGAGTGACTATAAATAATTAGGTGTCTAACTTACTTAATCTGATCACTCCATTTTTAGCACCTAAACACAAATTAGGGAGCAAATTATACATACTGGCTTTTGAAAACAAACCCTCTAATGCACTCCTCTCTAATCAACACAATTTGTATAAATAAGAAAAATCTAAAACAGCAAAACAAATACAAAAAAATCCATTATCTTTATACATGGACATGATTACAGACAAAAATACAAACAGCTTAAGCTTTGGGTTATTTAGCAAGCAGGGGGTATGATGCCAAAACCACATGGAGTTTCTCGGCTTTGGGCCCCTGGTATGGGAAGAGGCTGGCAGGCGGGGATCAGCATCTATTATCTGATGTCCATTTGGCAGACTCTACAAAAACAATGAGGCCTGGCTGCACAGCAGGAGTTAGGTATTCCAACTACTGCTTAAAGATCCACTCTAACACAGAGTATGGCTACAATTCACATGCTGAACTAAACGTGTGCCTTAATTTCTCCACTGGAAATTCAGTCATACGTTATATGCCCATATCCTATCTTTATAGAAGCAGTAGTGCTATCTTTAAGAATGAAGTCTCCAGGCGCCTGGGTGGCTCAGTCAGTTAAGCCTCTGACTTCAGCATCAGGTCACGATCTCAGAGCCCTGGGACTGAGTCCACATGGGGCTCCCCTCTCAGCCGGGAGTCTGCTTGTCCCTCTTCCTCTCCACCTCCCCCTGCTAGTGGTGTCTCTCAAACAAATAAAATAAAAAAAGAATGCAGTCTCTAAAGGGTAAGGTTCAAACTGTGGCTTTGCCACTTACCAACTTTGGCAAGTTACTACAACTTCCTTGTGCCTCAATTTCCTCAAATGCAAAATGGAGTTAATAACAGCTCCTATTTCATGGAGTTGCTGTAAGGAGTAAGTAAATGAATACATGGAAAAACCTCAGAGCAGTGCCTAGCAAATAATAAGCACTCCATAAATGTTAGTTCTCATTATTATTACTTTAAACAGATGACAAGAGTAATCAACTTATACCTGTATAGCACTTAGATGTATTTAGGAAATTATAGGCCTTAATTTTTTTACTTTTTAATCATGTGGCTTAACTACCAGCTGTTTCTTCTAAATATAGTAAATACACGGCCAATTATTTTTGTAAAGAACTCGAAAAGAACTTACTATACACACTGCCACCTAAGATTTACACACTAGTAAAGTTTTAGTTAACTTTTCAACTGAATATAACTAGACTCCCCTAACACTTCTAATCTCCTTGGATCCATTTACTTCGACTTTCATAATCACCACCAATTCCAAAACACAGCAATGGTTATTCCTACCTGGACTACTGCAATGGCTGCCTAACTGTTCTTTCCCCTCCAATCTACACTGCAGGACAGGTAGATCTTTTAAATCTAATTTTACTCCTCTACGTAAAACCCTACAATGGCTCCCCATGGTCCTAAAGAAAAACCTGTCCTCCTTAAAGACCTAAGAGGCCTGTATGATCTAGGGCCATTCTCTTTCTCTGGCTGCTCAAGCCACTGAGGCCTTTCAAATCCTTACCCCTGTTCCTTGGGGCCTCACAGCCTTCACAGATGATGCTCCCTCTATCTGGCATAATCTTCTCTCCCCACTGCCTCTGACTCCCAAAAGGAGATCAGGTCCTCCTGTGACATGCTCTCATAACCCTAATCCTAATCCTCTTTTCTCCTGGGCAGCACAATATAAAACTGCAATAAAATAATCTAAGTGGTTGTTTAGTGTTCCTCTTGCGCCGCGCCCCCCCCCAAAATATAAACTCCAAGTAAGACTTAGGAATATGTCTACCTTTTCCTGCTACAACCCAAGTGCTTAGATGTCCAGTACCTTATACTAATAGGTGTACGCAAAACACCCGTGTTATCTTATGGGAAAACCTGAGGATACAAACGATGACAGACAGCAAATCATCCGCAAAACAAGACTAATGCAGAATCCTGGCTGCACTGGGAGTCACCATCCGTGGTACAGACACTCAAGTAAAAGCAAAAACCTATTGCTTAAACATGGGCAAAAAGTTTAGTTAGAACGAAACTTTCCAAAGCAAAATTGTGCATCCTCAGATGTTATGTGATGCAGATGTTATGTGAAACAGGAGGAGTTCCACTTCAGTCATCAGTAAGAAGATACACAACTAAATCAAGACTGCGGCCACATTTGGCACTATCCGCTTCTTGGCAGTCTCTCCGAGGCCAAGAGTGGAGCTGGCCAGGGAAGAGTGATTTATCTCCCACGCTTAGAAGGGGTCCCCTCTACAACAGGAATGCTGCACTACTAATGGACTTGGAATTCTAACCTCGTCAAACCAGTACCTTTACTGAGTATTCAATTCGCTTAAAAAAAAAAAAAAAAGGCCGCATTTTATGTGTCACTGACAAAAGCTAAGTTTAATGAGGCATCACAGTCCAATTCGATTAGGAGAAAACAAAGTTGCTTTTTCCTCCGACACAGGAAAAAAAAAAATTATACTGACCAGACTTCTTTTCCAAACGAAAGTCATTATTCGGAAAATTAAAAGAAAACGGTACGCGGATGCTGAGAGGCGAAAGGTTGGGGGGCTGTGGGTGGAGGCTGCCCAGGGTAGTAACTACCGCCGGGCCCGGTGGGCAGCAGTGCCAAACCTACAGCGGGCCGTCCCAGGTCCGTCTGACGGACACAGGTTTGACATACGCCAAAGCCCCGCCGTCTGCTTCGTCGCACTGACCCTGCCAATGCAACAAACAGCCAGACCCTCTCCGCACGTCCAGCCCTTCCCGGGCACCGCGCGTCCAAGGGGAGCGCTCAGGTAAGGGCTCCGACGTCTCGGGGTTACCCGTTTGGCCCTTTGTTCGTTCCAGGGCAGCGGAGCCCCGGGCGCCCGCTCCTCCTCCTCCTCAGCTCCCGGGCGCCCGCGTCTCCCGCGGAGGAGCAGCGCGGACGCGGGCGCACAGACGACGGCGGCGCCCCCCCGCCCTCCCCGCGGCGGGTCCTGACCCCCGCGGCCTCGGCGGCGCGCGGCCCCTCGCCCTTACCTTGTAGACGTCGCCGTAGGTGCCGCTGCCGATGCGCTGAATCAGCTCGAAGTCCTCCTGCGGATTCCGGCGGGACAGATCGAAGCCGGGGTTCATGGCGGGCCCCGGGTGCCCCCCGCCTCCCTCCCGGGCAGGGGAGGGGGGGCGCTCAGGGGGCCACACGGAGAGTGGGAGCCGCGGCCGGCCCCCTGCTCCCCCGGCGGTCACAATCACCCGGCTCCACGCTGCGGCCGCCGCCGCCGCTCCTCTCACGCCGCCGCCGCCGCCGCCGCCGCCGCCCGGGCTAACCGTCCCCGCCCCCGCAGCCCGTCGCCCGCCGCCGCGCCAAACCCGGGTCACACCCACAAGGAGAGGAGAACGCTCGCAGCCCCTCGCTCGGGGTGCAACTCCAACATGGCTTCCGCCTTCGCTGCTCCTCCCCCTCCCCTTACTCCGGCTCCTCCACCCTCCCTCCCCTTTTCCCGGCTCCGGCCCGACTGCGCAGCCGCGATCCCGGAGGGAGCGCTCTTCGGCCCCGCGCGCGTGCGGCCCCGTGCGCGCTCCGGCTCCGCGCGCCTGCCGGGTGTGGGCGGGCGGCCCCGCAGCGCCTGACCCCGAACTCGCGCCGCGTTCCCGGGCCGCCAACCTGCGCTTCTTGACAGCGGGCAAGGCTTGCTGGGAGGGCGTGACTGCCCCGGGGGCCACAGGGGGGGTCCAGGGGGGTCTGAGGATGAGGGAAGAAAGTAGCTCGTATTCGCTTCTGATTCCCCGAACGGCAAAGTTTGACGTTGCTGTATTACCTCCCAACCCTAAGCAGGTAGTATAGTTTTAATTTGCAAGACAGCCAGTGTCCCCAACTTATTTTTAGAAGCACCTACACATAGGACACAGCCGAGTACCAGAGACTTTTCTGAGACTGCGGGGAAGGGGTGGCCCTGAGGAAAGCCCCTGAGAAAAGTGAACCGTGCTAGGTTTGACACCGGACACTCGGGGTCCTTGGAGCTGGCCTGCTGCGGTGCAAAAGAGGGCAGGCCTGGAGGGCGACCAGGAGGCGTGTGGAGTGGATAGGGCGTGGGAAGCTCTGGGGGGAAAAACATGCTGAGCGGCCGCCCACCAGCCCGCGTGGAGGGCGTGGGAAGCAGGCCGAGTCTAGAACTGAAGCAGTGATTGACCTTCTCCAGAGACGCGGGATTATCAAAGACCCGGGCGAGGACAGTGCAAGCTGTGGAGCAACCTTGCAAAGGAGAGGTGGTGGAGGGTGGAGCATGAACAAGATCCATCCTGCACCTGAAACGTAAACACATGATGTGGCGGAAGCTCTTTAGTTTACCCAAAGCCCCACCCTGCGTGAGACCCAGATTGTGAGCATTACGTCCAATCTATGTGGACACCAGCTAAACTGTTAATACCTGTCCAAGAAAGCATGTGGAGTGTTAATTTTCTGTACTCAATAAACTGCCCACTAGGCATTTCCAAAAGCTTTAATCAAGTAGGTGATGGCCACTTGGACGATAGCACCTTGAGTTTTGCTTCAGAAATGCCTTCCTAATAACCAGAAGGCACCACACCTTCTGACCACCAGTGCTCCCTAATGCCTGGTGACTCCTGAGAAACTAGGTCTTATCAAATTTAAGGATAAAATAAGTATAATCAAATAATAGTCAAGCTACTTATAGTTAACTGCCTCATACATTTTTATCTTTTCAATCCTTTTGCCTACAGTAAGATTGCATATTTATTAAGTTCTCAAAGAAGTTGTTTTTCTGAGTATCTATTGACTAGAAGATGTTGGAAAATGACCATCTCTTCACCGATATAAGTAGCCTCCAATTGTCTAATTTTTAATTAAAGCATCAGTAATATGTGCATATCATGTAAATTACTACCATGTGAGTGCTTATCACTGGATTTCTTCTAGCTAGATCTCACCTTAAGGCTCTGATATCTTGAGAATTAAACTCCTGAATATAAATGTTATTCCATTCCTGCTTTTGCCTGTTTAGGGCACTTGCTGGGGACCCAGACTGCAGGCCTTTCTTCAACTTGTACACATTTGGAGAATTGTTTGGCCTCTTTAAGCCAAACATGAGAATAATTAGTCCAGGATTCAGATAGCAGACCTAATAAACTATCCCAAATAGGAATCAGTTCTGCTCTCTTTCTCTGCCTTTTTAATTCTGGAAAGCCAAATTCTCAGCACTGTCTTGTTTGCTAGGATTATCATCTGTGCAGATAACTTTATATTTGCATCACTAATAGACTTCTTTCAAAGGGAAAAGACATTTCAGTAGGGCTGAAATGGTCTTTAAGGTTTTGTTTGTTCGATTTTGGCAGGACCAAGCTATTCCTTTTGAAAAAGGATTGATTTTCATGTAAGGGCCTGATTTGCCATATGGGTTACAACGTAAATAAAAGGGCTTTTGCAATTAACTGCTCACAAAGAATAAAATATTTTGTTCTTTGTAATATATACATGCAGATGCCAAATCTGATGTGTTTGTTTTTCCTCTTCCAATGCTCCTCAACTTTGCTGGAAGTAACACTAATGATCACACTTCTTTGAATCCGAGAAATAGCTTCCCTCTTCTATGATTAGAAGCATCCTTAGAAGTCATCTAATCTTTTCAGTTCAAGAACTGCTTCTACAGCATCTCTCCTGAATTTATTGCTACTTGAATACCTTCAGAAAAAGGAAACTCACTGCTTCCAAAAGAAACCCACCGCATTATGAGATAGTGCTAGTGAGTGATCATAATAACAATAATAAAAACAATAGTAATATCTAACATCCCCAAGTGCCTACAAGGTGCCAGGAACTGAGCCAAGTACTTTCCATGTGTTATCTCATTTAATTCTCACAACTTGATGACATAGGTATTATCATAATTTTTTGAGGTACAGGCAGATTAAGGTGGCTCAAAGTAACAGAAAGCTGAAATTTGAACAGAGGTAAGACACAAAGGCCAGATACTTTTTTTTTAAAAAGATTTTTAATTTGTTTATTAGAGAGAGCGACTGAGAGAGCACAAGGGGGAGGGGCAGAGGGAGATGAAGACGCCCCACTGAGCAGGGAGCCTGCCGCAGAGCTCAATCCCAGGACCCTGAGATCATGACCTGAGCCCAAGGCTTAACTGACTGAGCCACCCAGGTGCCCCAGAAGGCCAGACTCTTAACCCTTAATCTATGCTCTGCTTTATAGTATACTTTTTAAATTTTCTCTTATGCAGGGGCACCTGGGTGGCTCAGTCAGTTAAGCATCTGCCTCCAGCTCAGGTCATGATCCCAGGGTCCTGGGATCCAGTGCCACATTGGGCTGGGGAGTCTGCTCAGTGGGGAGTCTGCTTCTCCCTGTCCCTCTGCCCCTCCTCCCTGCTTGTGTGCTCTCTCTCCCTCTCTATCTCAAATAAAGAAATAAAATCTTTTAAAAAAATAAAATTTCTCTTATGCTAAGCCAAAATCTGCCTCCTTGCCATGCATTTAGACTCAACGATTATTAGATTCTAATGGTATAGAATACAGAAAAGAAAACCACAGTGTCTGCCATCAGGGAGTTTACAGTCTCACAAAACTGTGAGAAGCACAGAAAAGGGGCAGGAATGCAGACAGGAAGATACAGGGAGGATGCTAAAGCTAAATCTTAAAGAATGTGTTGGAGTTAGCCAGAGAAATGAAGGGGAGGTTGTACACTCCAGGCTGGCCATGTAGCCCTAGCCCTTTGAAGCACCCACCCATGTAAGCATCACACTGTAGGGAGTGGGTAAAGGCTGAGATGGACAGTATATCCAGACCACCCTTCTCTTAGCCCATCCTTCATGGGTCTATGGCTTAGGGTTTCTTTAGTCTCTGTACCAGCTCTCAGTTTTAGCCTCAGGACTTCTTGTCTAACCACCCATTGGATCCACTTCTTTGGCTTACTGACTTCATAATCACCACTCACATTTCAGTATGCCAACAGCTCTGGGAAAGGAATACTGAGCAAGCCTTAGCTCAAAAAAGACCCTACAACCAGGCCATCTACCAGAGGAAGAGAATCAGACTCAGACATACGTGCAACAATGACAGAGTTCCAGCATGTTACACAGCCTAGCCTAGCACAGCTCTGAGCCAGGCTACCAGGATTCATATCTTGTCTCTCTGTCCCCTACTGAACGACCTTAGGAAGTTATTTCAAAATGAGGCTCTTATGGAGTCAAAACTAAAATACGTGTTAAGGGGTGCCTGGGTGGCTCAGTTGGTTAAGCATCCAACTCTTGGTTTCAGCTCAGGTCATGATCTCATGGGTTGTGGGATCAAGCCCTGTTGTCAGGCTCTGCCCTCAGCAGGAAGTCGGCTTGAGAATCTCTCCCTCTGCCCCTCCCCCTCTCCTGTTCTCTTTCCCTCTCTCTCAAATGAATAAATCCTTAAAAATAAATAAAATACATGTTAAAGTCAGCAGCGCCTAGACCACAACAATCCCACAAGTATTAATTACTATTATTCTGAGTATATTTTAGAATTTATTTTTTAACTTATTTTGGTGTAACTATTTTTTTAGTGTTATATTGGTTTTAGGTGTACAATATAGTGATTCAACCATTCCATACATCGCTCGATGCTCATCACAAGTATACTCCTTACCCCATCACCTATTTAACCCAATCTTCCATCCCCCTATTTTAGAATGTTTTAAAGTGTGACAGTCACGGGGATGGGAATAGAGATATTATTTAGGAAACAAATGCAATAACATATGTAAGAGAACCTGATTTAAGGCCAGGGATGCTGAGGACAGAGAGAAGAGAAAGAACACAAAAATCATTAGAAGGTGGAATTGAAGGTTTGGTGGAGTGAGGAAGAAGGCAAACAATGGGCAACATATAGGCTTAGACAATGGGAAGGTCCCAAGAGGGTGAGAGCATTTTCCGTAGTAGGAGGTGTTAGGGTTATTTGGGGGAAGGTTTTAGCGTTGGGTCAAAGTAAATGATTGTTTCATATCTGTTAAGGTTGAGACGCTCAACTAGAAATGTAAAATTAGTGACAAAAAACAGAGTTGAAACTTAGAAAAGATGTCAGGGCTAATTTTTAAATTTTGAGGGTCATAGTTTAGGAATATTTATTATCTATTATGTGCCAAACACTATATTAGGTTATAACAGTGCAACAGGGCATGGTCCCTGAATTCAAGTTGGGCTACAGACAAATTCTCAGATAATTCCCTTACAAGGAGATAAGTACTGAGGTGCGGGAAAGAAGAGCCAGAGGAGATACTAGGTGCTGCATAGGCTAATAACTTGGCTCTTTTTCAAGCCAATATATATATATATATATATATTTAAATTTTTAAAAATATTTTTTATTTATTTATTTGAGAGAGAGAGAGAACGAGAATGAGAGAGAGCATGAGCAGGGGAGAGGGAGAAGCAGGCTCCCCGCCAAGGAGGGAGCCCAATTCGGGACTCGATCCCAGGATCCTGGGATCACAACCCAAGCCGAAGGCAGACGCCCAACCAACTGAGCCACCCAGGCACCCCACGCCAATATATATTTTTAAATTTTCTTTTAATATATATTTTTAAATCGTGTATTCAACATTTATTTACAGGTAAGGTGGAGCTCTGCATGGGGAGTAGGTGGAGATGGATGTCCTCAGGTGTCAGCTTTCAGCTTTCCACACTGATATTCTGAGCAATTCAGTTCTGCTCCCAGATTTGCATATGTCCCAGCACAGTGTTTCTCAATGGAGGTTTTATTAGCATTTTGGGTAGGACAATTCTTCCTTGTGTGGGACTGTCCTCTGTTTCAATACTGCTCCCAGCCACACTGACATCAGCCACAAAAATAGCCACACATATTTCCAAATGTCTAGGGTTGGGCTGGGGTGGGGGATGGGAGTGACTGCATTGAGAATGTTTGCCTATCATGTCCTTGAGAGAACTGTCACCCACACCAAACCATTTATCATAGTAGTCCTTTCTATCTCATATAGAATATTCCCTGAGACAAGTTCTGATATGTAAAATATCATCCCTCTTATTTCCAATGCTTGGCACCCGAGTGGGGTTCATGGCCCTCTTTAGATGCACAACCAAGAGTCCACCTGCTCTTTTTCACATAGCTTCTGGGGCCACATAGGAGGGGACCAAATCCAGTCTTCGCAGGTTATGGAAGTCTTCACAGAGGAAGGATCCTCTAGGCTGAGACTTAGCCTAGTAGAGGCTAACAAGTAGAGAATTAGCCGAGCAAGAATATATACTCCAGACAAAGGGTACAGTGGTTACATTCAAAGAAACGAAAGTAGTTCTGTTTAAGGAGAATAACAGATGAGGCTAGTGTGGTAAGCAGGGACCAGTCCATTAAGGAGCACATAAATTGTATTAAATAATTTGTATTTCTTCTTGCGAACAAAAGGGTGCTATTGGTAGATTTTCAGCACAGGAGTAGCATGATCTCATTTGAGCCTTAGAAATACTCCACCAGCTGCAGATGGAGAATGAATTGGAGTCAGGTGGCAGGACTGGAGATGAGTTGGGAGAATAGTTCAGAGACCATTGTAGCAGTCCAGGTAGGAGAAAATGATGGTCTGAGTTAACATATGGCCTCAGCATCAACATTCACTCATGTATTTGAATTGTGGGTTGAGATGAATTTTCACAGGGAAAATAAATGGAATAGGCAGAAAATGGGTTCCTAGAAACCCCCCAACATTTAGACTGTGAACAAAGGCAGAGAATCTAGCAAAGGAGACTAGGAAGGTGGGATCCAATATGATATGTGGAAATGGAATGGTATGGGAGCCACAGGAGTGCACTACTTGGGACTCCCTTCAAGGAAGCGTGTGCTGTAAGGAGTGTGAACCACTGACATCCTCTAGCCTCCATGCCTTTGGGATCCATCACAGCATTCATGCAGAGGTCTCAGTCTCCCCAGAGGCTCCCAACCAATGACTGAGCACAGCCAGCCATTCCTGCCCAATGCAATTTGCTCTAATGGGCAATCTTTGCTCTGGGACACCCCACTGGCATCACTGAGCTAGTCTCAGAGCTTCCCTGCAGTCCTTCTTCCTACCCAGTCCTTCTTCCTTCTTTCTCTTCTTTCACAGGTATTAAGTCAAGCATTGCAGTCTGAGAGTCTTCTTTCTTACTCTTTCTCCCTTTCCTCTTTATCCTTCACAGGTGCATCTTGCACTTCGAATTCGATTTTGCCATCTGCTGAACTAGTATAATTGATATCAGTGCAGCAAAGGAGGAAATTTTAAGAGAGTGACCAAGCTGTGTTAAATGCCAGAGAGAGACTAAGGAGGAGGGAGACAGAAAAGTTTCATCAGATCTGTCATTATGGAGGTCAGTGCTAATCTAACCATTGAAGTTCATAGTGCCTCTTCTGCTATTGTGTCTCCTCTTAGTTATATTCTCCCAGATCCTCTTCAACATCTCATCCAGACTATGAACTCATTTAATTTGTTAATATCTTTTTAAACTCTGGCACTAGGAAGTGAGTTCAGTATTCCAAATGCAGTCTGGTCAATGTTGACTATAGGGAGATTATAACTACTTGTTATTTGAACACTCTGTTATAGCCTAAACTTTGATTCAGTTTTTTTATAGCCACAAAAACTCAGGGCCACTGTACTGTTCAACATCAGGGAATGCCATTCAGATTATATAATTCTCAAGTCCAACCTGGCCCCTGGGTCCTGATTTTAAAGATCTCCAAAACCCATATTTGCTCCCCTCTGAATCAGATCATCAGAGGTGCTCTTGAACCCTCATTGTCATAAAATGCCAGGGAAAGAAACCTGGTCTCATGCATCCTACTGTAAAGTTCCTGCCTTGCCAACAGTTTATCAGACCAGATATCATCTTCTCATCACCGAGCCATATATAACAACACCATGAACAAAACAGGGCACAGAGTACCTCTACCCAATATTGCTTCCAGGTGAGATCTTGCAAAGACAAACAAGTCAGACAAAAGCCTAGAACCTTGTTTAGAAAGACAAGAATTTCCAATCTTCTTGAGAAGCCAGGATTTCAAAGGGGTGCTCTTTGGCTAGCACTGCAGGTAACTGATATCTTTTTAGATTTAGCTAATCCTCGAGGGGTGCAGGCTGTGTGAAAAATAGACAACAAAGTATCAAAGGATTACAAGGAAGTACAGGTGGAATATAGGCTGGGTAAGAGACTAAGAGATGCTGAGATAATCTTATTGATGAAACTTCTGATTATATTCATCTTTTATCACATGATAGATTAGAGCATAGTGTTTGCCTGGTTCCCTTTTATATAATATCTAGCCTACAGTTCCCCTTAGATCTCCCCAGTTAAACGGTGTTGCCCTGTACCTTCGTTCCCAAATACAGTGAGGTCACTGTTGGACCAGATCTAGTTGGTCCAGAACAAATGTGGTTGCATACACGCTGTTTCCAGAGTATATTACTGCCCAGAGTATTATCCTGCTGGCCTTTTTTAAAAGAAGCTTATTCTAGTTAATCTTACTCCCTTAGGAGGACTCCAACCCCTACCCCCAACAAAACCTGTAGTAAAGCAATCTGCTTAAAGATCTAGGAAGTTCATCACTTTGGGGGAAAAAAAAATCCTCTAATTTGGTTTAAACCTGGACTGAAGGTTTGTTTCCTTGATCAAAACAAACAAAAAATAGAAATAAAAGCTCTGTTAAATAATTCAAATAACATGCCAGGAGTTTTCTATTATTCCTTACTCCCTGCTCGTAGTTCAAGGTGATGTATAGATAACCCAAATCTCAAACTGACCCAGATCACTGCTCCAGGGGATGGATCGATTTGCTGGGTCTGGGCTCATAGCAAAGCCCACTTGGATCAAGGTATGTCTCTTCTCGGCAGTAGAGTCAAAACTTCTGCCTGGAATCTGATCATCTGGGTTGTTTAAAGATACTTTAAAAATATATATATATTTAAATCAGGACTCATCTGGTAGTATGAACTTTCCCAGCTAAGCATCTGATACCATCAGAATAGTTTAAACATGAGTTGATGGAATAACAAAAAGAAGGAAACTCATGAACACTTCCCTGCTGCTTTATATTTTATTTACCAACTGTTAAGCCACTATATGAAATTTGTGAATAGACTTTTTTAAGCATAAATGTGGCACCGCATACAGGCAGTCTTTTTCTGTGTTAACCTCAAAACAGTTATCTGGGCACCAATATCTGAAAATGTTTATATAAACTTTTCTTTATTTTTTTAAATTTAAATTCAATTAATTAACATATAGTTTATTATTAGTTTCAGAGGTAGACTTCAGTGATTCATCGTCTTATATGACAGCCAGTGCTCATTATGACTCGTGTCCTCCTTAATGTCCATCACCCAGTTATCCCATCCCCCACCCCCATATGAACTTTTAATGCCAAAAAGTATAACACTCTTAAGTTGCTGATGCTAATATTTAGGGTTTACCTCTCACCTAGAGAGAGCACTCTTCAGCCATTCCAAATAAATCCAAAACACCGTATCTGCAAATCTAAATGCGGTCTGTTTTCTGCTATGTGGTGCAAGTCTTTTAATTAGGCTCTCTGGCTCCATTCTCTTCTGCTTCTGATAATACAATAAACATGTCTCTTAAAATGCCAAAAATGGAAATATAGAAGTCCTGAGGGAAAGCTAAATTTGGAATGAATGTGAGTTCACTTTGAAGCATGTTGGGTTTGAGGAGATGGAAGGGCCTTAAGGAGGGGACATCACAAAGACAGTCACAGATTTAGGAAGTGCAAAAGGGAATTACATCGTGATGTGTAAATGTGAGTCATAGAAATAGAGATGGTAGAATCATGGGATCTCCAAGAGAAAAGGCTGAGAGTGTAGAGCAGTGGTGAGCAAACTGTTTTTCTCTCTTCTTCTTCTTCTTCTTCTTCTTCTTCTTCTTCTTCTTCTTCTTCTTCTTCTTCTTCTTCTTTTTTAAGGACCATTTAGGGGCACCTGGGTGGCTCAGTGGGTTAAGCATCGGACTCTTGATTTTGGCTCAGGTCATGATCTCGGGGTCATGAGATCAAGCCCTGCAAAGGGCCTGCTTGAGATTCTCTCTCTCTCCCTCTGCACACTCCTTCTAAAAAAAAAGGATAACTTAAAAGGAGCAGAAAATGTTTGTGAACCTTATTTTTAAAACATTCAAGATGAAACTAGTGTTACTGACTTCAATAACAAGAACTTATGTTCTGGGGTGATTATTAAGGTATGAACATCTGTTCTTCTCTCAGGCAGTACTTTCTAGCTTGTCTTTGCTTGCTATATTTGTGATGTGGAATTTAAGGTAAGGGGAGTGGAGACAGGAGTGGAGAAGTGAGAAGAGAAGGGGGATAAGTTAGCCAGAAAGGAGCTAAGTCAACCTTTAAAGTGTTGGAAGAAAGGGAGAAGGGAGATGACCAAAAGCCCAATAAACTGGGTTCTAGAGAAAGAGTGTGGAGGTTATATGTGAGACTAGAGGAAACAGAATGGAACTCAAGGGGGGCTCCGTAACCATAAATGGGGTCCTCTGATGTTCTTTGAGAGCCATAAATGTAAATAAAGGTTGGAATACCTTTTTAAAATTACTGTGATCCTGAGCAGAATCTGAAGTGTGTGGGAACCTCAGAACTTATTAGGGTCGCAAGAAGAATGCGAATGAGAAATTTGGCAATGGTTCTGAACTGCTAAAAATGTTATCTGCTCATCCTAAGAAGTCATGACACAGAAACAGCTTTCAAATCTTTTATAACTTAATTTACATTGCTTTTTAGAGCTTCTGTATGTTTTCACATTTATATCTTATGTTACCTTTGGAATGATTCCTTAAATTGTTATCATCCATAATTTACAGATGGGGAAATTGAAGCTTAGAGAAGTGAAAGCCAGAAACAGATCAGGATTAATGATTAGTTCCAGTCAATTGAACATCTACTGAGCCTTGCTTACTGAGATTCAGGTTGTGCTATATATTGGGGACATAAAAATGATGAAAATGTGCATGCCATCCTCAGCCATTACACCATTCTTTCTTTACTTTTTCCAGTTCTCTCAGAGAGGATTGATATCTCCTCTAAGCCTGGGACAGGCTGGTTCATAACAAGATCCAACTCGGAGCATCACTGACACAAACAGCAAGTTTACAGGAAGAATCGGTTCCAGGGCACTCTGACTGTTTCATGCATGTGATGTAGTCATCAGAATTGCAAGACAAGGAAGAGATGGGAACTCTTATGCGCTATTGAGTGGAGATTAAATTGGTACAATTACATTGGAAGGCAATTTGGCAAAATCTATGAAAACAAAAGATGCCCTTACCTTACAATCTAACAATTTCACTTTGCTATATATATCCAAGAAACTCTCCCTTAAATACATAAGGACACATGTAAATGATTATTCAGTGAAGCATCCTGTATAACAGGAAAATAATTGGAAACAACCTAAATATTCATCAGCCTGAGAGTGGTTAAGTAAATTGTTGTATGATCACACAGAGGAATACTATATGGTAGTTAAAATACATGAACTAGAACTGGAGCTATAATGTGCATCAATCTCAAAAAATAGACTATCTAGTGAACACAAGAAAGTAGAGGAGATACATAAAGCATGCTATCATTTATATTAACTTTAGACCCATGAAACAATAGTACATCTTCCTATGTGTGATAAACATTTTAAAATATTCACAGTAATAATAACTCCCAAATTCAGGATAGTTGTTACCTCTGCTGAAGAAGGATAATGACAAGAGTTTGCAGAGGACTTTAGCCAAATATGGCAAATATGGCAAAAAGTAAATATTTGACAAAATTTGGTTGGAAAGGCGAGTTCATATTATTATTTTCTATACCCTATATACTTGAAATATTTCATTTAAAAGTATATAGGGGTCTTCAACCCTGGAATTCTGGGATTTTTTTTTCTTTGTGCAGAAATTTCTTTTTTTTTCTTTTTCTCATGTTGAAATTCCATCCATTTTTTTGATATTTAATTCAAGTCTCACTACCTTATTGAGAACTTCTGTGACAATCTTGTCAGTCTATACTATGCTTTATAAAATTCTATAGGTCTATAAAATTCTCTTTATTCTATGATGATTTTATCAAAATGACTTTCATTCTTCTGAGTATGCTTAAGCCACATATTAGATACTGAGAAAGAGTAGAAAAATAATAAAATTCTCTTGTACACTATGTTTGTATGACCAGAATTCTTTCATGTTGTTGCTTAAACATATATTGCCTTGCATTAATATTTGGCTTTATTGTACACAAACCTTGTTTCTCCAATTATATTGTAAGAGCCTTAAGAGCAGGGACAATGTCTTGAACTTTTAAAATTCTTCCCCAATGCCCAGTAGAGCCTAACCAAATACTTAGTAATGAAAAGTGATACATAAACTAATAATTATTACCCTTCCTACAAAACCTTTCTATAGAAAATTGAAAATACTAGTTGGAGCTACATTTGCTTTTATTTTCCCAGAGAGATAATAGTAATGAGCTGTGAAATGACCAAAACTCAGGCAGCAGAAGGGAAAAAAAAGAAATAACGGGTTTGTATATTACACATTCTGGATAATCAGCTCTTGAATGATTAAGTGTGGAAAATCTCTTATGACTAAAAGCAGATTTTAAAATTTTGTTTTATGACTATGGACTTGTTTTATAGATCATTTCCAGTGCTCAGATGATCCCAGGCCAAACTTACAAATTATTTTGGAAAAACATTTCCTCTTACGATATGCTACATAGCCACACACAAAACACCTTGTTATCATTCTGCCTTCATTCCCATATTTATTGGGCTACACATGGGAATGGTGGTCCAGGGAAACTAAAACACAAAAGGTGTTCCCCCTGTGGAATCAGAAAAGGGTTTTGGAGAAAGACAAATTACTTTGAGTCTAATTTATCCTTAGTACCTCTTGTAAAAAGTGTTTGGTACTTGAGGCAACCAGGTTGCTTGAAACCTCTGAGTAAAAGGTTGGTCTATATTAGTCCAGGATTAAAGCTAAACAGCATAGGGAATGGTAAGAGGTCTGGACTACATTGTCTCTCCTCAGAACCAAAAGTTGGGTATTGAGGCATGAGATAAATTGAAGAATCAGTACAGCTACTTTTAGTAAAAGCAGGAGCTGCTAGGTCAAAACTGCTACCACGTTGTGTCTGAGGAGTTTCCTATGAAACTTAGTACTATTTTATTAAACCAGGCCACTATCTTGTGGTTCTTTGGCCTAAGTACTCTAACACTAAATATAGTTCTCTGAATTAAAACTTACCTACATCTGTATATATGACTGCATTTTTAACACCACAGTAAACCTCAGGGAATTATGTCTCTTCTTACCCTCCTCTATTTCTATGTCATTTGTATCTGAGTGAAGACAACTAAAGGCACAAAAATATCTTGCAGTTTGGTAAGAGATCATATATTCCCTCATTTTCACTTATTTGTAAATGTTAATGTTGAAGCAAAACCCTGAAGCAAAGTGACCAGAGTATTCCTATAGTAATGAGGAGCCTTATCATTGGTCTCTGCTTTTTTCCTTTCCCTAAATAAAGTGAAGTAAGAAAAATGCTATTATATAGATAATACATATATTTAATAGATTGGGTTTTCAAAGTTCCCTAAAGGATAAGTGTTTGTAACTTAGAATTAATTTCCCATGGAAATACTGTGATTATGGTTAGATTTAAAACCTAATATATTAGTAGGTGTGAGAGGATAGTTGATTAAGAAGTTGTATCTTGTTTTCTTGTCTATAAACTTATCATAGAAAAACAAGAAGTATTTTTCCCTTCTCCAATCTAGAGGGAGGGTTAAGATGGTGATTTTCTAAAGTCTCAGGGAGGCAGAAAACACAACTGTCTGGCAGGGGCAGTGTTCCAAAAAAAAAGGGAAATGGCTTGGCTTCAGGAGAATTTGGATCTGTTGAACCCAGAAGGAGTGAGAACCAGACAAGAGTCAGTTTCCATAAATGGTAAGGATCTATGTCTACTCCCAGATAACAGATCAGAAAGGTATGCACCTCTGATGAGGATGTCAGCAAGGATATCTTGTCTCAGAAGTAGTAAATTAATTAATTTATGCTAAGCTGAAACAAGTCAAGGGTACATATTATGAACTCTAGGGTTACTATTAAGAGAATATTAAAATTATGTATAAAATTATGTGTAGTAATGCATAAATAGAAGAGAGATAGCATAATAATTTTTAAAAATAGTTAATGAAATCAAAGGAAGGCAAGAAAGAAGATAAAAAGGACCAAGTAACCAGTAGGATAAATAGAAAACAAATAGTAAGATGTTAGCTATGAATCCAAATATATCATTAATTACCATAAATATAAATGGCATAATTTTCCATTAAAAACCAAAGATTTCCATACTGATTTTAAATATATGGGGCGCCTGGGTGGCTCAGTCAGTTAAGCATCTGACTCTTGGTTTTGGCTCAGGTCATGATGTCAGGGTTGTGTACTGTACTCAGCAGGGAGTCTGCTTGAGATTCTGTCTCTCTCCTTCTGCCTGCCCCACCCCTGCTCATGCATGCACATGTGTGTATGCACTCTATCTCTTTCTCTAAAATAAATAAATAAATCTTAAAAAAATAAATATATATTTAATAATGTAATATTATAATATATATTATATGTGGTTTTTCAAAAGATATAAAAGTTACAATCTAAAATAATACCACAGAAGTACCTGAGGGCTGAGAGTGTGCCATGCCCCTTCAGACTAGCTGCTTCCATTAGATTTCCATGGTCATAGTCCCAATTTGAAGCTGTAGTACCTCTGGATGGGGGTGGTGCTGGGCTCTGGCCTTTTCACAAAGAGAGGTCAGGGACAGGGTCAGTATTATGGGCATGTGTATATCTTTCCAAGTTCTTTTACAGTCCCTGCTGGGACTCCCCGACTTATTTTGGTTGGTTCCTACTGCTACTTCTTTTACAAAATAGACTTTGTAGAACTGATTAGATCACCTTGTTTATTTAATGTGAGTTTGTGCCTTTTTCGTCTCAACCTTCTGAAACAGGTATATTTGGGAAAAGGCAGTCTAATAAAATCCTAGACAGGGAAAAAGTAAGCAAGCAAACAAACAAATAAAATAACACCACAGAAAAGTTAAAGGTAAAAGAAAGAAAGACATTTTATGCAAACACTAACCCAAAGTAAGCTGATATAGCTATACAACAATATAAAAAGTAGACCTTAAGGAAAGAAGCATTATTAAAAATAAAGTGTGATATTTCACAATAATAAAAATATTAACCTATCAGGAAGATGTAACAATTCTAATTTTGTATACAACTAACAACAAACTACCAAAATATATAAAGCAAAGGATTGCAGAAACTGCAAAGAATAATAGATAAATCTATAATCACAGCAGGAGGCCTTAATACATCTGTCAGTGTCTCAAAGAATAAGGAGACAAAAATTAGTAAAGGTACACAACATTTAAACAACATGATTAACAAAGTTGACACAATTGACGCACATGGAATATTTCATGCAACAACTGCAGAATTCACCTTTGTTTCATGTGAGCAGTGAACATTTACTAAAAGTGACAATAACTTGGCCGTAAAGCAAGCCTCACCATATACCAAAACATTGAAATTATACAGAGTATGTTCTATGAGCAGAGGGGAATTAAGCTAACGGTCAACAATTTTTTAAAAAGTACAAATTTCCCAAACACATAGAAATTAGGCAATATACTTCTAAATAACCCATCAGTCAAAGAAAAAACAACAATGGAAGTGAAAAAAACATTTTGAACTAAATAAAAATAAAAATATGGCATATCAAAATTTTAAGATGCAGCTAAAACTGTTTGGTGGGAAAATTGTAATCTTAAGTGCCGAAATTTATAACTTTAAACAAGAATAACTTAAGTATCCGTCTCAAGAACTTAGAGAAAAAAACAATTAAACCTGAGGAAAGTATAAAAAAGGTAATGATAAAGTAGAGAGAAAAAAATTAATGAAAAAAATGTGTAGTAGGGAAGAGTCACTGAAAAAAATAAACTGGTAAATTCATAGCAAGACAGATCACACATATAAAACAGAAATAAAAGCAAAAAGGGTACATATTACTTCTATCAGGCTTGGAAAAGGGCATATCACTATATGTCCTACAGACATTACAAAGTTGAAGTGAAAATATTTCAGACAACTTAATGTCAATAAATTTGAAAATTTAGATGAGATGGGAAATTCCTAGGACAACCCAACTTATAATAAGTGACACCAAAGACATAGAAAATAGACCTATATCAACCAAAGAAACAAAACAGTGATTAAAAATCTTCATACAATAGATCTCTGGATTCTGATGATTTCACCAGTGTATTTTTCCAAATATTTAAGGAAGAAGTAACACCAATTGTATATAAACTCTTTCAGAGAACACAAAAAGGAAATGCCAACATATTTTATGAGGTCAATAAAATGTTAATCCCCAAACCTGAGAAGGTCATTACAAGAAAGGAAAATTACAGACTGATCTCTCTGTTATCAAAGATGAAAAAACTTCTGGGGAACTTGGGTGGCTCAATTGGTTAAGCGTCAGACTCTTGATTTTGGCTCAGGTCATGATGTCAGGTCATGAGATTGAACCCCATGTTAGGTTCCATGCTCAGCAGAGAATCTGCTTGAGATTCCCTCTCCCTCTTCCTCTGCCCCTCCCTCCACTCTCTCTCTAAAATAAACAAATAAATCTTTAAAAAAAGATGAAAAAACTTCTAAATTAAATATCGGCAAAACAAATCCAGTAATATATTAAACATAAAATGTGTGTTTATTTCAAGCATTCAAAGTTGGTTTAACACTAAAATCTCATTATATACCCAACTAATAGTATAGATGAAAAAAATATATATATATTCATCCTTGTAGATACAGAAAAGGAATTTGATAAAATTCAACATTCATTCATGATTTAAAACTCTTAGCAAACTAGGAATTTCCTCTTTTTGGTAGTCTTTTATTTTGAAATAATTTTAGACTTCTAGAAAAGTTGCAAAAAAAGAGAAAGAACTCCTGTATCACCTTCACCAAGATTTGTAATTGTTTACATTTTATCACATTTATTAATGCCACTCTGTCTATATCACTTCTCTGAACCATTAGGAGTAAGACATATCTCTTTATCACTAAAATACTTCAGTGTGTACTTTTTAAGGACAATCCACTTATATAACAGAGTAAAATTACCAAAACTGGGATATATTATCTAATCTAATCTACAGACCTTACTAAATCTCACCAATTTTCCTAATACTATTTTTTGTAATTAAAAAAAAAAGTGTTTTTCTTGTCCAGGATCCAATCCAGGAACACATAGTACATTAGTTATCATGTCACTTTAGTCTTTAAAACCAAAATACTTCATTATCTTTACTTTTTATTTTATGACTCTCACATTTTGAAGAGTACAAGCTTGTTATTAAGTAGAATGTACCCCTACTGGGTTCAATTAATGTTTCCTCATGAATACATTCAGATAATGCATTTTTGGCAGGAATACCGAAGAAGTGGTATTATACCTGTGACAGGGTATTACATCAGAATGCCCATGGTGTTGGTTTGTCCCACTACTGGTAATATTGACTTTAATCACCCAGTTAAGATGATGTCCATCAGCTTCCCTGGTTGTAAAATTACATTTTCTTCTTTGTAACTAAAGTATTTTATGAGGAGATACTTTGAGACTATGTAAATATCTTGTTTTTCATTAAATTGCACCCACTAATTTTTAACATCTTTTGATGATTCTTTCCTGAATTAATAATTACTCTGATTACAAAGTAATGATTTTCTAATCCAATCATTCCTTATATATTTATTGGTTAGAATTCCAAAAGTGGGTCAGAGACTTGAACAGGTACTTCAAAAAAGAGAATATCCAAGTGACCAATAAACACCAGCATAAGTACAAATTAAAAATTGGAAGATGTGATACAACTAGAACTCTCTTCGATGCTGCTGGTGAGAATGTAAATTGGTATACCACTTTGGAAAACTGGCAGTTTCTAAGAAAGCTGAATATGTGCATAACCTATAAGCCAGCAATTTCAGTCCCATTTTCAGTGGCCAAAGTTTGGAAGCAACCAAAGTGTCCACCCATAATAGAATAGATATATAAATTATGTATATCTGTGCAATCCAATGATACACAGAATGAGAATGGATGAACTGCTGCTACACATGCATGAAGCTTATAAACATGTCGAGTGAAAGAAACAGTACACAAAAGGGTGCATTTGTCTAAGGTTCAAAAACAGAGGAGATTAGGTTACTGTGATAGAAGTCAAGACTGTGGTTATCTGACAGGAGGTTGTAATTGATTGGGAGCATAAGGGGGCTTCTAGAGTGCTAGTAGTCCTCCTTGATCTTCATACTGGTCTCATGGGTGTGTTTGCTTTGTGAAAACTCATTGAGATCCCACCCTCATAATTTGTACCATTTTATTTATTTATGATATTTTCAATAGGAGGTTTATTTAAAAAGTTACACTCACATGAATACTTATATAACAGTCATAACACAGAGCACGATTTACAACCAAGTAAATTCTATTTGTTTGAATTTGCCCAATCTGAGACTATCTTATAAATGGAAATCCAAACATACAAAACAGGAAAATACATGTAGCACAAAAGCACTTTTCACTTTACAGAGCAAAACATCAAATGCATGAAAGGAACAAGGATAATACCCATAGCAGATCCATTTCTCAATTTTGTAAATTTATCCTAAGGAAAAAAAATGACTCAACACACAAAGCTTGCTATGAACATGTTCATTTTAAACATTATGTCTGCCAACAAAACACTAAAATCAACTCAGATATCCAACCACTGGATCAAGAGTTAATAAATTATGATATGTCAGTACAAGAAAATAACATACATTAAAAATGATGTATAGAAGACTTTATAGAAATACTAAACATTTCTGCAGGTACAATGTTAGGTAGCAAAATCCTAATGTAAGATGATATGCATACCATGATGCTAACTACATAGAAGTGAACCAATAGGTAAAATGAAAATATAAAAACCTTGTGTTGGAGTCATAGCTTTATGAATTTTTTTTGAGGGTTAAACTTCCCTCCATTCCGTATGAATATTCTCTCTCTTTTTGAAGATCTAATTGGCTTTATTAAATGATTCATGAATGGGACAGCATTCCATCTAGCAAGTAGAAAGTCCCTCTTTTCCATGAATATTCTTTATTATTATTATTCGGTCAGTTAGAGTTCTTTTGTTGCAAGCAATAGAAACTAACTTAAATTTTAAAAAAGAGATTAATGGAGCCATAGAGGAATAACTTACAGAATCAAAGGAATAACTAAATGCTCAAGAGGAAAGAAGAGCCAGGAAGTTTACAGAGATCTTAGAAACTAAATTCTCTAACCGATTCCCTGGTATTCTGCCTCCTGATGACTTGTTTTAAATGCCTTCTGTTCCCGTGTGCCTCTACTCAGGATTCAAATTATTGGGAAAGAAAATCTGATTGTCCCGAGTCAAGTATCCACCTTGACCTTTGATTGGCGACCACCTCAGAACAACCTGGAGTCGGGGAAAGGCACTTTCCTAAGAAGGGGGCGGGTAGTGTTGTTACCAGGTGAACAGGGAGCCGAAAGATGCTGGGTGGAGAAAGCAACCGGTCCATGAAATCTTAATCATCTTTTCAATAAATCAGAATATTACTACCTTCTTCTTATAGTAAATGAAAATATGCTTATTGTAGAAAACTTGTGCAATTTAGAAAAGTATATAGTAAAAGAGTAATGAAAAACAAGCATCCTTTATCCTACTATCCGTAACCCTGTGTTTATTATCCATTGCTGCATAACAAATTAACCTCAAAACTAGGGTGCCTAGAGACAGAAAGTAGACTAGTGGTTGCCTAGGGCTGGGAAGACTGGGGGTGATAGCTAAAGAGGGCAGGATTTCTTTTTTTTTCCCAGGGTTTTTTTTTTTTATCATGTTCTAAAATTGGATTGTGGTAATGGTTGCACAATTCTGAATATACTAAAACCACTGAAATTTTAATGGACGAATGTTAAGGAATGTGAATTATATCTTAATAAAACTGTATTTAAAAAATAGTAGGGTAACCAACTATCCCAGTTTGCCCAGACCTCTCTGGTTTTAGCATTGACAATCTCATATCCCAAGGAAACAGTCCTGGTAAAACCTGGACAGCTGATCATCCTATACAAAATGGAACAGCTTAAATCAATAAACATTTGTTATCTCTTAGTTTCTCTGGATCAAGAATCCAGGAGGAGGGGTGCCTGGGGGGCTCAGTCGTTAAGCGTCTGCCTTTGGCTCAGGTCATGATCCCAGGGTCTTGGGATTGAGCCCCGCATTGGGCTCCCTGCTCCGCGGGAAGCCTGCTTTTCCCTCTCCTGCTCCCCCTGCTTGTGTTCCCTCTCACACTCTCTCTCTCTCTCTCTCTCTCTTTCTCTCTCTCTCTCTGTCAAAAAATAAATAAATAAAATCTTAAAAAAAAAAAAAAGAATCCAGGAGGAGGTTAACTGGGAGACTCAGCGTCTCTTAGAACGTTGCAGTCAAGATGTCAGTAGGGCTGAGGTCATCTGAGGGCTTGAATTGGGCCGGAGGATTTGCTTCCGAGCTTACTTGTGTGGTTTTGCCATGAGGCCTCAATGTCTTGCCATGTGGGTCTCTCCACAGAGCACCCTCATGACATAGCAAATGGCTTTCCCCAAAAGCATATGATCTGAGAGAAAGAGCCAGAGACTAGCATGGATGCTGTAGAGTCTTTTACAACCTAATCTTGAAAGTTGTGTGCCCTCACTCCTGTCATCTTTGATTGCTCACACAGATCAAGTTTTGAACAGTGTGAGAGGGAACTACACAGCGGTGTGACTACTGGTGTGAAGCAATAGTCACTGGGCTGTCCTAGAGGTTGGCTCCCATAAGCTGTAACGCCAACTCTAACCCTATCAGCATTTTACTAACATTTTGCCGATTTTTTAAATTAAAACAGACCCGTGTTGGGAACATATGGACAGTGTAAGAGTACAATAGAAAAACCTGTTATAATGAATACTTTGCGTATAAATTTTACTTCTATCTCTGATTAGGTAGGATAGATCTCTAGATGTACAATTATTAGAGCACATGGTTTAAGTATCTTAAGACTTTTTACATATTGCCAAAATGCTTTTTGGATATTTGCATTGTATCAGAGTACCCATTTGCCATACCCTTGCTAGCCTTAAGTATTTTTGTTAGTAACCCTGCCAATTTCTATGTGAAAAATTGTATCTCCTTGTTTCAGAGTGCCTTTTTAACAGTAAGGTTAAACATTTTTCCATGTTCAGTGGCCATTGCTAATAAGTAAGCATGTAACAGGCCATAAATCCTTTCCAGATAATTCATGCATTCATTTAATATTTGTTGAGTGCCTACTGTCAGAACCCGGAAGTGTCCCGGCTCCCAAGAGGCTCAGAGATTGGAGAAGGAAGCAGTTCGATACATTCTAATCTGAGGAACTATTTAAAAAGCACAGAGTCAAGAAACCACTGAAGACTGCAAGTACTTTTCTCTTGTTGGAGCATCAGGTACAGAGGCGGAGGATAAGGGAGTGAGTAGAGAGTCGGACCAGACTAGGGAGCTCAAATCGGATCTCGTTGGCTTTCTCAGCCCTATTAAGGTTAGACCTTATCCCGGGGGGAAGGGGAAAGCAGGAAAGAGTTTTTTGGTTTGTGCTTTCTTGTTTTTTTAGGTAATCTCTATGTCCAACGTGGGGCTCGAACACATGACCCCAGATCAAGTGTCACATGCTCTACTGACTGAGGCAGCCAGCCACCCCAGGGAAGAGTTGTAAACATGGGAGTGAGATAATCAGATTTGTTTTTTGGAATCTCCCTTTGGGTAAAGTGTGGAGAAAAAAACAGAGAAGGGTATTAATGGAAGTAGGATGGATGACCAGATAGGAAACACCTATAGTCCAGGAAAGACGTGGAGATGTGTCTGATCCTGGGGACCAGTGGGAAGGATACTGAGAAATACTTGAGGTTTAAATAGCATCCCTTGTCCCAGTCTAGGTTTCTGAGAAAATTAAGTAATAAACGATTGGCAGATAGACTCCAAAACATGCCATTTTTGGCTGAAAAAAACTATGGTGAAGGTTTTAGCTGAGTGTGAAAGCCAAATGAGATGCTAAGTAAACCCCTGGATCAGGGCAGGCCTCTCTGAGGTGAATGTGGTATGCCACGTGGATGCCTCTTCAGAAATAAAGGACGTATTCCCCCGGCTTCTGGGAGTGCTGTGAGAACCCTCAGCCAGCAGCCCTCTTTTGGGATGGCCTTGGCTATAGAGAACCACTAGCCCAAAGTCATGTTCCTTCTTGGGGTGGCTGGCATCCAATGACAGACCGGAGTGGGGAATATCAAGTCTTGGTCCCCTAGCCCCAGTTTGAGACAACTTTGAGAGGTTATCTCAGCTTTGGAGCCACCCCCCTCAAGGTCATCCGAAGGCTTTCTTGATACTGAATCTCAGCTCAACTTCTCCCTTTGTTCAATCTTGCCTCCCTCCCCTCCCCTCCTCTCCCCTCCCCTTCACTCCCTTCCCCTCCCCTCCCCTCTTTCCCTTCCTGTTCCTCTTCTTCTCATCCTAACCTTATCATGCCCTTTCTCTTCTTTTTCTTCCCTTCCCTTCCCTTCCCTTCCCTTCCCTTCCCTTCCTTCCCTTCCCTTCCCTTCCCTTCCCTTCCCTTCCCTTCCCTTCCCTTCCCTTCCCTTCCCTTCCCTTCCCTTCCCTTCCCTTCCCTTCCCTTCCCTTCCCTTCCCTTCCCTTCCCTTCCCTTCCCTTCCCTTCCCTTCCCTTCCCTTCCCTTCCCTTCCCTTCCCTTCCCTTCCCTTCCCTTCCCTTCCCTTCCCTTCCCTTCCCTTCCCTTCCCTTCCCTTCCCTTCCCTTCCCTTCCCTTCCCTTCCCTTCCCTTCCCTTCCCTTCCCTTCCCTTCCCTTCCCTTCCCTTCCCTTCCCTTCCCTTCCCTTCCCTTCCCTTCCCTTCCCTTCCCTTCCCTTCCCTTCCCTCCACAAGTATTGATCCTGAGAGTACTGCCTAATAAACCTCCTATACACTAATACCTATCTCAGTGTCTGCTTCCCAGGGAGCCCGAACTCGGACATCCTCTGGGGAATGCTGCACCTGGATAATTATTAGAATGTGTGTCCCTGTAGGGGTGCCTGTCAGGCTCAGTCAGAAAAGCCTGCAACTCTTAATGTTGGGGTTGTGAGTTTGAGCCCCATGTTGGGTGTAGAGATTATGAAAAAAATAAAATAAAAAATAAACTTGAAAAAGGAATGTGTTTCCTTGTAGTTAGCAGCCAAGAGAATGAAGGGAGGCTCAGAACATGCACAATTTGTCCTTTCCAGATTTACAAATCATGGGTCACTCCACCTTCCTTGAGACAAAGCAGTTAAATGCATGGAGAGATGCCATCCATTATACCATCTATGTTTTTTCAACAAAGTAGGAAACATTAGGACGATATTGAGTGACATTAAAGATAGAATCTTTAGGGGGCGGGCGCCTGGGTGGCTCAGTTGGTTAAGCGACTGCCTTCGGCTCAGGTCATGATCCTGGAGTCCCTGGATCGAGTCCCGCATCGGGCTCCCTGCTGAGCAGGGAGTCTGCTTCTCCCTCTGAACCTCTTCCCTCTCATGCTCTCTATCTCTCATTCTCTCTCTCTCTCAAATAAATAAATAAAATCTTTAAAAAAAAAAAAAGAATCTTTAGGGGGCGCCTGGGTGGCTCAGTCGTTAAGCATCTGCCTTCGGCTCAGGTCATGATCCCAGGGTCCTGGGATCGAGCCCCGCATCGGGCTACCCGCTCCGCGGGAAGCCTGCTTCTCCTCCCACTCCCCCTGCTTGTGTTTCCTCTCTCACTGTGTCTCTCTCTGTCAAAAAAAAAAAAAAAAAAAAAAAGATAGAATCTTTAGGAATTAATGTAGTAGATACAGGTGAGGAAAAATAGGGCCAGTTAAGAATTACTCCTAGGTTTCATACTTGGGTAACTGACAGATGGTACTGCCATTTACTGAGATAAAAGAAAAAAACAAGTTTGAAAGAAAATAGGAATTCAGTTTGAGGTGTCTTTAGAATGTCCAAGTAGAGTCATTCATAGGCAATTAAAGATATAAATCTGGAGTTCAGGAGCATGACCTAGAATAGCAATATAAGTGTGTGTACTCAGCAGCATATGCCTAATGATGAGGATCCCACAGAGAAATAATTTAGGGAACAGAAATAAATTTAAAAAAAAACTCCGACAACCTCTAATTAGTATTTTCAGAGATTTGAGAAACTATTACCTGCCCAAAACAAGAGCAAGGATGCTATCATATGAATATTCAGAAATATGAGGAAATCTTGGGAATGAAAAGTATGATTGGCAAGATTAAAAATTCACTGGAAAGATTAGATGATAAAATATCTCAGAAAGTAGAATATGAGTAGAAGGTGAGAGACGTAAAGGGTGATTGATTTCAAAAGATCCAATAGTCAGTATTTTTATGTAGCCGTCATCCTGGTTCCCTTTTATTTATTATCTGTCCTTGGATGTTTCTGGACCAGCTTTTAGCAGGAAGTTCATATGATGAAAGGCCAGGGTTTTGTGTCCGACGGAAGGAAAGGATTCAGCAGAGGGGAAGAAATGGAGGGGGGGAGGTAACTGATGGGGTGCTCTCCCTGAAAAGACTAAAGGGGGTAGCTGCAAAAATGTGGTGCAGGAACTCACCTTAATTGAAAGGACACTCTTTCTTTATGCAAGATGGAGAAAATGTGTGCAGGGGCAGATTGCTCTAACAGAATACCATAGACTGGGTGGATGATAAACAACAGAAATTTATTTCTTACAGTTCTGAAAGCTGGGAAATCCCAGATCAAGGCTTGGTATATTCAGTGTCTCCTGACAGCCTGCTTCCGGGCTGTTTCTCGCAGCCTGATTGGGGGAGGTGGGGAGCTCTCCGGGCTGTGTGTTATAAGGGCACTGATTCCAGCCATGGTGGCTCTACCCTCATGACCTCATCACCTCCCAAAGACCCCCCCTTAAATACCATCATATTGAGGATTAGGTTTCAGCATACGAATTTTGGGGGGCGGGGACACACAGAATCAATCAGTGTATATGGGTGAGGTGACGACTGGAAATGAAAGGAGTCCTTTTCTGATGGTTTGTATTTTCTCTCTAAAGTTCGAGCACAGTCATCTGTTGAGGCTGACTGCGCAAGTGTGGAGCCTGGGGTGGGGTGTGGGGAGGGAACTCTGAGGAGCATGGAGTTTTTTTTGTTTTTTTTTTTAATAGACTAAACGAAGGATGAAAAACACCAAAGCTGCATAAGGAAACAAGAAATGATTGCCAGGCGACTCTGAGGGCCCAGAGGAGTGGTAGGCCAATAGCAGTGGATGATTGAAAGTAGACTTTGACAATAAGAGCAGAAGTGAGGGGCGCCTGGGTGGCTCAGTTGGTTAAGCGACTGCCTTCGGCTCAGATCATGATCCCCCAGTCCCGGGATCGAGTCCCGCATCAGGCTCCCCGCTCAGCGGGGAGTCTGCTTCTCCCTCTGACCCTCCCCCCTCTCATGCTCTCTCTCTATCTCATTCTCTCTCTCAAATAAATAAACAAAATCTTTCTTAAAAAAAAAAAACCAGAAGTGAGGAATCTCTATTAAAAGGAGAGACAAACTCTTCTTATAACGAAAAGTCTTCTAGGCTCTTCCGAGAGGAGATGTCAGAATGAAAAATAGAAAAAACATCCTCTGAGTCATAGGCTTCGTTTTCATCAGCTCCCCGGTCCTGCTTATTTTCCTTTGATGTTTACAAAGGGCCATGTGATTATAAAGGGGAAAGGTGAAGGGTATAATAATCCAAGGATGCCGGAGGAGGAAAGGACTGGAGAGCCGAAAGGACGAAAGCACGGGAAGAACCGCACGCCCCAGCTGAGGGCACACAGCCAGGGAAAGGGTTTCCTCCAGCCCTCTCCGTGGGGCAGCCCCCTGCACAGCAATGCCCTGCAGGGATCAGACACGGTTATCTTCACTGCTCTACCCTCAGCATCTAGAACAGAGCCTGGCACCGCGGAGGTGCGAAATAGACATTTGGTGAATGAATGAAGTCCACAGTGCAGTTACCGGCTTTTTCAGTGGCTCAGCGCACCGAAGTTTCCTTTTTTTTTTTTCCCCTTCCCTCCTTTACAAAAAGTTTTCAGACAGCCTTTGGGCCTGCTGGGGCCTTTTCAAAAGACAAATAGTCCTACCGCTGCGCCCAAGGACCCACCGCCCACCTTCCATTCAGAACTGCCTCTCTCTGTTCTTGTTGGAACGAGGCACAGCTTGCTTTTGCAAGAAACTTGCATAGGAAATGGTGCAATCTGGGCTGTCTTTCAGCCTTTTCAACCTCATTTCCTAAATTAAAGAAAGAAATGTAAGGAATCTTAGGAATATGAAACTTCTCCGGAATAATCTTTATTGAGCTGTGCTTGGAGCCAGCTGAAATCCTGAAGGGCTGTCAAGGCAGCCAAGAAGAAAAGAAAATGAGAAATATCTTTAACAGTCTCAGCCAAACTCTGAAAAAGATATCTAGAGCAGGGGCTATTTTTTCCTTCCCAGAATGGTTTGCCTTTCCCCCAGTTTGAGGATTGTTTTTAGATTATTTTGGGGGCTAAGAGGAGAAAGGAGGAGGGAACCCAGTGTTTAGGAAGTAGCGTGATGCGGTTAGTCGTAGCCTGTACGCTTTGGAATTTACACAGCTGTTTTATAACATGCTGACTTCCTCTCCTTTTCGGATGCCACTGACTGGTAAGTGAGGAATTTATTCATGGCGTTCTCTTTAGGAGGTTGTTCATAGCACTCGGGTTCCCCCGCCCAATTCGGCGTATCTTTGTGGTCTATGGATCATCTCTCCAGAGCTTCATCCATGGGGTGAAGGGCCATTTTGTCTGCCCTACAATTACGCAAAAAGAGTGCAAGAAAAACTGTATAGTCTGCCAGATGGGCAGGGAACACTTGACTGCACTAAAAAATTTCCAGCAACGGTATCCCCAGCTTGCCCTTTTGCTGTGAACAGTGCCCAAAGTCCACAAGCATTTCCCCTGAACTCTCCACCTCCCCACTGCCAGACAGGTTTGGCTGGTTAGCAGAGGCACCGAGAAGGTGGGTGGAGTCAGCCCATGGAGTGGCGATTTGCTCGACCCTCATTCTCCATTCTGTGATATCTGTTCCAAAAATGAGCTGGATGCGAGAAAGGAACTGAAACTGATTTGCCCATGGTCCGTCCTTGTGAATGTTGACACAGGAGTGAAGCTCAGAATTGCTGTACCCGAGCCTGGCCCCGGGGCACCCTGGGCTGCCTCACTGCTTCACCAGGAATGCAGCTAGTCTGGAATGCAGTGTAGGTTACCCCCCCCACCCCCGCCCCCCATGCCTAACACGGAGCAGGACTTTAGAAAGGGGAAGGTCTTTTCCTAAACAGAGTGAAGACCTACATTCATAAAGCTATAAGGACTCTTTAAAAAAAAAAAAATCACACACTACAGATAAACAAAACATTTTCTCCCTACCCTTCCTCCCACCTCCATTTCAGGTTTCTGTATTGGGCAAACGCTGAGCTCAATTTGGAAAGCATCTTTTCAGATATTTATATATCTGCATTATTTACCTGTATATTATATATTTATATACATATGTGTGTGTACATATACACAAACACACAGATTTAGAGAGAGAGGGAGAGCAGATTTTGCACATCATATAGTGTGGATTGTTCCTCAAATTTTTTTTTTTAATTTAGCCATGTCTCTTGGAGATTTTTCTGTGTCTGTGTGTTCTAATTCTTTTTAACCACCGCGTACTCTTATGTAACTCAGATGCATCGCTGTTTATTTAACTGTCCCTCTTTTGATGATCATTTAGGTTGCTCTAAGTTTTTAATACATCAGTGAACAACCTTGTCCCTGCTTCTGTTTTGCCCATTTGCAAGTATTATTTCTGCGGGGTGGATACCAAAGTGTGAGACTGCTGAGTCAAAAGACAGATGCATCTAAAGTTGGAAGGACCACTGCCCAATTTGTTCTCCAAAAAAGCTTGACGAGTTTATATTCCCAGCAATGGTCTAAGAGAGCACGTCTTTCCCAGAATGCTTGTCAACACTGGATAGCAATCTTTTTGTTTATTGCTAGTCAAATGTGTGAAAAATGGTATCCCCTTGTTTTTATTTGCATTCCTCACCCCACCCCGAAACTGATGAAACTGAGCATTTTTTTCAGATGTTTGCCATGTATGTTTCCTCTTTTGTGAATTGCCTGTCATATATTTTGTCCATTTTTCTATTCTGTTCATCTTTTTCTTGAGGACATAGAAGAGCAAGTCCTTTGCTATATATGTTACAATGTGCTCACCCAGTCTACAACTGGAATTTTAATTTAATTTACAGATTCCTTTGTTGAACAAATTTAAAGTGTTAGTAAAGTAAAATTTATTTAGCTTTTCAATCCCCTTTTTTATGGCTTTTGCATTTTGCATTTTGTTTCAGGAGATCTTTCCTACCCCCAAGTTCGTAAACATGGTCTTCTATATATTTTCTTATAATGGTTTGATATTATTTTTGTTTTCCTACCTAAATCCATCTAGAATTTATTTTAATAAATCATGTGATGTAAAAAAGTAAATTTTTTCCTAATAGCCAACTGTTTCAACATCATTTATTGAAGAGTCCATTCTTTCCCTCATTATTTTGAAATATTACCCTTATAACATACTAAATTCTCTTATACTTGAGCTTGTCTCTGGGCTCTCTACTCTGTTCCACTGAGCTATTGATTAATTCTTGTTCTATTGGAAATACATTGAATTTATGAATAATTTGGGGACAATTGTTATCTTGACAACATTAAGTCCTCCTATTCAGGTCTTTGTCTAAGTTTTACATCTTTTCTTGTAGTTCTTTTTTTTAATAATAAGTTTCTTTTTTTAAAAGATTTTATTTATTTGACAGAGAGAGAGAGTATAAGCAGAGGGAGAGAGAGGGAGAAGCAGGTTCCCTGCTGAGCAAGGAGCCCGATGTGGGACTCGATCCCAGGACTCTGGGATCATGACCCTGGCCGAAGGCAGCCGCTTAACCGACTGAGCCACCCAGGCGTCCCTCTCTTTTTTTTTTTTTAAGATTTTATTTATTTATTTTTGAGATAGAGAGAGATTATAAGCAGGCAGAGGCAGGCAGAGGGAGAGGGAGAAACAGGCTCCCTGCTGATGTGGGGCTCAATCCCAGGACCCCGGGATCGTGACCTGAGCTGAAGGCAGATGCTTAACTGACTGAGCCACTCAGGCGCCCCTTCTTATTGTAGTTCTTGCACATACCTGCAAGATATGGTGGTATTGGTGACTACTTTCTAATTTTGTTGCTATTGTAAATGGAATCTGTTTTTTTCTTCCTATCACACTTTCGCTTTTTAAAATGATCAGTTTGTTGACTTTTTTTTTTTGCATTTGGCCCTGCATCATTAGTTTTTGAAAGTTTTTCAGTGATTTTTTTGGATTTTCTAGGTAGCTGCTCATGTTATCTGCAGATAGAAATAGCTATGCCTCTCTGGTTTTGTTTTGTCAGGAAGCTTTCAGGTAAGAGTAATAGAAACATAATTCAAACCAACTTGATCAAAAAAGGAAACTCATGGGCTCACTTAACTGATAAGAAGCCAACATGACTGGATCCAGGATATCAAACACTGTCATTAGATCTTGGTCTTGCTTTCTCCATCTCTCTAGGATACGTCTCTCTGTCTTGGCTCCATTTCTAGGCAGGATCTCCCTGTGTGGTGACAGAAAGTCTGCCAGAAGCTCCAGGTTTACATCCTAGTCTCTCAGCAATACCCAGAGGGAGCCTGCTTCCTTTTAAGTGTTGCTACCCACAAAAATTTAAAGATTGGTTCTAATTCATTGATTTGCTCACATGCTCATCTCTGAGCCAATCATCTTAGTTAGGGGGTTACAATATGCATATAGGCAGGGAGTGAGTCTGGTTCTCCAAGGAAAACTGGAGTGTTGTCATTAGGAAAAAATAAAACAGATGCCAGAGAGACGAGAAACAAAAGCTGTCCACTCCACCATATTTAAACCTCTTTCAATATTTTCAGTATTCCAATATATAAACCTCCAATTTCTTTTCTTTGTCTTATAATCTTCCCCTCCCTTTTTTGTCTGGAATGAACTCTTCTCACTGTTGTTGCTTCTATTTTGGGCGCATTTTCTTAGCTCTAATTTCTTCCCTCCCACCTTCCCTCCCTGCTTCCCTTCCTTCCTTCCTCTGTCCCTCGGAACTCAACCTTCCCTATTTAGTAGTTCTGTGGTTATTTCCATCTCGTTTCTGGGACTCTCAGGGCAGACCTTGGTCTTATTGTATAGTATTGTACATCCAGTCTCTTCTCCAGGATCGCATTCTGGCCATGAGACTGTGTCTGATTCTTCCACCCCCCTAGATATCTAGGTTTGTACAAGCCTGTAGCCCTAGGCAGCTGCTGACTCTTGATCCCAGCCCTTGATTTCAGATGGGTCTTCTGCCTCACATGGAGATGTTTAGCCTCCAATGCCCTGAATGAATCCATCTCCTGAATACCTCTGTTTGCTTTTGGCAGAATCCAGTCACTCACCATATTGTTTCTGTTCCCTTTCTGGGCTGCAGAGGTGTTTTTAAGTGTGAACATGCCCAACATTTCTCCCATTTTATATTCCATCTGTTATCACTATCATTTTGGACTGGAGTGGTCCTCCAAGCACCATTGTGGCTATAAGTCCACGCCCGTTTGTTCTCAGCTGTCTGTGGTTTAGCTTCCTCTCCTGCTTTTCTTTTGGAAACCACGCTCTCTCGAGGTCACCACTGTCATTTCCCAATCACCAAATTGAACAGGTTTTCTCTTTGGTCCTCATTTTCCTTCACCTCTTGGCAGCATCCAACAATGTGGACCGCTCTTCCTTTATCCCTCTCTCCCTTTGGCTGATACGATGCTCCACTGTCCTGGTTCACTCCCACTTCTGACTCTTCCTTTATTTACTTATTTTTTTTAACCTACCTTCACTTCCTTCTCTCATTTTGTAACTGTAGGTGTCCCACAAGGCCATGACCTTTGCACTCTGGTTTTACCCTCTCTTTTTTAATCATTCTCATGTCTTCGGTAATCTCTAAAATGATTCCCTATCTTCACCCTAGGATATTTTTCCGCCTGAGTTCTATAGCTATAAATTTGTTGCGGTACATCCGCTCGATGTCCTGCTATCCCATCAAATTTCCTTCCCTTTTTGGTTGAAGAGGCACAAACTTCCAGTTATGGAATAAATAAGTCACAGAGATGAAACGTACAGCATAGGGAATATAGTCAATAATATTATAATAGCATTGTACGGTGACAGATGGTGACTACACTCAACGTGGTGAGTACTGAGTATCGAATAGAATTGTGGAATCACTATGTTGTACACCTGAACCTAATATAACATTGTATGTTAATTACACTTCAATAAAAAGAATTCTAAAATTAGAAAGAAATTTCTTCCCCTTTTGAACCTTCCAGATTCCATCACAGATACTATCTTTCTCTTAGTTTCTAAGGCTCAAACTCAGATTCCCTCTTGATTTCTCCTACTTTCTCCAGAGCCAGTTAATTATACCTTCTATTGATCCTTCTTCCTTGAATTTTCTTTTTGCCATTGCCCTGTTCATGTGTCTGCTGTGATCCCTTATCATTCATCTTTTAGGCAATTTCAATGTTTTTCCAATGAAGCATTATAGTTAAATGTAGCAATGTTTTGATGAGTTTGTGTCAGAATGTATTATTCTAGACACCCTACACAAAAAAGACTTAACATAAATATTCATAGCTTTATTCCTTCTCCCACCCCAAAGGAGGAACAATCCTCTGTTGAATGGACAAAACATCAAGATTGATGTGTTGTGCTGATCTGAGTAATGGGTTCAGTCTAGAAAGGCTAAAAGGTTATATTAGAAAGAGCAAGACACGATCAAAAGAAAATTCATTCAAGCTGGGACTGGAAGGATGAGTAGGAAGTATTTAAGCAACCAGGGAAGAGAGGCTTGTATTCCACACAGTGGGGGGAAACAAGCAATACAGAAAGGTGAAACAACATGATACCTGTGTGTGTGTGTGTGTGTGTGTGTGCGTGCGCGCGCGTGCACACGGCAAGATCTACAAAGAGTCACTGTGAGGGAGGGACAGGGGAGATCCGAAGCTGGACAGGAAAGCTTTTTACCCCAAGTTAAGGACTATCACGTGGTGTCATGGAAGCATTAGAAGTAGGGATGAGGTCACCTGTGTGGCCAGGTTTCTAGTTTGGATGGCATCTTTCATCAAGCAGGACTCGAGAGAGGGGGGGAATGGGTATCTGGTGAGGGTTCTGATGAGACTGTGAATGCTGCTTGTGAAGGGCAGAACTGCTGAACGGGGAGTCTCTGTGGGGGAAAGAGTGCGGGGCAGCCGTCAGAAATGGGCCTCCTCGGATAGTCAGAATATGTTTGCCTGGTGGGGAGGCAGCACCAAGGTTTGGACCAAAGGAGCTGGCACCATGCTGGGAAGATGACTGTGTGGTTATGATATCTAAAAGGGGTTTCATAAATGAAAAAGAGAGCAAGAGTCAAGTTGACAGCTTAGCCCCTCATTTCACTGACCCCCCCCCCATTTGTGATACTCCTGTTGGCCCTTCAGGGCTCATCTGGAATGCTAGCTTCTGTCTGAAGCTTTTCCTCCAGCCACCCCTGGCAGTTATCTCTTTTTTTTTAGGACCTCTATAACTTGTGGTTTACAAGTATTTTATCGCTTTGTATTTCCCCTTATGGGTAAAATCTCTCAAGACTGGCCTACCTATCTTTGCCCTTCCTCCATTACCCAGACTCTGCTCTGTACGTTCTCTGTACTGAAGAAAGGAGAATTGAACTGAATCTTCACTTCCACAGAAAAGTACATCCTACAGGGTTTAATAAATATGAAACTTATATAATAAAATATTTCAAGGAATTTGAATATTTCAAAGCTCCATCCATCCAAAGCCCGAATAATTCATGTAAATATTTGAAGGTAAGAACAAAAACTTATCTAATAATTCAAGACACTTTTTTTTTCAGGCACAGAGAACATTTTATTTTCTTACTTTTGAAAGTGTTATAAGATTTTCCAGCACTAGAATTCATTTTCAAGTACGATGATGAAGAAATAACAAGACACTAAATTATACAGTTTCAAAATTTTCTTTTGCTTCTTAAGCCACTGAAAATTTCACAGTACAACACTTGTAGGCAGCTTCATTGTTACTTTCTTTGGTTTCTACTCCTTTGGGCAACAATGGCTCCATCTTTAGTCACAAACTTCCAGGGAAAGCACCGACTGCAAAGGGTCCCAAATTCAGCAGTCTGTGCCTACAATGATAGCAGATCAAGGGCTAGCAGATTGGCAGCTATCTGGTCACTTGCCAGATCTACTATTGCTATTTTGGTCTTGAAAATGTTCTCCCTTTCTTCGTCTACCTTAATTTCATATCCAGTTTTAAATAATGCAAGAACTTTGGGGAAGTCACAGGCAATGGAATTCCAAGTAAGCATTGGAAATCTTTTTTTTTTTTTTTTTCATTTCCTTCTTTAATGGATTAAGCTTGGGCATTATTTCTGGAACAGCTACATAAAAGTCTGATTGAATTTCATCATCCTAAATCTTCTGAATCTTATTAGTTCCTCCTCAAACAGCAGCTCCCTTTTCTTCTGCTATTTTAATCTCTGATGCATTCCCTGTAAATACAGCAATTTTGTTGATTTCTGAAATACATGAGTATGGAGAACTAAGAACACTGGCCAATGGCTCCCCATTTTTCTTCTTCCCCAGTGCCATGTCTGGTGTCAAATCAAGATAAACACTTTGCTTTGGATTGGTAAAGTCTGGAATTTGAAATGTGTTAAGTAAGCAATTAGCTGTCTTGGCTCATATAGTTGCCTTGGATATAAGCAGTTGTTGTTGTTGTTGTTTTTTAAATATTTTATTTATTTATTTGAGAGTGAGTGAGAAAGCGAGAGAGAGCATTAGCAGGGGGAGTGGCAGGCAGAAGGAGAGGGAGAAGAAAACTCCCCCCTGAGCAGAGAGCCAGACATGGGGCTCCATCTCGGGACCCTGGGATCATGACCTGAGCCAAAGGCAGACACTTAACTGACGGAGCCATCCAGGCGCCCCTGAATGTAAAAGAGAAGTAGACCTTATCTTCAGGCTCACCTTACATAAAGGTTCATCTTTTTTCTCATCTGATGCTTTTTCTCAGCATCTTTTCTGTTTACTTTGCAGGAAATTTATAGCAATAAAATGTCCGTTGGGCACTTGAACATGGATAAGGATAAACAGGGGTCTGATAAGCCATCTTGGAAAGACTATGCCCTTGATGATATATGGAGGCTCTATCATCTTATGGCTACCACCATGTTGACCGTTCTGGATTGTGTTCAATATACTGTTCTTTGTTCTGGTCCATAAACAGAGATCTCATGCTTGGTGGAAAGCTCAACTCAAGAAGTGTTGAGATGCAGATTAGATTAATTACACCAGAATTATATTTGAAAATTGAAAAGAAGCATTTTCTAAAAGGCAAATTCCAAATATATGCCTTTTCAAAGGAAGTGTCATTTGGAAAGAAACTGAATCACACCATGAAATCTGTGGCATTTCTTTTGGTTTCCATTCTCTTCTATACTAGTGGTAGGCTCATGTGATATGTAGAAATGTGCTTAATCAAATTTAGCTTGACTTCTCAAGTTAAGAAAATGTATATGCAGTATTTCTGAGATAAGAAGAGGCACATTCTTTTTTTAGCACACATACTTCTTATGCTGCTGCTTTTGCCTTATTCCCTTATTTGAAAATTTGGCTTTGCTTATAAAATCTACAAATTTCTCTTTGTTTAGAACAGGGCTAGAATAGCCTGGGATCCTGTGGAACTGAATGGTATTTTAGACTGCTGATTCTCATTTTCTCTTCAATAAAGATTGCAACACGTTACTTGTATGTATCTTATAGCACACACACTAGGGATTACACACCTGGGAAAGGGATTCTGGTGCAAGCCTTCTGTTTGCTGAGCTATGTGTTGTTAAGCAAGTCACTTAATCTCTGAGGTAAAATGAGGGACTGTTGCCTAAAACTCCATGATTCTGTAGTTTAAGTATAATCAACTTGAAAGTTTGATGATTTCTTTGAAAATTAAAAAAAATGCTAGTGACCATAAATGCATACCGCTGAGCCCTGAGTTTATTTTTGAAATAATGTAAGACAGGGAGAGAGGTTTGGGAGGTCCCTTCCTTCATATAAATTTTATAATGGGATATGTTTGTCTAAGGTAGCACATGCTAAGAGTTCTGGGTCTATAGATGCTACCAGAATTAGAGACGTGGAGATAAGGATAATGATTTTTTTTTTAATTTGAAAAAAAAGTAAAACAGAAACGAGTTTCTAATTTTATTGCAAATGACTTGTAAGACTGAAAATGATTACACGGTCACACACTTCTACACTGAATAAACACTATGCAAAAGGATCAGTTACAATGCAGTAATTTACCAAGATTAAGGAGAGTCCATTTTTTTTAAAGATTTTATTTATTTATTTGAGAGAGAGAGAGAATGAGAGATAGAAAGCACGAGAGGGAAGAGGGTCAGAGGGAGAAGCAGACTCCCTGCTGAGCAGGAAGCCCGATGTGGGATTCGATCCAGGGACTCCAGGATCATGACCTGAGCCAAAGGCAGTCGCTTAACCAACTGAGCCACCCAGGCGCCCAAGGAGAGTCCAATTTTTAAAGCTCATTTTAAGGGTTGTTGATTTTTAAATCAATTTGCTTATTGTTTCATAGTTCATCTTATGTTTTGAGAAGCTTTCTCTCAGGAAAAGAAATTTTATGCAGGAAATATATGTGATCATCTTTGTGATGTGTTAAAATTGAAAGAAAATTAAACTTTAGTAAGAAAAATCATACTAGATGCAGAAATAGACAAAGAACCACATATTAGATGTAGATTAGACATAATATATAAACATGATTTTTTATAATGGCTTTTAAAATTCAACCTTAAGATACAGATTTTTTTTTTTACTGAGGAAAGGAGAGCAATGTATTTGTGTTGGAATTTAATCATATGTGTACATCTACATATGAATACTGGTGTATATATAATTATATGCTAAATATTATGCATATATAGTATACACACATGTATATCTGTTGGCATTCTTGTCTATTCTGTAGAAAGAAAATGCTGCTGTATTTAAAAATGTCTAGCATTCAGTTAATTCTGAAAAAAATCACATTGTTTCTTGGCTTTTTTTACTTCCTGTTGGCCTAGTGGCAATGACTCATTATAATGTAATACATACGGTTTCTAGTATCACATGATGAATATAAATGGATATATAAGAAATCTGAAACACTATTCTTGTTTAAAAAATGTAAACATTGAACAGAAGCTTATTCATCACAGAATTTGATGTCACTAAATAGTAAGTACTTTGATTTCAATAATACTAAGACTCCGATAGAATTGATCTTCAGTGAAGAAAAGTGACTGAATTTTACTTTTTAGTAATTATTTTATAGCTAATATGTAAAAACAAACAAACAAAGAAACTTTTAAACCGGTTCATTGTCCCTTTCTGCAAATAGGTCACTTTTATTATAGGTGCTGAAATATGTTTTCTTAATATTAGGCTTATGGTGATACAGGTACTCATTTCAAAGTTGGAAAAATAAAGTCCCCGATGATTAACTTGAGAGGGGAAGAGAGTAAACAGAAATACAAGCACAAAAGAACAAATATTTTTGAGTTAACAGCCCCCTAAGGAGAATGGCAGAATTAGATTAACAAACATTTCAATTGAAGAAGGTCTTAAAGTTTAATCTACTAATTTAATGATAATTAATGGAAATGAGTAGAATTCAAGAGTGAAGAAATTTCTACAATTCTAGCTTGAAAGAATGAATTGAATTTTGTTGGAGAAGCTGCTATTGTTTTTGAAATGAAGAGTTAACAATCAAGCAGTAAATTAGGAAACTAACAATTACATGGTAAAGAGAATCCAATATATGTAAATTACCCTCACTGTAGGTAGAAGAGTTATTTGATTTTATTTCCTTAAGCCACTTTAAGAACCACCTACCAATAAAGTAAGTTACATCTTTGGGCTCAATTTTCATTATCTAGATAATATTCCTGGGGCAAGTAATCATCCCCATTTGGGGTTGGAAACATTTGCATTAGAAATCAATCTACCTTTTTTTTTTTTTAAGATTTATTTATTTATTTGACAGAGAGAGAGACACAGCGAGAGAGGGAACACAAGCAGGGGGAGTGGGAGAGGGAGAAGCAGGCTTCCCGTGGAGCAGGGAGCGCTATGAGGGGCTCGATCCCAGGATTCTGGGATCATGACCTAAGCCGAAGGCAGACGCTTAACGACTGAGCCACCCAGGCGCCCTGAGATCAATCTACTTCTAAATGATGTATTTGCTTTCCCATGATTTTCATCTTGTTCGGTTGAAATGTGTTGTTTTTCAACAAGCTGATGTTCCAATAATATTAGAGATATAAAAAAAATACAATTCTGGAGTTCTGACTGGACTTGGCCAAGTTTCAAAACTGTAAATGATAAACCACAAAGGTCCTATATTCATGGTTCTCCTCCCCCAAAGGATGAAGGGGCTCTGAGGTTTATAAATAGATTGACTTCACAAGTATTCCAGAGATTCTTTTGCTTAGCTTGGCTCATTTCCTTCCTGATAAGATTCTATTTCCTTTCTCTTCCTCTTCACTCTGTTACTTAGCATAGTTTCAAAGTACGGTGTAGCCCTCTTGAACCACTGCTTTCAGCAAATGACTCATCTTGAGATAACTGAAGATTTGGGGGCATATGTGTTACTTTTGTTCCTGTTAATTCTTTGCTTTCCACCTTACTATGGATATAATAAACTTCCATAGTTGGCACCAGAATTTTTTTTTTTTTTTTGCTACCGTTCTAGCTTTGAAACATCAGCTGGTCTCATTTTCTTTGAACCAAGATTAAGCCACAGTGCAGTCTTGAAACAATAAGTAGTGGATTTACTTATTGTTCTTGACCCTTGGTTTAGTAATGAGGAGTCTTGGAAGAAAATGAACTTCTTTTACTCTTTTAAGAATGGTACAATATACTGAATGTTTGTGTCCCCCAAATTCATATGTTGAAACTTAATTCCCAATGTGGTAGTATTTGGAGGGTAGGGCTTTTGGGAGGTGATTAGGTCATGACAATGGAGCCATCCTGACTGGAATTAGTGCTCTTATAAAAGGGACCCCAGAGAGCTCTGTTGGCCCTTCCCCCATGTGAGGACACAGCCAGAAAATTGCCATCTGTGAACCAGGAAGTGGGCTCTCACCAAACACCAAATCTGCTAGTGTCTTTATCTTGGACTTCCTAACCTCCAGAGCCGTAAGAAATTTCTGTTGTTTATAATCACCTAGGCTATGGTATTATTATAGCCTCTCGAATAGACTGAGACATATGGTGACCTTGTCTGGGGAAAAGAAGGGTTTCAGGGCAATATGGACCCCTTCTTTTCCCCACTACCCATCCCTTCCCCTCACCTGGCAGAGAAGGAGCTTTGCTGCTTGGATGCCCTACACAAATGGGTACCTGCACCAGTTGATTCCAAATCTTGCTCCCTCATCCCAACCCCTTTATACCCTAAAGCTAGCATTTGTTCTGTTCCCCAAAAGTTCTGTTTAATTCCATCTATTTTAAATGTGGGCTAGGAGTTGTAATGAAGGGTAACTTGACTGTGGACCTTGATGGATTTAGAATCTTTTCCTGATATTAGTCAGGCCTCACTGACCACCTTCGTTTTTCTTCATTTTTGTTCTTACATGGGATTGGCATCTTACTGATTGTATTTCTCCCCACTTCCAACTTGGTTGCCGTCTCGGATTCAGTAGGTCAAGCTGGGGCCTGAGATTCTGCATTTCCAACAAGCTCCCAGGTGAAGCCAATGCTGTAGATCCTCAGACCACACTCAGCAAGGGTCTTGAGAAATAATGAATCAAATATTGTACCAGTTTCTTCCCCATTCTTCATATAACATCTGACATTGAAACAGCACTTAATATGGGCCTGATAGCATTTTAAGTGCTTTGCGTGTGTCAATTCATTTGATCCTCACAATGCTCTATGAGATGGGCACTATTATTAGCCCCACTTCACAGCTGGGGAAATCAAGGCACAAAGTTAATTAATTTGTAAATATCACACACTAAGTATCTACTGCTGCCCGGATTCAAACAGTCTGGCTTCAGAGCCCATGTGTTAAGCTTCATTCCTATTTCAACAGTTTACAAACTCATCACCTTCATCTGGACATACTTTAAGTTTTCGATGTTTCCCCCTTAAAGTGTGCAACCCAGCTTGAAAATAATGTTCCAATGATGTGATTGACCAAAAAGATGTGATTGTTCCAGATCATCATGATATCGATTCACCATTATATTAGCCACACTGCCAATTTTGTGCCTGATGTAAATTTGATAATTAGAGCCAGTACTCAAGGATTGACTGTAGGATCCCAAGGCAGCTGTGGTTTTGGCTGTTTTCTGTTTTCATTTATTTATTTTTTTGTCAAGGAGAGGGAGCAGGGATCAGCTGAGGTTAATAGCTCTAGCTGATCATTGAGGCAGCAAGAGAAACAGCTCCAAGACAAACACATTGTTCATTGTGTAGCCCGAGGGGAGAGATCTGGCTGGAAGGGCTGAGCCGGGCAGAGGTGAGAGGTGAAATAGCATCTACTGTGTGGGTGAGAAGGTTGGTGGCTGGTCAGGGCAGAAAGCAAAGTGGAGTGGCTGGGGAAGCGAACTGGAGTCTTATAAATGAGCCAGGTTTGGATCAAGGAAGCCAAAGATTCATTCATTCATTCATTCAATATTAATTTACAATGTACTACGTTCCAGACACATGCTACATGCTGGTGATACAGTGATGAATAAGACAGACCTGGTCCCTACCCTCAGGGGATTCTAATTCTTTTGGGGATACTGACAAGATAAAGCCAAACCAAAGCAGGCAAGAAAGCAGACAAATAAATCAATGCAGGTTGTAATGAATGTCCTAAAAGAAAACAAGGGTCAGAGATGGTGAAACTAAGGGGCACCCTAGCTTTAGGTAGGGTGGCCAGAGAAGGCCTTTAGCTGAGGCCTAAAATCAGAGAGGCTAAGCATGGGGAAAGGGCAGTCTAGGGAAGAAGCAGCTGTGCCAAGAGCCCAAGGGTGGGAATGGAAGAGAGGCTGGCAGGATTTTGGGGACCTATAGTCATTTATTGGGAATGGGTACAAATTGATGTAAGGATTAATGATGAGAATAACCAATATGAAACAAAACTAATTGGCTTTGACAGCCTGGTCAGTTCTCATCTGGAGTATCATGTTGAATTCTTGACATATCAGAGTATCAAGGCTCACGAGTGATTGGCTGCCATAGCCTCTGAAATTGGGGAAAATTTTTGGCAAGTCCCAGCATCTTTTATTAGGCTTTCTTTTTTTGGATTTAAAGGCCCATCTCTGAGTTGCAAGGGTCTCACTGAGGTCCTAACAATCCTTACAGAGAAACCTTTACCTAGGTTATTGTGATAAAGGGCAAGGACAGAAACAAAGCACAGGGCAGGGTTAGTATGGAGAAGTCAAGGGACACTGACCATCAAACTCTTCTCTGATTTCTCAATCTGGCTGACCTATTGCAAAGGAGAGGAGGTTGGTCTGGATGCCTCTTTGGGTGTACTGCTAGTAGTTCTAGTGATCAACGCATTTTCTAAGGCTCCTCAATGACCTTTTAGGTGACTTTTGGAGAGTTTTCTAGAGAAGAAAAGGTAGTTCAATAATCTATAGTTTCCAGAATCTGTCCTTTTCTACCCTTTTGAGAATCAGAGCATTTGTCATCCCCCAGGCCCTGCCAGTTGTCACTTGGATTACTGTACTGGTGTCTTACAACTGGTCCCCCTGACTCCTCTCTCACACCTACAATCTGTCATCCACAGAGCTTTCAGAAAGATTCAAATGAAATTCGCATAGTATTTTGTCTCTATCCTTGGCTTAAAGTGGTTCCTCATTACCGTTAATAAAAATCTAAACTGCTTTTGTTGACATTCAATGCCTTTAGTGATCTGATGACCTTTGCGTAAATTGCCACTCTCATCTCCTGCCATATCTCTCTACTCTGAATTATGGCCATACCACGCCACTTGCTCTTTACTGAAATAACCATGTTCTCGTATCACATCTCTGCTTTCTCATATGAGGTTCCCACTTGCTTCTTCCTCAACTAATTCCTATTTATCTTTTAGAATTGAGTTTAAACTTTACCTCCTTTAGGAAGTCTTCCTTGACATCCCTAGTCAGGATGAAGTGCTTTATCTGAGTTTGTAACACATTGTACATGCCTCTGTTACAATAGTTAGTGTCTGTTTTTCTGTCTTCCCTACAAAACCTTAAGCCTTTTGAGGGCAGGGACTGCATCCTCTAGTGCTTAACTGTGCCCTACACATAACAGCTTCAGAAAGGGTTATGGAATGGCTGCATTTGCACGTGCCACTTTCTGGATTTATTGTAGTTTTCCATGATTTCTCACAGATTACAAAGACCTCATGTTAATTTCTACATCACATATATTCTCCATCTCTACCTCCCCTTTTGGGGAGTAGGAGGAAATGATTTGCTTAAGCTTAGGTCTAGAGACCTATTTCTACCTTATTTATCAGTCTCACAGAAACCTCTAATGCAAATTTTTTATTACCTATGGTTTAAACCAAGGGCTCATATTTTGCTATGATTTAGGATGCCAAATTATAGACGTTTAGACCTAGAAAGGATCTTAGAAGATCAAATCCAGTACTTCACTTTACAAACAAGGACATGAAGGTTCAGGGAGAGGTAAAGTGACCACTCTAAAATCACCCTACTAGTTGTAGTTGATGGCAGAGTTAGCCCTAGGGCCTAGGTCTCCAGCCTCCCGGCCCTGGGTCCTTTTCCCTACATATGGCCGCTCTTCAAATCTTTATCCTCTTTTGGTGTCAGAGACCCACTGTGAATTTGACCTTGGTTTACTCACCAAGCTGAGGTTTTAATTTTGCCTCTGGAACTAGTCATTTGGTTACTAGCAAATGAATTAATATTATACTTTTTCATTTGGAGGCCTGCTAAACTCTGAACCTCTTTCTTAAAAATCCTCAGGGGACTTAAGAAAAAAAGAAGCATAAATAAGTGTTGGATAGATTGTTAGTCTTTTGTTGGTCTCTCAGGAGCCTTTCATTCTATCACAGATTGGTTCACAGCAGAGTAGCTAATAAGCACTAGCACCTCCTTTATAATGCCAAGACATTCACGTTGTCTTTTTTACGAATGCTCTAGAAGGGAAGTGGGAAAGTTACACATAAATATTATTTCTCATAGAAGCAAATAAGTTCCTTTGCTAGAATTTAAAAATTATATGTGCAGTTTGCTCATTTTTTACTTTAAAATTTTTGACTATTTATTAGATTTGGTTAGTAACATTGTACACTACTGTTATAAAGATTTAGCAATCCTTCATTTTAACATAAAAATTTCCTTTCTTTTAAAGTTTTATTTATTTATTTTAGAGAGAGAGAGAGAAAGCGTGCTTGTGTGTACACGCAGAGAAGGAGCAGAGGGAAGGAGAGTCTTAAGCAGACTCCAGGCTGGGCATGAAGCCTGTTGTGAGGCTCAGTCCCACGACCCTGAGATCATGACCTGAGCTGAAACCAAGAGTGGACGCTTAACCAACTGCGCCACCCAGGCACCCCAAGACTATTTCAAACATACAGAAAATTACAGAGAATAATATAAGAAAAAAATCATATATCTGCTACCCAGCTCAGTCATATAATAAAATGTTGCCTATTTGCTCCGGATCTCTCTTTTCCTCCTTCTCTCCCTCCCTTATTCTTGTTTTCTTCCCCTTCTCCCGACCAAATTAAAATCTTACACATGTAGTTAAAGTCCCTATAACCAACATGCCCCATTCTTCTCCTGCTATTGACAGAGTTTACACCTATCCTGAATTTTGAGGGTTTTTTTTTAATAAAAGATTTTATTTATTTATTTGATAGACAGAGACACAGTGAGAGAGGGTACACAAGCAGCGGGAGGGGGAGAGGGAGAAGCAGGCTTCCCGCGGAGCAGGGAGCCCGATGCGGGGCTCGATCCCAGGACCCTGGGATCATGACCTGAGCCCAAGGCAGTCGCTTAACGACTGAGCCACCCGGGCGCCCCCATGGAAGATCTTTTAGACTTAGCATTGGTTTCTATTGACAGGATACTTCAGTGAAAACTTGCAATAGGGAAAGGTTTTATCTTTTTGGCTTCAATTGGAGCTTCAATCAGAAGTTTCATATAAACTTTAATAAAAATGACTAATAGGGGCATCTGGGTGGCTCAGTCATTAAGCGTCTGCCTTCGGCTCAGGTCATGATCCCAGGGTCTTGGGATCGGGCCCGCATCGGGCTCCCTGCTCCGCGGGAAGCCTGCTTCTCCCTCTCCCACTCCCCCTGCTTGTGTTCCCTCTCTCACTGTGTCTCTCTCTGTCAAATAAATAAATAAAATCTTTAAAAAAAATGACTAATAAAGCAGAGAAATCACTTAAAATTTGACCGTAGACGCTTGCAGTGTATGATTTGTAGGCGTCAGCATACAGTTAATTTTAGGAAAACTTTAGTTTTACAAATTACCAAGAAATCACCTGCAAAATGCTTTCTATTCTCATTTAGGGATTTAATTCTTTATCAACAGTTAAGATTTTCGGGGGCACCTGGGTGGTTCTGTCGTTAAGCGTCTGCCTTCGGCTTGAGTCATGATCCCAGGGTCCTGGGATTGAGCCCTGCATCAGGCTTCCTGCTCTGTGGGAAGCCTGCTTCTCCCTCTCCCACTTCCCGTACCTGTGCTCCCTCTCTCTGTGTGTCTCTCTCTCTGTCAAGTAAATAAATAAAAAATCTTAAAAAAAAAAAAGATTTTCAAAACCCTTTATTCCTATAATCTGGGCTACTGGGGTTTTGTCTTATTAGGATTGCTAATGATTAAAAGAAATAGTTCTTCTAAAGTGTTTAGCCCAATGTTTGGCAAACAGTAACTGAATAAATATTAGCTTCACTATTATTGGCTGATTCCATACTTAGATTCCTCTCATTTATACCATGTGCTTCTTGGTATGTATTTGTTTATCTATCCATACATTTGGAATAGTGCATTGATTAGTAAAGCTGCCAGCTCAGAAAAAAGAAGGCATCTCAAAATTCAGACCTTAAAATTAAGCACATAATGGGAAATTCTTGAATATTTCGTCAATCAGATATGAAAAACATCAGAGGATAATATATTATAAATATATTTTTCAAAATGTAGAAAAGTCATTGGAATATTATAAGAAGGCTTACTCCTATCTTAGGAATTGCTTATTATGAATAATAGATCACATGCATGATAGAAGGCGGTAGCTAGTTTCATTTCCCCAAAAACATCTTTTCAATGGTAAATTTGAGGCAGCTGTGGTTTGCCAAAGTATAAACCAGTGGGGTCCACCATAACTAGTATGTGTTTACATTTTGACTCATGGAGCCTTGTCAGGCTTTAATCACAGGAGAACAAGCAATCTTACTCAGACTTCATTGTTTAATCTTCCATTCACTTGTTTTCCAAGTTTGTTTCAGTCTGTGGCAAGGTTCCTCTTTGATTACAACATGTAGTCCTGATTTCTGCAATTTATCTTCATTTGCCATTTTGAGGTGGCTATGAAGATCCTATGATAAGCTCCTTATTTCCCCAATCTATGCATGTAAGCCTCATTGAGTTGGATTCATCTTAAATACATTTTGAAATCACATCAGCACTTTCAGATCAGCAAATTACTTCTTAATCAATTACTGTGTTACTATTAGATGCTATTTTAAATACATGAAAGAGAGCAGTTTCCAAATGTGAGTAACAACTTCCAGGGAAGAGTAAACGAGAGCCTTTAATTTAAATGAAAGTCCCAAATTTTTATTATGCTGTCATAGGATATTTGAATAACTAGCTGTAAATGAGTTCTATTTGTACAAAAGGAACTTTCTCAATCCAACTGTCCCTATTTCAAAATATAGTTTTGGGGCGTCTGGCTGGCTCAGTCGGTAGAGCATGATGCATGCGACTCTTGATCTTGGGGTAGTAAGTTCAAGCCCCACGTTGGGGGTAGAGTTTACTTAAAAAATATTTTAAAAATATATTAAAAATATATAGCTCTAGGTCCAGTGCAAAACTGGAAATGGAATGGCCATGTCTCCATTGCTAAACAAAAAAATTAGAAGCTTACAGAAATAAACTGAACCAATAGACAGAGGAAGACAACCTCTGAGTGCCCCCCCTACTCTTTTCCTGAGCTGATCAGACAATTTACTCAACTAACTTTGTCTAGTCATTAGAAAGTCAATTCTTCACTCTAGAATTTCTTCCACTCAAGTAAACAATTTGATGCATATAATTTGGATTAAAAAAAAATCCCTCTAATAAAGATCTAGATATATGCCTTGAATAAGCTCCTTCTTTTGGGTCACAGAAATTTATTCAAAGAAAAACCAAACAGAGATAATAACAACATTAATTACCATTTATTGAGCTTCTCCTATGTGACAAAAATTTTATATACTTTAGACCTTACAGCAAATTTGTTGAATGAATTTTAGATAGGAGGAAATTTCTGCCGAGACTGGTTAAGTAACCTGCCCAAGTTTGCAGAGTTGGTAAGTATGAAGGCTGATATTAAAATCCCAGCCCATCTGGTAGCAGTGCCCAAGAACATTTGTTCTTTCCTCTACAAAACAGTTGATGCAAAGTGAAATTACTTTATGGTCACTTTGATAGCTGATTTTTCAGAAAAGCTGTAAGACATGGATTCAATGGTGATAAAAATATGTCCAGTTAGAATACAATTGCATTGTCCTTAGTAGTTTCTTTGTCATCTGGTTTTCTCTTTTCCCACTTGAGATACTTGCAGAATGATACTGTGAACTAACCTACCAACTTTACCTCTGTCCTCACTCCCCTCCTGCTCCCACATACCGTTAACAGAAAGAAATTTCCTTTCAAATGATATAACCAAATTTATAACTCGCATAGATGATTATCACACAGAAACATTTATTAATCTAACCGACGGCCACATTTTTGCCAAGATTCACCAGTTCTGAAGTTACTTGCCAAGAAAACAAATTTCTCAATAGTTTGGTGAAATTAGGTGCCAAATTACCCAGAGGATGGATAACAATTACTGCTGGTCTTGTTGGCCAATCTGCTCAGCTGTTCACGAAATTTCCAGTGTCTTGAGAGAATTCAGCCAGAAGGGCCCCCAAAATCTGCACTGTGGCTTTACCTACTGATAAGTCAGAGTACAAAGGCTGTGAACAGATCCAGTAGAGGTTCAAGTGGCCACCCAAGCAGGAGTTCACAAAGTCTCAGATGCACAGTAGCTACACTAGCTACCATGGACAGACCAGTTTCCAAGAGCCGGACACTGTGCTAGGAGCTGTATGTACATTATTTCATTACTCTTCTTAGGCCAGGTTGCATAATAGTTCACCCCACGGACACAGAGCCAGACTAATATGGCTGTGGGTTCTTGGGCAAGCAATGGAAATTGTGTTTCAGTTTCTATGTCTTGTAAAATACTTCACAGAGTCGAAGGGAGAAATGAATTCAGTTACACACAGCCTTTAGAACAGTACATGGTATGGAGACAGCACTCAGTATCCTCAATATATGTTGGCCCCGTTCTGCCTGTCAGGACAAGATCCATAGAGCGTGCAGAAGAACTTATCACGTCGGCCTCAAGGCCTCTTGTTGCCATGTGATGAATGGCCTCCATATGACTTGTGGGGACGGTGGGACAAGCATTCTGGGGCTTCCTCCTTCCAGATGGGAATGGGAGCCACGCAAACCTCCTCAGTGAAGACTTAACCACAGCCAGGTGACTCCACCAGTGGTGACGAAAGTGTGCACAGGGAGGACAGGAGGTGGGAGCCTTCGCACACCTCCAACCTTTCCTGTCTCCCGGCACAGTCATATCCCCTGGCACAGATCAGCCAGAGAAATCCATATCTACTCACTCACGACCTCAAAGAGAATCACACAGCAGACTTTTCTGCCTGTTGGATGATAATTAGAATTGAGCTTTGAGTGTAAATCTTTTCAAAGATCTTATGTCTTAGGTATAATTATCCCATTTAAGAAATGAAGAAATTGAGGCCCAGAGGAATTAGGTGAACTGCCTGAGGTTATTACACAGCTTATAAATGGACAACCCGGATTCCAACATCGGTTTATACCTTAATCCCAAACCCATGCCATGTTCCTCTCATTATTCAGGTATTAGTGCTCCTTTGGCTCGGGGATATTACAAACTCATTGTTTCTCCTAATCTTTTTGTTGCTATTACTTGACCATCTCATTTTTTGTCACTGATTTTATCCAAGAGCAAGAATATGCTATGGAATTCTTGGGGTAGCTGTTGAAATTAAATGTTCTAATTTAAGATATTGCATTACAGATTATCTGTGGATTGTTATTTCTCCATACTCTCTCTTTCTTCCTCCTACTACCTCATATATTTGACGTCTGATTATTAGACTCTTTTTAGAGGTTCTTGAACATGCTCCTTTGTGGGAAAGTGTTAGTTAAAATTGTTACAGGCAGACATTTGTGTTCTCACAGCCTTTCAATAGAGGCGAGAAAGTAACTTTTGAGCTCATGAAAATATACACTGCAAAGGTTTTCTTAAAATTCTCCACAAGGTGTAGATAATTGGTCAATCGTACATAGTCAAATAATTAGTCAATACAGTAGCGAAATCAGGAATGGTTATGGGTTTTGTATTTCGAGCTCACAGCAAATTATTCGTTCTGAGAGTTCAGTCTCTGGGGTGGTCAGAGGACTTGAACAGCCTCCCCTGTCACTCTTCAGTGCCATGGAAGGGACTGAAGCATCATACACATAGACCTTCACCCTGCTAGCTCTGACTCTCCCCTTCCTATAGGTAATGAACATGTTGCCTGCCGTAGGTGTTTGTTCAACATTTTCATACCATCTCAGCACAGTGATGATCAATAAATGTGTCCTGAAAATCTTTTATATGCACACCTTGCAGTCGGACCGCATACATTCTTCAGTGCAGAGCCTGGCCCTTGTACACACGGGACCATAAAGGGCATGCCCAACATCCGTAAGTGGTAAACTCATCCCTTAATGTTGAAATGGTTTTACTTTCCTCTACTAGCTAGGATAGCAAATACCTATCTGGCTTTTATTTCCTTATAGCATATATATATATATTCGCCATATCTAGCACATTTTCAAATTTGAAAGCATTGATTCCCATAACCAGTCTAATTCAGGAAGAAATCTTACAACCACCAATCTCTGCCAACACTCTTTCCAGTGGCCACCCCCACCTCCAATTTCACGTAAATAGCAAATACTCTGTAATATTTTATCTACAGGAGACACTGTTGACTTGCGGGAGTAGTAACCATATTTGCTTATTTTTTTCATGCAAGAAGCTTAAAAATGCTTCTATGCTCTACAAACAAGAAGAAAAAAAATCTGGAAGAACTTACCTCTGTCATAACATCATCCATAACAAGTGATTTTAAGATGGAGACTTCTTTGTGAGAAATAAAACCTGCTGGATTTAGCATTCAGCTCTCACTTTTATTAAACAGAGTTGTCATTTTAGACCCAAGCCTTCCCTAGAGATGGTGATCCCACCAGGGGAAGCAATATGTGAAGTTATTGCAAGAAAGTTTTTGTGTGAAATTGTGACTCTTGCCAGAGATGTCATATGTTTTAGTTAACTTCCTTCCCAAGAGCTAGGAAACTTTCCCAAGCCGCGGCTACATACAACTGGAATGCTCTGCAGAAGTCAGTAGCATGGGGCTGCCGAGAAAGACTGAATTTTATACACTCCATTTGTTTCTGGAGATAAAGCCTCTGTTCTGTTTTCCTCAAGGTCAAAGTCCAATTCACTTTGAAAATTGTAAAGCCTTATTCCATTGGAAGGAAATGATTATGATTTCTGTCACCGTTATTACTATTTATACCATCATAAATTTACCTAAGGAAGGTGATAGCCTCTATTGGATTCCTTCCAGAGCTCCTTAAGGAGTAAAACCATACCACTGACAACCTACAAGACATTCTGTTCTGTCTTTTCCTTGTCAGCCCCTCAGTGTAGCCAGCTATCTACCACAACACTGTTGATTAGCAACTCTGCACAGACACAGTGCGAGAGTAATTAATGTTCCCCATGTTGACTCTCAGGAACTACAATGCCATGAAGTACTCTCCAGGATTATCAAGGTGAAATTAAATTACGCTCAATACAGTTTGAGAGCAATTTTACTCGTGGCTTAGAGCACCTCCACAGGGATGTTCTGAAGTTGGTGCCTACCAGCTTGTGAGAGGCGACTGTTAAACACGAAGGAATTGTGGAAGCCAGATGGTAAACCTGTGCGGCCAGGCCACGGTGAGAATATGTCTATCACAGGAATTAGCTTCCGTGCTTCTCCTTCCACTTTCTCAGGGCAGTAGCAATATGGATCATGGAGAGTACCTTTTTCTCCTGTGGGAAAGGTTCTCTGACCTCGTTAGCTCCCTGCCCACTCCCTCCTGCCGAGCCCATGAACTCCACCTCAGTGAGAGTAAGCGACACTCAAAACAACCTTTGCTTTGTTTACATGCTTATCTCTGTACCTCAAGACTTTCAGTGGCTTGAGAGCAAAGAGGATATCTTATTTTTAAATCTTTACTAACTAGCATAGTTCCTGGAACCTGAAAGGGGCATAAACATTCTCAACGAATGGGGTTTGAATAAAGTTTCAACTTTTTGAAATGGAAACAAAAAAGAGTAGATTGAATATTTATTCTAATCTAATCTTCTTTGATGGGAAAAGAGATCGATGCCATTGCTATGTTTTTTACATTCCTTCCTAAACCTTGTTTACTTTGGCTGTTGTTTGGCTCTTGGGACAGACAGAGGCAATGTTCAACTTTGAGACTTTAGACCCTCTCTGAATGACTAATTACTGATGTACTGGATTTTGGCTCTATTTCATCATTTGGTGAGTCAGACTAGGGGGAATTTGGGGTTAATATAATGGGGAGTGACTGGAGCCTACTATTAACAGTATAGCTAATATTTGAGGGCACTGAGCTAAGTCCTTTGTGTGTAGTCTTACTCGATCCTTTCCACACCCCTATGGAGTATTATTATTTCGCTTATTTTATAGCTAAAGAAACTGAGGCATAAGGAGTGACTAGACCAGGGTCTCCGTAGGGCTAAGGTTGAACCTGCGTCTACAAGACTTTAAAGTCTGGCTTTTGAATACCATGCTACCCTGCTTAGAGACTCAACTCTTAAGCTGCATTAGAGAGACGGTTCTGAGACACAGAAGGTGATTCAGCCTTACAGGACATGCTGAGTGGGCACGTCTTTAGCTTTAGCTTTGGCTTCCAGAGCAAAACACTATCATGGGGTGGCTTAGACAACAGACATTTATTTCTCGGTTCTGGAGGCTGGCAAGTCCAAGGTCAAGGTGCCTGCAGATTCACTTCCTGGTGAGGTCCCCTTCCTGGCCTCTCCGTGTGCTCACATGGCCTTTCCTGGGTGAATACAGGGGAGAGAGTTCTCACTCTGCCTTCCTCTTCTTATAAGGGCACTAATTATATCATAAGAGCACCACCCTCTTGTCGTCATCCAAACCTAATTATCTCCCAAAGGCCCCACCTCCAAATACCATCACACTGGGGGTGAGGGCTTCAGTAGATGAATTCTCTGGAATGTGCTAGACGGAACTCTAAAAAAGAAAACAGAACAGCAAGGTCTGGACTAGGGTAAGGCAAGCAAAGGACCTAGGGCTTCGCATGCAAGGAGGTACCCACCCTCAGGTGGTATCTGCCTTCCGCTCAGGTCGTGATCCCAGCTCTCGAACAACCCTGCAACTCCATGAACCCATGCGCCTTGCGTGCTTCACCCCAGCCCTGCAGCACCGACCGTCCTGTGCCCTTGGGGAGCTCAGTGTCTCAGAAAGGCCTTTTATCAGGATGGGTCAGAACAGGAGGGAGAAGCCCTGCCATCATCCGAACAGGAAAAGTTTAATATAAAAATTATTAAATAGCGGTTTATTGTTTAGAAACCCTTGAGGACACAGAGGAAGAGACTAGGACAAGAGAAGCCAAAGAAGTTTGGACCTTCAGGATAAGAGTGAGGACTTTTGTTTTTCCCTTCAGGCTATGCCTGAGTGAGCCAGACTTGCCCTGTTTCTTAGGCAACGTGACTCTCTGCAGCATTTCCTTTTAGATCACCCCAGGCATTTAGGCTATTTAAAAAATCTAAATAAAATCTCAGTCAAACTCACATTCCGAGGGTGAAATGTTTTAATCTGTCTTTTCTCAGAATGACCCTTAAGTCCGGGAGGGAGTGCAAACAGGCTGGGTGATGGTTGATATATTTGGATATTTATGGGAACCCAGAGGTTTTGGCAAAAGTGCATATACATCTTTTTTTTTTTTTAAGATTTTACTCATTTATTTGACAGAGAGAGAGAGATCGAGCACAAGCGGGGGGGACCAGCAGGCAGAGGGAGAGGGAGAAGCAGACTCCCACCTGCCCCCCCGACCCCCACTGAGCAGGACCCTGAGCTGAACCGACCTGAGCTGGGATCACGACCTGAGCTGAAGGCAGATGCCTAGCTGACTGAGCCACCCAGGTACCCCAAAAGTACATATACATCTTAAAGAAGATTTAAATAGAATATATATATATATAATTTGATATCACACAAACTGCACAGTAGAACTCGAGTGCAGGTCAAACGCAACAGCTGTTTGTGATCTCTCCTAAACTATAATAACAAAAGTGCTTTAAAAAATTCCTTTCCTTTCTCCAGCTTTCAAAGTACATAACATTTGCATAATGATTAATCTCAGGCTCCAGAGGAAATTCCCAAAGGGGGTGGAAAATCGAGAGGAGGGAGCGCATCAAGTCTTCAGCTTTGGAGCCTGCTCTCGGGGGAATTCTACCAACGTGGCCATCCTATTGACCATGACACTGGAACCTGGATAGCTGAGGGAACACAACCCCAGACATTGGACAGTAAGTACGAGCTTGGCCAAAAGTACAGCCCCAATTAAGGCATGATAACACATCTCCTATTTCCAGAAGTTAGACCTGGAATATTTCAAGAAAGTTTTATTCTGTGCTTTGAAAGGGCCGAATCCTTATTCTCAGAACCCTGGCATACGCCCACATCAGCCCAATCAAGGAAAGCTCTGAGCATTTTCCTTTCCACAGAAGGTCTTCAGACCAGCTGTGTATTTGCTGTGATGTCAGGGGGCCCCCAGAAGCTTTTGGCTGGGGCAAGGGCAGCAGGTTTGAAGTGCATTTCTCGGCCTCAGTATTTGACCTGTAAAATGAGGGCATCCAGCTAGCTGAATGGCTCCCAACCTGGCTGCATTTTAGAATTTCAGAATCTGGGGAACTTTCAGATAAGACTCAACCCCTGCAGCCCGCTTCAGGCTAATTAAATCAGGATGTTTGGCAGGTGGGCCCAGAAGGTTAGTATTTTAAGAAACCCTCTCAGTGAGGCCAATATGCAGTCAGGTTTGAGAGGCACCTGCAGCTCTAACATACAATACTGTTGATACCTCCACGATGCTCATCCTGTGGGTGAACCTTTGTGCGTGAAAGCATTGTTTTTGTTACGACATACTCTCACGGACTGTTAGCTGTTTGTGAACATGTGTATGCATTTGGGCGGAGTCTATATGAGAACACATAAAAACAAAAACAGCTGTCTTAGGCACAAGGATAAAGGGAATTTTTCTTTAAAATTTAAAAAATACTGTACTGTCTTCACAACAACAAAAAACAACCCTAATTACCAAATACTCCCTCCCCACTCACTCTTGCAATTTTGGGTCTGGGCTGCTTCCAGAAGGTTGTTGAAGCCTGACCTCTGATCATAATAAAAGCAACTGTGTTCTTTGGTCAGAGCTGGGTTTCTCAAAGAACTTTCTGTCTCTCTGCCCTGAAATATTATTTCACGAAAGAAGTTGAAACTTCTATGTGGGTATGGACCTTCTCATTGTCGAGGGCCTAATGTAAGCGGTCATTCAATGTGTATTCAATTATGACCGAACATAGCTCGTGACTCTGTCCTGAAATCCAGTACTAAATGCATAGTTCATGAATTATATTCATCAACCCTGGCCATCACAAATATTCGTCTAATGTCTGTCTTCATTAGGTGGTTAGTAACATGTCAAAGATATTTGTAGAGAAAATGAAAGTGATACATTCTATCTATATTTACTCTTATTTGAAAGGCTAATTTATTTTTAGAGTACTCTGATAAAAGGCTTTTAATAAAGGAATGTTTCCTTTAGAAATAGTCTTCTGTTTTTCAAGCTAATAATCTTACACAGAGTTTATTAATGTTTTCCTTGTTGAATGACATTAGTCAAGTGATGGGCTATGTAAATAGTGCAGTTCAGAGAAGGACGACATAAAGCACTACTCTTTTTTTTTTTTAAGGATTTTATTTATTTATTTGAGAGAGAGAATGAGAGAGAGCACGAGGGGGAAGAGGGTCAGAGGGAGAAACATACTCCCTGCTGAGCAGGGAGCCCGATGCCGGACTCAATCCCAGGACTCCGGGATCATGACCTGAGCCGAAGGCAGTCGCTCAACCAACTGCGCCACCGAGGTGCCCATAAAGCACTACTCTTAAAAGGATGCCTTCTCTACTAACGGTACTCTGGAGTTGCTTTTCCAATGAAAAGAGGCAGCGGTGGTTCATTTCCACACTCACCTGGTCTCCTTGGTAATTGATAACCCATCACAAGATTGCTGCATGGATGGGATACAGTCTGAATAGAATAAAGCAGAGATTGGCAAACTTTTTCTTTAAAGGCCCAAATACTAAATATTTTTGGCTTTACTATCCAACTCCGGCTGCAGCGCCAAAGCAGCCAGAGATAATATGTAAATGAGTGTATGTGGTGGCATGCCAAGAAAAACCCCTTTATTTAAAAACAAAACAAAACAGGGCGCCTGGGTGGCTCAGTCGGTTGAGCGACTGCCTTCGGCTCAGGTCATGATCCTGGAGTCCCGGGATCGAGTCCCGCATGGGGCTCCCTGCTCAGCGGGGAGTCTTCTTCTCCCTCTGACCCAATCCCCTCTCATGCTCTCTCTCTCTCTCTCTCTCAAATAAATAAATAAAATCTTTAAAAAAAACAAACAAAAAAACAAAACAAAACAGGTGGTGGGCTGGATTTGGCTTTCAGGCGATAGTTTGCCCACTGGTGGCATACAGCAAACCCAACAGGGTGTCAAACCGGCTCTCAGGTGGCCAGGATTGGGAGTTTTAACTCAACCCAAAGAAGCCAGGCTGTCCTGGGGTTCCATTTGAACAAGTAGGTCCACCATGATAGGAAAAATCACAAGAATACATTAACAATTAAAGAGTAATAACAGCAATGGCTAGTGTTTGCAGAGGACGTGCTTTGTAACTTGTGTCAAACACTTTCCATGTAATCTTTATAATAACCTGGAGGTAGATATTGTATTCTTGTTTTATAGATGAGGAAACTGAGGCACAGAGGGGTCAATTAAGTTTCCCACTGACATAAAGCTAGTAAGTGGCATGGCTGAGATGTGAACCCAGACAATCTGACTTTAGAGATTGCTCTTCTTTTTTTTTTTTTAGAGAGAGAAAGAGAGAGAGAGAGTGTGCACAGGCGGGTAAGCATGGGGGTGGGGTGGGGTGAGGTGGGGGCTGGGGATGGGGGGGAAGGACAGAGGGAGAGGAGAGAGAGAATCTTAAGCAGTTTCCATGTAGGGCTCTGTCTCACGATCCTGAGATCATGACCTGAGCCGAAATCAAGAGTCCCACACTTACCCGACTGAGCCACCCAGGGGCCCCTAGAGACTATTCTTCTAACCATGATGCATTATTACCTCCTGCCAAGGGACACAGCAAGTCCAAAGTCATCACAGCTGGGAGGGAAGAGTTTCTATATCAGTACTCTAGTCTTGGTTCAAGTTCTAGGGGGTCACCATGCTGAGGATAGACCAAGAATAGTGTCATGGGGTGTGCACTGTGGGGAGACTATTCTCTATGGGGCTCTCATGTTTCTGCATGTCTTTAAGCAAAAACATTGGCAGCCTTTTGTTGGGGACTATGTTTTCATATTGAACAGCCTTGGCAGATAGAGATAGCATTTCCCTCTGGAGCAGAGGGAAGGTTAGTTTGCTGTACTATTATCCTAAAGATCATGCCTCCCTCGGGGGCAAAGTTGGGCAAGCTTGCTTGCAGCCCATTACAAAAGACTGGGGTTCTTTTGTGCTCTTATAAGAGAGGGTTCAAAATGCCGCTGAAATGTTTGCTTTAAAATGATTAGTTTTATGTTATGTGAATTTCACCTCAATTGAAAAAATCAAGTCAAAAATGAAAAGAAACAAACAAAACTTAATGAAAAGACAGCCATATAAGAAGCAGACTCTCAGTAGATGCTGAATATGCTCATGCCTTGATCTTGGACATCCCAGCCTCTAAAACTGTGAGAAATAGATTTCCATTGTTTATAAGTCACCAAGTCTATGGGATTTAGGTTATGGTAGCCTAAACAGACTAAGGCCAGAAGACCTGTGTTGAAGGCAGAGAGAGGCAAGCCTCTGTGAGAACCTATAGCTCTTGTTGGGGACTATGTAGTAGAGTGGTATGGTCCTCTGAGAAGTTCTAAAACTGCCTAGAAAGTGTTAGAGATGTATAGCTGATGCACTGGAATGATTTTTCAATGAACCATAGCTGTAACTTAAGTACTGCATCTGGCAATTTAATACAGTGGTTCCTGAACCTAGCAGCTCATCAGAATCACATGGTAATTTAAAATAATAATAACAAAACAACAGATTCCTGAGCTCCACCTTATATCTAATGAATCAGAATATCTGGGGGTGGAGCTCAGAAATCAATATTTTACAAAGTTTCCCCAGATTATTCAGATGCACTGAGTCCCTGCAGTATTCTGATGATAAAGATTAATGGCTCAGTTGGTTGGACGTCTGCCTTCAGCTCAGGTCATGATCCCAGGGTCCTGCTCAGCGGGGAGCCTGCTTCTCCCTCTCCCTCTGCCCTTTCTCCTGCTTGGGCTCTCTCACACGTGCTCTCTCTCTCTCAAATAAATAAATAAAATCTTTAAAAAAAGATTGAATTCGATCACAGACAAGTCCTTCTGCTTCTCTCTACCTAGCTTTCTTCAATTGTTACTCAAATAGTTAAACTCTAGAATTGTGTTGTCCAGTGGCAATTAGCCACATGTGGCTATTTAAAATGAAATTAATCAAAATTACATAAAATCTAAAATTCAGTTCCTCAGTTGTATTAGCTACATTTAAGGTATTTATAGCTACATGTGGCCAGTAGCTATAGCACCATATAGTGCAGGGACAGAACATTTCCATCATCACAGAAAGTTCTATTGGATAGAGCTGCTCTAGAATAGCTTAGAATACCCAGAAAAGAAGGAAGCAATCAAAGACTGCTGGGGTTATACCAAAAAGACTCAGGAGTCAACACGAATAAGTCAATATCCTGTTGACCAAAGGTAGGATAATTTGAACACCACTTAGAATAATAACTGCAATGGGTTGAAGTATATGAAATCTATTTAAATCCATGGCTCATACTTGTCCTAGAATAAAATTTATTGGTGTCTTTTAGAGGATGCTAGGGAACCAAGGCATCACTTGAAAACTGAAAAATAAAGGGTTATCAAACATTTAATCAATACTTTCTGAAGGAAAGTTTGGATAAATGGAGATAGTACTGAGATGCATTATCAGAAGGCCCATTAGCAGGTCCCGCAGGACCGAGCACCTGTTGCCCTTCACCATGGTTAATTCAATAACTCATCTTTGTGCTAGTTTTTCTTCCCTCTTTTACTTTCCATGTCTTGCCTTCTTGTTCTCTGAGATTCCCAAATAAATTATTGCATGCAAACTTCTATCTCTGGTTCTGCTCTGCAGGGATCCCAGGCTGGGACAGCATTCTAGTAGAAATTCTTTTTTTTTTTTTAAGATTTATTTATTTATGTGAAAGAGAGAAAGTGCTAGAAAGCGGCAGGAGGAACAGAGGGAGAGAATCCTGAAGCAGACTCCCCGCTGAGCGTGGAGCCCTACTCGAGCCTCCCTCCCAGGACCCTGAGATCATGACCTGAGCTGAAATCAAGAGTCGGCTGCTTAACCAACTGAGCCACCCAGGTGCCCCTCTAGTACAAATTCTTGAAAGACAATTTAACCATACTGGCATATAGATTTGGTTGTTTGGTTATGCTTCCACTCTTGGTCCAATCTCCTGTGAGGGGCTGTCGCTTCAAGAGAGATGTACATGGGATTTCTTAAAGTAGAAGAGGTGGAAGGGAGAGAGAGTTATGGGAAGCAGAATAAAGTAACATTTCAGTCTAGAGCCTTGCTACTGCTGTGATCTGCTGCCCGGGAGCTTGGGAATCACCTGAGCTTTTTCGAAGTGGTGACTTGGAGCTCCAGCCAGACCTACTGATTGGAAATCTGCATTTAACAAGATTCCCCAGGTGATTCGCATGTACATCAAAGTTAAAGAATTCTCCTCTAGAGGGAGTAATAATTATCCAGCTCAGAGAGATTTTGACAAGAGTTCAGGTGTTGAATCCAAAGGTCAATGGGAAGCACATAGAGGAGTAGGGGAGCACATGATATTGTGAGTGAGTGAGTGAGTGTGTGTGTATGTGTGTGTGTGTGTGTGTGTGTGTTGGGGGGGTTGCAAGAGGAAAAGTGGGATTGAATTTATGAGAAACACTTTAAATTCATACTAGGAAAAACATTCTATACCTACGTTATGCTATTTTGCACCATAAACCTCACAAAATATTCAAGTGGGACGATAAAACCACCCCCCAAATCAACAGAAAACAATGTCTACGAGTGGTTGTAAACACAGAGCAGGTGCTCACTGAACAACTGTTAAATGCTGAATCAAAGGCTTGTGTTTGGGGCAGGGTTGTGTATCTGTGAGGGAGGCGAAACCAATCTTGGCAATCTGCCACTTCCTCCTAGGCGCCCCCACCGCCCCCAGGCTTCGCCCTCCCTGCCTCTCCCCTGTCCCTAGACTCCTACACTCAGTTCACTGCCCCTTCTCCAGTGGACAAACTCCCAGTGACAGGCATGGTGCGCTAGTAAATGTTTCACAACTGGCTCTCCAGAAATAAATATAAAGCTCTAGTTCGCAGGGTTTGCCAATTTCCCTAGCACAAATAGTGCCATCGTGGCCGGCTCTAAGCTGCCGTGATGTTAACAACACAGAGTCGGGAGATGGTACAACTGGCTCAGCACAGCGCTGGAAATGACTGGGAGAAATGGCAAGAAGGAACGAAAGGGTGGAAAGGACACTGTTGAGTGGTCTCTCGCCTTCTCAGAAGTGGGGGAAGAAAACCTCAGCTGATGGCCCAGAGTGCTGCCTTTGAGTCCGGGGCTGCGATTCTGAAACACAGCTATCTACGTCAAGTCAAAAGGGCTTGCATTGTATCCTTGGCTCTCCGCTACAGGTTTGGCATCTCCCACCATTGATGGCTACCTCTTAGCGCCTTTATTGAGAACTTCCTTATGTTGAGCTTTAAAAGAGTTAGAAACTCAGCTTCAGAAGAGGCTTGAGGACAGCCAGAGTGATTTGTAGCCTATGGTTGCTGAAGCTTCTCCCATAAACATTAACTGGGCTCTGGAATGCGCATACCTACCCTTCATGGACGCACCACACCCCAATTTCCCCTGCCTGAGTGTAGTCCTAATGACTCCTACCCAGCACACCCCGCTTTGCTGGCCAGAGTTCAAGCCCTCACCTGGTTTCTTTGGACATCATCCAAAAGCTGAATCCCTGTCTCTCCTGGGAGCTCTCCAGCTGGCAAAGAACTCCCTTCCCTCAGGGATGTTAGGAGCTAACACAAACCTGCCTTGCTGTAGGCATTGGCAGGTAGCTTCCACCTGTCCTTCTGCCCACGAGCACTGTTTTGGGGGCTTGATGTTGGTTCTCCAAAGGCCTGACTCAGGGGCTCCATCCCCTCTGGGCATCCCTCCAGCTGCACAGCCCTTGATCTGTTTTGTGGCTCTGGGCCGACGGTCGCACCCGCTCCTCACCTTTACCGACAACACACGCACCTAAATTTCCCATAACTGCTCTGGTTGCTCCCCTTCCACTTTTTCTTGGAAAGCATCCAGTGCTAGAAATTCAACTCACTAGAGACAGCCTGAATTAATGCTTCTTAATCTGCATGAAATAGAATTTTTTGTAACCTTCTCTTTGGTGTTTAATCAATGGTGACTTTCAGAAAAGACACACTTCCATTGGCAGATTAAAAGGGTTCATTTTTGCGGTGCTAATATCTGTTTGGGATGCAACACCTCGTTCCCACCTCTCCCCAGGGTGAACGCACCTTCCGGTTTTAGATTTATGATTTGGCTTTTATTTCTTGGAGAATAGAGACAGGAGTAGGGGAAGTCCCCTGATCTCCGTCAGAGCTGGGATCTCTGCTCAGGCTTACGTCCTCTCCGGCCCCTCCAAAGCGGCCACCATTTATGTTCATTCCTTCTAATCCTTATTCTGTCTTCACGTTTCCTCGCCTGAGCACCTAAACACATTGCTACCCTTTCTTACAAGGTCAAGGCCAGCTTACACGGTCCGGGAAAGCTCACACTGACAGAGGGGCTCCAGGTGGCTCAGCTAACTCACCACGGCTTTTGTGTCTCCCAGGCTGGGGAAGGCGCTCAGTGTGTCCTTCCTACCAGCTGAGAACCCTGCTCTCAGGGTTGGAGCCCTTGGAATGTCCCATTCAGAATGAGGCCAGAGGTCCCCAGAACAAAGAATGCCTTTCATCAAGCCCAAGTTAGGCAGGAAGGAATCCCAGCAGCTTCTGCTGTTGGCCTGTGATGCTGACCAAGCTGGAGCATCCTTGACCCCTCTCTTCTTTCTCCCAGATGTCCAATGAACTTGTGTTCAGCTTGCCCTCTGACCCTCCACAGCGTTGCCTTCTACGAGGCCTCTGGTGAGTTTGAAAGGCTGCCAATCTGGACCCAAAAATGTAAGTGCCTGAGGGAGAGAGTCTTCCAAAGTTCTTGGTTGTCAGAGAGATGAACATCATCAAATGACTGAAAAGATGAAAGGGACTGACACTGACAGTGGGTGTCAGACTAGACTGTCCGAGGGACGAGGCTCAAGAGGAGGCAGGAACCACAGCGGTGAAAAGCCTGCACTGGAATTGCTAGCATTCTGAACAAGTTTTCAGGAAGCTTATCAGAGAAGGTCAACTTGAATGGGCACTAATGAGTTGATGGCTCCGATCCAGGAAAAAGTCAGACCGTAGAAACCAAAGTCGTATGGACGTGGGGTGCTCTGTAATTATAATGTTCCCTGGGGACAGGCATTGGGCCCCAGGACGAGACTGGTGTACCCCTGCCCAGTGAAATGATCAGGTATCAAGCTAAAATATGGACGGTGAATATGCTCAGAAGAATTCTTAGTGCACGGGCTCAAATATGTCAGCTCTCTCTGTCTTTTATTAAGGCCCTTTCTTGGAGAAAGAACTAAAGTCGATGTAGGCAGATCTTAAAAATGCGTAAGGCTGATCTTATGATCAGCCTTGCCTGAGCTTGTATATTGTAGGTATTCAGAAAATGGCTTGTTGATTACAACATAACAGGGCTCATCCCCTGTCTTGGGGTGCTACGGCCCTGGTCTTTAAAGAGTTAAGTGATAGTGCCAAATGATTGGACTGTCCCACAGTGGTATGTTGTGCCCAGTCCACAGATAGGCTACCCCTCTGCTGGGACAGGGCTTCTTCTGTTTATTCCAAAATAGATAAATGCTGGGTGTTCTCTTGACCTTAGAAGGGGTAAGACAGCACAGGGAATTAATATTAAGTCTGAAATCTGAGGGTGTCAGATGTGGGCATTAGCATATATCTTGAAACCAGGAAACCAGCCTTTCCCTCTCCTCATTTCCAAAAATATCTTTCCAAGATATTCTCTATTGTTTTGCCCAGGGCAGTTGGGTCTTAATCAGTTTGCCTTATAAGGGATTTCAGGGTTTTAGGAGCTCTTCCAATAGGAAGTTTTCCCTGCTGTTCTGCCCGAGTTGCCTTCTGCTTAATTTTAGTTCGTTATGTCTGTAAAGACAGGGAGGGCTTTATGGGGCAAAAGGCCCAATCATCGTGGGAAGAATGAATCATTCGGAGAACAGTGAGAAGGACTGGAAGGCGAAGGTGGCTGAGGGGCAGGAAGCTGGGGGTGGATGGATGACTGAGAACAGTATCAAAATAGTCTGGCTTCTCTCTCCATTCCTCCCACTAGGGGGTGCCCAGCATCCCGGAATAATCTCTATTATTAAGACGTTGAAGTTTCAGGGGGCTCCATTTATTTCACAGCAGGGCGCTGGCTGACCCAGGTTTCGCGCATCTCTGCCCTGAGTTGAGAAGAGATGGGGTGGGAGGGATGGGGTGGAGGGAGGGCTCTTACGTCAACAAGCACACAAATGCCTGTTGAGCATTGGAGGATCCTCAGTCTGTGGAAACCTCTGGCAATAGCATGCCTTCTCTAGGACCCACTGGTTTTCAAATCAGTAACGGGAGTAATTGTGGATCCAAAAATCCTCCTGGCCCCAGGAAAGGTGTGATATTTTGCCCCGGGGGTAAAGATGTTGTGGGGATAACAAACAAGCAAGGTTGAGGGATTGTTTAGAGGTCATCGATGGAATAAAGATCAAAGATAAAGTAAGACTTTTGGGGCACCTGGCGGCTCAGTGGGTGAAGGGTCTGCCTTCGGCTCAGGTCGTGATCCCAGGGTCCTGGGACAGAGCCCCTCATCGGGCTCCCTGCTCAGCAGGGAGTCTGCTTCTCCCTCTGGCTCCACCCCTCCCCACAGTTTGTGCTCTCTCTCTCTCTCTCTCAAATAAATAAAATCTTAAAAAAAAAAAATTAAGTGAGATTCTTAAACAGAGTAGATAACAGGGGTGGATAAAGGTTAGGGAGAGTGAGGGCATTTTGAGGGTCTCAAAACATCCATGCCTTCAGAGTGGCCACAGCATGACTTTTAGCTATGGGTGCCTTTGTGGAAAGAACAGGGAACTTGGACCTGGACAGACATGAGTTCAAATTTCATCCCAAGCACTCAATGGCCACATGATCTTGGGGATTTAGGAAAGTTAGTCAACCCCTTTAAACTGTAATTCTCTCATCTTCAAAATGGAACTAAGAATACTAGGGTTACTTGAGAATTTAAAAGGAAATGGATATTCTTAGAAGGTGAAGGAGGGTCAGTCTGACAAGGCACTTTCAGACCAAGAACCAAAGTTAGCCACGGCATACCATTTATAAAGAGTTTTAGTCGGGGAGATGAGACAGGTGGGAGGAGGGGTAGACCACCCAGCGCAGGACACACCCAGCTATTCTCCGCTCAGCCTGGACCTTCATCCCCAGCTCCTATGGAGCAAGGGGCATGGTGGTGAGGTCACAGGGTAGTTATCTAAAGTGGGACCTGCTGTGTGCTGCTCATCTCTGCTCGTTACTTGAAGTGGGGACTTCTGTGCACAACTTTAGGAAAGATAAGAAGGATCTTTCCCACGTTCCGGTAGGGGCATCCATTAGTTTCCATGGGGCCTTGAACATGTAGCCTGGAGGGAGGTTATTGTGTGGGCATGAACAAGAGAGAGGGCTAAAGATGGAGTCAGTGTTGTCAGCACTCCCACAAAGACAAAGCATGGAATGAATTTAATCTCCCTTTCATTTCTCCCTATTTGGAAATGGTAGAGAGCAAAGAAAGAAGTATCTATTGCTGGGTTCTGGCACCCCAAGACCTCAGGTACCAGGACTGCAGCCCCAGGGCAAGAAGGTCTTCCTTGGCTTCTGGGGCTTTCTGCACCACAGAGCTTCACCAAATATTTAGGACACACTGGAGTAGTCTTGGCCGCCATGACCCTTTGGACCAGCCCTTAAGTACTTTGCAGGATTTGGGCCATTGTTAAGAAACCAGTCCCCAACTCAATTTTTAGAGGTCACCAACTGGTCCAGAGGCCTTCGGTCTTGGAGCGTTAAATTGTCTTGCCCACAGCCACACAGAGGGCCAAAGCCTGGCCTGCAATCCCCGTGCAACGCTTTCCTGTATTACCAGTTAATCCATGCTAATGTGACAATGACCCACAATTCTTTTCAGCATAGTGTTCCAAAGTGTGGGCCACAGACCACCTGTACCAGCATCAGAAGGTGGGCTTGATAAAAACACAGATTCCTGGCCCCCTGCCAGAACTGTGCACTCAGATCCTCTAAAGGTGAAAGGCAATGGCTTTCAAAATTCCCAGTCCCAGGTCACACTTTTACGCGGAAATAAAATGCCTGAATCTGCCCAAGTGCTCTTTTGTGGGGGAAGGTTGGGGCCCTTGGGCGGAAGTCTTGTTGGTTTGAAAATCATACCCTACAGGTGTTTCTGACCCTGCTTATTTACAGAGCCAACTTTGTCCCTAGCTACTTCCTTCCTTCCCCTGGAACTTCCTAAATGTTGGAATCATTTCTGTGACGGTCACGGGAGACCGGTTTCTGTGGACACCTGATGAGATGGCTTGCTTTGCCAGGGTCAGCTGGATTCTCTCCGGATCCACAGTAATCACCAGGCCTCCTGTCAAGGCAGTGGGAGAGGGGAGGGAGTTTTGGGTTTTGTTTCTGGGCATTGGGGGCACCAGGATACAGGGATCACCAGCTGCCACTTCCTTGGCATTGACGGAGCACTTACTAACAGGATAGCTGTGTTTAGATGGAGGGCTGGGGTCAAAACTACCCATGTCTTGAAGGCCATGAACTCAGACCTCTCCGTCTAGAGAGGGATGGACTCTGGACATGTGAACAGGCTTCCGGAGCTTCCTCCCGACGACAAGGATTGCATGAGCTGGCTTTGCAGAAGGAACTTGTGACCGTGGGTCACCCTCCAGAGAGACAGACCTTTCCAGACTCAGAGGAACAGCAGTGGCAGTTCTCTGCTCGAAGTCTGTGGCCCTCAGAGTAAGAGGCTTCACCTAGGCCTCTGCGAGGGTCCCTGCACAGCAGAATGGCAGCGGGTCTTCAGGGTATCCTGGAGGCTGCAGAGAGTTTGCAAGAAGGATTCACATCAGCTTCAAAATGCCCCAAATGAGCACAAACATGCTGCCAGGAAGGCAGTTGTTGCTGTCTGCAATCCTGTTTGGCACAAGGTGGAAAATGAATTTTCGTAACATAAGACGAAGCAGGTCATCCTTCGTGCCGCCAATGTCTGTCCCACTCTCCAGCGGGCCCGCCGGCTGCCTCCAGGAGGTCGGGGAGGGGCCGTGTGGAGGTGGTTTCAGTCTCCTCCTTTCAAGGGGGCCTGCGTACCTGCCTGGGGTCCTGGTGGTAGAGAGGTCCCCTCCGGAAGGCATCATCTGACCCCTTCCCAATCCTTTCGGTTTTCGGTTTTCGAGGAACAAGAGGATTCATCTGACTCAACTGGAGATGGCTCCCTTCCCTAATTTATTCTATTCCTGAAGCTTCACTACTCCCGGGCTCAGCGTGAGTAGGCAGGAGCCCGGGAAGATGCAGCCCCTGCAGAGAAACAAGTTCACAGGCGAAAAGAAAAACTCTAACTTCTTTCTTGTCATTCAGCAGGTTTTGTTGAACCTGGAGAGGAAATACATTCCAAAGGCAGGAAATGACCCAGAGCCCCGTAACAATATGTGAAAAGCCAAACCGGTGCTTCCGTCACTTTGTTTCAAACTATTCTCATCTGTGTACCAGGAAGCCTAACCCATTACCAGATGGAGGTTTGTTTTCAGACGCCTCTTGGCATCTGCCACTCCTGGCTAGTGACATTTGCACGTTTCAAGAAGGCAAACCTGTTCTGACATCTAACTTCCGGAGAGAGGTGGCCCTCAGGAAAGCCCCCGGGTCTCTTGCTGGTGGCACCGACCATCTGATGTGCTTCATGCGGCTGGCCTCGAGCCCAGAACGCTAGTGCGCCGAGTCTGTTCTCGAAGGTTTGCAGCATCTGAAATCAAACTGCCCCACGCTGCCGGAAAAGGCGGCTCCCTTGCCTGCTTCCTAATCCCTTCTCCGCAGGCTTTCTCAGAGAAATCTGATGAGTCAGGAAGGAAGAAAACGTGGCCCAGGGAGATCTGGGCGTGGGCTGGTCTCTCTCATTGCTTCAGAAAACTCCCGCCTGTTCCACAATGCGGGTCATGGTTAGGGGTTCGGTTGTACTTTTTTTCTCTGTTTCTTCCTCCATCAGCGCTCACTGGGAGAGACCCTTCCTTTACTACTCATGAAATTAGCTCTGCCAAAGCAGGAAGGCCCTCTGATGATAATGAGTCACTGTTACAAGGAAGTTTTGACTTCACTTTATCCCCATGAGCAGGGCAAGAAAATGCTCCCAGCTCTGCTCCCAGAAGGAACAATCATTCAGTGGCTTTGTTCTGGCCCGGGGGCCTGTACTTTCCCAAGGCTTTTACTTTTTACTGAGCACCATTCATCAGCCTTCCCATGAAGGCTGTGTGCCCGTTGGAGTCTCAACACAGCGAGTGAGGTGGCTCCTGGGATACCTTGCTCCGGTATTGGTATTAGCAGGTATCCGGCTAATCCCCCTGAGGTCATCGGAAAGGAGCTAGAGTTGAATGAATAATGTGCCCAACTCTTTCAACCCTTTCAAAATGGGACACGGATTAAAGTATAAAGAATCCAATATATTTGTTGACACCTGGTTTATGAAAAAGCCTCAGCAAGAAAGAAGGGGGACATTCAACATCAGGCTGAAGAAATGGGAGCATCAGTGGGGGACACTGCTCTCTTGTGTTCTGGCAGCAAATACCTGTCCTGGAGTGTGAAACCCCTCTGTGCCACTACCCAAAATTGTGTGGTTTTATTTTTATTTTTTAAAAGATTTTATTTATTTATTTGACAGAGAGAGACACAGTGAGAGAGGGAACACAAGCAGGGGGAGTGGGAGAGGGAGAAGCAGGCTTCCCGCTGAGCAGGGAGCCCCCAATGCAGGGCTCCATCCCAGAACCCTGGGATCATGACCTGAGCTGAAGGCAGATGCCCAACCGACTGAGCCACCCAGGTGCCCCATGAAAGAGATTTTATTTTATTTTATTTATTTATTTTTAAAGATTTTATTTATTTATTTGAGAGAGAGAGCACACGAGAGGGGGGAGGGTCAGAGAGAGAAGCGGACTCCCTGCCGAGAAGGGAGCCCCATGTGGGACTCGACCCCAGGACTCCAGGATCATGACCTGAGCCGAAGGCAGTTGCTTAACCAACTGAGCCACCCAGGCGCCCCCATGAAAGAGATTTTAAAAAGTATGTTCTGATAAGCTTGGATTTGTCCCTAGCGAGGGAATATAGTCTCCATTACAAGACAGTAGCTTCATACCAGAGGCAGGTTGTACCAACTGTATGTAGCTGGTAGTAAACCGTAGATAAAAGAACCTAGAAGATCTTCATAAAAAGAGAGAGAGAGGGAGAGACAATCTTCCCAGCAACAAGGGAAGATAAGAGATGTATGGGTCCCTCTCCCCTTACTAGGAATGGGAAACAGAGGGAGTTCATCATTCTAACTCTTGACACCAGCCAAACAGGATAAATAGTTTATATTATGATGATGACAGTGACCCTAATGATGAAGAGATGGTGTTGACCCAGATTTAAAAAAAAAAAAGGCGCTTGATTTCAAGCTATGCTTAAGCCCCAAAACACTGCTGTCAGAGCCACTTATATGATCCAAGGGACTTTTCACTACAGTTAGAGGCATTTGGGGTGAGTGAAATAAACATAATCGAATAGAAAAATCAGGATTAGATAAAGATGGGATTGGGAATGGTTAAAAAATTAGTGAGAAAGGTATCAAATACATGCCTATTTTCATTCTGCTTTCAGTCTTGATCTAATCGTTAAAAATACAGTTAAAAACTATTCTTATATTAATATGTAGCAGGGCAAAAGATTTTGCTGGGCTTTCTGGGCACATATTTGGGGTGGCTAGTCATTGGGGCCTTTCAGTCATCTACAGCCATCACCATAGACAAAAGACAGAGGGAGGAATGCATGACTCCTTGAGGGCAGCTGCTAAAGGCCAGAGCCATAACCTGACGGTAAATGTTAGCATGTGCTTAACCCCCGGGTTTAACAGAGGTGGTTGCTAGGCACTTAAAGGAGATGCTTATGTTTTGCAAGTGAGAGAACAGATTCAAAAAGGGAGAAAGAATAGAGCCATGGGTTCCAAACTACGTGCAGGTGCCCGGGACACCACAGCAAACTCACAGGGGGCATTGCGGCAGACATTAAGTGTGGAGAGAAACACGGTGATGTTGACCCCTGTGGGACACCGCGGGAATGATGAGGTCAAGGTTGTTGTTCATCGTTTCGAGAGTAGACTGTGACCCCTTCCTCTCCAAGATGTCTTGTCTCTGAGAAGTTGGGTTTCCAGCCGTTGTTATGAAATGCAATTACCAAGTGAAAGTCAGTGTGGAAGAAGAGATGCAGGTGGTGCCTGTATAGGTTCCAAGGTTTAGGAAGACTTTCAGGGTCCACTTGGCATATACTTCCTTTTGTAAGTACCTGTGGTTGAGAGTAGAAAAAGTATATATATATTTTTTTGAATTTATGCGTCTTATTGTTTTTCAAACAGCTGAGTTGTTGGGACCTAACTACTGGATGAGTAATGTTTCTGTTGTATTTCTTTTGAGCTAGGAGCTCTGTAAAAAAGTTACAGAGCCGCTAAGATGCTATGAATTGAGAAAGTTGGGGAACCTGTGGATGAGAGCAATACAAACTGTATCAAGGGGCAAGGTGCAATTTAATGGTTTAGGTTCATTGGTGAAAATAAAAAAGTGGTTCTGTTCTCCACATCTCAGCCGGGGCACTACTCCCAGTATTTCCCCTGTTCCCACATGAAATGGATTCTCAGTCTGAATATTTTATTAATGCAACTGTTCGGTAGACTATTAAAATTATTTTTTAAAAAGATTTTATTTATTTATTTGAGAGAGAGTGAGAGCATGAGCAGAGGGGAGGGGCACAGGCAGAGGGAGAAGCAGGCTCCCCGCGGAGCAGGGAGCCCAACACGGGGCTTAATCCCAGGACCCTGAGACCATGACCTGAGCTGAAGGCAGACGCTTAACCGACTAAGCCACCCAGGTGTCCCTAAAGTTATTTTATACCATGCTTCTCAAGCTATCTTCAGTGAAGGGCTTTTTTTTTTTTTTTTAAATTTCCAATTTCCATTGGATTTTGTGATGGTTAATTTTTTTTGTGTTAACTTGGCTGGGCCATGGTGCCCATGTATTTGGTCAAACATTATTCCGGATGTTGCTGTGAAGGTGTTTTTTGGGATGACATTACCATTAAAATCAGCAGACTTTGAGTAAAGCAGATTACCTCTATAACATGGGTGGGTCTCATCCAATCAATTGAAGGTCTTACCAGAACAAAGACAAAACTTCCTGAGCAAGAAGAAATTCTTGCTAGCGGACTGCCTTTGGACTATAATTCTTCCCTGAAATAGATCTCTCTCTCTCTCTCTCTAGACACACACACACACACACACACAAACACACACACACACGCGCGTGCGTGCTTGTGCACTCATACCCCTCTTGGTTCTATTTCTCTGGAGAATGCTAACTAATGTAGATTGATACTTTAAAAATGCAATAAAAATAAATTTCTAGGAAAATGATCATATGTTTAAATATTGTGGAAATGTTAAATTGCTATAAAAGTTTCTAAATACCTGCTTTCAGTTTCCATATTTAGTTTATCTGATTGATAATCAAGTGTTTGTAGAAGACACTTAGAGCTGATATCATAAAAATGTAAATATATATACAAGCATACATACTTACTCACATGTATTTATTTTTTATTTTGAACTAATTTTAAATTTGTTGGAAAGCTGCAAAACTAATGCAGAGATTTCCCATATATTCCCTCACCCAAGTTCCCCAATTTTAACATCTACATAAACATAGTACAGTCTTCAAAATGTAGATACTGACGTTAGTACAAAACTATTTTTTTTTTAAAGATTTTATTTATTTACTTGAGAGAGAGAGAGAGAGAGAGAGCAGGGTCAGAGGGAGAAGCAGACTCCCCGCTGAGCAGGGAGTCCGATGTGGGACTCGATCCCGGGACTCCAGGATCATGACCTGAGCCGAAGGCAGTCGCTTAACCAACTGAGCCACCCAGGCGCCCAGTATGAAACTATTGACTAAACTACAGAGCTAACTGAAATTTCACCACATATATTTTATTTTATTTTTTTTGTTTTTAAATATGAATAATGCATTTATTGTGTTTGAAGTATCCTACTTATTTTTATTTTATTTTATTTTCTTATGTTATGTTAATCACCATACAATACATCATTAGTTTTTGATGTAGTGTTCCATGATTCATTGTTTGTGAATAACACCCAGTGCTCCATGCAGTACATGCCCTCCTTCATACCCATCACCGAGCTAACCCATCCCCCTACCCCCCTCCCCACGCCACGTATATTTTAAATGGTGAAGTCACAACTCTAGAATGTGTGACTTTAGTAGCTACTGGGCCAGAAAATATTTCCAGAATGGGTTGAGATCATTGCTTTCTCATGTTTGGAGATGAGCCAGCTGAGGACCAGAAGTCTGACAGTAGTTGTGGATTGTTCTGTAGAAGAATATAGAGACCACAAACCTTAATTAAAAACATCTCGCACATACTGACTGAGTGAATACCACAGCTCCTAAGTGTGTCTATCATTACTGCCAGAAATAACAAATTCTTTTGTATCTAGAAAGATTAGTCACTTAATGACAGGATGTATAGAACAGAATGTAATGACAGGATGCATTGATCTTGGATGAGAATCTGAAATGTCATGCATTTTTTGGCCAAGCCATCCCTCTTCATCTCTTCTGTGAAGACTTCTATGACCTTCCATGGTTAGAACCATTGTAATGGCTTTGGGCGGCCCCTACCATAATGACTATACAGATTTCTGTCATGGCACCCGTGACACTTTTTGTTGTAATTTGTGTAGGTGCCTGCTGAACTGTGAGCATCTCATAAGCAGGGGTGTATCTTATTCACCCTGGTGTCTCAAAACCTGGCATTATGCCTCAGGCATAGCAGGCATGCAGCCCTGCTCGCTGGAGGAATGAATGAGTGAATGAATTGAACCCACAATAAATTTACATCGACGTTTTTCTTCCTACCTCATCTTGTTTGGGAAAAGAGCCCATAACTTGAGCTCACTCCAGTGGATAAGACAATGCCACAGTATATTCAAAAGGAAAAGCTTTCAAGGGCCTTGTGTTTGAGAAACAGATAGGCATTGAATGCCAGGTGTGACTTGAAAGCTGAATAAAGAATATCACCTTTACAAACAGCCCAAGTGTGTGGGTGCTGACTCACTCTAGTCAGTAGATGCATTGTACTCCTCAGGTAATTTTATCCACTTTAGTGAAATCTAAAGCTTTCCACCTAGGCTGATGAGTTATTATTAGTTACCATTATTATTCAGCATTTCCACAGTATGTTTTCAAAGTGTTACGTTCCTCATTCTTAATGAGCGACGCAGAATATAGGTAATGAAAGGACGTTTAGTCTCTCGTGGAGCTGATAGTCAATAAATTTTTGTTGACTGATTCATCACTGAGCTCAGCTGGGGACCAGCCTGTGCTAACTTGTAGGAAGAAAGCCTCCCTGACTCTCCTTGGAAGAGCGTGAGGAGGGCAGGGCAGGGGCACAAAGGTCGGAGAGGAAAGGGAGTAGCAATTCCTCTCGGGCCTTCTGAATCTCTGACCCACTTCAGCAATCCTCAGGGCCCCCCGGGGATTATGGACACATCGTGTTTACTTGCCCTGTGAAGGAGTAGGTCCTTTGGGTTTGGAGCTGCCGATCTCTTAGGAGCAAATTGTTTAGGGACTGCTTTTATGAGCTGGGTGATCAATTTTTGGCATTCTACTTATGTTTTTGCTATCACCCGATTATGAAGCTGGGAAAAAAACATACCAAGAAAAGTTGACAGAAAGCCTGAACATCAAAGCTGAATAATGAGATAGTCTCATAAGAGGTATTGCATTATGGTAGGGGGACAAGTGAGCAAGGAAACAATCCTAAGGGTCCCTAGTGGCAAAGACATACTGAATATACAGCTGAGAAATGGAGCGGGGAGGAGATTTACCTCCTATTTCTTGGAAACTTCACCTCTTCCTAGAAGCCCTGCTCAGGGGTCTGCTCTGGTTCTGTCAGCTGAGAGATGAGAAGGGTTTTGGCCGTGGGTGTTGGGGTTGAGGTTGTTGACTTAAAAAAGAATAACGTGTCAGGTCCCTGATAGGGAGGCAGAAAATCCTCCCTGCTTTTTTTTTTTTTCCTCCTCAGCCCATGCCATTTGTGTACTTCTGTTTTATTGGGCGGTGACCACAGATATTTGTTTGGAACACAACTTGGAAAAAAGGAACGTTGAGAAGATAAAAATAGAAACCTTTCCCGGCAGTTGGGTTGGCTGGGAGAGGTATGGAAATGCTCAGGGAAATGTGATGCCATAAACCCAGACACCTACCTCATCCAGGGCCTGGCAGGCCCGGTTAGTCTCGGGTCATACATGAAGGCCACCAGGGAGGTCAGACAACCAGCCTGGAGCAGCAAAGCAGCAAAGCAGATTTCTCTCATCTCGGGTAGAAGCTCAGATCCACACATCATAGAGCGTTATGGGGATTAAATGATATAGTGGTCTGCGATGGCAAAGGACACAGAGCCTGGCACCCAGCAGATGCTCAGGACTAAGTGGATTTCCTTCCCTGCCGTGACTTTGTGAGACCTGGGGGTGGGACACGGTCTCAGATGATGGTTTCATGCCATGCAGGTATTCTGCACTTTAGAAACACTGGAAAGTCGAACCCAGGCAGACACTGATTTCTTCTGTTCTGGTTGAGATGAGCCATAGCTAGGGATGAGGCTCAGTTTCCTTATTTGTAAAACATTGTGGGGACACCTGGGTGGCTCAGTCGGTTAAGCATCTGCCTTCAGCTCAGTTCATGATCCCAGGGTCCTGGTATCGAGTCCTGCATCAGGCTCCTTGCTCAGGGGGGAGACTGCTTCTCCCTCTGCCTGCCTCTCTCCCTGCTTGTGCTTTCCCTCTCTCTCTCTGACAAATAAATAAATAAAATATTTAAAAAAAATAAAAATAAATAAAACGTTGTTCTGGGAAATAATTTTGGGACTTGAGTGAGGACACATACCTGGTATCATTTCCTCAGAAAATGATTGGCCTGGATTTCAACTCAGAAGAGATTCCTGAGAACACTCACCCCTAGGGGCTGCTACTGTTTCAGTTTTGGGCGAGGACCCAGTGTCTGAGATAGAGGAGATAGGGTTTCTTCCGTAGTCTCTCACCAAGTTCTCATAAATATTTTGATTGGAATCCTAAACCAGGGAGCAACATGGGGCTTTGATGCCAAGGGCTTCACTCTCTGCTAACAAGGTCATACCATTGACAAAATTCCTGCCATCTGTGGCCACCTTGCCACCAGGCACTTGTACTTGCCTCATCTCCCTGGCCCAAAGGCAAGTCCCCTGGCCATCTATCCTTTTCAATCCCTTATCCCTCTCCTGTGCGGCATGCCCTCTCATCACGTTTTCATTTTCAATCTCTTCTTGTCAACTGGATTCTTCTTGTCAGCTTGAAAGCATACTTAAGGCTCCCTTTGAGAGTAGGGTAGGTTGAGTGGAGACAACCCTATGCCAACCTTACGCTCTCCTCAGACTATCACATTTTCTTTTCCCCTTTCCAGAGACTTAAAGAAAGAATATCTATACTTGCTGGCTCTGTTTGCTTACTTCTCATTCAATCCTCGGGTAACTATTTGGCTCTTGCCCCATCAACCCAACCAAACAGCTTGTTTGTGCCGGCTTGTGCTAAGGTCATTCATTTTCCTTCACTTCTCAGAAGTAGTCTACACTGTTGACCAACCCCCTGCCCTTGAAACGGTCTTTTCTTGGCTTCACTGACACAAGATTCTTCTCGTTTCCTCTATCTTCTCTGACAGCTCATTTACTATCTCTTTTGCAGCCTTATCTATTCTTCCCAGGTCAATAAATATTAAAATACCCAAGATTCAATCCTAGGCATGTTTCTTTTCTTATTCTGTCTTTTATTCATGCCAAAATGTTTTCCCAGCCTAGACCTCTCCTCTGAGCTCTGTACTCACATATCCAACTTCCTACTTAACATCTCCACTTGGAAATCTCCCAGGCATCCAAAATGTAACTCATCCAAAACCAAACGCTTGATCTTTCCTTCCAATCCTGTCAGTACCTCCTGTTTCACTGAAGGGTGAAGCAGGCCAGAACTTCGAGTCACCATGACTCTTGCCTCTACCTTACCCTTCACATTTAACTTTGCCTCCTATGCCTCTCTTGAACCCATACTCTTCCTACTTCCATTCCCATTATTCGAGTCTAAGCTACCATCATCTCTTATCTGGATTACTGTGAACACCTCCTTATTGGCCTATCTGCAGCCAGTTTGATCTCCACTTCCTACAATGTATCCAGAGGGATTTCTCCATCTGAACTTCACATCCTGCTGTCACCCTACCCAAAAATGTTTACTTGAATAACTTCCCATTATTTGGGGATACAGTATTCCTTAACATGACCACAGGGCCTGCACCCATCCAGCTTTATCTCAAACCATGCTCTGCCATGCTTTTTGCACTCCAGCCACTCTGGCCTTCTCTCAGTTCCTTTCACTTGGTATGCTGCCTCTCACCGATTACTCTTTGCCCAGAGTGCTCTTTGCCTTCTTCACCCAGTAAGTTCCATCCATCCTTCAAATCTCAGCTCAGTCATGGCTTCCTCAGGGCTATCTTCCCTGACTTCTGTGACCAGGGCAAATTTCCACCATGTGGCCCTGGGTATTCCTCCTTCATACACAGCTGTAATTTTTTTTAAGTTTATTATTTATTTATTTATTTATTTGACAGAGAGACACAGCGAGAGAGGGAACACAAGCAGGGGGAGTGGAAGAGGGAGAAGCAGGCTTCCCGCCGAGCAGGGAGCCTGATGCGGGGCTCGATCCCAGGACCTCAGGATCACGACCTGAGCCGAAGGCAGACGCTTAACGACTGAGCCACCCAGGCGCCCACAGCTGTTATTTTTTATTTATTGATGTGACTATTTGGTTAAAATATATTTCTCGCTGACAGGAGACTCCATTAAGGTAAGGACTGTGCCTGGTTTTCTGTGCATAGAGCCAGTAGAGTGCCAAGTAATACATAGTAGGTGCTTGGCAAATGGATTGTTGAATGAATGGATGAATGAATGAATGAATGAATACGGACATTTGTTTTCTCTAATTTCTTTGGCTCTCTCTTCTTCTGGCTGTTTCACCCATGCCCTATCCTTTGTCTCGTCACTGGGGCTTCAATTCATGGATTTGGTCTACCCATCCAGTGCTGCTGGGCTTACTTCCTATTGTGGGTAATGAAACCTATGAGATTCTGTAGAGCCTTTGAGCCCTTCCTACTTTGTAGTATCTTTAGCTCTCCTGAAATGATTTTTTTATTATTAGGATTCTGTTCGCTTCAGGCTTAGATAATGAGAGTACCACCTGAGGAAAGGTGTTCTTCCACCTAGAACAATCAGATCATGAAATTGGAGGGAACACTTACTGATCACATAGTGTAATTTCTTCAGCAAGGCAGAAATCCTTTCCATATGACTCATGACAGATAATAATAGCTAATGTTTATTGGGCATAGGTCAGTCGCTGCCTTAAGAACATTTATATGGATGAATGCATTTAGTCCCTAACAACCGTATGGGAAAGTACAATTTAAGTACAGTCACCATCATGCATCTTATATAGATGGAGAGAGAGTGGAATGCCTAGCTCAAGTCATATGAGTGGTAAATGGCACAGTCAAGATTCGAACCCATGCAGTCTGGCAGAGCCAGAGCTTTTAAACATTGTGCTATGCTATGCTACTTCCGGGTTTGCCAACATTTACACGCACATTTTCAGGGATTGGCACTCACGCCACTGTAAGCTGGATACTTGGCCTAAAGTTGTCTTCTGTAGCTGCAAGTCATTTTTCCTAGTTTCAGCCTCTAAAACTATACAGAATGGTCTGCTCCAACTTCCATTAAGTATTTTCAAACACGAAGAGTAGTTTTTTCTGTTCATAAAAATAACATATGCTCATTGTAGAAAATTTGGAAAATTCAAATAGTGTGAAGAAAGTAAGAGAGTCCTTGATAACCAAGGTGAAAATAAATGTTATCTGCCAAGAATCTATTAGCTTTTTGTTGTTATTCTTAATACCCATGATTCATTAAGGGCCCATATAAAATCTGTGGCCAATCGAAACCTGGTTCTCCATCACATGTCCTTTCATTAAGCCAGATTTTGTCTTTCGTCTTAAATGGAATCCTAGACGTAGAATTTTACATTTATCCCTTATAAACTATATTTTGTTGGTTTTGATTTTTTCTTCTGTCTTACTGAAACTTTTTGAATCCAGATTCTGCTATCTAATATGTTAGCCTTCCAGTTTTGTATACTATGTGATCTTGGTGACAGGGCTTTCTAAATCTTCATTCTGGACATTTATAAAATGCCGAGCAGGAGAGAGCCCTGCGATACACCACTGGGGTCCTCCCCGCAGGTTCACAAGAGTTTATTCATCAACCATTTAGTATGGTTGCTCAAGAAAATTCAAATCCATATAATTGCATTTTCATTGAACCGACATTTTTTTTTCCCACTGCGTCTATGACAATTTCATGACTTAATCAAATACATTGCTGAAATTCAAGTTTCATCAATGGCATTTCTCAACTTTATGGGTATAGTAAGTAGCTCTAAAAGAGAAATATGTCATTTATCTTTCTTTCTTTTTTGTTTTTTTAGTGAACCCAGGCTGACTCTGAGTGATCACTTCTTAATTTCTAAGTGCTCACCAACCATCATCTAAATACTCCATTCTAGAACTTGCCTGGAAATCACTGTAAGCCAGTCTCTTACTTCAGACTTTTCACTACAGGTGAAGTAGCTCTCTGTAGACAAACTGGCCCTGAGTAATATTTAATGGGGCTGAAGAAATGATCCTGCGGGTATATATTGTCTTATTCTTTCTACTTCAGGAGATCAGCTTCCTGTCAACATATAGGAACCTGGAAAGCTGCAGTCTAATAATATAGCCACTGACAGGAAGATTGTTTAGATTGCTCTTCCAGATTTCTCAATTGAATAATGTTGGTGAAGAATGACTGCTTCTTATTTTATTTATGACTTTGGATCAACTACAAGGCTACCTGATTTTAGGTAGCAGATGTGCTGCTTCAATGTTGCATACAAATTCATTTTTTGCAAGTCAAATTCTACCTAAATTGTACTACTGTGGGAGTTCACTTTTTAAGGCCATCTTGTGGTGAGACATTTTATAAAGTCAAGAATTCTTCGGCGATTTATCTGTTGGGATTGAAAAACCCAGGGTTGCTTAAAGCGAGGCAAAATTACACTGTATATTTATTTACTTTTAGAAAAGTAGCTCAACATTATTTTTTGTGACTGTCACCCTAAGCAAACAGGATTTGGAAAATCTTGGGCCTGTCAGACAGTCAGCTCATGCATAAAACTAGAGCCTGTCCCCTTTACCACATTCTCTGGGGCACCTTTACTGATGGAAGAGTTCTTCTTTTGATTTCCCTGATTGATATTTTTCTCATTTTTCAACTCAGTGTCTCAATCAATAATGCAAAGAGAATTCTATTGACTCATCTTCTTTGCGTCTTCTTGTCACTCAGCTGGTAGGGGGCAGGGTTGGTGGTTCACCGGTGAGGCTTCAGTCATAGCTCTGTGTTCATCACTCGCTTGGGTTGGAATGATGTGGAGGCCAGAACCTTAACTTGGTCACCTCTGTATCTCCATAAAACTAGACATTGCCTCCTGGAAATGGGTGTTTACCACACATTCGCTGATGGTGACTCCCAAACTTACAGAGCCCCACAGCAGGTGATACCATGGGGTCCACCCCATTACCACCCAAGGGACCATGATGGTTTGGACTTGGCTTCCTGCCTCCTGCGAGTCCCCTCCCTTGAACTCCTACAACATTCTGACTCTGAGGTTCATTGGCCCTTAACCAGGACTTCCTTCTTTTGCTCTTGTGTGTGTGTGGGGGGGCGTATGTGTGTATGTATTATTTATATACATGAACAGTCTGTCTAGATTCTAGTTCCCCAGGTCAGGTACTGTGCCTTAACCCTAATCCCCACCCTTAACCTTAATTCTAACCCCTAACTTTAATCCTGACTTGGATCCTAAACCTAAATCTGAAATCCCAGAGTGTAGGTTTTAGCAAGTGTTTTTTATTATGAATGTTACTATGATCTTGACATAGTTAAGATAACCAGAAACCAAAACAACCACACATTTTCTACATCGTCTTTCTCAATGAGAATTATGGTGTAGAATGAGCATCCCCTGGCAATGAGAGAGCCAGAGGATTCAAATACTTTAAATATAGATTTTAGTGTTTAGTATGTAACTCAGTATCTTATGACAATTAGTCTACACGGAGGAGTTAACCTTATCAGTTAATTGGAGCAGCTGATTGATTAAGACCACATCATTTGCCAATATGGCATATTTACTGTCAAGTGTGTGCTTTTTCTAGTTTTTATCCTCTCTTCACTGATTTCATAGGATACTTTTGCAGACAACTTAAAGCAAAATAAGGTATATGAATCAATTAATTTAACCAGAACCACTAATACCCCACCTTTACTTTCAGGACTGGTGATATCATTTGTGGGGCCCGGGCAACATGAAAATGTGGTGAATTTCAGGAATTTCAAGATGGTGACAACAGAGCATTAAAGCAAGTGCACGCCTATGAAGCCAAACCTTACTTCCTTCCGGATGGGGGAACTGAGGTCTAGAAGGCACAGAAAGATGCTGCCAGTGCATCATAGCTGATGTGTGCTGACAGAGTGGCTGGAACTCTGTCACTGGACATTTGGTGACTGCTCTCTCTGCTTGGCTTCCTGTTCTCGGGCTTCTCCCGCTACCCAGCATCACCACTGGCAGCTGGGGGACATCACCGGGGCTGTGAACGGGAAGGTCTGCTTTTGCCACTTTTCTTTAGTTGTCCGACCCTTAGCCTGATTTCTTTTCCTACCTCCACACCTGAGCTTTTTTGCGTACAGCTATTCTTCATTGTCAGCACGACTTCTTCCACTGGTTTTCTTGGAAACTCTGGCGAGAAGGTTTGTGAGGTCCTGGTGGAGTGAAATCTAAGAAGGGACATTTTGCAGACTGGATTGTTCTCCTTGGTGCCATGCCAGAAAGGATGTGTTTCTTCACACCGAGTGCTCCTCCCTTCCCAAGTCCCAACATAGATGAAATTCTAAGGGTAAACTTAAATGTCTTTGCTAAAGCAACCTCAGGAGAGGCTCCTGAGGATGCTGGATGCTAATAAAGAGAGGGTGAAAAATTCCATTTGGAGAATTTTCCCAAAATATCATTACTTCCATCCCTAGGAAACTGATTGCCAACCTCCTGCCCTACTTTACTTCATCCCCACCTTGAATGAAACGTGGTTGTGGTTTGCCAGAATTCCAGGGACTTGAGAATTTGATAAAGAATTCTATGTCCTTCTTTCTCTCCAGAGGGACTCCACAGTCAGTGGCTAAAGGAATTCAGACCTCTTTATTGTGCCAAATTTCCCCAAGCCCTAGTCATCGCCTTAACTTGAGAATGTGGCCAGCCAGTCCTTTTGAGAAGGAGGCACTGCCGCCCTGAGATCCACATCGGCACTGACCCAGGCTTGCATCTAGCCCACTGGCTGGTTTCTGAGTTTATTCATAAAATTCAGGCAAGCCTGAAGAAACCCTTGATTCAGTGAAAACAAGAATAGCCAGTTATTTATTTATTTATTTTTTTAAGGGAAAGCGGGTAGGGGAATTTCACATTATCTCTACACAACAGATAAAGAAACAGGTTAAGGGGCTCCTGGGTGGCTCAGTCGGTAGAGCATAGGACCCTTAATTTTGGCTCAGGTCATGATCTTGGGGTTGTGAGATCTAGTTCAGCGTGGAGTCTGCTTGTCCCTCTCCCTCTGCTCCTCCCCCTCCTCCTGTGTACTCTCTTGTGCTCTCTCTCTCTCTCAAATAAATAGATAAAATCTTAAAAAAAAAACACAAAAACCCAAACAACAGGTTTAGAGAGGCTTAAAAGAAGCTACTGAGAATTATTTATATAATCGCATATTTTCCCTCCAAAACTTTTAGAAGGGATTCAAAGCCCAAGCCAAAGCCATAAATTTGATGCTGACTCTACAAAGTCCATAGGCAATGTTCTTGAGTTCTCTTTGCAAACAGTGAGCACCCTGGGGAAATACTCAGAAAAATGGAAGACACAGTGGGGTACTTAAAGAACTTCTCCGGGGTGCCTGGGTGGCTCAGTCGGTTAAGCATCAGCTCTGGGCTCAGGGGGTGATCCCAGTGTCCTGGGCTTGAGCCCTGCATGGCTCCCTGATCAGCATGGAGCCTGCTTCTCCCTCTGCCTCTGCCTCCCCTCCCCTGCTCATGCGCGCACATATGCACTCTCTCTCAAATAAATAAAAAAATAAAATCTTTTTTTTTTTTAAGATTTTATTTATTCATTTGAGAGACAGAGAGAGCCCAAGCAGAGGAGAGGCAGAGGGAGAGGGAGAAGTAGAGAGCCAAAGGCGGACGCTTAACCATCTGAGCCACCCAGGTGCGCCCCCCAAAATAAAATCTTAAAAAAAAAGAACTCCAGAAGCAGGTAGATTCTCCAGAAGCGGGTAGATAAAATAAAGACACACAGGCAGGCAGAGGAACACTTTTATAATGATATAAAACAAGCTAATAAGGGCCAAATGTAAAATACAGACATGCTTCTTGTAGCAATTAGTAGAATGAAAGGATCAGGTCAGTTAACCAGGAAGGGCTTCCTGTAGGAGGCACCTTTCAAAGCAGAGTTTTGAAGGTGGTCTGGGGGGAAGGGAAATGCCAAGGGAAAAGGAAGGAGGGCAATCCTTCTGGGAACTGAGATGATGGTTTGGATCATCCAGTCAAATCTTACTGTATTTTATCCTTCACGTGTATTTATTTATTTATTTTTTGCTATAGTTTAAATGATTCAGACCTCTCTGCCTGCATACATCTGATCTCTGAGGTATCCTCGATTGGTTTTGCAGGTATTTATAGTTACACTATAAAGTGTCTTTAAAAAAAAACAGAGCGCGACTGTATAATGTGAAACCTTAACTCTGGATAAAAATGTCAAGATGTGAACTCTGCCGCCTCCTTTTAGTAATTACTCATTTCTGGCAAAAAAAGCAGATGGCTTAGTTTACCCTGAGGGCAACTTAAAAACACTATTGCTAGTTAATTCACTCCCAACCCTGCTCCCCAAATAGTTCTTTTCCCCTTTCTCATTTGAGTCCTCATTTTAGAAATTATCAATCTTTTCTGATTCATGGTATGTAGGCATTTAAAGTTAATCTGGATTGACTTAACCCTTTCCTCTAAAGGTATATCTACTTTGCTCTCTCTGGGAATGTCATACATGGAGAAGGCCTATAGATTACTCCTTACAAGGGGGCAAATTACACATGCATTCTGTGTATAACTTGATCAAAAAACTTCCTGTATCTGTTGACACCTGCATCAGTTAAAGCAGGAATTTGGACGCCCGTTGACGGGATTGTAAATCATTAAGCTTCACAGATCTGATCTACAAAAGGGGGTGGAGGAGACCGCCTCTTGCTTCATAGAATCTGATTGCTCCCTCCAGTTCCCTATCATCTTCCTAAGAGGATTTAAAAGTTGGTTTCAAACAGCTATCAGAATGACTCCCCCCTTTCTTAAGGCACTCATTAGAAAATAAAACCAGATATAATTAACAAACAAACAAACCTATCTGCCTGCTGTTCTGACTTGTTATAATAAGTGTTATTTCTACTTACAAACAGTTTCCTGTCAGCATCCTGCTGTTTCTTTAATAAGACTTCTGCACTGGGGGAGAAAAAAGCTCTGCATTAAAATTAAGCGTTGAGTTGTCGTCACTTCTCTTCCTGCTCATCTGCGTTCGGATTCAATTTGCTTTGAGGTTGAAAGGAACTAAAATGTCAAAATCATCACTAAGAGAGAAGAGGGACCTCTCTGCACCTAGAGTTGGTTGAAGGATGGGGCTGCTAGTAGACTCATGATAAACACCCTGTTTCCTTACTCCTGGGCTCCATGGCCCCTGTGGCTCCTGGGCAACCGGAAAACCTTTCCAGGTTCCTGGGGTTAGTTTCCCGGCTGAATGATGGTGTTCCGGCATCCTTGAGCAAGTTCCAGAGGCCCATGTGAGTGGACAGATCCAGAGGGGACTTTGACCCTGAAGCTGGCCTGTGGGTTTGGTGAAAATAGGAGGCTGAATGGAAATAATCTGAAAGTGGTTGAGGTTGTCCAGGACAGCAGGGGGGATAATGCTGTGTGATCAAAATGTGGGGGATGGTGGATTTTCCAGATTAATATTTTTATATTAATTAGAATGTATAATTATTTTTATAATTTTATAATTAATGTTATATTTAATTAGAATTGATATTTTTAATTCTAGAGAATTGCAAACATATCCAAAGAAGGTAAGATAGAGTAATGAACTACTATAGACCCATCACCCATTTTCAACACTTATTCAACACTTATTTCAACACTGATACCCCCACCAACTCTCCCTTCCTGTATTATTTTTGAAGCAAATTCAAGACATTATATCATTTCATCTATAAATATTTTAGTTTATCTCTCTAAAAATAAAGACTCCTTAAAATATATATATATATAACCGCAATACCATTAGCATACCTAAAAGTAATTAACAATTTCTTCATATAATCAAATATCCAGTTCTTAAATTTCTAGTTGTCTCGTAAATCAGTTTTTTTAATAGTTTGGTCAAGATTCAAATAAGTCTTGTTTGATAAGCTTATTAAGTTTCTCTTTCTCTCCTTTTTAAAATAGATGGTTTATTTTGGAATAATTACAGACTTACAGAAAAGTTGCAGACAGAGTACAGAGAGTTTCCCGTGTACCCTTCACCCAGTTTCCACTAATGTTCACATCTCACATAATTACAGCATATTTGTCAAAACTAAGAGAATAACACTGGTCCATTACCGTTAACTAACCTACAGGCTTTATTCAGATTTCCCTAATTTTCCTCCTGATGGCCCTTTCCTGTTGTAGGATCCAGTGCAGGACACTGTAATACATTTAGTCATTATGATTCCTCAGACTCCTCCAATATGTGACTGCTTCTTGGTCTTGCTTTTCTTTCTTTCTTTCTTTCTTTTTTTTTTTTTTTAAGATTTTATTTATTTATTTGCCAGAGGGAGAGAGAGCATAAGCAGGGGCTGTGGCAGGCAGATGGAGAGGGAGGAGCAGGCTCCCCACCGAGCAAGGAGCCCGATGCAGGACTCGATTCCAGGACCCTGGGATGGTGACCTGAGCTAAAGGCAGATGCTTAACCGATTGAGCCACCCAGGTGTCCCTCGGTCTTGTTTTTCATGACCTTGATATTGATCAGGTATTTTGTAGAAAGTCCCTTGGTTGGGATTTATTTCATGTTTTCTCATTATCAGACTGAAGTTATGGGTTTTTTGGAAAGAATACCACAGAGGAAAAGTGTTCTTCTTTACGGGCATTATGTACCAATATGACTTCAAGTCTCTTTTTGAGGCGCCTGGGTGGCTCAATTGGTTAAGTGTCCAACTCTTGATTTTGGCTCAGGTCATGATCTCAGGGTCATGATATTGAGCCCCGTATCGGGCTCCCCACTCAGCGGGGAGTCTGCTTGAGATTTTCTCTCTCTCCCTCTGCCTCCCCCACCTCTCTCAAATAAATAAATCTTTTTTAAAAATGTGACTTCAAGTCTCTTTTTAAATCTCTTTTCCTTCATCTCCCTCTCTCTCTCTTTTTTCCATTGCAGATAACTTGCTGAGAATCTGTAGGATTTTGGTTTTGTAGTTGCTGTTGTTTGTTGTTTTGTTTACATACAGAGGCCATGGCCACTTTTTAGGCTGCCCGGGCTGCTTCCCAACCAAACAGTTGTCATCTCGGCAATTCCTGTTCATTTCCATCCCTTACCATCACAAGATAGAATTAAATAAAAGTCTGGGTTACTCTGCAGGCTGCATGGCAGCCTTTAATTTTAGTTAGATGCTGGAGAGAAGGTCTGAGAAAAAAGACATCCTTAGCAGGAAATACATTTAAAAAAAGAATTCCTTGAAAACTGATTCATGTGTCATGGAAAGATTTAGATAAGAACACAAGTGCGTGGACACACACACACACTATGAAGAGGTAGACAAATATATTATTGTTATCATAAAGAGAAGAAATACACCAAGACAATGCTTATAATGGACGGCCATTAGAATACACTGGGGATGATTAAAATCTGTCTGACATTGGCCCTGGCCAACCAGAGTCCTCAAGTTTTCATAGGGCAGGATGCTAGCACAAGTGAACAAAGAAATAATAATTGTCTCCCTCTTGGACACGGAGCTTTCCGTTTTACCGTGCATTTTTGCTTGTGTGAGGTAATGTCATTGCGAAGCTCTTGCAGGTCAAACCCAAAGCACCGCCTTTTCCCAGATAAGGACCTCACGCAGCGGAGCGAGGCCTTGTGACTTGGTCACAAGGCTAGTTACAGATGGAAATGAGATTAGAAAGCAGGTGTCCTTCCTTTGCATGCTATTACCAGGTAGATTCAGGTTAATGTCATCCAGGATCGACCTTTAAGGACTTTCTACTTGGGTATCAAATATCTCAGTATGAATCCTTAAAATTAGAATTTAAAATTAGAGCCCCCAGTTTCTCGTCATGAACACTCCAAATGTTGATTTAGAGCACCAGATTTGTGCTCTAAATCGGGTTTAGTGTTGCTATATTGATAGATATCTTACTAGTAAGCCTGGGTGGGCCGGGAACACGCCCCATTTTGCCCTGACTCCTGAGGTTCAGGCAGCATCTCTGATCCGTTCAGTGCAGGGTCCCGGTCAGGAAGACCTGCTGCTAACAGTGGTTCTGCTGCTGACAGGTGCTCCTAGGTTCAGAGCTTCCCCAGAGCGGGGTCACACCTGGAGCCCGCTTAGCCTGGCTTCCTGGGAACAGAAGGATCCTTCCGAATCCAACCCTTGGTGGTCCCCAGTGGGCTCCCATCACAAAGGTGGAAGGAACAATCGCAAAGCACAGAAGGCAAGGGGGTGGAGAGGTAGAGGAGTGATTCACCAGTGTCCTCCTGGGAAGAAAAGCCAGCACTTAAATATATCTTAACATCTCAGATATAATTTCTGCCTCTGGTAATGATGATGCCGATGCCAAAGTGCTATGGGAATGGGGGCCCCATGTTAAGAGAGGAGTGACCATAATGAGGGTGCCCTTGAGTACACCCGTAGTTTCACAAGTAGGGTTCTGTTGCTCTTTTGTCTTGCTTGGTCCATGGGCAGTGCAGTTTAATGATGCTTCACACTGAGTGTGCCTCAACCATGGTAAGGTAATTCAAGAAAATTCTAGTTGGGCTTCTGGATTCTTGGGCCATTAATATTTTTAATGGTGACAATAAAAGCTGGAGGAACTGCAGTCTCAGTGAGGGTTTTGGAGAGGCTGTGTAATAATGAGGCATGCAGAACCCTGGGTGGTAGGGCCTCCAGGCTCTCGCTTTGCTCCTGGCTGGCTCTGTGTCCTTGATCTTGCCACTTAACTTCCCTTTCTGCATTCCAGTGGAATATGCAGATAAAACTCTCCTTGACCTACCTAATAGGTAAGTTTTCAAAAACAGCTGACCGGGAGCACCGAAGATGGGGGAAGTTTGAAAGAAAGAGAAAAGGGGAAAAAAATTACATTTTGGAAACAAATTACTTAATAACAAGCAGTGACAGAATGCCTGAACATTGGAGTTTTATAGTCAGAGCGAAGATTTATTTGGCATTTTGAATTTGTTTTCTCAGTGAGCAGAGGCTATTTGGGGGAGTTGAGAGAAAGGAGAAAAGGGAAAGAAATTTAAAATGCCAAGAATAATCTATGTAGAGGTCTCTACCAAAAATTCTATTGATGCACAAGTCCTCCTACTTATAGAAGAAAAGATCTTTCTATTAAGATTATTCATACCATGTCTGCTTTCCACATTGTTTTACAGTTTGAGCTGCTTCTCCCACCCCATTTCCCCAGCAATTGTCTAAAGCTCAAAAAGCAAAATCATTTAGATTGTTGGCCCTCTGAGGTCTTAGAACCATGGATGACCTAATTTTTTCCATGAGTCCTATTCCTGAGCCTGGATGTCTCGGCTTTTTGACCTTCCAAACACTGGCTTATCTTTGGGACCTTATGAAACACTGTGCCTAAGAATAACCTGGTGGTTTAAAAACAAATAGGCTAAGTCCCGTGTAAGCCTCCCATGAAGGGCATTTCTAATTCCCCCTTGGAAGTTTGATCTTGGATCAGAGTTAATAGTCGTATTTCGGGGTCACCTGCTGAGTTTAGTTTCCCCTTGGCCCCCTTTTGTCAGAATCTTACTTCCTCTGACCTTTCTCCCAGTTCCAGAGGACATGGGTCATGGCAAAATGTGAACACCCTGGTGAATCTGGCCAGAGAATGTTGGTCTCCCTTCAGCTCCAGGTACTGAAGGCTCTTGGCTGGATGAAGAGAATGTCGTTAACCTCATGAGAACCAGAGGGACCACAATTGCTCCTTCCTTTCATAGACTAAGCCCAGATCTTGCTGGGCTCAGCAGTTAATACATCTGTACTGTCTTAACAACTGCTCCCTCTTAGTGTTCTATAGTTCTTGAAGACACTGTCTCTGACTAGTCCTGCCTTATCCCATTGGAGGTGGGGTGGGCAATGTGAGGATTGGAGAAACATTCTTTGTCATAATTCTGCCACCAGACAAAGGCCTGTGTCTGCCCCCAGCTAACACTTTAATTCTTTGTTCCTAGTCCTTGGCAGGGTTTCTGCCCACTGACAGGGCACCTTGCATGGGTGGTTTGGGTGGTTCAACTTCCTAGCAGATTCAGTGGTGACATCTTATTCCCATCTTGAACTGGTCTTAGACATTTCCTCTTGGTTATACACTTGCTAAGGAGGTGGCATGAAGTGAAAGGAGTACTGGACGAGGAGTCAGGAGATGGGGGTTTAGGAAATATCCTTTAAGTTCTGAGGGTATTATTTTTCTTGTTTGTAAATTGAGGGGATTAGACTAATATGATCTCTAACGGCCTATGCCATAATAAATAGAAAATTGATTTGGTAAAAAAGGCTAACACCTGTAGCATTGTGGTAGTATGCTATATACTCATGTGTCTATGTGCAAATATATACATCTGAGAAACAAGAAATTGATAGAAGAAACTTCTTACCTAGTCTTTCTTCTGCCATTCTTACCTCTATTTTTTTTAAAGATATTATTTATTCATTTGAAAGAGAGAGAGAGAGAGTGAGAGTGCGCACACAAGTGGGGGAGGGGCAGAGGGAGAGGAAGAGGGAGCAGCAGAATCCCCGCTGAGCAGGGAGCCCGATATGGGGCTCGACGTGGGACTCGATCCCGGGACTCCAGGATCATGACCTGAGCTGAAGGCAGATGCTTAACTGACTGAGCCACCCAGGCGCCCCATTGTTACCTCTATTAAAGCACGGAAATCAGTTATTGTTGATGGAATTTTGTTTACTTAGTGTACTATAAGGAAGGTGAACTCTTCCTGTATTGGCCTGCTGGGTTTAGGTTTCTCAAGCCCACTAGTGGCTATTTTATCACTTCTAAGAGACATCAACACTGAAAACTGAGTGCTCCAACCATGGTGATTCGTAAGGGGTCAGCTATTATTAAACGTTAGTGGCGATTTACCAAAATCCTTTCTTTCTGAAAATAAGTTATGCAAAACTGTTATTTATTTATGAATTTAAGATAGAAAAAGAGATAGAAGTACTGCTTTAAACCAGATGGGGTGTGGGCAGATGTTGGCCAAGATTTCCTTCCATCCCCAGCTCCTTGCAGGCTAAGCATCGGGCCTCTGGGCCAAAGGCAGGCAATTGTGTTAAATCATGCAAAATAGAGTGGCAGTTTGGTGAGGCATGCAAAATGAATTGAAAGCAGAGAACTACTTATTTGTCGGTAGCAATCCATCCCAGACACAAAGGCTGCAATGATAAAGAATAAGGATTAATTCTTATAATATACTCTCCTACTTCAAAAAACTTTTTGCAAGAAGCACAACACACATGTTTCAGCTTTTTACAATTTTCTAATTGGTTTTGACTCATTAGCACAGCATGAGTGAGTTTGGAATTTTCAGCCCAACAAAAATGCAGTGGCAGGAGGATCTTTATAAGCCTCCTGTAATCTCCCCAAAATGTCCAAGATTACCCTCTTCTTCACTTTAATTAGAAAACTGGGTTGCAAATCAGAACAGGGATATAAAATTGACTTTGTCTCTCTTCCTCATTTTGTCACCTGGAACAAGTCAGTTAATCTGTTTGGACCTCAGTTTTGGTAACATCACCATTACATGTTTACATCTGTAAAAATATTCACACTATTTCCTTAGGTGGGAAAAGCAGATATAAATGATTTATGCATTAGTCAGCTTTGCTACAGAAACAATGGCCCCCACATCTCAGTGGCTTCCAATAATAATTTATTCCTCTTTCATATATATGTTAATGACTACAGTAAAGCTGCATTTCTGTTCCTGTCTCTTCTTATTCTGGGACCGGAACAAGACTGGGTCTTACTTATTTTGAGTCTCCTACGCATGGCAGAGGGAAAGAGAAAGACAGTTCACAGAAATACACAATGGCCCTAAAACTTCTGCTTTGTTGTGGTTTATGTTATATCCGGTCACAGGCCATTGGCCAAGGCAAGCAACATGTTGGGCATGATAAGGGGGTGGGGATAGATAGATGCTTACCACAGAAGGCACTGCAAGTCATTTGGCAACTGACTGATTACCCACAGGAATCATTTCTCCTACAGTAAAGGGGAAATAAATAGGAACAATAATATATCACCATATATTTATCTGTAAATATGGATTATGCATAGAAAAAAGTCTGAAATGTTATTCATTAAAATACTCTTAGGCCAGAAGAACTGAAAACATATGTTTACACAAAATCTTGTACATGAATGTCCATAGCAGCATTATTCATAATACTCCAAAGTGGAAACAATCCAAATAGTCATCAAAAAATGACAAATGGGTTGAAAAAATGTAGTATATCCAGACAATGGAATGCTGTTCAGGCATGAAGAAGAATGAAGTACTGATACACACTACAACATGGATGAACCTTGAAAACATTCCGTTAAGTGAAAGACTCTAGTCACAAAAGACTACATATCGTATGATTCCATTAAAAATGAAATGTCTAGAGTGTAGAGAAATCCATAGACAGAAAGTAGGTTAGTGGTTGCAGGGGCTGGGGGGACAGAGGACGGGAAGTGACTGCTGATAGGTAATGGGGTTTCTCTGGCATAATGAGAAAGCTCTGGAACTAGATAACGATGACTGCACAACCTTGTGAATATACTAAAAACCTCTTAATTGTTCATTTTAAAAGGCTAAATATTATGGTGTGTGAACTATATCTCAGTTAAAGAAGATTCACAGAAGTGGTTGGATGGTGCGATTGTAGAGAATTTTCACTTCTTCATGTATTCATTCTTATATGGCCTGAATTTTTTATAATGTGAAAATATTGGGGCGCCTGGGTGGCTCAGTTGGTTAAGCGACTGCCTTCGGCTCAGGTCATGATCCTGGGGTCCCGGGATCGAGTCCCACATCGGGCTCCCTGCTCAGCAGGGAGTCTGCTTCTCCCTCTGACCCTCTTCCCTCTCGTGCTCTCTCTCTCTCATTCTCTCTCTAATAAATAAATAAAATCTTTAAAAAAAATAACGTGAAAATATTTTTATATTCAGAGAAAAAAATGAAGATATTCTGATTGAGGGAAACACAAAAATATCAGGTGCACAAAATAAAGTTCTCTTGCATGCAATTCATGTATCCTAATCTCAAGTACTTGCAAGTTTAAAATTTGAACCATCCTTGAGTTAGACACTTAAAACAAATTCATCACCTTTCTCTATAATTAACCTGGAGAGGTGTGATAGCAATGATGGAAATGTCTAAAATCAGAAAAAAGTGAAAATTGGATTAATAAGGGTTATTTGTGGTCAATGCCAATCTACCTCATAGAGAGAAATGGTTTTCTAGAGGGTCACAGTGGGTCAGGAGCACAGTGATCTCCATATTCTTGCTTCTCTGCTGGGGAAAAAATAAATCAATAAACCACAGCTTCATCCTTTGGTTCTACCATTGGAGAAATTACACGTTTAATTAAGCCTTTTGGCCGACATGTAGACATGAGAATGGAATTTTTACTCTTGTGTAGACATAAGAATGAATATCCTAGACGGGAAACAATTTTTTTCAGGACAGAGATCTGGTGGCAAGGGGTTTCCAGAGAACTGAAGTGGAGACTCAGCTCAAAAACGTTCAGGCTGACATCCAAGTGTGGGAATGCTTCCAGCAGGTGAGTCTGAGAGAATGAGCCATATCCAGTGCCCAGAGATTGAGGTCAAGCTGAAGGCTGCAGTGGTGATGCAGGCATCTCGCCTACCCCCCAACAGGAAATCCTCCCCAGGCGCAGAAAATGCCATTGACCCTGTGCATCCAAGGTTGCCTGGAGAATCAGTGGCTAGTGTCTCTCCTGTAGTCTGTCCTTCTCAATATTAAAGGAAATGAGTGAACCATAATCAAAAAGCCACAAGCAGTCCAACAGCTCAGCAGGCATGAAATATATCTATTGAACAGGCAAGGCCTCTGCCCGCAAGAGATTTATAGTATAATATGGCAGATGAGAGAGGCCAACAGGTAATCAGCAGAAAACTAGTACTCAGAAGAGTTGTACTTATGTGTAGTGTGTATGAGCACCTATTTCTAGAAAGTCCATGGCTTAGGTTCCTTACAAATAGCACACTACAAATGTAATTTGCCCAAACATTACTGTTAGTCACAGCTTTGATCTGAAAGGTCAAAGGGAACTGAAAAAAACAAAAACAAAAACAAAAACCCACAAACCCTGTGACTTAACAGAATTTTGTTAAATGTTCTTTGGCCAGGAGCAGTCATAAACGATGTGGTGATTACTCATGATTTATAATTTGAAAAAGGAAAGGTCAAAGAAGTTGTTTGCCCTTATAACTCTGGCAAGAAAATACAAGGTCTTGCTATGCCCTTCCTAAAGCAATTTCCCGAAGAACAAAACCAAAGCCACAAACAGCACTGCAGCTCAGACCATTTTTACTGGCATTACCCATAATATTATGCTAATTCTAATCTGCAACGCAGATTACATTAGCAAGGTGTAACAAGAAGCAATCAATGTTTATAAAGTATGTTTTCTCCTTAGCCCTGCTGACACTGTGCCCCTGAGGTTGCCTAAAGCTCTGGGTCTAACATTAGAGATGGCAGGCAGGGACTTAATATGCTGCCTGATTGCCAAAGCTCTGCTAATAAGCACTGATACTCAGACGAGTATCTGTATTTTATATAATATATATATTTGTATATATACATATATATATATGTATTTATATAATACAGACGAGTCTGTATTTTATATTGTGTACAAGGTTCAGGTCTTTGGATTTTGATACTAGTCTGGGAAAGGGTATCATCCACGGCTGGGAGAGTACATGCTGACTTTATTCAAGCACCTTGAACTGTGCCCAGCATATAGTAGGTTCTCAATAAATACTTTTAAATGATGAATGAATGAATAATACTAGGGCATATTATATTAGTCAGAGCTCTCCAAAGAGACAGAACCAATAGAATGTGTGTGTGTGGGGGGGTGTGCATATATATATATGGTATATATTTAGATACAGTATATACACATACACACATATATATGTATACAAATACACACAATATACATATATGCATATATACATACATATAATAAATTGGCTTACACAATTATGGAGACTGAGAGAGAAGTCCAGACCAGGAGAGCTGAGCTAGCGTTCCAATCCAAGTCTGAAGGCCTTGAGAAGCAAGAGAGCTGACGGCGTAAGTTCCATTCCAAGTCCAAGTGTGAAGGCAGAAGATCAATGTCTCAGCTCAAAGACGGTCAGACAGAGAGAGGAAATTTGTTCTTACTCAGCATTTTATTCTATTTAGGCCTTCAGTGGATTGGATGAGGCCCACCCACACGGAGGAAGGCCATCTGCTTTACCTCAGTCTACCCCTTCAAATGTTAATCTCATCTGGAAACATTCTCACAGACCCATTCAAAAAAATAATTAAACACATATCTGGGCACCCTGTGGACCAGTTGACACATAAAATTAACCATCACACCATATTCTCCAAATGCCCTGCCCACCCCACCCCCATAGCGGGAAAGTTTGTGTGCATCAATTACCCTTTTCCTGACTTCTTTTGTAATGAATGACACGCATCTGTGAGGCTTAAAGTAAACTGTGTGGCTTGTGGCCACAGATCAGAATTTCCTGGGCATGAAGCTAATTGGCAAAGAAGGAGTGACTTGGAGATTCTGACAGCATTCAGGCCCTGCCGGATTCACTTGATTAGTTGCTACTCTGCTTCCTTCATCATCTGCCACCCTTTAATACATGGAGAATCAGACCGACATCAGAATGTGGGATGCTGGGACTCACACAGAGGACAGGCAAGGGGTGGGGTCTGAGCAGGCAGGCTACATTGGAGAACAGAGAGGCAGGGTAAACAGAAGGCCAGGATTAACGGGTAGCGTCTCAGCTAAGAGTTTTCAATTAGAATCACCCGAGAAGCTTCAAAAACTATGCCTGAGCATCTCTCCTGACGAATTAAATTAGAATCTCTTGGGAGGTGGGAAATGTTGGAGCCAAAGCACAAGTATTTTTTTTTTTAAAAGATTTTATTTATTCAATTGAGGGAGAGAGAGCGTGAGAGCAGGAGTGGGGGGGCAGTGGGGGGGAAAGAGAAGCAGACTCCCCGCTGAGCAGGGAGCCCATCGTGGGGCTCAATCCCAGGACCTGGAGGACATGACCTGAGCCAAAGGCACTTACCCATCTGAGCCACCCAGGTGCTCCCAAAGCGCAAGTATTCTTAAATGTTCCTCACATGATTCTAAAGTGAAGCCTGAATTGAGAACCTCTGTTCTGGGCTGTCCAATCACTTCATTATTAGCATAAAATGTGATGGATTCTACTTGGGAATACCTGTTCAGTGGCGAATAGAGATTCTCAAACATGTCTGCATGTTGCACTTGCCTGGGGAACTTTAAAACCCACCTATGCTTGGGTTCCACCATCACAGGTTATGTTTGAATGGGTCTGGGGTATAGCCTAGGCTTTGGGATTTTAAAAAGATTCCCCAGAAATGCACAATCTCTAGCCCCACTCCAGAGCTACAGAATCAGAATTTGTATCAAAAATAATACAATTGTGGTAAAATATACATAACATAAAATTTACCATCTTAAGTTTTTTAAAAAAGATTTATTTATTTGAGAGAGAGTGAGTGGGGGTGGGCAGAGGAAGAGGGAGAGAATCCCAAGTAGACTCCTGCTGAGCATGGAGCCAGACTCAGGGCTCTAACCCATGACCCTGAGATCATGACCTAAGATGAAACCAAGAGTCAGATGCTTCACCGAGACACCCAGGCGTCCCCCATCTTAACCATTTTTAAGTGTACAGTTCAGTAGTGTTAAGTACACTCACATTGTTGTGTGACCAATTTCCAGAACTCCTTTTATTTTGCAAAACTGAACACTATACCCATTAAAAGGCCACTTCCCATTTCCCTGCCCACTCTACTCCCTCAGGCCCTGGTAACCCCTAATCTACTTTTCCTTTCTATGAATTCCAAGTACCTTGTATAAGTGGAATCATACAGTATTTATGTTTTTGTAACTGGCTTATTTTACTTAGCACAATGTCCTCAAGTTTCATTCATGTTGTAGCATGTGTCAGAATTTCCTTCCCTTTTAAGGCTAAACAATATTCCATTGTATGTATAGACCACAGCTTGTTTATCCATTCATCTATTGGTAGGCATCTGGGTTGCTTTCACCTCTTGGTTATTGTGAATAGTGCTGATAAGAACATGGGTATACAAATATCTCATTGAGACCCTGCTTTCATTTCTTTTTGGTATATTCAGAGGTGGAATGACCTGCCGTACTGTTTTCCCTAGTCACTGCACCATTTTACATTCCTACCAACAGTACACAAGAGTTCCAACTTCTATCCTTGCCAACTCTCTCTTTCCTTCCTTCTTTCTTTTTCTTCCTCCCTTCCTTCCTCCCTTTCTTCCTTTTCTCTCTCTTTTGTTCTTTCATTGTAGCCACCTTATATGGTGTGAAATGCAGAATCTGCATTTTTAAAAAAGATTTATTTGTTTATTTGAGAGATGGGGAGCAGAGGGAGAGAGAATCCTGAAGCAGACTCCCCACTGAGTGCTGGGTCCAACATGGGGCTTTATCTCACGGTTAAATGCTTAACAAACTGAGCTACACAGGTGCCCCGGAATCTGCAGGCAATTGTGTTTGGTTACAGTTTGAGAAGGTGCTCTACTGCCCAGGCTGATTCCCTGGTTGGCCTCCCTCTCCATGCATTTGCTTATATTTTTTAGCATTGACTATGGTCTTGTGTTCTCAATGTTTATTTGGCTGTCCAGTTTTCTACAAATAGCTATTATGGCTTAAGCCTGTTCAACCTCTATTGTTCATTGGCAACTTTGGTGAAAAGTGCTCTCTGGGTTCAGATATAGAGGGTTTAAATCCAGGGGGAAGCAGAGTTCCACTCCTGAGGTCCCATGTGGTCCAAACTCTATAAGGACACAGAATATGAAGAAAGAGCCCAAGTAGCCCAAAGTAATAAAGAGGAAGCCTAATCTTACCTTAGAGCACCAAACAATATAAAAAGGAATCAAGACCAGAACACTCAACAGCATTTCTTAAAACCCTTTATCTTTCCTCTCCAATTCACTCCAGATTCAAAGTGTTCCTCCTCCTCCATCTCTCTCTCCTCTTCTCCAGTCCTCTACTTACTGATACATCTGCCCAGTCTCTTTTATAAGCAGATCCCCTCCTTAGGCCTTTATCTTTTCATTTTCCAAGACAACATCCCCAAGTCCTGGAAAAGCTGCCTACTTCTCTAAGGGTCAGGGAGGAGCCATTGGGCAGAGAAAGATAGCATTTTCTATGTAGGAGGGAGGATAGGTGAAGACTGGAAACTCTCATATGTTAATGGCTAGCTTGCATGTTTTTCTCCTCTACTGGATTGTGAATTCATTGAGGACTTCATGTTTTACCCCATGAATTTCCGATTCATGGTGACTGTTCAGATGTACATGACAGCTGACTTCTTGGTGACCTAATCCAAGTGTAGGGGAGGAACACAAATCTCTTTCTCTCTGCTCACCTAGATTCTCTGGCTGGGGCTCTGCAAATTAGGCTGACAAAAGAAAGATTAATAAGAAAAAAACAAATAGAAGTTCACTAATATGTGCATTGTGCATATACATGGGAGCACTGAGATGAATAACTCAAAGAGGTGGTTAGAACTTGGGTTTATATAGTATCTTTTTTTTTAAGGAAACTTTTTTTTTTTAGAGAGATAGTGTGCATGTGCATGAGCGGGGGGGAGGGAGGAGCAGAGGGAGGAAGAGAGAGAGAATCTTAAGCAGGCTAAACCCCTAGTGCAGAGCCTGATGTGGGGCTCAATCTCATGACCCTGAGATCATGACCTGAGCCAAAATCAAGAGTTAGATGCTTCATGGCCTGAGCCACATAGGCACCCCTGGGCTTATATAGTATCTTAACAAAAGAACAATACGTTTTTAGAGAAGTGACAAGACAAAGGAAAGGGACTTTGAGTTTCTAGGGGGGCAAATTGTGGGAAGGTAAATATACAGGGGAACTAATGCAAGATAACGGCTAGTTTGTTATATGGATTCTTCTCCAGGCTGAGAAGCGTCTAGAGTTGGCTCCAATGATTGAATTCTGTCTTCTGGATGAAAGGGAAGGGGGGCATCTTTATAAATTTATGTCCTACTTTTAGACAAATAGGGGAAGGATAGAGAACTTTTCTTGTATCGACTTCTCAATTGCCTTTAGCTCAAAATAATCAATATGTCAAGTGGCATATTTTGGGATGGCATATTCTACTCTTCACGGATAGCCTACAGCCCAGGTGTTCATTATGCTGCCAGCACTGAAAGAGTCCCAGGATATTCAGGTTACAGCATCACCTAGGATTCACTCCCTTCTTCCCTGATGCCACAGAAATAGAACTTCTCAAGGGCCTTAGTTGCTCTTGTAGCCTCCAGCCTGTACCTGACATTATCAACAAGACTCTGATGGAGGTGATATTTTGAAAATCCAGAAACTAGCAGGTCCCTTTGGAAGTGATATTTCACTGGTGCTTTCTCATCTGTAAAATCAATGCTTGTTTCTGATCCAGAGCTGGGTACAGATCTTCTTTCTTATGCATAAACAATATATTCTCTAAATTGATTCATCACTCCACACCCTGGCTCCTAATGACAGATGGCAGTTTTTCCTTGTCTTTCTTGCTTTTGAACATGGACATTAATCTGCAGACTGAACATTATGGAAAGTGCATGGACTCTCTCCACAGCACATGTGTGACCTCCTGTGGTCTTCAGGAAGCTGGACCTAGGAAAGAACTTTAATATTCATCACCAGAGTAAGTAGTAAATATCCCACTGTTTGCTTAACTTGTAACATTAATCTTTCTGTGGCTCTGGGCATAAAATAATAAGGAAAATACCACAACTTACTACAACTAGTCAATGGGCTGATAAGATGGATGCTGTTGTGTTTCAAAATTGTGCCAAGTTTATGTTGATAAAGTGACTTTCTTCTACGAATCTGAAAAAACAGTGCCTATGGCTCTAATCCTGTGTGACTCTGACTTTGTCTGAGATTTACATAAAATAGGAAAAAATAGGAACTTGGCCCCAAATGGCCTCATTCATCTTCATAACTCCTCTACTGATGAAATTTATGGGGAATGTAGTATTATTATTCTTTCACTACTAAGGTCTAGAGAGCTTAAGCTTTCAGTCAAACTAGCAAATTCTGTATTGGTTCCAGAACCAAAAGAAAAGGAATAGGTCTGTGGCTACATCTACAGAAAAAAAACAACAACAAAAACAAATGTAAAAAAAATTGTTATTGCATGGTAGGAAGGAGTCTATTTTGTTTATCAAAGGCAGTTGAGTCTCACAGACTGAATCTATTCAGGACTATTGATTAGAATTTCCTTGTTAGTCCCATGGAAAAACAGGTCAATTCAGGCCAACCACCACTTGGATGGATTTTTTTTTTAAAACTTAGAATGTTTGATTCATCTACTAACTTGACTGCATGTGGACCACCAGCAGGTGGATTATTATAATTGAGAGTCTTTTTAATAGCCTTTGAGAAAAATAATCAGATTCTAAATTCTGATTCTTGGGCATTTATTAAATAGGAAAGGCCCAAATATCCCCCAGTCCTTCTTTCCACATCCACTGACTATGGTATGTATTTTGACATGGTCTGGATTTCTGTTGGAAATTTTGTTTAGCCATTAGTGCAGGAGACCTGAAATAATACACAAGATAGAAGTTCATTTTTCTCATATGTAAAAGACACACAGAGAATTGATGTAGCTCAGAGGCAGGACATGGGGCATTGTCCCTGTCAGGCAAAAGCAAATTGCTTCTGGTATTTTAGGCTTTTTAGGGTAGAGAAATAAAGCATTTGTGGACATAATAAGTACATATTAGATGGTCAGAATGGTGTCAGTTTGCTCCAGGACAGACAACTATAGGAAGGGGGCAGCAACAGAAGTTACTAATTCAGATTTTGATAATTCATTATCATGCTCTAAGATCCATCTGTTCACTGCACATGTTAAGCAGGTGAGTTAATGGGGACATAATAGAAATCACTACCCTTCAATTTTCTTTGATGATGACACTAATTCCCAGAATTCTCTTAAAAATACAGCATTGATTTTGGTTTACTATTTTTTTTTTTAGGAGGGGACAGTCCCAGAAGTGCTTACTCTAGGTCAGGAAGCCAATTTGAGGATTCTATTTACTGAATTCATCCATTCATACTGTAATTCAGGAACTGGGGCAAATTACCAGGGGTTGGATTGACAGAAACTGTGCCCATCATGAAGTGGACTTGGACTCAAACTCCATTTATCACTGGATCCCCCTAGATAAGGCTCTGCTGTGTGTGTGTGTGTGTGTGTGTGTGTGTGTGTGTGTGTAAAGAAACAGTGAAGTTCTGGGTCACTGGAGCTTAGCACAAATTCAAAGCCACTTCCAATAATTTGTGAAAGGTATAGATATTTCCCTTTCTCTAGTATACAATTATCTTGGTAAATATATGCAGGTACTTTTGGTGAAGGGGTAGAGGAAGATTTTCATATAGGTTCTTATGACGTCCTTCCTCCAAGTTTCTCCCTTTCATTCACTAAATTGAAAGTATAAATATTGGAAGATAGGCCATGACTCTAGTGATGATTTCAGCTGGATATGATTACTTAAGCGTAGGTTTTTTTTCAGTCATTCAGGTTAAGTACATACTTCATAGGCTGTCCATCTAGTTCAGTTTTAGGAATATCATGATCAGTTAGCTACTATCAAAATGCCCCTGCAAGTCAAATTATTCTATGTTTTTTAAAGTAAGCTCTACACCTAACACTTGAACTCAGGACCCCAAGATCAAGGGTCCTATGCTCCACCAACTAAGCCAGCCAGGTGCCCCTCATTCTGCTATTATAATAACCACATCCACTCTGTTTCGGGCAGTTAAATCCTACTATGTCATGTCTGCTCTTCTGGGCATCCACCAACCCTACTGAAATCAGGGAACTAAAATTTATTTTCAAGATTTTATTTATTTATTTGAGAGAGAGAGAGTGAGAGAGAGAAGCAGACTCTCCACTGAGCAGAGAGTCCAACGTGGAACTTGATCCCAGGACCCTGGAATCATGACCTGAGCTGAAGGCAGACACACAACTGACTGAGCCACCTAGGCACCCCAGGAAACTATTTTAAATAGCAATATCTCCTACCTTCATCTCTGGAGTACAGAAGAAATTCAACAAAGTACTCTTCAAGATTCTGGTTCTCTCATTAATGTCTTCCTCAGTGCCTTAGAAAAGGGAGTGTTCTCCAGGCTTAGTTCGGGTATATGTTAGATGTTGTATGTGATAAATCCATTCCAGTGTTCTTATCTCTCTGAACCTGTTTCAGCTTCCTTCAGCAAATAGGCCATAGTAGGATCCAGGTTTTAGTCAATTAACCAAATTAATAATTGTCTCAAGCTAAGAAAAATGAATCCAGAATCTCTGGTTTAGTGTATTCAGGCCAATAATTTGGTCCATAAAATTATGTTTCTGGTGGAATACCCAATATAATCTCCAGATTTTTGTCAGTATTAGTTTTAGCAGAATCTTGCAATTCTTTTGGCATGTGAAAATTTTCCTTCCGTGTTTGACTTTAAATTGGGCCCTAGGGGCATCCTTGATCTGGAACTAGTTTTAATCAGGTGGGAACGGAAGATCACAGGTGTAGGGCATGAGGCGAGCCAGAAGTCCTGTATAAGAGGACTGCCTCAGATGAGGTCAGTATAAGGTCTTCAAGCAGGGCCGGATCAGCATCTTCAGCTATGGGAGGAGGGACTGTTTCTTTCAGTAAGGGAGATGCAGTGGGGTTTGAGGGTACTCAGAATCATCTAGGTCTTCCCAAATGCTCTCATTCCAATCTTTTGTGGCTCCCTCTTTCCCAGATAATGTCCTGACTTTCATATGAGATATGTAGTGAGGGTATGGGACAACCTACATTGAAATTCAATAGCTGGCCAGATCTGGCTCTGCATTTGCTTTTTGGCCATGTCAGCCCTGTGACTATGAGATAAAAAATTATTTTAGAGGAGTCCTAGAAACTCCCTGTTTCTCTAACAATATCTTGGTCTGAGAATTTAAATTCTTTAAAGCCTGTCTTTCTTTTTTGAAGCTCACTGATGGTAATAGAGACAGCCATCCCAGCCCACGCTTCTTTTATTCCTTAGCACCACATAATGATGTCTGTGGGGAAGCAATCAAAAGGGAAAGCAAAACTTTGGCTTCAGTAGATACTTTATTCCAAATGACAAAAGGTAATCATTTAAGTTGCTGTTTTCCTACCTTCGATATTACAGGTTACTAGTGTCCCATCATTTAATAATACCCAAGTACTTCAAACCCGACTAGGTCAGACAGCCAATCTAAGCTTCATGTCCTTGAAGTCTGTTGTTTGCAATCACATAGTTCAATTTTTGTATTGGTCAGAGTTCCTTAGATGCAGTCAATGAATTTACTCTGGTTACTTTAAGCAGAGGGGATTTTGCTAAGGGATAAAGAGCTTAAAGAATTGTTACAAAGGTTAAAGAAACAGATTCTAGGTAATCTTCCAGGAATAACCCCAGTGTGTACTTCCACATTCCAAAATAACCTTCCAAGGGAGCTATAGCATCTGCTATGATCAGGAAGCCACCAAAGTGCTGGTTCCAGTTCATGCTAAAAATATGAATAGAAATATGCCCTGCCTCTTTCCTGTATAAACTTGAGTTCCCAATCAGCCCAACATGGGTGCATCTGATTGGTGGACTCTCAATCACCCTAGGCACCCTAGAACAAGGAGGACTGAGAAGTACAATCTTTTATTTATTTACTTTTAATTTATTGTTGAGAAGGCAGGATTTATAGAATGGGGAACTATCAAAATGTTAGAAATGTGTTCAAAATATTTCTGGACATCTGGTAAGGAGGTTGGAGAATAGACAAGGGGAGAGCCATAGCAATCTACTTCTTGGGTTGGGCGGTGAGTCCACGAATATTCATTATTTTCTCGTACTTCATAATGAATGCATACATGTATTAGTTTGAGTTCTCCAGAGAAATTTAAAGAATTGGTTCATGTGACTCTGGAGGCTGAGAGGTCCCAAGATCTGCGGTTGGGAAGCTAGAGACCCAGGAGAGCCAATGACATATTTCCAGTTTGAGTTTGAAGGCAGAAGACTGATGTCCCAGCTCAAAGAAAAGCAGGCAGAGATAAAGAATTCTTTCTTAGCCTTTTCCTCTACTCAGGCCTTCACGTGGCTGATGCACAATGGGGAGGGCAATCTGCTTTACTCAGTGTACCGATTCAAATGTTAATCTCACCCAGAAGTACCCTCATACACCCAGAAATAATGTTTAACCGTGTGACCCAGTCAAATTGACACATAAAACTAACCACCACAATATATGTTACCTACTTTTTATGTAATATATCAAATAATATGTTTTTTGGTGTGAGATACAAAAAAATGATTTTTTGGTCAAGTACAACTGACTGATATCCACTACAAAATGCAGCCTTTTTAGTTAAGATTTTGATTAAGTGCAAATGACTGTGGAAGGAGTAGTTCTTTAAGTAGCTGTCATTTGGATCTCAGTTTGAGGGAGAATGAGTGGGTTGTTGAATGGAGTTTGGAGAGAGAGAGAACTTGATTCAGGTGTTTGAGAAGAAGAGGGGTTGAGAACACCTTAGAAATCAAGAAGGTGGGGTGCCTGAGTGGCTCAGTCGGTAAGCAGCTGCCTTTGGCTCAGGTCATGGTCCCAGGGTCATAGGATCGAGCCCTGCATCAGGCTCCCTGCTCCGCCGGAAGCCTGCTTCTCCCTCTCCCACTGCCTGCCACTTCCCTCTGCTTGTGCATGCTCTCTCTCTCAAATAAATAAATAAAATCTTAAAAAAAAAATATATATATATATATATAAAAGGGAAAGAATGGGGGTTTGCCGCTCTAAGACAGATTTCTGCTACTTCACATTTTAGTATGTGGTTGAATGGTTGGAACTGCTCAAACTCCTAGCACTTGACTGAGACCGTTTTCCTTTTCATTTCTTCACCTTAAGGGATATTGGAATTTTCAGGTGCCTAAGAGATTATCGCTGATTTGTTGTGTATCTATGACTATGCCCTGTTTTCATTTTTTAGTATACATGGAGGACTCTGAATTAAAACTCCCCCTTCCAACCTCTCTTTCTGGGTCTCTGGGCATTAGTTCACACAGTGTAAAAGCACAGGTTAGGTTGTATACTTCATTATCTGCTGCTATTTATTTCAGTCCTGGATTGGAGGAGCCAACGAGCAGAAATTGCATGCGGGGACTTTCTTCAAACCTACGGTTTATGAATAATGCATAATTCTCTGTGACTCATCTAAAGCAATGGTAAACAAAACCCAAACAGTTGGCCACCTCCTCAGCAATCTACAGACAGTGGTCCCACCCCTTACAAACTGTGAACGGCAATATTTGAAGGTAGCAATGGAAATCAGCAGTGCTAGTTTATCTTTAGTATCACCCATCTGTTTACTGGCACACAGTTAAGTCAGAAAGTAACAGAGCACAACAAAGACAAAAAGGTGTCGCAACTACGATGGTAGCTGGAGTCACAGGATGTTACCAGGACCACTTCCTACCGCACCTCACATAGGTACTTTTCCCTTGATCTTTTGCTGGTTAATAAATTGGAAGCAACACCAGCGTTGCGGTCAGACAGTCTTGGGTCCAAATTCTGCCTCTGCCGCTTACGAGCTGTACGTCCTTGGGCAAGTTACTTCGCTTCTTTCATTTTGGTTTCTCATCCTCCTTCCACTTTGGTCTCCGGTAAGAAGGGGGAGCAGCAATCCTTAACTCTAGACACTCAGGGCCCTTAATTATAAGCAACGGCAGCTGACTCTAGCTGATTAAGCAGAAAGGATATCGGGTGGCTCACAGGGCGGTTGAGAGGGAGAGAGGCAGCCTTGAAGCTAAGCTTCTGGGGTCAAGGCCTGAAACTATGCTGTAGGAGTGACCCAGTAAGGAAGCTGCCGATCCTTCTTTCCCTCAGAGCACAGGTCGGCTGCCAGGAACTCACGCTCTGCTGGAACTCTGCTAGCACTGATAGTTCTGGGCCAGGAATCCACCTGGCACCCGGGAAAACCGGATGCCTCTGCCACCATCCTTGTCAGCAGATGGGTCCCAGGTATCACCTCCTTCCTCTGGTTCATCATTTCCGACTAGACTGTTGCCTGGGCACATCTTAGTGGCGGATCCTAGGCTTCATGCCTGTGTTCTAGCTCCCAAGGTCTTTGGGGAAGCAAATTTTCTGACTTGACTTTAGGGAGGCAGAGCTCCTAAGGCAGGGAACTGTCCAAACATAACAAAATGCATAAAAGGTGTGAGGCAACTGGAAAACATGACTTACATTATCTATCAAAGAGTTGTGAAAATTGAGTATGTTAAATGTCTGGTCTGCTTCTGGAGTTCAAGGATTTTTTGTTTGTTTTTGTTTCCTATTCTTTCTTTATCAGAAATATCCATTGGCTCACTGGCTTAACTCTCAGGTTGGGTTCTACCAAGGCAGGACTTGTAAGTAAAGTGGAATGGAGCCTTTGACTTGGGGTGGGGTCTCTACTTCCTAGTGCCACTCCCTGGATGGACCTGACCTCCTGACTCCTAACCCTTACCTGCCGTGACCCTTGGGAGCTGCTCACTCCTTCCTGTTACATTTGACCTTTCGATTCTTCTATCTTTTGCTTGCTCATTACCACAGCAACCCACTGACGTTCTCCACCCACCTCTCATTTTGTGCCAATCTCTTGGCCTCTTGGCTCATAGATTTTTAGTTGGTAACAAATCCTGATACCAACTGGATTCTTTCCTTGCCCTGACTTCTGGACCGTTTGCATAGCATTCTCATATTTTGTATAATCATCGAAGGAGACTTTCTATGCAATATTCGGATCTATCTTTTAAATGGTCCTTTTAGGTTCATACGAAATAATTTTCCTATCTCTAATGAACAAGAAGTGAAAAAAGTCTGAAGTGGGGATGGAAAAGGACAAAAGGAACAGTGACAGAATGGTTTCCCTGTCACTCACCCCAGTCTCACACTCTTCCTAAGAAGTAATTCATTAGTACTTTGTATACAGAGGGGGAAAGAAAACCAAAATGACTTGTTCCAAGACATAAGCTAGTGTCTTTCTTACTGATAAATTTCCCCAAACCCTCTTAAGCCAGACTCTGCTTTCTCTTTCATGCCACTGCACTTGCAAAGTTGCCAAACGTCTTTCCAACTGAAACAAAGGGCAGCATTCTCAACATTATCAGCCTGGCATCAGGCTGTTGGGACTCTTTGGGCTAAGAGAATGCCTTGAGGAGCTGGGGAGAGAGTGGCATGATCCTGTTCTGCCATCATGGCTCAGGGAACTAGGAATTATTTGTCCATAATTATTTATTCAAATCGTCCTGATAGCTTACAACTTCATTTGACAGTCTGGGAAATGTTCTGCTCAATTGGCTGGAAATGTCCTCAGAAGTCCTTAGGCCTATTGAATCCTGGGCTGTGATCTAGAGACATATACACAAGCAGATATGAAAGATGATTATTGTTCAGAGTTGTCATAGTACAGTGACTGACCCTCCGGATAAAGGCAATGGAAGCCAGGCAATATTTGACATCAAAGATCTCCTATGGAGAGCCAAGAATTCCACCAGAGAATGTTCAAAGACTTATGAGATTTTTCTTGCTTAATTGCATACCTCAAAATAAGGTATTATTGGAGACAGACTGAGGACATCAGATCAAAAATGCTAGCATTTCTCTAAGAAAAATATCTGAGTGAGGCGCCATCCATTCACGATGGTGGGAGAACTGGACCTAGCATCAGACCATTTTGGAATCTCAGTTCTGCTACTTTTAGAAGAGTATTTTGGATGAGACATTGGTTCCACTATTATAACTGCTTTGTCCTACCAAAATGAAGGACAGGGGCGCCTGGATGGCTCAGTCAGTTGGGTGTTTGACTCTTGGTTTTGGCTTAGGTCGTGATCTCAGGGTTGTGGGATTGGCCCTGGGTCAGGCTCCAGCTCTGTGGGGAGTCTGCTTCTCTTCCTTCCCCTCTCCCTCTACCCGTCCCCCTGCATGAGTGTTTTCTTTCTCATACACACACACACTCTCTCTCTCAAGTGGATGGATAGATCTTTAAAAAAAAAAAAAGTGAAGGACATAAAGTGCAAAAGTACCAGAATCCCTTTCTAGCACCTAAATTAATTAAGATTCATTAGTTTGTTGGCAGTAAAGGCCCTGAAAAAATAGGAGAGAGAGAGACAAAACTCCAAAGAAAGAACATGGTTCCAAAAAGGTCTAGAGAATAATAGCATGGAAGTGGCAATTGTAGCTGGGGTGCCCAGATTGTGGTATCCGGTTGACCACGGAGTAGCAGGAGGTAAATGGCATAGTCAAAATCATGGCAGGGTGCTCAAAGAGAAATGAAAGGGGTCTCTCAGGAAGATTCCATCTACTACTAAATTTTGTCTACTACACTTTGCCCTGCTTAGCATACTTACTTAGGCAGTAGGAGGAATACTAGTGGCAGATAGGGAAAAGTATGCTATTGGTGGGGGTGGGAATGAACAACAGGTATATTTATAGCTAGTTGATACTATGCTGAAGGTATCTATATCACAGCCCTGTTGAGGAAGGAGATCCCAGACTTGCTGCCAAGTTTCATCATGGAACATATGGACCTTATGATATCAGGTTCAGTGATCTTGGTCCAGCTGCAAGAATAACTTATGCATGAATTAATAACAGAAACAAGTAAAGCTATTGGCTGAGGACCAGGTGGATGGCAACCTCTCTGCCCCTTGATACCTGTCTGGTGTTTATAGGGCTGGTCTGATTAATTTGGGCAAATCTGTCTCTGGGCTCCTAAACCCCCAATTCCAGAGGCTTAAGGCACCTGTTCCATTCATCTTGCTCTGGGTCTGTTTCTGACGACCGGTTCTAAGTACAGTCTAAGACTGGTCAGAGCCTTAATGCTGTGGTGGGAATATAGGCAAGATATCTGTGTTACTATGTTGTCATAGCATAGAATGGAAGAACAGAGATGAGCTTTTTAATTTACCAAGTCCAAGAGAAGGGTCAGGTTCAGAGAGGGGTTTTGATTTACCCAAGATCACCTGAAAGAGTGTCTGGCGGAATTGGGAACTTTCCAAAAAGGAATTAAAAATGAGCAGGGTGGGCATATTTATTACCTTTCACCATCAGGTGGAGTTTGTGCACTAAACTGTTACTATTAAAAAGGGAATAAATTTCTTCCACATGTTTCAAGGTTTAACTCACTGAGCAAAGACCATATTGCCAATATGCAATTTTACAGAAGGTATGGCAGAAAGGCACTTATTTTATTAGTTTAATGCAGCACTAGATTTCAGGGAAATACCATTTTATTTTGGAGGGACAGTGATGGCTGTTTATGCACAGCAAATTCCTGGGCCCTGAAATATTGCTTTGTACTTCCCGGCTGTCTTTCTGGGCTGCCTGTGACTCACAGTATAAGAATCCTTTCATTATTCTGAAAGTAGCAGGCTAGTGGCTGTAGTTTTTCTTTTGTCTTTCCATTTCTCTCATAGGGTGTTATTTTTCCATGTTGGAAGTGTTGTTTTCCATTAGGGTCTCCCATTCCATGCAGCCCTTGGAGGTGTAGACCCAGGGTGTGTTTCTTTGTCCCGGAACAGGGTAGCTGTTCCTCTGATGTCTGAGAGGGAGCTCCAGCCTTACTCCCAGTCCTCAGCTAAGATGGGGCCATGAGGGAAAATGAACTAGGGCTAGCCTGCACCCTGTTTGTGGCTTTTATTAGCTAACCTTTGGCTTTTTTTTCTTTGATAAAGTCCATTGGGGTTCATCTTTACTTTTTGGTTTTTCTTTTCTCACTAATGATCCATTTTGAGATGCTGTCCTTTTAACCAAGAAGATATAGCTCTCTGGTAAATCAGACTTCCCATTGTTGACAAAAGGGGCCAGACCCTTACTTTCTCCCTTCCTCATGTGTCTTCCTCTCCTAGGCCAGTCACCTTCACACGGAGAACTTGATTGGTTCTCAGGAGACATTCTTTCTCTGGGCGAGTCGAGTGTTCTTGCCCTTGCTGAGCGACCATGGTGCCCCAGGTGTGTGGTCACCGATGATGTTCCTCATCAAGGGCAGTGTGGCTGGGGGATGCCATCTATCTGGTGTATGACCAGGAGTTGCTGGTCATACACAAGAGCCAGACTGTCCTTCAGAAGGCTGAGGAGGTAGTCCCTTCAGCCATGTACTACCAGTTCAGCCAGTCTGAAGATACCCCAGCTCCCAGTTCCTCCAAAGTTTAACTCACATCCTTGACACCTGGAATTCAGGCATCATTACGGTGATGTCAGCTCCATCGGTGGCCCCCTCCAAGGCCCTCGAGTACTCCAAGGAGGGCTGGGAATACCTGAAGGAGCAAACCGAGTAGCCTGTCAGAGAAGGCCACCTGTCCCAGTCAGAAACAGGGGCGGGGGTGCCATAGACCTGGAGACTCCGGACTGGGACTGGGACTCCACTCCAAGGGCAGCTCCCAGCCTTGCCGACCCAATAAAGGACTTTGGAGGTGCAAAAAAAAAAAGAAAGAAAGAAAATACTTACTGAGGGTCTGCCTTAAGTAGCTGACAAACTTTCCAGTTTACCTGGGGCTGTCCAGGTTTTAGAACTTAAAGTCCTATGGTACAAGAAACCTTCAGTTTTGGGAAAACTCAGAGAGCTGGTCACCCTAAGCCTAAGTGGAGCACTGTCTAGGAGCTTGGTATATAACTGGCCATCAGCTTCTCAGGGACTCCGTAAAGCTGAGAGGTTTCAGATTCTTACAGAGGAAAGCATGACATGGTGGAAAAGCATTTAACTAGAACTGAGGACCTTGGGCCCTCGTCCTGGTTTGACTGCAAAAGAGGCAGAGCTCAAGGGCAGATCACTGAACTTCAGTTTCCTTCCTCCAGAAGAGTAGAAACATTGCATTTTGTGTTTGATTTTTTGCAACCCAGATTCTACAATTTGATTTCTAAAGGAGTGTGATGAACCAATTCACACTAATTCATATTCCTAGATACAAGGCAATAGGTAATAAGGTTTTGTTGACACGTGCTGATGATGCTAACATTTACAAAGTCCTTATTCTGTGCCAGACACATCCATTATTTTACTTCATCCTCACAACTTTTTAAAAAAAGAAAAGCTGTGGATCAAAGATCAGAACCTGGGAGGTCCGGTTCCCAAGCCCAAACTTGACCTGTTGCTCTCACTGGCTAGGGATGAGTCAACAATTGAAATGGACAGGCTAATTGTTTCCTCTCAAAGGACTGGCAAAAGGAAACAGTGGCTATTTGGAATGAGATCTTCCCATTCTGGGCTGCTAAAGGTTATGGTCCCCAAAAACAGAGCCTGGTATTTGAGAAATTAGTGTCCCTAGCTCATAGCCAGGCCCCTCCCTACTCTTTAAGACTAGACAGAGGGTGGTAAAACCAATTGAGAATTAGAGCAGCCCCCACCCCCACTCCTCCTTTCCTATTTTTGGAGGCTTTAGGATAGTTCTACTCCCTACAGGCTCGGTGGAGCACTTTGAGTGCCGTTAGCAAGGCTCAGAGGGGCGCACTGTCAACTGCTCCCACTGTCTCTTACAGTTGGTCTGGAAATGATTCCATTTAGATCAGGCTTGCCTAAAACTGTGTGTACAGGGCGGGGGGGGCGGGGAGCAATGTAGGAAGATCCTTACTAGGCACGCTTCTTCCCTTTCTTTAGAAAGGATGATTTGAAATACAGACCAAGTTAAGTCTGTGGGGTCACATTCACAGCAGCCGGCAGAGTTATACTTAATTAAACTACTGTGATTGCTTTATTCATACGTTTCACTTGCCCCATTCCCTTCCTCTGACTCCTTACAGAGGCAGTGCTATTTCCTTCGTGGGGGTGGGGTGGGGATTAAATGCTGTGAGTCTTTAAGACCAACCCTAATTAACAACACTTATTTTACTGTGATTGTCTACGTGCAAGTATGCAGAAGTAAATTTATATTCTGAGAATATGACTGCTTTGGACTGAAAAAAATGCCATTATGGGGCATTGACAGTTCCTCAGAACTCACCATCCTCTGTTCTAAATTCCTCAACGAGTCTCGAAGCACCAGGGCTGAGGCAGGAAAGGAAAACAAAGGCTGAAAGCTATGGCCAACTGAGCTGCCAGCCACCAGCACGATCATCCAAAAACCCAGCTCTGGCCCACTTTCTCTCCTGCTGCAAACCCTGGGACAGGTCTTCTGCCTGCTGGGTCAAGGTGAACTCCTTAGGCAGGCACAGACATTCCACAATCTGGCTCCATCTCTCTCCAGCCCGTCCCCCTGCACTTACCACTGCATGCCCAGGCTCCAGTCTTAGTCACCCCCATCATTCTTTCCACAGTGCTAGGCCTTTTTTCATAAATGATTCCTTTTTCCTTTAATGTCTTCCAGACCCACCACACCCCTGCTCCAGGTGAATTCCTCTCATGCTTTTAGTTGAAGACCAAGGCTCACCTCTTCTGCAAAGCCTGCCTGGACTCCCCTCCCCCGCCACCGCCTCCCCGCCCCGGCAGAGTAAGTCTCCCCCTTTCTTGTGCGCCCATATTATTTTGTACATTTTGATCTGGGCATTTATTAAGGACAATCTTTATTGGCATTGCTGTCTCCTCCATCAGACTGCGTCTTATTTATCGGTGTTATCCCCTTCCAATTGCAGAGTCTGGCATAACGTTGCACGTAGGAAGTACTTAATAGATGCTTACTGAATGAGTATGTTATGGCTGTTATGATTCTGTCGGTTCATATTTATTGTGTGTTTACTATGGGCAGAGTGTCATGTAGGTGCTGTACATGCATGTGTTTTAAGAGAGAGGGAGAGATAAAAATCTGAATGATATGGGTCACGGACCTTCAAGAAACATAATATCCTCTGTGAGACAAGGAGTTAAAAAGCAAAGTTGAAGAAGCACTGCAGACAGGTGCATGGTTCTGACATCGTAGAGGAATAGCCGTTGGATCGGGGCTGGGGTGGGGAGGAGTGGAGTATGAAAGGACATTGACAGAGAATTAGTAGAGGAATGGGGGCATCCAGGCTGAGGGAAGAGTATGAGCAAAGGCATAAAGAGAAGTTCATAGTGATTTCCTGGGAATAAAGGGCCTGAGAGTTCGGCTCTCACCATAACTATGGGGACTGCACACTTTTAAAAAATCTGAAATAAATCCCATTAATATCAATAAATGTATTTTCCTTAATTGCCTAGATTTGCATTCTTCAAGCAGGAGTGGTGATTAATCATTTCCAAATTGCTCAAGGATATGAAGCAGGGTGCTCAAAAGTCTTTAGCAGCAGGAAATGCTTGTTGCAAATAAACTGTTTACAATTTACTTTGTGAGCATCATTTCTGTTGGGACTGTGCAGCAGATAACAGTAGCAGTGGGTGTGAGCCCAGTCCTAATGGAAGCCCAAAGAAAATGTTCATAGCCATTTCTTGTTGCAAAGTTTTAATGGGCTTGGCTACAGTTCTAGAGACTTTCAACATAGAGTCAGAAAACACGAAGTTGATTAATACTTTACAGCTGATGTGGAAGAGTTGGAATAATATCACAGAAACATGTGGGCTTTGGGGGTAGGCTGCTCAGGTTCAGTTCTCAGCCCTGTGGTTTATGAGTCATGAAACCTTGACAAACGACGTCAGCTTCGATTCCCTCATCTGTTACACAGGAACGGTAACAGCACCTTCCTCACAGGCCTGTTAGAAAGGACACGGTGGGTATAAAGCTCTTACCACAGTCCCTGCCATAGATCAAGCACTCGACAGATGTTCAATATGATTATTGCTGTTATTATCTACCACTTGGGGTATGTGATGCTGTTTGGCTTCCTGTGAAAGACTCTGAGATTTTTAAATCCATATTTTAGTGAGAATATGTCTATTACATGAGCATCAGGTGTATCGATCATAGTGGGCCTCTATCCTTAAGGGTGAGCTATAGACTTCCTCCAGGTCATTGTTATCGGCCATGGAATTGTCTGTGGGGTGAGGGAATGAAAACAATGCAGGAGCGGGGGTTGAATCTGACCCTGAGGATTGAGTTCAAGGGTCAGATAACATCTGAGAAGGCAGAGGGCATGGGGAAGCCCTCAGTCACAGGAACCCAGAACCAACCAAGGTTCTCTCACTTGGCTTCTCACCCCAACACTGTGTCTCACTCAACCAATCTCTTACCAGACAAGTAAAGAGCATCAAAGTGTCAAGGACCAAAGTGGTGTGAATATTTTCCCACCTCTGTTCCCCCTTTGTTCTTCAGAAGTTTATTTCTGCTTTTTTGGTTCTGTTTTCTGGGGTAATTTTCTAGATCTTGATTTGACTGCCAGTAGAATTAGGTTTCCATCCTCTTGAATCTTTAGCATTTTTTTTTTTTTTTTAACTCTTAAAGACTCACTCCTGTTGAGGAGGCAAGGAACATATTCCTTAAATGTGAGCGTGATGGACCGAATGTTTATGTCCCTCCAAAATGTTTATGTTGAAACCCTAATCCCGACGTGATGGTATCTGAAGGTAGAGCCTTTGGGAGGTGACCAGGTCATGAGGATGGAGCCCTCAGGAATGGGATTAGTGGCCTTTTAAGAAGAGCCCAGAGAGCTAGCTAGCTTTCTTCTCTGCCGTGTGATGAGGCAATAAGAAGTGAGCCATCTGAGACCAGGAAGAGCACCTCTCCCAGGACGTCGCCATGCTGGCACCCTGATCTCAGACTTCCAGCCTCCAGAGCTGTGAGCAATCAATTTCTGTTGTTGATAAGCCACTCAGTCTATAGTATTTTGTTACACTTGCCCAAACTGACTAGGCAGTAGGGTCTGTAGAGCCTTTCCTCTCAGAGGAGAACATGTTCTGTTCACCTCCTCATCTTGCCTCTGTTCCCAAAGCTTAGGTGAGCAGCAAAGCTGAGCTGTCCCCCTGAGAATCCATCATTTACTCTCTAGGGACTTGACCTATTCCTAGTGAATCTCAAAAGAAATGCCATGCAGCAGCCCTTTGAAATGAAATGCTTTTCTATTGAACCAGAAAATAATCACATCCTCCCATTTACTCTTTAGGGTACAAATTGATCTGACTTGATTTGTCTGAGAGCCAGAACCGCAGGCAAATAGACACCGGAGAAATCAACCAATCTTTTAAGCCAGCCAATAATTGTTCCTCCTGTCGGCTGGCTAAATGACTTGTATCTGGAGGAGATGCTCAGAATGAACCAGAATGCCCGAGGTGACGGAAACAGAGACCATTCCAAAGTGGGCTCTAACCGAGTAAGTGTTTCTTCATGTCTTACAAGGGCTTGGCTTTGTGTTTCCAACCTCTCGGCCCTCTTATCCTGTCTCCTGGGGCTAATGTCATTGGACAGCAACCAAAGGCGATGATGCATGTATATAAGAGCAAGGAAAAATAGTTGGTATGAGGATGAGAAGAGATGAGGAGTAGGGTTTAATCTGAGGGTACCTTTTCTTGTACCTTGATCATTATTAGCAAACCCAGGAAGTTCCTTTAGTATCAGAGCAGAGGGGATGAAATCCCTTTGCTGGTAAGCTGTTATCTTAAAAAAAAAAAAAAAAAAAGGAAAGAGTTTAAATAGATTAGGAAACTGTGAAAAAGAATGTAACTGATATTCATGTACTAACTACCGAGATTTGCCGTTTTGCCATATTAGCTTTGGTTCCCCACCTTCTTTCCTTCCTTCTTCCCTACCTCTCTCCTTTCCTTCTTTAGAAATAAAACATAGCAGCGTAGCCAAATCTGCGTATTTCCACTCCACTGTGTTATTCCTTTCTCTTTCTTTCCAGAGAGAACTGTTACCACAACACTAGAATTTATCTTTCTTGTTCATCAAAATTACTTTCACTGTGTAGAATATATACAGAAAGAATATGTAGTGCTCTTTGGGGGTGAGCTTTTAATATTAACTCTTGTGGTTTTCCTGTAAGTATCCTTGTAAAATTTTTTTTACATTTGACATCATATTGCAATTTATCCATGCTGATATCAGTAGGTCTAGTTCAATTATTTTACAGTGGCATTGTATTGCTTTCCAAATTTATTTTATTCTCCTCTATTGATAAACATACTTTTCCCTACTACAGACAATGCTATGATACATATTCCTGTTGAGGTGTCTTCAGACCCAGGTATGAGATTTTCTCTCTAGAGTATATAACCTAAGAGTGGAGTCGTGGGGTAACAAGGTAAGCTTTTCTTCAATATCATTAGCTATTAGCAAATTGTTGAACCGGGCACTTAAAAACAGTTTGTATGGGGACGCCTGGGTGGCTCAGTCGGTTAAGTGTCTGCCTTCGGCTCAGGTCATGATCCCAGGGTCTTGGGATCGAGTCCCACATTGGGCTCCTTGCTCAGCAGGGAGCTGCTTCTCCCTCTCCTTCTGCCTACTACTCCCCCTGCTTGTGCTCTCTCTCTCTCTGACAAAAAAATAAACAAATAAATCTTAAAAAAAAAAACCAGTTTGTATGGCATTTTCCTAGTGGTTAGACTAAAAAGGAATAAACTGTAGGAAATCAATACAACAAGACGTAACAAAAACCCGTTGAATCGAGCCAATTAGTTTGTCCTCTGTAACCTGGTCCATGATATATATGGTCATATTTCCCTTCTTGAAATAAGAATATAATGCAATCTGTATCCTACTCGAGGTAAAACAGTGCTTGGATTAGCATATATATATACACACATATTCTTTCTGTATCTATATATGATATCTCTATATGTTCTACCATAAATAGACAATAGGCAAGTGGCTGGATAAGAAGTCCTAAGTTACCCCTCTGAGCTCCAAACTTTCATTCCATAACTTTATTTTCAAACTTAGTTGAAATATATACCCAGCTTGGGAAATTAGCTTCATTTTTCACATAACCTAAAACACCTGTAGAAAACCAGCTCTTGAAAAAGGAAGGATGTACAAAGCACCTAGGTGAGATCAGAACATCTGGTGCAGGTCATGGGAATCTCTGACAATCAGGAAGAGAAACTGAAAAAGATCTTAATTTCATTGTGTAACCAGCCTGGGAGTCCATGTTCAGACACATTCCCATTGATGCTAAAGATGAGCCTCATCTGCTCATGCTGGACCTCCTCTCCTTCTCCCCAGAAGCTCCCCTTGTTATCTCAAGGAGGTCCCCCAAGAGTTGGCATATCTTGGCCGCTCATTTTGTGCGTCAACGCCTTTATCAGGGGCCTTATCCCTGTGTTGGATGGTTGGGCTCTCAGTGAGAATGGGACCCTAGTATGTACATCTATGGATGTCTTCCCTTCTGAGGAAGCCAAAGCTGCTTTTTCTGCATGCTGGAGTTGGGGCAGGGTGAGAAAGGGAGGAGAGACCCTGTCCCCAGCTCTGTCTCCTGGGCTCTAAGGCACTGTGTGTGTGCCTAGATTTCCTCAAGTTCTTCCTTCAGCTTCTGGCACCATTCCTTTTTTTTTTTTTTTTTGAGATTCAAAATTAGTCCTTTGTGATGGGTTTGAAGTCAGGGTGCAGAGAACACTACCCCATCCTTGCCATTGTCACCTTGCTTTCCCCTCGCTTCTCCGAGGCACCCCATGGCAGCACTCTAAATCTCAAAGCCCGCAAGCATAGCACTTCATGGCAGTGCGGAGATGGGACTTTCTAGTATATTGAAACATATCTAATCTTTGCTGCAGCTCAAGCAAGACACCCTGTTCAATATCAGCATCACTAAAGATCTGAAGAGGCCTTTGGTGGGGGGACATTCATTGTTTCTCTCACATGGTAGATCGGCAACAAAAGCATGTGCAGAAACCAGACTTGTGAATGGAGAACAGAGCTGTAGATACACAGCAGAACAAGCTTGATTGGCACTTAATCAACTCCCTCCCGCCCTCCCCCTGCCCAACATTACTTAAAATACAGAATCACATTTGAAGAGTCTTTAGATGATCTATTCCGGCATCCCACTTATTTCAGTTACCTACTATTGTATAACAAACCATCTCAAAACATAGTGACTTAGATTTGATCATACTCAACAACTATTCACTATTAAAAAGATCCTGCTAATTAAAAACAAAAATGAAGTTTTTTAATCTAATAGGAGCTACCTACAAAAAGAATGTAGTGACTTAAAACAAGAGTGATTTATTATTTCCCACACTTCCAGGTTGGCTGTGTGGCTCTTCTGCTGTTTTCACCTGGGCTCACTTATGTGGCTGTATTGAACTAGGGGACCAACATGGCCTTGCTCATGTTCTGGCAGATGGTCCTGGCTGTGGGCTGCACTGCCTCATGTTTCTCCAAGCAGCCTCCCCTCCTAGTGGGCTAGACTGGGTTCCTTACATGGTGTTCAGTGTTTCAAGAGGGAGGAAGCTCCAAGGCTTCTTGAGGACTGGGCTCTAGAACTCTTCTGCCACATTCGATTGATGAAAACAAGACGCAGGGCCAGCCCAGAGTCAAGGCAGAGGAGCAGACTTTACCCCATGAGGAGAGTTGTTGCACAATATTGTGGCCATAGTTTTTGGTTGACTACATCACTCAGTCCTTGCCATGGCATCTCTGCTATTGTTCATCTTGAATAAGATTAGTGAAGGGGTCCTTATTTCTTCCTGGGGCAACCTGCTTCATAAAGACCACCCAGAGCCTTCTCCTTTTAGATGAATCCCCTTTTGGTTCAAAATAAGCATCAGGGTCCCATGCTTCTTTAGGTGGTATGGGGGAAACAAAACATTTATTGGGATGAGTAAAAGGAAATTCACATTTAGGACACATGGATGGAATAACTTTTTTGTCTAAGTTCTATTTGAGCTAGGTGTGCCTCTTGTGGGAAACAACCTCATTCTGAAGGGCTAAACTGGGCCAGTGTGGGGCTGAGGGAAATAAAACTGATGAGCTGACAGGGGCTGTACCTGGCTTGGTCTTGAAAGGAGAAGGATAAAGGGGGCCCTTGAGGATTCTAGGTTGTTTGGCTTAGTTCCCTAGAGCAAGGCAACAGATCATTTAGTTGGGGAGAAAGTCCTAGTCAGGAAAAAAGTGTACCCAGGGCTATATATCTCTTAGGAAATTAAGTATCGTCATAAGTAGTTCCATGGCATGAAGACGCAGGAGAGGCAAGAGGATGCCGACCTGGTTTTGGTCTAGTGCCTCGTTACTCCTAGTGTGTGCGCTGGGCCACCAGGAGAATCTTGGGCCCACCCTAAAACTACTGAATCAGAATCTGCATTTTAGCAAGATCACCAATGAACACATATGCTCATTAAAGTTTGAGAAGCCTTGGCCTAGGGAGCCTTCCTTATACCATTAAATCCTATCCCATGGGAGGCCCCACGTAAAGCTGGTCTCACTGCCAAAAAGGAACTATGCTGGGTATGACCCAAGGCTTTCTGGGAACAGAGGGGGTCCAGTCTCACAATCTGTGGCCCCCTTCTCTAACCCATTGAAACTCTACTGGAAGCCATGAACCCTTTCCCCAGAATGGACATGGATATACACCTGGAATTTCATCACATTTCATGACTCTGAAGCCTTGGTCTGGGGAGCCAAGGTCAAGAGCTCATGCTCTGCAGCCCGTCAGGACAGGTAGTTATTGCGAGCAGGTCCTGATCTGGTTTGAGTACTACTGGCAGAAGGGATGGAACCATGCAGGGATAGGTCATGCAGAGTTCTCACCAAAGTGGAAAGTGACTAACTCGAAAAGCAAAGGACAGGCGCCAAGTGTTTACAGAGCTAAAGAAACTGTGTTTATAACACATAGTTTGCCAAGGAGGTGATAGTGAACAGATGTGTCATTTGCAATTATTCCTAAAGATGTTAATTATGCAAATGGAATCTCTGATTAGGGTTCTAAAAAAAGAACCCCATATATTATGGGGTGTTAGATGTGCACAATCAAGCGTGCTTGCTGACTGTGCCTCCAGGTAATCACTGTTGGTGCCAGACTCATCACCTGGGGCGCATGTTTTAAATGTACCACCCTGAGAGCCAGAGAGGGGCTCTGGAAGCACTTTCCACCTGCAGAAGGTGAAAACTGGAAGTGATCTTTGTGATCACAGAGTACAGCTCTGTCCTTGTAAAGAGGCAGAAACTGAGGCTCAGAGAAATTATGTGACTTGTCACTAGTAGAGGGAGGATAAGAGCTCCTGTCTTTTACATCATCAATTTGTTTTTCCTTGCCTTATTGCGTCAACAAGGACGTATGTCAATGATCAATTTTTGCGTCAGAGTCTACTCTGTGAAGTGAGGGTCAAGGGAATGATGTGAACAAAATATCTCCTTAATCCACTCAAGGTATGCATGTAAGTATGTGCGTAGGGAGAAGAAAGTGAGTAACTAGAATAACTGGGGGGTTTGTAGTCTAAGCCGTGCTGTTTGATAGAGGAACCACTAGTCATCTGTGACTATTGAAGTCAAAATTAAAATAAAATTGAATAACATTTGAAATTTAGTTGCAGTAGTCACATTTCAAATGCTCAGTAGCTACTTGTGGCTAGTGCCTTCCATACTGGATGATGCAGAACATTTCCCTTACTGCAGAAAGTCCTATTTGGGGCAGGGCTTTCTAGAGTCTCGTATCAGATTTTCTGAGTCTCAATCCCAGTCCTGCCACTTAGAGGAAAAGCTTCTGTGCCTTATTTAATGGTTCCCAACCTCAGTTTCCTCATCGGTAGGATGGGCACAAGCCTCAGTGCCTCAGTGGTTGGCGGTGAAGAGTATGAATGTAAAGGAGACAATGTGCGTCAAATGCTTAGCAAAAAGAAGCTTGGACTTAGTAAGCACCACATAAATGCTGTTATTATCCTCATGAAGCATCTCGGCATCCTGCTTAAGCCTGTGTTTGGGGCGTCTGGCTGGCTCAGTCCCTAGAGCACGTGAACCACCAGAGTGCTGGGAACAAGGAGAAGACAATGTGGTATGATTTGTGGGAAGTAGTGGAGGGCAGCAGTGAAGATCACCTCACTTGGTAAAGTTGTCAGTGTCCGGCCCCACAAAGCCAGGTGTGGCAGAGACATCCATCAGTCTGTGAGGCTGGTTGCGGACGCCTCACCTCCTCATGTCCTCATGTCCGTTGTGCTAAGTGCGTGCCTGCTTGTCCACAAGAGGGAGGCAAGGGAAAGGAGAGAAAGCAATCCCAAAAGTCCAGCTGGCAGCTCTGGTCAGAGGTTTGCTGTGGAGGAAGATGAAGTTCCTGATTCAAATAAGACTGCCTTTTATGAAGGCTAGCAGGGCTCAGGTGCGTTTTCCTTGAACCGCTTACTTCTGTAGAGAGGATTCCCCCCCCCCCCCCAGGCTGTCCCTTACCTGGGAAATCCTACCTCATGGCCTCTCCGGAGGGCTAGGACCATTTTCACACCTGGCGAAAGGCCGTGTCAACTTCCCAGCAACCCTCAAGACGGCTCCACGGTGCAGAACTCGGAAGGTGGGAGCGAGGTGGCAGCCGTCCAGGTAATTTAGCCACATGGCCCGCCCCTCCACAATATCAATCGTGCTGCCAAGGCTCATAAAGCATTGTGTTAGGCATTGTGAGAAGGTATTAAAAAATAATTCTCTTTGCCCCAAGAGAATTTTCATCTAATTCGGGAGCTGGTGAGCCAAGGGACAAAGGGGGCTTAGGGTGGCTGAAGAGAAAGAACATGGTAGTAGGATCTGCAGATGTATTTTATTCCCTGGTCTGCCATGTATTAACAGTGTGACTTGGGGCCAGTTCTCGCAGTTCTCCGGGCCTCCTCGCTCTCATCATGAACAAATGTAAGCTGAGGGGCTGTGTGATTGTAAAGTCCTCCATGGCTAGAACCCTGGGCTTCGAATGCAGATGTGGGGATGTGAATATGTATGCCATGAAGGAAGAGTCTCCCACTAGGGGTGAGATTTATCAGATGAAAGTATAGAATGTCCGGTTTCATATAAACAACCAATTTCTTAGTGCATGTCCCAAGCAATATTTGGGATGTTCTTTTTTTTTTTTAGATTTTATTTATTTATTTGTCAGAGAGAAAGAGAGAACATAAGCAGGGGGAGGGCAGACAGAGGGAGAGGGAGAAGCAGACTTCCCGCTGAGCAGGGAGCCCAATATGGGACTTGATCCCAGGATCCTGGGATCATAACCTGAGCCAAAGGCAGATGCTTAACCAACTGAGCCACCCAGGGTCCCTACTTGGGATGTTCTTATGCTGCAAGATTATTTGTTGTTTATCTGAAATGCAAATGCAAACTGGGCATCTGTATTTTATTTGGCAAACTGCCTTTCACCAAATATGTCTGTCCCCCTCACTGTGTAGGGGGTTGTTTCTGCCTTGCTCCATCCTCTTACTGGGACCCCCTTGGCCACTGAGTGACAAGAATAGCTGTGACTAAGGCAAGGCCTTTGGCTTCTCCTTAGGCTTTCACTGGCTGGACACAAGAGCTAAGGGCTCTCTTCCCCTCCCTTTCTCTTGAGCAGGGGAAGCAGCAGGAAACACCCTCTTTTCCCACTGCCCACTGAAGATCTCAGCCCTTCCGACGGCTGAGGGTGAACTTGCTGTCAGTTCTGAGGGCTCGTTCATCATGGGCATGCTGAAGGCTCAGGCCCCGACGTATGGATTCAGGATGGGAGCAGAGGTCCCATTTGTCCAAAGTTTAGCCTTTTTTTCCCTCTAATCTAGCTTTTACCAGTGAACTCTGCATTTAGGGTATTATTGGGGGCTTGGTGGCTTAATAATAAGCTGATACTTTCTTTCCAACTGGGTCAGTACATTTCTATGTTTTCCTATTTGACCTAAAAGGGAGGAGATTTGAGACTTAGGTCCCAAGCCTCTTACATCATTGTTGTGTCTATGAATCAGACTTATTGGCCCACTTAGATCCAGCCTCATTGATGGGGAAAAAGCAAAAGTGGAAATGGATGGCACGTGACATCATTAGGCTGGGGTGGGAGGAAGGGATCAGATCTAGGTCATCCTGGTATCTGTCTTCTTTACTTGTAGAAATGACCTGAGAACTTTATGTTGAAAATAGCAGCTTGCTGCATGAAAGAAGGTGGGGAGGGCTTTACGCTGGTTACCCAGCCCTGATGTTTCTGGTTACAGATGTTTACATGAGATGGTTATCAGAAGGTACCTCTTGAGATCGTTTGCCATGGAGGCTGTTGTTTTAGCAGTGGGATTTTCGTAGCTCAGGCTCTTATTTCTTGCCTGGACCTTTGCCAGTGAAACTGCATGCTTCCTATACTTGGTTTTCTTAAACACCGATCTGATGATGTCAGTACATTGCCTGAATCTTACTCTTTTCTACAGAGGCAAGTCCTATCTCCTTAGCAGGGTACACAGACCCTTCCCAGGCTGCTCTGACACTCTTCGAATTTCAGCTTTTCTCCAGCTACCACGTCCTGCACCCAGGCACTCTGGGGTGTAGCCCAGTTCAACTGGTAGCTGTCTCCTAAACATTCTCTTTTACATCTCCAAATCTTCGCACGTTTTTGGCCCTTCTACTTCTAATGCCCTGCCTCTGCACTCTCTGGTCAATGTTGTCTTTTGAGAAATAACTCAAATCAGCTCTCCAAAGCCATCTCTAATTTCCCTCTCCCCGGACAAATATCTGTTCCCTTCCTCTGTGGTCTCAGACTCTACCGTGTTGCATTGTAACCTTTGGGCTGCCAGGTGTCTATTTCTCCCGCTTGCCTAGGAATTCCATGAGGGCAAATGTCTTGTACCATCCATCTGTCTATCCCCCTTCAATGTCACATGCCTCTCCTATTTCCCCATATGTGACAGTACCTGTCACAGAGGGGGCATTCAAGAAATAATTGTTGCATGCATAAGGACAATAGAATATGGCCCACAGAGCTGATGTTTAGATTGTTTTAATTGTATGATGTGTGTGAATTGTCAGACCAAATAAATCTTCGGGGTAGAAATGACTGCATTGAAATGTTAGCATAGGAACATACTGCAGTCCATAAAAATCCAATAGATACTGTAATTTAAATGAGAGATATTAAATCTTTATCTCAAGGCACAAATCTCATGCCACAGCATGAAACACTTGTAATAGACTAACATTAGCATTAGTATAAGCATTCAGTAATCCTTCTTTCTTTGGGGCAGAAAAAGCCGATTTGGTACTAAACTACATCTCGTCAATATCTACATTGTGACTATGACTTATGGAAGGGTTTTTTTTTTTTCTTTGTCATGTGAGATTCAATGGATCGGCAAGATATCTGTTGGTAAGTACCTTGTGAGAGGCTGTGAGACTGATCCCAGAGTGGGGGGTATTTATTTGCTACTTTGCCTAAATGAAATTTGGAGTGACACCTCTTCTAACACTTTATTTCCTTCAGTACGCACTGGGCATAAATTTAGCTCTCAAAGTCTGAAGATCTTCAGGGGAAAAAAACCACAAAGTTAGAAGCACTCCAGAGAAAGAGCACTGAGCTTGGAGTCAAGATTCTAGTCCCAACTCTGTTACTTACCGGATGACAGAAGGCAGGGAGGGTTATAGGCTGGTTACCCAGCCATGATAATTCTGGTTTATATGAGATGGTTATTAGAGATCCTTTGCCAGTGTGGCGGATACAGCAGTAAGTGTGGTCCTGAGGAAGTGGACACAACCTCTGAGGGCCTCAGTTTCCCACTCTTTATAACAAGGAGATTCTATGAGGGATCTCTGAAGATGTTTCTCTGTTCTGTCATTTTGATCCTATGTGGTCCTCTGCAGGGACAGATTGATAATGAACTTAATGAAGCTTAAGTTTCAGGGATCTTTGCTTACATAGTTCCTTGCAAAAGCCCCCGGAGGGGCTCATCAACATGGCCATATATTTTTGTAAAGTTTCAAAAGTAAGATATTTTGATTGAAAGTGGTTAAAGTGGCTGCCTCTTTCTACCCCCGCTTCATTACAATTCCCTAGGTGTTGGGGGACCTTGAAGTGACTGCAGGAGTTTTTTGGATCTAGATAAAAGGAAACTGAGTCGGGGATATGCTGATTTTGAGTTTAATGGTATGTCTTTATGGAGCCCATAGTTACACTGCTGTTTACCCATCCTCATGTAGGTATGGTTTCCAGGAATATTTCTACCACCTACTGTGGCATGAAGATGCATAGCCACACACGGTGTCATGGAATGCAGTGATCCTACAACACTTGGCACTGGAAGCATTTGGGGAGTGGGAGGGAAACATGAAATGTGCAGAGCCAGAAGGTAGTCTGTTGAAAATTCTTCCAATCTTCAAACATGTAAAGGTAAATGGAGGATTCGGTTCTCAGTGATGCCTAAAAAAAGAAAGAAAGGAAATGTTCTTCCATCAAGAACATACTCAGTAATGCAGCATATACCATTAAAAACACACTGTTTTCTCTTTTTCTTTTATTATAAGTGCTCAAAATAGAATTTACCAGAAGGCCTGTGTCTGTAGGAGCAAAAACCTTTAATAGTACTACAAATAGTATGTCTGTGATGTTGCAGGTTTTATGCATCTCAAAATAAGACTTAGCATATCTGAGTCATCTTGTCTAGATGAATTCTGCTGGTTTCAGATGATGTAGCATGTAATATTGATACAATGCATTAAAAATACCTGAAGAAGCAAAGGTTCTAGTGACAGAGCTCCTATATTCATCAGCAAGGCAATTGATGTAGTAGAAGAGTAATTTGATTATTCTATTATGTAGCTCAGTATAGTGTAGATACAATTTAAAAATGTATTTGACATACTCTTGTGGCTGTCTTAATTTCAGATTAATTTTGTATCAATTTTCGGAATGGTTGATTATACTAAAATTCAAGTATGAAGGGAAGAATGTATCCTATTGGAAACTGAAAATCTAGACTAAAAGGAAGAACACTAGCAGAAACTTCAAACTGTTTATTTTATCACAACAGAAGCTAAAAATTATGATGGTCAAAACCATAAAGACAAGGGGCGCTGGCTGGCTCAGTCGGAGGAGCATGAGACTCTTGATCTTGGGGTCGTGAGTTTGAGCCCCACGTCGGGTGCAGAGATTACTAAAATAAGTAAATAATCTTTAAAAAATCACGAAGACAAGAAACAGGAACATGATATAGCAAAGAAAGTATAGATAAAATAACAGAAGAAGGGAACTTATGTGACATGGGACATTCCAGGGCAAGGGACAGCAAAGCAGAAGGAAATGAAAGTAATGGTCCACACAAGGACAGGGGTTACAAAAAGGTTAACGAGTATCATTGACGGAAAGGGTATTTAAACTTAGCAACTGCACAAGAAACCTGAAATGCCATGATTCTTCTAGTTCACAGCTGAAGGAAACTGGATAGAGTTTATCCCAGATTTAACAAAACTCCAAAAATTTGACATGACGTTGAACAAGTTGGAAGTTGAGAAAAACGTTTCTAAATGATCAATAATAAAAAATTTTTTTCTTTCTTTTTTTTAAAAAAAGATTATTTATTTATTTATTTGACAGAGGGAGACACAACGAGAGAGGGAACACAATTAGGGGGAGTGGGAGAGGGAGAAGCAGGCTTCCTGCCCAGCAGGGAGCCCGACGTGGGGCTCTATCCCAGGACCCTGGGATCATGACCTGAGCCTAAGGCAGATGCTTAACGACTGAGCCACCCAGGTGTCCCCCCCAAAAAATTTCTTGTAGACTGAGTTATCTTTTTCCTCTCTCTGTAGATAGAAAGATGATAGGGAAAATTGTCATATAATGAGATGGCTAACAATTTAGAAAAATATTATAGATGTGTGTTATCAGTTCACTGGTAAACATGTTTTGTCATTTCCCGCCCTGGATTTTGTGATGTTTGTGATATTTTCAGATCTTGGAAATTAGTAGTTTATTATGATTTATTCCTTCGTTGTAAATAAATATTCAGTTTGTACTCAATTTTTATTTGTAATTTTGTATTCTCTTTTGGTAAAAAAAAAAAGGTTTCCCAAATGATATAAACTTTAGGTCCCACAAAATCTGCTCATCTGACAGCATCCTTTATAGAGCAGTACTTCTCAAACTTTAAAGTGCATGTGAATTCTGTGGGGAGCTTGTTAAAATGCAGCTTCTGAGAGTTTGCATTTCTAACAAGCTCCTGGGTGTGATCTAGGGAGCACACTCTGAGAATCAAAGATCTAGAACAGTGTTCTTATCTGGCTGAGCCAATCACTTGTGATGCTCTCAGAAAACACAGATGCCCAGGCCTCACCCCTACAGATTCTTAGAAGGTCTGGATTGGGGTCCTCTAGTTGTATTAAAACAAACAAACAAACAAAACACTCCACAAGGGGAGAAAGAGGCCCTTTCATCCACTCTTGGTGGGCATTCAAACTGATGCAACCATTTTGGAGGTTGATTAGGCAATATCTTCCTGGAAGAAACCAAAAAGAAGCGAGCTGGAAAGGCCACCTAGGAAAGGCAGTTTATAGATTTCCCACCCCAGGGTCACAAAGCAAAGTATGGGAGGCTGGGCTTTGGCTAAGAGCAATAGATATGTGACTGGCACGGGGTACATTTTCTGTGATCTAGTAGTTTCACTCCTAGGAATGTATCCTAGTAATATTTATATGTATCAATATGTGTATAAGATTGTTCAATTCCATAATATTTGTAATAGGGAAAAAAGGGCAGCAACTTACCGCACATCAATAATTTATACAAATTATGGAATACCTGTACAATGGAACAATAGTTAAAATTAACTAAACAATTACTATGTGCCACACATTGTTCTAGGTTATTTATAAGTAGTCACTAAATTAGCCTTTACAACTATCATGTTTCCTTTTACAGAAGATGTGATTTGTATGTATTGATATGGAAAGCTGTCCAGGAATAAAAGAGGCACACAACATGTAGCCGAATATTAAGTGTAATATATTGTGCATTGCCAGGATAATACATTAACAACAAAGAGTGATACCTCCCCTTCTAATGCACACTCCCTGGGAGAGAAGTATTGAGGGAGCACAGAAATGAAAGGACATGCAGTTACATCAAACAAGCTGTTTTCATGCACTTTTGGTTAACTGGTAACACTTGCAGAAGAAGACACAATTAAAACGATCAGGTTGATTTGGTGTTTTAGAGTGCTCTATCAGTCAGTGGTCAAACAGGTAGGGCATTTTGGGTGATCGTGACATTAGGGATGATCGGAAGAACTGACCCATAGAGGTTCCTAGATCTCATTTCTTTGAGCACACACACCAGGGAGACCTACTCTGGTGCAATTTGCCCAGGCTTTTTAGCTGACCCAACTCTTCGCATTCTGCTGTTTCACCATTGTGACTCCATTCCTCCTCTTTTAGTCCACAGCAAGTTTGTTTTTGTTTTTTGTTTTAATATATTTTCAGCACTTTACTGTGGAAATTTTCAAACCAACAGAAAAGGTAAGAGAAATTTACAGGGCATACTCACACATCTACCACGTAGATTAGATAGTTAACATTTTATTACTCTTGATTCATCATTCAGCTGTTTCTCTCTCTACGTATCCTTTGATCCACCTCATTTGGAGATGCATTTCAAAGTAAGTCACGGACATCAGTCAATATATTTACCCCTAAATACTTCTGTATGCATATCAATAGCTATAGTTTAATGTTTGTTTATGGTTCTTTTCCTTTCCCTTTGAGGTAAAATTGATACACACAAAAATGTACAAATCTTAAGTGTACCATTTGATGAGTTGTAACTAAAACCTACATTTGCTTAACTCAAACTTCTATCCAGAGAGAACTTTACCATACCTGAGAGCTCCCTCCTGTCTCTTCCCTGGGGCACTTTCCCACCTGTGTATCAATCCCCTCTGGACAACTCCTGCTCTGATTCTCCGCCCGCCCCCCAACATCTTTACTTGTTCTAAAACTTCTATGAATGGAAAGATACAATATGTCTTTTATGTAACACTTCTTTCACTCAGCATAGTGTTTTTGAGATTCATCTATGTTATTGCTTGTGTTTACAGTTTGTTCTTTCTTGCTATTCAGTGCTATTACATTATATAATGTAATATTCCTATTAATTGATACCTGGGATCTTTCCGATTTTTTGCTCTTGTAGTGAAAGCTCTCGATATTCTTGTACAAGTCTTTTTGTGGATATACACTTTCATTTCTCTCGGGAAAATACCTAGGAATGCAATTACTTGGTCATATGTGGATATATATGCTGAGGTTATGGATTCTGGGCAATAATTTTGCAGAAATGATCCTTGTTCTTCCCAGTGCCTCACACCAGGAGACACATGATGTCACGTCTTTTCACCACTAACCTTGATCACTCGATCATGTTGTTGTCTGTTGAGTCTCTCCACCTTAAATGCAACATTTTAGCTTTTGTAATTGATTAGTGTTTTATGGGGACATATTCCAAGATAAGTCAATATTCTACTCCTTGTTAAATTTCTAACTACTGGCCTTAGCATCCATTGACTGAATCAACCACCTTTATCAAGGTTGCTGCATGGTGAGTGTCTATTTCCATCATTTCTTCCATTTTTATTATTTGGCATTCTATTAGAAAGCTTTTCTTTTCCCTCAACCACTCATTCATCATGTAGATGAGTATGCATGCATCGATTCCAATTTTATTCAGTGGATTGTAATCCATTACTACTATTCTTGTTTTAAAGGGTTTACTTGCCCCAAATTTGAACCTATCACGCTGGCTCCTGTGTCCTTTTGGCATATCCCCATCAATCATGGAGCATTTCCTTCTTTTCTGGCATAATATGATGTCTCAGGTTCAACTTGCACTTTCTCTAGTGCAGCCCTGGAATCAGCCATTTTCTAAAGGATATCTAGTTTCTTTTAGTAAAGGACATTTAGAAACCAAGATTTAGGCACTCAGTTTATTAATTGGTACTGGGGTGTCATTGCTTTTAGGCTCACTCTGTGGACAGAGATAGGAAACATACACTGTACATATATGAGTGTGTGTATATGGATACACACACACACATCTGTGACTACTTCTATATCTGTGTATCTGTATATATTTACACACACACAAAATAATAAAAACATAAGTTCACACTGATACCTCAATTCTAATCCAACACCTCAGGGTTCTTTCTAAACTTCCTGTTTCGATGTTTATAAATATCTTTTCTGGCAATGAGAATTTTGGTTCATATGATACTCATGGTATTTACCTGTTTGCTCAATCTCCCAACCACACCAGCTGTCTCTTCGGCTCAGCAGCTCCACATCCCACACCCTTCGCGCCTGGTGCCTCACCCCTCCCTGCCTGAATCCTTGGTCTCGGGGCTCCCCGTCCATGCCTCTGCGTGGCTTCCTAAATGCTGTCACGCCCCTGTGACTTCAGTCGTTCTGCTGACTTCTCCACGCCGGGACAGGGGCGCGGTGCACGTTTTGGAGGTAAAAACTGAAAATGAACAAAACATACCCTCTGTTGCATGCGCCGGAGTTCTCTATTTCCCAGCTCCTAGTCCTGAATTTTCACAAAAGGGAGCGCGGTCTTTTAAACAATAAGGGAAAGATTGAGTGTAGCAAGTTACAGTTTTATTTAAGGTCCCGAGTAAAAGGCTTTCTACCAGGCTATCAGAATGATAACCTGTGCCTGCTGTGGAATCGGCCGCGAGTCGCCACAGGGCTGCCCAGCAGGGGCTGAGGCTACTCTGTAAGGAGCGGTCGTGCTTATGGCCCACAAAGGGGTTAATCAGTAATAAGGAATATCAGCGGAAGCCTCCACTTGGTGAAGTGTTGGCTGTCCTTGGGTAGGCACAGCAGAGGAGGGTCCCAGCCATGCGCACCAGTCCTTGGCGTCTGTGAGGTCTCAGCTGTGACAAGCCCGCGGGCACCAATGTCAGGCTTCCCACTCCCCCACTGACTGGAGCTTCACGGGTGTTTTCTCATCGGAGCCTTCGCCTATCACCTTAGGGGAGAAACAGTGCAATCGTTAGTTTCACATTTTTAAGTCAGAAAAATAATATGGCTCTTGGAAAACTATCTGATAGCACTTTCTGGAAATTGTGGAAGGTAAGCGCCAAGCCCCGCGCAGCTACCGGCTCTTTCATTTCTAGCTTGGTGTTTACTCACTGCCCCCCCGCCCCTGTATTCCGTGCACCCACCAGAAAGCATAGATTTTTAGCTTAGGGCAGATCAGACTGCATAAAGCTGGGCACTCTCAGGGTCTGCCTTTATCTCTGGCCATCCACTCTCTACTTACCAGGGAACTTACTTAACCATCTCTGAAATAGTTTTCATTTGCAGGCTTCAGGAAGCCGGTTACCTAAGATGGGGAGGGCAAATTTGTTTCAATACAAATGCCAGCTCTGATTAATCGTTAGTATAGGCTTTGGAGAGCTGTATGGTAAAGGACTTTGACACCTCTTTGGGGCTCGATAGGAAAGAGTGCTATAATAGATTAGTGATGTCTGCCATGAGCACGGAAGGGAGGAATGGAGTAAATGGACATCATGTTTGCCACCCTTATCCTAGGGCTTAACTGTATGTAGCAGAAGCTAGGTAAGATATTCTTGCCTAAAGGAGTTAGGAATTAACTTAATATGAAAACTGATTGGTATTATGTCATGTCTGTTGTCCCTATTGATTTACTAATATTTTAATACATGTGTTCACTGATTAATGACAAGAAAAGAGAGGGAGAAAAATGAATATTTATTGAGCATCTACTAATTGCCAATTACTTCTTTTAGAAGCCTTATTAAATATATCTCACTATATATTTAAAGCAATTCTATAAAATCAGAATATTACTCCCCTTCTTAAAATAATCAATAAATTAAGCCTCAGGGAAGTAAAATACTTGCCTAAACCATAATAGAAAATTTCGAATCCAAGGGTGATACTTCTGATATACTTGGGCAGTGGTTCAATCTTGGGAACTTATTAGAGTCTCCTGGGGAGATTTTTTTTTTTTTAAGATTTGATTTGTTTATTTGACAGGGAGAGTGAGAGAGCACAAGCAGGGGAAGCAGCAGAGGAAGAGGGAGATGCATGGAGGCTCCCCGCTGAGCAGGGAGCCTGATGCTGGGCGCGATCGCAGGACCCTGGGATCATGACCTGAGCTGAAAAGGCAGATGCTTAACCGACTGAGCCACCCAGGTGCCCCAGATTTTTAAAATATTCAAAAATGTTGATGACCATATCTCGTCCCAGATGAGTTACATCAGAATCTCTGAGGCAAGGGAAGCTCAGGCACAGGAATGGTTGAAAACATGTCCCAGGAGATTCGATTCTGCAGCCAGCGAGGAGAACTGCTATGCAAGGGGAGTAGGAAGCAGGATAATTAACATTTACAGCATGCCTACTCTGAGCCCAGCTTTTTCTTTTTTTCCCCAAACTCTATCTAATTTAATTCTCATACAGTTCCTTAAAGGCAACATCACCAGCCCCATTTTATCTATAAAGAAAACTGAGGCTCAGAAAATACAAGGAAATTGCCAAAAATCTTGTAGTAGAAGTGGAGTTTGAATGCAAATCTGTTTGTGTCCAAGGCACTTGCTCTTCCATTAGGCTTCTGAATCCAGGCTCCACCCTTAACAGCAGTGTTGAGCAAATCTGGATACCACCTAGCTTCCAGATTTGACTTCCACCTGTCATTCCCTCCTTTGACTTATTTCTCTAGCTCCAGCTGGAAGAAACACTCATCGTCTTAGCATTGTTTTCATGGGAGAGAAATGTAAAGAGGCTACCACTTTCTGTCCTGTAGGCTTTGGGCAGCTCAGGGTGAGGCTGTTTCCAGAGCCAGGAGTCCTGCATGGTGACTTGCCTCTGAAGGATCTCTGCATCTAGGCCAGATAATTTTGGGGTCCCTTCTTTCATCCCTAGGCAGTTCAAAGAGGAACAGAGGAGTTGTGGCCTGATCTCCTAAACCTGTGAGCCTTGGGCACCTGTGTTTCGGCTTTGGCCCCTGTGATGTCACACTGACTTCAGCTCCTTTGGTCAGAATCAGAGATAATTGAGTAAACCACTGGACCCTTAGATTGGAACAGACCTCCAGCTTGATCTAGTTCCAACCCCTATCTAAGACAAACGTGTCCTCTGTGACTCCAATGTCAGGAATGAATGCAGACGCTGTTTAAATGCTTCCCGGAGGGACACCTGGGTGACTCAGTTGGTTAAGCAGTTAAGCGTACGATGTTGGCTCAGGTCATGATCTCAGGGTCCTGGGATCCAGCCCCAACTGGGGCTCCCTGCTCAGTGGGGAGTCTGCCGGTCCCTCTCTCCCTCCCCCCTGCTCATGCTCTCTCTTTCTCTCAAATAAATAAATAAACTCTTAAAAAATTGCTTCCCAGGGATGGAAGGGCTCTGTCTCCGGTATTCACTGGCACATTGTTAGGCAGCCCAGCAGCTCAGAAACTCTTTTAGAAGTAAGCTTATATATTGCTCTCTATAATTTTCAAGTCCCTCAGCTGACAGATTTTCCTCAATCCTATCAAAGACTGATTTCTATCAAGCTGATCTATCGACCAAGTCATTTATGCGAATTAGGACAGCTCGAGCAAGGTTAGTTCCAGGTAAACATATCAATAGAGTCTCCAGAGGAGACTGTTTTCAATGTCCTTAATCATGCTGCTTTCCTTTAGGGGACAGTCATACTTCAGCCTCTCCCGTCTAACTTTCCTTCCTCCATCAGAATCCCTGCTGTCAGGAGAAGTCTGGAAACTCAGCCACCATTAGGTGTAAGTGATGGAGAAGGCATGACTGTCCCCTCCTAAGAGCATTTACTATTTATTAAGGATGAAGCCTTGAAAGGTTTGATGTAAAGGAACAAATTCAAAATGAACCATAGTCATAGGGCAGTTTGAGGGAGAGTGGGGGGAAAGAGAGCATAGCTTCCCAGAGCTTTTGATACCACCTCCTGTAGGGACACCCAATTCCCCAAGGTGAATCTCCATGTTGGGGCTGCTGGCTGGTCTGATGATGCTCTCTGCTCTGTGAACACCGGTGGTCTCATGGGGAGTTGGAACGGAGCATAGGGACCTGTGTTATCTGAGATCTAAGCGCAATAGCAAGTGACCGGTTTGCTAAACTTCAAGCCCTGTAGGATGCGAATGGCACCGTGGGTTTGACCAAGCATCTCCTTTAATTCTGTTCTCAAAGATGGCACCCCCAACAGTGCCTTTCCCCTCTACCATTCCTGCTGCAAAAACAGGAGCCAACAATCATTTGGAGGGAAGTTTTTCCTCCAAACAAACGGCTATGTCTCTTGAGGCAGGGCAGAGACATTCCTTAGAAGGCTTTCTGTTTGAAGCAGACAAGGTCCCAGCCTGCCTTCCCATCAGAGAGATGAAAATCTCAGCCTGCAGGGGTGGAGAGTACACGGAAGCGAGACTCCTTAGCCCTGAGGTACAGAGATGGGCGTGTGTGTTTTATTTATTATTTACTGAGAAACCTGTCCAAATACTGCATTTTAGGAACTGGTAGGAAACACTGATGAAAATATGAACACCAAAGGCATAAAAGAGCCTTTGAAACCAGGACAGACTTTCATGAGAGCCTACCTGGAGTCTGTGGGCAAGGCAGTTTGTATGCACTACACTCTCATCCTCACAAATCAATTTTTAAACTTGGTTTAGACTCTGGGAAGCAGTGAAATTGGGGATTTCAAATGAGCCTTTCAGTCCAGATGTGTCCATAATAGAAACCACTGGGCAGTGGGGCATAATTAACAATCTCTCCTTCACTGAGACCGCAGAATGGCATTAATTTTGCCAACTGGGCTTGACGTGAATTGGCTAGAATGTCTGAGTAGATTTCCAGCTGCTGCCCATGGAGCTCTGGCTTCCAAATAAAACGAGGCCTGAAATAGATGCGCGATACATGTTCAAAGCTATTTTTAATCAATGATCACTTAGTTCGCTGTGAAAGATTATCAGCAGGTCACAATCCATTTCGGATTTTGCTGTGTCCTGCAGAACTGATCTAACCACACAGTGACTTCAGTTTCCCCTGCGGTCCCTGTGCTTCATCAGCTCTGTGCGTGAAGGGGAGGAGGGCACTCAAGTAGACGGCAGGAGCACAGATGTGTTCACAGTTACATGCGCCACAGCTGGAGCCCATTTACTTGGGCTAAGGCCCTGTTTGAGTTTGCCCTGGTCCCACAGAGAAATTTTGCCCAGCAATCATAAGTCCAAGGATTCTGTCCCCTTAACATCCACCCTGAAACCCACCATGTTATTGTCCAACCAGCCAATCAACTTCAATCCATGGGAGAAGTCAGAGAAAAAGGTTTATTTCTTGTTTGCTAACCCCTGTCTAGCTGTGGGGATGCTGTGAATGGTGCCCATTTCTTTATAGATAGTATCTTCCTGGAGGCTTGAGGCTTCTGTAGGGATTGCTGCCAATATCATCCACTAGTTGTTGTTGTTGTTTGAATAATAGCACCTTACATTTATTTAGCATGCTTACTGTTTGCAAGCAAATCTATAACCTCATTTGCAAAAGGCATTTACATAGTATGAATACTTAAATACTTATAATTGCATATTAATTTTGTTTAACAGAATATGCTAAATATTATTTGCCCCTCCCCTATTTCTTTCTTTTCTTTTTCTATAATGTGTTTTCCTTTTTGATTCAGCTCTTTTGACATTTTTTTTTTACACCTGCGTTGGCAACTGTATGTCAGTTTATCCCTAGGACCATTAGTCTTAGTGCTTTATCTTACTACTTAAAAAAAAAACAAAACTCTCTCTTTGACCCATGATATTCATTTTTCCCTCATTTTCCAACTTCCCCAAATATTAATTTGTAGTTTCCCAAAACATTGCCATGGTTTACTTAGAGTTTAGATGTGACTTTGTCCTTTTTCAAATTAGTTCTCTTTGGTACATAAGTTTTCTATTCTTTTTGTTTAAAGATTTATTTATTTATTTGAGAGAGAAAGAGAGAGAGCGAGAGAGAGCAAGGAGGTGGGAAGGGCAGGGGGAGAGAGAAAATCTTAAGCAGACTCCCTGCTGAGAGTGGAGCCCAATGGCAGGCTCCATCCCACAGCCCCGAGATCACAACCTGAGCCAAAATCAATGCTTAACTGACTGAGTCACCTAGGCACCGCTCTTTTCTATTCTTGAGTTTTATAAGGATTCATCTGTCCATCTGTCAAGAATGTCTGATTGTCATGTACCTGCAGGAAGTGGGTAGGATCCTGGAGGTGAACGTGGATTTCACATATGCTTTGTAAAAACCACAGCTACCTACTATCTCATTTGCCTGGGACTGTTCTGGTTTTAGCACTGAATACGCCAAATCCTGGGAAAACTGACAGTCCTGGGAAACTGTGATGGTTGATTGCCCTAGCTCCTGAGGTGACCTCCATCTGAAAAGGAGAAAATGCAACTGACCAAGAAGACAGAGATTTGATGCCTCCAGTTCCTCTTTGTGCCTCAGTTTCCTTATCTGTCAACTTGAGTTCATCAGTTAGAGTGAGGATCAAGTCAGTTATAAGTGTTAAAGAGCTTAGCGTGCACCTGGCACTTAGGGTTTGCTGAATTTTAGCTATTATTGTGCTGTTTGTCTTCCTCCACCAGGATATAGCAAGGTTTGTGCTGAGTGTCTTCCATTGGCTCCTTCAGACCCCTGCCCTGCCTTCTCCATCTTACGCACTGACCCAGCAGACTGGCTTAGATGGACTCTGTCAGTCGTGCTTGCCTCTGCTAACAGGTTGGGTTTTGCTAATGTGGAGCACCAGCAGGAGACTGGAGTGCATGGGAGTGCATTTGTTGGGGGATTCATTCCTCTGACTCCCTCTCTGGGTGAGGGATCACATCAAGATGGCTGTTTGCCTTGACTGAAAGTCCCAAGCCTGTCAGGTGGCTTCTCCACAAGCTCTCTCTCCAGGCTCTGCTAATTGCTTCTTCCCTTTGCCCCTTCAGGCCCCACGGTGTCTGCTGTGACCATCCCTTGTGGTTCCTCTACACCCTGCCTACACCTTCTTAAATCAGCCCTCTGTTAAACAAAGTCCCTCAAATTACCCAATGTGAGCGTGTTGTCTGATTTCCACTAAGTCCTTGAAGAGAGAGGGCCCTGGTTTGTTCACTGTTCTTCCCCAGAGTCCTGGCAGAAAGTAGAAGCTCAATAAAGTTCTGTGGTTTGAATGGAGCCAGTGAATGAGTGCACAAACAAGTGACATCTGAAGGATGAGAAGTGGTTAGCCTGTGCAGTAAGGTGGAGAAGCGTGTCCAGGAAAGAGACAGAATGGAAAGGCTTGGCAGAGACAGAAAGCAGCATTTTCAGTAACTGGAAGACATGAATTATGGCTGCATTGTGAGATTTGAATGAGAACCGAGGCTGAAGAGGAGAGAAAGGGCAGGTTCTGGTAGCCCTTCTTTGTGTTAAGGACTCAGCCTTTTCCTGAGGGCAATGAGGAGGTAGGAAGGGAGGAAAGTTCTATGACTGTAGGGGTAATTTTTATTTTTTTTTAACAAAAATTACAAACAGATGGTGTGAATCTTTTTTAGAAGCTCATTGTTTCTATCATAAAAGCATTAAAGCAAATATGAAAAGTACAGAAAAGTATAAAGACAAATATATGTCACCTGAGGTTCTAAAAAAAGTGATAGCCCCTGTGTGGTATATAAAATAGCAACCATCACAATGGCTATCTTTGATTTAGTGCCTACTAAGGGCCAGGCACTTTGTAGGGGCTTTATACGTAATGACCTGTTTAGTCCTCATGGCAAACCCGTGGGCCAGATGGAAGACGACATGCAAAGGATTAGGGCCATTAGGTATTAACATTTTTTAAAAAGTTTATTTTATTTTATTTATTTATTTGACAGAGAGAGAGAGAGACACAGCGAGAGAGGGAACACAAGCAGGGGGAGTGGGAGAGGGAGAAGCAGCCTTCCCGCGGAGCAGGGAGCCCAGTGCGGGGCTCGATCCCAGGACCCTGGGATCATGACCTGAGCCAAAGGCAGACGTTTAACGACTGAGCCACCCAGGTGCCCCAGGTATTAACATTTAAAATACAGAAATTCTTCAGGGGCACTTGGATGATGCAGTGGTTAAGCCTCAGACTCTTGGTTTCCGCTCTGGTGGTCAGCTCTGGGTCATGAGATCGAGCCCCACCTCCAGCTCCTCTGTGCTCAGCAGGGAGTCTCCTTAAGACTCTCTGTCTCTCTCCCTCTGTCCCTGCCAGCCCCCTGCATGCTCTCTGTCTAAAATAATAAATAAATCTTTAAAAATAATAACATACAGAAATTCTTCAGCTTTCTCATCAGTGAACATGATTGTCATATGACTCTGTCTTTGAGGAGAGGCGAAACTTTTAGTAATCTTCCCAGCCCCATGAATGATTTAGACACTGGAAACAACTGTCAGCACAGAACAACACCAATGATTGTTTTTAACTTTTTGTCTTGTGAAGTTTTATTATTTTTTTACAAAGACTTTATTTCTGAGTAATCTCTAACCTAAACATGGGGCTCAAACTCACAACCCCAGACCAAGAGTCACAGGCTTCACTGACCGAGCCAGCCAGGTGCCCCTAACTTTCTGTTCTGGGCTTAGACTTGCAGAAGAATTACAAAAATAGTACAGACGTTTTATATACCTCTTGCCCAACTTCTGCTAAGGCTCACATCTTACATAATCATGATACAATGATCAAAAGTAAGAAACTGACATTGATACAATACTATTAACTAAATTGCAGACTTTATGCAGATTTCATCAGTTTTCCGGCTATGTCTCCTTCCTGGCCCAGGAGCCAGCCACAACCTCATTGCATTCAGTCTTCTTTAACGTGGGACAGTTCCTTGGCCTTTCCTGGTCTTCTATGACTTTAATAGTTTCAAGGAATCTGATCAGATATTTTATAGAATGTCCCTCAGTTAGGGATATCCTTGTGTTTTCTCATGATTAGATTTGATTATGCATTTTGGGAAGGGTCCTACAGGGGTTATATACCCTTCTCAGTGTACCATATTGGTGGGTACTAGTGATATTAACTTTGATCACTGGATGAAAGTGGTGTCTGCCAGGTTTCTCTACTGTAGAGTTACTATTTTCCCCATTGTATTTAATAGATAATTTGTGGACAGTATTTTGAGACTATACACATATCCTGTTTCTCTTTACTTTCACTCACTAATTTGAGCATTCATCAGAAGATCTGGCTGGTAGCAATTACTACTCTAGTATTCTAATGGTGATTTCCCATACCCCTGATTCCTTAAATATTTCTTAATTGGAATTCTTCTGTAAGGAAGAGTTGTTCCTTCTTTATTTACTTACTTATATTTTTATATAGATCTTATTTACTTATTTGTCAGAGACAGAGAGAGAGAAAGAGAGCAGGGGGAGTGGCAGGCAGAGGGAGAAGCAAGCTCCCGCTGAGCAAGGAGCCTGATGCTGGACTTTATCGCAGGACCCTGGGATCATGACCTGAGCCTAAGGCAGATGCTTAACCAACTGAGCCATCCAGGCATCATCTTATTTACTTATTTATATACATCAGTATAGACTTTTGAATATTTACTTTATTCTTTGGATTATAACCCCATGCTATCATCATTTATCTTGTTATGTAAGTTGATCTAACTTTGGCTACTGGAAGCTCTTTCATTTTTTATTCATTTATTTTTTAAAGATTTTATTTATTTATTTGACAGAGAGAGACAGTGAGAGAGGGAACACAAGCAGGAGGAGTGGGGGAGGGAGAAGCAGGCTCCCCGCTGAGCAGGGAGCCCGATGCGGGTCTCGATCCCAGGATCCTGGGATCATGACCTGAGCCAAAGGCAGACGCTTAACAACTGAGCCACCCAGGCGCCCCCTGGAAGCTCTTTTAGATTGGCTCCTGTATCCTTTTGACATACCCATATTTTGTTTTTGAGCACTTCCTTATTTCTGGCACCAAAAGATGCTTCAGCCAACTATGTTTTGTTTTTTTGTTTTTTGTTTTTTTTAATTATTAGACTTTATTTTTGAGTAGTTTGAGGTTTACAAAAAAAGTGAATAAAAAGTCCCATGTACCTGCCTCAGTTTCCCCTATTATTAACATCTTAACTGATATGGTGTATGTTTTACAATTGATGAACCAATGTTGTTACATTACTATTGACTGAAGTCCATAGTTTAAATTAGGATCACTCTTTGTGTTGTACATTCTGTGGGTTTTGACAAATGCATAAGGTGTATTAACAGTTATGGTAACATACAGAGGAATTTCACTGCCCCAAAAGTCCCTGGACTAAACCTATTCAGTCCTCCCTCTCCCTACCCCAAACTGCTGGCAACCACTGATCTTTTTACTGTCTCTGTAGATTTGCCTTTTGTAGAATGTCAAATAGTTGGAATCATACAATGTGTAGCCTTTTCAGATAGGCTTCTTTCACTGAGCAATAGGCACTTATGATTCTTCTATGTCTTCTCATAGCTTCATAGATCATTAAGAAGTTTTATTTCATGAAATATATAGATTCCTGCATGTCATGCAACATTTACAAAAACTGTCCATGTATTGGACTATAAAACAAGTCTCAATAAATTTCAAGAATTGGTAATCTACAGACCACATACTTTAAGCACAGCACAATCAAGGACTAAATCAATAACAAAGGGTAGCTAAAGGATAACTAAAAGAAAGATACCAGACTGAAGGGAAATGAAATGTTACCTAACAGTATTTCTGAGAAGCTGTAGCTATATCGAGACAAGCTCAGTACCTTAGGTTGTGCTTGTGGGATAGTCTATACAACTTGCCTGATTCTTGATCAGGAGTTCCCTTGAACTAGGCTAATTTAGGCCCTCTGCCAGGATTCCCTGTAACTTGGGCAAATTACTTAAAGGTGACTCTTTACTCAGACTCTCTAAATTTCAGGATTTTCTTTTATTTTTCAAATTATCCTAAAATCCACATCATTTTACTTTCCTGAAAGTAGCTATGACTGTTGGGTCTTCCACGCTTATCCTGGTCAGGACTGAATCTGGGTAGTCCTTGGGCTGCTGGAGCTGTCCTGAATTTAATGTAATAGCAGAAAATAGGGAGCTCACTGGGTTGTCCTGGTCAAGGTGTCAATGACTTGTACTTCTCTGCTGTGTGGCTGATTCAGAAAGTTGTGTTAGGGAAACAGAAATGTAGTTCATTTCTTTTTATTGTTGTATAATATTCCATTGTATGGATGTACCACAATTTGTTTATCTGTTCATCTACCGCAGGACATCTTGAGTGCTTCCAAGTTTTGGCAGTTTGAATAAAGCTGCTATAAACATAAGTTTTCAACTCATTCGGGTAAATACCTAGAAGTGTGAATGCTGGATTGTATGGTAAAACTATGTTTAACTTTGTAAGTACCTGCTAAAGTGGCTGTGCCATTTTGCATTCCCACCAGCAATGAATGAGAGTTCCTGTTGCTTCACATACTTGTTAGCGTTTGGTGTCGTTGGTATTTTTGGATTTTAGCCATCCTAATAGTTGTGTACCAACTATGATATTTAACTGGTAAAGTCCAATAAGACATGTCATCTGAAATGTATGTGACTTGAGAATCAGATTTCTAGGAATTGGAAATGAAGCCAAGCAGAAACAAAGTTGACAAAAAGAAGGAGAAGAAGGAGAAGAAGGTTCAGCCTAGGATGACAAGATCTATCTGAAAACACAAATAAAACTTAATTACTGGTTCTAGGGTCAAAACTGAGGAAAGGGACCACACCAGTATTTTTTAGTATCTGGACATCTCCTTTCTTATATCTTAATTTTGGTTAGCTGGAATTCTTCAAGTACATTTTTGAAAAAAGATAAATGCAGAGTGTATTTTATAATCCCATGAATATTGGGAATGCCCTCAAGCATAGAAGACAAGTATTCCAGAATGATGGGACATCTGTTGTGCTTTTCTGCTCAGTGTCATGTTTTGTTTTGTTTTGATTGAAGAATATTTGCTCCCCTAACCCATGTATTTTTGGTGCAATTATCACTTCAGAGTGAGTAGATACCTAGACCTGGTTAGTTGTGATAAAATGTCCACAATTATTTATGCAAATGGTGGGCATATAATCCAAATAGGGCCAATCAGGGCCCTTGAATTCTTGAATTCAGTTACATATATGGACTATGAGCCATATGGATATGGTTGGGATGCCAGTGGTCATCTTTCCTGTCATGTGAACAGTCCATTTATAGCAAGATGAAGAATGAAGCCACCATAAATAAAATGAAACAAGCAGGTCTGAGAGATAGAGGGAGAGAGACAGAGAGAGAACAAGAACAAGGGAGGGAAGAGAATGAGACACCAAGAAGGGTCCAGGTGAATTGTTTGAGATCTTTGATCTGGTTGTGCTTGAAGTCTTACTCCTGGGCTTTCCAGTCACACAAACCACTAAATTTCCTTTGTTCATCTTAAGACAGTTTGCGTTGGTTTTCTGTCCTTTATAACTGTAAAAAGGTATAGAATTGGTACTAGGAATATGCCATTGCTAGGGATAGACTCTATTGTGAGGATTTGGATGAATCTAAGTGTGGCACAGGACAGAGAGCACCCCCCATACCAAGGGCAGGAAAGTTTACACCTTTTGTTCTGCTCTTCTTAAACATATGGCTGAAGGGTCACCTGTTATTTCTTTGGACTCAGACCACGTGCCTGATGAGACTGGAGCTTTAGAAGAGTCATCAAAATTTTAGGATGTTGCCTGCTTCTTGCATATCTTTCAAGAAAAGAAAAAGCTTAAGCATAAATTGGTCCCTCTGAAAGAAGGAAGGAAATAGTACATAACTTTGTTAAGAGATGTCTTTCCGTGATTTGGATGTGAGTGGTAATCTAAGACTGCTGTGGGCCAGATAATCAGGCACCTCACGGAACTACAAAAGCCAATAACCCTGCCCCAAGCTGAAGTTAGTATTGGCAGAAGTGGGGAGATGGGAGACATGGGAGGGGATGTGATGGGAATCAGGAGGAATTTGAGAAATCAGGAAGCCTGATCATTTAAGCCCTTCTCCCAAACTATCCTGCTGAGCATTTGCTGGTGGTGAAGCAATAATTCATTCTCCAGGAAACAGTCACCCAGTGGCTTCAGTTTGGGCACAGCACTGATTAGCTATCATTTAGCTGAGGAGTCATTTAGCTGAGAGCTAAGACCTGCTGCTAAGGGACAGATATGCAGAAGAGTCTGGTCTGTAATCAAGGACACGATTAGACAAGATTTCTGGTTTTCACTTATAGAAGTAGGCTCCAATCAGTAGATGACTAGGGTTTAAGAAGTATTGAATTGTGGGGCACCTGGGTAGCTCAGTAAGATAAACATCTGCCTTCAGCTCAGGTCATGATCCCAGGGTCCTGGGTTTGAGCCCTGCATTGGGCTCCCTGCTCAGTGGGGAGCCTGCTTCTCCCTCTCCCTCTGTGCTCTCTCACTCTCTCTCTGTCGAATGAATAAGCAAAATTGAAAAAAAAGAAGTATTGACTTGCCAGAGAAATGACAATCCCAAAGAGCTTGGCATTGCTAGGTTTCTGAGGCAATCCCCAGGTCCTTGTAATAACACCAAACGTAGAAGAGACACTAAGGAGCAGGACCTCCAGAAGAATTTTTGTCTTGCATTCATTTCAGGCATGCCTGGGAGAATAATGAATTTAGGTGATCTGTCCACAGGGCAAAGCCTGAGCAGTCAGATTGGTTCTACCGTCAAAATGTAAGTTATTCTCCAGGGTATGGTACATGCTGTGGCACATGTCATGTAGGTCTTTCTGAATAGACCTGTAATTGAAGATATGCGGTTTTCTTTCCTCTACCTTGTCAAGGAGGTGTAGGGGATCATTACACTGGTCATTTAAACTACAGGTTGTTAGATTAAGAGGAGCGATATCTGGATGTCAGAGATGTGTGCATCATCCAGAGATCTGGGACACGAAGATGTGATGCTGGGTTGTCTCTCTTGGGAGTAAATGTGATGTCAGTTATACATTAGTTGGACAAACATTAGGAGGAGGCACTTTTGAAACTGTATGTGCAGAAAGCAAATGAATAAACAAATAAATAAACAGAACGCAGAAACAGACCCATAAATACAGAGAACAAACTGATGGTTGCTAGAGGGGAGGGAGGTAGAGGAATGGGCCAAATGGGTGAAGGGGATTTGGGGGTACAGGCTTCCAGTTATGGAATGAATAAATCATGTATCCTCATGACACATAGGGAAATACAGTGGGAATTCCCTACATACAGTGGGAATTCCCTACATACATAGGGAATATAGTCAGTGGTACTGTAATAGCTTTTTAAGCTGACAGATGGGAGCTACACTTGTGAGCAGAGCATAAAGTATAGACGTTTTTGAATCACTATATTATACACCTGAAACTATGTAACATTGTGTGTCAACTACACTTCAATAAAAAAGAAATGTAAACATATCCTTAATCATTTTTATATTTATTACATGGCAGAATGATAATATTTTAGATATATTGGTTAAATAAAATATATTATTTTAAAAATGTATGGGATCAGATAGGCAGCTTGCCTCTCTTCTTGTCAGTTTCATTTCTCTTTCTACCCACGGGGTAGGGGGATGCTGTGTTCTTACACATTTTAATTGCTTATCTATTACAAAATACATTGATGTAATTTTGAAGAGAAAGTGATGATTCATATAAGTAGAGAATGTGAGAGTTTAAAGGGATAATCTAGTCTAACCCACCATCTCCACTTCCATTTTACTGTTGTTTAAGGTCACAGTGCTAAGTAGGACTGGGGCAGGAATAATAATAATAATGATGATGATGAAGACCAAATAGTACTGGCAGTTTTCACAAACACCATTGCATTTAATGTTCACAAAGATCCTCTGAGCCTCCTATTATTATTATAGCCTGTTTACCAGTGAGGAAATTCCATTTTAGAAATGTCAATGTATTTGCTTAAAAATATTATATTAAATCTCTAGATTTTCAATCCAGTACTTCCCCTATTATGCAATGAAACCTCACTGATCTTTGTTTGCTTAATTGAATTCTAATTAAAAATACTTTTCAAATTTGGATTTAGGATTATCTTTTAAAAAATTATAGTAAAATGCATAAATGGTATCTAGCACCAAGATCTGATTTCCTATATTTCGTATAGTCTATATCACAAGTAATATTTCCCATGCTTCTTGATATTACACTGTTTTGTGGTATTGTCTAGTTGGTGTGTGTATGATTTGTGTTGTCTGAGCCAAAGGCTTTTTCCCTGCTCAAAACCTAGTAAATTTCTTTTGCACTCTCTCTTAGTGACTTCTTTTTTTTTTTTTTAAGATTTTATTTATTTATTTGAGAGAGAGAGAATGAGAGATAGAGAGCACGAGAGGGAAGAGGGTCAGAGGGGGAAGCAGACTCCCTGCTGAGCAGGGAGCCCGATGCGGGACTCGATCCCGGGACTCCAGGATCATGACCTGAGCCGAAGGCAGTCGCCTAACCAACTGAGCCACCCAGGCGCCCTTTTAGTGACTTCTTTTAAGTTCACCCCAACAGTCAGCTCTTTCTCGCCTCTCTCTGGCAGATTGCCAGATTGTATATATCATTGCCTTTGGCTATTCTTGTCAGCCATAGCAGCAGAATTTGTGCAAAAGTCTTGTAAAGAGTGTCTTGCAATGTCATGGCCTCTGCTGCTAATGCCTTCCTTCTCCTTCTTTTAAAATGATTCTCAGACCCTTTGTTTTATAGAGTGGACCATTTCGCCTTTCTTCTATGGGCAGCTAGGTTTTTCTCATGAACTTAGTAGAAGTCAACGCTGAACTTTTCACAGTCAAAGGTGCTTCTCCTTTTGCTCCTTAAATCCCTTGCTTCTTTGGTTTCCATTAGGATCCCTAGTGGGATCCACATAATGTTGAGCATCAATCATGTCAAAGAGTCCTGGTCCTGCCATTTTCTGGTTGGGTAACCTGGGACAAAGTTCTTCAACCTCATCTATAAAATGGTATCATATTGCACGTACCTACCTGGCAGAATTGAGAAGACGGAATTAGATGAGAAAGTAAAGTGCCTAGAATTGTGTTTACTAAAACAAAATGTTGGTTTCCACTTCTATTATTCCTGTAAATAATTCTTTCTTTCGTTGAAGTTTCTCTGTTGTCATGCTAACGACTTAGTCACATGTCACAAACTCACCAATGCCTTCTCTCTTCTGAAACATTCTAAGTCAACTGTTTTGTTTTTGCCTAAACTCTGTATTTCCTGATCATCTTGATCCACCTCTCTTTTCAATCATTTTGCTTCATTCTTTTTACTGCCGACTACTCTTTGGCATATTTAGATTGGAGAGAAAGTCCCTGTAGGTCATTCCTCTGACATTTTTAGTCACTTCATGTGGTCACGGTACTTTGCTAACTCCACATGTAAGCTGATATATCAGTCCCCAAGAAGTCATTTTGTTAAGATAGTGGAAAGATCGATACCTATCACCTTACAGTGATATGTCTATTGGCTTATTGTCTGTTTTTCACTAAGCCCTTAGAAAATGCATTCACATAAATATTCTTCAATTCTGTATCATTTATATTAACTTCACAGACTGTGATTGATAGTTTCTAATCCTATCCTCTTTAACTGTGGGGTGATCAAGATCCTCTTTCAATTCTAATGCTTTTTTTAATATTCAGGAAATTCACAACTTAACAAATATTTATCTGTAACAACAACCATAAACAAATGCAAGTATTGAGGGATGCAAAGATAAATAAGATTGTCCGTCCTTGAAGGAACATATGATAAGTAAGTTGTACTTTCCTTATCTCTTTAAAAAATATTCATATCCTCCCAAAATTGAAACAGGAAGAAATAGAACATTTGAACAGACGAATCACGAGCAATGAAATTTAATCAGTAATCAAAAAACTCCCAACAAACAAAAGTTCAGGACCAGATGACTTCACAGGTAAATTCTGTGAAACATTTAAAGAAAGATTGATGCCCATTCTTTTCAAACTATTCTAAAAAATAGAAGAGGAAGGAAAGCTTCCAAATTCATTTTATGGGGCCAGCATTACCCTGACACCAAAACCAGATAAAGACATGACAAAAAAAAAAAAAAAAAAAAAAAAAGAACTACAGGCCAACATGTCTGATGAACTTAGATTCAAAAATCCTCAACAAAATATAAGCAAACTGAATCCAACAATATTAAAAAATCATTCACTGTGATCAAATGGCATTTATTCCTGGAATACAAGGGTAGTTTGATATTCACAAATCAATCAGTGTGATACATCAGATCAACAAGAGAAAGGATTAAAACCATATGATCATATCAGTAGATGCAGAAAAAGGATTGGACAAAGTACAACATCCATCCATGATAAAAACCCTCGATGAAGTGGGTTCAGAGGGAATACACCTCAATAATAAAAGCCATAGATGAAAAACTTACAGCTAACATCGCACTCAATGGTGAAAAACTGAGAGATTTCCCCCTAAGGTCAGGAACAAGGCAAGGATGTCCATTCTTACCACTTTTATTCAACATAGTTCTGGAATTCCTAGCCACAGCAATCAGACAAGAAAAAGAAATAAAAGGCATCCAAACTGGTAAAGAAGAGGTAAAACTCATTATTTGCAGATGACATGATACCATATATTTATAAAACCCCAAAGACTCCACCAAAAACCACTAGAACTGATAAAAGAATTCAGTAAGGTTACAGGATACAAAATCAATATACAGAAATCCATTATATTTCAATTCACTAATAATGATGTAGCAGAAAGAGAAATTAAGAAAACAATCCCATTTATAATTGCACCAAAAAGAATAAATACCTAGGAATAAACTTAACCAAGAAGGCAGAAGACCTATACTCTGAAAACTATGAAACTCTGATGAAAGAAACTGAAGATGACACAAGCAAATGGAGAGATAGTCATGCTCATGGATTGGAAGAACCAATATTGTTAAAATGTCCATACTACCTAAAGCAATCTACAGATTTAATGCCATCCCTATCAAAACAGCAACAGCATTTTTCAGAGAACAAGAACAAACAATCCTAAAATTTTTATGGAATCACAAAAGACCCCAAATAGCAAAAACAATCTTGAAAAAGAAGGACAAAACTGGAGGTCACAATTCCAGATTTCAAGATATACTACAAAGCCATAGTAATCAAAACAGTATTGTTTTGATTAGCACACTAGCACTAGCACAAAAATAGACACATAGATCAATGGTACCAAATAGAGTGCCCAGAAATAAACTCACGATTATATGGTCAAATAATCTTTAACAAAAGAAGCAAGAATATACAATAGGAAAAAGACAATCTTTTCAACAGATGGTGTTGGGAAAACGGCACAGCTGCATGCAAAAGACTGAAACTGGACTACTTTCTTACACCATTCACAAAAATAAACTCAAAATGGCTTAAGGACTTAAATATGAGACCTGAAACCATAAAAATCACAGAAAAGAGCACAGGCAGTAATTTCTCTTGACATCAGCCATAGCCACATTTTCTAGATGTGTCTCTTGAGGTAGGGGAAAGAAAAGCAAAATTAAACTATTGAAATCACATCAAAATAAAAAGCTTCTGCACCATGAAGGAAACAATCAACAAAACTAAAAGACAACCTACTAAAAGGGAGAAGATATTTGCAAATGACATACTTGATAAAGGATTAGGATCCAAAATATATAATGAACTGATACAACTCAACACCAAAAACCCCCAAATAATCCAATTAAAAAATGGGCAGAAGCCATGAACAGATATTTCTCTACAGAAGACCTACAGATGGTGAACAGACACATGAACAGATGTTCAACATCACTCATCATCAGGGACTTGCAAATCAAAACTACAATGAGATATCATCTCACATCTGTCAAAATGGCTAAAATCAAAACCACAAGAAAATCACAAGTGTGAGCAAGGATGGGGAGAAAAAGGAAACTACACGCACTGTTGGTAGGAATACAACTGGTGCAACCACTGTGGAAAACAGTATGGAGTTTCCTCAAAAACTTAAAAATATAATTACCATATGATCCAGTAATTCCAGCACTTACCCAAAGAATATGAAAACACTAATTCAAAAATATATATGCACCCCTATGTTTATTGCAGCATTATTTACAATAGCCAAATTATGGAAGCAGCCCAAGTGTCCATTGATAGGTGAATGGCTAAAGAAGATGTGATATATATAAAATGGAATATTACTCAGCCATAAAAAGAATGGACTCTTTCCATTTGCAATGACACAGATGGATCTAGAGAGCACAATGCAAAGTCATATAAGTCAGTCAGAGAAAGAAAAATCCCATATGATTTCACTCATGTGGAATTTAAGAAACGGAACAAACGAACAAAGAAAAAAAGAGACAAACCAAAAAACAGACTCTTAACTATAGAGAGTAAACTGATGCTTACCAGAGAAGAGGTGGGTGTGGGGATGGGTAAAGTGGGTGAAGGGAATTAAGAGTACACTTATTGTGATGAGTACTGAGTAATGTATAGAATTGTTGAATCACTATATTGTACACCGGAAATTAATATAACACTGTATGTTAACTCTATTGGAACTAAAATTTTAAAGGGATATTATATCCTTTTATTTTTATAACCATTAAACTTGGCTTCTTACATAAACGATTATATGGTCCTACACCCTCGGAATAATTCTCACCATCAGGATTATCCCAAGGCTTATGTCAGGGTAAAAAAAAAAATTAGATGGTTCCCAGAAGTGGTTTGTGGTTTGGGTATAATTTGCTTACTATTTGCATGTGCCTATTTTGAAAAGACTTCTTGGTTTCAAGTTAAAACACTTTGGCTATAATTGAGAGTAGATTACTTGCTTTATGTTTGGCTGCCATAATTTATGTAGACTGACTATTCCAGAAACATAGAGCCAGAAGTGAGTTGACAGTTAAATGGAACAGAGAAGAGAAAAAAAAAGTCTCAAGAAATCTTTTAAGACAGTAATAGCCCTCATCTGGAATTTTCCTCTCCTCTGCAAGAGCTTTTGCAGTTAATTAGAGTACAGGCTGACCAGGGGAGGTCTGGCTTGCATGGTGGGAGTTGACGGTTACTCCGAGTCCGCTCCATGCTCAGATATTTCCTTTACTAGTCTTTGAGTTAGAACATGGAAGAACCCCCTGTCAAAATAGAAATGTTTAGCTACAAAATTTTATTGCTGCAAGAGATCTTACAGATCACTATACACAGAGGTTCTTAAGCTTTTTCAAGTGTGAGAACCCCTTTTTTACCTCAACATGTCCTGGATTCTCTTTCTGTAGGACTTACATTGTAGCATCTGTGGATTGAGAAGGTGCATAATTACAATATGGCCCTATGAATTCAATAATCATTTACATGAATTTAAACTTTAGGGGCGCCTGAGTGGCTCAGTCGGTTAAGTGTCTGCCCTGGCTCAGGTTATGATCTCAGGGCCCTGGGATTGAGCCCTGTATCGGGCTCCCTGCTCAGTGGGGAGCCTGCTTCTGCCCTTCCCTCTGCCTCTTCCCCCACTCCCCTGCTCATGCTCTCTCTCTCTGTCTCTCAAATAAATAAACTCTTTAAAAAAATCTTTATTAATCAGAACAGTAATTTCATATATTTGAAACAAATAACTACACCTATATTAGTGAAGCATGTCATTTATTTCATCTATAACGTCTTAAGTGTACACATGGACTTGGAGAGCTCAGGGATTTGGAGGCCCCCAAAGTGAGACCTGTGCGTTGGGAACCACTGATTTAATCCAGTCTATTTTAACAGACAAAGATAAATGTGGTTCATGGATATTAAGTGACTTTCCAAGAACACAATTAGCTAGTGGCAGCCTCTAGTTCATTGACACCTTTTCCACTGGACGGCAACCTTCTTAAATGTTTCTGAAATTATCATCATGCAGATCAGCAGAGAGAAGTATCATAAATGAACTAGCTCTGTACCACACACGGAAGGACATGCTCCCTATACTTACCAACAGCAACAAAACATCTTTCAGTTAATTGGATTGTGTGTAGAATTCTTGCATAACTTGTCTCACTTGACAACTATTTCTTGAGGATTGCCAGGAAGTAGAGACCTGTGTTAGGTACTTTTTAACCATAGAATAAATCTAGGAAACACTGAATTTCTGGCCACAGATAATACCCTCTCAAAAAAGCTGAGAAACTTTTAAAAACCTTAAATATTATGGGTTTTTGGCAAGGAAGAGGCACAAAAGTCAGCAAGAGTAGACATCCTCATCTTCAGCCAACTAGAGAGAAGCAGTTCTGGCTGCTGAATTGAGAAAAGAAGTGAGAAAATTCACCAGCCGAATAATGCACTCTATTATTGGCAGGCAGGAGAGGAGGACAGTGTCAAAGATATTAAAAAGCCATTCAATGTTAGAATGACTCGATTCAACCAGGGAAAAATGAAAGGAACAATCGATATTTCTTAGATATTTTCAATGTTGAGATACAGAGGGTGTATGAAGAGTAGTCAGGTTTCTCTGAAGCCCAAGGCTTCTCTGAGAGATTGATACGAGGAGAAAGATGCTGAACTGAATGCAGGTCGAATCCATTCTCTCCCTGGATGACCCCTTTCTGCCCGTACTGCATTGATTTAGAAAACTATTGGGTTCAAGAGATTAGCTTTAGGCCTCTCCTGATCCTGTGATAATTTGGGTCATTTTGGGGTAGATCCTGTATGGTCCAATCATATCTTTCGTGTGGATAGAGTAATACTGAGGGTTCATTCAGTTGGATCCAACAATGTCTTAAAGAAGGTCAAGACTGCTCACCTAGATGTTACTATATGTGTCTATTTTCCATAGATAGAGCAGCTAACCTTATGAGCAGAATTTGCCATCTCCATCCCAACTTAATGATGTAAAACTGTGAGTTTCATAAGGAATCTTCTGGGGGATAGAACTGAACATGAACAAATCCATTCCCACCACCGGAAGCTGTAACTCAACCTCCATGTCTTTGGGGGATGGCACATTTGAGTCTTAGAGAAGCAGAGAGTAGATATAATTGGTGTCGACAGAAAAGCTGTACAAACATATCATGATTAATTCTGTAGCCCCTGCAGCTGACTATAATAAAACTGGGGGTCCAGGGAGGGCTGCTTTGCATCCATGTTCCCCCACCCTCTCCTTCCCAAGACTCGCAGGTGTTATCGGGAGGGACCGGTGTTGGCGGTGGAGCAGAATTCTTTCTCTTGCCTTAACCCTCCTGGTCAGAGCTGCCCTGCTGGCAGCTGTCCTGAGAAGGGCTCTGGAAAGTGGGCTGGGTAGCTGGAGCTTTTTCACCGCAGGCAGATTCGGTTGCCGTGGTGGAGTCCCTACGCATCTGAGGAGCGGCTCATCTGTTCCTGGCTGTGGAGCCCCAGTGCTCACCCAGGCATGGCCCCCACGAGAAACGCCGGTGCTCAGCTCAACCGTGAACCCTTACGAATCGGCAAACAAAAGAGACAGTTTGATTCACCAAATTTCCGGGAGGTCGAAGTTTTGGAAAAAGAAAAAACAGTCACAGGAGAGTTTTCAATGTTAGGGCCCTGGGGCAGGAATGGCAAGTTCTGAAGGAGGAGGGGAAAGGGAGAGTGAGACAGAGCAGAGAGGGGATGGGGGTAGGTGGGGAGAGAGATTCTTAGCAGTGGTCTTGGGTGGAGAGAATGGTCTAAAGAAAGATTTTAAGGATGTAGCCTTTATGATACACTGTGGAAAAAGCTCTCACCCAGCTCCTTTATGAAAATCACTAAATAGCCACATTCTGTTCTTTCCAGTGGGGGAGCCAGGAGCCATGTGCAGATACTGAGCCACTGAAGTGTGGCTGGTCCAAACTGACACGTGCCTGGGATTTTGAAAATTTTGTAGGGAAAAAAGAGTGTAAAATATCAGTGTCACTGATAACTTTTTACATCAAATACTTGTTGAAATGATATTATTTTAAATATAAGGGATTGAAGTACGTTATTAAAATTAATTTTACCTGTTCCTTTTTATTTATTTATTTTTTAAGCATGTAGCTACTACAAAACTCACAGTTACGTCTGGGGCTCACATTATATTTCTGTTGGCTACAACTGATCTCCATCATCCTTCAGAGCTTCTGGGGTTAGATTTGTGTTTATTTTGTATGGGCATGGGTGGTGCTGCAGGGCAGTTCAAGCAGACCTTCACATCCATGTCTATTGATGACCAAAATGGAAGGGAGGGTCAGACTTGATATGTTTCAGGCTCCCAAAGGAGCATTTGTCAGCAGTCTTTGGTCAGCCCGCATGTGCGCTGAGACCAGCAGGCATTCACAAAAGATTCCGAATCAAAGAAACATCCAGGAGAAATGGGGCCTGACTTAAATATGTCAAAAGGAGACCAAGTTTTCCTACAAGAATGGAACTAGTGTTTACAGAGAAAGCTCAGAGGGCAAGGGTTGGAAACAAAGGGTGAGCATTGGAGAGAAGACGTGACCTCCTGGGTGAGTGTGAGCACCATGTGTTCTCACATACCAAGTGTGAGTGTGAGCACCATGTGTTCTCCCAGCCATTCTTACTGAGGTAAGGCAGGAGAGAGAAGAAAAGAAAAAGGAAGGAGGGGAATAGAGGAGAAGGAAGGGAATGGAACTGAATTGAGAAAAATAGCTGGGCAAGACTAGACATGGTCCATGTGGTTTCTAACTGATGTTGTGTTTGAAATGGCTTGAGAAATGACCACCCCATGGAGCAGAAAACCTCTGTAAAACTACCACAAGCTAAAGAAAAACACAGCTTTCCTAGATGTTCAGTAGTAGCAGCCCTGAGTCTATGTATTTGAGAAATGGCTTGGAAGCTGCCCTAATTTTTTGTGAAGACAAGACTGGGGAGGAAGGAGCATTTGGGTAAGTGGGGAGGAAAAATGGCTTCTGGGGTCCTCAAGGTCTGCTATGGATGTTTCCTTGAGCGCTCTCCACAGAAGGTCAGTCAGGGCAGCCTATCTAAGGGAGGCCCTGGCTCCATCCCTGGCTTGGTATTATTATGTCGCATTGTGTAGAGCACAACTGGGCCCTTCCCACAACCAGAAAAGCATACTTCATTTCAGTTTACAGCAAGAAAAGACACTCATTCCAAAGAGTTAGTTGAAACATGTAAAAATCCTCCAACAGAGTTCAGCCTATGCTCTGAGTCTGAAATATTCAGCCCAGTTTCTTATCCTAGAACTCCTGTGTCTATGAAACTGGGCAATGAAAATGAATGTTCTAAATAATGACTCGAGGCGCTGCAAAAGCCTGAAGTGCCTCACAAATCAACAAAGGAAGATTAAATTATGTCCTGGACTTACCAAAGCCAAAAAAAGTGAACTAATAATATATTTTAGAAACAGTTGCTCTGGGAGCTGAGACTGAAAACGTGGTAGTGATTAACCTCAATTTAACTAGAACATCTAAGTAACCGAAAGGCTCCACTCTTAAAGTTTCCCAGTTAATTGACGATTCTTTTGCACACTGATAACAGGTATGAAAGGCTCTTATGTGTTAGGTTTTCTCTGAGGCAGAATTGTTAACACTACCAGCTTGGCAGAGCGTGGCATTGGGCATTGGTTTAGGGGGACTAGTTAGAAATGCAAGTTCTCGCCGTGCCGATAGCGCTCTCGCAAACATGGTGAACGTTCCTAAAACCCGTGGGACTTTCTGCAAGAAGTGTGGCAAGCACCAGCCCCACAAAGTCACACAGTACAAGAAGGGCAAAGATTCTCTTTATGCCCAGGGAAAGCGGCGTTATGACAGGAAGCAGAGTGGCTATGGTGGGCAGGCTAAGCCGATTTTCTGGAAAAAGGCTAAAACTACAAAGAAGGTTGTGCTGAGGCTTGAATGGGTTGAGCCCAATTGCAGATCTAAGAGAATGCTGGCTATTAAGAGATGCAAGCATTTTGAACTGGGAGGAGATAAGAAGAGAAAGGGCCAAGTGATCCAGTTCTAAGCTTCATATTTTGTTAATATTATAAAAACAATAAAATCATGAGGTTATGTTCACTTCAAAAAAAAAAAAAAAAAAAAGAAGTGCAAGTTCTTAGGTCCCACCCTAAACCTACTGAATGGAATTAGCATTTTAGCAACGTCTCCTCAGGGGTGGATTCGTAGGCCTACTGAAGTTTGAGAAGCCCTGGCGTGGGCGGTGATTCTAACTCTTGGGGAGAAATCCTTTTCTTAAACAGGACTCTGGGGGCTACAACAAATGTTTATTTTATGTTCTAGGCACTATACTAAGAAGTTTACATGACTCATCTCATTTTAATTCTTCAACAGCCAGAGGGACGGTAGTATAGAAATTAATCCCATTTTACCGATAAGGAAACTGAGATACAAAACCATTAAGCAATTTGCCCAAACCCCCACACACTATGTCACGGAACCAGGATTCATATCTAGGCCGCTACTTGTTGGCTTTATAAGTTCAGGTCATTATTTTGTCTTTCTTACTTAGGTTTTGAGCCATCGATTCACAAGGTAGGCAGATACAGAGTTCTGTTGGTCTTACTCCCATGAGTTTTCCTTATCCTTTCCAGAAAGCCTGGAATTTCTTGCTGAAATCCCCACAGAATCTAGACAGTGGAATGACATTCAGGAGTCACTCAGTTAATGGCATAATCCTGGCTGGAGTGTAGGCTTTCATATTACGATAAAAAAAAAACCAAACAAACCCAAAAAGCAAAATGAGACCAAAAACTTGATCTGAAATCCCATCTTTCAGAAACAATATGTTAAATTTGGAGGTTTATTCTTACATGACTCAAGATAGCTCAACTAAAGGGGACTTATTTAAAAGTAGGGAGAAGAGGGAGGCCATGAAACCCCTCCTTCCGCCCGTCAAAGGAACGAAGCACACATTCTCTGTTTCCCTGTCCTGTTCTCCTTTCTGCAGACAACGTTCTCTGCTTCCCACTCCATTGGCAGGTGAATGAAGATGGCCAGCCAGCCCTGATTTGACAATACCCTTCAGTTCATATGTCAGCAATCATGGGAACACGGTCTTTGTGTCTTTTACTTCTAAATTGCTACTTAGAGAGTTCCAGGCTATTAATTGGGTTCTCACATTAATCAGCCAAAGTCAAGTTGTTATTAAAACAGGGCACCGTTTTTGGTAGGGATTGTAGGTGGGGCTTAATTCCAAATCATGGATCGTGGACTGGGCAACCATGCCCAAATATATCTACCTCATTTGTTTAATATGAAATGAGATCATGCCTCATGTAACTACTTTTTTCACTTCATATTTTGCCAATATACCTCCCCATCTATAAATATTATTGTACCTCATCAGTTTTACTAACAGCATAGCATTCAGTGTATGCACCTGCCTCAGTTTGCTCAGCTGCTTTGCTATTGCCGGGTATTTTTTCCTCCATGCATTTGCCTTGAGCATGAATGTTGTTATGAATACTCTTGTCCAAAATCTTCATGACTGGTCTTAATTTTTTGGTCTATTTAGGATAAATTCTTATAAAGCAAAATTGCTAGGTTAACAAGCATACACATCTTTTAAAGGTTTTCAAAATACATACTCAAATTACTTTCTGAGAAAACTGCACCAGTTCATACTCCTACCAGCAATGCAGTATACCTGCTCACAGCCTCACCAGAACTGGGCATTATTCTTTTTTATCTTTGCCCATTTGATAGGCAAAAACTAAGTTCATTGTTCTTTTAATTTGTGTACCTACTGAGGTGGAACAATTCTTCATATATTCATTGGCCTTTTGGGTTTCTTATTTTTCAAAAATTCAACTGTACTTTACCCAGGAAAAAGGTTTCAGCATTTGTCATTAATTGTTGCTTGATCCTTACTCTAGTTGTAACTAGTGGCTTTCTTTCTTGGATTACCCCCACTTAAAGATAACCCAGCATCACATTTTCTCCTTTAGGATAATACTATTTGAGTCTTAAAACAATAGGTAAAGCTAAGCCTGTAGTTTGTCATACATCACTGTCCCATCAACCCTTTATGGGGATGTTCTAGGAGAGGCATATTGATCTTCCAAGCTCTGTGATAAAATGCCTGAGACCAGAATCCCCAGGTGTGTTGTAATGGTGGCATCGGAGTGCAGGGAGAATGTGAGAGATGCCAAGTTCATCTACTCCCAATGCAGTTGAAGTTATTAAAGGAAGAAATTTTTTCTTATCACTTTGATCTCTAAGGAAGGGGAGAGAAATCTGTATGGAAAGCTGACTGTTTCTTTTCCTAAATCCTTGCTTTACATCTGGCATTGAAAGAATGGACCCCTATCTCCTATTAAAGTTGAAGTCTAGGTAGTTTTGAGTCTTTCTTTTCTTTCTTTCTTTTTTTTTTTTTTTTTTTTGAGTAGGCTCCTTGCCCAGGATGGAGCCCCACACAGGGCTTGAACTCATGACCCTGAGATCAAGAGATCAAGACCTGAGCTGAGATCAAGAGTTGGACCTTCAACAGACTGGGCCCTCCAGTTGCCCCTAATTTTGAGTCTTCTTAACAATTACTTCCCAAGACTTTGAGATGACTCAGGATAGAAGATTCCCAAGATATCTGACTGTGGACGGAGTAGGCTCATTGAGAATTGTACATAGGCCAAGACATTTTGAGAATAACTTGTGGAATGGAGGAGCTGGGTGCATAGCTCAGAGACGTCCTTCCGTATAGACAGGAGCCTCTGTGTTTTGAGTCAGCAAGGGTTTCCTAAACTTCCCTCATGATAAAGATGACCTGATGCGTTTACTACAAATAGACAATCACAGGTTCCATCTGAGACCCATTGATTCAGACTCTTCAGGTGAGGATCTGATGATTCCACCATCAGGAAAGTTTGGAAAACACCGATTTAAAGGATCTGAAGGAAAACCTCTTGTAGGAGATAGTTTTTGGGAAGCCCATCCAGATTATAAGATACCAACTAACACAACTCCTTACCCATAAGTAGGACCCGAGCATTCATGTTTGAGCTAGTCACCCGCATATTCCTGGCCGTGAAGGGAGCCAGGCTGTGCCAGTCAGATTTTCTCTCCACAAACCAGAAATGGTTTTTAGGGATGGGCAGTATGTCTCTAGAACTATAACATGGAATCTTAAGAACATGGGATGACTTTATTCTGCTACATAGATAAAGAAGCAGTTAAAATGGTCTACAGGAGAGAGAAGAATGAAACACAGAGTCCCTTTTGGCTTGAAGTAGTTTGATTTGCTTTCAATAACTTGCATCCCAAGACCAAGATGTTCTAATATATATATTTTCTTAAATCACCTACACTTAACTAAAACTTTCACAATGAGGATCAATTGAAGTTTGTTAATGGATCTTCTATTTTAAAAATGTACATGCCTCTGGAAAGATTACAGCTCATAATTTAATATAAATTACTTTAACCAGATTACTGCAACTGATGGAATAAGAGCGTTATTTGTGGGGAGTGGCAATGCAGGTGAGGTGGGGAGGGGCAGACTAGGTGGGGAGCCCTGATACCAGGTTTAGAGACCAACATGGAAACATGAAGACTGGCTATGTTCATTTCTACATGGTGTTTACACCTTTTCTCCTTGTGATGCTGAGTGTGCAGGTATTTCCAATTCAGGCTGACCTATCCACCAGTGTGGATGTCAGGTGGCATTTAGGATCTGTTAGATTCAGATTTCCATGGCTAAAAATAATATCTGATTAGGATTCTTAAGAACATGAATGGGTTATTTGAAGAGAACTCAATGTGCTCGATGGAGTTGATTCAGGGTTCATGTGTTCATTCACGTAGTCAACTCATTGCACAACCAGTTATGTTTAGCCCTTGCCCAGGACACAAGGGTAAGACAATTTTTTTTTCCTCAGTAGGGATTTGGCAGTGGTTCCCCAACTCTTAGGGCTGGGTGCATACCTCTCCCGGGCACCTTGATCTGTTGTTCCCCTTTGTTCATCATGAAAGGGCTATGGACTCCTTTGGGAAGTTGTCTTAGTGTTCCATTATGATTACAGTTTCTAGACTTACCTATGGAGTCAAGGAGTTGTTAAACCAACTGAAAGTTCTCTTTTGCTTTCTGAAATTCAGTCTTCTTTGATGCTACTATTTCCTGTTTCCCCCACTATTTTCCTATTTATTATTTTGTGTATGGAGCCTGTGGGAGTGAGCTCTTATCTCCCAGGAGGGCTTGCTGTTGTGAAAGAAAATATCTGATTTCTCGGGATTTCTTTAAGATCCCTCATGCTGCTTCTCCTCCTCCTCCTCCTCCTCTTCTTCTTCTTCTTCTTAAGATTTTTATTTGTTTATTTGACAGAGAGAGACATGGTGAAAGAGGGAACACAAGCAGGGCGAGTGGGAGAGGGAGAAGCAGTCTTCCCGCCGAGCAGGGAGTCCGATGTGGGGCTCAATCCCAGGACTCCGGGACCGTGACCTGAGCCGAAGGCAGACACCCAGTGACTGAGCCACTCAGGCGCCCCTCATGCTGCTCTTCTTTAAGGGAAGTCCCAAACACTCAGGAGGAGGTGAAACCATTGACAGTTGAAATGTTGGCAAACTTCTTAGGATCCGATGCACTCCCTGCCTTGGTTCATTTTGTTGTCTTAAGGGCTTCCCTTCCTCTGCCAGGCAGGTCATTTTGAATTTTACTTGAAGGTCCAGAGAAGCTACAAGTGTGAGTTTAGTCTGTTGTTTGATGCATTTACACTTTTATCTGATGATCTGGGAGAAAGATTTAGAAAAGGGGCGTCTTGAGGGTCGGTCCTGGAAGTCCAAGCCTAGATCCCTGGCTGAGTTCACAGGGAAAACACATGGCAAGGAGGACTTAGTGGATCTCTTGGAGCCAAAAGGACCCTGAGACTGCATTCTGACTGGCTGGCTCTGAACCCAGCCCTCCCCGCCCCAACACTGGCTATTCAGCTGGCGGCTGGGACGGCACGCGAGAGTGAAGCTCAGATATGTGCTTCCTCAGGACCTTCCTAATGTGGGGTCTAATGTGATGCATGATCTGTATGTATAATAAATTCCTATTAACTCTTACGTAGGTTTTCAGGGTACTTTGCAAATATGAACTCCCAATCTCACTGCATCTGCGCGTTGTTTCTCTCATTTATGGCTGGGCAGACAGAAGCATAAAGACCTACAATGGCTTGTCTGAGATCACCAAGTTAGCGAGATACGCAGAGCTAACAGACTGATCATCTCTTAGCGCATGCCTTGCCCAGCTGATCTGCCCTCATACTTGGTCTCAACATGACAGCTGCCATTCACAGCTCCTTAGGTGCAGATGAAGGAAAGGGAAATTGTTTCAGTCCAGTGTTCTCTTAACAATTCATCCAAACCTGGGCTGTTGGGCTCGCAGCAGCCACATGATTTAATATAGTCATGATTAAACTCAGTTCTAGAGAAAAAGAGTGTATGCACAGTAAACTAACACTAATGCATATTTGGGGAGAAAACTGCTGACTTCAGTGAAATATACATTTATTTCAACCACATGAACTTATAGGGACTGCTGTTTGTTTCTTTCTGTTCACTGAGGGATTAAATTGAGTTTAAGCAGTTAAGAGTCCGATGACTCTTCCTTTCGGCCACGGAAGGTGCCGGGTGTCCTGTCTCTATAAGCTGATGTCCTATCGGTGAGGATAGCAACCCACAACTGAGGTCTTTTGGCTCTATTTAGGCCCATCTACAGACTGATTTATGTTAGAGTTGTCAGTGACATGAGAAATAGATCAGAATAATGCAGAGCTAAGAGCATGAGTTTTGGCAACAAATGGTCTTAGGTTCGAATTCTGCTACTTAGTGATGGTGCGATTGAGAACTCCCTGAGCATTACCTTTCAGGTGATGATTAGACACCATATAATAGGTGGGCAATAGAAATGATAGTAGTTATAAGGATAATTATTATAGCAGCTACCATTAAATGAGTGCTTACTACACACCAACCGCTGTGCTAAGTGAGCTCACTTTGTCCTTAAAACAGGAGATGGGTAGTGCTAATAAATAGATACTTAACCAATGTCAGTTGTTTTCTTCCTTGACTGAGCAAGTATTTACTGAGTGCTGGTTAAATGTAGACATTGTACTAGGTGTTGGTGATTCAACGTCAGATAGCTCGTGACCCCTTCTCTCAAGGAGTTCTCATATTCATGGGGGAATGGGGAAGAAAACAAAGGAAATATAAAATGACAAGGACTATCAGAGGTACAACAGGAGCAAATAGAGAGGAGAATATAAAATAGAGTGGGAGTCAGGGAAGGTTGGACCCTCAAGGGTGTGGGGCCAGAGAGGTAGCCGGACTGCTAGAGGTCAAGGGTTTCTGGGTTCAAGTCCAGTGCCCTCTGTTAATCCTTGCTTCCTGGATGGGCATCTTCACTGAGACAAGGCTCTGGGAAGGTTCTTCCCAAGGAAAGGATTACTCTAAGGAAAAAAAAAAAGATGTTTTGTTATGAAGTTTTCAAATTCACACAAATAGAACAATAGACCCCTTTGCCTGTCCCCCAGATTCAATAGTTATCAACGTTTTGCCACACTATGTGAAAAGGACAATTTTTGTGGGGGTCTTTCTGTCACAGGCTCTGCTGGTGATTCCAGAGAGACTGAATAGATCCCATGTCTATTGCCCCTTGTCCTATATCCCTAACCTGGATCTCTCTCTTGGGAAGACACTCCTTGATTCTAACAGGGGAGTGTGGGACCTTCACTGCAATGACGTTAACAGAGTAAAACAACTCACACATAGACTGGAGTAGCATCTCCTTATAAACTAAAAAGAACATTATTATTGCTGTGATCAGATTTGCATTTTGCATATATGGCACCTTTTTTTTTTTTAACATCAGTCCTAATGCCTGGTTTGGTGAACAATGCCTAATCATCACATGATTGGTGTGGTATGGGCATCTTTAACACATGGATTGGACACAATGGGCGTCTTAGTTAAGATGCTAGACCTCATTAGGTGACTGTTGTCACCCACATCTATTACTTTGCAATCATCTGGTGAATGCTAGCTCTGATTGAGAAAATAGATTTGGACTTTGTCTTTTCTTCTCTTTTTTTCCCTTCATCAGCTTCGGTCCCTGGAAAGGAATCTGTGGCAGGCTGCATGCCCTGAGTGGCGATTTTGAAGGCAGGAGAAACAACAAAAAAATTATGAGTGCTTGGACTACTAACCTGTGGGATTTACTTCGAGGTACATTTTTTGGATTATAAAAGAATTGATTGAACTTATGAAACAAGAGTAAGTCATTTCTGGAAGGGAAATTCTTTTTAGCATTCAGTAAAGGGATCGACAGAGGTTTAACCAAGTTAGAATAGGACTGCTTTTGTTAAAAAGGTGGAGATTAGGTACAGGAGAAAGCATTTTGAATCGTCAGATGGAACCTTAAGTACAAGTCCCAGGCTCTGCCTCTGCCTCTGACGAACCAGATGGTACTTGGCTAGGCGTTTCACACCTCTGGCTTCAGGGTCCTTAACCTGCTTGTGGTTTTAAGAGAGTTTAATGCAGAGCTGTGGTTAAAAGCAGAGTCTTTTGGAAACAGATAAAGCTGGATTTCAAGGCTAGGTCAGCTGCTTGTTAGCTGTGTGATCGCGGGGAAAAACTTACATAACCTTTCTGTTCTCCATTTCACCATCTGTAAAACTAGTTATAATAGTAATAACCACAGCCCAGACCTCTTATAAAATTAAATGTATTGTGCTTAGCATAGAGACTGGCACATTTAGGCGCTCCACAAATGGGAGTTATTATTATTATTATGTGTCCTTGTTACCCTTTATACCCTATTCTACCTAAATAATCAGAGACCCAGGAAGAAAACAAAAGCCCTCAACAAGATTTTACAGAAAAATGAAGCAAGATACTTGCCGCTAGCTAGCGTCATTTTCACAAGTACTTTGTCCTGACACAGTGCCAGCATGCATGAAGAAAGGATGCATTATTAGCTCCGTGTCAAGTCTATGGTTCATTTTTAATCTCATTCATTGAAACAACCCATCAGCAATTCAAGTGTGTTGTTACCCGTTCACGTCTTTCTTTCCTGGTGCTTTGTGAACATTCTCTCAGATTTGAAATGCAGGGGCCGGTGCCCTAAAGTCAGATTTCTCTGTGCTCCCGTTTGGTTCAGATGTGCCCACACACCTCAGATTCCCCATGTTGAAGTCTGCAATCAGTACAGTTCTTTTCTTTCTAAAAAGAGTTTATTTGGAAGAATATTTGAAACAAACTGAGAAAACGTGCAGATGTTTGGACAGTTACTTGAAACAAATGAGCAAGCAAACAAATAAAATAGTGGGTAGCCTGGTTCCGCTTTTTTCCCCAAAGATTTTATTTACTTATTTGAGAGAGAGCGAGAGAGAGCGAGCGCACAAGCGATGGGGAGGGGCAGAGGGAGAGGGAGAAGCAGACTCCCGGCGGAGCAGGGAGCAGATGCGGGACTCAATCCCCGGACCCTGGGATCATGACCTGAGCAGAAGGCAGATGTTTAACTGACTGAGCCACCCAGGTGCCCCTAGCCCTGGTTCCACTTTAAAAAATAATAAACTTGGTTAACGTAGGCTGATTGCTCACTACATGCCGGGCAGTGCTCTAAGCTCTCTGTGTGTAATAATTCATTAATCCTCACAACAGCCATGCTAAGTTGATTCGATGATCATTCCTGCTTTGCTGGTGAGAAAAACTGAGGGAAGATAGGTTGAGTAATTTGCTGGTCGGACAACCAGTACGTAGCTAAGTTGGGATTTAATCTCTTTCAGTCTGACCCTAGAACCAGGTTCCTATCCAGGAGTTTCTGAACAGCACGAGATACTTGTAATAATTTTCTATTGTTTTATTAAATATTGAACTCAAGAAAATTAAATCACAGCAGACTGCAAATATAATTCAAACTTTTATTAAATGTCAGAATATCGGATCCTTGGATGCATTTTACTTCTGGGCAATTAGCCAGGTTTGAAGCATATATTTAAAGATTTGCTGCCTGGAATCTTGCACTGACTTCGAGGGCACGTCGGATGACGCAGCAACGAGAATGAACTCACTGACACACACTTTTGGGAGGATACCTTGAGATCTGGGTTGTGTGGATTCAGATGTTACCTTATAACCCGCAGGCCTCTTCAGGCCTGAGTGTTGCCTTTGAATGGCCTTCTCTATTGAGAAAGTTGTCATCTAACTGGGAACTTTTAAGTTCTGAAATGGAAATTTATTCTTTTTCCTTCAGCAAGGTGCGGGCCCCCTGAAAGTAAATGCTCCTGGTTTGTGAGTAAATTTGTAGCTACTATCATAACCATTTTCTCTTTAGTTTGGAAAACCTAAAATTGCTAACAATGCCACCTTTTTTTCTTCCTAAAACTTCTCTCAGACGCAATTCTTTTTAGTGGAAATAAAGGTTTTCTCTGTCTTCCTAGACTATAAATAGTCGTTTTTCAAGTTTGTGTCTCCTCTGAGAAGTATCCATATCACTTACTTCTCGTGCCCATCTCTTTTCTCTTCTGGCTTCATCCTCCTGAACTCCTTAAAGCTGGCTTTAGGGCGCCTGGGTGGCTCAGTTGGTTAAGCCACTGCCTTCGGCTCAGGTCATGATCCCGGAGTCCCGGGATCGAGTCCCGCATCGGGCTCCCCCTTCTCTGCGGGGAGCCTGCTTCTCCCTCTGCCTCTGCCTGCCACTCCCCCTGCTTGTGCTCACTCTGTCTCTCTCTATGTCAAATAAATAAATAAAATATTAAAAAAAATAAAGCTGGCTTTAAAGTGGTCCCAATTTTTCAGGTCATGATCCCAGGGTTCTGGGATCGAGCGCCGCATTGGGCTCCCTGCTCAGCGGGAAGCCTGCTTCTCCCTTTCCTGCTCCTCCGTCAAAAAAATAAAAATCTTAAAAAAAAAAAATGGTCCCAATTCCAACCTCATGTACACCTCCGTTCCACAACCAATTCCGACAGGAAGCCTCACCTTGGGAATTACTTCACAACCCCCAGCTTGTGTCCAGGGTGTCCAGGGACATGGCCAAAAACACCGGCCTTGGTGTTGGCCCCAAGCTCTTGCTTACCCACCCATTCCCACCAGCCACCTCCCACCTGCCGTCACGACTGAGGCCGCCCTAAGAATCTCTTACTACTGGGTTCTTCCCTTTGGGCTGAAGCTCGGTGGATCCATGACCTCCGAACCAGGGCTGGCTTCACAATCCCGTTTGACAACTGTGCCTTGAGCCTGAGTCTGACCCTTTCTAAGCTCAGAGCCAAGGACAAAATATAAGCTTGGAATGACCGGCTGAATGCTGTCACCTGGAGGGAGGGGGCAGTTATGGGAGTAAGTCCTGAAGATAAGCTTGAGGGGTCATGATGCTCACGATGCTAGAAAAGCAGCTGAGGCATCTTCAAATGAGGAGGAAGAAGAAACACCATCTCTGGTGGTGAGGGGTGGGTTACTGTACCAAAAAACAGATGGATGGGGTGCCCAGGTAGAACCTGGAGCCGAAGTGCCTGGCTGGTGAGCACCCAGGGCAGGCAGGGCTCTAGCAGGGAGAGTGAGGGGAAGAGTGGATCGTGCAGGCCCTGTGGCCCCTGTACCTGCTGGGGCGGGAGCACCTCTCAGACTGGACTCAGAAACCTCAAGTTTGCAGCTGGCCTGGCTTTGACTCTGCTTCCCGATGCCCATTCCTGCCTGCCCCTTGCTGCCAAGGCCCCAGCAAGCCTCCTGCCTGCCTAAGTCTGGGCTCTGTCCCATTTTCAGTTTAATAGAATTGATGTTACTCTGCTCCCAGGACACATGGCATTGCTCTGTTTGGCGCGGGCCCTGATTTCAACAGAAGGGGAAAAGAAAAGAGAACTGCCAACAAGGCCATTTCCTCCAACTGCAAGTCCCACTGTGCTTCCTGCATCTTCTGAGTGACAAGGCTGAAAGGTTTGGAGGAGGAGTTTTGAATTCAAATATTTTATGTTCTCAATCACAGGTCATAAATAGTGGAAGGAAGAGATCATCTCTAATTAAAGTCAGCAAAGTGTTTATCAAATGTCTAGTGTTTATCATTTTCCCTAACCTAGTTATAAAAGTCATAGAGGCAAAAATATAAAATGTGGCTCCAGACTTCAGGGGTGTACCCAGAAGTCATTATGCCGTTAAATCATCTCATGCATAAAGAAATGTAACTAATACTCCAATATGGTTCATGGATTTAGACGTACAATGACTTGAATTATGCCAACTGAAAAGAAACCACACAGAGAACCTTTGTTGTAGTCTTCCAGCACCAGTCTTTCAAAGAATTCTAACTTTAAGCTCTAAAGTTCTGGGAGTAGTTATTACTATAACTAGTAATAAAATGACACGCATGTGGGTGCATACGCACACACACCTCTACCTCGCATTACTAATAAGTTGGAGCAGACGGAGGGCTGGCTAATGGACAGCTACTGAGTGGCTGGATGATCAGCCCCTACATTGTTGGGCAAATTGGATCAAGCCCCAGAAAAGTAGCCTCAGATAAAGTGAATGATTTAACATAATTTACTTTCTCATAGTGAGAGGCTCTGTTTAATTTTCACACCCCTGTGTCTGATGTCTGTTCATGAAGTATATTAGTCTACTTCTCAAAACTTCCCTGCTGGTGAAAGATATGCATTTATTTTTTAATACATTTTGAATTTGGGGTCTATAGGAATAAACTATGCCTCTGGGAAAGAAATGCATTGCATGGATACACTTCGTGGAGGTAAACACACAGAGGCACTCTGCTTTCTGTTAATTAATGATAGTGATGCTAAGTCTTTATAGGAAACCAGTTTTGCTTTTGAACACCAGGGAGACCTTTGAGCATAAGAAACGTTTCAATTTGGGAAAACTATAGCATAGCCCAGAGTCCAAATGTAACAGGTGAATTATAGTTGGTCTAAAAAGTTGGATGCATTAGGAATTCGTCCACGAATGTTCAGTAAATACAGCTGGACTCCTGAAAATATTGTCTCGAGGCTGAAGATAACTCTGAAAGTTGGGATCTGTTCCAGCATTTTCCCAGAAGTTGGAGTTCAGATGCATAGACCGGGACTGAGGGAGCTGAGAGAGGCTGGGTTGTGAGCAGCCCCCCGGGTGAAACTGTGTCTTGGGCGCGCCAGAGCCTCCCCTGGCTGATGAGGGAATCAATATTCTGTCTCCAAATGGAGAATGAGTCTGACCTTATTGCAGAATGGGAGTTTCGGCATCCTCTTGTTTTTATTCATTAGGAAGTTATTTATGAATGCTCACTAACTGAGACGTGACCTCCTTGGTGTATTTAAAGCAACCCTAGGCTGCTGTTGTCAAAACTTTCATTATACACACAGATGCCTTGAGTCGGCAGGAACGCCGAGTTTGACAGGGAGAGAGGCACATGATGTGAGGGCTGAGTCACTCTGCAGAGCATGCCAGATCACCCCTCTTATGCAACGGGCTCTATTCTAGTGCTGCTACCAGCTCTGCACCATCTAGACTGCAGCGGCCTTGGGCTTGTGCACAGTTGTCTGCCTGGAGGCACAGCTGGTGAAGAAGGAGTGATGAAAGAGCAGTTACTTCAAGTGAAAACACAAAAGAGTCTGGGTTCTCTGAGCCCTCCCAAAGGGTCTACCCTTTGACTTGCAGAATCAATTCTACAGAAATACTCAAACAAGTGTCCCCGAATACATACACCATGAAGCTAATTGCAGAATCATGCATAGGCAAGACATATTGGAAACAACCTAAAGGGGAGGGGGCCGCAAATGATGCTAAGGCCATGCAGTGGAGTAGTATGCAGCTGTGAAAAGCAGCCGGGCAGCTGTGTATGGGAACAGGTGTCCACCATCCTTTTTTAAAAATTTATTTTATTTTATTTCCATGCCAGGGTAGTTGACATACAGCGTTCTATTAGTTTCAGGTGTACAATATAGTGATTCCAGACTTCCGTTACATCAGTGCTTGGCAAGATGGGTACTTTTAATCCCCCTTACCTATTTCACCCTGCCCGTCACCTGCCTCCCCTCTGGTAACCGGTTTGTTCTCTATAGTTAAGAGTCTGTTTCTTGGTTTGTTGACTTTTTTCCCTTTGTTTGTTTGTTTTGTTTCTTAAATTCCACATATGAGTGAAATCCTATGGTATTTGTCTTTCTCTGATTGACTTATTTCACTTAGCATGATACCCTCTAGATCTATCCATGTTGTTGCAAATGGCAAGATCTCATTCTCTTTTATGGCTAATATTCCATTGGGTACCACCTCTTCTTTATCCATTCATCTATCAAGGGACATTTGGACTGTTTCCATAATTTGGCTATTGTAAATAATGCTGCAATAAACATAGGGGTGTATATATCCTTCTGCTTAGTGTTCTCATATTCTTTGGGTAAATATCCAGTAGTGCAATTACTGGATCATAGGGTAGTTCTATTCTTAATTTTTTGACCAAACTCCATATTGTTTTCCACAGTGACTGTACCAGTTTGCATTCCCTCCAAGAGTTCACACTCTCACTCACACTTGTTTCTTATGTTTTTTATTTTAGCCATTCTGCTTGTTCATCACAGATTGCTGAAGGAAACATACCAAAGGGCATATATACATATATCTCATATATATATGTGTGTGTGTGTGTGTGTGTGTGTGTGTGTGTATATATATATGAATGATTTGATCCCATTTCTGTGTTTTAAAAACTATATGTGTGTAATAGTGCTGCCTTTGGGGGTTGGAGCTGGGGAAGGTGAGGGAGGGATGATTGCTTTAGCTTTCTGCATTTGTGTTGCTAGAAAGTTTGCAATTAACATTACTTCTGTAACTAAATATATATTTGCAAAAGGAGATTAAATAATTTAAAAGCTTTTCAGTCAAGATTCCCAAAGTAATCCTGGGATTACAGAGTAGCCAAAAAGAATAAATCCATAATTACAAACAGAGGTTCTACGGTAGCTCTAGGCTACTGGTCGAAGTATTTTATCCCAATGTGTTTCTAAAATATGGGTTCTATCTTCTGAGAGAAGGCAGAACTATAAGTCCAAGCCGTTTATTGATCTGGTCCTTTTATTCTATCAGCTTAATGATATTATTAATAATATACATTATTCATTTCCTAGTTTACAGTTTACAAAGCACTTTTCACATCTTGAATAATGCAACAAAGCTGGGAAGAGATACTATTATCCGTATTTTCAGCAAGTGTAGCTGAGATTTAGGAAAGTTAGTTGATGTGCTCTAAATCACACAACTAGTTCAAGCAGAATTGCAGTAGGAATCAGATAGTGATTCTATCCCCAGTTAGCCATTAATTCTAGGTAAATCACTACTTTTCTAGGTTTCAGGTTCCTCAACTATAAAACCAGTTGGGGAAGTTTTCTAAGTATAAATGTATACAGTAATTTAAATGAAACCAAGTAAACACTTCTACCCCCCACCCTCAATTAACTTTGGGACAACTCCATGGATATGTTCAAAGATACTTGTGTTATAAAGACATGGCAGACATCCTTTCTATTAGCATATTTAGGTGTGAGTAAAAATCTGTACATTTGTGAAGAGATTTAAAGGACTAGTTATTACAGATTAGTTGGAAGAAACCCAAGGTAATATGGTCCGATCCTCCCTGCTGTGGTCTTCCTTCCCAAGTGGCATAGACGGGAAATCAGGAAGCTCCTAAACACCATGCATCTGTACTATCTCAGGTGGTCATCGCCCACCAGAGGTGAATTGTTCTCTCCTGATCTTGGGAATTTCAGCTGCTTATATAAGGATTCCACTTGAATAAGAGTAGAGAGATTTTTTTTAAAGATTTATTTATTTATTGTAGAGAGTGAGAGAGCTAGCACAATGGAGGGGAGGACAGAGGGAGAGAAACAGACTCCCCACTGAGCCTGGAGCCCCACACAGGGCTCGGAGATCAGAGATTGATCTCAGGACCCTGAGATCACGACCTGAGCCAAAATCAAGAGTCAGACTCTCAACGGACTTTGCCACCCAGGCGCCCCTAGAGAGATGGTTTTGTACAGATCTAGTTGATACATGGTAGATCTAAATAAATATTTGCTAACTAACTGAATTTGCAGTGTGAATATTTGGCAAATTTAGGTTCAGAGTAAAAGAATTGACTTTTCTTATGACTGAACTATCACCTTGGTCTTACTAGTACTGTCTCTTAAACCCCTGAATCTTCATGTTTTCCTAATCAACACAGTCTTCATGAGCCTACACCCATAGGGCTGTGTTCTTTTGCTTGCCTGTTTGTTTTTTCATAGGGCTGTATTTTAAGACATAGATTTTGTTTTTATTCAGGTATAGTAAGGCCAATAGATCAAGAGATGACTCCCACTGAGAAGACAGTTTGTTGCTGACACAGATCCCCAAGAGAAGGAGCTATGCCATACCATGGGGGGTGGGGCACACAGGGAAGCACCAGGGTCAGTCAGGAGGCAGAGAGAACGAGGGGAAAGCACAACTTTTATTGTGGTTTCCACTGGAAGAAACAGGTGAGGCAGAGTAAAGAGGCTGAGGATTGGCTAGTTGGAATAATTCCAGTGAGTTCTGGGGTAGAGGGGCTGTCTCTACTTGTCCGGTACCTGGCTCTAGGGTGATTAGGGCAGGCATATAGTGGCCCAGCATGTGAGAAAACCCAGGAAAGGAGGTGGTTTAGGTATGGTTCTGGATTGGTTGGTCTGCCAATGAAAGGCAGGTGAGGTTTTTACTCTTAGGAACTGGTTAGCCGTGGGAGGGGCAGTGTCTTCAGGGTCAACAAAGCCCCAAAGGTCAAAGCATCAGAATAAAGAAGATTTTTTTTTTAAGATTTTCTTTATTTATTTGAGAGAGAGAGCACAAGCAGGAGTGGCAGGCAGAGGGAGAAGAAGCAGCAGACTCCCTGCTGAGCAAGGAACCTGGTGTGGGACTCGATCCCAGGATTCGGGGACCATGACCTGAGCCAAAGGCAGACGCTTAACCGACTGAGCCACCCAGGCATCCCTCAAAGCATCAGGATAAAAAGCTGTGCTTAATATAGACTGATCTAAATTAGGTTAGCCTCAAAAAGAAGCAAAGAATTGGCAAACGGGAGTGCTGATAAAATTGGATCTATAACCTATCACTCTGTATAATATGTGCTAACATAATACTCTTTAATTGCCGATCACTGATTTGGCACTAGTAAGTATGGGAAAGACTTATTTATATGTTTTTTTCTTTCAAGATCACGAGATTACTTTGTCATCTGAGATAGCTTGTTTTTCAGTTTTCCTGCAATTAAGCTATACAATTACCAGGTGGTGGTGGGTTCTTAGTGATGGGATTTTCTGGTCCCTCCACCCCACCCCCTTATACATACACATGTTTTTTAACTCACTTGTCAAGTTGAGAGGTAGTAGATATCTGTAAATGTGTGTGAGTGTAGGCAAGTTGATATATATATACTCACCTCTCACTATCTCCCTTTTAATAAGGTACCGGAAGCTAAAATATAAACCTTAATATTACGTACCATGGAATTTCAACAAAAATGCATCTTAAAGTTGCAAAAGATTTATCACATTATTGCCCCTCTGCCCATAAACACCTGCCTCTCCCCTTATCTAGGGAGAAAAGATCCCTGAAAAATGTACAAATAAGCACACGTCTTTCATTTTTTTAGGAATGACTTATGCAAAGACCTTATCAGGATCAGTGGATTTGTTTGCTGTAACCTGTGGTACCCTGAAGCCTACATCAAAAATGAGCCCACATATATTATTAAACATTGGTTTTGTTTTTACAATGAATGGTTAGTGCCACTGACTCTATTCTCTTCGACACTTAACACCCCCGCCGCGGGGCTGGCACACCCTCTTGAACACTAGTGAGGCAGGGGAAGTCACAAAGCACGAGGGGATCAAAGGCTTCTTGGCTTATGTGTTGAGGATTTTCTTCCATGTAGGACTGGAAAGATAATGTTCTTACACAAACACTTTTTTTTAAATACCCATGTGCTGGTTCAGCCAGAGAGGCAACAGGTCTCTGGGCCAGGAGCTCTCTCTGCCGGAAGGGTCCAAGTTAATCCTGTAGACGTAACTAATTTTTCTTTCACGACCTCATTTATGGCCACAAAAACACCCTTCCTCCAACCCCCTACTCGGATCTCCTCTCCAAAGTGTGCCAATTAGTCACACGTAGCCCAACTTCTAATAACTAATATACATATTTATTTATTATTTGACAGAGAGAGAGAGACTGCGCACGAGCAGAGGGAGCAGCAGGGGGAGAAGCAGGCTTCCTGCCGATCAGGGAACCAGATGTGGGACTCGATCCCAGGACCCCGGGATCATGACCTGAGCCGAAGGCAGACGCTTAACCGACTGAGCCACCCAGGGACCCCTATACTTTTTTCTTATCACAATATCATTAACAAGGGAAATAAACCCCAATACCAGAGCAACAGGGACTGGGGCAGGTATAATTAGCTTCAGTTGAACCCCCTGTGCTCTATGACTAAACCCCAATTGTGTTCTTGACACCTTTCAACTTTTATAGTGTTAAGAATATTAACACGCTTTGGTTTCTCCTTCCTTTTTTCCTTATTCTCGTGATAGCTTTTTTAAGGTTGATTCTTTTTTTATTGAAGTATAGTGGACATACAAAATTTTATTTCAGGTGTACAGCATAGCAATTCGACAGTTGCAAACATTAGGAAATGCTTGCCACAATCAGCATACTTAACTTAGCGTCTGTCACCATACAAAACTCTTTCCTATTTTGTGTTTTATTTTGGACTGTTTCTCCGTAAAATGTTCATGATCTGTCCACATTCCCCTGGGTTTATTAACTTGGCTCCTTTTATTTCTACTGGTTACCCTGATGTCTTTCCTTCCTGCTGTACAGTAAATTCCTCCTCTGGATCAATACTGCTCACCCAGTATATACCTGCCTTATAAGGAACTCTCAAAAAACTTGGGTCCTTTTTTGGAGTCAATATTTAGAGTCCAAATGCAACTGCTAGGGCCTTGATAACTTGGGTTTAGGTAATTGGGGCAATAGTTACATAGGCTTCATTCTGTTAAACACCAGGTGGAAATCCATTATGATTGAGTTCAACATAAAGCTGAAAGGATCTTCCTGGTTGTTTGAGACAGGAAACAACTCGTGGTTCTGCACACATTTGAAGAATCCACTGGATGCCTCTTTCCTGTGACAGTAACAGACAATTGTTTGCACTCAGGTCTCTCTGTTCCTTTTTGGAGCATCTGTTACCTTTACTGTCAAACCTCTCCTATTCCTGGATGGCCGCTAGAGCGGCACTTTGGGTTTGGGCGAGGGAAGGAGTGCTTAGCCAAAATACATGCCTGCAGAAAATGGCTGTCTGGAGCTCAGGGGTATTGGCTCAGACATCCAGTCTCCAGCTGTTAGAAATTTTCATTGTTGTCTCTTTTGGAATTCAGTCGACCCTTGGAGCATGATCAAAGAGGGAGCAGGGTAAAGGAGGAGGGGGAGTAGTGGTGAATTGTAGGCTACCTGTCTGAAAACTGTATTAGTTTCCAGTTGCTGCTATAACAAGTTACCGCCACCTTAAGGACTTCAAACGACAATTTATTATCTTACATTTCTGCAGGTCAGACATCCAGAATTAGTCTTGCCAGGCTAACGCCAAGGTGTTGGCAGGGCTGCGTTCCTTTCTAAAAGCTCTAGGGGGGAGTCTGTTTCCTTGCCTTTTTCAGCTTCCAGAGGCTTCCTGCGTTCTTTGGCTTGTGGCCCACTTCCTCTGTGTTCAAAGCCAGCAACAATACATTTCTCTAACACTACTCTCATTGTACACCTCTCTCTCTCTCTCTCTCTCTGGTTTTAAGAATGCAGGTGATTAGATTGGACTCACTTGGATAATCCAGGATAATCTCCCCATTTCAAGATCCTTAATCCCATCTGCAAAGTCCTTTTCACCATATAAGGTAACACATTCTTAGGTTCAAGAGCGGGGAGAGGAATTATTCTGCCCTACCACAACCACAAAGTTTATGTCCTCACTGAGGTAGAAAAAGGAAGCTTCTACCTTTAGATCTACCTTTTTTTTGGTCTCCCTCAGATCTAATGGGATGTTCATAGATTTTTTTTTTTTAATTCCCTATTTGACATCAAATCAGTCTGTGACAAATGAAATTTTATTAAAAGGCAAGCAATAATAATATTAATGATATCATACTTTTTCTTTATTCAAATTATCACTTTAATTTCCATCTTAGGGGTAACTTTGGTCTCTCCTTCTCCATGTTTTTCCTTTATACATACATGAGCATTCTCTGCCTTCAAAGACTTTAATCTTTCTGACCTCTAGTTATAGAATGATTCTTCTCCCTCCTTTGACTGCCAAAGTTCTACAAAAATTAATCAACATGTGTTACCTTTTTTCCCTGTCAACTTTTCCAACTTCTGTTCGTCCCTCAGACCCCAGAAGTTTCATTCCTGCCTTAACCTCTCTATTGATACTGACCTGCTGAAGGCCCCGGATCATGTCACAGAGGCCCTTTCTCTCCCTCTACTGACTGCTGGATGTGCCTGCAATTCTCGATACCACTGACCAGGCCCTTCTTGAAACCCCCTGTCCTTGGCTTGTGTGGCTCTCCTGACTCACTCACAGCAGGCTGCCAGACCCTGGTTCCTTGTCCTCTGCCTCTCCCTGGCCTCCATACACAGCCTCTGCTCTCCTTTTCTACACCACCTCCCACAGATTTCTCAGTGTAGTCGGCTCTAGGTGGATACCTGCGAAATCTGCTTGTCTAGCTAGCCAGTGGACATTTCCATACAGATGTCTTTCTGTCCTCTCAAACTCAAATGGCCAGAGCTTAAGCCTCTAAATCCATTCTCCCTCCTGATTTATTTACCTACTTACTTATTTAAATGTTGTTTATTTATTTTAGTCAACAGATCCATTATCGTCCTAGTCATCTTGGCTTGAATCTCCAGCATTTGTGTCTCTTTTTTCCCCTTTGGTTGACTTATTTACCATTTTCATTCAAAATGTTTCTGTCATCTCTTCCTTTGTGTCCAGTGCCACCATCATGACTCTTACCACACAGTCCTGGGGGATCTGAAGTCCTTCTCACATTTACTTCACTGCCAGTGCTAGAGTAATTCCCAATCTCCCTCTTTCCATCAATCATTCTTTTCTTCATTGCCTAAGATCTTAGTATTTAAAGCCTCTACAGTCTGAATCTAATCAATATTTCCAAATTTATCCTAAACTTTTCATCACAAACTTTCCATTTTAGCAGGACCAGGATGCTCACTGTCCCAGAAACATAACCTTGTTTGTTACTATATCTGGGTGCACGTGGTTTTCCATCCCTGAAATATTCTCTTCCTCTCCACCAATTTACTCCCATAGATCTTTCAAAGCTCAAGTCCCAATTTCCTCATCAGTACTTCTTTGGCCATCTCTATTTATAAGATTTCTCCTTCCTCTGAACACATTAACATTTTCTGAGCATAATATAGATCAGCAGAGAACTTCCATAAGGTCCAATCATCCACCCACCCATCTTCCTGCAAATGTCATCATGTCCTCAATTCCTTCCACTGTTACTAGGGATGAACCTGGCATTCACCTACCTAAGACAACCTCTCCCCTTATCTACTCTTGGCCATTCACTGACTTTGCTCCAGCAATTCTGCTGCTTTTTTCTGTATCAATTTCTCCATCCCTCCTGGATCATTCCCATCAGTAGGCAAACAGGCTGTTGTCTTCTCATCCTCAATGAAACAAACAAACCCTCTCTTAATCCCTCTGCTAAAAATGCTCTTATTAAGGTCACCAAAGGCCTCCATTTTGCTAAATCCAATGCTCAATTCTCTTTTCTCATCTTGCTTGACCAATCAGAAGCTTTGAGACCTTGATGACTGTCCCCTATTTGAAACTTTCTTCACTTGGCTTCCAGGACACCACACTCTTCCTGTTTCTCTTGCCACTCCCTTCAGTCTCCTTTGCTGGCTCCTACTCAGCTCCTAGACCTCAGCTTGTAGCAGTCTTCCCTGTCTTAATCCTTGTCCCTCTTGTCTTTTCTACCAACACTCCCTCCCTTGGTGACATCATCCAGTCTCATAGTTTAAAGTACCATTGGTATGTGGATCCTGTCGGCTTCCAAATTTACATCTTTAGGGGTGCCTGGGTGGCATAGCTGGTTAAACGTCCCACCACTTGATTTCAGCTTAGGTCATGATGTCAGGGTCATGAGATTGAGCAGCAAGTCAGCTCCGAGCTCAGCTGGGAATCTGCTTAAGATTCTCTCTCTCCCTCTGCCCCTCCCACACCTCCAAAATAAATAAATAAAATCTTAAAAAAAAAAAAGTAGTAGGCAAGAAGATCAGGGAATTGTGGAAATGGCCATTCTCCTAAGCATGAGCCATCCAACTCTTGAAGCACCCAAACCCACAATGACCCAGGTTTGGGAATTATTGTTCCAATCCACTCTGACCTGTGTCTACTTGGTATGTTGCTTATTTTGTGCAGCTTTTACTATAGATTTATAGAATAATAGTACATAGGTAACATTTCTTGATTTGCTATTTGCTATTACTATTTGCTATCACTGCCTCTTTTTCCTTTGTTTCTTGAGAGCAATTTCTGTAGTTCTTCTCCAAACTTCCTTTGAATTGCCAGGAACCTTAGACAGCCTTAGCTCTGACGCTGGCTATATTCAGGGTTGATCTCCCCCTTTTCAGATTCCATATCTAGTTTGCTGTCATTGCTATCAAATATTAACATTTAAAAGGGTGCTGTACAAATCCAGTTACCAATTCTGCTGTGAGAGCCATTTTACGTTCTCGTTTTATTGACACAAAGAACCCGAGCTTCTTGGCTAAAGTGGCTGATATGAAATGGAAAAGGGTAAAGTGCTGAGTGAGAGTGGGAAAAGTAAGTAATGAAAACTCTTCCCACAAAATTCGGAACCAAAAAAAAAAAAAATCAGATAGTAAAGGAAATTGAGAAATGAAAGAATTTCCCTACATATCCAGAAAGCAACCCCTTGAAATTGGGATTAAGCTTCAATGTTTAAAAAACTTCAGGGATTTCTTTTAGCTAAATACTGGAGTGCTTAGGAGAGAATCCCTTTCTGTTGTGTCTTTGTCTCCGCGGGATTCATAAGTGCACATGGTAACCTGGCTGGAAAACACTAAGAGACATCTCCCCTACTGTCAACCCCCCTCCCTGACTTGCCATTCACACAGTCCAAGGCTCTTGATCACATACAGATTGCAGACCCTAAATAAATTAGGCAGATGGAACTCATACATCAAAGCCACCTACTTGGATTCCTTTTTGGCCATTGGTGCATTTCCTCTCTCTCTTTTTTAATCAGCCTCATAAATCTGACCCTGACAAGGTCCTACCTCTCCATACCAATAGTCGGAGGTGAGATGGTAATTTGTCCTCAAGCTTTCATTTGCTTCTCCACTCGAGTGACCCTCAATGCCACGTGGCACCCATTCATTACAGGGGCTCAGGTGTGGCTATGAGGAGGTGTGTGCCAAGTCCTGCCAACCTGGTTACTCCTTCCAAAAGCACAGGATGGTTCTCCAAGAGCTGTGCACATCAGATGATTACACTCTGCAGTGCCGGATGAAATCCTTGGCATGCTGACAGCCCTAAAGAATACAACACATTGTTATGTATTCTCCTGAGGATCTCCTTCCTGATAGCTCTTCACGTACTGGCTAACGATTACCTGGACCCAAATAACTTTTTCAAGAGGGTTATCCAAACCAAGAATGGAAGGTAAAAACAGAGCTGTCCAGGATGGTGACCTCTCTGAGGTGGTGGCAGGTGCTTGCAGACCTGTGTTGATTTCACCCTTTTCAGGCACATCTGACTCAATCCTTGTCTCCTGGTCTTGAGAGTCTGAATCTGGAACGTTGACCGAGCTTATGTGGGCCAAGTCTGGATTTCTCATCATTTGTGGAGAACTTCCCTCTGACTTCTAGCAGCTGCATTTTGGCTGAATCTTGAGTCCTTCTTGAGTCTTTACTCTTTTCTCCCTGTCCTTATAAGGAATCTGTCTGTCTCATTTACTTCTCTTCTCCAGATGCTATCCACAGCTGGCTTAGTGTCCCCTTGCCCTATCAGGGCTTCCTCGGCCCCCTGCACAGGGAGGGGAAGGTCCAGGCACTCCCCGTATTCTCCTAACATGATTGGTACCCATGAAATGCAATAACTATGGGCAGTCATTCCTACAGAGGCATTTCTATCTGGTCCATTTAAAGACCTTGAGAAATGGAGATACCTTATCGTACTCCCGCAGCTTATTTTGCCTATTCACAAAATAGCATTAAACCTCTTTTATGGGCTCATAACAGAAGGGCCTATTGAAAGAGCATAATGGTTTCTTATACTTTTGAGTGCCCATCATTCCACCAATACTATAGATGATTATGTTTTTAGGGGCCTTATGGTAGGCCTCCGTGCTTTTCATTAGGGCACAATCCTTGGGAGTTACAGTACAGTACGATCCTGTACTGTAACTAGGATTATGGCTTGCAAATGTGAGCAGTAACCAAATATTCTTGTTGGAGATGATAAATGGCAAGAGCTGCCATTCATGTCTGGAGCACTTACCATAGGTCAGCCTTTATACTATGTCACTAAGTGTTTTATTTTCACAGTGGATTTGATTCCTATAGCAACCCTAAGAAGAATATTACTACTTGGATCCCCACTGCACAGATGAGGAAACAGAGGTTTGGAGAGGCTATGTAAATCTCTCTTCCCCATAAAAAAACCATGCTAGAACTTGAACCCAAGACTTTCTGACTCCACATCCCAGACTCTATTGTCTCTCTATGTGTCACCATAGCATATCATTGGACTGCCCTGCCTTGGCTGGGAGACATGCATTGTCTTGATGCTTGAGTGCCTACAAGGAGGCCTTGACCCGACTCTCTCAGTTCTTCTAGCTAGCTACACTTCCCTCTAAGCAATCTTATCCAGTCCTGAGAATTTAAATATCAACATACATATCACACCTATATGCTGACATCTCTAAATCTAAACCTTCGTTCCAGACTCCTTCCCTTCCTCTCAGGCTCATACAGCCAACTGAGATTTCTAAATGGCATCTCATACCTAACAAATCCAAAACAGAATTTTTACTTCTCCCCAAATATGCCTGACATCCCATACATGATACCACGGTTCGAACAGACCAGAAATGGAGGCATGGCTCTTGATTTCTCCTTTCCCTCATCTGGACTCACAGTAATTCTGTGACTTCGACCTTTACCCACTTCTCTGTTTCTGCTGCTGTCTCTTTAGTCTAAGCTACTAATACCCCTTGTGTAGACTATTGTAATAGACTCCTGATTGGTATCCCTGCTTCTGCATGTGCCATCCCTGACTGGTTTCCCTGCTTTCACACCTGCCACCCCCAGCCTCAATTCCTTTTTCACATAGTCTTCTGAGTGACATTTAAAACGTGAATTAACTCCTGCTCCTCCCTGCTTAGAACTCTTCAAAGGCTTTCTTTTGATTAAAGTCCAAACTCCATAGCATGGCCCATAAGACCACATATAACCTGGCCCTTGACTAACCCTGCCACTGAATCTCATACCACTCACAGCCTCACTCCCGGCTCTCTAGCTCTAGTGGGCTTTTTTCTCTGCCTCAGTGGTATAAAGCTCTTTCATGCCTCAGGACCTTTGCCCTGGCTGTTTCCTCTACCTGGAATGTTCTCTCCCTGGCCCATAGGTGCTCAATAAATGTTAACTGAACAAATGGGAACAGTAGATTGCCTTCCCTACAAGAATAATATACATAATATGAAAAAAAATCACATCATTAATAACTTATTTAGCCATTTGTATTTATGACATATAAATGATATGAATTTAATATAATTAGGCTATGGGGTTTTCTGAAGCTTGTTTATACGTTTACATGAATGGAGTAGGGAGGAGAAGGGAGTGGGGGGTGCGGGTTTCTCCTGAAAACGTATTTAACATGTGGTAATCCTGAATCCTGTGGAGTAGATGTTGATATCCTTGTTTTTCCAAACTTAGGTGATTTGGGGAGGTTAGGTAACTGGTTGAGAGTGAGCAGGTAGGAAGCAGTTGTCTGGAATTTATAGGTGGTCTGACTTGAGCGCCTCTGTGTGCTTCCCAGATCCTGGTGCCTTAGAGCAGACACAGTTGAGAGAGGATGTTCAAGGGTAAGAAAAAGGGGAGACACCTGGAAACACTAGCTCTTTTGCTCACACAGGCAGCGGCTCAGGCTGCTGTGAATTGGAGAGACTGAGTATCTTAGCTATATCCAAGTCTATGTTGGTTGTCAAACATGGCCTAAATGAGCTGCATTAGACCTCAACTTTGAAACCCAGTATCCACACACACAGATAAGGCAGGGAATACAGTTACGTATGGCAATTAATAAGCCACCATCTGCTAAAACATCCCACTCCGAGTGGGATTTAACATGGTTATGGGTTTCTTTGAATGTGTGTGTGTGTGCGTTTTTCCCACCATATGTGTTTAAAGGCTCCAAAAAGGAAACAGCTTAATCCAGAATGTGAAAAAGAATGGTGACATTCTGTGGTGTGTCACTGAAATGAGAAACTTATCAGGCACCATCTATTTTGGGGGTTTTGTGGTATTCTATGGTTCCAGGCTTCGAGTTAGTGACAAAATGGCACTGCCAAGATGACTTACCACATACGTGGGGTAGGAGAAGAGCACTGTGGTAGGCACTGCTTCTAAAATTTACTTTTGGCTTTGCCCTGGACTGAGTTGACACACATATAGAAAATACCCCTTCTCCTCCAAGGCCTAACTGAGAAAGCATCTATTCTACTTGGCTTACCTATGTTCTTCCCAATGGAAATGAATCCCTCTGTACTAGATTTTCCTGTGTGAACCTCTGTGATGGCACTCATCCAGGCGATCCTTCCTTGCAGCCTCTTGCATCTCTTTCTCCTCCACTGACCTATAACTTTCCCGGAGGGTACAGGCTGTGGTGTTTTTCATCTCTGCATAATCCAGTGGGACCTAGCACAATAACTCACTTTGGAGGTACTCAATATATGTTGTTGAATGAAAATCAAATTGTTTCAGGGAAACAATGTAGGATGGTGACTTTAACCCAAAATACCTCAGTTATTTGTAGAAATGACATATTGTAGATTAACAACATAATTGACTCTGTCCTTATGTTAAAGGCTAAAAAAAGTGTGATTTTATAAAAAAAATCCTCATTCAATACAAAAGCCAGGGCGTGGTTTTGGTTAAACTGCATGGTCTAAATCCTGTGGAATCTCAATGTTTGAAATGAGGAAGGATATTGCTTTTGGTCTCAGCATTGGGGCAAAAAAGAATATTCATGGTTGGCATGGGTAGCTGAGTATAGGTATGTCAATAAATCATTGCCATAGCTCTTTGATTATTGGAGATGTGTGTCTGCGTGTGTGCGTGTGTGTGCGCGCGCGCACGCATGCGCACGGACATTTTATAAGGAAATATTTAAGAACTTCTTGACTGTCAAGAGAAATACAATGAATGTCACAAAGCCCCTAGATATTATGATAAGTGTGTTTGCAGAAGACAAAAGTATCTTATTTTCTAGATATTTAAAGATGGCCAACACGTCACTTGGGATGTTTAAATGTTATGGGAATAAAGAAGGACTCCAGAGTTGTATCGCGAATAATTTTCTCCAGCCTAGAAAGGAGAGTTGGAAGCTGAAGGATGACATAATCAAAGTAACATTTAAGAAAGAGGCATTTGGCAACAGTATCCAGGATAACTGCAGGCAGGGCTGCTCCTGGAACCATGGGGGCCAAGGCGGAAGCTGTAATAATAATCCCCTGTAAGGTGATGGAGGCATAGTCATGGCAAGTGATAGAAATGTAGAGGAAGGACTGGCTATGAAAGACATTTCAAAGGAAAAATCCCTATGATTTTTGTGAAGGTGATAGACAGTTCTAAAATACCGAGTTGGAGTGACTTGAATGACTTGTCAACACCAAGGAAGGAGAAGTGGGGAGGGGCAGCTGGACACAGGGAAATAGGAGAGTTTGCCTTTGGACACGCGGGATTCAGGAATGCGGTGAGACACCCCAATGGCCAGTCCCTGGCTCTATCCCTGTCATTTTCGGACATTGTGGTTCTCTGAGGGACGCGCTGGGGATATCAGATCTGGAGATGGCAAAGAGGAAATTTAAGACAGGCGAAGAACCAGCTAAGTTGGAAAACATCGAGGTCGCAGCATAGCCACTGCTGAGACACGCCACACCGCTCTGGTGGGATATCTGATCTCCTATCGTCCTGACTCTCTGCCGGGCTAAATGCCCTCATACGCTGACTGTATTCTGGCTTCCACCTCTTCTTCTTGTCATCTGCAAGCATTTAGCTTGTCGTCAGGCATTAGAACATGTCAGCTTTATGATTTAAAAATGTAGAAAAAAGTTCTTACTTTACAGTGGCCCCCAATATTACAGCCTCCGAGCTTGTGAGGTAGATATGTAAATCAAAGAAGTATATTCTGACTGTAATGCCAATATCTCTGATCTAATCCTCTTGGTAAAGTTTAACTCATCCTTTGGAACTAACCTGGAAGTCTCTAAATAGCCTGCCTGCCTCCCCGGGGCAGTTAGTTTTTTCATTGTCCATGTTCCCACAACACTTTGTTCTCATTTCTGCTAGAGCCCATGGAGCAGTTGATGTGACTGTCTTTGGCCACTAGACCCGGAGCATCTTGAAGATGGGAACTATCCATTCATCTTCGCATCCCCACTCCCCTAACAGAGTGGGGGGCGGTTAGTGGGTGACACCTCATTGTTGAAACTATCCAAAAGAGAAATTTTAAGAACATGGATGGTGCAACGTGTGGTTGTCGTAGCAAAGCCTGTGTACACATCATATGTCATATCCCTGCTGATGCTGTTAATGCTGCACCAGCAGAGGCAGCACTCTCATTACATGCTGCTGGCCCATCTTTGTAATGTGTGACATTTTTTATGAAATACTATCAAGGGTAATCCATCATACAGTAACCTTTGGATTATATGCTGAGACTGGTCTTAAACATAGACATAAATGAACTTCAAAAATAACGCTCTTTTCTAAGAAGGGTATGATCAAAGGGTTGTGGCTAGGAAAATAAAGCAGAACATTATGCTCTTTAAAGTTAAACAAAAAGTGCCTGAAATAGAGGTTTTCTTCCGTCTACTTCAGTTGGGGACAGGGTTATTGTGTGAAGATAATCAGGTGGCTCTGAAATGTGGCAGGCTGTTTATGTCTGGTAGGGCATCAGTGTATGAAAATGGGGTGAGGCCTCGCCAAAGGTTTGATCACCCTTGGGGATTGCAAGGTTTGTAATCACCTTCTCTCAAGAGGCGGCTTTGTTTGTTTTTTTAAATGAAAGGACACATGACAACTTGAGTGAATTTCAGATATCAACTGTAGGCTTACAGTTAAAGGTATTTCTCTCTGCATATCCATAAAGATCTAGGATTTTAAACACATTATAGAGAATAAATAAAAGAAGGCTTCTAAGTCTCATCATTTTTGTGTAAATCCAGATAAGACTCTTTTGATGAGCTTAGCGTTTCCTGTTAAGGAAAAGCTTATAGGTGAGAGAAACACTAAAATTATAATTCTTTGTCTTCCTTAATTAGACTAGAGCTCCCCATAGATCTTGCTGAAGCTGTGAGAAAATCCAAGCAATAATTCACATTGTCAGGTCAGCAGATATGGGCACAGGGGTCCAATATGACGGTAGGATTTGCTTAGGTGACCTGTGAACTAAACAGCTCAGAAGTATACAGCCTTGGTTGGAAATATACGCTCTGAAGATGCTGAGCACAAACAGCAATGAAAATAAATCCCAGCAAGATTCTCATTCCACCTTTACAGATGTCATTCCAGGGGAAGTATATAAATCCCATTAATACCAATTGATGTGGGGCACTAATTAATAAGTCCCATTAAATCATGGAGTAATGACATTTAGCATCTAATGAATGCTCATAATCTCTTGATCATTAATATTTTATAGCATAAGAACACAGAACTGGCATCCCTGGGCTTGTGCAGCATGGTTTTCTGTCTCTGACTTGGCTCCAAGGGCATTAAGTGGCACAAGGGTATTGCACCTCTGTTGTAAGACTACACAAAGCAGTGGAATCTTTCAGTAACCCTGGGTTCTAACATTTCCTCATTTTAGTGAATGTGAATCTGTCATCCTCCTAATTAACAGCTATGGACTGCACAGCGCCCTGGAAGAATAGAAGGGAGCTGAGATGTGGACTTTGTTGTGTAGCTTTACTGTCTTGTTGACCCTCCCATTCCATCCAAGAACTTACATGGGAGAAAATCATTACTTTGATTTATAACCAGGGGCTTTCTTTATTCAAATGCAATAATCACCTCACAGAGCAGGTGCCATTTCAAGGGTTTATTGATCCTATGCTCTTCTAGAAATTCCAGGAGGCCGTCACTCTGCCCTGAGATAGACATGGTCAAGAAAAAAAACCTCAGTCTCTGAGCAGGCTGAAGGGAAGTGGGAGAAAATCCCCTGCCACCGTTCTAACGCTCCAGTGACACTCGGTGCCTTTCCGCTCCCCCGCCCCCCAGAAGAGGGGCTGGAGGAGAGAGAACGCTTAGAGGTTGCAGTGGGCAAGGGAGAGGGAGAGAGCACCGACAGAGGGCTGCCAAGGGGTCTAAGAGGCTGCATCCTTCAGGCGTGGAGAGAAAGGGTCTTCAGCTCCAGATCACGATTCCAAAGAGTTAAATTTTACCACGCAGCCCGATCTGGATGGGAGTTGCTTCTGGGTACAAAACGGGACACTGATCAAAATCAACTTGGACAAGTGACAAGCCTGAGTCTGATGTCGGTGGATGTCTTTTAAGGTCGTTGGAGGGGAGAGGACCGGAGGCAGTGTGCTCAGGGGTAGGTGGAGAGAAGCTTCGAGTCCAGGGCAGGGCTATAAAGGGATACGGAGTTGGCAAACAGGGAGACAAAACGAGTGGGGAAGAGAGAGAGGAAGAGTTGAAGAAAAGTAGGGGGAAGTGGGGACAGGGTTAGGGGAGAGAGGAGGCTAGGAGAGAAAAGTGAGGGCGGCTGGGAGGGATTAAAAGGGAAGGGGGATCGCTGGAGAGAAGGGCGGACGGCAGGCTCGGGAGGTGGAGAGGAGGCGAGGGGACCCAGCGGGTGGGGGGTGCCGAGAGGCAGGCGAGGGGCTGGGGAGGAGGAGGAGGGCTAGAAAGTGCGAGCCGCGCGGGGTGGGGGTGGGGGGCGGCGGGGAGCCGGGGGGCCGGGAGGGCGGTGGGAACCGAGCCGGGAAGGGGGCACCGGGAGCGAGCCGGGCCGGGAGCCGAGGGCGGGGAGGCCGCGGGAGGGAGGTGGGGGGCAGGTGGGGGAACGAGGGAGGGAGCGCGGAGGAGAGCCGAGGCCAAGTGCATTGTGTCTGGCGGCGGCGCGCGAGCCCACCGGCTGCTGCGGCGGGGCGGGAAGCCATGGAGCCGCGGGCGCTCGTCACGGCGCTCAGCCTCGGCCTCAGCCTCTGTTCCCTGGGGCTGCTCGTCACGGCCATCTTCACCGACCACTGGTACGAGACCGACCCCCGGCGCCACAAGGAGAGCTGCGAGCGCAGCCGCGCGGGCGCGGACCCCCCGGACCAGAAGAACCGCCTGATGCCGCTGTCGCACCTGCCGCTGCGGGACTCGCCCCCGCTGGGGCGCCGGCTGCTCCCGGGGGGCCCGGGGCGCGCCGACCCCGAGTCCTGGCGCTCGCTGCTGGGGCTCGGCGGGCTGGACGCCGAGTGCGGCCGGCCGCTCTTCGCCACCTACTCGGGCCTCTGGAGGAAGTGCTACTTCCTGGGCATCGACCGGGACATCGACACCCTCATCCTGAAAGGTGAGCGGCGGGTGCGCCCTGCGCCTTGGGCGCCCGCGCGGGGAGCGCAGCCCGCGGATCCCCAGGGGCGCGCCGGTCCCCGCGGCCACCTCCCCGCCGCGTCCCCGCGCTCCGCTCCCCGGCAGTCTTTCGTCCTTCCCGGCCGCCTCCTTTCTTCATTTCTCTCCCTTTCTTGACCACCCCCTTCCTCCCTTCTCTCTCTTGCTCTTCTTTCTTTCCATGACTCTCTTCTTTCTTTCTCATCCTGCTCTCCCTCTCATCCTTTCTTCACGTCTGTGGTTTAGCCCGCCCCCCCCCCCATCTGCTTCTTTCCTTCCTTTGCCTCCTTTTCCCTTCTTCCTTTCCTTTCTTCGCTGTCTTTGTACACCTGCCTGACTTGGAATGCAGGTGTAGATTTTTCTCGACGCTGCTCCCCTACGGAGGGTTAACATTAAAAAAGACCCGACCTTTCCCAACCGGGCACCTCTCAAGTTGTGCTTTCCTTTTAGAAATACCTTTGGAAGAAAAGTGGTGCAAGCCTCAGAAGAGGCGGAAAGGGGCTTTTTCTTGTATTGTGCTGATGTTGGCATTAGACAGAACTGGTGTGGCCATCCCAGCCTGGCAGGCTAATGGGAAGCTAAGGAGGCCCGAGACCTTCTTCCCAACACCAAAGTGCAGGGTTTCCTGTTGATTAGACCTCAGATTAGACCTCAGACTTCAGATAGACCTCAATTCATTGGTGAGGCAGTTGAACACAGACAGGACGTCTACTTTTTTCCAACCTTCCTGGTCACTCCACACACCACCCTCAGCGTCTAGGCACACCAGGGTGAATGAGGGGAGGAGAGAACCTGCCCAAGCCCTTTAAAGTGCTTCTTTCGGGATTTGGCGGAGACTCTCATGTGTGTGATACCTTGTAAGGTTGCTTTTGTTGTAGTTGTGGTTTTAGTCCTGAGTTGTAGAGCATCAGTTTGCTCTTCTGAAATCTATGCAACACCTGGCTCCCATGCACGGTTAATCAGAAGTTTGATTTTTTTTTTTTGTAATCTCATTCATGTAAAAATATTCAAGTGACAATCCCATTGGTGAAGTTTCCTTCTAAGTTTCAGAGCTCCACTCTTAATATAAATTATTTTTCTCTGAAATGAAAAAAAAAAACCCTTTCCCTTAGACTCATTATTGCAAAAAAAAAAAAGGAAAAAAAAAAGAAAAAGTCTAAAATCACTGCATTTTAGTATTTAGTAGCCATTTAGGAAAGTTAACGAACAGACTTGTGTGGAATTACAGTGTGGAATGGGATTACATAGAAAGGAGGGGGTTAATAACGTTTTGGCCTTCAGAGTCTTGTTAGTTGGCATATTCTTCATTTCTCATACATGTCAACTTCCTCCTTCCCATGGCTAGCTCAGCTGGGGACTGCCATCTGAAATCTGTCTGTGGGTGGAAGGACTCCAGCGCTTTTGGGGGAGGAATAAGACAGAGTAACCTTCCTTTGGGAGGTGTACCTTTTTCTTTCTTCTCCTAACTCACATCCAAATCTGATTTTACCTCATGAAGATGCTGCATAATTAATTCTGATAGTAGCATAGTACATGAACAAACTGTAAAAGCTGGATTTGGAGGCTCAGTTATGGAATGCTCATTTAGGCAAGGCAATTTTGAAAGCTAAGCAGTGTAGTCTGTCTTTGGAAACGACAGAGCTGCATTGCCTTACACTTTCTATGCCTAGGGTAGTTGATTGCATGCAAATTGCTTATAGAGGAATGCCTGAAACAGCAGGGCAGAGTCTAACCCACCAATGGGAGAGGGACCCCCACAGGATACTGCACATTCCCCAGCGCTGGAAGTGCCCTGGCTAGCTGAGGTGCCCAGCTCTGGGGTAGTCCAGGATCAAATAATCCTAAAGGTAAAGGGACTTTAGAGGTCACTGAATCCAGTCTCCCACCTATTGTTCAAAATCCCTTCTTCTACAGTCTTTCTGGCCGATGTTTGTCCAGCCTAGCACTTCCATAAGATTCCTATACTAGTTAAAATCATTATATTTTTCTCATCATGAATGCAGTGTTTTAGATTAAAACAATATCAGCTCTGTGATATTGATGGTGTTTAGCTAGTCCTTCGTGCAGAACAGTGAAGGGTTCTAGGCTGTAACCAGAAGACATGGGCTCTGTATCCTCCAAGAAGTGTCCAGACCTCATTGGCCTTCAGTTTTCTTGTCAATGGTACCAGGAAAGCTGACTCTTCTTTAGGGAATTTTCTAGTTCTAAAATTTAACATTGTTGTAATAACAACAGTGTAAATTTAGCTTTCTGGGAAGTTAATGAGCTGACATTATTACGACATGAGGGGTTTGGAGAAAATGACAGGTATCAGTACATGATAGAATCATAATTTGTTGTTTGGGAGATGGCCAAAAAATGCTTCAAGTACTTTTAACATTGTAATTAACCTACCTTGGACTAGTTACATAACTCTTCTGGATCTCCATTTCATTACCTATGAAATGAATAGGCAAAATGAACAGCTTTAAAATTCTATATTTCTACAAATAATTTGATTTTGGCATCTGTATTAGGTAAACAATATTACCTTTGTTTCGGCATCTGACATTAGCGGCTGTGGTATGACTTTCTTAAATGAGTCATAAGTATCTAGCGGTTGACATCACATCTAATTTAAAAATTTAGATAACTAGGGTCTTATGGTCTATTTTTACTTTCTTCTCCAAATTACATTGTTTATGAGTTTTAACATTTATATATTCTAATCATCAGAAATGAAGAAAAATAACCTCAGAGGGGAGAGTGGGGTGAGGTGGGCAAGGGCCCCAGAACCATCTGGGGTATTTAGTGAGCTTTTGAGAAAAAAAGAGATGAGCTGTTCTTCATAGGACTCAGAAGGCAAAGCCTGGAGGTGAGTAAAAGTTGCAGAGAAGAAAGTATGAGTTGATCATATGGAAAACATTCTCACAGTTGGAATTATTTGCATCTCATGTTACTGGAGGCCAGGCAACTATTTCTGAGAGATGTAGTTGAGACAGAAGCAGTCCATATAAACAATGAGAGATTAGTTTAGAAATGAAATGAATAAACTATCTCTTCTTAATCTACTTAAGAGAAATCACATGAGCCAGAAAAGCATCCATCTCGATGGGACAAGTATTTGGGAAAAATCACCAAATTCTAATTGTCACCTTTCATTATGATTCTAGTTCACTTCTAGCCCAGAGTGACCCTAGAAGGTCTAGACTGGACCTCCAAGCAGGACCTTCAGTAAGAATGGTGGTAAAGTTATTGATAAATGCATTCAGAACCAAGACTAGAACCCTGTGCTACTCTACCAGGCTGACAAAGGACCATTCACCAGCACGGTTTGAATACATTGTTTTTCCAGCTGCAAGTTCTCTTCCTAGCATTGCATTGACCAGTCCACATTTCACTCTCTTGCCCTTTGGGATAACCTGCAAAGTCTTTAGACAGATTAGGTTCACACGATATTCCATAGTTTACTATCCAGTGCAGTAAATGCCCATTGAAAGCCTATTATGTGCCAGGTCATGAGGAAGATGGAGGAAGATGTGACACGTGGGGTTCTTTTGTGTTTGAGTTGGTCAGTTGATTCTAAATTATTCTTCCATATAGTTCCTTCTTGCAGCTAACTTTTGATGCTAAGGAAACTGTGCTGGTCACAGTTAGTACTGTATGCAAGTGAAGGCATCCTCTGCTTAGCCATCAGAAGGACATAAAAATTGAGAGAGCCTAGTTGCAGGAACTTGAGAGAATGGACCTAAAACGTAGAGCTTCAGGCCCCTCCGTGCCACTGGGACTCTTAGAGGTTTGGAAGAAACCTGTCTATGTAAAAGTTACAGAAAGCCAGTAGAGCAGATGGACATGGCATGGATTTTGTAAGAAGCCCCAGAAATGAGAAGAGGTGACCTAAAGATAGGTTCTTCATTCATTCATTCATCTGATCCATTCACTCGACAAATACATATTGGGTGTTAGTATTGCTCTAGGTGTAGAGGATACAGGAGTGCATAAATTGATACAAATGTCTGTCCTCAAAGAGTTCATATCAAGTGGTGGAGTTATTTTCTAGTGGGTAATATAGGAACCACCCTTAGTAGGTTATGGGAAGAGCACGTGGGGAGGGCTGCTAGCACTGGTAGGCAAATGATGCAGGAGACAGTGCAGAGTGATGGAGTACTCTGCCCTCTGGGGGATGCCGGCCCTTCTGTTCCAAGTACAGCTCTTATGTTTAAACTACTGGATGAACATTCAAATAAGAGGACAGGTGGAAGGAGACTCAGTTGGAAACATCATATAATGCTTCTTTCGGTTACTGAAAACACTGATTTTAATAAATAAACGTTGATGAGACTTGTGAATCCATTGTATAGAACTTTGGAGAAATTAATTTTGAATGGGAATTAGTCATTGAAATTCTATCAAAAGTTCCAACTGTTCTTACTGGCCTTCACTTTAATTTTCTAAAATTTTTTAATTAAAATTTTTCATTAAAAACAATTAACATTACATTTCAAATATATGTGCCTTGTTGATATAAATCAGATTCTAATATTACATATTGCCTGCAATAAACAAAAGGAAAATTAATGTGGCAGTGTTTTGTTTTTATGAAATTTAAAGGGGTAGAATTTCAGAAATATGAAGATGGTAATTCTGTATGCATAATGTTAACTTGCATAAATCATTTGGGATTGAATTCTTGAAACTTGAAATAAAACATGTCCTTGTGGTTTCAGAAGCATTTTTCATCTAATGAGATAAACAGAGATATCAAAGACAGTGGGACACATATACTTTGTCATTTTGTTCTCTGCAAGAGAAAGACGGTAGGAAAATTGGTAGGAATTCATTGGATCTGTTCTTCACTCTGCTAATGATTTATCTGTTTCCCCTGTTGCTTATTTTCCATGAAATTAATAGTCTGTACAGGACCCACCAAGTTCTACCTGACACAGAAGTAGATTGATGCTTTTCTTCAGCTCATTTGTAGACCATAGTATCATTTGTGTTGGGATAATTATTTCCCAAGAGCAGATGATCTAGGAAGGTTGAGAGGCCAACACTGTTTCTCCTCTCTGACCCATTGGCTCACATATTGTTTTCAGATCTTGTCTTGGACCAGAAGATGCTGCTGGCGAAGGGATTCCTTGGTTTTGGGGGTGCTGGAGATATCATTAAGACTTTCTTTTTCTTTCTTTACTCAGAAAGCAAGTGGTCTCTCAAATCGTTTTGAGCATCACTCTATATAATTTCTATTTATTCATTTTTAAATTATGTTCATGGACCATACCAAGCATATGCATCATAAAACATAGACAAAAGCAAATTTTGAAGGGAGGTGGTAATAGATATCAACACAAGTTCAACTATTTTCACCCTGTGTTCCAAAAGATTGCTTGTATAACCCCTGGCATGTGCACACTCCACTTTGAAGAGTGCATCTCTCACTGCTCGTTAGCAGAGCCAAGTTTTTCATCTGAGCCAAGAAAGGAGGGTTTTTTCCTATCCTGGCTGAACTTTACGGGGGTCTCCCAGCACACTGTTATGTCACACACATTTATCTTGCACAGGGGAGAGAAGACGCATTTTATTTCTGTATCTTTTCTGACACCAGGCGCAGTATTAAATGAGCCCTTTTTGATTAAATAACTTCCAGTTCATAATACACAACTCTTAATGACTAGATTTTTGGTTTTGTTGCAAAATGTTTTGAGGCTGAACATAGCCAAGGATAGTACTTTATGATTCGATGCATTCTATTGCTAACGCTCCTGAAGGTTATCTTGAATAGAAATTAAAATTCTTACTTGCCACTGGGCTCTCAAAAAAAGATACTTGCTTAAATTCTTTCCATCTGCACATAGGAATTGTCTTTTAAAAGTGATTTATAAACACAAAAGTGCATGGGGTTTTAAGTGGTTTGGGATCAGAATTGCCAGAACCAATGACATTTGTATCCACCATGTCTCATGGATAACATTTAGCGATGGCTTTGAGGGGAAAAAAGGAAGAGTTTTTGCTATGTCATAGAAAGTCCACATCCAATTATATCCAAGTTGCTGTGATTTTTGTTTTCCTTAGCTACTGAATTTTCTTCTCCCTCGCTCAAAAAGAGCCCTCAAGCCCCATCAGGCCGACTACTGGTAATTGCAAGTGTTCTTGATTGCCTTAGGAGATAAGCTTTTGTTAAGGGAGCATCTGGACGTTAAGATCCATTGAAGGAGATAGGGAGACTCCAGATGCTAAGCTGGAGCCCACGAGGAGTGGGAACATTGAAGGAATTTAGGCAGGTCATAGGGTTTCCCAACCATTAACCAAGAATGAACTTTCCTTTCATCTTTATTATACCTGAAGGTCAGTGTACCCCAGGTTATTGATCTGTGACCTCTGCCAAGCCAGCTGTGACCTCAGAGTGGCTGTCTCCTGATTCCCTCAGCCCACCTTCTCTTTCAGGGAACTTCCTCTGTCCTTTCATACTCAATTGTGTGGACATCTGAGTTCTATTTTCTGGTACTATTTGCTGGCTAAAAGAATAAAAATAATCAGATTTGGTCATCCTCTTCACTTGCCACCCCCTTGCAAAAGCAACTGGTGAAATAGAAAGGAAAAGTTGAAAACAACCAAACTGGAGAATCGGCAAAATACTTCAAAGAGCAGATGTGTCTCCTTTGGAGTAAAACATTAGCTCACCATTTCGGGGCAGTTCCACTAAGATCATTTGAACCATGTAGACTTGCTTCAGGTTTAAAAAAAATTAGTTTTCCTACAGTTACTATTAAAAAAAAACAAACACAGCATTGACATTGTCTAAAGCTTTGCATAACTGGTTGTAAAGATTTTTATCGAAATAAAGGCATCTGTAAATAGAAAGTGGACTTCATCTTCAAAAGCTGGTAAAATTTATGACAGTTGATTTTTTTCACTTTCTTACAGTGTTTCCCTGTGGTTAAGAGTGATTGCAGTGATTAATCTATTTTATTGCAAGTTTTAACTAAAAGGATGTAACTGAACTTGGAGCATGAGAGACTTGGCGTCAGCATCTGAGATGGACAGTCTTTGCTGCAGGGTAACTGGAAACTATATGCAGCGCTCCATCTTTCTTGAAATTCAGCCAGATAAACTGATTACAGACCTAACAATAATGTCATGGGGACACCCATCAGAGAATGCATTAGCAAGTGAAAAAAAAGGGGAACAATACAAACCATATTTTAGTTTCTGTTATCTCAAATTGCTGAGGACGCATGGAATTATTTTCTATAACTTGCTAGACGTCCCCCAGTGTTCAGACTTTTTGATATTTTGTTCACAGGTAAAAATCAATCAACTAATGTCTCCTCGAAGGACCTAAAGGATATACTTTGTTCCCTTTTGGTTTTTTCCGAGTAATTTGATGTTGTGTAGGTATGCAGGGAAAAGGTTCCAGAAATGTAAGTGGGAAATTCTGAATGTATCGATAATTCCAGAAGGCTTAATTGTCCCTTTGCAACAGGTCACTCAACTGCAAATCAACACTGAGGCTTCCATCTGCCAATAAGCACTGACATGGAGACTTAGGGTCTATCACAGTGGAACAGGCAGGCTAGGGAGAGTGGGGGAGTGGGGAGGGCTATATTTGGCTCGGATCTCTTTTGTTTACATTTTAAGGAATTTTTATTTGGTGTAGGGGATGCGAGCATTTGCTTCACTCAACAATCAGTCAACAAATGTTACTGAGTGTTGGAAAAGAAAAGCTTTTGAAGATAAGAGGCTGCTTAGTGAAAAATATGGGTGCTATGTCTTCCTGGATTGTGGGGTTGTGTTTCCCTAACCATACCCAGAGCAGAGAGGAAGGAGGTCTGGGTAGGTGGTGAATTTGACTTTAAATGACATTTCTTAATTCTCATGATTTTGAAAACTGCTTACAGTGATGTTTACAGTTGTCATGGAATCTTAAGTCCATGTGTCCTGTTAAATGGTACTCAATGAAGTTACCCTGAAAGACAACAGAAGTAATCACTTGTCATGTGATTGAGAAATTAGGATACCGATCAACGCTGTGACAGTTTGATGTCGCAGGAGACAACCTTAGGAAATAAACCAAAAATATAATTGATCCTAGGCCAGCTGGGGCTCAGTATTTCTTTTATACCACTGATGCCTCAGAATCCTTTGGGCCAGTTCACTTCATTCTTCGCATGGAACATATTGTAAGAGACCTGGGTGTTCAGGCAATGGACATATTGGTTGAAGGGAGCTGAAACTCACAAGTATTCAACGAATAATGAGAAAAGCTGAAGTAAGGAGTGGCAGGAAAACTGACAGTGACGGCTAACATGAATGTTTCTGCAAAATAGTGTCTTTTGTTCAAGTGTGGAAACAAAACAAAACAAAAGACACAGGGAAAGTGTTTGCTATTCAGCAGTAAAAATCCAGCCGGAAGATGTCCACTGAAGAAGCATCAAAGTCATGTTGTTATTCTTTCCTTTTTTTTTTTTTTACCTCAAGAGTTACCTTTTCTTTCTGGAGGAAACTCAGGTTGGTGGGAGGAAAATGGGTGAGCACATGTAGAATCAAAGATCCATACAATTGAAAGGAACTTCGAGCAATGATCCTCACCCTCTTTTTTCGCTGTGATGCCCATGATAGAAGATTTTCACCTGTGCTACCAGTGCATATCAATTTCCAGCAGACCAGCTCGAATTCCCTCCTTTTCTTTCTGAAAGCATCTTATCAGAATGCCTGTGAGGGAGGGGATGTTGTAATCAGCATCATTTTGAATTTGTTTTAGTTTATAAAACAGAGTCTATCATTTAGATAAGGGAGGCCCTTCAGTCTTGTATAGAAGAAGCTTAGAGACACCAGTCTGACTGGCAGTGGAGGTGGAGGTTTTATCTACATTGAGTATTTTTTAGGGGTGGAGGGTTGTAAGGGGAACTGATGGATATTGTATGCATGGATGCTTTGATCCCCCAAAGTCATCCCCAGACACCACCACTGATTTGGAAACTTGGGAGCTGTATAAAGAACTCATTACCTGTTCATCTTCTGAACTGGTCCCAACACACCTGATTTGGGAAAAATTTTTTAAAATGACAGGAGAAAGCATATAGAAGGTCACAGTTTTGTATGCCCTCCAAATGTGACATAGTTACTGAAATAAATATGTCTGAGAGCCCCTGAGAGGCATTAAACAGAGTCATTCCCTAGTCTCTAAACCATACATACAGATGATTCTACAGTAATATTTTGATTATGCCATGGGGGAAATTGAGCACTTCTTACAAACAGGCACCAGATTTTCATTTTGGAAATTTGTGGCATGGGTACTTTTTAGAGCATGTTTTTATTTCTAAACTATGACAGTGTTTTTGTTTTAGCTCGCTTCTAGTTCTACCTACAGGTTAAAATGGCACACTACCCCCCCCCCCCCCACCGCCACCTAGCCAAGTATTCTATATATGTAGTTTTCTAGAGTTGTTTGTATTTCTGAAAAGGTCAGGTATGGCAGCATTTCTGATTAGGTATGAAACATTATAATTTGAGCTGTGGGTCTAATTTTTAAAAATGCAATTAATAAAGTGCTTGATAAACATCTACCTGCATAGGTGGGTTTATCAGTTAAGGATCTCTTAGTGCCAAATAACAGAAAACCCAAATAAAAATGGCTTAACCTACAAAGAAAATGTATTATCTCCCATAACAAGATGTCTGGAGGAAGCCTGTACCCGGGCTGATTAAAGATTCAGTGCTGTTGGGCTTTAGTAGTCCCAACATGGGTATTTTTGCCTTCAGGCTTGTCTCTTCCTGGTCACAGCTGTACCATGAGTCACTTCCTTACACAGCGACAGTTCAAAGGCTGGGAAGGAAGGGAGGCCATGCCCTGTTTTGTGAACCTTTTTTATAATAAGTGTAATTTCTCAAAGGTCTCCGAGCAGACTTCTCACTGGTCTCATTGATGAGACCAATGTCACATGGCCATTCCTAAACCAATCCTTGGCAAGTGGAATGAGATTAGCATAATTCCCTTAGACCAATAAGGTTTTCCCCTGGCCCTGGAGAAGTGCCCAATTTCCCCAGGGAAGCATTTGGCTGCCTGACAGGTGAACAAGATTTGGTCTCTGTCAGCTGAGGAAATGCGGCTGTTGTATATACAATCATAGTGCCTGCCACAGCAGGGAACTCCAAATGGCAGTCCTGTCCTGCCTGTGGTCATGCTGCAGGTAGATCAGGACTGAGAGGAGAACCTGGATTTTCTGCTAGCTTTTCCAAATATGCTGTATTGTCTCTCCACATTCTGCCCTGATGGGCATAGGGGAAGAAAAACATCTTTTTCCCCTCTCCACTCCTAGCTTCTCTGGTTGGGACCTTATAAATCAGACTGACAGAAGACAGATTAACAACAAAAAACAAACAGAAGTTTAACATGTGCATGGTGCATATACATGGGAGCACTCAGAGATAAGTAACTCAAAGTGGTGGTTAGAACTTGGGCTTATATAGTAACATAACAAAAGAATAATACATTTTTTAGAAGAGACCATACAAAGGAAAAGGACTTTGAGTTTCTAGGACTGACAAATTGTGGGAAGGCAAATATATGAGGGAAACTAAGGATAGATAAGAACTAGTTTCAGCAATTTTTATTTTTTTTTAATGTAGATTCCTCTGGTACTGTCTCTGCACTGATAAGGGTCTAGAATTTTCTCTGGTGATTAGCTTCTATCCTTCCTGGTAGAAAGGGGAAGGAGGAGAGCAGAGAATTTTTCTTATATCTACTTCTTCTCAATTGCCTTCAGCTCACAGTAATCCTTATGCAAAAGTAGCATATTTTAGGGTAGCATATTCTGCTACCTTTCTTGGGCACATGGAAGTGCCTTGAAAGCCTGGTGCCTTTGTGAGGAGCCCGTTGTGATTCTTTAATCTCTAGTGATCCAAAGACTTTGTGGTTGTTTCTAAGGAGGCCTATTGACAATTACACTTTTAAAAATGGAATGCAAAATGTCCAAAATTGTGCATTTTAGTGGATTTGGATGTATCCTAAGATCTGATAGTGCAGTTGCTATAAATCTGATACACGCCGGTTTGGTGAGGTCAGTGTTTCAGTGCTTCCTGGTTGTACAACATTTGTTCCCCTCACCCGCAACACACACAGAAGTTCCATGCACACCAGAGAAGAGCTATGTGGAGATCATTATTCTGACTAGGCCTGACCCCACCCCGAGCCAGGTTGGTTTATAAAAATCTGTTCACCCCACAATATGACTCATTTTCATTTCCAATAGGAAAACAACAGTGACAATCACATGTTTCATTCTCATCCCTGGACGGATAACCGAGTGACCATTATTACAACTACCAAGTGCATCTATCACTATAATTGCATCATAGTGATGCACTATAATATATATAATAATATATAACAATATAATTGTTATAGTGATAGGGGAATTAGCAAATCCCCCTGCTGTTGTCTATGTCCTGATGTGTTGGTAGAGGCCCATGTTCAAAACCTGAGAAACTAACCAATTCTAATTTGACATGTTACTAGTGTCTTTTTAGGGCTTGGATAAGCCAAGAAATTTCTGTGAAGAACTGTTTGCTTTCAAAATTGTAAACCCAGAAGGCCACATGAGGAAGCAGTTGTTTGGCTGTGTGTGATCTTGGGTTTGGAGGAGGGGGTGGAAGGAGACTGTGTTAGGATGAACCCCAGTCATCTCATCAGGCATGTTCAAGCCAACCCACTCCAGTGCACCTCACATTTTCTGGTGGAATTACTATGCTCCTCTTGGGTGTCTCATTTGAAACTGAGAGTCCTATTTATTAAAGATACCTCTTTAGAGCAGGAATTTCAAAGCGAGAAAACAATCTGAACCATTACAGATGGGCTGAGCTAGCAGGATTTTAGCACAGAAGCCTCAGAAGATGGTGTAGAGCCACAAGGTATGTGGGTGGACATATATTTGGACCACCAGATTGCATGCCAATTTGTAGGTTCAAAAAAAAAAAAAAAAAAGCAAGAGAGCAGGCAGGAAAGAAAAGAAAGCAGGAAGGAACAAATGAGCAGCTATTTGGTGACTCTTTGGAGGACCATCTATGGGGATCTTGTTTCTTTAAATATCTATTAGTCCATTTATCTTTCTAAAATACAATCTTTGGAACACTACCTGAAAAACTAATGATGTACTGTATGGTGACATAACATAATAAACTAAAATAAAAACAACCCCCCCCAAAAAAAACCAATAAAATACAATCTTATCATGTCTTTCCTTTTATTAAAAGTCTCTGTCTGAGGGCTTCCTCAATAAGTTAAACGGAGAATTACCAAATGATCCAGCAATTCCACTCCTAGGAATATACCCAGAAGAATTGAAACGGGGACTCAAACAAAATCTTCTACGCAAATGTTCACAGCAGCACTATCCACATGAGCCAAAATGTGGACACAACCCAAATGTCCACCCATTGATGAACAGATAAACAAAATATGGTATATTATATAATGAAATATTATTCAGCCATAAAAAAGGAACGATTTGCTGATTCATGCCACAATATAGATGAATCATGAAACCATTATGCTAAGTGGAAGAAGCCAGACACAAAAAGCAATGTATTGCATGATTCCATTTATAGAAATATCCAGAATAAACCAACCCATAGAGAAAACAAGGAGGGAGGAAGGGGTAGTGACTGCTTAATGGGTTTTCTTTTGGGTTGATAAAAATATTCTGAAAAAAAGGGGAAATGGCTATACCATGTACTAAATGAAATGGAATTGTTCACTTAAAAATGGTTAAAAGGGTAAAAAAAAAAAAATCTCGGATGGTTTCCCACTGTTCACAGCTGTAAGTCTAAACTTCTCAGTAGATCATAAAAAGTCATAAAATTATCTTCACCGTGTAGCTCCAACTACCTTTCTGGTGATATACCTGGCCACTCCTCTGTGAAATCTAGGATGAGGCTACACCAACCCGTTTGCTATTCCCTCAGTACATATGCCCTTCATCGTCTGTGTCATTGCATATCCTGTTTCCTCTGCTGGAAATACCATGCCCTCTTGTCCATCTGGGCTCTCTTCCTTGAAAGCTTTGTGCCCTAGTTATTTCCTTGACCCTAGCCTCAGCCCCTCATTCTGCAAAGTTAATTGCTTTATTAGCCGAGACCCTAGTATGCTTGATATATCCTCTATGACAGTACTTCCTACATTGTACTGTGGCTTGTTTCCTTGTCCATTTTTCTCTCTACCTTAAGGCCCGGGACAGGTGCCACCTGATTAGTATCTGGCACATGGCGATCTTCCCATAGAATGGCTGCTGAAAAAATTGCATTGGTTTGACTCATATCACGGTCATCCTATCTGGTTCATTTTCTTCTCGCCCACTCCATCATTTTTTGTTCAATTCAAGGAGAAGGAGAAGGGAGAATTATTCTCAGTTTTCAAAGCATAGGACTCTAATAATTAATTCAAAAAAGACAAAATCCTTGGCATTTTTTAAAAAGTAGTGAGAGTAGTAGATGTTAAAAAAAAAAGCATTTATGCTATGCTTTTATTTTTGAAGTGTTCAAAGAATCAGTGTAAAATTAACAGGGTGTTTCTTTATGTGGGATTTTCCTCATAAAATGTTCTTAATTCCAAACTAAAGAATTGTATTATTATTGCAGTTTTCTTGTCTTCCTGCTTATCTCCACAGGAAGTCCCTTCCTTCAAGGATCTGTTCTGGTGTCTCCATTCTCTCACAGGACCTAGTAGGGGGCTTTAGAAATACCAGGAACTCAGCACACATAGAGTGTTTTGCAAAGTTCTTTCCAAGTATTTCTTTGTACAGTTTTGGTATATTAAATACTCTTTTTTTTCAATAAAACTGTTGCAAGTCCAGTTATTTACTTCCTTTGGCCAAACGGCAGAAGAGCTGGAATGTACTGCAGAAAGACTCTTGGTTGCTGCCCTTCATCAGGCTCTTTCCGGAGCTGCTCTGCTGCAGTGGGCTCATTCCTCGGGAGGCTCTCGGTCCGCTGGAGAATCGCGTGGGATACAAGAGTGCTCACAGGGCTCTCTGGCAGAGGTGGCTCTCCAAGAGACCAGTGGCTTTGCTGGTGTTCTGAAGTGATCTCCCTCCCAGCAAGTTTATTTTGCAGTTTTCTGAGGAGACGGGTGGGAGTCAGCAGACTTGGGGCATCTTCTCTCTCTGTTATTAACTTATTCTGTGACCTTGGGCAAGTCACCTGACCTCTCCAGAGCCTCATTTTCTTATTTGTAAATACAGAGATTGGATCAGCGTAACCTGTTGGGTCTCTTTCAGCGTTAACCGGCTATAATTATAGGATGCCCAGAAAACAGCAGCTTAATTAACTCTGCAAAGTGTTAAGGAGAGGAAAAGATCAGTTCTTTCTAGAAGCAGGTAAGCAAGCATTAGGACAATCCAAATTTGAGAGCCTTTTCTTGTTTTCAAATTGTTCACCCATATGTCTTTTCTTTGCTTTTTGAATGTGACAGGCTTTCTTAGTGCTTAATTTTCTTTTTCGTTTCCTGAGGATTTCAAAGGAGAAAGCAGGACTGTCTATATTGTTCTAGGAATTCTCTTCTGTGGGAGCAATGTTAGCCATTTGGTTGGAAGAATTCAACTGTATAATTTTTTTTCTTCTTAGATGATTTCATAGGGAATTGGTAATAATAAGGTAGATCTGGTTTTAGGGACTTGAGTCAGAGTTTACAATAGAGAACAAAAAGGAGTACCCTTGAGAACATTGCATAGTATAATTTAAATTTTGTCTTACTCGCTCATTTTTAAATGTCTGAGGAAGTTTTGAAAAGATTTTGATGAAAGGAAAAAATCATATACTTTTTTGTTACTACAGGAAAAATTCTAGCTTTATTCCTTCTTTGCTTCGAAGAGTATTTAAGACTCATAATCCATGTGAAGTCAATGAGAAGTCTACAATTATGTGTGATGCTTCATTTTGTTCAAAAGTTTTAAAGATATGCTTTCTGAATTTAATAATCCACTGTGTTAAATACCTAGAAGTTATATTTGATCACTTTAATTTAATTCATATTATGAATTCTGATTATTCATTTCAATTTCTTTTTCTCCCCCTCAAATGATATTTTCAGTGGCTTGCCACATATTGTAACAGGCATAGTAGTTAATTTTACCGAAAGCCTTATTCAGAAAATTTGAACGTGATATGACTTTCGTTGACCCCAAGTTTCCTCCTTTGCAGAGGAAAGGATATACCTAGATAACCTCTTTGGTCATCCATTGCAGTGATTATAATGGCTGATCTGGCACCCAACTTCCGATCCTTGATAGGATCAGTTGTTTTTACTTAAATCTTTCCACACAAGCCAGAGACTAAGTAGGCAGGCCAATCATCTGCAACGTTTCCACCAGGATCAGGCTGGTTCTTACTGAGGGAGCCAGAGCATGACTTCCAGAAGACAGACTGTATGTAGTCTAGGGTATTGAGGTAGTACACCTCACCTTGCCCCTGTCATAAGCATTGGGTTAATTGGAAGACTTACTTAGAAGATAATCTAAGAGGAGGAAAATAAACCTGTTCAAGGAAGGTTAACTAACCTACACTGAGTGGTGGTGGGGAAGATGGGAGAGAAGCAAGGCCACAGAGAAGGAGAGGAGAGCCATCATCACATAGCGGTCTTAATTTTGCTCTCCTAGTTTGGGAATATATTGCTTAGAAAGTTTCCTCACTCTTTTGGGATTTTTGTTTTTGCTTCCTTTTACAAACAGTTATACAAGAGTCTTACACAATCCCTGGGAGATTATGAACAAGTAAGTGAAATTTTTCTGTAGTAGCCATATGACGAGGAGTGTGATACTCATGGAGTATTAAAAAAGCACCTTAAAGGTACATAGCACATTCCTTCCACATCACTCAAAGCAGCTTTTCACAAGGAGAAAAAGGACACATGTTCCCTGAGTAATAAGCTAGGTGGTCCAGGGGAATGACATTGGAACTGCTGGTAATTATCATTTGTATACAGAGGGGGATGTGTTCATGCAGTGATGGTGGGGGGGGGGGATGAGGTGAGGGGTGGGGGGTGCAGCCTGCGAGGTGGGGGGAAGATGCAGAGACCTACCTGGGCACCAGGAGCTCCTGGCCTAGCCCTGGCTCTTCCTGCTGCATGTCGGACCTTGACAAGTCATGTAAACCTCTCTAGATCTCTGCTGGTCGTTTTCAAAGTGAAGGGTCAGACTTCATGATTTCTAAGAGTTTTCCAAATTATTACATTTTATGATTTATTTAGAGCATCAGGAAGTCAGGGTGAGTTTTCCATATAGCTAAAACCTACCTTTCTGTGCATCTCAATGGAGGGGTGTATTTATTCAATGCATGATGCACATCCCTGCCTTCTGAAACAGAGAGCACCAAATTTAACTTTGCATCATGAGTCAGGTCATCCTTATGAATGATGATGTAATACTTAGGTACCCTTAGGGAATGTAGAGGTGTGTAGAACTCTGTGCCTCAAAACTAAATAACACAGTCTACTATTCTTTAAAAAAATTGTGTTGCTCTGATTTTTTTTTTTTTTTTTTACGCTTAGCTGCCTTTCTAAATATCACTTCCTTCTGCTTCTGTGGTCTGCTTCTAGCTGTCCTTTTATATATTCCACTCTGCTGCTTCTAATGGGCTAGGAACAGGGGGCTGTAGATGAAACACATAGGAATTAGGTCTGAGGTTAGAGCAAATAGTCTTTAGGTGAGGTTTCAGGAGGTACTCTGCAGGACGTGATTGTCACTGTGGGAGACTTTTGGGGGGGGGCCTCTTCTGTGTGGCAAGAAGCAAGCCTTGTGTAAGTACAGTACGAAGATACTATTTATGGAACGATGTCAAGTTTGTGACCATTCTTCCTACAGAGAAATCGAGAATGGTGAGAGAGCAAGAATGCCAAGAGGGCTCAGAAATAGGAAGAGGTCACCGAGAGGGCAGATGGGCAGATCGGTGACCGTGTCTGGGTGACGGACAGGCATGGCTGGGTCTCATGGGTAGGGCATCCCACACAGTCATCCTGTTCACAGCCTTGTCTTGCCCGCCCTTCTCCACCGTGACAGCCCATTACTTTCTCCTTTAGATAAAGCAGATACAGGGGATTGGTGGCGGCAAGGCTGAATTAGGACCCATGGATGCCGACCTTCTGGTTAATTGTCACCCTATTGATCCTCAAGACCACTTGTAGTAGATTAAGAAAATGTAAATTGGTGATTCATTTGCTGCGCATTTACACGGAAATGCCACTTTATTAGCTTGCAAATTACAGTATCTTCCATTTCGGTATAAATTTGGACACTGGCTAATTTGCACTTGTTTAATCTTGCAAGTTTGGCAATTTTGGGAAGGCTCCTATATCCCCCACCCTCCCTCCCCATAATCTCACCTCACCCATCCAACAAAGCCAAGAATGTTGCTTTAGGCAACAGGAGCCATATTACAAAATACCACTGGGTTTCTTAAAGCTTTTCTGATGTAAATTAATTAACTAATTAATTAATAAGCATCACATAGGTCAGTCTCTCTTAGGGCTCTCTTTGCTGTGATCTGTGGGTGCAGTCAGAAAAGCAGTCAGATTTGGTGTTATCCACCACAAGGGACCACAGCTCCCTTGCCCAGGTGGAGGACGGGAGCTCATCCTGGGCAGGAGGGAAGCAGGAAGGTCTAAAATCTGTATGGGTGGCTTCATCCAGGATCTTGTGTATGTTAACTCCTGAGTGTGATAGGGAGGTGTGGAGTAAAAGCCCTGAGATGACCAGTCTTAAACAAATGGGACTGCCTGGGCCATCCCTTTTGGCCCACGATTGTGTACCCCCTGTGTTAGCTTTTTCCTCTTTTACAACTAGCGTGGGTGACGATGGGCACGGTGTGGGAGCACCTTCTGCTTTCTTCCCGACTAACGCTGGCCCCTCCTCACTTCCAGAAAAATACTGTCATACTGGAGCACGGGATTCTGGAATGACAATCCCTGGAACAGTATAGCCTGGGGCCTTATTTATCCAAGGCTTCAGACTGACGTCTTCTTTACTGATTTGGGCTGATAATCATGCAGTCTGTTGGACTGTTTCTAATTATTTTGGCTATCTTAATTATTGGATTGTGCATGATCTGCTCTGTTCAAATAATTTCTCAGCAAAAAGAATTGGACCAGCTCAAGAGAGTATACCCATCTACCTAGCTTCTATCTGCTCTACCTCTAGCCCTTGGTGTCACGTCAAATGAATCATTTTTGCCTCCCTGTTTTTCATTTTCCTCTCTGTGAGCACAGAGAGAATGATATTATCTTGTGGCTGAAGATTTAGGGTCACTGGGTATCAGGCACTAGCAAAATGTAAATTGTTGCTACCAGTTTGATAGGACCATCCATGCTGACTTTATGTTGTTTAAATCTTTACATTTTTCTCATTATGAACTTCCATAAACATATGCTCATTGTAGACAATGCAGAAATCTGAAAAGAGGAAAACAAAAATCATTTATAACCCTGCAACTTAGTCATGTAAGCCTGTGAAAGTTTGATTTCTTTCCATCCAGTATTTATGCAAATATACACACAAAGACATATTTGAGATAACACAATATATACTGCTTTGTATCCAGCATTAAGCCACAAGCATTTTGCAATTTTCATCATTTTTAATATCTCCATAGTATTTTAACGTGTGGATGCCTGGCCTCCTAGTTAATTTATTCTTTCCGACTCTCATATGTCCTCATATCCCTTTTTTTGGCCCAACTGACAGGATCATGCATCTGAAATAAAACTTGATCAGATCGCGGGCCTGCTTAAACCCTTCTGTGGCTCCTGATAACTTCTCAGATGAGGCCTGGCTGTGGGGGAAGCTCCTTATCCTCCCCACTCACCGTCTCACACTTTACGCTCCGTAACACCGAACCTCCTGTCCAATCAGCCCCTGGAAACGCTCCTTACCTCTGCACTTTTGCTTTTTGCTCTTCTTCCGTCTGGAATGCTCATTCCTCCCCCAATGTCACCACCCTTGACCGGGCTGACTTGGACCCAGTTTTAAAATTCACCCTAGGAGGGCCTCTCAGACTCCCCCTCACCACGAATGTGTTTCTCGGGATGGTTCTGTAGCAGCTTGCTTGTATTTGCATCACAGAAATGATGTGGCCCTCCCCCCCCCAATCCGTTCCCCACGCTAAGGCAAGAGTGACGTGTTTCATGCCTGTTTGTTTCAAAAACAAACCAAAAAAATCAATTCTGGTCATGTCATCAATTTTGATCATTTCTAATCTGTGGTAGACTTCTTTTGAGGCTTATGATAAGGAGCAAGTCTCAACCCACCTCCGGGCTTTCCATGGTCTAGCCCCACTTTCCTCTCTAGTGACAGCTCCCCACCCCCCACCCTGCACCCCAGTACCACAGAGCTTCCTCTTCAAAGCCCTGTCCATGCCCTTCCTTCTGCCCCACAAGGATACTCCTGCCCCTCCTTGAGACCTCAGCCTCCCTGGACTGCCTCTACCTTCTCCTCATGGCTCAGGCAATGGCTCAGGCATCCTGTTCGATGGTCCCAGAACACTGGGTTCTCCTTTATGTCAGGCTTGCATTTTGCATCTACCTGTGCTCTTATTTCAGTAATGCCAGTGTCCTGCAGTAGACTCTAAGCTTTCTGAGGGTAGGGCCTCTGTTCGTCTTCATTCACAGAGGTGGGATTGGACAGGAGGAAGATCACAGTGTCCAACACTTGAGGTTAAACAAACTCTTCAACAGATCGGGCTGGAGAAGACTGGTTCGGTTAGAGGCGATCTTGTCGGGCAGTGCAGGACCTGTGACTGAAGGTGGCCCTGTATAAAAGTGCCCGCTCTTTTATCGTCCTTGGAAGACATTATGAAATCAATATTATCAGCCCCATTTTACAGATTAACTACGACTCCGAGGATTTCATAAAGATAGCAGGGGGTAGGGCCATAAGTTAACGTTAAGCTGACCTCTAGGAGGGGGAGGCAAAGTCGCATGAAGGACAGGGCCGGTCTAAGAAGTGATGGAGCTCCTGGTGTGCTGTGTGGAGCCCCACGTGTTTCTTTGTGTGTCTCAGGTTGCGTTTTGGCAGCTCGCTGGCGCATCGTGCAGTATTAAACCAGTCGGGCCGCAAAGACGTGCCGCCGGAAGCAGGGAGCACCGCAGAGGCCGATTTCCTCTCCGCGCGTTTGAGCCCCTGGCAATGAATGGTGTCGTCCCAGTCCGTTCGCACTGCCCCACACAAGTGGGAGCGGCTGCTGGCCGGGATGCCAGGGCCCTCAGAGGGCGCTGTGCCCGGTCCCGGGGAGGAAATCACCAGGTGCCAAGCCTGGGAAAACAGGTACTCAGGAGCCCTTGAAGGAAACAGGCGGCCCTTCTACTTCTAGTACGAAGGTTTTTAAAGTCACTGCCCTGAGGAGGCCAAGAACTGTGGGGTCCCTATCCTGAACATAGGCTATCTAGCCCCGGGCTTTGAAAACCCAACAAAGGCAAAACAGAAGTCTTCTGGCAAAGGAGAATAATCCAGAAAGGATGTTGCCAGAGAGTTAAAAAAAAAAAAAATTTCTCCAGGATTTTCTTAAATTAGGTTTTCCTTTTAATTACCTAGTTATCCTTCAGAAACTTGGAACAGTCCCATTCCTTATCAACATATTCCTTGTCAATTATGCACAGGCGCAGGCTTCTGGTGCCGAGGGTGATGCTTAAGTACAAGGCAGCTGGAAGTTTTCCCCTTGGGTTGTGGGGAGTGTCAGGAATGCTAATGGGCCGAGGCTCTGGGCTGAGCTGGTAGCGGGAGGGAAAGGCCTCACTGAGCACAGGGCCTGGGGGCGGGGTGGGGAGCAGAGAAGAGGCTCAGGGCCTGCAGGGCGCCCCGCTTCGCTGCCCAAGGGGGCAGGGTGGCTGGCCCCACCAGGTGAAATGGGGAGGGGTGCTGAGCATTAATTTTTAATTTTTGTGATTTCTGATAGACCCTGCCTGCTCCCCGGTTGTAAACACCGTATTCTCAAATAGAGGATTGAAGTGATGCTTAGCAAAACTGCTTATTGGCCCTTTTTAAATTTTCCTGTCTGGCTGTCTCTGTCACTCATGCTGCTTGATGTAAAATGAGGGCTGGAAACATAGTGTGGGCATGTTCTGATGAGATGTGGGCTGGAACGTGGCGGGCGCGTTGTGATGAGGTCCAACGGGGACAGTGGTGAGGTGCAGCTGCGAGTTATCTTGTCCCCTTCATGTCCCCCGTGTCCCCGCCGAGGCTTCTTAGGGCTGCATGGGATCAGCACAGGGGGTCAGAAGAGAAGTGCAGCTCGGCTGCACGCTGTCCTTGGAGCTGGACCGGAAGCACGCTTATATTTCGGGCTCAAGCACCTGATGGTTGTTTTGACTGTTGGAACTGTGTGGGTAGGTGGGTGGGTTCTGGTAGGAGGAAGAATGGGAACTTCACTTTGGAGTGTGCGGCGGGCCCTCCCCACGCAGAGATTCCCAAATGGACGGCAGTTCCACCTGGTCAAGGGGAAGGTTTTCCCTTCCGATCGGATCCTCGCTTTAGGTATTGAGCGCCACCCTGTCAATCTGGGGCTCATGTAGTGTCTAGGGCTCTTGGGTTACAGAGAGATACGATCTCTGCTCTCTACCCCTTGTGGTCCTCCTCCTGCCACCACCACCCCACCCCCCGCCCCCATCCTTCCCCACCTTCATCTCTCTCCTCAGCCTCTCCTGTGCCCCTCCTCCTGTTTTTCCTCAGCCCTAGTCTGGGGTTTTAGGCACCTGACCACGTGCTCAGCAAGCAGGGAAAGAAATCTTCGCATGCAGAGGTTTGGACAGTGGTTTCCTCAAGTCTTTCTTTCTGTTTCCTTGTGGGTAGAGTGCAGTGTGAGAGCCAAGGGGATGGAAATATACAAAGAATATTGTGATAAACGCAATGCCACACGTCAACCCATGCCTGCCTGCTCTGTGCTTGTCCCTTTAAGAGGACTGATTAGGCATGATCAGGTGTAGTCGTAGTGATTCTCACCTGACAAAGTCTGTTAAGATATCTAAGATTGGCTTTGGAGGGAGATGCTAATTCAATACCAGCTCTGTCACTTGTTAACCATGGGACTGCAGACAGATGACCTAAGCTCACTGAGCCTCAGTTTCCTCCTCTGTAAAAAAGAGGTAATGATGGAACCTGTCTCCTGGGGGAAATGTGAGTAGAGCTCTGAGCCCAGAGGCATGTAACAAGGCTTATAACAAGGCTTCAGTAAATTATTATCACAACCATTTAGTTATGTGGCCATGGGCAGGCCACGTAAGGAGTCTGTGCCTTGTTCTTCTTATTTGTAAAAGGAACAGAATGTCTTCCTTATGTAACTTACAAGGATGTGTGACGAGGCTCTGAACGCAGCATAACACGCTACATAATAAATAAAAGCATGATGATCATTTTCCTATAACCACGCTAAAGCAATTTCGGTGGTCTCACAAGTGTGCTTGTCTGGCTACAGATTTATGCCCTGACTTAGGGATGCCTGTGGAGCTGCTGGAGGAGCCAGCGCACACAGGGAATAGTGGCAAAGGCTGCCGAAGACAGAGGGTCCTGCCTGGACTGCCGTCTTCCTCCCACTGCCGCAAACGGCTTTGGGATTTGGCTTTTTCCTATACCATAGGGTTCTTGCCGCTGGAAGGTGGTGAGTGCCATCCTCTGCTCTCCTTGCCGTGAATCCTTGATAATTCATTCAATTTGGAGATTTTATCCCCCTTCACTTCTTGTCTATGGTGTCTGCCAGGCCACCTAAATATGAGGGGGCTGGAGGAGGGAAAGGAAATGAAATCGGACTTGTCAGTTTTGCTTGATCATTGCTTAGGCATGATCATTACTTAGAAAAAGTTGAAAATATTGTTTCAAATCAATTCATATTGTTTTTTGAAATTGATTCCAATAGCCTACCAAAGTCCAGGACGACAACTCTATCAATTATCGAGCCAGCAATAGAACAGGCACTCTCTATAGATCCTGAAGGCTGGCTCTAAAGGGCTCCCAGTTTCCATTTATCTTGATATGTATCTGTGACACGTCTCATCATAAATCCAGCAGCCCATCTGGTGAAGGGGACACAAGAACATTGTTCATGGTAGCAAATATGTTTAAATTTTTTCACAGTTTGAGCAGAGCTATTACCCTTGTCTCTACCGCCATAAATTAGCTCTACCAAACATTGCTTTCCTAATCTCCATCTACACTAGTAATTAGTCAATTCAGCTTGATCTGGGGTTCATTTTCATAAAGGAAACAAACTTCTGAAAGTGTAGCTCAATTAGAAAGAGTCTATCAAGCCACCTGGAAGGGGCCACGAGTGTACTGTTTTTAAGGATAATTTGCCCTGGAACACTGCCAGCCCACTCCAGAATGGCCCATCTTTCTCCAGCAAGTTGCTCTTTTCTGAGTTTTTGGGAAACCGCTCAAGCCATCAGAGTTCATGGGTCCCCATGTGGCAGGTGGGGGACCTCTCTTTCTCCTTCTCTGTCCATCCCTCCCTTCACCCTCCCTGTTTCAGACTCATGGTTTAGTTGCAAGTTGTTAGTTTTTCATTTTTGTGGAACAATTCTTTGTGGAAACCATATTTTGTGGAAATATTCTAGATTCAGAAAGTAGGTCCTCTGTCTAAAAGGTACTCGCTCAATAAATGTTTGTTGAACAAATGAATAAATGAATGAGTGAAAGAAAGATTAAAGGATGATGTGATTGACTTAGGTGGCAAAAGGTAATGATTGATACTTGGCCCCTGATTTTTTTCCCAAATGCTAGATGTGAGGATGAAGTTACACCGGCTGCAGTCCCGCAGGTCAGGACTCACACTTTACTGGTCCTTCGTAGAAAGAGAGCAGGAAGAGGGAGTGGATGGACTGTGTCCCTAGGGACTAGGCACTGTTAGGACACTTGATATATATGATCTCATTCGGTCCTCATAACAAGTCTGTGAGATTGTATTACCTCTACTTTACAAATGAGGAAATGGAGGCTCAGAGTGGTTGAATTTATTGCTCTAAGTCACACAGCTGGTTCCAAAGCCAATATTCTCCTTTACACTCTTGGATGCTGCTTCTTATAAGACACACATATTAAGTGTAAAAAAAAACCCCAAAACCCAACCTGTATATTCCCAAGTTTCTCCCAGTCTTTGGGAATATACAGGTTTAACTTCCAATGAAAAAAATCATATTTATTGATGTCCATACTAATTGAAAAAGTCATACTGGAGAGGAAATAAAGCTTAGGTTTGCTTCCTACACTGACTGGATGCCTCCCAGAATCCAGGAGATTTGAACGTCAGGTGTGTATTAACAACAGCTTTAGACTCGTGTACAATTAAGACAGGTTTTGTTCGGACTGTATTGATCTCTCTGAGGTCAGCATGTCAGAACCAGAGCCAAGAGTAACCAGCAGCAACTGTCGGCCCGTCCCTGTAACACGGTATCCCCCAGGGGAAGGAAAATACCCCAGGGTACTAAGTTGGAGCATCCACTGAGCCAATGGCTGTTTGGTTTCACATGAGTCAGCGCCCGGGGAGCAAGATATGGGATAGGGTGTCGGTTCTTGCCTGTGTCTGCCTTCTTGCCAGTGGCATGATCGTATCCCCCTTGCCCACATTGGCAACCCTGAGCGAAGAAGAAGGACTAGAACCTGCCTCCTGCCAGAGAGAAGGTAAAGGGAAGGAGGAGAGAAAGAGCAGGGAGGGAGAAGCCGAGTGCACTGAGCTGGGCTGAAATCCCCCATAAGCCCCATAAAATCACAACCTCTCTTTAATCTCCAATCGTGAATCCCTGTCCTACCAGCTAATCACCAGCTGCATGCCATGATAGCTCTGAGAAGCTGAGAATCCCTGGTTTTTATTTTTCAAAATTGTATTACTTTTTACTGTAGATATAACATCATAACTCCATTAAAGGAAATTTAAAAAAATGAATTCAGCCAAACCGGTGGTCATGCACTGCCTTAACCCCATGACAGTTTCCACCCGTGTACAGGATCGTGCTTGTGGGAGCACTGTTTTCTGGTTTGCCCTACTGCCCCCTCCTCTTTTCAACTTCCCGTGATGATGTTTACTGTCTCTGCAGTAGGCTGAATCTGTCAGGCTTGTCATTGGACCCTCCCTCTTTGGCCCCTAGAGATCATGTGTTTACCGTTCACGGAACTCACCAGAGTCTTGCCTTTAAGGAGGAGTCCAGTTGTCAGGGTTTGTTCAGGTAAATGAAGTAGCAGTAGCAGCAGTAATAATAATTATTATAATAATGACGATGATGATGGAAGCTAACACCAATAGTAGGATGTGTCTCATTTAATTCTCCTCTGAGATAAATGGACTACCCCTGTCCATATATTACAGCTGAGGAAACTGATGCCCGGAGAGGTTAAGAAGCTTGCTAAGAACACGCAGCTAGTGAGTGGTGAAGCCGGAAGGCAAATCCAGCCCGTCTTGCTTCAAAGAGAATATGGCGTGAACACTGATACAATTTCACACAAGTGAGAAGCTGATTCTCCATTACTAATAAGAGACAAAGATAGCAGAACAAGATAGTATATTGTGGAGAGAGTCTAAACACAGAACAACGTTCACACCTTTCAGGCACTTCCTAGATCAAACACTTGCTCTCAGTTGCTTTTACTTTGAATCTTATTCACCTTCATCTGCTCCGGTATAGTGGCCATCAGCCACGTGAGACTATTGAATGTTTGGGATGAGACTTACATGGAAGGAGCTGTGCTGTAAGTGGAAAACACCAGATTTCAAAGATTTAGTGTGAAAAACGTATGTATAATATCTCACTAATTGAGGTGCCTGGCTGGCTCAGCCGGAAGAGTATGGGACTCTTGATCTTGGGGTGGTGGGTTCAAGCCCCACGTTGGGTGTAGAGATTACTAAAAAATAAATAAACTTAAAAAAACCTCACTAATAATTTCCAAAATATTGATTGTATGTTAAATTAAAATATAATACAATTAATCTTACCCATTTGTTTTTGTAGCATGGCTATTAGAAAATTTAAAATTCTCTATATGACTTGCAAATTCTCTAAATTTCTACTGGACAGTGCCACTCTCCCATCACTAATTTTGTACCTCTCTCCTCTCAATTCTGGAGATCTGATGATGGGTTTGCACTTGGGGCTTGACTTCAGGACTGGTTTTGGCTATTTGGGGCTTAAAAGTCAGCATTAGTCACACAACAGCCCCTGAACTCACTGTATCTGGTTTATTTATCTAAGTGAGGGCTGTTCATACCCCTTAAAGGAGGTAACGAGGAAAACATTTTCTTTTGTCTGGTTGGCCCCTGATTCCCTTTGAAATTAAATCTCTCTGGCAATAATATGGCAGCCACCCTGCCCTGTGGCTCCAGGAGGGATCTTTCCTTTCAGACCGGCATGCGTGCGGGCAGAGCGGGTGGGAAAGAGTCCTTTGTTTTTCTGTCCATGGGCCAGTTTTGGAATTCCAAGTTGCTTTGAAATGTTTTAGGAAACAATGCAGACTGTTCACTGACCCTTTCATCTGCTGGAGAACCTGAAGCAACAATTAGACTGTTGTTGTCAGCAACTGTGGCTGACGGAGCTCTGAAATATCAGGGACCCAGAAAGAAGTCACAGCCTCGGCTCTGAAGGAACCTGGGACACTCAGAGGGAGGCAGAGTTTCTGATCTATTAGGAAATGACAAAGACTAAGTAATCAAGAGCCAGATTGGGAGGCTCAGCCTCTGACGTCACAACAAAGCCAGAGAACGGAGTGAGCTTCATGGGTTGCAGTGTTCCTTCTGGAAGGCATTTTGAATGAAGGCATTGAGCCTGGGGGGTGGGGGTGGGGTGGGCGGTGCTTAGGAGATTTGGGGTTGTTCCAAGGTGATGGCCATATAGCTATAGAAAGAAATGGGCATAACCCTGCCAAGGCATATGTCTGGGAGGGGTGGGAATAACCCTGGGCACCAGTTGCACGGAGCGCAAGTGAGCTGGGGGCAGGGATAAATGACAGGGGTCTAGAACCTGGGTTTGATTACAGGGAAGCCAACGGTACGTTCTTGGATTGAGGCAAGACAGAGCCAGATGATGGAAACCTCAGGCTTTATTGCTCTCAGGGACCACGAGAGATTTTCTCATCTTCTGTTTGCTCCAGTGTGGAAGTTGGTACATTGGCACAGCATTGAAGCGATCTAATAAACAGTTATGGGGCATTTACTAGGTGCCGGCTACTTTATTTTTAAATAAATACATAATTCTACAATAAATACATAATTACTTTATGGGAAGTAAAACTGTGTCCCACTTCGAGTGATCAATGTAAAGGAACATATGAAGTGCACGATACTGTAAATGATAGGTGGATATAACAAACATCTTAAAGGTTTTCATATTCTCCATTACAGATGGGCAACCGAGGCTCCAGATCTTCACACAGCAGATTTCTCCAACAGTGGCCCGAGGGTGGGTTGGAGGGTGGAGAGAACAGTGGCAAGGAAGCCAGTTGGTCACCTGTTCAGGAGTGAAGTGATGGGAGTCTTGCCCTGAGCTTGAGCGGAGAGGGCACACGAGAACCCTTGGTTATACACCTGTTCAGGCAGGGGTTGCACGTGTCTGTTTCTCTCTCTGTACCCTCGGGTTAATCTGCGATGCACATTTAGGGTGCAGATTCCTAGCGTGTGGCAATAGTTCTGTATGGTGAATGTGAGCAGATGCCAAGAGATATTTCATAACCAGATGCTGACATTTCTTGAGTGCTTGGACTGGCTTCATCCCATGCTAAGTCCTTGAATGACCTCTTTCCTTCCTCACAATAACAGAATAAAGTATCTGCCATTCTTTCCCCTCTTTTACAGATGAGGGAACAGAGGCTCAGAGAGGTTAAGTGATTTGCCAAAAGTCACACAGCCGGGATTCAAATCCAAGTCTGACTGACTGCAAGGCCGTTAGCCACCACACATATTGCCTTGTCATTGACTGGTACACAATGACTTTTTAGAGCATCTTCTGTTTCTCACGTTTCTCCCTCATTTAACCTAAGTATGGGTTTCTGTAACTTAGCATAGAATTCGATTCATCTCTCTAAGCACCAGAAACAATAGAAGTTCACCAGACCATAAGCCCCATTCCTAACCTCCGTGCGGCATATTTATGTGTCTTCTTCTGTGGTTTATATCATCATTAACATGGTTCTACTTGGCCCTTTAAGAAGCTAATTAATCACTAAATATAGATCACAACTTGTTCTTTTCAACCCTCTGCATGTTTCTTCCCCCCATTGTGTGATGCCATCTGGTGCTATGAGCTCATGCTTTTTTGTGTTCCTTTTCAGGGAGCCAGATATATTGCTCTCTCTACCCAGAAAGCCAGTTGATTTCAAAGTTTGCATGCACGGCTTTGAAAAAATTTGAATCTAATGCCTCCTTGTGGATTTTCACAGTATCACTCTTGAACAGAACACCGCATGGAACTTCTCTGTCTTTACCATCATCCCTGTATATGGGTACACTTGTCGTTTCATCAAAAGGACCTCATTTGTCTTTGGCGAGCTGTCAAGCAACTGCAGGTCTTTTCCTGTGTGATTTTTGTCAAATTTCATTTTGTCACTTTAAAGTGTATGCTGTAGGAAGCCAGACCTTAATAAAATACTTGCTCCTTCGAATCTGTCCGACTTTTTGCTATGGCAGCGGAACGAGTCCTTAAGAACAAGGAACTCACACGGCTAACGGCGCAGGCCTTTGACATTGCTGCTGATCTGTCCTTCACTCCCGCTTTCTCTTCTAATTCTGCCTGGAGCCTCTAATCATCTTCCAAGGGAGTGAAGCGCAGGAGCTGTAGACTGTTTTCTTGCCAACTCAGCTGAGATGCTCTGGGCTCGCCACCGGGCTCCCAATCTGTGGGATTGTGCAGGACTGCTTGTTACCATCCAGTTCAGACCTTGCCACTCTCCACACTCCTTTCTCTTCTCATTTCAGAGCTCTTGGCAGTTTAAATTTAGCCTGGGAGCCTAGTGGGGAAGGAAAGGTAATTTGGCTCTGTGTGTGCGGCTTACCTCACTCCTGGCACATGCCGGATGCCCCCTGGGGAAGCAAGAGAGAGTTGGCCGGCTGCCTACCTCCTTTTCTGCTGTCTTCCTCCTGGGATCATGCCTGTTCCCAGCAAGGGGCAGAGGAGAGGAGCCCTGAGAATGTCTGCAACGATGTAAAAGGAACCATACATTTCCCTAGCACAGAACTTGTTCTGGGGCCAGCCCCTCGGACTCTCAGAGATCAATTTCTCCCCGGTCCACACCCCATTTCCAGCCATAAGCAGCTTCTGTGAGATGTAGGTAGGATGAAGTTACTGAGTCAGCCATAGAGCCAAGCCAGTCTCCAAATAACGTTATTGAAAGGTGTGGATAATGTATAGACAGAAGCCTCGATTACGTATCAGCTTTGTTTCCAGAAGAGTGTATGTTGTTACTAAACTGAAAAAATGTGTTTTTCACTTCACATTGATAGTTTGCTTAATAACTACAGTTCTAACCGCCCACAGAATTAAGATGCATTTCTAAAAGATGAGGATTTCTAATTTTCCTGACTGAGTAGTATACAAAATTTGGGTAACAGCTCACGTGTTAAAGCTTGGTTACTACTTTGCACTGTGGCCTTATGCTAGTTGCTTAACGTCTCTGAACTTCTGAGTTTTCTACCTACTTAATGGAGTGAATCATACTTTATTTTTCTTAATCTGGTTCGTAGGGTTGTGGGTGAATATCAGATAGATTTTGTCAAAAGTTTTTTCTGCATCTATGAGATGAGCTTGTGGTTTCTGTGCTTTATTCTATTGGTGAGGTCTATTATACGAATTGATTTTTGTACGTTGAAGCAATCTGGCATTCATGACATCAATCCCACTTGGTCATGATGTACAATCCTTTCTCTGTGTTGCTGAATTCACTTTGCTAGTGTCTGTTGAGGATTTTTACGTACCTATTCATAAGGAATATTTTGAATTATTCTTTACTTGTGATATTTTGGTTTTTGTATTGGGGTAATACAGGCCTCCTACCATGATTTGGGAATTCTATTTTTTAAGATTTTATGAATGATTGTTAATTCTTTAAATATTTGGTAAAATTTACCAGTGAAGACATATGGTCCTGGACTTTTCTTCTTTGGAAGATTTCTTTTTGAAAGATTTTATTTTTAAATAATCTCTATGCCCAATGTGGGCCTCAAACTCACAACCCCTAGATCAAGAGTGGCATGCTTTACTGGCTAAGCCAGCCAGGTGCCCCCACATTCAAGATTTTTAATAAGTTATTTACTAACTCAATCTCTACCTATTATAGATCTATTCAGATTTTCTAATTTTTCTTGAGCCAGTTATGGTGGTTTGTGGCATTCTACAAATTTTCCATTTCATCTGTATAATCTAATTTGTTGGCATATAATTTTTTCATAGTATTCTCTTAAACTTTTTTTCCCCATAAGATTATTGGTAATGTCCTCTGTTTTATGCCTGATTTTAGTAACTTGAGTCTTCCCTTTCTTTATCATGGTTAGTCTAACTAAAGATTTGTCAATTTTATGTTTATTATTTTTTAAAGGTTTTATTCATTTGAGAGAGAGAGAGAGAGCATGAGCTGGGGGGAGAGGCAGAGGGGAGAGGGAGAAGCAGACTCTCTGCTGAGCTGGGAGCCCAATGTGGGGCTCGATCCCAGGACCCGGAAATCATGACTTGAGCTGAAGGTAGATGCTTAACCATCTGAACCACCCGGGCACCCAAGATTTGTCGATTTTATTAATCTTAGTGCCAATTTTTGGTTTTGCTTATTTTGCTATTCTCCATTTCATTTATTTCTACTGTAATTATATAATCTCTTTTCTTCTGCTTAGGGTTTAGTTTGCTTTTCTTTCTTTAGTTTCTTAAGGTAGACAGTTAATGATTTGACATCTTGTTTTTTAACGTAGGCATTTGCAGCCATAAATTTTCCTCTAAGCAGGTTAGTGTCATCCCATAAATTTTGGTATGTTGTGATTTTGTTTTTTGTTTTCATTAAGGTGCTTTGAAATTTCTCTTGTGATTTATTTTTGGACCCATTGGCTGTTTAGGAATGTGCTACTTAATTTCCACAAATTTGTGAATTCTCAAACTTTCTTCTGTTCATTGTAGGATGGTCAGAGAACATACTCTATATGACTTTAATAATTTTAAATTTATTGAGATTTGTGGTCTATCCTGGAGAATGTTCTATGTGCACTCAAAAAGAATGTGTATTTTGCTCTGGTTGGCTGGAGTGTTCTATAGATGTCTATTTTGTCTATTTGTTTTAGAGTGTTGTTCAAGTCTTCTGTTTCCATATTGGTCTTCTGTCTAGTTGTTCTACCAGATTGAAGGTGGGATATTGAAGTCTCCAACTATTATTGTTGAATTATCTATTTCTCCCTTCAGTTTTTGCTTCCCGTATTTTGGGGGCTCTGTTGGTGGGTAGGTGCATCTGTTTACAGTTTCATAAATTCCTAGTGGATTGACCCTTTTATCATTCTAAAATGCCTTTGTCTCTAGTAAAAATTTTTGTCTTGAAGTTTATTTTGTCTGGTGTTAGGATAGCCGTTCCTATCTCTCTTTTGGTGATTGCATGGTGTATCTTTTTCTATACTTTTATTTTCAACCTATTTGTGTCTTTAAATCTAAAGTGTGTCTTTTATGGACATTATATACTTGGATCATGTTGTTTTATTTATAATGCCAATCTCTGTCTTTTGATTGGAATGTTTGATCTGTTTAGATTTAATGTAATTACTCGTAAGGGAGGACTTACATCTGCCATTTTGCTATTTGTTATCTGTATGTTCCTCTATTCTTCCATTACTATTTTCTTTTGTGTTAAATAAATGTTTTCTAGTAATCTTTTAAATTCCCTTTTGTTGGGGTGCCTGGTGGCTCAGTTGGTTAAGTTTGTGCCTTTGGCTCAGGTCATGATCCCAGGAGCCTGGGATCGAGCCCCACATCAGGCTCCCTGCTTAGTGGGGAGCCTGCTTCTCCCTCTCCCTCTGCCATTCACTCTGCTGGTGCTGTCTGGCTCTCTCTAGCTCTCTGTCAAATAAATAAATAAAATCTTAAAAAATATATTAAAAAAATAAATTCCCTTTTGTTTTATTTTCTATTTATATTTTCTGTTATTTTCTTAATGGTTACCCTGTGAATTACAATTAACATCTTAATTTATAACAATCTAGTTTGGGTTAATACCAACTGAATTTCATTTGTATATAAAAGCTTTGCTGGTTTATAGCTCCATTCCCTCTCCTGTCCTTTGCACAGTTGTTATCATACAAATTACATTGTATGGTTCCTCAACATAGTTTTTTTTTTTAAAGATTTTATTTATTTATTTAATTGACAGAGAGAGAGAGAGAGACAGCAAGAGAGGGAACAAGCGGGGGGAGTGGGAGAGGGAGAAGCAGGCTCTCGGCTGAGCAGGGAGCCCAATGCGGGGCTCCATCCCAGGACCCCGGGATCATGACCTGAGCCAAAGGCAGATGCTTAACCGACTGAGCCACCCAGGCGCCCCTCAACACAGATTTATAATTACTGGTTAATGCTTTGTGTCTTTTAAATCAGATAGGAGAAAAAAAAGTTACAAAAAACACAAACAATACATTTATTATACCTCAATTTTTCCTTCATTTCTGAAGGATGACTTTGCTGCATATAGAATTCCTGATTGATTATCTTTCTTTCAGTGCTTTGAATAAATCCTCTCACTCCCTTCTACTTCCATAGTTTCTCATGAGAAATCATCTTCTACGCTTTCGAGGAACCCCTGTATGTGATAAGTTGCTTTTTTTCTTGCTTCCTTCACAGTTCTCTCTTTGGCTTTCAGGAGTTTGATTATGATGTATTTGGGTGTGGCTTGCTGTGAGTTTATCTTATTTGTAGTTCATCAAACTTAGATGTAAGAATGTATGTTTACATCAAATATTTTATATTTATTTCATCAAATATTCTTTTTGCCCCTTTTTTTCTTTTCTCCTTTCTGGGATTCTCATTATACTTACGTTGGTTTGGTGGTGTCGAAGATCTCTGTAGCTCTGTTTATTTTCCTCACTCTTTTTTCCTCATTTTCTTCAGACTGGATCATCTCAACTGACCTATCTTCAAGTTTGCTGATTATTTCTTCTGCCCCTCTAGTGGATTTTTCATTTCAGCTATTATTCTTTTCAGGTTCAGAGTTTCTATTTGTTTTTTTTTCTTTGTATACTTTCTATCACTTTACTAATATTCTCTCTTTGATGAGACATCATTCTCATGCTTACCTGTAGTTCTTTGGATATGATTTCCTTTAGTTCTCTGAACATATTTTAAGCAGCTGATTTATTGTCTTTGTCAAGATAAGTCCAACATCTGGGTTTCCTCAGTGATAATTTCTACTGGCTGGCTTTTTTCCTCACGCATGGGCCATATGTTCTTGTTTCTTTGTATGTTTTGTACTTTTCTATCAAAAACTGAGTATTTAAAATAATATTATGTAGCAACTCTGGAAATTAGATTCTTCCTCCTCCCCAGGGTTTGTTATTGTTTTGTGTTGCTGCCATTGGTTTTTTAGTGTCTTTCTTTAACTAATTCTATAAAGTCTGTATTCTTTGTCATATGTGGCCCCTGAAGTCTCTGCTTGACTAGCTTTGTGTGAAGCTAATGGACAGAAATGTCCTTAGCTGCCTGGAACTTATAAGTCCCAGTCTTTGCTAATGGGCTCTGTGTGTTTGTTGGACATGTCTTTAAAACTCTGCCTTAGCCTTCACTCCCTGCTTACATGGAGCCTCAGGTCAGCCTGAAGATGAATATCAAGTGGAATGACAGTTTTGAAAAATACAAATGCAAGCTATTAATACATTTGCAGCATGTTATCTGCTATTATTCTCACAGAACAGATTGTTTGTTCTTTGTAAGCACAGGCATTTTCTGTCTTATAAACACCTAACTCCTATGCCTTAGACCACATAACCACTGCCATGCATAGGATTCAGGCTGAATCATGGGACTCAGGAGATTTCAGGGGGAAAATAAGCCCATATTTATTTATGCAATAAAAGCATGGGTTGGGAGGGAGGGTGGGAGAAGGTACCAGATAAAGCAATGGGTACACCTGTCCATTTCAAAATATTGCACATAGGCCTGGGCATGCAACCAGAAAAGGTAGAGAGAATTTTTTTCTTTCTCCTCTCTACTTTTATTTTTATTTTTCCCCCTCTCCACCTATAATATTATTCTTTCTCTTGGGGCCCAGAATTTAGGTCAGCAAAATTCGTATTAAGGAAATACATCAGCTGCTCTGGGGTTAAATAGGCTCTTGAGGTTTGTCTGGTAACTGAATCACCACCTAAACCACCAACCAGAAGGTTGTCCTAATGGAATGATGTCTTCCGGTTTCCAAATAATATACTTCCTGATGAACTTTTTGATGCAACCTGTCTGAGAGCTTGAGATTGGATTGAGTTCAGACACATGTAATTTGTCTGGGTTAACTTAAAATTTTAAATCGATTTCCCCCAACCATCTCTATACTTTAAGGCCATTTCTCCTTGTGGAGTTTTGTGTTTAGTTAATACAAACTTAGTGTTGAAGAACAATTAGGAGAGTTTAGATCCTTATCAATTTTAACACATTCAAAAGTGAAACATGATTTAAAAAATTATGTCATGTTTTAGGTGTTTCCTGCTCTGATTTGTCTGTATTACTGAGGGTCATCAAGAGATTCCTATCCCGGGACACCTGGGTGGCTCAGTTGGTTAAGAGATTCCTATCCCTTCCCCCATTCAACCCAGTTTAGGATACATTACTCTGCCGTAGGTCTCCAGAATTGTATTACAAATGCCCAGACTAGTAAATCGCATTTCTTATTTCCTTCAAGGTATTGCACAGAGATGCACGGCTATCAAGTACCACTTTTCTCAGCCAATCCGCTTACGAAACATTCCTTTCAATTTAACCAAGACAATTCAGCAAGATGAATGGCACCTGCTTCGTGAGTATTTCTGGGAAGGGGTCAGAGAGGAAATGGTGTCTTTCTGAACAAAGAGTATTCCCACCAGCCCTCTCAGGTTTGAACCAAGAGATGTTGTGCTGAGCTTTTGTGGGCCTGTGGGCCCAATCCAACTTGGTCAGAGACTCTGAGAGTCATTTCACTATGCTGCGGTCAAACTTGTTTACAGATGGAATGTGTGAATATCAGTCCTGAGGCTTTGTGAGACAGGGCAGTGTGTGTTTCTGCCCTGGCGGCATCTGTACGCAAATGGCCTCCTGCTTCTTTTCTTTACCAAGTCATCGGGTGCAAGGACCTGCTCTGCCACTTATCTTAGTAAACCAAGGAGATTATACTTTAGGTACTCTGTTTTGTTTTGTTTATACAATATTCATTTTAGCCACCATGTCTATCTCAGGCCTTGGTATTTCTGCTAAAATGTCTTTATGAGTGTGTATGTTGTAATTTTCTCAGAGGATGTCTGTCATTAGAGGATATCTCGATGATGGGAACTGCTCTTTTTCACTGTCAGGAAAATGTGAAAATCTAGAAAGGATCATGCAGTGTGACACTAAAGAGGGCCGATATTTACCTGAAAATTGTTGATTCATGCTGCCTGGTGATAGATGACTCAGGAAAGCAAAAAACTAGACCCTAGTCAGAGGTCGACGTTGTCATTTTCCAATGAAATAAGCAGCAAGGACTTTGGGGATCTTGTTTGGTGACCAAAGCCGCTGCAGAAAACCAAGCAGAATCTCATTTTGTGAGGAAGTCTCTGCAGATCAAAAGACTGTTTTGAATCTCAAACATATACATGAAAGCTCTTATGATACTGCTTTAGCAGTGGTCTCATGCTATACATATTAGGATTGGCAAATTTAGGACTTGGAAAGTCATTGCCTGAAATGTGGTTTATTTCTTAATGGTATGACTTCCTGAAAATTCTTTCTTGTTGGCTGATCTTAACAAGCATTTCTCAGCAGATCTGAGTTAGTTTTGTGTAAGTGTTCTTATGTCTGAACTCTTCAGGAGCATCTTTGGAGTTCTTTGTCTTAATCAACAGTCCAGAAAGCCCCGTAGTCACTGGTTTTAAGTCTGGTGAGAAAAGATCAATATAGGAGCCTGAGAAAGAACCTTGCCTCTTTACTGGAGGAGTTTGTGGCTTGCTGTTGCCCAGCAAGACAGTATTTGAGCGTTCTCTTTATCTTTTTTGAGGTTCTTACAGAAAGACATTTTCAGTATTTGCATGCATATGCTCTTTCTAAGAAAGTCACATTTGGGGATCTGTACCAGGTTTACCAGATAAGCTTAACATGTCTGGTACTAGTGCAAATCCCATCTAGATTATATCTGAACCTAGTGCCTTTTCATGGTCATAGACAATAGAATTACTACTTACACCACAGGGAATTTACGAAGTTGAGACAACAATGGCTGACCTATTTTGACGTTTCCTCTGCTCAGATGTGGATGTCGCAAAATGACTTATCCTCTTAACATTAAACTCAGCCCCTTTAAATGATCACAGCCCCTGGCCCTTGGCCTGAGGTGCCTCCTCTTCTAGGCAGCGATGCTCTGCTTTCATTTAGATGCTCTGAGCTGGAAATGAGAAGCCCCTTTAAAAGAAAGGAATGGTCCATGTGGGCCCAGAGCTGTTGACTGGCCTCTGGGGCAGCTAAGCTATGCTTGGGATCTACTATTTTAAGAAGGGTCGTAGACATTTAGCTAACAATTTTTAAAATTCAATTTGTTAAAAAAAAAAAAGGGAAGGAAGGAAATAGAAAAATAGAAGAAATTAAATAGCAGAGGGTGGGCAATCAGAGTGCTGCTTTAGGGTAGCAATCAGAGTGAAAATATGTTCGGGTCCCTGTCGTTGGTCCATGTCTTGGTTTTGCCTCAGAGCTGGGGGAGGGGCTGGGCTTCTGGCCTAAAGATCGTGATTGTGTCTTTGTGACAAAGACAAATAAGATAACTGGCACCTATGGCGCTCGGGTAAAACCGTATTTCACTGCAGCATACCTTGTAGGCCCTTTCTCCGAAGCCAGATTAAGTGTAGCCACTTGCAGCGGTGGTAGGTGACATTCCCGTTGCTCTTTTGAGGAAAGAGAAGATATTTCACTCTCTGTTTCCTAAGTAACTTGCTATCCATGACCCAAGTTGATCTGGGCACCGTTCTCTGCTCTGCTCTGCTCTCTGCGTGGTCCAGACTTCTCCGTGCACGCAGAGAAGGTAGACTCTGACCGCATCTGTCCTCTGGTGGGAGACCTGGGAGAGACTTCCCTAGACCACCCCAAGCCTGCAGACCCCAGGCCTGCTTGTGCCACTGACTAGTGTTTACCATGTACACCAAGCTCTTCATTCTCTAGTTTTCAGTAACTCTGCTGTTTCTCCTTCCCATTCCGAATGTCTGTGTTTCGAGAGTAGACCTGAGAAGAATCACCGCCGGGTTCCTGGGCATGGCGGTGGCTGTCCTGCTCTGTGGCTGCATCGTGGCCACGGTCAGTTTCTTCTGGGAGGAAAGCTTGACCCAACACGTGGCCGGACTCCTTTTCCTCATGACAGGTACGCTGAACACCTAAGACCCCTCAGACCCCCCCCTCCGGGCAGAAGGGAAGGCTGCTCTGCATGCAGCCTGCTTCGCTCTGCTCATTTTGCTTTCACTTGTGAGAAAAGCAGCCAGGGGCCATTTGGCTTTGGTGGGTGATACAGAATTTAAAGAGAACAGCAGTGTTCCTAATACGGGCCTGGTTTCTCCACTCTGGCCCTAGCCTTGGCCTGGACTCTTGGCAAGCTCTGGCCATTGTTTATCAGGAGCTCGCCATGAGAGAGAGAGAGAGAGAGAGAGTGAGAGAGAGATCAGCACAACCACCCCCTGGGCTGGAAGTCAACTCAAAGTACTTCTCTTAGTGATGGTGTCTTTGGGGTCATTTTTACACACAAAACATTCATTCATTTCACTCCACAGATAGATTTTGAGGACTCACTATGTACCAGGCACTACTTTAAGTACTAGAGATACAATGAGTAAGGCAGACAAAAATCCTTCTCCATTTTCATCGTGGGGAGACAAGAACTTGTGATAGTAATAAAAGCTTTGAGGAAAACAAACAAGGTGGATTAGGGGGCTCGGGGAACACTTGCTGAGGTGGCAATTTCCCTGCCAAATCGGGAAAAGCAACCAGCCCTTGGGAGTGTGCTGTGGGGTGAGCCAAGCCCTACGGGCAGGGATGGGTTGGTGTATTTTGAGCCACAGAAAGAAGACCAGTGTGGCTGGAGGGCAGGGAGATGCACAGTGGCTTGGATTTCAATCTAAGGGTAATGGAAGCCACTGGTGTTTTAAAAAGATTTTATTTATTTATTTGGGAGAGAGCGAATGAGCGGTGGGGGAGAGGCAGAGGGACAAGCTGACTCCCTGCTAAGCACGGAGCTGGGCTTGACGTGGGGCTTGATCTCAGGATCTTGAGATCATGACCTGAGCCAAAGTCAGACATTTAACCCACTGAGCCGCCCAGGCGCCCCAACCACCTAGAGGTTTTAAGCAGAAGAGAGACTTGACCTTAAAGCAGGGGATTGGAAAGGGGGTGGTGTGTGGAGACATGACTGTGGTCTTTTTGATTAGCAAGTGAAGGAGTCAGGAGCTGAGCTGACAGCTAACACTGAAGGTGGCTACAGGGAAGAAATCTTTTTTCCTTCTGCTCCTTCACCAAAAAAATTAATGTACTGGTGATTAGCGAATGTCAAATGAACAGTTTCACAAGCATACTCAGTATCAGAGCTAATATCACTTTGGATACGTAGCCATTTTGAACAAGCCTATTTCTGCTGCTTTGGAGTTCCATTTTTCAAGTGCCCATGACTCGGTTTGCTAGCACTTCTCACTTAATGGCCCCTCACTCACATCCACGTTAACTGGAGGCAGCAAGACCTGACATCATTGGCTGACACCATTTTCTGTCTGCCTGTCTTTCAGGGTTGACAGGTAGGTGGCGCTTTGCTTTCTGGTCAGCCAATCTGAGGCCTGAGTAACCCAAGTCACAGGCAGAGACCCTTCCTTCTAACTGCCATGGGCCCCTTTCTCGCCCTGTGAGTAACATGGGTCATCGTTGTAAGCACCCTGACAGAGCATTCAGAAATCACATGGCCCCCGAAGAGTCTCAGCAGAAAACCAACGTAAGCTCTTCACATTTTGGTGACTACGCTAGGACTGTAGCACAAGGAGGCTAAAATTCTGGTTCCTGAGGTTTTGGAGGAGGATTCGAACCCTCGACCCTAGCCATTGGGTGCCTCATTTAAAACCCAAAAGACAGAATGAGTGGGTCAGGGTAGCAAAGAAGCAGAGAGGCCTGTTTCTGCCCAGAAGTTTCCTTTAAGCCGCGGCTGGGGCATCACAGTCATTAGAAATCTTGTCCATTTTCTTCCTGCCCCCTACTAGCTGAGCCCCCATTTTCCTGACTCGTGTCCTGGTGTTTATCAGAGAACTGCAGATTCACTGACCCCCAACCCTGGAAAGGCCTACATCACGTCCCCTTGTCAGGAAAATGAGGGGGCTATAGACAAGAAAGCCTTAGGGATGGTTTTAAAACATACTTTAATATGGGTAATGCATAAATAATTTAGGATGCTCTTAGATATAAAACAATTATTAGCGGTAAAATAAATCACTGGCCATAAAAGCCAGGGCTAGCGAGAGTTCCTGAGAAGGTCATGGGCCAGTCTGGTTTTAGATGAGAGGAGAGCGGTTTTGGAGTCCTGGGTGGGCACAGAGGAGACCTGCTTGCTCTTGCAGGGAGTGGATATGCTGTGTTGTGCTCATCTGTTCCCTTTCTGTTGGGTTTAGAGAGGTTTGTTTTATTTTTTGCTGTTTTAAATACTGCCTTTACCTTTCCTTTGTAAACACCGGGTAACTACAAGAATCCATTGCCTGAGATAAATTAGCTGGAGGATGTTCACGTGTGGTAGCCGCAGAGGAGAGCAACGAAGGTTTAAAAGAATTGATTTTAATTAAGCAGAAGTGTCTTCAGCAGCCCTTGTCAGCATCTCTCCCACAGATTTCTGATGCTAAACTTAGCCGCTTCTAATGCGCTGGCATCTTCATTCTCCGCCTGAACTTATTAGCCAAACCTTCAATGCAGAGCATCAGTGATGTGACAGTTTGAGATGTTAAAATGGAAACTTTGAAGCAGTCTTCCTCCTTCTGCCTTATTGCTTGCAGACAGCTCTTGATTACCCACAAGTGGACCGGCAGTGCTGGTGCTCGCCCCTTCCTCTCCCGTGGGGCCTCTCAAAGGAACCAGGCTGCCCAGCAAAGCTCAGGGATGGTCAACACCCACGGTCAGCTATCCCTTCCTTTGCTTCAATGCATTAAAAAAACAAACAAAAAACCCAAAATGAACAAAAAACACAAGAAAACCACTATAGCAGATATATGGAATTATCTAGGTTATCCATTGATTATGACCTAAAACCACAGTTCCTGAGTGCCTGAGTTGAAACACTGGGAGCCAGGTGTGTTTTGGAATTCAGGATTTTTAAGTTTCATTTTAGAAAGGTAAATATGGTGCATAGATCTTATATTATCTAACACCCTCAGCAGGGTCTGAAATCAAATCCATTAACATTTCTGCAGCAAAACATATGAATATTCACACGAAGCAGGATCAATAAGGACTATAAATAGCCTCATGTCACATCAGGTCAGGCTTTGCATTAAATAAGATTGCTGCGATCTTTCAGGGAAAGTCGGGATGTTTTTTGGATTTAATAATTTCAGATTGTGGATCTTCTATTTTATTTTTTAAAGTTTTGTCTGTTTCTTGCCTATTCATTTAGGGAAGACAACTTAGGAATGGCTTTTCGAGCAATCTGTGTGAAAGTAGCATGAGGCATTTTTGCTGGAAGAGCAAAGAGACCAGGATGATGGGCAGGCCATCTTTTGAAGGAGTGAAAAAAAAAATCAATGTTTATGCCTTTGGGTGTTGCAGTTGCGTTATTTATCAAGCAGGCTAACCAGGGTGAAGCAGCTCCCACTCCTTTCACACTGTTAAGCACATCAAAGGATGATGGTCAGAAGAGGGGGCCTAGTTACCCTAATTACAGCTCGCCAGTTGGCCACGGGCACCTCGAGGAGTTCAGGGAAGGAAATTGGGTTGATGATCTGGGATGGCTGCATAAATTTACTTCCATCCTGATCCGAAAAGATAGATCCCTTCCAACCCTATAATTCTGCAATATCCTTGTATCTTCTAATTCTGAATATTAGAATTCAAAACCAGTAACTCTTCACTCTTTTGAAGATGTTAACCAGCAATAACCATGACCCAGCCTGGGATTCAAGCTGGGCTGAAGAGTATCAGTGCTGGCCGCAGGGGCTCCTGGCTGGTCAGGGAGTGAGCAGAAGGGAAGGAGAGTCTAGGAGAAGAATGGAGGAGAGGCAACTTCTCTCCTTGTGGATCTTCAGGAAGGATAGTTAGATGTTGAACTTTTTGAGTGTAGGGGTGATACCTTATTTATCTTTTCATACCCCTGCCCCATACCTTGCATTAACTGGATTGCTACTGACAAATGTGCTCTGTTATCTGCCAATAACTTGCTCCCTGGGTAAGTCCTACATGGGGTATTTTGGGATGACTGGATCCTTAGGTTGGTAGAACTCAATGTGTTGTAGAACTCAAGTTTTGTTTGGCAGGTTTGTTGACTCCATGTGCTCAGCACTATTAGGATCCATGTGGAACTTTAGTCTAGGGGGTGTCTACTACCTTGCCCTGAGATGCATTCGGTGAAATGGAATGGAAAGAACACCTGGGGTTCCTGATCACAGCGACGTCAAACCAATCACAGCTGTGACCAATGAGGACTGATTAAAACCACCTCTAAGATGATCAGAACCCGGGGTGGGACGTAGTAGATGCTTGATAACTAATTGCTGAATAACTGATTAAATAACATTTAAAAATAGTAAAATCTTGCTAAGACCTATAAAAGAAATAGAAATATACTTCATACATTGCACACAAATACGATGTTATGGGCTGAGTTGTGTCCCTCCCCAAATTTCTGTGCTTGAAGTTCTAAACCCCAGTACTTTATAATGTGACTATCTTCGGAGACAGAGTCTTTAAAGAGGTGATTAAGGTACAATGAGGTCATTAGGGTGGGCCCTAATCCTATAATATGACCAGTGTCCTTACAAGAAGAGGACATTTGGACACAGTTATGGAGGGATGGCACTGTGAAGAGACAAGTAGAAAACCACCATTTACAAGCCAAGAGGAGAGGACTCAGAAGAAGCCAGCCCTGCCAGTAGCTTGATCTCAGACTTCTAGCCTCCATAACCGTGAGAAAATTTCAGTTGTTTCAGCCACCTAAGGTTCTGGTGCTTTGTGACGGCAGCCTGAGCAAACACATGAGCACTGCGAGATGTGCATATGGAGCTAAAATAGAATTCTGCAGTATCAACAATGACCTAAGACTAATAATCCAGCTACAGCAAAGATGTTTTCCTTATTTTAAACCACACTTGGTGTCTTTGAAGTGAGGATTTTTTTTTTTTCCTTTTTAAAATATCTTGAGTGGGTTAGGCCTCTTTTACAAAATCTTGTTGAGCAAGTTGGAAACAATGCTTTCTCTCCTCTCAGTATGTTTCCTGGTAATAATCAGAAACAGGCCTGACCATCCCACAGATAATAGCTGTGGCAGCTCTGTGTGCAAACTCTGAGACATGTGAGGGTCTAAGAGAGAGGAACTCTTGCATATTATGCTTTTGTGTTACTTCTTGCTTTCCTCTTTCTCAGAAGAACTTCAAAAGTGTCTTGGAAGAATTAAAAATGTCACCAAAGGGCACCCCCATGAGGGCATCTGTGGGAAGGGTGAAGGGTAGATGGGGGCATGTTTGTGGGCTCATAATACCCCTGCCAACCTGAAGCAGAGTGAGTAAAGGCAACAGACGATAAGGCAGGTTTTTGTCAAGGTTTGGCAAGTGCCCTCTTCCAAAAAGAACTTAAAGGCACAGAGATACATATATATCACCATAAAATAAATAGAAATGAGTGATACAAATAAGACAAAGGAGCAATGAGGTTTGGGAGGCAAGATGGATCTAAGGGTGAGATCAGTAGCGAAAAGCATGACATGAAGTGCCCAACTTTTGCTCATGGTGGGCCACTGATTAGCTTTAGGGAGTTTGAGCAACTCCATCAGAGACAGAAGTTTCTATCAGGCATCGTGCACAATGACCCTGAGGTCCACAGACAAAGGCACAATCATTCATGACACCTAGGGCAGAGAAAATCATCCTTCTGGTTAAGTCCTCAGGTTAGCTTATTTCTTATAATCCTTTTCTATTCCGTGTGAACTGGTGGTGTTCTGCTAAAATTCATTTCGCCAAAAGCAACTTGACGGAGTTGGCAGGGGAGAGGTGCTAACAAAATCAACGTTTGGTATAAAATCAAAGGGAGCATGTATAGTATATACATGGCTTTCTTCTTCTTTTTGGGGGAGGGGTGGGATGGGGGTGTGTTCTTGCTCCATGCCTTATTTTGGAATAACAGAATCACAGGAATTTGACATATAAGGGTTTTCAGTAACCAAGTCCCCCATTTTTTTTTCCCTAGATGGAGAAACTAAGACTCAGAGAGGTTAGGTAATTTCAAGGTCGCACAGTGATTAGCAGTAGATCTGGGGATCAGAATACACATTTCCTGCATCTCAGCTCAATGCATTTGGACATCAAAGGATGCTTAAAAGTCTTAGTTTGAACTCAAGTTATCAGAGGTCATTAAAACTACATTACTCGTAAAAAGCCTTGCTTTTAGGCATTCAGCTCTGTGCAGACAGTTGAATGCAGGACAGAGTTGTTTTTCCTGTGATCGGGTCATTGTTCTATTATTATATTTTACCTGTTGATACTCCAGAGATCAATTTTTTTCTAACTGCCTTATTGTTCTATTACCAGCATTCCTTAGAAGGCCCTTGTTATATATAAACATTGTCTTTGTTGTGGTGCCAGTGAAAACATTCATGTAAATGTAGGATCATTTGCTCTTCACAGGTTTGAAAAAAAGCAGAGGAGTATTATTTTTTGACGAGTCCATTCCTTTATGAAAGAGTTATTTCCATCATGATCTTTGGAAAACTCAAAGTGATATGTTTGCCATAATAATCTGGAGCAGGAATTCAGAAGATAAGATTTTATCCTTTTTGGAAAAACAGAATCACTTTAGATTTTTAAAAAAACAGAATTAGACAAAGGGTAGGAAATATCAGATTATCGCAGATCGTGTCCTTTTAATTTGAAACATTTCTTTTTGAAATGCACATTTGGAAAAGGGTTCAGGCAATGTGCCCTTAGGTGATTTGAGTGCAGGCAGAATTCTGGCACTTAAAATGGCACTGAGGTCATCTTTATTTCCTCCCAATTGCTGCCTGCTCTGAATTTGGTTTTCTGCTAGTGTTTCTGATCCCTAGAGCTCTATTAAAAGATCAGGGGAAATCTGTTACTTCTGGTCTTCTCTTTTTATTCCCCAAATCTGTGTCTCTGTTACCTATGGAGGTGTTCAATATATCCCCAAAGCAATTTTCCGGCCAATAGATGCAACCTCCATTGTATGTGGGATAAACCAAAGTATGAAGAAGAGATGCAGAGGATTTGGAACAAACTGGACGTTCCAATACTTCATTGGGTGTGCATTTCTGTTTTCATTACCCATCTCCTGCAACAGCCTCATTCTGATCCCCTGCCCATCCCAAAGGAGCATCCTTAGGGATCCATTGTGGTGGAACAGAAACATCTATATCCTTGGAGCATCACTTAAGTACTAAAAATACTGTGTTTGGGAAATTTTTTTCAGTCCTGGTTTTAGTGTTCTGGAAGGACAATTAATTATACATATCTGTGTTGGTACAAAAAAGGAAAATTGGGGGTCTGTCCACTTTCTTTATGTCACCCAAATTGTCTCCTATATTCTGAATGATTGAAGTATGTGATCTCCTTACTCAGCTATTTTATGTCAATTCCAACATCCTGGATTTAATTTGTATCATTTAAAAGCTTTTATTCAGGGCTCCTGGGTGGCTTAGTTGGTTAAGCGTCTGCCTTAGGCTCAGGTCATGATCTCGGGGTCCTGGGATTGAGCCCCATGTCGGGCTCCCCGCTCAGTGGGGAGTTTGCTTTTCCCACTGTTTGTGCTCTGTCTCTCTCAAATAAATAAATAAATAATAAAAATTTTTTTAAAAAGCTTTTATTCATTCATTGAAAAAACCCACAATGATTTGTTGAGGCCCTAGTATGTGCCATGCTCTGTACCTTAAAACATAATTTAGCCCATGAAAAATTCATTTAAAGTATTGTTTACAGGGAACATGATGAATACTAACGATAATGGTAGCTGAAAAGGAAAACAGACATTGGATGATGCTTGCAACTATATAAAAATGTGTCAAATCGGGTATAGAACAAGGGGAAATGAAGACTTTTGTATTAGGTGTGAGTGATTCTAGATCTTTTCCTTAAAAACAGAATTTTTATTTCGTTGTTTTAAGAACAAAAACCAAAAATAAATTCAAATATGCATACCATCCCAGCAAGATAATCCTGAATAATTCAAGTTATCAGAGTCTTCTCCCGTGTTCTTTACTCTCCAATACCTACTGTACAGTCTGGCGCATAAAGTTTGGGCCAACGTTTGTTGAACGAATTCAAGTTAATTCCAGTGCAAGAATTATAGATCCTTTACTAATTTGGAGTGACCCCCTCATCAGTTGACCTGATTTTCACAAAGTCCTGTCTGGCCTGTGCCTTGTAGCAGGCAACACTGTAACCAATCATTCTGTTCCCTTTGCTTTATTTGTAGGGATATTTTGCACCATTTCCCTCTGCACGTATGCTGCCAGTATCGCCTATGATTTGAACCGGCTCCCGAAGCTAATTTATAGCCTGCCTGATGATGTGGAACATGGCTACAGCTGGTCCATCTTTTGCGCCTGGTGCAGTTTAGGCTTTATTGTGGCAGCTGGAGGTCTCTGCATCGCTTATCCATTTATTAGCCGGACCAAGATTGCACATCTAAAGTCTGGCAGGGACTCCACGGTATGACTGTCCAGACTCAAGTTCACTGCTTGGTGGCCTGTCCACGGTGCGGACGGCTCCTGAGAGGAACAGAGTGGAATTCAAGTTGGGATCCCAAGCACAAAACGGTCTTTTACATTCCAACCTGTTGCTTGCCAGCCCTTTCTGGATGACTGATAGAAAAATCATGCAAGACCTCCATACCTTTCTATGGACAAGACTATTGGGAATTCAAGTGCTTTAATGACTATTTATGCTTTGACTGTGAGACATTGGGAGCAGTGCCATGGAACATTCCTAGGTTTAGGAAAAAGAGGAAATTGCAATGGAAAAAATTTGTATGATTGCCATTTATTTCAGAGAGTTTGTATATAACAATTACCTGAGATTCATTTCTATTTGCAAAAGGATTCATAACAAAGCGAGTATAATTTTGTCATCGTACCATGCTTGTTCAATTTTCAATGCGGTATCTTTGGAACTTGTCCTAAGGGTGTGTTGTATCAGCACCAGATATCTGTGCATTATTTGTGGATGTTCCTTGTCAACAGGAAGATTTCCTCTTCTGTTGCCTTATTTATTTATTTATTTTCAACTAAAGTCTCTTCACTGTCTTCGTATTGGAATCCGAATCCTAAGGAAAACAGACCAACCGTGTAAGAGCTAATCCGTGACACTATGCAGTATTGTTCTATGTCTTACCTGTTGTGTAACCTCTGTCTCTTTCTGTTAACTGGATTTCTGCATTAAACGACTGCCCTCTTGTTAACTTGGGTGTGTCTTCTTTCAGGGGTGGCAATGGGTCTCCTTAGCCTTGTGGACAGAGGGAAACTCTACTGTTTCCGTAAGACTCCTGTTAAGCCTTACTAATTGCTTCATTTCAATTAGGTTGATGATTAACCTGCTGTTGACAAAAGATGTCATTTTCAAACTTCTTTAGAAAACTTACCTTGGTATTTTTTCTTCTCTTTCTTCCTTTACCGTCTGCTTGGTAGTAGGCTAGTGCTAAGGATGCATGGTCTCTCCTTTGTCCCTGGATCTCCTGGGCCAGGGGGTTTCAATTTTGGCTGCACATTAAGAATCACCTGGTGAATTCCTCAACCACACCTAAACTGGGCCCCTCCTCAAGCCAGTGGACTCCGAATGTCTGCAGCTGGGCCCAGGCTTGAGCATTTTTGAAACAACATCCCAGAAAGTTCTGCTGTGCAGCAGGGATTGAGAGCCACTGTTCGGGGCCTGAGCTGCAGTAGTCTCCTCAGCTGTTAACATTTATTTAGCACTTCATGTGTGCCAGTAACTGGGCTATGGTTTTTTTCCAGGTATGATTTCCTTTAACCTTCTCACAAGCTCGATGAGACATGTACAATGATTCCATTTTTTATGGTAAGGAAGCTGAGGATCAGGCTCAGAACGTTTGCTTCATTTTCTCTCAGTCCTTTTTCCTATGTTGGGGTATAGGACAAAAGTTAAAATCCTTCCATTGTGTTTCCTTATCTTTAGATAGAAGGGTTGGCACCAGCTAACTTCCAAGTTTCTCCTTTTAACTCCAACATTATCCTGTTCCCTACACACGTGGTGTGCTGAAGATGCTCTGTAGAATAAGGGGAGATGCCACATCCAGAAGTAAGACTTTGTTTCAGATTTTAATTTCGTGAAAGATCCATTTCTCCTTTATTATAATCTTTTTTTTAAAGATTCCATTTATTCACTTGACAGAGAGAGACACACAGCGAGAGAGGGAACACAAGCAGGGGCAGTGGGAGAGGGAGAAGCAGGCTTCCGGCCGAGCAGGGAGCCCGATGCGGGGCTCGATCCCAGGACCCTGGGATCATGACCTGAGCCGAAGGCAGACGCTTAACGACAGAGCCACCCAGGCGCCCCTCTCCTTTATTATAAAAAACTGACTTGGTACTTGTGAAAGGATAACCCACCCCTTCCCGTGCCCCTCTCCCACACATAAAGCCTGACTTGAAAATGACAGTGTCCGCATATTGTCACGTGAGACTTTTCAGAGCAGTTCAGTGATTCCGTTGATCACACAAGCTCCCAAGAGCTGTGGAGAGATTCCCCGGCAATCTCTTAGGCTTGTTTAATAAACCCATCCCTCTGGATGAGATCAGAGACATATAGAAAGGGGAATTATTTTCATTTATTACTTACGTGGGAAATTCTCAAAGCAGGAGAGCTGTTTCTTTGAAGTCTTCTTTAAAGATCCCCGTAGAGGATGTCAAGACTCTTCAACATTTATATTCCAACCACCAAAGCAGTGTCTGAGTGAGTGACTTTTGAAGTTTCTGAGAAGCTTCCTAGGGATTTGAGGTGAGAATGGAAGAAAGCCTCAGAGTGACAGAAGGTTGAAGGGTTCACACACCAGAAAGATGCCCAGAAGCCAGGGGAGTTCAGTTACATTCAAATGAATGCTGGCAAAAACAGAGCTTTCCTGCCTTCCAGCCAAAGTGGGCTCAGAGCAAGGAGTGATATGCCCCACCTTCCTTGCTTTCTATTTACTGTCATGGAAGAGTGAGCAAACGTTGCCAAAGTCAGGCATTGGGTCCCCAGTCCTTGGGTTTCTCTAAGGGGTGTTTTCTTCATTGGCTTATGAATGAAGGATGATGGAAATGGCCACTCAGTACAGCATGGAGCAGAATAATTTATTGAGACGATCTGTTTGTTCTTCTTAAGTTCTCTCTGTCCCACTTCTACCTGCATGCCGTGCCCAGACTGTATTTCTTTGCCTTGGGGATTTTTCTGCAGGGCAGAAAGCAGAGGTGGTTGAGCTCATTGAAGTGAGGACTGCGGTGGATCCAGAAAGGAGGACAGGCTGAGGACTGAAGTTGTGGGCTAACAGTGCTCAAAGGGCATCCGAGAGACCGAAAGAGAAAATTACGGCAACCACGTGATTAGCTGGGCAGCACACTCCCTAAAGGTATCAGGACCACAGAGAGGACAGCTGTGTGGGGCGTCCAGGGAAACGGAGGCCCTTGAAACAATGGGCTTCTCAGTGTTAGCCAGTCTGAACCTTGGTCAGTGATATTGGCACATTGGTGTGTCAATGTTCCCAATAACGAATGGGGGCCAATTTCCCCCCACTCCTGCAGGATAAGGCTAGGAAGTGGATTTACCGAACACTTGGGATTGTAGACTAAGGGTCATGTCTATCTGCCACATATAGACAACATGTACCAAAAAGAGAGCTTTATCCAAAACCTTAATGAGATCATCATAAGCCCCACAGGCCCCACCTTTTAATAATGTCATCCTTGGTTTGTTTGTAATGTTAGAACTATTTCAGGCCACTCTGAGGGAACCCCAACCCCTCTTTCATTGGAGTACTATGGACCCTTGATAGTCAAGAGTCCATGATGTAGGAAACTTACACAGAATGTAATTTCTCCATAAAAGTCACTATACCTTTCAACAAATATTTATTGAGTGCCTACTAGGGGCCAAGCACTATTCTAGGCCCTTAGGAAACATCTGTGAAGGAGAACAAAGTTTCGGGAAACAAAACACAAACAAGACACAATGTATACCCAGGTAGTAAGATGCAGTAAAGTACAAGTAAAATTCTAGTAAAATACAGTAAAGTACAAGTAAAAATTAAAGTTACCCTTTCAAGCCCCAAATGATTTCATAAGCCCAGGATTAAAGTAATTCAATACAGTTATTAAAATAAGTTTCTTTTGAATTATACTTTTCATTGGCTGTACATTTCACTTCATATCATTCTTATTTGAATCTATCCTCAGTTACATAAAAAGTACATTTAACTTGGGGGGGTGTGGCCTCGCAAAGATTTCCCATTTGAACTTTAAACTGAGAAGAACAAAGGTGGACTGCACAGGTAGACCTCAATTACCTGAGCTAAGGAACCCAGGTTCTTGGACTTTTAAGGTTACGTGAGCTAAAGATGAAGAGGACCCTAGGATCCTAGAGACTCGGAAGGCTATAAGGTCAGGATGAACCACCCAGTGAAGGTCGGTGCATCTGGGATGCTAACGCGTCCATCTTTGCTCAGGCTGCTTCCCCTGCTGGGGAACTCCCACTCCCACTCTGCCTGGCTCAGGCTGACTTTTCCTTGGGTCTCGGCTTCCATACAACACCCCTGAAGCCTGCCCCTTGCCGGTTACACTCTGCGTGGTAATCACTTGTTCACCCCTACCTGGGTATAAACTGTGTCCTGTGTGTGTTTTGTCTCCAGCGCTCAGCCTAGGAACACAGTAGGTGCTCATAAATCTTTGAGGAATAAATGCATGAGTTCAGATCACAAAGATAAACTTTCATCTTCCCCAGACAGAAGTGACTCCCTTAGCACCAATTGTAGGGAGCCCATCAAAAAATATACGGTAGTATAATAGGCTAAAAGGAATGAGAATATAGCTTGGCAAGCAAGTAAGCCTCATTAGAATTAGAATAATTAAAGGGACTATTAACCCGAACTAGCCCAGACATAACTTGAAATGTGTTATGAACTAAGTACTATGGAACATTTATTTAATGGCTCAAGCAGTATTAAGTTAGTAACCTCAATATGGTTCTACACCTCCATTTAAAGCTTTCCCATTTATGTGTGGGTATGTTTTAAATCTCTAATTGGAATTCTGAAAGGAATGCTTCAAACATGACTTCCTTTGAATGCAAATAGCTATACTGACCAGGAGCCCTTTTTAAATTGTATTATTTGAGTTTCTCCAGGACCCCGTCCTTAGATTGGAAGGAGAGGAATTTGTCCTTGCTGCAGAACAACCACAAGTGCTTACAGATGCTCAGGGTAACCCATCACACTGGGAACTTGGCTGTCAATATATTCCCTGCCCATATACAACCTATATTTTGCCAACCTTCAAAGCAAGATTTCTACTTATTCTAAAACCTATTAGCATATATCTTCTTGTAGCTTCCATAAAAGGAAAGCAAATTTGTTGGCTATAAGATGCTTTTCTGGTCTTATTTCCTATTTTTCCTCCCCACCAGCATATATGGTAAAATACTGCCTGCTCTTCTGCTGTCTCGGGCTGTGCTTCGGCCTCTCCACAGACAGGAACTGAGAGAAGACGCCGGGCCTGGAAAGGCAAGAACAAGGGGGCCGTGGAGCTGGTGAGATCGTAGAGATAGGGCAGAGCTGTGTCGGCCGCCCGAAGGAGGCTGGGTTTTACTCCGGCTGTGGAAAGCATTGAGAGTGTTTAAGGAAGCACAGTGATGTGATCTGATTGTCGTTTTAAAATGTCAGTGTTGCTGCTGGATGGAGGATGGATTGGAAGAAGCCAGTGGAGGTGGAAAAGCCAGTTGAGGAGAAGAGTGTGGCAGGAGTCCAGGAGACACAATGGTGGCCTGGACCAAGAAGGCGGCCGTGAAGATGGAGACGAGAGGGTGGATATATTTCAGAGATGGAGCTGACAAGACCTGCTGGTAAAGGGGATGGAGGGGGGAAGAAAGGGACATTATCAAGGAAGACAACTAAGCAGTTTTTACAGTTAGGTTATTTACTAAGGAAATTATGATTCTTAAATCAAAAGAGGATAAGGGGGACGCCCAGATGGCTCAGTTGGTTGAGTGTCTGCCTTCGGCTCAGGTCATGGTCCCAGGGTCCTGGGATCGAGCCCCGCATTGGGGCCTCCCTGCTCAGCAGGAAACCTGCTTCTCCCTCTCCCACTCCCCCTGTTTGTGCCTTCTCTCTCTCTCTCAAATAAATAAATAAAATCTTTAAAAAGAAAACCCAACCAAAACAAAAGGGGGTAAGGATTTGAAAGGGGGGAGAGATACTAAGTGTCATGGTAAACCCAGTGTCACATAGGATGGTGGTTATCCTTAACTGAGTAGAGCCCAGGCCTGAAAAGCTATAGGTAAGAATATGGTCCCCAATGCACCTCCTCCCTGATCCAACTGCCAGCTTCAACCTCTTTAATTTCTAGTTGTACTCCAGAAGTTGTCTATGCCAGTTGCACTATTCAGTCTGAGTGTGGATTTTATCAGTTAGTGATGACGCGAAGTGTTTGGTTCAGCCACAAGGGGAATGCATGTAGTGACTGTGGGTTAGTGGAAAAGACAGATGTCACCCACTGGCCTCCTCAGTTCACATCATACCTGATAGACTAATGGCCATGCTTCCTGTCATGTCTTAAGGCCGGCATTGCCAACATTCACAAGATGCACAGACCACTGCCCCGTGATCTGCTCATTTTGGATGACCAAGACTTTGATGATGCCACTGCCTTGAGGGTGGGTTGTGAGGATGGATGAACTGTAGCCTTAGGCTCTTAGGACATGTCCTCAATCTACACAGGACCTTACAGGTAAATTCCCTCAATATTGGCATAGATGTGGAGTGACATTCTCTGGGAATTCTGGAAAGGACACGGAAGACTTGCTAGAACAGGTTCATGGAGGACCCACTAGATCTGGACAAGAAGGGTCTGGGACTCCTTTGACTACCTTCCCAGAACACAACAGGTACCTCACAATCACAGCCAGATGTCAAGATCAGGGTGTTTAGTTCTTGAGTCATCCGACACCTTTTATTTTTAGCCTCATGGCTTTGCCTGTCAGTCAAGTTGGCTGTGATGAGCACTTAAATGCTTTAGAAACTTGCCTGAACTGAACTTTGCTCAGCAGTGGCTTTGGTGGGCTTCAAACTCATGCCCCACATGGCAAACACACCCCATCTCCTCATACCGGTTGACACTGGTAAGCATAAGAGCACAAAAAGAACCCAGAAAACTGCAGAGATCATTGAGGTTTGCTCATTTCTCCCAAAGCTTGTATTACTTCTGGACTCTCTTGGTGCTCAAAAAACCACCTCTCTCTTTCAAGCACTTGATTCCAAAAGGATGGTGCTGGAGTCCCATTCCTGTCAGTTCCGAGGGTTCCTACATCCTTGTAAATGTTAGCTATAAATAAGAAGTGGAAAAGAAAGCTCTGACTCTCAGAATCCTCTCCAGTCCTGTCTCTTGGGCATTGATGAGATGCTACGTGTAGGACTGACAGCATTTCCTCAGTGCCGGGCCATGCTCTTCATGAACTCTGTCTCGTTGTCATTGCCTCTACTTTATGGATGAAGAAACTAAGGCTCATAGAGATTAAATAACCTTCCCCTAAGATACTAAGTGGCAGAGCCAAGGTTTGGATTCTGGCCTCCTCACTCCAAAGTCGTGATTCTTTCTACTTTCCCACACAGCATCCACATCCTACTGGAGACCCGGCACAAACACCAGTCCTGCCTCTCTAACCATATTTGAGCTCCCCCCACCCCCAGGTTATATACATCTAGATAGATTAACATTGCCCCATGGTTTTCGTGGTTCCCCTTGGAAGTTATTGCTCTGCAGTTTTTTAAGTTAATTTATTTTTTTAGAAATCTCTACATCTAACACGGGGCTTGAACTCACAACCCTGAGATCAAGAGTCACATGCTTTTCCAACTGAGCCAGCCAGGCGCCCCTGCTCTGCGCTTTTTAATCAAGGAGCTGCATTTCTAAACCCGAGCACATACTGCCCTTTGTAATTCTGTAAAGAATGCCAGACCTATTTTTATAAGCACAGAACCTCTCCTTACTGATTGACCTTCAGGAGCTCCTGTCCTCTGCAGGAGCCTAAAGGTATGACAGCAATTTTAATTACCTTCCTGGCACTGCCCCCACAGAACATTCTGAGAAATTCCCATGTCACCAGGGCTGCTCAAAGATTAATATTTAAGTGGGTAGATCCTCCTTACTTTGTCCTGTGAAAGCATCCCCGGTGGCTTTTTAAAAATTACTCAGTGAAAGCAAAAGCAATTACTCCAAAAAGAAGGCTAGGTAGTCTTGTGGTTAGAGACAGGCTAGGAACTCCGAGACTCGTTTAGTCCTTGTTTCGTGACGATGTAGCTGTGTGCTCCTGAAAGTCAATCATCTCTCCTGGGCCTCCGGAGACATGCGGGAGCTGATGGGTTTTCCTGTAGGCCATGCTGCATGTGTAACAAGCCCATGAAATAGTTTGAACGCCTCCACAGACTTTTATATTCGTTTCCAAGTTGAACGTGAACTCATCTTTTGTAATGTGAACTGATTTTAAAAGCACAGGACACAAACAATGAAATGAAGCTATCTGACACCGAGTCAATATAAGGATATCTTCCCAGCTTCTTAGTGCGCATCAAGGAGGGCACGTCATGTTCCGTTTCTCTTTGAGAGGTTGGTCCCTGTGCAGTGACTTCACAACAAAATGTCAAGACAGCCTTGGGAGGTATGTGGAGGCTCTGGCTCTCATCCCCGTCGACAGTAGAGGAAACCTAGCATCTCTCGGCCAGTCTCTGGCAAGGTGTTCTAAGTCCCCAGCAAGAGAGCTCTGTAGGTTTTGAGGTCCACATATCTGTATAAGTATCTGTATTCCTGCAAACACGTCGATGAGGCACTAGCCTCTCTGCTTTAAACGCCTCTGTGGTGATACAGTAAATCGCTATCATGCCAACATGTTTCTCAAATAAAATGGACTTGGGAATTGAAACTAAACCAACTGTGAAAGGTAATCTGGGGGAGATAACACGAGTGATTAATGCAGTATTGAGTCAAAGGATGAGCCAGGTTCTTAAACAAAGGGTTTTCCAAATAAAGTAACAATTTAAAGAGTGTTCACAGGAGTAGAGAATGGTTTTCAAGAGAATGGGAGCCAAGTGAGGGAAGAATGCGGGAGGTGGAGTGAGGTGGGTTGAAGGGCAGAGCCACGAGAACCACGTGGAACCACGCCAAGCAGACATGTGGACGCCCTCTTCTCTCAGGCTTGTCAAAAATACCAGTTACTGCAGGGAGCCAGATGAGTGAAGAATGCAATGGGTTAAGATGGAAGTTAGTGTAATTTCATTATTTTTAAAGCAGTCAGCCTGTGGGTCTGTGATACGCCTACATAATCAAGAAGGGTGTCACAGAAAATGTCAAGCTTTTACCTAGGAACGACTGAGCAGCTGGTTCTGTGTTGCATGATTCCATACATCCCGATGTCACAAAGAAAAAAAGGAAAAAAAAATCTTCCTTCAGGGAATAACAGTCAACATTTTTTCTTTTTTTCTTTGTGACATTGGAATGTGTGGATTTGGTTGAAGCAAAGGGGAGCGCTCGGGTCTAGCATCCGGGAACTTTATGGCTTTGTTCACTTGGTTGGCAGATGACCAAGAAAAGTAACCTGTGTGTGGTTATTTGCTTGTAAGATCTATATTGAGTGACTAGTGTGTGCCAGTGACTGACTTCGGTGCGGGGGATCATCAGTGAGCAAATCAACAAAGCCACTCCCTTCAGGAGCTGGAGAGACAGACAACAAGCAAACATGTCTCTTGTGCTGGAGGAAGGTGCTATGAAGAGAAATCGAGCTGGTGAGAAGAATGTAGGGTGAGGTGGTGGGTCACTGAGCTAGGGAGGTCAGGGTTGGCCTCACTGATAAGGGGACATTGGAGTGGAGATCCTGAACAATGCAGGTGTGGGAGGAAGTGTCCCCGGAGAGAGGATGGAAGTGTAAAGGCCTGAAATGGGACGAGGCTTTGCATATTGCAGGGTCAGCAAAGGAGGCAGAACGCAAGAGAGTGTTAGAAATGAGGTTAGAAGGCAGATCGGGACGCCAGGTCAAATGAAACGTCATTGGAGGCTTTTGAGCAGGAGAGTGGTATAATCTGACTTACACAAAAATAAAAACAAAAAACTTCTGGCTCAGTGAATTAATTTTCCTTGGTTTCCATGTCAATATCAAGAGGCTGGTACTGGGCATTTGGGGCATACAGGCAGAACACATGGTTAATATGCCCACTCTTCCGAGATGAACTCAATCTCTCAGACTGTGGAGGTGTTCAGGTGTGCAGGGCAGAGTCACAAAAGGGCGTCGGAAGTGTAACCACGAAGTGGTAGAAATAACGAGTAAGAGAGAGGGGGATGGCAGGGAGGGGGGCCTGGAGTAATTGCTCTCCTTTGTTACATCCCCGAGAAAGTAGTTACTTGCTGAAGGAACTTGATGAAAACTGACAATATTAAATGATTATGGCATTCAGATGGCAAAATTATGCTTCAAATCTCCTGATTCTCTTGAACATAATAAATTCATGGAATTTAACTGAAAGACAAAGAAAGCTGAGCTCTTGTACCTAGGCATGTTTTCAGTTGTTTCTTTAAACTCCTAACAAATCCATTGCTTGTCACTCAAACATTTTCCTGGACTTCCTTCATCTTTCTGGGTCGAGTTTTTCAAGGAGAGGTTTCATCCCTCCATTTCCAGCGGTCAGGGATAATCCTCTCTCTCCTATACTCAGACTTCTGGCTGGCGTCCCCCCCTGCCCCCCCCCCCCCCCCACGCCCCAGCCTCTCTTTCCTGAGAGCTGTCAAGGCAGCATTTCAGGCAAGGCCAGTCTACCAAGGAGCATCCCCGGAGCCTGACACAAAGTACTCAGTCAATGCTTGATAGCTCAGTGAATGAAGGAGCAAATGAGAGAGTGAAAGAATAGGAAAATAGAAAAAGCTACACTACATACACTATAGGATATAGCGTTGGTATAACATGCATAAACAGACTCACTTGAGATTTCTTAATGACCAGGATTTCTCTGTGAAGACTTCCCATCTCACCTAATTTTAGTCCAAAGGCTTTCCTGCATAACTCTTTGAACAATCATATTTACCTTATATCCAAGTGAGTGGTTCCTCTTGAAAATTTATATATATTTTTAAAGATTTTATTTATTTATTTGTCAGAGAGAGAACACGCACAAGCAGGGGGAGTGGCAGGCAGAGGGAGAAGCAGGCTCCCCGATGAGCAGGGAACTCAATGCAGGACTCGATTGCAGGACCCTGGGATCATGCCCTGAGCTAAAGGCAGACGCTTAACTGACTGAGCCACCCAGGTGTCCCGAAAGTTAATATATTTTAAATCCCCGATGAGACTTAGCTTTCTAGGTCATAGAGGAAGTAGGTAATCCCCTGACAGCTGTCTGTCTCTTGCATGGCTTTCTGAGTGTCCCTTTGATTCACTGCCCTCAGAATCACAAGCATTTATTTGTTCCTCTCTAGCAGGAGCCAGTGCAAATTAGTTCAAGAAATAGTAATCGTTCTTATGTGCCACGCCCTGTACCAAAGGGGGGAACATACTATAAAATACTCCAACTAGAAGATAACCTCAAAGTTTGGAAAATCCTCAAAAAGCTTTATTGCCTTATGCAGTTGATATTAAAGATGCTTTAGCAGAACCCGAAACCATGATTTAATTCTTGTGAAATACACTAAGATAATTAGAACCACTGCATCTGATGATCTCTGCCGTTGTCATTCAAGTCACTGAAGAAACACATTTTTCTATCTGTCATTTGCTGCATCTTGGTGACACACCCAAAGATGTCCACCCCCACATGTGATTTTTTTTCTCTGAAAGATGAAAGCAAGGCTTCAGCACAGAGTAAAAAAGACCGTATTGTTCAAAATCATTGAGGCCAAAACATTAAAATTGAGACCTGGAAAATAAGGCGAAAGGGAAAATGCAAACCACACGGAAACCCTCCAGTGAGATTGACACAGACAGTACCCGCACAACATGAGTGTGCTTAGAAACTTAGGTGTGCGGGTTCCCAGATGCGATCAGCAGTCCACTTCAGGTCGCTTAGAAGAAAAGGAGTTCATTTTAAAATACAGTAAGGTGCTCAAGAGGGCCAGAAAATTTGTCTGGTTGGCCATATAACCGGGAACACCATGCAAACCCTATGACGGGATTGTTGCCACAATGACCCCTGGCAGCCTCTGCTGGACACCCACACCTCAGCTTGCACCACTGACGGTGGACCCTGAATGCTGCCCTCTGTCCCTGCTGACCCTTGAGACCCGACGCTTATTCTGCCACCCTTCCAGAAAGTAGGTTCCATTTTGGTTGCCTGCTTAATTAGAGGTGCTACGGTAACGAGTACCCTTCCCACTCTCACCCATTGGTCTCTTTATTCTGATTTTGGGAGAAAGAGCGCCATCTGTTGGTCACTGGATCACAGTGCACACAGCGTCCTGCAGGGAGGCATCTCGGCCTCTCCGGGAATTGGCACTGCTAGCCCAAGGCCTTCTGTTCAGGGGATGGCGTACGTGGTGAGAAAGCCCATGAGCATAGGCCTATGGTCTCACTTCCGTCACTGTAACTGAGCTCTGCTGGGAAGCACTGTTGCATGAAATAAACAACCACAGATAAGGTAGTTTGGTAAGTCCATGAAAGGTGCTGCTGGCCTGGAGGATCCAAATCTAGAATGAGTAGTTATTCCAGAGAAGCCCAGTCATCGCCCTCTCCACAAGGGAAGGGGTCCCCACTATAATTTCCCTTCCGAATGTGTATCATAACAAGTCTCAGGGGTGGTCACTGCTGCTGAAAGTTAATCAGCGGTGGTAGCGGCACTCGGTGACACGTCCTTCATTGGGCCAGTACATTATCTCCCTTCCTGAAACCACAGCCACCTTGTGCATGAGGCCCTGAGCAAGGGTGGCTAGGGAAAAGGGAAGGCACAGGGCGGGCAAACTTCCACCTGCGTACTTAGAACCTTAGAACAAGAGTTACTACTCTTGACCATTCTGGTGGGACACAAGTACTCCCCCATACTGGGCCCTGTCCTGAGATGTCCACCCCAATCCTCTTTTCCCTGACCTTTCATGTCACCGGCCAGCCTCTCAGACTGGTAGCCTGCCATGACAGGGTGAGCATCTACCTCTCAGGCTGTCTCTCCTTCCAGGCGAAGTGGACCATGTGGACTACTCCAAGTTCTGCTCCCTGGGAAATTTCCTTTCCTCATTGTCCCTTGGCCCCAGTGGGGCTGAAAAGCCCCAGCAGTTAAACTCCAGCAGGTGCCAGCCAAACTTGCAGAACCATCTGTAAGCCAGATTGGACTTTTTTCCTCTTTGGTGAGCTGCTCATCAGGAAATCCCCCGTGGGGCCATGGTCTCGGGGGAGGGTAGGAGTGTGGCGGGCAGGAGGCACTTTGCAGGATAAGGTGCTGACTGCTCTTGTAGCTCATGAGGGCCATCAGCTGTGGAGCTCAGTGCTGATATACACGGCTTCCACCTGATTAGAATGTGCTGTTGGCCTGGGCTCATTGACGGATAAAATCACTCTCAGTTCCAGATGGGCAGTTAGGTCACACAGTCACCTGGTGTCCTGTGGTCAAGCCCTCAGCTGCCAGCCAAGAGTTCTTTCTAAAAGGAGAATAATTACTTGTACAGGAGAGCTTGGCTTTGCTCCAAAAGCGAAGAGGCTACAGCTATACTTCCCCTGTTAGGACTTGCTGCAGGCTCCACACAGCATCCAGATTGCTCACAGACATTCTGGGCCACCATGAGATCCCCTGAGTCATAAGGGCAAAAATGCAGAGCTGCTCACAGTGGGCCTGGACCAGATGGAGAGTCCCTCCTTGCATAAGCCTCCATTAAAAGTAAATGAGTCAGAGCAACAAACCCAAAGGTGACATAGATTGCCTTCTGATGCCAAGGAATTCCATCAAGCATCTGTGCCTTTTTCTTAATAGCACTAATGGTTGCAGTTCCTACAAAGGAATTATTGCTTTTGTTTGGCCATTTTGGTAGGATGCGTGTGGGGCCAGCCTGGGGAAGATGGGATCTTGGTCCTCCAATAACAGACACCCTTACTCCATGGTTTGGAAGCCATTGTGGAGATTCTGCATTTGCTGAGGGTATCATTCCAGGCATAGAGTCAGGATCTGGGGAAATTACCACATAATTTGTCACTGAGAAAACTGAAGCAGTCAGAAGAGAACTTGCACAGTCTACCACCACCACATCCGCCCACCCTCCAGCATCTGTTCCCACTTACAGTCTGTTCTACAGTGCGTGTTTCTGTAATAGGCATTCACTCAAATATTATTGCTAGGTTGGGGATGATGTCACTCTAATGTGGAAATTGGGTCGGTTCATAAGTAACTTTTTCCCCCAGCACATTAATATTTTGTGCCACCAGATAAGAGCAGCTGAATGTGAAGACACTAATGGAATGAGCTCAATGAGTAATCTGAAGAATAAGGTAGTTTGCATGAGGCCTTCTTCACTGCATCTTCTTATTGATTCCTTTGGGCCACAGGTTCTGTCTTGGAAGTCCTGATTGTGTACATAGCAGCCAAATTCTCTCAAGCTGCCTTTGCCCTTTTCTTGGAAAGGTGAAATCCTTTATTTACTGATATATAGTTGACCCTTGAACAACCCGGGTTTGAACTGTGGGGGTCCACTTTCACGTGTTTTTTTTTTTTTTTTTTTTAAGATTTATTTATGTACCGTGCACACATGGGGTGGGAAGGGCAGGGGCAGAGGGAGAGGGAGAGAATCTCAAGCCGACTCTGCGTTCAGGGTGGAGCCCGATTCCGGGCTCCATCCCACGACCCTGAGATCATGACCTGAGCCGAAACCAAGGAGGCTGTCAGGCTGTCAGGAGTTAAGTTGCTGGGGACTCTGAAGTTATATGTGGGTTTTCGACTGTGTGGGGGTTAGGGCCCCTTCACCCCTGGGTTGTTCAAAGGTTTGACTGTATTTATTGATTAGGAATGTTAACCAGTTCTTTACAAACTATGTTAATTGGTGTTTTGTTAGTAGGCAATTTCTAAAGTTGGATAAGTTTGGGATGGTCTGGCCGGTATTTCTTCCGTAAATTCTGCTATTTTTAGTGCATGAATTTGAGAATGAAACATTTTCAGAAGCACATTTATCATGTTATTGCAGAAATGCCTGTATGCTGCCTTCCCACTCGTAACCATGGAGAAATTATTCATGCTCTGATCGAACGCTAATTCCCCCACGTGTGGAATGTATTCCAGCCCCCTTTTCAAGGACACTGCTCCAGCAATTATCCTTGTCCTACCTCATGAGTTTTTCGCCTTTCCCGGAACATTCTCTTCAATATGAAAAACATGCTGTTACTTCTCCCACCTTAAAAAAAATATATCATTCTCTTGATTCCATATCCCTTACCAACCTACTAACTCCATTCTTTGCTCTCTTTTCATCGCGAGTCGTTTGTATTCATTACCTCCAGTTTTTCCCGTATTTTCTCTTAATTCCAATCCAGTGTGACTTTGCTCCTTCCCCACGCCACCAAAACTCTCATGGTCAAGGTCACTAATGACCTCATTGCTAAATCCAAGGGTCAATGTCTAGTCCATAGCCTCTACTCATTTGCCTTCCAGGCAACCACTCGCTTTTCTCCTGCTCCCTTGCAGATTCCTTCCCTTCTCCTGACTTCTTAGTGTGGAGGAACCTGGGCCTCAGCCCTGTTCCTCTTCCCTCTTCTCCTCCATTTAGTCCTTTGGTGATCCCATCCAGTTTCATGGCACCAGTATGCTGAAAAATCCCCAAATTTGTATCTCCAGGGCAGAACTTTGTCTTAAACTTCAGACTCATGTATTCAATTGCCTACTCAACACCCCCACTGGGATGTTTAATGCACATCTCAAAGTCAGCAAGTCTAAAAATGAGCTTCTGCCATCTCACACCCAACCCACCCCCTCCGCAGCCTTTTTCCCCCATCAATTGATGGAAGCACCCTACTCAGGGGAATTGGCCAAGTATCTTAGAGTCACTCCTGCCTCCTCTCCACCTATCACACCACTTATCAAACACAGCTGCAGATACTGCTGGTTTAAGAAATGAAATATATTTCAGAATCCAGCTGCCTCTTACCACCTCTGCTGCTACCACCCTGGGGCAGGCTACCATTTTCTCTTGCCTGGATTATTGCAAAAAGCTCCCAACTGGTCTACTTCCATCTTTGCCTCCCCACACTACAGTCATCACAGTGGTTCTATAAAATGTATGTTAGATTTCTACTTGTTCAAACCTGTCTGGTAGTTTTAAGTCAAAGAGAGTCCTCCTAGCGATCTTCAAGGCCCTGTTTGGTCTAACCTGCCACTGCCACCTGCCACTGACTTGCTCTTCAAGCTCTCCTCCCCCCTCACTCACTCTGCTCCAGCCCGATTTCCTCTCTGCTGATCCTCAGATACATCAGGCATGCTCTTGCCTTACAGCCTTTGCAACTGGCTATTCCATGTGCCTGGAACACTGTTCCATGTCCTTTAAATATTTGCTCCAATCTCCCATTCTTAATGAGGCTTGACCTATTAATGCTTTTATAAAAAGAGCAAACTTTATTTTCCATCATGTTGGAGGATACTGGCTGGATTCACATTGTTATTATTCCCATTAATGTTTTATATAACTTGGGACATATAAAAGGTATTGCAAATAAAAATTATTTTTATTCCAATGGAGAAGAAAATTACATGTTTAAAAAATCAAGTTTAATATCAAAAGAAGTAACACATAAAAGTTTCTACATTTAGAAAAAAATCTGACCGTGAAAACATCACCAACCTTGTGATGACTGCAATATACTTTATGTGAACCCCTGAAAACCTCTGTTCCAAGTTGCGGCTTCTGCTCAGAAATAGTGCAGGCAGGGCAGAACTTTTCATCCTTCCGACAGAATACGAAGTTTAAGGGCCCTTTGGTATAAATGTTCATTCACTGGTCTTGGTCGGCAACTTTTAGCTCTTTAGGGTATAAAGCTGAACTCTACTCAGAACCTGCGTCCAGCCGCCACACCTCCTGTCCTCAGGGGAGTCTGTTTCCTTGGGACTCTGGGGCCCTATCAGGGTCCCAAGACAATCACCTTCCCTGCTGTGCAGCTGCCCTGGGACGACTTGATCCTGGCTTACAGCCACAAGCCTGCTAGAGTCCCAAAGAGTGCGACTTCCTGTATTTGTATATGAACGCATCTGTCCTTCCAAGGCTAACTTGGTAGCATTCCATCAGCACTAAAGAGCCAAACGGTGGCATTTTGTCTAAGCCCCCCTGGCTAATGGCTTCGGATGAAGATGACACTGTGTCTGATAGGTCAGTCTTCTCTCCAGGATTCAAGCACTTCTCGATTCCAGGTTCATCTGTGTGGCTGCCCTTGGAATTCAAAGGGATACCGCTCTGTTCACAATCTTGGAGGCGTTTGTGGTGATCTTCGCTGAGCAACAACACAATGGTTCCACCAACGTGGAGCACTCTTGACAAAAAAATGGTAATTAGCATGAGTATTTCTTTCTTTTTAGACAACAAACAATCCCACTTTATTTTAAATATTTGGTGTTTTTAATTTGAAATTTAATTTTATCTATTTAAACACAAGGATTTTGATAATTAGGTAGTATCTTCCATAATGCATATTCATTATAGTAATTACAGAATCACTAGCACAAATCTGCTTTAATTATCTATTTTTACTCTACTTAAAAGGCAAGCCTCAAAGTAATTCATAGTCACATTCTAATAAGTACAAAGGAAAAGGCAAATGAAAGAATCCTAACGAATCAGCATATATTAGAGGTAGTAGGCTGTTGGCAGAAGAAAATCACCAGAAAGAGTGAGGACATGCACAAGGGAAGGACAACAGGGAAGACCCTGAGATGCAATCACTTGCGCAAATTCTGCAGAGCACGTCTATGTGGAGAAAGTGACCAACACCACAGTACCGGGAGTTGCTAAAGAGATTACTGACAGTGGGAGAGAGGCCAGCAAAGAGTTAAGGAGGGTGGCAAATGGCAAAAGGCAAGTCCGAGGTGCCCCAGGAGCGCATTAGGTGGGTCCCAAACCCGCGCTGTGTGTTAAGGACAAGCAGAAGCGAGGCGGGCCAAGTGACAGAGAGGGACTGGAGCAAGGCAGGCAGCTGGAGGCAGAAAAGCAGCAGACAGGAAGACTGCAGGAGGGGGAGGCACTGAAAGAAATTCAGCAGGAGGGTGAATGAGAGGCGGTGGGAGGAGGAGGGAGGGAAAGAGCCTGTTGGAATGTGTGGAGGGACCGAAGGAACAGGGCAGGGTGAATTCCAATCCACAGTTGGATAAACAGCCTGGAGGCAAGGAGAAGACCAGGGCTCAGCGGTAGAGGTTTTCAATAGTACACAGTAGATAAAGCCATGATGGTGGAGGACAGCATGGATCATGGGTGGGGTGGGGTGGTGGCAGTACCGAGTGAGAAGAGAACAAGGGCCAAGGAACAGAGACTTCATGTTTAAGGGAGGAAAGAGGAGGAAGGGTCCATAATCCTACGAGAAAGTCTGGACAATAGTGATGGCATGGAAGCCAAAGGTGCACACTTTCCAGAAGGGAATGGTCTCAACAGTGTTTAATGTGGCAGGACTAACAAGTGACTAGGATTACAACATGTCATTAGTGAACCTGGGCACAGCAATCTTGGTTGAGGGCAGGAGCAAATGCTGGTCTGCCAGAACTGAAGGGGGACTGGAAGGTGAGGAAGCAGAGATGTCAAGTGTAGACTATTCTTTCAATAAGTTTGGCTGTCTAGGTAGGGAAACGGGTGACAGCTTGAAGGCCAGGAGTTACAGGGAATCTCCCCCACACCCGACAAAGATGTCAGGAGCTCAAGTAGCTTTCCCTCATCTAAACAATCAGTGAATCAAGACAAGTTTGTCTCCAAACTACACTGTATTATGCTACACTGCCTGTATAAAACCTCAAACTATGTAAAAAGTAAAAAATCAAACCACAAAGGCTGTGGGCAGGTGTCAGGGAGGCATGGTCATAGACGTTCCTTCTGTCCAAATACAGACACGGATCCTACTGAGGCCTTCAGATTAGGGGGGAAATCTTGAATACCTTCCGGAAAGTTCCAGGCTAACTGTAAGTCATTGCTCACACATACTAGTATTTCACCATGAGCTGGCTTCATAGTATGGCTGGTGAATTACCTAGTTAGGCACAAAGGCTGTGGTTATTAACTCTGGCTGCACAACAGAATCAGCCCGCGAGTGGTTAAGAAATACACTCACATTCTACTCCAGACCAATTAAATTGGAGCCTCAGTGGGGAGGGGTGGAGAATGAGTGTCGGAGTTTTTCAAAAGCTCGTGAAATGGTTTTAATATGAAGTCAGGGTTGCAAAATCTGCTTGAGGGGAACGTGTACAGGAGCTGAGGAAATGTCTGAATTATAGGTGTTGCCCAGAAAGAAAGACCTCACGTAATATGTCAAGGGTTAGGTAACCGTGCAGCAGAGGAGGTTGCTTAGAAATAAGATAATCCACAAAGGAGTGTGGAGCACCCAATTCACACAATGGAGCTGAGATGGCTCTTAGTTGGACTCAGACTTCATGTCAAACTTTAATTTTTCTTACGGAATGTCAGCCTTGACACTGAATTTTCTCCACCCAAAACCCATGGCTCATTTTTTCTATTGGTGACATTATTTATATACAGGCTCTCGAACATCTATGTTGTCTTGCTCTATCAAATGTCCAACTGAGACAATTTCATGAACTGACCTCTCAGTCATATCTTTTTATTCCTCCATGTGTTCTAGGTTCTCTCTTTTCTCAACTTCAATGATCAGAAAACAGGCCTCACTGTTTGAACTCCTCAAAGAAATACTTTCACTGAATTAGATTCCCTGAAGCCGACCTTAGAAACCACGACATGAATAAAACACTTCTGCAACTTCATTCTCCAATCAGCAGTGTTGTAACCTCTCTCTGTTACTGAATGTTCCTTATGGGAACTGTTGTGTGGTTTAGTAGCTGGGATCTTGAGAAAGTTCATCTTTCCGGGTCCCAGTTTCTCATCTGTAAAGTGTGGGGGATTAGCACACAGGAGGCAGGGTTTTTGTGAGGCTTAGAAGTAGACACGTAAATTACTTACCTCAGTGAGTAAAATACACGTCACTATTTCAGATGCTCAAATTTCAGGCAATAATGACAAATTAGTATCTTTTTCAGAATAAAAGTTGTAATAGTGTAGGATGATATAGAATAACTATTTCAATTATAAGCTTCTGATTTGAAACATTAGAAAATTGAACTACAAAAGCTTTGGGGGGAATTACTAAGATGCAATCAAATCTTAACTGAAGAACTAGGATGTATTTTGGTCAAATGCCCCATAACTCAAAAATTATATAAATAAACTCAACAACTTACCTCTCCATTTCTTGTAGAATGTTTTTGATGTCCTTCCCTAACTTAAACTTCTTCCCAAATGGAATGTCAGAAATAATAGTATCGACACTCTCTGAGGGCAGTGGCAATTCTGAAATACAGAACCAGAGAATCTGGTTACATTAAGTTCAAATATTTACAACCTAAATAAGAGAAAATTGAAGTACGTAGAATTATTTTTGTATATTAAATAAAATTTAGGGTTGCTAACATTGTTTCCAAGAAATTATAAGTTTCCAAAAGGCTTTCCACTAAATAGTAAACGGTAAAGTTATTATATTCTGTTCTTTGAAAACTGGTTTTTCTGTTATGATAAAATGACATAAATTAAGCAGAATCGTAAATTAATCAGAAAATTGAATTCGCTAAACATATTACATGACTAGAAAGTTGCCAGAACCAAGAAGAAATACATTAAATTGTCTACAAGAAACTTCTACAAATGATATTCTGTAACTTTCATTTCTCTCCTCACAGTTACATATACAATTTTGCATGTGTAGATCTATTTGCTTTTAAGGGAGATGATCTCAGCTTTCACTGAAATTTTAAAGGAGACCCAAAAGGTTAAGAACATCTAGTTCTAAGGTCAGAGGAAAGGCTAAACAAATCAACAAAATGAATATTATCCTAACAAAATTAAATATAGTGTTTGATTACTAAATCTAATTTTTTTCTCATGTTTACATTCCTCAGAAATTAGATTATCAGAAGGTAGTACACATAATCTTAACTTCCACATTTTCTGAGTATACTTCTCATTTTTTACTTATTTTACTTGCCACCCATCATGTAAATTAGATATTAATAAGGTAGATGTCCCAACTTTTTTTTTTTTAAGATTTTATTTGTCAGAGAGAGTGAGCGAGCAAGGGAACACAAGCAGGGGGAGTGGCAGAGGGAGAAGCAGACTCCCCGCTGAGCCAGGAGCTGGATGTGGGACTTGATCCCAGGACCCTGGGATCATGACCTGAGCTGAAGGCAGATGCTTAACTGCCTGAGCACCCAGGCATCCCCATTATTAATAAGGTAGATGTCCCAATTTTCATTTTGAATAGCATCTAATTCTGTAAAAATATAATAAAATTTAAATAATCTTTACTATTTTGAATACCATATCAATTTTTGTTGGCTGGAAATTTAAGAACAAAACAAAAAGTCCCATTACCTGAGAAAGTCTAATGAACACTTGATAATCTCACCTAGTTCTAACCCTTGCTCGAGATTAGTAGAAGAAAGAATAGGTTGTTAGAAAAAGTTTCAGGATAATATTCTTTCAAAGCCAGGCAGGAATTCTTTTTTTTCCTAAGTCATATATTTCTTAAAAGATTTATCTATTTATTTTAGAGAGCGGAGTTGTAGGGGGACAGGACAGCCTAGTAGGAGAGGGAGAGAGAATCTCAAGCAGACTCCGTGCTGAGCACGGAGCCTGATGCGGGACTTGATCTCATGGCCCTGAGATCACGACCTGAGCCAAAAACCAAGAGTTGGTTGCTCAACTGACTGCACCATCCAGGTGCCCCCAAGTCATACTTAAACTTCATGCATTTAGTTTTAGGATGTTGATATAGGACATGTACATTTAAATAGTTTCTATACTTTTTGCAGAACTACTCAAGGCAATGTACAGTGAAGGCAATCATGGTTATTGGATGATTTATACATGAGAAACCACAACAGTTTACTCTTGAGTTTGAGCCCACATCTTTCTTTTGCATTCACGCACACACACACACACACACACACACACACACACGCACGCACACACACACAATTAGCTGCCCAATTTGTTCAGGTTTGGTTAACATTTTTTTTCTTGTCAGTCTCTCTTTTTATTTGCAACTTTCCTACTGTGTATTATATAATTTGCTAAGCTGCTTTAAATAATTTTAGAAGTTGAAGGAACAAACTTAACAGACTAGTTCTTTCTAAAAGTTCTAGAACTAAGCACTGTCCAGTAGAACATAAAATAAGCTTTTGTGGATGTGTGTGAGAGTGCAGGCAGGCCCTGGTATCAGACAGCTTTCATTTGGCTCTGCCACTAACTAGGGGACTTTGGGAAATTACTGTGTTAGTTTCCTCATCTGTAAAGTGATAAGAGTACCTATCTCTGAGGTTTACAAGTGAGGTCATTTATGGAAAGCATTTAGAACGGTGCCTGACACAGAGTGAGCACTCAATTACGGTTAGGTCTTGTTGTGGTTAGTATGTACAATGTCCTCTCTGGGCGTACAGGCGGGTGACAGCCGGGGGAGACCAGTGGGCCGGAATCCTTCAAAGCAGCTCTGCGGGACACAACACGTCCTTCCCCCCACTCCTCAAAGGCCATGCGGGGCAAGGGCTTCCAGACGGGCCTCTTTCCTACTCCTTTCCTCCCACAGTGGTTCTCAGGGCCACAGTATCTCCCGGGCAGAGTCATCAGGGGCTGCCAGCAGCAGCAGTGTCTCCTAGGAAGTACAAATGCAAATCCTCTCCCCCTTCATCCCAAACCTACTGTCTAGTGTGTTTCAGAATCGAAGGAAGGGCTGGTGAAACAAAGGCTGTTGGCCCCACCTCCAGGGTTTCTGGTGAGGAAACTCCTGAAATCAGGAGCACCTGACCATGATTTTCAACACAGTAAAATCTTTTAAATTATTAAATGCTTTTGAACTGCCTGCGAACAAAGAGTTTGCCTGTAACTAAGGAGATAAAATTCTGAAATAGAAACATAGCTCAAAAATGTAAAAATCATCTTTTTACAACTCAGCAGGATGATTCAAGAAGATGAAAAAAATTTAACGTACTGGTGTGTCTTGAACAAAAGAGCTGCTCTATTTCTCCTTCCTTCCAGGAGAAAAATGGGTAAGAACTGCTTAAAACTCAGGATTATGGCCCTAATATATTTTCTTCCAATACATTTTAAAAGCCTTCAAGATACCCTTTTGTGCATATATTTAGACAAATGACTAAATAAATTGAGGTCTTCCACAAAATTGGGCACACCTTTCTATTTTTTTTCCTCATGTTTGAACTGTTTGTTCTGTTGAACTGTTCAAACATACTGTTTGAACATTCTTTCCACTGTCCAGATTTATCACATTCGTATTCTGTCCTGTATCTGTAATTCTCATACTTTGTTTAAAATCAGTTGTATATTCAAGTTGATTCAGTCCTCATAACCAATCACTTTGTCTTGCTTTCTCTATTCTTCAGTTGATTTATCTCTTAGATGTTTGCATTTTATTAAAATTTTCCCCTAAAGGATTTATTAGTGAAATGATGCCTGAACTTTTTATTTTTAAAGATTTTACTTATTTTATTTTTAGAGAGAGAGTCAGAGAGCACGTTTGTGAGTTGGGGGGGGTACGGCGGATGGGGGTGGGGAGGGAGAGAATCTTAAGTAGACTCTGTGTTGATCTCACCATCCTGAGATCATGACCTGAACCGAAACCAAGAGTTGGACTCTTAACCAGCTGAGCCACCCAGGCACCCCGCCTGAACTTTTTTATATTTGAAAATGTCTTTGTACTAAAATGACATTTTGGATGGGTATATTTTTGGGGCCACACTTGGTGTCAATAACCTTAAGAGCCACTATTCTATTGACTATACTGCTCTATAACTTCCTGTTTCTTTCCATTGTGGCCAGATTTTTATCTTTATTGCATATAGATTATGCCCTTTGTTTGATTGTTGCTGCTGATTTTTTTCCTTCTATTTTTTACTATTCCTTTTCTTATTTCAATAAGTGCAGGAGAATACAAATCCTTCAATAAAGTTTCCCTCTGTCATCTTAATCCAGAAGCTCATAATTAGTCTTAAATATGCAAAATGTAGTTTGGCATCTGGAACTGGCGACCTTTTACTATACAGTCCAAACAGGAGCATTTTCAAGAACAAGATGATTACATACTTTTTGAAATACTTATTGTCTGACAAATTGGTTATTACAGGGGACCGAAAAATAATATCTGGGCACCCTGAAATAAAAAAACCCCACAACTTTTAAGATATTATTTTAACATTAAAATTAACAAGTAAAATGATTTTTTGTGGTCTGTATTCTTATGCTGATTAGTTTCTTGGATGTATCAGTCTCTTGTGCTCACTTCTGCAGCACATATACTAAAATTGGAACGATGTATCAGTCTCTAATCCCATGTCATCATATTTTTCTAAAGAATGCAGTATTTTTTTTTAAGTAGGAACTTCAAATTTTCTCATAAAATTGCCTGTAATACTCTTCAAAGTTTCACTTTTATGGTTAATAAACTTCTCTGTAGACTCTAATATTTTTATTTGAGAAAATACTTTCTTTACAGGTTCTGAAGTAACAGTAGAGCTCAGAGCAAATTCTGCTAACTGGAGGATACTCCCAATTCTATTTCTTTCATAAGGAGAGTGTAAATATTTCAGCCCTCCATTTAGAGTATCTCCATTTAGAGTGCCTTTGACAAACATTTTCACAACACAAAGCTCAAATAAATTGTCTCTACTGTTCTTTTAATTGGTTTACCACGTGTAGAGGCTGCAGAATCTAAGCTCTTCTCACTTTGATTCCATTCCATTCTAGAATATACATTTATCCAATTAAAGAAAGCCATTAGAAGATTCTTCCTATAAGATATCAAAGGTGTATTTATAGAATTTCAGAATTAAATGTTGTGCATTATTGAGCTCTCAGTTTTAATTTGTTCATTTCTTCCTTGGTGTTTTCAGGGATTTTAATGTTTTTCATAACTGCAATTCATCAAAAATCGCAAAAACTTAAGTTTTGGGGCATTACATTTGTTAAATTCTTTGATTACAGATTTCCAATGGATTTTTTGAAAAATGCAACCTCAATAAGCCTATTGGTTTATTTAAGAAAATGTTTATAGGACAATTGTAGAATACTCTGGCCAATCCACAAAGCCATTCTTTGAAGGCTTAAAAATTTTTAAACCCATCTGATGATGGGCAAGGAAATAAAATGTGTTCTGTTATGTTGAAGATTTTTTTTTTTTTTTTTTTGGCAACCATCTTCATCACAAATAGTTTGCAGGTCATTTACTCAATATATATTTAAAAAAATGTTTCTTGGAAAGTTTATTATCTTGATAACTTAAGTTTCTATTTCATTTATAGAATATCAGAGCTTGTTTGAAGATAATTATGAATTATGTGGGTACCACGCCTAATTCCATGTACATGCTTCATAGATTTCGTTAGTAGAATATTAATTACCACTAAATACTGCATAAACAGACACACATGCAGTTCTGAGCTCAATTTACAGGAGCACTCACAATTATGAAAGATGTTATCTTTGACAGAAAAAACTTCCTAAATTTCTAAGAACTGGGAAAAAGACAAGCTAAACCACCACTGGAAGAGATAATGCATTTTCTTTTTGAAGCTTCTGATAACACTGATGCAAACCTGGCAAAATTTAACTGTCTGCAAAAGTCTACTAATGGAACCAACAATTTAATAGCTATAGTTTCATTTTGTTTATGTACATAAGAAGACTTGGAATTGAAACTGAGCAAAATTAATTTAGAATAGTCATTTGATCTAAATGAAAAGTCATGCTTCACAGAATGAGAGTTAAATACATTTTCTTTAGCTGCCTTTGATAAATAGCTGTCTTTGGGCTCAGTCTCCTTAAAATAACTATTATGTTTTGAAGTAAATGCTAGATGCTCCTATAAACAGATCTGTTTCATTTGATCAGTGATATCACCATGGCCCTCACAGTGGATGATAAATGTCAACAAACATTTTACTTAAGTAATGTGTTCATCAGCTTTCTTGAGAAATGGAAACTCTGTATTAACTTTCTCATTAAACATGTGCTTTAAAAAACTTATTACTGCTGAGTTCATTACAGAATACAAGTGTTATCAAATAATTAAAAAGGATTAGTACCATACAACAAACTATAAAGCCATTATACCAAAAAACACTCAACTCTCTGTGGTAAGCTTCTTATTCCCTATTTCCACATACTCCACATACACCTAACCCATCACTTCCCACATTTCCTCGATTCCCCAAATGGGCAGCTTGGCAGCTTCGTAAGTCTTGCGTAACACGGCACGGGCCACAAGACATGTGGCTGGAGCACCAGGGCCCAGGCCAGCAAGGCAGGATGGATACTGGAGAAAAACTCACACTGATATGAAAGAAAATGCAACCACCACATTATGGGCAGCTTCTGGGTGTACTGAAAAAAGGATGCTTTACTCCTTCAAGGGTTGAAATGAATGACACCTGAGAACAAAGCACAGCTGTTAACAATAAGCTTGTTATAAACTCTCACCGAAGTAATGTGTGACAGACTATATAATGTCTAATTGGAAGTGAAAACATTCCTTTTTTCACCTGTCAACAATTTTGTCATTTTAACTTATACATGTATTTCTTTTGCTCAAATCTGTATATATGACAGCTCTCTATCTTATCCTAGGAATGTATATGTATCTGTGGATTAACAAAAAACAAAGCCTAACCAATGACTAATTAGTTCCTAAGATAGCCTGTAACATAATACTCATCTGGTTCCAAACTTCATGATAATTAAAACTTAGGAATAAACACAAGCAATTTCTCCATATTAAAGGATCATCTCCTTTTATACCAGTAGAAAGTTACAAAGTAAACCTTACCAAAAAAGTAGAAAAAATACAGTCATTAAAGCACACAAAGAGAACAAAGACTGTGATTCCGCAGAAACAAACTGCGATGGGAGTATTACTAAATTCCTAGACATATCCACATTTACAGAGGTCTTTAACCGTGCTGTGTGTTAGGCAATGTACTCAACGTGCTTATGTGATAAATCTCCACCACAGGCTCTATGAAGCAGGGATTATCTTCATACTGTAGACGACAAAACACAGAGGTCCAGGATTTTGCTGAAGGCCACACACTGGAGAAACAATGGTGGAGCCAGGATTTATACTCGGTCTGTTTGACCCTGAAGTCTCTGCGTGCTCTTACTATAGTAAAAAAGGCGTGAGATCCTCACACCTGTCAGTGTTGAACAAGGGACTGATTCATGGGTCTCAACATTCTAAATTGTGTTTATGATTAAAGCTTTTAAAGGTGAAACCGAATGTCCACCTCTAAAGTAAAGATGTGTAATGAAGGGCTAATTATTAGACAGTTAATACTGGGCCCTATGTACACAAGATATATATGTTTCCCTCTAGGCTGAAATTTAATGTTAAAAGGTTAGGATGATGAAACAATTTAAAATAGATGGTTTATTCTTTCCTCCAGAAAGTTACTCTGAGAACAATACAGAAAAGAACAATCTACAAATGACATAATGTGAAAAATGTTTTATCTCACTAGTAATTGAGGAAAAGTTTGAAAAATGTATCAAATTTCTAGTTTTCCAGGCTGCAATCCTGCAGTAAGATGATACTATCTAGCCTCAACAATGGTTTAGGGAAACGTGCCCTGCTGGCTGCCGCTGGTCTGGGGTAAGCTAGCACAACTTTGATTCTCAAGTGCTCTCCTCACCCCCAGGCCTCCTTCCCTTCTCTCTCTGTACTCATTTCCTAGGTGATCTGGATTTAAATGTTACCTATACTGACGATGCCTCACTTCGCCTCTACACTCCAGATTTGGGTATGGGGCTACTAACTTGCCACCTTCTCCACTTTGTGCCTCACGATCACGTGGAACTTAGGCCCCAGAACTCCAACTTGTTCCCCAGCAGTTTTCCCGACTCAGTGAACGGCAACCCCACCCTCCAGCTGCTCAAGCCAGGAAGTTGAGTCATTCTTGGTCTTTTTCTCACATGCCACATTCAACCCAACAATAAATCCTACTCGTTCTACCTTCAAAAATTAAGTATCTGACCTCTCCTCAACACCTCCATGAATAGCACTCGGGCCCAAGCCCCCTCATTTCTGACTGGATTATTGCGATAGCCTTAACTAGTTTCTTTGTTTCCTGTTTCCATCCTCCCTGCTATCATCTATTCTTAACATGGCACTTAGAATGATCCTTCCTTTATTTGCCTACTTGGTGCCATGGAGAACCTTTTGTTTTCAACACTTAAAAAAACAACAACAACAACAATTGAACCCCTTTGCTTGTTTTTGTTTTTTCACTTTAAGTGAAATCTTATGGAAAATGCCCCCCACACGAAAATAGATAAAAATGGAGTTGGAAGCGTGGCAGAGGTCAGACAGACCTCTGGGTATTTCCTTCCTGACACCTCAGAGGCACTCTGGAGATTGTGAAGGGTTTGAAAAACAACTACTCTGCAATAGCTGAGGAAGCCATCCCAGTCTTCTTGAAAGTCCCCCCAAAACAACTTTCTGAAAGAAATTAGAGTTCATGAAAGCTGATTTCAGCCTCATCATCCATTGGTTTCCTCTAGAAACCTGTGTCTTATGCACAGAGTCCCATTAAAAACCTTGACAGAGGGGCGCCTGGGTGGCTCAGTTGGTTAAGCGTCTGCCTTCGGCTCAGGTGATGATCCCAGGGTCCTGGGATCGAGTCCCGCATGGAGTCTGTTTACCCCTCTGCCTCCCCCACTCTCCACCCCCGCTTGTGAGCGCACACTCACATTCTCTCTCTCTCACAAAAATAAATAAAAAATCTTTAAAAATGGGGCTGCTTTATTATGTATTTATGCATAAGTCACCCTAATATTTTCTTCTTGATACTCTACTACTTTTCTACTACAATAAAAAATTAAAAAAAATCATTTTGTTCCTCCAGATTATAGGTTTAACACTGGGACCATCTACTACCTATTTACACTGTTGTCAAGAGAATACCATTTTCTTAGCTGGAATTAAATGTGCTCGGTTTTTAAGGGAGAAAGATGTACTAGAGGAAAGGAAAGAAATAAGGAATGTGAGGCTTGTCTAAAGTGGTCTAAATACCATGGGTCTTATGTAAATATTATTTTGATTGGACTGAGCAGAGTTGATTTCTAGTCATGTTTGTTATTGCTGATCCCCCATCAGTAAAAGGCTTCCCTCTACCTCACAGGGTGACCAACTGTCTGGTTTGCCCCAGGCGTTCCAGTTTTAGCATTGGAAGTACTGCTTTAGCAAACAGGGGTGGTTGGTTGCCTCACTCCTATATGCCACAGGAATACTGTCCAATGTGAGGCAAGGGAAAGGCAAGATAATTCAGAACATTTCAGTTTATCTGAAAGAAATGTGCAGTTTTATTATTATTATTATACTGTCCTCTTTATTTTATGCCTATATTAAGTGATCCCTGATTATGATGTGAGAAATGGTTCAGATACAACAAACATCTTAAAAAGGTATTTTCACTTAAATGCTTAGGGAGACTGAATAAATGTTGTTACTAATACTGAATCTTTTGAAAAATAAGTTATAATTATACTATTGGAAATAAATCAAGGATTAGTCCCACAGATACATTATAGGATATGAACAAGTCAACCTTTATATATGGAAAGTGAATTTTGTTTAATATTATGATTCTAAATATATTTACATGTTCATTTTCCCAAATGTTTGCATTTTTAATATCTTACCTATAACAGAAACTTTAAGTAACTCAATTTTATCCTGAAGGCCTGCAGCTTTCAGATTATCACATGCACCTAGTAACTGTGAGTCACTGACGTCAGCACCCACATAATACACATCCTATGAGGAAAGAAAGTCATATTTTAAGTATGAATTAAACTACCGGACACTTTATGTAGTTAAGAAAACCTACTTGCGATGTAATATATGGTGATTAACATAACAATAAAAAAATTAAAAAAAAAAAAGAAAACCTACTTGCTTCTTCTCAAATAATTAAAATGAATTTAATAGATTTGTTAATTCAGGTTAAAACAAATTTACAGTATTTCTTTAAAATGATATTCAATAGCAAAAAACGAGAAGGATTTGTTAATTTTTAAAAACTATCCATATTTTACAATAGCAAATGTCTAAAGAATTTGGGGATTAGCGTAATCTGTCATGACTAACCACTGAAACGGCTCACATTTTCCTAAATTTAATCATAGTATTTTAAGCAATTTAATTAACCCATCATAATCCATTTTGACAACAGTAAATAGTAACTCATGTAATCAAAGCTAATAATCCTAAAAAGACAATCTACTTGTAAATAACTGGGAAGTGACTATACATATAATGATTAAAGTAAATATACTGCTTGGTTCATCAAACTTCAGAACTTACTGGCCATTCTTTAGCAGCTTCCAAAAGTATCGTTCCAAGTCCACACATTGGATCTAAAACAAATGCACCAGCCTACAGACAGAAATATTGATTTGGTATTATTCAGCCTATCACAAATATGTATTATAGAAGACACCTAAAACTTGAGGAATCCATATTTCAAGAATAATGATTGCTTTTTATGCTTTATTAGGAATTTCTGGTGGTTAAAGCCAATAAGGCAGGTGTATGCTCGGCATGTATGAAGATTAGGAAGGTCCCTGGTGTGGCCAAAGTACAGTGAGTGTGAGAGAAAATGTGGTGTTCACATGAGAGGTAGCTGGGAGAGTCTCAAGATGCACTGGGTTGTGCTACACATAGGAACAATCCCTGCATCTTAGAGGTTGAAAACAATATATAGCTAATGCTACATCCCCACAGTAGGGCATCTGGGGCTTCTGCTTCTTACTTTGGAAGCCAGGCTCATGAAGTGGTCACCATCCAGAGCACTGCCATGACTGTGGCAGAGGGGAAAGGAAAGCATGACAAATGGTGTAGTGGCTCTTAAAGGTGCCATCTGGAAGTGAGACACATCACTTCCACTGCCATTTAACTGGCTGAAGCACGTTAGTCACACAACACACACAATTCGAAGGGGCCAGGAAAGTGTAATCTTACTTGTACCTGGGAAAACAGGAAACTTGGAGAAAAAAGGAATTACTCCCATTCTGGGGGAGTCACATTTTGTCACATCTTGTAGGTACTGCAAGGATTCTGGTTCTATTCTGAAGAATGGGAAACTATTGGAGGGTTCTGAGGAGACGAGTAACATGACATTTACACTTCAGATGGATCACTCTGGTTGCTCTGCTGAGAATAGACCAGAAAAAGGTAAGGGTGTTAACAGGGAGGCTAGTTAGGGGAAGTAGGCAAGAGATGATGGTGACTTGAATTAAGAGTGGTTTTGGTAAAAGTGGTAAGAACTGGTTAGCTTCTAGATATATTTTAAAGGTGGAGCCAATGGACTGGACGTAGAATGTTAAAGAATGACAATAATCAGAAATGACTGAAGTTTTTGACCTGAGCAACTGGAAGAGTTTCCTGTTACTGAGATGGGAAGAGATGGGAAGGAGAAGCTTCGAAGAGGACAAGAATATAGTTCTGGACATGTTAATTTTGAAATGCCTCTTAGACCAAGTATGGACGTCAAGTGATTTGTTGAACATACGGGTCTGGAGTTCAGGGGAGAGGTTCAGGCTACAGATATAAAGTTGGGAACACTCAGTGTTAGTCATAAATGATATTTAAAGCATCAGAACTAGATGAGTCATCCAGAAAGTGAGAGAAGTTAAAAAAGAAAAGTCTATGGGTTGGACCCTGGTGATCTCCTAAGTATAGACGTTGGTAGATGAAGATTCAGCAATGCATACTGACAGCAGCACATACTCATGTAGGAGGAGAACTAGAGTGGTGTTCCAAAAAAATGTGGAAAAGAACATTTCAGGAAGGAGAGTGATGACAGTATCAAAGTGCTAATAGGTAAGTAAGATGAGCAGTGTCAGTGGAGTGCTGGGGATGACAGCCTGATGGAAGTGGGCACAAGAGAGAAGGGGAAGAGAGGAAGTAGCGACACCTATTTTTAAGAGTTTTTAATGTAAAGGGAAGCAGAGAAGGAGCATGTGGGTTCAGGAACGGGTTATTTTCTTAAATTGCAAGATATTAAATCAAGGGTACATGCTGTTGGGAATGTGTAGTAGAGAGAAAAGTCCTGAAGTAGGCATGAGGTAATAGAATCCAGGAAGCAAGTACTGGAGTGAAACAAGGACAGTTCACTTACTGCAATGATGCTAACGCGAAGTATGTGGGCACAGACTCCAATATGTTGGTAGATTTGGTGAGGAGAACATGTTGAAGTTCTTTTCTGATTCCAATATTTAAGTCAAATAAGAAGCAAGAGAGTGAAAAGTGTGGGCCAGGAAATGACTGTAATGGTAGAACATAGAATCCAAGCTGTGAAGGAGGGGTGGGTAATGGACAATGGTAAGGTCAAATGACCAGAGGCCCCAGGGGTTAAGGAACTGTGTGGTAGTGTGCTAGAGGAATTGAACAGGACGGAAAAAGAGGCTAAGAGCAGGATTCCTGAAACAGAGATTTGTGGAAGGTATACCCTTCTGGGTATGACAGGGTCCAGGGTATGACCAGGGTAGATCATTAGAGGTAGGGAAACGAAGACACTAAGGGGTCAGGTTACAGAGTGGACATCGAGATCATAAAGAACTATGACAGGAATAGTGGTTTGTACTCTCCTAGAAATGATAGGAAGAGAGGTCTGCATGTGACTGGGATAATTTCATGGCATGTGCTTCAAACGCACAGAGAGGTTCTGGGCAGAAGGAGCAATGAGGAGCAAGCCGGACACCTACCACCTCCAGGCCTATGGTCCCTTGATATGTTTACAGAGGAAGCAGAGCGCTCAGTGGACAGCCAGGTTTCAGTCAGAGCCAGAGGGCACCTAATGGAAAGAAACATAATGTCCTTCAGAAGAGAGAGAGAGAGAGAGAGATCTTCCCCTGGGCGGAAAGTCTAAGGGGTGGAATGTAAATGAATAATGATGGGGTGGTAAGTAAAAAGAATAATGATCTAAATGACAATTTAGTTAAAAATAACAATGGTATGAGAACTAATTTTTATTAAGATCTTAATATGTGTCAAACACTGTGCTCTTCCTTCCCCCAACATGGTCCACGCTCCATGGTATAATCAGACCTTAAATATCTTTAATGTCTTTATGTTACCACAAGACCTTCTCTAGCTATGGCATTTGGGTACCTGGGCAGAAGTAGACAAGTATTTCTGTATGCTTATATTAATAACTAAGACTTACAGAACTTGATTTTCCTTGTTTGGATATGTAGGAAGGAAAAGAATTTGTGGTAAACATGAAAAATATCTATCATCCTCATGTTTAGATTTCACTGTTAGTGGCACTGGCATACCCAAGGTTGGATACTGAGATCATGTACACTGTGGGTCATTATAAGGAAGGACAGTTGGAAGAAAGGCAGGCAGGGACAAGGGGTCCCTGCCCTAAGAGGAAACCACCTTAAAAGGATTTTACACCACGCTGGAAGGAGCCCTCCACCGTTTCTCATGGGATAGGTAGATGACAAAAACCTGACTGGGTGACAGGCACAGGGAGGGTTAATCAGATTAAAACAGTCCGCCAACAAGCCCATAAAAACCCCTAGATCTAAACTGGCAACATTTCGGGTCCCCTCCCTCTTTGGAAGCTTTGTATTCTCAATAAACTTTGCTTTGCTGCCCACCACTCTTCATCTGGTCTACCTCTTCATTCTCTGAAGCTGCGTGACCAAGAACCACGGGCACTAAAGGAAAAGAAATTCTGTAACAATTACTAAACTCCTCCAAAACAACTGTGCCTGCTACTTCTTACATGCTTTAACAGACTTCCTATGCTGGTGGTCACATTTAGAGAAACAATTCTTACTGTAGGTTCTAACAAGGCAAACTCACAGTAAGGAAACATTTTAACTAACATTAGCTTTGGATATTTTAATTTACTTTCTACTTTTCTGACAAATGGATGTTTATGTCAAGATAAAGGTAACATTTCAAACTTGTATAAGGTGGTTATATAAATTTATATTTATATAATATGTATATATATACACATATATATAGTTATATAGTTATATAAACTGTGGTGAGATCACTGGCAGTTTGGTAACCATAACTCTCCTTAGACTAAAAGAAATTTGGACTAAAGATTAAAATCAAATAAAAAAGAAAATCATGGATTCTGGGAACATGATAATCTTAAAGTAGCTTTCTTCCTTTCTCTCAACTCCAAGCTATTTACTTCCCTGGGCCCAAGTGATGCTCAGACGTAGAGGCAGCTAGGGGCTAAGAGAAAGCCCTGGGCTTCATTCGGGTCCCAGAAGAAAGAACTGGTATGGGGCCTCTCAGCCATGGCTGGGTGGGGGGTTAGAGACCAGCACTGGAGCCCAGAGGGGAAAATCATTGGAACTGGGGAGAACCTGGTCTTCAGAGATCTACAGACCTGTAGGGAGACCAGTGAATCAAAGAGCTTTCACCTAGAAAGAGAAAAGTCTTCCGCATGGCTGACAGATTCTCCTTACACTGCCAAGCCCAGTGGCACCAGAGATCCATGTGCCTTCTACCATTTATAGGATTTTAGCCATTTAAAATATCTTAATAACCACAGTTGAGTCCCAGTGAGCCACCAAGAAAATAATGGCACATCCAAAGGGCACGGGTCCATGAGTAGCTAGAGAGTAAACAGACAGAACACTGAAAACACACATCTAGTGAAACAGAACTCCTGGGGGAGACAGATAAGTATTGGAACAAAAGAACGAAGAGCTTCTAGAGATATTCAAATGTAGCGTGCACACACACAGAACTTTTCAAAACTAAAAAACCATGATTTTTAAGCTAAAAATTCCGATGAATAAAGTAGAACATATCTCTATGACTCTTGTTATGGCTTGGAAGATTATGTTCAAGAATAACTCAAAATGCAGACCCAAAATATAAAGAGATGGAAACCATGTGAGAAAGGATAAGCAACTTGGAGGATAGGTCCAGGAAGCTTAACATGTTTATAATTTCAGAAGCAGAAAACAAAGTAGTGTAGGGTAAAAAAGTCACTAAAGCAAAAACAGTTGAGGCAATAATAATTAAATAAGTAATGAAAGAAAGAGTGCCTGAGCCAGAGAAATGATAACTTGTATAATTATTATATATTCCAAATAATTATTATAACTATAATTATTATTGCCATAGCAGCAGCTAATACTTAAACACTTTCTATATGCCATGTACTGTTCTAATCACTTAATAAATGTTAATTCACTTAATCCTCACATGACCCTAGGAGCATTTTTTTTTTAAAGATTTATTTATTTTAGAGGGCAAGCGAGTGCATATACTGGGCTGGGGGGAGGAACAGAGGGAGAGGGAGGGAGAGAATCTCAAGCGACTTATTACTGAGCGTGAAGCCTGATGCGGGCCTCGATTTCACAACCCTGAGATTGTGACCTGAGCCAAAATCAAGAGTCTGACGCTTAATTGACTGAGCCACCCAGGTGCCCCCCCTAGATTATTATTTTCACCTCGCAAATGAGAAACTGAGGCACAGAGATATTAAATATCTTGCCTAAAGTTTCCCAGTCAGTAAGTGGTGGAGCCAGAATTAGAACTCAGGCAGTCAAATACACCAAGTTCTGGGCTGAATAGAAAACACACATATGTAAGTATATCCTGCTAGTATTCCTGAACTTCAGAGAATTTTTTTTCCTTCCAAGATTTTATTTAAATCCAAGTTAGTTAACATATAGCGTAGTATTGGTTTCAGGAGTAGAATTTTGTGATTCATCACTTGTATATATCACCCAGTGCTCATCACAACAAGCGGTCTCCTTCATGCCCATCACCCATTTAACCCATCTCCTGAACTGTAGAGGATTAAAGAGAAAAGTCTTACAAGCCTCCCAGCAGCAAGAACAGGCAGCTATACAGGAAAAAGAAAATCATACTGGTATGTATTGTTCATCTAGAACACAGGAAAATAAATGGCAAGAGGACAGCATCTATAGACCTCTGAGGGAAAGGGACTGCCACTCAAGACTCTTACAGCCAGCCAAGATGGGTATGTATGCCAGGATAAAAAACAAATTTGAGGATATATAGGAAGTTCAGACAGTGTATTATTTGGATACTACACTTGAGGAAATTACCTAAGACTTTTTTTTTTTTAAGATTTTATTTATTTGACACAGAGAGAGACAGCGAGAGAGGGAACACAAGCAGGGGGAGTGGGAGAGGGAGAAGGAGGCTTCCCGCCGAGCAGGGAGCCCGATGCGGGGCTCGATCCCAGGACCCTGGGATCATGACCTGAGCCGAAGGCAGATGCTTAACAACTAAGACTTTAATCAAGCAACAAATAAACCAGAGCAGAGACCTCAAACAGGGAAAGACAAAGTGAAGAACAATGGGGAGTGATACACCTTGCGATATGTCTCTGTGTACCTCTACAGAAAGTGTGCGTGTACACACAATTAGAGCTTAGTGATTAAGGACAGGCTGCTTAAGTGCTAAATAAGAACTTCTGAAACAGAAGGGGCATATTTCAAGGGAAATTCTGACACATGATAAATAATTTAGTCCAATCTAGTCATTGGGGGTTGATAGTGGAAGGGTATAAAAATGTTACAAAGGTCTCATTGTAGGGAGGGGTAAAGGTGGGTCAGGAGAAAAGAAGAAGAGCACTCTAGAGGCCCCACATCACGACAGGGAAGAGGGCACGTTTAGAGTGTCTTGGGGGTAAAAACAGTGTCTTCAGAGAGGAAAAGAGCTGATATCTTGTTTTAAAGAAACAGCAGAGTTCGATGTGTTTCATCAAGAGAGCTGGGAACAGGAGCCATTAGTAGAAGAGAACAATAAAGTATAATCTCCAACCTCAAGGACAGCAATGAAATGATTATCAAGTAACTTGATCAAACTAGCAAAAATAAAACCAAGAAACAGTGTAAGAAGTTATAAACAGAGTAAAATAGGAAGAATATAATCAAGTATGTCTGTCCTAATACTGAACTCTCACTGGAAAACAGAGACCATCAGAGTGGATAAAAACAGAGCTGTTGTGTTTGTAAAAAAACATACTGAAAGCAAAGTTGAAAATAAAGCAGTGGAAAAGAAATGCAGCAAATGCAAAGAAAAAGAAAGGAATAAAAATATTAGTAAGACACGAAATTTAAGTTTAAACTCACTAATCAAGATAAAGAGAACTTTATGTTACAATAAAAAGGCACAACTCCTGATGAAACATGCACATAAATGTGCATATACCAAACTAGACAGCAGCTAAGGCAACAACTAGCAAAAGTGCAAAAACTTAAAAATATAAATATAGTAACCTAATGAAATTTTGAAATACCTCTTTCAGAATTGTACAGATAGTAAAACAGTAATATAGCAGACATTCCTTGACTAAAAAATAAAATTATTTTCTTATGTCCACAGAACACTTGCAAAAATTGATCCAGATCTTGGTCACAGAGAAAAACTTAAAATTTACGTAGAGATTTTATAGGCCATCTGATTGTGACATAAAAGATTAGAAATGATAAAAATGTAGCTATCTTTGGACTCAGCTTTTTCGTAGCCAAAATACTCTCAGAAGTTCAACAGTATCTAAAACCATATTGCTGTAGCAGTTCATAAATGTAAAGGCAACAGAAAGAGAAAGAAAAGGATAGGAAAAAAAAACAAAAAGAAAGGAAAAGAAAGCAAGCAACCAAGATGTCCACCAATCAGTTGATTATGCAAAGGACCTTGCTATTAAAAAGAATGCAAACATTTTCCTTACCTTAATTTCAGCGAGAGAGGCCATTGCCCATGCTATGGTAGATCTCAGGCCTGCTGTCTTGATGTAAGCTCTGCTGGCTAAAGGAACCCTACAAAGAAAAGAACCTGATGATACCCCCGGTATTACTGTATGGTAAAGAAGATCAGGATATAAATAAAAATGGTTAACCTGTTCACATCTGTGACTCACCTTAACATATTCATCTAACATACAGCTAAGTATCTGCTAAGTTACAGAATATTTTAACCTTATTACAAAATATCTTATCTAATTGGCACCTTGTCTAACCAGCCAGTGTGGTATTTCAGAAAGGTAAATTTGTGGGGCACCTGGGTGGCTCAGTCCGTTAAGCACCTGCCCGTGGCTCAAGTCATGATCCCAGTGTACTGGGATAGAGCCTTTTGTTGCTGGGCTCCTTGCTCAGCAGGGAGCCTGCTTCTCCCTCTCCCTCTGCCCACTTATACTCTCTCTCTCTCAAATAAATAAATAAAATCTTTAAAAAAAAAGGTAAATTTGTTGGACAATTGAAATTTAAACTCTTAAGTGTTTGACTTATAAAAATCTAATCACATAGGTGGAAAAAATCTTTTTCAAATGTTAATATACTTTCCTGCCTTCCCAAATGGAATATATGGGAATTATTCTTGCTGATCTGGAGTCATCAAGAGGAACATACTGTTCTGTGATATGGATGTACTATGGGAAGTAGGGCTGAATGGATGCTAACCCTTGAAATCTGTTTCCTAGAAAAAAATCGCTTTTGTAAATTTGTTCTTTGCTCATTTGCATCTTTCTCAAAAGATGAAATGAAGCATGACATTGCATTGTCTAAAATAATTTATGGAACGAAGAGGTGAAGCAGACATCTCCCAAATGAGTTCAATGGCCTCCATTATGTATCACTTCATACTTTATCCTCTACCTCATCACTTTTATTATCAGTGTTTCCAGATTTGATAGAAGTTATCAAAATATTATTTCTATCTTTCTAATGCAATGAACAAGAAAGCTTGAGAAAATCTATTACAATAACCTTAAGCATTCTTTTTTACATCCTGGCTTACAGATGCCTAAATGTGAGCTTAGAACTAATGGGGTATTCCTATTGAATTTTTATAATCTTTAAAAATATTCCATGCCTACAATCTAGAAAAAGAGTATCTAAATCACATTATACTATGTAAACAGGGACGTGCATATAAAATGTTTTGAAGATGCGAACAACATTTACATGCTTCCAAGGAACTGGAAATCACTATTTTCATCCAACTAGCTCTTTCTTCCCAGAGCATCCAGAAAAGTACCTGTTATATGATAAGTGTTCAACAAATATTTTGGAATAAGGAAATGAATCATTTGCATTTATTATCATATAGTACCCTGCAAGATTAGAGAGATACCTGAAGTAGATTTTAAAAACTGGAAATACTCTCCCACAATAAAAGAATAATGGCAATAAAATCTGTAGAATGTTCAAATGTGAGTTTTAAGAACTGTGCTGTATTTTCTATTTTAATAAAAACTCCAGATGCCAACAGACTAAGGGCCTGTGAAAATCATTTAATAATAGAAATAATTAGATATAATTTTCAGTATGAATCACAATCAGTGAATGATTGTAATCAAATCTTTTATAGCTCCAACTGGCCAGGTTAAATCATAAACATCAAGCACCAAGAAAACACTGGCTCAAGTAAAGAACTCAAATGCTTTGCCTCGAGCCCCCTCTGTTACATCGATGTTTCATATTATAAGTAAGAACATAAAGTTCTTACTTTTACAAACTCTAAGGGACAAACATGAAGCTTAGAGAACAATACCTACCTGAACACGGGGATTCCCACCACAGAGTAAATGTCATTTAGATGTATGAAGATCTGAAAGAACAAATAGAGAAGTTAGAACAGAACAGGAAATGCATTACCAAATGCACTGACAATTTGAAAACTTCCATTTTTAAACTATGTTTTATTTTAAAATTTACTTTGTTTTTTATTTTTTAAATAATCTGTATTTTAATAAAAAAAACCTAAGGCCTTGTTTATCATATATGGAAAGATGTTCCATAATATTTTTTTCCGAGCAGAGACAAAGTAAATTTTTAGTACATTCCATAGAAAGATTCTGAGGATAATTCGGTATAGAAGGTATATGGACTCTCATGTTCGGAAGAGATCTTGAGTTCTTTCTTCCCAGAGATTCTCTGAATTATCATAACTGGATCAGACTTTTTAGCATTGTGGGTAGAGAAGACTTCCTAAACTCACCTTAATTCTAACTTCAAGTAAGACTTGAGGTCACACAGGACCGTCACAGGCTACATTTCCAGGGTAACAACATCTTCTTCAGGCCAAAGATACCATAGCAAGGGTGACCTTTTCTCTCTCTACTATCCGTAGCTGAGCTCCTTCCTTTCTACTACTCTTCTTTTGTTGGGTCATAAAGAGGATTTAAATGTCTCAAATTATAATTAGTAGCTCAATTAAATTTTAAAAGTTAGAATCTTACTTTCATAGTCTGATGAGGTTTATGGAATATTCTGACTCTGCTGTTTGACCTCAAGAGCATTTGATCCCTAACTTTGACCCCAAGGTTATTTTCACTATATAGTTTCATCAGAATTACTCCAATATTGACAAATTTTTATTAAGAAAAGAATGACCTGGAATGAACTCCATTTAGTCAATTTAAATCCTTGATCATCAAAGCTAAACTTTCCAATGTTTTGGATTATTCATTTCAGCAAAAGTATTAGGATTCTTTTCTATTTAAAATTGATACTCAAGAGAAGATACACTGATATTTTTTAAGATTTTATTTATTCATTTGAGACAGAGAGATACAGAGAGAGAGACATGAGCAGAGGGTGAGGCAGAGGGAGAGGGAGAAGCAGACTCCCCGCTGAGCCAGGAGCCTGATGTGGGGCTTGATCCCAGGACCTGGAGATCATGACCTGAGCTTAAGACAGACACCCAACCATCTGAGCCACCCAGGCGCCCCGATACACTGATATTTTTATATATCAAATGTTATTAAGACTAGCTTCTCCCACTATAAAATTTTTTTCTCTTAATTTTGCTGAACAAAATTTATTTTAAGGTGTGATTCTTCTGTTAATTTTGGTCACAAATTTTACTGTGTGATTTTACTGTTGACAATTATGTTAATAGCTATTAATTACACTAAATGGCTGATAGGAATTAAATTAGCTATACTTATTTAGGCACTAAGCTATGAGAAAAGTGTAATTTTGAGGCAGTGATATGGGGCCAAGGAGACATGGGGAGATGGGAATCAGCAGAGCACAAGAGGAGAGAACTGGAAAGGAGAGATGGAAGGAGGACATCCTCATGTCAAAACATTCTTGAGGTCAAAATATTTTTTTTCCTTTTTTAAGATTTTATTTATTCATTTGAGAGAGAGACAGAGAGAGCACAAGCTGGGGGAGAGGCAGAGGGAGAGAGAGAGAAGCAGACTCCCTGCTGAGCTGGGAGCCCTACCCGGGGCTGGATCCCAGGACCTGGAGATCATGACCTGAGCTGAAGGCAGAGGCTTAACCATCTGAGCCACCCAGGCGCCCCAAAATATTTTTCATGACAGTAATGAAGAACATACATCAGGCATTACTTCGTAAAAGTGAAAATATCAAATGAAAACACTGAAAAATAAAAACACAAAATGTTCTGATATGGCCAGCTATTACTCCATTCAAAGCTATAGAAGAATAAATTTATGAGTCAATGAATCATGAAAACGACTAAACTACCTGTCAAATTTATCAGATGGGGCGCCTGGGTGGCTCAGTCGGTTGAGCGTCTGCCTTTGGCTCAGGTCATGATCCCGGGGTCCTGCGATCGAGCCCCACATTGGGCTCCCTGCTCAGTGAAGAGCCTGCTTCTCCCTCTCCCTCTGCCCCTCCCCCCAACTCATATGCACACACGTGTGCGTGCTCTCTCTCTCTCTAGAAAAAAAATAAGTTCGGCGGGGTGCCTGGGTGGCTCAGTCGTTAAGCATCTGCCTTTAGTTCAGGTCATGATCCCAGGGTCCTGGGATCGAGCACCGCATTAGGCTCCTGGCTCAGCGGGGAGTCTGCTTCTCCCTCTCCCTCTGCCTCACCCCCTGCTTGTGTTCCCTCTCTCACTGTCTCTCTCTGCCAAATAAATAAAATCTTTAAAAAAAAATTATCAAATTGTTTTTAAAAAAGTGAAGAATACATATATACACACACATACACACACACACACAAGATTTATTTATTTGACAGAGAGAGAGAGAGAACCACGTGAGCGGGGGGAGGGGCAGAAGGAAAGACTCTCAAGCTGACTGGTGAGCACAGAGGACCCTGAGATCATGACCTGAGCAGAAATTAAGAGTTGGACCCTTAACTGACTGAGCCACTCAGGCGCACTGTGAAGAATATTTTTGATAGCTAGCACTGGCTTTGCCATATAAGTGTTTTACTTTGTTTCAACGAAAAATCTCATGTAACCTCATTAAATTAATTTTGAAAATAGAGAAAAAAAAGAAAAACATAATCCCAGAGTCCTAACAAAGTCACTATTAAAATACTATTGATTTTCTTTTTTTAACATTAGCTAGAATTTTTTATTTTAGTGATTGTTATGTATTATAGTGACCTTATAATAAATTTTTAAAAACTCAACTGTGACCAAACAATTCCAGCCCAAAACATCTTATTTGGATAAGACATTTTCACAGTGAAAAGTACTAGCAAAATTATCTGCAACTATTCTACTGCTAAAGAGAAAACAGACTGCTGGATCCATATAAACATGCTTTTTAAAAAACTCTAGAGCAAAACTGAAAAGTACAGTACAGATAGTTGACATTGTCTTTAAACAATTAGGTTACAGGCATATACAATAAAACAAACATTCAGTACCTCTAAGTTTGGATTCCTCAAATCTGCTTTCCATCCATACTGTTTCATAAGAGCAATTCCAATTACTCTTCCTACTTCCTGAAAAGGCAGAGAGTTATAGAAAATACTAAAAATGAAAATTTTACATTTAAATGTAAGCAAAAATGAAGAGTATGAGTCAGACTATCTGATGGTAATTTAGGGTTACAATATTAAAATATGACACGAAAGCATTTTCTGTTGAAGGCAAGAAGGCTGCATTTTACCTTTCCCACCCCCAACATATCCTATGGCATTGATGTCTACTCATGTGTAATCTCTATTCTTGTAATAACCAGATCATGAATCGATAAAAATGATCATTGTGGGTTTTAGGAAACAGATGCAAGGTTAAAGATGAACTCTTTGAGCTACTACAATCCTATGTGTTTACAAATTACCAGAACAACAGCATTAGACTCAATCTTTAGGGTCTCATTTTAAGGCTGACCAAAGGACCCAGATCTGTGCTCTTGTATCACTGAACTTTCTAAGGGCCAAGTGATACAGAGTTTTGAAGGGCACTGTGGTGTTCACTCTCCCCTAGATAGTTGAGACTTTGAGTGCATTCGCGTCTTTGCAGTCTGGGTCCTGGTGACAATCATCATACAACGCGTAGTGTAGAGCAACCAGAACTGAAGAGAAACCCAAAAAGCTTAGGACAATAATATTAGGATTTCCAAATGTAAAGAATATCTATGAGCTTAAGGAAACTTTGAGGGAGAAAGTTAAAAAAAGGAGGTCATTACATGGACTGGCATACCATCACTCTTAAGCATCTGAGGTAAATTGAAAAAGGAAAATGCATTTTTAAAGAGATTTAATTATATGAAATTAGGCCTAGTTATCTGCCTCGCCAAGTTATCTATTCTGTGAAAGGCTGTCATCTCATTTTAAATCTAAAGAGTGGTTAATTCTTTCAGAAAACGGAACTTCACCCTGGGAGGTAAGCATACCTGTCCGGTAAAGGTCTTTGCAATAGCTCCACTGCAGCGACAAGAAACTCTGAACGTCAAGTCCTTCTGGTCTGGGGTATCAACTGCTTTCACTACATCATTCTGAAATGCTTCTTGAGATTTTTCTCTGTTAGTGAGAAAATCTTGCTCCACTGTTTCTTCTTCCATTTGCTTTTCCAGTTGGCATTGCCTGCTCTCTTGTAGCTCTTGCATTTGTTCTGTTTTTAATTTCTTAGGATTGGTGATGTCATTTTCTTCTACTTTTCTCTTTAGTGGGTTAGCATCTCTTTGAGAAAGTTTGTCCTTTTTTGCATCAAGTTCAAGAAGATTTTTCCAAATTGAAATGGCACTCATCCAACTTTCTGGATCATCATTTACAAGTCTTTGCATTTCATTAAATATTTTTCCTAAATAAATAAGATCTCAGTTTATCCTATACAAAAGCCTTAAAGACAGTTTATTACATTCATCGCCCCGTAATTCCATTACCTTTATTTCTTTAAAATAAGTTTTACTAAACTGCTACATGAATAGTGACTTCACCTTCACCTGGAATTTATATAATTTAACATAAGAATATTGTGCAAAACAAAGTTCATTCTTACATTCCATACTTAACATCAAAACTGTTTCATAATTTCTATAGAATTATCATATATTTTAGCAAGATCATTTGTCCTATGAAAATATATATCTATACCTTCAATATATGCATACACCTAGAGTACATATTGATTTTTGAAATAATGCTCATCTTGCCTATAAAAACTAAGTTAAAAAAAAACAGAATACATTGCAAAACAGAGCTCAGAAACAGAGGAAATGAATACTGAATCTTAGACCATACAGTATTAGCATACATCATAAAATGAGTTTTCATAAAGTAATACTTCAGATACACAACCCATTCATAACTTAGGGACTGCCAACATGCTGAATATAATGTAATCTTTTTTTGATGAACAAAGTTCATCAAGGTGACCCAAGAGTAATTACTGTATTCTCTAAAGATGAGAATGTGTGGAATTTTGGGATGAAATTATATTGACCCCCATGGTATAACACCTTAGGATTTGCTTTTTAATAACTTTTCTTTTTTTTTTCTTTCTTTTTTTTTTTTTTTTAGAATGAGAGATAGAGAGCACGAGAGGGAAGAGGGTCAGAGAGAGAAGCAGACTCCCTACCGAGCAAGGAGCCTGATACGGGACTCGATCCCAGGACTCCAGGATCATGGCCCGAGCCGAAGGCAGTCGCTTAACCAACTGAGCCACCCGGGCGCCCTTAATAACTTTTCTGGCCTGTTTTGACTTCTTGCCATTTGTATCTTTATTGACACAGTTTAGTACAGACCATAATATTACATGATCTCAGAAATTAAAATGAAATTTAAGGCAATGTCTAGTCTAGCAGTATCTGACCCTTGCTTCTATTAAGATCCTTAAATTATTTTAGCAGCATATTTATAAAATTAGAAAGTGGAGGGGCGCCTGGGTGGCTCAGTCATTAAGTGTCTGCCTTCGGCTCAGGTCACGATCTCAGGGTCCTGGGATAGAGCCCTGCATCAGGCTCTCTGCTCAGTGGGAGGCCTGCTTCTCCCTCTCCCACTCCCCCTGCTTGTGTTCCCTCTCTCACTGTGTCTCTGTCAAATAAATAAATAAAATCTTTAAAAATAAATAAATAAAATTAGAAAGTGGAAAGGGAATCTCTTAAGCCCCCTTTAACTGTAATGTTTTATAAATGGGTATAAATTTATTCAAAACCTTAAATTTAAGGTCCCTTAAGCAGGAGATTTTATTACATAGTATTTTTTCCAATTATATAATTCATTGGTTAAAATGTACAAAGTGACAGTTTTGATCAACTTATAAAACCATGCATTCTGGGTTATCACATGCTCCTGGGTCTAAATAAATGCATCTGACCATATGTATCTCTACATAAGGTGTCTGAACATAATTAAAATGGAAGAAATGTGACTTAGGACACTAAGGCTCAGAAAATAGGCAGCAGATTGCAAAGAGACAAAATTAGCTGATAATATGATTAATATGGTGATAATATTCAGGAAATATGGAAAAATACATAATTAATGACCCCATAGGTATGAATGAATCTTAAAAATGTGAAATGGGTACAAATTAATTATCAAGCAGAAAACTTTGGAGTACAATATATCATGGGGGTAAAAGCAACAGGCATCTACATACCTTTACTTACAGAAGAAACATTAAGTGGAAACTGCTTTTTAATCAGCAAAAATAATCTTTCTGCAGATTTTAATTTTTTCAGCATATTTAAGTCAGAACAGGTGGTGAAGAAAACTTTTCCTGAAATATATTCAACCTAGAGACAGAAAAGATTAATGTAGTCCTGTGTCAGAGTAAGAATCATTTCCCTTTTCCCCTCTTAATGAATTAAAACACAGTGTCTAGCCTGACAATAAAAACAACCATTTCTAAAATATGTACTATTTGTCAGACACTCTCCTAGGCACTCTGAATACATTTTCCCTCTCATCCTTATAACAACCTTCTAGAAACACAAACAAACAAACAAATAAATAAATAAAGGGGAACCTGGGTGGCTCAGTCGTTAAACGTCTGCCTTTGGCTCCAGTCATGATCCCAGGGTCCTGGGATCAAGCCCCTCATCGGGCTCCCTGCTCCACGGGAAGCCTGCCTCTCCCTCTCCCACTCCCCCTGCTTGTGTTCCCTCTCTCGCTGTGTCTCTCTCTGTCAAATAAATAAATAAAATATAAAAAACAAACAAACCAAAACAACCTTCTAAGGTAGATTTTATCACCCCCATTTCTTAGCTTATGAAACTGAGGCTTAGATAGGTTAAATAACTTGTATGAAGTCACATAGTGACCAAGATCATAATCTATGTCATGGCACCTTTTGTAAAGTGTGTGTGTGTGTGTGTGTGTGTGTGCACACAGGCACTCCTAGGACAAATCAGATGACAAGCCCAAGGTTAACATCATTAGCAGGCATTTATTAAACACCTACCTCGTGGTCTACCAGGAAGCATCCAGCATATGTCCTAAAGATGAATGATAATTTAATACCTATATACCGACATACAAATTAGAATGTAAAATTTATAAGAAAATATCTTGAATTAAACCCAAATGAAAACAAAAAAAGTTAATATAATAAATGCATTGATAAGCTGTAGGTACAAGGTACAAAAGTAGCACTGAATAGGGAGCCATCATTAGTAAAAGTCTCAGGAAAGAACCCTGTAAGATTTGGGAAGAGAGCTTCTGACAGAAGAAAGGGCAAGATGCAGGGGTGGGAGTGACAGCCTGGCTGAAGTTAACTGTAAGTCAGCATGGCAAAATTTGCTGTGCTTTGCTGACTGACAGTGTCAGGTGGATGGATGGTGTAGCTCAGGCCAGCCTGATAAATGGTCATGAAAATCTGAGTACCCCAGATGGTAATGGTCAACCATTATAGACTTTTGATGAAAGCTGTGACAGCACTGAATTAGCTAGCAGAAAAAATTACTTTAGAAGAGGCATAAAGTACCAAGTATAGATTGTGATGCTGGAGGAAGAAGGAGATTACTGAGGTAGAAATAATGAGACACTTGGCTGTGGAACTGGAAAAGGGACAACAGCAAGAAATATGCATCACACAGAAAGAGGCTTTGGAGACAGGATGGATATGTTGTAAAAACCAGAGAAGAAAGGAAAATAAAAAAGTGCACTGGCAATAGAGAGTCTGGTGAGGTATGGCAAATGGTGCTCAATACCAATGGACTCCTAAAACTTTTGGGATTAACCCAATTCTCTCAAGCTCAGGATGGATGTGGATTGTCTTAAAATTTTCCTTTTAGTGGTGGCCCTGGGCTGACTGGGATGGTTCTAAGTTATCTCCTAGAACTGAGGTAATGGGGAATTTGGAGTAGCCCATGTGTTTAGGCAGCTGCCATCCAATGGGAACTTGAATTCCAAGTATTTTTGTACTCTTGATCTGCTATGGTCTAATTAAGTTTTTGGGATGGTAATTTCTGGGGTTACCATTCTAGCTTGATGAAGAAGAATCACTGCTGAGGAAGCCCTAGATTGACATCACGTAAAACCCAAACACTTCATTATAAGATTAACAAGTTTTGGGGACCTAATGTACAGCATGGTGATTATAGCTAATAATACTCTATTATATATGTGAAAGTTGCTATTAGAGCTTAAATGTTCTTATCACAAAAAAGTAATGGTAGTTATGTGACTGGATGGAGGTGTTAGCTAATGCTATGGTGTTAATCATTTGCAATATGAAATTTATCAAATCAACATGTTCCACATCTTAAAATTACACAATGGTATATGTCAATTATATCTCAATAAAGCTGGAAAGTCAAATTAAATAAAACCCAAACAGCTTGGGTACTGGAAAGTGCAGCTGACCAAGATAGATTGAGAAAGTAGGGAATGAGAAGAATGTTTAGGAATCAACATTAAAGGGGATAAGGAAGTAACAAAAATAAGAACTTCTAGTTTCTAGAATTTACTTCTTTCTCATTACAAAAGTGACATTTTTCCACAAAAGTCAAAACTAAATATATACCTCAAAATGCTTAGACCTTGAAAACAAAGTTTTAAAAAGTAACTTTTTAAAAGTTTAGATTTTATGTTACCTGACATAAAAATATAGCTTAATTAAAGCCATCACAAAACAAGCTAGAAGACATGACATACCTTATCAAGATTGTGGGGGGCAACTGAAATATTTTACTGAAAATGTATGGTTTTAAGATTCAAGTTCTATAAACAAATTGATGCAAACATTTAGACCAGTGATTTTAACCTAGTCAGTGATCTAGATATTAATTTGTAGTTGTTAATTATACAAAGATCTTATCTTTTCTTACTTATTTGGATATGAAGGGAAACATTTTATACAGTGAACTTCCTCTAAAAATAGCATTTTGGGGAGGTGGGAAAAACAACAACAAAAAAAGAGAACGTGACTGAAAATCAAGTTAATTAAAAGGAACTAAAGGCTTAATTTATTTGGGGAATCAAATTATAAGAAGGTTTTGAGGCATTAAAATGCTAAATACATTTTCAAAACCAAAAGCAACATTATTCTCTTTATTTCAAAATTAACATGAGGCCTACATTCCTTTTACAAGTAATATGCATGTAAGCAGCAGTAGTTTACTAAGTTGCAAAACAGTCACTATGAAAATCAAATAATCATATATCGTGGAAGCACTGTAATGGTTTACCTTTGGTGAAGATACCATATTATATCTTAAAGCAGGAGGGAGAATGAATTTTGGTGCTTATAAGTTCAAAAACTGCTAAAGCTGGTGTGAACCTTTTTCTTTAGTTTATTGCTTGTAACATCACACTCAATTACAATACTTAAGGGAGAAACGTGGCATTTTAGGATATTTCATCCAAATATTTGTTACTTGAAAATCTATTTATATATACAATCTGTTTTTTCCATTTGGAATTAAATCATAACCAAGTGTCTAAAACCAGCTGGTTTTATGTCTAACACTTTTGAAGATGAAGTAACAGTCTTTATTAAAGTAAAAACAGTTGTGTTATCAGCTAGCATATCTAAGCAGTTAGCGTTTTTGCCTTTCTTTTAGAATTCAGCCATTCAAATCTAACAAATATTCAAATTATCAAATTCTCCTAATTCTACAGATGCCATCTAGTTTTAGAATTAATTTTAAATTGCTAAGTGAAGAGTTGAGGTGGTACATGAGCTTTTTTGATACATTTTATAAGAATTAAAAAGTATATTTTATTTAATTAAAAAAATTCAAGAAATTTCTCTACAAGAAATGCGGAGAATCTTAAAAGATATCAACCTTATATAATTACCCCATTAAATAAAATAACTATGAAATAACCTGATTATCTGGTTATCTGGTTAGATCTACCCCATTACCCTCTATCACCAAGACCCCACTAAAAAATTAAAAACTGACTGCTTATTCAGGTTCAGGACCCAAGTTAAAAGTCTTTGCTATGTGGGTTTATAAAGACCAGTTAATCCACTGACAGGGCCTTTCTGGCTAGCTAGCATTAGGTACACCTCTATTGTACTGATTTTATCTTGAAAGTATTCTTGCTTTTATTGTTATAATAAATAACAGTATTTAATACATTAAACATTGTTATAAAGTAAAGCTTAATTTTTCCCAATATATTTCTTTAAAGTAGTCCAGGTAAAATAAATATATATTATGTATGTATATAAAATGTATTATACATCTAAAAATATATAATTATACAATATAAATTAAATATTTAAACATACCCAGGAACCTATAAAGAAGTTTGCCCCACCACCAGGAGGAAAAAAAAAAAATCTAACCTGAATCTGACCAAACTCTAGATACAACTTACAAGATTCCAATTTACAGGAAACAGAGAGGACATGTTAAACTACACCATGGAGATGCAATTGGCAATATCTACTAGACCAGGGGAAACTCTAGCAGTGCTGTCCAACAACTTCTGTGATGATGAAATGTTCTATAACCTGTGTTGTCCAATGCGGTCACCACTATCACATGTGGCTTCTGAACACTTGAAATGTGACTGAGAGTGAATTTTTTAAAATTTAATTTTAATTAAAATAGCCACCATGCCGGATTGGGTAGCACAGCTCTAGACTAGGGGTTAGAAAATGAGGCCTGGTGAGCTAAGAATGGTCTTTACCTTTTTAAAGGGATGTAAAAACGAACAGTAACAAAGAACGTGTAACAGAAACCACAAAGTGATCCATATATGTGATCTACAAAGCGTAACCTATTTATTATCTGGACCTTTAAAGAAAAAGTTGGCCGACCCTTGCTCTAGACTATGGGACAAACAACCTGCTTCTTTAACAAATAATAAATTGCTGGGGGAGAAAAGAGAAGTGAAGGGAAAATCTACAGATTAAAAGAGACTTAATTTTTTTTTCTTACAAAAATTAAGAGACTTAAAAGAGTATCAGCCAATCATAATGTGTGGCCCTTATTTGAATCCTCATTCTTTATTTTTTTTTTTTAAGATTTTATTTATTTATTTGACAGAAAGAACACAAGCAGGGAGAGTGGCAGGCAGAGGGAGAGGGAGAAGCAGGCTCCCTGCTGAATGGGGAGCCCGATGTGGGGTCTGAATGACCCAAGCCGAAGGCAGACACTCATCGGAATGAGCCACCCGGGTGCCCCGAATCCCCATTTAAATACACAAACTTAAAAACAAAAGTGACATTTATGAGACAAGTTGAAATTCGAACACTGACTAGATACTTGATAAGTTATTTTTAGATGTGATATTGTGGCTTATATTTTGAAAAGAGCCACTATATGTATTACCTCTTCTATATTACACCATATATATTATGCTGTAAGAGCCCCCTCATTCCAGATATAGGGTAGTCCCCTGCTACCCGTGGTACCGCTTCCTGCAGTTGCCGCGCTCACCCGTGTGATTCGGAAGCAGATGACCTCCGCTCTGACCTAAGGCCAACAGCGTAAGGCCACGTAAGTCAGTCGCAGTCCTGAAGCACCGTCCTCCTTCTGAAGGCCCATCAGAAAGTCAGTCAACGGTAGCCTAAGGTCTCGCACCTCACTTCATCTCATCACTTTGTCATCTCACATCATCAAAAGAAGGGTGAGTACGGTACCATAAGGTATTTTGAGAGAGAGGGAGGGAGAGTGAGAGAGAGACCACATTCACATTAACTTTTATTATGGTATATTTATAAGTGTCCTATTTCATTTATTGTTAATCTCTTACTGTGCCTAATTTATAAATTAAACTTTCTTACGGGTATGTATATATAGAAGATAGTATATAAAGGGTTGGTACTATCCATGTTCTCAGGCATCCACTGGGGGTCCTGGAACGTATCTCCCACGGATAAGGGCAACTACCATATAGGCAAACATTTACAGATGAAGTGGTATCTTGAGTTTGCTTCAAAATAACATGGGTGGAATGGAGCAGAATTCACTATGGGATCGTTCTTGCAGCCGGTTGATGAGTATGTGAGATTCACCATACTATTCTACTTTTGTGTATGTTTGAAATTCTCCAGGATACAAAGCTAAACAGATTACACAGGGCACTTTCTATGCAAGCTGCATGTTGAAGGAAGCACCTAAATCAGTCACCTGAGGGGGGAAGAGTTTGCAAGTTAAAATGCAAACGATTGGGCTTATGTACATTCCTACTGAAAGAAAAGTTTTTGGGGGTGGCAACTAGGGACATGTATTTGCAGCAAGCTCCCTACATGATTCTTATGTTCACTAAAACTGGAAAACACTGATTAGAAAGGTGTGATTCATTTGTAAAAGTAAACAATCATTTCTAAATTAGTTTTGTAAATTCAGATTTTACAATATCAATTTTCTTGAAGCGAACCGAGGTTTCTAACAGACTCTCTTATTACTGCATGAATGATTTTAAGTATTCCTGTGCAACTCATTCTTTGCTAACATTTATTGATCACCTACTAATTGCAAGACACTGTGTTACACATGCTATCAATCTTTATCTCAAGGATTGCTCTAATCCTTTTTTTTTTAAAGATTTTATTTATTTATTTGACAGAGAGAGACACAGCGAGAGAGGGAACACAAGCAGGGGGAGTGGCAGAGGGAGAAGCTGGCTTCCCGCTGAGCAAGGAGCCCGATGTGGGGCTCGATGTGGGGCTCGATTCCAGGACCCTGGGATCATGACCTGAGCTGAAGGCAGACACTTAACGGACTGGGCCACCCACGCGCCCCTGCTCTAATCCTTTAAAGTAGGTATTATCATCTACATTTTATATCCAAGGAAAGTGAGGCTCAGAAATTTGAGTATTTAGCCCAAATTAAAAAATCTATTAAAAGAAGATTAAGATTTGAACATGTCTTTGGCCTCTAAAGTCTACATACACTCTTTTCCATGCTGTAACAGAAATAACCTACATGCTTCTGGGCAGTTTCCCACCATAATTTAATGTAGTTGCAAAGCACATGGGCTTCAAAGCAAGAAAGCTTCAGATACAAGTCCCAGCTCCACCATGTTGCATCAGTTTTCTCTTTATTTCTTTGTAAAATGGAGGGGAAAATGACCTATCATATAGGAGTCTTTTGAGTATTAAATCATATCCAATGTACATAAAAGTGTCTGACACACTTTAAGTGCTTTATAAATGTTAGATGCTATCATTATTCTTTCAGGATTGCCTTAACTTTGAGAGTTTATATTAGTGAAACGTAGATGGAATTTCAGAGGTTATTTGTTCAGATCCCATTTCCAAGCATATCTATCCTTATTTTTTTTTAAGATTTTTTTATTTATTTGAGAGACAGTGAGCAAGAGAGAGAGAGAGGAGCAGGGAGAGGGGCAGAGGGAGAAGAGACTCCCCACTGAGCAGGTAGCCCAATGTGGGGCTCAATCCCAGGACTCCGGGATCATGACCTGAGTTGAAGGCAGACACTTAACTGACTAAGCCACCCAGATGTCCCAGCATACCTATCCTTAAAACATACACAATCAAAATATGGAAATCCCTAAATCTCTTGGCATTTAATTCCTCTCATTGCCAAGAAGTTTGTCCCTATAATTTACTGAATTTTTTTTGCTGTGATGAACCCTTTAGTCCTCCTGTATCTCATTTTGTCTTTAGAGAAGATGGAGAACAAGCAGAGAAGATAATTTTTCTAATTAGACATACTCCAGTTGGGTCAAGCCTTCTATTTTTCATACTAAGAACTCTAAGTTAACATTTTTTTTTTTTTAATCAGTGCAGCATGATGTAACAGCTGCACAGTATCAACTGGAACTGGACCCAGGTACTGGCCTGCCTGGGTTGGACATGATTATATATACTCATGCCTGAGTTCACAGACAGCTTGGGTTTGAATCCCAGGTCTGCCACTTTACATGACTTGAATAATTTATTGGACTTATCTGTGCTTCATTTTCCTTTTCTGTTAAATGTAGAGCCTACCTCGTAGGGTTGTTGTGAAAATTAAGCAGGTGAATACAGAGTAAAGACCTAAGAACATGGGCCTGACACATTAAATACTCAATGTCAGCAATTCTTACATTGTTGCTTTTTTAGATTAGCTACATTCAGCATTCTATTAAGTTCTGTGACCCAAACCACAAATGGTTGGTAATCTAAGACTGATGCCATTTTTCATGACCCCCTCTATCCTCCACGCCCCCAGCTCCCTCATTGCAGAAAGTCCTTTTGTGGCTTCCAACGCTGTAAGGGTTGCTAGAGTTGCGGGGTCAATTTCATTTAGTAAGTTTTCCTTTCCCAAAAACACATCATTCACACTGTCATATAGAGCCCGTCAAGTTACTGGAGTCTGTTTCTATTACATCTTTCCCCTTTGCTTTCAAGAAACCAGTTCAGCATGTTCTAAAGAACCTAAGCTCAAGTTTAAAACCTTGTTCATTTCATTGAAATGAACAGATAGGTACCACCAACTGTTAACTTCCTCCAGAAGTTGGACTGTGAGGCCTCCAAGACTGTATTACTTTAGTAGCTACTATTTACTCGGTGTTTACGGTGTTCTTGAGGTACCCTGTACCATATAATCCTCCCAACAATCCTATGAAGTACATACAATCATGATCAGGAAACTGGCAAGGGTCAAATAACTGAACCTGAGGATAGTATTTGTATATAAAGGATGCAGAAAGGCTTCTAACTCTGACAGGTCTCATTCTAACTACGTGCACTATCCTATACCTTCTTTTTTAAGAATCTAGGAAATAACTTGCCTTAACCTCCCCCCCGCCCCTTTAATAAAATTAAAGGCATGAGAGATACTCGGTCATACATGTGGAGGGGAGAACGAGTGGCGGTTCTTTCCAGCAGTAATTAAAGGATGTGTCAGAACTCCGAGGCCCAGGACCGTCCCCTCGGTGGGTCCGGGGCTTGAGAGCTGGGGACTCGCGTCGCTTTCCAGGGTCTACACCGACCCTGGCGCGTAGGGAGCAGGGCCTCCCTCCTTCCCGCCGGGGCGCGCAGTGAGGCCGACTCACCTGCGTGGCCGCCAGCCGCGCCCGCACCTCCCTCATCAGGAAGGGTTCCAGGCCGCGGCCCGCGGTGCAGAAAAACCTGGCGCCCGCTGCAGGCCGTGAGCCGGAATCTGTCTGCAACGCCGCCATGGCGGCTCGCGCGCGCGCGCGCGCGGCCCCGCGGCTCCGGGTCACGTGGCTTGGGGCGCGCGCGGCGCGTCCCCGCGCTCCCGGCAGTGTGCGCAGGGGCCAGAGGGCGGGGTGGAGCCCGAGGCCAGCCGGCAGGGAGAATCCCGGTCGGGGCTGGGGGTGCGGTCCCCTGGGAGGGGTGGCTGCGGGTCTCCCTGGTTAACTGCTTGTAACTTCCCTGATTAGGCATCTGGAACTATTTAGAATCACAGTTGGAAGGGATACAATTGGGATCTGTTATTTGATCTACAAAAGGGATATATATCATCTTTTTTTGTTAATATTTTTTTAAAGATTTTATTTATTATTTATTTGAGAGAGAGAATGAGCATGAGAGGGGGAGGGTCCGAGGGAGAAGCAGACTCCCTGCTGAGCGGGGAGCCCAATGTGGGACTCGATTCCGGGACTCCAGGATCATGACCTGAGCCGAAGGCAGTCGCTTAACCAACTGAGCCACCCAGGCGCCCCAGGGTATATATCATCTAATCCATCTGCCTTATTTTTGAAATTGAGGAAGTTGATCCCTAGACAGGCCAAGGGACAGTTAGTGGCGCAGTTGAGGCTGGTCTTGATAGCCAGTATAATGAGCTTTCTTCTATTTCTCCCAACTTTCTCCTCTCCTCTTCTCCATCCCGCTCCACTACTGTCCTCAAATAAGGAGCCCTGTTCTGTCTTCACCAAGAATTGGGCCAAAGTTACGAATCCTTAGGACCAAGAGCAGAAATTCCCATTCTCCAACTGAGTGTTTTCATGTTCATGGAACAGGTCACGTTTCTTGTACTACTAAGTTAACCACGAAGGTAATGAATGCACCATCCAGTTTGGGTCACCTGATTTAATTGGCTCTCTGAACAGTATTGAAGGGACTTCTTTAATTTTGAATTTTCAATTGGCAATGAAAATATTACTTGGGGGGAATAGAATCCGTATTACAAAGTGGACAGCATTACATTAGCTCTGTAGTTATATGAAGTTATATAGAAGTCATATGTAGTTATATGAAGATATATAGAAACTATTAAACAAATGACTATCTTTCTGGCAAGTGCCTCTCATGTGCTTCCCAATGGGACCTAGGCAAATAACGGGTACTCCCTCTCTTCCTCCCTGCCCCACCCCAGCTCCTGGTCTACTGGGACAGTAGTAAGAAAATTCTTATGGAATCATGTAACACGAGTGTTTTCAAAGTTTCAGTCCTAAAACTTCTTCTCAGATCCTTTCATTTTGACAAATTTTCCCTTTCTTCCTTCCTCCCTGCCTTCCTTCTTTCCCTTTTTTTCTTTCTTTCTTTTTTTTTTTTGCCTCCAGACTTATGTTCTCATTCTTTTGGCAGTTGATATAGCTCATCCCAACTTCTTTATGCTTTGGGATTCCTGACACTCAAGTCTGTCTGGGGAAACCCATGAAACCTCCTTAGTACTTCCTACATTTTGTACCCAAGATGGTGAGCACCCAGACATAGTTCAGTAAATACTGGACACCTGCTCTCTGCCAGTCCTCACACTAAGTCTTGAGGATGCTAAGATGAGTAAGCAAGGGTTTGGACTTTAAGGGGTTTAGAGAACGGTAAGATTGATTTTGTGAGGATGTACCCAGGATGCTGTGGCAGCACAGAAAGGCAGCAGGGAGAGGTTCCTGACAAAAATTACTCGTGAGCCAAGTGTTTCAACACTTGTTTTACACTTGGTTGTGTAAGAGTTAAATGACTCTCTCTCTGGGGATGGAGGGTAGGGGTGAGGATGTTAGTAGTGGTGTAGCCTTTCAGGTAGTAGGAGCAGCAGATCCAAATGTGAGTGTGTGTGTGTGTGTGTGTGTGTGTGTGTGTGTGTGTGTGGTGGGGTGGGGGAGAGGAAGGCCACAACATCAGTTAGGTGTTATTAGAGTATAAGTATATGAGTTGGGAAGTTGATAGAGATAAAGGTAGAGAGGTGGGTAGGGGTAATGTTATGGTGGTGCTGCCCAAGGTGGATGAAGAAATGACTCCTCCATGGCTAGCAGCATGCCTTCCTGGACAGAACCACTGCTGAGCTGAGGCTGCCGTCCTCCGAGCCAGTCTTCCCCTTACATCCTCTTTTCCCGTTGTCTCTTGTCCTTCTGCCCCCGGGAGCCTTCGGTCAGCAAGGTCAGGGGCTACTCTTGCTGCGGTTGGGGATGGGGGTGGGGGCAAGTGCATTAGCTCAACTTTGGGCCTTGCTGCAGCACAGCACTTCCAAAAATGCCTTTCACACAATGCTTGAGATGAAGTGAAATAGGTGGAGTTTTGCCTGTTTAAGGAGAAAATAATTGATTTTCTGAGAGGAGAGTTGCCTGGAATTCTCTCATTACTCAAATACTCTTTGCTCCATCATTTCTGCTTCTCATTAAAATATGTCTCTACTCAAAAAAAAAAAAAAAAACACCACTGATCCTTATAGATGCTTAGCATATCCAGCTGAGTTTTGCTGTTTCAATATTGCACATTCAACAAATAGGAAGTGGGCAGTTGGCAGGAACAATTTTACAACAGATATACTTTTAAGTGGGACCATTTTAGGAATTTAGGGCAGGATTATTTGCTTCAAGATCTCCATGTTTTGCTGTAATTGTCAATTCCTTTAATTCTTAAAAGTGTTTGATGTAGGGGCATCTGGGTGGCTCAGTCAGTTAAGTGGCTGACTCTTGATTTCAACTCAGGTCATGATCTCAGGGTCCTGGGATCAAGCCTCGTAGACTCCAGACTCAGCGTGGAGACTGCTTGTCCCTCTCCCTCTGCTCCTCCGGCTTGTGCTCTCAACGCAGCTCTCTCTCTCAAATAAACAAATAAAATCTTTAAGAAAAGGTTTGATATATGTACTTAGATACTAAAATGCAAATGCTTTAGGTTGTGAGATCCTTGAGGCTGGGATGACTTCATTGATCTGGGCGTCCACAACAAGCATGCTGGCTTGCCTGTCTCAGTCAATGTGTGCCGAATTGGAGGGAATATAACTAAATGGAAGGTCACTCACTAAGGAAGTCCTCCTCACCACTACACCAGTAAGGGGCCCTTGTGAGTGAGATATGGGGTTAAGGGTAGAGGATTGAGGCCAATGGAGGGCCTTGAGGGGTTAGAAGAACCCCAAAGATAACTTCTTCACAATTTTGCCTGCTACTTCCCCTCCTTCCTCAGCATCCTTTTTATTCTCCCCACATACTTTATAAATAATGTTCCTTAACTAGGAATACTTGTCAGAATGACCTTTAGGGTCTTTTCAATATGTCGTGCTTGCCCACCCCTTCAGCCCCCCACCGCCCATGTTCTGGTGCGGTTGAGTGAGGTTGGTTGCGAGTCAGGCCCCTTCTCCCCAAGGGAACAGGAACCATTGCTGTATCCCAAGGGATTCAGTTGCCAACTTCTCCAAAATGCCCACTCTTTCCCTCTTCCCAGGCCTTTGCTTATACTGTTCCCTTTGTCTAGAATCATCTTCCTTTCCATTTCTTTTCTATAAGGCTCAGGTAGAACGCCACATCTTCCAGAATGCTCTCTGCTGCCTTTCTAGCATGCTTTTATTTACATATTTTATGTACCTTTATTATTTATTCATTCATAAATATTTATTGAGTCCATGTCAGTGTTATCAGTTAATATGACAAGGTTCCAGCCTTTGAGAAACTTTCAGTTTAATGGGTGGTAATGGTGATGGTGCTGGATTGCTGAGAGAGCAATGGAAAACATAAAGGATGACAATACAGTGCTATATGGTAAGGAAAGGAAAGCACCTGGGCCTGGCACATAGTAGGACTTAATAAATAAATGGAGTTGAATAAATGAACTTATCCTGAAGTCCAGTGAGCATTTGTTATGTTTGTGGCTTTTCATCTCCCTCTGAGCATCTTTGCCAAATCAGGCCATTCTCCATCTTCCTCTTCTTTTTCTTCTTTTTTAAAAAGATTTTATTTATTTATTTAAGAGAGAGAGAGAGAGAGCACAAGTGGGGGGGGGGAGCAGCGGGAGAGAGAGAAGCAGACTCCCCATTGAGCCGGGAGCCCGACACGGGGCTCGATCCCAGGACCCTGAGATCATGGCCTGAGCCAAAGGCAGATGCTTAACTGACTGAGCAACCCAGGCACCCCAATTCTCCATCTTCTGAAACTCACCTCCCTAAGGTTTGTACACACCATGGAGATACAGTGAACTCTTGCTCACACAACCCGGGGTAGTAACTTTAAGATTTTATAAATTTTTTAGAATTCAGTGGAGTTACAGCATCATGGTAAAACCTCAGATACAGACACAGAAGTCTGTTGGACACACATTCCAACCAAGTCAGTAGAGATTGTGAAAGAATCAACATATTTTTATGGCTGCAACTGCAAAAGCAATTTGAGAAAAAGCTATTGGTTGCATAGTAATCATTTAAACCACTTATATGTACATGGTAACCACCTTGAATGGTGCTCCTTTAAGTATACAGTTAGAAAAGAGAAAATATAGCTGAAAATTACTGCGTTGTGCACATAAATACTGCCTGTGGAACATTATTTATTCATTAGTGTTTATGTCACTGTAGTTTTAATGTAGCATCAGAATTCAAAAGGTGCAATCTCCATGCCTTGATCTAGAGAGACAATTCTTTTATATGTATTATCTCGCTTTAGTTATGCAGTGCATGAAATTATTATTTCATTATTATTTTGATGTACAAATAGACTCTAGTATATCCAGTGCTTTTTGGGAAAAGTGTGACATGCGTTTAATGCATATTTCAAAACACTAGGGTATTTGATGTGATTTTATTTGTTTAAATATATTTTGAGCACATAAAACTGTATTTATATCTGATAGACACTTATGATGTCCCAGCTGGAAGAGGGTATGGAAATTATTTCTTTGATACATTTGCTGACTGAACAAATGACTGACTATACAATTTTCTTCCATTTACTTGGATGACCTATATTGCCTAAATAAAATAAAGCCATTTTCTTCTTGCAGTTATGTTCACCTCACTCAGACTGTTCTTTTAATGTTCCTTTTCCTTGTGTTGCATTTATGTGTATATTTACTATGAATATTTTCCATTAGAGGCTTGTTATTACCAATCTTCCTATTTCTTAGTACAAGGAAAGCCCCAGATATGTCCCAAACTAGCTAGGATTCCCTTATTTTGATATTTCCCTCTTCCATTTTCCGATAAGACTCACTCCTTTCTAGTAGATGGTCATTTATTTTGTCTGTTTTATCAGTGGCAATTTAAACAGAATCACCTGAAAACTCAAGCAAATATGATCTACAAATGAACAAAAACAACCAAGGGACAGATTCTATTTCTTCAGAAATACAGATAGAGAGTACCTTGTTTTAATGTGAGTGGTATTTGGCAGAAGAAATCTGAAGATTTTATTAGCACGTTGGCTTAATTCAGTCAGCTTTTCTCCCATTGTTGGCATGAGAATTGAGAGTGGACTGTGGAGCAAGCAAGCTTATATGTTTTCATCTCTATTTTTCTTTTTGTTGGAGGGAAGTAATTTTTCACTGCTCGTGGACATTTTGTGCTATTTTGAAAAAAAAAAACATTTTAGCACCCTTGAAAACCTTTTTCTGATATCTATCCATACATAATCAGGCTTGCCTTTCAACACTGTTCTTTCAGAAAGTTTGAAATTTAATAGTTAAGAATATACTACTTACATTTAATGTTATGATTTTTTATAATGATATGAATTACTTGGCTAAACAGAAAAACAATATAGATACAAAATAAAAGCATGCAACCTGCAACATTGGGTTATGTCATCATTTGGTTCTTCCATGAAATACCTTCAAAGTAGGACATAACGCCAGAAATTATTTGGTACTAGATGAGCTTCTAGATCACAGGTGGATAATACTTGTATCTTTATTGTGATATGTTGCTTTATTGCCCTGTCACTCTGATTAACTTATACCATACAGATTATCTTAAATCTTCAAAATCTAAATGTAGCCAGGTTGGGAAAATCTTAAAAGCTGGTTTCAGAATTCATCTTAGGTACAAAATAGTCTTTAGGAAATTTCCTTGATGGAGTTCAGCAAGGCTTCAAGTCACTGACCAGAGAAATACAGAAATTATTAAACTGCTCTGCATAAAAGTCAACAGGAGATAGAGAATATTGTGAGAGGGAAAATCTGATAAGGAAAGGGGATGTGTGGGACAGCAGTGTGGGAAACTGAGGCCAGTGGGAATAAGCAACCAGTGAGAGATGGCGTGTAGTATGGTACCTAAAGAACTTCTAAGGATATTCAGTGCTCAATTTAAATTTGTTTCTGGTGTTACCCATGTTGAACCCTCTTCTGTGACCCCAACTTTCTGTAAAACAAATAGACAAAACATAGCTTTTTGCCTGAGGTATTTTAAGATTCAAAGTATCAGGGTGTTTTGATATGGAAAAGAGGCAGCACCCTTTACATGGTCTATGGATGTCTCTGATCTGAGAAAATTCAGCAGAAGCAGAAACTCAGAGCAAAGCTGGTAAGAGAAACCTAAGTGTGTGGGTCTGTTACCAGGGAATGTACAGAGAGGGGCCTGCAGTCATTACGGACATAGGGTGGGGATGCCGGCCAATTTCAAACGATGGAAATCCAGTTGACATCTGGGTTCAGCTGCATTTATCCCTCATCTGGAACAATAAATTTTATATAAACCAAGTGTCTAATATTTAAGCCCCACTGGTAGACATTGAAATCTTGGGGCAACCCAGAGCAGGTTAACTAGATTAGAATCAGGGAATCAGGGGTTGGACCTAACAGTCTCAATTTTATATTTTTGGATGATCACTCTCTTCTAGTTTTTTAAGAAAAATTTAAAATAGTAGTAGCTTTGGACTAGCACAGGGATTAATCACATTAATCAGAATTGCTTAAATCTGTTATCTGGACATTGAACGTAGTTTGTACTGGATGTTATATTGGTTGTCTACATTGGATGTAGATCCTAGTGTGGATTTCCCAGACTTTTTAGGCTGAGCACACATGCTCTTTAAGTTGGCAGCATTCTTCTCCACTGTGGTGGTGAGCTTGGCTTCTTTTACATGACAGGTTTCTAAAGTTGTGAAAGAATGTGTGTGTTGGAGGAGGGGAGAGGTGCTGTTACAAATTTAGAGACTCTTTGTTTGTGGACTGAGAACAGCAGTGACAGTTTTAATAAGAGTTGGATTTCCTCAGAAGACAGAGCACTTATAACAAATAATTAGAAACCATTATTAATCCAAACAATTCCGGATCAATGTGACACCCATTTGTTTTAAATGTATTGCTCAATATGGTATTTGCTCTTTCAAACTGGTTATAAACAAAATAAAAACATTCATGCACATAACTTTGTTGAAAACTGCATGAGATGATAACTTGATTGGGAAATTCCTCGCTCTTCTTCTTTAAATTATGGTTAGCCTTCTACCCAGATGCCATCGGAGTGATATTCAAATATTTGAGAAAAAAAAGTCTCAATAATAAGATAAATCTGTTGGGAGCAAATGCAAGGGAAAAAATGGAGAAAGACAAGCGAGGCACAAGTTTAATCCAAATCTAGCTGTTCTAAGCCTAACTGCTAAAAGTGGATGGCAAACTGACCATGAATTTCATATTTATTTCCTATGAGTTAATATAGTATTTTTCTGACAATTATAATCATTTTATTTTGACATGGATATGAAAGTAAAGAAGTTCAGGAAGAAAAATAAAAGAAGGAACTAAGGAAAATAAATCTTGTGTGAAAGGTTAAAAGGAGTTGAAATTGTTTAGCTTGTTGAAATGAAGGAAAGGTTAAGAAATGCCTTAAGTACTTTCAAATATATGACTGGAATCCTTAGTAAGATACTTGCCTATTTATAAAGAGGACTGGAAAAGGGCACAGGCTCAACGCTTCAAAGATTTTTGAGACTGGTACGTCCCCTGGTCTGATGTTCTGGCTGTGTGGCATGCTGATTCCTCTCCCACGATGGTGTATTCTTGGTGTCCTAGAAGGCAGCAACTGATGTTTCCTCTGTTGATCACTTTCTACGCAAGGTGGGTGTCCCAAGATCGGGTCAGGAAGGGTGAAATCACAAGGAAGGCAGAGACAGATGATTACTGAAAAAGATAGTTGGATCATTATGCACTTCCAGAGATTTTGGTGAATGAAAAAAATCCCCCCCCAAAAAGAACAAAAGATTCTCTGTTCTTGTATGAGCTCTTTAGCTTTATTCTTCTATTAGGATTTATTTACCAGATTGGTTTTGTTTTGCTTCTGTTTCTTCGTTGTAAAAATCACATCACATAACATTTACCATTTTTTAAGTGTGCAGTGTTAACTAGAGTCATGTGGTTGTGCCATGGATCTCTGGAACTTTTTCATCTTGTAAAACTGAACAGCTTCCCATTTCCTTCTTCTCCTTGCCCTTGGCATATTGGATTTTGTTGGATTTTTTTTCACATGTTTGTCCCCTTCACTAGTCTCTAAGTTATGGAACTTATCCATCTTTTGTTCCCAGAGCCTGACACTTAGGAGGTGCTTAATAAATGTCTGTTGAATGAATGTCAGAAGGAACATCAGAATGACTCTTTTCAAGTGGAGTTATGGAACTAATAGTAAGTTGAAGGGTGTGGCTGGCACTGTTATTGGCTTTCCTAACCCATCCTCTTTTTTCTTCTCTTTTTAACAAAACCCAGGGTGCCTGAGTGGCTCAGTTGGTTAAGCGACTGCCCTCGGCTCAGGTGATGATCCCAGGGTCCTGGGATCGAGTCCCATGCTGGGCTCCCTGCTTCTCCCTCTGCCTCTGTCTGCCACTCCTTGTGGCACAAGCACACTGCTTGTGCTCTCTCTCTCTGTCAAATAAATAAATAAAATCTTTAAAAAACAAAACCCAGATTTCTCTCATGATGACAAAGTGCCTATCCTAGTAATGACTCTTGAGTGATCCAGTCCGTGGCTCTCATCCCTGCCTGCACATAGAGATTCCTGCTCCCCCTCCATGGTTCTCACTTAATTGGTTTGAAGTGGGGCCTAGGCACTAGAATTTTAAAAACCTCCCAGTAGAATAGAGAACCACTGTCAGGCAATCCTGTTCTTCTTTGCCAGATATTTGCTTTTCCAGGCTGTTTATTCCCTAAGGATGGCCATGTGACCTAGTTCTGGCCAATGAAACTCTGCTGGGTTTTCTGGAAAACCTTTTGCTTTCCTGATAAAAGAAACAGATACCAGAGAACTCAATGGTGTAGCATCTTCCTCTTTTCTGTCTTGAATGCAGATGTGATGCCTCATGCTCTGGTAGCCATCTTGCAACCACGAGGCAACAAGCATTAAGAACAAAAACCCAACAAGAATGGGAAAACAGAAAGTTAGAAAGAACCTGGATCCCTAATAACATTGTTGAACCCTCAGACTACCTGCTTTTTCTTGTTAAGTAAGTTATCAGTGTCTTTATGGTGTAATCTCCCTAACAGTGGTCCTCCCATTAATTACCTGCTTACAAAAGCATTTTGAACTGAAACAAAGGGTATCCTAAACCAAACTCAAACTAAATGCAAATAAATCCCCAAAATGAAATGGTTTTCAGAAGACCTGGCTAAAACTCTGAAACAATTTGTCTAAATATATAACTGCTATCACAAACATCCGTGATATTTCCCATAAAATACACTGGGATAAAATTATCAAAAACAGATCATGGTTAAAAACGTTCCATGCTCATGGATTGAAAGAACAAATATTGTTAAAATGTCTATGCTATCTACAGCAATTTATACATTCAAAGTAATCCTTATCAAAATACCATCAACTTTTTCATGGAGCTGGAACAAATAATCCTAAAATTTGTATGGAACCAGAAAAGACCCCAAATAGCCAAAGGAATGTTGAAAAAGAAAAGCAAAGCTGGCGGCATCACAATTCCGAACTTCAAGCTCTATTACAAAGCTGTCATCATCCAGACAGTATGGTACTGGCACAAAAACAGACACATAGATCAATGGAACAGAATAGAGAGCCCAGAAATGGACCCTCAACTCTATGGTCAACTAATCTTCGACAAAGCAGGAAAGAATATCCAATGGAAAAAAGTCAGTCTCTTCAACAAATGGCGTTGGGAAAATTGGACAGCCACGTGCAGAAGAATGAAACTGGACCATTTCCTTACACCACACACAAAAATAGACTCAAAATGGATGAAAGACCTAAATGTGAGATAGGAATCCATCAAAATCCTAGAGGAGAACACATGCAACAACCTCTGTGACCTCAGCTGTGGTCTTGCTTCTTGCTAGACACGTCTCCAAAGGCAAAGGAAATAAAAGCAAAAATGAACTATTGGGACTTCATCAAGATAAAAAGCTTTTGCACAGCAAAGGAAACAGTCGACAAAACCAAAAGACAACTGACAAAATGGGAGAAGATATTTGCAAATGTCTTATCAGATAAAGAACTAGTATCCAAAATCTATAAAGAACTTATCAAACTCAACACCCAAAGAACAAATAATCCAATCAAGAAATAAGCAGAAGACATGAACAGACATCTCTGGAAAGAAGACATCCAAATGGCCAACAGACACATGAAAAAGTGCTCAACATCGCTCGGCATCAGGGAAATGCAAATCAGAACCTCAGTGAGATACCACCTCACACCAGTCAGAAGGGCTAAAATTAACAAGTCAGGAAATGACAGATGTTGGCGAGGATGCGGAGAAAGGCGAACCCTCCTACACTGTTGGTGGGAATGCAAGCTGGTGCAGCCACTCTGGAAAACAGTATGGAGGTTCCTCAAACAGTTGAAAATAGAACTACCCTATGACCCAGCAATTGCACTTCTAGTTATCTACCCCAAAGATACAAATGTAGTGATCCAAAGGGGCACCTACACCCCAATGTTTATAGCAGCAATGTCCACAATAGCCAAACTATGGAAAGAGCCCAGATGTCCACTGACAGATGAATGGATAAAGAAGATGCAGTATATATATATATATATATACAATGGAATACTACTCAGCCATCAAAAAATTGAAATCTTGCCATTTGCAATGACGTGGATGGAACTAGAGGGTATTACGATAAGCGAAATAAGTCAATCAGAGCAAGACAATTATCATATGATCTCACTCACATGTGAAATTTAAGAAACAAAACAGAGGATCATAGGGAGAAGGAGGGAAAAATAAAAAAGAAAATCAGAGAGGGAGACAAACCATAAGAGACTCTTCAACATAGGAAACAAACAGGGTTGCTGGGGGGGGTAACTGGGTGATGGGCATTAAGGAGAGCATGTGATGTAATGAGCACTCAGTATTATATAAAACTGATGAATCACTGAACTCTACCTCTGAAAATAATAATACACTATATGTTAATTAATTGAATTTAAATAAAAAAATAAAAAGGCAAAAAAAAAAAAAGAACAGACCATGGTTGGTATACTATAATTCTTACTCAGTTTAGCATTTATGTTTTTATATTTCCAGTCATTAACATAAGCAACAGTAGAATGGCATATCTAATTTTAAAAAATAATATTATTCATTAAACACAAAATCTTACTGAGCATCAGTCAGCTCTGTGCCAGGCATGATTTTAGCTAAGCATACGGGAAACACCAGTCAGTGAACAAAACAAGTATTTCTGTCTTTAAAAATACTCCTGTGGCACTTATATTCTAGTTGGAGGGTGAGTGAGTCAAGCAAAGAAACCATTATCATAATAAACAAGACACGTAATGTATCAGAAGGTGGGAAGTGCTATTAAAAAACAGAAGAGGCTAAGGCAGGTCAGGAGTACAGGAAAGAACATGACTCAGTTTTAAGTCAGGTGGAGAAGGCAGGCCTCGATTTTACTTTTGACATTTGCTGTATCTTTACTTAGATCCAAGCATCATTATAGAGAATGAAATATAACCTTAAATACTAGACTCATTTTCTGAATATGTATTGTAACCAATATGTGCTCTGCAAAGGGCCAACGAAGTTTATACCTGTTAGCCCAGATAAGGGGAAAAAGATCGATCCTTGGTTTTGTTGAGATTATATATCCTCCTGTCTATCTTACATTGTCATTAGACATCTTATGGTGTGTAATCTTTGGAACCTAAAAGTTGGCATTATTTTCTGCGGTTTAAATTTCAGAATTAAAAACAATGGTTTTTAAAAATTATAATGATGTCTCTTTTAGGTCCTTTGAATATGTTAATGAACAAGACAGAAAAGGTCCAGTCTCACAGAACTCATTTTCTAAGGAAGTACCTCTCTGGGTTAATAAACATGTAAGAGTTGCCTGCTGCCTTTGGATTTTGGTTTATTTTGGTAAGACTTGACATAGCCGATATTGTGATGGCAACATATTGTTCTATCTGGAAATAGAAAAGGAATATAACCAGTAGTGGCCATTCCTTTCTGACCTCTGGCAGGTGCCACTCTTGTTACTCTTGGCTCTCCTGCTTGCTTTGGTCAATTTAACAGCAGTTTTGTGAATTCCCAAGAAAATCCACCAACCATGAATGCAAAGAGGTGGGAAAGAGACAGATATAGGAATTAGTTTCTCCTACTAAGAGTCTTCCTCAGATTTTACCTCAATTAATGGCTTGAGAGATTTATAAAAAATCATGCACATAAGTTATTAATTTTTTTATTATGTTATGTTAATCACCATACATTACATCATTTTGATGTAGTGTTCCATGATTTATTGTTTGCATATAACACCCAGGGCTCCATGCAGAACGTGCCCTCTTTAATACCCATCACCAGGCTAACCCATCCCCCCACCCCCCTCCCCTCTAGAACCCTCAGTTTGTTTTTCAGAGTCCATCGTCTCCCATGGTTCATCTCCCCCTCCGATTCCCCCCCTTCATTCTTCTCCTCCTGCTATCGGCTTCTTTTTTTTTTTTTTTAAACATATATTGTATTATTTGTTTCAGAGGTACAGATCCGTGATTCAACAGTCTTGCACAATTCACAGCACTCACCATAGCACATACCCTCCCCAGTGTCTGTCACCCAGCCCCCCCATCCCTCCCACCCCCCACCACTCCAGCAACCCTCAGTTTGTTTCCTGAGATTAAGAATTCTTCATATCAGTGAGGTCATATGATACATGTCTTTCTCTGATTGACTTATTTCGCTCAGCATTACACCCTCCAGTTCCATCCACGTCGTTGCAAATGGCAAGATCTCATTCCTTTTGATGGCTGCATAATATTCCATTGTATATATATATATATATATATATATATATATATATACCACAGCTTCTTTATCCATTCATCTGTCGATGGACATCTTGGCTCTTTCCACAGTTTGGCTATTGTGGACATTGCTGATATAAACAACGGGGTGTACATACCCCTTTGGATCTCTACATTTGTATCTTTGGGGTAAATACCCCAAAGATACAAATGCACTACCAAAGTAGTGCAGTTGCTGGATCGTATGGTAGCTCTATTTTCAACTGTTTGAGGAATCTCCATACTGTTTTCCAGAGTGGCTGCACCAGCTTGCATTCCCACCAACAGTGTAGGAGGGTTCCCCTTTCTCTGCATCCCCGCCAACATCTGTCGTTTCCTGACTTGTTAATTTTAGTCGTCAGACCATTCTGACTGGTGTGAGGTGGTATCTCACTGAGGTTTTGATTTGTATTTCCCTGATGCCGAGCGATGTTGAGCACTTTTTCATGTGTCTGTTGGCCATTTGGATGTCTTCTTTGGAAAAATCTCTGTTTATGTCTTCTGCCCATTTCTTGATTGGATCAATTGTTCTTTGGGTGTTGAGTTTAAGAAGCTCTTTATAGATTTTGGATACTAGCCCTTTATCTGATATGTCGTTTGCAAATATCTTCTCCCATTCTGTCGGTTGTCTTTTGGTTTTGTGGACTGTTTCTTTTGCTGTGCAAAAGCTTTTTATCTTGAAGAAGTCCCAATAGTTCATTTTTGCCCTTGCTCCCCTTGCCTTTGGCGATGTTTCTAGGAAGAAGTTGCTGCGGCTGAGGTCAAAGAGGTTGCTGCCTGTGTTCTCCTCTAGGATTCTGATGGACTGCTGTCTCACATTTAGGTCTTTCAACCATTTTGAGTCTATTTTTGTGTGTGGTGTAAGGAAATGGCCCAGTTTCATTCTCTTGCATGTGGCTGTCCAATTTTCCCAACGCCATTTGTTGAAGAGACTGACTTTTTTCCATTGGATATTCTTTCCTGCTTTGTCGAAGATTAGTTGACCATAGAGTTGAGGGTCCATTTCTGGGCTCTCTATTCTGTTCCATTGATCTATGTGTCTGTTTTTGTGCCAGTACCATACTGTCTGGATGATGACAGCTTTGTAATAGAGCTTGAAGTCCAGAATTGTGATGCCGCCAACTTTGCTTTTCTTTTTCAACATTCCTTTGGCTATTTGGGGTCTTTTCTGGTTCCATACAAATTTTAGGATTATTTGTTCCATTTCTTTGAAAAAAGTGGATGGTATTTTGATGGGGATTGCATTGAATGTGTAGGTTGCTCTAGGTAGCATTGACATCTTCACAATATTTGTTCTTTCAATCCATGAGCATTTTTCCATTTCTTTGTGTCTTCCTCAATTTCTTTCATGAGTATTTTATAGTTTTCTGAGTACAGATTCTTTGCCTCTTTGGTTAGATTTATTCCTAGGTATCTTATGGTTTTGTGTGCAATTGTAAATGGAATCGACTCCTTAATTTCTCTTTCTTCTGTCTTGTTGTTGGTGTATAGGAATGCCACTGATTTCTGTAAATTATTAATTTTTATGTAAAGCATTTAGAAAGGTTTTTATAAATTACTTTTGAGACAATGGTAGAAAACTAGTATCAAAGAAATACCAAGATCTCCATAGACCAGGGCTTGAATATTATTTTTTTTAATTTTTAAAAAAATTTTAAAAACTTCAAATTTTATTTTAAAATTTTATTTATTTACTTATTGTAATTGAATATTAGTGATATTTAATTATTATCAACTAATCAGAGAGGTTCTTATAGGGAACTCAGTAGGGAAAATTCTTCACTAGCTACCCCTTGGCTTATTTTTTTAAAGAAAAGTATCTTTTTTTAAATGTGTTTGGGGGATAAAGAATAGAGCAAATGGGGACACCTGGGTGGCTCAGTTGGCTAAGCATCTGCCTTCAGCTCAGGTCATAATCCTCGGGTTCTGGGATTGAGTTCCACATCAGGCTCCTTGCTCAGTGGGGAGCCTGCTTCTCCCTCTGCCTGCCGTTCTGTCTCTCTCTCTCAAATAAATAGAAAATCTTAAAAAAAGAAAAAAAAAGAGCAAATGCTGAAAACCAGGGAGAAGGCTATTTTTTTTTTTTTTTAAATATCCATGAAAGGGGATGTGGTTTCCCTGTCAGCCAAATGGTAGCAATGTAGAGGAGTCCTCATGTTCTCTTTAGGGCAACTGATAATCATAGGATTTCGCTCATAAAATTTTTTTAAAGGATTTTATTTTATTATTTTTTAAAGATTTTATTTATTTATTCACAAGAGACAGAGGGAGAGAGAGAGAGAGAGAGAGAGAAGCAGAGGGAGAAGCAGGCTCCCAAGGAGGAAGGAGCCTGATACGGGACTCAATCCCAGGACCCTGGGATCATGACCAGCCGAAGGCAGACGTCTAACCATCTGAGCCACCCAGGCACCCGCTCATAAAATTTTTTTTGCAGAACAAACAGAAGTCTCTGGAGGTCAGGGCCTTCAAGAGATGTGGTCTAGTCTGGTTGATGTTTTATGGCTGCATGGTTTCAGCCCACTTTGGTTTTATGAAGTGAGAGGAGAAGAAAATGTTCTGTTTGGATTGCTCTGTGTTCTGATTGCCTCCCTGAGTTATTGTGATGGCCTTCTGGTCTCAAGTTTTATGGCACCAAATGAAAACTGTTTATTTTACCCAGGCTTCAATATCTGACAGAGGCAAATCATCCAATCTTGCATCCTGGATGAGGTGTAAACAGAAGTGTGATACCTGAGGAACAAATTTAAAAACTAGTAATCATCACGGGAAAGGTGATGATTCTGCCTACCTAATGAGATTCTATAAGGTGATTTTTCTTTTCTTTTTTTACTGTTCAACACATTCAGAAGATAAATGCCAGAAGGAAATATGTATCAAATTCCAAGTTACTTAGTGTTACTTCTATGATTTTGGAAATCAGCACAACTATATGTTTTGTGCATGGTTAGGCCTAATTCAGTAAGAAACCAAAGAAAATATTTTTTCAGTACACCCTAGGAAAAGGCAGATCAGTAGATGGAATGTTTATAAACTCATTCTAATTATTTTTCCTTTGGAGTTGATACTATAATTTATTTAAATACAAGTTTTAATTCTACCAGTGCAACATTTGACAAGAACAGTGATACAACTCAAGCTATTAATTTTTCAGAGTTTATTTTGGATATTTCTAAATAATAGCTTCAATGAAAATGACCAGTTGTGATCTTTATTGCTGAGCCTTGATGAGATAATAGAGCATGCTCTCCTACAAGGACTTAAAGGCACAAGAGAAAAAAAGGCTTTAGGAAAAAGATGGGCTTTAAGGTTTCTAATGATCACTTAGGAGATTCCCATGTTTTATATAAAGAGTCTCAGGTCACATAAAGCCCATGATACGCAATGTCAGCCATGAGTCAATTGGTTCTATTTATATAAATGATAATATTCCCAATTATACATTTTCTACAGAAGAGATTCACAATCTTGTAAGAAACTTTACCTAAAATAATGGACGCACTCTAATCTTCCTCTCTAGGCTTCCTTTGTTATAGAGATTATGGTTATTTTTTGAGTATACAAATTAAAATGTTTATCTAGAGGTATGTAAAGTTAAACTTTCCCCCAAGCATCATTAATGACATACTCTGGGTTCAAGTTCTGCTCTTAAACCAGATCTTTGAGTCATGAGCTTTGCCAGTTTTTCTTGCTCTGCCTTTTTTTTGATGCCTGTATGCTAAGAAATGGATTCCCTAAATGTTGGTAAAGTCTGATAACCCTGTTTCTTTATCTCTTCAGCCCTGATCAGAACGAGTTAGTCTTTTGAACAACAATACAACATCATGGTTAGAGTTAGAGTTAAGAGAATATATACTTTGCCCTTCTATTCTTAAAATTAATTTCCTATCACAGAGAACCTTGGCACAAATGTCTTGCTTTCTACAGTATTGATCATAAAAACATCTCTGCCTTGGCCATCACTCATAACAGTCATTATTAGGAGATAGTCACAGAACTAAATAAAAGATAGCCTCTTAAACTTGGATTTCCTTTCGTCTTGAGTCTATTCTCCCCTTACGAATGTCAGGTTCTTTCCCTGACTCCTCTCCTACAACCTTCTTGCTACTATACTTGGATATTTTTAGTAAATGAGAAAATAGTGGATAATAGCAAACTGAACTCTCAAAATATGGCTAGTTCAGCTGCTAAAATGGGAAAAAGATAAAAAAAAAACTTAAAAGGAAGTAATCTCATAGCACATTGTTTCTGGAGTCATGGTGGTTTCCCAATTATCAATTGAGTGGTATCCCATTTACCAATAGATACCGTTCAGTAGTATCTTGAAAACTCCCTATGTGCTGGGAACTATGCTAATCCCTCTTCATTTACATTATTTCACTTATTACTCCCAATAACTCTGATCACAGAGTTATTGGGTATTATTATTAGCCTCATCTTACAAATCAGGAAACTGAGGCACAGAGTGGTTAAGTGACTTCCCCAAAGACAACACTGCTAAAGGGCAGAACTTAGAATAGAATTTTTGCTGCACGACCTCAATACCCAGATTCTTATCAGCTTTCTCCATCAAGAAATGTGCAGTAGATGCTTCAAGTAATTGTGCAGTAAATGTTGACTAATATTCACAGTTGCATTGAGACATTTTACCAGCCCATATCTCTACATTCATTTAAATTAGCACCAAAGATCTGTGCATTTCACTGTCACATTCAAATGTCTTTTCTTAAGGCACTGATTTGCATCTTATTTATTTTGCCCTTATGTTTGTTTATTCTCTACTATTGTGATTAGGGTTATATTTTGGGCAGCTGTGTTAGGCGTGTGGAATTAGAGCTTTATAATAATGAATATGATGCACTGTGTGGAAGATGTGCAGACCCTCTTCTCTGGGATGATGCTCTTTGTATCAGTGGTTGAACTAGTTAATTTTGTTTAAACCTTTTATAGCATGTGCTGGCAAAGTTTCCTAAAGGACAGAGGGTAAATATTTAAGGTTTTGCAGGCTATACAGTCTCTGTCATAACTACTTAGCTCTGCTTTTGTAACAAAGGAACAGCCATAGATGATATAGAAATGAATGCGTGTAGCTGTGTTCCTCTAAAATTTTATTTACAAAAATAGGTGGCCAGTCTGCAAGCCATGATTTGCTGATCCATGTTCTATTACTTTATCTACCTGACCTATCAATTTCTATAGGGTGTGATAAAATTTCCAAATAAATTCATCTTTTATTCTTGATTTATCTCCTTAAAAACCTGTCCATTATTACTTTACAATTTAGAAGAGTAGCAGAAAATAGAGGTTGAGAATGTCAACTCTGAGTCAGACAGCCTGAGTGTGTTCTGTGGACAGGTCTTAACCCTCTGTGCCTCTGTCCCTTCTCTGCCAAATGGGGGATAAGAATGATATTTACCCCAAAGGGTTGTTGAGGATTAGATGAATTAATACATCTGATGCTCTCCAATAGTGCTTCGAATATGATAAGCACTAAATGAAGGAATATAATCATTGTACCTTTTTTGTTTATATTCTTTTAATCTATATATCGTATTCATATTTTCTCCTGCTATTTTTGGCCTTGAATTTACTTTCATCTGACATTAAAATTTCTTCTCTGTTTTTTTGGTCATACTTACCTATTATATCTTTTCCTCCCTTTCATTTTCAACTTTTCTGTATTTAAGTGTATCTCTGTAAACAACGTATTTTTGCATCTTTTTGTTTTTATGCCAATCTGATACTCTATTTCTCTTAGTTTGTTAGTTTTAACCATTTACATTTATTTTAGTTATGGTCATATTTAGAGTTATTGAGACCATCTCATCAAATGATCTCTCTCTTTTTTTTAGATTATTATTATTTTTTATTATGTTATGTTAACCACCATACATTACATCATTAGTTTTTGATGTATTGTTCCATGATTCATTGTTTGCATATAACACCCAGTGCTCCATGCAATACGTGTCCTCTTTAATACCCATCACCAGGCTAACCCATCCCCCCACCCCCCTCCCCTCTAGAACCTTCAGTTTGTTTCTCAGAGTCCATAGTCTCTCATGGTTCATCTCCCCCTCTGATTTCCCCCTCTTCATTTTTCCCTTCCTACTATCTTCTTTTTTTTTTTTTAACATATAATGTATTATTTGTTTCAGAGGTACAGGTCTGTGATTCATCATCTTACACAATTCACAGCGCTCACCATAGCACATACCCTCCCCAATGTCTATCACCCAGCCACCCCATCCCTCCCACCCCCTACCCAAATGATCTCTTTATCATATTTTCATTTGACTGATATTTTTCTCTTTTCCTTCTTTCCTTTTTTTTTTACATTTTTAAAAAAGATTTTATTTATTTATTTGACAGAGAGAGAGCACAAGCAGGGGGAGTGGCAGGCAGAGGGAGAGGGAGAAGCAGGCTCCCCACCGAGCAGGGAGCCTGAAGCGGGGCTCAATCCCAGAACCCTGGGATCATCACTTGAGCTGAATGTAGACACTTAACTGAGTGAGCCATGCAGGCACCCCTTTTCTCCTTCTTTCCAATGAATAAATGAAATATTCTTATACTGGTTAGATAGCTACATTTTTTGTTTTTGTTTATCTGATGGTTACCTAAACCTTATTAAGATCTACTCTTATGTTTGTTTTTTCTTTCATAGTTCTTGACTTTATCACTATTTGTATCTTCCCCTTGAAGACTATACTCTGAACCAGATGGCCTGAGTTTGAATCTTGGCCCTGCTTTTTACTGGTTTATGTCCTTGTACAAGTTTCTTAACCTCTCTCTGACTCAGTTTCCTCACTTGTAAAATGGAGTCTTACTTCTTTCTGACTACAACCTTTATTCCCCTCTTTCCTGAAGAAAGACCATTTAGTATCATCCTATTTTAGTTCTGGATTATTAGGTGTATTAATTTTCCCCTTCCTGTTTCAGACAAAAGAAGTTTTATTGAATTATTTGCTTACCCTGATTTCCTTAATATCTGACTTTATTTTTTTTCTTCCTATTAAAATACTTTTTCTAAGAATGTTTTCACAGCAAGTCTTTGTGTGGTAAACCTTCTGAGGCTTTGCATGCAAAGAATATTCTTATTGCCTTCCCCTATTTAAGTGTGCTTTACAGGACTTAAAATATTAAGCTTAATGTTTTCTCTTGAAATACTTTAAAAATATTTTTCCATTGTCTCAAGTGTAGTTGTTGAGAGAAGGAATAATCTGAATTTTATTCTTTGTAGTTGAATTATTCTTTCTTTCTAGAGGCTTTTAGAATTTTCCCTTAGACTTTGAAGTCCTTTAGTTTTTCCCCATTGATATCTGGATTTTGAATTTTCTTTTCCTTTTCTCTCTTCTCTTTGGCTCTTGACACTATGTGTCTTCTTAATCTGAGGTCTTTCATCTTTGCTTCTGGGAAACTATCAATCATTAATTCTTTGAATATTTACTTCCTTTTGTTTATTCTCCCATCATACTACTAAGCAGATGGTGACACTTTATTTTCTTATCTCTTATGTAGATTCATAATATTCCACATATATTCTGTTAATCCATCCCTGAATCCTTCTGGAATGGTTCTTTGACTTGGTCTTCCAGCTCACTAAATTAGTTTTCCACTTCATCCATACTATATTTCATGATTCTTCATTGGCTCTTCTTTAAAATTTTTATTTCTGCATCATGTAACCAATACTTGATCGTATGCCTACTTTAAATTCTTTTTTTTTTTTAAGGTTTATCTACTTATTGAGAGAGAGAGAGCGAGAGCATGGTGGGGGGGGCAGGGAGAGAGAGAGAATCTCAAACGAACTCCCTGCTGAGTGCAGAGCCCAGTGTGCCCTGATCTCACCACCCTGAGATCATGACCTGAGCCAAAACCAAGAGTAGGACACCCAACTGATTGTGCCACGCAGGCGCCCCTGCCTCCTTTAAATTCTTCATCTACTCCTTTATTAACTCAGCTTTGTTTGCTTTTTGCTATTGTTTGTTGTCTTTTGTTGTATAGCATTTATGTCCTTCATATGCTTGTATTACCTGGGGTATTTGCTACCTTAACTTTTAATGAGTATTCAGGGAGAGGAGTCTGACACTCAGGCCCTGGTTTGTAAACCTCCTGGTGAGACCGCCATTTCCTCCCCACTCATGGTCATAATCACTTTCAGTGTCTCCAGGGGTCTCTTAGGAGGTTTATTTTAGTTTTTTAAATGCATCTTATTTCTTCTTGTTTGTTTTTTGCTTTGTTTTGCTTGTTTTTGCTCTATTTTGCTTTTGCTTCTTTAGGGTAGGCGTCAGTAGAGGGAGCTAGCAGCCGGGGTTGTTCAATGTCATGTCACAAGTGTACATTCTTTATAATATTGGCAGTTCTCAAACTGTATCATAATGTTTGAGAAGGCCAATGTATACCATGGCTCCTTCCCAAATTTCAGTGATTTTAGTAATTATAGTAATTTCAATAATTAATCTTCTGGTGATTACTATATAATTGACTTAGCAGTACCAATCACTATCTCTGGTGACTGCTGACATGGAAAGAATGGTGTGCCTGTAGTATATGGACTTGGCTCAGCTTCTCTTTTCGTGATGGGCCCAAAAGGGCCGACACTCTACTTTTAAGGGTATAATTCATGTGCTTGAATGATGATTCTCTGGTTCTACCTCTAGTAATCCTTACCAGTCTTGATGATTTACTTTCACAGGAAAGTCACATCTTAAAATTTATGTTATTTTAATAAAAAGTTTAAATTGAATTTTACTTTCATTGATTTCCACAAAGTTAAGCAATTCACTTCAGCATTATAAATCCTGCAAACCACACCATATCTGTCAAGCAATAATGATGAAGATCAGTATTCTGCTCTTCCTTTTCTTTCCATTTTCATGTGACTTTCTACTTTTGTAAGTCTTCTTGTGGGGAGGTTTGCCTGAGAGTTCCATAGGGCATCTTACCACTAGCTTTCTGGAGCTCATATAATATTTATCTTCCATGAGGAAAAAAATTAGATTTAAGATGTAGGTTAAATTTAGTTTTTTGTTTTTTTTTTTTAAAGAAATTCCTGTTAAAGTTGTGAATGATAATTTAGTTGATAAAAAGAATTTGTGTTAAGTGCTAAAATTAATTACTGAGATGACATGTGAAATCTTTCTCTGGAGGTCTTTAAATATAGAATATATTTTTACCTTTTTGAGGTGGCTAGTTTAGGGGTATTTTTAAAGATGGAGGGATTGAGATGATATCTTTTCTAACTCTATTTGAGCCCTTTGAAACTGCTAATTTTAGTTAAAAAATGCACCTTCTTAAAAAGTGCTTTTGTGCAACTGATATTTTTCAAGGGATGTAGGTGAAGACAGACATAGAGCCTTGAAGGAATTATATTTCATCTGAAACTTTGTATTAACCAATTCTTCTTCCCTATCTCTTCCAATCATATGTATCTGCTCCTACTGCTCTTTGTTTTTGTCCTAATAATTCCCAGAAATAGCTGAGACATTCTCCTTCTCCCTAACCCTGTAGAGGTTTTATAGTTTTAAGATTTGATATATATATATATAAAGATTTGCCTGATATATGTACACTCCCTTCTTCTGTCCCTAACCTCTCTTCAAACAAATATGTTACCAGTGGCCTAGACTAGAAAAATAAATATTCTTACAATGGTGGGCTGACTTTTCCCTAGCTTTCTCAATCATTGTAATATTCTTGACCACTCTCTGCTCCTTCATATATTTCTTTGGGGGAGGGGGGATAGTTAATTATTTGCCTGGTAAACTTGGGTAAACTTGGGAACAGAAAGTGACCACTTCCCTTCCCCTCCCCTTTCTTATGAGATCAAGTTGCTCCAAGGAAGAATGCATTTTGTTCTGCTTCTCCCTGCTGCAAAATTTACAGGGTGGCTTGCCTCCGTCTCTGTCCAGGAGAGGCCTGTGATTGTTTCAGCACCTCCTGTGACTAGCTGAGGAGGGCTTTCTAATTCTGAGCTTCTGTCCACTTAATGAAATTATTGAATGTTTAGATTTAAATCTACCATTTTGTTTTGTGCCTTCTATTTGTCCCACTTATTCTTTCTTTTTTTTTCTTTGTTTTTTGCCTTCTTTTGAATTTAATTATGATTCCATCTTTTAAAGATCTATTATTTAAAAAAATTATACATTTTATTGTATCCTGTTAGGGATTACCTTCAAAATTAGAAGTTACACTTATAATTACCAAAAATATTCATTAATAATTTGTGAAAGTTTAAGTTCATCAAGATTTTTACCCTTCTCCCAGGTAATCCAAGAAACTTAAGAGTTTTTTTTTTTTTTTAAGATTTTGTTTATTTATTTGACAGAGAGAGATATAGCAAGAGAGGGAACACAAACAGGGGGGAGTGGGAGAGGGAGAAGCAGGTTTCCCGCGGAGCAGAGAGAGTCCGATCCAGGGCTCCATCCCAGGACCCTGGGACCATGACCTAAGCCGAAGTCAGACGCTTAATGACTGAGCCACCCAGGCACCCCAAGAGTTTTTTAATTCCATTAATCACCCTCCCAATATGCTATTGTTTCCAGGTAATTTTGTTATTAATACTTTAAAAGTCACAAGACATTATTTTTATTTGATACAGCTAATATTCTTTCATATTTACCCCATATTTTTACCACCTTATTCATCCTTTATCCTTTGCTACATTTCAGATTCCATCTCAGATCATTTTTCTTTTGCATGAAGGATATTTTAGAATTTCCTTTATGGAAGGAAATTGGGTCTTCTGGTGATGACTTAGTATTTTTTCCTAATTTGAAAATGTTAGTATTTTGTCTTCATTTTTGAAAGATATTTTCCCTCGATATGGAATTCCACACCCACACACTGAAGATTTCCATTGTTTCCTGGCTTCTATTGTTGCTATTGTGAAGTCAGTTATAACTCTAACTTTTGATGCTTTGAAGCTCTTTCTACTCTGGCTGCTTTTAAGATTTTCTCGTAGTCTTTGTTTTCTGCCTTTTTGATATGATGTGTCTAGGTGTAGATTTCTTTTTATGTATCCTGCTTGGGATTTATTTGTCTTCTTCAGTCTGTAGATGAATGTCTTTCATCACTGTGAAACTATTTTCAGCCACTCTCTTTTTTAGATAGCTATTGCCTCTGACACATCCTCTTTCTCCTCTTCTTTGGGAACGCCAACAAAACATACTTTCTCAACATATCCTCCAGGTACCTTTTTTTTTTTCTTTTCTGAGTTTTTTGTGCTATATTCTAGTTCCTTTTGACCTTTCAGTTGAACTTACAGTCTTTTAGTTGACTAATTTTCTGTGTGCAATGTATTATTCAGACCATCTGCTGAGTTCTCAATTTTAAGAATTATATTTTTCAGTTCTAGACTTTTACTTGTTTTTCTTATTATCTGTTATTTTTATAGTTTTCAGTTTCAGCCTAAAATTTCAGTCTTGGCCTTGTTTGTTTTAACATAATAAACAGTTTTTGTTTTTGTTGTTTTGCTTTTTTAGTAGTGTGCCTTATAATTTCAATACATCATATACAGTTGACCCTTGAACAATATGGATTTGAAACGTGTTGGTCCTCTTACATGTGGATTTTTTTTTTGATACAGTACTGTAAATGTCTTTTCCTTATATATTTTTAAACAATATTTTCTTTAGCTTACTTTATGACTGTTTATGTTCTTGGTAAGGATTTTGGTCAACAGTAGGCTATTAGTAATTAAGTTATTGAGGAGTCAGAAGTTATACATGGATTTTTGCTGCATGGGGGTGGTGCCCCTAACCCATGTTGTTCAAGGGTAACCTATGTATGTGAGTCATTTCTGTTACTTACTATTTATACTGTTTTTTGCTTAGGGTGTTTATTTCCTTGTGTGCTTGGTTATCTTTAAGTCTGTGCTGAACATTGTTTTTAAAAGATATTTAGGGAAATATTTTGATGCCTAGGCTGATGGTATCTTCTCCCAGAGGGGCTTTCATTTGGTTCAGCTAGGTGTTTTGGAGTGCTACCATTCTGGGACCTCTTAATCTTGATGCAAAGTTTGAGATTCCTGGACATCCTGCTTATTAGAGACTAGATTACAAATCCCTGCTCAAGCTGATTTATTTTTAGTTCACATCTATCCTAAGGGCATGTTTTTCATATTCAGTTGAAAGTGGAAATTAACTTATCAGAGTCCCACCCCTTGGCAGTGTCCAGGCTTTGATTTCTGTCTCTTTTGCCTCAAGACGACTCCAAAATGCAAATGAGCTTCATAGTTTCTTTTCCATCACAGGCAAGTGCCTTTGGAAAAAATGCATCTTTGAGTGGCTGAGCTTACCTTTCTCAGTTCTTGTCTAGTCTTGGCCTAGCAAAACTACATAATTTTGTAAGTTATTTTATTTCATGGGTGCAGCTTTCTTAGTTGTCCTCAGTGAGAGGATTAGTTCAAATTACCTAGTCTGCTATTCCTTTTTTTCCTTGAGAACTCCCTGTCTACAGGGATCAGGAATGTTGGTCTGCTCTTGTTTATGACCTTAGCTTGGGAGTAAAGGCTCTTGTGAGGCTATTAATTCTGCCACATGATTCTTAAATTGTATTTATCAGTTGATTATCTGATTAAATATGATGAGCTTTTTTGGGACTTCTCTGTGCTATGTCCTAATCTATTTCCCTTTAGGCATTTGTTTCTGAAATAAAAACAGATTTCAAACTAGGTAAATTCTCACACAAAATGCTGTTAGTATGAATTTTTATAATAAAATGGACAGTCTTTGAAATATTTGAGAAGCCAAGAAAGGAGAAAAAGTGGTCAAGTAAGATGTGCTAAAATATTAAATGAGGGGCACCTGGGTGGCTCAGTTGTTAAGCGTCTGCCTTCGGCTCAGGTCATGATCCCAGGGTCCTGGGATCAAGCCCCGCATCGGGCTCCCTGCTCAGCGGGAAGCCTGCTTCTCCCTCTCCCACTCCCCCTGCTTGTGTTCCCTCTCTCGCTGTCTCTCTCTCTGTCAAATAAATAAATAAAATCTTTAAAAAGTATATTAAATGATTTGGCAGGCAAGAGATCATTGGCTACCTGGGCAAGTGTAATTACTGGTGAGGTGGCAGGAAGAATGGATGGGAGCTGGGAGAGCAGAGAGAGCAAATGTAGCATGTTTTATGAAAAGGTTGTAGAGAAAAGAAGTGGGGCAATAGTTAGAAGAGTCATGGGAGCAAAAGATGACATAAAGATGAAAAAGATATCTATGCTGAGAAAAAAGAGCTCATATGAAAGGGAGAGGATGACGATGAAAGGGAGATAATTGATAATATTATGAAGTTAATCAATTTTCAGATGGCGGTGGGCTCAAGGGTAGAGGTGAGTTGATCCTCTGACCAGATTTTGAACACATCTTCCACTGAGTTTGTTTGCTTCAGGGTTAGGAGACTTTAGGATTGAATCTGAGTGTCAACGCTTAGAGTAAGTTTTCCTATATAGACTCTTAAGATAAGCTAGACACCCTCCTGTATATGCTGCTTCCAATCTACTCTCTTAAGTTATTAAATCAATGAATTTTAATTTACTTACAGTTCTTGGCCCTTTTCTGGCCTAAAGGTGACAACCAGCTTCGCTCAAATAGCAAAGTACAAGTGTTTTTCTGGTAGTTAATCCTTTTTCACTTATTTTCTTAGTTACTATCTGTGTTGTAGATAATTGAAGTTACCAGAAGTTAAGCTTTTTTTTTTTAACATTCCATAATAAATGCTTGTGCAAATGTATTGAGTAACGACTGTGACATTTTTCTTTACAGCTCAATAGACTTTGATTAGATTCCACTAATGTTAATTGGACGCCTACTCCACACAAGCCACTGTGGGTGATACAAAAATGAATAACACACAGTCCTTGCCAAATGGGAACTTTCATTCTATACAACCACTTGGAGAAACTCCTATAACTCTTCCCTTTTATATTCCCTTCATGTAGGGGTGAAAGGTAGGTAGTAACAGATGGAACTTCTCATTTTATTCAGCTTGCAGTTTTGATAATCACCAAATGTGATAATTCTATTTTATGTTATAAATTATATCCAAGTCCTATTAAGCCATGTTTGACTCATTTTACACAGGTGGCAGTATTGTATAATAGGCCACCATATTAAAATGCAAATTTGGCTAAAAGATTGTATTTGCATATGGTATTCATTTTTTTAATGTTAAAAAAACATTTAAAAGCCAGCCGGTTGAAGTTACTGAATCCTTTTAAAAAATTGCTCTAATCTCAAGGCATGAGACAGTGAACTAAAATAAATGCTCTTAAATGATTCTACAATTTGCATATGCAACTGCAGATGTCAATTATACATCTTAGATTTAACACCATCAGATCTTGATTCCTGCCCATCCCAACCTGTTCCTCCAGTCATCTTCCCAATCTCAGGAAATAGTATCTCCAATCTTCCCTTTCCACAGGCCAGAAACACTAGTGTCATCTTTCTTCCAAATCCCGTATCCAATCCAATTGTAAATACTGTTGGCACTAACTTCAGAATATATCCAGAATCTGGCCAGTTTTTACCACCTGCCCCCAAGATGGTGATCTTTGTCCAAGTCATAATTACCTCTTGCCTGGCCAGTACATCTATATCTGTTTTATAAAGCAAACAAATAATTGCATATTATAAAAAGTATGAATATATTATGAGTTTAACTATTTTGTTTTTTAGTAGTTTTTTTTGTTTCCAGTTTTTCAATATTAAAAATAAATTGCATTGAAATAAGCCAGTCACAAAATGATAAATGCTGTATGACTCCACTTATATGAGGAACCCAGAATCATCATATTCGTGGAGAGAGAAAGCAGAATGATGGTTACTACAGGCTGGGGGAAAAGGTGCATGGGAGTGTTGGTTGATAGGTACAAAATTTCCATTTTGCAAGATGATGAGTTTTGGTGATTGGATGCATGTCAGTGTGGATGTACTTAATAATGCTGAACTGTACACTTAAAAATGGTGAAGATAGTAAATTTTGTTATGTGTAGTTTACTACAATTTTTAAAAAGGTAAAAAAAATAGCAATAGGAAAAAATTCTAAAACTCAGAAGCTATAAAAGAGACTCTAAACAAGTTTAACCACATAAAAATGGAAAACCTCTCTAATAACTAGTGAAAGGCAAATTGTTTAACTGAGATATTATCCTCTCACTCACTGTTCGGTAAAGTTGACAATACCTGATGTTGGCAAGAGAACAGGGAAATAGGCATTCTCAAACCCTGTTGGTGGAGAGCCCATTAGTAAGACCATTTTAGTGGGATATTAGTTCACTGATATAAAAATTTAAATGTGTATACTCTTAGACTCAGCAAATTCACTTCTAGTCTATAGAAATATATAAAAATCATGTAAAAGACATTAATTGTATTTTTTCTTCTTTTTTTTTATTTTGTTATGTTAATCACCATACATTATATCATTAGTTTTTGATGTAGTGTTCCATGATTCATTGTTTGTGTATAACATCCAGTGCTCCATTCAATATGTGCCCTCTTTAATACCCATCACCAGGCTAACACATCCCCCTAGCCCCCTCCCCTCTAGAACCCTCAGTTTGTTTCTCAGAGTCCATTGTCTCTCATGGTTTGTCTCCCCCTCTGATTTCCCTCTCTTCATTTTTCCCTTCCTACTAAAAAAAAGAAAAAAAGATATTAATTGAAATTTTTCTTGTAAAATTGAAAAATAGAAAAATAATGCTGAAAAAATTTTTATACCACTTTTGTGCATAGTTTCAAGTATTTTTCTAGGGAAGGCACCTGTGGATTTCTGAGTCAAAAAGTTTATACATTTAAAACATGAGGAAGGGGGCGCCTGGGTGGCTCAGTCATTAAGTGTCTGCCTTCGGCTCAGGTCATGATCCCAGGGTCCTGGGATCAAGCCCCGCATTGGGCTCGCTGCTCTCCCACTCCCCCTGCTTGGGTTCCCTCTCTTGCCGTCTCTCTCTCTCTCTCTGTCAAATAAATAAAATCTTAAAAAAAAAAAAAACATGAGGAGGTACTACCAAACTTTCCAAAAGGACTGTACCAATTTATACTCATATGAGAGTTTTTGCCGTTTTCCCAAGATTGTATATTATCAGTGTTATTGATGTTGCCAGTTTTATGGATTAAAAAAAATGATGTCTAACTGTTGTTTGATTTTGCATTTCCCTGACTACTAATGAATGAGAGATCTTTTCATATGTATATTCCCAATTTGCATATTTTTCCTGTGAATTTTCTTTTCATATACTTCACCCATTTTTACTGTATTTTTGTTGTTTTTTAGGAGTTTTAAAATATATCAAGTCTGAATTTTGATCTTCTATCTATCAATCTGTCATCTATCAGTTGAGTCTGTGACCCCACTCAAGTGTGTAAGAACTGCCCCATTCCCTTATATTCTTTAAATGCAATTATATGCATCTCTCACAACACCTTCCCAGAGATGAGAAACTTGTGGTCAGTCATCATTGGGGTTCTTCTCCTAAACCTTCGTGGATGTGGGAAGGTTCTTTTAGGCAGAGCAATATACTTGGCCAGGCCCTTGGGCTTTCCAATCCATGTGGATATCATCTATATGCCTGTTTTTTCAAGCCCCCATTGTCTTGGCTACTCTGCTGGACTTGAGTACAAGATTCTTTTCTGAGTATTGAGGCCTTTATTTCTTTTCATTCCTATTTCTAGTTACTTTATTATTTATTTTATTTTCATTTATTATTTATTTTATCTTTAGATCTTGAACTCATCTGGAAATTGCACATGCTTGTATGTATGTGTAAGGTCTGTAGTTAAGAATCTAAGTTTTATTTCCTTTTGGATTTTCAATTGGTCACCATTTATTGAATAATCAATCCATTCTTCTCAGACATGAGAGACAACCTGTTACAAATAGTAGATTGATTAAGGAAGAAAGTCACTTTCTGGTAGGAATAAAGGCTCCAAATCCTAGGCAACTTAAAATGTGCTAGAAAAAGAAGAAAAGAGACTACTGGCAGACATAAGATATATAAACATGCTGAACCAGAATCCAAAGAAAAATATCATAAATGGAATTAAGGTGAAATTGAAAAGCTGAGAACAATATTTTTTATTTCGGTGCTAAAGGGTTGGTTTTCTTAACACGTAAAAAGACTATTCCAAATAATATAAAAAGATAAACAATTTAATAGAAAAATGAGCAAAGGGCTTGAAGAAGTAAAAATATGTAAGTATTTTGTCCACTAGAACACATTCATCTTTTAACAATGAGACATTAGTTTTCACCTATCAAAATGGCAAGGTTTAAAGAAGTGATAAAACTCAAATTGCTATGTGAAAATGTAGCTCAAGGAATGTAAAATAGTACAATTTTTTCTATTGTCAATTTGGCAATATATTTTAAGACTCTTGAAATATACATATTATTTTACTCAGAAATTTTACTTTTGAGGAAGTTTTTCCTAAGAAAATAATCAGAAATGTGCACAAAGATTTACAAAGTATTATTTAGAAGGAGAACTACCTAAGTGCTTAACAATTGTTGGGGGGTATGGTGTTAAAAAATATATCCACATAGACAACATTATGTTGTCATTAAATTTCGTGGGAAAATGTCTGCACATACAGCATATTGAAATCATCTGCTGGTGAAATAGTTTATTCTCTCATGTTATTTTTATAAAGGAGCATAGGGAGCACTAATAAACATGGTTTAAAACATCTTTGCTACACTTTGATGCTCTTTGGTTGTGATAGCACAAGTTGCAAAGTGGTTAAATGGATGAATCACTGTGTCGCGCACACACGTGTCTGCCGTACCTGGTGGTGTGATTTCAGCGTGTGGAGGAAACACAGTCAGGACCTCAGTCCTATTCGTCACTGAGAAGTAAAAGAAAACACCCCTCTCCCCAAATTAGATCTTCTGAAAAGCCGAAAGTGTACACTTTAAGTTAACTCCCATGGAAGTCATGATAGTGTCAGAGTTCTTGCCTTCCTTGAGTATGAAATTAACATTTGGGGAACACTTTTGCTTCTCTCTTTCATGGCCCCAAGTGTACAGGTCTTTCTTTCCTCCTTCCCTGTACTGTGATTAAAACTATAACACTGAATTACTATAAACCCACAGCTACTGTTTTCTATCCCAGAAATAGGCCAAGTGCTTTTAGATGCAAACTGCCTGAGACTGTAATTATAGGAAGGGTTAATCATTTAGGCTAAGTAAGCAAGGAGAGAAAAATCTCAAGAAATCAGAAATCAGGGTCTCCACCCCAGGGGAAGAGGTGAGTGAAGCTGTGTGGAAAGCATCTTGTTCTGGTGGCTTGGCTGTCAGATTATGTTCAATAAACCAAGCACCTTCCACCTACTGCTCTCTGTCTTCTGACAGCAACTACAAGCACAATAGGGCAGGAGAGGGGCTGGTCCTGGAGGGAGAAGAAATTTAAAAATATGCATAATTGCTCTGAACCAGATGTCATTTTCCAAACTGTTTTGCTCAGACGGAAAGTAAGCTTATTGAAGTAAGTCATGTTTGTGCCACAAGATGCCACCCTTCCCTTGAAAAGAAGAGACTAAGATAACTAAATAAAATGCAAGTGTTTTATGAGTCGGATTTCTCTTGCTTTTACATCAAGGAGCTTCTTCTTGGATGAAGGAAAAGCAATTATATTTTGTTCTATAACATTTTGGTGCAGCAAAAGAAACTAGTGCCTTGTTAGCAAAGGCAACGAAAACTCTTTTAAAATTGTTATGGAAACATTACTTTCCCACTTGACCTGACAATGGATTACCATTTTGTGCACAAGCTTTATTACTTTGGGTTCTTGGTTTTAGCCTAACTTTTTATGTATAGTCAAGCTGTTACAAAAGACACAAAATGACATATTGTCACTCTCCACAATTTTAAGCTTCCAATTTCTCCAAGAGAGATGTTTAGATCTCTTGTCTGTGGAAGCAAAGAATGGATACGGTTTGTTTTTGATTATTGGTGGGTTACTTCTGTGAAAACCCACACCCCTCTGCACCCATCAACACACACTCATCTCACTGCAAAAGTGAAGGCTGTCACAGCAAAGTTTGGACTTGAAAAGTAGAAATAATTGTAATTCCTAATCAAATTATCTTTATATTCTTAGCAGAAATCTATACATATTTATTAGTCATAATCTTTGAATTCATCTTTGAGTTATGTTGAAAGCAAAATGTCAAGAATTACCTGTGTTGCCCTAGTCTTTTGCTTTTTGCTTACCATAAACCTAGTCTAAGTAAATCAGCCTGCTGCTGTCATTGGTTGGTCCTCAATCACCTTTTGGCCTTGGTGAGAAAAATGGAAAAATTTCAATTATTCTTCCTAAAAGGAAGTCAGGAAGTAGATGTGACCTTGAACAGCTCATTTAACCTGTTGGTACCTCCATTTTATTTGTGAAACAAGGCATTGTACTGACTACTCTGTAAGATGTCTTCTGTACTTTTGAGGAGATTTTTATGATACTCTCTCATTAAAAATTCTGATAATCAGACCAGTAGTGGGGTTAGTAAAGGAAAATATTGAGAATTTGAAGGGCTACCAATATTTATATTAAGTTCTGTTGTGATTTCGATAATCCTATTTTCACAAATTAATCTTCCTCCAGTAGCAAGGTGCTAATAGTATTGCTATAAAAACCTCATTTGCATATAGATATACTGATTTTTAAGATTGATATGATGGAAGCATTTTATATTTTATTTTCTTCATTTGAATTTTTATCATGGAGATGAGTCTAGAAAGTCTAAGTGCTTATTTACTCCCCACCTGAGAAAAGCAGTTCAAACCTTTATATCTGCATGAAATTTCTGGGGTTTGTGCCATGTTTGTAGGTTGAACCATTTCTGGCCACACTAAGGATCAATGCTTAAGTCCAAGCCATCCCAGGATGATTGGTCATTGGAGAAGCGTGGTGTGAAACTCTACCCCATATGAGTACCTCTATTGGGACATAAATGAGAAGATGAGTCACTAGAGTTTAAGTGATCTTTTCCTTCCAAATACTAATCTTTTCTTCCAGTTCTCAATTAGACTTGTTATCTTGGAAGAAATAAGAGTAGTATTGTCAGATAAAATGCAGGATGTCCAATTAAATTTGAATTTCAGATAAAAAACAAAAAAATTTTTTGGTATTGTGATCCCTAAATTACGTGCATATTATACTAAAAATTTAAACTATTATACTGAATTATATTTTATTCTAACACTAAAAAATTAGTTGCTTTTTAAAATCTGAAATTCAAATTTAGTGGTGTACTGTATTTTCATTTGATAAATGGAATCTTAACTAGGACTCAAAGGAAATATAAGGATGTTGAGATGCTACACACACCCTTGCAAAGAATAGCAATAAACCCCTATCACCTAAAATGATATACTTTTGTATAAGGTGAAAATTATTGAGTGCATTGATTTGTGTTTCCTAGTATATCCATATATGTAAATGTTTCTTTTAGAGTTTAAAAATTATATATTTTTGCCTTTTCATTTAATATATACAATATTTCTATTAATATGTATACTATTTTTATTAATATATACAATATTTCTATATCAATATTGCTATCCAATTTCATGTTGTAGATAAATTGTTTAACATTTCCTTATTATTAAATATTTAGAGTATATCCCTTTTTTTGGTTTTCTGCTATAAATGTTACAACAACTTCTTGATGTACATAGCACTTTTTTTTTTTGTTGTTGTTAAACTGTTTTTCTAGAATAAATTCCTAAGAGTGAGATAAGTGGAACATCAGGAATCAAGTGGTCAAATTATGCCTGAATAACCATATTTAGGTTTCCCTTTTCATTCCCTGTTAAAAGGGGTACAAATTGGGAGAGGAGAAATGCACGGGAATGCAATTTTATATCTTACTAGTTCTGCAAGTGGGCAGTTCCTTTACAAGAGTGTTTCACTTTTAAAACCAGTAGTAAAATAACAGGCTTGGAAGTGGATTTTTTAAAAAAATTCAGCTGAACATGAGATAGCTTAGTAACTTCTCTCCGTCATCCATTTCTTACCAGGATGCCACCAGGCTGCTCTGATCATCACGAGTGGCCTCCTAACTGTTCCTGAACTGACGTGATTGCTTCTTAAGCATGTTTTTTATGGTTACATTATTGAAGGAAGCTGCAGAGTGCATCTGTTCATAAACTAATCATGTACTTCTCTATCAGTGTGTTAGAGATGAGAAATAGTTTTGAAAAAAATTGCTTCTACAACAAGGTGGTCCAAGTGATAAACCAATACCCAGATTTTTGTTTTGTTTTGTTTTTTTATTTGTTTTTGTTTTTAGAAAGGGAGAGAGAGTGGGGAGAGGGCAGAGGATGAGAGAGAGAATCTTAAGCAGGCTCCACATTGAGCATCTTGGAGCTTGATCTCACCCCTGAGATCATGACCTGAGCCAAAATCAAGAGTCAGATACTTAACTCACTGAGCCACTCAGGAGCTCCTACCCAACTGATTTAATAATCACATAACAAACCAGTCAGAGCTATTTTCTTTTAAGGAAAGAAAGAGATGAGAAGGGTTGGGAAAGACAAATGTAATTGTCTAATTGTAGTCTACTTTCCTTTTTGACCCTGAGTATCATTTAAAGCAATTTAAAATCAAACAAGCAAGATAAAATTAAAGAAAAATATATAGAAGTATAAAGACTCCAAATTAGGATTTTCTGTAGTTTCTTTGGCTGGTTAACTTCAGCATTATCCAATTCAAATTAGGCACCATCAGGAGATATGTTGCTATTCACAGCTCCCCAGGGAAGCTCAGAGGTAGATAGGTTAGGCATTTCTGGGAATACTGTGCTGTGAGAAATTAAGCTTTCATGGGAACTATGAGTTTCAGTTGACAATGAAGCAGTATTTCAGTAGAGAGGAATAATAGTTCAATAATGAGAGGAATATAATTTGACAGAAGTCCTCCTCAGTGTTAAAAATCTTCTTTAGTGTCCTAGCTTGAAAAAGATTTTTTTCCCTTCCCAACCAATCTGTAGTTGGGAGTTCTATGAGCATTTACCAAATTGTTTTCAGAGGGAACACTGGTAGTTATCAAGAATATAACAGCTGATCTCCAAAAATGAGGTGAAATGAGTTTGGAATGTTACTTGCTATGTACTTCTCCCTCAGAGATCTAGGATGCCCATTAGAACAGTGAAAGCTCTGAGACGTTTGCAGTAGAAAAACCTATTTAACTTATAACTCCCAAGGTATACCTAAGAAAGTCATTTTTTTTACACAAGTCCAATGAACATTTAAGGAATACCTGTGTTCTAAAGAACAATCTATGCAAAATTCTGAGTTAAATGTATCTCAGTGATAAACAAAGGGGTATAGAAAGAGTTGGTTTCCGACTTCGGTTTCAGACTAATATCTGATGTGTATTGTAGCCTTGTAGTTTGTCCTGCCCCCCCAAAACTTCTCTACATCTTCTGAGTCACTTGGTATGAGTCATCTATAATTTTTTACAGAGATTTAAGTCTCTCTGAAGGAAAATAGGAGAGAAGGGTAAAGGTTACCCAGGTTTTATATTTGTTTATCCTTCTAGTTAAACGCTATGGCTTTAGAATCAAAAGGAGAGTGGGGAAGTGAGTTTATAAATACAGTTTCACAGAGCAGGATTTTATCTAATAATCCATGACTTCTGGACAAAAGGACAAGACAGAAATCAAGACAAAATACATCTCATACACACTGAGAAGGAAGTGGTTGGAAGGTGGAATGTTTAACTAATTAGGAGGGCTCAAAATTGAATTGGCCAGTGGGAACAGAGGCTGGGATGGAAAAATAAAATTGGGTCCCATAGGGGATGATGCATATGGCAGAGAAGGAAACAGCACAGTAGAGGTGGTGGCGAATTATTTTCAAGTGAAATTGCAGTTCAGCGATTTGGAAATAATATGTATCACTTCAGATGCCCAAGTACTAATGTTCAGACTGCAGAGGAGAAAAGAACATTTAAATTTTTCTAACAATAAACTTATTTAATTAAATGAGTAAATATTGATTACCTATCATGTGTAGCATAGTCAAAAGGAATTTTAGAATACAAAGGAAAAATCCTGCTTCCAAAGAAGGAATACTATGCATACTTTAGTAAGAGAATAAAGTAAGTACATACAAATAACTTATATAAGACAGAATACTAACATTTTGAGCTGAGAGTAATATGATGAGAAATGAGTTTTGAAATCTTAATCTATCAGTGATATCCAGAATAGGTTGGAATACAGATAGTGGAGGTAAGGAGACCAGAGAAATAGGAATGGATAAAATCTTGATTTTTAAAATGGTAATTAAATCAGGGGTTAGCATACTTTTTCTGTAAAGAGTCAGATAGTATTTTTGGCTTTGAATGCCATATGGTGTCCATAGCATGCAAGGCCATAAGCAATACATAAATGGTTGTGGCTGTTGTTTTCCAATAAAACTTTCTTTACAAAAACAAGTGACAGGCCTGACCTGATTCACAGACTAGTTTTCCAACTCCTAAATTAAATAAAGGAAGCTTAAAGTTAACTGCTGGTGAAAATATAAAAATATATTACTATACCGTACAAATATAACAAAGGTGCCTGAGTGGCTCAGTTGGTTAAGCGACTGCTTTCGGCTCAGGTCGTGATCCTGGAGTCCCGGGATCGGGTCCCACATCAGGCTCCCTGCTCAGCAGGGAGTCTGCTTCTCCCTCTGACCCTCCCCCCTCTCATGCTCTCTCTCTATCTCATTCTCTCTCTCAAATAAATAAATAAAATCTTTAAAAAATTTTGAAAATATAACAAAGGTGATCTTTAGAAACATTAGTGAACAAATCAGGGCTTACTAATCCCATTTAAAATAGAGTTATTTGGGGGGCGCCAGGGTGGCTCAGTCAGTTCAGCATCTGACTCTTGGTTTCAGCTCCAGTTATGATTTCCGGGTCGTGACGTGGAGCTCAGCGTCAGGCTCCATGCTCATCAAGGAGTCTGCTTGTCCCTCTCCCTCCCTCTCTGCTGCTGCTGCTCTCTCTCTCAAAATGAATAAATAGATAAATAATAAAATCTTCAAAAAATTAAATAATTTGGATTTCTATGTTCAACAATGGCAGAAGTAGCTTGTTACTGACCAACTCTTGCATTGAAAAAAAAACTAGAAAAGCTGAGTATGTGTGTGTGCGTGCATGCATGTGCTTGCACAAATGCATGTATGCACATCAGAGGGCTACCACGACAATGAGGACTTGTAGGGGTTTAGAATATATCTACGATTACATCGCAACAGTAGTACAAAAGACAGAGGGGAAAATGGAATTAATATGTTCAAAGATCCTAGCACTGTTCAGCAACTGATAAAACCACAAACTTAAATTAGATTTTAATAAAACAGGGTTGCATTTGTAATTTCTATGGTTACTATTACAAGAATAGTAAAAGAGTGTATTGCATAGCTGGGAAGCTAATAGAAGGGAAAGTGGAGTAATAAAGTACTACTTAATCCAGAACAAAGCCAGAAGGTGAGAAAGAAGAAATAGAATAGCTGTGACCAAAAAAAGTAAATGGTAGATTTAAACCCCAAAGTATGGTAATTATATCAAATATAAATGGACTAAATAGACTAGAAGATAAAAGTTGTTTGGATCAAAAAACAAAATTAACCTGTATGTTGTTTATAAGAGATACACTTTGAATTTGAGGCTACAGAAACATTCAAAGTAAAAGAATATAACAAGTGTATTTTATTTTATTGACTTTTTTTTATTTTTTAAAGATTTTATTTATTTATTTGACAGAGAGAGACACAATGAGAGAGGGAACATAAGCAGGGGGAGCGGGAGAGGGAGAAGCAGGCTTCCCACGGAGCAGGGAGCCTGATGTGGGGCTCGATCCCAGGACCCCGGGATCATGACCCGAGCCAAAGGCAGACGCTTAATGACTGAGCCACCCAGGCACCCCTAACAAGCATATTTTAAACAGAGAATAGATTGGTTGTTGCCAGAGGAGGGGGTGGGGAAATGAGTGAAAGTGGTCCCAGGCTACAACTTCCAGTTATAAGACAAGTAAGTCCTGGGATTTGTAATGCACAGTATGGTGAACATAGTTTCTTGATGTTAAAAAACAACAACAACAACAACAACAACAACAACCAACCAGAAGGGGTCATCCGCAGTGACTCCCAAACTGTAAAAAGTGGATCCCTCAAATAGTCATAATCCAAATATTTAGACCCACATGAAGTGACAATATCAAATGAATTTGGGCTTTTGAGTAAATCTGGTAGAAATCTAGCCAGACTATTGAGTCAATATGACCTTGAAACGTAGGTAGCCTCAAGCTCTTTATCCTCTTCTGGTAATATTTTCCTTTAATTTTTTCCTTAAAAGGGGGGAGCAGGACTCACTCATTATTTTTCTATGAAGGCCATACTTGCACCTTATTACTCCAGCCCAGCAGGACAGAGCACCACCCCTGAGGTTGGGCCACAGGACTCAGAGGGGTAGCTGGGCAGGTATTCGCTATCCTTGTGTAAGGCTGATGCCGTAATGAATCCAGGTTGGTTTTCTTACGTTTGACGGTTGTTAACATAAATATTACAGTGCATGTGTGGAAGAATGAATGTATACAGCTTTCAAGAAAGGACAGAGGAACAGCCAAAGTGAGTGCAGACAGCTGCTACATTACAGGATTGTGGGCTAAAGTCCCATACCACAGGGCATTTGAGGTGGCCTTGCAGCTAGTGCCCAGACATTAAGGAAACACCCAGCATCAGGCTCCATGCTCATCGGGCCAGAGTGGACATTATGCGGCATGCAAGCTTCAGACAGTCTGTAAACTTTGAGAAACAACTAAAAAGGGTTGTGGTCAAAGGGCAAGAATGCTTGCATATGTCATGAGGGGTGGGGACTTGGGTAAGGAAGTAAATGTGAAGTTTTATTTTGAGTGTAATAATTTTCTTCTCACACTTGGACTTAGAATGGATCCTTTTCTGTATGGCAACAATGGGAAAAATTTAATTTGACATTATTTTTAGCTAGAATTTGAGCCCCCTGTCCTTTATCTGGAGCCATCCATCCAACAGATTGAGCCGCCATTGGGATGTGACTGACCGACTAACTTCTTGTACTGCACACATTGCCTATACATATAATTTCATGTACTGGGTAGATAGGACCATTTCATTTCTTAACAACTTGATTCTCCTACTGTAGAAAGCACCAGAAAAAAATTATGTTTACATGTGCAGAGGTTACTTAGGAAGCTGTTAAGTACACAGTAATTATTTTGAGTCCTTGAAGCATCTGCTTTGGGAAAATCTAGTGCAGAAATACAGAGAATGAGGTCCTGAATGTTTTTCTAGTTAGACTGAACATGCTTCTCAATCTGATTATTTGCTGTTAGAAAAAAAGTGAGAAAACTTTGCAGTTATTTATTTCTTATATCTGAATGTAGGCTTAAGGAACCATGATTGTGTGAATGGTATCTTAAGCTGGGTGTGATGTTCATACACACACTTTACGTCGTCAAGAGGTATAAATGTAGTATCCTAAGAGAAAAAAAAAATAAGTATTACTTCCACTTTGGGAGAAGAATTTTCACAGAAGTTAGAAGATTTTAGGATGGTTTCTGAGGGCATGGAATGGTAAATCATGGGGATAATGCCTTGCTTCTAAGCATTGTGTTGGGATGCTTTAGATTAAGGCAGCATCCTCCTTCCCTCTGTTCTTTTTGTTGTGTGTTCATGGTCCAGTTTATGCTTTCATGATAATATAAATAGCTCCTTCTCCTCTCAGTGTAAACTAGCACTGGATATAAAATTTGGATTAAGAATGAAGCTTGCAAGTTACTGAATATATACCAATTCCCTTTGGTTTATTTTGTATGGTCAATGTTCCCATTATTTTGTAATTGAGTTTTTTATTGGGTAACTTTTACAGTTATCTTAAATCTAACAAGTATATTGTTCCTAATATATTGGGAAGGTGTGATAGGTCACTTGAGGATAGAGAAAATTCTGTTTTCCATGGATCCATGTGATGTCCATGTTTTCTTGATTTTTCACATGGTAAAAATTAGGTACTGAAGACTAAATGTAAGACCTTGCCAGAGATTCATTTGCATACTCAAAGTAATTTATATTTTTCCCACTTCCTCTGCTCAAACATTTTTCTGAGATAGCATGACCTTCATGGTATGTAGTTGGGGAGGCATGGTTTTTATCTTAAATCTATGGTTCCTTAAAAAAAAATAATGGAATCTCCTGTACATTTGGGGAGGTGAGTTTGAATGGCAATATTAGGAAATTTAGGGTTTTTCCTGATTCCGATTCTCAAACATGTCTCAATGTTTTATTGGAAAGGTATATGGGAAGGATTTGGGGATAAAGTCCTTAAAATACCCAAGGAATGTATTTACCAGGAGAGAATTATGGGTTCTTTTCTGAATTGCTAGGAGAGGCTGCCTTGCCCATGGAAATGACCTGGTGCTGAGGGAAAGTCAGGAGACATCCACGTCTTCCTTCAAATAACAAAGACTTGAAGGGTATGAACTGGGTGGTATTTCAGAGACCAGAGTTCCTAATCCAATGCTAAGACATCCTGAGCAAGTTCTGTTCTAGAGTCGTGCCTTGCAAGACATAGTTGTTAAGAGAGGGCTCAGCAGGGTACTTTTAGGGCTCTGAAACACCAATGGTTGTGTTTACACCTCTCAGTGAGACACCAGGAGCCATGAAGGCCAGAGAGAACCGCTGAGAGCAGCTGCTCATTTATGTGCTGGGCTGGGAACTCCCTTGAGAAAGAGCTCCTCCCAATTGTTGGCTTAAGACTTGTGGGAAGGGCATAAATCGTTGGGCTGATTGTACTAGTTATCAAGGAGGAAGAGTAACAACCATTCTAACCCCTAAGATATTTGGAGAATTTGAGATATAAATCTTGGGTAGAGGCTTGAGCCAATGATAGAATTCCTTAGATTTTTGGCTGTGTGGATGTAGTATTGGGACAGAGTTTTCCAGAAAAGGCGCTTATTTCTAAAATGGGTGACATATGTTTTTCTCTTGGTTTTAGTTGTGAGAAAGTCCTGAAGGCATTACCTGTGCTGTGCTTAAGAGGCCCACATTTGTGTGTGTGTATGTGTATGTATATGTATGTGCATGTGCGTGTCTGTCTGTGTGTGTGTTAGATTCCCTTGGGAGCTCTTGAAGCTCCTCTAACAGCACCCTTTCCCAGAATCTGTTCACACAGCCTGCAGTAAAGGGTTTAACGCAGGTAATGAAGAAACTCCCGTTTAGAGCCAGAATCAAACTGTTTTGCCACCAGCACAGACAACAAAATAGCACACTGCTGGCAGGAGACAATCATTGCTCTGATAAACTTTAGGCTGCCAAAAATGAAAACGCTATAGTAAAACTGCTGTCCCAAGCAAAAAATTTCAACTTTTAGACCTAAACTATCTTATAGGGCACCTGTTCAACCAGAGCCTGCATTAGGTGAGGTTGTTCATGGTGATAAATGACCCAGCTCTATTATTTCATAATTTCCTATCTGTTTTTCTCCTTATGTAGGTCATACTTCTTGTCCACCCCATAGCTGTACCCTCCTTGCCACTTACCAAGGTGCCCCTTACCACCTCAAATATCTTTTATCTAGGCCATTCCTGTTGTCAGTATTTGTCTGAACCACTTTTTCTTCCCTGTTTTCAATCTCTCCATCAAAACATCTCCTTCCTATAAATCTTTCCTATAGTGCCCTGATAGGTGGTTTGCTTTTTTATTAAGAATTTTGGGTATATCAGGAATTATTTTCAAGACCCCTTTATTTATGCTAGCAACACAATCTGATACACAGAGAAGTTAAATAATAGACACGAAGGGTTTCAGTGATCAGAAGGCACTTAATTTTATTGCTTTATTAATTTATTTATATCCACTGAGCCATTCAATTGTTCAACAAATATTCATTGTGCATATGCCATGAGAGACAAGTGAGATTTGGTTTCTGCCCTTATGGAGTTTCTAGTCTAATGGGAAAGCTGGCAATATTCAACCAACAATTATAAAATAAGTGAAAAATTACAACTGTAATGATACTGTGAACATGTATTGTAAGAAGAATCGACCTAATATGGAGGTGAGAGAAAGCTTCTCTGAGTGAGTGAGAATTGAGATAAAGTCTGACGGAAGACTAAATATTGACTGGAGGACAGGCAGTATGGCAAGTGGGGAATCACATGTGCAAAGGTCCTGTGGTGTGGGAGAGCATGGCACATTCAAGGAACTGATATGCAAAGGCCCTGTGGTGTGGAAGAGCATGGCATATTCAAGGAACTGAAAGAAGGACTGCATGACAAGAGTTCAGAGAATGTTGTTGGATTTCCAAATAGCTACTGTCAGTCACTCAAACTTTTTTTTTTTTTTTTTTTGGAGGAGATTACATGATCAGATTTGTATTTTAAAAAGAATACTGATTTAGATGGGCAAATGATTGGAGGAACGAGAGTACATGGAGGTAGACCACTGAGGAAGCTCTCACAGGAGTCTGAGGAGAGTGAGGGTGGCTTGGATGGGGTTGGTGCTATGGTGGAAATGGAGAGAGGTGGGCAGAAATGAAGGTATCAGTTTAACATGAAAGGTATACATTTAACAAAACTTGGTAATAGATGGGGCCTAAGAGGAGAGAGCGATGTGAGGCATGGGTTTTAGATTTCTGGCTAGCTCAAGTGATTGGATGATGAGCAATGGAAGAGAACCAAGTTCATGGTGGAAAATCACAAGTTAGTTTCTTGTTACATTGAGATGCTTTGAGATTGTTGAGGTGGAGATGTCAGAGAAACAATTGGGTTTATGCATCTGGAACTCAAGAGACGGTCGGGAATAGAGTTATAAATGAGGAAACCAAAGCTCCAAGAAATTCTTGCTCAAAGCCACACAGCCATTGCAGGGATAGAACCATGATTAAATTTGGGCCTTTTTCCTTCTTGATCAGGCTTATCCTTAATGCTACAAAAAGACAAAAATAAATGCAGTAAGGTGAGATTATGAGGTAGGCACAGTTCCCCTCTCCTGCCCCAGTGATTCTACCGATGATGAAAATGCAAATATTAGAAGAAAGTAGCATATTCGTACATTCTCTTTAATTTGACTTGTATTGTGAGATTTGAGAGTTTTGCTCACATCTTATTTTATATTTCCCTTGTATCTAAATATTAACAACTTGCTAACAGATTGGATGTGATGACCCCTGAGAACCAAAGGTATTACTCAGTAAATTAATGTAAGCAGATTGAAATTGATTGCGCCATCTTGTCAGGTTTTTAAGGGGGAAAAATGTGCGTACCTGAAAGATGCTATATTTGAGTCCCGCTGTGGTCTGTTTTTTGGAAGACAGGGAAGGAAGCAGTATAGGAGGAAAACTGCTGGAGGGCCACAGTTATCAGGAAGATAGGTTAGGAGCTATCAGAATACCTCTACTGTTTGTGTATATACGACTGAACAAAGGGCAAATGTGGCATTTCTTCAATTCCACATGTTTGCTCTGAGAGCAGGGTATATAGAAGCCGTGAGCTATTAAATATGGGAGCTTCACATTATTATAATTTTCTAGTGCATGTGCTCGGAACAGCATTTTTAAAATGTTAATGATACTATTAATTCCCAATCTCTATTTTCAAATTTAAAATCACTTATTCTTCTGCAGGGTTGAAACCTGACTTTCCATTATGTGTCATAAAAACATCTCAACTCTTTGATTTGTTTTGCATGGAAAGATGATTTAAATGTTTTTCATTGTCCTTTCTCCTGTCTCAAGGATGCTCAAGGGGTTTTTAATTCTAAAATTTCCATTTCAGTTAAGTATGAAGCTGCATATAGAAGACTGCTGGCAAATTCGCCCTTCCCTCTTCCTCTCCCTCACTCCTTAGGTCCACACCTTTTACTCAAAATGTCTATGGGGACTAGCCAGACAAAGTCATGTGTTATGTTCTCATAGAGTATTTTCTTCTGGACCCATTTTCTTCTGTATTCTCATTGTTTTGCCAGTGTTTGCTTTGTCCAACACTTGCTGGAGTCACTTTGAAAAGAAAACATTGCGATGTCATTTCAAAGTATGGAGCACAATGATACAGTAATTTTGAGGCCATAAGAAACACCTTTAATCAGAACCCCCAAGTATCTTCCTTTTGGGTTTGAGCACAATGCTCCAAAGTCCCACATTAATTACTGAGTTAAAGCATGGAGGGCTGTGCCTAATATTTGACCATCTTTCAGACAGGACTCAGAGGTCGGAAAATCAAGGTATTGTAGGACGTTGTATATGTTTATTACTCTCGTGAACGCCATGAGGTATTCTGGCTGATGTTCTCTGCAATGTTAGCGTCAGGTCTAGGTATCCTGCTTCATGGTGAAACAATCTGACCTAAGACTGGACCTCGGAGGCGTTTCAGGCTGTCATCTGTGGTTGTATAGTTTGTACGCTGTGCAACCAAACATTGCACCCTGGGATAGAGTGCTGGGTGGTTACCACGCTTTCTCGGATAGCAATAACAGGGGAGGGATCTAGCAGATGCTTCTCAGGACTCTTTTGAGTCAAACCCTGAGCAGCATCTGCTAGAGCTGATCACTCTCCACCTCTTGAGACACGTTCTTCCTTTCACTGTCCCTTTCCTCGATCCTCCTCATCTTTTGACCACGAAGCCGTGGAAGACGGCAAGGCTTGGTTTTGGGCTCCTCATCTCCATATGTACGCACTGCCTCAGTAACCTCGCCAGACCCTAGGACTTTAAATAGTCTCTGAGCCAATGATTTTAAAATTTTCATCTCCAGCCCTATCATCTCTTCTGAACTACAGACTGTATCTCAATGCCTGCTTGCATCTCTGCATAGATTTCTTGATAAGTCCAAAACTGCCTTCATGGGCCTTCATCCTCCTAACATGCTCTTTGTTCAGTCTTTTCTGTTTCAGGAAATGGCAGCTCTCTTGTTCTAGTTTCTCAGGCCACATTTGGCATCACCCTTGACCCCTTTCTTTCTCGCCATCCCACTTCCCCTCCTTAAACAAATCCTTTAGGCTCTATTTTCAAAGTATATGCAGAATCAGACAATTTTTCACTACTTCTACCACATCTTTATTTTGGTATCTCTGTGCCCAGCTAAACTTTGGAGGCACTATTATCATGGAACAAAAAGAAAAAATAGATTGGGCAACAATCAGAAGTCTCTGATATAGTCTGCCTGTTTGACCGTGCAGTATCTGTACATATTCTTCTTCCCGTGTGTAGAGTATATCTACAAGGTAGAGAGCCCCAAGTCCCATCCAGCCTCAAAGTCAGCATCTCTGGGTGATACAAATTCCCTTCCATGATCTCGGATGTGGCTCTTCATGGCCTAGCAATCCGTAAATGAAAACACAACCTCCCTGCCTCCAAATAGCACAATATAAAATGGTGGAGTAGAAACAGGATAACTGGAAGAGAGAAGAATGGGAAACACATCATAGGCACTGTCCCATAGCAATTATCAAAGCACGCTAGGGAGGAGTAGTGCAGATTATTTTCCACGGCAGCAGTATAGGCTTCCAGACTAGATCATCTGGAGCGCCTGGTTCTGCTTTCTGGGAAGAACTCCCTTATCATTTGTCCTCTGTCACCCCTTACTCTGTCCTTGACTAGAATCTTCCAGGTTAAATCGGAGATCTTTAAAGAGAATGCATTTCTTGGGGGGCTCCATAGTTTACAAAGATTGCTGTGCAAATTTGAGGGCCAGGGTAGCTCCAAGGGGTTAAACCATCACAGGCTTTTACAGACTAGGCTTAGGGTTTCTTTGACTAGAAAATTCTCAGGCTAACAGTAAATTTCTGGTAGTTTCAGGTGCAAGTATGCATAGCCAAGTTCTTGGCTAGATGTAATTTTAAGGTTGAAGACACTAGTTTTTTTTTTTTTTTTTAACCTCCTAGACCCTGTGCTGTACTCTTCTCTCTTTCAATTTAATGTTGCCTGTCTTGAGACTGAATGAAACAATGGCTTTGGGGGGGAAGGCAATGGTTAATCTGGTCTCTAACAATAGGACTTTAGGACCTTTATGTCACCTTTATATGCCAGAGCATCAGCAATCTCTTGTTAAGGCTACAGCTCTAAGCCTGTTTATTATTGTTTCAGTTTAGGATGTAAAAGCAGTTGGCTTTTCTGTCCGGCTCCAAACTGCAGGCAGAAGGAACATCCATTATAGGGCTTCTAACTTTCCATCTCAGCTTGGAGACTGGTTAGCTCCAGGCTGAACTTATCTCTTTCATAATCAAGAAGCACAGATTGCAACATTCTGATTTTGTTCCTGCCATTTCTCTGAATGCCGCAGCCTCAGTCAACACATGCTCTCCTAAAGTATAGTAGGGGAGAGTATAATCATATATTCTGCCACTTTAAACAAGGATACAGCTCTCCAGTAGCGTGCACGGAGCCAGGGCCGTGCAGCTCCCAACTGTCAGACAGAAAATTGTGTATCAGTTAAGATTAGGTTCAGCTGAGAATAATAGAAACTCCGGTCCCCTTGCTCCTTCCTCCGCCCCTCCCTCCATACCAGTGACTTAAATAAGATAGAAACCTATTTCTCTCTCCTGTGAAAGTCTGGAGATTGGCCATTCAGAGTTGTGGCAGCTCTGGCCACAAAGCCCTCGGAGACCCAGGCTCTTTCCTGCTCACGGATACACTGTCCCTAGGGACCAACCCTGTCCTTGTGTGCTCGAGCCATCACACGGACATCCCAAGGAGCTAGATAGAGAGAGGGACAAGGGGGGAAAGAGGCAAAGGGTGCATGCCAGCTAAAGTTCCTATATGTTACATGACACTTCTATTTACATTTTGTAGCCAGAATTTAATCATACAGCCTTGCTAGCTCCAAGGGACACTGAACAAGGAGAGGAGAATGGATATTGAAAGACATGTGTACTGCAGAGGCATATTCAATCAACACCAGTTAGCTTATATTCTTTCTATAGCAGCTCATCTCTTATTGCAATATTAGGGTGACTTTCCCCTCCCCCCCAGCTTTATTGAGGTATGATTGACAAATAAAAACTGAATATATTTAAGGTGTACAACTTGGTGTTTTGATGTGTTACACCTTATATAATGATTCTAAGGTGACTTTTCAGATACAAATTATATGATAGACATGATGTATCTCATAGATACATACATCTTATAGATAGATATGATGTATCTTATAATGTCAGATATGACATTATAAGATACAGTTGAAGTTAAGATAGCTAGGAATCCAGATTCCAAAGCTCCATGGTTAGGGCTTTTAGTATTCACGTTACAAAATAGGAAAAAAAAATTTCATGACTAATTTTCTCATTTTTCAGCTACTTTCCTTGGTAGGAGTTCCACCCAAAACAACCCCCCATGAAATGATTTGCTCCAAATGATGTTGTTAATATGAGAACTAGCGCTAGCACTTGTTTTTTTTTTTTTTTTATTTGGTACCTAAACTAACTTTCTTCCCACTGTTTCATTATGTGAACACCACATTTATGTATGGAGAGACACACGAAGGACTGCCTTTTCAAACTGGTAAATAAATCATGGAACATTATTCTGCAAGGAATTGGTGGATATGCCAGGGAAAAGGAAGTACTGTGCTCAAATTTGGGAAAAATTAGTTGCACAAAGAAAACTGGGATTCTTCACTCCAGGACTTCTCAAGTCTTCAAAATGTGCATTGTGAATCTTTGACATATTGATATTTTGGGAAATGCTCATATATTTAAGAGGCAACTGCTTCAATAATGCTGGATGCTTTGGAGGTTGCAATGAATAAAACAGCCCCTTATTCCAATAACACAAAATCTAATTGGAGAAAGAATCCATGAATATATAAAAAATGAAATTAAATTACATAAGTTCAAGTAACATTTAACAATTGCCTAGTTAATGCCTACTATCTGACACTTACTAACTTACTATTCCAGGCCCTGGTGATAAAACTGAACAACACACATGAGATCCTTTTCCTTACAGAGTTTACTTTTCGATGAATAATATAGCAATTCAAGAGAATCCTCATTTTTGGCCAACACTTGTGAAATGAATAGTGTCATTTTTCAATCAGTGGACCATACATCCCAGGGACAGCAGAATTATATAAGATTTATGAGTGACTTTATATGCGTACCAAGCATTATCTGCAGACTGAATAAATAAATCAAAGTATAATTGTTGTGTTGGAGTCTGCATCATGTTTTAATTTTAAAGAGATGTTACTTGGGTAGTTGAAGGGCACTGTTATAGATAGAAGGAGCTATAGATTCATTGAGGAGGGGATTGATATAATAATGGCATTTGGTTTGGAGGTTAGAACTCGTTGTTGCTTTATTTTTGCTATAGGGTTATGTAGGAAAAAATGAATAGACTTTCATTTCATGCTTCACTGGCACAGCAGGCCACATTGGTCTCTTTTCCTCTCTGTTAGGGTCATAGGTCTAATAGTAGCTTTATTGCAGTTGGCCCCACAGCTCATTTCTTTATAAGCAGTTGTAGAATAATCTATGAAAGAGAGAAAATGATCAAAAGTCAGCCTTTCTTCACCCCAAAGTAGAGCGTTGGGTGCTCTGCCCTGAACATCCACCATGATGCAGACTCCTGATAAAGGCTCATGAGCCAACCCGAGGGAATGCAAGGATGATGCAAGATGTTGGCATCATCATGGGGAGATTGACAGTGATGACGTGGTATCCACTCTGATGTTGGCATCATGCAGAAAGTCATACCAGTACTAACTTGGGTGACAGCTGCAGACCAGGTCTTAAGCAGTGGGATGAGGGGCACAGTCTGCTGGTTACTGTCCAACTTCTATCCTATATCTACTCCATTTCAAGAAGAAATGCTTGACAATGGCTCTACCTGAGGGAGTTTGGTTTTGTGACATGTTAGCTTTTGTTTTGGGAAGGCTGATACACAAATGTGAATCATATCCTTAGTGAATCATGAGGGCTCTGCTATCAGACAATTGTATTTATTGAGCATGTGACATGTGCCTAGATAGAGGGGAGATGCTGGGAGGGACTTGTGTATTAGGGAGCATGCACTCTCAAAAATAGACTGCAGAGTCAAGCCTAAGACCAATGGCAGAGTATATGGGTCAGTGTATAGCCATGTGATAATGTATGGCAGCAGTTCAAAGAAGGAGGACATTAGTAGAGTGAGAGATTCAGGGTTAGTGAAAAAGTAGAAATGAAAGATAGATCGGATTCAGCCATATCATCTGTTTCCTTTTCTACTGTTTGATTCAGTGAATTTCTATTCCTTTGGCTACACATTCCTTATAGCTAGAGAGGGCCATGAAAATACTCTTCACTGGTATTGATGATAGCTCATTTTTGTGGCCAAGATTCTGCTCTACTATTCAGGATACTTGAAGTCAGGAAGGTCAGAACACAGATCAGTCACTTCTGATGGTTCCCTGTGATGGTGAAAGGACATCTGCAGTCCGATGACTGGGCATGAGGGGACTTCAGTCATAGTGCCTGGATACTCCTTAGTCATCTTTATGAGGAGGTTGGAGAGTATGTATTGATGTTGCACACTACACATCATAGTACAATGCAAATGTGGGATCCGTTTGCAGGGGCATTGCTAGCAGAAGGCAATGCTTCCGTTGCCCCTCTAATGTCACAGGGCTCCGATGTCTTTCAGAATTACCGTAAGGCTGCTATGCAGACACCAGGCTCCAGGTGTGGAGGCAGAGAGGGAGAGTTCCATCATTTTGTGGCGCCCTGTGTTCAATAACGGAAGCCTACCAATGATCTGTGAGAGAAACAAGGATTCTGAAACAGGACCATTTAGGAAAAGAACAGGGATGGAGAGTCAATAATGACTACCACAACTATCTCCTCAGCTGTTACAGTCAAAGTTTATTACCAGTTGGTAAACTCTATACACTGCTACCTATAAATATTTTTGTAAGTTTCTCATGATTTTTTTACGGCAAATGGGCATTCAGTAATCCCGACAATTTCTTTTGTTTTCATCAAGTCTTGAAGCTAAAGATATTCCCTTTTGGCAATTTGTTAGCTGGCAAGACTCTGATCCCCGGTGAAGGCAAAACCAGATAGTCAGTACCCCCAAATATTTCTATTTGGATATATTACATATTTCACATCTCTAGCCAGGAAGATATAATTCCCAGCTTATGATAGAAATTCTTGCTCAGCTGATGATGTAAAAACTTTGAAACAAGAGGCAGCGCAAAATTTTAAAAGTTTATTCTATTATAGTGCTTTCAAAAGTTATCTCAGAAAGGAAATGAATGAAGGGAGATTTTATGATTCATTTAATAAAACAGTAGAGTTGATGAAAATTGCTCTAAAATAATAGAGTCTTCAGAAAGCGTGGCTGCAAAGCTAGGAAGCTGCAGACCAAATGTTTAGTGGCAGTGAGTTACCAGTGACTATCGGAAAAGGACAGCAGACTGATTTGAAATGCTGACATCATTTTTAGAAATTCCATTGGTTTATGATGGAAACTGCTAATATGAGCTGGAACATTCTGGATAATGAAAACTACATAAGGGATGGGGGAAATATTGCAAAAGAAAGCTGTTAAAACAAAAGAAATTAAGCAATATTGAGTCCCTTGGCTGAGATTGTTGTGCCTGGGGAAAAAATATCACCCCAGACTAAAGAGAATGCCATCCTTGTAACAGACACTGACTTATTTTAATTTTTAAAAGTTAATTTTTTCCACCCTGGGGTAGATTTTAATGAGGTTTACTTAGGCTGTAAAATAAAACAAACGAATAAAGACAACACATTCTCGCTTTGCCTATTCTCAACAGATACACTTTATATTATTTCATAATTGACAGTATTAATCACAACATGTCTTGTTAAATGGAGCTAATATTTTGTCATAATGACTTCTTATACATGCAACTCTTGTTTTGGCCACACTCTTGATTTTTATTGTCTTGAGCTGGACATGGCAAATGGGTTTCATTTCTTGGATCAGCACCGATGGAGTCAAGTGAGTTGACTGTGCTGTGTGTTGAGAAGTGTTCTGAGGCTCCTTCAGGGCTAAGCACGGAAGAAGAGCATGATTAATTTGTGATATCTGTTATGGATTTGGAGGGAGTAGTGGTAAAGGTGGGTGCCATGTTTTTACTAGTCTTAGAATTTAACGTCCTCAGCCAGAAACTCAGAAATGATCTCTACCAGATTCTTCAGTACTCCAACAATGCAATATTTGTTGAATTAAGTAGATACTAACTTTCCCATGGAATCAGTAAAGATATTAACCAGGTGTAGATTGTTCAGACTACTTAAAGAAACATTTCCCTTTTCAATATCTTTGGAACTTAAAGCCTAAGCACTGACTCCCTAATAATGTAATACGAGAATTGAGGAAAGATTTTACTAAAATTGGCTTGGTGTGTTCAAGGCACTCCCTTTTTTCTCCAATGAAGGATAACATATTTAAAAGGAAAAATTAAAATTATCCATATGCTAAAGAACAGAGTAAATATCTCATGGACAAAATCTGAATCAGAAACATTAAGTGGTAGCGAGGCTGAAACCCTGGGCTGACTGGAATCAGGACTGGATGCATGCTTGGTGGCTGAAAGTTTGGTCCCTCTGGGCTGATGGTATTAAAATTTTCCCACAAGGTGGGAAAAGAGTCAGGCTAAACATTTGAAACCAGGGCCTTGGTAGTACTTTCACTTCTTGTTAAATCTGGAAGAAAAAACCCTGCTGCTGATCAGTGCCTTAGGCTGAAACTTTTAAGATCAATGCCTAGAAAGTGACTCAGATCCAGACTCTTCACCAAGAACTGAATCAAGGTGCTCTCCAGATGCATATCTGCCATCTTCTTAATACCACTCTAGGTCATAACTCTTATCTGTCAATACTCTTAATTCTGATCTGGAAATAAGTAACCATGAAACCTCTGGACAGGAAGGGGTGGAGAAGAAGAAAAGGAAAAAAAAAAAAGCAACTTCCATACAAAAATAAGCTGGCAAATAAAATCCCAAAGGAAGAGATGAGAAAGGCAGCCAATATAATCAATGATGAGAGATGAAAAAGAGGAATTCAACTCACTTGAAATGAAAATAATAAAGCAGCTTTAGAAGCCAGCTTTAACAAGCACTTCAGTAGTTTAGTAGTATGTCAAGGACCCTCAAGGAGATGCATGGAGACATAATAACATTTACTTTAAAAAAAAAAGAGACAAATTCTTAAATAAAACATGGAGATATGAAATGACATCAGGTAGATATAAAAATAAAGCAATACAAATATTGGAAATGAAAGTTGCCACTGACCTAATGAAAGAGAGCATTATCAAACTCTAATATAGAAGAATCCACCCAGAAAGTACATTCTGAAGATATGAAAAGACAGTTAAGAGATGTGGAAGATAGGTTGACAGGTTCCGGTCTATATCTAACAAAGAGGGAAAGAGGACATAAAAGCAATATTTGAAAGCTAATGGCTGAGATTTTTCCAGAACTGAAGAAAAGACAAAGGTTCCCAGATCAAATAAATAAAAAAATCCACATCTACCCATATTATTGCTGAATAAAGAATTTAAAAAAATCTTAAAAAACAAAATTTAATTACAAGAGAGCAAAGTCAGCTTTCTTACAACTGAATGACAATTAGACCAATGGCAAAGATCTGATCAGTAACAAGACACTGAATTAAACCGAAAAAACTATCTCTGGAGTGTCAGGGAAAAATAATTGTCAATTTAGAATTGTACAGCTTAAGTTATTACACAAAATAAAACTTCATGGTAATACAAGTACTAAGAGATGCATCTAAACTAAAGAAGTATTAAAAGAACCAAAAGTAAAAGTAAAAGTAAACCCAGAGGAAGGTGTAGAGGCAAGAAACTAAGAAACTGCAATGAAAATAAAAAAGATAAAATATCAGTAAATTTTAAGTATGGACTGGAAGAATAATTTTGGTCTGTACACATAAAGAACATAGAAAATAAAGTGTATATAGACATACTGAGATGGGATATATTTAAAGGAATAGTTAAAGAATCTTAAAATCTTTATCTTGTTGAGGAGGAAGATGGAGATGTTAAATAACCTTAATTTTTAATTTTTTTGTTTTTTTTTGAGATGTTAAATAACCTTAGAATTTAGAAGATGAACCAAAACCATTTGGTATCTAGGAATAATTTTAACAAAACAGGTGCAAGACCTTTCTGCTTTTTAAGGACATCAAATAGTATTTAATTAAATGGAGAATTAAAAAATGTTCATGGAGGAGATGACTATATGTCAATATTAAGATATATCAATATCTTAATATCAATTCTCAATCTACGAATTAAATGTATTTCTAGTGAAATAAAAATTAGGATTTTGGGGGGACTTTGATAAATTAATTTTAAAATTCATATGAATGACTAAAATGCATGGAATAACCTGATAATTTTGAAGAAGAGCAGTACATTTCTCCTACCAGATATCTAAACTTATTATGAAGTTGTATGTACTTAGTGTGGTATTGACCTATTGAAAGGCAAATAGACCAATAAAGTAAGTAGGGAAACCCTGAATACCTAACATTTTTTTTTAAAGATTTTATTTATTTATTTGACAAAAAGACACAGCCAGAGAAGGAACACAAGCAGGGGGAGGGGGAGAGGGAGAAGTAGGCTTCCTGTGGAGCAGGGAGCCCAATGTGGGGCTCGATTCCAGGACCCTGGGATCATGACCTGAGCCGAAGGCAGGCGCTTAACTACTGAGCCACCCAGGCGGCCCCAATACCTAATATATTTTAAAAAGACAACTTGGTGTGTAATAGAGGTGGTGTTATGTGGCACTGAGAAAAGCATAGGTTATTCAATAAATGGTGCTGGTTATGCACATGGGAAAAAAGTTAAACTAATTTCTTGTTTTAATTACTTATAAAAAATAATCCAGATGGGTTAATGACTTGTATGTTAAAAATGGAATTTTAAAACTTTAAAAGAAAATAGAGGGGACTGTTTTATAACCTTAGGAATAGAAAAGCCTCTCAACATGCTAAAAACCAAACTACAAGGGAAAACATTGCTAAATTTAGTTCCATCGAAAACACTTTTTTGTATAGAAAATGACAAATAAACTGAAAATACAAGTCACAGACTATGAAAAGACATAAATACTGACAAAAGATTAGTTCTAGAATATGTAAATAACTTATAGAAATCAACGAGTGAAGCACAAAGATTTCAATATAAAAATAGACAAAGAATATGAATAGATGGTTCACAAAGAGTAAACCTGAATGGACCATAAACAAATGAAAAAGTGCTCAATCTCAGTAGTGACCAAAAATATACAAACCAAAGCAAAATGAAGCACCATTTCATAGGATTGGCAAACATTTTTTAAATAGATTTCATTTATTTATTTGAGAAAGAGAGAGGGAGAGAGAGAGAGAGAGCACAAATGGGGGAGGGGCAAGGGGAGAAGCAGACTCCCCACTAAGCGTGGAGCCCCACGTGGGGCTCGATCTCAGGACCCTGGGATCATGACCTGAGCTGCAGGTAGAAACTGAGCCACCCAGGCACCACAGGATTGGCAAACATTTTAAAAGTCTGGCAATACCACGTGTTGGAAAGGATGTGGAATAGTGGTGACTCCCATACCAGTGGGAGTATAAACTGATAGAACTACTTCCATGGTTATCTGGCAATAGCTACTGAAGGTTAAGGCATGCCTACTCATATATGCAGTTTTATACCTATATCCTAGAGAAACTTTTGCAAATGTATTTAAAAAGTCATGCATGATCATTTAAATTAAAGCCCTGTTTGTAGTCAGGGAATGTTGTAATAACCAAAATATTCATCAATGAGACATGGAAAAATAAAACATGGTATAAGAACACATGGGAATACTACAATATAGGTGGACGAACTGGGACCACATTTAACAATATAGATACTTAAAACTGTTGAGTGAAAAAGCAAGTTGCTGAATGTTTTATGCAGTATGATAGCATTTCTTTAAACTTGGAACACCCGTAACTATACAATTGTGATTACTTCTGGGTAGGAAGAAAGGAAATGGGATGGGGGGAGTTGTTAATAGAGGGCTTCAACAATTTTTACAATATTTTGTTTGTTTGTTTTTTTAAAGATTTTATTTATTTATCTGACACACAGAGAGACACAGCGAGAGCGGGAACACAGGCAGGGGGAGCGGGAGAGGGAGAAGCAGGCTTCCCGCGGAGCAGGGAACCCGATGCAGGGCTCGATCCCAGGACCCTGGGATCATGACCTGAGCCAAAGGCAGATGCTTAACAACTGAGCCATCCAGACGCCTCTGCAATATTTTGTTTTTAAAAACAAAATAAAAGAGACAAAGCAATATTTGAAGCACATTGGAAAATTGTCAACATGTGTTCATGTGGGTTCTTGTGTGTTCATTATTCTCTATACTTTTCCATATGTTTGAATTATTTCAGACTTAAAAATTATTAGTAGAGAATAAAAACCAAATCTCAGAATTCACATATTAGCTATGGAATTGAGCTTGGTGGGCATCTGCTCTCCAGGATACAGGGACTGTCATGAATCTATTATCTTTTTTAAATGAAAAGAATTAGCCCAGGGCAGATATTGGCAAATTACCCGGGGCCATTGGGGACATATTCTCCTTTATTCTACCACCTCTTCAATGCAGATAAAGGTAACTCTCAACTGTATTTGTAGCCCCAGAAAAATACATCACAAAACTTGCAGTTTGTGTGTGTGTTTGTGTGTGTGTGCTTTTATCCTTGACACTTCACAACTACTCATATATTTTTTTGCATCAGTATCAATCCCATCAAGTTATATGCATTTTCCTTATATTTTTTTGTCACTTTCTAAAAAAACATTTCATGTTCACGTTCTTTGGAACATGAATCTGTTCTTTGGAACTTGGAATCTGTGACTAAAGGTATAATTTTTGCCATTTTGGGGAACAATACTTGCTAACATATTTAGCTTATGATTAATATTAGTATTAACTTTCCCACACACATTCCTAGATATATGTATATAAAAGGTATTTTAAACATTTTTGGAACATACTTTTCTCATATTCTAAGAGTACAAGGTCTGTTAAAAGTATTTTTTAAAAATATTTTTGAAAGGATTAATACATCATTTTTTACATTTTTAATAAACATTAAGTGGATGAGTAAAATCAACTTCCTTTCTTCAATATATCTCAACATGTAGAATACATTTCAGAAATTAGTATTAAGTTGTGTAAGTGTCTCAGAAACTTGGAGAAATCAGAATTACCACCCACACAGGTCGTAGAAGTTGCATGTGACTTGCTTCCCAACCCAATAGGTGGCGCTGCTGAGAGTCAACTCTCAGTACCGCTCCTGCTGAACAGGGCTACGTGTAATTTCAAGAAAATCTTGTGTTTGCTGGGTGAATTGTATTGAGATGTAAATGTTCAAAATAGAAACTACAGAGATACAAGACTTTCATCTTAATATTTCAGGGAAGAAGCTGTGGGAAGCAAGTCACATGCAGCCTCTACAACCTGTGTGTGTAATGTAATAATTACTATGTGTGTTTAGAGCTTTCATATACTTTGTCTCACATGATTCTTATCAGAAGCCCTGATGAAGGTAAGTGTGTGGAGGAACTGGATTCATGTCCAGGATTTCTGACTCCAAAGTGTGTGCTCTTTCTTTCACTGCGGCTACACTTTCCTGGTTCCAGTGTAAACAAAACAAAACAACACACAAATCTCCATTCTCTAGAAATTTATGTCCATAGAATTCTGAGACAGATTTCTTTCGGAGTGTTATGCTCATGTCTATCTAAGGAAGAAAGCAACTGCTTTTTAATATGAGTATTGGTTTATTCAAGTCGCAGGAATGAATTTAGTGATAGCTGTCTTATTATCCCAAAATACTACCCAAATATTATCCAAAAGTAACACTTTATCTTCTTTTGTACCGTCTTCCAACTTACAAGGCATTTTGCATGGCATATAATTTATAATTCGTCTTCACAACTCTTGAAGTACATGGGATATCATAAATGTATAAAAGAAGAAGCCAACTTCCAAGAAATTCAAACTTCAATTCAGAATATCTTATTTTAAGGTGAGTGTGTTTACAAATGTCATGACTCTTCATTTAGAAATTGCCTCTACTTCCCTTTCAAGTATTTTTCATTGGCCGATGTTATTTTAATCCTTTACAGCATCATAGTAGTAGTGAGGGAAAAGGTGTATCATTGAAACCCTTGGAATAGTTGGGTGTGTAGTAGTTTGGAGGATTAGAGTTAATATGATCATATAATAATTCTATATTTGAAAGTGAAATATGTAGTCATCTTTGGAAAATGAAATGAGCGCCCATTATTTTTGTAATATAAGCCGGGGAAAGGACATTTGGCGGAGTTTTTAGGGTGGGATATGGCTAAAAAGGGCAGAGAAATAGCCATGTCCTGAGAGCCACGAGGGTTGTGAAATCAGAGATTTAGGTCTGAATCCCAGCTCCACAGCATAGTGGCTGTGTACCTGAAGCAAGTTGCTCGGTTTCTGAGCCTCAGTTTCCCCATTGGAAAATTGAGAGAGTAATAATTATTTTATAGATTTGGTGTGAGGATTTATCAAGTAACATATACAATAGATTGTCTAGAACAGTGTTTGATCCATGGAAGCTATTCAAAAACAAATTTTCTTTCCTCCTTTCTTTTTAAGGTTCACTCACTCAAATAACTGTTTCGTTGCTTTGACTTGTCACATCGACTTTGTAGCCCATCAGACACAAAGTTAGGCAGACACAGACTGATTAAAATAAAGGTGATTTTGGAAGAAGGGAGTCATCATAACACTTTTTTTTTCTTCAGAACTGGGAGAGGGAAGTGTTTCATTTTGCCTGGTTTGGATTGGGGTGGCTTCTCTCCCTGCCAAGTCCTTAGTGTGCAGATCGAAAATGCCAGGTGTTGGGCAGGAGCCAAGTGGTGAGAGGCCAGTAAATGAGAGCCCTCAGGAAGTGCTTTACCTCTTCCAGCCCGCTGAGGGGCATTTAGCACCCGTCTGTCTTCTCTCAGTGATGGGAAAGATGCACTCCAACTTTGAGACTGGACGTGGGTCGGCCGGTAATCCCCGGCTCTTGTGACAGCTTTCACGACAACAATCTTTGAAGGTCATCCTTGTCACAAGTGCAATATTTAGAAGTTCCCAGGGCAAAGCTGGTTTCACCAATGGATAGAATCAGGTTCTTTCTTTTACAGGGCTACTTGCCAGATGACTGAGAGGCTCCCTTAGGTGAATATCATACATTTTCAGAAATCCCTCTTTTAGAGATTCACTCCTTTCTGCTAAAAATGGTGGGGTGGGAACTGTAGGTTGGGTCTCTCAACGTCTGTTTTGCTCTTTCTTGTGGGCCTTGTGTCCTGCAGAGGCTGGAAAACTATGAACTTTCTTTCTCAGGCTTCCTTACAGTAGGGTTTTGGATATGATTTGGGTTCCACCACCTGGGTGCTGTCAGAGAAGACTGAAAGTCGGACATCAGCTCGGAGGGGAGAGTGGTGGTGTTGCAGGAGGTGTCTGTTTTGTTCCCAGGAGTCCAGCAGCATGGCATTTCTTCAGAGCCAACCATTCTAAAGGGGCCTCCTGATTCTCAGATTGCCACCTGCAGGTGTGACCTGGGAGCCAACAGCTGGAACAGCATCTTCCTAATTGCAGGTTGCTGGCTGTGCTGGAGGTGGGCGTTACCCCGGTGGACAGGTTGACAGTGGTGTTTTGGGAGTCAGGCCCAGCCTAGTCCCTGCTCCTTCAGGCCTTCCGATAATTTTGTAAGCCCCCTATCATTTGTATTAAAATTCCTTCTCCCAAACATGGCCTTTTACGTGACTTGTATTATTTACTACTGAATTCAGCAGTCGGATCCCAAAAAAATTTTTAAATCTTTTTGCTCACTGGATTATATCTTTCACCATTGCTGTGATCTGTGACAGTAACTTTTATGGGGTGAAAAGAGGGAAACGGGTGACATCGTGAAGAGGTGGTGAGCTTTGGAACAGAAAGCCTGGTTTTCACAACTGTGCTGCCATTTTCTAGTTGTGGGTCTTTGAGTGAATTTCCTTCTCTCTGTGCTGAAGGCTCTCCTTATACAATGGGAACAATACTAAGTACCTTTTGGGGATGCTATGAGAATGAAATAATATAAAAATACATGAAAAGCATCTTCTATACAGCAGGCACTCAATACATATCGGATATAATTATAAATAACTATCCGTAATGTATGTGGCTACATAAGGTGAAGGTATGAAAGACTGCCAGAATGAGTGTGTATGAGTGTGTGAGTGTGTGAGTGTGTGTGTGTGTGTGTGTGTGTGTGTGTGTGTGTGTGTGTGTGTGTGTTGGAGGGGAGAGGCAGGAATGGTAAGGGGGGGCATGAGTACTTAGAAGAGGCATCAGGAAAGGAATAAAACATTTTGAAAGGGCTGTTGAGAGGCCATCACTGTCCGACTTTTGCCTCACAGATGTGGTCACAAACCATTTTCTCACTAAGATGACATACTTCTCACATCAGAAATGCTCCCTAATACGTTAGATATAATTCAATGGTTTTCATAGAGCTGTGAGAGTAGGGACCCTATTCAGGTCAGGGCTCCAATCTCTATTTGCTCCGTGACCATAGGCCCAGGTTCAGTAATGAACCTTCCTTTGCTGCAGTTTGTTCATCAGTAAAATGGGGATTAAAAATAGGACCTATCTCATTGAATTTTTTTCGTTTTAAGTGGTTTAATACATGCAAATTATTTAGAAAAGTGCCTGGCACAGAGTGAATGCTCAATAAAGTTACTATTGTTCTTACTGATTAATTATAATTTACTCTCATGGAGTCAGCCTGTAAACACATATGCAGATGTATAACTTTATATGTTTGTACATATGTGCTTGTGATAGGAACATGTGTATGTATATGCATGCTTATTGTGAATATAGATATTTCAACATATACATGTGCACCTGTGTGGTGCATGTATACTCTTAAGTATGAATGTGCATATGTTAGGTACATACGTGCTGTATGAGATGTATGTGCTTGTATTTGCACGTATGCATTAGGGTTTATATATGGGTGTATTTGTTGGAGGTACTTGCATGTATGTGTGCCTGGGTATGTGTGTATGTGTTGAGTGTATGTGTATGGATATGTGTATGTGTCTATGTTGGGTATGTGCATACATATATTCACATGTGTATGTACAAGAGTTGCCGTGTCTGGTTGTCTAGGATGTTCGGTATATAACATAAATAATGGCTTTTACATCATAGGCCATATCAGCGACCAACCCTGAGGCGGCACCGCGTGTGACTTATAGAGGGAGGAGACACAGTAAAGGTTCCGTGAGAGGGTGCCGTTTCCCACTTGTTGAAATACAAGAGTCGTAGGTTTTCTCTCCCTTTTCCCACTCTGCTGGAAAGAAAGAAAAAAATGAGGTAACACTATCTATTCTGTGGAATATATATTGGCCTAAACTACTTTATGCCTGGTTGGTTTTAATGGGTTTTACATTTATTGTTTGTCATTGTTTGAATCCAGCACAGCTGGTTTGGCACTCCAGAGAACATTACCACTTTGGAAAGCACACACCAGCCCTAAAGTAATCGTGGGCTAAGCCATTCCAGAAATCTTGGCAAGAGCATTTCCTGGCAGTTCAGGAAAGTTATAGGCCTTCGGGATGTAGGACCAAATATTACCCAGAACTCTACTTTTCATTTGCTGAATTTGGTTTTCATTAAATCATAGAATTTTAGACCTGACTGCCACTTTGGGCAAAGATTTAGGGGTTTGAAATCCTTTATCTGCTTCCACAGTCATTGTGTGTGGTCCCGTCCTGTCAGCAACATCTTTCCTGGTTGAGAACCATTAATTTAGAGCAGTGACTTTCTAAATGAATGAGTGCCCCCAATGCTTAAGGTAAAGGAATTTTCCCAAAGTCAAACAGCCACATGGGAATAGAGGTAGACCTTGAGTCTAGAGCTCTTAGTCCTGGTTGAAACTTCATGTTTACCTTTGTTTTTATTTTTGGTTTGATTATCACTAAATTTTCAGGCATAGAGTCTGGGCTGGTGCTCATGGAAGCATCCTCTCAAGGGTAAGTGGGATAAATACTGAAAAGTGAAAGTCTTTATCCTTGCATTCTAGGTTCCCTACCCAACAGATGATGAGAGTGGACAGACCCAGGAGGGATGGAATGAATGTTTCCAGCCCTCATATTCCCTGTCCTGCTATCTCCTTGGCTTTGGAGATCATTCTTGCAGTTAAGTTCTGATGCTAAAGAGAAGAAGCCTCTATAAAAACCACGTGCTTGCTGAGTGGGGTCTAAATGGTCCCTACATAACCTTTCTCAGCTTCTGAATAGAGTATCCCGGAAGACATTGAAAAATAATGGGGACTATGACTGACAGTTAATCCATTGCCAGAACTTGAGAGAACTTTTCACAAACTACGCGGCTGAAGAACTGAGTTGAAAAACACAATCAGCAGCTGCCTGTGCTTAGAAATGAACTAAAGCTACCTTCCTAAAAGTAAGTACAAAATACCCTTTGTGACCACTTCATGTGGGCTACCCATGTGTGAAATGTGAGATTGGTATCAACCAGAAAACTGTCCATCCATCTCCATTACTGCATGGCTGATGGGCTAGTAACTTAATGTTGTCACAATACAACCTCCTTTCTTGCTTTCAGTGTAATACTTCCACTCAGAGATTGGGAGCTCTGTGGGCAAGGAGTGGTGGTGGGGGGGGACTTGTGGGGTTCATGATATCCTCGTTGGTACTGACCTCATGAGTAATGGGCTGAAGGCAGATGCAGAAAGGTTTTTATTTACTCCGTTTATTCAGTACATCAGAGAAGTAGCCAGTCAGACTTGGGGACAATGTGAAGAAGCCTGGCAGAGCTCCTCTAGAAGAAAGGCCACTCAAGACTGGAAACTGGTTTGAATTATGCACAGCAACCTGTGGATTTGAGAAGTGATTTTACTTTATTTTATTTTTTAAGATTTTATTTATTTATTTGAGAGAGAGAGAGAGAGCACGCGTGCGCGCGCGAGAGAGCGCACCAGCAGTGGGGAGGGGCAGAGGGAGAGGGAGAAGCAGTCTCCCTTGGGGCGCCTGGGTGGCTCAGTCGGTTAAGCGTCTTGCCTTCGGCTCAGGTCATGATCCCAGGGTCCTGGGATTGAGTCCCACATTGGGCTCCCTGCTCAGCGGGAGTCTGCTTCTCCTTCTTCCTCTTCTCCTGCTTCTGTGCTCTCTCTCTCTCACTCACTCTCTCTCTCAAATAAATAAAAATCTTTAAAAAAAAAAAAAAAGAAGAAGAAGCCTCCCCACTGAGCAGGGATCCCAATACGGGGCTCGATCCCAGGACCCTGGGATCATGCCCTGAGCCGAAGGCAGATGCTTAAACGACTGAGTCACCCAGGTGCCCTGAGAAGTCATTTTAAATAAGGTCTGAATGGAACAGAGAGTTGGGTCAAGGACAACTCAAACTCCTATCTCTTGGCAAATGCAGGCCTGGATAGATAGGCCCTCATTTGAGTTTTAATATAAATTTAAAAAACTCCGCGAGAATATGTTTCCTATGAGATAGAACTTTCTGCAAAATAAGTGAGAAGGTATATCATCCGAAAATTCAGAGGAAGAACAAACTTATTTTACAATTATTTACTGTAAGGACCACAAAGGAAAATTTAATTTTACCTCAATAAAAAGCTAGAAGACATGATAACTATGAAGCAAAAGCAGAAAACTATAAAGAAAGAACGACCAGAAATACAATCAGGACAACTGATGTAATAAGAAAACATAAAAAAATTAAAAATGAAGTAGAATTTAAATTCTCATTAGAGGCAATAATGAGAAGAACGGACATTACTGAACATCAAATCAATGATGTGGAAGGCAGAATAGCTTTCTCAGAGGAAAAGGACAAAGAGATAATAAAGATGACAGATAAGATGAAATTCTATACATATGCATATCGGATGACATACGTACTTGTACATCCATATATATGTGTATATACAGATATATGTAGATGTACAGGTAAATATATATATTGGTATAGTGGAGAATAGAGAGCCAAATTAATCGTTTTATATGTACCCGAGGATGTACTGGAACATTCCAAATTGAAGCAATAACTAACAATATATTTAAGCTTAAAGAAAACTTTCTTGAGTTGAAAAAAATTTGAATAGGCTGATTGAAAATCCTCTATATTGTCAGCAAAATCACTGAAAAGTGACCTCAGGGTCAAATTTTGAATTGCAAAGCTACAGGAATTAAGCTTGCCTATGTGCAAAAAGTAAAAGGAGAGATTGCATAAAACAGAAGGAATCAGCATGGTCTCTGACTTCTCGGCTATAATAAGTGTCAGAAAACAATGGCACCCAAGTGTCCAAAATCTTGAGGGAAGACTGCAGCTCAGTCATTCTCTGATTATTATTTCCTTTCCCTTTACCAAGAGGCAGTCCTTACTCCCCACCTTGTTCTGGAGGTCTTTGTCCACATGGCTGCTCTCCTAGAGCAGATTGAGTCTGACATCATTGTTTGCAGTGGTGCCCAGCACAGAACCCTACATGTGGGCTCTCTAGAGAGGTTTGGTTGGATGGAAATAGGAAGGGATAATGGCCATGGGTCAGGCGCAGAGCCCTCAGATTTGGAAAGCTGTGGGAACTCTGCTTATGGGATTGTTCTGGGAAACAAATTAGGTAATGGAGATGAAGGTATTTTGTAGACCACCTCCCACTCTACAAGAATAAAGAGCTAGTTTTGATTCCATTGATTTATTATTACTCTAGAGTAGATGTTATCAGGACTAAAAAATGGCATAAAATCCACTGTTGGCCCCAAAGGGAGACTTTTTCTCCTTTTCTATTCTCCTCCTTAGGTGAGTCTCCAAGTATTGTTCTATCAAAGTCTGCATTAAGAAAAGGATTAGATATAGACCACTCATATCATAATGTTAATTTAAACACTGCATTTTACATATGATTTTGCATTTTACATATGACCTCTGATTGAAGAAAAGCTTTGTCTACTTTAAAATAAATATTGGTGAGGTGCATTGGTGAGCATTGGTGAGGAGCCGGCCATGAAGCCCACCCCATCTGGACCGAGCTGTCATCTCCTGCCGGCCACTGAACACAGGCGTCATTTACATCAGTGGCCTTTCCACCACTGAGGGGCCTTTTTCCTGGTTAGTGATTCCCCATTCTTCTACAGATCCACCATCTTCACTCATTTCATTTCAAAATTCCCTAGAAGACAGTGTTTTGTTGACGTTGAAAATTTTTGAGAATTTTTTTTTAAAGATTTTATTTATTTGAGAGAGAGAGCGTGCGCGAGAACGCAGGTGCACGATGCGCACAAGCAGTGGGAAGGGCAGGCAGAGGGAGAAGCAGACTCTTCCTGCTGAGCAGGAAGCCTAATTCCGGGCAGATCTCAGGACCCTGGGATCATGACCTGACCTGAAGGCAGACGCTTAACTGACTGAGCCACCCAGGTGCCCCAAGAATAATTGTTTCTGAGGAAATTGAAGGCAATGTGGAATTTTGCCATACAAGTTCTACCCTACCGGATATTTTAATTTTTTTTAATTTTTTTATTTTTAAAGATTTTTTATTTATTTGACAGAGAGAGACACAGTGAGAGAGGGAACACAAGCAGGGGGAGTGGGAGAGGGAGAAGCAGGCTCTCTGCGGAGCAGGGAGCCCGATGCGGGGCCCGATCCCAGGAGCCTGGGATCATGACCTGAGCCGAAGGCAGACGTTTAACGACTGAGCCACCCAGGCGCCCCAACCCTACCGGATATTTTTAGCAACAACCCCACCCCATCCTCCCCAGTCCAGCTGTCTCCAGAGTTTCGGGAGGACTAGAGAACAGAACAGCCTTTTCCAGAGGATTGGGTCCTAGAATATAGAGACTTAGGAAGCAGATGACAGAGACAGGTGAGGGAAGGACAGATTATCACGGCCCTTTCAGGCTCTATGGGGTGAAAAGAAACTTTTGGAGTGGTTATTGTTCGGGACATATTGGTTGCCACTAATCAATCTAGGTGCCTGTGATAATTTTCTTAGGATAAATTCCACGATGCGAGGCATTGTGGGGCATGTACAGGAGTATACTTCATAATCTCTGACTTTAAGGAGTTTATAATTTAGTGGTAGAGATGAGATGTGTATGCAAAAGATTAGATGATAACACAGCAAGTAAGCCCGTAAGGAGGGGGAGGGACAAGTGCTGGGAAGAGAGAACCCACTGCGGATGGGGTGGCCAGAAGTAGATGTTTGAAGTATATGAAGTCGAAGTTCAGCTACTTTCCAGTGTCTGGAATCCTTCAGTGACCCATCAGCTCACGTGGCCTGGATGGCCAGAACTTGGTGGTGGGGGTGAGGGGCTTGATGACGAAGGGTAAATATCATTCAAACAGGAGGAGAAGGAGGGGGTGCTGGGTAGAGACCATTTCAACTGGGCAAAACAAGGCCCACATGTTACTAACTCCTGACATGCTTAACTAACCCCGTGTTACCTCGGGGCTTGCCCCGGGAGGCTGAAGGTGGTGTGGAGCACGGGAGAAGTTTCGAAGTGGTAGGAATTGCTGGCCTAGCCTAGTAGCCCACGTGTGAGAGAGATGAGACCAGCTGCCACTCTTCCCAGCTTACAGGTGAGGACACTGAGCCATCAGTGGAGAAGGAAGAGCCAAGGCCTTGGTGATTTCTACTTCCACGAGGTTCTCAACCACCTTCGCCCGTGGACCATGTTACTTCCCTCTCTATATTAGGGTGTTTTTAACGCAGCAGACCAAGTGATAATCTGGAAGAAGGAGAAAACCGACTTCTCTCCAGTCGTGCAAGCTAGCTCATGGCCCCAGTTGGACATGCTGGAGATCAGGAATCAGGCTGCTCGTAGGTGTGCGGCCACCGAAGAGGTGAGCGCATTCGGTGTTATTGTGTGATTCATTTCCTCCCCCCAGCTGGCGTGTTGGAGCAGGTTCTGCAGCTTTCCGCCAGGCAACTGTGGTGCTCCACAAGGGGCCTGGCTCTCCTGCACTGATGTGCAGACTTTCCCTGCCGGCCTCATGCAGGCCCGGAGCTTGCAATCACAGTGCTCCAGGGTTGTAAAGTGTCTGTCATGCCTTCTGTTATGAGCCGGCTCCTTGGAGAGACCACAGTGTACCTCCCTCCACCAGCACCGAGAGCACAGGGACACAATTGGTTCCAGAGCAGCTTGCTTCTACATGATGCAAATTGATTAAAGGTCCATTTAGTCACAGGTGGAAGGGGGGGAAAAGGCCGCTGAAGGATTCCAGATACTGGAAAGTAGCTGAACTTCAGTGACCAAAGAGCATCTGGAGCATGGGGGAAAAGTCTCCTTTGTGGTTCAGCTGACAGGACTCAATCTGGCTAATTAGCCTCCTTCAAAGCTGAGGGGGGCAGTGCTGTTCTTAGGAAGCATGTGGGTAATCGCTGTTAATGGCCTTCTCAGTCTGGAACAAACTTCATCTTGGTGTTAGAATCTCCATTTCCCCCTTCTCTTTTTTTCCATTGATTTGCATGGCTTTGATTACCAGTGAGGTTGAGAATTTGTATTCACTTTTATTTTTTATTGTAAGAATTCTTATTACAAAAAAATTTCGTATTATTTTAGAGAGGGAGGGAAGGGAGAGGCAAAAGGAGAGGGAGAGAGAATCTTAGGCAGGCTCGTGCTCGGAGTGGAGCTGGACATTGGGCTTGACCTCACAACCCTGAGATCATGACCTGAGCCGAAATCAAGAGCCACACGCTTAACTGAGCTGCCCAGGTGCCCCAACGGTAAGAATTCTTAACATGGCATCTACTCACCTAGCAAATTTTTATGTGCACAATACGGTATTGACTACAGGCACCATGTTGAACAGATCTCTAGAACTTATTCATTTTGCGTAACTGAAACTTTATACCTATTGAGCAACAACTCCCCATTTCTCCCTCCCCCAGCCCCTGGCAACCAGCATTCTACTCTCTGCTTCTATGGGTGTAACTCTTAGAGATAACAGGTTTTGTAAGTAAATAGAACATCCGCAGCCAGCAGGTTATATTTAGACATGAAGCTGAGTGCACTTTTTTCTTTTTTCTGGTGGTAAAAACACGTAACCTAGAACTTTATCATCGTAACCATTTTTAAGTGTACAGCTCGGTAGTATTAAGTATGTTCACATTGTTAAACAGATCTCCAGAACTTTTTCATCTTGAAAACCTGAAACTCTTACCCATTAAACATCTCCTCTTGTCCTCCCTCCCACTAGCCCCTGGCAATCACCAGCCAGCTTTGTTTCTGTGAATTTGACTACTTGAGATACCTCTAGGTGGAGTGCAGTATCTGTCTTGTGCCTGGCTTATTTCACTTAACATAATGTCCTCAAGGCTCCTCCTGTGACCGTTTCCTCTTTCCTTTTTAATGCCGAATATTCCCTTCTATGTGTATACCGTATTCTGTTTATCCATTCATCTGCTGGTGGACATTTGGGTTGCTTCTACCTCTTGGCTGTTGGGAATAGTGCTGTCAACATGGGTGTGCAAATATCGCTTTGAGCCCCTGCTTTCACTGCTTTTGGGTATACAGCCAGAAGTGGGATTGTTCGGTAACAAAGGCTGGTGAGGAAGTAGAGAAATTTGCGACCCTTGTGCACTCTTGGGAGGAAGAAAAAATGGTGCAGCCACTCTGGAAAACGATATGGAGTTTCCAAAACAACAAAACCCAGAACTATCCTAGGATCTGAATTTTAACACAGCAGCAGGTGAATAAATCCACGTGTTTTCTTACCAATTCTTTGCTGAGCTAGATGCCTTGGTGATAAACATAAAGCCTAATATATTTGAGCAAGCATAAGTAAGTCAGAAAGATCTCAATGGAGATGAACGCTTGCTACCAGGGAGAACAGAATTGCAACACTGCAAATAAAGAGCAAACCTTATTCTCTGCATAGACTATGAGGGGATAAGCCACAGGTATGCACAAAGAAACTGCTCTAAGTTGTTGTAAAACTTAAAAGGGTTCTAAATTGTAAATAACCAAGTTATCAAACCATGGAGGAGGTACTGGAAGATGTTCACAAAATTATAGTGGTCAAGACTCCTGCGTTGCATAGTGTGCATTGCATTCTGCGTGAGACTCAGCCCCAGAGTTGTGCCGTGCAGTGGCCCTAAGTGATTATTTCTGGGTTGTGGGATCGCAGGTGTCCTCTCTTCCATAGTGCTTTGGTTTGTTTTAAAACAAAACTTATGACTTCAATTTTTTTCTTTTAATAAAAACCCTCTAAAGTGGCAGATGAAGGGAGTTTGCCCTGAACCCAGGACCACTTCAGGCCTTGGGAACAGCCTCCTAAAACTTGCACCATACCGTGAGGTCAGCAGAGGTGCTCTAATGAAGAGGAGCATTAGGATCACCAGGAGGGCGTGTGGAAGCAGAGTGGCCCCGCCCCCAGCATTTCTTACTTAGTGGGTCTCCAGTGGGGGCCACGGCCGCGAGCTTCTAACAAGCAACTGTTTCTGTTGTTGGCCCCAGGGCAGCGTTTTGAGCACCGCTAAAGAGAGAGTGTTTTGGTGGAGAAAGGCCCAGGTACACTCTGAGCTGGTTTTGAATTTTTGTGGTGAGAGTTGTGTTTGAAGTCTCGGTTTGGAGCTCCAGCCTTCCACAGGATCTTCCCTTACCCTTCCCAGCTGCCAGGACCTCTTCACCCTCCAAGGTAAAGTCACATAAGGTAGAGACTTCACTTGCAACTTCTTTTCCAGGCCCAGGACTAGAGAGACCGAAATAGACCCTTAAAAGCTCCTTATGACTGACTTGCTTTGTGTCTCGGTTTTCTTCTTTACAACAGTGGTAATACAAGAATTCTTTGTTGCAGGTGCGTCACGAGAACAGGACTAGATCTGAGACACTATAAGACTTGTTTGGAAAAACTACAGTTTCTCGTCTGTTGAAAAGGAGAAAAATCTGTGCCTTTACGTATATTGCCAGATTTATTGAGTTACATAAATTGCTTAATCCCCAAAAGTTCAAATGAGGCTTTATGAGCACAAGTGGAGTGCTGTTTTACTAAACTCATGGGATATGATTTAAGACTTGTCTAGAAAGATTTGCATACATGAACTTTGTTAATGTAACAAGGCTGGCCAGCATAATCTACTTTTTGACAAAAGCCTTCATGAAGCCTTCGGAATGTGTTCCAAAGGGGAGAGTTTTTTGTTCTTTGGAGATCGTAAAATAAAGGACACCTAGCAATCGAGCTCCGGTGACTGGAAGACCGTAATGATGGCATTCATTTGTTCGTTGCTTTTCTTTCCTAAGACACTTGACTGTTTCAGAATGCTTTCAATTTGCCTCACTCTCCCTTACCCAATGAGATAGGCACGAATAACACAACCTAGCCTACTTTTATAGACCAAGTAATCAAATTCAAGTGGTGTGGCTTGCCTTGGGTGGTGAACTGTGATTTAAACCCAGGTGTCTCCACTCCAGGGTTTTTTCTCCCAACATGTGCTGCTTATTAACCTCTTGGTCACTTTTTTTAAAAGTCGGTGTAGGAAAGGTGTTACCTACTTAAAGCTCTACCATAGTTTCTTCAGAGCTGTGCTGGTAGCATTACAGACAGCATTTCCTGTGATATTCTTTTCTTAAATTTATGACTAAGAATTTGTTTTTCTTTTTCTTGAAAGACAAAGTTGGCAACATCACAGAATTGTGTAATAGGGCATAATTGTATAATTATAGAAACAACCATCAAATGAACTCATTTTTAGCATTAGACGAGAAACAGCCTAACGCTTTCTAATTCTGATGGGAAGGGATTTTACATTTAGAAAACCGTTCTTTTAATTTCACTCTTTGGCACTCTCCTCTGCATCTTAAGAGCCTGGGTGATTTCCTGGCAAGAGTTCTGCTAAGCCACAGGCCGATGTTGAGCTGGGAGATGGAGGGGCGGGGCGGCAGCCTAGATCTGTTGAGATTCTGCTTAGTCATACTTTAGGAAAGTGTCTCAACCTTGAGGAGTCACAAAAACCAAAGGAAGCAGTTTGGTGGGGAGTGGGGGGATTAGTTGCTTGTCAAGATCACTTTGATAGAAGGGCCCTTGGGCATCTCTGCAAAATATGCATGCTGGGTGAGTCTCTGGAGAGAAGCCGTTCACAGCGGAGACTCTTACCTTTCTGAGTTTTGAGGAAAAACTGGAGAAATAGAAAGGCTTTCACCTCAGGATCCCCATAGGTCTGATGTTCAAATGCCAGGAATTGTGTCCTGAAGCTAAGGTCAGAAGGGTCTGCGGTGAGCTGCAAACTCCTTTCAGCCTGTGATGGGGTCAGCCCCCCAGCCAGAGTCCTGCATGCACAAAAGAACCCAAAATAGTGGTCCCCAAATTCTCTGAAGCCTGAGGCTCAGGCAGTGGCTGAGGCCTTTTTCAAATGAAAACAAACCTGGACTTAGATAGGTTGAAACCTGATTCAAAGAGACCACTGTAGTAAGGGGCGCACTTAGACCTTAGGATCTACAAGCGTCTCAAAAGCAAACAAGGGAAAAAGGCTTTTCTTTCATAGGGAGGGGAAGCAGGATTAGGAACTTCTGTGGGGAAATTGGGCAAACATGGTGGAAAGACGCTAGGATGGGGTGGTTTGACAGGAACGTTGTCATTGTGGTTGGCCTATCCTCAGGGGTGGGCTGTTACGAGCTCCATGTTCTACATTTTAGTGCTCGCTCAGGCTTGGGACAACTCAAAGTTCAGGGGCCTGTGGTGAAGGAGGGAAGCCTGGTTGAAGTTTGGGCTAAGTCCGTGGGTAATTAGTAGGCAATCGTGAACACTTGGCCAACCTTGAGCTCTCTGGGCAGCGGTGGTCAACTTGGCACTCATTCCTGAATGTGGGCCCCAAGACTGGCCTGCACTTGGTGGCTTATCAGAAACCAATTCCATAATACCACCCTTGGGCTTCTGTTTGCAAGCTTGGATATGCCTCAGAATCAGAAGCTTGTTAAAATACAATCTATGTCCTAAACAATGGGTGTAATCAGAAGACCTGGTTTAGAGCAGTAGGTCTGCTACTTGTCAGCTGGAGGAATCCGTTATACTTAGCCTCAGTCTCTTCATCTGCAAAAGGGGACTGCTACCTACTTCAGGTGTAGTCATCATGAGGACTATATGCTAATGTGAAGGTTCCCATAGGAAATAGGAAAACTTTAATACTAAGTTATTACCGTAGATTTTGTTGCTTGGGTTTTTGTTCCTATTTAGTTTCCCATATCTCTCAGTAGGTCCAAGCCCATGTGTCAGCTGTGAGCAGCTCTTCACTTAACCCAACATGCTTTAGAGAGATTTCTTATGTGTACTGCAATAGGTGAGAAATTAGGAGTAGGGGGGCTTCTGGGTGGCTCATGTCAATTAAGTAGCAGGCTCTTGATTTCGGTTCAGGTCATGATCTCAGGATGGTGGGATCGAGCCCTGCATCAGACTCTCTGCTCAGCAGGGAGTTTGCTTAAGATTCTCTGCCTCTCTGTTTCCCCCTGCTTGTGTGTGCTCTCTCTAAAATAAAATTTTAAAAAGGAGTAGGGCTTTGACAGATTTCTGAGATTTTGATTCTATAGTCGTTCCAGGATTGGAATCCATCTTGAATCTGTCCATTGTCCTAGAAACTGTGCTTTTTGGTAGGATCACAAATCCAGAGCTCACCTGGATAGAATGGTGTACTGAGAACTATAATTTCTCCTGGGCATGGAGCATGGGTTGGGCAATATAACCTTGACAGGATGATAGAACTAATGCCCTTTTAGGAAGTATTTATTTTTGCTGTTTTTAGTTTTCATGTTTTAGACCATGAAATAGTTTCAAAACGGAAGAGAAAAAGGCTTGATATTGTGGCAGGAATTTTGCGGATTGAGGACCTGACCACAGCACTTTCTAACTTTTTTTTTTTAACTTATAGTCAGGACTTTCTTGGGACTCATGTTCCCATCGTGTGTGAAAGCACAACACTCAGGAAGTCACAGGTGCAAGTACAGTATTTCCCCCTTACCTGGGGTTTCATTTTCTGCAGTTTCAGTTACCTGTGGTCTGGAAGCAGATGATACTCTTGACATATCGTCAGAAAGCCCATAGTAGCCTAACGCTACGACACGATGCTTATGTCATTCACCTCCTCGTGTAGACCTTCTATCATTGTACATCCTCACACAAAGAGTGAGTACAGTGCAGTAAGATTTTGGGCGATCACATTCACAGGACTCTTATCCCAGATTATTCTTATAACTGTTCTCCTTTAGTTAATCTTACTGTGCCTAATTTATAAACTAAACTTTCATAGGTATTATGTATAATGTTAAAAACCAAGGCAGGAAGTTAGCAAAAGAAAAAGAACGGTTACATCTTCTAGTTTGGGGTCGAAAGGAATAGTGGGGATTTTTATCAAGTAATTCTCTCCCTCATGCTGCTCAGGAAACATCAGACTATTAAAAGGTCACATTTCTCCTGGTGATAGGTATTGAGGGCATGTGTTGCAATGAGCACTGGGTGTTATATGCAAATAATGAATCATGGAACACTACATCAAAAACTAACGTATGGTGACTAACAACATAATAAAAGTTTAAAAAACCACATTCCTGAGGTAAGTTGAAACTAAGTTTTGGTTTGCTGTTCGGGGTGGGGGGGGGACAGATGACTCCACTTTTGGGGTTTTAATAATAGGGAAAATATAGAACATACAGGGTTTGGTACTCCCCGTGGTTTCAGGCATTCCCTGGGAGTCTGGGAATGTAGGCCCTGTGGATAGGTATGAGAGGTGCTACGGTACTTTCCTAACCTTGACAATGTGTCTCCTGTGTGTGCTTTCCTCCTCTTTTCTTTTCCCTCCCTCCAAACCTTTTTTTTTTTTTTTTGGTGTCAGCTCTATGCTAGATAGATGCTATATTAGATGCTGGAGTGTAAAGATGAATAAAACCTAATTCCTGCTTTCTGGGAGCTTAATACCTGCCACTGTTCTCAGTGGGTTTGGAGTGGGAAATGTTTAGTATGGCCTCCCTGCTGAAGGAAAATTTGTCCCAGATGAAAATAGCTAAGGACTAGAAGTCCTGTGTGGTACAGAGCTCTTTACTAAGAATTCAGGTACCTGAGTCCTACCACATAGTAAATGGGTGACTTGGAATTATACCTTTGAAATTTATATCTTGGTGTCTGAGGAAAATCCTGAGATGAGTAGGGAACATCTATTACAGGCTCAGATGAGGCAATCTATCTGTCTCTCTATAATTGCTGAGGATTGAGGTCCTTTATAAGAATATTAATGAGACTCCTGGCAACAGTATTCCTACTAGCTGAAAAGCCGAAACAACCCAAATGTCCATCAACCAAGTGGATAAACAAAATGTGATATCAGCATACATTGGAACTTTATTCAGCCATGAAAAAGAATGCACTGATACATGCTATAATATGGATGCATCTCAGAAATCTTATGCTAAAGAAGCCAGAGACCAAAGGACACATGTTGAATGGCTTCTTTTATAGGAAACTGAGAGCTAAATGAAAAGACGGCAGACCTGGTGGTTGTAAGGGATAGGGTGGGGGGGCTATTCAGTGGGTACAGCGTTTCCTTGCAGAGTGATGACGGTGTCAAGGAACTAGAGGTGGTGATTGCATAACATTGTGAATGTTCTACAGGTCGCTGAATTGTGTAGATTCATTTTATATGAATTTTACCTCCATATAAAACAAGGCGCTGGGACTGTTTGGGATCATGTGACAACATAACCTATCCTCTTCATGAGGAAAGCTCTGGGCAAAAGTTACGGAAGTTCCTTGTCTACTTAATCCAGTGTCATCGGAGTGGCTCGTGTTCTAGTCGAAGGAAAAACTGTTCCCCTTGCCTCAGACTCTTAGAACCAGTCTCCATTTCAGGGAATGGCTTCCCTTAAGGAGTCTTGAAAACTCTTTTGCTAGTAAAGTTAACCATCTTCTCAGGAGCTTGGGAGTTAACATGATCAAGATTTTTTACTTCTGACATTTTAGCCTCCTCCCCACCCTCCTCAACTACCCACCCCTGGTGGTTTGCCAGGTGAATTATTCCCTCCTGAGGTGAAAATAGCCTCTTTAATTTCTTCCCCTGATATGTGAGTATCCCTATTTCATTACTCTGCTTTGTTAATCAGGAAGTCCGTCTCTGAGGAGCAAATTTAATTTAATGGACTCTCAACCGAGACTTAGCTAAGGTTAAAAAAAAAAAAATTGGCGTAAGGGTCCAGTAAATGACTAATTATCTGAATACATACACATGCTCCCAGAGTCCTCGAGAGTCTAAGGTTTCATCTGGAATCCAGATACTTATTAGGGAAACCCACGTCCCTGCTGGATTCCCATAACCAAACCTTATTTTTAACATTTTTGGATGGAATTCATCTAGTCATTGTATATATGGTTTATTTTTTGCTCTCTAGGTAGCTGATTATATGTTGCTGGAATCGTCTCCTGAAGTGCTCCTTAAAAACTAATGTTTTGGGGCACCTGGATGGCTCAGATGGTTAAGCGTCTGCCTTCGGCTCAGGTCATGATCCTAGGGTCCTGGGATCGAGTCCCGCATCGGGCTCCCTGCTCCTTGGGAGCCTGCTTCTCCCTCTGCTTCTCTCTCTCTCTCTCTCTCCCTCTCTCCCTCTGTCTCTCATGAATAAATAAATAAAATCTTAAAAAAAAAACTTTCTGTGGTTTTGTTTTGTCTTTTTGAAGGGTCTTACTTATAAAAAATCCAGTATCTACTGGAGTTCTGGTTAGTGGCAGAATTCATGGGTTAGGATGAATCCTACCAGAGAGGCTTCTAGTTACTTCCAAAGCAACAGAAATGGGGGACGTGCTGAATTGTTCCCCATGTAACTTCAATCCCAGGGTCTCCTGTGGCCCAGGAGATATTGATGTTGCATTAAAGAAACAGCAGTCTGACTTCAGGAGATGTGAAGAACATCTTTTAACCATGTTTTGTTAGAAGGGCAGCGTAGGTATCTTGTGCAGCCTTCCACTCAGAAGGCTTTCCAAAAAATTAAACTTCACATTCTTCCTTACTTCATGGCAACTGCGGAAACTGCTTCTCTCTGGCACCGTCCCCAGTCCTTCCCTTCAGCTTCTTCTGTGCTGTGACCTCCCACTGTTGCCCTTCTCCAAAGCCTCTGTTCTCTATAAAGATCCTCTCCCAGAGGGCAGTTCCCTGGCAAGTGGAAAGGGTGTGCCTTTTACCTGTCCCTGTCCCCAGGCTGGCTCCCCCAGAGTTTAGACCTGGCTAGGCTGCTGCCTCTTCCCCGAAGCACACATTTACAATGGGACCTGAAGCTGCTGGGGCAGTAGAGCTACTTGTTTCTATTTCTACCCTCTTACTGAAATAGCAGCTGAAAATTTGTTAGGGAGAATCATGGAGAGGCCAAAGCCCTGCATTGGAAGATTGGAGTCATGGTAAGTGGGGCAGCCCAGGTCAAGGGTAGAGGTTCGGGAGTCCAGTGGATTGGATTTGGTTCCTTCATTTATTAGCTGTGTCATCTTTGCAAAGTTCACCCCCCCTTAAGCACCACAGTACCCATCAAAATGGGTCTAGTCCTAGGGTGTTTCTCATAAGAGTGCTCCAGATATCAGAGCAGAGCGCCCTGTATTCTGAGCTGATCCGACTTGCTTACTCTGGAGTCTTCATAGAGTTTTAACCTCTGAGAAAATGCCTCAAGAGTTCCCCTCCTTAGGTGTTACAGGCTCAGTTTGGGCTGCAGAAAGGCTAGTCACCCAAGTAGTTTCTGCGCTCCTGCTTCACTGGGCTTGGTGGGCTGGAGTTTTTCGTTCCATCCCTGGTAATAAAACCAGCTGCAATCTAAGTGATCTGCCATTTACTTAGTAACTTTATACCATCTCTTTATTAGTTTTCTCTTTAGTGTTTATAAGACCATCACATGAAAAATATCATTGTCAGCTAGGAAGCAGATGAGCCAATGCATTAAGCATCATTCTGCAGCCAGTTTAGGAGGGTGGCAAGCCCAGGGAATAAAGAATGCAGTGGTGGCACTAAGGAGGAAAGGGAAGCATGCTGAATCATTGGAGCCTGTTCCAGAGGAGCTCTGGATGCCAGACTGGGCCTGAGTGGGAGAAGGGCTTGCATCTGACCTTGGATGACAAGTGTAGCCAAGACTAGCTGCAGAACTTGCAGGGCCCAGAGCCACATGAATGCAGCATTCCCCTCCCCCCTCCCCCCGCTTCTTTTAAACAACTTTAAGACCGCAACAACAGACCATGAAACCAAGCTTGGGATCCTGCAGAGCATGGGGTCCTGTATAACTACACAAGTTGTACACCCACAAAGCTTGTCTTGAGGGTAGCTAAGGTGACTCCCCCATGTACTCTCACTGTGGCATTTACCATACTGTGTTTTGATGGTAGCTGTGCTTGTCTGTAAGGTCCAAGAGGATGGAGGGAGCAAGGGTGTGCTGGTAAGGAAGCTAGTGCATAGTGTGGAGGGAGGCAGGAGGACTCTGATTTAGGTTACTTGGCTTTATCACCATCCTCTCCTCCCCTCCTGGAGATCTAACATACGAGTGAGGGGTAGGAGTGTAGGTTCTCTGATATATAGTGAGTCTTATTTAAGCTCCCAGAACTTCATTTCCTTCAAAGTCCAGGAAATCATTTAATCATAAATTCTATAAAAGGATAGTGCCCTCAACCCTGAAGAGATGATGAAATGAAATCCAAAGAAATAAAAAAATGCATCTTTGTCTATTGAAAGCAGAAAGGTAAAATAGGAGTCAGTTCATAAATTTGATTTTAAACAGAACATTTCTTAATATCTTAAAAGCAGATGTTTTCCAGGGAAATAAGGTGTTGTTGAAGGATGACGTGGGTGTCGGTATGGTCAGATCGACTGGTTAGCAAGACTTAACCTGAGAAATCCTTTTCATGATCACTGAAGAAAATGCTCTGTTCTGGCTTCATTAACTCAGTTTAGTCTGGAAGAGAATTTACTTGAAGTTTTATCTATGGTGAAGAGAATATTTAGAAATCTATATCTTAATCCTTACAGATACTTTCACAGTGAATATCTCCTGTAAATCCTCTTTACTAGAAAAGAATATGCTGGGTTTAGCTAGTTCATGACCACATGATGAACATCCACTTGAGTTTGATGGTTTTGATTTTTGAGCTTCTGTCTGTGGGGTCCTGATTCGTGCTGAACACAATGATGAAGAAGAGAATCCAATGTGGTCAAGGAATCCTACAGTTTGAAGTGTTCTTCTTCTGAATTTCCATACTTTGGAAGACCTAATTCACCTTGCCCTCTAACATTTCCTAAAGTAAATCTGAGAAAGAATATAACTAATGTTAAGGGGTCTATTGCTGACAAATTAACCTTTTAGAGGAGGTCAGAAAACTGGGCTTTTAAAATGTCCCAGGGAATCGAGGTATTTTAAAAAATTCTTTCAGGACAACTTTAGTAGTAAAACATGCACTAAGAATATCTCTGATTATGACCCCAATCATAAAACTGAGTTTTTCCTCTGATGTAAATGATGCTCAGTGTGCCATGAGTGACCATAATCAGCTATATTTATTCTCTAACGTAGAATAAAATTGAATGACAAGCTGAATTATGGACCATGCCAGGAAGTCTTCTGAGGATTTGCTAGGGATAGTGAAAGGCAAAGGACATAGAGAAAGCATTTGAAATACAGATGCATTAAAATGTGCTGAGAAATATCGCCTTCTATCTAATGGTCCTAGCAAGTCCTTCCCAGTGTCATTGAGAGCCTGAAGTTTAGGCAGCATGTTCTAAGGAAAAACCAAAATAAGAATTTTCTATATTCAAGATGGAAGCTCCATTTTCCCAGACTTTGGGAAGGTGATGGGAGGGAGGATTTCTCCGTTTCTGTTGACGAACCAGCTTCATTATGCCCTACCAACAGGGGGCGATACACTGTGGATGTTTATTCAAGAAAAGGGATTTTGTAGAGAATGTCAAAATTGTTAGATGCAGAGAATGACAGAAGCAAAATGTGTTTAAGTTGTACTTTTTTGTGTTTGACCAGTGTTCTAAAGGGATTTGGCATTTGTTTTCTTTTTACAGTGATGAAGTATCTACTTTCTAGGGTAGAACTGAAATCTTTAATTTTCTGGGAGAGGAGATATTCTTTTTGCTTAATATAATATATACTAAAAGATACAGTAGGGATGAGGCTAGTGGAATTAATCTTAGCCTCATATAAATGAGGTTATAATCAAAGAAAGGTAGAACACATAGATTAGAATGGCCACTGTACCTTCTTCAGGCTGACTATGCCTCATTAAGAGCATGCCAAGCACAGTGAAATAGAGAAATAGGTGAACAGAGTTCTACTGGCAGTGATACAACTGAATATCCCCATCATTATCATCATCACAGCCATCTTTGGGGTTCACTAGTCAGTCAATGAGCTAAGCAATTTATGTACATCCTCGAAGTCCAAATAACTCCGAGGAAGGTGGTATTATCACTGTACTGTAAATGAGATATTAAGGATTAGTGAGGCTAAATAACTTTAGGCCGCATGGCAAATATAAGTAGGAGCCAGCTTTTAATTCATGTTCCCAAATTTATACTACCTCTATTGTCTTGAGGGATTCTGAGAATTCAGGATCAAAGCATATTCTTGGCCAACTAGAATAAAAGCCATACTTAAGTTTAGCTGGCAAATGGAGTACCTATTAGTGGTTTTTGCCTTGAGCATCTACTTCCCTGTATGAAAAATATATCCTGATAGTCCACTGGGGGAATCCTGTCTCCCCCAACTCTTAGTCTGTGTGTCTCAAGAGAAGTTGATTTAGAAATGGAGCATAGGCCAGTCAAAACCTCCTATTCCTCTAGCCAGAGTGGTTGGATTAGAGACAGACATCTGAGCTAGGTCCGGCCAGTAGGAGTTAATGAGATTCATTTTGGGGCATTGGTTTGCCATCACTGACGCAGATTCCCTCTTTTCTGCTGAACTTAAGATTAGAAGGATGTAGACTAGAAAGAGTGCAGTCTTTTGCAGTCCCAGGGTAAAAGCCTGTTTGGAGGTTGAACCAAATGCAGAAAAAGGCAGAGAGATGGAAGGAGAGAAACTGAGTCCTGGTCATATCTCTTGAATCCTGCTCAAAGCTGTACCTGAAACCGGTACGCTGGACTTTCTAGTTATCTTGGGTTAGGTCTCCACTTGCAGAAAGAGTTCTAAGGTTCTCAAGGTAATTGGATAGCTGATGATCTCACTGCAGTCATCCTTCTTCTGTGGATGCAGGTACCCACATTCGGTCCTATCTGCTCTAGTAGCTTCACTTTGTCCTCTGTAGGAATCTCTGCCAGAGTACTAGTAGGCCTTTATCTACTATTCTTAATGTGGGTCTGTTACTTCCTTTCTCATTTTTCTTTTTGGTTAGGCAGGTTTCAGAGGAGACCCTATTTGTTCTTGGAAATGTATCCAATCTACATCGTTTTCAAGATTGTATTCAACTTCATGTGGTGGGTGAAGGGAACCTAAGCAAAATGACTGCAGGAAAGTGGTTCTTATTCTAAAAGGATCTAGGATTCTGGGAGGGCCATAGACAGAGAGATGGGTTTATTCTTTCATTCAACAAATACTGACTGTGCTTCTATGTTGCACCAGGTGCTATTCTAGGTACTTCCATCATGGAGCTTATATTTTAATGGGGGAGATGACGAATACATTTGTATTTGGTGACAAGATTGTCCCAGATGGAAGAAACAGCAGTTAAAAATTTGTCCTTGTTTATAATATTCATTTTCAAGGCCAAGTTCAACTTAATGTAGTCACTGAAAGCAGCTTGTTGTAGAAAGATGTGTAAGAAGCAGTCGACCACTGTTCATCAGGCTGTGAAGTAATTCTTGAGTCTACCAATTTATTAAAGTTGATCAAGGGAAGCAGTATGTTGTGTGGAAGGAACAGTTTAAAGGAGTTGGGAAAACCTGGATGCAGGCCCAGTTAGACCATTAGCCATAAGAATAGTAGACTCTATTTAACTTCAAATCAGTTTTATAATCTATGAAATGAAGGTAATATGCTCTGCCAACTTTTATAGTTCTGAGGATCAAAATGAGACCCCCATATATTTGGGAAGTATTGCTACCTGAATGTTTTGTTATGTCAAACTCTTATATATATATCTTAATAAACACAATACCTATATAATATATATAAAAAACATTGGGAGGGGAGGGAACAAGAGATGGAGAAACAGATGGGTTCCTGATCACCTTCTGTTTCAGTTTCCAGTCCCTCCTGTAGCCCAACTACTCTTCTTGACCTTGTTTTAGAAGACCACATCCTTTCAGTGAAACTTCCCCTTTAAGTTAGAGTAGGGTTCATTTCCTTGTTTAAAGTCTCAAGGGAAGAGCGAATCCTCTCCTGTGGATAGGAGTTGTATTAAATTCTAGATCTCCCACCAAATTTAGGAATCCCTCCATATTCTCCTTGACATATAGTGACTTGGCTCTGATTGAAGACTTCCAGTGATGGAAAGCTCACCATTACCTGAGAAGGTCTATTGTCAAATGACTATCTTTAGTTATCTGAACTTATTATATTCATCTAAAGCTATTTCCCTATATTTTACACCCTCTGCTTATGGTCTGACATGCAGAGTAGTACAAGCTAATGCCTTTGGGATGTTTCTTCAACTCTTAGTGAAAGTTACTGTGATTCTCCTTTCTCTTGGGAGAAAAACAAAAATATTTTATGTAAAATAGTCTGGAATGGGGCAACCAGATAAGGAATCTGGATTTTTCCTTTAATTGTTCTTGGATTGGCTTTATATCCTACCTGGTTGCCCCATTCTAGATAACTTTCATACATCAACCAATGTCCTTCTACAATCTAGTCTCTAGAATTTAGCACAGTGTTCCAGATGTGATGGAACCAGTAGAACTGTTGAATTTAATAATTCAAACACTATTCCTATCATTTAGCCACTATAAGACTACCTAATCTTATCACGTCTTTATAATAATCTATGATCCTTGGTTCTCCTTGAGCAACATTTTTGACTGTGGAGTGGTAGAATCCACCGAAGAAGGATTCATTTTTAACAATAGTGATTGGTATGCAGAAAACATAAATAATTGGCAGCTATGTTTATATGAACTATCAGTAGGTGTCAAATCAGTATTGTCATTCTTACTAAAGTTTATATATAACTTTGGATAGATAACTAAGGAAATTAAGCTTTGGAGGTATCCAGTAGTTCTTCCAGTCTTTGGCCTTGGTCCATCTAGCTCTTGGTTTTCCCTTTTCTGATATACTATGTTTTACGACTGTCTTGTTAAAAATATTGTCTTGATTTTTGTCATTGGTCTGGCAGGGTTGGGGCATTGAGGGGTTTCTTGCATCCTCACTTTTTAAATTTTTTAAAATTTTTTCAGTAAGGAAAAATCCAAATTAAAATTTACTTTCAAGGTCCTTTATTACGTGCTCTTTTTCAGTTTTTCCTGCAGTGGCTCCCCTTCACCCTGAGGTCCAAATCATTCAATCCTGTGTCCCCTGGATTTTCTCACCTTTGCCTTTTGTTTGGCACAGTGAAATGCCTTTCCCTTTTTTAATTCTGCCTGTCATAATCTTATTCATGTTTGAAGACATGATTCTAATCTCTCTCTCTGGTACCTTCCAAGGTCTTTCCTGTTCACAGTAATTCCTGACTAATAACATTTAAGAACAAGTAATCCTACTCATAAAATTTTTTTATGATAGTATATTGAACTTTTACTAAACTCTTAGGTTCCATTTTCTTGCTCTAATAAAGATGAAAATTTTAAATGTTCCAGGTAAATTAAAAATATTTTTTAAAATGAAGACTGAAATCTTGTGGGATTGGATGTTTTTGAGAGCCCTTAAAGTGCTTTGCACTTGGGTGCTTGGGAAGAAGTTGTCCATGGTTTATCATTTATAGCCCCTAATCCAGGCATCATTTATTGTTTTATTTATTTTTTAATTTTTTAATTTTATTATGTTAGTCACTATATAATACATCATTAGTTTTTGATGTGGTGATCCAGGATCCAGGCATCATTTAAAGAGAAAAATAAACACATTGCAATAAAGTTTGGATTTAGTAGGTTTTCAGGTACAGAATGTAGAGAGAATATTTTTCATTCTCAGATCTCTTAATAAAGCTTTCTGAAAGGAAAAAACACTAGTAATAAAAATAGTAACATACTACAATCACCAACATTTCTTAGTTTCTTGTGATCTGGAAAATATTATCCTCATGCCTTAATTCATGGCTGTACATATTAGGAAAACTTACCTCAACTCTGGATTCCCAACACAGATGACATTAAAGTGCCACATATCTATGATCTATTACTTTCCTTTGCTTATTCCCATGTTCAGGTTTTAAATCCACAGATCTTAATTCCTCTTATTTTAATATCTATTTTACAAATCTAACGACTTAGTCTTTATTATAGGAGATCATGATGCAGGTTGAACTAATTCTAATGCCAAAACTAAAAGAAAAATCTTAAAATTTTATGTTCAGGTTATTGGCCTTTGGGGCATGCTACTAAATGTCCTAAATATCAAGGATTTGCAAAAATTAAACTTGTGGTCTAAACTTTTGGGTGTACCTAAACACTTTTTTTTTTTTTTTTTTTTTTTACTATTGAAGTGTAGTTGACACACAATGCTAGTTTCAGGTGTACAGCATAATGATTTAACAAATCTATACATAATGCTTTGCTCACAAGTATAGTTACCATCTGTCTCCATACAACACTATTACAATGCTATTGAATATATTCCATATGCTGTGCCTTTTTATTCCCATGACTTAATTCTATAACTGGAAGCCTGTGCTTTCCACCCTCCTTCACCCATTTTGCCCATTTCCCCCACCCCCATCTTCCCCTCTGGCAACTATCAGTTCTCTGTATTTATGGGTCTGTTTGTCTTTTTTTTTTTTTCTAAACACTTTTTTCCATCAAGTAAGTCTATGATTTGTGAAGATCTTTCTAGAAAATTTCCTTTTCTCTCAGGATTGCAGAAGAAGGAAAAACTAGAGTTGGTTTTCTACTAGAGTTCTCATTGGCTGGAAAATAACTGACCTATGTTTTGATACAGACTGCTTTTCTGAACTCCTTTGCCCCTATTTCCATAGAAATTTGGGCTGGGCCTGGACTTATCACTACTAATTCCTAAATTCTAGGTACTCACTTGTTAGGGTTTGAGATCAACATGTTTTAGTAGAATGTCTTTGACAAACATTTATAGACTGAAAACAATATATTTAAGGAACGGTCACTGGAATGGAAGGAAATTTGGCTTCACTAGTTGGCTGTAGTTGGAAGTCTGCCATTAGTAGGCTAATTGACCATTGCTTTGGTATCTGATGGAGGCCAACAGTGGAGTGAACAAGTTACCCTTCCCTAGTGGCTCTCCAGGCATCTCCTAGATGCTCAGGGACTACATTTGTTCTAGAATAGTCTTAGGTATTAAGTTCTTCTCTGACATGGGTCCTAGGATCCTAGGGAAAATGGGCTGTCCTGCTAGATGGCTGTGTTTGAAACTATGTCCTTGGCCTGGCCTCTTAGGGCTGCTTACTTTGAGGTGCACTGGCTGGCTAATGCTACCTTTGACTCAGCAACTAGTTTTTATGTGTTCTTATGCTTTAAGAACATATTAATATCAGTACTTGTAGTTTATCAAACGCTTCTTTATTAACATTTTATGTCTTCATTTATAAGCTAGATAAGGAAAGAATTCCATGCCCCACATCATGATTAAGGAAAGTCACTTGGTCAAGGTCACATAAGTGGTAGAGCTGCTTGTAGAACTGGGTTTCTCAACCTCACTACTGGAATTTTGGGGTAGAGAAATCTTTGTGGTGGTGGACTGTCTTGTCCATTGTAGGATATTTAGCAGTATCCTTGGCCTCTACCTGCTAGGTACCAGTTGTAAACTGCACCCCCTACCCCGTCCCAAGTTGTGACCATCAAAAATGTCTCTAGATGTTTTCTGGGGACAAAATTGCCCCCAGTTGATCTAGAATAGGATTTCCCACTTTAGGTCACTTTTTTTTTTTTTTTTTAATGCTGCAGGAGAAGTCCCATATTGCTTAGTTCTCACATAATGCAATATTCACAAAATTAGAGCCTTTTACGAGGAGGGACCTTTATGTGTAATGAGAAGTTTCCATATTCTAGTGAGAAAAAAGATACTTCCACACTTAAGTGAATCCTTTCTTGCTCTCCAGAAGAATTAACCATAATTACTCATTTTCCATGAAAGCATAAAGTAGGACCCCAAGCTGCTTTCTACAGCCTACCAATTGTTTGTGGAATGTTCAATTTAATTCCCACTTAATTGTGCAGGTAATGTTTCATTGTACAATGTGTTCTCCCATGTGAAGTGCCATGCTTGCCTTAAAGAGGTTAACAAACCACCAATTCAATAGAATATCCAAGGATCTAAGAAGTTTGGCCTAGATATCAGGAAATATTTTAGGGTGTATTTGATGTTCAAGAGAAAAATAAGATGTGGCTCAACAGATTTTTTTTAAATACTTCTCGAACATCCATTATGTGCAAGACCCTGAGCCAGGAACCAAAATGAATTACAAGGCCTCTGCTCTTCAGGGCCTAGAATCTTCTCCAGACCTCCATGAGATGCTATTACATTGTGTGAGGATGGGAGGATCTGCTAGGAGTGTGACATGGACTTAGTGAGTTGTGTTTAAAAAAAAATGCTTAGGGATTTCCAAATAATTTAAAAATATGAAAGAAATTAAATCATAATCCCATAAAATTAGGAAATGATTTTGATGTTTTGGATCATGTAATTCAAGCATTTGACTGTAACTCTTGAGTCCCACCTATTTGTTTTCCTCAGCTTTATTGAGATGTAACCCATAACCTAGCGTTAAGTTTAAGGTACATAATACATTGATTTGTTACACTTGCAAAGTGATTGCCAACAGCATTCCCTAGCACCTGCATCAAATCCTACAATTAGCATTTCTTTGTCACATGTATTTTTCTTAAAGCTGCATCTTTATCAAGTGTGGCAAATCTTCTACCTAATGCCTTAGTGATAAGATTTACAACCGGCTTGTGGAGGTTTGTTTTTCCATTATGTTCTTTAGAATATTTTTTAGGTGGGGGGGCAGAGGGACGCCTACAAACAGCCAGATCTTTTGGGACAGAAAGACGAGCCAGAACTAAACTCTTAATAAAGTCAGTGATTTTTATTTATTTTTTTATGAGGTATGAGGACTTTTTCTGGGAGCTGTGCCCATAGGGAAGATGGAAGGAAATCCTATTTGAAAGCATATTAAGTACATTTGGTCTCCCACATATAAGTGAAGTTTATATAGAAAAGGGAATAACCTAAAGAAAAGAGATTGGCTAAGGGTAGGTTTTTATTCAAGACATTTTGTTCCCAGTGAGTTTTACAATTTCTCTTCAATTTTATAAGAGAAACGTGGGCTATGACAAAGTTACACATTTGGTTGGAGTGAGCTTTATTATGTTGGGTTGTATGCTCATCTCTTATAAAACTGGGATATAGTGAAGGGGTTGGGGGAGTTAGCATTTCCTATGTTTTAGATGAGTTAACATGTATTAAGTAACTTATAGAGGCATGGCCACCTTCCGAGCCAGGTGGTGGTAGCATTATTTTATAGGAGAGCACTCAGAAGCCATGTAATATGTGACTGGATCAGAGCCTGGCTGTTTCATGATAAACCCTGTTCTATAACAGTTGAGTTCTCAACCTCCGTTTTATATGCCCTGATTATCTTCTCTTGTAAATGTTATAACAGGTTGTGTCTAGGAGGTGCCAACTTATTTAGATCAATTCCTTCTATCCCCTTCTTTTCCTGCTTCCAGAATAGTCAGGGGTCTCCAATGAGACCATTGGGCCATTCTCAAGATCACAGTATGTGGAGAGGGATAGCAGATTTGGAATCAGGTGGTGGTATTTTCAAATGTCAGCTCTGCCACTTAGTAGCTCTGTGACCTAGGACAAGTTTCCTTTCAGCTTCAGGCTTTTTTTTTTTAACTGTAAAATCTAAGCAATTGTGTGTATCTTCCAGAATTGTATGGATTAACTGGGGTGTGTAAAGCATATGGCTGCAGTGCCTGACCTCCAGTAAACACCCCATTGGTGGGGACTGTCGATCTCTCTAGATGTTAGGGAGGGAGAAGGAAGGTGTTCTTCTGTCTCTCCATCCCTCTCCAGAATAATAATCCCACTTTCTCTACTCTCTGGAATAATCTACTTAACTATTCCTGACAAATTCTTACCTTTTGGCAAATCTAATTGCATCTGGTATCATTCCAAGTCTTCTATGACCCACAACTTGAAAGAGACTATGGGAAGAAAACTACTTGAGAACAAACTATAATCAGTGAAAAATAGGTTAATCTGTCTAGTGGACAGAAGAGGATAGGCCATTACCCTTGGTAGTTAACTTGGTTTATAGTGAGCTATTCTGAAAAGTCACTGCTGTGGGTGACCAGTGGGTCCCCACTGGATCATGAGTGTCAGTCAATATCAAAGAGCTCCTGATTTGTTTTCCTTAAAGGTTTCAGTGCCTCCCTGAGAAAAAACATAAACATTAATAAACTTGGGCCTTGGTCGATGTGAGGAATATATAGTAAATGTCACCATTTCCACTCTGGGAGGAAAAACTCAAGATGAAGTCTCTCAAGGTCACTCAATGTTAGTGCCATCTGTCATTCTTCCTACCCCCCCCCTTGAGGGGATTGGCCCTCTCCTAAACAGCAGCTCTACAAACATCTGGAGTGAAGACAATGCCAAGATGAAAGCAGGCCAGCAGGTCTCTCATCCTCCAAATGCAGTGTGCTTTTTTATTTAACCGCATGGGCCTTCCCAGCACTCGGGTTGTGATGGAGGCCTAGGTCTCAGTGAATAAAGAAAGAACAGCTAGAGGCTTATAGCCATGGGAAGGAGGATGTTAATTGAGCCAGGAAGTTTTTTCTAGTTTAGTCTAAATATTATTTTTAAAGATTTTATTAGAGGGAGAGAGCACAAGTGGGGGCAGGGACAGAGGAAGAGGGTGAGGGAGAAGCAGACTCCCCGCTGAGTGTGGGGCAGGATGTGGGGGCTCAATCCCAGGACCCTGAGATCGTGTGAGCTGAAGTCAGATGCTTAACCGACTGAGCCACCCAGGTGCCCCTGAAGTATTTAATATTTAAAATGTATTCTCTAAATACTGTTCCACAAGAGGAGAGATGAAAGACTGCTGGAGGAACCTGGGTGAAACCATAGGAGAACATAGGCTCTGCTCCAAGTGGCCAGGATGCAGGCCTGGGTCACACCCCTTACTAATTGAGGGTTCTGAGACTAGTGACTTTAGCTTTCTAGACTCCATTTATTCATCTGTAAGATACGGCTATACCCAGTCCCCTATTTCTATCCCTCAAAGTCTTGCCATCCTTTCTTAAAGTTTGGTTCAGATGCCATCCCTCCATGAGGCCTTGTCCTGAGTCTCCGTCCTTGGCACTCTGCCTATGATTTACCTGTGCTGTCCACTCTTCTAGCACTTCCCCCACATCATAATGATAAATGTCTTAATTCTGTAAGAGGGAATAAGACTTCCGAGAATAAGAGACTGTCTCTTTGCCCAATGCCTTAAGTAGAATGACTTCAAAAGCTGATAATGTATGAAAGCTAAAACAAAAATTGAGAAGTTAGCATGGACCAGGCACTAGGTGAAATGCTTTACATGGGTTATCTCATTTAAACCTCACTGAACTCTGAAGGAGACACATGCTTTTTCCTATTTTAGATGAGTGAACTTCATTTGATGGAGGTTTGGTCACGTGTTTAAGTACAAAGATTCAGACCGAACCAGTCTTAACCAACCTGGCAAATATTAGGAAATAAGGGTTAACATGTGTACAGCCATTTACTGGATTAAGCTGTATCTTACAGATGTAGAGTTACCAATCTTGAAGACTGACCCTCCACAACTCTGCAGGTTTCCTTGTCTGTGATAGGATTAAGAAGGTGGCTTCCCTCTTTTCCCTTCTGGTAAGACAGAGTAGTGGGTTCAGGTCAGATATTTACATTTATCCTATGGTAATTGTCACTGAAATGAAGGCTATGAAGAGCTTGTGGTTTTGGAAGAGTAGAAGAGATGGGGCCATTTGACCTGGTAAGGGAAGTCAAGAGAGATTTCCAGCCTTCTTATCCACTCTCTTCCTTGGACTCCATCCACTTTTCTTGATCTGCCCTCCCTCTTCAAATGGGCATTCTTTTTGGATTCTTTTTTCAGGACAGTGACCCCAAACCATCTGCATTATTTCAATCATTAAAGCTTATAGTCTCCATCTCTATTCCCATTTCAGACTCCCAAACACCACAGGAAGAAAGCTCCAGTTCCTGCTTCTTGGGGAAAGGGACACTGGTCCCCTCCATCCTCACTATGCTTTCTATCACAATATTTGGCAGGGGTCCCCAGTGGGGATGCTATTATTTTCATATACTGGATGAGCCATACAGATACCTTCACATGCTTATCTATGGAAATTTTAGTTAATTCAATGCAAAAACTAACGAGCTATTCAGTTTACAACAATTCAATAAGATTTTATTGAATACACTGAACCAGCAGGATTTTTAAGGTACTTAAATTCCAGTTAACATACAGTGTAATATTTCAGGTGTACAATATAGTATGAATCAGATTTGAGAACGTTAGAACCCAGCAAGTAATATTTAGGTATGAGGCTGAATACACTTTATATTGTGTTGTAAAACACAAAAATTTACCATCTTAACTATTTTAAAGTGTACAGCTCAGTAGGGTTAAATATATTCATGTTTTTAGGAAACAGATCTCCAGAACTTTTTTAATCTTGCAAAACTGAAATTCTGTACTCACTAAACAACTCTTCCCCCTTCCTCCAGCCCCTGACAACCACCATTCTACTTTGTTTCTATGAATTTGATGACTTTTGATAACTCCTAAGTGGAATCATGTAGTCTTCTTGTGATTGGCTTCACTTAGCATAATGTCCTGAAGGTTCATCCATGTGGTAGCATCTGACAGGATTTTTCCTTCCTTTTTAAGGCTGAATAATATTCTTTCTATGTGTATATCACATTTAGTTAATCCATTCATCTGTTGGATGTTGGGGTTGCTTCCACCTCTTGGCTGTTGTGGATGTTGCTATGAACAAGGGTGTGCAAGGATCTCTTCGAGATTTGCTTTCAATTCTTTGGGATAGAGACTCAGAAGTGGGATTGCTAGACCATATGGTACTTCCATTTTTAAATTTTTAAAAAAATTTTATTATGTTAGTCGCCCATACCCATTTTTTAAATTCCTTTAGACTTATCATACTGTCTCCATAGTGGTTGTGCCATTTTTACATTCCCATAAACTGTGTGCAAGGGTTCCCTTTTCTCCCTGTCGTGAACACTTTTTTTTGGATGGTAATTATCCTACTAGGCATGAAGTGACCTTTCTTCTTCTTCTTCTTCTTCTTTTTTTTTTTTAATGCCTTGAAGAATGGAAGCAGACTTGTGGGGAATTTCAACTTCATTATTAAAAGCATTATTATTGCTATTCTGGGAGATACATAGCAGAGGCAAGATCTTTTCTTACCCTCCAGAAACTGACGAAAGAATGATCTAGAAATCCTCACTATCTCCATAAACTGCATTTATCCTTTTGCTTGCATAGGCTATAAAAATTCTGTGAATAAACAGAAGTTTCTAGAACTGGTATGTTTAAGCAGAGTGGGTCCTAAGAGGGTCCTTTTCTAATAAGTCAGGGTTAGGAAATGTGGATAGTGAAAGCTTTTGGGAAAATTCGTGAAAAACCTATGAATTGGTGAGGGGTGAGGTAGAAGTGGCTGGCTAGAGTAGGAGTCAAGATGAGGAAGAAATTCTGTGAGGTATGCCCTGTGAGAAACCTTTCAGGTGAGAGTGAAAGTATCAAATCACAGAAAAGCAAATTGTAGAGAAACTAGTTTGAGAGCTGAATGAAAAAAGGAAATAGATTGAAGTCATGAGGTGAAGGGCTTTGGGAACCCACTGCCTTGTCCATGTCTCCAGTTCAGCAGGATCTGGCTATAGGTCTTAAGGAGTTTGTGGAGGGGGAACAAATACCCTTTGGCCTAACGTTGAGGTTTGATGAAGGAAGTCATAGGTGGTTCATTGAATATGTGCTTTACTTGTGAGAGAGGGTCAGGGCCTTGTCTATGCACCTTACTATAGGAGAGGAAGGGACAGGACGTGTAGGGTGATGTGTCTTCATGTTCTTTTACTTTCTACTTTTGATCTTCACAATGCCCTTTACTTTGGCTCTCTCATATTTTGTCCTTTGTTATTTGCAGGGTTTCTGTCACAGGAAATAGTTTTAGAACATCAGCATTTGTTCTGCCATTTTTTGGTAGGAGTTCAAGGTGAAACATATTTCTGATGTTAACATTGTAAATTTCCTTGGCATGCCTTGTAACTTTTTATTCTATATAATTTTTAGATGGGTATATATACCTGTTCTCTTTCACAAATGACATCTTCCATTCTCTTAGACTTGGCCTTTGGAAGAATAGAAATCTGATTTTTGGTTTAATGGCACAGTTTCTTCAAAGTTTTAGTTCTGCAGCCAAGAGTTTTCTTTCACTGCTCATCTCTTAAGTCCCTTCCGTTTGACCAGCTGTATGACAGTACAGTTTCATTTCTATTTCTCATGGAAGGCTGACAATGATCCTTAGCCAGATTCAATGGCCCATTTTATCCCTATCATTGTTTAAGATGTTAGAATTTAATCAAAGCCGCACTTAAGGAGAATTGCTAATATTCTGTACTCAATCTCCTACTGCTAGTTATTGGGGTTTGTGGAGGAATTGCTAAATCCTGTTTTCTATTTATAACCAGTTGGAAAAGAAAATGAGTTTAAAAATGAAAAGTGGTCCATTTCTGATAGTCGATTCTAGAACATGACCCATAGCCAGTTGGATTTCTTAATTTATTCCCTACTGTGCCAGTTGAAGTGTATCTGACTGCTCACAGGCTATCTTTCTCACAGGTACTTCACTCACACCAAGAACTTCTGTTTCCCTTCCTTGATTAATAGGAACTGCCTCTACATTTTCTTCTGCCCCAGGTGGTAACTGCCTTCCTCTTCTCCAGGGCAAAAATTGAAGGGCTGCAAGGAAACAGTTACCAAGGACAAATATGCTAGGAGATAATTAAACCTATTCCTGTTGTACATACAGGCAAATGACATTTGGTCAAAATTCTGTCTCTATTCCTTGCCTGCCACTTCTAACTCTATGCTTGCTTTCACGGAACAGCTAGTACGCACTTTTCACAAATGACATCTTTTACTTTCTTAGGATTGGCTTTTGCTTGGAAGAAGAGAAGCCATCAGCCCATGAGATCTTCAGAGGGTCCATGGCAGTGTCACACCCTGAGTCACAGGCTAAGCTTCCAAGGTGGTCAAATGCTTGTCGTAAACAGGATGAATTCCTACAATCAGTGAGGCTAGAAGTGTAGGTTTTTGAGAACCAATTGCAAGATCTTGGTAAGTTCTATTCCATACATGGAGGCAGAAAACGAAACAAACTTAGAAAAAAAGTCTATTTTTATCTCAAGCATAGCTTGTTCACACCCTCCTAATAACACTCCTCAGGTTTGATGATATTTATTTTCTCTCAGAAAAAGAAAATCAAAACTATGACTATTAAGCAAGTATCACTAAGATCTGTTAGCTCATTTTCTAGAAAAAGGAAATTTATGTACGACAACACTTGGAACAAGTCCCTTTAGGCATTTATGTGAGAATCTCTCTAGAAACTGTGCTAACTGCTGTCCAGGGCTGAAGTCAAGAGCCTGGTCTGCCTTAGGGCAGGAGGCAGAGTCAGGATTGGTGGAGTCCTGACTATTCTTCTGAAACCATTACTCCCCAGTTGGTAAAACCCATCTGACTATGCATGCACCGCATTTTCTCTCTGGCATTCCAGTGTGTACACAGACATAGTGTTGAGCATGGGGTGGCGATCCTGAATACAGCCTGGTGATGAGGGCACAGTAGGGAAGGGGGGATGGGAAGGGAACTCTAGAAGAGGGATTATAGACTCCGATGCCTGTGGTGCCAGGCAGGAAACCTAAGTAATCAGCTGTTTAAAAATAAAACCCAACAATAGCCCAAGATGGTGATAAAAGGCAAGCTCCATGGTGGGGACTGTGATGAACTGGAGAGTACATTTCCCGTCCGGGGAGGCATCCTCTGTTCAGCTCAGGCAGGCTGTTGGCTCTAGGGCTGCTGGGCTTTCTGAAATCTCCAGTTTTTAAAGGAGAGAAATAATTCAAAGATTTAAAACACTGGACAAGCAAAAGGAAACATGTCTGTAGGGAAATTGACTGATTTGGATTATTGTAAAAAGACCCAATGTCCTAAAGCTAGGGAAGGACTTCAGTGCATGTAGGATGAATACATGAGAAGCCTGGGGCTTTCTCTTTGTATTTATCTTCCCTTCACCATCTCCTCCTCCCACCCACCAATCCATGGTTTTCTCCAACTCAAGTTATCCTCAAAGATGAGAAGATATGAAAGGGATGAGTGTATTAGGCTCATGTCTTATGGAGAAAGATTTGAAACCTGTGGTATTTGTATCTTAATTAGCTGTTTGCCTTATTTTCACTCCTTCAAAGGAGATAGACTTGTTCTTTGTCTCTCTCCATATGTGCTTATGCATTTGGACACACAGAAATCTAATTCACACACCATAAACTTGTTTTATGAAATGGCAACCAATTCCATTTCTTTAGAAGATCCATGAATTGTCTGTATATGCTGGAGGTTGTAAGTGGTGCCCTGCTGACGAAAGGGATGCAGCAGCTGTCTTGTCACCCAGCGTTAGATAAAATGTAGATTTTTTATATTTATGGGAAGGCATGCTTCTGTTTTCACATCCCACAAACCCTGTACCTCCCTCCCCGCCCCACATAGTGGTCCTGCCTGCAAGAACCCTGGGTCCACGTGGATTTGTGACCCCTGACTTAAACATACTTTAGGTTCAATGGTGATAGAAACCAGTTCCCCACTATATCCTATTACCCCCACCATAAATAGACAAAATAAGGTTTACTCTAAAGATTCATTCTTATTTTACATGAAGTGAAATGTAGCAAGTTACTACACTTGGTGTATTTCTGAGATGCTTTTTTGTTTTATTACCTTCTCAATGCTGCCAACTCCCTATTCACTTGGAGAACACTAATCATTTAGGATCATTTTAATCTTGGGTAAATCCCAAAGTTGGGAAACTCTGATTACAGGCTATATCCTTAATAAATGCTCAGTGTTGGGGTGCTTTAAGAAGCTTTAAGAAACTTCTCTAGTTCCCTAGAAGGCCTATCCACTCTGATATCCTATTATAGCCAACTGCTTCAGACACATGCCCTCAGCCTGCTGCCTGTTAAACACCTGGGCTGGTGGTCTCTGCTGTCTACAAACATGGAGATTCTGGCTAGCTCTAGGCAGATGCTTCCCCATTATCACCATCATGAGTAGTTAGGATCTTGACCATGGATTATTAGGATTGACCACTCAGGGCACCTGGGTGGCTCAGTCAGTTAAGCGGCTGCCTTCAGCCTCAGGTCCTGATCCCAGGGTCCTGGGATCGAGCCCTGTATCGGGCTCCCTGCTCAGCGGGAGTCTGCCTCTTGCTCTCCCTCTGCTGTTCTCCCTCTCAAATAAATCTTAAAAAAAAAAAAAAAAAAATTGACCACTCAGACTTGGAACCTCTCTAGGGCTCCATCTTCCAGGTTCCCTGAATACCAGGGAGTCCTTTGTACTAAAATCTAAAGAAGCCTGAGAAGCTCAGGCTTCCAAAGGAGGTCTGTGTCTGCATTCTATTCCTCATCTTTCCGAGAAAGTGTTATATTTCACCACAGTGTGTTTACCTGTCTGGTGCAGGGGTAATACTTTCAAACTCAGTAGTTTGCTTTCCTCTTTTCCCTTCCTGAAATATAAGCACTCTTGCTACACCTCCTTTGTCAGTTGTTTTGTGGGGGGAGCATTGGGAGGGGAAAGTTCGGGGGGGAACAGAATACATTACAAAGGGCATGTTAAGGGAAAGAGCAAGGACCTTTTGATTTTGATGACCAAAATCCGATTAGTCAGCAAGATAATAGGTGTGTAAGCCATAAGGGTCTTGAGGAAGGATGTTCCAGTTCCCTTAAGAGTATCAACAAATGAGGCTGATGGATCAACAAATAAGCCAATAAGCCGAATCTTCCCAGGTGTGAGGAAGACGCCTTGTCTGTCAATACGAGCCCAGTTCCCCTGAGGGAGAGAGGGAGGGTGTAGGCGAACAAAGAAAACACTGCCTCTGCTGTGTGCAGAGAACAGAGATGAAGAAGGGAGATGGCAGGACCCATGTTGCCCATTTGTCCTTCAGGTTTAGGCTTAAGAAATTGGTGTTTTGGGGAAAGGAGACTGGTGCCAGAGAAGGGGGCGACTTGGTCCTTGTTTCTCCGGAGCAGCACTGCAGGAAAGCGTACTGAGTGGTCAGTCTAGGGGAGGCAGCGGTGGATCTTCCCTGAGTTGTACCAATGTCTGTCAGGAAGTCACTGAATTGAGAGCCCGAGGGCCTGTTCAGGGGGCCGATAGAGCCATGTGCAGTGTGATCCTCGACCGATGGATGACGTAACTTGTGGGCCTGAAGCCTGTTGAAGGCAAACCACAGCAGGTCAGCATCGGAGCACATCTGAGTCAGAAGAATGAGCTGAGTTCAGCCATCTTCAGGGAAGGCCAGGAGAGCCTTGGGGCACCCAGGCCGACTAGGGCTATTGTTCCAGAGGCCCAGTACAAGATAGGGGGACTCCCGGTGTCACCAAGGACTCTCACACCTGACTCCTCCGTACATCTGCATGCCAGGACAGAGGGAAAGGGCAGATAGAGGGGAACCTGGAACTCTGAGCAACCTTTCTTAGAGATGTGAAATACTATTTTAAAGGACTCTTTAAATTATTGAATCAGATTATATCTAAAGTGGATTGAGAAGTTAAGGACAAAATATTGCAGCCCTTTTTAAGGCCAGCCAGCAAGTCTTTGCTCACTTCCTACCTTCTAATTCTTCAGTTTATAAAACCCCTTCAAATGAGAAATCTCACTTTATCCCCTCTTCGGTAGGGCTCCTGTGAGCTAGATGGGAATGCTTAGCAAGGGAGAAGGTAAGGCAGTGCTGAAGTCACTATCCCAATGTACCAAATTTTGCAGCTGGGCCTTAGCCTCATTTCTGATTTCAGGTCTACCTTTAGCCCAGTGGCCTCTTACCAGTTGCCTCTCTCCAACTTCCCGTCTAAGCAACACACAGAGATGGAAAGGTATCAGAACAATGTGTTCAGGATTTTGTTAGTGGGAAACAGGGTTGTGAAGTGTGGTGGTCGGCTTCTGTGAAGAGGTTGAGCCAAGGAAGGACAGTTGACCAAAGAATGCCCCGAGGCTTCTTTCTCTCAGCCTGAATGGTATATCCTGGTAAGTTGATGGTCCTGCAAAAGATGGTTCCTGTTAATCCAAAAATAGCACTCTTTCTCATATATTGATCTTTTAAAATTCCCTTCTTAGCATCCTTGGGTTGCTGAGGCCTGAGAATTGGTCCTGCATCGAGGTCATGTGTGGCTCACTAGAACAGAGGAGATGCGGCAGGGACCATGTGTTCCATGTTTTTGGGTCCTGACCTATGGGAACTGTGAGAACGTGTCCAGCATGGAACTGGGAGATGTGCAAATGGAAAAAGTGGTGTTTGTGGGAGTTGACTCAATCCAATGGGCAGGACCTGTGTAGGCTCCTTAGAGGATGGATTAAGGCAGCGTTCAGGAGAAGAACTAAAAGCACAGGCTGAGATGCGAAATGCCAAATTTATCCTTGCCGGTAAGTATAGGTAGGTGGATGAGTGGTGATTCCAGGAAGAAGACCTAACCTGTGCAAAAGACAAGTGAGCAGGGATAGGGGCTGGGGGGAGGAGGTAAGTTTCATACGACTACAAATAAGCTAGTTTGGACCACACATTGTAAGAAGTTGAGGATGATGTATCTGGAGATAACGATGGGCCAGATGAAAAGATCTTGATTATTGGTTAACCATTAAAGACCTTAAAATGGCAAGAATCCACCCTTGCATAAAATGTGCTGGGTCCAAAGTGTTGTATAGGTTCTTCAAAGCACAAATAGTAAAGGTATCTAAGTTTTTCTGTAACTTAGATTAAAAAAAAACCAAACTGCTTGGATCATTATACAGGGGTTGATTAATTTTGTTATAAATACCACACAAACCACGAAAATTATAGGGGCATTCATTTATGAACATAGATGCAAAAATCTTAATATATTGTATAGACAAATTTGATAGCTTTTTTTTATGCATCCTGAGTAAGTATAGTTTATATCAAGGAGAGAGTCAAAGTCAGAAAATGTAGTTTACTATGCTTATGGAAAAAAGGATTTTTGAGAATGTTTCTTTTTCTTTCTTCTTTTTTTTTTTTTTTGGATAGGCTTGAAAGTTGAGCTTTAATTTCTGTCCTGCTAGTTACTCCTGAGTTGAAAGCCATATTTGTACCTATTTCCTTTACCCCTTTATAAAGTGCATCGATCCTTCTCAAGTAAGGAGAGGGCAGGAGCACACTCTGACCTTCCTGCTGTCTCCTCCTGCCTCACCTCCATTTCTGAATTCTTTTCTTAGTCTCTTAAGGTTTTGTTCCGCCCCCCTTCCAGAGTGAGGGTGTATTTTCTTGTTTTTCTGTTGTCCTTTTCTGTCCTCCCCTACTCTACCTCCCTCGTTGTGTTCCTTCCTCCTCCTTCTGTTCTTCATTTAAGCCGCATTTATAAATTTATTTCTGCTTGCTTCCCATATCGCCTCCTGTATTCATTTCTCCTCTTCCTGTAGAATATCTTTCAAACAGCTTCAGTGTTGGTATATTTTCTCACCTCTCATAAACCTGAAAAAGCTTTTCTTTTAGCTAGCATAGTAGGATATAATATTCTAAGGTTAATGATCTCTTCAGCAATTTGAAGATATTAACACATTGTATTCGTGTATCCAATGCAGCTGAGACATCGGATATCAGTTTCAGGTTTTCCTGAAGACTGCTTCCCCCTTCCCTTTCAGAAGTCTTTGTGTTAAAAATTGTCTTGGTCTCAGAATGACTTTTTGTCAAGCCCTTTTACATTGTAAATTCTTTCTGTGATCCCTGATCTGTCTATGGTTCTGGGAAAGTCTTCATCTGTCATTTCTTCAAATAATTTCTCCCCTTTCTCTTTGGATGATTCTACTTCTTTATATCTTTATATTTTTTTATGTGTACTTTTTTTGGTACCTATATTCTTCTTCGTGTTTTCTGGAGAACTTCCTCAACCCAGTCTTTCAGCTCACTAATTTGCTATTTAACTTTGTCCACTCTGATGGTAATTCCTTCAACTGAGTTTTCATTTCAACTCAGTATCTTCCTTATATAGTTTTTTAAAATCCTTTATCTTGTCCCAGCTTTCAGGTCTTTACTGTGCTTATTTTATCTTCAGTCCTGTGTACTTGTTATACTTGTTTTAAATTTGTTCCATCGGTTTTCCTCATACATAGGTTATTCTATGTTGTGCTTGTGCTTCATAGATAGCCCAGTTTGACCAGATTGCCTTGCCTTAGCTGCTCAGGACTATGGCACCACAGGCTGAGCACAGCGTCTTCTCACTCTACTTGGGCTCATTAGCCCTTCCATTAGCACTAAAAGGAAGGTCAGGACTGGATATCTGTGTCCTCTCCAAATTCATGTTGGAGCCTTAATCCCAAATGTGATGATACTTGGAGGTGTGGGGCCTTTGGGAGGTAATTAAGTTTAGAGGATGTCGTGAAGGTAGACCACCTCCCTTGATGAGATGAGTGTCCTTATAAGAATAGAAAAAAAGGCTGGAATGATCTCCCTCCTGCTAACTCCCCCTCCCTCCCCCTGCCATGTGAGGATACAGCAAGCAGGCAGCCATTGTAACCTAGGAAGAGGGTTCTTAACAGATCTCGACCTGGGATCTGTTGGAATCGGCTGGGAATTCGACCTTTCATTTTCTAGAACTGAGAATAGTCTGTTGTTTAAGCCATCCAGTCTAGAAATTCAAATGGAGTCTTTGTGTTCTTGGTGGATAATTCCCTTGAGAAGGTATTTACCTGCTGGACACATGGTCTGGCAGGAATGATTAGGACATGACTAATTTAGTATGAAGTTTTTTTACTTCAGAGAACATTTTTAAAAACATTGCTTTAATTCCCATAAGAGTCATTTGTAGGGTGGAACATACAGCACTTGGGACCGTTAAGGAAAATATGTAAAACCATCAAGCCAAAGCTAATATTTTTGAAAAGATGAAAAAGGCTAATCTGTCTGAAGCAGAAAGAAATGTATGGATATTAAAATGTAAATTCATGAAAAAAATATATCTACTGCTCCAGCTCTTGATCAAATAGCTTGAAGAAAAACACATCATTTTTTATTCTGTCGCTGTTTTCACTTCATAGCCTGTCAGTCTCCTCAACCAAACTGAGACAAATTCTCCTGAAAACCATTAGGAACCCAAAGTCAACATTCAGTGCCATCATTATCCACTCTGTCATTCTCTGATAATTAAGTTAGATACATTTTCACATAAGCCATGGATTATCATTTTAGTGTGAACTCTCCTCAATTGCTGCAAAAAAAAAGGGTGGGGGGAGGAGTCAGGACGTGGGTTTGCTACAGCAACCAGTCAATACTCTATCAGCTCTTTACTGCTTGTTTTAATGTCATCCTTGCCTTTTTTCCTCCTAAAAATGTCCTTCCAGTTTATACTTCTAAATCTCCCATTGTTCTTTCCCTGTAGATTTTTCTAATACCCCATCTGCTGTATATTTACTTTATTAATTTTAGGAAACATTATTTAAAATACTGTGCCTAGGTTGAGCAAAGAGAAGTGAATAATGGTTTTTATACTAAGTAACATTGTGTGTAAAATAGGGTTCATTTCTGTGCTGCTAAAAAAAGACTAACGAAAGTAGGAATTAGATGCTCAGTGGTAACTACATTAAAATCTGGAAAGGTCAGAACTGCATACTCAATCATGAAAATATCTACAATTTGAATTTGAGTGGTAACTTAACAATGTTGACTTGTTTGCATGTTTTTCTTCCCTAATAGAAGGTGAATGAGATCAGAAAACTTGTCTTCATATCTTGGAATGTAGGGGAGTTCCTGATACCTAGCAGTAATTTTCAGTAATTTTTAAATGAACCGAAGGATAAAAACATGGACATAGCCATCATACCGTAGGTTATGATGATGATCTGCATAGACTGAGCTTGTGATATCGTTGGGTAAGGTAAGAGAATAGACCTTAAAGTCAGATACCCTGAAATCTTGAGATTTTAAGGTACTAGGTATACTATCAATTGTTGCATAACATTATCTCAAATCTTAGTGGCTTAAAATGGTATTATCCCAGTTTCTGTAGGTCTGCCATCTTGGTGAAACTTAGCTGGATCTGTAGAGTCTCCCACAAACTGTAGCCAAGGTGTTGGGCTGGGCTGTGGTTGTCTCAAGATCCTACCGAGGGTAGATTAGCTTCTAAACTCAATCACGTGGTGGTTGGTAGGCCTCAGTCCCTCGTGTGCTGTTGGATTGAAGGCTTCAGCTTGTTGCTGACCCTTGGCCAGAAGCTCCTCCATTCCGTGGGGCAGCTCATGTCATGGCATCTGACTTCACTGCCACGAGCAAGCTAGAACTAGAAAGAGTGCCAGCAAGTCAGAAGTCTGTCTTTTGTAAACCCAGTCTCAGAAGTGATTCCCATCACTTTTGCTGTATTTGTTAGAAATCAGTCACTAGTAAATGTGAATACTAGAAGGCAGGGATTGCTCCGGGCCATTTTGAGAGACTGCCTACTCCAACAACCATGTGGCTTTGGTAAGTTGCTGACACTCTTGCTTAGTGTCCTTATTTTAAAAAACAGGAATACTAATAGAACCTACCTTTTAAGGCTGTTGTGATAAGGAGAATGCGCATCAGTGGCTCGGCTGAGTGCTTAACCCAGAGCAAAAACAGTGTGTGCTATTATTACTGTTATTTTTTATGTCCTCCTTTGTGGATTTCTTATAAAGTGAAGAGATGATCTCTTTGTAGGACCTAGATGCTTATTGATTTTCTAGCCCCTGGAATCTATAGACTTTCAACCGTATAACATTGTTTGGACTCAACATCAGTTCTTTTTTTTCCTTACCCTTATAATATCTCACTGTGATCACATTTTAAAAATTGTTACAGCTGTAGGAGCTGTCCTGTTGATGTTTGGAGCAAATCAAACATTGTTGTGGCACCCTTTATGTTTTATGAATTTGTTATGCCTGTTGAGAAACTAGACAAGTCCTTTAACATCTTCGTTTGCAGTTTAACTCCTGGGAGGGTGGGTGGGTGGTCTCCTATCCCTTCTAGTTTTAACAGCCTTTGCATATAACTTACATTTGCTGCCTATCCTGGCTTTTAATTTTTCTTGTCTTATATTTTATATGTGTTAGGACCAAGTTTCTGAGATTAGTTTTCAGGCATTTTTAAAAGAATAGTCTCAATTTCATAAAGACTATAGGATTGATAAGAGTATAGCTATGTAACTTCAGGAACAATTAAAATATAAAGAAATTGAGAATTCATAAACTTCTAGGATACCCTCTAAGATACAGAGATCATTTCTATAACATGAAAAAAATGAAATCAGATGACTTCACCTGTATGTATCAGGAAAAATTACTCCCAATTGACAAAAAAGACTTGGGGGCCTTTGGATTGGCTGGAATTGAAGGTAAATATTTTTTTCTGTAATGATACAAGTTATTGGACATTTCCTGAAGTGTCACTTGTGCCTTCTTAGAGATCTACATATATACAAGGTGCCTCAGTAAAATAAGGAAATGAACTAAAAGCAAAGCAGATCTTTTATATCCTGATTTTTTGATAAGCTATTAGTTTCATTTTGAAATTCCTTTTCTGAAACTACTTGAAGAATCTTTTGAACATGTTCATTCTCTAGTGTTCATTTTTTGAAATCAGGTCCATGCTCAAATATAATTTAAAAATAAGCACCATGGATCAAGTGATTAAATAGGGTAATACTTTCTAGTATATAAGACAGAACAGCAAGAGAGTGTTTTTTTTATCTGTACTTAAAAACTGGCTCCAAAGGTAGTTCAAAAGATAATTCCTCAAATTTTCTAGAGTAAGGAGTCTATATTAAAGAAAAACTTGTATTTTTTCAAAACGCAGCAAAAATTCTCATTGTATCAAGTGTTACTTGATTTGAACCTGAGCCATCCTGAGCCGTTAGTCCGTTCAAATTCTCATTTTGTCATTTAGGAATGGGTGCCAGTAGAAAGGATAGTTGGTATCCCTGAACTTCATTTTCACTTTTAATATGGGGTATGTCAGAGATGTGAGGAGTGTTAAATGAGATATGTGAATATATCTCACAAACTGGGTATTCTCAGGGTAGTTATCAACATTAATATTTTATGCATGATTTCTTATCTAGATTAAATGAAATCACTAGACTTCTATGAATTTCAAAGATGATAGGAATAATGACATTTTTGGAGTACTTTACTGTCTGTCAGGCACTCTGCTAAGTGCTTATATAATCCTATTCAACTTAATCATCGTGAACACTGAGTTTCCGTTTTACAAGTGAGAAAACAAAGGTGTAGAGAGGTTAATTTTGCCCAGATAATAAAACTATGAAGTGACAAAGCTGAGATGGAGGTCCAGATCCAAATGATCCCTGAAATGATTGTTTTAAGCCCTATGCTAAACTCCCATTTCTGGCACCCACTGGTTGTGTTTCATCAGTGGTTTGCAAATGTAGCTGCACAGGAGAATTAACTGAGAAGCTTTAGGGGGGAAAAAAAAACCCAAGCCCGGGACACACTTGAAACCTATTAAATCAAATTCCCTGAGGTTGGGATCCAGATAGTAGCATTAAATAATAAAGCTCTTCAGGTGACTCCAACATGCCGCCAACTTTGAGACTCCGCGTGTTAAATGCTTAGCCCCTGAGGTATCCTAGCAGAGTGCTTAATGCCCTGAGCTTAGGAGTAAGAGGATTCTGATTTCCGTTTGGTGGCTTTCAAGTTGTGTGATCATGGGCTGATTTCCTCCCTTCTCTAAAGCTTGAAAGACACTAACAATGTCTTATTTGTGGTGAAAAATTAAATACCGCATGAAACATTTCCAGCACACAGCCTGTGACATAGGTCCGGTCTAGGGGAGGTAGAACTTTCATATCTCTCATTCATGCTCTGCAGAATTTTGGTTGCTTCGTGAAACCTTTAAGCATACATTCTTCTGTCCCTGGGTGAAAATAGGAGGCTATTGGACCCTAAAGTCCCTTTCAAATCATTAAATTTATGCCGTTTCTAAAGGGAGGCATGGGACTTGTATTTCCATAAGAGATCGACAATATTTAGCAACAGAAGCAATACGTTGCTTGTCCTGGGAGTAACCCAGACCACTCAGTAATGAGAACAGTTATTTGATGCTTGATTAGTTAATGTTGGGGTTTTGGAAATGACCATATACATACTGTTAGAGACAGGTTTTTTCATTGTTGCCCTTTCCCCTTATAACTTGTTTACTTGCCTCTCACAGGTGTAGGCTGCAGGGTTTGAATTAGTCTTTTAAGTGAGTGTATAATGGAGATGAGTAATTGCTTGCAGCTGCACATATCTATAGGGATTTGTTTTTCCTTTAGTAGGGGACAAGATAATTTGCCAGACAACTTTGCAGAGTGTAGTCTTGGTTGTCCCCATATGCTTGAGGGTGACCTTGCCTCTTGAATTGAAAAGCCACTGAAGCTTCCACCCTCGCATGAGAGATCATGGTAGCTGGGGGACAGGCAGCCAATTTTATCTTTATAGGTTTTTAACCCCCTTCAATAAAAAAAAAAAAATCAGTATGGTTCCATTTTGAGTGAAAATTATAAACATGAAAATTGATAGGTTATCCAGGGTAGAGGAGAGTGATTTCAAGGGGCTGGGCCCTTCCAGCTTAACCTCTCAAAGATCTTTTTGAAAAATGAGGTTTTAGGATGTGATAGATACAGCTTGAAAGGATAGCTCAAATACCAGTACACAAACCCAATTCCATTGTCTGACTGTAAGGCAAAATATGGTGTGTGTCCTCCGAATGCAGTAATGCAGTTACTGACCCAGAAAGTTGGCACATGAGGATTTGCTTCTGTTAGTACTGATGGATTCACGGATGGATGTGAAGGGTCCCATCTACCTTGCTCTCTCCTTGTCCTAATCTTTTTTAAGGCTTGGCAGACCATAGCTGACCTGGGAAGAGAAAAAGGCAACAATGGCCCCTTGAGAATGTGGTACCTCTAGCCTGAACCTTAAACTTACTTCCATTTTTCTCCCTAATGAAGACTGGATTTTGAACTACTGGCACTGTTGAAAGTAGGTTTTTGAGATCTTCCATTTAGAAACCGGGTTTTCTGCCAGTCTTATCCACAGAGACCTTGTAAGGATTGGCAGCAAAGATGGGGTTTAAGGGTCGTAGCCGCGCCATTTCCTAGCTGTGGGATCTTGGGTGATCCACTTAACGGTCTTAGCCTCAGATGTATAAAACAGGAAATAATATTTTCCTGGGTCAGCATTGTGAGGATGAAAATAGTCTTCAGTAGTTTGAAGAAACCACATACTGTAAAGTGCTGAACAATTGTAAACATTTTGCATGTTTTCTGGTTTTATGCATGGCCAACAAATAAAATGTGAGTGGGTAGGAAGAGTTTTTAATTAGAAACATTTTGACTTTTGGGTAGAAGCTCACTTCTCTATCCTCTAAAGCCTGGTCAGCCTGATCTTGTCTTGAGAATAAGCCACCAGTAACAAAAATCCCTAATCGGTGTTCTCTACCTGCCTGGGTTTGCTTTAGGGAGATGGGTTAGAAGAGTAGGGGAGTGCAGCCAGAGTTTAGGTATCTGGGTTCAGTACCTATCTGGCCACATACAAGCCATGTGACCTTATTTTCTTGTAGGGTACTGGTAGGATTGATATATTTCATGTAAAGTATCATGAGCAGCAGTTAGTATACAGTAAATGTATTTCAAAGAATTTCTAAAAGATACAGCTTTTAAAGATTTTATTTATTAAAAGATACAGCTTTTAGAGATAAGGTCTTTCGGTCCTATCTCAGTAATTAAATTGCAAAGGAAAGGCTAGCATCTGTCTCATTTTTTATAATTCTCCCAAATGACATTTCACTGAAAATTTGTTTTTTGGGCATGTGTGCGCTGGTCCAAACTTATACCTAGTAATGTACTTTCTTGAATACCTATGACATGCCAGGAATTATACATTTTCCTTTCCTTTTTTTTTTTTTTAAAGATTTATATTTTTGAGAAAGCCGGGGGGAGGGGGAGAGGGAAAGAAAGAGAATCTGAAGCCGACTTTCCCCTGAGTGCTGAGCACAGAGCCTGAGGTAGGGCTGGATTTCACAACCCTGAGCTGAAATCAAGAGTCAGACGCTTAACTGACTGAGCCACCCAGGTGCCCCCACCCCCCCCTTTTTTTTTTGAAGAGGCAATCACGGCATCACAATATTGAGTGACTTGACCAGGACCCTTAACCAGTGGCAGGACTGGATCTAAATTTGCATCTGAGATCCTCCAAAATGTGTCTTTTACCTCCCACAACTTCTTAAACATCCTTGCCCTCTGAGGAGGCAGAAACCATCCTTTTACCCTTAAATGGCAGTGAAAACCTATGTACTCACACCATAGGTGTACTCTGAGAATTGTGGGCAAAGAAATTGCTTTTGTAAATCCAATTACATTCCAAATTTACAAGGAATATTGATATTTAGATAGAATCCTATGAAATCTTAACTTTTTGGTGAACTTAGATAGTACTGGGGGGCTTAAGTAGGAGAGCTAACCTACCAGCTACTACTGTCCTAGCATGCTAATCCACGGTACTATAGAATGGATTGTTAGTCAAAAGAAACCATTTAGTGAAGTTGCTTTTGATGAGGAGAGTGCTATACTAGGACAAGAAAAACAGGCAAGCTCAGCTCTGTCAGACCAGGTACCTGTTCTGGCCACTAGAGGGTGGTATTGGCATTGAAATGACACGGAGACGTTTACAGTTCCTCAAATTGAGAGGATGCCGTGTGTGAAATGTGGACTATTGCTAAATTTATATAAAATGATGTGATGAAACAATTTGATATGACAGGAGACACCACATGATTGTAACTGGATTCTGCTGTTAATGGCAGCATACATCCTGAAGGGAATTCTTAGGGTCCAGTGCCTGTGGGTCATGGGGGTGGGGTGATTTACCTCAGGCCACAGATCAATCATGTGCCATTTGGGACGAAACCCTTCTCCCTTTTCTACCTCAATTCTGCTTCACTTTTCCGTTTGCAAATTGGGGGCATGAGTTACCTTCTGTTTTTCAAGCTGCAACCAAATTAAGTTGATTCCTCACGTAAGTGTCTGAAGGAATTCAATTCTTGTTCCAGATGTGCTCCTGCCGATCCTCGCGTTAGAGCTCTGTGGTGGGTGCCCTTTTACAGAGACCAAAGGATAAAGTCCTTGAGCTTCCATGTCTCCCCCCTGTTTGGCTGTAGGGCAGGGGCTGGATTAAGGAATGCATTTTGTTTAACTCCGTTGATTGATTTCCCGTGTTCAGGTGTATGACCTTCTTAGCCCTTTGTCCACCCTGCTTCCCCTCATAGTCCCTGGAACCATCAGGTTGAAGGTCGTAGGTGGTTATCCACGGCAAGATTTTAAAGACTTTTTTCTTCCAGAAATAGTTTTGTTTACTCAAAATTTTATTCATGTTATCTCATGAAGTATGCCACCTATTTTTTAAAAATTATTTTAAGATGGTAGATCTCAAGATTGTAGCTTTTCATGCAGTTGTAGGAAATAATGCAGAGGGATCCCATGTACTCTTTACCCACTTTGCCCTGTTGGTAACGTCTTGTAAAACCATGGCACAGCATCTCAGCCAAGATATTAACATTGACATAGTCAAGATACAGAACATATCCATCACCACAAGGATCTTTTGAGTTGCCCCTTTATAGCCATACCCACTTCCCTTTCCTGTTACAACCACTGCCCTGTTTAACATTTCTAGGATTTTGTAATTTCAAGAGTGGTATCTAAATGGAATTATACAGTATATAACATTTTGGGATTGTCTCTTTATACTCATCAGATTCCTCTAGATATTTATCTAAGTCATTGAGTGTATCAGTTTATTCTTTTTCATTGCTAAGTAGTAATCCATGGTATAGCTATACCATGGTTTAACCATTTACTTGAAATGACTCGGGTCATTTCCACTTGGGCTGTTGTGAATAAAGCTGCTATGAACATTCATGTCTAGGTTTTTGTGGTGTAAGTTTGCACTTCTATGAGACAAATGTCCAGAAGGGCAATTTTTGGGTTATATGGTAACTTTATATTTTAAAGAAACTGCCAACCTGTTTTCTAGAGTGACTGCATCATTACATTGCCCACAGCAATGTGTGAGTGATCCAGCTCTCTGCAATCTCACCAGCCTTTGGCATTGTCACTGTTTTTGTTTATTCTAATAATTCTTTTTAGATCTTCTTTGAGGTCTTTCACCAGCATGGTGTAGTTTTCAGCCTACAAGTCCTATCAGGTTTTGTTAGATTTACAACTTGTTTTTTTTTGTCATTGTTCAACAGTAGTAAATGGTATCGTATTTTTTAACTATGAGTGTTCAAGTGTTCATTGCTTAGTATATAAGAATACAGTTGATTTCTGTATGTTTATCTTGTATTCTGTGACTTTGTAGACTCAGTTCTAGGAGATCTATATATGGGGGAGTAGGTGTCTTGGGATTTTATATAGACCATGTCATCTACAGTCACGGACAATTTCTCTTTTCAATCTGTGTCGCTTTTTTCTTGCACTGGCTACAGTTTCCAGTACAATCATGGATAAGAGTGGTGAGAGCAAGCATCCTTCCTCCTAAATTGAGAAAGCATTCAGTCATTCCTCATTAAGTATGATTTTAGCTGTGGGGTTAATAGATTTTCTTGATGAAGTTTGGGAAGTTCCCTCCTTATTGAGAGTTTTGTTTTTGTTTTTAAACCAAGAATGGGTGTCGAATTTTGTTGAATGCATTTTCCACTTTAATGGCATCACAGGATTTTTCTTTTCAGCTTGTTAATACACCAGATGATATTGACTTATCAAATATTGAACCAGGCTTATATTCTTAGAATAAACTCTACTTGGTTATGGTGTATAATTAACTTTTTTAAAAAAACTGAAGTATAATTGGCCCAGAATTCAGCAATTTATAAAAAGAATTATATTTGCTATTACTTTAAGGATGTTATGCATCCATGTTGATAAGAATATTGCTCTGTAGTTTTTCTTTTTAAAATATTGTGTGGTTTTGGTATTAGGGCAGTACTTGCTTCATAAAACATGGTAGGAAGTGTTCTCGCCCATTTTCTGGAAGAAATAACGTAGAATGGATGTTAATTTAAATATTTGGCAGAATTGCCAGTGAAGCCATGTTAGCCTCATGAATTCTTCTTTGGAAGTTCTAAACTTATAATTCGGTTTCTTTAATAGTTACAGGGTATTGAAGTTTTGTGTCTCATGTTGGTTGAGTTGTAGTTTGTTTTTGAGAAATTGGTCCATTTCATCTAAGTTGTTAAATTTATGCATGCAGAGATAATCCTAGTATTCTCTCATTATCCTTTTGATGTCTGAGGTATCTGGAATGATATCACCTGTTTCCTTCCTGATACTGGTAATTTGTATCATCTTTGTCAGTCTTAAGGCTTGACAATTTTATCAATCTTTTTAAACAACCAACTTTTTGTTTCATCGCTTTCACAATTTTTGCTGTTTTCAGTTTGACTCTTGTTTATCTTTTTGTTTATTCTGCTTGCTTTTTTTACTTTGGTCTTTTGGTTGGTGAGACATGAGCTTATTTGATTTGAGATCTTCCCTTTTTTTTTTTTAAGATTTTATTTTAGAGCACATGTATGTGTGTGCACACAGGCGCAAGTGGGGTGAGGGGCAAAGGAAGAGGCAAGAGAATCTTAAGTAAACTCCACACTGAGTGTGGAGCCCCACGCAGGACTCAATCTCATAACACTGAGATAATGACCTGAGGCAAAACCAAAAGTTGGTGGCTTAACTGACTGAGCCACCCAGGGGCCCCTCAGTTCAGTGTATTTTTAAATTTCCTTAGAGGGGCACCTGTTATGTTACTGATTTTCAGTTTGATTTGATTGTGGTTAGTGACTCTATTGACTTCAATTATTTTAAATTTGTTGAAGTTTATTTTATGGCTCAGGATATGGTCTATCTTGATGTATGTTCTGGGGGTGCTTGAGGGTATATTCTGTTTTTGGGTGGAGTGTTCTATGCTTATTGGGTCTTGTTGATTGATGATATTGAGTTCTTTGATATCCTTGCTGATTTTCTGAGTACTTCTATCGGTAGTGAGAGAGAAATATTGAAGCCTCAAAGTATAATTGTGGATTTGTATATTTTTCTTAGTCTATCAGTGTTTGCTTTGCATATTTTGCAGTTCTATTGTTTGATGTTTTACATATATAGTATTGCTGTCTTTGTGGATTATCTTTTATCATTGTATAACTTTGTCACTGGCAATTTTCCTTGCTCTGAAGTCTACTTATCCAATATTGATATAGCTATTACTGCTTTCCTTTGTTTAAAAATTGCCTTGTATATCCTTAGCTTTTTACCTAATACCTGCCTATATGTTTGTATTTAAAGGGAGCTTTTTGTAGATAGCATTATAGTTGGATCACTTCTTAAAATCCAGTCTGCCAGTCTTTAATATTTAGACCACTTATATTTAATATATTTTTTGTATATTAGGACTTAAATCTGCCATTTTAATTTTTTTCCCCTGCCTTTCTATGGGATAGTTGAACAACTTTTCAGCATCTTGAAAGATCTGTAGTGTTTTGAGTTTTCTGTCTCTCTCTCTCTCTCTCTCTTTTTTTTTTTTTTTTTTAAAGGGGAAAGAGGAAAGAGCTGAGGGAGAAGTAGAAAGAGAATCTTAATCAGGCTTATGCCCAGTTCAGAGGTCGATCTCAGGGTCATGAGATCATGACCTGAGTAGAAATGAAGAGTCAGATGCTTAACAGACTGAGTTACCCAGACACCCTTGAGTCTTCTCTCTACCTATCAAAGTCTTATGTTTGTTTTATATACAATGTCCACGGATTTTTCAGTTAAACTTGGCAGAAGGGGGGAATAGGGAAAAGTAGGTCTTCATCTTCCCAAAAATGGAAGTCTGGCATTATTTTTATTAACAGTTTTATTGAGAAATATTCACATGCTATACAGTTCACCTATTTGAACTGTACAATTCAGTGGCTTTTAGTGTATTCACAGAATTGTGCTATCACCAAATCAATTTTAGAATCTTTATCCAAAAGGAAACTCCATACCCTTTAGCTATCACCCCTTAACTCACCTCCCCCACCTCCTACCTTCTCCCAGCCCTAGGCAAACAATAATTTACCAGCCTATTCTGGATATTTCATATAAACAGAATCATATGTAGTCCTTTGCAACTGGCTTCTTTCACTTAACAATGTTTTCAAAATTCATCCATGTTGTAGCGTGGATCAGTATTTCACTTTTTATTGTCAAATATTCAATTGTATGGATATACTACTGCCTTAATGTAGGATTGCACAAAAAAATTTAACTATAGCTTGACAAAACAAAATATAAATGTTGAAAAATTGTACTTGAGTGTAAGTTTTTTAGTTTAGTCAAACCAAATGTTTCAGTTAAGTTATACTTACCTATAACTTGCTTAGTCTGTTGCCTTTTCCCTAGTAGTGCCTATTTGTCTATTATATGAATAACTTTATGATTTAGTGAGGGCACATATCATATGAACTTCTGGGTATTTCTCTACCAGGGACCCTGCTATAGTTGGGAAATAGAAGTGGCTAAAGACAGGGTGCCTTTTTGCAAGTGGCTCAGAGTCCATTTGGAAGGATTGACATTCCCTGTGTATTGTTCTTTGGGGTAAGCATATATGGTGCTATGGGAATATGGAGTAGGGACACCAAACTAGGATGGCTTCCCAAAGAGTTCTCAGCTGCAAGGCATGTTGTTTGAAAGTGTATGCATTACCCATATCCAGAGGAGGAGGAGGAAGGATGTAGGGAGAAGAATTTCAAGGGAGCATGTTCAGAGACATAAAGGAAAAGAGAACATGGGGAGTTTGGGGAAAGCTTTGCTGAGGCTAATAATCTTTGTTGCTCTTTCTGTCCTCTATTCAAGACTTTTCTGTTCTATTCATATTGTCTGTCTTCTATTCAATAAACAGTTAAAGGAATTTATTCTACTTCACAAGTATTTATTGGGTACTCCATATGTCTGACGCTACACTAGATCCTATGGATCATGATGAAAACACAGGTTTAGACATTATGAATAGATGCGACGTCCCCTCAGTAAGAGAGAAAGGTGAAATAATAAAGAGAACATTGGATTGTCAACAGGAGACCATGGATCTACTTCTCTTGGCTCTTCTACCTGTGTGACACTGGGAAGTAACTAAACCTCTCAGTATGATCTATAAAATAGTTGAATTAAGTGCTTTTAATTCATCTTTAACTGAGCTCAGAGGAAGAAGAGAAGTTTGGTTTGGTCTGAGAAGGCTTTATGAGAGTAGCCTGGTGTAGCTTTCATAATGTAGTAGAATGAGTACTCATCTGATGCTCTCTTCTTCCCCTGCAGGAAATCTTTAGGAAAACAAACCTGGGAAAAGACTCTCCAGAGGGGAGAATTACTGGGTCCAGACCATGCTGTCACTGCTCACAGCCAGTATTCAGCTGCATGTATCGCTGGACCTCCTGCACCTCACGCCCGTGCTCTGCTAGGTCTCTCCGCGAGTGCCCTCCTCCATCTCTCCTGCTATCGTGCATTCTAAAAATTCTGAGACTTCTATCAGGGTCTTTATCCTCCAGAGATGAGCTTCTGAACCTTATATTCTTAGGACTCTTGTTATTTAATATACTTACCTAGCTCCTACACCACCTTACATTGCCCTTAACTTTGTATTTCAAGTTCCTGGAGGGCGTAGCCATCTTGTTTATCTACCAAAGCTCTGCAAGGGACTTAAAAGCTCACTTGGAGAAGCAGTTCCTTAGTTGATGATCAGTATCTCTTGGGAGGTTTTAAAAGCTATGGATTCTCAAGCCCCATCTTACACATAATGAATTAAATTGTGTGTGTGTTTGAGGGCATGGTGGGTTAGAGGGATGTGAAAAGCTTTTTTTGTTGTAAAACACTTATGGTCTACAAAAACGGTCTATAAAATATAGTGCCTCCTATATGCAGGGCACCTAGTGTTTATATAGCTTACTTTCTGGTTCTGTGTTTAACACAGGATCCTGAGGTTTCTGTAACTTTTCTAGGACTGTGACTCAAATTCATAAGAGGGATAATTCTGTAATCTTAGAATGGACAGCAAGCCCAGCTCAGTGCCATGCTGTTCTCCTATAGAGCTCTCCTGCTTGCGTTCTTGGAATTGTGTTCTGATGGGTCTCTAGTAGCCTGCTCTGTACCTCATAGACTGGACAATGGGGGATCCTCCATTTTACTCTCTTGTCTTTCTATACAAGAGTTTAGGAGGCCTACAATAGGCCTGATGACTCAGTGTATTTTTAAAAATGATTTTATCCATTTATTTGACAGAGCATGCGAGCACAAGCAGGGGGAGTGGCAAGCAGAGGCAGAGAGAGAAACAGGCTCCCCGCTGAGCAGAGAGCCCGATGCAGGGCTCCGTCCCAGAACCTGAGTGGAAGGCAGACGCTTAACTGACTGAACCACCCAGGTGCCCCTGACTCTGTATTTCAATGCATATTCAGTATGTGCTTTGCTAAATGTGATATAGCAAATTGACTATTTACTATTTCTACTGTATAGTAGAAAAGATAATGTCCAACTAAAAATGTCCAGCTGAAGAAAATAACTTTTTATCCTGATGAACCCCCTAAGGCATAATTTCAGCATTTGGTTTCAGGAGTTACTCAGAAAATTCAAGTCAAACTTTTATAAAGAAGGAATTTTATTCCTTTGTAAATCTAGTGGAAAATCAATCACACAAAATATGATGGTGCCAAGAAAGCATTTGCAAGAGCGCAGATGCATGAGTATGAAACATTACATTTTCCAGGCAGCGCGTTTCCTTATCAGAGCAGACTCCTTCGTGACTACAGTGATCATTACTCAACAGTGATGGGTGACAAAAGCTCATATTTTCCCATGTTTTAATCATTTCTTTAGAACTGACTGTGGATGGGGAAATGCTCTCTTGTTGTGCAGTGCACATTGCACAGTACATGGGACATTTGCGGGTCTCTCCTCCCTGCTTGAGGGCAGTGCCTATATAGACCGAACCCAGTATTGAGAGAGTTGGCATCCTGCATTCCAGCTATCTGTCTAATGAAGTAAATGATCACATTGATTAGAACGTTTTGGTGCTTCGTGATGAGAAGGAGGAACAAAAGCTCAAAAGGCTTTGCTTCAGACTGTTTAGGATGGACTAAATTTATAAAGTGCCCTCGAAGCTCTGTTCTGGAGCAGGGCCAGATGTGGCCCAGCACCAGCGGCAGCCGTGACTGTGACAGTCACTCACATTACAGCTTTTCAGTGGCTTACACCCTGAAACCACCACTGCTGCTTGTCGCCCTAGGAGATTTGTTCCACTGTTATCTTCTAAGATGTACTGAATTTTAATATGTATGGTATTTTTAATGATCACAAATCGTCTCTTGTTCCATAGTGTTCCTTTTTGTTTTTAAATTTAAATTCAGTTAGCCAACATAGAGTACATCATTAGTTTTTGATGTATTCAGTGATTCGTTAGTTGCGTATAACACACAGTGCTCATCACATCACGTGCCCTCCTTAATGCCCATTACCCAGTTACCCCATACCCCCATCCACCTCCCTTTCCTCAACCCTCAGTTTGTTTCCCAGAGTCAAGAGTCTCTTATGGTTTGTCTCCCTCTCTGATTTCTTCCCCTTCAGTTTTCCTTCCCTTCCCCTATGATCCTCTGCACTATTTCTTATGTTCCACATGTGAGTGAAACCATACGATAATTATCTTTCTCTGACTTATTTCATTTAGCATAATACCCTCCAGTTCCATCCATGTCAATGTAAGTGGTAGGTATTCATCTTTTCTGATGGCTGAGTAATATTCCATTGTGTATATGAACCACATCTTTATCCATTCATCTACTGAAAGACATCTTGGTTCCTTCCACAGTTTGGCTATTGTGGACATTGCTGCTATGAATATTGGGGTGCAGGTGCCTCTTTCCACTACGTCTGTATCTTTGGGGTAAATACGTTTTTATTCTTTAAAGCACCATTTTTTTTTAATTTAAAAAAATACTTACTTTTCTGAAATATTCCATGGGGATCAATTCACAATTTAATTCACCATACATTTTTTTTTTTTTAGATTTTTTTTTTTTATTTGACAGAGAGAGAGAGAGAGACAGCGAGAGAGGGAACACTAGCAGGGGGAGTGGGAGAAGGAGAAGCAGACTTCCCACTGAGCAGGGAGCCCGATGCGGGGCCCGATCCCAGGACCCCGGGATCACGACCTGAGCCGAAGGCAGACACTTAACTGACTGAGCCACCCAGGTGCCCCCACCATACATTTTTTAGATGCATATCAAATTATATTGATCATAGTTTTTACCATTGTTTTTTTAAGCTTTGAGATATAATTGATGCATAAGCTGAAGATGTATAACATGTTGATTTGATACTTATATATTGCATGATTACCCCCATAAGCAATAGCTAACCCCTCCATCACATATATTTACCATCTCTTTTTTGTGCTGAGAACATTTAAGATCTAATCTCTTGGCAATTTTCAAATATGTAATATGGTACAATATATACAGTGTAAATAATCACACTGTGCACTAGATCTCTAGAACTTATACACCTTGTATCTGGAAGTTTGTACCCTTTGACCAAAATATCCCAATTTCCCCTAGTCCATGGTAACCACCATTTTGTTTCTGCGAGTTTGACTTTTTTAGATTCCACATGTAAGGCCATACAGTATTTGTCTTTCTGACCTTTTTCACTAGCATAATGCCCTCAAGATCCATGTTGTAAACACCAGCATTTTCTTTCTCAGGGCTGAAGGATACTCCATTATATAGATCTAATACCTCTCCTCCAACCGTTCATCTATTGATGGACACTTACGTTATTTCCATATCTTGGCTATTGTGAATAATGCTGCTATGAACATGGAGTGCAGATATCTTAAGATCCCATTTTCATTTACTTTGGATACACACACACACACACACACACACACACACACACACACACACACACACACACAGGAATGGGATTGCTGATCATATGGTAGTTTCAAGTTTTTGAGGAATGGACATACTGTTTTCCATAATGGCTGTACCAGTTTACATTCCTACCAACGGTGTATAAAGGATCCCTTTTCTCCACATCCTTGCAAACATGTTCTCTCTTGTCTTTCAGATGATAGCCATCCTAATAGATGTGCGGTGATCCCTCATTGTGGTTCTGATTTGCATTTCCTTCATGATTAATGATTTTGAGTACCTTTTTAATATATTTGTTGGCCATTTGTATGTCTTTTTTGGAAAAATGTCTATTCAGTTCCTCTGCCCGTTTTAGAATTGGATTGTTTGTAATTTTGCTATTCTGTTTACATATTTGGATATTAACCCTTTATTAAATATATGACCAGTATATATTTTTCTCTCACTATGCAGGTTGCCTTTCATTTTGTCTATTCTTTTGCTGTTGAAAAGCTTTTTAGTTTGATGCAGTCCCACTTACTAATTTTTGCTTTTGCTGCTTGTGATTTTGGTGTCTTATCCAAAAAACAATTGCCAACATCCAGGAGTGGTTTCCCTATGTTTTCTTCTAGGAGTTTTATGGCTTCATGTGTTATGTTTAAGTCTTGAATCCCTTTCAAATTAATTTTTTTTTAAAGGGAGAGGATGAGAGAATCTTTTTTTTAAGATTTTATTTATTAGAGAGAGAGAGAGACAGAGAGGGAACACAAGCAGGGGGAGTGGGAGAGGGAGAAGCAGGCTTCCTGCTGAGCAGGGAGCCCTATGCAGGGCTCGATCCCAGGACCCTGGGATCATGGCCCTAGCCAAAGGCAGCCACTTAATGACTGAGCCACCCAGGTGCCCCTCAAATTAATTTTTGAGAGTTGTATGAGGTAGAGGTCCAATTTCAGTCTTTTTGTGGTTATCCAGTTTCTCTAACACCATTTATTGAAGAGACCATCCTTTTGCCATTGAGTGTTTTTGGATCCCTTGTCAAATATTAGTTGACTATATATGTGAGAGTTCCACTGGACTGTGTGGGGTTTTTTGTTTTTGTTTTTTCCTGGTACTATACTGGTTTTTTTTTTCTTTTTTTTAACCATAGCTTTGTAGTATAGTTTGAAATCAGGACATGTGATCCCTCCAGCTTTGATCTTTCTCAGGATTGCTTTGGCTATTCAGGGTTTTTGGTTTCCATTCAAATTTTAGGATTTTTTTTTCTATTTCTATGAAAAATTCCATTGGAATTTGTAGGAATTGCATTAAATCTATAGGTGGTATTGGGTAGTGTGGACATTTTAACAATACTCTCAAGATCCATGGACACAGGACAGCTTTCTGTTTTCCTCTTCAATTTCTTTTCACCAAAATCTTGTAGTTTTCAGGGTACAGGTCTTTTTGCCTCCTTGATTTAAATTTACTCCTATGTTTGTTTGCTTTTGACACTGTGAATGGGATTGTTTCTTTTTTAGATATTTTGTTAGAGTATAGAAATGCTACTGATTTCGACACGTTGATTTTTGTATTCTGCAACTTTACTAAATTTGTTTATTGGTTCTAACAGTTTTTTTTTTTTTGTAATGGAGTCTTTGGCATTTTAAATATAAAAGATTATATGGGAATTAAGGCGTGCACTTACTGTGATGAGCACTGGGTGCTATGTGGAAGTTTTGAGTCACTAACTTGTGCACCTGAAACTAATATTACATTGTAGGTTAACTGGAATTTAATAAAAACTTAAAAAGATTATACCATCTGCAAAGACAATTTTACTACCATTCTTATTTGGATGCTTTTTGTTTCTCTTGCCTGCTCTGGCTAGGACCTCCAATCTTATCTGAATAAAAATAGCTAAAATGGGCACCCTGGTCTTGGTCCTGATCTTGGAGGTAGCCTTTTACCATTGAGTGTGATGTTAGCTGTGGGCTTCTCATATAGTATACTGTGGGTTTCTCTTTAGTATACTGAGATATATCCCTTCTATACTGAATTTGTTGAGCTCTTATGAAAGGTTGTATTTTGTCAAATACTTTTTCTGCATCTACTAAGATCATGTGTTTTAATCTTTTATTAATATTGGGTATCACATTTACTGATAAGCATATATTGAATTGTCCTTGCATCCCAGGGATAAATCCCTCTTGGTCATTATGTATGATCTTTTTTTTCCAGTGCGTTGTTGATTTTGGTTTGCTAATATTTTGTTGGGAATTTTTGCATCTATATTCATCAGGAATACTGGCCTATAGTTTTCTTGTAGTGTTCTTATGGGGCCTTGGTACCGGGGTAATGGTGGCCTCCTAAAAGGAATTTGGGCATTATTTTCTCCAGTTGTTTTTGAAGAGTTTCAGAAGGATTGGTGCGAATTCTTTGAATGTTTGGTAGAATTCACCTGTGAAGCCATCTGTTCTTGGACCTTCTTTGGAAAGTTTTTAACTACTGATTCACTCTCCTTACTCATTATTGGTCTGTTAAGATTTTTTTTTATGTCTTTAAGTTTTGTTAGGCTATGTGTTTCTAGGAATTGATCCATTTCTTCTAGGTTACACAATTTGTTGGCAATATAATGTTCATAGTAGTCTCTTATGATCCTTTGTATTTGTGTGGTATCAGTTGAAATGTCTTTCATTTGATTTGTACCATCTTAGTCCTGCTAAACATTGGTTAATTTTGTTTATCTTTTCAAGAAAGCAGTTCTTAGTTCCATTGATCTTTGCTATTTTCTGGTCTCATTTACTTCCTCATCTTTTTTTTTCCCTCCTGTTAACTTTGGGCTTAGTTTTCTTGTTTCTTGAGGTGTGAATATAGGTTGTTTATTTGAAATATTTCTTTTTAATTTGCAAACTTTTTTCCCATCTGAAGATTTTATTTAATTTAAATTCAATTAGCCAACATATAGTACATCATTAGTTTAAGATGTAGTTCTCAATTCATCGGTTGCTTATAATACCCAGTGCTCATCACATCACGTGCCCTCTTTAATGCCCATCACCCAGTTGCCCCATCCCCCCCCACCTCCCCTTCCTCAACCCTCAGTTTGTTTCCCAGAGTCCAGAGTCTCTCATGGCTTGTCTCCCTCTGATTTCTTCCCCTTCAGTTTTCCCTCCCTTCCCCTATGGTTCTCTGCACTATTTCTTATAGTCCACATTATGAGTGAAACCATATGATAATTATCTTTCCCCAGCTGACTTATTTCACTTAGCGTAGTACCCTCCAGTACCATCCATGTTGAAATGTTTCTTTTCTTAATGTGGAATTTATCATTGTAAGCTTTCCTCTTAGAATTGCTTTTGCATTATCTTGTAGCTTTTGATATGTTGTGTTTCAGTTTCCATTTTTTTTTTCTTCAAGATGTCCGGTACCCATTTTTGATTGCTGCTTTAACCCATTGTTTCAGGAGCATGTTGTTTAATTTTCATGTGTTTGTGAATTTTCCGGCTTTCCTCCTGTTATTGATATCTAGTTTTATGTTATGGTGGGAAAATATTTGTGGTGATATGATTTCAATTGTAAACTTGTTAAGACTTGCTTTGTGACCTGTCATATGAACTATCCTAGAAAATGTTTTATATGTACTTGAATATATATTCTGTGGCCATTGGATGGAATGCTCTGTACATGTCTTTTAGGTCCATTTGGTCTAAGGTACGGTTCAAGTCCAATATTTTTTTGTTGAATCAGTCATCGAAACAGAAAACCATTGTTGAAAGTTGATATTCAAGTCCCCATACTATTATTGTATTGTTTATTTCTTCCTTCAGATTTTAATATTAATGTATTTTGGTACTCTGATATTGGGTGAATATATATTTATGATCCATCTTCTCAAAGAATTGGCCCCTATATCCTTATATAATGACTTTGTCTTATCATTTTTAGCTTAGTCTATTTTGTCATATATAACTATCCCTTCTCTCCTTTGTGTGTCCTTAAAGCTAAAATGAGTGTCTTGTAAGCAACATATATAGTTCAGTCCTTTTTGTTCTTATTTTTAATCCATTCAGCCACTCTGTTTTTCCTTTTCCCTTTTTTTTTTTTTTTTTTTTGGTAGGGGGGTAGAATTCAATCCATTTATATTCAGAGTATTGATGGGTATGGACTTACTAATACCATTTTCTAGCTGTTTTGTAATTGCCTTGTTCATTTTTCTTGCTGCCTTACTTTGTAAATTGATTATTTTTGTAATGGTATGTTTTGATGTCCTCTTTACTTTTTGTGAATCTGCAGGTTTTTGCTTTGTAGTTACTATGAAGCTTACATAAAACATAAGTCTATATACTTTTACCAGTGTGTTGTGTATTTTCATGTTACTAAATACTGTTATCTACTCCAATGCATACAAACTTTTTTTTTTTTTTTCCCTTTTTCCCCCTCCAACAGGGTGCTGGAACTTCTCTGGAAACCTCCTCTGGACTTCCACAAGAGCTCTTTCATCCATGGGTGAGTGTCTAAGGCCATGTTTTCTAAGGGCTCCTGGACTGCAGTGGAGATTGCTAGAACTGGTTTATGGGCTACTGCTAGGTCTATACCTTAGGCCGAGGTCTGTCTGCCCGTTACCTGATTTGTGAGTGGGTGAGAGGATTCCTGGGTCCCTTGGCGTTTGGTACCAGATCCCACAGCTCCTTCAGAGGTTCCTTTGTCCATGGATGGATGCTGAATTTGTGTGTGTCTGGGGCGGGCCGGGGGGGGGGGCGTGCATGTGGGCAAGAATGAGAAACAGCTTATGCCACCATGATGCTGGTATCCCTTCCAAGCACCTCATTCTTGTAATGTTTTCAAAACTCTTATCTCCTAGAGCATAATGACTAATATAGTTCCTTTCAAATATTCTCTCCTTCCTCTATCTTCATTTCAGAAGTATTTCCTACACATCTGGTGATCTTGGGCTGTGCATTTTAAGAGTGGGGTATTGAAATGCTCTTTGGAAAGTCTCATGTGAGCACGGGACTTCCTGCCTTTTGGGATTGAATTTCACTGGGGAGTGCTGGATGCAAAATTCAGTATATGTGGGTCTTTCTATTGAGTTACAGTTTTTCCTAGGGAGAATTCTCCAGTCTCCTGGCTGAGGAGCGTATGCCTGGCTGCTTTGAGTTTGGGAACTTAAACTGGGAAAAGAACTAGAAATTTCACATTCAGCATGTGGGTTTTTACGGAATTCCCATGACTTCAGAGGCACTTGGTACCTCCAGGGAATTCCTGTGTCTTAAGGAATTTGGCCTGTCTTTTGAAATGAGTTCATTGCAATTTTAGTGAGGTTGGGAAGAAGTGAAGATAAATCTGTGTTTAGATTATGTTTAGTTGGAACCCCAAGGTCGATAGAGATTTATGGAAAATTCATCTATATTCAATACAATTTCTGTAAGAGGACTTGAGATACAAGGAGCATATGCAGTTTGAGTAGCAACTGATCAACTAGTGACTCTCTGGCACCGAAGAACTTTAAAATAGTTAAGGATTAGGGCTTAGCGAGCTGAATGGCCTCTAAGACCTCTGGCCAGGGATATGTGGCAATGGGTTTTCAAAATATACTAAGGATATAATTTGGGATATAAAAAAAATTTGAGGACTGCCCCTCTCTTTGTGATATGCAAGGTCTTGGGCTTATTTTAATCTGCATTGTCTCTAAATTAGTTTGTCTTCAGCTTTCCAAAATTGTTAAGGCAATACTTTATACTTGCTAAAACTCTTTCACATATATTTGCCCTTCCACATTTTTTTAGTTGTGAAAGATAAATGTGTAATATAAATATTTACTGTTACAATAGTAAAAAAGTTCACAAATATCAAATTGGTTATATATCAAAGCCCTTATATGACAGTCCCTAACAGTGTGGTGGGTAGAAGTTGAAAAAAAGCTTAGTTTCATGAAGAGCAGCTACTTATCCAGAGGTTCATTATCATTCTTTATTCTGGGATCATCATCCCCCATCCCATGGAACTTTAGGTAAACTCAGAGCAAAGTTTCCTTTCTGGACTGCAAAGGGGTTGAGACTTCTTGGTCCCAAAGACTAAACTGTTTGACTCGATAATTTAAAAGTATGTCTTTACAGCAGACAGAATTGCATCTCAGAGGATTATTTTCTTAAGAACATGTGTCTTTCCTGTGTGTAGATTTGGATATCCCTATAGCAATGTAGTCTTGCCTTTGCTCTGGATAAGTTCATGTGCATTTGCTTAAGCCACCACTGATAGGAGAATAGAATATAAGATCTGGCTGGAAAACATGGGTAGATAGGATCTTAACCTTATGTGGCCTGAGTCTGATGCAGCTCAACACAAGATAGACTGTTGAGGCCCCAAATCTTACATTGAAGAGTGAATATCCAGACCTGGGAATTAATCTACATGAACTATTGTGTATTTTTGGGTTCCCTCTTGGTTTGCAAACTGGCCACCTTTATGTGGAAGGTAGAGAGGGACCAAAGAAAGCGGCAAACTACTCCAAATTGGCAACTGGCAATTTTAATAAGCAAGGAAACTTACTTACAAGGCTTGTCTTGGGTGAGCACAAGACAAGCAGATCTCCAGTACCTGGCTGCCAAATCTTAAGAGTTTATATATAGGCCCTAACTGTGTTCTTAGTCACATATTACTGTCCAGATGATCTCAACACATTCAAGGGTATGTCCTTGAGGAAGCTTCTAATGGTAAGGCAAGCTGAATGCATGTTCCAAGGACAGGGAAAGGGGTGAGGAAACTGATTGCCTGGGTCCAGTTGTATGTCAACTGGCGGGCACATCTTGTTGATGACTTCCCCCAACACTCATTCTAAAGGCCATTGAGCAAAACCTTATCATGGGAGTTTTACCTTGAAGGGGAGAGGCAGCTCTCAGATCATGGAATGAGCCCTGGGAAGTAAGGGATAAACTCCTTTATTTTTCTGGGTCTTGAGATTAAGAACTTATTTCACTGAAAACCGGGATGTGTTCAAGGACCGTCTGCTAGGAAATATGTGTGGTGATCACAAGCTGGCTCCTAAAACATGGTCTAGGTGGGAGAGCTACAGGTGTGGATCTCTTGAAGTTAGTCTTGGGTCTTGGTTTGTAGGTTATGAGAGCACCATATATTAAAAAAAATGGTTTCAATTTTACTGCCTTATTTCCTTTTCTTTGATCTGTTATCCCCCAAACAGCAATAAAACCTGGTTGACTTGATCTCTGCTGTATTTGAACTTGAGGAGGCATTATACCCAGGCTTTAGACAAAGCAGTCTAAGGGGAGGAGTGGTTAAAACAACAATGAAAACCATAAACTCTGAGGAGGTGGCAGGAGGTCATATATGCAAGCATTGGTCCACATAAGAGGCCTGGAGCCAAGTGGCTGGCTCAGGGATCAGGTGACAAGATAGATTTGAAGGGCATGCAAGCATTTCCCAAGGAGTCTGGAGTACTTGGGATGTAAATTTGATAAAGACTAAACTTACTCAGTCAGATGGGATAAAGATCTCAGATATTGTAATTTGGGGACTTAGGGATTCATGAGAGAGATGGACCCACACTGGTTACATTGATAAATTACTTTGTAGTTTTCGCTTTTATAGGAAAATATGCTCTATTCTTTTGATGTCCTCCTGGACCCTTATTGAGCAACAGATGTGAATTATAATTCTTAGTGACCTCCTTTCCCTTCCTCTTTTAATGAGATCCAGAAAAATGTGTTGGTTTTCTTCTCCTTTTGTGTTTAGTCTGCTCCCACTTGTATACCTGGCTCACCAATCCCAAATCCTCCACACATGGTTCTCAGTTCTCTAGCACCTTTTGAAGAAGCTGCTGCAGCTCCTCCTTTCCCACCCCCACCCCAATCTCTTGAGCAGGTACTCTACCACCTTTCCTTGAACTTAGTTGTTGGCCTAAACAAAAAAGGTATTAAAATGTTCCATGTGCTATCTCTACTTTTCCCTAATTCTTAAATTTTAAAGACTCTTCAGGAAGTCCCCTCAAACTCTGCCAACCCTGTGACTTTAATCGGTATACCAGGACCTGCTGGTGGTGCCCATATGTATCTGCTACATCTCCAGTCACTGGTCATTACCATTGTGTGTGTGTGTTGGTATGTTTATTTGGCTCAGGGCTTTTACTGCCCATGCTTCATCTCTGGGCTTAGGGAAGTAAAAAGAAGCCCATCTTTCACACAATGTCTAAGAGCCCCAGCCAAATTGCTCCATTTCCTTTTTGTGGGTATAAACCTCCTTTGAAGTAATTTTTCATATAATTCTCCTGGCTTTTTCTTTTTGAACTTTTTTGTCAACTAGTTCCTAGAATAGTGCCTAGTATACAGTAGGTGCTTAACAAATGTTTGGGGGAATGAATAAACCTAAAATGAGCCAAAACTTGGTTTCAGTTCTAAATTCTCAAAGGAGGTGGGCCTGCCTATCTTTAAGATTTCAGAATAGATCAGGATTCTCTGGCACCCTCTCTCTTTCTAAATCGTATTCTACGGCCTCCAACCCTCAAGAGTACCATGCTGTCTCTAAAATGTCCACAGTGTTCTTCAAAGCCTACCTCTTTGACCTGTGGGAGTGTATAGTCCTTGAGTCATCACTCTATGCCAGGCATGGTATAGTTGTTTTATAGGTAACTCTGTAAGTCAGTCGCTATAATAAACTTGAGATAGTTGATAACCTTCTTATAAATGAGGAAACTAAGGTACCGAGGCCAAGGTTCCACCTCTGAGAATCTTGTTAGGATCTAGGATTTGAATATAAGTAAAGTCAGAGTCCATGTTCCTCACAGCTATGCTCTCCTCTCTCCCTGCCCCAGGTTCCAGAACACTCTTGCTTTCTTCCCTCTTCTTCAGAAACCAACCTTAGTGTTAGCATTAGGAAAACTATGATTTATACAATGAGGAAACGCTCATGAATAATTTGTGGTTTTGTTTTTAATATTTAGGTTGCAGTGTTTTCCTCCTAAATATTTTGGTTCTTTTTGTGACCATGATCTAATCAGTTTACTGTTTTGTACTATACATTTACAAACCTTACAATGTTTATAATGATTTCTTATTTAAAAGGTTGTTTTTATAAAGACTGTTCCATTGGTGTGTCCTCTCTTCCATACCTGCCACACCCCACCACCCCTGCATTTATTTAGCACCTGTTAAGAGTCTGGCACTCGGTCAGACACTGGGATTACAAAGATTCTCAAATACATACGTTCATTTCTTGTGCCAGTTTAAGTCTCCTCAGTGTCTTCTCATTTTCTTGGGATAAATTGTGAAAACCAAAGCATGACTTTAAAAACCCTTCATGATTTGGCTCCTGTGTTCCTCCCTTGTCATTTCTCTCCTCTTCACCCCATTTCCCATTTTCATCTCTTTTTCTCTACTTCCAACCCCCCAGTAAATGAACTCTCCTGAACTACTTTCAGTGATTCTATCCTCTCTAGGTTTAACATGTCATTCTTCTGCCTGGAATACTATCCTCCCCATTTGCCTAAAACTTGATTTTTCATTTTTGGCTAAACTCTCTGCAGGAAGGTTATCTAACCCCCAGAGTCTAGGTAAGGGGCTCCTTCTCACCACTTCTGCATACTCTGTGCTTCCCTGCTTGTAAACAGGCAGGGATTTAATTTCTTTTTCCTCACCATTTTGTGCCCTCAGTATAATGCCATTCCTGATGGAAAGATGGCAGTGCAATCGCTAGAGGCATGGAAGGGAGATGGGCTGTTTGGGAAAGGGCAATATGTTTGTTTTTTGTTTTTTAATTTTGGCTGCCTTTTAAAAACATGAAAGCATCACATTTTCTTCAAGCAATTATTAGTGTTTGCTTCATCTGTCTTGTTACAGGTTTTTTGTTTTTGTTTGTTTTCTGGAAGGATTGCAATTCACCCCTTATTGGTCTCTTCTTTGCACTCAAAGTATACTAAAATCCTTTAGAAAGCAGACAGCATTGGTAACAGGAAAACCTCTTATTTTTGGCAAAACTCGGTACTTTACTGCACATTTTGGAAACTTCTTGCCAACTTCAAAATCCTCTTGTTGAAAGTTTTGTGTTCCCTGAAAGAAACAGGGAGCTTCCCTGGAATCCTTTGGATTAGTTATGGGGTGAGTTGAAGACACTCCTGAGGTTTCTGTGTATGTGAATGGAGGTTCCAGATGTTCTAGAAACCACCAGCTGAACATAGTCTTGGCCTTGATCGTTAGGGGCAAGATGGGGATGGGGTTCTTGCAGCAATGATTAGCTCCTCCAAGCATTGCTTCTTTGGCAGGAGAGAGGGAACCATTTTTCTTTCCCCTCTTTACAACTGACGGAAACACATTTGATTTGACTTTATGAGAAATGCAACAATACTCATTTCCTTGGGACACTCATCTTACATATTCAATTCCTGGCCATCACAAGAATGCTGTCTATGTACACCATGGAGGGTAAGACATGAACTCTGTTGGGAGATTTGTTTAATTTAAAACTAAATTTCCTATATGCTCAGGCTTTACAGTTAGGTGCTTATATTCAACTAAAAAAAAATTTAAGTCTGTCACTTCTCATGACTCAGCTTTTAGAATTCTGGGCAGGAGTGAGAATTCCAAATGGTGTAGCAAGGAAATGGTGCAGTGATGAGAAGAGGAAATACTGCTTTGGGACTGTCAAATGTCATCTACTTAACGTTTGATCTGGTTCATGCTTATATTAAGATACAGGTGGAGCTATAGAAGGAAGTGCCAATCAAAAGTATAATTTCTCTCCCTCGCTTTTTCCACTGTGATCCCTAGAACTCTGACTTTGATTTCTGCCTGCCTTTTCCCCCACCAAATACAGGAATGGGATGGTGCATCTGTTGTCCCTGCTGCCCTTGGTAACTATTGCTCACCCTTAACTTGGGGATGGATGTGCTCCTACCCCTTCAGAGCTGCTCCCTCTCCTACTTCCTGCCTACTGCAGCCACCAGTTACTGCAGTCACACTGAACTAAAGGATATGGCTGCTCTCCATATGGCATATGCCCAATAATGAAGCCAAAAGAGAAAAAGCAGAGCTCAGAGCTGAAGAGATAGTCATGATTATATTGTTTGGACCCCCAGATCCAGCCATGTCTGAAGCCAGCACTACCTTTTGGACTACTCTGCTTATACTAGCTTTAATGGCATTTTGACAGCCTTCAAATCTTGGCTAATAAAGTCCCAACACATTGTTCCAGTGCTGTGGTCATTAAAAACCCTGACTCCTTTCCTAGAAGCTAATGTATGCTTATCTCTTGATCATCCCAGCTGGGCCCACAGCCGTGGTGGCAGCAACAAAAGTCTCCATTTTCACCTCTAAGCTCTGCTTTTTTTCTGCTGGCTTCGTTATTGGGCAGATTCCATGTGGCATCCATGAAGACCACTAGACTCGTACCCCCAGCAGAGAGAAAGCATTTGTAGAACTAGTAGGAAGATCCTGACTGGCTTGGCTCCAATCAGAGACTAATCCCTGAGGCAGTCATGATACTTAGGGGAAAGGAAACTTTTGACAGGCCAGGCCTAATTTCATGATCATCATTTGGGGTGAAGATGGGACCAGCACCATCAGAATAGGAAAGATGTGCTCAAAAGCTGTTAAAGAAAGGGATTATGGGACTGTCCATTTGGATAAGCAAGGGCGACTCTTTGCCTTAATCTTGGCAAAGGACCAGGTCCCTTGAGGAAATTCATGAAGACTACCTTGTGTCTGGGAAGTGTGGGTTGTGTTGTGTCCTCCCATCTCTTGGATGGAAAGCCTTGATGCCTGTCCCAAAAATCTCTCCCCCCTGGTATGAATACCACAGCTGTGCCTGCCAGTTGTTTTAGGTCTTATCCTGGTTTTGCCAGGAATCAGAGCGTGAGGCAGAGACTTATGTGCTACTTCTTTATTGGGGAGTGCAATCCCAGCGAACAGGAGGAAAGGAAAACTGAAATGAGTCAGGAAAGGAGGGAAAGCCAATACAAAGGTACATCATTAAACCAGCTACCACTTGGTGTTAAGAGCACCTGAGAGCTCAGTCTTGCAGCATTACTTTCTGAGATTGTTTGACGAGTTTGCAAGAGGTCTGTCCAAGGGAGAAAGGAGCCAGTGGATAAATTCTTCTTCCTATCTGCCCTTGGTCAAAAGTTAACTTCCTGGGTGTTAATTTCTCTGAACTTCTTGAATATGCATATGTGGGCTCTGCAATGTGTCCCATCTCAGTATCAACAAGAAACCCTGGGCAGGAGGCAAGAAGTACTTGGTGCAGGTATGAGAAGAGGTGTTACATTTTGCTGCTTTCTTGGGGTACCCTCTTGGGGAGGGAGGTGCAGTCAGAGTGGCTCCATCACTGTAATGACCAGCTGCAAACTCTGAAAAGACTTGGACAAGGTTTTTTTTTTTTTTTTTTTTTTTTAAGGGTCTTTAAAAATAAGTATTTCTTGATTTAAGTAAATTCTACACCCAACATGGGGCTTGAACTCATGACCCCAAGATCAAGAGTTGCATGTTCTACCAACTGAGCCACCCAGGTGCCCTGAAAAAGGGGTTAATGAAACAAACTATAGTTGCTGCTCTTATAGCTAGTCATAAGGCCCTAACTGATATTTATCATCTTCCTCCATTTCTTCGATTTTTTTTCCCCACCTGTGGCCTATACTTCAGTGGTTATGGAATTCTACATATTATTAATGTCAGGTTGTGATTGCTTCAATTGTCTGTTGATTGTTCTTGATGAGCCGAGAAGCACCAAGCGATGTTCCAGGGAATCTTCTGCTTCTAGACTTGCTCTTCCCTTCATCCATTGTGTAACAGCTCCCCTTGATCCCCATGGCAGTCAGGATCAAACCACTCCTACCAATAGAATGACGTTTTTGTCTAGTAGCATGAGGAAGAATTGACCTTTGGTATTACAGTGAGCTGTTCACTGGAACCCTTATGTGCACCATCCCCCCAGGGAAAAATCTGTTGCTCGCTCTGCTCATCCCATTTCCACCCCCACCCAGAATTGGAAAATAGGATAAGAAACACAAATTCCCTAGTGAGTCATCAGGAATGATAAGGGCCACTCCTCTTTCATTCCTTGGTTCCTGAACGTCTGTATCCTAAGTACTGAGGACATAGCACATATTCCTTAAATACACATACTATATTCTACAGAAGAGAGTCCCAACCTCATAATGGTGGTCCTCAACCTCGTACCTTAGCTGAGCCTTTAACAGGCTAATCACTGTTTTGTTAGGTTGGCTGCTTTGGGAGGGTAATGAGCAATTGATCACATGGTCATGTACCCATTGTTGAATGCTGTTGATGAGAAATGGGTCCGTTGGTCTAAAGCGATATTATATGGGATATCATGTCAGTAAGGCAGGCATTCTGTAAGTCCATAGATGGCCATGCTCGCAGTAGCACTGTAGCAGGGAAGCCAATCCTGTATCCAGAGTAGGTAGGGATTCTAGTTGGGATTAATTGCTATCGCTTCCAGGATAAATGGATCTGATATAATTAGCCTATCATCAAATTGTTGCTGGGTTTCCTGCAGAATGGTGCCATATGAGGGATCAGCATTAGTCTTTACTGCTAGAAGTTTATACATTCAGCAGGAGAACTAGATGAGTCTTGCTGAGAGGGAGTCCATGCTGCAGGTTCTTGCACAGCCTCCATTCCTACCAGCATGGTCACTGTTCATGGTCCTGTTATACCATCTGGAAGTGGTCAAGAAGACATCCTGGCTGATGTCCACAGGATGAATCATCTCAATCCATTTCATTTTTAATGGTCGTCTCTGTGGTGAATGCTCTCTGGAGGACAATGTAAGACAAAGTTTTTCCCATGCTCACATGTCCATTATATTTCTTTCAGACCTTTCTCTCCATTCTTCTAATCTGTTCCCACCAGGCCCCTGACCAGCCAGCCAGTTCATTCACTGCTGCCCAGGATTACTTGTATATCTGTATTTCAGGGCATTTCTGTCTCCTACAAAGTGAACAATAAAATATACTGTTGCCAGCTCTGACCATTAGGATTTCTTGAACTGTTGCCCTTTAAAGCCCTCCCTGAGAGAGCCTGAAATCCCAGGAAGTAGGGATGTAGGAGGAAAAGGGAAGTGAAGCAGGCAAGGTGGAAGATCTACCATAAAGGCATATTACCAAACTGATATCAGGGACAGTGACCCCACGAATGACCATTTCTCAGGACAGTGTGATTGGAGAGGAAGGGAGAAGACTTCCACTGGTCAGGGTTTTACCCCTGAATATTCCTAGGTACTTTCAGGTCACATATATGAAACCTGGGGCAGGAGGCAAAAGGGGATGTGATAGGGGTATGTGGTGAAATGCTGTTGCGCTGTACCCCTGTGAAGTTGGTCAAACTTCCCACAGAGTTAGTAGCTACTGCAGCCACTGAGGTTGGAATAGGTGGCCAAATGCCCTGGGGATAGGTGAATATGAAAGGATATGACTTGGTATGTAAGAAATGTCCAGTTCATCTTCCCTCCTTATAGAAACCTTGTGGAGTGATGGTACACTTATATGTTTCATACAGTCTCCATGGTTCCCCCCCAATACCTCTATGAATTAGGCAGGTACACCATTTGAGCACATATAATGTATCCACAGATGAGGTTGAGGACACAAAGTTGAATTAGGCCTGGTCAGTTTTTTTCTGAAGGAGTTTGAAGTCTGTTAAATCCTCATTTGACAGATGGGGAAAATGAAGAGATGGTGACTTTCTCCAAGTCATCTGACCAGAACGTGGCAAAGCTGGACCTATTAACATTTTTATGTCTCCTATTCCAAATAAATTGTACTGCCTATACCAGTTATTGGAGCGTTAAAACAGCAAATGACTGGCCAGCACAGGGTCATGACTCATTGCAGAGCTTCAAGTTTTAAACAATGCCTCACAGTACATGAGATTTGTAAGTTCTTCAGTGATAATACCATACTGGTGAAGGTAGATCAGGAGTGTTTTTTATGCTACATTTGCAGCAAGTGAGAGGATAGACAAGTTTATTGTCGAAGGGCATTTATCCTTCTGATCGCAGAACTAAAACTAATTGTATTATCTTTAGAAGAGTTATACCAAAAAAACACAAGTAGAGCAAATAATACCAATATAATTTTTTGACCTTAATGTTATGACTGTCTTCCTGTATCATTTAATAGCTTACTACAGCTTCACTTTAGTGATACAGCATTCCATTATATGATTATATCGTAATGTGTTTAACCAATTGGTTTTTTTGTTGGACATTTTTCTAGTTTTTCCAATATTAAAAATGCTTCATTATATAGCCGTAGAAGTATATCTCTTTGACCAACCCATGATCATTTTTTTAAATAATAACTTCATCATGGAATTCCTGATTCAAAAGTATGTACTTTGATGCATATCTGTATATGAAAGGACCCATTTCCCGACTCCCTTATCAACTCTAGGTATCATAATTTTTCAGTATTCATGTGATAGAAAAATATAAATCCTCACCTTAATGAGTGCTGGGAAAGCTTTTTTTTTTTTTTTAACTAAAAGATAACAGGAATTCTAATCCAAACAAGGATAGAGTCAGCATGTTTATCTAACACTTATTTATATTATGGTAAACACTTCCAAAAATGGCCATAATTTTTCCTTCCCATATCTAACTTTTTCAATGTGACTTTTTTTCCCCCAATGTGTCTTTTGCAAAGATGAATAGATATCTACACCTGCCCACCGACAGTTTATATAGTTTATATAGAGGCCTTAAAAGGGTTTAGTCCTGTATTCAGTCTAGATGGTATCTCAACAGCCTCTTATTCTCAGGCCTATATCCTTGAAATGGTTGCTAGCATGGGAATAATAGGTGTGGCATACATTCCAAGAACGGAAGGGGGTGAGGAGCTTCCTGATTCCCCAGGATCAAACAGCAGTCACAACCTCTCCATGATCTCTAACAACTTGTGACTTGCTTTGACTAATAGAATGTAGCAAAAATGGTTTGCTGTTTCTGAACCTAGGCTCCTCACACAGAAGCTTTGCACACTTCCATTTGCTCTCAGACCATGGGACCACCATGTGAGTAAGCCCAGGCTGCCCTCTAGATGATACGCACATGGCCCAGGTACTCCATCATCCCAGGAGCTATCCGGTAAACCCCAGGAGTAGAGCTGTGTAGCTGATTTGTAGTTGAACACAAATGTGAGTCCTATTAAGATGAGAAGAACCATTCAGGTCAGCACAGCCTAAATTGCTGACCCTTATTTTCCTGAGAAAAATCAATGATGATTATTTTATGTCCCCACATTTTGAAAAAGTTAACTGTGAAACACTCATTTTAGTGAAGATATAATCATTATCTTAAATGAAAAATAGAAATGTTTCAACAAGCACTTATTAATGCATTTCTCCTGTAGATATCCTCTAAAACTATTTGGGTGTATAACTCAGTACCAGTTATACACTCAACAGGAAATGTGTACATTATGCTCACCAGAGACATGCACAGGATGTTTATAGCAATATTGTTTATAATAGAACAAAACTGGAAATAAAAATGTCCATCAAAAATAGGTAAATATTTGTATATTCATACAATGGAATGCTATAGAGTTGTAAATTGCATGCAACAATGTGGATGAATTTCATAAACATCAAGTTGAGTAAAAGGCAAGCACAAAAGTGTTACATGCTGCATGATTCCATGTATTAAGTTCAAAGGTAGGCAAAACTGAAATCTGGTGCTAAAAAGTCAAGGGAATGGCTGTTTTTGGGGAGGTGTGTAACGACTGGGAGGAAAAAGCATTTATCTTAGGGATTTTAACGACCCGGGGCATGGATGGGCTTTCCAAGATGCTGGTAGTGTTCTGTTTCTTGATCTGAATGGGCATTATACAGGTCTGTTCATTCTGAATATTTATTGAGCCATTTATGTGTACTTTTCTGTATGTGTATTATACTTCAGTAAATAAATTTACTTTTTAAAAAGTGAGTATAACCTAGGAGCTGTTAGAGAGTTTCCCATAGAACAGCCATGGGGTTGTAAATCACAATGGCACCTAAATGTAACAAAAAGAGTGCTGTTTTGTTAGGAGGACCAACATGTTGGTGTTCAGTACTAGGTCTTGAGTGGTCTTGGGATCAAGAGACCCAGAGGGAGCCAGGTCCAAGTACTTTGGCTCTAACTGATGATGCAGCATATAGGCAAGGATCACAACTGGAGGGTTTGGGGAGGATAGTGGAACTTGCCTGGGTAAATCCTATGAATTCAGAGAATAACGAAGTCAGAGGAGCTTGTGAAAAGCAAAACAGAGCAGGTGAGCTGAGATTGACAACCACATATCCTCAGGAAATAAAAGGGTTTTGAGAGTAATACAAATTTACACATGGGCAGGAGATCATGTACCAGGAAACAGGTGGTAGACAGGGCTCAAGGGCTCAGTCCAGGAGATCAGGGACAGCATGTCCCTACATACAGACAACATGCAACTCTGAAGCTGTAGCTTGCCTGTTGATCCAAGGATGACGACTGTCTCCTCCGGTAGGGGAGAAATTTCCTTCTTGGTAAGTACAGGGCTATTTTGGTCCTCACAGTGCGATAAGAGTCACTAGGGACCTAATAGTGGGCACACAGAAAAATAATGAAATTCTCTGTAAAGAGTTCAGTTCTAATGATTGTAGTGATACAGGAAGGAATGATTCTTGTAATTCTGCTAGTGGCAAGGGAAAACTTACTGCTGTGTGGGTGCAAGATAATTAGAACCCAAACCGTTTAATTGGAAGATGTCCTACCTTAGCTGCTGTGGCTTCTAGTATAAGAACAAACAACAGTTGGTCTTCAAATGCCAGTCGTGATATGGCGTGAATCCATCTCACTAAGCATGAACCAAGCATGTGTTAGGAGATGGCAAGCAAAATACTAATGCTTAAATAATACCTCATTTTATGCAAGACTATTTTCAGAGAACTTTGACAAATATCCCATCTGAAACTCAAAACGTACTCGAGGGAGGGGGAGCCTGTATTCCTACCCACCTAAACAAATGAGTCAGCTGGACCCCAAGGAGGAAAACGTGATTTATCTAAGACCCTACGACTCAAGAGCTCAGGCATCACTTTCCTCATGTGCTGTTTTCCTCGCTAAGCTGTGATGTGTGCTGGGAGCGGGACACTAACTAAAGGTGGCATGGGATATTAAGGATTGTGGGTTTTGGGTTTTTTTTTTGTTTTTTGTTTTTGTTTTTTTAACTTTTAGAGATGTCACGTCGCTGTCATAGGACTTAGAAATGGAAGGCTGACACTTGCACTCCACTGCTTGTTAAAGCTTGTTTGTTTTGTTTTGTTTTGTTTTTTTAGGAAACAAGCAACATCTAAATTTCCCGAAGACTGGCTTGTGCTTTCCTTGATAAGCCCTCAGAGCCCTTTGCCAGAAACTCATAAGATAATGCTGCTCAGACTTTGTGCCTAAAAACCACCCTGTTGTATGTATATGTGTGTTAAAATGTACGTTATGACTCCTAAGTTCTGGGATGAGAACCAAGATCTGCATTTCTAGCAAACTTGTACCTGGTGCTCCATGTCTCTAGACGGTATGTGCAGTAGTTGGGATGGAATATGTTCTTGTGGTCACTGTGGACTGAGTGCTTTAGTGTGGAGTCTTAGGCACTAAGGCCTCTAGAAATTGGCATCTCTGTCAAGAAATAGTGTACCTAAAGCGACATTTAGGACAATCTTTGGGTTTCGGATCCACTGTGTAAAAATATTTTTTTTTGAAATTTTGAGTTTACTTTCTTCCTGTTGTCCAGGAAACAGGATTATGGATCACCAGAGTGCCTACTCTATGGCAGCCACAATTTTAGACACTGAGCATAGAGCAGAGCACAAAATGGAAAATGTCCCCACCATCGTGAAGTTTACACTTTAGTGGGGGTGAAGAGAAGGGGCGAGTCCCACTAAAAGTCAATATGTAATTTCTAGAATGGCTGTAAGTGATACAGAGAAAAACACTTTTTTAGAAAGAAAGCAGTATAGTAAGAGGGTATGGAGTGTCAGTTTTAAATCAAAAGGCCTCTTGGAGAAGAGGACATGGGGAGTAAAGACAAGAGGGAGGTGACAAAGTGAGCTGTGGGGATATCTGAGGGGAGAATATTCTAGCCCGAGGGAATTCAAACTACAAAAGCCTAGAGATGGAGCAAGCCTGGCATGCTGACAAAATAACAAGAAGGCTGGTGTAGTTAAGTAGAGGGCAGGGGAGAGTAGGGAGGTGAACATGGGAAAGGGGGCCTCTTAGAGCCCTGTAGGCCCCTGTACAAACTTTGGCTTTTCCTGAGTAATATGGAATGTCATTGGATGGTTTTAGAATCATTCTAGCACCTGTGCTAAAATCTGTACAGGCTAAAGGTAGAAGCCATGTGACTATGTAGGGGGATATTAGTCATTCCGGTGAGAGACAAGGGGGGTGGTTGCTGGTGTGGTGATGAGAAGTGGTCAGGTCTATTTAGACATATGTGATTTTTTCCCTATGTGTTTCCCTGGATTTGAAGAAACAAGGATTTATTAGTCTGGGGGCTTGACTCATGAAACTCATGGCAGTTGGTTGATAGGATACTTTTTCTTTCTTTCTTTTTTTTTTTCCTTTTAATCATACTATTTCATTTTGTCCCGGCTGCTGGATTATCACTTTTTTATTAAAAATTATGGAATGTTGTGAGCAATGGTATTTGAGGTTAACCTTCACCCATACGGACTTTGGAACAATTTAGCAGCTTGTATTCCATTTTTAAGTTTTACATCACAGATGGGTGTCTTTCCATTAAAAAAAAATTTAGAAGTGGCAGCAATTGTCAATGTTCCTTTCCTTGTAATTTTAACTCGAGTGTTAAAGATAGAAACTCTCCAAAAAAAACTCACTATTCCGGGGATGGCAAATATGTAGCAAATATTGTCACTCTACCACTTTCTCACTAATGGCAGACCTTGCTGAATGATCACAGCGTTCTTTGTCACTGAGCCCTGAGGGAGCATTGGAATCTTTATCAAAATAACCACAAATAGATCAGAGTTGGCATGAGTTAAAACCCACTTGCCATTTTTGTGTGTAATCATTCTTCCTGACAGCTCAATAGGATTGGACAGGAGACTACTACGCAGTGGTGCAGCTGGAGCCGGACTTCATCTTTGTCTTATCAAATCCTGTCCCCATCACTTGCTAGCCCTTTGATCCTACATGAACATCTTAACATTTCCAAGCCTCTGTCTTCTCCTCCATAAAATGGGGAAAATATTAATACCTGTCTTAGAAGTAACTAGGAGAATAAAATTAAAGTGCTTAATACTTAATACAGGGCCTTACCAGGTTCATTGAAACACTTAAACGTTATATTTTTTTTAAAAGATTTTGTTTGAGAGAGAGAGAGGAGATAGAGCATGAGAGCGGGGAGGGTCAGAGGAAGAAGCAGACTCCCTGCTCAGCAGGGAGCCCGATGCGGGACTCGATCCCCGGACTCCAGGATCAAGACCTGAGACGAAGGCAGTCGCTTAATCAACTGAGCCACCCACGCGCCCCAAAACACTTAAACGTTATTACTTGAGTTAGAGTTTAATACACTGATTTCTTCATTACACAAAATTTATAGAAGCATCCTGCCTTTGTCACCTTGTCTTTTTTCTTTTTTTTTAAACTTCTTAGCCTACAAGCATGACTATATTTTCTCCAAGAGAGGAAATCTTCCTTGCAAACCACTCCCAAGTCCACACAGGCATTATTGGAGCCCCTCATCCCTGCTTCAACCTCCTCTGGGTTTGGGGTTAAGAGGGGTTCAGTGTCCAGAGGCAGGAGGGCTGGTAGATGGTGTAGTGGAAAAGCCATGGCTGGAGGAAAGGACTTTGGTCTTCTGACATTTTACATTGGATCTGTATGTGGACATTCCCTTAGGGACAAGATACCTGGTGAAGTGGTACTGAGTAATACACATTCTGTTTCAGGTTCATTATAAGTGATGCGGATTTTTGTCAAGTTGGTTTGAGACGCGATCATTTTGTTACACTGTCGATACGAGAAAATAGTTCCCAGGTTCCAAAACCTTTATGTACTTTATGGTATTGACTTTTTTTTTTTTTGCTTTTTATTTAAAAAATTCCATTATAGTTAACACACAGTGTTATATTAGTTTCAGGTGTACAACGTAGTGATTGAACATGTATTTCATAGTATTTTAGTCAGAACGTCCATTTTCCTTAATTCGGAGTCTGCCTTTACAAAACCAATTATGATGATGCTGACCTCTGTGCTCATAAATGCCAAGCCATTGTTGAGGAAAATTCAGTTAATCAGGGCTAGTCTGGTATTAGCGCCCTTGAGTTTCATCTTCAGTCTCCATGTCACAGGGATCCACTTCCGCCAAGTTGAAGAGGCCACGTCTGGGTGCCAAGTGCTGGGCTCAGAGGCTGTTGCTGAAGACTTTTCAGCAGTGTCCTCACTAGTGCCATCCCACTTAGTGAAGGCACATCTTTCTAGAGACATGTTATATATATTAGCTTGATTCTTGAAATCTCCTTAGATAAACTTAAGAGCCATTATTGTGAGATTTTGGCCATAGAAGAAAGATGTTTTCTTTTGTGGTGTCATAACTTCACTGATCCTCACCATGGCCTATATCTTAGATGGATCTCACCCTCACTCTGGAGTTTTATTGCCTTTCTTCTGATACTGACAGCAATAATTAAGGGATTTTTTTTTTTTTTTTCCTGTTAGGACTGAATGAACTTTAAAATCCTTCTAGAGAGATGTACCTAGATAAGAGGGCATATAGAATCGATTCGTCCTCTCTGGCCTAAGTCAAACTCATTTTTTAATTCATTCCATGAAGATTTTCTAGTTTCTGTTCTTGAACAGAGATCTGTTAGTCTAATCGTTCCTTTTTCCTTGGTTACTCATGATTTTCCTTTTGTATGTGTTTTCTATAATTTCAGTGGTTTTTATTCTTGGGACTCGTTATGCTTCTTGAATCTTAGGATTCTTGTCTTTTTCATCCTAGGCCATGTCAGCCATTGCTTTCTTAAAATCGCCTCTCCATTTACTCCTTCTAGATGTAAATTAGAGCTGCTCTTTCTCTTCTATTTCTCTTAACTTTTTATATTTTCTGTTTCATTCTGGATTTCCACAGATCTATTTTCCAGTTTAAGTCTCTAAAACTGTTTACTATTCAATTTCAGTGCCCATATCTTATTCTGAGACATATTGGTGGTTTAATTGTTCTTTTTTTCCCCATAGTGTATTTCTTCTTTTTCTTTTATAACATTTTGTATTTGAGATTCTGTAGCATTAGGTGAAGTTTTCCTGAATTGCATGTTTTTTTATAGTGTCATCTTAGGACTTTGATTCTTCCATTGGTGTATGTAATAATTTTAAAACCTTATTTGATGTTTTCTTGTATATTCTTTTGGAATACTTACACTGTCTCTAGTTCAAAATGGGTTGTCCCTTTGTGTATTTTATTTTCTTAAAGATTTATTTATTTTTAGAGAGTGGGGGGAGGGGCAGAGAGGGACAAGCAGACTCTACAATGTGGGTCTCAGTCCCACGACCCTGAGATCATGACCTGAGTTGAAACCAAGAGACGCTCCACCAACTGAGCCACCCAGGTGCCCCTCTTTGTGTATTTTAGGTCACAGTGGGGATTTACAGATGGAAGCTATAACTGTTCTCAGTCTCTTGACATTTGGGTGTTCCCCTTCCTTGTAAGCCTAGTAATGTATCTTAAGGAAGATTTCTTAGGTTTCAATAGTATTTGTAGATGTTTGTAGTGGGAAAATTTTCAAGTTACCTTATTTTGCTATCACTTCAAAATCAGAAGCCCTTCCATATCATGCATTTATTGAGCCCTAGTTAATACCATAAGATGCTGAAAAAGAGAAGAGATTTATTTATTGGGGGTGATGACTATAGTAGACAAAGGGCAGAGGGAACAGGAGAAGGCAGAGAAGGACCAGTCTGTAATGCAAGAATCACACTTCTGAAAGGAGAGGAGGTAAAAAGGAAGACTGGGTAGGAAGAGCCGTAGACTGTGCTGCAATTCTCAGAAAATGTTTGCCAAACTAAGGGGAGCTCTAGTGATTCCCTAAAGAATGAAGATCTGTGTTGGGCAGAGATGTCCAGGCCCACGGAAAGGAAAAGTCTGTGTTGAGCAGTATCCCTGCTCAGTGCTGTGCTCAGTAATTGGCAGGGGTTGCCAGGTATAGCATAGCCTCTGCTCAGACACTGCAGCAGATCCCCAGGATCTAACCACACTCATGGTGGCAGGTTCTCTCTCGAATCTCCATGGCCACCACACCCCCACTGGAAATTTCACAAACTGGCCTTCTGGTTTATTTACAAGTCTCATTTGAATTTAATTTTGTACCTATCAGTAATAATCTGGTCATTTCTGAGTCTCCAGTACCAAGGACTATAAGGTTGAGAATAAGAACAATGTCATGATAGATTTATCTAGGTATAATGTCCAATGGGCCTCAGGCCTCTTGGCATATTTTCAATCTGCCTGTTTCGGGCAAAAGCCTCTGTGTTGTGCATCATATGCCTGCCCTTTCTGTCCTAAATTCACACTTTTGCACTATATTATCCTTCTTGGTAATCATTTTCATTCTAGGTACACTTATTGTCCTATCTACATCTAGACTAGAGAAGGCTAAAAATTACACTATTAGAAAACTTTTGAGAATAATTAAAAGGATTTGAGATATTTTAGAAAAATATACATCAGTATAAAAAAGATACTTGCAGATAACCATCATACCCTTCCTCCCAGGAAATTTTTAATTGCTGTGAGGGATTTAACACATGTCATTGAAAAATCAGTCACATAATTTGAACCTTTGAAATTACATGGTGTTTTTAAAAATTTGAGAGAGTGAATCACTGAGAATGAGTCATTTATGTTCCCTTTGTACACTAACCACCTCATCAAGACTTAAATTCACACGCACCTGTCCTTGAGATTCTTGGGGCATAAAGGCCTTTAAGGTTTTCGTTTTCTTATTTTAGGGTACATAGAATGAATGGGATTAACAGTGAACCTGCTCTGGTTATACACTTCTGAATATTTGTTGTCTGTGCACAGAACATGTTCTGGTATGTTCCGTCCTTGAGACTTATTCAGTCTCTTACATTGCAGAACAACATACTATAATGGCAAGATTTTTTTTCCTTTTTTTTCCAAAGAGAATTTTAGCCTTACAAACCGCATTATATGTCTCTAGCCTTCATTTAGACTCGAGGTGTATTTTTGAGAAATGTATTGTTAAAGCAAGTGATTTAGACATATGAATCCAAACCACATCTTCCTTGGGAACTGAGTCAAGCTGCCAAGTACCTAAGCAAGTAGGTTCAAGGAATAGATATTTAGAGTTTCTGTGCAAGAGGATGGTAAGGAGGAAAAGGATATGGAAGGGTACTGAGAAAATAAGGTCAGAGAAATTGCTCCTTTTATAAGTTTCAGGTGAAAGAAATGGACCTGGAACTGCAAAAAGGTCTTCTAAAATTATGACATTTTCATTTATGGTTAAATGCTAGAGGTTTTTCCTGGTGAGCTAATGTACATGTGATTGAAGGCCCAGGCCCATTTAGGATTTTATTTCACTTCTTAAAAAAGATTTATTTGACAGAAACAGCGAGAGAGGGAACACAAGCAGGGGGAGTGGAAGAGGGAGAAGCAGGCTTCCCGCTGAGCAGAGAGCCCGATGCGGGGCTCGATCCCAGGACCCTGGGACCGTGACCTGAGCCGAAGGCAGACGCTTAACAACTGAGCCACCCAGGTGCCCCTAAATAAATTAAATCTTTAAAAAAATTCTTCCTGTGGGAGGTGGATGGGAAGGGGAAAGAGTTGATATTTTGTCACTAATTTAGTTCATGGAAAATGGCAATATAGTTATAGAATAAGAATGAATTGAAGAGGTTTGATTGATTTTTGCCGGTTATAAAGTTTCAGCTAACCAAGAGATAACTGGGAAAATTTCAGCCGAAGGATTTTGCTGAAAATTCTAAAACTCAGGTGACTATTTCAGTATGTAAATGTAGATATAATAAAAACTTGGTAGGGAGGCAGGTGGAAATCTAAAGTACAAATGTTGTATGTTGTGACAAAGTAGATAATGCAGCTGGAAAGTGAGAGAGAAGGGAAATAGAATAAGCTTTTGATTGTTGTATAAGCAGTAGGTGGGAGTTAAAATAGGGTTACAACGTGGTAAACCAGATCTTCAAGGGCAAAATCCAACCAAAAAATGCCAAGAAATTAGAGGCACTAATAAGTACAATGATAACCATCAGAACAAAAATACAAACACTTCTAAATATCAAAAAAATTTTAAAGGGTGAAGAATATATATATTATAGAAAAAGAAACATAGCAGTTATAACAAAATACATATATTTTGCCACAGATAAGACCAAACATCAATCATATCAATAAATGAGAATAGGTTTATCTCATGTACTAAGAGAAGAACATTCAGTTTGGCTCATAAAACATATACCATGTATATACTGTATACAAGAGAGATACCTGAAACCAAGTAATTTTGAAAGGCTAAAAATGGTGAACAAAGACCTACCAGGCAAATGAAATAAGGAATTTAGTAAGTCTGACATCAGACAAAATAGAATTGAGAAAAAGGGGGTATTTTCCCTTTTATTGTAGGATACATGTAACAAAATCTAAACCATTTTACAATGTACAGATCAGTGGTATTAAGTACATGCGTTATTTTGTGTTCAGCCATTTTACCACCTTCCATCTCTAGAACTTCTTAATCTGGCAAAACTGAAACTCTATACCCATTAAACCATAACACCCCCTCCCCCTTTCAGCCCCTGATAACCACCATTCTACTTTGTTTCTATGAATTTGACTATTCCAGGTACCTCTTAAAAGTGGAATCATACAGTATGTCTTTTTGTGAGTGGCTTATTTAGCTGAGCACGATGTCCTCAAGGTTCATCTTGTAACATATGTCAGAATTTCCTTCCTTTTGAAGGCTGAATAAAATTTCATTTTATGTATATACCACACTTTGCATATCCATTCATCCTTTAGAAACTGGGATAATTTCCACCTTTTAGCTATTGTGAATAATGCTGCTGTGAGCATGAGACATGTTGATTGTTGTAGAAGCAGTGGGTGGGAGTTATAGAATGGTAACAAAAACTGGCAAACCAGACTGTCAAAAACAAAATCCAACCAACCAAAAAACCCCCAGAAAATCAGAGGCACTTTCTGATGGGAAAGTCACAATTCACAATGTAGATATAGCCTTGTGGATATTTTTACATCAAATAACACAGCAATCATCTTTATAAAAAAATACAAGAGATAAAGGGAAACAGAATCACAGTAATAATAGGATATATTCATACAGCACTCCTAATATAGGAAAGACAAGGTGGACGAAAAATGAGAGCAAGACCTAAACAAGATCAATGGAGAAGATCTTATGAATAAATATCAAACTCTCTACCCTCACAATAGAAAATACATCTTCTCAAGCTCATGTAACAGTCTCGTAAGTTGTACATTGACACAAATTAAGTTCACTGGTAGGCTGGTAAATAACAAGCAGCTCTTTGGGGGGGGGTAGGGGAAGCCCTGATTTATAGCATTTGTTGATTTTTCTGATGTAAATCCTCCTACAGTCAATTTGAAGCTACCCATGTGATGTCACTGATCAAGAAGCTGGGAAGAGAGCTACACAATTGACTTTCATAAGCCAGTACAAGTCTGCTCTAGTACACCACTCTGTTTCATGGAGTATCATTTGTAATATTTCTATCTTATCACCAAAGCAACAAAACTAGAAATTACCAATAGAAAGTCTATCTTGAAATCTAAAAACCTTTTATTAAACAACCCTTGAGTGAAAGGGGAAATACAAGAGGAAATTACAGAACTAGAAATTAAGACAAGGAGAGGATCTCTATAGATCAGGATCTATGGGATACATTTTAAACAGTTGTCAAAGAAATGTATACCACCAAATACTTTTACCAGCAAAAATGAAATGTGAATATACTTACCTCAAAAAACTAAAGGGACAACAAAGTAAATAAAACATAAGGGAATCATAAGGATAAAAGCAGAAGTTAATGAGGTAAAGAATAACAAAATAGTAGACTCCAAAATCCAGTTTAAAAAAAAAAAACAAAACTAGCTAATTTGATCAAGAACAAGGGGAGGAAGCATTTATATACAAAATAATTGACAAGACAGAAATAATTGAAACAAGAAATCTTTTAATTATGAATGGACTGTAGACCTTTACATAAATATTAAAATCTAGATGAAATGGATATTTTAGGAGACTAGAGATTACCAAAATTGACCCAACTAGTGTTGGAAAGTTCCATTGTCTTAGTAGAAATAGAGAAAGTTATTAAAGAACTGTCCCACGGGCTCCTGGGTGGCTCAGTCGTTAAGCGTCTGCCTTCGGCTCAGGTCATGGTCTCAGGGTCCTAGGATCGAGTCCCACACCGGGCTCCCTGCTCCGCGGGAGGCCTGCTTCTCCCTCTTCCACTCCCCCTGCTTGTGTACCTGCTCTTGCTGTCTCTGTCAAATAAATAAAATCTTAAAAAAAAAAAAACTGTCCCACAACAAAAAGACCAGGCTCAGATGGTTTCACAGTGAAGTACTATAAGAAGACATGAGCGAATTTGTCTTTAATCCTACTGTAGGCAAAGCCTCCAAATCTATAGGCAGTAAAAGAAGACTGATAACTTTGACTACGTAAAATATTTTTGCAGTCAATACACCAGAACTGAAAAACTAGGAGATGGTATTTGGGACATATACTACAAAGGCCAACTATTCCTTACATGTAAAGAAGAAACCTTAAACAGTGAGAAACAAAAGACCAAAAACACAGCAGAAAAGTGGGAAAGGAGACCTTACCAGATAAATCACAAATTAACATGTAAAAATGGCCCTTGAACACAGTAAAATTTTACATTCTTAAAGAAAGGCAAAGTATACTAAGTGAAATAAGTCCAGCAGAGAAAGTCAATTATCATATGGTTTCACTTATTTGTGGAACATAAGGAAGAGCATGGAGGACATTAGGAGAAGGAAGGGAAGAATGGGGGGGGAATCGGAGGGGGAGATGAACCATGAGAGACTATGGACTCCGAGAAACGAACCGAGGGTTCTAGAGGGGAGGGGGGTGGGGGGATGGGTTAGCCCAGTGATGGGTATTAAGGAGGGCACGTACTGCATGGAGCACTGGGTGTTATACGAAAACAATGAATCATGGATCACCACATCAAAAACTAATGAGGTACTGTATGGTGACTAACATAAAAAAATGCAAAGTGATACACCCCACTGTGATGCCATTTTTCACCTATAAGATTAGTGAAAATCGGTCTTTACAACATGTTGCGTTGGTGAGGCTGTGGGGAGACCTGCCACTTGTGATGCAAACTGGTGCAGCCCTTCCTAAGTGTTATTTGGCAGTACCTCACAAAACAACGTTAAGTATTTACCCTTTGACCCAGCAATCTCACTTCTAGGGATCTAACCTGAAGATACAGCTCCAACCGTATGAAAATACAAATGCACAAAACTTATCATTTGTAACTGGAAAATATTGGGAAAAAATCTAAATGCCCATCCACAGTAGGGGTGTTGCATTGACTGTGGTACCTCCATTCAGGACTTCCGTATGGTGTGAAAAGAATGAAGTTCTCTGTGAACTGATATTGGGGTGTTTTGCCAGGAGATATTGGTTACGTGAAAAAAACAAAGTCCAAATAATGTCTATAACATAGAACTCTTTGTGTAAGTAAGAACAAAATGTAGGAAAAAGTATCTGCTCATCTGTGCAAAATAAATACAGGAAGTTTAAATGAGAAGCTGATGACAGGCTCAGTGTAAAACTGGTATCCTGGACTCTCAGATCCCTCTCTCCATAGTATAAGTCCTTCCTTCTTCCTGGAAGCAAGAACACTTAACATGAGATCAGTCCTCTTAACAAAGTTTTAAGTACGCAGCAACACCATATTTATCTATAGATACTTTGTTGTATGGATCTCAGAACTCCTTCATCTTGCACAGCAGGGACTTTAGACATACTGAACAACTCCACATCCCACTCCCGCCCACCCCCCAGGCCCTGGAAACCACTGTTCTATTCTCTGCTTCAGTGAATTTGACTATTGCTGCATCTGGCCAGGGATAGGCTTAGCTTTTAATCAGATACTAAGGTCTCAGGACTGGGGTTAGAAAAATTCATTCAACTGCATTTTGGGAGGCTAGTGTTATTTGCTACTCTGTTAAGTATTTGTTCTTCCAACTCTTACAATCAGTGCAAATGAGGAAAGACATTGTAGATTGATGCAAAACCCTGATGATTCCAGCACCCACACTGCCCTCCACCCCTAACCTGTCCCAAACTAATGGAGTATGTAGCTTGAGTTACCTGTAAACAAGGCTTCCTATCCCTTTTGGGGCCCTCACTCTTGCTGTTTCCATATTAAGCCCTAAGGAGACTTGTCCTGAGACCTATGATTACAAGTTAGCAGGTCTGATAGTTCCTTGATAGAAGTATCGTCAGAGTCCAGTGGATTATGGTCAAGGGTCTGTGGGAAAGCAAATAAAGCCAGTCGCATTATTACAAGTTGGGGCATATGTTACCTGGGGAAATAGTAAGGTAAAGGCAGAAATTAGAGCTGAAAGGTGGAAATTCGAACACATTCCACCGTATCTGTGTTTATATTTCCTTTTAATTGAAATAGGAAAGACTATTTGAGGCAGTTGTGTAAGGGGAGAGACCCAAATTTAAATCCTGATTCAAGCACTTAAACCAGTGCAATTTTTGCAAAGTATTTAGCTTCTCCGAGCTTTAATTTCCTTATGTGGAAGGCTCTGTCGGCCCCTTTGTTGCACTAGTGAGAACTGGGTAAATCACTGTGTATATTTGCTGTATACTAGGTTTTTAGTGAGTGCTAGGCCATTCCCTCCAATTCTTATCTCATAGTTTTACATCTTTACATTGATTTCTGTGTGAAATTTTTTTCTAAGTTCCCATTCACCTTCTAAGCTGTTAATTGCTGGAATTATCCATGATTGACTATGTCTTTTTTGCTTTCTTTGCCCGCTGTAAAAGTTTTCTCTCTACCCATGGTTTTAATTATGATTTTCTTTCTCCAAGATGTAGTATCAGTATAAGAACTGTTTATATTAATGCCAGAGAACATTGTGAAACTGCATTGATTTCCAACATATGGATGATTGAATCTCACTCTTGTAGGCTTCCTATGTATAAGGTGTTATGTCCCGAGACTAAAAATTATGAATGACATCTAGACTTTTGAAGGAATCTGGTTGTCAACAAAAAATAAAAACAGAATAATATATAACCTATAAGTAATTTTATTATAAAATTTAAATGCTTTTAAAATAAAAAAAAGTTAAATAATGAAAATAGAATGAGACAGGTAAGACAGAGATGCATAGAGCATGTTATGTGACATTAGAAGGAGTCATTACTTACGTCCGGGGAAATCTTTGTAAAAAAAGATGCGTTTACTGTGGATCTTGAAGGAGGAGAATTTCAAGAAGAAAATCATGTGCAAAATTGGTTATTTGGTGATCTAGCTTAATGTTAACCAAAGCAGGTAAAAGGGGTAGAACAGCAATCTAAAGGGAACAAAACAAACCAGCTTATGTTCCTCATGTTTCTCTCTTTTAGGTGGAAAATTTTTGTAGGGCAAAGATTATGAGAAAAGGCATTCTTTTCCCCATTTGAGTTACTCAGTTAGGAAATTACCTCTTATTGAGACTAGCCAAGGAGTTGGTTTAATGGAAACCACTCAGAGATAAGGGGGAATAATAATTATGATCATTTCTGTTGATGATTCTGATTCTGATCATATCTGTCTCATCTTGTGACATGGAAACAGCAGAGCCTTGAAGGCTAGCTGCAGACAGGAGACAGATACCTAGAACCTTGACTTTGGAGACCTTGTTAGAGGGAGACACAAGTCTAGGTCGTACTATGTCTTGTTGGGAATTTGTAAAATGATTGCCTATTGAGCAGTAGTCAGAATTGATTTGAGTAAGAATACTTCATCTGTAATTTATTGATTTGTGTGGTGCTTTGAACAAAATAGTAATGCAAGTTGTATTTGTAAAGGGCAAGATCTCTAGATTCAGGAAATCTGGACTCACAGCTGTGTGACTTGGGGACCTTGATTTGTGAATAAAATGAAAGAATGTTAATTCTCACTAAAGTTGAAGAGATCAAAGGTTCAAGTACAGATGAACTCAGTTTAAAACTGTTAAGGGCTTCCATTTATGTCAGTTTTTCAAGGGCATAACATTAAACCACCCAACAAATTAGCAAACACATGGTATAGTTTACCATGTCACAAGAAAGCAGGGATTGTTCTCATTTTGTGGAGAAAGCTAGGAGGTCATTACTGAGTTCATAACTTGGGTGGTTTAGATAATAGTTTATAAATGATGACTCTATTTCCTCCAAAACAGTGTTTTTCAAACTATATTTCAGCTCCTTATTGGGAATTGCAATCAATTTAGAGTTGTCACCACGATTTTTTTCCCTAAATGAAACAGAAAAAGTAGAATAGACTAGAATACAATAGAAAAATATATAGCTATAGCTCATGTAGTAAGGAAACAAACTTTTAAAAAAAATTTGAGAGAGAGCATGAGTAGGGGGAGGGGCAGAGACAGAGGGAAAAGCAGACTCCCCACTGAGCAGGGACCCAGATGAAGACATGGGGCTTGATCCCGGGACCTTGGGATCATGACCCAAGCCGAAGGCAGACCCTCAACTGACTGAGCCACCCAGGCGTCCAGAAAAAAACTTCTTAATGTTAAGTTTAGTGTGCTATGTCTGTATACACATGTGTGCGCACACATATATACTTTAACAAGTACTAGCTGGAAATACCAAATGTATTTCTTCAGGTGGTTTGCAGTCAGTATTTGAAAAACTTTGCTCTAGAGAATTTTTACTGATGAATTACACTCTCAAATCTTTCCTCTTATAAGCCTTACATTCTGTGTTCTTATCTGCCTAGCAGACATTTTCTCTGGGTTGTTTAGTTTTTATCTTAAATTGATATTCCTAAAACTGAACTCTGTACCTCAAACTATTTTATTCTAAATTTATATTTCTATTTACTCTCTATACGCCTAGTTACTCTTGGTCAAGCCCTTAGTAATTTTCAACTCTTGCCTCTCTTCATCTTTAATCAGTGAGGAGGTATAGAGGGTGTGGAACTAACATTAATTAAGTACCTGACATTTATTAGGCAACTTGCCAAATATTTTCTATATTTTGCTTTATGTAACTCTCAAAATACCCTTATATTCAAATGAAGCTCAAAGAGGTTGAGTAACCAGCTCAAGGTCACATGGATTATTTATGTAGAGCAGCTCCTTTGGCTTTGTCAGCTTAGGTCTCTGACTCCAAATACAAATGCCTTGTTATGTCCTGCCACCTTCCCAAATGCACTCTTTAAAATTGTTTCCACAGGAGCTCAGAAGTGATGTTAGAGCAGTAACAGTACAGAATAATAATCACTACATGATCTTCGGTTGCTATCAGGACCCACATTGCTGGGAAGGACTCTAGAGCTCTAAACCGTTATTTTACAGAAGATATAATTAAGACACAGAAATGTTAAGTGACTTGACTGAAGCCATAGGCTGATTTGTGGCAGATCCTTGGCCAGAATTCAGGTCTTGATTTTATAACAGTGTTCTTTTTTATCTCTTACTAGCCTCAGGAGCTAGAACAAAGGGTGAAAAGGCAAAAACAGAATCTATATGGCAAAGTGTTCTTGAACACCCCAAGGTGTCAGAGTCTTTAGATGAAATTGACTTATCAAATCCTTAGGATCAGAAATCTTTTGAGATTTTCTTCTGAATCATCAGGGGTCAATATACTTTTAAAAGCCCTTTAATAGCCAATGCTTTGTGTGTGGTTTGAATGGAAGTCTTTCAAAGAAGGAGAATAAAGTTGTTATGAGAGAGGCAGAAATTTTATCACTGGGTCTCCTGGTGAGTTAATGATTTCAAGTATAAGAGAAACAGATTCAGTGAGGCTTGGTTTTGTCTTCCTGTCAGGGCTTCAGCTGACCAAGCTAGGGTGGGGTTTAAGAGAGTCAAGCTCAAGATTGTAGAAACAGCAAGTTGGTTTTATATGCCTGCTCTTCATCCATTTTTATCTCCCGATAAACTCAGTTATCCCAACCTTGATCCCGTGACTCACTCATTCATCTCAGCTTTGGGTAGATCCGTTATGGTCTTTATTATGTTTTTAGTTTGGCCCAGTTCAAGATAAGGTTTCCTTCACTTCCATTTTTCTTTTCCCGCTCCCAATAAAACCATGTTTACATTCCTAGAAATGTGCTTTTTGTTTGTTCTTCATCGAGCATTAGATTTTTATTTCAAATTTCTGGCAGTTTGGCAGATAATAGTTGGCAAGGATGGCACAGTGGTTTAACAGTGTCTAAAGATTTTATGTATTTATTTTAGAGAGAGAGTGGGTGCACACGCCCGAGTGCAGAGGGAGAGAGAGAATCTCAAGCAGACTCCCTGCTGAGCATGGAGCCCCACATGTGGCTTGATCTCAGGACCCTGAGATCATGACCTGAACTGAAATCAAGAGTCACATGCTCAACCTATTGAGCCACCCAGGTGCCCTTAAACAATGTCTTTAATATTGGGCTTCCATTGGTCTTGAAATAGAAGTATATCAAAAGTAGAATCTTTATTTGAACACATTGTTTTTATGATAGAAATGACTTTGAAATGCAAAAGGATTTTGGATTATTGATGGATTTGCCTGAGTTTTCAGATTAAAGACATACACTATAAAAAGACTCTTCTACCCACAACTCAGCCTAAGGTAGAAGTATAGTTTGTGGTTTAAAATCATCGATCATTTCAGAAAAATAGACCTCTAGATATGTAACCATGAATATTATCGGGTAAGAGGTCCCATTAATATTCTGAATCAGTGTTTGTTTTTATTTAGAAGGAAAACAACATTCCAAAATAAACGGGGAAATGGAATTCTGGCCTGTATTATGTATGTTGGGGTTTTTCTTAGCTTTGTGCTTTATACTTGTGCCAACTCCTTCTCCCTTCCGTCTGCAATTCCCCCTTAACCGGCTCCTCTTTAAATCCTACTTGGTTAAACAATGTTAAGTCACCAGAGAGTCCTTGTCAAATCCTGAGGACCAGAAGTTCTAGGAGATGTTCTTCTGGATCATTCTGAGTTAACATACCTCTAAAAGCCCATCTTTATTGATCAAATGCTATGTGAACTTATTTGAATTTAATTCCACCCAGAAAGGAGAATAGTTAAGATTCCCAGCTGCACCATGAAAATTCTGCACTATGCCACACATATAGCCCAGCATTCTCAGAACTCCTAAACTTGTCTACACAGCTTAGCATTTTTCTCTAATTGGTTTGAAGTTATTTCTTATATCCACATTTAGACAAAAATCTATATATACTTAAGTGTTCATGTAGGTCACTGCTGGGCACTGGGGGAGGATTTTTTTTTTTTTTAATGGAGAAATCATTACTGATCTCAAATCATTGACTCATCCATTCACCAGACAATCACTTAGCATTTTCTGTGGGATAGGCTCTGTGTTAGGTACTGGGAATGTTAAGTTAATCAAGGTCACTTGGCTGTAATCAACAGGAAACTTGACCAACAGGCGCTTAAACCAGGGTCGGTTAACTTTTTCTATAAAGGGTCAGTTAGTAAATACTTAAGGCTTTTCCATATGGTCTTTATTGCAACTACTCAGGCATTGTAAGAGCAGCCAGAGACCATATGTAAGTGAAGGGGCATGACTATATTCCAATAAACCTTTATTTACAAAAAAACAAGACATGGGCCCATTTGGCCCAAGGCCATAGTTCGCTGGTTTAAACAAATGGGACTTTATTATTCTTAGCTGGGATACCCCCAGATAGCAATTATTGTATTAGAGGCTCAATTCAGGTTAGTTCCACTGTCCCCGAAATCTTTTGGCTTTTTCCCTATGGTTGCAAGATGACTGCTCTTCTCCAGCTATGAGGAGGACACTTCAGGTAGAAATTTTTTAACAGGGAAAGGAGAAGGGCTGGGTCACTGAAGAATATTAATAGAAGTCCTCATGGCAGACTTGCATGTCTCATGGGCCATAACTCCTGGATAAAAGGAGAGCCAGCAACACAAGCATTAGACTTTCCAATCTGTGTTGGGAGATGTGGCAAAGGAGAAGGTTTTGCAGATGGCTTTGGGGGAAGCTAGCATCTACCACGAATACGGTGGATGGGATAATTCCTGTCCTGAAGGAGCTGATGATTTGCTAGGGAAGATGGACAATAAACAAGGAATTCTACAGATACGTACAATGAGAAGGATCAGTATAGATTCTTACGGGAGCAGACAGAAAGGGCATAGCGTAGCCATGTGTGGGGATTAGGTTTTGGGGGATATCAGGGAAGCCACATCTAATTTGAGTTATCAAGGAGAGAAATGGCATGTAGATAAAAGTACTCAATGCCATAATTGTGGTGAAAATGAGCTTATGAACATTTAGAGGGAAAGAGATAAGGTGGAATCTCCTGGATAATATCATTTTACTTGAATATTGCTCAGTCTATCAATGGGGGCGAAGATAGATGTAGTTAGAATGTTTTTGGGTAGTGGAGCGGAGTGAGCTGAGGAATGGAAAGAGAAAAGGAAATGGGGTAGACAGGCCCCGTTCCTTCTGGTGCACCAAGGGTCAGTCCTGCATTGGATGGCGTGGCCAGTAATTGCTGAGGGAGGAGGAGCAGGGCACAGCTATTACTGGACGTGTCATTTCAGCCAACCGTGGCCAAGTTGGTGCATATTTGAGACACCGAGGTCAGTAAGGTCAGAGAGTAAATTACACAGGTAGTGTGGAAGGCAGAAGTCCAAGCAAGTTTAAAGCTAAGTTGCGGTGCAAGGGTACCCATTACAGGTAGGGATAAGGGCATATTTTAAGCTCCTCTAGTCCAGGGCCCAGGACTGGCTGATGAACCATGTTAAAACCGATACTTTAGGGCGCCTGGGTGGCTCAGATGGTTAAGCGTCTGCCTTCGGCTCAGGTCATGATCCCAGGGTCCTGGGATCGAGTCCCACATCGGGCTCCCTGCTCCTTGGGGAGCCTGCTTCTCCCTCTGCTTCTCTCTCTCTCTCTCTCTCTCTCCCCTCCCTCTCTCCCTCCCTCTCCCCCTCCCTCTCTCTCTCTCCCTCTGTCTCTCATGAATAAATAAATAAAAAAATCTTAAAAGGAAAAAAAATAAATCTCTTTAAAAAAAAACAAAAAACTGATACTTTAGTCTGTGGGCTTCTCCCCAATGCATTAAATCAAATATTTTTTTTTTTTAATTTTTTTATTGTTATGTTAATCACCATATATTACATCATTAGTTTATGGTGCAGTGTTCCATGATTCATTGTTTGTTCATAACACCCAGTGCTCCATGCAGAACGTGCCCTCCTCAATACCCATCACCAGGCTAACCCATCCCCCTACCCCCCTCCCCTCTAGAACCCTCAGTTTGTTTTTCAGAGTCCATCATCTCTCATGGTTCGTCTCCCCCTCTGACATACTCCCCTTTTCTTCCTCTCCTGTTATCTTCTTCTTTTTCTTTTTTCTTAAAATATGTTGCATTATTTGTTTCAGAAGTACAGATCTGTGATTCAACAGTCTTGCACAATTCACAGCGCTCACCGTAGCACATACCCTCCCCAATATCTATCACCCAGCCACCCCATCCCTCCCACCCCCAACCACTCCAGTAACACTCAGTTTCTTTCCTGAGATTAAGAATTCCTCATATCAGTGAGGTCATGTGATACATGTCTTTCTCTGATTGACTTATTTCACTCAGCATAACACCCTCCAGTTCCATCCACGTCGTTGCAAATGGCAAGATCTCATTCCTTTTGATGGCTGCATAATATTCCATTGTGTATATATACCACTTCTTCTTTATCCATTCATCTGTCGATGGGCATCTTGGCTCTTTCCACAGTTTGGCTATGGTGGACATTGCTGCTATAAACATTGGGGTACACGTACCCCTTCGGGTCCCTACATTTGTATCTTTGGGGTAAATACCCAGTAGCGCAATTGCTGGATCGAACGGTAGCTCTAATTTCAACTGTTTGAGGAACCTCCATACTGTTTTCCAGAGGGGTTGCACCAGCTTGCATTCCCACCAACAGTGTAGGAGGGTTCCCCTTTCTCCACATCCCCGCCAACATCTGTCGTTCCCTGACTTGTTAATTTTAGCCATTCTGACGGGTGTGAGGTGGTATCTCATTGAGGTTTTGATTTGGATTTCCCTGATGCCAAGCGATGTTGAGCACTTTTTCATGTGCCTGTTGGCCATTTGGTTGTCTTCTTTGGAGAAATGTCTATTCATGTCTTCTGCCCATTTCTTGATTGGATTATTTGTTCTTTGGGTGTTGAGTTTGATAAGTTCTTTATAGATTTTGGATACTAGCCCTTTATCTGATATGTCATTTGCAAATATTTTCTCCCATTCTGTCGGTTGTCTTTTGGTTTTGTGGACGGTTTCTTTTGCTGTGCAGAAGCTTTTTATCTTGATGAAATCCCAATAGTTCATTTTTGCCCTGGCTTCCCGTGCCTTTGGCGATGTTTCTAGGAAGAAGTTGCTGCGGCTAAGGTCGAAAAGGTTGCTACCTGTGTTCTCCTGTAGGATTTGGATGGACTCCTGTCTCACGTTTAGGTCTTTCAACCATTTGGAGTCTATTTTTGTGTGTGGTGTAAGGAAATGGTCCAGTTTCATTCTTCTGCATGTGGCTGTCCAATTTTCCCAACACCATTTGTTGAAGAGACTGTCTTTTTGCCATTGGACATTCTTTCCTGCTTTGTCAAAAATAAGTTGACCATAGAGTTGAGGGTCCATTTCTGGGCTCTCAATTCTGTTCCATTGATCTATGTGTCTGTTTTTGTGCCAGTACCATACTGTCTTGATGATGACAGCTTTGTAATAGAGCTGGAAGTCCGGAATTGTGATGCCGCCAGCTTTGCTTTTCTTTTTCAGTATTCCTCTGGCTATTCTGGGTCTCTTCTGGTTCCATACAAATTTTAGGATTATTTGTTCCATGTCTTTGAAAAAAGTGGATGGTATTTTGATGGGGATTGCATTGAATGTGTAGATTGCTCTAGGTAGCATGGACATCTTCACAATGTTGATTCTCCCAATCCATGAGCATGGAACGTTTTTCCATTTCTTTGTGTCTTCTTCAATTTCTTTCCTGAGTATTTTATAGTTTTCTGAGTACAGATCCTTTGCCTCTTTGGTTAGATTTATTCCTAGGTATCTAATGGTTTTGGGTGCAATTGTAAATGGGATCGACTCCTTGATTTGTCTCTCTTCTGTCTTGTTGTTGGTGTATAGGAATGCCACTGATTTCTGTGCATTGATTTTATATCCTGCTACTTTACTGAATTCCTGTATGAGTTCTAGCAGTTTTGGGGTGGAGTCTTTTGGGTTTTCCACATACAGTATCATATCATCTGCAAAGAGTGAGAGTTTGACTTCCTCTTTGCCGATTTGGATGCCTTTGATTTCTTTTTGTTGTCTGATTGCTGTGGCTAGGACTTCTAATACTATGTTGAATAGCAGTGGTGAGAGTGGACATCCCTGCCGTGTTCCTGACCTTAAGGGAAAAGCTCTCAGCCTTTCCCCATTGAGAATGATATTTGCTGTAGGTTTTTCATAGATGGCTTTTATGATATTGAGGTATGTACCCTCTATCCCTATACTCTGAAGAGTTTTGATCAAGAAAGGATGTTGTACTTTGTCAAATGCTTTTTCTGCATCTATTGAGAGGATCATATGATTCTTCTTCTTTCTTTTGTTAATGTATTGTATCACGTTGATTGATTTGCGGATGTTGAACCAGCCTTGCAGCCCAGGAATAAATCCCACTTGGTCGTGGTGAATAATCCTTTTAATGTACTGTTGGATCCTATTGGCTAGTATTTTGGTGAGAATTTTTGCATCCATGTTCATCAAGGATATTGGTCTGTAATTCTCTTTTTTGATGGGGTCTTTGTCTGGTTTTGGGATCAAGGTAATGCTGGCCTCATAAAATGAGTTTGGAAGTTTCCCTTCCATTTCTATTTTTTGGAGCAGTTTCAGGAGAATAGGTATTAATTCTTCTTGAAATGTCTGATAGAATTCCCCTGGAAAGCCATCTGGCCCTGGGCTTTTGTTTCTTGGGAGATTTTTGATGACTGCTTCAATTTCCTTAGTGGTTATAGGTCTGTTCAGGTTTTCTATTTCTTCCTGGTTCAATTTTGGTAGTTGATACATCTCTAGGAATGCATCCATTTCTTCCAGGTTATCTAATTTGCTGGCATAGAGTTGCTCATAATATGTTCTTATAATTGTTTGTATTTCTTTGGTGTTGGTTGTGATCTCTCCTCTTTCATTCATGATTTTGTTGATTTGGGTCATTTCTCTTTTCTTTTTGATCAGTCTGGCCAGGGGTTTATCAATCTTGTTAATTCTTTCAAAGAACCAGCTCCTAGTTTCGTTGATCTGTTCTATTGTTCTTTTGGTTTCTAGTTCATTGATTTCTGCTCTGATCTTTATGATTTCTCTTCTCCTGCTGGGTTTAGGCTTTCTTTGCTGTTCTTTCTCCAGCTCCTTTAGGTGTAGGGTTAGGTTGTGTATTTGAGACCTTTCTTGTTTCTTGAGAAAGGCTTGTATTGCTATATACTTTCCTCTCAGGACTGCCTTTGCTGTATCCCAAAGATTTTGAACAGTTGTGTTTTCATTTTCATTGGTTTCCATGAATTTTTTTAATTCTTCTTTAATTTCTTGGTTGACCCATTCATTCTTTAGTAGGATGCTCTTTAGCCTCCATGTATTTGAGTTCTTTCCGACTTTCCTCTTGTGGTTGAGTTCTAGTTTCAAAGCATTGTGGTCTGAAAATATGCAGGGAATGATCCCAATCTTTTGGTACCGATTGACACCTGATTTGTGACCTAGGATGTGATCAATTCTGGAGAATGTTCCATGGGCACTAGAGAAGAATGTGTATTCCGTTGCTTTGGGATGGAATGTTCTGAATATGTCTGTGAAGTCCATTTGGTCCAGTGTGTCATTTAAAGTCTTTATTTCCTTGTTGATCTTTTGCTTAGATGATCTGTCCATTTCAGTCAGGGGGGTGTTAAAGTCCCCCACTATTATTGTATTGTTGTCAATGTGTTTCTTTGCTTTTGTTATTAATCGCCTTATATAATTGGCTGCTCCCATGTTCGGGGCATAGATATTTACAATTGTTAGATCTTCTTGTTGGATAGACCCTTTAAGTAGGATATAGTGTCCTTCCTCATCTCTTATTACAGTCTTTGTTTTAAAATCTAGTTTGTCTGATATAAGGATTGCCACCCCAGCTTTCTTTTGGTGTCCATTAGCATGGTAAATGGTTTTCCACCCCCTCACTTTCAATCTGGGGGTGTCTTTGGGTGTAAAATGAGTCTCTTGCAGACAGCATATGGATGGGTCTTGTTTTTTAATCCAATCTGATAGCCTGTGTCTTTTGATTGGGGCATTTAGCCCATTTACATTCAGGGTAACTATTGAAAGGTATGAATTTAGTGCCACTGTATTACCTGTAAGGTGACTGTTAACTGTCTGTTGTCTGTGTTCGTTTCTGCTCTTTGCTGCTTTTAGGTTCTCTCTTTGCTTAGAGGACCCCTCTCAATATTTCTTGGAGAGCTGGTTTCGTGTTTGCAAATTCCTTTAGTTTTTGTTTGTTCTGGAAGCTTTTTATCTCTCCTTCTATTTTCAATGATAGCCTAGCTGGATATAGTATTCTTGGCTGCATATTTTTCTCGTTTAGTGCTCTGAAGATATCTTGCCAGTCCTTTCTGGCCTGCCAGGTCTCTGTGGATAGGTCTGTTGCCAATCTAATGTTTCTACCATTGTAGGTTACATATCTCTTCTCCCGAGCTGCTTTCAGGATTTTCTCTTTGTCTCTGAGACTCGTAAGTTTTACTATTAGATGTCGGGGTGTTGACCTATTTTTATTGATTTTGAGAGGGGTTCTCTGTGCCTCCTGGATTTTAATGCCTGTTTCCTTCCTCACATTAGGGAAGTTCTCTGCTATAATTTGCTCCAATATACCTTCTGCCCCTCTCTCTCTCTCTTCTTCTTCTGGGATCCCAATTATTCTAATGTTGTTTCGTCTTATCGTATCACTTATCTCTCGAATTCTGCCCTCGTGATCCTGTAGTTGTTTCTCTCTCTTTTTCTCAGCCTCTTTATTTTCCATCATTTGGTCTTCTATATCGCTGATTCTCTCTTCTGCCTCATTTATCCTAGCATTTAGTGCCCCCATTTTTGATTGCACCTCATCAATAGCCTTTTTGATTTCGATTTGGTTAGATTTTAGTTCTTTTATTTCTCCAGAAAGGGTTTCTCTAATAACTTCCACGCTTTTTTCAAGCCCAGCTAGTATCTTTAAAGTCATGATTCTGAACTCTAGGTCCGACATCGTACTAATGTCCGTATTGAGTAGGTCCCTGGCTGACGGTACTACCTCTTGTTCTTTTTGCTGAGGTGATTTCTTTCGTCTTGTCATTTTGTCCAGAGGAGAATAGATGAATGAGAGAACAAAAGGCTAACAGGTTTCAACGTCCCCAGGAAATATACTGTATACAAATCAGAAAAGACCTGAAACCAGGGGAAAAGAAAGGGAAAGAAAGAAAAAAGAAAGAGAAAAAGAAAAAAAAAAGAAAAAAAAGATAAAAACAAAAACAAAACAATTCAAAAAAGGCAGAATATGATCAAATATGATCAGGCTAGTGCATAGATCAGTGCCACACACTAGATTTTGGGCGTATTTTGGTCTGTTAGAAAAAAGTGCCTCCTAAAATTTTAAAGGAAGAAAGACATATATGTACAAAATAAGGGTTGATACAATGAAGGGATGGAAGATGACTGTAAAGATGAAAATTATAAAAGATTTTATAAAAGGACTTGGTAAGATAAGTTGTTTGAAAAAAGAAAGAAGATTTAAGGAAAAAAAAAAAAAAGGAAAAAGGGAGAGAATGTGATCAGGCAGGAGACTAGAACAAAGCCATACACTAGTGGTTTAGGGTATATTTTGATCTGTTAGAAGAAACTGTACCTCAAAATTTTAAAGAGAGAACAACTTATATATATATGCCAAAAACAAGGATAACTACTATGAAGGGATAAAATATGACTCTAAAAATGAAAAAAAAATAAAAAATGTTTTTTTTTTAAAAAAAGGGATTTATAAGATGTTGGTTGAAAAAGGGAAAAAGAAAAATAAAAAAAAGTCAACAAAAATTAACTTTGATGAAATAATGAATCATGGTAAAAAAAAAAAAAAAAAAAAAAAAAAGCCATGAATCTATGTGCAGTATTCCCCTAGCGCTGGAGTTCTCCTATTCTCCTTGATCGATCAACTTGGTCTTGGCTTGCTGGCTGTTTGTGTTGATCTTCTGGGGGAGGGGCCTGTTGCTGTGGTTTCCAAATGTCTTTGCCGGAGGCGGAATTGCCCCGCCCTTGTCGGTCCGGGCTAAGGAAGCTGCTCCAGTTTGCTCTCAGGAGCTTTTGTTCCCTGCAAGCTCTCGGTACAGCTTTGGAGGACCAGGGCGAAAATGGCGGCCTCCCAGTCTCCGCCCGGAGGAGCCGAGAACTCGGGGCCCCACTCCTCAGTGCGCCCCCAGAGAAAAGCAGTCACTCCCGTGTCCCCGGTCTCTGGCCGCACTCCGTGCTCACCCGGCCTGTGATCGAGCGTTGCTATCTCTGGCACCCGACCCCGCTCGGAGTCTCCAAACCCAGCAGATCCCTGCAGTGCGTTCCCGCACCGCTCCTCCCCGGGAAGGAAGGGGAGTCTCCCCGGATCTGCTGCTTGTTGGGTCCTTGCTGGGGGAGCCGTGCCCCGACTGGGCCGCAGATCACAGTTTATGGCAACCCCGAGCTGAGAGCCCGCGACTCTGCTCCGTATCTGCAGCCGGCTTCCCCGCCCCGACACCTGGGAGCTCTGGCGCACTCAGGCACCCCCGGTCTCTCTGTGACCCCAAGGGTCCTGAGACCACACTGTCCCGGGAGGATTCCACCCCCCGCTTAGCCACTGCAGCGATGTCCCTCCGCCGAGCCAACTTTTAAAAGGTCCGATTTTGTGCTCCGCGGCTCTAGCACTTGCCAGAAGCGGCCGGCGGAGGCCCCTCCCCCGCCGTCTATCCTCCCGAATATCGCCTCGGATTCACTTCTCCGCACGTCCTACCTTCCAGTAAGTGGTCGCTTCTCTGTTCAGAGAGTTGTTTCTACTCTCCTGTTCGATCTCCTGTTGAGTTCGTAGGTGTTCAGAATGGTTTGATCCCTACTCAGCTGAATTCCTGAGACGAGACCTGCATTAAATCAAATATTTATCTTTTATAAGAGAAGACTTGTGGGATGTTAGGGAAATACTAGAAAAAAAATAAAGCAAAAAATAAAAACTAGTGATTTGTAGACATATAAGACTACTGTCCTTTTTACACAATCCTATGCTGGTTTTGTCCATAATTTTTTATATGACAGCATTTTCCTTGATACTTGAAACTCTTTATAAACATAATTTTTAATGATCTGTTCCATTTCTTAGATGTACCATAACTACTTCCCTAATATTGAATATTCAGTTTTTGTGTTTTTACTGATTGACATATATAATACTTCAATAAATGTCTTATACTGTACATTTTTATTAATGTTTCTGTGGCAGTGTAAAAACATGGCCCTTATATTCTTTGATAATTCTCCTATCTAGGGGTAGGTTCTAGGTCCCTCCCTTTAAATCTTGGATGGAAGGGACCTAGGCCGGTTTTAGGGCATAAGCCTTAAGAAACCAGCGGACTCCACTTCCTGTCTCCTGAGACTCATACTCTTGGCCCCCCAGACTCTATGCTGTGAGACAGCCCCAGCAGCCTGTGGAGTGGTCCATATGCAGAAGCCCACACACCGGGGTTGGGAGGAATTGACCTCAGAACTCAGCCAATCCCAGCTCCCAGCTGGCCCTAGCTTACCAGCCTTGAAGTAGCTCTTCCTGCCCCAGCTGCCCCAGCTTATGCTGAAGGAAGCAGAGATGAGCCTTTCCTGCAGAATCGCACATTTGTGAGCTAAATATGGGTTGCTGTTGGGTTTTTGTTTTGTTTTTTTTTTTTTTGACCTTTATTAACGGGTGCTTGCCGTTTGTTGGTGTTTTTGAAAAAATCAAGTTGTAAATTTTTTATTACAAATTAAAAATGAGGTTCTTAAAAATCTCAACTTGACCAGATATTAAACAAAAACCTTTAAAGATGTAATGAGAAAAACTAGTTGTTTTTTTTTTAAAAACACGTTTGTCATTACCAAAAAAGACGTCTTTAGGTAAAAATAATAAAAACCCCATGCTGTGTAGATAATGCAGATAGTTCTATTTATCTGGTCAATGGGCAAAAAGCAAGCACTTAAGGTCTTCAGCTCTAATCTTTTGTTCATTTCTTACTGCTGGAATTTCATCTTCATTTCTTCGTGTTGGATGACTAAACCGGATGAGGGTAGAGATGGTAAGCCAGCGTTTACTCAGCCCTGCTCAGCCTCGGGAGCGGACGAATTCTCAGCTGGTGGATCGGCTGCTTTTGCCTCTTTGCCATCTTGTGGTTTAGGGTTTTCTGGGCGTCTGCGTCGGTAATTGAAGTCGCGGCGGTACCGACGTTGAGGTGGCTGCTGACCTTGGGTCTCATCTTGATTTTCCTTATTTTCCTCATTGCCACCCTCTTTAGGCTGTCTTTGGAGAGGAGGACCCCTGCGGAATCGTGGTCTATAACCCCGATACATATTCTGTCTCACTGGTCTACCTTGCTCTCCGGCACCCTGGTTGTCAGCACCTTCCATCCCTTCTCCCTGCACAGGAGGGTTGGAATACTGTGGTCCACGCATGCAGTAAGGTGGGAAGCGTCGCCCGCGGTAGGGCCGGCGCTGTTGGGCCTGGCCTTCGGGAGCCCTTTCCTCGTTCTTTTCCCCACTCACTATTCTGGTAATTCTGCTGGGAATTGCGTGGAGGACCCCTGCGACGTGGATGGCGTCTATACTGGTTACGGTCTGCTGCATGTTTACTGCCTTGCCCTGGAACTCCACCAGGGCCTGCCACATTTGCTGCCTCCGCACCCTTTTCTCCTTCAACAACATCAAACTCCACAGTCTCTCCATCTCCTGCACTGCGAAGGTACTTCCTGGGGTTATTCTTCTTTATGGCGGTCTGGTGTCCAAATACATCTTCCTTGGTGTCATTCCCGTTGATGAAACCATGTCCGTTTCTTACATTGAACCATTTTACTGTTCCCAAAACCTTCGTTGCGATGACTTTTTTTGTCCCCGCCGGCACGCGCCACCGATGTGAGGCCGCCCGAGCCGCCGCTGCCGGTGCTGCCGGGCTTGGTGTTGGCCGCGCTGCGGGCGGGGGCGGCGGGCGGCTGCTGGGTCTCCGCCTCGCTGCTCATGGTTGCGGTGATGGTGACCGGGGCCGGAGGCGGCGGCTGCTCAGGGCTCTCTGGGGTCCGTTCTGGGTTGCTGTTGTTTTAAGCAGTTAAGTTTTGAAAGATTTATTACACAGCAGTAAATAACCAGAACACTTTCTGTTTGTCTTCTTAGACTAGATTCTTAGGAAAGACTAAGCATATAAATATTTTAAAAGCTGTTGATCCATATTGCCTTGCAGACCTCAAGAAGGACTATATCAATATCTCCTCCCATCATTAGTGTATGAGCGTGTCTGTTTCGCTGTGCAGTTGCCAGCATTGAATATATCAAAAATCACTTCTAATTTTTGAGTGTTAACTTGTTTACTTAATATATTTCTAATAGCCATTTTATGTGAACTATTTTTCTTCTTGATTTGTAGAAATCTTTTAGGGTAGTGTTCTTTTTATCTCTTCCTAGCCTCAGGAACTAGAACAAAGGGTGAAAAGGCAAAAAACAGGTTCTATAGGGCAGCTCTTTTTGTACAAAAAAGATCATTTTGGTTAGTCCTTTAATAAAAGGATGCTACCCTTTTATATTTGTGGCACGTTTCCCCAGCTTATTTGCTTTTGAAACTTTTATCCTTTTAATTTTGTTCATAATTTTTATGTAAATGAACTTGCCATCCAGTCTATTGTTAATGTCTCTCCATGAAAGAATAAGCAGAGAAGATTAATCCTTACAGAATGGCCAGAAATAATACCTGAGGATCCTGTAGAGACAGATCAGAAAACAAAGCAATCTGTAGATATCACATGTATGGGGCAGCCAGCGGTAAGCTGCTTTCCAGAGGCACGTGCTTGTGACTGTGACTGTATCACCAGGGAAGGGCTAGTTCCTTTGGGGATTATCAACAAAACTCTGCAGAAAACACAGAAGAAAAAACAGTTCCCAAGTCTATGGATTGCCTATACCTATTAACAGATGATCACGTCTATATTCTTTCTCTATGAACATAGGCTAGCTCTATGAAGCAAATACTGTCGTCCTATCTAGGAATCTGCATTTTAATGTAGATAGTAAAGAATGAGACTTAGAAGCTCAAGCGTTTAACATTTTATATATGTCTTTAAAATTGTAAACTTAGAGTGTAAAAGTTAAAATTCTCAAAGAAGAAATTCTATATTTCCAGACACATAGCTATGAACATTTTGGTGAATTGGTCTTATTTTCTAAGCATTTTTAATGTTTGGATTTTATTTATTTATTTTTTTTTGCGTAAACAATGTATCCTGCACTTCTCACTTAAAGGGAAGTGCTTTCATTGAGTATTACCTAAAACTATCTGTAAACATTTTAACAACTACATAATGTAATATTGTATACTCATTTTGTAGCCTATTAGCTTTTTTCTTTTTTTGTCACTGTTACAGGTTATCTTGTGATGAACATTTTTGTGCTTTTCCTGCATTTTTTATTATTTCTTAGGTGAATTCCAGCAAAGCATGTGAACTTTAAGTCTCATGTGTATGACAAATATTTACTTTCTCAGAAATGCTATTTTCCATAAGTCTAATTTTGCCTGGCTCGTTCAATTTCTGGTTTAGGTTTAAAGGCTATAGGTTGATGTGTCATTGCTAGCCTCAGACTTTATCAGAAGGAAGGCTGGAAGAGAAGGGTAAGCATGGCAGTGGCCCAGAGGATGGGTTTCAGATGAAACTGCCTTCCAAATATTCTGGTGCTTGGAGGGTTGTGGAACCTGGGGGTTTATTTAATGACCCCCCAAAGCTTCCTTATACCAGGTAGTAATTTAGCTGGCATATACTATTAACATATGGGCTCTTCAGAAGCAACAAGGTTTCTACTGAAGACAGGCATAAATGAGCCTGTGGACCTTGTTGGCATGATGAATCAGCCTTTGCAGAACCACGCCTGCCAGGCTCGTGCTGATATATTGGAAGCCCTGTGTCTCTGTAGGTGTCTGTGGGCAGACATACGGGATGGATGGCCAGCTACGGATGATGCGTCCATGCTCACAGAGGAAAATCTGCTTTACAGGAGCTGCTGAGGGGAAAATTTATTTTAGGCAAAAATTTACTTTGTAAATTACATTGAACATTGTGGAATTAGCCAAATTTGGAAATTCTCTTTTTCAAGTTCCTACTTGGTTTGGCAGCAAGTTTCTTTTTTCTCATTGTATAGCTATTCTTAATCTTCACTGTGGACCAAAATCACCCACGGAGCTTATGAAAATGGGTACTCAGGCCTTAGCCCTAGAGACTGATTCATTAGGTTAGGAGTTGGGGCCCAGAAATCTGCCCCTTTTGGGTGATGCTGATGCAGGTGGTGGTTTGACTGCAGGTAGGGGAACAATAATCTGGGGCTGCAAGGGATAGCCAGTTTTGTTGCCCAAAGCACCCTTCTAAAAAGGATTGTTGCCCCAGCCGTTAGGAGTGCCATCAGCAAATGGCCTTCAGCTCTGCAACCCTTCAGAGATTGCCTCAGCTGCAGAAAACTGCCTCTCCCATGTGCCTCTTCTCACATCTGGTGACTCCAGCCAGGAGTACAAAGGCCAATTCATCTGGTCATAGGCCAATCTGATGGGCCATTTAGCTCCAGAGCACCTTATGGCAGCAGCTGAGGTGGGGTGGGCCTCACTTCACAGCTCAACTTCCATCAGAATTGATCCAGAGGGCACGTTCTAATAAATTTCTTGCACATTAGGGGCACCTGGGTGGCTCAGGTGGTGATCCCAGGGTCCTGGGATCCAGCCCCACATTGGGCTTCCTGCTCATCGGGGGAAACTGCTCCCTCTCCCTCTGCTTGTGTGTGCTCTCTCTTGCTCATTCTCTTTCTCAAATAAATAAAATTAAAAAAAATCTTGCACATTAGACACTTAGAGTTGGCTTAATAGAGACCTTGTTTGTAAACAGGTGTTCATCCAGGCTCTGTCCTCCAGACAGAGGAGGGCTCATTGAGATACCCTCCACTCTGTCTGTAGCCCCATCTTCGCACCTCCCCCCCACCCCAGCTTCTGCCACTTTGCCCTCTGCCACACGCTACAGCTTGTCCTTTACCTTCTGCAGACTTCTCTTCTCACTACCCAAGGTTTATCCTTGGTTCATTCACTTCTAATTCAACAAAACTTTGTTAAATAAATTTTAATTTTAATCAGAATTTTCCTGCTTGAAAATATTATAGTCTGGAAGAAATATAGAGTACACAATGAGATTTGTTCCAAGATTCCCTCCTCTCTAAAGAGACCATGGTTTATAACTCTCTCTCCGAATTTATGATACGCATCACCAAGTGAACTGTTACAAGTCTTGAGTCTACTTGTTCTTTCTTACCCATCTGTCCATCCTCACCCACCCCACCTACCATCCATCATCCAGGATGCAAGTTGGAACAATGATTAAGAACAGAGACTTCAGTGTCAAACCAACCTGAGATAGATAATAAGACCTCAATAACAATTGAGCTAATATTTATAGAGCATTTATTCTCTACCATGCACTGTTGATTTAATCCTCACACGGTTCTATGAGATGAATACTATTCACACTACAGATGAAAAAACTGAGGCACAGAGAGATTAAATAACTTATAGGTCACATCGCTAGTAAGTGGCAGAGTTGAGATTCAAACCCAGTTGTCAATAACTGTTAAGCTATCAAATATCATTGATATTTTTTATTAATAATTATGGAATCACCATCATTATTGTTAGTATGTGGAAAGAAACTACCCTTTTATCAAACATCTCCCAGGACTCTCATGAAACATTCTTAATTTGGAAAGTCAGTGACTGAGGTCCAGTCTAACAATACCCATTTGTTGCTTAGCAGTACATTTGGCCTGATTCCAAGAATGTTGGACATGGAGTGATGCTTCCGCAGGCTTCATTCACATCGCCCAAATTAAGTTGTTATTCTGAGAAACATACAGGTTTTTACAGAACTGTCTGTTTCTCCGAAGCTCTGTCCATGTTGACACCAATTGCTCTCTGCAGACGATCTGTAATTGGTCTTCCATCCAAAACCTAAACATTCCTGGGAAATTGGTGATGGACTGGAGTTTCAGCAATGCTTATGATAAAAACATACTTTAGAACTCCTTCAATGGCTCCTCCTGGTTTTTGTTTTCGTTCTCTTAGCCCATGTCCTTATTTACACCAGGCCTGGAAAAAGGGGGAAAAGCCAAATTCTGAAGCAAAACTTTGGAAATGAGATAAATTCCATCTGCTTCAGCAAAAGGAAGCAGCTGTATTCAAGCAAAGTAAATGATAAAAACTGGATTGCCCTTCCTTGCTAAAGACCAAAAGAGCTTCAAGATGTTTAGGACAAAAATGGAATTATTTTTTTTAATTTTAATTTCAGTGTAGCTTAAGGCATTCTCTGAAATGCAGATATTTTAATTATCCTCGCATAGAACCAGGATAAAATGGTCTTTTAAAAAAGTCACCTTTAGGGGCACCTGGGTGGCTCAGTCGTTAAGTGTCTGCCTTCTGCTCAGGTCATGATCCCAGGGTCTTGGGATTGAGCCCTGCATTGGGCTCCCTGCTCTGTGGGAAGCCTGCTTCTCCCTTTCCCACTCCCCCTGCTTGTGTTCCCCCTCTCACTGTGTCTCTCTCTGTCAAATAAATAAAATCTTAAAAAAAAAGTAACCCTTAAAAGTATGTAGAGAGGAGAGAAGATGAAAATGGACGATTTTTATCTTTTTATTAGAAGCGAGAAAACTACCTCATCATAAGTGCTAGAATCATCATCATTATAATGAACAATTGCCAATTACTGAAGGTTTACTGTGTGCCAGTCACTGGGGTACACAGATTATCTCTTACTACCTCATGGCCATATCTCAACACCACTAACATCTGATCTGGCTTTGCACAATATGATTCTTTGCTCTCCTTCTATTGAAAATGTCATTGTTACCAGTTAATTTCCAGTTAAGCAGTTCACATATTAATCTATTCATTTATTAAAGAATTATTGAACATCTAGTATGCACTAGCACTGTATGAAGTGCTTGTAGCCCACTAGGGGAGATGGACGTACTCATAAAGAATCACAGTGCAGTAAGATCCATGCTTTAATGTGGGCACTCTCCAAAAGGAGGGAGTGGTCATTGCTGCTTAGGAAAAGATTTCATGTGGGGAAAGGACGCCTCATGGAAGAGGAGAAGGAGGAGGAAATGCTGAGTTAGTCTTCAATGAGCAGAAGTTTTCTGGCTTTTGGTCAGCGCTGCATTTTCTTACTGTGCTTCATGGGCCTTGAACACTCCTCAGACATGTTTCTGGGGGTATGTGTCCAGTCCATGCTCACGATGGTAGGTCATGTTTGTACGACATGGTTCCATTGCATTACCACAGTTGATTGGGCCAAGGATGAATGTCTAACCTTGGCTGCACCAATAAGATGCTCTCTTTTTTAGGCTTTTAATAGACAGAGGCCATTGTTGGGGGTAGAGAACACGGGAGTCAAAAGATAAAGACTAAAATAATTTTAGATTTAATTTTCCTCTCTGCTTTCACAAACTATTAAGATGGGCTCTGGGATATTTTAGCTTGACCCAAATAAATCAACAAATGAATTGATCAGAGCGTGCTAAGATAAAGAGTATGGGATTTGGCAAGGGAAGTGAAGATAATTGGAAGCCACTTTGGATGGTGTAGTTAGGGGATGAAAGCCACTTTTGTTGGTATGGTTATGGAAGACCTCTCTGAGGAGGTGGTATTTCAGTTGGGGTCCGAAAGATGAGCATAAACAGGCTATCGGGGCGCCTGGGTGGCTCAGTCATTAAGCGTCTGCCTTTGGCTCAGGTCATGATCCCAGGGTTCTGGGATCGAGGCCCGCATCGGGCTCCCTGCTCGGCGGGAAGCCTGCTTCTCCCTCTCCCACCCCGCCTGCTTGTATTCCCTCTCTCACTGGGTCTCTCTCTGTCAAATTAAGTCTTTAAAAAAAATAAAAAAATAAACAGGCTATCAAAGAATGAGGGCAAGTGTCATCCAGGCAGGGGTAACAGCAGGAGCATAATCCTGAAGTCAGAGCAATGTGGCTGGAACAGTGAGGAGGAGGGAGAATCTGGGCCAGATGATACCAGGATCTATTGGCATTTGGTATTCTCAATGCAACCAGCAGCCAATAATGAGTTATAAGCAGGGCCCTGACACTAGGTCGTATTTTAATTTATTTCAAGTTCTCACTGACCTGACAGTAGAGTGTCCTAACCCATGGTGTAGGCTGGTATGATCAAGCTATTATGCTACATGTGTCTGGACTTTACTTGGCCCAGTCTGCCCCCTGCCCCCGCTTTTTTTTTTTTTTTTTGGCTCCACCCATTATCTAGATTCCCAGCATTCAATGGCATAGGAAATTAATGATAATCATAATAGGAATATTTACAGATCCCTTTTTATGTTTCAGGCTGTAAATATTTTAATTTTATTTAATCCACATGTATTAGGTCAACTAAATATTAATGGACACTTGGGGGTAACTATTACCCCCAAGTAAAGAGCAGTTCCATAATTGGTCCAAGCATGCAGACAGTAAGTGGTGGAACTGGGATTGAAGTTAAGGTTGGTCTGACTCTAAAGCCTGACTATTTGACCACTCTTTCATCTTGTTTCCTGTCCTATTGGAGCTGACTGGGACTTCTGAGCTGAATCAAGTCCTGTACTCTCATTTCAGAAGTAAGGCAGTCATGGCCAAATGTTAAGTGGTCTGGGCAAGGTTACATAGCAGCTAGTTGGTGGCTTGGCCTTGTTCAAGAATCTGCACTTATTCGTTCTCGCAGGCAGTACTGAACTGCATGTATTTTACCGTAAGAGTCTCTGGTTTTGTGACACTTAGACCACTTTTGCATTAATGACAAAACCATATCATTGAAGAATTAAGAAGGAAAAATGACTGACTGGGAAGGAGGTCAGGTAATATGTCAAACAAAGGTAGCTCAGTATCATGTGGTCCTTTACATGTCCAGAGCAATAAAGACTTCCACCCTATGGTAATAAACATCTCAGTGATTTTGGCCAATCTGCATCTTATTCCAGCAAGAAAACACCTGACAAAATTATAACCCCCTTCTCCCACCGCTTTTCATTTGTGAACACCAGCTGGGGTAATTTTATTTTAATGCTATATTGCTCCCAGGCTCTGTCATCTCCCTATGATGGAGAGGTTAATTATGAACATCAGAATGACGTTGGGTCAGTCCTTCCCCAAGTGTAGGCATTTCCCCAGAAGAGGCATTATGGGGAAAACGTTCTCTGGCCCAATGGGTTTTGGCAAGGCTGAGCTTTATTGAATCAGGTAATTTTTACTGATAGAAACCTCAGGGTCTTTAATATGTATTGTGGATATCAAAGACAAGGTTATAGAATTTAGCATTTCCCAAATATATTTGACCATGGAAAGCTTCTCTTTTACAGAACTGTAAGTGCCATCCAATATCTGACCTAATTCTCAGACACATAATCTGCTACAGCCAGGCTTGCTCTCTATATTCAAGCCTGCTCCAAGTATAATGGTTCCGCATCCCTAGTACTCCTGATCAGTTTCTTAGCTTTTATCTCCCAGGCTTTTCCCCCTCATTTTCTTCCCTTTGTAGTATCAGCACATGGCAATTTTTTTTTTTAATTTAAAAATGCAACTTGACATACAGGTGGAGAAATATCTAGTCTGTGTAGTATAATTTCAGAAACACAGAAGAGATACCTTTGCTCAAAACTATTTTTCTTTAGCCCATTACATGACCTGAATGATATACTTAATGATTCCTATATAGAGCTTTATTAGTATTGCCTTAGAAAGAATATATTGTAGCCAATGATAGCATCTGGCAAATAGATTCTCTAGTTCTGTTTTCCTCCCAAAGCCTTTAGAGATGGGGCTTTGAGAGGGTGGGAATTTTGATGAGAGCTGTGACGGGTTTTACACTCTCCCTCAAGAAACTTCTAACCCCATCCATCATTTACCATCTCTAGTCTTCCTTGGTCACGGTGCTCCTTATTCCTCAATCCACCTGACTTTGATTCTGGAAACTCCCATAGTGTGTAGTAGAGATCTGCGACTCTGGAACTTGATGAATGTTGAAGAGGCAGATCTGCATTTTGCCCTTTTAGGTCAAACAGTGATACTAATTACTAAATCATAAAACCAGTTTATTTTAATTTCACCTGATTTTATATGATACTTAAAGTGGCTGGAATAGTGGTTAAAAAGATGCGTTTTTGAACATTGTGCTGCCTCCTGGGGGATGGGAGGACCCTGTTTGGTAGCTAATAGCAACCTAGATAGTAGAAGGATATTTCATCCAGCATGAGCTTCCTTCCCTGGTTTCTGGCCCCAGTATGCCCAGATAAAGAAGAGGAGGTGGGAAGGTAGGTAGCAACTAGGTGCAGTAGGGTAGGAGATTAAAGAATTCAGTATCCTACCTCATGGAGACAATGTATCTTGTAAATAGAAGGGATCTTTACATTGACGTTAATTCCTCTCTTTTAGAGATTGATCAGACCAGAGAGAGTAAATGATCTACCTACAGACACTCATCAGAATTTGGGCCAGAGCTTAAGCCTTGCATTCTGTTTCATTAGACTACCCTGCCAGTGACCTACAGGGTGGGTGACATCGGAAGGGTGGTGGAGCCAGGAGAAAATGTTGGCAGAATAGCCCCTTCTCTGCCGTCGCCAGTCCCCCACTGCCCCCTCAGTGTTCAGTGTTCTTCTCTTCACAATTTTCCTTTCTCCCTGTTTGTCATAAAAGCTGCCCCCACTTCCCCTTTTAGCTCCTTTTGCTTCTTTCTTTTTCACCTGTTTCTTCACTCTTTTACATTACTTTCTCTGCCAGTAATTTTAGCTGTTCACTCATTTCTGTCCTATGTCTTGAATGTTTCTCCCCCAGGTATCAATTTCTACAACTTCAATCAGTTTGTTCCTTGGTTCCATTCAAGGTGGCTGTAAATGGCCATATACCTGAGCACTGCACAACTCCGAGGGCTGCAATCCATAAAAACCTCGATATGACCAATGTAGTCCTCTGGTCCCATCCCCAACCAGGAACTTGATTCCTCTGTAACAAAATGGGTGAGTCGGGGGAAGGCTTCCGTTAGCTGTGAAAACTGCCTTCTAAGGACGGGGGAAGCTTACACAGTCCTGCTGAAGAGTTTGTTGGGTTTGGATTTGGTGAGTAAAGGTAAGCCAATTTGTTATCTTGGGAGAATTGAATGGCTTGGCATAACTGAAGGAGAAGAATTTGGAGTTCCACGAATAAGGGGTAAGACAAGATAGGTTGGACAAGAAAACTGGAAAATTTGGGTGAAGCTGGTCTCATCAAAGCAGCTAGTGGAAATTTCCCAAGGTGGCGTGGCCAAAAGACGTCCTAAGAACTGGAATGCATAAAAGTTGTGATAGATCTTAAGTTCCTTGAATCATAATCATATGTGCTTTGGGGATGTGTTTGATTGACTAGAAATTGCTTATAAGGCTAAGTTTGACATTTGGGGAAATTCAGTGCTGAAAAAAGAGAGGAAGCACATGAGGAATAGCCTTGAGCAGAGGTGACAGGGAGAATGAGACTGCCCAGGAAGTCAGAAGGGAAACTGGGAGGGAGCGCAGATGTTTTGCATGTTCAACGGGCACGGAACAGGGATTGAAGCTGATTGTCTACATTTCAAGGGGCCAGGATTCCTTGGCCAACATCTGGTTTACACATATATGATTAGAACACTGATGGGTTTCCCTCAGCCCAAATTATAACCACATAGCATCTGCTTCTCATAAGCTGCTAAGAGAGAAGGTCAAAGAAGCTCTTATCCAAGGACAATGGCATGTTTACTTTTCATTTAAAGAGAAAGCCTTGGAAAAAAGCAAATGGATGAACTTGTTAATACAGCAAATGTGAAAAACCTGAGAAGGGGTCTCTTAACTCAAGAGCCTGTTGCCAGCTGGTACATGGCAGTTGCCTGAAGACTTGGAGAGGGGCTGGGAGGAAGATTAGAAACCATTTCCACTCATAACTGAGCAGAGATGCCAAGGAGGAAAAGTGTTGACTTCCACAACGGGAAGACAGTTTTCCTAATGAAATAAAATAGGATTTATTTTTTCTTCTGGGATTGACCCAGATGGCTCTGTATTCAACATAACCATCACCCCTTCTTTGATTAAAACAAGTGCTGGGGAGTTGACTTGGGCTAGGGTATTGGTAAGGAGGACACAGTGGTCCTCAGTTTCTTTCATTTCAGAGCAATGAGAGAGGTTTCAGCAAAGAGGGCGTCTTTAAGAATGCTTAACCAGTAGGAAGTATTTATGTACCAGGCTTTGTGCTAACTAAATTCATCACATGTATCAGTTAAATTTAGTTCTCAGCACAGGTATTATTTGTGGCTGGTAGAGGTCCTGTGGTCATCCCACCTGAGCAAATGTTGACTTTTTAGGTCTTTGGAAATGACTGAAGCAGTCTGTCACCATCCCTGTTGATTGATTAAGTACCAATTAATTCTTTTTTTTAAAGATTTTTTTATTTATTCATTTGACGGAGAGAGAGATAGCGAGAGCAGGGAGCCCAGTGCGGGGTTCGACCCCAGGACCATGAGACCATGACTTGAGCTGAAGGCAGATGCTTAATGACTGAGCCACCCAGGCACCCAAGTACCAATTCTTACTGCAGTGTCCCTGCTCGAAGAAATATTCAAATACAGCACCTTTTTTTTTTTTTTTTTTATAGCTGGTGAGCTGCAAAAGTTTGTTTTAAAAATATGGACCACTTTATCGATTATTGCTGAAGTCCTTGAGACAGATCTTTGGACGTAGGAAAAAGAAAACCCAATCCTGGGGCAAAGCCAGGAAACTTGGGCTGTGTAACCTTGGATAAATGAATAATATTTCTTAGTCTTTGATTTCTTATCTGTAAAATAAAGGATTTGAAATCTGAAATCTTGCTCCTTCATCTGAAAAATGTGTTTGTGTTTTAAAGCCCTGAGATCAATTACTCTCTGTTTTATGCTGATTTGCCTAATTCCTGACACTGGCCCTTATAAATAAGGGATGAAGTATGGATTCATCATTCAACTGAGGAACTGAGGATCAGGACACCTGATGTCCCAGAAAGCAGCCCAGTAGTTGTTTCTTTCTGTTCCTCTCTCTTCTCAATTGAAAATGGAAGCTGTCCTCACTTTTAAGTAACAATAAATAGGCTACATTCAATCTCAAGTTCCACAGAAGAGAGTCTATGTAAACAGGACGTCACAGCTGACATGGATAGAAGTTCTAAACATATTGTTGCAGGAAAGCAAGCCACAGAATATGTACAGTGTGACATGTATAACAATTTTATGTGTGCGTAAGCCTATACATAATGCATAAAAAATGATTGGGGTAGTAGTCAAAGAGAATTTAGGGCTTATCTATGATTTTAACAAGAAAGGTTTTTTTTGTTTTGTTTTTTGTTTGATTTATTTACTTGAGAAAGCGAGGGGGCGGGGGATATAGGGGGGCAGAGGCAAAGAATCATGCAGACTCCCTGCTGAGCACAGGCCCAGCATGGGTCTTAATCCCACGACCCATGAGATCATGATCTGAGCTGAAACCAAGAGCTGGACTCTCAAACAACTGAGCCACCCAGGCACCTGAGAGGAAGGTATTCTTTATTTTAAATAATTAAAAACAATAGAACTAACTACACTAATTTTTGTTGGTGATAAAATGATTTGCCATCTTTAGATGGCAACTACATTGGGTCACTAAGAATGGAGCCGAAGAAGTTGGTCAGCTATGTGAACAGATGCATTTGGTGTTTGTAAGGTGGGACGGGGAGTGGCTGTTGGAAGTCTTTTGTAAGATGGGCAGTATGATATACAGAGATGGTACAAGTGTGTATTGCTCTATTCTGGATGCTTACTCAAGCCTTACTCAAGCTTACTCACCAGCCTCATGTTTTGCTCTGTTTCTTTGTCTTCTTCTGAGGATTTGGTTTAGGCCATTTTGGAATGTGGACTTTGGCTGGACTCCCTAGCCACTCATTTGGGATTATTGAAGCCCTCTCAGCTTTGTCATAACAGCTGCGGTTCTCCACTTCCTTCCCCTGTGAGCTATGGCTATCTCCTAAGTGTGCCCAGCAAAATTCCAAATGTTAGCTGATGGTGTAGAAATAGTAAACTAAATAGCACTAAAGTGAATCCTCCAATGTCTCCAGATACTTGAACTTTAAGAGAACGATGTTGCTTTGAGGAAAGAGGCTGAGAATATGCCTTTCTTTTGAGAGAGAGGGAAGATGACATGGTGCCTATGAAATGGAGGACAGGGGTGTGTGTGTGTGTGTGTGTGTGTGTGTGTGAGAGAGAGAGAGAGAGAGAGAGAGAGAGAAAGAGAGAGAGATGTTGGAGGAATACCATACCTCATTACTATTCATCCAGGTTTTATAGCAACTAATAGTTAAAAATTTTTTCAAAAACTTTCTACATCCATTTTATCCTCACAAAAATTGTATGGATTGACATACCCAATTTTAAGGAGAGGAATCTGGAATCAGAGAAGTTAAATGATTTGCCTAAAGATATTCAGCATGTAAGTGACAGAACTAGATTTCTACAATTCCTGCTATCCATCACCAGCCTCCTGATAGCCCAGCTCTGCTGTGGACTCAGAGGGCTTAGCCTGATGACATGGGGTTGCCTACATGGGGTTACCATTAAAGGAAGTAGGAAACAAATAGCACCGAGCATCCTGCTGGGCATAGGATTGTTCCAGAAGAAATGGCAGTTAATATTCTTGTTGCTATGTATTGCTCTAAATATTTGAATTTCAGAAAACAGCAAACAATCCTCCTGACTTTGATAAGATTCCCTGACATGGTTCTGTAGTCTCCTACTCCTCCCAACCACCCCCAGACTTCCTTCCCTTTGCTTTTTAGATACCTCGATGAGCACAATTTACTTTTAAAGCACTGTTTGCTACCACCAGAGACCTGTTGTTGAGTTTCCCAAATAGTTTGGAGTCCCTGACAAAGATTGAGGGCTCTGGCCTTAGCTGTTTCAGGAGGCAGTGGTTTGCATCTGAATAAACTTGGCTTAATCATGGCAAGTCATGGTTGGCGCGGTTTATCAGTGACATAACATCAAATAAATAAATGGCTCCTGGAAAACAGCTCATTCTAAAGCCAGCTGCTTTTATTGCTGAACTCTGATTGCACTGTGATTAATGAGAATGTGTTCCCTCATCTTTGGAGATCAGAAGAACATCTTCTCAACCACCCCTGACCCCAGCACTATCTTGCCATTAATCTATAGGACTCAAGATGGTTGCATTTCATGAATACTCCTTGGGTTAGGAAACTGTCCTGCATGAGTAAATCGGATGGTAATAATCTTTGTATCATTGTAAGGCTAAGTCTCCTTCTGCTAAGAGAAGTGTAGCTTTAGGATAACACTGGTAATCATCACCTCCTACCCCGCCCCGACCCCGTGCCTCATATATTTTAGCACTCTGCAGTGCCCTTAAAGGAATTTGCTGGTACTGAAGAGGGGAGAACTTTCTCTCAACCAGCGTTCTAGTTTTGTTACATAACTGGGGCCTGACCTCTATGTTCTTTGAATTTTGCCTTTGCCTTTCCTCTGGGCTTGATCCTGTTGTGTTTTCTCTTTATTATGACTTCTGTTATGACCCAATATCTTCTCAAATAAGTTAGAAACAATACAGAAGCGTAGAGAGCAAAACCTGGAAGTGCCTTTCCTTTCTTCCTCCTCATTCGTATTTCTTAGTCCAGAGGTAGCCACTGTCAATGGTCAATATGCATCTTCCAGGCCTTCACTAATACAATGACATATATGCATCTATCCTCGCTCCTCCTGTCTATTTTATTTATTTTGCAGGAGTGTGATCATTCTAAATGTGGCATTCAGAAATATGCTGAATAATATCAGGTTTTTAAAAAATGATAAAGTATTTCAAGCACATATAAAACAATAATATCCACACACCCACAACCTAAACTTTATGAAATGATTACATTTTACTTTATTTGGTTTGTATATTTGGGAAGTTATACATTAGAGATATTGATGCTTCATTTATACCCTGCTTAATCCTTTTGTCCCTTCAAAAGTAATCTGTTTTGAATTTAGTGCTTATTCCACCCCAATGCGTGTTTTTATACTTGCACTAAATGTGTTTTTATATGTAAAAATGTTAGCATTATTTTGAATGTAGTTGAGATTCTGTCAATGGTGAACTGTACATATCCATCTACAACTTTTTTTCACTCTATTAGGTTTGTTCACATGGCTCAACAGAATTTCAGCTCATTTATATACTTACTGCATGGGGTGTTCTATTGTGTGAACAAACCGTGAGTTATTTAGTCATTCTCCCGTCTGGGGATGTCTGTAGGGTTTCTAATACTCGCTGTAGGGTTTCTAATACTGTTCTAACAAACAAAATTGTAACAGTTGCTATTGGTGGTTTTCCTGTACAAGACTTGAGAGAGTTTCTGGAGAGCACGGACCCATGAGTGGAGTTGTCGGGCTGTAGCTTATGCGCTATTCAGCTTTAACAAATACTGCCAGATTTCTGGGGGGAGTGAGGGGAGGTTTTGTAATTTTCAGAATTATTTTCCCCACCTCTTCCTCAATACTTGGTATTGTCAGACACTTTTAATTTTTGCCTATGACTTTTTTGCTTTAACTTGCATTTCCCTAGTTGCTAGTGAGGTTAAGAACATTTTTTATGTTTATTGGACATTCAGATTTCTACTTCAGTGAATTGTCTATTTATATCTTTGCTAGTTTCTCATATTCCTAATAACACCTAACACAAAGCACTTACTACAGGTCAGGCAAAATCTATAGGGCTTTATATATGAAGCCCTTTAACCTAAAAGGGAGTCTTGTGGAAAAACCTCAGCCAAGCTCACATGGGCAGTGAGTGGGGAGAACAATGATTCAAACCCATAAAATCTAGTTTGAGAGTTTGTGTGCTTAACCTCTATGCTCTGGTGTCTGGGTAGATAGCCTTGTTCTTATTCATCTTCTTTATATTTTTCATGGCTATTCTTGGCCCTTGAGTTTTAGGATTACATGCTTGTCAGATTTTTCCAAATCCTGTTGGAATTTTTAATTATGTGGAAATTATACTTTGGGAAAACTTAATACTTTCACACCATTGTTTCTTCCCATGAGTGAGTGTGTTCTCTCTCTCCTCTTTATTGACTTTGTCTCCTTAAATGATTTTTAAAATAATCTTCTTTATGAGGGCATGGCATCTCTCCATTCTTTCTTTAAATTTATTCTTTTTTAAAAAAACATTTATTATTTGAGAGGAGAGAGTGCAAGAGGGGGAGGGCAGAAGGAGAGGAAGAGAGAGAGAATCCCATGCAGACTCCATGCCGAGTGTGGAGCCTGACACAGGGCTCGATGGCATGACCCCGAGATTATGACCTGAGCCAAAATCAAGAGTCGGACACTTAACCGACTGAGCCACCCAGGCACCCCTCTTTAAATTTGTTCTTGAAAAGTGTATTGTTTTTGATGCTGCTGTAAATAGTAATTTTTTTACAAGTTTATTTCTACCTTTAAAATTTCTGTATAAAAACACAATTGCATATTATATGTTTAGTTTTTATGTAGGAAATTCCCTATTTTTCTCATTAGTCTTACTAGTTTGAATACAAATCTTTTGGATTTTCTAAAATCTACAATTATAATTTCAGCGAAGGAAAGTTTTTTTCTTCTTTTCCAAATCTCAAACCTTTACAGTCTCTTATAATCCATGTCTGATATTGCAATCCAGGCTTTACCTGTCCCTCTTAAAAAGAGGGAAAATTTCCTTTTTTTTTTTTTCCTCCATATTGTCAGGAATACTTCGCATAATACTGGTATTACCTATTCCTTGAATATTTGGTAGAACTTGTCTGTAAAATCACCTGGGGCTTTTTTTTTTCCTCCCCACGTAGGTAGATTTTAAATTACTCTTTTATTTCTTAAGCAGTTTTAGGTTTATTCTTGTTTTATTTCTATTTTATTTTGATAAGTTACATGTTCTTAGAAAATTGTCCATTTGTTCGGTGTTCATATTAACACAAAATTTCTCATAAATTTCACCTTCAAATTCTTAACACTTGAAACCTATTGAAAAATATATGGAAAATGATATAACAGTCATATAAAATCCCATCAAGTTAAATAGGTTCCAACTATTTGCATACTTCAAATCTCTTAAAGAGAAAGGAAGATGGAGGGGGGAAGAAGGAAGGAAATAAGAAATGGAGAAAATAGAGCTAGAGATAATCCTTTACATTCCATTTCAGTTTTCTCTCCTGAGAGAACCATTAATCTGAAGCAATCACACATCACATTTATGATTATTTTTATACCTTCACTCTGTATATGCATCTTTAAATAATATATACTGTTGTTTTGTGTGGTAAGCCAGACTTAACATATGTGAGAGCTAGAGGAAGAATAGTGTTCAGGGATTCCCGGGGAACCAAATTCATCCCTTTAAAAAAAAAAAGTTTTTTATTATTATTACATATGAATGTATCCTTAACAATATGCCATTCCATTTTCCCTCATAGGGCTTTGGTATTCTGTGTTTAATCTTCTGCAACTTGCTTTATTCAATTTGTATTTCTAAGAGCCATGTGTGTTTTCCACATGGTTGCATTGATTTTTCATTACTGAATATTTTTTTTGTGTGTATATACCACAATGTATCCGCTCAGCTGTTAACAAATATTTTTTTCCAGCTTTTTGCTACCAGGGACAATGCTGCCCTTCCTTCCTTTTCTTTATTAAAAGAAAAAAGTATTGAATACTAATATGCCAGGTACTATTTTAAAAACTGGGGATGTAACAGTGGAAAACCAGACAAAGATCTCTGTCTTTGTAGCTCAAATTCTAGAGGGCAAACAGCTAATAAAAGACAAGTAAGGGCACCTGGGTGGCTCAGTTGGTTAAGCGACTGCCTTGGGCTCAGGTCATGATCCTGGAGTCCCAGGATCGAGTCCCACATTGGGCTCCCTGCTCAGCGGGGAGTCTGCTTCTCCCTCTGACCCTCCCCCCCATGCTCGCTCTCTCTCTCTCTCTCTCTCATTCTCTCTCAAATATAGTATCAAAAAAAAAAAAGACAAGTAAAATGTGTAGTCTGTTATATGGTAATAAATACTAAGGCTAAAAAAATACATGGCAGAGAAAGGAGAAAGCAAGTCCTGAAGGTAAAGGAATTATAATTTTGGAAAAAATGCTGAGGAAGTCCATACAAAGGAGATACTCCTTGAAGACCCAAAGGAGTGTGAGAATGAGCCATGCATGTATCCAGGGAAGGGAGAATTCAAGGCAAGTTCAAAGGTCCTCATGCAGGAGCATGTCTGGGGCACTCAAGAACCTGCAGGGAAGCCCGGTGGCTGTTACAGGGTGGGGGGGGGGGGGCGGTGACCAGAAGCAAGGTCAAAGAAGGGTAGGGGGTGAAGGAGTGCAGAGATCATTCAGGTTCAGCTAAGAACATTTGGCTTTTTCTTGTATGTGAAGGAGATAGCAAGTCCTTTCCCTTACATTTCGATCAGGATCCCTTTCACTACTGTGTTGAGGAAATCTGTAGGGGTTGGAGTAGAGGCAGAGAGGCCAGTGAGGAGGCTGTTCCAGGAATCCAAGTATGATATGATGGTGGCCTAGCCAAGGTGTTATACTTGATCTTACTTATTTCTCACAACCTCTTCTTAAGGTAAGTATATTATGCCCGTTGACCAGTGAGAAGCTGAGGTTCAGAGGAAGTCAGTCAGCTCTTTAAGTTTGTCACACACACCGTTCATGGCAGAACAGGACTTGAACCTGGGTCTGACTTTAACTACTTTGCTAAATTGACAGCAGTAGTTCACAATTACAGCAAAACTATGTTGTCTAGTTTAAAAAAACTCAAAATACTAACAAGGCATCTTGCAATGGACTCGATTACATGAACCTGGAATTTTGCAGAAAGTGTCACCTGTCGTGTTTCAGTTTTCAGATCCTCTTATTACATAAGGAAGAGGCATCATTGAAAGGAAAAGGTAGCCCAAAGCGTTTGGGAGACACTATTAGAACTGTGGCTGCCGACATCGTCTGCAGGCCCCGCCTCCAAAGGTGACTCAGCAAAGGCGGGACTACAATTGGATTTCATTGAGGAATGTCTGCTCTTTCTGCTGCTGACTCTCAAACTTTAAGGAACCACAGTGACAACTTGTTGTCCTCCAGGCCTAATATTTGTAATTGCCTATTGAAAGTAATTGCCGGCATAATGTTTGATCAATAGATTATAAACACGATTTTGTGTTTTAGAATTTCAAAAGCTTCTGTGGTCCTGGGGAGCCAATGCTACAGGATATATTACACGGTGTGGTCTTTAGCAGTGGAATTCACGTGGGGTCCTAACGTTTAAAGCAGGAAGGAAGCTCACAATTAGTGTTTTGCCTTTATTTTACAGAGGAAAAAACTGAGGCAAAGAGAGCCTATTTGTTTACATTGATCCAGAACTGAGCAAAGATGTTTGGAGAGGTGCTCCAGTGTATTTCAAGGAAAACACTTTCAGACATCGGGTAGATCTGTCTCTCTTACCGTCTGGCTGTGTAACCTTGGGAAAGTCAGTTAACCTTCCTAAGCCTCGGTTTCTCCATTAGTAAGAACTGGATAATAATTATCTTGCAGAATAGTTGGCAGAATTATAAACATGTCAGAAGCTCCCAGGCACTGTTTGGCCCTAGGTACCGTCTAGCAATAAGAAGAAGAAGAGGAAGAGGGAGTAGTAGTAGGAGCAGAACTGCCTTTTCAAGCCTACTTTTCTTTCTTTTTTTTTTTTTTTAAGATTTTATTAGAGACTGAGAGAGAAGGTGCGCACACACACAGGGAGAGGCAGAAGCAAGACTCCCCAGTGAGCAGGGAGCCTGATGTGGGACTCCATCCCAGGACCCCAGGATCATGACCTGAGCCGAAGGCAGCCACCTAACTGACCCACCCAGGCGCCCCTTAAGCCAACTTTCTAAATTACTTTCAAGTCTAAGTCCAAGCCAAATTCTAAGCCTCATCTACACTGACAAATCATCTTTGACCCATCCGGATACTTCTTCAGATATATATTTTACATACATAACAGTGAATGAAGTATTTTATGAAGGGCCTAGGGCTCCAAGGAAAAGGGAAAAAAGTGACTAGTATTGATTACACTTTTTAAAATTGAGGTATAATTGACATATGATATTTTATTTTTAGGTGTGTAACGTAGTGATTTGATGTTTATATACACTGAAATGATCACAATGAGTCTGGGTATCTGTCACCCTACAAAGTTAATACAATATCATTGGCCGTATTCTGCATGCTGTACATTACATCCTCCTGACTTATTTTTTAGCCAAAAGTTTGTAACTTCTTAATCCCCTTCACCTATTTTTTACCCCACAACTCCCCACTCCTCTGGCAATCACCAATCTGCTCTGTATCTGAGTCTGGGTTTTGTTTTTTCTTTAGGTGAGTGAAATTTTAGGGTATTTATCTTTCTTGGATTTATTTCACTTAGCACAGTACTTTCAAGGTCCATCCAGTCACAAATGGCAAGATTTCCCTCTTGTGTGTGTGTGTGTGTGTGTGTGTGTGTGTGTGTGGCTGAATTGTATTTTATGGTGTGTGTATGAGTGTGTGTGTGAGGGAGAGTGTGTGTGTGTGCACGCACATATCTTGGCTATTGTAAATAACAGTAATGAACATAGGGGTGCATATATCTTTTCAAATTACTGTTTTTGTTTTTCTGGATATATACCCAATAGTGGAATTACTGGATCATATGATAATTCTGTTTTTTCCACAGTGGCTGTACCGATTTATATTCCCACCAACAGTGCACAAGGATTCCTTTTTCTCTATTTTAGAGCATCCCAGTGAAGGAAATAATGATTTTTTTCATGAAGAAACTATGTGATTTCCCATTTTCAAGGGCCTGAGATCTCACATGTGCAACTGGCAAGAATTGTCTGACTTGGTGCCACAAGTATTTGGAGTGTCTTGTTCTTTCTAAATAGGTTTTCAGTGTGCTGTAGGGCATTTGATTGCAATGAGGAAGACAAGACACATTTCCTTTGGGTGCTAGAATGAGAAGTTATCGAATTTACAGGTTTGAAGTATACTTATCAAGGCTTCACAATAAAAATGAGTCTTTGTTGTTCTAACATCTGCCTTCGGAGCTACTATTCACCAGAAACACAAAACATAAGCATGATAGTGGGGGATGCATTTGATCTGTTGAGAGCACACAGTGCTGTTGGAGTAAGACTGAAGAGTACTTAGAACGTCTTGTCTTTTCTGCTTTAAAAAAAATGCTTCTGAGTGAAGTTAGGTATAGCTCAGTTAAGGTTCAGTAGATATTTCTTGGTGGGGATGCTAAGGATTAAGGGCAAGAGACAGCTTTCTGGATTCAATTTTCCCAGAGTTCCCAGGGCTTTTAGGTATTGACACACTAAACCCCCAAGAAATACATAAGCTTAGAGGTTGATCTATTGATTTACACTGGGGTAAATGCCTTTCTCATGACTGGACTAATAATGTGTTTGGTATCCAGAATATCTTCTTGATATGGTACCTGTCCCACCAGATTAATGATCATAAAGTTGTTTTCAAATCAAGGAGTCAGAACAAAAGCAAGAAAATTGTCCTGAAAAATATGAAACCTATATTTTAGAGTAGTATGATGAATTATGAGCCATGCCTGTTCTACAATAGATATGGCATTGCTCTTAACTAGAAAGTATTTCCCAGCAGATACTTGGGAAACCTCTGCGCAGACCACTCAACTTCTTTAACCCAGTCTTTCCTCAGATAGGTTTTGGGACAAAGGATTCCTTTATAACTTTCATTAATTGCTGGCAAGCTATACTGATCTGGAGTGTTTCCCAATTCTTCATCAGCAGTGTGTTTTCAAACCACTTCTGAGTCATGTGTTGAATCTTAGTAGTCTCATTCTCCAGGGATCGCTTTATCTTTAAATTTTAGGAATCAGTATTTACTGTAGACTCCTACACTGTTTGACCCTAAAAATCCAAGTCCTATATTTGGATATAATCATGCTATTCATGGGGCTCATGCTACACACTTGGATATCTACACACCAAAAGTGGTAGAAAGGATGGGGGAGGGAGGACACATGGCTTTAAAGTGAACAAACTAAATATTTTATTGATCACAACCCATGTGTAAAACCAATAAATATTCTGCCCATCTTCCCTTTGAGGACCACTGTCCCATGCAGGCTTTAAAAGTTGATGAAGAGCCCTCAGGTGAGTTATAGAAAGTAAACCAAAATGTATCTCTGAATTGTTTTTTTTTTATAATTTATTTTAAATTCTAGTAGAGTTAATATAGTGTTACATTGGTTTCAGGTGTATAATATAGTGATTCAACAATTCCGTATATCACCCAGTGCTCATCACGATAAATGAATTCAGTAAAGTCTCAGGATACAAAATCAGTGTGTAGAAATCTGTTGCATTTCTGTACACTCATAAGGAAGCGGTAGAAAGAGAAATTAAAACAATTTACAATTGCACCAAAAATAACAAGATACCTAGGAATAAACCTAACCAAAGAGGTTGAAAGACCTCTTCTCTGAAAGCTATAAAACCCTGATGAATGAAATTGAAGATGACACAAACAAATTGGAAGATATTCCATGTTCATGGATTAGAAGAACAAATATTGTCAAAAAAGTCCATACTGCCCAAAGTAATCTGCAGATGTAATGCAATCCCCATTAGAATACCAACAGCATTTTTCACAGAACTGGAATAAACAATCCCAAAATTTGTGTGGAACTACAAAAGACCCCAAATAGCCAAAGCAATTTTGAAAAAGCAAAGCAAAGCTGGAGATATCGCAGTTCCAGACTTCAAGTTATATTACGAAGCTATAGTAATCAAGCAGTATGGTACCAGCACAAAAATAGACACAAATCAGTAGAACAGAATGGAAAAACCAGAAATAAACCCATGATTATATGACCAATTAATCTTTGACAAAGCAGCAAAGAGTCTCTGAATCTTTTTAACTCATGAAACCCAGTTGCAATGGGTATTTACCACTGTTTCATCTAAAATAAGGTTATGACCATATTAGTAGAGAAACTATTTTGTTGGTATGCCATGTTTTGTTTATTTTATAACAACATTTTGTATTTTAAAACATCTTGCAAAGAATCAGACATCAGGAATAATTATTTAGTAGCTGCTTCACTGACCCTACCTAAACATCATTCCAGGATGGTCTGTCATAGGTTGTATCACCCAGTATCATACACTGTGAGTCATTTTTTCACAGTAAAGACTAGAAATGCCAATAAGATGCAGTGGAGACAGGTTTCTGGTCCATATGTGAGAACTCCTTTACCTCTCCAGGTGATTATGCGGTTATTGGCTGATTTCAGCAACACCTGGCAATGGGTGGGGTATTCTGGTGTTTAAGTAGGACTCTACCACTTGATGAACCTCTCCTTTCTTTTCCCAGAATTAATCCTGTTGTCATTCTATTCCTTCCCTTTCCTTATTTGTTTCCCTTCTTGGGTTGTGGGTTAAGGGGGAGGGGTGAGGAGGAGAGAAACGGATCCTAAACTCTTTGGCACCTATTTGCCCCTATTCCTCACTCATAGTACTTGGGGGTCTTGCTTCTGGTTCATCAGAATCGGTAACAGACAAGTTGGGTACTTTTAGGGCAGTATGGACACAGCCGTAGTATTGGAGGAATAGCACTTTAATCCTTCTCTCTCTCCAGGTCAAATGTTAAATTATGTAGCATTGTAAACATTTGTTGCTTTTAGTTTTTGATGGTAAATGCATTTTCTTGGGTCTGGGTAAATCTGCCTGAAGAATTTATTTTATTAAAGAATGATAATTCAATAAAAGATTTGTGGCTGCTCAGTTCTGCAAAAGGGCCAGTGATGAGTATTTAAAGTTAGTAACTAAGCAGCTCAGAGACCAGAATAACAGGACTTTGGAGTTCACTTCCATCTTTTTATTCTTGTGAGCATTTTCCTTTCCTGAAGATTAAAAGGGATTTGTTCTTCGATTTTAATATTTTGAGACCTGATTGAAAATAAGTAAGCATTTGTTTGCTCGTTGAACCCTGTCCTCTGTAGGCATTTGAGGAATATGTCTTGATGAAGATCACTGGAAAGCCGATAGGTAAGAATAAACGCTACATCTTTTACCCTTTGCCTGATGGAAGCCCCTCACATCCTAGCAATGTATGTTCTCACCCTGCACCGATGTTTTCACCTCAGAAATCATGGCTTTCTGTAAAATATGGCGAAGTAGGAGGTCTTTGTAACAGTCTGCACTAAGAAGGCCAAGCAGCTTTATTGTGGCTCATCACAGAAGCAACCATAAGTAAGTTACAAGCTGAGACTGCAGAAAAAAGTTTTATCATCTCGCTTCTACCCATTCTTCTCTGCGGCTAACTCCATGCCCACTCCCATGTGAGTGCCCCCACCCTTAACCTCTTACCTTGAGCTCCTTGGATAGGTTTAGGTACAGCATTGCTAGGCCTCTGGTTCCACTCAGTGTTGTCTGTCACACTCAAGCTGCGTCTCTGTGTGTTGCCTGCCCATGTTGGGGTTTGTTCTGCTTGTCTTGTTTGGGGCTGAACTATCTTTGCTAGGAAGGCGTGCCCTGTATTAGTATAGCCTGGTAGGTTTTTCATTGCTTCAAGAAACCGATCTGTTTCTTCCCTTGACGGAGAGGTTAGGAGAGGCAAGAGGCCCAGTTAATATCAGGTGTTCTGATTCCTCAGAAGCTGAGGTTATTAGGTTTACCTCCATTTTATTGTGAGTATGCTTCAGCTTCCTGGTTGATGAAGAGTTCTGTAACCCAACAGCAGGATGCCTTGAGTAAGGGAGGAGATGAAGTGAAGAATCTACATTTCTTTTTTAAAGATTTTATTAGAAAGAGAGAGAGAGAGAGAGAGAGAGAACAAGCAAGGGGAGGGACAAAGGGGAAGGGAGAGGGACAAGCAGACTTCCTGTTTAGTGCAGAGCCTGAGAAGGGGCTGGATCTCAGGACCCTGGGATCATGACCTGAGCTGAAGTCAGAGCTTAACCCACTGAGCTACCCAAGTGCCCTGAAGGATCTATATTAATGAAGATAAGATAGAGCTCGTGAGAGGCACCTTCAGTCCACGATACAGAGCTAGGGAGACCTTCCACTGTGTGGCTAAAAAGTAGGATCCTGGTGTGGTATTTACGAAGAAACATTGATTTCTTTAAGTAAACCGGTTGGTTGTGGTTTGGCAAACTTGATTTATATACCAGTGAATTCCTTCTAAAGAAATTTCCCCTGAACCATGTGTGGTGTCTGTGGACTAGGAGGACCTAATGTTTTGGTACTTAAAGTCCTGAAGGCTGATGGAAACTTAGTGTCCCTGCTCCATAGTATTTCTGCTATTCAGTACTATGTACGAATTGACTGGAATTGTTGTACTGTTTTCCCCGTTACCCTCTTTCCTTTCCCTTAAACTGGGAGGCAGCAGGAGAGTGAATTTGTGTATATTTGTTATATTTCTTAGTGTAATCAAAGCCATTCTTGTCAGATGCCTGCATATCAGCATCAATCACACCTTTCCCAGAGCTTCCAACTGGCTGTAGTGACGGCATGCTTTTTCCAAGGACTCTGCAAATCCTCTTTATCATAGTGCCACCCGTGGTCCTGTTAACCAGGGGAGCATTTTCTTCTTAGGTGTTTGTTTGATGGTTTTGCTAGAACAACTCCAGCACTGCCATCCCCTTGATCTCTGTTTCTCCTTCCCTCAACCTATTTTCACTTGGTTATTGGCTTTCTCCCAGAAGGGACTTCTTAGCCTGGCTTTCTCAAGATTTTACTTCTATTTTTCTTGACCTATTTCTCCTCCCCAGTGCCACTCTTTCCCTTTCTTTCTGTCAGGGCGGCTCCACTTCTCATCTCCTTTCCTCCTTTGCCTTATTATTCAGTCCATCCCGTAGCCCCATATCAATCAACCAGCATAAGGATGATGATATTTAAAATAACAGCAACAATGACTATTCCCTTACTACCTCCTATGTTCCAGTCCCTGCCTTTGCCAAACTCATTTCAAAGAAGTCTCTTAAAAAGCAAGGTAGATATCCTTGCCCCCATTTTACAGATAAGGAAAATAAAACCTAGACATGTTCACTATTGTTCCTGAGTTAATGTAGGACTGGTTGGTTGATGTGAGATGCAGACCCTCAACATTCTGTGCTCCTTCTGCACGAGGCTATCTGACAAGAAAGACCATGCACTGTCCCATGAAATGACAATAGCTCATCTTTTCTTGAGATCTTGGCCATAGTCCTGCAAGAAGAAACTGACTCAGAGAGGTTGATGAACTTGTTCGAAGCCAAAAGACTTGTAAGTGGTAGAAAATCCAGGATGGACCTGGAGCTGTGTTTTGGATCTTACCCCACACTGCTTGGGAAATGCTTTGGTGCTCTTTGGTATAGCTGCTGAATGCTGGATGAGATGAACTCCATTGCTGGCTAATAATTAGAGACGACTTGGATAAAGATTATTAGATTACTAAAGGTTTGTTCCAAATGTCATAATGTGTAGGATTTGTTTTCTCCTGGCTTGAGGATATGGACATCCATTTAGCCACTCTATCCCGTCTTTTATACTCACTGGCCAATGCAGGGTCAATGTTTGGAGCTATTTTGATCTTCTCCGCCTCTGACTCTTGTAATGGCTTGGTTTTCAGCATTCAGCATGAGGATAGCAACTGGACTCCCATCCTCTGAAGTCAATGCACAAGCTCATATTCTGGCTTTGACGTTAGAAAGGGGGGCGATTTTCAAATTAGAAAGTGATGCATTTTTTTTAAAGATTTTATTTATTGGACAGAGAGAGAGAGCCAGAGAGCACAAGGGAGGGGAGGTAGCAGAGGGAAAAGGAGAAGCAGGCTCCCGGCTGGGCAGGGAACCGGATGTGGGGCTCAATCCCAGGGCCCTGGAATCATGATCTGAGCCGAAGGCCAACACTTAACCGACCGAGCCACCCAGGTGCTCCAACATGATGCAATATATATATATATATATATATATTTTTTTTTTTTAGAACACAAACCTATCTAATTTTACTAGGTGGAAACTGAACACCTTATCTTAAGCTTTTGGATCTTATGCCAAAGAATTTTGCTTTATATCAGCTCAGGTTTTATTAAATTCACAAGGGAATTATTGAAAGATTGGCTTTTAACATAAGCTAGAACTTATAATTGCTTTAACTCCTTTTCTAAGAATTTCTTTGGGGTTTTTCAAATTATTTAAGTGGCTTTAAAATCAGTATATGATGGGCCTTCTAACAATCTGACTGGATCCCAGTTCTTTTGTATGGGTTTTGAGAGTAAGTAAAATCCATAAATATTTAATTACTGGGCATTATGGAGAATCTTATGCTGGTTTAGTTTTGCCAGGTCAGTTTAAGCTGGAGCATACTTGACCTGCATATGATGGATTCAGTGTTTTTGCTTTTAATATAAATTTTGATCATATCAGTGGTTAATTTTTAAATAATTCATTGTTCAGGTATTTTTCATTTATTGTTTGATTCAAATGTTTAATATCCTGACAACATATTCAGTGATAGCTTGGCTTATTTTGGCCATACAAAGCCAATTTAAACATTACTATGAGATTTGTCCTAAAACTCTATTAATTTTTTTAAACCACACAAAAATATTAGTAACAGTGTCATAAAGGATTCATTTGCCTTTTCTTGTTTTTCAGCATGGGTAATATTCTTCTATTTCCTTGTCTATATCTTCACCAATTCAGCTTGAGTTAATACGATTTTCAGAATTGAGAGCTTTGCTGACAAACTACTATATGTCTTTGAAGAGGTGTGTTTCTTTCATGAGATAGTAATATTTAAGTTAATCTTTAGGTGCCTGTAAATACAGATTGGATCCAGTAGATCTAGTCCAAACTCTTTAGATATAGAAAGAGCCTCCTTGGGTTTTTATGGTCCTAAGCTCACCCTTACATGCACATTGCTCAGTATCTTTATGAGGTTTGCTTTTGGGATCCAGGCTTAATCAGCTAAGTTTTAAGAATAAAGACTAATAGAAGGAAAAACTGGGACTCAAAAGGGGATTGAAAGCAGGGATTCACACTTCTACTTAGAAGCCCACAGAATGTAAAATAGATCTTTGAGAATGGTCAGCTTAGTTTAAGGTCAAACAGGATACTACTCCCTCTGAGAATGATACAACCTTTGCACATCTGCAAAGAGGCACACACACAGGTGACCTTCTGGAAAACAAATGCCATCAGCACATCTCTAGCACTTTGTGAGAAAGAGGATGGTCAAGCTTGGTAGCTGGCATAGTCTGTTCTCCTGGGTAGATCTATTTCTTCTTGTGAGTTAATTATTGGCTTTTGGACACATGCATTTTATTTTTCCTTAAATGGCCTACATGAAGCAGGGTTTGCTGATTCCTTGAAAAAGATCTTGATTTGTAGCCGTGACAGAATATCTTCTGGGCACTGGCTGGCCCTCCTGTCAGCACAGTGATGCAGGGCTTGAACTGATAAGGTTAAAGCTCATTGATGATACATTTAGCCTCAGGTCTCAAAGTGTTAGGATAACTACTATTCGAAGATGGTAAGTTTTCCCTTTTTACTAATGAGATTGAGAAAACACTAAATGGGATGTTTGTGATGAAAAAATTGGAAAGGATTAGGAGAATTTACATAAAAATGCAACAGGGCTATAATCTTGATCATTCAAACCCTGAAATTGAGTTAAATTGAGTTAATGTTGCGTGTGTGTGTGTGTGTGTGTGTGTGTGTGTGTGTGTGTGTGTGTGTCATTATCACCATTATCAAATTCACCAAGAAATATTGACTGTGAACTAGCTTTGTGTAAGGCATACATCAAACACTGGGTACAGAGAGATAGAAACATACCCCTGCCTTCACTGGGCTTACACTGCAGGAGAACAGGCTCTATGAACTGTGACTATAACCTACTGGAACTGCTTTTGAATGACTTGGGGACTTGGTCTCCTTTGTATCCATTCCATCATAACTCTTCAAAGATAACTCCTATTTTTCTAGGATCAAGCATGATGAATCCCATACTTATCTACTTCCTTCCTACTCTGAGATATTTTGGTATCGACATATTTCTCTTTGTCTTAGAGGGATAGTGGCAGTTAGAAAGGATGGAGGAGTGTGGAATGATGGGAGTGGTGTTTATGAAAGGAGAAATGATATGCAAAATGTATAGAAGAAGGAATTTTTTTTTCCCCAGTTGTTCAAAGAGTATCGATTCTAGCTCATTGGAGGTAAACCTGATCACCTTGGTGGGAGGTCTTAGAGTGATTATCAGTCATCTACCTGATTGTTCCCAAGACTGATGGTTTAAATCAAAACAAGAAGAAAAATCTTGTCATTTGCCTGCTCAAAAGTCTTAAATCACTACTCATTGCTTACTAAATCTGGGAAATATGTTGAGAGAAAAAAATGAAACTTGCAAAAGTGATATTCACAGTAGGGTGCTAGTTCTATATTTTTAAAAACTATTAAAACAATACTATGTACGTTTATGGATTACATATATATGGGGGAAAAGTGTCACATCAAAATGGTAAACAGCAAATTCAGAAGAGTATTTAGCTGTGGGGTGTGGGTAGGGAGAGAAGGTAATGCAAATGAGAAAGGCTTCACATGTGTCTATAATATTTTATTTTTCAAGTTAGCTGGTATGTGCACAGATGGTCCCTTATATTATCCTCTTAATTTTCTTGGTAAAATTTATTTTTTAAAAGTTTCATTTAGAAAGAGAGAATGCAGAATGTGTTATTTTAATGCATCTATTTAATCTTTGCTTAAGTCCATGTTACTTCTCTTTTATCTCGGCTAGAGATTCGTGTGAGAAAATACTAAACCTCATTTGTGTGACTGAGGGCTCTCAGCTCTGTAGGATCTGTTTACCCCCTGTCAGCTTCAGATCAAGGATGGTTGGCCATTCAAATGTTTCTTGAACATTTCTTGGACAGCAGTTTTCTGTGCTCCTGTTGAATGTTCTCTTCAGTATTGATTTTGCACCTGCCCTCCTAGGGGGCTTTACTTTGTTTGGCTGGAAAATTACAGTAGGACTCAAAAGCATTTTTTTTTTTTTTTGAACCATTAGTACTTTGAACTGCTGAACTCCTCCCTGAGCCCAGCAATTCTTTGCTTTGATGATGGATCAACTGTACGAAGGCCCTGAGCTGGTACTCCCTAAATCAAGAGTGAGGCTGATCTCTTTTCAATGGATACACTTCATTTTGAGGAGATTCTGAGTATTAGTATTCTTGGATATGTGACTCACCAAGGTTTTTAAAACTGATGCCTTTAAATTTGATTTTCCATTTCACTGTTCTAGTGAAAGGGCTGTCCCCTTCCTCAAGTTTTCATAGATAGGAACTACCACTGCCCAACACGGAATGTGGAGAAGAATGGGAGAAACATACATGGCTTTTCCTAAGCCCTCATTGTATTTCTCAGGGAAAATTGGGGAGGGAGCGACAGAAGATCCATGAGTGTGGAAAATGAAGGGATTGAACATGGAGAGCTCAGCCTTGCTCAGGTGTCTATTGGAATGACCTGTTCTCAGCATTACTTCTTTGCTCTTATCTCTGATGAGCTTTCTGGGTAGCTTTCTGTCCCCACAAGGGGTAGGGAAGCTTCCTTTGTGGGGCAAAGTATACTTTAGAGAATTTAGGAAACTCAGTTCTGGCCACAGGTCAAGCCAAACTCTTTAGCCTTATCAGGAATGATGCTGTCATTTTCTTTTTTGTCTTTTTCTTTTCTATCACGGATTTATTTTTTTTTAATTTTAATTCCAGTATAGTTAACATACAGTGTTATATTAGTTTCAGGTATACAATATAGTGATTCAACAGTTCTGAACATTACTCAGTGCCCAGCATAAGTGTATTCTTAATCCCCGTCACCTATTTCACAAATTGCACCACCCAACTCCCCTCTAGTAACCATCAGTTCTCTCTAGTTAAGAGTCTGTTTCTTGGTTTGTCTCTCTCTCTTTTTTTTCTTTGTTTTGTTTAATTCCACAAGAGTGAAATCATATGGGATTTGTCTTTCTCTGACTTATTTCACTTGGCATTATACCCTCTAGATCCATCCATGTTGCTGCAAATGGCAAGATTTCATTCTTTTTATGGCTGAGTAATATTCTATCACACACACACACACATCATTCACATCTTTATCCATTCATCTATTGATGGACGCTTGGGTTGCTCCCATACTTTGGCTATTGTAAATACTGCAATAAACATAGGGGTGCCTACATCTTTTTGAATTAGTGTTTTGAATTCCTTGAATAAATGCCCAGTAGTGAAATTACGGACTCATATGGTGATTCTATTTTTAATTTTTTGAGGAACGTCCATATTGTTTTTCACAGTGGCTGTACCAGTCTGCATTCCCATAACAGTGCCTGAAAGTTCCTTTTTCTCCACATCCTTGCCAACATTTGTTGTTTCTTGTGTTTATTTTAGCCACTCAGAGAGGTGTGAAGAGGTAGATATCTCATTATAGTTTTGATTTGCATTTCCCTGATGAGTGATGTTAAATATCTTTTCATGTGTCTGTTGACTATTTGTATGTCTTTGGAGAAATGTCTACTCATGTCTTGTGCCCATTTTTATTTGTATTTCTTTTTATGTGGTATAAGTTCTTAATATATTTTGGATACTAACCCTTTATCAGATATGTCCTTTGCAATTATATTCTCTGATTCAGTAGGTTGTTTTTTCAGTTTTATTGGTTGCTTCCTTTGCTGTTCAGAAGCTTTTTATTTCGATGTAGTCCCAATGGTTTATTTTTGCTTTTGTTCACCTTACCTGAGGAGACTGATCTAGAAAATGTTGCTACAGTCAATGTCAAAGAAATTACTGCCTGTCCTCTCTTCAAGGATTTTTATGGTTTCAGGTCTCACATTTAGGTCTTTAATCCATTTTGAGATTATTTTTTGTGTATCATATAAGGAAGTGGTCCAATTTCATCTTTTGCTTGTAGCTGTCTAGTTTTCTCAACACCATTTGTTGAAGAGATTGTCTCTTTCCCATTGCATATTCTTGAACCCTTTGTCAAAGAAAGACCATATAATTGTGGGTTTATTTCTGGGCTGTTTGGTACCATTGATCTATGTGTCTGTTTTTGTGCCAGTACTACACTGTTTTGATTACTACAGCTTTGTGGTATACGTTGAAATCTAGGATTGTGACACTTCCTCTTTTATTCTCTCCCCCCCGCCCACCCCAAGATTCCTTTGGCTAGTCAGGGTCTTTGTGATTCAGTACAAATTTTAGGATTATTTGTTCCAGTTCTGTGAAAAATGCTGTTGGTATTCTAATTAAGGATTGCATTAAATCTGCAGATTGCTTTGGGTGGTATGGACTTTTTTTTTTTTTAAGGTTTTTTATTTTTATTTATTTGACACAGAGAGAGAGAGAGACAGCAAGAGAGGGAACACAAGCAGGGGGAGTGGGAGAGGGAGAAGCAAGCTTCCTGCGGAGCTGGGAGCCCGATGTGGGGCTCGATCCCAGGACCCTGGGATCATGACATGAGCTAAAGGCAGATGCTTAATGACTGAGCCACCCAGGTGCCCCTGGTATGGACATTATAACAATATTGTTCTTCCAATCCATGAGCGTGGAATGTCTTTCCATTTGTTTGCGTCATCTTCAGTTTCTTTATCAGTGTTTTACAGTTTTCAGAGTACAGGTCTTTTACCTCTTTGGTTAAGTTTATTCCTAGGTACTTTATTATTTTGGTGTAATTGTAAATGGGATTGTTTTCTTAATTTCTCTTTCTGCTACTCCATCATTAGTGTACAGGAATGTAACGGATTTCTGTATATTGATTTTTGTAATCCTGCAACCTTACTGAATTCATTTATCAGTTCTAGTAGTTTTTTGGTGGAGCCTTTAGAGTTTTCTATATATAGTATTAGGCCATGTGAAAGTAGGGAAGTTTTACTTTTTTTTTTAAGATTATTAATAGACTTTATTTTTAAAACAGTTTTATATTAACAGAAAAATTGAGCAGAAAGCTCAGAGTTGCCTTATGGCCTGTCTCCCTCTACCCCCACAATTTCCCCTATTTGTGTTAGTGTCGTACATTGATTACAATTGAGGAACTAGTATTGATACATAATATTAATACTAACTGAAGTCAGTAGTTTACATTGCACTTTTTGTGTCATGCAGGCAAGGTTTTGTTTTAACTCCTGAAATGATTTATTGTTTATCCTATTTTTTTCTTAGGTATATTTTCTTTCTTTTTTTTTTAACATATAATGTATTATTTGTTTCAGGGGTACAGGTCTGTGATTCATCAGTCTTACACAACACACAATGCTTTACCAGTCTAGATTCCTTTTCTTTTTTTTTCTGATTGCTGTGGCTAGAACTTCCCTTACTATGTTGAATAGAAGTGGTAAGAGTAGACATCCTTGTCTTGTTCCTGACCTTAGGGGGGAAAGCTCTCAGTTTTTCACCACTGAGCATGATGTTAGCTGTGGGTTTTTCATATAAGGTCTTTATTATGTTGAGATATATTCCCTCTAAACCTACTTTGTTGAGAGTTTTTATCATGGATGTATGTTGTACTTTGTCAAATGCTTTTTCTGCATCTATTGAAATGATCATATTTTTTATCCTTTTTCTTGTTGATGTGATGTATTACATTGATTGATGTGAGAATATTGAGCCACCCTTGCTTCTCAGGAATACATCTCACTTGATCAGGGTGAGTGATTTTTTTTTTTAATGTACCGTTGGATTCGATTTGCTAATATTTTGTTGAGGATTTTTGCATCTATGTTCATCAGAGCTATTGCCTGTAGTTCTCTTTCTCTCTCTCGCTCATGTCTTTCTCTGATTTTGGTATTAGGGTAATGCTGCCCTTATAGAATGAATTTGGAAGCCTTACTTCCTCTCCTATTTTTTGCAATAGTTTAAGAATAGGTACTAACTCTTCAGATGTTTGGTAGAATTCACCTATGAAGCCCTCTAGTCCTGGGCTTTTGTTTGATTTTTGAGTTTTTTGGTTTGTTTTTGTTTTTGTTTTTTTTCTTACATGTCTGTCTTTTATTAACATATAACGTATTATTTGTTTCAGGGGGTACAGATCTGTGATTCATCAGTCTTACACAATTCACAGCACTCACCATAGCACATACCCTCCCTAATGTCCATCGGTTTGTTTTAAAGATTTACTTATTTGGGGAGGGGAGAGCACGAGCAGCGGGGAGGAGCAGAGGAAAGAGAGAAGCAGAGGGAGAGGGAGAAGCAGACTCCCCAGTGAGGAGGGAGCCTGATGTGGGGCTCCTCCCAGGACCCTGAGATCATGACCTGAGCAGAGGGCGGACGTTTCACTGGCTGAGCCACCCAGGCACCCTATGATTTTTGTTTTTTGATTACTGATTCAATTTCATTGCTAGTAATAGGTCTGTTCAAATTTTCTATTTCTGGTTCAGTTTTGGGAGGTTATATGTTTCTAGGAATCTATCCATTTTTTCTAGGTTGTCTAATTTGTTGGCATATACTTTTTCATGATATTCTCTTAAAATCTTTTTGTATTTCTGTGGTGTTGGTTGTGATTCTCCATTTCTGATTTTTTGAGTCCCCCCCCCTTTTTTAATGAGTCTTGCTAAAGGTTCATCAGTTTTGTTGATTTTTCCCCCCCAGAGAATCAGCTCCTAGTTTCATTGAGCTGTTATATTGTTTTTTTTTAGTTTCTATTTCATTTATTCTGCTCTAATCTTAATTTCTTCTTTCTATTGCTTTTGAATTTTGTTCTTTTTCTGTCTCATTTAGGTATATGTTTAGGTTGTCTATTTCGGATTTTTCTTGCTTCTTGAGGTAGGCCTGCATTGCTATAAACTTCCCTCTTACAACACTTCTATAGCATCCCAAAGATTTTGGGCTGCTTTGTTGTAATTTTCGATTATCTCTATGTATTTTTTGATTTCCTCTTTGATTTCTTGGTTGACCCAGTCATTGTGTAGTAGCATGTTATTTAACCCCCATGTATTTTTGTTCTTTCCAGATTTTTTCTTGTGGCTGATTTCTAGTTCCATAGCATTGTGGTTGGAAAAGATGCATGGTAGGGCTTCAACATTTTTGAATTTGCTGAGACTGTTTTTGGCCTAACATGTGATCTATTCTGGAGAATGTTCCATGTGTACTTGAAAAGAGTATGTATTCTGCTGTTTTAGGATGGAATGTTCTGAATATACCTGTTAGATCTATTTGGTCCAATGTGTCATTCAAAGCCATTGTTTCCTTACTGATTTTCTGTTTGGATGGTCCATTGACGTAAGTGGGGTGTTAAAGTCCCCTACTATTATTTTATTACTGTTGATTACTTTGTTATTAGCTGCTTTATGTATTTGGTACTCCAATGTTGGGTGCATAAGTATTTACATTGCTATATCTTCTAGTTGGATTCTCCTCTTTAGGATCCTATATTGACCACTTCATCTGTTGTTACAGTCTTTGTTTTAAACTCTATTTTGTCTGATAAAAGTATTGCTAACCCAGGCTTTTCACTTCCATTGGCATGATAAATGCTTTCCTATCCCTTCACTTTCAACTGCATGTCTTTAGATCTGAAATGAGTCTCTTATAGGCAGCATATTGATGGGTCTAGCTTTTTTATCCATTCTGTCATGGTCTTTTGACTGGAGACTTTAGTCCATTTACATTCAAAGTAATTACTGATGGGTATGTACTTATTGCCATTTTGTTATTTTATCATTGTTTTTGTAGTTTCTCTGTTCTTTTCTATCATGATTTGCCAGTTTTCTTTAGTGATGTACTTGGATTCCTTTCTCTTTGTTTTTTGCTCATTTATGACTGGTTTTTGATTTGTGGTTAACATTAGGTTTATATATAAAATCTTAGGCATATAGCAGTCTATATTAAATTGATGGTCACTTAAGTTTGAACCCATTCTACAAGCACTAAATTTTTTTCCTCTTTCCCCCCACATTTTAGGTACATGGTGTCATACTTTACATTTTTTATTTTGTGAATCCCTTGACTGATTTTTGTAGATACATTTAATTTTACTGCATTTGTGCTTCCTACTTTTCTTACTCCTGCTTACTGTCTTTCCTTTCCACTCAGAGTCCCCTTTAACATTTCTTGTAGGGCTGGTTTAGTGTTGATAAATTCCTTTAACTTTTATTTGTCTGAGAAACTCTCCTTCTATTCTGAATGATAGTTTTGCTGGATAGTGTGTTCTTAATTGCACATTTTTTTTTCTTTTTTCTTTTTTAAAAATATTTTATTTATTTATTTGAGGAAGAGAGGCAGAAGGAGAGGCATAGGAGGTCAGAGAGAAGCAGACTCCCCATTGGGCAGGGAGCCCAATGGGGGGCTTAATCCCAGGGTCCTGGGATCATGACCTGAGCTGAAGTCAGATGCTTAACTGACTGAACCACCCAAGAACCCTTCAGCACTCTGAATATTTTGTGCCACACCCTTTTGGCCTTCAGCCTTATAGGGTTTCCCTCATATGTAACTGTTTTCTCTTCTTTTAAAATTCTCTCTTTACCACTAATTTTGCCATTTTAATTACTATGGGTCTTGGTGTTGACCTCCTTGGGTTGATTTTGTTGTGGACTCTCTGTCTTCTGGATCTGGATTTGTTTCCTTCCTCAGATTTGGGGGGTTTTCTTCTATTCCTTCAAATAAATTTTCTGTCCCCTTTTCTCTTTTCCTTCTGGGATCCTTATAATGCAAATGTTATTATGCTTGATGGAGTCACTGATTTCCTTTAGTCTATTTTCATTTTTTTCTCTCCTGTTCAGCTTGATTGCTTTCCATTCTCTGTCTTCCAGCTTGCTAATCTGTTCTCCTGCTTCCTCTAGTCTACTATTTATTCCATCTAGTGTATTTTTAATTTCATTATTCTTCACCTCTGATTGGTTCTTTTTTTTAATGTTTTCTGTCTTTTTGTTGAGGATTACACTGAGATTCTCCACTCTTTCCTCAAGTCCAGAGATTATCTTTATGTCCATTACTTTCGGTTCTCTATCAGGCATATTATCTCCATTTCGTTTAGCTCTCTCGCTGTGATTTTGTAATATTCTTTCATTTGGGACACATTCCTCTATCTCCTCATTTTGTCTAATTCTTGGTGTCTGTCTGTATGTGTTAGGAAAGTCAGCTATGTCTTCTGATCTTGAAAGTAGTGGCCTTATGAAAAAGAGGTCCTATAGTGCCCTGCAGTGCAATGTCCCCTGTTCACCAGAGCCTGGTGCTTCAGGGGTGTCTCCTATGTGTGCTGTATGTGCCCTATTGTTGTGGCTAAGCTGTGTTTGCCTTCAGTCCAGTCATCTGCAATGGCTCTCTTTACCTTTTGTAGGCAGGGTTTGGTTCCTGTGGTGTTAGTGTGCTGATCTGGGACTGCCTTAGACTTGAGGTGAGCCAGACCAGGTGTTTGCCAGAGATACAGTAGCACTGTGAACTGCAGGGCGCTTTCCCTGTGTTGTCCCTGAGAAGCTTTGGTTGGTGGGTGGGACCAGCAGTCAGACCAGATACCTGCTCTCAGACACAACTGGGGACAAGTTGGACTGGTGCGTGTAGTTATCTTCCCCTCTTTCTGGTTCAGGAATCACTTTGGAGTGGTGCTGGCCCCTGTCGGGGCTGCTTGTACCCTGCCAGACTTGTGACCCCCGCTTTGGGTGGGCTACTGTCCAGGGCACATTGGAGGGGGCATATCTGTAAGAGAACATGGGGATAGGGTGCACAGTACCAGCAAGGTCTATGCTGGTCCTCTGGAGGGGACCTGCCACCAACTGGGAAAATTCCTGCCCTGGCCAAGATGGAGGCAGTGTTTTTGCAAAAGTGCCCGGGGACAGCACACACTGTTGGAAGCCTAGACAGAGTTCCCACAGCACTAGTTCCTCCAAGTATCTGTGTATCTATTTTGGGGGCAGGGGGATGGAAATGGAGCCTGCCAGCTCTTTTGTTCTTGGAGAAGTGCCTTCAAGGTTCCTGCCCTTCCAGCACATGCTCTGAAATTAGTCAATAAATCTTTTTCCTGTATACCTCGGGCATTCTTCAAACTGCTCCTTATATGCTGTATCTCAGTGGGGCTGTATTGTGCTGTGTCTTTAAGGGTGGGGACTCCCCTTACTCTCACCCTCCCAGCTCACTCAAAGCAAAGCCCACTGATTTTTAAAGTTCCAAGTGTTAAGCCCCACTTGGGGGGTGGCGGTTTGTTAGGTCCCTCTGGTTTTCAAAGCCAAATGTTACAGGGATTCATCTTCCCATGTGGGTCTCCTATACCTGGGGTACCTGGTGTGGAGCCTTGTCCTCTCCTCTCTCTGTGCTTGCAGTGTCCCTCCCTCCTGCAGACAATCATGTGCGTCAGTTTGGCTTCATGTCTCTGCCCTTCCTACCCTCTTCGATGTGGCCTCTCCTCTTCATTTAACTGTGGAGAGTCTGTTTGCCAGTCTTTGGGGTGTTTTCTGGGTTACTTACACTTTTGTGGGTATTATCTTGGTGTATCCGTAGGACAAGGTGAGCTTAGGATCCTCCTACTCTGCCATCGTCTCTGAAAGTCTAATGCTGTCATTTTCATTATCATTTGTCCAATTCCTGTGTTTTATCAAATGGAGCCAAATTCTTAATGGAGAGAAGGATGTAGTTAATGATTATCTCCCAAATCTGGTGACTTCCACCTGGTTCTTGCATTTGTTAATATGGGTAGAATGAGGTAAGGAAGGGATGTGCCAGGATCCTTGGTTGTTTTCCTGGACCAAACATTGGAAAATAGTTTACATCTGTATATCTAAAAATTTTTTTCTCTGTGTAGGGTTTCTCACTCTCAGCATTGTTGGCATTTTGAACCCTATAATTGTTTATCATGACTGTTCTTGCATTGTAGGAAATTAGCAGCATCTCTGGCTTCTGTCTGCTTGGTGCCAATAGCACCTACCCAGTTATGACAATAAAAAAATGTCTCCAGACATTGCCAAATGTCCCCTGGGGATGGGGAGGGGGGCAAGCTCACTCCTTGTTGAGAACCACTGCTCCCTATAAAACTCAATGCTTGTTTCTTATTTTTTGTAAGCCAGCCAAACAGAGAACAGCTTTCTCTAAAATCTAAAATGTAGTACTGTAAATTGGGATTCCACATGCTTCTCCCAATTTAATATGCCAGAATAGGAGTCAGGAGGCCCAGGTTCTAGTCTTGGCTTTACTGCCCCCCCCACCCCACTGCAGGGTGACCTTAAGTAATTTATCCCCAAACTCCCTAGATTTAATTTTTCTCACACATAAATTAGCCAAATGTTATATAGTAGATTCCTCCTCATCCTTGTATTCTTATTCCACATTTGGGGGTACACTTAAACTTTCAAAAAGCTGGTTTTATAACCTTCGACTCATTAATTCCACTTCAAGTAATTTTTCCTAAAGAAATGCAGGTGTATACAAAGTTTATATGGAAGTATGTTCATTGCATCATTCATAATGGCAGATAATTGGAAATATCCAATGTTTATTTTTGTGTAGTTAGGTAGATAAATTGTGGACCGTTTATGCAATATAATACCACTGAGCTATTATAAAGAATAAGCCTTGAAAATATACATATATAATATGTATAAATCTATATAAATGTGAAAAGATGCATTATATACATTTATAAGGAAATAAAAAATTTGAAATAGAACATATATTACAATCCTGTTTATATTTACAAAATTAGCTCCATATGCAATGACATACAGAGACATATGAATGGAAAAAATAATGAGGCTTATACACTAAATTGTTAATATTTGAAAGGGGTTATATGAATGACTTTCTGCATTACATATTTCTGTAGTGTTCAAAATGTTAATTTTTTTAAGAATAAAATAAGGTGTATTTTTAAAAGAAATGCATCTTTTCCTTCATACTGGATTGAGGTGGGTAAAACAGTCATTTTATCTAGGTCATTGCTCTCAACTGGAGGTGATTTTGGCCTCCCCCTCCAGGGGACGTTTGGCACTATCTGGAGGCATTTTTAGTTGTCACAACCAAGTATTGGGGGATACCCCTGGCATCTAGTGGGTAGGGACCAGCAATGCTGATATATACCCAACATAGGACAAGTCCTGCCCCCACAACAAAGAATTATCAGGCCCAAATGTCGATAGTGCTAAGGTTGAGATCTTAGTCATTGGATCAAGAACAGCTGATAGAAACGTACTAATTATGATGAAGAGATTGAGTAATTGCCTCTAAAATCTTTAGGGAGTATAGTTGAACCTGATAGATATAGTCATCAGAGATCCTATTCTTCATGCTATTATTTTTTTCTTGGAATATTAAAGGACATTACAAAAACTCCATCCAGTTTTACCACAAGTTTTATTTTTTGTCATTTTTAAAGAACTTTTACTTTTTATAGTCTTTCCTTGAAAATCATGGCTATAATGAGTGAGTTATACTTTAAACCCATTGGCTCAATGGTGTCATCAAGGTGCTGTGTCTTTTCCATCTCTAGAGCATTCTTTATGTTGGTTTCATCCTCAGCCTTGTTGCGATATGCCTGTTACAGTTGTAGGTGCCATAGTTAAAATGCAGAAATGTCCAGTGGCTTTGTCATAGGAACTGCTTGGGAGACTTGCTCTCTCATCTCAATGGCCAGAACTGGGTCATGTGCCTATCACTGCCCTAATTTCTGGCCAGGGGAAGAGAATTAACTTTAGATAGATCCACATTTCCCTGGAGCTGTAGGGGGAGGGATGGTTGGTCAGCTTTCCCTGAGGCTCCTGACAATGGGTAGGGAAGGTAAATACATGAAGAGAATTGGGTTATGTTTAAAAAAAAAAAAAAAAAAAGGATGAGCATTGGCTGTTGGGAAGAGAACTCACAGTGTCTGCTTCAAAAGAGTCCCTGTATGCTCCGAAGTAGCTCAATAACCTCCCATTCAAGGGCAACCCAATCCTGATTAACTCTGCAGTAAGCTGAGTTAGTTCTGGATCATAAACTCCTTGAGAACAGGGATAAAGATTTGTTCATAGACTTATTAATTATTTATGCTTTGACTGCTTTCAAAAAGGACTTGAAGTGACTTACAATAAAAAATGCATACAATAAAACTCTTAAAACCATGGTAACCAGAATGCTATGAAAGGGTGGGAATAAGATTCATCTTTTTTACCTTTTATATTACCTAGTGCTTTACACACGCAAAAAAAATTCTTAAGAATAAATATTTAAATAATAAATAATTAAATCCCAACCCTTGGCTGGGAGCATAAATTTTATGAAATACCAAGAGAATCATTTCACAATTAGCAGCCAGTGCTTCCCTGAGGAAAGGCATCAGAGTTGCTTATCAGGCTAAGGTTGAGCAGATTTTTCATGCTAAGGGAAACAGTACAAGTGATGCCATTGGCAGCCACAGATAGATGGATTGCTGTCCTTACACTGTTCTTTTCAGTGTAGTACTCTTAGCAAAGAACCATCCAGACAGCAGCATCTACAAAACTCTACAATAAAACATATGTCAATTAGTGTGTTACACTGGTTTGTCCCTGTTATCTGTATATCCAAGGGGCTCTGGAAAAATCATTCCCACCGGCTAAACTGTAACTTAAAGCGTCCAAAATTTCCTCCTGTGTTCTCTATCCCCAACCCAACCCCCCTCCCCAAATGTATTTCCTTGAAAACGTAAATGTGTAACAGGCTTAATATACTCTTTGTTGGTGTTTAGATTTTAAGTAGGAGCAAAGCCTTCAGCTAAAGACATATTTCAAATGGTTAGATTCCAGGCACTTGGAATTCATTTCTGGTAATGGTGAACCGGGTCGTTTGGGCCAATCTTCCCACTGGAAATAGTGGAAAAGCTGGATCAACTATGGAAAACAACTGTTCTAAGGCTTAACAAAGTAGCAAGACAGTGACAACTTAGGGATCCAAGATCTGGGAGAAGAACAAAACCCAAAGAGGCAAGGCTGGCTTTGGGGGCTGCTTTCCTGAGGAGATTTCTATAGTAGGAAATTCAAAGGCTGAGAAGCTTAAGCAGAGCTTTGATTGTCTTATAGGGCTGGTGAGACAAACACCAGAGTTGATGGTTCACCAAGGAGGGAGCTCTGCCAAACTCATCAGGTTTTGTGTTCAAACCTCAAAGGTGCACCCCCTAGGAGTAAGGATAAATTGGAAGCAGATAGGTTTTGAATCTTGTCAGTCCTCGATTGAATTGTATTCTGGAATTGCGAGCACCCCTAACCTAGATCCAGAAGCAAATTTAAAAACTCCTTAATAGGAAGATGCTGTATTGCAGGGCCTCAATTTTTCTCTACATTTTTCCATATAATATGAGGAAACACAAATTTGTGACCACAGACCAAAAGAAACAAGAGACAACGGAACCAGACCCACAGGGGATCTAGATATGGAGTCATGAGACTCTGTGAGACTTTAACTATGCTTAATATTTTCAAGAAAAGAAAAGGTGAGATGGAGAGTGAGAGAATATGACATGATATTTAAAGAGATAAATGGTGCGGACATTTCCAGAAGTGACAAAAACCGTCAAGCCACAGATACACACCCAAGTAGGACTAATACAAAGAAAATAAGAGGAAAACAGACTAAAATTAATACATTCTATAAATCTGAAAGAAGCCGAGGTAGGAGGGTGGGGGAGGAAAGAGAGAGAAGAAAAGAACACAGACCAGATGGAACCAGTAGAAAGTGAACAGTAATATGGTAGTTTAAACTCAAATACATGAGTAGTTACATTTGAAGTAAACATGCTAAAAATACTCCAATTTAAAGATAAAGATTGTCAGACTAAATTTGAAGAATCCCAAAACTCAATGACATGTTGCTTATGAGAGATCTAGCTCATAAAATGTACATAAACGTTACACATAAGGGTACCAAATTTCAGACTTACTTAGCGAGCTAAGTAAGGCCGGGTTTGGGACAGGAAACATCTAGCATGACTGAAGTAGCTGCAATACAGAGCTGCCTCTTCTGTCTGTTCTACTGCGTCTGTCACTTGAAGGTGGCTTATTAGGACATTGAGTAACCTCTGACTGTCTTATCAGACGTTTTACCCCAGATTGCATTATGAGTGTCAGCGAGGAAAATAGATTAAGGATTCCTAATCTTTTCATGATAATTTTTTTTTATTTCTCTGAAGTCTTAATGTCATTGGATATTAGGCAAGAATGGAAGTAGTAGTGGGAAGATGGTGGGGGGGAGATTTTTCTCTTTTCTTCCTAAAATCTCTTAAAACAATGGGGTGAGCTTAAGCAGTTAGGCGGACTTGGAATTAGCCATGTGAGTTAACTATGTTTTTTCAGGTTAAAAGAAACAGTGAATGAGTGGGCATTTTGGTGATGAGTTATTCGAAGAGTAGATGAAGAAGTGAGAAAAGACAGGAAATCATCTCAGTAGGAATCAGGAAGAAGTGGAGCTATCTTCAGTGCCACTTGGGGGTGCAAAAGGGGTCATCTTATCTTATCTTTAGAAGTCTTTGTCCAGACTTTTAAATATGTGTCATCTTAATCCCTGCCATTGAGAGAATGCCTCCTTATTGGAGGATAGGGGAAGCAATTTCAGATGTTATGATTGCTGTAAATAATTGAAACTAGTTTTCAAGATTTACTTCCATAAAGTAGTCATTACTCATTTAAAGTAGTCATATCACTGCTGATATCATCAGCAGTACAGTTTGATATTATTAATGCTTTATAATCATGGTAAGAGTTGTCCATGGTAGTATTACTAGCATGATAATTTTTATCCTAATAGGGCTCTGCTATCCCCTCTGCATACTACTGCTTGTTTTGTGTGCTTGGGGGTAGAGGGTAGGAGAGGAAAGACAGCTTTGGTTTTAATAGCACTTCCTCTCTCTTCAGTTCCAGCTCATCTACGCTTCAGTTTTAATTAAACTCTGCTTTCATGTCATGAATCCTCCATCTAGTTTATTAAAACAATAAGGTTAATTCATTCGGGGATTCTTTTAAATTGCGGTTGCTGGTCTTGGAATCCAAGACCCTTTGGAACAAAAGAAAATCCTGTATTTTTATGTTCCTGGGAGGTAAGGTAACTCACTGCTTCTGTACCTTCTTTCCACACCTCCAGTATTTACCACAGCCAAGCCTTCCTTGTAAATTCGTTGAATTGAATCCAGACGTTGAGTATCTGAAAGAAGGAGCCTTGGGACACTGTATTAATTTCATTCATGCCATTAAGTCCTATCCCATATTTTGAATGCCCTAATGCACCATTTAAAGGAAACCTTCAGAGAATCTTGTGTAATAATAGAACAGATTATTTTAGTAATTTAAATAAATCCTTCACTCCTTCTTCCAATACATAATTTGTACACAGACTTTGGGTTGAAATCTTAGAATTTCATAAATTGGATTTCCCTAAAGTGGGGAGCACTTTTAACTTGAAATGTTTCCCAAGAGATGTTCTTTCCTTCAGTTTATTTATTATATTTATCGATATTTTGGCAAAAGACCAAACATTTTTAAATTGGATGAAAAATAGAAGGTGTATAGCTAGGATTTTTTTTTTTTTTTACATACTAGATACTGAGATCCAATAAAGAGAATAAAATTATTATTCTTTTGAAAGCGAGCATGCGAACGGGGGGCGGGAGTGGAGAGAATCAGGACCCTGAGATGACCTGAACCGAAATCAGGAGTCAGACGCTTAACCTACTGAGCCATCCAGGCCCCCCCAAAATAAAATTATTCTTTTTTTTTTTATTTAAAGATTTATTTGACGAGGTCGGGCACGTTCAGGGTGGTATGGCCGTAGACTAAAGATTTATTTGAGAGAGCGAGAGTGCACAAGCAGGGGGAGCGGCAGAGGAAGTGGGAGAAGCAGACTCCCCACTGAGCAGGGAGCCTAATGTGCAGCTTGATCCTAGGACCCTGGGATCATGACCTGAGCTGAAGGCAGCTGCTTAACCGACTGAGCCACCCACGTGCCCCTACCCTCACTGATTATTAAGAATGATTTTGGGACGCCTGGGTGGCTCAGTCAGTTGAGCGTCTGCCTTCGGCTCAGGTCATGATCCCAGGACGCTGTGATCAAGCCCCACATTAGGCTCCCTGCTCAGTGGGGAGTCATCTTCTCCTACTCCCTCTGCCACTCCCCCCTGCTTGTGCTCTCTCGTACGTGCTCTCTCTCAAAAAAAAAAAAAAAAAATCAGTGAGGGTAGACTAGTTGATGTATGCTATTTACATTGTACCTGACATGATTTCCTAGTTTTTCTATCCTAGCCACCCACAGGGGACCTGAAGTTTCATGTAAAGATGGGTCAATGAGAAATACCATCACTTTCCCAAAGCCATCTGTAAATGAGAGGAAAGAAAGCCCCATTAAATCTAATCCTAGTCTCTCCAAGCCTGCTCTGATGGTCTTGGTATTCTCTGGTCTTGGTATTATGGGTTAGTGCTCACTAAGGTGTCACAGCATGGACTAGGTAGAGCCATGCGCTTTTGTAAAATTCCACTCAATTACACTCAAGACTTGCCACCAAATCTGATTAGGTCGATTTCTTGTCTTCAATATCATTTTCAAACTGGATCTTCCTTTCTCCCTGGGATATAGGATCTATTCAAACCCTAGTTAGATTCAGTAAACACTTATGAGGTTTCTGTTATGCAAATAATTGCGCCTATAGATGGGAAAGTGCAACATGATTAAAACTTGGCATTTTCCTTTATTGAGCCATTGAATTTCTTATATGTGAAAACAAAAAAGAATTAAGCTTTTTAAAGGCTACTTTAACAAAAGGACCCCTTTGTTCATAATCTGTGGCTTTCTAGTGAGAAAAGAGTAGTAGTCTCAAGCTGGCTCTATCCCACAAGCCAAAAAAGGAATGATTTCAGCACATCACTTATAGGGTAATTCCTCCTAGGGCTGTCTGTCACATTTACTCTATTGCTAGAGTAGCCAGAGCTGTCAGAACAGGATTCTATAAGAAATGAATACATCATGGACGGAAACCTTTTCTTTGAAAAAACAAGATGAATCTAATGGCCGCCAGTAGGGTCAAACCAAGTCAGATGGGGAGGCAAAACTCTGGAGCTGTGAGGTCGAAGATGGTGAATTTTTGAGAAGACCTCCCACTGGAAAAGATGATTGTGATTTCTGAGCCAGTATTGGGAAGGGAGTCCAGTATACTTGGAGCTGGGTTGAGTTTGAGTTCTTGTTCTACTGCTTAAGAACTCTGGGGGTCTTAATCTCTTCAGCTGTAAAATGGGGGTAATGAATGCCTGAGGATTATTGGAAGTTAATAATATATCTAAAGTGCCTAGCACAAAAACAGCCCCAAATAGTGTGGATGATGATGATGGCAACTATTGACAATATCAGCTTTGAAAACTGCTGAAGCGGCTGACATCAGCACATCTGATTCCCATGGATTTATGCCTGTTCTTTCCTGGAATTGAACTGGACTTTCCCACAAGCCCAGTTTACTGTTTTTCACAATCTCGTTTTGCTTCCCTTTCCCCAATTCCTCATGACTTATTCACACCAACTTTGTCCATCTTAATGTTATGTTCAGAATATAACCAATTCCACAACCTTAGAGGTTGAAAGTTTATTCAATTAACAAATATTTATTGAGGTCCTACTATGTGCTACATACTTGTAATTCAGTAATAAGTACAAACATAACTTGGTTTTTGCTCTCAGGGCACTTATAGCCTGGTAGTAACCCTCTGGAAATGAGACTAATTAATCATCCAAGTCAATATAAAAATATAACCATAATAATTGCTATAAAGAGAACTGTGTGTTGCTATGAAAGTTAATACAGTCTGGGAATGGGAGCCGGGGTCTAGAGGTGGGAAAGTTATAAATTACTGGATATTTTCAAAATATTTGGTTACAGCAGCATTTCTGACATGAGTTACTAATAGGAGGTGTGGTAACAGGAGGAAAGGCAACATACTCACTAAACACCATTCTCTTGATAATTGCTTGTGATGTCACCTGATCTTTTGATCCTTTTTTTTTTAAAGATTTTATTTATTTGAGAGAGAGAGAGAGAGAGAGAGAGAGAACGAGTGTGGGCAGAAGGAGAGGGAGAAGTAGACTCCCCGCTGAGCAGGGACCCTGACTCAGGGCTCAATCCCAGGACCCCAGATCATGATCTGAGCCAAAGGCAGACACTCAACTGACTGAGCTACCCAGGTGCCCCCCTGATCTTTTGATTCTTAAATAGACTTTTCTCAGTAAAACCTCTAGATGTTAAGAATTATTCACTAGTCCACTATCAACATGTATCTTTCTCCCCAATTTTATGGATAATCAGAAGACAGATTCATATTACTCTTATTTCTAGGTTCTATCATATAAAGTGCATGACCTACAGACCATGGTTCTGCTGCTTTCATTAAGGGAAATCCTAACAGTTCTATATTTCTTCCATGATGCTTGCTGGCTTTTAACTGAGTTAGCTTGGGAAAAGTAATAAAGGCTCTCTGATTCCTTCACTTATTATTATCAATACAGTTTCTGATTTTGATGGGCTGGCCTTTGTGTACCTTCTAGCTTATGAAAGCTCTTTTTCCTATCTCTCTCTTCTCCCCTATCACTTGCGATATATTTTTATGCACAAGTGTGGCTCCTTCAAGAGCCTCCTGCTAAAAAAAATTAATAAAGCCAGTGAACATTTTTTGGCTTCTTTTAAACCCATAAAATTTTCAGACCCATAGGGCAAGAAGAGAAAAACTAAGTTGGTCCAAGCCAGCAAGCAACCTACTTCAGCTCTCTGGTGGTAGAGATTTTGCTTTGTTCAGCATTGTATCACAGCATCCTGAAGAGTGCCTGTTCTATAGAAGGCACTTAAATAATTGAATGATTTGCACATAGGCTTATTGGCAAGTTTCACTTCTTTCCTTTGGGATTGTGAAGATCTTAAAATATAACATGAAATTTGCACTTATTTTCTGTCTCAGCTCTGTTGTATTTTTTTTCTCTACCTCTTCACCATTGATTTTTTATGTGTGTATCATGTCAGACTTTCCATCATCCTTGGCTGCTTTATCAACTCACTCCCTATTTCCTCATTACCCTCCAGTTTCTCAAACTGAGCTGAAACTGGGCAGCGTTTCAGGCTGGTTTTACTGAGGTAGAGAGCTAGAGGGTAGGGCTCATAAATACCATGATGGGAGCATGGGAGAGTGAGGTAGGAAAATGCATAATCAGGATTCCACTAGAAAACTAGTCAGTGCCTTTGAAGACAGCTCTAGTTAAAGTTCAAGAGCAGCCACTGCTTTTAGCATAATTACTATCAGTGAAAGTGGCAACACCCATGGTGAATCAGGCCTTGTTTCCCAGAATAGCTGAGATTCTAACTGATAACACACAGAGAACACAAGCACATCAGGAAGGAAAGAAGGCTATTAATTTTAAGCATAAACTACATGAAATGAAAATGAAGAGAAGGAAAATGAATTTTAACAGAAAGAAATGACTCTGTGCTCAGAATCAGCTTCTCCCTTTTATGGATAATTATGTTTTAGGATTGTGCTAAGTGTTTTACATGCATTATCTCATGTGATCGTTTAGTGCTGCTATGGCCTAGGATTATTGGGTCTCCCTTTACTTGATAAGGAAACTGAGGCTTAGAAACTTTAGTGGACAGTGGGAGCCGGCAACCTAACTAAAAAACCCCAAGTTGTAGCCACTCTGCCATTCTGGGTACCTTATCTGGGTCACAGCTACAGTAGTACTTGATCACAGCTATAATAGCACTTTTCTTTCAGTTATTTCTTGTTGCTCATTGAGGAAGACGTAGGCGTACATATTTTTGGTTCTTTTGAATTCATAGTTGCTTTTGGATTTAACCTCAAAATGTGTACTTGGGCAAAAGAAATACAAGGGCATTTTTGCTAGTTAACTTTGACTACCTTTTGCTTAATAATTTTGGGTAGAGAACATAATACTCAATTTAGAGGATGGAGAACTGGGTTTGAATGTAAGCAGATACACTAAAGTGTTACATAGGAAAATATCTTGAATGGTGCCTGGCACGTAATAAGACGAAGAGAAGGTGAAGTAGTGATAGCAATAGGAGGGAAAAGAAAGGAAACTGGAACATACGTCCAAAGATGTAGGACTCTATAAGGTAGGAGTCCACCAGCCTTCTCCGTCAGCCCTTCACTGTTGTCTTCGCCAGCTCCTGTCTCAAGTCAGACATAAGCACAATTGAAACATGAATCTCTTTTCATCTAGTAAAGATTCACGGTGAAATTTGATTTTGAACGAAACTCCAAATGAGGGTGGTGGTCTGTGGAGCAAAGTTCTATGTTTGTAATCTACCCCCTCTTCCCTGATAGGGGAGCACTCAAGAGGAAGAGTGAGAGACTGAGGGCACCAGAAGAGAGGAGAAATTTTGCTGACTTTCCTTCGGCAAGATCAGTCCTAAATGAATCCCGTGCTTCAAGTGCAATGGGAGATGGGAAGCATTTTCTGGAAGTTCTCGGGGCCACCAAGTGCCTGAGACTTTTTTCTGGGTGTTTAAAAAGCCATGAAAATGCTCACCTTATTTGTTCAAGTATCGCTTAGGTCATAATGAGCTAGTTTAAATGTGGAAACAAAAATTACAAATGTGTGTCTGACTCCAAAGTCAAAGCTATTATAGACTCCCCTCTCTTCTACTCAGCCTCCTTTGCTTTCAGGATGCCAAGCTCAAAGGCTCAAGCTACGCACTAGCCATGGGGCAGAGGGGCAGGACTGTTAACAGTGGCTTGTGTGGTAGTCAGTATACTTCAGATTGCTCAGCATGCTTGGGGGCTCGCTCTAATAAAATGTACTGGTTAACTGAGAGGTACTAGTTGTCCCCAGATGGACTGCCAATTTTTGAAAAATGCTACAATTAAACTTGATTCAATTTTTCTTTGATAGCACTTGAAGATCATGCAATTAGTGTTTCTGTCATCATTAGGAATATAAAATTCTCCTCTACCAGCAAATTGTGGAAGCAGTGGCTCATGGAGAGCTTATTAAGGGAATGTCAATGAACCAGTATTTACTCTCTGAGGGTAGCTGACGTTGGGGAGATTCTGCTGGTGGCAAAGGACGTGACAACTCTAGAGGAGATGGGCAGGAGAGGCCTCTTCTAAGGTTTGCCGTCATTGAAATGGTGCCCACTTGAACTGATTTGTAAACTAACAACATTCAGCCATCTTGTGTTCCTGGGTACTGTGATGAGTTACAAAAATTCACTGTCACTACACAGTGCCCTTCTAAGGTGCACACTTTGGTCGTGCTGCAAACAGTGACTCAAAGGCCTGATTTTGAATCTGTGTTGCTGCTGGCTCATTGAAGGGAGCATTCAAGTTTCTGTTATGGCAATGGTGAATTAAGACTTATTTCACTTAGCATAATCCCTTCCAGTTCCATCCACGTCGATGCAGAGAAAGACAGTTATCATATGGTTTCACTCATATGTGAAACATAAGGAATAGCACGGAGGACCACAGGGGAAGGGAGGGGAAACTGAAGGGGGGGAAATCAGAGAGGGAGACAAACCACGAGAGACTATGGACCCCGGGAAACAAGCAGGGTTTCAGAGGGGAGGGGGTTGCAGGGGTGGGGTAACCAGGTGATGGGTATTAAGGAGGGCATGTGTTGTGATGAGCGCTGGGTGTTATATGCAACTGATGAATCGTTGAACACTACATCAAAAACTAATGATGTACTATATGGTGGCTAACTGAACATAATAAACAACATTTAAAAAAATTAAAAAAACATAAAAAATACTGATTGAATTCCACAGGCATTGAGTAGTGCATCTAATGTGGGCAAGGCTCTATACTAGATGATGTAGAGGTACAGAGATAAAGTGCTTGGTAATCCAGGTTTCCTGGTTCTGTGAAGATCTTAGCAGAGCCCCCTGCATTATAGACACATGCAAACAAGCTCATGATTGTGAAATGTTGACTTTCTCTCTTAGTTCACCTTCCCCCCAAAGCAGACCCTGCTGCGAGTAGTTTATCTGGGAAGAGATCTCAGGAAACACAGCGGAGGAAATGGGGAAGGGAGAAAAGCCAATAAAAGGTATGTTGATGAGCAGGTCCCAGTCTAGACAGGTGGGGGTGGATCCCACTGGAGCTCTCTGAAGTACCCTGTGGTACACCTGCCAGACTTGCACTACCAGAGGATGGGGAGTTTAGATATTTGCTGACTCCCATTCCCCATTAGTTGGGGATTGGCCCTGAGCTCAGCAACTCCAGAGCACTTCCACAGGCTGAGCAGGTGCTCCAGGGCTTTGAGAAGGCTTCCTGACAGATAAGCAGGAGCTGGAGGTGGGAGCTGTGGCAGGCTGGAAACCATTTGTCAGTGAACTCACCTCAGCCTAGAAGATTGCTGTTTATTATAGTGGTTACATGTGTTCACCACAGAAAGTTTGGAAAATAAAGCACATTTCATAATCCTACTTCTCAGAAGTAACTCTGTCATCATTCTGCTGGACTTCCTGTGAAAAATTTTTTCCTAGTGTATGTGTGTATTCTATATATGTATATTGGTGGGGTTTTCCTTTGTTTTGAGCTTTTACTTTGTTTTTCTTACTTTTTCTCCACTCTTTAAAGCAGCTAATCCTTGATACTTACTTATCTCAAAGTTCTGAAGAATTGAAAGTAGACAATATGTGAGGTTAGGGCATCTTCCTGTCTTTTGTTAAAGACCTAAAAATGTTGTGGAGGTTATTTTGGATGTTCTGGAGGAAACGGTGTTGGGGGGGTGGGGAACCAGGGAGCCCCTGGGTCTTAGTTTGGGCTATTATAACAGAATACACAGAACAGGTGGCTTATAATGAGAAATTTCTCCGTTTTGGAGGCTGGAAGTCTGGGATCAGGGTGCTAGCATGGTTGAGTTCTGGTTAGGGCCCTTGCTCGGTATGTAGGCTGCCAACCTGTAGTATCCTCACATAGCAGAGAGTTGTCTGGGGTCTCTTTTATAAGGGCACTTATAAAATTCCATTTCATGAGAGCTAATCCCATTCATCAGAGCTCCATCCTCATGATCTATTTACCTCCCAAAGACCCCACCTCAAAATACCATCACTTTCAGGGGTAAGATTACCATATGAATTTGGGAGAGGTACAGACTTTCAGTCTATAGCACCTTGGCAATAGCAAGGGAGAAGGAGATTCAACCAAAGACTGGAGGGATGTTACAGGCCTGAGATTCTCAGATACATCAGACCTCTTCCCAGGCTATGGCTGTGCCCTGGGTAAATGATCAGGGTGGAAAGACTGGCCTGGGGCACAGTGGCTCTCAGCCAGACCAATGCTCCCAGGACCCCACAAGAGGTACAGAAGAAACAGATTTGCCTTTCTAAAAGTCTCAAACCTGTAGGGCAGTAGCATCTGGGGATGGGGTGAGTGACTGATGTAGGCCAAGAGTGATGAGTGATGACCTCAGAGGGCTCCCTGGTGCTTGGCTCTGCATAATGCTCTAAGACTGCCAAAACCCTGAGGAGGGGGACCCCTAAAAATGACTGATATGAATTATATCATCACCCCTGTGGGCTTATAATCAGCTTTAGTTTGATTAAGAAATAGAACAAAGTAAGGATTTAAATTTTAGACTTCTGTTGTTTCCTGAGGGATTACTTTCTCATGGCCTGTTTGGCTTCTGTCTTCTGAGTCCAGCCTACTGCCTCTGATGCAGCTCACAATGACCCAGATATGTAACTCTTTCATCATTTTCTACTTCATCTGGTCAACTTCATTAAAGACTTGGGGAGTCAGAGAGAGATGACATTATCTGAAGTCCCATGCCATCTCTCCAACTATCTTTTTTCTTTCTATGTCTCCCCTTTCCTCTGGTAGCAAGAATGGGATCCTATGGCTATCCCTGACTTTTTAGGCTGGTGTTTGTTCCTATTTGGTCTGTTCTGATTAGTTATTAAATATATTGTTCCTTCTTTTTTAAGATTTATTTCTTTATCTCAGAGAGTGTACAGCAGCGGGAGGGGGGAGGGAGAGAGAATCTCAAGCAGACTCCACACTGAGCCTGCCCAGTCTCATGACCCTGAGATCATGACCTGAGCCAAAACCAAGAGTTGGACACTTAACCAGCTGTGCCACTCAGGTGCCCCATATTGCATGTTCTTGATCATCCTTCTGCGAAGCAAAACAAATTTCTCTTTTTCATTTTATTATGTTACTAATGACTTTTTGGAGCTTGATCATGCCCTTGAGAGTCTCCTATTCTTTCACAGTTACCTTAAGGAAATGTTCTAGATATAGACAGTACCCTTCTTAAAAGGCATTCTGTTGATTAAAGTTACATTTATCCTATATAAAACAGCCTCTTTAAGAATTTTCAAGTTAAGTGATGGAGAGCATTATGGCAGAGACACCAAATCCCATTTCATTTTTCTCTTCTTGGGCACTCAGGAAGATGTTCTTTGGCTCCCCTTGTAGGTAGGTTGTAGCTTTGTGATTAGTCTGAGCTATGAGCCAGGAGCCAAGAGACAGGTGTCACTTCCAGGCGGAGTATTTACCAGGCAGTGTGCCACTCTCCAGCAATCTCTCTGCCGCAGCGCCTGTGAAAGCTATGTGCTGAGATGGTAGAGCTGCAAAATGGAAGCAACCTGGGACCACAGGGCTGCCTTCCGGAGAACTGCTTGGCTGAATTGGACTTGGTGATCTAATTGGGAAATAAACTGTTATCTCAGGTCCCTAAGATTTAGGGGCTATCTTATAATAGCATATTCTCAAGTAATGGTTAAGCCTTAATCTGATAAACATGACCAACTCTGGAATCAGACTTTCTAGGCTCCATTCTATGCCCTACTATTTTCTAGCTGTTTGACTTTAAAAAGTTAATCTTACTAAGCTTCAGTTTCTTCATTCTTCCATAGGAGGACCTTACTTACAGAGTTGCAAGGAGACAACCAATATGAGGTGCTTAAAATACTGTCTGGTACATAAAAAATGTTCAAGAAGTAATAGCTTTTTGGTGACAGTTGTGCGTGAGGATGATTAAAACCTAAGACAAAATTGTTAGAATAAGCATGTAAATACTCCCAAGCAATTTCAGTGGCCATGTTTCTTGTTTGTATTTAGAACCAATTATTCATCATAAGAAACGGCATTGGGAAAGTTATTGGTTGAGTCAGTGTATGTTTACTGAAGGCAGTAATCAAATGTTTGAGCCTGAGTTTTTCATATTTGTTGCCACAGAGTTGCACGTAGCACTATTATAAATATTTTAACCTTTTGCAGCTCGCACAGTGATGTGTCTTTATCATTTCTGAGCTAGCCTATTTTTGCTAATTTTTTTCTCTCTAAATCTGGCTGTTTTTCACCAGCTCCTCTTTCCATAAGCAGATAGCTTGTCTTCCCTTTTTTATGGGAGTGCACGTGGCAGTATGTGCCTGATTGTCCACCTCCCTTTTTTTTAATGTTGGTGGTGGGGTGATCAAGAGAGATGGGGAGGCACCAGACAAGATGCTTCCATGGCTTAATGCTTGGGGTTGGGGGGAGGCTGGAGGTTTGGCAGTGACCATAGTGTGAAGTAAAGGAGACGATGAGCTAGTTTGTTGTGTGCGAGTAGGCACTCGGAGGAGTGGGATTTCTTAAACAGAGCTGTTTTGTCACATGAGTTTGTGGTGCTGGCTGAACATTAAGATGGAGACATCCCTTGGCCTTTTAGAAATAAAGAACTCGAAGGTTGGAAAGATTGTTCCTGTATTTAGGAATTACTTATTTTAGAAGCTAAAAACAAAGGGGTTAAGAGAGAACACAAAAAGATTGTTTAAGGTATGGAAGAAGGAACAGGAACCAATTAAGAGGATAGAGGAGGACCATCATAAGAAGACATTGCTCTGAAAGCTAAGGAGGGAAAAGTTCATGTCTGGCACACGACACTAAATATTTAATTATTAAAATAAATGGAAGGGCATTCAACCGTGCTAAATGGTACAGGCTATTTAAGAAGAATGCAGTCAAATCAATCTCACTCCGGCCTCTATTTTACATCCTTTTGTGTTCATTTGCTAATTTTGTTTCTTGTTTGGTTTGGTGTTTCCCTCCCACTTAGTTCTAATTTATTTTACTTGCTGCATTAACTCATTCTGGAACAAAGTAAGATATTTATAAAAGTATTTGTTCCCTAAGTATTTTTTTAAGTTTTTTTTTAATTTTCATTTTTGCGGGAGAGAGAGCGCGTGCACACGAGAGCTCATGAGCAGGGGGAGGGGCAGAGGGAGAAGCAGACTCCCCTCTGAGCAGGGAGCCTGACATGGGACTCAATCCCAGGACCCTGAGATCATGACCTGAACTGAAGGCAGATACTTAACTGACTGAGCCACCCAGGCACCCTTCCCTAAGTAATTCTATATTAGCAGGATTTCAGAAAAATAAATATTTACTATTCTAACCTCACCAAGAGATTTCTACTGAAAAGGACATTATTATAAAGCTCTGAGTAAGCACATTGTCATAAGGATTATACCCCAGATGCATCTGGATAGCAGTCATCATTATAAAAATAGATGTTCATTCATAAAATATTCCCACATAATTTCTATTCCAATGAATGAATATAGTATTATTACATAAGGGTCTATATTTAATGCCGTGTTAAGAAGAGTGTGGATAACAAGTGATAATAGTGGTGATATATATGTAATCTACATATATGGAGAATGATAAAATTAATAAATCTATATATGGAGCATTTCTGGGAGAATCAAGATGTGACTGTTTATCCATACCTTGAAAATTTTCTTTCCTAGATATCGAAGTTAGGATTTTTATTTTGGCTGCTGCCAGTCCTGAGTCTTTCCTAACTCTCCTCTCCACAAGCGGCCTCTCCTGCCTTTCTTCTGACTTAAAATCAAAGACCTTGCCTCCAGCCAGCTGAGTCTACAGACTTAGTCATTTCCCTCCCTTGCCACACACAGGGGGCAGCTCCAGTTGGGCAGCAGCTAAGGGCTGCAGAACATGTAGCTCTACCACTGGAGGCTGCTAGCACAGCCAGAGGCACTGTGCGTTTTTATTTTTTAGATTTTTTAAAAAAAAAATTATTTTATTTTATTATGTTATGTTAATCACCATACATTATTACATCATTAGTTTTTGATGTAGTGTTCCATGATTCATTGTTTGTGTATAACATCCAGTGCTCCGTTCAATATGTGCCCTCCTTAATACCTATCACCGGGCTAACCCATCCCCCCACCTCCTTCCCCTCTAGAACCCTCAGTTTGAGGCACTGTGCATTTTGCTGCTAGAGGCCAGTTTCTCTCTCTCTGAAGGCTCTTATGCTCCTCTGGCATCAAGACCCAGAAGTTGGGTGCATTGGTAATGAGCATGGGGTGGATTGGAAGGGAGTGGGACTCTGGAGAGGGAGTCTCAGCCACACCCACAGAACCTCTTAAGCTTGAGGCTGTTCTCATTGACTTGGTGTTCCCATTCATATCTGACATAAACAGCAGAAAGATGGGCTGGAGAGATCAAACTAGGAAGTGCCTATTCCTTTGATAGCAGATACTGCATCGCTGCCATTTTATGTTTTCAATGTACTGTTGACAGATATTGGTTTGAATAAATGTTTCTAATTCAACATATGAGTCGATACAAATGCCAACAGATATGACTGAATAAGTGAAGGAGACAGGGTGAAATTAAAAGTATTTTACAAATATTCAAGATCTATATACTCTCATCTTTTTCCCAGTTTGGGGTGGGTGAGAAACAGATAACGTGTAGGAAAAGCACCCAAAATGAAAGAATATAATTTCATTCACATTTAACACGAGATAAGAATTTTTTTAAGACCTAAATTACAAGTAAATATTGTATATTACTAAATGATTCAAGCTATAAGTTCCCAGAGTTCTTTAGTAATGGAGCTTTGAATGTGATAACTGAGCAGTCCCTGTTGCTGTTTAATTTACAAAAATTCCTTAGTGTTGGCAGTGATCTACCTGTTAATGCATCTTTTCTGTACTTAGTAATCAGCTGTTTAGCTTTCACATAGTATCCTTGGAATTAATAAACCAATGTCAGTACCTTGATGGATGGGCTGCTGTTTGACTTTTAATTTACGTGGTTAGTTACAGTGACCTAATTGAAAACCAATTATTGCCATATTGTTTAACTTGGCAAATGGCTCTCTTATTACCTCTTTTAGAAGCATGTCTTCTCTAGATCATTTCAACTGAAATTTTTTTTTCTGACCTCTGGATCTTTTGCTGGTTGATATCACACCTGTCATTTTATGTTGGGTCTACATTTTTTAAGCTTTTAGTATTTTTCTTTAAATAAAAGCTATTAACTTTAGAATTTTCACTGGTAAGCACAGTCTTATATATCAATGTGAAATAAGAGAGAGATGGATTGGAATCTCTCTGTGGGGCCTAGGATGGTTTTGGAATCCCAAAGAATTTGAGTGATCTATCTGCTCCCTCTTTCTATACCTTCCAGGATTTTTGAATATTTTTTTCTTCCATTGCACTTTTCAATTATTCTGCACCAGTTAATCTCTCTGAATTCTGGTAACAGTTGATTATATATGATTATCTGAGATAATCCAAGTAGTTAATCTTATAGAATATATTTTATGTTGGAAAGTAATTTTATGATTAAATTTTAATTGCTGTATCGGGAGTTGTGGGAATTCTCAGTATTTCTTCAAAAATAATGTCACCAACACAGAAGAATGCTAGGAAACATCGTGGTCCTCCTATCTCACCATTTCTCAACAAATCCATTCTCTCTCATTTGTACTGGGAGTAGATCATACTATTCTTAGAAATAATGCACAGAACCAGTCCAACTCCTAAGTGATCTATGCTCCTCTTCCTCTGTCCTCATTCTCATCCCAACTCCACTTTTTTTGTGTATGTGTATTTGCTTTTTTTTTTTCTTCGAATTTTTGTTTAAATTCTAGTTAGTTAACATATGGTGTAATGCTGGTTTCAGGAGTAGAATTTAGTGATTCATTACTTACATATAACACCCAGTGCTCATCATAACAAGTTCCCTCCCAACTCAACTTTTTATTGGAACAGGGGAGAATATCAAATGTTGTTTCTTGGTGTATTTTGGCTGATGAGCTAAAAAGGCTTCATAGAAAATATAACAGGTTTCTGATTGTAAGCAAACCACCTTAACAAAAAGGATGCTTGCCATCATGTTGCTAGGAGGGTGTCCCTGAAGTGACAGGCGACTCATGAGCCAAGAATGGCAAATGGACAGCAGACCAAGGGAGTCCTCGAGGTATAACAGCCAGATACCCATGTGGGGTCACACTGCAAATCACTTTGGCCCAAGTGCCACTGCTCTTCCATCACTTCTGATCAATTTGACATCTAAATGTCCTTCTGTGTTGGTTATAGTTGCTCAATATTCTGGGTCCCAGGAACAAGTGTCCAATTGATTGATCATAGATCCTATGAGTTTCCATAGGAGCCTGCTGGGGCAGGCAGGTGTTAGAAATTACCCTTCCACAAGGCCCCACAGAAAGATGATGTGCAGATTGGAAGGGTTATAGATAGATGCTAGACAAACACAAAGAAGTTAATAAATAACTATATCAACTAAGAACAAAGACAAAATAGTCTTCAGAAGCATAAGTCTAGCAAATAGTACTTGAGGAAAAAATCTAAACTGTACAACACTCAGAGTATTACAGCTAGCTGCCCAGCAGAGATGCCTCCTCAGGGCTGACCCAAACTCAGAGCTAAACCCAAACTGTAGTTGAGGAAGATGGACAGGAATCTTATCCACCCACATGTACAGGGTATCAAGGTTCGTGCTCAACCTTTTAAGCCAGGCATCTGCTGGTCCTTCATTGAACCAAGAGGCAAAGGAGCCCCTTGCTCTGTTTCAAAGCCCTACTGCCTCCTCAGCAAGGACACTGTGAGGTCTGGCTCCCACCATCCCAACTCTCTTGCTTCGTCTCACTATCTCAGGCATCCTCTCAAAGACAATCCAATCTGCACTTCTGTGCTTTCCAGTAGAAGGAGATTAAGGGGCGTGTCCAAATTCTTAGAAATGTTGGAAATATGGGGCTAGTTAACTCAGATTTCCTTATAGGAAATACAGATTTACCCCATTTCAGGTAGGACTCCCAGATAACAATCTTTGATGAGGGGCACCTGGGTGGCTCAGTTGGTTAAGTGTCCAACTCATGATTTCAGCTCTGGTTGTGATCTCAGAGTAAGATGGGGCCCTGCCTTGGGCTCCCCGCTCAGCAAGGAGTCTGTCTGAGATTCTCTCCCTCTCCCTGCCCCTTTTCCTGCTTGTACCCTCACGTGCGCTCTCTCTCAAATCTTTAAAAAATAATCTTTGATGAAAACACTTTAAAATATTTTTTTCATTTCTACTAATCTCATCTCTGTGCCTACACATTATACTCATCAGCCTTAAGATCAGCCAGCTGGCACCTCATGTCTCAGTTGGCTAGAAAAACTGAACAATGTATGGCATTGTTCCATGTACTAAAAATGAGTAATTTATTATTTAAAATTCAGATAACTTAACATGCTTTCTAAGAAATTGTCTGGTTTAGATGATCATGAAGGAAAACTGAAGGAGAAAAACCACAAATAGGAAATGTTTCTGACATAAAAAGGAGAATAAAAGTTGAGCTTATTTTGATTAGATCTCTCTAATGATGATTCAGAAAATGGGAGAAGGGCCTTTGATCCTCCAATCTGATCTAGCCACTGTGGCATTATCTCAGGTTCTGAGATTGCGTGGCATTATTTTCATTCCTTTAGGCTTCCAGAGCTTGATTCTGCTACTTCGTTTCTCTGAGGTTTCTGTGTTTTGGTTCCATCACCCTCTAATCTCTGTCTTTGCTATTATCTACTGACCATCTAGTTGCTCCTCCTCATTGAGATTTTAATCCTGACTGTGGTTTCCCTCTGCTTCCAAAGTTCAGTCTTTATCCAGAGTGATTTTCGTGCTGTGTGGATGACCCATCCAACACCTTGGTCTCTGTTTTTTTCTCTCCAAGGACCTCTACCTCCATTCAGTTTCACCCTTGCACACCTACAGTCTGGAGCCTGTCATCAGCCAAACCTGTTCCGAAGTCATAATTCAGACTCATCATGACATTTATTCCACTACATCAGGACTTCTCATTCATTGACTCCTTTACCCTCTGCCTCTCCCATACTCTTAGTCATCTTCTATGCAATATTATATCATTTCAACCACTCTCGTCTAACAACCTAACCTCCCATGTCTTATGTTCATTATACCCACTTGGAGAAATCCCAAATCCCAGATGAATCTAACCACCTGCTTTCTCATGTACTTGTGTCTGTTGTCTTGGGTATCTCTTGAGAAAATGATTGGCACTGCTATAAATTTATGGTCATCATCTGAGTGTACAATACTACCCAGAATATTCTTTGAAAACTTCAAGTCTGATTATATTCCTCCTCCTATTGTAGTTTAAATGCCTTCAATGACATATATTTGCTCCTAAAATTAAATCTAAAACTTGCTTAAGCAACCTTTGCCCTCTTTTCCAATCTCAGTGCCCCTGCTCCCATTTAGCCACTTGGGTATCTTTTAGTTTCCCTCTCTCTAGATGTTTAAACATGCTCTTTCCTACAACACTCTTCGCCATGCTGTTCTACTTTGCTAACTTCTGTTAATTCTTTATGTTTGGTACTACTTTCTCCCTGCTCAGATAAGCCTGACTTGACCTCCAGGCAACTTTTGCCATTATATGCTTCCATAACACTCTCTGCTGCCCATTTCATAGTACTTTTCACACCTTTAAAAATGTATGTAGTGCCTATATTCCACACTAGCATAAAATCTGGGACTCTTGCTCACTATAGTTTCTATTATACAGCATATATAATAGAAATCTTTGCTGAATGAAAGGATGGATGGATGGATGAATGAAATATTCACCAATATGAGTAATTCACACCATCCCACCCTACTAATATAGTTGACTTGTATATTCCCTTTGTTGTTTCTCCCTTTCCTTTCAATTTCTGAATTCTTATTTTGCCAGTCTATGGAGTGTGAAATAAGATGAGATAGACATAGGAATTGGAGATGTGATGTCTGTTTTTATGTTAGTAACCAAGATTTTTTTTTTTTTAATTCCTTGCAAGTCCTCTACTGAGACACATTCTTCTGATCTTGGACATAATCAGATCTGGAAGACCCTTGATTCTGTTGAGTGATTCTTAATGCAAAGCACCTTCTATCCCTTTGTATGTGGTTGGCAAACTAAGGGTGAGTTTTTGAAATTTTGATAAATCCATCCATTTCGATTATGGTTTAGATTAAATCATTTCCTGAAGGTTTCATTTTTACTGCTGGTTTCATTGGCAAATTTGTCCTTATATTAAACTATGTAAAAACAGTTCTAAAGGAATTGGCTCCAGAGGTCATTTTAATATTTTTCATATGAGAGGCAATTATTGGTCACATTGAACAAATAATTGGCCAACGTCTCTACTTAATGTACATCTCCAATGTTACCTTTGGAGCATTTTAAAGAATAGAGAGTTGAAAAATCTCTTGAGTATGATATATAGATTTCCTTTTAGCCTCTTGGAAATGACAGTGAAAAAGAAATTGGAAAGAGAAACAGAAAAGAAATTGTGGCAGGATAAAGAGATTATTTTTCTTTGTATAGTTGGCCAAATATCTTAACCTGACATTCTAAACCCTCTTTCAAAATGAGTATGGAACTTACCAGTAGATGAGTTTTCAGAAAAATGTGGGTATTGAGGCAGTTGGGGGGACTGATCAATCTTACCTTGAGGCATCAGGCTGAACATAGAGAAGTTTAGAGACTATTTCCCGGACTGGGATAATGTGATGTGACTTCAGGGGAATCATCTATGAGCAGATTTCCCCCCCAAAATACTGCCATCACAAACCTATTATAGTGCCAGGAATTTAGCCATTAATTATTTATTCCTCCGGGATTAAGGGATTATATACTTAGGAGTCTTTGAAGATGCAGGCTTTTTTCCCTATGAGGTCTTAGGGGTGTGCACATAAGTGTACATGCACCCCACTTCCCAGTTACAGACTGGGAATTAATCAAATAGCTATCTTTATGGGAGGGAAACACTGGGAAGGACATTCTGATAGGTGAGACCAGCACACGACAGTTCTTTGGATGGAAGCAAAAGAAAGTTATCTCTGTCAATAATAACTTATTGGAAAGACACCGGTGGTGCCCAGCATTAGAGAAGAGGCAGCCAATCAGGCCTTAAGAAGGACAAAAATCAGAGTAAATCTGAGAACTTAGGTGAGATGCCTACCTCCTTGTGCCTCAGATTCCTCATTTAGGGACTTTGGAGATAAATATAGTGCTGACTTTGTGAAGTTTCTATTAGGATGAAATGAGTTAATACTCATGAAATTCTTAGAACAGGGGCTCACGTGTAGTAAGCACTCAATAAAAATGATCTCTTAGCCCGAACGCAGAAAATCTGTGGGGCTGCCAATGGAAAGACTGGCTAATGGAGAGATGGCATGGGCCAGGGAGATATAGTAGTAGAGATGATAATGAGATTCTGGCCTTACATAGAAGTTAGAATGCCAACTGTATTTGCTAATGGATCAAATATGAAGTGCAAGAAAAAGAAGAATAAAAATGATGTCATGGTTTTGGGCCACAGCAAATGGAAAGCTGGTGGTTGCCACCTATTGAAATGTACATGATTGGGACAGATAAAGAGGCTGTCTTCAAATATATTAAATTTCAAATGCTTATGAGACTTCTAAGAGCAGGTATCAAGGTCAACAGGATATGGGAGTCTGGTGTTCACTAGAGAGATCCAGGCTTGAGTGGTAAACATAAGATGGAAGAAGAATACATGTAGATGCTGAAATAATTCTTTACAAACTACTTGCAAGGGTCTAGTTGTTATTAATGAATTGTCTCTGACATTACTGGTTCTATGTTCTCCCCACCTTTTAGCCAAAGCTTTAACTGGTTGGGTTTCTTTGTCTAATAAAGTGATCTAGACCTTTATTTCAGAGGTTTCTGGGACTTTGATGGAGCTGTGAGTAGTGCATTTGCTAGAGTCCTCCATTAACATTTCCTGCTGGACGTGGTAGATCAAGGTGGTACCCAGAGGATCCTACTGGTTGGAAATGTCTCACGCAATTTTCCAGAGGGGAGCTTGGCAAAATAAGGCCACAGGAAGCACCTTGGGGAAAAAAAGTGCCGGGAGTGGGGAAAGGGGGAAGACAATGAGAAGGGAATGTTCTAAAGACAGGTTTTGTCTACTCTACTGATCACTGCTCAGTGTCTTCAGGGAACTGAAACAGTCTCAGACTACACCCAGTATTCTTTCTCTCTCCCCACCTCTGGTGCTCAGTGGGAGACATGGCTGAGGGAATCACAGGAAGACCTGCCTCAGCCACCCTCCACTTCGGCACATAAGGTCGAAGCATGTTGTGCTTGACTCTTCTGCTATTAATCTTCATTACCCAAATAGTCATTAAATGAAACTCAGCCCACGTTTTTTTTTTTTCTGGTTCAGCTTTTATTACCACCACCTGACTAATTATTAAAAAGCAAGCAAGCATCAATTAGCTCCAGACACATACATGACAATTACACTGGGGAGACACGACAGGGTTGAACAACACATCCCCCTGGAGTGCATAATAATCTGGCAGAGACCAGAGCTCTATGTATAAGCAACACATGCATCTAATTGACTTCCTGGAAAGTGAGGTCCTCATGTCAAAACATCTGGGTACAATTTTCTGGGCATTTAAACAACTCTGACTCTAGAGAGACATAGAGTAGGCCCCAGGATGCATCTTGGCTGGATTTACACAACCCCCCTAGCACCTTATCCTTGGTCCTTGCCCCACATATGCCCTTTTCTTTAGCTGTTGGTCCAATTCACCTGTTATAGTTTGAAGTAATGGGCTTTTCTTCCTACATCTCATCAGCCAGTCCTGTGCCACACTGAATTTCTGGCTATTCCATGGACAGGAAAAGAGGATCAGTAGGCACTTTGCACCTGTTCTTTGCCCCTTGTTTTGCTGAAAACGTGCACTTATTCTTCAACTCCTGGCCTAAATGTCACTGACTTAATGTGGGTTTTACTGACTGCCTCCAAGCAGTTAGCTGTCTCCCACTTTCTATCTCTGATAATACTTAACAAATTTGTGCTGTAACTTAACTGCTCAGGCATCTGTCTTTTCAACTAACATGTGAGCTGCTTGAGTTTAGGGAATATGTGATTCTGATTTTGTGGTCTAAGATCCCAGTACATTGAGCCATTCAGTGAATTTTATAGCATTAAGGAACTAGCTTTTGCTTGGTTAACTAAAATAATTATGTCAGAAAATATGGCTGAAATAAGTTTTTATTCAACAGTTGGTATTGTTTTCCTGTCAATGGCCCACTAAGAAATACTGATAGGTTTCATACCCTCCTCACATTTGCACTTGTGATACATGACAGAGGAATGGTTCTCTGCATTGTCAGAGGAGCATCAGAATCATCGAGGCGCTTGATGGGCTTGCAGATTCCTGAGCCCTACTTCAGACTACAGAATCAGATCCTTGGGAAGTGGGGACTGGGAGTCTGGATGTTCAAAAAAATTCCCTCAATGAGTCTTACAGACATATAAGTTTGAAAACCACTGTAGTAGAAGAGAGCAAGAGATAAGATATTCCTTCATAAATGCAGTCAGGATGCCCACTATGGTATAAAACCATCAGAGGCCAGAAATTGAGGTGAAAAACCATATTTCATCCTATGACAGAAGAGGGAGATCCTTCTGTCCCCAACCTCTCTTACCTGCATTCTCATTCCCTGCCCCTTCAGCCCTGATGCTGTGCATATATACTCAGGTCTTTGTGCTTCATAAAATTTTTCATGAATGCTCCTAATAAAGGAAAATGAAGTTATACTTCTGGGGGTCCTGAGGGTGGGAAGGTAACCCAAAGCAGCCTCCCAGAAAAAACAAAACAAAAACATTTCTGTAGTCTTCAGTTTTATCTCACATATTCATGTTGCTTTTACATTCTACTCCATAATATACATATTTGTTTTAAAATAATGTTTTAAAGCACTATTGAATAAAATTTAAACTTCAAGAGGTTGTGTCTGTCCTTTGCTGTAACTGCAGAGTTACTTTTTCTCTGTTTGAGAAGGCATTAACTTAAAATATCAGTGGATAAGGATTCTGGTAAGAGGAAAAATAGAGCTATAAAACAAATTTAACTATAGGGACACCTGGGCGGCTCAGTTGGTTAAGTGTCTGATTCTTGATTTTGGCTCAGATCATGATTTCAGGGTTGTGCGATCAAGCCCCGTGTCAGGCTCCATACTCAGTGAGGAGTCTCCTTGAGATCCTCTCCCTCTCCCTCTGCCCATCCCCCTGATCATGTGCTGGCTCACACGTGCTCTCTCCTAAAATAAATCTGAAAAAAAGATAATGTAGTGTAAATAGAAGAGCAAAATCCATAAAATATAAATGACCAGTCATGATGATCTTTGCTAAAGAACAAAACATCACAAAAAGAGCCAATACTTAATGGAGAATCACAGTTGTTAAAATATACTATTCATTTAGCACTGTTCGACCCTGTGAGGATAGACAGTATTAAATCACTTTAAAGGCGTGGAAATTAGGTTCAAAGAAATAGTGATTTATGCAGTTACCCAGCCATGTTAATAGCAGAATAAGGATTTAAACTCAGTCATCTGACTCCAAAGCCAGTGCCCCTCCTAGTCATCTTGCTCCACAAGAGTGATCAAGCTCATCCCTGTAGGCTGCTCTGCCGCTTGGAGGTCTTACACCATGAGGACGTGCTCCTTCCTTAAATTCCTTTGTATGTATCTGGTTTTCTCTTTCTCCTTTGTAGGATTATGGTTGTTTAGACTTGATAACTTCAAACATGTAGGCCAGAGGTTTCTACTTCTGTTTTGTGGGATTTGGGTGGCATGGTAAGTGGGGACTCCACTCAAGGTCTCCTAGAAAAGATCTGATTTTACTTAATATACTGGAATTCTGTGTTGAGATTTCATTTACAGAAAATAAAAGGGCGCTGCTGCTGGGAGATTAATCTATTCCAACTACCAGAATGACTCACCAGAGGGAAACAATTGGTGAGTGGTACAACCAGGAAGAGAAGTCAGATCGCTTTCATAGTTTCTACTTGAGTTTGCTGCTTTCTGGATTCTATTTGCTGAACACCTGTAACACTTTGGCCACAAATGTGGCACTACCTCATTTCTTTCCAGATTGATTTTTGCCTGTGTTTTTTCCTAAGTATAATGTCTTTGAGGGCATGTCACTCATCTTGGTGTCTCCCTCTGGGTAAGGACACAGTGTTTGCATGTTTGTTGGTTCATTCATTCCTTCCTTCCATATTGCAGTTACTTGTTACCTGCCAATTACATGAATACAGTGATTACAATTTCAAACCCAGGTAGTCATTAACCTCAATCTCCTGTTGTTATGATTGTCAGAGGCAAGAAATACAGGCAAGCCTTGAAGGTCAGAGAATTTTCAGAGCAGTTTCATTGTTAAAAAGTATAATTAATTGGAATATGTTCCCATGGTGAAAATGAAACTTGGCTGCTTGTCTGTATGGCTCTTTGGTGAAAACAGAGGGAGGTAAGTGGAAGATGGGGACTCCAGGGCATCTGTCTGGAGAGGGCTCCGTCTGGAGAGCTGCATTTCAGGAATGTTCCACCTGGCAAACACCTTGTCAGGTGTTTCAGATTCAGTGAACTCTGGATGTATTTTTGCTTAACTGCCTTTTCCATTTGCTTCTCAACTCCTTGTGCACTTAAGTGGCAATTTAATCCATCTGCTTCATACTCATTTACACCTAACTCCTCTAAATGTTTGGAGGGAAAGCTGAGAAGCGTCTTCTGGATTTAGTTAATAGAGATTGATGTTCAGTTCCAGAAAGGAAAGACATAAACAAATACCAGGATGCTTTAGTCTAATTCATAGCATGGGAGCCCTCTCTTCAAGCCCGAGGCAACACTGTGACTAAAGCATCTAACTTTTACTATCTCTGGGTGTCGTCCTCCTCTGGGCCCCTTGTATGTCCGTTTTCACGGAGTGCTCCAACCTCGTGATCCCCTAATGCAGTTCCCCGTATTTTTGTAACTCATGCTTTACTCATTGGCAGACTATTCATCTGATAGAGGATTTCATGCTTGCTTAGGTGTTCATGAAAAATACTGGGATGGAACTAGCACGAACATTTACTACATGTCAGAAATGGGATTAGTTCATTATACTCTCATAACCACTCTAAGAGAAGGTAGTCTTGCTATCCTTGTCCCAAAAATGGAACTTAGGCATGGAGATGTTGAGTGACTTGCCCTTGACCATATTGCTTGCACATTGCAGAATAGAAATTGAAAGGCCATCTGACTTCAGGACTGCACTCCTAATCCCCATGCTCACTGACTCTTATTGACTTACCACCTTCTCAATGTGTTTGCATTGAACTGGCACTTTTAGGATCTTTAATCTTAAAGAATGACTGATGGGTGTGGAGAGGGACAGGCACTAGGAGCTATAAAACAAGTCCCCAGGACTCTTGAACCATAAAAGTTGGGTAGGAGGATGAGAGAATTACTCCACATTCACCTGAGATTGACTCATAAGATGCAAAGATACAAAAATATTTTCCTTTGTGGGTACAAATCTACTTGTTTGAAGAATCTGCCCTGGTACTTTCACTGTAGACAACAAACATTAAATAATTTTAAAATGTGCACTGGATTTCCCAGGTGGTTTGAGTTTTTGCAACCTGAACTTGCCTGCCTTCCAACCTCCCCAGGATATCACAACCCTCTCCAACCTCCACCCCAGCATGGTATGTCAGTGTTGTGGTTCTCAAAGTGTGGCATCTTAATTCAGCAGCACCTTGGAACTTGTTGAAAATGAAAATACTTAGGCCCTGTCCCAGACCTACTGACTCAGAGACTCTGGAGCTAGAGCTTAATAACCTATGTTTCAATCAGTCTTCCAGGTGATTCTGATCAATGATCAAGTTTGCAAATCAGTGTCTCTGTGGCAGGAGTCAATAAAGTAGACTATGGATCCTTATTAACCTCACACTGTACTAAGAATGGTGGATCAACCAGAATATGGCTCGGTCTAGCTCTTTTGGCAGCAAGTATACTTGAAATATCAACTATCAGATAGGAATCCAGATAGGAACATTAGAAATCAACATGAGGAGGTAGAAAAAGCTTTAGCAGCAATAAAATACAGAGAAGTGAAATCTCTGCAGAGTCCCTATGGACCAGAAGAAGTCTGACCTCTGACCCCAGATACCCAAGGTTGGGGTAGGAGCCCAAGAGGAGGCAGTGTATGGCGGGAAAAGGCACGTGGGCCAGAATATCAATGTATGGCAAACTGGGTAACCTAAACAGAGTTTGTGTCCCACAGTTCTGGAGGCCAGAGATCTGAAATCAAGTTGTCAGCAAGGCCACACTCCCTCTGAAGGCACAAGGGAATGAACTGTTCATGCTTCTCTCCTAGCCTCTGGTAGCCTCAGGCATGCCATAGCTTCTAGATGCCCTCCTCCAATCCCCCATTTTCACATGGCAGATCTCCCTGTTGGGAAGATGAGTAAACCCATTTATCTGGCATGTAGCATTTGCCCCCTGCCTACAGTAAATTCCCTTAGGGACAGGATTTCTAACAGAGAACAGGGTTCTAATCCAATCTTTGCCGTTAACTACTCTTGAGACTTGATGGTAACACCATCTCCTTGGGCCTCAGTTCTCTTAAATATGTGAGTACATGAGATGAGGAGGGTCTTCAAATGACCACTATACAAGCATAAATATGAGGAGATTCCAAATATGGTGTTTCCCATTTTCCCATTGGGAAGTATCACAAGCACACAAAACAGGTTTTGTTCAATTATAATAAGTACACTTTTCAGGATGCAAGTGAATGTTAAAATATATTTTAGTTATGCAGACATATTAAAATAGCATATTTTATAAAGATTAGTCATATAGTATTTTTACTCTCGTGTTTCATAAATTTTAAACACATAAAATATGCAGCATTGGCATCATCATGACTAGAGCCACTTTTGAACCATCTCAGTTTTCCAGAGTATGCTGTCTTCACTTCCGTCTAAGACATAGTCCCTTTTGAATCTGTATATGATGATTTAATTGGCATTTATTGTCCCTCACCACAAATACTCTTTCAAAAGACATTAGTATACCTGATTTTTATTTCTTTTGTGTGTGTTTGATAGCTACAACGTAACTTACGTTGATTTTTCAAATCTTTAAAAAGCTTGTTTATAATGGCATCTAACACTCACAATTATGAACTCATGCCCTAGGAATAATTACTACACCTTTATTAGATTTCTTGTTTCCTCATTGTATGCAAGCTAATCTGTCATGTGACCTCTATAAACATTTAACTAATATTGGTTATGGGCATTTCAGGCTAGTATCTTTAATCAAAAGATACTTTATTCCAAATAAAGTTTTGTAGAGTGTGCCCCCCTTTTTTGAGGCTTTTTAAGGATGGGGTAATGTGACTCCCTCTTTACTAAGGAAAAATTTTTGGGAAAAAACCCTCACCTTAATATTTGTGATGGAAAGGGGAAGGAAGAGAGACAGCTGATTAAAGCCAACTTTAAAACTTCACATGGTAGAGGAGAGGCAGGTATGATGCCAGAGGAGGACTCAATCATGCAGAGAATTAATCTAGAGTGATCTGCCTATGGACTGGTACAAAGGCAGGTATGGGCTGTGTTGAGCCAGCAGAAGCCTCAGAGGGACCACTGCCCCTGGAAGTATAGTTGGCATGAGTTAAAGGAAAAGGAAGAGAAGGTAAGTTTTACTCTCTCTCTAAGATCTCTCTGCATGGAGTAAGAACAGGAGAGAAACAAGTCACCCGTTACACCTCAATTTACTTCAATATTAACAAGTCCTTTCTGTAGGGCACTTGCTATTCATGAAATGTCAAATTTCAAATATGAAACTGTGGAAACTTTTGATGAATATCACTGAGAAAACTGAGTAGAGGAATAGTGAATATAAGGGATATAATGAATAATCTGTCTCATTTTCTGAGAGGCTATAGGAAATTGCTTCCTGGATGTGGGGGGAGATACATGATCATCCACAAATGCCTGCTGTGTCTGAAAGTTAAGCCTGTTGAAACTCATATTTCACATAGGATGAGAGAACAATGGGCTGGACTTGCCTTGGTTAATTAGTACAAGCAAGGGTGGCATTTCTGTGACATCAGGTGACCTATTGAACATGTAAGCTAGTGTTTTTTTGAAAACTATCTCAGCCCTAAATGAATAAAACAAATGATGATGTTTGTTGATGAAACATTTTCAGGAACATGATTTCATTTCATCACACAAACCTCTGAAGTAGGCAGGCATTATCATTCTCAGTTTGCAGATGAACAGAAAACAGAGATGTGGAGTGGTTAAGTGCTTAAATCTACCTTTCAGGAGAACCCAAACAATATTGGACTAGTGATGTTCCCTCTTATGTTGAAAGTTCAGAAACCATTATATAACCTGGCATCCAACACCAGGTAATAGCAACATTTTCCCCACCTCCTTTCCTCAGCAAAGTCCAGGTGATCCAACTGCTAGGAACAACTTCAACTCTGAGGGAAAAATGCCCAGATAATAAAACTTCTGCAGATTCAAAGGCAAGAAAATTACTGTATTTCAGAGTTTCTTTGTTTTGCTGTTGTTGGTTTTAGTAAGACATAGATGTGGCATATTTCAAGTAGCACAAGATGTTACAGTGAAAAATGCTTTTGTCTTATGTGCTCCTGACCTTACTCTTCCGGCCCCAAGAGGTAACTCTCCAAACACTCTTGTGAATGGTTCCAGAGGAATTCTCTGTATATCCGAGGACATCATTGCTTATCCCTCCTGACGATATAGTTTTTTTTTTTTTTAGCACAATTGGCAGCATATTGAATTCTACACCTTCTATTATATCTTGGAGGTTATTCCATATCATTAACCAAAAATTGACCTATTCTTTATAGGGACTATTTAGTATTCCATTACATTGGTTCCACTGAATAGATATAACATTATTTATGGACATTTGGGTTTGTAAACAATGCTGAACCAAATGTTCATATGTGGCCATATCATTACAGAAAAAAATCTAGGAGTATAAATCCTGTATCAGAATGTCTGCACTTAAAATTTGGAAATTACCGAATTGTCATCCAAAGATGGTGAACTAACTTGCACTCCTATCAGTTAGGATTAGAGTAATTGTCTCTTTCATCATTGTTGCACATTATGAAACTTTTGATTATGGCCAATTTATTAAGTGAAAATTTAGTTTTAGTTTGTGTTTCATATATTAAGAGCATATCTGAAGATCTCTTTAACAACATGAATATATACACTGAACTGTACACTTCAATGACTAAGATGGTAAAAGTATAAATTTATATATTTTAATACATTTAAACCCTATATGCATTGTTCCTGTCCTTTGTCCATTTTTTTATTGGTTTAATGCACTTTTCCTTACTGGGTTTTAAGAGCTCTTTTTATATTAAGGATAATAGCTCTTTGCCATCTGCTGTGAATAGTTTTCCCAGTTTTTAATTTTTATGAAGTTTATAGCATTTTTTCAACTTAGATTAAAAAAATTTGCATGTGTAATTCAAAACACCCGTTTGACATTTGATCTTTCAGAAATATTTTTGTGATTATATATTTTTTCTTTAATTTTACATTTAAATACTTAATCCACCCAAAAGATTTTTGTTTTAGAGAGTGAGGCAAGGATCTCACATGTTTGTAAGATGAATGTGCAGTTGTTCCAATTTGTCTTATTAATTCAATTTTTCCTCTGCTGAGTTAGAATGCTACCAGATTTCCACATGTAGTTGACTCTATTTCTGGACTGATTTGCACATCCTACACACACTGTTTTTATTGTGATTTTATACATTTTATATACTTTTTAATATTTTTATTTACTGAGCTGTTAAATGTTTTACTATGGATAAAAACAAAATGGAGGCCGCAATTTGAGTATACCTGTAAGCCAAGCTCCCATAGTCAAGTAACTAAAACTGTCCTGATTTCCCTGAACTCCTGACTCTCACCTTAAGCAATAATGCTTCTTCATGTCAGCATGGCCTCGCAGTTTACTAGCCAATCAGCTACAAGCAAGTAAACTTAGTGCTATTGACACTAAAAAGAATGTAAATTTCAGGGGGCTTCTGGGAAAAATGGTGGAGTAGAAGGATCCTAGGCTCACCTAGTCCCAAGGATACAAGTAGATAACACCCACATCAGTGTAAAAAACCCAGAAAAATCACCTGAAAACTGGCAGAACAGACTCCCCACAGCTAAATATGTAGAAGAGACCACATAGAAGTGGGTAGGAAGGATAAAGATGTGGTCAGGAGCGAAACAAACCCTGAGGACTGTCCCTAGGAGGGAGGGATGTTGCATGGAGAAGCTAAAAGAGCAGACCCCACCCCAGGCACCCCAGGCACAGGGGACTCATCCTGGGAAGATGAATCCCCATGACATTTGGCTTTGAAAACCAGAGGGGTCTAATTCTGTGAGGTATTACAATCAGCGGGACTTAACACCTGGAACTTAAAAAAAAAAAAACAAAAGAAAAAGGGCTCAGCTCTGGGAGAGCTGGAGGGTGATAGGAAACTGAGTTCCTGCTTTTAAAAAGCACAACTAACAGCCCCACTGAGATACAGCATAGAAGAGGCAGTTTGAAAAACACCTGGGGTGAGGGGCACCTGGGTGGCTCAGGTGTTAAGTGTCTGCCTTCAGCTCAGGTCACGATCTTGGGGTCCTGGGATCGAGCCCTGCATCGGGCTCCCTGCTCGGCGGGAAGCCTGCTTCTCCCTCTCCCACTCCCCCTGCTTGTGTTCCCTCTCTTGCTGTGTCTCTCTCTGTCAAATAAATAAATAAATACTCTTTAAAAGAAAAAGAAAAACATCTGGGGTACACAGAAAGGAGATTCATTTACTTATCTGTGTGCTGGAGGGGTAGGGAAGTTTGGGAGACTCCTCTAAGGACAAAAGAGCTACAGGTGGCATTTCCCTCCCCCAGCCTGAGTTGCAGGAACCAGCACAGCACATATACTCCGCAGTTAGCTTGTTAACAGCATGTCCTGTCCCTGTGCTCTTAGAGGACTTGCCCTCTCCATCCCAGTCTGGGCAGTGTCCTGAGGAGCTACAAGTTCCTTCCTGCAGCTGATGGCACAGACTGGCTGGATTCTTATGCCCTACTCTTGAATTCTGTGGACCTGCCCCGCTTCAATATGCTCTTGGGCAGAGCCCATCCAAAGTGGTGCCACAAGCCAGGCAATGTGTAAGCAGCCCCTACTGGGGCTGGCACCACTCCATTATGACTCCTGCCTCAGGGAGAGGGAAAGATAACCACACACACCAGGCCAACTCTATCCCCAGGGGTGGGCTGGAGGAAAACAGTAGTCTGACTGCAGGTCCCACCCACCAGTGAAAGCTCAGGGGAAAGTGCCCTGCAATTTGGTGCTACTGCATTTCTGGCAGATACCTGGTCTGACTCAACTCAAGCCCAAGGAGGCCTCAGACTGGCCCACTAACAACACAGGGACCAAATCCTGCCTATAATAGGCAATGAGAGCTATTGCAGATGACTAAAGGCAAACACAGCTCAGCCACAACAGTAGGGTGCATGCAACACACATAGATGATACCCCTGGAGTGCTGGGTTCTGGTGAACAGGGAACATTGCAGTGCAGGGCACTACAGGACCTCTTCTTCATGAGGCCACTACTTTCAAGATCAGAAGACATGTAGCTGACTTTCTTAACCCATAGAAACATATACAATGAGCTAGACAAAATGAAACAGGAATATATCCCAAATGAAAGAACAAGACAAAAATCACAGCAAGAGAGCTAAAATGAAATGGAGATAATATGCCTGATAGAGAATTGGAAGTAATGGTCATAAAAATACTCACTGGACTTAAGAGTGGAGGATCCCAGTGAGAGCCTCAACAAAGAGAAAACATTAAGAACTAATCAGATGAACAACTCAACAACTGAAATTAAAAATACACTAGATGGAATAAATAGTAGACTAGAGGAAGCAGGAGAATGGATTAGCAAGCTGGAGGACAGAGAATGGAAAGCAAGCTGAACAGGAGAGAGAAAAATGAAAATAGACTAAAGGAACTCAGTGACTCCATCAAGCATAATAACATTCGCATTAGAGGGATCCCAGAAGGAAAAGAGAAAAGGGGGCAGAAAATTTATTTGAAGGAATAGAAGAAAACCTCCCATGTCTGAGGAAGGAAACAGAAATCCAGATCCAGGAGGCACAGAGAGCCCACAACAAAATCAACCCCAGGAGTTGACACACAGTAACTAAAATGGCAAAAGTAGTGATAGAGAATTTTTAAAGCAACAAGAGAAAAGAAAATGGTTACACAAAAGGGAAACCCCATAAGGCTGTCAGCTTATTTTTCAGCAGAAATTTTGTAGGCCAGAAGAGCGTGGCATGATCTATTCAAAGTGCTGAAAGAAGAAAATGTGTAACCAAGAACATTCTATCTAGCAAGGCTAGCATTCAAAATAGGAGGAAGAGTTTCCCAGACAAACAAAAGTTAAAGAAATTCATCATGACTAAACCAGCCATATAAGAAATGTTATATGGGACTTGCTGAGTGGAGAGGAAAGACCATATGCAAGAGTAAGAAAGGTAGGAAGCACAAAAGCAGTAAAATTATATCTATAAATATCAGTCAAGGAATTCACAAAAGGATGTAAAGTATAACACACTATACCTAAAACATGGTGGTGGTGGGGGGGGGGGGAGGAATAAAGAATGAGTTCAAACTTAAGTAACTATCAACTTAATATATACTGTTATATGCATAAGATGTTATATATAAACCTAATGGTAATAGATGAGCAAAATTAAAGAGAAAGCAATCTAAGTAGATCATAAAGTCAGCAAATCATGAGAGAAGAGAGCAAGAGAAGAACAGAGAGAAACTACAAAAATAACCATAAAACAAGGAACAAAATGGCGATAAGTACATACCTAATAATAATGACTTTGAATGTAAATGGACTAAATGTTCCAATCAAAAGACATAGGGTGATGGAATGGATAAAAAAAGGAAGACCCATCAGTATGCTGCTTGCCAGAGATCCATTTCAGACCTAAATGCACATGATTGAAAGTGAAGGGATGGAAAGCACTTATCATGCAAACGGAAGTGAAAAGAAAGCCATAGCAGCAATACTTATTATCAGACAAAATAGACTTTAAAACAAAGACTGTAATAAGAGACAAAGAGGACAATATATGATCACAAAGGGAACAACCCAACTAGAAGATATAACAATTATAAATATGCACCCAACATGGGAGCATCCAGATCTATAAAGCAGCTAAAAACAAACATAAAGGAAGTACTCGACAGTAATACTATAATAGTAGGGGACTTGAACACCCCACTTACATCAATGGACCATCTAAACAGAAAATCAATGGCTTTGAATGACACATTGGAGCAGATGATCTAACAGATAGATTCAGAACATTCCATCCTAAAACAGCAGAATACACATTCTTTTCAATTGCACATGGAACATTCTTCAGAATAGTTCACATGTTAGGCTATCAAAAAGACTGATGTTCTACCATGCATCTTTTCCAACCACAATGCTATGGAACTAGAAATCAGTCATAAGAAAAAATCTGGAAAGAACATAAATACGTGGAGGTTAAGTAACATGTTACTAAATAATGGGTCAATTGTGCAATCAAAGAGGAAATGAAAAATATATGGAGACAAATGAAAATTACAACACAATAGTCCAAAAATCTTTGGGATGCTGCAGAAGCTATTCTAAGAAGGACGTTTATAGCATTACAGGCCTACCTCAAGAAGCAAGAAAAATCTCAAACAACCTAACCTTATACCTAAACAAGCTAGGAAAAAAAAAAAAAAAAAACCCAAACCAGTAGAAGAGAGGAAATAAAGATTAGAGCAGTAATAAATAGAAACTAAAAACACAATAGAACAGATCAAGAAAGCCAGGAGCTGGTTATTTGAAAAGATCAACAAAACTGGCCGGAGTCATTAGAAAAAAAAAAAAAAAGACTGAAACAAAAATAGAGAATAAATAAGCAAAACCACAGAAATATAAAGAATTATAAAAGAACATTTTGAAAAGCATATGCCAACAAATTGAACAACCTAGAAGAAATGGATAAGCTCCTAGAAACATATAACCTCCCAAAACAGAAGTAGGAAGAAATAGAAAATTTGAACAGAGTACCAGCAATGAAATTGAACAGTAATCAAAAAATTCCCAACAAACAGAAGCCTGGAACCAGATGGCCTCACAGGTGAATTCTAGCAAACATTTACAAAAGAGTTAATACCTATTCTTCTCAAACTATTAAAAAAACAGAAGAGGAAGGAAAGCTTCCAAATTTATTCTATGAGGGCAGCATCACCTTGACACCCAAACCACTTAAAGACATTATAAAAAAAAGAAAACCCCAGGCTAATATCTCTGATAAACATAGATGCAAAAATATTTCCTCAACAAAATATTAGTAAACCAAATCCAATGATATATTTTTAAAAAATCATTCACCACAATCAAGTGGGATTTATTCCTGAGAAGTAAGGGTGGCTCAATATTTGCCAATCAAAGTGTTACATCAAGAGAAAGGATAAAAAACTATCATTTCACTAGATGCAAAGAAAGCATTTGACAAAGTACACTATCCATTCATAATAAAAATCCTCAACAAAGTAGATTTAGAGGGAACATGCTTCAACATAATAAAAGCTGTATCTGAAAAACCCAGAGCTAATAGCATGCTCAGTGATGAAAAACAGAGTTTTTCCCCTAAGGTCAGGAATAAGACAAGAATGTCCACTCTCCCCACTTTTATTCAAGGTAGTACTGGAAAGCACAGCAATCAAATGACAAAAAGCAACAAAAGGCATCCAGACTGGTAAAGAAGTAAAACTTTCACTATTTGCACATGGCATGATACTAAATATAGAAAATCCTAACAACTCTATCAATAAAATACTAGAACTGATAAATGAATTCAGTAAGGTCACAAGATTATAAAATCAGTATACAGAAATCCATTGCATTGCTATACACTGATGATGAAGTAGCAGGAAGAGAGGAAGACAATCCCATTTACAATTGTACCAAAAACAAAAGTAATAAGCTTAACCAAGGAGGTGTGAAGGACCTGAACTCTGAAAGCTATAAACATTGATGAAAGAAATTAAAGATGACACACACAAATGGAAAGATATTCCATGCTCATGGCTTGGAAGAACAAATATTGTTAAAATGTCCATTACTACCCAAAGCAATCTGCAGATTTGAGGTAATGTCTACTAAAATACCAATAGCATTTTTCACAGAACTAGAATAAATAATCCTAAAATTTGTATGGAACCACAGAAGACCCCAAATAGCCAAAGCAGTCTTGAAAAAGAACAAAACAGGAGGTACCACAATCCTAGATTTCAAGACATACTATGAAGCTGTAGTAATCAAAACAGTAGGGTACTGTCACAGAAGTAGACACATAGATCAATGGTACCAAATAGAGAGCCCAGAAATAAACCCACAATTATGTGGTCAATTAATCTTTGACAAAGGATGCAAGAATATGCCATGGGAAAAAGTCTCTTCAGCAAACGGTTGGGAAAACTGGGCCACTTTCTTATACCATACACAAAAATAATCTTGAAATGGATTAAAGACCTACATGTGAGACCTGAAACCATAAATATCTTAGAAAAGCACACAGGCAGTAATTTCTCTGACATCAGCCATAACAACATTTTTCTAGGCATGTCTCCTGAGGCAAGGGAACCAAAAGGAGAAATAAACTATTGGGACTGTGTCAAAATTAAAAGTTTATGCACAGCACAGGAAACAATCTGAAAGGAAGAAGATATTTGCAAATGACATACCTGGTAAAGGGTTAGTATTCAAAATACATAAAGAACTTCTACAATGTCAAAAAAATCCAAATAAAAATGGGCAGAAGACATGAACAGACATTTCTCCAAAGAAGACGTATAGATGGCCAACAGACACAGGAAAATGTTGTCTCAACATCACTCATCATCTGGGAAATGCAAATCAAAACCACAGTGAGATCACCCCACACGTGTCAGAATGGTTAAAATCAAAAACAGAAGAAACAACAATTGTTGGTGAGGATGTGGAGAAGAAGAACCCCATGCACTGTTGGTACAAATGCAAACTGGTGCACCTGCTATGGAAAATAATATAAAGATTCCCCCCAAAATTAAAAATAGAATTACTGTAGGATCCAGTAATTTGACTACTGGGTATTTACCCAAAGAATATGAAAATACTAATTCAAAAGATATATGTACTACTATGTTAATTGCAGTATTTACAATAGCCAAATTTTGGAAGCAGCCCAAGTGTCCATCTATAGAGGAATGGATAAAGGAGAAGTGGTTTATATATATGATGGAGTATTACTCAGCAATAAGAAAGAATGAGATCTTGCCATTGCAACAACATGGATGGAGCTAGAGAGTATAATCCTAAGTGAAATAAGTCAGCCAGAGAAAGACAAATACCATATGATTTGACACATATGTGGAATTTAAGGAACAAAAGACAAACCAAAAAACAGGCTTTTTTTTTTTTTTAAGATTTTATTTATTTGACAGAGCACAAGCAGGGGGAGTGGCAGGCAGAGAGAGAGGGAGAAGCAGGCTCCTTGCTCAGACTGAGCCAGGGTCCTGGGATCATGACCTGAAACAAAGGCAGACGCTTAACCAGGCGCCCCCCCCAAAACACACTCTTAACTATAGAGAACAAACTGATCGTTACTGAGGTGAGTTGGGTTGGGGAATGGGTGAAATAAGTGAAGAGATCTAAGAGTACACTTATTGTCTAGGAAGAACTATCTCATTTTTCTTTTAAAGTATCCTGAGCCTACCCTATTCTGTATTTTTCATGAGAATTTAAGTTTTATCTACTGACCGTCCCCTTAGCCTAAAGAACTGTTGGTATTTTGATTGGGATTATGTTATAGTTACAGATTAGTTAAGTATAATTTACCTTATTACTGAGTTTTCCTATACAAGACTAGGGCATTTCCATATATGCAAATATTCTTTTAGTTCCCCTCATAACTCATTAATTTTTAAAAGCTTTTTATTAAAATATAGTACACAGAGAAAAGTAAAGTGAGCATACATTTATCAAAGTTAACATACCCGTGTGACTACCATCAGGTGAATAAACAAAACATTATCAGCATCTCAAATATTTTTATCTTATTTCCTCCCAGTTACTACTCCCCATCTTCTGCCAAGATAATTTGTGTTCTGACTTGTAGCATTAAAACTATTTTACTTGTTCTTGGACTTACACAAATGAAATCATACAGAATGTATTCTTTTATGTCTGGCTTCTTCAACCTTATGTTTGGGAGATTCATCAAATCTTTGAATAGCTTTAGTTTATTCAGTTTCATTTCTATATTTGTATCCACTTCATAAATATACCACCATCTATGGAACCATTCTCTTATCACACATTTTTTCCCAGTCTGGGTTATTAATATACGTATGTATGAGTTTTGGTTAATATTGCACACATTTTTGTTGAGTACTGAGGTATAAAATCACTGGGCCATAGGATATGCATATTTATAAATATGATAGGTAGTGCTGAATGATTTTCTGAAATGATTCATCTAATATATACTCCTACCAACAGTGCATGAGTTTCAATTAACCCTCACCAACATTTGACATTGTTCTTTTAATTTTAGGCATTTTGGTGGCTATGTAGTACTGTGTAGTTTTAATGTGCAATTTTCTGGTTGCTAAAGTAGTTAAGTGCCTTTTTGTGTTCTGTTTTTGCTAACTTGGATACCCTATTTTGCAAGTGCTTGTTCATACACTAATGTCCATTTTTCTGTTAATGTCTCTTTTTTTCATATTTACACATAGAAGTTTTGAGTTTTTAAAGATCTATATTTGTTAAGATTATTCTTATAGTTTTTAAACTGGCATTCCAAATAAGATATATTCTACTGTTATATATTCTGATTTTTTTTTTTTTTTTGCCAGAGTATCTTTGGATTCTTTAAGGGGTAGCAAGAATCCTTAAATCTTTTTCCTTTGATAGTTCCATTAGTGTCAAAATCTATTTTTATTTCGCCATCTTCAGTTTGTAAAAGGAAACTCTCACAGGTAGTGACTGACATTTATCTTGCTCAAGGCTTACCTTCTTCGTACTATCCTCATCTGGACTGTTGTTTGACACGCATACCAGTCAAAAGAGACACTTTTAAGAGTTTTTGATGTGAATGTTGGCTTACTCGCTGATTCTGCCCTAATGGAATGTCCAGCTCTCAACCCAAAAGGCCTCCAGTCACAGAACTAAGGTCACTTCAGAGCTCTCTTGGAATTACACACCCTAGTCTCTGGAATGAATTCATTCCTTAGCAGAGAAAACACTAAGTCTCTTGGATCCATACTTTGATACCAGAGTGAAGGATTTTACTTATTTGTGAATTCTGTTCTCACCTTCCTACTCTGCTTCCACAACAGTATTCTGCCCATCAAAACACCCATAGTGTATCATAGTAAACAGTCGGGTCCCTGTCTTGTTTATTTGAACTTGAGTTCTCTGCCTAGGTGGCTTATTAGATGCCCCAGAAATTGGGGATTTTCTTTGACCCCCATAAATCTTTCCGTGGTAAGGTACTGCTTTGAAACCCGTATCCCCGTTGTTGTTTGCCAAATCCCGGGTGTCCTGGGCATCCTTGTTTGTTGCTGTTGTATTTTCTTGATGTCACGCTCCACCCACTTATCTTAGTGTAATTCAATGGTTCTAAGTACCATACATTAGAATGTATTGGGGAATAAGGTTGCAGATATAATGACTCCCAGTTAAATATGAATTTCACAAATCCCATGATTTTTAGTATAAGTATATTCTGTATAATATCTGGGGCATACTTAAACAAAAAATTCTTTAAGATTTTATTTATTTGAAAGAGAGAGACAGAGCATGAGCGGGAGGCAGAGGGGGGAGGGAGAAGCAGACCCCCCCCCCCTCCACTGAGCAGGGAGCCTGATGCCGGGTCAATCCTAGCACCCTGAGATCATGACTGAGCTGACGGCAGAAGCTTAACTGACTGAGCCACCAGGTGCCCCTAAAAATGATTATTGTTTTTTTATGTATAGAACTTGTTAACTCTACTAGGGAAAGTTTTTGAAAAATGCTTGTACCTAAGTTGTACCATTTACCCTTATATGTCAAGATTTTGATTTAATTGGTCTGTAGTGGGTTCTAAGCCAAGTATTTATATAAACATTGCCCTAGTGCTGTTAATGTGTAGCCAGAGTTAAAACCATTTCTCTAATTGTATAGGACTGAAATCTTCCCAATAACCTGATCCACCATAGTGGGTCTCATCTTATCCTTAGGTCCTGTCTCTTCCTGGGCTATCCATCCATCCACCCTTCCATCCTTCATTCATTCATCCATTCAATACACGAGTACCAACCCTAGGTCAAGCATATGGCTTTGGCTTAATTCCCTGAACATCTTCAGTGTGACTAAATAAGGCAATTTAGTAAAATTATCCCCCAGAAGTAGTCAAGAAGGACTTCTATACTCTGGCATATGGGGGGGGTGGGAGTAAATCTTCTATTGGTTCTAAGATGTTTTAACTCATGTTCAATTCCATTTAATCAGTTACATAAAGACAATAGTTTATTCGATGCTTCTGATTATAAGTAGATCAAAAGGAAATGCCCTATCCTGGTCAGAGATTTCGTCCTAAATTCGTATAAGCAGTCTTTGATGCAAAGTAATTAACCTTAAAGCACTTCACCAATTAAACACATGTTATTCCTGAGAGATTCCAATGTGCAGCATGTAAGGGATCATTTGTCATCTTGCTGGTTGGAGGAAATTAATCCCAACTTTGAACAATGACTTGCTCTCTTGTGCCTGCCATGGATATAGTGTCATTACAGTGGAATGAAGGGGACACTGTATAAGTTTCTGTGGATGATTAGTGACTCTGCATCTTTCTCAGGGATTTTTGTTAAGTTTCTTCCCAAAACATACTTCATGAATTTTATGATCACAGTAAACATGTTCTTTTACCTTCTGACCTGGTACTATGGAAATATTGAAGGAGCTTTGAAAAATTCCTAAGGTAAGAACTTTGTCAGGTATGCCATGATGCAGTGTTAACTTTGACATAATTTTCTGCAGTTAGTTTTCTTGTGAAAAAGATTTGTATGCATTTTAGAAAACCATGCATTTCAGCTTAGAAAATGATGTATTTCAGTCTTCTGGAATGTAATCATTTATCAAGCCTAAGTGCCTGTGGTTATAAACCTAACTTCCCATTTTTCACATTTTTCCCCATGTGGGAAAGTTAGGCTTGATTTGCAATATTTTGATGTGTGGGACTAAAATATACACACACACACACACGTACACACACACACACATACACACATGTATATTTGTAATGTGAAGATTACTTTTATTCTGCTCATAGTAGAGGCCTGGTTCTGCAATTATGCTGCTTTCTGAAACACTGCTGGTTTGTTTTGTTTTTTTTTTTTTTGCATAAATGCAGTAACAAATATAATGTATCCACAGATTCATTAAGACCATCAAAGAGGAAAAGTTCTTTGCTACTGCTGGAGTTACACAATAGAAAACTATTAATATAACACACACACATACGTGCACACAAACCTACAAGAAGGAGAACAGGAAAGAAGAGTTCGGAGCAGGATTTTTTTAATGGCTGTTTCCATTGAGCTCAACATTTGGATTTTTCCAGAACCGGATCCGTGTCCTGGTGCCTGTGTGGGAGTGCGTGCAGCACAGTGGGGAAGGGGAGCAGCCTCTGGAGTCAGACTGATCTTCATGTTGGCTCTGCACTGATTATCACAGAAGCTCCACACATTAGGAGCCTCTTTAATTGTCAAGTTTTTCATGTGAAATATGGGGGTAATACTATCGGACTCATGGGGAGATTTTTTGTGAGGGGTGAATGAGATAATGTGTGCGAAGTACCTAGCAGTGGCTGGCACTTGCTAAATGTGAACTCTTGGTGTTATTTCTGTTTATTATACAATGCTAAAGGTCATGGGGTACTTTAGCAGGCATCGCTAATTGTATCAATACTTTAAACCCACCAAGTTTCCCTCGTCACTTCACCTCCCTTTCCTTCTTTTACATTAAAGTGCGTCCCTTTGGTGTCCATAGCATGTCACTGTTTTCTCTCACTTTTGTATTTTTCCTTTTGGCTTTTCCCAGTTGCGTCTCAGTGGCTTCTGTTCTTCTCTCCTTCTATTTTCCTAAACATTAAGAGTCAAATCCTACTTCACTATGGATGGAGAGCAAATAGAACCAATTACAGCTCTCCGTCTTCTGGCAGGGAAGGGAGGTATGTGACATTTACCTGGCACGCTCTATGGATTCTGGGTATCTTAACTCGTTTCATTTTTACAAGAACTCCATGAGATAGGTGCCATTATTTTCCCATTTTACTGATGAAGAAACTGAGGCACAAAGTAAGTAACTTGCCCATGATCACAGAGCTTAGCAGACCCGGGATTTGAACCCAAGTACTGTGGCTTCAGAATTTAGGCTCTGAGCCGTTATTCTGTCGTGCCCCTCTGGAGGAATATTAGGAGTCAGGCACCTGCAATACAGTGACACTTGGACTCACGTGTTCCCCCGACACAGAACTGAGGCACAGCAATTTTTCAAAGGTCACAGCAGGTCAAGCACTAGTGCTTCCTGTGACTACAAAATTTGTTGCTCCATCTCAGGCTTCCTCTGACTGAAATGAAATGAAGTGCCCTGGTTGACTGACCTTAAAGGGTCTGACGTTTGCCAATTTTTTTTTCTATTTCATCCTTCACCAATTCTTAAAAGGCGCCGATATATATATTTTTTATTCTACTTGTAGCCATATGTATATGTGTGTGTCTTGATTGTTTTTTGACAATTGGACTTTTTGGATTTTTTTGACATCGGACTTTGCTACTGATCATCTTTGGAAAGACATGGGCACTCTGGTTATTTTTCTATTGAATTGAGAAGTCTTTGGAGAAGGATGCTTGAGAGAAGTCTCTGTTCTGATTTGTCAACAGAAGGAGATTAGTTAAGAATTTTGAGTTAATCTTTCCCTTGGAATTTATGGAACTCTGGCTTAGAAAGAACCCTCACAAATGTGTTGAGGGATGAGGTATCATGGAGGCTTCAGTCACAAAAATACAGATTTTCTGTAATCAATAACAGGAACCATAATTTTTACCCCATTTTTTTTTTCTTGCAGTGTCCCCAAACATGAGTGCGCTCTGATCAATAAAGATGAGTTTTTTTGTTTTTTTTGTTTTGTTTTGTTTTGTTTTTGTGTCTTTAGATTCTGGCTTCTTTCGGGCTGGGACTTACATACGCTTGGAATTTGTTGGCTAGAATTTTAAAGCAGATGGCCACGTTCTTTTTTCCCTCTAGGAAACTTGCTTGGTTGTTTGTCCTCTAGTTCTCATGGTAACCAAAGAAGGCTGTTAACATTTTTCCTCACAAAGTAAAACCAGCAGAACAGTCAGGACAGGTGCAGCTGTTCGATGAGGGCTAGACCTTTTGTTGTATTTTCTAGTTTGTGTCGCTGGACTCTTATTGCCCGTGGACCTTATTTTTAGTTACATATAGTAAGAAAAGAACATAGAATAAATTTTTTATTGCATATAGCCTATTTAATAATTTTTCATTGCTATATGGAAATAAAAATTTCCCTGCAGTATCAGATCTTTGGTGATGTAGGCCAATGTTATTGCTCGGATGAAATGATCCCCTTTCAGTAGTTGGGATATGCATGGGACCACGACAGATAACCTGCCTATATTACCGACTTGTTATCTCAGAATTTCTGGCAATATTTTATGGAATTCTATTTTTAATCCGTAGTTGAAATGTGGAAGCAAAGGCACTTAAAAAGCATCTGACTCAGGTGCCAAGTAAGGATTGAATATGAACTTTTACTAAATGTATACTTACAGCACGTCCACCATTATTCCTTGAAATGTGGTGAGGTTTTATCTGCCATTGTGTAGCTGAGCACAGATCCTGCTTTCACATACATAAGCAGGTAAAGTTGTAGGATCTTGAGAGTCTTCGCTTAGATGTGTTTAATTATTGAAATTGAAAAGAAAATCAAGAGTTTACCGGCCTATCTCTGGATCTGCTTATATTGTCCTTCCCTGTCTGGGTGACTCCGTGTTATGCAGCCGGTACACACAGAGACTGGACATAATTGGAGAATCATGGTTGTTCACAGATGACGGAAGTGGTGCTGCACTGTGGCCGCTGTTATGGACAGTCTTAGAATGAAATGGTCATTTGCAATAAGGGGGAACTCGTGGTATACCCAAGCATGTTTTGGACTGGTAATTGTGCGCATTCATGGATTATGCACATAGGCATGGCCTTCTTGTTGCTCTGGATAATCTTGTAACTTGATTTCTTAAAAGAATTGTGCTTAAATTTGTGAGCAGAATTAGACTTAGTTTTGTTCCCAAATCGGATGTCTACAGACAAGCATGCCAAAAGAGCAAGAAATAAGTATCTCTGTTCTCCATTGTTGTCTGAAATATTGAAGGTGATGTTGGGTGATCTGTGTCTAAGGTGACTTTGATGAGGCATGAAAAGCTTAGTGAACTTACCTTGCATCTGGGGGCTATTAGCTAGAGTCTCTTTACTGGTACAACATTCTATAGGATTTCTTGTCACAAGTTATAAGACCTGTGATAATAATGATGTAGGATTGTTACTGTGGAGTTGTATATCAAATCTGTGTGGAATTTTTTGACCTATTCATGGTGATTGCATAGGTTGCATATATTGGTAGATATTGCTATCATTTTATGTCATCTTGGGAGTTTGTTCAAACCAAGTAGATACTTTAAAGATTGATAGAGGCAGAATAGCCCAATGATCATAAATTTGACCTTTGGGGTCAGACAGACTTGAATTCAAATTCTGGTTCTGCCACTTAGTAGCTATGTGATTTGTGGCAAATATGTAAGTTCTCTCAGCTTCAAGTTTTCATGTGTAAAAGGCAGCAGAAATTATACTCTTTTCAGAGGTTTATCGTGAGGAACAGGGATATAGTACATTGCTTGGTTGATAGCAAGCACTCAGTAAATGTTGGCTAAAGATACTTGTTGTAGTTAGAATTAGTTAGTAGTTAGAGTTAGAATTAATCTCATTTGGTCTTTTCATCTCTCAGCATGGAAGAAGTTGCTAGTGTTAAAGAAAAAATTATCAGACACTTGTTAAAGACAGGAAGGCTTCATTCAAGAAGGGGACTACTGCAATGGGGAGTGTGGGAGAGAGACTGAGCTCAGCTCTGAATAGAATGAGGACAGTGGGGATTTATAGCCAAGAAGCAAAGAGGAGGTCAAGGAAGGAACATTACTAAGAGGATGCAACCAAACTAGGTCGATTTTTGCTAGACTGACTCAACAGGATTCTCGCTGAAGGCAAGCCAGGGTGTTAAGATATCAAGGGTGAGGGATGATGAATTTGATCAGCTATCAAGGTGGGAGAATTTTCACTAAAATGACCCAGCAGGATTTTTGCTAAGACTGGACTAAGTGGGCCAGGGACAGATCCCAAGGTCAGGGCCTTCTCAAGAAGAAGTCTCACAGGAGTGGGACTTAGGTTTGGTCAAGGAGAGAATTTTTATCACTGGTATAAGGGACACAGATATTGTATAGGACATAAATACCAACTAACATTTATTGAGTGGCTTATGCATATCAGGTACTGTGCCAGGCATTTAGTAAATGTTAATTATTTCACTGAACCCTTAGGATAGTCCTAAAGAGCAGGTGCTATTAGTCTGATTTTTATACACCAGGAAATTGAGGTTCTGAGTGGTGATGGGATTTTCACAAGCCTAGACTACGAAGCTGGAATTTGAATCCAGAGTTTTCTGATTCTGCAAACCAGCATCTGTGAGTGCTGCTTTATCTTGTGCATGTGTGGCTGTATGGATAGATCTAATCTTACCTCCAGTGAGTAGCACACATTTACTGCAAATGAATGACTGAATGAATATCTGTGAGAATGGCAAGTTACAATTGGTTTCAACAGGTTCAGAGGAACTTCAGATGCTACCAAAATTAATTTGTGATACAGGGTCAAGGCACAGAGCACCTGTCAACCTTATTACCCTAAGCACCACAGTGGAAGGAATCACGAAGTTTTATATTTCTTCCAAGTTATTCCATTGCCTTGGAACTTTGGGCTTCATTCTTTGACCATGCTTGATCTCCTGCCTTCTGACTTGGATGGATCTGAAGCCCCCTTATCTCTGTCATAGCAACAGTTCACCCTGAAAGACAGAGGCAGCATCTCCTTGAATAAGAAAAATGAGAATGTGTCACATTTCAAATGTGAATCTGGCTGCAAGTGAGTGGGTGACACACACAAGCACTTTTAAAAAATGGGAAACAGACATGGTACATATAAGGAAATATGTCATTGAGAAAACATCCTAGGCATATTCCCTTCTGTGGTATTATGTAGATAAATATCCCTTCATCGGCCATTTTCCTCCTCTTTCACAGAATTTCTTAATCCCCTGCAGGGACACCATTTTAGGAAATGTTAACAAAGAAACTTAATATTTTAAAACCAACACAATATACAGGTTTCAAGGGGAGACCTTTTAAGCATTTGCATTTCTTCCAGAGTCAGGGTTAATCCCTTAAATTGGGTTTTATTTTAATTTATTTTTAAATATGACTTTAAGACATTACTTCTGTGATAGTTGCATTTTCTTGAGCCAGATGGACTGTGTTTTAATTGGATAATTTCTATCTTTGTTATAATGTAGGAGAAACAAAATAATTTCTTAATTCCATGGAGATTATGGAAGAATGGCCTAAGGGGAGGTCAGGAATTTCTCACTGGGAGATAGAGGTTCGTGATTTCTCTGGTTCTTTAGAATTCTCCTAATATTTGGTATGGAGCCTAATTCACAGTAGATGCTCAATATTTGCTGGATGAATGAATGGATTTTTGCCTAGCTGAACTGTCCCTGAGCCTTGGACTGGACTATGACAAGGAAGGCTTTGATTCTTCTTTGTTTCAGGTTAGTTAATGGAATCACACTGAAGATACATAAAAGTTGATTAAAAAAATGAATGGCTAATTTACAAACATTTATATTTAAGTGTCAGGAAATATGGTTAAGATTAGGAAAACAGTTAAGACAATGATTCGTACAGAATTGACTAGTTCAGGCAGTGACTACTTCATAGATTACAGTTTAACAAGATTAAATGTCACATAAAACATATATGACAGACAGTGCTTCTGATTTCATCAATTATACACATGAGAAATATTGCCAGTTCAATTTTGGGTTAAGAAATATGTAGGGTTGTTTTTTTTTTTTATAAGACATTTCAAATTATAACATATCTCAGGCAACATGCAGGAAAAGTCTTTTATTGTACATTTGTTAGGACACACCTTGCAATAAGCTTCCAGTTTTGGGTAGTTAGATCAAGAATATAGAAACCGTTGAAATGATAGTATGGTTGAAATCAACAGTTGTATTTACTGACTGAGAGAGAGCATTTCTGGTAAAAATAAAACTCTCTGAATTCATTCATTAGGAAAATGCACAGTGAGCATAAATTCAATTCTTTAAAAAATTTTTTTCCCACAATTCTCATTTATTGGTGATACAGCAGCTGCAGGAAATCTGAATTCTGAGAGCTGGTTGTACATAACAGCAGGAATTTTGTGGGCTCACATGATTACAACAAAGATGCTTACCATTTGAAATCACATATTATAACAATGGTGCTATACAAACATCACAAATATTTGGTGTTTAAGAGTCTTAACAAATATTATGCTGTGGTTATTTCACAAAGAGACTAGATTAACAGGCAGTGTAATTCACGTATATCTTAAGATTTTAAAAATACATTTTCTACAATAGGTTTCTAATTTCTTCACTAGTATTTAATTTTGGTTTTGTCTCATACTTAGAGTCCTTAAAGAAACTATGAATCTCTGGCTCATGCCAAGAAAGTCAATAGAATTGATATTTCCCCACAGGAATATGGCTGAGTGTACATTGAATTACAGAGTCAAAAAGCAACATCTAACTTATAACAGATTATTTTCAAAATTCAAATAAAATCTAAGTATTTTAAAAGATAGCAGTTTGAACAAAACTATAGGAATCAAAAATTTTATTTACAAATAGTTGAATATATTTTGTAAATGGCTAGTTCTTGCTAACTGCACAAATTAAATATCCCTGGTACACATAGTCTGTTAGCCTTCTGTGCAACATTGTTAGACCTTGGAGTTAACTTACACGACATGATTAGGTGATAAGATTAGATGGTAATTTCCATCCACTCACGACAGTGCGTGAAAGGGAACATGTTAATGCCTTCCATGTTAGACAAGAGCGGTCATTAATGTTGGTGCCTTTCATTTAAAAGGATTAGCTGAAATTCCCAAAAGTGATTCATTGCAGTGTAAGAATCATAGGGAAGACTGATGTATGTGCCCTTGAATGTTGGAATGCTAATCAGCATTATGCAGGTAATCCAAGTTACTGTACCTTTCATTCCCAAGGTGTCCGTGTATTACACTGGTTTGAAGAATATTTTCCTTGGCCCTCAGGAATACAAAACATTGATTTTCAAAAGATAGAGGATGATAGGGTGAGCATTTCTTATAATTACATTCATAATGAAAGAAATGATCCTACATTTTCATTAAACAATGCTCTTTGGCAGAAGACTATAAATAACCTCCCCTTCTACTTTTCATTTAGAACATTTTCCCTCTTGATAGTATCAGGGGTGTGGTCACTTGTTCACTACTGTAAGTTAATGGGAAAACACCACAGATATAAAAATATTTAAGTTTAGCACATATTTTTGAAAGTTGAATTCAAAATATATCGATTCATTGATACTAGAGAAGATATTTTACACAGGCATTTTTTAACAGTGTTGCTTAAGATTATAATTTTAACAATATGGTCAGCAAGGAGGATATGAGAGTACCTTTATTCCCCACTACATGTTATCATTAACATACACTGAACGAATCCACTGGAATCTTTTTATACATAGTGTTTCCTACAAAATGAGTAATGGATGATGCATTTACCTTAATATCTGTGTGCATGTAGTTGCGTGTGTTTGTGTGTACTCAGAATGGCAAGTTTAGAGATAACATTCATTGGCATTGAGAGTAAAAACCGAAAAACTCAAGTATCCAAATGCATTACTGGCATACCACCACTCAGGAATTTCTAAGTGCAGTGAAGTTACTTTATAAATAGCTTTAGACATGTGAACATTTTCAGGATCAACTAGAGGAATATTAGGATTGCTTATTTCATTTTTCAAGGTAAAATCGCCTCCTCTCCATTTTTAATCTCTCCTTCCCACTCTCCCCCTCTCTGTGTTTGAAAGTTATTTGTAATGGGTCCTTTAAACTGCACATACAGGATGTGAACAAGTGGTTTTTCCTTCTTTTGCCCTGTGCAGGCAATTTGTGATTACCTCCTCAGGAGAGGTGGTTTCTGGCCCAGTGATCTGCCACTTCTTTCTTTATGGATTGCCTGTTCTGCCTCAGGATGAGTTCGGTTTACTATAAAAGTCTTTACCAGGCTTATTCAGTGGGCACGACTTGCCATCAGTAACCATCAAAGGCAACAGAAAAGTTCTAAATTAGTTTCCTGCCTAAATTCTCCTTTCTCATTTGCCCCTCTTTAGAATACTTGCAGTTGCACAGAGCAGAACATATATACAGTATGTACAAGATGCTACTTCCTTTCCTTGCCCTTGTCTGGGAAGCTACCGATGGTCTTCTCAGCATGAGCTTCCCACTGTCTACAAAAATAATGGATAAAACCCAGGAAAGTCCCGTTGTAAAAAGTTGTGCCAACAATTATTATGGCTTATTAGAATAGTGTTGAATTGCACCACTGACCTAGGAAAATCACTGAGAATGGCCCTGAAAGGCAAAACTGTTGGGAGACAAAAACAATTATCTGTTACCTTCTAATACCAAGGCCTTTTTGATGTGCCTCATGAGTAAGAGTCTTTAGAGCATATAACTTTTCCCCCTAATCTTTCTGAAAGAAATTTTTATTCCAGGTTTTTTTCAAGGTTTTAGGACTTGAGCCAGTAACACAAACCATGGGTTGTGGACTAAAGCAAGCCACCACTGTAACTTTGCCCTGGGTTTAAGAGTGTAAAAATAACACAATAGACTCTCAAGTTCTGGAAGAAGGTCAAGGCCTTCTGGAGGGGCTGAATCCCAGGCAATCTGATTCAGCGCCACCCCAACCCCGCCCTCCGCGTAAAGGTGTGCTTCCCATTACCAATGTCTTGACATTGGTGATTATTCTAGAAAGCATCCTCTTAGACTTTAACTTTTAGTAAAAGAATATGTAAATGGATACTATACAATTGTGGAGATGGAGGAAGGAGGGACTGCTTTAGCTGGAGCTATTTGGTGATCAGGTATGAAAGAGAAATAGGATAATGGGGAAAGAGCCAATGAGGAAATATTCTTGGAGACAGAACACAGACACTCAAATGCTCAAACTTTGACCAGCAACAGGAGAGGAGCACATATTTTTAGAGAAGCAGGCAGAACACATTATGATGTATCAGTTATTCTTTTTCAGTAATTCCTGAAAAAGCAGTCATTCCAAAATATCCAACAAATTTGACTCCTTTTAAGGGAGGCCTGGAGTGAGTGACAGTTATAGAATTCTCCAGAATATCATTGTTAAGCCTCCATTTTAGGCTACCTTTTGTACACTTTGAATTACTTCTCTGGATCCTGCAAAAAGGGGGAAAAATGTATATGGATGTTTTAAGTACCTATACGTGTGATCTTTAGAGGTGAGATTTTAGGAAACATACACACATGTACGCACACAATAACAATCTTAAGTTCTATTTTGCAAGACCTCTTTGCAAGACCTGACTATAAACAAAGTCACTTGCTGACTCTCCACTCCATTTCTGCACCAATTCAAATGACAGAGCCTAGAAAGGAGCTCCTGAGGGACTTGGGATGGTGTCTACGTTGTCTGTGGTTTCCGGGTTTGATAAGCCATACTGAGCCTTTGAAACTATCTTCTAAACCCAAATTCACTCATAACCAGTAGTCATTTTAGCTTAATCAGTTTACACCCAGTCTTTAAACCAGTAGACTGTGTCCTTAAGTATAACTTAGTACTGATACACGGTGGTGTAGCATTAAGGCAAATGGTCCAGAACTCATCAATCAAGAGAAAGTGTCCAAGGTCATTCTAGGGGCCCTGGGCCAGTCAAGCAAAGCAGATTAGTTGTTGGTTTTTTGAAAGAACTAGAAAAGTTGATTAGAAATCTCTCTGGAGAGGTTGCCTGAAACTCAGTTAATATTTGTAAGGAATAATTTGCCTCCAAATTATACTTTAAGTCCAAACAGTGAACATTTCTGTCCATATATCAGAATGTTTTGGGCCCACGTGGAACCTGCCGTTTAAGCTTTTAAGCTTTTTCCTCTGAGGAAGCAGAGTTTATTGGCGACAGTAACTTTCCTGGACCTTTCAGAGCGCTGTTCAGTAGTTCTCAAACTTGAACATGCACCAGAATCATCCTTAAGGGCTTGTCAGAGGCCACATTCCTGGGCCCATTTCTAGAATTTGATTCATAGGTCTGGGCTGGGGTCTCTGGTGAGACCAGAGAATTTACATAAATAACAAATTTTAAGGTTTTTGCTGATACTGCTTTGTTGGGGACCAAATGTTGAGAATCACTGCTGTAGCTTATTCTAAAACACACTATAGTTACCCAAATCACCTTAATGTGCTCCCAAGACAAAGCTTTTCCCTGTGGAAGGTGAAGGTCGGTATTAGATCCCCCACCCCCCATAAGACATTTTTATAATGTAGGTAAGGGACAGATTCAATAGATGCTAATTTAATATTAGAGAAAGGTCCAGCAGTTTAAGTGCAAACCTTTAAGTAAAATGTGAATCAAACTTGTGCTTTAACTTATGAACTGCCTCTGAAGGGAATATTTTCCATACCATTAAATGAGTCTCTAAAAGGCCCTTTTTTTTTTTTTTTGAGAAGGCAGAGGCAGAGGGAGAGAAAGAATCTGAAGCAGGCTCCACACCCAGCACGGAGCCTGACATCGGGCTCGATCTCACAACCCTGAGATCATGACCTGAGCCAAAATCAAGAGTTGAATGTTCAACTGACTGAGCTACCCAGGCCCCCTTTGAAAGGCTTTGTAGAAGACTTTACAGTTTCCCTGCAGAGGGTATTATTTTAGTAATAGCATTAAGGTTTTCTCTTGCCACACAGGTGATATTCTCCCTATTACCTCAAGGTGATTAACATAATAGTAAAGTTTGTTCGCAGCTTCTTCACTGAGCACAAAGGTTTGTTGATTTTTTTTCTAGTAAAATCTTTTTTAAATATATGTATATCAAATGTAAGGACCTACCTACATGAGTAAAGAGAGGGCAAGAACGTCAGAGAAATGCAGCTGATGAGGAATTAAGTTAAACAAACTGTCAGCGCACGTAGAGACTGCCATTTGTTTGACAGGTGGAGCTGGGTCAGTTCGAGAGACCGGATTGGTACAAGGACTTGAGGGGCAAGAGACATGAGGGTCTGAATGAGCAGGTGCCTATGCAGAAGGGAGGCTCAATCTATTCACAGCTTCTCTGCCTTACACTAAGCACCTACCAGATTGACAGAGCCACTTAGATGGCTTAAGGCAGTCATCTTTAGAAAATGCTTATGGTGCAGATTTGTTCAAAAAAAGACAGAAAATCCTACCTTTCCAATTTAGGATCTCCTAATCAAATGTGAAATAGGGGTCAAAGTCAATGTGAGGGACTTATCAAAATATAAAAATACCATGCCTACTGCAACTGAACAGCAGCTCTATAGAAAGATTAGTAATGAGAAAGAAAAAATCATTCTCTCCCTAGGTGGAAGTCATAGACATTAATATAGTTACATAAAAATATTACCTATTTTTTTTCTCTCAACAGGGAGGTTCATGAGATCACTTTATCTGTTACAGTGCTGGGAACGTTTGTTTACCTTTCCCCCTGACAAATTTGGCATCGTGCCTCAGTGCTAATAAAGCTGGAATATATGACTGTTACGATGTTGAAATGGTTTTGCCATTTCTAATGACATTCTAACTGGGATTCCTTCAAGAGAAAGCTTACGTTTATTCCACTAAAACATTTTTTTGTTTATATAGGCAGAGTTCACCATGGTTGCTTTTTCTTTTCCCCGTGGCAATGCCTACATTCTCTTGCTATATTTTCTCCAACTGTGTGTAATTTCAGATTGCTAATGAGGCACTTGCACTGTGGGCAAACCAGATGATTGCTAGGGGTGGGATTTAAGTCTTTGTAAAAGCTTTTTGAGTGGTCATTTTCTCTGTAACAAGGGAGGCTTGAGAAAGAGTTGAATTTGGAGCAAATGAAATTCCTTTTTCATCTTCCTTTACAATCTTTTAATATCTTTCTCTCTGGTCAACACGCATCCTGTTTGTATTCACTCACTTTAGTATAAAATAACTGCTGTCAGTCTCTCTCCTAAAAGATTGTCATTGAGTACAAAGAATGAAAAGTAAGTGGAATTATTATGGGAAATTGTGTGAACTTAAAGTTTACATTTAAAAGGATAGTGGATTCAGCCTTATAAAGGTCACTGATGTGGAATACATTCCAATCTCATTAAATTTTCTATTGTAAGTTTACCCCAAAGGGAGAAACTTTTCACTCCCTGTTTGGGAATGGAAATTTTTTTCCAGCAGCGCACAAAGAGTTATTTCAAATAGACCTTTAAATTCCCATCAGACTTAATGTGGTTTTATTGGCTTGACACTTGCAATCAAGTATTATGGGGAGAAACTGATTCACAGTGGAAAGCACCTTCATCCATACCCAGTGGATGATAACAGGGAACCACAGATTATGTAGGGCTTGATGTATTCTGGGAAAGCAAGCTAAAGGTAAAGTCCCTCCTTTAATGATGAGGGAATTCAAGTTCAGAAAGAGCCGAAGATTCATAACCCTCTGAAACAAATACCAATTTTCAGAAGAGGAGAGCCTTTGGGTCTCTTCTCTGATGACTATTTGATTTTGAAATGAAGAGAACCTTGTGTATTCAGATGTGGGGACTGAAGTCTCTTCTAGTTGGCTGTTAAAATATGACAGCTGGAGTTGTAACTGACTGAAATATAGCCAGATGCCTCAAAGTCAAAAGAGCAATAGGCAGAGTTAAGAAAATCCAGTGATGTCTTAGTATCAACACCCAATAGAAAAAAATTCAGGAGTGGGGAGACAAATGATCTTTGTAATCAGTTTTTTTCAACTGGAAATGTGAAAGACCATATGTCAGCTTCACATAGAATTTGGCTCATTGTAGACTCAGGATCTGTTAGTTGAGTCTGAAATCATTTATCTCATTGGTGAAAGATTATGAAGTTAAGAAAATTAGTATTTCTATTAAAGAAAAGCTTCTTGAAAGGTTTCAGAATGGTTCCATCAAGCAGTCTGAAATTGATAAAATGTCTCCAACAAAATGGAAGGTTAATTTGAGTGCCACATGGCCTCTTCTTAACTGAATTCAGGACTAGTGTTAATTTTCTTTCTTTCTTTTTAAAAAGATTTTATTTATTTTTTGACAGAGAAACAGTGAGACAGTGAGAGAGGGAACACAAGCAGGGGGAGTGGGAGAGGGAGAAGCAGGCTTCCCGCTGAGCAGGGAGCCCGATGTGGGGCTCGATCCCAGGACCCTGGGATCATGACCTGAGCTGAAGGCAGATGCTTAATGACTGAGCCACCCAGGCGCCCCTAGTGTTAATTTTCTTAAAACTACTTTGTCTTGAATTCTTCGTATCTTCCCAGGGTGCCTAATACAATACTTTGCACACAATAAATGCTTGAGGTTTACAAGAATTGTAGTATTGAAAAAAATATAATAGACTCTGACATTTGATTTAAAAATTGTTTCACAGTCTTGACTATATAGATTTTTTTTTTTTTTAAAGTTTTGACTGGATATAAAGTGAATCAACAATTCTGGAAGACATAGTTGCTAAGTTGACTAATTTTCTGCCCTCTTTGGTTTAACTTCTGATTTTTTTTCCTCAGGTAATTTGCCATTTGATATTTATCTAGCCCCGGTATCCAGATCTGAATTTTAATTGATTAGCACCGTCCAAACACACTCTGCATCTCTCAACCCTTACTGATTTGTGAGGACCAGGCAGGAAGATAAAGTGACATTTAAGATCCTAGTGTCAAAGCAATTTCTGACTTTTGATTAGGAGCTGGAAATGTTTCCTCAAATACTTTATAAAGATACTCTGAATGGTCTCCACTTTTGTACAAAACTTGTGAATCAACCAGTGACGGCAGCTGTCATTTCTTATTTCTTTGTATTAGAAGCTAAGGAATGGCTGTTTCTCCTGGGAGAATTAGGAAATAAAAGGCAAAGTCTGGAGCTATGTCAGTATCCTCCCACAGAATAAGTATGGGGAAATACTCCACTGGGAACCATGACAGATAAAAACTTACAAGGACGAACAAAACATCAAGAGAGTCTGTCAGAAGCTCTGCCCTCCCCTTTAGCCCAGAAGCCTGCAGCGAACCTTTTTCATTGTCTTCGAATGTTATTAAATATCTTGTCTGTTTTAAAGGGACCCAAACCAGTTCTGGTTTCTCTACAACAGAAAACTGTCTTTGGGTAAAGTCCTAATAATACTACATATGGATCTGGTTTTGGTTAATGGAAGTGTCAAGTTCTAAAGAGGTATGATTTCTCAATAGCAACAAAACTATTATTTTCATTTTACTAATGAAACGAGCTCTAGAGTTGGAGGGTGAGAGTACTGGCCAGGAAGAAAAAATACAAGCTTGCACTCCTTTTAAGTTTAGACTCCTTGCTAGGTCCAATCCACTTGGCTATGCTGCTTTCTTAGTGTTTTTGAAAATTGGGTCCATGGCAACCGGTTTGAAAAGACCAGTTCATTCTCCAGCCAGGCAACCAGTATCTGACTGAGCTGCACAACTCTGGAAAGATTTACAACAAACAAAACAGCCTGGCTCAGAGCAGAGAGGAATCGCTGTAGGTAATATTCGCATTAAGTGAAAAGAATACGCTGGCATCATTCTAATGTTCATAGACCATATCCATAATGGGGGTGAGCAAGGGTGGTGATCAGACTCGAGAGCTAGTATTGGTCCCATCTATTTTGTCTAGTTCCTGACCCCATCTAGTAACTGAATGGTGATATGACTTAGGACATTGATAGTGATTTCTCTCCCCTTCCCAGCTGCTTGTTTGCCTCTAAATACTGTGTGAATGGGATGCAGGGGTGGGGGGGGGGCAAGGGTTGGGCACTGATTTTACTAAATCCCATGTCTCAATAATTAACATACATTTTCCTTATGGCTTTGCAAAAAATGTGATCTTGACTTCAGAATTGGCATTTAAAAGCATCCCTCTTGGTGTTTAAAGTTTCAAAATTTAAACAAAATTTTCAAGGTGATAAGCAGATTTAGTCCATTTTGAAAGTGAGCACAACCCTTTTCTTTTGGCTTTCCCATCACCTACAGTTGTTTCTAAAAGCTGTGCCACGGGGATTAAGAGTCAGGAATATGCAAAGGGGCCTAGAAGAAGGGTTGTGGATGCAACCCTACTGTTCACAGCTTCTCTGGGTGCTAGACTCCTTTTTTCAACAAAATGAAACCAGTGGTTGGAGAACTTCCCAATCCATTTTGATGAGAAAGAGACTCATTTTTTAAAAAGTAAATCTATGCAGATCTGTGAGGACAACCTGAGACTATCAAGAATATTTTAAGCCACATGCATACATTTACCACAGTATCATCTGTCTCAAAGAAGACTCGAAGTGTCAAATTTCCTAAGGGATTACTAAGGGCAGCACAATCCTTGTTGTTCTTAAGAACTTTAGATTGCAACTTCAAGGGTAATATTTTCTTAGAAAATGTAACAATAACAGAGCTAATAAAGGACTTTCAGTTTTTGCATGATGTTAGCCTTTACTTAGATCCAATACCACAAAAATTTTGTTGAAATAGCAATAAGATAAAGTCCTTCCAGTATTTCCAATAGTCAGAGTCCCAAACGAGGTCCAATATGTAATGAAGCAGTTGGTTAAATAGGTTCCAATGATCTGACATCAATATTACTACCCCCCTCTCTACTCACTCCTCACCCTGACTGGACCCCTTGGAGAAACTTCATTACTCGTTAGTTGAAAGGGTCAGTTTGCCTGTTAATAAGATCTTGGAGGGAAAATGCTAGGCACCACACAACCAGTGTATATGAAAGTTTGAAAGTTGAGTGTTGCTTCGGTGAAAATATCTAAGTTAAATTATAGCTAGTGGAGGATCTGTGGTGGTAAATGATTAGGATTTTATGGCAGAAGTGGGTAGGAGTCTCATTCCTTTGTTCCTGTTGTGCCAAAACACATTTCTAGAAAATGTCAAGTGATGTAGGGGAGCCTGCCTGCTCAGTGCTGTGTTGCCAGGGAAAATATAAAATCTCATCCTTTTAATCCCCCAGGATTTGACCTAGACGAGCATAAGTTTTTTCAAGAGCAGTTTTCAACACCCTCCAAATAACAGAAGGTAATTGGAAAAGTCAGAGGAGCGCCCTAATTGATCCTAAAGACTTCCTATCAGAAATGCTTGCTAAATGAAGGGAAGACAAATGAAATCTTTTTCTTTGAAAGATCTACTTACGTTTTTAGAAGGATCCATATAATTAACATTCTAGGCAGTTTTCAAACAACTTTGAATGTGCATCTTTCACAAAAAAAGAAAATCAGGAATGTGTTTCCTTCTGTATTTCTCTCCTTTTTTCATTTATAAAAGACATGTGCTAAAAGGAATACTTAACCTGACATGGGCTTTTAGGGTAATCTTAGACATCCAAAAATGTAGTTCAAGTTATTTGACGTACATTGTCTGTTTTTGTATTTATGTATGTATCTCTGTGCCCTAGGAAAAGATGGGATAGAGGAGATTTAATGCTGAAATTGTATGTAATTCTTATAAAAATAATCTTCAAACTACCACTTCAAATACTTTTTGTTTTTACACTCGTTGAAATGGCAACCTCTGGTAGAAAAAAAAGATCAAAACAGCCCTTCTATTTGCTTTGCATGAAAAGACCAGTTTTTCAGAAGCCTTTTAACTACTGGTAGGTCTTTCTGGGCTTTATTGTTTATTTGGGTTAGACTCAAGCTCAATATCCCATCTGATGATTATTTAAAATATTAAAATTATGAAATATTAATAACGTCAAAATGGAATCAGCCTTTTATAAATTAAATTGTCAAGTTAAGTTCTAAAATTTAGAAACTTCTTGGCCTAAAAAAAAGGAAATTATTGAAGGCATTTTTATGAGACACCTATATAGATCCAGTGTATTACAAAAAATAACTCAGTAATATGGAAAAGGGCCAAAAACATACTTTTGCGGGGGGGGGGGTTGCCAAAGTCAAAAGTTATGTATGCCCAGCTTTGATTTTCATATAAAAACAGATCACAAGCTGAAATTGTACTAGTGTTTTTGGAAACTGGAAGTGTATCTTCGTTAGGGTTAATGACTTTCAAATATTTTATTTTACTATTTTTTTTTAAAGATTTTATTTATTTGAGAGAAAGAATGAGAGAGAGAGAGAGAGCACATGAGAGGGGGGAGGGTCAGAGGGAGAAGCAGACTCCCTGCTGAGCAGGGAGCCCGATGCGGGACTCGATCTCGGGACTCCAGGATCATGACCTGAGCCGAAGGCAGTCGCTCAACCGACTGAGCCACCCAGGCGCCCGACTTTCAAATATTTTAGAGAAGAATAATTTGTGATGAAATATTACCTCACACATTTGTGCTAAATTCTCTCATTTTTAAGTGTGTTCTGTCAAAACATAGATAATTGTCTCCTAAAACATTATTTTAGCCATATTATTCACTTACATGAACATTATTAGAATGTAAAATCTTTCAAGATTTCTTCTTTGGAGCATTTTTCAAAGTTTAATGTTAAGATAAGTATAAGAAGGTAGAGAAATGTACATATAGAGAAAATTATTTTTCTCTGAACTGGCTAGGTCATATAACTTTTAAGTATTTATAAAGTTAATTTTCTAAGTGAAACATTTTGAAAAGCGGTTATATATTTGGTTATTAGAATTGTTCCTTCCAATTAGAAAGAATAGGATCTTCACATGAGAAAATAGGGCCATAACAAACAGAATCGCATTTTTAAGAAAGCTCTCCCTAGAGAATTTATCTCTTGTCCTACCATGTGGGTTCAAGGGGTCTAATAAAAAGTTCTGTGAATTGAAAGTGGGTTATTTCAACTTGGGAATGTAGAGAGAGGTCTTTGGAAATCTCTGGGCCAGATCCTCCTTGGTGAATAAACAATTTCCAGTGAATCCCTCTCCAGATCTTTGATAAAGTTAGGACAGCATGATTCTAGAGAATGTGAGTAGGTCAAGTACTTCACTGATTACAGATAGGGTGATTCTGGGCAAGCAAGTCTTCCTTGTAAAGATATGAGTTGTGGTTTGAACTACAAAGTCCTGTTGCCTTTTGAAGTCATGAAGTAATGTTTTCCTACAAATACATCAAAATAGTGATAGAATGACTTTATTTAAAGGTCCCTCGGATTAAATCAGAGGAACTTTGACAAAAGTGAAAATTGGTAGAGCCTCTGAGGACATCTTTTTGGACATCTTGGCAGGCAGGGGGAAAAGTCATAGGAAGCTACTCACTAGTTCTTGTGGGCTGGAAAGCTGAAGTGTGCTCTCCCTTGGGAGACCTAGCTCTCGTGGTGGTTCTTTCTATGGGACATTCTCTGCCTTGGGAGGTGATTAACCATGGCCTGATTAAGTTCCAACAATGAAATATCTAACTAGTGCAATTGTTTCCCCTCCCTGTGTCCTTGTAGGTGGAATACCATCTGGACCACCGAACACTTACAATGTGTTGGGTGCAAGACAACATAGCTAGAAGTGACTGAAATGTAATATTGAAGAGCAGAAATGCAGTCCATTAACAAAAATCTGTAGGTAGATCTGAATGAAAGCTAATAAATGCACTCATAACAGCATCTTTCTTTCTCTGTAAGAAAAATATGATTGTGTGAAGCTCTTCTACATAATTCACTCACTTGTTTATCAGTTAAAATGCTACATTTTACCAATAGCTACAATGCTTTTGCCAAGGGAAGTGATTACTATAACAAAAGCTGTGAGTGCCACTTGTAAGTTTGGGAGAGATTTAAGGTTGTGCATTGTCAATCATGACACGGCCAAATATTCTTGAAGTTACGAAACTATACTCTACTTGCTCTGAATGCAACTGCCCAAGATCAGAGACAGAAAACCAGAATCAAAAGACACACTACATCTTGAACCAGGAAACACTTTTTAAAAGAAGTCTTAAAGGGGCTGATTTACATTCTTGAGACGGTGACGTTTTGTCACTGTTAGAGAATGGAAGGCTTCATCATCTACCTGAGGAAATTTATTGTTTTTCTAATTGCAGATGTGTGTAGAACAAACCAGTCAATCTCTATTTTGACAGATTAGGATCAGGGATCCTGGGCTGGGGAATCAACAAGGAATCTAGCCCTGTGTGGAAAAGGCAAAGTGCTTCTGTTACCTGTGAGACCACTGGGGGAAAGATGCTGTGTTAGGGATTCTCATTGTGAACGGGATCCACCTATCAGAATACCTGCAGGGTGGTTTAAAAGAGCATATTTTTTTTTTCTTTGAAAAACAGTTTTACTTGTTGCTTTTATTCTGTATAGAAAGCAAAGCTCTCTGAAATCTTCACTGGTGGTGGGCTTGAATCATTCATTATCTTTGAACTAAAATTAGCTTATAAGAGGTTGCGAATCATTGAGCCATGACATTTTGTTGAAGGGTAGTTAAACAGTGAAGACTACTCTGGTCATTGAATTACTGTCTTTGGTATTTGAAGAAATAAATGTTGGCTGCTCATTTTGTGTTAAACCAAAGATTGGTAACTAGGAGACATTAATTATTGATCCAAGAAAATATTTAAGTTATACCTTATTTCCTTCATATGTGAAAGTGTGCCACACATAATCATATATAGACATAATGAATTCAAAGCAAATTTTAAAAAGATGATCAGATGAATAAATTATTTACATGTACATAGTGGACAGATTCTATTTTAAGAACTGAATCCACTGTTATTAATGTAGGCTTGCAAATAAGTACACAAATGAGAGGTCACATTTCTTTTTTTCCACAAATGCTGATTTCTGGTGTCACCTCTTCCTATACTCTTGACTATATGATACATAAAGTCAATAACAGGTAATTAATCAGAAATTATTACAGGAAGTTTTTTGGGGAATCAAGAGGAATACAGTATATGATACTAAGTATCCCTTAGGAAACAACTAGTTACTTCTGATCAGTTTCATTGGGATTGATTTATTTGCTGTAATATTCTGCTAAAAAGTGGTCTGATGTGTAACTGTTTATAGGTTCATGTTCTTGGCTGCAGAAAGGATAAAGTGGTGCTAAAAGATGTAAAAAAAAAAACAAAACAATTAGTGAAATGGAGAAACATCCAACATTTATCTCCGTACCATCAGATAGACACATATTCTCACACTCTGCTCTCTTGGGACATTAAAAAGGAAAACTTGTATGACCAAAGGGTTGACATTTGCAAGAGTCTGAATACTGGGTATCTGTTTTCTTTCTTTTGGATGAGGATACCAACTGCACAATAATACCTTTTTGGTCTTTATTTCTTCAAAACATGAAAACAAAAATGAAGTCAATGACAATGAGAGGAAACATTCCATACAGATTATGCTGTATCACTAGTGATTAAATCAGAAACAATTAGAAACTTTATTTGTCTGTGTCAATAATGTGTACCATTTATAAGGAACGGCACAATTCGTGCACTTCCCCCCTAAAGCTGTGCACAATACACACAAAATAAAATGAAATAATTTTACACAACTACAATTATTAACAACTCTGAACAATCAGAATCATATTTTCTCTATAACATGAAACTTGAAAAAGCAAACAAACCAAAAAGCTTTGAAATTAAAATTCAATGGCAAGAATTTCTGAAAGTCCTCGGTGAAAATTTGCTATGGGATTATCGACGTTCCAGATATGGCTAAAATTGAGTGCAAAATCTAATGTTTAAACAACCCACATCCTTGGACTATATTTACTTGGTGTTTTCTAGGCTAGCTTTCCGTTTAGTACATCTTAAAAAAAAAAATGGGTTAGAATGTGCCCCCAAAAGACTTAGACCCACAGTGTTGGGCCATGGCCTGCTGGGGTGAGTCTCCTGGAGATACGAGGAACTGTAGAGGTGTGGGGCGTAGAAAAGTACTGTTGACCAACAAAGATAAAAACTGGGGTTAACTGGACCTTTTCAGTCATCTGGATCACCAACATGATTGCCTTTCTTGGCTTACGATGGGGAGGTGTATATATCTGCAAGATCAGCCAAAGATACATAGGATGCTTCTGCCCCTAATCTGTGCTTTATCTCTTGGTTAAAATCTTAGATATTTGGACAACTGTATTGGGACAATTTCAACATGTTTATGTTAAGAGTTTTGTAATTGTGTTTTTCCTTGCAAGATAAAACTGTTTCCATATGGCTGTGCTAACTTTTACCCATGGAAATCACAATCACATTAGCCGTGAGCCCCCTGAGGGCAGGGATCTGGGCTATCTTGTTCATGGTTTAGGCCCCAAGAGTAGCACAGTACCTGGCATATTGAGTAGTAACCAGCATTTAATTATTCATTCAGTCACCAAATGTTTATTAAATGATGAATGATCATGATTACTGAGTAGAAAAAGAGGAAATAACTCTGAACAGCTTTTATCTCTTAGGTATCTTTGAATCAATACAAAGGGCCAGCGGTGTCTCTGGCCTGGGATTCTTTATAGATAGAGAAGTCTCTGAGGCGGGACCAACGTCATTCCATTTTTCCTCATTACTGGATTCACTACTTTGGAATGTTGGGTTTACCCTTGCTCTTTGGTATTTTGAAATAGAAAGAGCCATTCCTTTTCCAGGGTGAAAAACCTCCCAGCGCAATCCTCCTGGGAGGCACTAATCTCATTTAATTGCTTACTCCTTAGTCATAAGTGCAGAAGATGCACTTGTAAAGACCCATTGGTCTCCCTGGCTCCTTTCCTACTCAGGAACTGCAGATACAATCAGAGGAGTCTGGGCGATGAAAGAAACAGGGCTCAAAATAGCCTTTTACATAAAAAAATAAAATGAACAAACCACTATCTACCATCTGTGCCAGACAGAGCAGAAGTGAAATAAATACTTTAGGGGCAGGGGTGTCATGGAAACGGAGGCTCTCAAAGCCCGGGCACTTCGAATCCAGCCACTGCTCTATACCTCTCTCCTTGGCCTTCCAGAATCAACAGGTGACTGTTTAGAGGCCTCTGGTGTATTCCACATGGCTAATTTTCCATGCAGATACTTGGTAGTTTGCCTGCTGTCCTCTCAATAGCTTTAACTTCCCAGTGAACTGTTATTGCTTCTTAGAAATGAATGTGCAGGTCCATGAACAATAAGCCATTTTCTCCTTTTGTCCTTAGTAAAATCAAACTCAACAACAACACGAAAGTTACAACTCAGGTGAAAAGGAAACTCACTTATGTCTTCAATGTCCAGTCAACATTGCTGGATGGGAGAACAGTACACGCTACACTCTACTATATACAGATACACTTATTTTGTTTTTCATCCATGCACTGTGTAACAGGTATCACAACAACATTCCCAAACAGGCACATGAAGAAGGAGCCAATGTTCAGTCATGACTGGAACAGGACTGTGCAAGCCATGGATGCTTTTGAAAATGAAACTGACGAACGATCCCAGGCAACAGCAAACATGGGACTGGGACACAGTGATGCAAATGGAAAAGGATGATATGCTTTTTGAGTGGGGTTATTCCTATTTGCATGAGAGGTGGTGGGCAGGAGGAGGAGGTTTGGGATGGGGGCCTGGGCAGGGGGTGGCTAGCCAGGCTGGAAAACCAGAATGAGGGCCTTGCTAATCACAGTCCAGAGCTAAAGAGATACGAAATAAATGATTTTGCATGTTCTTGGGAATCGAGGCACATTATTCCTGTACCTGTTGAACAAGAGTGCCAGGCATCCTATCTTTAAATATCCGACTGTATCTAGAACCATCACTCTTCCTGGCTGCATTCGAGCTCCCATGCTGCTTCTCAGAGGCAGCTTTACCTCTGCTCATGTTCCAGAGATAAGCATGAAATTTAGTGACCTAGTGAAGACATGCTGCTTTTCCATGCCCATATCCTTTCTGAATCCAAAATAATTTTTCAAAGTGTTTGGAGAGAGTAATTGTAATGATTTAAATTTTCACCAAAAACCCATTTGCATTTAGATTGGTCATCACCTCCCACCAGAGAAACAAAAGCTTTGACCCTCCCAACAAAACGACAGAACACAAAAGTCAAACATCAGCCACCTCCCAGCCCCCACCAAAACCAAGCAGAAACAGAAAACAAAATCAAAGACTTAACGATTTATGAACCTGGAGAGAACACAGTCCTTCTGGGCTGAGCTGCACAGATGCCCCTGCCTCCACGCCTTTGTTCAATGTGACGATGCCCCTGGGAATGGGAGGTGATGGTTTCTCACTTCGGCCCTAGCACAGAGTATGCTCTTGAAGCTGGATTCCATCAGCAGGTAAGGGAACAGGACAAATGTCAGTTTCCTCTGTTCATTATACATAATATTTTATGTATATATATACGTATATATATATATAAATTTACTATATCTGATTGTTCCTTTAGAAGCCTTTTATGTGGCAGTAGGCCTCCAGGGAGGAGAAGAAAATGTACAAGAGCCATAGGAGCACGAAGAGGCAGGATGTGAGGAGCTTGGCAGTCCGGGGCCCACCCAGCTCACCTCCAATTTCCGGCCTCCGCCGATACAGCAGCACCCCCACATTGATGAAAGCAAAAATGGTGAAGAGAGTGACAGAGAAAGCTAGCGTGCCAGGGGACACTTTGAACTGTTCCCCATTGGCTGCATGGTAGATGGCAGCGATGGACCAGGCCACGCCGATCCCCAGGAAGACGTTCACCGCGTTGCTGCCGGTGACGTTACCTATGGACGCATCTGCATACTGGTCCTGGGTGGCTGCCACTTTGCTTGCAAATGTGTCTGTGGAGGAAAAAGAAAAAAGGCAGTGACACTCGGTATTTTAAAGAGGCCTGTGGTGCGCTGGAAGGTTCAGCCATGTCCTCTAGGATCCAATCCCCCAGTGGAAACCCAGTGGCCAGGAGAGGGTTTTGCTGTTCTCTGGGGTCCCGGTCCTGTGGTCAGGACGACAGGATCGAGACCTCAGAAATCAAAGGTTTGGTGTTGGCTGTGTTACTGACCAGATGATCTTGGTCAAGTTCTTTACCCGCAAGTACCACAGTTCTTTGTCATATTGATCTTGCAGGGCAGTATTTTTCAGAGTGATCGTGGCCCGTTGACATCAGAATCGTAAGAGTGAACAGCACAAGGCTCCATCCAGCTGGGATGGAGCAGGATCACCAGGGCCCAGGAATCCATTGTAACAACCTCCCAAAAGATGGTAGGTCGCTAAAGTTTGTGAATGGCTGCTGGAGGGTATTACTAAAAGGTTCTGTATCATTAGCTCTAGTTCACAGATGAGAAAAGTGAGGCATCAGGAGATCCTTCCAAAGCTTCAAGAGCAAATCAGCAGTGGAACTGAAGCTAACTGAACCATAGTAATAGCTGGCGTTTGCCTAGAGCCTTATGGATAGGAAAGCTGACGCACCTATATTATTGCACGGACTGTGACAATTCTGTAAGGCGAGGGCACTTTGTAGGTGAGGACATTGGCCTTGGGACAATAAGTAATGGGTGCAACATCACACAACAAGGAAGGCGGCATTTTAGGGCTGGCACGTGGGTCTCCTGCCTTCACTACAAATGCTTTATCACTGTGCCATCTCACCTTTCACTATGCCATGCATACCAATGGCCATCTGCAAAGCTTTGTTCACCAATAATCCCGAGTGCATCTTTTTCTGAAGGGAGGAAAATCACGGCCCATGCAAGGAGTCGGACAAGAAGTTTCTTGATGAGGAGAGCATAGGGATTTCAAGCATGTTTGAGCCAGAAGGTTTCAAATCCTGCCTTCACAATGGAATGTGCGACCCCAGGCAGATTACTCAATTTCTCCGAGCCTCCAATTTTTTAATCTGTGAAATGGGGATAGTGACACCCACTTCAGGGTGCTGTTAACCTGAAATACTATATGTGAACTGTTTATCTTTCTTGGTACAAAGTAAGAGTAGCTCTTTTTTGTTGCTTTGCGAAGACAATGTAAAGCAGGCTAGATCAGTTTACTAAAAGTTGAGGCAGGATCTGATATGGCTCCCTTTATTAAGCACGTAGATAGAACTTGCAAGATATTCCGTTTCTTTTCTATGTAATTGTCTCGTTAATAATGTCAGAGTCCTCTCAGCTACCTTGGCAGAATACCTTGCACAGAAGGTTTATAGAAGATGTGAGTAAGTGTCAGATCGAACTCACATTTGCAGAGCCAGCAATGGCAGGGATGCTATTAGAGCAAGGTATCGTCGTGTCATCTGCTCTGGTCCTCTGGACGTTCTCGGGATGCTCTGCGCACGCACGGGCTTGTGGGTTATCGGGACTACTTTTCTCCCCTGTTGCTATTCTGTTGCCACCACTGATCTTCGGTAAATCCCCAATGGGGATGATACATAAGGCATGTGAGCTTATATCAGCCTGTAGATTTTTGTGCTTTACTCTGGTAAGTAGGTTATTCAGGCTGCTCAGAGGTTACTGCAGAAGTGGTATCCGCCCCCCCCCCCCTTTTTTTTTGAAAGGAAGTCAGTCAACATGGAGGGCCCCATCTCATTAAACCTGACCTTTGCAATGGAAAAGCAGGTTTTACTTACTGTTCTATAATTAAACTCAGGCAAACACTGCTTCCTCTGTACCAGGCACTATCCTACACATATTACACGTGTGTTCCCATTCAACTCCCTTATCAGCTTTAAAGAGGCTGCTGTTCCCCTTTTATGATTTGGGAGCACCTCTGGGACAGGTCAGTAGAAGAAGGATAATTTTAAACCAAACTGATTCACTTTTGGAGCCCATTCTCTGTCCGCACCACACTGCAGCTCCCAGGAAGATGAAAGTTTTCCCTTCCTCAGTTCAGATTGCCCTGTTCCTTCCACTCGGAAACACCGACACAGGTTCTTGCAGGGTGCTCTTTCCTGTCTCAGAGCAAAGACTGCAGAAGGGGTCGGCAGTCTGCTCAGCCACCCGCCTGGACGTGCGCGGCTCTGTGTGTTCAGATCACACACTGCAGCCCAGTGAGGACTGTTTTGGAGGCTGGTGAGTCAAAGCCCAAGCGAGACAAATCTTAATGGTCCCTTGCACTTCGTTATGAAGAGTTATCAGGAGCTGCAGCAGCAGCCTCAAAAAAAAAAAAAATGAAGTTCTGCTTTTCTTTTTCAAGGCAGCTGAGCAAGGAAAGTAAAGGAGAAGAGTGGAAGGCAGGAGAAGGCAGCCCACAGCTCAGCTGCTGCTGAGGAACACCTGAGATGCTGTTCTGTGCTGACATGGCAGCCGGCACCTGCTGGTGGCGAACAGATGGCCGTGTTAGGCTGGGCCGTCGGGACGGGGACATCCCCTGCCCATGCTGTGGGGGCAGGCAGCCTGGCGCTGGGCCACACCTGCTTACCTCCCCTGGCAGGTGCTACAGGGCACCCTGGACTTCCTGGGTGCCCAGTCTCCGCTCAACCCCTAGACTTTCTGGAGGTTTCTGCCACTGTGCCAGAAGGGAATGAGGCATAACATCAAAAATTCCTGCAGCTCCTGATAACTCTTCATAACGAAGTGCAAGGGACCATTAAGATTTGTCTCGCTTGGGCTTTGACTCACCAGCCTCCAAAACAGTCCTCACTGGGCTGCAGTGTGTGATCTGAACACACAGAGCCGCGCACGTCCAGGCGGGTGGCTGAGCAGACTGCTGACCCCTTCTGCAGTCTTTGCTCTGAGACAGGAAAGAGCACCCTGCAAGAACCTGTGTCGGTGTTTCCGAGTGGAAGGAACAGGGCAATCTGAACTGAGGAAGGGAAAACTTTCATCTTCCTGGGAGCTGCAGTGTGGTGCGGACAGAGAAATGGGCTCCAAAAGTGAATCAGTTTGGCTTAAAATTATCCTTCTTCTACTGACCTGTCCCAGAGGTGCTCCCAAATCATAAATACCCACACCAGTCCTTTTGCCTGAAACACAGGGCACACCTGGGTCTGCAGGGATATCTCCCTCCCTCATTTTCCCCATAGCCTGTTGTGAATATTGAAGGAATTCTTGTCATAACAGGCTCCTGTTTTCCAAATGCCTTTCTCTGGCTTCCCTACAAAATTAGTGGCCAAAGTAACTAGCTTGTCACATAAATGAAACCTATTTGGGGCCTTCTGGAGTCTGGTAGGTTTTATTTACCTGGGTTCTACATCAGGCCTTTTGTCTGTTTTAATTCACAAGCTGCGCAAAAATTATAGAGACATATGCAAATCCAAACCATTAACCTTGGCTCCATCAGAGACAACTCTGTTTTTCAAATAAAGTATGATGGAATCTCCCCAAATTACCTTCTATCACTGCTTTGCTGCTTCGTGCAAAGAGCAACACATCACGCACCATATGTCAGGCACTGCCAAGCCTTACCCTGAACACTAAGCCCATAACCTGCTTATGGTTGAACAAGGCAAAAGCCACTTATATACCATTCCCCAAAGTAAAATCCAAGCAGTAACTACCACTGTGGTCTCAGAGAGGTTGTAATCATATGCAGAACTTGGCCCATTAAATAAACCTGTACAAATCAGATTTCCCATGTGATTGGCATAAACTAAGACATGTTGATAATTACATATATATATAATCTTCCTACATATACACCTTAGATCAGATTTCTAGTAGGAATTTTTGCTTTTAACTCTCACCTTGAATTCTAATAAATTTTGAATTAGCCATATAGTCTTAGACTTTTGGTTCTGCCTCCCGGTACCCATGACCATAAACCAGTAACAGGGAAAATTCGGCTGGGAGACAGTGTGGCTGGAGCTAAACCATATGTCACAGAGTCAGGACATCACTGTTCTCTGCAGACCTATCTTGAGTTTATTGTGTGTAACCTTGGCCACGTCATTTGGTCAATGAGCACAAGAGGTCAGTACACTCCCCTTTCCTCCAGAAATTATTTTTTACTTGAATTTCTCAAACTTTATAGCTACATACAGACTTAAGTGTCTCTTCTGTGAAAAGGATACTTATTATATGCCTGCAGGTCACACATAGGGTTTCTGATCTAGAGCAAGGGTTTCATCCCAGATGATTTATTCTTGACTCTTAGCATATTTGGGGGGCCAGGTATTCAACTCTCAGGCAGTCTGTGCTCAGGAACTGACACTGATGGTGATTTTAACTGGGATCTCGTCTGCTCCTGCCCAGCCACCTGTGAATTCCTGACAATATAAAGACAGACCAGGGGATATGGAGCTTCATTAAGGAGACAGTTTTAGTTCTTCTGTGTGTTCTTGGGCAAGACACTTCACTTTTTTTAGGTTCTAGTTTCTTCATCTAAAATAAAGGCTTTAAACTAGAATATCTCTAGGACTATCCCTACGTTTATTGTTTGGGTGGTACACAGAGCACATCAAAATGTTAAATTCACATGTATGATTTCAGTGTTTCTCTTTTTTTGTAGGAGTTGGTACGCGGGCACCCTTATTCATTAGACTTGATTAATGGTAATATCTTCTCCTTTTAAAGAATGGCCTAAATGAAATCTTCAAAGATCCTAGGAAGATCTCTAGAGCTGAAGAAGTTATTGCCATTGATCAAATTGTGACAGTATATATGAAATCAAACCATACGTCGCAGAGTCATTTACCTTTTCCAAATAGAGAAATGTTGGCAAAATTATTTACTTGATGTCACTTTGACCAGCCATCCATCTATAGGAGCAAAGCCATGGTATACATGGTGGCAGTGACAGCTGTTGCAAACAGCGCGTGTAATGTCAAGTTTGCACACCCCTGGCATGGGGAATACTGGGAGAGCCTGGTTATAAGATCTGAGGCTCTACCCTCAACCCACATAATCAGACTCTATGAAGAAAGGACACAGGAATATTCATTTTAACAAGTGCATCAGGTGATGCTCCTTGACACCAGTGTTTGAGAACCGTGGCTCTAAGGCATGGAAATGGCTATTGTTCCAAATGCCCAGTCTGTCTTGCTGAGAGGGATAGATGTTTCAGTTTTGAGGAAGCAGCTAATTTCTCTTAGAAACAGTGATGCCCTCAGATATAGGGATTGTTTTACTCATAGAACCACTTGGGTGGGCTTGGTGGAGGGGCTGGGGCTGCTTAACTGTAATGTCCTCCCACTCTCATGTTATGCTATGCTCTTACTACTATTTTTTTTAAGGTTGGTTGGTTTTAGCGCAAAAGAGCGCATGGGTGGGGGAGGGGCAGAGGGAGGGAATCTTCAAGCAGACTCCCTGCTGAGTGCAGAGCCCCTGGGCTCCATCCCGGGACCCATGAGATCATGACCTGAGCCAAAACCAAACCAAGTGTTGCACACTCAACTGACTGAGCCACTCAGGTGCCCCAATGCTCTTACTATCTTTAAACCTCGTTCTAGCATAGATGCTATGAAAGGCCAGAGGAGGAAGGAAATTTATTTTAGTTGAGTTCTGGCTCTGTCACTTGCCAGGTAAGAAGCTTACCTATTTCATAGGGCTTTGAAAGAAATGTGTTAACATGAACAGCACTCAGATGAGGGCCTGGTAACTAATGAGTGTTCAGTATTATTAGCTATTTTTATAATACAACAGCACCAGGTCCCAAGAGAATCAATAAGTGGTAAGGAATTCAGACTTAATGTGCTAATTCTAAACTTTTAGGGAGTTATCATATCCTTTAAAGATTTACTTTATGATCCTATGCATTTAAAAATGTGGTAGAGCATAAAATTATTCTTAAAAATCAAAGACATTTTTTATTTTGAAAATTCCATGTAACCTAAGTCATAAAATGACACTGGAGATGTTCTGGTTTCTAAGGCCCTAATCTTACTGAAAGGCAGGCATCTCTGCTGAAACAGTGTTCCTATTCCTCTCTCGCGCCTCTCCTCTACACATGCTGTTCTCTTGCTCTTGTAGAATTCAAATGGAAATAGTTTATGTACTAATTCTTCTGTCACTAAGGACTTTAAACAAGGTTTTTTCTTTACTTGTGACGTTTACCCAAGTAAATACAAAAACCACACTGCCTCACACACTCCGCTGGTTCATCTCAAAACAGTCCTTATTTGACTTCCAAGCGAAGTTCAAGAGATCAAGGAATTACTAATGTTTTATTGATTAATGACCAGTCAGGAGTTGTAAAAACAGAAAAAGGGAAAAACACTTAAAAGAGATTTCTGCCCATAAAAGCTGCTCCTGAAAGAGAGAAAGAAATAGAGACGGTGACATGACCTATTTTTGGAAGAGAAGAAAACGGAGGTAAGTAAAAAAGCTCCAGAGGACTCGTGTTGGCAGATCAGAACACCTGCTTCTGGTCATTTTTATCCCCAACTGCAAATCAAGCACCAGGGCAACTTCTGAAAAATGCCAGCTTTCTAGCCCCACCTGAGTTTCTGCTTCATTGGTCTGAACACCAGTGTTTTTAAAAATTATTTATTCACGGAGGGATTGGGGGCGGGCAGAGGGGGAGAAAGAATCCTCAGCAGGCTCCACGCCCAGTGCAGAGCCTGACATGGGGCTCGATCCCACAATCCTGAGATCATGACCTGAGCCAAAATCAAGAGTCGGACACTTAACTGAACTAAGCCACCCAGGCATCCCTGGACACCAGTATTTTTTAAAGCTCCCCCAACTAGATTGAGATCCACTAACCACTCAGAGCCTTTGTTTCTTCATCTGTGTACGGACAATGGCAACTCTTACAGATTAGCCCAGATAACCTATGGAATAGCCCTGATACCATTTTTTGTTGTTGTTGTTATCGAATAACTTTTTGTTTTGGTATGTTAACGTGAGTGTTTGCACTTTGCAAGGGTAACTTGGGACTTAATTTTCCTATTATGTATTTGAAATCCTGGTAGATTTTAGGGGTGCCTGGGTGGCTCATTTGGTTAAGCAACTGCCTTTGGCTTGGGTCATGATCCAGGGGTCCTGGAATTGAGCCCTGCATTGGGCTCCCTGCTCAGCGGGGAGCCTGCTTCTCCCTCTCCTGCTCCCCCTGCTTGTGCACTCTCTCTCTCTCTCTCTCCCCTCCCCCATCAAATAAATAAAATCTTTTAAAGAAATGACTTCCTGGTAGATTTTAAATTCAAAGAAAGAAATGAATTCTAATTAAAAGAGAAATAATAGGGGTTTATTTTCCAGGGAACACAAAGCAGAGAAGAGAATGAACACAAACCAACAGTGCCATTTGATCGGTCTTCCAAAACGTAATTTGATCCATGTTTTCAAAAGAAAATGATAATACTCCACTCTTAAACACATCCATAATTGTGAACACCCAAGAGAGGATCCAAGGTTCCCCTTCCTTGTTCAAACATCTAGCTTCATGAGGTTTGCTAAAATTTTCTAAAATCCCTGGTTCTAAATCTTTGAGGCCAATAAAAACATTTGAGCCTCTCAAAGAACTCTGAGATGGAGCTTATTCTACTCAATCGCTCCATCACTCTCCCCACCCCAACTCTTGATCCTGAAAAAAGCCCCAGGCCAACTAGCTGGGTGTGGAGCAAAGAAGTGGTGGTCTGACCTGGTTGTCTCTTGAGACTTGGTTTAACGTAGTTCTGGAGTGGACTGGATTATGTATGTTGAGCAGGGTTGGTACTTTCACTTTGGGAGTCCTGCTTGTTTCCTTCCCCAAATTAAAAGGTTCATGCAGATTACAGTGGTGGAAGTTCCAAATGTGTGCCTGAAAAACTAAGGGGTACAGAGTGGACTGACTTGAGGAAAGTCTCCTGTCTCTGGTCAAGTGGTGAACAGGCAGCTTGAGGATGGCCATAATATTGCGCAGTTCCCAGTGGGTTCCTGTGAATCAGCGGTTCTGCTTGGCATCAAGATATGTAGCAAGCTGAGGTTACTGTAAGTAGTTCATTTGGTCACCTGGTTCCATGTACTCTGTGGTTAACTATGGTCATGACTGAAGAATGCCGGTCCTGATTCCTGTGGGCTGCATAATGTCTCTAGTTACAGTAGTAAGGAGCCTAAGCTATGGAGTAAGACCTGGTCCCAGTCCCATTTGCCATGTGCTGGCACTGTGGCCTTGGGATAACCTCTCTTTAAGCCTCTGATATCAGTAAAATAGGGAAAATAAAAGTCTCCATTTATATAGCCATGAAGATGATCAAAAGTACTGCAAAACAGCTTAGCATGGTATCCAGAAATTAGTAGGTGCACAGCAAATGTAGTTATATTTCAGAATTCTTTGTTTGGGTGATAACAAAGGGAATGTTAATGATATTAAAATCTTTCATTACGGTTTCCTTCAGCTAGGTGATTTAAGCTTCATAGATCTTATGTGGGATTTGGGGAGAATGTGTGTCTCTTTGATGTCCAGCAATAATGGTGGTGAGAAGGCAATAATAGTTACCACTTATGGGGCTCCTAGGCACGGCTCTACATACGGCTTCTCATTTAATCTACAAAACAACCATACGAGGTAGGAACTTCTATTATCTTCGTATGATGAGAAAACTGAATCCCTGAGTATAAGAAATTTGTCTAAAGTTATATAGCCAGTAAGAAGCGAAACTTGGATTGAGACCAAATGAATGTGATCCTAGCTAGAGTTCGTGTTCTTAACCACAGGTCCATGGTGGTTTATTTTCTATGATTTATTTATTTTAGAGGGAGTGAGCATGCAGGGGGAGGAGCAGAGGGAGAGAGAGAATCTTAAGCAGACTCTGGGCTGAGCACAGAGCTGGACACAGGGCTCAATCTTATGACCCTGAGATCATGATCTGAAAGGAAACCAAGAGTCGGACGCTCAACAGACTGAGCCACCCAGGTGCCCCAGAGCACAAGAGCACAGGTATTAACAAGGACTAAATAATATATCTGAAATTTGAAAATGGACAAAGGGTTCAAAGAACATATCCAGAAACTTCATCATGTTCACCTCTAACTATAACTGCACAATATTAAAATAGCTGATCAGTTGAAAGAAAAGGATTAAAATCATTGTACACAGAAACATCTGCCTGACTCCTTTATTTTTTACTTTTTTAAAGATTTTATTTATTTATTTATTTGACAGAGACACAGTGAGAGAGGGAACGCAAACAGGGGGAGTGGGAGAGGGAGAAGCAGGCTTCCTGCCGAGCAGGGAGCCCGATGTAGGGCTTGATCCCAGGACCCTGGGATCATGACCTGGGCCGAAGGCAGACGCTTAACAACTGAGCCACCCAGGTGCCCCCGCCTGACTCCTTTAGAAAAATATTTGCATGGGTCAGAAACAGATTAAAGAAGGGGCTATTTTCATGGACGACCCTTCATTCCTTTAGAACAATATTAGAGATCACTGACAAAGTATTTTTTTCAATTCCTTAAGTCCTGGTTTCTCTTGGGTATTACATTTACACTGTCTTTCTAGTACATAAAAATAGGCTTGAGAGAACCTACTTTTAAAATAACATCATGGTTCTGATATTTTCAATTTTGAGCCATAATTCTATTTTTATAATAAACCTTTATTTTTTTTAAAGATTGATTTGAGAGAGAGCCTGAGTGTGGGAAGGGTCACAGGGAGAGAATATCCAAGCAGACCCCCGCTGGACCTGGAGCCCAACTTGGGGCTGATCTCATAAGGCATGAGATAAGAACCTGAGCCAAAACCAAGAGTTGGATGCTTAATGGACTGAGCCACTCAGGTTGCCCCTATAATAAACCTTTATTCTATTAATCCTCAGTCCATGAGGGTAAAATATTGTTGAGATTTAGTCAAGCAACATTTTGCTAATTTTGAAAAGCCACAAAAGGGCATGTTTGGGGCTAAAACAAATAGCTGTCATTTTCCCAAACCATTTTGTTACTAGATACAACTGGAACTCCTTGCCTCAAACACAGAACAGGGCTGCCCTGCATGAAACAGGGTCCTTCCAACTCACTTCTTCCTTCCTTCCCCATAATCTCCCTCTTTCGCTAAACCGTCCTTGCCTTTGAAGCCTGGTTCGTTCTTTTATACTTTGTTCTATTTCCGGAACATCCATCTCTTCTCTGAATCTTCTCAAGTCCTACTTTAGAGATGATAAAGCCATAGGTGCTCCAAATCTTGCCAGAACTAGAGGTGGCTGAGTGGGACGTGATAGACTGTACTGTAACTTGGAGAAAACAGACACCCTTACTCTCACTTCCAAGTAGCCTTACTAGGTTAAAAGAGAACTTCCCAATCAGCTGGGCTATATTGGTGTAATTCAAAGTCTACTGAAGTAATCCTGCCAAGTGTGAAAGTTTATGTATGGGGGTGGTCAGTGCAGAATTTTTATGTTAGAGAAAAATTAGAAACCTATTGTTTCTGGTGAAATTTCAACTTTAATGTGCAACTGTTAAAATTATGGTTAAAGGTACAGTAACAAAATGTTCATGACACTGCTAAGTGAAAAAGGTTCTGTAACTATGCCGAATATAAGGCCATTAAAAAGTGTGGGTAATTAGATCTATCCTTGTATATATGTTTTTGTGCAATTTATTTAAATGTCCCAGGATTTTAAAATGAAATATAGATATAAGAATGCAAATGGATGGTGGGACTGCTGGATGATTTTTTTAATTCTGTGCTTATTAATATTTCCCATTTTATTTACAAAGATTTTGTTTATTGCATTATTAAAGGGCTAATCTACATTTTTAAAAAAAATCTCATCTACATAATAGAGTCTGGGAAGGGATGAAAGCTGATTTTCAGACTTTTCTGGTCCTTTCAGTGGTCAGGGCTGTGGTAGCGGGATGCTAAGAGGGAAGGTATCATATGTATGACACACGGAGCAAGTGCATTTCAACGGGCGTCAGGGTTAGGGGGGCAGAGTGATGAAGAGATTTCCTGTCCGTCAGGGGCTGGCCTGGAGTTCAGAGTCAGGAGGGTGCCCAGGACAGGCCATAAAGTGGAACAAGGATTCTGAAAACAAACTTCACCCACTATAGAAGTTTTCTGAGGACCAACTGGGAAGGGAAGAGATGTGTGGGTCTTAGTTTTCTTCCAGCCATTCCTGTCAGGTACAGATGGACTGTAGAACAAGGCCAAAATCCTCTCAATTTTGTATTTCTGTTCCAGCAACAACGTATTATATTTACTAATAGTATATTCCATTGACTTCAACCCACAAAATTACTTCACATATTCATTTGTTAAGATCTCCGTCCCCTTGAGATTTCCGGGAAGGGACGTGATACCCAAGTGTTCATTTGTCCTTGGGCTCTTAATAGAGATGGGATTTGTAATGCAGACACTAGAAAGGAAGGTGTAGAGCTGTATCCAAGCTGCTAAGGATATGTGACAAGGCCTGAACTCTAATGTCAAGTTTTGTCCTTGTCTCCCAGGCACCTTGTATAGCTCTTGGTAGATACTTTTAAAATGTCTTTTGACAAAAATTTCTTATTTTTACATCTTAGAATTTTCAGAGCACTTCCATAGATGTTACATATCCGCTCTTTCTGACAATTCAGTGGGTGGGTGGATGGGAGCAGCTACCATTAGCGTTGATCTTTTCAGGGGAGAAAGCTGAAGCTCCCTAGGAGTCAGATGGGGTGGGAATGCAGGTCCTCATGCTGTAGGCTTGTTTCCAGGACCCTTCATCAAATCCCGTTCCTTGCCAGATATTATCCCGTGCTCTGAACCAGATAACACATCTAAATTGCCTAACTTCTAGGGCTGCTGTGGATATCGAAGAGATAAATTATCCAAATGTACTTTTTAAACAATGAAGCTATGCAAATGTTCCCGTTGAAACACTTTTTGGGTAAAATGCAAATGCTCTGCCCTTATGAAATCATCATGAATCCCTGATGCCTTTATGCATCCATTTGTTGGATATTCCGAAGTAATAACTACCACGAAACATTTCCAAGGGGAGGGAAAGAAGCATTGGGGAGAAGAAGCCAGGGCACCTGGGTACTCTCCCGTAAGAACAGATGTGGTAGGGGGTGAGAAGAGAGTCGCAGCTGCCCAAAGAGAGAAGTAAACCACCAAATAACTCAAAGGGGTTATTTAAAGGAATAGGCCAGGAAAAAGTAACACCTTATCATAATTTCTAAGATTAGAACTGCCTGGTGAATTTGCAAGGGGATTAACTAGAGGTTTGAGTGAGTAGGTATTTTGCTGAAGATTCGTGGTATAAGGAGTCATACCACCCCTTTATTAAAAGCCTCCTCCATGTGTGTAGAACATATGTGCTCTTGACGCCAGGATTCCATGATTCTGCTTTATTTTTCTTCTCAACAATGTTCATCCTCATTGCTGTCTGAAAACGTATCCTATTTTTGTGAAGCATCCATTTTCTTCCACTGGAGTATGAACTTCGTGGATTCAACGTAACAGAGGTCTTGTTTATCCCTCTATCTTTACTGTGTCAAACAGAGCCAACTGCTTAGTGGGTGCCCACTAAATATTTGTAGAATCAACAAAACTGAGTGCAGAATGGTTCTGGATCCTATGCTGTGCCCCTTAGCATAACTTAATGTTTAAAAAATGGCATTAATCTCCTTTTTAAGGCCTGATGACTAGTGTAGAGAGAAGACCACTTGAATATTTGATGATCAAGAATGCCGTACTGTCTCACTCAGTTTGCACATCTTGGCTCCTGGCATCTCTGTCAGAACATAGCTTTTTATTTTGAAGATTACTTTTCACTAATATCCCGCTGTGGACTCAACCCAGGTGTAGAAGTTATAGAAGAAAGGGCTTAATCCACATTCTCAGGACAAGACGACTGGATACTGAAGTTACCAATGTCAGGTTCTTCTGGGTGGTTTGACCCTTGTCTCCCTAAATGTGAAATTCTAGAAGCACAGAAGAAAGGACCGGCAGCACCTGAGCCACTTCTGAGGCAACCTCACCCTGAGTGTTGATCCCTTTCTGAGCAGCCTGCCCTGCAGTCCTCTAGTTTGACAATTGGGTTAGTTTAGGGGTTTGGGCTTGCCATATTTCAGCCATCTGAAATATCATACATAGAATCCTTCAGAGAAGGACGTTTTCATGATCCTTTTGCACATTTGTGGCTATGTGTTGTTTTACAACTGTAATGCAGGAATGAAAAGGTATAATTAGTCCCCTGCTGGGTCCATTTGTAGACCCCACTGGGGATCTTTGCAGTTCGGGACTGCAGCAAGTCTTGCTTGTTGTCTCGGCCAACGATTTTTTATAGTGATAACCTAATAATAGTTTACAGTTTATGGAGGGACCATGTCAAAAAGCCCCCTGGGCTCCAGAGGGCAGGGGAGGAGAGAAAGAAAACAAACACCACACATAGTTTCCTGATTGTAAATAATGGAACCAAAGTAAGCTATTTTCTCCTTAGCACAGAATATAGGATTTATATGTGCTGAGCTAAACAAAGGTTATCAAATATGGCCACCAATAGATCTGGCATTTCTGGGTCACGTGCAGGAAAGGTGGCCGAAGAATGTAAGGCGTTTTATGGATTTAAATCCCTTTCTGGAATGAAGCAGAATATGAACTGCTAATACATAGTTTATGTTTCCTTCTTAGGAAAAGGCAGGATGTGAGGCCTGCGTGCTCAGGAGCACTGAGGGCCTTCCGGCCGGCTTTGTGCATAAATGCCAAGGACCATGATTTCATGTCTATAATACACAGTATCCCCAACAGATAGTAAAATGCTTTTGCAGTCACATGTAAGATTTGCTTTTTAAATTGAGTCACATTTTATTTGCCTTCTTTTCTAAAAATACCAATGGGCCTTAAATGTGTTGCTCATGCAGTACCCATGACATGGTAATTAAGTTCTACTTTTTTATAGCACGCTTTTTTCTTTTGAATTTATTAATAATATGTCATTCTGTGTGTAGGGAGATGGTGCACATGGCCTCTGTTCAAGGCCCTGGTCTCTACTCTCTTCCTGATGGATCCAGGGGCCAATTACCGGTATCTACAGGGTGACATGCTGGGGCCAGGGAGAAGGGTCAGAAGGTGAACCCATGAGAGTTGCCTCCTTAGCCTTGTGTTATGATCACCTAGCTGACTGGGCCAAGGATATTTAGGCTCTATAGATCATTAAACAGGGTGTTACCCCAAAGTTCATAGTGCTAATTCAGAGTACCATTGAGTGATATTTTCTCCCGGCGATTTTGAATATATGAGCCAAGATTAACGTTGCAGGAGAATAGTGGGATTGCTTCAAAGGGCGCACAAACCCATACACTCACAAAGCAGTGAAGACCAAGAGCATCTCACACTTGTAGTTTGCAAACGTCTGTGGAGATTTTGTGGTGGACGAAACAAAAATTATTTTAAAATCTTACAGAATCTGAGGTAAATTCCTACCTTTTGTATTACTAAAACATAATTACTATCATGTAGAGAATCCATGACCTTTTTACATTAAAATTGGCCCTTGTGAAATGTTGAAAAAAGACAAATCTGTGGGTCAGGAAGTTACATTAGTGGTTGCCTGGGGCAGGAGGCAGGAGTGGGGATTACCTCTCCGTAGGCAAGAGGGATCTTACTGGGGTGATGAAGTGTTCTAAAACTGGATTAGGGTAGTGGTTGCAGGGCATTGGAGATTTGCTAAGAAAATCACTGAACTGTATCCCTCATTTCTGGTATATAAATTATGTCTCAATAAAGTTGTTAAAAAAAAATGCAGCCCGAGGCCTGAATTTGAAAGAAAAATGCAAAAGAGTGGTTCTTGAAATTTTTCATTTTCATTATCTTATTTTCAAATGGGAGAAGGGAGAAATGAAAGTTACCACCTCAACATTATTTACAAATCACTTGTAAGAGATCTGTGCTCTTGTTAATCCCCTTGGAGCAAACAGGCCTAAGGCCTTCAGTGCACTTGATGTTTGCTCCCTTTGGAATACACCTTGAGACTAAAAAGGAGAGGAAATTTACATCCATTCACATTGCACGTTCATAACACCAGCTCTCTGAACACACACACACACACACACACACACACACACACACACACACACGTGTCCCTGAACGGGGTGATGTTTCTGCCGATGTCCTTGCTTTGGCTGACCTAGACTCTTGTAAGAAGGCCCAGGTATGACCAGGATGAAATATTTTTAGCTTCCCTTCTTTTACAGTGTGATTTTTGTGGGACTGAGTGAAGGTGGCTGGTGTGGGATTGGGGCACTAAAGACTGTGGAGTTTCAGATTGGGCATGATACGTGCTGAATTCTCAGCTTCCTGGACCACCTCCCAGTAGGGGACCTCATGGTTAGCATCCTGGTCCCCCTCCAGCCTTGTGTTCATGCCTGCTGCCCCTGGAGACAAATCACGGATTGTAACTGCCAATAAGAAAACTTGAAAGTACTGAATACAAACTCTTCTTTTGGGCCATAGCAACAAAGAATGCAAATAGTTTTGAAATGGGTCTTTCCCAGGTTTTTTACAAGATGCTTGGGTCTGCTGCGTGTAGTCTCTTCCCCGTTGTTTTTTCAGTTTCAGATAACAGGCAGTTCTTGTGCCATTTATGGAGCAAATCTTGTGAAATCTGGTATCCAGCCTTCCTTTGTTTTGCTCTGTCCTTATGTTTGCTTTTGTAAACTGCTTTCAACTCCTATGGCATCACCTATTCATAAGAAAGTGTGCTGAAACATACTGAGTGTTTGACCTCCTGCTAGCTGGTCCCTGGCATGAGGTTGAGATAAAGTCCTAGGGAAAGCCCTCTGATGGATTAGGGCTGCCTGGTGCTGCACTCTGGCCATGTCCCTGGGTGGCTCTGCCTCTTGGCCTGACTACGATCAGAGAGCCCATTTTCAGCAGTGCTGACCTTTCTTGGTGGCAAAGAAACTGACTGCTTATTAGGGTATCTAGAAACGAAATATATCTGCCCTTTAGGATCGTCTTGGGGGAACAGACATTAAAGCCATGGGGAAATCATGGTGCAGAGTGAAGCGATTCTGTTTTCATTCCCATTTAAGCTGATGTGAAATGTTAATCATCCAATTAAATATGTATACACACTGTAGCTACGGCACTTCCTGTTCAACCTGTGGCTGAGTCAAAATGCCAATGTTCAGAGGATTAAGCTCAGAGAGAGTAAAATTGCAGGAAACAGGAACACAACTGGGAATGTCCACCTCACCGGAATTCCTAACATAGGACCATAATGAAGATAGGGCGAGAATTTACTTGGTTTGCTATTTTCACTTGCTGTGATACAGCTGAGCTAAGTACTGACAGGCCTAAACCCCCTTATCAGTCTACTTAGGTAGAAAAGAAAAGAGATCTAACATTTTTTTGAGCAGCAATCATATGCGAGGCCCTGTCCTGGGTGCTTGGTAAAGGTGCTCTCGTGTCATCCTCACTACAACTCTGGGACAGATTTTCATGTCCCCATTATTCAGGTTAAGGAACTAAGGTTGACAGGAGTTAAGCAGTTGGCCTCCAGGGGTGTCGTACTTACTTGTAAGTAAGTGGTGTGGGTGGGTTTGAACTCATGTCTATCTGACTCTAAAGCTCATGTTCTTTTATACCTCCTTGTGGATATCCATTAACACTGCACTAAGAAGATTTTGCATAATTTTTCTGATATTGAGTTAACCAGTTCATCTGTGAGCCCAGAAATGAGAACACTAAATCTGTCTCAAGTAGGATGGAGGGAGAGGAAATGATTGCATCTGTCGGATTCCTTGTTGTACTCCAGGGTAGATCAGATGGCTGTGGGATTTCAGCATGGCAGGATACAATTTCCCGAGAAGAATATCTGATTTGTGCGGGGTGCTGTGTTTCCTTTTGACCCCATCTCTGTTGGTAAGTAAGGGGTAGGCTGAGTGTGTGTCCTGACAGATGCCTCGGACAGTTACGTCTCGTGATCCTGTTCCCGGGCTCCTACTTCTTTCTGCTCAGACACTTAGAAGACTCGGCTTGATTTCCAGAATTGTCAGTAAGTCTTTCCAGAATATGACTGCTGGAAGAACATCCTCAATATGTCCTTCTTGGGTCCCACTGACCCCAGTGCCTGGTCAGCCATGTATCACAGGAATCTTTGGTCTTGGCGCAGAATGACCAAACCTTGTGGTCACTTCCATTAGCAACACATGGCTGTGCTGATGAGATTATCTTGGCATTCTTTTTTTTTTTTTTTTTGACAGGTCAGAGCTGAATATGTTTAAAAGGGTTTCCAGTGGTCTTAGTGTTTAAATTTTTACATGTAGGAAATGCTAAGTGTTTATTGGTATAGAAATAGGCCTTTATCATTTCTGAAATTTTTTGAAGCATGTACTCTACTAGGTGTTTTCCATGCCAAAGGGAATAATGATGGTGCCTAACTTCAAAGAGCTTGAATATAATTCTGCTGCATGCTTTAAAAGTAGGGAATCCTAAATTGAAGCAAAGAGAGAAGTAATTTCCTCCAAATTATAAGGTATTTGGGAAAGAATGTATGGAGTGCTTACTTTAAAAATGAATCCAGGTGGAATGACAGAGTGGCTAAGTACAGATTATAATAGAGACACAATTTATCGTTGATTTAAATTTGAACTGAATATGAGCAAATCATTTGTTCTCTTGGAGCCTTAATTTCCTCATGTAACTGAAGACATTGGTGCTCTTTCTCTTTATGTGATAAAGTGACTTTTGGTCAGGACCACCACTGTATTCATCCATGGGTATGATACCCCATACATCTCCAGCGGTATCATTCAGATTATACTACAATCCTTTGGTATTGTAGTATACAACCATGCAAGTTACTTTAGGATCCACTGGGAAATAAAGCAGCAAGATATAATAAATTGCAATGTCCTATTACCCAAGTATACTATTCAGTATTGTAATTTTTAGAGTTATTAGAGGTCAGGAAACTAAAAACTAAAATATGTTAACCATCTACAGTGAATTTTTTTCTGCAAAAACAAATGTTTTCTAGCACAGTGTCAAAGAGGTAAAAAATAGAACTCATTTTTAGAAGAAGGGTCTAAGGAACAACAAAAAAATAAACCTCAGAGAGACAAAACCACTTCATATCACTTAATGATATAACCTAAATAAGATAATAGGTAATATAAATACAGTGTGCATGTCTAGCACACAGTGGAGTGATGTGGTAAATATTTTAAAATTTCCACCTCTGCTCATAAAACATTTCCCATTCATTCTCATTTTGTGGTGGTTTCTATTCCTTTTGACATTTTGAGACTTGATGTCAGTGTAGTCAATGATAATTCCTATTTCCTGGATTTATACCAATTTTCATTTGACAGAGTGCTCTGAGGTCCATAGTACTTAATCCTCTCATCAACTCTGCTTAAATTGCCATGTATTAGCATGCCTGTTTTACAGGCAAGAAAACCAAGGCTGAGTCAAAAAACTGATCCCAGTCATAAATGAGTAACGGTTGGAAGTCCGGCTTTCCTGGATTCAGTTCTAATGTTCTCATCCTTACACCCCCGCGATGTGCTGTCACTGACACTGCGCTGCGAGAACATACTGAACAGCTAGGATAACCATTTTTTTGTCAAATTCTTCCTATGATAGTTAGAAATCTGGAAGTAATGTAACTTAAAAATAGCACACATTTTCTCAAAAATAAGGCTTTATTTTTAACAAAAGTCTCTATATACAGAGTGGGGAAAATGCCTAAAATCATCTATTTTCTTTCCCTTCATGACTTAAAATTTCTACAGTGAAATAATTCCTACTTGACAAAACTCAAAGGATATTCAAAACACTGGAAATTAACAGAAAATCTAACGATGCCAGAGGCTAAGAAACAGCCATAGGATACCCGATTTTTAAAGTGTTGTGGTCCCAGGAGTGAACAACTCATAATGGGAAGTTACAGGGGGTAGCAGGCAAGATTCAGGCACAAGCCTCAATCAGGATGTATGGAGAAAGACCAAGGTAGCACTGAGTGAGGTAAAAATATTCCCAACTCATTAACATCTAAGAGTTTTCTCTGTAATTAAGGAAGAATGTTTGTTTCCAGTAGGAGCAACAGGTGAAAGGAAAAATACATGTTTCAAATGTGATATAGAAGCTGGAATGTCTTGACCCAATATACCCAGTTTTAGCCAAGTAAATAATTTTAAGCTAAAAGAGTGTGTGATACAGGTAGTGCCTAGTACAAAAATGGCTGAGTTTTAAACTTCTTGCATTAATTTCTCTTGAATTTTGAGCCTGTTTTCTTTAGAAACAATCTGATATAACATAGTTATGGACCCAAGTCAGACTACTGCAAAATGCCAATTTAGCACTACACAGAGTATATCTAAAGTTTTAAAAGTATTGGCCTGAGTTCTGGACCTCAAAAGCAGGGATGATAGCAGAGAAAAGAATGAAGAAGAGACAAAGTATCTCGCTCCTCATCACACTTTCCACCATAGCCAAATTGTGAAAGAGGAGACTCAGTGCTCTTAAGTTATGCTTGCCCTTCTTACTACAATAACCTACCCACATACATTCCTCAAGAATAAGCCACACTATAAAAGCATCTACCGTTCGGGTGCCTGGGTGGCTCAGTTGGTTAAGCGACTGCCTTCGGCTCAGGTCATGATCCTGGGGTCCCGGGATCGAGTCCCGCATCGGGCTCCCTGCTGAGCAGGAGGGAGTCTGCTTCTCCCTCTGACCCTCCCCCATCTCATGCTCTCTCTATCTCATTCTCTCTCTCAAATAAGTAAGTAAATAAAATATTAAAAAACATCTGTTCATCTCCCTCAATCATAACTTCAATTCTTCGCTGTCTCTAGAAGGTGTTAAGAAAGCCATCTGATTTAAGTAACTCATACTAGTGTGTTAATGACTGATTTGTACATTCATTTATAGACACAGCACATACACACACACACATACACACACACACACACACACACACACGCAAACACATGGGCATATACAACTGCATTACTTATGTATTAGCTAGGCATCATTTTAGGAGCCAAAGATATGAGAGATCGGAAGGGCAGAGTTTCTGCTCCCATGAAGCTTACGTTTCAGTGGGGAGAGGTAGACAATAACATTCAAAAACAAACTAAATTGTCCAGAAAGTAATAAAGGCTCTACAGAAAATAGGGTGATATAACATACTTCACATTGGCGGTTAGGAAAGATCTCTTTGATGAAGTGACATTTAAGATGAGATATACTTGAAGACAAAGAGCCAGTCTTGTGTAAATGAAGGGAAAGAGCATTTTAGACAGCTAGTGCAACCTTGAGAAAGGAGTGAACCTGGGGCATGGAGGGCAGTAAACAGGCCAGTGGGGCTGAAGAACGGTGGGCAAGGGGGAACACAGAATGGAAAGACAGGCAGGGGCCAAATCACATAGGTCTTTGTAAGCCTGGCGGATACTTCTCAAGTTTATCCTAAGTAGGGAGCCCTCGGAAGACTGTAGGCAGAAATGTGGTCTGGATTTACAACTTAAAACAATCCTTAGCAGAAGCATGAAAAGAGACAGGAGGCCCCTGCAGGGGTCCGAGAGAACGGCCTACCCGGACCTGATGGTAGAGAGAGATGCACTGTAGGGGTAAGATCTCCGGGAGTTATGGATGGCTTGACTGTGGGGATGAGAAAAAAGGAATCAAGGACACTGGCTAGATGATGATATTGTTTTCCAGAAAAAAAGGCAAGATCTGGAAGGAATAGGTTTGGTTGAAGGATAAGGCCGTGGGCAGTGGAAATAAGCAGTTCTACTCTGGACATGGTGATTCGGAGCCCCACATTACACATCCAGCATCAATACAGGGAAGGAAGTTGGCGTGTGAATCTAGAACTCGGGAAAGTTGAGGCTTGGGATAAACATTTGGTAATCATTGGCATGTTGGTGGCATTTAAGTCATGGAGACTGGTGTGATGGGCCAGGGAATGAGCCCAGATGGGGAAGAGAAGAGAGTTGGAGACCAGGCTCTACTTACTTCAACATTTAAAAGTGGAAGGAAACTATTCAGGAAGCCCCTCTTCTCCAGACAAGGAGCTCTGCAGAGGGTGATTCAGGAAAAGAAGGCTCTTACTCTTTTAACAAGTGTGAGTCTTTAAGGTTGAGCCCCCTCATTCCCCATGAAGACCCTCAGGAGTCCTCCTCTGCCAACAGATTATTATGAGCACTTGATTACCAGTGGTAGGAGGAAGAAGCTCTGTCTCACCTGGAAAGGCATAAGCTCTTTGCCCCATAGATTTTGAATATGATAAAAAAATACTTTAAATGAGCTATTTAAATATTTAATCCTGCCTTGGGGCAGGCCATCGGAAGCTGAGAATCCAAGGGTCTCACCTACCAATACATCAAACGCTAGCTTGGAGACCTTCTACTTTAGGAAAAGGGTCAAGACATCAGCCTAGAGAAAAAGCTGGGCCTCAGGACCAATGATTAGTAGTAAGCTTTGAGTGAAAAGAATTAGTCTCTTTTATTCTTCCACCTGTAGCAACTGAGCTTTGTCATCTGGGAATAATAGAATTTTTTTTTTTTTTTGAGTCAGGAGATTAAAAAAAGCACTGCTCTGAATCATCAGGGTTCAAGAATAAAGTCAGAAATATGTTTGTTCAGCATCTTGTTCAATCTGCACAGCTTTTTTTGTGGGGATGTATGTTTATATAAATATGATTATGATATTACCTATGACTATATTGTGTGGGGAACATGCTGCCCAGCTCATATTACAGCAAATTACAGGAATTCTCCTGATAACAGCATAGAAATCTGTTTCCTGATGGGAAGAATTTATGGCGGTGAAGGGAAACCCTTTTGACAGCTAATGATTCTGTTGTATTCTCCCCAACAGGCTTTCTTACCTCTTGATGCCCCTACCTGGGTTCTGAGCCAGTTTTAAGTGGCAGAACAAATGAGGTTTGTACACTAGGGTTTAGTGTAATCCACATTTCATGTTACAGAAAAAAAAAAAAGTTAATGATATGGTATGGCTGCCACACTTTTCAAGAGAGTTTAGTACAAGAGATGCACAAAGCTACTTTGGAAGACTAGTGTACAGGAAAAAGAGCCAGTTTTGAGGTATTGAGATGAGGAGCAGGGAAATTTAAAAAACATATATTTTTAGAAACAAGGATTTGATGTAGTAAAAGCATTTCTTTTGATCATTTGGAAAACAAGAGAGGCATTTGGTAGGACCAACTGCTGACTTTCCAGAGAAGTAGGTTGATTTTGAGTACCTCTAATGAGAGACCTAATTTTGCTCTCATTATCATAATTTGCACATATTCTCCTTAAGGGTTAAACCTGGGGCCAGAAGTGTGTGCTAACTTGGGCACCATTTGATACAGTGATTTAAGCCTTAGGGAGAGTAGACTCCAAAACATATTCCTACAGTAACCTGAGAGTGATGGGTATAGTAACCTGAGATAGAGGAACTGTTATGTTTAGTTTCATTGGGTATATATGTTCTCTAAACAAAATCACTCACAATATGAATATTTTAAGGTTTTCCTCCTGCTTGCTAAATTTCTGGTTATTTTCAGAAAAAAAAAATCAAAATAAAGACCAAAATTGGAACTGCTAGAAACAGCTGGTGTTGAGAGGGAGTCTGATCTCCTCTGAGGATCAGCAGTCAACCGGAAGACTTTACATAGTTCTACTCACTAAGACAGTCAGAGAAGGACCCCCTAAATCCCCTGAGTCCTCCATTAACTCACTTACACCAGAACCCCGTCAGGCGTCTTGACCAGGACTCCCACATGGTCGATCATCTGGATAGCCCCATGGGCAATGGCTCACCACTATGAATCTGGACACTTTACTTCTGGTTATTCAAGGATGAAGTATCCAAACCTATACTGGTCAGATCATCTGCAGCTATTCATAAATAATAACAAAAGCTGTTGTTTTAATCAAATTCCTTCTATGTTTCAAATGCTTTACTAGATGCATAATTTATAGGTGTCTTCTCTAGTCCTTGCCATGATTCTGCAAGTTCAGTATGATTATCCCTATTTTACAAATAAAGAAAGACTCAGAGACACGGAAGTGACAAATACCTGAATGGAGAAGAACAACTAGTGAGCTCCACTGAAGAGATATATGCATGATTTAAACTGCACTTGTTTTCAGAGTCCCAACCAAAAGCCAGGGTTAGCTGGATATCTGTCAAGATGTCAATTAGCACTGGGCCCGCATCCAGAACTTTGGTTACAGTAGGCTCCAAATGTGCACCAGAATCACCTGTGAGCTTAAAACACGCATGTCTGGGTCCTTCCTCTAGGCCTTCTGATTCGTGGGTTGCAGGCATTTGTATTTTTTAAACAAGCTCCCAGGTAATTCTGATGCTCACCCAAGCTTGAAAATTACTGCTGTCAAGGTCATGTCTGGGAGGATGATTTCTTAGAAGTCTGGGCAAATATAATGAGCTACAGTTGTAGATTGGAAGAAAAATTTGTCTTATAAGGAATGCATGAAGGGACATCCACGAAACGTGTCCTTGGCCTGCTTGCTTTGGCTGGGATTACTTTTGCCCTGATCAATGTCTACTTTTTTTTTTTTTTTTTAATTTACTCACATCAACTTTTGGGTCAAGAGACTATTGTATCAGGTCTTCAGTAGGTATTTATCTCAGTTACTCAACCAATAGAGTTTCATGGAAATTATCCAAATGTTAGTAAATATAAAAAAGACAGATTTTGTGCTTGAAGAGGATTCTGTAATTTTGTTTTGTGTTTTAGAAAGCGCTAACTGTAATGGGAAGCTGATCTGTCGGTCTAGCCATCAAACCAATCTGTTCTCACCAGGCAGTCCCTCTGGGAATGCTTTTCTGTCATCAAGATGATACTGACCAGCCTTCTGACCTTGAAAAATGCCATGACAGTCTTCCGGCAGTGACATTATTTCTATCTCTGGGCTCTTGCCTTTCATAGGCCTGTTTGTTATCACAGTCCTTGAAACTGGGAGAAAGAAAAGGTCAAGAAGGTGAACGGGCCGCCACGGCTGGGGGAAATCATATACAAACGTATTCTCTACCTGGTACCGAGGTGCCGAGGGCGACGAACACCACCGCGGTCACAGAATCTTTCAGGCCAATGGTGCATCCGAAGTGGGAAGCCAGGTCTCCGATGAAAGCCGTCAGTATGCCGATCATGAGGATGGAGACGATGAAACAGGCCCAGCCGTTCCAGTACTCTGTAGGGGGGACGAAGGCGAAGAGAACCTTCCAGAACACGGTCAGAAAATGCATCACATAATCGAAGCAGGAGGGCAGCTTCTCCTCTCCACATTCGTCGTCGTCATCATCTTCCCCTGGAGGGAGGAACGGGGCACATGTCATCGCAACCCGGGCTCGGCGGGGTCGTCTTGTCTGTCTCCCTCCATCCTCCGCCTTGTCCTTCCTCCCTCCCCTCTGAGTGAAGCAGGAGGTCATGAGAGATGACTGAGGCTTAGGGTTTTCTAAGAGTCAATCATAATTAACCAATTAGTTATTAAGCTACTGACCTACCCGCGCGCTGTGGTTGATGGGTCAATGGCAAAAACTTAAGCCGCCACCCGGTTTTGGTTATGTGCAGTCGACACACCCTTTCTGTGGTTCTATCACCTCCAGGGGGAGTTGTCAGGTCAGGGAAATGAAAAGGATTTCTTCCAAAAGACTGGGAAGCCCTGTGTCCGGCTCAGAAAGAAGCCTCTTTTGGCCAAAGATAACAATGACAGACTTTCCCTCACCAGGGTTCTTCCAGCCTGGAGCCTGGCTCTGGGGATTCACCGTTGAATAATCACCCACGGGACAGTGTTCAGACAAGGCCCTCAAGCACAGCTCTGGGCCCTACAGAGTTCTCCAGCTTTATCTCTTGCAACTACTTCAAACTCAGACTTCATCCTAGGCAACGGAATTATCTGCATTTTTTTTCCCCCAAACCGTAACTACTTTCTCCTACTTTTATCCGCTGGCCCTGAATGTGTTTGGCGTGTCCTAATCTCCCCTCCTTCCCCTTCCCCACTCATCCTTTAAAACTCACTTCCTTCGTGCAACCTCTGACGGCCCCCTTGCCCTCCAGCCGGGGCTGGAAACCCCTCCTCAGAGCTTCCACGGCCTTCGGACACTTGGGACGCCGCATCAGTGGTTCTCCAGCTGTGGTCCCTGGACCAGCGGTATCAGCCTCACCAGGGAACTTGTTGGAAAAGCAAATTCCTGGCCCCACTGAATCGGAAACTAGAGGCCTGGGGGTGATTCGGATGCACACGCAGCTTGAGAACCAACCTCGCTCTAGACGGCCCTTTCATTTTCTTCTCCAGTTGACCGCGAGCCCAGCGAGGTCAGGCGTTTGTTCATGTTCATTTTTGTGTCCCTAGTGTTTGGTCCAATCTCCAACACATGGAATAAGCTGGCTAAGGGCTTATTAAATGAATGAATGCATGCACGAATTTCCACCGACTTTATATAACTGCTTAATTATATAATATATGCACACATAACCCAATTCTGCCAATTACATCATATAATCAGTGCATAAAGAAATGCACCAAGCTTACTACTGAAAGGAACCAGGAAATCAATAATAGTATCCTAAAACAGAGACTTCATTTATAATGGGATATAATCCCCACTCACATATTTTAACATTGGGGTACTGAATGCCAACTCTCCTCGAAGTGGTGGCAAAGAAATTTCATGTGTTTTGTGCCATTTTGGAAAGAACCCCTCGAGGCCTTTGTTCACTCCCCCACCCCCAAACCTTGTCACCGGGGATCTACTTTCCTTTGTCCAAGTAATGCCGTTGGCAGGTGAGGCTGTCAGACTTTCCAGCTGATCGTGTGACCTGAGATTACCAGCGAGGAGCAAATATGTGTGTTCTCTGTGAGGCACTCAGTGGTGAGGCCATCTGGTGCAGATCATTACTGGGAAAACCCTTAAGGCAGAGGAGCTTTGAGGGAAAAGTGCCTCTCGCAAAACACGGAAAGAGGAGTATCTCCATTTGTCACCTGTCATGTCACAGGAAGCGAGACGAGGCTACGGCTTGCTCTGCCGTGAGCACATGGTCAGAATTATTATGCAAACAAACTTTGTGGGTCTGTGGAGAAAACAGCTCCCCTTTCAGGCTTTGGACTGTCTCCAGCGAAGTCTTGGGAGGATGCCCCCAGCAGATGAATAGAATGACCTTTGGAGACTAGGTAGGTAGGGAACTCAAGTCAGGCCAGCTGGTAGAAAAGTATGTGACTCACTGGAGTAAGAAAGCATTGTTGACCATGTTAAAGTAACTGATGGAGGCCCTCAGACTGAGATGGTCCTAATGCCTTGGTGATCTATGAAGGCAAATCACAGCCTAAACCACATCAGTTTCATTCAGTACACTTGTATCCGAGAAAACACAATTTTAGAGCAACCAATCACAAGCAGCCACCTAGGCTTTACCAAATAAGGCACCCACTTAAGCTACAGCCAATCAAATAATTTCCTTGCTTTGCTTCTGCCTCTGCTCCACAAAAAGCCTTTCCCCTCGCTCCTGTCCCTAAACCACTTTGACGAGGCTCTGCCTGATTTGAATACATATTTGCTCAAATAAAACTCTTAAAAGTTTTAATGTGCCTCAGTTTCCCTTTTGATAACTGTTTCCTATAGTGTCATGCTGTATGGCTATTACATATTTCTAATATCTTGCCTGAAAGCAGAAGATGATTTTAAACCAAAGCACACATTATGGGCTCAATTATCTCCCCCAGATTCACCTGGTGAAGCCCTAAGCTCAGAATGTGACTGTATTTGGAAATAGGGCCTTAAAGAGATGAGTAAGTTAAAATGAGGCTGTTAGGGTGGAACCCCAATCTAATCAGGCTGGTATCCTTGTGAGAGGAGGGCACTGGCGCATATTGACAGCAGGGGTGCATGTAAAGGAAAGACCGTGTGAAGCACAGCAGGAAGGCAGCCCTTCTCCCAAATCAAGGAGAGAGGCTTCCAGAGAAACCAAACCCGCCCACGTGTTGGTCTTGGGACATTTATCTTCTGGACCCATGAGAAACTAAATTTCGACTGTTGAAGCTACCCGGGCTGTGGTCTTTTGTTATGGCAGCCCTAGGAACCTAGCACAGTCCCTTCGGAAGCCTCCTGTGGCGTGACACTGATATTGAAGGCCAACCCCTCGGTGTTTCTATCACCCGTTCCTTTCTTGTTTGCTCGTCCATTGCTTCTTTGCTCCTCCTCTTACTTTTCTTCCCATTTCCCTTTTGCCCTATGCTTTAGCTCCAGGAAGAACTTACTGTGAGAGCTGCAGTTGTCAGGGCTTATTGGAGAGAGAGAGGGAGAAGAGGATCATGTTAATCCTTCCTCTCACTTCTCCCCTCCCCCACTCCCCATCCCAAAGAGGAGAGAGTTGCTCATGCCCTACAAAAGCTTGGGGAAAGCACTAGACTTTATTTTTATTTTGAACATGATCCTTGTAAGTTCCTATATTCTATATTTTTGGACATTTTGTAACTTCATAGGGTATATGATTGAAACAATTTGGAAAACACTGAATTTTAATCATTTATGGAAACAGATCATTCTGCCTCTAATTCTACGAAATTGCTTAATTTGGCGTGTCTAAGACTCACAGTGTGAAGATGAGCAAGAAAGCAAATAGTGAAGCATCTCAGAAGAAATGACACTTATAAATCGAGAGTAGATATTACATTTGTCTTCAAGATGGAAATAATAACACCTTTCCCATGAGGGATGTGCAAAGGAATAATTAGATCATCTCTTCAAAGTGAGGATAGTTCAAGATAATGATGAGCATGGTAGTTAGCGTTATTGTCCTCCACTTAGGATTGTACTGTGTTTCCCTGTCATTACGTAATTGCTTAGTCAACATGCTGGGTCCTATGGTTACAGCCTAGGCTTTTAGAAACAAAAGTTAATCTTGCCCTCTGGAATTAGCTTCATGATCTATACGTGTGGAATGCAAAATAAGTGTGTGTGTGCAAGAGAGAGAGGGACAGAGGGACAGAGAAGTTTCCTTCTGGAGGTTTCCAGCATTACAAGGTATCTGAAATATTTTAGCACTCAAGTCTGGAATGGGAGGCCCATCTGTTTTATTACATTTGAAAGTAGAAATGCCCTCCTCTCCTCTTCCCCGGGATCACACTGTTCTTTATAAATTTTAATCTCCAACTCAGATGCCATTTAAATATTAAAAATGACCATGGGCTGCCACGTATGATGCACAATTACCTTGTCTTGGAGAAGGTAAAAGAAATGGGATGTTCATCCGCCACCATCAGGACTATACTTAAAAGTTTGTTCTTTGCAAAGAGCGGTGGAAGATTAAAAACAAAAACAAAACATCTGGAGCATTTTTATGTGATGGCAAAGATAGTAATCTGCCAGTTCTGTATGTGCGCCAGCTCAGGCTTACTGGAGGCTATGTAATCCTTTCAAGTCCCTCTGCATTAGCAAAGAAAAACAGGCAATGGGGGAGGGGGGTCCCTTTTATACATCCCAAGCAAAGGATCTTCTTATCTCAGAATCCTTCTTTTCAGCTTTATGGATTCCCCTAATGGAAAGATAAGAAGCTGCATTCAATTAATCCTTCCCGTGGCCCTTCACATGGTTTCCTTGAGACATGTTGGGACTTCCTAAATATAACTACAAAAATAGCCAAATCATTAAAACCACTGATAGAAGAGAGAGAATCACTTCAACTACTGACCTAACAGAACTTGCACTGACCTCGCTCTGGAGCATGAGAACAAAGGTGGCATCAGCACAATTGATCATGAAAGGGAACCCTGGGCTTGGCGCCTGCAGATAACCGAGCATCTAATGTAGACCAGGTGTTGGTGGGCATCCCTCCGGAGGCACTCAGGGTTTGGCCTCAGGGAGAGCTTTGACAACCGGAAAAAGAGGCGACTGAGGTGTAGTGGACACTCGGGCCAGAAGACTTAACAAATTTCTAGTTCTCAGAGCTTGTTTGGGAGCAGGACTTGACCTTCCTGAGCCTCAGCTCCTCATCTGTCAACCGAGTTTCTTAACTCCCACATTATTGATCTGTTGTGAGGATCGGAAGAGGAAATGTGAGTCTTCTGTAAAACTGTGAACCCCTTTACAGACAGCTGTGCCATAGTCCATCACTGTTACTTGTCAGAAGGCAGGCAGCAAATCAATATGATCTGAGTATCCTGATTTCACAGAAGCTATATTCTGTTTGAATGAGTCATTATCACCACTGCTTCCCCAAGCCCTTGATTTTAAGAAAAGAAAGAAAGAAAGGAAGGAACAGAGGGAGGGAACATGATAGGGTGTCTTCTAAGTGACAGGCACTAAACTTTTTCACATACCTGATCTTATTTAATCCTTACAATAATGCTGCAAGGTAAGCATTATTAATCCCATTGTACATAGAAAAAACCTGAAGTTCGGAGAGTTTATGACTTTCTAAAATTATCACATAGTTGGTAAGTGGCTGAGTTGCGATTTGATCTAACAGCCCAGGGAACATTCTGCTACACATGATGTCTTGCTGAAGCAAGTTGAGTATAATATCATTCACATCTTGATTCAAAGTTTGAATTTGAGAACACTTTCAATGCCTAGTGCTATATAGATACAATGTTGCCTTTTTTTTAAGGAACTTGAAAACACTGATGCACCATGTTTGTATTGTAATTTATTTTCTAGATACGATACATTTTTGGCACAGTAGGCCATATGATCTTTCTCAAGACCTTGGGGACCAACTAAACACGGAAAACAATAAATAAACGGAGGGCATCATGGCTGTGATCATTTTGGAATCTCTACCCGAGTAGAGCAAGTTCTTATTTCCATTTCTAGTTGTCAAAGGTCAACCATGTAGTTTTGAATCAAACACCCTGTTTTACATCCAGCTCTTCACTCTAGAATTTGGGAAACTGGCCTACATTGTCACAAGTCTGTGATGGAAAGCACTTTGGGGAATCCATGCTGCTATTAATCTGAGGAAGGGTCTGACTTTCAATTACTTTTAGGTATTTACCTATAATTAGTCCATTTTTATTTTGCAAGAGTATCCTCCAACTAAGGGATTAATGAGAATGATCAGATGCTTTCCAGGAGTATGACAGAGTGGATATAGAATGACATCTGCCAACCACACTGTCATCCATGTGATCCGAGCCCAGCAAGTGTTACTCAAAAGCCGCATGTAATATACAAATCAATAACTGTGAAGCTAGATCACCGCACTGGTTTTCTACGTTCAACATGCATTGTTTGCGGCCTAAGTTCTTTATGAAATTTTATTCCTTTTTTTCCAAGTGGGGTTGATTTGATTTTGTGCCTCTCCAGTTTCTGAGCAAAATGATTTGTTGCCTTCAAACAAATTAACAAGCTTACTTAATTGAATGGGCTTTTTCCTCCATAGCTATCACTTTTTTTTTTTTGCAACCCGATACACAGGAATTACACAAAAAGTTCTTCTCTTCAGTTGTAGATTTCCATTTCTCTTTGTTTTCAAAGGTTCTGACAGAATCATAAAATGTTTAAGACGAAAGAAACCTTAGCAATCTGCAAATTCACCCCTCCTCATTTTAAGAGGAAATATGACAAACTGTGATTTGATTGAATTTTTTGTTCTCTTGATTTCTTGTATCTCTCCCTCCCATTTGATACATGAGGGCTTGAGTTAAACCCAGTGGCTTATACTGTCTTGCTCACTCAGGGATCTAAAACCTTTCCTCTCCAATTCCCCTTTTATGCATTTATATCTTATTTCTAGTGAGAAAACATTTATTCATCTCTTCCCACTCATAACACTTTCTATATGCCACTAAATTCAGTAACCCAAAGATTCATCCCCAAACAAGAATTTACCTCTTGTTTTGGATTTTGGAGAAGTGCTGTAAACATTTTCCTATAACCTAATGGTTGGGAAGTACTTACATATTCTCTGATGAAAAGTAGAAGATATCAGCAATTTTTCCACCAGGTATATTGCAAGATAATTCCTTATCAAGAGAGATCTCAAAACACAATTTACTCAGATTCCTAGATCTGTGCATTGTCGAAGCACAGAGAAAAACATGCCGGTATTTGCTTTTATCAAATGAAACATGTGGGTATTATAAAATACCTGGACTTAAAGCACTGGGAGGGTTTCAGAGCTTGCTAAGGTCAACTCTCTGCTTAACATGCATTCCTTTAAAATCTGTCTACCAAATGGTCACCCGTGCCACACTTGAGAGTCTTAGCTACTAGAGAGTTCATGATCTCAACAATCCAAGTTTTAGCGGCTCTGGCTGTTGTGTTCCATTCATTTGCCCAGGCCCCATAGGACAGTAAGCCATATGGAATAGGTCCAATCTTGCTCCGCATGCCATTCCTTCAGGCAGTTGAAGCTGGCTACTCCCCTTTCAACCTCTCCTTGCTCCGCTTTCCTCTGAGCGCTAAGTCACAGAATCATCGAATATGATGCGTGGCGCTGAGTGTAACTTCAAGAGACACCTAACTCACCCGCACTGGGGAAGGTCTTCTACCTTTGGCATTCTGGATACTATTCACTTTCATTAATGTACACATTGGGCTTTTGGTAGCCAGCCACCTCACACACTGTCCTACATATAACTTAAACCTATAAATCAGCAACAACTCTTTCAATGCCATTTCTAGCTCCTGTCTTCCGTTTCTCATACTAGTATAATTGACTTCTGGGGACACAAAGTTTTTGTGTGTGTGTGTGTGTGTGTGTGTGTGTGTGTGTGTGTGTGTGTGTGTTTAAGATTTATTTATTTATTTTAGAGAGGGAAGGCAAGCGGGAGGAGCAGAGGGAGAGGGAGAGAGAGTCTTAAGCTGACTCCACACGGAGCACCAAGGCTGACACGGGGCTTGATCTCATGACCCTGAGATCATGACCTGAGCTGGAAACCAAGAGTCAGATGCTTAACTGACTGAGCTACCCTACCCAGGTGCCCCGCAACTGTACAATGTTGAATCTGTGCTTATTAGGCTCTTTAAGAGAAGTGACTCCTTATTGTCTTTTCAGTACAGTAGAACCGTTATTAGAATACCTGTAACGTTGATATCACGCTAGCTCTTTCTGAGAACTTTCCTTCTTGAAGCTTTCTCCGAAATGGATGTGGACTGTGGAAAAGTCCCTGGGAAGCTAGTCATCCTTGGGAAGGGTATGAGGCTCGCTGTTGGTCTCCCATCTTTCTGCCCTAGTGCCTGCAGGCAAAAGCCTGTGAGCAAGCCTAGGGGTATACCGAGGGCTCCTTCTTCACCAGCTAGTGGGGATTTGAATTAGTGTGGACACTCGATGTCTAGACTACAATGTGCCGGCATGCCTACATCTAAGTGTATGTAATTTACTCCCGGATACTTGACTGGTCTCTAGTTTTTATTCTATGTCCCTAGGTAAAGAAATGCATTGGACAGCAACACCACTGTGCATGAAATGTGAGTTCAAGATTGCTATAGATTTGTAACTCGGACTGCTGGCCTGTTCTGGGATGGAGAGGACACCTACACAGTCCCTGTTAATCATCCCCATCCCCCAATTCCAAGTGAGAGACAGCTATGGGCCATTCTGTTCTATAGGACCAGTGCTGGTTTCGGTCCATACTTGGGGGGCTAGGGACCTGTGATGTGTGACAGGGTTGGAAGGGACACAAGAAGGCCACTCACTCTCTGTGAATAACTTTCCACCATGTCTGGAACAAATGAACCCCTGGATGAAAGAACAGAATCCTTACCAGCTTAGGCCATTGTGGACCTTGTTAGGATGGCTGAAGCAAGAGATATCTAACGTATCAGAAATATTTCTCAGCAAATGTGGCCAGTGTCAAAGCGAAAAACGATCCACTAAGGAGTTCCAGTTCTATGTAAGTTTGATTTTAGCAAAACCAATCAGTTTAAAGCTGAAAACTGACTGTGTGCCTTAGCCTCTTTCTCTTCTTAAAGACTTCTCTGTGAACTGAGTGTTCCTAAATGATTGTAAGTTGACATAATTAGTCATGCGGTTTTGCCCCAAGCTTTGTTTTTGCAAAATAACTCCAAGTCAGGCTAAATATCTTGAAATTCAGTGTACCCTTACCCTTTATTGATTGTAGGATTAACAGAATTCCAGGCTCCTGCAATAGGGAAGCATAGTCCCTACAGACGCGAGCACCTAAGAAATACACCTTCAACAAGTAGAACTGATACTCAGCAAGTGTAGATGCCTCCTGCTAGTTTCGATGGTTTAGTCAGAGTGGGTGGTTTGTGAGCACACCAGGTTCTAAGATTGGCCTGAGGGCTCTGATGACACTTTGTAAATATCAGCAGCTGCGTCTGAATTAGCCTCCTAGAGTGTAGGCAGTTGAGCTTTGGAGGAACTGTTTGGGCAGCAATAACCCTGTAATTTTCAACAAACAGCTCAATGTTATGTCCTAGGAAAATGTTGAAATTTATGTAAGGTTAGATGTGTACCAAAGCCTGCCCCACATGCACAGCAGCATAGAGACTGTCCAGATTCTCTTAAGATGCTGCTATAATCAAGCTAAGAGGTCAGGTTCCCTTACTGAGTGCTTACCCTCATGCACGTGGGTAAATAAATACACCCACCTAATCTTCATCCTCCTTGCAACCTGCTCAAGTAGGCATTTCTTTCTCCATTTTAAAGATGAAACCAAGGCTCAAAGAGTTTAAGTGGCTTGCTTATGAGAGCTAAACCTCTTTCCACCACTTCGCTGAAATTACTTGACCCACTGTTGCCAGAGAAAAAATTCTCTGCGGTTTGTCCAGCAGAAATCCATTCTGATAAAATCGAAGCTCATTTGGCATTGTTTTATGAAAAGTTTAATTAGAAAATAACTACCCTTCTTTTTTTTCGAGAGAGAGAGAGAGAGCATGCGTGTGAGGGCAAGTTGGGGGAGGGACAAAGGAAGATAGAGAATCTCAAGCATGAGCATGGAGCCAAATTCGGGGCTCGATCTCACAACCCTGAGATCATGACGTGAGCTGGACGCTCAACTGACTGAGCCACCCAGGCGCCCCAAATAATAGCCCTTCTTAAAATAATCCTTTGCATATATAATTTTTTTTTAAAGATTTTATTTATCTATTCATGAGAGAGAGAGAGAGAGAGAGAGAGAGGCAGAGGGAGAAGCAGGCTCCCAAGGAGCAGGGAGCCCGATGCGGGACTCGATCCCAGGACCCTGGGATCATGACCTGAGCTGAAGGCAGACACTTAACCATCTGAGCCACCCAGGCGCCCTGCATATATAATTTTTTAAAGATTTATTTATTTATTTTAGAGAGAGAGAGCATGAGTAGGGGAGGGGCAGAGGGAGAGGGAGAGAGAAGATCTCCAGAAGACTGCCCCCTGACTGCGGAGCCCCATATGGGGCTCAATCTCATGACTCTGACCCTGAGATCATGACCTGAGCCAAAATCAAGGGTTGGACGCCATCCAGGCACCCCTGCATATATCATGTGTAAAATACTGAATGTTCTTTCGGGGAATGAATGGATGGCTCTCGTTTCTGCTTTCCCAACAGTCTGAATGTCCTTTCATCTTAGGCAAAATCCTCAATGGGTGGTTTATATTGGCCCTATTGAGAAGTGGGATCCTTTTCATTCTGGTAGCTAACATCTCTCTCTCTGCATAGCCAACAGAAGGAATCCAGCTCCTCAGCAACTGCTCCCCACCCCCAGTACCCCCTGCTCCCCCAGCACCCCCTGCTCCTTGCTTGCCTTCCTGGTCTCAGGATCACCTGACCAGACTTTGTTCTGATCGTGAGGTTTGTGAGTTGATGTGCTGGCCAAGTGGCAATGTAAGTTGAGTACCTAAGTGTTTTTTAAATTTAATTTTATTATATTATGTTAGTCACCATACAGTACATCATTAGTTTTTGATGTGGTGATCCACGATTCATTGTTTTCGTATAACACCCAGTGCTCCATGCAGTACGTGCCCTCCTTAACACCCATCACCGGGCTAACCCGTCCCCCCTCCCCCCTCCCCTCTAGAACCCTCAGTTTGTTTCTCAGAGTCCATAGTCTCTCATGGTTCATCTCTCCCTCCGATTTCCCTCCCTTCATTTCTCCCTTCCTTCTCCTGATGTCCTCTATACTATTCCTTAGGTTCCACGAATAAGTGAAACCATATGATAATTGACTTTCTCTGCTGGACTTATTTCACTTAGCATAATCTCCTCCAGTCCCATCCATGTTGATGTAAAAGTTGGGTATTCATCCTTTCTGATGGCTGAGTATCTAAGATTCTAATTGTGGCTTTGGTTTACACAATCGGAGTGATTGCAGTGACTGGGCACCCCTCATCTGCTCTCTTGGGTCCCCTTCTCTCTGTGGTGATTTTCAGTGAGCCCCTAGTAAAGAGGCCTGCTGCTGACAACAAAGGGACCTCAGTGATTTCCATGTTCTTGGGCACTTCACAGATTCCCTGTGTGCTTTGTCTCCTGGAAACTGAGGAGAGCCATTACTAACTCCAAAGTGCTGAGGAAAAGATAAATGAGATTTTTAAGAGAGGTTATATGCTTATATGTAGTACAATCTGTTTTGGATGGAGGATTAGCTCATTCAGACAGAGCATGCTCATGTACACTTCTCTTAGAGGGCAGGCTGGCCACTATGGAGGTTGACAATCAAGTCTGTCTGCCATTGGCTTTTTAATCTCTCATAAATAATAACCTTGAATGGAGCTGTTGTGATGGTTTTCTTCCATATAAACTATCTTAAAGGTATCTCTTTCCCTCTCATCATCTGTAAGTCTATGGCCTGTTTTTCTTATCTGGTTAAAGCATGCAACAATGCTATTAACTTTATAGGTCAGAACTCTAAAAATATTTTAAGTCACTCTTTTGTACTGCAAGCCTGGGCTGAACCCCTCACCTGGACCAATATCTGCAGTAAATCTTTAAAGGGAATGGAGTGGTTGAAAGAGTGACTTTATTTGTACCATTCATTTTTTTCAGTGACTAGTAATAATTTGTGTGTCAGGCACAGTTCCAGGCATTGGAAATGCAGACAAATACGCCATAGAACTTCCATTCCATCCAGGAGAGATCGACAGCAATCAAGTCAAACAAACAAACATGATGATTTCAGATACCGAGGTGGGCTATGAAGACAGTGAAGTCAAGTGGCGTCCTTGTGCGTGGGTGTTTGAGAAACTCCTCTGAAGAGGTGACTTGTGAGCTGAGACCTTAACGGTGAGAACATCCAGACAGAGGGAAAGCCTTCCATGGGATGGGGCAGGGTGGGGGGGGTGGGCAGCTTGTGCAAAGGCCCTGAGGCAAGAGCATAGTGTGAAGAATAGGAATAAGCCTATGGCTTACGGGCATTAAACTCTGGGAGGCACAAGTGTGACGAGATGGAAGGAGGATTGAGCTTGAAATCAGAACCTGCAGGTCGGGGTCTGAATTCCAGTTTCTGTTTCCCGATCTCATAAATGGGTTCGGGAATACCTAATGCACAGGGTTGCCGTGAGCCTTGTGTGATCAGGAAACTGTCCACCAAGGGTGAGACCATTCATTCATTCAGTGCTGCTAAGTAGTTGGCTCAGGAAACTTTTGGTCTTTGCTGAGAGGTCCTTAGGGAAGATCAGGGGCTAGGCATGGATGGACCAAGGGCTAAGGTGCTGGTTCTACAAATGCCAACTTGAAAAGAAAAATGAGAGCAATGCTGTAAAGTTTGGCAAGAACCAAGGATTCTAAAACAGGTCCTGTGTGACCTTGGATGAGACCCTTGCCCTCTCTGGTCTCAGTTTCTTTATCAAAATAAGGGGAAGTTGGAATAGCTGATCAGTAAGCTCTTGTTTTGTTCTGCACTGGCTTCTGGTCTAAGATGCTCTAAGATGTCATAAGACATGACCCCCAGCCAGACGTGGTCAGGCAACCACAAGGCAGGAGAGATGAATGGGCTGGGGGGTCAGGGGTTGGTGTCAAAGCCTGTCGGGTTAAGTGGCTTCTGGTTGCAGGAATCAGAATGCCAAGGTCTTTATCAAGAGAGCAGACTGTGAAGAGCAAGAATTGATGTTGCAAGTCACTTTGAGGAGGCTCCCCTCTGTCTTCGGGGTGCGCGTATGTGGTGGGGGGTGGCTGTGTTTTCTCCTCCTTCCACCTCTTTGGATTATGCTGCAATGTTTCCCCCACTATAAACAGTGTACAAAGGCCTTGCCTGGGGAAGAAAAGCCCCCCACGCCTCCAGCACTGATTTGTAAGCAACCACTAAAACTGTATTCACAGCGAAGCAGCCAACGCCAACAAAAGAGCTACTGGATCCAGTGACGGCTCATTGTTTGCAGAGCTGCACAGATGCCGCTTCACACAAAAGCTGCATCAGAGAAGAGACTCCAGGCTTACAAATAAGAGCGCCCGAATCATTCTGGAGCCCTTCAGCACAGTGTTTCCCTCAAGGTTTTGTAATAAGCAATTTAGAGAAAAACAGCTCAACAAGCCAATATTCTTTTCAGAAATATCAGCTAAAGCATATCCAAGGGCCAGAAGATAATTGCTAGTTTCTCCTGCCCTCTTGTACTCCCACACCTGTGTGGCTGGCCTGCCTCTTTTGGAAACAGAGTTGAAGCTACCTGATTTAACATTTTATCCTGCTACCACTGACATTTTTAAGTTGATAGATATTCTAGAGTTGCCTTGCCTACCTACCAGTATGGCCCCAAGTAGTTTTCTCTCTGTTAACTTACTATAAGCTTTTCTTCCTCAAGCCCTCTGCTTTTCCTCTTTCTCAGTTAGCATCATGATTATCAGCTAAACACCAGTAAAATTTCACTAAGAAAACAGATAGACAAGGCCATTGTAAAATAGAGATTTGCAGATCCAATTTGCACATACAAAAATAGTATTTTATGTGTACAAATACATGCATCTGAGTATCTGCATGTCCTGTGTATATGTATTCATTATACATGAATTACATATGTCTGGAACTTTTTGAAACATGGCATATGTCTGTGTGAGAGCATGTATTTATACAGATTTTCTTCTAGATCAGACATAGCTGTATGATGTAGTGAAAACAGGCTTTTAATCCAGTTATATGTGGACTGAAAAACACTGACACATAAACTCATTCATTCTTTTCCCACAAATAACTTATTGCTGAACACTGCCCTAAGTGCTAGGGAAATAATGGTTAACAGGACAGATTTGCTGTTATTTAAAACAAAAAAGGACTTTAATTTAGATTCTTACTACTTCTTAGAGGACTTGAACAGATCTGTACCTACCAATACAGCATAACATACTTTAAGATAAAATGGGACACAAATGTCTGAAGAAAGCAGAAATAAAGGATGCTTTCAGACATCTGAATTGAGTGAATTTTGACCAGTTGGGCAAAAAAAAAAAAAAAAAAAAAAAATTGAGTAAGCTTTCTGATGGCCAAAGCAAATTAAAAAAATATTGAATTATACACTTATGATTTTCTAACTACAGAAGCGATAAGAATTAACTTGCTGGAAAAATTTCTTTTCTTTAAATTAAAGTAGGAATTGATCATGTTTTCTTTATAGTGAGTGACATCATGAATAATTATTATAACTCTAAGGAAAGATAAAATAACACTTTTCAAATACTATATTTTAAAGATAAAAATTAAAACTAAATTATAATTCAGTGAAGGCCGTTTTGAAAAGGGCTTTGATAAAAAGTTAAAGCAGCTTTACTTTCTTAATATCTACTTCAAAGCAAGGAAGAGCAGCTACTGAGGTTAGTTAATGTGACCCCCGATGGTGTGTCTTAAGCGTTAGATGTCTTAAATGAGCTTTAGCTGAGTTGGCGTAATTACCCAATTTATCTAACAGGTACTGTAAGGCAGAGAGTCCACTTGATGCAAGTCAGAGCCCTAAATTTCAAGGAGCAGGACCAGGGAAAGCAAGTTGACATCTATTGCTGAAAATGAAGGGTCCTTCAGAGGACCCTTCAGTATTTCCATGTTCCAGAGATAGAGGTCACCTACTCCAATCCCCCAGTTTCACATGGGAAGTCAGAGGACTTGTCTAGAGCTATCCAACTAGTTGGTGGGTCTTTGACCCCTTGAACTCAAGTCTCCAGAGAAGCCAAAGATTCCAACATACAATTTTTACATGAAATGCTTTGTCACCCATGTTACATGCACTCTCTATCACAATGAATATAAATATTTTAGCTGTATACTAGAAAAAGGAACGAAAACGAAGCTGGACGACAGCAGTGAGGTTCACATCTCCTGTTAGAGTTTAAAATAATTGCTATTCCTCTTAGTTCAAGCATGCTAGTGATTCGGAGCATGAAAAACCTACCTGAATAACTAATCATACCACCAGGAAACAGCAGGAGCTCAAAAAGAACAAAAGAACAAACAAACAAAAAAGGATGGGCATTGATTCTTTTTGTTTCTGAAGACCTGACGTGATTTATAGCAGTAGATGTAACTACAGTTCCAAGACTGCAAAAAGAATCTGGAAGTGCTTCTGGGTTCCTCATGATGGGATTAATCTTGCAGTGATGGATCCTGTCCACTTTCCACACCTGGTATTCTTTCTGGTCCTTCGGCACCTCTGTCCAGTGCTTTCACACTCAGTTCCAAACCCTTAACTTCACCATGTGTAACTGAGAGTGAAGGACTCATCAACGTTTGTCTCTTTCTCCTGAATTAACTCATTTGAAATCTGGCTACTTAAGCCCTGGATTAAGATGGTAGGAGGGACCCCCAGGGTTGCGCTAAAAGCTTACGAGCTTTGGACTGACAACAATGGGGCTCCCTATTCTAGCTGGCCACTTGCTAGTTCTGTGACCCTAACTAAACCTGTTTATGTAAGCACCCTGGGCCTCAGAGTTACCAATTCAGAAAAAAAACAACAACAAAAAACAAACCTTACCTCAGGGTATAGCTGTGAGGGATAGAAATAACATAAATAGAGGATTGGCTATGTAGAAGACAGTCAACAAATGATAACATTACTGAAGCAGAATGTGAGCCATAATTTCATACACAGGTCTTTGATAGATTATCTTTAAGGCTGTTGTACCTACTGAAAAACCAGCATGAAAATAACACCCTTGTTTATGAAATGAAAAAGCTTATGATTTTTAGATAAAGGATAATTAGGAATCTGTAGTCACATAAGAAACAGGGCAAAAATGAAAACTCCTACTAATCTCTAGCACCTTCTCCCTCCACTTTGTTTGCCCTTCCTTCCTTCCTTCCTTCCTTCCTTCCTTCCTTCCTTCCTTCCTTCCTTCCTTCCCTCATTGTCTTATAGTTAAGCTGAGGCTGTGCCAAACTTGACCCAGCAGCATTTTCTCTAATGCTTAAATGGGATTTTCAAATGACCCAGGGTTATCACATTAAGTAACGAGAGTGTCTCCTCTGTAATGATGTTCAATAATAGAAAAGATGCTAGAAAGATTCCTGCTTAGACCCAGTTGCATGGCAATCCCGTGAAGCTCATTTGAGGCACCATTTTTATTACTTATTATTTAGGCTCATGGAGTGGGTCAGTCTTCAGGCTGACAGTATTTTCTAGTGAATTACTGTCTGGGGCACCATCGAGTTGACAGTTTCTGCTATTAAATAATTCAATTTAATTGATAGCACTATTTCTCCACATAGCATGCATGGATGATGAGCTGATGATAGAAATATCCCCCAAACTGAACTAGCCTCCAAGTTGGTTTGGTAGACTTGGGAGAGCATGCCCTCATTATGTGGCTGAAGTCAGGTCTCTGGCTATAATCTACGTGAAGCAGGGTGAGTGTGGACAGGCCAGCTGCATCTACCAGGCTGGCCTAGTGTTGAATGTCTGCCCTTCTACTGTAAAGGATTTCGCAGGGCTTTCTGATTTCCAGTTAAGGAGCAGGAAGAAAATTAGGCATTTTCAAAGCATCATCTCACTTCGTTTTTTTTGAGGCTACCTTTGAAAACTATCCTCCCATCCCTTTCCTTCTAGGAGAATAGCTGTGAACTGTATGCTGCTATTGTGCTAAATACCTAACATAAGAAAGCTGGGTGGGTGGGAAGAGTAGACGTGTCCATGCCCAAATCAGATGGGCCACGAAGCACAATGTCATCAGGGATATCGCAGAACGATACCGGCCACTGACAGAACTCCCAAATTTCAATACTAGATGGGATCTTAGAACTTGCCTAGTCAAACCCTCTCATTCTGCCGCTGCTGAAACAAAAATTCAGAAAGGTGAAATACTCTGTCAAGGTTTTACAGTTGGTCAGAGACAGAACAAAGACCACAAAAAGGCTTTTTTTTTTTTTTTTTTTTTGCCACTGAGATGTTCCTTCATTGTAAGAAGGCCAATAGATGCTGTTAGGCAAACTCTGTATCAGAAGTAGTAAAAGAATTTCGGAAAAAACTTTGGTGCTGGATACCTAAAATTATCAGGGAAAAGAGAGGGCAGGGTGTTGACTTTCTTTAAAGAATGTCACAAGCTACTGGGCAGGAGAAGACTATGGATGCATTAGGCAAACAAAGGCTTCCCTTGGTACTTTAGCGAACTGGCTGGTGTTCTCCATGGGGGCCTCTGAATGAGGCTTAAGGAGGCTGAATGAATATTAAAGGAAAATAGCCCTTCATATTTTAAGCTGTGGCTCAATTGTCCAAATGAATAAAGATACATGCTATATAAGATAATGTGCATGTCTCTGTGCGTGTTTGTGTGTGTGTGTGCACACATATGTCTGGGTATGTGTGTCTCTGTGTGTTCATGTGTGTTTGTGTGCACACATGTCTGTGTGTATCAGAGTAGTGTGCATTTGTGTGTTCTACATGTATGTCCACATGTCTACGCACGGGCACATACTCAGCCCCCAGCTATAGCAGGTGAGTGCACTCTTGACACTGGAGAGAATCCTGGGCTGATTTGTATTGTCATTTACCAGCTTTGCTTCTTGAGCAAGTTACAGTGTTTTTCTGAACCTCAGTTTTTTACCTATAAAATGGTGTGTGTGTGTGTGTGTGTGTGTGTGTGTGTGTGTGTGACTCTCACTATAAAAGGGAAAAGCAGTGGGTTTAGTCACTTAGTCATTTTAGCAATTAAACTGAATTGACTCTATTCACACAAAATTTGGTTATCTTTTATTGTAGATTCTTCAACAAGATTGGCCTCCCAAAGAGCCAATTGTGATATCTAAACTTACAGACAGCCCTCATGAAAATATGAATTGCCTTGATTAATCCTTACAGCAACTCCATGAGTGAGGAGCAGTTATCTCTGCTTTACATTTGAGGGAACAGAGATTGAGAGGGCAGGTAATCTGTCCTGAGTCGCTCAGAGAATTCCTGGAGATCTGGGACACAAACACACATCTGACTCCAAAGCCAAGCTTGCAACCATCGTCCTTCACCTCACCACGGCCCAAGACTGTTGGTGGTTGCACAATTGGCAGCACTGGTATCTGGTTTCTCCTCACCCAGCTAATGTTTGCCCTCTTCCTTGACACTCTGCTTCTCCTCTATATCCCGGCTCATCCACAATTTCTTAAGGTCATCCCTCCATTCTGCCTGGGTGGAGACACTAGAAAGAAGGAGGACTTGTGTCGGGGGACGCCTGGGTGGCTCAGTCGGTTGAGCGTCTGACTCTTGCTTTTGGCTCAGGTCATGATCTCAGGGTCATAAGATCGAGCCCTGCATTGGGTTCTGCACTCAGCGCAGAGTCTGCTTGAGATTCTCTCTCCCTCTGCCCCTCACCCTGCTCCTGCATGTGTGCGTGTGCGCGCTCTCTCTCTTCTAAAATACATAATTTTTTTTTTTTTTTTAAAGGAGGACCTGGGGACAATTCAAACTGGACATACAGTGAATGCTAGCCTCACTTGTCGGTGCATCTGCTGACACATCTTAGAAGCACCTGATGGTACTGGACTCGCCTCGCAAGCATCTGACAGCTGCCTAACTGGCTGCAGGCTACTGCTCCTGGTGTTCTACCCAGGAGGCCACTGAAGGAGAACCGCCGGAACAGGACTGCTGGATCCCTACCGAATCTCCAGAGTCTCATGAGTCCTTGATCTCTTCAAACGTTAGACTCTATCAGCTGGGTTCCCAGAAACAGTATGGTCATCGGAGGCCCAGATACTGAGCTATGAAGTTTAGGAAAAGCAGGGGGACAAAAAGACTGCCGGGGGGTTACCTTGAAACTAATTTAAATATAATCAGTGAGAAGCAGAAGCAAAATCCTATTTCCAAAATTATTATTTTTGTTTAGCAAGATACATAGACTCAATTTCGCACAGAAAATTGTGTAGGAAAAAGCCTCTCAGGAGAGCTGTTTAAAAGCAATTTAATATTTTTAATAAGGCAAATGGTTCTGATTCTCAACTCTTTAGCCATGAAATCTTAAAATCTAATGAAAGTCTGTTTTCAATAAATGCTGCTTTACAAGTTTTACTGTCCATTTAACAACTAAAGAATATTAACATTCTTTAGACACTTAAATTTAATCATAGTGACAAATATTGAGCTCTCTAACTGCCCTTCATGTAATTTAGTGCCCATAAAATATGGGTTTGCTTTTCTGATATTTTGTCTCAAAATTGTAAATAAGGTCAATTTACCCAGCAGCCTGCAAATTTCTGAGCAATTTTGTGTTATTCCCAAGCAGTCATTCAGAAACATAAAACACAACATACTGCGTGACAAATAAGAACACTTGAGAGGTTTTACATTTCATTCATTAACAACAGTTCTTCAAAAGATTGGGGCAGGAACTTGTCCCATAGAGAGAGTGCTGAAACCGTGGCACCAGAGAGGTGACAAGACCAGCGTCCCTCAAGGAGACAGAGGTGGGGAGCAATTTTCCTCATTTTGAAACCTCTCTCTCTTAAGGGAGGTAGACAGCCCATTGGACTGGTGTTTGGTAGATCAGGGCTCTGAGCACTGTTCCAAAGCCAATACTGCCTCACCGATGCTCAGATTCTAGAAGATAAGGATAATCATAACACCCATCACCCACGATGTGGAGAGGATTTAATTCAACATTATATATGAAAGTGTTTGCAAACGAAATCCGCCCCTTTAAAGGGAGTATTAGCATCTTTATCATTGTTTCACTCTATATCTGTTTTGACCAGGATCACAACTTTGGTCTTGTGCCTGGCATAATCTCTCTTGCTGTTTAAAGCTGCCCTTTGCCACCATAAAATGTCTGCTCTGGTCTCTGGGAGTTACTAGAATGTGTAAATAAAGCACCACAAACCCACTCCACTGCTAGAAAACAAACTGCATCATTAATGGGTCTGTCGATGGTGTTTTCTGGGCCACAGCCCAGTGCGGCCCCTACACATACTTCTTGTCTCTCTCCACAGCTTTGTTGTTCTCCACGACAAGCTCACCATCATACATCCACTTTATTTCCTTATTTGCCTTATTCCCTATCTCCTTCAGCAGGATGTAAGCTCCACTTGGGTAGGGCTATCTGTCTGTTTCACGCACTGTCGCATCTCTTCCACCAAGAACGACTGACATATAGAAACATGAATTAATGATCTCCAGCTTGTGACCATTATATAAATGCTCATATATCTGCAGCCCAAGGAAACCTGGGAACCATTGGGAATGGTTCATTAAAGTTTATGTTGCTTTTAATGTTTTTAAGGTTCTGATTCTGGTATATCAAAGCCCATAAAACAATTTTATTATTTTTAATGTTTTCAACTGGCCTCATCAGCACTTTCTTATTTGAGCCAGTTTTGTCCTTTTAGTTTTTATCTCTGTGAAGATGGGGTATAGCTCATGTCTCAGACACTAATGTTAGATTTCTAGAAAAACACAAGCCATAATGAGGGAGTGCTGGAGACTGACTGTGGCCCCCCCACCCCCAAATCCATATGTTGAAACCTCGTCTCCAGTATGATGGTATTAGGAGATGGGGCCTTTGAGAGGTGATTAGGCTTTGAGGACAAAGCCCTACGGATGAGATTGGTATCTTTATAAAAAAGACCTCAGCGATCTCTCTTGCTCACTCCGCCATGTGAGGACACAGTAAGAAGACAGCTGTCTATGAACCAGGAAGTGGCTTCTCACCAGACACCCAATTTGTCAGGGTCTTGATCTTGGATTTTCCAGCCTCATGAGCTGTGAGCTTGTTTATACACCGCCCATTCTCTGGTATTTGGTAATGGCAGCCCAGAGGGACTAAGACAGGGAATTTTCCCCTCCCCTAAGTAGAATTTGTGGGTAAATTCCGAATCTATTCTCCAAGCAGTTTCCCACCATTTAATGTTCATAAATTTCCTTTGTATACTCAATCTCAAGAAACCGAAGTGTGATTATAAACAGCACTAATAATAAAGAGGCATGAAAGTTTTACCACCCTCTGTTCCCACAGTGCTTCAGAGATCTGTCAAATGGTTCTGTGGCAGATTGGAAAGAGGGGGTTGTGTTAGGAGTCATGGCCCAACCACCAGTGATGCTGGCTCTGTACTTTACGGTGGGAATCACTATTTTAAAAATTCTAGTTTTGTTCATTAGTTGCAACAGAAGATGAACCTGAGGGGAATGTTAAAGAGAAAGAACCAGTAGAGATAGAGCAGAAGAACTGGGGGTCAGGGGAGCCCATAACGGTGTTGCTTTCATGCATCTTGGAGAGAGACTTTCCTCTGTCTTTATAAAATCACACAGACGAGGGACAAGGTTTGACAATCCAGGAAAAAGACGCTTCTTTCTGTATTTAATTCCCTCAGGTCTCTGACTTCTTGAGTTTGAAAACAACTTCATTTTTGTAGGATTTTCCTAAATAAGACTCTGCACTTTGCTTGTAGAGGAAGAAACAGAATGTGATTCTATTTCCACTTCTAGAGCCAGCGCAAAGGCTTATTCGTTAGACGTTGCTGAAGGGAGTGTAAAATGACACAGATGGGAGCGGTGAAGGGTCTTAACGTCCCCTTATCCCACCTAGGAGTTTGCTGCCTCCTTTGTGACCTTCACTTGGCCACTTCTGCCTTCAGGGAATTTTCCAGACAAAGCCTCGTGATTGGCTATCTGTGAGGTAGAGACAACAAAAGCCTTTTAAATTTATCTCGTCTATTTCCAGAGAGAAAGACACAATGTAGATGGAGAAGAATGCCGCGTTTGAAGACATTTGCTTCATCTAGAAAGTCTAAATCAGTCTCCGAAATGTGCAGGTGTGCTACAAATACATTTATTTCCCTTTTCATATTACCCTGGAAGTTCTCCGGTGCTTTGACACAGACCAAGTGGTCACAGTGGGAAAAGCAAGTGCAGTTTGGGCCGTTGTAATTTATAGCATGCAGAGAAAGGCACTCACCAGCACTGACAGTGATTGCTTCAATAAACTGCTCCCTCCAGCTGTTTGTCCCAACCACAAGGGCTAAGTTTGTCTTCTTAATAAGTTTGTCCACGGTACTCTAGAAAGGTTGGAAAGAATAAGATAATAACTGCTGGGCTGGTTAAGGCCTCGGGAAATCTAAGGCCTTGTTAATTCCGAAACCCCAGAGTTCTACAAGGGATGGCGGATGTTAAGCTCGGAACAAGTGTTGACATCAAACACTGTCACGATTATGCAAACAAGCATAGTCCTTGCTTGGAACCCTTCTGAAATAGAAATTTCTTCATAGCAGATAGGAGCTTCCTTCACTGTCTAATGGCCAAGGAAGAATGGCCTCGGTGTTTAAAGAACAGCAGATGTTGCAAAAGCCCACCCCTTCCCCTTGAATGCTTTATGGACTGGCTTCTCTCCTGGCTTCATCTGTAGGATGCTGCCTACAACTGAATTAAGATATGACCTGCTCAGCATTACATATCTCTGAATAGCCGCAGTTGGTAGATAGATTATGAAACTAAAAACCGTTATTATTGTACTTTTGTTTGTCGACGAAATGCAGCCAGACAGCAGAGCCCCAATGCTCCTGCATGCTCATCAACAAATAGATTTTTCTTTGGCTACTGATTTTGTCAGCCAGGCAGCTGTTAGAGAATTCACTCTAACTCTACTTCTGTTGCAAGCAAGAAAAGATGAGTTGAGAACAGGTGAATTCATAGGGCTTAGGGCCCATGGCAATTGGCGTAGCTCTGAATTTCCCCATGCTTTACTCTTCTCTTTAGACTTTTTTTTTTCTTAGACTTTTTTTTTTAAGCACTTGGCTTTACACAATTAGCACTCTCTAGCTTTCTAAATGTCAGTTAAGGGAACAACAGGAATAGCCAAACGTTCACAGGAAAACTAAGCAAGCGGATGCACCCAAAGCGCTACCACAAATCATAGTGACTAGAGGGAGAAGGGTCACTTCCAGGACATGAGGCCGCTCTTCCCAGAGAAACTACCACACAGACTAGTCTACCATACATCTACACTTACTGTCAGAGCAGCCTCGAATTCCCACTAATTGCAAAGATGCAGAAAACACATCTTATTTGTCTGAGGTCAAACTCTGTACATGTTTAATGCAATGTACCTGAATTGACTACAGTTTGGGAATAAAGCAAGTTATCAGCAAACTGGGAGTAAGGAAAATGGGATCTGAGCAGCCTGTATGGAAGGCCAAAGCTCAGTCAGAATGTCAAGTGGGTTCGTTCAACAAGAGTCGTGTGAACAGAGAGATGATAAGCATGAAAAGGCCCATCTCCCACTGGCCCACTCTGTATTTTCAACATTCTTTGCTTGGTTGTTTCCTCAGGGTGGTGACCTCTCCACTCCAAGCCTGTGTCTCAGAATGCCAGTGCCCCTGATAACAGCTCTAACCGTCACTGCTCTTGGCCACGGTATAACTTGAAGCACATGACAAGCATGTCTTTTCTCTCTGGCCTCAGCCCCATTTCATCAAGCACTCTGAATATCTTGGCTGATGCCAGTTCCAAGTTCTGTGGAGAATGTAACAAGAAATGACCTTGATCTTTCCTAAATGTCTTGGAAACATGGAACAGGCCTCCCCAAGGGAGCCCTCTGTTCTCATGCCAAGGCAGAGAATCCCATCACCTGGGCAGATAAACAATGAAAGAGAGAAACTGCTGTAAGAGCTCAACACACAGACTTGCCTCAAGAAATCTCTCTAAAGAACGAAGTTTTAAAATAAATGAAAGTTAAAATTTACGTGGAGGAAAAACCCAGGGTAGATTATAAACTTTAGTTCATGTTGATCCTGGGGGACTATGGGAGAGCCTGGGTTCTACCTGGGACTTATTTTGCATATGTGTCCTCCCTTGACCTATGGGAGGAGGGGAACTGACTAAGATGAATTTGAACTTAGACCCGTCCAACTATATTCACCTGGAGGTTTCCTATATGCCAATGATCAACTCTCACTGCCCTAGACCTGGAAGCGATTGTTGTAACCTCACCCTCAACAGTGGGTATTAGGAAAGTCAAGCCCTTAGTCACAACATAGTAAAGAACCCAGTGGGCAAAGGCAGAGTGGGACATGGTGAGGTATCACCCAGATTTGGGTCTTCAAGCAGTTCTGAGAGCTTTGAAAAAGGTCTTTAAAATAGCTATGGTCTAGAAAAAGAAATTTCTTAAAAGAATGACATAATATCCAAAATTGATATTTGAGGGCACCTCAGGGACATGCTCCCAATTTCCCTTTTGTGTTAACAGTAACTACTGATGAACTTTGAGGAGGTGGGAGGAAATAGTCTATGGGAGCTATTCTAGGAAGAAAAGAACCCTGAACAAGTGAACTTAGGTAAAGAGACTGGGGGACTTTCAAATGTTCAGGTCATTGGAGTGGTTACCAGAGAGAACTCTGGACCCAAGAAAGCTTTGCTGCCTAGGAGACTGTGCCCTGCCATGCCCAACCTAATGCTTCCTCCAGAAATTTCTGTGATTGCTCCTCTTAGTCATGGGTACGTGGAAGGGGAAGGTTGAGGGTTGTCCGATAAGGGAGAGAACACACAATTGTTCCCCATGAGAGCCCTGGGGGTGGGGGACAAGCTTGCACCAGGCCCTCTGATTCCAGATGAAAAGAGGGTGAATGAGGAAGAGAGAGGTTGAATACGTCTGGACAGACTGGTCCATAGAAATGGATAGTCTGAGTCATCTGTATCCCGGGATCACAGGGAACCTGTGTGTATGTGTGCCAGTCTTACGTGTGGAGTGAGGCAGGTTCTAGATCGAACAACAGCTGAGCTCTGATAGTTGGGGTCTGCCTAGAAAGCACTGGCCCCGGTCTTTACCCCTGCTCCTTCTTTCCATGGGAATGAGGGAAAGAAACAGTGATTTGTAGCAGCCTGAAGGGGGAAGTTTAATTGCATTTTTATCTTAAAAATTCCACTTTGATTGCAAAAGACATTTTTTCTTTCTACCTGTCTCCTCTCAGGCACCTCAATTTGTGGACCAATTTAAAAAAAAAAAAATTCATGGATCCAGCTAAAGGAAAAGAGACCACTGATATGAAATATCTAAGATAAAATATTGAGGCTTTCAAGTTCCTGGCCCGCTTCTCTCTTTTGGGATCCTCATTCTGGTTTTGCAAAGAGGAGCAGAGTCTGCTTTTGAAAAATAAGTGGGGAAAGTACATCTGCTGTCTGGGTTTGTGGTTCTGGAAAACCAGAGAACAACGTTCCTTTTCATGTCCCACTGCAGACGTCAAGTGTGGCTCTCCTGAAGGGTGTTCTCAGACATCAGGGCTGTTGTGGACACGGTGGGATGGAAGGTGGGGTAGGGGGCAGAGGGAGCACCTAAGATGGACAGGAAGTTTCACCTCAAAATGCTAAGCTCACCCTAAGGCCCATCTGATTAACTTCTGAAAAAGGACTTTCATCACCCAGAGAACCAGGAATCCAATTTTATCAGCTCAGTTGTAAACTCTCTGGTTATAGGCACTATATACCTTCGGCAGGTTGACTGTGCTAATAGGTCCCGGGATCTGAAGCGGACTAAATATAAATGAGAACTTGTCAATGGGACGGATGTGCTATAGGGAGAGCTTGCCATCTCCCCTCCACCAACAAAAGCCTCCTAATTGTCAGCAGTGTGAATGCTTTGCTTCTGATAGATTTATTCCCTTCTTCAAACACAGCCTGGTTCCTTCCACACAGAAAAATCTCCTGGAATCTACCTTTGCTTCTTCCTTGCTATGCCCTCAGACAACGTCCTCGCTTTGGGGCACCCCTGACCCTATGCAGGGACAGATGCCACCCTCTGGACCCTGGTTCTGATACCATTTGGTTTGCAGGACCTCTTGGTTCCCTACCAACTTTCCAATTCTAGTTCTGCTCTGAGAAGCTTCTCGGTTAATGAGCCGGTTCCCGAAATCGCTAACACTATGAATAGTCTTGGTTCCAAGCTGGACCTGGCCTCCCCTTGTGGGCAGTGTTGGTAAGCATACCTTGAATTCATAGGATTCTTCAATGATCACTTCCAGCTTAGTGTGTTCTCCCAGAATGGGGCGCCCCATTTCTGCAATGCGCCTCTCCTCTTCCTCTTTGCTGGTCAGTGGTTGCCTGTCATCACATTCCTCTGTGAAAGGGAAGGGCAAGAAAGTTAGCAGTGTGCTCAATCCTCTTTGGAAATCCCTGGATTCTGCTACAAGGAAACCAAGAAGGAAGGAAGCCCTGATGACCCACTAAAAGTCCCTCGGGCGAGATCATCACTCGAGGGGAGAATTGCACAGAGGCTCTGGGCAGGTCAGGCAGCACACCACTGTTGTGCTTGTTGACAGCAAGTGGCTGTGATGACCCACAACCTGAGCATAAGCCAATGTGCAGATCGGGAAAGCAACACATAGACGCATGTCACCGAGAAAGTCTCTGCCTGCACATTGTCCCTGTTGAGGGAATCCCCTAATTGTCCCCTCTGATGCTGGGTCATCTGGCTGTTGGAACACATTCCCTTAGCAGGTGACCAAAGGAACCGCAAGGAAAACTGCTCGAGTCCCACAAGGGATGGAGGAATCTGGCCCCCGCCTCTCCACTTTCTAGAGGCAACAAAAACGCCCCCGGGCCCAGGAGTTGGTGGAAGGGAAAGTCTGATCTTAGCCAGAGCCCCTGTTGCAAGGAAAGAAGCAAAACATCCATTCCATCTCACCAAGATGCCTGGGCTCTAGTGCTTCCTCTCTCTGGTGAAGAGTTCGCATTTGTTAGGAAGACCTTGACCACGTTCATCTTAAAGTAAACAGGGAGGGCAAAGGTGAGGCCTTTGGGAGTTAATACTACTCACCATGTGAGCGTGATTATTTCCAGAACCACCATGTAGCTGACACTCCAGGAGAGGCTAGTGGGTGTTAAGAAAATGTTAATGGACTTGAGAGTCCATTAATGAGAGGAAGCTCACAGTTGGCTCCTCTCTGTGTGAAGATCATTAGGATAAATCCCAGACCGAAAAGGCCACGCACATGTGAAGGGCAAACAGTGTTCCTGTAATGACGCTACCTCCTTGTCCTTCAGGCCTAGGATGCTGGAACAAGACAGGCTACTTCCCCTCAGAGTCAAGTCAAAGGTACTTCATCTCAAGGAAGTAGTATGGTGGTATGGAAAGACTTCAGCCCTGATGCCTTTGCTTCTAGAACTTTCCAGGCAAATTGCCTGCAGTAGGAATCTGTTGACTGAGGAAAACATGAGAAAGGAAGGGACTTCTAGCCCACTCTTCTTGCCTTTTGCCTTTAGGCATCAGCTCTGTAGGAGTCCACGTCTCTCATTCCCTCCAAAGACATGGTTTCCCTCTGCTGAGGACCCTGCTGTGGTGGTTCCATTTGTTGCTCTAGTAAATTTTGTAGAGAACTGGTTCCTGGGCAGGTTGTTCACTGCTAGGGCACGGAGCAGAGGGGCTAGGGATTCTGCTAGCATTTTATATACCAAGTGTCAAAACCTACCCAAGGCAGAAGCAGAATGTAGCATATTAATTAATTCTTTAGTATGTACTCAATAGTGTCTTCCTAAAGGAGTATTTTAGAATCTGCTTTTCTATTCCCAGTTTTTACGGGGCCCCGAGGAGATTAGATGAAGACTAAAAAATACCTGATTTTGAACTGGCCAGAAACTGCTGAAAGTTAGCAAAGGAGAGGTGCAAGGAGACTAATTTTAACTGTAAAAGTAGTAATGTGTTTTATAGTAGGCTTGGGACGTTATGACCCAAGAGAGGGCAAAGGGTTACAACTGGTGTCCGTAGGATTTGTCCTTGAAATTATGTGTAGTCAAGGAAGTGGGAGGCTGGGATATGTGATGTCCAATCTATCCAGTGCTCAAATCAATCATATTGTGATTCCCACTGTTTTCTGATCCTTGAACCCAGGATAAGGTTATTGGTAGTTTCTTAGCAGCAGGTCACATTAGTGTCTTTGGTCAAAACCTTGGCTGAACATGGATGTCTTAGAGACTCACATCAAATGAAAATTATTTTTCCAGAAGAACAACTGGGTTTATTTTTTGAATTGCAAAGCCATTGGGAGAGTATATTTATTATGGCTTCCTTTTCTGTAATTTACTTATAAATGATAATTTGCTTTAAATGGGGTTCAAGGCAATTTAGGTAGAAAACTGGGGAAATTACAAAAGAATGGTGATGTGGTAGCATTGTTTAATACCATATTTCACAAAATGAAATTATTTGGAACATGGTATTAGATAAATGGACATGGTAGTAAATGAAATCAAATCACAGTGATTAGAAAGGTTATTCCCTTTTTAATCATCTTTCAGTCCTTTGGATCAGGAAGAAATGCTTCGTTTGGTACCATTATGCCTGTAACTAGTTCCTGACATTTGCTCTATGCATATAAAGATCCTTTGTTCATTGTTCACAAGGGAGGTGAGGCATAGAGATGGGACAACTTCTAGTGCAGCAAGGTGAGGGCTGAGGGGTCAGGGTGGGGAAGCAGCTTGCTCTGCCTAAGGGAGTCAGGGAAGGCTTCAGGAAAGAGGACATATTTGAAATTGGCGTTGAAACCTGCAGAGAAGCTTGCCAGGGGAAGGTGGTGCTAAGGTTGGGGTAGGAGGTGGTAGAGTAAGAAGGGGCATTCCACAGACAGAAGTCAAAGCACAAAGGCATAATTTCATGGAGGGGTCAGAGCTATTTTCACTTAGTAAATGTCACGAGCATTTAAGGGAGAATTCTATGTAATGGAGGAGACAACTGGATCGTTGCTCTACAACGATCCTGATAAATTACTATCTATGGTGCAGATTTTTGATATTGGCAAAGAAGAGAGCTGGGAGTATTTTTAAAAAGTGTCCTCTCTTTAGTATCTCATATTGATTGGGGAAATAGTTGAACACCATTTTTTTGGGATCGTCTATTATGTTTGTTTCCTTTTCACTTTATTTTTGTTTTGTTTTGTTTTGTTTCCTTTTCACTTTGAATGCTGGATCAAATGCAGTCCATTTCACTCTGGCCAAGTCAGTTTTACCTCCTTATTTATGCCCAGTGACAACATGCTGCCATTTTAGTTTTGCTTCTCAGACAGAAAAGTCATTCTCTGTCTCTGTCTCTCCATACAGATACATGTATGCTTTTTAAATTCACCATATTTTACTGAGAAGTTGATAATCAATCACAGAACATCACGGTCTTAACTAACCAACACAACCTAAAGATCAAATGGATAATCCATACCCCCTGTTAAAATCCGTATTGACAGGACATAAAGCCAGCCTGTGATAAAACCACCAGTAGAGGACCTCCCTTCTTTTGAGTAATTGATTTTGCAAATGACAAATTACAGAAGCTAATAGGTACCCGAGATGTCTGAAAAAGCTGCTGCTAATGCTTTCTGGCTCGGCTGCTTTTTGAAGCAGGAGGGCCATGAGAGGTGAAGGGCTCAGAGGGAGAATCCCTATTAGAAAACAGAACAACCACATGCAGATCTGCACCTGAGGAGCTACTGTTGCTATTCTTTGACGTCGTGGCAATCTTTAATCTTAACCAACAATGTCAAATTCGGAAAGGGGTACAAGGCCAGCGGTGGGACACTTTGCTCAAGGTTATTTTAATCCTTCGCTCAGATCTGTGCTGTGACAAGTCTGAGAGTAGAGACCTCTTGACAGTTTTCAGCACCTGACTGGCCTTGCTGGTTAGAGCCAGGAGACTGGTCTATTTATTTCCACTAGGAATATTCTGGAACAAGTCTGCAGTCAGGTCTTGGTATCATGATCATCGAGTAGGGAAGTGGCATGTGAGGATGAGGAAAGGAGGAAATGTTTCTCCCACCATGGCCAGTGATGGCGATGGGGATGACCGAGGAAGGAACAGCCCTGTCCTCACGCAGACTTGGAGATGCTGCCTGGGCTCTAAGCTTACAGTAGACCCGGGATGGTTGTGTGATCCTCTAGTCACCTTGGCAATGTTCCCTCTGAAGAACCCCCACAGATGTACTATCACCCATGCATATGTGGCTAACATTGCCTGGAGGCAAGAAAGGCAGGTTCTAGAAAGAAGTATAGCTTGCTTTTAAAGAAACGTCATTATACTTGGAATGAAAGACCCATGTTTGAGGGGGGAGATTTGCAGGAAATCTGGAATCCATTGAACCTTGAGAGGGAGAGGTCATGGCGGTCAACCTTCTCTGCACGCCCGTGCTGCTCCCTCTACCAGGCCTCCTGTCCTGCATGCATACGCTTGTGTTTTGTTACCGACCCACCATGCTCAGAGCTTCAGAGAAACCACTGCATTATTTAGCAATGTTCTAGTGGGGACACGGGCCAAACTGTGCTACTTTAATGTCTAAAGACTTAAAGAACACTTGAAGGCAGTTAACTTCAAGCAAATTAAACTGTGGTTTTCAAGGACCATGATGCACTGAGTACCTGCAATGGTGATTACAGTAGAGGGAATAGGATGTTCTCTAGCGTGAACTTTCCGGAAGACAGGTTGGCCTAGCAAAAAGGACAGGCAGAAAATCATTAGAATGGACTGCGTTGGTTTGCTACCAGAGCTCTGTGGAATTAGTCAGCTAAACATCACACCCAGATGCACACATCACAAGCAGTGTTAGTTTAGGGGTTGAATGGTTAGAGGCCACCGCTATGGAGGCCACAGAAGTGAGCAAATAATGGGTCAAGTGTGCTATGAGCCAAACCAGATTATGTGAATGAACCACACACTCCTCAAGAGGGGGTGCAGCTAGGTTCCTGCAGGCATCTAAGGGGAGTGTCCTTGTCCTTCAAGTTACTGCTTCCAGAGGCCTCGTGAAACAATGGAAAGCACTTAGTGTGATGACAGGCAACTTGGTTTTGAAGCGTACTGGTGCCAATGACATAACCTTGAGCAGGCCATTTTCCCAGTTTCCCCACAGGTAAATGGGGATATTAACACCTGCTCCATCCATATTACAAGTTTGTTTGAGGGTTGAGTAACTTAGCATCTGGGAACATACTTATCTATTTCCTGAGCAGTCCGAATGGGAGAAAGTTTCATACACTGGTAGGCTTTGCGAGGGTATGCCATCATCACAGTAACTGTTGGGTTACCTAGGCCTAGGGTTTTCATTAAACTTCTGGCTTAGTTGAATGCCAAATCTACCTGCTGTTGGCTTCTACCAAGAGCTACCTTGAACTGATCTGAGAATCGTGAGATTGGGACTTGGTGCCAACTCTGCCATATGTTTGCCATCGAAATAAGGGTAGAGGATTTCTCTTCTCTGAGACTCAGTTTCCTCAACTATAAATGAAGCTAAAGTTGAAGGGGATTTGTTCCTCTACCCTTGGTACTGGAGTGATTGAAATGTTTTAAAAAAGCCATGTACCTTGTTAAAGTCTATTATATGATGAGCATAATATAATTGGGAAAGCAACTTTTAAAGAAGTATATTGACTTTTAATATATAACTCTATGGCTGCTTGTTTGGGGGAATCAGACATGCCTCTCTCCTCTCCAAATTGAATCAGAACACTTAATTTTTTTAAGCAATACAAATTAAGGTGCTCTAGTTTTCCCCTCCCAGGGTCCCTCTCATTTCTCATTTGACTGGAATTCACACTGATGGCATTTATGTGGCATAGCTGGGCTTTGGATTGCCAAGGGGTTAAGATGAAGGTAGGAATAAAGAGACTGAGAGGGAGGAGATGAAAGTGCTGGGGTTAGAACACTCATCAAATGGCTGTGGACTTAAAGTCAGAGGGCCAGGCTCTGAATCCTGGATGGGTGATTTGGGGTAGATTAATTAATCGCTTTCAAGCTTCATTTCCTCCCTATAAGTGAGAAAAATAAAATCGTACTCCATAAGGTTGAAGATTAAATGATATAATGAATACGAAATGCTTTACAAACTCTAATGAGCTATAATGTATAGGGGGTTATCATGTTATATGCCAAAAAGGTCAAGGGACAATGAGATCATAGGTTCCAACAAGGGCCTTTCAATGAGGCAAGGTCTAGGAGCAACACATAAAGATTTGCAAATTCCAAAATCACCTCCAGCACTTAATGTCCACCACTAATGAAATCTCTGAAACATATTGGGCTGTGGACCAAATGACTTTTTCAATTTCCATATATCCTGTTTCAAATTTAGATTTTCACACTCAGCTGCACAAAACCATGTAAAAGCTGCAGGCAGAGTCCAAGGGCTAGATTAATTCTTCTCTATTGCCCCTGCATCTCAAAGCCTTGACTTCAAAGCCTCAAATTGACTTTAAAGAAAAGTTCTTTAGACTTAAAGCTGCTTTTCACTGTGTAGACCTAAGTTTTAGAACCTTCCCCAGGGCATCTATAGAGAGTAGATCCCAGGCACTCTGACCTGGATTGGGAGAAGAAGGGTCATATACTGTGAGAAGAACAGGCCAATGTAGAGATTCCCAGAGAGTTTTTGGAACATTGACTTGTTCTAACTGTATCAATTTCAAGTGTTGGGAAAAGGTGGTAACAATAGACAAACTATTATTTCAAATTGAAGCCAAAAGAAAGAATTTAATGAAGTACATGAAATGATAGAAATCTTTGGAAGAAGTGATTCTGTTCTCTTGAATGCAAGATGTGTCCTAGGCAGGGAATGTTGGACATTACCAGACAGATAGTCTAGAACATGATATGAACAATTCCTGAGAAAAGAAAAATAGGATTCTGTTATTACCTAGATACTTCAAGTGATAGGGAAGGAAGGCCCTAAAAGGAAAATCCTGACATATTCAATAAGGAAAATAGGAAAATACCTAAATATATCAATGCATTTTAACAAAGCATTCTACAGCCCAAGATTTTTGGTGAAGATCTCATTATCAGGCTGCATAAGGCTGAAGGTGCTGCTAGACGCTATACTATTTCTAAAATGGTTGACTTTTTCTTTCTAATTACTTCAGAAGCCATGAAGGTTGTCTTCCCCAATTTCTTCCTCCCTCAAATCTCACAAGGATAACCAACTTAAAATAAATGGAAATTCCTGCATTAGATTCAAAAATAGCATCTTCAGCAGCGCACAGTGAGGGAGACTTGACCTGGGAGAGCTTGAGATGGCTCAGGTTTTAAAAATCCTCTGTGAGGACTTGTCCTGTTTAACATTTTTATCCTTTTCAATTTCTGTGTCTCTGAGAGTCTTTGGATCATTTTGTCATTAGATGCCACGTCTGGAGAAGATCAGTGGAGAGCCAACAGCCCCTGTGAAATTGCTCGTATTCAGAAAGTTCTACTTGGGATAGAATCATGCTGGGACTACCTGATCATGAGTTTACAAGAACAGTGGTTCAATTAACCCCCAATTCCCTTACCACAGCATTTGCAAAATTGGAATCTGGGGGAATATTTCCTCCTTTAAGTATTTTGGTTCAGCTGATTGCAGAAAAAAAATAATTACAGTAGTGTTATCTGCACAATATATCGGAAAACGCTGTGGCCAACAGGATGCCCTTAGAGACATCTTTAACCTGCAGTTTCAAACACATCACGCCGACCACTTGATATTTCTCTCTCTCTAAATCTGCCTAGATGATTCTCAAAGGGTGGGAATAAACCTAGGGTCAAAAGGGAAGATACCGTAAGGAGACACCTTCTTCCTTCTGTACACAAGAAAATAGCTTTAGAGTTGTGTTAAGTAACGTGATCAACGCAGGATGGATGCCAACATGAATTTAAGAGTTTTAAACCCTTTGAGTGGCATTTTGGGTTTGCATAGAGCACTGTGTAATGCACTTCTAGGGATCATGTTAATAATCCTCAAACCCAAGTCCCCAAAGAGGGGCTCAGACTGACGTCGTAGAATGAGAAGGGACTGCTCTGCCCTTTGCTATCAGGGCATCATATAGTATTAGGAGACCGAGCTTTGTCCTGGATGTCAATTCCTATGTTTCCTTGAGGCCAGCAATTGTCTTATCTAATCTGGTACCCTGGAGCATCTAGCAGAATACACTGCACATCATCAGTGCTACGTGAACATTTTCAAATCGACCAGTATCAAAATGTGAACAGTTACAGGTTCTCCATACAGATTTGCTTGTACATAAACACAACACACACACTGTTAATGTGTACAATGTTAAGTGTGTAAAATCAGCAAGAGCACACCGTGTGCCACAGCTAAATGTTAACACAGGTTGCATAAAATGTGGTTTTGATTTTTAAGGGCATTTGGGGGAAAATGAAGAACATTAAAAAAAATATCTGTCTTACCATACAGGTATTTTCCTTCATTCAAAGCAAATAAAAATGAGAAGCGATTTTTAAAAATGTAAACAACATATGGCGAAGACAGAAAGCAAAAAAATAAAATTCGACGTCATTAGCTTTAAAAATTCATACCTGTTATTGTGAAGCCACCTAAAAAAGAAAAAAAAAAGAAGAAATGTTACAATTTATTTAACTTACATTCTAAATGACAAATACCAGTGACATCGGACTGCCTGGCCACCCATATAAGATACAGCAACTTGCCTAATTACATTTACAATTAAGAAAAATCAGATAACATCCATTTGTGATTTAATCACTACTCATTCTTTTAAGATTATGGGACTTAGTGCACACATTTCATTCTTGTGCAGACCTAAGCAATCACTGGTTTTTAAAAAGATCATACTAAACTAAAAATGGAATATTAACTATCTAACCTACACAAAAATGAGGCCAATGGCCCTACATGACAATCCTGCCAGTAAATCAATAGAAATAAAGGTCAGAAAACTACTGTACCACCTGACATTCACGGAAAATCACCTAGAGAAATGGAAAGGAAATGGAAGAAATGAAATGCTTACCAAGCTCATTCAATAACAGGGCTGTGGAGGAAACAGACAAAGACAACACAGAATAAGAGACCAGATGAATAATGAAAGTAAGAGGAATATCAGCAGAAAGAAATCCAGGCAGATCTGATTCCAGTGGTAGGAAGACACTGCTAACGTGGGTGCCTCCCAGGGAAATGTGGCATTGGGAACAGTTTCCAATAAACAATCCCAATACTAAGTTTTTGCAAATGTGTGTGACTTATTATATATGGATACAATTCCCCTTATCTGTTATTTTTTGGCATTTAATAAAACATTTCTACTATATATGTTTACATACAGTAAATGTATCTAGTTTACCAAATAGAGTAGAAATGTTTTATGAAGTTAATCTTAACTGCATTTGAGTGAGTCTTCCTCATTAAATATTGCCCAGGAGTTACTGAATTCAACACACGGAAGTCTTAAATCATCCAGGATCTCAGGTGTGACACCTTCCGTTCAATGGAAACAGATAAAACATCTTAGGAAATTCCATTTTGGCTGCCCTGCCTGAAGGAGACTTTGGTCCAAGGTAATGCTCTCCCTGGAGGTTCTATTTGCAGGGTATTCCTTGGCCATCAAGGGATGCTTATGTTTTTGAAATCCTCAAAACTTGGGTGCCAGGAATTTGCATTTGTTTGTGCGTCCTTCTCTATGACTTCTGCATGGTATAATTAGACAATCACAATTCTTGTGGACACATAATTCCATGGAAACTGACAAGGCAGGTGGTGGGGAGGGGGCATCGCATCCATAATTTGTCTTCCAGGTTATGTGCTTTAAGCCCAGACTATACAGTAGCAATTTATTTTGGTGAAAGCTCCCTAGCTAAACATATTATATAAATTTCTTCAGGAGCTGTGGAGGGGAATGCTACAATTCTGTTTTCAGCCCCATTTTGCTGCTAACAGTTAGTGGCATTAGAGGATACTTTCTAAAACAAGTCGGTAATTTTATTTATAGTGACAAGAATCCACTTGGAGGGTGTGAAACCAGATAGTGCTATCAAGGAATTTTAATTTGCCTTTACATGAGGGCATATTTTACTAAAACGACAATTGAAAGAGCTGTATCCAAGATGCTCTTCCTTTAGATAAAAGACAGTGTTTTGGAGGAATACATTTAGAAGTAAGTGCTTTTTTCCTGTATGCTAATGAGGCATTTTTGATCCCATCTTTGTAAGAAATCAGCTCAGTTTTCTAGTGTCTTTTCCTTCTGCCTACTGCCTATGAAACATATTAAATAGGCTGCATTAAAATGGGTCCCCAGTGCTCCATTCTCCATCATTCCAAACGGCTCCCGTTACCATTTGGGACATGATTAGGTCAGGGACATGCACTTTTTTTTTTTTTTTCTTTTTCTGATGGACTCTGAAGTCAGTGAGTTCTTACAAATGTGAGATTAAATTCCCCCAAATGTTGGGTCTATATAGGAATTAGTCCTATATATTTGATATTTTTCCTTACATGTAAAAGTATAAATTTCTTACAAAGGGGTCCATCTAATCATCTTCTACGCTAGTCATCAATTGTTTGGTTGCAATGAGTAAGAGCTATTAATGTGTAGTAAGCTCATTTTACATGTATAATTACATGATCCCTTTAAAGTGGCCACTGTTAGAGGATAATCGTAGGAAGCCCTTGTAAAAATTCAGAATAAAAAATTATCTTTAAGGGTGGTATAAAATTCCTGTCCTTCCTTATCAAAGATAGGCGGCAGAAAATAGAAATAAAATCAAAGAGGACAAAGAAATTGGCTTTTGTTCAAATATTTTCCTAAAAATATGTAAGTACAAATCAACTAAAAAAAAATCTAGTTATAGGATACTGTTTATTTCTTTTCTTTTTTTACTACACATATTTTAAGTTTGTAGATTCTATAAGAATCAAAACATTTCAGAGCATAAGGCTGGTTAGGCCTTAAGCGAGGGCTAAATTCTTCCTAAAGGACCATACCCTTCCTACAAAAGAAAATTTGTATGACTATAGTTTCCTACATCTGGTCCCTTCTAAATATCATATTTGACAATATAAAAAAAATCTCAGGCCAAAATGAATGCTAGAATGTGGATAACATTACTCTTCAAGGATCTTTGTTCTTATTAAATATATATTTTTTTGAAAATGGGGTTGTCTAAAGAAGCCTAATTATTGAATTCTTCTGAAAGTACTCATTAGTTGCCATTAGACTCATCTGTCACTACTAATAGGTATTAGGTAGTCTTTATCACGAATGTTCAAGGGGAGATTTAGTAGTTGGAAGGACATTTTAGAACGATCCCTGAGTAGTAAATACCTGAACACAGAAATCACGCTTTTTAGATCATCACTCCTGAATTACAGAAATCTCTTCTAGTATTTCTTCAATCTGCTTTCAATCAAAGTTAGTGGGCATTTCCTTGAGGAAAATGGGCATTGTCTGGTGCGTTTGTGAATTAGGGAAGGGAGATGAAACTGTTAAAGCTTCAAAGGAAATGAAGGATAGTACTTGGAGCTGAGGAAGAGGAGAGAGTTAAGTGTGAGAGTAGGAGACACGGAGAGAGAAGAGTACAATTTCTCGCTGGTATGTCTTTGTATACTCTCACACCTTTCATTCCTCTTCTTATCCATTTTGGCTCCTCAAGCACAAGGGAGAAACTGCACTCTTTCTCATATTCCTCACGGTCAAATATTCTAATGGTAATGATCTTCCTGTGGGAACACAAGACAAAGGCAAAACAAATGGTTGGAGTCACACGCTCATGCTAGGTGTTCACCAAGCTGCATGTTACCGTGATGTTATGGAAGGGAGAACTGGCAACACATGGACCTCGCAAGTATGTAATAGGGCATGGCAGCTACTCTCAGCGGGCCCCCGTGACCTTGTCTCCTCATTTGCCACTTTCACAAATGCTTCCTGCTTCAGTGAGCTAGCAGGAAGTACCCCGACTTAGGAAGAGAAATCAGAACGCGGGCTTCATTTTGGCATGGCCAGCATCAGTACCACCCTTCCCGGAAACAGGCAGGATTGACTGCCCTGAAAATTCGTCTCTCAGACCTGCCATGTGCAGAGTAGCCAGAATTGGCCGATGGAGCTACAGGCTGGGCCCGCTGTGGCCCCGGGGTGAGATCTATGCCCTGTTACATAGGTGGAGGGATGTGTGTGTTGTGAGCCACGTCTGAAGAGTGCAGGCATCCAGGGGTGGCACAGGCCAGCAGAAGCTGTTGGGCTCAGCCCTGGAGCAGCTCCCCCACCTTTCTTCTCACTCATCTCCACCAGGCGGGGCTCTCCAATCTCAAGGAAGAAGGTCTTGTTTTTCTCATACTCCTCATCATCAATTACCTTGACTGATATTGTTTTGCTGAAACAGAGAAGAATAGAAATTGACGAACAAGGGGAAGAGGAAAGAAAGAGAAGAGAAGGAACACAGAGAAGACGAAAGCAAGGTTAACGAGTTGCACTTCCAGACAAATGGCCACTGAGAAACTTCTGTACTGTGACTGTCTTCTTCCAGGAGGGGTATGGGATAGGTCCGGAAGATTGGAGAGGTCGCCCAAAGCACAGCTCCCCTGCCCAAGGCCATGGAATGATTTTAGGCAACAGAGAGCACTCAGGACTCGTAGGTTTATCATCACCATGAGAAGGGAAAGCAGAAGAACACAGATCACAATAATAAGAAAAGAAAAATATATTTATTTAATAAATGCCTTAACCGTAGGATTGTCTGAACCATGCCCTGGAATTTACTCATTTAGAACAAATCAGTAAATCACATCAAAATATCAAAAGAGGTTGTCTGTGAGCAATAGGTTTATGGGTCATTTTTCTTGGCCTTTATTCTGCTTTACTGTATTTCCAAACATAATATTTTTGTAATAAATGTATAAGACCATCACAAAATAAAATCAAACTCCTTAATCTTACTCCACCCAATGTCCTAGACTCGAACTCTTACTCAGGCTAGTCAGATTTTCCACCTAGATCACAAAGGGAAAATGTTCATGTTTTATATGTCTTTCTAAACATGGAAGCTGAGACCTCCCAATAGCTATTTTGAAAGGTGGGGGATGGGGGGTCATGACGCTACAGTGATTTTCATCCCACCAAAGCTGAGGTTCAACTTTGACAAAATACACTATTTACACCACTTTCAAACCCCACCCATACACCAAAGCATTTAGTTAAGAATTTTTCCCGCAATCCATCCGTTAGCACTTCTAGCCTTAGGGTCCTCTGGTTGTGAGTGAAATGGCAGACTGTAGGACAAATGCAAATATTATGCAAATCTCAGTTTCCCATAAGCCTGATGACTCTGAAGCTATACCTAATGTTACCTTCTAATTAATAAGGGCTTAATCAATTCCTATATTACCACTTACTCGGAGCCCCCTAAACACTTGTTTGTCCTTGAAAAAAATTTTTTTTCCAGGAACACTGGCCAAGAACATTTCCGACTGAAGTTTTTGAAACACTGAGTTTACACGGACGCACAGTTTTAGTCATTGACATTATTTAGTTTCGGTGGAATTTTCTAGGTCTTCTGGAAGGAAATTAGTTTGTAACTCCCCCCCTTTTTTTTAAGAGACAGGGAGAGTGGGGTGGGAAGGGGTTGAGGGGGAGGGAGAGAGGATCTAAGTAGGCTCCACCCTGAGATCATGACCTGAGCCAAAAGCCAGAGTTGGACACTTAACTCACTGAGCCACCTAGGTGCTCCCCCCTTTTTAAATTATTGATCAAAGCCACCAAGTTTTATTTATACCTATATATGCCAAAGAGCATCAGTATTCTTTCCTAGTATAAAGGAGAAGAAAGGTAGAAGTTGCTTTGAATTCTCTGAATTCCCTAGGCCCTGAGGCTAAATGCTTTAGTCTCGCTTTCTTGGGTTAACACTGTAGACCTGAGATCAAATGATTGCTTCTGGCCCTCCAGAGCCCCATAACCAGCTCCCTGCTCCTCAGCTTACGAACATCCCCGCATGATGCTCATATCCAATTTCTCATTACCAAGGAGTTGGGCTCATGACAGTGCCTTTTCTTTCCTACCTCAGCTGTGTCCTCAAAGACTGAAATACGAAGGCCAGATGAGCAGCTATAAATGACTAAAGCAATAATCATTTTTTCAGAGTAGTTAGATATTTACAAACTTCCAACGGTGTGACAAAGTCCAACTACAGGTACGTAGTGCACAGTTCCTGTCTAACTTCTGAAACTATTCTCTGGAATTGACCTATTTACGTGTGTGTGTGTGTGTGTGTATGTGTGTGTGTGTGTAAATATATATAAAATCAGTCTACCCCGACTACACTAGGATATCTGATCATTCCTCAATCTCCAAAAGTTACAAATTATTAGAGAAAGCACAAGAAGATGTAAGAAGTGACGATACATGTGCTCTTTACTTCAGAACTGGATTTGATGTTATAAGTGAAATCAAATCTATTCTACAAAAACCTGCCAAAAGTTTACCCTTTTTGTCATCAAACTTATGCATTTTGGATTTCTATCTTCCTGCCTTATAATCATAAACTACAGTTGTTCAGCTCTACTAAAGCAATTAGCCATAAGACCAAGTGTGGAAAAGTGTTAATGGGCATTAGAAGGGCCATGCTACCATCTTTTGGAGCTCATGGCCCATTATTTGTTATCACTTCATGATAGGGTACACTAAGGTGGATGCCATGTTGCAATGTTCTTGCTTGTATTACCTAAAAACATTTGACTTCTCTTTCTCCATCTTGTGCTCCCAACCCATCCTACACCACATCACACGTTTTATTAGATTGCAGAAATAGAGTACAGTAGAGATGGTTGGGGTAGCCTGGCTAATAGGGTGCCTTTGTTTAGAAAAAGCTTCCAGTTTTATTCCCAAAGAGCAACATGACAACTCATTCAGAAATAAATAGAAGCAACCAAATAACATTGTTTCTTATTCCTGGCAAATTTAATCCTCTATTGTCCTAACAGCTTTATTTTCTATACTCTGAGTAGCTGATGAGTGTGAGATATATGAAGCCCCACACAATTTGTTTGCATAATAAAATAAGCACTGAAAGTTGATCTTTAGATTATCACTATTTACTAGGATAATAACCCTTAGAAAATGTTTCAGTATTTGATAACTGTGACACTGGAAAATCAAAGAAGAAGAAAAAGAAACCAGTACTTCTGTAGGTGCCTGGCCAAGACACCTAAAATAGATGGGATTTGCATAATGGCATATTTCAAAATCATTAATAATACCATCAGTAGTGTCCCTGACAGGAGGAGCCATTAAATTATAAATTGATTTTGGTGCTCTTGCATAGTAAAATGATTAATAGGAAGCTTGCTTATTAAAGGGCATTTCAGTCCATTTAAAGAGGCAGGATAAAGTCAATCCTTATGAATAAGCCCTTTGAAGCAAGAGAGGTAAAAATCAGAAGGGATTGCTAATGCTCACCTTTCGCTTCTCCCCCCAGCAAAGGTAGCAAAGTTGAAATTAATCAATGTAATTTTTAAAGGAACAGATCCTTAGGCTGTCCCTTGTTCACTTCCCAGAGCCTAATGCCTCCTCTTTCATCACATGGGAAGTTACAGGAGATGGGGCGCATTTGGTGAGGACTCCAGGTATAGTTTGATAATCAGCAGAAGCATACCTCTGTTCCTCACAGTTCCACAGTGGATATAGAATCTCAAGGATTGAAGGAACCTTAGAGCCCCGCCCATTTGCACCCTCTCCCCCGACCCCCTCCCCCATTGCCACACCAATCCCACAGTCACTGAGCTTTTGCTCTGTCATAAGGACTCCTTCTCCCTGAGAACACAGATTCATGCTGGCTGTTCTTTTGTTCTCTTTACCAACGGGGTGAAGTTGGTAAAGTTTTTTTCTTTGGATTGACAGGTTAACCCAAACAAGTCCAGAACAGTAAGGCAGACAGAGCCCTTCATCCAATGGCAGCTCTTATGCTCTTATCGCCCCAATAAGGAACAAATAGAAAAACTGATGTCATGCAATTTTCAACTACCATAATTATGAGGAAGGTAATGAGAGCTTTTCACTTGATTTTTTACACATCTCTAAAGCTGAACAGTGTACTATAAAAGTGATGTTTTCTGGAAACTAGCAAAGCAGTTACAAATCTTATGATAACACTAAATAATTTCTCAATGTGGCCAAAGTTTTTATGGAAATCCATCTTGGTTCCATTTCTAGGGGGAAAATTATTTGATTAAGAAAGATCAGTTTATTGAGCGGAAAAATGCAGGTCATTCCTTTTGATTTTTTTTCTTTCTTTCTTTCTTTTTTTTTTTTTGCAGTGCTTTTCCTTTGGTAATACTAAACCAACATGTATACTTGACTTCTCAGTCTCTCTCTTATCTGATGGGTCTCAAAAGACCTGAGCACCTTCCAACATTTCACCAAGGAGTTTGTATGTCTGGTGGTGACTCAGGCAGATGGTAGAAAGGAAAGAAAGAGGTGGCTTTATTAATGGAGGTAAAGAAAAGAAAAGAAAAGAGAAGAGAAGAAAAGAAAAGAAAAGAAAAGAAAAGAAAAGAAAAGAAAAGAAAAAAGAGAAAAGAAAAGAAAAGAAAATCTCTTTAAAATATATTCCGATCTCTCCTCAGTAAGCCAAAGCAGCATCTGGGCCTCTTTTTCTATTTCCACCTTGATTTGCCCTTCTGTGGTTTCTTTTTCTCAAGGCTGCCCTTGATGTTAGAAGTGAGAAAAAGATGAGTTTGGAACGTTAAAGAGAAGAGACGCTCCTTTTAAATCCCCATGCAAAGGATTTTAGTGAGGATTTCACATATTTAGATACTGCAATGGCTGCTTTAAAAATTATTATTAAAAAAATTAAACTCTCTTTAGGCATACTGAGAGGTCAATGGACCTATGAGCACTTTTTATTTCTTAATTCACCTGTCTTCGTAACAGCCCTGGAAGTAGCTTCTGCTACTTACCATTCACAGAGGAAACAATGACTCAGAAGTTAAGTAACTCCCAAGGTCACAAAGTGAGATTCCTGTAACTGGCTCCAAAGACTGATACCTTCAAATATATGACCCACAAAGTTCCTTATTCATTCAGCTGTGCAGTATTTTTATGACCACTTTAAAGGATCTGGATCATTATTTTAAATAAATATAAAGGTTTATTGTTTTATCTTCATGTTAACAAGGACTGCCTACATTAGCAATGACAGAATTTCAACTCTGTTGAAATTCTGGGCGGGGGCTTGTTAGAACTACAGAATCTCAGGGTCCACCCCAGACCCACCAAATCAGATCTACATATTAACAAGATACCCAGATGATGCTATGCATGTGAAAGTTTGAGAAGCATGGATCTAGAGAGGACAATGTGTTCTTTTATTAAGTCAGAGAATGAATTAAGAGGCTGGTAAAAGCTGGGCCTGTGTTTTGGACCTGTCTGCGTATTAGAATCACATCTGGAGCTCTGCAAACTTTGAGTGTGGGGCAGGACCCACTCATAACCAGTGACATCAAACTCTCTGGTTATGGGGCCCCAACATGAAGATAGTTTTTAAACGTTTTTCAGGTGGTTCCAGTAGGCAGCAGGGACTGGCAGCTGGCTAATGGGGGGCAAGAATGTATGCCTGATGTTTCAAAGAATGTATTAAATAAAGAACAGAATTGTGAGAAAGTCAGTCAAAACTAAATTTCAGATCTAATTAGCAATCTAGACTGAAACATGGGAGAACCATTTTGCTTTGTTCTTCGCCAGTGTTCTTTTCTGGATTACACAGAGTATTTAAAACTGTTGTTTTCTCCCCTGAGGAAAGGCTGGTCTCCCCAGGCCACCTTCAGAGTACAGGCGAGAAAACACTGTCAGCATTCTGGCAGCAGCGTTTACACTCGTCCAGAGTGACTTCCTTCCCCACAAAGTGATAGGAAGTCTGCCGATAGGCTTTTACACAATGGAAGTTCTATTTGGAGAGTAGAAAAACTAAGGATTTCAACTGCCACAGAAGACAGTAACGCCTCATATCCCTGCTCTCAGCGAACCTCTGAGCCACGTCAGCAAGAGGCCACGTTTTGTGGAAGTAGAAACGTTCCCCATCAGGGCCACCACACTGAGAAGAAAGAAATGAACCAGGATTGATCACACAGGAAGGCAAAAGATCTGGCAACTTCTCTGACCACACAAGTGATGTCATCAGGTGAGGCAAATTTGAAATTTCATCCCCAGTACACCTGGTGTTAAAAGCTTCAGGATAAACTCCTATTACTCAAAAAGACAAGCCAACTTAAAAATGGGCTAAGGATCTGAATAGACACTTCTCCAAAGAAGATCAACAATGGCCAATATGTATGTGAAGAAATGCTCAACATCATTAGTTAGTGGGGAAATGCAAATGAAAGCCACAATGAGATACCAATTCAAACCCACTAAGATGGCTAGAATCAAAAAGATAATAACAAGGGTTGTAGAGAACATAGAGCGATTAGAACTTTCTTACACTGCTGGTAGGAATGTAAAATGCTTGCAGCTGCTTTGGAAAAACTTAGCAGTTCCTCAGAAATTGAAAGATAGAGTGACCCAGCAATTCCACTTATGACCCAGCAATTCCACATCTAGGCATATAAGAGATTTAAAAACATATGTCCACATAAAAACTTATAAATCAATACTCATAGCAGCATTATTCATGAGAGCCCCAAAGTGGAAACAACCTAAATATCCGCCAACTAATGAATGAATAAACATAATGTGGTTTATTCATTATAAATGGAATATTATTCAACAATAAAAAGAAATGAAATCTTGACACATGCTACTGAAGGATAGCAGAACATGCCACCCCAGAATATGCCACTTTGGTATAATGATAATTTGGAGCTATGGGCACTTGAAAAACAGCAGATGTAGGGAGAGCCTGTCTCTGAACTCCCCTGTCTGCCTAAAGACCGATGCTCCAAAATGAACTTGATTGTCACAGATCCCCTCCCTGGGAATGTCATCAGCCATTATCACAGGAGAGGAGACTAGAAGTAGATGCCACATCCTGACAAACTTTGTCACAAACTGTCATACCTCCCATCTGTTCTTCTAAGGATCTCTTCATCTTTCCTAAAAATCACCTACTTTCCCCTAAGAGGCCTTCATCCCCCACCCCATTCCCTACTAAGATGGTATTGAAGCCTACATTTCAGATACCTTAGAGAGTGACTCATTTTTCCCTGGGTGTCTCTCATGTATGCATGAGGTGTACATGTTAATAAATTCGGGTTTTTCCCTCTTGTTTATCTTTCTTTTATTACATGGTCTCAGCTATAAACTCTAAAAGGTAGAGGGAAAGTTATTTTTCCTCCCCTACACTACAACACAGATGAACCTTGAAAACATTACACTGAATGAAAGAAGCCAGACACAAAAGTTCTCATATTATATAATTCCATTTATATGAAAAGTCCGGAATAGGCAAATCCATAGGGACAGAAACTAGCTCAGTGGTTGCCTAGGGCTGAGGGTTGGGGGGTAAATGGGTGGTGACGATCAATGGGTATGCGTTTTCCTTTGGGGGTGATGAAAATGTTCTACAGTTGATTGTAGCAATGGTTACACAATTCCAAAAATACACTAAAACTCATTGAATCGCATATTTTAATTAAGTGAATCTATGACATGTGAAATTATATCTTAACAAAGCTGTTATTTAAAAAAAAAAAAAGCAAGCTTCAGCATAAATCCCTTAGAAAGGACTGTTTCTTGGGTGAGAAAAGGTGGTGAGAACATTTAGGCTTTTCAGTATGGAGTTACAAAGTTTGCCAGCCCCCCAAACAGAAAACCAGAGGGCCGCATGCCCCAGACGGGAGAGCCACAGGCCCCAAAGCTAAGTGCCACTGCTCAGCCTGTCAGCTCCGCTCACCTCAGTCCACCCCTTGCCCCAGGTTCCCTGCAGAATCCGTCCCTCCAGGATCAAGGGCTACTGATGTTGTACTTTAACATCCTAAGCATTTCTGGTGGCTCTGGCCTCAGGCCTGCTTCCTTGGCTGATTTCTTTTCCCCAAAGTACAGAGTGTTATAGAAATGTCAGAAGTGGTATTTCCTTCATGGCATTTATTTAAAAAGAAAAGGAGAGGACTGTAATCCTAGGTCATGCCGCTGCCCCCTCGCAGAGTCCCCAGCTCTGTTCGTATCACCTCGGGCATTACCAGCACCCTCGCGGGCATTCATTTCTCTCGGCCTATGAGGAAAGATGGGCTCACTGTGGATGGCCTTTGTATCCCTTGGTTTACATGCCTGGCCCATTTTCAGCTTTTTTTTTTTTTTTTTCCTTAAAAAATTGGTTTGATGAGTGGCTTGGGGATTTGGAGTTAGGGAAAGAAAGGGGCAGTCAGAGAAGACCCATGCATTATTCTCCTCATTTTCTGTAAGTGACCCAAATCAACTCCCCTGTCCAATGAACATTCCAAATTAGGATAAAACAGGCTGCTATTCATATATTTCTAATAACATTCTCCCATCATTTTTAGCTTAAGAGAAACTTTGGGCATGGACTCACTTGCGAATTTGCTCAAGATCCCATGTTAAGATGGGTCATAGAGGAGGGGCCGGGCCATGACTCAACCTGTTGTGTCCTTTGATGACACGTCAGGAGCATCATACCAGGATGCAGATTACCCAAGTTCTTCTCTTGGTTCTGCCACTTCCTAGCTGAGGTTTTTGGACCAGTTCTGGCATCTTTCTAAACATCAGTGTTACCGTCTATCAAATGCGGATAATACAACTCACTTCACAGTGATTGTGAAGATCAAATCACGGGTGTCATCATTCATCAACTGTAGATAATACAACTTCACAGGGTGTTGCCAAGATCAAATAATGCAATGCATGCCAAATAATTTTGCAAAGAACTGTAAGATATTAGGAACAGTTGTTATTATTAGTTGAAAAGGAGTGGTTTACTCTCTAGTTCTTACTTGCATGTTCTCCCAGCCACCAAAAGGGGTAGCGGGCAGATGGCAGAGGTGGGGGTCAGGAAATATTTGATGGAGTGATGGGCCATATGCTCAAGTTCACTTTCAAATGTAGCGAGGGATTACATCGCATATTATGGGCTACCCAAGTACAGGATCCTAAATTCAGAGAAGCAAGGGGCACAAGGGCTACTGGTCAGCTTCTCAGTCCCAGCTCCTCTAGGTCCCCTTTGACCACGTCAGCTAGTTACATGGAGGGGACTGAAATCATGCTTTTCCTGGAGCTCCAGCTATGAAGCAGAGCCTGATGAACAGGGATTGTACTATTCTGTAACTTGAATAGACTTGGAGGCTCAGAGTTGCTAAAGTAGCTAAACCAAAGTAATTCTCCAGAAGGCCTTGTCATCCATGCACTGAGCTCTGCGTTATCAGGTGGTAATTGAAATGACTGCTTCAAGCAAGGCAAGAGGCAGGGACAGCTAAAACCCTGCTGTTCTCTGGGGATACCAGGAGAATTTTACAGAGAACTGGAGTGGGGCTTTTCCAATAGAAACTTGCTCTATTTCCTTTCCTTCTGCTTACTTTTGTAACTGAAAAGTCACCAATTTCTTTTTTCCAAATGCAAAATAGGAACCACTGTAATTCATTTTTGGACTCTCCCCCTTTAGCATTGTCAACATTAGTCTCCAAAGAAAAACCTGTGAGCTACCTTCCTGTTCCTAGAAGACTCACTGGTTGGCCGCTTGAAAGAGACACTGCAGGGATCCTAGAGTTATTGTTCCAATAAAGAATATGCTAACATATGCTAGTATACGAAGAATATGCTAGTATCCTCCAAGGTTCTAGTCTATTATGGCAGTCTAGTGTGAAAATCACATGAGTTGAGGGTTTAAGAGAAAATGATATGAATGTGTTAAAAAGTGACCATCATTCTGTGATATATAAAATCTACACCTGACTATTGCCCTGCTTCTCTGCAGTCAATAAACTGCAGTCTTAAGGAGGGTAGAGTCATAAAGATCCTGGGTTTGTTACCTAAATGTGCATGCTGAGACAATCTGTCAACTTCGTGAAAAATAAAGTGGATCAAGCATTGGACATCAGGCTGACTACAGATCTTCGTCTAGATTTTTAAAAATTGTTTAATAATATTGGCATTGTGCCATTTCCATGAGAGAGAGACTTGTAACCAAACGGTGGAGGGTTCTCATCATCTTAAAACTGCTTCTTTAACTTCCTTAAAAAACTTCCATAATTGTCTATAATCTGAGATCTTCGCTGTACTCCTTAAAGCGAATGAGAAAGGTCAAATTCTCTAGAAAGTGTTGTTTTGACAAATCCCTCAAAGGTGAGGATAACATTGAATACTTTGTGGCATGAAGCATCTTTTCGTTAACCTGAACACAAACGTCTTTGGTTCCGTTTTAGAAGCTTCTGTGAAGTCCTCGATTTGCCACTGCCCTTTCTAAGAATATGGAATTCAGTGGAATTGATGCGGTTGAAATGCAAAGAAGTTTTTGGAGTCCCATCCTTTTCAAGAGCTCTCTTCATACTGGACATTTTAAACATTCCTGGGTTTTACTGAACTCCCTCCAGAGATTATTTATGCATTTGGACCTTCCTCCTTTGTCAAGATTCTTTGTTCAAAGTGGAGTACCCCTGGAAGACGGTGGAGAGATTTCACTCCCCGAATGTTACAGAACAGCGGACAGCCTACGCCGAAAGCATCTCCATCCGAGAGAGGCCAGCTTTAAAGACAGAACACCAAGCAAGCAAGCCAGGCTTTCTTCAGCTTTTTTATTCTCTCTCTTTTCCTTCCTCCCCTTCTTTCTCGATGGCCACAAAATATTCGATGGCAAATCAGTCTCTCTCTGCACGCATTCATATAAAATGCTCTAAAAGATAAGATGCCACGTATTTTCTTGAACAGAGCCAAACGAAATCAATAGTTAGTGAATTGTTGCTGATTTTTTTATTTCACGTTTCTGTTGCATGTCTAACATTTTATTGCTATTTTACATTAGATTAAGCAATCAATCCTTATGTGTTCTTACTATATATTCTATAAATATGTTTTGGTTTTAGTTTTGCATTTCACAATGGGGGCTTAGGGTTTACGAAAAATCAAAAACAGCAAATAATAATAATATTTATTGACTACCTACTCAGTGGGGTGTGATGTTAGAAATGCAGACTGGGCTCAGGTTTGTTTACACTGAAGATGTCATGTAAGAAGCTTTCCAGAAAGTCTATTAAACTATTCCAATGTTCATTTTTTTTCCAAAAATAACAATTATTAAGGCGACCCAGGACTCTGTGACCCTATCCATGGCTCTGAGTCATTGTCATTCCACAATATGGGTAGAGAAAATGACCTCCTAAAATGCTTTCTTAAGAAAGGGAATGAGGGGGCGCCTGGGTGGCTCAGTCGTTAAGTGTCTGCCTTCGGCTCAGGTCATGGTCCCAGGGTCCTGGGATCGAGCCCCACATTGGGCTCCCTGCTCCGTGGGAAGCCTGCTTCTCCCTCTCCCACTTCCCCTGCTTGTGTTCCCTCTCTCGCTGTCTCTCTCTCTCTCTCTCTCTGTCAAATAAATAAATAAAATCTTTTAAAAAAAAGAAAGAAAGAAAGGGAATCAGGTTGCGAAATTCTCCCTCTGCCATTTACTAGCTGCACCTATATGAATTACTTATTCTTTCTAAGTCTCAAGCTCCTGCTCTGTAAAGTGGTTAAAGTGATGGTATTTATCTCATCTAATTGCTGCAAACAGTAATTGTGATAATGCATACAAAATGCTTAACACAGAGGTTGGCATATATTAAGTGCTACATGAATATTAGCTATTTCTATTATGACCATGATCAATATTGTATCAAGTTAAGAACTGGGACTTTTGGGAATGAACTGCCTATAACTTGCAAATGGCTTAATCTACGCATTAGTTTTCTCCTCTATAAAAATGGAATAATTAGATCTATATTATAAGTTTGTCGAGAGGATTAGAGAGGAAAACAGAATAGTAAGCAATCAATAAGTGATGGTTATCAAAATTATTATTATGGAGAGCAAGGAGAACTAAAGTATTTCAGTGAAGCTTATTTACTAACATGAAGGGGTAGGTTAGTAGAAATCGATAATACAGTCCTTTTTTAAAAAAAATCAAATTTTCAGTATCTATCTTTGGCTTTTGCTTTCCCTGATAACCTAGGGAAAAAAAAAACTTGATTCTGAACAAAATTCTGTCCTTGTGCATGTGAAATATCAGCAAGCCTGTATTTCATGGGCTTTTTTTCACTAAATACAGCTAAAATAATATGAATTGCTTTCAGATAATTTGTGTTATTTCTCTTAAATTGCTTTTCCTGCTTATTAAAGTAATCCTTGCTCATTGTTGAGAATTTGACAAATGCAGAAATGGAAAAAAATAAAAATTACCCGTAAGGTTACCACCAGAGATCACCATTTAACATTTAAAAATGTTCGCTTTTTGCTTTTAAAATACATAACTACAGAATTTGGACTATACTGCGTTTGTATGTGTGTAAATAAAATTCAATGTCATGATTTTTCACCCAATGTATTTTGAACATTTCCTGTGGCACAAAATTTTTAAACCTTTCCTTTAGAATGGCACAAGGTATTCCATGAAATGTCTTTACAATACTGTAATTAACTCTTTATGAATGAATTGTGAGTCATTGTTTTTCTCTTTGCTGTCCCTATCCATCTAGACTGATCTCTGTTTTATAGGGGGAAATAAATAAAACAAGCCAAAAATATTATGAACATTTGATGCTTTCCTGTGGATGCACTACTTGGGATTAGTTTTGTTAGAGGTGAAAGGTTATTTTCCCTATAATGTTCCTACATGTGTGGGTTCCACTCTGGACTCCTACTCTAGGTGGTAACCTTCCTCAGCTACATCTTCTGTTGGCCTTTTTTGAAGTTCTTGCCTGCCCTGTAGAAAAATTGTACATCCATTTTTAAACAGGGAAATTCTCTTCTCAGTCATTACTAACCGTCTGGCTAGTTTTGCTGGAAAATTTTTTCAGGAATCATCTGCCAATGTTGTTTCCCTAGAAGGCCATTCTGGCTACCTCACTAAGCTCCTGTTCATTCTGTAGCAAATAATTCCTCATGCTAAATCACTCAGAAATACCCACGATTATGCCCTTCCCCTAATCACCCACTCCCGTTTGTCATCAAAATGGCATTAGTCATTTTCTACTCAAATTCAGCCCTTGCTTTCCAAATACCCCACCTTCCAGTCTAGAAGCACAATCTTCCAATCTTCGATCACAGAAAGGCACGTCTCATGATACAGATGAGCAAACAGACGCAATGACATTGGCCAACACCTCAAAACTAGATAGCAGAGTCAGGATTAAAATTCATCTCCAGACTTTCGGTCCATATCTGGCATTTGTTTATTCTGTTATTATCCTAGTGTTTTTCTTCTCTGGTGCTTAGCTGGAATCCCATTCACACCCCTGGAGGAAATCTTCCTTTCCCTACTCTCTTTTTAATGAAGTAAAAGCTGATGCTGATAATAGAAGGAAAGGCATGATTTTCTTTGTTAACTCCCTGCCTTGCATCATTGTCTGTCATGTGGATGAATGCTTTATGAAGTAAATGGCCCATACATTGGAAACATGGACTTCCTTTAGTAAGGATGGCTGTGTATAACCGTGACCTGGTGAGTCTTTGACATGAAAACGGTCTGCAACATCCACAGAAACACTCAGTGAAGAAGAAGAAATCAAAACAAACCCATGGTCTTAATTGTATCTCAAGTCTTCTGGGTCTCACCGTTAGCAGCTGTCCATCTTGGCCTTTTTCTCTGTTTCCTTCCTTCTTCCCACCAGAGTCACGGTGTACCCCTAGTTGCTACTAGATAGGGAACCCGAAGATCCCTTTGTACCAAGATGAGAATGCTCAATAATTACGTGTAATTTTTTTCCACTTAAAGAAGATAGTTCAATTTTAAAGGGTCCCCATTTTCTTAATTCAAAGAGAGTAATTATGGAAGAAGGCACTGGTTTTGCAGCAACGTGGTGAGCCGTAAATGCCCTGAATTGTGTGCCTCTGTGTGGTGAAATCCTTCCTCAGTGTCTAATCCAGCCAGGCAAAAATTAAAAGTGATATAAACTATGAATCAAAAATTATTACCAGCAAAATATCAAGGGCCTCAGTATGCCCCCCTGCTTTGCCCTGCTGCTTTCCACTCTGTGCAAAACACAATGATTCACTGGCTGTGGACTCTCGCCGAACTTTTCAGTGCAGCACTTACTTGGATGTTTAAATCTCTTTCAGGTATTCCACTTGGTTTAAAACTGCTCCACACAGTTATCGTTTGGAGCTCATATTCTTAACAGAAGGGACTCAAGGCACTTTATAGGTAATCATCGCAAGAGAAAATCAGCAAGAAGACAATTTAGCTTCCTATTGATGCCAGTAATTTAAAGCTTAAAATCAAAATTAACCAAAAGCAGAATAGAGTTTATTGGCTTTGAACTGAAAATGCGTTTTGCCTTTTTCCCTTTTATGTTTTTTGTTTGTAATGGAAGTTTTCCAGTTAGACTTTCCAGAACCAGAACAGGTTTACAGAACGCGAATAATGCCATTGTTTAACAAAATTGAACCACTAGACCAAACACAGTGAGAAAGTACTTGGTGAGCAATTCTTGGATTAATTACAGGGCTTCTGATGAGATGCATTTAAAAATGCACATCGATTTTAGGAGGAAATCTGTAAGTAGGCTTTTACATTTTTTTTAAGTTTTTTATTTTGTGATGGATTATATGTTGTTCACAGTTAGTGCTCAAATAGCAAATCCTCATCATTTCACCTTTTGACCCAGGTGTAATCTTCTTACAGGGAAGGGTTGTTGTTATGATTTGTGCTATTTGACAAATTCTCTAGAAAGTCTGCACTTTTGTTCAGAGACTCTGGTAGGTGGAGAGGACATACGGTATCTAGACCGGTACTGGCAGCATTGATGGATTTATAGCTGTTAGCTGTAACTGTATAAATGTAACAGCTCTTAGCACCATGACCTTGGTCAATTCACTTTCCCTCTCCAAATTTCTTTTTTTTAAATTTCATTTATTTGAGAGAGAGAGTGAGAGAGAGAGCACAAGAAGGGTAGGGTCAGATGGAAAAGCAGACTCTCCGCTGAGCAGGGAGCCCGATGCGGGACTCGATCCTGGGACTCCGGGATCATGACCTGAGCCGAAGGCAGACACTTAACCAACTAAGCCACCCAGGTGCCCTCCCTCTCCAAATTTCAATTTCATCAAATGTAAAGTGAGAACCCCCCAGGGCTGACATGAAAAACAAATGAAGGATGGGGTCGCTGGGTGATGGACATTGGGGAGGGTATGTGCTGTGGTGAGTGCTGTGAATTGTGTAAGACTGCTGAATCACAGATCTGTACCCCTGAAATAAATAACACATAATATGTTCATTAAAAAAAAAAGAAAAACAAATGAAATACTGTATATGAAAGAGCCTTTCCCACTGGAAGCATTTTCAAATGTCAGGTGCTTTTATTATTACTATCTAGTTTCATCTTCTCATTTCACAACTGAACAAACTTGGGTCTCTTGATTCCAACCATCTTTCCATTAGAGCTTCCTCAGCTCCACTCTAAAATATGGATAGGGTATTAATATTAATCTTCCAATATTCATTTTGGAAAGTAACAGTTTACTGTGTGAACAGTCAGGCACTAATATCAGACACCTATCCATGGATCTCCTTTCAGAGTTGTTTTATATTTATATCACTAAAACATAGAAATTATGGCAGCAGATAAAATTGACTGCTAGAACATGAGCTAATACTTTATTACATATGTATTATGATACTGTCCTATTGGATTTTAACACTTCTATTAACTTTTATTATATAGAATTAGATTTAACTCATTATTAATTATAATATATGGTTCATTTAATAAAATGGAGAAATAAGGGAGGCATGCGAGTACATCTCACAGACTGGTCTATGTATCCTGAGTAAATCTTACTAACTCAGTAGAAATAAGAATTTTTTAGTAGTTTGTACTAATTAGATCAGAGAAGCCTTAAAAATTTATTTATGGATTTTCCTCGTTATATTAACTTGCTGTCTCGGTGTAACATTCACAGGGCCTGAATACTTTTTTCTATTAAATCATCTTTGAGTTTCTAGAATAATCAAAATGTTCTCCGTAGTTTTAACTAAATTTCTTTCATGAGGTCAGACTTCCTGATATAGGTATTCAAAGTTTAGTGAAGATGGTGGCAAATTGAAGAGAATCCATAAAAACACAGTTCTGGGTCTTCAGAGCCCCCCAGATGTAAAATTTTTTGTCCAAGCCACCTGTGCTCAATAGCAGTGTAGCTGCCAAGGGCCAGGATACCAGTAGGTATGTCACGTGCGTCCCTCATGACAGGGAGCCCAGGGCCGGCATGAGGTATTTGCTTAAAAGACATTTGTGATGACACAGCTGTTCTCACTGTCACACATTTGTACTTGAGTCTTGTATTGCTCTATCAAGGTCTCTGAGATTTCTTGGTAAAAAGCAGCCCACATATTTTTTAGATGAAAAGACAGGCTCCTTGGTGTGGGTTTGGCCACGAGAGTGAGCAAAATGGGCAGTGTGTAGGTGATTCACGTTCATGACTTGGACCTCACCATGAAGGGCCAGATGAAGTTATCAGGCATACTTCAGATTCCTATGGCATGTTATTCCCTCCAGCCATTCCACAGTCCAACTATGTGTCAGATCCACGACTGGTGTCAGGGATAGAAAGAAGAATAGGAAGCCACAGCTTAGAGGGGGGGACAGGTATGGAAACCAGAGGTCACCTACCTCCTTATGTGCTACATAGAAGCCAGGGCTTTGTGCAGAGGGAGCTCAGAGGGTGGGGAATTTCACAAATTTCACAAGTTCAGGAATAACTGGACTGGGTCTTAAAGGAAGAGTAGCGTTTTGCCAGGCAGAAATACATTTAGGCTCAAAAAGAGGAGACACAAACAAGCCTGGTGCAAGTAACAGAGAAATGAACAGGCATGAGAAGTGTGAGGTGCTGTTGGGCTCCTGTTTTGGTGCTCATGTAGGTGGAGGAGGATTGATGGGAGATGAACCAGGAAAGAGGGCTAGGAGTCAGAAGAAATGTTGTCATGTGGGCACAATCTTGTAACAAAGAGCCAATGGGCCTTTTTGATTATGGGCTGCCATGATCAATTTTGACCTTAAGGACAATCAGTCCTACTGAGTAGAGCTTACGTTGTAGAGGAATAGAATGAAAGTGAAGGAGAGCACAGAGAAGCAGCCATGGAGAAAATGCCATGGATTTCTGGATGGGCAGAATCTAACGTCCCTGCCAGATTAGCTGGCCAGGTACCCTGCCTGCAGCACGTTTTGAGAAATTGGCCCCCAGCCTCTAGTCTACATCTGTCAAAGCTGAAGAAATAGAAATTGCTTTAATGTTTTAATTTCTTTTCTGCAACCTCTCCTTCCTGAAAACTTGTCTGTGGGTTAGAGAAAACAAATTGAAATTCCATGAAATGGTCTCTCTGAGCTCCTCCTTTCTCACGCAACAATCAATTTCTTACAGCAAGGTGGGCGTCGTAAAGTACAAATTCTGTTGGAGAAAACATCAGATTGTAAAGCTGACCCAATTTTCATGAACAGAAAATCTAATTATCTGCCATCAATTCAGGTCTGGGCACATATTTCATTTTATTTTTATCAGGTGTGAGTGGTTTTGGCAAGCTTTATGACAAAATATCTAGATGTACACATTGAGTTTTTAAATGAAAGTATCAAAAACTAAAGTCTCAGGTTAATGAATTACATGGAAAATTGCTGTCACATTACATTAACTTATACAGTATTGCCAGGAGGATTGGTGAGAGAATTACAACCAAAATGATGTAATGAATTAGAAATTTACAAGTTGGGGTGTGGAAAGGGTAAAACGAATATGATTCTGCTGATACAGTGAGCAGTCACTAAGAAGAGTGATTGATTCTTAAGTTACTTAGGAGGCTGTGTGTGTGTGTGTGTGTGTGTGTGTGTGTGTGTATGCATGCACGTGCGCATACAAGTGCACACAGAGAGAAGAGAGAGAGGGAGACAGAGAAAGAGGAAACAGAAAGAATAAAGTGTCTTGAGGTTTCTGATGAGAAATAGTGATTTACTCTAGGAGGTAAATGAGATGTAAGAAGATGGAAGGCATGAATATAATGACATCTGCTCCTTGCTCTTCTTTGTTTAGGCAGACAGGAGCAGTGAGAGGTTGAAGGCAAAAGAGATGACAAGGGTTCGGCAACAGTAGTTGGGGTCATGTCCGAGGGCCTGACTTGATCACAGACTGGACTATTGGGACTGGGGAAGAGGTCAGAATCTGATGATCAACAAGCTTATTGTGATGCTAGGCTAGGCTAGGCTAGAGGGCTAGGTTAGGGTTTCTAAAATCCCTCCTACTTCAGGTGGGGGGGTGGCGGGGGCTGAGAAAGCCCGTTGGGGTCAGCCCAGGGGTGTGGAGATCTGAGGAAAGAGATTAAGCTGAGAAAGAATTTGGCCACCACAATGCCTTCTCTTGGACTCTTTCTACCTGCTGCCTCTCAAATCTCTTCTATGTGGTTATATCTTTCTTTGTGATTGTTTAATAACTATAAGATATTTACATAAATGATGTTTTCAACGGTCTAAGCACAGGAGATAGCTGACATAATAATATGGAAGGCTAAGGAATTTTGTGGGGAGGAGATAATAGACTCTGATCTTGATATACTTAATCTAAGCTATTATGGGAAATGTCTTATCCTATGTGTGGAATATGGGCCTTCAGTGAAGATGAAGTGTCTAAATGAGGGGTCTCTGTCATGCCTATTGAAATGGAAACTAAAGCCCTTCATGTGAGCTAATAGACTTTCCCTAAAAGAGTGAGCTCAGAAAACAAAAGCCAAGGAATGTAGAACCTGATACTGTAATATCTTTGGTAACAGTGTGAAAAAGAGGAGACGCTGATGCACACACACACACACACACACACACACACACACACACACACACACACACACACACACACACACCAAGGCACCAGTCATGGGAAGGTGGGAAATTGAAGCTTTAGGTAGGATGTCCTTTAACTTGAAGAGGGAGACTCTAGCATGTCAAAATCAGAAGATCTCTACAATCGTAGAGAAAAAAAAAAAAGAGGTCATGGTTTGGGCCAAGGCGAGACTATTGGAAATAAAGCTGAAGAGCTGGTTTGTGTAGTGATTTGAAGGGAGATAGGAAAGATTTTTGAGTTAGTAATGTTGCTGGTGGTTTCAACACAAAAGAGAAAGGGAATGAGATGGCATATAGTAGGGGTAGTCATAGTGAATGGTGACTTTCTACATAGGAAGTGACCTGAAATGGATTCCTAGTGAAAAGAAGACTTGTGGCATCTTGAGAAATCAGAGTGTAAACTTGTGTGGTCCTGAGGCATATGGAAGGAATATTATATTAGACCAATAGGTCCTCAGCTCCAGCTGACCATTAGAATTTCCTGCAAAGTTTTATTTATTTATTTATTTTTAAAAGATTTTATTTATTTATTTGAGAGAGAGAGAATGAGAGATAGAGAGCACAAGAGGGAAGAGGGTCAGAGGGAGAAGCAGACTCCCTGCTGAGCAGGGAGCCCGATGTGGGACTCGATCCTGGGACTCCAGGATCATGACCTGAGCTGAAGGCAGTAGCTTAACCAACTGAGCCCTCCTGCAAAGTTTTAAAAAAAACAAACACAAAGATTTCTTGTCCTTACCATAGACTCAGATTCTCTGGATGTGTAGGGGAAGGGTGAGTGGGGGGCTCTCTAGAGTTAAAAAGCTCCCCTAATAATTCTACAGCAATGATCCATTCATTGGCATGAGGAAAATATTTTACTAGCCCTGCTCCTATCCTCAGCTTAAGGGACTCAACAGCAAACATCATTAAGAGAAGAGCCTTTAAAAACCCATCTTTCATATCAACTCACTTTCCATATTTCAATAGTTCATGAAATTTATCCTCTTCCGTAACAATTTCTTAGATTGATCGGATATCGTATTATCTATTGTTCAGGGTAGAAACAAAAGGTGGTTCTTTACAGCCTTTGTGGATTCTGCCCGCTGTAACATAGCAGGTAATTTTTCTATCAAGTCTACTCTCAGTACATTGATTAGTGGTAACATCCATTTATTATCTCATTGAATTACTAAGTCTATAAAGCATTCTGCAGAGGGGGTATTCTTTCTGGTAGACCAAATGGTTCTGTAACCTGTATAATTGTCGCTTAGAAGCTTTCATGGAAATGCTCCTGGATGTATCGTGCACATCAGTGGCTGCAAATAAAATGAAGTCTGGCATTTATTATTGTGAAATTGTACCAAGCTTGTCGGGCACGACTCCACACAGTTCCTATCTGGGGCCAGATGAAATAATAGTCAGTGTACTTCAATAGTGATATCCTTCCTGATAAATTTAGCATTTACTGAGGGATCCACTTTCCACGCATGCGGTAACAGCACCATTTTCTCCGAGCCCCGAGATTTTTGGCAGAAGTAACAGCTGGTGCCTCAGGATGGAGCTATAATTTTATGGTGTGGTGTCCAAGGCTGGAAATGGAAGTAGTAAACTGCAAATGCCAAAGACATCATAAAGAAAAATGTTCCTTAGGAAGAACGTGCCAATTTCTGGGCAATCAATTATTCCCTAACCTACACACTGACTTTTATGAATAAAACAGCCCAGGAATTGCATTTAATTAAGCAGACAGTTAAGATAAAATGAGGTGCTTTCCCTCTTTAGCATGAGACCTCTCTTTCATCTTCTCCTCTGGCTTGCACCCTTGCTCTCTGGTAGATACGCTCTTGGGTTCCTTCTTTTATAAACAAGGACTGTCAGGCCAAAGTGAGTGTTCTTAGAATGGGAGAGAATGGAGTCTTGAGAGTGAAACGGATTGTCTCCAAGACTCTTTCCTCTTTGGAAATCTTCTCATCTGGATCTATCTTTTTTTTCCCCACCTCTGTGGAACCAAGAGAGTGCTGTTATCTGTGAGGTTCAAAATCGGATCTATTGCCAAAGTTCCAGGAGAGAAAGACTGCCTAAGAGTGCTTCCTGGGGATGGCTTTAGTAGGGGAACAATAGTGCCTCTCTCCTGTATCTTCGGCTCTCTCACTAGCCTTCTAGTGCCAAATAGAAGCCAGGTCAGATGAGGGCCCATCGGCACCAGCCAGAGGGGGACAAGCAGAGGACCATAAGACTTAGGTCAGCTCCAAACTTCTAGAAGGACTTGCCAACTCTAGTTGGGCCTTTGAGAAGAAGGAAATATTGAGGATCTTTGAGTCTATTACACTGTGAAAATAGAAGATGAAATTATATAACTAAAATTTAGTGCTACCTTAAACAACTGACAAAGTCGCGTGTGTTAACTTCTCAAATGAATTTGTGGTAGTTTCAATGAAAGATATAGGTACAAAGAAACCATGACAACATGGGTAAAACATAAAAATGAGAAATAAAGGAGTTAGTGGTAGAGAAGATAATGGTAGTAAAAAAAATCCCTTCACCTGGGAAACAATTGTGCTTGAAATGGAGGCTTAGTCACATGCACACTGGCTTAACTGAGTGGACATTCTTCCAGGGGATGCTACTAACCAGAGTTGGTACCTACATTTCCCTAGCCTGGAAGGATGACAAATAAGTATCAGCATTCTATATTTATGGACTATAATTTCTTAAATCCCCCAAATACTTGGTGACATATCTAACTCATAGAAGTTCTATAAAATATTTCAAGTGTTATTAATTTCATTTGCTATGAGAAAATTATTTATTCATTTTTTTTTTTGGCCAGATGGCATGTAGTAAAACTGACTCAAGCTATAAATACAGAACATAACTCACAGTGAAAAATGAATTCCACAGTGGTATGGAAAGTTAGGAGAATAAGACACCAAGTCTGAGAACTTGATGTCAGATCTACTCTCCAGTTTTCACCGGAAGCAAGCTTTGGAAGTATGTTAATAACACAGGCGTGGTGCTGGGTAGTTCCCTATTTCGGGCACTAACCACCCTGAAGTTTAGATTGACTCTAACGTGGAGCTCTCAGACCCTTAACGCCTGTGGCAAAATTCACATCAACTCAATCGTCAGTCCTTTTCATTAGGGACATGCGGTTGAAGGAATTTCTCAGTGCTCTGCGCTTTGAGCTTCTAGAGGAACTGCACAGCTTTATGGAAAGCCAGTTTTCGTCATCAGATTTAAGGTCTGTGATGAGGCCTGCTTGGAATCCTGGAAAACAGAGGAATTAAATAATATAATGTGCATTACACAGCTCTACAGCAGCGGTGGAACTGGAAGCTACTCACTTTGGAAACCTTGATTGCATTAACATTGGGTCAATGGTTTGCTTAGCATGGAGCCTGGGGTGCAGGGGCTGGGTCTCCTGAAGTAGCACTCCTCTAGACCAACACATGATGCTCTTCATCTGTCATGGTCAGACTACAGAGAATAGGCCTCCATAAGGATAATAAGTAGAGTCTGTCCATACTAGACCACATGTGATCAAAACGCTGGCAGCCAATAGGATTTCTTTTCCAAGGGATAGATTCTACTCCAGAATAATGATGAGATGACGAAGGAAGGCTTTAATGATTAGGCAAACTTGTTTAAGGAGCAGATCCTTCTTTGTATTTCCCAGACCATTTGAATTAGGATTCTGGAAACAACCAGAGCAAATTCTCCTATACTACTTGCCAGGAAACTCTGTCCTCAAAATTCCTCTCCTCATTTAGAAAAACACAACTACAGAAATTCAGCTTCAAGGTTTGTGTGTTTTGATACATGTTGATGATTCTACATGGTAATTGATCACTTGGAAATTGACAGGACTTACATTAGGCTCTTGTTCTTAGTTCCAGTCTTAATAGGCGAACAAGGAGAGGCATAAAGCATTACTCATCAGTGGCCGTATTTGGCAAAGGCAGGTCTCTCTCCCCTACGATTATCATCCATCCTGATAGAGCTGTGACACAGACCAGATGTCATTTCAATGTTAAAATTACATTGTTTTCATAACAAAGTCAGCTTACATCACTCTTAAATAGATCACAGTAATGTTCCTCTGTATACTGTCATGGAGAGAGTGAGCTAGATCTTTCCAGAGGACTTGCCAAGTAGCAACTATAGGAGGAGTTAAGATTTTCTCAGGGCACTCACTAGCTGGCTCACAGCCTATATATCTCCATATCGCTCTGCAGCACATTTCAGGTCATTGCAATATAAAATGCCCTTTCTACTGATTTCTTTGATTCCTGGAGGAAATTACAGGTACTTGTTCTTGTGGTGGGTAGAAGGCCAAAGTTTTCATTGGCTGGAGCTCTTTTATTGCCTGTTTCCTTTGCCCTTCCTTCTTGGGCCCTGGTGACTCTGAATTAATTTACAGTCCAATACTTAAGAGTATCGTGTGCACTATCTTTCCCATTTTAACAGTTGGAACTTGGAAGATAACAACTTTAAATCCAGGGTCAGAACCCATATTTTTTTAATCAGAATATCTCATGAGAGCCATACATATGCAGTTTTTCTTCTAGGCTAAAACCATCCCCTCCCCCCCGACCCTCACCCCGCCACTCTGAAAAAAGCATCTGCAGAAAACACTGAGGCTCACAACATGACAGTGGCAAGCTTTAGAAGTACACTGGACAGCCAATGTGTCACTTCATTAAAAAGTCACTGTTCATGAATCGCAATTACCATTTGGTTTGAAAGCATAATGTTCATGACTAAGAAACTGTCTCTAGGCCCAGAAAAAGTGTCTTGCTGGCTTTTCTAGAGGAAGGGAACGCCAACCAGAATGGCATCTCTGTAAGCAACTTTAGGCATGCTTTAAAAAGTGCCCCCACGGATGAGCCACGAGAGCGGACACGCTACGTGAAAGGACTCAGGAATCCTACAGCCGTGCTCTGCTCAGAGTCAGCTCAGACATTTCGGGACTGTTGCCCTTCCGCCAACTGCTCACATTCGATAAAACAAAAGGGTAACTTTAGGCAGCCTTCCCTCATTCTCTGTAATTGACTGATGTTATTAGTGCTGCTTTTTGCCCAGGCCCCCTGAAGCATGTTTCCTTGCAATTCCTTCCAAATGTCCCTTATTAGAAATTCTGCATTCCTGATCCTGGAGGTAATAAACCTGGACACACAGCTCTCATTAGCAAATGGAAAGAGGCTCAGAGTGTATCCAGAGATAAATAAGTGAAAGGGCGGGGAAGATTGGGGCAGCTTGAGGCTGAGAGCATCACTGTCATCGATTCAGAAAAACCAGGCATTCTACTCCCCCATAATGTTTCACCACTACTAGCTCTTTATGCTTGCCCGGTTGGGTTGCCAGCAAACCTAAACAGAAAGTGTTGCACATCCATGAACCATTCCCAAATCACTGGCCTGAAAAAATGCCATTCTGTAGGATGCCTACTGCTAAGGCTTCCCTTTGTTGCCCAAGAGAGCTGCAAGAAGAGCTCGGAGAAGTCGTGGCCAAAAATACATAATTACAACAGAGGGAGGAAACCAAAAGAAGGGTAAATGGGAAAAGATGAACAAATGCACCGCGGCTACTGGGGCAGGGGGAGCTTTAACCTAAGTTCCTTCATTCTGACATGATGAGGGTTCGAAGCAATTTTATAAACCTAAGTTTAAGAGCGGAAGGGAAAAAATTCAGAAAGATCTGTGTGTTCTTTAGATGACATTTGAAACACACTTGCATGTTTTTAAAAACCATTTGTTGCTGTTGCTATTCAGGTGGCATGCTTGAATGTTCAGAAAACATCTTAAATGTGGGGTTTGTTGTTCTATCCTTTAAGATTGGTTTAGATGGCTACTTACCTTATAATAATTGGGGAATTATTCCAGGTGCAACATTTATAGACAATTCTAAGGTCTGAAAATTCCTATAAGCCTCTAAAGGCATTTTAAATTTATCCTAATTCCCATGATCCTGTAACAAAATCAACTACAGATTTTCAGATTGTTTTTCCATCCCAATTAAGGGCAACCACAATAACAACTACGTACTTCAGTTTTTAGCAGAAGCGACCACACGTTTTTGCCCTTAACTGAAGGGAAAACAACCATACGGACCTTGTTCTTAGCCAGCACTCCATTAGCTAATTAAATTTACAAAGCCCAACCAGTGAGAGAGCATGGATTAGCCGCATTTTAATGATTCCATCCCTCTGGCCGAGCTAATGGTATCTTGTTTCAGAGCAACCTAGAGAAGTTTGCCTCATTTTGAACAGGTTGGACGGATGAGTGCAAATCACATATATAATTTTTCTTAAGGAAAAAGAAAAGGCAGAGTTAATTATAAGCACATATTTTATTTACCCCAAATGTCCCAAATATTATCATTCTGACAGAGACTCAGTATCAAATTTGTTAATGAGATATGTTATATTCTTTTTTTCATATGAAATCTTTGAAATCAGGTGTACGTTTTACAGTTATGACATCTCTTAATGCGAACTGGCCACATTTCAATTACTTCATTTTTAATAGCCACCTGGGATTAGTGACTGATGTACTGGATAGCCCAGGATTGAGTGGTAAGACACAGCGCTCCATATCTTTCTATTGTTCCTACCCACAGTCTTTTTCAAGAGTTTAATCCTTCACTCTTCACGCCTGTACATTAGCTAGACATATAGCCATTCATAATGGTAAGTTAACCTAAAGATACGAGAATAAAAGCCAGCCTGCTCCCTATTAAGGAAAACATCTCTAATGAAAACCACATCGTATTTTTTTTCTAGGTCTAAAAAGTGTTAGGGACAGAGTAAGGCCCAACCCTTTAGCTTGCTGACCCATTCTGAAGTAAGGGATTACAGAATGCTTCAAGCACCTTAAGGCATGATGTGAAAGTTTGAGTCTGAATAAGTCTTTTCCAAAATTTCGTCTTCAGTTGTGTATAACTCGCCTGTGGGTATCATGAGCGTAGTCTCCTTCCTAGAAGTAGGGAAACATGATCTGACAAAGGAATGAATTGTGCCTGTGTGATTTGTTGACATAAAAATCCTCATCCAGACATGGGAATAAAATATATTTAGTGAAAAGATTTGACTGGAGCAAACAAAATTATAGAAAATTAGTTTGTTTTCAGAGAGTTCGCCAAACTTAGGGAGAAGAAACAACTAAGCTTGTGCTTGGCAGTGATCATGGGACATAAGGATTGGGGCTATGAAGAACCAAGATAGAACCCATCAGATTGCTCCCTCCACCTAACTTCTGGAAGGCCAGTGTTAGAACAAATACCAGAGCTGTGGAAAGCTGTTGAATTTTAGGCTTAAAGTCAGGGTACCTGCCACTTCCCTCAATATCTACTTCTAGAATTAAAAGATGTCATCTCATCACCTTGGGACATTTATTTTAATCTGTCCTGAATGTAATTATTCCATCAAGCTATTGTCACAAAATCCTATTAACTCAGAGAGTGATTGCATTATTCACTCCCTACTCATTCCTTGATTTCAATGCCTATTAAGTGCAAGTTTCAGGCAGCCAATATGAAGGATCACCTTAAGGATTCTTACATCTTTTTGATTTTTAAGAATTGTTTTCTACCTGATGTTCTGAACATCAGCCTCACAATGAGAATGGGATAATATTATGGTTCATCCTAACGATATATTTAGGCTTAAGAAATTCAGAGAAGTTCTGAGGGTTTTAATACGAATCAAAAATCAGATTCATCAAATGACCTAAATACTGCCTTTGATTATCCTAAAAGGCAATCATCAAAAGCACGAGATTAGAACCAGTATAATGATGGATGCCTGCACAAACAATGGGATTCTACTTCTTGAATAAGCTCTACAGAAATCAGGATTACACTACCTTAAACCTCAACAAGTGATCCAAGGTAAGACAAAAGAACTGTTTATTTTGATTTTCTAATCTAATTACTTGAAATGACTGAATACTATACAAAATGGATTATATTTATACATTTAACAAAAATAATATGACATGACTGCTCAAGAAAATAGGAGACATGAGGTCCCCCTATCATAGATGCTGGTTCCAAGTTTCTAAATTAGAATATGGAATCATGACTTCTGGAATGTTTGGTTTAATCATCTATACGGCTGGTCCTAGGAAATGTATTAAGTTGGTGAAATGTTTCCTCCCTTCCCCTTTTTTAGCATCGATGGGGTACTGTTCTCTGGAGCTCCCACTAGCTGCAACTTATTTTATTTGAAAGGTTTCCAAGGACAAGACCCGAAAATATGTGCTAGACCTCTTTTCAAAGTATGTTGCAGCTCTTTTAAATTGGCCAGATTGAAGTAACCTTAAGGTTTATGAACCAGACCTCCCTCATTGCCACATCACTGGAAAGACTTCTCTCTCTAGAATCCAAGCTGTCCAAAAGAACTGTTATACATGTTTTATGCACCTTGAGTACCCACAGCCAAGGAAAGAGAAGAGAACATGGAGGATGAAGGGAGGGGCAACAATAAGAAAGACAGTTATAGTGTCTGGTTTAGAGAAAGAACCCAATTTATGCCCTAAGCCAGTAAGTATTGAAGCACATTCAAAAGTTGGTCTCCTGGGCTTCTCACTTTCTAGTTCTGGACTGCTCTCCCTGGTCAAGGTCCCAAAGGCCCCACCTCCCGTCTTGCTTATCAAATCCTCCTTACAAGAATAGATCTAAATATCATTTACACACATGACAGGTAACTGCTTAAATCTCTCCTGGGAATCACTAGGCACTTGTACCTCAAAAGGGAGTGAAATTGAAGTCAAGTGAATACTCCGAGTGTTAGTCTTTCATGTACCACTGGTCAGGAAGGAAGGGACGGGAGAGAGATCCTGACATTGTTTCAGAGAATATGGCAGCTTGTCTGGGAATGCAACAGGAACCACCCCCCCCCCCCCTTTCATTTTCATGCTGGGGCTTTGGTTGCTATACTTGGAAGTAAAATTATACAGAGGGCAACAGTTTTCTCTTTGGCACATTAATCAATCAGCTCTGCTTAGAAGGTCCCATAAACAGGGAAGAGTGAACCGATTTGGGTACCAGAGGAATCCTCTGGGCCTCAGAAGTCAACTCCTCTTCCCCGATGGGAAGCAAACAGGAGCTGAAATGAGAAACCAGGGAGCAATGAGGGTCTGTTTCCTCTTCTCCTCTCATATGCCCACTTAGGCTTAAATGTCTTTAAAGACTTCAGAACTCTGCACACTAAATGCATGCTTTTGAGGGGAAAAGAATCAGAGAATGTCAAACTTAGGAGGCTTTTGAGATTGTTCATTCCAGAGATGAAGGCTTCCATTTTCCCTTCCCCCACTCATGCCAGATATCATCCACTGATTCATCCACTTAGCCATAGAGACTGTTCTTGGAGCTGGATACAGATCAGCAAAACAAAAGAGGAAAAGGTCCTTGCCTTCTCCTTGAGGTGAGACAGATGTGGACAATATATATAATAAATAATTAAACTACAGAGTATGCCAGAAGTGCTATGGAAACCACAGAGGAGAGTTAGAGAGAGGAGTGCTGGGCAGGGGGTGGCAGTTGTGATTTTAAATACAACGGTCAGGGTAGTCCCTATTGAAAATATGGCATTTAAGAAAAGACTTCAAAGAAACAAAGGAGTTCGCTACCCAAATTTTTTCCAGCGGGGTGGGAGGGGAGGGGAATCAGAGGTTAAGAAGGTCCAGCCAGTGCATGTATGTCCTAGGGTAGGGAAATGCTTGCCTTGTTTACGGTTTAAGGAGGTTTCTGTAAATGATCCAGAGGTAAGAGCATGGTTGGGGAGGAGGGTGTTTGAATGAGGGCCAGATCAAGTGGGCCACATAGACTCTTTTTTCTTTTTTTTTTTTTAAGATTTTATTTATTTATTTGAGAGAGAGAGAGAACTTTGGTCCTGAGTGAAATCAGGAACACTGTTTTGAGCCTAGAAGGGATTTAATTTGACTTGAGCTTTAATGGATCACTCTGGCAATTTGTGGAGAATAGATTGTTGCGATAAGGATGGTAACCGGGAGGCTATGGTAGCTTCAGGCAAAAGACCGTGGTGCCTCAGAAAGGAATAGCAACACTCAGGAGGGCAAAGTGCAGAGCTCTAGACGCTGGCAGATGGGTTGGCATGGTGGTGGGAGTCTATGGAAAGTCTATTCTGATTGCTTCTCTTTCCTCCCGGAGATAGGGAGCCAGATCATTAGCTGGGGATGGGGACAGAGGGGAGGGTAGGCACTGGACATACGAGCAAGGAAAGGGCTGGACTGAAATAGCTGGATGGTGGAGAAGAAACGAAAACTAGGGAAATACAGAGTGACTGATGGCATCATCAATGCTTACTACTCAGTAGTGCCTCCGTTCCCACAAGTATCAAAATCTTTCTCCACCGCAGAAACTTTAGGCAGCCCTGTTGATTGATCTGAGATGGCAGATGAGAGAACGTGTATTTGACGGTTTTGATCTAATCTAACCTACTCCTTTGGTAAACTGAAGTCCAGAGAGTATGTTTTAAATTTCCATCTTTGAGGATCCTTTGAATTACCAATTAGCAAGTGCCCTAGTAAGGAAAACAATTAGAATGCCTATCTAAATATCATGCACCATGGGGGGCCTGATAACTATGACTTTGGGAAATTCAGGCTATAGGATAAGGGTACCAAGGGCTGCAGCTGAGTGTCTGAGCCAGGTTTCGGTTAATGACACAGGAAGAAGACACCTGCTCCACGGATTTCTCCTTAACTCTTAGCTCTTTCCATTCTGGTTCAAAGTTCTATCTTCTGCACATACCGGCTTCATTTTTCAAAAGGTGCCAGGGAGATCAGCCAGGGTTTTTTTGTCTTTTGAATTGACTGGCATGATTTTTACACAGGACCCGACAGTCACATCTGATTTCAAGAAACTGAGGAGATAATTAAGAATGCGTTAGTCACTACTGAATGTAGTGTGTATATGCTTGCTTCTGCAACTTGAGGGTGGGGGGGAAGGTCTATTTAAGTCATCCTAAAAGGGTTCCTGCTATAAAATAAAAGTTAGGGAAGGGGTAAATCTGAAACACAAATAACCTTCCTGCTTTACCAGTAATTTAGTCTTACCTAATGAATGCTGAATAACCAAAGCATTTATTGACATTTCTGCACCCACACTGGGAATTGGTTTGTGACCTTCAGAACTTCCCGCTCTTCTGAACTGCTTCTCATCAGTTCTCTCTCTACTCTCTTTCCCACTCAGTTTACTTCTTGGAAGCCTTGTTGACCTTTACAATCATTTCCTCTCTCTCACCTGATCTTAGTCTGCTCATAAGTCTGTCCCTTTTCTCATAGAGAGCTTCTTAGAATGGGTAAGTTCACAAGGCACCATTAACACCATAAAGCCGCATGCAGTTCTAAATAGACACCCAGGGCTAGCTCACACACAGCAGAGTCCTTGTTGGATTTTACCAAGACCCTCATTTTCACGTGGTCTATCACTTTTAGAAAAATCAGGCCATTCCTAAGTAGATCTTTTCTTTGTTTTTCCAGTCTGGAAATTATTGCTGTGTCAAGTTCAATAATAAAATGAACGGCTGCTGTTGACTGAGTGACTGATGGCATCATCAATGCTTACTACTCAGTAGTGCTCCTGGGGTGTGGAGCTAGTGAGAGTGTCTCCGGCCACCCCCCCAACAACCATGCCAGCCTTGTCCCTTTCCATTTTTTTTACTGTGGATACTCATTAGATCTGAAACTCATGCAGACTGGCACCTCTAAATTAACTGCCATAGTTTGTCCTATAAAAATTGTTAATGATGTTGGGACTTTTAAATTCAGTTTTTGACATTTTGTTTGTCATGGTGAAGAGCCAGTGGAACGCATAGTTGGGTTTTTCCAATACACAAATACTAATGTGGACCTGACGTTTACAACAAAGACTGGGGCTAAAGAGATAGATGAGCAAATCGTCAATGCTAAGCAGAGAGTGGGAGGTGTAGGTCTAGCAAAGGAAAAAGACCCTGGGAGGCACAAGATGTGGCTGACAGCAGCATCTTGGGAGATTTTCATATTTAGGTAGTAGGAAGAGAAAGACAAGCCATAAAAGGATCCGTTAGGGGCAATGGAAAAAGCTAAGCAGCGGACTTCTGAAACTGTTATGAAAGTCAAAGGAACAGCTCTTGAAGGTACTTCAAATGGTCAGGGCTCTAGGGGTCAGCACTGTGAAACTCTTACAGATCTGGAACGTGAAAAAAAATCAAATCATCCTTAACAGGGTTAACTCAGCAACATGATGGGTGAAAAAGCCCCGTTCCAAGGGACTAATAATCCTCTTTTATTTCACAGGAGTAGACAGAATCGTGGGGACAAGTGAAAGAATGTTACTTTTAGAAAATCAGTGAAGTGTTGAGCGATTCATGAATACCACAATAAAAGCCTAAAAAGTGACACATGAATAAAATATGGAACTGTATATAATAACATGATTCTATACTAAATTAAAATTCAGTGACCAAAATTTAAAGCAGAAATCAAAGAAGATGTGGCATATACACACAATGGAATATTAGTTAGCCATAAAAAAGAACGAAATCTTGCCATTTGCAACAACATGGATAGAACTAGATTATAGTGGTAAGCGAAATAAGTCAGTCAGAGAAAGACAAATACCATATGATTTCACTCATACGTGGAATTTAAGAAACAAAACAAATGAACCAAGGGAAAAAAAGAGACAAACCACGAAACAGACTCTTAACTATAGAGAAGAAGCTGACAGTTACCAGAGGGGAGGTGGGTGGGGGATGGGTGAAACAGGTGATAGGGATGAAGGGGGGCCCTTGTCCTGAGGAGCACTGAGTCACGTATGGAAGTGCAGTCACTGGACTGTACGCCTGAAACTGATATAACGCTGTATGTTACCTCTACTGGAATTAAAATTAAAAACTTTAAAAAAAAAGATATAAAAAGGAATTTTGAATGAATTCATAATATATTCTTCAGCACATTGCATTTGTCTTAGTTTTTGAAATCTATACATATTTTGTGGAATTTAAATAAGGAACGAAGACGAGGAGGAGGAGGAGAAGATAAGAATTTCACTATGACCCAGAAAGGGGGCTGAGGAGAGGACATAATCCCTAGGCATCCTAAGGGAGCGCATGAGAGGGACAGCGCCTTTTCCTGAGGACTATCTGCTCCTTACCACCCAGTGTTAGTGAGAAGACACGCAGTATCTTGAAGGCGTCATGAGCATCTCGGAGAAGGAAGGAAGGATTTAGAAGCACTAAAGAGTAAATACCTCTAGCCCCTTTCTTTCCTCTAGGAAAGAAACATTAACAATTTTCAAATCCCTAAGCGAAGTGTCTTGGATTCCGAGTTCCTCTTTATTCAGCTGTGCTGTCTCCTTCCAGCAGGCACATGTCCCATGGATGGGTCTATAAGTTTGGGACCACACAGGGTATGTGTGGAGGCGGGGTTGGGGGTGGGCAAGAGAGGTAAGACTAAGTCAGGGCCAGCAGCTGCCTCCAGTTAGCTCAACAGAACACTCATGTCTGATTTGTGGAAGTGACATCCTCATTAGCTCCAGATCAATATTGGCCAAAATTTAAGAACTCAACTGTGGTTTGCCAGCTTTAAATTTTTATAATCTAAAGTAGATGACCAAGTTGACTCTTCCCTGCCAGGCCCCCTCTTTGACTTCGGAATCGATGGCACATTTTCCATTTCTAATTTCCAGCCTCATCCAGTTCCTGGTGATATTAGCATGCGTAGATCATTTGCTGGGGCGATCACAAAGTGACTCAGGAATGAAAGCTACTGCTAAAGGTTCAAGAGGTCTATTTAGAACTGTATTCCTTGCTCCCCTCCCCCATCTCACCCACCCCACCCCCACCGTACCTATGGTCTACAGCTAAGAGAAATAATAGCCTTTTCAAGACAGAATGTGTTTTACCAGTAGATGGAGTAAGTGGTTCCCAGAACCCTGTACTTGCTAGTTACTGCGGTAGTCTTTCAAAAAGAGACAAAGCCCTCACCAACAACTAATTATGGAACTTAATGTATAATTGCAGCTGGTGAATGTAATCAATGACATGGATGGCTCTTGCCTGCAATGTTGTGTAAGAGGGAGGCATTCATGCTATCATATCTATATCTATATGGATGTATGAGTATATATATATATACTTGGATATATGAGTAAATGAAGGGAAGCAGTAGGGCACCGAGTAAACTTGGGGTACCAAAATCCCTTCATTTCTACACAATTTTGCCTAACACCAGCCCAGCATCTGGGAAACAACCCCAAGTGCATTCTTCCCCCCTTCATCTTAAATGCTTTTCAAAAGTGATCATTTTATTCTGTGGTTTGGTAAAAGGGCGGGATGGGATGGGGGGAAGTCCACTTCACAGCTGGTGCGACACAGAAGAGAGTTGCGTCAACTCTCAAAGGCTGCCAAGCCTTTCTTTTGGCAGAAGCACTGGGGATATTACACTGGGGATAATTTATCATGCTTGCTTTGGATGTTCCAAATTTGCAAGCTGTGGCTAATTTCCAGAGACAGCAGGGCAATAAACTCCACTTTCCTAAAAGAAAAACAGTAACCGCACCACCTTTCAATTAAATGGGCCATGGAAAATGAACCGCCACAGATGATCATGGATATTCAGAAATCCTCAGAAAGCCTGAGTGTGGCCACTAGTGGTGGGAATAATGACTGTGTGCCCGGAGAAGCCTGGAGAAGCCTGGTTTCATGGGTATTAGGAATTGGCATGTGCATCTGCTTCCACATCTGTCTTTTTCTGTACATGTCCCTGCATGAATAGGTACACACATGCACACGTGAGCCCTCACATGTGCAAGACCAAAACACACCAGTGTTGGATGCTAATGGAGGAATTATAGCCTCTTCTGGTTATGAATCAGGCGAAGTTTTCCTCACTGTCTCTGGGGTCTGCTCTTTCCCCAATCTCCTGGTGCCCTCAGTGTGTCTCCTTGATCATCCAAGGCCCCTTGGAGCAGGAACCAAACAGCACCTCCCTCTAGATCAGCGAGCCCTGTTGGGGAGTTGTCCTCAATCACTCAACTCTCCCTACCTATATGTCTGTTGTCTTTTGTGTTTCCTGAGCCAGGTGTTCAGAAACTGCTTCGCAGGTCATCTATTGGTATATTATGTTAATGGATCAGTGTTTTACAGAGGATTTCCAGGCCAACATTCAAAGGAATGCGGTTGGTGGGCATTTTGAGTGGGTGATTAGTGGGTAAATGGAAGGATATCTGGGGCTGAGAGTCTAATCCTGAGTAGGAAGCCACTTTCAGATGCTCCTACTACTTTTGTGATCCAGGACCATGCCATCTGAGTATGTTAACATGCCAAGTATGTGTTCATTACAGATTCCAGACCAGGACCACACTGTGCCTCTAACTTCAGAGAAAGCAAAGCAACCCCAGCAGTGTGAGGTCTGCACAAGAGAACACAAATGTCAGCTAGGATCCATTGTTTTTCTCCCCTCTCCAGTTCACACAGAGTAGGCTGCTGGCTCACTTTTTGTCTCCTCATTTTTTGTTTCTATGGATATGGTAATGATTATAGGATCAATTCCTGGGGTGCAGAGGAACAGCTTGGGTCAGTCTCTACTTTCAAATTCAGGAATGCTGTAAAGTCAGGCAGGGTCTCATGAATTCTGAAATGCACTATAAATATTTTCCTAATTTCTTTTTTGTGCTGATTAGTATGGGTACTTCAACGGTTTCCCTTTCTTGCCCTGCTAAAACATTTATAAAAGTATGCATATAGAAAGAGCTTAATATAGGTTAGTTCTTATTATTTTTATCCTATAATTGCTGAAGCTAATCATATTTCATGGCTCCCAGCCCCAAAACCAATGGAAGTTCCCTTCTGTCCCTCATGATCCTTTTTTTTTTTTTTAAGATTTTATTTATTTATTTGTCAGACAGAGAGAGCATGAGCCGTGGGGGGGGGGGGGGCGTGGAGGGACAGAGGCAGAGGGAGAAGTAGGCTCCCCACTCAGCAAGGAGCCCGACGTGGGACTCAATCCCAGTACCCTGGGATTATGACCTGAGCCGAAAGCAGACGCTTAACCGACTGAGCCACCCAGGTTCCCTGTCCTTCATGATCCTAACAAACTCAGCTGTGCTGGTCTGATACCTGACAAAATAACTTGCCCTAAGGTGTTAATGGGTGACGGTGGGTTGACACCTATGCCTTCCTAGTGCATGTTATTTCACGACCTGACCTCTCCTTCAGGATTCCGCTGCTTTCCGGCTTCTCTTCTGTCCTGTATAGTTTCTCAGATGCCTCTCTTCCCGGCCCTAAAGCTTCTTATGTTTAGGTAAGTAGCCGTCATCTTCTGAGTTCAGAGGATTCACACTGTAGAGGGAACTGTGATCCCAAACTCCACCCTAGACCATGTGCGGGAGCCAACTTAAATAGAACAACAAGGTAAGGCTCTGCTAAAATTATCCCATCTGTCAGTCTGTGAAACCACTAGTTTGAAGATTTTAATCACAACATTGACACACATAATGCTAATGTCATACAGTTATGTAACTTAACTGAAAAGCCCATCGAAGTCATCCCTGCATGGCAACAGACCTGAGGTTGAAAAGTGAAGCATGTTAAGTAACCATATGGTTAATTTATATTTACCTACCAGCAAGCATTTCTGTATTCTGAAACAAACATGTGGTGAATGGATTGCATGAAGGCGTGTCTTCACATCCAGAACCAGTATTAAGAGGGAGGGAACAACCAAATTGTCTCATTGTGGTAGCAAAGGGACACACACTTCAGAATGTCATGGGAGGTCATATTTCAACTACTTATGGTTCATTTGAAAACTGACTTAATTCTGGCACTGTTATTAACGAAAGTTTTAATTAATAACCATTTTGGATCTAAATGTCACATTATTGGTATTTCTCCCCTCTTCTACCTATTAGGATGCCTGGACTACTTGATTTACATTAAAAATATCTTATTTCCTGATGCTAGTTGTGTTTTGCTTTGATAAACTCGTTGCAAATTGTGTGTAATTACTGCATTGTGAACAAGGGAATGGCAATAAATTAGGCATAGCATTTTTTGAATAAAATATAAGCAGCTTGAAAAAATGGTCTCTGAATGACAACAAATTTGGCATGACCAAGTAGGTTAGGATTACCCCTATACATTTTTATTTATTGAATGTTATGTCTACAGAGCAAAGGGAAAAAAAGAGGAAGCATACTGCAGGCATTAGCCTGTGTTCTTTTCTGATTTTATGGATGATCACATTTATCTAGGGCCTAGAATGCTTTATAAAAGATGAAAACATTCTTGTGGGAGGAAAAACCAATTAAATTCCTTGCTTGCAGAGATTGGTAACCTTGTTTCTTGTATCTTAGATTTCACCAGGACACCCCCATCTTTGGATGAAAAATGCTGACCAGTGTGTTCTGGGAATCTTGGCTCACCCCAAGGCTAATGAGCACAGCGTCCTGGCTGCGTGCCCAGCTTTTGTGGCAGGGAGTTACCCCCGAGTGCTTTTTTTAACTTACGCTAAAGTTTTGACTTAGAAAGCAAGATCTGCCGGTGCATCAGAGGGAAACTGGGCTTTCCTTTCTATAACCGTCAAACTCAAATCCTATTTCCACCTGCAGCCAGGGATCAGCCTGCTTGGGCTGGTATCATCGCCATACTCACACAACTCTCTGTTGGTGCAGCTAAAGAGGGGGGAGTGCAGATAGGACTCTCCTAGTTTGGGGGAACCCAGTCAATGTACCCCTTTCAAAAGGGATGCAGGAGAGAGGTGAGGCGGTAGAGATGAATCCTAAGGGGTGTGTATGTGCACAGAGGAGGAAGAGCAGAGCATGCCAAAAAAGGGAACGTGAAGAAGAGTAGCTCTCACTTGACCTTGTAGGCTTCCTGCATGGAATTGCATTTCAGAAACTGGCAGAGGCTTCCAAGGAATAATCGTAGCAATTGCCTCATCTCCTCCTGTCAGCACATGGCAAGTTCGCTGTGGGTAGGACAGCAGGGAGTTCTTTCCAAACATTCAAAATATCAGCAACATTTTCTTAAATTTCTCATCAACCCGTAGAGAGGATTGGAAACATCAGAAATTCTCTGTCCAATTCAATGCTCACGAAGTATTCCCAAGCAGCAGAATGACAAATGCAGTTGAAGTGTATGGTTACAGTCTCCTTCAGCGACGCTTGCTGATCTACGATAGAACTTAGTGGCGTTTTTTAAAAGGCCTCAAAACCCCCATTACAAGGCATTTTTTCCCCTTTGGTCTTCATTCCAAATAAATTCTTAGCCTATCTCATAAGTAACGTCTTCTGAAGCCACTTCAGCCCGTTTTCTTTTAAGTTTTAGAAATAGCCATAAAGGAGTCAAATCAGTATTTTCACTAGTCTTACTAGGTCCGTAGGAGAGATGTCATCTAAGTCAGTTTGCCATCCAAGAGATGGCTTGGAAACTGGGATGCAGCCCCAGCACAGCTCCCCTATGACAGGATGATTTTTTATCTATCTTTCTGGCCAAGTTTGGTTAGGCGGAATTTGACTGAAACTGCAAGTAAATAAGATGATTTTTGTCTTGCCTGAGAGAGCGGGATCACTATTTCTTTTTTTTTTTTTTTAATTTTTTAATTGTTATGTTAATCACCTTCAGTACATCATTAGTTTTTGATGTAGTGTTCCATGATTCATTGTTTGTGTATAACGCTATTTCTTATGTTTCCTTTTTTCATCTCAGGCAAATGAGGCCAAAGTCCCTTGGCTGTTCTTCCATCTTTGAACCTCTGACCTTGCAACTGGCTAACAATGAACCAAAAAGAATAACCATGGCCATGCCTTAAGAGGCTTTTCTTTGAAGAAAAAGAAGAGACTGGGGCGATTGGGTGGCTCAGTGGGTTAAGCGTCTGCCTTCGGCTCAGGTCACGATCCCAGGGTCCTGGGATCGAGCCCCGCATCGGGCTCCCTGCTCGGCGGGAAGCCTGCTTCTAACCTCTCCCTCTGCTGCGCCTCCTGTTTGTGCTCTCTCTCTCTCTCTCTCTCTCTTACTCTATCTCAAACAAATAAACAAAATCTTTAAAGAAAAAAAAAAGAAAGAGACAGAAACAAAGGAAGAGGAGAGAGGCAGGGAAAGAAGAGGGAGGAAAGTGGTGGAGAGAGGAGAACATGTAGGGGCATGGAGGTAACAGAGAGGCAAGAAAGGAGGACAAAAGGCAACTGTGCCTCAGGGCTCCCAGGGGAGTGCAGCTCTCCAGCGTGGCTCCTTCGCCACCCCCCTCCCGCCCTGAGTGAGGGAAGAATAGCAGTGTTTTTGCGTGAGTCAGGCTCAGGCTTGAGGCTCTAGCCCTCAGGGCTGGGGTGCCTGCTGGGAGGGCCCTAAGCTGGGCACAGGTCTTCGTGCATTTGGCTTGCCACTTGCAGGCCTGCTAGCCACCTGGTCCAAAGACGGGTTTCATCTCCTGGCCCTTCTGTTTTGTTTGGTTTGGTTTGTTTTTTTTTTTTTTTTTCCCTGACAGAGCAGTACTTCATTAAGAAAAAGGCACTCAGCTATTAATTTCTGCTCACTCTTAACCTGGCCAATGAAATATAAGCATGTGCCATTTTGCGTCTATTTTAGGGCCTGGATATGAGGGCGGTTAAAACTCTGCTTGGCTTACAGCTGTCTGCATTCATCTCTCTCTTCTCCGCTCTGTCTTCTTTGTTCCTCCTTCTCCTGACAGGCTGCCTGATGGGTATAAGAACGGTGTAACAGGCTCAGACTGGATGAAGGAGGGAGGGAGCCCAGGAAGAGCCCCCTTTCTTCTTAATAGTTTAAAAAAGAATGTATATATATATATATATATATATATATATAATGTTTTCTTAAGAGAATGTCTGAGTGCACTTAAGTATTGGTCGCTGCTATTTGAATGCTCTTACCTTCCTAGGGGAAAAATTAAAATCCTCTTGCGCCCCATACAGCCTCCATCTCTTCCTAGGTTATGCAGATGACTGGGGGGGGGTGGGGCATCGGGGAAGACCCATTTGTAACTAGTCCCTGGTGCTGTGCCAATCACTACCTCAGATTATCTAATGCACTAAATGTTGGCCTCAGGAAAGCAAGCAGCAGTGAATAGGTTATATATACAAATGATTAAATATCTGTTTGATCCATTTCCATTAAGTATTTTTATTGCAAGAACGACTTTTTCGCTAATTTGTTGGATTGTCAGTGTATTCGAAGTGAGCATATTCTGATTTACAATAGGAAAATTGGGGGAGGATGCACAAGAGGTTTGCCCTGTCTCTGAGACTGTCAGAGACAAAGCAGGAACGAACCTCCAAGAACCAGAGCGGGTCTTGCCCAGAAGCTACACAGAGAGCCACCTAAGTTGGTATGGGTTCAAAGTAGCTCAGCTATAAATATATCTACCACAAAGATACGAAAGGGCCTGAAATTTTCATTTCACGGGGACTCATACATGATATCTGGCAGGGAAATGATAGCTAATTGTCTACTGAGATAGAGTCATTTTAACGGATCACTTAGCTCTATTTTAACTGAACGGCAAAGATCTGGGCTTAGCATGAGATGACGCTACCTCCTAGAGTGTGGTTGGGGTCCTGGGGAGGTTAAAAAAGACTGAGACTCTGTTAATGAGAGGTTTCAAGAGAGGCAGAGTCAAAGAGAGGCTGGACCTTGCCTCTCTTGCAGATTTGGCACAAATCAGGCTTTCCGAAAAGCCCCTCCTAACTTCACTATTTAGAACCGGAAGATACCAAGAGCTACAACTCCATCACTTTATGAGAAAGGGAGCTGAACCTCATGGAGGTGTTAAAGAAGTCACAGCTGGAAAAGAGGAATATTTTATACGTGCTTGGCACTGGGCTAAGTGGTATGAGGTGCGCATACCTCGTCTAATCCAGTGATTACCAGCCATGGTGGTGCATCTTAATCACCCATGGCAACGAGAAAATACATAGTTGCTTCTGTGTTCCCATTCACCACCCACTAGACACTCAGATTCTTTAGGCTTTGGGTTAGAGCTAGGCCAGTATAGTGTTTTGGTTTTTTTGTTTTGTTTTTAGTTGCGCAAATGATTCTGAGTCACTGCAGGGTTGAAGAATATTTGTTTAATTCTCACAATTCTTTGAGGCAGGAATATTACCCTATCTTCTCCAGAAGATGACAGTGAAGTTCATGTCTTTGGGGGACTAGAACCCAGGCCTATGATTTCTCGTTCCTTGGTTTTTTTTCCATTGAACACAACAGCTTCCCTGGAGGGTTGAAGTCTTAGGTTTAGAGCGGATAACCGTGGGACTTCCAACTGTATTTCACTTCATCCTCTGAGCGATTGTTTCATGAGAAACCAAGGAATATATCTGCCAGCAGCAAGGGATACAGAGAAGAGCGTAAGCATTTGCATTGCAGTGCTTTTAATTTTGGCTAGTTGGGTGACTAAATGACAGGCCACCTTGCTAAGCCTCAGTTTCTCATTTGTATAATGGGAATGCAAAACAACATTGCACTCCAGATTGCATCAGACTAGTAAATGAGAAAAAAAGTGCATAAAATAGTTAAAATAATGCCTGGAACAGAGCAGTAGTGTACAAACTGTTCACAGCACTGAACAGGTCCTAGTGCTTATTGCTATGTTTATGGCCACTAATAACTTTCTCTTTGCCAGACAATGGCATTTAGCCCATTCTCTTATTCTTTCCCTTTTTCTGTAAACAAAAGAATGTGGTGACTGGGGAGAAGGCATGAGAGGTGGGATGGAGTCAGAGATCCCAATGAATCCTGCAGAATCCCTCTTACACCCAGTGCAGGATGCACAATTTCTCTCCATGGGGCTCAAGGGGAAAATCAGGTGGGACGCATCTTGAAGCTGCTGTCTGTCTCTGCCTATCAAACCCTTTATTTTTTTCTCAGATGGAGACTGGTGTGGGGAGGTGAAAGCCCCTCCCAAAGATGACGCCTCTCCTTAAGCATCACACTTTACCTCTGCCTCACTTGGATAAACAGATTCATCTGGTGTAATCCTAGGAGCTGCCAGACATAGACAAGTACGTTCATCACTTGAACGGTGAGCTTCGGCGTTAGCATTACTCTATTTATACTTTGCCAATCCTGATGCTTTCACAGAATTGGTGAGCTCCACTGGCTCAGTGGAGGAGAAAATAAGATGGGAAACAGTACTCTTTTTTTCCGTATAGGTGTATGATGAATTCCTGAGCCAGCTCCCCTTCTAATTATTCCGGCTAACTTGCCTGTTTTAAAGTACATGAGATGACAGTGGGTTTTATTGTTTTCCCTCTAAAAGTTGGGCCTTGATAAGACAGTTCATTTACACACACAGGGGAGCCTGCTGGATGATAGGCGGGGCAAGGGATGGCCTATCAGTCTGGTTCAACTCTCGCAACATAATTGCTCAAACTTAGCCTTGCTGAGACTATACAGCACTTCTGTAATTACATAATGCTCCAAGACTCAAGAAGATGGAGGTTTGGAGGCATTATATACCATGTGTACTCTCTATACTGCAAACTTCTATGGTTTCAAGGGTCAGCTCCGTGTTCCATGCAAAACTGAAATGGAGGCTTGCAAAGTCATAGACTGCGGGAGCCACACACCTGCTCAGGCACAGGAAAGGCCTAGAATGTCAAGGCACTTGAGAAAAACCTGGTTTCTGTATACAGACCTTACCTCTGGATCCTACCTCCACAGAGGAGTCAGGTATAGACACTTAGGATTCTGGAAAAGACCTGGATTCTCCTACCCTAATCCCTTCCACTCTGGGGGCAGAGGAGAACCAACAGTGTGGGTATTGGACTGACCTGAATTTTGTTTCCTTGTTAGACATGAAGTGGAAGCATTCTTCACTAATGTGTCCACACTCGAATGTCCATAAAAAGTAGCAAATGCCGGCGTCCCACTGTTAATGAATGATCTAAAAGATTACTTGGTGGCTTTTAGTCTAATCCTGAAATTAGTTAATGGAAGTGCCATTAATGAACATCTATTAATAGGGGCAACTGATGTAACACAGCTAATGTAATGGCCAGGAGGTGTAATAAAACACGTGGATGAAGCAAACCTAATACTGTTTTGTATCAAAGTAGCTCGCTTGAAAAATGCACACCTGGAAAATGATCACAACGGGGAGACGTTTTAACAACAGGGTCATTGCTTGGGGGGCGCTCACCATTGAGTTTTTTTTTTTTTTTTACATACAACATAAACGCTTTATTAATAATCGCGGATCATCCCTGTGAGCCAAGTGGTCGACCCAGACATCCAGGACCCAGACACAAGTTCAGCGCCACCTCCGAGCTTCTCGCTCTGACTCCAATAGGGTGAGCAAGTCCCCCTCGCTCATGGCCCGTTCACGTTGCAGATGATGGAGCGGCTCGTGTCTTCCATGAACTCCCCGCGCACCTGCGTGCACTGTCCTTGCAAGCTGATCCTGCCCAGAACCTTGGTGACCCTGGCCAACTTGATGGGCTGCACACAGCTCGTGTCCATGATGACGGCGCGGCGGCGGTCGGGCGGAGAGCTCACCATTGAGTTTTAAATGAAGTAACGGACAGCTGTACTTGGAGACCCTCATTCTCCATAGGACCTTTCTTGATTATTCTTACTGGGTGTCAAAGCTCTGATCATTTCTTTGAACTCTTATTACATAACAAGGAGTTCATGCCTTTTAATGCAACACTTAAGTTTCTTTATGGTTCTTTGTTTTATGGGTGTTGTAAATTATTAGCAATAGAAACTAGGGACTCTATCCATAATAGGATGTCTTCCCTCACTCTTTTCCTTCTCACCAAACTGCAGCTCAGGCTTGAGTGAGTTCCATAATCTGTGTTCTCATAGAGTGTTTTGTTTCTTTCTTTATAGCTCAATCATACCATGTGCAAATAACCATTAATGTATCTCCTTGATGAGGTTCCTCGGAATCAGGGATTCGGTCTTTTATCTCTGATCCCCTACAGCCAGCACCAGGCTCTGCAACAAGGCCAGGGCCATGCTAATTACTGTGACCAAAGAGATAATTGTGTTGTTTAGACTCAGTTTGTGCCTAGGTTGTAGGCAACTCAGAGAACAAGGAGCTGCTCCCTGCCTTCAAAGGGCTTAGGGTCTAGCCATACATATACAGAATCCAGCTTATGCTGACACATGAATACCTTAAAGAGGAAATATAATTAGCATATTTGTAATGCGTGCTTAAAGTGACTTTTCTCTCTCCAAATGCAATCATTTATTTAAAAAAAAAATTGCCTTGATTACTGCTCTTCGCAAATAAAATTATTGACAAAGCCCTGACATAGCTCTCTGCTATGAAATATAGAAATCTTCAAAGTCAGTCATTCTCCATCTAATTTCATCTCAATGTAAAGGATACCCAAGTTCTGGGATCATATATGTGTTATCTTTTTTTCTCCCTGCAAGAGATCCTGGCTTTAGCTATGCCTGCGTATAGACAACCTACACACAAAACAAGAAAGAACCAGAGATGCCTACATGAGAACTCACATACGTAAAGCAGCAAGATGGAGTTAGTTTTAGCTCTTAGGGATATGCGACAATGTGGAAAAGGCTGCAGTCTACACTGGCATGACGCTGGAATTAGAGCCAACTGGAAGCAGCTGCAGCTGCCTGAGAAACAAAGCGGGGTAATTTGACAGCAGAGGCCAACGGTTGCAGCCCAAACCCCAGGATGTCGAAAGCCCCACTGCGGGGACGGGCAAAGGCACTGGTGGATTGGCATCACTGAACTGCACTTAATGAAAAGACCCCTAGGTCTTCATCATGGGCTAACTCTAATATTGCCATATTCTGGTCCTCATTAAAGGTTTGGGCGGCAGGGAGCTTTTCACATACACAGACCTACTGGGGTCTATATGGAGAGCGCAAATGGGGGTGTGTGGCTAGAAGTGGTTTAAAACAAGCCTGTTTTGCTGCACAAATAATTGAGAATTCTAGACTATATCACCAAATCCTGGTGGGAATGGTGGTGATGGAATCAAGTGACACCTAGACTTACAGACATTATTTGCTAAGTATTTTACATGAAGGGTGCTCACTTTTTAGTTCTTGCAAATAGCGTGTTGTGCTAAAATTGCTTCCCTTTTATTAACCTTTAAGGAAGGGAAAGCAATTGTTCTTTCACGTATGCACACCATTACTGATTGAAAGGCTATGATGTGGCAGTCATGATTAATTTCATAATGGTTATATGCTACAATGTTCACATGTTAATATGTTGTATTTATTTTTATATGTAACCTAATAACCATAATGACCAAGCTGACTGATTTCAACCTTTCATTTTGACTGTGTTCCAGAAAGCTGTTGACCTGGCTACTGTTCACACATCACTGAATTTGTTCCATGTGCAATTAACAGGGATAAACCTTGAGTCGAAAAGGTGCCAATTAGAGATAGCTAATGGCCTCTGACCCCACTAAGTTGAAAGAATACCATTTTCATAATTATAAAAAATAGGGAAATAAAAATGCCACTTCCGAGAAATCTATTTTCCCATAAATAAATATAATCTGTATTTAAGAACACAACGTGGGAACTAATTAAACAGAGAAAACAGTTCAAAAAAATCCATTGTCCGAGAAACCCCTTAAATCTTTTCAAAGCTAGGAGAACTTGTCCTTGCATTTCTCTCTCTTTGGTTCTTTCTATGCAGCTACAAAACTTCATTTGTGTAGTCAATCAGGAGTCCATATTATCTGCAAGATGCTCTGCTGACAAATCTCTGAAAGAAATACTGATAGATCTCTGTTTCCACAGCACTGCATCATTGTTGTCCCTGCATTTTGGCTCCATGTTCTCTCCTGGAAAGGTTCACTAGGCTCTCCTGAGCATAACCTGATGACAATACTTTTCTAAAAATGTTCTGGAAACAGCCTGGCCACATTTCTGTTGTGTGTCATACACACTATCTTTTTGCCCCATTGTATTCTGTGTTTGCTCCCTTAAGGAGCAATTATTCATGGGTAAAAGAAAGAGCATTAGGAAAAAGTATGTAGGTTGAAGCTGTGAATAACATACATCCATGACAGTCCAGTTACTAATGACCGTGACATTGGTACAAAAAGCTGGGTTAGTTCCTGTCTTACTCGATGGATTCCGACACTTTTGATCTGTAAAAAGTCTTAAGAGAGCAGTCAAACAAAACTCATTATTCAGATTTGGAATTAAGGTCTAGGAAGATGAACTGATTTTTTTTTTTTTTTTTAATAAGTTCCAAAGTTGGCAACAGAGCTGCGGCTACAATACATCTCTAGGTCCGCAGTTTGGGACCTTTTTACAGACTCCAGGCTCAAAGACAAGCCACTGTATTACGAGAAGGGTACTTGCTTATGGTGAGTCCCAGCAAGTTCAGAAACGTTATGGGTTCTTTTAAAGATTCAGCTTTTGCTAGGTTTGCCCTGTTTCCCCCATTTTGTATACAAATCCTCAACTCTAAACAAACCCTGGGCACTCCTGCCTTCCAGTTGTTTTGACTTTGTTTGTGCCTTTCCCACTTCCTAGAATGCTCTGACCCTCATCAGTTCCTTCTGGTCCCCTTAATGTACATTCCAGAGGATGGCTTTCATCCTAACAACTCATGTATTACATCCCAGGTCAGATGAGAAGCACTACTTTGATCTACAATGTAAAACAAGATAAGCACTTGCTCTTATCTGTTTTACAATCTTAGCTCAACAAATGAGATAATTATAACTTTCCATCTCCACTTTTACTTGATCACTAAAAGGATGTGCGTGACAGGCCGGAGCACATTATGAATGGCTCAGTGAATGGGAAATGTTCATGCATTGTTCAATTTTCCTTTAAAATTATAATTAATTGAGTGCTGTTTAGGATTAATGAGCCTATATAGATATTTAATATAAAATTCAAGGCAAATCTGGTATATAAATCAAATCTGGCTCTTTATCATATTTACTTTATAGCCTACAAGAAACAAGAGCTAAATGTATTTTTATAAATAAATTAAAAGGATGACTTTGCTCTCCCTTTAGAAGAGTCCCTTTGTCTTTGTTTGAAAGCTTCATGTGGGAGGGAGTTTTCCATATGCAGATATCTGCTGCCATATATACGGAAGGCAGAATCACCAAACCAAGAGGGAAGGTGGAAATCAAGACTGAACTTTAATGATCTGCCAACTTTCTCAAGTCTTGCTTGATTCTCTGAACTGGACCCACCACTGCTTGCTAAAATCTTCCTGGTCTGTTTCATCTTAGGACACATGATAAAGAATACTCAGTATTTCCACAATAGTAGTAAATGCCACTTAATGCAAGAGATGTACTGGTTCTTGGCACAGTTTTTTTTCTGAACTGAAAAAAGGTGGTATGAAAAATATAAAGCAAAAATTGAGTTAAATTTTTGAAGAGTTTAATATACATAAAAGAAATGGAAAATATCCATTACCCTTTTAGCATTAACCTCTAATTTTGGTGGGAGTACCTGATACGCAACTACAGATCTTTTTGGTGGCTCAGGACTCCAAATCTTCCCACTTTATTCATGGGTGGCACATAGGAGAAGTGACTGTCTATTTCTCTCAAAATGGCTGTACTCGTGCTATGTTTTCATCCCCTCTTTTCCTTTCTTCTTGATTCGAGGTCAAAATACCCATTCTTTTCTTCCGGGATTCGCTTCAGATGGGTTTCCCCAACTATGGTGAATCTGGTACTCTCACTTTTCTCTTAACATTCATTCTTCTGCAGAGCTCCTTACACGGATCTTCTCCCCCGAGCTTTGGGCAATTGCATTCTCTCATCTCCTTCACATAAATCTCACTTGGAAGACAAACCCCTCAGGTTAGACTGCTGTTGGGTGTGTGCGTTTCTCATTGAGAGCCAGCAGCACCTACCTTCACTGACACCTGCGAAAGCATCTTACACTTTGGGAAACCTATCTTCTTTTCTTCAGCATTCCTGTTTGAATGTGAATCTGGCCCAGGACAGGGACACTGGAGCCAGGTCTGGCTGTCCCTGGGCTCTGGCCTGGGCCCCCTATAATGTGGGAGGCACTGGACTAGGAACTGGAGGGGTGTGGTCAACAGGAGTAAGATAAAGTTTCTGAGATGCAGAAGCTCACAATCTAATAGAATGATGCTGTGTCCTAAGAGCAGGCCAGGAAGGTGTTAGCGGGCAATGAATGGGTCCAGTTCAAAGAGTAAAGCAAGGCTTGAGAGAGGTGGTAGATCATTAAAGGTCAAGTACAGGAAGGGTCAGAATCTAGTTAGGGGTTTGTGGAAATAGGCACCCTGAGGAGACCTTGGATGTGACCCAAAATACTATCTGTGCTCCGTCTTTTGAACCTTCAACTCTATCTGGGCACCTAAGTCATAGGATTGTAACGAAAGGCAAAGAAAATCAGGGGCATATAGGTTGGGGGGGGGGTCCACTTTTGGTGGGCACATAGATGTTCCGATTACAGACAAAGTATGTTATTTTAAGAGAGATGGAGCATGTGAATGCACAGATCACTATTGTTTTGGTTTCCAACTTATTTTCAAGGAATGACAAGGTATATATATTCAGAATGATGTGTTGTTTATATGGCATCTATCTATGCACAGAGGCTGAAGATTAGGAGAGTAAGATTAGATAGAAAAACAGAGGCTTGATGCCTATCCTCAAACTGAATGGCCTTTGTAGAAGCTGCCCTAATCACTTTGTTACTGTCCAACTTCCTCTTCTGTTTCTTGCTGGCAATACCCCCGGAGTCGCAGCATTGCAGTAAGTCTTCCAAATTCCTTAAATCTGCATATTCTATGAAGTTAAGTGTGTTTCTATTATATAAAGTAGCTCAAATATTGTTCAAAGAATTTCTTTTGTGAAAAATTTTTTTTCTTCTGGAGATTAATGTATGTCATTAGCTCTAGAAGTCCTTCTCTTCTAAGAGTAACAATGTAGGTACTTAGGTGTTATTTGCAATGGAATTTACCTTTACAGTGGTAATTGCAGTAGCTTTTTAAAGGAACATATGCATACACCAGAACTTGCACCTGTCATTGTTGCCATGGAAACAGCTCCAAAACATAAGACACAATTCTATTATTGAGGCCCATATAGTTTCCCAAATAAATTTTAATGAAACTGTAAGAGGGAAAAAAAGAAGAATTTTATGGAGACTAATTTTAAATTATTTAGTGAAGTTTGTGACTAAAATCTTACTAAAACCACACGGGTAACCTTCATCTGAATAGGAAACAACAATCAGTAAATGTCAAGCATACATAAAGGAACATCAAGACGGTTTGTTTAAAGGTAAGTGAAGCACCCAAATGCTACCTTTTCAGTGTTTATCTTTAACATTGTTTTCAATCACTACCCCTATCATTGGTTGAAGCATAGTCTTAGCTGTCGGGTGGTGCATACTGAGATCACGGAGTTATCTGAAGATTTTTTCTAGTTTCTGTCTTCTTTGGTCTCTCTGCTGTTAGAAAGTAAACAAGGGCGCCTGGGTGGCTCAGTTGGTTAAGCGACTGCCTTCGGCTCAGGTCATGATCCTGGAGTCTGGGGATCGAGCCCCGCATCGGGCTCCCCGCTCAGCGGGGAGTCTGCTTCTCCCTCTGACCTTCCCCCCTCTCCTGCTCTCGCTCAAATAAATAAATAAAATCTTTAAAAAAAACTATAAAAAAAAGAAAGTAAACAAATCTAGAGCTACAATGTTTTCAGAGCTGAGAGACCTGAAAGATGTCTATTCTAGCCCCTTACTTTCCAGATGAGGGAACCGAGGTCCACAAAGGTAAACGACTTGTCCACGGTACACAAGTTCATGTGGCTGGACCAAAACGCAGGTCCCTGACTCTCCTCCCCACACTCAATCACTGTGCCACCTTGGGAATACTGCCCACCTCCCCACCAGTTAAAGCTGGTGCATTCTTTCATGGAGCGAGAAAATCAAGCTCTGGATTTGAATACCTGGACCTTTATTGCCCACTTCTGTCTTCAAATGAACTAGTCCAATTTGCTAAATGAAATAAAATTTCAACTACTCCCTTAAAGTATGTGTCTCCTCACAAAATCTATTGATTACGTGGGGATTACTACTTTGCACTTCAGAAACTGAACTAATATCTTAATATAATAAAAAAGGGGACAGTTTTTTTGATTTGTAATCATTGCTTCACCTCTTCTGTACTTTGATGTCTCATAATAAAGCCAACTGTGAAATCGGTGTTCACTTCCACGACAAGAGCCTGGGAAACCCATCGATAGGACTGAATTTAAAGCTATCTGATGATGGTTGGGGTTTCAGTATATTATTTTGAGCACAGAGTTATGGCATTATATGCGGGGAAAGAAAGCCCTCATGGTCATAAATTATGAGTAGGAAATGGGTACTCCCAGAGACAGAGAATACTTATTATGTAACGCTCGTTAAGGGCTGATGGTGAGGCAGGCTCTGGGCTGAGTCTCTGGCAGCGCGGAGGACTCCCCAGGCTCTAGGAGGCTCCTGAGACAGTGTGTCATGTGGTGATGATGGGTGGAAAATACTCTCACCGTTCAAGATGTGGATTGTTTTGGCTTCCTTTGGGTTTGGCTTTTGGCACTTGAACTGGCCCCAATGTAACACCACAGCTGGAAAATGATATTATTTGGATTGGTTAAGAGGAATTTTTGAATTGAACTCCACTGCAGCAGTGGAGAAGGAAAAATGTGCCGGCCACATTCAGCAAGTCTCAGAGGAGACATCTTTCTATCATTCTCGTGTTTGCAGATGAATGTGATTATGAACACTTTTTGTATAGATATACAGGTATAGAAGATGCTCAAAGTTATATAAATCTATATTCCTAGAATAATTCATCCCATAAATATGTATTGAGCACATACTCAATGGAACACTGTTCCAGTATGTACTTGCATCTACACACACATATAGACGCACATGTGTGTCACTTTTAAAACAGATAATGAATTCTTTCCTCACAGGTATTACAAGACATAGCCTGAGTAAAGTATACGGGGTGTAGAAGGCTGCCATAAATATTAATTCCCTTTACATTTCTTCTTTGCCATCCCCCAGCTTTGGGATATGAATAACCTTTCTGTCCTTCCAAATTCTGCAAACTACCCTCCACATGGGAGACAAGGAAGGGTGTGAGAGTGATCCGTTGTAAGCCCAATTCCGAGCCTGTGACAGCCATGAGAAACCTTCTACTTCTAAAGAAGGCGCCCACAGACTCTGGCTTGTCACCTTTCGGATCCAGAAGGGGTGGGAGTTTTTCCAGCATAAATATCTGCTAATTTGTCCAAATCCAGTGAGAGCAGACAGATAGATATAGGTATTTTTTTTCTGATTATGAAATTAACACATTTATGTTGTTGAATATTTGGGATAGAAAAAAAATAATTATGTATAATTCTACAATTCAAGCAATGTTCCACTCAATGGTTTGGTGTATTTCCTATAGCTTGCTCTTGACTTTGGGGCAGACTCCCAAGAAATGAACATAAAGGGACTATACAGTCTCAATTTTGACTACAGATATTGTTCTACATAGCAGCAAGGTCTTATGACTTCCTTAAACAGAGGAAAAGATGTGTAGTATGTGTGAGAGAGAGAGAGAGAAAAGAGAGAGTGAGAGAGGGTTGGGGAGAGAACGTTTATGTGACTATTGAGGAGAAATGAGTCCACTAGAATTTTACGACAAGCCAGAACTGAAAACCTCAAAGACATTTAAGTAGGCCTGTCTAGGTCTTTGTAAATATCATTTTAGGAAATGAACTAAGACAGAAGGGTAAAAAGTCTACATTTCATTTCATATTTGCAAATAAAGCCCATTCCATCAGTAGTAAAATGGCTTTGTGTAACTTGGAATTTCACTGTCATCTTGGATGTCCCCCCATCAGGCCGCCCGTGTTTACGTAGCTTCTCCCTGTGGCATGAGCTCGGAGCAGAAAAGGCTATCATTATAAATCTCCATCCACTACCAAGAACAATGGCTGCCCCCAGCAACTGGACACTCCCTCTGTGAAGCTCTACATAGGAAACAGAATGGCGTAGATACTGCTTTGAATGTCAAAGGCCTAAAAATGTTAGGAAACCAGCTGCCGCTGGTTCTTTGCGTCAGGCGCCTCTTTTAACATTTACTCATGGTATCACTTTATCCATCCTGTCAGGAGCAAACCGAAGACCAGAGATTTTTAAGAGACCATGCCTGTAATTACTCAGTAACAGCAAAAGACAAAGAGGGATGCGACCATCATGCGTTTCAAGACTTGCTAGGCTCGCTTAGAAAGAAAAGAAGCTAAATTTGTGGCTCTGAGCCAAGTTAGCCAGACTAGAAGGAGAAACTTGAAATGCAGAGGCTACTTTGTGCTATCTCCATTTGAGAAAAGCAAAGCTAATGGGGCTCTGCTCTTTAGTCCATGGGGGTTAAGATTATTTTTCTAAATCTGGGATCTCCGAAGAGATAGTGCAATTATGACAAATCATTTGTTCCTTCAACGAACATGCATACAAGTGCCTACTGAATGTCAGCAGGAGCAGGGCCAGTGACATGAAGGAGTCATTTCACGACCCGTAGTTTCTACAGTAAGTAGCCACAATGCTTTGGAAACCAAGGTAGCCCCTAAATTTTTAGACCAAACTAAGTCAGTTACTTACTGGAGTTCTTTTCGACTTGTGGAAAGAAACTAGAATAATTTCTGAACTCTAAATTTCAATATCAAAATATTAGGGACATCATGGCTTTAGGGTTGTTTTTACCTGTTTTAGACTAAGAAGTCCATTCAAATGGAGGCTGCAGCCCATAACCTCACTCTGGGAAAACCATCAAAGGAATGCAAAATGATACCAGGGCCTTATGTCTCCTGAAGGGGAGTCTTGCGCTTCTCCTTTGTGATGGATCGGCCCATGCACCTGAAATATATTCACCATGGAGAAGGCACCAACTCTGCTGTGCATTATAGTTGAATCTATTTTTCTTTCCCTGGTAGATAAAGATATTCAGAGGAGAGAAGAATTTCCATGCTCTAGGGCCACCCTCTGATATGTCTAAGTGCCGGAGAAGCATTTCCAAGACCTCAAGAGGACCACTTGAATCAGGAGCAATGCAAAAGGAAAGTAAGAAAGTAGAATGGGGACAGCTTGCAGGCAGATTGTGACATTTCTGAGTAATTACTGAGTGCAGAAGGTTCTGGAGTCGGAGGGCCAACTCTCCATCAGCAGCCCGCCTTCTCTGATACGAAAAATGAACATTTGAGCAATTTAATGGAAAGCTGTGAAAACGCAGCTGCAAGCGTTACATTCCAGCGAGATTGCTTCCTCTAAGCTTTCCGATTTAGAAAATTTGAAGCCTTCCAGACCTTCTCCCTAGGGGATTAGAAAGTAAGTAGAAGCTCTGAGCCCTTGGATTTAGCAATGGGAGGTGAATCAGGAGAGAGTCAATGCAAACGAGGAGGGCCCCAGGCTAACCACCACCATTTCATTCATTGAGCACCTACTATGTGAGAGTCTCATTCTGAGCGTTTCACATCTGTTATCTCTTTAAATTTCCCAACATAGCTAAGGTAATGACCGCCTTTCCTGCCAACCTATGAAGCCCAGGCTGGGAGTTGTCCAGTGACTTTTCCTGTATAATCTCGCCCTTAGGGGAGACGTTATTCTGATTTTTCCACCTCATGTTTTTCCCTGGCAACTGCTGTGAGAGAATGTTGTTTTTGGAGTTGGGTAGCCAAGTGTTGTGCATGATATGAAAAACAAACAAAAAAAAAAAAGAGAGAGAGAGAGAGAGAGAGAGAGAGAGGAATCTGACACAAAGCACCAGTCAGTTTCAGCCCCTCTAGGCATGATCAAGGCCTTTTTCCTACTGCCGGGTATTTTTAAGATCCATTACACTGTAGAGCAGCCACAGGGGGGCACTCCTGAGATCCTGAGGCGGCTTCCTACCCAGGAAAGAGTCACTAGAGTCCCAGAGGAGACTGTGGGTGTGTTTAACAAAGGGAAGGAATGTCTGGAGGATAAGACTTAGTGCGCTCATTCTTTGGAAAATGTCTGTTTTATATATTTGCCAAGTGATAAGGAATCTAGGAAATCTAGTAAATCAAAGGCCACTTGACTATTTACAGTGTTCAAAGGTAGCTTCCTAGCTCTTGAAAGAATTATATAAATGGCTATGTTAAAAATAGGCAACCAATATAATGGAGTAACCTGAAATAGGCTGTGATACACACCATATGAAATGGCCATGAAAAATCAAAAGAAAAGGAATTCAGTATCAATTGAGAATCATTCCCACTTGAACTGACCCAATCTCATGGAAGTGGCACATTGATTGGAATTCTATGCCTTGTGCTGTTCTACGTACAGATTTTTCTCCCCAGTATGACACCCTCCTCTTTAAGTTTTGAGAGTCTATGCCTGATCCCTCCTCTACCCCTCCCTGCTCCCAACACATATTACATAGTCACATTAAGTGCCTATAAATGAAGAGAAATGTTCAAGCCATTTTTATCTTGTGACAGAATTAACAGTAAAAGTAAACATAAATAGTAAATGCCCACCTGGAAAGATCAATGTGTAAATCTAAAGGAGATTAGTGAGAATTTCTCAAGACAGAGTGCTTGGGAGGAAAATTTTAGCAAGCATGGAATTTGACAAGGTAAAATTTTTGCACGTTCTGACTGTATGCTCTACATATCTATTTGTTTCTGCTTGGGAAAGAACCATTAATATACGAGACCCGCTTGAACCACCTAATTTAGCAGAAGAAACCAAACCAAAGAAGGCATGTCTTTGCATTAATATTTTCATTTGGTCTCATCTTATTTATAAAGGTAACTCATTTTTAAAAAAATAATCACTCCTTATATGTATGCACCCCTATGTTTTTTTACAGCATTATTTATAATAGCCAAAATGGGGAAGCAACCCACAGGTCCAACCATAGGTGGATGGATAAATAAGACATATATATATATACACACACATATATATATATGGAATATTACTCAACCATAGAAACGGATGAGATCTTGTCATTTGTGACAAAATGGATGGACCTGGAGGGTAATATGTTAAGTGAAGTAAGTCAGACAGAGAAAGACAAATGCCATATCATTTCATTTATATGTGGAATCTATGGGACGCCTGAGTGGCTCAGTCAGTTAAGCATCTGACTCTTGGTTTTGGCTCAGGTCATGATCTCAGGGATCTCAGGGTGGTGAGATCAGCCTTGAGTTGGGCTCCCCACTCAGCAGGGAGTCTGCTTTCCGCCCCCTCTCACCCTCTGCCCCTCTTCCCACTCGTGAACTCTCTCTCTCAAATAAATAAGTATTTAAAAAATTTTTAAAAATAAAAAACAAGCAAACGAAAAGCAGAATCAGACCTATAAATACAGAGAACAAACTGATGGTTGCCAGAGGGAAGCAAGGGAAGGGAAGAGGCACAATGGGAAGGAGAGTAAGAGATACAGGCTTCCAGTTATGTTATGAATAAATCATGGGAATAAAAGGTACAGCCTAGGGAATATAGTCAATGATATTGTAACAGTATATGATGACAGATGGGAGCTACACTTGTGATGAGCATAGCATAATGTATAAACTTATTAAATCACTTTGTTGTACGCCTGAAACTAATGTAACATTGTGTGTCAACTACATTCAGATTTTTAAAAAATAAATAAATCACTCCTTCCCTGCGCTATTTGCTGCTCTCTTGAGATGTATATTGTGATGAACGCAAACAAATGTTTTAAAATAATGCCAAATGTCCCCAGACAGACATCATGTTCGGTTTCTAAGCGGCAATGACGCCTTGCATATTACTATAATACTTAATATAATTATATAATTATGTGTCAGAGAGATGTTGAATGTTTTATATATATTACCTTATTTTATTCCATAAAACCCATTTTGTAAATGAGGAAACTGACGTTTACAGAGGTCAAGCAACTTGTCCAAGTTTGCACAGTAAGGAAGTAGCTGAACTGGGACTTGATAGGTTTGTCTCAGCAGCCTGAGATTGTATTTGTTATCCTACATGACCTATCTTGGATTGGTTCATAAAATAGCTCTTCAATTAACCTCTCTTCTTTTAACAGTTTTAGTAGATTTTAAGTATTTCTTTTCCTCGCTAGTCAATAATTTAAGTTTTAAGCTGAACACACACATAAGTGCAGATGGGGGAAAAACAAAAACAAACAAACCACCAAACGCATGCTCCAGATAGAGACTATAGTTGCATTTCTTGCTGAGGGGCAGTTACACCCACACTACAAGCACATGATACACGTTCATCCAGACCTTCCTTTAGAAACCCATTTTGAACAGGGAAAACTTGAACTATGCAGACTCTGGTCTTGACACCACTTAATAATGTCTGCTTTTATTGGGTTTACCCTGTAATCATAAAACTTTTAGCCAGAGTCCAATAGAGCAATGATGTTTTTCTACTTGGATTTTATTCAATATGGTTCCTTTGTCAATGCTTCCAACCAGCCCCCATGAGAGATTTTGCTCATTGCAGTTCCTCTTGAATTTCAGTAAGCAGAACCTCAGATCAGAGCAAGGTGGGGGCCCAAACACTGGGCTGGTCAGTCTGCTCAGCAGTCGATCCCTCTGCCCATCACCCTTAAGATCTGCCAGTTGAGTGTGTGGTGTTTCCAGTACTGCCTTCCAAACAGACCTTTTATAAGGAAAAGTAGCTGCTGTTTAATTCATTTCAGAAAGTAGATGGTGAACGCATATTGCTTTGATATGCTTCCACACTCAGTCTGTTCACGGGAGGTTTGCGTTCTCTTAAGCATACCAGTTTTTAAAAATTCTGACTACTTGTTCATGGGCTTCTATTATGACACTTTTGAGAACATACTTTTTTATTTGTTTTTAATTCTGTCACTTGCAAGGAAAATGGTCAGAGGCAACTAGGGCTGTGCAGACCCGGTCTTGCTGCAAGTGCCCGACAAAGCCTGCAGCCTAACAGACTTCTGTTGAAAAAAAAAATGAGCATTTTCCATCATTGCCTCAGAGTCTTCCTTCTTTCCCCACATTTTCTGAAATGTAATCTCTAAAGGGTAGAAAACCGTCATTTTTGTGTGAAAACATGCTGGAGTGGAAAGGCCATTTCCTATAGATTACCCCAGAGGAGAATTTGGTCATCATTCTGGGCAGCAGTGGGGAGTTGGTACCTTAGAATCAGCTCTGAACTATGTGAAAGCTTTGAGCCTTGGGGAATTTTCCAAGCACAGGTCATTGGCTTTCTATAGCCTTGAAGGAAGAAGGCTATTGCCCCCAGAAAGCATGGCAGGTGCACGTGAGTACACTGCTTAGCTGAGGCCCACCATGGCCCTGACCAGTCAGTCTCCAGGTTAGGCCAAATCCCAGAGGGGCTTTGTTTCACATCAATTGACAGGTGATTGAAAATGCTTCATGTCAGAATGCAGAAGAAGCCTGACCGAAGCAATTTTAGAACACAGCAAAGGTATGGTGAGAGCTGTGAATTGTGTAAGACTGATGAATCACAGACCTGTACCTCTGAAACAAATAATACATTCATTATATGTTAAAAAAAAAAAAAAAAGAAGATAGTAGGAAGGGAAAAAATGAAGGGGGGAAATCGGAGGTGGGAGACGAACCATGAGAGACTACGGACTCTGAGAAACAAACTGAGGGTTCTGGAGGGGAGGGGGGTGGGGGGATGGGTTAGCCTGGTGATGGGTATTAAAGAGGGCACCTACTGAATGGAGTGCTGGGTGTTATACGCAAACAATGAATCACGGAACACTACATCAAAAACTAATGATGTAATGAATGGTGACTAACATCACATAATAAAATAAAATTTAAAAAGAATTTTAAAAAAAGAATACAACAAAGGTGTGTGTATATGTGTATGTGTGTTTCTTGGGTGTGTGTGTGTGTGTGTAGAGATGGGTCTGAGGCATGGATTTCACTAATGTGATTATTTAAATAAACTCTCCCAAATGCTACAGTAGCAGATGGTGCTACAAAAATGAAGAAAAAAGGCTCAGGGCATATATGTCACATTAGCTATATTGGCCTGCATTCAAATGATAAACATTTTAATCACTCCAGGTCATAGCTCTGTTTTAAATTTTTTGTTAATATGTTAATAGAAAATGCAAATTTGCACACAGAATTCTAATAAAAATGCATAAATAACTAGACTTTACAAGAGAAAAGGACCTTAGGGATTAGCTCCTCCAGCCCTCATTTTAAAGGTGAGGTCAAGAATTAAACCAAATTGCAGAGAAGTTCAGTGACTCGCTAAAGGTCTTACAGGTAATAAAGAGTAGAACTGTGATTAAAATATAGATTCTCGGGCGCCTGGGTGGCTCAGTTGGTTAAGCGACTGCCTTCGGCTCAGGTCATGATCCTGGAGTCCCGGGATCAAGTCCCGTATCGGGCTCCCTGCTCGGCAGGGAGCCTGTTTCTCCCTCTGACCCTCTTCCCTCTCGTGCTTTCTATCTCTCATTCTCTCTCTCTCTCAAATAAATAAATAAAATCTTAAAAAAAATAAAATAAAATAAAATATAGATTCTCTGACTCCATGTTCAGTGGTATTTCCACTATCACCTATAATAGATTTAGAGGTGAAAAAATTAACTTGTGTCAACTACGTTCAATTCCCATAAAATGCTGCAACAATATTTTGTAAGTGTGTATTCCCTGACTTCAAACTTGTTGCAAGGTAGTGATTCTGAGTCCATTAAAACAGATTGCTTGATTTTTTTGAATCTTAGTTCTCTATTCCACCAAAACTATTTATAGAATTTTTTTAAAAAATCACTTTCTAGGGGATAAATAAATAAAATCTTCAGTTTTTGAGGACACTCAGGCATATTAAGCAAACAAAATGTTCCAGATTGTAGATTAAAAATAAAGTACAAACTATGGGGTGCCTTTTTTTGTGGTCATTTGAAATTTATTATAAGGTTTTCCTATTGAGGTCTTATTGGGGGGATTAAAAAAGGTCAGTTTTTTCCCTAGGTTTAATAAATTTCCTTTTAGTGATATATAGTTGGGAATAAATTGCATATATATAAGCAAATTAAGACGATGGTAGCCAGGGAGAAAACTGAAGGTGGGCCTACCGCTTACTGATAGAGAAGATCTAGCTCTAATCTTAGGAACCTTAGGTCATTTCTGGTTTTGAAAGTATTATATTATTTGTTCATTGTAAAGTAACATTTTGGTCATAAGCAATTTCAAAACAAACAAATCTATACCTGATGATGTCTTCTATCTTGATTCCACATTACCAGGGGCAAAAGATTTTTATTTCTAGGGACATTCAGCGAGAACAAGATGACTAGCAGAGCTGAAGATAGGATAAGCTTGCCAATTGTCACAGGACTGGGTCCTGGAGGCCTTTGTGACCTGCTGCAATACCTCTAGGAAACACACACAGATGAAACCCAAATTTCACAAAACTCTATTGCTCTGGAGATGGAATTATGGCTCCTTCCAATTTTCTTCAAGATTTTATAGACAGATGAAAAAAATTATTTTTGAAAAAAATTTTTTAATAAAACAAAACAATGACTGCTGAAGGAGACCAAGCTAAGAGCTGCATACCACCCTGACAACTTAAGCAGATGAATTCCTTTGGTGTGGCGCCTCTCAGGGCTGCCATTAGCTCATCAGAAATATCTCTGTTACAATGTCAACCAAATGGAAAACAGGCCTATTGCTCTACAAATGCCCATACATTCTTGGAAGTAGTTTCTCTCAATACCTTTTGAAATAAATAGAATATCAGTTATAAAATTTTAAGTATCTTTACTTGGGATAAGTGCCAACAAATAAAAAAAACCAATGTGTCCCATTACACACTGGTTAGTGCCTGTGTGGTTCTTTCCCATCATTCACCACGTTTCATACTTTCATAAGCCTTCGTGCTTCTCAGGTAGGTGGAGAGGCCTGGGCTTACCCACCCAGTCTCCAACAGGTGGTAAGAGGCAGAGGGCGTGTTGCTCTTCTTCCATTTCGCACCCTGAGAAGCATTTTTTTAGATGAATCCTCCAAAAATAAGCTTTTAAAAAACTGGTTTTTTAAAAAATGTTTTTATGTAAAGTTAGGGTGACTATTACCTCTGTTTTGTTTCTCAGGTCGTATGGTAGTGAAAATTGCCCAAGAATCATTTAAATACTGAGAGTACTGACGAACTATAATGTATTCTGTGGCTCAAAATGCTTCCCAATCTGATTAGCTACCAAGACCTTATTTAAGACAAGGAAGGGTGGAGACTTCACTGGAAATGACTCATGATATTCAATTTGTGGATTTTATTTGAACAAAAAAAAAGGTGTTTTGGTAAGTACTAATATTTGTTTTAAAGAAAAGTATTGAGGCTGTATTAAAAGTACACATCCAAATCTATTAATCTAGGGATCTACTCTCAAAACGTGTGTGTGCATGTGTGTGTGACATTTTTAAAGTAATTCAAACCGAGCCATTTTTCTGTACCCTGACTTAACAACCTATGAAACAATTCCTTAATTGTTAAATGGATATTGTGATGAATATTAAAAATGTTAGCAGAATAAATATTGTCTGGAAATATAGAGAATGGCTTCTTCGGTGTTGCTTTGTTATTAGGGGAGGAAGAACTTTAATATAGTGTAAAGAGAATAGAATTTTGGAATTAGGTTGAGTTAAAATACTTGCCCTATCAGTAAGTGACATTAGACAAATCACTTACCATCTTGAAGCTCAATTTCTTAATCTAGAGGGTGAAAATAGCATATGCATTAAGAAGAGATTATAAGTACTAACTAGGTGAAACTATGTAAGACATGCTTGGCCAAAAACAGGTACTTAACATTATCACTGTCATTAAAGTTGGTGATTATTAACTAGCGCTTTACAATAAAATAATCTGGACAAATTTTCAACATACATATGCCCTGGTCCTATGACAAGAGGACCTGAATCCCAAGCGTTACTCATGTGTTTGGAGAAAGGTTCCCAGATAATTCTGATGCGTGCCTCTGGTTAAGAATGACTGGTCCAGTTAATTTCCATCTTTTCAATAGAGATGCGTTTGGAATATTTTTTGGTCACCACTGCAGTGATCTGCTACTGAAGAAACTTTCTCCTAACCAAGTCTATGGTCCGGATTTAATTTGGAGTTTGGGGAAGGACAGACGGGATGTTTTCTCAGAGTGCTTCAGTGCTGGATAGTTGAAAAAACAACCCTGAACTATATTTGTATGCAAAAAAGTGCCTATGGCTATTCAGTAGTTCCACTAATGGGATGATGGAACTAAGGGAGGTAAGAGTTTGATTCCCACTAAGGCTCTTCCGTTTTCTCGGCTTCTCGGGCCCTGGGCCCTATAAGCCATTGCATGAAGGCATCAGGAAGCAGCATAGGTGCTGATCTACAGAACCTCCTGAAATTACTGGGAAGAGTTCAACATTAGCAAGTTGTAATAAAGAAGAAATGCATTATTCCATAAACATTTTGCAGGTTTTGTTTTAAGGAACTCCCTAAAATACTGGATGTCAGAATGGGATATTACTAAAATACCAGGACGTGAAAATAATTCTCTTCTTAAAATTAAAAAAAGAAAAAAATCTCACTAGAAAAAATTCAGTGTGTGAGGTGGATAAGCTTTAGGCAAAGGAAAAACAAAACCTGCTAGTCAGTGATACAAAAAAAAAAAAAAATCAATTTCTACTTCATGTTGCCAAAGAGACTGTGTAAACAGACTTAAACAAAGAGAAGTGGCTGGTTGGCATCAGGTTAACGTGGATAACCTCCCCCTTGTCGTGGGGCGTCCTTCTTTTCGGAAGAGCAGGAACAGGTGGCCAGCAGAAAGGGAGAAAAACAAGAATAGAACAGTCTTTCTTCCAAAGATCGGCATTGGAGTCCCTGAGGAATAAACTTAGCCCACGCGGGTCAACATCTTAGTCAATCACTTGGAAGGTCTACAGATTGTCTCACGATTCCCTTATTACTTAAACCTCTCTTCTTTGACCAGCTGCACGAGGAAGCGGTCTCATAGGGGATCTTTTTCTTTCTTTCTTTTTCTTTCTTTTCTTTCCTTTCTTTCTTTCTCTCTCTCTCTCTTTTCTTTCTTCTTTCTTTCTTTCTTTCTTTCTTTCTTTCTTTCTTTCTTTCTTTCTTTCTTTCTTCTTTCTTTCTTTCTTTCTTTCTTTCTTTCTTTCTTTCTTTCTTCTCTTTTTTTTTTCAGAGGGGGGGAAGGACAGAGGGGGAGGGAGAGAGAATCTCATGCTGACTCCTCACTGAGCACAGAGCCCAAGAACCTCAATTTCATGAACCTGAGATCATGACCTGAGCCAAAATCAAGAGTCAGATGCTTCACTGACCCAGCCACCCAGCCACCCACCTCCCACATGGGGGATCTTTTAATTCGAGCTTTCAGCCTATGTTTACTTTGTGTTTTCCAGATAGGGGCAATGCCTGGAGGTTGGGGGAAAGGGTGAGTAACTGAGTCTGTCTGACTGATGGAGGTCACCATTTAACAAGTAAATACAAAGTAAGCCTCATCTGACTTACATCTCTTTCCTCTTGGAAGTTTATCTAATCCAACCACATATCCAAATGCAATTATTTCCCCTGCATTAACTTTAACACATATGAGGTATTACACACAAATGAAGTGGAGTTTCAAATGATCCTGTTCAAGACGTTTACAGTACATGGTATAGAAAAATGCTCTCGTTATAAGCTCTAGTGAGAAAAATGTTGTTTTTCCACCACCATATATGCAGTATGATTACACATCTGTAAAACTTTTTAGCAAACAATAAGTAAATAGGGATCATTAATGACAGATATGAAAACTAGGGATTCTTGTCTTCTTCCTTCTTTTAATTTCTGTCTCCAAATTTTCTATAATGTGCCCATATAAGAATTTATAGTTTCTTAATGTGACTCTGGTTTCACATGTTGAACTTTGTAGTTTATTCTTTTATTGAGTCCGAGGCGAGCACAATGAAGTTTGACAAAACCAATATATAAAACAGTTCTTTCTACATCTGTAAGTTTGTTTGCAAGTTTTTTTTTTTTTTTAAAGAAAAATGCCTTTTTCTAATGTGTCTCTTCAAACCTGTCACTGTAGAAGTTGCTTGTTTTGAAGGGGGATAAAATGAGATTGCAAACCAGCTCTTACTTCCTTGGAAAGTTTGCACCTAATCAGAAGGCAAATGTTAGCACTGGTAATTACACATTAAAAAGAAGAAAAGAAGAGTTCTTCCCAATTGCTAAGTCATCAATAGATTAAAAATAGAAATGAGATTGGGGTCTTAAGTCATTTCCCTTCATGGGAAGGATCAAAAAGAACACCACTTTATAAGAAGGTAGCCAATGCGCAGTGCCCAGACTTGGGAAGTTGAATTAATAACACTGCCTATCAAGCTGCTCTTAACTTGAGTCGTTAAATAAGGTGCTTTTTTCCTTGCAGGCTGTTCCACTGCCCCATCATACAGATGGCCTCTTCAGAAAGGTCATCAGAAAACATGAAGTTAAATGTAGCAAAGAATTACTGTTTTCAACTCTCAAAAATATCATTTTCTTTATACCACAGGGTGAAACATTATCTTGTTTTTTGTATTTCAAATTTCACTCCAGAAAATTGTGTTTTAACCATCAAGACACATACTCCAAGGTAATGCCACCCTTGTGAGATCTAGTCAGTCTGCATAGTTGGTAAACATCTCAGATCCACCCAACTCTCAGGAGACTGTGAACTTCTGCGGGCATATTGGTTTCTGTTCATTTGCAACAAGATTGACAGGCTCATTATGGTAATATGGACATATCTACTTGAGAGCTCACACTGTGCAACTGTAATTTTGCATATGTTAGTGAGTAGACAATTATATCAAAGAGTGAACATTTGGGTTGATGCACGAGGCACCATTTAATAAGAACAGTATGGGATTGAGCTCTGTCATTCCTTCTTCCATTCCTTCCATCTTCTCTTTCTCCCAATTCTTCTATTTCTTCTAGATTTCCTTTCTTTTCTGCTTTCTTTCTCTTCTCCCCACCCCCCATAAATGACAGATTTTTTTTTTAATGCCATCTCCATGGCTGCACTTGAAACAAGAAGTCTTTCCTCCTAGTTGTTGGTTAACATCTGCAAATGTGAGAGGATTTTAACATGACAAACAACAAGGAATTAGAAATAAACTGACACGAAACAGTGGCTCTTCTCTCCCCCACCTCCATGGTGGAAATGATGATATCCTCACCATCTGCACATTCGCAGGCTGTGAGTGGGCAGAAAACCAGCTGGAGATGCAGTCCATGGCAGGGATCCAGAGCCTCAGCTTCTGGGAGGTCCTAGAAGCTCACGATACCTCCTAGCTATTGGATTATCTCTTGTCATGTACATTCAAAGGGACGATGTGAAACATTTTTCCAACCAACTGTGTATAGAGAAGATCTCCACTAAACAGAAGGCTAGGGTAGAGTAGGGGATGGTGTTCTGGACTCAGTGTTAGGGAACCGAGTCCTTGGGGGGTCTTCCGTTTGCAATTTTGGGATCTCAGGTCTGTCGCTTCACCTCTCTGGAGTTTGGTTTTCTCATTTCAAAAGGGACAGCTTCCAGCTTTAAAATTCCATGATTTTGTTATGGAAAATATGTGCAGAATTAAGAGAAGAATGAAAATAATTTAGGGATGTCTCCTTTGCCTTGGTTGACAAATTATGTTAAGAGTAACTTCCAAAATATGGCTCTGAGGCAAGAGTTGTGGCCAAAAAGTAAACAAAATGCCATACTCTTCCCATCAATTAATTGAGGAAATGTGATTACTATGAGCCCAAGAGATCCACTAAAAAGATGGAGGCAGTGACTCCATTTGGTGCCCTCAGTGGTGCCAACTTGTGTCCATGTGTGTGTCAAAATGGAAGTTCGGGCCATGGTATGGTCATCCTGTTTGCAAGCAGGGAGAGTGGGGCTGACAGGCCCTAGGCGCTGTTTCTGGTGCTAGGCTGGGACACAAAAAACTAACATAAGCCACAGGAGGGATAACCACAATGGAGTAGCGACATGACAATATTTGTATGAAAAGTCACCTTGTAACCTTGTAAGAAATTTAATAAAACCATAAGATACACAACATTTTAATTTAATTCCTAAAATGCACATCCAGTGATAATTGGTCCCTCCCACTCCTAACTGAATGTCATGTCAACATTCAACACAGTCTTAAGGACACTTCACAAGTTCTGGGGAAGAAGCCAGGAGAGATAAGGAATATGAAATTACTTTTTGGGGTGGCTGCTTGGAGTTCTAAGGGGGTAACTCTAATATGTTTTAAAACCAAGGCTCACTGGTCCAGATACGCTTTCCTGAGTTTGAGAATACACAATGGTTATGACACAGCCCTCTACGTGTGCATGCATTTATAGGACAAAAATGCCCAAGTGAACGTAAAAGACAACCCTTGTTTCAAATGCTCTTTAATGGAAATAATTCTGTTTTTACCATCTATAGTCTTTTATTGGATCTATGTAGTATTCTTGTTCCTTCTTTATTAAATTATACATTCCCTCTTGGGCACATTTTTGTTCTATACATGAGCTTGATAAGTTTTTTTTGGTTGTTTTTTATTTTTGTTTTTGACACACTCAAAGCTTCCTCATGCTTAAGCCAAGCAGTCGGGGAACCATATAGTCTGTAGAGAAGCCAGAGAGCCTGTCTTCAGTCCTGAGCTGGGCTTTCTCCAGAACACACCCAGACCTACTGCACCAGTGAGGCCAAAGGCACTTCCTGCAACCACAGGGTTGGGAACGCTGGGTCTGTTCCTCCAACATGCGACCTGAGACGGGATGGCCTGTCACACCACGCTCTGGTGTTGCCCTCTCTGTAGTTGGGGGTAGCAATGGGGAGGGGTGGAGGGAAAATACTGCTACAATTTAGAACAGTAGATGAGCCCGTCGAAAGTCCAGCCCGACCATCTCTGCAGCTCCACCTGCCCAAAAATGGGACTGAGCCCATCAATAAAAAAATACATTACTTATATGTATGTGTATATGTATATATGTGTTCATATAATTTATATATATGTGGGCATAGAACATATTCATAGTTCTCAGCCTAAATCTTATAGTCTGTTATAATCTTTCTAGTTGTATTTTAGCTAAAGGCATGGTGAAAACTGCTTGCAGATCTTAGCTCATTTTATTTTATTATTTTTTAAAGATTTACTTATTTTAGAGAGAGCACATGAGTGGGGGGAGGGGCATAGAGAGAGGAAGAGAAGCAGACTCCCTGCTGTGAAGGGAGCCCCAGGGGCTCCATCCCAGGACCCTGAGATCATGACCTGAGCCGAAATCAAGAGTCTGCTGCTTAACCGACTGAGCCACCCAGGTGCCCCAAACTTAGCTCATTTTAAATGAACGCTGGTGTACTATGGAGGCTTCCTAACACACCCACACTCTTTCATGTATTTCAGAAAACCTTTTTAGATATACTGCAGGGGAATGTCTTTTAAACAAGTTCCCTTCATGCAGCTCCTAAACAGTGATGGCATTTGACTCATTATGTCCCATTCACTTGTCATCAGCTCCTGGGGGAGAGTTAGATGGGCCAAAGTCAGAGGAAAAGTAAGAAATAATAACGAAACTCCTGGTTAAAAAAAAAAAAATCAACGAATCAATGACAATTACGGAAATGAGCTCTTTACCACCCTTTCTGTGACCTTTCTTTCCTTCTTGTTTTTTTTTTTTTTTTTTGGATCCTCCTCATAGGAAGCCTTAGTTTATGGCAGGAACATCATCAAGCGAGGTCCCAGAGAAAGAAAAATGATTAGAGAGATAGCCACTATTTCCAAGAGCATATCAGATCATGGCCAAGCACATTATGTCAACACTCCCCCTGCGACAATCTAGTTTTTACTGGAGTTAATTAAAGCAATTAATTCCCTTCCTTTTCAAAGCAGGGTGATTACATAAATAGATAATTTCCCAATCCATACCCATAAGGCAAGTGATTTCTCTGCACTTCCCTCAGTGTGTCAAAGAACGTAACTGAACTGAATTATCCTTTTTTAAAATAAGACCTTGTGGAAATTCTCCATCAACTTTTTCTGCTTTGTCCTCCTATCTGGTGGGACGGTAGAACCACATCCGCACATGGACACAGGACTCCAAGGTTAATTAACCCTTTCACATAGCAAAGACTGGTGATGTGCAAAAGCTAACCCCAGTGACAGGAGCAGAATGGCAGATGCACACTCTGACAGTCACCACTGAGCTCTCTTCAACAACAATTTACCAGTGTGGGTGATGCTGACAATAATTAGGCAAACAGAATGCCAAACAATTGTAAGAAAAGCTGTCAAACATTTTGTGTTATTATCCCCTGCGCAGGCCTGTGATTTATCATCACAGAAAAAGTGCATTAAAAAAAAAAATCTCTATAAACAGTGACATTTTGTTCAAATTACAACCTCCAGCCTTCGTGACTGCCTGCAAGGCTGACATCTCCAATGTCAGATGCAATGCTCAGCAATTTTTTCCCTCATTCATTGAGCAGGTCGCTGGGGTGGGTTCTAGCCCCTGTCGGGGAGAGTGGGTGTGCCAAGAGCAAGAACAAAGCACTTCTCGATGCATGGGAACCCACTTGCCTTTCAGACATCAAAACGAAATAAAGTAACTGCCATCCACATTTCCTTCTTAGATTCTCTGGGTCACACTGGTCCTAGAACTTGGAAATATGGTCTTTTGCACCAAGGCTCCTACCATCACCTCTTCCTCCCTTTCCACCCAAGACCCAGTTTGGGGTTCTGGACTCAGTTAAAAGTGTATTTTAAGGGCTTTGATCTTTTCAATATAAAATCAAACTTCCAGACGATGTCCCCAGTGGCTGTAATTGAACCAGAAAGAAAAAGAAATGGAAACAATGCCACTCTAATCTATTTTGTTGAGAGTTTGGCTCAGTTCTACAGATAAATTTTTTTTTTAAAGATTTATTTATTTATTTGACAGAGAGAGACACAGTGAGAGAGGGAACACAAGCAGGGGGAGTGGGAGAGGGAGAAGCAGGCTTCCCGCCTACCAGGGAGCCCAATGCGGGGCTCGATCCCAGGACCCTGGGACCATGACCTGAGCCAAAGGCAGATGCTTAACAACTGAGCCACCCAGGCGCCCCTACAGATAAATTCTTATAAATTGAGAAGTACTGCAAGGAGACCTCCTTCCAAGGGTTCTGGGCCAATGAGACAGACATAAGGTACTAATATGATGATTTAATAGAGTCCAGAGGCAGTCTCTAACTTAGATGTCTGGGCCCCTAAGTGTTGAAATGGACCTTGGAGGTCATATAATTTACCTTTTCAACTAATGAGAGAAATCCTGTCTATGATACTTCTGGCTGAGGTTCTGAACTGGAACGTTTCCAAGGATGGAGATGAGGCAGCCCTTCCCTTACAAACAGTTGGCTGCTGAAAAACCTAAGATTTGGATCTTTCGTGTCTGCAACGGCTCCTCCTACCCCATCCTGACATCAAGATCCACTCAAGGGTGAGATCTATCTATCTACCCCCTATCTATTGCCTTGTTTGAATAGCCATTTCCTTCCATGCTGTTGTAAGGGCTCCTTCCCACTCCTTCCTCCACCCTTTTCTCAATCTTAATACCCACAAGAGAACCATTCTTTCTCTTGACCCACTTTTGTGACAGTTTGGTTGGTCACTGAGTATCATCAGTAGAGTAAATCCTTATTTTATTTAGATTTTGATTTTTAGAAACAGGCAACAGTCATTCTACTTGGAATATAGCAAAGCATGTAGGTTAGCACTCAGAGTAAATGAGCTCTAATTTCCCCCTGACCATGTATCTTCTTCTATTAATCTTTTTATGGGCATTCAATACCTTCATGCTCACTGCTGGCTGCCCAGGGACCCTCTCACTACATTAAGCCCTAGTGGATGGCATTTAGCACCTTTTCCAACAAGCTTTCCTACCAAAATCCATGTGTCCTATGTCTCACATCTGAGAAAGCTGATAATAAATTCAATGGACTAATTTAAACTAGGGTGTTGACAGCTTCTATCGGAACACTTAAAAAAAAATGCTTTAATATATTGCCACCCAACTAACATTTACACATAAACAATAACTCATTTCCTTAGCCCAACAAAGGAAACAGAGGTTTCATTTTCTTTCTTTCTTCCTCTCTTTCTCTTTTCTCTTTCTCATTCCTCCTCATAGACAAATGTGAGTTATCCCCCACAACCTGTTCATCTAATTCTGGAAGCTGGCTTCTCAAGGAAAAAACCCGTAAGGAAGGACCAGGTAAAGGATGTGCAGAGCTCACTGAAAACCCATCTCAGCTACAGAATGCACAACTCACAGCTTCTTGACCAACCTGACCAGATCAATTTTAACACCCTTTTGTCCTGTGGGCTTCCAAACTACCCCGATTGATCTAGGCTGATCAGACACAAAGGCAAGCAGCAAAGACCAAAATAAATGAACTATCTTTAGAAGCCTTCTCTCTTGTTCAAAAACATCAAATTTATATCAGTTATATCCACAGTTACTGGAGGAAAGGTAGTATGAGCTCACATTTCTAGTAAAGAAGAGACTGAGATGTTAACTTTGGGTTCCTTTCAAACCCTATTATGACGTAGTCTAACATGTGATAGGACTGGAATATGTTATCTTTCCTTTCTGAGATAAGAAGTTTAATGTGAGTGTGTGTGTGTGTGTGTGTGTGTGTGTGTGTGTGTGTGTGTGTGGTTTTGTTTGTTTTAGATCTTCTACATGAAACAAAGTGGCTCCTTTTATATATCTGGACTCTTACAGACCACAGAGCTAGGTATACAGTTTTCTCTCCCTCATAATCAAACCTAAGACATGTAGCAAACATTTCAGAATTCAAAGTTTTTTCATGAATTTTTCATCTTGTTTCCATCCACAAATTAAAAGGGGTAGAATTACCCAATGTAGCCACAGCTGGAATTAGAGTTTGGAGATAGAGAATAGAGAAACAGGAAGGGATAGAAATTGAAGGAATTCTATATATTCTTCTTTACAAACTAAATACATTGTGCATATGAAGATTGCAACAGAACCACATCAAAATGGCCCTTCCTGTGCTTTAGGAAATCTTGGCTATAAGGATCTTCTGTAGTAGAAAGGTGGGGTGGGTCTATCACACTACCTGGCAGGCCAGTCCCAGGTGTGCTCACTGGAGGTGTTGAGATCAATTACCCACAAGTCCCCGTGGAGCTTCTCTTTGGCAAGACCAGGGGAAGCCTGGGCCATTGGTATTCTGCGTACACACACACTAACAGCTTGTGCTCACAGAGGCAATCATTTCTCAGCTGCTTTCAGATTCTATTTATTGTTTATTTTCCCCCTTGGCTGAAAAGGTTTCTCCTTCATACTAAGCAGAGGCACCAATCTAAGAGAATGCATTAGAATCTGCTCTATTGGTATTTTGCTGAAGTTCTCCTGGGGTTGAAGGGCTCAAACAAAATGTGATGAAAATTTTAGGGTGATTTGGGTGACTTCAACTCTAAGGTCTCACTAGGAGGATTTGATTTCCTGCTCTTAGAGATTTAGGCAATGCTAGTTTGAGACAGGAGGTCTGGTAGACCCTGAAAATGAGGAAGCTTTTACATCAGCCATTCAGTGGTGGAAAATCCCATGCTATTCTGGATGTCAAGATACGATGCCTTCATTTGTGTGCAGGTGTGAATGAATTATTTAAAGGGGAAAATGCGGGAGTGGGCACTGCACAGGGATGCAACTCAGTCTCTGCACTGGATTTTTCAAGAAGTATAAAAGATTTTCTTATGTATTCCTAAGACAAACAAAAGATGATGATGGGGCAGATATAAAGGGAGCTTTGGGGGGTAGATAAGAGAAGGACATTCCTTTATTACTCCTACTGAAGTTTACAATTTTGTCTTCCTTTGTGTCCTATTTGGTGCTTGCTCCACAAATAAATTCTAAGCTCCACGGAGACAGGGAATACGTCTGCTCTGTTCATTACGATATTGCCACGACCCACCACAGTTCTTGGCACACTGCAAGAAGGGACAAATACTTTGTCTCCTTTAAACCGCTGGTTCTCATTCCTCTCCAAGTGTGAAGTTGGTATGGACTTTCTTGAGGCTTGATGATGACCAAAGCCAGTAGTGGAATGAAGACTAGCTGGCAAACATGATCGCTGATTTACTGGGAATTCTAACAATATCTGACTTGGATATCCAATGCATAAAATTCTAGTATTTCCTAGCCCCTTTTGGTGTACTGGTTTGTAAACTATTCTTGAGCCATAAAATAGAAACCCTAACTCTGTCCTTTTTAAAGATAAAATATAACAGCATTCATTTATACAGTCAAGAAATATTTTTCTGAGCCCCTATTTTGTGCCGGGAACTGCTGTTGATTCCTGATGAACATGGCACATGGTTGCTCATGGAGTGTTCAGTCTCATAATGCATATACGATAGAAACTGGTGGGCATGGAGTCCAAAATAGCAGTTCTAAGCCAAACTGCTCTAAACAAATGATGTGGATATCACGGGGGAACGGCTAAAATTTTGAATATATTTAGCTCTCCTGCCACCTTGCTCACCAACTAAGTTGGATAGGAGGAGGTGCACCTGGAAACACAGAATGAAGTGGGAAGAGAGGTGACTAGGGATCAGTGCAGTAACATTGTTCTTAGCAAATGGTTCTCTGGTAATTTCAAGATGTTAAGATATTTAAGTATTGAACTGATCTCATGATATGGCCATGCCAACTCTTATTAAAATGGTTCCATGATGTAAACCTCCCTTCAGAGATCATAATGATCTAAGGTTTGAACAACCTATAGAGCAGGTTGGGGAGTCAGTTGGCAAGGATAAATTGAAGTCATAGATAGCTCCACTATTTGCTGATTGATTCATGAGAAAGTTACTGCACGTTTCTAAGCATCAGTTTCATATGTAGAGAGGAGATAATAATACCTAGGTTATAGGGTTGTCGTGAACACAATATAAAATAATACAGTGCATTGTGAGCAGGGTAAGTGACACATAATAGCAGCTGAATGCGTTATTATTCAATAGAGATAGAGCCCACATTTCATTAATCACAACACTCAGAGAAGCGCAGTATATATAATTGGTAGGTAAGAAAATTGAGGCTTAAAGGGGTGGAACACCAGTGCTTTCACTGCTCTGGGCACAGGGGAGGTTTGCACTTCACCTTCCCATTGAAATGAGATAAGGCCAGATGACTTGCTTTGGCTAATGAAATATTAGGAGACAGACATGTGTTGCTTTTGGGTGGAAGCCTATAGAAGCCACCTTCCCTTCCCTGTGCCACCACGAACAGTGAAGTTTCAGAAGAAGGATCGTCCAGCATCTTGTGTCTTGAAGTGAGGACAGGGCAGAGCAGAGCCCCCAGAGGAGGCTGATGGAATGCAGCATGCACAAGAAAGAAGTCTCTGTTGTTTTTGCCACTGAGATTTTTGGAGTTGCCTATTCCTGCAGCAAAACCTGGTTTATCCTCATTTGCCCGAGGTTAAAACTATCTGGATCCAGGATTCAAACTCAGGTCTTAGGATACTAAGGCCAATGCTTCTTATAGCACCTATCCGATATCCTTACTGCTTATTACTAATAAGACACCCAGTAGACTGTCACTTCTTCAGGGGAAAATTGACTTTCCTATTGCTCTTATCCTTGACTTGGAACAAAATTAGTTTTTTCCCCCTCACGGATACAGGAAGAAAATTCTCTGAGCAAAGGTCAATGGAAAGTAACTAAAAAGTTGGAGAGAGGTGGGCAGATCATAAAACTGGTGGAAAAGATTCATTCGTTTTGCAGAACTCTTTATTTCCCACAGGTGCATGACCCGAAGATTACACAGGATGAAGGGAGGCCCTTATCAAAAGCCTGCAACTCTGCAGCAACAGAATCAATTTTTCAATGATTTATGTGATGTTCTTCAGGACCAAAGGCAGTAATTCATTCCCACGTGGCATTCAGGCTGCTGCTTAGATGTTGAAAAATGATTAATTTTTATTTACACCGTGCCTCCCCTCACACATTACTGGAAACAAGATTTGAGAGCATGACATTTCTATAGCATGAAATTATTTATTTAGGGAAGTCCCAGGCAAAAAGAAAAAAAAAATCTACTAAAAGCCAAAGATCTCAACATGCACTAAAATAACCATTATAAAAACTTTCCAAGGCCAAATCTTCCAATCTATTCAGCTCAATCCATTTAAGGTAAGCAGGCCAAATTAATTTCCCAACAGGAGCCATTCTAATATCAATTCATACTCACCACTAACTTCAACAAGGAGAGGATAAAGAACTTAGAATTCCTATGGTTTTTGTTCCCCTAGAAGACTGAGTTCAAAAAGTTTCTAGAATTTGGTGGACATAGCATATTTCAACTTAATTTTAAATAAATGTGGCATTTTAAAAAAAATGCTAAAAGGATGTCTCTTCTGAGCCACCATATGTAGGTATTTCTTTTTTCTTTTTTTTCAAAACTGCAGCAGAACTATATTCCCAGGCTCCCTACTCTTCAGCTTGCCAGCCTGAACCCAGTATGTCTATCACTATCTGAGAATCAACCCCACTCAGTGCAAGGTTCAAATTTTTCTCATTGACCATATTGCCCTGAAATTCCTAGCCCAAGGCCCACAATCATCTGATAATGAGGAGTCACTTTGTATTTCCTTTCCACCCGTGACTTTCAGGTTTGGGGTAAGGACCCTGTATAGCAAGGAGGGAAAACAGAAACAACTCTGAGACCATTGGAAAGAAGTCTGCCCACTGCTTCTAGACACTAGAAAGTTAGAAGGCTGTGGAGAATGGCGCCTGCCACCTTCTCTTCTACCATCACCTAAGACAAAATTTCCCAAAGGAACAATTAGGAGAAGCCAGTTTGATTAAATACCAGCTCCATACCGGAGACCATTCACAGATTTGTGTACATTTCGTACCACATCCTTTTCCTCGGATCATTGCACATTTTCTCCTCATCAGGCTAATGATATTGGCTAAGCTGCAGGTTGATGCCTATGGATCACTATTTCTTGCATCATTAAGCATGCCATAACCCTCAAGTGGGTTATGGATCAAATTAGTACTCTGCTTCTACTCTCACTAACGTGGATAGTTTGAAAGGCATGGCTCCTCATCAATAAATGGCTTGAAACGGTTTGACAAAGGATGTGATATCCTGTCAACACAGGTTATTTGTTAAGCCCTCCGGAAATAAAAGACGTACAGCCAAAGGGCAGAGGCCAGGGGCTTTTCTTCTTGTTTGCAGTTTGTTTTGTGATGGGGTTCATCACCTATCAGCAAACTTTGGGAATCCCAGTTCATTAGGTTTGTTGGGCCAAAAGGTGGGCAAAGTGGTTAAAAATAGGGTTAAAAAAAATAAAGGACTCTTCCACCATCAGTGATGTTGAGACACTTTCATTAACTGGAATATAAAACAAGAAAACGAAAGAGCAAGGGCTTTGCTGATATATTAAAAAGACCCTGCATCCTTTCCCTGTGGGACAAAGACTACCTTTGCTTGAGTCACCTCGATGAGTCTTATGTCTCTAGATAACTTCAGCTATAACCCTTATCATTTTTAAGTAAAAGAAGTAAAGGGATGTAGGCTGGGAGACTATATGGACTGACATCCTAGAAACTTAATAATATTTGCTTAGTAAGTGAGCTCATGACACATACAAATTTTTTTCATTCACATTTTCCTGCCATGCCACGTTTCTGCACGCGATGCTTTTCTTCTTCTCAAGTCCTAGAGTTGTCTCTGCTATTACCAGTCCAGAAAGAGACACTAAGTACTCAACACACAGTACTGTCCTAACCCACCTGCCCCCACTCAGTGGTAAGCTCTGTGAAAGCAAGAAACACTTACATTGACTGTCTGTCCCAGCAGCCACTGTAGTGCCTGATGTGCAGAAGGTATTTAGCAACTATTTGTTCAATGAATTAATGAACGAGAAAAAAATGATAGAAGCTGCCATTGATTAGGCACCTGCTATGCAGGGGTGGGGAGGGGGATGCAAGGCATTTTACTAACCATATTTTGAACTCTCAGAACAACTCTACAAAGTAGATATTATTTGTCTTGTATTATAGGAGGAGAAACAGCTTCAGTGAATTTCAGGAGTGTGTCCAGCACGCAGGGAACTGTTGGGCAGCGACGCTCTCCCCTGTGACAATCGGGGCCCTTCCTGCATATTTTCCTGAGTCCCTGTGTCCAGTCAGTGGGATGGCATGAAAACGACAGGTTAAAGATGGCTTGCTTTGCCTTTTGAGCACTTGCCTCTTGGTCAGTGGGATGGGAGGGAGAAGGAAAGCACAATTATTGAATCATGGTGGGTGTTTTACATACTTTAACACTTTTAATCCCGGAAACCATCTTATCGTGCTGACATTAGCAGTCTTATAGTCAAATGAGCAACCGGAAGTTAGGGGAGAAATGGCTTTTCCCAGACTCCAATCCACAGTGCTCATGCGACAGGTGCTAAAGATGAAGGTTCCTGGGCCCTGCCTGAGTCACTACAGTGCAATTCCTGAAAACAGGGCCCCAGAATCTCCATTCTTAGCAACTCACTAGATGGTTCTAATGGCAACCCAAGTTTGAGAAGTGCTGGTCTACGTCCAGCTGCCCCTAAATGCATATTCTTGGGGCAAGAAATTTTTCATGCACTTGCACAACACGAGGAGCCAGATGCTGGATGATAAATGGAAGAAATGTCCCTCTAGCAAGCATTAGGGTTGCATTTGCAGCTCAGAATATGAAGAATGCATTGGTACTCCCCATTAATGTTAATGGGAATCATGTGGCTTATTCTCTATGTTCCATGCTGAAAAGTGTTCCCTTTAGAACCAGGAGAGGCTATATTTAATCAAACCATCTGGATTCCTGTGCACATGTATAAGGGCAGAAAATAGGTCACAGTTGGTAAGCTACTTTCTGGAAACAATTGCATCGTATCAGCAAACTCTGAAGTCCTGAAAGGCACCCTGCTCTCCTGCTCGCCCCAGTGAGTGACAGCCCCAGAGCTAAGAGAGGTCAGAGTGAGTCCAAAATTTAAGGAAACGAAGTTTCAATAGCAAGAAAACACATGAAGCAAATCATCCCCAAAAGATAAAGTATGGAATAAACTTGTTAAAAGCTATTAACCTCCGCAAAGAACACATTGCTACCCCAAATAACCTCGCTTGCAGTTAGAGAGCGGCATGAGATTCAGAAACACAATTTGGACAGCCGAAGAACTCCAGATATGAACACATGATGTCCACGAGGTTTCCAGACCCTCAAATTCCTATGAAAAGCGTGAGGATGACAGGTCTATACGCCCTGAGAAAGTCAGGGCAAACTGGCAGAAAAGAGTAGTGAGCATTCAGAAGGCTTTACAACTCAACTCTATTATTGACCATTTCTATTAAAGGAGAGAAGTTCTAGAAACGGGTGAGGAATTTTAAGGCAAGAGAGGACTTAGCAAGATCAGTCTGGATATGAACATCAGTCAGGTCTTGGAGCAGGAAGCTCCTGATTACAAAGGAGCATGAGGGCTGGTGAGTTCTGGGCTCAGCAGAATTTACAGGTTGGTACTCCCTATCACCACACTGCCTTTCAGTTACTTCTCATGGGTCATGTTGACTGGTGCTCTTTGTAAAGCACCGACTAAGCTGAGCCATGGAAAGGGTGAAGCCTCCCAGGGCACGTGGCATGGAGGATGAATGGCATATCTCATACCATTTGCCTTTTGGAGTGTCTGAGAGCCTGAGGGCTCCCTAACGAAGAGTCCCTAGACTAAAGCCCCTAGTCTATACAAAACCCCCCAAGATAAATGATCAGTAGGCTTCCAAGCCAGCCCTGGTGTGAACCATGCTATCCTTGAGGCATTGGGCAGAGTGCAGAACCCCATAATTACCACCACTGTGTCTATGGGGAAATTCAAGAGCCCAGTTTTTTTTTTTTAAAGATTTTATTTATTTATTTGAGAGAGAGAGAGAGAGCATGAGAAGGGGGAGAGTCGGAGGGAGAAGCAGACTCCCTGCTGAGCAGGGAGCCCGATGCGGGACTCAATCCCGGCACTCCGGGATCATGACCTGAGCCGAAGGCAGTCGCTTAACCAACTGAGCCACCCAGGCGCCCAAGAGCCCAGTTTTTTTAATGCCAGGATCTTTTCACTTTCTCCACCATAGGATCAGGAACTTTCCAGCTCTAGCTTCAGGTCCAAGGTGGTGGCCAGGAGCTTTGAAAAAAGGGATGGTACAGGATGTTGTATTCATTTTCTAATGTTGCTGTGACGAACCCCCACAATGCAGTGGCTTAAAACAACACAAATCTATGATCTTACAGTTCCATGGGGTGGAAGGCCTAGACAGATATCATCAGGTTGAAATCAGGGTGTCAGCCAGGCTGTGTTCCTTTCTGGAGGCTGGAGGGAGAATCTGTTGTGTTGCCTCTTCTACCTTCTAGAGGCCACACACGCATCCTTGGCTCATGGCCCCCTTCCTCCAAGCCAGCAGCACTGTGTCTCTCTGACCATTCTTCCATAGTCACATCTGCCTCTGAGTCCAGACAAGAAAGGTTCTCTGTTTCTAAGGACCCATGCAATTAGACTGGACCCACTGGGAAATCCAGGAGAATTTCCCCATCTTGAAGTCCTTAACTTAATTACATCTGCCAAGTCCCCTTTGCCAGGGCAGGTAACACATTCATAGGTGCTGGGAATTGGGACCTGGACGTGTGTGTGTGTGTGTGTGTGTGTGTGTGTGTGTGCGCGCGCGTGTAGGGGCATTACTCTGCCCACCACACGGGGTAAAACGTGGTGAGGAGGGAGGTTCCCAGAGATTCAAAGAATCCAGATAAGAGGCTAGCTGGAGGAGGCTATCTTTGTGGGGCCTCAGGTTGGTTCTATCTTTCCAGGACCCTTTAAATAGTTCAGGCTGGTTTTCTAAAGTCCCCACTTTTTAAAAATCATCTTCACTGCTACTACTGTCATTCTGGCCCATCCCTTCTCAGCTGGATTATGCACTAATCCTTCCTCACTGGTCCCCTGTGGCCCTAACCCCCACATGTGCCCTGTCCCCAGGTTTATCCTCCACAGAGCAGTCGGAGTTAGCCTTAAAAACTCAGTCATATTCCATCACTCCCATGTTCAAAACTCTTTAATACCTTTCTCTCACATTTACAACAAGACCCCAAGCCCCTCACCATGGCCCTCACTCCACTGCCTCCGGGGCCCCTGGGCTCCAGCAGCACCCCTTCTTTGATGTTCCTCAAGCTCCCTAAGACAGCTCTCACCTCGGTTCCTATTAAGCCCTTCCCGTGGTTTGTTCTCTTCCTTCTTTCCAGGCCCAGATGACACGTCACCTCCTCGGAGAACTCTGACCACCCTCGCTCCCTCTGACCAACCCCTTCCTTCCCTCTCTATCCCCCAAACTGAACATATTTATTTATTTTTCATGTCCCTTGTGCTACCTGACACTGCATTTGTTTGCTTATTCTCCTGGTGGATGATGTGTGTCCGCCACCAGAATGCAGAAGAAACCCAAGGGCAGGGAATTCCCATTAGCCAACCACAGTGCCTTACACATCAGAGGCCTGCAACTATTTGCTGGGAGAATGGATTCGACACATATGAGTTGAGGACCAATTTTGTGAAAGACACTTTAATATGGCAACGAAAAAGACACACATGGAAAACCCTTCTCTCCAAGTGTCCCACTCACTCATTGGTTTTCCTGCCGAGTCAACTTTTACTGATGACCAGAGGTGATTTTTTAATTCCCCTTTCCATCTCATGGCTCTCCCCTGTGCTCATTCATTCTTTTATTCTTTCATCTCATCAACATATATTTAGTTGGAGCACCTAAGCTAGAGCCATACTAGGTCCCTGTCCCTGAAATCAGAACATTATTGGGTAGGGAGGTTACTTTGGCTGGTGGCCGAGACGAGAAACAGACAAGGGATAGAAAGATTCTACGCACACATTCTCTCCCTCCTAGAATCCTCCGTACTTCCTCTTTTCTCATATGAATTCCTTTGCGGACAAAGATGAAAGCATCTTGAGAAATGACAACAGAGACTCCCTAGATGATCAAAGTATTTCAGTAATGTAGGAGGCAAGAGACACGATCCTGATACCAACCATTCAAAGACTGTGCCATGTGGATGGCGTCAGGTCACTGCGTCTCTGCAGATCCCGCCACATAGGTCTCGAAGGTCACCCTACTTTACCACTGGCCAAGTTAGAATAGGCGTGCGATCCTGATTTCCAGCCCAGCGTCGGCGGCAATGCACCAGGCATTGCCCTTTTAACATTTTCCACTTCTTGTTTACCATTATGCTTGTAATTCTATGTTTTACTTACAGAACATATGCTAAATAAGTGGCTCTAAATTAGCCTGAGCTAATTTCAACCTGGAGCTCACTCTGTTGCCTGTGGCAAATCAGATAGGGAGCATTGACCCACGCCCTGTGCATACTACAAGATGTGTTATGCAGAGTTAGTTTGCACTCTGTGTGGGAAGAGGCACATATTTCAAATACTCTTAATAATAACATAGCATAATAAAAAAAAGAAAAGAAATTTGCCATGCAAAAAAAAAAAAGACACACAAGGAGATGCTTCCTAGGAACAGAGGAGCCAAGAAGAAGTTGCACAAGGCACACACATCCTAGTCCTGCTCCCTAATCTGTGGTTAAAAAAAATAAATAAAAGCTTGATGTCAGAAACTTCATTTTGAGTATAAGTGATGTGGAAAGCCACAAAGTACTTTACAGAGTATCCAAAATGCGGTATCATTTCGTAGTTCTAATAAGGACTGATAAGGGCTAAGCATATACTTTGAAAGTGAGGCTCAGTAACCGGTAATTCACTAAGTAAGTTTGTTAAATAACCACAGCATTTCTATGAACTTTTCCTCTCTCTGATTTAATGCCTCAGGATGGGGTGAAATTTCTAAGTCATTCATTCAGGGTCAGGGACACTCACACAGCAGAGGAAGCTGAAGGAATAGTTCATACATCATGCTCCTCTCGACTCATTTTTAGCTCAGTTGGCCGAACGTCTTCTGTCTTGGCCAGAGCACAGCGAGGTGGTCCTGCTTCTCTGGGGGGGCTCCATGTCTCCCAGGACTGCTGGGTGTCGGTACTCACAGAAGGGTCTGCGTACCCCCATTTACAGCCCTGCCCTTCAGCCCCTTATAAAGAAAGCTCCGCACCGCTGCTAGCTCATTTTGTCACATTGGCACGTTTCCTTCACTGAGCAGTCTCAGATGAGAGGACCGTAGGAGGATGTGGGGTAGTCCTTCTGGACAGAAGACACTGGGGGACACTGCCTTCCGAGCTGTTTGCCTTCTTTGATGACATTCCCATACTGCCTTCCATCAAAGAAACCTAGCGCACAGCATCTTCTGTGCTTAGCCCCACCTACGTGTATTGATTTATCCAAATTTGCTTGTTGTGTAAATAAACATAATGTCTAGGGTTAAAATAAATGAGTCATGCCAAAGCTAGGCTGTCCAGCTTCCACACTGAAGGGCTATGGAAATTGTGTCCCAAGACTTTCCAACCACAGCCATGTGAAAAGCCACAGAATGGGGCTGGCTGGAAAACGAGAATATCAGAGAGACCTAGAGATTCTGTGTGTGTTGGGGGGGGGGGGGGGCTGTGATCAAGAGATGGGAAACTCTCCTGACCACTTGACTTTTTAAATGCACACTAATAGTTTTTTACAAAAGATTAGGTAATGATACGTGCAACAGCACGATCAGCAGGCTTCTATTTGTGCTGAAGAGAATCCAGATACAGGGATTCTTGGGTTTTTTTTCATCAGAAAACTAATTTCACTACGGACAGTAAATCAAAATGCTCCAGGGACACCTCAATAAATAAAAATGACTATAAGTTACACATCTCCATAGAAAAAAGAACAGCAAACACTTAATAAAAACTCAAAGTGCTCCTACATATAATCTGATTGTTTTCAGTGGGGACTGGCTTTTCCAAAGGTCCCTCAACAAATGGACAAGGGTTGAAGCTGTGTTGTGCATCGACCATTTGGTTTTCCCCTTATATTAAATTGAGGCTATATATAGATATGAAATTATAATGGCACAAAGTGCCTGTTTTCCATAAGCAGTAGGTAGACTCAGAAAATATGAATTCATTCCTTTCTTGACTGCAGAAGGGCATCATCTCTGAAACATTTTTACTTAATATACAAAGGTTAATAAATTGGTATCGAAATATATGACAAATGGCTAAATTCCCCAATACTGCCTTATTTTAAATAAATGGGACAGGAAATATATACTTGTGTTTTATAATTAGAGCACATTAAAATTGAGTGGAAACTACTGTATTACAGTTTTTATCATCTTGGAACAAGCTAACAGGCTGAAGAATCTGCCCACACCACTGTAGTTAAGTTACTAATTCTGACCACGAGGTACCTACAGGATGGAAAGGCTATGAGCCTCAAATCCTTATTATCTGCAGAGGAGAGAACTGTTTTATGTGAAGGATCCACAGAGTTAGCCATTGGCTACAAATGTCACTCCAACCTTAAATAAAGTGTGCAAGTTTTTGCAAAGAAGCCAGTCTACTACCTATGGAGAAAATTCTTAAAGTTAATTTCCAAAAGTGATATATTCTATGTTGCTTGGGGTGCAGTCTGCTTTCCTCCACAGTAGCAGATTGTCTGGAAGTCTGGAAAGAGAAGGCGACCTAAAGCCAGAAGGCCTGGGTCTGAGGCCTCTCTCATCACTTGGCCTTCATGTAAGCTTGGGTAAGCCGCAGTCCCCAAGTAGCCTGATTTCCCCTGGCTTTACAATGAACACAGAAGAACCTAGCTCTGTCTACCTCGAAGGGCTGTTGTGAGGATCACATGGGATAATTATGTGAAAGGTGCTTTGTAAAGTGAGAAATACATTAATAAGGCAGGGCACTGGGCCATCCAGATTCGAGTCTGGATGTTCTGCAGGGAGGTCAGCCCAGATGCATGTGAGGTGAGAGGTACAGAGAGGGATGTGCTAACTTCTCTGCCTGATAGTCACCTCCTTCAAGCTATGGGGGCTGAATACCCCCGGGCTGGACCCCTGTACACAGCACAGTGCAATTAGCCTCTGAACGATTCATCCGCCAGAGCTTTTGTTATCCATCACGAGAGCTGACTGGGCATCAAAGACGTCTCTATTCTAACTGATGAACAGATCTATATGGCTAGTTGTAAAAATCAAACAGGTGAAATCTGGTCTAAATTTTGCCAATCCGATGGCTTTATATTGGCAAATTTGGCAAATATTTGGGAAATGTACCTTGGGGAGCTAACAGCGGCTTTCCCTTGCTTCATGTTCTTGTACCTGTTCTAAGCCAGAGGAGGAAGAGAGAGCAGAGAGCAAAGGGTCTTGCCGCCTGATCTTTAGGGCCTCTCCTTGTGACTACATGATCCTTAAGTGGAGGTCTTCATAAGAGAAGTTGGTTAAACTGCTTCTGCATGTGGTAAACACCGAGGATACAATAGTGAGATTAGGTTCCCAATCAAATCTCCAAGGCTTCATGAGACAATGGGTGAAAACAAAAGACCCTTAAACAGATTCAGTGCATTTTCCTCATTTCAGAGAACATTTATTCCCGACGCATTTTTCTCTAGCCAACAGAAAAAAGATGCTGGCTCATTCTTTCTTCATGAACACTGTGGCTTTAAAGGACGGAGCCTCTCAGCTACCAAAACAATCTAGTGATTTCAACTCATATCAAGGTCAGCAAAATGGAGGATATAAAATATTCAGGTAGGGGTGTGGTAAAGAACAGGACTTCTCTTTCTTTATCTTTTTTTTAAAAATTTTTATTGTTATGTTAATCACCATACATTACATCATTAGTTTTTGATGTAGTGTTCCATGATTCATTGTTTGCGTATAACACCCAGTGCTCCACGCAGAACGTGCCCTCTTTAATACCCATCACCAGGCTAACCCATCCCCCCACCCCCCTCCCCTCTAGAACCCTCAGTTTGTTTTTCAGAGTCCATTGTCTCTCATGGTTCGTCTCCCCCTCCGATTCCCCCCCTTCATTCTTCCCCTCCTGCTATCTTCTTTTTTTTGTTTTCTTAACATATATTGCATTATTTGTTTCAAAGGTACAGATCTGTGATTCAACAGTCTTGCACAATTCACAGCGCTCACCATAGCACATACCCTCCCCAATGTCTATCACCCAGCCACCCCATCCCTCCCACCCCCCACCACTCCAGCAACTCTCAGTTTGTTTCCTGAGATTTCTTTGTCTTATTCAGTGTGTTGATAATTTCAGGAAACTACTACTTCGTTAATCTTTCAAAATGCGTTTTAGAGAGGTCATTGTTTTTCCTGGACATCTTTATTCCAGAGTGCAAGGATTTTTTGTTTCTCTGCTTTGCTTACATCTCTATGAGGCATTTCTCATGGTTAAAATGATTCACTTTAGAGGATTTCTTCTGGACACTGCCAATGCCCAACTTACACTGAAAATTTTATGGGGAAAGCTTAACATTTTGTGGTGGTTCAGCTTACAATGGCTATTTTGAGTGATGTGGTCTAGGTTAGAAAGTCTCAATAGAAGGACAGTGAGATTCTACTCAGCGGCCTAAAGTTATTCAACCAAACATAATGTGACACGTAAATTAAAAATCAACGATGGAACCCTGCTGCATCCACATCACAGCACAACGTGCAAGGGGAGAGAAGAGGAAGCTCATAGAACAAAAGAATAAATGGCTTCTGCTGACAATGACAATGACCAAATGGGCATATTCTGGTTCTACTATTACCACTTGCTAGCTCTGTTACTCTGACAAGTTACTTTCCCTCTCTGTACCACATTTGTAGCTTTTCCATCTTTCAAATAGGGACAGTAATAGTAGCTACCTCATGAAGTCGTCATGAAAATTAAATGAAAAAATCACTGCCAAGTATTTAGCACAGTGGTGGAAATTTTGTAAATGTTCAACAAACATTAGCTGTGAGAAGATCAGTAACACTTATTCATTTGACTGCATGAATAAATAAAAAACTAAGAATGAGAACAACAACAAGCACGTAGATAGTTTGCTCCCTAAGTTCTGGGCACTGTCCTAAATACATACAAATATTGTATCTACTAGTATTTAATTTTAACAACAAATTTCATAAGGTAACTATTATCCCCATTGTACAGACAGGGAAACCAAGGCACAGAAAGGCAAAGTGACTTACCCAGCTCTCCATGATGGAGCTAGGATTTGGCCAGGCAATCTATAGGTACCTCAATTTTTCCTGAAGTGAATTAGCACATCTTTTTGTTTTTATAATCTTGTTTATCACATCACTGGTTTCTGACTTTTAAAATATGCAATGGTTATTTATAGCAGCCATCAACTCTCCAATTTGTTTACTTCTATCACTCAAAATAAAGGCATCACAAAAATGATGATATGGGGAAATTAGAGTTGTTTTGTATATTATTCATTCACAAGTGGGGGGAAAACTATCTCATGCCAAATGTGGGCAAAGCAATATCCTTTCAGTGTTGGAGAGTAAGCTTTGGAGATTAAGGGCATTTTGACCTCTCTTCTACTTTTTCATACAAGGCATAAACTGATGGGATGCCTGGACTTATTACAAGGTAGCCCTTTATCCCTCTTTTCTCTCTGTACATCAAGCTCCTATTCTGTAACTAAAACCTATATAAGAAAACAGAAACACCCCCCCCGCCCCTACTTGACAACGGCGCTCTTAAAAATCTTGTACAGTTTCATCAGTATTCCTTTTTTACAGCTTCTTTCCCTTCTTATTTTATAATGATTTCCCCCTACATTTTTTTTTTTACTAGTCTTCTAAGCCCAGATGCTTAAAGATTGGTTGCTCTGGGTCTTAATGGTTACTCCAGAGCCATGGAATTTTAAATTTGATCTCAGACTTTTAAGACGTGACAGCTTGATTATTTTACAAGGCCAAAACCCTGAATCAAGTCTGTAATTTTAAGAATCAAAACTGTTTTCCCACTGATGTAGACATTTTGAAATGTGTGGTCCACAACTATTTATGAGTGGTTTACAGCTGTGGTCTCTTTGTGCCCGACATCACGGAGAGTCCAGAGCTGATCCTCCTGGGGCTGCTATTAATTTCATTCTCATTTTAGACAGCTTTTCCTTCAACCATCAATTTTTGGTTCTCTTATGCTTACTATAGCCTCATAGCATTCAGACATTCACAGGGCACTTGGGCAATTTAGCGATGATCTATAATATAGGTTTCTAAACAAGCGACTTAGACGCTAGTGAAACAGAAAATGACTCTTGGACAAAAAAGCAAGTGCCAGAAACTGAGAGAAAAATCGCATAACCTAGTGTTGGGGTGGGTAACTTCTTCACTGTAAGGAGACGTGATTAATACAGTATCAGTTTTGGGCATTGTGATATCTGAGACTCAGTGGAATGACTCCTAATGTTGTCATTGAGGAACAAAGCAAGGCTTTTTACGGCAAACTAACCAACTTGTATTACACATGGATATGGTTTTGGAAGTGTTCTATCTGATTCCATGTTCGATAGGGTCTGACACCTCTCTTTCCAAGTGTGCACTGGAAATCCTGTTCCAGACCTTCTTTTAAAGAGAAAAAGTCATTATACCAGTCTTGAAAATGGGATAAGCCTGGTATACAGGTGGTGTATACACTGGTATACAAACTAAAATCTGTTACCAGGGTAAAAAATGGACACATTCTGGTTTTTGGCTCCAACATGCCTCTAATATGCAGACTTCACTAAAGAGCTCCAGCTCTTGACCCTCCTATTGTTTGCATTTGCTTTTAGCCTTTGCTTTGCTCACTTATGCTTCAATCCTCTGACATTAACATTTTATTCCTTAGTATACTTATCTATAAAATGGTAGCAATAATATCATAGGATTGTTAGAAGCATTACATTCATTTATATTTGTAAAATGTTAGAATTATGTCAGGCACAGAGAAAGCACTGCATAAATGTTTGAATTAAAAAAAAAAAAGTCCCCTGCCTCTTTTCTATTCTGACAAAAAAAATAACCCAATTAATACACAATTGTATTTGTATGTGGTATGCAGACCATATGATATTTAAAATTATGGAATCCGTTTTTTGTTGTGTTTTTTGTTTTTGTTTTTGTTTTTTAATGAATAAGGCATTTCTGAATTGCAAACTACGGACAGCATTGAATGCCATATTGAGAAGTCAGAGGAGGACAATAAAGAATTGGAAATCTTAGACTTTGGGATATGGGTTGCAGCTTTTTAGGATTATCTCTGGCCCCCATAAATTGCAAAAGCAGACATGAACATTGACAATGTAAACCTGACTAAAACAGGACCCTAAAATATGAATGCTATTATAAAAGAATCTAGTGATAATAAAACCTGAGGAAATATTAGAATGAGAAAATAGCAGGTTATTTTCTCTTCCTTAAAAGTCCTGAAATTTAATTTCACCATGCGTAGTCACAGAATAAAACATCTGTTCTAATGGAAAAATAACAAAAATCCATTTCTGAAAAGCTCCACGGAGAATTTTTCACATGCGTAGTTGGAAATATGTATTCCATTTTTAGATAACTACTCTTTCTTGATGTTAAAAAGACTCAGTGGTGAAAAAACACAAATATCACATTTGCCTTCAATCACTAAAGTCTGATAAGTCCCAGAGTTGCAATGCCATCCTGCATGCTTCATGAACCCATTCATGTATTCATTCTTTCCTTTTGAAAAGTGAGCGACATCCAGGCACTGGGAATGCCGAAATAAAAAATGTAATCCCTGCTCTGAGGAGCTCACACTTTCGCCAGGAAAGTCAAGCACCAAACAATTAAAATATGATGCCATTAGCTCTGTGATAGAGATAAATGGAGTGAATGGAGGAGAGACAAGGGATCCAGATCGGCAGTATTGGGAAAAGCTCCTAAGACAAGGTGATACCTGAATGGTGTCTTTGAAGGCTCTGTAAAGATAGCCAGGCAGAGGTTCTCGAGGCAGGAAGAATGATTTGTGCAAAAGCACAGATGGGTAAAGATGCATTTGCCATTTCTCAGAATTAATCAATCTCATATACAGCACCTCAGCACGTTGTCTATAGCTCTGTTAGCACGAATCTTAGGCCTATTTTCATTGATCTACATGTCGCCCTTGGCAGAGAGTAAACTCTTAGAAGCGAGCCGATCCATCTTTGTACCTCCTATTTCGTCTGGCGCTTATAACTTGCCAGCACAGGTTTGATGGAAAGAACAAATGAATTACCGCGAAGTTTAATAAGATCACCTGTGAAATACATACTTTGCCCAAACATCCACTGAACCACTCATTAACAGGGGAGACTCTTGGTTTCTGCAAACATGGCTCCATTCCCAGGGCAGAGGCAGGAGAAACTCTTAAGTCTTTTCAAAGACTCTCATCCCCAAGACATTTTTGTGGTCATGTGGAAAAAGGGTCTGGGAAATGTGCTCTCAGATGGCATGGCTGGAATGAGGAATGGGAGCTGTTTTGCCTTCTACACAGTTTCTGGAAAAGGCAATAAGAACAAAAAAAGCATCCGTGTTGGTCAGCATTCTCAGTGCCTGAGTCGAAAGGTGCTATAAACAGGGAAAAGTCTGATAGGCCGTGTCCACCCAGGCCCCATGGCCAAGAATAGCTCTGGGGTGGCAAATCAAATCAGCCAGGGCTGGGGAGCTCTGTCTCACGGCTTTGGAGTCCCAACCAGTATTTGTGAAAGCCGCTCTGAATGGAGAGCCACCTTCCCCGGCAGAGCCAGGGTCCTGGCCGGGTCCCACAGAGAAAGACGTTCATTTCTAGAGCAGAAGTAGGGCTCTGCTCTCTTTAGGCAACTTAACAAAGGAAAGCGTTAAGCATATGGAGCTGGGAATTTCTGGGAAAGAGGGAGGCCTAGCATCTAAAACAGAGTTCTCTTTTTTTTTTTTAAGGAAGTAAAGCAGAGAGCAGTGATTGTTTCCACGGCAGTTCTCAGGAGAATTTCTGTAGCCAGGATCAGCTAATGGTGCTTATTAAAGGTAAATGTTCCCTGATCTTCAGGAAGTGATTTTTCATCCTGGTGCTTTTGAGGCTTTGTCTTCACTTGTATCCTGGGTAGAATAAAGCCCTCCTGGATTCTTCCTAATCTAATACTCAAAGCTGGTGATTCACAGGACTCTGTTTTTTCTTCTAAGTAGTGTAGTAACGGTAGATTCACTCCTGGCTTCTATGCATCAGTCCAGTCACACTAACAGAAGAGTACAACTTTATGACTAGAGCGGGCACGTCAGCTCGCTTCCTTTTAACAACAAAATAAAAAAAAAGGCAATAAAATGCCACCGTTTCTGTTTTTTTTTCCTTTTTTCCTTCTTCTTCTTCTAGGGCATTTATTTTTCTTATTAATTCAGAAGAATGCTGGGAAATCTAAATCTGAAAGGAAACATTCTGTAAATCCTTAAGATTGGAGTAGTAGCAGGAAGTAATTTCTGATCCGGGATCAACTCCACTAATAATCAGCTTTCTTACCCCAGGTACAAAACACAGTAAAGCCAACCAATATTTGGAAGAGGGAAGAACAGGTGTTACAGTTGCCCTATGAAGTCTTTTTCTCACCCAGCAGGGGATACAGACTACAACTTCTGTATCTCTGTGCGAGCCAGAACATTGAGTATCATATTGTGAGCAAGCGTCACACTTACTGAAATGCAAAGGCTGTCTACTTTTGACTGTTGCTTATGTACATTTGGTCATGCACTCGGGCACATACAGGCTGCTAACATTATTATTATTATCCGAGATTAAAAATATAAATGGAAACTGGACAATTCTGCTCTCAAGAGAACTTCCTTCCACCAACTGCCATGCTAGGTAAGATGTATCGGTTTCATTTCACACCCTTGTTTTGCTTGATTCAGTCTAGTACCAAAAGAAAGACATGTTGTAGCTTTTGGGGGAAAGAGTGAGGTCTTGTTTGCTCTTGGTGGAACCAGTCACCAGGAATTTTAGAAGGGATCATCATCTTCTCTGCCCAGCAATAAAGGACAGCTATTAGAAGTATCCAAAACCAGCCACCCCATCCCTCCCACCCACCACCACTCCAGCAACCCTCAGTTTAATGATGAAATGTATGGTGATTAATATAACATTAAAAAAAAAAGAACTATGCCCCCCACCAAAAAAAAAAAGAAGTATCCAAACCCTGACTGCAAGGGAAGCTTGACCTCTGAGCCAGTATAAACCCAGAAGAAGCAGACATCCTTCCCACACCCCTGACCGTGTGCCCCTCCCCTGCAAGAATATTGAAAACCTTGGAGCTAGGCTGATTATTCTGTCCATGCAGCGATGGCCTGAGCGTATGCTCCATTGGTCCTGCCTCATGGAAGCTTCTTCCTGGAAGGATCTAATTTTCATCAGTTTTCTCTCTCATTCGCTTATTCTCAAAACAGCCTTGGTTCTTGATCAAGCCACTAGTTTTCTTTGTTAAGTTAAATATTCTCCCAGATCACAAGACATTAAGGAGCTACTGAGGTTGTTACATGATGTTCAAAAAACCGCCTATTCAGTGACAACAAAAGAAAATCCCAAAACTTTAAACACTTTCCCTTTTCTTCCCCCCAATGGGAAGAGGAGGATAGGAATGTGAAGGACATAAAGCTGGTGTCTCCACTGATTTCATGACTTCTCATCCAGTGGTACTGGTGTCAGAGTGAGAGCTGGATGCTAGCACTATCTTTGTTTTTTTCTTGATAAAGCTGAGAAACAAGTTAAACAAATGGTAAAACACGTGGATCTCTGACAGGCAATGACATAAAAGAGAAAAACAAACAGTTATCTGGAGAGCGTTTTACGGTTCATCAGGGACGGCTTTAAATGTGTTTGTTCAGAGCCTCCCTCTGAAAGACGCCTACACAAGAGCTGTCAGCTTCCAGTGACACCGAGGAAGTTTTACCTCATCCCAACACTCTATAGGCCTGCCCTTTCCAGAATCACACAACAAAACAAAAACAAAGACAAAGTATGAAGAGGGAAAATAGACGCTGCTTCATTGTCTCTTGCACCCAGTCCTTGAAAATGTCCAATCCAGAGCTCTTTATTCTGGGCTTCACTTCGGCTGTCCTTTTTGCCACATGCAAAACAACTCCATCTCTGGAAGAATCTGAAGGCCCTACTCGATCCGTAAAAAGCCTTCCCAGCAATAGACACTGAAGATGGGATAGAGTTAGGCTTTCGTGGACGAGGAAGGCTTTGCAAACAGAGAGCTATGATCACGCAGAAGGAAAATAATTGGAACAGTCAGTGGTTTGGCAGAGTTACCCATCCCCTCCCTCAATTTTTTTTTTTCCTGAAAAGCAAAGCTGTATGGCCATGCACCTGGGGATTTTGGTGAAGTCCAGGAAAAGTGGACTTGTAACTGTTCATGTAATTCTAGTGATTTAAGAGAAGCAGTGGTCTTGCCCGTATTATACACCACCTCTGAAAATATGTATTGCCTAGATGCTCAGGAGGTTAATTTTGAAAATATATTTTTATCTGTATAAAGCCCTGCACGCCCACCTTGTTGCCATTTCTTCTGAAGCTTTCAATTAAAAAGTTATTTATTATTTACATATATCTATTATAAATATAAATATATATATATATTTTTTTCTAATTGAAAGACTTGACTGCACAGTAATGGTTGGTCTGTAAGATGGCAAGTTTAAGTTCTAAGGCAGCTGGGCTGAAGTCCCAGTCTAATGAACTCCGCATCAAGCAACTTATACTGGTGTCTTTGTCCACTGATGACCTTCTACATAGTCTTGAGCTAAGATGGACAACTACATTCACACACAGTCCATTGAGAACCATCCTTAAGGTAACTTCCGGTTGAAACCAAATAACCATGGACCTACCATGTGCAACTCGGAGCAACTGATGATTCTCAGACTGCATGGATCATGTCTCCTAAGTCACGTGGGTTTAACTGGTCAGACCAAAGTTATGACTGAGCCAGCTCTGCGCATGTGTTCTTCCTTGAACTTTCCACTTAGACATCCCTCAACAATGGGCAGGATGGAGTCATGCCTTCAGGCCGTTATGAATGCCATGTGGAGTCAGACTTTAAACTGTGACTTCCAAGGGTGCGTAAGTAGTGTCTGTCCTCTTCCAGAGGTGGAACAGGCCATCAGGCTCCCCTCCCCAACTCCCTAAAAGATATTTAAAACAACTTGGAACCGAATAAGTGATGTTATACTGAGCTTCCCAATCTTGTTTGTCTGGCAGAGAATATTTAAAAGGATATAAGACTCACCATGTTCCCAGTCTGTCAGTAAACCTGTACTGAACAATACCACCTTGAGACAAAACCACAGTATAACGTGCAGTACTGGGGTGTTCAGTTGAGTAGAAAAGACAAACACAAATGTAATAATTATAGAGCAATACAAGCCAGCCTAGCTGTAGAACTAAGTGGTTCGTTGAGATGTCAGTGAGTCAAGAGCATACAAAACTGTTCTGCTTCCAAAACATGTTTGTGGGTTGGCAGCAGTCTATGTATGTTCTCAGAAAAAACAGTGAGAGCTAGGCACTTACAAAAGCTTACATTATCTATAATGCCCCTGAACCAGAGACTTAAGAATACAAACTCATGATGTTTTATTGTTCCAAGAGGAAAAATACCTGGCATGCCAGGAATATTCCCGCCCAGAAGCTTGCTGCTGAGGATAATTCGATTCCTTACCCTCTCAGCCAACCAGGCAGGGGAAAGGTTGTGTGTCTGTATGTGTGTATATGGACGAGGACAAGGGGGTTCATAACTCCAGCTCACTACCCCAGGAGGACAGGGGCATGAGCCTGGAGTGAGGGACAGGGTGGATGAGAGATGAAGATGGAAGGATAGGAAACTAAAATGGGGGCTCTGCAGGGTGTGATTGTGAAGAGCCATCCTGGCAAGTGGGAGGATTCAAGTTTGTCTCCTCTCCTCCCACCTGCTCTACTTAACTCACAGTGTGACTCGGAGCTGGGCACTTTCTCCCTCTGCAGAAAGATGGGGTAGCGCAGCAGTAACGAGTCAACCCTTGGTTACTTCTTTAACTCCTGGCTGGTTCTAGAGAGCAGAGAGGAAGGATGGAAACAGAAGGCACTTTTCCCTTTGCTTCACCAGCTCTGCCCCGCCAAGCCCCACACTTGATAACGGTTCCCGCAGGGATTCTGGAAAGGGAAGGAGCACACACCAGGTCATAAAACTTTAATGGGTGGTGGTCTGAAGCAACAAGAACAAGAAAAAGAAGTGGAGTGCAGTGTGAAAGCAGGTCCTGATCCTTTGGCTTAGAAACCACTTCTTTCCCCTTCCACTGTCCTCAGCCCCACTGCCCCCTGCAGACTCTGCCAACCATATGTGCTACTTAAGGCGAGGTGGTCTGTTCTGATAATAAAACTGCCACGGAGTCTGGATTCATGACAGTGCTCTCATGAATTCTCATTTAAAAAGCAAATAAATACCCTCCTGGAGAATTGTTCCTAGGGCTTCGCACACGAAATGAACTTTTCATCTGCCTTGTTTTTATTGAACAGAACCGTATTTCGGGAAAGCTAAATCATGTGTCATTAAAAAATCTAACACAGAGAAAAGGGTTTTTAAAAATAGCCTTCAAAGGGAATGTATGTTCAGTTGAAGAAAAAGAGAAATGACAGAAGTTCCACCGGGGAAAGTTCGGTTTCAGCGCGGCTCCCAAGAATGAGATGAGATGTTCTTGTTCGCCATAATTTGGGCAAAGTTCTCCCCCACCACCTGCCCCCTGACTTCACCTTCTCCCTCGGCTGAGACACACACACGGAGGATATCTTCAAAGTGAGCCTAACTCCTGTGTTGTGCACAAGCCAGAGTATCCTGGCTCTTGAGAATCAGTTATGCATACCCCTTCCAACTCTGTGTTCGGTAAATTCATGTTGGGCGCTTGAAGTCATCCATCACACAAGTATTGACATCATGGGAATAGACAATTGCCACAAATCTTTGGAGGGGATAGTCTACCAGCATACCACTGGGTAAAAGTAAAAACAAAAACAAAAACAGAACCACATTTTTTTCCCCAGAGAACCTCAAAAAGTACTTCACTTCTAAAATACCTCTACTAAATGACCTGATATTTTGACTTAGACTATTACTACATGTTCTATAAAAACATAGTCTTAAGAGCTAAATTTAATGCTCAGCTACAGTGATTTTTTTTTTCTTTGTCGCTCAAATGCATTATAAAATCATAAACAATATCATTTTTCCCCTTTGGGGAAAGTACAGGAATGGAAGCTATTAAAGAATAGGAAAGCAGGTAGATTAACCAAATCCTAATTTTTCAAAGAATAATTTGATAGAATCTGATAAAAATGTTAAATTATTGGGAATACTGTTTCTGGTTATAAGATTTATGAGTATGGATTGTGTTACAAGGCAAAGGGCAAAATCTTTCCTCTTTGAGTTACAAAAATAATTTCACGTTGAGTGGGGAGGTGAGGGAATCCCAAAGGGCCTCTAATGAATTTTTTGCCTGGGACCTTTAAAGCCCTATATGCCTTACTTGTAGATTATCTGCAGCATTGAGCTACCGTGTCCAGACGATCTCACTAAAATACACACTGGTACCCTGGAAAGGTAACATGGCAATAAAAGATTAGCAAAAATTATATATTTTTTATCAGATTAGTGGACAGAGATACGGCTTGAGGAGTGGGGTGGAGGACAAACATATTTTGGTAGGTAGCTGGACCTACAAGAAGTCTTGAGCAAGTGTTTTCTTGTAGGATAAGAGATCCAGAAGAGTGCATCTGGGACAATGTAAGGGCACTTGGAGGGAACCGGAAGGAGGGAGAATTTTTGCCCTTGATTCGGTCTCAGTTTGCAGGCTAGACAGTCGGCTCCACTAAATCAAGGACTCTGTGTCTTCCTCCCTGCTATGTCCTGATGGCACTGGATTGTATTAAAGTTCAAATATCAGTTGAATGAATGAGGAATGTGATATGAAAATCAAAAAATTACTATTTTTCAAAAATTTTCTGTGTTTTTATCATAGTTTGGAACATAGGTGAGATAATACAGTTTTAGGCAAATTCTTTTTTTTTCTTCAAGTTTTTATTTAAATTCTAGTTGACGTATATGGTAATACTGGCTTCAGGAGAGTTTTAGGCAAATTCTATGTCTTCCCTTTGACCCACTTATAGTATTAATTCTCACAAGGTGTGGCGAGAACACTGGATTTTAAACTTAGGTTCTTTCTATAGTGATGACTCCTTCTCTTCCTATAGATGAGGAAGCCAAGCTGATGAATCATCAGAGAGAAAGACCATGGCAGAATCAGGGCCACATTTGCAATAATGTATCTCCTGAGAGGTCTTATGGCTTTCTCATTATCCAGGTTCACTGTCCTATGAGGCTTTGTTAGATGCTCACAAATAAAAGAATTCCAGCAAAGGGAAATTGGGTCTCTAAAAACAACCATGCATTTTTTAAAAACTAGAAGAGGATTCTAGTTGCTGTAGGTAATTTTATGTTTTAGTCATCAGGGTTTGAAGGACCCTAATGATCCCTTTACTACATTTTATGAGAAGTAATGACTTTTCCTCTGTTTTCATAGATATTCGAAAGTGGTTCATATCAGTACCTCCCCGTCTTCACCTTTGATACACAGCAGTTAAATAACAAAAACGAAACCAAAGATATTTCAAGCAATTTGGTTAAACTCTAATTGATTCCCCCGGCAACTCTGATATTTACCCCCATGGTTTGAGCCCATGACAGAAACGTAGAACCGCTGGGCAGATTTTCTAGACATAAAAATTCAATGCCATATACCGGCAAGCGAAGTTTATGCCAACTAAACATCTGTGTTTTTTATTATAAGAAGTGCTTTCTCAAACAAACTTGCCAGCCTACAATGTAAAGCCACAGATGAAGCAAAGGGAAGGCGAGTCCAAAGTGTTACGTGAGTGACTTTGAGAGTTAATGACTCCACGGCTTTGCATCTGAGGGCCTTACTGTGTTGAACACAATTTTAAAAATAAAAACAAAGTCTGTCCATGAGCAATAGGGAGGTAGGTTTCCCTGCTAAAATTCTGGTCATTACCTGGATCCCAAACTAAGAGTCCCTTGATAAAACCCAGGGTTCCACTGTTACAATATGATCCACTCCCGTGTGTAGATGAGTCACTGGGGTATTTTCCCCATAGAGACAGGAAAGTGGGGTGCACGTCTATCAATGTCATAATGGGGATATGCATTTTGCAAAGGCCTCCTGGTGACTCTGCCACCATGTCACTCCAAAGTAGTGTTGCTTCAGTCACCTTTGAAACACCACAGGACCTCAAATATTTAAAGAGTAACTTCCCATGTCCCTCAAAAGGTCCTTTGTTATTTTACATTAGTGCATTTATCCATTGGACCTTTCAGTTAATGTAAACTTCTTATCATAGTTTCATAAAACAAGCTAAAGTGGATTCACTCTTAATTTTGACCATGAGATTGAGGTCATACTGAGTCACAACAATACACTGATGATTGGAAAAGGCAGCTTTATCTCTATCACCACCCACCTGCTCACTTTTAAAATCATACAAGTTGAAAATCATTAAGAACACCTGTACAACACACATATGTCAGCAATCTGAGGCCACATTAACCTATAGCACCATATGGTTAGCTGTTTATTATTTTAGTTTAGTCTTTACATGTACTTATGAGTTAAAGATAAACTACATAAAGAGTGTTACATGGGAAACAGTGGAAAGCAATCAAGAAAAGAGGAAGGAAAACCGAAGCATGAGATCAATATACAGAGTTTTCTCTTTCTATAACCTATGTGCTCTCATCAAGGCAATGACAAATGAAAATAGGTTTCTTCAGGACTTTTTTTACCTACGACGTCAACACACACTGGAGGAGACTTCAAATGCCAACGACGGCCAAGTCAGACTATTGACCCATCCGCTCTGTCATTTTTCTTCCTCCTGCATCATAATGGCCTTTGGAAAGTGAGGCGATAGAACTTAAGAACCCAAAGAACCAGGGAATCTCATGTGGGGCTTTGGGCTTTGTCTCCAGTGTCTGAGCTGGTGTGGAGTCGTGCTGCCGCGGACAGCTGTTTCCAGAGACAGACCTGGTCACCTGCCATGATTTACATGATTATCCGTCATGGGGATAAATGCATCCAAGGAAAGCTCATTTCAGAACAGAATATGGTATGGACAGAAGACCTAATAGAAGTGCACCCAGAGGGATGATGGTGATCTTTTAAGTCAATAAAACCTTGGAAGCCTCAGAAAATCATGGTTCCCTTCTCAACACACCACTTATATTTTTTGATTTGTCTTTTCTTAAGCCTTCAGAGCAAAAGCCTGGGCCAGGGGATTTTAGACCTCGAATAGTGTCAACAGGGGATAAAAAGAATGTTCTATTATTTTGCCTATTGTCTTACCAAATGCAGTAATCCAAGCTTCTCTTCCTTCATCTAGTGGACTTTCAGGAAAGGCAGAGACAATAGGCATTTGAAAATTCATCCTCAACTGATTTTTGAAAGACCACCAATCACGTGAGAGAGGGCCTGTGTGCTTCTCCATCTTAATTCTGAGCTACTTACTCCATCATTTTGTTCCAGTGGCCTTCTTTCCCTTCTTTGAGTAGAGCACATTTTTTTCCTGCTACAAAATCTTTGCACATGCTGTTTGTTCATCTAGAATGCTTTTCCTCTCTACTGCTCATTTTCCTGAATCTTACCTGTACTACAGGTTTCCATCTAAATGCTACTTCCTTAGCAAAGGAATCCAAATCAGGTGCCCTGTTCAGTCCTCTCCTGAACCTTTTAATTTTGCACATTTTTTCACAATCTGCATTTATATTTTAGGCTTGTCTCCTTTCTTATTTCCGTATATGCCATGGGCATGAAAGCCTCACAAAGGAACATGTATGCTAACATATAGTAGGAGCTAAGTAAATATTTGCCATACAGAAGAATTTTTATAAAAAAAGTAAGTGAATAAATAGAGTTTCTGAAAAAATAACTGGCAGCAATAATTGTGGATTTTAAATAAAGTTGTGCTGATGTCATTGTGTTCAATTAAGTAAACTTCAAACTAGGAGTTTAGAGTTTGTACACAAATCAGGGGAAGACTCAATCATGCATATTTAAAAATCCAGTTTTTCTCAAAAGAAGCACGTCCTCTGGGTGAAATTTACACACTTCTATCTTCCCTTAATATCAGAGAATTTTTAATATCTAGCTTTATAGGGCTTTGTAAGTACCAGAAAAATCACTGTATGACACTAAGTGAAGGGTAGAGAAAGCAATTCTATTAAGCTGTTGACCTACTTTCTTTCTCTCTGGTTTCTTGAAGGCAATTGAAAAGTCCTCAACTGGGTACAATTTGAAGGTGGCTATTGCACTGCTGTCCGGTCAGAAGCATATAGATAGAGTAGGTTTTATAGACTTATCTATGTCCTATTCACTTACATAATTTTCTGCCATCAAGAAGAAAAAAAAGGTCAAACTCTTGATGTTATTGAATCTGTTGTAAAACAAGGTATCCGGATGTTATTTTAGAAACAGTATTGATTGGTACAGAGTTCAAGGCATTTTCGATTATTATATAAAGGTTTATGTGGCAGGTTTAGTAAATTTTTTGTATAGAAAATGTTGGGATTAATAGAATCCATGACAAGCTATTTAATGTTTTATTTTTTTTTTAAGATTTTATTTATTTATTTGAGTGAAAGAGAGAGAGAGAGCATGAGAGAGAGCAAGCACGAGCAGGGGGGAAGGGCAGAGGGAGAGGGAGAAGCAGGCTCCCCCTTGAGCAGAGTCTGAAGCGGGGCTCGATCCCAGGACCCTGAGATCATGACCTGAGCCGAAGGCAGACGCTTAACCAACTGAGCCACCCAGGCACACCCCTGCTCAGTGTTTTAAATAAAGCACAAAATGGTACGAGAGAAACCAACTAGAATGTGCTATGATTTGCCTACAACTGCAATGAGATATCTTTATGGTCAAAACTAGCAAGGAGATTATTTATGCATGCCCTGTAACCCAGCAATTCTACTTCAAAGACTTTATTTTACAGACTGTTGCATAAGTGTATAAAAATTTTTTATGTAACATTTTTGTTTAAAGACAAAAACCCCAGAAACAACTTAAATGTCAATCAATATGGGACTATTCCCCTACCATACATTGTTTGCTCTCTGCCAGAAATTGTTCTAAGTATTTTTCACACACTCAGTTAATCTTCATAACGACAATCTTCAGTTATTGTCTCCACTTTAAAAATGACGTAGAGTAGCAGAGATATTAAGTGGCTTAGCTAGGGTTTGAATCTAAGCAAACATTTTAAAAAAGGAGGTAGACCTAAATTTACTGACACAATATCCAGGACACATTTTTGGGTTATAAAAAAGAATCCAGTTGCATATTAAATATAGTTCTAAATAAACAGCACTCTATATGTATATCTACATATGTATATAAGTGCCTAGAAAAGATCTAGAAGCATCTATCCAAACCAGTGAGCTGTTAACTCTTACTTCTTTCTTTTTTTTTAAAGATTTTATTTATTTGACAGAGAGAGACACAGCAAGAGAGGGAACACAAGCAGGGGCAGTGGGAGAGGGAGAAGCAGGCTTCCCGCGAAGCAGGGAGCCCCGATGTGGGGCTTGATCCCAGGAGCCTGGAATCATGACCTGAGCCGAAGGCAGACGCTTAACGACTGAGCCACCCAGGCGCCCCAACTCTTTTTTCTAAGCAGAGGTTTAAAGTGGAGTTTCATCTTTTACATTTTTTACACTTCTGAATTAGTTAAATTTTATATATTTAAATGGCAAAGAAATGACTTCCTGGGTTATTAAAATAAAATTAAATGCAACTCACATTCCCACCCCTGCCCTAAAGGCAGTGATTAAAAAGGTATAACACTTACTGGTTGTATTTTTGTTTCCTAATAATGAAAAGATGTTATTAAAGAACCCAATTTTAAATAGTCTACCTTTGCATGTACATGTATTCCGTATGTAACAAACGTAGAGTCCTAAATAGATGACTTTTGTGGAAGAAAAGAAAGAACACAAGGAAAGTTAGATTATGTTAAGTTCAGAACTACTCCCAAATTTCTTTAGATACACAGCATATATATGAGAAAAATGATGACACGATGAATCCATAAAGATAACAGTATTAATAATGGATTAAAATAAATATATTGAATGTAAAAATCATAAAGGGAGTTGTAATGATTTAGTATATACTGTCATCATGCTTACAGGATTCATTTTTAAATTTTTATTTTTTTAAGTTTAAAAAAAATCTATCTATAAACATGACTAAAGAAATGGGAAATTCTGTCTTGATATTCGCTGTGTTTATTTAGTGTGATGCTCTGAAATCCATCTATGTGATGAATGCTAGAAGGCAGGATGATAGCCCAAGACAAGATTTTGATCACAAGAAGGAAATATGATACAAGAAGCACCTGTGAATCATGACATGTTGACATGGAATTTTGATAAGTCCTATCTAGCAATAATGTGACCAAAAGATTATTAACCCTTTAAATTCAATTTAATAAGCTCCTGTGAACATAAGCACTTTATTATCAGTCCATCCACAAACAATATACATTTAGCATGTATTATATCTAGAGACACAGCTACAGTAAGACTGAAAAGCAGAGTTCTTACTCTTGTGAGCAGGAGATGGGGGAAAGACTCAGGGTGTGCCTGCTGGTGGTGAAGAGAGAATTGCCGAGTGTCCAGGCGCCATATTGAGAATTTGGGAAGTGCCCTTACTGTGTGTAGAACTGGTCTTGAGTTTTGTCTAGAAAACCTCATCTTTTACTCAATTTTGCAAAGAAATGAGGAACAGGCTTCAATCCACTCTCTTAACCCATTTAGTCAACTCTGATTTGCCTTGTATATTAGTACTCACTCTATGGCAACTGAAGAATATTAAAAGTGATTTAAAGAAAAAAAAAAAAAGTATGCCAGAAAGTGCTTCAGGTATTCTTTCCTTAACTAGGAGAGCCCAAGGGCAGAAGGAGTAGGTCCCCAAATTTCTAGGAATGACATCTCCTTGTGGGGAGCAACCTGAAATATGCAGTTGTGACAGTCTAACTCCTGAGACACTCCCAGTTATTTAAAGAGAGAGTAAAGATAACACCAGCCAAGCAATAGCAGTAAACTGATTTCTTTTTATAAATATGTATGCCTCATTTAGGAGATCTATTACACTTCCAGTTAAAATGAGACTTTGCTACCTTCTGTAGCTTTAAGAAACATTTACTTATTTTCCCCTATTAACCACATGGGTGGGAAAAACTCATTGGTGGTCTCTTCAAACTCTCCATTAACTTTTGGTGACTTTTGGTAACTGGACATTTGATGTTGGACCTGAATGCTAAACTGCATGTTTTCTATAGACAAATACACGCGAACAGATGAAACTCAAGGCATAGCTATGATATACTTAAAACATCCACCATTTCTTCTGCAAATGTCTTGAAACAAAATACTGAATATAAAAGATTTACTATCAAATGTACAAAATTCAAACTGTTGCTTTAAGGCAGCAATAAACCCACCCCTTAATATATATTCGTAGTACAGTTTCCTACATTTTACTGATTCTTTTTTATTTCTCTTTTTACCAAATAAAACAAAATAAAGACAAAACTCTGCTAAAAACATTCAATGGAAATAAAACAGCTAAGCCTTTTTAATTAAATGTATTTATCATCAAGTTAGATAGCTCCATGTAGCATTTTATATTTATTCCTGTTACTTTTCCTTATTTTATTTTTAACTCGTTTTCCCTTCCGTAGGAATTGTTTGTTAATACTAAAACTGTCACAGAGTTTTTGCTCTCTTTCTTGTACGTATGTTATCATCAAGTTCATTATCAACCAGTATTTTTACCCAAATAATTGACAAAGCATTAGATGGACCTCTTCAAGTACTCTTTTATGCCACTCCACCAGAGACTCCCTCCAGGCCTTATTGACACCAAGCACCACACTTTGGTATGGTTGTCCCCTAACAGTCCCATAATCCAGCTCTCCCTGATCTCACAGCTGGTCTGGGTCACATGACTATAATGAAAGCTTTTTTTAAATGTTGTACTGAACCGAAGGCCAAGGATACATGTGATATTCTCCTGGTCTTCCCACTAGGAGCTAGGTCAAAGACATAGAAATAGCAGGTGGATTCCTTGAGGGCAGACATTATATCCTATCCATCTCTGAATTCCCAGTTTTAGACCCAGTGGCCACATGACATTAAATATGGGTTAAATAATATTTTTATTGGGAGACTCTCAGGCTTTTGAAGAAGTTGCTCTGTGGTCCTAGATATGCCATCTTCTTGCTATGTGACTCTTAGTATCTAAGAATCTAATTCTAAGATCTCTTTCAGATACAAGATTCTACCTAGACTGAGCACTTTTTACCTTGTAACAAAGTGGAACGGGAGCCTGTTTCCCCAACTCTATGTATTTTTCTGAAAGAAATTTAAAAAATGTTTTTAGGGGCGCGTGGGTGGCTCAGTCGTTAAGCCTCTGCCTTCAGCTCAGGTCATGATCCCAGGGTCCTGGGATCCAGTCCCGCATCAGGCTCCCTGCTCAGCAGGGAGCCTGCTTCTCCCTCTGCCTGCTGCTCCCCCTGCTTGTGTTCCCTCTCTCTGTCAAATAAATAAATAAAATCTTTAAAAATATATATATGTATTTTTTTAATTTGTCAATATATCCTGAGATAAAAGCAAGTATGTTATTTCCACATGTGTAAAGCAAATATCTAATCACATGTCTAAAGACAATATGGTGCCCATCATTTGCAAGTTCGGAAAAATAATGCAGTCTGGATCTTTCATCCAGCTGTTTTACATATGTAAATATGAACTTAGAAACCCTAAAACACTTTACTGGAAGGGCGATAATCTTAGCATTAGACTGATATAGATTGACAATTTCAGGGAATGAGTGAACCCTTAACGACTCATCTTCAATCAATCCCTTAAAGAGGAGGGACTACTACTGTAATATGTAAACTGAAGAAATCTGTGCTCAACTAAGAGAAAGAGGTATGCTTTAAGAATGAGCTTCATACAGAATGGGAGAACTATGAAATCCACATTCTGAAAAACCCTAGTGTCTGTTTATTATGGCTAATTAGTGTGTGGATGGTAGAAATGGGGAACACATCCCAAACATAAAATGGCTACTCTGTCCAGTAAATTGCTTCCACCTGCTTCCTACTGGGAGTCACACTGACTTCTTGCTATTTTCTTCCCATAAATGGATTTGGTTATAAGGTTTGGAAAATGGGATATATTTTATTTTCAGCAGCTTTAGTTTAATTGGGCTTATGAATGAAATCTGTTTTTATTAAAAAAGAGCAGCTAACTAGGGGATGGGGCGTGAGGCATATGGGGAATGGATGGAAGTATTAATTTCAGGGGGAAAAGAAACTATATACAGACAATAATCACCAATATTTTGCTGTCCCCCAAAATGATTAATTAGTTTAATCTTTTTTAGATTCGTTCCAGAGAAGTCCTACCATTTACTCCATTTTAAAAGAAGTTAAAAAGCTATGGTTTCAACATTGTGGTCAGCGTTGAACTTGTAAAATGGTAATAATTTACATATTGTGGGGCACTATTGTAAGGATGGTATGAGAGATGGCACAGGACAGCAGGCTGAAGGTTATAAAAACTTATATGATATATTAAATATATTCGCAGAGTACTATTATTGATGGTGAAATACAATAAATGATAGTTTATTTAGATTTTTAAAATATTTATATAGAGCACTCTGACTGAATGATTTAGACATTTACAACAACTATTCAATTCGTCCATACTCTGCCCTGGGCTCATACCTTCTTGCCCCCACCGACCCGTCCTGGCCACATATAGGGAGTAGGAAGAGTGGCAATGAACCTGGACCGACTGGGCACAGAGGTGCAGGCTAATCAAAGAGTAACAAAAAGCAAAGTTCTAGACTTGATTCTCCAGCAAGGCAGTTAGCCCGGCATCTCTCCGGGGGTGACCTGGATCTGAAGCTGGGGGTGACCTGGATCTGAGGCTGGTGGGCACCGCATAAGCCAGCTCCCTGGGCAGCAGAGCTATGTGAGGGGCTTGCACTGATCCTACCAGCGAATGTTTCTGTGGCTCTGTGTCATAAACAATTTGTTTCTACATCTTGTGCCATCAGGATCCCGGGAAAGATGTCCATACTCATTATCCACGAAAGGAGTTGATTGCCTAAGTGATTTGCCTGCTTTCCACAGAGTGGTGAACAACTATTAAAGGCACTTTTAGCCACAAGATTGCACTGTCAGCGGTCAGGCTCTCCTCCTTACTTCCTCTCTCTCACCCTCATTCTCTAATAGAAACTGTGGATCAACTTATTCCCCGCGTGGATTGTTCAACGAGAGGTCAACATTCCTGGGACGTATGTTAATCCTGTCCTGAAACTGGATGTGACATGAAGAAGGGGAGGGAGATGTAGGAAAGTGACATGTTGCTGGCTTGCTTCTCAGGAAGGAGGACTGAGAGGTGATGAGGGAACATTTGGACTCTCGGGGGTGGTCATCCAGGGAACTGGAAGCCTGGCTTCTCGCCTCCATCCTCCTTCACCTTCAATTCCATCACTCTGTATTTTTGCCTTCAAACAAAACAGTGACAAAGTCTCCAGAAGAATCTCCCTGCGAGCATCCCTGAGCCTCCTGAACCCCATGCACACATAGCTGCTTCCATCACAGTCCTGGCCCTTGGGAAAGAGCTGAGCACATTATGCTAGTACTTCCAAAGGGAAAGACATAAAACCAGCTACTTGCTTTGGTGACAAACATCGAAAACAAGCACGGTTTTGTTTTGTTTTCTTTTTTTTTTTTAATTCCTCATGCACCAACTGCTCTCTCAATAAAATCTAGGACACTTAAGTTCCTCTAGCATATGCCAGACGTGTGTTGAATACTATCTCATGTTATCCACACAGCAATCCTACAAAGTCATTATTGCTATTATACTCACTTTACACATGAGAAGGCAGGCTTTGAGAGGTCACATAATTAACAGAAAATCAAGCAATTAGTAAACTGTGGAGCCAGGGTTTCCCATCCAGCTCTGGATGATTCCGAAGTCTTTCTGTTTCACTGCATTAGAAAGTTGGGTGCTTGAAATCTAGAATGTTTTATTCTACAGAGAGGACACTGTACATTTGCTATTTGTTCCCTAGGCTGGCTCATGATAAAGTGTTGTTTCAGCTCCTCAGAAGAAGGCTGAAACAAGGGATGCACAGGAGACTAGAATTCTTCTGAGTCCCACCGTACCCCACAAGCGAAGGAATTCTCTGCAGTTCAAGCCTCAGACACAAGCTCTGAGCTGCAGCTCTGAATTTTGCCACAGCCTAGAAACTGAGCTCAAACTTGGGACCAGAAACCCAGTCACCCTGATCTCTGAAAGGGACTAGGGTATTTGGGCAAGGGATGGCTATCCAGAAGCAAATGCGCTAAGCAGCCTCCTCAGGGAAAGGCTGAAGACAGTAGCCAGCTACAGCAGTTCTCATTCTTTGTTTAGCCTTAGAGAGAATCTTTTTGCTTTGATGATCTTAAAGAGCCATATGGAGAGCTATTTAACCAAATATGTAGACCAAAGAGCTGGGAAGGGGTGACCTGTCTCTCACTGGTAGGTTAAGGCAACTTGTTTCAAATTCGGGAAAAATCAATATTTAATCATCATCTTTTTGGAGGACCTGGATTTTCCAAGGTGAAGAGAAATGGGAAAATGTGATTGGGCCCTACAATTCTGTAGGAACAGGGTGTGGGGGGGAGGAGCAGCAAGTTCCCGTGACTGGGAGTCAGGCGGTCCAGTTTTGCAGCCCGTCTCTTGCACTGACTAGCTCCGTGACCTTGCACAGTAACAACAATAAAACAGCGTTAACCTTTGTTCCTTGAATTCTGTATGTCAAGAATTTGCTAAGTACTTTATATGTATTGTTTCATTTAGGATTTAGATCAACCCTATAAACCAGGTGTTATAAGGCCTTACTTAGAGATAAAGAAATTAAGCATGGAGGAGTTGATAGAACTTGCCCATGGTCACAAGGCCAGTTAGTGGCTAAGCTGGTAATGAATCCAACACTCAAACTCATGGCCTCTAGGCTACTTTGACTTCAAGTCTCTGTTTCCTTATCCATGCCATTCTGAACTTGGCTCCACAGGATCTGAGAGCTTGCCAGCCTAGCTCTGGGAGTCCATGGAGATCTAAACATCTAAAAGAGGCAAAGCCAATAAGGCATTTTCAAATTCTTCCCTCTTTACAGACCACAAGCACTAGCAAAATGAACTGAACCTGGTACTGTGACTATACTTTGCCAGAATCTGATTTATTTTGGACAAGTGGCTTCCAGAGGTACCATTCTCAGCTGACCATGGGATGCTAGGTTCCTCCAAGTAACTCAAGTGACTCTACTAAGGGACATGGGTCTTCATCCAGGCACAGTCTGGCCAGCTGGCAACTCTCCTTCATCTTCCAGAGCAAGTAAAATGCCCAGGCCATGGTTAGGCTGTGACAAGAGCCTTTGAACCACAAGATGTCATTTACCAAGAGAGCTTGGTTAAGTCACCATTGCCTTAAAAATTGGCTCCAGTGGCTGGTGAACAAACACACAATATCAAAGTCTTCTAATATGTGTCATATGTTTTCATAATGTCACAATATTCCAAAACAATGGTAGTATTTTGACCACAGGCAAATACAAAAGGACTGCTGGGAAACCTGACAAATGCTACCAGAACGAGCCCCTCAGAAATTTCCTGAGTCTAGTTCATATTTGCCCTTTCACTTGGATTTTTAGGCCACTTGATTCTTGGTGAAGGAAATAAGGAGGATGTTGGAATAGCAATTTCCAATATCCAGATTCCAGACATATCGGCCTGCTACAGACAGAACTCAAATCCAAGGCATTCCTGGAATCCCCATGTTAATTACCACATTATCAGGTCCTGGAAGGACTGTGAGCTATTGTATAAGGATTCTGAGTAACTCGATTCCCCTAATGAACTCAAGCCACCCAGACAATGGAATGAACAGCCTGTAGCCAGTCTGGGCTGCTACCTCTCACCCCCACAGTCTCAGAGCCTTGGTCTCTCCTGGGTTTGGCTCATGGCCTGTCCTTCCCCACTGTCAGCCTCCTTGGCGCTGCTTGGCAGTCCTTCTCTTCCACACGGACCGCCCAGAGTCTTGTCCCACCCCTTCCCCTCGACCCAGCCGCTGCCACTCGTGCCTCAGCGCCTGCCCATTCATCACCACCCCGGCCTTCTAGTTTCTTGGTCCTGCATGGTTACTCCTGGGTTACCGGCTGTGGCTCTCAGTCCCCAGGTCCAGCTATTTTCCAGGCTGCACCCTTGCTCGCCTAAACCTCAAGCTACACAGGTAAATCCAGATGGAATTCCTGTGCCCCTTGCCGCCAGATGAACTTGGACCTTTGCTTCTGAGCATCTTCAGCCTATCCATCCATTTAACTCTAAAACCCTTTCGGTCAGGGCTTCTCAACCTTAATGTACGTATGAATCACCAGAGGGTTTTGTTAAAATGGAGATTGGGCTTCAGTAGGTCTGGAGTAGGGGTTGAGATTCTGCCTTTCTAAAAACTTCCCAGGTGACAGCAATTTGCCACTTGCAACAATATGGATGGATATCAGAGTATAATGCTAAGTGAAATAAATAGGAGAAAGAAAAATTACTGTATGGTTTCATTCATTTGTGGAATTCAAGAAACAAAATGGACAGAAAAAAAAAAAAAAGACAAACCAAAAAACAGACTCTTAACTGTAGAGAACAAATGGATGGTTACCAGAGAGGAGGTGGGGGTGGAGAGATGGGTGAACTAGGTGATGGGGATGAAGAGTACACTTACTGTGATGAGCACTGAGTAATGTATAGAACTGCTGAATCACTATATTGTACACCTGAAACTAATATAACACGGTATGTCAACTATAGCAGAATTAAAATTAAAAAGATGATTATGACACAGTCCCTGTTCCCCAAGAGCATATAGTCTGGGGTGGGGTTCTCACCCTCAGTATTATTCACATTTGGGGCTGACAAGGCTTGGTTGTGGTGGGCTGTCCTGTGAATGGTAAGATGTTTAGCAGCATCCCTGGCTTCTAACCACTATACACCCGTAGCACTTCTACCCACCAGATATCGAAGCACCTACCAATTGTGACGATAAAAAAATGTCTTCAGGCATTGCCAAATGTCCCCCGGGGGAAAAAACTGGCCCTGGTTGAGAATCTTTGGTCTAGGCAGGAAACAGACATGTTAATAATAAGTGAAATGAAGGGCGCCTGGGTGGCTCAGTTGGTTAAGCGACTGCCTTCGGCTCAGGTCATGATCCTGGAGTCCCGGGATCGAGTCCCGCATCGGGCTCCCTGCTCAGCAGGGAGTCTGCTTCTCCCTCTGACCCTCTTCCCTCTCGTGCTCTCTGTCTCTCATTCTCTCTCTCTCAAGTAAATAAATAAAATCTTTAAAAAAAAAAAATAATAAGTGAAATGAAGGATCAAGTTAGAGAGCAAAGCTTAGGAAAAGGGATTACTCACACTTCAGAGGGCGTGATGACCATCAGCCACACAGTAGGTGCTCAGGAAAAGTTTGTTAGGTAAACAAATGAGCTGCCAATGTCCTCACATTTCCTGGTAACTGTAACAATTTACCTTGCTGGCCTCAGCTAGTGGAAAAGATACTTGCACATTCCAAAGATAAACATCTAACTACTTTACTGACATAACAAATTTCCATAGATATATTTATTTACCAGGTGCATTAAAAGGAAAGAAAGAAAGCTTATCTTTCCGAATAATTCAGATGGAGTAGGGCTATTCGTAAAAAGATGAGACTCTTCCAATAATAAATAACAGTTTTTTAAAAGGGAATTTTTACTGTTTTTTTTTTTTTGACATTATAAGCACATTCATACTAGAGAATGACAGAACGGAGTGTGTGTACATAAAACTCTGTAAATGAATTCAAGCAGAATAGCGCATTTTGTAGCTTGGCTCACCTTAATGCATTCTCTTAAGCAGCTGTGTCTTTTCCCCTACAGGTTTTGTGAGGATGAATACATTTCCAAGACACTCTATTCTGAGATGCTCATGTTCCTACACAGATGCATCTGACATCTGACCACGCATAAACAGGATGGCAAGCCAGCAAGCAGATAAGCTTAGGGGACCCAAGTAAGAGGGAAGCTGGGGAGAGTTCCTATTTCTGGAAGGGAGATGAGGAGCAGAGCTGTAGGGTTGTGGTCTTGGCGTCAAGTGGTAGAGCAAAAATAATGTCAGCATTTCGATTCATGTAACAGGGTTGTAAGTTGAAGATGTTTGGGTGATTTATCTTATTAAGGAGGCAGGAAGAGAGAAGAGTGTAATTTGGAGGCAGAACAATGAGTCTATGCCTGGAGAATACAGAGGTTCAAGGGCATTCGAGGACATCTAAAAAGAAGAGGAATGGAGAAGGGGGTGCATAGCATGGAACATTTCAGTGCAAATTTTTTAGACATGTACTTGGTAGATGTTATTATCCCTTAACACTTTGTAAATGGAAGCCAAAAAGAGGTCCACGGGGAAAGTCCTTGGAGATATATACCAATTGGACTGGAATACCCACAGTTGCCAAAGTAAAGTGTGACACTTGGTCCCACTGCCAAAGTCACTAAGCCTTGGCCCAAATAATGGCAAACCTTTCCTTTTAGAATACAGTTTCTTAATTTAAACCACAATGTCAGTTCCTGCACAGAAGTGGAAATCAGCAGATCTGATGCAGAGGCCAGGCTCCACAGTTGGTTGGCTGTGAGAAACAACATCGTTGCTCCAGTTTTCCTATCTGTAGGATGGGAAAGCTAATCCTTTCCACCAATCTATGCTAAAGGAATTCTGTGATAAATCAGAGGGCAAATCTCTGATTTTTTTGGTTGTTATTTAATGCAGAGTGTTCCTGAATTTACTATAATAAAGGCTTCTTCTCTTTCAATCCATAAATTTTAAAAACAATAATATAAATAATTCAACCAAAGAAAACCCAAAACCCTATAATAAGAGCCTTTGGTTTTGGTATCAGAAATTGGACAGAAGGATACAGTTTCTGGTTAGATTTCTTAGCAAGGGCAATCTAAGCCTCTGTTTCCCAGAGGCGTCTGGTTAGTAACACAGTTCATATAAAGGAAGCAAAGCAAACCCACAAATGTCAATTTAGGCCTATTATCTCATGTTCTATCTAGTTTGTGTCTTTCAGTGGCATGTGATAACAGCAAAGCCCCTGGAACCATCCAGAGGGGAAGATGGACAGTCAGTACTGAGTCTGGGTTGGCTGCCATTGACGGCACAGGGTTGTGACTATGTAACATCCAGAGCAACCAACTCTGAAGACAATTGCCAGTTCTGTGTCATTAAGAGCAAGAAAAACAAAACAAAACAAAGCACTAAGACATTCAGAAAAAAGAAATAATGAAATGAAATGACACAAATCAAAACAAACACTACTCAAGAGAGTTTTGTTTCTTAACGTCTAAGAAACCTGTGTTGGCTCAATATACCAGAGAATTTCTGGTCCCTACTAAAGCAAGAGGGGATCTTTTTTTGTGGTATCTGCCTTTGGCTAGTTTTGGAGCAGAAAATGCCCACATATTGCTGCAGTGATATCATCTTAGTAATTCTTACTGTTGTGAAAGGGGTATGAATCTAACTGGCATGATGGGAACGCAATGGAATGACGGCGTGGCATGCTGGGAGTAGGGAGCCTCTCAGCTAGCGCCTCAAGATCTGGATCTCAATCAATCACTACTTCACTGGATCATCCTGGGCAAGTCTGTACCTCACCTTAGTTTCCTCTTCTGCAAAGTGACAAGACTGTGCCTGATACCTTCCAATCTGCCAGGAAAAGACAGAGAGGATGACGTGGAAGAGTCAGTCAGAGGATACAATGAGGCAACGTGTGATGGAAAGTAACCAGCGACTCCACAGCTTGGGTGAACTTGGGTCCTTTGTGTGGGGCGGTGAATGAGAAGCAGCAGCTTGGGAAGTGAGGCTGTGAAGCTCTGAGCCACCGGGACTTCTGGGGAGCATCACTGATATCCTAATGCTGTACTTGACTCCGTAAGCAGAAGGAATTTCTCTGTCGGAAAAATAATCAAAACAAAATAACAACAAAGCCCTAAAGGTGTATTGGGCTCACAATTATTTCTGAGAGCGGTTCAGTCCTGTGGGGGAGGAGGGAGCCAGGTAGACGCCATGGAGATCAGACACCTGGCCAATTAGCTCCACAGGGAACGCTGCATAGGGCAAAGCTCTGTCATCCCATCTCTTTGAAGAAGCGTCTTCTCTGGAGGCCTTTAAAAATAGGACATGCTCTCAGCGGGTAAGATGACGAGGTATAAACCTACCTGGGGGAAGTGGATAGGGAATATGGCCTTCCAAAATATTTGGGGCATTGGGTCTCATAGATAGTTGAACTCTAAAGCTAACTGAAGATATTGAGATTATGTTTATTCAACCTAAAGCTCGGGGACCCAGTGAATCAATCCAGTTGAATCAATTCTTTTTAAGAAAAAAAAAAAAAAACTGGCCAGTGAAATCCAACTTGTTTTTGTTATTGTTGATGTTGCCTTATCTATCATCTATCATCTATCTATCTATCTATCTATCTATCTATCATCTATATCTATCTATTTTGCTTTAGCAAAATATCTTTAGCTTTAGCCTTGAGGGGACAGATACCAAGGGAACTGTGCTTCAGGCTGAATCTCATTTCTTGCCTCTTTACCTTCTTAGTCAAGATGCATTTTAATGTTTTAGACAGGAAACACATTATCAACCCAGGAATAAAGTTTGCAGACATTTGCTGTGCTCTCTCAACAGTAACAAGAGAAGTGCCTCCCTAGGGAAGAAGGATGTTAGGCCCTGGAAGGCACCCAGATAAAAAGCAGCTGTGTTTTTGGCTGTACCTACACGGTCCTGACCATCTCCCTAAAACTGGTTGTTGAAATATTTCCAAATGTCTAAGCAATTCATATTATACAAATAATGGTTACCCGAATACTTTAACCAAATTTTTTTAGATATAATTTACATACCATAAAATCTACCTTATTAAACTGTATAATTTAGTAGTTTTTAGTGTATTCACAAGGTTGGGCAACCATCATCACTTTATAATTCCAGAACATTTTGATCACCTGAAAAAGAAAGCCTTGTCCTGATTACCAGTGACTCCTATTTTCCCCTTCCTCCAGCCCTAGCAATCACTAACCTACTTTCTGTCTCTATGTATTGACCTATTCTGGATATTTCATATAAATGGAATCATACAGTATATGGATTTTTGTGATTGCCTTCTTTCACTTAGCATAATGTTTTCAAGATCATGTTATAGCATGTGTCAGTACTAACATCTTGTAAGCAATTACTATGTACAAGATTGCTAGGTGCTGAAGCTTTTCTCTTCTTCTGGATGTATGGAGTTGAAGCAGACCCAACTTACCCTCACCAGTCTTGGATGCATAGGTCACAGGCTACATGCTTGTGGTACAGGCCAAGGGTTACCAGGACCAAAAATAGTTGGGTTAACCCAATGGGACATGGCAAGTTTCATAGAACATAAGCAAAAGACAGGGCATAACTGGAGAGTGAGGAAAGAAAGAGCAAAATAAAGGAAGTATCCAAATAATATTCCATTATATATAAACATATATAAACACATTTATATATATATACCATATCTTCTTTATTCATTTTTCTGTAGATGGACATCTGGGCTATTTCCATAGTTCGACCATTATGGACATTGTTGCTATAAACACTGGGGTACAGGTGCCCCTTCAGATCACTACATCTGTATCTTTGGGGTAAATACCTAGTAGCACAGTTGCTGGGTTGTAGGGTAGCTCTATTTTTAACTTCTTGAGGAACCTCCATACTGTTTTGCAGAGTGGCTATGCTGAGTGAAATAAGTCAATCAGAGAAAGACAATTATCGTATGGTTTCACTCATATATGGAATATAAGAAACAGACAGAAGATCATAGGGGAAGGAAGGGAACACTGGGAAGAAATCAGAGAGGGAGACAAACCATGAGAGAAACTTAACTCTAGGAAACAAACTGAGGGTTGCTAGAGGGGAGATGAGTGGGAGGGGATAGGGTAACTGGGTGATGGGCATTAAGGAGGGCACGTGATGGGATGAGTACTGGGTGTTATATGCAACTGATGAATTACTGCAGTCTACATCTGAAACTAATGATGTACTATATGTTGGCTGATTGAGTTTAAATTAAAAAAAAAAAAAAAAAAGAAAGTACCCGAGGGGCACAGTTATGATCTAGGTACCAGAAGAGAAATCAGGTAAGAGAGAAAAAACAGTAGATAAGATGAGGTCAGTGGCCAGGGATACAATCCAAACAGCCAGGGATGAAGTATATGGGTCTGTAACAGGGCCCTGACTAAAGGCAGGGGCTCCAGAGTTCTCTATGACAGAAGCATAGAATATTTGCACTGGAGGAACTTAGAGCTCCCTTCTCCAACTCCTTCATTTTAAAGGTGAACAGTCTGGGCCCCAGAGAGGCTGAGACCTCCCCAAGTTCACAAACTTCAGGGATTACCCCTTTAGTCTCCTTCCTCTCCATAGAATACATTTTCCACAATAGCTCATTGCCACATGGGCAACAATTGGATTTGGTCATATGTTAGTGTCAAAATGCAGCTTAGCAGGCATATACCCTCATGGTATGCAAGCGCCAGCTAGAGATCTTAAGGTATTTTTACATTAGCTTAAAAGAAAAACTTGGTGTCCTTTGACCTAATGTTTATTGACGAATTGTCTAAACAGATAAGGTTCCTTTATATTTAAAATAAATTTCATAAATTAGTATCAATGTATAGACTTAGAAACTGAGGAAAATGAATGGGGTTCCCTGAGAGGTCAGCCAAAGAAAAAGGCCTAATTCTGTTACTGTGGTTACAACAGTGATGCCTAGAATTTGTACATAAATATCATGTAATGACCACTAAAAAGCACTTAGTGTTCAACAGCATTGTAAAATTAACAGTTCAACAGGCATGACTCCAAAGCACTTTGCCATTGAAAATTCAGAACTGTAGTTTTTTTAATCTATTTTTTGCTAGAATCATGTGATAGAGGAAATCTTTGATACCTCAGAAAAATGAAAGAGAAATTAAAAATAAACAGACCATAACAGCCTTGAGATTGGTTAGGAATTTTTTGGTGCATTCATATATAATGGAACAATTGAAGGCATTAAAATGGTGGTATGGATGTATATTTATTGACATGGAGAGTTTGATAATTTGTTAAAAGGATAAAGGCTATATTTAAGGTCTGATGTCTATAGATAGACAGCTATAAATATGTATGTATATATAGATAGATATACCTAAATATAAAATATATATAAATATATAAAAATATATATATATTTATAAATGTATATAATACATATAAATATATATACACAATATATAAAATATATAAATACATTTTATATTTAGGTATGTATGTGTATGTGTATATATATATAAAGATATATATATATATTTAATATAGATATAGATATATATATATATATAAAGAAAATATCTGGAAGGACATCCATAACATATTAAGAATTGTATCCCCACAGTGGAATTACAGGAGGATCTAGGTTTTGCTTTGTTTTGTTCTCTTATCTTTTCTAACTTTCCCACAATGAAAACAGATCCTTTCCATAATTAAAAATGTTAAAAATAGACTTCATTTTGAATATTCTGATTGTAAGACTGGTTCATTATTACTTGTTCCTACAAAAATATCTTTTAGAATTCACAACAAAACAAAACCTAGTTGTCCTTATCATCTTTGGAACTCAGAAAATATCCAATTTTTCTACATCAAATATGAATCAGTACAAAAGGAAGCTTGTGAAGGAAACATATGCATGGGATCTTGATTTACTTTTCTCCCCTCCCCTTTGGTGCCCATGTCCTTGTAGCTCAAAGAGGTACAGCTTCTTTTCATTGATTGTGATTTATTAAATCAGCATCTTCTCTCTAGACCAGCCATAAAATTCATGGTTTAGAATTTATTCTCAAGCTTTAGGCTGTTGACTTTACATCTGAAACAAGAAAGTCACCTCTGCCCTGTTGCAAAGTTTACAGGTGCATCACTTCCAAAGGCATATCTGCTGAGCTTGTTTTCACCAAATGTTTACCTCAGAGAAAAGTCCTATTAATAACAGGGCACTTTGAATCACCCCATTTCCTTCCTAATTCATGAAGTTGAAATCTGTAAAAATAGATCATGTTTATGTTCCAGGGTCATCATGATGAACAATTTTGAGAAGCACCATTTTCACCATATATTACAGTGATGGTTTTCTCTAGAGTTGTGGAGTGTACATTCTCTAACAGTGGTCCAGAAAACTTCATTCTGTAACATTTTAACTTAATTCCATTTTTATTCAGTATTTGACTATAGATACAGGCTCCTCGTGTATCCTGTAAATTTCACAGATATTTTTAAGGATAGACTTCTAATTCCAAAACCAATGGACCACATTCATTGAAAAATACAAGATACCATTGGATAGCAAGCTGATCATATAAACATAAGCAAAAGCTCCTACTTTTAGATTTAGAATCATGGCTTGTCAGATATAGTATTAGCCTTTATTAATTGCAGCAAATATAGGTCAGTTTTATATCTTATAATTTTTCATAATTATTTTCATATCCTCAATGTCTATAGCTCTAGTTTTTTAATAAACATTTTTATTGATATACCACTAACATGCAATAAACTGAACATATTTAAAGTATTCAATTTTACAAATCTGGTAAATTTTGAAATATATATCTGTGAAAATATTGCGTCAATCAAGATAATGAACATAATGATTCACCCCCCAAAATTTCCTCAGACACTTATTTGTTCCCTCCTCAGGCAACCACTGATCTTTCTGTCACTATAGATTGGTTTGAATCTCCAACAGTTCTACAAAAATAGGTTTAAATTTTATCAATTTTCATTATGTTTTTGGTCAGGCACCTAAGATATTTTGCCTAACGTAACGTCTCAAAGAATTTCTTGTTCTTCTTCTAAAAGTTTTATAGTTTAGGTTAAATCCATGTTGAATAAATTTTTGCAATATAGTATGAGGTATCTTTCTTTGCAATGTTTTCAGCAACATTTGTTCTTCCCTGAACTGCCTTTGCATTTTTGTTTTTTAAAAAAAGTTTTTCATTAAAAAAAGCTGTTCATATGTGCAAATCTATTTCTATTATCTCCATTTTGTTTGACTGATCTTTTATTTTTATGCCACTACCACACTATCTTGATTACTGCAGCTACAGAATAAGTCTTGAAACCAGGTAGTGTTAACCATCGAATTTCGTACTTTGTTTTCAAAGCTGTTGAGTAGATCCTTTGCCTTTCCAAATGAATTTTAGAAATTCAGAAAGAACTTGACAATTTCTACCAAAAAAAAAAAAAAAGGCTACTGGGATTTTTGCTGCGATTATGTTGAATCTTTTGTCAATTTGGAAAGAACTAATATCTTAAAAATATTGATCATTCATGAAAGGTACATCTCTCCATTTATTTAGGTTTTCTTTCATTTCTCTCACTTAGGTTTTGACGCTTTCAGAGTATGGGTCTTGCCCATCTTTTGTCAGATTTAGCTTCAAGTATCTCATGATTTTGTAAATGGTACTGATTTTCTAAGGTCTATTTTCATTTATTACTAGTATATAGAAATACAATTAATTTTTACATACTTATCTTGAACCCTGCAAACTTGTTAAATTCCCTTACTAGTATTAGTTCTACTTTTATAGATTCTGTTGAATTTTCAATATAGACAATCATGTTTTCTGTGAATACATAGTTTTACTTCTGCCTTTTCGATCTGGATGCTTTTTTTCTCCCCTTTATTGCACTGGCTAAAATCTCCAGTATAATGTTGAATGAAACTGGTGAGATCAGATATCCTCTCTTGCTCCTGATCGTAGGGAAAAAGCAGTCTTTTACTATTATGTGTGATGCTAGTTGTAAGTTTCTCATATATACCCTTTATTAGATCAAAGAACTTCCCCAGTTTTTCTGAGTTTTTATTAGGAATGGATGTTTAGTTTATTCATTCTTTTTCTACTTCTATTAAGATGATCATATGTTTTTCTATTTCAATTTGTTAATATGGTGCTCATCAGCATAATCATATGGTTAATTTATTATTGTTGCTGCTGTTAAATTCTAAAACAAAGCAGTTTCTGAATAAGCAGAAGGTTAATCAAGGTTGCTGCCTCCATAACATTAGATTGGCCTGAGCTAAGTAAATAAATAACTACTTTCTATCCTAGGAATGCTTTTGAATTTCAATTGTCTAAATCTGTTATAACTGCCTTTCTGTCTGAATTTGCTAGATCCAAATGAATTAGTTCTGAACTAGCATTAGCAAAGGGAAAATATGCAGTCAATTTTAAAGTTGATATGTAACTTAAAATGTAGCTCCAAAGCATGATTTCTGCCTGAAGAACTGGTCAAAATAGATAATTACAAACAAAAAGGGATCACATATCTTTAATGGCACTTTCTTATCCAAAATAAACCTTCTGGAATATTTATCTAGAGTCTTTTCATGAAGCTAGAGTAGCAATCATCTTAGAAAATGATTTTCCAGTAATAGGGTCCTAGAGATATGAATTTATCTAAATTTTACCTTGGTTCTATGTAGCCTTTGGCACATGCTTACAATACATTAAGAAACAAAAGTGGGGGGAATATTTAAAAGCTTCTTGCAATGAGAACATTTATCACTGGTCTGTATCAAGAAATGAACCTGGGCATGCAACCAAGGTAAGTAATTGCACTGGTCCCAGGCCAATTTAAATTGTGTACTATAGACCGTCTATGCAGAAAAAAGTTCACAGGCTTTGTATTCAAACCTTATGTGGAAAAAAACATGATATGGAAGTCTTTTGTTCTCCAAGCAGGACCTGAGTTTCTGTTGGCAAGACAAGCTCTGTGGGTGTGTAGAACTCCTTTTACATAGTATGTGTGGTGCAAGGGGAAGTGTTGGTTTGTGCTTATCACAGTCAATAAAAACATATTTGGCCTATAAGCCAGGATCCATTCATACTGGTATGATTCTGGAGTAAACCAGACTTTCTTTTACAGTTCAAGGGCATAAGGAGACTAGGAGGTAAACTTGCTAGAAAAAAGTAATTTACTAAAAGGAACACCACTTGAATAAGTTTAGATACCTCCACAAAGCAATGTGTTCACTTTACTGCAAAACACCTAGAGACAGTCAAAGAGCTTAAGGGATTAGAAGGATTTTTTGCATTAATATGAGCATCGTGTATGAACACAGAATTTGGATAAATACTAGTAAATACATTTTACATAAGAAGTCTGCTTAGCTCATTATAAATATTAAAATTAAGAGCATATTTTCTTTGTTTGAGCATGATAACAATTTAGCTGAGATCATGAACTTCCGCAACAAAGGATTTTCCATTGTCAAAGTTTGTTTCTCTTTTAAAATAGCGATAAGCATGAATTCAAGGACATCAACTTGTAAAGAAAATTTCTCCACCATTTTTAATGACTAACCAGCATTTCTAAGTTAATTTTTGATAAAAAGTCTGAATTCTTACATAGGTCATATGGTATTACAAAAAATAACAATAATAGTAATGCCCAGAATACTCAGTATAAACTAAAAGTTCCAGAACTACATATATCCATTTAAATGTTCATTGATATTCAACTGTTTAATGAAAAGGAAACGCCTGTTGACGTCAGATTGTACTTTTACAGAATTATAGAGGCCAACATTTTACCCATGATCATTCATTCAGAAAAAAAATTTCTTTGGTAAAATTACCGATATTCCTATAAACCAACTAGTTATTGGTGATATATAGGCCAACAATGCCTGGGAGGTTACACTGCGATCAGGACTGTTGTTAATGAAATCATTACAAGGGCCAAATAAAGTGATTGTAAAATCAATATACAACTACAGATTAACAGGACGAGGAGGTATACTTGTCAAGTTATTCCACTCAATTCTTTGGGAAAAAGCATGCTTTCTCTTTAAATTTCACAAAGAAGCTGCAGACCCTGAATATTTCCATATATCATTCTTAAATGACTTGTGAACTTAAATGAGTTTAGTTAATCTGAACAAAAACTCAGCCAAGGAAAAAGTGGATGTTCCCTAAATACTTATGCATAAACAAAATGAATTCAAAAGCAAACAAAAGGAATTTAGAAAACAGAAGACTAGACTACCTTATCAGGAATATTAGAAAGGATAAACCCGGTTGATTTGGTCAGTATGGTCTTCTAGGGACTGAATTATATTTTTCTCAGAATCTGCCTGCAGCATCTCCCAGATATATTTGTGAATGGAAACGCACTGGGTTGAGCAAGTACACTTGTAATTCCAAGGCTACTGATTCTTGAGAGCCTCCGGGCCCTCCATTTAATAGATGAGGTTTAAAAAATTACCAAACTTGAGACTACTCACTTCTGATTCCCCCTCTACCCCTTTGCCAGTTATTACCTGGGTTTTGAATGTAGTCTTGGGAAGTAGTATAGTATTATATGGGTTTGTTTTTCAAGTTTTCACACCCTAATTCAATGAAAAACCTGGAGAAGTCTGCTTAAAGATAGCTCAGTGAAAAAAGGCATAAAGATAACCAATGTGCAGAAAGCTAACATAATTGGAGTGTGATGTGTGATGCTGTAAGCCCAATGACATTCTGGATTCTCAGAATACTATCTACTGCCATTTTGAAAAGTCTTTCACCAAGTGCCAATGAAAGTCTCCATTACTCTCTTACCCTCTCTCTCTCTTTTTTTTTAATGAAAGCCTCCTCCGTTATATGGTTCCATCTGCTGCACACACAGGCTTGTACGTCAGTTCACGTCACAGTGTATTGCTTGCACCTTAAAACATAGCCCTCGGTCATGTGCACCAATGCAAGGATGTGGCAAGAGAAAAGGAAGGAATACATGCCAGTGTTAGAAATAGACAAGTAAATAAAACAACCCCTATGCTTCATTTTATTGGTCAGAGAGAGACAGATCATCAGTGTAAGCGGGTGAAATAGGAACTTTCAGGGGAGAGTCAGGAGAAGCCTTCACAGAGAGGAAGGCATAGAAGTTGTACCTGGAAAAATGAAAAGGTATTTGCTGGCAGATAATTCAAGAAGTCATTGATATTTGGCTTCGAGATGTGTTTCTATACTACCTTTGAAAAATGGTGAATTTAAAATTAGAATTAGAACAACGTTACATTAACGTGTAAGAGTAGTTAAGCCACACTGGTTCTATATACCAGTTCTTCCACTAAGCTAGTAGTATGTTCTCAGGCATGTTATTTAATTTTTCTGGGCTCAGTTTCCTCATCTTCAAAATGGGAATAATAATATATTATATCTAACCTACAGTGATGTTAGTAAGATTAAATGGCATATGCATTTAACATGCTTAGTACAGTGCGTGGTACTTAGCATTCAACAATGATCTGTTATCATCATTATTAACATTATCCTCATCTTAAAGATGATGAAACAAAGCCATAGTGCCCCCATTTCCTAACCTGTAAAATATGTTTGATAAAAATTTTATCTTTTGAGTGCTGCTATAGAACAAAGGTTTGAACCTAGGCAGTTTGAAGCTGGAGGCTGCGGAGAGGACAGCCACATTCTAATACGTTCTCAGCACATCTGGCTGCCCCAGCATCGTGGACACAACTGCTCTGATGTGATGTGCCTAAGAGCTTAGCAAACCTTGGGAACTTCAACCTAGCTTTGCCTCCATAGGTGCCTTCTATATTGGCCCATTTGATTGTGTGCCTTTTTTTTTTTTTTTGTAATCCTCGTTTCTTTTCATTCTAGGCTTCTCTTAATGGAATCATAATTTTATTAACACTTGAGTAGGTTTTGTTATGCTATGGGATGGAAAACAAGAAATGGTGTACCCAAGTCACCCACAAGAGAGACTTTTCCCTACCATTGGATCCCTAAAGATCCTACAGACAACTTCAAAGAGCTTCCTTACCTTAACGAGGGGGTCCTTGGGGGCTGGTCAACAGCCCTATTTAGTGAAATTGTTCCAAGAGAAGGAATGGAAGACAGAATTAAGTTCCTTCACAGGCTAGGAGCCTCTTCAAAAACAAGGCTCTAGAATGACCTGATGGTCCTATCAGACACAGACTGCAAGGCTCCACCTCCAGAGTTCCTGATTCAGTAGGTCTTGGATGGGGTCCGGAATGTGCCTTTCTAACAAACACCCCCCGCCTGCAGGAAGCAGAAGAAAAAAGAAGCCACCACAAAATGAAGACAATAATCTATGAGGCCGATGTCGACTCCCCTCCCACAGGTTTTGCCCGATAGTATTCTTAGGCAATCCTCCTCACTTCCGCTTCTTCTCAGATCCACTCTGAGCATATTTCCAAACGGGAGTCTTGCCTGACATGCAGAGCCCTGCATGGCTGCCATCCAAAACAGTTCCCTGCCTCGTTTGGCATTTTCTCTCCACATATTACCCCGTCCAGCATCTCAAAGTGGCCAAGATCTAATTTCAGCCTCATCAGGATAAGAGAAAACAACCAGGTTTCAGGGTCTTTGCCATCCCTCAAACTCTCTGTATCCCCCTTACCCTGCCTTATGTTTTCACCACCTGACCCATTTATTTCTTCCCCCTTCTACTCAAATATAAGCTCCATGGGGACAGAGAATTAATTTTGTTCACTGGCTTGCAGTAGGTGTTCAAAAATTTTGTTAAACTGTAACGTTCACTTTAGCAATATTAATTAGTGAAATACTACTGAAAATAAATTCTCCCAGAATTAAGTTGATAAGGAACTAAAAAGTTCAACTTTGAACTTGAGGTAAATCTCCCTGACTCAAGTACAGATCTCATTTTCAAACTTCTCTTGCTCAACTTCTCCCTGATTTTTACTTCAGGCTGGAGACACACAGTATCCATCATTTCTCAGACTGATGCAAGGCACTGGGAATAAAATAAGCTACCCACATCATGTAATCATATTGGTTTTATGATTCATCTTTTTCTGAGTTAGGAAAAATAGCTGTTTTGGTTTAGGCTAGAGTAGAATTCTGACTCATGTCAACAAATCACTGACAAACCAGGCACTGATAGAAATAAAAAAAAAAAAACTGAAAGCAGCTTTTATTAGAGAAAACCTGCAACAACTCTACATAACTATTGGTGAATTTACAGGTTGGCTCAATATCCTTTAAAACAAAAACATACACGGGCTATGTGCCAATGATTTAAAAATAGAATATGTAATAATTAGAAAGATAAGAATATTTATTTAAAAGGTTATTCTGCATTGTGCTTTTTTTAAAAGATAAAAACAACTGAAAAATGAAACAAGCTCCATTTTTAATTTGAATCTAAAATTCCTCAAATCCTTTAAGTCTATCACTTTAAGTGATCCTTATTCAAAAGGACTATTTTTGTCTGAAAATCATGGCAGCATGTAAATAAGACAATAAACTGTCCCATTTCCTCAATTTTTAGAAATTGCATTTTGTTTTCATCATGCCAGAAAACTGATGTTGGCATTTGCTTCCTGCCTTGAAGCGGGTTCTGCATTCTTTGAGGTTACTGCGTGGATATTCAGCATACATGGACAGTGCAGATTACCTGGTGGGGTCAGGGCTGAGAAATGTATGAGAGCCACAAGGGGCCAACCATGATTTGGTTGGAAAAGAGTGGTTTAAATATGGATCCATGGTAACAAGTGCTAAGTTTTGAAGGGCAAAAAAATCCAAATCACCAGGTGAATTTCAAACTCTGGTGTGCATCAGAATTTCCTGGACAAATGACTCAAAATTTGAGCATCTGAGCCCCATCCCAGAATTGCCTAATCAGAGACCCTCGTGGAAGTGGGGTGGACATCTGTACTTTTAAAAAGCCATTCCAGGTGATTCTGAGACTCAGCCCAATTTCCGAGGTGCTGGCTTCAATTTCACACTTACCATGTACCATGAACTATACCAAACTATTTCTAGGTACCACATTAGTTAGCTTAATAACCTTCACTACAACTCTATGAGGCAAGTAGTATTATTATCCCCACTTTGCGGAGAAGGAAACAAAGACTTGGTACCTTTCCCAAGGTCACATGAGCAGTAAGTGAAAAGACTAGAATCATCTCCAAAACTCACTCACACACTTAACCACTATACAAAATTGCCTCTACCCATATGGAGTTTAATGCCCCATATAAATGTAGACCATTGCTGTCTAAGTAAAACGTAGAGCTATTCATGGGAACTGATCCAAAAATAATGCTATTATTTTTATCTACCAAGTGTAACCAATAAGGAAAAAATACCTGTATTGAAAGTCAGTCATTAGGACTCTTGAAGTTACATGAGGATGGATCAGGCAGGAACCTAACTGTTGTATTAAGTGCCTTCTGTGTGCAGTGCTTGAAAGGTTATTATTTGGAAGTTGTTTTGTTTTGTTTCCTTCTCACCCTTTTAAAGAGATGTTTGAATATAAGATTGGTGCCCGAGGTATAGAATTCCTATGGATGTTAGAGTGACTCGGATTTGAACAACCATTCCATGGGTTTGTCAGTACTATAAAAATGCCCACTGGAGGACTTTCAGCTTGCAGGAACCTGGATTGGAAAGTAAGGCATGAGCAGGCAGCTGAGTAGGGAATACAGGGAGACACAATGAGAGGGTCTTTATTTCCTGGCACACTCCTGTTTATAAGAGGTTGTGAGAATGGCTTCCTTTCACATCAGAGAGAAATCAAAATGACAAATCATTTTACGAGATGCATGCGATTACAATGAGAATTTCCAGTCTCCTAAGTGGAACAATTAGCAGGTGTTCATGAAGCCTCTAGCAGGTAATACCATTTAGAATAAGACACAGATTGCTCAACATTGACTCTATTTAATTTTGCTTTCCTTCACTCTGCTCCAAGGCAGCTGGACTAAGGGACCAACTGTGTCTCACTTTACATCATCAGGCTTTTATTCCTCTGTCTGGTTCCCTGCAGCATGGATCTTTACAGTTGCTATTCAATTAATTCTTAAGAGCTTCCTTTGTTACCTGGTTGCTCCAGCTTTGGCAGTATCGATCCTTCCCTGGGCCATATGTTCTTTATAGGAGATGTTCAATACATGTTTCCTGAACAAATAATTAAATTAATGAAAGAATGCATGCCTCACTAACCAGCCCATGCCATAATTCCAAGTGTGAGCAATCCTGCCTGTCATAAAGCTGCTCACATTACACACTACTCTCCTTCATTCAGCTCTCCTTTAGTCACCATGGAGCTACAAACAAACTCCTCTAGAGAGCAACTCTTTTAATAACTGAAAGAAGCTACCAAGAACTCCTAAGTCCTAATTCTTTGTCCAAATTTCTCATCGTTTCTTTCATAATATGACTTCTAGGTATTTCACAATTTTGATCACCTTTCTCTGGAGAGAGGTGGTCCATGTCCCCGTGAAAACGTGGTGCAGAGCACAGTATTCCTGATGTGAGCTGAACATTGCAGTTTCCTTTGAACCTTTACATTTCTTCTCCTCAACACCCTTGCTGCCTCCAAAAAACCAATATGTGTTATCAACATAGATTACAAGAATTTATGAGTTCCTTTAGGTGAGCAATGGCTTACGATGGACTAAAATGTCATTATTTTTCCTAAATGCTGCACTTTAAAAACATGGGACGTAAATATTTTTTTTGATCCCCTACTATGTGCAACATACTAGGAGGTACACTTAGCCTATGTGAAGATAAATGGTATAACAGAAGGAACAAGGGTAGTCTCAGGATCCAGGAAGAACTTTCTCTATTATTCACCTTCAGTACATTGACCTTTCTGTCATTTGAGCAAAGAGGAAGTATTCAATCAATGTTTTCCTGAATAAGTGGATGGTTGCTCTATCTTTTTGTGGGGATTAAGGTACCTCCTTTGTAAGGAGGTTGCGAGGATGCAGGATGTAGATAAACTGCCAAGTGTAGAACCATGCATTGAGTTGGGATTCAATTAATATTAGTATTTGTTGTCACTGTTGTTACCATCACCACCATCATCACCATTATCTAAGTCACAGCCTATGCAGTTGCAGTTGTTTTTTATTTTTAACTTAAGTGCCATATATTTGCATGCATAACACATATTATTCAATTTATTCCAGAAAAAAATTGAGTGATTATTCTGTTATTCAATGCAAACTTAATAAACATCCAATGTCTTCATCAAAATACTGATTAAAATATTGGCCATGCTGAAGGGCGGCAGGGGGTGGGTAGGAGGGAGACAACTTTATCCTCCATTATTACATAATTCCCCAAACCATTATGTTTCATAGCACTCCAGCGCTTAGTTGGCTGGTCCACTTTGCCTGGGACTAGCTGATGCCTTTTTGACCCTATATAGTCTACTTTCATGTATGTTTCAAGATAGCTTAGGATAACCCTAAACAAATCCACATCAAACTACAACTTGATGTTAAAAATGAAAAAGAATGGAATCTTCCTAAGCTCAGAAATTTATTAAATACAGTAGTCCTCCCTTATCCACAGGGATACATTCCAAGACCCCCAGTAAATGCCTGAAACCCGTGGCTAGTACCCAACCCAACTTACATACACTGTGTTTTTCTGTGTATACATATGTATGATGAAGTTTAATTTATAAAGTAGGCACAGTAAGAGATTAACAACAATAACTAATAATAAAATTGAACGATTATAACGATATTCTGTAATAAACATTCTGTGAATATGGTCTCTCTAGCTCTCAAAATATCTTACTTTATGGTACTCATCCTTATCTTCTTATGATGATGTGAGAAGATAAAATGCCTACATGATAAGATGAAGAGAGGTGAATGACATCGCATTAGGCTACTACTGACCTTCAGAAGTAAGTCAGAAGGAGGATCGCCTGCTTCCGGAACCCAGTTGACAGAAGTTAACTGGAACCACGGAAAGTGAAACTGAGGATGAGGGGGGCAGGGGGCGGACTAGTATAATAAGGAAATCACTTTCAGATGAGCAGTATTAGGTTTCTTTAAACTCTTTAACATTTCCTCTTTGAATCACTTTGATGTGTGTCTCATTGTCAAGGACAGTGAGGAATGGCTTGATCTTAAATGGATCAGGTAACACAGATCATACTTAAAAAGGGACATTTTCCTCCATTTTCAATATTTATTAAACTTGATCTTTTAAGACTCTCCTCAAAAAAGAATTTGGTGAACTAATGAAAATGCATTAAAATCACACGTGGCTGACTTCTTTCCTCCCTGTGCCCTCAGAACATCCCATCAGAACAAAATTAGCCAATTTAGCTGTTTGTCATCAATAGCTTTTATTCCCCATTCTAACAGCCTGTCCCACTGGGCTTCCTATTCGAATCATGCAGGTGGAGGGACTGCGAGTGAGAAAGAGCCATGCAAATCAAAGGGAAAAGTCTGTAAAATCCCTAGTCTGAGAGTTGGAAAGCCTGCGTTAGATTTGGTTCTGTATTTTTTCAAGGTTATACATCTACTTATGGTTCCACTGTCTCAATTTCCTCATCTACAAATTAAACAGCATATGAAACTTGATTTTTCCTACGTCCTAGTATATATCTTTTTGTCATATAAATCCAACAGCTGGATTTTCCCTTCTGAAATAATTAACATTGCACGGAAGACATCTGTATAAGAAATGTACTTGATTTTTCATATATGTTGGTGTATGGTTTGCACAAGTCAATTATCTAAGACATTTATGACCATCATGACCATTTGCATCAGTTGTAACTGGGACTCTGTTTATCAGAAAAAACTGAGCCTCAAGATTGATATGCTCAGACAGGCAGTGATCTGAAACCAGAAGGCTCTCACTAAGGCACGGGGATGGGTTATATTTCTATGTCATGAGTCACTGGAGATACAGATATATAAAGTATTTCCTACTCATTACATCAATTCTCAAGCATTTATTAAGCTTCTACTGTCTGCTTCAACTAAGGAATCCTGCTATTCATTGATCACCTTAAAATTTGCTACTGAGGCTCTATGGAAATGGAAAGGACCGTGATGTCTGCTACTGGAGCTGATACAACATTTATTCATAAAATTCACACACTCTTAAGCAGTAAATCAATTTCTTTGACTTTCCTTACTCCTGTTATACTTCACCGAATGAGGTTAAAAAAAGACTGCATCAGTAATGATTTCAGGAAGCTGCTCTGTGGCTTTGTATAATATAAGAACAGGGTTTTCCAGGTATCCCCCTTGGTTCAACAGCTAGGTTTCTTGAATCAGAAAACTATGTTATTCATTTTTTTTTAATTCTAAGGAACTATCCCACAGTAAGTATGGTTAATCCATAAATGTTTGTTGAAGGACAAGTAAGCCATAATTTTCTCACATGTAATACTTCCCTAGTTGCTATTAAGCCAAGTTTGAACAATATCAATTTAATCAATTTAGTATGAAATAACATCAAAGATGATCATATAAATGCTACTTGTATTGACCCTGTTATATATCATGTATTGGGTAATATACATATATATGTGTGTGTATATATACACATATACACATATTACTATATACACACATATCTACCATATAATCTTTTAAATAATTATGTAATATTCTAAAAATATAAATGTATTTATATTTCTGCTTAATCCTTAGAACAATCCTTTATGATAGATTTATACCCATATTTAAATATAAATAAATTGAGATGTATTTAGCATTGTTCAAGAAGGAGGAGTCATAGTCCATTCCATTCCTACTAAAATTTTAGTCCGAGGGATTTTATAATTTAAAACTCAATTGATTAACAGTTAAAATTAATGACAGGTAAATTCTAAGGTTACTGACAGAGGGGATAATATTTATAGAAACATTCTCAATTCTTTGTTTTTTTTTTTTTTAAAGATTTTGTTTATTTATTTGACAGAGAGACACAGCAAGAGAGGGAACACAAGCAGGGGGAGTGGGAGAGGGAGAAGCAGGCTTTCCCGCTGAGCAGGGAGCCCGATGTGGGGCTCGATTCCAGGACTCTGGGACCATGACCTGAGCCGAAGGCAGACGCTTAATGACTGAGCCACCCAGGCGCCACTACATTCTCAATTCTTTGTAAAGCAATACCGCATAGGCACCATAATGCTTTCCTTCTACTCTATCACAAATTACAAAATTGATAATTATTTTCTTTGAAAAGCTATAAAGATTGACATTCATACACAGTAAATATTTGATAAATAATCATCCTGATTTTTATCAATACTTCCTTTCAGGATCTGAAATACAAACAGAAGGAACTTAAGACTTTGACCCTCATAAAAAACTGTCAGTGAAAAGTTCAAAGGTCTTGGAAATAGAATTGTCTCTTTTGAGTCTCAAATTATTTCATCTGGTTTACAAAAAAAAAAAAAAAAAGGGTCAATTTCCTTAGCTAAAAATAACCCTGACTGAATAATCTATTGGACATAAAACAAATCTGGATTTCTGGCTCACTTGCTTATCATAATCTTCTCTTTAACATCCCCAATTTAAGAATTCTATTAACACCCATTCCACAAATATTTGTACGGCAAAATTCAAGTACCAGGAAAGAGCATAATGCAAAATTAACAGAGCGGCACTATAAAGGAGCATATGACCAAAACAGCTGCAACTCGATGATCATTTGTCCCTCTGCCCAGTTTCTGGAAGGGGAAATAGAACAAAAACGAATTCTCCTACCGAAGCAGCCTCTGGGAGCGTGGAACTAGATTCTAAATGCCTTGTAGGGATTTAGAAATATTCCAAATTGTTTAAGTGATTTGAAAGGATGTCAGATAGCTCTCCTACCAAGGGGCTTATTTTGTCTCTGAATCAGAAAATGATGAGAGAGGTAATTCTAGTTTTGTGAGTGTAATTTTTTTATAAGAATGATTAGAATAAGAAGGAGTCTGTAAAAATATCTTTCTCATTTCCATGCACACTTCGCTGATAAACAGAGTTACCATATGACTTACATTCTAAAGTGGGACACTTGGTGAGTAAAAGGGGCACTATTAATAATTAGAGTATGTATAAACAGAGATTGTCTCATGAAATTGAGATTGTCTCATCTTATTTATAAATAAACTTATATAATAAATAGAGATATCTAAACAGAAATCCATGAGAATGAAATAGGATGAGCTTAAAAATCAGTAAAGAGCTTTTGGGCACCTGGGTGGCTCAGTTGGTTAAGCGGCTGCCTTCGGCTCAGGTCATGATCCTGGAGTCCCGGGATCGAGTCCCAACATTGGGCTCCCTGCTCAGCAGGGAGTCTGCTTCTCCCTCTGACCCTCTTCCCTCTCATGCTCTCTATCTCTCATTCTCTCTCTCTCAAATAAATAAAAATCTTAAAAAAAAAAAAAATCAGTAAAGAGCTTTTAACATTTAAACAGCCACCAGATTGGAAGTAAAGAGGTGGCACTAATCAACATCATTATAGGCGAAGGTAAGAAAGGCCTACATTTTAAAACAGGGGAAATGCTCACAAAAACCAAGGAATGAGAATGAGAGTCGGTCTGGTTTTGAACCGACAACTGTAAGACGTTGTTCAAGGTTAAAATGAGGCTATCTCATGATGGACTCTCAGAAACAAACTGAGGGTTCTAGAGGGGAGGGGGGTGGGGGATGGGTTAGCCTGGTGATGGGTATTAAAGAGGGCACGTTCTGAGTGGAGCACTGGGTGTTATGCACAAACAATGAATCATGGAACACTACATCAAAAACTAATCATGTAATGTATGGTGATTAACATAACAATAAAAAATAAAAAAAAATGAGGCTATCTCAGAGGCACTTCCTAAATCCACACCACAGGATTATTTAAATTTCCTGTTGTACGCCTAAATAGGACAAAGCCTTCCATTTTCTTCTCTTCTAACTCTGCACAAGTGTCCTTTCTCTTTCTTGTCACTATAACAGGAAATGTCAAAAATTCCTGTTCTAAATATGATTCAAAGTGAAGTAGCTCATGCATTTATTAAGAATGTAAGGTTTTAGTTTCCACAATATGGCCGCTTTCTGTTTTCTCTCTCTTTTTCTCTTTCCCTCTCGTTCTCTCTCTGTCCCCCTGCCTTCCATCCTCCCTCCCTTTCTCTCTTTCTTTTAAATAGTAGCATCCAAGTCTGAAATCTGGAGCTCATCGGAAACATACTAAAACTTTTCATTACTCACAAAAGCTGTATCTTGCCAAGCTCTTGGTTTAACCGGAAATGTCACGGCGCCATGACTTGTTATACAAGCCTCTCCACAGCATCTTCGGAGGGTGCAGGTTGTTTTCAGGTGAGTGTTGCCATTACCTCACCCCCTGCTATGGGAGGACAGCATGGCATGGAGATCAGACCATGTGGCCCACGGTCTGTGCCACAAGCTTTAGTCCTTGCTTATTTCTTTCCTGTCATTCCCTCCAGACCCTGACGGTGTGCTCAGCATAGTCCTCAGCACTGGGCACTCCAACGCCTTTTCTTTATTCCCTGGAAATTCCCAACACATCCCTTCCTACTCTTTCCTTAAATAATGACCCAATTTATTTATTTAATTTATTTAAAGGCCTGCTTTCTCCCCACAAACTCTGTAGAGAAAACCTGCAATTAATTCTTGTATGGAGAATATAACATATTTTCTGTTTCAGGACCTGAAAAAAGCAGTTTACTTGTTAGGCTCTTGGTTGATGCTTGGTGATTTAAGGGAAACACAGCTCTGCCCTTTCCAGTAAATACAATGAAAAAAACCTGACCTCCTGAGGTAGGTCAGAAGGAGAACATTTTTTTTTTTTTTTTTTTGAGAGGCCTGTTAGGCCCCCGGAACTTGGGAGGAGTCCCAGTCTAACCGAGGGGCGTTGCTCTTTCCTTTCAAATGGGGAGTGCAGATCAATAATTTGGCTAATGGCATGCCTGAAAAAGTCTAGGCAGAATGGCTACTTCCTCTAGAAGGCTATTAACCAATTTATGAGCCACGTGAGCATAGAAGAAGGTTGTACCTATTTAATATTTCATTATTATACATTATAATATGTATTTTTATGTTACAAGAATACCATTAGAAAAAAAAAAAAAACCAACAAAAAAACCTTGTTTCAGTTCCCTTCAGATCCAGTCCTGAAACCTGAATTGAGAGGTATCTGATTTACTGTCATAAAGAATAAACACCTCTTTGCTTTGATACCCTCTTTAAGTTTTGCTGACCTTTATAGATTACCTACAGCAAGTAGAAAGGTAAATGCACACTAATGTCTGTGCTGGGGCTCCCAACTGGGCCTGCATTATGTCAGGAAGCATGGCCTGTCTTCTTCAGTAGCCCAACAGAGAAAACCTGCAGCTCTAAACTGAACCTACTCGATTCACAAGCACATGTTATGTACCTGTATGAGCTGTCATGCAGTTTGTGTGGTGCTGGAATCAGGGATCATTTGCTCTGGATTTTTCAGGCAAGCCTAGGTAGCAGAGATATAGAACCCGCTCATCAGCACCTTTTCAAATTCAGAGCTAGGGACCTTACGTGGTAAAGGCTAAATGGTGCCTGGGGCATGTGTCCTATAGTTTACTTATAAGCCTACATTCTCATTTCCCCTTCCTATTATGAGTATTCTATTTACCACATTATTTTGTCCTGTGTCTTGGCTGTGAGCCTGAGGTTCCCACTTCTGGTATAGTATACTCTGCGATTGAAGAGAGCAGGTCTCTTTCTTGTCAAGACCATCTCAGAATATTGATTAGAGGAAAGATCAAAAATAGTCATGGCTTTTGAAAATACAGTGCTTCTGTCTGAAAGGCTCCATGGAGCAGCAGGGAAGAGATTTTTCAGAAGTGGAGAAAAAGGCATCAGAGGGAGGCAGACACACTTATCTTAGAGTGAAAAATCTTTATGCTTTGCTCTTGGTCTTTTCTTGTCTCTTCCTACTTCTTGCACAGCCCACATATTTGCTTGCTCCCCTCTTCTTGGATTTCCACCCTCTTGACTCTTCTTACTTTTTCTTTCTCTTTTGCCCTTAGAACTGCCAACTGTTAGGGGACAAGATGGTCACCCTGTCCAACATCATAAGCTGAAACAAATTGGTGGTGCAGCTCAACAGTGATGGTCACTACCATGGGCCAGTAATGAATCATGACAGCCTGGTACGAACTTGTATATTTAAAAAGGACACTTTTTGGATGGGGTAATAGGGGAAATAGATAATGCAAATTAGGAGTACACTTATCACGATGAGCACTGAGAAATGTATAGAATTGTTGAATCCTGATATTGTACACCTGAAACTAATATAACACTGTATGTTAATTATACTTGAATAAAAATAAATATATAAATGAACAAACAAACAAGTAAATAAGACATTGAGCCACTTCCAGAAGGGTCTGTACCTTAAGTGTATGGCCTTAGTCAAATCTATTTGATCTATCTGGATCAACAATGTGAGTTTAAAGATGAATGTGTGGAAATAAGAGAGAAGGGTCCTAACCAGAGTGCACAGGTATTGACCCCAAGACCTTGGTTCATTAATAGAAACTTCTGATGGCCCAAATAACCTTCCAAGTTCACTGCCCAGTACTAGGTCCTTCATAGGAAAATAAAACATCGTTTTGATGTATGATGACTTATTACAATAATATATTATAGCAAATTTTAAAAAAGAAAGAAACCACTTACTTGGAATTTTACCTCTTAAAATTTATTTTTATCTATTCTCTTCCAATATTTTCCTATGCACATTTTATACATTTGAAACCATAGTGCACGAATTACTTTGTGTCCTGTTTTTTAAAAAAATAATAATCACATTTCTAAGTTGGTAAATAGTCTTCATGGTTTTTAACAGTTGTATAATTCCATTGAATGAAATATTTATATAATTCACATAAACATTCAGTTGTTACAATATTGGGCCTTTGAACTATTTTGAATAGGACTCTGGCAAATACGTTTGTGTGTATGACGTTTCCACATTTCCTATCCTTCTTATAAAATATAATCCCAGAAGAGGTATTAATGTGTCAAAGGTGGTAATCATTTTATGATACCTAATACATATTACAAAATTTCACATCATAGCTTTTTCCAAAAAAAAAAAAACAAAAAAAGTTTTGAGTACTTTCTTCATACAAAGCATTTTGCTAAACTTTGAGGCAGAAATGAATGAATTTAAAATACAGACTTTGCCCTGAAAATCATACAGTCCAGTTGGTGAAATAAGATATACACATGTGAAAAGAGAACTAACTATATCAACTACAGGGATTGAGGGAAGAAAGAACAAGATCATTTTCAGCAAAAGTAGCTGAAGAGTTAGGCTTTTGAGTCTTAGGAATTCATAGGTTTGGATTATTTGAGATGAGAGAATATCAAGGCTGGTAAATAGTGTGATAAGAAAGAACATTAAGCAATCTAAGGAATTCCCTGTGACTCAAAGCACCATATGAATAAATATAACTCATTAGCCTGATCCACAAAAGTTACAAACTCCCCAAGGATAGTTCCATTACTAGGAATAGTTATTCACCCTTGTCCTTGAAACTTTCCCTTCCCTTGTTACAGCTGATGTGCTACTAGAGGTTCACCTCCCCCTGCCTCTAACCAGTCCTTATCTTTTTTCTTTCATTTTCTTCCTCCACCAACCCCTGTAAATAAAGCATTTCTCAAAGTTCTCTTCCAGTCCTTTGTATCTTCATAGTCTTTCTGTAGGTAATGTCACTTCATCTGTTGGCTCTAACTATAACTTCTCCCTTCTAACTCCCTAATCTCAATTTCCAGCTCTCAATTGTCTTTTTTGGCCTGATACATACATTTCTACCTGCCACTGACAGCATTTGAAATCCAACATGTCCAAAAGTGAACTCTTTCTGTGTTCTCCAGACCATTTGAAAGCACTGCAGTTCACAAGAACATCATCTTTGTTGGCTCTTTCATCTTCATAGTTCACATTCAGTCAAGTTTTCAAATTTGGTCCTAACAACACAGCAAATCCAATTTTCTCCTATTTTAGGCCATCAAAATCCCTCACCTAGACTATTGTGAGAATTCCTATCTGATCTGCCTGCCTCTAGCCTCATCCCCTTCAATCTGTGCTCCACACTATTACCAGGTACCTTCCTAAAGCATAGGGTAGATTATGCCACTTGTCTACCCAAGGACAGATCTAATCAGCAGGCAGAGTTGAATCCAAACACATTGATGTGTCTCCCCTGGTCCTTTATGATTTGGACCTATTCCACTTCTCTAATTTAATCTCCTTACCCTACAACTGAAAACAGACATGGAATTTCACCAAGCTGAACCATTTCTTCTACAACTTCCTTTGAATTGAACACTCTCACACACTCTGGCCAACTGAAATTATATATAATCTTTAGATCCAACCAACTTCCAAAAAATCTTCCTAGACCTCCATCTCCTTTCCTGTATTCTACAGAACAAAGTAATTTACATTTCTATCTGCATAATTACAGTGTTCCCTTTCTGAAGGCCAAGTCAAGAAATCCAATAAATGCAGGTGTGTTTTAATTTTTAATTTCTCTGGCCAAAGGCTGAGCTTCCTCCTGCTACTTGATAAAGTAGCTATTAGAAGATCACCAGCTAAACCTAAAAGCCTTCAAGATGTTCAACAGAATCTTTATCTAACACGTGTGGAGAGGAGGATGGGAAGAAAGAAGGAAAAGCTTTGAGAAGTTACCGATGATTTTTCTTTCGAATGAGCCCTAGGACTTATCTTCGAAATGAGCCAAGACCTCTAATCACTTGTTCTAGTGGGTTCATTAGCAAAAATGTGGCATTGCAAATTCAAGTTCTTGTGCCTGGCTCTTTTGTCTCCATTGAAGGCCCCTGCTTAGTTTAAAGTGAAAGCTCTTGAGTTCACAAGACTCCCAGGTTGCAAGGGTTCCCCAATCTCTTACCACTGCACGTGAGGCTGACTCGCGTCCTAGCATGCTGTGGGATGATGCCCTGGTCTACAAATAAGTCTGAGGTAGGATAGAGAGGAGAGAAAGGAAGGGAATTTGCAACTAACACTCCAACTTTATTTATTGCTTACCCTGGGAAAGTACTGAGCTAATAATAAAAGGGGGAAAAAAAAAACCCAAGTTATTTAAAGAGCAGGAGCTAAAACATCAGAAACATAAACTAATGTTTCTAAATAAAAAAGGGTGTGGAGCATGAGTCTTTTTTTTTCAAAGTAGATGCCATATCTTAAGAAAGCTGAGTTTTAAATGATATTTTTTGAATGATCTATACAGCCTTGTTTATTAGAATTTAGGGTTATTCTCAAGACCCATTTCTGACTTCCTGGGTTCATGACATTAGGTGGCGGTGTGTTTTTTCCATTTGAGTAGTAGAGTCATGATAATGATAGTATCTGCTTTTGCCTGAAGCGAGACTGGTAGAAGAAACACATTAAAATGATGAAGATAAATGGTCATGTCTCACCAAGACCAGTTCTTCCTGCTATTCTTCAGGCTAAACTCCCTGAGATTTAGTCTTATTTGTTCAAAAACTGCACATGTTGTTGGATTAAATGTATGAAAAGAATAAAATAACCAGTGAATGATAAAGGTAATCTCAAAGTCTGACTACATTTAATAAGCTAAAATGAAAGAGAAAGCTAGAAGACATAAGCGTGGAACCTGATGCTTTCCTGGAATTACCAAATCAGCCAGTTACTCCAACCTGGTGCATGTACACCAACAGATTACAATCCCAAAGACAGGAAACTGTACACAGAACATCTCATATTTTGAGTCTGTTGCTTGTATTTGCAAAGTCGAATGCAGAAATTGTCATCATTTCACCAAGAACTAGCTCAGGGAAGGAAAGAAAATGAAAATATAGTCCCTTTTTTGCATTGACTGCTAAGGAACTGACTGTTTATGATTCAGTAAATTAAGACATTCTAGACAAATGGCTAAATTCACTAATTTGTGATCTATTGAATGCATTTGCTAAACCCAGGCCAATATCGAGAGATAAGTATCTGATCTAATACTATGCAGTTACCTGCAAATAAGAGCCACATACAACATGGAGTGGATACACTTGTCTCAAGACAATCATAAATCATTTTTCTTTTCAACTATAGTAAGGGGCTTATTATGCTGTTTGTGGAGCCATATAGGTGCAGGCCAGGAGCCCTGGCTTTGTACGCCCACAGTCAAGGGCTCAAATCCTGCCTCTATCAGCACTTACCAGCTCATGATTTCAGGAAGTTGACCTAATCACCTTGTACCTCAGTTTCCTCTCTTGGAAAAGGAGGGTGATAATATCAATGTTATACAAATTGAGAGAATGCCATAAATCATGCTAAGCTTAGTGTCTGACACATGATACATTCTCAGTAAATGTGGGCTTTTTATAAATATTATTATCAGTAAAGCTGAAAAACTGAACTGTCTAGACAGTGCTCTTAACTTCAGATTCTACAGGAAGTTCACAGAATAATCTAGTTCACACACACACACACACACACACACACACACACACACACACAACACTGAAAATATTTCCACCAGTGCTCAGCTGTGCTTGGTACTTCTCAGATTCACTTCCATGGCCCATTCTGATGCATACACAACCCCACAGCAAAGAACCCTCAGGATAATCAAAATGTTCTATATATTAGTGGGGTTTTGTGTGCGTTAACTCCATTGAATGGAATGGGCTTTGTACAGAACCTTATCAATTATGTTCCCTTATGATGGTTTTTCTAAACAGAGATTTACTGAAGGATTTCTGTGGTGACGTGGCAAACTATAAGCATTTTATTTCTAAATCCTTTTATGTCTTTGTAAAGGTCATGGGCTGGGTCTATGTAATTCTCTTCTCAGCACCACATGCAATTGGCTGCTTAGGAAATGCTTTTTGAGATGGTGAAGACCTTCTGTTTTTCATTAAGTGGCTTTGAACCTTTGGCACTGCAAGTCCTGACTCTGGATTTACCCTTCACTTTACCACATATTTCAGTTCAAACGGCAACATGATTATCCTCACTCTCTAGTACACCTCAGGGGGAAGAAGCGTGTTTCCCCTTGCGCCTTCTTATGTACCTTTATCAAGCCAGTCCATTCTCATGAAAGGGTTCCACTCTTCCCTAAACTTCTTATTCTGATTCTTTTAACTTTATGCTTCAGCACTGTGTGGTGAAGCTAGGGTGGAAAAAAGATCAGCAAGTCAAAAATGGGTTAGGAACATAATTCTCTAGAATGCTGTAGAAAAGAAGAACAAAGTTGGCTGAACTCCAAAGGTCAAATATATACAGACTTTCTTATGGGAAAGGAATTTCAAACCTGTTTAAAAATCTTCTGAAGTGATTTTATAATCCCAGACTACCAAAATTAACCATCCAGTTGAGTCACTCTGATATTTCCCTGAATTATGTTAGACTGATTAGCTTTTCCAGGGCTATCTGTTATCAGATAAACAAAGCAATATATTTTACATGAATACTTTTGACCAAAATGGCAATGTGAAGCAGAAGAAGCTTAAGAGATACCCTTGGGGACTGCCAAGTTTGTTCATAGACAGAAAAAGCCAACTAGCCCTGTGAACGTACTTTTTAACACCATACTGTACAAGCTGAAACAAACACACAGTCTTCTTTCCTCACTTTTTTTTTTTTTTAATGCTTCTAAGTTATGTTAGAATTTTAGGGCTTCCAGTTGGATTGAAGGTTGGCTGAGTAGGATGATAAATTGTGGGGGAGAAAACTCTTAACAAAAATGCTTGTTGCACTCAATAAAAAGTCTCTTTCATTCCAGAATTTCATTGTCAGAATGGTGAGGCAACCAATGTTATGGGGATTCTCGGGTCTATTTTACTCAAGACCCAGGCCTCCCATTTGAGTATATTCTGCTTTGTAATGGAAAACATACATTTTTCTGATCACCCTATGTTCTCAATAGTATAAGGAAGAACAACGACAAAAAAAACACACCAATTTAGATTTTTAGGGCTTCCATAACTTAGTATTATTTCAGCATATAATCAGCTGTCCCCTATTAGCTTGGAGTCAGTAATCATCACATTTTAAATATATCTATCTGCATACTAATAGATATCCCATTATGTTGTGCCATCATCAACATATACATAGAGACACAGAATGTTAGAGTTAGTTAAAAGGAGCCGTAAAGATTATCCAGCCACCTTATTTCAGAAGCAAATAAAACGGGGTTCAGGGACATTAGTCATTTCTCCCAGAAAAGCTTGTATCTGATCCTCCGCCCCCACCCCAAGTTCCAGTCCAGTGTGTTGTAGATGGAGGAAGGTAATACTACCATGTACTGAATATTGTATGAGGCTTTCACGCCTTTAAGCCCATTCAAACACACTCAACAATGTACTGTCACATGTATTGTCATTTCAGCTTTATATATAGATATCTTAGTATAGCTTAAGGTCACATATCTGGACAAGGACATTTTTAACAGTCAGTGGGCATATTTTTAAAATAATACTAAAAATGAAATTTATGATACAATTTAGTTTGTAATAAATAATGAGTATGCATTAACATTCTTAAAAGCTGTTTTTTATTGGTACCAGTACCAAAAGCACTCTCTGTGATTCTACTATGGAGAAAGAAGAAAAGCCCTCTAAGGGCAAGAATCACTCTAAGAAGAATGCCCTTAAAATGTCTCCCAAAACATTTTTATTCAGCCATAAATATGAATACTTGAAGCGGAGGATTATAATGACAAAATTCTCAAACCATTGATGAAAGGATGTGTCCTATTTTCAGGCAGATAACACCAATATAGTGAAGGGAAAAGATATCTAATTTGTATCTGGAACATTTAAATTAAATCCAATGACAGAGAACTGCTGAAGTGTCCTTCCTATAGTCATTCTCTCTCATTCTGATCCTAAAACTCATCCCTCAGCCTGCTGGGATTGGGTGGAACACTTCATGCCATCCGGCCACTATCTTTTTCTCTCCCTGACCCCTACCAAGGCCTCAGTAAAAGTTGCTCATCCCTCCTGTCACCAAAAAGCCAAAACACTTATTTATATCAACTCATGGATCTCAACCTCCAGGTGGACACCAGTGCTCCAGGTTTGTAAACAGCCATATTCTGAGCCCCAAATGAGTTTCTAGTTAAGATAAATAGACAGATGATAGATGATAGATAGATAGATAGATAGATTTTATATATATTTTTAAAGGTCTTTTTTTTTTAAAGTAAACTTTACCCCCAACGTGGGGCTTGAACTCACAATCCTGAGGTCAAGAGTCGCATGTCCTACTGACTGAACCAGCCAGGTGGTTGGATTTCATATATATTTTTTATATATATATTCATCTTCCTACAGGTGGCTTTCATTCCTACTATCTTAGAAATTTAAGTTGTTGAGAAAAAATACAGATATATACTCAGAAAGTTAGCAACATGTTCATAAATTTTTCTAATTTCCTAAAATATCAAAGCATAAATAACCACTCAAAGAACTAATGTTTACTGCTTATTGATTTCTTTCAGATTCAAACATGGCTTCATCTGGAAAACACACCTCCTCTAATTACGTAAAAATGGTCGCTCTTTAACTGTGGTGAAATTTACATTGTTTGGTCAGGTTAAATCTGCAAAGAACGCTGTCCATAAATAGGAAAATAAGAAATGATAGTAAACCAACTTCTTTTAAGAAATATGACGAGCAGAGCTTTCTTTCCCTTGTATTTTCTTACAAATCATGTGAATAATATAAAAGTACCTTCCTTTCAAACTTAGAAATGTGACAGCCCCAAAAGAAGACTGGGAATGGTTCTTTCCATGGACCCCAAAGCCAGCCCAGGATCAGCCTTTCCTACAAACTGCCGGGCTCACAGAATTTTAAGTAATTTGAAATAAGCTGATTTTCTTTTCTGAACAGGAAATGAATGTGTTTTGAGGCTCTGTCTTTTTCATGATTAGCTGGCTCTATGTGAATATAGGCTCTTTGAAATCTGACCTTATTGGGGTGAGTGGAATGGGCCTATGGAAAAAGAGTCAAGAAAGAGATAAATGAATGAGTTTGGAAAACACTGCTAGTTGGTAGATGAACCAGATGCTTGAGAATCAGTGGGGAGGAAGGAAGGAGTCCACAGAGAGGGTAATGTTCAAGCTACATCTCAAAAAAAAAAAAAAAAAATGGGATTTACAAGTCAGAGAAGATAGGGCTGTATTATCTCCCTATGATGGCATGCTATGGTGACAAACTAAAATCTCTACCTATGGCTCAGGGCAAATGGCTGGTCTCTGAGATTCTCCACTTTGCTCCAACCTCAAGGATGACTTTGGCCTCGGTAGGACCAGTTTGGGTGGAACCCTGAAGATGTGAGCATCTCTAGTATGGTGATTATGCTACATTGTAATGTAGCCTTGTAATCGTGTTTGCACATCTCCTCCACTTGAAGACAGGGGATGTATTTATATATCATACTGCACCAGTGTCTGACATATTCTATACACTCAAATGGCTAAACAGATCAATGCATGAATGCATATGTAACCAAGACAGCAAAGGCCTTGCAGGGGCCACTCTGCCTGCAGTTTATAATGATGTTCACTAAAAAAGCTCAGAATGCCCCATACTATAGACAGTCAGTTCTGAATACCCCTGGAAGGTCTAAATTAGTTCAGAGGACTCCCTAGAGTTCTAGATAAATCTTGTTTAACCAAATTTCTCTTCTCTGAAAAATAACTTCACATCCCTTAGGGAGGTTACTTAAACTGGCCCTTTCCACTGGGACTCCTCCAGCTCCTGGTCTAGGCTCCATTTCTGGAGATGCTATCATAGATACGGGTTGCTAGGTTCACTTTGGTTTACCACCAAAACAGGCACAAACCTCTGTGTCTTGCCAGCATGTTCCAATTTAGGACACCTTAGTATTTTTATTCCTGCTTCCTTTTTAAATAAAAAAAATGAAAAAATATAATATTAAATTCATGGAAAGATCACAGAGTTTGGTGTCAGATACCGGAGTTTTATTCTTGACCCCGGGTAAGTTAACTCCCTGAGCCTCCATGTCCTTATCTGGAAAATGGGGATAATAGTGCTTACTTCATAGGGGGTAGTGAGCATCCAATATGATACACCAACACAGTATACCAAATAGATATTCAGTAAATACTGACCTTATGCCTAAGAAAACAGGAACATTTTTGTAATGCACAAAATCAACCAATTTCTCTCAAGATAGTTGGAAACAAGGCAAATGTCTGTTTAAATAGAAGCATGGTAATTGTGTTAACTACTTAATTAATGTACTGGGTATATTTTTCTGCTATTGTTTATCTTTAAAAACATAAAATAAATTTTCTTTTCTTTTTACTTTAAGAATGGAGGGGGGGAAGGAAATAAATTCACTGTCTCAGAGTGGTATTTTGAGATTTATACCTGAATTGCAATAGTTTGTTAGGAATGACTTTCCAGGAAAGGATGCATCATCATAAAGAGTGATATTGTTTTATAAATATTGGAATGCTACTCTGAGGAGCTGATTCATGCAGAATAGTTTTACTTTCTTGCCTTATGGCACTGAATTCTCTAAGCTTTAAGAAAGTACCTGACTCAACAGAGAGCCTATCAAGGGGTAAAAAAGCAAGAAAAACAACAAACTATTCATCTCCATCCAGCCCATCTTTAATAATGCACTCATAGTTAGTAGATCCAAATAGCAGGAATGCAGGGATAATATTTGATATGGATTAATCTCTTACTTTTCTTTTTCTCTAGATACTTTTCTCATCATCTCTTAGACATTTCCCCCCCTTGGTTTCCAATCAATTTATTTTTCTTGTTAGTTATAGTCCTATATTCTTATTTATGCCTTTAGGAATATATGACATTCTTCTCCCTATTTGTGGAGAAATATACCATCCTGATGACTCCAGGAAGTCTGCCTCTTTTAATTATTGTAAATTTTCCACAATACTTATTAACATGAAATTCCTTGATTCCTTTTCACCTACCACTTCTATCTCTCATTCAATAATCCTAAATCATCAATCATGAAAATTATATGTTTTACTAGCATTTAGCTCACAAAATCATGTTTAATTATGAGACATAACTGTAAAGGAGAGGTCCAAGGCACAGAGAAGTAAAGTAACAGGAACAGTATCACCCAGCTCAGATAAATCTAGAAAATATGAAAGTTCAGAAGCTGTGCTCTGTTTTAACCTTCTCTCCCAACTTCTCTCTCCCTCTCTCTCTCTCTCTCTCTCTCTCACACACACACACACACACATACACACACATATATACATTCTTCAGTGAGGTTAAAATTCAGCCAATGGATAATCCTAGTGGTTCAGTATCTGGTAAATTTTCCAGAAGGCAGGAATATTTATGGATTTACAATAGAACAACAGCTATCCTGCCTGTAAGATAAATCCTGACACACATAAAAATAAATTTGGCACCTATTAACTTGTAAAAACAAACAACAGGATATGTGTGCGTGCGTGTGTGTGTGTGTGTGTGTGTGAAGGCCAGTTTTTTTGTTTTGTTTTGTTTGATAGAGAGAGAGCGCACATGTGCACTTATTCGAGGTGGGGGAGGGAGGAGGGGTAGAGGGAGACAGAGAGTCTCAAGCAGTCTCCATGCCCAGTGTGGAGCCTGTATCCCAGAGCTCGATCTCATGGCCCTGAAATCATGACCTGAGCTGAATCAAGAGTCAGACACTTACTGACTGAGCCACCCAGGTGTCCCAAAGCCAGCTTTCTCCAAACTGGATAATATGAATGAACCCCAGCTATTCTGAGAACACTGAACCTGATAACTGAAGATTACTCTGGAATGGAATGCAACCCAAGTCAAAGCTTCTGGCCCACAAATCATGGCTTTGATTCCATTGCTGCTCTGTAAACTTCCTCACATGGCATCAGATCTTACTGAAAGCACTCAAATATATGTCAACAGTTATTGAGAAGCAAAACTGACGACTATGGGCATGTTTGTATCAGTAAGTCACAATAAAACAAGTTTCCATCACAAAATCTAGTGACGATTCTTACTTTGAAACTAAATGGTGAATGTCTTCAGTAACTGGATTTTCTGCTTTTTAAAATTTCCTAATAGGGGCTGACCAAATTACACTATACACTACAGGAATCCAATAAAATACTAGCTTAGCCTGAAGTCATAGCTGTGTTTTGAAAGATCTGGAAACAATATGCTATACATGATAGATATAAGTAAACATAAATATAAAAATAACTGAAATGAAAAACAGGGATGAAAATTTAAATGACTAATACATGATCTTCTGATGGAACTATCTCTAGGCTAGAGACAAGGAGCTTTCCTGGAAAATAAAATGGTGGCTTTAGATAAAGGACTGTTCTCATATTCCTAAGGCAAAGAAAATTAGCTACTCCACAACACAGATCCCATACACACACACAGAATCTGTCCAAATTTCAAGAACCAAACAAATTAATAAACAAATGCAGCTATTTCTCTAAAGCATCTTCTTCCATGTTTCTTTGTTTAGTTCTTAGTAAGCATGGAAATAATAGGTCACTCATTCCAAGATGCCATTACCAGCAGCAACTGCTATCTCGAAGGCTGTCATGCTTCATGTGTGACCCAGTATCCTGTTTAAAGATGGCTGGGGATTAGATAAAGGTAACATGCATTCTCTGGTTACATTGTACTTCAGTAGAAGGAGCAGCAATGCTTTGAGCCTCTCTCAGGGGCTGTAGTGATCCAGTTACAGAGAAGGCCAGGGTTCTCTAAAGTTAGGCAGAGCCAAAATGCACTCAGAAAAATATTGAACAAATATCATGATGCAGAAAGTAATCAATATACAATGTACCCTATTGTATACCTATTGTGTATACCTTCACAAATTCAGTTGAAAATGCTGGTCAATAAAGAGAAATATATTTCATTACTTCATGACTTTTCAGAGTCTCTAACCTGCAGTCTGGATGTCTATTGAGAATAAATAGTTACATGAAGCAGAACAAAAATGTTCATATGCAGAGAATAGAACATCCCATTGTTCACTGTGGCCTGTACCCCTGGTAATTTTTGGCCAATTTGCTTTTTAGTCAAGATAAATTAGGTACTCATTGCATATTAAAAATGGTGGTCTGTGATTCTGACCAACCTATACCTCTAATAGCCATGAGGAACATGTCCATTTCAAATACCCTATTTCAAATGTCTCATTTCTGGGGAGTCACTTGGGCAAATTGGTCAAAAGAGGAGTTGGGATGCTGGGTGTATCAAACACAGCTCCCCATCCCCTCCTTGAGAATCCCAGGCTTAGGATTTTTGCTCTGCAATCCTCTGCCCAGCAGAAGGGCCCCACAGTGTTCAAGGTTTACTGAATTTAATTCCCAAGTCTGGCCTGGGCTCATCCATTTCTTGCTAAATTGCCAGCTCAGTGTGGGAGTAGGGAAAATGCAAATTCATCATGCTAATCAGCCTTATGGGTCTTGAGGGTAGGAAGAAGTCTAAAGCAGTTATTTCAGAGACAATGAGATCTCTGCCCAAAACACACTGGAAAGTTATGCTTGAGTTTTTGTTCTTTTTGCTGAAGTCTTCAATCCCTGCACAAAGACAAATTACCTTGAGCAAGTCTACATTCTGAGCTATTACCAGCCATTTTAAACCTACTATGAAATGTTTTATGTGATTCATATGGGAGAAGGAGCTTGCAGGGGCTGATGCCCAAGAGTAGAAAGGGGTGGAGTGGTACCAAGGAGAGGGAGCAACCTGGCCCATTTCCTTGTCTGGCATAGTACTAGTTTTGCTTTGCGTGCTCCCGGGTCCTTTGTGCCTATGTTTTCATATGCAGAAAAGTGAGATCAGCAATTCATTGGTTCCCTGAAACAGGTTAATTCATCTTCCTGAAGGAGCTCAAAGAGCACTAGCAAGCACTTCTCCCTGGGGTTAACTTGATTTTCAAAAGCATGTCTCAAATTTGGATGAATAAATAATTAGGATAAGCAAGCATGGTAGAGGTAACACTTCCCTTCTTACCTGGCCTTGACTGTCCTGCTGATTAGAATCACAACATCACGACTCATTTAGTTTACTCTGGAGTCCAAGTCAAGTAACTGAGATGGAAACTCTCGGCATTTCTGCAGGTTACTTTATAAAATGAAGGAGAGCTCTTTCTATGACTGCTGATTTTACAAGGTCCTTCCTTAACTTACCCTCTATGAATTAAGGATGTTTTCTTTGCTAGAAGTGACAAAAATGTGTCAGTGTTTTCAAAATAGAAAACAAATCACACTATTGTGTCTTTGAGGTCTTCTGAGATTCCAGAAAATATCAACACACAGTTAAAATATCACGCTTCTGGATCTAAATTCTAGTCGTAATCTTTGCCACATATTAACATTATGTTTTGGGGAAAGTTCCTTCACTTCTCTGAGTTTCTCTTTTTTATGTATAAAATACAATTACTATCACCTACTTCTTAAAATTGTTTTTAAGATTATACAAGTGTATGTGAATGTACTCTTCTAAACTATAAGGTTATTTTTAGAACATTAGTATTAATGCAGGACTTCCATTTCTGACATCCATAGGGCAATAGTGATCATAGGTCAAATCCCACTGCATGGACCACCAAGGAAGAACACAATTCTTATCCTTGAAGTAGATTTACCTGTAAGTGAATCCTTCTAAAATTATGTACCCTATCTGCCTAGAGCATGGACACTGTTTATGATAATAAAGAAAAACATTTATAACCTTAGAAAAAGGCAAATGTGAGGGCACCTGGGTGTCTTAGTTGGTTAAGCCATCCGATCTTGGTTTCAGCTCGGGTCATGTTCTCAGGGTCACATCAAGCCCTACATCAGGGCTTCATTCTCAGCATAGAGTCTGCTTGAGAATCTCTCTCCCCTTCACCCTCTGCCCTCTGCCCCTCCCCCAGCTCATGAGCGCACATGCTCTCTCTCGCTCTCTTAAATGAATAACTAAATCTTTAAAAAAGGGAGAGAGAGGAAGGCAAACGTGGGTACCATGTCCTTTCAGTAGCATATGAGAGCAGAGACCTAATCAAGGGTTATCAAATTATATAGGGAAAGTGCATTTTGTTGACTCACTCTGTTTATTTTTGATGAAAAGTACAAGACTTAGTGAAGTTTCATATTAACCTGGAAAATTCTATCTGGTAGAGATACAAATAATTTTTGTCTAGAGGTAAAGATAACCCCAAAGCTTGCGATTTATTTCCCTGTAAGGTATATATTAACCACTTCTATATCTAACACAGCAATTTTATTCTAACATTTATTAAATGGACTGCACATACTCAGCTCTTTAAAATCATCCAGCCATCTTACTAGATCCCTAAGTAAAAAATGAGTTGAATGAATTTTTTGACACATATTCATTTTATGTGTGTAAGTCATGTTTTAAATTTTTTTACATTATACTTTCACTGTGATAAAGACATTTTGTTTTTGTGGAGATCGGTATAATGGGATTTAGTAGATGGTAGCATATATTCTGGTATTGGAAAAAAAGTGTTAGAATGTGAACAGGAAGAGAGATGGATGAATGGCTAGTTGGGAACACAGTCTCTGGAAAATTTAAATGAAAAATGTTAAAATTTGCTTTCTCTCTATATTTCTCTTGGGGGGGGTGTCCACATGCTATTATGTGGTTTATGGTCACAAGTTGGGGAACTTACTTAAATAGTGGCACTTTCTGACTAATAACTGGAATATACACCATTACAACTGTACTTGGTGATTCTAAATTCTGACAGAATAAACTTCAGTGAACATTATCATCTGCTTACACTTTATGTCTGAGATGGTGGCGACCCAGAGAGTTTTGGGGGTTACCAAAAAGACTGGTCACTGAAAATACAAACAGTATGCAGTATCCTTGACACTGTGCTCAATGTACTAACCACGTTTAGATTTATACCTGGGTGAGATGTGTCCCTGCAGCGGTCCTCACCACATTACAATAAGAGACTATACGAACATTTCCAGTTATATCCTGAAATTTCCACATACGCGTGAGCTTTTAAGACTTAAGTTTTCAGGACCTCATTTCAATGATGAGTGACATGAGGATGTTGGGCTACCTCAAATTTCTCACTCCTCTGTGAAATGTTCTATAAAAAAAGGGAAGGCAAAAGATATATGATCGAATGTAAAACCTGGGAAACATCTACTTAAAAAGAGAGAGCAACATCTAGTCAACCTTCTAAAGAGTTCAGCTGCAAGTTAACCTTTTCAATTCTGTTTAACTACTCATTTCCTCAATCTGGCCATAGGCTGACCCCCTCCTGCCACACCTTTTCTTGTCCAACACCTGGGAACGTGCCTATGAACATTACCTATGAACTGAAAACTCAAGTTTTAAGCAGCACTTTAGGAAATTCTAGATTCATCCCCTCTAAGGTCGCTTGAGATTCTAACCAGCACAACTACTGACTTAACCTGTATATAGCACTCAGTAGCTGCCAGGCACTGCTCTGTTCACTGAACAGGTATCAACCCACTCAGATCAGCTTGCTGACTGCACAAGATGTTTGGAATTTTTTGCAATATTCTTTTATGGTGTCAAGGTCTGAGTATATGCCAACACAGGTGATGTAAGATGCACTGAAGGGAGGGATTCGGTGCAAATTTCTGGTAGTTTCTACCCAACCCTCCTGTGCCACCCAAGGACACAAAAGCAAAGGGACAAGACACCAGGTCACTCCAGGTGTCCACTGCAAACATACCATAGTGGTTCTGGCTCTAAGAAAGTTGGTCTTTGAGGAAGACACCCAGATCTGCTATTTATTTTAATGTAAACTATTGGAGAGGAAAACATCTGGAAGAAATGCACTCAAAAAAGCATCTGTTGAGAGTAAGCAATCTTATGAAGCAATATTTAAATGCCATGAGGAAAAAGAAATCCCAAAACTTCAGGTCGCCCAGTAGCCTGAGTTTTGGCCAATCTAGCTCAACATACACAAACCTAAAATCTTGTGGTTGGGGCTGCCAGGAAACTCTTATTCAGATTTGGGCGTAGGTCATGTACCTAGCAGGACCTAGATTACCGGACTGATGCCAAGAATTCTTGAACCTGACACTCAGAACCAAGTATTAAACACAGTAATAAGCATGTGAGATCCCAGGGCACATAACCATGCTTCTCCACCCCATCTCCCTTGCCCTGACACCCACACCAAACCAATGAGCACAGGTCAGGATGGGCGAACTATCAAGAGCTCTGAGAGTCATGGTCTGTGTTTTGTTTGTCTGTTTTCAAAAAGGGGCAAGACGTTATAAGCCACAGATTTTCACCTTTTATAACTGGTTCAACTAGAGCAGTCCAAGCTTGAAAGGTAGCACTTCTCCAATATTGTTTGCTCTCCCAAAGTCCAGACATAATCTTTGTTGTGTAGTGCATTCTCATGTTTCGTGGTGATGACAGTGAATGTTAGGTATTTTAACACTTCATCTCCCTTGGTTCCAATGCAAGCACAGCAAAAAGCATTCACTCTGGGTCCTGCTACTCTTCCCAGATCCCTACCTCCTATCACATGCCTTAAAAGGAATCACTACACCCTTGCCTCAAGGACCACATTTTTAAAAATAAACATGCTTTAAAAATGTTGGGAGTGCTTCATAAATTGTATTTCCGTTTTCCTGCAAAGGAAGTTGGAGTGATGGGGAAGAAAACATGTTTTTTTCTTAATTATGCAGGAGAGCAGTCAGAAGATTACTCTGAGCCCAGGGAGAATGTCAGAGAAAAAAAAAAAAATCCATACAGTTAAAAACAAGAAAAATGATACCCTTCAATTCTGACAGGGACAGGACCACCAATTTATTCCCAGAGTTGTTAGCCTATGAATAAAAGAAAGAAACAAAGCAAATTTGGGTCTGAGTATACCTAACTCTGAACCAATGTGCTTTACACTGACCAGCAAGCAAATCTGCATCTTGAGAACCTCTAATTTTTTGTAGGCTCTCAACTGTAATCTCCAGAACTAACAAAAGCTGGCTTAAGACTCTGAATCGGTTCATTTCTCAGGAAGCCTGGCTATACACCTCTATTTGTGGGGTCATTGTTGTTCCCCTGTACTGCAAACAGTGAGTGATTGATGGAGTGAGTGACAAGATAGCTAAGCCCTCCCTTTCCTGGGTTGTTCTTTTGCTAGAGTTGGGATGGGCTGTTTCCTGCCACATCATGAGTAAACGCACCGTACCCTGGGCTCAAGTGGATCAGCAGCAACATCACCATCACCAGGAACTTGTTAGAAATAGAAATTCCAGGGCTCTCCCCCGCATGAATTCGAATCTCTGGGAGTGGGGCCCAGCACTCAGTGTTGTGACAAGCCCTGCTTTGCGGTCACAGCCCCATTCCTCCCAGGGTCACAGCCTGCCATCAGTTAGTGTGACCCTTTCTGGGAAAGAGAGCAAAGCTTGAGTCAATGTTTTATTCTCTTTCACCAGAACTCATGCTATGACGGAATTTCCAAGTCTGGCCTTTCAAGCACAGTCCCAAAAATGGAATGCAGCCCACAGGAAAGCCGAGAGGGGAAAAAAGTCCGAGTGCCAAACAGAGAAGAATGACCTGTATGGCTAAGTTGTTTTGTCTGCATCCTGTCTAAAGGCACCAAAATTTACAGAGAATAAACTGAGGGAAGGACAAAAAAAAAAAAAAGTCTTGGAGCTCAGTGATCTTTCAAGTTTGGAGTGATTTTAAATTGAGCAATAATCTGAGTATATTTTCAGTCAGCATGTGTGCTCTACCAAGTTGCAGAATGGCTTTTACTCTCCTGAGGAATCAGCCCTCATACAGACAGGTTAAAAGGTAGAAAAACACATACATCATTTTTTATTTCCCACATGTCCTTTTGTTTACACATCCAGGTATAGCATGTGCCAAGAACACCTTTCACATCCAGGTAATAGATAACATTTTAGACAGACTTTGGGTAGTTTTCTGTGCCTGGGTTCACATTCTGTCTCTGCTACTTACTGGCTATTTGAATTGAAATGTGGCAACTAACTTACCCTCTGTAGGACTCATTCATTGATTTATTCATTCATTCAACAATGATGCTTTGAGTGCCTATTATGTACCCAAAACTGTTACGTACAGAATGCATACACAGTGAACAAGAATGATGCTCTCATCTCATAAAACAAACATTCCAGAGGAAGATTAAAAAAACAGTCAAATAATAACATATATAAAATAATATCAATACAATAAATAAAAATAAACTAGGGTAGTGGGGACAGAAAATGGGTGATGGTGAAGGTATCATCTTCAACCTAAGTGAGCAGTAAAAGCCTCTGATACATGAGCAGAGAGCTGAATAAAATGAGACATCATGCTAGCTGGGAAAGAACTTATCAGAGAGAATAGTAAGTGCAAAGGTCCTGGGGCAGAAATGAGTGTGGAGTGGTTGGCACATCAAGAAGGCCAGTGTAGCCAAGAGGCATAAGGGAGGACGAGAGTAGAGCTAGATCACATGGGGCCTGTAGCCAAGGGTTATGAATTTTTATGTGTGTGTGATAAGAACACAACATAAGATCCACCCTCTTAGCAAATCTTTAAGTAGACTATCCACTATTGTTAACTATAGGCACCATGCTGCACAGTAGATATGCAGGACTTAATCCATGTTGCAAAATTGAAACTTAGTACCCTTTCACTAATACCTCTCCTATTCCCCCTCCCTCCACTCTCTGGCAACCATGTTCTACTCTCTGCTTCTAGGGGTCTGATACTTTGGATTCCTCATATATGCGGTATCATGTAGTATCTGTCCCATGTCTGGCTTTTTTTTTCTTTTCAAGTGTGAGAGAAACACATTGGAGGTTTTTAAGCAGGAGAATGCTGGGTCTAGCTTGGACTTTAAAGGATCATTCCAGCTGCTGTGTGAGAATTCACTGTGGAGCTGACAGGAGGGAGTGGATCATGGGCAAGAAAAGAACTGGGGAGACTGGAGAGAGAGGGTAGTGTCTTGGACCAGCTGTGGAGATGAGAGATGGATAGGTAGAGCATTTTTTTTTTTTTTTTTTTTTTGTCGGAGGAGCTAACCAATTTACTGATGAAAAGAATCAGGGATGACTGCCAGGCTTCTGCTCAGAAGAACTAGGTAAATGGTAATCATGTTTGGTGAAATCAGCAGGTGTGGGTAAGAAAAGGCGTGTAATGGGTTCCGACGTGTTAAATTTGAGATACCTATTTGCTAATCTTTAGGGGTATAGTGGACACATTCTAGAGTATGTAGAGCACTGAATGGATATAGTACTTATGAAACCCTTAGCACAATATAAGGCATATAAGAAACATGCAGTAAATCAATAGTAAGGGGAGACAGAGTATCTCAGTCCTTCCAGAGAAACCTGTGTGTTGTTATTTTTCTCAGGCTAGAATAAGATCATTTAAGAATGATGTGACTGGGTGTTGAAGTTGCAATAAATACTGAAACCAGTGTTACCTCAACACTTCTTAAAGTAAAGAAAGCCACACTTCATGCTTCTAACCTATAAATTTCAGCTCATGAAAGGCAGAATCTTTTTGAGAATCTCCTATGCCGCGCTTTCTCCCACTGCAGGCCCTTTACACATACTATCAAAGAAGTCAGCATGGAACAATGCGGAGAACCCACAGTTCTGAGCCAGACTACTTGAGTTCAAGGTCTAGCTTCACCTGTTGCTGTATATGTGACATCAAAGAAGTTACTTACCTCACCTCTCTGACGGCTAGTTTCCTTACCTATAAATGAGTATAACACCCACATCACAGAGCTCTGGGGAACGTTCCATGAGAAAACGTCATTTTCCTTCAGTGACACTAAGATTTTCTTTTAGCTGTGTATAACGTCTACTAGTTTTAACGAAACTCTGTGCTAACAATTTCTAAATAAAGGAAACTAAATACTTTCAAAATATTGTGCATTGCATTAACTTATGACCCCTGAAAAAGAGGTTGAACTTTATTGGCCGAAGAGAGATCTTTATTTAGTCCCCATGTACTTATATTTTTGGTTGTTACATTCTTTATTTTAGAAGGCAAAATTAAATAAATGCAGCGATTTGTTGTCAAGCACAGTAGCCTTGTTTAAAAGGAAAAAACGGCAATGAAATCTGAGAGAAGAACACACACTTCATGGTGGAGACAAGGGAAGATTCAAGGGTCAGTAGGAGAGTAGGAGAGTATATTGAAAGGAAATAATGCACAATTAGGAAATTTTGTCTTTTTTTATCCCATCTAGGGAGTTGTTCATAATGAGATTTTTGCCCCTCCCTCACCTGTTATATACAGTTAGTGAAGTAAAAGTTACTAAGTATCTTCTATAAGGCAGACTACCAGGTGCTTTCCTAGATCACCTTCTTTATTCCTAAGAACACAACAATTTATCATTATCCCCATTTTACATATTTGCAAACGGGCTTAGAATTATCAAATGTGAAAGCCAACAGAGATATGTGTTTAACCCGAAGTTTACGCCAAGATTTCTTTTTTTTTTTTTAAGATTATTTATTTATTTATTTGACAGATAGAGACACAGCGAGAGAGAGAACACAAGCAGGGGGAGTGGGAGAGGGAGAAGCAGGCTCCCCACTGAGCAGGGAGCCCGATGATGATGCGGGGCTCGATTCCAGGACCCTGGGATCATGACCTGAGCCGAAGGCAGAAGCTTAACCGACTGAGCCACCCAGGTGCGCCAAGATTTCTCTACTTCTAAAGTCCATGTATTTTCACTTTTGTATCAACCATGTGGTTGATCTATTTCTTTTAAAAAAAGAAATAAAACAATGGCTCACAGTAAATATGTCCTTTGTGTGTGTGCGCGTGCATGCATGCATGTGTGTGTGTGGTCTAAAAAGGCACATTCAAATTTATAAATAATTGGAATTGGAATTTTTAAAATGCACTCTAAGGTTTTAAAACATAAGCTGTATTTGCTCCAACATTTATGTATCTACTGAAAGAAAAAGGTCAGTAATTTGGCATTCATTTTATGTGTATTATTATTTTAAGCTTAATGTATCTCTTGTACAAAATTAAAAGATGTTATAAATTATAAAGGCACAAGAACTAATCTTTGGGTAACGAGTATAAACTACCATTTTCTGAAAGCCTGTAATGAGCCGGACTCTCTGGTAGGCACTTTCTACAAATGATCTCTAATCCTCAAATTATTCCTGCAAAGAAGATATTATTACTGTTGCCATTTTATAGTTGATGAAATTGGGACTTCAAGAGGGATGTGACCTGTCCCGGGGCCCAAGGCTATTACGTGACAAGAAGGATGTGACCTGTCCCAGGGCCCAGGGCTATTATGTGACAGAGCTGAAAGCAAACACAGATCAACCTCAACCTCACAGCCAAGTTCTTATTCCGTTCACTGTAATGCACAGCATTAAATCATCTTCCAAGTAATACTGAATACACTAAGAAAATGTAGACAATCTTAGGTAAAGCATTATTACTGAATTTTCTCTGAGATTGAAACCTCCCTCTGTACTTTGTCTTATATTTTATAATATTTGTATGTTTGTTATTTATGTCAGGGGCCACGTCTTACCCACTTTAGAAGGCAGAGATGGAATCTGAATTATATTTCTGCACAGAGTAGACATCCAAACTCAGGATACGGGTTTCATCCAAACTCTATGAAGACAGTGTTTGCAATGGGAAGTCCTAAAGGGGGGAAGGATGCACCAGCCATAGAGGCTCCGGCACAACACGTCCCCTTCCACGTGGCTCCCTGGCAGCCCGGGACTTACGGGACTTACGTTCTGAGATGCCTCAGTGCCCTAACCTCCACTCTAGTGTCTGTTCTCAGCAATGCATTAGATCTGAGGAGATCGGCCTACTGACTCCTGCTTTCATCAGAGAGCCAGAAAACCTATATTTTAGTCCCATTACCCCCCAGGACAGACCAAACACTCCCCAGCAACTCTCTACATATGTTACAATCTGCTCCTTTCTCATTAAATTAAAGAAAGACAGGGCGGGGAGATTTGATGGTGACACTGAAAAACTCCATGAATTACAGTGAATGGGTTAGCGCACCTGACTATTTGAGCTTGTGCAGATTATCCGAATGATCCCCTATGATCCAAAGGCAATGGATAACAAATACAAATTAAGGGGTTTTCAGAGATCTCTCTTGTACTATGCAAAATACGTATACGTGTATTTATAAAGAATTCAACTCTTATCCAAAAGAAGCAAAAAGCTAATATAAGGAAAATGGAAAGGTTTTTTAAATGGACATTGCTTATATCAATCTACCCTAATAGTTATACCTTGCACCTGGGACAACTTATTCCTTCAGAAATAGATTAAATAAGTGGTTTTTGTGTGCTTAGATTGCTTTTTTTTTTTTTTAATTTATTCACAAGAATTCAGAGAAGAAACTTGCAGTTGTATTAGGGTTTGGAGTCAATGTACCCTGTGAACAATTAAATTTAAGAACATACTCAATTAGGGAATTAAAGTAGCAGGAGCTAAACTTAGCCCAGAAAATTAAGATTATTATCTCTGAAATAATATTTTCCAAAGCTAAGAACAATCCATTATGGTTATTGTGGAGCATTAGATTCCAGTGAATATCTCAAATAGCTACCATATGTGTTCCCATGTTTTTCCTTCCACTGGGGAATGGACATCTCTCCCTGTTAGCCAAATCTGGTAAATTCTCTTTCCATAATCTTTGGGAATTCAAAGAAGCCTATGAGTCATCAGAAGTCATTATCACAAATGGGAGTGAAATCTAATTTCCTAGACATTATGAAGACTATAACACACAACTTTGGTCTCTAAAAATCTGGATGCAATTTTGGCTATAGGCAAAGAATGACTTAAGGGACCTTACTGATATAGTCACATTTTAGTCAGAAAAAAATTAATTTTTTCATACGACTTGACTGACTTAAGAAGGAGAGTATTGCTTTAAATTAATACCAGAGTGCTAAGTCATTAAAAACAGGCACTGATGTTTGTCTGTTGGATCCAGGTGGGCTAGTCCCCGCTCTCCAGTCGCGTCTATACAAGTAAGAGTCTTCCAAATCTTTGTAGCTTATCTGATGTTTCTACAAGAAACCAGGAGGGTGTTGAAAGCTGGCAGGGTGTAAAGCTCATTTACAAAAAGTCCACATCCCACCTTATTTTTAATGTCTTTATCTTTGACTTCCGGAAGGGCTGATTTCATAGCCATGCTTTTGTGTTCAACTTCTGACCTACTCCTGATTCATCTATAACTTTCTATCACCAGTTACGAAGTTATTTGGGGGGAGGGGGGGTTAATCTCTTTCAGAGCTAGATAAAAAAATTTTTTCTTGACGGGAGTTTTTTCAGGAAACCTTCTGCCCGCTCAAATCCTCCCTTCCTCAAACACGTGCTGGCTGTCATATGGCTAGGTCTCTGAGACTCCTTGGAGGCCACCTCGTGACAGCTAAAAAAAAGAAAAAAAAAGATGAAGCAAAGAAAGCACTCCTTCTCCCGGAGCCCTTCCTTGTGGCCCCATCCCTCTCCTGGTCACTCCACCATGAAAACCTGGCTTCATCTGTGCTCCTCTTGTTCTTTGCAGGCTCTCCAAGGACTGCTGGTTTTTCATTAAGGAAAATGGCCCTAAACCATTATCAAACAATTGCCACCCAAACCTCCCTTCTCTCATGTCCCCACTATAACGTTACTAACACATGGAGTCCAACAGTCTAATATTATGAGTACAAAGCATTCTCTCTCTGGAGCTGTGAACTGCGAGAAGAATCCCCAACTGCAGTGTACTTTTGGCATGGTATAGTCCACCCTTCTCCCTTAATACTGTCCACACACTTTTCTACTTCCTCTCCTCAAGTCCCCTCCTACTCAGCCCTCTGGAAGCTTGTGTCCCATTTTCACCTCCTGAGTCGGTCTCTGATGGTGGTAAATGACACTACCTTAACTATGGTTCCACCCTGTAAGCTGCACACCCTTCAACACAGGTAAAGCCCTTTGAAAGGGAGGCAGGGATCATCATAGGAGCTACTTGCTCAAGGCCCCAGACTCTCTGACTCAGAGAAGGGAAAGGGAATTAGACATTTAATAAGCATATTATTTTACTGACCCGATACACAGTAAGTGGTCAAACAATGAAAAACAACACCCAATTGAAAAACATTATACATAAGTCATTCCATTCTTGTGCAGATGTTTTTATAGGACAGAGTCCCAGAAATAAGGTTGCCAGGTCAAAGGACAAATGCATCTCTAATTCTGTTAATTATTTCCAGATCGTCCTCCATAAGGGTTATACCACTTTGCATTCCAGAGATGTACAAAAGTGCTTCTTTCCCTCCCAGCTTTGCAACCGAGCGTGATGTCAAACAACTGAATTTTTGTTCGTCTTATGAATGAGAAATAGTTTCTCAGTGCAGTTTGCATTTACATTATTATGAGTGAGATTATCATATGTTTATGGGCCATTTGTATTCTCCCTTAGATTTCCATATTCGACAGAAGGCATTTTTCAGTCCAAAGCACTGTTTCTTTACCTTCGAGTCACACCCCATGGGCAGCCCACCCGTCTGCAGAATATAAGGCCAACGCTGCTTATACATGTTCTGGGAATTCCGTGAGAATAGATTGACATATGTGTCAAAGGAGCAATGGGACCTAAAAGCCTTCATACTTCTCATAATCAGTCACTAGTTACTGATTTCGCAGCAGCCGAATGAAGCATGTGAAGGTGACTCTGCAGGCTTCAGTAAGGAGGGATGGCTGGTTCTGTAAATTTATATGCTGTGCTATTTGGGAATCTTGCCCTGGACGATTTGCCTTCTCTTTTTTTCTAAAATGTAGTGTTTGTACTTCTGAAACTTGTGCAAATCTTAGAGAGAAAGAGAGGGAGGGAATGAGGGAGGAAAAAAGAGAAATAGAGGGAGGAAGGAAGGAAGGAAGGGAGAGAGAGAGGAAGGAAGGAAGGAAGGAAGGAAAGGGAAAGAGAAAGAAGAAGAAATAAGAGAGAGGGAGGGAGGGAGGAAATATTAAGAAAAACTTCTCACATCTGACCTTCAATGTGGTTTATGGCATTTCATTTCCAGACACACCTCGTTAAGTTTTGTTTATTTGCTTATTATGTATTCCTCTGGTTGCTTCTGCTTTTTTAAGACTGAGATATAATTGACATATAACATCATCTTAGTTTTGTATTGTAGTTTAATTCTGACAAACATAGGGAACTTGGAGGGCCCCGCTGGCACCCTTTCCCCTTCAGACTGCCTCCAGAAATCCCTGGAAAGCTTTGGGAGTAAGCAGGTAGCATGGCATAGAGAAGTGCCTCCTACAGAGTGTTATACATAATAAAATTTCTATTAACTATTAATAAGTACTTCTTGAAAAAAATAAGTGTTCTGTTGGCAAATACATATGGGAAGTGCTGGATTGAATAAAGATATAAGCAAGCTCTTTTATTGCAAGATCTCTCAAAGCCTTTAATAGGAAGAAGCCTTAATCAGCTTCTCCCAGCAGAATCTGGCTGCAGAACCCTTGTCCCAGAAAAACAAAAAACAAAACAATAAACAAACAAAAAACAAGGATCTAGTGTTTGTGGTAATGCTGGGAAATGGTGGTATAGGGAGAAAAGCATCTAACCAGGTGATCCAGAGGAGTCGGAATTGTGACAACACGCTTTGTGTCTTAGCCTCTCAGGGCTCAGGTTACTCATCTCTAAAGTGGGGCTTTCCTTCCAAGGTCACCTTCAGTTCTCACTGCCTTTGACCCACAAGGTGGAGTGTGCTGCACAAGACACCTTAATGGCCTAGCCTTTCGTTCACTCAGCAAGTGGCTCCCTTGGTCCATCTCAAGGGTACTATCTAAAGGGAGTAAGTCAACACTTCTGTAACACCGTAAGAAATAGCTGAAGAAACAGGAAGGCTCTTCTCTCACACGATATCACGGAGAACTTGACACTTATCACCATTCTTCTCAGATGGAGAGTCTGCCCCCTTCTTACTGATTTTCTGGACTTACCTGTCTAGGTAACAGTTCACCCTAAGATTGGGTCACCAAGTCAGTCAGAATCCAGCTTTGCTTAGCTCGCGGTGCACGCATATAAAGTACACCTGTCCTCTGATCCAGCTCATCAGTTAAATGTCAAAACAAACCCACAGGTGGGTCCCAATCATTCTGTGTCTTTGGCATTTGCTCTTCCTGGTAGTTTATGTTGTTTTATTACAACAGAGATTCAAATCTGTCAATGTCACCAAATTATTATGATGTAACCAGGTTCTATAAACGCCTGAAGTAGGATTTGTTGGAAAAGCCTCATGCTCTTCTTGGCTCCTTCAGTCCTTCGGTCATAAAATGCACTGAGCCTACGGATGCCGGGCACTCTGCTGAGGGCAAGGGGTACAAAGGCATTCGTGGTGGTGCACGCACTGTCTTTTCTCACTGCTCTGCCACTCTCCCTACAGATGCAGCTAGGAGGCCTCCTCTTCCAGGAAGCCTTACTGAGCTTCACCTCACCTCAGTCTGGTTTATATGGTACCCACCCCACCCCTCCAACCCCCCCTGCACACACACCTTCCCAAAGAGCTCCTTCTACAGACACAACACCACACTTATACTACGGTATGCCTGCCTCCCCTCTTAATCTCCATCACCTCAGCATCGATGGCAGTGACTGCCACATAGGACGTACCCAGATTTACGGCAGATTCATGGATCGAGGTATGAGCAAACAATTCTTGTTCTCAAAGAGCACATAAAATCTAGTTCAGCTTTTCTAAGTTACTTAAAAAACCTAGTAACGTAATTATAACATCTTAAATACAAATTGTACGAATGCCTCTTAAATACATAGATATTTTTGAATTATGAAACGTTCCAATTTACCTTTCACAGAGAATTCACGTAGTGTTAAAATTATCTGATGTTGGTCTCAAGCTCAGTCATGGGTTCTGGACAGAGAAGGAGCCAAAGGTAAGGCCAGACTAAAACACAGCTGAGAGAGATATTAGGGCACATCCCCCTGTGTAAATCTGCCCGCTTTTGGGGGGCTGTCATCTCTTCCTGCTTCTGCTTTCGCATGCCTGTTAATGTGGGGAGAATCCAGTGTTTAATTACAGAAATATAAGCCTTACATCTCCATAAGCCCCAATTATTAAAAAAATGACAAAAGGTACATGTCATGTCCTCTCTGCTTCTCGTCACCGGCTGCCTTGCCCTATTGTAAACAAGGATGCTGCACACGTCTTCAGAGCCTAATTACACTACACCAGCTAGCCTGCCAGGTGGGTACACCTGCAGAAGCCTGCAGTGGGCCTTTCAGAAATGGACGCTGAAATGGGTAGGGGGCATTTAAAAAAGCATGCTTGCTTTGTCTGAACAAATCACCCGGAGAGTGTATTTTTTTATGATAACCACATACCCTTGAAATGACATTCTAAAAGATACTTAAATGTATTTAAAGAAAGGATGAAAACAGCAATATTTCTGTGCTCAGTGCCGAAGCCCCCTCCTCACATTACTAACTGTCATAGAAAATGCCAGCTACATCACTGAATGCTACTCAAAGAGATTCAGACCCCGGTGGCTTCTGTGGCCTTCCTTTGGTGCCCATCATTCCTCTTAAAGGAAGTCCAGCCTGATGACTTCTTGCTCCCCTGCTCCCTTTCTCTTCTCGTGCCTGACTTTAGGGAGATTTCAGCTGTTAGGAAGACAAATCTTTGTTTTTGAGTTGCACAGTTCCTCTCTACTGTCAAATATTTTATCCCGATGTGTTTTTGAATCCATCACAAAATTATTTTTGCTCACTGAATGTCAGAAATTATATGCAACTGAAGCAAAAAATATAAATAAAGACGGGGGGTGGGGGTGTTGGTAGCGACCTAGCCCTCATCCCTGTTATGATGGGGAAACAGGAGGAAGGATGAGAAATGCATTCATCCATCCATCCCCATCCCCCATTCATTCATTATTCATTCAAGCAAGATTCAGTAACTAGCAGCAGGTTTTACATCATTCCTCAAATGCATATACTTTTTAAAATTAAAATTGAAATCCAGGCAGAGGATTAAAAAAAAAAAAGCCTACCACATGGTGCCTATGTTTAAATGTGTCCTAACAAGTGTGATTGCAGAAATACCCATAGTCCACATAAAGCATATTTTCATAGACATCCTGATAGCTAAAGAATTGGGTGCTTGGGAACTTGGGAAGATCAAAGGCAATGCATATATCAGAAAGTTCATAAGTTTGGGTTTTCTTCTTCATTGCAGCATCAAGGAAAGAACAAAGGGTTTGGAGTGTGAAAATCCTGAGTTTGAGACCCAGCCCTGTCTCCTCCTACTTATTCTTTTTACTTTGTGGAACTGAACTGAGGATCAAAAAAGTTAATTAATGCAACAAGCGTTTGGTTCATGTATGCATGCATGCATGCATTCATTCATTCACTCAACAAGCCCTACAATGACCAGGGTACTGTTCTAGGTGCGGAAGAAATACAGGGTGAGAAAAAATAGACACAGCCCCTACTCTCATGGGGTTCTTCATGTCTTAGGGAGCCAGATGCTGATAAAATAACCACACCAATGAATTCATAATGACAAATTAGAGTGTGTGCTCTGATGGAGGGACCTGCTTCTTCAAGCTTAAAAAGTGAACCAACAAAGACAGGGACACTGCAGCAGGCTTCACTAAGGGAGACACTTTGTACCTAAGAGGTAAATGAAAGCACTGGGTGAAGGGGTGGAGATGGGTGTGGGTGAAACAGCATGTGCTAAAGCCTCACAACATGACAGAGAGGGGGAACTGCGGGAAGGTCAATGTGGCTGGAAGGTCAGGAATGGGCAGGAAAGAAGAGCAAGTGGAGGTCGAGGTGGGGTGGGAGTGTTCAGCACATATGTAGCTGTTCAAAGTGAAATGGGCTGTGAATGTCAAATTCACACTGGATTTTGAAGACGTAGCATGAAAAAACGTAAAATACATCAATAATTGTGTATATTGATGACATGTTGAAATGATAACATTTCAAATACAATGGGTTAAAGGACATTATGAAAATTAATTTCATCTGAATTTTTTTACTTTCTTGAGGTAATTACTAGAAAAGTTAAAGGTACATCCATGGCTCACACTATATTGTTATTGGACACTGCTAGTTGTACGTGCAGAGTCCTTTAATTCTGGACAAGAGTTTCTATCCTGAGCACAATGGGGAGCCCTGGAAAGCTTTGGGCAGAGGGATGATGGGATCGTTCCAGCTTCCGGACGGAGAACAGACCAAAAGGCAGCCAGAGGGGATACAGAAAAGGGGCCGTGCACTACACCAGACAGGCCAGAAGCTTCAGAACAGCTTGGTTTAGGGTTAAGAAGTACAGAGATGACGAGCAGAGGGAATGGAAAGATATTTTAGGAGGGACACGTCCTAGTGAATTGGATATGGCATCAAGAACCCACGTGGGGAAGAAGGCCCACTGGGAATATGAAGATATATATGCAAATAGAAAATGTAACACCATGTGTCTGATAGTAGAGGTCAGAGTTCTGGGCAGTGGGAACATGAAGTGGGAAGAAGTGCTTTATGGCACCAGTGCTGCTGTTTCTGCTTCTGTTTTAAGGTGGGCTTCACTGGAAGAAGTCAGGGTCTAACACCACATCAAGAAATGGTGTTCTGGTGGGAACACTAAGTATCTTTTAACCAGAGTTGGTCTCAAATCAACAGATACCTAATGAGCATCAACTACGGGCTAGAGACCCTAAAAAGGGCTTCAAGGGAAAAGGAAAAGGAACTAACATGTATTCTGGGCCCACTATCATGTGCCAGGAGCCTTCTATGTTTGACTCATTCAATCCTCCTAAGAATTTTATGAGGTCGTCTCATTAGCCCGTTTTAGAGATAAGGAAAATGAGGCTCCAGGAGGTTAAAAAGTTGACTGAACCTCCAGACAGAAAGAGGACACTCTGATCTTGCATCCCACTATATCTCTGATGCCCCAGTGTACTGCCTAGCATAGAATAAATTCTCAACAAATATAGGCGGAGTGAGTGAATAAAGGCTGTCCAGGTCCTGAGGGGTAAAACTAGCTCTGTTGTATTTTCACTCAGGCTCAGGGTACCAAAGTTGAAATTTAAAAACCATAGAGGCAGAGCTAGCTTATATATTTGTATGTGGTTAACAGGTATTTATGTAAGAGCTCTTTATCAGACAGATGGCGATCCCACACTTCATTGAATAATAAAAACTGTCAACATTAACTGAAAATGTACTGTGCGCCAGACACTGTCTAATCATTTCACTTGATTTATTTTATTTATGCTTCATTCTTACCAACTCTGTGGAGTGGGTACTATTATTTTTCTCATGTTATAAACTGGGAAACTGAGGCACAAAGAGGTTCAGTCATTTGCCCCAAGTCACACAGCTGTCAAGGAATTAAGCCCAAGGAAGCCAACTTGAAAGCCCCTTCTACACTCTTAGCCACTAAGAGACTGAGCCCTCTACTCCACGGGACCCTGGTTCTTACAAAGACCTCCCCAGGATTAGGGCAAAGTCTGCTTTTCTGGCATTGGTCCAGCACCCTCTCCTGGGGCCACACAATGTGATGATTTATTAGGACACACCCTTTGTGAATCTAGGAAATCATTCAAAGCTAAATAGTGAGTCAGACATTTGGAGAATTGGAGCAAAATGAGTACAAAGAGAGCCTATGGATCTGTGTGCATCTCATTCAGTGCAAAGAGCACATTTTTCCTAGGTCTTGAAATGTCCACTGGCAGGAAGCTATCAATTGTCTCTGATGGCAGCAGACAGAGCAGGGAAAAGAGGTGAAGCCAGAGCCTTAGCAAGTTGAAGATTTCCCAACAGCAGAGACCATCTCAGTAGGGTGTTAACAAGTGAATTCAAGAGACCCTTGTTCACTAATGGAGCTTAATAGTTAAGATACTCTCTAAGTACACTGGGCATTAAGTGCTTGCTAGCAGTTCAGATAATGAACTAGATGGTTATGACCAGCTATCTAGGCATTTTATATGTGCCATTTACTTCAAGTGTCAAATTACAGATTGATTCTGTGATGGGTAAGAGGGCTTAGGGCTTTGATTCGGAAAAATCTGTTGGCCAACTATGGACCTAATGTGAACATTTCATTTCCCTTGAGACTTTAAAATTGCCATGCACATTAGCAGAGTTCCTAAAGGAATCCCATTTTGTTTCTTTAAAAAATAGCCTTACTAATCCTGTAAAAATTTTAGAATAATATTTGTATCTGGCAGTTTGATATAAAGGGGTCCCACTGGTGCCCCCCATCAAGATGGCCTGAAGTGCAATCAAGAATTCATTATAAACTGGCCTAATCTAAGTGCCTCAACTGCCTATAGACTGACAGCAACATGATGCTTCCCTACTCACTGATTTCATCTTTGGCCACTATAAAGTCATGGAAGTGACCATACAGAACAGATGGGGGGGGGTCTCTCCCACGACTGCCCATGCCCACCCAGCAACCATGAGAAGTAATTCTGCCAAGATTCCCAACACTTGTTCTGTCAGAGAACTTATTATACCATATTATAATTGCTTGTCTAATTTTCTCTTCTGCTAGACTAATAACTCTGGGAGGGCAAATCTCGCATTGCTCATTTTAATTACTACACCTCTAGCATCTAGTACAATGCCTGACATATAGTACACAGGCAACACACAGTTAATTAACAAATACAACTACTTTTGTATGTTGCATTAGATGTTGTCAGTAAATTAAGAGTTTTAGAAGAATAAAAATAGTGTTCTAAAAATGTGTTCTCCACAATGTTCTCTGATGGTCTTTATAAGTGTGCTAACATTCCGACAACATTCGAAGACCAGAAAATGAAGGCTGGTAATAATTGGATTGGGGTGAAGAGAGAGGAGGTAGTAGGGAAAGGGGTAACTGAAAGTTTTTATTTGAGAATTTGTTACAGTGAAGAAATAAAAGAGGCATTCAAGAATAGTCAGATATATTTCATTTGGAGAGAAAAGATCAGGAATTGATACAATGCGGGTGGGGTTGGGAGGTTTTTCATTTTGTATTTTGTAACACGAAACGAAGAGGGACACTACATTATTTTTACATGATTATTTTTATAATTCACCTAGGAAAAGATTCTTTGAAACCTGTATAGCTTCCTCTTTGAATATTGCTTCTTTCTTTTAAGCATCATATCAGCTGTTTTTAATTTTATTTCAGTCAAATTTAGTGCAGCAGTAATTTACAGTAGTGCCTCAAGGGTAACTGGTTTGGAATATTCTGGAACTGGTTCCACACCATGGAGATGAGGGCTGATGGGACTGGATCGTGGCCCCACTTCACATTGCCCCCAGGTAAAATGACAGCTGTAGACAAAACCAATGACTATGGCACAAACTTGTTCAAGTGGAAAATTTTAAAGAAAGTTATATAAAAACTAGGTCTTCTTCAGGTTCTTTTCTCTTAGAAGATCAAATGATCTGGAAACTTGGATTAACTTCACAAGGTAGGTAATATGCTTTATGTTACTTTTAAGCTTTATAGGACATCTCCACTATCTATCTCCCAACCTTTCAACTAATACGGGAGTAGTTTGCACCTCTATCTGGATGTCCCAGAGGCATCTGAAGCTAAATGGCTCACTTGCCAAACTAACCTAGCAGGGCCGCCAAGATCTCCTTACCACCCAGAGTCTTCTACCTTGATGAAAGACATTACTCAAGGTGGAAACTTAGGGATCACATTTACTTCCAGGTCTTTCTCCTGCTTCTTTCTTCCTTCTGCCCGTATCCTGTCAGACACCAAGTTTTATCAGTTTTCTTTTCTGGATATCTTTTAAATCCCTGTCCACATTTCCACCCCCATTAGCACCTCTGGTTAAAATTTAAATAACTTGCAAAACTGGTTTCTTTTCTCCCAGTTGGCTCCCAGCTTTAAAATGCTTTCCCCATTATGTCCAGACTATCTTTGTAAAATAAAAGCTTCATCTTGTCACTTCCCTGCTTAACAAGTTGCGTAGCCCTGTGTCACTTAAGTTGAAGCCACAACTCCACAGAAGAGCATTCTCCAAGTTCTTCCCAGTCTGGCCCCACTCGTCTTTCCAGGCTTATCTCCTCTCCATCTGGCAATTTACCTTGGCCAGGTGTGTCACCCAGACCACAGGAGTCTATAAATTAAAACAGGTCCACACCAGCAGGAACCAAAAGTATTTCTATGGCTCTATTTGAAGGAATGGCAATCCCTTCAACTTCCTCACAGCCAATTCTGGGAGATCCCAAAAGGAAACTGTATGTCCCCATATGAACTATAATCCAATTTGATCATCTTTTTATCACGATTCAACACCAGTTTCATACATTTACCTCATGAAAACTATCCCCTAGGAAAAAATAATGATGAATGAATGTTTAAGGGATTGGTTCTAAATTAGCAGTGTTTCCACAGTTTGACTTTGAATGGTGTCTATCGACCTTATCAGATCCAACTCCCCTTTATAACAAATGTTTTATAACACCCTTCTTCATTATCCTGAAATGAAATTCTTAGGTAATTAAACTTACCCACATCCCTAATCAAAGACAAATATGTAGTAAAATGCCTAGCTTGTGATATAAATGAAAAACAAAAGAAACTAATTTATAATAAAATATTGTATAATAATTTATTAATAAAATATGTAATTATTCACTAATTTCACTAGACAGCCAGATGGTTATGCCTTCCTATAATGAATAGTATGGATGTAAAAGAAAAGATTAGAAGCTATTCCTGTCTAAAGAATACTGAAAAGTAAAAAACAGGCAATATTTAGGTGGGTCCCAGAAGAGAAAAGGAAAACAAAACCAAAAGCCAGTATTAGGATAAGTAGTGACAGACAGATTTCTGTCTATGTGAAAATGGAAAAATGCAAATAATCGTAATTTAAGTAGGAATAATATTTCCAGGACAAATTACCAACCCCAATTGAAGAAAGAAAGGACTTGTCATTGTGCCACCAACTGTTTTTTAATATACAGGACAGCAAAAACCAAAATATTTTTAAATGCTTCATCTCTTAATATTAACAATATACCATGTTAATAAAATTACGTATTTGCCTGCAACAGTTGTAATTGCCGAGTGATATGGATGTGTTGCCTTGGTAACTCAAATGCCGATATGATTTTCCAAAATTGTAAATAATTCTTGGCACAATTCTAAACCAAGTCAAGTAGAATCTTCCCTCGATTTACACGATAATGGCATTACTCAAACATTTGGTATAGACTGAAACACTGCCAAGACTACTCTGCATTTTGAACTTAGGTTCTATGGATCAGATACTTATAAACTGAATTTTTACTTGTGTGGATTTCTCAGAGACACTCAGAGTGACCTAGAACTCAAGGACATGTTTTGTTATTTGAGGCCACACGATACAACGCAGTTTATGAAGCCACCTTAGCTCCCACTCACTAAATTCTCACTCTGCTCCCTCATGGTCACTAGGATAACAGTAACAGACCCCCACAGATATCCCAAGTCATCCCGCCCCCACACCTGTAAGCCTAGGAGGTGCTGCTTCCATTCAGGACTACTGGCTTAGGACTCTTCTGCATCAATTTGCACACCCGATCTAGAGGAATGAGATCATTTTCACTGGTGAAGGTTAGACTCAGATGAGTGTTACAATCATTCTTCTTCATGCAAATAAAACTCAGAGGCACAAACCCTACTTCCAGTCAATGAGATAAGCCATACATTCAACATAGTTTCTTTTTCGAACTTACAGCTTATTGCCCAAAGGAAAAAAAACACAAGTGATAGCAAAAGCTGTCTTCTTGCCCTTTTCCTGCCCAACGTTTAGACGCACTGACATGATGAGGATGATTTATGTGACGATAGCTTAACTTCTATTTACTTAAACACTTATTTTGTGCCACAACTAAACTAAGGGCTTTAAAATGCACATAAGCTACACAATAGCCCCCTGAGCTCGTTGGCGAGGTCTCTGTGAAGACTCAAGATGATCCATGAGAAATAACCTGACATACCATCTCACGCGTGGTAAAGGGTTAAAAACCCAAAGCTATTATCATTAAATTCCAAAGCACCCTGAAGCAGTAACTCAAAAGAAAGCACGGCTTACCGTCAGTTGTTCAGTAATTATTTATTTATACCATGAACAATACATTTCTTAAAATATGCATGGAAACAAGCACATCAGAGCCCGAGACTTCCTTTAGATTTGCACCTCTCTGGCAGGCAATAATCCATGGGCGTGGCTTAGATTATGTATAACTGGTTGTTGTATGGACTCTGCCTAATGCAGGGAATGGTAGCTTTGTGTTTGGGCCCTGAGTTGTAACGTTCATTTCTTTATGGTTGATTGATTCTGGACGTTCACATTATTTGCCTGTTCAGTAGGGCAAGAAATTTTCCAAGGGACATTTTTTGGGGGTAGCGTTTACCTGTGTGCCTGTGAGTCTGCGGAGAAAAAAATTTGTGAGCACAATATAAGTTGTTTTGAAAATGACTAATTAGAAATACCCTGGATTTTTTTTTCACCTTGTTACCTCGGCACCCACAGCACTAAAGTTTTTATAAGAGTAGCTTTTATTTCTCTCTGTATCAGATAGTATGTATAAAAGTACAACCATTTGATAATAGTTGGCTCGTATAATTCCATACTGTTCAGATTTTTAAAAAAGAAATAACAGTTGATAAAATCAATTAAAACATATCAGTTGATATGATTTTTCTCAGTGATCGATAGATGAATTAAGTGATGGAAACATAAAGAAACAAAATAATTTAGAAAAAATAGTTCTAAAACCATGAGGTCTTAATTTTAACAAATGTGAAACTCATTGAAATCATCCAACTACTAAGAGCCGTGGGGCTTTTTTAGGGTAATAGGCTTTAATGATTCATTTAAACTATGAATAAAATAAGCTAGAGGGTACGGCAAGTAGAACTAAAAAAATTAGAGCCTTTCCATCTAAAAGTTCACAGTCTAATACTAATACAATTGAGTAACTTTTTCTTTGTCCCTTCTCTAAACAAGTACTTTGTTCCATTCACATGTATGTCCACCAAATATTTTCAATATATTTTTCCATCCTCGGATATTAGATTACCTTTGCTGGGAGATGACAAAGGTACTCGCTGCTCTTACTACTAAACCCCTGCCCCACTCATTTACAAATATACAAGAGGGAATTTTTTTTTTTTTTTTAAATCCATCCCCAGCTTCCTCTCCTCTGTTTTTTTTTTTTATTTTTATTTATTATTTATTTGACAGAGACACAGTGAGAGAGCGAACACAAGCAGGGGGAGTGGAAGAGGGAGAAGCAGGCTTCCCATTGATCAGGGAGCCCAATGCGGGGCTCGATCCCAGGACCCTGGGATCATGACCTGAGCCGAAGACAGATGCTTAACGACTGAGCCACCCAGGCGCCCCCCCCTTTTTTTTAAATAGATTTTATTTATTTGTTTGACAGAGAGAGACACAGCGAGAGCAGGAACACAAGCAGGGGGAGTGGGAGAGGGAGAAGCAGGCTTCCTGACAAGCAGGGAGCCCGATGCGGGACGGGACTGGATACCAGGACCCTGGGATCATGACCTGAGCAGAAGGCAGATGCTTAACGACTGAGCCACCCAGGTGCCCCCTCTCCTCTATCTGTTAAAGAAGACACTGCCCTCCATGAAGATCCCCACTTGCCAGCCTGTTTCTTGGTAATTTTTATGGGGAAAACTAGGAGGAAAAAATAAGGAGGTAAGAAAGAGGAAAGGCAACGGACACAATTTTTTATTCCTTTTAACCGTTTTTATTCAGAGAAGAAAGGGAGCAGCTTGAGGGTTTGTGCAGATAACAGAAGAGAGAAGAAAAGGGGATTTTAAGTTTATGGCTAGAGCACATGTCTCTTTAATCAAGAAATCAAGTAAGGGACTTGCATTATTTTATGCTATTATTATATTACGTGGCATGTATTCTTTCAAGCCTGCCACCACTCTGGGACTGGTCCACACTGACCATGTTCTCAATGAGTTATTTATGGTACTCTACTATTTTTAGACTGTATTTAAATGCTTTCCCTCATTTGAAGCTCAGAAAACCATAGGGTCAGCTGGGAAAGAATTACACTCAGATTTTACATATGACTGGACCAAAAAGATGAAAATGGTACAAGACCTTCTTTCTAGCACCCGAGTTGGTGGTCCTTCTATCAGCTATATATTGATACATCATATTTTGATACTTAGCTTAATGTGGATTTGCCTCAGAGACATATCATTATAAATTCAAAGATCTAAATAACCTGCAGAAAATAAAATCAGTGACTTCTGTGTTTACAATTATCCAAATCTTTGGCATTCACATACAACAGAGAAATGATTAACTGCCCATTTCACTTTTCACCTAGATATATGTGGCCAACTAGTTATTTTTCTACCCTTGGACTTAATCACACCACTTAAGAATTCCTACGTAGGAAGGCTCTGAGTTCCCTTTGGAAGATCTCTTCAGGAATAGCCCTTCTTATGCAGATGACATAGGTCAGGTTTCCTGTTTAGCTAACAACCTGACCATACCTACATTTACACACACAAACATGTCACTCATTTGCATTGTACTTGAGGGTGTAAGAAATGCTTTACTATACCTTTAAAAAATAGATTTTAAAGCCAGAGAACCCAGTCGTCATTCTTCCCCAGCACATTATAAGTTCCCTAAAAACAGGTAATGGATATACCACCTTTATCTTTATAATCCCTGTTTGTGAAATGAGGATAGTAAGAGCACCTGCCTCCATGAGGGCACTGTTGAATGCGCTAACACACATATGTTCTTAGAGCAACTTATAGTAAGCACTCCATAAATGTTAGCTTTTAGTTTTATTAATATTGCATTTGCCAATGTTTCTTAAATAATTCTAGCACATAGTAGTCACAAAAGAAATTTGTGGGGCTCACATTTTATGAGTCCCAGTTTTGCCAACATGTGATCTGTGGGAGAATTCTTTCTTTTTTTTTTTTAAAGATTTTATTTATTTATTTGAGAGAGAGAGAATGAGAGATAGAGAGCACGAGAGGGAAGAGGACCGGTCCGAGGGAGAAGCAGACTCCCCGCCGAGCAGGGAGCCCGACGCGGGACTCGATCACGGGACTCCAGGATCATGATCTGAGCCGAAGGCAGTCGCTTAACCAACTGAGCCACCCAGGCGCCCTGTGGGAGAATTATTTCATGAGGAAAATAAGAATATAACACCAACAATAATGAAAACTGCTTCACAGGGCTATTCTGAGGATCAAATGGAATAATGTATGTCAGGAATGCTTTATAAATTATAAAGTGTGAAATAAATGTTAATTATCATGTTTATACTCCATTTTCATCCTCACAAATACACTGTTCTGCAGATGTGATTATCTCCATTTTATAGTTGAGGCAACAGGCTTAAAGAGGATTATGGAACTGCTCAAGGTCATTTAGATGCTTGGAGGACTACTCAGACCAAAAATAGGTCTTTTTTTTTTTGTACCTCCAACTCCAGGATCCTTTTCACTACTTCCTAACTGCTCATACAAAGCTATGATCTCTCCATAGCATTATTTCTAGGCTTGTTTTTTTTTTTAATAAATGGCATTTGATAATGTTGATAAAAATATAGCTTATATTTTTAGGGATATTCTGTCATCATCAAGGAATTAAAAAAAAGTGTGTGGCAGCAATCCACTGACAGTAATTAACAAGTTTAATCAATCTAAAGCGCTCTTAAGAGGGCTTCATCTATCAGTTTTAGATTACAAATATTAAAACTAAACATCTTAAAGTTTCACCTGACCTTAACCTTCGGTGTCTGATGTTTAAAGGTTTGAAGGCGGGTTGTCAAAAAAGAGAGATGAATTGCTCTGCTTCTGGGTGATTTCACAGGGATATTTCACGAAAGCAAACTGGTAGAGTTTGAGGCCGGTCCCCTTAGAGAGCCCCGGCCCCTGACAGTGTACTTGTCCCCAAAGACAAGTTTCCACGTGGCAAAAGCTCACACCAACTCTTGCTTCATCAAGTAGATGGGACCACGTAGGATCTGTAGTCCTAGAGCTCTCACTTGTGCTGGACTCTGAGCTGCGACGTCTGGTCTCCTTGTTCCTCCTCCTTATCTCTGCTTCCATTCAGTTCCTGCACATCAAATGTTGAGTCTCTAGTCCAGAATCTGCTTCAGCCTCTGTCTTCCAGCCAACTCGGAACTTCCTGACATTGGCCCCAGCTCACCTTCTCCGCCACCACGCTATGACTTCTAACATCCAACTCCGACCTATGCTTTGCCCTCTGCGTTCATAGGATCTACACGTCCCCTTTGCCCTTACTGATTTCCCACCAAGTTGTGGCTTCTTGACATAAAAGTCCAGACCCGTTCCTATCCTTGCTCTGTTGATTTCTGATAAGGGCCGGGAAATTGCTTCTTCCAACAGAAACACAGTTTACTAAACTACAGTAGGTCTTTTCCTTATCCTGTTGAATACCAATCAGCCACTCTCCAGTGAGACAAATGTGCACGTATTATCAGCCTGTACCACTCTGCTGTAATTGGTAAACCATCCGTCGGGATGACCTCTAGACTGTCAATGACATCTGAACATGCAGGTCCACAGTGGAATTGAATACGGGAGCTGTGGTCTACCCAGTACAAAGGGTAGATAGGGAGACAATGACATCTAAGGGATCTGGATACAGTGCTTCTGTTAAAATGCCATCTAGGGTTACACTAGTTTTGTTCACAGACACTTTATCCCATTGACGCACATGAAACTTGAAGGCAACAAAACCCTCCATATCTTGTTCACAGGAATTGGTGCCAAGGGTCTCCCACATCCTTACTATGCACTTGCCGTTCTGTTTAAGTCAAAATTCAGTTCTTTAGGTGTATCCGACATTCTTTCTATAATCTATTTAATATTAATTAAATATTATTTAATTATTAGAGTATTAGTAATATAATCAAAGTAATATTAATTTAATCAACATAATCATCATTCTTTTAATATAACCTAGCTATTATTAATATTCTGACTTTGAAGTTTATTGGGAAGAGGTGGGATTTGTTAACTCCAAGATAATTCCCTTCTCATTCATGAAAATTGAGGAACATTTTCTATTATTACTTGTTTTTGCCCCACTCATGTTGTCATCATCCAGGATGAGCTGTGTCCTCCATGTCTGCAAAGTTCCATGATGCTCAGAGATGTAACTATATGACAGCCATTAGCTGAGGACATACAGCATTAAGCTGGGAGCAGAAACATCAGCACATAATCTCTTAATTGTTAATGTGCACAGGCTTGAACAGCTCCACTCTAAGAAAAATTGGATAGTGTTAGCAATGCTAATTTTAGGAGTTTGTCTTATTTTTCAGCCATCATTTGTCCTCGGGTGTTTCACTGTACTCCGGCCAAATCTCGGTTGTCTATGTCATGCTTAGTGGGTCATGGACTAGCCAGCCCCAAGGCCCCTGTCCTTCTTTCTGTGGCTGTCAGCCATTTCAGTACGCGCTAGTACCAGCTGCACATCTGCAATTTCTGGATATAAATTCTGGGCAAGGGATTCAACAGAGATATAGTGCATCTTAAAATTAAGGAAAAGGATCTCTTTTCTCTGTGTTTGTCACTGAGTCACTGTATGGGCCAGAGTGATAACCCTTTCAGAACTTCTGCTAGAACCCTCCCATATACTGGTGAGTTCTTAGGGCTCAGGCATTTTTCTAAAAAAGTAAAGAGAGGATAGGACACCAGATCCCTAGGAAATCAATTTACATTTCCAACCTTCCCTGGGGTGTATACTCCCCCGCAACTTCCTGTATCAAAAAAAAAAAAAAAAACCTCTCAAATGCCTTCTTGTCTCATTTCCCCTTCATTTCACCTCAAACTTGTGTGTTGGCCTCACTGGTCTAGCGTTTTTAAAGCAACTTTGCTTTATCCTGTGTAATTAACAGCCTATCCTATTCTAACACAATCTCCCGGTGGAAATTTTATTTCTTAGGTATCTTATTCTTATCAGACTGACCTGAGCTTCTTTTTTTTTTAAATAAAATTTTATTTTTATTTTATTTATTTAATTTTATTTCTTTTATTTTAAAATAAAAATTTATTTTTATTTTTTTAAAGATTTTATTTATTTAATTTGACAGAGAGAGAGAGCTCGTGCACACAAGCAGGGGAGAGGGGCAGAGGGAGAGGGAGAAGCAGACTCCCTGCTGAGCAAGGCGTCTGACGCAGGACTCGATCCCAGGACACCTGAGCCGAAGGCAGACCCTTAACCGACTGAGCCAACCAGGCATCCCACGACTTGAGCTTCTTGCTAAAAAAGTGTGTTTATCTCTAATAATGAATTACAAAATAAGTTAAATCTACAAAGTACTAAGATAATAAACGCATTACAGTGAGAACGAAGAGAGCCTCTATTGTACTCTTGGGTCAGTAGCTCAAGAAATTAATACCAACTCTAGTGTTTTACAATTTACCAAGCACTTTCACATCTGCACTTGGACTTAATGATGACAACCACAGTATTAACAATGTGTTTAATACCACATTATTCTTATCATCTCCATTTTACAAACAAAAAAACCCAGAAACTCAGAGAAGTTAAGTAACTTGGGATACTGGGGAATTTAACCCCAAAGCTCATGATTCTAAATTCAGTGCATTTTTGGTTTTTGACCCAGCTCACTAGTTAGCTATCTGAAAGCACACCACCTCCACAGCTGTAAGGACCACCTGAATTTCATTTCTGGTCTTAGGAGGCTTAAGACTCTCAGCCCCCTCCAAGTTTCAGAAAGGTTTGTCTTAAGGGGGCAATAACAGAGGGGTCTCTTGACAAAACTGTGTCACAAAATTGTGTCTCTTTTGGCAAAATCCCAGTGTTTAAGGATTTCTAAGTATGATACTAGTAGTCCCAAACCCACGCCTGGAATGATTCTAGTTTACTTCATTTCAGGGTCTTTACACAAGAACCTGAATTTCAAGTGTAGGGGTCAGCTCTGAAGAAAATTTCTCAGATTAAGTTTCTACATTGTTGTGGGGGCGCCTGGCTGGCTCAGTCAGCAGAGCATGCGACGCTCGATCTCTGGGTTGTGAGTTCAAGGCCCACGCTGGGCATAGAACTTACTTAAAAATCAATAAATAAACACAATTTAAAAAAGTTTCTACACTTTTGTCTTTCACCTAAACATCACAACCTTAGAAATCAGGAAGCTTGGGGGGTGGGGATCAAGGGAAAAAGGGCCGGAGGTCCAGGGCAGCCCTGTCAACTATCACGGACCTGACTGGGAAAGCTGAGTATAATTTCTGGTGTTTCCCAACACAGGCTTTTGTGTCTGGCAAAGCTGGAGTCCCAGTTTTCTCCAGCCTCACTTTCCCGATTCATAAAGGGAACAGAAGAAAAGTAGTATCTTCTACGTCAGGGTTTTTGTGAGAACTGAAGGAGCTACTGAGAGTCGAGCACAATGCATACTAACTTGTACAGAGTAAATGCTCAATCAACCCTAGCTCTTGTTATTACGATGAGATGTTTTCTGATTCTGGAGATAGAACAGAGACAAATATATTTAAAGAGAGCATATGAAAAAATGAAAGGTTAAGCGATAATTCTTTGGAATGGGGGATGCCAAATTGTCTCTGTGTAGGGTTGACCCTGTTCCGTGGAAAGGCTGTCTCTGGCAGGCAGATTCTGAGCATGTGACATCACTGGCTCAGTCCTCTGTTGCCCTAGCAGCAGCCCAGCGGCCAGACAACACAGTTTTACAACAGAACGAGGCTCGGAGTCGGTCTCGGGGGGCAGGCACGGAGGACCAAAAGCAGGGCTATATTCGTCCACGAAATCAGGATGCAGTGTCCTACCCATTTCTTAATTTCTAAGCATTGTTTATGCCCTTCAGCGCAAATTCAGTGCTTTTCCAGGGCATGGTTGCAAACGCCAAGTAATTTAAAAAGAAGAAAATGACGATAAGCCCCTCATAATGCAGGAAGGATTAGACCGCTTGCTACCAGAAATCGAGGAATATTTACAATAATCACATTCAGCTCCAGACTTTCATCTATGCATCTAAAGAGAAAACTTTAATCCTACAGACTGTAAACTGAAGCCATGGCTATATATGGTCACAGAACTCCTACGGGGAAGGAAAAGGAAAAGAAGGAGGAAAAAAACCTCAGATGCCATGTCTCATAATTTGTGTTTATGCCCCACCATGGGGACCTGTTAACTGGAGCAAAATTTACAAGTGAGGTTCATTAATCAGCTTTACTCAAGCACACGTAGTGCTCTCCATTTTAAGAAGCCACAAACTCCCCTCCCTTTGGGAAATCTCCCTGTTTGTCATGCTTAAGTATTTTCTTCACAGATAAAACTGCTACACCAAGCATCAAAGACAGCTGGATTACACATCCTATGGGCTGAAGAGCCCCAAAGAGGGCCAAAGAAATTAATTTTTCTTGTGGCCAACTTTATGAATACTCTCTCTACTCTTCCCCCGCCCCCCTCCTTTCTCTCTACCTTTTCTGGCTTTTTGTTTCAAAAGAATGTATCTTGAAAGTGTTCAAATATTCTTGGAAATGGCCACATTTTCCTGTATTCTTTCGAGGTTGAAGACACTTCCAGGATCAATCTGGGTTCTAAGGAATCTTGCTGGAGACACTTCCTCCCCTGCAGTTAACAATCCATTGTTTATAGGATGATAGTTTGTTGTTTCATTTCCCCAGTGTAACAATGGAAAGTCATTATCCCTGGCTTTGATCTTAACATAGGAAGGGATAGCAAACTGCCTCACCTACTAGTGAATGGAAGGGAATCCCAGGTGGTTTATGGGGAGTGGTGTTGAGGGAATGCAAAGGAGGAAGAATGCTAAAGGGAAAAAAAAAATGAATTCTTACAGAATATCCCTATCAGCCTTAGAGACTGAAACTTACCCAACCAACTTAGAAAAAAAAATTAAACTATGTCATCACCTGTAAACTGAAGAACAGAGTCCAGAAATGTCAAAATACTTATACCATCAACATTTTTTATTCCTTTTTTGCTCTGAAGAATGTCCCTTTAAAAAGCTATTCTTAGTAGATTTTGTGTGGTCACAACATTAAGAGTGAGTTTACAAAGCTGCAAAGGTCATGTTTCCTGATTTCAAACTATACTACAAAGCTATAGTAATCAAAACAGTATGGTCCTGGCACAAAACCAGACACATAGATAAACAGAGTAAAATGGAGAGCTCAGAAAAACAAGCAGACAAACCAACCAACCAACCCACGCATCAGTGGTCAATAAATCTATGACAAAGGAGGCGAGAATACACAATGGAGAAAAGTCTCTTCAGTAAATGGTGTCGGAAAAATGGGATAGCTACATGCAAAAAATGAAACTGGATCACTGCCTTACACCACGCACAAAAAAAATAAATTCCAAATGTATTAAAGAGTTGAATTTAAGACCTGAAACCATAAAACTCCCAGAAGAAAACATAGGCAGTAAAGTCCTTGACATTGGTCTTAGCAATATTTTTTTCTGGACCAGTCTCCTCAGGCAAGGGCAACAAAAGCTAAAATAAACAAATGGGATTACATCAAACTGAGGAGCTTCTGCACAGTGAAGGAAACCATCAACAAAACAAAAAGGCAACCTACTGAATGGGAGAAGATATTTGAAAATCATACATCGATAAGGGGTTAATATCCAAAATGTATAGAGAACTTACACAACTTAATATCAAAAAACAAACAACCCAATTAAAAAATGGGCAGAGGGCATGAATGGGCATTTTTCCAAAGAAGACATAGAGATGGCCAACAGACATAGGAAAAGGTGCTCAACATCCTTTATCAACAGGGAAAGGCAAATCAAAGCCACAATGAGATATAACCTCACACCTGTCAGATTGGCTAGTATCAAAAAGACAAGAAATAACAAGTGTTGGTGAGGATGTAGAGAAAAGTAAACCCTCACGCACTATTGATGGGAATGCACATTATTGCAGCCACTATGAAAAAGAGTATGGAGGTTCCTGAAAAAATTAACAATAGAACTATCATGCAATCCAGCAATTCTACCACTGAGTATTTACCCAGAGAAAATGAAAACACCAATTCGAAGAGGTATGTGCACCCCCATGTTTACTGCGGCATTATTTACAATAGCTAAGTTATACAAGCAACCTAGGTGTTCATCGGTAGCTGAATAAACAATTGAGTATCTGGTGGTATACATTGAATACATAAAGTGGCATATGCATACAATGAAATATTACTCAGCCAAAAAAAAAAAAAAAAAAAAGAATGAAATCTTGCCATTGGCAATATGGATGGACCTAGAGGGTATTATGCTAAGTGAAGTGAGTTAGATACAGAAAGACAAGTACCGTATGATTTTGCTTATATGTGGAGTCTAAGAAACAAAACAAACAAAACAGAAACAGAAACAGACTTGTAGATACAGAGAATAAACTGGTGGTTCCCAGAGTGGGGAAGGGTGGGGAGGGAAAGTGAAATAGGTGAAAAAAACAGAGTGAATTTGTAAAAGGGTGAATGTCGCTTGCAAACATGACTGTCCTTTTGCTAATATACAAAACTGTCTTATACCTAGTTTTCCCCCCACAGCTCCTCTGCTTGGGTCAATCTCAGCAAAAGCATGTATCTTCAAGAATAGATAATCACGGTTGTCGTTAAATCTCCCACGCTCAAAATTTACAGCCTGTAATTCAGTGTCAATATGAATAATATCCTAAGTCACCAACAATAAAGTTATGGTCACTCTCCTTCCTTCCTGCTAAAACGAGTCCAAGACTAATGTAGAGTTTGGAGGAAAACTAAGATCTCTTGAGTATCTATTTTAAGGTAGGCATTTTGCAAGTTGTTTTACGCATGTGACAATATTTACCTGGAATAGGTATTAATATAGCTCAATTACAGATAAGGAAGCGAATGCTCAGAAAGCTTGAATAACAAACAAAATTGCACAGTGAGGTCTGGAGCACAGAATTCTCATTTCTCCTGCCAGCAAACAAACCAACCAGTAGATAAACAAAACAAGGTAAGGATCAATGGCAAGTGGTGTAGAGATATCGGACCCCATCATACTTATATTCCTAGCTCTCCTTTCTCTCTCTCTTTCCTCTTTATGCTCTACATCTCCTAACGCTGCCCCGAAAGCAGTAGGTTGAGGGATTCTTCATAAATCTTCAAAGGAGTATGGATCAGATGGGATAGGAGGCAACTTGAGAGAAAATAAGTTCATGTCACCTTCCCAAGGAACCTCAGAGACACTGGTCTATTTACAGATATACTCCTTGCCTGACCCAGTATGAAAAATGAAGTAAAAGTCTGGGCTTTTTTTTTTTTTTTTTTTTTTATGCTGAGGGCACCCCCAAGTTCACTGAGGATTCACAACGAACACCCAGAAATAATGTTACGGTACAGAAAGAACTCTTTAAATGCCAAAAATCATACAGACAATAAAAGGGAAGTCACTTTGGGTTCAGGTGATTAGGAAAACTTTAAAGAAAGAATGGGGTGAATGAATAGAATTTAAAAGAATTTCGATACAGGAAAGGCATAGGCTATTCTGGGATGTGTGTGTCTGTGTATGTGTGTGTGTGTGTGTGTGTGAATAATTTTGCGCAAGGGAGACTAGATCATAGCAAGGGAGAGATGAATTCAGCTATGAATTAGGCTTACAGAGGGGGAGAATTGGCAAAGAAACCATTTAGAAGCTATTATCCAAATCCGGCCTTGCTGAGGATGAGGTGAACCAAGTGGGCAGCAGAAAGAGAAGGAACCATCAGCTTCCCAGCCTGACTCACACACAGGATCTACAAGAACCCCATCACTCCACCTTGTGATCATAAGGCAGTTCCAACTGCTTTGTGAATAACCAAAGATGACATATGTTTAAGGAGGTACTTAGTTTTTTGGAGTTGAGGCACTGAAACATAGACATAGGTTCTTTAAAAAAGAACCATCCTTATCTTTTAAAAAGTAGCCCCTTGCATTGTCATCTTTTTTATTTACCAGATCTAGCTTCATCAGGATGAGGGAGAAAGGTAATTCCAGAGCAATAAATCTTCCATGGAAAGTGCTCTACCTCTGGCTGCTTGATAATGAATTTAATCAGTCGGGAGAACAGCCCTGTCATTATGGATTAATCACCAAAGACTCTGTTTTGGTAAGTTAATTGATGCTGTGTTTGCAGCTGACAGTGGTCATAAGACACACTTGATATTTTAAAGACGTTCAGAGATTGAAGGAGTGCTCAATCAGTTCATTAGCAACCACAAAACACAGCAAATAGACAAAAAAATGGGAGTTGTAGAACAGCGAATATTCAGATATCTATGCCTTTGGCTTTGATGAATGCAAGATATTGGTAATATTTCTCTTCCTGTTGGTTTGTTTTGTTTCTTTTTCAATCCAAGTAGGCAATTATAAAACAATGGAGTCTGGAGCAGGGGTTTTTCTAACTAACAAACTTACAATAAATCCATTTTGTAAAATACTGTTCATTTTTAAGAGATATATTGTAATTGGATAGTTTTAGGAGATTTTTTTATATGTTCTATTTTCAACATGATGTCAAATACTGTTCATCCTCGTTAAACTTCCATGTAAAACATACGACTCTGGATCATTACCACAGAATTAAATGAAATTGATTTAGAGTTTTCTAGCCAATTATTCTGTTAAAAGGTATTAGAGATTTTAAATAGGGTGAGAGCCAGCCCTCAAGAAACTAAAGCAACTGAAAAATTCAGCAACTGTATGGACCCAGATGTTTAGGTTTATAGGTTGACTTCTTCAGCAAGGTATTTAGAACTCTGAATAAAAGAGGCAGACCTTCCAACTTAAAAGTTTCCCCAGAGTCCATTTTTCCAACATCATTATCATGCTATTTTTAAGTTTCACTAATTGCTACACAAATTTGTGACTTAACCATTAACCTAGCCTTCTAGTATTTCTTGGCAACCTCAAGTGTGTGACAATGAACAATGTTAAGCACCCTAATGAATTCTTTCTTATATAAACTGACCTAAACCAATTTGCTTCTTAATATTTTGGGAAAGATTCACAGTCACTTGAAATTAGAGGTAGATGGTAGCTATGGTCTCTTCTACAATTTCACTATCAAGTGGGCTTTTCCCTGAAAGCGAATCTTAAATTAAATTCTGCCAAACTTTAAATTCTTAGTCATAGGGATGCCTGGGTGGCTCAGTCAGTTAAGTGTCTGCCTTCGGCTCAGGTCAAGATCCCAGGGTCCTGGGATCGAGTCCCTCATCGGGCTCCCTGCTCAGGGAGGACCCTGCTTCTCCCTCTGTCTGCTGCTCCCCCTGCTTGTGCTCTCTCTCTCTCTCTCTCTCTCTCTGACAAGTAAATAAAATCTTAAAAAAAAAACTTTTTAAAAATAAATAGACAAATTCCTAGTCATAAGCAGGCACAAAAATGGACATTGTAAACCCAGGGAAGGCCCATTCTGTTGACACTCTGTCATGTGCCTCATAAGAAACGTTCATGCTGAGGCCGATGTCACCGTCTTGCACGGCAAAACCAGGCAATCATATAGGCAGGTTGAGCAGCAGATCCCCCCTGAAACGGGAGATAATGGGACCATTGATACTTTTTTTTTTTTTTTATTAGAGACAGAGGCAGAGGGAGAGGGAGAAATGCAGAGCTCAATCTCACAACCTGAGATCATGATCTGAGCCAAAATCAAGAGTTCGATGCTCAACTGACTGAGCCACCCAGGGGCCCCAGGACCAATGATACTCTTACCAAGAGAACTATTTCAAAGATGTTGGGCAGCTTGGCTAGCTGCTCCTATACATGCTTAATATAGGCACCGTGGGGCCCATAATATCTCTCTGGTCCACCATATTCTGAACAATTCTTATTTTCAAAATGGAAAGGTATTTCTTCTATCTCATGATAATCACCAAACTCTCTATTATGGTATGATAGACAAAATGCTAAGATGACCTCCAATGGCTTATTCCCCTTCTCTCCAGCATAATTACTTGCTTCTAGCCAACAGAATGTGGCAAAGGTGATGGGATGCCACTCTTAAAACTAAGTTATATAATATGGCAAAGACGAAGGGAGTATGCAGATGTATTAGGTCCCTAACAATTTGACTTAGACTTAATCAAAGAGAGGTTTTCCTGGGTGGGTCTGATCTAATCAGGTAAACTTTTTAAAGGGGGGTCCAGACCTTCATTGAAAAAAGACATGCCATGAAACTCTCCTCCCGGCCTTGAATAAGTGAGCCACCATGAAGTCTATGGATGCAAGGAAAAGAATTCTGCCAACAACAGCATGAACTTTGAAGAACACCCCAAGCATCAGATAAGACCCCAGTCTTGGCCAACACCTTGACTGCAGGCTTGTGAGACCCTGAGCAGAGGGCCCAGTTAAACTCTGCAAGGCCTTCTAACCCATGGAATCTGTGAGGTAATAAACGCATGTTGTTATAAGCCGCTATGTTGCTGGCAATATGTTATGTGCCAAAAGGAAACAGATACATATGGATTATGAGAAAGAGATGTGAAGTGCTTTCCTTAAGCACAGCTGCTGGGATGGGTGCTTCAGATGCTAAGTAAGAGCCTGGAGCAGCGCCACACTGTTTATTCTTGGGTGTTGTTTCACTCAATGTCCACATAGACACTAAAATATTCGGTTCCACATATTTGGTCTTTGGGCTTTAGGTGTTACATTACAGAGTGAGAGCTGGAAGCATCCACAAATAGTGTTTAGTCCCTTCCCTGCTTCTCCATTTCTACCACCCTCTCCCTATTATAGAAAGTTGCAGCGACTCAAGGTCATGCAGTTGAAGACTAAGACCAAAGCCTCACCTCTTGAAAGTCTCACGGCCATCTGAAATATTTCTTACTCCACCCAGCTGTAACCCTTCTCACTGCCTTATAAATCCCACCCTAAACTCACCTTCAACTCATAGGCTTTGTAGAAAATAATCCTGTACGCCTTGGCATCCATTCGTTTACTCATTGAATATTTATTAAGCACCTACTACGTTCCAGGCATTGTTCTAGGAGCTGCTGTTAAAGAATGAAGTTCTCAGGCTAAATTTAATGTAAAATACATACCTACCGTAAAGGTTTAACAGCTCCCTCAACTATTTTGCCCATGTGGAACTATTAAGAAAGAGCTCTGGTAGATCTAATACTGGTTGAGCTGTGAACATTACTAAAGCATTTCACATCTGGTTTATGTAACTCGATACCATACACCAGCACTTTGTGGCACTATAATTGTGTCATAATGTCCACAGTGAGGGTTATGCAAAATTGCAAATTAATACTTTTAACTTGCTTAGCGCTTTGCAATTTGCAAAGCACTCTTTGTTGCTTCCTCTTAATAGCAGTATTAATAGGTCAGCCAGACAATTATTCCTGTACTTATTTTCCTTATAACAAAACAGGGGTCAAGCCCCCCCACCCCCAGCCATGCTGATAGGCAGTAGGAGTTAAACTCAATTACGTGTCAAGGGTTCCAGGTCCTTGCTTCCAAAGAGTGTCACAAAACACCCTCGAAAAAGGATAAATCAATCATAAGAATTGCTATGAAAGGCCACAAATGTAGGCATTAATGTGTGACGGATGTGTGACTTACTTGATTTTTTCATGAGACTCTCTAGTCTCCATAAAAAAGTTTCACAAGGAAAAAAAAACCTTATCTGTGTCATCCTACTTCTTTTTTTTAAACCAAGGGCTCTAAGACAGATGTTTAGATAATTCTTTGATTTGCTGGTCAAAGTTTGACTGAAATCATCACTAATTATTCCACACAAGTGGGTTCCGGCAGCCATACTTGAAGCATACTTCATCGTCCTAATAAAGCAAAATAAAGTAACTTGGCAAGTGATGAACGCCTCAATTATTTTATTGCTACACTTATTAGGATTTCAATGATTATACTTAATAGAATTTCCTGAATAAAGAGGGTCCACATGGATCTCAGTGGGCTTTTCACAACTTCAGGAAAGCAGAAATCACTTACTAATCTGGCTACAGCCAAATTTGGCCTTTCTACTAAAATAAGGGTTACCAGGTGTCCTACTTCTTTAGGGAATGTGCTATTTTTCAACAAATCACCCTGCATATCTGACCCAAAGTAGGGCAGTAAAAATGTCTCTTTTTCTGTGACATGCCAGATTCTTTCCCTCCCTCAGCTTTGACTCACTGAGTTTCCACACCTCTCAGGGTCTGAGTTTGAAGTTTTCCCCAGAATGAAACAACCAGAATCCACAGGCCCCATGAAACTCTATATTTCCTATAAGAGGATGTGACCAAAGAGAGAAAAATTTCCAAGCAGGCTAGCCAAGCTCATCAGTTTGTATATCCACGTCAACAACCTCTATGGTTGCTCCAGACATCAGAATCAGGGGTTGGCTGTCCTCTGCAACACCACTAGCCCTACCTGAGATGGTTTACTGCATGACTGTCACCTCCTCCAGGAAGCCTGCCCAAACATCACATGTTCCACCCCTCGAAACCCCCAACACCACACGCCCAGCTGGAACTAACCTTTCCATTCCTTTGTCCTTCCATAAGTTTCCTTTTATACTTCTCTTCAAGTGATTATAATAAGCTGCCTAGAATCAGAGAGGTTCCAGTGTGATAAACTTCACAGCTGCTACTTCTTACGTTATCTCCATGAATTTGTAAACCCTCAACCTTTTATTTCTAGAACAGACTTCTCCCTCTTCAGTTTGCCACAATTCTATTCATTTTGCAAAATTCAGGTCAAATGTCCTCTCCTGTGCCCCATTCCTCCTGGTGCCATACAACGAGTCTAACCTTACTCCACAATTTCAGACACTTACACATCCCTCTATTGAAGCACTTAATACTATAATTATTTCTTTTTTTAATGTGAGTATAGTTGACACACTGAATTGTAGTTATTTCTTTACATCTCTATCCTCACTAGATTATGAATTCATCAAGGTAAGCTAAACCCAGTGGCCTTCCACAGAGCCTAGCACACTGTAGGTGCTCAGTAGGACTTCAGAGTTGAAGCTCCCCTAACCAATCTCTACTTAATGATGAACTGATCATGACCTTGATGATAAGCTTAATGTTCTCCATGGCACATTAAGCACCTGCAGCTTGTAGATTATTCCCAGGTATGCCTGAGATGGCAGACCTGTACAGTCACCAAGGGTCCATTTATTTATTCCCAATATGCTATGCCCCTTCTCTTGTTGTCAACACATAATTTGATCAAATACTATATGAACTAATGCAAAAGGACTATTTAAAAAGACAGTTAATCCTATGCCAATCAAGTAGAATGCTTTGTAAATACTCAACTAATACTATTTTTTTAAAAAAACAGTCTAATTTTGGGGCACCTGGGTAGCTCAGTGGGTTAAGCATCTACCTTCGGCTCAGGTCATGATCCCAGGGTCCTGGGATAGAACCCTGTGTCAGGCTCCCTGCTCAGTGGAGAGCCTGCTTCTCTCTCTCCCTCTGCCCCTCCCCTCCCTCTTGCGTTCTCTCTTGCTCACTCTTGCTCTATCTCAAATAAATACACAAAAAATCTTTAAAAATAAATAAATAAAAACCTTTAAAAATAAAAAAGCTAATTTTATGTAAGCAAGACAATTGTAAGAGATTGGGAAAAACATGGATGAACTCTGCCAATAAATTGCCTTGCAACTAACTATCTTTAAAGAAACTGAAACTGAAATCGTACATTATGGGTGTGGTTTAAGCAAATAAGAAAACAGAATTACAACTGCTGGATCCTCACTTACAGAAAAATTTTAATTATTCTTTTAAAATACTAGAAGGATTCTACTGCAATTATTTTATGTCCATCTTGATTGATTCATTTGACTATCTCACAAATACTACCTTATATATTATTGAATGCACAATCTTTTGTCCTATGGTTATAAGCATGTTGACATATGAGTGTGAGATATAGTGGTTGGCAAATTAGAGGTACTCAATGGTTGAATAATTAATGAATTAATGAACCTGTTGATCCTTACTTTGATTCTGTGTTTTTAAATGTGTCCTCTTTTGACACATCCTCTCACTCAAAAAAAATGTAGTTGACGTATCACCCAGGGTAAAGGTGGGAAGAAATAAGTTTTTCATGAACTGGCTGAAGTATTCAAACTTCAAATATGTTTTTCCACGTTATTACAAAGTTAATTGAAAATTGAAACCAGACACATAACTTTGTAGCCAATCTACCTAAGAGGGGTTGATTGTTCCTTTTTGGTTATTTCTGACTTTCACTGCTATATATCTGCATAAAGGGGCACCATAGAATTTATGGTTGTGTTTTCATAATACGACTAGCTATGCTGATTATGTTGAGTTAGACTGCTGCCAGCAAGATATTAACTTAGAGTTAAGAATTAGTTGAGACTGCTGGGCCACTAACTAAGGGAATCCTTTGCGCTAATTAATCAATTCGGCAAACTGATAGACAGATGAAATTACTGTACAGATAAAAGCACAATCCTGGTAAAGCATCTCAGATTGACCCCTGGCAACTGTGACTGAAAACTATATGATCGTTTTTCAAAGAGAGTCACTGTGGAAAAATGTTTCCTCTTAGGCCAGATAAATAAATGTTTATGTTATTGATGAGTGGAGCCACTTGGAAATCATTGTAACTTGCTTTAGGGATTGCTTTTACAATGATTAGGATACTGCATTTGAGAGTGTAATTAAATGCATGAAAGTGATCAAACCTGAATTGCTACAAAATATGGCAGCCATTTGGAAATGTTTATGGATCATGTTAATGTGTGTGTGTCCCAAGTAAACATAAAATATGTATTTGTTGTTGCCGGATGTGTTCTGCCGGTCTACTTCCTAGAAGATGACATTATCACATTAGTACCGTAACTCTCACTTCACAGTATGAAAACAAATGGAGAAAATAGTGGAAAACATCTCTTTCAATACTGACTTCAAGATTCTAGACCACAAAAAGGGTCTGCTTAAGATTTAAATTTAAGCTCTTTTATTGAGGAGAGTGGGCAACACAAAATCTCCTTATACATAAGCAACACTGTGTAATATTGTGAGTAGTTCATGTCACCTTGGTAATTGCTTTTGTTAAGCCCACTGCTTTCTGACCATTTTTGTTAAACGTTTTCCTTTTCTAAATATCTTGTTTTAGGGGCGCCTGGGTGGCTCAGTCGGTTAAGCATCTGCCTTCGGCTCAGGTCATGATCCCAGGGTCTTGGGATCTAGCTCCGCGTCTGGCTCTCTGCTCAGCAGGATGTCTGTTTCTCCCTTTGCCTCTGTCTAACCCTCTGCCTACTTGTGCTCTCTCTCTCTCTACCCCCGTCAAATAAATAAATAAATAAATAAATAAATAAATAAATAAATAAAATCTTTAAATATCTTGTTTTGCTCAGAAGTGTGGGCCAAATCAAATGATGACTCAAATGAATTATGTGTATGTATCTTTAATTATTTATGTATTTATATTTATTATATATGTATATTTCCTCCCCCCCCTTACTAAGCCCTTAATGTTTTAGCTGCCCAAGAGAGTGGTTGGAATCCCTTATCCCCAATCACCTGGTAAATGCCTTGTGTCCTAAGAGGGTGATCTGAACACCCAATTCCTAAACCCTTTGGTGGCAATCTTAAACCATGAATTCGCGTTATTTCCTGTTTATAATCTAACCTAAGCTTCCAGGGTTTTCCTACCCTGAGAGATACAACAGGCATTTTAAAATATTTACCATGATGCCCAAGTTTTAGGAAATGAAAGTGTTCTAATATGGATGGGACTCAACGAGGTTACAAAATTCTGTCACTTACCAAAAACCAAAGTCTACCACTTAGATCTTATGTCTCACCTAAAAAAAAACTCCCTGTCCCACCCCATCCAACTGAAGGAGCAGCCCCCGGTCCCCCAGTGTTACTCTTTTCCTAACCCATGTCAGTCTGTGGGTCTCATAACCAGGTGTAGGGGAGCAAAGAAGAGAGGTTTAAATTATGAGAAATTGTTTTCACATAAATTTTTTTAAAGATTCGTTTTATTTATTTGAGAGAGAGAGAGAGAGAATGAGCAGGGGGAGAGAGAGAAGCAGACACCCTGCTGAGCAGGGAGCCCGATGTGGGGCTCGATCCCAGGACCATGGGATCATGACCTGAGCTGAAGGCAGACGCTTAACCGACTGAGCCACCCAGGGGCCCCTTCACCTAAATTTTTATTATGAAACTTTAAAAACCTGGGAAATATGGAAAAGTATAATGAAGAAAATTACTGTTATTATAATGCAGTCTCCCAAAAACTACCACAACCAATAACCTTTCTTCCAATTTATAGACACACACACACACATACACATGCACATGCACAATATGGTATTCTACCAGTTAACAGCCTGTCATGAACATTTTCTCCTCATCATTCAAAATTCCTCAAAATCATGCTTTTCAGTGGCTACATGATATTCCATTATATGGATACAACATAATTTATGGTTGGACAAGAGTAAAAGAAACATTTTTCTGGAAGATCTGGGTTACACTACTTTGTCACTGTAGTAAAATAAGTATTCATAGAAAATTTAATATTTTCAGATGTTGTTTAAGTGACAGATTCAGCTGCCTTTCCCTGCTCTCTTCATTGGTGTTCCTTAAATGGAAGATTCTGTTTATCTTGCAACTATCTCTTGGATTAGAATCACACAATTATTCACCACTTTTTTCTCAAAGTTTTCCGTTGTGAACAAGGTGTTATCTTAAATGGGGCTGACTCACCTCAGCTACAAAACTTATAGCAATTTCTCACATACTTCCTGCTAATTATCCTAAATAGCTACAGGAGCATATTTATGACCCCAGTGGTCCTCCAAATGTGATCTCTGGACCAGAAATATCAGTTACCTGAGAGTTTGCTAAAATGGCAATTCTTGGGCACCATCCAGACCTACTAAATCATAAACTCTGGGGATTAGATTTTGCGATCTGTGTTTTAACAAACCTCCAGGTGTTCTTGATGCTTGCTCAAGCATTATCTTATACATAGACCATGCTGTTGAGTAAGGCATTTTCACACAAGCTTAACCCCACCAAGCCATCCACTAATTCTTTTAACAGTCTGATGCACAACATTCCTCCCAGCAACATTTTAATATCACTAGTCTGCATTTTTCTTAATCTGAATACTTTGGTGTGATCATTCCAAACAAGCTGCTTAACAAAATGAGAGGTACATTTCTTCAAAGATCTCGAACCAATTTGATAGAGGTTTTATCATATCCTAGCATTTCTAACCCCAGGTAGGAAACTGCCCGAAGGGGCAAATAGTAAATATGGAAGCTACTGAGTGACTCTTGGTGCATGTATCTTGAGGCAGGTCTAGAATGCTGTGGAGCTATATCTAGATAGTTCATTTTACAGAAACTGTCTTTATTTCCTCTTGATTTTTTTCTATCTTGAAAAATGTGGCTCCTAAAGGGTACTCCTCTACTGTTCTGCCAAGTGTTCTTTTCTCTTTTAAAATATATATATATATATATGTATCATAATATATCTTAAAATATATATAAATAACTCCATTTTAGGGGCAAGGCTACTTTGAGGAAAAGTAGTTTATTATTCAGAATGAGAAGGTGATGCTGGTATGACCTTAAAGGATTTGTATAAAGTAGAAATATGCAACATTTTGAAAAAGCAGAGTATAGAACTAGAAATACTTTCTGGAAACTCTGATCTCCTATTTTAAGAAAATCCCATTGTTCAGGCTAATGGTAAACCAGGAGCTTACAGCCTAATTTCTCTCTTCCCATTCAATGTGGGGAAGTCATACAGCCATGAGGAATTTGACACTAACCATAAAAAGCTCCTCCTGTAAATCTCCCAAGATTTATGAGGGCATTATGTCTTTCATGCTCTTTCTTTCCCAGAGTTTTTACTTCAAAGTCTTCTGGGACTAGAAGAGCCACTCGGCAATCATCCCGCTTCCACACTGTAAAACTCTGAGTCCCAGACTCTAGACTTACCAAACATCAGAGGAAATTTAGGGGCACTGAAAGCATTTGTCAGCTGATAAAATGAAGTCAGGTGGACAAAGAGGTTTACCCGTACCACACAGTGACAAAGAGCCAGGGCTCCCCATGGTCAAGCAGAGCCCTTAGTCTCAAGTCACTATCCTCCATGGCTACCAATATCATCCTAGTGACTAAATGTCTGTACCACTAGGATATTTTTACACAGAATTGAACTAAGTTATCCATGACCATGTTCAGCATCATTTCTTCTCATTCAGTCTTCAAGTGGAGACAGCAAAATGCTGGTAAATCCATGAACCTAAAGATCTTTATAATAACTTGTATCATAGAATTTCAGATCAGAAGACATCTCAAGAGGCCATCTTATCTACCCCTTGCACCCAGACATTACTGAACAGAGAACAAAAACAGCTAGAAACCTCTCTGTTACTAAAGATTTCCAGAAAGGAGGAGAAATGCCTTGATAAATTCAGGACATATAAGTGTGTAGGCTTATTTACTGATGAAAGTGAGCAAAATGAACTGACTCTAGGCATCTCTGTAACACTATATGGTATCATGTATATCTCGATATAACAAGCTGGCCATCAATTATAGATAAGTGCTAACTGCTAAAGAGCTACCAAATTTGCTTGGTGCTTTTGTTAAAACATCTTGGAAACTTCCAAGACTTTTCAAGATTTTACCTACTCTGTCTATCCTGTCTACCGTCTTCACATTCACTCTTGTGTGTTGGCAATGACGTACTGATGATCAAAGTAGTCAAGGAAAAGACAGGGAAGTGGGTAAGAGGACAAGGGAAACATCATGGTTATGATTTATGGAGCAAAGGAGGGCTTCTGGCATTACTGTGTACAAATACTGAGGCAGATTATACTACTCATCTCTGGGTTCCCTTATTATTACCCTGCATGAAATTAAATACTTATTTGTGCCTCGTGAGAACCCTAATGATCACAGTGTACTAGTAAATGCATACGCTTTTGGGGACATAAGACAGTAGAAAAAACGGGGCAGAGAAATAAATTGTCAGAGCAGTGCTGCTACTGACTGAATTGTAGTGTCCTTTCATTTTTAACCCAGATATATAAGCTCATTCACATTTTTTTAATGTGAAAACTGTCTAATCTTTTACATTTGATAACTCTTTACAGAATTATAAAATGTCAGGAACAAAGTAATAATATATGAAACACAAGTTAGCATCCCCTCTACTCTTTCTGAAAATTCAAAAAAGTGGGACCATTAGAACATTCTTCCAAACTCACAGCTCTGTATTATTTAGTAACTTAAAAATCCCAACAACCACCCAAGAATATTCTATTATACTTTGGGGTCATTTCTCAGAGTGTGTACATTTAGAAACCTAGCAATCTTTGCTTGTGGTCACTTTATCCGGCATTATAATATAATAAAATCTCACAAATAAAATTTATCAGGCACTTACAAGATCAGAGGAAGGATTTCTATTCTCCAAATGTTTATCTGCGCTCTTTTAATTCAATGGTTTTTCAGTCCATAAAAACAATCTGCACTCCCATTTGCAGTAAAATATTATTACACTCTTCTTATTTCCATTGTGAAATCTTCATTCCAGATATATACTCCAATTTAGGTAAATCCTTTCCAATTCCATATAAACCCATATGAAGATGCTCCCAGCAAAAACAATCAGGGAAAAAAAATTTTTAATGGAAAGAGGTAAAGATTCGGAATATTATCCCTGTGTTCTTTGATTTGTCAAAATTTACCTTGTAACACAACTGAATACCACAGTTGGAAAAAATCAGTCATTTATTTATATAATAGGCTCTGTCATTAGACAAAGAACGAGTGTAATCCAAGTGGGTTAAATCCCTGATAGTCATCATCTGAGTCACCCAATCAACCAGAAAGTTGAAAAGTTCAGCATTCATACCTAGGCATATTGCCCTTGGCATGGCAGTGGGCTCCTGCAGATACTACAAGCCCTGGGAACACAAGTAGGTTACTCTAAACCAGTGGTTCTAAACCAGCGACCGTTTGCCCCCTAGCTGACATGGCAACATCTAGAGACATTTTTAGTTGTCAAAATTTGGGGGATGCTACTGGCATGTAGGGAACAGGGCCCAGGAATGCTGTGAAACATCTCAAATGCACAAGACAGCCCCCATAACAAAGGATTAGCTGGGATCAAATGTCAAGAGTGCTCAGGTTGAGAAATCCTCTCCTAAACACTAAGAAGAACTGGACACCCAGTGCCATTGCAACATGTTGTACAAATCCCTACATTCTGGGGGTGGGGGGGTGGGGAGGGGGTTGGGTTTGGGGTAGGACAACCATTCCTCCCATCACTCTGATAATAAGCAGACATTTGTTCCACTTTGGGACTTCTTACCTCTAAACTAATAAGATGTTTACTCCTCTAACATGGATTTATCAGGGTAGTGAAATGTAACTATTGTATTTAAAATATGATGTGTGTTCCTTGTGGTTTTTGTATGTATGTGATTTTCTGCAATAGAGATCACTGTGACAAAGCAAATGACATTTAATTTTATCATCAAGTTTCTGCTGCACTCTTCAATAAGATCATAGTAAGCATATAGCAGAGATCTAGTAATGTTTATTGATTTGTGGGGGGGGTAGTTCATAAACTGATGTCTGCTCTCTTCCTTTCTAGAGAACGGTGATTGCATTTTCCCTCTTTTTCCAATATGTCTAGAGTACCTGCTGCCATAACAACCACTGATCTAGCACAACAACATGTTTTTTCCTCCTTCTTTTAAAACAGTTAGTTTCCATTCCTGCCAAGAAGGAACATATTAATCTACCCATTATGCTTGTTTAGGGAAGTTGAAGGCCATAGAATTTGTCACTTATGCAAAAATTCCAAAAAGTTAATTGTTAGTATCTTTTGTGCCAAGAACTCTACCCCAGTCCCAGAGAGGAAATGGGACACAGAAATAAAAGACTCTGGAGCTAAGGAGGTAAGGTCTCTCTTCTTTCCCACAAAGTTTCGCAGCAGGGTGTGAACCCTAAAACTCCCTGGTACAATATGATGTCTGCCTCCTGGATATAGCTTTAAAAGACCACTGATGTCCAGAAAACAGTGACTAACTACATAATACTTTGCAAGACAAAAATGAACCTTAAAAGTTAATCTACTTACCTCTGAGGGTAGAGCAACAACAAGAACAATAAAAACAAACAAAACAATCCTTTGAGGTGATGGATATACAAAGTAGGAAACCCTTGTTGAAGAAACCAAAAATCGACTGATCAATTCTTGATAAAACAAAAAATCCTGCTGGAGCCTCCTGACTGACTGAATTCTTTCTCGTATTAGGTAATCAGATCTTAAATCTGATCTAGCCTTGCTATTCCGATTGCAGAATGCCTATAAACATACTTACCCAGAACTGTGTCCAGGCCTGTCTTATGACAATGGTCTGTGCTAACCTAAATTTTTATAACTGATACTCCAATCTGCAAAGGCCAGATTCTTCCCAATTTTTCAAGACAAATCCATTGGCTCTTCTGTCTATGGTGTTCCATATGTGTGCCCAAGGCCTGATGGGAAATGCCACCAACTTGGAGCATTTGAGCGAGGGGAAGAAGGAACAAAGGTTGACCTCAGACTCCCTAAAATTCCAGACCTATTTACTGTTCTAAGAGAAGAAAGGCAGTGGAGAGAAAAGAAACAAAGGCATAATGGAAGGATTTTCCATATTCAGAAATGCCTGCTTATTATCAGAATGATGGGAACTCAAAATTAAGGCACTGGGAAAGAAAAGATTCAAAAGGGAGAATTAAAGCCATCACTTACTCAAAGGCTTTCCAGAAGTGGATCCTGGCTTACACAGGAGGCTCAACCAAGAAAGACCTGCTGTAAATGAGAACAGATGAAGGGCAGAACCACTCATTTTTTACTAAGAGTATGCATGGAGAATGAACACACATGGCCTTTTAAATAGAGTCTTAGAAGTGTCCATATTGTCCTGCAAGTTCAGCACGTTTCCTATTGTTTTCCTATGCATTTCCTTTCAACTTCATGGAAATGGGCAAGGGTTTAAATGGAAGATACTACTTCCTGAAACCTTGGATGTTTTGCTGAAAACACTCTTAAAGGAACGAATCTCTGCTACAATAACAAAACACTTGACAAAATGTTTTTTAAACAATCGGTCTCTAAGGGAAAATGTGAGAAATATGTAATCAGGAACAAATATGCATCCTAGGTCAGTAAGTAAGACCACTAGTCTGCTTCATATCCTCCATTCAGAAAGGAAGTATTTGTTAAGTAGGCAGCAACCTGAGAGGTTATCACCTTTCCTCCGGATGTCAGTTGCTAATTCATATATCTCCAAGATTACATGACTCTGTGGATGGTCAGCAAACCATTTGTAAGGCCTACCTTCAATTCTGTTGTCAGTAATAATAATACCACCATTCTATTCCAGTAATCCTTTTTTTTAAAGATTTATTTATTTATTTAGAGCGAGTGTCAGCGGAAGCAGGGCCAAGGGAGAGGGAGAGAATCTCAAGCAGACTCCCCGCAGAGCACAGAGCCCAACAGGGGGCTCCATCTCCAGACCCTGAGATCAGGACCTGAGCAGAAATCAAGAGTCTGTCACTTGACCAAATGAGCCACCCAGGCGCCCCTCTATTCCGGTAATCTAATACAAATTAAAGATCATTAGAAAACAATGACAGAAATTTGAAACAAGCAAAACAAGCCTGCCTACAAGGGTAACAGGCCAAGCAACACCTTTCCATTGACTACACAGCCTGAAAAGAAAGAGCTGACAATGAAAAGTGTGATAAGAAGTACCTGATTAACTCATTATATTTTTCTGGAACCTGATGTTTTCATTAAAAAGAGAAGTTATTGGTGTAAATGAGCTTTGATCTTTGTCAGGCAGCATCCTTTAGCCACCATGGTCTCTAAAAACTAAGTAAAACCCAAAAAGAGATATAAAAGAAATAAGCCAAAGAAACTATAGGTGGCCGTGTCGACAGCAAGTAATCCAGCAATGACAGCTTGACTTTCTAGGTCAGTCCTCCAGCTAGTCCACAGGGACTTACCTCTAAGGATGGTGCAGGCAAAGTATGCTTTGTCAGTCTCCATACATTTTGACAGGTTCTAGGCAGAAAGACCAGGATTGAAATCTGTAATTCCTATGGCCCCGTGAAAGTTAATATCCTTAGCTCTGTAACTGAAAATGTGATGGGCATCCTTTGGCACTTCATGTAGGTCCTGGATCAGCAAGTTTTATTAAACTGAAGAAAACTGAACTGTTGTTTTATGGATTAAAGAAAAATAAATACATAGTGTTTAAAGCAATTCCTGAGACAGAACAAGTGTCTAATAACGTGTCTGACTCCACTCTCCCCCTTTCTCTCCTTCTAAGCCACACTCCAGTGTTCGGTATCAGTGGTGTAAACATGTTATTAGCTAATGTGTTCATTGGATGGTCTAGCTTATGGCCATCAGTCCAGTTTTCTCAGCTGATAAAATGAGAATTATGGACAATAAAGTTCAGGATTGGTTCCAACAAGGATTAGCTGGCTTGTCTTATTCCATAGTTGATGGAAAACTCAACCAAGTTTTCCATCACTCACAGTGAAGACAAAGGAAAAGACTAGCCACAAATCTGCTTTCCCTGGTGGAAAATCAAGGAAAAGCATTGCCCGCCCGTCATGAGCACCATCTCTGCACTCGAAAGTTTCTATATGGTCATTATTACCTATCTGGATACATTTGCTGGGCCTGACCGTTCCAGATGAATCTTCTCAATACTGGCTGCACATGAGAATCACTAATGCAGCTTCATAAACATGTCCATGCTCAGGCTCTACCCTGAGAAAAGTGGAGCAAAGCCTTCTGAAATGGAAAGGATTCTCACCAAGATGACCACCCTGAGAATCAATAGAAATAGAGATCATGGGTCAAAGGAAAATATTCTTTCTCCTCTGGGAATCACCAGCATTTGCACAGATCTCTATGGCGGGCCACATGACCCGCATAGTGTGGGACACAGTGTGCTCTGAATCCAGACCTGACTCTGAATTTATCATGGGTGGGTAGCTGCTGCTATGGCCCATGAGACCCCGAACTTACACATCACACAGCTGAGCCAATGGATTCTCCATAAGCCAAAGAAATCACAGGATGGGGAGACCCTCTGTGCATCTGACACGGGTGCCCACTTAGCAGAACAGCATTTTTTCCATTGCAGCTATTGAAAGATAATCTAGCAACACCCATTGCCTTTTAGCTCTTAAAATACAGAGCCATGGTTTCCTTTCCAGTTTCTTTTCAACCCAAACCAGATTCCAGGTTCAACAGGAGTAAAGAGTGTGCCTTGGTGCCTCTTTGCTAAGTCCTGATCTGCTTTTTCAATTCCTCTGACTGGGCTCCAACCTGGCTGGCTTTCCAGAGAAGTCTATTAGCTCTATTAGTAGAGTGGCCTTCTGAGCTATGTTGCTAACAAATATACCATATTACCTAGATCCTTTCCTGTTCCTGATTACTGGTAGTATATTGGTTTTTTTCTACCGTATGTTGTTAAATTTTAAATAACTTAGGAAAATTATGATATCAATACAAGTTCGTTATAAATTTTATAAATAAACAGAAAGAAAATGTCCATTATCATACCACCAAAGGTTAACAACTGTTAACGCAACTTCCCTATGCTTTTCCTACATACATACTCTTTTTCATTTTTACAAAAATGCAATCACAATATGCTCAATATTGTATAATCTTCCTTTTTCATGAAATCAAATATATGAATATCTTTTTGTCAATAATTATTCATTTAGAATATTATATTTCCTGGTTGTACAGTTTCCCCTTGTAACTTACAGAACCATCTTCACAACGACACTTAGTTGTTTTGTATATTCTGCTGTTAAAAACTATGCTTCGGTGATACTCATAAGCTCTTCAACTGCTCCTAAGCCATCACGACTGGCCGATGGCCTAGGAAGAAGCAACAGATTCTGACGTTTACAAAGCCTGTCACTGTGGCTTATCAACAAACAGGCCAATCTGTATTATCATAGCCAATGCTTCGACAGAAGCATTGCTGTTCACTGAAAGGAGAGTTTATGTGTGTGTGTATATATTTTATGTATATTTATATCTATATATCTCAAATCTCCTATTTGTCACTATTTTTTCACTATTAGCTGGGGAAACAAAAGGGGTGAGGAGAGTCAGTCTTAAGTTCTTGCCCTGTTACCATTTAAAATTTACATTTAATTTTTCAAATCACTGTTGGTGTTCATCACTGAAGCTATTCATTTGTTCTATTTTTTTTAAGATTTTTTATTTATTCATTTGAGAGAGAGAGAGAGAGAGAGCAAGCAAGAGCATGGTGGGGGGGCAAGGGAGAAGCAGGCTCCCGCTGAGCAGGGAGCCCGATGCGGGGCTCCATCCTAGGACATTGGGATCATGACCTGAGCCAAAGGCAGATGCTTAACTGACTGAGCCACCCAGGCGCCCCTGTTCTATTTTTTTTCTTTTTAATTGTAACACATATCTATCCTGTAAGTAGGTTTGGGTGGTGGGTGAATGTGTTCGAGTGGGTCCTGTTTTTGCAGTAGCCATGCATGGTACAGGCCTAGAGCTTGCAAATCCCTTTTTACTGTGGTGTTAGAGTGGGACAACAATAAAGTCCACCATAATGCAAACATATATCTGATATATGATATCCATATTTGGCAAAACAATTTAAAAACTTTTAAAAATGAAATGAGGAATGTGGAGGTACAAATAGGCCAGAGCCCCAACTGGGAGAGCATCTCTCAGAGATTCATCAGTTGGGATTAGCTGCTATTTAGAAAGTCCACTTCTATTTGCTAACATTTCCGTGGGTATAAAAGCAGAAAGGACAAGTATGACTTCATTCCCTTTGACTGGGTTAGACCAGAGCTGCAGAAGTGCTAGAAGATTTGCCCCGAGCTTGAGCTTCTTAGCAGGAAACAGCAAACTGTGGCTAACAAGACACTTTGGGGAAATCAAAGGCAAGATTGGCTGACATGACTTTTGTGAGGACCTCCCTCACCTGGGAATCAGGGTCCTTTGGGGAACAATGTCAGCAGGACCACATACCAGACTGGTTGTGGTCCCTGGGACTTTGCTCCATGTCAGGGCTATTCTAGCATGATTTCTGCAGAACCCTTAGAGAAAAAAATCAGTTGAAGGAATTTTACTCAGGTCCAGAATGGCCCAGTCTCTCAAGGTCTGGATCCAAAAAATAAAGAGACTGCAATTTTTCATCTGACTCTCACCAGAATGAAAAACTATCTAAATGTTCCCTAGGGGCCTTAAATTGTTATGTTTCCAAAAATGCTATACTGTGGGAAACACTAATATTCAATAATAGCCCCTCTCTCTTTTACTCAGAACACTAGAAAAAATAAAATCACTGATGAAGAACAGGATGCTATTTTAAGCTAAAACTGACAAAATGAAAACCGTCCTTTTTTTTTGAAATTCCGTAGCCAGTTAACAACCTATATCACTAGTCATTACATTAAATTCCATTTCACAAATAGGTATATTAAGTTTAAGGAGAACAGACTTAGAGGCTGAAGGCAGATCCTAGAACGGATAGATGAGGGTGGATAATTGAGGGGAAGACTCATCCAGCAGAGAAAAAGAAAAGGAATCAGACCGGGCTATCTGAGAATTCACCAAGGAAACTAGACGTTACGCCAGTCAAAATGTCCCTAGCAACACGGCAAAGTCATTTGCAATTAAACTATACATTCATTGGATTCTTCTTTTCCAATCTTTTGTTGTCTCTTGGCCTCTGGGTAAAGGTCATCTGTAAAATATTGGTGGGTCAGATGGGGAGGAAAGGGGAGAAGGAGAGAAAGCAGGGAGGGAGGAAATGAGAGGGTATTCCTGCTGGCAAATTCAGCAGTGAACGAAGTGGGAGGGACAGCTCACCATGGGAGAGAAAGGCGCCAGGTTCCTTGCAAGTAGGGGACAGGGGAGGGCTCTTCTCTGAACACTGGAAGAGATTTTGGTGGTGATGTCAGAAGCGGAGCACCTGCCTTCTAAGCACTTGCCAACTGGCAAAGGGGGCACGGTCCAGAGTGCCAATTCCCCTTGTAATAAGGAAAGGCAGGACATGGGCAGGGAGCATTAAACACAGTGGGAAAAGCCACCTTTGAAGGACAGGAGAAGGGACAGAAAGGGAACCCCCACCAGAGTCCTGGTATCCTCAGTGAGGAAGACATCTGTATTTTATATTTGCATGGTGTGTTACAGTTTACAAAACACACACATCCTCATGTTGAAACCTCACAGTGATCTGTAGAGGCCGGCAGAATTATCACTATTTCCCAGATGAAGAAATGATCACCCAGAAATAAGTGATCCACTTGATTGCAAGTCTTCTCATACAGGTCAAATGTTCTGATGCTCTTTCTACTCTGTATATCTGAGCAGCTTCTCTGGGGCAGGTTTGCACTGAATGAGTACAATAAGAGGGACTTTGTAAAACAGTAATGTATTCGTAAATTACTAGTTATTTCTATTTGCAATGTTATTAGGCCAGTTCACACTTAGAAACAGTCAATCTTTCCATAGGTAGAAGGAAAGAAGGCACAAACTCTGAGTTTAGAGGGAAAATATGTTATCAAGGGCCTAATTCATCCACTGACCACCAGAGGAGCTTCCTTTGACCTCTAAATCTAAATCCCAAAGAGGATAGATCTTGGCCTCTCTTAACCTCTAAATCATCTCACTTTGCTGCCTCCCAACCCCACCTTCCATGTGCTGTCAGCCCTCTTTATGAATGGGACAGGTAAGGGACAATTCTATAACAGCGGGAAATAAATGGGGATACAGTATCAAATCTGAGGCTTCTGCTGAATCCAAGTACAGCTTTGATTTTGTTATGTGTTCGAATATCTGTTTCAAAAAATACACATTTCATTGGGTTTAGGATCCTCATTTAACTTCATCCTGCTCCAGAGCACACTGAGTTTACTGTTGAGAAAGGCCCTGGTTGAACATGTGGGTTCGGGCAGCTTTTGCCTCTCTGCAGTGAGTGGACACAATATGGCATCATCAACAGGCTGCTGGACAAGGATAGAGACCCAAATCTCGGGTCTGATTCCCTCTCCACCTCCTAGTGACATGCTAGGAAATCCTAACAATGGCTCTCTTTGAGGGCCTCTTCGGTGCCATGTGGTTTACATAGAGCATCTTTAACCCTCATGGTAACACGCAAGGTAGATCTAAACCCCACCACGCAGACGAGAAACTGAAGCTCATTGAAGTTAGGTAACTTAACCAAGTTATCTTGAACAGTCAGCATACAGGGAAGCCACCCTTCCCCACATCTAGAACAGTAAAACTTTCAACTTTCTCCATGACACCTGAAAATCATTTTTCCCTCATCTAATTTATAAGCTTCAGAGATGATGGACAGTATCTTTTGAAGGTTGCCCTTTTTAAAAAAAAAAAAAAGATGTATTTATTTCTTTATTTAGAGTGGGGGAGGGGCAGAGGAAGAAGGGGGAGAGAGAAAATCTGAAGCAGACTCCACCTTAAGAACACAGCCCAATAGGGGGCTCGAACTCACAACCCTGTGATCACAACCTGAGCTCTGAGCTGAACTCAAGAGCCAGAGGCTTAACTGACTGAGCCACCCAGGTGCCCCAGAAGGTTGCCTTTTTTATTATTTTTTTTATAAGTTTGACAATCCATACATTGATCAATGATGGTTTATGCATTGATTCCACAAATGTTTACTAAGTGCCTACTGTGTGCCAGCCCGGGGGGGCCCAGCCAGAAATGAAACTGACAACTGAGTGTTGCCTTTAAACTAAGTTTGTATTCACAGAGTTCTATCCACCTATCCACCTGTTCTTTGGCTTTCTCCCCTGCATGGTGAACCCGTTGCTTAGTCTAGGGCTCAATTCCACCTGCAGCTCTGTAGCCTGGGACACCCAGTGCAGAGTCACACTTTTGTACAGTTTACTTATCACTGCAAAAGCCGTAACCTACACAGAGCTGATAACAAATAATTACATATATCCCTCATCCACATTTCTTAGTGAAATTTAGCAATAAAAAGACTTAAAAATCCTGTTCATCATTGTATGCAATGCATGTAACTGTAGTTAATGTGGCATTTCAGGTTGAGATTCTTAGAAACTTGAATATAATCACAAAGTAAGATGTCCAATTTTGGTATTTTCTGTTTTTATTTTTATTCATTTGTTTATTTCTTTGGTAGTTTCTGTTTTTGATTATAAATTTCAAACGGCAGCATCAAGAACCTTCTGGTACCCTGGCTTTGAAGTGGCTTGCCCTCCATTCCGGAGTCCTTCTCTTTACGCTACTGCATGCATGGACGGCCATCTTTCAGGAACTGATTCAAATCCAAGATCTGAAACGCTAAAATTCCCCTTTTCTACCTCAGCTTCCTTTCTGGTTATTCCTTACCTGTTTTTTTTTTTTTTTTTTTTTTTTTTTTGACTTCCAATCGGTTGCCAAGCCCTATAGGTTCTTAGAGTTCATAATATCTCTGAATGCCATGGGATCTAACAAGGCATATTCCTTCTTTCCATTCTGCCTTCCTTCGATGTTCAAGTTTTTTTTTTTCCAATTCTAATCCAACTAACAAACTTATACTAAAGTTCCATCAGATTAACTTTCATAGAACATGAAGCTAACCTTAAGCTCCTGCTCAAAACTGCTCAGCCACTTGCCCTCTGAATAGCAAAAAATCACCTTGGCATTTAAGGACTTTGAAAAGTTGAGCCCAGCTAACCTCTTCAGTGTTATCTTCCAGACACCACTTATTTTCAGGATCCTTTCCTTTAGGCAAACTGAATGAGAACTATTCTTTAAACATGTTTGCTGCAAGTTTTTCTGCTTTTATGCCTTTGCTCATGCTCTTTTCTGCCTCCTGAACTCCTTTTGCCCAATCTGGATTGTTAGAATGTTACCCATATTTTTCTAGGTTTAAATCTCCACATTAACTGTTTTTCTTCGATGATATTTTTATCATGATTCTTTGTATTATAGATATTTATATATATTTCTTCTCCCATACTAAAGTTAACATTGTAATGCTTACTAAAACTCTTTGCATACTGTAAGAATTTAGTTTTGAATGAATGGACTAGCAAAAAAAAAACTTTTTGAGTTTTTAATATGTATTTCCTTGTACATTAAATGAAAAATATTCCCTAAAACCAAATCAGATTCTATTTACAATTAGTGTAAAGTTTTACTAACTGAATTTCATATCCCATACTTATGGAAAACTATCTGTATCTATTTCTATATAATGACACAGCAATTTGTGTGTGTGGTTGTAGGGCTCTGTAATTCATTAAAATGAGTGGAAATTTTTCATCTTTGTTGAGTTTATCAGTCATGTCTAAGTACAGAAGTCCGTGCTTGCTGAAATAGCGTATGCAGTCAGGTACTGAAAATCCACGTGCCAACTGTCCCACATCTGGATTTCTAGCTTCCAGTGTACAATTCTAGGCTTTTATTGATTAAAACACAGGGGCTAAATAGAACCTCAGATTTCACATCGACTTCTGTCATGACCCAGACTGGTATTCATTTTTCCCCCTTCGCATGGCTGCCATGTTTCCAGGCTAAAGAAAAACTGTCTCCACCACATCTCACTGCAGTGCTTCCACCCTACCCTTCCCACCACAGGGAAGGGAAAAGAAAACTTGCAGGTGCTATTCCAGAGTCATCCTTCAGCTACTCACCTTGACTACACCTCCTCACTCACTCCTGCAACTCTGCGCTCAGTAAAATGCCTCTCTCAGATTAAAGCCTTCGCTGTTAGCTCCTGACACATCTGCACCATTTATAGTTGTTATTTGTGACTTAATGGCTCCGAATCACAGTTCACAAAATTTAAGGCCACGGATTTCTCCCCCAATTAGGCATTTGCGCCTCTCACAAATGACACTCGAATGTTATAAGATATAGGTTCTATGCACAAGACACATCAATAGCACCACATGAGATCATTTTGGAACTTAAATTTAGATTCAAATTGGTATTTAAAGTTAATCCTCACTGAATAGGAAACATTAAAAATGAGGCTAGTTTCAAAAATACCAAGCAATTTGGCATTATTCAGCGTAGCATGCCAATTCCCTTGATTCAAAAGCAAACATTTTCCAAAGCAAAAAAATCTCCCATTAAATTCAAGCATTAAGAAGAAAGTAGAGTCTTAATTACTCAAGAAGGAAATTCATTTGCTCCGTGGTTAGCTGTGTAAACAGCCCAGCGAGGGCTCTCAGTGGCTGCCCTTCTAAAGAGCCCCAGTCAAGACTCCACTCCCTCATTCCCCGCAAGCCACAGGAACCAACACCTTTGTCCATTAGCCACAGTTTCCCATATTGAGGAAGACGTTACTATCTACCGAGGGAGTGCTTAGGACTTCGCCCTCACTTTCCATATAGGAGGAAATTCAGTAGAACCCTTTAATTGGTCTGAAACAGTCAAGTCATTGACCATCTGACTCCTAGCTGTTTTAGGCAATCTTCACCCTAATCTGGAAAATGCTTCGGTTACAATTTCCTCTCTCTGTTATTCCTCTGCTCATACGGGGTTGGCTTGAAATTCAACATTAGCTTCAAACTAGTAAGAGAACATTTATTGTGTGAGACCGAAAAAGTACAGAACCTATTCATAGAAAGCACTCTGGCATCCAAAACAAATGTGTAACTAATAATGAATAATAATAGCATTGTCTCTGAAAGCAAGAACACGAATATATAGCTATGAAGTAAAAATAAACTCCTGACAGGGCCATTATGTGCCCTCAAGGAAATAAGTGGAAAGTTTTTGTTGCTTTTGAACATTGTGTCACTATTTCACTTGATTATTTTAAAATGTAACGCTTCATAAATTTAAGATAAATACGCATTTACAGATCCACTGGTATCTAACAGAGCATATTAACCTGAGACTATCAAGATAAAGTAGATCCATGAATTTTAAGATATTTCTCTACAGCTTTCTCACTTGTCAATCATTACGGGGAGAAATGCTTCTCCCTATACATATCTGACAACAAATCTTTTTTCTCTGTTTTTTGTCCTTGTGTGTATATGCTGATGATCACCAAACCTGGCACTATTTTCAGTCATTTGCAAACACTAAGATCACTTCTCCACTCCATCTGTGATACATACCTCTTGCCGATGCCTTCAAGGAATATACTTTCTGAAATAAATATGGTAAATTGAAAAGGCCATACTATGCAACAGCGATCAAATTTGTAAAATTCGATATCCCAAAGAGTTTGTGCATATTGGGGAAACAAATCCAAGAAATATTTAACTAAATTCATGAATCATCATTTCTTCACTGGTCATCAATGCCCTAGATTCACTAAAAAATAGAATACAGACACTGAGGCCCACGGGTCTGACTTACAATGACATTTCCTGTATTTTCATGATTGGAAAGTAGAACTAAAGCATTTCAGCAGTTTTAGGCTGGCACGAGTACTTTGCTTCCTGGCTTGAAATGCATAATTAACCAGAAAACTAGTTGCTGAACAGCTAAACAGACTGTGTAAAAATGACCCCATTACTGTTCAAATGAATGCTGGAAAGTAGGGTGCCATGGTGATTTTGCTTTATAGAGAAGCTAAATCCAAGCAATTGACAAAGACTGGTTTTTTCCCTTTATTCAGAAGCTGATGAAAGCTTATGGGTAACAGCAATTATCTCTGTTTGTGGACTTATAATCCCATGAAAATTCTGTAATTTACTGAACCACTGAGCAAGTCCATGCTACTCCCCCTCCCTGGCCCCATAGGATGTAGCTCATTTCAACAGAGAAATGGAGTCAATGATGTAAATGAGGTAGTCCTCATAGGTAGAAGGCAAAAAAATGCTAGGAAAACATACTGCCCAATTTCCATAAGAAATAGCCCAATTGTTGGACAGAATAGCCATATTTCAGAGCACAAATGAATCTCATTTTTGTTGCTAAGTGGAGATGTCAGGGCAGAATTAGTGGCTTAGAATTAGGATGGGCCATATACCTATATTTGCTAAAGCAATTACTACAAGAGAAGATAAATATGGGAAACACTGTAGAACAAAGCCAAGGAATGTCTTAAACAGACATTGCTTAGGAAAAGGACATGGATGTTTCCATATCTTGTAAATGGTAGTTTTTAAGAAGTTATCTTTTAAATGGATGAGTCATGATATAACAGCTGGCCCTTTTCCAGCACATTCTACAAATTAGAATTCTTGTGAGACCTCGTGCCCTAATTCATCTTCCAATTTCCAACAGAGGAGGTACTTCACCTTTTTACATTGCATTTTCATTGCATTGCAGGGCTTGAATGATGGTTTATGGTTGGTCTGGGCATGTTTCCTTTTTAGAAGTGTTAGAATGGAAAGGATGAGATAATTCTTCAACTGTCTCAATCTTTAACAATTTTAAGAAAATACAGTGTTTATACTTGAGCTAACGTGTTTTATTTTTTCCCTGTCCACTCTACTTTTTTTCCTACTCTGGTCAATCCATGTAACACACTAGTGGCAATACAATTCTGATTGTATTATTAAGCTTTGACATGAAATCTAATTTAAATTTCCATAAATTTGCCCTGTTTCTTGAAAATAATTAGCATGAGTTCGAAAACTCTGTTAGGTGAGTTCTCCAAGACTATCACAATCTTGACAAAATCACTTTATTCAATGTGCCTTACATCAATGTATGCTACCTATACATCCTCCTCTTCCCATAGCTTAGAGCTTCTAAATGTTTTCCACTCGTGGGAAAATGTAATTAATATTGGATTCATCTGTCGTCAGCTATCTTTACAATAAATGCATGTACACAAATACAGAGAAGCTCCAGTTTTTAAATAATGCATTTCCTCAAAAATCCATACAAATAAGCCAAAGATTATGCTAAGTCGGGTCTCAGGGAACATTTAGAGCATGCTCCCTCTGACATGCAATTGAAAGATAATAGAAGATATCACTGCTCTTGGAGCTTTGTGCATTCCTGGACTTTCTAATTCTTTGTGAATGCATAGTTATTTTGGCAAGATGCCAGAATGTTCCCCCAAGCCATGTAAATGTAACATTAGATATATAAATGCCAAACAGGACATTTTAAAACTTCTAAATGAGTTGCAGAGCTATCAACGTCCATAGCTTTTCACTACCAGACAGGTAAGTGTGGGAGAGGATGCGAAGCCATGCCCTGTGGTTAAGGGCTGAGTGTGGAGGGTATGCCAGTCAGCCAGAGGTGTGGAGTGTCTTCCCAGACCGACTGATGAGATCAGTGTGGGGGAGCTGTGAGAAAGCCAAGGGGCTCGCCCCCGCCCCCCATCACTGCTGCATGTGTGGTACTGAGGGCCTGGCCATGAAGACAGAGCCGGTGTGGTTGGGCATTTCCACCAAGCCTACAATGTGACCATTGTCAGCTCATCCTCTGTTAGTTCCATGCAAAACCTTTTGGTGAGTCACTTCTCTGAAGCTCAGAGACATCCGCACAAGAACTTAATGTCCCACATTTCCCACTTAGGGTTTAAACTTAGGAAAGTTAGCATATGATACATATTCCCCATATCTATGTCACAGGCTGACTGCATATACATAAAACAGGAACAAGTCGGTCCCTCTCTGCGTTGTGTTCTCCCACTTCTGTTTAATTTTCTTACTTCATCATGCAAATGCAAAAAGTGGACTGAAGGTTAGGCTAAGTGAGTTCGGGGCAGTTCCTACTGTGTGATCTTAGTAGGTCACTTGCTAGGCTTCTTGTAAGACTGTTTCCTTATCTGTGAAAGGAGATGTTTAACTCAATGCTATCTATAGTTCCTTCACTTCCAAATTTCAGTGGTTTCTCCTTTCTTGGTACTTTGCTCTCTCCCTGCCTGTTGCCCGTGTCCATTTCATTTCTATTTTAGGAAGTCATAAATCCTTCACCTCAGTGGAGCCTCTCCCACCCCATACCCCCAACCCTGGGAAAACACCACCGCTCTATAACTGCAACTCCCACAGCTCTGGGCACGTTGCATTTTGATTGCTCTGCCTCCAGAAACGTCAGCTGCTTTCAACAAAGACCTTTTCCATGTTCCCAACTTTGTGACACTTGGCATGTATTCAATAAATACCTTTTAAATAACTGACTTTCCTAACCTTCTCCTGGAGGGTCCCTTTCAGCAGACGGAAGAGTCAAGAGGAGTCACACTTTGCTTTTCTGGCCAATTCTCTTCACAAAGAGCCAACATTGTCTCCTGTCTCTTCTGAGGTGACTTTTTTGAGCTGTAGATCTTCCCTGCTATAATGACTGACCACTTTGCATTTATTCACTCACAAGGGTAGGCAAATAACTGTGTCAGCACCAAGGAGTATATCCCATAAGTAATAAGTAAGAAATATGTTATCTCTGTCCATAACAATTTAATAATCTTCTATCATACTGGACCATGAGATTGGCCATGGAAAAGGCCATATTTTCTTCATCCCTCCAAATTTCCTTCTTTATCTCTTTTGTCCCAAACATCCAGCTCCTGACATAGTCTGGGGCATCAAATATTAGGTTTAATATGTTTTTAATGAAAGTCTGTTTGGGGTTGACCCAGATCCCACTGAATCTGAACTTATACCCTTCAAAGTCTTTATCTTATGTTGCTCTCTGTAAGATATGCCGGCACTCAGATAACCCCCTGGCCTTAATTTATCAACATTTTCTTTTATCTATTTTTGGGGGCAAGATTATCATGACTGACTTGTAGCGATGCATTAGTTGCAGATGTACAACCCAGGGATTCACCATATACTGTGAAATGACTGCCACAGTAAGTGGAGAGCATCCATCACCACACACAGTTACACATTTTTTTTTTCTTGTGATGAGGACATTTAAGATCTACACCCTTAGCAATTTTCAAATATACAAGATAGCATTATTAACTCCAGTCACCACGCTTGCTGTACCTTATATTATGTTTTATTTTCTACATTTCCCTTTGCAAACCACGTGGGGCTTTGGTACTTGGGACATTCCCTTCACACAATAAGACACAATTCAACTGCCTGAAAATCTGGGCGAGGGAGACAGCAATTAGGATAGCTTTGGGAAAGAAGAGAGTGACAAGTAGGTGGCCTAACTGGGGGAACTGAAACGACAATGACAGAGCTACTAATTAACAAACCACGGCACACTGAAGCATGCCTTCATGCTCACAGAAGTGGTAAAACAGCACCAAAGGCCCGTATTTTGGAGTAGCTCTAGTTAGATACTTAAAATTCATGAGCTTGATCAAGGTTTAGCAATATAAATTACTTGTCCCTTGGGCTTGACCAATTCTGCTACGTAGAAAGATACAGCATTGGAACACATTTTAACTGCAGAACTGAATTAAAAGACATAAATATGAGGAATAATTTACAGCCTCAGGATGCCTTAAAAAATGAATTCTCCTTGGTAACTTAACTGCAAATGCACAGGAATGAAAAATATGTTATAATTATATAACATGTTTAAATCAGAGTAAATGATTACATTTAAACATCACTTTTGATATGATTGCAAAACACCAATTCAAGAAAGGTCTATAAAATTCTTCCTTCCTATTTTTGAGATCCTGAGCAAAGAATGCAAGGTACTTTCCTCAGAGAGATCAAATCTCCCTGAAACAGTCACACTGTTCAGCTTTTGGTACTCATTTGAAATTGCCTATTTGTTGAATAAAATAACACCTATAAGTACCTTGTCATATTTTTTTATAGGGCTATTTTCTGAACTTTTATTCTATTGGGAAAACAAATCTGCAGATTCAGGCTTAGAAATACACTTGGAGTCAACAGAAAAATCAGGGTTTCTGCCTTGCTTCATAGCCAAAAGATAATGGATTCTTAGGCAATTTGTCAAGAACTCTTGCTTCAGAATTGTCCAAAGCAAACAGCTGGCCAGAAATAAATTTGAACCCCCCCCCCCAAAGACTTTTAAATTCACAAACCTTCAGAAACTTGCCCACAAAATACCACATCAGAGCTTCAGTTTATCCTGTGTGGGTATGCAGTCAACAATTTAGAATACTCATTCTCACAGCACAACTTCCCTCTGTCTTCTAGCTTGCTGAGGAGAAAAAAAGTTGGAGGTGGTGGTAAATAATGTGGCTGGAGGGTGCAAAGGAATAAGAAAAATAAGATGCTCAAGTTTTTGGAAGTAATTAAAATAGAAATCATCTTGCTCAGAATACAGTAGAAATTAAGAAATTATGCATTCCGGTGCCATATTGTCCAACAGTTGACATTATCAATCTAAAGAGCAGAAGTGGTGATGAGAATGTACTCTTCCATGTATGGGCCCCTTGTTCCTGCTTTGCCTTCAGTCTCACAACTGCCTATCGCCCAACCAATTTAGCTGCAAATTTATTAATGGTGCTATTGCATACCTCCTGTACTTTCACCCCCAAAAATGAAGTGCTGGGAGCCGTGTGAAAAAACAGCCCCAGTGTATACGGGCAACCATGGGATAAGGGTGAGAAGAGTAAGAAGGGGAAGGAGGAGGAAAAAGAAAGAGAAAATGGAGAGGCAAACTGTGAAAGCAAATACTAGAGGAAACCTACTAAATAAAAATTTTCTGGTTTAATTTCTCAATAAATCATGGGGTAAGGGAAAGAATGCATGCCTGTTTTCACAAACGCCTGTGGCAGTAAGTCTTAGAGATGCTTTGTTAGATTATGATAGTACCCCTCTGAGGGCAACAAAATGATGCAATTAAAAAATCAATATCAGAACACTAAACTACCTCAACTTACAGAAATCATAGCAAAACCTTTCAATTTGACTTGTTACTGGCTGAATCGGGGTGAAGTCAACATCTAATACTAGAGATCACACTAAAAGTAGTTTTATTTGGTTTTCATTAAAAGCTTTCTAGATGGTGACTAGTAAAAGAGGCCTATATATTCTACCAAAAGTTTAATGTTTATGTGCATTACAGGAAAGAATAAAACTTTGCAGACACCTCTTTGCAGAAATAGCAGTGGAAAGTAGAGTGGTAAGTGAGATTTTTGTACTATATAAATATAATCCTCATCATAATTCTAACATGCCATTTTAACATGTCTTTCCACTCTTTGAACTCACCTACAAATTATCTCCAATATTTTCCAAAAATAATATTATCAAATACCATTTTCTCTCATTTCTCATTTTCACATACCTTATCTCATGACACTCATTCCAGCACTTTGGTTAAGAACGAATTTCATGATTTTTCAGAAAAGGAAACTGAGTCTAACAACACATAACTAACTTAACTATGCCCCTAAAGCCAGCGAATTGAATTCAAAATGAGATTTTCAACACCAAAATGTTCCCATTCTATAATACTGAAATACAGCTGCAAGCTTGATACATAATTTTGAAAAACAACAATTTCCTTAGATTGGATTTGATTTGGGGACCAGCCTAAAGTTGTTTGGCACTAAGACTTTTGAATAAAGTAAATGTGCAGGTCAGATAGTGCCATATGAAATTTTTAAAAAACAGATATTATCTATGGTTCTCAACATAATTTCAAGAGAGGAATTTAAAATTTCTGAAAAATAATGGTATATTGGAATCCGGGCACACTTTAAAGGTAACAAATTTAAAGTATGATAATGACTGGCACAATATTTTGCACATAGTAGGCACTCAATAAATACTAGCAGAAAAATTTTAAAGGTGGCACTTCCATATATAAGCACTGATAAGGTTTTCTTTTTTTATGATTTTATTTATTTATTCGAGAGAGAGAGACAGCAAGCGGGGTGAGGGGCAAAGGGGGAGGGGGAGGGACAGGGAGAGAATCTCAAGCAGACTCTATGCTGAGCATGGAGCCCCCTGTGGATCTCACAACCCTGAGATCATGACCTGAGCCAAAACCAGGAGTCGGATGCTTAACCCACTGAGCCAGCCAGGTGCCCCACTAATAAGGTTTTCTAGTAAATAATCAGTTTCATCAGAAAATTATGCATAGACATTAGAAATGCAAATTGATACAGATGCTCTTAAAATAACTTGGTAAAAGTTATTAAGAGCCTTAACATATATTTTGGTCTATTTATTCCAATTTAAAGATTTAACCTAAAGAATTAATTTAAGATGTCAACCAAGATTTTCTTTTCTAAATGTTCACTACATTAAACTATTAAATGTACTAAATGTTATTAAATGTTTAAATATTCACACATATTCGTTATTTATGTGTACACACTTGTAAAAAGAAAACAAAACAATATCAAAACAAAAACCAAGAATAGGGGATTCAGGAAGTAAAACTGTATGTATATAATAGACTATTATTCAGCTTTAAGCTATTATTTTAAAGAATTTTATTTACGTAAGAATACTTTAAACACAGACCTGCAGGAGCAAAACAAAGATTACATATACTAAAAGGTAAAAGGTAATCATCTCTGGTTTGTGAGATTATTTACAATTCTCTCCTTATCTTTTGAAAATGTTTTATTTATTTTTATACAGACACCTAAGTTACTTTAAAGTCAGGAATTAAACAATGGTCAACATGGATTGAGTTTTTACCACTTGTCAGGTATGGTTCTAACCTTTTTATATGTATTATCTCATTTACTTCTTGTAAAAATTACTGATTTAGAGCTATTTAACCTGTTTAAGAGATGAGAAACTAGGGCAGAGAGACGCTAAGTAACTGGCCCCACATCACCTTCCAAGTTAAGTATGTGAGCTGGGTTTTGAACCAAATCACCTGATTCCAGAACTCATACTCCTCCCGGCCATCCTATTCTCTTCATATTACACAGCCTGCTCAGTGATGTGTCGGAACACATTAAGGTCATGGAGAAAGCGATCTCTTACACCTGTGACCCTTGCCTATGAAGTTGCATAACCCTATTGGTGAGCTGGCTTGTGATTCTGATGGTGTATTAAGTGTATTTTACTCTCTATATAACCAGTTTTCATGAATGTGTTACTTCTTAATCCTGAGAACACCAACGCTGTTTTACATGGAGGGACATTAAGGTCCATTTAAGTCCGTTTTGCGATCATCTATTTACCGTATACCAAGCACTGAACTAAAGTCAAGAATAATTAGGAAGTGATAGCTCTCCTTGCCACAAATTTAACACTACCTTGGAGGGGGCATGTGCTCTTAACTGAGGCTGTTTCTTGTCCATAGGAAAGGAACACTACTTTAAGAGCAGGGAGATTCAGATTGTTTCTTGCTAAAATAGCTTCTTAGGCATTACTGCCTGAATAGATCAAAGACAACAAGTAATTTTGTTGGTTTCCGAAATTCCTGTTAAATTCACCAGCAAACATGTCCACAAAACCACAGCTGCTAAAATTGCAAAGGTGTAAATCAGTCATAACAATAAAAATGGAGTATGATAATGATTGTATCAACTAGGAAGACACAAACATAATTTTACTAGGGATGAAAACTACCGATGGACACTTTTGTTGCTACTGATTCCATTTAAGTGCCCTCTGAAAAATCAGAGACTGATATAGAGTGGGTTTTTTTTCTGGTCATTACTGTTGGTTATTAAAATTATCTAGTTACAACCAGATCCCTGTTTTTCTTAATAAAAAAGAGTCAGGAAGAATTCAGGTATTACTAGCATGTATTTACTTTAAACCTTGTATTCGTTTCTTCTCTCCAAATACCACGTGAGTCTTCTGAATCAAGTGCAAGTGAGAACACTCATGTCCTATAGCTTGTCTGAAGCTTTATTATATATAATATCATTGCACAGCATGCTATAAATCAACATCTTTTAGGTAGGAACTCAAAGGCATACAAAGGTGTAATGTATGTCAATAAGTTTTATTCCAACTTTCTTTGTTTATAAGGCAGATATTTATATTTACTCATTCCTGGATAAATAGGTAGGAATATAAAAGATATAAAGAGAAGAAGATGCGTTATGTTCTCATGAACTGACTTGACCCACTGCAGGCATATGATGAGCTATCTCACTGCATGTTGCATGTAATAATACATACTGGTTTACCACCTAAAAGATGCTAATAAAATTTGTTTCTTGAGTACTATATTTTATACCAACTGAAAAAGAAAATTCATGACAATCATGCAAGAGAAATAACCTAATGTCTAAATAGCACCTTAACTGTATGAGCAATTTACAAACAGAAAATTAAAACCTTGATTTCTACAAGGTAAAAATATTATTCATATCCTTCAAGTATTTTATAAAATGAAACACAAATCGAAGCGTATACAGAACAACTCATGACTGAAATTGCTGTCTTTTTTCTGTCTTTTATTTTAGGTATTGATTTTATTGGAAAACAACATCCTATATTGAGGTCAAAACTCTGAGAACTATTGAGGTTCTAGCCACAGAGACAGCTAAACTGTGGGGATGCAAATATCTATACACATCTGCATCCACAGAAGTCCCATATGAGATGTAGCAACAACCTATGTCTTAATGACACAGTGTAGGTGATGTTTGCCAAGCACATTGGGACCATTACATGGTGCTACCCGTACACTGTGCTGAGTAACTTCAAACTTGTGGTCAATTAAAACTCTCAGATATTCTCTTACTTTAGAATATTTCCAGGTCTACTAACTCTGATTCTTGCCTCATTGATTTAAACTCTGTATTGTCCACACCTTCACCGATCTACAATTACCTATTACTTCATTAATTAAAATATTCCATTCTTCAATTGTTTTTCTGTTCCATCCACAGTCTTATGTTTAAGTAAGGACTTGTTTTAGTCTCTTGGAGGTTCATTCATTGTTCATGTACTTTTGCAATACCTTTTCCCTTTTCTTTTTGAATAAATAAATAAGCTTCATTTGTCATACCTTTAGGATAAGTCAATATATATATATTACAGAAAACAGAGCTAACTTGATTGGAAATGAACTGGCTTATGCCCCTAGGGATCAATTTATTATTCTTTCTACTCCTATAGCCATCTTGAAACATGCTATTGGTTAAATAAAGAAGGTAAGTAATGATGTTTATTTATAAGAGGACAATAGGCATCAACTTGAGAAAACCCTTTGCAGATGGCAATATTGGGGGAGAAAAGACACAGATCTGTGTCCTCTGACGGACGATCTGGCTCAGATAGTTGTGGTAGAAGAGAATGGAAGAGTACTTAAGGACAGAGCCCTGAGGAGTGCCTGTGGACATCAGCATGAAGAAGCTGATGGGGATAGCCTAAAGAGGAGTGGTAGATTAGAAGCATACGAGGCATATCCCTATGCTTGGACAACCAAGACTAAGAGCAAAATAAGGTAAGACAAGGTCATGGGGTCTCATGAGGGTGTAACTGCTGAATAATTGCATTTTAGAGCTGGAAGAGACATGAGAGATTTTTTTTTTTTAAATAAAGACAAAATTGGTAACTTTTTGAGTGATGCAGAGAACACTATACTGAAAATCTCACAAATCTGTTTCGGCTGCAAGCCTACAAGTTCCCTGAAGTCACAGAAGAAAAATCAATTATTTAATCTATGTGAAAAAAAGAAGAAGAAGAAAAACCCCTGCCAATGTGGTTTGACTAGCAAACCACTGGAGTTGTGGTTTAGGTATAATGGATTCCCTCTTCCATTGTCTCTAATCTAATTAATTCCTCATATCTGTCTCCATTCCAGCAGACGTGTTTACTAGCCAAGTTGTATTAAGATGATTTTTGAATAGCTTCATTGAAAAAAATGGAGAGGATGTGGGCAAGAGAAGCAAATAGACAGAAACATCAAAGTCTTTCATTTCTTAGGACTATTGCCTTCTTATTACAAATGTCTTTAACAGAAGAGCAATCTCTACTTTTCTACTTTTCTGAGACACCACACACATAGCACATGGTCAAAACAAGGTTGGCTCCGCCACATTTTGTAATTATTATACCTGCATAATTATTATAGTGCCCCCTTTTACTCGAAAAAATGCTCTCATTTGGACAATAAATTAAGTGGTTTCCTTAGATATGTTGTGACAGGAATGTCAATTTACATAAGACATTGAAACTAACTTGATACGACCTCTTTACCGCTGGCATAGATATATGCCCGTGGACATATATAATTTTGCAAGTTCAGAACTTTTCAGGGCTTCCTAAGAAAGGATGCAAGCTTCTCTTACTTGTTTTTATACTGTTGCCTTTCAACATGTTTCTTTTTTTAAAAAAAGATTTTATTTTTTTATTGAGAGAGAGCACGCATGAGCACAGGGAGCGGGAGCAGCAGAGGAAGAAGCAAACACCCACTGAGCAGGGAGCCCAACGTGGGGCTCGATCCCAGGACCCTGGGATCATGACCTGAGCCGAAGGCAGACGCTTAACTGACTGAGCCACCCAGGCACCCCTCCACATGTTTCTTATTAATAAAAAATTATGTCAAAAAAACTAAGGCAGGGAGTGACTTAAAAACACAAATACAAATCAAGGTTCTTCACACTTGACTGTAAGTCTTTTTCAGTGTTATGTGATTTTTTTAATGTTTTCTCTCAGAAGAACAACAACCATTTTCGAGATAGAGGAAAACCTAGAACTTTACTTCAACTCCTTGATTTTGTTTTCAAGAAAACCAAAGCTCGGGGAAATGAAATGACTTGCCCAAAGCCGTGGGTCAGGTTAGTACAGAGTTAGGTCTGAGGACTCAGGTCCAAAAATGTGTGCTTCCTTCTGCATTCCATTGTCTCCTACATTATACTCTTCACTTATTTTAGTACTGACCACCCTTCTGGCAGGGAGAAAGTCATCAAAATCTAGCTTTTCCCTAAGCAGTACATTTTCCAATAGGGAAAGGGAGATAGAAAAAGGCAAGGACCCCAAATAAAAATTTTAACTTACCAACTTCTCTCTCAGGGGGCAAGGTAAAGTAGTGTCTGTAAATCAGGGTTATAAAATTTCCTAGACTGTTGATATCTGACTGCTTCTTGAAATAATGCAAAGCGGGTTCTGCTGGCTCTGCATCTTGTCCCTGGTTTTAATGCAACAGACTTTAACACGAAAGAGGAGCAGGGACTTGGGGAGGACTGGCCCACAAGCTATCACTGGGAATTCTGAGTTTAGGAAAAACATAGCCAAGACTTATTTTTAACTCAGTGTAATACAAAGTTTAATTGGTTCTAAAGCAAGTGTTAGGATTAGTTTTGCTGAAGAATTTAAAGGTAAAATTTTGAAAATACAAATGTGTTCAAAGCAATGAACTCTTTAAAACAAAACTACTATAGTTAAAAAAAAAAACATTTTTAAGTGCTTTTATTGCCTTCCTAACACAGATTTATGTACTGTGTTAGTTACTGAGTTGAATTAGAATGTGCATCTGAATTCAGGGAAATATGTTTATTTACAGAATTTATATTATCAATAAATTCGAGGAGAAGCAGTTTCACTAACTGGATTTTAACACACTGAAATTTCCTACATGAAGGTTTAATATATATCTGATGACCCCATCTGTCCTACACCTATACAAATTTAGATGAATCATGTTTATTTAGGAATTATTTTCCATCAAGGAATCAGTCAACATGCTGTGAATATCCAGTACGGTCATAATTGTGAAAAAATTTATTACATTTCCAGACAGCTCAGATGAGATTTCCACATATTTTCCACAATTACCAAGAGGATTTAGTTTTTTATAACAAACATGTCCTGGGATCATTAAAAAAAAAAGAAAAAGAAAGAAGACAAAAAATTAAAGTAGTAAACTATGGACCAGAGTTACTGAACTCCCCTGGCATTTTGTTTCTCTCTCTATCAATCAGAATTACATCACTTTGTATTATAATTATATTTCTTTTTTCCCCCACTAAATTCTGAGCTTGGATGAAAAAGGGGACTCTCCTGATATTCTTCAAATATCTAGGTTAAGTGCAAAACAAGCCACAATTAAGAAGTTAATAGATTTGTGCTGAATTAAATGGTGCACTAATACATGGATGGATGCAGTATCACAGTTGGTGAGGAATAAAGATAAATTTAGACAGTAAGGACAACAGCGGCATGTCAGGCATGAGAAGGATTCATGGGTAAGTTGCTAATGGAACTGGCTTCTTTTAAGGCAGCAAAAGGAACAGGAATCACCCAATTCCACAGACCTTTTTGTTCTGGGCTAAGAGTAAGAACGTGATCCTGGCAGCATCACATGAGGAATTTCATTTCATAGAAGCCTTAATAGAAGTGAACAACCCACTACTTTGATAAATATATTATTATCCTTACTATTTCAGTCATAACCCTCCCCCAACTCTAATCCTGAATGATTCGATATGTCTTATGAAAATTTCTCAGGCATATTTATAGTCATCAGAGACATCCCTCTGAGTCAAGGAGATGCAGAGCACAGGGAATCAAAATGCAACACATTTTTCCCTCCTTGGACAAACAATTCAATCTAGATGGAAACTTGTTAAAATACTCTCTAAAAGGATAATAAGGCAAAGAGATGCCATGAAAGCTTTGTGGGAAGGAGCAGGTACCCAGCCAGGCAGCTTCTCCTGAGTTGGACTTGCGGCAAGCGAATGAAAGAGCCGTAGGCTAAGTCCTAGACTACCCCACTTGGGGGAATGTCAAGATTACCAGAGGAGGTGTCAATGTAGCCAGTTTCTAGTTTGGGCTCTGCCACTTAGAACAATTCATTTAACTCTTGGAACTTAAATTTCCCATCTGTAAAAGTCTTTGTTGCTTCCTTCTTGCTTTCTGCTGTCTAATAAAAAACCGTTTGTTGAGCTTCTATTACGTATTAATCACTGTGGCACTCCCTGTGGCCTAAAATAGATGTGCTAATGCCTGGTTGGTGTGAAGATGAAACAGACATGCAGGCACCTTGTAAACAGCACAGTGTTATGTAAAAGGAAAAAGTCGTGTATCTCTGACCCTTCCCATGTTCCCTAGCAGCTCTAGCTCCCCGGGCTCCACATTTTATCTTCTTTCCTCCCCTTCCCCACCAAAATGATGATTGCATTCATGGGGCACACACTGGACAGCATCTTGTTATAATTTTGATCACTTTCCATAGATATCCTTTTTACTAGGCTATTAGAAGAAAACTATATGCCTTGAGTGCCCCTACCTTAAATGTAAGCACGCACATACACACAAAATACACATACACAGAATCACAAAATCCAAGGTCCTTTTTTTTTTTTTTAAGAAAAGGAAGAAAGAGGAGGTGCACCTGTGCCTAATTCCCAGCAAGCCTAGATTAGACTTGTACAAACAATCATCGGGAAAGGAAGTAAAAGTGAGAACAATAACAACGAACATTTACTAAGTACTTACTATATGGCAGATACTGGCTAACCAGATGTAATCTTTTATAATAGGTATTATGACCCTCATTCTATAGATGATGGAGCTGAAATGGAAAGAGGTTAAATATTTATGCATTTATGCAGTTTATGAGTGAGAGGGAGGATTTAAACCCCTGCTAATCTGGCCCCAAAGCCTGTGTTCTCAATAATTATATTGCTGCAGAAGATGCTCCGGGTGGCCCTAACAACTGTCACGAAACCCATCCACTAAGAGAAATGCTAAGCACTTGACTTCATAAGGTTGTCATTTTTGTCCACAATGAATACCTACCATTCATTCTTATTCTATGCACAAGTTTGGGAAGCAACAAAATTAAAAGGAACATAGTTAGAATTAGGCACACTGATTCCCTGATACCCTGTAAAAAAAGGAAAAAATATATTTTCTATATTTATGTTACATATGTAATAAATATATATATAGTACATGCAAGGACTCAAAACTTAGACCAGAAGACTGGAAAACTTTACTGTAGGGCCCAAGCCCTGGATCCATCTCAAAATATCTCAAGGGCTTCATATGCAGGAATGAGTGGTTAAATTAAAACCGAAATAAAAAACAGATTAATTTAAGAGACTATATAGTGTACAATGACTATGGAAGCCACGGAATATTAGGAAAGATGTTCCTTTCCTGAAAGAACTCAAACCTATAGAATAGGCCTCAGTTACTCAAACAATTAAGTTTTGCAGGATATTTTAGTCATAGCCTTCAACACCATGTCAGGATATTCTGCGATGCTAGCCTACCAGAGTCTGAGACCCCGAAGGCACTGAGCCCCAGTAAATTCCTGGGTAGGTAGCTATGGTATCTGTAATAGCCTTCCTTGTTCATGCTCAATAAAACCATATCATTTAGAAGAAGGACTCAGATTGAGTGGCATAACCTCCCTCGGTAATGCACAGGATGAGGAAACAGACGGAGCCAGGTGAAACCAATATGGCCACATTTCCTCACATCACACCCCTCTGAGTTCATCACTTCTATGAACAAAGAATCAGATTTGAATTGCTCCCAATATCTACTGCTCTGATCTCCATTAAAGAGGGCAGCCAAATGGCGGTGACAAGAGACATGTGGGCTGGAGACGGGCAGGGAGAAGGCTCTCCTGGGGAAGAGGAGGCAGAGTGGGCTGCTTTGGTCAGAGGTGGCCAGACGATGCTGCCAGCTCATTATCATTTGTTCCCAGCCTAAACACCAGCAGCAAGAGCCCCATCAGTGCTAAGAGCACTGAGAGAATGATGCCAAGGAAGGCACAGAGGTAGTGAAACATCCGCATTGGTGCTTGGCTGAATATCTGCACCTCCACCTCAAGTAGAGGAAAAGACATGAGGTTCTCCATGGCAGGGACCATGCCTCTGTCCCCACTGTTTTTCCATAATCTTGCAAGGAACTTGACACAGAACAGATGCTCATAAAACATTTGCTAGAAGCAGCAACCAGTGGAAAGGTAGCAGCCCTACCCCTTCTATCAAACCTGGGAAGATTCCACAAGTTTCCTCTGGCTCCCCAAACATACTGAGGCAGTTGTGTGTACATCTGATTTCAAGGACAGAGTTGCTGTCTATTTTTAGTAAAGAAGCAGCTTGAGTGAATCCCCGTACTCTCCTACTGCCTTTTGTTTGCTTGAGCAAGAATCTGGACTAACTTCAGGCTTCACATCATTTTAGTAATAACTGAAATCTAATCAGGGTTGCAAATTCTTTGCCTCTGTCTCTGTCCCTCAGCCTGCCTCCCCTCTCCCCCTCCCCTCTCTCCACCCCCCCCAGCTCTCTCTCCCTCTTTCAGCTAATACCTAAGTCTCACACTCAAAGATACACACATTGAACTAAATAGCTCATTTTAAAAACTGTGTCAAGATTATAACATTTTGTGTGTGAGAATGAAAGCTGTCCTCTGGGTATTTTTTTTTTAATTGCGCCCTAAAAATTAAACTCTATGTAAACAGGAATTAATTCTACTTTCCCACCTTTATCTTGGTAAATGAGTATGTGTGTATCTGATTTTATATAGAAGTTTTTTTGTTACTCTTCTTGTCCCTAGAGAAAATGTAGTTTGGAAGCAAGAGTGACTTGGAATTGGACTTTTAACAAAGTATCTAAAAATTCCATTTGCCCTGAGAAGGTTTATATCAGAAGAACTGCCACGTGGGTCACTTGTTCTAGGAAACTTCCTAACTAAGAATTCTTACCTTTTCTGGGGGGACAGAGAATTGATTTTTGTAACCTGTTGGTTGTAGTGACGCAAGGTAACAAGCATCCTCTGGTACTGCTTCTCTGTTGTCATTAATTTACATTGTCTTGTAATATACATAAGAAAGACAGACCAAGAAACTGCTATTTTAAGTATGGAGAAAAGCTACATTCACTGTTCAGCCCTATAAGGAAGTTCCACGGTACAGGGCCAGGGCAGGCAATGACAGGAAGCTACTAATAAAGAAGTTTCTTTTTCATTTAGGCACAAAGGGAAAACAAATACCACAGGGGACAATAATTGAACCAGTCAGGTACATGGAAGAATTTTAACATTAGCATTTTTCTTGCTTTTCACACTCAGTTTAATCATGGCCCTTCTGGGTTAACAGAGAGTGTGGGTGGGGTACAATGTGGTTAATGCATGTTCAACAGTTCCAGAAAAGATAAATGGCTGCTCTAGTTTCTCATCTTCTGAGCCGCATGAGTAAATGCTGTAGTCAGGGTCACCGCATTACAAGCCCCCTGCATGCTCATCCTCACCTGGAAAGGCCGTTCAGAAAAGGAACAACCCTGTATGAAGCTGTGCAGGTTTTACGGTCAGGCAGTCCTACCGCTAAATTCTAGATCCAGCCCTATTAGCTGCATGACGCTAAGAAAGTTAGTATTCTCGAAGCCTCAGTTTCTCCATTTGTAAAAGGAGTATGAAAGCACCTAGCTAATGTAGTTGTTGTGAAGATAAAATCAAATGAACACTGTAAGAAAAACAGCTAAAACCTGGCTCTCAATACATCTTGGATCACTACCATCTCTGCCATCGTCATCACCTCCTATACCACCACCATATCCAAAACCATCACCTCCAACAGCACCACCATGACCGCCACCGCTGCCTGGACGACCACCATATCCAAAACCATCACCTCCAACAGCACCACCATCACCACCACCGCCACCGGTACCACCACCATATCGAAAACCATCACCTCCAACAGCACCACCATCACCACCACCGCCACCGGTACCACCACCATGTCCAAAACCATCACCTCCAACAGCACCACCATCACCACTGCTGCCGGTACCACAACCATACCCCAAACCATCACCTCCAACAGCACCACCATCACCACCGCCGCCGGTACCACCACCATATCCAAAACCATCACCTCCAACAGCACCACCACTACCACATCTGCCTCCACCACCCTTGCCACCATCTACCATCACCACCCCAATCACCACTACCCCTGCCACCATCTACCACCATCATCCTCATTTTACAGATGAGGTAAGCTTGAATAATTTCCTCAAAATCACAAAGCTTGGAGGAAACCAAGGTAGAGCTCAAACTTGGGTGTGGAATCCAGGTTGAGGACTCCTTCTAAGTCCATCTTTATCTCAGGGAGTCTAACATGGAAAGTGGAGTGGTCTTAGTTTCAAGGGTCATCGCAGGGCTTCAAGAGTACCCAGAACTCCAGATCCCTCATGCCTCAGGCTCCTGGAAAGACAATATCCCAGGCTGTTTCATTAATATCGGAATCACCAGGTACAGTGAAATTCCCCAGGGTGCCCTGCTATGAACCCCAGCCTGAAAGGCAAAGTTCTGTGTTGGGCTCCGTTTTTGCCCCCTACCTCCATCTCTTCAGCTGTCACCAAAGAACACAATGTCCATTCCCCTATCTGGCCCTGCGGAGACATTGTAAGAAGGAAAGAAACTGTCATCTAGAGCACAAATCCTCAGGAGAAAGGCAGGAAATGAAAAGGCATTGTTTATTTCGCCTGGCTCTACAGTGAGACAGCTGTATAGGCCTGGGAAAAGAATGAGCCGTGGCTGGCTCAGCCTTTGGCAAATAGATGGCTATTACGTAGGCAGTCTGTCGAGCCAGGAGAGGAAGCAAAGGAGGAGATTTCCTTTAATTCTGCCCATATTGTTGACTGCTTACTTTCCTTCCCAGGGCCTTCTGGACTCCCCCACTACCAGAGCAGAAAGTGCAAGGCCGTGTGGGAAGCCAGCAGCTAAAGCCACTCCCTGCCACAGCTATGTGCTTCCTTGGTCGGCCCTTCCCACAGGGCTCCCCGCTGCGGGCACGCCCTGAGCAGTTATAAAGATCAGTGCTAGTGGGGCACCTGGGTGGCTCAGTGGGTTAAGCGGCTGCCTTCGGCTCAGGTCATGATTCCAGGGTCCTGGGATCAAGCCCTGCGTCAGGCTCCCTGCTCAGTGAGGAACCTGCTTCTCCCTCTCTCTCTGCCTACTTGTGCGCTCTCTCTCTCTCTCTCTCTCTGTCAAATAAATAAATAAAATCTTTTTAAAAACAAAGATCAGTGCTAGTGCCACTCACCCGCCTTACATTTGGCTGTCCTCTCTTCCTTTCCTGCCACCTGGCCCGAAGCCGCTTCTATTCTATCCTTGCAAAGATAACACTTAAGAATCACGTGGCGTGTATAATGTAATAGGAGCCTAACGGCTTTCCCATCCCCCAAGATGAACCTCCCATGAGCAGATGTCAGGAACCATGACAGAACATGATGGAGATATTTTATGGGAAAGCCTCTACAGTTCTCAAGATACTGTAACCCACAAGTAAGTTTCCACACCTCAGCTAGTAAGAACAGAGCAGCATAACAACCAATAATCCCATGACAGGTGTTAGACCCCCAAGGTTGCTCCATTCAAAAGAATTAAGCATGCCTAAGTCTCTTTCCCTGGGTTACCAGTGTCCTCAGGAAAGAAACAAAACAAACAAAAAGAAAAGAAAAGAAAAGAAAAGAAAAGAAAAGAAAAGAAAGAAAGAAAGAAAGAAAGAAAGAAAGAAAGAAAGAAAGAAAGAAAGAAAGAAAAAGAAAGAAAGAAAGAAAGAAAGAAAAGAAAGAAAGAAAGAAAAAGAAAGAAAGAAAGAAAGAAAGAAAGAAAGAAAGAAAGAAAGAAAGAAAGAAAGAAAGAAAGAAAGAAAAAGAAAAGAAAAGAAAAGAAAGAAAAGAAAAGAAAGAAAGAGAAAATATCTTCCCACTTCACTATTTAGTATAAAATCTGCTCAGGCTTTACCAAGACGGTGGCTGTGCCCTGCTAACTGTGAAAAAAATGGGACAAGAGCAGGAGGTGCAATGAATTAAGGGCTGCTCAAGGGGGTACAGGATTCATCCCTAGAGATGAATAAGTCAAAACCATCCCTAGAGAACAAGCACTAATTCACAAAGTGCAAAACAAAATATTGACCAGTGTTATTAGAAATCTTGTAAATTTTCTTCAGAAATACAAGAGGCAATCTGGTAGAGAGGGGCAAGCACATGAGCTTTCTTTAAAAAAAGTAGATCAGCTCTTTTATTTATTTATTTAATTTAATATAAAACTCGTAACATGAGATCTACCCTCTTAACAGATAGTGCTAATGATAGGCACAATGTTGTACAGTAGCTCTCTAGAACTAATTCATTTTGCATTACTGAAACTTTATACCTGTTGATTTGGACCCCCTCCCCCTTTCCTCCCACTCCCTGGCAACCACCATTCCGCTTTCTGCTTCTAAGAGTGACTATTTTAGGTATCTCATATAAGTAGAATCATTAGGTGTTTGTTCTTCTGTAACTAGCTTAAAGGGGCATATACTCAGATTAATTTAAATACCTTCGTGACTATTTAAAATCCCATTAAAGAAAATCAATGTTCATTGAGTCTTTCATTCAGTTTGATAACCATCCTGTCTATTTAGTGAAATGGTCCATACTTTCAGGTTTACCAAGATACTACTCCATCCTAAAAAACACCACATTTTTCTCTCCGGTTATGGCTTCTGTCCTTCAAAAGCAACTGCAAATATTTTGCCCAAAATTAAGACTTCTCCTACAGCATCCACCATGTCTTCATAATGATGTATGTACTTATCAAAACATGAGTTATCTCATCATCTCCCATTTTAGAGTATAAGGAGTAGATTTCTTCTGTTCCCTTCATAATAACTGGCCCAGTACTGGGCACAAATCAGTTAGCTTATTAAGCATGTGCAGAGTGATTGATATATAAATTCTTTTCTAGCCTTAACCAAGTGAAGTAATCATCCCCCAATGGAATGGCCTTGAATGATGATACAGAAAAGAATCCATAATTTAAACACTTCAGTGTGTCTGAACTATGACATCTCCCCATTTGCTAAGATAAAACTTCTTTACCTAACTATATTATAACCCTAAACTCTAATTAGCAGTGGGAAAATGAGATTACAACAGTAAACATGGCAATTTGGTTGACATAGTAAACAACCCTGCTGCACATAATCAATTTAGGCTCCTGGCAATACTGAATGGGAAGTCAAAATATTTTTTGGCTCTTACCCTGTCTTATGTTTGTAATAGTTCTGCACTCATGAAAACATATGCATTTATAAAAACACTTCTTGTAGTTATAATTTAGATTTGCAGATGATACTACATGTGATTTGGATCTAAGAAGAGATCAATATTCCAGTCTGAAAAGATAATCCACCAAAGCAAAAAACCATTAAAATCCTAAAATCATTTCATCTAAATTTTTTACATTAGCTTATTACCTAAGAAAGTTTTATGTCAATATAAAATCATGGTTCCATCATTTTAATAGGTTAAATGTAGCAAATAAAATTCTTCTTCCATAAAGTAAATCTTGAGTATGTTGGATTCATATACGTACTAACGGCCTTTCTTATCTAACATTATTTTCTGTAGTACTTTTCATCGTTTCTGATTCCCCCAAAGACACAAAATTATTCTTCTGTTCTGACCACTAAAAGTTTTCTTACTATTTTTGTTTCATCTCTTTTTTTCTTTGTCTTTTTCTTTCTTTTTTTTTTTTTTACAGTTGGCTGCTTTCTTGTATTACACATTTGTCCTACTCTCTGAACTGAATTGCTCTCTCATAAAGCTAGGTCTTTGCTCCCTGGAATCCTATTCAGCAAGAACAAAATACTGGTAATATAAGTAGCAAAAACAAAGTATTTATTTTCCCTGGAGTATAATAATAATAATTCCATAGAACCTATGTAATACTGAAATTTTATTTCTTTTCTCTTTCTTTCTCCAGAAAAAGCAATATAAATATTTAGTGTCAAACAACTATATTTGTTGGGATGTCTTGCATATCATATTTCCTAAAGTTAATGAAGTCACAATCATACTTGAAAACATAATAGTTGTGGAAACAAAATTAATTTTGGACAGATCCATTTATTAATAAATTATGTTGTAGCTAGGAGCCCCCAGGAAACTGATTTGCTGAGCAATATATTCCATGCATTTTCCAACCTGCATACCTCATCTTTCAACTCTGTATTTTAAATAGGTAATAGTAAATGCTCATGACCTTTTGAGTCCTCCTCCAAAAGTATTACTATTGGGTTATAACTAAGTAATTGAATTTGATTTGTATCTACATTAGTTAATTAACCTAATTATTTTCCAGAATAGTCAAGCTCATGTTAGACCCTGGAAGACCAAACAACATTTTATAATAATCATTACCACTAAACTAGCATCATTAAAAAACAACCATTAGTAGCCCTTCAAATTTGTGGATATCACCTACCAAACCACAAATCAAATTAACATGTTCTTCATTTATTTTTTATTAGCTGTTAACATTAGGCAGAATTCCCTGTTGAAAGTCAAGATTAGCGGGCATGGGCTTAGTATTTGTCACTGATTGAGTTTATACAAAAGCACATGCTAATTGTTAATTATATCGATTAATGTGTTTTGCATTATGATTTTAAAATGTCTTGCCAACAATATACTTTATTTAAGACGACAAGCACCACTTATCACTTATCAGTATCTGTCTCAGATACAGATTTTGATCTTAAAAAAGGTCAAGTTGAAATAATTCAACTCATTTATATAAAAACGTGAATGAATAGGCAAAGATATGGTTAATTATAAATTTAAATGACTTCTACAAAAATAAGATCAGGAATAAATAAGATTAGGAATCTATCTTGTTCTTGAAACCAAAGAATCAATAAAGCTGACTGCCTCTTGATCTCCATCCCTGATTACATTGGACCCAAGGTAGAAATATCTACCTTCCTTAATGGCTTTTTAAAATAGGTAAGATTTAAATCCAGGCTTTTCCAAGCATCTCTTTATGGTCCTCTGGAAAGAATCATAAATTCTGGCTTTGTGCACAACATTAAACAACAACAAAAAATATTTTAATAGTTAATAAAGTTCAGTGGCATCAACAGTCCTCTCTATATATTGTAGGTTTTTAAGAAAGTCACCTCTCAAGATTAACTACGTAATTGGATGAGACATAAATTCATTTTTCAAGAAAAACTGGGTTGAAGTCCACATGGTTCAGCTTCACTGCCTGATGACAGACTCTGTCGCTTGGGTCTGACTGTGGGGACCTGGCATTAGAAACAACTTCCAGAGGAAGAATGATCCATGAAGAAGAAGGAGGAGGAGAAGAAGAAAAACAAGGGACCTTTGATAATATCATGTTTTTCTAGAAACATTATGTTGTAATCCTCGGTGCCTAGCTGAAGGCTAAGTCCCAGTCACCTACACAAATTTATTTAAGCAACAGATGTAGTAAGCATCTACAAAGCTTGTCAGCACTCTATAAGGTCAGGATGAAGACTCTTTAAAATTAAAATTCTAGAAAAAAGAAAAAAATGGAGGGCTGTAATTTTATTCCACTGATAAATAAAATGTTTGACATCTATAAAATTTCGTATTTTAACTTAGTGAATAAAATATAGTAAGAGTTTTATTAAACTAGGAACTAGTGATTGATCTAGAATACTCCTAAGAACACACACATACACACAGATGGCATGCCAATAATTCTACCCATTCTTACCAATCTTCACAAGATATTTAAATTTCTGAAGCTGGAATTTGGCAATATTCCTTCCTTAGCAAAAATTAAATCAATTTAATGGCATAGGGTGAATGTTTTAAATGGAGCTTGGCAGAATAAATTATTCCATCAAATCACTGTCAGTCTTTTTTTTTTTTCCTTCTTCTTCCTCTTCTATACTGTATCCAAAAAAAGGTTATTTATTTACAGTTTGGTAATGTCCTGGACAGCAGAATAGATAAGGAAAGACTGCCTCTCAAATAAACAAGTACAGAGCCATTATTCTTAACAAAAAGCAAGACCAAATTTTCAGGAGAAAACATCCTAAGTAAAATGAATACACAAACAAGACAAAACACCCATTTGGTCACATTTAAGTGCTACCCTTGTGAGTTCATTTAATAATATTCAGTACTCCTTTAGTAACATGCAATATACTTTTACATGGATTACAAGTGCTATCTAATACAACAGGGTTCAATAACTGAAAGGATTAGAAAATGTAATGAGAAAGAATTCCTAACAAAGGAATAAAGTTTATGAGCTAACATGGTCAGGATCCCATTCAATGCAAGTCCTCTGGGAAAATCCTTCCTTAAGTATGCAGGATATTCATTTGCTTTTATATTATTATCTTTCAGTAAAATACATGTCCAACAAAACACACTTCAACACATGGAACATTAACAATATAAGAACCAACATAAAATAGATATTCATCCAAAGTTACCCTCCACACATCTAAAGGTGGATATTATAATCTCTGCTTTGCTTGATTTCATCATGATATCACACTCAGTAATTGTTCATCTCTATAATACAACATCAAAGAGAGGTAAAGAGGAAGGTCTCTGCAGGAAAATCTCTTCCCTCTGCCCATTTCCTCCCCGGCTCGCTCCACCCTCCACGTTCAGCAGGAGAAATTTCATTTTGGAGAGAATGTACTTGGCATTTGACATATCACATAACATTTACTCAAGAGTTACCCATTTTTAGAACAAACTGTGTTATATGTACTTTTTTCTTTCCTGGAAATTTTTAAGTTGCCAAAGATTCGACCGACATAATCATTCATTTGAATGTCCTTTGCTGTACTACAGATATCATAAATAATATCCTTCCTTCCTTCCTTCCTTCCTTCTTTCCTTCCTTCCTTCCTTCTTTCCTTCCTTCCTTCCTCGTCTCCCTCCTTCCTTCCTTCCAGTTTGGACACTGCTCATTGAGTCAGCTTTCTGGTTTGCATTTGGTGAGTGTAATGCCCCCTCCCAGGCAAGGAAGAAGGAATAGCTCTGAATAGCAGCTGTCATGGCAGAATCATCGCACAACCAGGCACTTGGTGTTACAACATTGGCAAGTGTCACTGTAAAGTGCCAATAGGAAGAGTAAACTGTTCCCAGTTCTTTTCTTTGACCTGTTCCCTGTCAACTAGGATGCTTGGACAGAATCTTATTCTCTCCCCGTTACTGTTATCAGTAGGGTAAAAGGGTTTACTTAACCACGGAAGATAAAAATAGACTGGATTTCCATAACAACTATATGACTTTTCCCACTTTGGCATAAAACTAAAAAAAGCAGGGCTGGTCATCAAGTCATAATTAAGCATTAGCATGTAAGCAGAAACATTATCTTAGATTGTCACAAAAACACAGCATCAGATAAAAGCAGCAAAAAAATGTTCCAGGCCGGCCTTGGTAACCAGGAAATTCTTTTCAAAGGTGTTTCCTTTTTGAGCTTTCCCAATTTGTACTCAGTAATAAAGTTGGGGACCTAATGTGATGTTCTAAATGTTCGCTTTCAATAAATAAATAAATAAATAAATGTTCCCTTTCTGTGTGTATATTATGTGATTCAAAATAGAATACAAATTTTCCAACCCATCATAAGCGGTTTGATAAATTGTGTCACAGAACTCATTTTATCATAATTGCTATAATGTACTTAAAATACGCAAAAGCACGGAAGTGAAAAATAAAACCAAATTAAGATCTCTGTATGGAGCATATTGATAAGTGTGGCATAGCAGGGATAGTTTTAAAGCGGTCTTGTATAGCAAATATTCCATTCTTTGTGTACCATTTAGTTTAAAAAAAAAAAAATTGCACCCACTCTCCCATCCACCAAGTCACTCGACCCCACACGTATGTATAAAAAAAGAACTTACACAATTTCATCGTTCTGGAATTCGAGCTCTCCACAAGTGTCCTCGAAGTCCTCCCCTCCACCTCTGGCAGTCCCTTCGATGGTTTTATAGGGAACGATAACATTTCCTCGAGCTCCAGATGTTCTCAGTACCTTCACCTCCATAATGCCAATGCTCTCACTCACGTGAGTCACGGGCTCCTCAAAGGTAAAGATGCCTGCATGGTCGTCATCAAAAATGGTCACAGTGGCGGTGGAAGGAGATCCGAGGCAAGCGAGTGTAGAAACATGATTGGCTTCCAGGATGCCATCTTCTGAAGCTTCCGAAGATACTTTAACATTGCTCAAATGCACTAGGAAATTTTCATCCTCCTCAAAGATATCGTCATCGATGATGCCAACTCTGATCTCCTTCTGGGTCTCACCAGGTTTGAAGACCACAGTTCCTTCGGTAAATTCATAATCAGACCCAGCATTGGCCGTGCCATCCTCTGTTCTGAAGTCAACAAACACAGTGTTAGTCAAATCACCACCTCTGCGGATAATGGTCAGGGCGACGGTACCACAGTTCTCCAGACACTGATAGGTCCCTTGTTCAAAGAAGATCTTACTCACAGGGTCATTTTCAGCCACTTCAGTGTTGACCTCATGCATGCTGACAGCCTTCCTCGCCTGGTCGGCTGCATGCCTCTTTAAAATGTTGCCAGCTCCAGTCATCAGGCGAGTAGCTTGGATGCGGTAAAATGCTCGACTTTTTTGCTGCTGACTTAGGACTTGGTAGTTAGCTAGTTCTATTAATTGCTCGATTTCTTTCTCTGGATGTTTCTGCTTGAGCTCCTTCAGAATCCGAGCCATTTCTCGCCTAGCCTCTTCATCATCTTGGTCCCTCTCATCGACCTCCAGAACCAGAGCGCCATCTAAGAAATTGTCAACATGGGAATTGATCACTTTCCCATCCATTTCAATTTCGGTCTTGGAAGATGGTCTATCTCCTTCATGCTCGATAATCATTCCCCTCTGCTTGCCAGCCCGATACCTCTTGTAGACATACTTGTAAAACAGAAGCCTCCTATCTGCTACCCAGGCGAACACGACACAGATGGGAAAGAAGAAGAAGGTAAGCAAACCTTCCCAGACCTCCACAACCCCAGGAGAGATGACAGACAAAATAATGTAAAGCCAGGTATAGGCAAAGATGCTCCAGGCTGCTGTCACAAAGAACACACGCAAATGCTTAATCTTCCTTGTCTCTCCATCTGGGACCACGTAAACACAAAGCGCGATAATGATGAACATATTGAACGCAGCACTTCCCACGATTGTGCTAGGACCCAAGTCTCCTGCAGTGAAGTTATGGCCACACACTTCAATTACTGAAAGGAGAATCTCTGGAGCAGAAGATCCCAGGGCCATCAAGGTCAGGTTGGAAACAGTCTCATTCCAGATCCTCACAGTGGTCTTGGTGGTCTCTCCATTGGGTTTCTTTATGGTTATTTCTTTTTCTTGAGATGTGATGACTTCTATAGAGGACATGAACCGGTCGGCAATGATAGAGACTCCAAGAAACATGTAGACCATGGCCACAAAATACACAGTAGCTCTAGCAATTTTGTCTCCAAAGGAAGGGTCTTGGGGCTCCCAAATGGGTAAAATCACCCCTTTCTTACAGTAATATGAGCCAGTACACTCGCCGGTTTCATTGCCTTCTCCTTCCATTTCTGTCTCAGCACTTACAAGGTCCACGTGGGAAAATAAGAGAGCCACAACAGCTAACAGATGACATCCCATCGAAAAGGTAGGTGAGAGTCTTAACGGCAGCATGTTGTACAACGGTAGACTTCCAAGTGTCCCAACCTACTGGTAAAAATAAGATGGAGGGAGGGTGGGGGAAAAAAAATCACATCATCAGAGCCAGATCCAAAACATGACCAGTTACTGATTTTTATTGCTTTTACCAATGATTTGTTTATATTTGACTACCATAACACCTATAGTGAATCATTATTCTAAGTATCCATCAGCGATTAAGCAATCCTTTGTACAATTTATAACTCAATCTCTCCGTGTGTGGATTTTCTACCTGTAGTCTCCATTCACTGAGCAATGTACACAATTGACTTACTGGAAATGAAAAGTTCAATTATAGCCTTGCCTTGTTGAATACATAGTTATGCATGCTAAGAGCCAATGGGGAGGGGGGAACCTTTTGATGCATTAAATAATTTTCTCCTTGTTGCTAATGCAGATTTTCTTTTAAATTTTGTTTAGTACAATCACCTTCCAGAAACTGTTTCATTACCAAAATCACCTTATTAAGATTGATGCTTTAAAGTTCAGACTCTAAAAACTTAACCAGTACAAGGCCTCTTGATGATCTTAAATTCTGGAGCAGACCTTCTACCTCATTTTTTGAAATCATGTCCTATTGCTCCAAACTTACTTGGGAACACAGAGATACCTTCAAGCTTTCTTACAAAGTCAATGGTAGTTGTACTTGAGGGGGAAAAAATATTCTGTAATGCAATCTTTCCGCACACAAAGTACAGTTTTTAAAAGCATATTTTGTTTTTAAAGATTTTATGTATTTATTTGACAGAGAGAGAGAGCACAAGTAGGCAGAGCGGCAGGCAGAGGGAGAGGGAGAAGCAGACTCTCCACTGAGCAGGGAGCCGGATGCGGGTCTCGATCCCAGGACCCTGGGATCATGACCTGAGCCAAAGGCAGCCGCTTAACCGGCTGAGCCACCCAGGCGACCCTAAAAGCATTTTATGATGAGAGCACATTTCCTCCTAATTTTCAGCAAGCCCAGTGCTGCTGATATGTTAGCAGCTGGGCATCTGGATCTTGAAGCACAGCTCCTCACATCTGGGGACAGATCTCTCTTTAGAATCTGCAGGCTGTCCACAGCAGGAAAGGGAGATAACCAGGCCTGGGTTTAGTTGTGTGTTAAGACTCCTGTCTGGCAGGCTGTGAAATCAGCTTTACCAGCCATAAAATGTTCCTTCTCGGTGTTGATGTCATCCTTTCCATGGTCATTCTAAAACACATATTAGTTCTACAGAGGGTTCAAGTGACCAAAAAATACAGGAGCAATAATTCCATCTAAATTAGCTCGTGTGGCAGAACAGCAGTGACCACAAAGTATACATATGATGAAGGGCTGGAGGCAATTAGAGATAGAGCAACAGAGTCACTGAGCCGCACAAAGCTTGGTAAACAAAGCCAAGTGGCGACTGAAAAACCATGGTCTGAATTCACCCACCAGCTCAGGCAAAACGCCACCCCGCCCATACATCACTTCTGCCTCTAAGGCTTGAAAGGTGCTGACAGAGAGGAGGGTCTGCTCCAAGTCAGGGTAACTCTGGCCTGGAAGGCTAGTTCGGACATCAGATAAAGTGGTGGCAAGAAGGGGGTCCTAAGTCAGAACATAGCCTTGTGGCCTGATAAAAAGTTCACAGTGGAGCTAGACTGGAGCCTTCCATAGCCTGGGGTGGTCTGAGAGCCACCCACACACTCACCTACCTTTGCTGCTCATGGCATGCAGTGGAAATTCACTAGGGCCCGGGAAGAACCCCCTGGCCCAGTACATTCTGGCAGACCCTCAAAGAGCCCACCATTTGCCTAAAGCCCCTTTTAGCTCATCACTATGGGTAGATAAGCTCTGACATTTTTCCCAGATGAACACACAGCAGAGGGTTGTGATGGCACAATTACATTCTGCATAAAAGGCTGAAAAATAGAAAAGGCGTATTTCCAAAATATGCAAGATTCATGGTCAGTGAGTCTACTTATTCAGTCACTACAGGGCGTGGGTGGGATCACCACCTAAAACAAGGCAACAGTGAAGCAACCTACAAGAGTAGCGGAAGGTCTAGCTCTAAATCCATCATGCAGCCATTTATTCCATAAATATTTATGAGTGCCGCCTAACTATGTGTTTTAGAATCACTTGCTAGGCTCTCTTCTAGGTCCTAAGAGTTCATCAGAGAATTAAAAACCAAAAAAACACAAAAAAACACAAAGTCTCTGTCCTTGCAGACCTTCTATTCCATCAGGGAGGAAATAAACAAATAAATGTAAATGTCAGATGCTAGAAAGTGCTGGAGGGGTAGGGGCGGAAGCAGTGTTAATTAGGACAGGGAGTCTGCCTGCATGAGTGTGTATGTGAGAGTGTGTGTGTGTGTGTGTGTGTGTGTGTATGTGTGTGTGTACACACATGGCATGCAGGATTTTATACTGGATGGTTAAGGAAGGCCTCTCTGATAAGGCGACATTGGAGCAAAATCCTGAAGGAAGTAAGAGACCAAGCCTCGTGGATATCTACAGGAAGAGAATTCCAAGCAAATGCCAAGACCCTGTGGGACTTGTCTTTGCATCATCTAGGAAACACAGAGGAACCAGTGTGATGAGAGGGCCATGAGCCAGGGGAACAGGGCTCCGGAGCTGGGAACACACTGGAGATGGATTATGAGGGGCATGGAGGCTACCATAAGGCACTGGCTTCGATTGTGAAAGAGATGGGGCTCGCAGGGAGGTTCTGATCAGAAGTGTGGTATCAGCTGCTTTTCCTATTAAATACATCTTTCTGCTGGTTCCGTGAAGAATAGAGTATAGGGGTAAGGGAGGAACAAGAAGACCCGTTTTTGCCTTTTATAAAAAAAAATCCGAATTATAAATGATCCTGATGCCTGGCAGGTATAAAAAACGATACAGTAGAGATCTCAAATTTAGAAGAGGAGAAAGAAACAATTTGTAGTGACCCTTTGGAAGATTTACAACTTCAAATGTCTTGGGAACCTGTGAGAATCAGAAAGGTTAAGTATTTGCTCCCAGGGAGTAGGGAAAAGAGAGAGTAAACACAGAACAGAGATTCCAACCTGTGCCTGTCTCTAGGACTGATATAATCAACCACTTCCTTCAAATTCCTGCCAAATCTCATCCTTCCATTTTCACATTTTAGCCAAAATGAGCTTCCTGAAGTACAGATCTGACTCTCTTACTCCCCCTTAAAGCTTTTCATGGGTTGCCTCTTGCCCTAAAACCAAACCCAATCCCCTCAATAGGCTGTTCAGACCTTTTAGGATCTAGCCTCTGAGTTCTAGAATATGGAAATTATTTCCATTCCCTGACCACGACAACACTTTCTTACCTCCAGGGCTTTGAGGATTGTGTTTCCTGTGCCCCCAATTATTTTGTTTCTTAGAAGCAAATGTCAAAATCTCACAACAACGAATCATGGTCAGTTGCCCGAGAGAGTAACAGTAGGTTTAATTCATAAACATGATAGCAGACACTATGCTAAATTCTTTATATGTAGTATTATACCTAATACTTAACACTAGCCAGCATTGCTATTTTACACAGCTCCTGGTGTTGTCATTTCCATTACGGCCCATGAGAATGGCACCACCTGGAGTTGTGCAATGTACAGTGCCCTAACAATGACCCTATGCAGTAGATATTATTAGCCCATTTCGGAGATGGGATCACTGAGGCTCAGACAGGTTAAGTGCTTGTTGGAAGTCAGACAGATAGGAAACTCCTGAACTAAGATCCAAACCCTGGTCTGTCGCTAAGACTGATATTATTAACTGCCCTATAAGAGCATCCCTGATAGTGTATGAAGTCATCTCAGAGAGTAGTGGATTTGGGCTCGGACTGGCCTATTGGCAAACCTCTTGGTTTCCATGCAGGGTAAGGAGGGCCTCAGTAGCAAAAGTCCCATGGAAGGTTTCCAACAGCCTGGCTTTTATCTTATGGATTAGAGACTCCAACAGACAGGCATTGACAGCTGTGATGTAACGTGTGGGCTGGCACGCTCCTAGAGATAGCTGCCCTTCACCTGCCAGGTTTTTAGCAATTACCTGGCCACCTCTTCCTGCACACATTCTCAGGAAAATCTCTTAGGTCAGCCAAAAAAAGAAGCCCTCCCCCAACCTGCATTTCGCAGTTGCTCTTGGCCAAAAGGGTACAGATGTCTAAGAGTGGATGCATCTATAAAAATTCCGATCAGAGAAAAAGGAAGGGGCTTTCTGAGGTTAAGTCCAAAACATCACAATTATATTCAAAAGGTGGTAGAATTATAATTTGTGAAATCAGTGGACACAAAACACTAATACAGGTTTTAGGCAATGCAGCAACTGGAAAGAATTCTCTGGACTTCAGTTTCTTTCTTTATTAAATTAATACCAAATTCAAATGTTTGGGAGGAGGGGGGGGACAGATATCATCTAAACAAAATGGCCCTCTTCATTCTTTCCTTTCAGGATCTTTTCTCCATCATCAGATTCAAGCAGATCTACCTGACCCTCCCCACTGTCTCCTCAACTGTGTATTTCCATAAAAATTCAGCAGGAAATAAAGGCTGCTACTATGTTGTTCTGCTGCCTGGCTTTTTTTATATTCTGCCCTGGTCTCCTGAACTCTGTAAGGGTAGGCTGGTTTTCACGGTGCTTTCAGATCAACTCTTACGTCCTCAGCCAGTTCTTGCTTAGGAATAGCCATTGTGTCATCCAAATGAGGCTTCAGCACCATAGCAAGAAGACCCAGATTGTCTTCTGCTCACTATTTATTTTGAATCCAACAGACAACCCCAGCACCTATAGGGTACAGATGTGAAAGGCACATAAGGAAGGACGGGGAAAAGAGATCCAACTGAAAAAGCCCAGACACCAGGATGGAAGGGAGAGGGCAGAGGAAGAGACCATGCACCTGCAAGACAGATTTTTGGCAAACTGCCTTTGTAAAGCATGAGGAAGAGCCCCCCACCCCCACCCCCTGCGGAGGCCTGAAGAGTCATCAGGCTGCAGAGCAATGGGTTCCTTGTGGGAAGCTGGAGCCAGGGTTGACCACCAAGGAGGACCTGGCTCGGAGAGAAGAAATACGCTTGGCATTCCCGCCAGCCCCAGGCGCAAGGCGACCGAATCTCATTCTATTGATTGTCAGCTGGGGTGATTCAAAGGAACTCCTTGACTCTCCCTCATCAGGACCTGGAATTCCCTTCTATGTAATTCTTGCTGACTGAAAGCATCAAAGCAAAGCCATTAATTTGTTTCTAAGGCAACATTAAAGCAACCCTAAGTTCTTATCCACTACCGAGACAAGCACTTTCGAATGCTTTTAGACAAAGAGATGATGCCAGAGGATGACTTTCCTTACCTGACCATCCATCTAGGGTGCGAATTACTGGTCTGGCCAACAGACTGTGACCCCGTGTTACAATGGAGCTCTCTTCCCACAAGGACTCTCTGCTGTTACTTTCTTTTTATTTTCAAAGAGAGAATTTCCTCTTTGTTGCTTAATAAATTGGGACAGGTCCTCTAGAGTCCAGGCAGCGAGAGGTCATTTAAGGGGCTCTCGCCGTCTGGTTGAACGTATGAGACTCCAGTCAGGATCCTGTGCCGTGGCAGGAAACACTCACCTCATTCATCAAAGGAAGACACTGGGGTGGTGGTCAGGCAATGCGGCCAAAAACAGAGAGATGAATTTAGGATTTTAAATAATGAAGAACTTACTGAAAAGTCATGAGATGTAATCCATGGCCCTTTACCCTACTTTGTTTTTCTGTGTAGAACTTCTTCCTCTTTATGTGCTAATATAATTTATCTCATGGTTCTGTTTATTGCCTTTCTCTCTCTGATAGATGTAAACTCCGTACAGGAGGAGATTTCTGTCTCTGTCTCTTTTGTTCATTGATGGATCCCCAGTTCCTGGAACAGAATCTGGCACATAAATGATACATAGCACCTGCTTATTGAATGAATAAAATAATTCTCATCAGGTCATGTGCTGACTCACCAAATCTCTGAAGGTGAATCAGAATCTGGGAGCTGGGACTAGGCATTTGCATTTAAAAATGTGCCCTGCGTGAAGCAGACACCCCTAAAATGAGCAGATGCCAGTATCACACTGAAAAGCCAATGGCAGTATTAAATGGAGGAGAGGAAATGTGATGCAGGCTTATGGGCAGAGAACCTCAGGCTGGAAAAACTGACCTCCAGCATAGAGATGGGGCTCTGACATTTCCCCCAGCAACCTGGGGGCGGGTCCTCCTCCATGAGCCCTAGCTTGCTGATTTCTTTTGGAATGCCAAGTTCATCTGCTCTGTTGAGAGGGTCGGGATATTTCGGACATCCTCAACAAAGCATATCTTCTCCCTCCAGTGCAATAAGAAGACATCTGGTCAAGCACCAACCAAAAATGAGCTCCATTATAGAAGCCTCATAAAAGGGAAAGTGCATCACGAATTTAAATTTATCAACTCTGCATACCGGCATGGAAATAGGAGTAAGAGAAAGAAAGCTGGGGAATAAAGAGAGTCTTTCAATAGTAAATAAATAGAGAGGAATTCAAAGGGAAGCTGCTCTGCTAATCTTGGGCCAGGACTATCCTCAGATTAATTTTGCCAGTGCCAAGGACAGAGTAAGGGCCCCACTTATGGTCATAAATTGGCATTTATGACAATAATGACTGAAACCATTGACTGAGCACTTGCTTTGTCCCAGGTGCTTCACTGACTGCTTTGCATTCACCGTCCCTAACCTTTCTAACAATACCGGAAGGAGGTATTATTGTTCTCATTTTAGAAATGAGAAAAATAAATGGTTCATAAAAGTAAACTGACTGACATTGTACAAACAGAAGGGAACTAGGATTTTGATCCAGGCACTTCGCGTTAATTATGCCATCGCGCTTTCCAAAATGGCAGCATCTTTTTATTTGTTTTCGCTACCTAGGTGAACAATACTGTTCTCTGGTAGCAGAGAGCTCCCTACTTAGATACTTAGTGCAGAATAACCTTTCCATGCTGCCCTGCTTTCCCCCTGAATAAATGCATGTCGTTTGCACTACCTTCTCAAGAGCCTTCATGTTTGCCTCTCCTGTCTCATGCCTCCCCACCCGCTGAGCAAGGGTTTTGTAAGCACTCCTATTCATCACTGTAGCAAGGGAAAGATGATCCATTTGGGGGATCATCAGCTAAAATCTGAGGTCTGAAATCACTCCAAAGTCGTGTAATAATCTCAAGGTTTTTCCATTTGGTCAGGAGAAAAGAAAATAGAGAAAGGAATCCTAGCAGTGGGTAAGCAAAATTAAAATAAAAGATGGGTGGAGTTGGGGAGAATGATACTGAATTTTAGCATAAGAAGTGAATACTTTGCTCTAATAACAATAAATCAGTATTTTTTTTTTCAAGAATTTCAGCAGAGCTCACAAATCTGCTGTCTTGGGGTCAAGACTTTTTTTTTTTTTTTTTTAATTTTAAACCAGTAAGTAATTCAAAGTGACAGGAAAACAACACATTCATTCATGGTTGTGTCTGCCAGGCTTTCTTAGCCACTCACATATGCCAGATACTGTCTTAAAAAGATGAATAAGATAATATCCTCCAAGAAGCTCACATTCTAGTGGGGTATTACAAAAGTCAAGGTGTGAGTCTCCTTTCTGGTACAGAACTCTTTCATTTCTAGAGAATCCCAGAAAAGGAGAGACTTTCTGGGCATTCAGAGAGTGAGATCATGGGTACACCTTGACACACTCAAAGTGACCACCTCATTCCCAGGTTAACGCACCTGAGCTCTTGGGTTAACACAACCAGGTTTCTAGAAACCTCAGACTGCTCAGCCTATAGTTCTACCACCCAGGGTTTTCAAGTGTCATGAACTCCCGGAGTCAGGGCCTTGGATCACCTTGTCTGTACTCTGTGCATCTTTCAGGAGCCTTGTGATGGACAATAATAACTATTTCAGATAATAATTTGTTCACCATCCACTGTGAAGAGAAAGAGCCACCTTTCTTTGATGTCTGACCTTACACACTGGGAACTAAAAAATGAGGTCACATGCATGCATTTATATCTGGGTCACCAAAAAAGATTTACTACCTAAAAATATTTTCCACACTAGCTTGTTGACATTTAACCTTAAGAAACGTGTGTGTGTTTTTCTGAGTGAAGGACAGCTGTCTCTCTATTTCTACTTCTAGAAAGTGAACCAGTCATTTATTCATCAAGCATTCATTGAGTGGCGTCTGTGCGCAAAGCACCAAACCAAACGCTGAGGGGCTTACAAAGATAATTGCACCTGTGCCTGATGAACTGACAGTGTTCAAGCAACTCAACTAGTTACTCAAATGGCCATGAGTACTAGGAAGGATATGGAAGATTCCCTAGAAGGAGAGGATTGGAAGGATGATGAAAGCTAGAGAGAGTGAGAGGACATTCCAGAAGGAAGGAATGATGTGCATAAAGGCATAGAGCGCTGCTTCTTCAACTTAAGTTCACCTAAGAATCACCTGGGAAATTCATTAATATGCAGATAACTGGGTGCTACCATCAGATGTACAGTAGCTCTAAAGAGGAAACCCAAATTTGAACTTTAATAAGCACCCCAGCTGATTTGATATAGGCAGTCTTGGCACCACCCCTTAGGGGCACTGGCATAAAGGGCAGAACTGGGTAGAGAGAAGAAGGGGCATGGGGTATCTTTAGCAAATACAGACTGCAGAGCACTGAGACAAGATGCTTGACCAAAGGTAGTGCCTAAAAATTAGAAGATAGTGTTTCTTGCCATATCAGTAAAACGTCAATGTGAAATAATATATCAGAAGGGCTTTCCTTCTCACAGATTGGGACTCCAGACAGCATCAAAATACGGAGGCCCTTGGTGAGTTGGGGGGAGACAGGAGGGCGGACGATGGAGAAGAATGAACCCTAATGGGAGATCACAGGGGCCCCGAAAAGAGGAGGTTAAAGCATTGGGAGTAACTTACACCTACTTCATAACTTTGCCAAGGGCTAGCTCTGCCCTCTTTAAATAGAAACAGCTAAGGACTGCTAGGACCCTACATCAATACGTGACAAAGACCCAGGATAAATGGAAGTCTTTGGAGACCTTCTATCCAGGCTCCATGCACAATTCCTGAATAAAGTAGACAGTATGTAGAAACATAAACCCCAAACCTGAATCCTTGGGTGGTGAGGAAAATTGTGCTCTTTAAATCATAGGGTCTTTATGGGGTATCACCACTCCCTTTGTTCACCTCAACTCAAGGGTAAATCTTTGTGGTCGCTTTCTGCATTCTAGTCTGTCTCTTGGGACTAGAGATATTTAACACAGAATCTAATTTCAAGCTACATGATAGGAACATCCAGAATGCCTTTTAAAAAAAAAATCTTTCTTAACAAGGAAAATGCTGGTTATGTGAGCAGAAGCTGGTGAATTTCATCAGTTTTTTCCCTGAGTCATTAAGCTTCATCTTCAAGTAGATTACTTTTCAGGAGATGGAACCCTATCAACTTGAAGTTTGTAAGTCTTTTAAATTTTCCTGCATAGTGTCAAATCACAGTCTTTGAAAGAATAAGATGCTCCTGAAAAAAGTAGAAGGAAGAAAAAAATATTTTTTTTAGATTCAAGTTAATAGATGCTCATGTAATGGTGACCCTTCGTCAGTATTCTGTACAACAATTTTCTAAAGTTTCTGACAATATACACAGTGACATGGCTCTAAGACCAGGTATATATGTACATAGAACAAATAAATTTTTTAAATGGAAGCAGCTTAGAAAGGAACTGGCCAAACTTTAGTATTTATAGGAATAATTGAGTAGCTTATAGGAAAACATGAAATTTTTATACAAATCCCTGAGCACAGTTTATGAAACATAGTTTCTCCACTAGATAAAGCATCTAATGAATATGCCCTTTACACCAATCCCATATACCTATATTCGAAGGATATTTGAAGAATCCACCTTCTCTGGAAGAGTTGAGAAAAAAAGTCAGTGGAGGAAGAAATGCCAATCATTTAATTATTTCATTAGCAAGTGAAGACAGTAACTTCTGCCTTTTAAGCAAGGACTGCTTTCATCAATATCAATGACTTACGTGAGAACACTCAGTCACTCATTCATTCAACAAACCCTGAATGTCTATTACGTGCCTGGAGTGGGAGAGACAGGGGGCTAGAGCCATGAAGTAAACAGATACAATCTCTCCCCTCCTGGAATGTATTATGTAGCTGGGAAGACAGAGGACAGAGGTTAATTTGTTATTTCCAAAAGAAACATCATTATCAACTCTGCTAAATGTTGTATAGGCAAGAACACTGTCCTCCAAGACTAAGTAATGGAGGACCTGACCTACTAGGGTATCAGGGAAGGTTTTTTGCTGAAGAAATAACATGTGAGCTGAAAATAAAGATAGTCAGCAAAAAGGCAGGCCAAAGATTGTTGGAGGGCCAGGTCTTGGGTTAAACTTTTTGCAATTCACCTTCTCTGTAATGGGGTTACTCACAGACCTACCTTCTTAGATATGCTGTGGGGGAGGAATGAGATCATGTTCAGAAAATACTTAAAGCGGGGATGGCGAAGCGGTGCACAGGGTGGGTGGGCACCTGGGTGGCTCAGTTGGTTAAGCAGCCAACTCTTGACTTCAGCTCAGATCATGACCTCAGGATTCTGGGATTGAGCCCCACACGCGGCTCCTTGCTCAGTGGGGAGTCTGCTTGAGATTCTCTCTCTGACCCTCCCCCTTCTCTCTCTCTCTTTTTCTGGAATAAATAAATCTCTTTTTAAAAAAAGAAAACACTCAAAGTGGCTTCTGTTATTTTTTTGAGACTTGCCCCTCTGAGGTCACAATCATGTAATTGCAGTTAATTTCATTCTACCACGGTGCTGGGGGCAATGTGGTGGACAGAGGATCATTGGTCCGGGGTCCAAAAGAAATGAGTGCTGGTCTCAGCTCTCAAGTACCAGTCCTGTGGCCTTGGACAAGGCATTTTCCCTTTCTCAACCTGATCTGTAAAACTGGGGAATTTTGCTAACAATAGGAATACCTAATACCCTAATCCCTCAATTTGGCATTCAAGGTCATCATCCATAATACAGCATGTGTCTACGTTCCCAGGTTACTGTCCCTAGTAATCAACTGAGCTACTAAATAAAAATTACCCAAATATGTACCATGTTTTGCTTTCTCATGCTTTTCTATCTGCCCGCCATGATCCATCTTAAATGTCCAATTTCCCTTCATAAAACTGCTTTTACTGCTAGGAAAGCCCCTGAAAGCCACCTAACTCTGCCTCTTACCCCCTTTTTCCCAACACAAAAACTCAGGCCATGATAACTTTAAAGACTTTTTCAAAGGCACACATCTCCGATTTGACAGAGTTAGGCTCTAAAACCAGGTCTCAGTTTCTAGGCCACCTCTCTTTGCACGACACCAACCCCAACTGCTGGGATTCTTCAAGCTCACTGATATTGCCTTTGTGTCTCTCACAGTCTAGCTGTGTGTCAGGAGGTGGTGAACTAGGGCCAACAGGTCAAATGTAGCCCGCCACCTAGTTTTCTAAGGCCCATTTCATTAATTTTTTTTTTACTTTGTTAAATAATTGAAACAATGAAAAAAAACAACGTTTAGTGATGTGAAAATTATACGGTGTTCAAATTTCAGTGTCAATAAATAATGTTTTACGGCCCACAGCATGTCCATTCACTTAAGGATTGTCAATGGGTGTGACAGCTATGACAAGTAATGGTCACGGATCCTGTGGTCCACGAAGCCAAAAGTGTTTACTATGTGGCCCTTTGAAAAACAGGTTTGTGACCTCTGGTATATGTCATTATATGTGTCCTTATCTTCCTCCTCTGTGTGGCAAACTCCCACAGTTAGCATGTTCATATGAAGGCACGCAGGCAGGGACAGAGACTCTCTCACTATTCATCTCAAGAAATAAGAACAAATCCTTATTGAGGACTCACGTGCCAGAAACTGTTCCAAATGTTTTACAAGTATTAATGTATTATTCCTCAAAAAAAAACCCACATGGCTTTTTACTATTGTCATTCCCATTTAATAGATGAGCAGAATGAGGCCCAGAGAAGTGAAGTACCCAGCACGATCTTAAATATGCCATTTGTTGGATCCAAATAAATATTATGACTGTCATGATATGCCTGTTGACTTCAGAGAACTGTAGCCTGGGTATTCCAGGGTCCCTCACTTTGTTAATCAATACCCTCAACCTAGAAGCCAAAGTCACCGTTCTCTTTCCACCTTGGGGAACCATTAGGAGACATCCAGGGACTCCTGAGGCCAGAAAACACAGATGCATTCCTGGAGGCCTTCCACTTGTCAGACAAAAAAGGAAGATGTGACTTTGGTGACATGACCTCAGAACCCTAGATCTGAATTCAACTATCTCCTATTTCACTCTCAAAAGTCATTTATTTTCATGTGGCCTTCATTTGCTCATTTGTTTAGAAAGAACTATTTGATTTCTGCTGTTCCTTCCAGAGCTAGCTGTGGTTCTAAGCAGCAAGAGCACGGAGAAGGAGAAGCTCTTAGAAGGGGCTGCTGACAGGTGCAGGGCCGGGAGGAGAGAGGAGAGAGGCAGTGACGAGCCACCAACTCTGCCCAGGACCAATTCACACATTTCAGCTCTAGGGAGCTCACGTCCCCCAATATCTGGCAGGTAGGTTATTTTGGAAGAGTGACTTGGAACTTCTGAGAGACATAGGATATATGACTTAGCACGTATCCAGACTCTATCCTTTTGCCTCTGCCCAGTGCTATTCACTTTGGGGGCTCTACCGTGGGTCTATGCAGGAAGTTTAGGTTTGCGGGCAAGGGGAAGCAGTCGGATTCTCTAAACTTGCTCTTGGAACTAGATGCTCTACATCGAGCAGGGCAGAGCTGCAGCAGGCCCTGGGTCCTGTGCTTTATGGGGAAGTGGTAATGAGCAGGAGTTCAAGAATCTCAAGGGAGAAAGCACCAGAGCCATTCGGTGCTCAAAAAAAAAAAAAAAAAAAAAAGGAAAATCACCTGTAATGGCCCAGAAAACATAACCATCAAATTTAAGGGAGGAAGGGGATGGCAGGTGGTCTGTCCTTTGCCTGACCTCTCAGACTGTTACAGTATCTCTCTTTAAAGGCCATGCTGGAAATTCACCCTGAATTTTGGCTTCACTTGTAAAATGCGTGTGAGCAGTGGCGTATGTTATCCTTTGTTCCAGATCCACGGTTCCCATGGCATGGTTCTGACTGGGACACACAGCTGATCTGAAAAGCCCTAATGTTGCCCCAGGGTTGTCCTTGTCATAAATTAGCTGGGGCTGGTTTACAGGCTTCAAAAATAGCTAGGCTTCATTTATTTTTTTTAAAGATTTATTTATTTATTTGAGAGAGAGCAAGCGCCTGTGTGTGCGTGGGCAGCAGGGAGTGGCGGGGAGGGGCAGAGGAGAGTCTCAAGCTGAATATGATCACGGAGCCCCATGCGGGGTTGGCCGCGGGGCTGGATCTTACAACCCTAAGATCATCACCTGAGCCGAAACCAAGAATCGGGTGCTTAACTGACTGCGCCACCTGGCTTTATTTATTTTAGAAGCCCTTTTCACTCTTGGAAAATAAACTGAAATGCCTCCTCCCCCATGAAGCCTCTTCCAATATTCTCTTCTTCCTTCCAACTCTGCAGCATTTTGCTCATTAGACAGTTGTAGCAATATTTCCCAGTTGGTTCAGCATTTAGGTGTTCTAGACCATGACAACCTTAAGAAGAGAGAACATGGCACAAAGAACATGGCTTTTGAACAGCATCAAAAACTCGTACTATCACCTATTAACCCTCAGGTAAGTTATTTAACAGAGCCATAGTCTTCATTTTTATATCATGATAAGGCTGCTTCCTTGCAGGGCACTTATAAGCATTAAATGAGAAAACACATTCCGAGTGCTTAGATTGGCCCTGGGCATACAATGGGCACTCAGCAAATGTCAAATAACTCCTCTTCATCATCTGCATTCTCTGAAAAGCCCAGGGCAGTGCCTTGCATACAGTGAGTGCTCAATAAATATCACAGTTGGTTTGTAGTAAATTGCTGAATCACCCTCTTGTCTGTCTGACTTCATCTCACGTTAGATTCCATGAAGAAATTATTAATTATTCTGACTTCACATGTAATGACATCCACTGAGTGATTATGTTTTAGGTCTTTTTTTTAAATTAAGATGAATTCTAATATTTAAATTTATTTTTCTATCTCTATTATATATGCAAGAAACCATTTGTCTGAACTGGTATTGCATGTGTATTTTATAGGTTACTGGTATGAATATTCCAAAACAGCATATAGTAGAAGCCATTCAAGATTTTAAAGATATCATTTCTCACTGGGGAACATAATTTGCCCATTCTCAGAAGAATTCAAAAGGCTACATTTTCCAGAAAGGATCAAATTTTTGATAGCTTTGCTGCCCCAGAAGTAAAATTTCAGTGTGGGAGTGCATCGCTGTCTCTGTCTGGCTACTCTCTACTCCCTCTGTCAGCGGCCCCATTGCTGGGCACGCAGGTCCTCACACTTCCCCACCAGAAGGAGCCTCTGAGGGCACAAACTGGGCACCAACCCAGTTTCAAAAACTACTTTCACTTCCTCTGTACCTTCCTGTGTTCCAGGCCCTCAGGACTTTTCTGTCAGCTGACCTGATAAACCAATACAAGTTAGCAGACAAACAAATGACAGTGGTCTATAAGAATTAAAGGTAGCTCTGGGCGCCTGGGTGGCTCAGTTGGTTAAGCGACTGCCTTCGGCTCAGGTCATGATCCTGGAGTCCCGGGATCGAGCCCCACATCGGGCTCCCTGCTCAGCAGGGAGTCTGCTTCTCCCTCTGACCCTCTTCCCTCTCGTGCTCTCTATCTCTCATTCTCTCTCTCTCAAATAAATAAATAAAATCTTTAAAAAAAAAAGAATTAAAGGTAGCTCTTTCCTAAGTGATGTCATTGCATTTTATTAGGGATCTACTAGATAGAATTACTGAATTCGAATTAATGTCTAATAGTGAGAATTTCTGATCTTATGTTGGTGGATGGATAAATGCTTCCACCCCAAGGATGTTTTGCACCGCCCACCTCCAGATCACTTTACACGTGGCTGCCTATAATGCACTGGCCCTTGACCACAAACACATTTCCTTCACTTCAGCTGCCAGTCAGGACTTTTCTCCTTCCACACGTCGTCCTCCTCCTCCTCCTGAAATTGGCTAGACAGTTTCAGATAAAGAGAAAATGTGATTCTCTTGAACCTTTGTCTCTCTTGTTCTGTACTACACTCTCTTGGCTAGGCAGATCAAAGGACTATCACAGAGTGGATATAAAACACTTAGAGTTCAATAAGAGTCGTCAGCAAGGAGAGTCTACACAAAACACTTGAGGCAGCAAGGGCTGCAAGCAACTGTCTCCCCAGTTGAGTCAACACACTGGAAGAAGGCACCCGATCTCCTCATCTGTATTCTGACCTGCTCCTGATGAAAACATGCCAGTGAGAGTAGCTTACCCTAGAAGTCTCCAGTTCAGAAAATAGGTTGTTTGATTTACAAACTTCACTGAGAACCTAATTATTGATTAGTTTAAGTCTTCAAAATATGTGTTGTAGGAAATATATTTTGTGGTGTGTGTGTGTGTGTGTGTGTGTGTGCGCACGCACGCATGAGAGCCTAAGGAGGGAGGGAGGGCGGCAGTAAAAGAGAGAGAGAGATGGAGACACAGACCCAGACACACAGGGAAAGAGGTATCTTTTGGAAGAGAAAGAAAGAAAACTGAAAATCATCTCACTGCATTTAATGAGGCCCCACCGGACTAGCTCTGAGTCCAAATCAAAATCTCAGAGGCCAACTCTGAAAGCTCACATTTCCTGAATCTATTCCAACCCAATGGGTCACAAAGCATCTGACATTTACTTCCACTAAATCTCAAGTATGTCTCCAGGGGATAGACATCCCTTTGTTCAGAGAGAAAACTTGAAATGGCTAGTTCATCAACCCACTGGCTTGGTTAGCCACAAGTATTACTGAAATTAGAACCCAAGTGATAGGCAGCTAAGGGAGCTGTGAGCGATGTTCTGTGATTCTGAAATCTAGGGAAAGTCAGGGAGAATATTTGCCACAAGAGGGAGCAGGAGAATTTGATCAGATGGGAGACTATCTGGTAGAGGTTATGATGAGGGGTCTAAGTATGAGGTATGGACAATATTGGAAGATGTTTTGGCAAGAGACATCTATCCCTTATAAGAAAAAAAGTGTGGGGGGATGAAAGGAACAGGAAGAAGAGAGGGATTGCAACACGTTGATTCCTAAATTCTCAGCAAATGTAAAGCAACAATTTAATTTTTGGTTAGAAGCAACACACATTCACCCTGCAAAAATACAAAACATGCAAGATAGGTGCTCTACCACCCTCTTTTAATCATATATTTCTTTTTCCAGATTTAATTTCTATTTCAGCCCGGACCTTGGTTATTTCCATGCTGATGGGGTAGACCACTTGCTACTAACCTCCATGCTATGCTCTCTCTACCTGAAGGTGTTATGGAGAAAGGGCTCCTTTCACTGTATTGCAACACAAAAATCAGATGGCAAAGTCCTATAATGCACTTACTTTGGGAGAAACACATCCATGACCTAAATGAATGCTTTAACTTGCTTTAAAGCAGGAATGTAACCTCATTGGATCTGCAGAGCTTTTATCATCATTTATTTTTTTTTCAAAGAAACGGATTAAATACTGATAGGGAAGAAACCGTGCGTTTACTTTGCAAGATAAATAAAAGTCTATTTTTGTCTGATAAAAAACATGTTAAATATAGCTTGCTAACAAAATGCTGAAGCTCTCTTGGAATTTTTTTTTTCAAAACATAGTAAGCTTGAAAGAGCAATTAATGTAAATCCTGCATACAGTCCTGACTATACTTCATCTTCCTTTTGTAATTTTATTTGGAGTAAAAGCACTGCTATCACTTCTCTTCCCCTTCATGGTCAACAAAATGGTTAGCTAGCTCTTAATCTTAATCCAAAATGATATAGCAGAAACCATTCAATAGTAATGATAAAATAGAAAGACTAGAAAGACAGATGGATAAATAGGTAGGTAGATGGGTAGATGGACAGATTGATAGATAGATATAAAGCACAGCCTTCATATTCTTTTAATTCATCACTCTCCTCTTCCAGCCCTGTGAAGCTTTCAGGACAGAGTAAATGAAGTCGGATTGTCATGGACACTTGCATCCTTTGCAACCCTGCACAGCTCAATAGTCAATAATGGTTTACCTCTATCCAGTTCTTTAATTCCCTAGTAATTAATCATTCCATATTTAATACAAGACAACAGCCATTTTAGGGAGGAAAAAAAAAATCAGGGCTCTTTTTTTAGTAGGTGGGAGAAATCTTAGCAAAATAGCCCTCAGAATCAAATGGAATTCTTCAAACAGGCAGGATTTGTAAAATGAAAACCATTTAAGAAAACACATCCTGCTTCTTGATCAAGTAAGTGGGTCTTCCCCCACCTTCTCACTCACAAGGCCCCAAAGATAGAGCTAGCTCTCCTTTCCTTCCTCCTTTCACACCAGCCTAAGCAGCCAATTAAGCAAGTTTAGCAAACCCATAGAGCTAAATCCAAGTAACACAGGATTTGAAAGAGGAACCTAACAGCCTTCACCCCTATTCTGGTTTTGCTTTATCTGAAATGAATGAAACATCTAGATACATTTCTATCCTCCTTTCTCGACTTGCTGCAGGAGTAGCTTTGAGAGAGAGAGAGAGAGAGAGAGAACATGCAAGTGTGTGCATGTGTGTGTTTACGGAGGGGGGGGGGGCATGGGTGGGAGGCATACTTGCAGAATCCCCTCCTGGTTGCTCCCCATTTCCCCATTTCCCTTAGCAAATCTTCCCACAGATGCTGGATTGTGGGTGCTCCAATTGCTCATATTTGGAGATACTCAGCCTATGCCTTTAACCAGATCTGATCAGAATCTCCACCTACTCTGCTAGCTCCTCCATGATCTGGATGCCAGTACTGTCTTTACCACATCTGTCATTTTTTAAAAAGCTTCTTCCACTACACCTCCTACTGATATCCTTTTTTCTCTTTTTAGTCTTTACACCTCCAGCAGGACAAAGTTTGTATTGTTATAGTCACAACCACTAGTGGCTGACTAGCAGGAGAGATACAGAGTGCCAGCAAGGGAGCCAGGCTGGGGGGGGGGGGGCGGTAAAGAGATAACCTAGTGCAAAGCATGACTTTCTTTCCGATGAATGCGGACACCACGCACTATTGCTCTCTTCAAAAAATGCTTTGTTAAATTTGATCACTCTGCTTTCAACCCAACCACTGCCACTTTGGAGAGGGAAATACAAATTGCCAGCCCCAGTCATTCATCAAATAGTCAACAGAATCCATGGGGAGGGGGGGTGTTAAAATCAAGGATGCACACACACTGTATTTTTAAAAGCATCCTCTGGGCAGATTTGGTTTCTTTAGCTGACCGTCCACCCATAAGACCTCCCTCTTCTTCATTAAGGAGGAGCCAAGAAGGATATCCTCACATCTCAGAACACAGACCATTTCCCCAAGAGCCAGCAAAGCTCCAGAGGCAGATAATGCAGCTGCAAAGTTCCCTTCGAATCTCGTGGGGGAGAGAGATGCCTGTGCGTGCAGAATCCCCAACGTGCACACCCCGGCATAGTGCCCAGAGACCCGGACCCTTCAGCCCACTCCCCGCCCCCCTCCCCGCTGTAATCCCCCCTTGCCTGTTCCTCCTGCCCCGGCCACAACTCCCTCCTCTCCGCAGTCGGTGGTGAAGGAGCACCCAGACCTGGCCGGAAAAAAGAGACTCGCGAGTGTGGCCTTGGGGAAGACCCCAAGGATTACCAGGAGGTGGGATGACCGCGGAGCAGAGCCCAGTGGGTGGGGACGCCTGGATCCCCAGCAGCGCTGCATTCCGGGTGGACTTAGCTCTTCGCGCCCTGAAGCCTCAGAGCCCAGCGCCGTGCAGGGTGCAGCATCTCTCCTTAGCAGCCCTTTTTACCTCCGGCAGCCGGCACTGGCAGGCGGGCACACTCACGCCCAGACGCACCAGCCCGAGCAATTTCGCTCCCCGAGAAGCGTGGACACCCCAGAAAACGTGTAGGGACACACGCGCGCGCGCGCGCACACACACACACACACACACACACACACAATTCAGCAGCCGGTCCTTCGCCCAAGCGGAGGGAAGTGTAGCCTTACGAACAAGAAATGGAAAATAGTTGGCGGTAGCTGACCAAATCCCTCCTGCTGCCCATTATAAGATCCTACCTGGTTTGGGGGAGTGTGGATGGATCCTTCCCCAGTTCCTCCACGCTAGCAGGCAATACGGCGCACTCCCTCCTTTTAAATAGCTCCCGACCGGGAAGAGGTCGCTCCCATCTTCTGGGGGGAAGCACAAAGCGGGCGGCGGCGCCGGGCAGGCTCCCGTGCAGCGCCGGCGCGAGCGGGAGCGGCGGCTGCGGGCAGCCGGTGCGCGCGGGCGGGAGGCAGGCGCGGAGGCCGGGAGGCTGGGAGGGCCGGGGCCCGGGCGGCGCGCGCGCTCCCCCTCCCTCCCGCGCACACTCGCCCGCCTGCCGCCCGCCCGCCGCCCGCAGCCTCGCACTCGCTCACACGCGCGCTCGGCCCCGCCGCCGCCGCCGCCGCCTCCGCGGCCCGCCGAGTCCCGGCGCCCTCGGCGACCGCCCGGGAGGAGAGCCGGCGCGTTTCTGGAGCCCCGAGCGGGCGGGGAGCCTTTCCAGCCTCCCAGCCTCCCAGCCTCCGCCGCCGAGGTTTTTCGATTTGCTCCCGGCCCTGGGCCCCGCAGTGCGTTCTGGCCGCGCGCTAGCGCTCTCCGGGGCGGGCACCCAGCCCATCGATTACACGCGCAGACGGGAGCTGCAACTTTTCTTTTCAACCTTCCTCGCCTCTCCCACAGGCAGAACCCTCACCCTGACTTGCCTACCCATTTCTCACCTCTGAAATTGTTCATCCAGATATATCTTTCTTCCTCCGCTTTCTAGCCCTCTGCGAAAGGAAGCTTTCGTTTAGCAAAGGGACCTGGGGATGTATCAATGATTTTCTCTTATATCCTGTGTTTTTCCTACGTATAGACATGCACAGCAGTACCGTGGCTAGAAGCTGCTGACACAAGCACATAAGGATGTGGGGGTGAGGGGAGAGGTGTTCCCCAGCCAAGATCTCGGAAAGATTCTCCGTGTTGGTATTTCCCTCAAAGATTGCAGCTCACCTGGGAATAAAGACCAAGAAGCTGTTTAACGCGAAAGCCGTTCGGCTTCTAAACTACACAGAGGAGTAAAAGCTGAGCATTAAGGTTGAGTTGGGAAAAATCTAATGCAGCAATCGACGAACCATTCATTGGCCTTTCCAAGAGAAGCATTATCATTGCCAATACATCACTTCCCCATAATTAATAAAGGAGCACTGCACCAGGCCCTTGCTCTCTTGACAGCTCATTCATCTTTACAAATCCTTAATGACTTGGCAGGATGAAAGGCTAGACCCACTGTGGAGTTCACAAACCTGGCTGCACATCAGACACACCTGGGAAGCTTGTTAAAAATGCAGATTTTAGGGGGCGCCTGGGTGGCTCAGTCGTTAAGCGTCTGCCTTCGGCCCAGGTCATGATCCCAGAGTCCTGGGATGGAGCCCCACATTGCGTTGGGCTCCATTGGGCTCCCTGCTCCGCGGGAAGCCTGCTTCTCCCTCTCTCACTCCTCCTGCTTGTGTTTCCTCTCTCGCTGTATCTCTTTCTGTCAAATAAAATCTTAAAGAACCACTTTTTAAAAAATGCAGATTTTAGCATCCCATCTTGAGACTCTGATGTTGTAGTCCTCAAGGGTGACTCGATGCTTGCGTCTTTAAAGCACCAGTTGACATTCACCACTGGTGTAGTTTGGCAGAAGGGTGAGGGGTCAGGGACAGCTGTGTGGAGAAGCTGAGAGGAACAGAGCACCAGGCAGAAAGTTAAGTCCTTAGCAGAGATCTCCCCACTACTTACTCTGCAGCTCTCTGGCCGCCAGGCCACAGGGGAAAGGCGATTCTGACTCCACGAATCCCACTGTTTGACTATGAGGCCGGTGGCTCTCAACCCTGACTGCTTCAGAATCTCCTGGGGAGCTTTTAAAAATCCCAGTGCTTATGCCACACCCCAGACTGATTAACTTGGAATCTCTGGGGGTAGGACCCAGTCATCAGTAACTTTTTTTTAAGATTCCCAGGTTGATTCTTACCTGTACCCAAGGTTGAGAACCACTGTTCTGTGCCAGTACCCCTCAACCCTGAATGTGAATATGAATCACCTGGGGATTGCAGGTTCTTCTGGAGCTGATCTGGAGAAGGCCTAGGATCTGTATTTCTAGCAAACTTACGAGTGCTGTTGGTACTGCCTGGATGAAGATTGTGCTTTAATTAACAAGGGTCTGCTGTGTCCATCTAATGCTCGGGGATACCCAGCTTGATGGAGGAAACCAAGCTTCTTCTTGTCTTGTATATTCCCAGGAATCATTCTCGCCTAAGAACATTTTCCTTTCCTCGTAGGAGATAAATATTCTTGACTTGCCACAGACTTTTTGTTAGACTGCACTGACTAGTGGGTGTAAACAGAATGACATGTGGGGAGACACAGAAGGTCACCATCTCTCTGTGAGAGCATATCCTTAGCCAAAAATTACTTAGGGTACTGATTTCAAGGGAGTGTGAGAGGCAGACGTTTGGCTCACACTCAATGAAAGGGACTTAGAGAGAAGAGTGGCTGTTTTCTAAATGACACAGAGCATGGCCTGTAACTAAAAACTCCCCCCACCCCTCCACAGGAAATAGGACCAGGCTAACTGAAGGAATTTAGCAAAAGAGCTGAATGAAAATGTGAGCGGACTACATCTCACTGGAATAGATTCTGTGGAAGGGGCGTGGCCTATTCTTGCTATTAGGGACTACTTGGTGAAAGCTCAGATTTTCTTGGAAGTGTAAGCATGCTTGTGACATGGGTGACACCAGCCCGGTTCTTAAATGTCTATATTCCAGTGCTGTCCAAAATTCACCTTGTCAGTAGCTGAGAAAGCATTAAGGCTTCATCTTGGTCCTCTTTACTCCTCTTCTTTTCCAATCTAGTCTGGTATTAGGTTAATTTGAATTTGGGGGGGATTTACATTAAGGTCCTCTCTTTACCTAGAACCATTAAAAGGCAGCCTAATGCCTAGTGATTTGGCACACCCTTTCTGATTTGGCTCAATTTCTGAATCCTTAATTTTTTTTTCCTTTCATTTATCATTAAAGGCATCTTTATAAGGGTTCCAGGGCCCCACGGCAAGTCAAACCTTTTGCTCCCTCCTAAATGTCATACATGACTGGATTTTTATTGCAAGAATTATCAAAGGCTACATCACTGGCACAAGGCTCTAGGTAAGGAAATAGAGTGGTTTCTGCAGGCTGTGGCTTTGGAAAGAAGAAATATTGTATGTAGGAAGGTGGTGATTTACATTCCAATGCCAATAGTTATTTCTTAATTGTATTCTTGAATCTTGATTGCCATTCTTTTCTTCGGGCTTAGGGTTCAGAGATATGGGATCTGGGTCTCTTCTGTTATGTATCTGAAGCAATAGGGCATGACCATTTTGGGGACTCCACAGGGAAATCACTAAGATTTCATATATTCTAAAGATGGTTCAGATTTTCATGAACTAATTCCCTACAAACCTTCAGGAGATCTTTTAGCAAACTCACTTTCACACCAAGTATAAGTGTTGAGAATTAGGCCCTACTTTTTCATCCAGTCTACAGAGAAACTGGACATATGATCAGGGCTATGAAAATTTTATAATATATTTAATATTTTACTAAAGCTCTTGATAATTTTTCAACATAAGAAAAACAAGTACTTTGTTGTAATTTCTTTCATTTTTACTTTGAATCGTGTAGGTCAGAGTTACCATCCTTGTTTTTCTAGCCTTGGGTCTTCGCAAGTGTGTTCATATAGAGTTAGTATTCCCCACCTCATTTCCTTCTCTGCCAACCTTCATACTCAACTACCTGCTCACCCTTGAGCTCAGTTGGATACTGATTTCCATATAAGAAGACAGTAGCATAGCAAGCACACCACGTGGAGCTCAGCATTAGCCATTCTTCCACACCTAGGAACTCCAGCTAGATCACTGGCATGATTTGTGTTTTGGGTTTCCATTGCTGCTGATTGGATCCAGGGTTTTTTGCTTCAAGTGTGACTGCAGGGAATTTTTTTGTTGATTTCTAAGCACTATTATTTCTCCTCACTGTGGTCTTGTTCCTGCAAGTAAACTTTTACTTCTCTGTTTTGTTTTGACTAGTTCACCACCACCCTGAATTCCATCTAGTAGTTGGCCCTACTACTGGGGCCCTATTCTGGGGCCTTACTGCCTCCCCAGTAGACTCACAGTTCTAACCCATAATTTCTTCACTGGGCGGGGGGGTCAACCCACTTCCTCTGAATTTGTCACAGTGTTTGGATCAGGGACCTGCACTTCCATATTTGAGCAATTTATGGTCAAGGATTGGGCTTGTACAAAATCCTGACACACTTATTTTCCATTTCTGCCCCTTAACACATTAAGGACATTCTCTAGTCACTGTCCCACAACTTTACCAGTGACTAACTTCATGGCCGAATCATTATCTAGAGCAATTAGTGGGTCAGAAAAGAACCGAAACTGTTAAGAGTTAAGGATTTGGAGTCAGAATATCTGGGTTTGAATCTCACCTCTGGCTGTGTGATCTTAGGGAAGTTCTTTAATCTCTCTGAGTCACAGTATCTTTGTCTGGAAAACCTAGATTATAGAATTTCCTTAAAGGAGTTATAGGAAGGATAAAATGTATATAATGTGCTTGACATAGTCCCTGATTATAGTAATTATTCAATAAATAATGCTGTTGTTATTACTATTGTTGGTAAAGTTCCATAAAAATGATATTCATAAAATTAAAAAAAGTATCTGTATAATTAGGTTCCACATAATCAGCCATCTCATTTTCAATAATGATTATGCTATCATTTGTAGTATACAGAATTCTATGCAAGAAATAAATCCAGGAAAGTGAATGCTCTACACTTTGAGAGTACTTTCCTTCTCAGTAATGAAAGAAGCTGTTGCATACTTTCTAAATCTGTAAGTACAGAGTGTAGTTATATGTTTGATACAGGGAGAACCACATCTGTTATATACTGGTTTGGTACAATTTCAAATCCACTTATTTATGACAAAGACCAAAACAAATAGTTGTTTTTAGAAGTAAATTTGTTTTGTTATAAGAATGAAGTAAGTTGTGTCAGGAAATCACCATCTCCTCTCCTCTCACCAATAAGAAGTCAGCAGTTCAGCTGCTGGAGGCCACCCCCGCAGCCGGGCGGGGGGGAGGGGGAGGATCTTCTCGATAGAAACATATAAAGAAGCAACCATGTCAAAGGGACATTTAGACTATAAATACCAAGAGTTTGTGAGGCCTATCTGAGAGTGTTCAGTCTGGGCAAGGCCACTCCTTCTCATCTAAAATAGCTCTCCAAAGACCTTGGGGCATTAGCTCTTGCCTTGGTCAAGGCAACTCTTATTGGCAGAGGTGAAAATCATGCAGCAGCTCTTGGCAAAGCTCATCTTGTCCATCAACACCAGAGCTACCGTTCCCTAGCAACATGCTCTAGCAACAGGGAACTTTACCTTTTGCACTGATAGCTGGACCTCAGCTCGCAGTTGGCTAACCTGTCTCTCCCAAGTACCAACTCCTATAAAGGTTCAACCCTACTGAATGTGGACTTTATTCCTTTCCTCTCCTCTTGCCTGGAACAATCATGTGATTAATCTATCATTGATTCGGAGTATATTATTTCTTTATTGGCTTTATTAAGAGACATCCTGTATGCTATTGACTTGTGGAATTCCCACAGTGAACCTGTGTTAAATAAATTGCTGGCAAAAAACCCCCTCAGTCTCTGAGCATTAATTTGCTTTCCAAAACAAAGCAACATTCTTGCTGGGTCGCAATATTTCTTTTCCTTTATGTCTGAGTATTAACTTCATCCCATCTCCATTATAATCTGGGGGCATAATTTCCAATAGAGTTAAACAAATTTCACTACAATGAAGATTTTGCTTGTCCTATCAATTATATATTTTTTAAAGATTTTATTAATTTATTTGAGAGAAAGAGAGAGAGAAGGAGAGCATGAGCCGGGCAGGGGGCAGGGAGGGAGAAGCAGAAGCTGACCCCCCCAGGAGCAGGGAGCCCAATGTGGGACTCAATCCCAGGACCCTGAGATCATGACCTGAGCCAAAGGCAGACACTTAACCGATTGAGCCACCCAGGAGCCCCTGTCCTATCATTTATATTAACAGATGACCTTATCTGTGACATAAACTTTTTTGCTAAGTTTGCATAAACTTTCCTCAACATCAATTCAAGGACTCTCTACCAAAAGAGACTGAAGATGAAGGCTCCGGGGTGCTTTGTACTAGTTATTTGTGTAGATATTAAAATTATTTGCCATCTACCACCTAACTTTTATTTAAGAAATCCTTAGGAACTAAGGAGGGAGTTATGATTACCCTCATTTTACAGATTGAGATCAAGGAGATTTGTCTCACCCTGGCTACACAGTATCAGTTATATTGTTTCAAAATATGGAAGCCCAGACCCACTCTTGGAGATTTGGCCCTCATTGATTGAAAGTGGAGTCTGGGCATGGGAAAATTTTTAAGTTCCCTCTGTGGTTCTAAGTTTCAGCCAGAGCTGAGAACCTCTGGCCTCAGATCAAATAGCTAATTAGTGGTAAAGACGAGTGAAAAAAATCCCTTTACATCTGCCACAATGCTGCTTGTATTCTGCTGTCCCATCAAACATTGATATTTAACAGAATATAGAAATGGGGACTCTGCTTGGAAACTTGAGAGCCTTTTTACATTTCTAAGGGGCCCAAGTCGGTTTTGTAATTGACAAAGATAGATAAGCAGATTGGAAGAGATGATCAAGAAAAGTGAGTCCGTTGACTGCAGGGCCTCTTTCTGTTTTGTTGAACACTCAATCCCCAGCATGTAGAGCAGTTTTGGGTACATGGTTGATGAATTAATAAAGCACATATTGTGCCCTGTAAAGGACTGCCCTGTGTTGACAGAAGATGGATTTGGGTTCTAGGGTAAAGTAAACTCTTTGGCCCCTGTCCAGTGCAAATTGCAACTCAGGAGCAAACACCTTGTAGCTATAGTGCAGGCCCTAGTTAGCAAATGACGACCATACCATATCCACACCCACAATCCTGCCTGGCCACCTGCTCTGCGATGACAGACAGATTGTCTGTGGGGGACATTGCAGGAGACCAGACCACACAGTGATGGCAATCTGACCGAGCCCCAGGCTTACAAGGGTAAGCTGACCCTTTGTCAATTATCTCAGGAATTACTTCTAAGCTCATTTGGCCCACTTTGTAAGAATGTCAGAGAATCTCTTATTTCCTGTTAAGAGAGTCTCTTTAGGCACATAATTAATTTTCTCATTGACTATTTTTCAAAAATCGAGGGACCTGTGAATTTTCTGATATGCTCAAAGTCAGTCATCAAGCAACTCTTGCTAAAGGCAAAAAGCTGAGCAGAGCAGAGACAAAACGCAGTTGAGAATAGTCATATTAATTCATTTTCTCATTCATTCCTTCATGTATTTATTCAACAACTATTGATGAGGGCCTACCCTGAGCCAGGCACTGTCCCAGACCTAGAGATACAATAGAGAAAACATCAGTTAAATTTCCCATCCTCTGGGACTTACATTGCACTGGAAAAAGAAGAGGCAGTACGCAAAATAAACAAATGGACTCATGCTAGGGTATCAGCTGGAGATACTGCTATGGAGAAATGAAGCAAGGAAAACAAGCTAGTGACTTCAGGAAGCAAGTATGAGTTTAGGTGGTCAGTTTTGCAGACACCTCAGTGAAGTCACAATTTCTCATTGACCACGCCATCCCTCTGAGAGTACTACACAGATGAAAGGATAGAGCACAGTGTCTTGTTTGTTTGATACTTTGTTTCTGCGGTGAGTGAGTCGCGGTATCTTGAGGAATTCCCACCTCAAAGCAGCCAGCCTTGGTCAGGCTCAGCTGCAGAGGCTCAGCCACAGGTTTGCGCCTCTGCATTCAGGTGCATGTTCATCTGATATAAATCCAAGCATTGTTCCAAAACGACAGATAGTTCCCAGAAGTGGCATATAAAATGATTGTATTCTTTCTAAGGCAGAACTGTTGCAAGAATTCTGACCACCCCTTTGGGTTTTATTTAAAGAATGGTGCTTTAATGCAACTGGATGGCAAACTTCACAAGTGAGCTCTCGTGCAGGGAACATCTTCCCACAAAGTCAACAGCACTGGTGAGGAGGGAGGGGAATAACATGTGTGTAGCTTACTGATGGTTCCAGTGCTTCTTTCCATGAGTTTGTCACGCCTCCTATATCCTTCTTCCTATATTCTTCTCTGAGATCACACAATAGAGCATGCACGCATACACACACATACACATTGCACTCCTACACACACACTCCTGCACAAACTCACACACTTGCATACACAAATCTTAACTGTGGCTAAATATATAATTATTGGAAAATCACTATTTGCAAATTTGCAAAAACACATGGAAATAATAGCTGACTTCTTGTTTTTTGTTGTTTTTTTCTAATTTTATTTAACCTTCATGGTCTTTTATTGGCCAAATCTTATATACTTGGTTTCAAGTCTCCTTTGAGGCTCAAAGGCTAATGCAGAGTATGACCCATGCACTGCTCTCTTTCAAAAAGAATGATGATAGATTTGAGACCTAAAAAAGATACTTGATTCATGTATCATACAGATCTTGAGAGACATTTGGTTTTTGTCTTCCTGTTTCTTTTGTCAAAAAAAAAAATCTCTGAATCCAGAAATTGCTCAAGGAAAGATTTTAGATGGAAATATTCACAGCAAAATGCCAACCTAACTCAAAGGAGGTGATCAATAAATACGTGTTGAATAAATGATGCAAATTAATGGAACATGCCTTATTATAGGGCAATCATGTAAAGGAAACTCTGTAGCACATTTATTGGCTGAACTTGTAAATCATTCAGGCAGCAAACAGTGAGTGACTACTCCATTCAGTGACATGAACTGAGTCCTGGGGTGGTTAAAAACATGAATTAGATACCTCTAGGAGTTCAGCTTCATAGTAAGAATTAGACTCTGAAGATTTCTGAGCACATGAGTGCTATAGCCAAATATGCATTTCATGAAGGTACAACTTGAGGAAGGTATGAGATGTGTCAAAGTGACCATGGTCAGGGATAAAGAGACCAGTAAGGAGATGATTATAGTCATCTTGCAGAAATCCCAACCAGTTTGAGGACTCTAAGCAATGACTGGAGAAGTAAGGGAATATAATTATTCTTCTCCTTGGCTCAGATCTTCAGCAGAGTCTCGTTACTGCTCCTTTCCCAGCCCAGTACTTTTTAAAATTACTGAGTTTTCACTTTCACGGGAATCCTTCTGGATAGTTCCAATTGGAGCACATATGATTTCTGTAAGGCTGCTAGTGTTCTAGGAAACAAGTCTCCTTTGAGGGTGGCATGCTAAAGGCGGCGGGGGCAGGGGGCGGTCATCTGCTCCAGCAGACAAGGAGAGTATTTCATCACTGCGATGGTGCATGGTGATAATGAAGAGTGGACAACCCTTAGTTGGTTTTGTTATTGTTTTTAAATTGTCTTCAGACAACGCATCCCCTTATTCTTTGTACCTCAGAGTCACTCCTCCCACTGCCTGACCCCCTTGATGTGTGGCTGCCTTTTTAATAGGTTATAGGAGACTGGGAGTATCTGGTATCCTTTCTATGACATAGATCTGACTTGTAGGTGGGCAGCAGGTGGTAAGATCCTTTCCCCCTTACCCCACCTTCACAGCCACTCTACTAGTAAATCACCAGACATTTAAATCTACTGTGTGGGAAAGCCAAATGGAGCTAAGTTTGACAAAGGATGGCCTTTATAAAGAGCCTCTTGCTTCCCCTAACTACAGCTGCTTTTAATATTATTTTAGAAATATACAGAATCAATTAAGGAAATCTGAATGTAGTCAGAACATTTAATCAAATATTTATTGTCTTTTGAACACACACACATTCAGAAGAACACTGATTTGCTAAAAGCAGTCTTATTTGTTGAATAACAGATCCAAGATGAGCCAATTAGCTTGATTTTTCCTATGTATTTCTGACATCGCTGGTGACACACCCATATTCTGACACAAACCAAAAGATTGTACATTCATCATTAGGAGAAATCTAGTGTTAATTTACACTAACACTACTTGACATTGTAGGATATATTTTTAAAATGGAAAGCATGTGCTAGATTTTTAGATCTTCATCCCTTTCTTTTAAAGTGAAATGTTATTTATTTTATTTAAATAAATTTAATACATTTGATTATTAAGATTAAGTTTTAATACATATGCTTAAATAAAATTTCATTCATACTGATATTAGAAAAAATGCCTAATGAATATTTCTGACAAGTTTGGAAACATCTTTCTTTTTTCTGTGAGAGAAAGTATCTTATGGTCAGAGCAGATGTGTGCTTGAATTTGTGGAAATAGGCTTGAATTTTGGAAGTGACCTGTTAGCTATACAATCAAAGATAAAAATCATTTATTCATGCGATCACTTATTTATTGAGTTTTTAAAAGTAACTATTAAGCAAGGGACTATGTTAGACATAGGAATCATCAATGAACACATGAAAAAATGGGGCTTTCATCTTGGGGAATAAAAGAGACATTAAACAAATTATATAATTTCTAATGCAGGAAGATGACCATTTTTAGAAGAATCTGTTCTTTTTTTATCTACATATCTTCCAGAAATGCTCTTACAAATTACTCTCTTATATTTATGGATAAAAAGAAGTATTGATAGCCAAAGTGAACAAATTAATTCTGGCTTAATTCTGGCATGGAGACAATGCATTTCATAACTAAAAGATTCCTATATTTCTACCAAAGTTAAGATTTCTGCATTGTGGTATATAAACAAATAAGCAACTAAGCCTGGTGTATTACACGCTCTGCCAGGAGCTGTGGGAGGACAATACTCAACCAGGTCCTCCTCTTTGAGGTAAAGAGAGGAGGCTCCCAGACGAATTGCTTTAAAGACTGGAAGAAGCACAGACTGCTAGCCGGTTTCTGAGTCTCCAGTCTACTTTTGCATTATATAGTCCTGGGATGGTGGAAAGACCACCTGGGAGAAATGGGGTGTAGTGGTTTCAGAAATGGGGCTGCAACAGGGAAATGAGATTGGGCTTGTATACCTGCCAAGGGTTCCACCACAGGAACTAAGACCCAAAATAATAATCCAATCACACAGAAGTTGCTCAATGCCTGGAAAAGATGCTGAGTAAAGGGTCCCTCCCCCGTGGGAACAGTTGAGGACTTTATCTAACCACACTGAACATATAACCAATGAGATGGCTCAGCAGCCATTCTTCTTTCCTACTGGAATAGTACGGGAATGTAGAGGAAAGAGGGTGGGCAGAAGGTAGACAATATCCCCTTCCTTCCCTAAGTCTCTAGAGCACTGGGTCTCAATTGGGGTGGTAGGGCTGCTTAGGGGCAATTTGGAAATTCATGGGGATGTTTTGTTGTTGTCACAATAATATGGAAGTTGCTACAGACATTTACTGGGCTAGGGCCAGGAATGCAACACATCTTACAATGCATGAGCCAGTCCCATACAGTGAATAATTGTCCTTTATTTCATATAACTTTCAGATGTTCTACGAAGCCCTCATATAGGCGAAAAACTTATTATCTGAGTCTAGAAGCTTACACTAGTTTTTGTATAAGAGCAAAGTATTTTTGGCATGTTTTAACTTACACAGATTTTTCCAGGAATAAAACTATTGTGTATATTGAGGAAAGGCTGTACTTTGTTTTATTTGAATTTTAAAAAGAGCTGTTCACCATTTTGGAAAATCACTTCACTGATGGCAATGTTGCTTGTTAACCAACATTTTATAATTAGAACATTTTATAAAATTTTTAAAAATTATGTATGGAATAGGTTATATTATCAATTAATTTTATTTCAGAATAATGAAGAAGTTGCCGCCGCATATTTGTTGGAAAAGAGGGAAATTGGATCTGAAGGAATCGATCACCTCTCCAAGTTCATAACTGTCCAATACTTGCAAATATAGCCTGCGGTGTCAAGGGCAGGAGTTGTGGGAGAAATTTGAATCTATTAGGAGATTGAAACTTAACAATAACTATGAAGGAGTCAATTATAATAATGAGGCTCTTTCAAGAACGGAAATCGACCACAAATTTTCTGATCTGGTATTAAGGAACCACTGTAGGAAAGGGCTGCACCAGAGCTCCACTGGAGGCAGATCATTCCAACACGACTCAAGGGTCTTCCCTGCAGCTTTTATAGCCAATTGGATGACCACATACTGGAAGAGCGGAAAGAGCGTGTAGTTACAGTTTTAGAGCGTGTAGTTACAGTTTTAGAGCGTGTAGTTACAGTTTTGCTACTACCTAGCTACTGCCAACTTTGTCTCGTTTTATTTTTTCTACAGAACAATGATTTGCTACCTTTTGCTCCTTCATTAAAGATCATAACAGCACTCGGGGCACCTGGGTGGCTCAGTCAGTCAAGGAATCAACTCTTGATTTTGGCTCAGGTCATGATCAGGTTGGAAGACTGAGCCATGAATCGGGGTCTGCTTGGGATTCTCTCCCTCTGCCCCTCCCCACTCACATTCTCTCTCTCTCTCTTTCTCTAAATAAATAAATAGATAGATGATAGATAGATAGATAGATAGATAGATAGATAGATAGATAGATAGATAGATAATCTTTTTTAAAAAGGTCATAACAGCACGGAGCTTTGCTTCTCTTGCAAACTGGAAATACTAATAAACTTTCTGTCTCTTTCAAGATTATTCTGAGAATCATTTGGTCCTATAAACATGACAGGAAATGTGATTCTGTATCTTCTTACATTCCAAAGTACTCAGACCTATAGCTCATTTTGGTTAGTTGGTTGAATATGGCCTCCTCCCCTCCCCAGCCCAACAAGCACAGACGCTGGGAATTTTGACTTGGTCTTTATATTTCCAGTGGATGATTCTACTTTCTTTATTCACATGTATGATGTACCTGAAAAAACTATGATTACTTGACATCATTAACTCCTTTATAAAGGGCCCAAGAAAGCACTATGTATAGTAGTGTCTAGATATTGAGGTGAATTAATCATATATTTTATAGGAACAAGTACTCTAAAAACAAAATGTACAGAGAAAGAAAGAAGCTGGGTAAGTGTTTTAAAAGATGGATTAATCTGAGAGTGAAATCCCACCAGGGGAACAGTTAATTAAATCCTGTGAAAAGAGTGGAGTAGATCCCCAAGGCTGGCTGGAGTCTAAACTGGTAGAACAGAGTGTTTATTGTGCCCCTTACAGTTTGTATCTGACCCTCAGGAGGGTTGTTGAGCTTCAATTTTTATCTGTCCAAAGACTTCACCATTAAGCCCGAGCTGCCTGTCTTGAAAATGTCTCCCAGTGCACAGAGCTGAGAGTGTGATGGGGGACGGAGGCAAACCCAATACCACTGCTAAAGATCAGCTCAAAGTGAAAGGAGCTGCTTTATAAAGTGTGGCCCGTAGATCACACAGCAGCACTGTCCTCCTAAACAAAGGTCAGCACCCTGATGGTTAGAGTTGCTTCTCATGAGAGGTGATGGTGCTATTAATTGTTTAAGGACAATGGCAGAAGGGCCAACTCTAAACTGTTCCATTCACTTCCCTAAATGCTCTCTCTCCTCTGAAAAACATTGCCAACTGCCATCTTTGTCTCCTTTTGCCTCTTCTACAGAACGATGATTTGCGACCTTACGCTCCTTCATGAAATGTCTCTCTGCAACTGACATTCACATAAACAACTCTATCCTTCTTATTCCTCCCAGAATGCTGTTTGCTTTAATTAAATCTTGATTAATTTCCACTTTTTCCCAAAGAAAACAATAGCAGTTTCCTTTGATATTTTTGAACTTACTATGTAAATTCACCACCTTTATCTATTATATTCATGACATTAAATTTTTATGGCTATCACCTTGTAATCCTCACAAAAGAATTTTTAATAACAAAATGGGAATGAAGACTTTTTCATATATGACCATATTACTGTGAAAAATTCATTTAGTTATTATTAACTATGTGTATAACAATAAGCAAACTACTTCAGGATCCTAGATTTCAGGTTGAATATCTGTAAAATGGGTATCTGGAACTGATTTTTCCTTCTTTCTTCCATTAAAACGTTGAGATTTCAGGATATAAAGTCTCAGTGCTTACTCTAGGTTTCAAAGCTCATGTTCCATCATTTGGTCTATACTGCATCTTATAAGAGAGATGATATGGAATTATCAGCATCCTCCTCCATGATCGGGATTATAGTCATTCATTTTCTCTGGAAAGATAACTTTCAGATAGTACTGACTTCCTGGTATTGATTTATTTAAAAATAAGCAGTGTTCATGTATTTTTTACTGTTTACTGTGACTGCTTTTTACAGAAAAGGGTTCTTTCCCGTCCATCTAAATAAAGTCAATAATCACTCAATTATTTTGATTATGAAGATTTTTCATGTCTTTCCACGTGGTTCCTAGCGGTGCCCGTTCCTCCTGAAACCAAAAGAATTTTTAGAGTATCACAATTTTCTATTTTTATTTTATTTTCTCTTAATTAAAATTAGATTTTCTTCTCTGCATTTCATGAATTCCCAGTGTGCATAAAACTTTTGTATAACAATAATCTATGTTTAAATACATTCCTCACTTTTTATGGTAATAAGTTTCAAACATAAGCAAAAGTAAAGAGAGAAGTAGAGCTAGTCCCCACATACCCACCTTCAGCTTCACCAGTTAACAACAAATTGTCAATTCTGTGACATCTGGATCTCCCTCCAATGTCCAGGTTTGATATTTCAACGCCACTCCTGGATATTACACTATTTCATCAGTGAATACTTCAATGTGTATTTCTAAAAGAGAGCTCTTTGTTTTTCATAACTACAACATTGTCACACTTAGCAATAATTACTTAATTTCATCAGATATCCAGTGTAGAAATTTCTCTGATTCTCTGAATAAACAATATGTTTGCAGGTAGTTTGTGAGAACAGTGATCCAAATAACATTAAAACATTACATATGTATGAGATGTCTTGAAGAAGCTCTTTATAAATTCTTCCTTTCTATTTTTAAAATTTAATATCCTTAGAAGTCAAGTCCTTTGTTCTGTCAAGTTTCACACATTCTGGAATTTACTGAATGCATTACTGTGGTATCTTTAATAGATTTCTGTCTTCTATCTTTTCTATAAACTTGTTGCTTATCTAGCATGACTGTGTGATAGGGAGTCTTTTGTGTATATCTTCCATTTTGTCATATCAAAAAGCAAATAATATCTGTTTGCTCTCCTTCGGTGTGTTCAGGTATCATCAGCTTGATTCATCTATCATAAACTTCCCCACCTAATGTTTTCAGCAGCCATTGATGATTATTGCCTGGATCCTTAATTTCATTGGAGATTTCAAATTGAAAATATTCTATCTGTCATTACTTCATAATTTACTAGTTGGAATTCTTAAAAGCAGAACTTTCTCTTGAAGGGAAGCAGAATTTGCCACCCCAAAATATGTTTTGGTACAAGGATTATTTTAGAGTGATGATTTTTCAGAAGCAGGCAACACAGGAGAAGCTCTGAAAACTGAATAGAAGCTACCATGTTGTAAGAAACATTTACTTTTATAGGGAAATCTCCATTTGTAAGAGTGTCTTACCCTCTATATCGGAGAAGGGGAATGACCAAATCTCTAGAAACTCTTATCAATGGAGAAGCCTTGTACTTAAATCCAAATAACAACAATAAACTTGATTTCTGTGCTTTTCTTGATGACCTTCCATAACTGGCTGCTTCCCCCCGCCCCCAACATTTTTCTTTTGTCTTTATATGGAGATGGCATTTAAGGTGATGGTTGGGGCCATTCTGGGAGTTACTCAGTTTTTCTGCATATCCCGTGTATACAGGAGGTATACATGTTATTAAACTTCTGTTTGTTTTTCTCCTGTCAATCTGTATTTTATTACAGGGGATCTCAGCCAAGAACCTAGGAAAGTAGAAGGAAAATTATTTTTTCCTCCTCTACACTCTCATCAACTATTTGGTTACCCTGAAGTTTGATTTGAACAGTTTTAATGCTTTCACTAATCCTGCTTATGCACATTCTTTCCCTATTTGCTCTTACTTGGCTTAATCCACTTTTTAATGTAACCCACCCCTTTAAAACAGCATTTAATTAAAAATTTAAAAACAGCTTTGATTCAGTTAGAGCTCCATACTTTATAGAGACTTAAAATTTCCTCTTATGTTTAAGTCCAAGCAGTTTTTCTAGAGGGCAAGCTGACAAACTTTTTATTTTTAACATGCCTTTAGTCAGAGTAATTCTACATCAAGCAACTTAGCCAAAGAGAATAATTAAAAAGTATGCACAAATATAAATGCACAGAAATTCAATACAGCATTGTTTATAATAGCTAAAAATGATTGCAAACAATCTAAATGTCTACCAATAGGCTGTGTAACACATGTTAACCACGAGTTGCCATTAAAAATGGAATTCTAGATCCATGTTGACATGAACAGAATGATCTATGGATCGTATAGAATATAGATCGATACTGACATAAACATATATTGTGTTAAAAGCAGGTTACAAAATATCATGTATAGTTAAATGCTATAATTGTAAAAAGAATAATTTCATAAGAATAGATACAGATATATATATATAAATTAAGAAAGCTTATCCTTTCAAATGTTACTTATATTTATTGATTTCTGGACTGTGACATTTGAGTAATTTTCTCTTTTACTTTACTTACTTTCATTAACATGTGAATTTTTTCACAATTAACAACATGATTATGATTAAAGAAGTATTTCCAACCAACAATAAAAAACATTTCTTTAATCGCAAAAAACCCAATAAAATCAATAATTTTCAATTTGTAAATAAAGACTATCCCTGTTCATTGTCACTTAAGCTAATGTGCCTCACCCGTTCCTCTTCCCTTAAACATCATGGTGCAGATCCCAAACAGTGAAGTGGTTTTGCTATTGAAATGATTTCTACCTTCCCACTTTTAAAATTTTATGTCTGGACTCGATGCTTCTTATCACCTGTGAAATTGCTGCTTTTATACCGAACTGGACTGCTGGAAGCTTTACATTGAAGGTTAAGTTTCTCAAACAGAAGCCTTTGCCACTGCTAATGTTCTGTAGTCCATGGAGACTCTATACATAGTATAGCATACATAGTATGCTATTTAATCTTTAGAACCACTCTGTGGTGTTAAGTATCAATAACCTCACTTTACAGATGAGAGGAAAGCCCATGTTCACACAGCTAATAAACTCCTAAACTGGGAATCGGACCCGGGACTTTTGACTCTCAAGTCCCTTCTTTGCCTGCTTGACCACTGCATCTCCTCTCGGTCTCATTCACCTCTTTTCTACCTTGAAAGTCTTACCTGACAAGTCTTAACCACACAGAGAATATCTTACTTAACTCTCTGCCACCACATTTCGGTTGGAATAGATTACCTTATCCATCACTGTCTAAGCTCTTGTGCACCTAGCACAGCTTCAGCTCCTTTGAAAGAGGCACATTCTACTTCCTCCACCACCCTAGGTACTGAGACGGTCATAAATTGTGAGCCAAGCACACTGAACTGCTATTGCTGCCTAAACACAAAGGTTTTCCATCAGTCACATAGAGGAAGCACACCCTTCATTACAGTAAGAAGTAACTGACCTTAGATATCGGTCTGGAAATACCTTATTCATTCACCCCAAGGCAAGAAAGTTGACAGGAAATCTGAAATGATCACTGCAGTTGCAGTGTGCTGAAAACAGGTTGTTTGAAATTACAAATAGTGAAAATATCAGATAAGTTTGGCAAGATAGGGCAAGATTCGTTTTTTTAGTCAAAACATTCTAAGACAAAACTTTAATATACATGTTTCTATATCACACTGGCAAATCTTTAAGAATTAAGACATTGTAAAAGATGTTTATCAATCTATGATGCATCATCTGATAAATGAAAAGGACGGGGCATCAAGTATATAGGAGAGAGCACTTTTCTGGCTTGGGGCAGGAATGTACTGAGATGCACTATGAACATACTTGACCTATGTCTAAGCCAGTATTAGAAGCATGGGCATGAAAGCAGAGGAATCAAAGTCGTATAGAAGGCCAAGTGCTGTCAACGGCGACCTTCTGACTTACATATGATGTTCTTGCCTGTTTCAAAGATGTATAGTCCTCCAACAAATGTTTTCTGAATGTCTAGGACATACCAGGCCTGTTCTAGGTACTGTGAGTATAGCACAAGAAAACTTACTGCCCTTCTGGAGTTTACATATCCAATCAGTGGAGAGCAAAATTATAGACTACTAGATTTGTAAGGGATATTAGTACATCCAACTCAACAAAAATTCCTGAGCACCTCCTTGCGTCAAGCACAGTTATGGAATAGAACGTGCACACTACCTGTTGTGAAGTTTTTTTTTGTTTTTTGTTTTGTTTTTTTGAAGATTTTATTTATTTATTTGACAGAGAGAGACACAGCGAGGGAGGGAACACAAGCAGGGGGAGTGGGAGAGGGAGAGGCAGGCTTCCCGCGGAGCGGGGAGCCCGATGCGGGGCTCGATCCCAAGACCCTGGGATCATGACCTGAGCCGAAGGCAGACGCTTAACAGCTGAGCCACGCAGGTGCCCCTGTTGTGAAGTTCATGGCTTAGAAGACAGCCTGGAGTCTGCCAAGTCTAAGACGGTCCATGATACAGCACAATACAGCTAAGATAATGCCACGAGGAGACACTTAAATCAGATTTAGGAGTCGGGAGAGCATCCCGAAGGAAGTACTGTGCAGACCGGAAGACAGAACACAGAAGACAGGTGGTGGTAATTTTCCCATTCTGCTCTGCATTTTTGAGTATAGTGTTCCTGGTTGAGTATGTCCAAGGGACAGACCTGAGACAAAGAGGATCTACAAGTCCTAGCACATGGTAAATGATAACAAAAACTGAAGATATTTATCTTGGATTATTAAAGACTTAAACCTAATAAATACCTAATTATAAATAAAAATAAATTTATTTGGTGTGATTTCAGATAGCATATTTCAGTCAATGGCCAAATATAAATCTTCCTAAAATCCCCACTCCCATTTCTTCTATTTCTTCTGGAAACATCTTTCCCTCGCTATTTAACCAGCTAACAGCCCCTCGTCTCCTTTCTGACATTCCTTTTCCTCCTCCCTGCTTTGCTTTTCTCCAAAGCACGTACCACCTTCTGAATATACATATTTGACTTACTAATTATTAATCCACCTTGTCTCAAATAATACGTCATGTAAAGGCAGAGATTTTATGTTTTGTTTACAGCTATATTTAAAGTTCCTAAAAGAATGTCTGCCCTATAAATATTCGTTGAATCAATGAATGAGAGTTGTCCAGAATATGAAATGCCACATAGAACATTTTATTTCCATTATAGACAACTGAAAGTTTAATGGATTTGTTTGAGTATTAATGCTATGGGTAAGGAGTATAATCAGATGGACCTATGATTTTTTTTCCTGATAGAAAAATACACTTTTCCTTTTATACATCCAATGTTGGGGAACTCATTTCCTCAGGCAAGGTGGGTAGACAACTCTGATCCTTCCTGTTTTCTTCTTACACTGAACCAAATTCTGCCACTCTGAAATCTCTATTTAGTGATCCTAATTCCAATATGAATTGATATTCAATATAGAAGTAGATATAAACCAGTTTAGGACTGAAAACATGCCTAGAATATAACTTTTACAAGATCTAGTCATGGTACTAATAAAAAAAATTACGTGATTTAGAGCATTCCATTTAAGATTATTTCCACTGCTGTCCTTTCCATGGTGCAAATGGTAAGACTGGCTCTCTCAACAGGCTGTCTTCCTCCGAGGCTGGCTTTCACTGACTCCCATTATCCTTTACCAGGACAGTTGCCCTCTAGCCAGATGATTTTAAATATGGTGTTCTGGCTCAGGAAACAATGTTATCAAGAGATGATATTCTTAGCCTTAACAGATTATCTTTTCTATAATTACTAATCTTCATGATACAGTCTTTGTTTTCTTCTTTGGGGCATATGTTTAATCTGCATAATAAATCATTATCACATGGTTATGAGAGAGTACCAGAAAGGGAAATTTACTCTTGGACAAAAACATATATGATTTCTCAGAAAAGGATACTGTCTCAATGGTAAGATTAAATTTATCTTTCAATTTCTAATTACTTTGAAATCTCAGTATGTCCTAAAGTGTTGATATCGGCTTCCCTTTTTTCCTCCACGGTTCCTGCTAATATTTTGATATTATTCTCAGTAATGTTGATAATGTTAGCTACCATTTCTATATTAACTATAATAGTAGCTAACACTTACTGAATGTACCTAGCACTGTTCTGGACACTTCATAAGTATGAAATTATTTAATCTTCTTATCAGCCCTTTGATTCAGGTACTAATAGTATCTACATTTTAAAGTTAAAGAAACTGAGGCATAGAAGGGTTGAGTAAATGTAGGCAGTTTTCGGGGAGCCTGTGCTCATGACCACAGTGTTAGATCTTCAGATTTTCTATGGGTTCCCATTTGGATTCATGTTTGCAAAGCTTTAGTTAATTGCATGTGCAAATAAGCTGAAACAATTGTCTTGAGTATACACTAAAAACCTTGTGGAAAGAGGTAGACATAATGAATGCAAAAAAAAAATCATTATTTTCTTGGAGTCCTCAGAAATATATTTAACTAAGGTAACCAAGGTATTTAACTATGTCTTTATCATAACTCCTTTATTTATTTATATCTTAAATTTAAGTTATAAAATATTTATTGAGGAATCTATGTGTTGATAGTTTAGTGTCTTAGATCAGCAGTTCTCAAACTTTGTGGACCCCATTATACTCTTAAAAATTAGTGAGGATCAAACAGATCTTTGGTTATGTGGTTATATCTATAGATATTTATTAGAAATTAAGAATTTATTAAGTGGTTATTTATTCAATAAAGAGAACAATAATATACCCACTACATGTTAACATAAATGATAAATTTTTACCCAAATAACTACATTTTCTATAACAAAAATAGTTAGCAATGAGAATGGTCTTGTTTTCCATATTTGCAAATATTTCTAATGTTTGGCTTAAGAGACTACAGCTGGATTTGCATATCTGATTTTCCATTTAATCTGATTTGTCACAATATCACACACCATGTAACCTCTGGAAAACTCCAGTGTACACTTGTGAGAAAACGAGAATGACAAAGGAAAATAACATCTTATATTATTATGAAGAAAAGAGCATTGACCTTATGGAGCCCCTGAAAGAATTTCTGAGATATTCAGGAGCACCCAGATCACACTTTGAGAACAGCTGTCTTACACTGATAGATGAGGAAAAAAACAAAAGAAACCTTAGTTTCTTTTAGAAAGACTTAGACTTCCTTTAGATAATTACATAAGCTGTAGATTCCCCTATTTTCAGTTCTGTCTTCAAAAAAAAAAAAAACAAAACACAACACATAGCTTTCTATGATGCCTCAGAATTTTTGAGGAATTTGGAGGAATTTTGCTCCCCTCAGCAATTTTCTATTAAAAATATAGTTAACAACCTTAACATATTCCCAGACTTGTTTTATCTCTAAGAGCCTTTGTTCTGTTTCAAAGGGTGGGACTAAATAAGTAATGAGAAATTAAAAGCAATTTTTAGAAGTCAGTTGTGTAAGATTCTCTTTTAAGAATTATGACCTTGGGGCACCTGGGTGGCTCAGACAGTTAAGTGTCTGCCTTCGGCTCAGGTCATGGTCCCAGGGTCCTGGGATCGAGCCCCGCATTGGGCTCCCTGCTTGGCGGGAAGCCTGCTTCTCCCTCTCCCACTCCCCCTGCTTGTGTTCCCTCTCTCGCTGTGTCTCTCTCTGTCAAATAAAGAAATAAAATCTTTTAAAACAAAACAAAAACTATGACCTTTTCCTATGTGCATATTCTTCATATCATCCAATTTGCAACAACCTATTTTCCCTTGTTTTCCCCTGTGGGGACCCTACAAAATCTCTGGGCCTAGGGCCTAAAACAGAGTGCTGTCCATTTCCCAAGGACACCATGTGCTCTTGTCCGGACTCCTTTCCCTGACTGCATGTGCAAGGAGGCTGAATTCTTGATACCCTCTAGAGTCAATGCATTCATTTAGGGATAGAGAAGTTGAGTCTTACCCTTCTGAGGTGTGTGTTAGCTGAGGAAGACTGACAAGAAACACATATATAATCTAATGTTAGATAACAATCGCCCTAGAAAAAAACTTAATCAAGTTACAGGGATAGAGAGGGACAAAGGAGGTTTTCAGGTGAGACAGTCAGAGAGGGCCTCCCTCAGCAAGTAACATTTGCCCAGAAATCTGAATAAAGAAAGGAGAATGTCTGTTTCTGGGGCAAGAGCAGTCCTGGTAGAGATCATAGAACACGCTGATTCCCTCAGGTCAGAAGAAACTTGGATCACTTGCCTTTGAGGAAAGAGCAGGAGCCAGTGTGGCCAGAGCAAAGAGAACAAGTGAAAGAGATAGAGAAAATGTGAAAAAGACCAGGAGAGGCTGTTACCATTTTTTCTAAGAGTGCTGGAAGCTCTTGGAAGGTTTTGAGTAGAAGAGTGTTGAGTTTAAAGAGAATCACTCCACTGTGGAGAACTGCCTCAGGAGCATGATGGAAGTAGGAAGACCAGTGTGGGGAGAGTTGCCAGTGGCTTTCACTAAGAGGTCAGAAGTGGGAGAAGAGGGGTCCAATTTGAGATCTTTTTGGATAACAGAGACAGCAGAATTAGTTGATGGATCAAAACTGGGATATATGAAAAAGTAAGTCAACAAGGTAAGTGGATCTTTCTGTTGAGCAACTGGGTGGATGTAGGTGCTATTTACTAAGATAGGGAATCCAGGGCTTAAACATGAAGTTTTGTTTTGAATGTATGAGGTTTGAGATACCTACTAGGTATCTAAGAAGGGATGTTGACTTCTCAGGTGAATATGTGAGTCTGGAACACAGGGTTGTGGCCTGAAATAAAAATCTGAGCATTATTGACATGCGGTATGGTTGTTAAAATCCATAAGAAAGTGGGGAGCACATTGGAGGCTGCACCTCCAGTATTAACTTCTGTCCTGATGGTATGACTATATCAAGAAGAGTAGAGTATCTTACGAGAAATGTACATTTCTTTTCTGTCCAAGAAAAGCTAATTGGGATGGAGGACATGAATTATTCTCTTGATTTCTGAGTATCTGGGAATAGTGATCATCCATTTCAGATGGTCTAATATAATCACCTTTCCATAGTCTGTCTTGTTCACTCCTTTGTTAATATCACCAAACCTAATGCCCACTGCATATTAAGTACACATTAAATTTTTAAAGGGGCGAGTGAACCATTAAATCAATGAATAAAATTTAACAGTCTATTTTCTCTGATATTTTGGTCTGGAAAACATGGTTATGATTAATGGATGGGTGCGTCTTACCTACAGCGAACATAGTATTGCAATGACAGTGTCATGCAATATTTGTAACATTCAATGTTTAAAAACACATAATACTGTTCTCTGAAAACAGGAACAGAACGCTTGTTAAACAGGTAAATTTCTTGGGCAACATAACCTCTTGAAATTTATTCTTAGTAGGCTAAGCTGCCATTGGAGTCTGAAGAAAATGTCAGGTTTCTATTATCTTAAAAGATGAAAGACGTTACGATGTAGTCCTAGATTGGGAACTGAGGTTTTGTAACTCCCTATTCTTGGAACCCTCTGAATGCATGCAAGTAAATCAATTCAATCCTTTCTCCGTCAGGTGGTTATCTGTAAAATAATCCATCTGCTCCTCTCCCCCAACACCCTCCCTATTTCTTTGTCTCACATTATTAAAAAGAGGTAATTTCTTGCCACGTAAACAATATTTTAGAAATGATTGCTCAACTTTATAGTCACCACCCAAATGAAAAAGACTCTTGACCTTTTGCCGAAGGAAGAAAAGGGGTCAGCTGGCATGGAAAGTTTCCTTCCTCTGGCTGAAGATGAACTTCACTGAGTTTTTCTCTGCTCTGTACACTTAAGCCGCCTGAGTAATTTACCCTTGAGTTGAACTGCTGAGTGTCAGTAGATGTGTGTGTGTGTGTGTGTGTGTGTGCACATGTGTTTGTATATAGGGGGAGATTTGGCCAACATGCGAACTGAACGCAAAGACATTGGTTAATAAAGTTCCAAGAGGCCCAGAATATGTTCGGTAAAGGTCCATTTCTGACTTAGAGTAGCTTGATACGGCATAGCAAATTTCCAGAATAGTTGTGATGCAGTACTTCTCAGGAGCTGTTTGGACTGCAGCTCGGGGAAAAAGCCAGAGATGATCACCATGTGTTAACAGCTTTTCAGAAAAAAATGCTGTATACATGGCTTTGTTATTATTCCAGTCTGCCTCCTTTGGGAACACATTTTGTTATCAAACTGTGAAAATCCAGTATTATAACTTCTGGAGGGTTGTTTTACTCTCCCTCTCTTTTTCCTGTTCATTAATATTGTTTGAGAGGTAATTTCTTTATTCTGATAAAAGTCCTTTTCTCACTCAGTTTTTCTACTCTCCACACACACATCCCCCCCACCCTCCCCCGCCACCTCCAACTGCGTGTGTGTGTGTGTGTGTGTGTGTGCGCGCGCGCGCACACACACACACACAATTACCATTTTTCTGCAAAACAAAACAAGCCACCTGTTTGAGGCTGTTCTACTTGTCACAGTGAGGACAACCTGTTATTTAATCAGCATAGTACTGGGCTGAACCAGGTGTCTTTCAGTCCCTGTTTACATATTGCTGAGGCCAACTAAACTCAATATGACCTTTACAGAGCTAAACTATCCCGACAAATTGCACTGGGTAGTCATCTTAGTATTTTTAAATCCAAACATTAAAAAAAGTCTTTAAAGCAACATGTGTTAGAGAATCAAATGCACTGTCCATTTAAGAGCCTATGATTTTGTTTGAGTAGTAAAACCCAGGTGGTTAGTTTTCTCATTGAAAAACTCTCCTATACATATAGAGTGCATTTCTCTCTCCTTTTTATTTATTTATTCATGAGAGACAGAGAGAGAGAGAGAGAGGCAGAGGGAGAAGCAGCCTCCCAAGGAGCAGGGAGCCCGTTCTCTCTCCTTTTTAAAAGATCAGTTTCTAATGGGTTCCAAAGAATCTCCGAGATAACCAGATTTCAATATGATTTTATTCTTTGATGGACTTTCTAAGGAAATTCACATCCATTTCACTAGATGTTGCGCTTTATTATCAATCAACTAATTTCACATTTCAGGAAAATTCTCAAGCTTCATCAGCTGGGACCACTAATTCAGAATGTGTAAACATTTAGACATGTGGTTATTATTGAATAAACATTTAAAATATTTGACTGAATTTCTGAGGTCCTTTTTTGGGGGAATTAAATTCTAAATCAGCATTTTAAGAAAATAAATGTTCAAGAGATGTCAGAATTTGTGGGGTTTTGTATGTAATTTTAACTTACACATTTAAAACTGCTTTTTTGTGTAATTTTTTATGCTTATAGTATATAATCACAGTGAATTCCATTGCTCCTCTAGAACCTGAACCCCACATTTTTGGTATACTATTTATCTTCTAATCATGAATTTTCTCAGGCTTAGGAAAATCATAAATGTTCTTTAAACTCATAAAAATCTTTCTCTTGGTCACCTGGCTGGATACCACTTTTTTTCTCAAGGTTTCCTGATACAGAGATAATAGTGATAAATACCTTTTCTATTCCACAGATGAGGAAACAGAAATTTCTCAACCTGGTTAGAAAGAGAAAACAGTCCAGAGGCAATAAATAGAGGTTTCATGTTCCTATTTCTGAAAACACTAGTTTCATTTCTAATTGGGAAATTTCACTAAAGTAGTAATGATAAATGTTTCCATCTTAGCTTTGAACAAGCTGCTTTGACATCTTAACACTTCTGGATTTGTGGAAACCATTTTAAAAGCCGAGACTATTGGGAGAAAAATACAAGCCTATTTAATATCCCTTGCGTTGTTTGTCTCTTCATAGTGGCCCTTTTAATAGCTGTATAAATGCTTATCCTCAGTCCCCACCCGTGGGTCGCTAATTAACGTAGCAGGGCAATTTCTTCCTGACGCCACATCTGTTGATACATCACATTATAAGGTTTCCATAGTGACTTGACTTTACTGAGGAATGGGAGAAAAATGGGAGAAAGAAAGATCCTAAGATAAAAACTGCGTATTTTCATTATTGTTTTTTCAAATTATGTTCTGATTTTCTGTGGTGCCAGTACAGAGGCTACAAATGTGTATTGTTTAGAACCAAAACAAAAAGCCTCGTGAAGCATTGAAAAAGGAAACCAAATGTTGCTCTCTTCCCCAGATGAAGTGCTTTTGGTTGCCAAATGTTAGTTGTTAGTTGCCCTTCATCAAAGCATCAAAGTTGATGCTTTGATGAAGGAGGTTGAGTGTGTTAGTTGAATCCTACCAACAGGTCTTATTGGGGTGAAAGGGGTTCATTTTCAAGTTGTGCTGAGTAATTGACTGCTCCAAAATACACATCTTTTACCAGTCCATACGTTGTCAGGAATGAATGAACTCAATGATATGCTAAGAGATGAAGACCACAATATCGCGCAGCATTTGTCACCAGCACCCACTGTGTAATCTTATATTTTGAAGAGATTCATCACTGTCTGATGCTTCAGCATGAATGCCTAGCAATGCAAAGCATCACATCCACAATCTTCTAATTATGGAGATATCCTTTATGTGGGAGGGGGCGAAAGGAGTGTATTCTTTGCCCTTAGATGCAACTGTTTTAGAAAGATGGCGTCATTCAGAGTCCTTTTCCAAAAGGAAGCAAATGTTCTCCTTTTGTGTGTGTGTGTGTGTATGTTTGCACAAAAGCGTATGCTTTTAGTATTTTAAAGAACATGAGTTGCCATGGGGAGCAATAGACATTAGAAAGGGCAATTTATTAGATCTGAGGTATATCACATCATATCATATCATATCATATCATATCATATATCATATCATATCTTTTTAAGGTTTAGGCTTTGAATGTCACTGCACATACAAATGAATGCCATATTTATTTGTAAGTGCCATGGTGTTGGGAGGACAAAATAGGCTTTGAATTCAGTCATACCTGGGTTTGAATCCCTGCCATATGTTAGCTGTGTGATTTTATGCAAGATTATTTTATGTGCTTGAGCTGTAGTTTTCTTATTCATACAAATAGGAATGACCCCTTTCTTGCAGACTAGCTGTTAACATTCAACAAGATCACATTTGTAGAGCATCTAACAGTGTGTCTGGGAAAGAGTAACAGTAACTCTTAGATCCCTTTTCTCTCCCCATAAAAGAACATAGCTTGATTTGGGCTAATAAAATCTCATCTCGCAGAGAATGATCATAATCTTTGCCACTGGGCTTATGGGTAGAGGAAGGAAACAAAGTAATTTATTTATTCTTGAAAATAAACCTAAGGAGAACTGGTGGTTCACAAGTCTTAACACTTGTAGACAAGTTGTGTTTACAGGCTGGAAAGTGGGATCTCAGCTCTTCATAGCTCCACCCCTCTCTGTCTCTCTCAAAATTCAGAGCATTCCCTGCCTTGGGCAAACCCCGAAAGAGGGGGCCAGGTTTCTGATTCCTCCACACAATCTTCTGATTCTTCTTTTGATTGGTGATTTCTGAATCGAGATTATGTAGTTCAGTTAGAATTTCAGAGTTGGAAGAGCTATTACAACAGAGTGTCTTAAGTTTTGAGGTACATTAGAATCACTTGAGAAGCTTGATCAAAATGGAGATTTGCAGAACCTATCCTCAAAGATTCTCATTCTGGAGGTGTAAGCCCTGAGTTCCTACATTTTTTTTTAAGTTTTCATTTAAATTCCAGTTAGTTAACCTACAGTGTAATATTAGTGTCAGGTGTACAATTCACTGATTCAACATTTCCATACATCACCCGGTGCTCTCCTTAATCCCCGACACCTAGTTCATCCAAACCCTTTTCCACCTTCCATCTGGTAAACAAATATCCTAAGTATCTCTGATTCAGTTGCCCACACACCCACATAGAACAGCCCCTGACTTAGGGCTGTCTAATTCAGAGTTCTAACCAATGTGGGGTCACATGGCTTCTGATTCAGCTGCACGGCCAAGGGAGGCATTGTGTTTTGTGGGGACGGAAGCTTCTACATTTTGGGGTCTGTTTTAAGAAAAGAAAAAAAAAAGATCTTACTTTTGTAGATGTTGCCAGAGCATACGGTCACATGAGCATATTGCCGGGACTTCTCTGGGGTCCTGGGAAGGGACCCATGGCTATGAGGGTACCTGGACATAAGCTTCCCCAGCTTGCCAGGACATTGACTTCTGAGTACCAGCATAGCAATGCATCCTCGTTATTGTCTCTATTTTACACAATGAAGAAACTCAGCAAGGAGACGTGAAGTAACAAGCTGTGGTCAAAGAGCTAGTAAGTGGGGTTTGGATCCAGGCAGCCTGTCTCCAGGGCCTTCGTTCTTTTCACCATGACAACATAATGTCTTTTATAGATACTTCCTGTTTTCTGAAAACCATAGAGAGACAATACTTCTTCTTATTTCCATTACAGGACCCACTGTGACACTCTTACTGGATGAAATAAAGTGCTGATGACAATAAATAAAAAGATAAAGTGATTAGTCAAGTAGTTTTGCATTGTTAGTTACTATGAAGTTACTCTATTTACTTGTATACTTTTATATTTTAAAATCTAAATTTAAAATACACAATCACTCAGAATATATATTGAGGTGTATATATATGATATTGCATATATTATATATATATATGATAAATAGTGGATGAAGTCTCTGGGTGATTAAAAGTAAAAGAAGATACATCTATCACCCCCGGAAATTTATAATCTAATAAGCCAAGGGTGTGTGACTAGAGGGGGTGGTATATCTCAAGGGTGAGATAACCATGAACTTTGTAAGCAGCATGAGGAAGTATGCGGAAGGCTTCAGCATTTAGAGAGGGAAGAGAGTAGGCTCCTAAACTCCGCAAAAGAACAGCTACATTAAACAAAACCAAGACAGAACAAAAGAAAAAAAAATGAGATGGCTAATTGTCTAGTCCAATATTCTGTTAGCAACACACCCCTCAATTTTAACTGCTTAGAATAAAGATGACTTTGCAGTGAAGGGTGGCCATGTGACTAAGTTCTGCCTGATGAGATGAACAGAAGTGTTATGTAACAACTTCCAGAAAACCCTTATTAAAAGACAGCTGCCATGCTCCCTTTGTTCCTTTTTCTCTTTCTCCTTCTGCTGGCTTGAATGCAGACTGATGGCTGGAATTTGAGCAGCCTCCATGGTCCATGAGACAGCGCACTACGGTTGGCAAAGAATCAAGATAGATAGGAGTCCTAATGACCATGAGGCCTCTCTATCACCCCAGAACTGCTTATTTCCAGATTATGTTCATCAGAGAGAGACAGACCATTATTTATTTAAGAAATGTTTATTTGGGGTTTCTCTCATTTACAGCTGAATTTAATCCCAACTTATAAAAACCTGGACTGAGAATGCTAACCCCAGCCATCATTTTCTTAAGATTTCATTGTGTAAAGCAGGTGTAACTAACATTATACAACTACACTTTAAAAAAAAAAACCAAACACATTATTATTATGAATCCATATAAAATTATCCCTTATAAACTTTCACTCTGGGAGAAAACATGATTATTCCAATCATATCACTATTGGTCAAATTAGCATTAAAGCTCTTCCTTTGGAAGTATGTTCAGATGATTTCCATAGATACCTTCTTCTAAATTAGGTCCCTGTGGTGGATATTTATTGTATTAACGGTAGTTAATAAAAAGTAGTTCTGCCAATGCTGGAATTTCTAGCAAAAAGAGAAGACATTTTCTATATAGTACCTTTCTGGCGATGCTCAAAAAATATGCAGAAAATTTCATATACAATCTGAGCATGTCAGACATTCAGTGTTTGTTGAATGAATAATTTGACAAATAAATGCTGTTCTATAAATAGCACCATTGGTGGACGTGATGCAAATGCAAACATATGAGATGGAGGGCGTTGGTGGAAAGTGTGAAGCAAATCACTTTCATGGGATAAGAAGAAGTTTGTAGAAGGTAGGAGCAGATGTTTGACCAATGGAGCAAGATCAATAATTCATGCTTGAAGAACCAACACTAGTCATGAAAAATCAGCCATATTGTAAAATAATTACTTTTGGAGGGATTAATAATTAATTAAACTAACAAAGCATTATCTTCCAGAAAAGAGAAAATCTGCTTCTTCTAAACAAATCAATTAATTCAAATATTAGAGAATCAATTGCTCAATAATTATTTGTTGAAATCCTGGTAAGTGATCAACACTGTGGAATCTAAATATGCCTCAGCACTGCATACTGCAACTATTACTTTAATTTTAATGCTAATGACTCAAACATTTTCTTTTTTTTAAGATTTTTATTTATTTATTTGAGAGGGAGAAAAAGAGAGAGAGCACACAGAGGGAGAAGCAGACTCTCCTCTGAGCAAGGAGCCCAAAGGAGGGCTCGATCCCAGGACCCTGAAATCATGACAGCCAAAGGCAGCCGCTTAACCAACTGAGCCACCCAGGCGCCCCCACAGTCAAACATTTTCTGTATTTTTCCTAATCGACTGCATTTTTGTTTGTCTCATAGATACCATAGTTTTGTAGATCTCTTATAGAAGAGATCTTTAAGATCATTTCACTAATGTTTAGCCCAAATTTTGCTAAATGTAATTTTTTACTTGCAGGACATGTGTTTTTTTATCATAAACAAGTAGATTATATGGGATGATGATATAATATAAATAGCATATGACTATATTACATATATATTTAACATGTCTTCCCATAGTGCCACATGCTTTCCTGTTGTCCATATTTATGTATTTTTGCTTTTTTGGTATAGAACTGCTATATTCATTCTACAAGCATTTTAAAGTTTGGTTGCTATTTTCTCATCAGCCCAGCTCATTAGGGAAAATGTTATTTCCTTAAGAAAACTTTCCCTGATTACCCAGACCAGATCAGATCCCCTGCTATACATCCTGTATTTTAGAAATACACTTATCGTAACTGTAATGAGTTAAAAATGTAATTTGTGTTTAATATCTAGCTCAGAAACTGCCATATAAGCTCATCGAGGGCAAAGAATGTTCACTCTATTGTTCCCAGCATCTTAGTAGAGTCCCTTGGGCAAAGTACATGCACCTGGAATATTGCCCAGCCCTTTTGAAGCGCCCAATAAAAATGACCACGTGCATGAATGAACACAACAATTAATAATTGAGAACATACTATGTGCTTCCCTTAACTGTGCAAATTATATTATAACAACAGTTTGATTTGGGGTCATTTTTCTTGGCCAACCCACTATTCTGCCTCATCTGAGATTGCGGATTTCCTACTCAGGCCCCTTACGAATAATTCTCCTTTATTCCTTCAATTAGCATCTGTTTTCCCTTGTTATGTGTGAAGCTGAATTTATCTTCTTAGTCTTCCATCTTTTGATAACTTGCTACCAGCCAGCTAATCAGATCATTTTAAATTATTTGAGTTGGAAGAGCCCTTAAGTCTATATAGTCCAAATTCTTTTTTAATAAAATATTTCCTTCCCTAACACATCTGAAAATTAGTTGTCTGGCACTCTTTGAACACTTTTAATCACCCGTAAGAAACATACTTCTTTGCAAGAAAGTGCAACCCCTTGCTGTACCTCTCAAATTATTGGAAACTTCTTTATGTTGTTTGGAGCTCTTCCATGCTCTAGAATCTCTGGTGGGTGCTGTTGTTACACTCTAAACAAAACCCTCAACTTTTGGATGATGGACGCTTCCATATGGGAAGGAAGCTCTTAGGCTTTGTCAAATAAATTTAAACATCCCTGGCTCCTTCACCTGTTTGCCCCACTGATGTTCATCCCAGATGCTTTGCCTTCCTGGTCATTTATATTTTAGCTCTTTAAATATGTGGTGTCTTAAGTACAGTATTCCCCCGGAGAACAATTTAGCACTTTGACCAGTGGGTATGTTGCCTTATGTGAGCTTCATAAGGATCCCAGGATTCAATATTAACTCACTGGTAGTTTGTCTAAGATTACAGGACATGATCAGAGCTCTATTTTTATTAGTTAGGCTGCACCTGATGCCACAGAAAAATGAATAGCTCAATCACTGGCAAAGGCACAGTTATATTTTATCAATTCATTTCTGTTCACAAATGTCAATGACAATGAACCAATCAACCACTGCTTCGGACTGATCTATGTGTCCGCCCCACCTTCTCCACTGTGACAGGCTGATGATACAAAGCAATGGAATCGTTTATGCTACAGATTTTTAAACAAATGATCAACAGACTTATTCAAACACGGTATGCCAGAAAAATATGTAAGAGGATATGTAAGAGGAATAATATAGACTGTGAACGAGAGTGTTGATTGACTCTGAGTATCAAATATGATGGAATTTATTTCAGCAGGTTCCTGAGTCTGGATGCTTTGTTAGATCATGTGCCTTGAAATGTAATTCTGCTTGCAGACAATAAGATATATATCCCTCTTTCTAACAAATAATTCTCATACTCCATAATGTGTATTATATGAGCCATTCTATGTTTTAAAACTTTTGAAAATTGTAACATTTTTGTAAAACACAGAATATAGCATATCAATGAGGAAAAGTTCAAAAGAATATGTGGAAAATGGGAAAATATGTCCAAGGACACCATAGTAGCGAGGTTTCCTATTAGTATCATCCTAACCATTGTATATAATATTGTTGCATAAATCTTTTTTGAGAAGAAGATGGCATAAATAAACCAAATATTATTGAAATATACACTTCATTTTTTCCCCAGTTATTCAATCTACACCATGCAGTGTGTGTAGGAAATATGCCAGGCTATCAAGTCACTAGAAGTGAGAAATATTCTGTCAGGCTTCTTTGAGAAGGTGGCGTTAGAAATGAAATATGTAAGATGTAGAAATCCATACTTCTAAACACTGATTTACCACTACTCAGATTTTTTCCTTAATAATTGGCAATTTTCGTATTGATGGTATTTGTCAGCTTTTTAATAGTTGTGGGGTTTTTTGTTGTTGTTGTTGTTGTTGTTGCTGTGATTTCTTTTCCTGGTCTAAATAAATATTTATTTTCATAGTTAAAAAATAATTGGCAATTTTCAACACTTCAGATCCATAACATACATTTTCTCCAGGTAGTCTAGAAATTCCTTTAGTTATAGAAGATAGCTGATGGAGAAGAACATTTCACATTCCTCTTTTTTTTTTTTTTGATTCTCCAATTGACACAGAGTCTAGTTTGGATTTCCTTTCTAAAACTAATGTCTCCGAGCTCTGAATAACCTTTCATTTTCCTTGAATACAGCAACATATAAGCCTTTATTATTCCTGAGGTTTTGGCAACGACAACTGGATATATTGACACAGCACACGGAGGGGGAAAAAGTTTATTCCACCTCACTACTCAAAACAGACAACCAGCAGTTCAGTTGAGATACTTCCTTTAAAATAAGCAAAACTGCCAACTCTCACTACTTTGGTGTTTACTCTGACTCCAAGGAGAGAGGAACAGGAATGAAAGAAGCCCATTGCGGTGCCCGCTGACTCAGACTGGTTTTCCCATTGCTGCTAGAAAGGCAGAGCGGGTTTGCACAACTGAGAAACCTTAATGGTCAGCTGTGGCATTGACACAAACACTGGTGCTCAAGCCCTTTGTCGTGCTCCGGTAAGTAAATTGTTAATGGACAGATAACACCATCTTAATCTCTGATACTACTTCATGGAAAAACGATACACCCAGTCCCAGGGAAGCAGGATTTTAAAATAATAAGAGTAAGTGAGGTTAAAAAAGTGGAAAGCCAGCAGACTGCCTATCCGGCTTTGAGTTTAGCATTAACTTTCAGATAGGAATGGGTATATGAATAGAAGTTTACCCATTTAGAGGCACGAGCTATTAAAGGGTGGATAGACAGAAAACGAAAGGTCTTGGTACATGTGTGAAATATCACAAGATTAGATGAAATGCCAGACTAGCCTTTGCTGTTACCACAAGGGGGACACCTTCTGTGGACAGAAATAAATAGACGAAAAGCCAGTGAAGGCTTTTTTGTCCATAATCCTCCCTCCCTTCCTCCCCCAAGTTCACTGTGAAAGCTGGCGAAAGACTCTAAATGCCAGGGAACTGCCATGAGATCGACTACAGGAGATTTGGGTCCATGAATATGCTCCTAGGGTTGACTGTTGCCGGCTCCTTTCATAGCTATGCAGGCAAATCCTCTTGAAACAGGATTCCTAAGCTGCTTACTCTCCAGTTTTTTGTGGGTTGTATTTTTTGTTGTTGCTGTTTATTTGTTTGCTTGTTTTGTTTTTTGCATTTTGGGGTTTTTTTTTTTAGAGCTGCTCAGCACGTGGAAAGAATAAGCATGTTCCCTTTTAACTGTCAAAAGGGAAGTCTCAGATGACAGTGTACTTTTGAGCAAAACCAGCTGCTTTTCTTTTTAAGTGAAGTGACCAAAAGGGGTGGGGTTGGGAGGAGGAAAAGAAACCCATGCGTTTTGCACTAAGCCATTAATCTCCTCTTTCATATTTTGTTTTCCTCCTAACCGAAAGGTGAATCAAATTCACACGACTTCTCTCTTTGTGCCATCTTAGTATTAAGTATAATTTGATTTCTTTCCTTGACTGAGATTTTTCAGGACTGTACTCATGTCTTAGCATTCTTAATATCTTCAAGAGTAGCTACTCACTGTAATATGTCAGTGAGAGCAGAGAGAGGATACACACTGTTCTCTGATGGAGCCTTCCGTCGGCCCCAAGGTGGATTGCAATGCTGTGTGAGTCTCTGGCCCCGTGACAGAGAAAAGAATGGTGGGTTTGGAAGTGGAAGATCTGTGCCAGAATCCCACCAGATGATCATAATTGTGGAAATAATAACCCTCTGACGACAGCAGCCATGAGTGCTTCCTCCATGTCAGGCAGAGCACTGAGTGCCCTGCAAACATCTCAGGAAGCTGTTGCCTTGACCCGGGAGGGATCTCAGGATCCCTGTTTTACAGAGAGGACACTGAGGCTAAGGGGACACGCTGCCAGGCACGTATAGCAGAGACAGAATTCGAAACCCAATCTCTCTGCTCAGTTTCACCATCTGTAAAATAAAAGTATAATTTCCCCCAATTTTGCCACGCTTAAGTGGGAGTACCTGAGTCTTGTAGACCCCCAAGAAAAATATATGCCAAAGCATTTGTGTGAAGGGCCACATGACCTATAAACCAAGCGCAGAATGGAAAATGGACTCTTCATAAGGTGGGGTACAAGGCAGAGGAAAGCAGGAAGAACGTTCTTTCCCAGGGTCATGGTTCTACGCCTTGTCACCAATCGAAAAGTCTCTTCCCACTTTTCTGATACTCAGCATTACTCTCTTGAGATACCAGAGCAGCTTTGTCCCCTCTGCTGGTAAGGGGACCGTGGCAAATTGCTGGAAGGGGATGTGGGATGGAGACTCAGTTTCACTTTGGGTTTAGAACACTTCGGTTGGGGAAAGAGGGAGGACAGAAGAAGGCTGGAGGGCCAAGGAACAGACAGACTCCGTTTTCTCCCTTGAGACAGACACAGCACTTAGCTCCCAGCCTTTCACTCTTACAAGAGCCATTAAGTGGCTTCCTGACAACCTTCCTCTGTGGGCCTGGTCTCCGAGCAGGAAAAGGATCAGGTTTGTCGGCAGAATTCTCTCATAGGAACAATCCCAAAAATTTAGCCAATAAACACTTTTCTTAGTCCCCAAAGAGCCAATAGAGTATCACCTTATTAAAAAGCCAGTCCTCAGATTTTTCCAGCCCCATGTGAAAGGGAAGGAACTCACTCAGCCTCACAGGATGATACACTTCTTTTAAAAATCTATTTGTTTGTTACAGTAAAAGACACACAACATAAAACATACTATCTTAGCCATTTTGAAGTGTACAGCTCAGTGGTGTTAAAGATGTTCATGTTATTACGCCCCCGTCACCACCGTCTATTTCCAGAATTGATGCGCAACAGCATGGATGAACCTGGGGGACATTATGCGAAGTGAAATAAGCCAGACACAGAATGACAAACGCTGCGTGATCTCCCTTACGTGTGGAATACAAAAACCCAAACAAACACAGAACCAAACCAAAGCTCCAAACCCAAACTCATAGAAAAAGAGATCAGACTGGCGGTTACTGGAGGCAGAGGGCGGGGTGGAGGGGGGGGGGAGCAGGAGGAAGGGGTAAAAAGATGCACATTCCCAGTTATAAGATGAGTAAGTACTGGGGATGTGATGTACGGCATGGTGACTGCAGCTGACGCTGCCGTACAGCATAGGGGAAGCTGTTAAGAGCGTAAAATCCTGAGAATTCTCATCACAAGGAGAATGTTTCCTTTTTTGTTTTCTTCTTTCTTTCTTTGTACTATATAGCAGTCTGAGATGATGGATGTTAGCTGAACCTACTGTGGTGCTTGTTTCGCATATATGTAACTCAAGCTACCATGCTGTATGCCTGAAATTTATACAGTGACGTATGTCAATTATTTCTCAATAAAACTAGAAAAAGAAAGATGAATTCATAGTAACACAGAGTAGAAAGGCAGTTACCAGAGACTGGGGAGGGAAGGAAAGGGGTGTTTAACAAAGGTTAAAAAGAAAAAAAAAGGAAAGAAAGTAGAATGGTTGTTGCCAGGGGTGGGGGAAGAGGGACTTCTACCATTTTACATTGTGCCATTAAATCTGTGTTAGAAACACACACAAAAATATATTACCCTTACCTATCAAGACACATTCATGAGAAATTTGATGACATTAAATATGTATAAGTTTCTTTTTTCACCAAGAAACTGGTGAAAGTGTGGATATTTTCCTTGTACCCAAGAAAAATATGCATCATTTAAATATCATCAATCACTTGAAATGTGCAATCACATATTTATGAGGGCAGATGCACTGTGCTTGACTTTAAAACGTGTGGCTCATTGAAAAGTATGGAGAGATAGGTTTTTTGTTATTATTTTAACCTTTGATTATTGATGTGGCTTCTAAACAGAAACTTTAGTATTTTAGAAGGTAATAAGCACAGAATAATTTTGTTGTGAAATTTTCAGATCTTCATTTATTCCTTTCATATCCTCTAACTGTTTGTTTTTCTAAAGCTTCTGCTCATATATGGAATGCATATACTATGCTTCCTTTTATAAATATGAATACATCAATTTATTCAAGACTGATTAGAACCTCCTAGATACCTAGCATCTCAATAAGTGTTGAGGAAACAGAGATGAGTATCTTCTAGGTACTTAGTGAAACTTCATTATGAAAAATTCTAGGTATATGCTGAAGGTGCGAAGTTGAATATAACATAGTAATATTTTGAGATGATTTGTAGGGAATGAGATGGAGTCCTAGATTCACAATTACCTACTCAGATAACTAGGGATGTCGAGGATAAAACTCAAAAGGGAAGACGTCTGATGTCAGTTTGGCAAAGATATTGAACACAAGGTATTAGTAACATCACTGAAAAGCAAAAATTATAAAGTATAGTAAAGCTTTATGATGGCTGACATCTAGTTGGAACATGTGGGCAAAGATGCAAATCATGTTATAGAGAAACATGTATTATACTCAACATAGAATAAGGATATTTACAAATCAGTAACAATGAGGGATTGGTGATAATATTTTCTCAAATCTGGGCTCGAAAACCCTGCCATTCACTCTACTTCTTATCATAGTGATACTTCTTCAGATAAGAACGTGAAAATAACAAGCCTAATGTTAAAATACAGAATTTCTATTTTGAAGTTGTAAGGCCAAAAGACAAACCAATACAAAAGAGATTCTCTCCATATAAAAAAGGGGTATTTCATAACATTATCCATGTTCCTCCTGTGCATGCAATTTTAACAGTTGTGAGGGAGCTTTTGTAATCATCCATGTCAAGGCCTTATTTTATGGCCAAAGAAGCTTAGATCCAGACCATGAAAATAAATTTACCAAGATCACAGAACTGGGGCACTGGAGAACCAGGCCCAGCTCCATTATAATCCAGCAATCTTTCCCATATTATTTACGCCAGGGGACAACCAGCCAGTAGCTATGTTCTGACTTTGTGACAGGATTTCCACCTTCTTCATTTTCTCTCTCCCAAGTTGGTTTTTTCCTTAATACGCTTGATACTCTTCCCCTTTCTGCTGCTCTGAGAAACTTCAGGTCAGACCTGATCCACCCAAATGTGTGTGCCTTCTCCCCTCTGCAGGCCTCTGCAATCACTACGATCAAATAGTTGAATCATTTGGCCCAAATTCGAATAACAGGCCTGACAGGTCTGGCTGTCCCACTGCCTTTTGGTGACTCATCCATTTAACTTGTAATTTCTTTCAGGTACTTGGACATTTTTGTCCTCAATCCAATAGCTTTTTAGAAAAACGTTTTTAGTGCAAACACTAAAAATAAGCTCCAGTTTCCTAAGAGGAAGCACAAGCATGAGAAATTGTTTCTGAGACTAAATAAATTACAATTATGTAAAGCCAAATGGAACCTAGAGATTATCTAGTTCCACCTTTCCTCTGATGTTCAGAAAAGTTCATGTCATTCATTCATGAATGTCATTTGGGTCAGCCATTGAGCTGGCATCAGAGGCAAGTGCTTCTGTCCTTCTGTCTGATGATCTTAGTTGCATTTTCTGAGGAAAATCTGGGCTCGGGGGAATGAAAGCAAACTCTTTGTCATGTATCATGTTTTTAAGCGTTCTCATCCATTATTTCATTTGCCCACACACCCTCAAAGGGAGGGAAATCATTGTTGTTATCATTCACTTACAAAGGAAGAGCTGAAGCTAAAACTGAACTGAAAAGTCATACTGCCGGCAGATGAACTTTGATGCTAAATTTATCAACTTTGTATTCTGTTTACTTTTTACGAAGTACTATGATAAATAAAATTGAAAAATTATGTATCAGCTGTTACACAATTTTATGATTGTTCATAGACATGATATCTTCAGTGTTTATGATGACAAAAGCCGCCATTGTGAATGATGATTAGCCAGATCACAAGACATAGGGAAAGCGCATGGATTTTAATGTCAGGTAGACATACGTTCAAATTCTGGCCTGTCTACTTCCAATGTCGTAGCTCAACAAGCGGTGGTCATAATAATTTTTATTATTATTCTGTGTCTGGAAGTAAACCATCTTCCTTTTCGGGGGTGTTGTTTTGTTTGTTTTGTCCTTTAGATTCCACATATAAGTGAAATCACACAGTATTTGTCATTCTCTATCTGATTTATTTCACTAAGCTGAACACTCTCAAGGTCCTTCCATGCTGTTGCAAATGATTAACCATCTTTTGAGGAATAGCGTATCCTATATTAAATACATAGGACAAAGAGCAGGGTCTAAGTCAGGACAAACTCTTAAAACATGTTTTTATTTCTTTTCCACTTATGCCTTCTTATTTTTCATCAGATGACAATGACTAGGACAATTTATGTAAAAATTAAAAGCCATACCAAGAACAGAAAGAGGGCTTAGGAGAGAATCATGGATGTATCAGCAGGTACAAAACTAACATGTACCCTGAAAACCTTCCTACAAGTCTATTTCTCCCCTCTTGCACACAATTTTGACCATAAACTTTACAGCACGAAAGGCATTCCAGTGGTTATAAAGTCCAACTTCCTCATCCCATGGAGAAAACAGAGGTCTGGAAAAGATTAGTGACTTGCTAACTATTTGTTTTGTGACAGAATTGGACCTTAAAAACAGGACTTAGGATTTTGAGTGTAGTAGTTTTGCTCCTAGTCTCCAAGTTGAAATTGATGCCTGTTTAAAGATTTACCTCGCATTTTGATAGACTTAGCCTTTGTCATAAAAGGCTGTCAGTAATTATTCAGTGGTTAGATGCCAGAAGTTATTTGGTTCTCAAATGGTATCATTTTATCCTTTTTTTTAAAAAAATAAAGCAGACCCATTCAGGGGCTACATTCAGGCACCTATACCTTACTCATCATCATGTTTTCCTCCCTGGCAAGAAGTACTTTGACTCTAATAAATGGAAGAATACAAAATCTGAGTCAGATTTTAGATGCTATCTAAGTTTTTAGATGTTATCTAAATGGGATATCCACAGTGGTCTAAATAAACAGATTATTTGACGAGGTACACTTGGCATGTCTGCTTGTATACACAGGTAAACTGAGATAAGTTTCCAGATCCAAATGGAGGCACTACTCAAGTGGTGTCCGGTGTTGTCAGATTAAAATCCATTTCTAAAAGTAATACCCGAAAGGATTTCAGAACTCTCTAAAGATAGAAAATACTGCTCTATGGCAAGGACTTCAAACAGTTGGACCAAGGTCTGGATAATGTTGCTAAAAATGCTAATGGAAGCTTCTCACTATCACCATGTGTGATTTTTGCCCTCGTAACCAGATAAACCAGCACTTGATTCTTAAAAAGGTATCCTCAAAATACTTGTGGGTATTTGAATATAAAATAATGAAAAAAGAATATTCTTCTAAGAAAGATTTTAATTACCCTTTCCTCCATGTAAATTCTCTCATTTTAAGGCTGGTGGGGTGGATAGCTTTTGAGATTGGTGAGTTTGGATAACCTTACAATAAATGGACTATATTTTGGAGCTAATCAACCACCAAAGCCTTCAACATGTGAATGAGTATTGTTATAAAAATCTGTTTATTAGTCAGTCAGGTGGACCTTAGGATATAAAGAACCAATAGGATTCTTACAATTAACAGTTTGGAACTAACTGAGGAAGGGACAGGCCTCCAGCCTGGGGCATGTGGAAGACAAAAGAAACACGTAACTCCTGAGAGAACATTTTCTTCTAGTTCTCCATCCGATGAGAATTATTTTGGCTCATTTGCTTCATTATTCAATAAGCATTTACGAACTACACCCACTGTATGTCAGCCACTGTGCCAAGCCCTTCGTATACAAAGATGAGTAAGATAAGTACATGCCCCCAAGTTGCTTAGAGTCTAATGAGCAGGTGGAAAAATACACTTCGACAATACTGAATATGATTGTGGAGATCTATGCATGGCACAGTATGAGCCCAATGGGAGAATACAGATCAGAATAGGACTGGGGAGGAGCATTACAGAGAGAGTTGTTCTTGTTTTGAGTCTTAAAGCAAGGGCAGGGTTTGTTAAGTGAAAAGATAAACACACACTGAAGGAAGAAGGTATGAACAGGTAAGAAAATGGAGATCAGAGCGGCTTTTGACTGTTTCAGTGAATCATGAGTAGTTTGGTAAAGCTGGGACAAGGAACATTTCTTGGGAGACACAGAAGAACAGGCTTAGAGATGTAGGCAGGCCTAAAGTTTCAAGGGTCTTTGGCACTAACCCAGTGAATCTGGATTTTATCCTGGGAGTTATTATTAAAATATTTTACAGATGAGGATGTCTGATTAAAATTGCGTTTTAGCAAGAACACTTTGGCAACTGAGTGGAGGATGTTGGGAGTGGCCAGGCTGGAGCAAGGGCATCTCTTAGCATGCTACCGCGGTAACTCATGGAATAATTATAAAAGGCAATGGCAATGGATACGAGAGACATTCGGGATACAGGAACTGCAGGATTTGAGGGCTGATTTGTTGTCGTAGGGACACAGCAACTCAAGGAAAGGAGTCAAAGTTGACCTTTTGGTTTAAGGTTAATAAAAAAGTTCAATAAACTGGAAAGATCAGTCAGATGGATAGTAAAAATGATGAGTGTAGCTTTGAAAACATTAGTGTGAGTCAAGGGATCTGCAGACATGGGTTGAATAGACCATTGGATGTATGGATAGGAGGCTGGACAGTAAACATTAGTAAAGGGAAACTAGAATCAAAGGTAAAAGTGATGGTAAGATAGTAGGTAAGAACCTGCTTGTTCCAAATTTGTTCAGATGCTTTGCATAAGTAAATTACATACCAATGTATGGAAACTTTTAAAAAGAGAACCTTCAACCAATCAGTAGCCTGAGGAACTCTGGAGATAGCAAGAGGGGCCATAAGATTGCAAATAAGCCAATATAGTTTCAGCGTCCAAAGTCAAGTCAGCCTAACTTCATAACATGTAGGGATCCTAAACTAGCCAGATAGAGAAATGCTGTTGGCACACCATTTCCAGCTTTCATCAAGATATTTTACATACTACACAAAATTGCTTTGGACCAAATGGAGAAACATGGACTGATTGATAATGCAATTAGGTAGAATCCTTATTAACAACTGTGCTCAAAGACTGCTGACTCAGGACGAATAGAAAGTGAGTGGGGTGCTGCATGGCATTGTCCTTGGCTTTGGCCAAATACTCTGTCAGAGTAGCAGATAAAGACATAAAAGCCACTCTCACTATGCTTGCAATAGATATCAAAGTTGAAGAATAAAAACAAGCTGGATGACATTTAGGATCCACAAAGATCTTAACAGATGAACGTTAATAGGGGTAGGTCTCAAGGTCCCACACATGGAGCTCTCAAAATCATTTGCAACATACTTGTTAGCTGAGTTGTTGTTATCGATCCCCTCGACACATCAAATAAATAAATTAAAAAATAGAAAGAAACTAGTGCACATTCAAAGAAGAGTTTTTAGGCTTTCACTAAGGTGGAATTCACACACATGTCATAGAATTCACTGAAGAAACTGAAGCCATAGAGAACATTTGAGGGAAATGTAGTAACTGCTGGTCTTCAGAGACTTCAAGGGATGTCAGTTGGAATAGGAATTATGTTTTGCAAGATTATAAGGACTAGAAGTAGCATTATTATGTAAGAAGTTACCTTTCTTTATTAATCTCTGTTATGCACTTGCCCATAGTGGAGTGGATAATATCATTGACTCTAATATCTAATATCATTGACTGGCTCTAATATTTACTATTTATTAGCTGGGTGACCTTGGGCAGATTTCATTAGTCCCTCCCTGTCTCTTTTTCCTCATCAGAAAATAAGGATGATGATAGGATCCAGCTCATAAGGATTTAATGAGTTACTACATGTAAACCGAGAAAAATGCCTGGCACATAGAAATTGCTTTATGTGTTAGCTACTATTGTTATTAGTAGTTACAGGAACATAGAGGACAATTGCCCTCCACCCCCAAGAAAATACTAGGTAGAAAAAGAGATTTAGAGAGCTACTCTTTAAACAGCTTTTTAAAATTTATGAATTATTTCTAAGCCAGTGTCTAGAAGTTGGTGACAGTTTCTAAGTCTTCTGGTTGCTGGTTCATCTACACAACTCCCATCGGAGCATATGGGAAGTCAGCTACAAGTGATAACTTCATCCTAGGGCCCAAGACAAATTTCTGCTTGGGCATCTGACAAGGTTAGGTACTTCTTTTATTTCTGAACTCATCTTGCCTTCATATTTTACATACTTTAGACTTCCATGCAAGTTTTTGACCTCTGTATCAATGGCAATTCAGAATCCTTGGCTGATTCCAAGTCCTTATTCAGGGAAAAGGAAAGGGCACCAAGAAGCTTTTACTTTTAAAAACTCCCGGGCATAAACTGAAGTCCATAGAACCACAAGCACAAAGCAAATACTAGATTTTCATGGAAAATGGAAACAGACTTATTTGTATCTCCAGAAGATCAGAGCAACCCTGACATTTTGGTAGCAGCTAAATCAGTGTGAGCCTGCTTCCAAATTGTGGTTTGCAGTTTTTCATACCACTTAGTTATCTACCCAGCAATCTAACTAAAATTTCTGCATCAAATCTTGAAATCACATTCATCATCCATTCTATTCTATCCCTGAATGATAACTTTCTCCTGGAACATTATTCCATGGAAGGCTAAAGTCACAAGATATTATCTCCTTGAAAAAATAAAATCTATGGACAAAGGACTTTGAAAAATATTATATACCATAAAGAGTGCCTAGATATTCCGAAGGCAGATTAGCTTATTAAAAGCTCCAAGAATCAATTTACCTAGGTTTTACGTAGTGGTACCTAGTTTATTCTTCCACAGAATTATTTTTAGTCAATAGCCCATTAATATATTATAAATCTTATTTGGTGAAAGAGTTCATAACTATTACTTTTAGCTGCTTTTCCTTGAACACCTACTCAGTACTCATTTATTTTTGAAAACAGTCCTTAATTAGGGCAAGCACATGTCTCAGTTTGCCCGGGACATTCCTGGTTCACTGCCATTGATCCCGTGTAATTATTAATAGTTCCCCCTTTTATTCTCAAGAATGTCCTCATGACCAATTATATAGACACTCGACCTACAAGGTAGCTATTATTATCACCTACTTTTTTTTTTTTTTAAGTAGGCTCCAAGCCTAGCATGAAGCTGAACTTGGGGCCTGAACTCACAACCCTGAGATCAAGACTTGAGCTGAGATCAAGAGTCAGATGTCCAACAAACTGAGTCACCCAGGCACCCCTGCATTTTTTTTCTTTTGCTTGCCTTCCTACAGTTTACGCTCCCTACTGCAGCCAGAATTAACTTAAAAAATATGTATATCAATTAGTTCATTTCATTTCTCAGTCCATAATCCTCCAATGGATTCCTAGCACCCTCAGAATCAAAAGTTTGGGTTTCAAAGACCTAATGAACTGGCTGCTGGCTATATCTCTGAAGTAATATTTTATTGTTATTTTTTATTACCCCTACTTTTTATCCAGCTTCACTGGGCTCCTTACTGTTTGTAGAACAGACCAAGGATGCTCCTACCTCGATGCCTTCATACTTCTTGTTTCCTCCTTCTTTTGAAAATCTTCCCCCTAATTATTCACATGACTTGTTTCCACACCATACTTAATTTTCTGCTTGAGTTTCATTTCCTCCAACCACCCTATCTAAAAATGCTTTCCCTTCTTTTTCTCGATCTTCTTAGCCTACTGTACTTTTTATTTAGTGTTGGTATTGTTTGAGTTATACCTCTGATGCCCAACTTCTATTAGCACTGTGCAACCTCTGTTAAGGTGTATGTATCCTCCTTATATACAATTTCTACTATGTTTAGTTCTCCAACATAAATTAGCAAAATAATTGAAAATAACTCCACACACTTCCTTACTTTAGAAAACTGACATTTTAAAATTATGTTGCCAATTTTTCATAAATTGCCCCCCCCCGTTCTAGGTGCTTTGATTGGCAAGTACTGTCTTTTGACATGCATGCAGCCTTTTAAAGAACATGGATTCAATCTATGTTCTTCGTTTTTGAAAATTGACATGTAATTGAGCCAGAGACACTTGGAGACAAAGAACTTTCAAGAGATCACCCAGTAAGGCTCCTAGTAAGATAGGGAAAACACTCAGGAAGAGAAGTGTTCCTCTGAGTCCTTGACTGGGTGTATGGACATCTGTCACCTTTGGGTTTGTTCCTTATCGTGCCATTTGGGAGCTGCCCCTTGCCCACCTAGCAGTAATTTCAGTCCTGTGGCCCCATTTCATGTACTACACAGGTGGACCTGACCAAATCTTAATAATAAGAATATACCATCCAAAGGGAGCTGTAGCTTCGACCTTCCTCAACTCATAGCAGCATCCTTACCGGGGCCCTGTGCTGGGAAACCTTTCCTCTGCAGAGACTGCTGGCCCGAGGAGTTCTAGGGCCCTCTGACCTCTGGTCCCAGCCAGGACAAGCTGTGGTCTCCGTTTCTTTGTGTTGCTAAGACTTTATCTTTGGTGAGTGACTTCCCATTTATTTTGAGAAAAACACTTAGCCTGGGGCCTTTTGGTTAAGCAAATTGCAAAGATGCATATGATACCCAATTTTAAAATAAAAATGTTTAAAATAGTAAGACAAAAAGAGAGAGAGAGAGAGAATCTTTCATCTCCCCCCGCCCCCATCACCACCTTGGATGCAGTTGAGTGGCACAGGTTTTGGTGCTGAAACCAGGGAATGAAAGTATAAAGGAACTTCTTCTGTCTTCCCACTCTGCTCTAATCTTTACCCTAAGCCAAGCTCTTACCACGAAGCAGCAAAGATTGCCTTCATGATCTCTAGACATCATCCTGGTACACTCAAATAGATTGTTGAAGGGAAAAAAAAAAAGAGCTTTGGGACATACATTCTCTATATTATTTATTTCATCTGTGTTCCCAAGAAAGCGTGGACCTGAATTTTGGCTTTGGGACCCAGGGACTGAAATTAAGCCAAGTATATAGTGTTACTTAAATTTAGTTCCTTAATAATGAAAATTTTGGTGTCTGGTTTTTAGTATACTGTGTTTTTATTTTTGTTTTTCCACACTCCGAATTGCTCAGGAAACTATGTGATTTAGTTTCATCAATTATTACGGCTGTTTACTGTTGATATGGTTGTTGACTGTTGGTAGTTTAAAAAAATGTAACCTATTAGGGCTTATAGATTTATGGGACCTACAGGAGGCCCATTTTTTGCTTGCCTCTGATCTTATTTGCTTTCCCTTTCTCCTACCTGCATCAGAGCAGATATTGCTCTTTCTAAGGCAAAAGAATATTTAAATTAATAGTAGCAAAATCATCTCAGGGGAAACATAAATGATTTTTCATGTGTGGTAGAACAAAATAGAGTGGTAGAGAATGGATTTGACCTCTATTCCTCTGCATATACATGATGAAAAGAGGAAAAAAGAGATAAGTTTTCATTACATGCTCTTTGCAAAAAATAAAACAAATAAATAAGTAACCAACTTCTGTATAATTTGTATTTCCATAGATAAAATAGATTTTGTCATAATTTTCATATAACTTAGACATAATTCTGCAATATTGCATGTTGAATTCCTGAAGGTCCCATGCTCATAAGCATAATCTAAAATGTAAGTTATATGTCAAGTGGAGTTCTTGTTTTTCATTTTAGATTTATTAATTGGAATTTAAATGCAATTTAACATGTATGTGAGATGGATCCCTGAATATGATACTAACTTTCATTTGGATGATTCTTATCTCATTTTATGATTTTTGTCTAACTCTTCTTTGCTACATAACAGTGAAGAATGGGGGGGAAGGGTGTAAAACTTCTGACACATATTTATTGAAACATAATATGTATATTAAAAAAAGAAACAATATAATGAACAGAGAGGGGAAGGGGATGGAATATAGTCACAAAACAATAATTTAACCTCTATGTTGGAAAAATGTCCAATCAACAATTTGGAAATGTTAGTTTACAAAGAACAATCAATATTATTTATTATTCAGAAATATTAAATAGTATTTAATAAATATTTAACATTAATAAATAGACTAAATATTATTTATTATTGTTTCTTATTCAGAAGCACTATTTCAAATGATTAGCTTACCCATTCAACAGGTTAAATTAAATGAACAGTAATCTGAGAAGAATAAGTTTGCTTTTCTTATCAGACGCTACACTAAATACTTTTCGACATTACTTTTTTCATACATTAATTTATTTGTTTCCAGTTTTAAAAGGCCAAGAAACAACTGTGAGGCAGTTGTAATACAGAGGCTAAGCACAGGCTTCAAATCCTGCCTCTTCTATTTACTTGCTGTGTGACCTTGGGCATATTACTTAACCTTTCTGTGTATCAGTCTTCGTAAAATGGCTGCTTCTCTTACAAAGCAATTGTCAGATTAATAAATTAATATATGTGGCTTGCTTAGAAGCATGCTTGGAAAATAATAGAGCTCAACACATGCTTGCCCAGCGTGGCATTAAGATGCATTAAGTTGGAAGTTAATAGATTTGTCAGAATCTAGAATTCAGGGCTTTAACCAAAAAAAAAAAAGAAGAAGAAGAAGGCTTTTTATTTCATAGCATATATTTTGTCCATATGGGTAAAACAATGGTAAAATAAGGTAAGATTTAGAAATCATTTGTTAAGATTATATTTCTTTAAATGAAATTCGAGAAGAGCTTGCAATTGGTAATGTCATTTCATATATGATCACATCTTATCTCTCAGGGGCAAGCTGCTAGACAGACTAAAGGACTAGACTTATAATTACTATTATATATTATTATTAATTGGAACATAATGCATTACTATGAAAAGAGTAACTATTCAATGGATTCTTCAATTTCTACCTAAAACACACCTTGCCCAGAAAACGATTCAAGAAATATCTTGTTAACTGGTGCCCTTTTCTATTATCATACGAGTTCATTTTGAAATTCCTTTTCTATATGTCTCTTAATATTCATGAGTAAATATATATCTGTATTTATTTATTCTTGATATATTAAATGGACAGTTTCCAGGCTCACCTTCACGGTATGATTTGGAGGAGAGGAATTCAATGCTCATAATCAAGTAGTCAAAGAGTATTTAATCAGTACCTCCTAAAGCCTCAATGTTAGTGCTGGGTTGATTTTAGGAACTGGGTTGAAAGGCAATTAATTCATCTAGGGGCACCTAGGTGGCTCAGTCAGTTAAGCATCTGCCTTCGGCTCAGGTCATGATCTCAGGCTCCTGGGATGGAGCCCCGCAGGGCGAGCTCCCTGCTCAGTGGGGAGTCTGCTTCTCCCTCTCCCTCTGACCCTCCCGCCCCCGCTCCTGTGCTCTTTGTCTCTCAAATAAACAAATAAAATCTTTAAAAAAAAAAAAGAATTCATCTATACTGTCTTTGAAATATGATCACTCTTCTATTTAGTATTTCTAGTTTCAGAGACTTCCTCGGGAGACTGATTTGATTTTACTATGGCTTACAAAGATGGTACCACCATTTATTGGCCACTGTGCTAAACTCCTTGTTTGCATTTTGCTACCTAATCCCATCACTGTGGTTTTTGCTGTTATTGTCCACAATTCACAGAGAAGGAAATGGAGGTCACACAGCCATGAGTACATTGAAGAGCCAGAATGAAATTCCGTGGTCTGACTCCACCTACTCACAGCAGTCAGAACTCTGCTCGCTCCTTCCACCCACTACCTTGAAAAGTCTTCTTTAGCCTGAGCTGAAATCTAAGAGTTTTAAATTTTATTTACCTGCATTTAGTCCAGAGTCTTTCCTTGCAGGGTTTGGACAGCCCAGTCTTCATTTCCCACTTAAATGGAAGACGTCTTATGTGGCCCTACATATCCTCATCGTATTTCGCTAACGTTAGTTTCTTATTCATATACTTTGATATGTGATAAATTAATATATATTCTGCATAAAATCATGCACCCTCTTTCCAAAGGTCTTGTCGTTTAGAAATGCAAAAGTAAAAAAAAAGACAATGATTTGCTTATTCCTTAGGAAACGGTTGCTATCCAAAATTAACAAGCCTTTTCAAGATGGCTGTTTAATAGTTGCTAAAACAATATAAAGTTTCATTTAAACATCTGTAGTTCAGAATCCTAATGTCACATATTCATATATGTTTTACCTTTCAATAATTGTGGTTAGAACACATATGTTTCAGGCTAAAGAAGTATGCGAGATGTCAGATCCCTATCAGTCCTTTGGCTTACAGAAAACTTCTTTTTTAAATACACTGAAACTTTAAAGGAGGAACTCCCTGTCAGCAAAGATTACATCAGTAAAACTTTCAAAGAAGTAATCTCTTTGGGAAAGAGCTCATTTTTAATCTTCAGCTGTGGTTCTGTTAATTCCCCCTGCTGAAATAAATTTTGAAGTGGTTACCACACTTTTATTACAAAAAGGAAGTGGTTCTTAACCTTGGCTGCATATTCAAATTTCATGGGGTAGATTTAAAAAATAACCTACCCTTGCCTGAACCCCATGAGCATATGTAGTTCATCAGGGGTGTAGTGTGTGGACTGCACTCATCCCCAGTGATTCTAATGAGCAGTTAGAGGTGAGAAGCATGGGAAAAAGTCAATAGGAGAGGAAAGCCCATTTTCTCCTCACCAGCACTAAGTGCCACAGGAATTCATCACCTTCTCATTACTTTATTTTTTTTTTTAAGATTTTATGTATTTATTTGACAGAGAGAGACACAGCAGGACGGGGAACACAAGAAGGGGAGTGGGGGAGGGAGAAGCAGGCTTCCCGCGGAGCAGGGAGCCCGACGCAGGGCTCGATCCCAGGACCCTGGGATCACTACCTGAGCTGAAGGCAGGTGCTTAACGACTGAGCCACCCAGGCACCCCACCTTCTCATTACTTTATATACCTTAAAACTACCTTTAAAAATTCTCTGTCATGGAATTCTTCTCATATCTTGCCATGCCACTTGAAAATATCGTGTAACTTTAAGATTAAGAAAGAAGTGCTGCAAGGGCAGGCTAGTTCTGATCAGAAAACCAAATGATCTGGATTCTGGGGAAACTTCGCTTCCCATTGATGAACCTTGGAGAAAGTGGGTAGCCTCTCTGGTCTTCAAATTTGTTCCCTAGTCTCAAGCCCGCTTTAAGGTTCTTGCAATCATCAGTGGTTGGTCAGAGACCACTCAATGTCCCACAATTTTTAATCATCTGAGACAGTATTATTTTATTTAAAGTTCCCAAAGGGATGTTTATTTTTTTATTTTTTTTAAATTTTTATTGTTATGTTAATCACCATACATTACATCATTAGTTTTTGATGTAGTGTTCCATGATTCATTGTTTGTGCATAACACCCAGTGCTCCACGCAGAACGTGCCCTCTTTAATACCCATCACCAGGCTAACCCATACCCCCACCCCTCTCCCCTCACAAAGGGATTTTTAAAAAAAGTAACCAATGCTATCATTTCCTTGAAACTTAATGACCTTTTCTGTAGGTCAAAATCTTTTGTACCTCTGGAAAAGTAAACCTCTATGCTTACTTTCATACAAACTCCCCCTTTAGTGTTCAGGGAAGTTGTTTCCCACTGAAGCCCCTACAAGCCCTTGCTCTTCCCGCTCTTTGGAGCACAACTGACCCAGCCCAGGAACTATCCTGTCTGGTCTTGTCAATATACACGGGAGCCTCAGATCTGTGCTCTAGGCTCTTAGGATCAATTTCAACTTCTTTGTCATTCTTGGTCACCATGAATTTCGTTCATATCTCAGCTAACTCTGGCATAAAGCGTCCAAGTCTTTTTTTTTCACACAAGACTGTCAATACTTCCAATTCCCTTCTCGAAATATGATCTTCCCAAGATTTTCTACACGCAGAGTCATCACTGAGCACTTCAGAGGTCATAGTCAAAAGGTCAAGTAGTTTAACTATTTGTCAATTTTTTTACATAGATGTTTACATACTCCATATCAAAATAGCAGTAAGTCACTCTTTATTACTTATATTACACTTCTCAAATTTGCTTGCTAAAGAAAAACGGGAATAGGCATTTCTCATGAGGAATGCACACTTGAAATGCACTTGGCAGTAAGCAACTGAGAAAACAGCCAATGATGTCATCTATGCATTGCATCTGGTCACAAATACTAGTGACATAATTTATAATAACCTTTTAGTTATTGAAAATTGCCCAGACTCCTGCTGTGCTGTTCCTTTAGAAAAGCTGGTTGGTATGTAGTGTTTAATTAAATATTTTAAAGCCATCCTTTTGTAGGCCTGTTCCACTTTAGCTAAAGTTATGACAGCTTGTCTCTGTTGGTTTAAAAAAAGAAGGCATAATTTATTGCCTGCCTTTCTCTCTCTCCCTCTCTTGCGTGCATGCATTTACAGAATATTAGTATTTTTAAGTGAAGTAAAACAGCCTATTTTAGAGATGTGTGAAAGATAAGTTTGAATGTGTTGTTAATTTAACGTGTTGTCAGTGTAAATAGTCTAGACATGAAAAGGAATAATCTGATGAAAATATCCGTGTTTTGTATTATAATTATTTTAATAATGATGAAGTATTATTATTGGAATAGAACCAGTTTTTCTCCTTCTCTGCTACTTTTTTTTTTGTATTACACAACATTAACAATTTGAAAGAAGCCACTGCATAACTACAGTCATCTTATCTACATCCCCTAAGCGAATTGCTTTTCCCGCTGCCTAATTTATCCAAAGAACATCTCCTTGCGAGTGTTATAAACCATTTTATTATTTTCTTACACTTGTTTATTAATTGTTTTGCATGTCATGCTTTGTCATCAGGGAAGGAAAAACCACATTCAATTTTTCTTTCTTCCCCCCCCTTATGCTCTATTTTAAGATTGAAAACCTAAATAACAAGGGGGTTCAAATCTTGCTTAAAATATAGACACATTATTCTCAACAACAGAAACTTTAAATTTACATTTCATCTTCTTGCGAAAAAATTCTTTTAATTCAATCTTGGAAAAACACACACGTTTTACAGATACGACCCGTAAATTTTTCCTTTGACTTTTGTGAGTGTTAGGGAATAGTTCCCAGATTTTGCCAACAATTCTAAAAGGACGGCCTTAATGATCTAATTATTACAATTTGGTAATTAGCTAGAGTAGCATTTCAAAGTGTTATTGATATGACTTGTCTGGGTTAACCAGTATTTGAGGAAATAGACTAGAGTCATATGGATACTGGTATTGTTCTTGTCTTCACGTTTACACTTCTCCTTTGGACCCCTGAGACACGCAGCTTTTGTGGTTCTCCCACAATCTAGAATTCTCAAACAACCCTGACAGCTAACCTAGAATAATCTTTGGGGAAATCTCCCCTCAAGTTCCTGTGTTCTCAGTCATTAACAAAAAAGAAAGAAAAATGTTAAAGGTAGCGAGAAAAGTCCAGGGTTACAGCTGGTTTCAGCAATTTCAACTTGCGCAAGACCCGTGTTTGTGAAAGCAACTTGAGAATCTTTGAACAGGATGTAATCAACCTCCGATCTGCTGAGAAACACTGCAAAAATGACTTCCTCTGCCAAAAATAATAATGTCGTTTACAAGCAGCTCTTCCATGTCTAAGGAAGAACTAGCCCCACGTGTGAGTTTATGCTGGCTTCAGGGGAGCAAGCAAGGAAAAGGGCAAATCCTATCAACCCCAGCCTAAAATACCCCGTATCAGAACCCACGGGAAGCTGTGGCCCATTCCAAAGGTGCTGGCAATATCCAGGAAGATTCGTATTCACAAAAATCCAAGCGGTAAGTGACCCCGGAGAAAGGGATTATATTTGGCAGCCATTCTGTGCTGTCCCTTTCCCTCTGTAACCAAGCTGCTAAATACCTCTTAGTCACCGGCCCCAACCCAAATCTTTCTTTCTTTTTTTTTTTTTTTCAAAATATCATCTGGCAGCTTCCCTTAAAGGACATCAAGAGCTCTCTCTAGGGAGGGAATATTCGTGAATGATCCTTTAGATAAGTTTCATCACAAAAGCCCTGCACCTACCTCTGTCAAGTCTGGGCTGCTCAGTCCGCATGGGCTGGATGTGAAAAAAGACCCGGGATGATGGCTTCGCCGAATTTACCAGAAAGAAAGGACCTGGGATGCTTGTCCTTTAAGTGTCTCTAAACATGGTTTGCATAGCTGGATCTCTGCTTATCTGTGCCTTTCGGCTTTCGCTTCCATACATGGATCTGTTCCCAACAGTAACTCCAAGCTGTGGAAAAGCAGCTATCTGGCAGCTCTCCGCTTCATCCAACACATGGATGATAAAAATACACATAAAAAGATCCTTCCAGCCAGGCCCATTTCCCACCCTGCCGTCCTGCCACTACGCCTTTTTGGAAATACGCTTTCAGCTTGGCATTTTTACTCCCCAGACGTTTAGAGAACAATCGCTTTCCCCCTGATTCCCATATAGAGCTTTTAGGATGTGGGTTTGCTTAGCTTTATGAAAACAGAGGCACGATTATTGTTCCTGACCAGGGTCTTCATCCTTAAAGATTTTAGAGATAAGATATGTACAGGACCTGCACAATGTGTTGTGAATGGATGAACATATAAATGAAGGGTTGAACAAATGGACATTGTGTGTGAATGAATACATACGTATTTAATGTATTTATTTAGTTAAGAATAGTTGCTAACACTCTGAATTCTTTGTCTTAAAGGATCAGGTAGGAGCAGAAGGTCAAGGTAATCAAAATCTCTAAGACAAGAGAGGTTCAGGTTCTTCCTTAAACAGCTTCTCATTTAGGATATAGTGGGGCAGTTTCTAATAAGCTACCATCTAGCATACAGTGTGAGATTTAGAAAATTTCTTTTAATGTTAAAGAATGTAAACTTGAATAGAATGCTAATTGCTACGTTTGTTAACTGTCAGTGATACTTTAAATGACATGAAGCTGTGACCTAAATTTTAAGGGTGGGGGTGGGGAAGGAGAAATCGGCTCTGGCTAATAAAGATATAGGGGAGAGGTACTCCAGAAGACCGTGGAAACTCCACTTAGCCTTCCAGTTCCTGGAAATTGGGCTTTTCCGTTTTAAAATTTCTCTCTCCCTCTCTCGTTTTTCCAGTCTGTTGTTACTCGTGTGTGTGTGTGTGTGTGTGTGTGTGTGTGTGTGTGTGTGTGTGTGTACGCATATGTAAAAGAGAGAACTTCCAAATAACATTTTTCCATTCGCCATTTTTTTCAGTCATGTTAAAACTCTTATAGATTCTCTTGTGTGAAGAAAAAATAAATTTGAGATATACAGGGATAATTCATTTTTCTGTACTGAAATGGAACTAGTTTGCTTAAAACATTCCAGAGGAAAAGGGGAAGGATAGAGGAAACAGGATTGGCATAAATGATCATCGTTGCAGGTGGTTGAGTGATCAGTAGGGGACTCATTATATTATCCTCTCTACTTTGTGTTTGTTTTAAAATTATGGACCCCGGGAAATAAGCTGAGGGTTTCGGGGGGGGTGGGGGATGGGGTGACAGGGGGATGGGGATTAAGGAGGGAATGTGTTGTGATGAGCACTGGGTGTTATACACAATTAATGAGTCATGGAACACTATATTAAAAATTAATGATGTACTATACAGTGGCTAACTGAACATAATAAAAAAAAGAGATTACTTGAAAATAAACCCTTAAAAAATAAAATTTGTATAAAAGAGAAGAGAGAACAGTACAAGATACATATATTAGGGGCACCTGGGTGGCTCAGTCAGTTAAGCATCTGCTTAGGCTCAGGTCATGATCCCAGGGTCCTGGGATGGAGCCCCGAGTAGGGAGGGGGCTCTCAGCAGAGTGTCTGCTTCTCCCTCTCCGTCTGCCCATGCTCTCTCTCTCAAATAAATCAGTAAAATCTTAAAGAAAGAAATCTGAAAAGGAAACTCTTTTTCTCCCCCACCCCCCTGCCCCCGCACTGTCCCTTGCAGCTAGGGATAACCATGTAACAGGCTTCTGGCCACATAGGTGTAAATAGGAAATCCCCTGAGTGACTTCAGGAAAGTGTTTATTTATCTGTTAAAAAGGGACAGATTCAGCTTTTGCCCCTCTTGTCCTGTGCCTCTTCCACCTATTTCCTTCCCAGAGAACAGACTTGACCCCTGAAATTGCAGCAGCTGCTCGGTGACCAGGAGGAGACCAGCAGGAGGACACAGACCTAAGAGGTGAGGAAGCTGGAGCAGACAGACAGAAAGAATTTCAGTTCTCGATAGCATCATCGAGAAGCTGTAGCAATGAACTACCCACCCCTGGACTTCTTGCTCTTTGAGAAAAAGAAAACCAGAATTAATACAAAAAGTGGATTTCATCCATTTTGAGAGATCCAGCTTTTGTCAGGAATTCTTTTCAGCTCCAAGTATTTCTGTGGATAATGGTAACATTCAAAATCATATTCTGATTTTTTCCCCTCTGACCTCAGCACTGTTTGATCCTTCCCCAAACCATTTAGGATAAAATATAAATTTCTTAGCTCAGTTCTCAGATATGTTTCAAAATCCACTTGCAATTCATAGCTTCATCTCATCTCTGGTCACTCCCCCACCAAGGTCTTTTCATTTCTGCTGCCTTGAATGGCTGCCATGTATGTGCAGCCTGGCCAGGTAGAAAGCCATGGTTTTCCTCATGCTTCTTATGCTATTTTCCTGTGCCTTTTCTTTCTGCATAGAACATTCTTCATTCTCTTCTGTATTTAGCTAATTCTCCTTAAATTTCAAGGCTCAGATCAGCAGTTTTCTCCTCTGGGGAGAGGACCCTAGCCCTTCCCGTGTGGTTTAGGTTCTGGAGCACACATTGTACAACCCTTCCACTCTATAATTGTGGGGTCCCTGCCGTTTCATTGGTTTGTTTTTCAACTCAGCTTCAAGTTCTATATGGTCAGAGAACAGATTTCATGTGTACTTGTATTATTAGGACTTAGCACACAGTAGGCATTCAATACAATGTTTAAATGAATAAGTGACAAAATGGATAGATCAGTAAATTATCCTTGATCAGAAAGATAAAGAAAGATGTCGTGGATTCATTGCATGGCTTTGAATGAGACTCCTCACTCTTGAAGTAGGGTTAGAATTGAGACAGGCACAGAGACTGTCCCAGACCAAGTAATGAGTACATACGTCCTAAATTCCTGAGTGAATAAATGGGTAAATGAGAAGGCAAGAATTCCAGGGGGATAGAGTTTGAGTCATCGCCAAGAAGCAGTATGGTTCAGAATCTGCTTGACTAATTGTGAGGAGTCCACATTGGCTGAGGCTTGGGATGGACGAAACCCAAAGGACCTCGAGTGACAGGCTTAGCATGTTGATTTTAGGTAATGTTAAAAGGAGGAGTATTGGCACAATCAAAACTGTGATTCTTTCATGAGACTTAGTTTTCCTTCTTGATGAGACCTGATAATAGGATACTACAGCAGTCTTGAAAGCAAATGTTTACTGAGACAAGCAGGTGTGTGGGTTCTTACCTGGCAAGAAAATTCTTAATGTCTTCTTTGTTTCTAAAGGGACATCTTACTTTCTAAGTCAACTATTGAATATGTTAGAAGAGAAGAAGGAAGAGGGGGAGAGGTGTAGTAGTGTGTAATCACCCATCAGAATGAAGTGTTGGGGCTTCAGCTAGTTTAAAAATTGGTCTGCCATGCTTCTATGACCACTTGGATTTTAAATTCTGCCCAGCGCATTGAAAAGCAGAATCACTGTGCTTAACATAACAGATTGCATCTAGAAGGTCCCTTAAGTAATTCTAATAGCCCTATATAACAGGAATATTTAATTCATTTCGTGTTTTCATTGTTAAAATATTTGATTATTTGTGTCATATACCCTTGTATGTCAGATTACATTATCTGGTGCTTTGAAGTCATCAATAGCAATTTGGCTCTAACTGAGCTGGCGGTATCCAGGGGGACGATCTTGGGTAAATTCATCTCATTTTTACTCTCTTCACAGGGTTTGATTTTGCTCTTCTGTGCCATTTGTAAATGATAGGCCCTCTTGCCTCTACTTCTTTCTAAACTCATGTCCCATAATTTGCAAGAAACATTTAAAAAAAATTATTTCCAAGCAAATTTTTTTTTTTTTTTTTGGTCTTCCAATTATGAGCCCCTGAACAACAGAATAGAAAGCCCAGACTGGTCTCATATTCCTTCTGGGCTTTAAGGTCTCAAGCTCATCATAGGTGTCCAATGATAATTCTTTGACTTTATGTGGAACGGAAGGACCTCCTTCCAGGAGAAAGCACACAAGTTGGGATAGCCATAGTTACTTGAGAATTTAGTTCTATATCTCATTTAAAAAATAAAACAAGGCAAAACAAGATGAAACAGTATTCAATTATTTTTGTTCTCTATTGAAACTGTAAAGTGGATTAGAATGTTCCTGACTTCAGGAACTCAGCCTAGTATATACTATATAATCTATTTATAGTACCTAATATAATGTTCTATTCCTAAATAAATTCCTAAAGTAATATTTCTAAATAAATGAATTTTAATAAAAATATTAAGAACATTAATCTACTCAGATTTTGCTGTTATTAGGTGGGTTTTTTTTTGTCATACTGACTATAAAAAATCAGGGACTATAAAAAAAATCAGTGTTTAAAAGGCTTTACTAATTGTAATAGTGTATCATTTAAAGTCTATTCTATCTTATTCTATCTTCCTATGTAGACAGCCTAGTTAAGCGTGATCATGTCCATGGGCTTATCTCTACAGAACCAGGCAGAGACAATAATGTACAATGACGAAGTTTTTTGTTTTGTTTTGTTTTGTTTTTGCAAATGTTTCATTGAGCTATGGGCAGAGCTTGAAGAGATGAGCTGAAACAAGGTTAAGCAATTTCAACGTATTTTGATTACAATTGTTGGACACCTGAGTAAAGAAAAAGTGTTGGAATGCCATAGCATTCTTTCTCACTTGGAACCCAGTGAACATTTTTGCAGGAGAAGGTGATTTAAAGGCACTGATCAACTAGGAATCATCCTGTCAGGTTAGTGAGCCAGACTGAGCCAGGTCAGTAAGGCTGGTATGGACGTGGAAGTACTGAGTGGTGAGGCTGTTAAGTCATGGAAGCGTTTCTCGGAACACACTTGGCCATTGGTCCAAAGAAAAGTTGAGAGACTTTGCAGAAGTACGTGTTACTATGCATTTCTGAGGAACTAACCACGTCCAGAGGCTCACACAGCCACTGGAACCCATAAAGCATTGTATACATCATCTAAGCTAGCCATTAACATAGGAAAAGGCACGATGAGTGTTTCGAAAAATGCCCAGACCTTACAGGGAGATATATATTTCTCCAAACCTGAGCTTATTTTATTTGCGATACTTTAGAACTATCTACAAGCTACTTTAATGAGATTGCTTTCTGAAGGCAACAAGTTCAGTAAATCACTCTGCTTTTCTCCAGTCTTTTTATCCCGCATGTAAAATTTTAACCAGGATGGACAAGAGTCTCTGGTCCAAAAATCTCACCACGTTCCTTATCCACAGATACAGGTAAATGGAAATTGCAGCTTTTCAACCACAGCATTACTCATTGTGATTTGTTTTGAACTCATTGCAGAGTCAAATAATACTGGTAAGTGTAATACGATGTTTCAAAATCTTCTTGTGCTTGTTCATTTGCTTGGAGGACATAAAAAGGCAAATCTTAAAGCCATGTGTTCTGATCAAGAAATGGCTGGAAGTGGCCGCAACCTGATATGGAGCAATCAAGAATGGAAGGTTTATTTTGAATGAGAGGTGTTGTCCAACTGTGAGACTGAGCAATTGCAGCTGAGAATAAGTGCAAACACAATCACTAGTGGCTCTAAGTATGAAGTTAGCAAGAACCTGTCTGGTTTCATGTCTTTTTCTGCTGCTACGTTCACATTACATCCATAGATTGCAATACTGTCTGTGGAAGAGGAAAAAAAGTTCTTCAGTTTACTCTTATTCTTCTTAATGACAGCTTCTGAGCTGCCATGATTTGAAATTACAAGGATAAAAATGCTCCTTCAGAAAGAAAGAAATAATATATTCCAAAGCCAAATTGTGTATCGGACAGGTAAGAATGCCTCATCATTAAATGGCCTTGGATATGCATTGCCTCTAGAGCCTGCCATCAGTTTTTATATTGGTTGTGCTCTGTTTTCTGGACTTGTATAGCTATGGGCAAAGTCATTTCATTCTTCCTGGTCCCTAACAATGTTATTATTTTATTGAGATAGATCAAAGGAGCTGATCAATAAATATGTGCTGTTGAATAATCTGTAATTGCAACATTTTATGTTTGGATGCCACTTGAGTTTGGGAAGCACTTTGGCGTGCCTTATTTAGTTAGACTTCACTTCAACACCAATATATTGCCCAAAACATGTGTTTATTTAAGCCTTATTATTTTATAGTCACACTTTCTGTATCACACACAAATATACTGCAGACACATAGCTATATTCCCCAAACTTGGGGCACCTGCGTGGCTCAGTTCCTTAAGCGTCTGCTTAGGCTCAGGTCATGACCCCAGGGCCCTGCTCAGCGGGGAGCCTGCCTCTCCCTCTCCTTCTGCCCCTCCCCCTGCTCTTGTATGCACTCTCTCTCTCAAATAAATAAATAAAATTTAAAAAAAGAAAAAGAAATATTCCCCAAACTTAAGCTTTGTGCTTGGTTTAGTATATCTTAACAATAAAAATTTTTAAATAAAACTCTTTCTCCTGCTTATATCACAAAAATGACCACTTGATGATTAATAAATCTTTCTTTCTTTGTGTAAGGCCTAGATGGGGCCAATAAGCACATGGAATACAAACATGAATAAAATAAAGTTCTTGACCTCAATGAGATTGAAATTCACTTGTTTCTTCACTCAGTCCTTCCCAACTAGCATTCTCATTAGACAACTTCAGAAAAAGAAAAAAGAAAAAGAAAACAAAACAAAACAAAACACTTATTTTAGAACCTTGGGAGTCAAGCTGGAGCCTGGACAACCTTTCCACTTGTTGGAACTCTTTTGTCTATGCTTAGATCTACAACACTCTTTTTCATCTGGTTGCTTTTATAATGCAAAAGGCAGAGGCAAATTATTTGGAGTACAGGCAGTGGGTCCAGAGTATTGAAACACTCCTCTTCATGACAATGCTAAGTTACTTTATTTGTTCATGAAACACTTGAAAAATGAGAAAGAACAGCAGGCCTTCAAGAAAGAACAGAGAAAGAGCTGGCTCCCAATGTTTTCATTACCAAAAGAGAGTGTTAAAATGCATAGAAATGTTAAATCTCTACTAAAAAAAAAAAAAAATCAATGAATGACACATCCAGTTGCAGCTCACTCAACCCTGATTTCACAATCATAGGAGATCTTACAAGAGAATGGTTCGGAAGTATAAAAAGTATTTTAATTTCACCTGCTGAGTGTTAATGCATTTGAAACATTGGAGGGGAAGCTGTCAAAGGGAAATAGAATATCTGTACCATCACCTACACTCTCTCAAACAAAAATTATAATGTATGTGTATGGAAGGAAGTCTGTTCTGTGGAACACTTGAGCCTGGCAAACAGGAGGATAATGACCCCTAAACCGAGGCAACCCACGCAGTGTCTTCATGGACTGTTGCTCCATGGATGTAGGGACATTACTCAGAGCTCCAACCCCAGCATTGCTGCAGTCCATATAATGCTCTGCTAAGTAACAGATAAAAAGGCCCAACTTCTTTGAAGGTCCAGTGTCCATACTCAGAAATGGCAGAGGGTTTATTCCAAAATGAAAATCTGGTGAAAAGGCAACATCAGACTTTCTAGCATCATAGCAATATTTTAATTTAAAAAAATGTTCTATTTAGAGCATTTATATTTCACATAAATATAGTTATTTTGGGATTGAGATGCCATAGTAGAGAACCATTGGGTCCTTATGATATTAGGATTTATGCAAGCAAGAGCACATTGTTGCCATGGGGATCAGTAAATAGTCTTGATCTGAGACACTAGTTCCCACTGCCAAGACATGGGTGGAAGAAGGTGGTTCCCACAGACTCTGTTTTCTCTAGACTAAAAATATAGCCTGATTTCTATTAAAGGGCAATTAAAAAAAATCTTGATGATGTAGCCTAAAAGAAGCATACCCTATCATTTTCAGAACAATTAAACAGTGAGCTCACTATCTAATGCTTCGAGATTGTATTTGTACGCAATATTAATTATGTTCATGCTCTGTCACATCAAAGGTGGTGTTGCAACTGCAGCTTTTCTTAGTGTAGTTAACAGGGTCTTAAAAAAGAAATGGTTTATGGAGATGCATATGTTACAGACATAAATCACTTCCTTTTAAGGGTTACAATATAAACTTAGCACTTTGAAGTTAACTCTTTAAAATCATTGTTTTGCTTTGGGAAATATTGGTCCAAATGGTTGTGATGAACGTGAATTCTCTGACTTCCAGTTTTTCTGGCCCTCCTAGTCAAGAAATCGAAAACATTAGAATTTTCCCCTGAAGTTTATTATGAAATAATATGTCCAGATATCTATAAGTAACCCTTGCATTCATAAGGTGCTGTAGAGTTTGCAAAGTGATTTTACCACCCATCATTTTGCCCAAAGTACTTCACAATCTTGTGAGATAGGCAGGGTTTATAATTAGTTAATCGTCTCCTTTTGTAGATGAGATGGAAGCTTAAAAAGGTCAAAATGCTTGCCTAAAGCTACATTGTTAATACATGTAGGAGTGAGCAAAATGTCTCAAGATGAAAAAGATTCTTTCTTCTCTACTGTGATATTAGGAAAATGACACATTTCACCGCATACATTTAGTCCTATAAACTCTATCATTCCATCATCAAGACTTCTGGATTTAATTCTGTGACAATGAACACTAACATACCATCTGAACTATTGTCTGAAAATTTGTCGAACTAAATAGCAGTTAAGGAATATTATCCATTGACTGGGGCAGGGTATCATTCACAATCCGAGTAAGGGTATTTATTTTAAGAAAATTTGACACACATGGAAAGGAACTAATTTTCAGTCCATTATAAATTCTGCCAAAATTAAGTTTTATTTTACCACTTGGAAGGTAGGTTTCCTCCTTCTCCCCCCTGCCAACCCCCATGACTTCTTGTGACTTGTCAGCCTTCGCAAGTTTATCATGGCACAACTTAACCTATTTTTTTACTTTACTTTGCTGGATCTCAAGATAGCACAGCCAGGTTTACAAAATTATTATTATTCCTTATGCTGTCTTCCTCCAAGGTTTGTTCCTTACATAGAATATTTGTTGGGCTGTTTCCAGTTTTAAATGAGTGTAATTCATCAAGGGATCAACACTCACTAAAGAACTAAAGTACATTCATTTTGAATGACTGCTTCTCAGAAGTTCTAAAGCATGCTTTCTTCTTAGACATCACTCCTTTTCATGCTGGCTCATTCCTCCATGAACAGCATTTTTAAAAGCACTCGATTTGGTAAGAATTTCTCTTTTATCAACTGCCCCTTGGGAGAGACTTCTGTTGGTTCCTACAACCCAGGTCCCTAGAGTCAGATGTTTTACGTCTCCATCCAGCTTCCTTGTAATCTTACCCTTTATTCCTATGAGCCACCCCCATGACCTTCCACAATTTTTATTTTCTCCTAAATTATAAAGTTGGTTTCTTACGTTTACCACAGAGAATCCTGCTTGCTATGCAAGAATGGAAAGAAAGTGTTATAATTAGTGCTCTTTCCTCGTTTGAGCAATACTGTAAAATAACCAAATATTTTTGTCATCAAGCATTATTTACTACAGCAATCTTTTATTTCCTCAAATCACTAGCACTCATTTACCGAGATATGGTACGTTTTGCTCAAGAATCTCACACTGTTTTTCACAGGCTGTGCTTACTCCATTTTGGAGGAGGGAGTCCAAATGAAATAGACCTGTTCTCGAAAGCTCCATACAGGCTTTATATTTGGAGCAGTGGCTCCCAAACCACATCAACATCAACTGGGTTCGAGACCCGCTGATTTGGATAGGGTACCCCTTACGAGGCTCATGTAGGAGACAGAGAAACTCAAGGTCTGCCTAGGTAGTTTCTCTAGGTCAAGGACAAAAGTGATTTAGCCTTTTCTCTAGTCTTGAAATCTGTTCGTTCTGCTAATTGAACTACCCTAATCAGATCAATAATGTCCCTTATCTGCAGTGGGGCAGGTAAGAAATCCATTCCAAAGTGGCAGGTAAGCTGCTTTCTCCTCCTTCATCCTGCCTGCTTACTGTGAATCCTGATGCAAGAGACACTACTTAGCAAAAGGTAAGTACACCGAAGTAAAAACCATATTCTCAGTGAGTTCATCTATTCCTGACCCAGGCTTAGGTTTTCCCCATCAAAGATCATGAAGTCACTGGGAAGAGGTGCCTTCCTATGTTTGGAGACTGGAGAGAACAGGGCGAGACCATTGACCGTTGGAGTCCCTCTTAGTTCACGTCTCCTGCTTCTGGGGATTTACAATAAACACAATTCCCTGGAAGCCTACATTCTGATCAAGACCAGAAAATAAGCACAAGCATATTCAAATCCATTCTTATCAATTATACTTATCTTCCTTCTCCTTATGAATATGTTAAAGAAGGGAGGATGAGAATTGATCATGGGAAAATAATTAGGTTGAAGACTTATTTTCTCTAAGCGCATTCCTCGTCCTGTGCTCCCCATGTCAGTAACCAGGACTGACCAGTTGCACAACCACTCAGCTTTGGAACCAAGCTTCCAACTGGTCTCCGTGCCTCCTGCCTGGAGTTCCTCCTGTGTCCACCTCACATTGCATCCAATACGATCTTTCCCAAGCTTGTCTCTGATTTTATCGCTCTGCTGATTTAAATCTTGCAGTGGCTTTCCAGAGCTTTGTGGTTCCTCTCAAATTCCCTAGCTTCTGCACGTGGCCTGGCGCCTGCCTGCTTCTTTTGGCTCCTCTTCTGTTCCAGTCCCACAAGCATCTTCTACTCTGGTCCCACAAACTCTTTGCCTCTGTTCTCAAGAATTTCCCAGGTGTCATTCTCTTTACTTAAAACCTTTTTATTTTTTTTCTCTCTACCCATTTAATTCCTATTCTTCAAGACCAAGCTCTTGAAAAGGACTCCTTCTGATTTCTTAGTAATGAGGATATTTTTTCTCTATGTCTCCAAAGCACCCTCCGCAGCTATTTAGCACCCGTCATAGGAGACTATACTTGCTGGTTTATGGTTGTGTGTCTTCCACTGGATGTAAAACTCTATGAGAGGAAAGAGAACATGGCTTTGTCTTTTTATGCCCAGCACCTAGAAGTGTGCATGGAATGTAGAAAGCAATCAAATTGGCTTTTGGAATTAAAAAAGAAATTGAATGAGTCAATAAAGCAAGTCGATAGATGATGTAAATAAATATCTGAACTTTGCCAGGAAGGCAGACTTGCAAAGCGCACTTTCCAACAAACAATTTCTCATGGCTAAATATCTCCTTTTGCAATCTCATCTCCAATCTTTCCATCCTGCTGAAACCACATTTTTCAGGCCCAGCCTGCTGACTCTCCCCAGGACTCTAGGTGAGGTTCATGTCCCTCTGTAATAAACATCGATTGGGTATCATGTACTCTTGTTTAATCAAGCTATCTCATTTCCCTGAACCAATTAACTCAAAATTTCTGTCTCTTCTGATATGTTTTTCTCAATTAATTAGAAAAGAAAGCAGATTCCCATTAGTGCTCCTGTATCTAAATATGGAAATCATCAGCCACCTCTTTAGCCCCAAGTATAGGCAGCCCCACTGCCTCGGGATGCTTCTAGCAAATTAAGTGATGAATGAGAGCTACGGAGTCCAAGACCTGAGTGTGAGCCCCAGTCTTCCCACTTTCAGGTCATGTAGGCTGTGTTACCTCCTCTTTGAGCTTCAGGCTCTTTTCCAGAAAGTTGTGGATTACAGCCTCTTCCAAGTGCAGTTTTGATAGTATGGCGGGATGCGGTCTGGAAAGCCCCTAAACCCTATCTAGCACAATAGGCTCTCTGGAGATGAGTAGTAATTATGTGTGTCTATATGAAGAATCTTTCAACTGATATTGAATATACCAAATTGCATTGAGTTTTGCACTCCTAGGTCATGGAGTTTTCAATATTTTAAATCAAATTAAATAAAGTATGCAAGACAAGGGTCTCTTAAGTTCTAGAGAGTAAAAAGGTATTTTTTGCAGCTAGCATCACATTATATAAATTGATGTGCATATCGAGATCACTTGATTTCTTGATTGGAAAACTATTGCTGTCCTTCAAACGCAGATGCGGACATAAATGTGAGTGACAGCAAAAGATTCAGGCCTGAACATTTGCCTATATTGTCCTCCCCTTGGCCCATTTACTTAATTTTTGCCATTATTTCTTCTTCAATCCTGTTTCTAAGTACTCCATGTTCTTTCTTTGCTCATATTTGGCCTACATCATCATTGAGAAGGCTTTATTAGACTCCTTCTGTTTACTAAATTCAATCTCCCATGGTTTTCTTGTGTAAACCTTTTCTTTCTGTTCCGATTGTTCTCCATTTACATCACTAGGTCCATCCTTCCTTTTTCAATTTCCTGCTCAGTGGCCTGGAAGATTGACCTCAAGAACATAATCACCGGGATTTCCTTGCCCTCTGGCTTTCAAATGGGCTCAGTCCTTTAAGAGCCTCTGGAAACATAGTGATGCCTGGGAGAAGAGCTAGACTGGTATAGTAGATTGCTCCTGCCACAGGCTCTCTCCCTGCCTGGCCATAGTCCTGGCAGTAGTAGCCACAACTTCTGTTGGACAGACCCACACCCATAGCTCCATTTCTCAGGAGGCGCTATTAACATTATTCCTTCCCCTTATCTTTTCATGTGTAGGAGTGGTAGAGGCTTCCTGATATCAGAGTTCCTGGGTGCCTCATAAAGTCTTGTTGGACCCTGAGCCTTTCCCCAATATCTATAAAAAGCCGCTTTATAAAATCGTTTTTTCAGTTAAATCTCTCCTTTGGAATCTGCCTGATTGATTTTCCATATATCCTCAGTTCAGGAGAAAGATATTTGCCTGTTGAGAGCTAACTCCAAGGGCTTACAGTGAGTGAGGGGATGAGGTGACTAATTAAGTGATGAAATTGAGGTCTATGGTGGTTAAATTACTTGTCTAACATCACATGGCTGGTCAATTTATGGGCAATTCATTCAAATATTTATTGAAACATAGAATTAGTTGGGCAGTGGAGATAAAGCTAAAACATCGTTGTTGCCCTTAATAATCTGTATTTCAGTATAGGGGAGAGATGTATAAACCAATATTTAAAATGAAGCAAGAGTCGAGGAGCCTGGGTAACTGACTTGGTTAAGAGTCTGACTCTCGGGGCGCCTGGGTGGCTCAGTCGTTAAGCGTCTGCCTTCGGCTCAGGTCATGATCCCAGGGTCCTGGGATCCAGCCCCTTATCGGGCTCCATGTTCAGCAGGAAACCTTCTTCTCCCTCTCCCACTCCCCCTGCTTGTGTTCCCTCTCTCGCTGTGTCTCTGTCAAATAAATAACTAAAAATCTTAAAAAAAAAAAAAGAGTCTGACTCTCGACTTCAGTTCAGGTCATGATCTCAGGGTCATGAGATCAAGCCCTGTGTCTGGCTCCATGCTGGGTGTGGAGCCTGCTTACGAGTCTCTCTCTCCCTCTGTGTGTGTGTGCTCTCTCTTTCTTGCTCTCTCAAAAAGAAATAAATTAATTAAATTAAAAATAAAAACGAAATAAATTTAAAAAATATTTAAATATTTAAAAAATGTTAAAATGTAGCAAGAGTAAATGCCCAATGTTAAGAATACTGAAGTAAGAAAACCCAATTTAATCTAGGCCTTGCAGATGAAACCAAAAGATGAGGTGGGAAGAAGATAGTTCTTTGAGTGGAGGGTAAAGCATGCTGTGAAGTTGTCTTCTTGCGCCATTTTTCTTGCAGCAGATCTAGTGTTTAGAGCCTTCTCCAAGCAGCATCTGTTTCCTCCTGGACTGCTGCAATGGGCTTCTGGAAAGTAGTATGTGGCCCATGCTTCTCATTCTCTAATCTATCCTCTACGTTGTGGTCAGAATATTCTTTTCAGAAGCAAATCTGAGACAATTCTCTCCCTAAAAATATTCAAAAACTCTCAGTTTTCCTTAGGATTAAAAAAAAAAAAAAGCAACTATGGCTAATAAGTACTTAAATGGACTGGTTTCTGCCCCTATCACCAACTTTATCTCTGGCTACCCACCCCTTCTCTCTCTCTTTTTTTTCTTAATTTTTTTTAAATTTTATTTATTTATTTGAGAGAGAGAGAGAGAGAGAGAGAAACAGCATGAGAGGGGAAAGGGTCAGAGGGAGAAGCAGGCTCCCCACTGAGCCGGGAGCCTGATGTGGGACTCGATCCCAGGACTCCGGGATCATGATCTGAGCCGAAGGCAGTCGCTTAACCAACTGAGCCACCCAGGCGCCCTCCTTCTCTCTTTTTGTCTTCACCTCTACAACAGTCCTCCCTGATCTGTGGTTTTGCTTTCCACAGTTGCAGTTACCCTTGGTTCACTGCCGTCCAGAAGTAGGTGATCCTCCTTCTGACGCATCCTCAGAAGGTCAGTGGTTGCCCAACACTACATCATGGTGCCTACATCAGGCACCTCACTTCATCTCATCATGTAGGCATTTTATCATCTCACATCCTCCCAAGAAGAGCAAGGGTGAGTATGGTACAGGAAGATGTTCTGAGAGCGACCACATTCCCATAACTTTTATTATGGTACATTGTTATAATGCTCTATTTTATTATTAGCTATTGTTGTTAATCTCTTACTGGGTCTACTTTATACATTAAACTTCATCATAGGTATGTATTATAGGAAAAATATATATATAGGGTTAGTACTATCTGCAGCTTCAGGCATCCACTGGGGGTCTTGGAAAGTATTCCCAGAAATAAGGTGTACTGCTCTATGCTTTTCTTTCAGTTCCTTGAAAATGTTGTTCTCCTCTCACCACCGGACCTTTGCATATTCTGTTCCCTAGCTTTAAAAGCTCCTCTGAACCTCCTGCCATTTCTTTTGTAATTTCTATAAAAACTTCAAGCGTTAGCTCAAAAATCACTTGCTTGAGGAAGCTACCTCTAAAAATCCCGACATAACAACCTATGACTCTTTGCAGCATCTATCACAATTCTGATGAAGTTAAATATGTTCATTGACATATTTTTCACCTTTTGAGAACTGGTATGATTTCCATTTCTTCACTGCCTTATCCGCAGAAATAGATCCAGTGCTGTATTGATGGTAGCAGCTCAATAAATAGTTTTTGAAGTAGTGTGGGAATGATTATAAATGGCCTGGACTCCGGGAGGGCATTATGCATTAGGGGAATGTGCACCTAAGGTGGAGTGATGATAAATGAGGCTGAAGAAGACTACAAAAGCCAAATTTTGAAGGGCCTTAAATGAATGACAAATCTGTACTTACTCTTGAGTGTGATAAGCAGCCATTAATTTTTATCTTTTTTAAGCTTGGACTTGTTCAGGTTTGTTGACTGGCAGAGGAATGGACTGGTACAGAAAGAAGCTGGAGTCAGGCAGAACAATTAAGAAGCAAATGCAAATATCTGGGAGAGGAGCATACACTAAAGTAGTGTTTCTCAAATTTGTTGCATATCATAATCACATGGACAGTGACTAAAGCCCACAGAGGTCCAGGCTTCTTGAAGTAGGAGAACTCATTTGGCCTTTGTATTTTTACCCATACAAATTTCCTCGGAGGACTCTGATAGCAGTACATTTGAGAGCCACTGAAGTAAATTTAAGATAGTAAGATGCAGTCTTGGTAAAGTTGAATGATTTTTTTGAGGTGGGGAATGGGTGCAAGTAAGGAGTCCATATTAACTTTTAGGTTATGGGCTACCATGGCCAGTTCTGCCGTTGGCTAAAATGGGAAGAGATGATCAGTTTTGCATCTTTATTAATGGGATAAAAGTCAGTCTTTTTCTCCTCATTTTATTGGTCTCGGTGCTCTGCAAAATCTGTCCCAGTTGGTCCGTGAAAAGCTGGGGTCAGAATCCCTCCTGGTACAATAAAAGAGATTATGATAATTCTCAGTCTATGATAAGGTCTTAAAAATCACAAGTGCATCTTGTGAATCTTAGAATATATTTTTTTCCCCTCTAAGTGTGTTGCTTCACTGTCAACTTGATTTATCTATGAGAGAAAGCATGTGAAAATCACTGTAGTGCTTTTTATTTTGGTAGTGTTAAGTATTTGCCCATTTGTTGCCAAATCTTTCATGATTCACAGAAGTTTAGTATTAGCACCCAAACTCTGGATAATATTAAATCTTGTGAAAGATCAACTGAGAAAGTGTTTATTTATCATCTGACTTTAAAAAGGTACCACCCATACACTAGTGTGGTGCTAATATTTGCTGATCCTTAATAGTACTACTGAAATTAAAAAAATGTGTTGCAGATTTAATATTAGTTCAGCATCTTTATGATGCCTGGAGAACAGTAGATTCCCTGGGATTTGTACTTTAAGAGTAAATATTAGAACCCTCAGTTTGTTTTTCAGAGTCCATCATCTCTCATGGTTCATCCCCCCCCAACTCCCCCCCCGCTTCATTCTTCCCCTCTTGCTATCTTCTTCTTCTTCTTCTTCTTCTTCTTCTTCTTCTTCTTCTTCTTCTTCTTCTTCTTCTTCTTCTTCTTCTTCTTCTTCTTCTTTTAACATATAACGTATTATTTGTTTCAGAGGTACAGGTCTGTGATTCATCAGTCTTACACAATTCGCAGCACTCACCATAGCACATACCCTCCCCAGTGTCCATCACCCAGCCACCCCATCCCTCCCACCCCCCACCACTCCAGCAACCCTCAGTGTGTTTCCTGAGATTAAGAATTCCTCATATCAGTGAGGTCATATGATACACGTCTTTCTCTGATTGACTTATTTCGCTCAGCATAACACTGGTTCTAGAGGGGAGGGGGGTGGGGGGATGGGTTAGCCTGGTGATGGGTATTAAAGAGGGCACGTTCTGCATGGAGCACTGGGTGTTATACACAAACGATGAATCATGGAACACTACATCAAAAACTAATGATGTAATGTATGGTGATTAACATAACAATAATAATAATAAAATAAATAAATAAAACTATGGTGACTTCTGGGGGGAAAAAAAAGAATAAATATGAGACTGGGCAATATCCAGGAGCAGGAATCAGGAAAGATCCAAAAGATGCAATGGTCTGTGTTGTTAATATTCCTGTACCTAATTTCACCACACAATACAGTTTACCCTAAATATATTTTTAAGTAAGATATTAAAATGTCCCTTCATTTGTCATAATGACAGACAACCTGGACTAGCAGAAAATACTTGAGTTCTAGTCCAGACACATAACCAACTGTGGGACCTTGAGCTCTTCACTTAACATTTTGTGTGCTTCGATTTCTCAGCTTTTAATCATGGGAATGGCTAGTCTCTAAAATTGGTTCTTCTTCTGGTTCTACAATTCCGAGATTCTGGGTTCTATCGACTGAGCATCTGTATCTTTTTTAATAGAAATGTGATTTCAGCTGGGAACATCTGTTACAGTTTATAACATATTTTGCCAAGTCCTTGACCTTAATTTTATCATAGGCATCAGATGTTCCTTCACAGATTCTACTCTGCATCTTACTGAAGGAACATCAGTTATGCTTGTGTCTTGAGTAGTGTCAATCTGGCTCAAAAAATATGCCAGATTTGCTAACATGATCATTAAATGACTTCTTAATTAAGATTGTCAATACCACCAGTGATATAGTTCAGAGCTATTTTAGCAGTAGAAATTACATAAACTACTCATTTACATTTTTATTTTTATACTTACTGCAAAATAAAAGTATTTTTGTCAAAGGCGCCATACTTTTTCCAAATAAGCATGGATTCTAAAATAATTCTGTGATACACATATTGACTAAATACACTGTTTTATTTCTTCTAATAAAACAATATTCCCTTACTAATAATTGTACTTATTTCTATTATTAATTTAGAAACCTGCTTCTTTGCACTGGAAATTTTATTTTTATGATTTCCTGGCTATAAGAAGAGTTTAGTTTGGGCCATAAAAGGCCCCCAGTTTTTTGCTTACTCGAAACAAAGGAGATAAAGATGGATTTTTTGTTTTTTAATCTTTGCCTTTACTATTTGTTCATTAAAAGAAAAAGTGCAGTCTTCTATGGTGAATTATTAAACCAAAGCAAATCTTTGATTCCAAGGGGAAGAAAGGATAATAAGCTAAGAGTAAACAAACAACCCATTAGACTCAGGGCACTTTGGTGCTTTGCCTCTCTGAGTCTCTATTTTCCAATCTGCAGATGATGGTGGAAAAGCATAAAATAGTCATCACCTTGTGAAATGTACTGCAAATGACTTGAGATAACAGCAGTACAGCTCTTGACCAAGAGTTATAGTTGCCAAGAAATATCTACTATTTGATGATTAATTTAATATGCAGAAGTAAATGACAGGTAAAAGGCTTCCCTAGGCTCATGCTATTTCATGATTGCATGTCAGAAACATTCATTTTATGTCACCTCATCCACTTTCCTTTACAGTGAGTCAGACAAATGTCCATAAGCATATTGGGCCTCCTGACGCTGTCTTCCTTCTTTCTGTTCCTGGTGCTGTATTGTTGGTCATAATCAGTCGTGTGTTTTCAGCATCTGCTGCTCCCTTGTCTCTGTTTCTTCTTAGAAGCCCTTGATTACTCCGGAAAGGAAACTTAAAAGTGTCATCAAATACATACCCTTATAAGAAATAATTTCAATATTTTGCAAAAGAAATTCCAGAAAGCGTAGTGGAGGCATGCATTACCTATCTCTGATTCTTTCACCCTATCATATCACTATCTTCTCTGGTTCCTTTACCCCAGGCTGGTATCTGGCCTCCGCCTGTCTGTACTGGGTGCCTTTCTCAGCTACTTGGAATCTTCTGCTGCAACGGAGCTTAGAAAGTCCCAGCACCTTGCGGAGAGGGGTGGAGACGAGTGACAGAAGGAAGGAGAACAAACTCACCCATTTGCACTGTACTTTTCAAAAGTAAAAAAATGTGCCTCCAGGGAGGGTCTCTTACGTGCTCTCTTTATCTCTTTGTGGTCTGACTGAGGCAGGAACTACCATCTCCGAAGACATTGGGACTCATACGTGTTAAATGATCTGCTTAAGGTCACACAGTTTGGAAGCATTTCAAATCAGTTTTAGTCTGTATCTTCCAAATGCAGCTCCAGGATTCTTTCCACTCGTTCATTCCAACATCTCTATTCTGGGACTATTATCAGAAGTGCCTGAACTTGTCTTTGGGAAATCCCGTCATTCACTCAAGTGCTTCATGAGGTGCTTTGACTGTGAAAACAGAAGAAATCCTAAAGCTTTGCTACGATGATAAATAAGAATGTTAACAGTCTATTAAAATAAGATGTAAGGATTTAGGAAGATATGTATACCTTCATTGTATCTTCTCAAAAGCAGAGAGAGTAATATTGCTAGAAGATTCCCCCATAACAGACAGGAGGAAAATAATAGCAGTAGACAGTTCTGTCTCTGGGATAGGTAAGTTTTTTGTTTTTTGTTTTTTTTCCCCCAGGAATGTAGAGAAAATGATGATATTGTCTTAGGCTTAATACTCCCTAATTTTCATTACATACAAATAGCATAGTACCAACGGTGGACAAGATAGTAAAATCTCTTTTGAGAAGTGCAATGAAAAAGGTATGATTTTAGACTTTGGATCAATGACTTTGAATTCAGGCTAACTGGAGCTCCTTGTAAGGTTGTGGCTAAAATGAAATAAAATAAAAGTTGTTACAGAGTGCCTTGAACCTTTGTTACAAACAATTAAATAGGTATTTTTTGTTGTCAGATGAATGAAATCAAAGCATTCAGAAAATGCCCCTGGATTTCTAGGAAAGAAGAGCTTACTGGTTCACAATAGTCAAAATTAGTTATTTTAGCAATAAATAAGCATGCAGCATATTTTGGAAATTTTCTTTTTGTAAAAGTGGTCCTAAGCTCCAGATCACCTTATAATCATTGAAGAAGCAACAAACAAACAAACAAATAAACATAAAAACAAAAACAAAAGAACCACAAAATATCAAGGCCTGTTTCAGACCAATTAAATCTGAATCTCCTGGGGTGGAGTCTGGGTTTGTTTGTTTGTTATGTTTTTAATATTTTATTTATTTATTTGACAGAGAGATAGAGAGCACAAGCAGGGGGAGTGGCAGGCTGAGGGAGAGGGAGAAGCAGGCTTCCTGCTGAGCAGGGAGCCCAATGTGGGACTCGATCCCAGGACTCTGGGATCATGACCTGAGCCAAAGGCAACCGCTTAACCGACCGAGCCACCCAGGCGCCCCTGTTTGTTTTTGTTTTGTTTTGTTTTGTTTTGTTTTGTTTTGTTTTTAGCTTACCAGGCCATTCTAACATGTGGCCACAGTTGAGGAATGTTGGTTTGTAACATCAATGGTCCTGAGTAGCAATCACGGAAAATTTCTTTTGATGATGACCGTGACATACGTGTCTTTATCAGTAATAATGGCCCATGGTGTACCCTCCTTTCCTTCTCAGGATGACCCTATTCATAATTTTTTAGTTTTCTGAAGAGGCTCTGAGGTGGACACATCAGCCTGCGGTGTCCTGAGCAATGGTAAGTGAAGTGTAAGAGAAGTAACAGGAGAGCTGGTCCAGAGCCCATGTCTTGCAGCTGGAGGGAGGAAACAAATGAAAAGCTTCTTACTTCTTGATTATAAGTTACTGTGACTGTTTCTTCTGTTTTCCTTGTCTCCCTGGGTTCTTTCCTTTCTCCTTTTTCTCTTTGCCTACCTTATTTACTCCTCAGCGCTGCTCAGTTTCTTATCATCTTCATTTTATTTTTTTCTTTCGCTCTCTTTCTCAGAGAAAATACACTTGCTTAAGGATAAGAAAATTAAGCTGACATGCAATCGGTTGTCATTGCCCCCTGGTTCTACCAGCTCCACTTGATGTTTGGCTCCATAACCATTTTGGAGTGGCTTAGATATTTGTACGATTCCCAGCCATCCTAGATTCCCATAGCACACCTTAGCTTTTGCATTAATGTCCTGTGTGAGGAATACTTACCAAATGTTAGTTGGTTAAATTTTAGTGGTTATCCAATTGTTGGTGTACAATTGTTCAAAATACTCTCTTAAAATCTTTTTTACTTCTGTAGAATCAGCAGTAGTGTCCCCATTCTTATTTCTCATTTTAGTAATTTGAGTCTTCTCTTTTTTCCTTCTTGGTTCACCTAGCTAAACGTCAATGTGTTAATCTTTGCAAAGAACCATGTTTTGATTTCATTCATTTTTGCTATTATTTTTCTATTCTCTATTTCATCGATCTCTGCTCTAACTTTTGTTATTTCCTTCCTTCTGCTAGCTTGGGGGTTAGTTTGCTCTTTTTCTAGTTCCTTAAGTTGTAAAATTAGGTTGTTGTTTTGAGATCTTTCTTGTTTTTTAATATAAACACTTACAGCCATAAATTTGCCCCTTAAGCACTGCTTTTGCTACATTCTGTTAGTTTTGGTTTTGGGGTTTTTGTTTTGTTTTGTTTTGTTTTCATTTTCATTCATCTCTAAGTATTTTCTAATTTCACTTGTAATTTTTTTTCTCTGATCCATTGGTCACTTAAGAATGCTTTGTTTAGGGATGCTTGGGTGGCTCAGGTGGTTAAGCCTCTGACTTCAGCTCAGGTCATGATCTCAGGGTCCTGGGATAGAGCCCCCTGTAAAACCCCACAACACGCTCCATGCTCAGTGGGGAGTCTGCTCCTCCCTTTCCTTCTCACTCTGTCCACCCCTACTCCTGCGCTCTCTCTCTCTCAAATAAATAAATAAAATCTTTAAAAAAAAAAGAATGCATTGTTCAACTTCCACAAAATTGTGAAATTTCCAATTTTACTTCTGTTATTGATTTCTAACTTCCAAGATGGTGGGAAAAGTTACTCCCTATGATATCTACCTTTCTGTATCTATTGAGACTTAATTTGTGGCCTGACATATGCTGTATCCTGGCAAATGTCCTACGTGCACTTGAGGAGAATGGGTTGTGCTGTTTTTGCATAGTCTTTTCTGTATATGTCTATCTATTGTATTGTTAAGTTCTCTATCTCTTCAGTCATCTTCTGCATGGTTGTTCTATCCATTACTGAGAATAGGGTATTGAGGTCTATAACTATTATTATACAACTGTCTATTTTTCTCTTTAATTTTGTCAGTTTTTACTCCATATATTTTGATGGTCTGTCATCAGGTGCATAAACAATTATAATTGTTGTATCTTATTGCTGTATTGAAGCTTAAAAAATATATAATGCCCTTCTTTGTCTCATAATTTTATGATTTAAAGTCTGTTTGTCTGACGTTAATGTAGCCATCTCTGCTGTCTTCGGTTACTAGTTGCATGGAATATCTTTGTCCTTCCTTCCACGTTTGGTCTATTTGTGTCTTTGGTTCTAAGGCGAGTATCGTGTAAACCGAATATACATGTGATGGAGCATGTGATTTTAACCATTCTTCTAATCTCTGTCTTCTGATTGGAGACTTTAATTCATTTACATTAGTAAAGTAATTACTGATAAGGAGGGACTTCTGACATTTTCCTTTTTGTTTTTTCTCTATGCCTTATAACTTTTCTTGTCTTGAATTTTCTATATTACTGCTTTCTTTTGTGTTTAGTTGATTTTTTTTGTTGTTGTTGTTGTTTAATTTCTTTTCTCATTTTCTTTTGTTTATGTTCCATAGCTATTTTCCTTGTGGTTACCTTAGGGATTATATTTAACATTCTAAGGTTAAAGCACACTATTTTGAATTTATACCAGCTAACCTTCTATAACATAACAGAAGAACATATAACCTTCTATAACATGAACAGAGTCATACAGAAACTCTGCTCCTTCATAGCTACATCCTTACCCATTTAGGTTCTTGATGTCACAAAATTACATCTTTATACATTGTGTGTCCAAAAACATAACCTAATAATTCTTTCGAATGCATTAGTCTCATAAATTATATAGAAATCAAAATTTGGAGTTACAAAGCAGAGTTATACTGATACTAGCTTTTGGACTAATAACCGGGTTTTTAAAAATGAATTAGTCTCATAAATCATTTAGAAAACAAAAAGTGAAGTTACAAACTCCACAGTTGTTAAAAGAATAAAGTTTATATAATTGCCCTTGTATTTTCCTTTATTGAAATCTTTATTTTGCCATATAGCTTTGAGTTACTATCTGGTGTCTTGTCATTTCATCTTGCAGGACTCCTTTGAACATTTCTTGCAGGGCAGATCTAGTGGTAATGAACTCAATCTGGGAATATCTTAGTGTCTCCCTCACTTTCAAAGGACAATTTTGCCAGATGTAGGATTCTTGATTGACAGTTGTTTTCTTTTAGCACTTTGAATATATCAGTACACTGCCTGTGGCCTCCAAATTTTGTGGTAAGAAATCTGACAGTCTTCTTGAAGATCTCTTGCCTCTCTCTTGTGCTCTCAAGATTCTTTTTTTGTCTTTTTCTTACTAAGGTTTGATTACAATATGTCTCAATATGGGCCTCTTGCAGTTCATCTTACTTAGAGTTGGTTGAACTTCTTGGATGTTTATATTCATGTATTTCATCAAATTTGGGAAGTTTTTAGCCATTGTTTCTTTATATATTCTCTATGCCCCTATAACTTTTTCTTTTCCTTCTGGGACTCCCACAATGTTTATGTAGGTCCACTTGATAGTGTGCTATAGGTCCCTTAAGCTCTATTTCCTTTCCTTCAATCTTTTTTCTTTCTCTTCCTTAGACTTCATAATTTTCATTACTTTATCATTTTTTTAAGATTTTATTTATTTATTCATGAGAGAGAGAGAGAGAGGCAGAGGGAGAAGCAGGCTCCCAAGGAGCAGGGAGCCCGATGCGGGACTCGATCCTAGGACTCTGGGATCATGACCTGAGCCGAAGGCAGATGCTTAACGAGTGAGCCATCCAGGCGCCCCTCGATAAGGGTCATTTTTTTATTAATTTAGCTTCCTAATAACATGATTAGTCTGAAATTTCGAGGAAGGAACACTTTTCAAAAGAGATTTTTGATCATCTTCGAGTCCTTTGTTCCATCCTCATTGTCCAAAAGCAAAGTATGTATTGGAGAACAAATTTCACAAGAGACTTTTAACCTTTTCCCTGTGACCTGACACGTTCAAATTTCAATATTCATATGCAAGCATTATGCACTAGAGATGGTCACAAATAGCTTCCACCAAATTTCCTTCCTTTAATGTTTAAATTTATGTCAATACCAGTGTCTGAGCAGTATATAGTTTTTCTTCTCTTTAACTCAACAATTAAGCTCAAGATCAATTCCAGACACTCCATGGCTCTTCCAGGTCATGTTGGGGCTATAAATAGGAGAGGAAAATATTTCTGCTTCAATGGAGATTTTTTCCTAAGGATGCAGCTCCATTTCTCAATCCATGTTGAATGAAACATCTATGCATTTAATAGTTCATTCATTAATCTATAGTCTGAGTTCTTGTTTCCACTAGCACTTTTTAAGACCCTCATCACAGTCTAGTGAGTCTGATTTCTTAAGGAAACCTCAGGCTATTGGGTGAGAAAGACATTCTCAATCAATTATATTAAGGCACAGTTAAGTGAAATATTACAGAGCACAGAAGGGGAAAGGACAAATGCTGCTCGGAAGAGTCAGGAAAGGGCATCACAGGGATGATGCTTGATCTCAGACTTCAAAGATAATTAGCAGTTAATGAGGCAAAGAATATGAGAACAGTAAAATAAGCAAAGGGAACAGCATATGCAATGACACGTTGGCATGTTCAGAGACGTGGAATTCAGAATGCTATCAGGATGTTTATAGAAAGAAGGGGTGGGTGGAAGGAAGATTCTGAAAGCTAACTTTTGATTTTTAGGTCCTCTGACCTAAGGACATTGGACTTGATTCTGTAGGCAATAGAGCATAAATAAAAGGAATTTTAGAGCAGAGAGTGGTTTGTGAGTATTTGTTTTACTGAAAGTTATTTCTAACAGCACACAGAGGATTAATTAGGCACTAGTAGCAAGCAAAGTTGTGCAAGTAAGGAATGTCCTCAGCCTTGGAGAGAAGATGGAGAAGAGGATTGATGCTTGAGAGACCTTTGTGATATATTATTGACAGAGCTCGCTATTGGTTGGGCTTAAAGTGTAAAGGAGTTTGCTTAGGAGAAGGTTAACTTTGAAGTAGCTGAGGTCACTATAAATTCAGACTTGCTGTTTGAGAGACAGTTGAAGTCATTTGTATGTATGAGGTAAAGGAGAGTATAGTTGGAATGGAAAGATAAGTTAGCCAAGGGCAAAACTCCAGTGGCAGGGTTTCCATTTCAGATCTTAGCTAGGTCTTAGTAGGTCTTAGTAGACTCTTAGTAGGTCTTAGTAGACTCTACATGTTCAGAGTTTAGTAGGATTTCTGCAGGTTTGTCGGGATGAATTATCTTCTGAGCCCTCTTATATTAATCTATATTACATATCTTTTGAATTTCTGGGCAAAGATTGGGCCTAATTAATAGTATATTACAGTAGTCCCACCCCCCTCCCTTATCCATGGGGGATACGTTCTAAAATCCCCAGTGAATGCCTGAAACCATGGATAGTATGGAACCCTACATATGCTGTGTTTTTTCCTATACACATATACCTATGATAAAGTTGAACTTATAAATTAATTAGACACAATAATAATAAATTATTATTAAAGTAATAAAAAATTAAATAGTAACAATGTACTATAAGTACTGTATGCACCTTTCCTCTTCTCGTGATGATATCAGATGATAAAATGCCTATGTGATGAGATGAAGTGTGGGGAATGACGTAGGCACCAGGACATAGTGTTAGGCTACTACTGACCTTATGATATACCAGAAGGAGGATCATCTGCTTTTGGACTGCAGTTGAGCTTGGGTAACAAAAACCATGGAAAGTGAAACCATGGATAAAGGAGGACTACTATATTCTTTTTTCTAGTTATTTTTTAAAAGAGTAAAGTATTAGAGCAGCAGTGATTTGTTTCTTATTAAGAAGAATTGATCATTTTTACGTGTTTACTAGAAGAGAAGTGCAATGATAGGGGTTATAATCACAGTCCTATAAAGTAAGAACCATTCATAGCCTCATAGTACAGAGGAACATAAAGCCGAGAGAGTTTAATAATTGGGATCCCAGTTCAGGTTCCATCTCTCCAGATCCCACGCTCTAAGCCTGGGGTTTCAAAACATGACTGATGCCTACATGCACCCCCGAGAGATTTTGACTTAATTGCCTCAAGTGAAGCTCAGGAATTGGTTCTAAAAGCTCCCCTGGCAATTCTAATTGCAACTAGAGATTCAAACTGCTGCTTCACATCTTATTACTTTACTTCTTCTGTTTTGGAAGATGCCACACTATCACACTAGCTCCATGCTCCCCCTGTAGCTCAATGCAGATGGTGCCCCAAGGAGATGTACAGTTTGGCAGCTGTGCCTCAATGCATATTCAGTCTCTGAAAAAAAAAAAAACCTTCAAATCCAAGAGTTTTAATAAGTATAATTAATTGGAATCCTTTGTGTATATGAAGCCAATCAGAGCCTGGGAAGGTTTTCTAACTCTTTGAGGATTATGTGATAGTTTTTAACAACTTCAGAGATCCTATAGATTTATCAAGAATTACCATAATCGATATATTTATTTGATTGATCATACATATAATCAGTAAAATCACAAATACAAAACTGGGTAAAATGCTTTAATTTCTGAGATGGAGAACAATGCCGTGGTATTACTATTCAGAGCAATATTATTAGGGGAAGGTAAAATCATGTGGCCATCGAAGTAAGGAAGTTCGAATAAGCTGCCATTCTTAATTCTTACGGTTTTCTTACTATTTTTGAAAACCTTTGACTTCATTTACTCTTGTGAGGACTTCACAGAGCTCCTTACCCACTCAAAGTGGTCTGATCTCTTGGAAAACAGCAACAAAAGCAAGGGAGGGGCAGGATGGAAGTAGGCTAAGAGTGTAGATGGAATAGGCTTTGCCATGATACCGGGTAGGTATAGTGTCATCCTCAGATGCCACCCGGGAGATTCCTGAATGCAGGCAGTGGGAACAGAACCAGAACAATACAAACATTAGCTCCTATACAAAGACAATGGGCACTGGAGACAGTCCAGTCCGTTCTTGCCTGGTAACTTCACTAGCTGTGTGATCTTGAGCAAAATCATTAACCTCTCTGAATTTCAGTTGCTCTTCTATAAAAGGAGATGGTGATACCTTCCTCCCAGGGCTTATATGAACTCTTGAATGTGAAAGTACCTAGCTCAGAGCCTCTTTATTGATTTCTCTTCCACATTGGTCTTGACTGAAGGACAGTGGTAACAAAAGCAGAAAGTGCAAGGAAATGACAGCCGAGGTGATAGTAAGTCAAAGGCCATGAGGTGCCAACAAGGTGGGCTGGACACGGGGCATCGCTGCGAGATTTGAAGCCCCCAGTATGGCCACAGTCACACACAATCAATTCCATCTGTTTGCCGAAAAGGAACCACCACTGTAACGCCGTACTCTCCTACCCACCAGGGAATAATTCAGCGTGGCCTTCTTTCAGCAGGTCAGCTCGATACCCTGTAGGGTCTCCTCAGAAAGAGCACAGGCTATAGTCATTTCATTTTATAATGCTGCTGCTTGAGTTTTCATTTAATTAAGAAGACTGACCTTTAGAAAGAGAGTTTATTTTTTTCTTCCTCTAGCTTAGTTTACTATGATTCTAAAGGAAGCCGAAAATCTGATGGTAAAGAGTGCCAAGTTTGCACTGATAAGGCTAACACATTGTTCCTATCCTTACAGAGAAATTAAATAAGCATAATTATAGATGCATAAGCCAAAATCCCTTTCAGATAAACCTGACCTCAAGTAGATGAGAAGGTGGGAACCATGGGAAATGAAAGATAAGCCCTAGAGGAATGTATACCAAAAAAGAAATATACCAAAGAACTGAGGCCCCCAGGACACATCTCCTTGTAATTAGCCTTTATCCCAAGCAAATTAAAGTTAGCTTCTTACCGAATCCTTTAAACTTCTGGAGATGGAGAAGTAGCTACTTCAAGGCTCTGTTGTGTACAGCATTTGGGCAACCCGAACCGGAGAGCAAGGGGACAGTGACCTGTCAGAGTGACTGCAATAGGACTGCAACACTGCACGCTCCGCATTTGCCAGTGGTTGATGATGTTGTGCTCTACAAGGTTAGCAAGAAGGCGGGGACCTTCACGCTCTGCTGGAGTCTGGAGAAAACTCTGGCATTTGCTTTGCCCTGGATTTATCCACACATGCCCACGAGCCCGTCTCTGCTTAAGAGAGCTCATGAGCTTCGGCCCTGACCCTATGATCGCAGCCCCTGCTGTTGTGTGTGTGGGTTCTTTATTTTTGGTGCCTTTTCTCCTTCCTGCTAGAGAATACATCGGTCTTCCCAGAGACCGTTCATCTGGATAGAATGAGATGGTGTTACCAACACAGACTGCCTGACTCTCAGCCATGTCCTGACTGTGTCTGGTGGCCACCTGAGTGCACAGTCATCATTCAGCGCACAACCCCACACCAATGACAACTCTTTAGGAGGGTGACGGGCTTATGCTCCTGGAGTTCACAACCTGCTTCCCGGTTTCACCCCATCGGTAAGCAACCTTTCTTTAATCAGCTATCATTGGTTTACTGACAGATTAAACAAAACGATATGATGTTTACTCAAACTAAGGCTTTGGTCCCAAGGAATTTTGGTTTGTGTCTCCCCAGCTGTGAGCACTTTTACTTCTAGTCCTTTTAAAGGTTATAAAATATCATTCAATACAAATTGGAACAAAGAGAGAGAGAAACAAAATATGAATGGGATCTCTGAATAAATGCTAATAGGTTAAATCCTAAATCACATTATTATGCCCCCTAGTTTTCTCTCTCAGTGTTAGTATCCGTAGTAAATCGGCTTTACTTTCCCAGGCACATTTGCGCCGCGTGAGAAGTGAGACTATTTCTCATGCTGCTAATTTAATAGCCTGGCTCCAGGCATTGGCATCGCCTTCAATGAAGAAAAGGTCAAGACAGTATGAGACAATAAGCAGCGCTTGTACTTACAGCATCTCTTTCTACCTTCCCGGGGGCCTTCCCAGCCTTGGATATTTTTAGTCCGTTATACACGAATTCAGTGCAGGTCACAGAATTTACCACATGCATGAGTGAACTCAAGGAAAGGAGTGTTACCAAGAAAATTGCTTTTGTGTTCCTACGGGCGTCTATTGCTAGACACGCACACACACACACACACACACACACGAACTCGTGCATATGTTCTCATTTTAACATAGCCAAGAAATAAAGGCATTTTTCAACTTTAAGTTCGAGTATATAACAGAGTCCTTCTCACCTCAGCTCATTATATACCGTAAGGGAAATGTGAAGCCAAACAGCAGATCTGTAAGACCTGTCCGCTACTCCTTCTAATAGCAGAGTGTGACTATTTTTATGTAAGCTGGCGTGGCATTTAAATGTATTCTCACATAAGATAATAGCAGTCATTGCATACATCAGAGAGGAAATAAAATCCATCCACAAGGAGAATACTAGGTGGAGGGGGTGCATGTCCTTAATAAAGGGTGTGGGGAGAATCCTACAAAGGCTCTCACTTTTATTTTTAGTATGAGAGCTGTTCTCTGATAGAAGGATTTTTCTTTCTTACCTATATATATATATTTTCAGATATTGACAACACCTGCAATATTTTCTCCAGTTGATGTTATGATCCATGTGGCCAGTTTAACACGATGCCTGTCAGTTGTCCAAATCCTCCCGGGGAAAGGCAGTTTCGCACACACCTCCTTAGGTATCATCCTCGCTCTTATTTCTTTTTCCAGATAACGGCTATCACTTGCTGCCCTAAACTAGTAACACCAGACTCTTCCCCAGGGAGCCAGCTACAGCTACTTAAAATATACCTTAGGGTGACATCTTTGCTATCAAGAAGGGCTCTTAAGAGAATACAGTCATTTCTTAACAAGAGAATGTTGGCCTTGAATGCACAGGACAAAATCGGGGTTTGTGTAGCATTGTAAGTGAAGGCCAAGAGGATCTAATATGGAAATACAGTGGCATTCTTTTCTTTAGCATCTGATTGTTACCAGACTAATAATACCAAGGGAGAGGGGAAAATGCGAAAGAGGCCCTATTTTCCTTCCTTGGTAATGACTGCTTGTGACCTTGAGCATCTTATAGATGGATACATAGCTGGAAATCTGATTCAAAAATAAATTTTTCTTGATTATTTTTTTGAATTAAAATCTGAATTATTCTTTTCTAAAGATACATGTCCCATTTTCAATCTCCCTTCTCTTCTCTAGTCCTTCTTGCTCAAAAAAGAAAGACACTGTGGCTTCATCTCTTAGTTGAATTCACACCATTGCTCTTGGCAAAGAGAGATGGAAAGAGAGAGATACACCAGTGGCAGAATGTCAGGTGTGACAAGATGATACCAGCATAAAGTGTAGTGACAAGGAGAGGGAAAGAAAGGCCCATGGTCAAAGGGAGGTAGAACTAAGGAGGATAATAGGATGGAACAGAGCAGAAAAGTTCGCACAGGTTTTTTTTTTTTTTTTCCTAGCAAGTTTGTGTCACATGGTTGGCAGGTACTGTCTTCAATGCTGTGCTAGAAAGGGCTATAAAACCCAAGGGACCTCACAAAGGCAAGAAGTACTTGTCACAGCTCCCTGCTGCTATTTGAACAGTGTATGTGCCTGCCTGCTTCCCCCCCAGTAGGCCACTGGAGCAAATGGTCTTTGGTGTACTCACCTCTATTTTCCCAGAGCCAGCAGAGAGCCTGGCGCATGATAATCACCTAACGAATATTTCTTAAATTGCGCCTTTGAAAACCGGATCAAAATGAGTTGTTCTTCTAGAACTCTAGAGGTATGAAGACCTCTAGAAGAAGACCCCAGATTCCAAGGCCTGGGGCTTACCCTCAAAGGGGCCTTGCATTTGATAAGAATGTTTTCTGTAGGCTTGGCCAGGGGCTATGGGAAGAAAGTTTACTTGTTATTCAACGTCAGGAAATAGAAACAAAGCGTTAAAGAGATAACACAGGAATTTGTGCCACAAGAGAGAGAAGAGAGGACATCTAGGAGAGTAGAGCAGTCTACTTCTGGTGCAGGGGTTCGGGAAAAGACAGGTGCGAGAAGACCACGATATGAAGAGAGATCCTGAGAAACTTGCGGAGATTCCTAAGTAGGGAGAGAATAACTTGAGCTGTACAAACGCGTAGCCATCAATTTCAGAGGCCAAAAACACCTGCCTACATATCCATGGCCACTTATATTGTAGAAATTGCTAAAAAGAAAGAAAGAAAAAAAGAAACTAACATGTTTGAAGTGGATGTTTGTATAATCTTATTGTGAATGGGAGGAGGGGGGCTCAGGCAGACATAAAGGAGGGTATTGAGAGGGGGAGATTTAAGTCGGATCCATATATTTCACAGTACGGCACCATATCTTTTACATCTTCAAATTTTTCTTCCAGTCTTGCCAGTGTCTGTATATTTGCTTCTACATATATTCAATTATAGTCTTTAATTTATGCCATTTTGCTATTTTACCTCTTATGCCGTATTTTTAAAAATCTGCCCCTCCTTTTCTGAAATACAGATTTGAACTAACATGAAACTATAAAAGCATAGGCCTGGATTTTTCAAATATAGAGTTTTTTTTTTTAAGATTTTATTTATTTGTCAGAGAGAGAGAGAGCATAAGCAGGGGGAGCCACAGGGAGAGGGAGAAGCAGGCTCCCCTCCGAGCAAGGAGCCCGATGCGGGACTCGATCCCAGGACTCTGGGATCATGACATGAGCCGAAGGCCGGCGCTACACCAACTGAGCCATCCAGGCGTCCCAAACATAGAGCGTCTTAATTGTAGAGCACTCTTATAATCGTATTTATGATTATCTCACAGAGTGTAGATAGTCAAATGAGCTCTGGCCATTTTACTATTAATCTCATACCAGGAGGACAGCAACATGGTTAGTGGGATTTTGGCATTCTCTGTGGATTTGCCTGGCATTCAAGTAACTGAAGTCATCATCTTCTGGATCACAATTTCAGAAAATGAAATAGCTCCTAGTTTTAAAGCCACAAATTTGTTCTTTATCCTAGCTCCATCCATTTCATCAAGTTGTTCATTATCAAGTGGCTTCTGATTGAAAAGTATGACTTGGAAAATATTAAGTAAAAATCCAGTTAATTTGTGCTCTGCCTGGTTTTAGTTTTTAGGAAATAAAAAGTTTGAAAATTATTTTGCATTTAATCAATATTCTTTCTCAAATGGAAACAGAAAACTATTCTTTTTGGCTTATGGAAGATTTTAACTTTTTAACAATGGAATTTAGCCTCAGAGTTAATATTTTGAATGAATGATTCTTATTCCCAATTTTTCTCATAGGTAATATTAAGGATTTTATTAAACATTTTTAAAAGACAGAACCCACTTCAGCAAAATTTACATTTTTTAAAACAACAATATAATTTCCTTAAATAGCTGTTCTTATTTTTTTGGTATGGTCTGTTTGACGTAAATCTTTCCTTTCTTTATCTTCATTTGTGAAATGATCATTATTATTGCCATTAGTATTTTTAACTCATTTTCATGTGAAAGCTCCCATCGATTCTCATAGGATCCATGACTCTTACATTCTGTGAACAGAAATGAATGACTACATCAATATGCATTTATTCAATTTAATATTTAAAAATTTGTTGACAGCATCTCTCTGAGCACCAACATTTCTGATGAGTATCTCTGTTTGGCACTGAGACCAGAGCATCACTGTAGCCCTGATTTCAGAATCAGGGAATGAATAAAAAACTATTTTGCCTTTTCTACACCCACAGTTATTTAGGACGAAGCTCTGTGCTAGTGTGTCATGTCTTATTTGAACAATATTAAATAAATGGAAGTGATATTTAAAATTTTTTTAACTTCTAGACTTTAGTCTTGAGAAGCCAACACCTAATCTAATTATGGCATGAAAAACAATTCAAGCACATTTTGCATTAAATTTGAATATGGAAAAGTAAACTCATGGGAAGAAGAGCCACTGTAAATAGTCTAAAAGCCCAGAAAACAAACGTATCAGAAGAAGTAGTTCTCTTCTGATTCCTCCAAAGTTTTTTTCTTGTTCAGTATTTTGTTTTTTCACAAAGATCTCTCATATATTTTCTGTTGCTGGATACTCAATTTGTGACTGTGTTGATTTTCTCTCTAGGGTAAAGTCCAAATGTCACAATCTTACAATAGATGAATATACTCTATAACTGATCATTTGAGAAGTAACCAGTTAATAATGAGTTTTATTAATAGAATATAGGTCTACTAAGCTCTGACTATATTTATAGATCTATGTCAGGTATCATAAATATATAAAAGGTATAGTCAGTGATCTTTGTCTGAAGAAGCTGCTCATTTTGAGAAGAGAAAGCTGATTTATATGGCCTATAACACAAAGCAATATGAATAACAACAGTGTTGAGGTACAGGGGGCAAGATCTATGTTGTGTCCGACATGGTGAGGCAAGCCATGGGACTTGAGTTGTTTCTGTAAGAAGAAATATGCTTTGTATAGATGGGGAGTAGGGTGGAGACTATTTTGGCCTGAAAGAATAGTAAGAATGTGGGAGGAGTGATATGAATGTGGGTGACAGGTTTGGGGGGCTGTTTGCATTAGGACTCTTGGAGCAGAGGATGTAATGTACATACACATGTGCAGAGGAAGATGGGAGTATAGTGGAGTATTGGAAAGAGGCAGTGGATGATTATGGAAGGCAGGAGGGTCAGTTGGACCTTGAACTTTATTGTGAACTTTATTCTATAGATAGTACTGAAACTCTTAAGGACTTCTGAGCTAAACAATTGGTTCAGACGAAAAAGTTTTTTGGAATATTAATCTGACAATGTTTTGCAGATTGCTTTTGAAAAGGAAGAAGAGAGAGCTCAGTGAGGAAAGTATTTAATACTCAAGGCACAATAGATACAAACCAAAAATAGTATGGCAGAATGAAAAAAGATAAAAATTCTAAGCAGTGGTTTTAGATTTTCAGTTCAAGGCAAAGCAGAGGGCTATCTTACGAGATTTGTCTGCTGTTTTTAAAGACAGCTTCCCCATTTTCTTTCTGCCAATCTACCTGTTTATATTCTGACCTGATACTCTGATAGAGAATGTATTTTGGGATTGTTCTCTGTCTTTCATCCTCATTACAAAGGACTGGCCCAGTGATTGGGATGCCTGTAAAACCCAGCCAGTGTGAGGACAAAGAATCGAGCTCGGATGAAGGAGAATAGATCTGTCTGTCTGGATGTTGCAAAATATTCCATTTTTAGTGATCTTTAAACCCATTGGGCCACATAGATTATAATTTACTTCCACAAGTTTGTGAAATTCAAGAGCTCCGAAGCGAGGCTACCTGCATTTAATCCTAGATTTACCCTATTTTATTGGTGACTTTGGACAAATGAGAATTTATTATTCTTCGACTTTGTGCTTCTAGCTTCTGTCATGGCCTTATCTAATAGTGTTTGAGAAAAGGCACAAAGAAGTGTATAGTGAATAGAATGCTGACTTTAACATGGCATTAAATCTTAAAGAAGACCTGTAATAACCCATCTCTCCTACCCCAAAGCTTTCCATAATTAACCAACATCTAAGTATGAGCCAGCAGGTACCTGCTGATACAACGAAGTGTGTGTTGACAGGAAAAGCTAGGTTTCAGCTGATCAACGGAAAAAAGTACTCAACTCTGCCTGCTTCTTGCAGCTACTAGAAGCTAGAGCGAGTTGTGCTGTGGCCTGTGTCAATGGCTTCAAGAGGCACAAGGCCTCCAGGCAACCAGTTGGTAGGGTCAGTGGAAAATATGGGAAATTATAGGTTACTTGTATGTAGAATTTATTTTTACAGGAAATAGAGGCTAAGTAGTTCAGCCAAAGAGTTTATAGAAAATAGTCTGAAATCTCTTATTATAAATCTATGATATTTGATTTTTGTATTTTTGAAATGTACTCTTTTTTCTTTTTAAAGATTTTATTTACCTATTTGACAGAGAGACACAGCGAGAGAAGCAACACAAGCAGGGGGAGTGGGAGAGGGAGAAACAGTCTTCCCGCCAAGCAGGGAGCCCGATGCGGGGCTCGATCCCAGGGCCCCGAGGTCATGACTGGAGCCAAAGGCAGGCGCTTAATGACTGAGCCACCCAGGTGCCCCTTGAAAGGTACTCTTTAAAAGCAGCAATGAGCCCAAAAAACACAAATGTGCATGCAAAATTTAAAAATAAGTACTACCTTTGTACTTCTCTAAAAAGTTAATGATTAGTGATGAATTGCACAAATTATTTGTCAACATTAATCATTCTTCACGAGGGCTGTGGTGATGTCCCTTGACACATGAAAAACAGAAATCCGCTGAATGAGGGTTTGCATTTACTTCAAAAGCTACTAATTATTTTAAGACTTTTTAAAAAGAATAATTTTACATGTGGAACTGCGGAAGGCACATGTTCACATCACTGCATGTCATTTTTCATTTAGATCAAAGAATTATTCTTATAAATTTCACTCATTTTTTTAAAGATTTTATTTATTTATCTAGAGTTCCCACGCAAATGGGGGGGGGGCAGTGGAAGACAGAGAGAGAGGGACTCTCAAACAGACTTCACTGAGCACATATCCTGACGCCGGGCTCAGTCTCACAACCCTGAGATCATGACCTGCTTTGAAATCAAGAGTTGGTCATTCAACTGACTGAGCTAACCCAAGTGCCCCAAATTTCATTCATTTTTAATTTCAAGTTTTCTTATGCATGTATGAAAAGTGTTTGCATGTTTGTTCCATTAACAGAAAAACTTGACATTGTTAAATGATGTCAGTATTATATCAGTGGCATCTGATTCCAAAGAGACAGTGAATTAATCCCCAAAATAATTCATTTTTTAACTCAGTTCATAGACTTTGAGTAATGCTTTGGAACTTGATTGAATAAAAGGTGAAATATTTCACAATTATAGATGCTATTGCTAATTTTTGAAAATGAAACTTCTGATTTGGGTTGCATTTGTTTTGAATTTTTGGAAATCTTTAGCTAAAGGATTCAATGAATAGAGTGCCAAAATTTTTCAACTTCTGGAGCTTTAGTGAATTGCAAGTTATTGAAAATGAAGCAAAAAAGACATATTGAAATATATCCCTACAGAAACAAAGAGGAATGGAAGAACTTAAACCCAGAAAGCAAAAAGTGTTTAGAATTTTATACCGAAGTCACATAATTGTGTTCTGTGATATCTTGACTTTTGGAAAAATCTTTGCGTGAAGCTCATAGTTTTAATTGGATTTGTGTCCACTTTGAGAAGACCTTTGATTTTTGTGGCAACTATATTTTGCTAGAAATTCAAATAAATCATGAATAAAAGTCATTTGATGAGTTTTGACTTATAAACATATTAACAGGTCTAGAACAGTAAGTTGAATGGAGGTAAATGATGGCACTTATGAAAATATTTGACCTAAAATATTTATGCATTTTAATTGAAAATTGAATTGAGGATATTCTTTTCACACAGTTTGCTCTAAGCTTACCGGCTATCTCAACACCTGCAGCAAGAGGACATATAATAAAAACTGTTATGTTCTACAGGGGGGAGTTAATAGAAGATATCAACAAATAATTTCAAATTCATTAACTCTAAAATAAATCCTTGAGATGGAGATCTTGCCAATTTTATGAAAAATTAAAAGAAGTAAAACAATATTAAAAATGCATTCTTTAGTAAAAGATCTAAATCTTCCAGTGAAAGAGAAATATAGCTAAGAAATTTATTTAAGGGCAATGTGACTAAGTGCCAAAATTAATTATCCTGCTGATACTTAATTTTTCTTAAATTTTTAAATTTTATATATTCATTTATTTATTTATTGAGAGAGAGAGGAATGGCAGAGGGAGAGGGAGAGAGAGAATCCCAAACAGGTTCCAAGTCCAGCACAGAGACCAACATGGGGCCCAATCTCAGCCCCATGAGATAATGACCTGAGCAGAAATCAAGAGTTGGATGCCTAACCAACTGAGCCACCCAGGTGCCCCTATCCTGAATGTATATTTTAAAAATATTTTTGGGGGGGCGCCTGGCTGGGTCAGTCAATAGAGTGTGCAACTCTTGCTCTCAGGGCTGTAAGTTTGAGCTCTGGGTTGGGTGTAGAGATTACTTAAAAATAAAATCTTTAAAATATATATGTATTTTTTGATAAATATAAGTTTCAGTTTTGTTTTGTTACATATGCTATTTTATTTTTAGAAAGAATTTTATCATTGAATACTATTGAATACATCGTTTTATGTCTGTCAACATAATAAAACTAATTTACTGTCAAAAATATATCAACAACTGAACAATTTTCATTACTTCTAGTACACTTTTCATTTTAAAAACTGTGCTAATTTGAAAAAGATAAATCTCTGGAGCCCAGCTTCCTGGCCCTAATATCCTATTCTGACTCTTACTATCTTTGAGAATTTAAATAGTTACTTAAACTATTTAAATGGCTTCAGTTTCCTTATCTATAAAAATGGAGATAATAAGAGCACAAGTTTCCTAGGGCGGTGAGAATTAAAAGAGCAACTAACTGAATGCTAGTTGGCATCATCGTCATCATCAACATCGTCATCGTCATCATCATTGTCGTCATCATCATCATCATCGTTGTCATCTTTGTCATCATCATCGTCATCTTCATCATCATCATCATTGTCATCATCATCATCGTTATCATCATCGTCGTCATAGTCATCGTTATCATCATCATCGTCATCATCATCGTCATCTTCATCATCATTGTCATCAGTATCATCATCATCGTTATCATCGTCATCATTGTCATCGTCATCATCATCGTCATTGCCATCATTGTCTTCTAAAAGTTTTGCCCAGGTGGCCTAATTTTATAACCTATTTACAATTACCCAAAATTAGCACCCTTTGTGTATTGCAAAAAAAGACAAAGAGAAAAAAAAGGATGCTAAATAAAGAGTAACAAGTTATAGATAAAATATGGAAAAAATCATTTGGTGCTTTTTATAACTGGTGGGTTTTTTTAAAAAATATTGGTGCTTCTCATTTAATAATGTGTAAATGGAGTTATTTTTTTCTTTATGTATGCCAAATGAATTGTTTTAAATCAAAATATTAAATAACTATAATAGATAACATCCAATAAATAATTGAAATATTTGAAGAACTACTTTAAAGTAATATTTATTAAAAAAAGAAAAAGTCACTTGTGATGAACACCACGTGTTGTATATAAGTGACCAATCACTAAATTCTGCATCCAAAACTAGTATTACATTGTATGTTAACTAACTGGAATTTAAATAAAAACTTGAAAAAGAAAAAAAATTGCAAATTGCACATGGTACCTCATAGTCTTTGCCTAAAGGAGGATTTGCTTGAATAACAGAGATCTTAGGCACTAGTTACTGTTCCTGATAAGAAGCATAAGATTATGGCGGTTATTTTTCTTCTTTGTACATATAACAGTTAAATAAAAGAATGGGGATTACTGTTTGTAGTAGAAAGGAACACTGTGCAAAATTACTCTTGACTTCAAAGTAAGTTTCTTTTTGCTTAGTTTGTTTCTCTTTCTCTATTGCTAAATGAAATGGTATTTGCATTTTACAAGTGTAATTAAAATGTACCAGTTTTATATTTCATTTTACAAACCTAAGACTCCTAAACACATGAACTAAATTTTAAATTGAGGTCTTAATTAAATCTTTAAATAATTAGTGTTCAAAGCAAAAATGTGAACAGAATTAATGTTAATTAGATTGTTCATTTATCTATTCCTTTATAGACAGAGATATAAATTTGGATCTTAACCATAAGTTTTTTTATAGAGAGGAGACAGATATTAGAGAAACATAGTAGAAATTATTTATAAATCTATCGTAAAACATAGCTTTTTTCTGCTAGGACTGCCTGAGTTAATGTGTGGGTGTGGGTGTGTGAGCATGTGCGTGTGTGCATGGTGTGTGTGTGTGTGTGTGTGTGTGTGTGTATGACTCCCTGTTAAATTTGAATTTTAGAAAAATAAGTTGTAAGTTTTGGGTAAGTAATTCTAAATATTGCATGGGATGTACTCATACTAAAAATTGTTTATCTGACATTAAAATTTAACTGGGCTTCTTGTATTTTATCTGGCAACCTTGTTTTCTACATCTTGAATACATTTATTCAGACACTTTGGATTTCTAACCTAAAAATATTTTGATATAATGTAATGTCTTCCAAGGGTGGGTGGGTTGAGAAAGCCAGAATTTGTTTATGGACCACAAAGACTGTTTAGTTGTAATTTTAAAACAGTTTGGGGGAGCCTAGTTGGCTCAGCAGGTTAATGTTTTATAGGTTGCTTATATAGAGGTCTTATGCATCTATCATTAGATTTGTATTTTATAAAAGTATGGATTTTTATAAAATATTTTACATTTTTGATGTTATAAAAATGGCATATTTTAAATGTCTTAATAGCTGTTTATTGCTAGTACATAGAAAAACTATATTTGTTTTGTTTTTCATTACAGTATCCAGCAACCTTAAAAAAATCACTATTTATAACAATTTATTATAGCTTCTTTTATATTTTCAATATTCATATGCACATTGGCTGTGCATAATGGCACTTCTATCTCTTCCTTTTCGATCTTTATATCTTCTTTTTTCTCACTGTTCTGTCTAGGACTTTTGGCAAAATGTTTAATGGATCTGTGAGTAATGAGCATTAGTGTCTCATTCCCCATTTCAGGCAAAGAACAACTTATCATTTATCATTAGTCATGTGCTCTAATGTGTTCTAAGTTTATCAATTACTTTTTCTTGATATTTTATTTGACATCTCTTGATGTTTCTAAAGTCCATGAATGGAAGTAAGTTTTATCAAATACTTTTCCTGCCTATATTAAAATGTTGACATGATTTTTCTCATTTTTAAATGTTATTTTATGGTTGAACTATATTGATTTGTTTTTTCTGTTTGTTTTTTATTTTAAAGATTTTTTTTAAGATTTTATTTATTTATTTGACAGAGAGAGAGAGAAAGCACAAGTAGACAGAGTGGCAGGCAGAGGGAGAGGGAGAAGAAGTCTCCCTGCTGAGCAGGGAGCCGGATGTGGGGCTCCATCCCAGGACCCTGGGATCATGACCTGAGCCGAAGGCAGCCGCTTAACTGACTGAGCCACCCAGGCACCCCATATTGATTTGATTGTTAAACCAACCTTGTATTCTTAGTATAAACCTACCTTGATCATGATGTCTTGTTATTTTTAAGGTATTCTGATGAAGATCTGTTGCAGTTTTTTTTTTTTTTCTGTATTTTAGGATATGTCTATGTGGGTATGTCCATGAGAAACATCAACCTGTAGTTTTCCTTTCAGTTTTTGATATCGAAATTATTTTGGCCATATAAAATGAGTTAGGGATGTTGTCTTTTTTCTGTTATCTGAAAGAATTTATGTGAGATTGATGTATTTCTTTTTAAAATGTTTAGGGGAGTTTGCTGGTGAGGCTTTATTATCCTGGAGTTTTTATTAAAGAAAAGTTTTATTTACTAATTAAATTTCATTGATACTTATGAGATTTTTATTTATTTTTTCTCATGTCATTTTATGAAGTTGTGTTTCTTGTGGTGTTTTTCAATTTCATCTAAATTCCTCCATTAATGGACATAAAGTCCATAATTTTCAAAATTTTATTAGTTTTTTTATGCTAACTTTTGAGGTTGCTCTATGCACAGTTATTCTAATTTACTTTATTAAGTTCTGCTTTTTATATCTGCATTTATTATTTCTTGTGCTGATTTTGCTGATTTTTAAAAATTTTTCTGTGTTTTAAAAATTTATGTACTATAGGGCATATGTTCTTTTGTGTGCATGTTGCTCTCAAATTTTAAAAAAGTTAGTAAATGTGTTCTGGTGTTTTTCTCTATGAATATAATTTAACAATGTCTTCAGGTCCTTATTTTCATATAGCTCCCGTGGGATCCTTATTCTAATGAATCATACAAATGTTTTATTTCCTTTACTACTGCACTTATTCTGTTCTCTATCATCCAACTTTAGTAAATAATGTTTTCCTTTTCAATGTTGACTTTTGTAATGCTTGGCATTAGTACCTTATTTTCTTGATTTAAATGGTATCCGATTTCCTCCCAGCTATCAGGGATGAGACAGTGATCAAACATAAATGGTGTCTGATAGTCTTCCTCCCTTTCCTTCCTACTTTTACTAGTTGTGTCATTTTACATTATCAAGGAACACAATCCTTAAATTCCATTCTGCTACCTAAACCTCCTAATTTGTTTGAGTCCCACTTCTTACAGGAGCCCCTCTCCACCAGATTTCCTGCCACATTTCCTATGGTCACCTTCTGCAATGACTGACTTTCTACTGGTTTCCTCAAGTATGCCAGGAAATCATGGCAATAATATTTTCTGAGTCCTTGTGTATTCAAAATTAGCCTAGTTAGATATCCTTAAAATTGCATTCTCCCTTGTCATCCTTTCATCAAAGGAAACAAGACAAAAAATGCCAGAGTTGAACTTGTGATTGATACATTTGCCTTGATTTAAATACATTCCACACACGTTCTACAGGGCATTGGAAGAACAACACACAGCAGCACTCTCCCAGCCTGGCCTCTCCTCCCCAACATGGGGACAGGGCCTGCGGCTGGCAGGGGCCCGGGCTGTTCCGTGAGTGCCAACTAGAAGGCTGCCCTGGCACTTTGGACCCCTGGCTCTCCCCAAGTCCACATTAAGGCAACCTGAGTACAGGCTTCAAGAAGAACAGAGACATGCCAGGAAAGAATGCCCATATTCTTGCCTGCCGGGACTGGGGCCAGCCCCCTCGTACGTTGGACCTAATTTCCTTCTCATCACAGAGCTGGTCTGGATGAGGGCTAGCCTAGTTAAATATAAAATTCTTAGCTCACACTTTTCTTTCCTCAGGTTGACCAAAACAGCCTTGTCATTCCCCTCAGTTTGACTAAATTTTAACATGTTTCCTCCTGATGATAGGTTCCTGAATTCCCTTTTTCTTAGAGCATTTTCTTTAAAGACTTTCAATGGCATATTCTTTCTCTGCCCCCTTTGAAATGTAAATTTTTCCTTAACCTCTTGCCAGTTATATAACCCAGAAATGTCTTTCTCAGGGACCTGGGAGCCATCCTTTGAAATGTAATCATCAGGAAACATAGAGCCTCTATCTCCCTGTCTTTGGGGACCAGTAGGAGCCTAACTTCAATATGTGCCAACTAGCAAACATGGAGCCTATGTCCTCACATTGACATCTTCCTCCCTGATGTCCATCAGTACTTTTGCTCTAGCTTGCCCAAGTGCTAAAAAACAATCCCACCTTTTGCTTTGGAAGGGTTAGAGTTCAATTTCTCTTCGCTGTGGTAATAGTTATTGAATAATACTTTCTCTGCCAATTTATGTCTGGTGAAATTTTTCTTTGGCAATATATCTTGTAAGTGTTCTTCCACTGTCTCTGTTATTGTATATTTCTGTGGCAAAATCTAAGGTCAGCTGGACTATTCTCCCTTTAAAAAGTCTTGAATTTTTACACAGTTGTCCTAATATAAATCTCAATAATTTTACCAAGGCATGTTGTTTGAAACTTCACAGTTCAGTATTCACTGTGGAAGGGTAAATCATTTATTATAGAAAAGTTTTCTCTTTTAAAAAAATTTATTTATTTATTTATTTATTTGAGAGACAGAGAGAGAGAGAGAGAATGAGTGAGCAGGGGGAAGGTCAAAGGGAGAGAGAGAGTCTCAAGCAGACTTGGTAGTCAGCATGGAGCCTGACACAGGGCTAGATCTCACAACCCTGAGATCATGACCTGAGCCAAAATCAAGAGTTGGACACTTAACCAACTGAGCTACCCAGGCGCCCCAATAGAAAAGTTTTCTTAATGCATGGTTTAAATATTTGTTTGGTTATTGTTTTGATTGCTATCATTGCTATTTCCAATCATATCTACATTTGATCTTGTTTATTTGTCTGCTATTTAGCACACACTCTGGTCCTTTTTCCATCTTTATTTCTGTTTCATTTTGCTCAATTTTCCAAATTTCATACTTCCCTTTCTATGGTAGCGCCCTACAACTTCGTATACATTTACATGTGGGTTTTGTTTTCCTTTCTATTTCACTTTTTGTCAACTCACATTTCAATGTCTTTTATTTTTTTTTAATCACATTTACCCCGATCTCTTGCATTTTTTGCTCGGTTGTCTTCTTCCAAAGACATTATTTCTTCTTTATTTAAACAAATTTTATGTCAAAATGTTTCATCTTAATTAATCTTTTCTATTGCACCATTTAAAATAATCCTATGCATGATAAAACTATAGAGGAATCTATAAAAAATATTTAAGTTTTTATCAGTCAGGGTCCTTGTTTGAAGCATCATAAATTCATTATGCCTAAATTAGGCAGAAGTGGATTGATTCGAAGGAAATTAGGTAGGTAATAGGAAGACTGGAGACCAGGGATCAGAAAATCAGCAGAAATCAAAGGGAATATTATGGCCAGAGGCACACTCACTGTCATACCACAGAATTCATTTATTTAGCACACTTGTGCTAATCCAGCAAAGAGAAACTGGAGCCGCCACTGGATACCAAATTCCATCATCAACTGACACAATGAACTGTAATTTATATCTATTTCTTGTTTCTATTCAACATCTCGGGGAAAAACATAATCAGTTGAACATGAATCACTTGCCTGCCCCTGACTGCCAGAGTATAGGGAGAAAAACCATTTGGCATTTTGAATTCTATGAAGACTCACATTGTGAGAATCTCTAATTATTTGTTGGGGCTTTAGATTGTGGGCAATAAGTAATATGGGTATATGACCATTTAAAGAGTTATATACTAGAATCATAAAAATGTGACTTAAAATGCCAAACTACTAAAGGAAATAAAGATATAAATCACAAAAAAAGTTCAATCCAGTGTAAGAAAGGAAATGAGAAAGAAATAAAAGAAACAAGGTACCTTAGGGTAGTGAACAGTTATTTTTTGTTTTGTTTTGTTTTTTGACTACTGGCACCAATTTTTCCTTATTCTGATAGTAGCGTCTGGATTTTACTTTGAGAACAATTGCACCACTTTTAGTCTGTATAGGGCAGGTTGGGATAACCCAATCCATTTTGTAGTAGGCCCAGTCAGGACTTGAGCAGTCAGGACAATCTGCCTCACTGGAGACTGAGAGTAGCTCGGAGCTGGGCATGTTGCTCACATAAAGCAAAGATCTCTGAGAAGGAATTCATGACGGACAGTTTTAGGAACTATTGGAACAGAGATACTTCCTTTTCAGAATGGCTGCTTGTTTGTAATAGAATCTTCACGCTTCTGGTAGCCATCTTGATCCTGTGAGGGACGATACCATACACAGATGGCTTAGAGGGAAGCCAAGGAGAGGAGGTGGGCACCGGCTAGAGGTGGGGGGACAGATTCCTGACCATGTTCATTGTAGTTAATTGCAGTCCCTGCCTGAAGCGGGCAAGAGTCTTAAGCTCTATTAATTTACTGAAAGACATATAAAAGGAGGCTTGATATTCCAGTAATATTTTTTATTTCATAAGTGAAATCTTATAACTTCTAAAATTGATTTCAAAAACAATTTGGATAAAAATAGCCTAGAAAATTTTAATGCCCATAAGATGATTAATAAATGTCAAAGCATACAGTAATACTCCAGAAATTAAAAGATGTGGGTCTGGTGCTGAAACTAGTTAATTAACGGGATAGAAGAAAGTGCAGATAATTCATGCATCCACTGAATTATTTTATACTATAATACTGATACTTCATATCAATATGTGAGAAAAGAATGGGATTCAATAAATAGTATTGGGAAAATTATATCAACATGGAAAAATAAGAAGTTAGGTCCATGTTCCAGACAACTAATTCTGTACAGATATAAAAATAAAATTCCAGATGAATTAAGTATCTGTTTAAAAGAATCAGAAGACTGCCTCTTTGTAATTGCTATGGGCTGCATTGTGTCCCCCACAAATTCGTATGTTGAAGCTCAAATCCCCAGGGCTTTTGGAAGGTAATTAAGATTCAATGAGGTCATAGGGTGAGGTCCTAATACAATAGCATTGATAGCCTTAGAGAGAGAGAGATCTCTCACACAATGCACACTCACTGGAAAGATCATAAAAGGATACAGTGAGAAGGTAGTCTTCTGTAAGCCAAGGAGAGAGCTCTCACCAGAAACTGACCAAGGCAGCACCCTGATCTCAGACTCCCAGCCACCCGAAATTGTGAGAAAATAAATTTCTGTTGTTTAACCACTGGTCTATGGTATTTTGTTATGGCAGCCTGAGCTGACTAATGCAGTAAACTTAAACTGAAGATCGTTCAAACATGTCATAAAGACTGAAAATCAAAAATTAAGAAGTTTTACAAATTTGATTACATGGGATTTTAAAACTTCTGTATCATGGAAACTGCCACATTCCAGGTAAAAAGAAGCAACAGATATGGACAAAATATTCTTCATTTTCTATATATAAGAAAACTAAGAGCAATAATACAAAGAGCTTCTGAAATAATTAAGAAAATGACATTTCAATAGAATAATGAACAATTAATGTAAACATCATTTGCAGAAGGAAAAAAGATTAATAAATGTGAGACAAATTGTTCAACCTCATTAGTAATCAAAGTAATGCATAAAGAAATAATAGTAAAATGTTTTTCCTTGTCAAGTTATAAAGAATGAGTTGAGTGGCAATATCTATTACTGGCCGGATGCAATAAAGTAACATTCTCACATACCATGGACTGGGGTATCCTTATGATGGTATAGTGCTTCAGTGCTTCAGTATCTGTTACAATTTAGAATGTGTATCCCACTGATCCAGCAATGCTCCTGTTCACAGTATATGACAGAAGTCCCCTTACGGTGAACAAACACATATTCATTATATTATTCACATAATATGCATACATATTATAATAGCAAAAATAAATCTAAAAAAAGACTAAACATCCAACAAAGGAAATAGATAAATAAGGATACGTTCCTATATGAACTACTTTGTAAGGGTAACAATAATATTTTCTTTGTATTTGTGAGGGGAAGTTCCAGTAGGAATTGTAAAGCCAAAAATACTTCACAAATACTTGTAGAGTGTGATGCCGTTTACCAACATTCTAAAAACCTATACGTGTATGTGCGCATGCGTGTGTGTGTACACACAAAAGGAAAAAAGAACGGAAAGATAAATGCCAAACTTTTAAGTGTTTACCCTAGAGAGGGAATAGTATGATCGAAATCCTTTTGCTCTTTTAGTTTCTATGGCTCAGCTTTATTACAATGAGTACTAACAGAGATTGAAACAAATAGAATTAGCACTTATTCTGGAAAAGTCATGGTAAAAAACAAAAAAAAAAACAACAACTGTTGGTACCATTATAAAATAGTTCTCTTTTGGAAGCAATAATTCATATAGTAGGAACTATAAACTTATTCACAACTTGTTATAAAATAAAAGTAATCGGTTTTCTACATTTTGTTATGTTACTTTAATTCTACTCGACAATTGATATTAAAACTCTGTTTTATCAATGAAAACAACTTAGGTTCAAACATTTACTTCAGTGGTAAGTCAGGTCATGCAGTTGGGCACAGGTGCATACCTATAAAACCTCTCCAGCCTGTCCCTTTCTAGCTACTTACTGTTCCCTTAGTTCAGACCCTCATTGCCTGCCAGGCTTATTTGAATGGACTCCTACGTGACCTCTCTCCTTATAGGCTCTCTTCCTTCTAATCTGTTCTAATTGTTGCTCTTAGGGTTGTCTTTATAAAAACTAAATCTCATTTACAATTTTATTCAAAATCCTTCAGTGATCCCCATATCTCCAGAAAGTACTTGAATTCCTTAGCATAACATTTACGTCCCTTTGTGATCCAGTCCCTGTCACCCTGTCTTTACTCTCTACAGTCTGTCAAGAAAGAAGTGTGGCAGAACTGAAGATGTAGAGGAACTCAGCCCATCAGGGGCTTTTCAGTGGAGGTTCACATCCACAGCCTAGGGGAGGAAGCCAGGAGATGGAGACTAAGCAATTTGACTTTATTGTCCTCTCTTCTCTCAATGCCTGCCATGCCTCCCACTGGGAAAGTCCAACTAGACACTGGAGGGCTAAGACCCTGGTTGAGGCAATGTCTAACGTAGCCCAAAGGCAGTTCTGGGGCCCAGAGCAGGGAGGGGAAGGGGCATATATGGCTATGGAGTAACACAAGGAGAAGAACCACCTGAACCACCATACACCCAGGTGGTTCCCACTGTCCATGCCTTTTGTACTTCCTCGTTTCTAGAAATGCTCTCCACAAAACACACCTACATCTGACTAATTGTCTTTCAAAACTGAGTTTAGCCCATCTCTTAAATTGCTAAGGGTCAGGTGCAGCACTCCAAAAAGAATTAGAGTTCCAGGCGTTGGTGTATTTTTCCTATTGCTTCACACCTGGAACAAAAGGTATCCATTACAGCTCCAGAAAGAAATGCAGGTACCAAATGAAAAACCTGGAATTTGTGTTCTGAGAACTATGAAACGAGAGAAAACTTGTTATCAGTGCATAATTCACTGTGACCTCAAATTTTACCAGTGACCTCAAAATTAAAATTCAAATAGCCAACCTTTATGTTTCAAACTAAATTTGCAGGTAATTTTGCAATTATTAAAGACAAGAAGGAGGATGGCTAAGGATTACATTTAAAATCCTCACATATCTCTGATACATTTTTAAAAATATTCTATGGAAGGAAAAAGAGACTTTTTTTCAAACATGTTCTCTAGAAAGCTTGAGTGTTTACATATGGCTCCTGGCCTGGACTGTGTTGTTATTCTCGCAGGTTTCCCTCCTGCTAATGATGCATGTGACTCCACATCCTAGCAGGTTTCCCCTTGTTTCTAAAGGGAGGACCCAGCATCCACAAATAGACTGATTTTATGCTTAAATACTGAAGTAATAGTCCTGGGAATAAGAGCCTTCAGAGTCTCTTAAGTTTCTTTACATCCCTTATTTTATTTGCTAAGAATATTATGGAAACTCTGCCAATACCCTTTGGTAAGAAGCTAATTAACAATGAATGAGTATAGTCAGTTGAGATATTGTTATGTAAGCAAATAGAACAATGCCAGGTTACATTGTTTATTATAAAACATGTCTCAATTAAAATTTCATGTGATATAGGGCATGCAGATTTTCTAGGATAAACAGCAATGTTTTAGAGACTAAAATCCTTTTATAGTGTGCTAGTAACCCCCGAGACAGCAAATCAATAGAATATTCAAGTCAAGCAAGAGAGTTTCAGAGGACAAACTATTAACTTTAAATGTGAATGCATTTGCATTTACAAATTTAGCGCTTAAATCAATTTGTATCTCATCTCCTTGTAATTATATCCTGTTATTTAGAAATCATAAATATATTTTTTAAAACTTTTTAATTGACATTGTAATGATCCAAATTTAATTCAGAGTGGCCTTTAGTATATTCTTAGGGAGCTAATACCAAATTTGAACATGATGACTACAACTTGTTCAAACTACCTAGTAAGTATCCATGATGAAAATTGCTTATAAAATTTTGAGCTCTCTGGATCCACCTTTTCACGCTTGGTTTGCCAAAGGTGTCCCTTTAGTCTTTTATTCCTTGAGATACAATTCACATACCACAGTATTTATACCCGTTTAGTGTTTTTAGTATATCCACAGTGTTGTGTCATCATCACCATTTAATTTCAGAACGTTTTCAACATCCCAAAAGAAAGCCCATAGCAATTAGCGATCGCTCCCCATCACCCCTCCCCCCAACCCCTGGTAACCACTAATTGGTATTCTGTCTCCATGGACTTGCCAATTCTGGACAACATATGTATATAATCATATAATGTGTGGCCTTCTGTGTTTGACTTTTCCAACTTAGCTTAAAATATTCAAGATTGTCCATGTTCTAGCACCAATCATTACTTTATTTCTTTATATGGCTGAATAATATCCAGTGTATGGATATATCACATTCTGTTTATCCATTCATCAGTTGATGAATATTTAGGTTGTTTGCACTTTTTTGCTCTGATGAATAACGCCACAATAAACATTTGTGTACAAGTTTTTGTGTGGACATATGTCTTCAGTTCTCTTGGATATATATCTAGAAGCGGAATTGCTGGGCCATGTGGTCATTCTATGCTTAACTTTTGAGGGATTCCCGAAGAATTTCCTATAGCACTGCATCATTTTACATCCCCAAGAGCAAGGTATGAGGGTTCTAATTTCTCTCCATCTTTGTCAACACTAGTTATTGTTTGTCTTTTGGATTATATCAATCCAATTCTTCATTCTTAAATAAAAAATCCAATTAAGCCATTAGAATACCTTTTCCATATTGACACAGACTAGCCTAGATAACTCCGTGACTAAAGCTTTTCTCTCTACTATTATTTTCATCATTTTGAGCAATGGAAATAGTACAACCTTATTATATTTATACTTAGATTATTACTTTTATTAATTTATTTAGCTAAAGATGGAATGGTATCTGTTTATCACACATGAAAACCCAACATTCTTCAAGGACTATAGAATTCCAAAGCCAAAGTATTCTGGTTTTGCAGTTGGCTACTTATGGGACCTTTGGCTTTGGCAAGTTAAATAAATTATTCTTTGCTTCATTTTTGATAACTGTGAAATGGAGAAAATGTTGCACACGTGAAATGGATTTGTGGAAATTTCATGAGTATACTGGTTTCCTGATGATGTTGTAACAAATTAACACAAATTTGGTGGCTTAAAACAAATGTATGATCTTTCTAAAGGTGAATATTCCAACATGAATCTCACTAGGCTGACATCAAGTTGTTGGCAGAGACGCATGCCTTTCTGTAGGTCTATTTCCTTGCTTTTTCGAGTTTCTAAAGGCCATCCCCATTTCTTGACTCATGGCTTTCACTCTCCACCTACAAAGCCAACAGGGTCAGGTAGAGTCCTTCTCCTGCTTTCATCTCTCCAGCCAGAAAAGATTCTGGATGCAGGATTAGAATGCACCCACACAGATAACCCAGGAGAATCTTTCCATCTCCAAGCCCTTAATTTAATCACATCTGCAAAATTCCTTTTGCCATGTAAGGTAACATGTTCACGGGTTCTGGGATTTGCAACATAGACATCTTTGCGGGACCATTATTTGCCTATCACAGTGAAATAATGGATGTCCCATGACAAATACAGAGTGGCACACAATGCTGCATATATATGAATTTCCTTTTTTATTGTTTAAAATAGGTACTGTATGATAAAATGGCAACGGACTCCACTTCAGCTGTGCCAAGTAGATGGTGACCATATCTGAGAGAGCTATACTAAAGACTTAAAATACAAACATTATTATTTTCACAGAATAATGCACAGGATATGTGCCAGATGAGTATGATGGCATTAACCTCTAGCCACAACCGTCTCATCTTTCCTTTGGCCTGGCAGCCAAGACGTCTCAGTGCCATCTGGAGACACTTTGTTTTTGTGGTCTGATCACCAGTTCTTTACCTAAAACAGAAAAGACACCAAAGACATTGATAGAGGAAAAAGAATATTGAGACAGTCCTAAGAATTGGACTGTTGGCTCTGTTATCTGTGATGGATGACATTTCTCCTTCATTTCTTCACATCTAATGTTTGATGTGTACCCATAGCTTTCTTTTGAAATGGGAATAATGGTCACAATAGTGTTTAGTGAGCAAGGACATGAGCCACATAGTTGCTAATTACCCTATGATGAAGAAAGTCATTTCTAATATATCTCTTGGATCTCTGCTACACACACACACACACACACACACACACACACAAACACACACAAACACACACAATATTTTCTTCTAAATACCTGGTGCCATGACAAAAGTTTCATTCCTTGACAATTTTTGGGTTTGAAAGAAGATTGGGTAACATTAACATAATAAATGTTAATTATCTTAAAAACCACCACCACCACCACCACCACCACAGTAAATAGACCTCTGTTAACAAAATAAAATAAAATAAATTTCCAGCTACACAGGAAAACAAAATGTTGTCTCACTGGTGTACACTAGAGCCAAAGCAAATCACTTTACTCATAATAACTGGAAAAATCAGTTTCTCCCTTAGGATTAACTTTTCTCTTCTGTAATCACAATCACTTTTTGCCCAAGGGAATTAATTCTGCAATTAAGACTAGCCATTTTCTATCACTTTTCGTTTCTTTGAACCAAAAAGGCAATTACAGACTTTTTCGGATTTTTTTGTTTGTTTTTTAAAAGATTTATTTATTTATTTATTTGAGCGCGCGCGCGCGCGCACGCGAGAGAGAGACAGAGAGAGAGAGAGAGAGAGAGAGAGCGCGCGCAAGCATGAGGGGGGGAGGAGCAGACTCCCCGCTGAGCAGGGAGCCCGACATAGGGCTCGACATGGGGCTCGATCCCTGGACCCTAAGATCGTGACCTGAGCCGAAGGCAGATGCTTAATTGACTGAGCCACACAGGCACCCCAACAGACATTTTGAATTAAAAATAATTCTTGATTTTTTAAAGCAATTCTTGCCCTAGATAAGTTAGGAATTTTAGTCCAATGCCACCAAATTTTTAATAAAATAATTGCATTATCAAAATAGCTACAAAAGTTCTAGTGGGGAGGGGGGTGAGGCTGGTGATAGGTATTAAAGAGGGCACATATTGGGGCGCCTGGGTGGCTCAGTAATTAGGCGTCTGCCTTCTGCTCAGGTCATGATCCCGGGGTCCTGGGATCGAGTCCCGCATGGGGCTCCCTCCTCGGCGGGAAGATTGCTCTCCCTCTCCCACTACCCCTGCTTGTGCTCCTGCTCTCGCTGTGTCTCTGTCAAATAAATAAATAAAATCTTAAAAAAAAAAAGAGGGCACATATTGAATGGAGCACTGGGTATTATATGCAAACAATGAATCATGGAACACTACATCAAAAACTAATGATGTAATGTATGGTGATTAACATAACATAATAAAATTAAATTAAAAAAAAAGAAATAATGTTTTCCTTATTTCGTGGACATTTCCTAAATGCCTCTAAAAGCTTTGTCAATATTTGCCAGTTTCAAAATATGTTCTAGTAGAAATTCAGCTAGTGGTATTTTAAGCAAACCCTAATTAAAAATCGTTTAAATGTCAGTGATCAAAACATAGGAAGGGAAAGTTGGTATTTAATGATGATATGGCACATTTATAGAATACTTTTTCCTGAGAAGATCAAAACAGATAAGCCAAGTTTAAGTATCTGTTTAACACCGATACTTGGGAGTTGGGCACGTACACTGCCTTTTCCAGGTGGGGCTAGGTGGAGAATTGTGTATTTACCTTGCACATCCGACAGCACAGGAACAGGCTTGTTTTATTTAGTGGGGAAAAAGTGTCTAGCCAAGGGTGGATTGGCATGGAGGAACAGATAACCTCAGTTCAAATACTGTTTGCCTCTGAAATCAGTGTTATTGTTGATGTCTTCTGTCCTTTGTGGTCAATCCCTAACAGAAATTAAGGATTTTATTCCCTCAGAAAAGAAAGCTGTAATTCATTGCTTCATGTATTTTAGCAAAAACGCTTCTGCCAAAGACTGTCTCTGAAATACTGCAGTATAAAGGCCTAAATTAATAAAGGAGAAAAAAATGAAAATAATAAAAAAGAAGTAATAATCATAAATAAGAAAAAATGTAAAGATGTCCAGCAATGCCATATTTTATTTAAGAGTCAAGTGAAAGTATGTTGTTGATACAGAGACAAGAAAGGAAGTCTGTTCTCCAGTGCCCACTGCTTTTATGGTAGCTGATTTACAACAGACTTTTAATTAGGGCGTGTGGGTAAAATAAGAGAAAAGGAAGCAAATAAAAATTACCTACACTCTCCTGGCACCTGCACAAACTACTGTACCTCTTTTGGTGCATTTGCTTTGTTTCTTTTTCTGCAAATTATTATATTTTTGCTTGTAAATTTTTTATTTTGATATGATTTCAAATTTACAGAATATTTTCAAGAAGAGTACAATCAATTCCCCGATACTTTTAACCCAGATTTAGCAACTGTTAAATTTGGCCTCATTAGCTGTATCACCTTCTCTCTCTTCACCCCTGTGCGCATGTGCATACACACACATCTGTGTTGCATAAATATTTGTAACCAGATACACATGCAAACATATTTTTTCCTGAGTCATCTGGAGGTATTATAGCTTTACTCCTAAATACCTATAAAAATCAAGAACTTGAACATTGTCACAATATATCATATTTTTAACTTTTATATCATATATTTAACTTTTGCCAGTCATAGTTTTGTCCCCTTAATACGGCATCTAATCTAGATCATATGTTGCATTTACTTATCATGTCTGGAAAAGATTCTCATCCTTTCCGCTTTTCTTGACCTTGATAGTTTTAAGAGAAACTATTAATAATAGTAATAATAATAATAATAATAATGATTTTGTAGAATGTCCTGTAACTTGAGTGTTTCTAGTGTTTCCTCATGATGTAATGTGGGTTATGCACTTTTTTTTTTTTTTTGCAAGAATACCACAGATATGGGCCTGTGTTCTTCTCACTTCTCAGACAGGAGACACATAATGACTGTTTGTTCCAACATCAATAATATGAACTTTGGTCATGAGGTTAGGCAGTGTCTGCAACAAATGTCCACTGTAAATTATTTTTCTGTTTATGAATCTGTAATTTGTGGATGGGTCTGGGTACTCTAAGACTACATAAACACCCTCTTCCTCATCAAACTTTTTTTACCCATTAAATTTACCAAATATTGATGATTTCTAACCCTATCATTTCTACTATATTTATCAGTTGGCATTGATAGAGATTTCTTATTTCCTCTATTATTGATTCATGTATGTATGTATGTGTATGTATATTCATATAGATTCATGGATTCCTATTTTATTCAGTTATAACTTATTGTTATTATAGTATTATTATTTGTATGCTCAAGTGGTCCTAAACTTGGCCACAGAAAATTTTACAATCTTTTTGACTCAACTTCATGATTTATTGAGCATTCTTTTAATTTACAGTGAAAATGTTCCAGACCCATGTTGGATTTTCTCTGCCCCAGGCTTGGCATTAGTGTTTACTTCAGTGAGTCCTGATTTCTTTTTAGGAGAGAATGGCTTTTAGAAACTGAAGTCTGGGGAATAAATAAGCTCATTGTTTCTGGGGTGTCATTACCTCTAGGCATACCCAGCAGACAGAGCTAGAAAATATAGGCATGCACACACACACACACACACACCTCTCTATATATACAGGCATAACTGTGTATTCCTTGATTTATCTATCTTGGAATAGATAGTAATAGTAATATGAGTTCATACTAATTCCAATTCCACACCAAAGGGCACATTTTAGTCTCCCCCTTTCTGTATTTGTAACTCCCCTTCGAGTAGTTAAAAAACTAGTTCTCATTATTCTTTATATACATTACATTATATACTATATATATATTATACATATACATTATAAATATAGTATATAAATAGTATTTAAAATATATAATATATATAAATAATATATATTTTATATAAAATAAAAGTTCAAACCTAGAATACAGAAAGTGGTTTGAAAATTGTTGAGGTTGCTTTTATTAACAGCTAGAAAATCGGTCCATCAATAAAATAAATAAAAGGAAGTAAGTTGTGTTTGAGTATATATGTACATACTATAACATTTACTCTTTTAAAGTATACAATTCAGTGGTTTTTAGTATATAACTTGTAGAAGTTGTGTAACCATCATCACTATTTTTTTTCCCACATTTTATTGGCCACAGGAGAAGAAGCCTCCTCCCTGTCACTGGAGGTGCTCACATTTTCTTCAGCCATTGCAAGGTTGGGCCCTGGGGGTCCTGGTGGTCCTGGGGTGGCTAGGCATGCGGGGCTTGTTCCCATCACCTCAGAGGGGCGCCAGATAGTTGTAGGGTGTGGTCCCATCACCTCAGAGGGGCGCCGGATAGTTGTAGGGTGTGGTCCCATCACCTCAGAGGGGCGCCGGATAGTTGTAGGGTGTGGTCCCATCACCTCAGAGGGGCGCCGGATAGTTGTAGGGTGTGGTCCCATCACCTCAGAGGGGCGCCGGATAGTTGTAGGGTGTGGTCCCATCACCTCAGAGGGGCGCCGGATAGTTGTAGGGTGTGGTCCCATCACCTCAGAGGGGCGCCGGATAGTTGTAGGGTGTGGTCCCATCACCTCAGAGGGGCGCCGGATAGTTGTAGGGTGTGGTCCCATCACCTCAGAGGGGCACTGGATAGTTGTAGGGTGTGGTCCCATCACCTCAGAGGGGCACTGGATAGTTGTAGGGTGTGGTCCGGTTGATCACGGTGGCTATCGGTGAAGGGACTGAGTGGGAGCAGAATTCTAGTGAGGCTTCTGCTGGTGAAGGGTGCGACCAGCATCTGCTCCCTGGCCCAGGCATTCTTGAGGAAGCAGTGAGTCTCTCAGCCATTCCGGTTGGTGGCAGCCACCATCATCACCACTAATCCCAGAGTTTATCACCCGCCCTCAAAAAAAAAAAAAAAATCCCACACTCATTAATAGTCACCCTCTTTATCCCTCTTCTAATCCCTTGATAAATGAATCTGCAGTAGATAATAGATAAAGAACATACCAGTAGCACTTCCAATTACTGCAGAAACAACGGAGAGAAAGAATGGCATTCATGTCCTTGACAATGCATAGGGTTCTTGAAGAGCACATGGTAGGGGAAAGGGATCCAACTGGGTTCGAGTTTCTGCAGCGTCCTCCCAAGTGGCTCTTGCTAAGGAATCTAATGAGAGTGAGTTTTCCAGTTGAAAAAAATATATAAAGATCAGATGTGAACCTTCCTTCACGGCAAGCTGAAGTAATTCCATAGCAAAGGTAGTCACTGTGAAACAGGAAGGAAAAACCTATTCATGAGAGAAGAGCAGCTCTGACGGAGCAAGTTTCTGAGTATTTTAAGAAGATGCAATGTCTCAAATACCATTCCTGAGCTAGGGGATGGGATGCCTCCAGGGATTCAGATATGATGAATGCCTAGTGCCTGGACCGCCCTGATGGATTTGGATTTCCTCCCACATTGCTGGCTGGACATTTTCTTAATGGTTAAATCTGAAGGAAAAATGGAACAAGAAGATTGGAAACATTCAGTGGGAGGCACACTTCTTCCCCACATCTGATGTTTTCTTCTCTGGGGGAGGAAGTTCTGTGAAGTTGAAACTCCTGTGCTCCCTCCATCCATTTAAGCATCCCAGGGATGGAGGAATGCATCGATTGGCGAATTCTGGACCAGGGAACTCATATGCATATTTCTTTGTTCTTTGGGAGCAGCCTTATCTATAAAACAAGAATTGTGCTTTGCTCTTTCATGCTGAGCAAAGTGAGCATTTAGAAATAATTTTCTGCCTTGTGTAGTGCCCTGTACTGGTTCCATGATGGTCATTTGACCGTTGAATTCTGAACATCATTATTGGAAGCCCATTTCCTTAAAAACACAAGCCAAATTCTTCACATTTCATCAGCTGGTTCTTTTTTTTTTTTTCCCCCTCTCATTTCCCAATTGGTTTGGTACTTTTGTAGAGAAGAGTTTATTATTGGTTTGGGCCACCTCAACACCTCTCCCTTAGCATCCCAGTGTTGCACTCTGAGGCCCAAGTTACCACGACATCTCTAACCTCAGCTCATTTACTTTTTATTTTTCAGATTTATACCCAGGATTCTTGTCACATTATTTTTCGAAGTGGGTATGTATATATCTCTGTGTTAATGATATAAAAATACTTTATCATCGTAATGGTTTTGATGCAGTGCTAGAAGCCCGCAGTGCGACGTGGTAAAACTGGAATTCCCACCTGGTTCGTGTTGTTTGGCTTTCTTTCAATTATTTTAATATTAAAAAAAACCTGTTTCTTATTTATATCACTATTATTAAATTTCTTTGGTTTTGTTTCTATTTATATTTCATCCTACATCCTAAAACATGATTATGTGTGGCTTTTGTTCAATACACTATTTTCTTGCACTGTATAATTTAATCATATCCATACCTTTAAAACGTTAATTACAGCAATGTATCAGTGTAGTATATGCCTTTCAAACTTCTGACTTTTTTCTTTATTCTCTGCCTATGTCTCTGCTTTCACTTATTCATTCTTTCTTAAAAATGGGGACAGAGTAGTGGTAGGGAGAGTCGTACAAAGATAGGGGTCACTTGCTTTTTCTTGGTTTTTTGGGTCTGTACTTTTGATAGCTGGATATATTCACAGGGCAATCCATCAGGATATGATATTGACCAAATATCATTGTGTGTAAAGCTAGATATACAAAATATTCAGCAGTACAAAAAAAATGAGAGTATTTTTTGGTTTGAGAGAGATTTTAAAAGTTCCTAAGACCTTAAAAATCAATATGCATAAAGAGGTAAGCTCATCCATGTAGATTAAATGGGCATAATCATTTTGGAAAGCAATTTGGAGACATATATTAAGATCTTTAAAATATGCACATACTTTTCTCATTTCTGGGGCATTGTTCTAAATAAAGTATTTTTAGGGCGCCTGGGTGGCTCAGTTGGTTAAGCGACTGCCTTCGGCTCAGGTCATGATCCCGGAATCCCGGGATCAAGTCCCACATCAGGGTCCCTGCTCAGCAGGGAGTCTGCTTCACCCTCTGACCCTACCTCCTCTTGGGCTCTCTCACTCTCTCTCTCTCAAATACGTAAATAAAATCTTTAAAAATAAATAAATAAATAAAGTATTTTTAGGGGTGCCTGGGCCACTCAGTTGGATAAGCATCTGACTCTTGATTTTGGCTCAGTTCATGATCTCAGGGTCCTGGGATGGAGCCCCGCTTCGGGCTCTGCACTCAGCATGGAGTCTTCTTGGGATTCTCTCTCTCCCTCTGCCCCTCCCCAAGCTCATGCGCTCGCTCGCTCTCGCTCTCTCCCTCTCTCTCAAATAAAAAAAATATAAATCTTTAAATAAAGCATTTTTTAATTTTTAAAGAAGACTTTATGCACAAAAGTTTTTATAATATTCTTATTTAAATAGTAAAATATGTAAAATGACTAAGCTATTTAAATAAGATAACAATAAAGCATGTTATATAAACATAATAGAATATAATAGAGTTATTAATTTGTGTTAATGAGTCCATCTTAAAACACAAGAAATATGAGCCATAATAAGAGGAAATTGTGGAGTCACTATGTTGACAACGATATAAAAACGAAAAAAAGAATCCAAATCTATGAAATATGGAAATATTGAGGAGGAAATAAGGTGAAATATTTCTAGTGGTTGTCTTAGACTGATTGAATAAATATAATATATATTTTTAAGATTTTTATTTATTCATTTGACAAAGAGACACAGCGAGAGAGGGAACACAAGCAGGGGGAGAGGGAGAGGGAGAAGCAGGCTTCCTGCTGAGCAGGGAGCCGGATGCGGGGCTCGATGCCAGGACCCTGGGACCATGACCTGAGCTGAGGGCAGATGCTTAATGACTGAACCATCCAGGTGCACTATAATATTTTTCTTGAATCTTTTATTTTTTAATCACCATTTCAATGGTTATGAACTGTCATATAATAACACTCAACAGCCTTTTTATTTTAAAAATGAATGTCCAAATAATAGGAAGTGTAAGGATTTCAAAATGACTACATATGTGATTTCTTGCATTAAGTTAATCCAAGAAGCTTCTTAACAGAGTTGAGTTTAACTTAAAATTTGGAAGTGGGGATAGAGAGAGCTAGAAGTTAAAAAAAGAATTTTTTTAAAGACATTGTAAGTTCTTTTTTGATGCTTGTTTAGTAGTTGTTGCCCACAGGAGCATGAGGGGGACAGTATGGATGGACTAGCTTTATTCTTTCATGTGGATTAAAAATAAATAAAAAACTTCTGTAGCTCAAGAATCTTTCTATCATAACTATCAGTTTTTATTTGCTTTTGTAAAATATTGCTTATAGCCTTTGCGTATATTTTTTTCTTCATTTTTAAACACTATACCTTCAAAGCATGGCCAAATACAAACAATATAGTACAGATAATACAACATCTGTACTATATCTGAAATATCTGAAGAGAATACTCTATATTCTCACACTCTAGACATAATGTTTACATGATACAGTAATCCTATATGATAATGTGTATATATATATATATATATGCATGTGCTATATATAATGCATCTCACTATATTTAATTTAAAATATCAAGAGTAAAGGGGCACCTGGGTAGCTCAGTTGGTTGAGCATCTGACTCTTGGTTTCAGCTTAGGTCATGATCTCAGGGTCGTGGGATCGAGCCCCATGTTGGGCTCCTCGCTCAGTGTGTAGTCTGCTTGAGGATTCTCTCTCCCTCTCCCTCTGCCTCTCACCCTGCTCGCTTTCTCTCTCTCTCTCTCTCTAAAAATAAGTAAATAAAACTTAAAAAATAAAATATCGATAGTATTATAACACACATACTTTTCTTTAAAATATTTTTTTTTAAATATTTCCTGGTTTTATTTTCCGATGTCAAAGTATATGGAGCATCTTCACTGTCCTTAAAAATGATCTTGTGTTCTATTGTGAGAATGAACCATAATTAGTTTCTTCTATTTTCCATTGATGATCATTTAGATCATTTGTAAATTATGGCTTTTTCTCCATAATAAACAACTCTGCAATCACTCTCTTGCCATATATGTCTTTACTCTGATTACATTTTCAAAGCAGGAACATTAAATGTAATAGAGAGGTAGTTATTGATTTAAGCTTGTGCTATACAAGTAAAGGATAGACAGTATATCAAATGCCAAATGACAGTTATCAAAACAAATTGTCTTCTCTTTAGACTTGCCCTTATAGGAATTAGATCATAAGAAAATAGTCCAATCAAAGAACTAAGATATATCTCTGTGATCATCAATCAAGAGAATACTGGTAATGATTATAATGATAATTTTTATTAAAAGGTTATAATGTGCCAGTCAGTGAGTTAAACCATCTTACATTAATCCTACAAAATTCTTATTAGGGAGATGATGTTGTTATGCCCATTTTACCAATGAAGAAATGAAGGTAAATTAATTTGACCCTGGTCACATAGTGAAATCTATCTTCAGGACAAGAATCCATTTTCATTATGTACAATCCCACTCACAAGCATAGCATACATAAGCAGAAAGAGCACTAAATAGAAATATTTGCATCTCAAGTCCTTGTTGAGGTTGGGTTCTACCTCCTGAGATGACTGGGTCACAACCATAAGTGACATTGTATGAAATAAAAACTCCAGGCATTGGGTCAGAGCTACTCAGTGTCTTCACCTCAGCAAACACCTAGTTCAAGGTACTATTTTGGTGTTTAAATGAGAGTAAGTATATTCAAATGTTCTGTAGTCTGTAAAATTGGGAAGTAGGGAAATGATAAGATGTGATGATTATGTATATTAATTATTATCATTTTCATCGATCTCAGCTAGAAAATCATGAATGTCCAAGAATGTAAAGGTCAATTGTACTTTCACTGAGCCAATTAATTCTGTCAAAGTATTCTATGATAAAGTCCCTTACTCATACCTGAATACATAAAGGCTGAAATAGGAGGGAAGTGGGAGAAAATCTATAGGGTAACTGAATCACTACTCAATCTTTCTTTAATTTTGCGTATACAAATACTATCTAGTGATGGTTACTTTAGACTAGCTCAAATATTATTTTGGCCATTTAAATGATTTTGCAATGGACCACTAGTGACCGAAGTCTTTTGTTTTGTTTTGTTTTTCTCAGTTACACATTTTATTTATTTATTTATTTATTTTTATTGTGTTATGTTAATCACCATACATTACATCAGTAGTTTTTGATGTTGCCGAAGTCATTTTTAAAAAGCAAAGTGCATATATTGTAAACTTCCATAACAACTGCTTAGATATTAAGCTAAAACGTATGATTCACTGTTGATTTCCTTCTCTCTTATCTCCCACATCCATAGGGTCAAGTCTGATTGATTTTTCACCTCAAAAGGATCACTTAAATCTGCCGCTTCTTTTCTACCATGATTAAGAATTCTTTGTTGATGACAGAAGATGAGGAATGTTCTCCCACTCTGGAGTGGGACCCATGGAAACCAGATAATTTGCATTGACGTAGAAGTGAGGCAAAGGACATGTTTCCTAAATAAGGAACATGGTAGCTGAAGTTGATAGAGAGGGATTTTAGGGAAGATCAGAGAGAAGCTTCCTTGAGCAACTTCCCAGATCCCTCCCATGGTTCCCAAGTGAGGAAGAGGGAAAGAGCTAAAAAGTAGTAGGCATGGACATGGATGAAGTTAACATGTTTCAAATTCCCAATACTTGTGACTTATTACTATTAACATTATATTTATGTGGACTCTTTATAAGAAAACATCCAATTCAGGGCCCCTTTGAAGAGAATTTGTCCTGGAATACAAAGCTGTCTCTGTCTCCACATATATCTATATATTTCTATCATTCTATCTATCTATCTATCTGGTTATTATTTGTTGGGGTTTTTGTTGTTGTTGTTTTATTTTATTTTTCGATGCTGCTATAATGATAAATACGTCACTACTTTGAGCTGCAATGTTTTTGGAGCTAAGGAATAGGGGGTAACATCACAGACCTGATAAAAGCAAAGTAAATGATCACACACTTAAAGCAAGCTCTTTAAAGGATGAGAAGTAAAAACACTATGACGAGAGGAAACTTTCCATGGACTCTTCTTATCAGCCACATTTTATCTGCTGGCTATTTATATTTCTACCCCCTGTGGCATCAGCAAGCTGCAGCTTGGGAAAATGACTGCTTTAGAAATGCATTTGGGGCTCTCTCAAACTTGATTTTCCACATGGAAATGTAGGCAGATTTATTAAGGAAGGACAAAGGACTACCACTCCCAAAATAATATGTACATCTTATCTCCAAATACATCACGGGGAATGACTCCTTAACTTGGACTTTTCTGTGTTCAGAGATGTGATCTTCTCCAGTACGTGGACCTTCTCGGAGTTGCGGTGGCTACATCTGGCATTCCTTTTTGTGTGCCTGCTAAATTCTCTTCAAGGAGTTTAGGGATGGTTGTTGGGAGAGTATGCATAGGAGTGGTGGAAAAGAAAAGAGACAAGGATAGAGGGAAAGGCGGAGGAGGAAGAAAATCTGTGTCTCAGAAATTCTCAAAGCTGTTACATTTGGGAGAAAAAAAAACAACCTTTCATTTGAATGACTTTTCAAATGAAAATTTGTCATTAAAAACTGGACTGTCTCAAATACGTACAGACCAAGGAAAGGAAGGGGGTATGGTTTTATTGTTTTCAGTTCATTTGAATGATCCTGGATGGAGTTTTAAACACGTTATGAATGCCATTGATGATTTAAAATATTGTTCTTGTTAGCTAGACAAAAGTAACATTTAAATATCTTAATTATTCGGATTAAGTCTACAAATCCCATGTATTCTATTTTCCTGTTTTAGTAAGGTTATACTCTTAAAGGCATTTGGTACAAGTTTTTTCCTTGATTTGCTCCCCTTCCTTGCCCACAAAGGGTACTCATTTCCTTTCTCCTTTATTGTCTTCCCACTGCCATTAAACTTGACTGGAGTTCTGGCAGGGGCATGCCCAAGGTTAGGAGATGCTTGGACAAGCCTACAGCTGCAGCTCTGGGGCACCCCAGGCAAACTGTCACGGGATAATGAATGTGTCATTCATCTAGAAACATGGGGACTTGATAAGTCTGTCACTAGAAGAGTGTGGTACAAGGGATAGGGCATTCCAATTCCACAAAAAAAAGTAATTTGGTTTATGATGAGGCAATAAAATAAGTACATGGCAATCTTAGATTGTGTTTCTTCACTATAATGCCTACTAGGTATCCGTTACTAGCCCAGATGAGAATAGAAAGGCTATAATTCTAAGGCGTCATTGTCAGTTGTCTTGCATATTAAAGAAAAAAAATGAAGACAGATCTCAAAAAAGAAGAGCTGTGACCCGCTCTGCTCATAGACTTTAATTGTAGACACTCTTCTATTTGTGCCCCCTGAAAACAGGGCACATTTTCAGTCTTGGTCATCTGACTGAAAGAATTAAAAAGGAAGAGAGTGAGAGAAATAAAGGAAGAAAATAAGGTCATGGGCATTGAGAAACACAGAAGGGTAGTTTGATAATCGCTTAATTTTATACTGAGTTGAAATAAAAGGATTTTACTGAAAGATCTTTTTAACTCATATCATACTTCTAGAATTCTGAAAATAATCACCTTCACTGATTTTGAAAAAAAACAAAAAACAAAAAACAAAAAACAACCCCATTCATTAATTTGGGGCATAGTAAGGAGAAGAATTCTCTAAAAAAATACCTATTGAGTGGCCAAAATCTGGGATACTGACAATGTCAAATATTGGCAAGGAAAACAAGAAGCAGTTTAAATGGGCTCCTTTCAAGTAGAATACACACACACATATATATTTAACTAGAATACACATACATATATATATTCAAGTAGAATATACATATATACATTTATATATATGACATATATTGTACTCATATATATTCTATTCTCTATATATACATATATATGTATATATATTTTGTATATTGAACTTCCTCTGGTTTTCTCCACTGAGCTTTGTTTTATAGGCAAAGCAGGCAAACATCACCATGAAAATAATGGAAACAATCCATCGGACCCACCTGTTGGGGATAGCTGCTCATGTCTGATTTCCAGGGCAGAACTGCACTAGGAAAGGTCTGTTATGTTATAAAGGTACCTAATAAAACTTGTTTCTGAGGTTAGTGCTTTTGCACTGTAGAATGAAACTATAAATTAAGTTTATAGTGAGTCAAAGACATTTCCTTGATCTCTAGACATATAGAGTTTGTCATATAAAACACATTAACTATGAATTTTGATATATTTAAAAGTGGTGTAATATGAAATTTTACTTTGTTCGTCCAATATTACAAAATTTGGGGGTAAATGAATGATCTTGACAGTGTGGCGACTTGTCAGCCATGCTTGTAGAGGGGTCAGCATATAAAGTTGAGGTGGCTGGAAAAATGCATGCTCTTATGAAAGGCATGCACTGATTCACTGGCCACATCCTGGTTCTCAACCATTTCCCCATAGGTCCTGTGATTAAGTCAGAGACCATAACCTTATGGCCATTAGCAGAAGATTCTCTGACTGATTATTTCAGCCTTTTCAACTTTAATAGTTTTTTTTTTTTTTTTTACCATCAATACCACAAACATTACGGGATCTGCTTGAGGGTAGAAATGCCTATGTGTTACTAAATTTGTTGAAGACTATTGTAGGGATGAGTGAGAAAAGAAAAAAAACCTCCATAGTTTAAAAGCGGTTGACGTTTGACCCAATTGCCTTCCAAGAAGGGCAGATTTTCCTTAGGAGAGAGCGTCCCTTTTATTTAGGAAATCACCTTTTTGAGTATGAAAATGTCGTGCCTTAGGGCACTGTGCAGAGAAGGGGGAGAAAGAGAAAGATGCAAAAAAAGAAATAGCTTGCTCAGCAAAAGCAAGAATAATAGTCTGCAGGCTTTGGCTGGTAGGCTAAAGGATTGTAGGAATCAAGAATCGGAAAGAGCAGGGTTGGATGAAGGGTCTAAAACAGTCATTTTCAACCTGGCTGCGCATTAGAATTAACCAGGGATCTTTTAGAAAATACTCATTTCTTGGTTTCACTCCCCAAAGATTCTAATTTACTTGGTGTGCGTGGGGCTGAACAGTAACAGTTTTATAAAGTCTCTCCAGGAATTCTAATTCTCAGCCGGGAAAGAATTGTTGGGGAGAAAGCGACCACTTCCCAGGATGGAGTTTATGACAGAAGATGGACAGTAAGAAACACAAAGAGGGTACTGGATATGTGTCAGAAATCTTTGGAGCTCTGGGCTTCCCAGGATATGTGGCATGGAGTCTTAGGATTCATTATTTGGAAATATTATCTCAAAGACAGGGAGGATGTGGAGTTAACCTCTTGATAGTGTCAAGAGTCAATGTGAGTGTAGTAAGTTTTTATGCACCCCTGTGATGTTAGCAACTACTTGGACTCATCCTTGTTTGAATTCTCTCCACTAGTTCTTGTTTGAATCCGGACTTCATCCCTTTTCATGGCTGTGCGATCTGGAGCAGGTTAATTTTCCTTATTCTTTCTTGTGTAACATGGGGATAAATAGTGCATTTTTGAAGGTTGGGCATGATGTCTGCAGAGCAAGCATATTTCTGAAATTAAAATTTGGGCCAGCACGTTTCCTTTTAGAAATTTATCTTGAAGGATTAAGCATATAGGTATGCACAGGTATACAGATAAGAAGCTTCTTGGTGCATTTTTTGACAGCAACAAATTAGAAGTATTTTAAATATTCAACAGTAGGAGTTATGTTAAATAAACTGTAGGGCAACCATATAATGAAATGCTCTGTATTTATTTTGAATGACTATACATTTATACTTACAGACAAGATGTCCATATTGTTTTCTATATTACTGTTACATGAAAAAAATGTGTGAAATAGTCCAATCCCATGTGTGTGTGTGTATGTAGATGTTTCTATGTATGAGCAAGTACAGAGAAAAATGTCTGGAAGGATATCTACAGAAATCGAAATCTAATCATTTTGTCAGTTTTGCATCACCTTTCTTTTTAAAATTTAATAGGCTATCTAAGGCAGCAAGGACAACAACCTTACAATAAAATCATTCACAAACAATTATAACACACAGATATGGCAGAATGTTTTTTGAGATGTAATTGTACAAGATTTGGGTATCTCTGGGAGATAGAATTTTGATGGGCCTATTTACTTCTTTTGTCTTATCTATTTTTAAAAACAATAAACATGACCATGTATTATTCTATAATAAGAACAAAATTAAATTGTTTTTATTTTGAAAAGGAAAAGGTATGAAGCCAATACCTGGCAAGACCAGGTCTCTCATTGTATCTTTGTTGTTAAAATTATCATAGCCAACTAGTAGAGGCGAGATAACTTGCTGTCTTATCAAAACAGAAGAAATAATGTTGACTTAGCATATGGAGTTTGAGGGTGTGCTAGCAAACTACATTATACCTATACAATTTAAATAAGAAGGTATAACTTAAGTAGTACAGATATGTATTTGTGTTTCCTTTTGTCTGAAAAATTCATGTAAGAATTTTATTTTCACTGTACTGAAAGCCATACAGTTAAGAGACTTTGCAAAACATCCTTACATTTTCCCATAAATAATATATTTTCATGGCAAATCACATGAGAGAATTTTCCAGGGGCATTATAGGAGTTGGTGTCATGATCACAATGCTCTTGGTCACTCAATAATTCACGATCGCAGATGCTGCATACCCTGTCTGTGGGGCTTGTGTGCTCTTTGTGGGACTGAGCTCCACACCACTCACTGAAGAACCAGCCTAATAATAGCAAACGAAGCCTCTCTGTGCTTGTCAGGTGGTTGCCAAATACTCTGCAAAAGGCATGGGGGAGAGAGTTGGGAGGCATCGCGTCTCCCGTCACTGTGCAAGGCTCAGACAGAAGAGGCGTGAATCTCAGAGAAAGGAGCTGGCTGCTCCCTCATCTGAAGGACTGGATTCCAAGTGGAGGCTCTGCAATCATGGTCCACTTTTTTCAAAACGGCCTCTCTGGGCAGGAGGCCCACTACCTGATTAATCTTGCATTCTTCAAAACTGTCGGCAACCAGAAAAACATTCCGCGTGGAATCTGTCTGAGCTCGCCTGCTATTTGGGGAGTCAGAGAGCAGGTAGACTTAGGGCTCTGCGCACAGGGCATTTGTTCTGAAGAGGATGACACACCGATTTTGCACGTTAAAGTTTAAAACTTGCTTTGAAATAACTGGCTGAGAGCTGACTAAGGCAATTGCAAGGATATCCATTAAGGATCTTCAGGTCTGACTGCAAATAGTTATCCCCTGGGAATCTTTTTAAAAATACGGATTTTTAAAACTGCTGATGCTCACAACCTCGTGAAGTCTTCCTGAATCAGAATCCCCTGGGGGTGGGGCCCAGCAATAATTATTTTAATAAAAAAATATCTCACTGATTATACACCGGGTTTGGAAATCATGTCTTAGTCTGAGATAAACAAACAAAAATCAGTAGAAGAATAAACCAAAGGGAATAGACGAAACAGAAAGAGAGGGCGTGAGGAGGAGAACAGGAAAAGAAATAGCTAAAAAAAATAGTAATGGGAAAGAGCAAGCGACATCCCCATTAGACAGAAGGAAATATTAAGCACCTCAGCAAGTTGCAGGGCCAACTGCGGTTTGTACTGGACTAGAAGAAAGGGATAGATGGAGAACAATGTTTCCTAATCTGCAAGAGCTGCAATTACTCTTGCATTCAGTCATTTGTATACTAAAGTCAACTAATTGTAATAAGATTTTGTCGCCAAACAAATGTCCCTGCTTGGAAAATCAGGGCTTCTGCTCTGCACCTCCCCCCCCTTTTATGCTGCAGCAGGAGAGCTGAATGTTATCTTGAAACATTGTTCTATTCTGCTGGTATTATCATTTCATTGTAGCTCTCTCACACCCAACCTTCTGAGCTTTTAATGAAATATTTCCTAAAAATACATGCCTTTCATAGGAACATTAAAACAGAAAAGTAGAAATGTTTCAAATCCGGAGGACTCAAAACACCATCTTAGGTCAGGGGACCCGTATGGGTGGTAGAGAAAGTCATCATGTTGACTGCTGTTGAACAAAATCTAGTCAACAATTCAGTCTGAAAATAGTGGGCAATGGGAAAAAATGGGTCTTTAAAATATAAGACAGAAAAGAAAACAGAGGTGCTTTCAGGTTAAATGTCAAAATGAGAAAAAAATATAAACGAAGCTAAAATTACTTTTATAAATGTGATCAGGTAATTCACATAGAGGAAACAAAATGGACCTAATCTGACTTTCAAACATTCATTTCTGCTGAAAGTTTTGTTCTCTCTCACATCAAAACTCTATCTTGAGCTCTAATACTGTCCTTGCAAAGTAATCTGTATTCATTTCTGCCTTAAAGTCAAGACCATCTACCTCTGAGCCTCATTCATGGTCTTTAGCACAAGACGATAATTAACGTAAACTTTCCTCATTTGTAAATGGGGAAAATAATAGTATCTACTACGTGAGAACTGAGTGAAATAATATGCATTCGGAACAGTATCTGGCTTTTTATAAACCCTGCACAAGTGCTTCCGATGACTATTATAAAAACGAAGATTCTTCTATGGCTTTTGAAGCTCACTGAACACTTTTTCTCTCCATATCTCTATATTTCTTCCACCGATTGCCCGGTAGCAATACATCTTAAGTGACATAATAGCTTATATAGTAATAACTAACCAGTTGTGTGTCAGGGGTAGTGCCAGAGATCAGCAGTCACTTCTTCCTAATGTCCCCTGGTGCATTTGTGCCAAAAAGTATCAAGTAGAAATCCTGTCACAGACTTCAGTATTAAAGAAGATTAAAGATAACAATGGAACGTCAAGGAAGGGGAAAATGAGTTGAGAGGGAGACAAAGGAAACGTGTCCCTACTGGAAACATGGCTCCCCTCAGATGGGATGGAAACATCACAGAGGGGAAAGAGGGGAAGGGCTTCTCATTCGTGTCAGCCAAATCCACTCCACTGGCCACAGAGAGACAGATACTGCTGCCAAACTGCTCTCCTCTCAGAGCCGTAAATTTTTTTTTTTTTTTTTTGGTCTTCCTCCATTCTTCATATGTATTTTTGTCTACTTCACTATTCTCTACAGACTTCCCTTAATACCACTCATTTGGCAATATTATGTTACTATCTATAGTACCTGGAGATTTCTCTCTTAAATCATTGCTGTATCATCTTACTGACCCCTGACTTCATCCTGCCATAATTAATTGAACTCACTGTTTTATGGCACCAGAAAGAGAGGATGCAGAACGTTTAGTGAAACTGTGGTCAGAACATTGATGATTTTGCGTCCCAAATATAATGAACACCAGGCTTTCTGATGACACCAATCGTTTCCCAATAATGTATGCCTGGCTTTTTAGTGTTTTATCTTTTAAAAAGTTAATTATTATTGCCATTAATATTCTGTCTCCTTTTGCTATGCCTTCCCTCTCCCACTGCCTTATAAAATTTGTGTTAGTTTCATCTTTATCATTTGAAATGTCAGTTGTCTTTTCAAAACAAAATCCTCTTCATCTAATGGCATCAATTAGAAAAAGAAATTTAAGTACTGTATATACATCACAGAGACAGGTACAAAGTAAAAGGGAGATAATTTTAAAAGAGTAAGTGTAACTGAAGTGAAAGCTTACTACATTTTCTTGAAGAGAACAGGGCTCTTTTTTTTTTAATCAAGAAAAATAATAGTACCAATGCTTAAGACTTTTATTTCAACATTAATAATTTCCCCAAGGGAATAAAGTCACTACCTTAACTCTAAGATATGGAAACTTTCCAGATATTTCCTGGAAAAAAAAAATAGAAAACCTAGATGTCTTTGAATATGGGGATGGCTTTTTAGATACATCAACAGCACAAGCCACGGCAGAAATCATTGGTGAGCTGGATATTGTTAAAATAAAAAAAAAAATAATAATAATAAAATAAAATAACTTCTCCTGTATAAAAAACAATGTCAAGAGAATTAGAAAACAAGCCACAGACTGGGAGAAAACCTTTACAAAATATTTTTAAAAACCTGATCAAACTGTTATCCAAGTGTACAAAAAACTCTTAAAGCTCAACAATCAGAAAACAAACAGTCAGATTAAAAAATGGGCTAATGGGTGCCTGGGTGGTTCAGTTGGTTAAGTGTCTGACTTCAACTCAGGTCATGATCTCAGGGTCCTGGGTTGAAGCCCCACGTTGGGCTCCCCGTTCAGCAGGTGTCTGAGTGTCCTGCTCCCTCTGCCCTTCCCCCTGCCTGTTCTCTTTCTCTCTCAAATAAGTAAATAAAATCTTTAAAGAAAATAAAAATAAATTTAAAAAATTAAAAATAGGTCAAAAACTGTAACAGGCATCTCACCAAATAAATATACAGATGGCAAATAAACAGATAAAATGATGCTCCACATCAGGTTATCAGGGAAATGTAAATTAAAATGACAATGAGATAAGACTACACATCTATGTGAATGGCCAAAATCCAGAACACTGACAACACCAAATGCTGGCAAGGATGTGGAGCAACAGGAACTCTCATACATTGTTGGTGGGAATGAAAGTGGGTACAGCCACTGCGGGAGACAGTTTGGTGGATTCATACAAAACTAAACATACCCTTACCATGTGACCCAGCAATCACACTTGTTGGTATTTACCCGAAGGAGTTGAAAACTATGTCCACACAAAACATGCACACAAATGTTTATAGAACTTTATTCATAATTTCTAAAAACATGGAAGCAACCAAGATGTCCTTCAGGAAGTGAACAGATACAACAGTGGTCCATCCAGACAATGGACTGTTATTAACACTAATAAGAAATGATCTATCAAGTCATGAAAAGACATGGAGGAATCTTAAACCCATGTTATTAAGTGAAAAAAGTCAATCTGTATGACTCCAATCATAAGACATTCTGGAAAAGGCAAAACTATGGAGGCATTAAAATGATCTGTGGTTGCCAGAGTTGGAGCAAGGAAAAGGGATAAATAAGTGGAGGAGAGGAATTTGAGGGCAGTGAAAATACTCTGTATGATACCATAATAGTATATATATGTCATTATACATTAGTCCAAATCCATAGAATGTGCAATGCAACGCTAAGAGTGAATCCTGATGTAAACTATAAATTTGGGGTGATTGTGACTTCTCTATGTAGACTGATCAACTGTAACAAAGGTAACACTTTGGTGAGAGATGTTGGTAATGGGAGAGGCTACATGTGTGTGGTAGAGGGCAGAGAGTATATGGAAAAATCTCTGTATCTTCTGCTCAGTTCTGCTGTGAACCCAAAACTACTCTAGAAAAATAGACTAATAAAAAAATGAATAAATAAAATTAACAAATGTCTCCTCAAAGCACCAAATGAAAGAAGACTTGATGCTATGTGAAGAATCAACCAAAGCTCTCTATTTATCTACCTTGGCATCAATGCCTGGTCCCATTTACAATGCATTGTTTGCTAGCAGCTCTGGGTTCTCCTGTTAGGCCACTGTGTCCTATTCTATTTGGAGCTATTTGCATGTCATTTTTTCCCATCTGTGTATTCCTTAATATTTCAACTGATCAGTTTTTTTTTTCTCAAATTCAATCATGATTGACATTCCTACTTCTGTCCAGTTAGTGAAAATAATAGGAAACTAATATGGGGTAGATGAAAGAAGAGATAGTTCCCAATGAAAATAATATTGGACTAAGAATTTGGAGCTGAAATTTAATTTTCACTATGCAAAAATCCATTTGTGTACACTGTCTAAAGCCTATTAAAATGGGGTTTTATAGTCAATCACCTGATTATATGGTTTACATATATTGAATCTTAATATTTAGGCTGTCCTAAACCTATGGGTTTCATAAACCCATGTCCTTCTGATTATATTTTTAAGGTGGATTTATGTATAAAACTGTTGTTGAATCCCTTGTCTCATATTTTATCTAAGGTTAATTGTACACAGAACTACCTAATTAATTGTTCAAACCATGTTCAGCTTATATTTGAGAACCTAGGTGGTGGAAACGAGCTAACAAGAGATTCTTTCCTTCTTTTTTTTTTTTTTTAACATTTATTTATTTATTTGAAAGAGGGAGGGAGAGTACAAGCAGGGGGAGGGGCAGAGAGAGAGGGAGAATCTAAAGTAGACTCCCCACTGCGCATGGAGCCTAACCAGGCAGGCCTGGACCCCTGGGCTAGACCCAGGGTTGGATGTGGGACTGGATGCTGGGTTCATTACAGGGCTTGATCTTAGAATCCTGAGATCATGACCTAAGCTGAAATCAAGAGTTCCATGCTTAACCAACTGAGCCACCCAGGTGCCCCAAGAGCATCCTTCCTCTAATCACTCTTAGAATCTAGTAGGAAAGAGAGTCAATAAACAAGTGAACAAATATATAATAGCAGTAAAAATGTTAATCTCCCTTGCTGTCCTGTCAGCTTATAAGAACTGCATGGCTTATTATATTTCCATTTTTGCTTTGGCAGATTAAAAGGCCAGAATTAAATGTAAAGTTTTCAAGAGGGAAAAAGAAAGGACAGTCAACCAAAAATCTGAGTGTGACTCTCATTTTTTTGGCTTTTACTTGTGAAACTACATCTCTGAACCTCTGAACTTGACCTTCTTATCTCTGGTTTCAGAAACTAACGACACCTTATATATGAAGGGTAACACAAGTAATTTTTATAATTTTTTAAAAAGACACTGAGGAATCATTTTTCAGTGAAATAAATTGCACTAAATTTATTTTCTCCCTGATATTTTCCTGGATACATAAAAGGAGATATATTTTATATGTTTTGCTAAAGTTTAGTTAAATGTTTTTGAAATAGAATATTATATTCTAGGAATAGAAAAAACCTTAAAGATTTTCTAATTTGACTACCATTTGATTTTTAAAATCTTATCTATAACTTATACATAATATATGAGTTTAATAGCCAGAGTTTCAATTCCTCCAATGATGGGGGACTTCAAACTTACTGAAACAGTTCATTCTGACTGTTAAGAAGAATGTTAGAAATGTCTTCCTATTTCAGAGCTGGAATGTCTCCTGGTAGCTTCTGCCAAATATTCCTGAATTACAAACACACTCAGTATGTATGTACGGGTTATGCACTGTACAAGGGCACTGATTAATGGGGCATTGTTCAGATCCAAATGTTGGGGATTTGTCTGTTTATTAAGGTAATTTTTCTGGCCAATCTACATAAAATAAATTAAGAAAGAAATGCCATTTAAAAGTTATCGCAAAGGTACAATTTGAGTTAACAGCAGCCCTGCTTTATCATCTTTAGTCAGATAGATAATAGCCCATTCTTCCTCCTGTGATGGCCCTTTGGATGTTTTGTTTTGATTAGTATAGTTCTAAGAGCCTGTAGATTCCCTCTCTGAGAGGGACTTGGGTTTTCTATTTTTAAATCTCAAGCTACACTGGTCAATATAAAAATAAATGTCAATATAAAAATTTTTTAAAAAGCATTTAGGTACTTATGACAACATGTAATATTTTCTTTTCACTATCCTTATTGTGGAGTTGCATTGGGATTGTAAAACATCACAGTATTTTGAAGAATTGGATATCAATAATACAATATTAAAATGTAGCAACTTCTTATGAAATTTCTAATATTATCCAGATAAAACATAAAGGTGCTTCTTATAACTTTCCCACGTTGTCATTTACAATATCACAGGAGCTTCCATTGCCTGTTAAAAAGAAATTCAAAATAGCACCTCCTGAAAGATACTCTAATCCACTCTGTGCATATCAGTAACATTTCACATACCTTAGGCAAATTCATATTGTTAAAAAAAAAACTGTTCTGATATTAAAATAGAACCCCTCTATATCCTGGTTTTGAATCTCACACATCTGATTTAAAGAGACAATGAAGAGGGTTGAGCAATTAAATTTTATCTAACACTTACAGCATAAAGGGAAGGGGGATGGGGTTTGAATAAAGGATGGAGGATGGTCACTAACAAAGATTTTATTGCACTCTGCTCATCTGTCTTTAGCCAAACCTGTTCCAATTCTTGTATTTTTCTATCCAGTAATCTGTGTCTGAATTTTTTTTTCTAGAACAGGGCATGCCACTTGTAAAAGCTTTATGTGTTAAATAAGAAAAAAAAAAATGATGCAATTGCATTGCAGAAGTTAACTTAGTTCCAAAGCATTGTGAACATGACATATAATTAAAAGTGCAAATTCACCTCCTTGCCAGGCCATCCATCCAATTTCCCAGGGCCAGTCACAAGCTTTATTTTTTTTTATCTTTTAAGCCATTTTTTGAGCCTATGCAAGATCTGTATTTAGACACTGACACTTAAAAAAATTGAATTCAGTCATTTGCTCAACAAAAATAGAATTTACTCTTTCTAGGCAATGTTTATTCTTATACTTGGGGATAGACAGATAATGAAGCAGAAGAATAAAACAGTTCTATAAGGCCAATAAAGTAAATAAAACAGGGCAGTGTGATGCTGATGGAGGGAATGGTGTTTCATCAGACTGGTGTTCAGGGAAGGCCTCTCTGACGGGTGGCATGAGGACAGAGCATTCCAGGACAATGAAATAGCTCATGCAAATGAGCTTAGGCAAATACACATTTAGCACTGTCAAGGAACAAAATCAAGGCCTCAAGTGGATGGATCAGAGTAAGGAAAGAGAAAAGGGAAGCAAAAGTAGTGTCAGAGAAGTAGTATATATAGGGACTTCTAGGTTAGGGTGGGGAGCCTGGATTCTATTTTTAAGTGTGATGTGAAGTCACTGGAGGGTGTTAAAGAGGTACATTACATGTCTTACTTTCATTATTTTTGCTGAAGTGCAATTGACATACAGTATCCTATTAGTTTCAGGTGTATGTCATAGTGATTCGATATTTTTATACACTACGAAATGATCCCCCAGTATGTCGAATTACTATTGGTCACCGTACAAAGTTATTACAATATTATGAACTGTATTCCCTGGGCTGTACATCGCATCTCTATGATTTAGTTATATTATAGTTGGAAGTTTAAAATGATCACTCTGGCCACAATGTGGAGAGTAGATTGTAGATGGAAGCAGAAGTCCATTGGGATTTATCATGGTGGCAGGATGGTATTGGTACTTGACTATGAATAATGGATACGTGAGAGTACAGGAAGGGAGACCAGTTGGGAGGGGTGATGGGCATCTGGAACAGAGTGGCAGTTGTTCGGATAGAATCAGACAGAATTGGTATATATTTTACGATAAGAGTTAGCATCAGGATGTGGGTGAGGTGAGAGAATGAGTAGAATATTTGATAAATCCTAGGATGGTGGCATGGCAAATAATAAATAGTGTATTATATTAGGAAAACAAGAATTAGGAAAGGGGCACATTCTGGCATGTTAAATTGAAGCCACCTCTTACAAATGCAAGTGAAAATGCCAGTTTGTAGTTGGCTATAGAAAATAATCCCTGGAGTTTAGGGAAATTCGGAGAGTATGGGTTATAGGCTTAACTTGGAGAGTCATCACTATCGTTGGTACTTAAAATCAAGGGTGTGGCTAAGGAATCCTAGTATATATTTTAATGTTAATTCAGTCTTTGTTTTTTATTTTTGCTTTATATTTTATAACTTCTTCTCTCTTCCTCTTATTTGCTGGTTTTGAAGAAAGTTGAGTCAAGAATTTGTTCTTGACTTTTTTTTTATTTTGACTTATTTTCATTTCTAAGTAAGACAAAAATGTAGTAGAACAAGTGTTTTTCTAGAAGTACAAATGTACATAGGGTCAAAAGTAAGCCCCTTTGCTTACTCTGCGCCCTAGACCCTCACTTCCTCTCAGGAGAAGCAATATGGTCTCCAGCTGTTGTACACAAATTGGAGTCTTTAAAAATATATTCTTCTATAGATAATAGGAAGGGAAAAATGAAGGGGGAAGATCAGAGGGGGAGACGAACCATGAAAGACTATGGACTCTGAGAAACAAACTGAGGGTTCTAGGGGGGAGGGGGGTAGGGGGATGGGTTAGCCCGGTGATGGGTATTAAAGAGGACACGTACTGCATGGAGCACTGCGTGTTATATGAAAACAATGAATCATGAAACACTACATCAAAAACTAACGGTGTAATGTATGGTGATTAACATAATAAAATAAAATTAAAAAAATATATTCTTCTATACCATGTTTATTCCCTGGAAATTAGCTGTTGAAAAAATTTCTGTATAGTGTTCTATTATATGATGTACCATAATTTATTTAACTAGTCTACTGAAGAGCATTTGGGTTCCTTTCATTCTTTTGCTATTCTCCCCTATTTCCTGTATTCTCCATTTTCCTGCTTCTTTACTGTCTGTTTACCTCTAGCTCCTACTCCATTTTTTGGATTCCATGATATACCAAATTCCTTGGAAATGTTCATCCTAATCACTAAAATCCTTCTTTTCATTTTTCTCTGTTTTGTTACATCTAATATCTTCACTGTTCATTGCCGTGATGATTGTATTGCTACCTTGAATTCTTTCCTGATTTGTACCTCCTCGGTTGCCTTTTACTTGCTGTGCTCCTTTCCTCCTGTTTGCTTTACATCAACTGAGGGCTGAAAAAAAGCCCTCTTCTAATCCTTCCTGAACTTTCTTTGTGTGTGAATGGAGGCGTCAGTATTCCAGTCTGCTCTTCGTACAAGAAATGGGAAGAGGCAGTCAATGGCTTTCCAATTGGGCATGTTTTTTCAGAAGATTTTCCAAATTGGTGTGTTCTGTGTCCCGCCCTGGGGACACACACTCCCGAGTTGCTCCTTCAGAGGGAGTGGACACTGCAGACACCAGCCAGTTCAGCTTGGTTCTGACATGTCTCACCTGGATTTCTCAGGGCGACTTAGTGTGTCTGCCTGTTCAGGGAAATGTTGCTAGCAGATGCAAGATGATTTCTGCTTTCCATTTATATCCTGCCTCATTTGTGGTTTATTTCTCATAGTAAGAGTCATGATTAGCAACATAAATCGGCCACATTTGACATCCCGCTTCTTTCTCACCTTGTCTGAGGCTCTGTGCTGTAGAACTGAATGCCCAAGTTACGCTTCTCCTGGTCAGCCTCATGCCCAGCCCTCATCATTCTAAGAAATGAATCACGGGTCCTTCCAGATGGCATCCTTTTCAGGGAAACACAACACTCTGCTTGGGAACTAGCAGGATGTTTTACAGGCATGATGGCTTTCTTGAATTTAGATGAATTTTGGCGGATAATATTCTTACCTTAGTGATTTCCTACTTTGTTCATTAAAGGGATTTTCAAAATCATTTTTCTTTCTTATGTTTTCACAAAAGAGCAAAAACTTATTTTATATCCAGACGTTTGCTAGCCTTCAGTAACCCACGAATTCCTCAGGAATCTAGGTATTCTTTCTCAGCCAAGGAGCTCATTTCCTACTATGCAGAGGAAACAGATTTTAATTTCCCAGTCGGCTACCTATATAAGTATCCACACTTGTTTCTTCCTCTATGGAATCTGTGCTAACATTTTATATGTATCACTTTATTTAATCATTACCCCTTGTGAAACAGAGATTATTATTGCTGGTTGCCCAGATCAGGGAACTGAGGCTCAAATAAATGAAGTATTCAGAAGTTACACCAAGGGGTGCCTGGGTGGCTTGGTCATTGGGCATCTGCCTTCAGCTCAAATCACGATCCTGGAGTCCTGGGATTGAGCTCCCATCGGGCTCCCTGCTCAGGGGGAAGCCTGCTTCTCCCTCTCCCATTCCCCCTGCTTATGTTCCCTCTCTCGCTGTGTCTCTGTCAAATAAATAAATAAAATCCTTAAAAAAAAAAAGGACGTTACACCGATAGTTACTGGTAGACAGTAAATGAGCCCAGACTTGATTCTTAAATATTATGCTCTATGCAGCATAAAGATCATATAAATAAAAATATTAGACTTCACTGACATTTTAGAATTCAATTGATATTATACAGACCACTTTCTACTTACTCGGACCTATCTTTGGGAGGTATTTCAAGTTTACACATTAAATACGCATAGCTTCTAACACATCAATTATACCTCTATAAAGTGGTTTTAAAAAGTATGCCTTGGGGGAAAAAAACAAAGATCATCATGGCATGTATGGAGGACAGGGGTCATAGCTGAATTGTGAAAATCGGCATGGCATCATGGACATCATAAGAGTCTTGGGATTAGATACATGGGAGTTTGAATTCCACATTTGGTATTTATTAATTGTTTGGGAAGAACACTTTACTTCTCCGAGCTCATTGTGAATTCTGATTGTAAAGATAAAATTAAAAAACCCACAAGATCAATAAGAGAGCCAAGTTGTAGAAAGTGAGGGAAAGTGTGTGCACAAAGTAGGCATTCAACCAATTTCCATTTCTTTCTTAAATACTCGTATCACATCTTTTGCCATCCAAGCTAATAGGTTTTTTCCTTTTGTTTTAATCTCTGACATCCAATAAACTGATATAATTTTGGGGCTTTTACTATTACAGAATAATATAACAGGGGATTTTAAAAGACTGGGAAAATACGATACAAAAATATTTTAGTCTTTAAGAAGTGCACCGAGGGCTATGCAGTGTGCAAAAGGCTTCTGAAAACCTTCTGATAAAATTGTAACAGTAAAGAGACTATAGGCACACATTCAAATACTAATATATTTCACATACATATATATTAATTTAGCTATTAATTCAACTAAATTTTCCAATAAGAGATTTCTGAAAGCAGAAGAGAAAAAGCATTAGGAATACTTCCTCAAGAAAATAGGAAATTTGCTTAAAGCCTTTCAAAAAGCAAATCTGAGAACCCTGCTCAGGAAAAGCTACTTCACTGCTTGAAGATTTGTTAGAAGCCCAGTCAAGGAGAAATGAAAGGAAATGTTAATACATATGTTCTTGAAAGGAAATCTGTGAGATAAAGAACATTTCAATTTTTAATTTAATATTTAATGGAAAGCTATGTCATATTCATAACATGGTGGAAATAAAAGAGTGTCTCAGCTTGCAAGGAATTCTGCCATTTGTGGTTTTGTATTTTTATGTAGCACAGAGTGACAGCATTTAGTTTGCAGGGGTGTCCCAATTCTCTTAGCGCCAATCCCACATGGACACTGGAAGAAATGCTCCACTGGATCTACCAGTCAGCTCACACCGATTCTGTACTTGCAAGTCCCGGATGCACAGTACAGCAGATGGAAGCTGTCTTAACACAAAAAGTCAGCACACACTGAAGACACTCTTCATTAAGCAAAAATTCATTTTAATATCTCAATGATTCATGTTAAACATCCCCCAATATCACGACATCTCTTGCTGGCAGTCCTCTGTCTGTGGGTCTCAGGGTGTTTGCTAGTAGATTGTCTCTTGTCCTCAGGTCATCTCAAGCCTGGATGCTCGACAGGTTTGCTCGGCTACATCAGCCTCTGTTAACGCATCTGCATAGCTCCTGTTCTAATGTTTGCTCCTAACCAAAGTCTTTCTCAACCATCCTGGACTCCCAGAATGTTCTCTGAGTCCCTTATACATCAGCAGGGGAAACTCTAATATCTCCTTTGTGATCTGGCCAGGAATTTCGAGTTAGCAAAAAGACCGTTGGGCTTGGACACACAATAGTCGTCTTTGAGTCCAACTGTGCTCCTTCTTCTTGCTTGGTGGCCTCAGGCCCAACAGCCTCCCTGAACTCGTGTCTTCATTTGTGGAAAGAGGATGATTATGCCTACCCTACAGGACATCTGAGAACTAAAGAAAACCACGTTATGATATGTAAATCAGTTCTTAGGGGATCATCCACACAGTTCTTCCAGCTGCCCAAACCATAGGTACCAACCAATCACTGAGGGTCTCCTTTCGAAACTTATTCATCCTATTTACAATTCAGCTACCGCTGTACACATGAAGTTTTTCTCACTCCTCACAAAGTAGCAAATTTCTTTCATTCGGACATTTTTAGGGCACTCAAAAGTATCAACTATTCACAGATAAGGAAACTGAAATCTCACTTGAGTTCTGGGGTCTTGATTACTTAGTAGAAATAAGACCAAAGGACTCTTTCATTGTTTTAATTTAAGTTTTTAAAAATTTTTAAATTAAACATTTTTTATTCTTTTTTTAATCGAGGTATAATTGACATATAACATCAGTTTCAGGTGTACAACATAATGGTTCAATATTTGTATACACGGAGAAATGATCACCACAATATATCAAGTTACCATCCATCATTATACATAGTTATAAAAAATATTTTCCTTGTGAGGAGAACTTTTAAGATGTATTATCTTAGCAACTTTCAAATATGAATACAGTATTATTAACTATAGCTCTTATGCTATAAATTACATCCCCATGACTTATTTATTTTATAATTGGAAGTCTATACCTTTTGAACACTTCACCCATTTCTCCCCCACCCCCTCTGGCAACCACTAATCTGTTCTCTGTATCTGTGAGCTTGGCGTTTTGTTTGTTTTGTTTTATTTTTTTAATTCCGTATATAAGTGAGATCACACAGTATTTGTCTTTCCCTGACTTATTTCACTTAGTGTAATGCCTTCAAGTTCCATTTATGTTGTTGTAAATGGCAGGATTTCCTTCTTTTTTTATGGCTGAGTACTATCCTATTGTGTATACATACCACATCATCTTTAAGTCTCCCTTCTCAAATTATTCCTACATTACAGTAATGTAGGAACTTGCCCAAGTCTCACCTCCTCTATACTAATTTTTCTTTCTTTGAATTCTTTTTTTTTTTTAAGATTTTATTTATCCATTTGACAGAGAGAGAGAGCACGAGCAAGGGAAGCAGTAGGCAGAGGGAGAGGGAGAAGTAGACTCCCTGCTGAGCAGGGAGCCTGACGTGGGGCTTGATCCTAGGACCCTGGGATTGTGACCTAAGCTGAAGGCAGATGCTTAACCGACTGAGCCACCCAGGTGCCCCTCTTTCAATTCTTATAACACTTCCAGTAACTCTATAGTTTGGTGCCTACCGCATGTCCACATAGAAGATTATTTCTGAATAATGAATTTTGAAAGTAATTTATAAATATATAATGAACAACCATTTCATTCAGAGTAAATAGTTACCTGTTGTTCAAGTAGCATGGTTTTGTTTGTTGTTGTTGTTGTTATTTTTAATCTTTTTACTTTGTTTCTGAAAAACCAATAGGAAGAAAAAGAATCCATATAATCTAGTGAAGGTGCTGAATCAAATTCTGAGTTCTGGATCTCACCCTTGATATTTGGGCAGGAATTGGGAAGAAGGCCTATGTTGGCAAATGGGACAATAAGTGAATAGACTCTGTAGGAGTCTCAAGTGAGTTAGGCATAGTGTTGCTGTGTCCAAACAATGGTGGTCATGTATGGGGTGAGGCAGGGTGGATGAAGATAAGAAAGAGTAAACTGAACTGTGAAGTTTGAAGATTCAGGGGTCACTTGGCCACTTAGAAGTAGGGCCAAGGTTTTGAGAGTAAGTATGCAAATGAGAACCATAATCGGGAAATTGTACATCTTCCTTCATGTCTCATACAAACCATTTAAAATCCATTGAATATGTAACAAAGAACAGCTATAGATTTTATTACTGGTTCAGAAAGAATTGTCTCTGCCTTCACTTTTCAGCACTATTTGAAGAAGAAAAAAAAAATCTTGAAACCCTATTCCTATTTTCATACCCAGCCATAAACCCTACATCACCCCTTTCTTCTCCCCACATTGATTAGCCTACATTTTTTTACTGTCTTAAATAGTTCCCAGTTTTCTATGTACAATTCCCATTTTCATATTGTTCACTTTTGCACTTAACTGGTAAAATGAACTAAGGTGGGGCTTCGATCTTGCCCACAGAGCTCTGCGGTTAAGACCATCTTATGCTCTCTGTTTGGCGTCCCTCAGTCGGGTGGCTTCAACTCCAGTTGTTTCTTATCATATCCCTGAAGCCAATTTGCTGTCACTGTCTGAACTGGAAAACAATTCTCCAGATGCTTATGAAAATGTAGTTATTGCTTGCTCTTCCCACCAACCTCAATGTTCATAATTCTATCTAAATTGCAATCAGAATTTTGGTCTTAGCTTGTTTTCAAACCATGTGTTACAATTTCAATAACTGCCTCACACTCTGCTTTTGAGATGTTTTGTTCTTAATTTTGTTAGAATTTTTGAAATTTGCTTTCAAGAATTTCTGGTATGCTGCTTCATTTCCTCTTAGTTCATGTATTAGGTTGCCATTGGTTGCAGAGGGAATTATAACTCCATTAAATATTTAGTATTCACTACACTGTTAGGATCAGCAGTTGTGGACTTTCTCTACCTTCTGTTCCACCTGGTGGGACTATCAGACTGGGTCAGGCTAAGGGAATTCCTCCATTAATCATCCCAATACTTCATTCCTCATCTCTCTTTTTTTATGGGTGGCTGAATAATTTTCTTTTCAGCCATGGTTTAAATGGGCTTAAAAAGGAGTTTACCATATCACATTTAAGCTCTATCTCGTCTAGACCATGATAGCATCAGACCTTGATAAAGGCTTAAAACATTGATTATCTCTGCTCGTCTTTTTCAAAGGCCACTTTCTGATCAGAAAGGCTGCCCCCAGATCGAGAAGCCAAGGGCAAGAAGAGATTCTCTTCAAGCTTCCTCCCATTTTCCCCTCCAGTTACTGAGATTATATGTTTTATATAAATCTTGGGGTTGCCGTATCATAATAATAAGTACTCATCTACGAGGACCCTGGAAATTTGAATAAACCAAAAAAGGGAGGTCAATTTTGATATCAAGTTATCCCAGAAAATCAGGAAACTAATGGAGAACTATAAGCATAGAGACCTATTACTTTGACACCCTGCACTTGAACATGGTACAGGCTAACTGGGGGGGTCCTGACTCGTGGAAGCCCGAGCTTGGCAAGAGAAACCACGGAGTAAACAATAGCCTGGAAATGAACAAAGTACACATTGCAAAGCAGATAGTCTAGATTTATACTACTCTCTGTGTTTCTTTTGCCTTGGCTGTTCTTTACCTTTCAGCAAATTATTTAAGTGACCCCCTTTATCTCAACAAAATGTTTTAGTTTTAAGCATCATATATGCCTAAACTTAGACCACCATGTTTAAACAAGAGAATTAAGACCAGGAGGTCTGTGAGAAAGAGTGAGTAGGAATCAGTGAGCATTCACCAGGAGATGGGGAATGTTCAGAGAGAAATTGGTGTTGTGTGGTTTGGTTGTCCCTCTCTACATGGCCATTCCACTTCTAATGTGCACTCTGAAAGTTCTGGGACTCGTTTTGACTAAGAAAAGAACTTTAATTTGTAGAAAGACAAAAAAAAAAAAATAATTAATGAAAAGGAGACCAGGTTAGGGAGAATGGGTTGCAGCAGGATGAAGTTGCCGTAGCCATATGAATTTCCAGCATATTCTTAGAGGACCAATCCCTTGTTGCCTTCAACATGCATTCCCTAGCACCAAGAAAATGCTCATAAATGTTTGTTGACCTGCTTCTGTAAGTTTTTATTGTCTCTTTGGCTGCTCCCGGCTCTTCTATTTGTTTTGTCATGTCTTTCTTCAAATAGAACATTCCTCTGGATACCAGCCCCTGACAGAGGAACACTGGAGTCTGACACTTACAGTCAATTCTCCAAAATGAAAGGCCATATATCTAGTTTGTGACTTTGCCTCCAATGATCCAATCAGTTATAAGGAGCTCTAAGAATCTAGTTGGCGGGCAGCCCTCTTGGGATGCATCTTTCCAAAGAGGAATGCTATCTTAAAGTAAACATTCCTAGAGCATTCCTCTGCTTGCCAGGATATTTAGGCAAATCTGAACAAATAAAGATAAACATATAAAAATTCAAAACAAGCTAAGTGTTTAGTGACATGTAAATACATTTTTTTCACATCTTTTGCATAGTTTCATCTTTTCTTGATAGCCCTGGAGTTCCATTAATCAATTATTTTAACATTAGATGATACATAAGTGGTGATTTGTAATTTTGGCTTGATTTAAACCTGAAATCATCTCTAGAACATTCCTAAACAAATACCTGAAATCATCATAACATTGTGCTTAAAAATGTTGACCCTGATGTAAATTCTTCCCTGTACCCCATTTCCACTGTTTCATCATTGTTAGTTTGTGCAATTTATTTAAATATCTGTGTTTTCTTTCCTCAGTACTTACTTCATACATTAATATAAGTAATTAGATTAGAAAAATGCCAGGTACATGGTAAGTAAGTGCTCAATAAATATTGGTTCATATCATTTTAATAACAGTTTAATTTTATGTCATTATTTTTCCTCATATATGTGATTTCATTGTGGCTACCTAATAAAACTATATTCATAAGTAATTGTCAGATAAAACACTTAAAACAGGCTATTTTCAAGCCTTATTTAATACAAAGACATAAAATTAAATTTCAATATATTGGGCTGTTATTCCATGTGAAAGGGGGTATATGGGGTTATTTGAAAAAAATCATAAGCCACAGGGACTATACAAAGTTAGCTTTCCCTTAGACAACTCAGTTATGTGATGTCTGCTTTTGGATAGTTGAAAGTGTGGTACAGTAAGGTGTCCTCTATTTAGAGACATATATACTAGATATATACTCCATGAGGTAGAGATATTTGTCTCTTTTTTTCACTGTCCTACCCCAATGCCCAGAAAATTTCCTGGTATGTAAAGGGTGATCCCTAAATACCTGTTGTGTAAAGAATATGCCATATCATCAAGGCCATATACTGAAAAGACCATCAGTAGTTTCAAATAGGAGCCATAAATCAAAATCTTACATGCAGATGCTTTGGTTGTTTTTGAAATCTGTTTCTCAAAGGGGCAACTCTCAATATAGCACATTCCAGGTGGAGTTGCAGTGGGTGGCCATCGATTAGACATTAGCTAAGTAGTGATTTTCTTGAAAGACACCGCTTACAGATTATATAACCTTAAAGAATCCTTAGTAGTACCTGGATTTTTTAGCACTGTCTTCAGGAAAGGCAGGAAGACGTTCTTAAATTCTAAGAAACAGAATAATAAAAGTAAGGCAATACGGATATTTTGAGGTAGGAAAATATAAGTACCAAATAAGAAAAAAATTTATGCCGAAAGAAGAAAGACCAATCACAGTGGGGGTGGATATTACAGTTACAGGAGATTTTGCTGTTGCATGACTGCCTTTCTTAAGCTTTTCTCCTCATGAAAACTGGCTCGATGTTGTAGGAAAATAAAACTGCCGAAAATAAGAACTTTAGAAAACTTCCTTTGTGCTTTTTCAAAGAGAAGCTAAATAATTCTGACAGCAAAATTTCATTAATATTTTCCTTATGCATTTGTAAATACTCATATTTTCTCAGAGCGTCATCTTTTATTTTCCTCTTTCTTTCATGCCCCAATCCACAAAGCAATAAATATACTTTAATAGAAAACAAGGAAAGGGTCAAAAACAAAATTTTCACAGAAGAGCCCAAAAATGTATTTTAAAAATTGACCAAATAATCAGAGAAATATATAACACAAATATGTTTCTTATTTATCAAATTAATGAAGATTTAAGGACATGACATCTAATGTTAATGAGAGACACAGGGGCATTTATAAATCTTCTGCAGGATGGCAAATGGATATACATTTTCTGGAAATCAGTATGAGGTCATGTGTGAATGGTCTGAAAAACAGCCTTATCTTTCATCTAGAAAATTCATTTTTATTTATCCATATACTAAGGAAATAATCAGAATGATGTCAAAGGTTCTTCCACAAAGATGATCATGATAACTTTATATTAGTATTTGAATATAACCTAAAAGGTAACGATTAAATTTTATACTTATTTATTAATATTTATTGGCATGTCTTATTTAGGAAGTATTTAAAGCAAATGAATAATTAAGTTAAATATAGGTCATGCACCTGATGAATACTATGCATCCTGAAATGGTATTAAAATGTATATGCATTGATGTTGGAAAATGTTTTTATTGTTAACTGAAAACACAGGGAATCACAATTTAATGTATTATTAAATACAAAAAAATAAATGTATAGAAGAAAATAATAAATGAAAGGCAGACTCCATCCAGAATGTTAAAAGTTGTTGCTTTCGGGTGAAGAGATAATGAACGATCATTTAAAGAACACTTGACACAGCAATAGCAGAATACATGTTAGCTGTACTTTATAAAGAGTGTTTACCAAGATAGACTGTATTCTGGGTTTTCAAAAAATTGAAAATGATTTAAGTTATACAAGAATAGCATACAAAAATTGTTATATAATAAAAGTACAATAAAATTAGAAGTCAGTAACAGAAATATATCTGTAAAATTTGCCAATTTTGGAAACTAAATAATATCCTTACAAATGATCTATAGATCAAAGAGAAAATAAAAAGAAAAATTAGAAAATAGTTGATACTGAATAAAAAACTCATGACATGCAGTAATTAAAGGGAAATTTATAGCATTTAATGTCTATAATAAAAACCAAATTTAATTACTTGACATCTGCCTTAAGAAACTAAAGAAGGCAAATAATATACAACACAAAATATAGCTTAAACAGAACAAATGATATAATAAAGACCAGAGTGAAAATTAATGACCATAGGACAGAAAAACAATAAAGAAAATCACCAAAAGGTGATTTTTTGAGAATATGGATAAAACTAACACAACTGGTCAGGAGGAAAAAAGAGAACACACGTGACTAACATCAAGAATGAGAGAGGTGACATCACTACAGATTCTACAGATACTTAAAGGAATACTTAAATAAATAGAAAGATACATCATGGTCATTGATCATAAAATTCAATTTTGTTAAGCTATTAAGACTCCCCAAATCAATCTACAGATTTGATTCACTCATAATCAAAATCCAAGCAAGATTTTTTGATATGAATTAATATGCTGATTCTAAAATTAAAATGGAAATGCAAAGGACCTAGAATAGTTAAAACAACTTTGATTTAAAAAAATTGGAAAGAAAACCTTGGAGAATTAAGCCCACCTGACTTCAAGCCTTATTATAAAACTATGGTAATAATAAAAGTATGGCATTGACATCAAGATAGACAAAGAGATCAACTGGGATGAATAAAGTTTATATGTCAAAAAATTTATTATTCCAAAGGGCTAAAATTATTACCAGATCCACTATGTATACCAGTAAAGAATTTTTAAAAAGGTCTTAATCTTAAGCCTAATTACTTCCCTTGCAATTTATATGATATTAAAAAATGTACAATGTTGGCATTTCTTGATAATTGGGATGAATAAAGAATACAAACATAGATCTACACATAAAACATTGATTGGTTTTTTATGAAGGTGCAAAAGTTCTTGGTAGAGAAAGGACAATCTGCTTGCAAAAAAATAAACATCTATCTGTACTTTGCACTATATACAAAAATTAAGTAAAATGAATTATGGATGTTCATATAACACCTAAAATTATAAAACATACAGGAGAAACATAGAAGAAAATATTTGTGTGGAGGTTAAGCTAAGATTTCTTGGATTACACACTAAAAGCAAGACCCATAAAAGAAAAAAATTGATTAATTAGACTCAGCAAATTAGGAATCTCTTCTCTTCAAGAAATACTGCTAAGAGAATGAAAACAAGCTGCAGTGCAGGAAAAAATATTTGTAAATCACATATCTGATGAAGGATTTGTCCGACGAATATATATAAGACAATGCTCAAAACTCAGTAAGAAAACAAGCAATCCAACTGAAAAAAAATGGGTGAAAGATTTGGACACTCCACCAAAGTAATATGTGGCTGATAGATAAGCCGAGTTATCTTTTGAGATACTCCACACTAATAGTTTAGAAAATGCAAACTGAAACCACAATGAGATGCCACTACACACTTATAAGAATGCCTAAAACAGACTGGCCATACCAGATGTCCTTGAGGTTGTGGTGCAGTGCCAACTTTCCATTGATTTCAGGAATATAAAATGGTACAACCACTTTGAAACAAGTTTGACAGTTTTTTTTTTTTACAAAGTTAAACACAGTGCTACTTAGTTACCCAGCCATTTCACAACTCAGTATGTACATACATATAAAAACTTAAACTTGAATATCTATAGAAACTTTACTTACAATAGGCAAATACCCCAAACAACAAAAATGTTCATCAACAAAGGAATGGACAGCAAATTGTGGAATATCCATACCTTAAAATCCTACTTGGGGGTGCGGTGTATGTGTGTGTCGGGGGGGTAAGAAATTGAACTAGCTATACATACAACATGGATGAATCTCAAAATAATTATACTGAGTGAACAAAGCCAACAAAAGGCAGTATATACTCTATGATTTTATTTGTATTAAATTCTAGAAAATGCAAATTAATTCATTCTGATAGAACACAGATTAGTGGTTGCCTGGGGATGTAGGGAACAGTGGAGAGAGGGAGAGAGGGACAACAAATGGGCACAAGAAAACTATTTTGTGTTATGGATATATTCATTATCTTGACTTCTGATTATGTTTTTATGGGTGTACACATATGCCAAACTTATCAAATTGACACTTTAAATATTAACAGTTCACTGTTTTGAACAATTATACCTCAATAAATCTGTTTAAAAAAATTTTTAAGTAGCCATAATATTCCTGGAGAAGAACAAAGTGAGTGGGTTTGTTCCAACCAGACTTTTTATAATGCTGCTCTAAATAAGATAGTGTGATATGCATGTAAAGATAGACAAATAGAGCAGTGGAATAAAATAGAAATCCCAGAAAAAGACCCAAGCATATGTGGAGTCTTAATTTATAAAAAGAGTGCTACTCCAAAGCTGGGAAAGGAAAATATTTTTCAATAAATCATGCTGGGGCATTTTATTTCCATAAAAATAAAAACGAAATTTGGCTCCTACTTCATGTTATACACAAAACTATCTTTTATGTAGAAAACAAATCAAAATGTGAAAAGCAAAACAATAAAGAATCTGTAGAGGACAATCAAAGAGAATATCTTTATGATCTTAGATAAGTAAAACATGTCTCAAACAGACCAAAAACTCTAATCAGGATATTAAGATGAATAAACTTGAGTACACTAAGATTGTTCGTCAAAAGATTCCATTAAGAGAGTGAAAAGGCAAGCTATAGTCTTGGTAAAGACATTTTCAACACATAAAACATGGATATATCCAAAATACCTAAGATCTTAAAATCAGTAAGAAAAAAGAGACAACTAAGCAGAAAATAAGCAAATGATTTGAAGAGGCATGAGAATATTGAAATGCCACAAGTCCATGAAAAAGTGATCAAGCTCATTGGTAATCAGGGAAATGGAAAATAAGACCACAATCTCACACAACCATGTACCCTCTAGAATGACTAAAATTTACAGTCTGATGTCTGACACACAATGGGAACTCTCATGCACTGCTGTAGGGGTGTAAATTAGTACTATTACTTTTATAAACTGTTTGGCATTATTCACTACAGTTGATCATGTACATAGTTTATAATCTAGCCAATTCCATATATATATGGAAGTGAGTGTAAGTTCAAATCAGCTAGTTCCGGTTCAAAGACCCAGCTATTAAATGTTCAGAAACCACAATCTGACTTAAGATCACGGTAGCTTGGGCACCTGGGTGGCTCAGTTGGTTAATCGACTGCCTTCAGCTCAGGTCATGATCCTGGAGTCCGGGGATCGAGTCCCACATCGGGCTCCCTGCTTAGCAGGGAGTCTGCTTCTCCCTCTGACCCTTCCCCCTCTTGTGCTCTCTCTCTCTCTCTCATTCTCTCTCTCTCAAATAAATAAATAAAATCTTTAAAAAAAATAAAGATCACGGTAGCTTAAAAATGGTCACAGTGATAATATTTACATTAGAATCTTGTTGAATGCCATTAATTGGGGCTCTTTTTATTGTTCTATGGAGTACCAGTACATGCCACGTGCAAAGCAACATAATGCGTAAAGCAATTTATAGTAGTAGTTTATGTTTATATTTATAGTAGTAGTATTTGCAATAGCCTCAAACCAGAAACAACCTAAATGTCCATCTAAGGCAGAAATGATAAACTGTGGTATATCTATACACTAGAATATTTCATGGCAATAAAAATAGGTGAGGTACAGCTACATGCAGCCATAATAATGATTATAATCATAAAAGAGTGCTAGTAATATCAGACAATATGTGCCAGGCCATCACTCTCTCTGTCCCTTTCTCCCTCTCTTTTAAATATATTTATGTGTTTGCAACCTTAGAAAAATGACGTGACTACATATTAAAGTGCTATCTTTGTATGATGAGATTTTAGGTTATTTCCTCTTTTCTTTATTTCTTTTATACTGATAAAATATTGCTTTATAATCAGGAAAAAGCAATAGAATTACCTTGGTTTTAAAAATAAAATATAGGGGCGCCTGGGTGCCTCTGTCAGTTAAGCACCTGCCTTTGGCTCAGGTCATGATCTTGGGGTCCTGGGATTGAGCCCCACATTGGGCTCTGTGCTCAGCGGGGAAGTCTGCTTCTCCATCTCCCTCTGCCTGGCCCCCTGCTTCTGCTTTCTCTCTCCCTCTGTGTCTCTCAAATAAATAAATAAAATCTTTTAAAAAAATATAAAAATAAAATATAAAATGATGGTCATGGTAGCAGGGGTATAATATCTTACATTTCTCAGGTGGTATCACTGTAGATGCCGGGGGCAGATAGATTGGATTTGAAATCTGGTACATGTCTTATGAGATGTGTGACTCTGTAGAAGTTATTTAACCTTAATGAAGTTTGTTCCTTTCAACTATAAAATTGGAGTAATGGCATAGCCTACCTCACAGGATATTTGTGAAAATAAAAATGAGATCTATGTGCCTCAAAGAGTGACCAGCACAGAACATGAGTGCAATATAGTTTATCTAGTATATTAATGTTTGTTTATTTCCAGCTCTTTTAAGCAGTGCTTAATCTACTAGAAGTGTCTCTAAAATCGTGTATTTGGACTGTGATAAAGATGGAACACCTTTGTAATTAATAGGGTACCATCATCCTTTAGCTTATAGGCAAAAGTGATTGAAAATTCAATAGTAGAATTCTGGAGGTACCCAAAGAGGAAGGTTTAATTGAATAGGTAATTTGTGCCTGAGTTTATTCAGAGAATTTTTACAATTTTGTGTGCGTGCGTTTGATTTATTTACCTGTGTCTAGTCCTTGAAATGTGACGGCGTTATGTTCTCTGACACATGCAGCCCATGGAGGACGGACACGTTTCTTCATCAGCTCTGCCATATTGGCTAATCCTCTCCTCTGCTCTCGCTGGCTTTCTATTTTGAACAGACACAGCCCGTTGAGCGAGTTTACTGTGAAGGGATAATTACTATCACTGTGTGTGCAATTAGGTTCTGCTAGTGTAAGCTCTGATTCATTAAATGCTACACCCATGCTTTAACTGAGAGAATGCATTTAACTTTGATTCAGTCAATGAATTGTTAATTAAACCTCCTTGATCTTTGTCAGAGAAACATCCCACCAGGGTACATAAATCGTTTAGTTATTTTGAAGGCTTTTACATTTCTTTTATATTATGTACAGGACTCTGCTAACCACATTAAAAGAGGAAAGAAAGTATTCTAATGAATATTTACCTATCCATGCATGCCCATCATCAACATGAGAATTCTGAAATCCTGGAGTAGAAGCAGATTTGGGGGGATTCATGCAGGAACTGTGGTTTGGGTTTTTGTTTTATTTTTATTTGTTTTTTTGATTGTCTTTGCTTTAAAAGCAATTAGAACTTCAATTACTGTATTTTAAAGAGTGCAAAATTTCAGGGGATACCCTAATTAAAAAAAAAACAAATGTTGGCGAGAACACGGAGAAATTAGAACCCTCATACATTGCTAGTGGAATATAAAACTGTTCAGCCATTATGGAAAACAGTGTTGATTCTTTCAAAGTTAAAGAAAATTACCATGTTACCCTGAAATCCCACTCTTAGATTTGCTTTGCAAATACTCATGGCTTTATTTAGTTTCTCTGGATTGTAGATGTGTCAATAGTGGGCTGAGACCTCCCTGGAGGGCAGAAGCAGCTCAGCAGCCCCCAGGCCCTCTGGGGAGCGAGGGGGGAGCAGCAGAAAGATGTGATGTCCCTTGCAGCTCCCAAGGCCAGCCTCTTCCCCAGGCTCCCAGGACAGGATCCCAGGATGGGATCAGAGGCCAGTAAGGGCCAGATATCCTTGAATTGGGGGCCAAAGTATATGGGCAGGCTGTTTGTCATACTAAAGCAGGAGTGCTCCTTCTACCAGGTGACCCCCAAAAATGATTGCCGTGGGGAGCCGTATGCACCTTTAAGACTTGAGCCTGTTTCATGAGGCCCCTTGTGCCTGGGAGAGGCAGTGAGGTGTGCTGAGGGCAGGGCAACATTTCCAGTTTTGCCCTTCCTCTGTTTGGGCCCCTCTCTCCTGCTCTGTCACACCAGGGGGCAAGACTAGATGATTTCTCAGTTCTTCCAAATGCTGTGGTCTAAAGCTCCTTCCTCAATTCCAGGATGCCTTCAGGCTGGGACAATGATTTAGAAAGGGCATTTTTAAGACAAGAAGAAGGGAGCAGGCAAGGGTGGTCTCAGCCCCCAGAGAGATGTTGGAGTGGGCAGTTCTTTAACCCCAGAATTGAAAACAGGTACTCAAACAAAGACACCTGTGTGCTTGCTCATGGCCGCACTATTTTCAATAGCTAAAAGGTGGAAACAGTTGTTAAGTGTTCATCAGGGATGAGCGGATAAACACATTGTGGCATATACATACAATAGAATATTATTCAGTCATAAAAAAGGAAGCAAGGATACATGCGGCAACATGGACGAACCTCAAAAACACTATGGTAACTGAAAGAAGCCAGATGCAAATGGTCCATATTGTATGGTTCCATTTATATGAAACGTCTAGAATCAACAAATTCTTAGAGACAGAATGCAGATTGGTAGTGAACAGGGGCTGGGAGAGGGGAGAAAATGGGATAAAACTGCTTGATGTATATGGAATTTTCCTCAGGTTCAGTCATTAAGCCTCTGCCTTCAGCTCAGGCCATGATCCCAGGGTCCTGGGATCGAGCCCCGCATCGGGCTCCCTGCTCAGCAAGGAGCCTGCTTCTCTCTCTGCTTCTGCTCATTCTCTCTCTGTCAAAAAAATACAATCTTTAAAAAGAAAAAAGAAAAAAAGAAACTAGCTAGAAGGTTCCACAACACTGTATAAGTACTACGTGCCACTGAATTGTTCACTGAAAATGGTTAATTTTATGTTATATAAATTTCACCTCAATAAATTATTTTTAAAAATTTCAGAGGCTATAAAATATATGTTGACCTATAGAAAAGTGTTTCCTATCAAGCAATTTATTAAGTAACTGAGCATTTCTATGGTAGTAAGCACAGACTGTAGCATCAGTAGATGCCAAGGAACAGAACATAGAATCAGACAAAATGACTTTAATATTCAAATTATTTTTTATTCAATTTATTTAAACAAACAAACAAACAAAAAAACAGTTATACCCACCTCTCCTACCCCATATCCCCCACGTCTGGCAACCACCACACTTTGTATCTATGAGCTTAGTATATATATATATAATGGAAATTCTACTTGATCTTGGTGTACAATCTTTTGTATTGTTGAATTTGGTTGCTAATATTTTTTTTGAGGATTGTTTTTCATATTCATGTTCACGGGGAATACTGACCTGTAATTTTCTTTTCCTATGGCATCCTTGTTTGGTTTTGGTATCAGGTTAATGTTGGCCTTGTAAAACAAGGTTGGAAAGGTTCCCTCCTCTTCTATTTTTTGGAAGAGTTTAAGAAAGATTGGCATTAATTTTCTTTGAATGCTTGGTAGAATTCACCAGTGAAGCCGTCTCGTCCTGGACTTTTGTTTGTTGGAAGGGGTTTTTGTTTGTTTTAAAGATTTTATTTATTTATTTGAGAGAGAGAGAGAGAGTGCACAAGTGGGGGAGGACAGAAGGCGAAGCAGACTCCCTGCTGAGCAGGGAGCCTCACTTGGGGCTTGATCCCAGGACCCCGAGATCATGACCTGAGCCGAAGGCAGATGCTTAACCCACGAGCCACCCAGGCACCCCTGCTGGAAGGTTTTTGATTACTGATTCAATCGCCTAATAATCGGTCTGTTCATGTTTTCTGCTTCATCGTGATTCAGTCTTGGCTGTTCCTAGGAATTTTTCCATAATTTCTAGGTTGTCCAATTTGTTAGCTTATAATAATTCATAGTAGTCTTTTATGATCCTTTGTATTTCTGTAGAATCAGTTATAACATTTCCTCTTTCATTTCTGATTTTACTGAGTCTCATCTCATTTTTTTCTTGGTGAGTCTAGCTAAAAATTTGTCAATTTTGTTTATTTTTCCAAAGAACCAGTTTTTAATTTCATTGATCTTTTCTGTTGTCTTTTTTGTCTCTATATCATAATATTGGTATGTTCCAATTAAAAAGGACCCAAAATAGTAAATTTCTAAATTATAAAGCAAATGAAAATACACAAAATTTGAGTTTATTGTGACTATTTTCATTACTGAAAGGTTTTTAGCATTATATATTAATAATTTTAAGCAGAACATCAAAACTTGGAATTATAGTGCTGAGGTATGACTAGCTTTTAGAAAATTCATTATTTGTACATGAGTTTCTTAAGGAATCAACTCTGGATCCCTACAGGGAATGACGTATAGCAATAGCTCAATATAAATATTTTTAAATGAATCAATTGGTTCTTTTAACATACAGCATGAAAAGCTGTAAAAGAATAAACACAAATGAAGTTAAAGTTAAACATTCTTCCATAGTATCCATCAACGGGACAGTACTTTTCAATTTATATAAACACTGAGTTTAGAGGAAAGAGCTAATATCATATAATATATGATACCCCAATGAAGTATGCCTGTCTAGTTATTTAAATGGATCATTTAACAGTGAATAAAAATACTAGCTTTTCTCTGGTCTCTCATCATGCCAATTGTAGAATATTTTCTATTTTGGAAATAGATAAGAATTTAACTTGAAATAGCACTTTATATTTTTTAGTATTGTTAAGGTACTTTCCTGGGCAGTGACTTAATGAGGTGGACTTACAACGATTATGTATGCAATGGCAAAAGACACTTTTAATCACTTGAACAGTAAAATCATTTTACTGAGAGAATAATGTTATAACATCAAGATTTCTGTCTACAGGTCATCTGATTCACGGATCCTGAATTTTTATTCTATGTGGCATGAATCAATGCAAAAGTAGTCTATTACATTAAAGCTCATCTTTAAAACTTTCATATTTAAGCAGCCGATTAACTATATTCCATCATTTGATGGAATAAAGTTGTTTTTTTCATCATTTGCTGAGCCCATGACTCAGAAAAGAGATCTTAGCAACGTCCCTTAGAACATAGACCAAGTCATAAATTACAATTTTGCTTACATTGTTGAAACAATTTCTCTCTAGTACACTTTACTTCTAGTGTGACAATGACAATTGCGTTTGGGGAGTTAGCAGAAAACAAGGGTTGAATTATCACTAGACCACTAAAAATCTTTAAGACATGTGATGAATTCATTTTTATGTCTTTGTTTAAGTTTCCACAAATGTACTATGAAAATGATATTAGTCATCTCATAACTTCTTTTTTTTTTTTTTGAGATGTTTGGAGGATACACACATATTTTTTAAGCATCTGGGAGTTAGGGAGATGATATGCAACTTAAGTCCACATAGTAAGACAGTAATAGTAAAAGCTACAACAAACTGCAGGTGGCTTTTAAATTTGCTCTCTCTTCTCAGAAAATTTAAAATTGGTAACAAAGAATTTCTTGGCCATTTATAAAAGGAAAATTAATCTTAATGTTTTGTGTCTTGGAGGTAATACTCAATAATAAAAACCAGGCAATATCCAAACTTTTCCACCATGATCTAATTGCCAGAAAATGGTTTGTGAGGTTTTGCTCTGCTAGTTCTTTTAGAAGAAGTGCTTATAGGTCTGTGGAAACCTTTTTGAATATAGCCTCTTGCCGGAAGCTCAAAATTATTTAGTGCTGACTGTAATTGCATCTTGGAGGAGGTAACTGACAGCATGTTGACTAGTATTGCCAAAAATAAGCCTTTTAGGTTTCCTGAGAACACATTTTAAAATACTGGTCTTTGCTTGAAGATTATCTCGCCTGCCAAAGAATCCGTTGGTTTTTTTAAAATAAGAAAATATATTTATAAGCCTGAGGTGTTGAATTTTCTTTAAAAAAATTTCCAATAACTTGGAAGCTACAAAAATTAGAAGGAAAATGGTTTAAGGTAACTCAAAACCATTTTTGTTCATGCTGAGCTGTAAATTTCCCTTCAGCATCCTTTGTAACAATATCTTTTGCAAACAAAAATTGCAAAGTCATCAGGATATTCAGATCTATGCAAATATTAAAATGATGGCAATTTTGTATTTTTGTCATATTATGTCCGGTATTCTTTTCTACACAATAGTAAAAATCATAATCCTTTTTTTCCCCCTGATGACTGATCTGTTTTTGTCTCAGGAAGCCTATTCATGTCTTATGTTAACTATGTCCTGCTTATGGTTTGCACTGCCTACCCATATAGGAGAAAAATCAGCATAATCCTGTAGAGTATACAGTAATGAGTTTATTGTATTTCATTTTTATTAACAAATACACTCGGAGCTAATAAGAAAATGAATCATCTGTCATCATCACTTTCATGGAAATGAGTGCATTTCCATCTTGAATCCATTATTCAACCCAGTTATGAATCATTCCTGGTAATTTTTTGGTGGGTAAGAAATCACAGACACAGGCTGAGCTTAGAAGCACAATTTTTCTATAAAACTAGGTCTGGACCTAGAAGCTAATCATTAGAGAGCCATGCTATATTTCTGTACTTTAGATTCATATCAAATCATGAAATGTATTTTATTTTACTACATTGGCTTTCTGCTCTCAGCACTATACATGAATTACGTATAAAAGTACTACCAGAAATAAGTAGAAAATTTGACATTATGTTTTTCGAAATTTCTAAGAAGTATTTTGTGTAGTCATCAATAAATTATGCATGGATTACTCACGAAATAAATTAACCCAATTGTGCTGTGTTTGTGCGTGCATAACTATTCTTCTCTATTATCTATCAACTCTTCCTACTATCCATTTTAGCGCACTTAGGAAATGTATGGTAGAAATAAAAACACACTACTGAGAAGATCTACTGCAAAGTATTAGTAATATTATCCTGAAGAGAGAGGAAATATGTGTGTGATCCTGGACCTTGTCATTGATATGATATATTGCTAATTTTAAAATTTAATATTAGTGCAAAAATGCCATGTATATGGCATGCACACACACACACACACACAGGTAAAGATTCAAGCTAAGAATATTAATTCAACTCATTTATAATCCATTTGGTTCTCATATTCTTTTAAACCTGGTTATTTATTTTTAATGGCATTAATTAAAATGTTTTCAATAGCACTAAAAATAGTGAAGGTATTAAAATGAAACAGAATCTTCTTTAAAGGTTTTAAAATAGAAACATTATATATCATGTTATTTTGTCTTTTTTTTTCTTGTGTAATTGTGTGATTTGTAGCCAAACATCATTTTCTTTTAGGTATAAACCAAGAAAAGTCACTTTTGTTTACTCTACTTGAAATCTAAATTATGTTCTATAACAGGGTCTACTCCTTTTAAGAAGGTTCCTAACTATTCACTGATTAAAATTTATAAGATTATTAACACAAAAATTACATAAAAGCTTTTCAATTATTGGTCCCAAACCATGGTCTTTCTTGAAGAAAAACCTATACTCAAATACCAAAGTATATATTTCTTAGAAATAGTGATGAGAAATAGGCAATTTTCACTTAAAAAAAAAGCAAGGCATTATATGTTTGTAAATGCTGAATTACCCTCAAAAAACAAAATATGCAAAATATCAACGAATATAATGATATTTGAAAATAATTAGCATTTAAAAACACATTATGGAATGATCTAGAATATGATGACTATGTGTAAATCTATATATATGAGGTTTTATATACTTTTGGGCTTAGTGAGGAAGTTAAACACACTTGTCAGCTATTCTTTGCTTTTTCTCCTTCCATACAAACATCTGCAATATCTCTGTTCCTGGTTGCACTTAGGGTTGCATTTATTACTTCTTGTGAAAAATATTTAAATTACATAATTATGAAAAATCTTTAAATATATAAATAAAGCTTACTTCCTCTCTGATCAGGCACAAAATCCAGTCTTCTCTCAGAACATAAGCACTGTTAGATTGCTATCTTTTCTTACGTGTCTTTAAAAAAATAAATAGGGGATGCCTGGGTGGGTCAGTAGGTTAAACGTGTGCCTTCGGCTAAGGTCATGATCCCAGAGTCTTAGGATCGAGTCCCGCATCGGGCTCCTTGCTCCGCGGGGAGCCTGCCTCTCCCTCTGCCTGCCTCTCTCAGTCTCTCATTCTCTCTGACAAATAAATAAATAAAATATTTTAAAAAATAAATGGTATTATTCTGTATATATATTTGGAAGATGTGGAAAAAAACCTCTTTTGTCAGACATTTCTATGTCTGAACATGTCAACCGATTTCATTTTATTTCCCTCTCTTTAGTTAATAATTGCTGTTTCTTTAGGGCTATTTTCTTTTTTTTTTTCTAGTATAAATAACATTGCAATGGTGTTCTTGCAGATGGGTCATAAGATATGCACATTTTTTTTTTTATTTTCTTAGATACTACCAGATTCCCCACCAACTTTGCCCTCATCTGTATCCTGGCCCCAGCAGCGTGTGAGAGGATTCTTTCTTCACATCCTTATCCACACTGGATGTTATTTAACTTTTACACTGAAGAAAATCAAATATATTTAAAAAGGTGAGAATGATTTAATTTCTTAATTACTAATGACATTAAATTCATTTTTCTCCACGTTTATGGTCATATGTGAATTGGACTGTCTTTTCTCTATTTTAGCATCTCTCTTTATCCTTGATGATCTGCAGCTTCACTACCAAATATCTAGTGAAAATTTACTTTTATTCATCAATTTTGGAATTTTTTTAAAAAGGTTTTATTTATTTATTTGAGAGAGACAGATAACAAGAGACAGCACAGTGGGGAGGAGAGGGAGAAGCAGGGTCCCCGCTGAGCCCGATGCAGGGGTGGGGGGGTTGGGGGGGCTGGGGATGGGAATCCCAGGACCCTGGGATCATGACCTGACCCAAAGGCAGACGATCAACTGACTGAGGCACCCAGGCGCCCCCATCTTTGGTATTTTTAGTGCATTGTTAAAATCTAAAGACTATTCCTTAGTTTAGGTCCTAAGTAAAATTTATGCTGTTCCTATTTTGTCTTTAAATATTTCTTCAACATATGCCCACCTTTCTCTTTTTCCAAAAGCCCTCTTACAAGTACATTGTAACTTCCATCTCCATGCTTCTTAAATGCTCCTTCAAATTTTTACCTCTTTGTCTTTCTGGACAGGGCTCAAGGTGACTTCCTCACAATTTCCATCTAATTACTAATGCTTCAGTTGAGCTCAGTCTATTATTGAAATTTTGAAGTGTTATATTTCAATTTTTATATTTTATGCCCACAATTTCTAATTGGCTGTACACATCACTAATTGGTCCTATTCTACCTTTTCTTGTGTTTGTACCATATGTTCCTTGGCTTTGGGGTGAAAATCACTTATTTATCTTTTATAGCATCTGAAAGAGACTGGTTAAAAAAAAATTCTTTTCCTCCAGATCATTCCATAAATGTGCTTTAAATATGGAGTGAAATTGTGACTAATTGTGAAATATTTTTTTGTATTTATTTCATTTGTATACTTTTTATTTGTGAATTACAATATACAAAAGAGTTTATACAGAAAACTGCATAAAAAAACAAATATACAGTTTAAATAATATTTGTAAAGCAAATGCCCATGAAAATACCACCCAAGAAATGGAAATGGGACTTAATTTCTCTCTGATTAAATCAGAATCGAAAAGAAGCTTCTTCAAAGGATATGTTAATATAACAATGCTCTTATGTGAGATTTATTATTTTTTTTTTTGAAGCCTGATACAGAATAAACTTTTGAAAGTATTTCACATGAGCCTCGGAAAAATATTATGTTCTAGAGTTCTATATATGTCTTTAAAGTAAACATTAATTTTAGTGATTAAGAGCTTCTTCTTTCTCTCTCTCTTGCCTCTCTCTCTCTTGCTCACTCCCACTGATTTTAATCTAAGTTTGTGAAAGCTTTAGAATAAATGTTTATAGACTTACAGGTTTAGGCAAAATTTTTTATTCAATGGACTATAATGATAGGTTGAAAACAAGCATGTGCTAAGACTAATGAGGTAAGTTGCAATGTATTTGCTGGACATTCTTTACAGATAATATCCCAAGGAAATTATGTACAATGATCTCTGTTCCTTGCATCTGACTGTGGCCTCAGGACCTCAATCAGCTGTACTTGCTAACGCCCCAGAACTCCATGACCAGCTGGGGGGGTTGCTGAGTACATACAGATCTAGGGTGGAGCAGGGTGTTGGCGCTCTATTTAGCTGAGCCACAAACCTGCAAAACTTGCCTTACTTTGCATTGTTACACTAACAGATCCCTTATCCTACTGGTGATTAACATGAAAACTGCTACAGGACCTTGGATGATCTTTTTAAGAATTAATTCCCCTTGGGACGCCTGGGTGGCTCAGTTGGTTAAGCATTTGCCTTCAGCTCTGATCATGATCCCAGGGTCCTGGGAAGGAGTCCCCACATTGCTCAGCAGGGAGCCTGCTTCTCCCCCTGTCTGCCCCTCCCCCTGCTTGTGCGAGCGCGCAGGCACTCTCTCTCTCTCTCTCACAAATAAATAAATAAAATCTTTAAAAAAAAATTAATTCCCCCTGACTCCCTTCTCATTATCTTAGATTTCTGTTTATTTTCTAGAGCTTCGGTTAGAAGACTGTGGTCTGTATGCAATTGCACTGTGGAAGGTACAGAGAGAGGAACTGGGTATTTTGGCTAGGGCTCTGAGCAGTTGTGGTTGATGGGCTTGGTCTTTGCTTTTCCTTCTGAAGTTGTTTTTAAAAGCTTGTGCTAGTGTTCAGTAGACCCCTATTGGTTGTGTTTATATGGGTATTCCCCACAGACTTCCTGTAATTCTTTCCAGTTCAGGATGAAACACATGGAAACTTCTCCAGACAGATAATCAGCTTCAGAAGTTCAATGTCCTTCACTACCTGCCTCTCCCTCTCCAAGAGCTTTCCCCAGTCCTTTCCCAGTTAGGTGATGATAGATAAGCATGTGGGCTTGGGGTTACGCTGTTCTTCCATGGTGAAGGATCTTATTTATGATATTCATTCTTCCTCTGCCTTTCTTTTTGCTACGTCTCTTTTTCCTACTGGGGATAATTAGCTCTGGGCAATTAGGATTAATAGCGAGCTTCCTCTAGCTAGTTTCCCATTCTGGAAAAAGCTGATGGCAAGCCATGGCAATTTTCTGACTCTGGTAAGTTGCTAAGTTGATCCAGCACTGCTTTTGTACTAAAGGAATTACCTGAATATGTCCTCTGAGCTTTCTATACACCCTGTCATTCAGCTGGTCTCCAAACTGGGGAATTGTTAGTGAGATTTTTAAATTATGTCCACTTACCTTCAACTGCACTGCATATTCTTTCTTTGAGAAGAACTATGGGGAAAGAGTAGTAAACCCTGGAATCATTTGTCATTTCCCCTCCCGGAAAACCATTTTTCAAAGACTATAGTATGAAACTATTTTCTTTCCTTTGTTAATTGCTAGTTTGCAGTAATTATTATTTTACTTTTTTAAAAAAATTTTGAGGGGGAGCACCTGGGTGGCTCAGTTGGTTAAGCGTCTGCCTTCGGCTCAGGTCATGATCTTGGGGTCCTGGGATCGAGCCCCACATCAGGTTCCCTGCTCAGCAAGGAGCCTGCTTCTCCCTCTCTTTCTGCCTCTCCCTCCTGTTTGTGCTCTCTCTCTCTGACAAATAAAAAAAATCTTAGAAAAAAAATTTTTTTGAGGGAGAATCTATGATTTAGCTTTACTTGATTATGTAGAATCATCAATGTGTTAAATTAACTTTCTAAAATCATGCTTTTGTGGAGTTCAGTATAAATGTCTGACAATATCCAGTCATCTAAATTCCAGAAGGGATGTGGTAGTCAGACTTCTGAGAATGACCCTCACTAACCCTTGTTCTTTATAATTCTCTCCTCTGTGACACAATGGAACATCTCTCCCATGACTATACATGTTACCTAGCAAAGGGATTTTGCAGATATAATTAAGGTTACAGATCAATTGACCCTATTTCCTTAAGATAGGGAGGTTATCTAATGAGGTGAGCCCTTTAAAAACAGAAAGTTTTCTGGGTCTGGTGCCAGAATAGGAAGCCAGAGAGATTTCAGTTGTGAAAAGGACTTAATGGACCATTACTGGTTGGAAGACAGAGGGGGTCATATAAGGAATGCTAACGGCATCCCAGGGCCAAGAGTGTCCCCTGATTGACAACAAGCAAGGAAAAAAGGACTTCAGACCTACAGCCCCAAGGAATTGGCTTCTGCCAACAATCTGAATGAGCCTGGAAATGGACTCTTCCCCAGAGCCTCCAGATAGGACCTAATCTGACTGAAATTTTGATTTCCACCTTGTGAGAACCCAAGCAGGGAACCCACATGAGTCTACCCAGACTTCCAACTTACAGAATTTGAATAAACAGGTTTTGTTTTAAGCCACTACATTTGTGGTAATTTGTTATGCAACAATAGAAAACGAATAACCGTTCAAGACAGTCTGCAAGGAAACTTGCAAGGCACACACTTAGTCCTGGAGAAATATCTTAATGTCCAAACGATGCTGCACACCAGATTTAAGAACCAGCTCCCTATTCCATGTAATTAGATTTACTTCTCGCGTTTTCTACCTTCCACCTCCCTTTTGATTCTTCTCCCCCACTCCACTCTTACCCTGATCCACCCAGCTGATTTTCCATCAACCCTCTGGTTAGATTTATAGCTCACTGGGAACTGGTCCCATCCTTTCCCCCCGCTTTTTTGGACCTATGTATTCCTCTTTCTTCCTTTTTTTTTTTTCTTTCCTGCCCCCATAGCTCTGTTGAATAAAAGGAGTACTAAGTTTATTTTGTCACTTTTCCATAAGTTTCATTCTTATAAATAATAAATCTTGCACTCTGATAATATATATAAAACAACTATGAGTATTTAAAGAAAATGGCAGTGAAGCCCAGCAGGTATTATTTTTACAAACAAGGCAGAACTTTTTATAAATTTAAAATAAACATCTCCGGGCATCTGGGTGGCTCAGTCTTTAAGTGTCTGCCTTCTGCTCAGGTCATGATCCCAGGATCCTGGGTTCGAGCCCCGCATCGGGCTCCCTGCTCCGCGGGAAAGCCTGCCTCTCCCTCTCCCACTCCCCCTGCTTGTGTTCCCTCTCTCACTGTGTCTCTCTCTGTCAAATAAAAAAAAAAATCTTAAACATCTCTAGTGATATACATGTAGAGCTAATTTTATTCAATAAGAAAATATTTAAATCCTTCAAATTGTTCAAATAGGTATTTAGGATGCTCTGTGAGACACAGGTCTTCATCATTCCTATGTTTACATTATTTAGTTCCATAACTTTTTTTTAATTTATGCAAACATCATACTCTGGGAAAATGTTTCTGAGTGGGAAAGAAATTGCAACGAAAATAAAACAAAGGAAACAGTAAATTACCACATCTCTGACCCCTTTCTTTCTCTTTCCTCCATTACAATCTACAAAATTGTTTAAATAGGGAGCAAGTACAAATGTATAAGGATCACAAACACATACGGGAAAGAGATAAAGAAGGCACAAGGAGGAAATATTTTTATTTACTACCAAAAATTTGTCTTACCAAGTCTGGAGGATTCATTCTTAAAGGAAAAAATAGAAGATCTAATTGACAAACAGGCATATGGGGAAAAGTGAGGCTTCTGATAGCTGCCTCGTTTTTGAGATAAGTTTGTGTAAACAAAGGCTATTTCATGGGTTTTTGATTCTTTAAAGTTAATTCTATCTTATTCATGTACAGGTTAAGTGTGGAAATGTGGCCCATTTAAAGGAGCATAATTATGTTTTACAAAAATAATATCCACATATTCTATTTTCCTTGATTATATTATTGCTGGAGTCATAGGATATTGGAGCTAATGTGAGGCACTATTGGAAATATTTTATAGAAATGCATACTAACATTCTGATTTCTCTCCAATATGGCCTTTACTATGCCAATACCGATCTGCAATAAAAATTCAAAAGGACAGACTGTGTTGACAGAATGTTACTTGGGAAGGAAATTTAGTCATATGAAGTACAATTTGTTTGGAACAAAAAAAATTTGCAAAATAATTTAGTTGGTCTCAAAAATAAGACAAATTGGCAAACTTATCTGAAGGATTTCTATCTTAGAACCACTGAGAATTGAAGTTGGGAACCTTAAAAATCTTTAAGATGCCACCTCCTGTATGCAGGACAATCCAAATGACATGCAGCAGACCTCCTCCAAGGAGAGTCCTCAAATCTAAAGTTAGTGATCATTTCACACATTACTTCCTAGGATCCTTTAAAGGTCTTTTTCAAATTCTACGCCATCTTTCCTAAGCCAGGGTACCCTGGAGAGGAAAACTCTGTGGGGCTACACCTGGATCAAAAGGGGACAGAAGCCATGTAGGAATCTACAAAAAAGAAATGATGTGTTAACTCCTTCAGTTATTCAGCACTCCATCAGGCACTTAGATTACATGGGTAGTTCCGTTGCCATGAAATGATGAATCTAGTATAGCCTAAATGTGTGTGTTTTTATTCTCCTCTTAGATTAAAAATCATAAGAACAAAGGTTGACCAATTCAAGTTTGTCTGCGTATAAAGCTCAAGAGAAGTATGTGTGATTCTGTGTCACATTTGTATATCTTCAATTGTTTGCTTATAAGTTGTTATTCACCATCAATTATGAACCTCCAAAGGGCAGAGAGCATAGATATTTAACTCTCTTAGTACAGTGTCATAATGAAATGAACACAATTAAGTAATTTTATTTATTACTTATGTCTTTAGTAGGTTTCATAGTCTTAGAGGCAGAAAGAAATATCAGTCTTTGTCTTTAGATAACAGTCAAGATTTCACAGAGACATTAGTCTATCTAATTTTATTGAGGACTTCCACATTTCCTGAACAAATGTGTAGTGACATTTCTAGCATCCTACTTGTGTCTCCTCTATAGCCACATCGGATGGCTGGAGACAGGAGTGCCCTCAATTAAGGTCTAATTTATCTCCCCTAAGGTATTGCTCTTTTGACTAAAAGTACATAAAGATAAACAGAATATGCTGGCTGTCCTTGAGGACTGCTTAGCCCAGTGAGGACGATAAACAAGTTAATGTAATATTATGCAAAATGAACGTTTACCATGGGGCCTTTAATCTTAGTGCACCATGGCTAAAATTCAAGCCACATATGTATTGGATAAAAAGAGCTAATTTTTGCCATGATTATCTATTATTCCACTTCTTTTAAAATTCTGTCTTGTCGTTCTTTCATCTAAGCACACTTCCTTGATAAAATTGAGTCATCTTTACCTCTTTTAGAGTTAGTCTTCAATTTTATTTTATTTTATTTTATTTTTAAAGATTTTATTTATTTATTTGAGAGAGAGAGAATGAGAGACAGAGAGCATGAGAGGGAAGAGGGTCAGAGGGAGAAGCAGACTCCCTGCTGAGCAGGGAGCCCGATGTGGGACTCGATCCTGGGACTCCAGGATCATGACCTGAGCCAAAGGCAGTCGCTTAACCAGCTGAGCCACCCAGGTGCCCCTTGAATGTAGATGTGGCCCTTCCTTCAAACTAATGATATGAAAAAAAGAGCGTAGTTCTAAGGTCCTCTGACGTAGGAAATTGCCCTCAAACCAAAGCAACAGCACTGGGAGTCAAGAATTTTTTACGAGCATCTGTGAAGAACTGCAGAGCAATGGCATGCTACATCTGCTCCCTCATGTCCTTGATCTCTTTTATGTCCTTTGTACCTCTAACCTCCTCGCTTGGTTGTAACTGAGTCTAGAGTCGTCATTCTCTCCGCCACTCTTCCCTCCTGAACCAAATTTTGTCGTTTGACCTAACTCAGTTCAGTATGACAAACCAAAGATGTGTATTCTAGGTTAATATGTCAACTTGCAGTGAGTTACTTTTTCCTTGGAACCAAAGTTTTGAAAATGATGCTAGTATCCAAGAAGAGTATGCATCTTCCTCCTCCTCTTTCTCTTCCTCCTCATCAACTAGGGTATTCCTTGATTTGGAATCCTATTTTTCTCTTAATATAATTTCAGACACTGATTCCCCAATGTCATTTCAAATGTGCCAAAGCAGAAAGAATAAAATATTTGAGTGCTTAATGGTGAGCCTTATGGTAAAGTCTTAGGGAATCAGATGAACTAAGATTTTCAAATTTGCCCCAATCAGCCATGCTTATAAAACACTAGGGGGTGAGAGGAACTAAAGAGGAACTAAAGAGGAACTAAAGTCTTATGGAAGACTGTGCAGACGGCTCCATCCGTCAAGCATCAAATAGTTGGTCCTCAAATGCCGAGCTCTGTACCAACATCTGTTTTTTCAAAAATGATAACTTTGCAAAAAATAGCAAAGACAGCAGTAGCACTCTTTTTTCCCACTGGGATAGTTGTTGAAATAAGAGTCTGATTTGATACTAGACTAAATATCAGTGAAAGATGGAAAAAGAGTAGCTGTTCAAAGTACATGTCACAAGCTTTCAGAGAATAGAGCTGGGGCTCACAGAAGGAAATTTCGGGAAGACATACTTCAGCTCCGTGTACAACACAGTTTTGTGAGGTGAAGAGCTTTCTGAACCTGCATGCTTTAAGCATGGACACGGTGGTCATCTCTGTGATTTATAGAAGCGGCTTCTATAGTATGGTAAGTACTGGAATGGATAAATCTTCAAAGTCACTTTCAACTCTAGTATTTGATGACGTTATGCTTTCATTTTATTTAGTATATAATTAAAACTAAGAATGACATTGTGTATCTGGCATCTTTAAATGCTCAGCTTCTCGGGGCGCCTGGGTGGTTCAGTCGTTAAACGTCTGCGTTCGGCTCAGGTCATGATCCCAGGGTCCTGGGATGGAGCCCCACATCGAGCCCTGCATCGGGCTCCCTGCTCGGCGGGAAGCCTGCTTTTCCCTCTCCCACTCCCCCCTGCTTGTGTCCCCTCTCTCGCTGTGTCTCTCTCTGTCAAATAAATAAATAAAATCTCTTAAAAAAATAAAAATAAATGCTCAGCTTCTCAATGAACCAGATACTGGTAAGAAGCTAAAAAAGTAGTCCCATTTATCTGCATAGTGCCAAACATTCCTCTATTTTTCTAGTGATTTTTGTATATTGGTTTGATTTCATGCTACAGACTCATGGGTTTTCTATTCCTTAAAAAGTATACATATGTGTTTTAGCAAAAAGAAATGTATTAAATTTTTTCTTTTTTAGGGTTTATAAATTATTTTTTCTTTGATTTATTACTTTTGCTAGAATATCTAAGACAATATTAAGTAATAATGGTTCTGAGTCACCCCTGCTTAATTCCTGATCTTAAATAAAGTGTTGTTAGTGTATTATCATTAACTTTCAGTATTTATTGTATTTTAATAAATATTTTTGTCATATTTATGTAGTTCCATCTTTTCTCATTTTTTTAAAAAGATTTATTTATTTTAGAGAGAGAGAGAGCACAGGTGGGAGGGGTAGAGGGAGAAGGAGAGAGAATCTCAAGCACATTCCCCACTGAGTGTGAAGCGCCTCGATCCTGAGATTACTACCTGAGCCAAAAACAAGTCTGACGCTCAACGGACTGCACCATCCAGGTGCCCCTCATCTTTTCTCATTTTTATTAGGAATTACTTGTGGATTTTAGCAAATTCTTTTTGGCATCTATTTGCATAATCATATTTTTTCTCTTTTGTTTAGATGATGTATTTAATAAACCATATTGATCAATTTCTTGTTGTTTCACCCACTAACATTTCTGGAATTAGCCCTTCCTGATCATAGTGTAATGATCTGTAGATACTTGGCAAGATTCTATTTGAAGTTTAAAAAAACAGTTTCTGTTTCTTTATTCAGAAGAGAGGTAGGTAAATAGCTTTTTTCTTTTTTGGTATTCTAACAGGTTTTGGTTCTGAATATATGTTGGCTTTATAAAATAAATTGGACAGCTTTCTATTTGCCTTTTTTTGGAAGAGTTCTAATAACTTCAGAATGATTTTTTATTTAACAATGAAATTCAGTTGTGAACACATCTGTTCCTGGGGTCTTTTCCATGTTTAGAACATTGATGACTTCCCAAATTTTTCATGGAAATTAACATATTCGCGTTCTTTCACTTCTTGAGTTAATTTTGATAATTTATATTCTGCTGGGAAATCACCTATTTCCTTTAGATTTTCAAAAAGATTTGCAGATAATGTGCTCCTCTAGTTCTATTGATTTCATTAGGATATGTGTTATGCCTTTTAAAAAATATTTACAAACTTGTCATTTTGCTATGTATTTGATCAAATTTTTAAGAGGTTTCTATAATTAATGTATTTAATTCAAATACTCAAAAATTAGTGTTTAATTCACTTGCTCTTTTTCTATTTATTTCAGTTATCTTTACCAATTCTCTCTTATTTTTTGGTTAAATTTTCTTGTTTTTCTTTAATGCAAAAGCCTGATTGATAGGAAGTATGAAGCAATATTCATTTCTTTAATTGATTTATAGATGTTTTTAAATTTTACATTTGATTTCTTTTTTGATTTGAGTTATCAAAAATATTTCTTAATTTCCAACTACTACTCTTCTGTTAATTTTTAATTATTTTAAACTTATTGAATCATGATAAGATGAAACAGTTTATAAAATCTTCACTTCTTAAATTTTATCAAGATTTAATCCCCATCTAAAACTTTTCTTTCTCTGAGTTGTCTTTCTTGCTGTCAGGAGCCCCTGCCCTATTGTATGAACCCCTCTAGAACTGTAGGCTGAGTTCATCTCTTTGGTTTGTTTAAGGAATAAGATCTGGCCTTGCTGCCTGTGACTGGTCCCTGCTCCTGAAAACCACTCTACTGGTTTCCTGCGACAACTCAGTTCAAAATTCCAACATTCTTTTAGAGTCTACTAAAAGTCAAAACTCTCCTTATTGCTTGATTTTTTCACATTCCCACATCTTTAGACAAGGCACTTTATCATTCTGTGGCTGACCGATCACTGGGTTTAATACTCTTCAGTAGACTGGCTTCATTCCGAATAGGCCAACCCAGGCATAAGACCCCAGCATGTGTCCAGCATCTGTAACTAAGAGAATGCTAGCTAGAAGAGAAAGGACATGATGTCTCTTTTCACCATTTTCCTGCAATTGCTTATTTTCTTCATTCTTGGCTACTAACTTCCTCAGTGGGCTGATAGTGAAGCAAGATGCAATTAACTTGAAATCTTTATTTTACTCTCTGATGAATCTTCCTCTGAACTCATTTTTTCCAGGTACATGTTGATCTTACTATCTCTGTACTTCATGAGTTTATGGAGTTGACAAGCGAGGGGAAAAACCCACAAACAAACCAGATTGCCTTGGTATATCAGATTTTGCCACGAGGCCAAAAAATACAGGAAAACTTAAGGGTTTTTTTGTCCTAAGATTTTAAACATGGACATGGTTACCTTGAGAATAAGTAATTTTGATGGGAATCTATTTTTCCCTATATCTCTTTTTGTTCAAATCCTGGGGATTCAGTAATTACTTTTTTGATGAGAGAAGGTAGTTTCAAATGTTATTTTAAGCCACTTTCGCTTCATTTTATATAGAATGCTTTAATTTAAAAATATTTTTCAAAATATCAAAACCCTGGCCCAGTTCATACACATTTTCTGACTCAGAAAACCTTGCCTTGCCACAATAATAAACTGCATTGATAAAAAGGACTTGCAGCGAGCTTAAAAAACACTGCCATATGGTTAACCTGACCTGGTTTTATTTGATCTGACGTTTCCCGAAGTAATACAATACATGGTTTGCTCTGATTCAGAGAGAATCAAGGCTTATTTGTGATTTGGGTCCAGCTCATGTGGGAGACTTACGGTGGGGGAAGGTGGGGAGATGAGCCGCATTCTAGGAGGCCATGATAAAACATAAATCTTTGGAGGCTAGTGGTATAATTTTACATCCTTCATTTGTTTAATTTGCTATAGTTTTCAAGAGTATCTGCTCTTGGGTTGCAAATTATACAGACTTCTTTCCCATTCCTTCAATTTTTATTAGAAAATTCCTTCATAAATACAATTTTCATCTGTAAATAACCTATATCACCAATTAAGTAAATGGTGATATAGGTATATAATGATATATGCTGTAATTTTAAATGATTATATCTGTGTTTTAGAATTATGGATAATTTTTACTTTTCTTTATTGCAAATTTTTGTATTTCCCAATAATAATTAGCATGTATTATTTTTGTGGTCAGAAAGACACAGTGTTTTGAAACACACTTCATGAAAAATATAGGACTTAATTTCTTTCCAAATATTCATAATTGCCAATAGTATGTAAGGGAATATATGAGAAAATAATAAGCAATTAATAAGTTAAAAGTAGTTTATTTGGCTTATAAGTTATTATGGAGCCAGATTTTAAAAAGTAATTATTAAGTATAGATTTACACAAATTATTTATTTTTTACCCTCACAGTAATGATCATTAATATTTTATAGAATTGATTAAATAACTATGTCTTAGGAATAAATTATTGTCAAAAATTATCATAAAGGGGCACCTTGGTTGAACATCTGACCCTTGATCTCAGCTCAGGCCGTGATCTCAGGGTCATGAGTTCAAGCCCCGTGTTGGGCTCCATGCTGGGTGTGGAGCCTACATTAAAAAAAAAAAAAAAGATCATAAAGCAGCAGCACATTTATAAGAGAACTGATCCTATGGGCACTTATTTAAAAATCATATGTCCTCATTGATTAGCAAATAACATTCAAATGCTTTTTATGCCATTTGCTATGTGAATCTAAATTATGTTTCCCCAGCACTCCATCTCAAATGGAATCCTAGCATTACCTTTCAGCTTTATCGCATTTCCCAGGCAATTCACAAGCCTAAGCTCCAGGATCACAATCCAATAAATGAGACAGCAGTGATACACAAATACCATTTCTTACCTTCTCTTCTCTCCTTGGGCATCCTCTGCCAACACTCTCCTCCTCTCTGCTTATTCTTCTGTGATGAGTTCTCTGGTTTCTCTGAGCAACTAGAAGCCATCAGAAGAGAATTCCCTTATCTTCCCATGACCATATCCTCTCATGGTCTGCATTGGTCTTCTCTCCTTTCCTAAGTCCTTGTTCCTTTCTACTTTCCACTGGATCCCATCTCTCTTTGGACACACAATCATTTCTCCTGCAATTTTCCACTCCCTTTACAACTACATCATGAGTCTTCCCTTCTTTACAGTGGGGATTGTTTTCTATAGAAACAAACAGCAATGGCTTTCATTTCTACAAGCCTCCCTGGAGGTCAAATTTCTCTCCGGTTATTGCCCCATTTCTCTTGCCAAAGGGAAAAAAGAATAGTTTAAGTAAATCAAGTAAAGTTTAAAAACACACCTGCTGCACATCAGGGAGCATCTGAAAAGCAGGTAACTCGCAGAGTTAATGCAGAATTTGTGTAGGGAAAGGATAAGAGAGGGGAACATGTGGTTTGGCTCAGGTGGCAGCTTTCACCTCCAACTCCTGTAAAACTTGCTGTTGGGACAGCAGGAGATTGTCCCAGTTTGTCATTCCTCCTAGTTGGTATGGTTGGCGCAATGACATCCCAATAACTGTCAGAACGGTTTTTTTTTTTTTTTTTTTTTTAAGAGCTGTTTGGTAAGCCTGTGGTTTGTTGATTAGACCAGATTCGAGGGTGAGAGATTTAGCAAAATGGAGGAGAGGAAACAACAACAACCCGGAAACAGAGGGAATGGTTGAATCAGGGAAACTGGGGGCCCCCTGTCATGTCTTTTTTAACCTTTGCACTCTCTTCTCCCCTATAGGAGAATTCGATGAAATTGTTTTCCATTCTTTTTGTTGTCTTTTGTGCCTCACCTCCTGTTTTCTCTTAAACTGATTAAGCTCTCTTTCTCAACCCTCCCATGAAAACCTTCTTGCCAATGTCTTCAATGACAGTAATTTTATTAAATCCAATATTAAACATCCTCTTACCTAAATTTTCAACATCCTTTGATGTGCTACAATTTCTACTTTGTTTAGAGATTAAGATCCCTCTGGAAGGTGATTTAAGTTAAAATTATATATACAGTCCACCAAAATAAATCTTTAGGTCACCAGTGACCTCATCATTTATAAACCCAATGGTAAATTCTCAGTCCTTGACTCACATTTGACTCCAAGGAGGGTCTCTCCCTCCTTGTCAAAACACTTCTTCATCTCTCTTCTGGGATTCCTCAGGGTCATGGTTTTCCTGGACATGTCCTGAAGTTACTCACTGGCCATTTCTTCTCAATCTATAGCACCTCTGCCTTTTCTTCCTAACTTTGACATGTTGTGGATCCCCAAGGCTCACATTTTCTCCTTCTTCTTCTTTTGCTTTCCCTTACTTTCTAGATGATCTCAGCTAGTGCTCTGGTTTTAAGTAAAAATCTACATGCTGATGCCTCACTCTCAAAGTTATATCTCTAGGCTGAAAATTAACCGTGAGTTCCCGACTCCAGACTTTCTCTTTCACTCCAGAAGGCCAGGCCTTTGATTGTCTGGCTCACAGCTCTATTATTAATGTCTAAAATAGTGCCTGACATATGGTATGTATTCTATACATTTTTGTTGAAGAAATGACTGAATGAATCTTCTGTTATTCCTCTGGCACATGACCTATTATCTGTTCATAATAGTTTCATTGTGGATCATCCTATCTCTTATCCCTGGGTAGTAATCTGTAACTCATTCTGAGAAGTCTTCTACATCTTTCCCCAAACGTGGGTCAAAATTACTTGATCATTCCTTTGTCATTCCACACCACTTTGCACCATTCCATTCCTTTGTCATTCCAAATATTATTATTAGACTGGAATATTATAGTAGTCACTGGTGTATATATTGGTATATCACATTAGGATGCGAGCTATTTGAGGACTGGAATCATGTCTTATATACCTTCTTGCTCCTGCCACCGAATGCCATATTTGGCATGTTATAGAGGTAATGACATTTTTGTTGACATTATAAATACCATTTTCTTTAGTTTGCATAATCAGAATTTAAATTTATTTCAAAATTTCTTTTCAAAGACTTTCTTTTTCCTGGTTTATCAGTACACTGAGCTAGCAATTTTTCCAGATTCCACAGCCAATTCTTTTTTGTTGATTTTATAATACAAGATGTTTATCCCATCATCCTACTGGCCATGAGTCCTACTATAGCCATTTATATCTCCTCATAAGAGAAGAATAATCATTCTGCTTTGGGGCCAATTCTGATTTAAAGGCCTTTCAGGTAGAAACGACCACAGAAATTAAAATACAAGGCAAATATGGGTTATGAGGTTTAGACTTCTTTGTAAATATGAATTAATTTCTTTGTAGGTGCTGTGCTGTGGTATTTATTCCCTAGTAGGTGCTATCCCCCCCCCGGAAACAAACAAACAAAAAATTCAGAAAAACAGAAAAAAATATGTATTTATATATAAATATAAAATATGATATACCTTGACTGGGAGATGGTTTGAAATTTTGGTCAAATGAGATTTAATGTATATATTATTTTTAAAATATTTTTTAAAATGCATAAAGACATGAGAAAATGTTCATGACCAAAGCTAAGGGAAAGAACGAAAATCTAAAATTATTTTTCCAGTATCAACTCTGTCATTTACAGGTTGGCACATGTCTACATGAATAAACATATTCACACATACTTATGGTATAAGAATGCATGAGAAAATTGGAAAGAACTACATCAAAATAATAGCTGTTCTCTCCAGGAGGTGATTTTATTTTTATTTATATATGTTTTTCTGTATTTATTTTTTGTATTTAATGTATTTTCAAAATTAGTCCAATCATCTTGTATGTTTTGTCATAAAAATATATTACTCTAAAACCAAAGAGGAACTATAGAGTTCCTGAATCTTTAAAACATCTAATTTAATTATCTGTTTTAATAATAAAATTTGCATTTTCATTTAGGAATTTTTCTCCTGCTTCTCAAAAGTGACAAAACTAATAGAGTAACAATGGAAGGTGTAGTGAACAGAAAATTCATTGACTCAGAAAACCCTGATTTTGGTCCATGGTCTGCCACAGACTGTCATTCAGAAGGGACTTAACTTTTGTGGCCATCAGTTCCTCCATCTATGAACAGAGAGGGCTGAGGCCAATGACTCCAAAAACCCTCCTCTTGTGGAGCTAAGAGTTCATCATATAAACATGACTCTCTGAACTATTTTGTACCATGTTACTTAACTCCCATGAGAAGAAGACTCATTTCATGCATTTCTGAGTACGGTTTGAAATAATGATCTCAAAGTGTCTGGAACTTAGAAAAATCCAATTCTACAAACTGCAGTGTGATAAATGTGGCAGAGTTCAACATCAATCTTGAATCTTTTCCTGGGAATTTCTCATTTCAGAGTTTCTTGTGGGAACCAACCCGACTGGCATATTTTTTTTTTCTGTATCCCACATATGCTTCAAATATGATTCTGAACCTTCCCAGGTGCAAGCTACAGTTAAAATGTGTGGGGGAGGACATTAAATTTTGGACATCATAACTATAATTCCAAACACTCATTTTAAAAGAGAAAAAGAAAAGATTCCAGAAACGTTTCTATAAGATGGGCTGCCTTGGGTATGGAGAATTGCACAGGTGCCAAAACGATCATGAATAAATTAAGATGGGCTACAATTGATAAGTGTTCATCTCATTGTCCAAGGCAGGTGGTTATGAGGCAGCTGCAGGCACTGGTAAGAATGCCTGAGGAAAATTTAAACTCCTTGCCAGCTGACACCTTTGGGCTCCTGCAGTGTGTGGGAGAGACGTACAGTAACGTGTGCACCAGGCAAACTCTTAAAAAAAAAACAAAAACAAAACCCCCCAAACCCCACATTTTATCATGGGCTAAATCCAGCTATTTTTACCAAAATTGCTACTTTGATTTGTTCTTCTGAGATTTCCTGCCTGATTGGCTCCCTCTCTGGGGATCGACCTTCTGAGAAGTGGGAGGGTGAGCTCCTTGAGAAAGCAAGGAAACTAAAAACAATGGAAGTGAGATGCCCTGCGTGTGGAGGGAAGGAAGGAGGAGGGTAAGCGCCTCTGGGAGGGCAGTAGAGTCGGCTGCTGCCCACCCACTGCCTCCAGAAACACATCAGCTAAAACCAGGGCTCAGCTTTAATAATAGTTTTAATAATGATAGTTTTGATAAAACATCTCTCTCTAAAGAACTCAGAGCACTTCTCACTCACAATCTTACTGTGTCTGGGTGGCCCCAAATACTCGACCCCACTTAGACGGGAAGCATAACACAGTCCCGAGGTTTAGCTTTTGAGGACTTTTTTTCCTCCGCTGCTGTAGAGTCTCGAGCCCAAGGAAGCAGGAAGCATAGGAGCTTCGGTAACTTTCTCCTCCTGATGAACTTACTTCCTCGCATTCCTTTCCATTTTTCTTCCCCTTATATACAAAAACAAACATTAAAAAGAAACATGTACATTTTCTAAAATTTCATACTGATTTTGCAATGTTGAAAGGAAATGTTTCTTGTTTCTTAGCCTATTTCTCCCCTTCCCAATGTAACTTCTCTTTTCCTGGGTATAATTATACATTGCTTTTCTTTCTTTTTTTTTAATTATACATTGCCTTTTCAATGGCTTCAGATACATAAGTTGTGCCTTATAGACTCTGTATTAAAGAGTCACTCCAGGGGTGCCTGGGTGGCTCAAATGGTTAAGCGTCTGCCTTCGGCTCAGGTCATGATCCCGGGGTCCTGGGATTGAGCTCTGCATCGAGGTCCTGGGATCAAGACCTGCATCTGGGTCCTGGGATGGAGCCCCACATGGGGCTCCTTGCTCAGCAGGAAGCCTGCTTCTCCCTCTCCCTTTGCCTGCCACTCCCCCTGCTTGTGTGCTTTCGCTCTGTCAAATAAATAAAATCTTTTTTAAAAAATTAAAAAAAAATAAAGTCACTCCAATTTTTAATTTCGGTTTTTAAATCTATTCATTCTCATGCACACTACACCACATCAACCACTTTTCAAGAATCAGAGACTGACAGAATCAAAGAAAAGATCAATCTTTAAAATTTTTCATAATAATTATGAACATTACCAATAACATAGGTATAAATATAACTTCTGGCTTCTTTTCCAATATTCACACAACCTTCAAAAAATAGTCCTATGTAATTTTTTTAGATTTCTGTCCTCTGATACTCATTAACATGCTATTATATTTCTTTGAAATCCAACTTAATCTGCTTTATTTTCTCCCACTGAAGTGTTGTTTTACTCTCCCATCTGCCCACCTTGACAGCGGAAAAGTCAAGACTACCAAAGAGAGGAAATCAGTTCAGTCACTCATTTTCCAAATTCTCCAAATATGCGTCAAGGCATGAATACATTCAGTGAAGAATGTTGACTAACAGATGATAAGTGCAAGATGATTAACTTTTTTCTTGAATTTGGCATGTATATACAGCTTAACGGAGAAGCTTTGCTCAATGAGTGGCTTGGAAAAGAAATCATGACTACGGGACACTTCCTGACAGTTTCATTTGTTCTGAGCTTGCAGGTAAAACACTGGAGAACATGTAGCCTAAATAAGATGTGAAGATGTGCCCATACACAAGTAGCTCATGCCTGTTGCTCACTGATTTTCAAACTATGGATGCTGTCTGTAAATATGACTTAAGTTTATATAGAAATGAAAAAACTGTTTATCTACTTAAAGAACATGTTATTTTGGACCTAGAAGAGTATTTGAAGAGCTCATCAAACGGCCTAATTTTATGGAAATTTAAATGCCTGGCATAGAAATGACTCTTGTGATAGAAATGTCAGTCTCAGCACGCGTCAAGCTTTATCCTCACAGTGTTCTGCCATTCACGCGACCGCAGGAATGTTGGTGTGAAAATACATAGTTACATAACATATCATGTACTGAGCCATCTTGGGGAATTGTATAACACACCATTTATTTATTTCTGAACATTTTCCTGGATGCTCTTCAGAAGTCACTGCTAGAGCCAAAGCTGTCCTTGTCCCTAGACAGCCCTTGCCCTGTGTTCAATAAATAATCATCTAAATGTGAGCATGATTTTTAAAAATTCTAATATTTATTTCCTTGAGTCAATCTGGATGGAAGAGGAAAGTGAATAAAATTGTTCCAATATGTTATTAAAATTCTCATCTTCATGTGGAAATTCTTATTTAAAAACCCCAGAGCCATATTTCTGGCAAAAAGAAAAAAAAAAAAAAGAAGAAGAAGAAAGAAAGGAAGGAAGCAGATGTATCAAAATTCTCTCATCTTGATTATGGTATTAAGAAATACAAATAGCTTTTTTTAAAAAAACTAGAGCTTAAAATAATGATTCTTTAATTGGAATTAGCAAAATATTTTTTAAATTCAAAAAGGAAAAAAAAAACGTGAATTTTTTCCTCTTGAAAATAATATGCGGTATCCGATTGATTTTCCAAACAAGATCACAACAATTTCTAGGCTTTCATCACATTAATATCTCTGTATCAATAATAACAGCTGGTTTCCAGGCATCATTTTCACAGCAGGGCTTTTCTAAAATATTTGCTTTGCTAGTAACTTAAGAGAGGACCTGTATTACCTCTTCTTCCTCATCCACCTTTCCCTCAATTTACCTGGCTTCTTGGCATACAGCAAGACAGACTTTTTGTGGGTTTTTTTTTTAAGATTTTATTTATTTATTTGACACAGAGAGGGAGAGGGAGAGAGAGAGAGCACAAGCAGGGGGAGCGGCAGGCAGAGGAAGAGGGAGAAGCAGGCTCCCTCTTGGGGCTCAGTCCCAGGACCCTGGGATCATGACCTGAGCCGAAGGCAGACGCTTAAATGACTGAGCCACCCAGGCGCCCCCAGACTTTTCATTAGTTATCTTTTTTCTCTTTGTCTTTGTCTCTCTGCCTATTTCTCTCTTATATATAATACATGTACTATATGCAGATATATCTATAATTGCTTTAATTACATTGTGACTTACATATATTATCATGCATTAGATCATTTAATTATTTAATAATAATTAAAATCATTTTCATTTTCTAATCCAAAATGAATCATCTTTTTAGAATTAAGTTGCCATGGCAGTTTTGAAAAAGTATGATTTATTGAAACATAATTCTTATGCTTTCACAGCTGGTAGTTTTCAGGCTAACCACGTGAAATTTCAAAATTAAATTATGCATCTTGCATGGAAGACAGCTTTTAGTTAAGACCAAGCTATATCCTGAAAATCAATGCCACAATCTATGCAGTTTATTGATTTAAATATGTATTATTATGCTGTGTGGAGTCATGACCTCAAATATCTACCTTTGAAAATAATCTCAGGAAACACTTTAGGAGAAATCCAAGCAAACTCTAGAACTGCATCACCAAATCACTCATGTACATCCCAGATTGGGCCAGACAGACTCTATAATATGTAACTGTGAACAACATTTACTGACTGCTCCTTCAGTTAGCTACTGATTTTTTTTTTAAATTTTGACACTTCTAACTGTGAAAATCATTCTAATAGTACAAATAAGTATTTTAAAATTATAAAAAGTTCTTATCCTTTTTATTAATACTCTCAATAAACACTTACTGAATATTAATACTGTTTTAATTAATATTAAAACACTTCTTGAATATTAATATTTTGAGATGGAAATTATCAATTTGATCTTGTTTTTAAAACTTTTCCCTCTGAATTCTTAATCTCAGGAAACAAACAGGGTTGCTGGAGTGGTGGGGGGTGGGAGGGATGGGGGGCTGGGTGATAGACATTGGGGAGGGTATGTGCTATGGTGAGTGCTGTGAATTGTGTAAGACTGTTGAATCACAGACCTGTACCTCTGAAACAAATAATACATTATATGTTTAAAAAAAAAAGAAGATAGTAGGAAGGGAAAAACAAAGCGGGGGGAATTGGAGGGGGAGACGAACCATGAGAGACTATGGACTCTGAGAAACAAACTGAGGGTTCCAGAGGGGAGGGGGGTGGGGGGGATGGGTTAGCCTGGTGATGGGTATTAAGGAGGACATGTATTGAATGGAGCACTTGGTGCTATACTCAAACAATGAATCATGGAACACTACCTCAAAAACTAATGATGTAATGTATGGTGATTAACATAACATAATAAAATAAAATAAAATAAAATAACTTTTTCCTCTGATAGTAACTTTGCGTATCAATAGTATAAAGTATAATTAAGTTACTTTATAATTAGTATACCATAAAATTAAATAAAGTTCCTTGACAGTTTAATGTATGCCCTCCTTCCAACTTCTTCACTTAGAACTGAATTTTAACAACCACAGAAAATTAGCAAGAAAAATAAGTAGAGAGTAGAAGAGCCCCTGTCTTCATTGTGAGGCAATCTTTACAATATGCACTGAATAGCAAATGGAACTGTATTGTAAATATATGTGGTATAACAAATCTGAATGTTACAAATAATATCGATTTTGAGTAGAATATTCTCAATCTCACTTACAAATTTTAGGATGTAACCCCTGATTTAAGATGGAAGGGTGAACACAAATATTTATTCCCTCTAGAAACCTCACTCAAATGTCAGCCAGGGGAAGGATTTTTACAAAATGAACAAATAATCAAAGACAAAAAGGATGGGAGAGGACATAAAGCTCACACAATTTCAAGAGCTAAAAAGCAGGTGGCCAAAATGGTCTTGACTCAAGAGGATTAGAAATCTGATCTCAAAGCCAGCAGGAGAGAAAGCCACAAAGCAACCAATTAAATACCATTTAACAACCCAAACATGCAAAAGCTGATAGCACTTGTAACTTTGGAAATGGCAATGAAACTGGGATTAAAAATAGGGGGATTGATGAAAAGACTGCTTAAGAAGAAATTAAAATGAATTAAGGAGAAATGTTCAGATTCTCTTCCACGCTGAGCAGTGAAGTCACAGCAGCAGAAAACTGAAGGTTTAGCTTCTGGAAAAGGTGAAGAGCATATCTGCTTCTGGGGACAGCAAACAGAGCTGAGGGTAGAGACTGAAAATTGAGGTACTAAATAACTCCTGAGACCTCCTGCCTTCTTCCCAAGTTATTATGGGCTGAATGGTGTCCCTCCCTTCACCACCCCTTAAAATTCAAATGTTGAAGTCCTAATGCCCAGTACCTCAGAATGTGACTGTATTTGGAGATAGGGTCTTTAAAGAGGTTATTAAGTTAAAATAAGGCCATTGGGATAGGACCTAATCAATCTGACTGGTGGCCTTCTAGGCAGAGGAGACTGGGACACACAGAGAGATATTAGGGATCTGGGGAAAGACCATGTGAGGACACAGCAAGAAGGCCGTCATCTGCAAGCTAGGGAGAGAGGGCTCAAGAGCGAACAAGCCTGCTGACACTGATCTTCTAGCCTCTAGAACTGTGAGTGATTAATTTATGTTGCTTAAGCTACCCAGTCTAAGGTATTTTGTTATGGCAGGCCTAGGAAACTAGTACAGCAGTTAACTTCAAGAACACTGGCAACCTCTGGGCAAAAATGTATGAACCTTCTGTGGGGACAGTGTTTATTACTACAACCTCTTAATTCTAATTTTAAAAAATCAGAGAAAGAGTGATACATTTATCATAACTTGGATGATATGCTCCAATATTTTTTCAAGTGGTAGATACATAATAAATATATTAGATTTCATAAAGTTAAGAAATTACAACTTTAATCAAATTGTTGATCACTAAATCATCAATTTTCTTATTATTTTCTACACTTTTTTGTGTTATACATAAACTTTCTTGTGAAATTCTTACACTCTACTCCCTTAAACGTTTTACTACATTATTTTGGTGTATATTTTAGAAAGGAAGTTTTGAAACATGCTAGAACTTTAAGGATTCCATGTGCCCTTGATAATCTATCAGATATCAGGTTGTATGATTAGAAATACTATTAAGAACAGTATTTATAGAGCACACTTTAATCAGAGCTTTTTAGGTCATCTAAACCAAAATGCAACTAATGGATCATCTAATCGAGGTGTCCCAGGGTAAAGATAAGAAAACTAGGATCAGGAGAAGCATGCAGGCAGAAAGTGGTAGAAGATCTAGAAATCAAGTCTTTGGAATATTACTAAACAAACTTCGTCTGATCACTTAGAAAAAGAAGTATTCTATATTTTATCAAAGTGTCTCTTAGTCTTTCTCCATATTGGGTCTGATGCAGATTTCACGTGTTTTATGATTTTTGTTTTTTAAGGATTTATGACTTTATAAAAAAATGTTAAAGATATCAAAAATAAAAATATGCAAAAATGTCATTGTTGAACAGTAATTCCCCGTACCTGAGCAAACAATGTTCTACCACTTTCACCTTTGTATGTTATTCTTCCAGAAATTTGTGTATGCGTCTCCACATATTTTGTACAATGCTCTATTAAATTTTGTTTTGTCTTTACTTGGTGTCTTCCAATTACTTAAGTAATTATAAAAATTACTTAAAATACAATACCTGCATGTATATCTTATGTGTACTATAGCTAACACCTAATCAGAATAGATATCCAGTCTTATTCATAATTGCTCTTTCAACAGTTTCAGTAGTTCTTCACAAACTATTCATCCACTAGATTATTGCACACAATTAAGAAGTAGACTGATGGGATTACTTGAAGACATGCTATGAGCCAGATGAACGAAATTAAAATTCAAGGCGCTTGGGTGGGGTAGTTGTAACTGTTAAATCAAAGCAGTAGGGTTCAACACATCTTCTGGAAACCAGACAAGTGTCAGTTTTCACCGTCTGACATGTGTGGATGCATAAGAGATGCATCAAGGGCAGGACCATGGAGAGCTCAATGGTGGGCAGTCCGTTTGCTCCAGGCTGCAGTTGGGTTCTTTACCCTTCCAGAGTGAGGTTCAACAGGCTTAAATGTATTCCAACCAATTAACATAAACGCTGGGCCTATTGAAACAGGTAACAAAACCAGGAATCTTTTCTTAAATATAGGGTTTGCTCCAAAATCACTCCTTTTTGGAGAACTTCAAGTGTAAAACCAGTTTAGGAAGATGGGGGTTGACAGTCAGAATGCAAGTAAACCTATGGAAAGCCTTAAGAATGCGTGTGTGTGTGTGTGTGTGTGTGTGTGTGTGTGTGCTGTTCTAATTTAAATGGAAAAGTAAAGTAGCACATAATGCAGTGAATGGCAATTTAAGATTAAAAAATAAGAGTAAATGTAAAATTTATTTCACCTCTTGCTTCCTAGAACATTTTTAGTATGTCCCCTCTTTCTAGGTTAGAGATGATTTAAATTCATTCTGTGTTTTTGGAAAAAAATTATTATGAGATGTTTGTACATGTGTGTCAGTTCCTCTCTCTCTCTCTCTCTCTATATATATATATATATATGTGTGTGTGTGTGTGTGTATATATATATATATATATATGGCCAGAAAACATGAGGAACTTGAAGAATGTGAACAACATCCCCCCTTACACATGACCTTTACTTGTGGATGCTTAGCGAATGACTTGCTCTGGCTTTCAACTCATGGAACAGGGAGGATCTGCTTTCAGTAGTCTTGGGATTAACACAGCAATATTTGGCATGGGGATGACAATCACATTTATTAAATACATATTGTGTGCTTGGTGCTGTGGAGGACATGCTTATTTTATGACATCCTTGTAAGGACTGGATTTTATTAAGAGTGAGATGGAAGCCATTAGAGAACTTTAAGAAGGAGAATCGTATGTTCAAAGGCTGTTGATGGAGTGCTTAATGTTATGAGCCCGAGTGTTAGACTGCCTGGATTTCAATACCCATTTTTTAATTTGGGTAACTGTGGAATCTTTACAGTTTGGTTTCCACATATGTAAAATGGGACCTAATGAAAGTGTTGTTTTGAGGAGCAAATATTTAGAAAATAAAATGCTTGCAACAGTATTATCACATAGTAAACTCTCAATAATTATTTAATATCATAATGTAATCTAAATTTTAATACATTATTCTGACTGCTGTGTGCAGCATGGATTATAAGGGCATGAAACAGACAGATCAGTTCAGAAACAATCACAGTAGCTCAATCTCAGATGCTAGAAGCATAGTGAAGAGACAAAGTGACCTGACTCAAAATGTTTTTTGAGGCAGAACCCACAGGACTTGCTTATAAATTGGATAGGAGTTGAGGGAAGAAAGGAGAGAGATAAAGGTTGACCACTATACTGCTGTCCCTGAGAACTGTGTGGGTAATGGTGTTATTTTCTGAGATAGGAAAGACTGTGGAAGGAACAGGTTTTAGGGAGAAACAAAACTTTCCTTTGAACCAGGTAACGCTGAGATGTCTGCTAGGCTTCCAAGTGCAGATAATTCCACCACCCAGAGATTTCAACTGTACAAATAACATTTCACAAAAGCATCGAGTGTGTTTAGGTTTTTAGAAAATCACTTTTTATAATTTACAGGTCTTGTGTATCTACAACTTTTTTTTTTTTTTGCAGAGAATGAGAACAATGGGAAGACTTTTTTAAAAACTTCTTAATTAAAATTAATATTTTTATGGTTAAAAATGTGCCTTTAAGAAAAATCATTTACAATAGCATATTATTTTCTAACCATAATTACTTTTCATGGAAATCATTATTTTATGATGTAGGTAACTGTTTTATGAAAGTTTGAAGCAACTAAATAATACAGAGAGTCAATATATATTTAAAAACTACCAAATTTATTAACACTAGACAAAATCTTATTCACTCTGGTTTTCAGGATGTGAGAATGATAAGGTCAAGGGACAAAAAAGCTGACTTCTATCCTTAAAGACGACATTCATTTTCTAATGTTATATTTTCTTCATATAGAGAGGCTGATACTGTTTTTTTTTTCCCCCAGAAAATGAGATTCAAAACAGGATACAGAGATTATGACTGTACTGATTTTGAGCCAGACTCTGTCCTTTACAAAAAGGGTATTGCAGGAAGGCAGGAGGAGAAAGTGTAGATTGAGCCCTGTGTCGGGGTTCCGTGCTCAGCACAGAGTCCGCTTGAGATTCTCTTTCTCTTCCCTCTGCCCCGCCCCCATTCGTGCGTGCACGCTAAATACATACATACATACATACATAAATAAAATCAATCTTAAAAAAATACTTCCAAATTTTATTGTTATGAATGTTTTGATATATGGAAGTTTTAAAAATGTATTTCAGTATATCAATATTTCCTTTGTGGGAGGCCAAGGCACAGGAATAAATGTGGGTGTGTGTATCTCATTGAACAAGGCAATAGGTAATAAAGTATAACCTTGAGTTCTGCTGGGCCCTTGCTCCTAGCCCTTCATATCAAAAGTCATGAGGGGGGGATCCTGCCTGTTTCACCTGGTGCATGTCACACTCTGGGCCAGAAGCATGACCCACTGACTGCACACACATGTCCATGAGGAACCAAGACAGACAATGCAGGGCTGCATCCATACGCTCCTAGCTTGAACTGAATCCACAGCAGCCTCTGAGGTCTCTCCTAGTTCATCTTCTTGATTTAGCTAACTTTTTTGGGGAATACTTACAAAACTTATACCTGAAGATAACAAATAATCAGTCATGTTATCTTTGGCACTTTTTTAATTTTATTTTTTAGCCTTTATATTTTTCATATATCTGTAATTTCTTTGATGTGTACTATACAAATCTAACTTTTTTTCTTTAATGGCTAGACAATCATTCTAACATAATTTATTGAAAATTGATTCTTTTGCCTTTTATGTAAAATAATTTTATTCTAAATCTATATTCATTCTCAGTCATCGGGGACTTTATATTTGGTCCCACTGATCTGCCTATTATTTTATCTGTAGCACAGTGTTTTGATTGTTGTAGTTTTAATATATGTTAGGATAAAACCAAAGTTTTAAAAAAAAGTTAAGATCCTATAACGAAATGTATTGAACTCTTTGTCATAGAGAGAATTTCTTTATCTCTATAGCATAGAGATGATTAACTTCTGTTGTGTTCAAATATTGCCTTCTTTGCTTGATTGTATACTCACTTTCAATAAGCAAAAGCTGGCAGAAAAAAACATGAAGTTTTTTGTGTTAATTCTTATCAGCATACTCTCCAGGTATATCGGTAAGTATTTTTAAAATATGCTAATTTAGGTTAAAATGCTTTGCCTTCTAAAGCACATAAGGTATTATTATTACTTGTGACTTGTTGAGTTGGGTCCTATAACTGGCATAACAAAAATCTGACCTTTTTCAGTGATGATTTCCACATTGCAGATTTGGGTATAGCTTCCTTTTCACCTCATATGAATCTAGATGTCAAAACAAACACTTATTAAAAAATTGGGGGAATAACATTTTGCAATTAGATTTTGGTTAATAGTTTGAGAAGTTACAACACAATTTTAAAATCTACTGATTAGAAACACAAACAAGTTCTGCCTTATTACAGAAAGAAAAGTGTACTCATTACCACAGGTAATTTTTAAGTATTTATTGAAGACATTTTAGTGGTTAAGTGCAATGGAATCAGATACATCCAGGTTTAAATTTTTACTCTTTATTATCTTGAACAATTTTCTCAATCTCTCAGTTTAATTTTGGTCATCCATAAAATGAGGACAGGTATACCTAACCTATACAGTCATTGTAGAGATTAAATGAGAAAATAAATCTGAAAGGGTGCAGTCCTTAAGAGGTTCTCATCACTCATAGGTTAGATTCCTCCACACACCCTCATTGTCTCCAGTAAGATGTGTCAGAAGAAATTGTAGAACTGTTTGCAATTCCCTCTAAGATAACTCAGGTTGCAAGGTAGCCTTAGAGAATGTGAATGAGTCCTTTCAGGGCACAGGGTTGGGCCTACAAAATACCATAAAGCAGATAAAATTCATCCATTTCCCTCTGCATTCCACAATTCTGTGCCCCCACATGACACAACTTGTTCTCTCCTCAGGCATCCACTGGTGAGCTCTGTTTTTAGGACCTAGTGATTCTCCATTTATCTGGTATATTGACAATCTAATAGGGAGCAAGTTGTCATGACTCCATCTTCAACCGATGCCTGTTATTCCCAATGGGCCCCCATGTCCTCATTATTAGAATGAATACATAGTTGGGGGGTGGAAGTGTGGTTACATTACATTTCATTTACCTTAATGGAAACATAGGCAGAAAGCAAATATGATTATTTAAAAGGATTGAGGAGAAATGTGAATTGATATTGATGTATTTTTTAAATTTAATTGTATTATGTTATGTTAGTCACCATACAATATATCATTAGTTTTTTTTTAGAGATATTTATTTATTTGACAGAGAGAGAGACAGCGAAAGAGGAAACACAAGCAGGGGGAGTGGGAGAGGGAGAAGCAGGCCTCCCTCTGAGCAGGGTGCCTGATGCAGGGCTCGATCCCAGGACCCTGGGATCATGACCTGAGCCGAAGGCAGACGCTTAACGACTGAGCCACCCAGGTGCCCACATCATTAGTTTTTGATGTGGTGATCCATGATCCATTGTTTTCATATAACACCCAGTGCTCCATCAGTACGTGCCCTCCTTAATACCCATCACTGGGCTAACCAGTCCCCCTTCTCCCTTCCCCTCTAAAACGCTGTTTGTTTCTCAGAGTCCACAGTCTCTCATGGTTCATCTCTCCCTCCGATGTCCCCCCTTCGTTTTCCCTTCCTTCTCCTAATGTCCTCCCTGCTATTCCTTATGTTCCACAGATAAGTGAAACCATATGATAATTGACTTTCTCCGCTGGACTTATTTCACTTAGCATAATCTCCTCCAGTCCCATCCATGTTGATGTAAAAGTTGGGTATTCATCCTTTCTGATGGCTGAGTGATAGTCCATTGTATCTATGGACCACGTCTGCTTTATCCATTCATCTGTTGAAGGGCATCTCGGCTCTTTCCACAATTTAGCTATTGTGGACATTGCTGCTATGAACACTGGGGTGCATATGGCCCTTCTTTTCACTACATCTGTGTCTTTGGGGCAAGTACCCAGGAGTGCAATTGCTGGGTCATAGGGTAGCTCTATTTTTAATTTTTTGAGGAACCTCCACACTGTTTTCCAAAATGGTTGTACCAACTTGCATTCCCAACAGTGTAAGAGGGTTCCCCTTTCTCCACAACCTCTCCAACATTTGTTGTTTCTTGCCTTGTCAATTTTTTGCCATTCTAACTGGTGTAAGGTGGTATCCCAATGTGGTTTTGATTTGAATTTCCCTGATGGCTAATGATGATGAACATTTAATAGTAACAACTGATAAACAGCTGATTGCAGCAACTAATAAAATATGCTATCATTTCCTTAATGTCCATATTCTTCACTAGATCATAACCTTTTCCACAACAGGATTTGTGTCTATTTTACTCACAAGTTTAACTCTCTACATGGGACATGTAGGCACAAGATAAACCATGGTGGAATGAATAAATCTTTTCATAGATACATTAGGAGTTAATACGTGTAGCTAGTAAAAGGATACATGAAATGAAAATAATGTGGGAAAATGGGTGTTTTGATCTTTTAGCCAAATTTAAAGTGCTATATTTCTTTTCAATATTTTTTAAAGATGGTAATAAAATATGAGATGAAATCTAAAATCTATTCTGGCTCTAACTAGCAGGTTGAGAAATTTTGGACAATAAAGGTTTCTTTCTGTCACTTCTAAAATCACATTGTTGGTCATCACTCAAAGAACTTGCCTTAATAGAGAAAAAGTGGTTTACCCACATTCCCGCAACTGTCCTCCAAGTCCCAGGGTGGTGAGACTCATCTTGTAATACTTAGGATGTACTTTTCCCCCAGATTGTTTCCATTATGAACTTACAGTTCCAATTTGTTTTCTTATATCAACATCTTCAAAATCTCAGCCTTGATGTTTCTTTCCACTAAGCCTTTGCTGATGCAATCTGCCTGTTGTTTTATATGGCAATAAAATCAGCACATTTAGATTGCCATTAATCCTTTTTAAAAACTGAAGAGTACCAGGGAAAACACTTTTATTTTTGTCTCATTTGGTATGTTGTTTGGGTCCAGGAATTTCCTGAATGTTTCTACAGCAACATATCACCAAAAAAGGAAAGAAGTATTGATATAAACCTTGCCTCCGGCCATTGAGTTACTGGCTCTGTTAAAATTGTTGATTCTTTGAAATTAGATTCAAGTTCACAAAGACTTTATCATTCTTCCTTCTGGAAAGCTATTTGACAAATAAAGACTATCCTAAGATAAGAAAATTAAAATTTATTAAGAAAGTTAATTTGTGAATTGGTAAGACTGATTCTTAAAAATATTATCATCAAGTAAGCTCATCTTTTCTACAAGTGTCTTTGAGTCAAAAATCATTTTTCCTAAGTAATTCATTTGAGTGTATTAAAAATCAAAATTTTAAAAATTGTTTTACAGATAGCCATTTATTTTAAATAATGCTCTTTTAAAAAGTAAGATCATTCATTTCAAAATAAGATATTAATTAATGTGATTAAAATTAAAATGTGTCTAATTTAAAAGTAAAAATAAAGGATGTTGATTTGCAGTTGTATCCAATAAATACATATTATCTTAAACATTATAGTTATAAAATTATAGAGTGAAGTTATCCTGGAAAACTTTTACATAAATAAAATGTGAGCATTTTTTCTTAATGGATCACTATTAAATGATCGATATATGACTGTTAAAACAAGAGCTTGGTTTTGTGACTATTATATACCTGCATTGGTGAGTTTGTCGTGTGTTTTACTCCATTTTGCATTAAATGTGTACACTGTTTCCTGTACAGGAAAAGCTTGTGGTCTCTTAAGTAATTTCATTTCTTTAAATGCAGAAAGCAGTTTAAAAAATAAAAGGAAGAATCTATTCTTAAATATACTGTAGTCAGAGAAACATGACAGATCTAAGTAGACTGGTGTGGGAAATATGTGATTATAGGCAGAATAAAGGTCACTCTGCTATTTCTACTTTTAATTTGGAGGAAATTCATTGGGGAAGGAATTCAGTTATTGATGTAGTATGAGAACACTGTAGAAATTAGGAAGCACAACTTATGCCCTATGTTTCCTCATTGTATATAGAATTATAAAACAAGTTGAAAGAACTAAATAAATAATATATATTATTAATTTCATTTTTACAAATGGATGACTATGGAGTTAGCAAGTCCTGCTGAAGATCTATGAAATCTTTATTGCTTGGAAGAAGACAAATTATATTGCAAAAATTCTAAAGCCTCTATTTTTTAAATCACATCTCTTCACTATGAAAATATTTACATAAAGTCTTTCAATCAGTACTATTTTTCCACTGTAAACTGTTATTTTTCCATAATAACTAGAGAGAGAGCTAAAGACACCCTAAAAATTAACTGAAATTTATTTATAACAAGAACTGTTGGGGCGCCTGGGTGGCTCAGTCATTAAGCGTCTGCCTTAGGCTCAGGTCATGGTCCCAGGGTTCTGGGATTGAGCCCCACATTGGGCTCCCTGCTCCACGGGAAGCCTGCTTCTCCCTCTCCCACTCCCCCTGCTTGTGTTCCCTCTCACTGTGTCTCTCTCTGTCAAATAAATAAATAAAATCTTAAAAAAAAGAACTGTTAGTATTACATTAAAATAAAATCACAAAGCAAAATTTATATATTTTTTATTATGTCAATTGGATGGGTGGGGACATTACTTTTTCACCATAAACTTCATATTTAAATGTTTTATTATCCCCAAAGTGGATTTTTAGTCTATGGTATCTTATCCATTTTAAGGTATATTTTGAGATATGTCTTGATATAAAAATAAGAGTGTATGGTTTTACATTTTTCCTATGATCCATATGAAAAATTCAAATATTCCATTTTAAAGAGTTTACATAAGAGCAAGCTAGGCGGCCTGAAGAGGCATATAAAGGTGAGATATATCGAGAAAAGAGCAAAGAAAGTGGAAACAGGAATCTCAGGATGCAATGGGAGTCATTCATTCAGAAGCAAATTTAATACTGGCTGCAGTGGACTATGTGGTCAGAAGCTCCATCTCAGGGACCATATCCAAAAATGAAGTCTTCTGTTGGCCCCTTCCTTGAGGGTCTAAAGGTATCATTTGAGTGTTTTCTCTATTGTGGCCTCCTGTCCACAGGATTAGCTGGTATCATCTCGACAACATTACCAAGTGATGCCGCTAGCCAGGCTCTCTCAGAAATAGAGAGATGAATTATAAACCCCTTTATTCTGCTACTGGCAGCAATAATGAGTGAAATGCGTTAGTAACACAAATGCAGAAGTTTCTAAGGGAGCTCATGTATATCAGATGTATTATTTCCTTAACAATTTTAGTAAAATAAAGTTGAGGGGTGCCTGGGTGTCTCAGTCGCTTAAGCGTCCAACTCTTGATTTTGGGTTGGGTCATGATCTCAGTGTCCATGAGATTGAGCCCCGCATAGGGCTCCTGGCTGAGAGCATGGAGTCTACTTGAGATTCTCTCTTCTGCCCCTTCCCCCACTCAAGCTTGCTCTCTCTAAATAAATAAAGAAAGAAAGAAGTCTTTAAAAAATATAAAACAAAATAAACTGGAGGTTTGATATTTATAAATGAGTATTAGTATCCCTTTATATATTCGTGAACTGCATTTTATCTACATTTCTGACTGGAATTGGAAAGGGAGAAATAATGAACGAAGGGAGAGGAAGGTCTGTGCTGATTTCTGTAAGGAGGCAGTAAGAATTTTCTTCCTCATTTTCTTACTCTCCTAGACTTCCTAAATAAAGAACTTGTTTCTACATAAGTATTAGATTCTGGGGTCCTGAGAACTACATAGGAGTTTAAGCATTGTCCATGGGGTAGAGAGCTGATAATTCAAATATGGCTAATTTCTTTCTTCCCTGTCTCATTTATTTGGGGACATTTTAAATCCAACAACACTTAATGCTGGAAAACCAGTGCTTATTCTTAGGTACCCAGAGGACTAGAATGAAGGACATATTTGTATGAAAACCCATTGTTCCTGTACTTGGAATTCACATTTTCATTTGGTGCCAGAGATACAATTTGAGTAAGATAAAGTCCCTGCTTTCAAGGAACTTGACAGATTTCTGAAATAGGCAATTAAATTTACAGTAAAAACTGGCAATTTCTGGTTATGTGCTGAGGAAGGATAGAATAGGGACATTTTTATTTTTAATAATAGGGACATAAGTATTTTTCTCATACATAGCTGGGGTTATTAATTTGTTATCTGTATCTGAAATCTGCAAAATCCCATAAATAGAAGTTGCCAGAATATACCTAATTTTTGTAAGTTAGACTCCATCATTCCATGAAATTTTATTATAAAATTTATAATATAATGCCAGAGAAAGCCAAGAGAATGATTCAAACTCACTATACAAGAGCTTTGATAGTAATTTAACTCAGTAAATGCATGTGCACTTTCTACATGTTCTTAGTTCAGGCACCTTTTAATGCTATGGTTTTTTCCACTCCAACCTGTGGAAACTATCATAGCACATATGTGAATACTTGCAGGACACACAGATCTTCAAGTATAATTCCCTTCATTTTTTAAAAAATATTTATTTATTTATTTATTTATTTGGGGGGCAGAGAGAGAGAGAGAAAGGCCAGAGGGAGAGGGAGAGAGAAACTCAAGCAGACTCCACGCTGAGCACGCAGATCCTGACACCGGGCTGGATCCCACGACCAAGACCACAACCTCAGCTGAAACCAAGAGTCAGAGGCTCAACCGACTGTGCTACCCAGGCGTCCCTAATTCCCTTCATTCTTAAACCTGGGTTCAGGAATGGGCCGTTGTGGCATTTGTCATATTCTTGTGGCCAAGAACAAGTCACAAGTTCAGTCTAGATTCAGGTTGTAAAGAAATAAACTCTAGCTTTTGATAGGAGGAGCTCTGAGGGGACATTGCCAAAAATGGTGTACAGGTAAAAGAATGGTTACAGCCATTTGTGCATATAATCTACCACAATTTAATCTTAGACTCAAATTTTCTTTTTTCTGAATATAAGGTGTAACAAACAATTCTGGGTAAAAATGATCAGCTGCTTTTCCATGTTTCAAAAGAACATGTCATGAGAATGTATATAACTTTAATACTAACTCATTGAATACTTGTTATTTGAATTCCCACTGATATAGTGGACTCAATTTTTAAAAATTGTTGTTAATAGCTCCTACTTTTTTGTATGTTGTGAAATTTCTAAGTCCTGAATTAAGGACTGGCTATTGGCTATTACACAACCAAGGAAGGAAGTTGTCTCCAATTTCTTTACTTGAGAAGCAAAAACGCAACAAAATGTATGAGACAGAAAAAATACATTTTTCAAAAATGTAACAATTTTTATTAAGCTTCTTTGTGGTAAGATTGAACTAGAAGAAACATTTCTGGATTTGCTATTAATATCTAACTTAATTATATACCTATTTGGAATATTTTATTTGGAAGGAGATAAGACTATTGGAAGAAAAATTGCCCAAATACATTTGCAAGTTCAGAGTGTTGTGTAAGTTGAAACCACGTCATTTTCTTCTGCAGAACAGCTGAAGCATGCATGGAAGTAACAGCACAGATTGCTAACTTTTTAACAGATTAAAACTTATTTAATGAATAATATGAAAAATACTAGGGAATGTGTGTTTACTCAGTAGGTCCAATTCAGCATTATTTTTATTTTGCTACAGTTTTAATTCCTGGGGCGGGGGGAGGGAAGCAGGGCCGGAAATGAAACACATTGTTCTGTTGGAAGTCCAGGTATTTTGACCTTCCCTTTTTCTAGACCCTTGAGTAACCACTATTTGTTGAACTACATCAAAGATAATTTCCTTAAATTGATATACATTAAAAGGTGTCTTTTTGAAAGGGCACCATTTATCAGGCTCTGCATCTCACAGCAGTGTCCCTTGGCGTATGAGTGCTGACAGAGCTTGGTGGAGGGTAATTACAGATGTGGGTCTCAACATAATGTGAATTCACATACTCTGGAATTGCCGTTCATCTCCTCTGGAAGCCTCTCAAGGGCATGCATTTGTAAAATACTAGGCCTGGTTCTCCTCTGTTTAGATTACATTTGTTAGTCATTTTCATTTTAAGGCTGTTAAACCAACAAATTAATATTTAAACATAGAAGTGTCAAAAAGTATTTGAAGAGCCCGTGCTGATGAATTGTGATATTCCACGTCTTCTTTAGACCCTCCAGAGGCGCTCTGAAGTCACGCTCCGTGCTTCAGTGTATTTGCACGCGGTCGAAGCACAGCCCCGACGAATCTTGACTATCAAGTCATTCTTTCAGATCATGAAAAAACTGAGAAATAACAAAAGGAATTACATACAGAGATTTGGTACTTTGCTTACACAATGCCAATACTCTCGATTTGCAAAACTTTCGGCTTCTTGGTTAGCCTCATACTTTTAAAACTTGCATAACTATTGTCCACTCCGTCATTCCTATTTTCTTTTCGTGTGAAAATCCTCCTTTGACATGAGTGATGGGATCAGCAGAAGGAGGCAACGGGCACAGACAATTGCATCAAAATGGAATCATTCTGATCTTGGGTTGCCAATCAACCTTGGAATGCCCTCCAAAATGCTGTTGGTCCCAACTGCCAAAGAATAAGAAAATGGAATAAGAGGCGAGGATTACTTTTTTCATACTCTGATTACTTGACTTAAATGTTTAAAATTCAGAGGCGCCTGGGTGGCTCAGTTGGTTTAGTGTCTGCCTTCGGCTCAGGTCATGATCCCAGGGTCCTGGGATCGAGCCCCGCATCGGGCTCCCTGCTCAGCGGGAAGCCTGCTTCTCCCTCTCCCAGTCCCCCTGCTTGTGTTCCCTCTCTTGCTGTGTCTCTCTCTGTCAAATGAATAAATAAAATCTTAAAAAAAATAAATGTTTAAAATTCAGAGCTCACTTATTTAATGAAAAAGCTGGATTCCAGAAAAGTTTTTTGTGAACCACACATCTTTTCAACCCTCCCTATATCTCATTTGATTGTATTTTTAAACAATAAATAAAAGATTTTTGATCTCTGGATAGAATAAAATTACACAGACAAGATGCAAAAAAAAGATAGAACTTTTTGAGATATATTGGCTGTACTTGTCAATAAGATGCTTATATTGGCTGTAGTGATAATTATCTGCTTCTTTCAAAATATAACAAGATCACCGTACTGAAAGTGAAATACTATAGAAGTAGGGAAGTCTACGGTTTTATAGCTTTTGTTCTCACTTGAGAGATTGTAAATCTTTAAGGCCACAGAGATTTGGGAAAATTTTTTTACCAATCTCAAGGTATCTTAACACTTCAAATTTTACATCTTTCCAAGCAGTGGGGCATAATGGAAAGAGCAAGGGTTTAGGAATCCAAAAGACAATTTTAAGCTCTATCTTGGCCTGTAATCTTTGACTATCAACTTTTCTGAGCCTTGGTTTTTCTTACCTTTAAAACAGAAGAGTACCTATCTCATGGGGTTACTGTCAAGTTTGAAAAAGATAACTTATGTAAAGCACTCTGAACGGAAGCTGTAGCATAGCAAATGTTAATTAAATTCACTACTTTATCTATGTGTGGATGTGTGTGTGTTGTCAGCAATTTATTCTGTAGGCAACATAAGAGTTTCTAATACTTCCTATAGTCTCTCAAGTGCCAATATTTTCCTTCTTGTCAGGAAACAACATGTACTTTGTAAATAACTTTATTTTCATCTTTCATGTATCACTAAATTTTACTGAGTGCCTAACTAGAATTAAAGTTAGCACACACATGAATCAGTCTGGGTATCCACCTGACAGAATCTATCGTACAGTTAGAGACATAATATATGTACAAATATAGCTATCATACCAAAGGTGAGATGATAAGCTTAAATAGTCACCAGCAGAGAGACCGGTACCTGCCATTTGGAGTAGGGATGGGAGGTGTCAGCGTGCATGGATGAAGGCATTTGAACAGGGCTGCAAGGGTGAAGGCATTTGAAGGTGACTTTGAAATAAAGCTAAGATTTGAGCTTGTATCTTTGGAAAAAATGGGGATTCCAGACGGTAAGCATAGCATGAGTAGAACAAAATCTGTACCCTGTACAGAGACTGAAAAATATTCTTAATTTGCCTGGAATCAGAATGCAAGGAAAAAATAAATAGGTTGGAAAAGAAGACTGAGGTCAAATAGCAGACAACCTTGAATACTAGGTAAGGAGTATTGACTTTTTCTTTTGATTGACTAAATATAAGACCTCTTGTTTTTATTGACTCCTCTCTACATACTCAAAGTGGTTCAGGTCTTCCCTGGGCCACCTCACTGATGGAATATGGACAATGCTGGCTCAGACTGAGCTTCCTTTTACTACCTTTGTATTGTCTCTCCCTTTCCATCTCTGTTTTAGCTCACAGGCTTATCGTATAGGTACAAAACCAAGGTTAGAGGTAAATAGCAACCAGGCTTCTTGGTCTCAGAATGAGTCAGGGCCAGTTTATCTCCTTCTTTCTGGACAGCTCATAAATGTCATGTTAGTGGAACTCACCAGCCTAATGACATGCAGAAGGACAGAGATTCTGAAAGGTGCCAGGAACACACTCTTCTCAGCACAGCAAAAGGTTGGAGGAATGTATGGTTGGAGAAATCAAAACAAGATGCATTTGTTCACCTCTGTGCTTTTGTTTTGCTTCCCATAAGTGAATGATGTGATATTTTGCCAGTTTTAAATCAGACTTCAGGTTAAAGCAAAAAAAGAATTTTTTTTTTTACCAGAGGCAATAATGTCACGTGAAAATCACTTTAGCTGTTCCTCATATGCATAAAAAGCTTAATAAACATTCTCTACACATGAAAATTCAGAAGGTCACAGAGGACAGTGAATACCAAGGATCCATAATACCCTTACCTGCTGCAGTGGAGCTCAACCTGTTCTTTGAAACCACTTGGGAGGCCTTCAGATCCACTGATGCTAGGGCCTTACACCCAGATTGGGTGAGTGAATTTTAACCCCACACATCATTGTAAAGCCCAGCTGAAGCTGAAAGCCATTCAAACCAGAGCCTCTTGTTTTCCTTTTTAGAAACCTCAGAGTTGGGGGCAATAAGAAATTTGCTCATACTGCTTATTAATAAGACACCTAGGCCTAGACACATTTCTCCAGATTACCAGTGTTCTTTCTTCCAAGTTTGTTGTTTTCATACATCATAGAATTTGGGGATTTATTATCTATTTATTTCTTTTTTTTAAGATTTTATTTATTTATTTGACAGAGAGAGACAGTGAAAGCAGGAACACAAGCAGGGGGAGTGGGAGAGGGAGAAGGAGGCTTCCTGCTGAGCAGGGAGCCCGATGTGGGACTTGATCCCAGGACCCTGGGATCATGACCTGAGCTGAAGGCAAACGCTTAACGACTGAGCCACCCAGGCGCCCTATCTATTTATTTCTAACATTAAATTATTGAGTCAGTCAACAAAATTTTACATGTCATGCACTCTTTCAGGTAAAAGGAATATGGCACAGAACAGAATCCCTGCATGTAATGAGGTAAACTTTGTGAAAAAAAGGAAGAAAAGACTCTTATAATTAACATGAATAATAAAGTAAAGAAATAACTCAAGAGCAATATGGGGTGTAGGGATGGTAAATTTGGGCAGCTTTTGTGCTAGACACTGCGGTGGATGCTTGATGCTTCCTAGGCACAAAGGACATAAAGATTCAAAATAACTCCCCCATGCCAAATAACTGGATTTAAAGGTTCAATGCAAATTGCCAGGAAATAAACATGGAAAGAAATTTCAACCTGAAGGATCATTTTGTGCAAAGGAGTAAGTTTGTGAGAGAAAATGGTACCTTGAGAGGGTTACAGATCAGTTCAACAGTGCTGGGACAGATAATGAATTAGAAAGAAAAAAGTATTAATCAGATAACGAAGGGTAATATATGCCTTGCAAGTGGATTGGTTGCTTTCCTCCTAAGGGAATGTTTCTCAAACGGAATTACGTGTTATGTTATTGCCTGGGAAATTTATAAAACTGAAAGTTCCTGGCCCATCTCCAGTCTGTCTGATCCGATGATTCTGTTGGTGATGGTCTGTACCACATGAGAAATGCTGCTCTGGATGCTGGGGAAGCATTAAAGAAATTTAATGTGGGAAAAACATGATTGGATTTTCATGTTGTTAACAATGAACACTGGAAAAGTCTAGAGGATATATTGGGGGCAGAATGATACATTTGATAAGAAAGTTATGACAGTACTCTCAGAGGGAGGTAACGAGGGCCTTCACTAGGGCAGTGGTGGAAATGAATAGAAAGTAGAATGTGGACATTTAAAATATTTAAGCGCTAGAATTGACAGGTGACAGGATTTAGGAGCTGAATTAATAAAGGAAGGAAGAAGATGAAATATACAATTGCTTGCAGGCATTTGATTTGAGTAATTGGATGGGAAAACATTATCAGCAAAAAGATGAGCTCAGATTTGGGCATGTTCAGTATCACCTGAGCAGGTAACTGTATATACCAACCTGCATCTCAGGAAAGAAGGATGCCCAACAACATTGATTTGAAAACTGTCAATATATAGGTAACCATTAAATTTCATAAAGTTCGCCAAGTCCATCGACAGATGAATGGATAAAGAAGATGTGGTATATATACACAATGGAATATTATGCAGCCATCAAAAGGAATGAGATCTTGCCATTTGCAACGACGTGGATGGAACTGGAGGGTGTTATGCTGAGTGAAATAAGTCAATCAGAGAAAGACATGTATCATATGACCTCACTGATATGAGGAATTCTTAATCTCAGGAAACAAACTGAGTGTTACTGGAGTGGTTGGGGGTGGGAGGGATGGGGTAACTGGGTGATAGACATTGGGGAGGGTATGTGCTACGGTGAGCGCTGTGAATTGTGTAAGACTGTTGAATCACAGATCCGTACTTCTGAAACAAATAACGCAACATATTTTAAGAAAAAAGAAAAAGAAGAAGATAACAGGAGAGGAAGAATGAAGGGGAGTAAGTCAGAGGGGGAGAGGAACCAGGAGAGATGATGGACTCTGAAAAACAAACTGAGGGTTCTAGAGGGGAGGACAGTGGGGGGATGGGTTAGCCTGGTGATGGGTATTAAAGAGGGCACATTCTGCATGGAGCACTGGGTGTTATGAACAAACAATGAATCATGGAACACTACATCAAAAACTAATAATGTAATATATGGTGATTAACATAACAATAAAAAATTAAAAATAAATAAATAAATAAAAATTTCATAAAGTTCAAGAAGAAACAATGAGAGAGGTAGAAAGTATAAAAACAGAGAAGAGAGAATTTCAAATAAGTGCTCGATTGTGATAAATACCCAAAGAGGCTGGGTAAATATTTTGAAATTGGCAATTTAAAAGCCATTGGTGAACTTAGTAGGAAGTAAGAGTGATAACCTAAATTTTGTGAATTAGTTCTCAAAGGGAAGATTAGTGGTAGTGGCAACAAGTAGACTATGTCTATATCCAACAACGAGTGCTCTTTACATACACGCACATACACACACACAAATGCACACACCTTTCTGTTATCTATCATAAAAATTATTCTTTCTTTCTATACACTTAGCAAATTGAAGTATGAAGAATGCAAGTAGCATGAAAAAAAGAAAATTCAAATAATGGTGCTAATCCTCATAATCCAATAGAATAGTAAATATTTGTGTAGGAAATTAATGGACTCATAAAAGTGGGTTGATATACTTTAAAAGAAAGAAACTAATCTGAAAGCTTACTTTGGATATTTACATCTTCAGTTTTTATTCTTGATAAAATAAAATTAAAAAATCTTTTTGATTTCAGTTACATAAGTAGACGTCTGTCATAATATTTCTTGTAGAGCCATCTGAAATTTTTAGAAAGGGAAAACATGGAATTATATATGTCAAATATTTCAGGAAGAACAAACATAAATATTCAGAATGTTTTCAGAAGTTTAATGCCTAAGTTTCCATAAACTTTGGCATGACAAACATTTTCACGACTTAACTGTAGTTTATTACAATACACTTCAGCAAGCTTTACTTTTCGATCTGATCCTTCCGATTTCTTCTTGAGGGTGGGGGGCAAATCTATTTACACATTTTCTAACATTTCTCTATATTTCAATAATAGATTATACCCTAAAAGGATTTAGGGAAACGCTGTTCAATAGAAATACAATGCAAACCACAGATTTAATTTTATATTTTCTAGAAGACACATTAAGGAGTCAAAAACACATAAAAACAGACAAAACTAATTTTAATAATATATTTTATCACAATATATCCAAGATGTTATCATTTCAATACGCAATCAATATAAAAATTATTAGTAAGATGCTACATTTTCCTCCTACATCTTCAAAATCCGATGTGTCTTTTACTCTTCCAATGCATCTCTATTAGGAGTACCTACATTTCAAGTGCACAGTGGTCATCTGTGGATAATGGCTGCCATATTGGTTAAAGTTCAATAATTTACTGTACCGACTGTATCTCTTATAAATAAAGAAAACTGAATCTTATAGCTATATAGTCAATTTTCACCTAAGTTAATTTTTTTTAGTTATTTTACTATAAAATATCCCAGTGTGAGTAGCTGATGTGGGAAGATAAGTATTTGATAATTCATGAATTAACTATTTCAAAAAAGTCATTTAGCATCTGTCATATGCCATACTCTTGATAGGGTTTTGGAATATAGGAGTCAATAAGACAGCTGTGACCTACAAAAGCACACTCATTCTAGCAAAGAAGATAAAACCTATGTATATTACTGATTTGAATGTAGAAATTTAAAATGGCACCCAGTAAGCTATTGCTTCCAAAATGACACAGTAGCAGTTTATGTTCAAGTGCTCTGGATATTCAGCAGAGAAAAGGCTCAAATATGACAAGATTAGAATAACATTTGCGAATATGACAGACAATGAACTAATCTTCAAAGTATGGGTAAGTTATGGTTTGGTAGAAAATGGAAAATCTAGATTTAGGGAACAAAATTAATAAAATCATGGAAGTGGGAATGCATATGACAGGGAAGAGGAACAGGAAAACAGTCAGCTACCTGGAAGGGATGGTTAACAAATGACAAGTAAGATATAAAAAATGACTGGAGTTTGGACAAAGTAGGCATTTTCCCTTGCCTTGAATGGAAACCTATCATAATACTGTTTATAAAACACTGCTTAGAAGATTATAATGTGGAAATTTTCATGCATTGTTGCCTTGAATAAACCCTTGATGGAAAAATCTCATGCCAAAGGCAATATACTTTAAAACAAATAAATATCTTTCAGAACTTCTTGAGTATAGCATGGGGCAACTCCATATTTATCCCAACTCCTTTGGTTTTATATTATTGTACGGAAGATAACCTAGAGATTAGAGTAATCTTCAGTAAGCATCAACTCTCTAGGGGGCAACTTGTTATTTATACAAAGTATGAAGTACCATACCAACAATTTCTGAAAAATTGTTCCTAACTGTTAAATATTTCCACTTCTAGGATTTTATGAGAAGGAAATAACCAGAGAGATCCACACTGAAGTAGGTACAGGGATATACTGCATTTATTACAATAACAAATTCAAAACAATGCCCAACATTTCATTATTAATTCAATATATTTGGTCCACTAATACTATGTGCTATTATGAAAACAAATGCCATGTTTTCAAAGATTATAGGAGATAATACTCATGATGTAATTTTTATTGAAATCACAAGCACTTAAAATTGTATAAATCATAAGGACACAACTGGATGATTTTTATAACATTAGAACACATGTATGACCAGCACTCATATCAATAAATAAAACAATACCAGCTCACCAGAAGCTCTTCTTATGCTGCCTTCACCTTCACTCTAACAGCATAATTTAGTTTTTCTTTATTTTTTTCCAAAATTTTCTAACTGAAATCATGGAGAATGTATACTTTTGTGTCTGACTTTTTACTTAATATTATATTTGGCAGATTTAATCCATACTGTTGCATGTGATTTAATTCCTTAATTATCATTGCTATAGAGTAGTGCATTACATGAATGTACAAAACTTTACCCATTTTGCTTTTGAAGGATATTCAGGATATTTTCAGTTTGAACTATAAAGAGCAGCATTTTTAGAGACTTCTTTTTTAGTGTAACTTTCAAGAAAGATATATATATATTTCCATTGGGCATTTTTGTAGGAATGAAACTCCTAGATCATCGGGTATGAATAGGTTCAGCTTTCACAGCTATTGACAGCAATTTTCAAAGTGATTATACCAGTGTTATTTCTACAAGCAGGGCAATTTTAGTAGGTAGGAACTAGTACCATATTTTGTTATTTTGAATTTCCTCTAAAGTCAAATGAATTTGATCACCTTTCTATAACTGTACTAGTCATTGTGAAATCAGCCATGTGAAATGCCTGTGCAAGTCCTTTGCACATTTTTCTGTTTGTGTCTGGTTTTTTTTCCTTATTGACACATAATCTGAATATTAGTCTTTTGTTGGATATATGAATTACAATGTTTTGTTCTTTCTGGAGCTTATCCTTTCATGTCAATGGTATTCCTTTACATCAATTACACAGAACTGGATAATTGAAAGTACTCACAAGACTCTTCAGGGGTTACTCACCTAAGGCTTTAATAAAGGTAAAGGCTATGGTTGAGTAGGAGAAAGAAGGCGCAGGCTAGCACTGGTATCCCAAGAGACTTCCAGATGCAGCCCTTCAGGGGCCTTTCTGAGTCACACAGAATATAGTTGGTCTTCAGATCAGAACCACTAACATATCTACAAGGAAATTTGTCAAGTGTCAAGTTCTATACTGAGAGCTATAAACACAGTATCAATTAGAGAATTTTTTTTCTTTAAAGATTTTATTTATTTATAAGAGAGAGAGAGAGAATGAGAGAGAGAGAGCAGGAGAGGGAAGAGGGTCAGAGGGAGAAGCAGACTTCCTGCTGAGCAGGGAGCCCGATGTGGGACTCGATCCCGGGACTCCAGGATCATGATCTGAGCCGAAGGCAGTCGCTTAACCGACTGAGCCACCCAGGCGCCCCAAACACAGTATCAATTAAAGCAGACAAATTCCTTACTTCCATAGAGTTTATTTATATTTCAATTGGCAAGAGGGAAACAAACGTATGCATATAAACAATATGCAAACCATCAGATAATGGTATCTATAATGGACAAAATAATGTGAACTTTTGTGAAACGGGGATGTCTGCTGTGGTAAGAAGAGGAGGAAGAAATAAAGCTTCCTTGATAACATGAGGTTTGAGTGGAGATCTTAAGAAAATGATAAAACAAGCAATGTAATTATATGTGGTGTGGGAAGGCTTTTCCAAGCAAAATAAATAGAAAGTGAAAATATTCATTCAAGAGCAAGCATGGAATTTTTGAAGACAAGCAAGTGTAGTGGAAATAGATTGAGCTGGAGTAGGGTGAGAGAGTCATAAGAGATAAGTTTGGAGGGATAGACAAATCTAGTAAGACATAGTAGTCATGGCAATAGCTAATTGAGATGGAAAAATCATTGCAGTGTATTAAACAGAAGACTAACATGATCAGAAAGATGCTTTGAAAGGTTACTCTGGCTCCTGCTTGGAAAATAAATTTTAGGAGGCAACAGGGGAAGCAAGGTGTTTGCCTAGATGCTATAGTGATATGTGTAATTCAGGAGAGATACAATGGTAGTTTATTTAGATCAGGAGGGAGGGGTACAGATGTGTTTTGCAGGCAGAGCATTTGTGGCTTGATGATGAATTGGAATCACATAAGAGAGCAGTTGATGTGAGTTCTAGGTTCTGTTCAATTCCACAGGTTACTGGAAGAATGCACTTACCATTTCCTGAGATGGGAAAGACTGGAATAAAGATGTTTTAGGAAAATGGGCTGGTTAGTGGAAATTAATTAAAGGCTAAGAAAAGTCCTACCATTTAAGATTACAAAATAGGCTACCAATTTAAAAGTGTTCAAGGTGACCTGGATTATCTTTACAAGAACTGAAGTTTAGGAAATTTCCTGGAGATAACTCATATTAAAGAATTTAGTGTCAATTAGAAGAATTATATTTTTTAGGTTTTTTTTTTCCTTTAAAATTTCCTCTTTTGTAAGGGTGCCTGGGTGGCTCAGTTGGTTTATTGTCTGCCTTTGGCTCAAGTCATAAACCCGGGGTCCTGGGATTAAGCCCCTGGTGGGCTCCCTACTCAGTGGGGAGTCTGCTTCTCCCTCTCCCTCTGCCTGCCACTCCCCCTGCTTGTGCTCTCTCCCTCTCTCTCTCTCTCTGCCAAATAAATAAATAAAATCTTCAAAAATAATTTCCTCTTTTGGGTGCCTGGGTGGCTCAGTCATTTAGCGTCTGCCTTCAGCTCAGGTCATGATCCCAGGGTCCTGGGATCAAACCCTACATCAGGCTCCTTGCTCTGCGGAGAGCCTGCTTCTCCCGCTTGCACTGCTGCTCCCCTTGCTTGTGCTCTCTCTCTCTCTCTCTCTCTGTCAAATAGATAAATAAAATCTTTTAAAAAATAATAATTTCCTCTTTTGTATAGGAGACTCCTATACTTAAAAATGATTCTAAAATTGTCAATTTTTTTTCTCTTTGGAAATTCAATTACTCTGGTTTGTATCCACTTTGGTGTCTTCCACATTTCTGACAGATATATGGAACTTTTATCACCTGTCATGTCTTATAATTTATGATAGTTAATATTTCATGAAAACAGGTATTTCTTCCTTTTTTATTTCTTGTCTTTTTATGTGTATCACATTTTATTATAGAAGTTTTTAGTGTTGCTATAGTTAGCACTTAGAAGAAAACATATTTAAAGGATGATATGATGAATAAATGTGTTAACAGCTCTGATCTCTCAAATTTTTAACACAACTCTGGCAGAAATGTAGTTGCTCACTCACAGGCTGTTAATCACCATTCACTTCATGAATAGTTTTATCCTAAGTGTAGGCCGAGTCCCATTAAGTAAAGAAAGAAAGTTATAACAGACACAAAAGTAACCCCATTATCTCAAGTCATCAAGAGGATTGCTGGTTGATGCAAATAAGTCTCTATGTCCTCTATTATTTATTTTTAGGATTTCTCACAACCATTGTACACTTTTAAAGATACGGAGTTCCCTAATATGAAAAGAGCCCAAAGACACCAAATGTCCATTGACTGATGAGTGGATAAAGAATGTATATGTATATGTATATGTATATGAATATGATAAAATATTATTCAGCTATAAACAATGAAATCTTACCATTTGCAACAATGTACATAGAGCTAGAAAGTATTATGCTAAGTGAAATAAGTCAGAGAAAGACAAATACCATATGATTTCACTCATATGTGGAATTTAAGAAAAAAAATAATCATAGTGGAAAAAAAGAGGCAAAATAAGAAACAGCCTCTTAACTTTAGAGAACCAAGTGATGGTCACCAGAGGGCAGTTGGGTGGGGGAGGATGGGTGAAATACGTGGTGGGGATTAAGGAGGGCACGTGGGATGAGCACTGGGTGTTCTATATGTTAGTGTTGAATCACTAAATTGTACAGTTGAAACTAATATTATACTGTGTGTTAACTAACTGGAATTTAAATAAAAACTTAAAAAAGGAAAGGCTTCCCTAAGCTTCATTGAGATTACGGCATTAAATCAAATCAAAAAGTGGAATACATCTAGTTTACAGGACAATCCCAATAACTAAATGTGTGGGGTCATATCCACAGGAACTAAAAACTTGTATTTATTTTTCATTTACATTTATTCATCTATCCATGCAACCACACACTTCACAAAATTTAGTGGGGATCTAATCTAATCTGATCTAATGCTCTTCTGGGTCTTGGGAATATGACAAACAATAGAACAGATAAATATCCACGCCTACATGGAACTGACATTCTGGGGAAAAGGGCGTAGAATAAAAATGGTCAAGTAAATAATTTACAGTACAATATGTCAAATATGGTAAGTGCTATTTCAAGGGAAGAGAAGAGAAGAAATGCCACAAGGGGGCACGGCTGGGTACTGTCTCCAGTATGCTTAGAAACCAATGAGAACCAGATTCCTGGGAATGAAAGGCAAGCTGTGATTAGTCCCGATGGTTTCAGGTGGAGAGGGGAAGCAAGACTGTAAGTGCTATGGACAAGGAACAGACAAACATCTTGCCAGGAACTTGCAGAATTCTGACAGTCACCTCTTCTCTTTTGCCAGAAAGATGTTCTTACTCAGAGCTCACAGAGATTTTCAGCTCCCTTTTGACTGCTTTGAGGGGAATTGGGGAGAAGAAAAATATATTTTCTGATATCCAGACTTTTCACCTCATTTATATAATCCTTCTATTCTATTCATTTTTTTCCTGTTCCATGTGTGCATAAAAGCATAGGAGTTCATCTTTGCCCTGAATTTTTCCCAAATTATAAAGCTCAAGGGACATATAAACTTTCAGTTCTTTTAGGGAAATATAGTAGATGCAATCAAAATCCTCAGATTAAAATCTCTATAGAGGAAATTTATCCCTATCACTGGAGGAGAAAGAATTGTAGTAAGTAAATCAAATGGGGAAAGCATTTAGAAACCATTCATAATATATACACAAAGGTGCACTGCATTTTAGAAAGAGACTATGATAGTCATCTTGGTACAAAATATTTCCTGCTCTCCAATTTTAGGTTTATGGTACATGTTTTAGTTTTTTATTGCTGCATAGCAAATAATCCTAAAAGTTAGCGGGGTAAACCAACAATAATTTTATTATATTTTCTATTATGTGGGTCAGACATTAAAGAAGGGCTCTTTGCTCTATGATTACTGGTGCCATTTCAGTTGTGGTGGCTTCAGTGGCTGGACACAGCTGGGTCACTTGACTGGAGCCTTAAAGCCGGGGCCTTAGGTCAGGGTGTTGGATGGGTTCTTTAATTCTTCTCTACATTATGCCTAATGGCCATGCAGCTTTCTCCATACATCCTCTCCATGGATCTTGCTTTGGCTGGGGTCTCACAGCAGGGGCAGGGTAGTCAGAAATGTTGCGTAGCAACTGGCTTCTCCCAAAGTGAGTATCCCGAGTAGGAAGTGAAAACTACCAGTGTCTTAAAAGCTGGACTTGAAAACTGGTACAGGGTCATTTCCTTGTATTCTATTCATAAAAGTAGTCATAAAACCTTCCCAGAGTCAAGAACAGAGGTCATAGAGCGAACTTCTCAAGGAGAGGAGTGCCAAAGAATGTATGGCCCCATCAGGACCACAATTTTTTACCTTCTGGGAGTTGAGTGGGTCCTTCTGATTAATTCTGGCCAAGGAATTGTGGGCAGAATAGCCTGTGTCACTTTCAGAGTGGGGCATTCTTCTCAGATTAAAAACCTTCAAAAGTCTCTTTCCCTTAGACATAGGACCTGATAGCATTTGAGATATTGAATTGAGGCAAAACTGAAGAGCATGGAGCAGAGGTCTCAGGCAACTTACAATGGATGTATGGTATATAAATGAGAAATATACTGTACCTTATTACCTTAAAGTACTAAGATCTGGGAGTCATTCATAAGTGTACAATAATCTAATCCATCCTGACTGATACACAACTGTGCATCTGTTTTCGTCATTATCCTCCCTAACTACTGAGATATGCTGACTTTATTATCAGATGGAACTTCTAATCATTTTTATATGTGGAAACAGATTTATTCAAAGAAATTATTGCTTCCTAGACATATCACATATGACAAAACAACCAGAGAACAATTCAAATATTAATTCATCCTCTCTCGAAGGTAAACAGAGAAAAATTGTTTTAGGCAGTATTTATTTTTCCCTAAATAGACAAAGCATCTCAAGTAGAATTTATTAAATTCTACCTGTTTTCTTGGCATTGTTATATTCCTGTCAATGTTTGCTAATTCATTTTCCTTCCCACTTTTTTTTCCTTTTATTTCATCTACTTAAAGTTTGCTTAGTGGAGGAATCAATTTCCAATGTTTTATACTTCAGAGAAGCTTCGTGTACTTTTAGGAACTATAAATGACAAGGAAATTACTTCAGTTTTACATTTAAAAATAATTTGGCCAAATAAGAAGAAAACAGTATGTTTTTCAGGGACCCTTTTTGTACTTTAAGTATTTAATTTCAGAGGGTTGAAGTGCACAGTGACCTTTCTTCCCATATTTTTGCAGCTGAGCTTCATGTATAGGATTGATTTAAATTGTACATTCTGACCTTTAGGTCAAAGGAGCACCTACTAGATGACAACACTCATTAGATTTTCATTTCTTTAGATGTTTTAAATTTGTAATCCTTAAAGCAGAGGTGAGAAACTAATAAGGAAGCCAAGGCTTCAAATCCTGAACAAGGTATGACACGTCCCCAGGAAATTTTCTATGTAACAAGCAGGAGAATGTTCAGGATGAGTTTTATCAGGTCAGTTGAGCATGGTTAGAACAAAATCCTTGAATTACAAAATTCAAGAATGTCAAAGGGAATTTACCAAAGTCGGACCTCCACCCACATCACATATTCTTTCCATAGTTCTGAATGGTGATCATCTAGAACCCGCTTGAATTCTTGGGTGACAGGAAGATCAAAGGACCAGAAGCAACTCATTTTCTGTATGGATTGCTCTAAGTATTAGAAAGTACATTCTTCATTGGTATGGAGTTTGTATCACTGTCAGCAGGTACTCCAGCATACAATTTCCAACCCTTACATGATAGAGAACAACTACGTCTTCTCATGTTTTTAACATTTGAAATGATTACCACTTTGTGTACATGGTCTCTAATTATAACACTAATATAGAAGAGTGTACTGAATGATTCTAAAGTGGGCATACATGTAACCACCATACAAATCAAGAAACGAAACCCTGTCAACACTCAAAAGATGTGTATGTGTTCTTCCCATCCCACTCCATCCTTTTTCTGTGGAAGTGGATGGTATTCTGACTGGGTGTGTAAGAATTTCCTAGTCTTTCTTTGTAGTTTTACAACTTACACATTTTATCTGTCTTCGAACGTTATTTAAATGTAATCAATCTATTTGTACTATTTTGTGTCTTGCTTTTTGAACTCAGTTTTATAGTTGTAAGAGTTGACCATGATGCTGTACTGTAGTTTGTTCATTTTTGGTGCACTACGGTATACCTTTGTAAAAATACACCACAATTAATTTGCTTTTATTCCTAAAGCCACTAAACATCATTGTACATGTGTCTTGAATATGTAAGTATATAATTTCTGTGGGATATATACCCACGACTGTAATTTCTCTGTGATAGGATACATGTATCTTATATTTTACTAGATATTGCCAAAATGTTCTCTAAAGTTATTATTCCAATTTTCATTCCCACCAGCAGTGCACAAAATTTCCTTTTGCTTTACATCCTTCCAACATTTGTACTATCAGATTTAAAAATTTTGCCCTTTATAGTGAGTATAATTTTAATTTGCATGTCCTGAGTGATCACTGAAGTTGATCATATTTTCCTCTGTTTATTGGCTGTTTGAATTTTCTTTTTTGTAATATGCCTTTTTTCTTCTATATGGCAGCATTTTAAAATGAAGTCAACCTTCAGGTTTCTGCTTAGTTCTGTTCTTTAATGTTCATTAAATTGCAGTTTCTTGGATTACTTCTTCTGTAGGTACTTTAGATTGGTTTCTTCCTTATTATAATACAACACTGAGAATGAAACTCAACATGATCCGAACAATGCAGAATAAATCATATTTCTACTCCCTTTAATCTGAAGACTATACTTAGACTATGCTTTGCATTAGCAATTTTAGGTGCTTTGTTAGTAAGTTATAATTTATCCCACAGCATTGAAAGCCACTGTTCTGTTAAGCTCGGTGGTATTCTTATAGAGTGATCTGAACAGGTGGGTTAATTTCTCCTATTCGCCAAAGTCGGTTAATTGTTGTTATAGTCTACCTACACACTGAGCACAGTTGTCTTTCCCTTGTATTGGTGACATTTTTGAAGCATGGGTATTTTTTCTCCTTGGTCAAGAAGAGGAGTGAGGTAAGAGCAATGATTTTCTTGTGTGTGAAAGTTGAACAAATTTTATTAGGAAGGAAATTGAGTCTTGATAAAATTTTCATAGGGTACTATTTCATATGCAAAAAATACAAGTATTTTCTATAGAAATCATTATACTAAGAACATTGTTTTGGTTCTCAATGTAACAATATCTTTGGGAAAACATGTTTCATGGGATAGAATTACAAGCAACTTAGTTTTTCAATTCTCAATCTTGCTTCAAGTTTATTCTGTAAGGTTAATATCTCCCTCCTGCCCCTGAGATGAAATTCAGTAGTCTCACGACTTCGGTGTCATTTTCAGAAATTGAAATCAATTTATGTAATTAACATATCCATTAATATAGTAATAAAATTTGAACCTTCTTGATTCCAGCATCTCCTAAGTCCTGACCTGATCCTGCACCAGTAGGAATGGGGTGCAGGTGACAGAATCACTTTTTCCCTCCTCATCTTCTGCATCTCCCCAACAGTGGTTGTTGGCCCCACCAGGGCTGATAAGTGAGAGAAGATGAGAGAAGAAAATGCGCAGGAAAAGTTCTCACTTGACATCCATTATTGTGAATAATTGTAATACTCTCTGAGCTTTGAACATATTTCAAGTCGCCACTGTCTTTCGCAACACACTCGTGGATTCTTAGAAGAGATCCTTATTGTCTGGCAACCCTCCCCTGAAGTTCCCTTGATGTAGATGATACACTCCTCACTGGTTGGCTGCTTGGTGGTCAGCTTCCACACAGACCATATCTCTGCTGGGGCTCAGTTGACCCTCGTGGGTAAAACTCCTTTAAGGAGTTTCCAACTGGATTTTTCTTTCATGCACATGGTCCACCTCTGGGATACTCTCCCTTGACTCTTCATCAGAACTGCATGTACTAAACTGGTACCTCTCTCTTAGATGGAAATATACCTCAACCAACCTCTCAAACTTTTAAGTTTCCAAGGCATAAATTAGATCACTGCATGTGTCATTTAAACTCTCCAAGGACACAATCAGTGGGGCTGTTGTAGTTTTAGATAGAGTGACAAGGGAAGATCTCACAAGAGGCTGACGTTTGAACAAAGACCTGAAGAAGGTGAAGGAATGAACCATATAGTTGTTATGTGAAGAAGATTCCAGGTAAAGTGGTGATATTGAACAACTGCCCTGAAGTGGGACTATATCTGGCTTGTGTGAGGTAAGGAGGGAGGCTGATATAGTCAAAAGGGAGTGAACCAGGAGAAAAGTAGTGAGAGACATGGTTAGAGAGGAAAATAGAAGACAAAGCTACATTGTTTAGGGCCTGTAAGTCATTGAGAGGACATTGGCTTTTGCCTCAAGTACAACTTGGAATTCCTGAAGGGTTTTGAGCAGGAAAAAGACATCATCTAGGTTATATTTTAGTAAGATTATTCTGCTTCCATGTGGAACATAGACTGTGAGGCAGGGACACAGGCAGAAACCAGTGACCATTTAGGAGGCTATGAGAATCACCTAGGTGGGAAATGATGTCTTGAAAAGAGTTCACGATGAGGGAAATGGTAAGAGGCAGTCAGAATTCAGATGTACTTTAAAATGAACTGATGGTATTCCTGATGAATCGGAGAAGGGATGAGTCAAGGATGAATACAGGTGTTTAGCCTGAGAAACTGAAAGAGAACCCATGTCATTTACTGAGGGAAGGAAGGCTGAGGAAGAAGCACATCTGAAGGGGAAGATTAGGGGCTCAATTTTGGACATGTTAAGTTTGAGATGTTGTTAGCACTTAGGTAGAAATATCAAGGAAATTTTTGGTTACAAAGTCTGAAGTTTAGTGAAGACTCCAAGCTGGAGATATAAATTATATCCCTGTTAAAGTAAAACTCCATATTAATTTAATTTTGTTGTTTTAAAACTTCTTTTATTAATGACAATTAGCAGTAATTAGAAATTATTGTACAATGTTATTTCTGATGAGTGTGGTGCTTGGAAAAACCTAAGAAGCATTCATAATATTAAAACATGAATATCCGAAGAACAAAAATAATCCTGAAAGCACAATCCAGGAATGAAAAATTCAAGCAACTTCCAGAAGCTTACACCATTTTGAAGGCGAAAGGCAAAAAATAGTCCTTACTGCTTTCTCCTTTCACTCTTTCATTACTGAGTGCCAGGGCCTGTGCTGTTCAGTAGGATTCAAGGATGGATCAATGTGGTTCATGTCCTACAGGAATTCATACTCAAGGAAACATACAAATAAATGTCTATGATGTAATGTGCCAAGAGTTATAGTAGAATAGGTACCCCCAAGTGCTATATTAGCCTGATGGAAAGGAAGTCATCTCTATCTAAGAGTGTCGGGAAAGTGTCACAGAAGAAATAATGGGTCTTAATGGCCCATTAGTATTTCAGCAAGCAGAGATAAGAATCTTATTATTTTAGACAGAAGCGCATGTGAACTCAAGGTGTATGAGGACATGCCATTCAGAAAAGAGCTTGGCATGGGCGCCTGGGTGGCTCAGTCGTTAAGCGTCTGCCTTGGGCTCAGGTCATGATCCCAGGGTCCTGGGATCGAGCCCCGCATCGGGGTCCCTGATCGGCGGGAAGCCTGCTTCTCCCTCTCCCACTCCCCCTGCTTGTGTTCCCGCTCTCGCTGTGTCTGTCTCTGTCAAATAAATAAATAAAATCTTTAAAAAGATAAAATCTTGCCTAAGCAACTATCTAGGAGAGCGAAGGGCCACCCACAGAGAGAAAGCATTTGGCATGGACACTGGAAAACCCAGAGATAAAAGAAGTTGCTTGTCCTCTCAATAGAAGTGCAGGTGGAGGGGCCAGCAGGGAGTTTCCAAAGAGCTAATAGAAGTGTCTAAGAAAGAGAGATCTGCCTAAAAATCTAGCTATCCTTCACAAAGTAAAGGTCCTCTTATAATTATACCAGTTGCATATGATCTTTTTAATACATTTCCCCCTCCTCTTCTCTTTCTTCCATTCTAAGAGGATGGAAATTCTTGTTAGCCAGTTTCAGGAGGTGGAAAGAAGCAGAATTTAGGAGAAAAGTGAGGAAGTACCACATTCTGTTCTCTCTTTGCAAGCAGCCAGCTCACAAGCAGACCTTAGCTGCAGAGGGGGAAAGACTGGACTTAACAAGTTCAAATTTATTATTATAGTTAATTATTATTATTATTTGCTACTGGAGGTTATGTTTACTGAATTAGGTTTGTCTCTGCTTATTCTAATGAAGTATAGAATTTCTTATTATTACCTGTGAGTAGCCCCAAAATGCCATGAGTGTGAGCCGAGAAAGACCTTCATTGCTTATTTCTTGCTCATTATTAGTGTTAAAGGAACAGTGGGAGACAATTATGAACTTGTTGTTATGATGGCATCATACAAAACTGATTTCTCAACATGCCATTATACATGCACACACAAAGAAATGGAGTTAGCTTGTCTTTTGAAAGCTTGAAAACAGGTCAACTACATATATCTCCTTGGGAGGAGCAGCTGGTTTTACCAGCCCGCAGGTTACCTACATTTTACACCTTCATGGTACTTCTGATGGGCATTTTACGCTTTGGCCAGGTATATTCAGGTGTAATTCAGTTATAAAAAAACCTGTTATAGGAGGCTGAGGCCTCATTGTCAAAAACCCATGAGCATCTTCCTAAAAGACTTTATAGTATGCCAATTCCAGAGAAAGGAATTTGCCTAATATTCATTTGAATGAAACCAAGAATGGCCAACAGGAGATCATGCCTTGAAAGGATAATCTGGAGGCCATCTGTTAAAATGCATGTTTCAGCTCTCACTCCATACCATGTAAATAGGTCTTGTATGTTTATCAAGCTTCCCTAGTGAACCTTATGCACTCTAATCAGTCCAAAGCTACTGCATTAGTGGAAAGCCCTACTTTCATTCCTCTCTAGACCAAGCAAATTAAATATAACACTTCCAGAATTTTCTTGAACAAGAAAAGGCAGCAGTGGAACCCCTCTGAGTTTTGTCCATGATTCTTCAGGAAAAGACAAATTTTGGTATAAATTATTTAGAGGACTTTTTTCTCCCTTTATCTCTGTTTTATTGTGAATTCATTTGCAGTACAAACCCTTAAAAGGATACAGGCACATTGTTAGGGTCACAATTTTGTTCGTTTCCTCAGCAATTCCTTGGAGAGAATAGTTAAAGTTCATTTTTCAGGTTACCATGACCTACCTATAGATACACAGAGAAAATCAGCTTCATGGTGAGTAGCAGTTCTTGACAGCAAGTTGAACACTGTCTCACAACTTGGTGTCTTAAATTCTAGGTCACTGCAATAGCCCATAGAAGCTAAATTAAATTCCAAATAAGATTATTGCTCAATCAAGCATTTCTTGACCTACATAATTCTCTGCAATATACCCTATTTAGAGTTCTCAAAATGTAAAGAGAATCAATAGATTTGTTTTTGTTATTATTTGGTTGGTCATAGTTTCCTCAATTCTGCTAAGCTGAAACAGTTACAAAAACACTGGCTAAGGGACACAATATTGAAAAAATGACTAAGCTCTGAGAAATGGAATTAATGTATCATTTTTATTCACTTTTCTACTAGGACTCGTTAATTTATTGAATTTTGTATTGAGTCTCATACCTTTCCATCTTAGGCAGAGGCAGAAAATGATGGGTCAATTGTAACAAAAGCCATCAGTACTATCATACCACATTTTCCTTCAGTCAGTGTCCCTAGGCTGAGCAGAGAGGGACAGGAACTGCAGCTTGAGACCAAGAAAGAAATGCGAAGCTTCTGTGTCAAAGACTAGAAAGAACAAGAGCAACTTTCTTTATGCATTGAGTTTTTTATTTTAAACATTTTATTTTTATTTTTTTAAACCTACTGTTAACATTTCTGTTGACTAAATGTTGATTGTGCCTAGATTGTATTTAGTAAAATAAATGTTTACCAGAATTGAGTCAACAATGATATTGAGTAAGTACCATTGGAATGGAGTAAATACAGCAGAATGGATCATATAGAGGTATATATTTAACTTCCTGGGTACTGCCAAACTGTTTTCCAAAGTGGTGGATGCATCTACCATTTTATATTCCAAACAGCACAAGAGTTCCAGTTGCTCCATATACTTTTTCTAATCTTTCTAATTAATTAATCTAATTAATCTTTCTAGTTTTAGCCATTCTGGTTGGTATGTAAAGCCCAGTAGTTCACCATGGGCATAATTTGCCTTTCCCTAAATGACTAATGATACTGGGTGGATATCCTTCCATGTGCTTATTTACTACTCATGTATTTACTTTGGTGCAATGTCCATGCAAATATTTCCTCATTTTTATTTTTTTCTTTTTTGCCTCTTATTAAGTTATAAGAACTCTTTATATATTCTAGATGTAAGTTACTTGTCACATATAGATTTTCTAAATATTTTTTCCCATGCTGTCACCCTCCTTTTTTTAAACATGTCTTTTGAAGAGCAAACTTTTTGCCTTTGAAGGAAGTTCAATTTATTTTTTTTTCTTTTATAATTCATGCTTTTTTGCGTTGTTTTAAAGAAATCTTTGCTGAGGCTAAGGTCACCAAGGTTTTCTGTTTTATTTTTGATAATTAGGTCCGTGATCTATTCTGAATTAATTTTTATATACAATTTAAAGTAAGAGTCAAGGTTCCTTTTTGTATATGTTTAGCCAATTCCTCCAAAACTATTTGTTTGTTTTTTTTTGTTGTTTGTTTGGTTTTTTTTAAAGATTTTATTTATTTGACAGAGAGAGAGGCAGCCAGAGAGGGAACACAAGCAGGGGGAGTGGGAGAGGGAGAAGCAGGCTCCCTGCTAAGCAAGGAGCCGGACATGGGGCTCCATCCCAGCACCCTAGGATCATGACCTGAGCCGAAGGCAGAGGCTTAAGGACTGAGCCACCCAGGTGCCCCTCTCCATAACCATTTGTTGAAAAGATTATCCACCCCTTCATTTTAGACTCCAGTGACAGGTATACTAGGTTGTTTGATGTTGTTCCACATAACATGAATACACTATTAATTTTTAAATGGTTTTTGTGTGTTTCCTTTGCATAGTTTCTATTGCTTGGACTTCAAGCACACTGATATTTTCCTTGATCTGCTACATTCCCAGCCAGTGTATTTTTCACCTCAAACATATTTTTTATGCCCAGAAGTTTGATTTGGATATGTTTTAACATCTTCCATATCTCTATGTAACATGGCTGATTTTCTCCTACCTTCCTGGACATATGGTATTGAGTAATAATAGTCCTTTCAATCTCATTGTCTAGTATTTCTGTATCATTTATCTGTGTCATTTTGAAGTGTGGCTAGTGCAACTGAGTGCTAATTAATTTAAATTTGAATATCCACATGCTACTTAGGGCTACTTTATTAGACAGTGCAGGCATAGGTGTCTAGGTTGTAATGTTTTTCAGATCTATAACTAGTTGTCTATAGTTTTTTATTTTGCCCATTCAAGAAGGCTCCACACAGTTAATTGATAGTACCTGACCCTAGTAAATTTCCCAATTGTTTTCTATTTTTGTTTCTAATAAACTCATAAGTTTTCAAAAAAAACCACACAGTTTTCTAGAAATAGACCCTATTAAGATTAGCAACTTGTGTGAAAGGAAGAAATTCTTCCTTTATAAGGAAGTACATGTGCAAGTGCAACAAAGTGCTTCTGTATAAAGACATTCCAAATCAAGCTCAATGTTAATTGTGCAAAGGGATTTTTGGTCCCCTCCATGCATCACAGAGTTAGTTTACTGGATGAGTTCTCAAAATAAAGGAGTGTATTTATGGAAATCTTTTGTAAGTCACTACAACACTTAATTATAGTTGGTATTAAAAACCCAGAAAGTTAGATAGTTGTTGATTATCATTGCTATTAAATATAATTAAAGCTAATCTAAAAGCAAGAAGTCTGACAGCATCTGAGACAGACCAGTCCGTGTCAGCAGGAATCTTATTAAGGTATATTAACTCTGGGCTGAGATAGGAGAAAGACTGTAATTGTACACGGATAATGCAAAACATCTTCAAACCATGAGAAGTTACAGTTAGTCATATGATACAAAGTAAGAGTCACAACTTATAAAACTGTTCTTATCAGTCATTATGCCCAAGCTGCACAAGTTGGTATTTACTAATCTTGATGACCAAGTAACATAACCAACCCGTCTCAAAGTTATAATTGATTCAGTTATGTTCATGGAGAATTAAGACATCAGCCAAAATAGAGAAGACGAGAATCCTCTACCTTATGAAAAAGTCATAAAAAAAGAAAATGAAAAAAATATATATAGGAAGTCAAAATGCAAAAGCATTGACTTTTTTTTAAAGCACTTGTGTCAAAATTTCTAATGCATGCCTTCTCTAAATAGCACATGCCATGTTATTAAAAAAATGCATAAAACATGCAGCAAAACAACACATCATCGATCAAAGGTTCTGACACAGAGAAAGCACATATAGAACAAAAAAGAAAAAAATATGTGACGATAATGGTTTCCAGACATCATATGTTAGATAATACAGCACAGTGATTCTTGAAAGAAGGGAGTCAAACAAGATGAGCCCTATAATTGACTCAGCTTACTACCTAGTGATAATTTCCAAGCCACAGCACAGGTAAGGAGGACTGGGGTGTGGTGGAGCAGGCACACAAGGCAGTCTCTCTGAATTGAAGAGACAAAGCTGGGTATCGAGGGAGGCCAATGTGGCTAGAGTTCGCAGAGCAGAAAAACAGATTGGAGTTCTGTCAAGAGTCTCCCCTGGTCTTCAATGAGAACTGATGAATGTGTATGATAAAAAATGCCTGAAGTCAAGGAAAGAACTATCCAAAAGAAACAGACAAGCAGAAATCTTACATAGGACTAGAAATGGTTTGTGTCTTCCCAGCCAGAGTGAAAACTCTTGTAACTTAATGCAAAAATTACTCAGAGTAGAGCTTTCATAGAATCAACTATTTTTTTTTAAAAAACTGTGCCCCAGAACAAAGCTCAATAATATTTATAAGAATAAAAATGTATCAGACATTCAACAAATTTACAATGTCTACATCCAATCAAGAATCATCAAATATGTAAAAGCAGGACAATACAACTCATTATGATAAGAAAAATCAACCAATAAAATAGACCCACAAATGATACAGATACATGATATAGAAATACTAGACAATGAGATTGAAAGAGCTATTCTTACTTAATACCATATGTCCAAGAAGGTAGAAGAAAATCCAGCATGTACATAGAGATATGGAAGATGTTAAAACATATCCAAATCAAACTTCTGGGTATAAACAATATGTCTGAGGTGAAAAATACACTGGCTGGGAATGTAGTAGATTAGACACTGTCAAGGAAAATATCAGTGTGCTTGAAGTCCAAGCAATAGAAACTATGCAAAGGAAACACACAAAAAACATTTAAAAATTAATACTTCTCTCTCTCTCATTCTCTCTCTCTCAAATGAATAAAATCTTTAAAAAAAATTAATACTGTATCCATGTTAGGTGGAATAGCATCAAGCAGTCTAGCATACCATTGGACCAGGATCACTGAGAACTTTCAGAGAGTTTATATGTGAGCCGATACATAGAAATATTTGATAATTAACTGTAATAATATATGTACAATCTAGCCAAAATTTAAGGTTATTATTATAACATGGTACTTTGGCCCAGCATGTATTGTAAAATTCTATATCTTGCTTACCCTCCTCTATCCTGCATACCCAATCCGTAGCCTACAAGTATGGTGCTTACTTAGGCATCTGGCACAGCTGTGCCCTTGGGAATCACTGTACTACTAGTACTGCTGTTCATACAAGCCTCCATTGACTTTTCCAATCCAGGGAATAAATGCTTGGCCTGATTCCCCTCTTCCCACTCTCTAAAGGAGGATAAGATTGCCAAAATGAAGCTGAGACAGAGTGAAAATAAAACTGGCTTGAGATAACTTGCATCTAAAGATATTGTGGGTCCTCTCTTTCTCCCCTATTACTTCCCCTTGGAAAAATAGTATTTCTGTGAAAATGGCAGATAGGCATCTACCAAATTAGGACAGTCTTCTGTGTTCCAGAAGAAATTACTTCTGGATTTCCCTCTTCCTTTAACAGTGGTACCTAGTGATAATAATGCTTACTCCCTATCTTCCTTTAATTCTTGTCGATGTATAGGAACTATAAGATCTTGTTATTCTCGTAGACATTGCAAAAAGCTCAAAGAGCAGAAGTTCAGTCAAGTCCAGATCCCTTGGTGCTGATGGCTGGTTTTGTAATATAAAGGTTGGCAAAATCTCATAAAGAGATGATCAGAGGTATACCTTATGGATAGTGTATTTCCAGTAGCAAATACCTTTATTCTGTCTGTTCCTCTTTGTAATGGCTTCTACAAACAGCCCACATCTTCTCTTAGTCCTTATCATATCATGTTGGTGTGGTAATGAGGGTATGTAAGGCTATATACAGTGTGAAAAAACTTCTTCTGACCTATGCGTGTCTATGTAGAAAATGCATACCTTTGTTAAATATTTGAGGGACTATTTGTGGATCTCCATGTGGCACTAGGATGATAAAATCTCTGAAGTTACTGGAAGCCAAGAATATATATATAATATGCAGGACCTCAGCAAGACCTCAAAAATAGAGACTTGACCTCAAATAAGAAAAGCTACTGTTCCTCCTCTCCCCTAGTCTTTCAACCCACATATGCATGCACTGCCAACAAACACACACACGATGGCATTTTTATTGACTATGAACATAATGAGCACGGCAACGGTCCACTGTTCATTACTGCATGGTAGCCTGAGGCACGCAATGCCGACACAAATTTTGATCAAAGCTTAGGGCTCATAACACTGGGAAAAACAATAGTAAAAGCAAGGACTCAAATTTTGTATCTGCTTCACAAGAAATAAACAAAAGCCACTCTGTTTGATGATACAGAGGAGAAACATAATCATAAAACAAACAGAAAGAAATTTCTTATCCAAAAAAATAAACTAACTGAAAAATGTTTCTCATGGAAAGCTCTGTGGTAAATTCTGAATTTATATTATTTTAAAGGCTTAACTTTTGTTTTTTTACTCCATCACCAGTCTTTCTAAGAATATTCTTGTTATGTGCCAAAAGAAATCTCTGTACCAGTTAGGACTGACTTTAGTTAGCAGCATACAAAGCAAAACCCAAATTAAAGGGACTTAAAAGGATAGAAGCTTAATTTTGTCTCACAGAAATCGTGAAGAGAAGGATTCCAGGACTGGTATGGCGGCTTCACTGGTGTTAGGGAAGAGTGTCTCGCTTTATTTTTCTATTCTGCCTTTCCTAGCATGTTTCCCATCACTGAGATTGCCGCATAGCACAAGAAGACTTGCGGTTCCAGACAATACATCTCTAATTCCAGAAAGGAAGAGAGGGGAAACAGGGAAAGCTGAAGGAATAAATCTCTGTCTTTAAAAAAAGTTTCCGAGGGGCACCTGAGTGGCTCAGTCAATTAAGTGTCCAACTCTTGATTTCGGCTCAGGTCACGATCTCAGGGTTGTGAGATGGAGCCTCACATTGGGAGCCTGCTTAGGATTCGCTCTCTCCCTCTCCCTCTCCCTCTGCCAGCCCCACGCTCTCTCTGAAAAACAATTTTTTTTCCCCCTAGACACCCTCTCTGATGGCTTCTGCTTATATTTCATTGGATCCAAAGAAGACTGGGAAATATAATCTTTTATTTAGTTATTTTATTGCAGTGGATGCCGTCAGGTTCCATTAGTAATGAAAAAGTGTGGAATTGACAATGGGTGAGCAACGAGTAATCAGTCTGCCTTGGCATCAGGTTACTGGTGTAGTAATAATTACCTTATAAAAAGATCTTTATTTGATAATTTTCTAGTCCCCAACTCTCAGTAGATATTTGGAGGTGGTCAACGTAACAGAACTTAGACATAGCAATAGGAGTTGAACTTTCTTCCCTTTGGTAAATCATCTACTTTTATTCCATTCTTTATCTTCTTCTATTTTGGTTACAATGAACAGATCTCTGATTTTTAATTACAGGTAGAGTTTATATTGTGTTTCTAATTTCTGTTTGCCTTGTTTCTGAGCAAATTTCAAAAGAAAGGTGGAGACACTCTGTTTTCACCACCTTACTTTGGAAATGCTACTCCTGTTACATTTTGGAGATACTCTGGAAAGAAGCATCTGCCCTCCTTCAAAAGGACTCACTGCCAGGCTGTTCCTTACTAGTGCAGAGCACCCAACATCACTCATCAGTTTGCTATTGAAGACTGCAGCACTGCCAATGCCCGTGTTTACACATTTCACAGTGTCACAGTATTAGAATGCTTGCTTGTGTCATCCATGAGTGGAGGCAAATTAATCAGGGTGTCTTCTAAAGTTTGGCCACAGAATCTTAGCAATACCGCACTGAAATACTGAAAGAGAACACTGGTAAGAAAACAAGAAAATTTACTGTCTTCATTAACAGTCATCAAAGGGTAGCTCTGAACAGAATTGGAATAGTTCTGAGCAGTGTATTCTCAATGAAAAATAATCATCAAACCCTTTGGCTGGAAACAATAATGCAATTTTCTTTGGTGTTCCATCACCTACTTGGGGTGCTTGTCTCTTTTTTTAATTTTTCTCTTGATACTGAAGTTTTCTTATTTTTTGTCATCTAAAGAAAACAACTGATGAAGTTATTTACACTAAGGTAAATATTTGCTTCTAATTTATTGTTTCTAGAACAATTTCCATTTAAAAAGATAATATGGAGAAAAAAGGCAATGATTAAGTGAATTACGCGTTGAACTTCGAGCATGGGAATGACGATGGACATATACACACACCTTGCCCACACACACACAAAATATTTCTCATGTTATGTCTCCTTTGTGGGTTGGCCACAGTCTGCTTTATGTTGTTTTCATCTCAGGGCCCAAGCTGAAGGAGCCATAGGATCTTTCTAAACATCGTTGGTTTGGGGGCAGGGGAAAAGACACCTGATGGCCCACTACACTTTGGGATTCTCAAAGCTTCTCGGAAATTTGCATATGTCAATTCTGCTCACATTCCGTTGGTCACATTAAAGCCACAAGGCCAAGGCTTAACTCAATGGATAGGGATGTGCTAATTTGCTCTAGAGGGAAGGCACGGAAAATAGTTTAAACAAAAATACAATCTACCATGATCTTACACTTATTTTGGCATGCAAATTTTCTTTTCCTTGGTTTGACATTGTAATTGGCCTCTGTGGCATGCTGGGATCTGATACTAAATATAGTTCTGGAGGAAATTAGATAGTAGTGGTAGAGCATGAAGATAATTGGTATCCCCTTCCAAGGTGACCTGTGAGATCATTTCAGCTCTCCAATAAAGCAGACCCCTATTCAGAGATGAGGGGCTATTTTGGCTTTCCTGTGTAGCTCTTTGGGGTTTAGGCATTTAAAAATCTTGCCCTTATAAAATCATTCAAGTATCAAATTCTATTTTGGGGGTCATCATTTTTTTCTCAATCAACTTTCACATTAGGGTCTTGAGGGAGTCTGTGGATTTAGTGTATTTTGCAATTTAGCATCTCACTGGATCAGATTTTGTTTGATCTTTGTATTAGCTCTCCAGCTAATTCAGAAAAGAAATTACTGTAGAGGGATCACAGACATTTACCGTTTCTCTGATTGTGACTTGGGCCAAGAATTTAAAGGCTTGGCTCTATTATTTTCATTTGTATGTTATTCAGTATTATTAGAAATAGTCTATCTCTTAGACTTCCAATTTTATGTGGCTCGTATAGTACACTCTGGAAGCTACCAGTTCATCTGCCAGAGTCATACATCCATAGGTGAAACTTTTAGTGATGCTTTTAACACTGAGCACCCCTTATGCCATATGCCATTCTGTAGTTGAAAAAGATATTTCTTGCTTTTCAACCAACCATGTCAGAGGAGCAATCAATTTCCCATCCTTAAAAGTCTATTAACCTGCAAATGCTTTTGCTACCAAATGGTTTACCGATTAAGATTTTGTTTCAGATAACAAAATCCTCTAGCAATTTTAAACAGATATGGGGAAATGAGTATTTATAAAATTACTGGAAGGCCTGGAGAAGCAAGTTCCACGCTAGGCCTTCCAAAGGACTCCTACAGAGCACTTCAGAGCTGGACCACCGATGGAAATTTTACTTTGCTGGAATCTGGAAATGGCCATCACAACTTTTGGTTCCAGGATTGTGGTACCTTAGCCATGTGCAGGGATTAGGAAACCATCACTGGAACTGTTGATTCAGGCTGTGCTGCTAGACCCAGGAATGGGCACCTCTCATTCCACTACCTTGAAGTCCACTTCATGACGTTCTAAATATATAAGGCCTGTATGTGCCCATCTGATTCGTGGGATCTAACACACATCTGTAACTCCGCAAGAGAGTCTGAGGAATCTTAATACTTTGAGTTCTAATAAAGGAAGGAGCTTAAAAAACATAATAAATAAATATAAATAAATAATAAAGATAAAAATAAGTAAATGAGAAGTATTGAAAAAGCTTATCTTTACTCTCTATAGTATTATTCTATTGTAGTTTATTTCCCATTGTTACCGTTGAGAAGTCTGTTTTCAATGTTTTGCCTTTATAGATGAAAAAAAATATTTGGTCTGTGGTTGTACCTGGTATCTTCTCTTTTTATTTGTTGTGCTGCAGATTTGCTGTCATTTCTAGGTGTGGATTAATTTTTATTTACTCTTCTTAAGGCTCATTTTGATCCCTGAAAGAAGGATTTATGTAACTCAATAATTCTTGAAAATTCTCATTGTTATATTTTCTCTCTCTCAGTCACTCTGGTCTCTCCAGAAAGTTCTATTACATATATGTATATTTTTATACATGTACATACATATATATACACACACAAAAAAACTTTCTTATATCCTTTGTGTTTTTAACCTTACTACTATATAATTTCTGTATAATTTTTCATATATATAACACAGATAACCAATGAACTCAGCAGTGTTTAATTTGCTGTGTAATCCATCCACTGGTTTATTTTATTTCAATGACTATATTACCTATAATCTGAAATTCCAGTTTGGTCTTGTAAAACTGGTAGGTATTTTTCCAGAGTGTCATATTAGTGCCTCTTTTATTAAAGAATGCAGTTATTTTAAATAAACATATAATAACTTCTCTGCTGGTTCTATTATCTGAAATTCTTTAGAGAGTATAGTGAGCTAAATGGTGGACTTGCAAAAAGACATGCTCTTGTTCTAATCCCCAGAATCTGCCAATGTTCCCTTATTTGGGAAAAGGGTCTTTGCAGATGTAGTAATTAAATTGAGGATCTCGAGATGAGATCACCCTGGATTATTTGAGTGGGCGCTAGAGCCAATGACAAGTGTCCTTAGATGAGACACACAGAGGAGTTCCAGAGAGGAGGAGATGAAGGAGGCAGCTAAGACGTGCCAACAGATACCAGAAGCTGAAAAAGGCAATGCACAGGGCCTCCTCCAGAGCCTCTGAAGAGTGCAACCCTGCTGACACCTTGACTTCAGATGTCTGGTCTTGGGAGAATAAATCTCTGTTGTGTTAGGCCTCTCCCTTCATGGTCATCTGTTAAGGCATCCCTTCGAGATTAATACAGACTGTAACCTCCCTTTTCTTGTATCTGCTTACTCTTACTCATGGTTGCTTAGATCCTCATGTCCAGGATACTTGTATATTGTGTACATCTAATTATTCCTGAAGTCTAAGGGGTATCACTAAATTTTTATGTTTGTTTTTTGTATCTTGGAGGCTCTCGATGGATCCAGGGAGTAAAAAATGTGACCTCCAGATTCTGGGTAGGTGGGCAGTTGATGGTGAACACCTTGAGAAACATTTCTTTCCTGTCCTGGCCATTACTGATTACTTTGGTTTTAGTCAACCCCTTCACTGAAGGTACAGCCACTCTCCATCTTTTGAGGAACGACAGTCACATCTTCACCTTCTACTATAGAATTTCATCAGTAATAGAGACCAGCCCCTCCCACCTCCACCCCAGTCCTGCTCTGCATCAGTCTGAGAACGTCATACTCTAGTTTTTAAAATCTCTGATAATTCTTAAATTTCATGCAAGAACGATTATAATTTTTAAAGGACTTTAAAATATTTAACCCAGTATTTATTTCTAAGTAATTCATAGCATGAAGTATAATAGCTAGGACATATATTTGGCTTAGTTTGTGACAGAGACCTAAATGTGCATTCCAAATAAGTATTAATTCATTAAATAAGATTGTAATTGAGACGCAAAATAAAATTGCAATTTCCTGGTTTTGATTATGTCACCATTGAAGGAAAAATGGCTGAACGGTTTATAAGATATCTCTATATTAATTTGTACAACTGTATGTGCATCTACAATTGCCTCAAAACAAGACATTTTAAAAGTAAAAATGGGGGCACCTGGGTGGCTCAGTTGGTTAAGCGTCTGCCTTCCGCTCAGGACATGATCCTGGGATCCTGGGATCCTGGGATCGAGTCCCACATCCGGCTCCCTGCTCGTCGGGGAGTCTGCTTCTCCCTCTCCCTCTGCACCTTCCCCTGCTCTTGCTTTTTCTCTCTCTGCCTCTCTCTCTCTGTGTCTGCTTTCTCTCTCTCAAATAAATAAATCTTTTTAAAAAATAAAAGTAAAAATGGTTAAGCCATGAATAAGTTTCTTTCTATTTCACATAAAAGGAAAGCTAAGTCTAGATGGTGGCAGCTGAGGGTTTTATGCTTATCTGGGATGTGAGCTCTTTTCAGCTTTCTGCTCTATAATATCTGTATTGGAGCCCTTGACCTCAAGTCCCAAATTGTACTTCAGTTGCCAGATCCTGCTGTGTTCCTTGAGGAACAGAGGAAAAAGGGCTTACCTTTCCTTTCAAGAATGCACTCCCAAAGTTGCGTCTCTTACCTTTTATGTCAGAGGTTAGTTATATGGCCATACCCTTCAGAAGCTGCCTGATAATTGTAGCCTTTATTCTCGGTGGGCTGTTACCCATATTAAAATTGGGGGTTCTAGTTCTATGGGAGAAGAGAGTTACCTAAAATCTGTGCCATGAGAGAATTTTCAGAGTGTGTTGTCCACATATTATCTGGCGCAAAAATCTCTTAGTACCTTTTTGGTTTTTTTTGTTTTTGTCTTTTGTTTTAAACAAATACGGACTTATTTAAACACTTCATGTAAGGGAATACTTTTTTTTTTTAAATTAAGTAAGCGCTACACCCAACATGGGGCCTGAACGCACCACCCTAAGATCAAGAGTCACATGCTCTACCAACTGAGCCAGCCAGGCACCCCAATATCTTTTTGTTATAGTAGATCATAGAAGGGAATATTATCAGGCCATATATATGTATTTGCATAAATACAAAACAAAAAACAAAACATGCATCAAAACAAAAACTGGAGTTCCATCACAAAATTAAAGATTCTGAAAGAATATCCATAAAATAAAATTATACAACTAACTAGTATCTACAGAATTTCTAAATCATACTTATAATTTATTTTTATTATTATTATATTTGGGAGGGGTTTTGGGAATGGACAAACACTGATGTGGTTAAATAGCCAGGAATGAAATTTCTATATATTTTTTTAAAAATACTAAATCAGCCAGAAAGTTTTATAAAAAATCTTTAGTAAAAGAGTTTTTCAGGCACGCTCCATGAAATCATAATGATCAGAATCCTGAAAGCTTCAAAATACTATATTGTGTATGTAGCATTGTTCTTCAGAATTCAATGTTTGTTTTAAAAAGAAAGAACCCTTTTTCTTCATGGAAATTTAGCAACCCATGCTGTGTCATTCACTATGGCAACTGAAAAGGAAACAGCAAAGTTTGGCTTCCTGGGTCCAGTGAAGTAGGAGTGGGAGCCTTTTCTTTCTTTCACAAGAGCTAATTCAGTTTTTGTTCCCATTCAAATGGATTTGTTAGGTATTTTTTTTTAAAAATTCGAGCGTGATGCCCTAACATTTAGCAGTTGCTTGAGAGAAACTCATTAGTCACTGGAGTCATTGCTTAATCTCCCTCAGCCTGAAACATGATTTTAATTCAAACAAACATCATCCAACTATACCCAACATGTTTTCTCTTTGGGGGGTGGGGAGCAGTCACATGAACAAATCTCTCTCTTCATTAGCTTAATTTTTATATTCTTTGAAGACTTTTATAGAAATGAATATGCCTTACAACTGGTATTATCCTGTTTAAAATGATCCTGTATTAAATATACTCTACACATTTGATGTATTCAAGTGACTAAATAGGTATAAAAACATGATGCCATTGAAGCAGAAAAAATTGCATTTTTCAGCACTAAGCATCTTTTAATAGATTATCTACCCAATGTGATTAAAATGCTACTTTATTTGATCAATTCAAGCCTCACTGACTTGATTTAATGCCTGAAATATGTTCTTTATTGAGTAGCCTAAATTATTTTCTATAGAGACTACTGGAAATCATACACCTAATTCTATCACTTGTAAAAAAAAAGATTTGGAACTCATTAGATTTTCATCTAGATATATTCTAGGTATGATGTTTCTAAATTGACAAAAATACAGTTCTGTACTTTCCTTTAAAATATAACTCTTTTATAAAATACTTTCAGGCTAGTTTCTTAAGAAAAACAACTTATAATTTTAGTAGTGCTTTAGATTTCACAACACAAGTTCATTTATATTATTTTTAGTTAAAATAATATTGAAAATCTGAAGAATTTAGTGAAATTAGAGTAAGTTTTATACTTTAGGTATACACAATGAAGAATAAATGGGTGAAGGAGAGCAGAATTTGTCACCCAAAATATGCCTTCTTGGCATACAGATGATTTTAGATGATTATTTTTAAGAAATAAAAGACACAGGAGAAGCTCTGAAAACTGAGTAGAAGTTACCCTTTTATAAGAGACATTTACATTTATAAGGGAAATCTCCATGTGTGAGGGTGTCTCCCTCATTATACCAGCATATAATAGATATTCAGTAAATGTTTGTGAAATTAAAAATTATATATATATACACATTTTTATAATTAAATATTAAATTAATATATACAATTAAAATTCTATATACACATATATGTGGTGTGAATGTATATATTATATGCATTTACAAATGGATACATACAATGAACACATTGGGGAAATCAGGGTAAGGCAGAAATCCTCTAAAAGTTCATTGAAATAATCAACAATTTTTTAAGAGGAAAATTTTGCATTATCACTGGAACTGAAAATAGAAGGACTTCTGCTAAGTATAGATTCAATTAAAGAAAATATATAAGACAAACTGACAAATCTGCCTCCTATGAAGAGACAGGCTTTTCAGAAAGTAGACTCACTCAAAATCCCAGTATAGCTCCTTAATTTAGAGTGATGAGAATAGGGAGACATTTACACATATTTTGCCTTATCAAAATGTTTTGAGATGGGAACAAGATGTCTGTATTTCTTTTTAAAGATTTTATTTATTTATTTGACAGAGAGAGACACAGCAAGAGAGGGAACACAAGCAGGGGGAGTGGGAGAGGGAGAAGCAGGCTTCCCGCCGATCAGGGACCCCGATGCGGGGCTCGATCCCAGGACCCTGCGATCATGACCTGAGCTGCAGGCAGATGCTTAACGACTGAGCCACCCGGGTGGCCCAAGATGTCTGTATTACTAAGAAGTGAATTTGGTGGACTCGTATAAGTGAAAATCCCCAAATAAAAGTGGCTGAAATATGATGAGACTGTTTCTCTTTAAAATAAAGAAGTCCAGAAGTAAAAAGTCCAGGGCTTGGCATGAAAACTCCATGGTGTCAACAAAGATCATGCTCATTCTTTCTGCTCTGGCGTTGTAAATGTGAGCAAGATCCCCTTATAGCCCCGGACGGCTGCCGAGACCTCAGGCATCCATTTGTACTGTGGACCAATAAATGGAGGAAACAAGAAAAGGATAAGGGGGCCCTTCTATCTGGGTCAATTCCTTTTAACCAGTCATCCTTACAGAATGTACATTTTTCTCATCATCCCATTGGCCATCACTCAGTCACTTGGCCACACCTACCTTCAAGAGAGGCTAGCAAATGGCATCTTTTATTCATGTGTTATCTTATTCACTAAAATTTTGGTTTTGTTACTAAGAAAGCAAATTTCTTCATTTACTTTTTGAGACAGATCCATGAGACTGGTGTGCCGAATACCTATCCCAAGTGTCTTTTAACGAGCTCTTGTTGTTAGCAAAACCTAGAAAAATAAAGCTAAAACTAAATTTCTAAGACTGCCTGAAACCAGGGTTCTGGACATGATTAGGTTTATCAGTCAGATTCATTTCCACAAGATATTAATTCAAGACTGAATTACACAGAAACAGAGACAGGTTTGAGGCCTCTATTTTGCTGGTGAAAAACTAATTTGTGATGGTATGATTCTGTATCCAACAGTGGATTGATTCCAGAGCTTTCTGATCTTGGTGATGCAACAGCTTCACTGACAGCCCATTTCTGGGACATCATTTCTGGAAGTTTATACTAGAGTCAATTTATGTATCCCTCTAAAAAGTCTCTGTCCTAGCACAGATGACCCCAAAATTGGGAGATTCGATATTTTAAAGATATCAATTCTTTCCCAAACTGATCTAAATATGCAAATATCAAACAAGCACAGAAAACACAGGCATTAGAAAATTGGAAATTAAAACCACAAATAAAATATCACCTATTAAATGACTAAAATGTTTTTTAAAACTGACAATATAAGTGCTGACAAGGATATGGATCAATTGGAACTCTCATATATTGCTAGTAGGAATCCAAATTGGGACAGCCACTTTTTTGGACAAGGTGACGAACCAGTTTAATGGGAAGAAGTATGATTTTTTCTACAAATGAGGCCATAACAACTGAACATCCTGTATAGAAATCATAAATCTCAATCTTCACCTTGCATCATATATAACAAATACCTCAGTATGGATCATGGATCTAAAAAAGAGCTAAAACTAAAATTTCTAGAAGGAAATAGGATAAATCCTACTGGTCTTGGACTGAACAAGGGTATCTTCAGTATGATATAAAAAGAACAAACATCAAAAAACTTGACAAATTGGTCTTCTTCAAAATAATTTTTAAAAAGTGTGTACTCTTTGAAAGACCCTGTTAGTAAAATGAAAAGACAAACCAAAAACTGGGAGAATATTTTGCAAAACACATATCAGATTAAGAATTTCTATTCCAAATACATAAAAACCACTTATAACTCAATACTAGGATTAACAACCCAATTAAAAAAATGGGAAGTAGAATCGAAGAGAGTTCATCAAGGAACGACATGGATGTTAAATAAACATAAGCGAAGATGCACAACAGCATTAATTATCTACAAAATACAAATTAATACCCAAATGAAATACCACCCTATTCTTATTAGAATGTCTAAATTTTTTAAAAATCTGACATTTTCAAGTCAGAACTTGACTTGGTAAAGAACAAGGGTGACTTGAAATCTTATTTATTGTAGAGCAGAAGAAATGTAGAAGAAATAGGTAGAAATGTAAAATAATAGATTTATTTGAGAAAAGAGTTTAGTAATTTCTCATAAAGCTAAACATGAAATACTCTACGATCCAGCATTTCCCTCCTAGGTATTTATGAAGAGAAAACAAAACATATGTCTCTATAAAGATGTGTGTACAAATATTTATGGCACATTATTTTTCATAATAGCCAAAAACTGGAAGTAATACAAATGTCCATCAACTTGTGAATTAGATAGAACGTAGTATAATCCTAAAATGGAATGCCACTTGGCAATAAAAGAATGATATGGTGATACATGCCACGACATGGATGAATCTCAAAACCTTTTGTGAAATGAAAGTCCAGACACCAGAGAATTCATGATTCCATTTATATCAAATTCTAGAAAGTCAAAATCATGGTGAAAGAGAGCAAATTCCTATTTTCTAGGGGCCATGGATTTGAGGGAGAGGATTGACTGGTAAGAGGCAAGAGGGGACTTGTGGTGAAGGAGATTTTCTAAATGTTGATAGTAGTGTCAGTCATGCAACTGCATCCATTTGTCAAAATGCATTGAATCACAACCTAAAATTAATGAATTTGATTGTAAGTAAAATATACCTCAGTGGGTTGATTAAAATATAAATATTAAAAAAACCCTCAAGGAAATTATAAATAAAAATAACAATTGTGGTAAACATAGTATAGAAAAAAATTTTACCTGCCTTATTGGGTTTGGGCTTTTATAAGCGCTAAATAAGATTATGTATTTAAAATTCTCAGAACAATGCCTGGGAAACATTAAGTGCTCAATGAATGCTGGCAATTAATACTATTAATGTTAAAACTACTAAAAAAAGGCAAAACTTCCTTTAGTATATTTCAAAGGACCGAGAAAAACATTGCAAGCTTCAAATATTTTAAGTGTTGTTTTTCCATATATGCATATTTTCATTTAAGACAGGACTCATGCAACATTATGCAGCATTCACATCTGAACGTAATCTCAGGGAGCAATCCTAGCTCATTAATCTGGCCTCATAATGTGAAAGCAAGATTTCTGAAATGGAAAGCACACCGCCACCATACTTAGGAACTCTGGAAGATTTGAGAACCTAAGAAAGCCTTACTTTTATTGTAGATTTTGCCAAAAAATAACCACGGGACAAATGGCCTGAATGGTATAAAACTCCCTAAAAGACTGTTTAAGGATGGAAAAAAAAAATTTAAATATGCCAGGATGCTCCTATTTTAGAGTATTTACACTGGCTGTTCCCTATACCTGGCCTGCTTTCCCCTCCAGAATTGGGGAAATACAGGTCATTCCCTCGCCTCCTTCAAGACTTTATTAAATATCACTTGGTGAGGCATATCCTGACCATCATATGCAAAAATGTGGTTCCTCCTCTAGCCAGGCATTCCCCATTCTGTTTGTTCCATCAACACTTAGCAACTCCTAACACATCAAATTATGTGATTCTTGGGGTGCCTGGGTGGCTCAGTGGTTAAGCGTCTGCCTTCGGCTCAGGTCATCGTCCCGGGGTCCTGGGATCGAGCCCCGCATCGGGCTCCCTGCTCGGCGGGAAGCCTGCTGCTCCCTCTCCCACTCCCCCTGCTTGTGTTCCCTCTCTCGCTGTGTCTCTCTCTGTCAAATAAATAATAATAATAATAATAATAATGTGATTCTTTATTATATTTATTCACTTTCCCCTTTGCTAGAATTAAACCTCCCTCAGAGAAAGGAAATTTGTCATTTGTTTATCTTTTGTTGTTCATTCACCAGTATATCACCAGTCCCTGGCACATTGTAGATACTCACTAAACATCTGTAGAATTAAAAAAGGAATGAATGAAGAGCCTTCTTAATATTAAACACTGTAGACCAAGAAAGAAGAAAATAAGTCTGCACTTTAAGTAAAGAAGGCACATATCTCCAGTTCAAGTAGATTTGCTCATATATGCCTGGGAAATGACAGTACTTTATATTATACCTGTTTGTGCAAGATACAAGCCTCTAGTCATATCATTGGACTTGAGAACACCATTTTCTTCCCTGTTTCTCTTTTTAAATGGTTGGTTTAATTTACTCAGGATATAGAAGGGAATGCAGTGACTATTCTTCAAAGTTGACTGAACATAAAAGTAGCACAGTTGCTTGGAGAATAGAAAGGCGTCATTTGAACTGGCAGTAATTAAAAGATGACCTTTCTCATTCTAGAGAAGGGCATTTTCAATCAGTTGATCAATAGACAACATTTTCCTTGTCATTTTCCAACACTGCTGTCTATATAAAAGTACACGTTACACTGAAATACAAGGAGTTAGACTGATTTGAGTCATTACAATCAGCAGTTCAACATACAAAATAAAGACAGCACCTTTCCACACCCATTCACATGCCCCCGCAAAACTGATCACATAATTTTACTGCATTTACTGCCATATCAGGCCCCCTTTTTCCTTGCAAGGTGGAGTTTAAGATCATAGGAGAGCAGAGGGCTGGGATCATTGTTTGGATTTTGTTTGAGGAGTATAACAGACAGGAAATCTACTACGGAGATAACCCCTGCAAGATACCTGTTCCCTTTCTCCCTTAAAGAATCTGGGAGGAGTTGTTTTGAGAACCTGACACAATTTTACCATAGGATTTATGAGAGAAGAAACTTTATGGTTGAATGAGGTAATTAAGCATTTAGACTGATGGGGAAAATGAGACAGTTGCCAAATCCATTCAGTCATTTTATTACTTTCTCTGCCTTCTCTGAGCTCCTAAGAATAAACACAGGCATTTGGAAATGTGTATTTAATAAGTGATAGCATTTAATGCTGAGAGGTATTTCACACCAATGATGTTCTTCTGATGACTATCTTATTTCCTAATTATTACACAAAAAGAATAATTTATCATTTAACTTTTTGGCCAACTAGATGAAAAATAAGAGTTACCAAATCCATTCGATCACCCTATTATTGCTACCTTCCCCTCTGTGCTTCTGGAAATAAACCAACACATGTATTTGTAAATATATATTTAGTATTCAGGTTGCCTAACCCCAATTAGAAGACAGAAGGCCTTTCCCACTACACAGTTCAAATCAGAACTAAAATTATTAGAGCCATGGCTTTACATTCATGAGAATTCTCATATTCCTTTTGTCTCCTATTTTTTTTATTATGTTATGTTAATCACCATACATTACATCATTAGTTTTTGATGTAGTGTTCCATGATTCATTATTTGCATATAACACCCAGTGCTCCATGCAGAACGTGCCCTCCTTAATACCCATCACCAGGCTAACCCATCCTCCCACCCCCCTCCCTTCTAGAACCCTCAGTTTGTTTTTCAGAGTCCATCGTCTCTCATGGTTCATCTCCCCCTCCGATTTACCCCCCCTTCAGTCTTCCCTCTTGCCATCTTCTTCTTTTTTCTTTTAACATATAATGTATTATTTGTTTCAGAGGTACAGATCTGTGAGGCAACAGTCTTGCACAATTCACAGAGCTCACCATAGCACATACCCTTCCCAATGTCTAGCACCCAGCCGCCCCATCCCTCCCACCCCCCACCACTCCAGCAACCCTCGGTTTGTTTCCTGAATTAAGAATTCCTCATATCAGTGAGGTCATATGATAGATGTCTTTCTCTGATTGACTTATTTCGCTCAGCGTAACACTCTCCAGTTCTATCCACGTCATTGCAAATGGCAAGATTTCATTCCTTTTGATGGCTGCATAATATTCCATTGTGTATATATATATATATATATATATATATATATATATATATATACCACCTCTTCTTTATCCATTCATCTGTTGATGGACATCTTGGCTCTTTCCACAGTTTGGCTACTGTGGACATTGCTGCTATAAACATCGGGGTGCACATACCCCTTCGATCACTACATTTGTATCTCTGGGGTAAATACCCAGTAGTGCAGTTGCTGGATCATAGGGTAGCTCTATTTTCAACTTTTTGAAGAACCTCCAGACTGTTTTCCAGAGTGGCTGCACCAGCTTGCATTCCCACCAACAGTGTAGGAGGGTTCCCCTTTCTCCGAATCCCCACCAACATCTGTCGTTTCCTGACTTGTTAATTTTAGCCATTCTGACTGGTGTGAGGTGATATCTCACTGAGATTTTGATTTTGATTTCCCTGATGCCGAGGGATGTTGAGCACTTTTTCATGTGTCTGTTGGCTATTCTGGATGTCTTCTTTGGAAAAATGTCTGTTCATGTCTTCTGCCCATTTCTTGATTGGATCATTTGTTCTTTGGGTGTTGAGCTTAAGAAGTTCCTTATAGATTTTGGATACTAGCCCTTTATCTGATATGTCATTTGCAAATATCTTCTACCATTCTGTCGGTTGTCTTTTGGTTTTGTTCAATGTTTCTTTTGCTTTGCAAAAGCTTTGTATCTTGATGAAGTCCCAATAGTTCATTTTTGCCCTTACTTCCCTTGCCTTTGGCGATGTTTCTAGGAAGAAGTTGCTGCGGTTGAGGTCGAAGAGGTTGATGCCTGTGTTCTCCTTTAGGATTTTGATGGACTCCTGTCTCACATTTAGGTCTTTCAACCATTTTGAGTCTATTTTTGTGTGTGGTGTAAGGAAATGATCCAGTTTCATTCTTCTGCATGTGGCTGTCCAATTTTCCCAACATCATTTATTGAAGAGACTGTCTTTTTTCCATTGGACATTCTTTCCTGCTTTGTCAAAGATGAGTTGACCATAGAGTTGAGGGTGCATTTCTGGGCTTTCTATTCTGTTCCATTGATCTATGTTGTTTTTGCACCAATACCATACTGTATTGATGATTACAGCTTTGTAATAGAGCTTGAAGTCTGGAATTGTGATGCCACCAGCTTTGCTTTTCTGTCTCCTATTTTCTTTATGTCAGTTCTTTGCTCAAAGCCTCTGTTAGACTTTCCTTATGTCTATTTACAAAGTCTAGCAAAGATATGCATAGAAATTTGTGTATTACTGTGCTTTCTTAGATACTTCAGTTTTTGACTCTCTTTATTTGATCAGCATAAACCTCATAAGAAGATATATCCTGTCAAGTAGACTTGTATTACAGAAGTCATGAGCACATGATCTCTTTTTCCCATACCTGGCCATATACTCAGTAGATGTGATCATTCTTGAAGTTAAGTTATACTTCTTGGAGACACTAGGCACACTGATGAATTATGTCTTATAAATACCAGGTAAGAGTAGGAGAAGAAAGCTTTTTCCTTCTTCCCTTTTTGGTTTTTTTGGCTGGTTTAATAATTAAATTAACATAAAACAGATTAATAAGAAAAAAACAAATCCAATTTCATACATATGGGAGCTCATAAAAATATGAACCTCAAAAAGGTGACCAAAGCAGGCAGCTTTTATATATACCTTTTAAACAAGGAAACAATAGATTTGTGAGGAATTGACAAGACAAAGTAGTTTGGGCTTGGAGTAACAAGGTTTCTTTATGTAGCCTTCTTGGCCCTAAATTCTCTATCTCTGGTAATAGGGACGTATCTCTACCTCCTGGTACAGGAAGGGTACCTTTCACAAGAGAGATTTATTTCCTGCTTTCAGGGGGACAAAGGGCCAGAGTATCCTTCTTGTACCAGCTGCTTCTTAAGTAACTTTAATTCAAAATAATCAATATGCCAAAGTGGCATATTTTGGGGCAGTCTGCCTTGAACCCCATCATAAGCTAATCAAGTACTGCCCAATAGTGTCAGTGCAAACACATTACATTATGTCTTTGTACCTTTGCCAGAAAAAAAGAAATAAATAATATTTACCACTTTTTCCCCTCAAACGTATTGCAGGAGTTAATAAGCATGCAGAACTTTCAAAGGCAGATATAGTACTTAGAGTTCTGTGGAGAAAACACTTGTATAAATGCAATATATCATTATTGTAACATCTCCTAGAGCCTAATGAAATGAACCCAATGCACTCTACAAACATATTTCTTACTTGGGCTACATCCAACTCACCAAATGCAATTAGTACATGAAACTCTGTCATGACTGTAAACAAAACAGCCCGGAATTCTGTATAATGTAGGCCATTTTGGACTCTGTCCAGTTAGATATTTAAAGTCCTATAAGGCTTCATTATAATATAAATCTATAGGGCTGATTTTTAGCACCAGGTTGCAATGTGTTATTTAGGACTCCTGAGGGGTGAGCAGAATTTGCCACCCCCAAATATGCCTTTTTGGCATAAGGATGATTTTAGGGTGATTATTTTAAGAAACACCACACATAGGAAAAGCTCTGAAAATGGAGTAGAAGTTACCCTTTTGTAAAAGACATCTACATTTACTAGGGAAATCCCCATTTGTAAGGGTGTCTCCCTCTGTACCAGGCAGAGAAGGATGACTAAATCTCTATTAACTCTTATCAAAGGAGAAGGCAATGATGTAAATCTGCATAACAATCCTACCCTTGTTTGCTGTGTTTATCCTGATAGCCTCCCATAACTGGCTCTCCCACCCCCAACATCTTCCTTTGTCTTTAGCTGGAGATGGTATTTAAGGTGGTGGCTTGGGTCATTTTGGGGAGTTATTCAGTTTTCCTGGGTCTCTCTTATGTGTACAGGAGCCATACATGCCATTAAACGTGTTTTTCTCCTGGGAGTCTCAGCCAAGAACCTAGAAGGGTAGAGAGGAAATTCTTTTTTTCCTCCCCCACACTCCAAACACAAGGAGTTTTGTTTGTGTTTCTATTTTGGTTTCAGTTTTGGCTGTTTTTTTCTAAAACAAATTCAAGTTAAATTTTTGAGGCATTTAACACACATCTTACTAATAATGACTGGACCCAAGTTTCATAAATGTTCTCTTTCCCATCTAAAAATGTTACCCACTCTGCAATCTTCTTTCTCTCCTTCCTTTTAATTTCCAACTTGTGAAAGAATAGTCTTCACCTGTAACTTTCATTTCCTTTCCTCATACTTTTGATTTAAAAAGAGAAATACCCAATTTACAGATTCAGTTTTCTGGAAGGTTACAAATAATGTTATGCCTTAATCCAGAATTTTCTTATTTGTTTTAGCATCCACATTCTCCTTCCTATGCCTCGTTTGCATTTTATAGCATTAATTCAGGTATGCTTCTTGATAACATTCTCATCTTTCATTATACCTTATTCCTTTCCACTTGTTTCTCATTATTTCTCTCTGCCCTTCCTGTTTTTTGTTAAATAATGTCATCTTGAGTAATAACTTCCCAGAAGGCCTAAAATTCTACCCTGTCCAAATCAGAGCTAAAATTATATATAGACTATGTCTTTACTTACATCCACGAGGCTTTGTCTCAAATACTCTTCTTATTATGCCAATTCCTTTCCTCGCACTTCATTATATCTTTATTATATCATTATTTACAAAGTCTAGCTGAGTGCATGGTGTATAGTGAGCATTCAAGAAATGTTTATTGAATAAATTGACATTTACTTGATTCCCAGGTCTTTATTTATTTCCATTTTTCTGTGTTGCTTGTCCCATTTGGTATCTCAAATTCTATACGCCAATATTATGATATACCTGAGCACTCCATCCTAAACCTCTTTTGTGGGTAGCACTTAGATGTTCTTTTTTTCTCCAATTAAGTGGAAGCCTCATAACTGGTCAGATTCTTCTACTCCAAATGTGTCAATGTGTCAAGCCACCTGCATCTGCTCCTGGCTCTCTGCTGTCCTCTAGTGGCTATATGCTGTATTCCCCCTACCTGGAGTATTCCGAATAAGAAAAAATTTAAAAATATATTTAAAAGTCTAGATAAATATCTAGAATGTTCTGTTCCCACAGACTGAATTAGCTTGGCTGAGCTAAGTAGTAAGAACTGATGTGGCCTCTCATGGGAAGACAGATCCAGATCATTATGGGCTTGGAACCCTATTAGTGTTCCTTTCACTGATAGTCAAGGCAAGCTGCCCACAGGCAAAAGCCTCCATATCACCCCTTGGTCTTTCAACACCTATGCACTTCTGTGCATTTCAAGATTGCAGTCAGCTAAATCCAAAATATGCCTCCCAAGCAAAGTCTCTTTTCAATGGCTTAGCACATTTATACCTTCTGCTAAAAATGAGGGTAGGATGCTAAACCTGCAGGGTCCAGGATGATGTTAATAGGTAAAGAAAGCTCATGGAGCCAGTACTTACATGGGATTGAGTAGAACCATCTCAAAATCCCTAAACTGCTATACTTATAAAATTCTGATCAATTATAGGACACAGTCTCAAGAGTGACAAAATTTTAAGCTATGTGTCATGGAAATATTAACACCCCCTCATACCCTTTTGTTCCAGTGCACATATATGCCAAGTAATGGAAGTATGTTAAATTTGGAGGTTTCATTTCTAACTTAAAAAAAAAAAATGGAGACAATAGTCTCAATCTTCTATAGCTCAGTTATTGTGGGACTAACTTTAATTAACTTTACTTGGTTTATAAACTGTGTAATTTTATGCAAACAGAAGGGCTAATCAGATGATCACATACTACAACACATTTATTTATAAGTATTCAGGCAATTATGTATCTCCTTAAACTTGTAGTCATGAGAAACTTGACACAGTGAGAAGTAGTAACATTCTTGGATTACTTGACTTACTGAGTTGTAAGATCTCTTTATAATATATTCTGTGTGCAAATCTTAATATATATGTTATATAAAGAAAACAAAAATATCAGCTACAGAATGGAAGAAATATACACATATATTTATCTCAGTATTATATTATTTATATATTTATATATAAATATTATAATATAATATTACACCCAATAGCAATGGCAAATATTTGCCTTTTTTGTCTTCCAAAGGCATGTGGCAGGGTGCAGAGAATCAGAGATACAGGACTCTATGTCTAGAATATCTCTTTCTGAACTGTATCCTTAGAGTAAGAGTGTTTATTGGATAGCTGAAAAAAATATGAAAGCAAAGATATTTCAGTTTGTCCAGTATTTGGTCACCTGGGAAGAAACAGTCATTCTGAGTGTCATGTGCCAATATGGAGGTGATAATGAAGCAGCTAAAGGATGGATGAGCCTGGGCTGGCATTTCTAAGCTGTCTTGTGCAGTTACATGCCTTGGCATAGACCTAGAAATTACTATATTTTCCAGGAGAGAATGCAAAAAAGTAGCCATATGTCTGGTTACTACTGTGGGGGCAAAGTATCTTGGTCATTAAAGGTTTCTGAGCAGGCTACTTTGGGGACCAAATTGGAGTGACAGTCATGGTTCGGGATTCCTTTGGCTTCACTGGAAATGAGTCAGCAGCAAGGGTGAACTGACAGGGTTATGACTGGATCAGGAGGATAAAGCTCATTAACGTACACTAGTAGGATGCTTGTGTATAGGAACGGACTAACCCCAGCTCAAGGAATATCTGAGTCCACACAGCCAGTGGAGACTAGCCCACTACAAGACAAGGATAGCCATTAATCCTTATCTCACAGTAAGCCCCATACCATGGGGGCCATAAACTTTCTTTTACTCAAAGGTGCCATCTTAAGAAGGAAGAGGCTGGGATAAACAGCTTCATGGGCCTTGCAATTTTAAACCATCTATATATTTTCTCAATACGGATGATTTGAAACCAAAAGAAACTTAAAAATGAAAAATGGATATCATTATCAGAATATCTAAAATTTCATTTGCTCCTGTTTCCAGTGAGTTCTAGAAGTGAAGCAGATATATTCTCTCTCTATATCGAAGTAGATTCTAAATTCTAAACACTGCTATACAGCTAGGGTCAGAACTAGGATTCAAACCAGGTCTGTTCTATCACCTATGCACTGAAATTATTTGTATAGGGTTGACCTTATACTGAGTATCAGTAAAATATTACTGGGTATTATATAGCTTCAGATAAATCACAGATCAAATCTTATCACCAATGACATACCAACTACATGCATTAAAAGTCTGCTACAACACTGGAGAGAGATATATATTTTCATATATGTATGGAATTCTAGGCCTAACAAATGACTTCATGGTTGAGGGATGTTTTTGTTCAGTAACCAGGCTGTGTCCCATTAAATGGGAAAAACTGAATCATGGAGAGGACCATCATAAACTATCGGTAAGAGCTATATGAAACTTGATGTCTCCTGGAGCAAGTTGGTTTCTGGCTCAAATTCAGTCTCTCTTTTCTTTTAGCATGCCCCAAATGATCCCACAGATCTCCTTTCTGGAGAAATAAAGCTATAGGGAGCACATTAGGAAGTAGTAATCTGTGTTAGGTTTCTGATTTACCAAGATGTTCTGGGAAACCACTTAACTTCTCACAGCTGCAAATTCCTTATATGAAAATTTAACACAGACCCTTCTTATAGGTGGTTGGCAATAACTGGTAGAAATCATCTCAAAAATGTTCTGCAAAATCAACGGGAGCTTTAAGCAATATTTTAAATGTGAATAAAGAGGGTGTGTGTGTGTGTGTGTGTGTGTGTGTGTGTGTGTGCGTGCGTGTGTGTTGAAACAAAATCCATATTGGACAATGGCAAACTACAATGGGAGGAAATTGGTTTTGGAACATAAAAATCTCTCAATCATCACAAGAAGCAAATTCTAAATCTGTTTCACATGACGTATGTGGCAAAAGTACTCTGGAAATCCCATAGCTCTCTGGAAGGAAATAGTAATCCTGGGTGTCTTTATTAATTGTACTTTGGGGCAACTCTGGTTCTTTTCCAATTGATGGCAAGGTACATGATCTGCATGGTTGAGACTGTTGCCTTGGGAGGGAAACCTGCCGCTTGGAAAAGTTGCTGAAGTCAGAAACAATCTTGAACTTGGAACGTGCGCTAATATATAAGAGTGGTCTCAACATGCACACTTCGGTGGGAAGGTAAGATCTTATGCTTTATGATGGGAAAGTGGCCCTTTTGAAAACAGTCTTGGGAGCAAATAGTTTTCACTTAATCAGTGTGTCAAGCAAGCAGATGCTAGTGAACTGAGATTTAAATATAAATAACTATTAATTACTTTTGGCAACTGCTACCATCACTAAAAGAGAAGACTCTACTTCAACGTCTTACCATAAGCTAGTGGCATCAAGCAAGGAATCATCTATTTTAAAAAGTGATGGGGGCAAAAAGCCAGTTATTGCCACAATGTGAAAGAATCTACCAAGTAGCTGTTTTTAAAATATCTCGTTACTCCTTTTGTCATCATAGATACAAACCTATTTCTCAAACATGTTTAATTCTACATTTCTTTCTTGACAAATTATATATTATTATTCTGTTTTCAAACAAAATTTTTTTTACCTAAGTATAATTGACATATATTAGTTTCAAGTATATAACATAGTGACTTGATATTTATATCCATTACAAAATGATCACCAGGACAAGTCTAGTTACCACTGTCACCATACTTACACTATTATTGACTATATTCCCTATGCTACATATTTTCTCTGTGTCTTATTTATTTTATAAGTGGAAGATTGTACCTCTTTATCTCCTTCATCCATTTTGTCTATCCTTCTACCTTCCTCTCTTGTGGCAACCATCAGCTTTCCAACAACACAATTTAAAATGTCATTTCTGGGGGTGGCTGGATGGCTCAGTCAGTTAAGCATCTGCCTTTGGCACAGGTCATGATCCCGGGGGTCCTGGGATGGAGGCCCACATTGGGCTCTCTGCTCAGCGGGCAGCCCGCTTCTCCCTCTTCCTCTGTCTGCTGCCTCCCCCTGCTTGTGCTCTCTGTCTCAAATAAATAAAATCTTTAAAAAAATTTAAAAAAAATGTCATTTCTGTTTTCCTCACTTCAGCTTTCCGTCAAGGTATTTTTCTGTTCTTACGCACATACTTGGTGGTAATTGGGAGTGTAAAGTAAAACAGTTTTTAAAACAACGAGGCTTTCATAAAGTACAAATTGGTGGTGGAAGACAAGAATGTGGAAGACAAGAATATATAAGAATCTTATGTTGCTGCTGAATTTCTAAGGAGCTGCAGGGGTCTGAGTGGGTGGGTGTGACATTTTTGAAGTGATTAAATACTATGAATGTCCTTGTGAGCTTCATATGCTAAAATGATATAATTGTATAAATGAACATTCTATAATAGGGATATTCTTTTGGTTTCCTGAACTTTTGAAGAAGTGGGCACAGAATTGCAAGTCACTCAGCTTAACGTGACTTATATACAGTTCTGGTTTCTTGAATTGTAAAAGTTATTGAGGCCAAAGTGACCCTTTGCATTTTCATTTACCTGATGAGTTTTCAAAGCAGTTTGTTTTGTTTCAGTGAAATATATCTGAACATATGCTTCCCAAGGGTTAGGAATATCTGCTATATGCAGTGCATGATCTGCCCTTATGTATGTATTCAAGAATATATGACCTCTTTATCTCTCCATTATATCAAGCACAGAACTTATCTCCCGTTGGCACTGTTTTTGTAAAAGCTTGTCTTAATATTTCCAAACTAGAGTTCATTTTAACGAACTTCTCATATTGCAGAGGGGTATAAAGAACAGAGATGGAGTCCTGGTAGAAAGTGAACCTCATTAAAGCACAGGCTGAATAGGGAAGCTGGAGGCTTTATTATTGTCATGATTCAATGCAGTTTAAATACGGCAAGCTTAAGTGATATTGCAAGTAAGTAAAAAGTGGAAAGACAGCCAAACCCTCCTTTCAATCTTAAACGTCTCACTGGGTATTTGAGTTAATATAAATTTGAGCACTGTGCATACTTAGGTATAGATTCCAGCAGAGAGAGAATTAAAGCAGCTTTCACTTGGAAGTAAGTTAGAGGGCTGAAAGGGCCCTGATCAACCAACATTCTGGTTCTAATTTTCCCTCAACACTCCTTACCTCCCCAACCTCCTTTTTTAGGTCTTACTAATAACTGTTCTTCATTGATTTTGTTGATACTATGATCTGTTATTGGCTGTTTGTTTATATGTGGTATAGGTCTCTGCTACTAAAGGAAATGTTAAAAAGAGAGAGAATGCTAAAGAGCAGCATTATGGGTGAAAATGGATTCTCATAAACGTGTGTGTGTGTGTGTGTTTAAGAACATGAGTTGCGAGAGATGGTCAAGGTGTGTAAGGGGGACCAAATGGGACAGGGGCAGAAACAGGGAAACTGAGCAAAGTCGGGATTCTGTGGGGCCTGTTCACCAGTGAATGAGACCATGGATGTGAGAAGACTGGGAAAAGAGAAGGATGTACTTACTCCCCGATAGAAAAAAAACAAAGCAAAACAAACATAAAAAACATGCAGGAAGGTGGTGTTAAGCATTATTATTTAAAAATTAGGACTCATGCCACAATGGAATACTCTTTCCATAGTACACAGTTTAAAAACTTCTTAGTAAACATCTAGACTAAAAAATGAATGAAACAGGACATTTGTAAAGGGAGGATTCCATGTAACGTAGAAAATGCTGGCATCACAGAACATGAATGCATCATACGTGAGATCTGGTTACCCACTTATGGATGGGAACAAATAATTCCTGTCGATAATTTACACATATTACACAAATTATATCTCAATCTATGTAGGCAATTATTCAAATGTGTGTACTTTTCAATTGAATGAATACATATTAATTTAAATATTAAAACTAGAAAACTAATTAGCTCTATATTTTTTAAAAATTTATTTATTTTGGGGGGGTAGGGGCAGAGGGAGAGAGAGAGAGGGAGTCTGAAGCAGACTCCCTGCTGAAAGCTCATGACCTGAGCCAAAACCAAGAGTCAGATGCTCAGCTAACTGCGCCACCCAGGCACCACCTTATTTTTTTTTAAAGTTGGCTCCATGCTCAGCGTGGAACCCAACGTGGGGCTTGAACTCACAGCCCTGGAAATCAAGACCTGAGCTAAGATCAAGAGTTGGACACTCAACTGACTGTAATTAGCTCTAATTTTAATTGTTATTTTATATCAGAATCTTAGAGCCTAACAAATGCAAAGATTTTTTCCCCAGATAATATGTATGCCCTAATTTATCATTATTCTTTTACCCATTTCTCTCATGACTGAATAAAAAGGCATCCTCTTGCAAAGTGAGAGGTGGGAGCCAGGCAGTGGATAGATGGAGACTAAAATGAACATTGTGGAGCTGAAATTCATGGTCTTGGCATCACAGGGGGTTAGTCAAGTCATTAACTAGTGACGGAAGTATGTGTCACACAAGGAATCTTCTCTGGTTTAGAAATCTGATATATACAGTTGCCAAAACAAAATTATTAATTAGTAGTTACAAGACTGATTTTAGAAACCTAATAAACTATCAAAGAACTTAGAATATAATTTCAGAAGTTTACCAAGAATGCAGTATTGTGTTTAAAGTAATGGCTTTTTGGTATTATGACAAATTGAATTACCTTGTGGGAATTGATTTAACTCTTTGTGGACTTTCAGGGAAAATAAATGCTGCAAGATAGAGGCCATATTTTGCAAAGATCATCTAGCCAGTTTGTTTGATATGTTGATTAATATGTGGTTGCTTAATATATTGAAAGTCACCTGAGTTTGCATATTTGCCTTTATTGTGGAGTCTTCTAGAATGCATATTAGATAACTGAATGATGTACTTGGTAAATTCTTACGTTATGCAATTATCTGAAAGTATTCCCCCACATCTCTGTGTTTGGAATTAGCCATGGAAATTAAAACAAAGTGTCTTTCCCACAAAATAAATAAAATAAAGATTTTCATAACACTTTCTTATAAACTGAGCAGTTTTCTGAAGAAGACAGGCTTTAGTTTAGTAAATTAAAGCAGGTGTTCAAAAGATCTGACTGCAAGAGATCTTACAGATCTTTTAGCCTAGCCTCCTCCCTGGCTGATGAAGAATCACAATCTAGAGATAAACAATGACTTGACAAAAACAGAACTCAGTCTTCTAACTTGCAGAGCAATTTTCTTTTGCATTTAACATGCTACCTGACAATCACAGATATTCCAAGACTTATCCTGAATCCCCACCTCTAGAGTTGAGAGCCATTGGTGGACATATGTGAGACGTGGCATCCCCTTCATCATATACAACACTTTCTACACTGGGCGAAACACAATAACAGGATTTGAAGTTAGCTAAGAGTATACTGTTTACTTATTGAAAAGTTAAAATTTAATTTGAATTAAGTAGGAACTAGAGAGAAGGCAAAGGCATTCTAAATTAGCATTTGCTTAGCTTAAATAGACAACTCTGAATGTCAAGTAATTTAGTTAGTTCAGCTATTTTAAAATATCAATAAATCAGCTAAAAGCTTTACTAGCTATTAGCAGATAAAAGCTACCAAATCCTCGACTAAAAGAGAAAATAAAGGAAGGACTGAAACAATACAGAAATATTATATTCAGTTGGAAAGCAGTTGAAAATAAAGTTTGATAGGCACTTATTAAAATCTACACTTTATTATTTTTCTTGAAATTCTCATCTAGAGTTGGTACCCTATTCACCTTTGGGACTATAATTTACCGACAACTATGTTGCTGTTCACATAACTTCTTAAGAGGAAAAAAAAATATTTCTTACTAAGTGGCCAGTATTGTAAGAGGCCAGTGAATTGCCAAGTTCATATTACTTATCAAGGCAACAGCATCATTATGTAAGCAGTAAAAAGGAATAATAAAGAATATAGTTTAACAAATGTCTACTATGGGTCAAGAGCATGACCTGCATTGTAGTTAAATACCGGGTAAGAATAATTTCTAGGTAATTTTCTCAAGGTTTGTAAGTAATAGGATTTAGACTCGGGCCTTCCCGTCTTTGAAAACCCACGTTCTTGGAATCATGTAAATCTAGATATGTGTGCAAAGTTTCAGAGAAGTTATTACCAGACCCATCCAACTGCTATTTCCCATGGTGGTGTAATTCATTTAAAAAGTTTCATCTGGATTAATTTGGGTCTCTTTTATATTTTTTTAGTCTAAATCCATGCCAGAACAATAAGGCCAAATTTATATAATTTATTTCCATAAACTCTTACATGGCAATCACTGTATATCAGTAACTGTTTTAAATACTTCAGGAATATTCATTTCTGTAACTCTCATAGCACTCCCATGAGGCAGCATTATTATTATCTTTATCTGACTGAGGAGGAACAAGCAAAGAGAAGCTCAGTGATTTACTGAGTTCACACAGCAGGTAAATGGCAAAGCTTGGTGTTGCACCTAGGCAGTGTGGTTGAAACTCACTGTTATTTATCCCTCAATAAGCTGCCTTATGAATTCCCCTGACAAATTTAAATGGTGAAGCTCAAAGGTCACCAAATATCTATTTTCCTTCCCAGCTTTCTCTGGTGGCTGAAATTATCCTTTTGCCACGTGTTTGGCCTAAGATATTGAAAGCGACTGATGGTCACACTTACCTACCATTGTGTCATTTCCCAAATTCATTCTGAAGAACTCAAGTCCCCGAAGATGTGCAGCAAATTAAAATTTTCCTAGTTACGCCAGGGTGGGAAATGCTACCAAATATACTGCCACTTGATAATTCACAATGCAAAAGTCCTGCAATAAAGAAAACTTTTTACTTGGTTTAACTCAGAGTTTTCCAAGAGTAGTTGAATATGAAAATATTAAAAATATTTAGAACCCAGAAGGACATGTGGGCAATTCTCATGATGGCAAGAACTGAGGATCAGGGTCAAACAGTGTAGATTCAATCCTGGATATTTAGGGAAAAAAGCCAACAAACTTGTTAAGCCTCAGTTTTCTCATTTATAAAATGGGAATGAAAAAAACCCCTTCCTGAGAAGGTTGTTGGTGTCATAACACAACTTGGTTACTTGGGAATCTTATGCCACAAGGAGCCTACTACAAAAAAGTTCACAGACTGGGTTTCAGCTGTTTAAATTCCAACAATAGATTATTTTTAATATTTCTAACCCTCCCCCAATGTGCATGCCAAAAAGCAATTCCCTCTCATCTTCCAGAAACTTGAACAAGTCCTGACACTTCCTCAGCTTCAGAACTAAAAGAATCCATTTGACTTAGTTGTTGCTGTTGATTTGAGAATTAAAAATCCACCTACATACCATGGAATAGTGCTTGGGTCTGAACTGTAATTGAACGTAATTTCTTTGAGGAAATTGTGCCAAACATCAAAAGCTCCAACTTTATTTTTAAATCCCTGTGTTCTCTTCTCAGAAGGCATCAACATTATTCTCCTCAGCACTCTTTTCTGCTCTTGACACCTCTTGTTTAAATTCTAAGCCTACCAGGTCACCTTGAGAACTGTTCACCAGCAGAGATTTTTTTTCCCCAAAGAAATTTATCCCATGGTGACAGAAAATGCCACTATTCTCAAAGCCAAATTCTTTAAACAAAACAAAACAAAGAAATCTTTGTGGTTTCTTCTCTTGCTGTGAGTCTGATGGACTTGTCTCCAGACACCAAACTGTTTTTCCTCTTCTTTTCATTCTCTTTTTACTACATTGCACGTGTCACTAAATTCACTACCATGAAAGATGGACAAAAGTCATGCTTTTCCCAAGCGAATTTTCAAGCAGCCGCTTGAAAACTTCGGGCAAAAGACTATTTCCTTGATTCATCATCTAGCTCTGAATCGTAAATCAAATGTATGCCGTGAGCCAATATAGCCTACAACCAAAGCAACTAGAAAATAATGTGATATAGACGGTATGGAGGGGAAGGGAAGCAGTGCTTGATTTACGGTTTTGGATTCGGCACCAGATGATAAGCACACCCTCCTGAATGTTCCCATTCATTGTTTTTCTTTCTGCTTCTCTGTTCTTCCTCTTGTCCTTTCCACCAAGTAGAGAGTAGATAGAAGGACTTTCTCAGCGACTGATCATAAATGCGGAGGCTATCAGAGCACTCTAATCCTCTGCTTTTCCTGTCTCATGCATCATGTATTCCTCACCTCTAGCTCCAGCTCAAACCTCAGCTGAAGCAAATGATATTCACAGGGAATGTTTTATACCTGTACATTTCCGACTGGGTATTATGTGTGTGCTGGGGAGAAGGCAGAGATTCTCTAGCATGTTATATCGCCTTGGGTGAATAATTTTACTCTAAGATTTGAGGAGAAATAAGCAATTACTTTTATGTAATAAGCAAGCATGCTCATAATAAAGTAACCTAAAATTCTGCTGGCTCTCTAAGATAAAACTTCTTGATGTTTCATGCTTATAGAGGTCTAGTAAGAGTCAATGCCAGGTATTGTTAAAAGTTCAGACTCTGATGTCAGACAAAACTCCTCCTACTTGGTAGCTGTTTCATCTTGGGCAAGTTGTAGAGTCTCTCCAAGCTTCTTTTATTTCCTACGTGTAAGGTGCAAATAAAAGTAATACTCAGTTCCTGAGAGTTTTGTCAGGATTGAATGAGTTGAAGCCTTGCCTACAAGTAAGCATGTGATAACATTTGATTAATATTATCATTTTCTCTCAGACTTCTGTTCTTACATGATTTCTTTCCTCCAATCTTTAGGTTGCTTTTATTTATTTAGGTGGAAAAGTTAAAGAAACTCTGTTCATTGGTTGATTTTCTGAAAATGTAGAACCTAGGCGTAAGGTTCAAAAGCCACTGAGAATGTTAACCTCTTCTATTAAACCTGATCATCATTTACAGCTAAGTATTGAATATAAAAGATTAGGAGAATAAAATAAAAACAGACAAAAGAGGGGCCACCTGGGTGGCTCAGTTGATTAAGCAGCTGCCTTTGGCTCAGGTCATGATCCCAGGGTCCTGGGATTGATCTCTGCGGTGGGCTCCCTGATCAGCGGGGAGTCTGTTTCTCCCTCACCCTCTGCTGCTCCCCCTGCTTGTGCTCTCTCACTCTCTCTCTATCAAATAAATAAATAAATCTTAAAAAAAAAAACAGACAAAAGAAACAGAGGACACTTGGCACTATGATTAGTAAATATAACTTACATATGTATTGCTAGAGAAACCTTAAATTTGTTAATAAAACTTAACACTCTTTTTTTGCATGAATTGAACTTTTTAAAATTGTATGCAAAGCAAGTATTCACCTATTATATTTTTATTTTAAACTTCCAGCTCCCAAACTACAAAGCTCCAGGTGAAATAAACACAAGAAAACAAAACCTAGGCCTGTATTGAAACAAAGGTCTCTTTGTTGTACTCATTATGTAACCCTTGGGCAACTTACATGGGTTCTTTCTATTTCTCCTATGTGAAATGGGCATAGCCCATCTGCCTCACAGAATTATTTTGTGGTTTCAATGCAATGTTATAGGTAAAGCGTCAGTACCTATTTATTCAGCAACTATTTGCTGATCACATATACAATAGAAGGTACTGCATAAGGTACTGAGAATAAAATGATGCACACAATAGATACTCCCCAGCTCTTGGAACTTACTTCTAGTTGGGAGAGGCCTATGAATTGGGAAGTGCAACAGAGGAGACATGCACGGATCCATGAAATCCTCTCTCAAGGGCTCAACATGGAATGGTGCTCAGAAATCTGCTCTGAGCAAGAGGGATTTGAGTTGGGGCTGACCCCAGGAAGCATGGCACAGTTTGCCTCACCATGTTCAGGAAAGAAGTTAACAAATGAGTGTGTAGATGGTTAAGTGGGAAAAGGAGGTGCCTGGGGAAAAGAGGAGACCCCAGGCCAAGTGAAAAAGCATATGTAAAGGAGCATGGAACATGTATTGTGCTCAAAAAATGTAAGTATGATTACAAAGAAGTATTTTCACTGTAACAAAATTTTGGCCCACTCCAGGTCTTAGTATTTGTAAGGAATAGAGAGGCGGACGTAAGGATAGCCTTTAGAGTCATCTACTGGGGTAGAGATTCTCAGGAAGGAACAGATGCAGATTTCTGATCTTGCTAAACTATGTGCAAAAGTTCCTCAAAATAAGTCCTTTTCCTGGTTTCCACCTGTTCTGCTAGCCCTTGGGGGTAAAGATCCCTAGGGTTAGCAAATGAATCCTGCTAGGCGTATCATTTTATGCTATTATTCTTTATAGAATGTACAGAACCTACTATGTCAAGGCAGCTTGTAAAGAAGATTTTCACCAAAATTTTATATATTTAATAATACTAATAATAAGAATGCATTTTGTTTATAGCACTAATCTACCTCTAAGTGCTATCTCATATTCATTATCTTAACTATCTTCACAGCTTCTCCTAACTTTCACATGTTTCGTTTTTGGATGAGGTAGCTGAGTCACAGGCCTGGAACCCTCTGCTTCCTGGCTTTTAAAATCCAATATAAACAAAACACTTTTAAAGAATTAATGGTGGAGAAGCTTTGCACTCCGTTTCTCTCTTTCTCCCTGTCTCTCTCCCTTTCCCTCTCTTGCTCTCTCTTTCTCTCTTGTGTGTATGTGTGTGTTGATAATGGATGAAGCATTGCCAGACTAGGCTATTACCAACACCATTACAAATGGGAACAACTTGCACTAGTAATTAGTTTTCAAATTACTTTGAAATGCTTTATCATGTCTGATGTGCCCAATAAACGTCAAATGTCTCATATCTCATCTGGAGTCAAACAACTAAGGAGCAGTAGACCCAGGACAGGAATCAAGATCACCAAATGCCTTTGGGAACAACCAGGGAAGTATCCAGTCCCTTCTTTTATAAGACAAACGAGCAGAGATACACAGTAACTTGAAGTGCGAAAGTGTCTGTAGAGCAGTGTAATTCCTAATGTTCCAGGAGGAAATAATGTTGTTGCCACAGTGGGCGATGGTACACGTGTGTGGTTCTCGTGGTGGCCAAGATGACCATGGGCTAGGATAAGGGTAGAAATAAAACCAGAGGATAATCTCAAAGGTGCTTTTTACCACTCAGAAATGTAAATCATGCCTCTTTTAATACTGCTACACTTTAGGTTGTTTCAAAAATCTGAACTAAATGCAATCTCTTGTACCTTGTTAATATTTTTTTTTTTTTAGTTTATAGGCTTATTAGAAATGCCTGGAACTGTTGTTGATGCCTGATAAATTCTTAAACTAAGGGAACCATGAAGTCAAGGTCTATTAAAATACTGCAAGGAAACCCTTGTGCCTAAGAAATTTACATTCCAACATGCTGATCACATTCCTTTTCTTCATGAGGGAACATTTCCACACAAGCGTTCCCATAAGAATAGCCCTATAAATGTTTTTTTTTTCCTGGTGGGCAAGAACTCTTGAAGCTGGTGAAATGTAAAATGCATCAACTGGTATCTGCATATAATAGAGTCCACTCTTTATTATTCTTTCTAATGGAGGATAGAAGAGACAATACAGAACAGAAGATTTGACAAGCATAGATATTTTATGCTGAGATAGTTTTGACTTGGTACCAAATTCAAGAGACCTGAATCAAATAAAGAGACCTCAGGGTAAAGGTCTCATTCATTTGAATATATCTTTATTCTCTTTATTTGTTTATTGTCTGTTTTCTCAAACTTGGGGCTAAAACAGTTTACTTTTTCACAACACTATAGGAAGCAGATAAAATGAATGCTCTCTCTTCCCCCCTCCACCCACTTTCTCTTTTTATGTACTTGTTCACATTTTCTTTACGGCTAAAATATGATTGTTCTAACCTAAAATGCGTCTTTGTCAACAGTTATTGGAGCAAATAAAATATTTGCTTATGTCAGGGCATTATCTTCTACTTTATAATTTAATAATACTTCATACTTTATTTTTATGCTACTTTACAACTGTAAAGCATTTTAGCATGTATGATCTTGGATAAATCCTCACAGCAATATGAGAATAGGATGTGCAAGCCTTGTATGTTGTTTCACTTGAAATTTTGAGACTCAGAAAGGATAGGATCATGGACACACTCACCCAGCCAGCAAAATTCAAGTTTTAGTTTACTGCTAGTAAACTAGTTTAGTAGTTTTCTGCTCTTTCTACTACTTATGTTTCTTTCATGTTTTTTGCTATCTCTATCATTTGTCTAAATAGTAATATCCAACTCTGTACCTGCCATTCAAGACATTTTCCAGTCTAGTTAAAACTTAGTGTTTTACCTTTCTCAATGCCCTTTGAACCATCCAATTCACTCAAAGAGGCTTCCTAGCCTACAGACATCTCTGCCTCACCTGTGTTCCCTGAACCTGGGAGGTCTTCTTCCAGGCCCCAGGCCCAGCCCCATCTCCCCTGGCCTTCCATGCCCAGATGTTACCAGGACCCTACTTGCCACAGAGCCTCCATAAACATGCCTCAGCAACAGATTTCTCTCTTCTCTGTACTTCCGTTTTGCACTATGAACTGCTCATTCCTCATTTAGCAGACACTTCCTTTCAGAGTTCTCATTCTGTAATGGCTTATGATGATATTTATTTGTGTATGTGTGTTCAAATATAGATAACATCTTCACCCCAAACATTATACCTTCCTTTGCTGAAAAGAGTATGTGTTCTACCATTCTTTTTAAACAGTGATTATTCCATGGTAACTGCTTCTCAACACATATATAAAGAATGAATGCAAATGTCCACAAAACAGGCAAACGAAATTCAAAATCAAGATTTGCTGTAGATAACTTAATTATATTCTGGCAAATCAACTGATATTCCTGATTTACTAGCATATTTTATACTAGTAAAGTCAAATACATACAGTTGTTCCAATTCATAGGTATTTAAATGTGTAAAATCAGAGGGAGCTTAAAAGACTTAGAGATTTCAAGATTAAATTCAGTATCACTGAAGAACACTCATAACTAAACTGTAATTTGGATTCACTTGGCTTACATTTATCTCATCAGCTTAGTGAAACAAAAGGTAACTCTCTTTGTTACTGATTAAATGTACAATGATTAGGTGCTCACGGACTTAGAGGCAATTATGTTTGGTATTTCCCATTGGTTTCTTTCCCCATAGCTATTATTATTATAGGAGTTCTGTTAGAGCTGATAAGAAAATGCCTAATTAATGATCGGCCTTCCATTTTCCTCGCGCGACTTCATGGTCATCAAATTCACTCAGGGAATCGACACAGTTATAAAACTCCAAACAAAACAAAGTGTGAAAACACTTGATAGGTCAGGCCCCAGTGACAATTTATCAATTTATAATTGAAGCAAGCTCTCCTCTCTTCTCAAGGGATACATACTCCAATCTGCAATCATTATCTCTGCTAAACATCAGCCCTTCTCAGTTGGGTTAAATAAATTTGGTACATTTAAACAATTCAGCACATAGAAATGGAATCATAGATGTGGATATATTGATATGACATGGATAAATGTACTTGGTAGATTGTTAAATAACAAAAAGCCCATTGCAAAGCAATTTATACAGCAGGAGTTCCTAATCTTTTTAGTTTCAAGACTTTTTATGTGGAGGGCAGCAGAGATATTTTGTGTATGTGGATTATGTCAATTCGGTTAGTCCCGCATCGGGCTCCCTGCTCAGCAGGGAGTCTGCTTCTCCCTCTGACCCTCCCCCCTCTCATGTGCTCTCTCTCTCTCTCTCTCAAATAAATAAATAAAAATCTCTAAAGAAAAGAAATTAAAACTAAGATGTATTTAATATATTTATTAACTCATTTGAAACAATAAAGAAATCTACATTAATAACATATTTTATAAAATAATTCTATTTTTATAAATTAAATTATAACTTTAATCTATAAAATTTATTAAGTTGACAGTAAGAATAGTGGCATTGTTTTGCCTTGTGCAATTGTCTTTAATGTCTTGCTTCGTAGAGGGTTGCTGGATTCTCTTATTTGCTTCTGCCTTCTGGCCTCAGAAATTTCACTTTACGGTTGTGAGAGAATGAGAGTGAAGAAGGCAAATAATGTCTTGCTATTGTGATGAAATAGTTTTGATGTCATGAACTCCATGAGAGAGTCTGGGAGACTCCAGAGGTCCCTGGACTATACTTCGAGACCTGTGGGCTGTATGTGTCTGTATATTTGTCTATCTGTCCTCTATTTCCTTAGGAAAAGTTTTCAAAGAATTTTCATTCCTTCAAATACTGCTACTACTAGTATCACCATATATTCATAGTTAATATTTTGAGAGTTACAATGTTTCAGGCATTGGGATTAACACTTAAAAGTATTACATTGTTCAGTCTGCATAAAAGCCTTAAAAGGAACATATTTTATTACAGGTGAGGAAACCCATTTGACAGGTGATGAAACAGAGGAGAATAAGTACCTTGCCATTTAGCAAGTGGCAGAATCCAGGATTTTACTTCAGTATCTCTCTAAAACCCATGTTATATATCATCATTATAAGTCTAAGAGAAAATTAGTTAACAGAGCTTTAAAGTGTGTGTGTGTGTGTGTGTGTGTGTGTGTGTGTGTGCAAGTTCCTCCATACTTTTGGGTCTTTGTCTCTTTGCAAAAATGAGCCCTTTGAGGGCATAAAAAAGTCTCATAATTGATAGTATTACAAATTGTAATCAAGTCAAAATTAGTGTTTTTTTCTTAATAATTTGTTTTTCTTTCCATTGATATGAAAATATTATTTCCCATTGATACTATGAGTTGAAAAGCCTTATATTTTAAGAACATAAAAATGTAAGTATTTCATTTTCTTTTAGAAGAAAGAATTTTTAAACTCTTAGAATACAAATGAATATATTTTTTATGATTTATTGTAAATAACTTATTCATGGCTATCTTTCCAATAAGAGTCTGGCTTATGGAATATCTGTTTTTCATTTCTTTAAGCTTATTTTTCTAGGTAATTGATCAAATCAAAATCAATGTTTCATTTAGAATAAGTTGTTTTAGATTTTTTAGTTCCTCCATATAAACCATCAAATAAAGATGGAAGTGATTAGTTTTGCAATTAACATTAAAAAACAGATTTGACTTAAAATCAGTCCTAAATCTAGGGTCTAAATCAGCAGTTCATGTATACCCAATAAAGGGCATAGATTTCTGATGTATATGTGCATTTCTCTAGGAAATAGACATAAATTTTATCAGGTTTACAAAGGGGTCCGTGAACCAGAGAGGTTAAAAATCATTCCCTTGATAAAAATTCAATGCCTCATGAAAAGAAGTATATCTAAATTACTTTAAGTTGTGTACTTTTACTTAATTTCTCTCATTATCAAGGCAAAAATATTTTCTTTCATTAAAAAATACTTTTCACAAATAATTACACATATATTTATAATAGTTAAACTCTCATATATATATACAGAATCATCCATTATAGCAGGTTATCAAAATTTTTAAAAATCCAGTGTAAATAATAAAAAGAAAATAATCTAAACAGCTAATTTAAAAAAAAAACCCACCAAAAACCTTGAATTGACAGCTAAGAATATAAAGACAGTTGAGACAAATTTCTATTTTAATTTGAAATAAATGATATTTCCCATCATGTATTAAAATTCTGAAACATGACACCTCAAAGAATTAATATTTTACAATTCTTTGGTTTGACCAGGACCCATCATGAATGAAATTATTTTTATAGATTGTTATAAATCCCCTTACTTTATTGCTGGGAGGAACTATTAGTTTTATTTTGATAAATGTTCTAATATAATTCTCAAAGAAAATCATCTTTCAAGGTATTTATAAAAACACCTTGTCCTTGAAAACTCCCTTTTTTCAGATCTGCAAGGTGAAGTTGGGGATAAACCATTCTTTTTTTATGATCCAGTTCAACCTTTGGGATAACGAGTATAACATTTGCCTATTTTTTAAAGGACTGTTTAAGAAAGAAGAATGTAAGATGTAAAAATCTCCCATTTCGGCCTCATTTTAACTAATATCTACCACATTTATTCCCATTAATTACTTTACCTTCACTATTCAATGAGGCAAAGATTCCCAATAATAATTTCCCTTCACCTCCCTTGCATTCCTTCTCTGCCACCCCCCAGTGATGGTAGCATCAGTACTCAATTATACTCCAAATTATAGTGAAGGGGATGAGGAATACAAGAATATGGCTTGGAGATTTACAAATATATTATCTTCTCCAAAAGAACCTAGAGTTAGACAAAATCCATCCAGGTAACTTTTGCATCCAGGCAGCTTTCCTGTCTCAAGTTACTATTTAGATGTACTGCTCAATCATTCAACTTCAGGACCTGTGTCCCAGTCAGAGAAGACAGTGACTTCAGTTTGGAAACTCTCACTGAAATTTACCTCAAAAAATAATTCAAGGCTCTTGAGGCTACAGATTCTATAATCTCATTTTGTTGTTTTCAATGACATTTCCCTTATAAGATTGTTAAAGATGTATAGTGGTAATAACCCAGATTGCTATTATTATTGAATTGCCTTTCATTGTTAAATGTTATAGAAATGGTATTTCATGAATCTTTACACTTAAAGAAAATATATAATTACTGACATTTATGCCTGCATCCAAGTTTCTTCCACACACTAAAGATGGTGTTATAAAAATAAGATACTATCAATTATATTTTTCTTATAATTACATTTTTAAAAAGAATAACGCAATATACATCAGTAGATAATTTAACCTTTTTAATCCAAAAAACAGCTGTATTAGGGTTTTTGCATACCACCAATAGAACTTGAACTTGTACAATTACTCTCAAGTCCAGGGATGGGGTTGGCATCAAGGACTCCAGGACCTTGAATAGTGCCATCAGTAAACCTTCTCTTTCGGACTCTTGTTTCCCTGTTTGTGTGTTGGCCACTTTCTCTCCTACTTCCAGGATAAGGAATGAGGAGGGTGGGGTGTGACGGCTGATAGATCCAGGCTTACAAAACTCAATGTTTGCTATCTTAAAGAGAGAGCTTCTCTCACCCACATTCCATATATAAAGGACTGTGGTAGTCATTGAAGAGTCCTACAGACTTAGCTGGGAACTTATTGTAGCCAGAGGGATAACATTGTAACTGGCAGCCTACCAAACCCACATGGGTTGCAGGAGGCCATGGAGGTCAGGCCTAAACAACAGATTCTACTACAAGGGCCTTGTATGGAAACTGTGCCTTGCTCACAGGCAAGCTCTATATTGTTCAAGCTTTCTTGTAGCTTCTTAGACATCACCAACAGATTCTTTCCCACTCTCTCTTTTTCCTCTAATTGTATAAAGCCAATTGTGTTACATTGAAAAGACTTTTGAAACTGGCTCTCCATAGAGTCTGTACTTTGATTATAAACTTCTTTCTCCTCTTTTAAGTGCCTTTTTACATACAGTCATAAACAGACAAAAAGCAAAAGCCAAACCAAACCAAACCAAAACAAAACACCTTCACAAACCAACACCTACTTCTTTTTCTAAGTTTGTTGTAATTTGTAATGATTGTGTAGGGATTACTCTAAAGAATGTTTGAAAAGATAAAAGTGGAGGATTCCTCAAAATATTCCCTAAGTGATAAGGAAGGGTCGGGGCAGAAATCTGGGAATCAAACTCTCACTTATGTAAAAACTTTTCTGGGGAGGATCAGCAAGCATTCTGTAGGTGGTATAACGGAGAGTTTAGTAGTTTTACACTTATTTCCAGGGTTAGCAAAGTAGAGCCTATTCAAGACAAGTATTGACATAACAGATATGTACAATGATTTCCCCTGTTTTCCTATCAGTAATTAGTAAACACATATATACATTGTATTCCTAATATGAATGTTGCAGCTGGGAAAAAAAAAAGCAGTAATACACGTACGATTCTCACCATGTAGAGATATATGTATTTGTCAGAGTTTTCCAAAGAAACAGAACCAATAGGATGTATAAGGAATTGACTTACCCACTTACAGACGCTGGCAAGTTCCCACATTTGCAGGGTGACTTAGTAAGCTGGAGATCCAGGAGAGTTGACGATGTAGTTCTAGTGCAAAGGCCAGCAGGCTTGAAACCTAGGAAGAACAAGTACTTCTGTTTGAGTCCAAAAGCAAGAAAAAGTGGATGTTCCAGTTTGAAGCCGTCAGAAAGAAAAAAAATCCTCTCCTACTTGAAGGGGAACTAGCATTTTTGTTCTATACAGGCCCTCAACTTATTGGATGAGACCCACCCACATTATGGAGGACAATTTGCTTTACTCAGTCTACTGATTTAAATGTTCATCTCATCCAAAAATACTCTCACAGAAATATCCGAATAATATTTCACCAAATACCTGAGCACCACATGGCCTAGTTAAATCGACACATAAAACCAACCATCACAATGTACACACCCAAGATCTTTGATTTCCTTTCTGTGAAGTGTGAATGATTTCCCACCTTCAACATTCTCAGTTTTCCAAATAGAGTTTGCCAGAAAATTTGTAAAAGTAATGCTAAAAAGCATTAGATGTTTTCTGAGAAATAAACTTAGAAGGTTCCAAAGGCTCATCTGTTGCAGATCCCCTGAATTCTGTAAACCCAGAAGGCTCAGGCCTTAAATGGAAAATGGTTGTCCTTGGCTTGCTAACTCATGTCGTTTAACAGAAGGACTTTTTAGTATTTAACACAAAAGTCTTACAAATACGACTTGTGCTAGCCTACAGCTTTGAGATCCCTTTGCCATTTTACATTTCCGGTAGAGCTCGATTTTTGCTCCTCAAAACCGAATAACCTCTTTCCTCCTCTTGAATGTATAAAGTTCAGGGTCATGAGAGAAACAGAGGACCATGCACAGATTGACAAGTGTAGACCTTCTAAACACAGATGCCTGGTTTCCATTAGGCAACTGGTTACTTCTCATCTACCATATCGGTATGTGTTTCAGTGGCAGAACCTCCCTCAATTCAGCATGTGTGTAACCCATCAACACATCCTGTGAAATCTATGGAAAAGAATTCTCACTTCGGAGTCAGCAGAACTATGGCTAAATTCTGGCTCTGTCAGTGGAGCTGCTTAGAAAATTAGGCAAAGGACAGCACTCTCATATCTTTTGAAGAGCAAATGTTTTCCTGTATCAATCTATCTCTCAAGTGAATTTTAACAAGAAGAAATAAAGGAAGGTTTTTTAATTGTTTCACTTGAAGACATAGATATATCAGAATAATTTCTTTTATTGCAGCCAATGAGCCTATTATGATTTTGCTTTGGTCTTAAATAATTTATTTCAGGCAATGCTTTGTTGTAACATGGTATAATTTAAAGAATTGTTTTTCATTGATATTCAGCAGTTTTGACTCAAAGGTAACACGTGACTTTAACTGGATAATGTTCATTCCTAAATAAAATATACTTTGTTTAGTTCATGGTTCTGCTCTACTATAAGATCACTAGAAAATTTTTCCAAGAGATTTGATTTTTTTTCTTGCTTCTTTCCATCAATAATAAATTTGTATGTAGCATTTTATACTTGCAAAATGCTTCATCTATATTAATTCTCACAAATTAGGAGCCATCAGAGATGAAGAATTCAAAAGATGTGATTTATAGAAGGCAAAAATGTGTGAATCAGGGCACAGATTTATTCTAGAGTCAGAGCTGCCCACTCTAAATATCTGTGAACAGATGTGTAGCTCCCTCCCGTAAACATTACAATGAATGCTGTTATATTCCATATCTTTAATCTAATAATCTAGTGAATGATTTGCCCTCACTTTTTGTTGCTTTGAGCTGAATACACATTGTCCTTCAAACTCTATTTCCCAGAACAAATCACTGAATAAAAGGTCAGCCTGGCTTGAGTTATGTGAGCTGCTAATCCATTTGCCACTTCATAGTTATCATGTAATGGAAATTTACTGACTTTTTCAGAAACAAATTCATGGGGAAAGTGTAACAAGAAGGGAAGGTTTAAATATATGTCACAGAAATAAAGATTCAAAATGACCCAGACAAGCTATATCTTTTAGTTGAAATCGAGAAGAGGGATTTGATTACTCAGAAATTTAGGTGAAAATCTGGGTGTTTCTATTGTTGTGAGTTAAGAAACTAAGGTGGCCTCCTGATTTGAGCAATAACAGGGAGTGATAAATCAGGTTGAGGCTTCTTTGGATAGACAGCTCATTCAAAAACATGTAGACCTCTGGTTTATCACTTTCTTATATTACAACCAAAGCCAAAGATGTTTTATCATAATTTGGGGGATTTTTGTCCACTGACGGTCAGCCTTGGTGTAGTTGGCACTGCCTAGTGTTGAGGCTTTCCTTGACATTGAGCAATGTAAAAACACGGGATGGGTGGTGAGGCAGGGATCATCTACACTTTGCTCTAGGCTGAACTCAGCCACAGTTCTTTAATGAGTCCTTACACCTCTTTAAGGTAGAGAATGCTTAACATTGGTGCTTTGCAGCTGGGCTTGCTCTTCCTGGGACCCAGTCTTTTCTCCACTATGTCTGCTTCCTCCTTGTCTCTGTGGGTACTAGCCAGCTAGGATAGAAATTTGGTATTTTGAACCCTGAATATGTTATAAATGATCAGATTCCCATTCTCAGTCAATTTGGATCACAGATTATATTCAGAAAGGGCTTCTTCCAGAAAGGCAAGATGTCTTCCCTTTCTAATCTCAGAATGGCCACCGTTAATGCATTCATTCTAGCAACGAACTGTTAAGGCTACAAATATCCAGCACTATACAGAATATTGAAATTTTCCCGCTAAATATATTAATGCTGTAGACTTGTAGCATATGCTCTGCTATTCAAGGAGCAATAACCCACTGTTTGAGAGAAAAAAAGAATTAACTTAATAGCAAAGATTGTTGATTTTTAAGCCTAGAATGCTCACTTGACTGTTCCTAACTGCAACCCATTTGATATTTAGGACATGTTACATGTCACTCTTCTCTTTCTTAAGTCTAATTCTGTTATTAGCTAGGACGTTTTCATTTATAATTTAAAGGAAGATTCCACTCCACTCTTTAATGAAAGGAGGGGCACCTGGGTGGTTCAGTTGGTTGGGTGTGTCTGCCTTTGGCTCAGGTCATGATCCCAGAGTCCTGGGATCCAGTCTCACATTGGGCTTCCAGCTCATCGGGGAGCCTGCTCCTCCCTCTGACCCTCTCCCCTATCATGCTGTTTCTCTCTCTTGCTCTCAAATAAATAAAATCTTTAAAAAATAAAAAAAATAAAATAAAATAATGAAAGGAATTAATTTTTTTTCATTAACTTGAAAGCTCAAGTGTCAAGGTAATAATTGGTCAGAGTGCTGAATTTTATTTCTTGTTGATTTCCCTCATGATAACAAAATGGCTGCAGTTCCATGCTTCACACTTATATATGTATCCCACATTGTCTAGAATGGCAGAGAGAGAGAGAGAGAGAATCAGCTCCCCAGAATTACCAGAAAAGAAGCTGAGGGTCATTCTGAATGTTATATGCTCATCTCTGAACATAGTGGTATCCCTTAACTTGGGTCACATGGTCCTCTCCTTCAACTTCCCTGGAATGCATGATCTACAGTAGATATTTATGTCAACCCAGAGATGTCCACTTCATTATTGAGACTGAGAGACAGTGCTTTGTATAACAAGGGTCTGTAGACCATGTTCTATGAGGACTAGATGAGTATTAAGGAGATGGTGAATCTACAGACTGAGTTCTTGGCTTCAAAACAATACAGGACAGATATCAGATGAAATTACAATAACAATTAATATAATCTTAGGCTGTGTTCATAAAGTACATATTGGCAACAGAAAAAGTTCTAGCCTTAGTTTTAATTTAGGCTGGCTAGTCTCAACTTGGAATGCTATTTTTGGTGCGAGTGTCATGATTTATAAGTAACATAATGGGGACTGTGAAGAAGGCAAGTGGATTTTTTAAAATGTCATGTAAGTATAACCAGAAAGTCATGTTTTAGCATTTACTAAATGCATACTATTCATGGCCATCCAGTTTCATTTCTGTGTGTGTGAGTGTAGGCTTCAGGCATACACATACCTCATTTTATATATATTTTTATGTTTCATATTTATTTTAATTTTTTACTTATGAAAGTAAATGTATGAAAACTTTCTAACTGCAGAAATTCTAATAATATCCAACGATATTAACCAAGCAAAACTCTTCTTATTCTTTACAATACAGTTTCTGTCCTTAAAGGTGTAATTCATATACTTGTTTTGGTGATTCTTTTGTAATATTTAATAAAATATGAGAATAATTTATTAAAAACTTATACAAATTTTAAACGAACCACTTCTACAAACCATCACCCAGTCTAAATAAATTTTAACATTTTACAGTATTTTCTTCAGATATAGTTTTAAAAACATAAAAACATCCAGATACTCACAAAGTGCACTTTGGATAGGTTCCCGTGACACTAATCACTCGCGTCTCCCCTAAATTAATCCCAAACAGATTTGGGGATGTAACCTACCCTCAATGATTATTTTGTCAAAACTTTACATGTGTGTTTTAAAATCTGAACACATACTTTTGAGATGTGGTGACATTAACACAAGTAGCTCTTGGTTCATCAATTTTAGTTATTGAGCATATTCAGCTGTACATCACACTATATATTCTTTCTCATTCTCAATGAATATTTAGATTGTTTATAATTTTTCACTGTTTCAAACAATTCATTTTATATCGTAAAACTGCTCAAAAAGTTAGGGGACCAATTTGGATTCATACCAGCAGTGAACAAGAGTTACTGTTGACTCACTTACATTAACATGTTTGCTACGTATTCGATGGATGTAATTTTAATTAGTTACATATTACGGTGCTTTTCATTAGTGAAGTCGAACATCTTTTCCTGGCCATTTGAATTTTCTCCCTGTGAATTCAAACCTTGGCTTGTTTTTCATATTGGTTGTTTTAAATTATTCTTATTCATTTACAGAAGTTATTTGTATTTGTTGGCAGCTTATCTTTAATAGTTGATATGGATTAAAAATAATTTTATCTGAATAGTGGCTTTTCCTATTTCTTTAAGAAATCTTTTCTTGTGAATATGTTTCTCATGCTATTGAATTCTAGCTTACCAATCTTTTCCTTGATGGCTATGTCTCTTGCTCGTCTGTGATACAGGGTAGTCTGCAGTGTGTGTGTTTTTCTTTAAACACACTGCTTTCAGTACTTCTGCCTTTTCCCCCTTCTTCTGACAACACCCAAAGTCATAATTACATCCAAAATGTATTTCTTTATCATATTATTGTTATTTTTTCTGATGCTCCACACATGAATGGGCTTCCTGAGAATAATTATAACTTTTAGCAACATTAAAACTTCTTGACATCAATATGCAGAAGACAGAGGCCCATCGATGAGCTGATTAATATTAATAGTTTCCCTGATATATTCTTGATTGGCAGAGAAAGAGACTGAAGTTGTTGATTTTGCTTCCTATAGACACGTAAAGTCTAAGCTAGTGAAGCTCAGGATTCACACTTAAGTCTTCTGGCAGTTCATCAGGGCTGAGGAAAGGATCCCCAAGTCAGGGATGCCTGGGTGGCTCAGTCGGTTAAGCGGCTGCCTTCTGCTCAGGTCATGATCCCAGGGTCCTGGGATGGAGCCCCGCATCGGGCTCCCTGCTCAGCGGGAAGCCTGCTTCTCCTTCTCCCTTTGCCTGCCGCTCCCCCTGCTTGTGCTCTTTCTCTCTCTCTCTGACAAATAAAAAAAAAAAAAAAAAAAAAAAAGGATCCCCAAATCATATTGACAGGAGAATCTCAAACAGCTAGAAGATTTGCACAAGAGAGGATGACTGAAGAAACTCATGATATTTAGCCTTGAAAGAATAGAAGCCTTGGAGGCAGTGGGGCATGATAGTTATCTTAAAGGAACTGAAGTGCTGTCGTTTGGAAGAAAGAAGAGGACCTTCTCTGTAGATCCTTAGAGACTTAGAGGATACATCAATGGGCAGAATTGGTATCAAGGTAACTTCAAGAGAAAGCATCACTTCCACAAAACGTGAATGAATATGAGTGATTTCAAAAGCACCACTGGAAATGTTGACTCAAAGACTAGATGACCTTTTCTTTTGGAGGATTGTGGATTTTGGACGGAGGATCATGCTATCTTTTTCCACTTTAGGATTACAGAAAAATAAAAGTTACAATGTTCAACAACTAACGGGACTCCCTAGGGAAGTAAAGCACTCCCCATCTTTGAAGTATGAAAAACAAACTATTGAGAAGTGCAATAGAGAATGGTACTCAAGCTCGTAGAATATTTTGAGAAATATAAGAATTATTTTCTTTCAAACTGGGCTTATATACCCTGTTAAACCCCTAAAGAAAATAGTTATTCAAGAATGGGTAGCATGAAATCAGAGAAATACATGAGTACTATTATAAGTTATTATAAAACAGTGATGCCTGTACCGGGTTGAACTCGGGTTATATTTCATAGTAAATGTAATACTGTTCTCAGGAATCGCTAGGACGGGGGTTAGCCACAGAAATATTCTTACCACCTTGGGTTGGCTTCTTTAGTTCCTCTAGATTCCCCTTAGCATAACTTTTAGTAGTATGCAAATTTACATCCCTTATCCTTTAGTAGTATTAGATTAAATTAGCTAAATTGACATGATGCTTTTCTGGCACTTTAAAGGCTGAAGTTCAGAGTAGCTATATTGTTTATTCCCCGAAGAACCAATTTTTTCATACTCCACTTTTGAAGTAAGTGAATTTAGGTATAACCTAAGTGTATAACTTATACCAGAAACAAAAATTAATTTTTTTCTCACCTCAAGGTGCAGCCCTGTGGCAGCTAGACCAATGATACAGCAGAACGTCTTACTGTGATGGAAATGTTCTATGTCTGTGTTATCCTCATGGTAGTCTGTCTCTAATAAGCTCTTGAAACACAGCTAATGTGACTAAGAAATGGAATTTTTAACAGTTTTTAATTTTATTAATTTAAATCTAACTACATATAGCCACATAAGGCTAGTAGTTACCATATTGGACAGTGAAGGCCTAAACAGATTTCCCATAGGTCCTTTCAGATAGAACCCCATATCTAAGACTGAACCAGAATTTCAGCATTTCTACTTGAACTTCCTCATGCTTCCTATCGACTGGAATATGAAGGTAGAGAAGGGAAGTGAACTTTTGCAAGTTTCCAACTTCTTCCATAGCTCAGTGACAAAGTTTTACAGATGATAGCATATATGTTTGAATATACACACAATATATTAAAACAAATTATCTTTTATATTCTTAAATTTACAGATTAAATATTCCTTATCCCATTTGATTAGAACAAAAAGGTGGGGTGGACATGGCAAGGATTTTTGCCTTTACAACGAATAAGAAAATAAATATTTTCTTTCCAGAGATCACATATTTAGTGGTGAGGCAGGACTACTTTCATCTATTTATTCAGTCAGAAAATATTGAGACTTTAGAGTGTGATTGATAGATACTGTTGAGGCCTTAAGTATACAGAATCTAGTGACAAATTTACTATTTACATAACTAGATGTATTCAATTTTGCCCAATTATTAGTTGGGTAATTTGCTGAATCAATTCTTGGTATGGTCTCTGAACATTTCTTCAAATGAATGTTACTACTCTATGAATGGGACAAGCGTTATCCTCATCTGAAGAAAATGGAACAAGTGAATACATTTTAATGAGAGAATTAGAATTGTTGGAGTGTTTCTATCATTCTATCAGGTGCAGGAAGTATAAGGATAAATGACAGAGAACTCCTCTGTAATCCTTAAGATTCTTAAAGGCAAGGACCTTGAAGTTTTCATTACTTTATCAGAATATCTGAAAAACAGTGGGAATTTAATAAATATGTTAAATGAACGCATAGTTTTTTACTTCAAACAGTGTGGAAGACATACGTTTAAACCATAATAATATGCAATGAGAAAGGCACACACAGTCTAGCAGGATCTAGCCTCTGAAACTTTATGTATGCATTAGGGGTTGGTCTCAGAAAACCTCAGCAGTAGATACAATTTCTTCAACCATATATATTTTTTTTTTTTACTTAACTATGCCATTTCTACCTCTTAATTCTTTTTCATTCATTCTTTGATATGGTAAGGGCCTTAGGTTATCCCAATGTCTCATTGGGCAGCTCTTTACAAACTGCCTCTCTAATACGTCAAAGTGGATGTTCTTGACCCAACTTCTTCAGTTCAAAGGAAATCCATCTGCTGTAACAGTAAACCTTAAAATAGTAATGCATTAATCCTCTCAGAGATATTTACAGTGGGTTCGTTTGGTCATCAAGACTTTTGTTGATCCAAAAGAATGTATTATGGATATTTTGACAGTTGTGATGGGAAACATTTGAGGGCTCTCCCGGTGATCCTCAGATTTCAGGAATAGATAATTGATTATCTTACTTTGCCTGAGGCCAGCTCTGAGGAGGGACTGTGAAAACCTGTTTTCTTTGAGCTCTCATTCATGACATAAGGCTATTATTTTTTGTACTTCAATTTCTCACTCTAAAATGAAAATCTTATCTAAATTTAGCTTCTCAGGGCATAGTGCAGATTAATTAGATAACATACAGTTAACTATTCCTTCAGAAGTCTATTGTTAGTAAGGTCTGTATGGGAAATCCTCACTATTCTACTGCCAAATATTAAATGCATAAATAGATAATTTTAATCTTTCTCTGTTAAGACCTTGAAGATTTATCTCTGATGGTTCTGCTCAAGGACTTAATCAAACAGGGGCGCCTGGGTGGCTCAGTCATTAAGCGTCTGCCTTCGGCTCAGGTCCTGATCCCAGGGTCCTGGGATCGAGCCCCGCATCGGGCTAGGCTCCCCGCTCCGCAGGAAGCCTGCTTCTCCCTCTCCCACTCCCCCTGCTTGTGTTCCCTCTCTCGCTGTGTCTCTCTCTGTCAAATAAATAAATAAAATCTTTATAAAAAAAGGACTTAATCAAACAATAGATGCTAATCTCTTCTTGTTAAATTGTCATAGTCTTTGAGAATTTATTTTCATCTACTCATAGGCACATTGTAATTTTATACTTGAGTATCTCCAACATCTATTCCCAAAGAAAGCAGAAGTTTTCTTTAGTACCTAAATTCTCTGGTGGGTGTGTGGATATTATCTTTAATTTAGTCAAAGTATTCTCTAAGTTTAACACTGAACTCATTTTCTAATGACTTTTTTTTGTAGCTTGTTCAATCTGTTTGGAAAGCCCTGTTTCTTATAGAAAACACCGGAAGTATTTCTCTCTATATCTACCTCAAAGTACCTTCATTTTATGAACACAATTATTACTAAGGTCTTATTTTTCATTTTATTTACCTTGTGATTTACCTATTAATACATAAACTACTACCTGCATTCATTTACATACTTATTCTACACACTGGCATAATTTATTTTAATGAGCTTAAATAAAATTATATGTGATGAAGAGAAGTTTCTCTTCTACGCCCCACTCTTTCTTCCTTCCTTTCTTATAACCTTCTCCTTTTCTTTCTCCCTTCTCTCTCTCTCTCTCCCTGCTTTCCACAACTTCACACAAGGACATTTCTTCATTCAGAAAACAGACAATTCTGTTATTTCCAGCTTTCAGATTGCTCCTCAGTTCCCAGGTCACAACTGGCTTCTGTACTACTCCCCAGCTCTGCAGTGTGATTGTGAAGCCCATGACCATAGGCTCTCAGGCCATCTTTTTTAAAGTGACAAACCCCAGACCTTTAAAAAAGCTAAGGAACACAGAGCTAAGGTCTCAGCTATATTTTAGCAAGCAGAAAACAAGCCAGTCCCTCTCCTATGGAGAACGAGCAGTTGCACGATAGTTATGCTCTGGTCACCTTAACCTGCTTAATTGCCATCTAGACAAACTGCTCAGTGTCAGGGATAGTCCACTTCTTGCGCAGTTTGGTATATTCAGAAGGATGTGCAGGGATGTCCCTTAGGGCTCAAAATGGATTCAGTCTCACTGGAAATTGTGATACAAAGGGGATTATATTATTTACTTATGAGCATACAAATGGTAAGAAACAGATTTGAACCCAGGACTATTTAATTCCATAGTTTCCGTGATATACTGATGGGTCTTCAATCCTAGACCTACTGTATCAAAAGCTCCAAGAGATAGGGTCTAACTATTGGATATTTTTCATGATTTTAAACATTAAAAACTCTTTATTTATTTGGGAGGAATCGCCCACTAAATAAATTTTGGTGGGATATAAGGTCTAAGGGGATGCATTTTCCCAGTTCAGCTTCCCCCCCCCAAATAATTGGAAGCAGATAAATTGCCTAGGCATTGCTAATCAAATTTATGCCTGTAACACTGAAACCAGAAAAAGGATGCAAAAACTAGAGAAGAATTAAAAAGTTGTCATTGCAGTGTTGGTGACATTTCAAATCTAGCAATAATGATATAATTAAAAGTCCAGGGGTGGTAGGTGCTCAGGTGTGTACCTAATGTACATAAATGACCTACTTGATATTCTTTCAATACATAATATTTCTGCTTAAGCCATAATTGGGTTTTGTTAGTTACAACCAAGACCAAGCCTGAATCATAACAGGCTAGATTTGGATACACACTATAGATCCTGTGGCAGTATTTTCCTGAAACAAACAGAAAGATAAGGCTATGGAATCTAAGAAATGTCTTCTTATGTTTAATTTATTTGTGTAACAAAGCTTTCCGAAGATGAAAATGTTAATCACATGTAGCCATGCATTTGGCTAATGTTATTAGAAAGAGTGAAATAGGTATTATTCTAGACAATTAAGCCCATGTGATTTCTATGTTCTTAGCATGGAAACATGTGGCAGAATGGTCAAAGAGCATTATGATATTAAAATGACACTTTAAAGGATAAGTAGAATTGGCTAGGATGGGAAGACAGTAGAATTCCTTCCAGATTTATCAGCAAAAGCCCCACATATGAGTAGGACTATACCGGCTACAGTGAAGAAATCTCAATGCTCATTTCAAATATATCTGTATCTATCTGTCCGTCCATCCATCCATCCATCCATCCATCCATCCATCGAGAGAATAGGAGTTAGATAGAATACATTTCACAGTGATAAAAGAATTACTTGAATAAGAAGTGATACAAGAGAATGTGATTTTATTTTAAGCAAGTATAAAAAGTAAGTACTGCCCCTGCAAATTATTTATCTTGATAGGTTTTACATGAAAGAAAGATGTTTCTGTTGCAAACACAATTTTAATAAATCCTTCCTGGAATTTTTTGCAGAGCCTGTGGCATCACTTAATGGTGGTCTGGTTTTTTGGAAATAGCTTTAATTATTCAGATCTGGAGAATCTGGGGAAGAGGAGTTCCCAGGTATGTACTTGTTTTTAAGATCCAAAATGTAGAATATTCATAATGTAATAAGATGTATTTTTTGTGTCTTTAAAAATGATTCACAAGGCAGAGGCGCCTGGGCGGCTCAGCGAGTTAAGTGTTGGGACTCTTGGTTTCGGCTCAGGTCATTGTTTTCAGTCATGGGATCAAGCCCCATGTCAGGCTCCCAGCTCAGTGTGGAGTCTGCCTCAGATTCTTTCTCCCTCACCTTCCCCCATTGCCCCTCCCCGCTCATTCTCTCTTTCTCAAATAAATAAATAAAATCTAAAAAAAAAAAAGATTCACAAGGCAAATCTCAAAAATTCATCACAAAACGTTTCTTAGTAATGGCTATATCCCTAAGTTAGATAGAAAGGTAGAGAGAGACAGAGAGAGATCTATAGCTTGTGCAAGAGTCTTCCTTGAAATTCACTAAGTGTTTAGACATTGGATGCATGAATTCTGCTACATAAGTTTTGAAAAACCACCCCAGGATCACTATTTCAGGTTGGCATGTTATAGTAATTAAATATATACAGTAATGAAATATATATAGTAATTAAATATATACAGTAAATATATAGTAATTAAATATATAAATTAAATTAAATAATATAAAAAAATCCTTTGTGACATTTGTACCTAATTTTTTTTTGTTAACTGAACAAGTCAATTCGAGACAGAACTTATAAAATGATAAAAGCTTAATTTAAACATAAAACATACTAATCGTTCTTTTCTTTGACTGTAGATATACTGAATGAGTACTTCCCCAGACTTTTATATTTGGCTCGTTCACACCAAATTCAACATAACTTCTTATTTATTTATTTGTTTGTTTGTTTGTTTATTTATTTGAGAGGGGGAGAGAGAGAGGAGCAGCGGCAGAGGGAGAGAGAGAATCTTAAGCAGGCTCCATACTTAGCACAGAGCCTAACCCAAGGCTTGATCTCACAACCCTGAGCTCACGACCTGAGCCAAAATCAAGTCGGACACTTCACCGACTGAGCCACCCAGGCACCCCAACATCATTTCTTTTTAAATCAACTTTTCAAATGTTGTATTAGTCAGGGCTCTCCAGAGAAACAGAACCAATAGCAGATAGATAGAAACAGATAGAAATATAGATCTGGATCATAGATTTGGACATAGACATACATATACAAATATGTATACATACATACATACATACATTTTATTATAGGCATGGGTTCACGCAATTATGGAGGCTGAGAAGTCTCACAATCTGCCATCTGCAAACTTGAGCACCGGGAAAGCGGGTAGTATGGTTTAGTCCCACTCCATAGGCCCTAGAACCAGGAGCGCTGATGTGTGAGGGGAGGGGAAGATGGAGGTCCCAAGTCAAGCAACGAGAGCAAATTCATCCTTTCTCTGCCTTCTTGTTCTATTCACATCCTCAAGTAATGGACAGATGCCCAACCACATTGGTGACAGCAATCATCTTTACTCCATCTATGATTCCAATGCTGATCTTTTCTAGAGACACCCTCACAGACACATCCAGAAGTAATGTTTTACCAGGTATCTGGGCATGCCATACCCCAGTCAAGTTGATATATAAAATTAACCATCACAAGTGTTAACAAAACATATAACTTGTTTACATGGAAACAACAATTCCATTTATTTCCACACTCACATTTTATTAGTTTGTATAATGTTTCATTGAATGAGTAAAGGACCAGGTAAAAATGGAATAAATATAGGTTTAAGGATAAGTACAACTGACTATTAGAAAGCCTTGAGCTAAACTGTTGGGAATGGTAAAATAGGGTGTCCTTACCTTTCCAGTTACAAAGTATACAGTGTGTTATGAATAGCTAGCTGCCAATGTCATTTATAGATGAAATAGTTCATCTACTGAGTGAGAAAAATGGAGGTTACTTAATAGAGATTCTCCTGTATCAAAATAGCCAGTTAGAATAATGCCATATCAACAGGTAGAACAACTTCTAATTTGAGTAGCATCTGTACTAATAAAATATTCAAGAGGATGTTGCATTTTCTCCTGGTTTTGAAAGTTACTTATAATAAATTGGGCAAATTAACTTCTGTCATTGACTGATGATTCTTCAGACGAAATATTAAAAGTTATTTAACACTAGTCTCTTTAGGCTTCAGTTTCCTCATCTGTGAACTGGAATTAATGGTAATCCTTCCTTCATAGGCTGGTAGGAGGATCAAATGAGCTAATATATATAATACCTAGAGCAGTGCTGGTTACCTAAGAGTGCCATGCACAGCCTGTGGGCTGACTGTGGCAGACTTAAAATGTGCTATTACTCTGTTTTACGCAGATTAAAAACTAGAATTAAAGACCTTAAGTGACTTGCTTGCTGTCAGGTAGCTAATAAGTAGGAGACTCTATTCCGGTTTATAAGCATAATGCTCTATTATTCTGCCTTTGGGGACGGTGATGCCATGGACAAGGTCATCACAATATTGCACGGGCTACCTTTTATCTGATAGCTTTAAAGCACATTCTGATGTCCAGACTCATGTTAAGTTTCTGCCCAACCCCTCCTCAAAGAAAGGCTAGGACTGCCTACTTTGCCACTCATGCACAGCATGCCAAGTCTACAGAAGAAATGAGAAAAAATTTTTAGAGCATAAATAAACATATTAGATTGCAGGTACATTTACTATGAAAAATGAAAAACACTGTGGGGAGTATTTAATACTGTAGTTAGACATCCTAGAGTCTATTTATATGGAGTTGAAAAGCATTTTGCAAGTTAACCGATGAAGGTATAGTTTAGAATTCAAAGAAGAGAATATTTTCTTAGTTTTTATGTTAGTTCACCTGTTTAGATAATGCTACTTTTACAAAATACTATTGTCCTTTTAGTATATTGTTATGATCTTTTTTTAAATTCTTTGAAATAGATACTAAGAAGTTCCTCTCCCTAATCCCAAGTGATTTAATGCTTGATTTTCCAGCCTTTCTTACATTTTTTGCAAACTTTAGACCTCTACACTTTTCTTTTTCTTTATTTACCTAAAGTAGAACCTCAAATTCATTTCCTTCTTTTTCCATTTATGTGCACAATTTTTAAATATAAATCACCAACACTTCAATTATATAATCTCTCATTAAATAAAGCATTGCCTTATCTTATAAATTCTGTCTACCAATGTAGGATTCTTACCCCCACGAATGACCTCTATGTTTCCCAATACTCAATTTACCCTTTGTTCACATGATGCCATAGTAATTTTAAGGAATTTATTTTCCTACTTCTTTAGGTGCCTTTTCTTAAGTTCCTCTGTATTTGCTCATAATAAAAGTCAAATCAGTCAGTGAGTTTCTAATTATTTCTCTTCTGGGTTTCCTCTCCTGAACAGATCCTAAGGAACAGTGAACTGTTTTCAGTGAAGCAGCAGAAACAAGAAAGAGGCAGAACAAATTCTTGGCTTATCCAATTACTGGATGATTCTGGAGACTAGGCCACACCAATGCATTCACAAGATCACTATGGAGATGCATGAAAGGAAATGGTGTCAAAAGAACACTGCCATATCTTGTACAAGGGAATGAAACCTTCACAGAGTGATACTTGCAAATAAGCTAGGGAATCTAGGAAGATGACTTGAGACCTTTTATTTCTCATTCATTGAGACATGCTAAAGTAAGCCTCTGGCAAGTCAGACTTTATTACAAAAGGAATCCCTGAACACATGAACATTTCCCTAGGTGATTAGAATTTCCTGAGAGAGATAATATCTTAGGTCGCAGGTCCCATTTATGGCCTCTCCAAAGACACTCTGTCTTCCAGATTCCCCTAACCAGTCCCGCTCTGTACCCTTTCAGGTTTGGGGGCTGCCAGTCCTGGCAAAGGCACTATCCCCTGTGGCTTCCTTACATCATGTTCAAATTTTTATAAATATGCCCTTCTCTAAACTCTTCCACAAATGATCCAATTCAAGTGTGCTATTCCTGCTGAGACTTTGACTAATAAGGCTGGTTTTAGAATAAGACTCATCTAGAATTCTGGCTTCAGGATGCACTAGCTGGTAACCTTAAACAAGAGACTTATTCTCCTGAGGCTCAAATGTCTCATCTAAAAATTAAAATAGTCAAAGTCTCCTCACTATGACAGATGAAAATTAAATGAGATTCCACAGGTAAAATGTTTGATGCGTCATAAGTACTCATTTCTAGAGTCCTCAGTTTGTTTCTCAGAGTCCATAGTCTCTCGTGGTTTGTCTCTCCCTCTGATTTCCGGGGAGTGGGGGAGGGGTTAGCCTGGTGATGGGTATAAAGAGGGCACGTACTGCATGGAGCACTGGGTGTTATATGCAAACAATGAATCATGGAACACTACATCAAAAACTAATGATGTAATGTATGGTGATTAACATAACATAATAAAAAAAATAAGTACTCATTTCATCTCATTTCTTGCCTCTCTTTCCCAACCAGTTACGTGATTGGTTGGTTATATCTGCCATGAAGAATTGATAGATCAGGGAAGATTTTGTCAAGGGAAAGAAAGTTTCAAGGAATTTTTTTTACCCCACTACAATTATGAATATTGTAAGCTAATAACTGATTTTTAACTCTAAACCAATCATTTTATTATCTTTAAACTCAATCTTCAGGTCTAAGATGATGTTTTTGTGTGTCCGTGTGTATATATGTGTGTCTGCAACAGAAAAAGAATATTAACATGTATGTATATATTTGAGTGTATGTGTTAGATGTTTACATTACAGAAAGAAAGCAGAAAAAAATTTTTTTCCAAAAAAATGGCATAAAAAGCAATAGTTTCTCTTCATTCCAAAGCATTCCATGGTGAGAGGAGCTAAGACGGCGGTGTAGTAGGAGAACCCTAGGCTCGTCTAGTCTCTCGAGCACAATTAGATAACTATCAAAACATTCTCAACACCCCAGAAATCAACCAAAGATTCCCCTTTCCCTACATAGGTCACTACTGTTAAACTGTGTTGCACGTGCACATACCCACACTCAAATTCACAAAAATGAAGCCCTGTATTTTTTTGTTTTATTGTGGAGGAGTATATGAATGAGATCTTACCACATAAATTATTGTGTGTTGATATTTTTTCACCTGATAATTATTTTTTCATTTTTTAGAACATAAAGACATGTTATTTCTAATTCTTAAAATAGTCCATAAAATTGATGCACTGTAATTAATATTTATTTATTTCTCTATATATGCATATTCCCCCAGTTTTTTTTTTTAAGATTTTATTTATTTTTTTGACAGAGAGAGACAGCGAGAGCAGGAACACAAGCAGGGGGAGTGGGAGAGGGAGAAGCAGGCTTCCTGCTGAGCAGGGAGCCCGATGCGGGGCTCGATCCCGGGACCCTGGGATCATGACCTGAGCTGAAGGCAGACGCTTAACGACTGACCCACCCAGGTGCCCTTCCCCAGTTTTTCACTGATAGAATGCTTAATAATAACTTTGTGCAAATGTGTAGTTTCCACAGGTACATTACTAGAAGTAGAATTCTTGGGTAAAAGGATATGAGTAGTTTAATTTTTGATTGACACTTCCAAATTGTCTTCTTAAAGTTCTCTCAAATTATACTTTCAATATTAGTGTAGGAATATGCTAATGTTCCCATACTTGTTTTGAATCATAAATCTAATCAGTATTTTAATTTGTGTCCATTTGAGTGAACAATGTATCCTTTTTTATTTTAAATTGCATTTGATTATGTCAATATATTCATATACTAATTGTCTTTATTCTTCTCTGAAATGAATATTCATCTCCTCTGCCTCTTTGTTGGCCCAGTTTTCATATTTGTATTAACTTACAGGAGACCTTTACATGTTATGAGTAAATCTTTGTTCAAAAATTTCCAACCCTTGCTTGTTTTTTGACTGTTTATAATGGGTTTTTTTTGTGTGTGTGCTGATGTTTTAAATTCTCATACATTCAGATTTGTCGACTTTTCTTTAGATTTCTGGATCACATATTTTGTTTGGTAAATCATTCCTTGAACATAAGTCTTTTTTTTCTCCTACATTAATCTACTTTGAAACTCTACAGTAATTTTCTAAACACAATTCTGTAGCCCGTATCATTTATCCTTATGTTTAGTGAAAGAGAGATATAGTGAAAAATGCAACAGATCAGGAGTCTCTGTGTTGATACATAAGAGGTCTTAGAAAATATTTCTGGAATAAATGGAATTTGATAGGCTCTGTTGCAAACAACCAGGAGTTTGTTATTAAGCTTTAATTGGTGTGACCTTGATAAATCATTCTATTTCTGTGTTATTCATTTTTAAATGAAATAATTATTCATGTCATGATTTTAAAACACATGATTTTGGAATAAAACTGTTCAAAAAACAGTATTTCATAAATCCCTGGTATGGAAAAAAGTAAATAATAAAGTTACTTGGTTGAAGAAAATGATTGTGGGTGGGTAGCAAGTAGAAAACATCCAAGATCTCACCTCCGTTCCCTTTTCCACCCAGCAACAGTCTTTAAGGCATCTCTGGAGAAACCTCAAAGTTCCTCAGAGCCTATTTTGGAAAGACCTGTTGTTGGGGCACATGGGTGGCTCAGTTGGTTAAGCATCTGCCTTTGGCTCATCTTGGGATCCTGGGATTGAGCCCCTCATCGGACCCCTGCTCAATGGGGAGTCTGCTTTTCCCTCTCCCTCTGCCCCACCCCCACCCCGCTTATGCTCTCTCTCTCAAGTGAAGAAATAAAATCTTAAAAAAAAAAAACCTCTTGTAAATTGATGATTTCTAAAATCAATGCTAAGGGTGATCTAGAAGTGTTTGGGAATAAAACATTAGAACTTCCATTTATACAGAACATCATTAATGAGATTTCAGTCTTTTTGCATGTTTTATAATGCACACAAAATATTAGTGTAGTATACAGGTATATAATATAAATATATATATATATATATATTGGAGTGTGTATCTTTTTAGTCAATTCTAGCTCTAAAGGTATAAGATTCTAGGTATTTGAATACTATATCCCCATTTCTGCATTAAGTACTATGAAATTAAACAAATGAACAAATAGAATATCTAACATATATTGCTCTGCAGGGAAGGAGCCCATATGCAATTTGGAAGATAATTTTTGCCTAGCTGAAAACAATTAGAGACCCCAGGTATGTAAGTCAACAGAATGGTACAGACCATAATTGCCCAGGGTATATAAGTCACAGAGTATGTAAGTGTTTAGGGTTCATCAACAGGTAGAGACTAGTGCAGGCCAAAATGGTGTGGGATATTTAAAGAGAATTTGGTACTTGATATGAGTCTCAAAAGATCAAGAGTATTCAAGAAGCAAGAGGAAGAGTAGGAAGGGTACAGAAACTCTCAGAAGTAGAGGCAGGGAGGCAGCAATATACTTGAAAATGATATAAGACAGGAATTGAATGTTTAACATTATTTATTTTCAGGATAAGGATAGATATACCAAAGAGCAGAGTATAAAGCCAGTGACTCAGCTTCACTTCGTTAAAATCCCTTCACTTAAAAAAAATTCATTTTCTCGTAGTTGCATGGAAGGAGATATACACTTTCCTTGAATTCATGTGTCATTTAGCTCCTGAGTAAGATATTTAAGGACATGGTCTATAATCAGTATCATTTTTTCCTAAAGGTGTCGACTTACAGGATACAAATTGAGGAACCAGATTAGAGAAGAAAGGTCAGTTAGATCGTAACAAGATGCAGAGTAAGTGTGTCTAATTTGGATTGGGAAGACAAAATGAAATTTTACTTGAGCTTTTACTCAAGATTTGAATTAAGAGGGCACCTGGGTGGCTCAGATGGTTAAGCGTCTGCCTTCAGCTCAGGTCATGATCTCAGGGTCCTGGGATCGAGCCCCGCATCTGGCTCCTGGCTTAATGGGGAGCCTGCTTCTCCCTCTCCCTCTGCCTCTCCTCCTGTTCATGCTCTGTCTCCCTCTGTATCTGTGTGTCTCAAATGAATAAATAAAATCTTAAAAAAAAAAGATTTGAATTAAGAATAGAGCTAAATTTCATATGCCATAGTTTTGATTATCCGAGGGTAAATTTGATAAAGGCTTTTAAAGTTGATGAAGGTGAGGGTTATATATAGGAAGTAAATATTTTTTATTCTACAACTGTCTTACGATTTTTCAGGATTTAATTTATTAAATGCAGAACTACCTGCTGGATCTTGTAGAAGAAAAGTGAGATACCATGGGTGATTATGTATAAGTCTCCTTGCTAATATTCCTTGAAGTTGTTCTCAGGTTCTACCAACTACACAAAGTCTTTCTTAGCAATTCCAAACAATAAAATGTTTGCCATTTCCCTGACTATAGCATTTAATTGTTATCTTCATGGGTCTCCAATTTTAAAACATGTGAGTAGTTCCATGGTGAACTTCCTCTCAAGCTACAGAGGAGCAGAAAGTGGGTCATAATGGCATTACATTGTGCTGCTTCTTGGCCACCCTCTCATTAAACAGTTTCATCTCTATTTGTGGAACTCATTTGATACTTGTTAAATGGGCCTTAGGTAAATAATGCTGATGTCTAAACCCTTATGTATCCTTGGTTAAAACAACTCTGGCTTTCCTATTCCAAGATATTGAAGCTTCCTAAAAATGCCAACTAAGAGTTAAACAACTTACATGATAATTTCTGAAAACTGCAACTCAAAATTACTATAAAAATACTAGTAGCTTGAGAAAGAGGCAGCAAAAGATAATCTAATAATAAAATATGGACTTGTCCTAAACAAAATATACAAAACCTAAATGTTCTCATCAGAAATTACAAGGCAACTATCCCAAACAAACAAAAACTAAAGGACTTTGTAACCAATAAACCAGCACTGCAAGAAATATTAAAGGGGACTCTCTGAGTGGAAAAGAAATGCCAAAAGTGACAAAAGCAAGAAAGGATCAGAGAAAACTTCCAGAAACAGCAACAAAACAAGTAACAAAATGGCAATAAATACATATCTATCAATAATTACTCTGAATGTAAATGGAATAAATGCTCTAATCAAAAGACATAGGGTATCAGAATGGATAAAAAAGCAAGACCTATCTACATGCTGCCCACAAGAGATTCATTTTAGATCTAAAGACACCTGCAAATTGAAAGTGAGGAGATGGAGAACCATTTATCATGCAACAGATATCAAAAGAAAGCTGGAGTAAGAATACTTATCGAACAAGAAGAACTAACAATTGTAAATATTAATGCCCCCAACTTAGGAGCACCCAAATATATAAAACAATTAATAACAAACATAAAGGAACTCATTGTTAATAATACAATAATAGTAGGGGACTTTAACACCCTACTTACATCAATGGACAGATCATCTTAAACAGAAAATCAACATTGAAACTTAATGGCTTTGAATAACACACTGGACCAAAAGGACTTAACAGATCTATTTAGAATATTTCATCCTAACCAAGCAGAATACACATTCTTTTCAAGGGCACATGGGACATTCTCCAGAACAGATCACATATTAGGTCACAAATCAGGCCTCAACAAATACAAAAAGACTGAGATCATACCATGCATCTTTTCTGACCACAACATTATGAAACTTGAAGTCAACCACAAGAAAAAATCTGGAAACACCACAAATACATGGGGGTTAAAAAACATGCTACTAAACAATGAATGGGCCCACCAGGAAATCAAAGGACAAATTAAAAAAATACATGGAAACAAATGAAAAAGAGAACAGAATGATCCAAAACCTTTGGGATTCAGCAAAAGTAGTCCTAAGAGGGAAGTATATAGCAATACAGGCCTACCTTAAAAAGCAAGAAAAGTCTCAAACAACCTAAACTTACACCTAAAGGAGCTAGAAAGGGAACAACAGATGAAGCTTACAGCCAGCAGAAAAACAGGAAAATAGTACAGATCAGAGCAAAAATAAATGATACAGAAATTAAAAAAAAAAACAATAAAATAGATCAATGAAATCAGGAGCTAGTTCTTTGAAAAAAATAATAATATTGATAAACGTCTAGCCAGACTTATTAAAAAGAAAAGAGAAAGGACCCAAATAAATAAAATCACAAATGAGAAACAACCAACACCACAGAAATACAAACAATTATAAGAGAATATTATGAAAAACTATATGCCAAAACATTAGAATGTGGAAGAAATGGATAAATTCCTAGAAGCATATAAACTATCAAAACTGAAACAGGAAGAAATAGAAAACTTGAACAGAAACATAAACTATCAAAACTAAAACAGGAAGAAATAGAAAACTTGAACAGATGAACTAGCAAAGACATTGAATCAGTAATCACAAACTCCCAACAAACAAAAGTCCAGGGTCAGATGGCTTTACAGGCAAATTCTACCAAACATAGAGCTAATACCCATTTTTCCTCAAACTATTCCAAAAAAATTGAAAAGGAAGGAAAAACTTCCAAATTCATTCTATGAGGCCAGCATTACACTGATACCAAAACCAGATAAAATCTCCACTAAAAATGAGAACTATAGGCCAATATCCCTGATGAACATTGATGCAAGAATTCTCAATAAAATACTAGCAAACTGAATCCAACACAGTACATTAAAGAAGATCATTCACAATGATCAAGCTGGATTTATTCCTGGGTTGTAAGGGTGGTTCAATATTCACAAATCAATCAATGTGATATACCATATTAATAAAAGAAAGGATAAGAACCAAATGATCATTTTAATAGATGGAAAAAAACTTTTGACAAACTACAACATCCATTCATGATAAAAACCCTCAACAAAATAGGTTTAGATGGAATGTACCTCAACATAATAAAGGCCATCTATGAAAAACCCACAGCTGATATCATCCTCAATGGGGAAAACAGAGCTTTTCTTCTACTGTCAGGAACAAGACAAGGATATTCACTCTCACCACTGTTATTTAACATAGTACTGGAAGTCATAGCCACAGCAATCAGACAACAGAAAGAAATAAAAGGCATCCACGTTGGCAAGGAAGAAGTTAACCTTTCACTATTTGCAGATGACATGATACTTTATACAGAAAACCTGAAAGACTCCACCAACAAATTGCTAAAAGTGATAACACGAATTCAGGATACAATAAAGTTGCAGGATACAAAACCAACATAGAGAAATCTGTTGCATTTCTATACACATATAGAAATATGTTCTATAATGAAGTAGCAAAAAGAGAAATTAAGGAATCAATCCCATTTACAATTACACCAAAAACCATAAGATACCTAGGAATAAACTTAACCAAAGAGGTGAAAGACTGTACTCTGAAAACTAAGAACAGTGATGAAAGAAATTGAAGGTGACACAAAGAAATGGAAAAACATCCCATTCCATGCTCATGGATTGAAAGAACAAGTATTGTTAAATGTCTATACTACCCAAAACAATCTACAGATTCAATGCAATCCCCATCAAAATACCACCAGCATTTTTTACAGAGCTAGAACAAACAATCCTAAAATTTGGTTGGAACCACAAAAGACCCCAAATAGCCAAAGCAACATTGAAAAAGAAAAGCAAAGCTGGAGGAATCACAATTTTGGACTTCAAGTTATATTACAAAGCTAAAGTAATCAAAACGGCATGGTACTGGCACAAAAATAGATACATAGATCAATAGAACAAAATAGAAGACCCAGAAATGGACCCACAAAGATATGGTCAACTAATCTTCAACAAAGCAGAAAAGAGTATCCAATGGAAAAAAGACAATCTCTTCAACAAATGGTGTTGGGAAAACTGGACAGCAACATGTAAAAGAATGAAACAACTACTTCCTTACACCATACACAAAGATAAATTTAAAATAGATGAAAGACCTAAATGTGGGACATGAAATGTTAAAATCCTGGAGGAGAACACAGGCAGTAACTTCTATGACATCAGCCATGACAACTTCTTACTAGATATGTCTCCTGAGGCAAGGGAAACAAAAGCAAAAATAAGCTATTAAAATTTCATCCAAATAAAAAGCTTCTGCACAGAGAAGGAAACAATCAACAAAACTAAAAGGCAACCTATGGAACAGGAGAAGGTATTTGCAAATGACATATCTGAGAAAGGGTTAGTACCCAAAATCTATATAAACTCAACACCCAAAACAATGAATAATCCAATTAAAAAATGGGCAGAATTCATGAATAGTCATTTTTCCAAAGAAAACATACAGATGACCAATAGCCACATGAAAAGATCACTGCTCAACATCACTGATCATCAGGGAAATACAAATCAAAATACAGGTGATAACCTTACACCTGTCAGAATGGCTAAAATCAACAACACAAGAAACAACAGGTGTTGGCAAGGATGTGGAGAAAGGGGAACCCTCTTGCAGTGTTGGTGGGAAAGCAAACTGGTGCAGCCACTCTAGAAAACAGTATGGAAGTTCCTCAAAAAGTTAAAAATAGAACTACCCTAGGATCCAGTTATCACACTACTGGGATTTACCAAAAGAATACAAAAATACTAATTCAAAGGAATACATGCACTCTGATGTTTATAGCAGCATTATCTGCAATAGCTAAACTATGGAAACAGCCCAAGTGTCTATCGACTCATGAATGGGTAAAGAAGAAGTGGTCTAAATATATAATGGAATACTACTCAGCCATCAGAAAGAATGAAATCTTGCCATTTGTGACAACCTGGATGGAGCTAGAGAATATTATGCTAAGAGAAATAAGTCAGTTGGAGAAGGACAAATACCATATGATTTCACTCATATGTGGAATTTAAGAAACAAAACAAATAAGCAAAGGGAAAAAAAGAGAAAGAGAATCAAATCAAGAAATAGACTATAGAGAAGCTGATGGTCACGGTAGGGGAGGGGAGGATGGAGAAGGGTGAAACAGGTGATTGGGGATTAAGGACTCCACCTGCTGTGATGAGCACCTGGTGTTGTATGGAAGTGCTGAATCTCTATATTGTACACTTGAAACTAGTATTACACTGTATGTTAAATAACTGGAATTTAAATAAAAATTTAAATAAAATAAAATACATTCTGGAGAATGTTTTATATTCTAATTAGTTAGAAGTCAAATAGAAAATAGCTTATGGGAGCCTACTACATTTTTTAAAAATAGTTTATGACTAAAGCATTTTTGACTGATACCCATGTATTTTTAACAAATATATACAGAGAGATCTTTAAAGTCCCTGAATTAAAGGATCGACCATTAAGATTTGCCAGCATCAAAGGAGGACTTGAGGGGTTTCAAACTGTGAGATATTGAAGAAGCTTTATAGGATTTCATAGGCTCCACCTAGGCCAGTGTATTTACTATGAAATTGAAATGTTGTTGGAGGAATTCCATTATCAAGCAGCCATTCTCAAACAGGATATCGGACTATGAGGGTTCCAGAGGTCTATCCAGTGATTCTTGGCACTCAGCAGCTTCACAGAAGAGTTATATTTATAACCATTTCTCAAATTTGAAATGCAAGTTAATATTATTTCCAGAAGATTCTTAATAGCCTTTACAATCTTAAAATTGACCATCTATTTCTGGAGCTTAATGGGCTAATTCATCTTCTGGTACATTTAATTTATAGGGTAGACATCATCTTGGTGCACACAGTTTCATTTCATTTGCATGTTTTTATTTAGATTTGCCTGATTTACTTTCTTCATTGTTAATTATGTATTTTACAATACCCCTCAATTACACATATGGAGAAATCTCTTAAGAATGACACATAGGAGCACCTGGGTGGCTCAGTTGGTTAAGCATCTGACTTCACCTCAGGTCGTGATCTCAGGGTCCTGGGATCCAGCCCTGCGTCAGGCTCCGCCACTCAGCAGGGAGGCTGCTTGTCCCTCTGCCCCCCCCTGCTTGTGCTCTCTCTCTTGCTCTCTCTCAAATAAATAAAATCTAAAAAAAAAAGAGTGACATAAAAATAATGATCATAATTGTGATTTATGGCAACTTGAAGTGATATCATATAGGTAAAGAGTAAGCAGAAACATTAGTACAAATACAGAATTTAGATCTGTAGTTGGGGAAAGAAGCAAATCTGGTGGTGTGATGACTTAGGACAAAGGGCCAAAACATACCAAGATTAAATAGGCAGTTACCCTGATAAATAGTGGAAGTTGAGCTATATTGTACTGGCTGCATTCAGTGTTGGTCTCAAGTGAAGGTCCTCCTATGAAACATTATCAAAGACTACATGAAATCAATGATATATTGCCATCATGTTTGAACAAAATATGGTGACCTCTTTGGTAAATCAATTAAGCTTTTATTTTAAAAGTACACAATAATGCTTTCCAGTACAAATTTTTTTTAACTTAATTGCTGAAGGCTAATAAGAAAAGATTACAACTGCCGAGAGAGGATTCAAATTTACCTTTGCTCAGGGAAGGAAAAGAACTACAGGGCGCCCCCTAGTTAAAAGCTTAAGGGTTAGATGCAAATACAGTGACAGATATGATAGCTAGAGGGAAAGGAGGATCATGAGACTCCACTATCAAATGACTTCTTTCTATATGAAGTCAATGGCAATGGCATGCTGTATAGAAGAGCACGTTTTGTATATGAACAGATAATTTGTTTTATATTTATATGACACCACTGATATACAAAGCCTGAATCAATTAATAACATATGTGTGGTACATATATGACGTAAAAGTACTCAGTAGCATTTTATTCTTTCCATTAGAAAAATAATTCATTCTACCTGAGAATATCACTTTGTTAATGGGAATAGAAAAATTGTTTTGGGAGCTTAATTTATATTCCGTTATGCACAGCAAGGAAGGGAAATTATACACAATTAAAAAAAGGTGACATTTAACATGCTAATTCACACAGTGCTTTACTCCCAGAGAATAGTTTGTAGTCAGTGATTAACTTAAAAATAATGAAAATAGTAAGCGTGATCAAAGTTGAGCCACTGTGTAAATATGCATTCTATGTTCTCGGCCAAGAAATATACCATGAGTGTGTGGTAGTTTGACTAATGGTCCCCAAAGACGTTCATGTTTTAATCCTTGGAACTTGTTGTGAATATGGTTCCTTACATGACAAAAGGGATTTTGCAGATGTGATTAAGTTAAGGAGCTTGAGTGAGAAAGATGTACCCAGCTGGCTCCAATGAAATCATGAGGTTCCTTATAAGAAGGAGGCATGAGGGTGAAAGAGAAGTGGCAATGAAAACAGAGGTCAGAGAGATGCCATTGCTGGAAGGACCATGAGCCAAGGAATGCAGATAGTCTCTTGAAGCCGGAAATGGCAAGGAATGGATTCTTCTCTAGAATTTCCAGAAGGAATGTGTTCCGGTCAAGATACCTGTGTGTTAGTTCCATAAGACTCTTCAGACCTCTAACCTCAGAACTGTAAGGTAATACATATATGTTGTTTTAAGCCACTAAATCTGTGCTAATTTGTTGCACGAGCAATAAGACACAGAATGCAAGAAAAAATTCTGTGCTGGCCCTGAGGGGAAGAGAGTTTACTTACTACCTTTTGAAATGATGATAGCATTGAAATCTCTCTATATTACCCTGACACTGGCAGTGAAAACCATGTCTAAGTGCTCAACTGATATATCTTGCAATACATTTTGAAAAGCTCAAGCTTATCACCAGGTTTGAGATATCAAGATTTTAAATGTTGAAGATAGAACATTATGATTTCTTATGATTAAATGCTAGTGAAAATAGGAAAATTCTGAACTCGGTTTCTTTTTAATATTTGATCTCTTTATTCATCGGAGAAAGAAATCAACAACATATCCAGGACACACTTAAAAACCACATGTAAATGTAGCTACAAGAGTTGAAATATTTTGCAAAGCCAAATGGCACATGAAGGATGGACTGGAAAACAGTTTGATGCTACTTCCCAAATTAAAATACTGTGCCATCCAGCTTTCATATGTGAAATGCATTATGGAACGTCATCTTTTCTCAATAATTGCTCTATTATATGTTGGTGCATATTTCATATAAACATACATAGAACTCTCTGTCACAATGTTATGAAGCACTTTCAGGAAAGCGTCTATACTGATGCCGAGGTTTTCTCTCTCATGGGATACAGTTAGGATTAGCACTCAAACTACTGCCTTAAGTTCATTTTTTAGTCAAAAAGGTTGTGTTAAATTCAACAATGCATATTAAAAATCAAACAACAGAATGTATAGTGCAAACCACAAGTCTTCTGCCACTACCCTACCACAATCAAGATTCATATCCCAAAGAGGTAATAACCTTTCATTCTTTTGGTAGACAGATTGGTTTTCATTTAATAAGTAACATGCTTATAATCCTTTTCCTTAATTGTGTTTCCAGTTGTAGATATTATAAAGTGACTTCCTACTCAGACGATGAGAGTTCAGCTGTTATATAATACCCTCTTTTTCCCCTCCCCTGCTCCCTAACATAGTTATTTTATTCTTTTTGTTGAAATATTCAATGTCCAAATTATTAAAACTACCCAGATTTCACAACTAAGACAAATATTAACTTCCTTATTGTGCAACTTTTAAATTAATTTATTTTTCTATTCTAGTTAATAATGTCCTCCCTTTTGGTTATCTTCCTTTCCTATGAAGATATCAATAATTAATTCCCAAACTCTTTGACAGTGCTCCAAATGTTTTAATACATTAAAAAGCATACAAAATTGAGCTCAAACTGGATCAAAAACCTAAATGTAAAAGATAAAACTATAAAACTCTTAGACAAAAATGGGGGTAAATCTTCATGACCTGGGATATGACAATGAATCCCTAAATATGACACCAAAAGTCTAAGTGACAAAAGATAAATAGATAAATGGAACTTCATCAAAATTGAAAAGTTTTGTGCTTCAAAGGACACTATCAAGAAAATAAAAAATCACCCAAAAGAATGGGAGAAATGTTTGCCAATCACACATCTGATAAAGGACTTGTTTCTAGGGGCACCTGGGTGGCTCAGTTGTTAAGAGTCTCCTCTTCGGCTCAGGTCATGATCCCAGGGTCCTGGGATCCAGCCCTGCATCGGGCTCCCTGCTCAGCAGGAAGCCTGCTGCTCCCTCCCCCACTCCCCCTGCTTGTGTACCTTCTCTCTGTCAAATAAATAAATAAAATCTTTAAAAAAATATACATTACAATCATGATTTCTGGAGACTTTTGTCTTCTAGTTTGTACTGGATTCTCTCCAGGCCCAATGCTGAGCTAACATTCTGAAACTTCTCTTCATTACTTGCTTGAGTCTTTCCTTCTTTTCTCTATTATATAGGATGACCTATTTTTCGCACCCCAGCTCTCCCTCTTTTGACATTTCCCCCATTGTTTTAGTGGAGTATAACCTCTGATAGACTGCTAAGAATGGAATCATGGAAGATACATTTAAAAAAACCTGTAAATCTTATAAAGTGTTTATTTGATCCTGATACTTAATGGACAGTTTGGGTGTGAATAATATTCTAGATTTGGTACTGTTTTTATTCAAAATTTTGAGATCATTTCTCCATTATATTTCAGTTTTCAATGATATAGCTAAAAATTCCAACTTTGGCTTTTGATCCTTGGTATACTATTTTTTCCTTCTCCAGAAGTGTTTAGAATATTCTCTTTATTTCTGATAGTGAAAAATTATAATGATTGTGTGATTGTGTGTGTGTATGTGTGTGTGTGCATATGTTTTATCATTTACTCTTCTGATTGTTCTGATCCTTGGTTGGTCCTTTCTATACAGAAACTTGTCTCACTTCTGGAAAGTATACTTGCAATTTTTCTTTGATGTTTTTTCTCAATAATGATCTATCATCTTTAGTTAGGACACTATAATTTAGTAGAAGTGAAGGATAAAAAGTTAACTGAAGCCTGCACTATACCTCAAGTTATGTATTAAAAAGCCGGACACAGATCCTTTGGTGAAGATATCATCATTTCACTTTTCTTCAATGTGAAAAAAAGTATTATTTTTAGAAATATTGTTATCAACTTTTAAAAATATTAGCTAAAATCAGCAGTCTGTGGCTATTCTGAAAAAAAACCATTAACTGGTCTGTGGAAGTTGTAAGTTTGAGAAGCACTGCCATAACCAGTGTTTCACTTGTCCCAGGGATTACAGTGGTTTTTAAATGAGAGACACAGTATTGTTTTACCTCTGACTTGTGGCAAGAATTGTCTGATTTTTAATAGCCGCTCTTTCTCTTTGAGAATATTCCCAGCCGCTAAAATTAACACATGTGATGGAACTCACTTCAGATGTAAATTAAGTTCTTATCTAATTTCTGATGTGACCAGCAAGTACATGTCATTGAGTTACTGAATCTCAACAAGAAATTCTAGAAATGCCTGTGGCTGAGCCCCTTATATTTTGCCGTTGAAACACAGGCTTTCTGGCATTCTGTTAAATCACAAAAGTTCTCTCAAATTTTTTTTCTCATTGATCTCACTAAGATTCCGTATAAAAAGCAAAAGATTCAAGTCTTATTCACCTCATGGTTAAAAAAAAATACTTTAAAATTCAACTAATGTAGGAACTCTAAATAGCCCAGAGGGAATCTGAGATTTAGAAATTATTCTGTTTATTTTGTCATCGTTGACATACACACTAGATCTTCAGGCCAAATTTTAGCCCTTCAAGTGCTCACTTTTGTGACAACATCTCAGAAAACTCAAATGTCCTAGCATCAATTTGGTTTGCTCCTACTTGAGCTCAGTATTTGGAGTAAAGGTAGGAGAGCAGACAGAGGTCAGGATGCTATTGAGTGCTTCCAGTTTTCTCAGAAAGAGTAAGTCACCTGGAAAAATTTAGCATTTCAGAGTACCTGGAATGATGTTTTTTTTAAAGGTTTTATTTATTTATTTGAGAGAGAGAGAGAGCACGAGCAGGCGAAGGGGAGGGGCAGAGGGAGAAGCAGACTCCCCTCTGAGCGGGGAGCCCAACTCGGCTTGATCCCAGGACCCTGGGATCATGACCTGAGCCCAGCTGAAGGCAGATGCTTAACCAGTTAAGTCACCCAGGCACTCTGCTGGAATGATGTTTTTAACTTCAATGCTGTATCAAGTTGCAGCACAATTTGCAAAATTGTAACACTGGGAAACAATATAGGAGACCCTGTTTTCCCCAAAGAGTAGTTACTTCTATAGTCTTCCTGAAAGCTACACATTAAGGCTTTCTGGCCCTACTTTTTTCTTTTGGAGTGAACTCTTTCTCTGAAAAGCAACTGGAAATTGATGGGACCCTTGTTGCTTTATGGCACTGACTAATGAATGTATACTTCTGACTCTGTTTAACCCCAGTGCAGGCTGCCAATACATGTGGTATGTGATGAAGTATATCTTTTGTTGCTATATGCTGATGAGCATTGGCCAGCTTTTGTAGCCCCTGGGAATTCTGGCAACAAAAATATTTGAGACAATATAGCTTTCCCCCAGGGTCTTGCTGAGGCCCTGCACTGAGATGGATTCCTTCCAGATCACAAACACATGTCATTTAAATGCTGGAATCAATAATTAACAATCTAGTGAATGCATAGTCTCTTTAGAAATATTTGGTTTGAGGGTGCGCCTCGATGGCTCGGTCAGTTAAGCATCTGCCTTTGGCTCAGGTCATGATCCCAGCGTTGTGAGACCGAGCCCTGCATCAGGCTCTGCGCTCACCGTGGAGTCGGCTTGAGATTCTCTCTCCCTGTCCCTCTGCCCCTGCCCTTGTGCTCTCTCTCTCTCTAAAATAAAAATAAATAAATAAATTGGGGTGCCTGGGTGGCTCAGTTTTTAAGCGTCTGCCTTCGGCTCAGGTCATGATCTCAGGGTCCTGAGATCAAGCCCCGCATCAGGCTCCCTGCTCCACGGGAAGCCTGCTTCTCCCTCTCCCACTCCCCCTGCTTGTGTTCCCTCTCTCACTGTGTCTCTCTCTCTCTGTCAAATAAATAAATAAAATCTTTAAAAATAAATAAATCTTAAAAAAATATATACACCTAATCTAGCTCAAGCCAAAAAAGAAAATTATGTCTTCCACTCTTAAAAGTGAAAGATACAACTGCAATCTCAAATTGACCTCACATTACAGAAGAGGCTACGGTTCACATGGCTCACACGCATAAACATAAATTCTTCGACAGTCATCCCAGGGCAAAAATGTAATATAGCCCAGCTTTGTAGGGAGTTGGAGCTAGAAAGTGAGAAACTGGGGTAACTTCTGAATATTTCAGGTATTATGAAATCACTCTCATCTCCACTTCTCTCTATGCTTTTGCTGAATTTGTCTCCCCATTCTCCGTCTCTAGACTATTTTTTCTGAGCTTATTCATGGTTGGCATGACCACTATTTTACAACCCTTGCTGCTTCATTATAATCACAGCACTTCAATTACACCTCCTAGCACAGACTGACAACAGTGCCGATTATTACTGGAGAAAAAAGAATGGTTTATTCTACCCTATGCACTGGTTTCACTTAAGTAAGCTGTCCATCTTTAATCAGCTATTGACAGAATGAAGTTGCAAGGAGATGATCTGTAATATAGTGGTTTGTTTTGTAGGTGGAGTGCTATATTAAGCACTTATATATGGTACGTCATGGAAGTTTCTTGACAAGACTAGGAGGTGGTTGGTATTATATCAGGTTCACAGTGAAGGAAACTGAGGAGCGAGAGATTTAAATAAGCATTTCCATGTTACATAGCTAAGGTGACATGTCCGTTATTTGAACCCAAGCTTGGCTAATCCCAAAGCCCATGCCCTTAACTAATATTCTCCCCTGCCTCTTCTCATTGGTAAAATAATCCCAAATCAGGCTTCTTTTTTTCTTTTCTTTTTTTTTTTTTTTTTAATTTTAGTAGGCTCCATGCCCAGTGTGGAGCCCAATGGGGAGCCGCAACTGAGATCAAGAGTCAGACACTTCACTGACTGAGCCACCCAGGTGCCCCCAGGCTCTTTTTCTAAGAGGCTATCTCAGTGCTGGAATCAGGGCAGCTTCTGTCTGTTACTTTTACAAGTGGTTGGCTTCCTTTTAGGATCTCTTTCATTCAGAAGTCATACTACTTAAGACATTAGGGAGGGATATACTGAATGGCAAATAGAGTGTGCTCCTCCCCAATCCCTTTTCCAGACGCCATGTGCGGTCATGGGATCAAGCATGCTCTATCTTTGCTATTCTACAGTAGCCTGCAAATTCCAGCTCCTGTTAAATGGATCCTGTAGTTAGAACTCTCTTCCTGCATCTATAATTACCTTCTGTTATAATGTTGCTGAATGCTGAAATTTTCTTCATGATTCCATCCAGTTCTTTGAAGGCAGCTCAGAGTTAATGAAATGCTGTTCACTCCCCAAAACCACCTCCTGCCCCATCCACAGCTAGCCACATCTGCAGCAAGAACCAACCTCACCCAAAACCCCCAACTACTGCCAATCCTGTTAATCCCCCTCTGGGTTTGAATTTTTCAAGATAGTTATTTATAATATCTTTGAATCATCAAACAAAATGTGTTGTTTAGCAAGTATTCCTGAGCAATATCTGTACAAGCAAACATTCTGTGGCTTGCATTGTCTGTGTGTTTTAATCTTGTTAACAAGAGCTCACTGGCTCAGGAGTCAGAGACTGCATATAAATAGTATTTACATTATAAGTCATTTCTTCTAACTTTTATGATGTTTATGGATCTGGATGCACTTGTCAACATATTCCTTTGATTTCATAAATGTCAAATAAGATTCATTTAGTCAGTGCTGTTGGAGAGTTTCATTATTAACCCCTCATATTCAATTGCATCATAGCAAAGCATACCAGAACAGAAGAGCAGACTTACTGCACGTCGGTACAACATACTAAGTGATGCCTTCAACAGGATATTATTGATTGCATCTGTGGTATTTAAATCTCAAAAACAAGTACTACTATAAGTTAAAAATGCCTTATTACGATTTTCAAAATATAACAAATACCCCTGCACACATGAATTTCAGAAATAAGGTGACTAATAAACAATAATGCTGCAAATCCATTTTATACACACAATTTGCTTTAAGTGTCAGGATGGATGTTGTATTCATATACCCATCAGTATTAATCAGAGCAATGTGCTTCTACCTCCCACTCTTATCCTGAATTCTGACTTCATTATCAGAGACTGCAGTGGATGCAAACAGGCTGGAAGTGAGCAATCCTCGTCACCTCAAGCCATTTCTTTCATTTAGGCATTTTACAAACATTTTTGAGCAGCTTCAATGTTTCGGTCATCAAGACAGAGTTGAACAACACGTGGTTTTTTGCCTTCATGAAATTGACATTCTGACAGGCAACTGATATTACCCAACTATACAGCACAATATTCGTGAGATAAAAGAGAAAGTGGGAAAGAGCAGGCCAAAAGAAGAGAGCAGAAGGAGGAAGCGTGCAGTGCCATAAACATCAGCTTATGAGTTCAGAGTATTTTATACAAAGGGAGCAAAGGGCTCATGTGGGGAAATGGGTAAAAACAAAGCTATAAAGGTTGGCAACAGTCCTGTCATAGAGGGCATTGGGTGCTCAGATAAGACTTTTATCCTAAAGACTGCAATGAAAACTCAGAACAGAAACTCTAAACTTGTATATTGCCTCTTAAAAAAATATTTTCCCTCAGTTTTACTGAGAAATAATTGACATACATCAGTGTATAAGTTCAAGGCATACAGCGTGATGGTTTGATCTGCATGTATTGTGAAATGATTACTATAAGAGGTTCAGCTAACATCGAGCTTCTTATATCTGTACAATAAAAAGAAAAAAAATTAAAAAGGAAAATAATAATTTTAGTATTTACTCTCATAACTTTCCTACATATTATAGAGCAGTATAAGCTATAATCATCATGTTGTACATCACATCCCTAATACTTATCTTATAAATGGAAGTTGTACCTTTTGACCACTTTCCTCCAGTTCCCCCTCCCCCACTCTCTGTCTCTGGTAACCGCAAGTCTGATCTCTTTTTCTGAGTTTCATTTTGTTTTTAGATTCCACATATAAGTGAGATCATATGGTATTTGTCTGTCTCTGTCTGACATTTCATTTAGCACTATGCCTTCAAGGTCTATTCATCTTGTTGCAAATGGTAAGATTTTCTTATTTTTTTATAGCTGAATAATATTCCACTGTGTGCATATACCACAACTTTTCTATTCATTCATCTGTGGATGGACACTTAGGTTGTTTCCATGTCTTAGCTATTGTAAATAATAATGCTATGATCAATCATGGAGGGTGCAGGTATCTTTTCAAGTTAGTATTTTAATTGCCTTTGGATACATTCCCCCAGGTGGAATTGCTGGCATATGTTAGTTCTAGTTTTAAGTTTTTGAGGACCTCCATACTGTTTTCCATAGTGGCCATACCAATTTATAATCCCACCAAAGGCGCACAAATTCCTTTCTCTCCACATTCATGCCAGCATTTATTACTTACTATTTCTTGCTCTTTTGATGATGGTCCTTCTAACAGGTCATTCTAACATGTGATATCTCATTGTGGTTTTAATTTGCATTTCCCTAATGACTAGTGATGTTGAGCTTCTTTTCAAGTACCTTTTGTATATTTCTTTGTAGAAATGTCGATAGGTACTTTGCTCATTTTTTAATTAGGTTATTTGTTTTTTTGCTATTGAGTTGTATGAGTTCTTTATATATTTTGGATATTAACCCCTTATCAGATATATGGTTTGCAAATATTTTTTCCCATTCCCTAGGTTGTCTTTTCACTTTGTTGATGGTTTCTTTTGCTGCTCAGAAGCTTTTCAGTTTCATGTAGTCCCACTTGTTTATTTTTTCTTGTGTTGCTTGTGCTTTGTCGTATCCGTAAAAATTATTACCAAGACCCATGTCGAGGAGCTTTGTTCCCATGTTTTCTTCTAGGAGTTTCATGGTTTCAGATCTGACACTGAAGTCTTTAATTGATTTAATTTTTGTGTTTATATTAATGTGCTAAAAATAATCATTGTCCTTTCAGCTACAAAAATCAAATTAAATTTTGTGTTTCTGCAGATTTCTGGTACTATTAGAGGACTTAAAAATATTTACTAAATGAAACCTATATAAATTAACTGATATGATGCCCAATTCACCATATATGATTAGATAGGACAGATCATTTGGAATTAGATATCAAAAAAGTTTGATATATTTAAAAAATTTTACTTTTGTCTAAGTCAAATACAGTATGAATTAAAAAAGAAAATAGGAAGAAATCATTGAGTGAGAAGTAAGAATCCCTTATTTGTAATCTTTTATCTACTTCTTATATTGTCTTACAATGTGAAGACTTTCATTCATTTATTCCTAAAATAATTATTACATGTATGCTACATTAACATGATCAAGTGTAACTGTGATTTAAAACTCTATAAAAGTGAGTTGTTACATAACCATCGAATGAAAATGTTAGGATTTCAGATATCTCAAAAACTTCACTCTAGTAAATTAATTAATAATTAATTTGTTGTAATGGAATTTCAGTTTTCACATACAGATAACTTTGACTCTTAACTACTCCCATGTGATTTCATTAAAAGCTCTGTCCTTAAATTCAGCTGGTTCACAGTTCTGAAAATTCCACTCTTCTAATCCCTTGGGACTACTGGCTCTATAATAGTCCAGAACTTTATGACACTGAAATCAATGTTTCAGTCTATGTCAGAGAGATATTTGCTGCTGATTTTGGAATATTCACCTTTTGAAATTTCACATTATGGACTATTTACCTCTAAAACCAAAGTGTACATGCAAATGTAGAAGTTAAATTGTTGAATCAAGGAAACTGCCCTTAAATTTATTTTAATTTCACTTTGTGGAATATGTAATTTCCCAGTTTCTCTATATAATAAATATTAGAAAATATTTTATTCATCTCACATATATACTTTGCTTTCCTCTTGCTAGTGATAGTCCAGTGACAAAATTTAGTTTTAAATAAAGTTCCTCTTTATTTGAATTATGTTTCTAAGTAATCCAATTCTGCAATACAACTTTTAAACTACATTTGGAAATTAAAATAAAAACCACTTATAGATAATTCATAGAAATTAGAATACATTTAGAGCTGAATAGTCATAAAGCTAGTACATTTATAAGCTTATAGGATGCAGCTGTAACAATATTTTGTGTGAATTTACAGTCTAAATACATATATGGGGAATAAATAAAAAGCTAAATTTTATTGAGCTAAACAGCCATCCTTCAAATTCCAAAATTACTAGCAAATAATATCCATCCTAAAAATCAAAGGCAGTAAAAATAAAAATAATTTAAAATTTATTGAACACATATATTTTGGGGAAGAATCAATGAAACCATAAGTTGGTTCTTTAAAAACAGTAAACAGTAACAAAAAAGGATAAAGCTCTGACAAGTGGAGATTAAAGAAAAAAAACAGATGAATAATAGCATGAAAAAGAGGATTATTGTAGATGCTATAGATAATATCACATATTATGGAATAAATTTATGTGAATCAATTTTATAATATTTATGAAATAAACAAATTTCAAAACATATAACTCTTCCAAAGTAACCTGAGAAGTTATAGAGTCTGAATAGTCAAAATAAAATCTAATAAAAACAGTGATCAACAGTTAAAAAGGACCTACAACTCCATGCTCACACAATATTGATGATGAGTTCTATGAAACACTTTAACATATAATTCCAACCCTGCTCTTATATTTCAGAATGGAGGAAAAAGGGATATTTTTCAATTTATTTTAGGACGCCAGCATAATCTTGATACTAAAATTCAAAAAAACAGTGGAGTAATGGAAAATTACAGGGCAATTTTATTCATAGCTATAAATGCAAGCATAGGGCGCCTGGGTGGCTCAGATGGTTAAGCGTCTGCCTTCGGCTCAGGGCATGATCCCAGGGTCCTGGGATCGAGTCCCGCATCGGGCTCCTTGTTAAGCAGGGAGTCTGCTTCTCCCTCTCCCTCTGCCTTTCCCCCTGCTTCTTCTCTCTCTGTCTCTCCCGCAAATGAATAAATAAAAATCTTTAAAAAAATAAAAATAAAAATAAATGCAAGCATATTTAATAAAATATTAATGAGCCCAAGATGACAGTGTATAAAATTATAAACAGGACCTATGCTTAGTTTATTCAAGTAGCACATTGTTGCATTAGCATAAGAAGTCAATTGTATTTATCATATTAAACATTAAAGTGGAAGAGTGTTACCATCATTTCAATATATGCACAAGGACCATATGACAAAATTCAATGTCAGTTCCTGGTTAAAAGAATAAAATAGAGAAGAACTCTTTGCAGTTTAAGGGAACTTCCTTAATCTGGTAAAGCTATAAAAATTTTACAGAAAAATTAAAATTATACTGTGATTTTGAAACTATTATTTCCTAGATTAAGAACAAGAAACAAGCCTATTATCATTTTATTTTATTTTATTTTTTTAAAGATTTTATTTATTTGAGAGAGAGAATGAGATAGAGAGCATGAGAGGGGAGAGGGTCAGAGGGAGAAGCAGACTCCCCGCCGAGCAGGGAGCCCGATGCGGGACCCGATCCCGGGACTCCAGGATCATGACCTGAGCCGAAGGCAGTCGCTTAACCAACTGAGCCACCCAGGCGCCTGCCTATTATCATTTTAATTCAACATTAGTAAAGTAGTCAAATCACTAATGAAGGAAAGATATATAAACATATAAATAAAACAATAAAATAATTAGAAAGTAAGAAATTGTCATTATTTGTGGATTATATGATTGTCTACCTAAGGAACTATATGGAAGCAATCAGTGTATGTATGTTTGTATATTATTAGAGAGTTTGTATAAATTAGAGAGTCTGGCATTTTCTGGATACAAAAATCAATGTGCAAAATCCAGTTGTATTTCAAAATGCCAGCAACAAAAATTTTTTAAACACAATAAGATAAATGCTTTTTACAATACAATAAAAACATGATGTACCTAGAAATAAATCTAACAGAACAGGAAATGACTGAGGAGAAAATTTCAAAATGCTTGACAAACATGAAACGACTTTAAGTGGAAAATTTAAAGATATGTGAACATATGAATATTCAGTACAATTCTGATAGAATTCCCAGAACTTTTGGGTTTTTCTTCTGCTCCTTGCTAAAGTGATTCTAAAATGTATTTGGTAATACAAAGATCTATTAAAAGGCAAGACACTTGAAACTCTTGGAAAATTCTTAAGAGGCATTACTGATTATTAGAAAGCAAAAATAATTAAGACGGTGTACAATGGGGACAGAGTTAAAGAAACTAATCAAACACAGTGGAGGTTTTTATGTGAACATAAGTTTTCATTTCTTTGGATTAAATGCCCAGGAGCACAACTGTTGGGTTTTATAAGTGCATGTTTAGTTTTTAAAGGAAATGTGGACTGTTTTCTAGAGTTGCTGTACCATTTTCCACTCCTACCACAAAGCATGAATGATCCAGTTTCTCTGTATCCTTGTCAGAATCTGCTGTTGTGAACTATTTTCTATTGTATACATTTTGATATAGGTTTTAATTTGCATTTCCCTAATACTTAATGCTGATGCACATTTTTTCATGTGCTAACTTTCCATCTATATATTTTCTCTGGTGGAATGTCTCTGCAGGCCTTTTCATAGGTTTTATTTATTTATTTATTTATTTATTTATTTATTTATTTATTTTTTATTATGTTCTGTTAATCACCATACATTACATCATTAGTTTTTGATGTAGTGTTCCATGATTCATTGTTTGCGTATAACACCCAGTGCTCCATGCAGTACGTGCCCTCTTTAATACCCATCACCAGGCTAATCCCTCCCCCCACCCCCTCCCCTCTAGAACCCTCAGTTTGTTTCTCAGAGTCCATAGTCTCTCATCGTTCATCTCCCCCTCCAATTCCCCCCTTCATTTTTCCCTTTCTGCTATCTTCTTCTTCTTCTTTTTTTTTTTTTTTAACATATAATGTATTATTTGTTTCAGAGGTACAGGTCTGTGATTCATCAGTCTACACAATTCACAGCGCTCACCATAGCACATACCCTCCCCAATGTCTGTCACCCAGCCACCCCATCCCTCCCACCGCCCCCCACTCCAGCAACCCTCAGTTTGTTTCCTGAGATTGAGACTTCCTCATATCAGTGAGGTCATATGATACATGTCTTTCTCTGATTGACTTATTTCGCTCAGCATAATACCCTCCAGTTTCATAGGTTTTAATTGGATTGTTTATATTTTCACTGTTTAATTTTGAGAGTTCTTTCCAAATTCTAGATACTAGTTCTTTGTTGGAATATGTGGTTTACAAATACTTCATTCCAGTATGTCTTGTCTTTGTCCCCTTATTAAAGCCTTTCATGAAATCAAAGTTTAGGTTCCAATGAAGTCCAATATGTCCAATTCTCCTTTAATAATTGTGTTTTGAATGTTCAGTCCAATGACTCTTCACCTAGCCATAGGACCTGAAGGTTTTCTCCTAGGTTTTCTAAAGGTTTTATAGTTTTATGTTTTACATTTTAAATCCTTGACTCATATTAAGTAAGTTTTTGTATGAAGTGTATAATTTAACTTGAGAATCTTATTTCCCCCTATTGGTCTAATTATACTAGCATCATTTATTGAAAAGCCTATCTTTCCTCCATTAAATTGGTTTTGTACCTTTGTCAAAATAAAATGGGCAAATTTGTATGCAAATATTTCTGGGTTCTTTATTCTGCTCTTTTGTTTTGTGAGTCTATCCCACCACCAGTACCATAGGCTTGAATAATATAGCTATATATAATGTGCCATATATATGTATTTATATTAAATGTATGTATATGTATACATACATATATAATAATAATATAGATAAAATGGAGTCTTAAAATTTGGTAGACTGATTTCTTCTGACTTTATTTTTCCTTTTCAAAATTGTTTTAGCTATTTTAGATCCTTTGCCTTTCCATACAAATTTTGGAAGAAACTATTCTACATTTACAAAAATCTTGGTGAAATTTTGATATGAATTTTGTTATATCTGCATATCAGTTTGAGAAGAATTGACTGACATCTTTACTATGCTGTGTCTTTCAATCAATGAATATGGCATATATCTTCATGTATTTAGGTCTTTGATTTTTTCATTAGCATTGTATAGTTTGCAACATACAATTTCTGTATATCTTTGTTAGATTTATACCCAAGTATTTCATTTTTCTGAGTGATTGCAAACAGTATTATATTTTTTAATTTTGGTGTTCACTATCATCACATAGACATACAATGGACATTTTTGTTTCTTTTGAACTCTGTGACCTTGCACGTATTAGTTCTAAGAGTTATTTTGGTAGATTCCTTGAGAATTTCTACTTAGACAATCATGTCATGTGCTAATAGCAATAGTTTCATTTCCTCCATTCTTATCTATATTCCTTCTAGTTCCTATTCCTGTTTTATCGCATTGGCTCAAACCTCCAGCAATATTTTGAACAAGAGTGGTGAGAGCAGACATATTTGCCTTGTTTCTGATCTTAGGAAGAAAAGCATTCAGTCTTTCACTATTAAGTATAATGTTAGTTATAGGGTATTTTGTACCTGTTCATTATCAGTTGAGGAAGTTCCCTCTCATCTTATTTTTCTGAGATTTATTATCATTAATGTGTGTTGAATTTGCCAAATTTTTTCTCCATCAACTGATATGATCATGTGACTTTTCTTCTTTAGCCCTGTTAATACAGTGAATTATATTGATTGATTTTTCATATATTAAACCAGTCTCATGCTGAGAACATGACAACACATAAGAGAGGTAAAAGTTTTATGAACTGAAGACATGTAGAAGAGGACCAGAGGTAGACTTTGCACTTAAAAAAGAAAAGAAGAAAGCAAAAGAAACAACCTAGGTTTCAGCACCAAAACCAAAACCAAAACCAAAACAAAACTAAACAAAAAAAACTAAACAAACAAAGAAGATTTACACAGCTCGGGGTTAGGCATGGGAGAACAGTAATCTATTGTAACCTGAGAGCAGTAAAGGACCAATAAAGGTGGGTCTAAAATGAGAAGGGGGGGTGCCTGGTTGGCTCAGTCGGTTAAGTGTCTGCCTTCGGCTCAGGTTACGAATCCTGCATTGGGCTCCCTGCTCAGCAGGGGGCCAGCTACTCCCTCTTCCTTTGCCCCTCCCCCTGCTTGTTCTCTCTCTCAAATAAATAAATAAAAATCTTTAAAATGAGAAGGGGTCCTCAGAGTGAGATGGAGGGAATAGCACTACACATGCTTTTCTTTTTTTTTTAGCTCCTCACAGCATGATGTTCAGTTCAGGCACTTACTTTCCCCACCATTCTTTAGTCTTCTGAATTTTGTTTCCCTTTTGATTGTGTTAATAATTGAGGAAAAGTCTGCCCCCTTAATTAATACACACATCTCTCTTCCTGTTCTTTTGTTTACTATGATCTGTGCTTCCATGCTGAGTAGAACAGCAAACTCCTGAATTTTCTGGTAACTTCTAGCATTATCAATAAAACTCTCCTGGGCAGTTTCAAAGGTATTTTGTCCTATAAAGTTGTTTTTTTTTTAATATTTATAATTATTATTTAACATATAATCTGTTAAAATATAATTAATTATATAATTTGACTTATTACTAAAGAGAATCTTCAGCCACTAGAATGTTTCTATTATAAATCTGTGTGATTCCAGATACCTGTGAAACTTCTTTGGATACTATTTTTTAAGGCCTTCTTCACCGGTTTTGTACTAATTTTCCTGCTTCCCAGATCTCTGCATATACTAGTTATTTAGTTATCTGGAGCTAACTTTTAGGCTCGCTCTTACTGCAAATGCTGTGGTCAACTCTATCTTTCATTAAAGAGAACTTGAAAACCCTAGCTGAAGTGTTCTAGTATACTTGTATTAAGGCAATTATGCCTTTGCTATCTTCTAACATCTAGGGTTCACTCTCCTATTCCATTTCTAGCACTGGAGGCCCTGTTTTTTTGACTTTATCTCAGTTTCTTCCTGGGGAATCTGTTTATCTGCTCTAACACCCGGACACCTCCATGAACATTCTGAATTCCCAAAAGATTTAAATTCTTCTGAATCCCAGTAATTTTCTAAAAATCAGCCACTGCTTGTTTTCTGACTTATAGTAAATATGCTAGCATACCTCTTCGTTCTTCAGGGTTTTAAGATACTAAAGATTATACATTAAAAAAAAAATAGTACCACGAATTTTAAAAAAATCCAAGGAGCAGTCAAACTTATACTAACCTATCACCTAGGCATCTGTAAAACAATGGGGAAAAAAATCCAAAAACTAAGAGTCATTTCTGAACAAGCCCCTTTATGTTATACTGTAGTTCGTTTGAGTTATTCTACACAATGATTTCTTTCATGAATATTCCTTAGCTGTTTAATGACACCTGGTACCTTAGTTTCAAGATGCTCTACTGGTGCCCACTTCACTGTCCCAACACTGACAATCCTTAAGGTGGAAGGAAAATGAAGATGGTTAGTTATTTACTGTTGTTCTCACTGGAGTGAATCAGTACCAACTGATCTACATGAATTTGGCCGGGGGGGGGGGGGGCGGGGGGGCGGTGGCTGGAGGCCCAGAATGCCTGGAAGAGGACTTGAGATGTTATGGATGCCCTTAGGCTACCAGATTAGGGGCCTAAGGCATAAGAACTAATATATATATATATATATTATATATTCTCTGGATTAACGAACTGGGCTTCTATATCATGACCTTGAATTTAACGATTTCCTAGGTCCCTTTACCCTGCTTTCTAGTAAAAACTAGTCCCAAAGGAATATAGTAATGGTATCCGCTAATTTGCAAGTATTGCCCAATCCCTGACTCAGAATGTTAGAACTTTAGGGGGACTTGAGAATATTAATCTAACTTCCACATGTTATGGATGAGGAAGCTTCTTGACGATTGTCTCTCAGAAATTTCTTCTAAATATCTTCTCTTGGTCACTTCATAAAGCACTCATTATTTTATTAAGCTATTACAATCATATTCTAAATCATATCTCTCCATTTACTGGAATGTAGCCAATTCCTGACACTCAGATCCCCTCTTTCCTCCACCATATCATATTATAACAGCTATGGTTCCCAAAGGCCTGGAGTGAGTCAAAGAAGACATCAGTTCACTTAGTTTGGATAATCTTGGTAAAAATTACTGCTCTCATAATGACCACTGAGATTATATAAGCAGGCAGTGCCTTCAGTGACTTCTCCACTATAAACGCTGATAAGGCTTATATAGGCAACACACTTGCTTACATTGGACAATCCCCTTCTAATTCAATTCCCTCCCATCACTGTGACAGCTACATCACATTTTAAGCACTTAAGTATTATTCAGAGATGTAATTCTGGAAATGTGACTGACTGAGTTCCAGTGTTTACTTTTGGTCTCATCCATTGATGCCAAGAACTCGATACTAATCACTGTTTGAGAGCCCTCACCTGAGTCTAGGTGTACTTGAACTTTGGACATCAGGCCTACAGCTCATAATAATAAGAGTTGTTTCTTGTGGATATAAATGAAATGTTTAATTTCCATTCAGCTTATACATTCAGGAATCAGAGATCATGTCAAGAATATATAAATGAATATAAAAATAAAATAAAAGCTAAGTATTACACTTTTAAGTGTAGATAAATGCAGAGTAGATTTGGAATATAAGAACTGATATTCATAAAATCCATCTTCCCAATTAATACTAATTGAGTTTTATTTTTTTTTAAAGATTTTATTTATTTATTTGAGAGAGAGAGAGAATGAGAGACAGAGCACAAGAGGGAAGAGGGTCAGAGGGAGAAGCAGACTCCCCACTGAGCAGGGAGCCCGATATGGGACTCGATCCTGGGACTCCAGGATCATGACCTGAGCCGAAGGCAATCGCTTAACCAACTGAGCCATCCAGGCGCCCCACTAATTGAGTTTTAAAATATTTTATAATTTCTTCATGCTCTTATAACCAAACTTACAAACTTAAATTTGATATGTCAGAGTTTTCTTAAGTTTACACCCAAGCTTATTTTTATTATACCAGAATTCTTCATGAATTCGTTTTGTAATTCAGTGTCTTAAAATAGTGCCCCTTACTAAAATTTATTATTAAAAAGCCAAATAAATGTGTTTCAAAGATCATGCTATTTTTTAAGCTTGCATTTACTTGAGCAAAACATATTTGTTTCAATTTTCTCTCTCTCACTATCTCTTTTAAATGAAGAACATAGTTCTTAAAATAGTGTCTGGCAAATAGTAGGTGCCAAAATATTAGCTGAATAAATTCTACGTATCACTTGAATTTTGTCTTCTTCTTCTTCTTCATTTTTTTCAAGATTTTAATTATTTTTTTGAGAGAGAGTGAGAGCAAGAAAGAGCACGAGCGGGGTGAAGGGCAGAGGGAGAAGCAGACTCCCCGCTGAGCAGAGAGCCCAATGCGGGGCTTGATCTTGGGACTCCAGAATCATGACCTGAGCTGAAGGCAGATGCTTAACTGACTGGGCCACCCAGGTGCCCCAAGGTTTGTCTTCTAAGACAATAAAGGAAGACAATAGGTAATTAAATTACATAATACTAACATGTTGCTAATCCTTTATAGAGTTTCACACACATGATCCATTTTCTTTCTCAGAGTATTATATAAAACGATGTCCTTATCATGTTTATTTATAAGAACTAGGAAGCTGAATTTTGGGCTTGCCAAAGAGCAAAGAACCAAAACATGAATCTACATTGTATGTCTTTCAATAATAAAAACTCATTTATTCAGCACTCATTATATTCCAATAATTGTGTAAGTGCTTTACCATAATCATCTTAGTAAAGCCACATGACAACCTTTTTATATGGAGAGGAAATTTGAGGTTTATATAGGTTAAGTGGTAAGTCCCGAGTGATACAGGTAGGATTATAGGTTCTTTGGATAGCAGGGCACAATGCAAAGACACTCCGAGAGATGGAAGTTAGAACTCTGTTACTTCCAGCTCCAGATGAGAGGCTACAAGGGCGCTGCATCCAGGGACTGGGGACCAGCAAGTTGGAGGCGGCTCACCTATGGCAAGGGAGGTGGGACAGCTACATTTTGAAGGCTCCCTATGAACAGACTAAAGTGAATAATTTCATGGGCTCCAGGGTTTAGGGGCTATCCCTCATTGTCTGCATGCAGCCCAGGGCAGTTTGAGCACAGTTATAGTGGCCCTGAAATGAGAAAGCCTGCTAAGGGAAATGGCTGGGGTATGGACATAATCAGTCACTCAAGAGAACTGATCTACCAGTGATCAGACCCTCAAAACTGGATCAAGACAGCATTGAAAACAACAATTACAAACATAGAGAGAGGTATATTTCTGAGTCTGTCTCTGTGTCTAGGAATGGCTTTGTAATGCGGTTTGAGTTCCAAAGGGATGTTACATAAGGTCTTAATTTTAAGGACCGTTACCAGGTGGCATGTTCTCCTGTCCTCCTACACCTGGAAAAAGCTAAAATTACTGGAGGAAGGCTTTTTCTGCACTCTGCTCATACTAGCTCTATCATCCATGCTCAGTTACCCCCTTCCAGAAAGTTAGCTAGACTACCCTCAAAAAGAGAGGCCCACAAAAGACAGGAGGATTGCAGGGACTTTCCTCTACTTTTCCCAGGATTAGAGAAAGTTCACTCCTTCTCTGTAGGGGGTGATGGTTAAATTTCTCTTTTATCTCTTTTTCTCTCTCAGCCACTGTCCTTTCTCCTTCTCACTGAAGCCTCCTGGGCCTCTGTGCTCCTCAGCAGTGTAAAGAATTTTTTTTTTTTTTTAGTATACTCTCAAATTAGGACCTTATGCAAAAGGAAAGAATAAGGAAGGATATGGAGAAGCCTAGGAAGGAAGAAAGTGTCCAGTGTCGGTGGAGTATTTATTCAGTTCCTGGACAATTTAGAAGGTTTTTAATATGTCCCCTCTGGCTGGATTTTGTAACCTGATTGAAGTTTTACTATGCAAAGTCCCTAGCACTGTTACTAAAATGATAGTTCTAAGAGGTAAATAATTTAATTCGAGTCTAAAACTTCCAAATGCTTTAAATTATTTTTTGCCGGAATGTAGATTTCATGTTTAAATTTAATTTTCCTGATAGTATGAGGATGTGTTAATGCATGCCAAATTGTTTTTGTTTCGTTACATAATGAAATAGTAGGGAATGAAAAAATTTCCAGCAGACTTAATAAAATTTTTAAAATTAGTTATTTTGTAAAACAAAAGGCAAAGCTTGCTCAATTCTGCAGTTGTATGGAGCCAATATTCTTATGCTCTTTTTTCCTCCACACCACCTTTTCGGCTTTCCAAGGTCTACCAGATACTCTTTCTTTAATGAATTTCAACTCAGATTTTCCCTGCCAAGGTCCAAAAAGAATTTTCAAAATGGTTTTTCCTACTTGCTACCAAATTCAAGATGAGTAGAAATACTATGAATATTTCTCTGACATTGACTCTATGTCTTATTATTTAAGAATCTGAGAGGTCAAATGTATGACCCACTACATACTAGGGAAGTTTGAAGAGAAGAGCATCTGGTAAATCAAGAGAGAGAGAGTAGAAACTCAGTTAACTCCTTATTAACTTGTTCTACCAAACAGGTGTGTTCTCCATTCCCTTCATACTGACTGTTGCCCACAGTACAGGCTCAGTACCAAACGGACAAGTCACTTTCAATCCACATCCTCCACAAGTGAAAAGCTGTGTGCTTAACCAGTGCCACCTGGGCTGGTTTCAGACATTTTTAGATTAGTTGTATCAATTATTATAAATTCAAATTTGAACAAAAGAGAATGTAAACTAATGAAATCTTAGTGCAAAAGATGATTCCTTGACCTTGATGAACTTGAAAATGATGTTGAACATGGGGAAAAAACTCGATAAATGTGAATTAGTTAAACTAAAATTGATATTATAAAATTTACTGCCACATTAGGTAGAAAAAGACACCTGGAAAAAAAGATGGGGAGGGGCGCCTGGGTGGCTCAGTTGGTTAAGCGACTGCCTTCGGCTCAGGTCATGATCCTGGAGTCCCGGGATCGAGTCCCACATCGGGCTTCCTGCTCAGCAGGGAGTCTGCTTCTCCCTCTGACCCTCTTCCCTCTCGTGCTTTCTATCTCTCATTCTCTCTCTCTCTCAAATAAATAAATAAAATCTTAAAAAAAAGAAGATGGGGAGAAATTGTAAAGACTTAGAAGGATTCTATACTCAGATTGCTTAACAAATGCCTGTAAGTTTTCACTCCGCTTTAAGGAAACCAAAACTAATGCATGACAAGTATGGTTTGTAAAATAAGATGACTAGGACTCTAGTTAAAGGACTTAAATACAAAATAACTTCAAGTGAATTGTCAAGTGTTTATATATTATCTCACTTACATAAAGATAAAATATTCATTGTTTGTTTCATTTACGTATATGTACATACTTATGTGTATTACACATTTTTGTTTTATTACAGTATCCCACTTAAGCTGATTTTTTTTTCCGGAGTAATTACTGGCCTTAATCATGTTGGGTAATAATATCAGATGTCTTTCATTGAGGACATACTCTGTGACATACAAGATCCTAATTTATATGTATGAATTTCATTCTCATAGCAACCCTGTTACGGCCACCTGTGTAGATAAGAAAACTGAGGCAGAGAGAGCTTAAGTAATTAATTGACTCAGATTTTATGGCTGTCAAATGGAGGAGCTCAGGTTCAAACAAGGGCAATCTGGCCCCAAAGTCCATGAACTGAGCCTGCATGTATACTTCATGCTTTTCTATGTAAAGATATTGACAAGTCATTGTCCTTTTACATTAATAGACTAAATGAATGAATCAGCATGAGAAACTGAATCTGTATTGAATCAATTATCCCAGTGCTGCCCAACTAAAAGTCAGCCCTAAGATTACATTCTCTGACAAACAAATCAACACTCATGTTCTGAAGCTCTTCCATCTGCACAGGATAGTTTATCTCTGTAAAAATTGTTCCTAGCCTATTTTGACTAACATCTCATTCCAAACCTCTAATGCCTTACCACTGGACACTTTTCTAATGCCTTCTCATTCAGAAGAAGAGTTGAAAGGTCTCTGGCATGTCTGGTCTCTCTTCTTTCTCCATTTTCAACTGCATTTATAGCATAGCTTCAACTAATTTTCCCAGTTCAATGATCTAAACCCTGACCAAGAGAGAAAATGGAATAAAAGCACCTTGAACCAAAATATACTTCCAAATTTGGCTCTGCCTGCTGACCTCCATTATTGTATCCTCAGCCCGTGTGTTCACGATGCCACTGAGGCCATCAACCCACTGACATGCCTGCCATAAATTGATCAGAAGATAAGATAATTTTCATTTTCTCTTTTCAAAATCCAAAATTATTCACTCAAAACCCCTAGAGGTAGACACACTATATTTAACACTGCTAAATTCAAAATACTTACTGACAAGTTCTCTGTCTTTGTTACAGTCAGCTCTAAGAAAAGGTTTTCTAAAAACTTGTAAATGTATTTTGATTATGAACAGAAGGAAAATGTTCAGGCAATCCTCATAATTCAAGTGAAGTGATGGGTGCATTAGCAAATACTAAATTGAAAGATATTAGTTTTAATAATCTCAAGTGTAGCTTTAAGTAGCTCCCAGAAAGTTTTTTTTTTAATAATCTCAAGTGTAGCTTTAAGTAGCTCCCAGAAAGTTTTTTTTTTTTCATTAACTATAGGTGTTCTACTCACTTAATACACGTATCTGAGCAATCCAAGAAAAAAGGGAGTCACTCCATCAGTGACTTATGGAATCATGATGGAGCTCTCTCAACCGATGCCTGCTAAAAACATGAATGTATTATGGTGGGGAGAAGGTTTCTATTGGAAAATTACGTGGATAATAGCAGCCTCCTTGACTGCATTCTTCTATGTACTCAATTTTTCCTATTCTAAAGTTTATGACTATTTACTCTGTTGAACTTACTTGAGGAAAAAAAAAGTGAAAATGACTAATACCAGGTAGAATTTTTTTCTCCAATATGTATAATTTAATATCAGCTTTCAAACTGCTCAGCCAAGATATAACCAATGGTGGTAATTTCAGACTTTGAATTTTTAATCTCATAAGGATGAACCCATTCTCCTACTAAATTCTTTGTTATGCACGTGTAGGCCTATATTTGCTTCTGACCATGTTTGTGCACATAACACACATGCCTACATTGTCACACACACCATATATAATCATTCTTTTTCTGAGTGTCAAGGAAATTACAATTAACTTTTTGTAGAAATTGTGAATTTTTCAAATTTGGTTTAAATGTACTTGTTTTAAAGTCAACACTAGGAGTTTTGGTCCCACCTTATCTTTCCACTGAATGCAACTATAAAATATGGACAGAATGCATAAAGCAGCTATGTGAACTCTGTGAACCACAGAAAGCAGAGGGGATAAGCTGAATCTGAAATTTTAGGGAAGAAGTGGTGGATTTACCATTTCCTTTCTTCTAGTATGCCCCAGCCTGAGCTCAGCATACCAGAAGAGTAGTGAGGCAGAGGCAGGGTCCAGAAGAACACCTTACTTAGTTTTTCTGGCTCAAGAAGCAACAATGGGAACACCTAACACTCTGAGGAATGATGGAAATAACATGGTTTCTTTTTTCTTTTCTTTTTGTTTTCTTTTCTCTGTTCCCTGATGCCCTGGCCCCCAAGCAATGCCACTGTGTGATGACAGACATTGGAAACACAATTCTGCAAGACCCGAAACCCTGAGGAGAGGGAAACTTGCTCTCTGTTCAGTGAAGCTCTGATTCCGAGAGGACTGGGTGAATCCCATTGTTTTGTTTTGTTTTTTTTCTTTTCATCTCCCTGTTGCTTAACCCCAGACATTGCACAGTTGTAGATGTTCATAGCCGAGGGGGATAACTAAAATCTCAGTTTTCACCAGAGGACCAAAGAGAAAAGCTCCAGGGAACTCAAAAGTACTGGGAAAATCAAATGGAAAGGAAGCAGCTTAATAAGGTGACTCCAGGAAGTTTTTTGTTTTGTTTTGTTTTGTTTTTAACTCATGAGCACATCAATCTTCTCAAGCATAGATCTGATACTATTCAGCATATCAAAGCATTAAGAACTGAATTAACAGATCACCAGCTATTCTCCGTTGGATGTAAACAAGACTCAGGTTCTCATAACATGATATTCAAAATGTCCAGTTACAATCTATTATTACTTGACATAAAAAAAATAGAAAATCCTAACTTGCATAGGAAACAACTATCAATTGACTTGAGCACCAGGCTGGTATAGACATTAAAATTTTTTGATGTAGACTTCAAAGCGGGCATTTGTTAAGCAATCTGAGTTTAGAAAACTTCCAGTTCTTTACAATTTCTCCCCATCTCTTTTCGGTTGTCCTTCTCTACCTAATAGGACAGTAATTTTTATATTATCAATTTTAGTTTAACTCACATTTATCAAGTTTTTTCCATATGTTCAACACCATTATCAAGGAATCAACTTTTTCTTTTTTTTGCACTATTTCATTAGTTTACATTCTATTTGTCAAAATCACACTACTGGGTATTTACCCAAAAATATAAAAACACTAATTCAAAGGGATACATGCACCCTTACTGTTTATAGCAGCATTATTTACAATAGCCAAATTATGGAAGCAGCCCAAATGTCTACTGACTGATGAATGGAAAAAGAATATGTGGTGTATATATACAACAGAAAATTATCCTGCCATAAAAAAATAATGAAATGTTGCCATTTTCAATGACATGGATGGAGCTAGAGAGTACAATGCTAAGCAAAATAAGTCAGCCAGAGAAAGACAAATGCCATTTAATTTCACTCATATGTGAAATTTAAGAAGTGAAACAAATGAGCAAAAGAAAAAAGAGAGAGACACCAAGACTCTTAACTACAGAGAACAAACCGATGGTTACCAGAGGGGAGGTGGGTGGGACAAAGGCTGAAATAGGTGATGGGGATTGAGGAGTCCACTTGTTTTGATGAGCACTGGGTGATGTATGGAATTGTTGAGTCACTATATTGTACACTTGAAACTAATATAACCCTGTATGTTAACTATACTGGAATTAATTTAAAAAATAAATAAAAATAAATAAAACAAATGATAACAGCAAAAAAAAAAAAAGGCCTAAAGCTTTAAAGCAAGTACTATAAAAATGTTTCAGCAAGCAATTGTGAATACTGTTCAAGCCAATGGTAAATAAAAAGTCTCATCAAAGCAATAGATATAATGAGGGAGCAAATGGAAATTTTAGAACCAAAAATCACAATGACCGAAATAAAAATTCACAGGATGGTCCTTCAGTAAATTAATGCATAAATAAATTGTGTGTGGTACATCTAGACATCTAGATAATAAAATATTATTCAACAGTAAAAGAAATGAGCTACCAAACCATAAAAAGATATGGAGGAAACTTGAATGAGTACTACTCAGTGGAAGAAGCTGATTAGAACAAGCTATATACTGTATGATTCCAACTATATGATGTTCTGGAAAAGACAAAACTATAGAGGTGGTAGAAAGATCAGTGGTGGCCAGGGGTTTGGGGAAGGGAGGGATGAATTGGCAGAGCACAGAAGAATTTTAGGACAATGAAAATACTCTATGATACCATACTCTGTATGATACTATAATGATGGATACACATCATTATACATTTGTACAAACTCATAGAATGTACAACACCAAGAGTGAATCATTATATAAAGTATGGATTTTGGGTGATTATGATGTGTCAGTGCAGGTTTATCAATTGCAACAAATGTACCACTCTGGTGAGTGATCCTGATAATGGGGGAGGCTGTGTCTGTGTGGAAGCAGGGAAATCTCTGTCTTTCCTTCTCAATTTTGTTGTGAATCTAAAAATGCTCTAAAAAATAAAATCTTTTAAAAAAAATTTCACAAGATGCGCATAATAGCTGGAGATGACAGAACAGAGAGTCGACTCTAGTGAACTTAAAGACACAACAATACATGGAAATCATCCAGTCTGTAGAATAGTGAAAGAAAAAATGAAAAATAATTCTGATGGGCCATTGCTTGGTAGTCTTGGGAAATGTAGTCTAGATTCCTTCTCATTCCAGGAGAGCAATTTAAGGAACTGGGAAGTTCATATTACGCTACTTTATATAAGAGAAGGATATCCAATCTTGTTTATTTGTTTAGTGGTAAATGATGCCTTATCCCAGTATGCCTCAGTGACCTCTCCTGACATTCTCCCTTCCCCTGGCTCATTACCCAGGGGTGACTTCATCCACACACAATATTGCTGGTGGTGCATAAACATCTAAAATCACTCACTTAAATCAGATCCCTCACCTTATATTCATGCTCTTGCTCTGAAACTCCCAGCTTTAATAGCTGTTTTGAGATCATTAGGTTTTTGAATGGCCCGAATGCTCCCCTTTGATTTCCTGCTTTCTGTGTCCCATTCAGCTTTCAGCTCTGCATACTCCTTTGCAATCTCAGAAGAGAAAGTTCTTCCCATGGTCTGGCTCCACAATCACACAGGCTAAATTTCTGATTTACCAGCCAAAAGTAAGAGTGTTCCATACTGAGCTTACGGTCCATCTCCCAAAGCCAAGCTTCAGAAAGGTCTATCCACGCAGAATCTGGCACGGCCTGTAATACCTCAGAATTTGCCTATGCTGGCCAAGGAATAGCGAAGATACATGATTTTGTTTTCTTTGCTATTTTTGTCACCTTAGAAATTAGTCATTTAACAATTTCACATAGCAGTGTTATCATTTCTGATTGATAGTTATCATACTGCAGCACAAATCCCCATAGAATGACAAAATAGAAGTAGTTTAATATTTTAAGAAGACAACCTTCCCCAGGAGACTTATTTTATTACTCTCTTTTTAAGCTATAGTTAACACTCCTCTTAAAATCTCCAGTAAGTCTTTCCCATTGATCCTCTCTCCTCCTTCAACCTTGTATTTTGGGTCTGTCTGCTCTGATTTCTTCTTTGTTAACCCTGAGGTTTCCAGAGACTTTTATAATATATAGGATGATAACCTCAAGTGTGAACTGAGGGATGTTATGAATTCTAATTGCTCAGAAATAACATGGCACATAAAACATCCTGTTTCTCTTTTTTCTGGTCATTTGCATTCTCTGCAGTTTTTGTCAAGTACAGTTCTGCTAAAATCTGAAACTCTGAGCCTCCCCCTTCTTGCAGTGTAGTTGGAGCACTGAAATGATACTTGAGCCTTTTTCCCCCCTAGCTTTCCAGCTGCAAAGCACATAGGAAATCTATGTGATTCTCTGACTCCTCTTCTCTGCCTCTGTAAATAATGCAGCAGAATGTAGCGATATTGCTTGGTGAATAGTGCTGCAATTGTAGGAACCTGCAGTTCTTGAATGTTCTGCAGGTCATTCAGGAAGTCTAGTTATGTCAGGGTGAGTAATGGTATAAGCACTTACAAGGTCATAGTCTTATCTTATATACGAATTAAGCTTGAATTTAAATTTTGTGCTTATTCTCTTGGGGGAAAAATAGTAATACGGGTTGTTTATGTCTTAAAAGCAATGATAGCAAGGTCCCATCTTTATCACAGCTCCAATATTTCTATTCTAGAATACAATGTCACACCATCAATGCTAGTCCTTTGGTACAGTGTTTCTCCTATGTGAACTGTGACCTTCAGACCACATGATCGGAATCATCTGGGCCCAGCAGATGGGTGGGTGAGGCTCAGTAATTTGCACATTTTACATCCTCCCAAGGTGATTCCTCTGCCACTAGTTAGAGAACCTCTATCCCTGGAAAAGACTGAGTTTCAGGACAATAAAAATAATGACCCAACATTACTCGAAGCCATGTAATTAATGTCTGAAGGACAAAAGTATCCATCAAAGATGAAAAGAAAGGAAGAAATGACCTAGAATCAGTACATATTTCACTTCTAGTATAAAAAATCATATATTAGCAGGTGCCTGGGTGGTTCAGTTGGTTAAGCGTCTGCCTTTGGCTCATGTCATGATCCCAGAGTCCTGAAATCAAGTCCCACATCAGGCTCTCTGCTCAGCAGAGAGCCTGCTTCTCCCTCTGCCCCTTCCCCTTCTTGTGCTCTCTCACACTCTCTCTCTGAAATAAAGAAATAAAATCTTTTTAAAAATCATATATTAGAGCCAAAAGGGACTTTAGATATCATACAGCCCAAACATTAGAATGTATGACTGAGGATACTGACTCCAGCAGCTGTTAACTTATCGAGTGCTTATCATGTACTAGGCATTGTGCTAAGCCCTCTATGGGGAATACTTGATTTAATCTCTGTGCTCAGAGAGTTGAAAAAGATGTACGGTCTTCAAGTATGTTATTGGCAAAGATAGGATTGAGCTAATATATTCAGCTAATAGCGACATTCTTGTTTCACCAACTTCATGTCTTCTTCCTGGAGGAAAGGCGGATACCACCAGATAATATGTGCCCCTGAAAATGAGTTTCAAGTACCCATTTAACAAGTCACACTTGAACAAAATATTTGCCGTCTACTTACTTTTTCATTTTCCCTAAAGAAGGAAGAAATAGAATTCTCTAAAATGCCATACTTTGACCTTATTCAAAGTCCAAGCACAAAGCATGTTGTGTTAAAATGAAATGACTAGAAAACATCCACTTAATGTTAAGAGCACCAAGAATATTGGAATTAGTTTCCTTTTCAACGATCTGCTCTTAATTGTATAATGAAGAATTATACATTGTGATCTTTAAGAAGTAATTTAATTGTACATTCAGTACCGTGTAGGATTGGGAATAGGCAATTTGCTTCCTCATTATCTCTAGGGATCTGTTTGCACGTGGGCTGTGTACATATGTTTCATGCAGTCATTTGTTAAGCATCCTTATATTTTCTATTTCCTACAAACCTTGTCATTTAAGTTCCTTAAATTTGTAAGATCAAAAACCTCCATCTTCCTTTATATTCTCTTGTGGCAGACTTCAAATATGGGGACTAAGTAGTTCCTTTTAAAAAATATTTATTTATTTGAGAGAAAGAGAGACTGAGTGGTGGTGGAGGGGAGGGAAATGGGCAGAGGCAGATAATCTTCAAGCAGAGTCCTCGGCTGACAAGCAAATTCCCCCACTGAGCGCTGAGCCTGAAGCAGGACTTGATCTAATGACCCAGGATGTCATGATCTGACCCAAAACTCTTTTTTCAGCAAAAAGCCAGATACATGAGTATGGCTGAACTTCCATTAACTTCCATGGTCTTGTCCTGGTCTAGACTGAATTTCTTTCTTTTTCTTTCTTTCCTCTTCCTTCCTTCCTTCCTTCCTTCCTTCCTTCCTTCCTTCCTTCCTTCCTTCCTTCCTTCCTTCCTTCCTTCCTTTCTCTCTCTCTCTCTCCTCTCTCTTCCTTTCTTCCTTCTTTCTTTCTTTCTTTCTTTCTTTCTTTCTTTCTTTCTTTCTTTCTTTCTTTCTTTCTTTCTTTCTTTCTCTCTCTCTCTCTTTCTTTCTTTCTTCTTTCTTTCCTTTCTTCTTTCTCTCTTTCTTTTTTTTAAGATTTTATTTATTTGAGAGAGATAGCAAGAGTGAGAGAGAGCATGGGGAGGGAGGGGCAGAGCAAGAAGCAGACTCCCTTCTGAGCAGGGAGCCTGACATAGGGCTCAATCCCAGGACCCTGGGATCATGACCTGAGCTGAAGGCAGACGCTTAACCGACTAAACCACCCAGGTGCCCCCTAGACTGAATTTCTTACCATTTTTTTCAGCTGTATTTTTTTTTTTTTTACCATTTTCTCTGTTCTTTATTTTATATTACAACAATGTTTGAAATTCCTTGAACATATAACACTGTTTTATTCACCCATGCATGTGTACATATTGTTTCATCTGCCTAAGACTTTCTGTTACTCATTTGCCTGAAGAATTGCAACGAGGTTTAACTCAAATGTTAACTACTTGGCAACCTTCTCTTTAATTCAGCCTCACTCTCTAAGCAGAGTTTACTTTCTTCTCTGTTTTTTCTCTACACCTTGTACTTACCTCTATCACTGCATTTGCCACTGTACATTTTAGTTGCTTACTTGTATACCTTGGTTTCTTACTTAATTCTGAATTGCTTGAGGGAGATACTCTGTCTGATTGTCCTTTATTTCTCCAGAACCCAGAATAATAGCTGACAGAGTAAATGCTTGTTGAATAAAGGAGATTTATATTTCCCTTGGTTTTATGTTCCTAAAGATTCATACCTTTAAATGCAATTTTCTTTGTAAAGATGGAAATCTGTACTGAGAAAACACCACTTAGGGGAATCAGCATGTTAATTACTAGAGCAAACATTAATGACTAAATCAACTTGTCAATACAATGAGAATTTTTATTTCCATAGAACTTCACAGTTTCTGAAGAATTTTCTTATGCATAAACTTACTTTGATACTACCAAGGTAGATATTCATTACTCAGTAGAACTGAATGAATGAAGATCCCACAGTATGTTTTACCCAATATATCTAGTTTGTATGTTTCCTTTTTTTTTTTTTTTTTGCTTTTAACCTCAAATTGCATGTTCATTCTAGTTACAAAGATAGGAGATATGAGTAAATAGCTTAGTGACTCCACTTCAAGGAAAATAGATAATTTATTTGTTTTATGGAAGTCTTCAAATGGAAAATTGAATGCTTTCTAAAAGATAATTTAGCATAAATCTCTTTTTTTTCAATTGAATGAGCCCTCACAAGCATTTATTTTAAAAAAATGTATACCATATCTCAGATATTAAGCTATAGGCATAAGTATTCCCCAATGCTGCTACAAAATTTCAAAAAGACTTGTGAGAAAGGAGAATTTGCAACCATTAAAAAAACACCAAAAACAATCATTTCCCCCCTTTTTTTTGAATGAAGAAAAGCAAAAAGGAGTATGGGGATACCTTTGATTTTTGCAATAGCTCCCTAATACTTATACATAGACACACAGATTATTATAGAAATACAAATTAAATCTGTTTTTAAAGTATATATAATATATAATAAATATAAATACAAATTTATATGTTGGAATTTCAATTAGCCAATGACTAGACATTTTAGAAATGGTTATGTGATTGCAGCTCAACATTGTCCTCTGGCTATTTCAACAAGAAAATAAGGAAAATAAGTCATAGTCACTACCATCTATTTACTCAACACATTGTTTGAACCAAAGTAAGTCTTATTGAATTACACAGTTTTGCAGCCCAGAGCTGCTATTTTTTTCTACCCACTTTCTCCTTTCTTTCCATAATATTCTCTGGACTTTAAGTGACTGACTGCATTTGAGAGCATTGAACCACTTGCCCTCAATGCAACCCTAAATATCATCATGAAAGGATTTGGCCAGAACTGTATTTTCTAATAGTCACTGGGGCCAACTATTAAATGCTCATTGTTCCATTTTTTATGCTAATTTTCATCTTAGTGTCACTAGCCATTTCTTCATGAGACTGCCACTTTGCCAGGTAGTCTTCCATTCCCTTCTGATGCTACTCATGACCCTGGCCCTTGGTGAGGGAACACTGCTCTCCCCTATGCTGTTCCTGCCAACCCCTCCCTTCCCTGCATTTCCAAAGCATGGGCACAGACAACTGAGAACAAATAATATAAATTTAAAGGCACTTCACTAAAGTTTAAGGGAAAAGTGCAAGGAGAATATAACTCGAGCAACAATAGAATACTCTACTCTCTCCTACTAAACTGGTTCTTTACACAGGTCCTCAGTTGTGTCCCTCCCAGTTTCTCTCTATTCTCCAACCTTAGAGCCACTTACCACTTCTCCACATCTCAGAATATGATCCCCAACAGCTCCTGCCCACAAAGAGAGAGGATGTTTCCCCCAATCTATCTAAATCTCTGTCTCCTGAGTCCTCACAGTCTTTCTTTGGTTTAATCTCTTTCGAGGATGATTGAGACTGGGAACATCCATCATAGTCCATGGAAAACCCAACCCCACCATAGAGATGTAGTACGATTTTATGGCCTGGATGTGATAGTCACAAAGCATTATAATAACTTCACTAAATCTTCAAAAGCCTGAGTAATTTAATTTTATTCATGATCACCTTGAGATAGCTATGATTATACTATATTTTATATCATACAGACATTCATTTCAATTGCCTCCACATACAAGGCACATTTCTACTAGAGGAGTCAAGCATCTCTATGAAACCTTACTATTTCTCAATTACTTGTTAGATTATATTCAAACTGCTTAGTTTGATATTCAAAACCCCTTACATTCTGGTCCCAACCTACATTTCATGCTGATTTTTCCTGTTCCAGTGCATCCTATGTTCCACTCAATCTGGTCAACCGAATAAGCCATCTTTGCCTTTCTCTCTCCTGTGGTTGTCCTAATGCAACTACTTCCCCCATAGAAACAAGTCTTCATCCAATGACAGAATTTTTAACATCCTCTTTATAATTCAATCATTAATAAGGCATCACAGAACTCAAACCAGATGGACCAGGCTTTTTATACTAACCCGATTTCTCTAAAAAAACTTCTTGCATTTTTCAGTGTATTATAAATTGTTGTTTATTGTAGCTTTAGAGTCATGAAAAAATCAAATATTAATTAAAGGATCTGTGCAGACCAAAGATAATCTGATTTTTTAGGTTAGATGTGCTTCCAAGAGTGAAATTCTATAATGGTCTAACTGTGCCACTGACCCATATAATTTACCACAGTGGGCGTTGGGGGTAAGTCAAAGTCAGTACAAGCCAGAAATGCTCTTCTCAATTAACTAAAGGAGAACAACTACTGTTTTTTTTTGTTTGTTCAGAGAAAATAAAAGGTTCTATTCTGCATAATCAAACACATGAGTCACAAAGGTAATAATACACTGAAGAGGCTTAAAAAAACACAATTTAGAAAAGATTCCTAAAAGTACTCTGAACTAAATGAATGCCAACTCATCCATTTAGGAACTAAAACATCGGATGAAAAAGCAGCAAGCTCTTTTATCTTATTGGCAAATGAATCTCATTTCAGGGCTTTTTGTTTTCAATGTTGTTTGTTTTTAAAAAGTTGGTATGTATAGAAGCAATGACCAAGCAGCTTAGTGAGTTAATAAACTGGCAGCTCCAGGAATAAGAAAAAACGCCCCATAGAAGACAAAATATTACTTGCATAAAAAGCAGAGCTATGTTGTTCCCTGGCTTTAGGTCTTTCTTTCTTTTTTTTTTTTCTTCTCCCTCAAATAGACATAACGAAAATTTCCACAATGCAACATCTATGTGATGACTATATATCCAATTACTTCTGAAAAGCCTCTCGTGCAAGGAGAAAACTAACCATTTCATGAGTTTGGAGATTCACTACGCAAACGAAAATTCAGTCAAATCATGCTGTGTTAAAGAAAGGAAAGCCAAATTACCAAAATAAGGTAAAGGGGAAAGGGAGTGATGAGAAAAGGAAAAAGGAGTCAAGATCAAGTGGATGAAATGCTTCTACTTCATTTAAAAATCGTCCTTCAGAAGTACAAATGAGTCCTGTTGGAGAAAAAAAAGTCATAATGAAAACTCTCTGCAAGTATTTGAGTCATGTTACACGTTGGACTATGATTGAGAGAAGATTTATATGTATTTAAATTTATATTATTCTCTTATCTGCTAAAGTGTTTTCATTAACACCCACTCTGTTCCCTCATGATACTGAGTTTACCCTATATATTATTGAAATTTAATAGAAGTATAACTTTATAAATTACCTTCTCTGCAATGGTTAAAATCAGTAAGAAAATATTCAATATGCATGTAAAGAAAGGCCATAGTCCTTGAAGGTTTAAGTAACCAAAACAGTGGTATTGCCATTTACATAGCTTCAAGGCAATAAACAAATATGGACTGACTCCCCAAATGTAGGTCCATGATCTTAATGATTGAAGACAAAATAATGGCACAGTTTCAAGTATCAGAAGACTGGTGCACAGCCCCCCCCCCCCCTTGAGAGTAGAAAAGGAGGTCCAAGTGTGGCTTTCTCATCACTGAGCAGAAGATGCATGTTAGGAAGAGAAATGCCTATTTCAATAGCTGAGAAAACTGGCAATCCTTGGCATCTCCTGCCAAAGGAAATTGAGTATAGTGGATTCTGGCTGATTCATAAAATAAAGGAACTTCACATCTTGGAAATAATAGAACAATGATAATGCAATTTTTCTTTAATTTCTCCACTGCATCTAGCAGAGTTTTGCTTACAGGAAATCAACAAATATGTATTGATGGAATGTTATGTGCCAGAGCTACTTCTGATCACTCAGCTTGAGTTATAACTGCCCATTTATTCACAGTTCATTTATGATTTCTGACTGACCTGCCATTTTTCTTTTACTGCTTCGGTTTGCATTTCCTCCTCCAACCTTCATTGCTCAGCTTCCCTTGCCTCCTTCTCACTTTTGATACGTCAATGAATCATGTCAGTTAATCAGTCTGACCTAGAATCTGCTATCAGTAATTTATACTAGCTCAACACTTAACAGATTTTACTTTGTCAACGAGTCCCTGCATATTGAGAGACAGAATATACAAATGGGCAACGGACAGTCCTTATGGAAAGATAGAACTCTGACCCACAACCACTGCAGCAATCAGCCCAGAATCGTTAGGACTTGGTCGGTAAGTGCCACTTCCCTAAGTATTGCTCCTGTCCCTTCCTTACAACTTAGGGTCAGTCAACTAGAGAAAGCCAAATATACTTCCCAAACCAATCACAGAGGACACCTTGTTTCTTTTAGACTGACTCCAGTTTCCTCATGCCAGTAACCTCCACTCAGAGCATATCTGAAGCCTTTTCCATTTTTTATTATAGAGCTTTTCCACTACCCCTACCCACTTTTAAGTCTCTGACAAGGCAGGTGATGGTGTCTGACTCCTTTGCTATAGCAAGTTCTAAATGAATAGTTCGTTTGTTCTCATTTAGGTGGTCTTCATTTATTTTGACAATATTACTTGTACCAGTATTTATATTGTAAGTTCCTTTTTTTCCCAAATTTTTATTTAAATTCTAGTTAGTTAACATATGGTGTAATATTGGCTTCAGGAGTAGAATTTAGTGATTCATCACTTACATGTAACACCCAGTGCTCATTGTAACAAGTGCCCTCCTTAATACCCATCACTCATTTAGCTCATCTCCCACCCACCTCCCTCCATCAACCCTCAGTTTGTTCTCTATCATTAAGAGTCTCTTGTGGCTTGTTTCCCCCCTTCTTCCCCCCTTCCCATATGTTCCACTGTTTTGTTTCTTAAATCCCACATATGAGTGAAATCATATAGTATTTGTCTCTGACTGACTTATTTCACTTGGCATAATAAACTCTAGCTCCATCCACGTTGTTGCGAATGGCAAGATTTCATTCTTTTTGATGGCTGAGTAATATTCCATTGTGTATATATACTACATCTTCTTTATCCATTCATCAGTCAATGGACATTTGGGCTCTTTCCATACTTTGGCTATTGTTGTAATGCTGTTGTAAACATCAGGGTGCATATACCCTTTGAATCTGTATTTTTGCCTAATTTTTAATTTACAAAAGAATATTATGCTCCTGGGTTTTTTAAAAGGATTTTATTTATTTATGCTAGAGAGAGAGAGAGAGAGAAAGAGAGAGTGAGCAGGGGGAGGAGCAGAAGGGGAAGGAGAAGGAGAGAATCTCCAGCAGATGTGGGGCATGGTCTCACAACTCTGAGATCATGACCTGAGCCGAAATTAGGAGTTGGACACTCAACTAAATGAGCCACCCAAGCGCCCTTATTTTGCTTCTGTTTTAAGCATAAATCAAAAATAGCCAAGCAATGGGGAGAAATTTGTTTGGATTCTTGAGAGATGCTTTAGCCTGATGATGGTCCAGCTCTAATTTCTATAGATATACCAGGACTTGCTGATAGGAAGAAAGCCTGTGAATCTTTTCAAATTTATGATGGTATTTGGAAACTACCTAAGCTCTGGTTTACTGAAATGCCTCTTTGCTAAGTAGCTGCTCTTCATCTCTTGTCTGTTTATGAAAATGGAAGATGGTTCCTTTTCCTCCTTCGCTCTGAGACTTCAAAATGTGCAATCTAGGATTATATTATCTCATATTTAAGAGTATATTTGAAATTTTGTAAATACATATATATATATATATATATATATATATATATATATATATCTGTGTGTGTGTGTGACATTTTAGGACGTAGCCATGGAAGAAGAAACTGAGGCTCAGGGGATGTAAAATGATTTATTCAAAAATCAGAGTTGGTAGGTACCTGATTCATGGTGTGAATCTATCTTACTTTGAATTTAAAGACCACCTGCTTTCCTCAATATTACCCTGGCTCATATAATCACTCTTTTTTGTGTGTCTCATATATGGATGATTATCACTTCTTTGTGAACACCATTTGAAGGATTCAGAATGAAGATGCTCAGTTAGGTTTAGTGGATGACTTAAACAAAATAGTTATTGTTTTGTTTTATTATATTTTTAGATTTAAAAGTCTTCAAGAATAGGAACTGTCTCTCACTTTATAAGACCCTAAAATAATTCAGTCTATGTCTCGTCTTTCTAATTTAATTACCATCTTCACATTTTAATCAAGATGGAATACTCCCATTTGTAACAATTGTCAAAAACTGTATATCCAGGGAAGCCTGGGTGGCTCATTTGTTTGGGCATCTGCCTTTAATTCAGGTCATGATCCCAGGGTCCTGGGAATGAGTCCTGCATCAGGCTCCTTGCTCCGCGGGGAGACTGTTTCTCCCTCTACCTGCTGCTCCCCCTGCTTATACTCTCTCTCTGGCAAATAAATAAATAAATCTTAAACAAACAAACAAACAAACAAAAAACAAACTGTATATCCAAAGTGCATGTCTCAAAAAGACACTTTGGTGATTGTGACGTTATAGGATGATTGTTAACATGCATATTCCATTCATCCTTATTTTAGAATGAATTAGAAGAATCTGGTCCATTGATTCTTGTCATGAATCTCTACTCAAAAGCCTGGGTAAAGCAGAATATCCTCAGCATAAGCTAGAAATATGAGAAAATAACCTTTCATAAGAAACTGAAAAAAGGAAAAAAAATGATTATAAAGTACAACACTTTATTCTACAATACTTAAAAATGAAGAAAGGGGACATGTACAAAGAAAAATTGAAAGGTAAAACAAGTCATAGAAAAAATTATAGTGTTGTTTTTATTTCACTGAGAATATTAAAATAAAACTGAGGAGCCAGTTGCATATTAATACACACAGAAAAGCTTTACCTGTTTACTTGCTCAAAATATGTAATGGCCAGCCATGGCATTGTTAAATGTCATGTGCACTTGATCCTTAGATTGGCTTTAATATGAAAGCCTTAGGTGTAATTACATTTCCCTTCTACCATGAGGACACAGTTTGACTGACAGGCATTTTACAAATAAATAAATATGTATTTCAATCTGTTCCAAAGCCAGGAAAAAATATATTTAATAATATCAGCAATGTTGGTGCCAGTTGTTCTATAATCTTTCTTAAGAAAAGAATATGCATAACATTAGAATGTCAGATATTTTAATAACTGAAAAGAAATTAGCAAACTTTAATTTTAATTAATTCATTACACCTTACCTAATCCTTGGAATGTCAGTGAGAGTATGTACTGATAACAACCTTGAATTTATATAAAGCTCGATCCCATCACATATTTATCTCCACATGATATCATTTTATCCTTCAAAGATTCGGTAAAATATATACAAAAGTATTACTATCTGATTTTTTATAGATAAATGAAATGAGGCTAAGAGAAGAGCAGTGGCTGGTCCAAAGTTATAGTCAGTAAGGAACAGGGTCAGATGAGGGCTTTTGGTTCTGTAAGACCCTGCTTCTACAGCCCACTGAGTTAGACAGGAACACTCTGAAATATTCAGTAGAGCATTAATTTAAATTCCACGTTTTTATATATAAAACCAGTGAATGAATTTAAGTTTTATGTAATTATCACTATTGATTATAATTAATATAACTGTATTTATAACAATATACCAATGTTTTCAAAACTTCTCTGAAGAAAAGAATCGACTGAATGCTTATTTCAAAAAGGAAAAAAAATGAGATTGCCAGACCCAATACTGAATAAATATATCCAACATTGAGGTTTAGTAGTCTATATATGAATAAATTCCTCCAAGTGATCCTTAGTTCCAGGGATATTGGGAATCAGTCAATGATCCAAATCAATTACAAAATAATCTAGTAGCTCCAGTAAGTACTTTTGTTAAGTGTGTAATTATCAAACATATTTTAAGATAATATTGTATTTGGGCACCTGGGTGGCTCAGTCATTAAGCGTCTGCCTTCGGCTCAGGTTGTGATCCCAGGGTCCCGGGATGGAGTCCCACATCGGGCTCCCTGCTCGGCAGGAGGCCTGCTTCTCCCTCTCCTACTCCCCCTGCTTGTGTTCCTGCTCTTGCTATCTCTCTCTCTGTCAAATAAATAATAAATAAAATCTTTAAAAAATAATAATATTGTATTTATGTATTTATGTAACAAAAGCAAGGACTTTCTCCGATTGTAATCATGCCTTGTAAGAGATATAAAAATGTTCAGGTGCCTGGGTGGCTCAGATGGTTAAGCGTCTGCCTTTGGCTCAGGTCATGATCTCAAGGTCCTGGGATTGAGTCCTGTATCAGGCTCCTTGCTTAGCAGGGAGCCTGCTTCTCCCTCTGCCTGCCACTCCCCCTGCTTGTACTCTCTCCCTCTCTCTCTGGCAAATAAATAAATAAATAAATAAATAAATAAATAAATAAAATTAAAAAAAAAAAGAGATATAAAAATGTTCAAAACAAAGAGATTAGGATGATAAAGAGACAGTTAACAAATGGTTAAATCAAACTGTGATGCTTAAGAGGGAAAGCAAGGATTTTGTAGCTGTCTTAAAGCATTTAAAGAACTGTCCTGAGGAAGACAGAGAATTATGTTCTTTAACTCGTGGTGAGCACATATTAGATGCTCAATAGATATTACAGAAATGAATGAAATGAGAGAATGAATGAGCGGTTGAATAAACAGAACCAGTAGGTAGAAAGAAGAGCAGAGGATCGGAGGGACAGGGAAATAAGTATCACCTTTAACGTAAAGACTAACGCTCTCTTGGCAAGAGCTGCCCACAGAGGTTCAAATCAGCAAACTGTCTCAGCTGGACTGAAAAATCAGATGATAGTTAATATTTTTTTTCAGTATCATTGAAAAGAGAGATGATGATTCTTACTAAAATTATGCATTTTGCAAAAAGCTAGCCTTTTTTTTTTTGTAGCTACATCAAGCTCTAAAAGTTAACCTTCAAACTAGTGTTTTTTTTTTTTTAAGATTTTATTTATTTATTTGAGAGAGAGAGAATGAGAGATAGAGAGCACGAGAGGGAAGAGGGTCAGAGGGAGAAGCAGACTCCCCGCCGAGCAGGGAGCCCAATGCGGGACTCGATCCCGGGACTCCAGGATCATGACCTGAGCCGAAGGCAGTCGCTTAACCAACTGAGCCACACAGGCGCCCCATAACTAGTGTTCTTTTTAATCCCCATAAAATGGTGAAACCAACTTTTAACACATGGAAACAATTTCAGGAAGGAAGTTGTTCTGGGAGAGAAAATGTCAAATATTTTTCAATTAAATATGCATTTCCAACTATTTCTAGAACAAACCAATATTCACAATACTAATAGTATGGCTTCTTGTCTTTCTCCTCTCATCTAGGAACTTGCTGGGAGTTTCACACATCTCCAACAAGGATATCAAGCCAGGTCTAGGACAACAAAGGAATGCAGTGTAGTACATAAACTCCCTTGAGTCTAAGGAGGTTAGGTAGTTTTAGTTACTCAGTGAAGAGCTTGGATTTAAACATGTCTTATTTTTTTATTGTGTGTTTTTAATTTCTATGGGCTTTATTTCTGCCTGCAGGAAGCCTTCTACAGTTGTTTTTCTGAATTGAATTAGTGTCATCACTCTGTATTGCCTAATCAACATCCTCCAGTAAGACACAATTTATAGCAGAAATAAATTTCAATAGTTTTATCTGAGTTAAATGATATACGAAGATAAGTAAAAATTGAGCAAGACCTTTTCTTAGGAAAATGCTATACTAAAATACCATTGTCATTTATGGAAAATGCATACTGACAGGAAATTTTAAAATTCAATAGTAGACATTCTTTGAGGAGGGCTTTTTTTAGAATCAGAATATGAACTGGTAATGGAACACACCCAAGAAAAGTCAGTGAAGCACTGAGCTTTGTGTGATGGACCAAGAGATCTGTAGATAGTTAGCAAGCTTTGCCATCACTGCATTTCATCCAATGGTTTTTAAAATTATTGAAATGGAAGAGTAGAAATGATACCAGTTATAAAATACGGAAAATCCCACGGGAGACAGGAATCACTTAAGTATTTGCTTTTCTGATGGAGATAAGATTTATTCACATATAAGCATTCTAACCACCCCCCAGCTCCTACAACTAAAAGAGCGTTTTCTCTTTGCACAGTAAATTACTCTACCTTATCCTCTACTTTCTTTGAAAAAGTTCGAACCCCCTCTGGGTTCCTCTGAACTGCACTCTCTCCTTCCCAAATACATATATCCCAAATTTTGTTTATCATTTCCTTGCTGGTCATTTTAGTTTTATCTCATATAAATGAATGTCCAATAATTTTTTCTTTGAAATTCAGATAAAATGCTTGAAATCTATATATTTCTTAATGACTTGCTTGCTTTCCTCAGCATAATATTTATGAGACCTGTCCTATTAATGTGTATGGCTAGATTTCATTCATTTTCATTGCTGTACAGTGACCAATTATATATATCACCAATTGATATCTAAAGTGACTTCACCCATTAAAAAAACTCCCACCAAAAGCCTACGGGAGATTTTATTACCCAAAATCACTGAGGTCACACTTCTTCTATTCAATATTGTAGGTGTGAAATAGTACCTCCCGGGCGCCTGGGTGGCTCAGTTGGTTAAGCAACTGCCTTCGGCTCAGGTCATGATCCTGGAGTCCCTGGATCGAGTCCTGCATCGGGTTCCCTGCTCAGTGGGGAGTCTGCTTCTCCCTCTCATGTTCTCTCTCTTTCTCTCTCAATAAATAAATAAAAATCTTAAAAAAAAAAGAAATAGTATCTCCCTATCTTTCCTATCATTGGCCAATTTTTTATTTTGTTATATGAGTTTTTCCTTTGGGATTTTAGGCTTTCTTCATCCAAACTGTAAACAAAGCAATAACTTTGTTGACAATATGTGTACATATTCTCAATGGGTTGTGCCCTAATTTACCATATCTTTAATAAATGTAATTTTAACTGGTATCATCTACATTTCCCACTTGATTTGGTCTCATGGCTTTTCCTCCAAAAGAGAGGAAAAAAACCTGATAGGGTTTTCCTGTCTCAAGAACTAAATTTATGGGGCGCCTGGGTGGCTCAGTCATTAAGCATCTGCCTTCAGCTCGGGTCATGATCCTAGGGTCCTGGGGTCGAGTCCCACATCCGGCTCCTTGCTCAGCGGGAGGCCTGCTTCTCCCTCTCCCACTCCCCCTGTTTGTGTTCCCTCTCTCGCTGTCTCTCTCTCTCTGTTGAAAAATAAATAAAATCTTTAAAAAAAAGAACTAAATTTATGATCTGATATTGCTATCAATTCACCTCAAACTGATAATAATTCTAAGATATGGCCACTAAATGAACATGCTTCAGTCAAGACACACACACACACACACACACACACACACAAAGGAAAGAAAGTCTTCCTACATTCTTTTTTTTTTAATTTTATTTATTTATTTGCGAGAGAGAATGAGAGAGAGAGAGAGAGAGAGAGAGCACGCACATGAGGGGGGAGGGGCAGAGGGAGAAGCAGACTCCCTGCTGAGCAGGGAGCCCGATGTGGGACTCGATCCCGGGACTCCAGGATCATGACCTGAGCCAAAGGCAGTTGCTTAACCAACTGAGCCCCCCAGGCGCCCAGTCTTCCTACATTCTTGTTCCATGTTATCAGTAGGTCTGATAGTAGAAATCATACATGTTAGTGTTAGGCAGCTGCAGATCAGAAATATACACTATACACATTATTGCCCCTTGACTGACTTTTGACAAGTTATGCAACACTGTTCCCTTTTTCTAAGTATTTCTTACCGCTAAATGAATTATATAAAATTATGGCAGGAATCTTTATTTGCCATTTTCCTATTGAATACTCCTACTGAGTGAATCTGTGTTCCCTTCTTTTCTGAATGACAATCAAAATTCTCCCTGATGCCCTGAATTTATTGTGTGTCAGTATATCCCTGTAGAGTCATAAATAAACCTCACCGTTACTCCTGTTTATATAGTATAACATGTTATATCAAGACCGATGTTTCTCCATGGTAAATACATGGAGAAATGTTTCATGTGTTCTAATTACTTACTGGCCATGAGATTAGCTTTGCCTAAGAGGGCAGATTTGGAGTCACTCAGTTCTGAGTTTGAAAGCTCAGCTTTGTACATCAGGGGTGCGAACTTGACTGAAATTTAATCTTTTTGTGTATATTGGTGGCTCATCTTCAAGAGGGACAATCATAGAGAAAAATATCTATCTCAAAGATTATTACAAGCATAAAGAGTGATAAAGCAGGAAATTAGGCTTATAGTAATAGCTGAAAAATTATAGTTATCTTCACCATCAGTAACACCCTTCTTGATAGTAGGTATTACATTTACTGGGTGAGATATAAATAACAGTTAACAAATAAGATATTATCATGTCTAAGTTTGTGACATAAATGACCAAAGCATGGTATAAGGCTTCCATCCCCCCACCCTGTCTTTCTGTCAGACATCATTGATCAGTAACCTCCTCCTTTATTGAGCTGACATGTACCCTCAGGTTCCTTTTCTTTTTCTTTTCTTCATCATGGACTGTACATTTAATAATGTTTTACTGCAGTGTAATTGACATACAATATAAGTCTACAACATAACTCAACATTTTTATATATATATATTACAAAGAGATCATTATGATAAATCACCATTTGTCACCATATAGAGTAGTTTCAATATTATTAACTGTATTTCCTATGCTGTACATGATATCCTCATGACTTATTTATTTTACAACGAGTTTATACTACTTAATTCCTGTCCCGCTTTTTGCCCATCCCCCCCACTTCTCAGGTTTTTTTCAAAACTGGACCTTAAGCCTTGTGGTTTGATTTGTCTGTGAATTTAGAATATGACTTGTGAAGTTTGCTGGGCAGAAGCAAGACCTACACTGGAGAGCCTATTTGGGGTGCAGCAGAAGAGGAGGAAGGGGCAAACTGAAGTTTTGTAGGACAAACGCAGGTATTGGGTAAGCAACTTCTGAAAAGGAAGTAAGGATTCCTCTGAACACCTGATTGAATCACCCATGGCTCAGAACTGCTAAACCAGGTGCTATCTGAAGTGAACCTAGGTTGATAAGATTCTCCAGAGTTCTTAGCAACTTTTCAGCAAGTGCAAAACATGCAGCTCCTGTCCTTATATTTACACATATAATCTTTTCACAAGAAAAAGGACTGAGAAAGACATGAAGGAAATTCTTTCTCTTCCTTTTGAGATCCCAGGGAGCATGTCCTAATTGACTTAAGTTGTTTCACATCGACTCCCGTAAGGGATATTCTGTCTACATTCTCATGGTGAGGTAATGCCACATCTTCAACGAAGGGACTTTTTTTTTTTTTCCAAGAAAGGTGGGAACAATACCCTTCAGCTTTGCACCCATGGTTATAAAGTTGAATTTGGAGGTTATTTCAGTTTCCCATTTCAGGGGTCCTACTTTGTTTTCTCACCATCTGATAAAGAAAATGACAAAGGGAAAAAATAAGGTATCAAGGAGTACTCCTTACATTGGAGCTTGACCCTCTTGATGTGGAAAACAAAGGCAAAAGAAAAATTAAATTTCCTTACTGCCTCCAGCACACTGACAAGTCCTGGAAACAGGCAGAGTGACCTTCCTCTGGGAGCTCAGCTGCCTTGATGTTGACACTATGCTAAGGGCAAAAGGCCATCTTCGCCTGACCCCCAGGATCCTGCGAGTCTGCTTTATTTTATTTATTTATTTTTTAAAGATTTTATTTATTTATTTGAGAGAGAGAGAGAGAGAAGAAGCAGAAGCAGGGGGAGTGGCAGAGGGAGAGGAAGAAACAGGACCCCACTGAGCAGGGAGCCCGATGCGGGGCTCGATCCCAGGACCCTGAGATCAAGATCTGAGCCGAAGGCAGACGCTTAACTGACTGAACCACCCAGGCGCTTCCTGTGAGTCTACTTTCAACATACAGAAATTCCTCTGGGAACTTCCTTTGTCTCTACCCCCCAGGATATATGTTGGCCATCATCCCCCAAGCATATGGCCCACTGATATACATCTGAAGGGTCTCATGACTGAGAGTTTACTAAACAGTGATAAATGACCTTTTCCCAACAATAGCTAGCCCCCTCAGGATCCTGGAAACCTTGTTTCCAAAATACCTGGAGGCTTGTGCTATCTCTAACCCCCTCCCAACTTGAAAGTATATAATGGGCTACTACTCATGACCCCAGTGCCGCTCTTTCTGCCCATGGGTTCTGTTCCTGTGCTTTAATAAAACCACCTTTTTGCACCGGAGATATCTCAAGAATTCTCTTGGCCGTCAGTCCTGAACCCCAACATTTCTACATCACTCTTGTAATGCCAACATTGGCAACTATTTGAATGTGGATGACAAAGGATAGGAGGTCAGTGAAGCATCTCAAAGGTCCATGTGTGTTTTATATGAAAGATAAGTTAGTTAGGTTTGACCTGAGTTTTCATAGTAAAGTTTCTAAGTGTTTTCCAATGCCCTATATAACTATCTACGTCAAACAGCTTATCAAGAGAGCCTGAAGCATTACATGTATTGGACTATAGTCAAGCACTATTAAAGAGAGAATAGAGTGAAATTTCTGATGTCAGATTGATCCACCCAGTCCCGGGGATACCTAGCTATTTGGTACATCCTAGACCATAGTACACGTGGTTATTCAGTTCTTCAGCTGCCCTGCCCCCATTATTTAATATTTATGTAAACATTACATGGATATCTTTATTGGAAGGTTCAATTTTGGCACAAATTAGATCTCTTTCCATTGGCTTAAACCTCAGTAACTTATTTGTCTAGAGCTCTTTGTCCCACCGTTTTCTGAGAAACTTGCTCCTGTGGTACATTTCCTATCTACCCACTGGCAGACCTGAGAGAATAACTGTAGAAGATGCTGGAGAAGTCATCAGTGTGAATGAGTCCATTTATTCTTCAGGTAATTCGCAATCTTCAACCCACACAAACCTTGCCTCCAGAGCATGATTAAATAGATTCCTATGCTACATCCCAGATGATCTGATTGGTCTGGGATAAGGCTTGAGAATTTTATTCCTATCAAGTTACCAGGCAATGGTGCTATTAGCTGAGGACTACACACTGAATATCACTCAATTATGATACCAGTGGCAATTTTAGGATATTTTGTTGACAGATTTTAGAGAAAGAGCTTTCTCCTCAGGTATAATCTTCTTTCTTTGTATGTTCACATTTAAAATGGCAGGTGTATTCCTCAACGAGAAATGATGCCTTATTTGACTCACAGATGGGATGTCAATTCAGTGCTGCTTGTGCAATGATCACATTCTATACATAATTCAGATGTGATCTGATATCAACTGTTATGTGCTTTTGAAAGCTCAAATTACCATGGCTCTGAACCTGCTTCCTGAGTCTACCCAAACAGTTGTGTAGGACTCCTAAAAATATCTCCTGTTATTCCCAATTGTCCCCTCCCTGACCAAGGGGACATAGCTTATAAACCAGTTTCTAAAGGTGCAAGCAATTTCAGGTTCTATTACATTCTTCTTCTGATGCCTGGCTCCCTACTTCCCAAAGAGTCTCTTATTTAACGTCCTCAGTGCTGCTGATGTGGAGAACAAAGGGAAAAGGAAATGTAGACAAAATTAAATTTCCTTACAACTTGCAGCCCATTGACAAACACTGGAGACCAAGGCAGAGTGTGACATGCCTCCAGGAACTCCCAACTGTCTTCATGTTAATGATTTACTAAAGGCAAAAAGCAACCTTAACTTGACAATGAGCCAGACCTCCAGGATCCTGTAAGCCTTCTTTAACGTATAAAAATCTTTGGGGCGCCTGGGTGGCTCAGTTATTAAGCATCTGTCTTCGGCTCAGGTCATGACCCCAGGGTCCTGGGATCGAGCCCCACATCAGGCTCCCTGCTCAGCAGGAAGCCTGCTTTTCCCTCTCTCATTCCCCTTGCTGGTCTTCCTTCTCTTGCTGTGTCTCTCTCTGTCAAATAAATAAATAAAATCTTAAAAAAAAAACATATAAAAATTTCTTTGGAAACTTACTTGTCTCCACCTACAACCCCCCTCCCACCCACCACGAATTTAAAACATCTATAACTAAGTGCTCCTCACAATCCCAGGGCAGCTCTTTCTGCCCATAGGTTCTGTCCCTGTGCTTTAATAAATCTTTATTGGAAGATTTATTAAAAAAAACCTTTTTTTGCATCGAAAATGTCTCAATAATTCTTTCTTGACTGTTCACTCCTGGACTTCACATCAAATCACATCACTGCTACTCTGGACACTGTCCATTCGAATGTACTATCTGTGAAAGTTTATCAAGCTACCAATCCTCAAGGAGGTGGAGCAAGCTGGGATCTATGCAGAAGGAGGATGAAATGCCCCACCCACTTCTGCATCACCCTTTAAGCATTTTTATTATCCAGGAACCAAGGAAAAATCTTTTGTGCTTAGGATTTTTTTAAAGTCACTCTTGAATAATTTCATGATTCCCTGACAATAGGTCTTTTTTTTTTAATTTTTTTATTGTTTTGTTAATCACCATACATTACATCATTAGTTTTTGATGTAGTGTTCCATGATTCATTGTTTGTGCATAACACCCAGTGCTCCACGCAGAATGTGCCCTCTTTAATACCCATCACCAGGCTAACCCGTTCCCCCACCCCCTCCCCTCTAGAACCCTCAGTTTGTTTTTCAGAGTCCATCATCTCTCCTGGTTCGTCTCCCCCTCCGACTTATTCCCTTCATTCTTCCCCTCCTGCTATCTTCTTCTTTTTTTTTCTTAACATATATTGCATTGTTTCAGAAGTACAGATCTGTGATTCAACAGTCTTGTACAATTCACAGCGCTCACCACAGCACATACCCTCCCCAATGTTTATCACCCAGCCACCCCATCCCTCCCACACCCCACCACTCCAGCAACCCTGTTTCCTGAGATTAAGAATTCCTCATATCAGTGAGGTCATATGATACATGTCTTTCTCTGATTGCTTATTTCACTCAGCATAACACCCTCCAGTTCCATCCACGTCATTGCAAATGGCAAGATCTCATTCCTTTTGATGGCTGCATAATATTCCATTGTGTATATATACCACCTCTTCTTTATCCATTCATCTGTCGAGGGACATCTTGGCTCTTTCCACACTTTGGCTATTGTGGACATTGCTGCTATAAACATTGGGGTGCATGTACCCCTTCAGATCCCTACATTTCATTCTTTGTGGTAAATACCCAGTAGTGCAATTGCTGGATCGTATGGTAGCTCTATTTTCAACTGTTTGAGGAACCTCCATACTGTTTTCCAGAGTGGTTGCACCAGCTTGCATTCCCACCAACAGTGTAGGACGGTTCCCCTTTCTCCGCATCCCCGCCAACATCTGTCGTTTCCTGACTTGTTAATTTTAGCCATACTGACTGGTGTGAGGTGGTATCTCATTTGAGGTTTTGATTTGGATTTCCCTGATGCCGAGGGATGTTGAGCACTTTTTCATGTCTCTGTTGGCCATGTGGATGTCTTCTTTGGAAAAATGTCTGTTCATGTCTTCTGCCCATTTCTTGATTGGATTATTTGTTCTTTGGGTGTTGAGTTTGATAAGTTCTTTATAGATTTTGGATACTAGCCCTTTATCTGATATGTCATTTGCAAATATCTTCTCCCATTCTGTCGGTTGTCTTTTGGTTTTGTGGACTGTTTCTTTTGCTGTGCAAAAGCTTTTTATCTTGATGAAATCCCAATAGTTCATTTTTGCCCTTGTTTCCCTTGCCTTTGGCGATGTTTCTAGGAAGAAGTTGTTGCGGCTGAGGTCGAAGAGGTTGCTACCTGTGTTCTCCTTTAGGATTTTGATGGACTCCTGTCCTAAGTTTAGGTCTTTCAACCATTTGGAGTCTATTTTTCTGTGTGGTGTAAGGAAATGGTCCAGTTTCATTCTTCTGCAGGTGGCTGTCCAATTTTCCCAACACCATTTGTTGAAGAGACTGTCTTTTTTCCATTGGACATTCTTTCCTGCTTTGTCAAAGATGAGTTGACCATAGAGTTGAGGGTCCATTTCTGGGCTCTCGATTCTGTTCCATTGATCTATGTGTCTGTTTTTGTGCCAGTATCATACTGTCTTGATGATGACAGCTTTGTAATAGAGGTGGAAGTCCGGAACTGTGATGCCACCAGCTTTGCTTTTCTTTTTCAATATTCCTCTGGCTATTCGGGGTCTCTTCTGGTTCCATACAAATTTTAGGACTATTTGTTCCATTTCTTTGAAAAAAGTGGATGGTATTTTGATGGGGATTGCACTGAATGTGTAGATTGCTCTAGGTAACATTGACATCTTCACAATGTTTGTTATTCCAATCCATGAGCATGGAACATTTTTCCATTTCTTCGTGTCTTCTTCAATTTCTTTCATGAGTATTTTATAGTTTTCTGAGTACAGATCCTTTGCCTCTTTGGTTAAATTTATTCCTAGATGTCTTATGGTTTTGGGTGCAATTGTAAATGGGATCAACTTCTTAATTTGTCTCTCTTCTGTCTTGTTGTTGGTGTATAGGAATGCCACTGATTTCTGTGCATTGATTTTATATCCTGCTACTTTACTGAATTCCTGTATGACTTCTAGCAGTTTTGGGGTGGAGTCTTTTGGGTTTTCCACATACAGTATCATATCATCTGCAAAGAGTGAGAGTTTGACTTCCTACTTGCCAATTCGAATGCCTTTGATTTCTTTTTGTTGTCTGATTGCTGTGGCTAGGACTTCTAATACTGTGTTGAATAGCAGTGGTGATAGTGGACATCCCTGCTGCGTTCCTGACCTTAGGGGAAAAGCTCTCAGCTTTTCCCCATTGAGAATGATATTCACTGTAGGTTTTTCATAGATAGCTTTTATGATATTGAGGTGTGTACCCTCTCCTCTGTCCCTATACTCTGAAGAGTTTTGATCAAGAAAGGATGCTGTACTATGTCAAATGCTTTCTCTGCATCTATTGAGAGGATCATATGATTCTTGTTCTTTCTTTTGTTAATGTATTGTATCATGTTGATTGATTTGCGGATGTTGAACCAACCTTGCAGCCCAGGGATAAATCCCACTTGGTCATGGTGAATAATCCTTTTAATGTACTGTTGGATCCTATTGGCTAGTAATTTGGTGAGAATTTTTGCATCCATGTTCATCAGGGATATTGGTCTGTAATTCTCCTTTTTGATGGGGTCTTTGTCTGGTTTGGGGATCAAGGTAATGGTGGCCTCATAAAATGAGTTTGGAAGTTTTCCTTCCATTTCTATTTTTTGGAACAGTTTCAGGAGAATAGGTATTAATTCTTCTGTAAATGTCTGATAGAATTCCCCTGGGAAGCCATCTGGCCCTGGGCTCTTGTTTGTTGGGAGATTTTTGATGACTGCTTCAATTTCCTTGGTGGTTATAGGTCTGTTCAGGTTTTGCATTTCTTCCTGGTTCAATTTTGGTAGTTGATACATCTCTAGGAATGCACCCATTTCTTCCAGGTTATCTAATTTGCTGGCATATAGTTGCTCATAACATGTTCTTATAATTGTATTTCTTTGGTGTTGGTTGTGATCTCTCCTCTTTCATTCATGATTTTGTTGATTTGGGTCATTTCTCTTTTCTTTTTGATAAGTCTGGCCAGGGGTTTATCAATCTTGTTAATTCTTTCAAAGAACCAGCTCCTAGTTTCATTGATCTGTTCTACTGTTCTTTTGGTTTCTATTTCATTGATTTCTGCTCTGATCTTTATTATTTCTCTTCTCCTGCTGGGTTTAGGCTTTATTTGCTGTCTTTTCTCTAGCTCCTTTAGGTGTAGGGTTAAGTTGTGTATTTGAGACCTTTCTTGTTTCTTGAGAAAGGCTTGTATTACTATATACTTTCCTCTCAGGACTCCCTTTGCTGTATCCCAAAAATTTTGAACAGTTGTGTTTTCATTTTCATTGGTTTCCATGAATTTTTTTAATTCATCTTTAATTTCCTGGTTGACCCATTCATTCTTTAGTAGGATGCTCCTTAGCCTTCATGTATTTGAGTTCTTTCTGACTTTCCTCTTGTGATTGAGTTCTAGTTTCAAAGCATTGTGGTCTGAAAATATGCAGGGAATAATCCCAAGCTTTTGGTATCGGTTGAGACCTGATTTGTGACCTAGGATGTGATCAATTCTGGAGAATGTTCCATGGGCACTAGAGAAGAATGTGTATTCCGTTGCTTTGGGATGGAATGTTCTGAATATGTCTGTAAAGTCCATTTGGTCCAGTGTGTCATTTAAAGTCTTTATTTCCTTGTTGATCTTTTGCTTAGATGATCTGTCCATTTCAGTGAGGGGGTGTTAAAGTCCCCCACTATTATTGTATTGTTGTCAATGTGTTTCTTTGCTTTTGTTATTAATTGCCTTATATAATTGGCTGCTCCCATGTTAGGGGCATAGATATTTACAATTGTTAGATCTTGTTGGATAGACCCTTTAAGTAGCATATAGTGTCCTTCTTCATCTCTTATTACAGTCTTTGTTTTAAAATCTAATTTGTCTGATATAAGGATTGCCACCCCAGCTTTCTTTTGGTGTCCATTAGCATGGTAAATGGTTTTCCATCCCCTCACTTTCAATCTGGGGGTGTCTTTGGGTCTAAAATGAGTCTCTTGCAGACAGCATATTGATGGGTCTTGTTTTTTAATCCAATCTGATAGCCTGTGTCTTTTGATTGGGGCATTTAGCCCATTTACATTCAGGGTAACTATTGAAGGTATGAATTTAGTGCCATTGTATGGCCTGTAAAGTGACTGTTAACTGTATATTGTCTGTGTTCCTTTCTGGTCTATGCTGCTTTTAGGCTCTCTCTTTGCTTAGAGGACCCCTTTCAATATTTCTTGTAGGGCTGGTTTCATGTTTGCAAATTCCTTTAGTTTTTGTTTGTCCTGGAAGCTTTTTATCTCTCCTTCTATTTTCAATGACAGCCTAGCTGGATATAGTATTCTTGGCTGCATATTTTTCTTGTTTAGTGCTCTGAAGATATCATGCCAGTCCTTTCTGGCCTGCCAGGTCTCTGTGGATAGGTCTGTTGCCAGTCTAATGTTTCTACCATTGTAGATTACATATCTCTTCTCCCGAGCTGCTTTCAGGATTTTCTCTTTGTCTCTGAGACTCGTAAGTTTTACTATTAGATGTCGGGGTGTTGACCTATTTTTATTGATTTTGAGGGGGGTTCTCTGTGCCCCCTGGATTTTGATGCCTGTTTCCTTCCCCACATTAGGAAAGTTCTCTGCTATTATTTGCTCCAATATACCTTCTGCCCCTCTCTCTCTTTCTTCTTTTTCTGGGATCCCAATTATTCTACTGTTGTTTCGTCTTATCGTATCACTTATCTCTTGAATTCTGCCCTCGTGGTCCTGTAGTTGTTTATCTCTCTTTTTCTCAGCCTCTTTATTTTCCATCATTTGGTCTTCTATATCGCTGATTCTCTCTTCTGCCTCATATATCCTAGCAGTTAGTGCCCCCATTTTTGATTGCACCTCATCAATAGCCTTTTTGATTTTGACTTGGTTAGATTTTAGTTCTTTTATTTCTCCAGAAAGGGTTTCTCTAATAACTTCCACGCTTTTTTCAAGCCCAGCTAGTATCTTTAAAGTCATGATTCTGAACTCTAGGTCTGACATCGTACTAATATCAGTATTGAGTAGGTCCTACTCAAGAGGTCCTACCTCTTGTTCTTTTTGCTGAGGTGATTTTTTTCATCTTGTCATTTTGTCCAGAGGAGAACAGATGAATGAGAGAACAGAATGCTAACAGGTTAACAATATCCCCAGCAAATATGCTCTATAGAAATCAGAAAAGACGTGGGTGCCTGGTGGCTCAGATGGTTGGGCGTCTGCCTTCGGCTCAGGTCATGATCCCAGGGTCCAGGGATTGAGTCCCACATCGGGCTCCCTGCTCCTTGGGAGCCTGCTTCTCCCTCTGCCTCTCTCTCTCTCTCTCATGAATAAATAAATAAAATCTTTAAAAACAAAAACAAAAACAAAAAAACAAATCAGAAAAGACCTGAAACCAGGGGACAAGAAAGGGAAAGAAAGAAAAAAGAGAAAAAAAAAAAGGAAAAAGAAAAAGATAAAAACAAACAAAAACAGAACAAAACAAAACAAAAAAACAGAATATGATCAAATATAATCAGGCTAGTGCATAGATCAGTGCCACACACTAGATTTTGGGCGTATTTTGGTCTGTTAGAAGAAAGTGCCTGCTAAAATTTTAAAGGAAGAAAGACTTATATATGTACAAAATAAGGGTTGATACAATGAAGGGATGGAAGATGACTGTAAAGATGAAAATTATAAAAGATTTTACAAAAGGAATTGATAAGATAAGAAGTTGTTTGAAAAAAGAAAGAAGATTTAAAAAGAAGAAAAGAAAAAAAAAGGGAGAGAATGTGATCAGGCAGGAGACTAGAACAAAGCCATACACTAGTGATTTAGGGTATACTTTGATCTGTTAGAAGAAACCGTATCTCAAATTTTTAAGAGAGAACAACTTATATATATATATATGCCAAAAATAAGGGTAACTACTATGAAGGGATAAAATATGACTCCAGAAATGAAAAATAAAAAACGTTTTTTTAAAAAAGGGATGGATAAGATGTTGGTTGAAAAAGGGAAAAAGAAAAATTCAAAAAAAAATAGTTAAAAAAAATTAACTCTGAAAAAGTAATGAATCATGGTAAAGAAGCCATGAATTCTATGTGCAGTATTCCCCTAGCGCTAGAGTTCTCCCTTCTCCTTGATCGGTAAACTTGGTCTTGGCTTGCTGGCTGTTCGTGTTGATCTTCTGGGGGAGGGGCCTGTTGCCGTGGTTTCCAAATGTCTTTGCCGGAGGGGAATTGCCCCACCCTTGTGAGTCCGGGCTAAGCAAGCTGCTAGGGTTTGCTCTCAGGAGCTTTTGTTCCCTGCAAGCTCTCGGTACAGCTTTGGAGGACCAGGGTGAAAATGGTGGCCTCCCAATCTCCACCCGGAGGAGCTGAGAACTTGGGGCCCCGCTCCTCAGTGCGCCCCCAGAGAAAAGCAGTCACTCCCGTCTCCCTGGTCTCTGGCCGCACTCCGTGCTCACACGGCCTGTGACCGAGCGTTTCTATCTCTGGCACCCGACCCTGTGTGGAGTCTCCAAACCCAGCAGATCCCTGTGGTGCGCTCCCGCGCCGCTCCTCCCGGGGTTGGAAGGGGAGTCTCCCCAGCTCTGCCGCTTGTTGGGTCCCTGCTGGAGGAGCAGTGGCCGGCCGCGGATCATGGTTTATGGCAACCCTGAGCTGAGAGGCCCCGCTTCAGCTCCGTCTCTGCAGCCGGCTTCCCCGCTCCAATGCCTGGGAGCTCTGCCGCACTCAGGCATCCCCGGTCTTTCTGTGACCCCGAGGGTCCTGAGACCACACTGTCCCGCGAGGGTTCCATCCCCCGCTTAGCCACTGGAGCGACGTCCCTCCGCGGAGACGACTTCTAAAAGTTCCGATTTTGTGCTCCTCGGCTCTATCACTTGCCAGAAGCGGTGGAGGCCCCCTCCCCCACTGTCTATCCTCCCGAATATCGCCTCAGATTCACTTCTCCGCACGTCCTACCTTCCAGTAAGTGGTCGCTTCTCTGTTCAGAGAGGTGTTGCTACTCTCTTCTTCAATCTCCTGTTGAGTTTGTAGGTGTTCAGAATGGTTTGATCCCTATTCAGCTGAATTCCTGAGACCAGACGAAATCCAGGTCTCCTACTCCTCTGCCATCCTGCTCCGCCCCTCTGACAATAGGTCTTTTAACTGGTAAATATTTAAAAATCAATCCAAGAGGATGGATGGTGAATAAACCCTATTTATACTTCTTATTCTTTGTATTCACAACCAACAATTGCCACCTTCTTCCTTCTCTAATTATAAGGCACAGTTCCGTGCATATTGGTGAATACCAAATAATGGGAGTTGTCTATGCTAGGCCTATGAATTACTAATTTAGCTTTATTAACACACAATTAGCTCCTCCTCGCACTAAAACTCCATTTCATTTTACACATTCTTTCTTTTGTATTGCATATGGTTTGAGGCTATTTTATTATTTTAGATGAGAAATGACAGTGGTTTGTTCGGGGGGGTGCTAGTAAGGATGAAGAGCAGTGGTTATATTCGGAGTGTGTTTGGGGTTTGTTTCTGCAACGATCGCCATATTTTTCTCATCGTCATTTATGCCATTTTGAGAGAATTTAGGATGTGTTGCTACTCACAGTCTCCTGATTTGTTTTTAGCTCTCGCTGTAGTTTTAAGAAACAACTTCACATCTGATTTACATAAGTGACACAAATGTGATAGAGTCTGACAAATCCAGAGAGTCTTGTCCCACCATTGCAGCAAATTGTGTGCTAGAGAGGCTTTATTAAAGTCCTCAGGGCTTCTCAGATAAAACAAAGATTTCAGAATGAGTTACATTAACTATTTGCAAAAGTGTTCCTCTAACATTTATATGCAATTTAAACATGTTTCCCTAGTTCCTTTTAATAGTCCTTCTCTCAGGGGTAAAGAAGCCTGGACTGCCTTCTGTGGTGTTTTGCTCACCTAAAAGACGCAAAATATTGAGGTTAGTAGGGCAATCCTGTCCAAGTAACCATTAATTCTTTTCATAATTAATAAAGTATGCAACAAATCTTCCCAGTTTTTCCTCTGAACTTTTCGTGATGTATCTCTCCCTTTTGTTATCCTCAATATAGGTTAAGGCTTTCATCATCTCTTGCCAAGATTACTAAAACAGCCTCTTATGGTCTCCCTCCATACTCATTCCTCCCAGATCAATCTTTCCTACAGAGATAGATTTATCTAAACACACAACTTAACTATGCTACTTTTACTTAGATCTGTATTTCCTACATTGTAGGGTAAAGATAAAAAAATCTCTGGAGTTGAATTTTACAGTGGTTATTAGGCAATTTTAGGAGTTGAGAATACTTGGTAACACTCTCAGCAAACAGTGGAACCCTTAAACGTATGAATATATCTTCTATGAAGTATAAGTTTGAAGACATTAATTTAGTACACGTAAAAAAAATACATGCCCTAATTTTCAGTGTTTGCATCAGCATTTCAGAAATAACTATCTTAAGCTAAAAATAAGACTAACTAAACAAAATGGTAGAGCACTGGACATGAGTCACATTCTGAAAAGAAACCTGATTTCTATAACAAAAATTAATGTCCTAATATCAGTGAGGAATCCATATGAAGCAGATTACGGAGGTTATATTGACAATTAAATAAAAGGTGAAGAGGTAATGAGAAAGATACAAAGGGGAAATATCAGTATAGATTTTGAAAAAAAAGTTATTGGCTGTTCAAAATTCTTTTCAATAATAGAACCCATTATTTTAAAGTACCATCTATACAAGTAATAATATTGGTTGAATACACTGTTGAATGTCAAATATTCTATTTAACTCATCAAGGACATAATCAGCAGAGAATAAATTTTGAAGAATTCACTGGACATATGGATACCCTGGCACTAGAACTAATCTTGCTGTTCCCACATAATGTCCTCAGAATGTCAACCAATCGCTCTGTCCATACTGCCCAGTCCCGGCAAAACTCCTGTTTGCATGGTGCTGGGAAGCCAGAAAACCTTAGTGATTTCAAGAGATGTGAGGAAAATACACAGAAAAACACTCAGCAAGAAAGGTAGATGATACTGCCTATTTTTAAACTCAAGTGCTACTGATCCTGTTCCAGGCTTCAGTTTAAAAAACTGATGAGCATCCTAAATGTAGTATTCAAAAGAAGAATCTTCAATAGCTCAAAAAACAAGGTTATAACTCACTTCAGAAATCTCAGGAAATGAAAGAAGGAAATTCTTTGCCTATATCAAGCAGAAAGTGTGTCTAATCCTGCTCTACATTCCCCCCTCTTAATCTGTTCTTCATCTGGTGAAAGTGCTAACTCCATTGACAAGTCAAATGCTGTTGAATTTATAAAAATGTAAGAGCTTTTTTTGAACGAGCTAATTGTATCAGTTATGTGTTGCTGTGTAATGAGCAAATTACTCAAACTTTAGTATCTTAGAGCAATAAGAATTTATTATCTCTCAGGGGCTGCGAGGTTCAGGAATCCAAGAGTGGCTTGGTTGGGTGATTCTGTCTCAGGGTTTTTCATGAGGCTGCAGTCGAACTGCCTCTCAAGGCTTGAATGGGGTGGGAGAAAGCACTTCAACATTCATTCTTGTGGCTGTTGGCAAGGAGGCCTCAGTTCATCTCTCTCCTCTTGCATTTTACCATAAGCAGCAGGAGAAACCAGGCAACACTTTTAATACTTTGCTTGGAGATCTCAGCTAGATCACCCAGTCACTATAGGCAACAATGTTGTAAAAAATTTCTGCCACTAGAGAGCAAGGATCCCCTCTCCTCAAGTTTCCAATAACATTTACCTTACTTTCCTGCAAGCCCTTGCTGGGAGCCTTATCAAATAAAGACCATATGGCTTTAAGGCTTCAACAGACCCTTTCTTCAAGGGCAATGTTTGAGTAGGATCTAAAGGGAGTCAGGAAGAGAACCATGCAGCTATTTGGGGGAAGAACATTCCCATTGGAGGAAGCAGCATGCACAAAAGCACTGAAGTAGGGATGCTCAACATGTTCAAGAAGTAGCCCCAAGGCCAGGTTGGTTGCAGCAAAATGAATGGAGGAAAAAGTAGAATGAGTAGGAAGAAGGAGCTAGAGCAAAGAGTCAGATCATTTAGTGGCTTACAGGCTGCTTTAAAGATTTGGATTTCTCTCTGATTGAGGTGGTGACATAATGGAGGAAATGCAATCTGATTTAAATTATAAAATCACCCTCTTGGATGCTATATAGAATATAACTCTCTGTGTGTGTGGGGGGGGGGTACCTGGAAGTCAGTTGGTAAATTTATTACAATTCAAGTCAGTCCAAGTATGAGACAATGCCCTAAAAGTGGCTCATAGCCCTAGAATTAGTGAGAAATTATTGGATTTTGAATATATTCTAAAGGAAGAGTCAGAGGATTCAAAGGAACTGATGTTCTTTCCAAATTTTAAAACATAATGATGAGTAGTTAAATGTACAGATAAAACTAGCTTTGAAATAAATGCTAGTCAAGATAACACTAAAAAGACAGCAAATGTTATAGATGAATTAATTAACATAAATATTATTAACTTGAATATTATATACAAGAAACAGTTAAAATACATTGAAGTTGAAACAAAAGGGAAAGAAAACAAACTGAAGAAGATACTTTATTCATCTATAAAAATCTTATAAAAATATTCATCTCTATTAAGACAGTATGTGTTTGCAAGACCAATTTTAGTATATCCACCTAAACATTAGCTACATGGTTTCAGAGTCCATTCCATCACAGTTCTGGAAGTTACCTCATTCCTTTTGTAAGCATTTACAGAAGGTCAGACATTCAGTGCTTGGGAAAGAGAGTTTACCAAAGCAGCAAACATCCCCACCCTCTAGAAGCTTTTCTTTTCGAAGCTCCATATTACATACTACCAGTGAGCTGATGAGAAGTCATAATTTTATAACTTTCAACACTTGGGATCATTAGCATTTGATTATAAAACCAAAGATACACATTCATAAAATATCAAATTGCAATCCTGATAAATAGATCATTGGGGCATTCTTTTTGGGGGGGCATTCTGTTTTACATCTAAAGTTTGAGGTTATTAAGTCAATAAAAAAAACAACACTTGCGCATTACACAGATAACTCAACTTCATAATCAGGTTTGGAAATTCAAAGTTCCTTTACTCATCTTTATACAACTGAACTAGTTCTAATTTATCATAGAACGTATTGACCCAAAGGAAAGTTTGACACATGAAAAGGGCAGATGACACCTGATAATTAATGGAGCAGTATAAGACAAGTGTCTTGGTGGCTGTGTTTATCAGAGAAAGAATAATGAAGTAACTGAAATTGCACATTGGTAGTCAGCCTTTCAGTGGTTTTAGTGCATAAATTGCCTTACCATTAACTATGACTTTAAAATGTGTTTGAGAGTAGCTACCTTAAAATGCATAAAGGCAAAGAATCTGCAGAACCTGAGATATTCTGACCAGGAAAGCTGATGATTTGGAAATAGTATTTCAAAGACAAATTCAAAGTAGATGGTAGTATAGTTTTATTTCTTTGATCACTATTGTACTGAATATCCAATAGAAGCACTTTAAATTTTACCCTAAGGTAAAAGTGGCATAGGACAGAGCCCAGGTATGGACTGGCCCTCAATCTCTTCTAGGTATAGCCCCAGGCCACTGACCCCTTTCTGTTCCAGGAGTCTATTCTACATCTATTTAGGCCCTATGTAGTCACTAAAGATTATCCAGCACCTCCAGTCATCCTTCACCTATTAGTTGTCCTCTCATATGCTCTTTTTGGATACTGATGCTATGTTATGATGTCCAGTACTACAATTTGTCTCTGTCGTCCGTGAGGTACAACCAGCCATGTTGTTAGAGTATTTATTAGCTAATCATTAAGTTTGCAAGGAAACCTGGAGTTGTAAATATAGTCTGAGTGGTTATCGAAGGTAGTTCTGGGAATAGAGCAGGACTTGATAAAGTATTTTTTAATTATGGGTATCATCATTTTATGGAATACATTTGCACTATAAATCTTTTGCCAATGACCAACGTAGTCTTGACATTTATTCCTTTTACAAAACCAGGACTGTTGTTGCAATCTGTGCCTGAAGAATTGCTAGATGCTACACATATTTAAGGGAATGTATTGCTTGGAGATTGAAGATTATTTTAAAATAGGAGATTGGGGCATTTTTTTCTTCCCCTATTATAATAACTTCAGTCCTTAGTTGCTGAATTCACACTCATTCTTACGGACAAAGTTATGGGATTTTTTAGGTGGTATGATAGTGCTAGTGGAAGCTTCAAATTCATATTTAATTGATATTAATAATAACTGATTTACTACTATTTATCAGGCACTGTGTTAGGTACTTTGACTGGTTGCCTTAATTTAGCCCAAACAAGCAGACATGACTTAGTCCTTTTATTCAAAGAGGGAAACTGAAGCTTTGAGAGATAAAATAACTTGCTTGAAGCATCAAAGACTCTGTTTAGATTCAGGTTTTTATTCTCAGTCTAGTATTCTCTGTCATACCACACAGATTCACTTATTATTCTGCAAGGAGGATTCATACCCTTAACCTTTAGTCTTAAACATCTGTGACAGTCATCATCAGAGACAAGCTACTAATCCTATTGTGTTCTGGGTTATTATTTCTAGAAAGCCATTTTAGTCGGAGGATTACAGGGGCAAAAGTAAGCACCCAGCTACATTTCACAATTAGTGATTCAAAATCTTCAACATTCCCACAGACAGAGCTTCACTTTTAAATGATAAATTTTTATTTCAATTTCTCAGGGGTTTGAACAAAAGCCAAGATTGGAGCTTGGTTTTCTCAAATTGAGCTAGATTAAATTATATCTTGTCTTAAAAAAATATATATCTTGTCTTCATCCTGTCATGCAATGGCTTGGAATTACAAATAGTACTAACATGATTGCCCTTGTTCACTTTGATATACACATGACTACTAAAACCAACCTAAATTAATTAAACAAGTTTTAATTTGATTTTTAACCTTTTAAGCAGCTAAAATAAGGGAGAAGATCTAATTTGGAAAACAGAGATGCCCGGGATGCCAAATCAGATTTAATCCATGTAACAAACCAGATATTAACTTGACTGGAGACACATTTCTATGGACCAGTTTATGCCCTAAAGAGAGATCAAAAATGCTCATTCTGCACCTTAGAGACTTGGAATTAGGAAACGTATCTTGATAGACCGAGGTACCTGGGTTCAGGCTCAGTGGACAATTCTGCTCTGGGATATATACTTATTTTCTACGAAAAGCCATCGAGCTTTCTTTTTTTTACTTTTAAATTATTTTTGTTTGTATACCACACTTGGCAAGATTTTACTGGACATGGAGGAAAACTTGGCAAAGTGTTTTGAATTATCTAAAAGGAAAATATGTGATCTGTTAATTAAGTGTTGGTGTTGGTGATGATGATGAGGAGGAGGAGGAAGAGGAAGATGACAACATTTACTGAATGTTTACTATGTACAAGACCCTATGCTAAGTTCTTTAAGTATAGTCACTTCTTTAGTATTTTTTCAGCCTCCCATTATCACCTCTATTTTTACAATGAAAAAACTAAGGGACATTTTTTCCCAATTAATTGAACCCAATTAACAGTATAGGCACTGTCTTCTTTTACTTGTTTGTTATCATTCAGTAGAGCCATATATTCAATTAATGTCTACTGAGAGTTGATTCTAGAGGCAAAAAGGTGAACATGACATATACCCTTGCCTCAAAGGGCTTAAAAATAAATAGGAAGCAAATATCAGAGGTTATCAGTTCTGCCTATGGACAAATTGCAGGGTACTATGAGAGTCCATAGGAGGGACTCCTAAGATGTTCTTTACATTCATGTGGAGGGAGACAAACATGAATTATTTTTTTTAAAAAAGATTTATTTATTTTAGAGAGAGAGAGAATGAGGGGAAGGGCAGAGGGAGAGAGAGAGAATCTCAGGCAGACTCTGTGCTAAGTGTGCAGCCTGATGTGGGGCTTGACCCCAGGACCCTGAGATCATCACCTGAGCCAAAACCAAGAGTTGGAACACTTAACTGACAGAGCCACCTAGGCGCCCCCCCCCAAACATGCATTAATTTTAAAAACCATTATGTGTTATGCAGGAAACTAAAGTAGAGAAGGAGAACAGGGAAGTTCTAGGTGGGTAATGGTAGGACAATTTGAAATAGTAAGACCAGAGAGGGGAAAAAATCCTTGAAAAGAAAAATATTTAAATAAAGACCAAACACTGATGTTTAATATCAGTGTTCAAATACCTGGAGAAATGACAGTTTCATGACAGAGAAAAGAAAGAACAAATGCAAAGGCCCTGGGGAAGAATAATACATGATATGTTGGTGAAACATCAAGGAGGTTAGTGTGGTTGGAGGGATGTGAGTGAGAGAGTAATAGGAGATTAGATCAGAAAAACAATGGAAGAACTAGATTCTTTAAGGATTTGAAAACTATTCTATATATTCCTTCTCTTTTTTATTGTTTGTTAACTTTTTCTCTGAGGAAATGAGGAATCATTAGAAGGCTGTGAGTGAAGGAGTAAAATAATTTGCGTTTCATTTTTAAAGTAAATTTTTTCTACTGCATTGGATACAGATTATAGAGAGGTTAAGGAAGGAATCTGTGATACTAGTTAGACCAAAAGTTAGACTGATGAGATATGAGATATGGAAGAGCTGAGGTGGAGATTAGGGGTTAATGATTTTGAGAGTGATAAAATGAAAATAAAACTCAAGGATTATTCTAATTTACACATTAGGGACAAAATGATTAAATATAACTGCAAACAATATAATGTAAAACATACCTTATCTTACTTTATGCTTGGGCATTTCTATGGTCAATAAACTCAGTTAATATCGATGAAGATAAGATCATTCATTTCCTTGCCTCTTGTACTCAATAAATTTGGTTACTACCATTGGCACAAACTGTATGCTATCGAAAGTAACTATCTCTCAAAAATTTGTTAATGATTAGATACTCATGTGAAAAAATGAGCTTTGACTCTTACCCCATGCCATACACTAAGATGAATTTGACATGGATCATAAATACAGATGTCAAGTTAAAACAATAAGACTTTAAGAAGAAAACATAAAAGAAAAATCTTTACAACCTAGGAGTAAGTGAAAATTTCTTCAATAAGACTCAAAAAGCAAAACCATTTAAAAATTGATAAATTGGACTTTTTCAAAATAAAATGGTTTGTTCTTCAGAAAAAAAATGAAAGCAACGTTGAGAAGATACATATATTCTCCCATAATTATATACAGATAATAAAATATATAATGTTCTTCAAAAGAGCATTAAAAAAAGGGAAAGACAGCAATGCTGGAAGGATATACACACACACACACACACACACACACACACAAATACATCCACACACAAACACACCATATCATATATATACGTATATGTGAAATAGATATATTTATATATATCAATAAATATATGTTGATTATACTCAAGTTTATATAGAGTAAATAAGAACTCTTAAAACCAATAGTAAAAAAAAATAACCTAATATAAAATAAGCAAAATATCTGAATAGACACTTCAGCAAAGATATATAAATGACTAATAAGCACATAGAAAGATGTGTAACAACAATAATTGCCTGAAAAATGCAAATTAAAACCATAATGAGATATGATAGCTCATGTAACTATTAAAATGGTTAAAAGACAAAAAAAAACATACAATAGCAATTATTGGCAATGATGTGGATCAACTGGGACTCTCCGAAATTGCTGGTAGGGATGTAAAATAAGATATCTACTTTGGGAAAACAGTTTTGAAGCTTCTTATAAATTTATAAACTTGGCTTAGAAAAGTGAAATTATGTGTCCACTCAAGGAGTTGGTACATGAATTTTCACTTCAGCTGTATTCATTACAGCTAAAACTTGGAAATAATCCAAGTATTCATCAACAGCTGAATAGATCAATTATGGTATATTCATACAATGAAATTCAGCCATAAATAGATAAGAACCATTAATACACAGAACAACATGGATGAATTCCCAAAACATTATGCTGAGTGAAAGAAGCCAAACACAAAGGACAGTATGCTGTAAGATTCCATGAATATGACTCTCTAAGAGACAAATATAATTTATACTGTCAGGGCAGGCTATGGATTACCTGGATTTGTGGTGTTGGGGAAGGGGATTATTTAGGAAGGACACAGTAGGGCTACCAAATTTAGCAATCCATCCATCAATCAAAAATACAGGACTCTCAGTTAAATTTAAATTCAGATAAAAAATAGATTTTTTTCACTATGTCTCAAATATTTCATGAAACATTTATTTTTTGAAATTTAAATTTAATTTGGCATCCTGGCATCTGGCTGTGGTGATGGGAATGTTCTTAATTTTGGTTGTAGTAGTGCTTATGTAGATGTATGCTTTGTCTAAATACATCTAAAATTACACATTATTGTTTTTATTTTTATTTATTTATTTTTATTTTAACTATTTTATTTATTTATTTGAGAGAGATAGAGATACTGAGAGAGAGCATGAGCAGGGAGGAGAGGGAGAAGCAGGCTCCCCACTGAGCAGGGAGCCTGATGCAGGGCTTGATCCCAGGACTCTGAGATCATGGCCTGATCCAAAGGCAGACGCTTAAGCGACTGAGTCACCCAGTCACTCCAACTTTATTGTTTTTAAATTATACCTCAATAAATTTTTTTTAGGGGCACCTGGGTGGCTCAGTCATTAAGCGTCTGCCTTTAGCTCAGGTCATGGTCCCAGGGTCCTGGGATCAAGCCCCACATCGGGCTCCCCGCTTGGTAGACAGCCTGCTTCTCCCTCTCCTCCTGCCTGTGTCCCCTCTCTCGCTGTGTCTCTCTGTCAAATATATAAATAAAATCTTTAAAAAAATAATTTTTTTTAAAAAAACTGTTGTTGTTAACAAGATTACTAGATAAAGGTAGATGAAATCATTCACCATAACCAAAAAAACGTTCCTCAAAATAAGATTATTACCATTGTATTAAATTTTACGTAAGAAGTGGAAAATTCATAAGGCTTGCAGATTACTGAGGCTCAATCCTAGAATTTCTCCATATAAAATTGACTGCAGGGCATAACTGCTTATTAAAGTTCAAATATTCTTATATTTCCACTTACCTGGCGAACTAGCTGTCTAGAGAATTCTTCCTATAATTTTGATATGTGTTTATATTTTAATCTTCATAGATCATCAGCAGAAAGAAAGGTGAATCTTCACAGACTAGACTGTTGGCCTTGAATTTGGTTTTGACTTTCTATAAATTTATGAAGGGGAATGAGATAACCTGGGCCTGAGAAGTTTGAGAGCCTGGATAAGAAAGCCCCATGTAATAAGTTCAGGGGAGGAAAAAAGGATTCCAATAAGTAACTTCCATAGTGAATTTACTAGGAAAATAAACAAAAACGGGTCTCAGATATACTGAGAATGTGCTTCATTCTCAGCCTTCACTCTGGGAGGAGGAAAACAAAGAATCTGTCCCAGAATATACCTAACTTCAAGTCTACTGGCACATGGAGGGTTGAGACCAGAATTCTACTCTTTTTTTTTTTCTTTAATTTGAGAGAGAGAAAGAAAACACAGGCAGAGGGGACAGGTAGAGGGAGAAGCAGACTCCCTGCCAAGCAGGGAGACCGATGTGGGACTCAATCCCAGGACCCTGGGATCATGACCTGAGCCAAAGGCAGACACTTAACCCACTGAGCCACCCAGGCTCCCCTTCTACTTTTTTATTAGCCTTGAAAATCCTTAGCAAACTTTCAATTTAAAATGATTCTGGAATGGTTTCTGGTAGAAGCAAAAGTGTAGGCTCTTTGGAAAAACACACTTATACCTCAGTTCAGACCTCAAAGATTCCCAGGATAAAAGTTTCAGGGGAGGCCTGGGTGGCTCAGTCGCTTAACTCTTGATTTCAGCTCAGGTCATGATCTCAGGGTTTTGAGATGGAGCCCCACTTCAGCTCTGTGCTCAGGACAGAGTCGGTTTGAGATTCTCTCTCTCTCTCTCCCTCTACCCCTCCCCCCACTCATGTGCATGCACATGCACGCACGCTTTCTTAAATAAATAAATAAAATCTTGTAAAAAGTTTCAAAAAACACTATTCCCATTCAAACATTTCAAAATTTATGAGCAAACAAATCACCTTGAGTAAGACTGAGCAGAAAACAAACAGCCAGACTAACAAAGCCTAGATAGTGAGTTAGCACATGTTGATGTAAAAATAGCATGCTTCATATTTTAATCCAGAATTTATTGAAATTTTGATTAAACAAGAAAATATTTAATCAAAGAAAATAAAAAAATGGACAAATTTGTCCAAATAATATCCACTTTTATAAATTAGCATAATCAAGGAAATACTGATTCATGGATAGATTAATAGAGAAATGGAATAAGAAAAAAGGAACATAGAACTAGACAGATACATTCTTGAAAAGCTAGTATGTTATGGAGATGGTTCTGTATATCAAAAGTAATCAAAAAAGTATTTGATAAATTGTATTGGGAAAAAATGTTTACATATAGAAAAAAAGTACTTTGTTTCACTCTTTGCACCATCAAAAAACTACTTCCTCAGGGGCGCCTGGGTGGCTCAGTTGGTTAAGCGACTGCCTTTGGCTCAGGTCATGATCCTGGAGTCCCAGGATCGAGTCCCACATCGGGCTCCCTGCTCAGCAGGGAGTCTGCTTCTCCCTCTGACCCTCTTCCCTCTCATGCTCTCTACCTCTCGTACTCTCTCTCTCTCAAAAAAAAAAAAAAAACTACTTCCTCAGAGATGAAAGTGTTAATTTGAAAGGTAGAAATACAAAGCCATTAAAAGACAATATAAGAAAGATCATTATGATCTCAGAGTGGGTACAGATTTCTAAAGATGCTAAATAAAAAATATTTTAATAAGAAAGATTTAAAAGTTTGAAAAAAGCCTAGATTAGCATATACTAGCATTAATTAGAGAAAGATGCTTGCACCACAATTAACTGGCAAAGGATTAGTATCTAGAATACACAAAATTCATAGCAACCAATGAGAAAATAAAAATAACCCAATAGAAAAAAAAATTCAGGAACAAAAACTCCACAGAATAGAAAAACTATTATGTAAATCAATACATGAATCTCATTAATAATTGGGGACATAAAAATTATGGAGGAAAAAAATTATGCCTGCCTGCTTGGTGAAAATTAAAATATCTAACTCAAGCACTGATTAGGATGTTGAAAGCTTTAGGACTACTTATACATTATTAATGGGAATATATAATTATGCTGTACTTGGGAAATCATGTTAGAAAACAATTTAGAATTGTTTCATAAAGCTGAAAGTAAATATCTTTTATGGCCCAGAAATTTCATTCTTATTTTTTCATCTCCTGGAGAAACTCTTACATATGTGGCACTGTGACAGATACATACAGTGTTAAGAGCAATGCAGTTTTGAACAGCAAAAAAGTGAATCAACCCAAATAGTTTTAATAGCAAAATGTATAAATGAGTTGTGATATATTCATGTAATGAGACACTATAAAACAGTTAAACTGAATGAATTCCTTTCACTTATCAATCTAGATGAATGTCAAAAAATGTAGTGTAAAATGAAATATACATTCATAAAACAATACGTATTTTTTCCATTTGTAGTAAGTCAACACTGAGCAAAAATGGATATTATATGCTTGGGAGATTCATAAATGTAAGACAAATGTATAAAGACAAGTAAATGTGTAGTGTATGTTGAGGCCTTTAAAGGTACAACTTTGCTAGTTTTTGGAAGCTAGATGTTGGACATAAGGATGTTTGGAAATTATTCTTTATCTTGCATATATACATTATATACACACAGATATATATGCATATAAATTATTTATTATCTTATATATATATTTCTATAAATACTTATTTTTAAAAGATCAAGGAAAATGTTATAATGCCATTCTTCTTCACAAGAAAACCATCAAAGGGAAGAGGAAAAGATGGCGGAAGAGCAGGGGACCCTATTCCAACCGGTCCCTGGAATTGAGCTAGATATCTACCAGACGACTCTGAACACCCACAAAATCAGCCTGAGATGGAAGAAGATAGATCTGGATCTCTATGAACAGAACATTGCAGGCAGTTGGCTTCAAGGTACGAAGCAGGGAGCCATAATTCTGCAGGCACGTATCGGAGGATAAAGGGCAGTGGGAGGGAGCCTGGCTGTGGGGATCCTACGCTGCCAGTGAGCAATAACCTCCCACGCTGGGGACGGTACACAGACTCGCAGACCGGTAGCGGTGGGGAAAGGACTTTAGATGGGGCTGTGTGTGGGAACTGGGAGCGGCTGGCAGGTTTAGAAGCACAAAGGGCAGAGATGAGTCCTGACTTAGAGGCGAGGACTGGGAGCCCTGTTGAGGGGTGCACAACCCAGGACGCTGCAGTGTATAGCAGCATGGACAGAAATAGAGAGAGTGTGGCCTGGAGAGCTCACTGAAGAACAGAATGCAATCTCTCTGCTCTGAGGCAGAGGGTTGGAAACGGTCTCTTCTGCTCTCTCAGAAGAGACGTGGAAAGCCTCCAGGGAAAGCCGCCAGAGAATAAAAGCCACAAAAAACCGGTTCCCACTGAGCCCATCCCCCACCACAGGGGGCAGGACAACTCTGCCCAAACAGGGTTGCCTGAGTAACAGTGTGGCAGGCCCCTCCTCCAGAAGACAGGCTGGGAAAACAAGAAACCAGCAACGCTGAGGTCCCTAGAAAACAGGTGCAACTTGCTTGGGTTATGGTCAATAATTTGTACTCTATACATTCCATCAACTACCCATCAACAGTCAACTACCCATGACTAGGAGGAGGAACCCCCAAAATAGGAAAGACTCAGAGATTAAAATTTATGACACAGATTTACAAATGGATTCAGATATAACCAAGATGTTGGAGATGGAATTCAGGCTAGCAATTGTGAAGACAATAGCTAGAATGGAGAAATCAATTAATGGCAACATAGAGTCTCTAAGGGCAGAAATGAAAGTTGAATTGGCAGAACTTAAAAATGCTATTAATGAGATCCAATCTAATCCCGATAATCTAACAGCAAGGGTAAGTGGGGCAGAAGAACGAATTAGTGATCTGGAAGACCATTTAATAGACAAAAAGGGAAAAGAGGAGGCCAGGGAAAAACAACTCAGAATCCATGAAAATAGAATCAGAGAAATAAGTGACACTATGAAGCGTTCCAATGTGAGAATTACTGGAATCCCGGAGGGGGTGGAGAGAGAGAGAATGGACTAGAAGATATATTTGAGCAAATTGTAGCTGAGAACTTCCCTAATCTGGGGAATGAAACAAACATTCGTATCCTAGAGGCAGAGAGGACTCCTCCCAAGATCAAGGAAAACAGGCCAACACCCCAGCATGTAATAGTAAAACTCGCAAATCTTAGAACCAAGGAAACCATCTTAAGGACAGTTAGGGGGAAGAGATTCCTTATGTGCAGAGGGAGGAACATCAGAATAACGTCAGACCGATCCACAGGGAAATGGCAAGCCAAAAAGGCCTGGCAAGACATATTCAGGGTCCTAAACGAGAAGAACATGCAGTCAAGATTACTTTATCCGGAAAGGCTGTCATTTAGAATGGATGGAGAGATGCAGAGCTTCCAAGACCAGCAGAAACTGAAAGAATATGTGACCACTAAGCCAGCCCTGCAAGAAATATTAAGGGGGGTTCTATAAAAGGAGAAAGACCCCAAGAGTGATATACAACAGAAATTTACAGGGACAATCTATAAAAACAAGGTCTTCACAGGCAACATGATGACAATTAATTCATATCTTTCAATAATCACTCTCAACGTGAATGGCCTAAACATTCCCATAAAATGGCACAGGGCTGCAGAGTGGATAAAAAGACAAGACCCATCCATATGCTGTCTACAAGAGACTCATTTTGAACCTAAAGATACATCCAGACTGAAAGTGAAGGGATGGAGATCCATCTTCCATGCCAGCGGACCTCAAAAGAAAGCTGGGGTAGCAATTCTTATATCAGACAAATTAGATTTTAAACTAAAGACTGTAGTTAGAGACACAGAAGTACACTATATCATTCTTAAAGGGTCTATCCAACAAGAAGATCTAACAATTGTAAATATCTATGCCCCCAACATGGGAGCAGCCATCTACTTAAGCCAACTGTTAACCAAAATAAAGAGTCATATTGATAACCATACATTAATTGTAGGAGACCTCAATACTCCACTCTCAGCAACAGACAGATCATCTAAGCTGAAAATCAACAAAGAAACAAGAGCTTTGAATGACACACTGGACCAGATGGACCTCATAGATATATACAGAACATTCCACCCTAAAACAACAGAATACTCATTCTTCTTGAGCGCACATGGAACTTTCTCTGGAATAGACCACATACTGTGTCACAAATCAGGTCTCAACCGATACCAAAAGATTGAGATTATTCCCTGCATATTCTCAGACCATAATGCTTTAAAACTGGAACTCAATCGCAAGAAAAAATTTGGCAGAAATTCAAACACTTGGAAGCTAAAGACCACTTTGCTCAATGTTTGGGTCAACCAGGAAATCAAAGAAGAACTTAAACAATTCACGGAAACCAATGAGAACAAAAACACATCAGTCCAAAACCTATGGGATACTGCAAAGGCGGTCCTAAGGGGGAAATACATAGCCATCCAAGCCTCACTCAAAAAAATAGAAAAATCCCAAATTCACGAACTAACTCTGCACCTTAAAGAACTAGAGAAAAAGCAACAAACGATACCTAAGGCACACATTAGAAGACAAATAATTAAGATTAGAGCAGAGATCAATGAAGTAGAAACCAGAAAACGGTAGATCAGATCAATGAAACTAGAAGCTTGTTCTTTGAAAGAATTAATAAGATCGAGAAACCACTGGCCAGACTTATCCAAAAGAAAACAGAAAGGACCAAAATTCATAAAATTATAAATGAAAGGGGAGAGATCACGACTAACACCAAGGAAATAGAAACAATTATTAGAAATTATTATCAACAACTATATGCCAATAAACTGAGCAATCTCGATGAAATGGATGCCTTTCTGGAAACCTATAAGCTGCCAAGACTGAAACAGGAAGAAATTGACAACCTGAATAGGCCAATAACCAGTAACAAGATTGAAGCAGTGATCAAAAGCCTCCCAAAAAACAAGAGTCCAGGGCCTGATGGATTCCCTGGGGAATTCTACCAAACATTCAAAGAAGAAATAATACCTATTCTACTGAAGCTATTTCAAAAAATAGAAACAGAAGGAAAGCTTCCAGACTCATTTTATGAGGCCAGCATTACTTTAATCCCCAAACCAGGCAAAGACCCCATCAAAAAGGAGAATTTCAGACTGATATCCCTGATGAATATGGATTCCAAAATCCTCAACAAAATCCTAGCTAATAGGATCCAACAATTCCTTAAAAGGATCATCCACCACGACCAAGTGGGATTTATCCCCGGGATGCAAGGGTGGTTCAACATTCACAAATCAATCAATGTGATAGAACACATTAATAAGAGGACAGAGAAGAACCATATGGTCCTCTCAATTGATGCAGAAAAAGCATTTGACAAAATACAGCATCCTTTCCTGATTAAAACTCTTCAGAGTACAGGGACAGAGGGAACATTCCTCAAGTTCATAAAATCCATCTATGGAAAACCCACAGCGAATATTATCCTCAATGGGGAAGAGCTGAGAGCCTTTCCCTTAAGATCAGGAACACGTCAAGGATGCCCACTCTCTCCACTATTGTTCAACATAGTACTAGAAGTCCTAGCAACAGCAATCAGACAACAAAAGGAAATAAAAGGGATTCAAATTGGCAAAGAAGAAGTCAACTCTCTCTTTTCGCAGATAACATGATAATTTATGTGGAAAACCCAAAAGACTCCACCCCCAAATTACTAGATCTCACACAGAAATCCAGTAATGTGGCAGGATAAAAAATCAATGCACAGCAATCAGTTGCTTTCTTACACTAACAATGCAACTATAGAAAGAGAAATTAGAGAAATGATTCCATTTACAGTAGCACCAAAAACCATAAGATACCTTGGAATAAACCTAACCAAAGAGGTAAAGGATCCATACTCTAGGAACTACAGAACATTCATGAAAGAAATTGAAGACACAAAAAGATGGAAAAACATTCCATGCTCATGGATCGGAAGAATAAACATTGTTAAAATGTCTATGCTACCCAGAGCAATCTATACCTTCAATGCCATCCTGATCAAAATTCCAATGACATTTTTCAAAGTGCTGGAACAAACAATCCTAAAATTTGTATGGAATCAGAAATGATCCCGAATTGCCAAGGAAATGCTGAAAAAGAAAAACAAAGCTGGGGGCATCACGTTGCCCGATTTCAAGCTATATTACAAAGCAGTGATCACCAAGACAGCATGGTACTGGCACAAAAACAGACATACAGACCAATGGAACAGAATAGAGAGCCCAGATATGGACCCTCAACTCTGTGGTCAAATAATCTTCGACAAAGCAGGAAAAAACATGCAATGGAAAAAAGACAGTCTCTTCAATAAATGGTGCTGGGAAAATTGCAGAAGAATGAAACTTGACCATTCTCTAACACCACACAGAAAGATAAACTCAAAATGGATGAAAGACCTCAATGTGAGACAGGAATCCATCAAAATCCTAGAGGAGAACATAGGCAATAACCTCTTTTGACATCGGCCACAGCAACTTCTTTCAAGATACATCTCCAAAAGCTAGTGAAACAAAAGCAAAAATGAACTTTTGGAACTTCATCAGGATAAAAAGCTTCTGCACAGCAAAGGAAACAGTCAACAAAACAAGGAGGCAACCATAGAATGGGAGAAGATATTTGCAAATGACACTACAGATAAAGGGCTGGTATCCAAGATCTATAAAGAACTTCTCAAACTCAACACCCAAAAAACAAATAATCAAGTCAAAAAATGGGCAGAAGACATGAACAGACACTTCTCTGAAGAAGACATACAAATGGCTAACAGATACATGAAAAAATGTTCATTATCATTAGCCATCAGGGAAATTCAAATTAAAACCACATTGAGATACCACCTTACACCGGTTAGATGGCAAAAATTGACAAGGCAAGAAACAACAAATGTTGGAGAGGTTGTGGAGAAAGGGGAATGCTCTTACACTGTTGGTGGAAATGCAAGTTGGTACAGCCACTTTGGAAAACAGTGTAGAGGTTCCTCAAAAAATTAAAAATAGAGCTACCCTATGACCCAGCAACTGCACTCCTGGGTATTTACCCCAAAGATACAGATGCAGAAAAGGGTCACCTGCACCCCAATGTTCATAGCAGCAATGGGCCACAATAGCCAAACTGTGGAAGGAGCTGAGATGCCCTTCGACAGATGAATGGATAAAGCAGATGTGGTCCATATATACAATGGAATATTACTCAGCCATCAGAAAGGATGAATACCCAACTTTTACATCCACATGGATGGGACTGGAGGAGATTATGCTAAGTGAAATAAGTCAAGCAGAGAAAGTCAATTATCATATGGTTTCACTTATCTGTGGAACATAAGGAATAGTATGGAGGACATTAGGAGAAGGAAGGGAAAAATGAAGGGGGGAAATCGGAGGGGGGAGATGAACCATGAGAGACTACGGAATTGGAGAAACAAACTGAGGGTTCTAGAGGGGAGGGGGGTGGGGGGACGGGTTAGCCCGGTGATGGGTATTAAGGAGGGCATGTACTGCATGGAGCACTGGGTGTTACATGAAAACAATGAAGCGCGGATCACCACATCAAAAACTAATGATGTATTGTATGGTGACTAACATAACATAATAAAATAAAATTAAAAAAAAAACAAAATAAATAGACCAGTACTGAAAGATTAAAAAAAAAAGAAAGAAAGAAAAGCCATCAAATAACAACATTCTTTACCAAGTACTCCCATCTGGTATAAATATGGAAATTTTTAGTTCTCTTTGTTTCTCTGCCACTGAGGTTCAATGTAACCTAGGCAAACTTTAAAATTTCTCTGTGCTTGTGATTTTCTTCTGTAAAATGTAATGCATATTTTGCATTCATTTTGGAGGAATGCCATGGGCCCAAAATGTAACTGCTTTAAAAACAAAGCTAACAGATTTTTATCTATTTACTTTAGGACTCCAACTACCCTAGGGAAAATTCTCAGATTGTTCATAACCCTTTACCAATGGTTTTTCAAGGAAATAAATTTTTCCTTTTTCTGAGCATTCACTACCACCATTTAATAACAACATCTGGTATGCACTTTAGTTTTTCAAAGCTATTGCATATTTGTGATTTCATTTTATCCTAACACCCTTGTGAAAAAGTGAGGAATTATTCATACCATTTTACAAAAAGTGAAGGTCAGAGTGCTAGCAACATCCAAGGTTAGTGAGTTAATCATTTAGCTTCCATTCATTATTCTTTATATCATAACATACACTGTAATTCAGTTTAAATGTTTTGAAAATATTTAACCAAAGTATTCTCTTTTATTTAGTATATTTTTTTAAAAAAGCAACAACTTTCTAATTATTGACATTGTCAATTATATTGTTTTTTAAAGGTTTTTAGAGAAAACTTAAAACTCTTTCAGCAAGAGAAGTAGAATCTCATTTTGTATAACCAATGGAGATCTACAAAGATTGAAATTTGCTTATAGCCACAAAATAATGTGAGACTCTAAAGAAAGTCATTACATATCTGTTATTCTGTTTTTTTTTTTTTAATTTTCTAGGGAGAATTAAGTAATTGAGTATTTTAGGGAGCTGGAAATAGTATAAAAACTTAATGTGTGGAGCCCCTGGATGGCTCAGTCGGTTAAGCAGCCTACTTTTGATTTTGACTCAGGTCATGATCTCAGGGTACTGGGATCAAGCCAGGAGCCAGGGAGTCTGCTTGTGTATTCTCTCTCTCCTTCTCCCTCTGCCCCTCCCGCCGCCTGTGCTCATGCTTTCTCTCAAATAAATAAAAATAAATCTTAAAAAAAACTTAATGTACAACTTTATTGAATCCCCTTAATAACCAGCTTAAAGAGACAAGTGTTCCTTATATATTCCTGAATATTCAGCCTGTAAGCAAGAGGAATTCTAGACTAATACTTTTTTTGACCTACATCTACTTCCTGAAAAAATTAATTAATGACTTTTTTTCTCATAAAATTGTCTAAAATCTATCTTCCATCTCCATTTGCCTTTTTAAGATCTTGTTATATATTCATACTAGTCAGGGCTTTCCAGAGAAAGAAAACCAACAGGATATGTGTAGGTGTGTGTGTGTGTGTGTGTATGTAAATATACATATACTCGAGAGAATTATTTTAAGGCATTACCTCAAGTGAACGTGGAAGTGTGGCAAACCCAAAATCTAATGGATTAGGCAGGACAACTAGAAACTCAAGGAAGAGTTGCAGTCTGAGGGTAGGAGTCCTTGCTTGGGGAAGGTCACCCTTTGTTCATTTAAGGCCTTCAACTGATTGGATGAGGTCCTGTCACATTTGACAGTAATCTGCTTTACTTGAAGTCCACCTATTTAAATGTTAATCTCATCCAGAAAACAACTTCACAGAAATACCCAGAATAATTATATCTGAGCACCATGGCCCAGCTAGATTGTCACAGAAAATTAACCATCACAATTCTGAATGCCCTAGACTCCAAATTGCCCTCTACATGTTCTCCATGCTTACGGTATAACTTACTTTGTTGCAGGATGTCTTTTCCTTCGGTGGCTGCCATTCTTGGTCACGCCACTTAGAAGAATCGAGAGATAGACCAGGTGAAGAGTGGTGGGCAGCAAAGCAGCTTATTGAGTGATAGTACTGAGTGACAGTAAAGTTTATTGAGCTATATATAGTACAAAGCTCCCGAGGAGGGAGGTGACCCAAGAGGGTTGCCATGGGAACTTCTAAGTCTGGCATTTTTATGGGCTGTTGGGAACTGTTTTAATCTGATCAACCTTCCCTGTGCTTGTCACCCAATCAGGTTTTTGCCCATGTGCTCATCTACCTATCAGGTGGGAAAGGGTGGAGGGCTCCCTCCAGGGTGGTGTAAAATCGTTTTAAGGGTGGTTTCTTCTTGAGGGGGGGGGGCAGGGTGGGGTTAATACCTCATTAAGACAATTAGAAAAGCTCAAAACTTTGTTTTTCAAAATGCTTGAAGACACTGAAGTGGTAAAATAGACTGGTAATCTTAGGAAGATTTTGAAAAGGATGGAGCTGTACCTAAGGTGTTAAGAATGGCATTTGGGACAGTGTTTTGGAGGAGGCCAAACTCAGAGATAGATGCCAAGAGGCAGTGAGGCTGAGTAGTCTCTGGTTAACACTCGAGGCTGAAGAAGAAAACCAGTACCATCCAGATTATACCCAGAAATAGAAGCACACAAGTAAATCTTTCACTTTGAGTTTGGACCTTTAAAAGGTCATGCACTAGAAATACTGGTGAATTGGATGTAGGTCCTCCCAGGGACTACAGCTCACCTGGATGTCAACTCAAACCCTGAAAGTGTATTTATCTTGTCAAACTGGGGCAGGGGAGAGGGGCTTGGGTTATTTGGTGGAATGGTTTTGTTAGCAACAACAGGCCAAGGTTATAGCTCCAGTCTCTGCCTACTGGCTGCTTGTACCATGGATTTCAACTCAGTGAAATCCTCCTTTGGTGGGACTCTTTTTGTACTTTTATAAACAAACACTGAGAGAAAGGAGTCTAAACAACCTCATTTTATAACACGTGTGTAAGCACTGCTAGACTCATTTTGTAGCTTGTACGTATTTTAGCTTCATTCCTTATGTGTGTACTTTTCTGTTACTTGTGAAAAATAGACATCTCTAAACATATTTATTTTTTCTGCCACTTTTCCTATTCTTTATTTAAAAGCAAGTGATATTTTCTTGATCACAAATATTTTGAAATGAAATATTTTCTCTTTCCTAGGGCTGTGTATGCTGTTGCATAATTAATTGATGGTGATATAAAATGAATATGTTTTTGGAAAGTAGAAATTTTTATTGGTTTAAAAAATTTTGGATATTGGTGATTTTCTTTTGGTGACTTGGTGGAAAGCCATTTGAGAATCTTTAGGTTCTCTGTTTTTGTTTGTTTTTAACTTCTGGTAAAAAGGTGGGATTTTTGTATACAGGATAAATGAGTGAATGAAAATGTGTCCATAGAAGTTAACAGTAAGTGGGGCCTTTGTGGGTTAAGAAGTTTTAATGTAGAAGGGTATCTTTACAAATAAATCTGTTTAATTTCAAAGAAGTTTGAGGAAAAAAGCCACTGTGAAAATAAAACAATGGCATGATTAATCTGGATCTTTTGTTAGACCAGTAAAGGGAGGTACCCCAATAAAGAGGCTCCTCTCTTTCTTTCTCTCTCTCTCTCTCTCTCACACACACACACACACACAGGATTGCGTCTAAAAATCTGCCTTCCAAAAGCAATAATAATTCTATAATTCTCTATTGAGGAAGATAACGTCATCTTAGACCTCAAATTGTTTTTATGAAGAATTCTGCACATTTAATAATAAAAACACTATCATAAACAATGAAATACAAAGGGACAATATAACAGAGACCAACCAGCATAAATTGTAAGCAACTGACCCAGAACCACAGAGCATTTGAGTTTTCTTGAAATAGACTATAAAATTGTTCTATTTATTATGTTCCAGAAGATAAAATGCATGATTAAAAACTTTAAAGATAACTGAAGAATGTAAAAAATAATGCAATGGAAATTCTAGAACTAACAAACACAATAATCAAATTTGAAAATACAACTGATAGACTCAGACGTAATTAGTTTTTAACTGATGAGAAGAGAATGAGTATTGTAAGACTGGTCAGCAAAAAACAGCAGAATTTAGCACAGAGAGGCAAAAGAATAAAAATCAGAAGAGAAGTTAAGGAAACAAAGATGATGAGACACAGTGAAACAATCTAATAGAATTTAATTGGTATACCAGAGAATGGGGCAGAAGTTATATTTAAAGAAATAATGATTTACAATTTTACAATGCTATTGAAATATACCAATCTGTAGATTTGACAAACCCTAAGAACCTAAGCAGAATAAATGAAATTAAGTCGATGTCCGGTCAACGTAAAAGTGCTGAAAAGCAAATAAAAAGAAAAAAACCTTAAAAATATGCAAAGTGACTATCTTTTAAAAAAACAAACAAAAACAGGCAAAAAAATAGCCTAATAGCTGACTCCTCAGAAAAAACTAATGGAAGTAAATACAAATCCCTTACCTGTTTTATGATTTGTAAATATTCCTTCCCATTCATTGGTTGTGTTTTCACTTTCTTGATGATGTGTTTTGAAGCTCAAAATGTTTTAATTATAATTAAGTACAATTTACCTGTTTTTTCCTTTATTGCTTATGTTTAAGTGTTATATCTAATAAGGCTATGCATACATCTATGCATATATATGAAGATTAAGATCTGAAATTATTTTAAAAGTCAATAGGACTGGGGCACATGGGTGGCTTAGTTGGTTAAGCATCATCCACCTTCAGCTCAGGTCATGATCCCAGGGGTCCTGGGACTGAGCCCCACATGGGGCTCCCTGCCCAGCGGGGAGCCTGCTTCTCCTTCTGTCCCTCCCTGCCCACCCCCGCTCGTGCTTGCACATGTGCACGCACATTTTCTCTCTCTCTCTCAAATAAATAAAATCTTAAAAAAAGTCAATAGGATTACCTACACTTCTTAACCTTATTGCTAAATAACCTGTTTTTCTCAACATGTTAATTTTTCTATTTAATCATTTAAAAAGGTGTGTTTTCTATAGGTTGTTCTTTGTTCTGATTTCCAATTCTGTCGACCTTTCTTAAGTCACCCAAGAAGCTGAAAAGTTGGCTCGCCACTTTAAAGATAACAAATATGAAAATGTTTGCCAAAAGCAGAACTGACATCTCCTTATGCCTTAAATCCAGGCCTTCACTTCTAGTTACCAACGTCCTGTAAGATATTGAACAGTGGTGATCAAATGTGTTTGTCAGATCATTTTTGGTGAAGTATATTTCTTGACATCTTATTTCTTGCTCAGGTAATTGAAACATTATGGTGCAATAAAGTCCTCAAATCAGAATCACAAGTTGATGAAGACTGGGATGAGGGTGGAAATATAAGGAAACTGGCGAAGTCCAGGATTCCCAGCACAGAACAAGGAGAAATATGGCCTGGATTGGTTGTTATTATCAGGAAATGAGAAAGCTGTCCTCTGCTATGCCCCACACCTTCTACTCCCACAGCTTCTTCCATAATCATGTGTGTTCTTGCTCTTATTCAGAGAGAGAGGGTCATAGTAAGAGAATTCAAAATGTTTGCCCAGTAGCAATGATGACAGTCATTCTCTAAGCTTGTTACAGTGCTTTGAGTCCTGCTCAATATTTTTATTCTGTGGATCATGCATTACTTGAGAGGCCCTACATTCTTTTTATCTTTAGAATAGAAGTAATTACTCAGATGACTAGAACTTCCTCTAGTTGAAGAGATTTACTTTGTAACTTAACAATACTCAGAACAAATCAGCGCATTCATATTCCCTAGTAAGAAACAATAGAATACACCACTTACCTTTTTTTTTTTCTTTTTTTTCTGCTTCTTAACTTACTGCATGGAAACAAAGTCCTATAGGCTATGGTTTGCTAGAAATACTGCGAAGAACGTTCACTGTGCTACTGACTTCAGCTTTTTGCTTTGGGGTAAATAGTCTCATAGACTATGAAATAAGTAGCATTTTAAGTGTCCATGTTTTGTGCATTTTGGAGTTTACAGTCCAAATGGATCATTTATTAAAATATTATAAGAGAATCTGGAAATGATTATGAAAAGTGTGAAATCTGATAACAAAATAGCTCAAATATTTTTTAAATTGAGATTTTTGTTCAGCTCATTTTTGTTTGTTTCCTTGAGCCAAGTTAATATGAAGTTGTGACAAAATTCAGAAAAGTAATCAGTCGCAGACGCCTGGGTGGCTCAGTTTGTTGAATGTCTGACTCTTGATTTCCACTCAGGCCATGATCTCAAAGTCGTGAGATCAAGCCCCTGCTGGGTTCTGCGTTGGGCATGGAGCCTGCTTAAGATTCTCTCTCTTCCTCTCCCACTCCCCTCCCTCCCTTTCCTTCTCTCCCTCTCTAATAATAACAAATAAAAAGAAAAGTAATTAATCTGTTTATATAGTCAAAAATAAAGGACAGGTTAAAATCTGTACATGAAGAATAAACAGACAAGATTTGCAACTTTTCTGCATTACCTTTATGTGCAATCAAGTAGCCCAGCCTAAAGCAGCACTTAGAAACAGGAAATCTCTTAGAAGAAACTGACAAATGTGAAGGAGGAGGGCTTTTTGTTGTTGCGATTTTTGGCAAAATCAGTTTTAGTTTCAAAAAAACAAAAAAGAAAGAACCTGAGCAATAAATGTAGGAATCTACTGCCACTTCAGTGATTAGAAAAGAAATAGGACAAAAAGTCAATGACTACCTCTTGGGTAATAAGCGCTTTAACATAACATTTTCATCACAATACTCAAAATTAATAATCCTGTGATATTATACTACCCATTTTCTAGACAGATATAATGAAAGACTAAGTCATTTTCCCAAGTTAATTCAGGGAATAAGCAATGGATTCTGAATTGTGTTCTCTTTAAAAATTATGACCTTATTAATCACTCCTGGAGATTTCCCTGGAGTGGAAGATTATTTCCCCAAAGCTTCCTTAGGCCTCTAGAATCTTCAATTTATCTGGATTTTAAAAATAATTCTTTTTAGCCCTATGATAATTTTCAGACAGCATAGTTTTTGATACCATGGATTTGGGGAACGGAGGACAAAATATCAGAATGTAAACAATCACTGAATATCAGACCAAAATTTATCCCACTAATCTTATTTAAACTTCCCACCAATCATCTGCTTTTCCAAATATTTAATGAGGCTGTGGCATTTAAAACATTTATTTTAATACACATTGTGAAAATTTTCAAGTGTTAAAAATGAAATTTTAATATCACAGTTAAAGTGTGTATCTTTTTATATATTATATGTATTATCTGTGCTTTATCCATAAGACAGCAAATTCTAGGGATTCAAAAAACCAATTTTTGCTCCTATAAGGGTATCATGACTCCCATTGAGACTACATGATCTATATGATGGCCACTTTATTCCTAATATTGCTTATTTGTGTCTTCTTTCATTTTCACTTGAAAATCTTTCCTGAGGTTTTTCTATTCTTTAACCTTTTTCAATTTCAGGCTCTTTTGAGCCTCGTTTATATTTTTATATTCTATTTCAGTAATTTCTGCCTATATTTTTAGTTTTTTCCTTGTACTTTCTTTGATTTCATACCTGTGTTCTTTTTTTCTAACTTAAATATTTGGCATTTTGAGGTTTTTTTTTTTCTCCAATATAAATATTTAAGTTCAGTTATAACCTGCAATCTTTTAAGTAATAGTTCAATTATAGCTAACAGTTACTGAGCACTTACTATTTTTAATAATCTATGGTAAGATTTTACATATTGTAGCTCATTTAATACTTACACCAACACCTCTAAGTTAGTAGTGTTATTTTCTTCCTTTTTTCATAGAAAGTAAAGAGCAGTAAAATGACTAGGTCAAGGTCACACAGTTAGCAAATCCTGGAGGTAAGATTCAACTCAGGCAGTCTGAGTCTTTAAAATAAATCTCTCATTTATTTATTAACTTAAATATACTCATTTTATAACCTGTATCTGATTATTTCATTATTGCAATTCCTAAGAGTCTAATTCTGTTCTTTGTTTGTGGGTTTTGTTGGTTTATTTACTCTCTCTCATTATGCCTTGTTTCCTAGTGAATCTTAGAGTTCAGACTGAGTTTATATGTTATCATAGATTTATAGGGTCCTGATTAAGGCAAGTCCCTTTAAAAATTATTTGAATTGGCCCAGGGACCCATAAGAAATACCATTATGAGAACACTTCTTTATCCATTCATTTGTTGATGGACATCTGGGCTCTTTCCATAGTTTGGCTATTGTGAACATTACTGCTATAAACATTGGGGTGCATGTGCCCCTCGGATCACCACATTTGTATCTTTGGGGTAAATACCCAGTAGTGCAATTGCTGGGTTGTAGGGTAGCTCTATTTTCAACTTTTTGAGGAACCTCCATACTATTTTCCAGAGTGGCTGCACCAGCTTGCATTCCCACCAATAGTGTAGGAGGGTTCATTCTCCTTTCTCCGCATCCTGGCCAACATCTGTCATTTCCTGACTTGCTAATTTTAGCCATTCTGACTGGTGTGAGGTAGTTATCTCATTGAGGTTTTGATTTGTATTTCCCTGATGCCGAGTGATGTTGAGCACTTTTTCGTGTGTCTGTTGGCCATTTAGATATCTTCTTTGAAGAAATGTCTGTTCCTGTCTTCTGCCCATTTCTTGATTGGATTATTTGTTCTTTGGGTGTTGAGTTTGGTAAGTTCTTTATAGATTTTGGATACTAGCCCTTTATCTGATATGTCATTTGCAAATATCTTCTCCCATTCTGTCGGTTGGCTTTTGGTTTTGTTGACTGTTTCCTTTGCTGTGCAAAAGCTTTTTATCTTGATGAAGTCCCAATAGTTCATTTTGCCCTTGCTTCCCTTGCCTTTGGCAATGTTTCTAGGAAGAAGTTGCTGTGGCTGAGGTCAAAGAGGTTGCTGCCCGTGTTCTCCTCAAGGATTTTGATGGATTCCTGTCTCATATTTAGGTCTTTCATCCATTTTGAATTTATTTTTGTGTGAGGCATCTGAATCAGCAAAGAAGTTAAACTCTCACTTTTTGCAGACGATATGATACTTTAGGTGGAAAACCCAAAAGACTCCACTCCAAAACTGCTAGAACTCATACAGGAATTCAGTAAAGTGGCAGGATATAAAATCAATGCACAGAAATCAGTGGCATTTCTATACACCAACAGTAAGACAGAAGAAAGAGAAATTAAGGAGCCGATCCTATTTACAATTGTACCCCAAACCATAAGATAACTAGGAATAAATCTAATCAAAGAGGCAAAGAATCTGTACTCAGAAAACTATAGAATACTCATGAAGGAAATTGAGGAAGACCCAAAGAAATGGAAAAACGTTCCATGTTCATGGATTGGAAGAACAAATATTTGAAAATGTCTATGCTACCTAGAGCAATCTACACATTGAATGCAATCCCTATCAAAATACCAACCACTTTTCTCAAAGAAATGGAACAAATAATCCTAAAATTTGAATGGAACCAGAAAAGACCCTGAATAGCCAGAGGAATGTTGATAAGGAAAAGCAAAGCTGGTGGCATCACAATTCCAGACTTCAAGCTCTATTACAAAGCTGTAATCATCAAGACAGCATGGTGCTGGCACAAAAACAGACACCTAGATCAGTGGAACAGAATAGAGAGCCCAGAAATGGACCCTCAACTCTATGGTCAACTAATCTTCAACAAAGCAGGAAAGAATGTCCAATGGAAAAAAGACAGTCTCTTCAAATAGTGTTGGGAAAATTGGACAGGCACATGAAGAAGAATGAAACTGAACCATTTCCTTACACCACACACAAAAACAGAGTAAAAATTAATTTTAAAATTTGTAAATCCTTTTTTATGTATATAATTTATCTTAAACATAAAAATGAAATAAACATGGTTCTTTCACTTCATTTCTACATGACTTACTCTCAATTCATTAAATGAAGAATTCCCTTACTTTTCTGTAATTATTATTTTTTATCAACCTCAATTTTAATTACAGTATAGTTAACTTACAGTGTTATATTAGATTCAGGTGTACAATACAGTGATTCAGCAATTCTGTGCATTACCCAGTGCTCATCACAGTAAGTGTGCTCTTCTCCCCTTCACCTAGTTCCCTGGTTCCCCCACCCCCACACCCCCTTCCCCTCTGGTAACCATCAGTTCTCTATAGTTAAGAGTCTGTTTCTTGATTTGTCTCTTTTTTCCCTTTGTCCATTTGTTTTGTTTCTTTTTTTTTTAAGATTTTATTTATTTATTTGAGAGAGCGAGAGAATGAGAGATAGAGAGCACGAGAGGGAAGAGGGTCAGAGGGAGAAGCAGACTCACTGCTGAGCAGGAAGCCCAATGCGGGACTCGATCCCGGGACTCCAGGATCATGACCTGAGCCGAAGGCAGTCGCTTAACCAACTGAGCCACCCAGGCGCCCATTTGTTTTGTTTCTTAAAGTCTACCTATGAGTGAAATCATATGGTATTTGTCTTAGTCTCTGACTGGCTTATTTCACTTAGCATTATACTCTCTAGCTTTATCCATGTTGTTGCAAATGGCAAGATTCCATCCCTTTTTTAGGGCTGATATATATCTATCTCTATCTATCTATAGATAGATAGAGATAGATATATCTCCCAGAGATAGATATATCTCCCACATCTTCTTTACCCATTCATCTTTTGATGGATACTTGGACTGCTTCCATAATTTGGCTATTGTAAATAATGGTGCAATAAATGTAGGGGTGCATGTATTCCTTTGAATTAGTGTTTTTGTGTTTTGGGGGTAAATACCCAGTAGTGCAATTACTAGATTGTAGGGTAGTTCTATTTTTAACTTCTTGAGGAAACGCCATACTATTTTCCAGCATGTCTGTGCCAATTTGCAGCCCCACCAACAGTACATGAAGGTTCCTTTTTCTCTGCATCTTCGTCAACACTTGTTTCTTGTATTTTTTATTTTAGTCATTCTGACAGGTGTGAGATGATATCTCATTGTAGTTTCGATTTGCATTTCTCTGATGATGAGTGATGCTGAGCATCTATTCATGTGTCTGTTGGCCATCTGTACGTCTTTTGTAATTATTAATAAACAATGGAAAATATGTATGACATTTAAACTTTTCATTTCTTGTTTAGAGTATGAAATTTTTGTAAACACTGTTGTGACTGATTTTCTTCAAAATAACATTTTCTGCAAAATATCATTTTCTTCAAAATATCAATTTAAGAACAGAGTAAACCATTTTTAAAATTATAGTGATAATGAATATGTATAAAGAAAGAAAAATACAGGACATGATTTTGAAATTATGCTATTATGTCAATTTCTCTGTTGTGACAGTATGTGTGCTGAATTTTACATTTTCATCTTGGATCTTGTATGTTCAAGGTGTCAAGTAAACAAATAAGGGTGAAATTCACTGTCTACTTCATTCCCATAAAGAAGAATTCCCAGAAGTACAAGAATATGTTTTGGAGTATCCGTATGAGCAGTTTTAAAAAGTAGCATCAAAAATGAACATGCCTTCGATAAAACTGACACTGGAATTAACCTGAAGGACACTACATGCTAAATGAAATAAGCCAGACATAGAAAGAAATACACCACATGATCTCACTTATGTATGAAATCTGAGTTGTCTCAGCGGGGAATCTGCTTGGGATTTTCTCTCTCCCTCTCATTCTTTTTCTCCCCACGCATGCTTTCTCTCTCTCGATCAAATAAATAAATAAATAAATAAATAAATAAATAAATAAATAAATCTTTAAAAAAAATCTAAGCATCAAATTCATAGAAGCAGAGTAGAACAGTGGTTACCAGGGCAAAGGAGGTGGGAAAAATGGGGAGATGTTCATCAAAGGGTACCAAGTTGTAGTTATGTAAAATGAATAATTTCTAGAGATCTAAGGTACAGCATGGTGAGTAAACATCACGTTGTACATCTTAAATATATACAATTTGTTAACCAATAACTATAAAATATGTATTTGGGGAATGGGATGAAGAATGACAGAGGCAATATACATGTTATGCAGAATCTTTTAGTCACGCGGATGCATGCACATATACAAACACCTGTTGGCTAGAATATTGACCAAGTCACACTACTATGAATAAGTGTGTGCACACACTATATAAGAACACATCTTTATTGAATTTTAATCATGTACATGCATTTTTGATACAATCAACCACTCTTTAAAACAAATTTTTAGTATATGTGCTGCTGAAGCGAGCACTAAAACAAATTTTTATAAGGCAATTTAAACTGTCTTTGGGGATAAGCCATCTGCATTGCACATCAAAGAAAAATAAAGAACAGATCACTTGCATATATATTTGATTTATTCCCAGGTAGAGACAGGAAATTTCCAAAGTGGAACAGAAGTAGAAGCAGAAAGAAACTCTGATCATCTTGAATCATCTTCATCTCTTTTTAGCATGTGAAAATTTTCTTTGATGACTCAGTAGTGGTGTGTGCATTTTAATTGTTTATATACTTGACCTATTATATCCACACATTATTCCTCAGAATCAAGTACCTACTTTATCAGAGATGTGGATAAATGTGATGATAACATCCATACTAACTTGATTCTGGTGCGACTTTTCTGCATCATTTATTCTGAATTAAATACTCTGATCATGATAGGATATATCTTAGTTTGGGGTTAATTTTCTGAGGTATCTACCCGATTGTTTCAATATGTAGATTTAGGTCTTCCTTTATTTATGCAATCTTTTCACTGATTATAGTTTTACATATTTTTGTTTCATTACTTTGTTTTCCTCCTTAGGTCATACAGTTATACTTATGGTGGATTGTCTTCGCCTGTCTTCCATTTCAAGCCTTCTTTCTTTCTCTCTATCTCTCCTTTATTTTGCCGTCACAAAAGTATTGTAATGTATAATCTCTTAGTACATGTGAATGAGTTTTTCTATGACAATTGCTAGGGCAATTTTATTTTATTTATTTATTTATTATTTTTTAAAGATTTTATTTATTTATTTGACAGAGAGAGACACAGCAAGAGAGGGAGCACAAGCAGGGGGAGTGGGAGAGGGAGAAGCAGGCTTCCCGCAGAGCAGGGAGCCCAATGCGGGGTTCAATCCCAGGACCCTGGGATCATGACCTGAGCTGAAGGCAGACACCTAACGACTGAGCCACGCAGGAGCCCCATCTAGGGCAATTTTAAATTAAGCTATTTGAATTTTAAAACTTAATACCTATTGGGACGCCTGGGTGGCTCAGTTGGTTAAGCGACTGCCTTCGGCTCAGGTCATGATCCTGGAGTCCCGGGATCGAGTCCCGCATTGGGCTCCCTGCTCGGCGGGGAGTCTGCTTCTCCCTCTGACCCTCTTCCCTCTCGTGCTCTCTATCTCGCATTCTCTCTCTCTCTCAAATAAAAAAATCTTAAAAAAAAAAACTTAATACCTATTGCTAAAAATGACTATTACAATTCATATTACACAAATCACAGAAAAGGTTGTGTCCCTTCACTCTGGATCATGCTTGCTATCAAACTTCTCCTTTTCCTTGTGCTGAGAAGTATAACATGATACTGAATAACTGCATTAATTTGCACTATCTTAATTATCAGATATATTAAATGGTTTATGATATGTTTATTGGCTATCTTTATTTCTCTGTGAATTCTTGTTTATTTGTCCATTTTTCTTTTTTCTTATCGATTTGTGGGAGCTCCCTATATATTGTTGACATTAATCCTTTCTTTTATATATTAAATATAGTCTATTATGTATGTCTATGTACACATTATATAATTTTCACTTTTACAATTTAATTGTCTTTTGTGTTACAGAAGTTTTAAAAATGTGGTGTAGCTGTAATTATTCATTCTTTCCTAATGGCCTTTTGCTTTATCAGTAAGTGGTCTTCTTTTCCCTACTCTAAATCATAAATATATTTTCCTATGCATTCTGCTAATATTTCATACAATTTTTACGTTTAGATATTTAGCATATCAGCAATTTATGTTTGTAAATTTGTGAGAAGAAACTAACCATTTTTTAAAAAAACTCAAGTTAAGAGCCAAATTTTTTATGGGGAGAACATTTTTACATCCAAGAAACTCTTTTTCAATGGAAGCCTGCTTTATTTATCAGATAATATAATATCAAAAGGACAATATTTATCATTTATCTGAAAATATTTTTTGTAATTGTGAATTTATAAAATATATATGATATTCTGTATTTTAATTGAATACAATTGTAATACAAACCTATATCATATGTGATTTTGTTTGCTAAATTTATGACCTAGTCTTTGGCAGAATTTACAGGGTTCTAGTATACAGAAAATGAGAAATAAGAGTTCAACTACACTTAGCAGTGACACAATGGAGAATGGACATATGACATAATTATTTATGAACAAGGGAACATCTGGGGCCTTTTGCCTGAAGAACAGAAATCTTAGAGAAGATTAATAGTAGCTATCTTCAAATATTAGAAATAATATCATATGTAAAGAGAATAGACCAATGAATAAGAGCTAGAGAGAAGCAACATTTAGTTTAATGATATAGAAAGCTATTTAATATGAAAACTGACAGAGAAGTGAGTAAGTAGGTGGTCATGTGAGGAAGGTTACTAACGGAGGATGAGTGGCCATCTTTCAGACCATACAAAATGGGAGTGGGACTGGACTGTCAGCAGAAGGTTGGACTCATTTCTTTTATTTCTAAGATACTATTTAATTTTGTGCCATATCACTTGGAACTTTCATAGCTTCCTGAAAATCAAATGATGGGAATATGAACCGAGGAATTTTCTAATGAAAATGTAAATTTTATTGGAAATGTAATGAAAAGTATAAAGTGAATAATTGGGAAACAATATGTGTTTTGTAATTTTTGTTGGTTGCCATAAACATACTTCCTATCACAGACAAGTGAGGGAGAAGAAAGTAGAAATGCAAAACTAAGAGGCTAATGGCAATGAGGAGACGGGGGGAAAAAGGCTGACATTTCTGGAGGCTATAATATTCTGGGAGCTCACAACTCATATAACCTCTATTTGCTGTTGACCTGTATATTGGGTTTTCAGCACATTCCAAGACATCTAAGTCACTTACTTCCATGCTGTTTTAATCACTTTGATTTTTGCTTGCAAGGGTCCTTAAATTTCTCTCAGCACAAGTCAAAATGCTTTAAGCAAACAAAGTATTATAAAGCAAAACATGTTTTAGGCTGTTCATAGCAATTGTTTTTCTAAGTTATATGCAAACAGTATAGAGTTGTATATTTTTTCTAAGAGATTTGGATAAATGCAGGAGGTGGATTTTCCCTCTGATAATGGAAGTGGAAGCCCTGAGAAAGTGTGTTAATTCACATGAAAGAGTGTATTTCATACTAATTTACTTCATGACCTTGGTATATGAATCTGCAGGATAAATCATTATTTGGGGAATTAATAAAGTTTATGTGGGGTTGACTATGATCACATAAATTATCTGCATGTCCAACATGGGAAGGCAGGAGCAGAACTAGGTAACTGGGATCACAGCGGGGGCAAAGAAGAATAAAACCAAAACCCTCCCATGGTGTTCAGGCACAGCGAATGTGCTTGGGCAAGGACCAGGGGATGGCGGGGCCAACAGAGTCACTGTGACAAATGCATATGGCTAATATTATCAATGAAATTTTCTCATGAAGAAACAGAAAAACAGGAAGGTCATTCACGTGCCAGGGACAGAAACCGCTCTCTTAATTTCCTTTTTTATCTCTTCTCGTGTAATTCAACCTGCCTAATGTAGGACACAGAAAAACAGAAAGAAATATGCAGAAAGAAAACTGTGTTAAGTTCTTCATTAAGCGTCCCTAAAGGTCAAAGAGTGACGGCTTGCGCTTTGACATTTTGGCAAATGATTATACAGGAGGTGCTCAAAGAAAAATCCACTTAGCCTTGGTTAAAAGGAAAGGTGATAAAACGTCACCACGCATGTTTCCTGAACAGCATCTACTTGAAACATTCTCTCCTTTCCTCCCTCCCTCCGTTTCTCCTCCTTTCCATCCTACACACTTTCTTTTATTTATTTTCATAATTTCCTCCCTGCTGATTTACTTCTTCAATATAAAATATACCTAAAATAAATAAAAAACATAGAAATGCTAAAATATAAATTCTGGACTCTGACTCAAGCTCTGGGTGGGTCCCTTTTCCAAAAGAAAAAGTTGTGCCCCCTCCCGTTCCTCCCTACCCTCTGGTTATTAGGACATTAGGGCTGATTGAAGGGCAAAGTGCTGAATGACAAAATAATCTCTGAGCATATCTTTTAACTAAATGCTCAGCATGGTACTCCTAGTACTGAATGCTTTAATTGGCTATTTTCTCCCTCTGGAGCCCAGAATAAAAATGGTAATCCAATTTTGCAGACACTGTTAGCACTGTTTGGCATTTTCCTAATAAAGCCACAATGCTCCTGGCCTTTCAGCATAGCTTTCCAGTAGTTTCTCCAAACCATTCTACCCTAATTACTGTAGCCTGGAAGCATCACCTCCCACCCCCTGCAAGTTTTACTGAGCAATCAGCAATTGCTGAGAGGAATGATGACCATGTCATATTTCTCAGACTTTCATGTAGTCGGGCTTCTTTTAAATCAATTCCGCTTTCTGTTCAGCCTTTGAAGGATGGTAGTGGGGCTGCTATTTCCAATTTTCAGAGAGCAATCGGTAGCAATAGGTAGAGATGCCTCCTATGAAGAATTAATTATCATGTCTGTTAACCTGTGGATCAGAGCAGGATGAGAAACCGGGTGAGGAAGTGTCATGCAAGATGGTATGTCGTCTCCCTGCTTGTAATATGATTTCATGAGTATGGCTTTTCCTTGTTTCCGTTTCAGTCTTTATTTAAATGAAAAAGAATTGCCTCAGAAAATGGAAGTATCCAATCACTGACAGTATTGCCTGCAAATCAAGCCATTGTTTTCTTCATATGAACCATCCATTTTTCCCCCAACAAAAGGGGGGAATGGGAGGGCTTCTTTGTCTTGAGATTCCTTTTGGAACTCCAAAGGGCAGTGTTCAGGAAATCAGTGAAATAGTTCTCTTCTTTTTGAGGAGAGACTTATTAACATTGTCCTCAATAAATAGAAGGCATGGAGAGTAGAGAGAAATTTGAGTCAGGTAGGTACGGAGTGATTCATTAGAGGAGAACTCCAAATTGCATACTCAGAAGAGGGGGAAGGAAAGCTATTCCCACAAAAAAGGGTGAGATACAGGGGGTGAGTTTGCTTCAACACTGACAAAATACCAGCGACTCATACCTGGGGGGAAATAGAACAAAAGTACCATCACATAGAATCAATATTCCCCTGAAGAAACCATGTTTGAAGAGAACATGAGGCAATAGAATTTGATCATAGCAGAGTGCCTGCGTGGCGCAGTCGGTTAAGTATCCAACTCTTGTTTTCAGCTCAGACCCTGATCGCAGAGTCATGAGATCAAGCCCCACTTTGGGCTCTGGGCTCAGCATGGAGTCTGCTTAAGATTCTCTCTCCCTCTCCCTATGCAACCCCCCCACCCCATCAAATAAATAAATAAATCTTTAAAAAAATTTTTCATCATCATTTCGCATGCAACATCTTCATTTGTTCTTCAGAGGAACTCTTTGATGATACATTATTTGCATTTCATGCACTGAGTACTGAAAAGATTAAGACTTGTCCCCCAAATCACAGAGCCAGAGGGGGAGGCAGTGAGATGTGCTGGGCTCTGAGCCCTTTGCCTCGCCTACTGTAACACACTGTCTCAAATTAAGAAGCACTTACATGTAGAGACAAAAAGATGTTTAAATATTTTTACATTAGTTCTTTAAGCAGAGATATATAATCTTTGTTAAGCTGTCTAATCATTCATTTAACATATATTTATAGGGAGTGCTATGTGGCCTGGGGATATAATATAAAATGTAGACAAAATAGAGCTTTAAAAAAACTCACAGAATAGGAGGAAAAATACAGAGTGAACAGATAATCATTATTGTGATGAACTTTCTGAGGGAATATTCCTCAATGCTATAGAAGTGCGTGGTTCCCCACGGGAACATGAGGGTGAGATCACAGGGTCTGCTCACTCTCACAGCTATTTTTTTTTCAATTTTACTGGAAATATTAGCTAATAAATTAGGCAGAGATTAGGAAGGAGGAGATTAAACTATCACTTATTGCACTAGAAATTATCTAATACTGAAGCCCACCATAGAACCCATTGAAAAATCACACAAACCACATTAAAATGCAATCGATAGGGTATAAAGTCAATATAACCCATATGACTCAATATATAAAACAGAAACCACTTTGATGTTGTATGGTAAAAGAAAAATGTCCTCATTTTTAATAGCAACAGACTGATTTAAAAAAAAGGTAATATGTTTAACAAGAAAAGCACAAGACCCATATGGAGAAATGTTTAACATACCTCCATAAAAAAAAAAGAAAAGCAGAAAGAAATGCAAGTACAGATTATGTTCTGATAGAAAGTCTTAAAATATAAAGATGCCAATTTTCTCTGAGTTAATTTATAGTTCTAACATGATTTTCTTTTTTGCAAATAATCAAGGTGCTTCTAAAGCTCAGTGGGAAAATAATAGAAATAGGAAACTATGAAAATGAAGATCAGAGAGATGGGCTTAGTCATACCATTTATTAAAATAATTACAAAGTCTAAATAAATAAGACTTTATGGTCATGTCTCATGAACAGACAGAAAACCAAAGGAATAAAATAGAAATGCCAGAATTAGATCCAAGTGCATTTAGGAATCTGACCTATGAAGGGCAGCATATATAATCAGTGAAGAAAAGACAGTAAATTCAATAAATGGGCTTAGGATAACTGGGCAGTCATCTAGACATAGTCAGTTTCATACCTTCCATCCTTCACCAGAATAAATTTCTAAAGGATTAAAGATGCAAATGTAAAAAAATAAAGCCATAACCATAAAATAATGCATTATTCCTAACTTTGGAGCAAGAATAGTATTTCTCATTTTGGCTAAACATTCAGGAGCCATTAAAATGGATACATTCAAGTAATTTTAAAAAAGGACATCTGCATGCCTTTAAATAAACAAAATAAAAGCAAAACACATCAAAAATAACACAAGGAAAAATTATAAACTGGTGTATTTTGAATTCATATTACCTATGAACAGGTAATTTTTGATAGATAATTTGGAAAGCTTTAAGAAAAAGATCAGACTCACAATGGAAAAATAAGCAAAGAATATGAATAGAGAATTCAGTAAAACAATAAATAAATAAATAAATAAATAAATAAATAAATAAAAAGGAAATACAAATAGATCTAAAAATTAATCCAGGTAATGGCAATTCCATCCTTCCAGTTGCTCAGGCCAGAAAACTTAAAAGAGTAATTTATTCCTTTATTTCCCTTACATCACATATCCAAAACTTCAGGAAGTCTTGTTTGCTATATCTTCAAAATAGACCTAGAAACTGACAGCCCAGGTCTACCACTACCACGCTGGGCCAACATGCCATCATGTCTATAGGATTGCTGCATTAGTCTTCTAACTGGCTTTTCTGCTTCCATCCTGGCTCTGTATGGTCAATTGTTTTGTTTTTTTTTTTTAATTTTATTTTATTATGTTATGTTAGTCACCATACATTACATCATTAGTTTTTGATGTAGTGTTCCATGATTCATTGTTTGCGTATAACACCCAGTGCTCCATTCAATACGTGCCCTCCTTAATACCCATCACCGAGCTAACCCATCCCCCGACCCCCCAAAACCCTCAGTTTCTTTCTCAGAGTCCATAGTCTCTCATGGTTCGTCTCCCCCTCCAATTCCCCCCCTTCATTTTTCCCTTCCTACTATCTTTTTTTTTTTTAACATATAATGTATTATTTGTTTCAGAGGTACAGGTCTGTGATTCAACAGTCTTACACAATTCATAGCGCTCACTATAGCATATACCCTCCCCAATGTCTATCACCCAGCCACCCCATCCCTCCCACCCCCACCCCTCCAGCAACCCTCAGTTTGTTTCCTGATATTAAGAATTCCTCATATCAGTGAGATCATATGATACATGTCTTTCTCTGATTGACTTATTTCGCTTAGCATAATACTCTCTAGTTCCATCCACGTCATTGCAAATGACAAGATTTCGGGTTTTTTGATGGCTGCATAATATTCCATCGTATATATATATATATATATATATATATATATATATACACCACATCTTCTTTATCCATTCATCTGTTGATGGACATCTTGGCTCTTTCTATAGTTTGGCTATTGTGGACATTGCTGCTATAAACACTGGGGTGCATGCACCCCTTCGGATCACTACATTTGTATCTTTGGGGTAAATACCCAGTAGTGCAATTGCTGGCTCATAGGGTAGCTCTATTTTCAACTTTTTGAGAAACCTCCATACTGTTTTCCAGAGTGGTTGCACCAGCTTGCATTCCCACCAACAGTGTAGGAGGGTTCGTTCTCCTTTCTCTGTATCCTGGCCAACATCTGGCATTTCCTAACTTGTTAATTTTAGCCATTCTGACTGGTGTGAGGTGGTATCTCATTGAGGTTTTGATTTGTATTTCCCTGATGCCGAGTGATGTTGAGCACTTTTTCTTTTTCTTTTTTTTTTTTTAAAGACTTTATTTATTTATTTGAGAGAAAGAATGAGAGAGAGAGAGAGAGTTCATGAGAGGGGGGAAAGGTCAGAGGGAGAAGCAGACTCCCTGCTGAGCAGGGAGCCCGATGCGGGACTCGATCCTGGGACTCCAGGATCATGACCTGAGCCGAAGGCAGTCGCTTAACCAACTGAGCCACCCAGGCGCCCGAGCACTTTTTCATGTGTCTGTTGGTGTATGCCCAATTCTAATAGCAACTGGAGGAACCCTTTTAAAATATGTGTCAGATCAAATCCATGTCCCTCTTTTGCTCAGATTCCTCAACAGCTTTCCATTTCTTCCAGAATGAAAGCCAAAATCCTTTCACTGGTCTACAAAGCCCTATGCATTGTGGCTTTTCACTACCTCTCTGACAACTTCAACCACTCTTCCCCTCTGCATTTCTGCTCCAGTCACACTGAGCTCCTTTGTATTCCTCCAAAATGCTAGATACTCTCCCTGCTTGAGAACTTTGCTCTGGTTTTTCCTTCTACCTGGAACTCATTTTCCCCAGGTATCTGGTTAGGCCACTCCCTCTTCTTCTTCAAGTTTTTGCCCGGATGTAATTCTACCAATGAAATCTTATATTGACTCTCATTCCCCCCTCACCTTATTCTATTTTTATTTCTTCATCATTATCACCATCCAATATACTATATAATTATATATATGAATATATGTATAATCACATACCTATGTGATTTTTTTCTGTTCAGTATACATTTATATTCCCCATTACTTAGAATAAGGCTGGCACTTAGTGAAGACTCAATAAATATTTGCTCAACAAATTTAATTCTACTCCTAATCTTACAGAGAAAGGTAAATTAAAATTCCAATGAGACGCCATTTTCACATAACAAATTGGCAAAAATCAGAAGTTGGTAAGATGCTTTAATAAATTACTGGTGGGAGTATAAAATGGTACAAATCATATGGAGGGAAATTTGGTAATATCTCTAAAAATACACTGGTACATGTCCTTTAGCATAGCAAGTCTTATACCAGTTATACAAAGAAGAAATGACATATGCTCAGGGTTCATCATGTTGCATGAAAAAAAAAAACAGAAAAAAGTAAATATTAATTAATAAAGAACTGATTGAACAAATTATGATACATCAATACACTAGAATACTATATAGCTGGAAAAAATTATGAGTAGTTCTCTGTGCACAGTTTTGAAAAGCTTTCCAAAGCATCTTGCTAAATTTTAAAGTAGGACAGAGCAACACATGCAGTAATCTAGCATTTGTGTAGTAAGGGAAACTAAGCAAATATATATTTACATTTGTTTGTATCCACCAACTATGGAAAGATACAGGAGAGATTAACTGGTGTTTGTAGAATGGAAGTAGTAGGAAAAGGAAAAGTGGAGAACAAAGGTGAACAAGAGATATTTTTCTGTATGTTTTGATTTTTTTTTGAGTTTTGGACCATGTTAAAAGATGATATATTTAAAATACTGAATATATAACCGATTTTAAAATTACTACAAGGGGCACCTGGGTGGCTCAGTCGTTAAGCATCTGCCTTCAGCTCAGGTCATGATCCCAGGGTCCTGGAATCAAGCCCCGCATCGGGCTCCCTGCTCGGCAGGAAGCCTGCCTCTCCTTCTCCCACTCCCCCTGCTTGTGTTCCCTCTCTTGCTGTCTCTCTCTCTGTCAAATAAATAAATAAAATCTTTTTTAAAAATAAATAAAATAAAATTACTACAAGATCGTATAGACTATAAACCACAAAAGAGGAATAGATAAAAAGATTGACTTTGCAGTCACATTCAAAAGAGTAACATAAAACCATAGACTGGGTGGCTTGCGAACAATGACAGGCTGGGAAGTCCAAGACCACAAGCACCAGTTTTCTTCAGAACTTAAACATCTATTAAACTTTTGAGAATAGATTGCAGAAAATCAATATGTAAATGGATAAACTCAGCCATATGGAAAAACACCCATAAATAAGTAATTATTTCTTAGAAACAGGCAGTCCTAACCAGGAGATAAGGGTGTAGATTCTATCAAAATATGCCTACATCAGCATGTTTAAATTATGACTAAGACAATGCTATTCATACACGGAAAGGAAACGGATAGCCACTGAAGGTCGATGGTTGATTAGAAACAGAAATGCCCGAGTCAGAAAGAGAAGCTGGCAGTTTATTCCTCAGTGTCTCATGATGGAGGTCCTCTGGACAATGGTCATTAGCTTGTGGTCTGCTTAGCTTATGTCCTGACTATGGAGATGGATGCCACAGACTATTAAGATCTGATGTCAAAAATCCATAGAAAGTATCCCACTTCGCTTTAATTAAATTTTTAATTAAAAATTCTGCTGCATCTGATAATAATTAGAAAGTTGTTTTTAATTAAAGTAACATGTATTACTTTGTTATTACTATCAGATGCAGCTTTCAGAAAGTGAATAAAAGGGTAAGGCTCATTGGAACATTCCATTCTGTTTTTTTTTCAGGGGAAATCAATACATGTGCATTCTGTTCTCTTGATAGTTCGGTGAATGTAAATCCATCTCCGTGCCTTAGGTTATCTTAGGGATACTAACAAATGCTACAAAGCCCATGAAACTGAAGGCTAGGTGCAAAACTGATGTCATATCACAAAGGTGCTGCCAGAAGGCATTGTCTGGACGACCAGCCAGTGACATTACTGATGTCAACTTCTATGATTATGCTCCTCCCTCGATGATAAAACCAAAGGTAATTTGCTAGAGGAGCACAGGATTGGAAGAATGAAGCGACTGAATTAACCTCCAGTATGTCCCAGTTGTTTTTAACGTTATTAGGATGAAAATGTGAAAAGTTTTTTGTGTCCCAGAATAAGTAGCCATCCAGGTATAATTCAAAAAAGAGAACAGATTATCTCTTATTCCATTAATATAGAACAATAGTGAAATACACTGTCAATTAATTACCAAGTAGGGCACCTTTCATAAAAAACTGAAAAAGCTGAATTCCCTCCTTCTCAATTACTGTGCAAATAAAAATTGGTAAGAGCCTCCATGTCTCTTTCTGTTAATGATCATTCAGGCAAAGAGAGTATTCCATTCGGAAAAAAGCAACACTTCCCACACAGTATGACTTTTTTTTTTCCCCCCAAAGTATGGGTATGGTGACTAATAGCTTTCTTTTAAGTATAGAATTATGGAGGTAGAGAACTTATAAGAACATAGTTCTAGAAGCTCCTCATCCCCAATTATTCAAATGATTTTTATGGGGTTTTATTTTATTTCTCTTAAAACATTTTCTTTTTTTTATAAGTTTTTTTAAGATTTTTTATTTATTTATTTGAGAGAGAGAATGAGATAGAGAGAGAGCATGAGAGGGGAGAGGGTCAGAGGGAGAAGCAGACTCCCTGCTGAGCAGGGAGCCTGACGCGGCACTCGATCCCGGGACTCCGGGATCATGACCTGAGCCGAAGGCAGTCGCTTAACCGACTGAGCCACCCAGGCGCCCTTAAAAAATTTTCTTTTAAATGTTTGAGCATGAGGGATTTCCTTTTTTGTCTCATATGATGAATTTTTAAGAAAATCAAGTATTTACCAAATACTAGAGAATGGAGTAGGATAAGAGCTCCAGGAGACATCTGTTCCAAGTTCTGCTCTGTCCCTTAAAGCTATTTGACCTTCTGGGCCATTCTATCTCTTCTTCCTCCCAAACTGTGACCTACTGACCATTGCATACCTTTTGGTTTCTTTCTTTCCATCATTCTTATGCTACTTAATTACTCACTGTTGCAGGCAAAAGATGCTACCTTACATATTATGTGGAGAATTAAATGAGGTAATAGTTGTAAACATATAAGGAGGTGCTGCTTATTTTTTTCAACAATTAAGCACCTCACAAATATTACTCAAAATCAGCTTCTGTATCCCTGTTTTGCAGAGGAAAATACCAGCAATCACTTTTGATCACACAGTTAACAAGAGGCAAGCTCACGTTTAGAGCTCATTTCTATTTTTTTGTTTGTTTGTTTTTCTGGGTTTTTGTTGTTGTTGTTTTATCCCTCCAAGAAGCAAACAAGATTGTTGACTGGTTCTCCTTTTTACTACTGATTCTTTTCACACAATCCCTTTCCAGCCCTTCTGAGATGGGTGCTCTGGGGATGAGTTCCAGATTCCTAGGTAGCAAACCTTGTCCATGGATTGGACTTCAACCTGGATTCTGCAAAAGGAGACTGATTAGATGATCTCTAACATTCTTCTTATCTACCATAGCACTGGAATCCAACCCTGATGTCTTAGCTCGGGTTCCCCAGGAACAGACTCTGAGAATGATTACGATGCAGGAAGTTTATCGGGGAGTGTTTGTCTCAGTTCAGGCTGCTATAGTAGGATGCCATAGACTGGGTGGCTTATGAACAACAGACAGTCTGGGAAGTCCAAGATCACAATGCCAGCAGATTGGGTGTTTGGAGAGAGCCCACTTCTTGGTTCATAGATAGTCATCCTTTCCCTGTGTTCTCACAGAGGGTAAGGGCCAGATTGTTCCCTGGAGTCTCTTTTATAAGGGCACTAATCCCACTTATGAAGGCTCTACCCTTTTGACCTAATCTCACCTCCCACAGGCCCCACCTCCTAATACCATCACATTGGGGGTTAGGATTTCAACATATGAATTTGGTGGGACACAAACATTCAGTATGTAACAGTGTACTTGGTGACAACAAGAAAATGAAGAAAGCAGGATTCGTTTCAGGGGGAACCTCAACTATGATGCAGTAGCAAAAGCCTCAGCCCATTCCAGAGTGAACCCTGGGGCCTGACTGGACTTTCAGAGTTTTCCCAGTGTGAGGCAAGAGGCTGGGGCCTTGTATCCGCCCATCTAATGACAGAAGTCATTAGATGTAGGCTACCTGGGATGAGGCATAGGCATAAGTTTGACAAGGTACATCCTTTTATCCTGAGGCAAAGCCTGGGGAGGAACTCAGCTGTAAGCCATCAACAGGAAACACATCTTAGTGGGGAATGAAAGCCTCTGTCCCAAAGAGAGAATCTTGATGGCACACAATAGCATTCACTACAGCTGATCTCTCTTCTCCACTATGATAGTCCTAGGTTCCTGCCTAGATCTTATCTGTCTCTTTGCCCAGAGTCACAGTCTAGTTGGATCCTTTATTTCTCTAACTGATTCAATGTCCAGCAGGTTAGTGATATCTTTTTTGGAAGGAAGCCCATGAGGTCTATCCATATGCTGGTCATATACATTGGGTTTTTCAGAATACTTCACCTCATTATGAATATATTAACAAGAGTTGATTAGCTATTCTGAAATTGACTGCTCATTCATTATACAACTTGAAAATAGTCAATGTTGAGCTCTCTGTTTCATGTGTTCACTGAGCTTTGGCCTATTCCACATTTCTATTAATTTTGTGGGTTTCAGCTTTGGTATGTTACTTGTAAATTGGTCTTTAACTTTCTGGGACTTACAAGCTCACTCTGCCACGTGGATTGGGAAGTGTTAAAAATCTCCAAAAGTTGTAATGCTGGACATGTATAATTTGACATTTTTATCAATATTTGTTACTACTTACTTTAATATTTTGAAAGATAAAAAAAAGCTTTTTTAACACAGGCTACAAGAATGCAAAGCTCTACAAAACTCATCTTGAATGATAGACCATAGGTTCTAAAACAGGGCAAGAACGCTATGCCCATGCAAGGCAGTAGAAGCTGACATAGGGGGTCAGCATTCAACTAGCAAGTATTTCTTTATTTGCCTTCTTTTCTAACTCACACTTAGTTTTCTTTTTTGGCCATTTCTTTTCCTTGAAAAATCTCACTTCCCTCTTGTAAATATGAAATTTGGCAGAGTATTTCAAACATGAACACTGACATTTGAGAGAAAGGGTTAATTGGTTGGGTGCTATTACCACTGATGGAAGAGTTGTAGGAGGAGTGGGGTTGGTTAAGAAGGATCAGACGATTCATGAACTATTAAATAGCTGTGAAGAATGTGACTACAAAGCTCAGTAGAAGGGCTGAGCCACTGTTTTTTAACATATTTTTGGCTTTAATATTTAGGTCTTGTGAGGAGAAAATTGCTGGGGAGGAAAGTCAAATGGTAGGGACTTAAGGACAAAGCCAATGGAAAGAAAATGGCAAGAGCAGGCAGAGATCACTTAAGTGTGAACTCACTCTTCTAAGACTAAAAGACAAAACGACAAAGGCAAAGAACAGAGAGAAAAATGTGTTGAGGTAGGAGACAGTGACAATGGAAAATGTAAGTGCCATGTGCAATAATATAAAAAAGAGAGGAGGTCAACTCAACTTTTGAGGTTGTGAGATGAATTAAAAATGAATGCGGGAGGAGTGCCTGGGTAGCTCAGTTCATTGGGTGTCCGACTCTTGGTTTTGGCTCTGGTTGTGATCTTGGGGTCGTGGGATCGAGCCCCACATCCAGCTCCATGCTCAGCATGGAGTCTGCTTGAGATTCTCTCCCTCTGCCCCTCTCCCTGCTTTCCTTCTCTCCCTTCCTCCCTCTCTCAAAATGAATAAATACATCTTTTTATTTTTTAATATTATTTTGTTTTTATTATATTTATGTTTCTTTTTTAAAGATTTTATTTATTTATTTGACAAAGAGAGAGACAGGGAGAGAGGGAACACAAGCAGGGGGACTGGGGGAGGGAGAAGCAAGCTTCCCATGAAGCAAGGAGCCTGATGTGGGGCTCGATCCTAGGACCCTGGGATCATGACCTGAGCCGGAGGCAGATGCTTAACGACTGAGCCACCCAGGTGCCCCTAAATACATCTTTTTAAAAATGAATGTGGGAATAAGAAGAGTGAATGGATTTTGTTTTTCAAAATGGAAATGGCTTTTGCTATACAAAAATACCATGTCAAAAAATTATATTTTGACCTAATAGATCTCAATGAATTACAAGAAACCTAAATCCTGTGGTTCTAAAGCGTAAATGAGGTCATCTGAGAATTGAATCTTTAGTTTGAACCCTAAGCACTGTGCCCCTGCTATCACTTTCTCCTCCCAATCCTTCCCCCAGTATTTGAGACTTCCTGTAGCCTTCAGTAACATTTTTTTCCCACGCTGGTACCTTTTCCAGCAATAGGTGACCAGAATCTTATTCATGTTGATCAACAAATCCTCCAACTCCTAGAATATCATTTAAAATATGGAGATTTTAATATGGAGATTTAATATGGAGATACTCATGGGGCTTCCTAATTTATAGGATAAATAACAGGCAGCATTTGCAGTCCCCATACCTCATTCTCTTCAGGTCAGTGCTGTCTTTTCAGAATTCCTACAAATCTATGTAACACAGGTAAAAGTCAATCACTGTGAACACAAACTGAAAATATAGTTAAATATCTGATCTATCTGGATTTTTTTTCAGAATAATTAGTGAATTATAAATCTACCTCTTTCCTCCCCCACTCAAAAAAAGCAAGCCATTTGTTTCATTAACTTTTAGAAAACAAATACATTTCCCCAGTGTGTTAAAAAGCCAACTTTATTAAGTATTAAGTGATTATATGTATTTAGGTCTACTTTGATAACTGATAATTTCTTCCAGTTATCATTTAGTATATTCCCTCTTCAATACTCAATTGTTTTAAGTACTGTATTTTAACTTGACAAGACATTTCTCCCTCATTATTCCTCTTTCCAGAATTTCCCAGGTTCTTTTCCTTCTTCTTCTCCTTCTCCTTCTTCTTCTTTTTTAAGGCTATTGGTCATCTACTTAGCAAGCAGTTTATTTATTTATTTTTTAAGATTTTATTTATTTATTTGAGAGAGAGAATGAGAGAGAGAGAGCACATAAGAGGAGGGAGGGTCAGAGGGAGAAGCAGACTCCCTGCTGAGCAGGGAGCCCGATGCGGGACTCGATCCCGGGACTCCGGGATCATGACCTGAGCCAAAGGCAGTCGCTTAACCAACTGAGCCACCCAGGCGCCCAAGCAGTTTATTTTTTTTTTTAAGATTTTATTTATGGGGCACCTGGGTGCCTCAGTCGGTTAAGCGTCTGCCTTCGGCTCAGGTCATGATCCCAGGGTCCTGGGATCGAGCCCCACATCATGCTCTCTCTCTCAAATAAATAAATAAAATCTTTTAAAATATAAAATAAAAAAATAAAGATTTTATTTATTTATTTGAGAGTGCGAGAGAGCGAGTGAAAGAGAGAGGGAGAGAGAGAGAGAGATAGCACCAGTGGGGGAGGGGCAGAAGGGAGAAGCAGACTCCCCGCTGAGCAGGGAGCCCAACCTGGGGCTCAATCCCAGGACCCTGGGATCATGACCTGAACAGAAGGCAGACACTCAACCGACTGAGCCACCCAGGTGTCCCTTCCAAGGCTTTTCTAACATATTTATATTTCTAGGTAAACTTTAAAATTATTTTGCAGGGGGGATGGGTTAGCCTGGTGACGGGTATTAAAGACGGCACGTACTGCATGGAGCACTGGGTGTTATACACAAACAATGAATCATGGAACACTACATCAAAATGTAATGTATGGTGATTAACATAACATAATAAAAAAGTATTTTGCAAATTAACCAAAAAACATTTCCTGAAATAATATTTAACTGAGATATCATTAAATTTATAGGTTTCTTTATGGATAATATGTTTACAGTTTTTGCCTTCCTTAAATTAGTTTAAATGACCCCCAGTAAAGTTTTGTAGAGTTTTAATACATGCTATACATTTCTTGGGAAGATGCAGATTTCTATTTCTTATACTACTATTAATTATTTTATTATATTTTCTCATTGGTTATTATTATAATATTAAAAATCATGTGCTCTGTAGATTCATTCAGTAATTGGCTAACTTACCAAATTATATTTTTCCTAATACTTTCTTATTTAATTCATTTGGAGGGTTGTTAAAAAATATTCAGACAAAACTCGAAAGTTGTGCCACCTCTTTTTTTAATAGGTAGATATTATAGATTTTGTTCTTGTCTAACTGAATTGGTTCAGTAAGAAGGTGTGTATAATCTTCATGTTCCTGAATTTTTTTTAAGATTTTATTTATTTATTTGACAGAGAGAGACACAGCGAGAGAGGGAACACAAGCAGGGGGAGGGGGGGGAGGAGAAACAGGCTTCCCGCTGAGCAGGGAGCCCGATACGGGGCTCGATCCCAGGACCCTGGGATTATGACCTGAGCCAAAGGCAGAGGCTTAATGACTGAGCCACCCAGGCGCCCCCATGTTCCTGAATTTAATAATAATGCTTCTAATGTTTTACCATTGAAATCATATAACATATTTTTCTGATCTTTCATTAGGGATTGTGATTTGATCCAATATTTGGGGGCTATACAGTAAGATGTTTATTAAATTTTCCCACTTATAGGTTAATTAAATAATTATATTAGTACATTTTTAAATTATACATTTTCCTTAAATACTTGAAAAAATACTACTTATAAATGACGGGGATTTATTTAAATATCTACCAAAATAACTACATAAATGTAGAATTTTTGCAACCACATAATGCAAAGTATTGGTCTTCCTTTGCCAGTACAAAAATTTGCCATATTTATTATGCTAATGGAAGTTTTGTTTCCACTGTGGTTGAGTAAACTACTAACAGACTGACTCTCCTGTAGACAATAACTTTAAGTTCTGGAAAACACACACACACACACACACACACACACACATACACACACACTCCTTCTTGAAGTCTCTGAAGAGTAAACAAAAGCAGAGAGATTCTGGATGACATTCACAATTTAGAAGAAGACACCAGAAAAGTGTGAGTTTTCTATATTTTTAGCTTTTAATCTGAGTCCAGCTGCTGGACTCACTGGTACCCAGGATCTTTCTGACCTGATGGACCAGAAGTCAAGGATAAGGGTAACCACATCTGTTGGAAAATACAGAGGGAATCACAGAAATGGAATAAATAGCAAAGGGAGTCTTAAATTCTGTGTATACATTCTACCTAAGTCTCTGATAGCCCTGACCATGCATGTATGGGGCAGGTAGCAAACAGCCATGCTACAGGGGGAAAGATGAGATTTGAATTGCAATCCAAAAGAAAAAGACTACAAATTCGAGTCCAGTAAAATTAGTGCACACTAAAACAAAAATATCAATACTCTGTAATAATATAAAGTAATCCTGAGTTTCCATGATACTACATTCAGAGAGTTCAGGATACAAAAATACAAATACACTTGACATAAATAAAACAGGAGAAGGCAACACATTTTCAAGAAAAAAAATATACTTAACAAAGGCCAATTCTGAGATGACCGAGATATTGGAATTAACAGAAAAAGCCTTTAGACGTTATTTTTTTTTTTTTAAGATTTTATTTATTTATTTGAGAGAGAGAGCACATGAGAGGTGGGAGGGTCAGAGGGAGAAGCAGACTCCCTGCAGAGCAGGGAGCCCGATGTGGGACTCGATCCCGGGACTCCAGGATCATCACCTGAGCTGAAGGCAGCTGCTTAACCAACTGAGCCACCCAGGTGCCCCAAGCCTTTAGACTTTAAAGAGCTATTAAAAACACTTGGAGGGGCGCCTGGGTGGCTCTTTCATGAAGTGTCTGCCTTCGGCTCAGGTCATGATCCCAGGGTCCTGGGATTGAGCCCCGCATTGGGCTCCCTGCTTGGCGGGAAGCCTACTTCTCCCTCTCTTGCTCCCCCTGCTTGTGTTCCCTCTCTTACTGTCTCTCTCTCTGTCAAATATATAAATAAAATCTTTAAAAAAAAACACACACTTGGAATGTGGTAAAGGGTAACATGCTCATAGTAAATAAAGAGATAAATCTCACAAAGAACTAGAATCTACTGAAAAATACAAATCAAGAACCAAAAAAATACAATATCCGAAATTAAAAATTCACTGGATGGGCTTACCAGCAAAATAGAGATGGCAGTCAATAAATTTGATCAATAATATTTTCTAATCCTAAGAACAGTTAAAGAAAAACATTTTTTAATGTATAGAAACTTAAGGACCTGTGGGATATCAAAATGCTAAATATATTTGTAAATAGAGGCCCTGCCAAAGAGAGGTAAATGGAGGAGAAAAAGCATTTGCAAAAATAATGACTGAAAAATTTCACAATTAGGTGAAACAAGAAAATCCTCCCATTTGTGATAGCACGTACGCATCTTGAGGACATTGTGCTAAGTGAAATAAGCCAGACACACAAAGTTAAGAATGAGGTGACTGAGTTAATTCCCAGTATGTCCCAGTTTTGTAAATGTTATTTCTTTTAATTTAATATTGAATTTATGTTGAAGTTCTATTGAAATCCTCTGCCTATTTGATCTTCATATTCTTGTTGCCCATGGAGACCAAAGAAAGATAAATGATGGCAATCCAATATCTTTTCAGCATTTAAGAGACTTTTGCCTCTAACTCATAACTCTCAACTATTAAAATTAACACTTAGTAGGGCGCCTGGGTGGCTCAGTTGGTTAAGCGACTGCCTTCGGCTCAGGTCATGATCCTGGAGTCCCCGGATGGAGTCCCGCATCGGGGGTCCCCGCTCAGCGGGGAGTCTGTTTCTCCCTCTGACCCTCTTCTTTCTCGTGCTCTCTATCTCTCATTCTCTCTCTCTCAAATAAATAAATAAAATCTTTAAAAAAATAAAAATAAAAAAATTAACACTTAGTAAACAAAACTCTCATAAAAAAATGATGAGAAACGAGCACTGTCTAGTTACTCTATCCTCACAGTTATTTTAATATTACCTCAAAGGATAGATCATATTCTTTGGAATTTCTGCCTCCCCTTTCCAAAGGCTGGTAATTTGTTCAATCTTCCTCAAAAGTAAAATCAAAAGTTACTTCTTTATCATTTCCTCTGACATTTTCAGTCAAGATTTTCTACCTAGACATTGAATCGGTTTTCTTCAAATGGAAAAGTTGTTTTATCAAGACTTCATAATCAACAGCATCTTTTAACATGTTTAAGCAAGAGCATGATTCTTTTTCCTCACATGGTATGCATGCATCATATAAGAGCTACTGATTAAATATTATATGGTTTCAAAACACGGTGAATGCCACTGACTGAACAAGTTTAATTAGGACATGATGTTGAAATGGCTGAAATATCGGTATGCATTTGATTTAGTACCTCCATAAGGAGCAGCAAATGTAATCTGTCAAAATGGGCTCACATGTACACCAACAAAACTGTAGAGGCAGAAGTATCCAGTACTACAAAAATGATAGAGCCTGACTGTAGTAGGGATGTTTTGTTCAAAAGTTTTATGAAGGAAGCTAGTGACCCTTGATTGTATCCTGAAATCAACACTGAACCACTGAATGTATCATGTAGAAGAATAGGTCCTTAGGGAAGAACAAACAAAAGCAAATGGTAGGAAATATATATATTTGTTAATTTTTTAAAGAATCCTAATATGAAAACTGCATTTTCATATCAGAGAAAATGTAGCACCTTAGACATATGAAATCTTTACTTCAAATCAAATCTTTTCTATGGAAAGGGGGAAAAAGAACATAAGTAATCTATTTGATCACAGAAGTAGTACCACCTTTCATGGTGCCCAGTGATCTCCAGTAAAATGACATTAGTAAGAGCAATGAAAATGACCGTAACTGCCATTTGTGCCAGTTGCACAAAAATAAAACTTATTTCCACAGGAGGGTCTATTGCTTGGTATTAGGTCTCCTCGTATATTTGTCCTTTGAGAACCACCGCTGAAGTGATACTTTTGGAATCTGACTACAATTTACCACGCTATTTAAACAGAATATAGTTCAATGTGGCAATGAGTTAGGCAGTTTTGGACCCATTCTTGGAAAATATTAACATACAATCTGATAGGCAAACCTGTTTATAATGCCATTTTCCCCTTAAATATGTCTTCTTTTGAATCACAGATATTCAGGTAATAATTTTAAGCAATGACCAGATAAGATACACCATCAGGAGATTTTCCCAAATCATAAACATTGCCCTTCAGTACTTAGTACTATTGTTTTCAAATATGCTCTGAGATTCCTCAGTGATTTTAATAAAGTCCTTCACTACTGACTTTGAGGAGACTGAGGACTTGTGAGTGGGAGGGAAGGCCTCCAACTTTCGCCTGTGTATTTTTTGACTAGAAAAGCTGGCATACTTTATATTGGTCCTCCTCTACTTAAGGTTACTTTTGAAAAAACAGAACTTCTGCTTTAAAAAAGAAAAAAAAACTTTTTCTCCTTTACAAAGTTACTGTTATTATTATTTTTTTTGAATTGGAACTTTTTTTTGAGCTAGAACCATTTAACCTAGGGTGCTTTATTTAAATAACTCATTTAATTTCATGTATTCTCTGGGGAGTCAGTAAAACAGAGTGAAATCTTTCTTTTATTTTGTTCTTTTCCACAATATTATGAAATTCATCTTCTCCAGACCTGTCACCACTACATATAGACACGAACATTCTTTTTGGAAAGAAAGGGCAGACAGGATAAAAGAGGTGTTTGGTCTGAAGAGAAGTTCACTGTGGTTGGCTGTAACTCCAATTTAATTAAGACTGCTTTTGCTATTTGAATTAAGAAAAGAGCTTTCACATCTAGAACCCTTGTGCTAGTAATGTAAATGGCAATGTCTCCAAGAGGTAAAGGCGATTCTTGAGTGACATCAGGTAGAGCGTGTAGGATGTGTGAGTGGCAAAAACTAAAGAGAAAAAAAAGATGATCAGATTCAGAGAATGGATCCTTGAGGAACAAAACATGAACTCAAGAACAGAGTCAATGAGAAGATGAAGTTTTATGAGCATTTAGCAAAAGGGGAAGTTGGCAGCTTGGTAAAAGATGGCTCCAATAAACGAGAGTCCTGCCACGTGGGGCTGGGGGAGGCAATAACTGAGGCTTCTTATTAAAGTGTTGCAGTTCCAATACAATTTGGTTTATGTGCCTGGCAAGATATCCAGGACTCTTAAAATTTAAAGAGAAGAACATTGAATGCCATCCAAAATATCAATTCAAAAATTTTTTTTAAAAAATTTACTTGATCCGTGAAGAAAAATTAGATATTCGGAAGTTTTTTTATACATACATATATATTTGGCATCTGTTCTTCTCTCAAGTAATAACTTTGAAGAAAACATAATTCTGTGATAAGCATAATGTGCCAGAGCGAAGCAGAGACTGTCCTTGGAAACTGAGTTTAGGCATCCAGAGAGGATTTTCAGCTCTATAACGACATAAACCGTGCAAAATAGACTGTGCTTTCCTTTCAGAATACACCCAGTTTTATCCATCCATCTGAGAAGTTTCAGGATTCTCCTTTCAGTTGACCCCTGCATGTCTGTACTGGTTTGTATGGACTATGTGTGTGCATGCATGCATACGAACATACATATATAAATGTATCATATTCTAAAACAACGACCTGGATCTTTTCAAAGATCCAATTGAAACCTATATGCATTGCTGATAATGTACACATTATTGTATAGTTATTGTTGTGGAGCACACAGATATCTCCTAGGACAGTTAGAACCCGTTTTGCATTCTTCCATTCCTTAGATTATCTTAGGTCAGCCTTCACATAATAATCTCTCCTAGAAAATCTGTCTCTTCTTCCACATACCTTCTCTATGCTATCTATTAGAATTCCCTGAATTTTCTGGATCCTCTGGAAACACACAAAAACACACATCTCCCTTGAGGTCCTATAGTGAAAGCCATGGTGCTCTGCACAGGTTTGGCACATCATCAAGGTTTTGACTGACAGCCCGGCACTCCAAGCTCGCTGGGCTCCCTGAGCAGTGTTGCACAGAAGGGGAGCATGGCTATGGTACTGATACTATCAAATCATTTTTTTTTAAAGATTTTATCCATTCATTTGAGAGAGAGATCACATGAGAGGGGGAAGGGTGAGAGGGAGAAACACACTCCCCGCCGAGCAGGGAGCCCAATGCGGGACTCAGTCCAGGGACTCCAGGATCATGACCTGAGCCGAAGGCAGCCACTTAACCAACTGAGCCACCCAGGCGCCCTCAAATCATTTTCTAAGGATGTCTGTAGTGTTGTAGGATGATACATATTGCACTTGAATTGGCTAAATCATGCCTCTGAAAGTAGTTCTTCTGCAATCTTTTTGTTTGTTTGTTTCTGTTATTGCTGGGGCTGGAGAGGGAATGGAGAGGGAGGAATATGTCTTTTAACAATATTCTGGGAACCCATCATTTCTCTATGGGTACAGCCCTCAGGCATACAATTTTTCCCCAAAGGATAATTCAAAATGTAATGTTTTTATTTTATCTTTCTGTATCAAAAAGATCCTCTGAACTAACAAAGAGAAAAATCTTGTCAAATGATGCATAAATTACATCTAATTCATCAAATTTTTTCATAACACACTTTGGGCGGTAGCAAAATCACAAAGGCCTAAGTACTGGGAAAAATGGGTCTGTAGCTATAGAAGATAATAGTTGTTTTTTTTCTTAAAGATTTTATTCATTTATTTATTTGACAGAAAGAGACACAGCGAGAGAGGGAACACAAGCAGGGGGAGTGGGAGAGGGAGAAGCAGGCTTCCTGCTGAGCAGGGAGCCCGATGTGGGGCTCGATCCCAGGACCCTGGGATCATGACCTGAGCCGAAGGCAGATGCTTAACGACTGAGCCACCCAGGCGCCCTGAAAATAATAATTTTTAATGATACCTTTTTTTGGTATTGGTCTTTAAAGCATACAACATTTTCAATCGTCTAGGAAACTTAAATATGTCAATAAAGTCTTTGGTTTTTCACAGAAATCATTTCGCTATTATCTGTAGACCTACCAAAAGCCTGATTTGGAAGCACAAATGGTCTTTTTAATAAATCAGGGTCTAGGGAGTATTATTATTTTCCTACATGCAACTTAGGGTCTTCCTTTTGGGGGTTAAGAAATTAGTTTTCTTTTTAAGATGTTGTAGGTCCAGTCTCTTTGTTAACTTTCTATATTACTGTAGCCAGTTTTTATGCTTCTCGTATGCATAGAGCTTGTTCAGAAAGAATGAAGTAATTTGCCTGAGTCATTTCAGACAGGTTCATGTCATCCATTCTCCTTAATGGCTTCACTGAAGGTTGGTTACCTCTCTCTACATTGTCTCACAGAGTGAAATACAGCATTGGCAACACATATTGTTAATCCTACAGGCACACTTTTCCAAAATCAGTCATGATCTGGCACCAAATTAGGGAGGTTGACTTTTTTAAGGTATCAGTCAGGCAGTACAGGAAAGGCAGAGGAATAAAATGACTTGTCAAGCCACAGCGCAGGGTCCTGCATGATCGAGGTATCTCATTTCCCATGGGCTCCACATTAGCAGCACCCTGTCTGTCATGTTAGTAATTCATCACCAGCACCTCCCCATCTCCTAGGGCTGAATCAGTATTGGTTAAATATATAAATAAATGAATAAAAATCTATTAGGTATGTATGTATCCTGTAGAGAAAGTACTGTGAGCAGGTTAAAGGATATAAATACCATGATTCTTAAACTCAGACATCCATTGGCATAGAGCACAGGGTGAGTAAAGGGCTGGCGTTCCATCTTTCATCATTGAGAATGAACACTTCAAGGCTTAAGGAGAGAGATGATACTGTGTATAGTCTTATACTACAAATCACCTTTTTTGTATTTTCAATACTTTTTTCCTTTCCAACATCCTTCCAGTTGCCCAAGCCAAAAACCTTAGAGATCTGTGATTCCTATTTTTTTCCCTACCTAACTAACCTGATTCATAAACAAATTCTATTGGATCCAATTTCAAAATATATCTAGACTCAACAGGAGATATTCTGCAGGCACCCTAATCTGAGCAATCTTTTTTTTTTTTTAAGATTTTATTTATTTGAGAGAGAGCAAGCGAGAGAGAGAGAAAGAGAGAGCATGAGCAAGCATGAGTGGGGGGAGGGGGCAGAGGGAGAAGCAGACTCCCCACTGAGTAGGGAGCTAGATGTGGGGCCCGATCCCAAGACCCTGGAATCATGACCTGAGCCGAAGATGCTTAACCGACTGAGCCATCCAGGCGCCCCAATCATTCTTTCTTTCCTAGATTATTCCAAGAGCCTTCTGATTTATTCCAATGCTATTACTCTGGTACTCTGGTCTTTTCTCACCCAGCGACTAGTGATCCATTTAAAAGGAAAGTCAGATCATATCACTACAATGTCTTCCTGTTAGACTCCAAGTAAAAGCCCAGATCCTTCTACATGGCTGGCAAGGTCTTCCACTATCTCCCTCACCTCCTCTCTATTTACATTGCTCACACTTGTGCACACTGATCCAGCCACACTGGCCACCGTGATGGTCTTCAAATACCACAGGCATGCTCCTATTTTACAGGCTTTGTTCTCTTTCCCTCTCCATAGACAGCCCTTCACAAAGACACCTGCTTGGCTTTCTCTTCCACCTCCTTCCACTCAAATCTCACTTTCTCTCCGGGGGTTACACTATCTACTCTATTAATGTTGCAAATGGCTTCCCTCACCCCCTCTTCCTCCACAATTCTGAATCTCTTTACCCTATCTGCTCTCTAGTTTCTGTAGTACTTATCATTCTCAAGGATAATATATAATTCATACTTTCATGTTTATTGCTTCTTTTCTGACTCCCTCATCAGAAGGTTATCTCTTCCAGGGCAAGGATCTTTGTCTATTTTGCTCATTGGGTATCCTCACAATTCAGAATAATACTTGGCACCTAGTACACACTCAATGAGTTATTTGCTGAATAAGTGAATGGCAGGGATTTACCTATCTCTATTCACCTCTACTACAGAAAAACACCTAAGTGGCAAGGGACTTGGTACAGGATGAACGTGACCGGTATTCTACCATTCTAGGCATAGAAATCACCTTCAAATACATAGGAGCAAGTTAAGCAGCAAATACTCTGGAGAACTGGGTGCATGTTTTACATTTATCTAGACCGTGGGTATATACAAAAGAATCATAGATACAATTCTCTACCTCCAACATAACCTCCTGATTGTAACTGGTTAATGAACAAACCTAATTTATTTAATCAGAAAAATTACAACTCTTCATAAGGCTTTCTGACATTATTCACAAACTTGAGTATGCATTAAAATCACCTGGAGGGCATGTTATAAGAGTGAATGCTGGGCTCCATCTGTCAGAGTTTCTGATTCAGTAGGTCAAAATTGGACCAGAGAATCTGCATTTCCAACAGGTTCCCAGGTGATGCTAACGCTGCTACACCACACTCTGAGAATCATTGCTCTACGATAATGGTTCACAACCCTGGCTGCACATTAAAGTGATCTGAATTTTTATTAATTAAAGAAATAAGTATTGATGACTAGGCACTGAACCCATAGATGTATGTTTAATGGAAAAGCATGGGGTAAAGCCTTGTCAACTTGATAATAATGTCCATCCACAGAAGCATCACTGTTGCAGAACTATCCAGAATTACAGTTTTCATATTCAACCTATAATCACAGAAATACTGTTCAAGATCAACAGGCCCTTTGCAGTGAGCAGTGCATTATATCAGTCAGTTGATCTTGTTTCCTTCTAGCACAATTTAGACTTTGAGAAAATATTCCTTCTACCATAATTTTTGGATCTTAATTTGAGAAAATAAACTAGGGCATCATCTTCTTTTCAGTTCCCATCACTATTCTAACTTATAATAGACAAGACTGGAAAGGAAAATGCAAACTTACAAATCCAGGTATATTCCCTTTGGGATTCAGTGACCTTTTGAGAAAATGTTGGTTTTGTTCTTTCCTTTTTATTAATAATTTCAATTAATAATTCCAGGAAGACCAGCATCTCCCTCTTGATTTTCTACACCCTTAGCCCACAGTTTTTAATGTTCCTCACAAGGGCAAGGGTTAGAGAGCCTACTGTGACCACTTCTCAGATGCTATAGTTCCACTGCAACCCAAAGATTGTCAATGTTGAGAACTGATGCAACCCTGTCCCACACATTTGCATTCAGTGGCTCACAGATGACTTTACCAGCCCAGGTACCAGTAGATAGTACTGAAGGATGGCACAGTACTCTTGCTCTGAAGATTACAGTTCTTCTGGATTACATTGACATGGTCAAACATTTTACTCAAAATGGACCTGCTCTGTCAATGTGGTTGGGTCAGGTAGGGCTTCCATGCCTAAATAGCATGCTCTGCTAGAATGAGCTCTCATTCAAGAACATATAGAACATATGCTGTCACCTTTCGGGATACATTTTAGTTTGAGGTTCTTTTCCTGCAGGGAAATATCCATCTGGAATATTTCAATCTATGACAGAAGCTCTAATAAGGTGGATCCTAAAAGAGGAAGAAATCTGGATTCCTTTTTTTCAAGATGCTCATTGGCCCCACAGATATTTTTTACCTGCATTCCAGCTATCATCTCTGTATACCAGGAAAATTTCAGAATAAGAGCTATGAGTAGCCCCAAAAGTTCTGTCATGTTCCTTTTCACAGGGCAATGAGCCCTACTGAACTACTCTCCGCTGGCATTACTAAGTGTGGTCATTCAAATCATTATTTTCCTAGTAATAAAAATCTACTCTAGGTTTATAAAATATATATATACCATATAGTCTTAAAAGGGCTGGCTTTTTTTTTTTTAAATTCTTCTTTAAAGGGAATTTGCTTTTTGAGCTAGAACTTTCTTCTCCAAACATCCCAAGGAAAGAGACTATGTTTTATTCATTTGATATTTACATTCGCCTTCCTAGTCTAGCATACCATGTGGAAAGCACTGATTGAATGTTAAATTGAATTAAATTCCTCCCATTCATTCTATTTCTACTGACACAAAATATGTCTCTCTGGTGTTTCTATCTTTCTCATTGGAGATACACAAAATAAATATAATAACTCTCGAACATGAAAATTCTTCAAATGTTTGATGGTAGCTATTTTGTTCCTACCCTTTTGGTGTTCTTTACTCCAAACTAAACATCTTTAATTCCTTTAAGGGTTTTCATATGTTAGGGAATCAACAATCCTTACTGCCTCACCAGTTGGTCTTAGATCAGAGATTCTTAAGCTAAAGTCCATGAACACATGGGAAATTCATAGATGGGTTTCAGGAATGCTGTAAACCTTCTGAAATTGCAGATAAAATCATGTATATATGTATATTTTTTTCCTGGGGAGATATCTATAGCTTCTTTTAGATTCCTAATGAGATATTATCTGTAATCTCCCAAAGATTAAGACTCAGTGATGGAAAAGTTATCCAGTTTGTCATTGTTGACCTTAAAATGTGGTTCCCAAACTTGCATAGAATGCTGCAGTACAATCAGAGGGAGCGCAGAGGAGTTGGGATATCTTTTGTCAAGACACTATTTTTCTATCAGTGCAACTCAAGCTTTCAGGCACGTCTAATTGTCATTTGATATTCTTAGTTATCATTAAATTTATTTGTAAATAAAACTACTAACTCTCTTACCAGCATACACATGGATACACACACACACACACACACACACATTCGGACACACAAAACTACACATAATCATTTTCAAGTTGGTTTCCACTGCTACTTATATAAAATATATAACTTTTACTGTGGAATACATATTCTACACTTATACCTGTCAAAATCATTCATGCTGACTTGGCTTTTCATAGTTATAGACATTTTCTTGCATCTTATTTCTTACATTAATTAAACTTTCTGGTTTCTAGTCATTTATAAATTTGATAACCATGTCTTTTCTCTCATCTTCCAAGTTGTTGATAAAACTGTTGACAGCTCTGTACCAATCCATAAACGACATCTTTTCCCATTGCCATGAATCCACTAAGATCCCCATTTGGGAGTTTTTCAGTGGAGTATATTGCTGTGCCAATAAATACCTTCCCGGTATTTTAGAAGAGATACCATGAAAGATTTTGGTAATGCCTAAATAAAATTAAGGGCTTTCTCTATCAACAACATGCAATTTGCTAATCTTGTCACCACAGAAAATAAGGTTAGTTTGGACAAAACCTTACTGAACACAGTATAAGCAGTTGATATCCAGTTACTGACTTTTCCTTTCCAAATTTTTGGTTGGTAATTCTAGCACATCATCAATTTAAAATAATCACTGAAAGAAGATCATCATGTATAACAATACATTAATCCATAATAACTACGTGCATAAAAGTGAGCATTTTAGAATAGTCTAAGTTTTAGGAATTTTTATCTCTTAAAATGGATTATCTTCAGAAATTGGTTTTTAAAGCAACAAATTTGCTCTATGATATAGAAACAAGCATTTTAAGAAGAAAGATAAAAACTGACCTACCTTTGTATAAGAGCTTCTTGTCATTCTCCCAATGGCAGAGTGATGATTCTTTATAATAAACACTGCCACACATATCATGGTGACCATAACATAATGTATAGAATTGGTGAATAACTACGGTGTGTACCTGAAACAAATATAATATTGAATTTCAGCCATACTTCAATAAAACAAAACAAAGCAAAACAAAACAAAAAACACTGCAACACATGATCCATATATATATATATGTGTATATATATATATATGGATATTGAATTATTTATGCAAAACTGAACACCATGATTTTATGCTATTTTCTTAAAAATGAACATTTTTTCCTTGGTTGAAGGTACATGACTAGAATAAATAATGATGTAGGAAAAAGAGGCACTTAAGAATTACTCACTAAATCGGGCGCCTGGGTGGCTCAGTTGGTTAAGCGACTGCCTTCGGCTCAGGTCATGATCCTGGAGTTCCGGGATCGAGTCCCACATCGGGCTCCCTGCTCGGCGGGGAGTCTGCTTCTCCCTCTGACCCTCCTCGCTCTCATGTGCTCTCTCTCTCTTATTCTCTCTCTCAAATAAAATAAATAAAATCTTAAAAAAAAAGAATTACTCACTAAATCAAATATTTTAATTTATTTTAAAATCAAAGATAGTGAAAATTATATTTATAAAACTTCAAGAATTATCATATATATAAATTAGAGACATCTTATTAATTTTAACAATATATACTTCATGACATATTGATTTAGCCTATAAACAACTGATTTATCTACAAATGTCCAATAATTTTCTAGAACTAAATATAAGTTGAGTATAATTTGAATTTTGACCTGTGGTGCAAGTGAAATAAGAGTAAATAAATAATTTAATTAATAAGAAAAAATATGAAACAAAATGGAACACATAATTGCAAAATGCCTGTTATTTATTTAAAAATCAATACGTTGCATCAAGAAAATTTTCCACATTTTAGAAATATAAAAGCATGCAAAAACAAAATTTTAAGGAATAAAATAAAATCATTTTTGAACATGTTTTCTATCAGTTTTTAAGGTTTATAAAACATGTTTATAATCAAAACACATTTAATTGTTGCAGAAAAGAATGCATGAACTACTTCAAGAATAACCTTGGTCCTGAATAATACGTAACTTTATTTGCTGATATAAAAACCATATTTCAGAATAAAAAGGCTGTCATTCAGGTTCCTAGCAAAGGTGAGAGCTAGAAGTATTAAGACAACAGGAAGTAAATCATGATAGCTTAATTACATACAATATGTTTTACATGTTTATAGTGTAGGAAATTACTTGAAAAACTGGAAAAATTATTTTAAAGTTTGGAAAAGCTAAGGACATGTTTTAGATCAAATGATGTATAAAGATCTATCAAACAAAAGGACCTTTTGAACCTGAAATTGTCAAGTTCTTGATGCATCATTTCAAATGCATCAAGAAGGATATTAGTATCCTTCTCAAATCATGTCCATCAATACTGTCTGCCTGCATGTTCCCAAGCACAGGCGCCCTGTCCACCTGAAGAATGACTAAGATATTTCTGTTAACATCAAATCCCCTTCCTCTTCCTATGCTTTGCCTACAGCTGTCAGAGATGATTCATGTTTATTCATCATTGCGTCCTGCCAGTCTATTAAGAATGGAACAGAGTGGCTCTCTTTGAGTTTTGAATTCTGAGTTCAGAGGTTTATTTATTCGTGATCACTGAAATGTGGAGAACAAAGAAATAACATACTGCATAAAAGATGGGGGTCTTCCACTTTTGGTTTCACGACTATTCCTTCTCCTTTGGAGATGAGAGGTGGTGAAAGAGACTATGATGGGCATATTTGAATACCCATGTTCTGAGAACAAGAGGCTTGGCTTTCTACTGGTAAAAGCACGCTTGTATAAATAATTTGTGGTGTAAATCCTATGGCATACCCCTTAGAAATAAAGAATAAACTAATGTTACACTCAGCAGTATAAATATCAGATATAAAGATGAGGAAAAGATGGTGGTCACACAAAATACATAGTGTATAATTTTTTTCTACATGAAGTCCAAGAACTGGCAAAACTAACCTATTGTGATAGGTTAGAGAGAATACTGGTTACCTTGAGTGTGCAGGGTATTCACTGATGTGGGGCATGATGAGAACTTTTGGAATGTCTTGTATCTTAATCTGACTGGTGGTTACCTGAGTACATATATACACGTAGAAGCTCCTAGAGCTGTAGTTTACTATATTATACTTTAATAAAACATTTTAAAAGCAATATTATTAACATGGGACAATTAAATATAAATCCACATCTATTGCATTTGGGGATATATAACTTTAAGCTTTTCTTTTGGTTTTTAGCTATTCTAGCTACTTAGCTAAAATACCACCTAAGACATTTTAAATCTTATTTATGGTTCCTCTCTTTTTTCCCAACTATTGTATCTCATTTTTATTCCACTTTTAATTCAAGCCACTTTTTAATATTTTGTAACCCAATTTAAACAATTTTTCTTAAACAAGTAAATCTTAATTTTTATTTAACTAGAATTTTAAATTAGTGTACTTTTAATAAATTTTATGAAGATTCTGGGTTAAGACTTCAGAAACAGAGTTTAGAAACAGAATCTTACAAAGCCCTTTATTTACACACAAGATTAATTATGATAGAATACAAAAAACTGTTACCTTTGAGTTTTTAAAAGCCAGTGTCCTTTATCATGATTTTGAATTAAGAAACATTGTATAGTATATCCTACATAATAATATTTGGCAAGACATTAATAGAAACATTTTAACAAAAGTATAATTTATAGAATATTGTATTTAAATTTTTATTTTATAGTAAATAAGATTTTTGATTGAGCTTATGTAATTCTTCAAATGTGTGGGACGCAGATTAATGAGCCAGGACAGCAAAGAGATTCAAATTGCTGCTGAAGAACCCTATAATCTATAGAACATCTTCCCTGCCCACCTAGTCACATTTAGCTTCCATACAGGAAGAAAGAAAATATAGAAGGAAGAGAGCATCCACCAATATGCTGATATTGTTAGAAGACCATGTAGGGGCGCCTGGGTGGCTCAGTTGGTTAAGCGACTGCCTTCAGCTCCAGTCATGGTCCTAGGGTCCTGGGATCGAGCCCCGCATCGGGCTCCCTGCTCGGCGGGAAGCCTGCTTCTCCCTCTCCCACTCCCCCTGCTTGTGTTCCCTCTCTCTCTGTCTCTCTCTGTCAATTAAATAAATAAAATCTTTAAAAAAAAGAAAAAAGAAGACCATGCAAATATTTTGTAAAGAAAAGTCACACTTAGCCCCTTGGTTTTGTTTTCCCAGGAAAGGGAAATATATATATATTTTTCCTTCTGAAATTTATGTTTCCAAGAAAGTACAGTACTTCCTGGAATTAAACTAAATCTAATGAAGCCATAATTTGCATATACTGCATATGTGTGTGTTTGGTGATGCCTATCTCCCCCAAAGACACAGAACCACTATATGTCATGTATCAATCATGCTCATATCAAAATGAAACCTCTGCCTGGAAAAGTACATACTATCTTCCTAAAAATAATTACCTAAGAAGCACATTCCTTCTAATGTTTAAAATCTTATGGGAATATGCTCAACCTTCAAATTTCTTGTTCAGTGAAATTTGTGCTGTAACAGGGGAAGTGGCGAATTGGAAAGATAATTTGTGTGTGTGTGTGTGTGAGCGAAGACACTAATGCATTCCTATCATAAAAGTTGGGAAAGAAATTTTGTCTATTTGTGACTGGGTAAAGAAAGAGGTCCTGTATTGGTGCTTAAAAAATAAAAATATGGAAGAATTCTTATTTTAATGATTTTGTAACCCAATTTAACTATGGTACAGTAGTTACAGATTAACTACTAGCAATTTTCCTTCATTATTGCAAGGTTTCAAAATATATGCAAAGTGCCCAATGTGTATTAACTTTTAGGTCAGAATGATCATATAATTTTCTCCATGGTAAGTATAATCTTGGGATATAATAATATGGGATTTCCATTTCCCACAATCAGGCTCATGGAAACTAGAATCTTTGTGGGATGCCCAATTATCCCACTGCTGGAAGGTCAAGAATGACACTGATGGTTCCAAAATATATAAACAATCAAGAACTATAAAATTCTATGTTGGTGAACATAGACTTTCATAAAAAGGATCACTTTTGATTTGTCCCATTTATTCAGAATGTTGAACAATGTATTAATAAGCTATGGATTCTAAACCATCTTCTCCCATTTACAGTATTTAGTCTGAAAATATTCCATCGTAAGTGAAATAAACTTTCCTATAGGGTATTGGAAACATTTCCAAATATGATATTTTGAATTAAGTAGAGTTAAGAGTACTTAAAATAAGTAGATATTTGTATTTTCATTGACTAAATTGCATAGACAGATTTGCTTAAGTTTTTTTTTTCTGGATCTTCATTTATTAATATTTTAAACAAAAAATCATAAGGATTCATCTTCATTTATTAATCTTTTAAACAAATGTTTTTACCTCAGGGAAGATTTTATTTATTTATTTGTTTATTTATAGAGAGGAAGAGAGAGATGGAGAGAGAGGGTGGGGGAGGGGCAGAAGGAAAAGGTGAGAGAGAATCTTAAGCAGGCTCCATGGCCAGTGTGGAACCCGACATGGGGCTCAATCTCACAACCCTGAGATCATGACCTGAGCCAAAACCAAGAGTCAGACACTTAACCCATTGAGCTACCCAGACGCCCCCTCTCAGGGCAGATTTTAAAAACATATAAACATTTCACCTGTCTTAACAGAGCTACTCCCTGAGTTATCAGCATCTTCTGATTAAAAATCTATATATTTGAGCAAAGGTAGGGATAGTCACACGGTGAAAGCTACTGGTGCTGCTTCTCCCCTACTTTTGACACAAATTTTTAAAGTTTGAAGGGTATCAGGATTTAAGTGGAGTTCAGCAAATATCTCATTCTGAATGAAATTAAATGACCATTGGCTTTTTAAATTTTTTAATTATTTCCCAGTCAGCATGCCAACACCAGTAAAGAGCTCTCTCTCAAATCATGTCTCTGGGTAACTTTCAAAATCAAAGAAGACGGTGAAATAGATTAAATATCTCTAAAGTCTTTTGTCTTCAAATATTACAAATAAAGATTTTAAAAAGTCCATCTATGCTACTGAATTTTAACTGCAGCTTTTATGAGAACATCTCTCCCACTCTTCTTTATTGAAAATGGACCATTTTTACTTTGGCAGTCAAATTAGTTTTCTTTTCTTTTCTCTTTTTTCACTTCACCTTAAAAAGTGTTTCCATGGAAAAATGTTTTCCATCTCCCAAATTGCCAACTTATGAACAAATCTATGCCTCACAACCTGGTTTTTAAGTGGGGAACTTATTATATTAAAAATATCTCTTTTAGTGACATGCTGGTGTTATTACTTATACTAATAAGTTCTAACTGCCACTTTTCAATGCTATGTTTAATTATAGATCTTAGAAGGCACCATAGAGATAATTTATTCTAATAGTAACAAGCACTTAAAAATATATTTCTAGGTCCATTTTCTCTAAAAAAAAAAAAAAAAAAGTCCACCAAACCCAGTCTAGAAATACATAAGAAGCAGTGTTTACTATTGAATGGGAGTGAGGATGGGTGAGGGATAAGTAGACAGACATTTGCCCAGGCACTCTCCATTCCGATCCCTAGGGTCCTCTGAGGTATATCTGTGGAAGCAAATTGAACATGTCAGATCTAGTCTATTGACTTCATTTAAAGATATAAAATAGATTCAGAAAGGGAAAATAACTTGCAGAAGTCAACACACAGATCAGTGGAAATAAAGATGGGAGTCTGATCTACTGAATCACTTAACTATCTTGCCCTGAATAGTGTTGGCTTATACACTGTTTAAGCAGTTAAGTCACAAAATGAAGCTCAAGTGTGGCTTATTTATATCTAATATGTAAGACCCTTTTCACAGTTGTCTTTCTGCAAAACTGGTAAATATTGGTATTAGGTGGATTTCAGTGTATAAGAAAACTGGCCAAACGAAGGTATCATTGAACATTTCCATTTTAAGTCCTCATAGCTTTTGATTAGTTTTCCCATAAAAATAATCTGCTCTTCACTAAACCCGTCATAAGGATTCACTTGGGAAAAACTTCTCTTCCAAAAACAAAGGAATGCTGGGGCGCCTAGATAGTGCAGTTGGTTGAGCATCAGACTCTTGGTTTCAGCTCAGGTCATGATCTCTGGGTCATGAGATCGAGTCCCCCATCAGGCTCCATGCTCAGCGGGGAGTCTGTTTGAGATTCTCTCTCCTTCTCTCTCTGCCCTCCTGCTCCTGCTCGCTTTCTCTCTCTCTCTCAAGTAAATAAATAAATAAATAAATCTTTAAAAACAAGGGAATGTTATCTTTATGTTGACTGTGAAACAGAACTATTCTGAGATTCAAAGGCCCATGGTCCACCTGGTTGTTGGATAGGAACAAAAGGAAAGCAAGGGCAGGGAGTTGTTCTAATTGTTATGAAATTTTTTTCCATTACAATTTTTGGCTTTCTCTAATAGGTATTCTTGTTTTGTCGTTGTTTTCCTATTTCTCAAAGTGGAGTGAATCATAGTGGCTTGCTTGCTTCCATTGGAGGCCTGAGCTAAGATTTTCAGGTTTATTGAAATGGAGAACATGAAAAAATCCTCAGAAAATGCCTTCATGCTGGTATAGCATTAGCTGTAACAAATGGACTCACAGGATTTTCTCAGACTTCAGTTTTCTTATTATGGACCCTGGCTGCTTAGGAAAACATACTTGTTTTTAACATAACCAACAGGGAAATTATCAGAAACATATTTTAAAAATGTAGTTTTCAAGAAAAAAGCATATTGATGCTTCCAGTTCTTCAAAAATTATGCCATACATATCAGTAATCCCCATTTGTGAACTGCTTATATTCTATACATTTGATAACTGCAATTTATAAACAGAAATGAATTTGTAGGAGGAGGAGCAAGATGGCGGAGGAGTAGGAGACCTAAATCTCGTCTGGTCCCAGGAATTCAGCCAGATGGTTCAAACCATTCTGAACACCTACGAACTCAACAGGAAATCAAAGAAAAGAATAGCAGCAACTCTCTGAACAGAAAAGAGACCACTTTCTGGAAGGTAGGATGTGCGAAGAAGTGAATCGGAGGCGATATTTGGCAAGATAGACCGTGGGGGGAGGGAGCCTCCTTCAGCCAGCTACTGGCAAGTGATAGAGCAGCTGACCACAAAATCAGAACTTTTAGAAGTCTACTCCACTGAGGGACATCACTCCAGTGGCTAAGTGGGGGGTGGAACCCTCACTGGGATGGTCTCAGGACCCTTGGGGTCACAGAAAGACCGGGGGTGCCTGAGTGTGGCAGAGCCCCCAGGTATTGGACCGGGGAAGCCAGCTGCAGAGATGGAGCTGAGGAGTGGGCTCTCAGCTCAGGGTTGCCATAACCTGTGATCCGTGGAGGCACAGTCGGGCCACTGCTCTTCCAGCAGGGACCCGACAAGTGGCAGATCCAGGGAGTCTCTCTTTCCTCCCCCGGGAGAAGTGGCGCAGGAATCTGCTGGGTTTGGAGACTCCAAACGGGGTCATGTGCCAGAGATAAAGCTCGGTCACAGGCCAGTGGGCACAGAGTGCGGCCGGGAAGACAGGGAAGACAGGAGTGATTGACTGCTTTTCTCTGAGGGCGCACTGAGGAGGGGGGCCCTGAGTTCTCTGTTCCTCAGGGGTGGAGATTGGAGGCCGCCATTTTCACTCTCATCCTCCAGAGCTGTACGGAAAGCTTGCAGGGAACAAAAGCTCCCGAGAGCAAACCCAGGCAGATAACTTAGCCCAGACTGGCAAGGGTGGGGCAATTCCGCTTCAGGCAAAGATATTTGGGAACCACAGCAACAGGCCCTTCCCCCGATCAGCAAGAACAGCCAGCCAAGACCAAGTTTACTGATCAAAGAGAATGGAAGAACTCCAGCACTAGGGGAATATAGCATGTAGAATTCATGGCTTTTTTCCCCTGATTCTTTAGTCTTTCAAAGTTAATTTTTTTTAATTTTCTTTTCTTTCTTTTTCTATTTTTTTTTGAATTTTTCTTTTTCCTTTTTTCAATCACCATCTTATCAATCCCTTTTTTAAAAATCTTTTTTATTTTTCATTTTTAGAGTCATATTCTATCCCTTCATAGCAGTTAACCTTATTTTTGGTATATATATATAAGTTGTCCTTTCTTAAAAATTTTGGGATAAAGTTGCTTCTAACAAACCGAAATATACCCTAAATCTCTAGTGTATGGCTTTGTTCAAGTCTCCTGCCTGATCACATTCTCTCCCTTTTTTGTTTTTTTTAAATTTCTCTTCTTTCTTTTTTCAACCAACTTCTTATCAATTCCTTTTATAAAATCTTTTATAATTTTCATCTTTAGAGTCATATTCCATCCCTTCGTCGCATTTATCCTTATTTTTCTACATATATAAGTTTTTCTTTCTTTAAAATTTTGGAAGGCAGTTTCTTCTAACAGACCAAAATATGCCCAAAATCTAGTGTGTGGCACTGATCTATGCACCAGCCTGATCATATTTGATCATATTCTTTTTTTTTTAAATCTTTTTCTTTTTTTTTTCTTTTTTCTTTCCTTCCCTTTCTTTTCCCCCAGTTTCAGGTCTCTTCTGATTTGTTTAGTGTATATTTGTCTGGGGTCATTGTCACCCTGTCAGCATTCTGTTCTCTTATTCATCTATTCTCCTCTGGACAAAATGACAAGATGGAAAAAATCACCTCAAAATAAAGAACAGGAGGCAGTACTGACTGCCAGGGACCTAATCAATACGGACGTTAATAAGATGTCAGAACTAGAGTTCAGAATGACGATTATAAAGATACTAGCCGGGCTTGAAAAAAAGCATGGAAGATACTAGAGAAACCCTTTCTGGAGAAATAAAAGAACTAAAATCTAACCTAGCCAAAATCAAAAAGGCTATTAATAAGGTGCAATAAAAAATGGAGGCTCTAACTGCTAGGATAAATGAGGCAGAAGAGAGAATTAGTGATCTAGAAGACCAAATGATGGAGACTAAAGAAGCTCAGAAAAAGAGAAACAACTACTGGATCACGAGGGCAGAATTCAAGAGATAAGTGATATCATAAGACAAAACAATATTAGAATAATTGGGATCCCAGAAGAAGAAGAGAGAGAGGGGCAGAAGGTATATGGGAGAAAATTATAGCAGAGAACTTCCCTAATTTGGGGAAGGAAATGGGCATCAAAATCCAGGAGGCACAGAGAACCCCCCCTCAAAATCAAAAATAGGTCAACACCCCGACATTTAATAGTAAAACTTACGAGTCTCAGAGACAAAGAGAAAATCCTGAAAGCAGCTCAGGACAAGAGGTCTGTAACCTACAATGGTAGAAACATTAGATTGGCAACAGACCTATCCAGAGAGACCTCACAGGCCAGAAAGGACTGGCATGATATATTCAGAACACTAAATGAGAAAAATATGTAGCCAAGAATACTATAGCCAGCTAGGCTGTCATTGAAAATAGAAGGAGAGATAAAAAGCTTCCAGGACAAACAAAAACTAAAAGAATTTGCAAACATGAAACCAGCCCTATAAGAAATATTGAAAGGGGTTCTCTAAGCAAAGAGAGAGCCCCAAAGTAACATAGACCAGAAAGGAACAGAGACAATATATGGTAACAGTCACCTTACAGGCAATACAATGGCACTAAATTCTTATCTTTCAATAGTTACCCTGAATGTAAATGGGCTAAATGACCCAATCAAAAGACACAGGGTATCAGATTGGATAAAAAACAAGACCTATCAATATGCTGTCTGCAAGAGACTCATTTTAGACCCAAAGACACCTCCAGATTGAAAGTGAGGGAGTGGAAAACCATTTACCATGCTAATGGCCCATCAAAAGAAAGCTGGAGTGGCAATCATTATATCAGACAAATTAGATTTTAAACCAAAGAGTATAATAAGAGATAAGGAAGGGCACTATATCATACTTAAAGGGTCTATCCAACAAGAAGATCTAACAATTGTAAATATCTATGCCCCTAACATGGAAGCAGCCAATTATATAAGCTAATTAATAACAAAAGGAAGGAAACATATTGACAACAATACAATAATAGTAGGGGACTTTAACACCCCCTCACTGAAATGGACAGATCATCTAAGCAAAAGATCAACAAGGAAATAAAGACTTTAAATGACACACCGGACCAAATGGACTTCACAGACATATTCAGAACACTCCATCCCAAAGCAATGGAATACACATTCTTCTCTAGTGCCCATGGAACATTCTCCAGAATAGATCACATCCTAGGTCACAAATCAGGTCTCAACCGGTACCAAAAGATTAGGATCATGCCCTGCATATTTTCAGACCACAATGCTTTGAACAGAACTCAATCACAAGAGGAAAGAACTCAAATACATGGAGGCTAAAGAGCATCCTACTAAAGAATAAATGGGTCAGCCAGGAAATTAAAGAAGAATTAAAAAAAATTCATGGCTGGGCGCCTGGGTGGCTCAGTTGGTAAAGTGACTGCCTTTGGCTCAGGTCATGATCCTGGAGTCCAGGGATCGAGTCCCGCATCGGACTCCCTGCTCAGCGGGGAGTCTGCTTCTCCTTCTGACCCTCTTCCCTCTCATGCTTTCTCTCTCTTATTCTCTCTCTCTAATAAATAAATAAAATCTTTAAAAAAAATAAATTAAATAAATTTAAAAAAAATTCTAAAAAAAAAAATTCATGGAAACCAATGAAAATGAAAACACAACTGTTCAAAATCTTTGGGATGCAGCAAAGGCAGTCCTAAGAGGAAAATATAGAGCAATACAAGCCTTTCTCAAGAAACAAGAAAGGTCTCAAATACACAACCTAACCCTACACCTAAAGGAGCTGAAGAAAGAACAGCAAATAAAGCCTGAACCCAGCAGGGGAAGAGAAATAATAAAGATTAGAGCAGAAATCAATGAAATAGAAACCAAAAGAACAGTAGAACAGATCAACGAAACTAGGAGCTGGTTCACTGAAAGAATTAATAAGATTGATAAACCCCTGGCCACACTTATCAAAAAGAAAAGAGAAATTAATGAAATAAAATCATGAATGAAAGAGGAGAGATCACAACCAACACCAAAGAAATACAAACAATTATAAGAACATATTATGAGCAACTATATGCCAGCAAATTAGATAACCTGGAAGAAATGGATGCATTCCGAGAGATGTATCAACTACCAAAACTGAACCAGGAAAAAACAGAAAACCTGAACAGACCTATAAACACTGAGGAAACTGAAGCAGTAATCAAAAATCTCCCAACAAACAAGAGCCCAGGGCCAGATGGCTTCCCAGGGGAATTCTACCAAACACTTAAAGAAGAATTAATACCTATTCTTCTGAAACTGTCCCAAAAAATAGAAAGGAAGGAAAACTTCCGAACTCATTTTATGAGGCCAGCATTACCTTGATCCCAAAATCAGACAAAGACCCCATCGAAAAGGAGAATTAAAGACCAATATCCCTGATGAACATGGATGCAAAAATTCTCATCAAAATACTAGCCAATAGGATCTAACAGTACATTAAAAGGATTATTCACCACGACCAAGTGGGATTTATTCCTGGGCTGCAAGGTTGGTTCAACATCCGCAAGTCAACCAATGTGATACAATACATTAATGAAAGAAATAACAAAAAACATATGATCCTCTCAATAGATGAAGAAAAAGCATTTGACAAAATACAGCATCCTTTCTTGATCAAAACTCTTCAGAGTATAGGGATGGGGGTACATACCTCAATATCATAAAAGCCATCTATGAAAAACCCACAGCGAGTATCATTCTCAATGGGGAAAAACTGAGAGCTTTCCCCTAAGGTCAGGAACAAGACAGGGATGTCCACTATCACGACTGCTATTCAACATAGTACTAGAAGTCCTAGCCACAGCAATCAGACAACAAAAAGAAATCAAAGGCATCCGAATTGGCAAAGAAGAAGTCAAACTCTCACTCTTTGCAGATGATATGATACTTTATGTGGAAAACCCAGAAGACTCCACCCCCAAACTGCTAGAACTCATACAGGAATTCAGTAATGTTGCAGGATATAAAATCAATGCACAGAAATCAGTGGCATTTCTATACACCAACAACAAGGCAGAAGAAAGAGAAATTAAGGAGTCGATCCCATTTACAATTGCACCCAAAACCATGATACCTAGGAATAAATCTAACCAAAGAGGCAAAGAATCTGTACTCAGAAAACTATAAAATATTCATGAAAGAAATTGAGGAAGACACCAAGAAATGGAAAAACATTCCATGCTCATGGATTGGAAGAACAAACATTGTGAAGATGTCAATGCTACCTAGAGCAATCTACATATTGAATGCAATCCCTATCAAAATACCATCAACTTTTCTCAAAGAAATAGAACAAATAATCCTAAATTTGTATGGAACCAGAAAAGACCCCGAATAGCCAGAGGAATGTTGAAAAAGAAAAGCAAAGCTGGCGGCATCACAAATCCGGACTTCAAGCTCTATTACAAAGCTGTTATCATCAATACAGTATGGTGCTCGCATAAAAAGAGACACATAGATCAATGGAACAGAATAGAGAGCCCAGAAATGGACCCTCACCTCTATGGTCAACTCATCTTCGACAAAGCAGGAAAGAACGTCCAATGAAAAAAAGACAGTCTCTTCAACAAATGGTGTTGGGAAAATTGGACAGCCACATGCAGAAGAATGAAACTGGACCATTTCCTTACACCACACAAAAATAGACTCCAAATGGTTGAAAGACCTCAATGTGAGACAGGAGTCCATCAAAATCCTAGAGGAGAACACAGGCAGCAACCTCTTCGACCTCAGCCGCAACAACTTCTTCCTAGAAACATCGCCAAAGGCAAGGGAAGCAAGGGCAAAAATGAACTATTGGGACTTCATCAAGATAAAAAGCTTTTGCACAGCAAAGGAAACAGTCAACAAAACCAAAAGACAACCGACAGAATGGGAGAAGATATTTACAAATGACATATCAGATAAAGGGCTAGTATCCAAAATCTATAAAGACCTTATCAAACTCAACACCCAAAGAACAAATAATCCTATCAAGAAATGGGCAGAAGACATGAACAGACATTTTTCCAAAGAAGACATCCAAATGGCCAACAGACACAGGAAAAAGTGCTCAACATCACTCAGCATTAGGGAAATACAAATCAAAACCCCAATGAGATATCACCTCACACCATTCAGAATGGCTAAAATTAACAAGTCAGGAAACGACAGATGTTGGCGAGGATGTGGAGAAAGGGGAACCATCCTACACTGTTGGTGGGAATGCAAGCTGGTGCAGCCACTCTGGAAAACAGTATGGAGGTTCTTCAAAAAGTTGAAAATAGAGCTACCGTACAATCCGGCAATTGCACTACTGGGTATTTACCCCAAAGATAAAAATGTAGTGATCCGAATGGGTATGTGCACCCTAATGTTTATAGCAGCAATGACGTGGATAGAACTAGAGGGTATTATGCTGAGCGAAATAAGTCAATCAGAGAAAGACATGTATCATATGACCTCACTGATACAAGGAATTCCTAATCTCAGGAAACAAACTGAGGGTTGCTGGAGTGGTGGCGGGTGGGAGTAATGGGGTGGCTGGCTGATAGACATTGGGGAGGGTATGTGCTATGGTGAGCACTGTGAATTGTGTAAGACTGATGAATCACAGACCTGTACCTCTGAAACAAATAATACATTATATGTTAAAAAAGAAAAAAAAGAATATAGTAGAAAGGGAAAAATGAGGTGGGGGGAATTGGAGGGGGAGATGAACCATGAGAGACTATGCACTCTGAGAAACAAACTGAGGGTTCTAGAGGGGAGGGTGGTGGGGGGAGGGGTTAGCCTGGTGATACGTATTAAAGAGGGCACGTATTGAATGGAGCACTGGGTGTTATATGCAAACAATGAATCATGGAATGCTACATCAAAAACTAATGATGTAAGGTATGGTGATTAACATAACATAATAAAATAAAATTTGAAAAAAAAGAAATGAATTTTCATAGTGTCTGAATGAAGTCAGTCATTTATCAGGACACATCAATAAGCCCAATTTAGTTTATAATATCGCTAAAATATTATATATTTATAATGAACAACCAGAGGGAATATTATGACTTCAAACAAATAATGCTTCCATACTGAATTTTAATGACATATTACTTTTGATAGAAGTAACATTAGTAGATATAAAATTACAACAAAATTATCAACATTTTCAAAGTGATCTTGTTAGGTATTTCTTAAATTCGAATAATTTTAAAATTCCTTTTAAAGATAAATGAATTTTAGCCATTTTTATAATAATATTTAACCTGTACAGGTATAAATAATGTGTATATGACATAAAGCTTTTATATGTCCCACACATTTATTAAAAATAAACCTATAAAACCAAAAAGTAAAATTCAAATAATAAAAGTGGTTTTTTTTCTCACACTGTATAAATATGGCAAGCACTTTTGAGTTGAGATGTTAACAACATACCTACTTTGTGGAGATTTAATGATACATTTTTCCCTTTTCTGAACTTCTGCAAATCTTTGGTTGGTTGACACAAATTAACATTCACTTAATGGGAAAGAATAATTTACATATAAAATCTACACCACTTCTTTTCTGATCCATAGCAACAATGATTAGAATACCACACCACTACTATGTAGCACCAAAGAATCACAGGCATACCTCAGAGATATTGTGGATATATTTCCAGACCACTGCAATAAAGCAAATGTCACAATAAAGCAAGTCAAAGGAATTTTTGGTGGTTTCCCAGTGCATACAAAAGTTATGTGTACCCTATACCATAGTATATTAAGTGAGCAATAGGATTATGTCTAAAAAACACTGTACATACCTTAATTAAAAAATACTTCATTGTGATAAAATGCTAACCCATCATCTGAGCTTACAGCGAGTTGTAGTCGCTGATCACAGGTTACCATAACAAATATAATAATGCTTAAAAACTTTGAAATACTACGAGAACTACCAAACACAAATACAGGAAGCAAGCAAATGCTGTTGGAAAAATGGTACCAACAGGCTTGCTCCAGGCAGTGTTGCCACAAACCCTCAATTTGTAAGAAATGCAGGGTTTGGGAAGTACAATGAAGCAAGGCACAATAAAATGAAGTATGTCAGCATACACACAAATGAACATGTGTTTGAATAGCACCTATCGGTTCATAGCAAAGAAGTCATCTGTGAAAAATGCTGAAATCAGTCTTTTTAAGTTTTGTGATTGAGAACACAGAACTGAAAAATTATTGTAGAAAGCTTGTAAAATCCAAATGATACATTTTGGCTCCTCTAGGGTTGACACACTCTAGTCTACTCTTGCTGAAATCTTGAATCTCTATGGGTTTTTAGTAACTATTGCAGTAAAATTTATATCCGACAAACTGCGCCCGTTTAAAGTACATTTCCATGAGTTTTAAGAGATGTATCCACCTGAGAAACCACCACCACAAGATACGAAAAGTTGTTTCCATCAACTCCAGAAGTGTCCTTAGGCCCTTCTGCAGTCCTTCCCAACCCCCCATGTACTAGATAACTACTGGTCTGCTTTTTACCACTATGGATCAGTTTGCATTTTAGAGTTTTATTCAGGTAGAACTATTCAATATGTACTATTTTGTGTCTGACTTCTTTCACTAAGAATAATGACTTTGAGTTTCATCTATGTTGTTGTGTGCATGATCAGTTTGTTCCTTTTTTTTTTAAGATTTTATTTATTTGAGAGAGAGAGATAGCAGGAGAGAGCACAAGCAGGGGGTGGGGTGAGGGAGAAGCAGGCTTCCCGCTGAGCAGGGAGCCCAATGTGGGGCTCGAGCCCAGGACCCTGAGATCATGACCTGAGTGGAAGGCAGGCACTTAACCGACTGAGCCACCCAGGCACCCGAGTTTGTTCCTTTCTCTTTGCTGTGCAGTTTGAATCTGTGATTTTATCTCTGCTGTATATCTAATAACACTAGAGCTTGAGAATCTCTACGTTTGATAAGTGGTTCCGTGGCAGATGACCTAGCGACACAGAGTTCTGAAGCTGTGAAAAAGGACCTAATAACAGTTCGATGGGTTCGATGGGTAGCGGGAGCAGTGAGCATACCCCAGGGAGCCCAGAGCAGCCCTGCTGCAGCCAGGAGGAGGTGCCCCTACCACAGCCAGCCCCAGTTACCATCCCGGCAACCCTGAGCAGCCAGGATGAGACCCAGCAGCCGCTGCAGACCCTGCCCTCGGCGCTGCAGACACCAAGCCCGGCTCCATGGGCAGCAATGCAGGGAGTAGGGGCCAGGTGACCTCAGATCGCTGGCGCTTGCCGGGGGTGACAAGAAGGTCATCACAAGAAAGGTTTTGAGAACAGTCAAATGGTTCAGTGTAGGAAACGGATACGGTTTCATCAATAGGAATGACACCAAGGAAGTGTATTTGTACACCAGACTGCCTTAAAGAAGAATAGGCCCAGGGAGTTCTTTGGCAGTGTAGGAGATGGGGAGATGCTGGAGTTTTGATGTTGCTGAAGAAGAGGGTGTGGAGGCAGCTTTTGCGACAGGCCCTGGCGGAACTCCAGTGCAGGGCAGGAAATACGCAGCGCACCATAGCCATTACAGATGCTCTCCACATGACGGGGGTCCTCCACGCCAATTGCCAGCAGAATAGAGAGTGGGGGGAAAGGAGGATGGCTGGGAAACTGCTCCTGAAGCGCATGCCCTACAGCGCCGCCCTCCGGCAGGTGAGGGTTCCCACCTTACTACAGGCAGAGATCCTACAGGCTCAGACCGCAGTCCTCCAACCCTCCTATGCCGGGAGAGGTGATGGTGGGAGCTGACGATCAGGGTGCAAGGGAACAAGGTAGGCCAGTGAGACAAAATGTATCGGGGTACAGATCACGATTCCGCAGGGGCCCTCCTGGCCAACGACAGCCTAGGGAGGACGGCAATGAGGAAGATAAGGAAAATCAAGGAGATGAGACCCAAGGTCAGCAGCCGCCTCAACGTCGGTACCGCCGCGACTTCAATTACCTGCACAGATGACCGGAAAACCCTGAAGCGCAAGAGAGCTAAGAGACAAAAGCAGCAAGCAGATCCACCAGCTGAGAATTCATCAGCTCCCAGGGTGAGCAGGGTGGGGCTGAGTAGATGCTGTTTTACCATCTCTACCAGCATCATCTGCTTTAGTCATCCAACACGAAGAAATGAATATGAAATTCCAGCAGTAAAAAATGAACAAAAGATTGGAGCTGAAGCCCTTCAGTGCTTGCTTTTTGCCCATTGACCAGATAAAAAGAACTATCTGCATCATCTATGTAGCATGGGTTTTTTTTTTTTTTTTTTTTAAGATTTTATTTATTTAATTGACAGAGAGAGAGAGACAACGAGAGAGGGAACACAAGCAGGGGGAGTGAGAGAGGGAGAAGCAGGCTTCCCGCTGAGCAGGGAGCCCGATGTGGGGCTCGATCCCAGGACCCTGGGATCAGGACCTGAGCCGAAGGCAGTCGCTTAATCAACTGAGCCACCCAGGCGCCTAGCATGGGGTTTTTATTTTTACCTAAAGACATCTCTTTTTGGTAATGACAAATGTGGTGGTTGTTTTTTTTTCTTCAATACGCCTTCAAAGGTTTTTTGTTTCATATCTAGTCAAGTTGAGATTTTTAAGAACCACATTTTTCATTTGTAATGAAATTTTACAACTTGATTTTTTTTTAAAAAGTCAATAAACAGCAAGCACCTGTTAATAAAGGTCTTAATTGTCAAAAAGAAAAAAGGATCGATAACTGCTGTTAAGAGAAAAAGGTCCACAGAAACCTCTCATTTTAATCTTGCTAAATCATCAGATATTATGGGAGATTATTCCTATCTCAGTTCTGTCCTTGAGAAAGTACCATTCCTTTTGTTACTGTAGATGTCTTTCTTACTAAGAATTCAGACAAAGATCAGAATGGTGAAGTTTTCTTTTCAGTTGAGTTAGAAAAATTAAATCTCTCACCAGAAATATTTTTCTCTTTATTATTGATCAGTTAAGGTCTCTCATCACTTAGTGAAATTACTCTCAGATGAAGACATATATGTCTATTTCAAACTGGAGGCTAAAACCTTAGTCACATCATATATGTAGTCCTTCATATGGCAGCATAGTACTGTGAAACCTGACGGTAAAGCCTGACACTGTGGAATCTTAATAATTGATAAGAAAAATTATGACTGTTTCTTGATCTTTAAAATTTTTGTCAAATCATTCAAAGCTCTCTTACTGTCAGTTGTAAATGTGTAGAAGAATGAAAAAAACAGTGAAATTAATATTTAGTACACTGTAATTTGTAATACGAGAAGCCCTAAGAATTAGTGTTTTATTTCTTTGTAAAAAAATGAGCAAGGGTCGTTTGAACAATGCTTTCCTTACTCTTCTCATATAATTTATGTGAAGGACCTTTTATATTTGAAAGGAACTTTTATTTTATTTTTTTAAAAGATTTAATTTATTTGACACAGAGAGAGAAAGCACAAGCAGGGGGAGTGGCAGAAGTATAAGCAGACTGCCCGCCGAGCAGGGAGCCCAATAAGGGACTCAATCCCAGGACCCTGGGATCATGACCTGAGCCGAAGGCAGACGCTTACCCAACTGAGACACCCAGGCACCCCAAAAGGACCTTTCATAAATGAAAGACCTTTTCTGGGCCTTAGCAAACTATCATACTTCTTTCTAAATTTAGGCTAACTCCCAACACTTTAGTTTCTATGCTTGCAATGTTTGAAATATCTTTGAGAGTTCCTTTAACGTGGAGTATTTTCCTGGCATCACTTATTCTGGGACATGTTGCCAGTTCATGAACTAACAGGTGAGCAGGGACCGCTCATGGACAAACTTTGAGAGAAGTGACATGACTGGTCACTGATCATGATGCATTTCTGTTATTTATGCAGTGATCTGTGGGCCAGTGAACTCGTAGTAAAGCTGGTACTTTATGCAATTGTTCACGGTTACTATACTGTAATTAAAATTTGAACTGTATTTCTGGGGAGTGGTGTTATTTAACTAAATCACCATAACTAAAATTCATGCACACTGGAACTGAGCAAAACAAGGACTGTCTCTCTGTGTGTGTCTGTGTGTGTTTTTTTTTGTATTACATTTTTCCCATAGGTCTATAATAACCAAAACTAGGACTTGGATTCTCTCCGCATTTGGTAAACAATTCAGTATTGGACAGCTGTCTCATTTAAAATGTATATCCACTCTATATCAGGTAAATGAATGTTTACCAAGTTGAGTTAATTTGCATTTTTCTACTTTAAGATCAAATAAGTAGTCTTCAATATATTCTTGGTATATATGATATATGAGAGAATATAAAACTGAGGTGGTCCTATATAGATGTAAGTAAACATTCCTCAACTGAAGTTTAATAAAATAAGCAACATATTAGAACTCAGAACAGAGCACTTATTTTGCAATTAATTTAATTCACAGGCTTAGAGGTGCTTAAATGGGTGCTTCTGCAGCCCACTTAGTATTATTCCACTTGGGAATAGTCACAGAAAAACTGTTAACACCTTAGGTTCCATGAAATCAGTGAAGAGGCAAGTGCTGGTATGCACAGAGTGGTCAAAAAACAACCACATTTGCTTTTTAAAAAATATTGGTTGAGTTCTAATTTTCAGCTCAGTATAAATCTATTTTCTCTCCTAATTTTTGCAAAAAGGTGAATGTAAAGCCATCATATTTTATATTATTTACCAGGTGTGGAACTATAAACATGAAATTATCCAATAAACAATTTCTACTAATTCATGGTTTTAAAAAATTTTCATAGATAAAATAACTTTCAAAAATAATCCCTCCTTTTGTTTCTTACTGTAACAGATGGGAAAATGGAAGGCATACTAATTTAATTTAATCCCAGAATTCTTAATTTGGCAAGAAAAACAGACGAGTTAATAAATATTCAAATATTCATCTTGAGTGGAATCATCTCTAAATTCCCCACAAATCAAAATGCCTTTTTTGGTGGACAATTTTATTTTATTTTATTTTTTAAAGATTTTATTTATTTATTTGACAGAGAGATGGAGAGAGAGCACAAGTAGGCAGAGCGGCAGGCAGAGGGAGAGGGAGAAGCAGGCTCCCCGCTGAGCAGGGAGCCCGATGCGGGACTCGATCCCAAGACCCTGGGATCATGACCTGAGCCGAAGGCAGACACTTAACCAACTGAGCCACCCAGGTGCCCTGGTGGGCAATTTTAAAGAAACATTGATTTTTTTTTCTTTCTTTCTTTTTTTTTTTTTGGCAAAACACAGAATTCTAAAACTTGAGGGTGATGAATGGATAAAGCAGAAAGCCCCAGGGCAAAACAGGAACACATACTTCTGACTGAGTGTTCATATGAAACTGCCTACTTTTAATTCTATATCTGAGTCTATCTGGGGGACTTGTCTTCATGACAGGTTTATACCATTTTATTATGACAGTTTATACTTGATGGTGGTACTCAGGAGCAGAGAAATGGAGAAGCTGACCAAAAACCATGACAAATCTCTCATTCCAAAATTTAGGAATTATATATTCTCCTGACCTCAGACCCTCTAGGCAGCAAAAATCCATGATGAAATATTTTGTTTTGCTTTGTTTTTAATGATTTTATATATTTATTTGACAGAGGGAGACACAGCAAGAGAGGGAACACAAGCAGGGGGAGTGGAAGAGGGAGAAGCAGGCTTCCTGTGGAGCAGGGAGCCTGATGTGGGACTCCATCCCAGGACCTTGGGATCATGACCTGAGCCAAAGGCAGACGCTTAACGACTGAGCCACCCAGACGCCCCCATGATGAAATGTTTTGAATGAAAAATTCTACTTCTGTAATTAGAAGGCAACAAACATTAAGCCCTACCTTTTACAATTAAAATCGTTTCTAACTTCTCTGCATATTAGGGTGCAAAAGTCTTTATGAAATTGGCTTTCAATTCTCTACATGTAGTTCACCTCCTGGTATTCAAATTCTAGCCCTCAGAATATCGGGTTCTTTCTTAAATAATACAATGTATGTGCCAATTTCTGCCTATGAGAAACAGCCCTTTCTGCTCATTTAATTGTGCTTAAAATGGAAAATATAAAACAGAAGATACAAACCCTTAATATTATTTGCGATGAAATCCTCTCATTTAAATGTATTTAAAACCAGATTCTAAACATTTCTATTTTTTTTTTTAAGATTTTTTATTTATTTATTTGAGAGAGAGAGAATGAGAGAGAGCACGAGAGGGAAGAGGGTCAGAGGGAGAAGCAGACCCCCCGCCGAGCAGGGAGCCCGATGTGGGACTCGATCCCGGGACTCCAGGATCATGACCTGAGCCGAAGGCAGTCGCCCAACCAACTGAGCCACCCAGGCGCCCCAACATTTCTATTTTTAATATAGGCACTGTGCTGCACAAGGAACCAGAGTAGAAAGTGAAGAGTTACATTTTTTAATCCTAGCCTTCCTTGACTGAAGGTGGTACATAAACTGACCAGAGGAAATTTGTCCTTAATTAGGACAATCACAGGTCTAGCAACATCTTTTGCATTATATTCTATTTTCAAAAGCTGCAGACATATTTTGGCTCCTATTCTTCTTAACCTTTAGCTACTTTTAAACTTTCAATAGGTACCTTGACTTTAGGCTGCTATATGTAATTTTTGAAGTGTTCACTATAAATCCAAGTTTCCTTTTCTTGCTCTCAAGGAATCTTCTGTTTCTCCAATGACAAAGCTTAACAATCTCTGGGGGGATTTACAATTAATGTAGTTGGGGGGCTCTAAAATATCTTTCTGCATTTCAAACATTGAGTTGGGTGAGGTGATAGAGTATAATCATTAAACATGTAAACTCTGTAGCCAAAATACATAAGTCTAAATCCCAACTCCACCATTTAGTGTCTGTGAGACCACAGACAGTTACTCACTCTGTCAATGCCCTAATCTTTTCATTTGTAAAATGTAGATGGTACAAGTATCTAGCATATGGAGTTTAAACAAGGTGATATCAAAGTATTCCTCACATATTATGCTCAATACACACTAGTTGTTATTATTATTATTATAAAGCATTTTACATTTGCTTCATTTTAAATTTTCCAGAGAATCTATAATTATACATTTTATCACCCTGATCAATCACTTATAAAACATTCACTTATAACAAATATGGCTACCCCCAGAGTTCTCGACTTTTCCTATAAAAATAGATATGGTTGGAAAGAACTTAAGAAGTATTAGAAAGCCTCTTCCAATACTTGAAGAGACTTTAGTTTTCTGTAAAGCACCATATGCTATAATTATTTTTCTGACCTGAATGTGACAATTCTGTTAAAAATAGTACAAGTTATGTTAAAAATATCTTACTTCTGTGACCCGGAGTCTCAGGAAAGAGTGTTCTCATTTCAAATAATTACTTTATATTGGTCATTCTGAATTCCCCTTAGGAACATAAAATGAAGACTTTAAAAAAAATGCATTATGTACTGATCGCAATGAAACATTTTTTTTTCCCATTGAGAAATAAAGTGCACCATTTCACCCAATAATTCTTTATTATTATGTAAAAAGCAGTGCTCTAGAGTAGAACTAGAAGATAACGCATTGCATCATTTACAAAAAAAATGAGAAGAGAAGGGCACAGCCACCTCAAGTCATCAGTCTTTCCTTTCCATACACTATGGTCATGAAGTCTTGTATTTTAGTTTTCCATCTATTACCTTAAGCATATCAAAGCTGCCCTTTCTTTTCAAATTCATACTGATGGAAGGAGAAATCATGTCCGAAGCTTAAAGATAAAACATAGCATTTCAAAAGAAGAGACAACATTATTTTGGCTGGACTTACATTTTTTTGATGTGAATTAAAAATTGAAATCATCCAACATTTGATATTTAGAGAGAGGGCAGTTAGTACAGAATAAGGAGAATCAGTCACTGTATACACATATATATATACTCGTCTAAGTATATAATTTTCCAAAACAATATTTCAGATGTAACTTTCAGCTGAATATTTAAAGTCAATTTGGTTGATTTTCCCCTTGGTTGTAAAATATTTCATAATGGACTCATATCGTTTCTGATAAAATATCAACCTATTATATCATAAATATTTAGTCAGCATATGACAGATGACAAACAACTTATCAGGCTTCAAGAAATTAAAAAAATGAGTGAAACACGCAATTCCCTCTCAGAGAGCTCAATCTTTTTGCATGTGAACTTTTATTACAAAACAAGAAATTTTAAGATTCTCTATTGAGGTTAGTGTTTTAGTTATAATCTCATTTCCGAATTATACATCTACTGTAATTAGTTTCACCTGTCTGACTCCTGCTAGAGGCATCATTGTGTGGTCATCTTGAGAGTAGGCTGTCCTTTGGGCTGCCCAGAAATGCTCATATATTGATCAATGTAGCATTTTATATTTCTCTTGATGACATCCACATTTTTACATCTACTTGATTATATTCACCACCAAGACTTTATTCTCTTTATTTTCCAGAAAAATTTTATGTAAAGAAATCAATAAATAATATATATATGATAAAAATGTGACATAATTAAAATTGTGTTTGATTAGGGATAAAATAATTAACCCAGCAACCAGGGTCATGCTTATGGCAGGACTAGTGACATAGAGCATGTGGAATGATCAGACAAGACATTTTGCAAATAGTTATTTGAATATTTCTGTATTATTGTTTAGATTGCATAAATAATATAATAATAATATATTATATATTATAAATAGTCTCAGAGACAATTTATGCTCTTTTATAGAATCACAGGTTATTCAAACTCACACCTTCCATCATATGATTTTTTTAAAAAAAGAAAACAAGAAGAATATAATTCAGTTGTATGGAAATAAAAAAGGTTCAGGAAAACTCACATTTTGGTGTTCAAAGAACCTTATTAATTTGCTAAGGCCTAATATTTCCTTTAACAAAAGTATTACACAACAACTATTCTGTGGTAAATATGGTCAAAAAGTTGGGGCGCCTGGGTGGCCCAGTTGTCAAGCATCTGCCTGCGGTTCAGGTCGTGATCCCAGGGTCCTGGGATGGAGCCCCGCATTGGGCTCCTTGCTCAGTGGGAAGCCTGCTTCTCTCTCTCCCACTCCCCCTGCTTGTGTTCCTGCTCTCACTACCTCTCTCTCTCTGTCAAATAAATAAATAAAATCTTTAAAAATAGGGCGCCTGGGTGGCTTAGTTGGTTAAGCAACTGCCTTCGGCTCAGGTCATGACCCTGGAGTCCCGGGATCGAGTCCCACATCGGGCTCCCTGCTCAGCAGGGAGTCTGCTTCTCCCTCTGACCCTCTTCCCTCTCGTGCTCTCTATCTCTCATTCTCTCTCAAATAAATAAATAAAATCTTTAAAAAAAAAAATCTTTAAAAATAAATAAATAAATATGGTCAAAAACTGAAAACTAAATGTAGTTTCAGTGGAAAAATGATGAAAATTAATTAGTATAATTCTATGTTTCCAGACTTTTGTCTTTTTCTTTGTCGTAATTTTCAGTACTCAATCCTATATAAGTACCTGTAGTTTAAACATTATATCATTCTTAATTATGTTGAATAGAGTAATTCAAAAAAATACAAACAAAAATTAGGCTTTAATTCATTTACCTCTCTTCATATGAGTATCACAAGACTGAAGAAAACATCTCTATTTCCATTTCTCCATGGATAGGAAATCCAACCAGAAAGGGAGGCATTCAGGAAATGATGATATTCTTTAGACAGTGGTTTTCCTTCTGTGTTTGCTTTCAAATTCTGCTCAAAGGGAAATTTACTAGTTTCTCACAAAGCCAGTCATCCCATATCCTCTCCCTAAAGCTGATTCTTTTATTTTCAACAATTTTAATTACTTCTCCCCATTCTTACATAAAAGAAAATACACATGAAAAGATTAATACCTGTGTAACAGACCTTTCTGTATATTATAAGTATAGCCGAGAATCTGACTAAATAAAATATTTTCCTGAAATTTTTTCTTGCATGGTACTATTTTAATATGTAATACTTTGGCTCTTTATACCAAAAGAGATTTTAAAAAATTCTCAGTATGTTAAAACCTAAATTCATTATTTCTGCGATGATCATATCTGAATGCTCATCTTTATTTTTCTAGTCATCTAAAGAAAAAAAAAAGCACCAAAATAATACATACACTCTATGACATCTCAGAACAAGAGATAACTTCCTTTTGCATTTCTGTTGTTCTCCAATCATGGAAGACATTATGAATCTCAAATAAAATAGCAATGATAATAATAAACCAATTTGATCTCAGAAGAGTATCAACTCTTTAGGATGATTTATGAGTAGGCTTTTATAGGAATTCACTATTGGTTTTCTACTGACTGGTTTATGATTGGAGAAGACATACACCTAGGATCTAAAATTTAGAAGATCAAAATATAAAATGTTGAGTGTGGATGAATTTATCAATGTTGTGGTCAACTGAGTAAACTTTTCCTTCTTATTTCCTTGGATGTTTAATTTATAAATATGCAAATATCCAAAGCACTTTTTAATTATAAGATTTTTACAAATGAAAAAATAACTATATCTTCCAGGAATCATTTCAGATAAACAAAAGTGAAGTTTCACTTGTAAGTACTAATATAAAGAACAGAAATTCTTCCAGTGTTATACAGGCAAATTTCCTATATTAATCTGAAAAAGTTTAAAAATAAATTGTATAACATATGCTCACTCTTACTTTTATGCTTGTCATTGTTTTCCTTATATTCTCTTTTCAATTAATAGTATACTTTTAAAAAGTGGCTATAATGGGGCCCCTGGGTGGCTCAGTCAGTTCAGCTCAGGTGATGATCTCAGGGTCCTGGGATGGAGCCTGGTGCTATCTCTGCACTCAGTAGGGAGTCTGCTTCTCCCCCTCCCTTTCTCTCTGCCCCTCTCCCCACCTTGTGCTCTCTTTCTCTCTCTCTCAAATAAGTAAATAAAATCTTTAAAAAATAAAATAAAAATAAAAAGTGACTATAATAATGAAATACATGTATGTGGTTATTCTCTGCTCCAAGTAGCTTCCTATAAAATTGTCTGAATAATGGTTCAGTGAATTTGTTTTGCTGTCTAATAAATTATAGAAATGTAAATAATAATACCTGTCCACCAAAAATTAATATTTAGATGTTAAAGTTCCCACCATTTCTTACAAATGTGATTTTCCCTCCAAGCTTCAGTAACTCTGAATGTATCTTATTTTAGATGGTGGTAAAACATGTCAGTTTCCTAAGGTAACAGTGGATCTCCAGAAGGTAAGGAACATTACCAAATATCTAACACCCAGTCGTTCAAAAAAAAAAAAAAATCATTAAATTATAACTCTGCTCTTTCAAAAAATCCCATAAAATATATAAAAATGAAATGATTTAGAAGTGCTTGGTGGTATATTGGGGCACCTGGGTAGCTCAGTCAGTTAAGTGTCCAACCGCTGGTTTAGGCTCAGGTCATGATCTCAGGGTCATTGGATCAAGCACTGCATCAGCTCCATGCTCCGCACCGAGTTTGCTTCAGATTCTCTCTCTTACCCCCTCAGTCTCTTCCCCGGCTCAAGCTCTCTCTCTCTCTAATAAACAAACAAACAAATAAATAAACAAAACCTTAAAAAAAGATGCTTGGTGATATAATCCTTTCTGGTTTTGGTCTTTACTCTGAGGAGGAAGTTTTGTTCTATTGCTTGAATAGCGTCTCAGAGTTGACCCCATGACAAAGGACAGAGTTGAAACTGGAACACCAGGTCTTATTTGACTGAAGTATTTTCTTTTGTGTTCTCGATTTTTCCACTGCAATGCAAATGTCAAGTGTTTTGTTGGTTGTTTCCCCCCAAAACCCAGTGGCTTTAGAGTTGGGAGAATAATTACAGCCACAACAGTGCATTATAACAGGATTTGAGATTACTCAATTTTACCAAGAAATAAATCAGTCATTGGAGATCCTGCTGCCTCATTTAGATGACCTCACTTGAAAACTAAAATAAAGCCCTTTAGTAATGGACATGTGGTTGTGGATGTGTTCCTGAGAACATGTTTTTAGGAGGACTACTATTCCAGAATGAAGTTGGCTCTTCTCATTCTTTTATGAGCAGTAAAATGCTTTTCCTAAAGTTGAGCAAAATTTTGAAGAGGTGATTTGTACAAAAACAAAGTATGTCTGAAGTCTCAAGTAAGTGTCATAAAGTGATGTCAACCAAGAAATTGCATTTCCCATTTTATTTTTCCTAATACTAGCTATATTTATAGAGAAATTAGTATGCTCCAGTTACAAAACAGAAAGAGAACATGAGAAAATTAATGATATCATTCACAAAAAACAAAAACAAGTCAGAAAAGAAGGATTCATTAAAGTAATGCCTATATTTATCAACCCTTCTATTAAGCTGATATATATTAATTATCTAAAATCTCTTTTTTAAAAAAAGCACTGGCTTGAAAGTGAAAGAACCTGAAAGTTCTTCATTAATCTAAAAACCATGACATTTTTCACAAGGAACAATTAAATCTATGGGTTTCAATATCTTTTTTAAGGACAATAAGGATATAATATGAACCTCAATAGAAGTATTCAAAGAGAACTTCCACATACACCTCTAAGAGCACATCTACCAACCTACCTATATCTCTGTTATTATGGACAAAATATTCATATTCCTATACATTATATTTAACCCTCCCTTGTCTACTCAGTTTCCCCTCCCTCTGCTTCATTATCAATTTTTCATCTTTGTTGGATCATTCTGATTAGTATAAAAACCTGATACAATATATACCATATTAAATTTTGTATTTGTGCACACATTCTGCTCCAGTTAATGCCCCATTTCTTTGCATCCTTATGCAATCAAACTCATTGAAAATACTGTCTCCATTTGTTATCCTTCATTTACTCTTTAAGCCAGTATAATTAGACCTTCTCCCGTACCACTCCAACAAACAGCCATTGTCAAGGTCAACAGTAGACCAACACACTGCAAATCCAATGGTTTTACTTCTCAAGACAGTTGAGTATTTATTCCATCATAAACTCTTTCCTTACTTGATTTTTCAAGACATCAATTTCTCTCAATTCTCCTCCTACCTCCTTTATTGCTACTTTCTTTCCCAATAACCTGTAAATATTGGAAAGCCCCAGGATTTAGGTCTCCTACTTCTCCTTTATCTGCACTTACTCCATAGGAGACCCCATTCACTCTTACAATAAGTATTATTTATACCCTTAGGATTCCCCATTTTATATCTCTGAAGCTGACTATTCCTCTGAATTCTAGACTTGCATATACAACAAATTACTCAACATCAATACTTCGATATCTAATATTCACTTCAAATTTAACATAAATAAAACTAATCTTTTGATTCCTTACTTCTCCCAGTAACTCCTCCTCACCCACCCTACTTCATTTGGAATATTCTGTTTCTTCTATTTCTTTCATACACCATATCCAATCTATCAGCAAATTCTATTGGCTTGAGCTTCAAAATAAATCTGGAATTTTACCCTCAGAATTTCTACTGCTACAAGCAAATTCCAAGCCATCACTGTCTCTTATCTGGATTACTGCAATAATTTATAACTGGTATCCCTGTTCTTGCCCTTGCTCCCTACTCTGCCCCTATAAATAAAATCATGTCACTCATATAAAAATCCTTTAATGAATTCCCTTCTCAGAGTAAATGCCAAAATCCAAACAATATCTTACAAGACCCTACATACTCTGGCCTACCCCAGCCACCTTCCTGATATCTCATCCGCTGTCCCTACCCCCTGTCCCAAACTCTACTCTGTCATACACACCAAGTATTCTTGGAGGGCTGAAACACTCCAAGCACATTTTTGGCTTAGTTGTTTGCACTAGGTCTTTGCCTGAAATTCTGGGCTTTAGATAAGCTTGCAGTTCACTTCTTCGCACCTCTCAAGTCTCAAATGCTCTATTTGCAGTATACCCCTAACACACACACACCCCCCAAACTTCCTGTTCTCTTGACCCATTCTATTTTATTTGTCAGAGTTTTACTATTTCCTAACCTGTTTGTTTACTGAATGTCTCATCTTGCAAAAATAAAAGGTCACTGAGGGCAAGGACTGCCTTCATTGCTGTATGTAATCCAGAACCTCTGAGAGTTTCTGACATGCAGAAGGCATTCTGTAAATCTCCTGAACAGCTGGGGAGAAACCTCCATGTTTTCTTTTCACCTCAAAACTTAACCCATGAGATGTTTCCTAATACATTTTACCATTAGCTTTGACTTCTCTACAAAACTGTCTACCTACATTCTTCTAAGTTCTCATTTTGGGACTGATAACTGTTCATTGTAGGGAAGATTTTATATCTAATCATTAAAAAGAAATTTTAGAATTCAGTCTTAAAAGAAAATAAAGGTACAGAAATATCTGATGGAAATACCAATGTTATAAAGCTGTCTTATACTTTATTTTTTTAAGCTGTCTTATACTTTAATTCTAAATTAAATATTTTAAGTTTAAATGAAATCAAACTACTTCTAAATTAAAATAACTGCAGGGCACCTGGGTGGCTCAGTTGGTTAAGCGACTGCCTTCGGCTCAGGTCATGATCCTGGAGTCCCGGGATCGAGTCCCACATCGGGCTCCCTGCTCGGCAGGGAGTCTGCTTCTCCCTCTGACCCTCTTCCCTCTCGTGCTCTCTATCTCTCATTCTCTCTCTCAAATAAATAAATAAAATCTTAAAAAAAAACTTAAAAAAAATAAATTAAAATAACTGCAGTATAAGTCAAACTCACAGAAATAAAAAGAAGCATGGTAGTTGCCAGGGGCTAGGGGATGGGGGAAATGGGGAGCTAATGGTCAAAGCATAAAATCTTTAGTTATAAGGTGAACAAATTCTGATGATCCAATTTATATCATGATGAATATTGTTAATAATACTGTACTGCATATTTTAAATGTGCTAAGAGAGTAGCTCTTAATCTTTCTCACTAAAAAGTAGTATGTAAGGTGATGGTAATAGACATGGTAATGAATTTGATTGTGGTAATCATTTCACAGTGTGGGTATATATCAAATTCATCAATCTGTATACTTTAAATATATATAAATTTTGTCAATTATACCTCAATAGATCTGGGAAAAAATAACTGCAGTATAACGTATGTCAGCTGAACAGTTTTTAGGAATGATGCTATGTTACTGAATGTGTTCTTTCTAGAACAAGCTAAAGAAATGAATACACCTAGACCATAATTTTGATTTGGTTACCATCTGGTCAAAACCTTCGATGGTTTCCCACTGAGTATAGCATCACATCCAAGTTTCTTACATTGGTGTTTAAGGTTTTCTTTAACCTGGAAAGTTAAGTATAGGCTACCTTTTAGGTTGACTCCACTTCTACCTCATAACCCAAGCTCCTGCCACATCCCCACTACCCACACACATGATGATAGTTCACATCTCATTGTTGCTCTGCTCATATAATACTATCAGGTATAGTAAGTTTGGAATCATACAAGTGAGTTTGTATAATGAGGACGTTTTTCTGAATTCCCAAGTAAAGCTCATAAAAGTATCTCTACCAAGATACTACAAATAGTTTTGGTCTAAAACTTATCAACTGTGTGAACTTAGCTAAGGAATGTCACAACCACAGTTTGCTCAGCTGTAAAATGAATATCTACTTTATCACTGTTACTATTTTTGAAAATAGAAGATGCTGAATAAAATGCCTGAAACAAGCAGACACAAAGGGCTGCACTTATTTTATTTCCTTCTCCCAGCCACTCAACACTATTAATTGTCCATACCAAAGCTCTATCTCTATCATACAACTTCTAATTTATCTGTTTTGATTAGTTTAATCCTTGTACTTGAAACTATTTTTTTCTACATTACACATACACTCTCCCTGGGTACTAATCTACTACTGTTTGTAAGTTTTAATTTTTTTTTTAAGTAGGCTCCCTGTGAGCCCAAAATGGGGCTTGAAACTCATGGCCCTGTGATCAAGACCCGAGCTGAGATCAAGAGTTGGATGCTCGATTACTGAGCCACCCAGGTGTCCCTGTTTTTAAGTTTTGAACATTTGATTCGAAGTTTCAAAATTATTATAAAGCATAGTAAGGAATAAGATAGCTCCCTATGAGCCTGGTCTATCAAAAGGTGTATTTATTGTGAAATCTTTTAAATATAAGAGTTTGAGGGGTGCCTGGGTGGCTCAGTCATTAAGTGTCTGCCTTCGGCTCAGGTCATGATCCCAGGGTCCTGGGATTGAGCCCCGCATTCGTGCTCCCTGCTTCGGGGGGAAGCCTGCTTCTCCCTCCTCCATTCCCCCTGCTTGTGTTACCTCTCTCGCTGTCTCTCTCTCTCTCTCTCTCTCTCTCTGTCAAATAAATAAATAAAATCTTTAATAAATAAATAAATAAATAAATATATGAGTTTGATACAACCATCAGTCATTGTTTAAGTTTCTGGTTAACATTATTAAAAATGATTTGGGGTGTCATGATGGGATGGTAGCAACTTTAGTGCAATTAGTTTCTGATATTATTCACAGAAACATTAAATAGCTTGTATAAGATTATTTTCTTTAAACAGTATGTTTTAAAATAGCATAATCCTACTTCAGAATTACTGCACCTTTTTAAATCAAAGATGCTTAAACTTTTTCATTAGCTGATCTAGATAAATAATTTATAAGTCAAGTTAAAGTCAGAGTTCTGTGTTGAAATTAGATTTTCTCTGAAGAAGTAAAAAACAACAATTTGGAGAAGGTCAACTTTGATTAGGTAAAAAGAATTTCTTCCAAGTGATGCTATTTCTGTCACATTATCCAAAATTGCACATTTTCTTCTGGCTTTATAGATTGTGTTTTTAGTCCCTGTTGGGGCGTTTTGTCCATTAAGTACTTTTCCTTCAAGGTACTGAGGAGTTGTTCCTTTTAAACACAATATAGCAAATAATTTGTTATCAAATGTCCTGGTTGTTTCCTATTTCTTTTAAGTACTAGAATTTTTTTATATCAATTGAATTTGCAATCACAACTATTCATTCAGGAGAAAAGGAACCTGCAGATTGAAAAATATCCCCCACCAATTTAAAGGAAAGTTCATTTTGACATTTAAACCTCAAGTAAGAATTAAACTCTGCCAATAGTATTGAATTAAAAATTAAAAAATTTTTGTTTTTAGGGGAAAAAAGTAATGTTGGTAGGCTATACTTAATTTTAAATAAGATAAAATTTTTACTCTTTTTCATTTTATCTTTATTTTCTATAATATTATCTTAAATATATATCTTGCAACTTGTCTGAATTTTACACTGCCAAGACAAACTAAATTTTCTCAAATTTGGAAAAAATATTATTTTGAGTACACTGAATATTCTGAAGAATTTATTATCCATTTTATTTGTCATTACAAATGTTCTGCCAAAATTCTTTTCCACAAGTTTCAATTTTCTTGAGAAATTCCCATATATATTCCCAAATCAATTGTATAATAAAGAAGCCTTTGGGAAAACTTAGAAAAATGCTAAAATGATTAATAAAATTAGTAAGTCATCAGCATCAGTACTAGGTCTATATTTCTAATTAAAATACCCTTAGATGGATAGATAGATATAAACAGAGCTAAAGATACAGATACAGATATTTCTACTATCTATCTATATATTTACCTATTATCTATGTATCTATCATCTTCTGTAAGGATTCCAGACATCTTTGTAAGAAAGAGCAACATTTTTCAAAATTAAATTTAATAGGACAGGAAATGGTACACCATCTTGATCTGACCAAATCAGCTTAGTCATAAAAAGACCTGTTAACATTAGGTATATAAACACTTTCCCCAACCAAGAAATCTTTCAGTAAGGAACTTGCTTAAAACTGTATTCTGCTTTCATTAAATCCCATTTTAGAAAAATAATGTTATCTTCCTTCTTGAGAGATGCTGAGGAAGTCTTTTCTGAGGGACAGAACTGAGGGAAGTGTATTTCCTTCCAACAGTTCTGCCTCTGACCTTCTCCTTATTGCTCATTTCTTTATTACCAGGAAATACTTAGTAAAATACTCTCCCTATCTTATAACTGAGAATATACTGAGTCTACACCCAGAGGAGGAACTTCTAAAGTAAGACTGGGGAAACCAAGGGGGTGTCTGACAGATCCATCCAAGGTTCCTGAGGGGGCTTTGTGCTCTGTAACTCTATTTCACATTACATCTCCTTGCCAGGCTTCTCCATTTTCTGAGAGTAGTTCATAGTAACTAAAGAGCCTGTTATGGTTTTAAATTCAGAGCCAACTTCTCTAGAAACAGTGAATATAATGATTCCACAATAGATAGAAATAAATAAATATTTTTCTTGTATTTTCCCACCAAATATTCTAATGTGGTTGTTTAATTTCATATATGCTTCAAACTGACCTTCTAAAAAATATAACCACCACTGTGGATAGTTTCCACTGCTTCCTACTGGGCTGGAATTAGAGAATCAATCAAAATGGTGTAACTTCAACTTTCTAAAACCTTCTAGAAACTGTATATTCCAATAAAATTCCAGTCATATCTTTTCTGTAAGACTTTGTCCCATGGAAAGGATTTCACAGCAGGACTCAGAATTTTTCCAATATTCTTTTTAACATAGGTTAATTTTTCTTTTATCTATTGAGGGTATTATTTATTATTGGATGAAAATCTTAATTGTAAAATCTTTTTTTATCAAAGGGATTCCAATATGATTTAAATTAATTGATTTTATTATTGATTCTTTTCTGTAATTAAGAAAGGTAACATTTTATGCTGATGTCTATGCTAGTCAATTAAAAAGAAATATGCTCTTTTACTAGATTGTTATCCACTGAGAGAAATTAGTATTTCTGAAGAAAAATATATAGTCTGGTGAAATAAGAGAGGCTAGCCTGAAATCCCGATTCTTCTATATATTTAAAGAATATATTATTGGGAACATAAATGGGAAATAAAAAAATATAAAAACATATGATAGTGGTTTAATATACACCCTAAACTTGTGATTTACACATAGTCATTGACAGAACAGAATGAAATTTGAAAAAAATTATATAAATTGATAGATTTAGAGAATCTGATTATATTATTATCTATTGCTGAGTAACAAATACTCTGAAACTTAGTAGCTGAAAGCAAAAAAACATTTATTGTCTCAGTCTCTGTGGATCATGAATTAGAGCATTTCCCTGGGTGCCTCCGGCTCAGAGTGTCTTAATAATGCTGCATTCAAGGTGTTAGCCAGGGCAGCAGTCATCACAAGGCTTCACTGTGAGCCTTTGATCTATCTGTCCTGGACTTTACCCAGTTTGTTGATAGACCATACATCCTTACTGGCTATTGGCTAGACACATCAGTTCCTTGCCATGTGAATCTCTCTGTAGAGCAGCTCACAACATGCCAGCTAGTTTCCCAAAGAACAAGTAAGCCAGAAAGTGAGAAACGGAAGCCCAAGGTGGAGGGAAACAGTAATTCTGTAACCTAATTAGAAAGGTGACTTCCCAATTCTGTTGTCCATTATTTGTTAGAAGCCAGCCATTAGGTAAAGCCCACACTCAATAGAAGGCATCAATACCCAAAGGGAGAGATCACTGGACACCATCTTGCAGCTACCTACCACACTGTCTATATGAAAATAAAGGTGTTATTATGAAACAGATTAAGGGTTACAGAGGCTTAATTATCTCAAATTTAAAGTTGCTATAAACATTGTTTGGTTGTATTAGGTAATATGAGCACTTCAACAGTGATATATTTAGCTACTTCCTTCTCATTATCCAAGAAAGAAAATCTGATGCATGAATTGGGAAAAGTACTGTCAGCTGTTGATTGATAAAATTAGGCAATTAGAATAAAACCTAAAAATGAAAGACGGACTATATTTGACTTTCTCAAAATCTGGTGCCAATCCAACCCTTTTAGAGAGAAGACAGCAAGGAGACCTGATTTCTTTGATCCTAATCCCCTATATTTGTTATATTATTTACCTATTATCTTGAAGGGAATGAAACTAAAGTATATTTTTCCTCTTTTTGTATTTGAAATCCAGTTAGGGGCACTGGATGCTTTTGTAAAGTATTTTTTAGTCATGCTTAATGATTAATAACTTAACGTAGCTTCAAAAAAATATGGGTGTGATTATTATCAAACACACAGTCTACAATTTTAAAATCCCATGAAGAGAACCCCTCCCCCATACACCCCCCCACACACACATGCTGAGAGTAGAAGACACTGACAGCTGAGATGACCTCGACACAATCTACTTCCCCAAGCAAATAATGAAAAACAATAGAGGAAACAGAAGAACTACCTATGTGTTTTTATTATCATCAAGCTAAAGAAATGAAAGAAAGTATCATTGTTTTTTTTTAAAGATTTTATTTATTTATTTGAGAGAGAGAGAATGAGAGATAGAGAGCACGAGAGGGAAGAGGGTCAGAGGGAGAAGCAGACTCCCTGCTGAGCAGGGAGCCCCATGTGGGACTCGATCCCGGGACTCCAGGATCATGACCTGAGCCGAAGGCAGTCGCTTAACCAACTGAGCCACCCAGGTGCCCAAGAAAGTATCATTGTTGATATCTTTTGTTCACATGGGGAAGGAAGCTATAGATAACCTGATGAATGGAAAGGAGACCACCTCAATCATTTATGTTTGAAAATTTAATAAAGATATCCTCTGAATGACCATAGAAATATTGCACTCAAGAAATGAACACTAGAATCTGAAATTTAAAAATTCATTCCACAGGATGCCTGGATGGCTCAGTGGGTTAAGCGTCTGTACTTCTCTAATATGGGTCTACAATGAGGAAGCATGGCTCTTCTCCCATCAACTAAGAAACTGGTGTAAAAGACAGTGATGTATACGGTAAATTCAGTGGACACATTTCCGAGGACCTCTTGGCACACAGAGTTGCTTTGTGTGATCTGGGGGAATTTCTGTGAAGGGCAGCAGAATTTTCGACCCCCAATATGCCTTTTTGGTATAAGGATTATTTTCAGCTAATTATTTTTAAGAAACAGGAGACATTAGAAGAGCTTGGATACTCCTTTGTAAGAGACATTTACATTGGTAAGGGAAATCTCCATATACAAGGGCCTCTCCCTCTCCATACCAAGAACAAGATGATGCTAAATCTCTAGAAACTCTTATCAACAGAGAAGGCAGGACTTAAATACTACCATATCCTTGGTTACTGTGCTTTTCCTGGTACCCTCCCATAACCAACCCACTCCCAACACCTTTCTTTTGTCTTCAGCTGGAGATGGTACTTATGGCAACCATGTGGGCCATTTTGAGGAGTGACACAGTATTCCTGGATATCGCCCATGTAAACAAGAGTATACATGTTATTAAATTTCTGTTTATTCTCTACTGTTAATTTGTCTTTTATTATGGGTGGAGGAGGTCTCAGCCAAGAACTTAGAAGGGTAGAGGCAAAATTCTTTTTCTTGCCTCACATCTGCATGTGGGGAGGCTTAGAAAGAAGTATATTTCCCAAAAGGGGAGAATTTCACAAAAGTCAAATGAGAATAACTGCTAAACTTTATTAGGAACATAATATATCTGTGTTATATGTGTTATATCACAGAACCCAGGGAAGTATGGACTGTTATTATGCACATTTTACAGTTAAACAAAAAGAGATACAGAGCTTAAATAATTTGCCTAAAGCAAAAAAAAAGGAGGGCCAAAGATGTGAATGTAGGCTGTTAGGTTTCAGAATGGATACACTGCACTTCAGAAGCAGTGCCCTCTTCCGTCTCTCTGATGGGATTAAATGGTTAAACTGTATTCTAAAATTTGGGTTTCTTGGACTCCATGCCATTCTAGGATACATGCAAAAACGTTCCCAATCTATTAATGCTAAAGTGATGTATGCACATACTAAGGATAAAGGAAGTTACTTCAATTGCTATTCAAAGCATATTAATAGTTGAGAATCCAAAACTATGTCTTGCCCGTCAAAACCATGGAAATCAGCAAAGAGTACAAATTAGAGCTTGTTTTGTTTCCTACTTGTTAAACATTTAGCAGCACATCACAGACAGAAGTCCTTTAAGTCTATATATATTTTATACATATAGCCAGATGAACTGCGGAGACCCGGGCCCTGAGGCCTCAACCTCTCCTTTCCCAAAGATGTCACCAAAGGCTCTTGGTCTCCTCATGAGAAAGAACTCAAGGAAAGACACAACACAGCAGATGAGCGACACAAGTAGGAAAGTTTATTAAAACGAAAGCACACTCAATGAGATGTGGGAGCAGGTGAAGTCAAGAGAGAAATAGAGAGAGCTGGGTCCCCAGGGTCGCATTTCTATCTTTCATGGACAGTCCTTAACAAGGGGAAGAATACTCATTACTTGAGGTGGGGATTTCTTGGAAGCAGGATTTTACACTTTTTCTTCCTTATTTGGTCAGGGGTTTTTGGCCAACTTTGTCAGCCATCTTGGGACTACTTGGTTTGATCCGGCTTCTTGTGGCTTTGTTTTCGAGTGCTGCCAGGACAGGCCTTGGACTTTTCCTGTAGCTGGCCATGACTTCCTCTTTGCTGGTTTCCAGGCATCCTGTTAGAATCTTACTGTCTCCATATATATGTATATGTATACGTGTGTATGTGTGTGTGTGTGTGTGTGTGTGTGTGTGTGTGTGTATATATATATATCTTTATTTTTTTAAAGATTTTATTTATTTATTTGTCAGAGGAGAGAGAGAGAGAGCACAAGCAGGGATAGCAGCAGGCAGAGGGAAAGGGAGAAGGAGGTTCCCTGTTGAGCAAGGAGCCCAGTGCAGGACTCGATCCCAGGACCCCGGGATCATGACCTGAGTCGAATGCAGATGCTTAACTGACTAAGCCACCCAGGTGTCCCTATATCTTTATTTATTTTTTAATAGACTTTGTTTTGTAGAGGAGTTTTGGAGTAAAGTATGGAGATCTCCCATATACGCTCTGCCCCGACACATGCATTGCCTCCCCCATTATCAACATCTTCCACCAGAATGGTATATTTGTTACCATTGATAAACCTATATTGACACATGATTATCACCTGAAGTCCAACGTTTATAATTAGGGTTCATTCTTGGCTTGGTATATATTATTGGTGTGGACAAATGTATAATAACCTGTATCTACCATTACAGTATCATACAGAACAGTTTCACTATCAAAAAAATTATCTGTGCTTCATCTCTTCCCTTTCCTAGCTTTTGACATTGATCTTTTCACTCTCTTCATAGCTTCGCCCTTTCTAGGATGTCATATAATTGAATCGAACAGTATGTAGCCTTTTCGGACTGACTTCTTTCACTTAGTAGTAAGCATGTAAGTTTCCTCCATGTCTTTGCATTGCTTGATAGCATATTTCTTTTTAGCATTGAATAATATTCCATTGTCTGGATGTACCACAGTTTTGGCAATTATGAATAAAGTTGCTACAAACATCTGTGTGGACATAAGTTTTCAATTCCTTCGGGTAAGTACCAAGGAGTACAATTGCTAGATCATATGGTAAGAGTATGTTTAGTTTTGTAAGAAACTGCCAAACTGTCTTCCAACGTGGCTATACTATTTTGCATTCCCAACAGCAATGAATGAGAGTTCCTGTAGCTCCACATCCTTGCCAGCATTTGGTGTTGTCAGTGTTTTGGATTTTGTTCATTCTAATTGGTGTAGAATGGTATCTAATCATTGGTTTAATTTGCATTTACTTGATAACTTATGATGTGAAGCATCTTTTCATGTGCTTATTTGCCATCTGTATATTCTTTCTGGTGGGGTATCTGTTAAGGTTTTTGGCCTATTTTTTAGTCAGGCTGTTTATATTCTTATTGTTTAGTTTTAAAAATTCTTTCTGAATTTTAGGTAACAGTCCTTTATCACATGTATTTGTTGCATATATTTTCTCTCATATAAATTTTCTTCTTAAGGAAAAATTGCACCTAAGGTTCTGCACTGATTTCAAACCATCTGTTTTAAAAGTAAAAGCAACTCAACAAAAGAACTGGGAGTCATTGTTTAAAACAGCTTGTGGGGAGCAAGTCCAAAGATCATTATTATGTAAGGGCCTTGTTTCAATGGGAAAGAAAAGAGGAATGGTGGGAAAAGCAGAGCATTTAGGTTTTACATATCCATTTGATTAGATGCTGCCTAAGGTCTTTGAATTCATACTGCCTCTAAATCGATTTCTCTTCAGTTGAAATCCTTTAATTTTAAATGTAATTGCCCAAAGTTAAGCTGCACTTGTAAAACATATGACTTGGAGAAAGATTAAATTTTATATTTGTGTAATCAGTTCCAGCATGCCTTCAGAGGAGGGTAGGAATTAAGACTCTAAAGAATAATCATTTCAGAACAGGACCAATAACTATATAAAATAATCAACAGTATATATTGCCCACATTACAGCTTCAAGTAAAAGTATTTTTTTAATTTTATAATGTGCTTCTTTGTAAGCCTCCAGGTGCATGTACCTCATTTAACATTCTTGCATATGTAGCTTTTTTCCACAAGAAATTATTCTAATTCAATAGTATACGACTTTTTCTAGGGGGGACGTCTTCAGAGTGCATGGAGTATAAACCACATTCTAATCACATAAGCATATGAAACTCTTCTGGAAGCTGGAAACTTCACAGACTATAAAAAGGGCTGCATTCAATAATATAAAGGAGGAAAAGTAATTTCCCCTTCACCCTTCTAACTTCTTAGCTGAGACCCCTATAATAAAAGACATTAACAAGAGAAAAACAAACTGAAGTTTATGAACATGTATACCTCATATATACATGGGAGATACCCAGGGAAAAATGAGTCACTCCCTGAGGTGGCTTGGAATTCAGGTTTAAATACCATGATAGGGAAAAGTGGGAGAGGGTATAGGACGCTTAGGGCTAACAAAGTTTAGGAAAGATAAACGGGCCCTTATAAGAACAGACGAGAGGAATAATAGTTTGTGACAAAGTTTGTCTGGTGTGATGTTCACTTCTAGTCTCCTCTCCTGTGATGAGTCAATCTTCCCTGGTTGAGGAAAATCCCTGGGAGGTCTAGGATAGTTGAGTTACTTTTAGAGGATATGTCTTCAGGAGGATGCGGGGAAATTCAGGGAAAAATTCTCCCTGAATTTGCCATTTTTCAAGTGCTTACAGCTCAAAATAGTCAATAAGCCAAAGTGGCATATTTTGCGGTGGTGCATCTTGAATTCCTACAGTCATATTTTGGGTTGGCATATTCTGCTACTTTTCAACATCATTCATTTTTACTTGTTTTTCATCCCAAATCAACTATCCAATCCCTGCTTTTCGCATTTTGTTATAGGAAGCCCTCTAGCTGTGCTAATACAAGTGTTCCAAGTGCAGGGGGAAAAAAGCCTACTTTAGTTATATAGATAACTTTTTTAAACCTGAAGAGATTAAGAAAAAAAAATTCACTTTTTGAAAATTCCATATCATATTATTACTAATTCAGACTCTGGGGGTGCCTGGGTGGCTCAGTTGGTTGAACGGCTATCTTTGGCTCAGGTCATGATCTCCGGGGTCGTAGGATGGAACCCCACATTGGGCTCCCTGCTCAGTGGGGAGTCTGTTTCTCCCTCTGTGCTTCCCCCTCCTTGTGCTCAATCTCTCTCAAATAAATAAAATCTTAAAAAAAAAATCCTCTATAAAAAAATGCAGATGCTTGGGTGCCTGGGTGGCTCATATGGTTAAGCATCTGCCTTCAGCTCAGGTCATGATCCCAGAGTCCTGGGATCGACTCCCGCATCAGGTTCCCTGCTCGGAAGGGGGACTGCTTCTTCCTCTCCCTCTGCTGCTCCCCCTGCTTGTGCTCTTTCGCTCTCTCTGTCAAATAAATAAATAAATAAAATCTTAAAAAAAGAAATTCAGACGCTCAACACTAAGGCTTGAGATTTTCAATTGTGTTTTTCTGTCTAATACATACTGTCAAGAGGCATTGAGTAAAAAACAAGGAGGCACATATATTTTTTGTTGGAGAAGAATTTCTTGTCCCTTCAAGGTCTCTCTAGCTGGACTATAATCAAATTGACATGGAAAAGATTAACAGGAGAAAACCAAATTCAGTTTTGTATGGACAGGGTATCCACACAGACATGAAATTGCAAAGACAGGCAAAATGGGGTATATATGTCTGAACTAAGGAGAAGGGAGTAGGGGGCCCAGGACTTCAAAGGGAAAGAATGTAATTCATAGAGCAATAAGAAGAGCAGATGTTTGGTAATTAGATGTTTGCCCTGCCATACAGATGGGTCACTCAGATAAAATTTATCTCCGGCAATAATGCTTACTCTGGGAAAGACCTCAATTTAGATTCTTCTATGCTTAACTGCTTAGAAGGGGGGGCGCAAAAATTTCTCTTGAGCCTGCAGGGTCTCAATTGCCTTCCCCTCAGAATAATCCACATGCTGAAGTAGCACATATTAGGGGGGGACCTGGAAATGGCCAAAGCAAAATTTTATTTTATTCAAAACCAAATGCCAAGGAAAATTAATTTTTTTCTTAAAGTCTTAAAAAAAAAACCCATAGGTATTATAGTTTAATATAGCACTTTCTCCTTTGTTAATTTTCTTGTCTGAGTCACTTTTGGATAAGAGATCATTTAGAAGTTCTGTAGAGTAAAAACCTACTTAAAAACATTTTGCATTGGAATCTGTCCCTAGAAAATAGTCTGAATACAATTACTCATATATTGTACTTTAAAAGAGAACACAAACCTTTCCTTTAGAAAGTAAAGTTGTTATCCTGGTTATAACCCATAATGTATAAATTTAGCATATCTATATCCCAGTTACTCCCTCCAAACTCCCTCCCTTTCCCTCCATCCCTACCCACCCAAACACACTGGATCAAAAACACACATCCACACGGCTCAAGTCTCCAATTCTATAGTTAGTCTTTTAAAGCTTGTAACTTGGCACAGGTAATCCAATTAATAATATAGCTCAGTGTGAATGGATTACAGATTTTTCTCCTTACAAGAGGCATTGATCAGGGATCAGGGATGATGACAAGCACTAAGCTATCACACAAAGATTAATGGATCAGAAAGGGGAACTGGATGCTGACAAAGATAAACCCTTCACTTCTCAGTTTTGAGTAAGATCAAGGGTGACTTCAAGGTGAAGTCTTCTATAGATCCCGATTTGTTCTGGGATTAGTTTTTTGAAGAAGAATCCATATTGGGAGTATCGGCTATGTGCCAGCTTTCCTCTTTCATGTTTTGATCAAATTTTCATAAGTCTTTAAGATATAGGTCATATACTTACTTTACAAATGAGCAAAATGAAAGCTCCAAAAGGTCCAATAACTTACATTCAGTTATTCTTCTAGAAACTTGTACTATTAAGAATCAAAATAGGTCTATCTGTCTCAAAAATCTACTTTTTATATGCCACCTATAATTCCTCAAACAGGTCGCATAGGCATGAATTAAATTAATTGAGGAACAAAAGATAAATTTCATTATCACTTCTGACACATTTTAGCAATGAGCTTGAAAAGCACACTACGGAATAGATCTATGAGGCCTCAGCAGAGTTCTGCTGAATTTGTGTGTCTGGATTTCCTATGGTCAAAATAGGCTTGAAGCTTTATTGGTACCTTCCTTCGGTTTAAGCATTCGTTTCTTCCCCCAGCAGTAGCAATCTATGAGTTGTGGTCTCCTGCTCATTGGGCATAAAGCCAGCACACTGTGGATCACTCCCCTCCATGCTGAGACAATCACTGGCACCACAGAACTTATGACTACAATTACCTCTTCTCCTGAAAAATCAACTACATGATTCACGATTTATATATGGATCAGGTGGGGGTTAGTAATAAATGAATAACCACCAAACATTCATGGGATTATTCATATACACATGGCTTCTCAAATCCAAGTAGTATTAATCACATCATAAATAAATAAAATCATATAAGTGTTAAAAGCTTTAAAACGTACTTCCATATACATGTTATCTATGCATGTCATTTGCTAGAATCGATTTAGTAGTTTTATTCCATTTTATGAATTTCCAAGTTACATAATATGTAGATTTTTAAGAGCTGTGATAGGATGGTGTTCCCATTACTTCCACAAGTTCTTCTCATTAATGATCTGTTAGAAATTCTACTTGGCCTTTACAAAATCTGAGCATTATAAAAGAAAAAAAAGTATGGTAAACCACAGGTGAGCAGAATGCAATTTAACAGTGTGTGTTCAGCTTTTGTGTTCTTTGTAAGCCAGAATTGATTTCAGTAATTATCCCAATTTTCTAGGAGCCCTGGCCTCTGGGCTATTTCTGCTTCCACAACAGGCTTTTCTTTAGGTGTTCTTGGAACTCCAGCTATAAAATGTCAATGATCTGCCCACTACTTCAGAGTGATGTTGCCTGGATACAGAAGTTTATGTCCAAAAGCATCATATGTTCTTTGGGATGTTCTTTTTGAAAATAAAAACAAAATGGAATCTAGATTCCATTTGGCCTTTGGGAAAAAAATCAGAAAGATGTTTGCTTTTGAGGGTGAGAACCATTCAGATACAATTTTTTTTTTAAAGATTTTATTTATTTATTTGACAGAGAGAAACACAGCGAGAGAGGGAACACAAGCAGGGAGAGTGGGAGAGGGAGAAGCAGGCCTCCCGCTGAGCAGGGAGCCTGATGCGGGGCTCGATCCCAGGACCTGAGCCAAAGGCAGACACTTAATGACTGAGCCACCCAGGTGCACCTCAGATACAATTTTTAATCCATTACTTGATCAAATGCATTTAAAAATAAATCTAAAACCTGAAAATTTTAATGCTACATCTCAGTTAAGTCCTTTGCTGGGGAATCTCCTACTTCCAAATTCACCGCTTCATTCATTACCTTCTCCACAAAAACCCTCCACCTTCCTTCATCCAACAGGCATACCCCATTCCTCCATGCACTGCTGTCTCTTATCTCCCAGAAAGCCTTCCCATGTTTGCTGTCAACAAGGCCTTACTATTCGGTATTGCATTGGTTTGCACTAGTTGCAGACTGTGACTGCTTCTTTTTTGTTCTCTTGTGAGAGTTATCTAGTCCCCAATATTACACTCTAAATTCCTTTATGACAAAGGTTAAGTGTTTTAAAATATAGGTCTTATTATTATTTAGGTAAAGCAAGGCCAACAGATCAGGAGACAATTGCCATGAATAAGAAGTTTGTTATAGTCATAGATTCTAAGAGAAGGCCACACCACGGCGTGCTACACAGGGAAGAACCAGGATCAGTTAGGAGGCAGAGGGAGCAGAGGAAAATATAGGCAAGAGACTTTGTTTTGGTTTTCATGGGAAGGAATGGCCAAGACAGCATAAGTAAGCCTAGGACTGGCTAGTTTGAATAATTTCACTGGGTGCTGGGACATAGAGGCTATCTCCAGTTGTCTGGTACTTGGCCAGGGGGGTGATTAGGGCAAGGAGTTGTGACCCAGGATGTGAGAGTGTAAAGGAGATGTTAGGGCTATGGGGCTCTGCACTGGTTGGTTTGCCCAAGAAAGGAGTGGAGGAGTCGTTTGCTAGGAATTAGCTAATGCTGGGAGAAGCAGTCTCTCCAGGGTCAGCAAGGCTCCAAGCTGTTAAAGCAGCCAAAAATAAAAGCCATGGGTAATACACTAAGGTTTCTACATTTCAACTCCTTATAATAGAATGCAAAACAACAAATAGACTGAAACACAGTTGCATGACAAAATCTCTTGTCTATAAGAGAATTATACTCTGCAGGTTGTTTTTTGTTGTTGTTGTTTTTGTTTTTTTGTTTTAAGCCCGTCTGGGATAGTTAGCATGGGTTAACTTGATAAATATATTTATAAAACAAAACCACTACTACCTGTTAGCTCTGTCTATTGTCAATGCCCTCCAGCCAAAGACCACATGTATAGTTAAAGGAGATGGGCTTATTTCTCATGGCAGTAAGAGGGAATGCATCACTGGGAACTGCGGCGTGTCTTGGTGAGAGGGTACTAGAAAAGATTTGGACTTGGGTTAGCTGGGTGATTCTGGAGAGAGTCCAAAGCAGTGGGAATTTGGTCTGGATTGAGCCAGGCAGCATGTCTGAGAGGGCAATTCTATAACTGGGCATCTCAATAAATCTTATCTGTAAGGAGCGCAGATTAGAGAGTGCTACAAGGCAAACAGGTAGAGAAGCTGCAGTCACTCATGTTGACTCAGAGGTGTTTGGCACGGTTCTCTGGGACCTGGAAATGTTCATGTTTTATCTGTGACCAGACACAATTACAGAGTCGTCTTGTTTTTGTCTTGATTCCTCATGGTCACAGAATCACCCTGTCTTGACGTAGATGTTCTGCGAATTTGCTTATGCTCAGCAGGAGGATACGAATACTGAACTGTGAGTGTCAGGCCAGCTCCTGGATGTAAGGAGCTGCTCTTCTGTTTCTCATTATATATATATGTCAATTTTCATTATTAGTGAATACTTACATATTCACAGTCACTGTGAATACTGTTAACACGTACACTGAAGTATCACTCCTAAGGGAAATAGAAGGTGAGGTTCCTGTGAGCCACTAATCACATTTTTGTCAACCAATCATTACATAACCTTGTTTTATGGTCTTTCTGCTTAAAGACACCTTATTTAGTAAATACTGTTGATCCATTAACATTGAACTCCCAACAAAGCTTCTCTAACACACATGCATCTTCTCTATAAAGCACATCACAGCCTTCTTGCATTTAGGAACACTAGACAGTACCTCATCACCACTTAGGGGCCATTTCAATGAGCAACATCACCAACAAAAAGCACAAATATGGCCAAAATGTGGGACTATATAGACCATACCTTTTATAGTATGGGAGCAGAAATAAGAAGGCAAACATAGATTTGTTCCAGCTCAGATGGGCAGGTGCACATCAGAGGATTCAGATTTTTTGCTGTTTTGCACATATCCAGGTGTGACCATAAAGGCATCACAAGTATTGGCTTTGGGGTTACAGATGAATTTCAGTGAGTAGGCAAATTTACAAATACGGAATGTACATGTAATGAGGATCAACTGTATACATTCTCCCTAATCCTTGAGGAATTCTTCAAGGTAGTACTGCACTAAAAAAATAAATAAATCTGAGGCAAAATGAGGTATGTCATTTGCTTGTGGTCACAGAGTTAGTTTCTGGTGGTGGGAGAATTTGAACTCGGGTCTCTGTGATTTAAAATCCTGTTCCTTTCATCACCCCATACTGCTTCTATTTGGAATGAAGACTGTATTCTCTTTAAACATCAAGGCCTTTACATTGTAGGCAACATTTCCAGTATATCAGCATATCAGTAAAATCAAGTAATTTGGTAGTAAGCATAATGTTCCTTTCTTAATTATTAAGTAAACAGGATTTATTGCAATTCACTCAGCACATAATACAATGCCTGCATGTGTCAGGCAATGTCCTGTAATTAAAGGCAACTGTAATTCAGGGAGTGGCTAAGTTATTTCCTTTCAGAAGCTGCAGGAGGCCACCATTACTTATTTATTGAAGAGTTTATTGACTGACTCTGGAAGCAAGGCTAGAGCCTTGCATACTTCTTGTTAGCTTCCACACGAAATGGGGTGAATTCTGATACAAATATGAATCAAAACACTATAGCTGTCTCTTGTTATTTGACTACTGAAGGTGAAGAAACTGGAAGTCCAGACATTTGGATATATTCTGACAATGTATGATCCTGAAAAACGGAGATGGTTAAAGACATCCCCCCACCTCTGTGTTCCAGAAAAGAGCTTACTGCTAATAACCACCACCTCTCCCCACCTGATTTATAGAAGACTTGGGATGCCCTCTTGTTCACCTATGACAAGGCCAGACAAACACCCTCCAAATTCCATTCTTTTCTTTTTTATAAAAGATTTCGCTGAACTATTTGTCCGCACTAATCCATCTGAACAAAACAGTTGTGAACTTGACCAAACGTTAGTGAAGCTTTTCTCTTGCACACAGGACCCTGAACTTGGAGCTCCACTCAGCTTTAGGCAGCATGAGAACGAGAAACAGCCCCTCCTTAACCAGCCTTCCCCAAAATCACTGACCATAAAGAAAGGCATTTCCCGAACAACTGTCTGAAACCTGTGCTTTCTAGCCTTGTTTACTCCTTCTGAGAGTAGAACACCACTTCCCTACCTGATCTTTGAGAAACTTGCAGTTCCCATGGCGGGAGCGCTCTCCACTCTTGTGGTAATCTTTTTGAATACAAAAAGTCTCTCCTTTAAAGTCTGGATTTGTTTTTCATTTGACATTTTTTATGTCATAAAACTCTGATGATAATCTACAGCTGAAAACAAAAAAGACCGCAGTCTTTGCAATATTCTATTCTCTAGGTTACCTGTGTAACCATGACAAATGACATTTTCTTGAAGTTTTCTTTATTCACCAAGTAAATCTGAAGTTGAGAACTAAATGCACTGTCCTAAGAAGCCACATCTCAGAGGAAAAAATATATTCTCTTTCGTCAATTTACTGAAATATCTTACATAAATCTAAGTAGGTTTTAGCCTTGGATTATATACTTGAATTTGTGACTTATTAGAAGTAATCTCAGAGAAGTAGAAATATTGTTTCAGTTTCTAAACCTCTTAAAAAGAATAAATACAGGACACCAAGCAAATTGATGAAAATCTTTGGGTGAAAAACTTAAAGTGAAGGTTTTCAGTGTGTATGCGAACATAAATTACATTTGACATAAAACGAGTCTTTATGTATGATCCCATTCTAAGTTATTAAATTGACCTGAATATTGGTACTGGGTTGCAAGTAGCCTATGTAGGGCACAAATTAAACCTTTGTTTGTTCATGAAAAAGCAATAACATTCAAATAAACAAGATAGCTTTCATCTTTGTTAGAAGGGAGAATGATAGTATTTATGGAGAGTTCAAAGTTCCAGACACTGTGTTGACTACTTTCATATACATAACTTTATTTAATGCTCTTAATATTATGAGGTAGTAATACTATACCCCAAATTACTAGACCACTGAGATGAAGACCTTGAAACCAGACTTTTCAAATAGAAACTAGCAGAGACAAACTATGGACCCAAAAGAATTCAGCTATTACATCTAGAACTTTTGCCAAAGATTTCTCTCTCTACCAACTTAAATGAAAACAGATTTAGAATTTTCCACAGTGCCTTATGACTAGAATAGCTAACACTTTACTCACTCAAAAATGCATTTTAAGGCAGGACTCCTGCAAATAAGAGGGAGTGATGTCAACAAATAAAATTGGCTTTTTGTTTACTTAAAGAAATGAGTGTAGTAAGCACAGATACTCTGTAAATGAAAGCTACCTCAGAGATTAAAGTAAGGAAAAAAAGGATGGTTCTCCAAATCAAAGAGAAATTATTACTAGGACCTTCTTCCTTGTCATTTATTTGGTTCGAGATTCCAAAGCATTTACATGATGTATACTCTATTAAGAGAGGAGTGTGGCCTTTATGGATTATAAAGAAAATTTTATTTGTTTGATTATCATGAAGCCTGTTATTTTGTTTCAAGTAATTTTTTTACCTGTGATAAAGCTATCTATCAAATAGTCATAAAATAAGGATGCTAATGTAAATCCTAAGAGAGTATAAAAATTTCTCAGGTGAATTTTGATGAAGCTTTAAGACACCTGATGCTCAAACATAGATTTACCTTTATTAAAATGTATTAGTTGTAAGTACTTGACATCTTTCTTCAATGTCCTCAAATTATGATTTCCTTCCTCACTCCCAAATCTGTTCTCTGGTAAAGACAGTCTGTTGCAGAAAATCGTATTACTTAAAGAAGTTATCTTATTAAGAAATTATAAATAGTAAATGCAGAATACTTGCCAATGGGGGAAATTAAAAAAGCATGTTTTACTGAGGTGGGGGAAGGATTAATGGCTTATAAATTAGTTTTTTGGGAATATTAAATTCAAATAGAAAGGTTAGTGAGATATGGTCAGTTCTAATCTTTTCTAAGCTTCAGAAATGATGGTCCTTTTCCAGGAAGACAGTATCAGGAACTATACTATGAATTAGCCACTAGGAAATAATGAATTATTGAAATATAATATGTATAAATTACTTGCAAAATTACACTTTGCCATGCTGCTTTAAATAAAATAAAATATCAAGAGTACCGTGACCTCTCATGATTTTGATAATCAACATATATTCCCAATACTTACTTTTTTCAAATCATTATTGACTCAAGCACATTCCAGGTTAGTGTTAAATTTAAAAATTCTCTTGTCCATAATGCTAAGAAGTGTTATTTCCTCTCACTTATCTGTTCTCTTAATATCTGTACTCAAACCAAATTCCCAACAGGCAAGCCAAACTCAAAGATTAAATCTTTCATAGGCACAAAACTATGTTTCTTCATCTATATATTGATGTTTTTGTACCTTTTGTTATCCATTCTATGGAGAATAATTCTTGCCTTCTCTATGACACCAATGACTCCTATTACCTAAGTTAAGGTTGTTCTTGTTTTGTGTATTCCAATTTCACTTGTTTCTTAGGTGTCCTGATATTTTTCTGCAAAAAGATTATTTCAGTAAAAAAATAACCAAATTCCTGTGGATGATTTTTTCTCTAACAAGGTTGTTTTGGATTTGGATTTCAACAACTTTGTTTTGGATTTCAACAATTCAAATTCATTAAATTTTCTACTTTCCTGAATAAATGAGTAGAGGCTATACTGGTTAATCAGATATTTGGGGTAACAAATAAGAATAGAAAGTACCTTAAATCATAATTTTAGTTCTCATTCACTTACTGTAGGATGATTCATGTCCTTCAGTTTTTATTCCATTATATTAATTAACATGGAATTAAGGGCACCCAAGACAAGAAAGGAAGGCTCAGAAGACAACAGCTGTGCCTCTTCCACACTATGCTATGTTTTTGTGTCTCAGGAAAAGGGTACATTCCTCCTTTTTTATTATTATTATGTTATGTTAATCACCATACATTACATCAGCAGTTTCTGATGTAGTGTTCCATGAAAAGGGTACATTCTTGTTCAAACCTTTTGTCCATTGTTTAAATTAGGTTGCCTTTTTTGAAATTATTTTGTAGTGTTTTTTTTTTAAGATTTTATTTATTTATTCATGAGAGACAGAGAGAGAGAGAGAGAGAGGCAGAGGGAGAAGCAGGCTCCCAAAGAGCAGGGAGCCCGATGCAGGACTCGATCCCAGGACCCTGGGATCATGACCTGAGCCGAAGGCGGACGCTTAACCATCTGAGCCACCCAGGCGCCCCTATTTTGTAGTGTTTTTAATATTTTCATTCCATGTTTTTTGTTGGAGTCAGGCATTGCAAATATGATCTAGATTACCTTGAATCATCTTAATGTTTTCAGTTGATAACACTTTATTGTTTTACATTTGGGTCTCTATTCCACCTGGAATTGATTTTTGTGTATAGTATTGAGATAAGGAATAAAAAAATATTTATTTTTTGCCTCACCGATGAACCATCATTATAAAAACAAAAACAAAAATACCAAAAGAAACCTTTCTCCACTCCATTCCAGTGGCATTGTTGTCTTAAATCAGATGATCACGTATTTCTGGACTCCCTATCCAGTTTCTTTGGCTTATTAGCTAATCCTGTGCCAACAGCACACTGTTGTTAATTACTGTGGTATTACAATGTCTTTATGTATTTTAGTAAAACTCCTTCAAATTGTTCTTATTTTTCAGCATTATGTTGACCAGTTTTGAACTTTCATATTTTCATATATGTTTTGGAATCAGTTTGTTCAATTCCACAAAATTAATACTGGGATTGAATTAAATTGAAACTGGAGAGAATTTGGGGAAAACTGAATCTTTGTAATATTTAGTTTTCTGGTCCATTAACAAAATATAATCTTTCAGTTGTTTAGTTCTTTTATAATTTATCTTAATAATGTTGTGTACTTTGCAAGTACAGATGGTCTGCAACTTTACGATGGTTTGACCTATTGTTTTTTGACTCTATGATATGTGAAAGTGATAAGCATTCAGTAGAAACTGTACTTCAAATTCTGAATTTTGTTATTTTCCTGGGCTAGCGATATGTGGTATGATACTTTATTGTCATGCTGGGCAGAGGCTCCCAATCAGTCATGTGATCACAAGGGTAAACAAACAATACACTTACAACCATTCTGTACCCATACAACCATTTTTTCACTTTCCATACAATATTCAATAAATTACATGAAATATTCAATATTATAAAATAAGCTTTCTGTTAGATGATTTTATCCAACTGCAGGCTAAATGTAAGTGTTCTGAACATGTTTAAAGTAGGCTAGTCTAAGCTATGATGTTCGTTAGGTTAGGTGTATTAAATGAATTTTCAACTTACGATGCTTTCAACTTAAGAGAAGTTTATTGGACAGAGCCCCACTGGAAGTCAAGGAAGATCTAAAGTTGTCTGAACATCTTACACTTAATTTATTCCTTGGCATGTAGTATTTCACATACTAATATAAATAGTACCACTTTACATTTTACTTTCTGTTATTTGTTGGCTTGTATGGAATTATTGGAATTCTATGGAATATTGAAATGATTTTTGTATATATATTTATGTGTATGTATGTATGTTATCTATCTGCATATCAGGATTGATGCTACAAATTACCCATCAACTGTAAATATTTATCTATGAATTTTTGGGTGTGTGTGTATATATATAAATACAATCATGTGATTTATGACAATTAACAGTTTTATTTCTTATTTTTTATTTCTTTTGTGCTTTTTTTTGGTCATTGTTGTTTTGCTTTCTTTTTGCACTTGAGAAGGACATTCATATGAATGTTGAATCGAAATGTTAATAGCATATTTCCTTTTCTCTTATTTCCAATGGAAACCTTTCATAAGTCACCCTTAAGTACAGTGTTTATGCTAGGAATTTCTAGGTATGATTAATTAAATTAGAAAGTTCACCTCTAATTTTTAGCTTTCACTTTTCACTTAAAATGATGCTTATTTATATATTTTTTAATCATGTGTTTTATATATGTCAATCAAGCTAAGTTTATTATTTCTGTTTAACTCTCCTATTCTCTTGCTACTTATTCTATCAGCTTTAAAAGAGGTATGTTAATATTTCCCACTATGGCTATAGAACTGTTAATTTCTTAGAGTTCTTTACTTTTTGCTTTGCATATTTTCAATCTACATTATTGGGTTCATACAGATTTAAAATAGCAATATCTTCCCATTGAAAATGTCCTTCAATACATCTAATAGTGCTTCGTGTTTTAAAAAGATTACTTTGTTTGATTTTTGGTTAGTATTTTCATAATTTTTTCTAATCCTTTTAGTTTTAGCTGTTCTGGATTACATTTCTTTTGTAAGTAGCATATACTTTTTAATCTAGTTGAACAGACTTTGTTGTCTAATTGGATATGTAGTCTAAATGTAAGCTTTTGTTTTTTAAACATATACTGACTGATTTAGTTTGGTTTTTCTCCACCATCTTATTAGCTTTCTGTTTTGTCTCATTTATACATTGTTTGAAATAAATAATACATTAATTTTTTTCCATTTCCTACTCTTTTAGCTCATCAGATATAAATTCTTATATTTTTATTATACTATTTACCCCAGAATATGTCTCCTTGCCTTATTAGAGTATAATATAAATTGGTATCTTTACCACCTTCCAGTGTTAGAATCTTAGAACACTTTAATCTTTTCCTCCTTTATCTCCTTGTGCTATTGTTACCATTCATTTTAATTCTACATTTATTTTACCCCATAGATATTATTGTTTTATAAAGTGAATATTTAGTTAGATTTACATAGATATTATCCTTTATATTGCTTTTTAGTTCCTCCTACCTTTCAATTCTTCTCCATGGGATTATTTCCCTGCAATCTAAAGAATGTTTTTTTAGTGTTTTCATTAGTGCAGGTGTGCTGGCAACAAATTTGTTAAGCTTTTGTTTTTGCTGGAAATGTCTTTATTCCTTTTTAAAGATAAATTTTTATTTTGGAGTAATTTTAGATTTTAAAAAAGGGTTAAAAGATAATATAGACAGTTCCCATATACCCTTCTCCCCTCACTCAGTTTCTCTAATGTTATTATCTTATATTACCATGCTATGTTCACCAAAAGTTAAGAACTCAAAATTAGTACATGCTATTAACTAATCTCCAGATTTTATTTGAATTTACCAGTTTTTATAACAATGTCAACAAAGAAGAAAAATATAAAAAAAAAAAAATTATTCCCCAAAAAAGAAGAAAAAGAAGAAACATGTGGCAAAGAACAGATGAGTAAACAGAAAACAATTAGTGAGTTGACAGACTTAAACCGAACCATATCAATAACATACAAAATGTAAGTGTGAATGCCTGTACACTGCATCACAATGGTTGTATATATATTAAAGACACAGAATCAAGGGATAGCTTGAGATATATTCCATATACTCTACTGTAGAAAGCTAGTCACTCCAAATTCATGATCTTCAAATGTTTCATTTTTAAGTTACTTTTATTAAATTCCTAACTTGTAGAGTTGTGAATATCAAAGGTGATGTTTAGAAGGTTCCCAATGCTAAGCCTGACCTATAGGAGGCCCTTCTGCTAATAGCAGTTATCATCTTAAGTTTTAAAAAATTTCCATTTTAGAAAATCAGAGAAAATATTACTTTTAACTCCAACTCTAGACGGCAACCCTCAACCATCTGAAAAATTCACTGAGGAAATCTGAACAACCAGTAATCAGCCCAATGTATTCAGCACTATAAATATTCTATTTCATTAAATCCTGGCAGTATTATGAAGCAAAACTTATTATTTATATTTACACATGAAGAGAATGAAGATAAGGACTGTCAAATACTTTGTGTGAGGGTACAGAGTTAGTAAGTACAAAGACAAAATTCAAATCCTCTTTTGTCTGATTATAAAGCCTATGTTCCTTATATTACTACTTGACAACACGAAATTCATGATTAGTATCAGAGGAAACACAACAGGGAAAAAAAGTAAAAGGAGACAATTATAATAAGTTTTAGTCTTCTGATTGAATGCCTTAGACATTTTGTCTCGAATATCCGTTGATGAATTAGAAATAATAGTCTCCCATTCCACCTCCAATAGAATGATCTTTCATCTTATTTTTATGTCAACTTTTAATTCTTTTACCAAAAGGTCCTGAGAAATGTAGAATGTAGTAAGGAATATAGACCAATTTTAATTAGTCCATTCATACTTTTCAGACAAAATAAAACTAGACCAGAATTCACTCACTTTAAGACTAAAAGGAGCGGGGGGGGAGTGTCCATATACACACAAACACATTTAAGAGGGGCACCTGGGTGGCTCAGTCGGTTAAGCTTCTGACCCTCTTGACTTGGGCTCAGATTATGATCTCAGGGTCCTGAGATCAAGCCCCTGCATTGGGCTCTACACTGAGTATGGAGCCTGCTTGGGATTCTCTCTCTCCTCCTCTCCCTCTGCTCCGCCCTTGCCCCCCCCCCCGCTTGTACTCTCTCTCTCTAAAAAAAAAAAAAAAAAAAAAATCACTCAGCCCTCACAGAATAAAATGCCTCTGGAAATAACACTTTATAAAAAATGTAAAATGATCACATGCAATGTCTGATCATAAACAAGGCATATCTAATCTGAAAAATCACACATTGAGTTTATTCCCAAAAGTAGGTCTGCAATCTTTTTTGGAGGATGTATTTCCTATCCATACTTGATGCCATCTTAGCAGCAGGTAGAATGCTAAGATTGTTTTTTCTTTTTTCAAACCAGTAATCAAACTTTAAATATTGTATGTTACTGTAACTTTGTGCTTGTATTGGAAGAAACAGCTGCTAAGAACTTCCTCATGAAATATGAAGAAAGCTGCTGCAATGTGCCAGTCAGTACTCTGCTTTTCCTCTTAGGCCAAAAATATAAGCCAGATGTCACTCTCCAGAAAAATACAATATGTTGTTGGTGAAAATGGGTAATCAATATTTGGAGGGTACCATTAAAAAATACTACAATGTTTTCCAAGAATTTTTTCATGTCATTATGTAAATACAAGTGTTATGCTTTAGACTATGCTATTCAACTTAGCTCAATTAAGCAAATATTTATGGAAATCTTATTTTGGAAAAAGCATTCTGATAGTCTAAGGAAATAAGACATTGCTTATCAATATTTAACTACTTGTGTAATTGCTGAAGTGCCAATGGTATGTCTTCTCATATCAGAAATAAAAGAGCTATAAACAAGCAAAGAAATATCTCAGGAAAACATTTATTTACAAATATTGGTTTTGCATAAAAATATGAAACATAATGACAATTCAATTGTATTAATGAAGAAATATTACTGTTAAGGTTTATCCTCATAGGAAATTTACCAACATCCATTTTTGTAACTCTATAGATAAATTACATCAAAAAGCAAATCATAATCAGAATGATACTTGGCAAGCATGAAAGGAGAGGAAGAAGAATTAAGTAGATAATGAAATATTTAATGGCTTTGGAATCTGATAACCTAATGAATTCATATGATTTCATCTTATAATCACCCAAACTGAATCAGTTAATCTTATAAACATTTGGTATCTATAATAGTAAGAACTAAAATATTCAACTTGTTTATGCTCCAAAATGTACACTGTACACATATAATGTTTTTAATATTCTCTGAGCTGTTAAGTACATATTGATAATGACTGTGAGATACAGATATCAGCAATAATTATAGTTTATCGCAATGTGTACAAAGGGCAATCAAAGGTCAATAAAATGCACACAATTGGGCATTTAAAACAAGTCTCCAGAAAGAATTTCATATTGTTTCTAATCAAATGAAATTTCCTTAACTTTCTTTTTTCAAAGATTTATTTATTTATTTGAGAGAGAGAGAGAGAATGAGCATGCATGGGGGGGCAGAGGGAGAGGGAGAATCTCGAGCAGGTTCCCAGCTGAGTATGGAACCTGACGTCGGGCTCGATCTCACAACCCTGAGATCATGACTTGAGCCGAAATCAGGAGTCAGACACTTAACTGACTGAACCACTGAGGCGCCCCTTTTTGTTATTTAACTACAATACTCAACGAACAGAAAGAAAGCATAAGATAAATAATAAAAACACATTTTACTAAGGTACAGGGAGACAGAAGTTTGCTTAATGATTATTATTTCATATTTTACAAAACTATAGAGCCTAACAAGTCTCAGTGGTAGTAGCAAGTAAGTTCTACATGGAAGAACCTTTAGCTGTCATGATCATCCCTACATTCTTTGTACTTAGAGTTTTGCCTGACAAAGTTGCTGCTTAAAAAAATGTTTATAGAAAGAGTATATGACTGAATATGTAAAAGTACTTTTGAAACACTGTTGCCCCCAAAAGTTACAACTGACTTGTTAAGTCTTCACATTAAAGTGCGTTTTAGTCACTTATTTTACACCTATTAATCACACACCTGCTGTATGCATGGTGAGTGAGGACTGCATGAGAGTGACAGGTGATGTAGGGCTGCAGAGGCCATGTAAAGATTTTGGCTTTTATCCTTAGTGAAGGATAGTCATTTGGATTGCTTTGAGCCAAGTAGTGGTGTGACCTGACTTACATTGTGTGATGATACTCTGGTTTCCCCTGGAGGGCCCACCATGGGGAGGCAAAAGTGAAACCAGGAGAACGTCTCGAGTATTGCAATAATGTGGGTAAGAAATGGTGGTTTTTTTGACCAGTGTAGGAGTGGCAGGAACAAATAAGCAAAATCTGTGTATAATTTGTTTGTAGACCTGACAGGATTTGGTGATTGGATGATGTGAGGTGTAAATGAAAGAGTTATAAAGCATGCAGTTAAAGATGTGGGCTTGAGCAAATCAAACCAGGGAGTTGCCTAAGATGGAGAAGGAGCAGGTTTAAGGGAAATCAGCATTTTGGTTTTGAACTTTTTAAATTTTAGATGAGTGCTTGAGATTCAAATGGAAATGTCAAGAATTTGAGGATTTGGATCTCAGTGAAGTAATCTGGGCCAAAGATAAAACCTTGGGAGTTCACAGTGACTCGATGGTGTTTTAAAGACTTGACACTTGGAGGTGATCCGAAGGACTGTATGAAGAGAGAGGAGTTCCAAGGCCCAAGCTCTGAGCTGCTCCAACATAGAGAGTTCAGAAGATGAAGAGGATCCAGTGCAGGGAACAAAAATAAGAAACTGGAAAACCAGGAGAGAACAGAAGAGAAAGTGGTGTCCCAAGGGAAGAAAATTAAGGAAGTGTTTAAAGAAGGATGAAGTGATCAAGAGTTTCAAATGCTGATGTCAGGCCAGCTAACAGGAGGTCTAACAAATATCCATTGTACTGACAATTGGAAGAAGGCATTAGGGACTATGAGAAGAAAGGTTTTGCTGGAATGGGGGGGAAAAAAGTCCAGTTGGAATGTGTTAAAACAGGGTAAGAGTAGAGAAATTGGAAAAATAAAATACAAATTAATTATTTGAGAAGATTTTCTGGAAATGAAACTGGACAGATTGCGTATTATCTGGAAGGGAAAGTGGGTTGATTGGAGGGGCTTGTTTAAGCTATACCAGCTGTGCAAATCCCCCTTTGCAAGAAAGCGAAAGCTTTTGGGAGTAAAATGCTATAAAACTTACACATGTCTCATGGGTCAGATTGTGTTTCATTCCCAGCAAGGGAGGCTGGGAAAATGACTGCTTATCCAGGAACACTGCCTCCCTGAACACAATGAAGATTCTACTAACGAGGAAGAATGGGTGAATATATATTGGGAGGCAACTAACAGTGTCTGTTATAAACCCCTACGGAGCGCCAGATACTGTGCTTAATCATGTGCACCTTTCCTTTTAAATACTGCCTTTGATACTAAATAAGGGTGCGCTTTTTGTTCATCTTCTCAGTGCACTTGGCTCGCACTATCTACTTTTATATTATTGTTATTATATTACCACTTTCAAGATCTAACGTGAAGGGGAATTTAGTTTGGATTCACAGATGTGGGAGCCATACGAAAGCAGTTAGGGACATCAGTGGTTTCTAACTGCCATTGCTCTTAAGGACCCTACTTCCCTTCTAATTGCTTCATTTCATCTCTAGTAGCCGATGATGAGTTGCCAGAGCTTGGGCTGCTGCTGATTTCTTCAAGTCTTAAGTATAACATTTAAGATTCATTGCAATGTCATTTAAACATATGCTGAATTGTATAGCTCCAAAGGGTGTCTCAAGGACAGAGAAATGCCCTCAAGCCCTAGCTAGCAGAATGTGGGACAGATGGCATCTCCGTAAGTCCAGCTCCCTAATTACCTACGAAGTTTCACACAGGACAGGTGATTCTATCCCTCAAGTTATCAAAACCAAGTGCATAGGTTGTATTTCACAGGGGCAAAGGGGGGGAAATGTACTTTCATAGGGTGCTTCTCCATAAAGAGAAAATCCTTTAGCGAATATTTTTACATTTGTACAATTCTCAAATCGGTATACTTGCTCTGAGCAAGCAGTAAAGAAGGTACTGTTAAAGAGAACATTTCCAAAGATAGATGCATTATTACTCATGTTTCCCAGTCTCTGAATTTATGTACATCCCTTCTCAGAATCTGCAGTGTTTTTAGTGAGTAAGAGGGGCAGGATGTGTTCAAATGTAACCCCTAACATGCTCCTCAAAAGACAGAAATATTTTTCCTGAAAGTGACTCACTGTTTCAATGTGACTGTTTCTGCACTCAATCTCAGAAGATTTCTGCATACAGTTTCCCCCGTGGGGAGTAAAGAGAGCCTTCAGCCTTGGCTAGAGCTTGTGCTGGGCTTTCATTTTCATTATTTCAACCAAATTTATAGACTGCCTACATTGCATCCTAGTTATAAGAAACTGGGGATATAAAAGTGAAAAAGACAGTTATGTTGCCCTAAAGGAGTTCAAATTTTGAGGGCAGTGAGAAAATGAGATGCATGCTGAGGGTACAGGGCTATGGAGAGGTCCCTAGGTATATAGGAGGTAGTCAGTGGAGAGGTAAACCAGAAAGTGATGGGTGGATTTAAAAAAAATAGCATTTAGGACCTTATCACAGACCATAAACACATAATTCTCCCCTCTTTGTTTCACTATCTCTTCCAATATAAATTTATAGTTTTAAGGATTAACTCAAGAGCCAAATTATACATCTACGAAACTATTCTCCAGTTTAACTGTAAAAATGATTGTCACCCTTGAAACTTTATTATTTTCTTGTGGTCTTTAATAGTTACTTCTATTTGCACTGGCTTCCACTGAAGTTGGAACCAGGTCTCGTATGTTTGTGTACCCCATGGTGTCTTAGCACAGGTACCCAGTATCAGTTATCTTGCACGGTCCCTCCTGGTCTCACCCTCTGCCCTCCATTTTCCGGAACACTTGATAGTCCCTCCTGATTATTTACATGGGCTGCAAGCTGTCCTTTGTTAACTCTTCTCTGTATTTCTTTCCAAGGCTGCTGCTACTTGCGTACATGTTGACTAGAATTCTAATGATGCACATATTTTGAATTGCTGAAATCCTATGAAGTTATAAAATCAATTACTTCAATCCGAGGACATGAGTACTGAAAAAATACCTTATATTTATAGTGGGCAAGGCTCTCTCCTCTAAGTAAATGGCTGTTTTGCAGCTAACCATTAACAAGGTGATACTCAAGTCTTGTTTGGAGATGCTCCAAATCTGAAGCTATGTTTGGATTTTTAAACTCTCTTTCTGCTACATTTAGTATTTATGAGAATTAATAACCTTGATGTTTCTGATGTTTTCCATGAAACATTGATTTTCACATGATCTGTAATTGATTTTCTAGATCTAAAATTGTGGAATTTTTTTTCTGGGTGATTTCAGAGATCATGAACTTCTTGATAACTTCATTTTGCAAATTTGTAATTTGTTTCATACAGAAAGAATTCTCAAAATGATTACAATAGCTTCAGATAAACCAATAAACCTCTGGGGAAAGAGCTGAGTCTACTATGTGTACATGTGTTTAGAAAATAAATTATCCAAAAAAAAAAAGAAAAGAAATTATCGAAATATATGTTAGTAAATATTTTTTATGTTTGTATGTGTGTATATATGTGCTTATAAATGTCTAAACGTGACTATATACACATTTAGGTGTATGTACATGTGTGCATGTATTCTAATATATATGTAAATACGATGTTTTTGTATTCCTTGGAGTCAACTAATTTTGACAGACTTTGTTGGGTCATTCTTATTCCCTAATAAACTTTATTATCTTCATAAGAACAGGTGCGAAGTTATGTAATAATGGTAAAATAGTAGGATATTCTTCCAACACTTTCCCTGGAATGTGGAAACAATTATTTATACATCTTCTACTACTTCCTCAAGTAGCTAAGTGGTTTCCATTTCCACGTCTACTAAGAATTTTTTTTCCTGGAGTTGCAAAAGTATAGTATAAGGGGCAGATGGAAACTCCTTAAAGTCAACTCCTTAATTACCTACAAATTTTTTTTAAAGATTTTATTTATTTACGTGAGAAAGAGAGAGAGAGGGAGCATGAGCAGGGGGAGAGGCAGAGGGAGAAGCAGACTCTCTGCTGAGAGGGGAGCCTGATGCGGAGCTCGATCCCAGGACCCTGAAATCATGACCTGCTTAACCGACGGAGCCACCCAGGTGCCCCCTTACAAACTTTTATCTAAGTTTCCCAGCCTGAATCCAAAGTCCCAGCACTCTGACAACGGGGCTGAATAATCCTCTAGTGTGTGCATGTGCGCATGTCTCAGGACATTTTTTCTGCATTGTGGGATGTTTAGCAGCATCCCTGACTTTTACCAATATGATAATGCGCCAATATGGTGGCAGTAGCACCATACCCTAAATGTATGACAATCAAAAATGTCTCCAGGAGTGCCTGGGTGGTTCGGTTGGTTAAGCGTCAGACTCTTGATTTCGGCTCAGGTCATGATCTCAGTGTCGTGAGATGAAGCCCCAAGTTGGGCTCTGTGCTGAGCTGGCGCTTGCTTAAGATTCTTTCTCTCCCTCTCCCCCTCCTCTGCTTGCACTCTCTCTAAAAAAAAAAAAAAAAAATCTCCCAACATTGCCACATGTCTCCTGGGGGTAAGAGCACCTTGGTTCTATTCCTTGCCCTGAATGATCAGATTCTCACTTTGGTCAGGTCTATACTGTTGACCCTGCGAAAGTCATTGCAACTCTTAATTTTTTGTGTTCTTATCTTTAAAAATGAGCATTGCATGCTTATTGCCTATGTTTTAGTGTGGAAATGAGAATTAAAAATAAATATCCTAGTAGAGATGGATGTAGCTGTAAAAGGTATTAGTCATGGCTCTTTTTTTTTCTTTCCACAAAAGGCAGACATTAAATCCTATTTAAAACATAATTTAAGCCAAAGGGTTACTTTTGCCTGAAATATATGTATAATTGGAGTGTTTTTTTACTTGAGTCTTCTAGCCCCATAATGTGAAGATACCTACACACTGCTGGCATCCTACCCTTATGGGAACCCACAGCACAACACTCAGCCGCCGAAGCTGCCCTCATTTCACAGCAGGGAAAGGCAAAATAGCACACGCTCTGAGGTGGCTCAAGCAACATGTAGAAAGCCACCCTGAGCACAGCCAGGAAGAATTCCAAGTTCCCGGCCCATCATGCAGGATACTAAGATCCCCACACACTCCCCTTCACATCCTATTCCTAGCTTAGCAGTCCCTGAATTAAGTTAACAAATCAATTTCAAGCTACAAATGCTCTTGGTAAATAGAACAATGTACTGCCAGTTGACTGGCTCTCTGACGTGCCACAATATGACAGGCATGGAAATTTCACCATCGGTGAGACAGGACAGAGTTCATCCAGTTGAAATACTGGTTAGATCTAACTTCAACTGGGGAAAATTTCTCTGCCATACATTATCACAGCCATGCTGACCACAGGGCCCTAGTCCAAAAAGTAAACTAACAAAACCCTTGTCTTTCCACAAAACCCTTTCTGTGTCCACCCTTTCCGATTCTCTTTTGAAGAAAATACATCATCCCAAGTTTGAACTATATATATTTATATAGTCCTATTGTCCCCTGAGTTCCTTAAGATGTCAGCATATCATCCTGGTTGCTAGAGTAAGAAATCCAGGCACCCTCCTCTACCCACCTCTTTCCTTCATTCCTCCCTCTCATCAATCAGTCTGATGGCCATTAAAACCTTCTTATTCCAGTAATTAAATATCTACCAAATTCACCCCCTCCCTATATGCCACTACCACTCCACTCCCTATTATACCCATTACTTTTATCTGGATCATTATAATATTATTCTAAATGGTCACCCAGCTTGACACCACACATCAGACTGGTCTCTAAATACAGACATGTTCACTTTCTGTAATGCAAATTTGATAGTATCTCTGCATGGTCAAGATCATTCTCAAGTGAGACAGGTGAGAGTCCAGCTACCTTTTTCCCCATATCTATTACAATGCTACGTATAAGGTGCAAGCTCAAGAAACAACTACTGAATGTCTCCTTTTGGAACAATCTCCATATACGACTGCATTCCAGTAGAGGGCAGATTCTCACCCAGAAACTTCCAAATGAGCACTTTTGAAATGAGGCTGTTTGGGTTTGAATGCTGTCTCTACTTGGTCCATTATTCAAATGACACATAAGACAGGAAGGAAATTATGACAAACATTAAAATCCACACATGAATATGTTGTAGATAACTGAGGCTTTCTCTGTCTTTGAAATTACAAGAAACATGGATTCAAATAGAATTCTGGTTCTGTGGTTTTGAGAGCATGTCTAGTGTAGTGAAAAGAGCAGAGAATTGGAATTAAAAAAACCTGGGTCCTGAGTCCCAGTGACCTGTCCAAATAATTTGTTGTCTTCACTTAGATTCTTCATCTATAAAATGGGAGAAGGAAGAATGCTAATTTTGTTACTAAGGGAAACACTGATATACAAAAAACGAGCGCTCAACCATGAGCTATTACGAATGCACATCCACAAACAAATTTTTCTTGGAGCAAGATGGCGGAGAAGTAGGAGACCTAAATTATGTCTGGTCCCAGGAATTCAGCTAGATAGTTATCAGACCATTCAGAACACCTATAAACTCAACAGGAGATCGAAGAAAAGAATAGCAGCAACTCTCTGAACAGAAAAGAGACCACTTTCTGGAAGTTAGGATGTGCAGAGAAGTGAATCCAAGGCAATATTCGGGAAGAGAGACTGCGGGGGGAGGGAGCCTCCATCAGCCGCTACCAGCAAGTGATAGAGCAGCAGACCACAAAATCGGAATTTTTAGAAGTCTGCTCCGCTGAGGGATGTCGCTCCAGTGGCTAAGCCGGGGGGTGGAACCCTCGCTGGGACACTGTGGTCTCAGGACCCTTGGGGTCACAGAAAGACCGGGGGTGCCTGTGTGTGGCAGAGCTCCCAGGTATTGGAGCGGGGAAGCCGGCTGCAAAGACGGAGCCAAGGAGTGGGCTCTCAGCTCGGGGCTGCCATAAACCATGATCCATGGCACAGTCAGGCCACTGCTCTTCAAGAAGGGACTCAACAAGTGGCAGATCCAGGGAGACTCCCCTTCCTCCCCTAGGAGGAGTGGCACAGGAGTGCACGACAGGAATGCGCTGGGTTTGGAGACTCCAGATGGGGTCGTGTGCCAGAGACAGAAACGCTCGGTCACAGGCTGGGTGAGCACGGAGTGCGGCTGGAGACCAGGGAGACAGGAGTGATTGATTGCTTTTCTCTGGGGTGCACTAAGGAGTGGGGCCCCAAGCACTCGGCTCCTCTGGGACTAGAGACTGGGAGGCCACCATTTTCTTTCTCATCCTCCAAGTCTGAACGGAAAGCTTGCAGGGAACAAAAGCTCCCGAGAGCAAACCTGAACAGATTACTTAGCCCAGACCTGGCAAGGGCAGTACAATTTCGCCTCAGGCAAAGACATTTGAGAACCATGGCAAGAGGCCCCTCCCCTAGAAGATCAGCAAGAACATCCAGCCAAGACCAAGTTTACCGATCAATGAGAATGGCAAAACTCCAGCTCTAGGGGAATACAGCACATAGAATTCATGGCTTTTTCCCCATGATTCTTTAGTCTTTCAAAGTCAATTTTTTAAATTTTGTTTATTTTTCTCCTTTTCTATTTTTTTAGTTGAATTTTCCTTCTTGCCATTTTCAACCAACAACTTATCAATTCCTTTTTTAAAATCTTTTTTAATTTTTCATTTTTAGAGTCATATCTCTTCATTGTATTTAACCTTATTTTTTGTGTGTATATATATGTATAGATATATATATATATAAATTTTTTTCTTTACAATATGGGGATACAGTTTCTTCTAACAGACCAAAACATACCCTAAATCTAGTGTATGACATTGTCCTAGTCTCCTGCCTGATCACATTCTTTTTTTTTTAAATTTTTTTCATTCTTTTTTCAACCAACTTATCTTATCAATTCCTTTTTTAAAATCCTTTTTAATTTTCATCTTTACAGTCATATTCCATCCCTTCAATGTATTTACCCTTATTTTTGTATATATATATGTTTTTATTTCTTTATAATTTTGGGAGGCAATTTCTCCTAACAGACCAAAATACACCCAAAATCTAGCGTGTGGCTCTGTTATATTCACCAGCCTGATCATATTTTTTTTAATCCCCTTTTCTTTTCCCCCTGGTTTCAGGTCTCTTCTGCTTTGTTTAGTGTACATTTGTCTGGAGTCATTGTTACCCTTTTAGCATTTTTTTAGCATTTTGTTCTCTCATTCATCTATTCTCCTTCAGACAAAATGACAAGATGGAAAAACTCACCTCCAAAAAAAAAGAACAAGAGGCAGTACTAACTGCCAGGGACCTAATCAATTACAGACATTAGTAAGATGTCGGAACTAGAGTTCAGAATGACGATTATAAAGATACTAGCTGGGCTTGAAAAAAGAATAGAAGATACTAGAGAATCCCTTTCTGGAGAAATAAAAGAACTAAAATCTAACCTAGCCAAAATCAAAAAGCCTATTAATGAGGTGCAATAAAAAATGGAGGCTCTAACTGCTAGGATAAATGAGGCAGAAGAGGGAATTAGTGATCTAGAAGACCAAATGATGGAGACTAAAGAAGCTCAGAGAAAGAGAGAAACAACTACTGGATCACGAGGGCAGAATTCGAGAGATAAGTGATACCATAAAGCGAAACAACATTAGAATAATTGGGAAGAAGAAGAAGAAAGAAAGAGAGAGGGGCAGAAAGTATATTGGAGCAAATTATAGCAGAGAACTTCCCTAATTTGGGGAAGGAAACAGGCATCAAAATCCAGGAGGCACAGAGAACCCTCCTCAAAAATCAATAAAAATAGGTCAACACCCCAACATCTAACAGTAAAACTTACAAGTCTCAGAGACAAAGAGAAAATCCTGAAAGCAGCTCGGGACAAGAGGTCTGTAACCTACAATGGTAGAAACATTAGATTGGCAGCAGACCAATGTGATACACACATATACACACACACACACACACACACACACACACACAATGGAATATTATGTAGCCATCAAAAAAATGAAATCTTGCCATTTGCAACGACGTGGATGGAACTAGAGGGTATTATGCTAAGTGAAATAAGTGAATCAGAGAAAGACAAGTATCATATGATCTCACTGATATGAGGAATTTGAGAAACAAGACAGAGGATCATAGGGGAAGGGAGGGAAAAATGAAACAAGATGAAACCAGAGAGGGAGACAAACCATAAGAGACTTTTAATCTCAGAAAACAAACTGAGGGTTGCTGGAGTGGAGCAGGGGTGGGAGGGATGGGGTGGCTGGGTAATGGACATTGGCGAGGGTATGTACTATGGTGAGCACTGTGAATTGTGTAAGACAGATGAATCACAGACCTGTACCCCTGAAACAAATAATACACTATAATGTTAACAAAAAAGAAGCCAAAACCAAAAAAAAAAAAACCCACACATTTTTCTTATAATTTGGGTCATTCTCAATTCCCTAAAATTTGTGCACAAACCCTGACAGCTTTGACAGTGACACTTTGACCCTAGATCTGAGGTTAAGAACATTTTCCTTATAATTTACACCATCATTTCCCATTCGGCCTATCACTTAATCCTCTGAAAAATCCTGGAGTGTTATATATTTTTATTCTCTCTAATTATATAAGGAATGAACATGAAAAAGAGGATTTAAACTTAATTGAAAAAGCTATATTTGCTTTTATTCATCTTCTATTCTTTAAAAAGGAAAAATGGTTGGAAACAAACTATATCGAAAAACATTTTTATCTTCACAAATACATCTGAAAAATACCAGGATTGAAAAATGGTTTACCATAAGTGGGAAAAAAAATTGATATCCTTGTTTTCTACTGACACAATTACCTAAAATTACCACTGCATTGCAGTAAGTCTTTGTGGAGATCAGGGAGTATATTTAAACAGACCGAAGAAGTTTTAGTCCAGAGTTAAATATAGAATATGCAGTAGTTACAACTGGACTGTGCAAATCACACCAGCACACATGTTTAATCCAAAAAGGAGAAAAATCTTTCAAATCGGTTCTCTAAAGCTCAATGCAGTTTTACACTTCAAATGTTTGTTTGGAGATTAGATTTCCTATACCCTAAGAGCAGAACGTGTGATGAGGAACTATCTTGAAACCACTTGAAACTGTGGTTAGTATTCTAAGATCATGCTTCATTTTCATGGACCTAAAATGACTGGGGTCAGAAATTCCACTATTCAACTTATTAAAACAGCTAGACAAGGCCTACAAAGTGGCATTATGTTAAACTTCCCTAATATATTGAGCATATATTCCAGCTTGTTCCTGAACTGGGTATCTGTGTTACTCTATATTTGCATATTACTGTATCTATACATTCTATGTCTGCCCATGCTCATTAAGCGGGAATAAGTATTAAAGAGTTGAAAGTCAGGTAGCTGAGATCTAGAGTCATTTTGAATTTAGGAAAGAAAACACTTTCCTCAGTGACTTGTACTTTTGGTCTTTTTTATCTTATGTATAAGAAATGGAATCGCATTAATCTACCTCCTTCAGCTATTTAAAGAATCACAGTAGAAAAGAATTTAAAGTGTTTCATAAATTGTAAATATCATATATATCCATGGTAGTGTTTTTATTATTATTTTGTTCCAAAGAAAACAGAACTAAAATAGAACTGAAGAAAGCTCCTTGGATGAGCAGACAGAGAGGTCTAAGGAAACGAATAAGGTATTTGCTTGTGATTAAGGATACTTCTGTGTGATGCAGTTACTATAACAAGAGAATTCCAGAAAGATCTAGCCTAAACCAGACTCAGCTTGCCGCTGCATCTTGATATCGCCTTGTATCTGTCACTGTACACTGAGGTATATTGTCTATCCCGAAATCCTCTCTCATTTTTTTCGACACTCAAAACACTTAATCTGCGACTGTTTGGCTCTTGGTGATATATGGCTGGAGGAAAATCCAGAAACAATAAAGAAAGAGGGAGGGCTGCTTTCCTAAAGTTGTCTTCACAGAGTGGAAATTTTCCTAAGGCCACAGTTAAGGAATGTCTAAAATGTGGTATGCAGTTTGCCACGCTCTCATTATCTGAGGCTATTTAGAAGCCGTCAAAGATTATGACTCCTTCTCATTGTAATCCCGGCAGCTATCACTCAGCAATTGGGAGTTGGCATGCAAACAGAAGCCATTCATCGTTCCTGTCCTAGGCTGAAGGTGAAAGCTACAACCTGAGCCTGGCCTGTCTTCACAGGCAGTTACAACTTTTTTCATTAGAAGAGAAATACTGCTATCATCATCTCTAGCTCTTATATTTATATACTATAAAATACTGAAGTTCAACCTCTGATCATTAACGTTGGAATGAGAACTTCTTTTAATGACCATTCACTATACACCACTGATTTGAGAATTCAAATGAAATAGATTGCCACTCTCTATCATCTCTTATCACTGTCTCTTTGGAATGTTATCTGTTTGAGTTCTTTAAACATATCAACACACATCAAAGCTCTCCCCCTATGTGCAAGCCATTGTGTAGTTTCATTTTTCTTTTACAACATAACATTCTCACTGTCTCAGTAGTTTGTTCATCTTTGAAATAGGCTGACAAGGATCACTGGGAGATGAGCAAGACAAACTCGAGACAATTCTGTTACAGTAACAGTCACATATAGTTTAGTACTTGAATAAATTTAGGATGTGGTCTGCGACAACCATAGTCATAAAGTGTGATAATGTGCAAGCCATATTAGCAAAGCTTTAGAGCCAGAAGAGAAGTACTTAAGTTTAGTTGTGCCAGTTACTAACTTCTGGGTTTTGGAGACATCCTTCAACTTCTTTCCACTTTTAATTTTAACAGTGAAATGAACATGTGGACACTTTATGGAGCTATTAAGGACTGAATGAGGAATAGCTGTAGGTGCTTTGCAAACCACAAAGCGTAATAATGGTATCATGTAAGTTTGTGGTCCACTACCCAGACAAAAGTAGATGATGTATAAGAACATTTAAGGACATTTAAGGACATAAAATAGACTAATGTCAAACTTAGCAAGTGACTGGCCTTCAGCTATGGCAACATATATAGTCCCGTGTGTGACTGCTTAAATGTTTGTGATAAAGCAACATTTAGTGATTTAATGATTGTGTCCTTGTTGCTATTTTCTCTTTGTTTATTAAAAAATATATATATATCATTTACATGTCATATAATCATTAACTTTAGTTTCAGTTTTGTGAGTTTTGATAACTTATATACCTCTGTACCACCACCCAAAACAAGAGTTAGAACATTTCCATTGCTCCTGAATGTTCCTTTCTGTATCATAGTCAATATACACAGGTTAGCAGAGGCAATCATTTCTAATTTCTGTCACCATAAATTTGGTTTTTTCCTGTCTTTTGGGTTTTATAGTACTCTTGTCTCTGGCCTCTTTTGTTCAGTAAAATGTTGGAGTCACCTGTTTGAGGCTATCAGTGATTTGTATGGTCCTTATATTGCTGAGTAGTACTCCATTACACACATGTCAAAAGTTTTACCTCTTTTTTTTTTTTTCTGTTGAAGGACATTTTTGTCCAGCTTCTGGGTATATAAATGAGTTTTGTTATAAACATTCCTGAACAAGTCTTTTTGTGAACATTTCTCTTGAGAGTGGGACCTCTTTTAGGAGTGCTGTTTCCCTGAGGGTATTACTTCTTTGGGAGGGGAAATGCTGAATCACAGAATAGATGCTGGTATGAGTATAAAATGGCATGTCTACATTGGAAAATTCTCAGCATTTTATAAAAGTAAATATATATCTAACCTAACTAACCTCTACTGCATGTACGCTAGATTTTAAGGAAAATTTCCAAATTGTTCTTTAAAATGTGTATACAAATTTTATACTCTTATCAGCAACGCATGATAATTCCAGTCACTCTATATCCTAACCACCTGTGCTTGCGTTGGCCATTCATTCATCTTCAATTGGCATTGTCACTTGTTTTTTGTAATTTTTAGTTTTTTCCATGTTAGTTGCATGTACTGCTATTTCATTCTTAATTGTTGCGTGGTATTTTATTATGCAAATAACTGAATTTGTTTATCCATTTCTCTTGTTGATAGACATCTGGGTTGTTTCCAGATTTTGTCTGGTGTGGATAAAGCTGTTACAGACACTAGCATGCACATTTTTTTTTTAAAGATTTTATTTATTTATTTGACAGAGAGAGAGACAGTGAAAGAGGGAACACAAACAGGGGGAGTGGGGGAGGGAGAAGCAGGCTTCCCACCAAGCAGGGAGCCCGATGTGGGGCTTGATCCCAGGACCCCGGGATCATGACCTGAGCCGAAGGCAGACGCTTAACGACTGAGCCACCCAGGCGCCCAGGATGCACATTTTCTAATAGACTACTATTTTCATTTCTCTCTAAGAATTGGATTTCAATGAATAGTTTAGATCAGGGATCAGCAAACTACCATCCTGTGGGCCAGATCTGGCCTACTACCGGTCTGTGTGACGAAAATGTTACTAGCCACCCAGTCATGCTCATTTGTTTATATATTGTCGGTGGCTGCCTGTGAGCTACAATGGCCAAATCGAGAAGCTGTAGTAGAAACCACATGAACTGCAAAACAAACAATTTCTGGCCCGTTACAGAAAAAGTTTGCCAACCCTTGGTTTAGATGTACATTTATCTTTATTGAAAAAAAAACTGTCATAATTCACCAAAGCAGTTACATACTTTTAAATTCACACCAGTATTGTATGACACTCCCAGCTGTTCCACATCTTTGCCATTCTTGACATTGTTACTCTTTTTATTTTACACATTCTGATTTATTGAAATGACCATACATTGTGGATTTGAATTTGCATTATCTTGATGACCAAAAATGTTGATTGCTTTTTCATGAGTTTATTGATCATCCAGATATGTTCTTTTGTGAACTGTCTGTTGAAGTTGTTTGCCAGTTGTGAAATTACATTGTCTGTCCTTTTATTGTTTGTAGGAGTTGCTTCTGTACTCAAGACACAAGTCTTTTTTAAAGATATATGTATTTCAATTTTATGCCAGTTTATGACTTTGTCATTCTCTTAATGGTATCTTTTGATGAGCAGGAAATTTATATTTATATGAGGTCTTATTTGTCACTTCTCATTTGTGGTTAAGTGCTTGTCACGTCTTAGCTGGGAAATCTCTGCCTATTCCAAGGTAACAAAAATATTCTGCTACATTTTTTTATAAATTTAGGCATATGCTCCACCTCACATTAATCGTTGTGCCTGGAATGGGGTAAGGGGCAAAAATTTGGTTTCTTTCCATGTGGATACCTAGGTGTTAAGGCACTGTTTATTTCCCCATTTAACTGATTTCGAACCTTGGCCAAAAATCACTTAATCATATATGTTTGAGTTTACTCCGAGATTCTGTACTCCACTTATCTATTTGTTGATCCTTACATAAACACCATACTGTCTTTATTGCTGCAGCTTTATATGGTATTAAAATCAGTTAGTGTAAACCTTCCAAATTTTTTCATCTTTTTAAAAATAGCGTGTTAGTGTTTTAAGTTTTTGCATTTCTGTACACATTTTAGAATAAAGGTGCCAATATCTTTAAAAGAACATCTAGGTTTTCAACTGAGATTGTATTGGATCCATACATCGACTAGGGGATAACGGCAATGTTAACACTGAGATTTACACTTAACACCTAACATTTCTAAACACTGAGTCATAATAATTCATGTGTAATCCACAAGTCATATATTTAGGTCTATTTTAATTTATCTCAGCATTTTTCTATTTTTTCTATTTCTATTTTCTCTTTCTATTTTGGAGATTTTGCATATATTTCGTATTTTAAATCTAGGCATTTTAGGCTTTAGATTTAAAATTTTCATTTCCAATCATCTACTTCTAATATACAGATATGTAGTTTTATACATAATTATTTACCACTAGTATACAGACCTATAATTATTAGTTTTATTAGCTGGATTGGGTTTCCAGTATTAACCTATGTTATAAACACCGAGAAGTAAAGTAGGCAACATCATACAGTCAAGGTTTCTCTCCTTCTCTCCCCTTCTCTCCCCTTCTCTCTCTCTCTCTTTTTTTCAGGCTCCTTTTGGTTCCCAAATGGACAACGAAGAAAAGAGAGATAGCTAAGGAGTCCATTTGAGGAGATCTCCAGCAGGATATATAAAGACATTTTTCAGCAAGGGCTGCTAGTAAGACTTCCAAGTCATCATCAAATATAAGTAATTGCCGGACAGACTTCAGAGTCTATAACAGAGGCTGGAACTAAGGTTGGTTGAGTCACCCCCTGTTGACCCAAGTTAAAAAATAACCAGACTATGTTAGACACTAGCCACATATATCACAAAATCCACACAACCACACAAGGGACAGCGTCCATTGACCAAAGGAGCAGAGGACACCCTGCATGAGCCCGTGAATCCTTATTCTCTGCCTCACAGACAGATGAGCCAAACTCTGACCCCTTCTCCCTACACACTCTGACCCCATCTTACGGAAAGAAGAGGAGGGAAGGGAAAGGTCCCTGAGACACTGAAAAAAGGTACCAAAGAAATAATATAATTGAACTGAGATTAGATCATTTATAGATTTCTCCCCCTCAAATGTATATACTCTCTGTACATATGAGTTACAGTGTAAGCCTTAAAAATCAATATATATGTATATATTTTATGAAATATAAAAATATACATAGTACATAAATATCTGCATATATCTTTATGATGGATATATCATAATTTATGATATAACTAATACTTCTCAAGTGTTTAATAGATGCTCTCTATAGTACCAAACAGTACGTATAACATGAAGTAGGTACATGACACAGGACATAAGTGCTTTATCTGTGTTACTTCACTGAATTACCTACGAATTCTTAGAGGTTATGTACTGTTATGACCTTCTTTTAGAGATTAAAAAAAAAAATGAAGTCAGAGGAAGTGGACAGGCAGGGTGGTACACGTGAGGCAAGGTCCCTGATACGTACTCTTACGTGCTCACAGAGTGACGTAATTGCCACCTCGCAAAGAAATCAGCTATTGTGCGGTAAAAACTATGATATTTGGCAAAAAGGAGTTGGACTTGTTTCAAATCCGAGCTCGGGTAGTTCCTAGCGGAATGGTTTTTGTCAGTTCATTTTGCCCTTCTGATCTTTAATGAAATGAACCACCCACGGACATGCTGAAAATTCGAAGAGATAATGTATACGAAAGCACCCGGTAGGCAGATAGCCAAGAAGTCTGTAGAGGATATTAGTGATGAAATAGAACATACAGTGTTGGACTCCTATTTGTACCACAGACTTATTTAAAATATTCTAGATGTTTGCTAAATATGCCTCATACTTCCCCGGTACCAGTTCTGAAGTAATAACTACGTAAAGGCAAATCATTATGGAGATTTCAAGTGCATTTATTGACTAAGATTTAATAAGTCTATTTCTGTTTCACATTTAATCCCTTTGAGGGAAAAACAATCATTTTTGCTTTACGATGAAATATTCTGAAAACAACTAAAAGAATGGCATGCCTTGTTTGCTTATATAACACATTATTACATGGCCTTATATGTGTAATATATCGCTTATCCATATGCTTTTGGTACAATATAACTGATTTGTGAAATGGAAATAATTACTTACATTTCCCTCTCAGGATAAGGTCATACATAATAACTCCTACAATGAATATAAACCTTTGACTATAGTAAAGGATTGGCATAAGTCTCTGGAAACTTTATACGTTCAACTTCTTGGGCGGTATCTGTTTCAAATCTGCATTTCCCTAACAATACTGAACAGGATAAGATCTCTCATTTCTAGTAGGGGCATTGTTTTTGGCCGTTCAACATTTCTAAAACAATTGCAACTTAAATTCTCCCAGCTCTGTCAGTCTTCTATTTAAGCTAAATTCCAAGGTGCTCTCCGTACCTGTAAAACAGTGATTTCCAAAAGCTCTTTTTAAAGTGAATCAGATGCCATGGAAAGAACTAATGTACCTGAAAAGAGAGACAGAAAGAAAACATTCATTATAAATTTTAAAAGAAGGAAAAAAGCTGGCGATCTGTCACTAACTTCCTTATAGGGCTGACTCCCATCCTCTCATTCTGAATATATTTTTCTTTTCCCTCTTTTGTTCAAAACTTTCCTACTCAGTGGGTTTTTAAGACACCACCACTCATGTGATGGAACCCAGGGTACAAAAAATTAACAACAGTTACCTCAAATAATCTTACATGAAGGTTGACAACTATTTAATTTCTGTGGGTAAAAAAGCACTTCCTGTTCTCAAACACTGTAGAGCTGAACTCCTCCTGAGAGTTCAAATGCGAAAGCTTTTTCATCAAACTCTCCTCACCCGTGTTTAGAAGATAAAACAGCAGTATTAATTATAAAATATACTGAGGTGATTATAATGATAATGCACACTCTCTTCTCTTCCCAGCTGGGAATCACCTAATGTATTCCCACACTGACCTCAAACAGAAATGCAGAAATTCCCCCTCTCCTCCCAGAGGGGTCCAAAAGTGAATTTAAGTCCAAGGTGGGGGATTCAGTGAGTCATCCTCATTGGGTAGCCAAATCATGTGGCACACAAAGGCTGAAGACACACACGGGGTATTTCTTCCAACTGTATGAAGACCAACCAGACAACTTACAGTCTGATCTCAGGCCAGCCTGTGTCCCCTCAATTGTGATTGGATAATAGCAGACAAAGGCAATTCTTACACCACTGTGCTAAGGCATTTTGTCGCAGAAGAAGGGCTTAGATGGCTTCTCAGATCCAGCACCATTCCTTGGAAATTTCCATGGATCTAGCAGTCTTTCCATATATCCATTCACCCACTGTCTGGATAGTGGGACCCACTGTAGAACCTCTCTCAGGATGTGGCCGAGGAATATAAACCCCTGGTACCAGGGCACCACCACTTTCTCCTCATTTCCACCCCCTTCTGGGTGTTCAGCTCTTAGTTCTCATAACTAAAAGAATCTGTCCCTCCCCTTCCCCTTCAGGCAATTCAGCTTCAGTGGCTACATGAGCACTGAAACAAAAGGTTTAAGACTTCAAATCAACCCCAACACTGACGGCCAATGGTTCCTTTGCAACCCAGAAACCGAAAAATGGCCATTAATTCTCTTGAGGAAAGACAGATTCACTCACGAATAACACCTGTCTAACTCCCTAGGGATGGGATTGAGAGTACCTATTATCTTGGCAGAGGGCACGGGGGTCATCTACGGTGGTACAAAAACAAGATGCAATTTATCAACAGGTTATCTAGCTACATCTAATTAATGGGCCACCCCAATTTCTAACCAGATCTAATATTGGCTGAGCACTAATGGCTATATAGGCATTTAATGTTAAAACACAACCATGGGTTTTGTAACTTGTTATAACTGAGGAGACTGAGGCTTAGTGAGATCACGTGTCCGAGGTCACACAATTAATAAAAACACAGCCAGAATTCAAACTTCAGTTATTATAATTTGAGAACCACTATGAAACCATTCCAACTCCACTACTTCTAAATGTGTCCGGGTTTCTCAAAGTTTGCTACTTCCTAACATAACGATCTCATGAATCATCCCATCACTGTTGCCTCCACTGGTTGACATAAGCTTACGTACACACAGAATACACCAAATTTGCCAAAATTTACTTTTAAGTAAAAAAAGAATCCTCCCCTTATGAGGCAGACCTATCATTATTAGACGTCAAAAGAAAAAATTTCATGGTTATGATTATTAATACAATAGATTAACTTTTTCTTCAACTGTGTGTTTCTGAGCTGGATAGGTATATTAGCTCAGAAAGCCTCCTCTGCAACCATGTATCCTTGATCATCAATCTGCATTTAACTTTAAAGCTATTGTTAAAAGAGGTCTGGAGTGCTCAATTTCTGATTCATTTTAGGAGAACAGCTGGAGTCAAGAACTTGTGGCTATTTTTTTTTTCTTCCGGAATTACTTCTGTAATTAGTGCTGTGTACTGTGGGCTATGGAATACAGCTTTTTACTCAGAATTATAGGAGAATTTGCACAAGGTCACCATGAAACTAATTTAAGGAGTAATTACTAACTTCATTCTCTTCCTTTGTCAGTACTCCCTAAGAAAATGTCTTCAAACGATCTAATGTGATTGGTTTTACCAGAATCAGTCCTGTTTCTCAGCCATATTTTGTGCTCAGATTGTATACACTGAATTCTTTTAAATTTCACACTTAGGCAACAGTTAGAAGAAAAAGAAATATGGAATATTTAATTGATGAGGCCCAGTTCCCCATCCTAGTGCTCAGAAACAATTAAGATATTGTAACTACACAAAAGTCCTATCTGTAGTAAGGCCATGTATTCAAATTTGAAAAGAACTGACTGATGTGAAAAAATATTTGGCTGTCTTGTTGCCACTGTAAATCCCTCACTGAGTCGAACTGAACATTAACAAATTGTGCCACTCAAATTTACTTTTACACTTTGGAGTGTGAACAGTCCCCTCAAGCCTCAGTGTTTCTCCCCCACTTAAATAAAAGCATGTATGGTTCAGAAAAACAGTATTTCTGCTCCAATACTCTGTATGCACTTCTGAAAAACCTCAGTTTGGAAAAATTAGAGTTTATGGAGAAAAATAGGATTGAGGAAGACTACTCAAAACCTATGGAACTTTGTAACTGGAACATTAACAAAAATTACAATAATCTTAATAAAAGTACTAGAACTATGCAGTTTTTCTATATCTCAATTCAGACTTTTCTTTAAGACAACACAAAGTAAAAAAAAAAAAAAACTGCCTGTGACTTGCATATCAGTCTTTAGAAACATAAGACTAACATTTGAAGGAAAAGACAAATGGAAACTAAGGTTACTGATGTGGAATATTTAATAAAGTAATAAAAATCTGATGAGACTATTTTGATTCTGAGGTTCTGATTCTGTTAAAAATGAAACTGGAAATTAATTAGGGAACTGTGAAAAAATGTTTTCCCATTAAGAGAAAATAAGAACAATCTGAGGACATTTTATAATCTAATAAATTTATATACATGATGGGAAATACAATCTTAAACTTGCATCAATTTTTCCCAAGCAATTCAAAAATATGTGCGCAATTGTGTATAATATTAACGCCATATTACATACTTCCTACTCTCCAAAATCTTACAACTTAATTTTCTAAAATCTCAAATAATTTTAGATAACACAAATAATTTTAAGTTTAACACAAGTTTCAGAGTTATAGACAAGATTAAAATGATCAGATAAGTGGATTTTTGTTTCTGTTAAGTTAGGGACGAAGAATGAGAACGAAGAGCACCTAAAGGTAATTCGTGGCCATCTTTCTGCTGCTGAGAAGGACCAGAGAAAGCTTTTTTTCAGACTGTGTGAAACCACATATAAATCCTAGCATTGAATATACTGCCCTGTGACTTGCTGGTGTTGCACTAAATGCTTGTTCTGTTGACTGAATTTAACAACCTGTAAATAATTGATTCATGCCTTTAATAGAATTTCCTCTTGATGTACTAGGTAGGTTGCATACATTTATGAATTTAAAATCAATGCTTGGATAACAAATTATATTAAAAAAATACTACAGAACTATAGAGGGGGCGCCTGGGTGGCTCAGTCGTTAAGCATCTGCCTTCCAGGTCCTGGGATCGAGCCCTGCATCGGGCTCCCTGCTCGGCGGGAAGCCTGCTTCTCCCTCTCCCACTCCCCCTGCTTGTGTTGCCTCTCTCACTGTGTCTCTCTCTGTCAAATAAATAAATAAAATCTTAAAAAAAAATGTAATGGCTTTAAAAAAAAAAGAACTACAGATTAAAACAGACCAAAGTTTTAGGTTTTTTTTTTATTTATATACTAATTTTAATTTCATTTTACTTGAAGTCTTTGTATGGAGTCATGTGCTAATAAATTCCCATTCTTCTCTAGCCAGTTGTTTCCCCTAGTTACAACCACTGACTAGAGATTGGCCCAGTAAATTTATTTTGCATTCTACAAGATGCACCTATGTAATCACACACAGTGACGATGGAGGAAATGAGCCCTATTATTTGACCAAAGAAACTAGAAGTACATAATCTAAACCTTGTTCAATTGCTTATATAGCAGATGATTTTTAAAAAAGTAGTTGTTCAGGGCACCTGGGCAGCTCAGTCAGTTAAGCGTCTGCCTTCGCCTCAGGTCATGATCCTGGAATCCCAGGATCGAGTCCTGTGTGGGACTCCCTCTCAGCAGGGAACTTGCTTCTCCCTCTCCCTCTGCTGCTACCCCTGCTTGTGTGCTCTCTCTCTAACCAATAAATAAAATATTTTTAAAAATATGCATAAATAAATAAAAAGTAATTGTTCTATTGATAGCAATCATTTACATCTACGCCACATAAATCAAATGCATTTCTATTATTCATGGTGTTGGAAGCTATAAATCCTAGACCACTTAACAAAACACAAGTTTGAAACACTTTACTTTCCTGAAACTAATCACAGGATTATATTGAGCTTATAAAGACTGGTTATGAATGCACCTAGAACATTCTAGGACTATCTCCAATACAGAAGTTCGTGATTTCACCACCATTGCAATCAACTGCTTTACAGTAGCACTATGTGCAAAGAAATCAGTTATTTTATTTTATTTTACTTTTTTTATTTTTTTAAAGATTTTATTTATTTATTTGATACAGAGAGAGAGGGAGAGAGCAGGCACAAGCAGGGGGAGCAGCAGGCAGGGGAGAAGCAGGCTCCCCGCTGAGCAAGGAGCAGATGTGGGGCTCGATCCCAGGACCCTGGGATCATGACCCAAGACAAAGACAGATGCTTAACCGACTGAGCCACCCAGGCGCCCCAGAAATCAGTTATTTTAAAAACAACAACAACAACAACAAAATTCTTCTAAACTCCTTCATTAAAAAAAGCTTTCATCCTGACATGGAAAAAATGAGTCAGGCATACCCAAAGCACAGTATTAGTAAATCACTGAGTAGCAAAACAGGCACTCAAGCAATATAGAACTTCATCAAATGCCCAAAGTATGCAGCATTACTTTTAGTGTCAAATGATCTTGAATTTGAGTTTTCAAGTAAAATTTTTAAATTACACCATTGTTCTCTAACAAGCAACATTTTAATTCAAAAAAAGTTTACAGGTGAGGAAGATTTTACTTACTTTATATCTTAAACTAGAGGACCTTTGTACCTGTTCTAATGCTAGACATAATATATATTTCTTTATTCCCTTCAGAAAATTTTGTCAACAATTTTAGAACACGCCTTCTCTTATATAGCTTTTCTGAATGCTGTGAACAAAAGAGCCAATATAGCAACAGTAGGAAAGATGACATTTTAAAGTAGAAAACTCCAAAGCTTTAAAATTCAGATTCAAAGAACTTTCATATAACTATTTCCAAACCTTTATCCAACCTACTTTTTCTGAGCATGCTGCTATCCTTAATTGTACTTCAAAACAGTACCTTTTAAGAGGAGCAATGCCATTTTTGAGGAACCAAAAGAGGTTGACCAAGGTCTATATGTTTAAAATTAGGTGAGTGCTCTATGGGTTTCTTACTCTTAAAATAACATTGCTTATTATTTTAGCCAATTCTTTCACAATATTTGCAGAGCAGTTTAAACATTTCAGGACACATGTACAAATCTCTGATGTGATCATGGAAATGACGTTATACCTAATTAAATGAAGGAAATTAGAATGAAATGTAATGATTTTTCTCAAATAGTTCTGCAAATTAGAAGATCTTGCATTCAAGATATCCTGTCTTCCTCTCAATACTTAGTTTTTCTGTATTCTTTTTGTAACTAAAAGTATTTTTGAGGTCTTTCAGCTCCCCATACTACTTTTTTTAATGAAAGATTCTGCCATATAATTAGGACAAAAAAGCTAACGTAGCTTCCTTGTGAGACTTTCCACTCAGAAAATGAATTATAGAAATGCTCTCTAGAACTGTGAATGACCAAACATGATGTTTATATTCAAGACAGCAGTTTAATCTTCATTGTTAGAAAACATAGGCAAAGTGATTCCAGTTCAGAGATTATTCCATTATCCAGGGACTAGATTGTTTTCCACCTTGACAGGTCTTAAAAGGGCTTTTTAATAATACAGAATGTCCACATTGCTAGAGACATCATATAAATATAGAAAAATTTACACTTGTCTGAACAGCCAAATAAAGATGGAGAAATGAAGAGGTAGCCTGTGGATCTTAATAATATTTTGGTAGGAAAGACAGGTGGTATTCAAACAAATGGCTAAAAACTGCTCCTTAATGTGTAAACCACTGCCACAGTTCCTTAAGGACTTTCTCTTACTTTTCTCTATTCTGCATGGCATACCTAGAGTAATGTCCGTAAGCGCCACATGGGTTGAGTATTCCTTTCTTTCTAAAGAGTCAATAGAGGAGAGACAGCAAAGGAAAGGTAGAGTATATGGGCTCATTCATGTTTAAGGCAAAAATTCCCCAGGCACCTGGGTGGCTCAGTCATTAAGGCAAAAATTCCCCAAACTGACTATTTATTTGCTAACTGATCTTGTGAAAATTATTTAATTAATTTTCCTTGTCTTACCTGAAATTTCCTGAATATGTCTTTTCTTCTACTAGCCCAATCTTTTGCTGGTACATTCCTCTTTCTGAAATGCCCTCCTTTATTTCTACTCACTCAAAAGCCACCTGGTCTTTTTTTTTTTTTTAAAGATTTTATTTATTTATTTGAGAGAGAGAGAGAGAGCACATGAGAGGGGATAGGGTCAGAGGGAGAAGCAGACTCCCTGCCAAGCAAGGAGCCTGATGCGGGACTCCAGGATCATGACCTGAGCCGAAGGCAGTCGCTTAACCAACTGAGCCACCCAGGTGCCCAAAAGCCACCTAGTCTTTAAGACTCAACTCAAATATCTCCTTCCCAGGATCAACTAAAATAAAAGGTATTTTTTCCTATTCCGGTCTTCAATACCTTTAAGCTTGTTCCTGCCATATAATCTTTAAAACATACTATAAAAGCCATACATAATATATTTTTTTAGTAAAAGGTCATAAACACATAAGGAACTCAGTTACACTGTAACAGCTACAAAATTCTCATAGCATCAATGACTGTATAGTTAGAAATATTAATAGTTGCTTAACCAGAAGACCAGCTGATGGCATATTTAAATGCAAAACTAAATGAAATTCCCATACGGAAATGCAAGAACTCTTCATACTCAGTATTTTTATAAACTTGAATAAGGACATCAATAGAATGCTCTTTAAATACACCAATAGCATTAAATGAGAAATAATATGTAATACATTAGAAGACAAAATCAGTACCCTGTTCAAGGCCTAGACTTCATACTCATGTGCAAATCCAATGATTTGACTCATTTTTTAAAGAATGTTTCCCACACAATGACTCAACTATTTAATATAAGTTGCATGTATTCTATTGTCTTTATAATCAATTCCTAGAACCCCAACAAATTCTTAAAAAAAAAAATCTATAGAAGGAGGAAGCCAAAGAAAGTGAGTTTTTACAATCCCTTTCCCCTTCAGTTCAGATTAACACCCTCTACCTTTGTCCTTCAAATAATGATATGACTCTTCATCTTTCCCCTCAGTGTTAACTACCTCCTTTTTTATCTTTTCCTTTTTCTCTTCTACACACACACACACACAGTCAATGAGTAGAGTCGGCCAGAAGAGAAGTTAGCTGATTTAGGACAGGAAGGGACTCTCCCTATGCTGAAATCATCACACTTAGATGGGAATACTCTGATTTCCCATGAGGCTTCCCTGCAATCAACATTTTTGTTTTTTTAAATAACATTTGTGATGAGAACAAATACTAGAGGCTGGGTTACCTCGTACTAAAAGGTTCTCCAACTCGATTTTTATGTTTTCTTTGAATTGGCTTCTGTCCATTTGCCTTTTCTTATTTTCCTACTTAGACCTCTCAAACACAATGTGAAAGATCCTTTAAAATTATAGCCAACCTAGAAAAAATATTAACATAAAATTAAATGGTATATCTCTGATTTATATGAAAATATTTATGTAATAAAACAAAATGTTTTATTAATATAATTTATTCCCTGCTAGCTTCCAGAGAACAGTAATTTGAGAGGGCAATTCAAACACAAATGAAAATAAGTAAAATAAAATAAATAAAGGAAATGTGTAAATTAAACTACAATAAGAGAAATTTTTAAGTCATATAGAATTAACCCTTTTTATTTTATTTTATTTTATATTAAAAGTAAAATACTCAAATTATTGAATAAATATTTAAAAAACCCATGCCCTTTACCCCATGATTACAAGCATAACTCCTGTTAATATTTTGCTGATTCCTTACAGTTCTTTTCTAAGTATCTTTTTTGGTTATAATTATGTTGTAAACATAATTGCACGTTTTTTTCACTTAACATCACCATATGAATTTTAAGAACAAAGTCCTACAACCAATCCAAAATAACAGTTACTGCACTTAAATGTTTTGCTTAGTTATGAGTTTTTCTAGAAGAAAAAAACAAAACAAAAACCAAAGGAGTAAGCTGGTATTCTCTATTTTTGTCCTTGTCTGATAAAAGAAATCTTACGATGTCAACAGGAATAGCAGAGTTTTCCTCGCACTAATTTCTAATAGAAAGTCACATGGTGTCTTACATGACACCAAATATGAGAATACGATGAGAAGTCATGCTGCTTCTGTATTGTAGTAATTTCTCGTGAAATAAAAGAGAAGAAAGAACTGTATAGCTTACCCTGACAACAGTCCAAATATTGGCTAGACTAAATCACCTTCCTTCTGGGATAAGCTATAACGGTTGCAATAGCTTTTTCACTGGAAGGGAGTCATTTTGTCATTTTGACATTGAATTTTTTATCTCTACATTTCCTATCAAAGAGTTCCTTGAACTCCTTGGAATTTGCTATCTGAACCATCACCATGCCAGTACTCTTCTTGTGCAGGTTAGTAAGGCTAATTCAGTGGCTTTCTTATAATCCCGAGTTCTTCCTAGTCTCTTTCATAAATGTGATACTGAACACCCAATCTTCAAAATTTGCATTGCCCCTATTAACAAGACATTGCTATTTCCTTTTTTTACTCCCCTCCAGAACTACATTTAAAAAAAAAAAAAGCCCTTTCTTAGCTTTTGCTAGAGTGTATTATTGGTTAATTTTCTATAAGAACCAGATTCAAATCTCAGCTCCACCACACATCGCCTGTGTGATCTTGTCCAAGTTTCTTAATAGCTCCGAGCCTCAGTTACACATCTATGAAAGGTGATTTAAAGAGATAAAGGAAAAGTTGCTCACAAAGCACACAGCACACAATGGATACTCAAGACATGTTGATTCACACAAACATAAACGTGGCACAGAAATGCATTTCAAATGAATTAACTGTTGTTTACAATAGTTATGTTTTATGTGCCATATCACCTCAGAAGTTCCATAAAAGGAAGGCAGCTTGCCATAGAATAGTTCCTCTTGGCACACAGTACCATGAACTTGCCAAACAGATATTAAATTTACAACAACAATATTAAAAAGAATAAGATGTGACCCACTTATTCTGTTTATTTAATTCTTGTTGATTATTCCAATAAATTAAGAAATAATAATAAGCAATCTATTGCTTATTGCAAAAAAAGTGCCAAAGAACTGTAACCTTGAAATAGGGAATCATATCTGAAACAGAACATCTAATCCCAATTCCCAAATGAAGTCAAAGAATGTGAGCATTGGAGACATTGCAAGTATGAAGCTTATCTCTGGAAGTAACCATATTAGGAATGTTTCCTTGATTGATTATTGTAGTCAGCAGAATAATGGTTTCCCCTACCCCCCAAAATGTCCATGTCCTAATCCCTGGAACTTCTGAATATGTTCTATTACATGTCAGGGGGAATTATATTTATGGATGGAATTAAGGTTGCTAATCAGCTGACTTTGACATGGGGGGATTATACTGGGTTATAAGGGTAGATCCACTCTAATCACAAGGGCCCTTGTAAGTGAAAAAGGTAGGGAAAAAAGTGAATGTCAGACTCAGAGATATCATAGGATGCTGGCTTTGAAGATGGAAGAAAGAGCTATGAGGAAAAGAATGCATGTACCTCTACAATTTGGAAAAGGCAAGGAAACATTCTTCCCTAGAGCCTATAGAGAAGAACACCACTTTATGTACACCTGATTTTAGCCCACTAAGACCTATGTTGGACTTCTGATCTCCAGAACTATAAGAGAATACAGCTGTATTGTTCACATCACTAAGTTTGTAGTGATTTTTTATGACAGCAAAAATAATGCAACTATTATATAAAATTATTTATTTTAAACTATTATTTAAAGTTTTCCAGTGGTAACTCGTTTCTGGGTAAAATAAATAAACAGAAAAGACTGGTAGTTGAATTTTCTCCAGGGAATAATGATGGTCCCTTGAGAGTGCAACCCCTAAAACAAAACAAAATAAACAAAAAGAACTATTTTAAATATTAGGTTTTTCAAAGAACTAGAATCAAGTTTGAGTGACTATGCATCCGAGAAAATCTGATCTTTAAGATCAACCAGACACACACACACACACACACACACAATTCTAAATAGGTCCTGATGTTCATGGAATGTTTTAGACAATGATTTCTTCTGAGCATGAAATCAGCTGATAATTCATGCTTCTTTAACTTTGTTCCTTACTGCCAACCTACATCCCATAAAGAGAAAATCTTAGAAAAAAAAGCTTCATAAAAATAATACGAGATGTTAATTTATCTTAGAATTTTTATAATGTCTGTGTTTTTATGATGCCATGCCCATAAATAAAAACCAAAAATAGTAAATTGACTATACACAATGATAGCAGTTAGAATATTTCTTAAAAAAAATAGTTTACTATACTTGCTAACTTAAATCAGCCATACCTTCAAACCTGGCTCTTCTGTAACTCAGATCATTTGGAAATAAAGGACAATAAACTTCCATAAAGTGGAATCTGGTTGCGTATTCATTATAAGCAGGAGATGTGTATGAGACTACGCCACTTGATTTGAATATCTCTAATGAAATAAATTAGAGTCTTAGCCAGGTCTTAATTAGACCACCCCTTAACTAAAGTTTGCAATAAACTATTCAAGTGGTGTTTCCTTAGCCAGACAGCAAGTTGTTATGACTTAAGAATTAGTTTCATTTTGTGGTTCCAGGAAGCTACATCACTTTACTCCTATGAGATCCAAAGTTTAAGTGAGAAAAGTATGATTTATATATCCAAACATCCATCTTTAGGAACAGTATCCAAAATAAAATGTTATTCTTTTTGTAGTTAGAACTGCTATAAACAATTAACTAGAAGGCCACATGAGAACATTAGAAAAGGAAATGTGTGCACCATCTGAACATCTGGGGTTGTTTTTTCTCCTGGCTTGAGGAAAGCTCCATGTTAAAACCTCAAGCAATATTTTACTATCATTCTTCATCCAGCCTCAATTAAATAGGACGTAGTTTTATACCTTTGGTGGTTTTGAGGTTTTGGCATGGCTTGCACATTGGGGTTGGATCGTTTCTAATTTTACAGCTGTTTTCAATAAAGACATTGAAAACTAGAGGAAATGTACTAACTTTACTGCTTTACTGAGTATTGTTGATTTTCTATTTTTCTAGCACTTGCTTTAGGGGACCTGTTCTAGATTAATCCAAAATAATTCCTTCTATACACTGAGTTTCTTGTCAAAATAGATATAAGTTGCCCGTGCAGGCTGCAGTCCCTTACTTACGCAAAAATCCATTTGAATCTTCAGCTACAGATGAGTAACTTTGGTTGTGACAACCATAAAAGAAACAATGACAAATTTTAGTAGATCTTCCAAAAGCACTAAAGATAGCTAAATTTACAACATATATATTATCAAACTAGCAAGTTCTGATCGCTCATCTCCCTGCCCCCCCATCTGTCTAATATCGGAGGACTTTTTTTTTTTAATGGAAAACTCACTAGTCACAGAGTCACAGCTGGTCAAAAGTTACCAATTTCAAGACATTTAGATTATTTTTTTAAACCTCAGATACAATATCCCATACTGAGATTTAAATAAAGCCTGAAGAACAGTGACAGCAATGATGGTGATAATAACGGACTAAAGTGATATAATTTTTTATTAAAATTTCAAAGCACTTTTATACATGGTACTTATTTTGTCATCTGTGAAACAGGCTGTGTAGGATTATTAAATATTTTGGAAAACAAGAAAAATGAAGTCCAAGGAAATTAAATGTTTTGTGTGAGATGACACTTCCATGAAGTGAAAAATCCAGGTTTCTTGGATTTAGCCCTGCAGTCTTTACTGTCAGCAGTTTTCTTTACTAGTTTCTCTTGTGACTAGAAGAGTGACCCGGACACCTTTATACCAAACCTTTCTGGAAAATGCATTAATGAATTTGTAAGGAATTTCTGAACACAGTGTTACTCGGACTCAATTAGAGTGTGATATTTCATGGCTCCTGTCATCTAAAGCAAAACTATCCTTGGCAAAAGGACTAATATTATGCACTAATCATTATGAAAACTCATCTTGAATTTGGGCCTGCTAGTCTATGCATGCATAATCTGAAAACCATGACAAAATTATTGTGGAGATACAATGGCAGCAACTGTTTAGAGGCAAGAAGTGTCCTGGAGGATTTAGCGCATCCAACTTCCAGAGGATTATTTATTTCTTCAAGACAAGTGCTTTACTTAGCCTATCTCTAACTACTCACTCAGTTTATAAATAGCAATGAAATATGGACTAACTAAAAAAAAAAAATGCTAGCAAAAAAGTTCTGCAATTACAGATTTTAGTAAAATGCCAAAGTGTAATTCTCTATTTTTCAGATCACTGCTAAAACTAAGGAGGGTAATAAAAATACCATAGTACCTTACATATTTTTGTTCATTGAATGTCTAGCTAAAACTGAGATTAATCTGTTTGTTCCATAATAATCTCTCAAATGAAATTAGTTGTGTCCAACCAGTCTCTTTATTTGAACAATTATAACATCAGTATTAATGTAACACAACATAAAAGGGAAGTTGTAGTTGAAGTACCATGACAGTATATACCACATTCCAAAGAGAGGTGCAAGGACATAACTCCAGAAGTGTCTGTCAACCAGTTATGACTTTTAAACACTTTGTCCCCATTAAGGAGATGAAAGGTGGTGGTTGAGATGGTTAGAGGTGGTTAGAGATGATGATATTTTGGCAGAAAGATATTGGCATGTTGCCTACCACAACATCTATAGAAAAGGGTTAGAGGAAGGCCTGTCCCTCACCTCAAGCATAAGAATGGAGCTTTATTAGGTGGGGGACTTGACCGTTAACTTGTGACAGTTAATGGCCAAGCCCGTTTGAATTTGATTTGTGAAAGTGTGGGGGGAAAAAAGTACATCCTAAAATCCGTGTAACAAGATATTTTGACTCCATTCCTAAAAGGAATTCTAGAGCTCCAAAGCCAGTCCTCCATCCTGGGTCTTCTTCACAGAGAATCTTTCCCTTGCTAGATTCTGAAATTTTTTAAAAAGTGTTGATCTTACCCTTTCACAGGTATTTGAGTCTTTCTTTTGTTACCCACAAACAGTAGGGAGACTACATCCCTTTTGTATAATATCCACACTCCACAAGAAAACAACACACTGTAGTTAATAACAAATTAAACTAGCACTGGTACTTATTTGGTATGTGGTAAAATTCTGTTGGCACAAAGAGCACATATTTTCTTCTCCTGCCCATGTAACAGATTTCTCAGAACTATGCATAAATTGATTGAAACAAGATTATTTCCCCCCATTTAATGTAAGGTGTTACTGAAAGTGGCAGCTTCTTCTCATGACAGGAAACTTGCATCAGTTGGATATCCTTTTGAGAAACTGAAGTTTGCAAAGGGCCATTGACTTCCCTAAATTGAGCAGGCTCAGGAAATTTTCCTTCGAACTCAGAACATTCTGTTTTTAAGTATTTTATTTATTGTTGGCAATTCCTCAGGGATTTCACTTTTCTCTCTATTGGTCAGTGTCATTGATGTAAAAGTTTCATGAATTGAAAATACTTTAATTTTATGGCTTTTTCAGTTTGATATGAAGTAAAATAAAGGTTCCTGGTGATTTGGGAAAATAAAAAAGAATGGAGCTTTAATTGGGAACTCTTAGGGCATCCTATATGGTTCCACTCTAATCTGTGAGACAGCATGAACTGGTGTTTCACATACAACAAAGAAATCTAAAGGTACATTGTGTGATTAACCAGTTGCTTCGATGGTGGAGAAAAGGAACAGTTGTTATTGTATAAGAATTGGACTGAATTCATAAGTTTTTCAGAGTTTCATGGTAGTAAAAGCATATATGCATGGCGGGGGGACAGAGAGAGAAAGAGAAGGAAGAGCACACACACCCAACATTGAGTATTTTTGAACATATCCAAATTCTCAGCAAAAAGAAGCTGAACATGATGACAGATGCCTAGGATATGTGAAAGAAATCACAAGGGAAAAGTTAGAATAGAGATGAGCTCACCACTGCTTATGGAACCACAGTTGAGTGGTCAAGGTGATGGGAATTTTTCTAGAGTCAGCTTAAACTTCTGCCAAGTTCAGAGTGGTAGATCTCCATAATGACACCAATCATTAGAAACTTTCTTGCTACCATTTCCTCTTTTCCCTCCCACTGCTCTAATCAAAAAGGGGGACCAACACTGTAATTAACCACACAGAGAAAAAGTAATAAAGGTATTTGGTAGAGATGTGAGGGGAACTACATACTCCTTTCCCCATTTTTCTCATTTATAATAAAAAAGTTGGAAAAGACGTTTTAACTTGAGAGCAAGATTGAAGCAATCACTGTTACTCAGACCTAAACAATAGGTTAATAAATTGAAACTATGCTATCTGAATCAAAGACACTGGAGAATAGTTTTTACTACTTAACATTACCAGAAAAGCTGTTTGGACCTGCTCTATTTGTCATTCAGGAAGCAGGGAAAAGCTTAGGCCCTCAGAGTAAATTTAAAGGGACTGTACACCCTTACTTTCAATCTGGAGGTGTCTTTGGATCTAAAATGAGTCTCTTGTAAGCAGCATGTCGATGGGTCTTGATTTTGATCCATTCTGATACCCTATGTCTTTTGATTGGTGCATTTAATCCATTTACATTCAGAGTAATTATTGAAAGATATGAATCCATATTCTTTTCAAGTGCATATGGGACATTCTCCAGAATAGATCACATACTGAATGACAAATAAGGACTCAACCGATACAAAAGACTGAGATCATACCATGCATGTTTTCAGACCACAATGCTATTAAACTTGAAGTCAACCACAAGAAAAAATTTGGAAGGACTACAAATACATGGAGGTTAAAGAACATCCTACTAAAGAATGAATTGGTTGGCCAGGAAGTTAAAGAAGAATTTAAAAAAATACAATGGAAGCAAATGAAAATGAAAACACGACAGTTCAAAACCTTTGGGATGCAGCAAAGGCAGTCCTAAGAGGGAAGTATATAGCAACTCAGGCCTTACTCAAGAGGCAAGAAAAGTCTCAAATATACAGCTTAACCTTACACCTAAGGGAGCTGGAAAAAGAACAGCAAATAAAGGCAAAATCCAGCAGGAGAAGAGAAATAGTAAAGATGAGAGCAGAAATCAATGATATAGAAACAAACAAACAAAAAAACAATGGAACAGATCAACGAAACTAGGAGCTCGTTCTTTGAAAGAATTAACAACTCCTACCTAGACTTTTCAAAAAGAAAAGAGAAAGGATCCAAATAAATAAATTAATTAAATTAAATCATGAATGAAAGAGGAGAGATCACAACTAACACTGAAGAAATACAAACAATTGTAAGAGAATATTATGAGCAATTACATGCCAACAAATTAGGCAATCTGGTTGAAATGGATGCATTCCTAGAAACATAAACTAGCAAAACTGGAACAAGAAGTAATAGAAAACCTGAACAGATCCATAATCAGCAAAGAAACTGAATCACTAACCAAAAATCTCCCAACAAACAAGAGTTCAAGGCAAGATGGCTTCCCAGGGAGTTCTATCAAACATTTAAAGAATTAATATGTATTCTTTTGAAAATATTCCAAAAAATAGAAATGGAAAGAAAACTTCCAACCCATTCTATGAGCCCACCATTACCTTGATCCCCAAATGAGACAAAGACCTCATTAAAAAGGAGAATTACAGACCAATATCCCTGATGAACATGGATGCAAACATTCTCAACAAGATACTAGCTAATAGGACCCAACAGTACATTAAAAGGATTATTCACCACTACCATGTGGGATTTATTCCTGGGCTGTAGGGGTGGTTCAACATCCACAAATCAATCAACGTGATACACCATAAAAATAAAAGAAAAGAATCATATGATCCTCTCAATAGATGCAGAAAATGCATTTGACAAAATACAGTATGCTTTCTTGATAAAAACCCTCCACCATGTAGGAACAGAGGGAACATACCTCAACATCATAAAGGCCATATACAAAAGACCCACCACAAATATCATTAATGGGGAAAAACTGAAAGCTTTTCCCCTAAGGTCAGGAACACGACAGGGATGTCCAGTCTCACCACTGTTTTTCAACATAGTACTGGAAGCCCCAGCCTGAGCAATCAGACAACAAAAAGAAATAAAAGGCATTTAAATTGGCAAAGAAGAAATCAAACTTTCACTCTTTGCAGATGACATGATACTTTATGTAGAAAACCTGAAAGACTCCACCAAAAAATTGCTAGAACTAATACAGGAATTTAGCAAAGTCACAGGAAACGCACAGAAGTCTGTTGGATTCCTATACACAAACAATGAAGCAGCAGAAAGAGAAATGAAGGAATCAATCCCATTTACAACTGCACCAAAAACCATAAGATACCTAGGAATAAACCTAACCAAAGAGGTAAAAGACCTGTATTCTGAAAACTATAGAACACTTATGAAAGAAACTGAGGAAGACAGAAAGAAGTAGAAAAACATTCCATGCTCATGAATTGGAAGAACAAATATTGCTAAAATGTCTATGCTACCCAAAGCAATCTACACATTCAATACAATCCCTATCAAAATACCACCAGAATTTTTCACACAGTTGGAAAAAACAATTCTAAAATTTGTATGGAACCAGAAAAGACCCTGAATAGCCAAAGTAATGTTGAAAAAGAAAACCAAAGCTGGAGGCATCACAATTCCGGACTTAGAGCTGTATTGCAAAGCTGTAATCATTAAGACAGTATGGTACTGGCATAAAAACAGACACAGACCAATGGAACAGAATACAGAACCCAGAAATGGACCCTCAACTATATGGTCAACTAATCTTTTTTTTTTTTAACAGATTTTATTTATGTATTTATTAAAGAGAGAGAGAGAGGGAGGGAGAGAGAGCACAAGCAAGAGGAGTGACAGAGAGAGAGGGAGAAGCAGGCTTGCTGCTGAGTAGGGAGCAATGAGGGGCTCGATCCCAGGACCCTGGTATCATGACCTTAGCTGAAGGCAGACACTTAAGTGACTGAGCCATCCAGGCACCCCAATGGTCAACTAATCTTTGACAAAGTAGAAAACAATATCCAATGGGAAAAAGTCTCTTCAACAAATGGTGTTGGGAAAATTGGACAGCCACATGCAGAAGAATGAAACTGACCACTTTCTTACACCATACACAAAAATAGACTCAAAATGGATGAAAGACCTAAATGTGGGATAGAAATCCATCAAAATCCTAGAGAACACAGGCAGCAACCTCTTTGACCTCGGCTAGACACATCTCCAAAGGCAAGGGAAACAAAAGCAAGAACGAACTATTGAGACTTCATCAGGATAAAAAGCTTTGGCACAGCAAAGAAAACAATCAACAAACTAAAAGTCAACCTATGGAATGGGAGAAGATATTCACAAATGACATATCTGATAAAGAGCTAGTATCCAAAGTCTATAAGGAACTTATCAAACTCAACACCCAAAACCAAAACATCCAGTCAAGTAATGGGCAAACAACATGAACAAACATTTCTCCAAAGAAGACATACAAATGGCTAACAGACACATGAAAAAATGCTCAACATCACTAGGCATCAGGGAAATACAAATCAAAAGTACAATGAGATACCACCTCACACCAGTCAGAATGGCTAAAATTAACAACTCAGGAAATGACAGATGTTGGTGAGGATGTGGAGAAAGGGGAACCCTCTTACACTGTTGGAGGGAATGCAAACTGGTGCAGCCACTCTGGAAAACAGTATGGAGGTTCCACAAAAAGTCAAAAATTGAACTACCCTATGACCCAACAATTGCACTACTAGGTATTTATCCAAAAATACCAAAACGGTGTTTCGAAGGGGCAACTGCACCCCAATGTTTATAGCAGCAATGTCCACAATAGCCAAAATATGGAAAGATCCCAGATGTCTACCAACAGATGAATGGATAAAGAAGATGTGGTGTGTATATATATTGTACATATATAAATATACAATAGAATATTACTCAGCCATAAAAAGAATGAAACCTCGCCATTTGCAATGACTGGATGGAACTAGAGGGTAATTATGCGAAGCGAAATAAATCAGTCAGAAAGACAAATACCGTATGATTTCACTCATATGTGCAATTTAAGAAACAAAACAGATGAACATAGGGGAAGGGAAGGAAAAAAAAATAAGATAAAAATGGAGACAAACGATAAGAGACTCTTAACTATAGGGAACAAACTGAAGGTTGCTGGAGGGGAGGTGTGTAGAAGATGGGGTAATTAGGTGATGGGTGTTAAGGAGGGCACTTGATGTAATGAGCACTGGGTGTTACATGCAACTGATGAATCATTAAATTCTACCCCTGAAACTAATAATGCACTATATGTTAACTAAATTGAATTTAAATAAAAAATTTAAAAAATAAAAAAATAGAGGGATTGTAGAAAAGAAGTTGTTATCTGATAATATTCCATTGAGTCCTGTGTTTTCAATATTATAGACTGATGTAAAACCAGTAATAATAATCACAAGAATATAGCAAAGTTATTTGAATGGTCCATAATGCAATTCATGATTTTTTATTTTCCCTCTAACTAAAATTCCAATGTATGTTTTCAGACTCAGAACATTTCTTTTCTTTTGATATCTATTATCCACTTCCGTTCTCAAGTTTCCATTCTGTTTCTAAAAATATTCTAATGTAAAGCAAGGGTTCTCTTTTTCCTACCCAGCTGAGAACATTTTGAACCATGTTGCAGGAAAATAGGAATCTAAACAGTTTTTAAGCTACAGCATTAAATATCGGCATTTCCCTCTTTTTTATGAAAGAGCAGGTAGTGATACAACAAGTCATGGGAAACTAATAATAGAATGGTAGCTGGACTAGTTTAGACACGTTCCTCTTTAGTTGTGCTTTCAAGTTAATGATGAAAGAGCAGTAATATTATGCAGTAATGGCATTCCCCCCTATTGTTTTTCAAAACTGCACTCATTAAACCACAGTCTTCTTATTCTCCTTTAATAATCAGCTATATAGTTAGGAGCAATTTAAAAGCACTCCCATATTTTATAGTAACTAAGAATCCCTGCTATCTATAATTACAGTCAGTACTTGGACAAAGGGGGAAAGACTAATTTTCTTAATGTTTTCATGCATGGAAAAACAATCAAGTTTTCCTTTTTATTTGTAATTGCATTGACTGGCCCTAGCTGGGTTTACTTTTCCAAATTATAAGCAAGCCAGGCTATTGAAATGTTGAAGTTTTTAAACATCTAGCTGTTATTTTATTTTCTATAGTTCTAATGGCAGTGATAAGAATCTTTCCAAGTCACATTTATCTTTTGCTCTTACTCCCTCAAGGGTTAGATTGACTCTATTCACTGACCTTCAATCTTGATTAAGTTTTGGCTGGAAACTAATAAAGCTGAAAACTCGAAAATGGAATAGTCCATTATTGATGGAATCTTGCCTTAAGAAGCAGTGGGGAAAGCAATAATAAATGTTCTTTTAGTAAAGATTGTGCTAGGCTAAAATGGGTCTGATTCTATCAAGTTACTAAAATACAGGGAAGTTGAACACAATGTTCTCAGAGTGAACAAGAATGGAAAGGACGAAGGAGGCGAGGTCTCAAAAAATTTTGCTTTCAGACCTTGTAAGTTAATTTCATTGAATGATATACAGCTATTCTAAACTTGGCACTGGTATCAAATTTTTATCATGTCTAACGTGTGACAGTGCAGAATTTTGACACTTTTATACTATAACCTCAAATAGAAGAAGATACCATATTCTGGTATGTAATAAAATAATTTTTTTCATACACATTAGTTAATGCATAAGAAATTTTTGAGGGAACTCTTCACTAGTAATATTCATTTTCTTATATTTTATGCTCATATTGTATTGACTTTTCCATCTTCTATAAAATATTAAGAGTCTGGTTCAAATCTCCACTATAATTGTACAGTTTATTATTCTTCTCATAGATTTGTTATTTTTTGCTTTCTAAATTTTGTGGCTATGTTATTGGGTGTATACAAATTTTAAATGGCCATATCTTCCTGGTACATCTTTATCATTTGGAATTCCTCTTCTTACCTCTAATTCTTTTTTTCTGCATTGAAGCCTAGTTCAGCTGATGTTAACATAGCTCACAATCTTTCTTTTGAATACAGTTTGTAAAGTATTTTTCTCTCAACTTACTTCTTTTAATTTTGTATCAGTATATTTACATCTGCCTTTTGTAAACAACTCATAGTTAGATTTTTAAAAGTTTAAGTGCAGTCTGAAAATATTTATATTTTAAATGGAACATTTAGTACAGAATATTTGTGTTTACATGGATTTATATCTACCAGTTTATTTTATGCTATTTAGCTTCCCTCTCCTGTCTTTTTTACTCTAATTTTTGGTTTGTGTCAGATTGTGTAAATATTTTTATCATTGTATTTTCCCCCATAATAACTGGCTTTTATTAGTAATTTTTATATAGGAGGAAACTAAGTCATAGGAAAGATCACCCAATAGGAAAGGTGACCCAAGATTTGAAAACCAGTTGAGTTCCTTCAGGGACCATGCTTTTATCTATCATGCTACTGATCCAGAAATCAAGATGAGATTATCATTAATCCCACCATATCTGACACAGTGCTAAATCCATCAAGTTAGTATCTTTAAACTGAATTCATTTACTTAAATTCTCTCCTTTTGTTTCTATGTTGTGATTTGAAACTCCAGCCTTCCCATTCAGCATTAGGCTAGTAAGGCAGGGAAGCATAAGTCCAAGGATAGATTATATATAGTCAACTCTGTGACTTCCAGATGATCCTTGCAGATCCACATTTTCAAGAAATATGTTTGGAAAGCCACGGTAATGAATTAAACTATCTTTCAAATGGTCTACAACCTTAACAACAATATAAAGATTAAGCATCACTAATTCCCAATGAATTTATGTTTGGCTCTGTGAATAAAACGAAGCAGATGAGGGATCAGAAAATTGTTTGCATATTGCCATATGTCTTTGAATTAAGATATTTTAAAAGACAATTTCAAGGGTTCTTTCAATTTTCCAGTTTTATTAAAATTAAATTATTAAATTCCCAATTTAGTGGCTTAGTTTGGATGTATTTGTTTATAGTGATAAGAGGGGGATTAGAGGTTAGCAAAGCAGATGGTCAGGTAGACTCCTATTTGATTGCCATAAATAATTGATAATAAAAAATCATGAAATGTATATTTTATAACACTTCTGAATTAAAACAGACCACTTGATTATAATGCAGTATCAGGATAATTTGGTCAAATTACCTTTCTAATATTTATAGTTCATATTTCATGGGGCTTTTCTCTTTGGTAAAAGTAATTTTTCTTAACTTTTCAAGTTATTATTTATGAAGAGCAATACAAGTTGCTTTAGGGAGTTTAGTTTTCCAAACAGAATTGTAAACAGAGCACTAAGGAAACTATTTAGAATCAAAGAATGACATGTTCACAGTAACTTGCACATAAAATCAAATATAGTTTAGACAATCTAAAAAGTTTAGACAATCTTGTAAGTGTTTGTGTGTGTGTAGCTGTTACTGTTGTTTCCCATTTTTCCTCAATGGGGAAACTTTAAATTGAATTAGATTCAATCATATGATGGTTTTGATTGCTTTTTATTTGTTTTTGTTTGTTTTTTTCTTAAATTAGTAAATGCAGTAGACTTAACATAGACCAAATAAAAGTACTGAAAGGAAAGCCTTCCAAAGCAAATTCACTCAAACAATTCTCTCTGGGCAAAACATTTGCAATATGACAAAACTTTTCAGCTCTTTGGATTCCTTCCTGGGAGTTATGTATATTAGAAACTCAGATTGGTTTGTATTTTTTACTCAACAAGTACCAACATTATTCCATTGGTTCAATTTCATCAGAACACATTTTTCTGATAGAACTGGCTTTGTGGTTCTCATTTTAAAATCTGGGAGTAACGCCAATGCTATTAAATGAGCTCTCAAGAAGATGAAAGGGAGAAGGGACACGGCAGGGCCTACAAACACATACTAAAAAGTGATTTTCATATCAAATCTTATATATCAAAGTGAGAAATAATTTATTATTTAAGGTGTTTCTACTTTTCAAAAAATTTTGACATGCCATTTTTGGTGTTGCTAAAATTTAATTTATAAAGCATGAAAGAATATTAACCTCATCACTTTATAATCACATATAATTTTTGGCCAAATATAGTATGATGCACACTGATCACTCATTCTTTTTGTCAGACCAAGTTCTTGCTGCCATTTACTTATTTTTCAAAAGCAAGTCCTCCCTCAAATTAGAGCCGGTCCACTACAGAGAATACTTAAAATTCCAAAAGGTAAAGGTTTGTCTTTCTGTTCTTAATATCAGCATGCAGCAGTGCTGATAATACTGACTCCATCGTTGGCCCTCACCTTGTTCCTGTTTCCTCCGTGACCTCTCCTGGGACTACCTGTTCCAGGCTCTTTGGAAATTAATATACATGCCTTAGAAATGGGGGTAGGTTTGTTTTGGCCTTCCATGAATCTGTTATGACATAGTCTTTCCTCTTCCTGATGCACAGGTTGTGCCACAAGATCTATGTGAAGGGTAGATGTCTATTAGGTGCATGAAAGCCCTTTGAAGTGTGTGTGAACCCTCTGATCTCACTACAATGCCCTCCTGCACGTCCCTTCGCTCTATGAAATCTGTGGAGTAAGGTCCAGATTTTGCAGAGAATTGCTATGCAGCTGCTGTGGATCAACCATTCTCCACCCCATCCCCCCCATTAGAAAGTTATCCTGAATAAAACTCCATGTAAACTGTTATGGAGTGGCCTACTTCGTCTTCTGGTCTCGAAGTGCCTTCGCAGTTTGGGAGGTACTCTACTCTCTCTCCTCCACCTTCTAACACAACAACAGTGCCTAGAAGACTGTGTATAACCTAGTAGGTGATCTATGATTCAGAAATATTAGTTTAACTGAATTTAAAGAACCACAGATATTAAGTTAGCTTTAAAAAAAATGGGCTCAAATTGGTACTAATTTGTGACAGTATGAGTGGTTATATCTAAATTTTAACCTAGGATTCTATATTTCTAGCATAGACTGCTCAGGGTGGGTCACACAACTCTCCTCTGTGATGCCAGGGTACTCTGGATGCCTTGCTTTCACAGCCTGCTTCACACCACAATTCTATTGCTTACTCTCTATCTTACAGGTATAGGCTACAACCTCCTTGGTTGCAGAGACTGTGTCCCATTTACGTTGTGTCCTTAGTACCTTTTATAGTTATTGCAACATAGCAGAAAGTCAGTATTTGTTAAATGAATGAATTGTATGTTTTTAAGACATACTGGGAAGTTAATAAGTTTCTGTGAAGGGCATTGACACATTCAGTTGAGTCTCTGCACTTGCCACATCAATAATCTTGTGCAAAGGGACATACTGTTCCAAACAATAAACCTGAACTCCTATAAGGACAATTATATAAGATAATATGCTCAAAGTAAATATTTATTACAATATTTGGACCATAGTGGTGGTAAATGAGAGGAACACAAGCATATGTGCAATATAGGCACAATATATTATGCACTTTGTACATGAATGATATGTAAATGAATGTGTGTAAATTAATCAGAAAACCAAGTAGCTCTTTTGCCATTATCATATTCACCCACAAAGTGGTTATGATGATACTGACATAACTAAGTACAAGTAGAAGTTATCAAAATAATATTGATTTAAAACTTTACAAAAACACACCTCACGAAGTATAAAATATGTATCTTATGATTTCAAAAAGCTAGTAATTACTTAGAGATATACCACCTGACTTAAGCTTGTAGTTGATGCAAAAGAGAAAGTATGTCATGCTCTGAAAGTGTTTATAATCTTAGAAATCTTACCTAAAACCAATAAACAAGAGTTAAGCATTAAATGGCGATTATAAACATTAAAGGCATTCTGACAGAAAGGATATGAACGTAGTTTGGAGGATCAATGAAGAACACAGAGTTTGATTTAAGTAGAAAAGAAAGGCTGGAATTCAGATATTCCAAAATAAGTTAGATGGGATTCCTCACTGGGGAGAAGGGTTGAGCTCAGACTACTGGTCTGAGAATAGATACGTCACATGCTAAAGACAAAAAGTTGTGGCTATCTGAAGTTTCAAATGATATTGTATAGCTGGCAGTGGGAGGGGGTAGAAGTGGGAAATTTTATGAAGTCTGGATAGGATACAGAATCACAGGGATATTCTAAGATCTTGAAGAACCTGAGGAAACTACTGTGTCTTAGAATGGCTGGTCTGGAAATGGTCTTCAGGATATTTGTGGAGATGATGAAGCTGTTTCAGAGAGATGAGATATTGCTATGGTCACCTTGTGTTTCAGGATTGAAGCCCAGGGCCAGAATGAAGGGATGAATAAGAATCAAATTGGACTAAAGTTTTAACAGAATAAATAAAAACACTTAACATGAATATCCAAGATGAAAAAACAGGTAAGAAAGGTGACTTCAATGTTCTGAACTGGAAAATTGATGAAATGGCTGTTATTCTGGAGGCAAACAATTCTTTCAGTTTAGTCTTTTTTTTCCTCCCTTTTTTCTAAAGTAGGCTCCATAAGGAGCCCAAGATGGGGCTTGAACTTACAACCCTGAGATCAAGACCTGAGCAGAGATCAGGAATCAAATGCCCAACCAACTGAGCCACCCAGGCACCTCTCAGTTTAGTCTCTTTTTATTTCAGCTTAAATACAATGGATTATTATTTTTTATTATTTGCACACTTCATTTCCCAATCAGAAAGAAAAGCAGAGAGGAGCCCAGATCAGAAGGCTGACTTCATTTTTCAAATACTTTAATTGATCCAGATTCAAGATTTTTTTTTTTTTTTTTTTGAGAGAGAGAGATAGGGAGCAAGAGTGAGTCAGGGAGGGGGGGGTACAGAGAGAGAGAGAGAGAGAGAGAGAGAGAATTTTAAGCAGGCTTCATGCCCAGCATAGAGCCTGACGTGGGGCTCGATCTCACTGCCCTGAGATCATGACCTGAGCCGAAATCGAGAGTTGGTCGCTTAACCAACTGAGCCACCCAGGCACCTCAGATTCAAGATTTTTAATACATAATTTCCAGTTCCACAAGGAAATTTATTAAGGTAAAGAACAATAAAATTACCATATTTAATGAGTAACTCGCATGGATAATCAAATTAATTATATATATTTTCTCAGAGTTTGAGTTCTACCTCAAATGATAATGGTCAGATGAGAAGAATTTGATAAGCTTCTCAGATGACTGAAACAAAGACAGCAAATGGTTATTCATAAATATTGAGCTATTCACACCAAAACAGACAATGAAATATTCTGGATAGGACTGAAAATCAACTCCAGAGAGGGTGGGGCTTATGGGTAAAAGAGAAAGAACTGTGGGATGCAAATTTGACTCAAGCTTTTTTAAAATAGCTTTAAAATTGATTTTAACATTGATATTAAAGTAAAATACCAGCATTAGTAAGATAAAATAGATTATAAAGAATATGGATCCTGGAATCAGACTGTCTGATTTTGAGTCCTGTAACTCAGTAGGTCTGTGACGCTGGGCAACCTACATAGCTTCTCCAACCTGTTTTCCCTTGTATGAAATGAGCATAATAATTTTACTTTCAGGATATACATGTCATAAATATGAAGGAATTTCCTCCATATAATGCTCTTGATACAAAAGGACTAACACATAGTACATGCTCAATTTTGAAACATTTTTAAAAGAGGGAAGAGAATTCGCCTTTTCAAATTTCTCCATTACATAGAATGATTAACTCTTTCTTTGATAATTTAAATTTCTTGTTTTCTATTTTGTTTTACTTTATATTTTTTAACAACTTGATCAGGATATGATTGACATACAATAAACACCATATATTCAAAATGTATAACATGATCAGTGTTGAAATATGTATATACCTGTAAAATCATTTCCATAATCAAGATATTCAATATATCCATCAACTCCAAGAATTTCTTTGCCCATTTGTAATGCATTCCTCCTTCCTTAGGTCTTCCCCTACAATCCCTAGGCACTGTTGATTTTCTGTCACTACAGATTAATTTGCATTTCATAGAATTTTTAATAATCATGCAATATGTGTATTTATCACGTACTACATTTAAAAAATATATAATGCTTCATGCATAGTACAATAAACATAACATCATGCTACATTTTCTCCACTATTAACCCTTTTCTTGTTGTAGTCAAGTATTTCTAAATATATTCTAAACCCTACAATATAATTTTTGTTTTAAATTGTCAATTATATCTTAAAGGTATTTTAAAAGATAAAAAATTTCTTTTACAAGTAGCTACATTTTTAAAATTTTCATTATTGAAGTGTGGTTGACATGCAATGTTATATTAGTTTCAGGTGTAAAATATAGAGATTTGACAATTCTATATTATTACTCAATGCTCACCATGGTAAGTGTAGTCACCACCTGTCACTGTACATTATCACAATATTATTGACTATATTCTCTATTCTGTACTTTTCATTCCTGAGAGTTATTTATTTTATAACTAAGTTTGTACCTCTTAATCCCCTTCATCTATTTCACCTATTCCCCCATCCCTTTCCCTCTGGCAACCACTGGTTTGTTCTCTTTTTGGCTTTTTGTTTCTTCTGTTTTTTAGATTTCACATATGAATGAAATCATATGGTATTTGTCTTTCTCTATCTGACTTATTTCACTTAGCATTATACCTTACAGGTTCATCCATGTTGTCACAAATGGCAAGATCTCATTCTCTTTATGGCTCAGTAATATCCCATTTTATATATATCACATCTTTTTTATCCATTCATCTACTGATGGACACTGAAGCTGCTTCCATATCTTGGCTATTATAAATAATGCTGCAATAAACATAGGTGTGCATATATCTTTTCCCAAATTAGTGTTTTTGGTTTCTTTGGATAAATATCCAGTAGTGGAATTACTGGGTTGTCTGGTATTTCTTTCTTTCTTTTTTTTTTAGATGTTTTATTTATTTATTTTTTAAAGATTTTATTTTTTATTTATTTGAGAGAGAGAGAGAGTGCAAGTGGGGAGGGGAGGAGGGGGAATCTGAAGCAAACTCTGCACTAAGTGCAGAGCCCAGTGTGGAGCTCGATCCCATGACCGCAAGATCATGATCTGAGCCAAAACCAAGAGTTGGATGCCCAACTGACTGAGCCACCCAGGTGCCCCTGGATTGTCTGGTATTTTTATTTTTAGTTTTTAAGAACCTCCATACTGTTTTCCACAGTGGTTGAACCAAACTGCATTACCACAATGAAGGGGGGAGCATGAGGGTTCCTTTTTCTCCACATCCTCACCAACACTTGTTATTTCTTATCTTTTCGATACTAGCCATTCTGACAGGTGTGAAGTGATAACTCATTGTGGTTTTGATTTGCATTTCCTTGATGATTAGTGACCTTGTGTTATCTTTTTATGTGTCTGCTGGCCATCTGTATGTCTTCTTTGGAAAAATGTCTATTCAGGTCCTCTGCCCATTTCCTAATCAGATTATTTGGTGGGGGCAGGGTTTGGTGTTGAGTTGTATAAGCTCTTTATCTATTTTGGATATTAACCCTTTATCAGATATATCATCTGCAAATATCTTCTCCCATTCAGTATGTTGCCTTTTTGTGTTTTTTTATTGTTTCCTTTGCTGTGCAAAAGCCTTTATTTTGGTGTAGTTTAATAGTTCATTTTTTCTTGTTTCCCTTGTCTGAAGAGACATATCTGTAAATATGTTGCTAAGGCTGATGTCCAAAAGAATACTTCCTATGTTTTCTTTTATGAGTTTTATGTTTTGGATCTCACACTTAGGTCCTTAATCCATTTTGAGTTTATTTTTGGGTATGATGTAAGAAAGTGGACCAGTTACAAGTACCCATATACTTACCATTTCCATTATTCTTCATTTCTTTGTATAACTCCGTATTTCTACCTGGCATCATTTTCCCTCTTCCTAAAAGACTAAAATTTCCTGTGTAGCAGGCCTACTACTACATAGTGGATAAATTCTTTTAGCTTTTACATGTCTGAAAAAAATTTTACACTGTATTTTTAAAAGATACTGTATTAGGGATCCTGGGTGGCACAGTCAGTTAAGCGCCTGACTTTTCGTTTCAGCTCAGGGTTGTGATCTCAGGTCAGGAGATTGGGCCCCGTGTCCAGCAGCACTTTGAGCATAGAGTCTCTCTCCCTCTCTCTCTCTGCCCCTCCTGTTTATGCCCTCTAAATAAATCTTTTAAAAAAGATAGATATGTTTGCTTGGTGCAGATTCCAAGAGACTTTCCTCTTATATTTAAATATGTCACTTCACTGTTATCAGGCTTGTAATGTTTTCAAAATAAGTCTGTTGTCATTGTTTTCTTTATTCCTCTGTACATATTAAATCTTTCTTCTCTGGTTGTTTGTAACACTTTCTGTTTATCATTAGTTTAAGCCATTTGATTATAATGTGCTTTAGTGGTTTTTATTCATGTTTCTTATACTTCATATTTTTTAATTTTCTTGATCTGTGAATTTTCAGTTTTCATTAAGTTTGGAAAACTTTTAGCCTTATTTCTTCAAATATTTATTTTGCTCTCTCCTTCAGAAAATTCACTCACATATTTGGCCACTTGAAGTTGTCTCAACACCTTACTGGTGCTCTATTTATTATTGTTGTTATTATTATTATTATTAATCACTGTGACTATTATTTAGTTTTTGTGTTTTATTTGGCATAAATATATATTTTCTGCTATGTCGTCAAGTTTACTAGTCCCTTTTTCTGCAGTGTCTAATTGTGTATTGATCCAACCACTGTGTTTTTCATATTAAACATTAGATTTCTTAATATTTATAAATTCAATTTTGGTCTTTATCCTATGTTGCAGCTGTCCCCTTAACGGAGTCTTGCTCTTCTCTACCTTCTTGAACATGTCTAATATAGCTATAATAACTCATTTAATGTCCTTGCATACTATGTTATCTATTTCTTATCTGTTTACATTGATTTTTTTTTTCAACATGTCCTGTATTTTCTTGCTTAATCACATGCTTGGTAATTTTTGTTTGGTTGTCAGGTATTGTTAATTTTATTTTGTTTGATGCTGGATACTTCTAATCTTTTTAAATATATTTTTAGAGATGTTATTTACTTATTTGAGAGAGAGAGGGAGAGAGAGCATGGGGGGGAGGGTCAGAGGGAGAGAGACAAGCAGACTCCCCACTGAGCTGGGAGCCAGACACAGGGCTCAATCCCAGGACCCTGAAATCATGACCTGAGCTGAAGGCAGATGCTTAACTGACTGAGCCATCCAGGCACCTACCCCCCTTTTAAATATTCTTTATCTTTGTTCTGAAATGCAGTTAAATTATGTAGAAATTGTTTTATCCTTTGGAGATTTGTTTTTAAGCTTTATTAGGTAGAGCCATAGCAACTTCTCATCTATGCCTAATTTTTTGATCTGGTACAAAGGCACTACTATTCCTTTGGGTTTTCTAATATGTTTTTTAATATGGATATATTTACCAAAACTTGATTAAAAATTTTAAACATACAGAAAAACTAGAAGATGTTTATAGTGAGTAACTATATATCTACCACCTATATTCTATAATTGCCATTTATAACATATAGTTATAAACTATAACATACAGATATATGTATCCCTTTATCCACCTCTCAATCCACCTGAAGTTTACTTTATCTATATTTATCTAGCCACTCCTGCTTTCCTTTGATTAGCTTTTTTATTGTATATCCTTTTCCACCCTTTTAATATCAACCTAGATATACTGTTATATTTGAAGTGAGTTTCTTACAGACAGCACACTATTTAGTCATATTTTTTAATACATCTACTAATCTATGTCCCTTAATTTGTGAATTTACCATTTATATTAAATTTAATTTTTGATATATTAAGTCTGACATTCTATTTTTGGTTTTCTGTCTGTTCTGTTTTTTGTTTTTTTGTTTTCTTTTCCCAGCATTCCTGGAATGAGTTCATTGGAAATTTTTTAAATTTCCAATTTGCTTTTTCTGTAGTATATTTGTGTGCATCTCTTTGTATAATGTTTAGTTTTTGCTCTAGTTAGTCCATTATATATACATAATTTATCTCAATCTATTGGTGTCAACATTTTACCAGTTCAAGTAAAGTGTAAAAACTCCATGTCCTATTACCTTCCTTTGTATATAATCGTCTTAAATATTTCATTTACATATATTGAGAACCACATTAAAGAGTGTTATAAATTTTGCTTCAGTTGTACTCCATAGTTTAGAAAACTCAAGAAAACAAGGAAATTGTATTTTTCCATTGTATTTTTCTATATGTTTGCTCTTTTGATTGTTCTTTCTCACTTTCTGATATTTCAGGACTCTTTTTAACCTACGTGCTTTAGGTTTAGATAAGTTCCTTTAGCCATTCTTTTAAAATAGATAGGATGGTGACATATTCTTTTAGTTTTTCTTCATTTGAGAATATCTTGATCTCCTCTTCATTCCCGAAGGCTGTTCCCTATGGATGAAGAATTTTGATTTGACAGTTCTCTTCTTTCACTACTTGAAAAATGTGGTGCTACTTCATTCTGGCCTCCATGGTTTATTATGAAAACTCTGCTATCATTGTAAAATGTCATGTCTCACTCACTGCTTTATCCCTAGTTTTCCTAAGTTTGACTATGATGTATTTTGGCATTTTTTAAAATACTGTTTGGGATTTGCTCAGTTTCTTGAATCTGTGGTTTAAATCTTTTGACAAGTTTGGGAAATTTTCAGTTATTATTTTTTTAATACCTCTTCATCCCAACCCTCTTTCTCCTCTCCTTCTGGAATTCTGATGATGCAAATGCTAGATCTTTCGTTATGGTTCCACACGTCCCTGAGGTTTTATTTTGTTTTTCCCTCAGTCACTTTTCTGTCCATTGTTCAGATTAATATCTACTGTCCTAAATTCAACTTCACTGATTGTTTCCTTTGTTCCCTCCATTCTGATGTTGAGCATATCCATTGAGGATTGCTTCATTGTTATTGTATTTTTATGTCTAAAATTTCCATTTGGTTCTTCTTTGTGTATTCTATTTCTTTTCTGAGAATTTCTATATCTTTGCTAAAATTCTATTTTTTCTTCATTTGTTTAAAGTATATTCATAATTGCTCACTGAATCAATTTTATAATGGTTGTTTTAAAATCCTTTTCCAATAATTCTAACAGCTATAGGATTTCTTTGATTGCTTTCTCTCATTCAAGTTCAATTATTTTTGGGTTTTGGTATGAGGGGTGATTTTTAAATAAAACCTGGGCATTTCAAGTATTATTTTATGAGACTCTGGGTCTTATTTAGGTATTTGTTTTGGTGTCCTTTCTCTGATGCCACTCCAGTAAGTGAAGAGGATGCCTCCTCACTTCTGCCAGATGGAACAATGGATGGAAATACAGCTTCCCTACTCCATTGACACCCTGGAGCCTATACCCACATGGCCTATACTGACACTGTAAGGAGGAGGCCTTATTCCTGGGTGGTCATGAAAGTTCTGAATCTTCAAAAGACTTCCTCTCATACTACCCCAGCAGGAAGGAGGCATGACGCCTCATTACCACCATGGGAGGTGGAAGTCCAAGCTCCCCATATGGTCTCCACTAACACCATGGAAGAAGGGCCTTGTTCATCACCTGGTGGAAGGTAAATGCCCCAGTCCCTACTGAGTCTTCTCTAACACCACTCTAGTAGAGTGTTGGAGCACCTTGTCATAGCCTGACAATGCTAGAAATCTAGGTTCTTTGCTCAGCCTTTCCTTCTAGGAGTGTAAATGGGGCCACAGTTTTTCTATGGTGTTTATTTGGAGGGGACAGCTATTACCTATTAGTAGACTGCCCCTTTCCTGCTCTTCTAGTTAGAGAGAATAGACTTTTGTTAGGGCTTTGTTTTGTCTGTGCCCATTGGTATTTCTAGGTTGCTGACTTCGCCAACACTCAGCCCAGGACTGATGAGGCAAAAAGAAAGCCTAGGGAACCTAACACATGTCATTCCTTAGATCCTGAGATCTCTAGCTAGTCTGTCTCTTCTTCCCTCACCTGCTTGAAATATGGCTATGAAATTAATGTACAAGGAAGCCAATATGGCTTAATATAGGATGAGAGGCCAAGCTGAGAACTTACATGTCCCAAATATGTAAGTGAGGCCATCTTGGATCTTCTAAACTAACTAATCCTCCAGCTGAATGTAGCTGCATGAACCCAGGTGAATCCGGCAAGGAATCATTCAGTCAACTGAATTATTAGAAATATAACAACTAATGTTAAAAGCCACTAAGTTTTAGGAAGTTTTTTTCTGGAAAGAACTGATACACTGGTCATACTAGAATAACATTCATAAAATTGTGGTCCCTGGTATTCAGAAATTCTACAAGTTTGGGAGGTAGAAAATTGTGGTACCACCAGGTTTATTTGGATATTCTTTATGTTTTTACAGAAATGACAGGACATCGAGGAGAAGCATCATATTTTTAAATGTTATGCGTTTTAATTTTTAGCAAAACTTCATTGCAGTATCTGTTTTGCACAAATATACTGCCTTTCCCATTTGCACAGTAATTCCCATTATCCCATTTGCACAAATATACTGCCTTTCCAAGAACAAGAAGAAAATGAAAGGTCACCAGAAAGAATGTTTTTCTTAGGGTACACTCCTAAGGATAACCTGGGGTCATTTGTGAAGGAGCCAAAAAGGAAAGCCCCATGCTGGGAAATGGACTCTTAGACGCTGTGGGGTTTTCATGCAGGTGAGCATCTTGATCCAAGTATGCTTTGTGCTTGTTTTATCTTTTTTCTTACTTGGAGAAAAAGGAAGAATTTGTTCATCTCTGTGGAGAGTTGGGGGGTATTATCTGTTACAAGCCCTGGAGTTTCATTAGTTCTTACCACAGGAATTGTTACTAAATGAGCTATAGGAATTAATGGCCCTCCAAACGGTCAGAAATTTCATCCCTTTACTAACAGTTAGTAATATAACATAAAGCAATGGCAAATGCCAGTGAAGTGAAGACCATATTGTACAGACTACTAAGTTTTGCTGGCATCTAGGAATGTTATGAATTACTGTAGTAATAGAAGCCAATGTGGCATATGGCACATGGCATATTTTTAAATGTTACACATTTTAATTTTGGGCAAAAGTTCATTGCGGTGCCTGTTTCTTCATTCTCTTTTTTTCCCCCTTGAAAACAGACCCTCTCTCAGTAGTTGAAGAATGCCAATTGTAAGATGTCAATACAATGTTACATTAATTGGCACCCTTTAAAAAATATCTCAATTTAGTTAACAGAGCTAGAGTAGACATTAAAAAGTTATAAAATAGTAGAAGGCTGTGAGTATTTTGTTATATAAATATACATACCAAACACACACATACAGAAACATACATGTGGATATTTCAATGTATTGTATGTGTGTTCCTAGGGATAGAACAATGGCTATTATTTCAGTTATCTTTGGATGCATAAAAACCATGATAAAACTTAATCACTTAAGACAAAAAAAGTTATTTCCTAGGATTCTATGGGTTATCTGAGTGGTTTATCTGATTTGTGCCAGCTTGTCTGATATTTATGGTTATTAGGAGTCTCAGCTAGGGCTGGATGACTTAGGATAGCCTCACTCACACATCTGTTGTTGGCAAACTGGTTAATCTGGGGAGTCTCAGCTGTGATGGCTCATTTCTGCTCCATATGATCTCTTATCCTCCAGTAGGCTGTCATGAACTTCTTCACATTGTGGTCTCTGGATCCAAAAGAGCAGCAAGAAAGGATAAGTCCAATTCTGAAGAATATGTGAGCCTCTGCTTGCATCACTTTTGTCAATGTGCTATTATCAGAGCAAATTACATGGCCAAAGCCTGGTTCAAGAAGTGGGGCAATGGATTCCACCTCTTGAATATGGAGGAGTTGCCAAATATTCTGACAATTTTGCTGGGGACTTTGAGAGCCTATTCATTTTTTTATAGATCTATAATGCTAATCCTACTCTCCTTGCATATGAATACAGACATATCATGATAATAACATTTTGTTTGTTTGTTTCCATTCTGGAAAGGGATTATGCCTTATTCATCTTTGTTGTCTTGGCACAAGTTCCATCCAGTGTTTGGGATAACTTGATTGTTACTTTATGGGTATCTGATGAATAAATAAATATGTAAACAAATGAAGATATGTATGCACAGAAATAATATTTAACTGTAATTAAATGATGATAAGAGTATAATAAAAGATGTAACATATCTCAGATACTTGAGGTCAAATTTGTAACATTTACATTACTTTCAAAAGTACCAAACAAACTTATGATAATCTATCTTAAGAGTCAGCAAACATGTGGCCAGCTGTCTGTTTTTGTTTTTGTTTTTTTTTAAAGATTTTATTTATTTATTTGAGAGAGAGAGAGAGAATGAGAGATAGAAAGCACGAGAGGGAAGAGGGTCAGAGGGAGAAGCTGACTCCCCGCTGAGCAGGAAGCCCGATGTGGGACTCGATCCCGGGACTCCAGGATCATGACCTGAGCCGAAGGCAGTCGCTTAACCTGTTTTTGTTTTTTAATAACCAATGAGATTTTATTTATTTATTTATTTGAAGCATTTTTTAAAAAAAATTAAATTCACTTAGGCAACTTATAGGCTGCCTGTTTTTTTTTTTGTTTGTTTGTTTTAAAGATTTTATTTATTTATTTGACACACAGAGAGAGATAGCGAGAGAGAGAGAGGGAGAGAGCACAAGCAGGGGGAGCGGATATTTGGATCTTTTTATAAAGAAAGTTTTATTGGGACTTTATGAACAGCCACATCCATTCAGATAGGTAGTCCCTATGCCTGCTTTTGTACTACAATGGCAGATTTGAGTAGCTGGTGACAGAGACTCTGTGGTCAGCCATGCAAAAAAAAAGATTTAATAACTGACCTTTGAAGAAAACATTTGCTGACTATTGTAGTATTTGAATATTTGAAACAATGAATTGGTATAGCATTTTCATTGTTATATTTAGTAGAATATCATAGACTATATATATATGTATATATATATATCATTTACATTGACTGTATCATGGGTTAATAAGCATTGTGCTAAGAGCTTTATATACAAATTATAAAATCCAATATTTACAATAACTGTGATTTAGGTATTTTTAAAACACTATTTTTAGCTAGTAAATAGTATAACTAGGAATCCAAATCAGTTCTGTACGTTTCTAAATCTGTGCTCTTAATCTTTATGCTATATTGATAGCTGGTATGTAAAGAATAACAATGTGGAGAACAAAGCTCATTAAATGACTCCCCACAAAAGGAGTCAAGTTTGGATAGGTAAGTGACAATGTGCTAGCATCTTTTCATTCTACAAAAGATATTTTCTGGATACCCAGAAGTGAGATGGTTGGATCATATGGTATTTCTATTTTTAATTTCTTGAGGAATCTCCATTCTCTTTTCCACAGTGGCTATACCAGTTTACAGCCCCACTAACAAGGGTTCTCTTTTCTCCACATCCTAGCCAGCATTTAGTATCTTTTGTATTTTTCATAATGGACATCCTAACAGGTATGAGGTGGTATCTCACTGGCCTGGGTATACACATCCTAAGGAAACAAAACCATCATCTTGAAGACATAACTCCCATGCTTATTGCAGCACTATCTAGAAGAACAAAGATGGAACTAACCTAAGTGTCCACTGGATACTTATGGAAATGTCACACACACACACACACACACACACACACACACACACACACCCTGTGCTATACTATTCAGTCTTAAAAAAGAAGGAAACTGTCATGTGTGACAATGTGGATGAATGTGGAGGTCATTATGCTAAGTGAAATAAGCCAGACAAAAAAAGACAAGTACTTCAGGTTATCACTTATATGTAGAATCTTAAACAAACAAACAAAAGAAAGTTGAACTCATAGAAACAGAAAGTAGGATAGGTGGTTGTCATGAGGTGGGAGAAATAGAGAGGCTGGTAAGGGTACAAACTTTCAGTTGTAAGATGAATAGATCTGAGGATCTAATGTATACTATGTATACAGATGTGTATACTACGGTGACTATACTTGATAACACTGTACTGTATAATTAAAATTTGCTAAGACAGTATAACTTAAGAGTTCTCTCTCTCTCTCTCTCTCTCACACACACACACACACACACACACACACACACACAGAGGTAAGTTGTGAGGTGATGGATGTGTTAAACTTGGGGGAATCCTTTCCCAATGTATGTATCCATCAAATCATCACATACACTTCAAGTATCTTACAATTTCATCTGTCAACTAAACCTCAATAAAGCTGAAAAAGAAGAGAGAGACACATCCTTTTCAACTGAGCGTGGATTTCTAAAGAAATATAAATGAAGTGATGAAAATGGAAGAGGACAGTTATGAAATCAAACCAAGACCTTCTGTGGATATAGAGGTATTACATCCTTACAACAAACCAAAACACTGTGATCAACTGTATTGACCCAAGCAAATATTGAGTGCCCAATTTTCAGTGTTGGCAAAAGTTTTCCTATATGCCTTTCCTGAGTGTCCTGGCATTTTGAGTGAGGAAGGAAGGATGTCTGGGAGGAGTTCTTGCTTATCCAATGAAAGTAACAGATGCATAAGGATTGATCCTCCCCAGAGCAATTTTTATTAAGTTTTAGTAATTGAATCCCCCTTCCTCTAACTGACCATGCCACTTGAAGAAATGAAAAGTTAATTGTCCTAAAAACAGAATGAAAGAAAAAGAGAAGAGAGATCGATTGAATAGACAGAAAACCAGGAAAGTAGGGATAAGTAAATAGATAATTAGAGTGTCAAAATGGCATTAAATAGTCCATGCAACCTTATAATATTCCTGCGTTGATTTTATAGCTACTTAGAAATAAGTGTAGGATAGTTGAAAACACATAAAAGTGAAATGTTTATAAAGGCTGGATTTTCCCTTGTGGACAATCATTTCATTAAAATAAGAGGAAACCAAAAAATTAATTGATTTAATTATAGCTTTGGACAGTAAATTATCATATTACATATCCCACCTATAGCATACATAGTTGTTAACTGAAAATCATGGATTTTGGGGGCACCTGGGTGGCCAAGTCAGTTAAGCACAGACTCTTGATTTCAGCTTAAGTCATGATCTCAGGGTCATGAGACTGAGCCCCACACTGGGTTCTACGCTCAGCACTGAGTCTGCTTAAGACTCTCTCAACCTCTCCCTCTGCTCCTCCCCGAGCTTGTGCTCTCTCTCTCTTCCTAAAATAAATAAATAAAATCTTTTTTTAAAAAAAAGAAAACCATGGATTTTTTTATATGGATATATGGCAGGCAAACTTACTTGACTCTGTCTTGCTTAGTGTGACTTTTTTACAGTATGTATCCATTGGCTCAAGTAAGATAAAAGAATAAAAAGCTGCAATATTTTATAAATATAAGATGTGTATATTATCTATTTTATTCCATTTTTATATTATAATCCAACTAGTAAATAAAATAACAGTGTAATTTATTTAATGTTTATTAGGTGTCAGGCATAGTGTTAAATGTTTTAAGAGCATTAACTTAGTAAACCATAAAACAAAAATACTATTCCTGCTTTATAGTTAAGAAGTAAGAGCTTAGAGAGAAAAATGACCTATGCTGGCTCACACAGCTCTTAGAAGTAAGGAAATTAGCCCAGCTCTTTTTGAGTCCAAGTTCATTCCAGATATATATTTAACATCTTTGATTTAAAAAGAATATTATTTTATTTTGTCCTAAAATCACATCTTAGATACAAAAAGATGAGTTCTATAACACTAGGCACAAGTATCCTCTTACTTAGTTCTCAGTTGTTCTTGGTGTGTTTGTTTTGTATTCGCTAACCAGTTGACTAGCTCAGTATCTTTAATTCCTTGAGCTCCTTTGTTCCCATGAGTCCCCCAAGAACACTGCCTAACCCCAGCATGTAGCCTATAACTCTGAGCATAAAATAAGTATTCAATTAATATTTTTTAGTTAATTGAAAAGAGCAGATATTGTTATATTGAGTTCAGAGGCATTAAATTGGCTTACCTATATCCATATTCTTAATAACCAAAGTAGTATTAAAGTCCATATCCTAACCTCTATTTCTCTTTCAGCTAGGCAAAGTTGTTTCCAAGAGTTGAGATTTATTGTATTTCCTAATAGTGTATCCCTCTACAATTTTGCTTCGCAAACTATTTACTTTACATTTGGTGCCATTCCCTTCTTATTGCGTTTTTGACTCTCTATTCTCATCTTCAGTGAGAATCATATTTATTTGATAACAGATTTTGTAATCATATTGTTTCCAGGTCAATATTAATTATGACCTCATGCTGTTCTAAACTCATCTGTAATTTTCATCTCTTATCCCATTTATCTATCTTTGCTATGTTAATCTTGCCCATCACCCCTGGTGCCCTGCACCATTGACACAACCATTCCTATTCAAATTTACCTCTTTCAATCTTAATTATTCTGCCACTGCTGCAGTCAGTTTAGAGCACAAGATTTACTTAATTTCCCCTTTACTCCTAGTATCACAAAAAAAAAATCTCAAATTTAGAAAATCAATTACTTCAAAGTCTAGTTAAATTGCTGTCCTATCTGAAATTTGATTTCTCTGAGTTTTCCCATCCATTTTCTTTTCAAAACCAGCATATATTAAAGCCTGATTTTGCGATTTTTGTGGTTATTGTTTCTATATTCATTGTTAGGAATTTCTACCTGCTGAACAGTTGTTCAGTGAACAGCTCAAAGTATGTCACATTTAAAGAATATTCTGCTACACTTGTGCAACCTAATGGGATGGAGGCTTTTTATCCTACTTCCTGGGTTTGCTAGAGAATGATGTTGTTTATTATGTTCTAATAACAAAAATTCCCACATATCCTGTTGCTAACAGCTGTTCTGTGAATGGAGCAGTGAGTAGGAGGAAATGGCAATTCTTACAAAATCAAGCCCCTTTCCCAATCCAAGAACAAACTGCACTTGGTTTGATAGGCCTCGTGAGAACCAAAAGAAACACTGGAGTACTCTGTTTCTTTGCTTGAGCTATAGAACTAAATTTAAATTTAAATAGATAGTATACTCTGAAAACCTTTGGTGTATGACACAAGTCATTTGATTTATACAACAACCGTCAAGATGGAAAGTTTGTTTAAGTTTTTTTTATATACAAGTTAGCCCATGAAGCTAGGATCCACTAACAAGGTCAATAGCTGAATTTGAATCTTCTCTGATTCACTTACCTCAAAATAGTTAAACTTAAAGGGAGTGGATTGACGGCTCAGGGTCAGGATAACAGAAGGAGGCTGACAGAACAATGGTAGAGCTCTCTGCTCGGAAGCACAGTTTTTATTAGTATGGGTTATAATAAACAGTACAGATAATGATATAAAACCTGTACCAATCAAAGCTCGAGATGACATAAAATTTCAATCGTATGTGCTAGATCTAGATAGCTTGGAAGGTTTAATTATGTTGCATTCCTCGAAGTATACCTATCAGGTTGACAGACTGATCCCGTACCACTGCCAGTTTAGCAAGTGACATATTAGCACTACTTGATTCTATATTTAAGTCATACTCATTAATGTCTTTTGTCAGTGCACAATTGAAAACTTGCCTTAAAGTTATTTTAAAAAGAATGTCTGGGCAATCGGGGTCAATACGCTTTAATGCATTATATCATCAAGCATAAACTTTGGTTACCATTTCAGGTAAAGTGATAAGCTGGAAAATAAAAGTTAGAATTAACATTGTATATCTAATATTCCAGGATGATTCCAATGACAAAATAGAGAGTGACTTATTTTTGAGAGCTTATTAGGTATTGTATTTTACCTATATCTTATTTAGTATTAGGGAGCAAATAATCTTGAGTATTAGTGACACTATCGATGGCTGTGTGTTGGCTCAGCCCTAGAAATAGTCCTCAGGGTTCATGAAATTGAATTTTTCTAGTACTCCAGCACATACTAATATTTTTCTCTTGCACAAATAAAGTTAGCCAGTCATAAAGAAATTATTTTTTCTCAAACCTCTCAAGTCTAACTAAATATAAACATACTTCTAGTAGACTAACAACATTTATTGAATTGGGTATAATGAAATAATTCAGCAATGACTTTAACAATATTCACTTAAAAAGTAAAGCAACAAGCATTTCAGAGGTTTACTATGTGCCAGATAATACACCAGATGCTATGTAAAAATTTCTTCTAATTCTCACAACCCCCTTCCCTCCAGTTTAAAATTATCATCCTCATTTAGCTATGTAGGGACTGAAAAACTAAAGTGGATTGGCTTTACCACCTTGAGTAGCTGCTACAGTCAACCCAATGTTTCTGGCTCCAAATCCCACCTCCTTACCACTACAAACATTCACTGAGCACCTGCCATGTGCAAGATGTTTGTAGGTCTTACCAGGAATCAAATATGCCCTCAAGTATTTACAAGGTGGGAAAAATAACAGGAAAAGAACACAAAACTATATTCCAGGAAAGAATCTGATACTGTTCAAAAGTGTATGATCATGTGACTTTGAGATAGAAAAGAAACAGAAAGAGTCCCTGGAAGAACTCTCGGGAATGCATGCTTCCAGGACTGCACACCAATGGTGATAAATGTGGCAAAGGGTGGGTGTAGACTGATACTCTGTTGCAAAAAGTATTCAAAATGCACTACTTCAGAGGTTGCCTCCTGAGTTCCCAACATTTGTGATTACCCATCAGGCATGGTTAATTATCAACAGAATTTCACAAAGAAAAGTCATAGGGGATGTAGCTCAGTATAAAAGAAACACACTGAGTAATGATGAATACATGGATATAACTGGACCTATAATAGGTAATATACTCCAGAAAAGTTGTTCTTTTTATATTTATTTTCTATATGCTTACCCTCAAACTCTGAGAAGAACCCAAGGAGGTGATGCTACTAGCTGTGAAGCTGGGTTTTAGGATCTCCCCTTCCCATTGCAAAAACTGATGTTTCTGTTACTTTTCTAAATTGGAATTTAGTATAAGAGCTCAGGTTGATGGACTAGGAGAATAAATATTGTTATAATGTCCAAGCTATCCAAAGCAATCGACAGATTTAATGCAATCCCTACTAAAATACAAAAGCATTTTTCAAAGAACTAGAACAAATAATACTAAAATATGTATGGAACTACAAAAGACCCCGAATAGCCAAAGCAAACTTGAAAAAGAAGAACAAAACTGGAGGTATCACAATTCCAGATTTCAAGATATATTATAAAGCTCTAGTAATCAGAACAGTATGGTACTGGCATGAAAATAGACACAGATCAATGGACTAGGACAGGAAACCCAGAAATAAACCCACAATTATCATTTGTGGGTCATTTAATCTTCCACAAAGGAAGCAAGAATATGCAAAAGGAAAGACAGTCTCTTCAACAAATGGTGGATAAAACTGGACAACTCCCTGCAAAAGAATAAAACTGGACCACCTTCTTAGACCATACACAAAACTAAACTCAAAAATGGATTAAAGACCTCAGTGTGAGACCTGAAATCATATAAATCCTAGAAGAGAGCACAGGTAGTAATTTCTCTGACATCAGCCATGGCAATATTTTTCTAGATATGTCTCCTGAGGCAAGGGAAACAAATGCAAAGATAAAATAACATCAACAAAAGTAAAGATGAAATAACATCAACAAAACTAAAAGAGAACTTACAAATAGGGGAAGATATTTGTAAATGACATATCCTTTAAAAGGTTAGTATCCAAAATTTACAAAAACAGACACATAGATCAATGGAACAGAATAGAGAGCCCAGAAATGGACCCTCAACTCTATGGTCAACTAATCTTTGACAAAGCAGGAAAGAAAGTGTCCACTAGAAAAAAAGACAATAAATGTAATGGGGAAAACTGGACAGTCTCTTCAATAAATGGTGCTGGGAAAACTGGACAGCCATATGCAGAAAAAATGAGACTAGACCACTCTCTTACACCATACACAAAGATAAACTCAAAATGGATGAAAGACCTAAATGTGAGATAGGAATCCATCAAAATCCTACAGGAGAACACAGGCAGTAACCTCTTCCACCTCGGCCACAGCAACTTCTTACAAAACATGTCTCTAAAGGCAAGGGAAACAAAAGCAAAAATGAACTATTGGGACTTCATCACAATAAAAAGCTTCTGCACGGCAAGGGAAATAGTCAACAAAACTGAAAGGCGACCTTCTCCTGAAATGGGAGAAGATATTTGAAAATGACATTACAGATAAAGGGCTGGTATCCAGATCTATAAAGAACTTCTCAAACTCAACACTCCAAAAACAAATAATCCAGTCAAGAAATGGGCAGAAGACATGAGCAGACACTTCTCCCAGAAGACATACAAATGGCTAACAGACACATGAAAAAATGCTCCACATCACTAGCCCTGAGGGAAATACAAATCAAAACCACAATGAGATACCACCTTATACCAGTTATATGGCTAAAATTAACAAGACAAGGAACAACAAATGTAGGCGAGGATGTGGAGAAAGGGGAACGCTCTTACACTGTCAGTGGGAAGGCAAGCTGGTACAGCCACTCTGGAAAACAGTATGGAGGTTCCTCAGGAAGTTAAAAATAGAGCTACCCTACAACCCAGCAATTGCATTATTGGGTATTTACCCTAAAGATACGGAGGTAGTGAAAAGAAGGGGCACATGCACCCCAATGTTCATAGCAGCAATATTCACAAGAGCCAAACTATGGAAGGAGCCGAGATGTCCTTCAACAGATGAATGGATAAAGATGGGTTCATATATACAATGGAATATTATTCAGCCATCAGAAAGGATGAATACCTACTACTTGCATTGACATGGATCGAACTGGAGGGGATTATGCTAAGTGAAATAAGTCAAGCAGAGAAAGACAATTATCATATGGTTTCACTCATATGTGGAATATAAGGAATAGTGCAGAGGACCATAAGGGAAGGGAGGGAAAACTGAATGGGAAAAATCAAAGAGGGAGCCAAACTGTGAGAGACTCTGGACTCTAGGAAACAAACTGAGGGTCACAGAAGGGAGGTGGGTGTGGGGATGGGGTAAGTGGGTGATGGGTATTAAGGAGGGCACAAGATGTGATGAGCATTGGGTGTTACACACAACTAATGATTCATTGGACAGTACATCAAAAACTAATGATTTACTAGATGTTGGCTAATTGAACTTAATAAAAGTAAAAAAAAAATTTAGAAAGAGCCAGAAAATGGAAACAATGCAAATGCCCATCAACTAATGAATGAAGAAAATATTGTGTAAAAATAAATAAATAAATAAATAATTTAAAAATTACAGAAGAGAACTTATACAACTCAACACCTAAAAATCAAATAGTCCAATTAAAAAATGGGCAGAAGAAATGAACAGGCATTTCTCCAAAGATACACAGATGGCTCACAGATACATGAAAAGATGCTCAACATCACTCATCATCAAAGAAACTTAAATCAAAACCACAACGAGATATCACCTCACAGCTATCAGAATTGTTAAAAGAAAACACAAGAAACAACAAGTGTTGGCAGGGATGTGAAGAAAAGGGAACCCTCATGCTCTTAGTGGGAATGCAAACTGGTGCAGCCACTGTGGAAAACAGTACAGACGTTCCTCAAAAAATTAAAAATAGAATTATCACATGATCCAATAATTCCACTGCTGGGTATTTACCCAAAGAATACAAAAACACTAACTCAAAAAGATATAGGCACCCCTATTTTATTGCAGCATTATTTACAACAGCCAAATTATGAAAGGAGCCCAAATGTCCATCAATAAATGAATGGAGCTCCAAAAGAATGGAGCATTCTTTTCATAAAAAAGAATGAAATCTTGCCATTGGCAATGGCATGGATGGATCTAGAGGCTATAATACTGAGTGAAATAAGTCAGTCAGAGAAAGACAAATACCATATGATTTCACTCGTATGTGGCATTTAAGAAACAAAATAGATAAAAAAGAGACAAGCAAAATATAGACCCTTAACTATATAGAACAAACTAATGGTTATCAGAGGGGAGGTGGGATGGTGAGGGAATGGGTGAAATAGGTAAATGGGAGTAAGAGTACACTTAACATGATGAGCACTGAGTAATGTACAGAATTGTGGAATCACTTTATTGTACACCTGAAACTAATATAACACTGTATGTTAATTTTTTTAAAAAGATTTTATTTATTTGACAGAGAGATAGAGCACAAGCAGGCAGAGAGGCAGGCAGAGGGAGAGGGAGAAGCAGGCTTTCTGCTGAGCAGGGAGCCTGATGCAGGGCTCGATCCCAGGACCCTGGGACCATGACCCAAGCCTGAGGCAGCTGCTTCACTGACTGAGCCATGCAGGCGCCCACACTGTATGTTAATTTTTAAAAATTTTTAAAAATTAAAAAATGTTTAGGTTGAAAAAGAGAATGCGAACTACATCTAAAAAATAAATATTTAATGATGACTTTCCTAAGGCTTAAGTGTCCAGAAACTTTTCCATTAGGTTTTTCAAAGTTCTCCTCAACTAATAATCATTAGAAATGTATGACAATGATTAGTTCATGGTGATTGCTTTTCAAGGGTTTCAGTGAATCAACAGAGGAATGTCTGACAACAATTCTCTCTCTCCCTCACACTTCCATTGGCATCACTCTGAGCCACCTGTTGGGTGTGATCTGTCATCACTATACATTGCTTTTTGTTGGACCCATTTCGAGAAGTCTTTCTTATAAATCTTCTTAGGGTCAGGCACTCCTTGAGAGTGAAATATATCAGATTGGAGAATTTTTCCAAAAGTCTCAGGAAACTAACACAAATGTCATTCTGTCTTCAAGGTACATGCATTGATAATGGAGTGTCTGTTCCAATAGTCCAAACTTCTTACTGATATAAATTAGAATCACAAAAATTCAAAGACTGCCACAACTCCAAAATGATTTTTTATTCTTTAATAAATTAAGCTTTTTATAGATGCATATTCTATAGGAAAGGGAAAAAATCATTCTAATTTTCATCTATCAATATCTTAACATAATGCATTTAAAATATAATACACTATATGTATAGAAATAGAAAGGAGGGTATCTGAAAAACAGTTTATTAGTCTTTTTTTGTTTGCATATACATTAGCAAAATAATAGAGAGGAATTATATTCCCCTTCACTCTTGAGTCTGATTTTTATCACAGGATAAAAAATTTGATAACTTCTTGAAAACTTGGGTCTGTGGGGGGCACCTGGTGGCTCAATCGGTTGAGTTTTTGACTCTTGATTTTGGCTCAGGTCATGATCTCAGGGTCCCGAGGTGGAGCCCAGTGTTGGGCTCCGTGCTGAGGGTGGTGTCTGCTTGAGAGTCTCTCCCCCTCCCCCTCCCCCTGCTCATTCATGCACAGGTGCGCATGTGCGCTCCCTCTCTCCCAAATAAATAAAATCTTAAAAAAAGAAAAGGAAACTTGGGTCTGTGAAACATATATTGTCCAAAAGGCAGAAGGGAAAAATCACTGGTTCTATCAGACCAAAAAGGGAGTAGCAAGACTGAGAAAGGAAATCATCAGGCATGAGGGTTCCTTTGGCTGACTCCATGGGCAGAGAGATTAATAAATCCGTGGCGTTATCTCTGTATCGGCCCCCACCCCCAGGGCAACACTGACTAACAGGTAACAGAGGAACAGAATTTAGTCCTGGACTTGTGGAGTTTTACAGAAATCCACAGGTTGGTACCAAAAGTTTGATTTTGAATTAGACTCAACATTTCTGAAGCTATTTTATAGTGCTCTGACCTTATAAGATAGATCTTGATTTACAGTGAATGATGTTTGAAGCTAGTCAACAAAGAAGTCCAGGCATCATCAGTACTTCTGTCAGATGACACTGTATCATCTGGGTGGATTATGGTTCATCTTGGTAAAGATTATTTAATTCTAGATTTGCTGAAAGCTAATTCCTCAGGACTGAAGAGTCTCTTCTTCATCTACCTAGTGTCCCCCAACCTGCCCTCCACTAGTAAGTAATAAATGGGATCCTGTAGATCCCATAGACATGTCATTGGTGAGAACTTTTTATTTAAACACTGCATTGTCGGGGCACCTGGGTGGCTCAGTTGGTTAAGCGACTGCCTTTGGCTCAGGTCATGATCCTGGAGTCCTGGGATAAGTCCCACATTGGGATCCCGGCTCAGTGGGGAGCCTGCTTCTCCCTCTGACCCTCTCCCCTTTCATGTTGTTTCTCTCTCTCTCTCAAATAAATAAATAAATACATAAAATCTTTAATAAATAAATAAACACTGCATTGTCTGGCCAGTAAAGATGATTAAAAATAATCATATATTTTATTCTTTCAACCCCATATGCCTTTTACCATCTGTATTATCGTCACTCTTCTGTATGATTTTAAATCGAATGCACTCTTTTTTTTTAAGACTTTATTTATTTGTCAGAGAGAGAGAGAGATTGAAAGACAACAAGCAGGGGGAGCAGAGTGGCAGGCAGAGGGAGAAGCAGGCTCCCTGCTGAGCAAGGAGCCTGATGTGGGACTTGATCCCAGGACCCTAGGATCATAACCTGAGCCAAAGGCAGACACTTAACTGACTGAGCCCCCTAGGTGTCCCTCGAATGCACTCTTAAAGAGATACCAGTTGGCATTGAAGAATATAGAGGAGTATAATAATGCTGCCATTATTAGTTATGCATTTAAATAGCTATGTTTTGGGGTACCTGGCTGGCTCAGTTGGAAGAGCATGCAACTCTTGATCTCAGGGTTATGAGTTCAAGCCACAGTTTGGGTGTAGAGATTACTTAAAAATAAAATCTTTTTAAATAAAAACATAAATAGCTATGTTTATGAATATTAGAATCAAAGATGTTAATTGAATCATGCTTGACACCAACTTCAGTTGCATTAAGAGTATTTATTTTTACTAGCACAAATGAACAATAAAAGTATGGTTTTCAGAACTGGACTTTTATTTTTAAGATTTTATTTATTTATTTTAGAGAGATTGCACACACGAGCAGGGGCAGGGGCAGAGAGGGAGGGAGAGGGAGGAGAGAGAATCCTGAGCAGAATCTGCGCTGAGCATGGAACCCAATGTGGGGCTCAATCCCATGACCCCAAGATCAAATCTGAGGCGAGACCAAGAGGGTGACACTTAACTGACTAAACCACCCAGGTGCCCCAGAAGTGGACTTTTTAGTTTGATGCATGAAATGACTCAACATTTAAAATTGATCTTAATCTGATTAAGAAAAAAATGAGTGATAAGTAAGTGATATTATAATTCTTGCATTATCTATGGCTAAAGTAATTAAATGTCTGTCAAAAATGTATATGTGTTGCATATTGTATCTTAAAGTATGGAACAGTTCTGTATCTTCATTGTGATGGTGGTTATATGAATCTACGTATTACAGAATTGTATGGAAATACACACATGTGCATTAAAACTGGTAGAATCTGAATAAGCTGTGTGGATCATGTCAAAGTCATTTTCCAGGTGTTGATATTGTCCTATAGTTAGGCAAGTTGCTACCACTGGGGGAAAAAAAAAATCAGGTTAAAAAAACACAGAACCTGCCTGTGTGTGTGTGTGTGTGTATGTGTGTGTGTGTGTGCTTTTTTTTTTGCAACTTCTAATGAATCTAAAATTATTTCAAAGTATAAAGGAAACAGTCCTCCCCCGACCAAAAAAAAAAAAACAAAACAAAACAAACAGGAATAAAAAACAGTATTAAGAAAGTGAAAAAGTAAGCCACAGACTGGGAAAAAATATATGATACATATATCTGACAAAGGATTTGTTTCTAGAATACATAAAGAATTCAACAATAAAAAGGCAGGCCTCTTTTTTAAAAAGAATGGTGCTTAGAATCTTGAAAAGGACCTTCACAAAAGATATCTGAGACAACAACTACCATATGAAAAGGTGATCAAAATTATTAGTCACCAGGGTAATTAAAAATAAAACTGCAAAAGATAATACTCCATATTCAACAGTATGGTCAAAATTAAAAAACTGATAATGTCAACTGTTGAAAAGAATATGGAGCCACTTGAACTCAATATATTACTCAGGGGAATACAAACAATAAACTACCTTGGGAAATTGTTTGGCAATTTCTAATAAATTTAAACATGCAAATGCCATATACCACATCAACCCTAAATTTAAATATCTTAATAAAATTAAATGAACACTTATGTCTATAAAAAGACTTGTGAAAGAATACCCAAAGCTGCTTTAGCCATAACAATCAAAAATGGTAAATAACCAAAATGTTCATAAGCAAGAGAATAAATTATGGTATAGTACAAAAACATAACACTATGCAGTAGTAAAAATGAACAAACTACTTATATATGCAACAACATGATTGAGTCTCAAAAATACTGTTGAATGAAGAAGCCATAAGCCATAGAGTACATATTGTATGATTTTATTTATATAAGGTTTGAGAATAGAAAAACTATTATATGATGAGAGAAATTTAAAAAAAAAGTATTATATCTGGCTGGGGTGGGGGTTCAGGATTAACTAGGAAGAGTCATAAAGGAACTTTCTGGGGTTATTCAAATTATTTTTTTTAAACTTCAGCATTAAGCAATATAATTAAAAGAAAAAATTTTAACAACCTATCAATAGCAACATTAAAGGGATAATTATGAAAGACTGAAATTGTTCTGGTAGTTACATAAAAAGGCGTTTTGCTCAGGAAATTACAAATCATTGTGAAGCCAAGAAAAGAAAGAAAAAGAAAAAAAAGAAAAACCTATATAAATGGAATTATAAACCATATTCATGTTCATGAGTTGGAAAATTCACTAGGGTAATAATATCAATTCCCTCAAACTGATCTACATATGTAATTAAAGCCCAATCAGGATACTATAAGTTTTTCTTTTGTGGAAGTTAGCAATTTAATTCTAAGGCTATAGAAACATAAACTTTCAAAGATAGGCAAATGGAACAGAATAGAGACCAGAAATAGGCCTACATATAAATGATCACCTGATTAATGGCAATAGCATTATTACACAATACAGTGAAGGAGAAAGGTTGTTTTTTTTTTTTTTTTAAGTAAAAAATGCTGACTTCATTCAATATTCATACTGGGGAAAAAAATCTTGATCCTTACTACATACCATTCAAGAACTTCTCCAAAGGGTTTAAGAGTTGGGAAGACTAAGACAACTTTCCTTGCCTTTCTTCATACCTTCCCAATCGTTTTTCCATCCAGATTTCATTTTGCTCCTGAATCAGGGGTCTACATCTCAGCTACAACTCTATTCCTGTCCGTAACACTTGACATTTTCTTTCAGTTTCTCTGTCTTTTTGCTGGTTATTGGCTCCATCTAAAGGACTTTAGCTTGGATGTCTGTTACTAGTGTTCTTTACTCTGTATTTGACTTAAAACTCATATTACTGGCCTTTCACAAGCAGCCTTTATTAACAACACATACATTTAAAAAAACAGAATGACTAAATGCTATTTCCTGTGGTTATACCTAACCTATGAAGGCAGACCGAAATTTAAAACCTGAACTAAACAGTTATTATATGTAGTATGTAATAAATATAAAATTATGATCAAGATGGTATCCAGTAAATTAGTATAAGAGCCATAGAAAAAATAGTAAAGAAAGGTATGCAAGCATTTAACAATGTGGAGATAGTTAATTTCTGTTGTCACATGCTTTTAAGATATAAAGAAATGATGATACATGATAGAATAAAATAAAACACTGGAATTTGTTTTTGTTTTTTAATGTCATAAACACTACAATTTTAAAAAGCCTAAAGCTGCTTGAAAGGCTTTCTGGTAAAGGTAGGACTTAAACTAATCTTCCAAGATTGAGTGGGATTTGAAGATGTGACATTCAGGATAACAAAACTAAGAAAACAGCATGAGTAATGCCTTTGGGATTTGAGTTTATTTATGTAATTTGATGTCAACTATAAATACATCTAATATTTCTAATATTTTATAAGTATCACTTTTATATGTTACCTTGATGAACTTTTTAAAAAATTTTTTTAAATTTAAATTCAATTAGCCAACATATGGTACATCATTAGTTTTTGGTGTAGTGTACAATGATTCATTAGTGGCGTATAACACCCAGTGTTCATCATATCATGTGCACTCCTTAATGTTTTCACCCAGTTACCCCATCCACCCCCCACCTCCCTTTCCACAACCCTCAGTTTGTTTCCAGGAGTCAAGAGTCTCTCACAGTTTGGCTCCCTCTTTGATTTCTTCCCATTCAATTTTTCCTCCCTTCCCCTATGGTCCTCTGCGCTATTCCTTAGGTTCCACATATGAATGAAACCATATGATAATTGTCTTTCTCTGCTTGACTTATTTCACTTAGCATGATCCTCTCCAGTTCGATCCATGTTGATGTAAATGGTAGGTATTCATCCTTTCTGATGGCTGAATAATATTCCATTGTATATATGAACCATATCTTTATCCATTCATCTGTTGAAGGACATCTCGGCTCTTTCCACAGTTTGGCTATTGTGGACACTGCTGCTATGAACATTGGGGTGCATGTGCCCCTTCTTTTCACTACCTCCGTATCTTTAGGGTAAATACCCAATAATGCAATTGCTGGGTTGTAGGGTAGCTCTATTTTTAACTTCCTGAGGAACCTCCATACTGTTTTCCAGAGTGGCTGTACCAGCTTGCCTTCCCACTGACAGTGTAAGAGCGTTCCCCTTTCTCCACATCCTCGCCTACATTTGTTGTTCCTTGTCTTGTTAATTTTAGCCATATAACTGGTATAAGGTGGTATCTCATTGTGGTTTTGATTTGTATTTCCCTCAGGGCTAGTGATGTGGAGCATTTTTTCATGTGTCTGTTAGCCATTTGTATGTCTTCTGGGAGAAGTGTCTGCTCATGTCTTCTGCCCATTTCTTGACTGGATTATTTGTTTTTGGAGTGTTGAGTTTGAGAAGTTCTTTATAGATCTTGGATACCAGCCCTTTATCTGTAATGTCATTTTCAAATATCTTCTCCCATTTCATAGGTCGCCTTTCAGTTTTGTTGACTATTTCCCTTGCCGTGCAGAAGCTTTTTATTGTGATGAAGTCCCAATAGTTCATTTTTGCTTTTGTTTCCCTTGCCTTTAGAGACATGTTTTGTAAGAAGTTGCTGTGGCCGAGGTGGAAGAGGTTACTGCCTGTGTTCTCCTGTAGGATTTTGATGGATTCCTATCTCACATTTAGGTCTTTCATCCATTTTGAGTTTATCTTTGTGTATGGTGTAAGAGAGTGGTCTAATCTCATTTTTTCTGCATATGGCTGTCCAATTTTCCCAGCACCATTTATTGAAGAGACTGTCTTTTTTCCATTGGATATTCTTTCCTGCTTTGTCAAAGGTTAGTTAACCATAGAGTTGAGGGTAATTTAATGAACTTTTATATTAGAGAATTGTGATGACTATTAATGATCCTCTCTTCAAAGGCACATGCCAGTAGGTCAATTTTACAGTAAAACATTTTTTTTTCAGAAAGCAAATCTCATATTTCAATGTCTATTCTAGATACCCCCACTTTCTTTTTAACAGTTATTTCTACACTTGAATTCTGTACAATAGTTTATCTTCTGGCTTAAGTGTTGTTTTATCAGACAGAAAAAGAGAGTTAAAATGAAAGCAGGAAAGAGAATTCAAGTTCTTTCAAGATAGAATAACAGAAACCAGATTTACCATTCCACTTGAAACAATCAGAAAAAAAAAGAACAAAATATGTAGAAACTGGCTTGCAGGCATTGTAAGTCAGGCAACAAAGGACAATGATCCAAAGAAATGGGAAAGATAAACCCCATCATTGCCCTAGGTGAAAGCTTCAGTGCTTTAGAAATGACAGTCTGAGAGGACTAAGGTGGCTAAAGTTCTCAGGATTTTGCAGAGTAACCTGAAGATTTGCAGAGGGTCTTCAGCTTCAAATCTTCGGGTTGCTCTGTTGCAAAGCTCATTCCTCCCTGGCACTCTGCTCTGAGAACTTTAGTCATTGCCTTAATCACAAATATCATTAAAAAAAAATTGATATCTGCACAAAACATGTAACAAAGTCAAAAAAGGTAATTTTTAAAATACATCAATTAATGTTCTCTTTCTTGATTTGATGCTGGTTACACAAGTATGGTCTGTTAACATTCATTCAGCTGTATCCTTTTGATATGAATATTTTCTGTATGTGCATTATTTTTCCATAAAGAGCTTTTGGAAAAATAGACATTGTTTATAATAATAAAAGCAAGAATTTTTTTTTTGGTAAAATCAGCATGAACAACTTAATGCAATTTTTATTTTATTTTATTTTATTATGTTAGTCACCATACAACACGTCATTAGTTTTTGATGTAGTGATCCACGATTCATTGTTTTCGTGTAACACCCAGTGTTCCATGCAGTATGTGCCCTCCTTAATACCCATCACTGGGCTAACCCATCTCCCTACCCCTCTCCCCTCTAGAACCCTCAGTTTGTTTCTCAGAGTCCATAGTCTCTCATGGTTCATCTCCCCCACCGATTTCCCCCCCTTCACTTTTCCCTTCCTTCTCCTAATGTCCTCCATGCTGTTCCTTATGTTCCAAAAGCAAGAATTTTAAAAAGTGGGAGGATTCTAACAAAAGATATACAAAAGCAATATAGAAAAAATCTTACTAAAATTTAATAAAGAAGACAAATAAAAGGAAAGAGGTCCTGTGTTCATCAGTAAAATTATAGCTGTAGAAATAGCAATACTCCCTAAGTGCTATAGATTCAATGATACTACAATAAAAATTTATTACCAGATTTTTCATCAAGGACGACAGAATTTTCATTTCAAACATATGAGGGTAAATTACCATAAAATTTCAAGATACATCTGAAAGGAAGAATAAAGAAGGGGAAGGAGATTGCCATACTAGATATTAGCACTTATTATAAAGCCCTGGAAGTGAAGGCCATTTGGGTACAGTTATTTGGTGAATAGACTGATCATCAAAATAGATAACTGAGAAACATGTCTATAAATTTATGGAAATTTGATAAATGACAAATGTATGACTACAGATCTTAAAGAGAGGTAGGTTATTCTATAGAAGGAAAAGGAAGCTGGATCCCAACTTTTTAGCATACACAAAATTAACCTCAGATGGGTTAAGAACTTGCATACATAAAGCAAAAGTTTTAAAAGGAAATATAAATAAACATGCTTCATATCCTTGATGAATGTAGCTACAAAAATCCTCAACAAAATATTAACAAACTGAATTCAACAATACATTAAAAGGAACATATACCATGATCAGGTGGGATTTATTCCAGGGAAGCAAAAATGATTCAATGTCCACAAATCATTCAGTGTGGTACACCACATTTGCAAAATGAATGATAAAAATCATATGATAATCTCAATAGATGCAGAAAAAGCATGTGACAAAATTCAACATCCATTTATAATAAAACCTCTCGGCAAAGTGGGTATAGAGGGAATATACCTCAGCATAATAAAGACCATATATGACAGATCCAAATACTCAATGGTGAAAAGTTTAAAGCTTTTCCTCTAAGATCAAAAAGAAGGCAAGGATGCTCACTCCTACCACTTTTATTCAACACAGTCCTGTAAGTCCTAGTCACAGCAACCAGATAATAAAAAGAAATGAAAGGCATCCAAATTGGTGAAGAAGTAAAACTCTCACTATTTGCAGATGACATAATACCACACATAAAAAACCCCAAAGACACCACACACACACGCACACACACATAACTATTAGAACTAATAAATGAATTCAGCAAAGTTGCAGGATACAAACTTAATATACAGAAATTTATTGCATTCCTATACACTAACAAACCATCAGAAACAGAAATTAAGAAAACAATCCCATTTACGATTGCATAAAAAAGAATAAGTTACCTGGGAATAAATTTAACCAGGAGGTCAAAGACTTACACTGTGAAAACAATGACATTGATAAAAGAAACCTAAGATGACACAAATAAATGGAAAGATACACCATGCTCATTTGAAAAAAATATTGTTAAAATGCCCATACTACCCAAAGCAATATACAGACTCAATGCAACCCCTATCAAAATATCAAAGGAATTTTTCATATTACTAGAACAAGCAATCCAAAATTTTTATGGAATCACAAAAGACCCCAAATAGCCAAAGCTATCTTGAGAAAGAAGAACGAAGCTGGATGTATCACAATCCCAGATTTCAAACTCCACTACAAAGCTACAGTAATTAATACAGTATAATACAAAAGAGACACATAGAACAGAATAAAGAACCCAGAAATAAACCCATGCTTATATGGTCAATTAATCTATGACAAAGGAGGTAACAATATACAACGGGGAAAACACAGTCTCTTCAAAAAATGGTTTTGGGAAAATTGACAGCCGAAGATTGAAACTGGACCACTTTCTTACACCATATACAAAAATAAACTCAAAACAGAGTCAAGACCTAAATATAAGACCAGAAACCATAAAACTTCTAAAAAAAGTAGGCAGTAATCTCTTGAACATTGATCTTAGCATTATTTCTTTGGATTTGTCTCCTCAGGCATGGAAAACAAAAGCAAAAACAAAAGAAAAAAAATTGGGACTACATCAAACAAAAAGGAAGCATCAACAAAACACAGGAAAACAATCTACTGAATGGGAGAAGACATTTGCAGATGATATATCTGATAAGGAGTTAACATCTAAAAATACAAAGAATTCATACAATTGAAAACCAAAACCTCCAAACAATCTGCTTAAAAAATGGACAGAGGACCCCTGGGTAGACATTTTTCCAAAGACAAGTAAATGGGCAACAGACACATGAAAAGATGCTCAACATCACTAACCATCGGGAAAATGCAAATGAAAACCACAATAAGGGTGGTGTCACACCTAGTAGAATGGCTTTTATCAAAAAGACAAGAAATGACAAGGGTTAGAGAAAATGTGGAGAAAAGGCAACCCTCATACACTGTTGGTGGGAATGTAATTGTTGCAGCCACTGTGGAAAACAGTATGGAGGTTCCTCAAAAAATTAAAAATAGAAATACCATACAATCTAGTAATTCCACTTCTGGGTATTTATCTGAAGAAAACAAAAGCACTAATTCAAAAAGATATATACACCCCTATGTTTATTGCAGCATTATTTACAAGAGCCAAGATATGGAAGCAACCTGATAGATGAATGAATAAAGACAATCTGGTATGTACGTACAATGGGATATTACTCAGCCATAAAAAAGAATGAGATCTTACCATTTATGACAACAGGGATGAAACTATACAGTAATATGCTAAGTGAAATAAGTCAGACAAAGACGAATGCCATAAAACCTCAAAAACAAACAAATGTAAAATCTCAAAACAAATAAAAACAGACTCACATACAGAGAACAAACTGGTGATTGCCAGAGGGGAGGGGCATGAGGGAATGGGTGAAATAGGTGGAAAGGATTAAGAGGTACAAACTTCCAGTTATAAAATAAATCAATCATGGGGATGTTAAGTGCAGCTTGGGGGAGGTTGTAATATTGTAATAACTTTGTATGGTGACAGATGGCAACTAGACTTACTGCGGTGATCACTTTGTAATGCACATATACATGTTGAATCACTATGTTATACACCTAAAACTAATATACAATATTGTATGTCAACTATACTTCAATAAAATGACAACATAAATCCTTCTTACCATGTGGGCAAGGATTTATTAAACAAGAAGCAAATCATTAAACGTCAGCAATTATAAAGTTAACTACCTCAAAATTAAAAAATCCTATTCATCAAATTTCATCTTAAAGAAAGTAAAAGGACAAGCTATAAACTAGGAAAAGACATCTCAAATACATAAAATTGACAGGACATTGATACCCAAAATGTATAAAGAACTTCTAAAAATGAGTGAAAAAGGAAAAGCAATATATTTGAATAAACGGGCAAAAGACACAGGCCAGCATTTCTTGAAAGGCAAATGCATGTGTCGAATAAATACATGAAAATAAATATCAGTATCTTTACTACATGGGAAACATCAATCAGAATTGATACGTTATTGCTCCCATTTAATTGGCCAATTTTAATGTCTAACCAAAACAAATTTGGACAGCATGTGGTTTGCTATCAAATAATAGCATATTTGATGAGCATGTAAATTGCTATAATCATTTTGAAAACAATATGCTTATATATTTTAAAGTTAAATATTTATATAGAAATATAACAATTCCATTCTTGCATATGCCCAAAAAAGCCCTTGCTTTGTGTCTCCTTTTTTTTTTCAGAAGAGTATCTAAAATGATTCTTGTTTACTAAATTCAAAGTAACTATATGGTATTTGTCTTTCTCTGACTGACTTATTTCACTTAGCATAATATTCTCTATCTCCATCCATATCATTTCAAATGGCAAGATCTCATTCTTTTTTATGGCTGCATAATATTCCATCATATATATCTGTGTATATATAGATAGATAGATATAGATGATAGATATACACACACACACAGACACACACACACCCCATATTTTCGTTATCCATTCATCAGTCAATGGACACTTGGGCTGTTTCCATAATTTGGCTATTACAGATAATGCTGCTATAAACATCAGGGTGCACATATTTCTTTGAATTAGTATTTTTGTATTCCTTGGGTAAATACCTAGTAGAGCAATTGCTAGATTGTAGGGTAGTTCTATTTTTAACTTTTAGAGGAACCCCCATACTGCTTCCACAGTGGATGCACCAGTTTGCATTCCCAACAGTGCAGGAGGGTTCCCTATTCTCTACATCCTTGTCAACACCTGTTGTTTCTTGTATTGTTGATTTTAGCCATTCTGACAGGTGTGAAGTGATATCTCATTGTAGTTTTAATTTGCATCTCCCTGATCTGCACTTCCCTGATGATGAGTGATATTGAGTATCTTTTCATATGTCTTTGGACCATCTGTATGTCTTCTTTGAAAAATGTCTCTTCATGTCTCCTGCCCATTTTTTTATTGGATTATTCATTTTTTGAATGTTGAGTTTTATAAGTTCTCATATGTGGAATTTAAGAAACAAAACAAACATGCAAAGGGAGGAAAAAGAGCAAAAGGGAAACAAGGAAACAGACTCTTAAATATAGAGACAAAACTAATGGCTACCAAAGGGAAGGTGGATGGGGGAATGGGTGAAATAGGTGATGGGACTAAGGAGTGCACCTGTTGTGATGAGCACCAGGCGTGGTACGGAAGTGCTGAATCACTATATTGTACAACTGAAACTAATATTACGCTGTACGTTAACTAACTGGAATTCAAATAAAAACTAAAAAAAAAGTAACCAACATATAGTTTGATAATAAAGATATATGATAAAACTATTAAAAAAGAGCAAGAGTGTTACAGTGCAATTCAGGGGAAGAGAGGGCTTTAGCATCAGAGAGAAGCACATAGTTGTTAATCTTCTAGTTCCGGGGTTCAGTAATGTGGTCACAGGGTTCACTGTATCATTAGAATAAGTAAAGCAAAAGACCCGTGCATTCCGTAATTATGGCAATGTATCCTAAATTAGACATTATAATCGGAGCCATTATTTGCATCCAAGAGTCAACAGAAGGAAGAGGAGGAAAAGGAGGGTAAATAAAGAAGACTTGCAGAGGCTGTCAAGATGGAAATGAAGAGAGAGAAATAAACATAAGTAACATTTTATAAGTAAAATCTATATGAATTAATGAAGGACTAAATATGTGGTGTGAAGTAGAGGTCAAAATTAAAGATATTTCCTAGTGTAATTAGGAGTATGAGATGGGTAAAAAACAGATGTGAAAAGCATAAGGACATTCAGATATAATTTTGCTCATCTTGATTTAGAAGGGTTTACTCTCAGTACAGCTAGTGGTAATAAAAGACAATTTAGAATTCAAGCCTAGAATTGCTAAGGAGAACAAGGTTGGTGATTTAGATACAGGAATTTTCTACATATTAATTAATAGGTAAGATGACCTAAAGAGAGAATGAATTAATTTTACTCAGTATAAGAATTACATTTCTAATAATCAGAGCTGTCAGATACTGACATGTATTGCCTTGAAAGGTACTGAGCTTTCAATTAATTGATGTAGTAATAGTCATCTGACATGTGTATTTTAGGAAACCCCTAGATTGAGTCAGATATTCATCACTAGGTGAATCTTAGGGTTAATGCTAAGATTTTATGGCTCATGGTTTTTGCTGTCTGCATTTATTGCTCCATGTCCTGCCACATTCTGTTTATAAACACATATACATATTTAATTATTTTACATAAATAAACTTATGCAAATAAGCTTTTTATTTTAGAATAGTTTTAATTTACCGAAAAGTTACAAAGATAGTAGAGAGTTCTCATACAGTCTACATTGAGCTTCCTCTATTTTTTTTTAATAAAGATTTTATTTCTTTATTTGACAGAGAGAGACACAGCGAGAGAGGGAACACAAGCAGGAGGAGTGGGAGAGGGAGAAGCTGGCTTCCCGCGGAGCAGGGAGCCGGATGCGGGGCTCGATCCCAGGACCCTGGGATCATGACCTGAGCTGAAGGCAGATGCTTAATGACTGAGCCACCCAGGCGCCCCTATTATCCTTTTTTTTAAAGATTTTATTTATTTATTTGACAGAGAGGGAACACAAGCAGGGGGAGTGGGAGAGGGAGAAGCAGGCTTCCCGCCGAGCAGGGAGCCCAATGTGGGGCTTGGTCCCAGCACCCTGGGATCATGATCTGAGCCGAAGGCAGACGCTTAACAACTGAGCCACCCAGGCGCCCCAGGAGCTTCCTCTATTATTAACATCTTATGTCTGTATGCTACATCCGTCACAGCTATTAACTGATGTTAATATACAATACACATAATTATTGATTATATATTGATAATTATATTATTATTTACATACCTTACTTAGATTTCTTAGTTTTTGTTTCTTTTAAGATTTATTTATTTTAGAGAGAGGGAGAGAGCATGTGAGTGAGCAGGAGGGAGGGGCAGAGGAAGAGGGAGAGAGAAACTCAGACTCTGCACTGAGTGTGTAGTCCCAACACAGAGTTGGCTCCCACAACCCTGAGATCATGAGCTGAGCTGAAAGCAAGAGTCAGACGCTTAATCAACTGTGCCACCCAGGTGCTTCTAAATCCCTTAGTTTTTACTTACTGTCCTTTTTCTGTTCTAGGATAGCATTCAGGATACCACAGTACATTTAATCATCATATTTCCTTAGCCTCTTCTTGGTTGTCACCATTTCTCAGACCTTCCTTGTTTTTGATGACTTTGACATTTTTGAGGACTACTGTTCAAACATTTTATAAAATATTCTACAATATGGATTTGTTTGATGTTTTTCTAATGGTTAGACAGGGGTTATGGATTTGGGGGAGGAAGTCCTAAAGTAAAGTACAATTCTCATCACATAGTATTAAGGGTACATTGAATCAACATTACTTATCACTGTTGATGTTAACCTTGATCATCTGGCTAAGGCAGTGTTTATCTGGTTTCTCCACTGTAACATTATAGAAGTTTATTCTTAATGCACAAAAAACTACATAGCCAGTCTAGATTCACAGACAACTGCTTTGTCAATGAGAATTGAGGTGCTCTCATCTACACTGGGATGAGTTATTATTTGTAGCTGAATTATACTGAATCCATTTTAACTGATTTTCTTAATCATATGACAAATTCTCAGGGGAAATGCAGGCAACAGGTTGATCATTAAGTCTGAAAATTATAGCTGTTCTTTAAAACAATCTTATATTTAATCTTGAACTTTTGACAGCCGGCGTTCTTATTTTAAGGGGCATAAACATATACATCAGTGAGAGGTAAAAGGTAGCAATTTGAGTTTTAGGAAAACCTCCTAGTTAGAAAATTATCTCAGCCAAAGAAAAAGTCAGTTATAGTAAATACAGTTAACTCATGAAAACATCAAAAATATTTTTAAGTAATCAGATGAAATAGGAAAGCTGAACACTACTTCTCTCAAAGCACTCTCCTTAGACAATCTTTAATTACTATTTTGTGTTAGATTATCATTTTCTAGAGGGAAAGAGAACTTAGCAAACCTCATACCATGTAAATTTTCAAAATCTTGTCTGTTTTATATTCAAATTTGTTAGTTAAGTACTTAATACTTAAAAAGGGCAAAGGAGGTAATACTGGGATTGAGCAAAGAGAATCCATAAAAGAGAAAATAGGTACACTACTACCTTAGAGAGGATCTTAGAAAACCACCACATTATATTTTGGTGTCTGGTAAAAACACCTAAGAAATACTTTTTATCTTTTCCATATTGAATCCTGGATTTAAGAAGCTCCAAAAACCCTTCTTCTCCTTGTTAATGAAGGACAATACAGAAATTATGGTTTATGTGTATACTTAGAGTTTAGGGGATAAAAGAGATAGACCTAGAATAAAAATTAAGGAAAAAAAAATCCATTCACCAACTGTCTCCTAATATTATTATCTCAGCATATATGAGAGTTTCCAGATTTACTCTGTTCCCCTCATTTTTCATATTATAGGCTGGTATTAGTATGTGGCAAATGTAACCTATATATATATATATATATATGTATATATATATATATACATGTACATATATATATATTACAGTATATAATCTTTGAATTTACACCAATGTGAGTATATACTGTTTCCTAGGTTCTGATGTAGATGTTAGAATAGTGATCCACATGGCGGGTTGACCACTGGGTCCTTGGTTTCTCCCTCTGGTTTCGTAACTGAGTGCCATAAAGCAGGTTCACTGTATCATCTTCAGTGCAGAGAAGACACCCTCACATCAGTTTGCTTGAGCAAAACAGTTCAGCATTAGAGAATCATTGGTAATAATGCAAAGCATTGTTACATTAGTGCTATGTGAAGGGCCACCAATGGGCAATAGACTGGCTTAAAAAATCAGTAAGGTCAGTGAACTGTCTATAATTAAACTGAAGCAACCTTCAAGTATTCTATTCTGGGCATGACTTTTTAAAATACCCATATTTTCTGCTTAAGCCATCAAAAATTTGGCTGAATTTAGTTAGTGACCATTTTGCCAGAATTTCCTCCCACATACCATGCTTCTTCTCAGAAATAGTATTTTTGTGGTATTTATATAAGGTTCTTCTCTAGCATAAATCATCCTCTTCTGAATATGGTAAAACTATTTGAAGTGAAAGTAAGTATAGTCAATTCTCTCTTATCAGGAAAGGACTTAGCTCTCTTCCCAATTACCTTTTCCCTGCAAAATTACCCACTGTGTTAAAGGCATACTGTTTCACGAATTACTGCATAAAAATCAAAGCGACCTGGGACCCAAAAGCTGTTCTATGACAACAAATTTCTTTAAAGTTAGCTATAATTTTCCCATTCTTTCCAGGGGTGTTATAAAAGATCACCAAATTTAAATTTATCAAACGTTTAAGTGACTACTTTTTGCCAGGCACTGTGGAACTACAAAGTAGAAACAAAACAAATAAACAAATGAGAGAGACAAAGAGTAAGAGAGATCATACTCTTAAAAACTCGATGTTTAGTATGTACTAAAGCTACCCATTGGAATTCTGGAATTAGATTAGGTGTCATTTAGATTAGGTGTCATACTCTTTTAAACAAATATTTATTGAGTTCCTAGAAAAGTTCTACCTGCTGGGGGTGCACTCGATATCCTCTGTCTTATGAATTCTGGTGGGGCAAGATAACCAAGAAAGATAAGAAATAGTATTATGAAGAAAAATCATAAATCAGGGAAAGGATATAGAATTTAAGTTGGGAGTTTGCAATTTTATGAAGGGTGCCCAGGGAGTGCTGTGTGAGAAGGTTGCCTCTAAGTAATATCCTGAAGAAGGTGAAGGAGTCACTCAGTTGGATACCTTGGAACAAAGCATTCTAGGAAAACAGAAGTAGAAAGGCTCTGAGATGGGAGCATGGCTGTCATGTTTAAAAGACAGCAAGGAAGCAACCTGGTCGGAGTGGAATGGGCAAGGCACAATAGTAAAAGATGAAGTCAGAGAGGAAATAGGAGCTTTGCATTAGAGTGTGATTTGTCAGGGCACCTGAGTGGTGCAGTGGGTTAAGCATCTGACTCTTGGTTTCAGCTCAGGTTGTGATCAGGGTCATGAGCTGGAGCCCTGCATCGGCTCCGTGCTCAGCACAGATTCTACTTCAGATTCTCTCCCTCTTTCTCTGTCCCCCACCCCACACATTTTCTCTCTCTCTCAAATACATATGTAAATCTTAAAAAAAAAGAATATGATTTGTCAAGTTGTTAGTGTGAAGTCCTCTTTCAGAGGGATATATCATATTATAGCTGTATAGTATGATGTATCTCTTTCCCTGTGTTTTCAGGTAAGTGGACTAAGATGTGATACCTTGGCTTAGGATGAGAAAAGGAACTATTTTCATAAAGTAGTTTCTGATTGGAATACCACAGTCATTATCATTAACTTGGCAAATGTTCTTATTGACTTAGTGGAATCATTGTTTACAAATTATTTCTTATTCTCATGCTCAAAGGAACTGTCAAACCAGTGGGGAAAACTGGCTAGCGCTCTTGTTTTCTCTGACTATGGAAAAAAAAAAAAAAACATAATAAAATTCGGTGGAGGGAGCACACTAAATGAGTCATTAGAACTCCTAGTAATTAAAGTGAAGATGCACTGATTTCCCTCCTTCTGCCCCTTGTATCCAACTTCACAAAACGTCTTGCCCATTGTGATTGTGATTGCCCACTTGCCCTCGGTGATTCCAGGGCGCCTGGGTGGCTCAGTCAGTTGAGTGTCTGACTTGATTTTGGCTCAGGTCATGATGTCAGGGTTGTGGGATCAAGACCCGCGTCGCGCTCTGCACTCAGTGTGGAGTCTGCTTTAGATTCTTTCTCCCTCTCTGCTCCTCCCCACTTGCACTCTCTCTCTCTCTAAAATGAATAAATAAAATCTTAAAAAAAAAAAGGTCTTAGATATTGCTGCCTAGGTTCTGAAGTAGATATTAGAATACGAATCTACGTGGCAGGTTGGTTTCTTCCTCTTGTTTCATAAGTGAAAGTGCCATAAAGATGATTCTTGTGTCATCTTCAATGCAGAGAAGACACCCTCATAGAGAAAACAAATATACCATGATTTATGACTTTCCACAATTACCTGCAACATATCTCCTGAACATCGGTGTCTATCCTAACACTATGTTTAAATCTCTAGCTGGGTAGAGGCAAACTCAGAAGTAACAGAATTTGGCAGCAAGAAATTCCTTATCTCTTTGCAAAAAAAAAAAAATACATGAGAAGAAACCTATTAATTTTGAAATAGATGGGAACATGGGCAAAATGATTCTTGAGAACTCTGTCTCAAACTAAATCATAATAAAAGATCCTTAGGGCACCTGGGTGGCTCAGTTGGCTAAAGCACTGCCTTCGGCTCAGGTCATGATCCTGGAGTCTCAGGATTGAGTCCCACATCGGGCTCCCTGCTCGGCAGGGAGTCTGCTTCTCCCTCTGACCCTCCCCCCTCTCATGTGCTCTCTCTCTCTCAAATAAATAAATAAAATCTTTAAAAAAAAGATCCTTAATGATACAAACTTTCAGTTATAAGATTAACAAGTTCTGGGGATCTAATGTACAGTATGGTGATTACAGGTAATGATATTGTATTATATACTTGAAAGTTGCTAAGAGAGTAGATCCTACACGTTCTCACCACAAAAAAGAAATGGCAATTATGGGACATGATAGGAGGGATTGTCTAAGGATGATAATCATTTTGCAATATGTAAGTGTATCAAATCAATAGACTGTACACTTTAAACTTACACAATGTTATATGTCAATCATATCTTCATAAAGCTGGGGAAAAGAAGGATCCTTACTTGCTTCCATGGTTCATAAATATTTTCTATCATTTAACTTTTCTTATCAGTCAAGGAAAGAGGTTTACAGCACAGTATTTGAACATCTGAAAAAGCATTTTAGGATCATTACTTCCTTTTAACTAAATATTGATTTCTTTTCAAAGAGAAACTTGTATTTCCAATTTTGTGTTTTCTTTCTCAGGAGGCTTATGGTAATTACTGTTTCTGCATTTCATACAGCATCTCACATTGTATGAGGTTCATCTAACATGCACAGTATATACTATTTTCCTCTTCTTTCCTAATTCTTTTTTTTTTTTTTTCTTTTTTAAACTCCAGCTCTAGTATTTGGTCATTCTGTTAAGGCTGGTCCTTGGCTTTTCATCTATCATTTACATATACCCTTTGTGATTTTATCAGTATCATTTACAAATACCTTTTGTGATTTATCAATAGTGGTATTGATGAATATTAAATTTACAAAGATGATTTAACCATAGTATTTTAATATGCTATTTCTCATATAATAAAAAAGCATATTTCCAGTATCTCATATGTGCCAAATACTGATAATAAGATTAAAAGTGTCTAAATAAAAAGTCACCTCAAATCATTAGATTATCTTATCTTCTCAACTAGGTTTTCCTTTTGGTTCCAGAAAATTTCTATCAAAGGCAGGATCATTTTCCTAGAAATGTCTCAGAAGAAATATGGTATTATCTCGAAATCATCTTTTACAAACTTCATTTTAAATCAATCACTATGTTTTCTTTACTGTTATTTAATAATAACTTCTTAATCCATGTTGTCCTCCTAGTTCCTATTTGGTTTCTCAGCTCTTCGATCACCCATGTAATCAATCTCCAGTATTAAATTCCCTCTGTTGGAAACAATCAACAAAACTAAGAGGCAACTCATGGAATGCCATTTGCAAATGACGTTACAGATAAAGGGCTGGTATCCAAGATCTATAAAGAACTTCTCAAACTCAACACCCAAAAAACAATAAGCCAGTCAAGAAATGGGCAGAAGACATGAACAGACACTTCTCCAAAAAAGACATACAAATGACCAACAGACACATCACTACATCACTAGTCATCAGGGAAATACAAATCAAAACCACAATGAGATACCACCTTACACCAGTTAGAATGGCAAAAATTAACAAGACAGGGAACAACAAATGTTGGCAAGGATGTGGAGAAGGGGAACCCTCTTACACTGTTGGTGGGAATGCAAGCTGGTACAGCCACTCTGGAAAACAGTATGGAGGTTCCTGAAGATGTTAAAAATAGAGCTACCCTACGACACAACACTTGCACTACTAGGTATTTACCGCAAAGATACAGATGTAGTGAAAAGAAGGGGCACATGCACCCCAGTGTTCACAGCAGCAATGTCCACAATAGCCAAACTGTGGAAGGAGCCGAGATGTCCTTCAACAGATGAATGGATAAAGAAGATGTGGTTCATATATACAATGGAATATTATTCAACCATCAGAAAGGATGAATACCTACCATTTATATCAACATGGATGGAATGGGAGGGGATTATGCTAAGTGAAATAAGTCAAGCAGAGAAACACGATTATCATATGGTTTCACTCATATGTGGAACCTAAGGAAGAGTGCAGAGGACCATAAGGGAAGGGAGGGAAAACTGAATGGGAAGAAATCAGAGAAAAAGCCAAATCATGAGAGACTCTTTTTTTTTTTAAGTTTTTTTTATTGTTATGGTTTTTTTTTTAAAGATTTTATTTATTTATTTGAGAGAGAGAGAATGAGAGATAGCGCGAGAGGGAAGAGGGTCAGAGGGAGAAGCAGACTCCCTGCTGAGCAGGGAGCCCGATGCGGGACTCGATCCCGGGACTCCAGGATCATGACCTGAGCCGAAGGCAGTCGCTTAACCAACTGAGCCACCCAGGCGCCCCTTTATTGTTATGTTAATCACCATATATTACATCATTAGTTTTTGATGTAGTGTTCCATGATTCATTGTTTGTTCATAACACCCAGTGCTCCATGCAGAATGTGCCCTCTTTAATACCCATCACCAGGCTAACCCATCCCCCTCCCCTCCTCCCCTCTAGAACCCTCAGTTTGTTTTTCAGAGTCCATCATCTCACCATGAGAGACTCTTGACTCTGGGAGGCAAACTGAGGGCTGCAGAGGGAAGGGGGGTAGAGGAATGGGGTAACCAGGTGATGGGTATTAAGGTGGGCATGTGATGTGATGAGCACTGAGTGTTATATGCAACTAATGAATCACTGAACACTAAATCAAAAACTAATGATGTATTATATGTTGGCTAATTGAACATAAAAAAAGAAAAAAAAAATATCTTGAGGCACCTAGGTGGCCGGTCATGAGCTCTCAGTACTGGGATCGAGCCCCTTATAGGGCTCCATGCTCAGCAGGGAGTCTGCTTCTCCTTCTCCCTCTGCCCCTCCCCCTGTTTGTGCTCTCTCTCTCTCTCTTTCTCTCAAATATATAAATAAAATCTTTAAAAAAAGAGAAATATCTTAAGTGTTTTTTGTCACTGTTGGGGGACAAATGGATTGTGGTGGAGCAGAATAATGAAGTAAGTTCTGTCTTCCCCATTACTTTTCCAATGGATCTTTTTCTGTAATTCAGTCTTTAAAAAAAGTTCACCCACAAACATCTCATCTTCACATTATAAAACTAATGTACACTTACAAAATTTCCAAACAGTACATAAAGTAAAAAGCAAAAATAAAGAGAACTTTGAATTAAAATTCAAATACCCTGTGGGAGAGAGAATAACTCAACAATAATGGCCAGATCCCTAAGGCTCAGTCTGACAGAGACACGCTGAAATAATGATTGGAGAGCTGCTGGAAAGGATGGAGGACGATAAGGCATAAAAGTGAACACTGGCAACGGATGAGGGAAGAACTCAACGGAGCCTTCTTATTTCACAATTGTCTTCAGAGTGCTTGTCCTCTTTGGGCTACTGAAGAAAATGTTCCCTGGTCATATGGCAGACCACTTCTCTCTGCTCTTTGTCCTTTATTCAGAAAAATAAGTGCCATCACAGAGCACACATCAAAGTTCTGTGATGGACCTGCACCATATGACCGAGTCTTTGTGATTGCCACAAAGGAAATAGATTGAAAACATCAATATCTCTAAATATCTCTTACTGTGAGAAAACTTATTCCTACTCAGCATGTGGAAAATGCGAACCTTTTAAACATTTTCTCAAATAATGTCCTTAATTTCCTACAGAGAATGAGCAATAACAAAGGTTTTATCACTAGCAGGAAAAATAAAAGCTATTTCATCTATTAGAAAAATGGAAATGCTTGCCAGGCTACTGTAACATGCAGAATTTAATTGAACTGTAATTCCACCTATGTACCTTTTTAATGAATTACATGATAGTTCAGTTGTAATAATGTAGACACTTAGTCATCATTTCCATTGAACACACAACAAACATCATTAATTTTCTGTTTGAAGAAATCCTTAATTTGAGATTACCCTACTTACTGATCTTTATTTCTTAGTGCAATCTGTATACTGAAATGTCTGAAAACTTGAAAATTTAAGAACTAAACCTTCAAAAATCATGTTACTCTTTTTTTTTTTCTCTTTCTATGGTAAGAAGGAACCTTATTTCCACCAGACATACTCTTCTAACAAGACAGACATACATACTATGCCTCAGGTTATAAAAGCTAAAGATTTTAACCAAAGTTTTAAGTATTTAATCTAGCCCTCTAGGTTGTAGAGACCTGAAGCCATGGGAGGGACTGGGGCGGACATGTGTTGGGTACAGTGCTTTAGAATGAGATTTGGACATGGAATCTAGAGAACTGGATGGTGTCCAAAATCCAACCTATTTTTGGTCTGTTAATTTACAAAAATCACTTAAAAGTGTTTAGCTTCATTCCCCCTCCCCTTAAATAATTGTGATAAAAGAGCCTATCTGGGTGACGTAGTAGGAAGTGTCATTTGAATCAACAAGGACTAGCCTCTAGCAGCTAAGAGCAAAAGTGTAGGTTAGGCCCAGTAAAAGGAAGAAAGAGTTTTGTCAGTGTCAAAGGGCTATGCCAATGTGAGGAGGCAGCAGTGCTTTGGCCACAGGTAGCAGAGGAAAGGGATATAACTCCTCAGACCTTCAAAATGCTACTGCCCATTCCTTTTCCAAGTTGTGTCTGCTACAATCAGAGCCTGATGCGAGAGTTCTTGTGCGAGTAATTCAATGAAGGAGTGCACTCAGGTAGAACCCGTGGGGGATAAGGGATACAAGGAACATGGGCAAAGATGAGGATTCAGCTGAAGTCCACAGTTATCCTGTCCCCAGGTGAGCTCTGGAGCATGAAGAGAAATGCAATGTCCTTTTATCCTCCAGTATCAATCATGAGCTACCGACTCCCCTTTGTGGCCACAGTGTCATTTTCCCAGCCAAGTGGCAATTCTCAGGAGGAGACAGGTGACTCCGAGTTATTAGCAACCAGTACTCAACAGTGGCTGGGACATGAGTGTACCAGCCAGGGAAGGAGAACTGAGCAAGGCACCAAGCGTATCTACACTTTTCAACCCCCAAAACAGAAGTGTTTCAGGGCTATACCAACTATTCCAGAAAATGATGGAAACCTTCTCATATCAACATAATATCTGAATAGGGTCTACTCCTTTGTGCCATTTCTTACATTTGAAACTTCTGAAAATAGAGTCAAACTAATTTAATGTTGCTTGAAAAAAATGTGCACTTTTTGCTATCTCTAGATTCCCTCTAAAATTAAGTTATAGAAATGTCAGCTCTGTAGAATTTTTCTTGAATGCCTTCAAGAAGAATATAAGGGAAACGGTTCAAGCCAAAGCAAATAAGATTGAGTTTAGACATTCGGAAGACAAAGGGTATTATTAAACTCCAGGGCCTACTCACTCTGATAAGAGCTGTGAAGTACTTTTATTGGAGTTTTTGGAAAATAAGAAATATTTAGACTTTAAAGATTACAAGCTTAATTACCTTTTAATTCCATTCTCCATTTATGTCTCTGTGGATGAGACTGTTAATGGAGTTAAATTTAAGCCTCACAGAAGGCTCCTTGTGTGTTTAACTCTCTTCTAAAGAAAATGTAACATAGTAGAAGAAGCACTGAATTGGATGCCAGGTCATGGCTCTCTACTAAATCAATTGGCCTTTTGACAGAAACTTAACCTCTCTAAAATCACTTTTCTTCTAATGTAAGGTGATGAGGATGAACAATACAATCTTTCTGGTTTCTTTCACTAGTCTATGATTTTATTTATTTAATAAAGATAAGACATTTGAAAAATGCATGCATTGCAGTTGGCTGCTTCTAATACAACAGAGACTTAATTTTTTCCAGGTTATTAATGTCTTATTCTATCATTATTTAGTTAATAACTCATCTTTTCCTCACTCATTTGAAATGCCATGATAACTGTATCATAAATATTTATAATTTTATCAATCTCTGGCTCTATTACTTATCAGTAATTTGTTCATTTACCAAAGAACTTTTTCAAGCACCTACTATGCATCAGTCACTGCATTGAGTACTGATTTATCTGTCAGTTATTTTAGCAGTATTAAAGTGTTTTAACTATTGTATAGCACATTTATATGGAAGAACATTCCCATTAATTATATTTCATTTTCAATATTTTACTAGCTCGTGTCATCTATTTATTACTCCAAATCAAGAATAATTTTGTCAATTTTCAAAATTCCCTTTGAAATTTTATTTGGATTTCAAGTAGTGTTCTTAATTTCCTAAGAGATTCAAACAAATTACTCATTCTCATCCCTTCAAAGTAGAGACTGTTCATGGGCATCTTAGGATATATTTTCACTTTTTGCTTACATTACGAAGGTGTATATTACGTCTGGAGTCCTTTTGTCAATATTTTCAAAATTGTATGGTGCTTAGCTATACAACATTAGTATAAGGTTGTAACAATTCCTGAGTTAGGATTTAAAATAAGCCTCATTCTTTGTGACTGGCTCATTTGTTTTCATTTCAAGATGACTGAGTAAGGTTTAGGTAAATATGTATTTACCTGACATCTTTCCTGGGAATTCATTTACATTCTGAGAAAGGTACTTAAAATGGAGGTTCTGGCAGTTTATAAAAAATGTATTTTCCCTTCTTCCTGGGCCCCATCTAGACTACCTTTCCCAGCCTCCTCTGCAAGTAACTAATGGAGTCAGGCCAGTAGAATGTGAACACAAGTGATGGATGCAATTTTTAGGCTACAGCATTCAAGGAGTATTACCCATATTCTACTCTCTTTCCCATTCTGCTGCCCCCAGGATTTAAGTCATGCGAACGCCCTAGGTAAAATGGTAAGCTGTGCTATGAAAGAAACACTGAATCACCACAATAAGACCCACTTAACTATTCTTTCATGGGAAAAATATAAACTTCTATAGGGTGTGAGTTTTTATGCATCAGGCTACTTTTCTTTTTAAATCATAGACCAGCCTGCCTAATACCACCACTTTCTAATTCTCTTACCTTGTTTAACTAATGGCACTGTGGTTTTATTACAAATAAAATTTATTTAAAAATCTATAGATAAATTAGCATTCAAAACTCCATGAATAGTGTTCTTTCCACACTCAGAATCAGAATATAATGTACTCTTAGATTGGGTTACCTGGAATCAGATTCTGAGATGGGGAGTTGTGTACAGAAGGTTTATCGGGAGGTAACACTCCCGATAAAGGCAGGGTTGAGCATAGAGAAAAGCAGACCCACAATGTGGCAGCAATGGGAGCCTTAGTCTAGGTCCCATAAAGACTGCTGGAGCTGGGGTAGCCCTTTGGTGTTATCCCAAACTGAGGCGTGGGAGCCTGATCTTTGTATTATTTCTACATGAGATACTTGCCATGTTCCCTGGAAAGGGTTATAACCTTGGGGAAAATAGTTTTGTGTGGCCTAGATTATGTCCTAGCAAGGGAAAAAGCTATGACCTGTCAGTATCTGCTATTCCTAGCAGTTACTACATTGACATTTGAAAACAGGATGGGGGAAGGTGGGGGAGAAATCCAGGATGTACTAGATCCCATAGTATTCCATACATGTAGGCATGTAAATAATAATTTATTGCATTATTCTTTTTAAGAATCCAAATCTGGCAGTTTAATAAAAAGTCATGAAGGGGTGCCTGGCTGGCTCAGTTGGTAGAGCATATGGCTCTTGATCTTGGAGTCATGACTTTAAGCCCCGATTCGGGCACAGAGATTATTCAGAGAAAAAAAAAGTAATGAATTAGTACATGAGTAAATAAAACTTTCCTGCTAGAGGGAATTTGATTACATAAATGTTCTTCAGTGTATGGTGTGTACACAGCAGGATATGAGGAATATCCATGGGTCATTCAGAAAGAAAACATGAATGTGTGTGCATACAATACTTTTATATAGATATTACATGAATAATTGATAAAGACTATTAAAAGAGTTTATATAAAAGTCAAGTAGTACATGCATATCATTTATAAATATTTGACTTACTATAATACCTCACATCTCATAAAGAGTCTAAGGTGAAACCACTCATAACATTACCATTTTATGTAACATTAAAAAATGTGAAGAAAAACATGCTGTTGGAAAAAAATCCTAAGACACATGCTTTTTAAAGAGTCAAGAATAACACATACATTGGTCACAACAGACGCTTGCCACTTTGGAATTTTTTAAACCTACTCTAATGTATTCATATCTTTTGGGCTGTCATCAGTTGCATTACTTGGTTTTTGATAAGAATATTAAGAGATAATAATAACACAACTTTATTTGCTTGGGGTATCTTGCTACCTTAGGATGTGTAATAGATTTTGTTGCTTTGCAAGCAAATATGGAATGGAAGTCATTCTTCCAAAGACAACTGCTGGCTCCACTTTTAGTGGATTTGTGCTGGTCACCCTGCTCTCATGCCTTGCTGATTGCACAATGTCTTTTTCTCTCAATGTCCAATTATAGGATAATCATTCTGAAGACTCTTAGATGACAGTTCAACTCAACGTGCACAGAACCATCAAGGCACGTAACTTGAAATCATTAAACTATGAGTAGCTGTCTTTTTATAGTTGTGGAATGCATTCTGTTTCAGAAATACTAAAAAGTAAAAAAAAAAAAAGGTGTGTTATAGAATTGATGAAATATACAGTGTATTACAGTTGTGTGTTCATTTTTTATTAACTAATAAATATTCACAATAAAATTCTTTATAGTGCTGTGGCTTATACTGACAGGGGATTCTTTTATGAAAATGTGTAACAAATGGTTTCGTTAAATAACAAATTTCTCCAGATCACTTAAAGTATTTTTAAAATAAGAACCTGAATATGATATAAAATAAGGCAGACTTAACTAATGTGGATCCCTGAAGTTATTAAATGTCATTTTCCAGAGAATTCCATATATCTTTTTGAGTCTGAATAATTGTGACAGATCATCTCATTATTGCTTGCCTTCCTAAGCTTCTTTATCCATTTTTTAAATAAACCTTACAGGGCAAAACATAACCATTGCCTCTGCTGCTCCTTGTTTCACTTTTTTATTTGTTCTGTCCCTCATAGATTCTTGGTATCCAATCATATAAATAAAAAATTACATTGCTAATTAAAAATATCACTATTATATAAGACTTAGAACCTAGTAGTCAAACCTTATTTGTGTCAATTGGTTGACATAGTTCCTTCTACTTATTTTTTTTTCTTTTGTCTCTGGCTTAATTTTAAAAGAAAACACACAAAAAAATTAAAGAAGCATGTATAAATGAGAAGAAATTCTTAGGTTTCAATATCTGTAAACTATGACATAAAAAATTAACTTTCTTGGTTAAAAAAAGGGGGGGCCTGAAAAACAAACTTTCCTATTGTGCTTATTGTTAAATATGTTAAATGAAAGTATAAATAACTGTAACAGAAATTTCTTAGAGAAGATCTAAATTATTCTTGAACCCAAAATTCACTCAAAGAAAATATTTTACCTAAGTATCAAGTGGGGCAGGTTTTTTCCTCAGAATGTTTAAATTGGTTCTAAAGCATGTTGGGAACCCTTTTTTCCATCATTCTCTCACCCTGACAATGAAATAAACAACATTGCTTTTCAGCTCGCCTGGCACCTTCAAAGCACTAGGCTCAGAAATTGTAATTAAAAACAATTTAAAAGACTGATCTCACAGTTTACTCATGGGAAAAAGCACATCTTGTTCCAATTCTAATTCCTTAAAAAAGCCTCCCACACTATCACTGAGAAATTTTCAAAGGTCATGATTAAAGTTAAGCTCCTACCTTGTTTTATATGCAGTCCTATACTACCGAGTCACCAAGCATATGACTAAATTATATCACCAGCCTCATTTCACAGGGACAGGCTCATGTCAACCTCTGAACTCCAGAGCAGATTCTGGACTCTCTTTGAAAAAGTTCTGCCAATATTATACAGTAATAAATACAGACTCTTAACTTGAGTACATGGTTTGGCAATCTAATCTTCCAGCTGCATGGCTATTAATCTCATCCAAACATATGTCACTTGTTGTTTTGATGCTATCAGGAATAATATAACAATTTCAAACATGGTGTGGAGTAAAACCATACCAAGAGTTAGTCAGCAACCTCTAAAGAAAAAGACTAAGTGGAGGTAGACTGATTGTTTTTAAAAACAAAAACAAAAACAAAATCATACTGAACAGAAAAGGCCAAAGCAGCAGGATTAAACACGTATTACCACAATTCTAAGAATCAGTAAACAGAGGCAAATACTGAATATATAAAAGTGTATGGACTTGAGAAAGCCTAGCAGGCGTGAGGAAGCCAGTGCCGCTCCCTCCATCCGCAGCATGGGTCATGTGGTCGCCTATGACCTCACTTACTCCACTATCCTTTACAAATACTATGATAGTTCACAAGGGTTGTGGGTGAAGTGAAGATGCTTTTCCTTCCGTCCAGAACCAGATCCTTATTGTCAAGCTAAATACACATTCTGTCCAACTGGCTCACCTATCCCAGTTATGAAAGGTGATGATGTCATTGAAGTCTTTCGGTTACAAGCCCCAGTATGGGAATTTAAATATGGGAACCTCCTGGGACACTTGAAAATTATGCATGATGCCATTGGATTCAAGAGTACTTTAACTGGCAAGATCTACACAATGGAATGGTATGAACTTTTCCATCTTGGAAACTGTACATTTCCCCATCTCCGACCTGAAATGAACGCCCCTTTCTGGTGTAATCAAGGAGCTGCCTGCTTTTTTGAAGGAACTGATGATATTCACTGGAGGGAAAACGGGACGTTAGTTCTAGTAGCAACCATATCAGGAAACACATGTAACGAAATGGCCAAGTGGGTAAAGTGGGACAATGAAACAGGGATTTATTACGAGACATGGACTGTCCAAGCTAGCCCAGCAAGAGGGGCGGAGACATGGTTTGAATCCTACGACTGTTCTAAATTCGTGTTAAGGACATATAAGAAGTTGGCTGAACTTGGAGCAGAATTCAAAAAGATAGAAACCAACTATACGAGAATATTTCTTTACAGTGGAGAACCTACCTATTTGGGAAATGAAACATCTGTTTTTGGGCCAACAGGAAATAAGACTCTTGCTTGAGCCATAAAAAAATTTTATTACCCCTTCAAACCACATTGGTCAACTAAGGAATTTCTCTTCAGTATCTTGCAAATTTTTGATGCAGTGATTATACACAGAGAGTTCTATTTGTTTTATAATTTTGAATATTGGTTTTTACCTATGAAATTCCCTTTTATTAAAGTAACTTATGAAGAAATCCCTTTACCTAACAGAAACAAAACACTCTCTGGTTTGTAATATTTTAATTCTGCTCTTTCCTTTTATCACCAGCATATATGTTTTTCATGGGGTGATTTTACATTTGTGGATTTCTTAGGCCTTTCTACCTTGGACCAGAAATGCACCTGGGCAGAATTGCCACATACCATCTCAGGACTATTTCTAGAGAGAAGCTGAAACTTACTGCATTGGTCAAAGTGGGCACATTAGGTGATCTTGGTTTCAAACTCCAAGCCTTTCTTAATATGAATTACAGTTCCTATCAGATATATAGGATCTTTGGGGACCCCCTTTTTTTTTAATTGTGGATATGGTGTACCAAGATTTTTTTAATACCCTCAGTGACATTTTCATGATGGGAAGTACTTTTTTCTGGTATAGTAGTTATGCATTTTCATTTAAGTACTTTTTGGTGGTTTAGACGGACTTTACAGCTTTTGTAACTTTTAGGACCATGTCTAGTAGTTTGATTTTGTTCTGTTCACTTAAAGACCAATCTGGACACCATAGCTGCAGCACTCTTGCTTCTGGATGAGGTAAAAACAGTGTTAAAGAGCTCAAGTTTCTAGCTAGCATTTTAGAATTAGCCAGTAACTGGCATTTTGTGAATTAGGCAGCTTAGCATTTCTGAACTTTACTGTCCTTATGTCTAAGATGATTCATCTGTCAGGATTGTTGTAAAGACTGAAGCCATGTATGTTTGTCATAGGAAAGTTACAGTAAATGGTCGCTATAATGATGAGTCAAAGAACAAAGTGCCATCCTCGATCTGGCCTAATGTAGTTTAAATGCCAACCTTTCCTGGGGTTTATAGTAATTCCCTAGACTTTGAGCTGACAGTTGAATGCTTCTGCAATTCTTCAAACACAGCGGACACAAGTATCTGACTGCAGGTGCATCTGGGTGAACAGGCACCCTCTGACTCCTCTACTCTTCTTGAATTCCTTCCACCCAGTTGAGGGGCCAACTCAGAAGAGGGTACACTTCTCAGACAGGGGACAGGTTTTTGTCAAGGATCTCCAAGTAGCTGTGCTCCCATTTAGGGCCATCAGACAAGGTTTCAAGGTCCTTTAAATGTTTGATGATGTCTATTCATGGAAAAAACACCAGTCAGTAAGATGATGAAGCAGAGACAATCAGTTAAATATGTAAACTATGTTATTTAGTTTCTACTAACATTTGAGTGCCTCTTGAGAGGTTAGTTATCACTGAGTTCTCCTACAAAGCCCAAACAGAGGTATTATTTACCTGACCCAAATGAGTAAACTGGGGCTTAGGTTAAATGACCTTTCCCTGGCTACCCAGCTAATGGTAACTGAGCCACATTTTGAACCAGTTCTGTTGACTGCACGGCAAACACTATCAAGCGAGGTTTCACCGTTACTCAAAATGTAGTCCTCAGACCAGTGCCCACACCACAGGTTACCAACACCATAGGTTACTGGTCACGGATGGGAAACATTCAGAAACTTCTTTTAAAGCAACTTATTGGAGTAATTTTGTTTCTGTTGAATCTAATAAAAAAAATTGCTTGTAAAAAAAAAGTGTATGGACTTAACTGCTCAAAATGTTGATATCTTAATCTTTTCTGTGTTTTTTTTCAGCTTTACTGAGATAGAACTGACAAAAGAAATTGTAATAAAATATGTACCACGATGATTTGATATACATATACACTGTGAAAAGATACCAACCATTGAGTTAGTGAACACAACTATCACCTCATTTTGTGTGTGTGTGAGAACATTTCAGTTCTACTCTTTTAGCAAGTTTCAGTTTTACATTATCAACCATACTCACCATGCTATGTATCAGATTCTCAGGCCCTATTCATTTTATAATGGAAAGTTCATACCTTTTTACCAGCTTCTCTCTATTTCCCTTAACCCCAATTCCTAGCAACCACCACTGTACTTTCTGTTTCTATTAATTCAGCTATTTTTTTTTTTTTTTTTTAAGATTCCAGCTAGAAGTGATACCACGCAGTATTCGTCTTTCTCTAGCTGGCTTATTTCACTTAGCATGATGCCCTCCAGGTTCATTTATGTTGTCACAAATGATAGGACTTCCTTCATTTTTAAGGTTGAATAATATTCAATTGTATACAGATATACCAGATTATACTTGTCCATTCATCTATTGACAGACATTTAGGTTGGCTCCAGACCTTGGCTACTGAGAATAATGCTGTTGTAAACATGGGAGTACAAATACCTCCTTGAAATAGTAATTTGGTTTCCTTTGAACATATACCTAGAAGTGGAATTGCTGGATCATATGGTAGTTCTATTTTGATTTCTTGAGGAACCTCCCTACTATTATATTTTATAGTGACTACGCCAGTTTACATTCCCACCATCCGTGTACAAGGGTTCCCTTTTCTCCATATCCTCAAAGCACTTATCTCTTGTCTTTTTGGTAACAGACATCCTAAAGGTATGAGGTGATAACACATTATTGCTTTAATTTGCATTTCCCTAATATTAGTGATGCTGAGCACCTTTTCATGTACCTGTTGGCCATTTGTATGTCTTCTTTAGAAGGTGAGTTCCTTGCATATTTTGGATATTAACCCCTTGTCATATATGTGGTTTGCAAATATTTTCTCCCATTCCATAAAATGCCTGCTCATTTTGTTGATGGTTTCCTTTGCTGTGAAGAAGCTTTTTAGTATGATGTAGTTCCACTGGTTGATTTTTGTTTTTGTTGCCTTTGCTTTTGGTGTCATATCCAAATAATCATGGCCAAGACATCAAGGAGTTACCCTCAAGGTTTTCCTCTATGAGTTTTATGGCTTCAGAGCTAACATTCAAGTCTTTAATCCATTTTAGTTGATATTTGTATGTAGGGTATAATAGAAGTCCAGTTTCATTCTTTTACATGTGGATATCCAGTTTCCTAACATCATTTATTAAAGAGGCGATCCTTTCTCCATTTTATATGCTTGGATCCTTTGTCAAAAATCAATTGACCATATATGCACGGGTTTACATATGGACTCTTGATTCTGTTCTTTTTGTGAATCTATATAGGTTTTTGCTTTGGAATTACTGTAATGTTTAGAGAAAACATCTTAAAATTACAGCAGTCTATTGCAGGGTATAAATGTGGGTCTCTTTAGAGTCATCTTTTTTATACTCTTTGGGTTTCCTGGCTCTGGACGTCTGTTTCTTTACCCAGTTTAAGGAAGTTTCCAGCCATTATTTCTTTTTATTAAACTTTTTCTCCCCCATTATCTCTCCTCCTCTTGGGAACTTTATGATGCATATATTGATCTGCTTATAGTGTCCCCTAAATCCCTTATGCTATCTTCACTCTTTTTCATTCTTTTTCTTTAGGCTCCTCTGATTGGATGAATTCCACTCTCCTGTCCTTGAGTTTGCTGATTTTTTCTTCTTGGTCTACTCAGCTTTTGAATACTTGAATTTTTCAGTCCAGTTTGTACTCTTCAGCTCTATGATTTCTTTTGGTGCTTTTAAAACATTTTCTATCTCTTTGTTGAAATTGCTACTTTGTTTATGCATTGCTTTCCTGACCTTAGTGAGCATCTTTATGACCATTAGTTTGAACTCTCTATCAGATAAGATCTGTTTCATTAAGATCAGTTTCTGGAGAGTTATCTCGTTCTTTTGTTGGGAATATGTTTCCCTGTCCATTCATTTTTTTCATTTATAAAAGGAGCAGCTTGTGCATGGTCCTGATAAAAGATTAGCTTCCAGTAGTCCAGTCACCTTCTATACTGAAGGCTGATGACTCATGTGCATATTAACCAACAAAACTCAGTAGATTGATTGGAACTGAATTTCCCTTATAATCATTTCTAAAAAGTTGAACAATCAAAATCTTACAAATGGGGAGGATTACAGAAGGCTCTCTATGGGTTTTTTTGTGGGTAAATACTACAAGTGAAAAAGGCGGTAGTAGATACATACTATATAATCAATTAAACTGATCCCAAAGATACATTAAAAGAACCATTTCTTCCTTCAACCCATGATGTTAGTAGTACATTGCAATATTCTCAGTACATTATTGAACAAGTTCATATGTCCAGTTACTCTCCCAAGTATTTTTGTGTACAAGAAATAAAACCCTTATCTGGGAGGCTGCAACATAACTATTCAACTTCAGCCTAATCAAATGCTACCATTTATTTTTTGGACATTTGATTTGCCAACTGCTTCATTAACTACTTTATTATCACTACTCACTTAATTAACATATATATTCCATTTATTCTATTACTGTTTTCATTTTCCAGATGAGGAGATAAAGCCTCCGGTGGACAAAGTAACTTGCCTAGTGTCATACAGCCAATAAATAGGAGGTAATTTTAAACTCTTATTTGTATGGTTCCAAAACTTGTGGTCTTTACCATTATATTATGCTTTTCTATCTCAAATAATTCATAAATTAAGCATTGTGTGATAGGCCTACAGAAATAATAAGACCAGAAATTGCTAAGACTAGGTTTAAAATTTATAAGCAGCTAGATTCAATGCGACACTTTGTGTGTGCCAGAATATGTCCACCTTTGTAGAAATAAAGAAGAAATTGCAGCACAGTTTACTAACATTATATCCAATTACTTCTGAGGACTTTCCAAATGTATTCAAACAGCTCCTAGTCTTTCAACTCTCAAACAAATACAAATGGAATTGTTACCAACTCTCTATAGCAATGTAAGTGTCTTTGTGTGTCTTTATTACTTTATATGTGCTCCCACAATGCAATCTGGTTCAATCTGGTGGCTGTTACTCTGAACCTTTTCTCATGGAGTATTTCTCCAGCCCTGGAAGGCAGGTAAAGGAGGGTGAGCCATAAACAATGTAATTGGTTTTTCTTTTTCCTACTCAATATCTCTATATTAAAGAATCTCTAAACAGATCAATGTCTGTCCTGGACAGAAGATGTATCTGTGCAGTTTTGTGTAGTTGTGAAAGCAGAATAGAAAGTAATTTGACTACAGAGTTAGCTCTGTTTCAGAAAGGCCTCAAATCCATGGAGTATGTTCTAATGTTGAAGCACACGGGATTTTGAAAGCCCAATAGTGTTTCTTCTGATCTTTTTATTCTGTTTCAAGACATATCAGGAAAGAGTATTGAAATACCACTTCTCATGTTGAATTCAGGAAGTCTATAGGGCCTTATGATTTAATCAAGTATTAGGATTAAAATACAAGTAATTAGATGTTTAAATTTTAAAAAAATTAAGGAAAACTGCATTCTTCTATGTAAGATTTTTTTGAGGGTGTGAGTGTTTCCGCACAAGTTGATCATCACTAGTGATGTGTACCATGGCATAAATGGTAAAAAGAAGATAGATAACAAGAAATGCAATGCAATGGGATATGCAATAGTCTCAAAACTAAGGAACTATCATATATTTAATCCCATTTTCTTTGTTAAATCACCATGTAAATATGAGGAAATCATTCCACTTTAGTTTTTCCCCTACAGGAGAATACAAGTGCATGAGAAAAATGAGGGGAGGTATGACTCATGGAAACAATCACAAAACCTTTGGACAGCTAAATAGTTCTAATGTGAAAAAAAAAATGATAAACCTACATTTGGGCAGATTAAAAACCTTTTAAATAATTTGCTTCTGATTAGAACAAAGAGTAGGTTCAAATCAATTCAAAGAAAAAATTGTCTTGGTGAGGATGTTGTCATCTGAAAATCCTCTATTTCCTGGTGGCCAAAGTGGTAAGAACTGTAAAATGAAAATGCATATATGCATGAAACCACAGTCATATCAAACAACTTGCATTTTTCCAACTAAAAATGCTCCTTCTCCCTTAAGGATCTACTTATTCATTAGACTATAACTCTGGTGTCATCTTCTCAGCCAAATTATCACGGGATACCCTAAGGAGAGTTGGGATGTTCTCTTTAGGGCTTCTAGAACTCTCTCTGTGCCTGTCTCTTGTAACTTAACCTTCATTGAACTGTTAATTTTGCTTCTTTGTTCTCTTCGGAGACTGAGAGTTCTTTGGGGTTCGAAATTTTGTTTTGATTATTTTCATTCCTAGCACCTAGCACAATTCTTAATACATGACAGGTAGTGATGAAAAAGAGACGGAAGGAAGGAGAGAGGGAGAGAAGGGAAGAGCAGGGACTGAAATGGAAGAAATAAACATCTTGAAAGGTCTCTAAAGAGTGAGAAAGAGGAACTTTACTCAGATTTTTTTTAAATAGGTATAGTCCTTTTTCTAAAATAAAAGGAAAGGAAAGGTTCCAATGGAAACCTCCTTCTCTAGATTTTGCTTCAGGCAGAAATTGCAAAGCATACACAAAGGGAATATAGTGATTTTATTATAAAATTATCTAGTCCTATATGTAAAAATGCCTAGTCTTTCAGCAAGCATGTGGTAGACTAATTTATCCCTTAAGTATCATAGAGAAGATGTATGAAACTCATGCATTACATATTATGTAATAATTTTTGTAGTACTTTTCATTTAAAGCATCTAGAGTAAACATCCAAGGTGAAGAAATAAAAACATGATGGAAAAATAATATATGTGTATATAGACATTTGATATACCTACACTCATATGGATGTACATATGGATTAGTATAGTATATATTTGAATGACAGGCTTTGGTATTAGTATGACTCAACTTGCACATTCCTATATGATAGTATATATGGGGGAACACATATTTTTGTTGAAGTAGAAACTGTAAAATAATAATCATCCTAGTTTTACATTTAGGAACTTGAGACAATCCTTGTTTATCATAACAGGGATACTAGCAATCTCAAATAACTTTTCCCTATTTTTATAACTCAAAAACAGAGAAAATAATTAGAATCTATTATTGTTTAATAGGAAATATAACCTATCTCAAGCTAACTGTTGGAAAGAAGAAACAAAAATTATAAATGTTCTGCTTAATTATATATTTTGACACTTTTCAGCTGAACTTTCAGCTTTCTGAGGACATCATGGAGATATCTGTGTCAAAAATTTTATGCTCTATTTTGAGGAATCAAAATGGTGAACTGGATTTGTTTTTTGTTTTTTGTTTTGTAAGAGAAGATTGTTCTCCAAAAGAGCTCTATCACCTTATGATTCTATCACAAAGTAGAAAATTTTGAAATATATATGTGTATATTTATAGTTGTAGCTTTTAAATTTACATTTTGACCCATTTTGAGTTAGTATTTTATATGGTGTGAACTTCATACTTTTACATCTGGATATCCATTTATCCCAGGACTAAAGAGACTATTCCTTCCCAGTGAATGGTCTTGGTACCCTTACTGAAAATCAGTTGATCTTAGAAAAGTGGATTTACTTTTGTCTAAGTTAGATTATCTATTGCTAACTATTTGTGTTATTAAAGAATAGGTTCAAGGGAAAATTTCAAAGGAACATTCTAAGTATCAACTGGTGAATGACTATTACCAATAGAAAAGTCAGTCAACTTTAAAAGTGTTAAAAAAAAAAAACAGCTCTACCCATTTTACTTTGGTGACTTATTCTAGAAGAAGTTAATTCTGTAAGAGCAGTAGACAATTAGGTATGGATGGAATGCAAATTTGTGCCCCTAACCAAAAAAAAAAAAAAAAAATACATTTTTTTACAACTAAAAAGTGAATATTTCTGTAAACTAACAGTAAAGTGATCCTAATCAAAATTATGACCCTCAAGCAAGGAATGTCTTTCCTCAGAAAATATAAGCAACTCATGTGTAATTTCTACGGACAATATTAAGTTACAACACAGCACAGATCTCTGTCAGCAATGTCATGACTACTTAAATGTGAAGGTCATAATACACAATACAAGGTGACAAATTAACTGAAACCGTTTTGATAAACATGTTCCACCGTACTTCACCAAGATCTGAATATTCATCAAACTGTTGCTATATTTAAATTAGAACCATAAGCAAAATTTGAATCTGTTTCCTAAAAAGAATTCGTGGAACCATTCTTTATGAATAAATAAATTTAATTTGTGTGAATTTGTCTTTTTTTTTTAGTATATTAAATTCTTCAACTGTAGTTAATATCAAAGTGAAATGAAAGTTCTATTTTCCCTAATCAGAGAACCAGGGAAGTAAACTTAACTACTCTCTGGAATAATGATGGGCATGTGAGTGTTTGTGCATTGCATGTGTGTATGTGTGTGTTGTGTTGTGTTTTAATTGTTATCATTATTGGTGAGTAATCAAGACTGGTTTAAAAAGGGAAACAGAGAACTGTATTTTTTTGTATGTGTTGATATGCATGTGGTCATATGCCAAGAAAAACTCAATAACAAGTGATTAGGTTGGAAACTACAACTCCTAATGGAGATTCAAATATTTATTAAGAAAACTCAGTGGATTTTAAAATTAGTATGTATTATTTAGGTATAACATGGACACACTTATTAGCTTAAGTACTTCTAAACAACATAAATGAATTTATTCAGTGAACACCTACAGAAATAATACTGCTGCCTGATTTTCTTAGATGAAGTAACTACTTCATTAATCAAATACCAATGCCCTCTCATTGGTATGTAGAATTGGTAGTTAATAACATAAGAAAAGCGACACTGCCACCAAAATGTCTTCCCATATTAACATGGCAACACAAATTGCTATCTAGATCCTAAGATAATTTGAAAATAAAATCACAGGTGTTTCTTTTTCTGAAGTTACTTTTTCTATTTTTTCTGAGAGAGCATCTAGTGGCACAATTCTTAGCAAGAACTGAGTAAGCTGAAGTCAAAATGACTACTCTTATTATTTAAAAGTCTAAAGTTTTAAATATTCTTTCAGCACTTTTAAGAGGAAAATATCGTTTCCTCTATTCCATGTCTGAAGTGACCCTTCACTTATCCAACCCTGTCATAAGCCTCTGGTTTCTGATGTGAATATCAACAATCTTAACACTGACTTTAAGCTTTGTCGCTTGAACTGGTCTTCTTAATTTCATGCCAGATATTAGCATTTAGGAACAAAGGAAGTTGGGGTGAGGTGAATAAGAGAAATTGGGTGATGGACTGGGCTGACCAATTTCATCCATACTGGTCTTCCTTGCAGGTACTGGCAGACATATGATCAAAATGGACAGTGAAATGTTAAAGAAAATTTCTGGGTGGGCTTCTGGGAAATATTTATAAAAGGGATGAACCCAGCTGGCACGGAACTTTGGATTTTTCTCCTTGTTCTGTGCCTATTATCCCAGGGGAGTAGACATAATGCTGTAGGCACAGCAGTCATCTTCTGATCATGAGAGCAAAGGCCATATGCTTAAAAAATGGCTAAACAGGAAATAAGAAACTAAGTCCTTGCGCATTTGCAGTCACCTTGGAGTCCAACTCCAAACATCTTGTTACTTAAGAAATTAAGCTGCTCTCCGTTTAAGCAACTAGAGTAAAGCTTTATATTTCTAGATCTAGATATAATTCTAAATTATACAAGAGATGGAGTGCCTGTCCCTAGTATATTTAAAGAATTTATTACAAAGCTTTTGAGAGTAACTTCCACTATCACCTTTGTTCTGGTCTGAAAGTGAAAAATTGTTTTTCATGCCCAGTTGAGACATACAAAAATCGTACTATACTTACTGGCCAGTTAAGGCCCCAACTCAGGGAACAAAACAACTGTGAGGAGGCAGCAGAAAGAAGCAAAGTGCAATATAGCAAGTAGGAGTTCCCATAATGTCTGGCTTTGAAAATCATCAGGGCTTAACTCCAGGAGAGCTGACTGGGTGACAGGAAGCTGAGTCTCTACCCTTAAGGAGCCAGCACACTAAATAACTCGGCCTTAGACACAGCACAGAAACAACAGTTTAAAACCAACTAGGGCATACAGGAAGGAGATTTATTGACTAATATTAAAGTGTGTGCCAAAGGGGTAGGGATGTGCAGATTTCTCAAAGAACAAAAGTGCTGGCAAGGACCATTTTTCTTGCTCCTTCCCCGCCTAGATAGCTGGATACTCTTGGGAGCCAATTTTAACACTTTCCATCTACCTTGCTACCACCACATGACCTGCCCCACCCAACATGCCCACCTCTGCAGACGTCCCTCCAAAGTGGCTCCTGCACTCCCACACCTGGCAGGCAGCCCCAGCTGGTGCCACTCCAAAGTGACTACTGCCCTGGGAAGGGGGGAAGATAACCCCACACATCAGCACACGTGCAGTTGCTGTAGCCAGGCCTCTCAGCTGGCTCTGCAGATTGTAAGCCCTGCCCTTTGGTGTGCCTGCATCTGTGGCAGAAGCTAATTGCAGCCAGTTAGACTGAGTGCCAGTGCCACCCAGCAGCAAGCCTATGATAGTTGCAGCCAAGCCTCTCAACAGTGTGGGGAGCAAACTCTGCCCGTGTGCCCATAGTAGGCAAAGCAGATCATGGTGGCTGGCTGGGCTGAAGGCCAGCTCCACTCACCAGTATGCCCATAGCAATTACAGCTCAGCCACAACAGTAGGGCACACACAATGCACACAGGGAACACCCTTGGAGCACCAGTTTTGGTGATGGTGGCAGAGAGGGGCAAGGATGCACTATAGGGCAAACAAAGCCACTACCTTTAAGATCAGGAGACGTAGCTGACCTACCAAATACATAGAAACAAGCACAGAATGAGAAAAAAAATGAGGAGATGAATGTGTCTCAAATGAAAGCACAAGACAAAATCACAGAAAAAGAGCTAAAGGAAATGGAGATAAGTAATATGCCTGATAAAGAGTTCAAAGTAATGGTCATAAAGATATTCACTAGACTTGAATAAAGAGTGGATTAACTCAGTGAGAACTTCAATAAAGAGATTTAAAAAACATAAAAAAGAACCAGTCAGAGCTGAAGAAAACAATAACTAAAATGAAAAATAGAGGGAATCAAAAACAGGTTAGAGGATGCAGAAGAACAGATCAGTGATCTGGAAGACAGGGTTATGGGAAGCAACCAAGTTGAACGGCAAAAGAAAAAGAATAATAAAAAATGAGAATAGGGTTAAGGGAACTCTATGACATCATCAAGTGTGGAAACATCTGCATTCTAGGGATCCCAGAAGGAGAAGACAAATACCATTTGATTTCACTTATGTGTAGTAGCTAAAAAACAAACAAACAAACAAAGCAAACAGACTTTTTTTTTTAAAGATTTTTTATTTGATTGACAGAGAGAGACACAGCAAGAGAGGGAACACAAGCAGGGGGGAGGGAGAAGCAGGCTTCCCGCCGAGCAGGGAGCCCGACGTGGGGCTCGATCCCAGGACCCTGGGACCACAACCTGAGCCGAAGGCAGACGCTTAACGACTGAGCCACCCAGGCGCCCCACAGACTTCTTAAATGTAAAGAACAAACTTAGGTTTTCATGGAAAGATCTATCACTTCAACATTAGATTATTTCTCCAGATTTGGGGAGAAAACATTTTTGATTCACTCCTCTGAGATCCATGTTAATGTGATGGCAAAATGAAGACGAAAAGGGATTCGTAACTTCAAATTGTTTTCATATCTGTATCTCTCCATCCTACTCTCCACCTTCACTTTCAGTTCTACTCTCTCTAGGGTCCTTATATTTTCTGTATTCTCCTCCAATCCCAACTCCAGAAGCAGTTCAAAGATCAATGTAAAATCTGGACCTGACTTGCTTGGCAGTGCTAGAGGGTCTTTAGCAAGAGCTCCTAAGTTAATGAGGAGAATGGAACATGTGTCTCAAACCAGCACATGGGTGAGCTATACCCTAACCTGAGTCCTTACAGCACCACAATAATACAATAGCTTCCAGTATCAGCCATCCATTTGTAGCCTCCTATCTGAATTTCTGATACCTACTTCTTCCAAGTTGTAGAAGGAGAAAAAGAAACATAGCCATGATTTCAAACACAGTTGAACATTACAATTGCCTTGGGGTGCTTCTTTGAAAAAATGATGCCTGAGCCCTCATCTACACCATTTTTTTTTTCCTGGTTAAAAGCACTTTATAGATTACAATATCAATTCAAAGCAACATTTCACAGAGCAATCCTGTGCAAATAAAGGAATGAGTCACTGCAAGAAAGATCCAAGAATACTGTTAAATCATGGTACAAGCACACAATTTGGTTTAGAGTTTTTATAAGAGTTTTAATCTACTATGTTCATCTTTCCCACAGTCATACTATTACTGACATTCAGAGTTAACTGGCCACAAGTTTGTAGAAACTACTATAGGTGAAGAAAAACATTTTAATCGGCTTTAAAAAGCCACTTATAGGGGCGCCTGGGTGGCTCAGTTGTTAAGCGTCTGCCTCCGGCTCAGGTCGTGATTCCAGGTCCTGGGATCGAGCCCCGCATCGGGCTCCCTGCTCAGCAGGGAGCCTGCTTCTCCCTCTCCCACTCCCACTGCTTGTGTTCCCTCTCTCGCTGTGTCTCTCTCTGTCAAATAAATAAATAAAACCTTAAAAAAAAAAAAGCCACTTATATGTGGATGCCTTTGGATAAGAATATGCAAATTCAAGTGTTCAGATGCTTCTTCAAAAACAATAGAATAGAGCACCATTGTGTAAAAGACAGAAAAGGCTTGAAATATGGTATTTATTTTTTAATTATACTAATTTTTATATGCTTTTTCAGATGGTTTTCATTAAGCAGATAAAGTTGAGAACCTCTGGGATAGAAAGAAGCTAGAAAGGCAGTTACTGGAATTTTTGGCAGTGGTTACAGTTTTGAGTACAGATAACTATGGCTTTGGAGTGTTAGACCACTTACATTTTAATAAGTGTTTCCTTTCATAGTCTGCTTAAAAATCATCCATTACTTCTACGATAATAAAATTTCTAAGAATCATTTTCCAGTCTCTGTAATCTTCCATAGGGAATTTATGATCCAGCCATTCCACATTGTTTCTTGTTTTATCCACCTTCCCCACTATATGTTAGCTCCTGGTGAGCATGGTCAGTTGCTTCTCATCTCTGTAGACCTGGCTATAGACCAAGGCCAGACACAAATAAAGAACTCAAAAATAAGTCCAGAACTGTGTGGGTTTGGATGATCATCTCAATTGGTTAAGTAAGGCAAACTGAAATGAGGCTTATATAATATGTTTTCATGGACAACTGTCAACCTGAAGACATGGAAAGATAGATGAGTATATTTAATTATTCAACATTTATTGTTAAATTCCCATAAAGCAGACACTGTGCTAAGACCTGAGGACACACTACGAAGAGGATGTTAGTTGCCTTTGGGGAACTCATATTTCAGTGTGTGTCACTTATACATACTGGAAAAAGATGCAAAGGAGTGCAAAAAGCATGCTTTGGTTCAGCATAAGAAATATTAAATATAGACACAAAATTAACTTTCTTATTTATGCTTCATTATCATGCAATACAGTAATATACTGTTAAACATATGTCAGATTAACTTTGTTGCAAGTCCTATGTAATTAGAACACACACACACCTCTGCTAACATGTTTTTAGTATTTTATTTCCTATATAGGATGGCTGTCTGCCAACAAATTGATTCAACTATTTATTCCTGGGGACTCTTCCATAATTCATATGGGAATTTTACCCATTACTTAAGAAACGCTATTTCAGAGGGGTTAAATAAATAAGAAAGATGAATTAAATAAAGTACCCCAGGAAGAAAAATAGAGAATTTGATGACAGTTAAATAATGGATTAGAAATGGGGAGTAAAATAGATTTGAAAAAATTGAGAATAGAAGACAGTTTTGTTCATGTATATAGTAAACATCAACTACTTAAAGGCACCCCATGTGCTATTTTTAAAAAGGAATATTAAAGGAAAAATCTTTTCCTCCCATCACGAATTATTCCTTTTTCCCTCTTTCTAGCCAATACGTTATAATCAGAGCTTATGTAGACAGAATCATCTAAGAGGAAAAAAAAGTAAAAAAAAAAAAAAATTCCTCTACCATTCCATGACTAGAAATGTATCTCTTTGAATACAGAATACTGTGTGTTTTGTTTTTCAAAGTTGTGTCAATTTTCACAACTCTTTGGGGTTTCCATCTCACAGAATCCAAGTTCTGGATTAATAGGAGAGTGTAGAGCAGAAGGGACCTTGGGCACAGAGCAGGAGAGGATAATCCAAAGACAAATGTGCTTCTCTAGACAGGGATCAGATCTCTCCCTCAAGGGAAAGCTGACCTCCTGCAGTAGACCGACAGCTAGATCAGCTGCTTGCTGCACTGTGACAGATCAAAATCATAAACCAGATACTCTATAATGAACCAAATCAAGCTGCCACTCTGTGCCCTCCCAGGACGGCTTCTGACTGAAATGAATTGCTTAAAAATAAAAATAATAATAATAAAGCAATGCATAATGCAAATGTCTTTGTCACTGGTGTTGACAGTGAGGCTCTAAAATCTGGGCTTGCTCTGGGTCTGGCATCTTTTGAAACATACAAAAGAACAAGAGCATGAACATGCAGGGCCCATTTCACTTGGAGCAATGTAATTTACTCTGTGGGAACCAGGAAAGCAAAATTAGAATGAGATGAAGGCTTTGGATAGCCTGAGAGGCCTGCCTATCCTTCTGTTTGATTGGTTTGCTTTTCATTTTCTGAAATATCACCTAGGGCCTTATAACCAACTTGCTGCTTCAGTTGAAATATGCTCTTGTCACTGGGAAATGCATTTTCAATTCCTAAACAGAACTTGCTGGACAGTGGTACAATTACATTCTGAAGCAAAATATACATTTGACATATTGCAAGTTAAAAGAGACATGTTTTCCCCCTTGTGTTAAAATAGAATTGAAGCAAACTATGACCAAAGGCTAATATATAGCAACAAGGAAGTACATGGTAAAACTCTTGTTTTTCTGACAAAATTCATCTTAGGGAAAATAAATCAGAAATTACTTTATTTCACAATAGAGATATGTTGCTTTGTGGAATTGATGCCTATGAGAACAATGGAGCACAAACTAGATTCTGCAATACACATTTAATGGATATACATTTTATAACCCAGGAGGTACACTCAAAACAAATGCAATCAAGTGACATGGGCCCAGATTTTAGTTTGCTAGTCTCTAAGAAACCTGCTTTTAAGTGTGAAGCTTCCTAGAAACTGGACAAACACTACCTCAGTCAGCTGATCCAGTTTATAAAACCTGTTGCTAATATGTACCTTTGATATGACTTGAGAACAGCACTTTCCTTGCGCGGTCCTTCTCCCCAAAATCTATAACCTCAGTCCAAACATCAGGGAATTTCCAACTGAGGGATGTTCTATAAAGGACCTGACGATTACTCCCCAAAACTGTCAAGGCCATAAAAACAAGGGAAATCTGAAAAACTGTCATAGCCAGGAGGAGCCTCAGAGCATGAGCCTAAATGTAATGTAGTGTACTGGATGGGATCCTTTGACAGCAAAAGGACACTGGGTTAAAAACGAAGGCAATATGAATAAAGCATGGACTTTGGTTAGTCATAATGCATTAATATTGGTTAATTGTGACAAATATACCATATTAATGTAACATGTTAATAATAGGGCAAAGTGGATAGAGAATAAATGGGAACCGGTTATTCAGGAACTGACACTGACATTGCTGCACTAAAGATGGTGCAGCTTTGTGTTAGGAATGGTGACAAACAGCATCCTTTTTGCATTAGTCATGTTTTGCAGAAAAGACATTATTGAACATTTCATTCTCTCCTTATGTCAAATAATTTGAGATCTATGTGTAAAGTAAAAATGACAATAAATCCAGTCAGCTACACCTCTGCATAACCCTTTTTAGTAATGTGTGTATTCAAGAATATTCCCCATTTAAAAAAATTGAGTAGTCTTTTTCATATGGATTTGTAAAATTCTTTATTTATATTTAACATAAGTACTTTTTCAGAAATGTGTATAGCAAATATATCTTCCCACTCTATGGTTTGTATTTTTACTATCTTAATGGTGTCTTTTGATGAAGGGAAGTTCTTAATTTTACTGAGTGCAATTCACCAATCTTTTCCTTTAATGTTATTGCTTTTTGTGTACTGTATACAAAATGTTTACCTTCCATAAATATATGAAGAATTATATTTGTTACTTTATAGAAGTTTTGCTTTATCAATCTTTCACCTTTTTTCTACCATCCAACTGCAACTGATATTTCTGTGTGTGTGATATACAAAATAGGGTTTAAAGCTCATCCTTTTTCCATATTGATTCCAGATTGATTTCCATTAGATTTCTTGGTTATTCTTGATTCCTTGAATTTCTGTATAAATTTTAAAGGAGCTTACTAATTTCCATAAGGAAAAAATGTCTCATGATTCTGAATACAACTGCAATGAATCTATAAGCAGCTTTTGGAAATTGTTGTCTATTTATTTGTCCAATCCATGAACATGGTGTATCATCCATTTATTTAGGTCTTCTTCAATTAATCTCAGTAGTGATGTAGTAGTCAGTTAAATGTCTTGTACAATTTTTGTTCAATTTATTCCTACATATTTGATTTTATTGATGCTGCTATAAATAGTATATTTGTTAAATTTATTTTTATAAATTGTTTGCTGTTGGTATTTGTAAGGATACTTAAATTTTACATTAACCTTATATTTAGAAAACTTGTAAAATCATCTGTAAATATGAATAATATATCTCTATATTCTTTTTTAAGATATTTTATTTATTTATTTGACAGAGATCTCCCCTCCCAACATGGGGCTCAATACCAGCACCCTGGGATCATGACCTGAGCTGAAGGCAGACACTTAACTAACTGGGCCACCCAGGTGCCCCTATATCTGTAGATTCTTAGTGAAAAAAAAAATTTACTAATTCACCAGATTATGAATCTAAATGGCATCAGAAATTTTGGAATAAGTCAGACACTTCAAATCCATTGTCTTTACCTTCTAGTCTTTCCTGGTAAATTGCAGCACCTCCAATCCAGAAACATAGTAGTCATCAATGACAATTTTTCTCTTATTTTTCTATATTCAACCATCAAAATCTGTAGATTCTCTTTCTTTACATGACCCCAAATTATCCCTTCCACATATTCCCCACACTCTTGCTTTAGTTTAGATCCTCATCATGTCCTGCCAGGACACTTAAAAGAAGCATCAAACTAATTCCTGTCCTTCCATTGCATCCTTCCCATGAAAATCTTGTCATGACACTCTACTGTTGGTAGAAGATATATTAAAGTTTGGCTTTTATTTAAACATTTTTTGGCATTAATCTGAATGCATATTCCTAGATGATAATTTGTATCCTGACTTAGAACATCATTTCCCATAAGACTTTGTTCAGAGGCTATTGACTCAAGCTCATATCCACATTTATGTTACTTTTCTCTGCCTTATAGAATATAGCAAAGTGTAAAAAGCAGACATAAGCAAAAGAGCCAATGCTTTTGATTAATTTGGACTTTTGGTCATAAACCTACTTAATATCAGTTCAGGCTAGATTTCCTTTTAAAAGTATGAAAATTTTCATTCTTTTTGTTTTCTTTTCTCTTTTGATGTAATTGGTTTTCATGACTTCCTCAGTGCAGAGAAGATGAATGAAGTTATAAATAAGCTTTAAAACGGTATTCTATTAATTCTGTTGTAGTTAGCAATAAATTCCTGAGCCACGGGTAGAATAATGTAAAGATATTGAATAAGCACATCAGTTGAACTGCTTGAAGCCTTGCATTAAACTTGTGTTTATCCTAGAGTGCAGAGACCTGAATTCTAATTCCAAAAGCCTCAGTGACCTTGAATGCTAAGCCAATAAATATAGCTCAGTCTGTTCCTTGCATTAACAGTAATATTATCAATATCTTTGATATTTATAGAGAGGAGGGATATTGAAAATATGTGTGTGTGTGTGTGTGTGTGTGTGTGTGTGTGTGTGTGTGTGTATAAAATGGAGTGTTTCTCTTCAGTGAACGCATTTCTAACTTGTAGCTTCCAAAGTATCGCCTAAGGCAATTTTAGCTCAATTTTAGCTCAAATTTACCTCATGTCTCATCTGAGATATGTCCACTAATAACAGTGCTATTAACTAAATGAAAAATACTCTATGGTCCCTAGCACAATACATTAACATGACTGAAACAAAGTAATCTTGTTGGCCAATGCTGTATTTGTGGAAATTTTTATGGCTTTTCCCTTTATGACCTTTGCTAGCATATTTGAGTATCAAAATTGACAAAGATTAAAACAATAATTTTTCCAATTGGTAGAGTTTCTGCAATTAGTGGAAACAAAATCAGCATATTAATGGAACATTAACTTTCATTGCTTCACTTCCTCTTAATTGATGAAAATTTCTGAGACGACACAGAAAACCCTCTTAATATTCTAGACACAGATATTTCTGCTAAATTAGTCTTACCTCACTCTTCCTCAAAGAACAATAAATGCATCAGATCATAGCTAAAGGCACTTGAGAAAACCAGTGCTGCAAATAGAAAAATCTCATTCGCCATTTCTTTGATCATAGTCTTTAAATTGAAAGCAGAAGTCTCCTATGCTTCTGTCAAATCAGTTTGAAAGCCCAAATTGAAGTTCATTTCTCAACAAATCAAAGGCTAAATGAACTATCTGGAAGTCTAACAGAGTGTGATGAAGAGCAGTGTAATTTTTCAAGTAAGTCGGTCAAGTTACCCTACATGATATGCTGCAACGACTATAGTGCTTTATATTCTCCTCCCACTCTTACTTGGTGACTAAAAATGTTTTATAGCACCCTTAGTATTAGTAGAACATACAGAAAGCAAATTCCTGGTTTGCATAAATACATATGCTTATAAATATATCCTATAATATTTCCACATAGTTAGAAATCCTAATTATGCTTCTATTAAAACTTTGGAGAAATTAAATTTTCTCAGTGTGATAGCCCTATGAGGTTTTGTTTGTACTGTTATTTTGCTTTAACCACAAGTACTTCATATTGCTGTTAAGAGTCATTCAGAGCTTCTATCTATCCAGTAAGCTTGCATGAGTTCAAATCTGACATATTTCCCTAACTATCTGGATTTGGACATATCAATTTGTAGGACTAGGTAGACTATTATATGTATTTTCCAAACAGAAATTTGGGACATTTTCTATAACAGCTCATTTTAGGAACAACAATAAATAGATAAGCAAGGAAAGTGCTCAAGGTCCTACTGTCCTAATTATTCATACTCCATAAGAATCTCCCTTGTTTGTCAATATAATTCTTTACGGGTGTCATGAACATGCTATAAAGGTGCACACACAGAGTTGTGTCTTTCCAGTGTCAGCTTTAGTCAATCATAAAGCAAAGTTAATCACAATTATAAAGCAGGTTCAGGATTCCAAACTCAATGACAATTCACCATGTATTTAAACTTGGCTTCTTACAGAGCACACAGAGCAGGACAGAAGACAAATCACACAACAAAGAAGGTAACAGAGGGTGCAGGAAGTTAAGGAACCAAATGAGAAGTCAGTCTGTGGGCACGCAGTTGAGATAAGGCCTCTGTCAGGTCAGGGTCAGCTCTTGGCACTTACTGCTTCTTATGTTTAAGCAGCGAAGGCTCTCGGTTCTGTTCGGAGATCAATCTGGCAGAGCTGTCGGTGGTAGTTGCCTTTTTTAAATGGTCAGACATAGAGGGGTTGGGTTTGTGCTATCAAATCCTTCCCTTTTTAAAGGGATTTAATTGGTTTGGGGCCCCTGAACACCTCCTCTGGTTCTGCTCGTTATCAGTTCTGGGATGTCAGCTGACACCGGTCCCCATGATATCTCCTAGCTGCAGTACCTTAACTGCTTGCGTCATTGCTTGACACAGGCTCTTGTTTGACACGAGAGACTCCATTTTGCTCTGTACCAGGGTCACATAATGAATGAAGCACAGTACTCCCAATGTGCCTCTATTCCTCCCAAAGAGGAATAGAATGAAACTATTATCCCTTTGGTCTAATACTTTCAATGTAGCCTAGGATTTTTGATTGTATTATCTTTATTGGCAACTAAATAGAATTCCTCACTCGTATACACCAAAATCTTTTTTTAGAAATAGGATTTTGAATTCAAGTCACCCTTTTCCACAGATGTCATCTGGGATCACATCTTCAATATCTAATCTCCAGCAGGATTTCAATTCACTGAGATCTGGAGATTTAAATGAACTCAGCAGAGCTATCACTCTCCTTCATTTTCTCCTCAAAATGTACTTATGCTACCTCCCCACCTTCAGTCATATTACACCTAGCTCTATCATTATTCTTACTTTACTTATCTTGCAGCTCATTAAAGAATGTCATAACAATTTTAGGGCACCAAGATTTCTTACAATTTAGAACTACTTCTGGATTATTTGTTCATATCCTTCCTTCAGCATTAATAATACAATTTATAATATCATACACTAACTTTCTATGTCTTACATTTACTTTTTTAGTACCTATTGCACCTTAAGACAATCTACAATGAATGAAAATTGTTAAGCACAGTGTGTAGTGGAAGAGTGTTACATTATGAGTCAGATCATTGAGCTCTGGTCCTTTGATGATCATTGAAGAACCACATAACATCAATGGGCCTCTGTTTCCTGACATATAAAATGCTGACGTTTGACTACATGCATTTTAAATATCTCTTCAAACTCTAAATGCTTTGACTAGTGTAATAGCCTATAAGCTCCATAAAGCAGGAGGTATATGGGTCCAATTCATTATTAGTTTCCTGGGCATTTAATATAGTGAATAGCATATATTCACTCATCCAATCAACACAATTTCATTGTTGTGTAAGCTACTCTTCAAGGACCTTGGGCTAAAGAAGTAAACAAATCCCTTTCTTCTTGTATCGTCTAGTGAGGAGAGAGATAAATATATGTTAGAAGCTTATTAGTAATAAATGAAGCAAGGAAAGATGATCAGAAATGCCAGGGTTGGATTTGCAATTTTCAATATAGTGGTCAGTGGAGGCCCTTCTGTGAAGGTTACACTTGAGCAAAGATTGGAAAGATGTGGTGGTGAGCCACACAAGTACATGGTGAAAGTGTTCCTTGAAGCAGGAACATCCAGGGCAATTCCTGATGTTGTAACTGTCTGATTAACCAATAAAGGACCAGAGACATTAGAGCTCTTCTTTGAAGAAGTTAGAAAAGTAGCAAGGAGCCAGCAGGTCTTGTAGGACCTTGTAGGTCACTGTGAAGAGGCTGACCTTGACTCTCTGTAAGAGAGTCCTTGGACAGTTCTGAACCAAAAGGTGGCATGATCTGAATTTTTTTTTTTTTTTTTTAAAGCTAGCACTAGCTTCTAGGTTGAGATTAGACTGTAGGGGGAACAAGGATAGAAGCAGGACTACAATTTAGAGATGACAGTGCTTTGAACAACAGGGAAAGTGGTAGCATTATGGATATATTTTGAAAGCAGAGACAACAGGAGTTTTTAAATGAAAGAAAAATCAAAGATAACTCCAAGGTTTTTGGACTTACTGTAAGGATGGAGTCACTACTAATTGAGATACAGTAAAGCCAAGTCTATGGGGGATGACCAGGAATTTAGCTGGAAAATTTTGGTGTGAGATGTTAATCAGGCATCAATAATTGCTCAATATGTGTGTATTGACTGATTGTATCTAATATGTATAACCTGTATTCTTTTCTATATATCATATATAATTAAAAAATAAAAGTTGAAAGAGCTGGCTTTCAAAACCTTTCTTCATTCAAGGAAATTTTTTTCTCCCAGTTTATAAATATTGCCTTTCTTAGTGCAATGGGGATGGAGGGAAACAGATTCTCAAGATTTAGAGGAGTAGAAAATTTGATATGCAGTGACTGATTAAACATATATTATTACCCCAATTTGCAAAGGTAAGGCAGATTTCCATTATATTCTTCATAGTAGATCAGCATCTGAGATAAATATCCATTAGAGTGCACAGTCTACATATATTTTTTGTTTAGACTTACAGTGGATGAAAAAGCTGCTGTTAGTGAAAAATTGTGAGATCTTCTTTAGGTATTTAAAAACATTAGGATATCATACAATTGTAAAAAGCAAAAAAACTTACAAATAGTAAAAAAAAATTATTGAACCCTTATCATACTCCATATACAAAAACAACTCAAAATGGATTAAAGACTTAAATATAAGACCTGAAACCATAAAACTATTAGAGGAAAACATAGGGAAAAAGCTTCATGACATTGGTCTTAGCAGTGATTTTTTTGGATATGACCCATAAAGCACAGGCAACAAAAGCAAAAATAGACAAATGGGATTGCATCAAACTAAAAAAGACTCCACATAGCAAAGGAAACATGAACAGAGTGAAGAGACAACCTAGAAATGGGAGAAAATATTTGCAAACCATAGACCTGATATGGCCTTAATATCCAAAATATAAAAGGAACTCAAACAACTCAAAAGCAAGAAAACAAATAACCTGGTTAAAAAAAAGGCACAGGACATAGACATTTCTCTAAAGAAAACATACACATGGACAACAGATATATAGAAACATGCTCAACATCACTAATCATCAGGGAAATGCAAATCAAAATCACAATGAGCTATCAGGTGATACCTGTTAGGATAGCTATTATCAAAAGACAAGTAATAACAAATGTTGGCAAAGATTAAGAAAAGAGAACCTTTGTTCACTATTGGTAGGAATGTAAATTGGTATAGCCACTATAGAAAAGAGTATGGAGGTTCCTCAAAAAAGAAAAAATACAGTTACTATATGAATCAGTAATCCCACTTCCACATATATATCCAAAAGAAATTACATGAGGATCTCAAAGAGATACCTGCATTTCTATGTTCACTGCGGCATTATTCACAATAACCAAGGTCTGGAACCAGCCCAAGTCTGTGTGTGTGTGTGTGTGTGTGTGTACAGACCCCCCCCCCACACACACATCTATACACAATGGAATATTCATGAAAAAGAAGGAAATCCTCACCTTTGTGACAACATGGATAAACCTTGAGGACATTCAGCTAAGTGAAATAAGCCATACAGAGAAAGCCAAATACTTGTATCTGGAATCTAAAAGAAAAAAAATTAAACTTATAGAAGCAGAGAATGGTGGTTATTAGGAGCTAGTGAGGCTGGGGAAAATGGGGAGATGCTAGTTAAGGGGGGGACTACAATTTAGAGATGACAGTGGGTTTGACAAACAGTTGCAGTTATGTAGGATGAATACATCTAGAGTTCTAAAGTACAGGCGTGAGGGCCACAGTTAATGATACTGTATTGGAAGCCGGAAATATGCTAAGAGACTAGATTTAAGGGGCACTCATCTGGAAACAAATGATAACTATGTGAGATATGTTAATTACCTTGATTCTAGTAATCATTTCACTGTGTACATGTATAATGTTGAATGCCTTAAATATACACTATTTTATTAAAAATATATAAATTATTAAAGGAGTGAAACATGATCAGGTGGAATTAACATCTGCCATCATGTATTTACACGTATTTTATCTGCCTTGTACACCCATCTCTTTAACTTTGACATCCTCATCAATCTGGAGTCTGCTTAACAGAGGTGTTATTCTGCAAACGCAGACTTGGGACCAGACTCTGCACCAAAACTATCTCCAAGAAATTAGCATAATACAAATGTCACATGGCTAGCTCATTTTTTATGACATAATTTGCTGTTTTATTTTCTACTATTTTCTTCTTACTAAACCACTAAGATTGTTCCCAGCAATATGATCATAACTTAGAAATCAATGTTTACTTAAGATGAATCAGAATGAACTGTAGAGTATTACTGAAATTAAAATATATGTCAAGGATAAAATAATCTGGTACATAGATTTTTTAATTTATGCTGAGCTTTGAAGACACACAGTGTTAACAAAAGGCAAAATGCCCTTGTATTGACTGTTCAGCCAAGTGTTAAATGAGAAAAAGTGACTTATTTTTTATTTTGAAGATAAACTATTTTTGAAGACTAATGGTCCTCTTTTTAAAAGAAGTCTATTTAAATTCTTCACTTAAGCCACCTAGATGAGAAAGATCATTATATCAAGAAAAATGTATAAACTTATTTTTATCTGCAAATCAAGGGCTTTTTAAAATGTAGTCTTTAATTTAATCAATTTTGATCATTTTAATGTCTTCTTTAAAAATTTCTCTCCATTATAAAGGCAGTAAAAATAAAAAGAGGCATAGGTTTCCACTGTACCCATTATCACCAGTAATATCCAAAATTACATTATTGATGTTATCCTAGCATAAGTATCTTCACCTACTTAGTTTGGATCAGTAGGGTTCAAATCAAGAAGGGCCTTGAAGTTTGTGATGTAAAGATTTCTTTGCACCTCTCCAGGTACTGTGTCTATTCTTCTGCCTGTTCCACGATATCTTCTCCAACCAGATAGCCATTCAGGGATCCCTATGAAGCGTGTTTTTTGAGTTAACAGCTCATTTACCTGCCTCTCCTTCCCTAGATTCCAGATCAAAATATACCTGATCAAAATATACCTGTCCTGAATGATTATAAATATATTCAGCATACTAAAGGATTTTAATATCATAGTGGGTTTTTCTTCTCCAGCAATACATATTTATCTCATCAGCATCACTTGGGAGTTTGTTAGAAATGCATAATCTCAGGTTTTACCCCAGACCTCTGAATTGGAATTTATATTTTATTAAGATCCCATTGGTGATTTTTGTGTACATTCAAGTTTCAGAAGCATTACTTTAGAGAGAAAGTCTTGGTCCTAAAATTGTGGTTTCAAATAATATGTCTATCTAAGTTTTCCAATTTTTTTGACAATAAGTTGTTTCTACTCTTTATTACCCTTTTAATATATGAAGCCTCTGTAATGATATGCATATTTTTTCATTCAAAACATTGGCATTTTGTATTTTCTTACTAGTTTTTTCTCTCCTCTCCTTTTCACTTTGATCAATTTCTCTAGGAGTTTACTCTTTTTGGAAAACAAGTTTTTATTTAAAATTTTTTTTTTTTTTTTATGTTTTGAGAGAGAGTGAGAGTGAGTGTGTGTGAGCCCGTGGGAGGGGGAGGGAGATGCAGAGGGACAGAGAGAGAGAATCTAAAACAGGCTCCATGATGAGCAGAGCCTCATACAACAGGGCTCAATCTCACAACCCTGAGATCATGATCTGAGCCAAAATCAAACACTGGATGCTTAACTGACTGAGTCACCCAGGCACACCACTCTGTTTTTTGTTCATTTTCTATTTCATTGGTTTCTCATTTTATATTTATTATTTCCTTTTTCTCTAGGTAATTTTTAGAATTACTCTCCTTTTCCTATCTTATGGTGGGTATTTGGACCATCAACTTTCTACCTATTTACTTTGCTAATGCAGGTATTTAAATCTAAAAATTTCACTCTAACCATTTTAGCATCATCTGATAAAGACTAATTTCCCTCTCAGATTTCTTCTCCAAACAATGGGCCATTTCAGATACTTGAAGAATATGATTTTTTCCTACTGATTTTTAAGTTAATATTTCTGTGGTCAGATAATATATTTTGTGTTATTTTGATCCTTTGACATTTATTGGGTTCTGTTTTATGACCCAGCATTTTGTCTATCTTGGTGAATGTTTCATATGCACTTGAAAATAATGTATATTTTATAACTGTTACATGCAGTCAAATATGTCAACTTTTAAAATAACATTGTTCAAAAATTCTTTTGGCTTTACTGATTTTTATGTGTCCTATCAGTTGTTGACAGGGTAGTGTTAAAATTTCCAAAGTTGCTTATGGATTTGTCTATTTTTCCTTTGTCAGTTTTGCTTTTGAATTTTGAAATCCTGTTATTATGTGCATATAGATTTATCTTTGGTAATGTCTTTGTTCATTAAGTATAACATGTTTTGTCAGATATTAATAAATCCATGCCTGCTTTCTTATGCTTAGTGCTCTCATGGTATACCTTGAGAACTTGTGTCTTTTTATTTAATATTCATTGTAATGGCATATAGGCAGGTCTTGCTCTTTTATTCAGTCTTATAATCAAGACCTTTTAATTGGAGCACTTTTATTCCCTTTCTATTTAAGTATTGATATACTTTGATATTGATATACTGATATACCAAATACCAGTATAATCTTTGTTCCTCAATTTTTTATCGGCCTTATTTTTTTGATGAGTAATATTTTTCTAGTATTTGATTTATATTACCTCAGGTGAATTTTGACATATGCCTCTTTGTATTGTTTTTTGATTGTCCTAGAGATTACAATGTGTATCTTTATCACAGCCTAACTTCAAACAGTATATGAAATTTACAAGACTATAATTCCATTTAACACTTTCTTGCCCTTTGTGCTCTTGTTATATTCTTCTAAGTGTTCTACAAATGCTGCCATATAATATTGGTACTTTTTTTAATTTTAAACAATTACCTTTTAGAGAACTTTAAAGTTATTTTTTAAAGTTTTACCATATATAAATATGTGTGTAGGTATGTGTGTAAAATCTGGTGTCATTTTACATTCAGCCTAGTATCCTTCCAGAAATTTCATGCATATTAAAAGGTAAGGGTTTTTATGTGCACATTGTATACTATCCACATTGTTCTGTGCTTTACACTTCTGATTTTATATATGACAGAAATTTTTTACTTAGACATTTTACATTTTATAAGAGGTGCATGGTTTTCCATTGTACGGATACACAATAACTGATTTAAGCAGGTCCCAGCTGAATATTGTTTGATGTTAAGATAATCCTCTGCTTATATATTTATGGCCAAGTAAATATTTCTATAGGATAAGCATCTAAATGTAAAAATACATACTCAAAAAATGCTTATTTTATTTTCATAAATGTCCCTAAGTTGTCCTCCAAAAAGGATGTACTAATTTGCAATTCCATCTACAGTATATAAGAATGCCTAATTCTAGGACTTATTTTCTAATAGTTATTGAGGTATAACTTATATATAACAAAATTCACTTATGTTAGAAGTACGGTTTGATAAATTTACTATTGTATAAAGCAGTCATGTAACTTCCACTACAATTAAAATGTAGAATGCAACCCTCAAATTTTCCTCATGGATGAATTCAGACCCCTTCTCCTTATGTCCAGGCAACCACTGATCTGCTGTCACTATTAGTGCTGCCTTTTCTAGAGTTTCATATAAATAGAATCATACAGTGGGTAGTTTTTTTTTTCTTAATTATTTCACTTATCAAAATGATTTTTTAGTTACATCCATATTGTTGGTCTTTGTCATTGCAGGCTAGTATTTCAGAGCATGGTTCTGATATAATTTGTTATTCACTCACCATTTGATGGACAACCTGGCCTGTTTCCAGATTTTGATTATTATGAATAACACTGCTATGGAAATTTATGTATAAGTTGTGTGTACATGTTTTCATTTTATTTCATTTTTTTTGTGTGGCCTTACACAAGAATGGTATTGCTGAGTCCTACAATTAATTATTTAGCCTTATAAGATATTGCTTTAAGTTTCCCAAATTAGCCGTGCCATTTTGCAATCCTACCAACAATGTAGAACAGTTCCAGTTGCTTCACATTCTTTCCCATACTTGGTAATGCCAGTTTTTTTTTTAATTTAAATATTCTAATCGGTTTAACCATTCCAGTGTTTTTAATTGACTGTCCCTATGACTGATAATGTTGAGCATCTTCTAGGTGTTTATTATAAAGTCCCACATTTATATACTTACTTTGTGAAGTGTCTACCAAAAAGGTTTGACTCATTTTTTATTTGGTCATTTGTTTTCTTATAATTTTCATGCTACTGACACATATGAGGAAAGAGGTATGAGAAATGGAATCAGAAAAGAAAGCAAGTCTTGTACCTGATTATTAATACACAGACATAGGAGAGACTCATTAACTCATCTAGAACCTGGCTATGTGCTAGAATCCCCTGGAAATATTAGAAATCTACCAATGCTTAGATCTCACCAAAATCAAATTAAGTTAGAATGGGTAGTGGTGAGTGAAACTCACTTTTTTAAAATTTCAAACAATTCTATTATGCGGTAAGAACTGGCGACAACTTTTAAATATATTTTTGACAGTGGCAGAATTTCTAAAAGGATAAAGCCAAGTAGTCTTTACATTCAATTATGGATGTTTAATTGAAAGTTAAGAAAATGTTATATTTTGATTAGGATATAGGATGGAATATTCTCCTGTTGGAATAGGATTGGTAATTAGAGCTGATTGTTAAAAACAGTGATGATGGGGGGCGCCTGGGTGGCTCAGTCATTAAGGGTCTGCCTTCGGCTCAGGTCATGATCCCAGGGTCCTGGGAATGAGCCCCCCATCGGGCTCCCTGCTCAGCGGGAAGCCTGCTTCTCCCTCTCCCACTCCCCCTGCTTGTGTTCCCTCTCTCGCTGTCTCTCTCTGTCAAATAAATAAATAAAATCCTAAAAACAAAAGTGATGACGAGGAGATAAAGGGTATTTAGATGTACTACTTCCCTTTAAGTCTTAAATCGGAATATATATCCCCTTTTAAATGTGGTGTTAAGTTAGTAAGCCTTGATATTTTACTAGAGAACATTATTCTGTTTTTTAAAAAGTGCAATTAAATGGAACATGGACCAATCTCTCGATCTACTGATTAAATTTAGTTGTTTGGATCATGAAACTCAAAATACATAGATATTTTCATTATTGACTAATATTAAATAAGTGTATGCCCAATAATGGGAATTAAAGTGAGATTGATTTTAGCTCATTGTAAAATGGGGAAAACATTCTAAAGATATGGTCCCCCAACATCTCATATATGGTATCTAGCATAACCCTTCCTAGAATTATGCTTGTAGCCTATTTTGTCAAGTAAATAAATGGACACTTTGGGAGGAAACAGTCCTACCACTATGGGTTATTTAAGCCAAAACTCGACCATCATCTGCTAGAGATACGCTGAAAACATTCCTAAGGGAGTAGAAAATTGGTGAAGATGATTTTTAAAGTCTTTTTGATCTCTAAAACTTTTTGATCCTACATTTTCATTACATTGACATTTGCACTTCACAATACCTTGCTGATCTTTCACCTGCTGTGGGAGAATGATGCAGTTTTAAGAGTAGCTTTCTGAACCAATTCTTTCATATTTGAAGAATTCTTATGAATATTTTCTTAGAATAGACAGGAAGTGAGTGGAGACGTACAGGCTTTGAAGACTGAATTGGTGACACTTAATAGGGAGGGAAATTGGCTTCATTGCAAAAATTCAATAAAGAAAGGGGTAACCAAATGAAAGCACCATCCCAAACAAGCCTGAGACATTCTGAAAATTGGCACATCTCACTTTTGTTTTGTTTAATCAGACCCTCCTGCCCCACCTTTGAAGTTACATTAGTTGGAATCATTTATGGCTCTTGCCTCAAGATTAACTTTATTAGCCTTCCATCACCCCAGGAAAAAGGAGTGCAGTCTCAGTGTGACATTACTCTGATAATGTTGGTGGCTTGACTTATGACTTTATCCTTTGTTCGGCATTTTCCACCCTTTACTGTAAAATTAAGACAACATTCCAGACAGTTGTCATTAAATTTTACAACTGCGTATTTGTTTTCAAAGGACTGAAATAACTGTGTTTATTTGTTTATTGTTTCTGAAAAAGCATTTATTTCCTTTCGTTCAGAACAAAAGAAAACTTTGTGGATCATAAACAAGATGTTTCTGTTTTTCCTGTCCTCCCGTCCCCCTTCCTTCTTTCATTTAACCTTCCTACCCCCCCGCCAGTTACCTCTGAGCCATTATGTTCTAAGGCCATGTTTTCTACTCATGATAAACACGAGGGTCCTTTGCCTTCAAGACTTCGATACAGAGAATTGCTTTATACCACAAGGTTTTGGTAGGAGCACTTAGTCATATACTCAGTATCTACTGAGTAATCGCCATAAGAAAGCTACTGGGATAGACATGAAAGAGACAATAGCCATGCACTCAGTTACTGAAATCTTGGGGCAATAAGAGAGGGGACACCAATACTCAGTGAACAGTTACACAAAGTAAAGAGAAAGAGACTAGAGAACAGATTAAATAAAACGTGGACATCTACGGGAACACATCTACTACACTTCTCTCCACTAGGAGTCACATGAGATATCAAAACAAAGACTGAAAGGCCATGTTCTAAAGTTTGGTTTTTTTGTTACTGAGAGTTTTGCAAGAGCACCTAGTCTAGCTATGTTACGCCCCCGCCTGGAAAAAATATATATTAACAGGTAGGGGCAGTTCACTGAGTCTCTGCAAAGGCCAAAGACTTAGAACTAGAGGAAAACAGGTAAGATCCCAACACAGAGATTACATGGCAGGCTACTCTAGTGGGAGCCTTGCCGCAGCTGCCCACCAAACTCAAGCTCTGGTCGTGGGAAGCTCTGACAGATAGCCCCTTCATCATACTGTGTATCTTTGCCAGGAAATTCTGCCCAGCACCCTCTTCCTCACATCACCCTCTCCTGAATCACATGCTCATCTGTGTCTGTCTGATTGGCAGAGCCTTGGTCATTCGTCCAATTCTCACTGAAGGAAGGTAGAAAAAGAAACTCAGGCTTCTTGTTTGGGTAGGCTGGACCCCTAATGTACTAAAATTTCCCAATACAGAAAGTGTTCAAAAGATGTTCGGTATCAATGAGTGTATCAATAACTACTGCAGTATCAAAGCAGTCTGTAGAAAAAGGTCTGTCAAGTTCTTATCACCAACTTAGTACACAGCAATCCCAGAGTAAGCAGTTAATGGATGAGAGAGGATTTCTGGTCAAGGAAGAAAATAATACCATCTAAGAAAGAATAATTCGTTAGGAAGGGGAGTGGGTGTCAGGAGGACATAGGTATAGAAATTTTTTCAAAACTTTTTTTTTTTCTTTTTTGCCACGGAAATTTTAAGCATAGTATTTAACTGGTCACAACTTTTTAATCCCTTCTTGGTTAGATAGTAGAAAACTTCACTTCACTTCTGTAATGGAATTCTCTAGGAGGCTGTTATTCACCTGACAGGCATTTGCTTTATAGCGCATGCCTTTTGGAATTTGAGATGTGCCTCAAAACCCAAACTATTTCAGCACATATCCGGATGTGCCACATGGCTCTTTCCTACCTCCCAACAGCTTTACATAAAGGAAAGTGGGCTAAGGGTCCTTTTAACCATGGCTGCAAGCTGACAAGGCATTGAATGTGCACTATTCAGCAGCAGGAACTAAAAAACCTTGTCAAAATCACGCTGTTCTGGAGACAGCCTGGAAAGCCTCCCCAGCACCAACAAAAGCTGCAGTGCGAGGGCAGCTGATCTATTATGCTTAAGGCCGCATGATCCGTCTGACCTGGTAGCTGCCATAGAGGCCCGTCAGCTCCCAGTAAGCACTGGGCATATTGGTTTGGTGAGCCGTTCCCTCCATCACACTGACGCAGCATCGCCATTCCTCGCACAGTGTCCAAGTAGGCGCTCTGTGAGGGTAGCTCCCAAATACTGCCGAAATTCGAGTATGAGGAAAAAATGTGGTGCTGTAGTGCTGACAGCAGCAAGGGAACAAAGGAAATGCACATTCAAAAATTTTTGTTTTAAACAGTAGCTACCACCACCACAATCTGACTTTGCTATTAATTAGTATTTGCTTATACGCTTTTATTTTTTCTTTCACTGTCTCCATCCCACCATTGCTTCTTGTTGATGTCTGATGATGTGGGAAACAAAGGCAAAAGAAAAATTAAATTTCTTTACTACTTATAGTCCATTGACAAGTCCTTGAAACAGGCAGAGTGGCCTTCCTCTAGGAACTCAGCCTGGATGTTGATAATTTGTTAAGGGCAAAAGGCAATCTTAGCCTGATGCTCAGGATCCTGTAAGTCTACTTTAACATATCAAAATTCCTTTGGAAACTTCCTTTATCTCTACCCTGCAAGATACATGTTGACAATCATCACCCAAGCATATGGCCCGCTGATATACATGTGAAAGGTCCCATGACTGGAGTTTTTTACTAAACAGTACTAACTTTTCTTAACAATAGCTAGCCCCCTCAAGGTCGTGGAAACCTTGTTTCCAAAATACCTTGGAGGCTAACCCCCTTGCAACTTGAAAGTACATAATCACCACTCCTCAGAACCCAAGTACAGCTCTTTCTGCCCATGGGTCCTGTACCCGTGCTTTAATAAAAACTTTTTTGCACCAAAGACATCTCAAGAATTCTTTCTTGGCCGTGGGCTCTGGACTGCAACATCTTTCCTATATCATTTGATATCTGCCGTGAAAAGTTCTCAAAAAAGCAATATAAAGGATTTTGTTACTTTTTAAGCCAGGATTTCACCCATCTTACTATCAATGTAGATGTCAGTAAGCCAGTCAGAATCAGCATGGGCTTATGTTGGTGAGACAGAAAATATTTTTTGTCTATTCTGTTTGGATATCTAATGCCAGAGCACTTTGATTTGAAACCTGGCTCTCCGGCTTTTTTGTTCTATGTTTTTAGTGTACACTTTACCTTTCTAAGCCTCAGTATCCTCAACTACTCAATGGAAACAAACAAACAAAAAACAAAATCAAACAACAAGAACAACAAAAAGAACCTAGTTCACAGGGCTGTCATCAGTACTAAATAAGGAAATAGTTGTAAAAGCAAGAGCAGTGACTGGAACACTGTAAAGATTCAGCGTATCTCAGCTAAATGTGCTCCGTTATGAATCTGCGCAGACAGCAAACATAATATGTATTGACATTTAAAAACCCAGTCAAATAACATACTGTACTTTTCATGTAAACAGAAAGTGTATTTAAAATTTTTCAATTCCCATTTGCATTTTCTATTTCAAAGTCAATGAAACTCCATGGCCATTATCTTTTTGCTACCTCCGTGGGGCCTATACCATAGTTTGCATAGTAGAATTGACTTTAAATAAATTGTGATTTCAATCACATTCAAAGGGGTCTTCGTGAAGGAATTATTTTGGATATATATGATAAAAGCATTCTGAGAAGAACACATACCCTTTTTTAAAATGTGTATTCTTATTATGCTTAAATTATTTTAAAAATATATATGATGCATAGTTATATAATGTGTTTTACTATTCTTGAGCTGGCAACATAATCAAGATCTATATAAAATTTTATTCATCATTTGGCAAAAACAATCTTGACTTTTATTACAGAAGGAAGATATAATGATTTCTGAGAGGTTTCAGTTTGACTTCTGACAATTTGAAGCTTCTTGTAATAACTAGTGATTACTAGTTGAAATACTGAATTAATAATTAAGGACAATGTTTGCCAAAGAAATCTAAGTGACTAAAATGAATGGGTTGCTTCTGACCAATTTTCTTCCTTTGTCATAGATGTGAAAATGTAGACTTGAACCCTTTGGGGGATGGAATGACTGGGGCCACTCTCAGAAAGACAGAGAGGGGGTGTAGGCCACTGGCTGTAATCCAATTAGGTAATTTCATTTTTTTCCAACCTATAATAGTCATGTTATTTCAATTAAATGTTGTATTTTTCATTTTCCTGCACTCTTTTTCATCCATTTCTATGTCTGCTTAGCCATGAATATGGAGTTACTGACTGATTCAGGAAGACTGGCAACATCATTTGGCCGTAGGAGAAATGACATTTGTGATGTTTGGTATGAAACATACATACACAGAGACCAGACAACTGCAACATTGATTGTCCAAAAGATAAGTAGAAAATAAGAGGTAGGAATTCTGATCAAGAGTCTAAGAGCTGGGCTTTTAATTTTTTTTTTTAATCAAAAAAGGTTTAAGCTGAAGGAAGCCTATGGGATAGCCTAGCCTAGAGGTCTGCAAACATTTCTATAAAGGGCCAAATAGTAAATATTTTAGGCTTGTGGACCATATGGTCTTTTTCACAACTACTCAAGTCTGCCTTTGCGGGAGGAAAGAGGCCATACACACAGGCAACACATACACAAATAAATGTGGCTGTGTCCCATTACAATACTTAAAAAGCCAGGTGTGGTGGGCCAGATTCGGCCAGCAAGCTATAGTTTGTGGACCCCTCGTCTAATCTCTTTATTTCAGAAAAGAGGAAAATCAGGTTCAGAGATACTCAGTGACATATTTAACCAAAATCCCTAAAATCTTTGTATCTGAGCTCAAATTAGCCAAGGTTCCATTATCCTAACCTGCTATTTCTTTCCATTGCATCGTCGTTATATAAATGAGCAAAACAGGGCCTCTGTGTATTGGCTCCGAGCTTGTTTATTTCTTCACTGCAGACTGAGACCCTTCAGCTCAAAAGCCTGCCAGCACCAGACTCAAAAGTTTTGCACATCTAATTATTTTAAAAATAACCCAAACAAGCACATGTTTAGTCATTTAGAGCCTTCATGGTTTGAATGCCCCCAAGAAACCTCACCCAAAGCTGTTACCAATTGATCTCATGGGGCTTTGCAGTTATAAATCCCAAGCTGCTGCTGTCTTTCAGAGTTCTCTGGCCCAAAGACTCCCACCAGGAAGCTAAGCAACATTATCCCTGCACCCCCTCTCGGGTTACCCCCTCCTCCTGTGGGAGTTCTATCTCCCTCCCCTTCTGAGTAGCGGACCCCTAAGTCTTTGGACAAACCTAATGACTCGTGCTGTAAGGGACATCCCCCACATGGAACTGTGTAAAGGCACGCCAGATAAAGCTTGGTGTGCTAGGGCATGTCACGGTCATAGCTTTTTCCTTGACCAGTCCACAAATCCCTCAAATGCCAACAAACATAATTCGTAAAAAACAAGCAAAGCAGAAAACAAAAATATTTGCCCTTTTTAGATGTTTTTTTCCAATTTCCCGAATTGATTTTTTTAGTAAGGTAAATTATTTCTATAAAGTGTACTTCTCAGAAATTCTTTTGCTACAAAATGGTTAAATTGAAGTAGGGAAGGTAAAGGGACTCCGAAAGGCTCTGTCTCTGCTGCTTTTCTGCTAGGCCCCATTACTCATGTTCTGTATTTTGCCTCTGAATAAGCCAAAAAAGCTATGTTCCTGCTCCAAGGGGGAAGCAAGAAAGTTAATCACTCTCAAGAGTTTTGTCCTAGGCCCTAAACATCTAAGAAGAGCCAGACACCAAACATGTTCCAGAACATTAGCTTCAAGAAAACCTCGGCTGATACTGGCACCAATACCCCTAACCTTTGGTAATTTACAGAATAACAGCTATTGCTCACCTGACACTTGCCTCTGATTGGACCCTACCATGGATTCCTGAAGGAACACATGCCCTAGACCCTTTCCAATACAAGCCCCTAGGCCCAAGCAATGACAAGACTCATTTTCTTTTCCTTTCCTTTCTGAGTTTCCCAGCCACTCTGTCTGCTATTCTCTGTCACTTACACTGTTCAATAAACTGTTTCTACTTTCTCTGGTTTGTGTTTGATTTCCATCCTGTGTGAAGCCAAAGACCCTATTGGCTGGTCTTGTGGGACCTTCCCCTAGGTTCTTGGACTCAGCCTGCCTGCTTCAAAACTACCAGGATTATGTTCATGTGTGCAACCCTATCTCTCCTAACAGAACTTACTTCCTCTTTTTCAGGGCAAGATGCCAGAAAATATCAAGGGGATTGAAGATTAATAAACTTTTGCAGATAAAAAAATTACTTAGGGATTCTGTTGTAGCCTACTTGTGATTTTTAAGCCTTGTGAAAATCATGTTCTTGGGAAGCTTTTAAAATATGTAAATAGATTGTTGGACCCAATCACTCAGAATTTGTGATTTAATAGATTCTCTGTGGTTTTTCCTCATTGGAGGGTGAACTTGTTAAAGACATCTACTTGTATCCCCAGTACCTAAAATAATTTAGGCTCAGCAAAAGTTTGCAGAATAAGTGATTCATGAATTCTAAGTTTCATGGGGAGATAGCATGAAAATATGTAGGGAGAAAGCAAATATATATATATATATGTAAGATGAAACTCTAACACATAACTTTGAGGGTTACAAGGAATGGACTAAGGGAGAGACTGAGGGATAGACCACTGCCTTAATCTAAAATTGAGACTATTTAAATCTCTGAGCCATAAAATTCAGAAAATTACAAGTCTGGTTTTAGAGCATGCAAGTACTACACAGCATAATAAAGTGATTCTGGAAAGGGAAGCAAGTTAATGAAGGGTCTTCAGTGTCCTTCTAGGTACATTATCCTGTATGCTCAATGTTATCAATTTTTTTTAAAGATGTTATTTATTTATTTGACACAGAGAGACACAGTGAGAGAGGGATCACAAGCAGGCGGAGTGGGAGAGGGAGAAGCAGGCTTCCCTCAGAGCAGGGAGCCCAAAGTGGGGCTTGATCCCAGGACCCTAGGATTATGACCTGAGCCGAAGGCAGACACTTAACGACTGAGCCACCCAGGCGCCCCTCAATTTTTAAATTAAAAAAAAAGTCTTTTTGATTATGAAATGCCTTTTTTCTCTAAACTGTTGCAAAAAGTTTAGCACATGAATCAAATTTTTAAAATAGTAATGTTTAAGGAAGGCTTAGGTTTCTGGAGCCCTACTGTTCTGGGGAGCCATCCCAGCCTCCAGGAAAGAAACACAGGGCTCCACAAAAGGCACTGTGAAGCCATCAGATTGAAGTGACAGAGCACAGTGATGGCAGAGACTGCTTATCAATCACTTGGCCGTCATTCATAAGCCAGAAGCAGCTGAAACTGTGAACATGAGAAAGGTTTCAATCTTGCCATCTAAGAACTTAGATTACAGTAATACGAGGACCCTGATTCTCCAGAGCTGGAAATCAGCCCCAGTTTCATCACTGAATAGTGACAGTTACACACCTATAAATGATCACATGTACAGCACACATAATGCATATGAAAAACCGGAACTTATTTCAACATAGACTAATGTTCCTTAGTGTACAGTGTAGACATAAGCAACTTTTGTGCACCATATTCTGCTTCACTATAAGACAACATACAATACAGGAATGGAACACAGCTTTCTCTAGTTGCTGAAGAGAGACAAAATGAAATGTGCATTCAAGTCCCCATACAGGAGGCCAGACCAGAGTCAAGTCACCAAGCACCTGTTGTTATTCTCAAGCAGATACAGAAGCTTTTATGAAATCTAATCCAAGCTAAAAGTCAATGCAAAGCAGACATTAAAGATCTTGTTCCCGTTACCAGCTAGGAATGCGTTTGGCCCCAAGTTGGTGGTGGGAGGGATGGGGAGGCTGGGTGATAGACACTGGGGAGGGTATGTGCTACGGTGAGCGCTGTGAATTGTGCAAGACTGTTGAATCACAGATCTGTACCTCTGAAACAAATAATATATTTTACGTTAAAAAAAAAGAAGAAGATAGCAGGAGGGGAAGAATGAAGCGGGGGGAATCAGAGGGGGAGATGAACCATGAGAGACGATGGACTCTGAAAAACAAACTGAGGGTTCTAGAAGGGAGGGGGGTGGGAGGATGGGTTAGCCTGGTGATGGGTATTAAAGAGGGCATGTTCTGCATGGAGCACTGGGTGTTATACACAAACAATAAATCATGGAACACTACATCGAAAACTAATGATGTAAGGTATGGTGATTAACATAACATAAAAATAAAAAAAAAAAAACCTGTACTAGTTTTCACAAGAATCTATTTAACCCATGCACCAAGAAGTACCAGGAATTGTTGCTACAGAGGCTTAACAATGCCTTCAAAAAGAAGCTCCTTCTATCTTTCTTTTTTAGCATGCTTAGTAATGGCTGCTCACTTTTATGCCTGGACAGCCTCTTCCAGACAGAAAGAAGGAGATAGGAGAAGAGGTGGCACTGGCAGAGACCAGCCTTTAAGTTTCATTGTGTCTTTTGTCAACTTCTAGTTTCAAGAAGGATGAAAAAAACCTTATTTTTGAAAGTTAGTTAGAAGGGGTTTGGAAATTGAGTTTAGGTCTTCCAATTTATAGAGTCTACTATCAATTCTTATATAAAGTCCTGTAAACTGAGGTTAGAGAGGGCTAATGGAAGGAAAATGTATTTAAAAGCTCTTATAATATATCCTAGTATATTTCTATATGATCTATATGTCTAAAATGTTTCCATACTGTTACTTTTTTATCTTACCAAAAGGTGTCAATGGAACATTTTCATATAACTTCGTCACTAGGGGCCACATAGCTCCTCCAATTTCAGAGGGTAAAAGGTCAAAATAATGTACATTAGGTATCTTCTAATGTTGGCCACTTCTGTATCATTAGTTGACAACATTCCAAGCATAAAACACCATATTTAAAATTGTGAACACAAAAATATTTCATTGTCATTTTAATATTTTTGAACAGTATGGAAAAACAGACCAAAAAATGCCATAATCCCAGAGTTTATATTTAGGATGTAAAATTCTGATGCATCAAATCAATGGATTTTCTTTTTTTTATTTTTTATTTTTTAAAGATTTTATATTTATTTATTTGACAGAGAGAGAGAGCGAGAGCAGAAACACAAGTAGGGGGAGTGGGAGAGGGAGAAGCAGGCTTCCCACAGAGCAGGGAGCCTGATGTGGGGCTCGATCGCAAGACCTTGGGATCATGACCTGAGCCGAAGGCAGACACTTAATGACTGAGCCACCCAGGCGCCCCCAAATCAATGGATTTTCTTTCAATCATATGCTAAAAAAGAATTTTATGAGATCAATGTATTAGATTTAATGGAAAATCAAATAAACATCTATTTAAGCCTGTACTTTTGAAAGTTGATTTTACAAACATATTAAATCAAAATTTATTTTGAATGCATGTAGGACAGTATAAGACTAATTAAACAGACCGTACTCATGTGATTTCATACTGAATAATTTACTACAGAAACATATGCATTAAAATGTTAAAACTTAAGTTGCTTTATATAAGTGTAACGGAGTCCCTGAAGAAGGAGAGAAGAGAAAGGGGCAGTAAAAATTTTTTTGAAGAAACAATTTTTCAATTCAGTGGAAACTATAAACCCACAGATCCAAGAAACTCAATAAACATCAAGACAAGAAATGTGAAGAGAACCACTCCAAGGCACATCATAATCAAATTGCTTAAAATCCATGATAAAACATTAAAACCAATGAAACAAACAAACAAAAAAGACATGTTATATAAAAAGAAATGGATGTAAATACAACCACTGATTTCTCATGGGAATAATGCAATACTGCATACAATGCTTGTGGATCACCTCTACAAAGGAATAGTTCTTTGCATTAAAAAGAATGAACTATCGATACATATACAAAAATGGATGATCTCAAAATATTTACCCGAGTGAAAGAAGTCAGAGTATATACTATATGTTTTGATCTTTAAAAAATTTTTAGAATAGGAAAATTAATCTGTAGTAACAGAAAGTAGATCAGTGGTTGTTTGATAGAAAAGGAGCAGGAATTACAAGGGGAACAAGGAAATGTTTGGGGGTGACAGACAAATTCATTTTCTTGATTTGGTGATAGTTTCAGGTTGTAAATATACATCAACCATATCAAATTTTACACTTTGTATATGTGCAATGTGTATGTCAATTATACCTCTATAAAGCCTTTTTTAAATAAAAGTAAGATAAAAAACCTATGAAGCAGTAAATAATGATAAATTCTGCCATCATTATTTCATACGCATCTTCTATTTCTACAGTGAACACAGAAGAAGATAAACATATACAAGAAAATCTGATAAAACTTTTATGTCAATTGGTTTTCCATTCACTACTAAATGTGATAGAATATAAAGACTCCAATATTTTCTTCCTGTGGCGAGTTCTCGCCAATATAAACATGACAGTATCAAAACTAAAGGGCACTTTTGCTTTGCCTGTTCCCAAAACATTTTGGGTTAGTGTTCAAGGAAAAAAAATTCTGATTTAAAAATGTGGATTTCCCATCAAAGTCCTGTCATAAAAAAAAAATCATACAAATTTATCACCTGGTGAAAAAATTAAGAAGCTTATTATTATGGAATGTTGGTGAGGCCAGGTGTCGTTAAAATTGTTAAGCTAGTTTTCTGGCTTGGAACAGAAGAAAGCTCCAGCAGCAACATCTCAAATACCATTTGCTCTGGAATCATTAATTGCTGATATTTCTTCTATGGCATTATCTTCAGTATAAAATGTGACAAAATTTCTTTTAGGGCAGCCACCTTTGGATTTTCATCTACTTTGGGCAAACTGACACCATTGAAAAAATCATCTGATTTTGTTAGACCCCTTCACCTCTTACAAAGAGTATTACCATACAAAAATGTCAAGAGATAAAAAATCCTGTTACTCTTATTCCGTGGAGTATCTGTGATGTTTGATAACTTATGTTGCATGGTGCTTTGGTCATTGAGAACATCCATATATAAGTCATTGCTTCCACATTGACATATGTTATCTTCAAATATTATTAAGCTCAGATTCAGCTAGTGTTACTATTTCTTAGGTTTACTGGCCAAACAAGCAAAGCAGCAGGGTAAGGGTTATGCTGGCAATCAAGACTAAAAAGAAGAGTTGCTGTGTGTGAGGCTGACCACGTGACTCCAATTATTCCTTAAGGAGGTGTGCCTGAAGGTTGGTGATCCAAGAAGTCACATGATTAGAAGGGTGCAGATCTGTCACTTCTGCTTTTTTTTTAAATTTTTTATTGTTATGTTAATCACCATACATTGTATCATAATTTTTTGATGTAGTGTTCCATGATTCATTGTTTGTGCATAACTCCCAGTGCTCCACGCAGAACATGCCCTCTTTAATACCCATCCCCAGGCTAACCAATCCTCCCACCCCCCTCCCCTCTAGAACCCTCAGTTTGTTTTTCAGAGTCCATCGTCTCTCATGGTTCGTCTCCCCCTCCGATTTCCCCCCTTCATTCTTCCCCTCCTGCTATCTTCTTCTTCTTCTTTTTTTTTCTTAACATATATTGTATTATTTGTTTCAGAGGTACAGATCTATGATTCAACAGTCCCGCACAATACACAGCACTCACCATAGCATATACCTTCCCCAATGCCATCACACAGCCACCCCATCCCTCCCACCCCCCACCTCTCCAGCAACCCTCAGTTTGTTTCCTGAGATTAAGATTTCCTCATATCAGTGAGGTCATATGATACGTCTTTCTCTGATTGACTTCTTTCACTCAGCATGATACCCTCCAGTTCCATCCACGTCATTGCAAATGGCAAGATCTCATTCCTTTCGATGGCTGCATAATATTCCATTGTATATATATATACCACCTCTTCTTTATCCATTCAACTGTCGATGGACATCTTGGCTCTTTCCACAGTTTGGCCATTGTGGACATTGCTGCTATAAACATCGGGGTGCACGTACCTCTTCGGATCACTACATTTATATCTTTGGGGTAGTAGTGCAATTGCTGGATCATAGGGTAGCTCTATTTTCAACTTTTTGAGGAACTTCCATACTGTTTTCCAGAGTGGTTGCACCAGCTTGCATTCCCACCAACAGTGTAGGACGGTTCCCCTTCCTCCACATCCCCGCCAACATCTGTCGTTTCCTGACTTGTTAATTTTAGCCATTCTGACTGGTGTGAGATCAGAATCTCATTGAGGTTTTGATTTGGATTTCCCTGATGCCAAGTGATGTTGAGCATTTGGATGTGTCTGTTGGCCATTTGGATGTCTTCTTTGGAAAAATGTCTGTTCATGCCTTCTGCCCATTTCTTGATTGGATTATTTGTTCTTTGGGTATTGAGTTTGATAAGTTCTTTATAGATTTTGGATACTAGCCCTTTATCTGATATGCCATTTGCAAATATTTTCTTCCCACTCCCAAAGTAGGTTGTCTTCTGGTTTTGTTGATTGTTTCCTTTGCTGTGCAAAAGCTTTTTACCTTGATGAAGTCCCAACAGTTCATTTTTGCCCTTGCTTCCCTTGCCTTGGGCGATGTTTCTAGGAAGAAGTTGGTGTGGCTGAGGTCGAAGAGGTTGCTGCCTGTGTTCTCCTTTAGGATTTTGATGGACTCCTGTCTCACATTGAGGTCTTTCAACCATTTGGAGTCTATTTTTGTGTGTGGTGTAAGGAAATGGTCCACTTTCATTCTTCTGCATGTGGCTGTCCGATTTTCCCAACACCATTTGTTGAAGAGACTGTCTTTTTTCCATTGGACATTCTTTCCTCCTTTGTCAAAGATTAGTTGACCATAGAGGTGAGGGTCCATATCTGGGCTCTCTCTTCTGTTCCACTGATCTAGCTGTCTGTTTTTGTGCCAGCACCATACTGTCTTGATGATGACAGCTTATAATAGAGCTTGAAGTCCAGAATTGTGATGCCACCGGCTTTGCTTTTCTTTTTCAACATTCCTCTGGCTATTCGGGGTCTTTCCTGGTTCCATACAAATTTTAGGATTATTTGTTCCATTTCTTTGAAAAAAGATTGATTGAAAAAAAGATTGAAAAAATATTGATGGGGATTGCATTGAATGTGTAGATTGCTCTAGGTAGCATTGACAACTTCAGAATATTTGTTCTTCCAATCCATGAGCATGGAACGTTTTTCCATTTCTTTGTGTCTTCCTCAATTTCTTTCATAAGTATTTTAGAGTTTTCTGAGTACAGATCCTTTAACTCTTTGGTTAGATTTATTCCTAGGTATCTTATGGTTTTGGGTGCAATTGTAAATGGGATCGACTCCTTAATTTCTCTTTCTTCTGTCTTGTTGTTGGTGTATAGGAATGCCACTGATTTCTGTGCATTGATTTTATATCCTGCCACTTTACTGAATTCCTGTACGAGTTCTAGCAGTTTTGGGGTAGAGTCTTTTGGGTTTTCCACATAAACTATCATATCATCTGCAAAGAGTGAGAGTTTGACTTCTTCTTTGCCGATTTGGATGCCTTTGATTTCTTTTTGTTGTCTGATTGCTGTGGCTAGGACTTCTAATACTATGTTGAATAGCAGTGGTGATAGTGGACATCCCTGCCGTGTTCCTGACCTTAGGGGGAGAGCTCTCAGTTTCTCCCCATTGAGAATGATATTCACTGTGGGTTTTTCATAGATGGCTTTTATGATATTGAGGTATGTACCCTCCATCCCTATACTCTGAAGAGTTTTGATCAAGAAAGGATGCTGTACTTGGTCAAATGCTTTTTCTGCATCTATTGAGAGGATCATATGATTCTTGTTCTTTCTTTTGTTAATGTACTGTATCATGTTGATTGATTTGCAGATGTTGAGCCAACCTTGCAGCCCAAGGATAAATCCCACTTGGTCATGGTGAATAATCCTTTTAATGTACTGTTGGATCCTATTGGCTAGTATTTTGGTGTGAATTTTTGCATCCATGTTCATCAAGGATATTGGTCTGTAATTCTCCTTTTTGATGGGGTCTTTGTCTGGTTTTGGGATCAAGGTGGCCTCATAAAACAAGTTTGGAAGTTTTCCTTCCATTTCTATTTTTTGGAACAGTTTCAGAAGAATAGGTACTAATTCTTCTTTAAATGTTTGGTGTAATTCCCCTGGGAAGCCATCTGGCCCTGGGCTTTTGTGTCTTGGGAGATTTTTGATGACTGCTTCAATTTCCTTAGTGGTTATAGGTCTGTTCTGGTTTTCTATTTCTTCCTGGTTCAGTTTTGGTAGTTGATACATCTCTAGGAATGCCTCCATTTCTTCCAGGTTATCTAATTTGCTGGTATAGAGTTGCTCATAATATGTTCTTAAAATTGTTTGTATTTCTTTGGTGTTGGTTGTGATCTTTCCTCTTTCATTCATGATTTTGTTGATTTGGGTCATTTCTCTTTTCTTTTTGATAATTCTGCCCAGGGGTTTATCACTCTTGTTAATTCTTTCAAAGAACAAGCTCCTAGTTTCGTTGATCTGTTCTACTGTTCTTTTGGTTTCTATTTCATTGATTTCTGCTCTGATCTTTATTATTTCTCTTCTCCTGCTGGGTTTAGGCTTTATTTGCTGTTTTTTCTCCAGCTCCTTTAGGTGTAGGGTTAGGTTGTATATTTGAGACCTTCCTTGTTTCTTGAGAAAGGCTTGTATTGCTCTATACTTTCCTCTTAAGACTGCCTTTGCTGCATCCCAAAGATTTTGAACAGTTGTGTTTTCATTTTCACTGGTTTCCATGAATTTTTTTAATTCTTCTTTAATTTCCTGGTTGACCCATTCATTCTTTAGTAGGATGCTCTTTAGCCTCCATGTATTTGAGTTCTTTCTGACTTTCCTCTTGTGATTGAGTTCTGGTTTCAAAGCATTGTGGTCTGAAAATATGCAGGGCATGATCCCAATCTTTTGGTACTGGTTGAGACCTGATTTGTGACCTAGGATGTGATCTATTCTGGAGAATGTTCCATGGGCACTAGAGAATAATGTGTATTCCGTTGTTTTGGGATGGAATGTTCCAAATATGTCTGTGAAGTCCATCTGGTCCAGTGTGTCATTTCAAGTCTTTATTTCCTTGTTGATCTTTTGCTGTCACTTCTGCTTTTTATAAGTTTCTTTAAAGCAAGCCCATCAACACTCAAAAGTTCTCTGTATTGCCACATATGTAATTTGTTGCATCATAAACAGGTATTGCAATGTCTCATTTCTTTTTTTTTTTTAAGATTTTATTTATTTATTTTAGAGAGAGAGAGAGAGACAGCATGAGTGGGAGGGGCACATGGGGATGGAGAGATAGAATATCAAGCATACTCCATGCTGAGTGTGGAGCCTAACTCGGGGCTCGATCCCAGGACCCTGAGATCATGACCTGAGCTGAAATCAAGAATCAGATGCTCAACCAACTGTGCCACCCAGGTGCCCCGCAACATTTCATTTCTTAATGGATCATCAAGCCAATCTGATGTTCAGTGCAGCAGGCCATATAGCAGTCTATTAGAATCCATTCCTGGTCACTGATATGGGTGACCATCCCTAATTTTCAAACAATTTCTCATCACCTCAAAAATTATTCTTTTAACTTGGTGACAGTGAATTTTCAAAAAATAAAAGCACGTATGAAAGGTGATATTAATTACAACTCCATCTATTCTGACCCTCTCTATTCTTCTGCCCATTGTAAAGTTACTAAACCATAAAAATTCCAACATAACCCTTGAGGTTGTAGGAGTCATTGTATATCTTTTATCTTACATTGCCCAGGATTCAAAACTGCAGATGTTCATTCAGCTGCTGCCAAAGACTTCTTCAAGTTTTAATAGTTCGCTTTCAGCCAATGGAACTGACTTTCAAGAACACAAATTTTACGGATTCCCAGCCACACTAGAAGGTCATTAGCCTAAGTTTAGGATTATGAGGCTATGCAGTCAGAATGCTGATCACTAGGAGGAACAGGTGCTGGGTCCGGAGGAGGGGTCACTTCCCTCCCAGTTCAATATATTTTGACTTGATCTTTGTGGATAAGAAGCAATAATAGCAATTCTCCCAAATTCTAAGACCAGAGAGTTGTTGAGTCTGTCCTGTGTTGTGCTTATCCAGTCCCACTGCCACTGCGAGTACCACATTTTCATTTTATTGACAGTAATCTTCACATATTACTCAACCTTCCTTATTTAGCTATTAGATGGGAGTCGTATTTAGGAAAACCTATACCCCTCCACCCAGGAGGTGATACTGGTATGTATTAAACAGCCTGAATGATCAGAGCATTCCAGGACTTCTGAAGGGCCTATTCCCTTAACCTAGGACATTTCTTCATGAATAAATGATCCAGCACCGTCCACTCCTAACTTTCTATTGTTCTACACCAAATAAAACATTTGGCCCAGTATGAGACTATTAGTGCCTAACTAGTCTAATAGTCCCAAGTCTAAAAAGCACCAGAACATCTGTTCCCAAACCCTAGTCCACCTTACTAACATCTTGGCAAAGGGTCTCATGCTTGAATGGAGATATCAGCACTATCTCTAGCACAGTTCAGGCAGAAAGATATGAAGGTTAACCTTCTACTTCTTTGCAATTAGTAGCATCTTGGGCCTCCAGAAGGTGTAGGTACTTTAGGCTCTTTGGGTTTCAGGGTTCCATATCTGAACCCCTAGACTTAGTGCAGAAATTCTGGATTATAACATTAGTAAAACTGCGATTCTGCTAGTTTGTGGCAACTCTAATGTAGCCATTTGGTGCCAATCTAGGCATACAGTACCTATAGTTTGTAGGTATGCTTTCCAGGCTGAAGTCAAAGACCCAAACTTTGCTCCACTTTACGAAAAATGAACTGGTGAGTTCTGTCCAAGGGATCTTCTCTCCTACAGCAATTATTAATTACTTACAATAGTATATAATCCTTTTTGACCTATATTATCAGGGATAGCAAAGGGCAACACTCTGTATTAGCTGTCCGACTACCTTGACAGGCATCAGGTCATCTTAGGTATCTTTCTTAAATAGTGATTAGAAGAAAACAATGTGCACCAGTGAAGCACATTAAACTAGCAATAAAATTGTGAGAGTCTTTCTCTTTATTAAAATTAGAGTGAATCAAACTGGGCATGGAATAATAAGCAAAATACAGTTCTTATCTACAAGCGCCTTGGGAAGAGTACTTGCCAGTGAAGCAACACAAAAAACAGATTTCATAGTCAGGATTTGTTTCAAATGTACACTGGAATTCAAGGACATAGGTGATGCCAGTCTACAGCAATACATCATCTAGATTTTAGACGTCTGCCTACTTACTAGACACGTCTCCTTAGCCTTTAAATATGCCCATGTTGTTCTCATTAAAAATAAGAGCAAGAATAGCAACAAAAAAGAGGAAGACAAGGAGAAAAAGAAGGAAGAGGGAAAAAAAAAAAAAAGGAAAATGGCAAAGAAAAGAAGCATCAACAACAAAAGCTATGCAGCCCTCTCTAATAGTGTCTGATATCTTTCCTTTCTGTCTGTGGCATCAGCTTCATTTGCCATTATCCATATTCCCTGACTTCTTTAGTAATATAACCCCCAATTTTTAAATGTGCACATGGGCTGCCTGGCATGAAGGGTACATTTCCCAGACTCTTTTGATACTAGGCTTGGCTCTATCACTAAGCTCTGGTCAAAGGAACCTGAAAGTTTCCTGAAATCATCACTATGGAAGGGTTCACCCTTCCATCATCCTTCCTCCTTCCTGATGGCTGTAACGCAGTCATGAGGGCCTGAGACTCAGCAGACATCTTAGATTATAAAATGAAAGTTGAGGATGGGGAAGCAATAAGATTGAAGGAGGTTGGGTCATCCTGATGGTCCCGCAAGCCACCTTAAACACACACACTGTTGTATGTCAATTATATTCCAATAAAGCTGGAAAAAATAATAGCCCTGGTGCTGTAAGGATGAGATATTTAAAAGCCTTAGCACAAAGCCTGGTTTTGTTTTATAAATCGTGCTATTAAAAATGCATGTAATACGTTGTAGCGACTATTATGATGATAAAGAAATTCTCATTATCAGCCACACATTGTACTAGGCACTATGTGCACAAGACAGCCCCTGTCCTCAGTGAGCTTATAGTAAGAGAGGATAGATGGCACAAAACAACCTATTAAAATGCACTAAATTGTAAAACATAGGCAGATGTTAATAACCTTTTATTTTATCCTGTACTATATATCTTCCTGGGTTTCTTAAAGAATGTAAAAATCCATTGAACTTTCACCATTTAGATATATCTCCAACAATAACAGTGGATAACAGAAGTAAAACTATTAAAAGAAGTAAAAAGACATTCTAAGATATTTTATATTTTTGTGCCAAAGATTTGAACAAATGAAACCCTATGCTGTCATTTTAGCACATATTTTCTTTAAAAATACAGCCTTCCCCTCCTTTTTTTAACATATAATGTATTATTTGTTTCAGAGGTACAGGTCTGTGATTCAACAGTCTTATACAATTCACAGCGCTCACCACAGCACATACCCTCCCCAATGTCTATCACCCAGCCACCCCATCCCTCCCACCCCCCACCACTCCAGCAACCCTCAGTTTGTTTCCTGAGATTAAGAATTCCTCATATCAGTGAGGTCATATGATACATGTCTTTCTCTGATTGACTTATTTCACTTAGCATAATACCCTCCAGTTCCATCCATGAAGTGGGGGAAATCAGAGGGGGAGATGAACCATGAGAGACGATGGACTCTGAAAAACAAACTGAGGGTTCTAGAGGGGAGGGGGTGGGGGGATGGGTCAGCCTGCTGATGGGTATTAAAGAGGGCACGTTCTGCGTGGAGCACTGGGTGTTATGCACAAACAATGAATCATCGAACACTACATCGAAAACTAATGATGTAATGTATGGTGATTAACATAGCATAGTAATAAAAAATAAATAAATAAACAAAAATACAAAAAAACCCAGCCTTTTACTTACAGGAATATAACTTCAATTGTGATATGTACATATGATATATGGTATGTGTGTGTGTGTTATTTGACCCAGAAAAAAATCGATGGTAAATGTAAAGCCTGGTTACAGTACATGGCAATTGAATATATTTAAGTATATTTAAAGGAAATCGATAATTAAAAGTATAACTATTCAGGAAAGAAAATGTAAATAATTGTATTTCTGGAATAAAATTCAAATAGCATTACTCACAGTTTTATTTTATAGTGAGCATTTAATTAACTCAGTGCATATATAGCTTAAATATTTTTTTACTCATGTGACATTTTTCAAAGAATAATAAACATCTCTGGATTAAATTTTTTTTAAAGAAAAAGCAAAATTTCAGGTTTTTGTCTTGGTTTCATTTGCAGTGACACAGATGTCTCAAATAATGGTGCTAGATAATTAATTTTTTTAAAATTGTAAGTAAATTAATTTTAGTAATGGAAACAGATTGGCTCAGAAAACCACAAGTTATTTCTTTACATGTACTATGTAAAGTGGCCCTCAAAATTTTCTAGTAATGGATAAGCTTTGTGAATATTTTTTTTGATCAAGGTATACAGAATATAGAGAATGGGTACTTAATCTGGATAAAATTATATACAAAACAGAAAAAGGCCTAACTCTTTATTCACTCAGACTTCCTTCTTCCCAAAGTGACCCCGGGCAGGATTTCTCCAGACCAATAAAGCATCTGGACCTGCCTCAGTCATCTGGAAGCCAGAGGAGGAACTAGCCCAGGGATAAAGCTGGACACACAATGGAAAAATCAGAGAAGAAGAAAAGAACCTGAGTCTATGACGACATTGGTGAGCCACTCAATCAACAAATTCTGGAACCACCCTATGTCTGGACTTGTTGTTTTGTGAGAAAATAAATTTTCTATTGTTTAAGTCAATTGAGTTTCCTATTACTCAAAGCTAAAAGCCAATTTGATTATTACAGTTTCTTTCTGCACAACTGGAAAATCACTACATGTAGACTTGGATTTGGAAAAGACATAGAAGTCATCATGGTACAGTACCTTCTCAATTCACAGTGGAAATGGTAAAGTATTTTGCAAGTAATATTTCATTAATATTTAGGTTCTAATGCTAACAAGTGGTGAACTTTTTAAATAACTTAGTCTTTCTATTACAACGTTAGAAAACTATATGCTCTGCTTTAAGTGAGAGAAAAAAATGGTTATCAGCCTTTACTTTAATGCTTCTGATAAATGACTCTACTGACTTTTACAAAGATGAAAAGCGATCCAAGTATTTAAGAAGTGGGAAGAATCAAGACCCTCAAGTATTAAAGATAAGTAAGGATTCAAGGTTTTCATTAGAAGAAATCTTCCTGAGTTTGCTGGTCATCGGGACATTAATTATGAGCTATTTTGGCATAAGTCTTTGCTAATGCAACACTGAAGCAGCTCGTTCTACTAATGGCTAACTCTAATTCATGAAAAAGTCTTTCTTATAATAAGCAGAACTCTGGCATGCCTTAACTTATCAACATTTGTCTTCCGAATGAGGCCTTTTCTTTTACCACATTAGGGCCTTTTAAATAATTGAAAGCAGCTGCTATTTTCCCCTCTCATTTCTGTTTTTTTCTTGCCAGTGTCTGTGAGTTGCAGGAACGGGGAAATGGGAGTATTCCTTCACCCACAGGGTAACATACGGATAATTTTATTTCTTTTTTCAGCAGAGATGAATCCAGGAAACACAATTTTAGGTTCTCTCTCTATTCACATCTACCCACTTCCTCTTCTCTCTTCCATGCAGTGAAAGTGATTAACACAGGCAAATACATCCTAATATTCACTCCTCTCTAATGGTCAGAGTTAACATTCCAAAGTTTACTGATCAGGTGAGTCTTGGCCTCTCAGCAATTTCTTTCTCAGACAAGAATGCCTATAAATGGGAGATAGTCTCTTCAATTCTACCTACATGGCAAGCTCGCCATTAAAGACCATTAAAGACCTCCACAATCCTCCTGACTATAAGAAATTACTGTTATTGAACTGCTCGTTCTGAATCTGGATGAGCTCAGGGAGATCAGTTCATAAAGGAGAGTGCAGAAAGCCTCTCTTCTCCCTTAGGTCCAAGCCACATTTTCACATTCAACGTGAACAGCAAGCTGTATGCTTTGGATAGTAACACTGATACTGGATGTATTCCATCCTTCATCCAAATCCTTGCATTTTATCTCTGTTGGCTCAGAACCTAGAGTGAGTCTCAGTATTATTCATATCTGGCAGCTCTCCCCTAATAATCCCTAGTTCATTCAGTGTTCTTTCTTACATGCTGTCCTTAATCTCCAAAATTATGTTTATCCCTTCCCGAATATTCTGTACTTTGTGTAGGCACCTCTCACACTGTGGTCTCAGCACCACAGTATATTGGTAAAAAATACAGCCTTTTAATTGAATTCAATTAGACCTTGGTTAACATCCTGGCTCTAGTGTTTACCAGATGTGAGTGCTTGGGCAACTTTTTGATGACTCTGAGTTTTAGGGTCTCCAACTTAAATGGACAGAATACTGACCTCACAGAATTGTTACAAAGTTGGAGATAACTAAGATAGCATTTGTAATCATTCAGCACAGTGCCTGATATATACTAGGTCCATGAGAAATGTTAGTTTTCCTTTCAGTCTCCTCACACAAAACTAAACCTACTTCAACGTCATACCTAGCACATATGGAAGGCACTTTAAAATTTTATACTTGCTCCATAGATTAGACATATTTTGAGGGAACTTTGTGGGGCTGATTAACATTAATGTGGAACCATGCATAACACTACTTTAGAAAGACCACCTTTCTATGAAGAAGTTATACCTCCTCAAAACATTTGTTCATTGTAATATAAAAATCAGGCAGGGGTGCCTGGGTGGTTCAGTCAGTTAAACTTCTGACTTGATTTCGGCTCAGGTTATGATCTCAGGGTTGTAGGATCAAGTCCTGCATTGGGCTCCATGCTCAGCAAGGAGTCTGCTTCTCTCTCTCTCTCCCTCTGCTCCTCCCCCCACTCGCACTCTCTCTCTCTCAAATAAATAAATAAATAAAATCTTTAAAGATAAATAAATAAAAATAAAAAAATAAAAAATAAAAATCAGCCAAATTTAGCCTCTTTTCTGAACTGCCACTTAAATGCTATCTTCTTCATGAAGGTTTAATGATGTCTCCTCAATCGACCTCATCAGAGTCAAACAGATGCATTTGATTTACACACCTCCTATATTACTGATTACATCCTATATTTTACTATAATTATCTGTTATTTTATAATCCACACTGCATTATAAACTTCTTTGAAATTAGCCGGACACTATGGTACTGTTCCATACTAGTGTGCCAATCTAACATTAGAATCTACTAGAGGTCAAAAGGCAGTGTGAAGAAAGGGCTAATACTAGGCCTGGGGTAAGGCAGGGCCGCTAGAAAAATTTTCTTTGGAAACACTACTTAAGACAAATAAAAAATGTTTATATCTTCATGGTGTGTCACTACAGGGTCAGTGGAGATATGAGTTGGCATGTAAGCCTTCCACTACAGTGGTTTATAAAATGGGTGGACAAGGGGGCTACAGCCTTCTATAGGTGAAGGAGAGCCACACATTCTTTGGTTCTCAACCATGGCAGCCATACACGCCCCATATACATAAGAAGACAAAAGAAGCTGCAGTTTTGCGTACCTGTAGGGTCTCCTAATGAGATGAAGGTATTGCACTTTCTGTATTTCCTGTTTTGTATACTTCTAAAAAGCTAATTAACTGTAGTATTAGATTAATGCCTCTTCATTTATGTCTCATGAGCCTTACTGACAATCTGAAACTGTAACCATAGCTTTGTTCCTACAGGGACTCTATTGTAGCTTATTCAAATCATGTACAACCAACAGAGCATTTACCAAATGATCTTGGCTCATCAGAATAATAACCCTGTTATTTGTAACTATTGAAAGATTGTGGCAAAGGTAGAGGGTCAAAAAAGTTCAGAATGTATTATAATCATTGAGTAGTCAATATGACTAATATGTAAGATAGAAGGATGAAAAACCAGTGGCTACTGAGTCTGTGAGACACGGCAGTGAACTTTTGCAGCGTGCTCCCCACCTCGGAGTTTTACACAATATTTTTACAAATACGCATATGATTATTTCTGAAATGTTCAAATTCTGAAGACATTCTGAAAGATGACCTCAAGAAAGGGTAAGAGCTATTACTTTTACTTCAGTTTAAAGAGTCTATCTGAATACCCTTTTGAGAGGAATTCAGGCAATTTATAAGGAAAATTACTCCTTTGATGCCTCCAGGTTATTACTTAGCCAATTACTCTTAGACTCTACCAAATGGCTTTCATTAGTTAAAACTAAAGCCAATTTTTTCCCCCTGAAATGTCTTGTTCATCCTTGAAGAATTACTCAAATACTGTTTAAGGGCAAAGGTTTCCAAGAGTCTAGGACAGTAGTCAATCTATTATATTACTTCTAATGAAGATTATCAGAGCTTTCCTTCTCCTTTCCCTAATGCAAACATAGCACATTCTTGGGTTGGAGGAAAAAAATGCTCAAATAGGAATAAGGTTGATGTAAAACCCAAGTGTTAGTTTTTAATATGATTGGTGATGGGAACAAAATAGTTAGGTTGAGTCAAGGTATCCCTCCACATCACCCCGTCTAATGACCTATTCCTGTAAGAGTCAAGCATTCACGAAAGACCAACACCACAGCAGCAGGAAACACAAATGGAAAGAATTTCAAAACATTCACTAAGAGTGTGGGTGGTTAAGGTAGCATTGATAACCAACAGGCAATGCTTCTTTTTAACACAGAGATTTTCTACAATGGCTAATGCATTATAGTCATGAATAGCTTTGGCTTCAAGTGAGATAATAACCAAGCAATAAAAGCCTGGTGGTTTTCCCCCTTGTAATTTATTCAATTTCTGCATATATTCATATTCATACACACACACACACACACATACACACACACACACACGACAGAGAGAGAGAGAGACTGAGACAAGAGGAAATGAAGGAGAATCTAGTCCAGGCTTTTATTGTTTGGCTATTTAAGAACTTTTCATAAGAAAGACATGTATTCTCAGATCAACAGTAGCAGAAATAAAAATAATCCCCCTGTTAAACATACTAAAATTGCAAAACATCAAGTCTAAAAATAAAAAATTTGAAGCTACTGGGATGCTTGGGTGGCTCAGTCAGTTAAGCATCCAATTCTTGATTTAGGCTCAGGTCATGATCTCAGGGTTAGGAGACTGAGCCCAGCGTCAGGCACTGTGTGCTTAAAATTCTCTCTATCTCCCTCTGTCCCTCCCCCAACTCCCTTACTTATGGTCATGCATGCTCTCTCTCTCTAAAAAACAAACAAAAAACCTTAAAGCTATTTAACATTAAAAATACTAGATTATGTGAAAGGGAATAAAAATAAAATGAATAGCAGACAATATAATCAACAATTGAAACCATAATCTTAGGAGACAATTTTCCATGGATCTCTTCAATTTCTATATACCTTGTAAAAAGACACTGGCCGTTTTTGTCCTGAGTAACCTTTCCAAGGACACTTGTGTAGCAAACAGCTTCAAGAGCGAGATAGAATAATCTCCAGAGAAGACGGCAGTTTGTTTCCTGACCAGGGTAATACAGGTAACGTTTCACTCCAGGGCAAAGTTTGGGCAGGTGACCAGCCCCAAACCCTTACACCACTGGGGATTCCTAAGCTCAGTGTTCATCTGGGACATGGCACTCACTTGAGCCGCTCTCCTTTACTCCCACGGGCTATGTGGGGTTGGGCAGAGAGAACCAATATGGACATGAATCTCATGTTATCTGTGGTGCAGTGGCTTATTTGACTCCATACAGAATCTTGTGTCTTCCATCAGTATTTCAGTATTCATAAAACAGAAGCAGGCTAAATTGTTAGCAGGCTAAATTGTTAGCTTGGAAAATGGGTTAAAGTCTCACACCGTTCATAGTTCTTGATACACCCCAGAGATAGCTATAAATCAAAAATGAAAGGCTCCTTCCCCCCAAAAAAGTCCTTGAATAAAGAAATTTTCAAGTGTACAATATGTTATGAGTTCATTACCAATAAATATTCACTTAAAAAGAACTGTTCATCAGGAAGAAAAATGAACCAATCTGAAATCATGAGCTACCTGAGACACAGTGAACACATATACGTATAAAAATTACCAGTCATTTTAAGGGACTATGAACTACAAAAATACTAATGACTCATTTCTTCTTTTTTTTAATACATATATATATATTTTAAAGATTTTATTTATTTATTTGACAGAGAGAGATAGCGAGAGAAGGAACACAAGCAGGGGGAGGGAGAGAGGGAGAAGCAGGCTTCCCACAGAGCAGGGAGCCCGATGTGGGACTCGATCCCAGGACCCTGGGATCATGACCTGAGCCAAAGGCAGACGCTTAACGACTGAGCTACCCAGGCGCCCCTATATATCATTGTTCTGATTTGGTTGTTTTTATTTCCATGTCACAAGCATAGGCAACATACTATCTACCAAGTTTTGATACTTGTGATAGTATCAAAATGTTTAAGATAATTTTTATGATATATTGTAGCACAGATATATAGACATGAGTACATCATTTTCCCCTGTCTATATCCTTACTAATTTTTGCAAAAACGACAGGAAACCCTCTAATGTCAGTTATTCTATGTCAGACTCAGGGTTCTCCCTATTAGATGTTTTCTTCTCCTTCCTCCTGAAATTTCAGTTGAACACTTCCAATGTTCTGCCCAAAAGAGTTTTCCTGTCTTTGCAATCTGTACTGTGCCCCTTGCCCATGAGTCTTACCCCATAAACCAAGATTGCAAATTATGAAAGTCTGACCTTCAATATTGGCTTTCCATATATCTTTCTCTTCTGAAAGCATGACCTTTACTGGAAAAAGGATTCGAGGAAATACTTCTGCCCTTGATCCAGCATCCTTCCCTAGTCTTCATAATCACAAATGAGGTATTTTTTATATTGTGATGTATTACCATGGAACTGAGCAAAAGTCCATACTTTTATATAGGGCTGGTGAACTGTAATAGACCCTATATTACATCTCTACCCAGGAAAACAGCATAGCTTTTATTAGACATCCCGATGGCTATGTAGCCAGTATCTTGTACCTAACAGGGAGTCTCTATTACTGCATGCTTCTTCCCTCATAAATAGATGGATGCCTGGATAGACACAGTCATAAAGATACAGGAGATTTTATTATAAAAATTGACTCACACAATTATGGAAATCAAGAAGTCCCATGATCTGCTGCCTGCAAACCCGAGAGCCAGGAAAGTCAGTGATATAATTCAGTCTGAATCCTGAAGTCTGAAGAGCAGAAGCACCGATATCTACAGGCAAAAGAAGATGGATATCTTGGCTCAAGTAGAAAGAGTAAATTCACCCTTCTTCCACATTTTTGTTCTAGTCAAGCCCTCAGCAGACTGGATGATGCCTACCCACATCTTTCTTCTTCACTCAGTCTGCCAAGTCAAATGCCGATCTCTTCCAGAGATACCCTCACAGACATACCCCAAAATGTTTTATGAGCTACCCCAGTCGAGTTGACACATAAAATTAACCACCACAGGTATCAACAATTTTTCTTGAACTATTATTGCCTAGATATCCTCCTCATCGTTCTGTTAAAAACATTAACTTCTACTGCATATAATCCAGATCCAGTGTCTAGGAACTTAATTTCATAATTCTTCCATACCCACTTGTCTTGCTCTAATTTTGCTATATGGTTTATCACCTCTTAATGTTCTATACTATTATTATAATATTATTAATATTATTATTATTTTCTTCTCTTGTTAAACCTTAAACTCCATAAAGGCTGTAATTTTTATCTGTTTTATCCCACTGATACACTTCAAGCATCTATACCCAGTATGTAGTAGGGGCTCAATATGTTTGTAAAATGAATAAATACATAAAATCTACTTTAATGTAATCTTATTTAATATCTTTCTCTTTCTCCTCTATATTCCATATCCTTTTTGACTCTAGTCAAAACTCTGGTGCTGATTTTTTTTTTTTTTGCAATTTTCATCTGACTTCATTTTTTTTTAAAGATTTTATTTATTTATTTGAGAGAGAGAGAATGAGAGATAGAGAGCACGAGAGGGAAGAGGGTCAGAGGGAGAAGCAGACTCCCCGCTGAGCAGGGAGCCCGATGTGGGACTCCATCCCGGGACTCCAGGATCATGACCTGAGCCGAAGGCAGTCGCTTAACCAACTGAGCCACCCAGGCGCCCCGACTTCATTTTTTAGATTACAAAAGTAACGCCTTCTTATCTAACACACAAACACACATTTTAGGACTCTCCATACTCTTTCATTTTCATTTTTAGGGATTCCTTATGGATTATATTCTTCCACCCTCTCAAGTAAGCCAGAGTACATACATATAAGTCAAACTTGTTCAGAAAGCTTTTCTATCTGGAAAGGTGAACTTGCATATATAAACATACTGATGGCCATATCAAGGAAGCAGAAATATATCATACCTATTATACATATTTTGCCAAAAACTGAACTCTAGCACTTTACATTTCCTCTCACCTCCAAAATGGCCACTGTATGATGTTTCTTTTTTTTTATGTACTGTTCAATGGGAGCCAGTACAATTGTTATATTTAAATCTTTACAGCCATTGTAATGAAATAAATGGTCACCTAAAGGCCTGAAAGACTAAATTATCTCTAGGTTCTTAACTTACTGTCAGAGAGGGAACTGGGGTCAAAGAAAATATGGTCTGATACTTGCACAACCTTAAAAAGTCAACAACCAAGATGGGAGTCCAGACTCCATTGCTTCTGACTCTTTTGATCAAACCCTAAACCATGTTTCATGGGTTGATGGAAATCGGAATTAACTTTTATCTATAGAGAAATAATATTTTTATAGCTGCTCACAATCCTCCCTGTAAAACTGTCAATTTTACAAATGCTGTTGGCAACAGGAACAAAAGTAGCATTGCCTCATTATAATCTTAAGTGCTACGCAATAAAAACAAATATCCATCCCCTGTTCTTTACGGAGACTATTATTTCTTGACTCACACTGGTATAGTGTTAGTTGCTAATACTTTTATTCTATAGATTTATGTTGTTCCCCTTATCTGTTAACCTCCATGCTTCCTATAAAGACATAAGAACATCCATCTTTATGACCATTAGAGCATTAATGACACAATCAATATAACCCCAAAGAAGCATCCAGCAGAAGTATCTGCTTCCCTACCTCTTTACATATTCATTTATTTGCAAATCTTCCAGACACACACACACACACACACACACACACACACACACACACCCCTTTAAAGGGCGCCCTTCCAGGGAGTAAAGACACTAAGTATGGTGGTAATACCACCAGTCAGTAAGTACTTTCCCTTTTTGGAACAATTTTAAAGGATGTTTATAATATTAGTGTTAGGGAGTATATTCTTCATGGTAATGCTATTCACAGGGCCATTCCAACCATTGTAAAACTAAAAAAATGGCTGTTAGTTACCTAGGCAAATTATATTCTGGGATATCAGATGAACAGTATAAATAAGCTCTGGAGCCAAGCCTCTTGGGTTCAAGTCATAGCTCTGATACTTACTAGCTTTGTGATACTAGGCAGGTTACTTAATCTCAGTGTTTCTTCATCTGTGTAAACCAACCGATAGGAATGGCTGTGATGATTAGACATGTTATTATCTGTAAAGATCTTATCAACAGTTCCTGGTGTCATATGAGTGTAAAATGCTGTTATCGATACAAGGCCTCTGTGTGATCCAGTGTTTGAGGAATTAGGTGATGCTGGTATGGAGTGTCCCTCCAGTTCTTACTCTCCCTTTGCCTTAGGAAACTGCACCTGGCCTTGTCCTCACTTCAACCCTTGAGAACTATAAATGCTAAATGAATCAGCAACAGCCAGGAAGGGACCAAATTTATCTATTGTGTTACTTAATGGAAGCTAAAAGTTTGAGTTTGTAATACTGCAAGTTTTTAAAAGGCCATTTCTAGGACTTTAAAGATAGTAAGCATTTTTTCTGTATTGAAGAAAATATAAATGTATTGCTTAACTATTATTTTTACATGTGAAAGTCCAATTGATACTTTTAAAAAATAGTAATGTGGCATGAACAGAACTTCTCTGTGATTCTATTTGTGATTAAATCATCCTTTACATGTTTAGGCTGTTACATAGCAAGATGGAGTCCAAGATACTTACATGATGTTTGTAAGACAACCATTTGCTACACAGATGTGTGATACCGACAGGGTGGAAGAGTATTTACCAAAACAGATATTTACAAAAATTCAAGAAAGATGTAAACTTCAATCATAAAATCACCTGGTTGGCTAAACTGTACAAAATTTTTCTTTAGATTTTGTTCACGTACTTTCAACATGATAATAGTGTATAAATTCTTTTTTTAAAAGATGACTTGCTATCAAAATGGTGTTTTTAATATTAAAAAAAATCAATCACACAGGCCAAGTCAACAAAATAAAGTTTAAAATTAAGCAAACCCACATCACTATGAAGGAATTGCTATTGGTATTTGGTGTACTTAGTCTCAGATATGCCAATATGCCAAGGTCAAAGATTAAAATAAAAGAAAAAAGAAAGAAAAAAATCCAGAAAACAGGTTCAGATTACAACATTATTATTTTTATTTTTTATTTTTATTTTTTAGAAAGAAAAAAAAAATCTCAAGCAGACTCCACACCCAGCACAGAGCCCAAAGTGGGGCTCAATCTCACAACCCTGAAATCATGACCTGAGCCAAAATCAAGAGCCGGATGCCTAACCGATGGAGCCACTCAGGTGCCCCTACAACATTATTTTTAAGACAGATACTAATTATTTCTCTCATATTTTGATGAAGAAAAAAACTGAAATGAAATTAAAATTTTGGGTGAATTTCAGATAAAATTTCTTCATCACAGACATATTCTTTTCTAAAATATCAATCTGGAGTCAAACAAAATTAACACAAAAAATACTGGAAATATTTAATTTAAATCATTAAAAAAACTGATTCTACATTTAGATGAGTTAAATACTTAGACCCATTCTTTTCTCCAGAATAGTTCCTCTGTTCCTGAGCATTTATATAGACTTGCTCCTTTTTCTTATGTTCCATTTTGCTATGTAAGTTTTATTGGTTTTAAGAATGACTTACGTTGTCTTCCCACAGTTCTGCTTTACTTAAGACTGTCTTCCTATTTCCTTTAGAGATGAAGGATGGCTGAGACAACATGACCTTCTTGGGCCACCCTTATAGACATTATTTCTAGAATTGTAGCTGACTGTAAAGAAGTCTGAGTCCAGCTCAATTTCCCCTTCTATGTGACTTGCTCTTCCACCTGAGTGCCCATGTTTTATTTCATCATTGAGATTCAAGGCGAAAGGCTTTATAAGGACATTTACCAAAAAACCTCCAGCACCCCTCTTAGCTCTGTAGCTCTGTTTTCACCCTTAGTTCTCCTTTGTTCCTGTAATTTTATTTTTGTAATGTTTCTCCCCACCCCAAGTCTTTCACTCCTCTTCCAACAGGAGGTTGTTGTTGTTCCTGTTTGAAACACAATGATGTGTCCAAATCTTGTGCTCTGTGCATATATGTAATAATGAGTATTCACTGGCTTTCCTTTTGTGTTTCTGAATGTAATAACATATCTCCTGTCTACTTAACAGTATGCGGTACTTCTAGGTGAAAAGGTGTCATGAAAGACAAGTGACAAATACAAAAACATGAGAAACCACATATTTGCTAAATAAAAATAGGACCAACTGCAATAATTGTCAGAAACACATGCTATATAAAATAGGCTTAGCCTGCAGAACATCATTTGTCAAAGATAATTTCACTGAGAATACCTTTCCTCCTGCTGCCCTTGGCCAACATAATTTCTGAGATTTTGAAAATTCTTCTATGGTTATCTCTGAGGTCTCTTTGCCAGCTTACCACAAAGGGCAAACTGGCCTTTAACTGTCATTTACCCATCTCAGGAGTTTTGCCTCCCTGTTCTTTAGGGAGAATTAGCTTCTTATTCATATAAAAGATGACCGTTCGGGTCATCTATAATTTGGGGGCTCAGCAACAGGACAAATAGAAGAGAAAATAACAGGCATTTGAACTTCCAAAGGCGACATAAAAAACGATAGTTTTCCTAGGGGAAAAATATATCTATCTTCTTCATATTTACCTACCATTGTTTCCATTTTTCTTCAGACAAAAACAGTGTGGTTTTAAAGTGAAAGCATTTTTAAAACACAAACTTGCAGAAACTATATGTCAAAGAATATATTCACAAAAGAGGCAAACAACACATTATGGGACCATTATGAAAAATCCAGTTCCCTACTCAGTGTACATTGTTTGGATTGCTAAATATTTATGGTAGGTTATACATAGAGCTGTCCCCACCAAGGACCTAATAGTAACATGAACATTAAGAATATAAGAGTGTCTGGGATAAGTGCCAAAGTGAAGTACTGACATAATTCTCTAGGAGCTTTAAGAGGAAGAGCCCACTTTTTCCTGAAGGAATTAAAAAAAAAAAAAAAAAACCTTCATCAAAGACTTGACAGCTGGAGAGAGGAAAAGAGATTAGAGATGAACAGAAGCAAATGCATGAAGGCAGGCGATTATGATGCAAGTGCTCCCTTCCCCCAGGAAATGTTCTATCTACTGATAGCTGTGACCCTTAAAGGTTCTCAGAAGTTGTACAGCAATTGCACACACATCAGTAGTTTTACAAGTCTTTCTGGTAACAAGTTATATGGAATTGAATTGCAGTTGACACTATATTTCTTACCAGGTCATTGATTTACTGAAGGTCAAGATTAGCCATGGACTGATTTGTTTAACAGGTGAAGCTTATGTTCAGAGTTCTTCTACTCACTCATCTTTTATGACCACTCCTACACACACACACACACACACACACACGCCCTACCTACCATCCATTTCTGAGAGCTTGTTTGGTGGTTCTAGCAGGGGAGCGCAGCTACTCGTATACCCTTGACCGAAGAACGGTCTTCCTCTATCGGGGAAGGTCATCCTCTTTGACTGAGCACGCAGCTTCGGGAGGGACGCACAGGGAGTGGTGAGGGAGGAAGGGGACACCCGCCTAGCCAGCCAGATCAGCCGAATCAACCCTGGTGATCAATGGGGTGATAGATGTTGCAGCCAGATCGCCCTCACATCCCCTACCATCTATTTCTGCCATTCCACTCTCCAGATTCCCAATGTCCCCAAACACAGTGACACTCCTCCAGTAGTACCCCTCTATAATTTTTCCATGTTTCAAAAGCTAGTTTTTAAGCTCCATGTGACTTCATTATTGCTATAGTCCTAGTGTCTGGAACACAGTAAATACTCAGTAAGTAGTTGTCCAATGCATAAAAGATTAATGGACTGATTGGCAGCCCAAATGGCAGGTATAAGAGAAACTACCATGTCCGTTGTGTAGATAAGTCTGCAGAGACAAAGACAGGTTCTAGTTCTCTCACTTGTGCTCATTATACCATGAGATGTTGCTTTTAGTCAAATAATGATTACTGGGGGCAATTACAAATAGGATGGAAGAGTAAAATAATGATGGTTTGAGGACATAGAACATACAATAGGCCCTCAAATCCTGGTATATAAGCAGCTGCCAACTCTCCATAGACGTCTAGGCAGCCAAGGAGGCAACAGTAATATCACAGGAAAGAAAAATCTTTTGTGGAAGGGACCAAGAAAGGTAATGTGTGAGTGTCTAATGTCCCCAAATTTCCTGCCCTCTAACTCCATCTTTGCCCATTCAACCTTTCCCCTTCCTATTACCTGAAATATTAAACATTATGTCTTTAGCCACTTGTTTCCAATTGTTTGTTTGCAAGGAGAATTGGAGTGGTGATAGGAATAGCACTGGAGTAGTGAGGCATTCTCATTAGAAAGAGCGCCTACTTAGTGCTTGAGGTAGAGCAGAAGGGACTAAAAAAGAGCTGTTGTGGTGGGAAATGACAAGTCCATGTGGACATTGTGAGAGTAATCTTTGGGGAATTTTGTGATAAAATGGTGAAATCCTTAGAAACATCTGCACATTATGTGTAAGACTGAAAACCAGGGTAGGAAATGAGGCTTTGAGAAGTTTTCTTCTATTCTAAGATGTAGTTTCTAAGAATGTAAAGAAGATTCTAATTGCTCTTTATCATCTTTTGTGTTGCCAGATACGTTGCTTATTGAAATGCAGTTTCATGAACAACTGGAAGCTAGGTTAATATGATTTCCCAGTGACTTCTGATTTGGTTAGGAATGTTTCAGCTACAAGTAACAGAAAAAGGGATGTACAGTGGCTTAAATATGTAGGGGTTAATTTCTTCTCACCTAACATAAAGCCTGGAAGTACTTTCTTCCACCATTTTCTTCCATCAGAGAAGGATGTGGAAAATGAGCTTGTATCCAAATGAACACAAAGAATTTCATGTCACTATACAAGTCTCATGACAAAGGGGTGATTCATGGGATATTTAGTCTACCACTACTGTGAAGTACTTCCAGGACATTTTTCATTACTTCAAGAAAATACACTAAAAATCTGCACCTATTACTAGTAACTCCCCATTACCCCTTCTCCCAGCCCCTGGCAATCATGAATCTACTTCTGTCTCTGGATTTGCCTATTCTACACCACTTCATGTAAGGAACTATAATATGGAGCATTTAGTGACTTGCTCATTTCATGGTATATGTTTTCAAAGTTCACTCACCTCCTAGCATGAATCAGTACTCCATTCCCTTTTATGGCTGAATAATCAGTCTTAATATATCTATGTTCTCTGTTATAAACTTATCTGCCTGAGCATGTGTGTACATTTGGTTGAGGCATCATGCTGGTTCTTCTTCCTCACCTCTCCTTTTATAACTGCCCTTTTTTGTATGTGCTATAAAAGCTCCAGAATTACCACTCACTCAATTCAATTTGAATTACAGTGTCCTCTAGGTACTCTAGAGGAACTGTGGTAGCTCTCCTCAGGTGAGTAGTCCTAAAAGACAACCTACAATTTACCACAAATAATTCACCCATTCATCTTCAAAAGAGATGTATTTCAATACAGTTTTTTTCTCTAATTTCTTCATTGATGTTTAATATATTCAAGTTTTTATATTTTTGTTTTAATAATTGTAATAAGAACTCAAGGGAGAAGAAAAATCAACACATAAATCCATACGGCCATAGAAAATTAAATTTTTCAATTATGTACATAGTTTTATTGTAGAGAAGAATGACAGGGTCATTACTAAAAGACTTTCAAGCATAAAAATATATTACATTAGTATAAAATTCTATTGAAGAAGTAGAGTGAAAATACAAACTCATGAGAAAAGGGAGCAATGTAAAATTTATAATCATAATGAAGAGAATTTGTCTATTTTAAGTGGTTTACAGTTAGTAGCAAATTGCTATTGTATTAGGTCTCCACTGGAAATATTTAAAGAAATGATATGTGCCAATTGGTTTTATTTTAAATGTCAATATCTACAATATGCCATTAATCACATCCTTTTCTACTCCTTAGGATTTAAGATACAGATGGAATTTTAAAAATCTAGATATAAATTAAAATGTGAAAATATACTATTAAAATATAAATATATCATTAATCAAAATGCAATAAACAGACTCAATTTTCCAGTTAAAAGACAGATAAATTAGAACAGTAAAACAAAAGTTTTGGATATAGGAAAAGGAATTCTAAAGTTTATATGAAAAAGCAAAAGACTCAGAATAATCAACTCAACATTGAAGGAGAAAAACAAAGTTACAAGACTGACACTACCCGACTTCAAGGCTTAGTATAAAGCTACAGTAAGCAAGACAGTGTGGTATTGGCAAAAGAACAGGCAAATAGATCATTGGAACATAATAGAGAGCCCAAAAAGAGATGCCCATAAATACAGTCAACTGATCTTTGACAAAAGAGCAAAGGCATTACAATGGAGAAAAAAAAAAATCTTTCAACAAATGGTGCTGGAATAACCAAACATTCATATACAAAAAACAAAACAAAACAACAACAAAAAACCACAACATAATTTAGAGACAGAGCCTATATTCTTTACAAAAATAACTCAAAAGAGATCATAGACCTAATGTAAAGTACAAAACTAGAAAACTCCTAGAAGGTAAAATGAAGAAAATCTACATGACCTTGGATATGGGGATGAGCTTTTAGATACAGCACCAAAAGCATGATCCATGAAAGAATTAATTGCTAAATCAGACTTTATTAAAATTAGAAACTTCTGCTCTGTGAAAGACAGTATCAAGAGAATGAGAGACAAGCCACAGACTGGGAGGAATATTTGCAAAAGACACATCTGATAAAAGACTCCTACCCAAAATATATAAAGAACTCTTAAACCTTAATAATAAGAAAATGAACGACCAGAAAAAAATAGACAAAAAAACCTGGACACCTCACCAAAGAAGATATGCAGGTGGAAAATAAGCATATGGAAAGATACTCCCCATCATATGTCATCAGGAAAATGCAAATGAAAACAACTAGATACCACTACATACCTATTAGAACAGCCAAAATCCAGAACAATGACAACACCAAATGCTGATAAGGATGTGGAGTAACAGGAACTCTCATTCATTACTGGTGGGAATGCAAAATGGTACAGCCACTTTGGAAAACAGTTTAGTGGTTTCTTAAAAAAAAACTAAACATGCCCTCACCATACAATCTATCAATCATACTCCTTGGTATTTACCCAAAGGAGCTGAATAGATATGTCCACACAAACACCTGCATACAGATGTTTATAGCAGCTTTGTCCCTAATTGCCAAAACTTGGGAGCAACAAAGATGCCCTTCAGTAGCTGACTGGATAAATAAGCTGTGGAACATCCAGACAGTGGAATATATTTCATCACTAAAAAGAAATGAACTATCAAGCTGTGAAGAGAGAAATGCGAATGCATATCACTAAGTTAAAGGAATCCAATATGAAAATGCTACATGCTGATTACTTCCAACTATATGACATTTTGGGAGAGGTAAAAACTATGGTGACAAGACTACTGTTTGCCAGGGATTAAGAGGGAGAGTGAGATAAAATAAGTCTATCAGAGAAAGACATGTATCATATGACCTCACTGATATGAGGAATTCTTAATCTCAGGAAACAAACTGAGGGTTGCTGGAGTGGTGGGGGGTGGGAGGGATGGGGTGGCTGGGTGATAGACATTGGGGAGGGTATGTGCTATGGTGAGCGCTGTGAATTGTGCAAGAGTGTTGAATCACAGATCTCTACTTCTGAAACAATGCAATATATGTTAAGAAAAAAAAAGAAGATAGCAGGAGGGGAAGAATGAAGGGGAGTAAGTCGGAGGGGGAGACGAACCATGAGAGAGGATGGACTCTGAAAAACAAACTGAGGGTTCTAGAGGGGAAGGGGGGGGGGGAATGGGTTAGCCTGGTGATGGGTATTAAAGAGGGCACGTTCTGCATGGAGCACTGGGTTTTATGCACAAACAATGAATCATGGAACACTACATCAAAAACTAATGATGTTATGTATGGTGATTAACAAACAATAAAAAAATTTTTAAAAAAGAGGGAGAGTGGATAAATTGGCAGAGCACAGAGGATTTTTTAGGGCAGTGAAACTGTTCCGTATACTATCATAGGGGATACACCTTATCATATGTTTTCTAAACTCACAGAATGCACAACACAAAGAGTGAATCCTAATATAAACAATGGACTCTGGGTGATAATGATGCGGCAGTGTGGGTTCACCGATCGTAACAAAGGCACCACTGTAGTACAGGATGTCGACAGAGGGTAACGTTACATGTGTATGGGTGCAAGGGGTGTAGGGGTACCTTTTGTACTTTTCAACTAATTTTTCTGGGAGCCAAAAATCTCTAAAAACTACAATCTACTAAACAAAGAACTAAGAAAGAAACATTGAGACATTGCTATTTACCTTAGATATAAGAAAAGTACAAGTACCCAGAAAAGTTAGAAGTAAAAAAAGAAAAATATTTACTAGGCAAATAAACTACAGCTGCGTACTTAAACACGGATAGATCTCCAAAAGCAGGTTTCAGAAAAATAGTAGCATATGATTCCATTTTTTTAAGGGCAAAATAGGTAAAACTAAAAAATTAAGGATTTATAAATGCATATGTATGTAGCATAACCATAAAGAAAGCCGTTATGGAAATGATACCACAATAATCAGGATTATAGTCACCCCTGGAGGACGGGAGAAGACAACGGGAGGAGAACACAGAGGGTTTCTGAGATATAAATAATAGACCATTTCTTAAGTTGGATATTGAATGCTTAGGTGTTAGTTTATTCATACTCTTTAAACTTGTACATTGTGAAATTGTAGGAAAAAGGTGACAGAATTTACTGGACTGGATAAACAGTCCTATGGTAGGCCTCACACAAGGTTTGCAAGAGCAGATCCCCCTGTCCCTCACTGCTCTTTTTAGAACTCTTTTCTTCTCCAAGTGTCAGTTTCATCCTGAGGCTTGCTTTCTTCATTGTCACAAAATGGCTGTAACAGTTCTGGTTCACTGAAAGGGAGGGCTTCTCTTTTTTCAAACTATCAAGCAAAAGTCCTTGGCCTCACACATGTCAAATGTATGTAGGTTCTGTATCTTGCCTGAGCCAGTCCTGTGGTGAGGGCAGTCAGGGCGAGGCTGATCACTCTCTACTCAAGATGTGGGTGGAGGGTGTAGAGGCGACCAACTAGGGTGAACAATGCTGCCCAGTTTGCCTGAGACATGTTTCAGCACCAATCATTCCGTGTCCCAGGAAACTTCTCAGGCCAAGGCAAACCAAGAAGGCGGGTCACTATATGACCAACAGCTAAACGTAAAAATCAGCTGCCCCCCAAATCCATGCTCAAGTCCTCCTACCAGGGAGTAGATTTAAATAAATGACTACATCTATTTCTACTTTCTGAAATAGACATCTTTTCCCCATAGGAACTATGAAACCTTTCTTAATTATATAATTCCAGACTCTATAAAGAATTTCTTAAAATTTTTATCTCTTTCTCTTAAATGAGCAATTAATATTTCTCATGTTTTCTATATTTGACAGAATTTTCCGGTCAGTGGCATTCCTGAACCTTCTTTAGAATACTAGCTCTTCAACAGTTGTTCCCCAAAACATGAGATTCAAAGAAGGTGCTGTGTACACTTTGCAGCTTCAAAATATTTCTTGGCTATTCCCCAAATCTTCAGTGAGGTGGGACCTAGAAAAATCTGTCTTCTGAGAAAGATCCTTTATTTCCTGAAATAAAGAAGGCACTTAATGACCATTTTACTTAGAGCAATGTAGTTTTTTGTTTCTTTTCTCATTAAAGTATAGCAAATAATATCCTGGTTAATTTCATAATTCCTCTCAATTTACACTTCTTATTGTTTGTAAATATTCTACCAGTTCCCTTGATGAATGTATAAAACAAGTTTTACAGTAAGTTTCATTTTCCTCTTAATTTCTGTTTGGTTTTTACTGTTATCTAAATGTCTAAAAATGAGACTCTGAGGTTCTGTCCAATTATTGTCAAAACAACTAATACCATGAATGGAAATGTTAAGCTATTTGGTTGTTATTATGTAAAACATAGGAATAATTTGGTATATTTTACATCTCTCACTTGGTTAATTTCAAGGATGCTTTATCGAATCTCCAGGAATCTCTGCTAAAATGGAGATTTTAGGGTGCTGCCCCAGATTTAAATTCAATAACTTGAGTGGTAGGTACCATGCTTTCTGCTTTGAACAAGGATCCAGAGACTAACCACTCATCAAAATCACCTCTGGCGGATTTATAAATGCAGATGCCAGGCAAAGCTTCCAGAGATTCTAGCTCGAAAGTTGAAAGAGGACCATGAAATCTACAGTTCTGAGAGTCTGAAACCACACTGGTGAAATTCCACCACAGTTGAAGCTTGAATTAAATACGTTCAGTAAACAAAGAGATTGGGCAACATAAGGGGGTTGGCTTCCCCGTGGGGTTTCAGTGAGAAATGTCATGGAAAACCCCCATAGCAAAAAACAAAAACTGCTGTTTGGCGAGGTTTTGGAATACAATTATAAAGCTATTAGCAGTGAGTGTAAATACAATGAGAGCAAGGCAGCTTCTTTCGCATAACAATTTTGTCAGAGTTGATCAACCATTTCTCCTCCAGGCCCAAAGCTGCTGGAAGTAAATCCCAGTATAGCACAGGGTTTGTTTTCCCCCTGGTGTCTGTTGACCAAGGACATTTTCTGGTCAAGAATTCATTCAGCAGCTTTGCTGTATCCACGCAGGCAATGGCTGTGACCTTTCCGGCCCACAAGGTGATGCATCTTGACAGGCGGCACAGAGCCAATCCCTCCAACCACACAGCACAGACGACCTCACACAGTTCTCCTGAGGCATGCTGTTACTCATGTTGTTCCATCACATTCAGTAGGTCTGGAGCTGAACATCATTCACCATATCAGAAAGGCAGAAAAGCTGTGCTGCTGATCCTATGGAAATCCTCAGGGAGAAGCAACATTCATAGCTGGCTGGTTATTTTAACGGCTGTGCATTCACATTCAAAAACACCGTCCCCCCCTCTGTCTCTGCTACCTTCCACCATATCCACCTACAGCCCAAACATGAATTCTGATTTGTCTGAAATTACAGAACTTGTAACAAAAAATTAGATGCCTTCTTTGTTCCATATTATATACAGAAAATGAATCACAGCCCCTGACTTTGGAGGGCTTATCATTAGTTGGAGTACTAGCACTAACACACGTTTTTTATCTCTGTTTTGACCCATGTCTCTCTCTCTCTCACACACACACACACACCACACACACACACACACACACACTACTTGCAACTGCATCACAAACAGGCTGTTTAGCTACACTGCTGAAGATTCAAAACCGATAGGGAGTGTTCACATCATGCGTTGGTTGGATAAAAGCCCACTGTTTCTGATTGTTCTGCTGTCTCTGTCTTTTCTCTTCCTGCCCACCTCCTTATTTTTCAATAACAATACGAGTTATTTTTTTTTTTAGACTTTATTTATTTGACAGAGAGAGACACAGCGAGAGAGGGAACACAAGCAGGGGGAGTGGGAGAGGGAGAAGCAGGCTTCCCGCTGAGCAGGGAGCCTGATGTGGGGCTCGATCCCAGGACCCTGGGATCATGACCTGAGCCGAAGGCAGACCCTTAATGACTGAGCCACCCAGGCACCCCAACAATAAGAATTCTTATTTCCTCATTATTTTGTAGCAATTCAGCTAGATATGCATGCCATCAAATTTCAACCTCTACCCCAAGTTACTTATCAAAGTATATCTATGAATGACACATAGTTTTCTTTCCCAGGAGAAGTCTAGTGAGTAAAAGTTTCTCCACCTTCAACTTTTGAAACAACATTGAAAAACACAAGAGAATATTAATCAAGTGCTAAATTGTGTAGTGCAAGGAAAGGCTTCTGTAAATGTGAAGAGACTGAAATTATCAGCAATGGCTACAATGTCCAAGAACTTGCTGTGGTGCCCTTCCAATGTGTTCCCAGAGCATTTTATGATTCAAGGAATCAATGCTTGTGTATTGTTGGTTAACTTGGCTCTTTCCTTATTAAACTCTAAGTTCACTGAGGACAGACACTGCCTGTATCACTGTTTTCTATCCCCAACACTAAGAACAGTGCTTTAGGCAAAATAGGGAATCAACCAGTTTAAACTGAAGGGATGGCTTGACTGAATCTGGAAAGATGTGTGAGATTTAGGCAGTTTGAAGTAAAAAGATGAGACTTCCCAAGAGGAAGAATAACGTCAGTCAATTACTAGAGAATTTAGAGTAAAGAAATGGACTTAAAATAGAGTAAAGGGGGGGTGCCTGTGTGGCTCAGTCAGTTAAGCATCTGACTTTGGTTCAGGTCATGATCTCAGGGTCCTGGGATCCAGCCCTGCATCAGGCTCTGCACTCAGCAGGGAGTCTGCTTGTCCCTCTGCCCCTCCCCGGCTCGTGCTTGCCCTCTCTCTCTCAAATAAATAAATAAAATCTTAAAAAAAGAAACATAATGGACTTGACACATATTGGGAATTAGGTATGTAGATGTTAGAAAGTGGTTAGATAAAAGAAAACTTGAGTGCCTCATTGCTGTAGAAAACATAACAATTCAGAAACAACAAGTGTTGGGGAGGATGTGGAGAAAGGGCAACCCTCTTGCATTGTTAGTGTGAAAGCAAATTGCTGTGGCAACTGTGGAAAACAGTATGAAGGTTCCTCAAAAGATTAAAAATAGATCTACTCTATGATCCAGGAATCACACTACTGGGTATTTATCCCCAAAATACATAAATGCTAATTCAAAGGGATATACGTACCCCTAAGTTTACTGCAGCATTATTTAGAATAGCCAGACTATGGAAGCAGCCGAAGTGTTATTCATCAATAGATGAATGGATAAAGAAGATGTGGTATATATATACAACGGGATATTATTATGTCATTAAAAAGAAGGAAATCTTGCCATTTGCAACAACATGGATGGACCTAGAGGGTATAATGCTAAGCAAAATAAGTCAGTCAGAGAAAGACAAATACCATATGATCTCACTCATATGTGGAATTTAAGAAACAAAACAAACAAGATTAAAAAAAAAGGGACAGAGAAAAAGAAACCAAACCAAGAAACAGACTCGTAACTATAGAGAACAAACTGATGGTTACCAGAGGGGAGGACAGTGAGGGGGGTGAAACAAGGGATGGGGATTAAAGAGTGCACTTACCATGATGAAAAAAAAAGAAAGAAAAAAAGAAAAAGAAAACGGAACTGGAGATTTTTAAATGTATCAGTGAAATAATTACCATGATAGTTTAGAATTTAGCATCCAAGAACCTTAAGTAGTATACCTAGTTTATTTTATTTATTTATTTATTTTAAAAAGATTTTTATTTATTTGACAGAGAGAGCCCAAGCAGAGGGAGAGGGAGAAGCAGGCTCCCCACTGAGCAGGGAGCCCGATGCGGGGCTCGATCCCAGGACCCTGGGATCATGACCTGAGCCGAAGGCAGCCACTTGACTGACTCACCCAGGCGTCCCTAGTATACCTAGTTTCAGGGTCACTTATGACCCTTGCTTATTCAGAGTGTCATAAAATATTTGGGTTTCTCATATTACAGCAGAGTTGCTATCTCATTTACTTTTCCTGCTCCTTTTCTTTCTCTTTCTGTGTCTTTCACGACATTTCCAAATGTCGTGAAAGTCTACCAAACAGACATTATATATGTAGTGCCGGGAATGGCCAGCAACCCCTGTACCGAGGGATGAAAGATTACTTCAATCTTTGCGGTGAAAGAGAGGAGAAGGCAAGGAGGTCAACGCCTTTGCTCTTCTTTGTCCTGATTTTATTGTTCCTTCAGGATAATCATAAGTCCTTATCACTGTTTCACAAGCATGTGATGTGTGACAAGGGGTCTTACTGAAACTGGGAGGATCTGTTTACAGGAAAGATATGATATGCTAATCTGCGATCCACTAAACATAGCCTAAGGGACAATACATACATCTCTTTAGATCACAGGGGGGCTGTTTGGGCTAAGAAAGCTTCTGGGAAGGCAACTCCCCAAGGGGATTCCAACCAGGGGGATTCCAACAGCTGAAGTGGTCAGGCAGGCCCCGCCCTTCTCTGAAACCTTCCCTCCCCCCAGCGGCCTCTGTGTTACATTTTAGCAAGCCAGGTATTATGGCTGATTTCATGCTCTACATTAACCCCAACAATGTATCTTGGGCCTAGTCTATCAGGTGGAAAATATTTGAAAAGCTCACTTAGAAGAGGCATGAGAGTCTTAAAATATAAGCTCTCCTGGAATGATGTGCCAAAACATTAGAAGCAGAGATGATGGTATAACCCTTGGAAATTACTACAGCAGCAATTTCAATAATCGCAGTAGGGTTAGAATGTTGTCGAGTGGAGAAGCAGGTTAATTTAACCCTCAGAGTACACCTCAAACTACATATAATAATTAGTAGGTTAACAGTTTATTAATTAAGGTTGATCTACTTCAGAGCAAAGGAAAAATTAAGCCTTTAATGTTTATATGGCATAAATCTCTGATAGCTGTCATCCTTCCTGCTGTGATCATCCTGTAAAGACAGGAAAGATCCCCATTCAAAATGCAAACCAGATGTTATCAGTGATGCCACACACACACACACACACACACCCAAAAGGGTATGAAAACTTCCTCACTAACATAATCAGGCTTTCTGGGGAAACCAGGGCATAGTTCCCTAGATGGTCTACAATGGCTTGAGATATCAGGGAAAGGTGCCTGGCTTTAGGATTTTAAAACTGGAAAGGGTTGGGGCTGAGATGAGGGTTTCTGCTGGTGGGCAGGGGTTTGCATGGTTTGAACTACCCACTGGCACCAAAGGAGGAAACACACAGGTTTTCTGATGAGCGTGCCCAGATTCAGGGAATAGGGCAGAAAAGGAAAAGAGAGGGTTGACGGGCACCTGGGTGGCTCAGTTGGTTAAGTGTTTGCTTTTGGCTCAGGTCATGATCTCAGGGTCCTGGGATCTAGCCCTGCATCGGGCTCCCTGATCAGCGGGGAGCCTGCTTCTCCCTCTCCCTCTCCCTCTGCTGCTCCCCGTGCTTGTACTCTCTCTCAGATAAATAAATAAAATCTTAAAAAAAAAAATTAAAAAAGAGAGGGGTGATGTTTAAAACGAGCAGAAGTTAAACTTCAAAAAATGAAGTCAGACTCTTTATTTTACTTTCTTTTTTATATTTTTTCAAAGATTTTATTTATTTTTTTGACAGAGAGAGAGACAGCTAGAGAGGGAACCCAAACAGGGGGAGTGGGAGAGGGAGAAGCAGGCTCTCTGCTGAGCAGGGACCCCGACATGGGGCTTGATCCCAGGACTCCGGGATCATGACAGGAGCTGAAGGCAGATGCTTAACCCACTGAGCCACCCGGGCACCCAGCATGTGGTATTAAAATAGGACATTGCCCCTAAGTCTTAGCATTAAAATCAATTCTCCAACATTATCTCACTCTAAACAATAGCAACCTCATTCTCAGGGTCAGGGATTAGTTTAGAAACAAGCTCTTGATGATAACCTGGCCAATAAGACTTGAGGGGGAGCTTACTGGGGAATTCAGGGTAGGGTTTCCTCACTCCCAAAAAGAAAACAAAGAGGAGAGACTGCTCTATTTCTTTTTCTGGTAGTTGCCAAGCCTTAAGTGCTATCTGAAACTGCTGAAGTTAAGACACCTTGTTGGTATACCTTTTATATAGAAATTCTTTGGCCAAAAACTACTTGAATAGAAATCAATTCTTATGTACTCAATCATACTTTTAAATGAACAAGATGATACTATGGCAGTATACAAATCGTATGTTAGCCATGGTGTGAGAAGATTTGGGTTTCAGCTCCAACATTTATCAGCAATGTGACCTTGAGTGAATGATTTAGACATTTTGAGCATCAGTTTCTTCATCCATGAGTAGTCAGTATTAATACTCACTAAATATGCTTTGTAGGGTTATTGCAGTAGCCAAATGAATTCATGTTTTATTAATTACTTACTTAATTGCTTACTTTCTTAAAATAATGAGGACCAGCTATAGTTAAATATTATGACAGGAGCTCAGAGAAGACTGGTGAATAAAATAGATAAAATCCCTGCCTTCACATTGTTTACATCTAGTTTAGGCAAAATTTTCCACATGTTGCAAAGCCCTGGATACATATGTATATATCTTTTTATGTATTTTGTATTCATTTTATTTACCATATGTTTATTAATGTCTGCCAAGTGGGAAACACTATTTTAGGTGGTCTGGATTTAAAAATAAAGGAAACACAATTCCTTTTGAGGGGTACTCCATTATGTTACATATAACTTAAGGATCCTTGTGTTTCTACATCAAGAAAGACTATTAGGGTTAATATATTTGCAAACCATTTCCCAGGATACAGTAATTTCCTTCTGGCTCCAAACTGTTACTAAAATCAACTTATGCCCCCCCAAAAAAGATATGCCAACAGTGGCTCCTTAAAACAACAACAACAACAAACATGTACTTAGGAAGTTTAGGAGTCTCATTCTTCAATGACATCACAGTTGTTAGTAAGTAAACCTGTCATTACTATTTCCTCTGAACAGTCTTTATTTAAAAATCAGGTTTTATAGCCACATGCTTATCTGTTTCTGTTGAAAAATTATCTAACTCACAACATATTATTTTTACTTTGAGATTTTTCGGGAAACATGTGTGGTTTCTCTAGCAAGGATAGGAGATGATACAAAGTGATAGCAATTTTAGCATACACGCAAACAGAGCAGGTGGCTCTGACGGAGATAGACATGAACACTAACCTTCATTCCCATAATCGCTTTGGCTGAGCTAGCATTTTTCGGCACTGTACGAGGTCTTCACACGTGTGATTCTTATGAACCACTCCCATTTGGAATGAGTGGGTGACAGCTGTTGTCTTCATTTTACATGCAGGAAAACCTCACAGAGAAGCATCATGAGGCACCATTTCCAGCATCAAGTAAAAGTCAATAGAGATGTGTAAAAAAACTCAACTCTTTATGGCAAGATATACTTAGATTTCAAAGTACCTTCCGCAACAACAGCTTTAATGCATTTTCTAATATGCATATGTTTCCTATTTAAAAGAAATGACTGTATCTCCGAAAGCCTACCAAGATAACACAATCAGTGATATTTCCTTGGCAGAAAATGGCAAGAGCTTGATGCCATTACCAGCATGTACCAGAGTGTGTGAGACGGCAACAAACACATTTCTATACCAAGTAGAAAGATGCCCTTGTTTGTTTCTCTTACACTGCGTGCCGCTAACAGGATTATAGGATGTGCAGGCCTGATGCTTATCTTGCAGTATTTAAGACTAAGACATTCAAATCTGTAAAGATCTTTATTAAAACAAAGCTTTATGTATTGGGTTATATTCTTGAATAACTGTTCTAGATATTTTGATTAGTTTATGAGAATTCTTAAGGCAAATGAAGGAAAAAATATCATATTCAAGCTGCCAAAATTGCTATAGTTATGAATTTTAAAATCACAATAGAAATCAATCTTGTGGTGAAATTTTTTTTAATCAGCACCCAAACTTGCCTACGTCTCTCACCTATACAACTTCTCTAACATCAACAGGCTTCTTTGCTACAGCACTAAGGCTAGTATCCTAGGGCTTCTTTCTCCTCATTGCCTCTGGAAGATTCTGAAATCCCAGCAACAAATAGTACGGTCATTTACCTTCCAAAAACACTGCTAAATTCTTAAATGGCTTATATTTTTCTTAAAATGAAAATTTTATTTATAAATAGAAACTATCAATTATTTTCCCTCAATTTTCTGGACAAATGTATCTACTCTCTCATACTGACTCACACTGCTCCCATTGTTGCCACATGGGGCATAGCTTCCCATCCAAACGAAATCTGCAATCCCAGACTAAGCAATGCCAATTACCAGCCACACAGGTTTCTACACTGTTTCATACAAAACTTACCGTGACAATTGCTTAAATCCTGATATGTAGTTTTAATGTAGAGACTAAAGCTTAGATTTTGTTTGATTATATTGGCTAATAACGATGGCATTTCAAAAACCTTCTATCTCATATTGAGGTATGAAGCGTTTCAAAACTTTCTATCCTGTACTAAAATGCAACTTACAGATGCCAATGGATTCTACCTCCTAACCTCTACCACAAGAACCACCACCAAAATTTGTAGAAGTAATTTCCCTAAAATGCCAACTTTATTCTATGGCATTCAACATCATATGGGATGATATGCCCATTATACTGATTCATTTCTGTGATGCCAGAAATTTCCATTTAACCTAGCAAAAAATCTAACCCTCCAGAAAGATGACAAAGAATATTCTTTTATATTTTTATTATTCAAGTTAAATTTGATGTAAAATATTTTTTTATTGAAAATAAGGAAAGAAATGTGGCCAAATTTTCAGTTCTTGGCCATGAGGAATTTCAAGATTCAAGTAAGACTAAGACTCAACTACACTGGGGTTTCTGTCTACTGGGAACTGTCAGATAAAACACTGAATTATTTAATTCAGGGTAAAGGATTATCCCTTTTTTGGCAAGGCTACCTAAAGGAGTCACCTTAAATGAAAAGGAGCAAAGTAAAGAAGACAAAAGGTAAATGGTGATTTGTCTGACATGATAAATGTGCAGCTGACACCATGCTGCTTCACGAAAATGTCACTCTCCTATGGAGGTCGACCGTTGTCTTCACTAAATGATGCACATACAAAAAACTAATGCTAGTGTTACTCATACTCGGTGAAGGCTATCAAATACCATGTACACAGCATATATTATACATTTTTAAGATATATCTGCCAACAGTCACAGGCTTTAATCACGTTGTCAACCCCTGCAGCCTTGCACCAAATCAGGAATTGCCAGCCCTGGTTCATTACTGGCCCAGAAGCTAGTCAGCTGAGACAAAATATAAAAAATGAGGGAAGGTCAGAGAGAAGGAGAACTAAAGGAAATAAAATGAGTTCTGAAGCCTAACCCATTTAGTGCTTTAAGGAGAAAGAGGAGCATGTGAAATCTTGGAAGACTTTCCTCTTCCAAAACATAAGCCAAAGGATAAATGCCTGTGACTAGCGTTTTTTATTTGACTTGAGCCACAGTTTTAGATCAACATGGTCAATTGAGCTGTGCTCAGTTACATTACATCTGAAATGACAAAGTTAATTACCACACAAGGATTTTTTATATTCCTCCAATAAAGCAGTATCTCACTAAATACATGATATAAGCATCAATAGTAAACAAATGTAACTTACGGAGGAAAGAAAAACCTCCTTAAGTATCTCTTCATACTCCCCCATCTGCACATTATGTATTAGGAATCAGGAAGAAATTCACACCTCTGAATTTGAGTCATAAGCAGATTGCTACAAGAAATGTGTCACATCACTGGCTTCAGGAAGAACTTTAAATTCTTACAGCAAAATATAGCACTTGTGTCAGTTTCAAATACCTCATATCAGCATGTTAATTTCAAAGGGTTCAAAAAAAGGCTTTGTTAACTCTATGTCACTAATCTCCACAGTGGGATGGTTGTCATTTTTCATTTACAGTCCCGAGGGGTTAGCTGACTTGAGGAAGAGTAGGTCAGATTTCCTTTTAGTTCAGTCACTGAGTTTAAGCCACCTAGGAAATAGTAGTCAGGCACACTGAATAGAGCCCAAGAAAATGTTGCAAGTAGCTGACTCTTGCCTTTCTATCTCTACAGACATCTCCCACCCTATTGTAATGCTGTGACTCAAAGTGACCTCTCCATCCGACATCTTGCCTTTCAGGGCCTCAAACAGCCTCAAAGTTTCCATTTTCTAGATAAACAGAGTCTTGCAAAATATAATGTATAAGCAAAGAAGACCAGTAAAGAAAAATCCCATGTACAAAGAGAATAGCAATTTTGGCTTCTCCGAACCTTTCCTCACTGACTCCCACCCATTCTTAATCCTCCAGCCCTGTTTTCAGCAGTAACTTCCTGGTTTTAATCATTGTCTCAAACTCTCTGGATCATTATATTTTTAAATGGTTCCGAAATCCTGCAGTTTGCCAAACCGAACAATTAAAAGAATATTGTTAGAATAGACTTTTTCCTTTATAAGAGCAGACTCCTATTCGCAAAGCCATTAATTTTAGCCAGAAAATGATTTTGGCGGGGGGGGGGGGGGGGCGGGCAGGTTGCCTGGGTGGCTCAGTTGGTTAAGCTGCTGACTCTTGATTTCAGCTCAGGTCATGATCTCAGGGTCATGAGACTGAGACCCGCATTGGGCTTCCTGATTAGCAGGGAGTCTGCTTCAGTTTCTCTCTCTCCCTCTGCCCCTCCTCCCTGCTTTCTTTCTTTCTCAAAGGAAATGATTTGATGGGTATAGTATACCAGCCACAGTTTGTTTCCCTTCCTAGAACCAATATTGTTTGAGTAACAATCCAAAACTTTTTGTGTGTGTGTGCGTGCGTGCAATTTTTACTTCAACAGCTTTCTTTTTCATTGACAATCTAGTGGTGGGGATGGAATAGGAATAGTAATGATAATTTTCCAAGGGAAAGGTGTTTAGTGTGAAATGGAAGCTTCATGTTTCCTAAGAGCATGAAACCACAGCATATCCATTTTCCAGGAGATAATACATTATCTCAGAGAAGAACAGGACACCAGTTAGCAGAAGAATGAATGTAACGAAAGAAGAAATAGATGGCAATATATAACTACCTTTTTCCCCTGGCAATATATAACTACCTTTTTCCCCTTGTTAAAGTTTGCGTGAGCCTCAAACTAACATAATTTGTTTACTACAATAGCAATTAAGTGGCAGGGTTGGTATTTCAACCTAGGATACCTGAGTCTAAAATTCAAACTCCTGATATACCATATTGCTTCATTTGCAAAATCAGTCATCCTCCAAATGAGACTCTCATTCATTCATTCAATCAACAAATAGTTATCAAGTGTAATCCAGGCACTATGTAGGAGCTGGGAAAGGGAACAGAAACAATAAAACCTTCCTTTCCCTCTCTTTCAATCTCAATCAATGTGATAATGAGCCACTGCTCTTGAGGGTGCCTCAACTGGTGATGATCGTAAGCTTAAGAATCACTGCTGAGTGTATTTAGACCAATTATTTTGAATAGATTTGAAAAAGGAGAAGATGACAAATCAAAAAATGACTTTGAGAAGAGCAGCAATAAAACTTTAATGAGGACAATGCCTAAGGCTGGATTTCAATGTCACTAAAAACATAAATTATATGCAAATCTGAGAGTATGTCTCTGGAAAACCCTTGTAGAAGTCACAATTGTAGATCATTTCAAAATGTTGGCATTAGGCAGAGATGACACTTTTAGGACCATAGTCTGTTATAGTCTATCCAAGTAGTTTTCTGCCATAGCATGAAATTCTATGTGAGTACTGAATTAGCTTTACATTAACCAGCCCACTTAAACAAGAGTGATTCTATTTATAAATGTTTACACTAAACCATAAAACCCAAACTACAGGCATACTTTAAAAATCAAATTTTCCTCTATTAACTCTAGAGTTGTGATACCAAGTGTAAAAAGAAGTGATTCTTTATGAAAAGAAACTGACAAACTCAAAAATGAGATAGGGAAATACCTTTTTGAAAAGCTAGTTATAAAATGTCTAGCAAAGTCAATAGTTTCAGCACATTAAAACTGTGTAAAATTATAAATACCAGTTCCATCTTCAGTTAGTAAATCAATCATTCAGTCAAATATTTACTGTGGAGAATTGAGAAGACAAAATGTGGTCTTGGCCATCATCACCTGGGGAAGTTTGTCATTGCACCTGAAATACATTCGGAGTTATGGGCACTTAGGGGCAACAGTCTTTTTTGAGAGAAGAGATAAATTCTTTGACTGTCCAAAGCTAGGAAATTACAAGTCAGGCTGATCAAAACCCACATCTTAAAAAAAATAAAAAGAGAAGGGTGTCTTGGGGAAGGGATGACAGGGGTATCAACACTAATTAAATGGTAAAGACATAGAAGAAGACAGGGATGGTTTTGATACTGTGAAATAAAGGAGAAAATTGGTATGCCTGGCACAGATGGCCCAGGATAAACTGATGAGATAAGTTTACACTGGTTTTCTGAAGACCGAACCATATGCCCCTCAAACTATGTCACATCCAGAAGACTGTCCCAGTTCCACCACCCACCATAATTGGGATTAGTACAAACAAAGGAACATGATCTGTTAGTCTGCCTGTGCTCCACAGTTCCACAAGCCCAAGAGATACGTGTGTGTGCACATGTGTGTGTATGTGTTAAAGGTGCACAATATTATTGTGGTGGGGAAGGAAGAGGGTAAATAGCAGAGCAATCTACCTTTATAAAAATGAAGTATATAGCCATTTTGCCAGTTTTACTCCCAGGCATAAATATTTCTAATCATGTACTGGGAATCTTGTTTGGTAAAACAAAACAAAACAAAACATTCTAATATTAAGTTTTCTGCCCTAATTATAGGCCAAATCCTTTTTACAGCAGAGAATTAACTTCCATGATTGATCATATACAGAAGTGCTTATGTCACCAGAGAATGGGCAGACTCTGCAAATTTAGCCAAATGTCAGCTATTGCATAAAACTCTGTATATGGTGATTTGATGGATTTTTATTATAATTACATAATAGAGATGTAAATAGAGATATAAATTTAGAAATCTGCAGAGTATATATAATATTTAATGCCATGGAACTTGATAAAATCACCAAGGTTACAAATATATCTAGAGAATATAAAAAGTGTGAGGCCTAAGCCAAGTGCACAGCAATATTTAAAAGTCAGTAAGATGACGGGGAAAAAAAAACAGGGAAGGAGACTGACAAGTACCAGTTATATAGAAGGAGACCTGAAGAGACTGGTGTCCAGAAATGAAGATAGGAACAATGATGTAAATCCTGTGGAAAGTTAGGGTAAAACAAGGTCTAGTAATTGATCACTGAGTTGAGCAGACAGGAAGTTATTGGTCCATTCCATCAGAGCAAGTTAGTGGCAAGGTGAAGTAAAAAGTCTGCTTGAAATGGGGTCAAGAGAAGAGGAACTAGAGACAGCAAGTATAGGCATCTAGGAGCAAAGATGGGGCAGGAAGGGTTGGAAATTTGAGATTTGAGAAGCCGACTGAGAAGCTGACTGAGACACAGTCATCTAGAGATGTGGGAACCATCAGTAAGCCAAGAGGGCCATCACCCTGGATCCACTAATCTCACAGTGGAAAAGGCAAATGAAATGCATTTTGTAAGTTATAAAATAGTGATCTAGGACAGTGACAGAACAAATGGACTAGATAATAGAATGGACAGCAGCCTGGGCCCACTTGAGGCTAGTGATCGTGAAATTAAAGGAAGGTGAGTTGGTACGTTTGGCTTTTACTCCTCAGCCACGTTAAGCTGCCCATGTACATGAAGTGGCGGGGAAAGGACTTTAGGGAGGCCCCCGGGGCGGAAACCCGGGGTGGCAGGGTCGCGCGTGTGAACTGGGGGCAGCTGGCAGTTTTAGAAACACAAAGGGCAGAGACGTGCCCCAACTTGGAGGCAGGAATGGGGGCGCTGCGGAGAGGCGCACAACCCAGGCCACTGCAGTTTATCGCAGCATGGACAGAAATGGAGACAGTTTGGCCTGGAGAGCTCACTGAGGAACAGACTGCGGTCTCTCTGCTCTGAAGCAGAGGGTTGGCAACAGTCTCTTCTGCCCTGACTCGCGGAAGAGACCCAGAAAGCCGCCAGAGAACAAAAGCCACAAAAACTGATTCCCGCTGAGCCCATCCCCGGCCAGAGGGGGGGCAGGGCAACTCTGCCCAAACAGGGTTGCCTGAGTAACAGTGGGGCAGGCCCCTCCGCCAGAAGACAGGCTGGGAAAACAAGAGGCCAGCAACCCTAAGGTCCCAAGAAAGCAGGTGCATCTTGGTTGGGTTCTGGTCAATAATTTGGACTCTATACATTTCCTCAAACAGCCTTCAACAGAATGACTGGGAGGAGGAGCCCCCAAAATAGAAAAGACTCAGAGATCATGACTCATGCCACAGATTTACAAATGGATGCAGATATAACCAAGATATTGCAGATGGAATTCAGGCTAGCAATTGTGAAGACAGTGGCTAGAATGGAGAAATCAATTAATGGCAACATAGAGTCTCTAAGGGCAGAAATGAAAGCTGAATTGGCAGAACTTAAAAATGCTATCAATGAGATCCAATCCAATCTAGATAATCTAACAGCTAGGGTAACTGAGGCAGAAGAACGAATAAGCGACCTGGAAGACAATATAATAAATAAAAAGGGAAAGAGGAGGCCAGGGGAAAACAACTCAGAGTCCATGAAAATAGAATCAGAGAAATAAGTGACACCATGAAGCGTTCCAATGTCAGAATAATTGGAATCCCGGAGGGGTGGAGAGAGAGAGAGGACTAGAAGATGTATTTGAGCAAATCGTAGCTGAGAACTTCCCTAATCTGGGGAATGAAACAAACATTCGCGCCCTAGAGGCAGAGAGGACCCCTGCCAAGATCAAAGAAAACAGGCCAACACCCCGGCATGTAATAGTAACACCTGCAAATCTTAGAACCAAGGAAACCATCTTAAGGGCAGTTAGGGGGAAGAAATTCCTTACATAAAGAGGGAGGAACATCAGAATAACATCAGACCTATCCACAGCGACCTGGCAAGCCAGGAAGGCCTGGCAAGACATATTCAGGGTACTACATGAGAAGAACATGCAGCCAAGAATAGTTTTTCCGGCAAAGCTGTCATTTAGAATGGATGGAGAGAGGCAGAGCTTCCACGACCGGCAGAAACTGAAAGAGTATGTGACCACTAAGCCGGCCCTGCAAGAAATATTAAGGGGGGTTCTATAAAAGGAGAAAGACCCCAAGAGTGATATACAACAGAAATTTACAGGGACAATCTATAAAAACGTCTTCACAGGCAAAATGATGACAATTAATTCATATCTTTCAATAATCACTCTCAATGTGAATGGCCTAAATGCTCCCATAAAATGGCACAGGGTTGCAGATTGGATAAAAAGACAGGACCCATCCATATGCTGCCTACAAGAGACTCATTTTGAACCTAAAGATACATCCAGACTGAAAGTGAAGGGATGGAGATCCATCTTCCATGCGAGCGGACCTCAAAAGAAAGCTGGGGTACCAATTCTTATATCAGACAAATTAGATTTTAAACTTAAGTCTGTAATTAGAGACACAGAAGGACACTATATCATACTTAAAGGGTCTATCCAACAAGAAGATCTAACAATTGTAAATATCTATGCCCCCAACATGGAAGCAGCCATCTACATAAGCCAACTGTTAACCAAAATGAAGAGTCATATTGATAACAATATGTTAATTGTAGGAGACCTCAATACTCCACTCTCAGCAATGGACAGATCATCTAAGCAGAAAATCAACAAGGAAACAAGAGCTTTGAATGATACACTGGATCAGATGGACCTCATAGATATTTACATAACATTCCACCCTAAAACAACAGAATACTCATTCTTCTTGAGTGCACATGGAACTTTCTCCAGAATAGACCACATACTGTGTCACAAATCAGGTCTCAACAGATACCAAAAGATTGAGATTATTCCCTGCATATTCTCAGACCACAATGCTTTAAAACTGGAACTCAATCACAAGAAAAAATTTGACAGAAATTCAAACACTTGAAGCTAAAGACCACTCTGCTCAAGAATGTTTGGGTCAACCAGGAAATCAAAGAAGAACTTAAACAATTCATGGAAATCAATGAGAATGAAAACACATCGGTCCAAAACCTGTGGGATACTGCAAAGGCAGTCCTAAGGGGGAAATACATAGCCATCCAAGCCTCACTCCAAAAAATAGAAAAATCCCAAATTCACCAACTAACTCTACACTTTAAAGAACTAGAGAAAAATCAACAAACAATGCCTAAGCCATGCATTAGAAGAGAAAAAATTAATATTAGAGCAGAGATCAATGAATTAGAAACCAAAAGCACAGTAGATCAGATCAACGAAACTAGAAGTTGGTTCTCTGAAAGAATTAATAAGGTTGATAAACCACTGGCCAGACTCATCCAAAAGAAAAGAGAAAGGACCTAAATTAATAAAATCATGAATGAAAGGGGAGAAATCATGACTAACACCAAGAAAATAGAAACAATTATTAGAAATTATTATCAACAACTATATGCCAATAAACTAAGTAATCTGGATGAAATGGAGGCCTTCCTGGAAACCTATAAGCTGCCAAGATGACAACCTGAATAGGCCAATAACCAGTAAAGAGATTGAAGCAGTGATCCAAAAATTCTCAAAAAACAAGAGTCCAGGGCCTGATGGATTCCCTGGGGAATTCTACCAAACATTCAAAGAAGAAATAATACCTATTCTACTGAAGCTGTTTCAAAAAATAGAAACAGAAGAAAAATTTCCAAACTCATTCTATGTGGCCAGCATTACCTTAATCCCCAAACCAGGCAAAGACCCCATCAAAAAGGAGAATTTTAGACTGATATCCCTGATGAATATGGATTCCAAAATCCTCAACAAAATCCTAGCTACTAGGATCCAACAATACATTAAAAGCATCATCTACCATGACCAAGTGGGATTTATCCCCGGGATGCAAGGGTGGTTCAACATTCGCAAATCAATCAATGTGATAGAACACATTAATAAGAGGACAGAGAAGAACCATATGGTCCTCTCAATTGATGCAGAAAGAGCATTTGACAAAATACAACATCCTTTCCTGATTAAAACTCTTCGGAGTATAGGGATAGAGGGAACATTCCTCAAGTTCATAAAATCCATCTATGGAAAACCCACAGCGAATATCATCCTCAATGGGGAAAAGCTGAGAGTCTTTCCCTTAAGATCAGGAACACGTCAAGGATGCCCACTCTCGTCACTATTGTTCAACATAGTACTAGAAGTCCTAGCAACAGCAATCAGTCACCAAAAAGAAATAAAAGGTATTCAAATTTTTAAAGAAGAAGTCAAACTCTCTCTTTTCGCAGACGACATGATACTTTATGTGGAAAACCCAAAAGATTCCACCCCCAAATGACTAGAACTCATACAGCAATTCAGTAATGTGGCAGGATACAAAATCAATGCACAGAAATAAGTTGTTTTCTTATAGACTAACAACGCAACTGTAGAAAGAGAAATTAAAGAAACGATTCCATTTATAATAGCACCCAAAACCATAAGGTACCTTGGAAAAAACCTAACCAAAGAGGTAAAGGATCTATACTCTAGGAACTACAGAACACTCATGAAAGAAATTGAAGAAGACGCAAAAAGATGGAAAAATACTCCATGCTCATGAATCGGAAGAATAAACATTGTTAAAATGTCTATGCTACCCACAGCAATCTATACCTTCAATGCCATCCTGATCAAAATTCCAATGACATTTTTCAAAGTGCTGGAACAAACAATCCTAAAATTTGTATGGAATCAGAAAAGACCCTGAATGGCCAAGGAAATGTTGAAAAAGAAAAACAAAGCTGGGGGCATCACGTTGCCCTATTTCAAGCTATGTTACAAAGCAGTGATCATCAAGACAGCATGGTACTGGCACAAAAACAGATGTATAGACCGATGGAACAGAATAGAGAACCCAGATATGGACCCTCAACTCTGTGGTCAAATAACCTTGACAAAGCAGGAAAAAACATCCAATGGAAAAAAGACAGTCTCTTCAATAAATGGTGCTGGGAAAATTGGGACAGCCACAGGCAGAAGAATGAAACTTGACCATTCTCTAACACCATTCACAAAGATAAACTCAAAAGTGGATGAAAGACCTCAATGTGAGACAGGAATCCATCAAAATTCTAGAGGAGAACACAGGCAGTAACCTCTTTGACATCCCCCACAGCAACTTCTTTCAAGATACATCTCCAAAAGCTAGTGAAACAAAAGCAAAAATGAACTTTTGGGACTTTATCAAGATAAAAAGCTTCTGCACAGCAAAGGAAACAGTCAACAAAACAAAGAGGCAACCCACAGAATGAGAGAAGATATTTGCAAATGACATTACAGATAAAGGGCTGGTATCCAAGATCTATAAAGAACTTCTCAAACTCAACACCCAAAAAACAAATAATCAAGTCAAAAAGTGGGCAGAAGATATGAAAAGACACTTCTCTGAAGAAGACATACAAATGGCTAACAGACACATGAAGAAATGTTCATCATCATTAGCCATCAGGGAAATTCAAATCAAAACCACATTGAGATACCACCTTACACCAGTTAGAATGGCAAAAATGGACAGGGAAAGAAACAGCAAATGTTGGAGAGGTTGTGGAGAAAGGGGAGTCCTCTTACATTGTTGGTGGGAATGCAAGTTGGTACAGCCACTTTGGAAAACAGTGTGGAGGTGCGTCAAAAATTTAAAAATAGAGCCTCCCTATGACCCAGCAATTGCACTCCTGGGTATTTACCCCAAAGACACAGATGTAGTGAAAAGAAGGGCCATATGCACCCCAATGTTCATAGCAGCAATGTCCACAATAGCCAAACTGTGGAAAGAGCCAAGATGCCCTTCAACAGATGAATGGATAAAGAAGATGTGGTCCATAGATACAATGGAATATTACTCAGCCATCAGAAAGGACGAATACCCAACTTTTACATCCACATGGATGGGACTGGAGGAGATGATGCTAAGTGAAATAAGTCAAGCAGAGAAAGACGATTATCATATGGTTTCACTTATTTGTGGAACATAAGTAAGAGCATGGAGGACATTAGGAGAAAGAAGGGAAAAATGAAGGGGGTACATCGGAGGGGGAGACAAACCATGAGAGACTATGGACTCTGAGAAACAAACTGAGGGTTCTAGAGGGGAGGGGGGAGGGGGGATGGGTTAGGCCGGTGATGGGTATTAAGGAGGGCACCTACTGCATGGAGCACTGGGTGTTACATGAAAACAATGAAGCATGGATCACCACGTCAAAAACTAATGATGTATTGTATGGTGACTAACATAACATAATAAAAATAAAAAATAACATAAATAAAATAAAATAAAACTATTGGATCACTCTGATGTATACCACCTCGTTTTTATTGTATACCAGTGATATTTCAGTTAAAAAAATTAATTAAAAAAATAAAAAATAAAACTATTTCAAAAAAAAAACCCAACAACAAAGGGTTATAATGAACCCAACTTCACAGAACACGCTTTAAAGAATTATTTCATTTATTAATGTCAGAACAATCCTATAAGGTAGTCACAACTTTCAACTTTCACCAAGGTTTTTTTTTTTTTAAGATTTTGTTTATTTATTTGAGGCAGAGAGAGAGCACAAGTGGGGAGGAGGGGCAGAGGCAGAGGGAGAAGCAGGCTTTTCACTGAGCAGGGAGCCCAATGCGGGGCTCGATCCCAGGACCTGAGATCATGACCTGAGCCGAAGGCAGACACTTAACACCCAGGTGCCCCACAGCATTCATCAATTTTATAGATTAGGAAATATCTCACAGCGAGTAAGTGACGAGGCCAGGATTTGAATGCAGTAGCTAAGGGCCTAGGTTTTTAACCACTATCCCACAGGGCCTCAGGCACTCTATTTCATTCTGTGCACAGCAACCTCAATTCCTTTCCTGCATCTAAAGAAGTCATTCCTTTTCATGTCCCAGCCCTAACTTCTCCGTTAAGTTCAGACCCAAATACTTAATAGCCTACTTGACCTTCCCCCGGGACATCTCATTCAAAATCAACATGACCCAAACAGCTACTTATTCCCTCTCTCCAACCTAGTTTCCTTCTTGTTCTTCCCATCTCCTCACTCAATAATTCAATGGCTTATAAAATCCCGTGAGTTTTGGGCGCCTGGCTGGCTCAGTCGTTAAGCGTCTGCCTTCGGCTCAGGTCATGATCCCAGTGTCCTGGGATCGAGCCCTCCATCGGGCTCCCTGCTTGGCGGGAAGCCTGCTTCTCCCTCTCCCACTCCCCCTGCTTGTGTGTTCCCTCTCTCGCTGTGTCTCTGTCAAATAAATAAATAAAATCTTAAAAAAAAAAATAAAAATAAACCCCATGAGTTTTATGGTTCAATTATCTATAATGGTGAAAAATGTAAACACAAAAGCCAATTGAGTAGAAATTTATAAAGGCCATCGTGGCATGAAAAATGGATTAACAAAATATTAAGCAATAAAAAAAGTTCATAATCATACACCTACAATAATTAAAAGTATATATATATAAGCACATGGAAAAAATTAGAAAGGAATATATACAAATTAAAATATCTCATCAAGTTAAACCATTTATGTTTCTTCTTAAAAATTAATATTCTGGTTAAAGTATCATCACAGCTAAGGGGGAAAAAGCAAGACATGCAACATACACACAATATTTGAGACAAAAAAATCTTTTAAACATTTTAAGAACAAAAGGAGATCTTAAAGTGTTGCTAAGTGATACTTCAAAGATTCAAAAAAAGATACTAGATTCTTTTCTGGTTCTATCACTAAAGCTTTAATCTATTTTCAAAATATTTAAAGGTTTCTACTTCTCTTCTGACAGCTCAGAAATGTGGTAAATAATCACTGAGGATTGCTTGCTCTCTGTGACAACGGTAACAGCAGTTAACAAGAGCCTAACTAGAGAGAAAACTGATGGGGGGGTTCCTTCCAGTCTTCTGAAAACACCAACCTGTCATTTGCATGAAATAGCTCAACTGTTCCCTGCTGATAGGATCATTTCCTCTATCTCTTAGACTTCTGTTTCTGCTAAAGAACAGTCTTGCTTAAAGATGCTGGATTTGACCAGGCCAATGTTTTCTAATATGAAATAATTGCATTACTGGCTGAATGAAAAGAAAAACAAATACCAAGAGCTAAGAGTATACCTTTTGTAAACCTTCAATAATTGCAAAGAACATTTTCACCCCAAATAAAGACTGTCTCCTCATTAAGGTCAACCACAGTCCTTGATGGAAAGCTACAATTCAGACCAGAGAACCAGGAAGACTTGTGTGCAGTGCGGTACCTTGCCTTATCACCTTCCTACGTGCGCATGCGTGTGCCCATGAGAAGTAATGTCATTTGACACACATAGGTGTTTCCTAACACGACATGTTACTAAGGGTTCAAGAAGGCACTCTTCTCTGAGCATCCTTCCCCAAAAAAGGATCCTTCCCCTGTGATCACTGTCATTTAAAAATTTAACAGACCTAACAAAACTATTTCTTTTACATTTCTCAATAACATAATGGTTTAAGTCATTTTTATTACGTATTGTTCCCATGTCATTTCTGAAGAAGGCAGAGGGGAAAGATGTAAAATACATATTATATATCGAGGGAGACTCGTCTGACTAGGGTATTAACTGGGAGATCTTGGGCCTAATGAAGGTAGTAGGTGCTTTAGTAAAGAAGGCTATGAAAAAGGAAGATGAGTGGGGTCTCTGCTCAGATAGTACAAGGCAGAAATCAAGATGCTGAACAAAACAAGTCCTGGTCTAGAAAAATTTGACCTCTAAGCTCACTCTTGTCAAAATTATTATTACTATCTTACTCTTTCAGCGTCTATTTACTTCCCTTCATGCTCACCACTTTTTTCCTTGGCTGTGTCAACTCTACAGATGAACCTATCAAGGGAACCTTTGTGTCTGAAATCACATTTTTCACGTTTAGTAGGCTAGCATTTCCTTTTAGTAGAGTCCCATCTCTCCACTGAAATCCGTTTGCTCATACACTTTCCTGCTAGCTCTTTGAACAAAGTCATCACAATTATTTCAAAGTTCCTGTTTGCAATGCAACAGCTGGGTCATCTCTAGTCTGGTTCTGTTGACTGCCTTTTCACTTGACAGTGGGTTGCTTTTCCTTCCTTTTTTGTATATGTTATAATTTCTGGAATGTCAGATGTCTTGGGTAAAACAGTTAGGACTGAGATCATTGCCTTTAGACCTGGAAATGGGCCTGCCTCTTGTACTGTCAGGCCATGACTGTATGAGACTGAGTCAGTCTAGTTAGGAATTACATTTGGGTTCACTGTTGCAAAGATTACCAGCAGTGAACTTCAGGCCTTCTAGCAGCTCTTCTATTCTTCTAGCAGCTGCCTGTGATTGCCCTGTGGTTAGAGTTGAGGTTCAGGTGTTAGAGGGCTTTTCTTCTTGTCCAGCTGTCCCTTCATTCCCGCTCTGCAGAAGAAGCCCTCTGCATGCACCTGTCCCTTCCCCAGACAGAGGTGGTCTACTGTTGCCTGGCCCTGGAGCTGGGCTCATGCTGTATGCATGGCGTGTTCTGTTGTTCAGTTCCACCTCAGTCTAAGGGATGCATGTGTGCCCAGGTCTTAGGGGTGAGCCTTCCTCCACTTCCTGCCTCTCTGACCCATGGCAGACAATCCTGCCTTGTATGTGACATTGGCCTTGGCTAGAAGTCACCACCCCACAGTGGTATCTGACCTTCCTTGGTGTCATTATAGGATTTTAAGCCCTAGGCAGTTTCTTGTCCGTCCCCCAATGGTAAAAAGTTCTTCTATCCTCTCCCAGACATGTTAATAGGAAAAAAGTGTCTGGGAAGTAGGCAGAGCTTGTGCTGAACTTGTGCAGCTCATCACCAATTTGGAGCCCTGTAAAAAAGAGGGTTCATTCCTACTATTACAGCAGCTTTTGCTTCCTAGGAGAAAAGAGTTTGAAAAAGCAAGCCAGTCTTTGTGCCTACCCTCCGGCAACCATCAGTGCCCTTCTTCACACCTGCACCACTGAACAGAGGCTCTCACGGGTCTCCTGCCCCGCCCTCAGTCTTCCTCTTCAGCTCCTGATAAAGGCTTATGGGAAAGAGCTTACAAGTGAGTGTGATCTCCCCTTGAATCTGTGGTCCCCAGTTACTTTTAACTGACCTGCCAGGCCATACTTGACCTTTGGAACTTTGTTAAAATGTAACTGATTTTGGACAGAGCCTTTACTCCCCCTGTGCTCTGCTTCAGGTCTGTGCCACAGTCTGTGTGTTCCAGCTCTTCGGAAGGGCTTGCCCACTTTGGAATTCACGTTGAGGTGGCTTTGCAACCTCAGTTCTTGGATGGTTTCAAAACAATGACTTGATAGTTTACTAGGCTTTTCTCATTGCTAAGATGGGAGCAACATTCTTTATGGCTGTCTAAATCTTAGGAAACAGAAATCCCTTGCATACTATTTTTTAAAACTTTGAATGTGAATTCTTTTAGTTGGGACATGCTGTATTACCCACCCCAAACCTGCATTCTCAATTTACTTTTACTCAGATTCACAAATTAATCTTAGGATTTTTCCCTTGGTTCTTGGCAACTGGAAACACTTGAATTTGCAAACTCTCTTTTAATCCAATGTTTTAGGAAATCTAAGTTTTTCATAGCCTCAAGTTACTTAAAATATAGGGAATTTAAAGATAATTATTCAATTCATTTGAAATGGTGAATATTATATATAATTTTTACCTGTTAAAAATAATCATTAAAATTCTTTTTTTTTTTTTAAAGATTTTATTCATTTATTTGAGCGAGAGAGAATGAGAGATAGAGAGCACGAGAGGGAAGAGGGTCAGATGGAGAAGCAGACTCCCCGCTGAGCAGGGAGCCCGATGCGGGACTCGACCCCGGGACTCCAGGATCACGACCCGAGCCGAAGGCAGTCGCTTAACCAACTGAGCCACCCAGGCGCCCAATCATTAAAATTTTCTAAAGCAGACATCCATGTTAAAAAACTTTTCCCCTGTATATATGTTATCTTGTGTATATTCAAACACAGTGGGGAAAAGGTTAGTACTTCCTCATTATGTTCCAATATATATATATACATAGGAAAAGAAGTTCTAGATTGCAAACTACGAGTACAAAAATGAAAATCATAACATTGGCTTCCTGCTTGAATATTCATATTTCAAAATTCTTTAAAAAAAAAAAAGTTGCAATACAATGGAACTAACCAGCCAAACAAGGAGAAATGTGTCTGTGTATCAACTTACCATTCAAGTGTAACTTCATCAAACCGTTCACTACATTTTCAAATTCTTAAGAACAAAGACTTCCAAGCTGGTGACCTCATTTACCTGGACCAGGATAAAACAAAAATACTATCTATCTATCATCTATCTATCTATCTATCTCTCACCTTTACCTTCATAAACTATTATAAACTATTTAGAAAATGACTAGCTACCTTCCAATTCAAACTGGCATTTAAAATAATGAAATCATAGGGTCACCTGGGTGGCTCAGTCGTTAAGCGCTTGCCTTCGGCTCGGGTCATGAACCCAGGGTCCTGGGATCGAGCCCCGCGTCGGGATCCCTGCTCCACCGGAAGTCTGCTTCCCCCCCCGCAACTCCTCCTGCCTGTGTTCCCTCTCTTGCTGTCTCTCTCTCTGTCAAATAAATAAATAAAATCATAAAAATAAAATAAAATCATAAAATCATAAAACCAGAGTAATCTCAGTTTTCTAGTCCCTGCCCCTATCCTTAGGCAAGCAGATATCCAAACGTTCCAACCAAAAGGCTGGCTATGTTATTTTTCAAATTCTTTAAGGGAGATATGCTATAGCTTTCCTTTGTAATACATGCTGGGGGTTAATTTAGGAGTGTATACTTCAACTTCATATTTTGGTGGAAGATAAAAAAAAAGTGAACTGTATCACTTTTTATAAAACATTATGGTCACGAATGAGGGCATTTGGCCTGCATATAGGATTGCTTATCACTAGTTAATGTATCATTATTTACTCACTAGAATGTAAACACCACAGCACAACTGACTTTGTTTTCTTTCCTATACTTGGGACAAAGTAGGTATATCAACCCTCTACTGTCACAATAAAAAATACTCACAAACTCAGATAACAATTAGTTTGGCTCATCTAATCGGGACTTGGCTGGTGGCTCTGCTTCAGGATGTTCGAGTAAATAAGCAGTGGATACCTGATGCTTTCTTCACTAATGATGAACCATTGTTGCATGAAAGGCAAGTCAACTATTGCTAGAATAATATTATATAATAGAACACATGAAAACTCAGTGGCTTAAAATATAAATAGTTTTCTCCTCCTCACCTAGTGTTTGTGGGTCAGCTTTTAGGCTATGAAATGGCTGGACTTAGTTTAAGTCTTCAGATTGGGTTCAGAGCCACTTTACAAGCCTCCAGACTCTCTTCAAATGAGCACTATCTAGGCATGTTCTTCCAAAGGCAAATCTAGAAAAAGAGCCACACTACTGCATTCAGGCACATTTAAACTCTGTTCACGTCAAACCACTCAAAGCAAATAACATGGTCAAGCCAAAGTCAACAGAGTAAGGAAGTGTACTCTACCCCAAAGATGAGCTTAAAGGGAGAGAATATTTGCTGCCCAATACTCCAATATATTACAATAGGCACCCACATACATGTTGTTGAAGGTAACAACCACAATAGATAACATAAAGCATTTACTGATCATTTGCCGGTGCCAAGCACTGGGCTAAGTAAGACAAGTGACACTTAATTTGATCCACAAAAGACCCATTTGAGAAAGTACTATAATTATCCACATTTTACAGACGAGAAAACTGAAATTAGGGGGCTAGAAGTCATTTCCCAACTACACACAGGTTCTAAGTGTCTGAAATAGTATTTGCACCCAACTGGTCTCACTCTTGAACATAGCAGGCAAACCACATGATAACAATATTATGATGATTTAGTCATTCCCACAACCAGACTCGGCAATCGTACTTTCTGAATATATGAAATATTTGTCTTTATTACCTGATACGTCTGTTTGGTTGTAGACAAATATAGAACATTTGGACTCACAGGACTTCAAGTGTTCAGGAAAACTACTGCATTCTGTTTAATTGGGCCGTTTGGGCTTCCTGCCATTTAGACTTCCTCCAATCTTTGTTCAGATCATCTGCCACCTGGCTAATCTTTAAATCTATGTGTCAGCTAATAATCTGCCTGGTCTTACAGTCAGTGATGATGTTCCATAAATATCACTTACATGAGTTAGCATATGCAACTCAATCAGGTATTTCTCAGATCTCCTAGAAATATCAACATATCCACAGTAACAGAATGACGGGGCAAGAGAACAGAAAGATCCTAAAGTAGGCGGAAAGTACAGACCACAGAATAGCAGAGGTGTGAGGGAGGTAACTTTTCCTACACTAGAAAGGAAAAATGAGATTAGAAAAGTTGGTTGGTTCATCCAAGGTTGCTAAGATAATCAAGTCTCAGACCAGGGTTTATATGATTCCTAAAATGATCTCATCTACTTCTCTGGATTGCCTTCCATATAAAGCCGTAATCCAATCTGGCTCTAACAAGCCAGATTTTACCTTTATCAGTCACACATATAAAAATCTCTCTCTTTAAATACAAATATAGGTCAACAAACTTATAAAGAGTTTACTCAGGAAAGCTATACTCATTCTCTCTCTCCCTCTATAGTCATAAAACAGGAAAATAACCGTAAAGAGAGAATCATAATGTGGTAGATATTACATGAGGCTCGTTGTCAAAGGATAGGAGTTCTGCCAAAACTAACTCTGTGATTTGGTAAAGTTACATCTCTCGTTTTTCCGTACCTCATAGCAATTTCACTGGACCATCACTACCTTACTTGTGATTTTTTTTCCTAGCCCCCAAGTCTATTCTTCTTCAAGTGTTCCTGCTTTTAGTAAATGGTGTCACTACCACCCACCCACTGCCTAAGCCAGAAACCTATGAATCTTTGCCACCTCCTCTCGCTATTCTACCACCACCAATTAGTTAGTAATTCCTACATAGCCTACCTTCTAAATATATTTAGAATATGTCCTTTTCTTCCTTCACCAACTGTCACCACCTGATTCAAGTCTCAGTGCCAAGGCAACCACCTTTTAACCTCTTTCCCTGCATCCACTCTTACCCTCTACAGTCCACTCACCACAAAGCAGAGTACTGTATTCTGTGAGTAAAATATTGCCCAAATTGAGTCCCCTTTCTCTGTGAAACCCTTCAAAGCCTTCTCATTGCCTTAGGATGGTGTATAAAATTCTTAACCTGATCTCCAGGCTCTGTCTATTCATCCTAGTTTCTCTCTCTAGCTTCCTAGCCTCAATTTACAACTCGCCTCCCACTATTGCCCACACAGCCACACCATTTTTGTTTTGTTTTGTTTTCATTTTTCTCTATGTGTTCTCTCCTGCCTCTGGACACCTATGTATGTTCCCTGTGTCTGGAACTATTTTGATCTTTCACCCTTCACTTATTGTGCAGTGATAAATCTTTTCATCCTTCCATTCTCAGCATAATGCCACGTTACCAGGAAAGCATTTTTTCATGCCTCAGACTAGAAGAGATATAATGATATTAAACTATATCCACAAATTATTTGATACTCCTCTTTTCAAAAGGTAAAGCCTAATTACACTCCTTCTCCTCCTGAATGTGGGCTGTCCTTAGTGACCTGTTTCACAAACAGAATATGGTGGAAATGACATGGAGTAACTTATGAGACTAGATCACAGAAGCTATTGTGTCTTCCCTATTGCTATCTCTCTTATTAGATCATTCACTCTCGAGAAGCCAGCTGTCTTATGATGAGGACTCTCAAGCAGTCCTATGAAGCCAACGTGATGAGGAACTGAGGGCTCTTGCCAGTAGTCACGTGAATAAGCCACCTTTAAAGTGGATCCTTCAGGCAAGCCTCCCATAACAATATCCCTAGTTAACTTCTTAACTGCAGTCTCATGAGAGACCCTGAGCCAGGACAAGCCAGCTGGGTGACTGTCAAATGTCATGGTGAAATAATAAATAAGTGTTGCTTTAAGCTGTTATATTTTGGAGTAATTTGTTATGCTGCATCCATAACTATCTCAGTGTTCCTAGGATATGTGTTATTAGGCATATTCATTATGTATTCATAATACATTTTATAATTATAACTAAATTATTATTTTGTAATAATTTATTTAATAAATGGCTCCCCTGCTTGAAAGTAAACTTCATGGAGGTAGGAGCTATCATTTTATCCCTCTTCACTCCTAGCCAAGACAGAGCCTATGAAAACATGATACTCTAATATTAAATATTTAACTGGATTAATATATATGAATTAATATGTATGCTAATGCTACAGATAGATATAGATCCCTCTGGTTATTTAATGAGTGCTATTTAAGTGACTGATTTATTCATTATGCAAAATTAGAAAAATAGATATCCTTATGGCAGAATGATTACAACTTCTATTTTAACAGTGCCTTCTGGTAATGAGAGATAAACCAATATATTCCTATAAATATCTGAGAAATGATACTTCCAGCAATAAACAGAAAAAGCAACAAAACCAACTCAGAGTTTTGAGAAAGATTTATAGAGTAACAAAAGCATTTAAGGAATAAGTAGTTGTCATGATGAAGTGCAAGGTATCATAAATTCTAAATTCCTACTTTCATAATAAAGAAACCCAATAAACATATCATGGTCTTTTAAAGAGATCATATAGTACTTTTGCAGAATTTCACAGTGGCCTTGTGAAAGTGGTATTTATAGTAATATTTCAGGGAATTTCTGATCTTTTAATCATTGACCCAACAAATTAATATTTTCAAAGCAGCCCCAGGGGTTCGATTACATTTGAAAATTCTGTAATGTACTTTAAGATAAAAAGACACTCTGAAGAATTAAAACTCTTTTGCATTAACTAGAACTAGTGAGTTCTCACTAATTTTTTTATTAATTATATTCATGATTATATAAAATTTCTAATAGTAATTTTCCTGTCAGGATATTGGAGCCTCTCCCTGGAAACATTAGATCCAATTATTATACTTTCTTCTTGTCAATATCATTCATTTCCTGACCTCTTCCAAAATCTTGCTCTATAGTCCACAGGAACGTTGGCACCCGGCTAACTGTATATCTCTCATTCTCATTCACTCTCACCATCCCGGGTGAGTTCAAAGCCCCTTTGTCATTCACACATTCAATAAATATTTATTGCACTTTTATTTTGTGCCTTAGCACAGGATTAAGAACTAAGATCACATCATTGATGGGGCTTCTAATGTCATGTGAGAAATTGTTCTTGAACAAGTAAATATTTTATTGCAACTCTCATAAGTACATACTACCTAGGAGAGCAAAATTTTGTTATATATACATTTTCATATATATGTATGTATATATATATGTGCATGTATACATATACATATGTAGAACCTATCCAAAAATGCTGATTAAGATATAACATTAACATGGGTATAATGAAGGTCTGTACGAAGAAGAGTGTTCTATTTTATCCGACAACCCTACCTGGAAGGATGAAATCACTCTTAGTTGAGAATGACTGTATTAAGCGTACGTTGATAAGCCTGAATCTGTACGAGAGAGTGTTCTATTTTATCCGACAACCCTACCTGGAAGGATGAAATCACTCTTAGTTGAGAATGACTGTATTAAGCGTACGTTGATAAGCCTTAGACCTTCAGTCTTTACAGGCCATTGATCTCCTGAATCATCTCTGAATTTCATATTTTCTCTACTTTATCAACTCAAATTACTCTGAAGTACTCCAACTCAAAGCATAAAATCTCAAGGACTCTTCTCTGATTACCACTTCCTATGCTTCAAGTTCTCAGATTTCCTTAAATCTACCAATCCTGTCCTTAGGCTTTTCTGTGATTTTCGATATTTTGAATTTTTTGTTTATCAGCCTGTGAGATCCTATAGTCAACTACTTCAACTAGCACCCTCAAAAAGAGAAAAAAGAAAGATATGTTTACTTTCTCTAGCACCCATCTTGTCAAGTCCCTAGCCAGGATTAACCCAGTTTACCTTGGTCTCCTTTCTGAGATGAATATCGAGTAATACAACCAAACCAGAGTTCGTCTTCCTGCTCCTCTGTCCTATCTGCTTCAGATGGGTCCCCACCTCAACTTCTAAACTTGCTCTAACAACTAGTGCAAACATTCTTCACATTCCTCACCCTCCTGATTTCCTTCCCTCAGTCTTACCAGACATTCTTGCCTAATACGTCACAGATAATGTCTGTTAGGGACTGTCTCACAGTCTCATTAGACTTTGTCTTGAAATGGCCATATTCCTTTATCCATCTATTTCCTTATTGGATAAGAGCTTAATTCATCTCAGGTTTTTTTTTCTGAGGCTAATTTTCTACCTCGATCTTATTCGTTTGAATGTCTTCTAAAGATTTTATTCAGTGCTGAGGATTTCAAAAGTTCTGTCCTCATTTTGAGCTATATAGACACGGTATTTTCAACTGACTATATCTTCCCTTATGTTCCATAAGTATATCAGAATTGCCCTAAAATTTACTCATGTGCCAGAGCTGTCTATCTTGATCACTGCTATCAAGCCACAACCTGGGTTCAGCCTAATGATATCTCTTGCCCACATCCCTTACACATCCAGCCAGTCAGTAGACCTGAATCTACTTCTATTTAACATGTCCATCCGTTTCCTCCCCTTACTGCTTTTAGACCTTGTTCTGACCTCCTCTTTCACAACTCATTCCCAATGACATCTAGCCTCCATATTCCCACCAAAGTGTGTGTACCTCTGTGTGTGTGTGTGTGTGTGTGTGTGTGTGTGTGCCACTGCTTGGCACTCTTGCATACATGTCCATTACCTTCAGAAGAAAAATAAAAACTTCATGATTAAATCCTTTCCTGCATTTCTCATCTAATACCCTTCCCTTGCTCACCATGTTTTAACCGTAAAAAATTACTCAGAAGCACCTGTTTCATATTTACCTGCCTTTATAGGCATCAACTCTCTGCAGTAATAGTCTTTTAATCCTGTGTTTCCAAGCATCATTATCCTTCACTTTCCTTCATTCTCTTAGTCAGCCTCACATGCCCTTTATTCACACAGATCTTCATTATACTCATTTTTACATTATATTTTATATTCTATTTTCCCATTAGAACACAAGCTCCCCAAGAATGCATATGTTCCAATCATTTCAACTAGTGCCCACTATATAAGAGGTATTTAATAAATATTTATCAATCAATAAATCAATCAATGAACAATTTGGTTGCCATTACTTTCTTCCTCTTACTAATTTCTTTAGTCTCTTCTATTCCTTTTAATTCTGTCCTTCTGACCAAATTACACACTCAAATATATTCTAACCCTAAGCACATGCAAATACATACACACAGACACAGACATTTCTTCCTGATGTATGACTGACTTCCCCATTTAAACTACCTTTTTAAGTTCCTCTTACATTTAATGACAAACTTAGTTCCTACTTCTTACTTCTCAGAATAATTATTTACAAATTATTATTCTTTCTAACCCAATATCCATTTTCACCATTGTGCTGAAAGTGATATTAAGAATGCGTGAATTATTTCCTAATTGCCAAATCCACTGACTTTCTTTGTTCTCATTTCACTTACCTTCTCTGCAATATCGGGCACCTCCCACCCATGACCTCATGAGAGTGTATTCATTCCCTCGTTCATCAAGTCATTCAATAAATATTTATTACTTATTCTGTGTTAAGCACATCACTGAGTACTAAATATATAACACTCAGCCATCAGAAAGGATGGATACTTAGCACTTACAACAATGTGGACGGAACCGGAGGGTATTATGCTGAGATAAATAAGTTAATCAGAGAAAGACAATTACCATATGGTTTCACTCAATATGTGGAATATAAGAAACAGTGCAGAGGAACATAGAGAAAGGGAGGGAAAACTGAATGGAAAGTAATCACAGAGGGAGACAAACTATGAGAGACTCTTAACTCTAGGAAACAAACTGAGGGCTGCTGGAGGGGAGGTGGGTGGGGGGATGGGGTAACTGGGTGACAGGCAATAAGGAGGGCACATGATGGGATGAGCCCTGGCTGTTATATGCAACTGCTGATTTACTAAACTCTACATCTGAAACTAATAAAATTGTTGGCCAATTGAATTTAAATAAAAAAATAAAGATATAACAGTAAGCAAGATAGCCTTCTTGCTTTCAGAAGGCTTATAGGCTATAAAGAAACTAAGATTATTAATATAGCTCTCTATTATCATCTTTTTTCTCTGTTTCTTTTGCCTTTTTCTCTCTCTATTTACATTGCAAATGAAACAATTCTTCTAAATTCCAATTTGAAATTTTTCTCACCAAATCATCTTTCCTAAGATGAACTTGTTCACAAAAATTTTAAATCTTAAAACATTAATAATTCACAAATATCCATCACCTATCCCCAAGCTCCAGAATGAGTTACAGCTGACTGATGGATATCCTATTTCACTGGAACCTCAAATTCAAAGTGACCTAAATTAAGCTCAGTATCTTGATCTCAATCCACTCCAAATCCTGTACTTACTAACTCAAAGTGGCCATTACTTTTCTGGAAGGCAAAGCTTCTAAAAACTTTGAAGTTATATTAAACTTTCTTCTTCTTCCCTCTATTTCCTTAGGCTAGTGGTAGGTAGAATTCTAAGATGAAACCCAAGACTGCTGCACCGGGTGTACACACATTCTCTCAGTTACTCAGTCAAACATCAATCTAGATGCTTGTATGAAGGGATTTTATAGTTTAATAAGGTAGCAAAGCAGCTGATCTTAAAATAGGGAGATTATCCTAATCAAGTTAGTCCATAAAAGGAATTAATTTCTTTCTGATGGAAAGACTGAAAAAAGTAAGAAGAGATCTGATGTGAGAGAGATTCTCCATTGCTGGGTTTGGAGATGGAAGGGGCCGTGTGGCAAAGACGACTGGCAACCTCTAGGAGCTGAGAGCAACCCATTTGGTTGACTGGGGCAAGGAAATAGGAACCTCAGTCCTACAACCACAAGAACCTAATTTCTTCTACAAGCACCTGAATTTGAAAGAGAAGCCTAAGATTCAGATGAGAAAATGGCCTGGCTATGACCTTGATATTATTAGCCTTGTAGATTCTGAGCAGAGGACCCAGATAAATCTACCTGTACTTCTGACCTACAGAACTATGAACTAATAAATGGGTATTGGTTTAAGCTGTGAATTTTGGGGTAATTTGTCAGGCAGCAATAGAAAACTAACATAGCCTCTTTTTGAGATGGATGTTAATTCTCCTGTAACTAGCTCTACAATGTTTCCAGAACATGTGAATCTTCCCTTTTTTTCCATTATCATTGTCGCAAATTAGCGTTCAAGAACTTATCATCTCTCATGCAATAACTAAAAACCTACAATGGCCTTTCTATTAAAATATCTTCTCACCTTTTTTTTTTTTAAGATTTTATTTATTTATTTGACAGAGAGAGAGACAGCGAGAGAGGGAACACAAGCAGGGGGAGTGGGAGGGGAGAAGCAGGCTTCCCGCGGAGCAGGGAGCCCAATGCAGGGCTCTATCCCAGGACCCTGGGATCATGACCTGAGCCTAAGGCAGACATTTAATGACTGAGCCACCCAGGAGCCCCAAAATATCTATTCATCTTACAGTGTTCTTGGGTAATTATAGTAAGTTCCTCGTCTTTGGTCTCAGAACTTTTTAATAATATTCGTATCATATCATGACAGGTATGACACTTATCCAGATGAGCCCGTAATAGACCTAATTGTATGCTCCCATTCCTATAAGAATCTCTCAACACCTTGAGGTTAGAGATTGTCCATTTGGACAGGTCCCTCAATAATGTAGATGGGTTAATATGATTAACTATATGATGCCCAGTGCCCCATATTCCACCCCATTACCTTGTTCAATATGTCCATTTTGATATGATGAAAGGAACACAGAAATTGGATTTATGCCTTCTTAAATGGCTGACTCATCTATTTGGTAGTTTTGTGATCTAAGGCAGGTCACTTGGCCTTTCTGATTTTTAGTTTCTTCATTTCTTGTTATAAAAAAAGAAAAAACAAACATGAGATAACTTATAGGAAAAAACTGAAAAACTGAATCAGATTAGACATTACCAGAATAAAAGTAATCCTGTTACTTTAAGCCTATCGTTTGATTTTCCAAGAAAACTAATAAAAATTTCTGGGCCTCCTCAGCAAAATGGGGTTAAGGTACAATTTAAAGAGATTAATAACAACTATACAACAGAAATAATTTCATGAACTAGATGCAGTGCTATCTGGTGATATCTCAAGTTAAAAAGTTATGTTTAACTCAAAATTAAGGAATGCTTCCACCTACCAGCACTGTTAATATCACCTGGGCAGCCTGTACTCAAAAGAATTCCTACTGAAAAATCTGTACCCTGATCATCAAGACATCAGCTGGTTAGTCCATCCTTTGGCCTAAAATAAAATGTGAATCTATCATATACACTTGAATGAAAAAGAATGTCCAGGCACCTGGGTGGCTCAGTCGTTAGGTATCTGCCTTTGGCTCAGGTCATGATCCCAGGGTCCTGGGATCGAGCCCTACATCGGACTCCCTGCTCTGCGGGAAGCCTGCTTCTCCCTCTCCCATGCCCCCTGCTTGTGTTCACTCTCGCTGTGTCTCTCTCTGTCAAATAAATAAATAAAATCTTTAAAACAAATGCAAACATATTCAGGTAAAATGACTGGTGGGGAGGGAGCACACATTATCTGGTTATTAACAGTTTTTTAAAATAAAATTAAGTGGAAGTCCAGTTAAAATCGTTCCTGTTTTTGGCATAATACTGCTGTTGTGTTGATCCAATTATAAAGACAAATGTTGAAAGAGTTTCTTTAAGCCACTCTTTAAAACAACTTTCCACTTTGCTTATCAGTATATTTATCAGTGAGTCATCAAACAGCATAGATAATTATCATGTATTTCTCAAACCTGAACTAACTGCAATAACAATGAGGAATTAAATGCTTCGTGTCATTTTACTCTTGTTTAAAAAATTCTTGGGGTGCCTGGGTGGCTCAGTCGTTAAGCGTCTGCCTTCAGCTCAGGTCATGATCCCAGGGTCCTGGGATCGAGCCCCGCATCAGACTCCCTGCTCAGCAGGAAGCCTGCTTCTCCCTCTCCGACTCCCCCTGCTGTGTTCCCTCTTTCACTGTGTCTCTCTCTGTCAAATAAATAAATAAAATCTTTAAAAAATAAAATAAAATAAAAAAATAAAACATTCTTACAGGAAGTTGCCTTTCATTCCCCTTTTTTGAAAGCACTGCAATGTTTCTCCACTCATCTAAAAAGACTATGACAACTTCAAAGTCCATTCCAGTATATCAACAGGGAGTCCACCCCTAAAAAAACAATCCTGCTTTTCTATTACCCAATCTTCCTCTATTCTTTGGAGAAAAACCTTTACCTTTAAAAAACAACAAATATAACAAAAAAGAAAACTCTATCAACTTATATAAACATTAGATGCCACCAACTTCACTGAAAATTAGAATTATCTAAAAAACCTAAGTGCAACTGCCAGATATTAATAAGTCTTTTGGCCCAGAGCTATATGAATTCCACAGGTATTTTTCTAGAAACACTTTGAAATAAATTTATAAATATACTCTTCAAAATAATCCTAGGAGGTAAAGTAATGAAAAGGTTTTTTACCTAAATCTGCGTTGCTTGTTGAAATAATAATACAGACTAGCAAAGTGTTATTTGTAATGCTCTAGAGAACAAAGCATAGGCGGCTTTCTATACCAATATGAAAAAAGCCCCATACAATTTTGGTTAATTAGTAACTTACCCAACTATCCCTGATGGTATCCAGAGTACCTAAGTCTTCAGTGTTTCTGTACCACTATACTTGTCCTGTAAAAGCTATGTCCCTTTGGAAAGTTCTGGGTTTGTCTCATCCCAATCCTTAACCTAGACCCTGAACTTCATCATATCCTGAGGAAAGAAAAGCTGCTCCCTAAATCTCTAGGAGCCATGTTGCCTTCACTAAATGTTTCATAAAACAAAAAGGGATGGTTATTTTGCACATTACATAGCAAACACTCTAATGGAGACTCGTCAACTATTTCTCTTCTCTCAGAAACTCCTTCTTTATATTTCCCATCTCCTTGACCCCATCCCAATAGTTCTCGTCCTCTGCTAGTCTCTCCCTTCTCTTTTCTGAGAGAAAAGTATCCCTAAACTTTTTTAACACAGAGCAACTCCACCAGGTTCTCATAATCCAAGGTTTCAGAAGACTCCATGCTTCTTAGCCTCTTGCTAGAATTATCAAAGCATTCACCAAACAAACTAGGGCCTCTGTTTAGGCAAGACTGGAATTCATTAAAAAAAAAAAAAAAAAAAAAGCCTGGAATTCTTTTAACAATTAGATTTTTAAAAATGACCTTCCATACTGATATGTACATTTGATTTCACCATTACAGGGTGTCCATAAGAAGATCAAGTAGTGTTGTAGTTTGGTTTTTTTTTTTCAGTTTTAGTGTATAACCCAAATAACCATAAACCATCCAGATAACCACATTCCATAAAGTTCAAGTGAATTGTTACATGGCACTACATACAAATAAGCATGTGTCTTGGTTACAGTAAACATACACATGGGAGCCTTAAGGTTTTGGAGACATATAACCACCTAAAAGGTTCATCTACATATTTATTTTGATGATTGGTAAATGAATTTTATTTCTTAGTAAAGATAAATATCTATTCTGATTAGGACTGCAATAATTCAACTTGATTGCAGAAATAAAATAATGACAAAGTGGGCAGTATCTTTTCAGATTCTCTTCTCACCCCTATTCTGTATCTTCTATGCTAAATTCACTACTCATCAATTTCCTCATTAGCTACATACTTTCTCCTGAGATGATAGATGAAGGAGAGGTCATAGTCCTGGTACTCAAAGTTTATTCACGACTAAAAAGGGGATAAGCATACAACTCAGGTCATTCTGCATGCAAATATATGTGAAATCATTTATATAAAAACATTAACTTAAATATCACATAGACAGGAATAAATTCTAATAAGTCATCTTCTCTATCTTTACTTTTTATATAGGCAGTTTTACCCAATTCCATAACTTTAATAAAAGCTATATGCTAATAACTCAAATAGATATTTCCAAAACTCCAGATATTGTCTCATTGTTTATCATGAAAATAGTTGATAGGAAGAACAGAGGAAAAATAAAGTGACTGAATCAAAAGAGAGAAATCAGAATGGGAAAAAGAGGTAAAACAGATATGTTTAAAGAATATGCACGAGACAACCATTTCAGACAAGATGGAGTCATAAGGACCAGATTCGCTTTCTTGCCTGAAATAACCAAAAATCATGACAAAGTATATAAAATGAAACACATTGGACATTCGAAAATGAAGTACAGTGATCCCAGAGAGATGGTGGGAAACAAACAAGTTGAGGCTTTCAAGGACGCAAGCTTTCTGCTTTCAGAGAGTTTCTGGGTTACAGTACAAGGTACCTATCAGACATTGTGAGTTGAAAAGAATAAAAGGAGACAAATGCAGCTAGAATTTGCCGGGCAGGAAATCAGAGAAGAGAGGGCTGCACAAAGAAGGAATGCTGGAGATCCGCACAAGTTCCATCAGGCGTTCAGCAGAGTGCTGACCTGCACGCGGACGTGAAGAAACTACCTGAGGCCAAGGAAAGAGCCACTTGAAAAGATTAAGGGGAAGAGTGTCTACTAGTCCATAAAGCTGAGAACAGTACCTGCTCCTGCCAACCAGAAAAGAAACCTTGTAATTCATGGAGTTCAGGTAGAGTACTCAGAAAGGGATGAGTCAGTCACAGGAATAAAAGGCACAGCATAAAAAATACAGCCAATGGCATTGTAATAATGTTGTACGGTGGTGACAGATGGTGGCTACACTTGGGGTGAGCATAGCATAATGTATAAACTTGTCAAATCACTATGTTTTACACCTGAAACTGATGTAAATTTTGTGTCAACTAAATAAAAATATTAATTTAAGAAAAGAGTAGATGAAGATTATTTTACTACAGAATAATTCTTAATAGACATATGTGTGGAATGTGAGAAACTATGTTATTCAGAAAGAAAAAAAAAACAGAAAGGACTTGCTTCAAGGGTGTGTAGTAATTCACTCTAGAACAGTGCTTCTCAAACAGAGATGATTTTGATTCCCCAGGGAGACATCTGGAACTCTTCACAGAAATTTAGTCAAACTGGAGTTGGAGGGCACTCTTGCATTAGGTGGGTAGAGCCCATGGATGCTACTAAACAAATGAGCTAAATGAAAGAGAGAAAAAAAGATTAAAAACAAGGAATAGAACATATCATCTGTGAGCTGTGGACAGTGAGCCGCTACACATGCATGTAATAGAAGCAGTATTCTTCGGATTCCACATGGAAAAATTATATATAGATAAGAATTATTAAAATGTTAAAACTGAAGCAGCCTAATGCAGATAGACTTGAAGGCCCTGAAGGAGAGGAATGAACAGAGTAGAGACAGAAAAATATGTAAAGATTTAATAGCCAAAATCTTTCCAAATATAATGAAACTATAAACCCACAGATCTAAAAAGGTCAAGACTTACAAACATGAGGACAACTACAGTAGGGCACATTAGAACCAAAGTCAATGGTAAAGAGAAAACCTTAAAATCACCCAAAGGAGTGAGGGATGAGACATGCTTTAAGGTGCTAACAGTACAAATACTTGTCCATCTGGAATTCTATAATAAGCAGAAATATCTTTCCCTTCTGGCCTTGTGTAAGGGAGACATTGAATTAGGGATAATAGCAAAAGCATGACCCATAAAAGAACAAAATTATAGACTGGACTTCATCAGAATTTAAAACTCCTGCTCTTTTAAAGACAGTGTTAAGACAATGAAAAGACAAGCCACATACTGGGAGAACATACTTACAAATCACGTCTGATAAAGAACTCATATCCAAAATATTTTTTTTAAAAAAATCATTCAAAATTCAATAATAAAAAGTAGTAAGATAGGGCCAAAGGATGGATAACAAGCACAGAGAAAAATGTTCTATGGGACGCCTGGGTGTCTCAGCCTGTTAAGAGGCTGCCTTCAGCTCAAGTCACAATCCTAAGGTCCTGGGATAGAGTCCCGCATCCGGCCAAGGAGCCTGCTTCTCCCTCTCCTGCCACTCCCCCTGCTTCTGCTCACTGTCTCTCTCTCTCTCTCTCTCTCTCTCTGATAAAAAAAAAAAGTTCTATGTCATTAGTCACTAGGATGATGCAAATTAAGCGTATAATGACACACTGCTACCCACCTCACAGAATGGCTAAAATTTAAAAAGAGAGACACTACCAAGTGTTGTTGAGGATGTGGAGAATCCAGAACTCTGATACATTACTAGTGGGAATGAAGATGACACAATCACATTGGAAAACAATGTAGCAGTTTTTAAAATATTAAACATATATCTGCCAACAGACTCAGCCATTTCACTCCTATGTATTTATCCAAGACAAATGAAAGCGTCTGTTCATACAAAGACTTGAATACAAATGTACACAGCAGATTTATTTGTAATAACCAACAACTGGAAACAAGCCAAATATCCATCAACAGGTGAATGATAAATGAATTCTGGTACATCCATACAATGAAGTACTCCTTGGCAATAAAAGTGAATAATTCTTTGACACATGACAACATGAATGAATCTCAAAATAATTATATGTTAGTATTGTATATGACAACTATTATAGATTATAAAACCAGGCCAAAAAATATTTGATTTCTTCCAGTTATGTAAAATTCTAGAAAACAAAAATGAATTTATAGTAACAGAAAGCAGAGCAGTGTGGTTGCCAGAGGTTCAGGCAGCGAGGATGAGAGTGACATGAAGAAGAAATTAACAAGTAGCACACTGGCACTTTGGGGAATTATGGATATGTTCATTATCTTCATTTTGTTGATAGTTTCACAGGTGTATACATATATCAAAATACACTTTGGGGTGCCTGGGTGGCTCAGTCATTAAGCATCTGCCTTTGGCTCAGGTCATGATCCCAGGGTCCTGGGATTGAACCCCACGTCGGCTCCCTGCTTGGCGGGAAGTCTGCTTCTCCCTCTCCCACTCCCCCTGCTTGTGTTCCCTCTCTCACTGTGTCTTTCTCTGTCGAATAAATAAAACCTTTTAAAAAATATATACTTTATATATGTGCGTTTATTATAAGTCAACTATACCTCAATAAAGCCGTTTTAAAACAAAACAAAATATGGAGCTGGGTGGGAGATTAACAGAATTGGTATATGGTGGTCTTGATGATCTCCAAATTTTAAGCCTTTGTTTAGAACAGTGATCTACCACAGGACTGTCACTTGGAGAGGGACAATGAAGACTTTTGTGCATAGTCTACTAAGAGACATTACTGGAGATTTTTTATATTTTTAATTTTCTTAATTTTAAAAATTTCTATTTTTTTGTTTCTCTGTTCTTCCCAGTATGCTTTGCCTCTTCTTCATCAAAGTTAACACTGGTTTATTAGGGAGTAAGAGGATCTGTTTGGGAAAAAAACACTTCCCTGTTTTGAAACATGAACATATGGAATTAGTGGAAAGGATCATTTTGTTTATTTCTAAGGAAGAGAAAAAAAAGTCTCCTAACTTCTTTCTAGCAGTTGGTTCTCATTATAATGCACAATCTTCCAAAGCATATTAAACTACCTGAAATCAGTTTAATTTTTCTATGAGAATGAATGAGTCAATATGTTCCTCTTATTATTTCAGGAAGTTTCTAATTCATAGAAAAATGAACAATTTTCTGGTCATTTTTCTCTGGAATATTTTAGTTTTATGTTATTGTGTCACCACTTTTTTACATGATTTTCATGCATAAAGTCCTAAAATGATCTGAAATAGGAAGACAATAAACCTAAAAAAGATTGAAACAGCTGCTTGTGCTGGGGTTTTGAAATGGTAAGCAAACCTGATCTGCTCTGGGACCTTCTTCCTGCCAACAAATTCTGGCACTCTTGAGTCAAAATCTGAAATTCTATAATTTTAAACTGATTCTAACATACCTGTTGACAAATTAAATATCTTAGTTTCATCAATTTACTCACTCATGTACTCACTTCTTTTACTCGGGGTCAACGGAGAACCCACTTTGCCCAAAATATTTTAACAGAATCCATAAACAGTTAAAAAGGTGAAAGTTCGAGGAGTTCTAGCTCCTCAGGGAGTTTCAGGTCTGGTTTGTGTATATAAGACAAATGGTAAAGAAGCAAAAGCAAGTATGTGAAATTAGCACCCAAATGATTATACAGTTTTAAAAAACAAAAACCTAGAAATGGAAGTAAAAAAGAATGGAAAAGAATCATAAAGTAAACTTATGGTATAGTTACCTGTGTTAGCTAGCCTTGAAGATGGCTTCCAATAATCACCCCAACCCCCACATTAGATAAGACTGATCTATGTAATGAATAGGATATTGCAAAAAGAAAAAGCAATGGCTCCTATCCTTGGAACACCTATCTGCAGGACGCTAGCTGCCATGTTGTGAATACACTTAAGTAGCTGTATACAGCAGTCCATGTGGTGAGTAATTAAGGTCTACCAAAAGCCAGCACCAGCTTGACAGTCACATGAGTGAGCCATCTTGGAAACAGATTCTCCAGCACTAGGTAAGCCTTCAGGTGACAACGGTTACAACCTGTATCAAAAGTGCAAACTGATAGAAGACCCTGAACCAGAACCACCCAGCTAAACCACTCTCAAATTCCTAAACCACAGAACCTAGTGAACATAATAAATATTTAGTGCTATTTTAAGCCACTTGAGGATAATTAGTTATATTGCAATAGATGCTTAATGAAGTTAGACATAGCTTGGAACCAAAAGTTGGCTCTATTACCTGTGAGCATGGTCAAGTCACTTAACTTTGTCTAAGCCTTATTTTACTCAAATGTGAAATAGAAGTGTATCCAACTGTGAATATCTTATTATGTCACTGTGATAAATAAATAAAACCATTTTGAAAAAAAAGAATTTTGTAAAACTTAGGACGTCATGATTATCACTACTGCCTTTCTTTATACAGGAATTCAACATTTTCTGTTAATTATTCTATCTCCTAATTTGAGTAGGGAAGCATTGTCTATGAAGTGATCTAAACTCCATAGAGGAAAGATGGTTAACAGAGCAAATCTTGGGTAAGGCTACTTCATACATGTGTGTCAGGTGTAATGTTAAGGGGTTGATGGGGACCAAGTAACAAAGAACAAACAACACACCCTGTTACTATAAGAGAGAGAATTTGAAAAACTGTGAGAGAATAAACATGGGGAAATGATCTATCTTCCTGCAATACTTTGAAGATTCTGGGAGGTATAAAACTGGCTTCATATTGGTTCTGTTGCCACATTTCCATTTTTCCAGGTTCTTCCTTCCTGTTTTCTGCTACTTACTTCCTCTTTCTTCCTCTGCATGAAGGAAGAAAGTCACTTTTCACAGGGATTCCTTTATAGTTAAATGTTTCTGCACTTATTACCTAGATATAAAACCTTATAATAAAATAATAATAAATAAATAATAAAATTGTGAGTTGTTTTTTTAAAGTGGAGAATCATTTTGTGATTCCTCTTACTCAGAGAAGTATTTGAGGCCTTACCAACCATGTTTTTCTTTCTTTCTCTAAACTATGCCTGAGGTTCTACAATTTGTATGAATTTCATCTCTCCTGTTTCTATAGGCTCTTTCCTTTTAACCTTTGTTAGTTATATTCCAGGTCCTCATTTGCATCTAAAGATCATAGGACTAAAAATTTTGCTCAGCTCTAATTGCTATTGTCCTCTTGATTAAATACAGTGTCAGATGATCGAATTGACGAAACTCAATTTTTTATGTATCATGCATGGTATAAATCATCTCTGCACATATAGTTGTTACTTAAATGTGAGACTACTACTTGGGAAAACGGTACCTGTGTTCATTTGTATAAAGAATAAAAAATATTGTGCTCATTAACACTGTTGCTTTTTCAGCTTCTGGACCTCCATCAACTTTCTATCTCCTTTGGACTCTGAAAAGAATTAACTCATTAACTCATAAATATATGTCATCACTTTGTACACAATGGTCTACAAATTTCCAAGATTAATGTTTCATGTTTTCTTCTTGGTGACCTGGAGACTATGAATTGACAAAATAGCCAAAATTGATTTGACTTAGAAATTGTTATAAAAATTTCTTCTCTTTTCATCTTGTTAAAGATGTACCATCCCTGTATCACACAAAGAGGATTTATAGGAGACAGGGAAGGAAAAACAGGAAGTAAAAGACATTTCTCTTGTATTCAGGTTGTCCCCCAACCCCTTTCCACCCCTTTCTTTGATGCAAAACAGGCTTTGCTGTGTCTGGGAGTATAGGAGGATGTTAAATGTGCAGTCTCATTGACTGTGGAAGAGTCAGGAAGGAGGGGTTTATTTTTGCTTTGCTTTGCCCTGTGTTCATTTTTCCTGTTGCATAAGCTTCTTATCTACATTAATTTTAGCCTCCGAAGATGTTTTGCATAACACAGAATTATAATGTAGTGTCTAAAATAGTGCTGCAAACCATAGTTTCAAATACATTAGGAGGATGAATCATTTCCTTAACATGGGCCACTGTGTTATGTGAAATGATTACTTATGAGACCAAAGCAATACATAATTAAGCAGCATGTGACAAGCAAAAAAGAAATCAAGGAAATTCAGACAATAAATGCTTCTTCAGTTCCTCATAGAGGACAGGAGAAATCTGCAGCTCCTTCTCATTTCCATTTTGACAGAAAGGGGTGTTAAGTACCATAACTATGTGTTCCAGTAATGAGTAGAAAGATCTGGGCCACAGAAATGAAAAAATGGGCTGAGGCCGATTTACATCACTTTGGACTATGAATCCTCTACAAATCTATTACTGGGTATACATTATTGTGTTGAATCTATTTTTCTATTTGAGTTTTACTTCTTTTGTGTGTGTGTGTGTGTGTGTGTGTGTGCGTGTGCATTTTTTTTTTACCCCTCTTGAAAAAGCTTCAAAATCAAAGTTTGTGCCAACTCTGAACAGCAAGAGGAAAGGGAAAAAGGTTAGCTATCCCTAACACATTCAAGTTTGTAAGAGTCTTGGATGTTTTTTCCAGGCTTTCACTCCTAACAGCTACACCAGTACCACCGTGAATACTAATGACATGTAATAGAGGGCATCAATCATGGTCCATCCAGGCGAGGGACATAACTACATACAAAGTAACAGTCCCTCTGGCTTAATGAAGCCTTCTTAAAGAAAAACTATTTGCATTCAAATTCAGATAAGCTAGCAGAGAGCATGTAAAGGAGGAAAATAAGAGTTCTCATCTGAGTCTCAGAAACGAGGTTGTGTATTTTTAAGGGCGAATACTGGTGCAGGGAACCACTACCATCTTATTTCTCTTTCTTCCCCTATTTCTTGTGCCCCGTCAAAGTCTTGGGCACATAATGTTTACTGAATGAACTTTAGAAGAAACATCATAGGAAATAAGGCATTAAACTGCAGAAATAGAAAGCAAAAGGTTATAACAGCTGGACTTAATAAGATTTAGATCAGCAAATATTTTTACTGCAATCTTCAAGGTTTGCTGCCAGCCTATGAAGTTCAAATTAATATCTCTGTCAGACTTAAGCCTCATCTTTCTGCCATCTTCTCAGACTATGTGTCTAATTTCTATATATTCCTCTTTTCTAAAGATAAATAAGTCTCAGATGTTGTTTTGAAACTCATTAACTTTGGGACCAAAGTAATACAAGGTGGCACTATTGTAAAGTGAAACTACAGCTCATTATTGTAAAAATACACCACCACAGCTGCTACACCATTGGGATGAAGCTCCTGATGAACCTTGAAAAACATGTCAACAGAGACCCCAACTAAGAGCAAGTCGCAACATGTTATAACACTAAAGGAGAATATGTAACTTATTCTAGCATACAGCATTTCCCTTAACCTGCTCAGGCCTCTGCTATCATTCAAGGCCTTTCTGAAACCCCACTCCTGCCATTAACTTTTCCAAACTCACTGCAAATGAAAGTGATTATCAGAGAGTTGACATATCCACATTTTATATGGTAATATATTAGATCATGAATGCAAAGAATACTCCAGCCAGGGACCATGTATAAATTTAGTTACTAAACTTTTTCCACATACAGGTGAGCCTTTGTCTTTTTTTCTTTTTTTCTTCTCACCATATACAATTTAGACTATGAACTTCTATAGGAAACATAATTTTAGCTGAATTCCTATATCTATATAAGCAAGGAGGTACAGAGAAATATGTCATATTAGTCCAATGTTGCTGCAATAATGCTCTATGACAAACAACCACAAAATCTCAGTGGCACCCAACCACGAGAATATTTTCCTACTCTATGTGTCAGTTAAGCATGGCACTACTTTGGTCTGTTCATCTATAGAGTGCTTCTGAACTTTGTTGCTCTTGGTTCATGCTGGAGCCAAGGTTGAAAGTATAGTAGGTACATGGGCCAGATCTGAAGCTCCTCGAGGGACAAGCCACACCATGTGATGTCTCTTAAGGCCTAAACTCAGTATGTAAACACTGTCCTGTTACCCATGGTCCACTGAATAAATCATGTCTTTGTCTAAGATAATATCAATAGGTTAGGAAAATATAATCTTGTCATGTAAAGGAAAGGCATGAAAGTTGAAAGTATACCGAAAAATATTCTAAATCTACCACAGTCTCCTCCCTTATTCAAAAACATTTACATCTCTCCCATTTGCAGTAAAAAAGCTCACTATCATTCCAAAAATCTCCACTCTCTTCCCCAAAGTCTTATCCAAACATAGCATCAAGTCTCCAAGGCCAGATGTACCTCCTCATGACCAGAGACTTATCAACTAAAAAGAAAACTATCTGTTCCCTATATAGGCAACATTAAGCAGTGCAAAAGGGACAGAGTAACTCCAGGGAACACTTCCATACAAAAAGGGAAATCCCAGTGGGAAAATGTTACTAGGACCCTTAACCTGTGAATACAGACTGTTCCTTGAATAAGCCCTAGTTCCGCTCTCCCTGGCAATAGTACCTTAATATGTTGTTTTCTATAGTTCACAGTTTCACATTCTGGAAGATGCTTCATGTGTCGTCCTCTTCCTGGGCCACTTCCAAAGAGCAAATACTGCAAATACTCTATTCATTCATCTACTTCTGTGTAACCACCTCAAAATCCAATTGCTTAGAAGAACAATGACTTACTATTTCTCATGGTCCTATGGGCTACCTGACTTTAAATGATCGTTCTTCTACTCCATGTAGTGTTTTCTAGGGTCACTTGTGTAACTGTATTCGACTGGGAATCTGGCTGAGGCTGGAAAGTCCAAGATGGTCTCACTCACAGTCTAGCTGTTGGTGCTGGCTATTGGTTAGGGCAATGGCATTCTCCTCTATATGCTATGGCTCTCATCATTCAGTAGGACTTTATTATGGCATGTAGTAAAGTTAACTGGAGTCACTTTGAGGCTTTTAAATCTTGCTTTTAAGCCCTGTTAGAGGAGATCCAAAGTAGTCTCTGACGTACAGTTCCTTTATCCCCACTAATGAGGCAATACCATTCTCAAGACTCTACCAAGACTCATGTATTACAAGTTCCCTCTGTTTTGGCTGGTGGAAATGCAAATACTTCCAGAACAACATGAGCTCTTGGAGTTGTTGAGAACAGTGCTTTCTTGTTCCTTCGCCAACCTCGTGGCCTTTGATGAAGATCATGAAGATCAGAACTCAGTCATAATATGAGGGCTCCTCCTCACTTCACATATCTCTGAATTTCTCTCTGTGCACCTCCCTCCTTTCCCATATTTTCCCCTGAAAATTCTAGCTTGGAATCACCCCAGACTCCCTGAATTTTGTTTACAAAACAATTGTGTTCTATTTGTTTACCCACTCACTGCACTGCAGCCTAGAAACTGCTTCCTGGGCAGGAAGCCCAGGAAATTGCAGGATTTCCTTAGTTGGTTTCCTTCTCTCAATAACAGTCCTGCCTATTGTCCCGTGTGTGAAACAGTTGTTTCGCATGTTTTGTCTATTTTTCTAGTTTGCTGTGGAAAGAGGGCAATTAATCCTTCATGACTGGAGCAGACCCTTAATCAAGTAGTTTTCAGTACTCTATTTTATCTACACTCTTGATTAATTACCTATACTTTATTTTTTAGTTGCCACTTTACAGTTTTATGAATATGTAACTTTGATTATAAAAGAATACCTTCACATGATATTATTCCATTTTACGTTTAATGTAAGAACTAACAACAACACACTTTAATACTCCCTTCCTATTCCCTCTGTGCTATTGTTTTCATTCATATTTCCCTTCACTTCAACAGATTATTATTTTTGCTTCAAGAGTAGAAAGTCTTTTAAAGAAACTGAAGATATTAGAGGATGAGAAAACAAGGTTTTTGTATTCATATGCATATTAACCAAGAGTTCTTCATTCCCTTGTATTGATCCAAGCTTCTTTCTCAGATTATTTTCTTCCTCCTAATGGACTCCTTTTTACATTCCTTGTAGTGTAGGTCTACTGGCCACAAATTCTTTCAGCTTCTGTTTGTCTAAAAAAGTTTTTTCTCACTTTGTTGCTGGATATAGAATTCTAGATTGACCATTTTGTTTTGCTTTTTTTTTTCAACACTTGAAGATAGCCACCCCAACTTTTTAGGCTTAGTGTTTTCATTATATATCTTTCCCCATCCTTTTAATATTGCAAGGGTTCTGTTGAGAATACAGTAGGCATTCTTACTTTTGTTACTCTGTATATAATGTCTTTTTTTTCTTTGCCTGCTTATATATTTTGTTCCTCTGTATACAGTATGAACATTTTCATTCTAACCTTTATATGCTTATAGTTTGCATGGTAATTTCTTTCTCTGTCTGTACTTTGAACATCCTGGCTGTGTATGTATGGGTGTACACACACACACACACACACACACACACACACACACAACCTCTTGAAGCAGCATATAGTTGGATTTTGCTTTTTTTATTCAAGCTGAAAGTCTCTGCCTTTTAATTGGAGTGTTTCCACTAAATTAATTTGGTTGGATTTACCACTGTTTGTCCTGTTTTGTTGCTGTTGTTGTTCTGCTGTTCTTTCCTTCCTTTTTTAAGTTAATTGAATATTTTTATAATTCAATTTTGATTATCTACTGGCTTTTTGGCTATACTTGATTGCATTATTTTTATAGGTTCCTCAAGAGATTAGAGATCTCTTAACAGATCAGAATATATATCCTTAACTTTTCAGCCTACTTAGTATTAATAGTTTATTATTCACATAAAATATAGAAAGTATACAACTATATATGCCCATTTATCCCTCTAGTCTTTCATGCTATAGTTGTTATATGCTACATCCACATACACTGGAACCTTATAATACACTACTATAACTTTTTGTATTAAATAATCATGTGTATTTTAAAAATAATAAAAAAGTTGTCTTTTACATTCACTCATACATCTTCATTCCCACACTTACATATCTTTTTTTGAGGTTCATTCTCCACCTGGTATAATTTCCCTTCAATATGCACTACTTCATTAGTTTTTGTTTACCTAAAAATGTCTTTATGTAGCCTGTATTACTGAACAATCTTTTTCTGAGTTTCAAGAATAACACTTTGTTTTTCATTTTGTTTTGTTTTATCTGAATAACTACAGATGGGGAAGGCTTAAGGCACAGTCGTTTTAAGGGAGTAGATCAGGAGATTCGTGTCAGGCTTATTGATTTTGAGATAAAACCCTAAGTAGATATATACACCCAGTGATTAAGAGAGCAGTCAGAATTGGATTTAAAAAATTAGAAGTTGTCAGTCTATACAGCCCATAGTATGTAGAGCTATGAAACCAGGAAAAAATCAACAAGGGAGTGAAGGTAGATAAAGAAGTGATGGGGGCTGTGAACTATACCTTAGGGCACTCCAACATTAAGATGTTAGGAAGAAGATGAAGTAGTAACAGAAAGTAAGAAGCAGCAATCCATGAGTTAGGAGGAAAGCTAGCAATTTGTTTTTTTCTGGAAATCATATAAAGAAAGAATTAAGGAAGAGAAAACAATCAACTGTGTCAAGTGCTACTGTTAGGTAAGAGAGGAAAAAAACTGACCAGCAGAAGTAACAGACTGTAGGACATTAGCAACCTTTAAGTTTTGATGAAGTAATGGAGTTAAAAGTCTGACTGGAGTGGGTAGTTAATTTTTGATGACGGCAAATATGAATAGCTAAGCACCTTAACTAGAATATAATAATGATATATAAGTAATGTTACATTTTATTTATAACACTATTATTTTATACTTTCATACTATTTTGTTAGATTCACACCCAACCAGAAACTACCACTTTTTGAGAACTACTCTCCACTCCGGCCCCTGGAAGGATGCCAGTTCTGGTGACAAAATTAGAGCATCTTGAGATATATATTTTTTTGAGAGACAGAGAGTGCATACATGTGTGCGGTGGCGGTGGACATAGGGAGAGGGAGAGAGAGAATCTTAAGCAGGCTCCATGCCCAGCATAGAGCCCAACATGGGGCTCGATCTCACGACTCTGAAATCATGAACTGAGCTGAAATCAAGATTCGACACTTAACTGATGGAGACAACCAGGTGCCCCAACATATTTGTTTTTGATCTGAAAATGTCCTGACCCATTATGAAATCCTCAGATACCATCTCCCAAAATTACCTGCCTTGCTGAAGGACCTCTTCAATCAAGCAAATGGAAATTTCCCTTTGCCAATATGTTTTACAATCACCTAGTATGCACATGCTCCATCTGTGGGGTGACTCTGTGGAACTGTAGACATATTACTCACAGCTTCATCTTGTCATCCATGATAGAGAAATATAATGTCGTCCACTTAACTTTGAAAGTGGTCATTTGAAGTATAGAGTCTCTGATTAAAGCAATAAAGGAATGCATAAATTAACAGAATGCTTAAAATTATCTTTGACTGAATTAATCATTAACATACCTCATGCATGTTTGTAAATTGAAATAATTATGGCAAAAATTTTGCCTATGAATTGGAAGCTATTACCATTTCTGGGAGTGTGAACAAACTTTCAAAATACACAAGACTATATTATAATAACTTGCACTGATACCAGAGACTCACATACTTTTGAAACTGAGTCTACACAGACAATTGATTTGCCTGTTGGACTAAATTTCTTCTTAATTTTAGCTGAACTATATGTCCATTCATATTTTAAATGATATTTAATACCTACTTAGCTGACATGTTTTGGTAATTTAGCAAAAGGGAGAATGTTACACTTAAAAAAAAATCACATTCTCTACAAATTGCCCCATCTATTACAAATGAATAAAGTGAGTCTCTTTGTGAAATGAAATGCTCAAGGTCACTTATCTAGCAAGTGCTCTCTCTCTCATTTTCCACTTGGGAGATTCATGAAATTCAAGAGGAATACATGAGTGGAATTTACTGGTGTATGATTCCCCTAATGTTGTTATAAACATTTGTTTTTAAGTTATATGTTCATTTCCATCATGGACTGTCCAAAGTTTTCATCAGATTTTGAAAGGGTCTGTGATCAAAAATTACCTGAAACTCCAAACCTGTGTTTCCAGCTTCTCAGAATAATGCACTGAAAAGTTAATCTGTTATTCATACAAAATCACATTAAGATTCTTTAGAAAGGGAATCCTTGTCTATACATCTTGGAAGACTGCTATTTGCAACTTTTCCATGCTTGGCGATAAATCACCTTTAAAATAATTTGCACTTAGGCAAAGCCATCACCAATCAAATGCAAGCAGAAAGACAAGTAAAAAAAGTGACTCTCAGCCCTTTCAATCAACTTGAAGGTCACTAATTACAAGAAATATAAACCTCCTTCTCTGACACAAAGTGTTGAATCAACTGTTTGTGTAAGATATGCTCTTGTCCTTGCTGGTACTCTGAGTAAATAACATTAACTCACACCTACGTGCACTTGTTCTTTTCTAAAACATTTGTTTGCCATTCATTGTGTGGACAACATTCTTTTTAGACTACTTCAGGTGTCATGACTCCTAATTTGATGTGGAACTAAGAGGAGAAGGAGCCTAAATAATGATTAAAAATGAAAAACAATTGCCTTTAACTTAAACATCATTCTCTATTCTATTTTCTGAGTTCTAGATATGACTCTTCAGATGAAATAAAACTAAAGGCTAATATAAAATATTTATAGGTATTTTCATTACAATCAATTATATAAGAACCGGGCCATGAACAAAATTCAATTTCCATGTACTTATACCTCAAAATCGAATTACTCTCCTTTCTTTTGTAGTTTTAAAATATTAAGGGGAATTCTATTCATATAGGTCTATCACATTGCCAGAATTGCCACTGGCTAAATTTCTGGAGTATACACTTTTGACTGCACAGGGAAATCTGGAATTTCTTAACACTGGAAAAAAGAGAAAGAAAGAAAATACAGGTTACTATCAAAGCAATTGTATAGAACTCTAGTATATATCAGAGTGTTACCTACAACAGGAATAAAATGGAGTTTGTCCTATGGAGCCAGAGCAACTAGTTTCTAGCAGAAGACACATGAAAAATTAGACTCATCCTTTTACCAAGAGTACCATAGAACAAAAGTATGAAAAATTATGCAAAAAAAAAAAACAGAGGCTGCAAGTAAGAGGATCTGTGAATCAATGTCTTAGACTTAGCTATAATCACATAAAATGAAAAGCGGCTTAAACAATACAGAACTACATTTCTTTCTTATGTAAAGTGAGTCTAAAGTACGCAGTCCAGGACTGTTACAGGGTTCTATTGTTTAGAGTATTGAGGATTTGGGGAATCTAGATTCTATTACTAAGGAAATAGTTAAGTCAAATGTGATGGACACACACTAAAGAACACAGTCCAGAAGTCAGAAGGAATGAACTGGATGTGTACACACAATATAACTAAAACAGGGAAAAAAACAGTGATGGATGAAAATGCAATAGAAGAACAAAACCCATAGGATGTAAAAATATATATACACAAAAGTTAACATTAGGTATTTCAAAACACTAATATTTTCAAAGACATTTCAATATTTTTCATATTTAAAATGGCAACCTACAAAGCAGAAAAACTGGTGGCAAGTAAAGATAAAAAGAAAAAGATTACAGGTAGATGATAGATTGATAGACAGTTAAAGAGACACTTTCTAAGGAACCACATTTGTAGTGTCTCATGACACAGAAATTATATGAGTAACATTATACTGGAGTTCTGTGAAAACTAACAATAACATTCTAACAGAAAAGGAATGAGTCTTTCAAGGAAGATGCAAAGAAGGAAAGTGAAAAAGAAAATAAAATAAAGGAAATAGAGCCTCAATTATGAAATAAATTTAGATGAGCCTATTTACAGTAATCCAAATCTCTGCAAGCAAGAATATCTACATGAGCTTCAAATTCTTATGAATGAATATCTTAAAAAAGGAGGACTAGAAGAACTGGTCAGAACTAGATTCCTCTTTTTTTTTTTTTTTAGTTTTTATTTTAATTCCAGTTAGTTAACATACAGTGTTATATTAGTTTCAGGTGTACAATTAGTGATTCAATTCTAGAAACTGAGAGCATCCTCTATATCAGCCAACGAGAAAATGGAAACCTCGGTCCTACACCCCAAATAAATTAATTTTGCCAACAAGAAGAATGAGCTTGGAAGGGGATTCTTTACCAGAACTTCCAGAAAAAGAATTCAGGCTAGTCTATACCTTATTTCAGTGTTGTGTTTCCCTGAGCACATAGTGAGTCAAGCTCTTCTGGGCTTCTGAATTACAGACCTGTGAGCTAGTAAGTGCGTGTTATTGTAAATCACTACATTTGTGGTGCTTTGTTATGCAGCTATAGAGAACTAACACACCATAATGATATCACTGCAGTTTCACTGTGGCTTTTTTTTTCAGGCAATGTGACGATCTGCATTTATCCCATGAGTAAAAAAGAATTATATATCAAATTAACAATTTTAACTATCGGGCGCCTGGGTGGCTCAGTTGGTTAAGCGACTGCCTTAGGCTCAGGTCATGATCCTGGAGTCCTGGGATCGAGTCCCACATCGGGCTCCCTGCTCAGCAGGGAGTCTGCTTCTCCCTCGGACCCTCCGATAAATAAATAAATAAAATCTTATAAAAAAAAAAAAACAATTTTAACTATCATTTTGAGTACAAAGGACCTGGTGGCCCAAGTCTTTTCAATGAAAAATGAACTAACTAATGTCTTAATATAGCGTTCTTATGAAAAATAATGAACGCGGATGAGCTACTATTACAAATGTAAAAGTTCCCCAAATTGCCTAAAACAAGTATTTATTCCATTTGATTTTAATAAAAGTCATTATTTTGAATGATTGCTGATTTTTTTAAAATTAATTTGAAATTCAGAAATTATTTATTAATTATAAGCATAAATTATTAAAAATTCACCCAAAAGTAGCATTAAGTAGAGAAAGCACGTTCAAGGAAAACAAGGTATCAGCTCCAGTGCTGACTGCACAAGGATATTTATATGATTTTGAGAAAAAAGCATCTAACACTTTGGCCTCAGTTTTCTGATCTCTATCAGTTTAGACTAAAATCAGCTCAAAGGTCCCTGTGAACTAAATTTGGATATTTATATTAGAGAAGAACTGGCTAAAAGGTAAGGTATATTGTTGAAAACAAACAAAAAAAATAGTATAAAAAGAAAACATGGTAAATATTTTAACGTAGCACATTTAAAATGTGTATTTGAGCAGCTTTTTCCAAAGAAAATAATATATAATAACTGTTCTGAGCAAATGAGATTATATATAAAAGCTTTATAGAAAAAAATACTGTATATAAGTCTATATACATCCTATATATACATATAGGATTTCAAGGGACTACTGAAGCCACTTGCATTTTCAATTTCAGGTAAAAACATTTTGAGACACCACACAGAATGTAGGGATAAGAGATAGGGGGGCAAAGAAGGTAAACAATCAAAGGAGAAAAAATATGACCCTACCCTGAGAATATCTAAAATCTCAAATCAGAGAAAACCAATTCAGCCAAGTGAATGAGAAAAAAAGCCCAAGAGAGTAATAAGAAAGAAATTAGGATGAAACACTCAATGCAAAAAAAGAAAGATGTGAATATTTTTCAAGAAAGCGAATGAGACATCTGGGAAATAGAAAAGGCTTGTTGGAATATAAATAATTGTCCAGATTATCATCCTCATGAAAGGATTTGCCAGACTTCAATAGCAATGGGAACCTTATCTATTATAACTCTCTCTCTCTCTCTCCTAGGCCACTTTCTAGAAAATTTTGACATTGACAGATTTCCTTGAGCAAATAATAACTACCATAGATCTGTCAACTTGGTGAAAGCATCCAGTCAAAAACAGTCAATATAAAAATGAAATGCTTCTAGGTGAGCTGCTTAGAAAGAGTGAATTTTGCAGCAGCATAAACCTCAATTACCAGTTATCGGTAGGGTCTGCCTATTTTGAAGCACACTCAAGCATGAGTCAAGAATTCTGACATTAACCACTACTTTTCCAATAGGAGGAAAAAATACCTGTCACCCTGCCACTCCTCAAAGTCCTGCCTCAATGACAGGAATTCTGAGATGGGGGCTGCCCCTTCTTGGAAATATCATTTACCAGCTAGATCCCAACGAAGGGAAATGGTCGACAAAGACAGCCCCTGAACCCACCTGATGCTTCTTAGAAGAGCAAAACAAAACCTTTCCTGTGGATAGAATTTGCTAATTTCCACCTGCCCCATAACCTGCCAAGTATTACTGGTTTAGGATGGTAGAGGTAATAGCCTCCAGAAGTGTGACATGCTGTGTACATAGCTATTACACGGATCAGTCCACACAGCAATTTGTAGAAAAAGGTAATAAAGAAATATGCATTGTTATCATCTCTACATTGCAAAAATATTGGTGTGAGTCTAGAACTTCCCAGTCATAGTATTTTCCCTGACATCTACTGCTAAGATGTTCCACTCAGCGTTTTCATCTTCCGCCCCAGGATTCTTCCCTGGGGTAGTGTGGAGAGGCCTTTTGGTGAAAAGTATAACTCAAAAAAAAACTACCCTATATGATTATTTAATAATTTAACTCTTAAAAAATTTTTCATCCATTGTCACTGTAAACAACTTTCAATTTACAAGTAACGATAGTTAAAACTAGAAAAGAAAAAAACATACACACAAAGAAAAGACACGTAAGGACGCAGAGTGAAAAACTTGCCTTTTGAGCCTCTTCAGTTCTTCACTTCCTTCTCTAGACCCAAGTGGGATATTTCCAGATTTTGCAAACATACCATATGCTCCCGATTCCTTAATATTAAAAGCTGTCTCATCTTGCTTTATTTAAGATGATATTTATAGTTCCCTCTGTTCTATATGTGAGTTGTTAAGCATTTATCCATAATCATTAACATTTATTAAAATATTTCTACCAGGTTTCATAGAGTGAATTCTATTCATGAGTTATTGCTCCAAACTACTGCATGTTAAAGCTGGGAATAAGGGGGTGGGGAGAAGGCATAGGGGGACTCTTCAGTAACATTAATTTTTTCCTGTTTTACATGGTTCTTCATTAAGTAATAATAACACTATTTAGATTTCCAGAATGTGACCATGAACATAAAAGGAAGAAAGAATACACACTAGGACTAGCTTACTGGGAGACATGGTACACCACATGGTATAATGGAACAAGACACTTGAGAGTTACATGCTAACTTTTTTAGAAGCAAAAAAAATACATATTTTATCTTGTCATCTTTTTCTTCTATAGGTTAATATTAAAATAAAGGTATATTTTCTGGGGCACCTGGGTGGTGCCCTCAGTTGAGCATCTGACTCTTGGTTTCCACTCAGGTCTGATCTCTGGGTGGTGGGATCAAGCCCCATGGTGGGCTCTGCACTCAGCGTTGTGTCTGCTTGAGATTCTCCCTCTCCCTCTGCCCTTCCCCCCAATCATGCACATGCTCTCTCAAATAAATCTTTAAAAAAAAGATTTTATTCATCTATTTGACACAGAGAGAGAGAGAGAGAGAGTGATCACAAGTAGGCAGAGTGGCAGGCAGAGGGAGAGGGAGAAGCAGGCTCCCTGCTGAGCAAGGAGCCCGACGAGGGACTTGATCCCTGGGACCATGACCTGAGCCAAAGGCAGACGCTCAACCGACTGAAGCACCCAGGCACCCCAATGAATAAATCTTTAATTAAGATAAAACAAGATAAAAGTACATTTCCTGAGTGGAGTGATAATTCTTCGTAGGGGAATGTCAACCCAAGAGAATTTTGAGGTGTTAAGCTCTTAAGATTTGCTAAAAATATTCCATTAAGTGAATATACCTCCTATAAATAACTGAAGATTTAAATGTAATTCATAAGGCACTTAATATATTAACTGATCTCCATTTATCAACTCAGACCTCCACAAAAAGTAAAACATTTATTTTTAAATTGTCAAAACTGCAATATCTCCTTTAAAATTCTTTGGTCACTTTTTTTTTTTTCCTGCACATATGGACCAAAATCCTGTAAGACCCTGGGTCTAAACCCTGCCTCCCTGGCAAGCTTCCTCTCTCATCATTTGCCTATCACCCTCTGCAGCGCAGACCACTCAACTCTTTCTTTCAGTTCCACCACAAGGCCTTTGCCCAGGCTGTTTCTGCCCTCTCTTTTTTTTTTTTTAAGATTTTTATTTATTTATTTGAGAGAGAGAATGAGAGAGAGAGAGAGCATGAGAAGGGGGAGGGTGAGAGGGAGAAGCAGACTCCCTGCTGAGCAGGGAGCCCGATGCAGGACTCGATCCCGGGACTCCAGGATCATGACCTGAGCCGAAGGCAGTCGCTTAACCAACTGAGCCACCCAGGCGCCCCTGTTTCTGCCCTCTATCCAGATGCTTCTCCAACACAGCTACCCTTCGACTTTTCAGTTAATTCTTGCTAATCCTTTAGCTCCCGGCTATGTTACATTTCCTCAGGGAAGTCCCTCTTTAATCACTTCAAGTTTGTTTGTAATATTTTTTCATATACCTAATGTTCCTTTCGGTTTGCAATTATACATAACCAAGATGACAATTTGGTTAATATCTAGGAAGATAACATAAGCGTAATGAGAGTCCAAACATCTGTCTTTGGTCATCAATTTATCCACAGCATCTAGCACAAAGTCTAACATCTAGTAGGTACTCAGTAATTATTTGATAAATGAATGGGTGTTTTATACTCAAGTGACACGGTAGCTAAGAGGTAGAATGTTCTAATGGAATGTTACTGGATTCTGAAATTCACATCCACTCTTCCATAGTCAGCATTGTCTTATTGCTGGGATTAGAATCTGCCAACTACAGCTTTCCCTTATAAACCGGTTTCCTGCCAATAGCAAGAATAAAGGAATATTAGGAGCCAGGAAAACAGAAGGGACTTTCCATTCCGGTTGGCCTTCTGTCCACTGAGCCAAGGGAATAGCCATGCATTTCTGATAAGGATTTGCTTCCCCTGTCAACATTACCATGTGTGAACTTATGAAATGTCTTATTCTATGCATCTTCCATATAATGTTTCTCATTACTGAAGAACTTATTTTACTGGAAAAGAGGGATAACAATGGTCATGAATAGAATCACTGGTCTTATCATACAGTCCATTGCCCCTGAAGGAGCTGACCTGAGCGAACAGTAAAAAGCAGCCTATTAGAGATTCAGTTACAGTGCTGGTTGTGAAATAAATGCCAAGAAATGAAAACAGATTATGTATTAAATCAGCAACCTATATACATAGTGCTATAGTGCTATTTCTTCCATGCTGTAATACTCAGGTACAGGAATCAAAGAGAAGTAAAAGTGACTCTTGGTATTAGACCTAAGAATCCATTCAGAGAATTTTTTCCTGAGAGAGGAATTTTGGGTGCTCCTAGCTTGGGTTTTAATAATCAGCAAGAAAGGCTTTTATTGGGAGATACAATAATGATTCCATTGATTTCAAAGTTGAGACTGCCCCCTGGCCATTTTGGGCTCTTTAGGTCACTGAACCAATAAATGAAAGAATGAAATAATGAGGATAACTGTTCCTGATTATTAAAGGTAAAATGGATTTTTTTTTATACAGTGACTTTGTCTGAAATAACGGGAATTCTTTGAGATGCTAATTACATCCATATCAAATGATAAAACTTAATGGAAAAATCAACAAAAAAAAAGGTCACTGAAAATTCCAAATCTTCAGCTAATCGCCAAGAATGGAATCACAATAAAATGAGGTGCTGCCTTGAGGGAAAATGAAATGGCCAGCAGAATAAGAAAGGTTAAAATATCAACTACAACTTCACAGCCATTTACAGAAAAAAGGATTGTAGCAGCTCTACACATCACCTACTTCACTTGTTACATACATTTATATTTGTATATATTTAATTCCCTTTTCATTCCCTCTTTTCTCTTATTATTGTACATAAGGATTGTTGGGAATTATTAATGTTACAATTTATTCCTTAGCTTCTCATATATCCAAGCACAACAGTAACTGAGTAAGAGTGTTATCATTGCCCAGAGATGGAGGCAGAGACTGTTGGAATTTTGTGTATGCCCTTTTGGGGGTGAAGGTGAGAGCATCCTTCTTTGTACAAAGGATAGCCAATTCTTGTTAGAGCATAAAGTTGTTCAAATGAGTAGCTGAGCTACCTCTGTTTTTAAGCTATTGTCTATGGTCCAAATATAATCTTCTATCCTCTGCTATGGGACACTGGGCTGGGACCAGTGGTGTACTGGAGACAACACGTAATAGCACATAAGAGCCAAATATTAAATTTTCAGGAATTTTTGAAGCTGGTTGTTAAATAGCCATTATTTATAATTAAAGTATGCAAATTTTATATTAAATAAATTATACTATATATAAAGGAAATACTCAAAACATATCACTTTACTACATTTTACTATTACCTACTTTGAGATCATTTACATCCCCTGTATCTGTATTATATCTGAATAATATCATCATACTGTCATATGTTAATATCTTGAAATTAACTATGATGAAGCATTTACACCATCAATATAAGCAAGCTCTACAAATTTGAGCTTCCTCTTTTCTCCCAGAATCTAGTTGTTAAACATATATCAGCATACCGGGGTTCTGTTAGTTACATTTTTCTTTTGTCAATTATCTTACAGGTTTTGCTAATAAATGGCACCAACAGAGGGGTATTGAAAGGCAGGAGGAAGAAAGAAGGAATTCCTTCCTTTCTGTCTGATCACTGTTATTGTCAGAATAGTGCCAATAAAAGCACTTCAACCTGGAGGGAGTAGCTGGCTTCAGTCTTCAGCTTCTTTCAACAGCCCCAGTACCATACTGGATTTCAAAGAATAAGAGTTTGAATTCTTAGAGATGAGAAGATATGCCCAACTCCCATTTAGTTTTTCCACCTTTGAGCCAACCATTCAAGAAAAGATGCAGCCTATTTTGACAGTGCTTACCTAAACTAGATTCTATTTAATTCGTAAGTTATATATTTATTATTCATTGTAACATATTTGATATAGGATATTGATGGAAGTTACATGCTAAATATACTCAAGCCATAAATTTTCCAACTATTCTTGGTCCTTACATGTTCCTCTCCCTTCTCTTCCTGAAACTACTTAAAATACACAGAATTATCCTATCTAGAGTTAATCACAAATAATAATCATCTCGACTTATTAGCGTCCTCATGTTTCAAACAGAGCCCATGGATACCTTTCCTTCATTTACTTGAAACAATATTTTTAAAGTAATTATAGCAGTTTATCAACACTAAGGGACTTATGTAAATGTTTAATAACCATTTTTCCATTAGTGAATAGTTTAAATTACTGATAATTGGATCACACACCCACACAGTGACATAATCACATCATTCTTATTATGAAGTATAATACTGAAAGTTGGGCCAGATGGTTTTGTTTTGTTCTGTTTCCCCCTTTTTAAAAACTAAGTTTCATACTTAGGAGAGAATTTTATATGCTCTTACAGGACCCCATTTATTTGTTAAACAACAATACAAAGTTAAAGTTAACAATGAACCTTTATTTTTGTTACATCTAATGCCTTGCTCATATAATACTGATCTAGAATTGATCATGCTATATTGTCTCTCAGTAACAGTGCGTTTGTATGTATGAAGCCGATGAATGTAAGTAGAATTTTCTTGTTTTTTTTATTGCTAACATTTATTACATTTATTGATTATTCAGTTAGAAGCACTAGCAATAGTTGCTAAATTTCCATATTTTAAAAAAATGATTATGTTAAATATAACATAAATAAAAGTTTCATGTTTTAAAATAACTACTATTGGGGCCCCTGGGTGGCTCAGTTGTTAAGCGTCTGCCTTCGGCTCGGGTCATGATCCCAGGGTCCTGGGATCGAGCCCCACATCGGGCTCCCTGCTCAGCGGGAAGCCTGCCTCTCCCTCTCCTACTCCCCCTGCTTGTGTTCCCCCTATCGCTGTGTCTCTCTCTGTCAAATAAATAAATAAAACCTAAAAAAAGAGAAAAAAGGAACTACTGTTAAATATAATATAAATATATTCTTTACAAATATTTAAAAAATTTCCAGTTTTCAGCAGTGTCTTGGACTTATAAACCACACAATGGAGTTCACCCTTGTTTTCCTCATAACCCATTTTATAACATTTTTTTTCCAGCTTCTCAAAAGTAGAGCTTTATTTATGTGATGGAAGACTCACTGGTATTAGAATAATTTAGCATCCATTACTCTGCCTTCAAAAGGTTCTGAAACAAAATCACGTCATATACACAAACACTGATGTAGCAAGGCACTGAGATTTTAACTCTTAAAGAAAAAAAATGGCTTGTTACTTGCAGTTCATGCAGATCAGGATAGGGCTGGTTAAGTAACTATAACTGATTTAAGAGGAGACTCTAAAATCAAGAAGTTTTAATAATGTCTTCTCATGTATTATGTTAAGAATCACGTGGAGTGGCTGGGAAATGGAATTAAACTACCCAAATTAAATAATCTAGTGACCTGGTCTATTTGTATCTAGCCAAGATATCCAGAGATTCCCCAGGCATATCAACTTAACTTGGTCATACTTAATATTCATCAGTAAAATGATGTATTCCTAGAAGGTTTTTTCTTAAAAATGTAAAACTAGAATATTGTGAAGTAATAGGCTTTTGTGGGTTTTTTCCTTGATGTTTTTAAAATGAAAAACTATCCTAGAATTCATAAGGTAGCTTGATTTATTATTATTGGTATTTTAATCATTGGCACTTGTTTTTTTAAAGGAAAATTACATATATATTTAAAGATTTGATTGATTGATTGATTTATGGAGAGCACGAGAAGGGGAGGGGCAGATGAAGAGGGAGCATCTCAAGCAGACTCCATGCTGAGTGTGGAGCCCCATGCGGGGCACCATCCCACGACCCTGAGATCATGACCTGCGATGAAATCAAGAAGCGGTTGCTTAACCAACTGAGCCACCCAGGCACCCTGGAAAATTATATTTTTGAGGTAAATTATATATTCTATATTATGCATATTACCATACAGTAAAATTCACCCCTTTTGGTGTTGAGTTCTGCAAATTTCAACCACATATGGTTGCATAACAACACCACATTCAAAATGTTATGCTTCATCATCCCCTAAAAATCCCCTTATATTTCTATGCAGAGTATCTACCCCACCTCAGGCTCCAGGTAATGTTTAATTGGTAATCAGTCCTCATAATTTTTCTTACTTCAGAATGTAAATGGAATAATACATTATGCAAGTATCCCAGTCTGGCTTCTTTTACTTAATGTATTTATGACTGATCCATGTTTGTTGCATATATCAGTAGTTCGTTTCCTTAAATTGATAAACAACAGTTTACTGTGTGGATGTTAACAGTGTGTTTATTCATTTACCAGTTGGAGGAAATCTGTACTCTTTGCAGTTTTGGGCAAGTATGAATAACGTATCTCTAAACATCTGTGTATAGAATTTTTTGTGTGAACTTAAGTATTCTTTTCAGTTGGGATAATACTTAGGAGTAGAACTGCTGGTTGAGTGATAATTTAAGTTTAACTTCATAAGAAATTGCCAAACTCTTTTCCAAGTAGCTGTGAAATATGTAACAGTCATTGAAATACTGACATATAACTGTTGACATGAAGAGATGATCACAGAATTTTTTTCAGTGAAACTTTTTTTTTAAATAACTGTAGATCTGTATGCAGTTGTAATAGATATTACAGAGAGATCCCACATATCCTTTAACTAATCTCTACCAGTGGTAACATCCTGCAAAACTGTAGTCCTATATATTATTCAGAATACTGGCATTGATACAATCAAGATACAGAACAGTTTCATCATCACATGGATTCCTGCTGTTGCCCTTTTAAAGCCACACCTACTTCCTCCTTCCACTTCCAAATCCCGGCAATCCATTTTCCATTTCTACAATTTTGTCATTTCAAAATAAAGTATTATATAAGTGAAATCATATAATATGTAACTTTTGGGATTTTGGGGCTTTTGTTACTCAGCATAATTTTTTCAGGATTCATCCAAGTCAATGTATTAATATTTTTTGTGTAAAATATCAAGTTATAAAATGCTACTCATAAATTAATCCCATTTTCGGGGCGCCTGGGTGGCTCAGTCGTTAAGTGTCTGCCTTCGGCTCAGGTCGTGATCCCAGGGTCCTGGGATCGAGCCCCGCATCGGGCTCCCTGCTCAGCGGGAAGCCTGCTTCTCCCTCTCCCACTCCCCCTGCTTGTGTTCCCTCTCTCGCTGTCTCTCTCTCTCTGTCAAATAAATAAATAAAATCTTTAAAAAAATAAAAATAAAAAAAATAAATTAATCCCATTTTCTATAACTTGATTATCTACCTAAAAATATGATAATAGTGCACAGGAGTAATCACAGAAAATAGGAGTGTTTGTATTCTCTTTAAACTTCTCATGGTTATGATTATGTACGTGACTTACACAATGAAAAAATATAAAAATAAAACGAGGAGGGCAAGGGGAGTTTCCAGGGAGATGTTTAGCTCCATGGGGTTGGTGAGCAGTTAACACAGTAGGCTTCATGCTTTTCATTTTCAGATAAAAAGAAAATATATTTGTTCTTTTGAAGTGGAAAACACTTTTATGTCACTAAAATCTAAAAGGAATATGTCATATAAATCTTGATACAGGAGAAACTAAAGTATCAATGCACAATGTGTTTAACAGAGATTTAGCAAAGGATGCAAAATGTTCCCGACACATTTTTTTTTTCAAATCTCTAGGAACTCCAAGGGACTAACATTAAATTATAAATTGGTACAGTCTTAGCTGGATTTTTATGATTATCTTCTCCCAACTATTGATTGTCTTTTGGATGTTTCCCTAAACTGACCCTTTATTTATATGAAAGGATGAGAGAAAGTGAGTAGTCTAGCCCAAATTTGAAAAATGGGCCAACAGATCTGATCAAAAGGTTTCTATAAAGCAAATTGGCAGCATCAAATTTAAGTAACACATTGACTTGCCCTCCTCCTAATTTGATTTGAAAATTGAAATTAATTAAAACTGGGGACACCTGGGTGGCTCAGTCAGTTAAGCATCTGCCTTCGGCTCCCAACTCAGGCCAAGGAGCCCGCTTCTCCCTCTCCCTCTGCTGCTCCTCCTGCTTGTGCTCGCTCTCTCTGGTAAATAAATAAATAAAATCTTTTTTTTTTTTAAGAAATTAATGAAAATTGGCTTGACACTTTTTTATTTCTTAAATACAGTATCAGAAAATATTATTGTGATTATACCCTATTCTCTTCACAAATTTTTTTTGGAAGAATGAAAACACTGGAATTTCTTGCTGATAGTGACCACGTGATTTTTCTGGGAAATTATAAAAATAATTTCATTTTCTTACCAGATATTCTTTTCTTTCTTGTAATAATTCACTACTAACACTTAATAGTGGGTGTCATAACTGTGCTAGGTGCTTTGTCAACAGCAAAAAAGCTACCAGATGTCCCTCATGGCATCTAAGTGTTGAGGTCTCACTCTTAATAAATGCCTAAAGAATGAAGCAATGCGGGTGCCTGGGTGGCTCAGTCAGTTAAGCGTCAGACTCTTGGTTTCAGTTCAGGTCATGATCTCAGGGTCCTAAGATCGAGCCCCACAACAGGCTCTGTGCTCAGCGGGGTGGTCTGCTTGAAGATTCTCCCCCTCTGCTCTTCCCCCCACTCGTGGACTCCTTCACTCTCCTACTCTCTCAAATAAATAAATAAATCTTTAAAAAAAAGAATGAAGCAATGGTAGGGCTGGATTTAAAATGTCTAAAAATCTAGAATAGCTGCCCTTATAATAACAGAAAGCTGACTAGTTATTACATTCTGAGATAAGCATTCCTAATAAAGGATTATGAAGTAATGTTAGAAAAAATAAGTTATATTTGAAAATGTCATCAAAGAGAATTAAAAATATTTTCAGTGAATAATTGCTAAGTAGATTTTTAGCTATGTAGGCTCAGTAGCACTGTATAATTAGCTAACTTTATTAGCCACGAAACATCTAAATGTAAAAGAATATGTTAGCTACTAAAACAAAAGAGTGGAAAGTTAGGGAATACATCACATGGACAATTATAAAATTGGTTCTTACAAATGCCACACATAGATGTAAACTCATTGTTACCCAATATGTGTTTACACTAGATTATACAGTCAGCCTCATTCCTCAACTCTTGTGTTTAGGACAGTGTTGTTAGGCAGAAATCAAGAACCAGAAACTATGCTCAATATAGAAAAACATTTTCTCAGATTTAAAACCATGTCTCTCCCAGATGCAACACAAACTGTCACTCATCAAAAATTATAAAGCAAATCTTGTGTCCTAAAGGAGAAAATCTAGTAACAATAACTTTCATGTTCAATATAAATAGACATCTCAACCATAACTCTTACTAAGTTAAATTTGTACCCAACACTCCGCAGCATGACATTTCCATAAACCTCCTATAATTTGTTGAGGAAGCTGGACGCGGCTTAGTCCTGTTCCAGTTTCTTCACCGAGCAACTTGGAGTTGTTCACTGTAGATGGTTCAACCTTCATCTCAACTCCCTCTCTCCATTCCGAGTTGAGCAAAATACAAAGGGAGAGAGAGAGACTGGATAGTGGGGTGAACAGTGTCCCCCCAAAATTCCTGTCCATTTGGTACCTCAGAATGTGATTTTACTTGAAAATAGGGTCTTTGCCAGTATAATTAGCTAAATTAAGATGAGGTCATAATGGGTTAGGGTGGGTCCTAAGTCCACTGACTGGTGTCCTTCTAAGAAGAGGAGAAGACACACAGAAAGCAGATGATGATGGAAGCAGAGATTCTGTCAGTAACACAGCTACAAGCTAAGGAACGCCCAGGGTTGCTGGCAACCGTTAGAAGCTAAGAGACAGGCATGGAACAATTCTCCTTCAGTGCCTCCAGAAGGAACTGACCTTGCTCATACCTCATGACAGAATAAATATCTGTTGTTTAAAGCTACTCAGTTTGTAGTAATGTGTTATACTAGCTCTAGGAACTAATATATAAGGTAAAAGAATCAATCTGAGCAAAACTGAATTGGTCAGGTAGAGTCACATTTTCCTTTGTTTATCCAATTCCCATTTCCTGACACCACCTACTTCTACTTCTTCTTTTTCTTTTTTTAAAGATTTCATTTATTTATTTGTCAGAGAGAGAGTACATGAACAAGCAGGGGGAGCAACAGGCAGAGGGAGAAGCAGGCTCCCCACTGAGCAGGGAGCCCGATGTGGGACTTGATCCCAGGACCCTGGGATCACGACCTAAGCCAAAGGCAGACGCTTAACCAACTGAGCCACCCAGGCGCCCCCTTACCTTCTACTTAAGAACCTTATCCTGTTATTCTGTCTTCAGTTGTTCAAAGTCTCCTCCTATGTCTCAGCAGTGGGTATGTAAAGTTCCTAAATTCATTCTCCTTCCCTCACTATACCAGAACTTCTATTTCTTCAGTGCAACACACGAGTCTCCTCTTTAAATTATAGTTTACCTATGACCAAAGTGGGAAAAAAACCATAATGTAATTTCCAGAGGAGACACACACTACTCTATTTTTTTCACTACTCTATTTTTTATTTAAAAAAGTGAACACTACTATATATGCAGTTTTCTATTCTAATTTTAAACTACTCCATATGAAGTGAACATTCTGTCATTTGATAAAAACTGATAATATGGTTTTTAATGGCCACTTATTTCATCCCATAGATGCACCACCATTTAACTATTCAGTTATTATGGGAATATTAAGCTGCTATCTTTTTTGTCCACTAGAAATGATGATGTAATGACCAACTTCACCCATCAATCTTTGAGCCCATAGCTGGTATTTTCCTCAGTATACAAGCCTAAAAGTTGCATTTCAAAGGGTATGAAGGATTTTAAGGCACTTGATCTGTGTTGCCAAACTTTGCTTGAGAAATGCTGCACCAAGCAGACTCCTCTCTGCAATTATCTACGCCTCCTCACTACAGTGAATGCAATTTAGTAATATTTATTAATGATACACACTCATATATGAGTGATGTTTTCCCAGTGCTGACAATTCAGTTTTCTTTCTTTTTCTTCATCAATTTGGCTAGAAGTTGTCAACCTCAGGAATTCTTTTAAAGAGCAAAATTTGCCTTTGTTGATTTTCTTTCTCTTTTCCATCATCTCCATCATTTACTTTCACTCTAATTTGTATTATTTCTTTTATCTACTTACTTGGCTATTATTTAATATGCTTTTCTTCTTTATTTCTTTTTTAAAAGATTTTTATTTATTTATTTATTTGACAGAAAGAGACAACGAGAGAGGGAACACAAGCAGGGGGAGTGGGAAAAGGAGAAGCAGGCTTCCCACTGAGCAGGGAGCCCGATGAGGGGCTTGATTCCAGGACCCTGGGATCATGACCTGAGCTAAAGGCAGATGTTTAACAACTGAGCCACCCAGGCACCCCTTCTATTTTATTTCTTAAGGTGGAAGCTTAGGTCACTGAAGCATAAAAATCTTTTCTAATATATTCATTTAAAGGTATATATTTTCCTCTAAGTACTGTTTTAACTGAATCCTACAAAATTTGATATGTCTTATATTCATTATCATTTAGGTTAAAATATTTTCTGAATTTCCTTGTAATTTCCTTTTGAGCCATGGGTTACTTAGAAGTATACTGTCTAATTTTCAAATATCTGAGGATTTTCTAGGCATCTCATTTTTAGTCTAACTGAATACTGCTATGGTTAGACAATATACTCTTCACGATTGTAATCCTTTGAAATTTCATTGAGACTTATTTCGTTGTCCAGCATAAATTCTATCTCAATAAATCTTTCATATACAATGATCTCCAATCTCCTCTGCTACAATAAGAAGGAAGCCATTTGGCCATAACTAGCATAGAACCTTCTACTTCCCATTCTTAATTTTGCTTAATTTCCATTTTACAACACTGAGAAAATCTATCCAGTGATTCTGCTACATAAAGCCTTAACAGAGTATTTTCTGTATTCTAAATAAACATTTTACAGAATATAAGAAAACTGAACAAAATATGACTTAACATTTAAAGTAGGAATTTTGTATTTATTTTTGTTTTTCAAAAAAAAAATGCTGTTTGGCTACTGTATCTCATAGTAAGACCCTGCATCTTTGAGGTTTCTTTTCAAAATACATATGGATTTTTTTTATTACAAGTTTCTACTTGGTTTAGTTGACCAAAAAAAGTAGCTCAGAGTGACTTAGGATTATGAGATAGTTCTCTGAAATCAGATTTATATCAGGAAAGGTTACTTAAGAATTATTTCCACACTAGCTCAATTTTTATTACTGTTATTATTTCAGGATTATGGTATTTGGACCTGATGTATTTTTACTGCAATTGTTAGCTGTTAAACTGGCCTTTTTTTTTTTTCCCACATGTTCTGCCACTATGTATCTGTGGTAGGCAGAGTACTTGCATAATGAGTCTTTTATAAGAAGCAAGGCTGAGCATTTTCCTGTTTTACCTCAAGGTAGGATGGCTGGTTTTCTGTACATTATGAAATAAATAAATATATGTAGGTGTGTATATATATATATATATACACACCTACATATATTTGAGAAAACTAGTTAATGACAGTAACATAAAACATAATGACAATAATATAAACTGTGTTCTTAAAATATCAAATTATATAGATGTGGTTGGTGAATAAGGCTACTAATTGCATATTAAACGGCAAACAGACTGGAATAGAAGTCCTTACAGTTTATTTACCAATCGATGATATATCTGAACAAAAAAGATTACCTGTGTCAATTTTACAGGTTATATCCCATCTGGTACAAAGGATTAATAACTATATCTCTACCAGCAGATTCCCTGGTTATGTGAATAATATGTCTGAAACCACCCAGCAAAACTCCAAGGTAGCAACAAGTATAAATTATTTGCATCATCCAGATGCTGTTCCTGCAGAAAATGTAAGGGAAGAGCTCTGTTCTATTTTCCCTCCAAAATTCTTCTCACAGGGAATACACTTTGTTCTTAATTTCCAATTCATTTCTCCTAATGGCCCTCAAGGGAATTTAGTGTCACTATTTTATTTTTATAGATGGTGGGAAAAAGAACTGACCAGATTAACTGATTCTTAAGGGTCCAGCAACAGATCCAGTGGGAATGGCTGAATGGGAGGAAAAAAGGAGCAGTCATCTAGGATGGCAGTCTTTTTTTTAAAGATTTATTTATTTATTTATTTATGTGAGAGAGAGAGAATGAGAGAGATAGAGAGCACGAGAGGGCAGAGGGTCAGAGGGAGAAGCAGACTCCCTGCCAAGCAGGGAGCCTGATGTGGGACTCGATCCTGGGACTTCAGGATCATGGCCTGAGCCGAAGGCAGTCGCTTAACCAACTGAGCCACCCAGGCGCCCAAGGATGGCAGTGTTTGAAAAGTGCTAAATGAGGCACCAGGGAGGAGCATAGCAAGAACCATGCAAAGGCTTTTAGTTCAATCTCTGCATGAATTCGTTCCTTTGCTGCCTTCCCTTCTATGCCTACAGTCTGTACCTTAATTTAAGCTGGTTACTCCCAAATCCATTTGGGAAGTCAAAGACAGCAAAAAATCTAGCCAAGTGACTCAGTGTAGGTTTAGTACTTTGCCAGTAGCATGTCTTCATGTAGAAGAGAGAGAAAAGTAAAGTAGTAAGAAAGTCACTGAACCTTGAGATCAGCTACTCTCCCTGCGGCTCGAATCTTAGTTCTTCGATTTCCAGGTGGGTATTATAAGCAGTATTTCACCCTTATCTCCTAAATAATACCTACTTCAAAGACAGATGAAAAATTAATAATAATTTAAGTAAATCTTGTCACACATTTCATGAACAGAATAAACATCAATAGTCATTTCTGTTATTTTTGACTAGTAAGCCTGCCAGTCATCTCTACATGCATATAGAAAGCCTCTTATCTGAGATACTTACCCCCTGCTTTCATTGTCAGTGTAGGAAGGGGGGGTGGAATGCCAGCTTTTACACCACTCCATTTCTCAGTGCTGCTACCTGTCAGACCCCGGGACTTCAATGACAACAAGAATAACACTCAAGAAAAACATTCTGGACTATCCAACACTGCCACCAATCATCTGAAGCTTAGCTGAGCCTGGCTGTGTGCTCTGAATCACCTTACAGAAAAGAGTAACCACAATGAGGACTTCATCTGGCACAGGGTAATTCTGATCATTCAGTCACCTAGGTGATGTCACTTGAGTTCATTGCGTTTCTGTGGCTGTTGCAATCCAAACGCCACAGTGTTTCTAGTTTGGGGGGGAATGGCAACTCTAACTTAATTAGATTTACTTTCAAGTATAACTGTGAGATTCAGATTGTCATTATTCTCTCAAAAATTCATATAATCTCCACAGCACAACGTTAGGATTTTCTTGTTTGGGGAACAACTACAACAGCTTGGGCTTTTGATTCTTTCCCACATGCTCTCTGATTTCAATGTGAACATTTGAGATGAATGAGAAAAATGAAAAACTGCATATTTAAAGTTCCCATAACTGCCTGTCATAGGCAGAATTGCATTATCAAATAATAAATAATGTCCTTTGATATACAGGTGTTTGTTTTTATTCTATACACAAAGGAGAAACAGATGATATAAAACTAAAACTAAAACAAAAACTGAGACATGGGAGCAGATGTTACCTAAAGGCCTTCAATCCTAAACCAATTTCTCATTCAAATTTTACTTTCTTTATAGATTTCACCATCCAGCAAAATAACATGCAAATGCCCAACTCAGCAGATTTCTCTCTGGGGAATCTCATTTACATCCTCTTTATTGGCTCTTGGGTACATTTTGGTACTTGTGACAGTTTATTTCCTTGCTTTAATTACTTTTTATTAGAGCATTGTGATGTAATGTGCTTTGGGCTCTTTGTATGTTGCAAGATGTTCATTTGCAACATAATTGAGCTCATATTTTTCTCTGTCCCCTGAGCAAAGGTTAGACTTTGAAATTTTGCATATGATAGCACTTCTCCTGATTGCCTCACAAACTGAACATATACAATTATGTGTATTTCAAAATAGGGCAATAAAAATGACATAAATATTTCACGGGACACATTGTGAAGTAAAATTTGTAATTTCCTCCTAAACACACTCATTCGATGTGTCCTATGGTGAATCTCTCCATTCCTAATGGAAGAGAAAACAGAAAAAAAAAATCATAAAAGAAATTAATTGGAAATGGGCCAAGAAAAGCTGAGAATAAGTTCTGACTATACAATTTACTAGCCTCTGGTCTGGGGCAAGTTCTTAATCTCACTAAGCCTAAATTACCTCCTATGTGTAACAGAAATACATCATTTTTGAGAAATCAAAAAAATTTGTGTATGTGAAATTCTTCTATATTTTAAAGCATCATTCACTATGTGTGATTGTTTGCTGGACATCTTCAAAGACTGTACCCGAATGTGGGATGTCAACAAAGATCCAAAAATTTTCTTTTTTAACTTTTGCCTGATAATTCATGTTAAAGTGCACTTGAAAATATCCTCTATACCAGAAGTTTTCAAAATGTCATGCACACGCACGACACCTTCAGTTTCTTGCTCAGTAGGTCTCGGATGGGGCTCATGATTGAGGACGACTCAGAGTATCAGCCAGGAGCTGTGCCTGCCCTTGAACCACTGTCCCCCATCCATGGCAGTGAAATAAGGAGTTTGTACCAGAATGTGAATCAATACAATGATTCCTTCATAAAGAAAGTCTAGTTATGAAAAAAATGTCAGCTGTACAAAACAGAATATTTGGTGATACAGTTAATTTCCATCTGGCTGAAACTCCTTATCCCAGTGTGAAAGTGGGGAACAATCAGTTCCGTCAGGCACTTTGAGTAGCACTGTTTTTGACTGATAGGGGAGAAAAACATTTAAAATGTCATTCTATTTTTCATTTGTTGCAAAACTGGTGTCAATCTGAAGATTCTAAAGCAATGGTGCTTTGGGGAAAAGTGCTTTTATCCTAATGATTAATTAGGAAAATGTTGGACTCTAATAGATCTGAGCCAACATTCCTGTTCTGCCATTTATTAACAGTAGGATTTTTAGGCACATTATGTAACTTCTCTAAACCTCAGTTTTCTCAACTACAAAGTGGGGATTAATGACACCTATCTCATATATCTCATTAATTATTTACCCATTCAACAAACATGTAGAGTTCTAGATAATGGAGTCATGGAAGTAAGTAAAACAAAATTCCTACTCTTACCTGATGCCATGGTCAAATGAGATAATAAATATTAAAAAACAGCAGTAATTTTTCCTTTCCTATCCTTATTTTTCTCTTTCCCAGATCACACTGCCAAACTCCCAATTAAATATGACATGGTAAATTATGCTGATTTTAGTACTATTATGAAAATAAAATCTGAGATAATAAGACAACATATGATAGGCAGTGTTGTATTAACTCATATTTCTTGATATTAAGCTGACCAGAATCTAAAACCCAGTTTTAACAGCCTCTAAACAAGGTAAGTTACTCAACCCCCCCAAGCTTCAATTGTTGCCTCTAAACACAGTGATGGTAAGTGCTATTTCCCAGTGTTGTTGAGGAAATTCACTGAAATGTAAAGCACTCAAAAAACTGTAGCTCTTTTATTATCAACGGTCAACTCTGGATTAGATAGACCATTTAAAGATGGCTGACATGGACTGCTGCAACTCTTTTGCTTGCCAAAAAATATAACTGTAGGTGATTTCCAATATATTTCTAATGCACACTTCAGACCATGACATTAATAGTTATTCAATATCTGTCAAAGGAAAATAAGGGAAGAAAGCAGAGGAAGATGGAAGGAAGGGACAGAAAGTAAATACAGGATGAGAGAGGCCAAGGATGTCATCAAAAGAATACCATCAATGTGATCAGGCTGATATCAACTCATTGTACTGAAAATACTACAGTCAACACAAAATGTACCTCCCCTTTCTATTAGTCTACTCTAACATGGGGAATGACCAATAGACCAGTAGTACATGGGTGCCTAGGAATATGGGGTGCTCTATCATTAGTATAATTTTTCTCTGTCATTTATCCTATGGGCAAAGGGGGATTGAAGTTAAGATCACCTTAAGTCTGTGACCCACCTGCATAGTACCTAAATGATTACTGCTAGCTCTGGACAATGATTTCCTAAAAGCATAGCCTTCATATACACAAAAGGGAAGGGGAGGGGAGAGAAGGGGAAAGGGAAGGGGAAGGGAAGGAAAGGGAAAGAAAAAGAAATCTCTTATCTTAAGGTTACGACTTTGTTCTTCCTTGTAAAATTAGACAACTAAGTACTATTCTCCACGTTAAGGAATTGTAAAGACACTAAATAATCCAAATAGTTTATGATTCCTTTCTTAAAAGCACCTGAATTTAAAATATCAAAACTTCTTCCAATACCCCACTTTGATGTGTACTCACACAGAGAAGAGTTTTTCTTATGAAAACTTATGACCAACCAACATATCCATGCCTTCAAGTAAGACAAGCCTGTTTTATTATCTGGTCTGGTCTTCTATAGACACAAAATATAGGTAAGCCTCCCATTTATTAAGGGCCACTCAGAGCTGAATTGTAAAGTCAGATTAGAATGATTAGAATGTCCTCTTATCACTTAGTTCACCCACTTCTTGCCTCCATTTAGGAGCCTATTGCTCTCAAGACCTCTCAGAAGGCCCCTGGTGGTTGTGGTGGCCTCCTAGGCCACGCCTGTACACACACATCTGTCACCTGCCCCCACCCATGACAGTGCCACACACTCTGGGGAACTTCCCCTTTAAATCCATCCCATTCTCCCTGATTTTACCACTCAAAATAACAAAAAATAAATCTGGAAATGCCAAAGCTCTATGATATAAGATATTTGTATTTTAACCAAATTATTTTTGAAATCTTCCAAAATCTTAAGAGGTATGAGCTGCCTTACTATGATGACCATTAATGCCAAATACACAACTAGCTCTAATTTCTGGTTTGTTTCAAAATGGTACCAAAAGACAGAATGTGGTAAATTCCATAGGGAAATCTAAACCTAATGCTATGGAAGCTGAACAGAGAAAGAGATTATTCCCGACTAGAAAAATCAAGGAAGAATTCTTAGAAGAGTTAATATATGCACAGGACATTAAAGAGTGAGCAGGACTCCTATGAACTGAGACATAATCGAGAGGTAATTGTTACATTGTTTTTATCAATATATAATGCAGTTATGTTTAAAGTTTATGAGACTGGATGTGTGATGAATGAGAACCTTTATAAATATATTTTGCCATCATGTAGTCCCTCAGAGTAAAAAGTGCAATACATATTTTGTAAATTCATTATGAAAGAGATTTAAATGAAATACAGACCTTTCAACCAACTCAGGTTATTGTACATACAGCCTCAGATAAGGGGAAAGGAAAAACAAGTGGTGAGAAAGAAGATTTAAAATTATTCTAGATCATTAAACCTTAATGCAAAATTTGAGAAAGTGTAGTTTAGCACGACGTTTCTTATTTATAAAATTAGATATATTTAGAAGAGGATGGGGGAAACACAGTGGATGCTATTGCTGTGAGCATTGATTGTATCTGTCTTCTAACACTGCAGGCAAATTACAGCTCTTGGAAACCTGATTGTCCTCTGTTAAACACTATAATTTCTAATATAATTGGCCAATAAATAACAACATAAATTAATTGCTGTATTTAAATACTAATGAGATTCATTTCTATTGAGCTTTGGTATATTTCACACATGCATTAATGTGCCTCAAATCAAGGGAATAAACCCAACCGCAGGAACCTTGTGGACACTTTTAGCTTGTAAAGAGTACATCTTTGTGGTGATATTTAAATAAGCCTACTTTATATGGAAATTTGGGTGTGTTCAAGCTACTGAATATATTTTTATTCAGTGAGGTTTTTTTGTAGTTAGGTTGCTCATTAGGCTGTGATTAATGTCATGCTTATTTTTATATGCAGTTAGAAAACTAACATTTACATGGAATAAGAAAAAAGAAGAGCAGCAAAAAAAGGAGATAGAAAAAGCTAACGACGCAAAGCTAACAACAAAGTCATCAGTACAGAATTGCTTTAAGCTCCTCTGTCAGGAAGGAGAACAAAAAATTACTCAACAATCATATTTATGACTGAGAAAACAAACAGTCATGCTAATCCCAAATACTGTGGTTCTGGTAAATCTTGGGGTCTGCATACAGAACGTGAGTATGAATCTACTTTTTTTACACTGGTTATTTCTATTATAATTTTTGCAGACTCTCTTAAAAAAATCAGAAAATAGAAACTCCTCACCACATGTAACTTGTTTTATCACTCCATTAAATAAGAGCTGTCAAAAGACCATAGCCTACAAAATTTCTTTCAAAAAGAAAGCCAGGGAGAGGACTTGGAATACATTAAAATGGATTCAATTATCGTACAAGAAAAACTGGTCTAGTAATGAATTTCCATGCCTCCAATTTCACATTCAAGTACATCTCCAATTTGTTATTATTGTTAAGTATTTGCATTCTTATTTGCAAAATATTTACTGATATTTCTACTGACCAAAAGTACAACATAAGTGTAACCGGAGGCCAAAAATGTATCTTTTCAAGGTCAAAAACTAAGTTAGGAGCTACTAAGGCAGGAAAAATTTTTTTATCTAAGCCACCTTCTGCAATTTATTCACTGAGTTATTAGACAGGTATTTATAATAGTCATGAAAGACTCAGATCTGATATTTGTAGGGAATGTTGGTGTTCTCTAGTAGTCCAAGCTCTTTCCTTCTTTTGAATAGGAAGTTATTCTTTTTATTTCTTTATTGTATTCTTTTACTTATTTACTTTACTTGTATTCTTTTGAATAGAAAGGATTCTTTCTTTAGAATTGATAAATTGTGAGTCAGACTTGGCTTGAACACTCCCAATGAAAGGAAACTGGGGGGGCGCCTGAGTGGCTCAGTTGTTAGGCGTCTGCCTTCAGCTCAGGTCATGATCCCAGGGTCCCAGGATCGAGCCCCACATCGGGCTCCATACTCAGCCAAGAGTCTGCCTCTCCCTCTGCCTGCTGCTCTGCCTGCTTGTGGGCTCTCTCTCTGTGTGTCAAATAAATAAAATCTTTAAAAAAAATAAAAATAAAAATAAAAAAAAGAAAGGAAACCAGGGACAATCCATAAATCACCAAAGAGCAAATTTCTACCTATTAATCCTAATTTTTATCTGGGGCAGAAAAAAAAAAAAAAAGCAAGCAAACAAAAAGTTTATTACTTCTAGATAATAAATCTTCAACTGTGTAAAGATGCCTTGATAAGAATCTAGAGGATGATATTTACAGATTCAACAGAACATTTGTTGAGATTATATATTAAGGTCCTACTGAACTGTTTATTAAGGTTGGCAACGAGAAAGAATGCAGTTAACGTGGTTGATCCAGGCCTTCACACAATCTATTCAGTAAGTGCTAGCCATATACAGGTATTGCTTAAGACGTGAGCACCCGGAGTAAATAAGATCTGCTCTTTGTTCTCATGGAGCTTTTGGCAGGGAAGGGAGATATTTAACAAATAATTACACGTGGGATATGCACGATCAAGAAATATTATTGCCATTAGCTTTCTCTCAATTACTACAATAAAATCCAAATTTCTTCCCATGACCACCCTCATCTTGTATAATGTTCCATCCTCTTGCAGCAGTGACCTCTTTTTACATTTAAGGATTGACCAGAAAAAGAACTGGCTTTTAAGGCCTTAAAAAAGAGTTGTCAGAGAAGTAATAAGGGAATTGGAAGTTTATCATGGCAAGAAATGCAAAATAATAATAATAACAACTGTTATTATTATTATTTCAAGAAGGGAGTGAATGGCATTGTTAAATGTTGCTGAGGGGTCAATTAAAATAAAGCTTGAAAGACGCTGAGAGTAGTGACATGTGCCTGTTTGGTGATCTGTTCAACAGTAGTGGCATTGTAGTGCTGAGGTCAGAAATTAGATTGGAATAGAAAGAAGTCAGAGTCAGAGGTGAGTAAGTGGAGGCAACCACTACAGACAATTATATATCTCAAGAATTTTCACTGTGATGGAAAGGGAAAAAGAGGAGGGTAGCTTTGAAACCAGGGGCATGTGGTGGGCAGGGGTGAGGGAGAGTAGAGGGAGAGAGAGGAACGTTTAAATTTGAGATATCAAAAAAGTTGGTAAATGTGACTTCTAAGACATTGTCTAAACTATAATTAATGTGTAAAATCAGTAGAGCCTCTACCATCTCTTTAGGGACTTCCTTCCTTCCAATCCCATAATAATAATACTAATAAAATGCCTTCCTAGACTTGCAGTTTCAACTCTAGGATACAGTGAGCTAAAAGGGAAGCCCCTACCTCTTTTATAATTAGTTTTTTCCAAATTAACCATTTATTTTGAAATCATTGTAGATTCACATGTAATTGTAAGACATAAGACAGAGATCCCATACATCATGTACCTAGTTTTGCCAAATTATCACATCTTCCAAATATTGCCTAGTGTGTTTTCCCTTCCTTCCTCAGGTGCCAAAGTTTCTTTTTTTTATTATTTCCTTTCTGTTTAGGAAACTTCCTGTAGTCATTTTTTTTTAGATTATGTCTGTTGGCAATAAATTCTCTTAATTTTCCTCCCCTTGATAATGTGTTGATTTCCCCCTCTATTCCTGAGGATATTTTTGCTGGACAGAGGATTCTGGGTTGCCAGTTGCTTTATTTCAGCATTTGAAAATATTTTATCAGTTTCTTCTAACCTCTATGGTTTCTGATGAAAAGTCCTTTGTCACTTGCATGGTTTTTAGCCTCCATGTAAAATGTCTTTTTTCTGTGGCTGCTTTCAAGAATTTTTTTAGTCTGTTTTAATCAAAAGTTTAATTATGTTGTGTTTGCATATAGATTTATTTCCATATCCTGTTTGAGGTTCATTCAGCTTCTTGATATAGACATATCTCTTGCCAAATCTGCGGAATTTTCAGCCACTATTCCTTCCAGTTTTTTTAGCTCTGCCCTCTTTCTCTTCTCTTTCAAGCTTATGATGACGTGAATGTTAGATCTTTTGTAAGAATTTCACAGGACCCTGAAGGTATATTTATTTGTTTCAATCTATTTTCTACAGTTGTTCAGACTAGGGAGAAAAGGGCAATACGAAAGTAAATAGAGAAGGATAAATATGAATCATAGAAATGTTCAAATAAGCTCAAACTGAGCAGAAAAAGTGGAAAAAAGAAACAAAGAGCAAACGGAAAACAGCCAACAAGATGGCAGATCTGATTCAACCATATAAATACTTATATTAAATTTGAATTGACTAAACATACCAATTAAAAGAGATGATCAGATTGCACATAAAGGCAATATCCAACTATACGCTGTCTACAGAAAACTAGCTTTACATACAAAAACACACAAATATAAAGTAAAATAATGGATAATAATATACCATGTGAATATTAATGGACAGAAAGTGTGAGCAGCTATATTAATAACAGACAACACAGATCTAAGAATAAGAAATGTTGTTAAGGATAAGAGAAATATTACATAATTATAAGGGGATCAATTCTCCAAAAAGATATGACTCCTAAATACATCTAATAACAGAGCTTCAAATATATGCCACAAAATCTGATAGAACTAAAGTGAGAAACAGACAAATCTAAAAGTATAGTTTGAATTTGCAACCTATCCCAGTAATTACTAGAACAAGTAGACAGACAATAAGAACATAGACCTGAACAATACTACCAACCAATTATAATATCAAATATAAATTGATATTTATAGAGCATTTCACCCAATAATAGACTATCCCCTACAGGCCCAACAGCCATGAAAGAAATAATGAGGAAATACTATAACAATTTTATGCCCAAATATTTAACAACTCAGAAAAACAGAACAATTCCTTCACAGACACAAATTACCAAGACTACCAATGACTCCGAATAGATAACTTGAATGATCCTATGTCTATTAAAAAATTTAAACTCAAAGTTTAAAACTTTCCAAACAAAACACACACACATGCACAAAAAACATACACACACACCTCAAGGCCAACATGATTTTACTGATGAATTCCATCAAACATTTAAGGAAGAAATAACATTTCTACGCAATCTATTCCACAAAATACAAAGGTAAAGAACACTTTCCAACTCATTTTATGAGGACACTTTTATCCTAAAATTAAAATCAGAAAAACATAAGAGAAGAAAATTATAAACTAATATGTCTCATAAATATAGACAAAAAAATCCTCAAAAACATATTGATAAATTGGATCCAGCAATATATAGAAAGGTAATACATCATAATCAAGTGGGATTTGTTCCAGGAAAGCAAAGCTGGTTCAACATTTAAAAATGAATTAATGTAATTCATTACACTGACAGAATAAAGGAGAAAATACACATGATCATCTTAAAAGAAACAAAATAAATTTCTGACAAAATTCAACATCCATTGATGAAAAAGTGCTCTCTGAAAACTAGGAATAGAAAGGAAGCTCCTTACCTGGTAAAGGGTATCCACAAAAAACCCAGAGCTAGAATCATATGTAATAGTGAGAAACAATGCTTTCCTATTAACTGTGGAAACAAGGCAAGGATGCCTCTGTCATCATTTCCATTCAACATCATATTTAGCTAGCACAACAAAGCAAGAAAAAGTAATACAAAGCATTCTTCATTCTCAAAATGAAGAAATAAAGCTGTCTCTATTTGCAAATAACATGGTTGTCAGTGTAGATAATCCTAAATAATATACAATATAGCTCTAAGCACTAATAAATGAGTTCGTTAATAAGCCCAAGTAACACTTCAATTTTGTAGTTTAAGTATTATTTCCAAATGGGGTGGGGGGGCTGGGAGGAAGAGAGAAGATAGGGTCATGCACAGTATTAGCATGAAGCAACTCCCCATGGCCAAAGTTAGAAAAATTTAAGCAATATAATAATGAATAATAGTGTTGAATTGTAATCCAAGAAATGAAATAAATACCCATCTTCAGTTCAGCTGATATAAATATATAACAGAATGGGTAAATTAATGTGGAAGAATAAATAATTCTTCCTTATAGAAAACAAGCCTAAATAAATAAATACTGCCTTTCTTCCTCCCCAATAGAAAGTAGCTAAATTAATATCTCCTCTTCAATTCCTATACTTAAAGATTTTGTCAGCTGTGATGACATAATTATATTTTCATAATCTTATAAACTGAAGCTTGGAGACGCATTCTAGGTATTTTCAGAAGGAAACTTAAAACTGCCTCTTACTTATAACATTTTTTTTCCCTAACATTTGTTCACATACCAGCTACTTCTCAAAATCTCTTGAGGAAAAAAAAAGTATCCTTCATTTTGGCTCTAGAAATGTGACAATGGAGCAAAGCAATTTCTCTCAAATCTCTTAATTTCTATTTGCTTTTCTACTCGTGTTACTCTCACCACAGTTTTGGCATCTACTCTAGAGAACAGTGATGGAAGGATCTTTCAGCAGGTATCACCTAAGTATATTTGCTCTCTTAAAGCACTCGAATTTGGTTACTTCAACTGGTTTCTGGAAACACACGACCTTCTCTCAAAGGGACTATTTCTTGTAGTCCGCCTTCTCAATATTGTTATCTGCAAAGTACTTTATTAACATTTTCTTTGGTTCAAGAAGACTTTTAACCTGCAGGGGTGCTTATACATCTTGTATAAACACATGACAAACTGGTTCCAAAATCTTTAATATGTCATATAATTTGTCCTTGGTTGAAGAAGAATGATCCAAGGATTCCACTCTTTCTGCTTGTGGTTTGTAACTCCATCCATGCCGGGGCGCTAGCATTACTTTCTGAACACACAACTGTAGGACAGAGAGAAAATAACATATGCTTGCAACGTATAAATCATTCAAAATCTTCATTGTTTGTTCAATTGTCAATGAAATTTCATGACAATTTTCTTATTTTGTCTCTATAAGTATTTCTTCAGTGAAGTTCACTATGTTGCTTGTGGTTTGAAACCAAGAAATCTCTCAGCAAGCCAGTCAAAGCAAGACTGAATTCATTATGACCCACTGAGCTGTCAGATTTAAAGATGATTTCTTATTGTTTTGACATGTTCAGATGTGCAATATACAAGAAACAAAAATAGTTAAATTACTAGTATCACTAATCTTCAGGTATACAGCAGAATATAATTCAGAAAGAAGCTTTTCAGTAATAAGACTGTAGATGTAACATTGTACCTAAAATTCATACTGTAAATAGATTTCAAAAATCCTCAATGTTTATTAAAAAAGGTTAGTAGGTATAGCAATTATTTCAACATGTTTCATTTAAATTCATTTAAATTTAGCTGTATATGTAAAACCACAGGTATTATCTTCTTAAAGCATTCTTATAAAATCTATTATCTTGAAGGATGAGTGATGAGAACAAAATTATTTTGAATGCTTCATTTTTCTTCAACAACTGTTTCTCTTCACTCTTTAAACACTTTATTATTCTTGCATATTGTAATATTTAAAAATATTTAAAAATGTTTATTTTCCATAAAATTCATCTCTAAGTATTTCTTATTGTTGATGTTATTTTTAATATTTTTAAATTTCAATTTCTAATTGTTTGATGCAAATATATAGAACAATTGATTTTTTGTATATTGAACTAGTAATTGTAACACACTAAAAAAATCACTTACTGGTTCTACTAGTTTTTTTGTATTTAAGGTAGAATTTCCTACCAAGATAATCATTTTGTCCTAGAGTAATAACAATTTCCCTTTGCCCCAGACATCAGACTCTAGGAAACCATGTCAAGAAAGCAAGTAAAAAATAAGAAGGAAAAAAAATTTCCCCAGAGACTCAGAAATAGGGAACAATATCTCACTTCTCCAACTTCCATTTATTTCAACTGGCCAGCCCCATTCCTCAGAGAATATGACCTCACTTAGCTCAATGATATGTGATAAATTAAGGTCCGCTGAAAGGATTAACTGAGATCAATTGGAATAACACATGTGAAAGCATTTTTAATGCATAATAAAAGTTACCTATTAATATTATTTAGGATTGAGATTCCTTAGTATTATTCTTTTTAGTTAGTACTTTCATATTTTCTTTTTTTTTTTAAGTTGCAAATTTGGTATATTTTCTTTATCTAAAATCTTTACTGATGTTTCACACCATGACCTTTGAAAGGTTACTATAAAAACATGCCACACTATTTTCATTTCCTTAAAAGAGAGAGAGAAATAGAGCAAGATTTTAAATGAGTTAAAAGTTTAAAATCATCTTTCACTTCCTTATGAAGTACAGATTTTCAGCAACAAAAACGGGGCTATGAATCAAAAGAGCAATTCTTGAAAAGTTTTAGTTCTTAAGAATGCCTCAGCTGGACTACTGATCTCCAATTCTGACAACCTAAGGAAGCTCTCAAGGGATAGTAGACCACGTGAGTCCTTTCTCTTGCTCACACAAGTTCCTCAGGACAGGCTTCCAGTAAACAATGCATAATGTCTCTCCCCAAACAAGGCTGGGTCTTTAATTTAATTTGGCCAGTTCCCAAACAAAAAAGATAAAAGTCTTCAAAGAAATAAAGATAATAGATGGAAGGAGAAAAGGACAAAGAGAGACAAGAGAAGCTAAGTTTTAACAGTGACTTTTGGATGTGATTGTATCTCTACCTTCACTAGTTTTGCCTCTTTTACAACTTCATTTTTGGAAAAAGACAGAAAGCATCTAGGACTATAATAAGCGTGGCTTTATCAGTCTTTGCAAAATAATGACTGGTGAGAGAGAGGAATACTCACTACAACTTTTCGGCAAAATACACTCTTCTAAAAACAACACTGATTTCAGTGTGAGTACAATACCTACTAGGGCCTTCAAGAAGTTCATTTTATATAGTGATTAAAGATATACAAAGCTCCCTCTTCCCTTTGCCTTTAATAATGTATACCAACCTTTGGTAACGTTAAGTGTCAACGGTTTTCAGCTGTGTTGATGCAGTTATATTTCATAGTTAAAATGAATGAATGGGCAATCCCTACAGAGCTGATGGGCTGGGTGCCTCTCCCTTTGCTGATTGAATTAATTTACTGTTCCAGGCCTCCGATGCCCACTCACTAACAGCCCCAGGCACTTTCTAAAGCAATTATGCTTCCATTTAAAGCCTCTATTGAAATAAACTTTGATGATAAAAATAATAATTTCCTTGAGTTCACTATCATGAATTGTTTTAATGTTTAGCAAGCAACTCTCCAGAGCCGTCTTCACTCTCTAATTTATCCTGTTTCATTCTTATTGGAAAGCACAGGACAGAGGCATTTTGAGAGTTTGTTCTGAAGCTTCTAAGTAAGATCTCCTTTTGATGGGATTGATTTGGAAACCACTCCAACTCACTAGGGAGGCCTTTATTTCATTCACTTGGAACTGTTTCTAAAATGACCTTAAAAATAATTCTTTAAATTTTCCACAGGAGGAAAACAAATATAAATTCTCCAAATATCATTTTTTCCATTTTTGGTAGAGGAAAACTGGCTCTCTATTCAACGCTTCCATCTTGGAGTTTTTTAGATTGTCAACAAAACCATAATTGCTATGTAAGTCTATAATTTTAAAGGAAAACTTAAAAATCCGCTTTGTATGGAAAGCTTCCAAAAGAAAAAAATGTCCCAAGTTTGGAAAACAGCCAGTAGAGTGTAGTTAAAATTTGAGAAAACACTTCAGGAAGATTTATTTTTTCAGAAAGCATTATATTTGAAAATTGGAATACATGGCCTAATTAATGTTTAATGCTGGCATACAAATGCAAAGAGGAAAGCAGCCAAGCTTCAGTGGCCACTTCCCTAAAGAGAAATAGAAACTTCATAATCAATCAACATGAAGCATTTATTGTGCAATCTATTATATGTCCATCATTAGTCTATGTGTTGTAGGGAATACCAAAGAATGAGAAACCAGAGGCTTTGCCTCATTGTATGACAACATCAAATGATTCAGATAGCTAGCTTATTTTTACCCCAGCATCTACTGACCTCAACTTGCTCTGAACCTAAGATTTTATTAAGAGGTACTTCTTAAAAAGAATTTAAACTGACCTTTTAAGGATGTCTAGGATCTGAACAGATGGGGGGCAGGGTGACATAAGGAGAGCATTCAAGAAAGGGGGAACAACAAGCTTATGTCTAGGGCCATTATTTCACCCTGATGAGAACTGTGCACGCTTGCCATAGAGTAATGTAAAGTTAGGTTGTGTCTGCCATGTTGAAAATCCAGAAGACATGTAGAGATGTGTTAAAATTCAGAGAGTTACTGAATTTTCCCCAGGGAAATGGGGCAATAAAATTGCCATTTAAGGACAATTGCAAGAAAGAATTACTGTAAAAAAAGAACAATTCAAAGAACTCCATAAAAGTCCAGGCATGAAGAAATATAGGCATAACCAGGGCTCCGGCTTCAAGAACAAAGAGAAAAGGATAGAAATGAATGACATTTTGAAGAAGAAGATATGGGAATTAGATAAAAAATTTACATCAAGATGATTTTCTAGAATCCAGTCTAGATAACAGAGGAAAAGGTAGTTCTTTTTTTTTTTTTAAAGATTTTATTTATTTATTTGACAGAGAGAGAGAGACACAGTGAGAGAGGGAACACAAGCAGGGGGAATGGGAGAGGGAGAAGCAGGCTTCCTGCCAAGCAGGGAGCCCGATGCGGGGCTCGATCCCAGGACCCTGGGATCATGACCTGAGCCGAAGGCAGACGCCTAACTACTGAGTCACCCAGGTGCCCCGAGGAAAAGGTAGTTCTTTTGGCAGAATCAGGACAGTTTGGATGAGGAGTTTTTTTTAAACAAGGATTGTGTTGTATGTGTATGTATGTGTGAGAGAGAGAGAGAGGTAATGAAGAGGTAGAAGGGAGAGAATAGACAATATGATGGTTTTTACGCTGTATGTTGATTCTGGGGTGATGGCCAGACATTCAAAGGATGACTTCTAAGCAGCGGTTTGAAAAGGATAAAGGATAAGAGCAAGAAACAATGGAATATTCTGGGAAGCCTGAAGTCAACTAGCTGCCATTCAATGGATTTTCTTGAAAGGAAAGGAACAATATATACTTTTTAAGTATCTATTTGATGATTTATCAGTTATTCTTACCTCTATGATTTCATCCATGCCTACTACATAGGATTGGTGACTAGGTTATATATAAATAAATTCACTGGGTCAACTGTGAAAGGCAATATAAATCTATATGTCACCATTACATCCTATGTTAGCTATACATTATTTTTTAAAAGGACACTATATCGCTGCTTCTTAAGTGTGAGCTACACAAAGTGATTTCCTTACAAAGAGTTTGGTATAGAAAAGGAGAAAAGAGGAGTAACTTTATAGTGGAGAAAGGTGACTAAAACTACCTCAGGCGGGCAATCAAGGTTAACATCAACAGTATTAAGTCATGCTGATATTATATACCCTTGATATGATAAAATGAAAATGCACTTTACCTTTGTTGTCTTCCTCTAAAAAATTCATAATCCTAGTTTAATTATAAGGGGAAAAAAATCACACAATTCCCAATCGAAGGACAATCTACAAAATATTTGACCAGTATTTCTCAATAGTGTCAAGGTCAGCAGACATGAAGAAGGTTTAAGAAACCATCACAGTAAAGAAGAGCCTAAGGAGCCATGAATACTGAATGCAATGTGGTATCTTGGATAGGTTCAGAAAAGAAAAGAAAAAAAAAAAAAAAGGACCAATCTTTCAGTATCAGTTCATTGATTATAACAAATGTACTAAAGTAAGATGCTAATAACAGAGGAAATGGAGGGTGGGGTACATGGACACTCTAATATTTTTGTAACTTTTCTAAAAGCTAAAGGTATTCTAAACTAAAAAGTTTAGCTAACCATTTTTTTTAAACATAAAGTAAAAGCATGAGGCAGGCAAAAAGGAAGAGGAGAAGGAAAAAGGACTTTCACTAAGTCATGACATTTAAGACTTTTAAAAAACTTCAATATAAATTTCCTAACTAAAAAATTCTATTCAAAGGTAGATTTCTCAGGCAGAACATATATGTTGGGGATTTAAAGCCAAACAGGCGGATGCCTGGGTGGCTCAGTCAGTTAAGTGACTGCCTTCAGCTCAGGTCATGATCCTGGAGTCCGGAGATCAAGCCCCACATCGGGCTCCCTGCTCAGCCAGGAGTCTGCTCTCTTGGCCCCTCACCCCGCTTGTGTTCTCTCTCTCTCTCTCTCTCTCACTTTCTCTGTCTCTCTCTCAAATAAAGAAAATCTCAACAAAAAAAAAAAGACAAACAAAATAGATATTTTAGAAACATGCTCTAAAAAAATGAGTTTCATTAATTAGATACTCTGAAGTAGTTGTTTTAAAATAACATAAATTCTAGAATTTGGTTTTATGACTTACTAGATCTTTACTAAAATACTATCTACATTTGAAATGCCATTATAAAATCATTCTACAATGTTTGTAAAATGAGATAGAAAGGGCATTTTTCAAACCTAACATTTGAATACATAATTAAAGTTATACTAGTTTCTCCCTTCCTGGATTCAAAAGAATCTATTTGTGCTTACTCCGTTATTCATGAACAGCTATGACTTTCAGTTACTAAAATGATTTATCCAAGAATAATTTCCAGTACTTAACCCAAATAGTTAAAAATTACTCTAAAAATTACTATTCCTCCTCCAATTACTATTTTATTCTTTTGTTTCAACCTAGAATACATAAGACTCATCTATGATAACTTAATCTTTCGCTTCAAATTTCCAGTATGAATTTTAGATATGAAGTCTCAAGGTCTGGCTAAGAAAATGGAAATAACAGCAAATCTTGGATGGGTACGTTTTTAGCCTGTTCAAGTTTGCAACTCAGACTGGGTGCCTGCAAATTAGGTGTCTATGGCTCCAACCCCAAACCACTATAAGTAGGAGGTTTCATTGAGTTTGAAATGAAAATTAAGCCATATGCAAAGTATTCATTACAAAGAGAACAGAGCTATGACTGTTCTTGAGTAAGAAGGCTGAGGGTGGGGAGCCACAGCAGATGAGACATTATTAAAAGTAAAGCCCTCACCCCAGCTCATCAGCAACACTTTGTTTCCAAATCCCTTTTGGAAACTTCTCAAACACTTCACATCTTAGATTAATAAAACCATAAGAAATTTTAGTTTATTTATTGTTTTCTTAACTTTACAGATGTTAAAATTGAAAGGTCAGATGCTTTGCCCAAAGGGCACACAGAGCTGGGATGAGAACTGCAGTCTCCTAACTCCTAGCTCAATGTATTCTCTCTCAATATATCTTTTACAACTGTATTTAGAAGATGATCTCCCATGACAGACTGAACCCGGAGATTTAGAAAGTATTATTAAAGACCTGGATAAGTCTTTTCGCTAAAAAAGTAACTTTATTTAAAATTGAATTTTCCAAGGGAATTGATATCATGGGACATCTTTTTTGAAGTGTTACTTTAACCACTTTGAAGAACACCACTGGGGGAAAAGTCTGTTCCACGGTGTTCAAAATCACAAAAAAAGGACCCAACTAATGAAAATTGTTGCCAATATGATGGAAAATTGGCAACAATTTTCATTAGTTGGGTCCTTTTTTTGTGATTTTGAAAAATATTTCCCATTCCTTTGACTTTCAATGGCTATCATATTTCAAACTGGCTCACGAGGAGTTCAAATTTTTAACCATCAATGAAAACCTGAAAAGGATTGGGTATTATGTTCCACAAGATGGGGAAGGGCATTAAACACCAAGCCTTGGGAAAGCAATGATAAAAAAAAAAAAAAATCTATGATGTACAAAATATTTTCCACACTCAAACGTTGTTTTGTTTTTAACTTCCCTAAGTGAAGAACACTGTGACTGAAACTAATAAGGCCAGCAACTGCTCTTGAAAGAAATTTCAGGAATGCCACATTTTTATGCAGTCCAAAAACCTAACATGTTTAATAAAACATAGAAACCAATAGTAGAAGCAACAAGCACTTTTTAAAAAGAATGGGATAAAACAGAACAGACTAGAAAATATAGAGTATATCACTCATAGTAATGGTAAGTATATAGGCATATAATATCTTAGTATTGAATTTCTTATTGTATGTTAAGATTTTTAAAAATGCTTGCAAAACAGGGATCTAGAACATGATCCAGATATGAAATGGAAGTCTTTAAAAATCTGTTTCGCTGAAATTACTATCAAAAAGCATAAGCACTGCACTCCTCTTGTGAAGGAGAACACTACCCCATGGACTAAGAAAAACAATTTGGAGACTAACATATATTATGCAATATTATATCTGGCCAGTTATCCATTCATTGTATCACATGTTACAAAAAAAACCCACAAAAAACAAACAAAAAAACCCTGTAGGGATAGTAAGTAGAGCATGTTCAAGAGCGTGCCAGAGAAAGCAATAGATACAAGAACAGAGCCAACAGGAGGGAGTATCTTGAACACCAAATTCTGCAGCTGGAACTAGGCTAGCTGGAAGAAATATGTTCATTATGACAGAAGTTGGACTGAAGCAAAGAATTCAGAAAGTGTCAGGAGAAGATCTAGTTTTCATTGTTTGGACAAGTTCAAGCACAAAATTCAGGACTAATGACTGTGATCTGAATTTCTGGAGAGATATTACAGGGACGGGGCACTGAAGTAATAAAAAACAAAAGTAACTATGCACTATGTCAGTGTGATTCCAAATGTGAAGACATGGTAGAGAAGCCAAAATTGTGAGGAGAATAGGTGGAGCTAGAGAACTCAAGCCAAAACATGAAAACGAGGTCAATTACACCAAGTAAAAGCTTGGTGTCATTCAGCAACTAGAAAGAATGGGCCCAGAGGAAATTAGGAGACAAAGTTGTATCTGAAAGTAAATGGGGACAGGAGTAAGCCCTTAGTTAACTATTTCTTAATTCCATTCATATGTCCATGTGCTCATTTGTTAATATGCTCATTAACTCATAAATTTAAAAAAATATTTCTTAAATTCCTAGTGTGTGCTAGGCATTATGTCAGGGCCAGGATTCTTAACACCAAAACCCGCATTCCTTAGAGTAGGCATTATAAAATCAGAGTAGGTTGTAGGGCAAATCTAGCATCATAGCATATAAGATTAAAAGCAAAATAAGAACGAGATGCTCCTTGATATAGGCATATTGACATCAAAGAAAGGATATAACAAGGTAGTGATACTTTGAAACTGAGATAGAAAGTGAAAGATGTAAAGAACAGATAAATAACTAAAATCAGAATAACATTTGGGGATCATTTATAGAGCCAAATAGTCCTGTACACTTCAACATGGCTCAGTTCAAAAAAGGATATTGATAAAGATAACTGTCACATTAAAAAGTGTGACATTGTAAGAATACTAGCATTTCTTAACTATGTTATCATGCATATTATATGCATTATCTTATTGAGTTCTTGCTATAAATTTACTATTCCCAATTTATATTTGTATTATCTCTTATTTACAAAAATAAATAAACTGATGCTTAGAGATGTTAAGTAACTTACCCATGATGACCTTACTATTAAATGCAGGACTTGATATTTGCACCTAAGTTTATTTGACCAAAGTCTGGTTGCTTAACTGCTTATCTAATTTTAACATAATCCATTTTAAGGCAGAAAGTTATATACTTTAGAAATATTATAGATGGTACTCACCCCCACTGGGCTTATAGTTCTTCTGGGATTAAGAGGTTTGAATATATAAAAGAGAAAGTAATTTTAGAGAGTATTTAAAATTCAAAATTAGTGTTGTCATGGACACTGGAAATCATTCTATGTTGCAATAACTGAAAGAAAGATATGGAAAATTTGGAACTTGACTCATATTTTGAGGACATGTTTTAATGGAAGGAGAGGAAGAAGGAGAGTATACGTAGATTAAGAAAAATGTGGAGGTGATATGGAAGTCAAGAAGCTAGAGCAAAGGTTCACAGCTGAAGATAAGCTTCCTGTGGAATATAGTTCCTTCAGTCCTGATCCAGCACTATGACACAATTAATTTGTTCTGCTTTAATAGTAACCTGTTTCATGAAAATGTTGATACCTCAGATATCTAAGTAATCGATCAGCCTCTGAGATCAATAATTATTACTTAAACTATTCAAAAATCATTTTAAGAGACTTTACTATCAGGGTTAGCTATAATTTTGCTATAGTTTAATAGTAAGAAAATTCAAATTGGGAATATTCTTTTTCTAAGGACTATTTACCCAGGGAGTTGCCTGAATTAAAAGAAGAAAAAATGATTAACATTCACTTTATATCTTCACAATTTAATAATATTTACTAGCAAACACTGAGATGAGTGTAGGGGGAATTTAATGCATATCTCCAACCAAAGAAACAGCATTATACATCTTTTAGTTGGGAGTTCCATATTGCTATCACTATCCTTAAGTTAAAAGCTGATTGACAGTAAACATTTCATTTAATATTATTATTCCTGAATCTGACAATATGTAGAACTACACAGGGAAATCTTTCATTCATTCACTTCATAAAATATTTAGAAGGCATCTATTATAAGCCTGACACACTGCTAGACCCTGGGGATACAATTATGAACCAAATAAAGAAATACAGAAAGACATTAACAAATATATGTCATTTTTAAATTATGCTAAAATTAAAGTTGGTTCTTTAAAAAGAGAAGAAATTTAATAAATTCCAGGCTAAATATTAAGCAAGAAAAATCAAGAAAAAGATGAAACGTAAATTACCACTATCACAAATAAAGGACATTAAAAACATAAGGAAACATAATGATTAATTTTAAGCCAGTATGTTCAATTTAGATTAGATGCACAAATTCTTGAAAAATAGAACCTACCATGCTACCACACAATGATATATAAAATACGGCTTATCTTATATCTATTAAAGAAATTGTATTTGTTGAGAAGCTGTCGCACAAACAGCATTCTAGTCCATATGATTTTGTTGGTGAATTCTTTAAGAAAGAAATAATATTAACCTCACCCAAAATCTTTCAGAAAACAGAGAGAAAGGATCATTTTGCAACTTGTGAGGTCAGTATGACCCTGATACCAAAACTAACAAAATAATTACCAAAAGAAAAAGATTATAGACTTATAATCTTTAAAGATATATAAATCTATAAAAAGATATATAGACTAATATATATTGTGGACATAGACACAAAAATCATTAACAAAATATTATGAACTTGACTCTAGCAGTTTATAAAAAGGATAATATATCATAAACAAGTGGTGTTTGTTCCAGAAATTCAAGGTTTGTTAAATATCCAAAAATCATTGTAATTTATCAGATTAACAGGTTAAAGAAGAAAACCATGTAACTATCTCAGTAGATACAGAAAAAGTTCTTGACAAAATTTAACTCCTATTCATGATTAATACTCTATGTAAATTAGGAAAATCAATTTAATAAAGAACAAATAAGGGGCGCCTGGGTGGCTCAGTTGGTTAAGCGACTGCCTTCGGCTCAGGTCATGATCCTGGAGTCCTGGGATCGAGTCCCGCATCGGGCTCCCTGCTCAGCGGGGAGTCTGCTTCTCCCTCTGACCCTCTTCCCTCTCGTGCTCTCTATCTCTCATTCTCTCTCTCTCTCAAATAAATAAATAAAAAAAAGAACATATAAGTGAAACTACAGTTAATATCATATTTAATTTGAAATATCAAAACACCTCCTATAGTGGGAACAAGAAAACGATGTTTACTCTTACTCTATTCATGGTTGTGCTGGAGGTCCTAGTCATTGCAATAAAATAAGAAAAATAAAATATATAAGGAATTTTTTTAAGTAAAAATATCTCTACTTGCAGATAACATGAATGTTTACCTAGACAATACTAAGGAATCTACTGAAAAACTACTAGAACTATGGAAAACTGTGTTTCCAAAAATAGTCACGACACAATTTCTGGTGCCATATGATCTTACAGAATCTTGTTACTCCCCCATCAGAATCTTTCCCTTTTCCTTGAAACTGGGCAATTTTGTGAACTAACTTAAAAAGTAAAACGGGGATTAGGGTTTTGACATACAAATTTGGGGGGGGACATAAATATTCAGTAAATAGCACACTAAAAACTACAAAAGATTGAAGAACAAATTAAAGATTTATATGATGTTCAAAGATTCAAAGACTATTAAGATTTTATCAATTCTCTCCAAACCTATCAATGGGTTTAATACAATCTAAATCAAAATATCATCAGCCCTTTTTGTAGGAATTGACAACTAGATTCTAAAATTTATATGAAATTTAAATGATGCAGAATAGCAAAATCTATCTTTAAAAAAAAAATCCAAGTTGGAGGACTTACAAATAACTGGTATTAAGACTTACTATAAAACTATAATATTCAAGACCACAGTCCAAGACAGACCAAAAAAAGAACAATGCAACAAAATCAGAGCCCAGAAATAGACCCACACAATCATTTAATTTCTGAGAAAGGTGCCAATGCAATCCAATGTGGAAGAGGAAACTGAATATCCATATGAAAAAAAATTAGCCCAATCCCTGGACTCACGACATATACAAAAATTAATTTGAGGTGGTACATAAACCTGAATACAAAAGCTACACAATTTTTAGAATACATTAAAGAATATATTCACTAGAGGTAGGCTAATGTTTCTTAGAGCATATCACACAAAGCAATTTGAACAAAAAAAGAAAAATGTGGTTAATTAGACTTCATCAAAATTAAAACTTCTCCCCAAAAACCACCATTAAGAAAATGAATGACCAAGGCCAAAAAGGCTACAAATGTTCACAAAACATTTATCTGACAAAGAAATCTAATCCAGAATGCATGAAGAACTTCTACAATTCAATAAATAAAAAACAACCCAAATTAGGGGCACGTGGGTGGCTCAGTAGGTTGAGCTTCCAACTCCTGATTTCAGCTCAGGTCTTGATTTCACCAAGGTCGTGGTCTTGAGATCAAGCCCCATGCTGGGATCCGCACTCAGCAGGGACTGTACTTGAGATCCTCTCTTTCCCTCTCCTTCTGCCCCCCAGCATGTGCACACACACTCTCTCTCAAATCAGTAATTAAAAAAAATTTTTTTAAAGTAGTTAAAAGATTTAGATGCCTCATGGTTGAAGATATATAAGTGACTAAGAGTACATGACAAAGTGTTTAACATCATTAATCATTAGGGTACTGCATGTCAAAATCATAATGAGATACTGTTACACACCTCCAGAATGGCTAAAATTAAAGACAGACAAGCCCCAAGTTGGCTAGCATGTGGAATAACTGGAGCTCTCATATGTTGCTGGTGAGAATGTGAAGTATAACCATTTAAAAAAACAATGTAACAGTCCCTATAACTTGCACCTTATTCAACATACTTACACCATTCTTAAAAATATACCTAACTCTATGACCCAGCAATTCCACTTCTAGGAATTTCTACATGAGAAATGAAAGCATATGCCCCACAAAAACATTGTATAAGAATATTCATAGCTTCTTTATTCATAAAATCCCCAAACTGGAAAAAACCCAAGTTTGTTATCAGAAAATGGTTAGAGACTGCTATATATTCATACAATGATCATTACTTGACAATTGAAAGGAATAACTAGTAATGCACATAATATAAATAAATCTCACAATCAATTTGCTAGATGAACCATGAGAGACTATGGACTCTGAAAAACAAACTGAGGGTTCTAGAGGGGAGGGGGTGGGGGGCTGAGTTAGCCTGGTGATGGGTATTAAAGAGGGCATGTTCTGATTGGAGGACTGGGTGTTATACGCAAACAATGAATCATGGAACACTACATCAAAAACTAATGATGTAATGTATGGTCATTAATATAACAATAAAAAAATCAATTTGCTAAATGAAAAAAAAAGCCTTACACAAAAGAGTGTATCCTACATGAACTGATTTATATGAAGTTCTAAAATAGGTAAAATGAATCTATACTGGGAAGAAATGAGAGCAGCCTTTGCCTTGGAAGAAGCAGGGACAGTGACTGCCTAGAAAGGGCCTTGGAGGTACTTTCTGAGGAGGTGATGATATTCTGCATCATACAGGAGTGCATGCACTTTTCAAAACTTATTGAGTAGTATAACTATGTTTTGTCCATTTTATCATGTGTACACTATACTTAAAATACACAAATATACCTTTGTTTTCATACACATAAACATATACACTCAGACACATGCCAATACTGAACTCTAGCTAATGAGGTGCATGCTGAAAGTGTTTAGGGGTTTAGTGTACTCATGTCCGCAACTAATTTTGAACTGCATTAAAAACAACACAAACTGATAAATAGAGGGATGGATAGATGGACTGACACGTGAAAAAGCAAATAGAGCAAAATGTTAATTGCAGAATCTTTGTTTGGAACATATGTGTGCACACTGTCCAATCCTTTCAACTTTTCTGTATGTTTAAAATTTTTCATAAAATTTTGGGAAACATTACAATTATGTAAGGACTTTAAAAGGAAAGATATAATGTACTATGAAAGCATATAATTATGAGATTTAATGTGATCAGAAAGAATTATTTTAAGAGTAGTAAGTTTTCCATTTTTCTTGAATAATCTGCTGAGGGCTACAAAATGAATAGCTTCTAGAAGTGATTCTACTCTAACTACATTCAAAGATATCTATACCCTAACATCTTTCCACTGTTTGTGTGAAGTAGTATCTCTCTGAACTTCCAATCAGTTCTGCTCAATTCCCAGGCATCAGTTTGGATTCTGGGCTCTCAGGGTAGCCCTCTATACAAGGTTAGGAATCTCTGGGGTCCTGTTCCTCTCTCAGCACTCGTCATCCTTTGCTTTGTTTCCTTGTTTGATGTTTGCCTTCCTCAATAGTCTAGAAGAGGCATAAAGGCAGGGATCATGGATGTCTTGTTCATCATTATATTCCCAGTTTCTACAACAGCACTTGGCACATACCAGGCATTAAACCAATGTATACTGAGTGAATCAATTCTGTTGTGTCATACTATTCACAGCAAAGTTTTAATTTCATCACAGTAAACTCCTGAGCTGTCTGAGATAAGATCATCCAAATTAATTGGTATTCTGGTTCTAGGACAGAATTGCAAGACCTCTCCTAAAAAGCGTTTTCCCAGAAAAGTTAGGTGCTCCACCCGGATCATATCCATCTTAAAAACAAAAACAAGACAAGACTGGTCATTGTTTTCAACTCACTTCTCACTCTTTTCCCAGTTTCTTTTTTGACTTCTCCCTATCACATTAAGGCACATCACAAACTTTGGACACAAAGTTCAGCATGATAGTAATATAATTGTTTCGGGGGGGGGGGCAAAGAGAATAAACAAATAAAACCAACAATCGCAATGTAGTAGCTTTTAATATCAGTGAACTAAAAAAGAAAATAAGCACATGGGATAGAAAAGGAAACTGTATTACTTTGAACCACACTCACAGCATGGGGTCAAGAAAGACAACTGGGGGACTTCTACCTTGGGAAACATAAGAACAGAAATGCTTTGTGAGGAGGTGAGACAGTGTTACAAAACCAAATAAATTCTTGCTGCAATAATCACACAGAAAGATTGATGCTGGAAGCAGACATATGTCTCACAGGGGAGAAGTAATGAGATAAAGGCACATGCTGCCGGAGCAGGTGATCTACTAATTAGATTTCAGTGATGTGGTTCATATGATGTTTAGATGGAAATTGTCTTAAAATATACAAAAGAAACAAAACAGAGTAGCAAGGGAAATGATTCAGAGACATGATCATAATGAAATCAGGATAATGGAGCTGAAATAAGGTTTTTATAAGACTTTTGCAGACAAATAAAAACAAGTTGTCATATAATATCAAAATCTAAGTAGGATTGAGTACAGCAATCCAAGAACTAGAAATACAGACTATATGATTATCACTTCATATGTTATTTTCATAGACTTTCATAAAGGTAGATATAACTATTGAGGACCTACCATCAGAAGTATTCATATGTATAATCTATTTTATTCTTCATCACAATTGTCAGATATCATTGCATCCTAGAAAATAGGACTCAGATAGGCTAAATGACTTGCTCAAGGACACAGATTTGTAAGCAGTAGAGCCAGGGTCCAAACTTAGGGTATCTAATTACAAAGATACTGTCCCTAATCATGTGCAATGTGTTTTATCTTGTTCCATAGCATGAAAAAGTCATATACAACTCAGAACATGTTCTATAAAGAAATAAAAATCAATGCATGTATATGTTTTATAATACATGCTTACTTCTCCACATTATATAGACAGAGCTTTTGGTGATGGTCTTGACCATCAAGAAAAGCACTTGTTCTGGGCTAGTTACTACTTGGGATGGGACATTATATTGCACTTTGAACTTAAAAATGTTACCATCAAGGAGATTTTTTATGTCCCTTGACATCAACTTTTTTTAAAGATTTTATTTATTTATTCGAGTGAGAGAAGGAGCACAAGCAGTGGGGAGAAGCAGACTCCCCACTGAGCAGGGAGCCTGAGGTGGGGCTCGATCCCAGGACCCTGGGATCATGACCTGAGCCGAAGGCAGATACTTAACCAACTGAGCTACTCAGGCGCTCCTGACATCAATTTTTTGATGTCCCCATGACTAAATGCTACACAACCACGATAGCTTTTATAACTTTAAACTGAACCACTGATACTGGCTCTTACAACACTGAGATACAATGAAAATGAGGTTTGAGGAAAAAAGTGGCAAAACTGTCAAATTCTTCTTGTAAAATCCTTCAAATTTTTAAATGACAAGGCATTTAGAAAGCATAGGTACAAGCATTATTTCTAGGGAACTGCTTTAGAATAACTTGGGTGGCTGCAATACATTTATACCCGACTCATTCATTCATAGTTTCTGTCTGTTGTAATATTAATAAAACACTACAATCAAGTTCTGAATTGTACTGACTATTCCATGTGTTCCGGCAAGTCAATAGATTTGAAATTTTTCTTCTAAGAGTAAACATATATTATGCAAAGTAATACTAATGAATTTACTTAGCAATAAATGAAATTTTTAAAAGTACTCCCTTGGTTGAAGAATTAATTTATATGTAATCAAGGATTAGTAAAAGAAAATCAGCTCATTGGCAGTATGCTTACATGGGAACTTTGGCAAAAGTGTTTTGATAGAAATTACTAATTATAAGGGTGGTAGCGCCTAAGTCAGAAACATGTGGCAAACTGAAGACCAGCTCTACCTGCTAGTCTATAAGCTCCTATCAGGGACAAACATTTATAATAATATTGGTTATCATATATCCAGTGCCAAGCACCAAGAGCTATCTCACTTTTAATGTGGTATTTCATTTGAAAAATAAGAAAGACATTACAAAGAATAGTTGGATCCAGGATGAGTTAAATGGGAAAATGTCTCTGAAGGCAGAAGGATGCATAACAGAGTTTAATCTTTAAGCCATCTGTCTGATGAGCTAGAGGAAGCCTGGGGGTAGAGAAAATGGAGAAAGAACTCCTTGAGAATGGTCACAAGTACAGCTGTGGGGAAGATCTCTGGTCCCTGCTGGGAAGGGAAATCATAAAGTGAAGTACTTCTTGTTACAAGGTGAACCTGAGACCCAGAGAGTAATAACGAACACACTAAAAGTCAGGTTGCCCAGAAATAACATGTTCTTTACTCAGATGGAAACTGAGAATAACTTGTTGGTTAATTGGAAAGATGCTCTGTAAACAAACTTGAATTTTGGAAGAACAGTTGAACTGATACTATACCAAGGTGGAGCAACAACTAATGAATGGGGACAACCCAGAAAGTTACTTATGCTTTAAATGTGTGATTCGGTCAATCTCTCTTCTAGGGATGAGGAAAGTTATTCTTACCCTTCCTTAATTCCAATTCAAATGGAACTTACCATCTCCACAGATCCTGTGCTCCCAACACTTCAAAATCACTTTCCCTTTTGATTGAATTAAAATAAACACCTCTAGCCTCTGAGCTGCTGAAAGGGTCTTCCACCTTCTTTGTACCCCGTATATGAGTGATGTTTACCTAATTTACCATATTCATCCAATAAGAATTTCTTAAAGACCTACAGTGCACCTGGCACGATACTAGATGGTGGAAAACCAAGTTTACTTGGCAGATCAGCTTCCAAATAAGATTCTACCAGCTTTTTTCCTATTTTCTGAGACATTAGATATTGGTCCACACCACTAATGGCTATCTGAAATGGAGAAGATAAATAGAACAGACCTGTGGCAGTAAATCCTTTTAAAAAAACCCTAAACATTTAGTAACCTAACTGCCTTTTTGTGAGACTGCTTCAAATCAAGGTCAAACCAGCTGTCCTAGAGTTAAGGAAACAAGCTGCCCAAACTAACTGACTTTGACTTTGGGGAAATGTGTGTTTCCATTCATGTGGTTATTTCTTGGCAACCATTTCTAGAGAAGCTACTATGTTCAAGGCTCCATTGAAAGTGCTGAGATTAGAGGTGAAAATATAGATAGGATATGGACCCCTCCCAAGAGCATACAGCATATGCCTGTAAATGATTATGATGCAAAGTAGAAAGTGGCAAATGTCTTAGATGACAATATACAGGATTAACTTGAGTACATACACATAAATTTCAATGTATATATTTCCATGTGAGTATTCTCCTTCATTTGTTTGTAATTAAGTCAGCATGCCTCCGTAAATTATTGTTCTCATTTCAGTAATGGGTTGTAATTCAGTCTGACACCTACAAGTTGATGTAGAGACAAATGTATATGCTGAGTAAGCACAGACAGAATATGATGAGGACCTTTGGTATGGTCTGAAATGCAAGCAGCCACTGATGGGAAACAGAGAAGGAAACAGTTTGGTGCAATGAATAGAGCAGCTCTTGGAAGTGAGAGTCTAACTCACTATAGGAGCATCGGCCATTCAAAACCTGAGTCTTGAGATTAAGAATTCTTCATAACAGTGAGATCATATGATACATGTCTTTCTCTGATTGACTTATTTTGCTCAGCATAATACCCTCCAGTTCTTAATCTCAGGAACAAACTGAGGGTTGCCGGAGTGGTGGGGGGTGGGAGGGATGGGGTGGCCAGGTGATAGACACTGGGGAGGGTATGTGCTATGGTGAGCACTGTGAATTGTGCAAGACTGTTGAATCACAGACCTGTACCTCTGAAACAAATACATTATATGTTTAAAAAAAAAAAAAGATAGCAGGAAGGGAAAAATGAAGGGGGCAAAATCGGAGGGGGAGACGAACCATGAGAGACTATGGACTCTAAGAAACAAACTGAGGGTTCTAGAGGGGAGGGGGTGGGGGGATGGGTTAGCCTGGTGATGGGTATTAAAGGCACGTACTGAATGGATCACTGGGTATTATACGCAAACAATGAATCATGGAACACTACATCAAAACCTAATGATGTAATGTATGGTGATTAACATAACACAATAAAAAAAAAAAACCTGAGTCTTAAGAGTCATCTGTTAATCAGAGCAGGATGGTTTTGACTACAACATATTTAGGTTCCTATTCAGTTCTAGCCTCTCAAATTCCACTAGAGAAGTAGATTCCATAAACTCTATGCACCAGGAGGCTTAGTTAGCACTGTATTCCTGGTGCCTACCATAGTGCTTGGGCTCGTGGCAGATGCTTGGAAAGCACTAACACAAGTGAGTCAGTAAGTAAGAGAATTCCTCGTGGGTGGCATTCTAGTAACATCCACCACTTTCTCTCCTTTCTTCTCACTTCTCCTCTAGGGTGACCAACCATTCTGTTTTGCCAAAGATTTTCCCAGTTTTAGCCTTGAAGCCCCACTTTCTGTAAAAAACTGCAGTCCCAGGCATCCAAGGTTGACTGGTCACTTTCTTCTCCCCACTTTCCCTATTAATGCTTCAGGCATGTCCACTGTACCTGTGGACCTTACTTAAAACCACTGGGGATATTTAAGACTAAAGATGATGCTTTAACGAGCACTTAAAGGTTTGGGAATTTGTTTCTTTGGTTTATTTCCCACTGGAATAAGTCAGACATTAAATACACAGAGATGTTCAATGTCTTTCCCTAGTCATATGGCAAGTGAATGGATGATCTGCAAATAAAAAAAGTCCTATTTGCCAAAAGCCATCATCTGCCTGAGCACATTATAATATGACAGAAATGCAGAGCATAAGCCTTCCAATAATACTTGGAAAGTCTCTCTTAGATACCAAGCCAAGCCAATGTCTCTCTTAGATATTGTGATACACAAAACCCAAACTGACAATGAACTGAGATGATCTGGTCACTGCTAGTGCAAAGATACCAGGACAGCTAGGAAAATCAACCTGGCAGTAGGGGAGCAAAGCCACAAAAGAAATCCAAAAATGCATAGAAATCCAAAGGACTACCCCCCCTTTTTTTTAAATCCCCACATGTATCCTGATTTTTAACTGAACTGGAAGTGATTAAAGCAATGTCAGTCCCCAGTGACTAGAAAATAAATTCATGCCAGTGCCACCCTCCCAGCTCTGAAAAATGCAAAATGGCACTGCCAGCCACTCCCAGACTTCACTCAGCTATAGGCATTCCAGTGCAACATGAAATGATACTGTAGATAGAAAGCTAGATTTTTAAACTAGCCCAGATTTCATGCCTAGCTAGCAAGGATCTTCACTCTATTTCACTCTGCTAGAGGCAGAGGAAATTTACCATCTGGTATTGATGTCTGGCTGGATTAGGAAGGGGCATTTCTCTTGATGATACTAGTGGAACATTTCATTTACCTGTGTTTCAACTACAGAAATTCTGTGATTATTGTGATTTCAGTCTTTAAAGATAAGCATTTTCAATATAATACGGTAACTAAACTTCTAGCAAGGCAAGTCCAATGAAAGAAACATACACCTCTTTCAGGGTTGGAGGGAAAACCACCTGTTGAATTTAGTAAGGGATAACATGTCTATGTACTATAAGGGATTTTCTACCCTAATTTCCCATAAGATGCAACTCCACCACATTTTACCTTTCTTTCATTCATTTATTCATTCAAAAACATGCACTGGGTACCAGGCACTAAGACACTGGAGACAGCAAGGAACCAGACATAATGCCCACCATCATGGAATTTACATAGTGGAATCAGGAGAAAGACAGTAAGCAAATAAGTAAAATAAGTGGCCAGTCAGAAAGTGATAAATGCTTTGGATAAAAATAAAACTGAGAAGTGGATAGGAAGCAGTCATGAATTTCCTAGGGCTGGTTTTGAGCCACACTTGAGAAAAGGCCTTTCATCTTTCAGAAGTCCTCATGCTATTTCTACTCCTTTATGTTATGTAAGTGCTTAAGGAGTTTAAGCAATTAGTTTTGGGTTTTATTTAGATATTGCACAAAGCAAAAGCTATTATCAGAAGATTTTAATCAAACAGAGGCAAGGTTAGTTATCAAAGTGGTAGATATTCTTTCAAAAGCCCAGAAAGGTAGTTCATTGCCCAGCCACAGTGTAGTAGAAAGAACATGGACTACATGGTCAAGCAAAACTGGTCTTGAATTTTGATTCAGCCACACCAGCTCTATGTGACCTTAGGAGCATTATTTTAATCACCCTGAGCTTTACTTTTTTTTTACTTGTACTATGGGTATAATAAATCATTTCATATTTAAAAGGGTTATTGTAAAAATTAAATATGATAATTAATGGAAAACTTCCAGCACTCAATGTTGCTTCTCATGCTACAGTCAATGTGATGCATCACACCCTCCCTTTCATCTTCTGCAATGGACTGACCAAGACTGAGTTAAAAGAGAAGTGATTATGAAGGTTAAGAATTAACTGCAACAGAAGGACTGAAGGGCTCAGAAAAATGGGATGCCTCTACATATTTCCAGATGTAGGACAAAATCAGAGGTGACAATCTGGAATTATGTGCTCTTGGCATTCTTGCAGAGCAAAGGAAAACACAAGTGAGTTATGCTGCCATTGGGGCTAAGCCTTTCATAACGTATCTCATACTTTGTATGCTACTGAGACCCCAAACTGAGAAGTGAATGAGTATTATTTATAAGCTAGAACTGCTGTGGGTGCTGAGAGGATCTGTTCCAACCCAAAAGATTTAAAGAGACATTTCCATTAAGTCTTTATTTCTAAAACAGAAGGACATAAGGAACAGGAAAATTGAGTTTCAAAGGCTATAAAAAGAATATTGATTATTTTCTTTTAAGGAAAAACTAATGTTTCTCATTTCTTTTTTTATTGAAGTATAGTTGACATGTTCCTTATTTCTTATAGTTTTAGGAATTTTTTTTAATTAGTTAAATGCACTCAAGTATTCAAACACTGAAGTGAGTTCAGGCCAAAGCCATGATGTAAAGAATCACAGCTTCAAACTACTAAACAGAGGAACATGAGGCCAGGTGCTCACAAAAGGTCCTGCCTAATCCTTCCAAGAGTAAGGAGTGGGGAAGGGGCAGTATATTTGCAATAGAGAAAATGGAAATGATTTTGGGAATATAAAAAACACGCAGACCCTAGTTAGAAAAGGACTGCTTGTTGACAAGTATGGTCATCAACCATCCAGGTTTACCTAAGACCAAGAGATTTCCTACGAAGGCAGCACTTTCCATGCCAAAATTGGACAGTCCCAGGCAAACTGAGATGAGTGGTCACTCTATGACAGGTCTCTGTGATCATATTTGGAGGGTCAGGATGTGACAGGGTGGTAGGAGCAGAGCAAACAGATGCTGAGAAAAAGAGACAGGCCTTAATCTAAGTTTCAATGGGTGGGAATTTTATTTTTACAGGGTTTCCTTGACCATGGTGCTTTCTGTTTTTTATTGAGATATAATTAACATACCATAAAATTTACCATTTTTTTAAATAAAATTTACCATTTAAAGCACACCACTGAATGGCTTTTAGTAATTCAATGATTATGCAACCATGACCACTATCTAATTCCAGAACTTTTTCATCAACTCAAAAAGAAACAGTATATCCATTACAAATTACTTCCCATTCCCCTCTGCCTCATCCCCTAGCATTTTAAAAGAAGGTGATTAGAATTTTCTGCATTTAGGAGAAAATAGTAAGTAATAAGGCACATACAGAACCCAGAGTATGTTGGGGCTTAAGGAACATTTTGGTGTGTCTGACATAGCCACAGTGTGAAAGGAAAAATCAACCTGAATCCTTTAACGGACAATCTCTTTATTCCATTTCCCAAAATCCACTGTTGGTTAGGAAGTAACCTAGTGGGAACTGGTAACTGATGTTATGAAAAGCTTGAAGAAACTATAGTCTTGGTTATGTAATCAGTTTTTCTTAGTTCTTCTTTAGATCTCAATATTTTCCAGGACTTTATCATCATTCTCTCTCATTTCATTTCCTTAGAAATAACTTGAAATTAGAAATTAGAATGGTTAGGTTCGTAACCTTATTTTATGTGGCCTCTTTTTAAATTAATTAAGGAGTATGCATTTTGTTCACCTTTTCATTAGAAATGATTGCTCATCATTTAAAAAAAATAAATGGAAATATCTTACTCTAAACAAAAGCTATTAGAAAACTGTTTAATCAGTTGTGTTTCCCTCCACATCAATGTCTGGTATCTATTTGTTCTTGGCTTGGAAAAGCAGTAGTTTAAATTTGAATCTGCCTTAACTAAATTTTACTGAATATTACCAAGCCTTGTCATTGGCCATGTTTGCTTGCTGTTCCACAGTGATAGATGGAAACTTTCTGGATTTCTGGACTCTGGCAGTCACACAGAAACATAAACAGAAGAAAGTTATCAAAGAACATTGGACAGTTTAACTGCTTATCATCAACTGTTGGCTTCAAAAGCAAGACACTATTGTCGAGACCATAAATTCAAAGTTGGTAACCTTGAGTACAAGACAGTACCATCAACCACCCATTGGCAGGAATTTCAATTGTTAATTACAGCTAGCAGGAATAAATTTTCATCTATTTATGTGAAATACATTTTCACATCCTTATGTTCTCATTAGATCCTGCTTGTGACTCATAGCACACATGTGAAAGACATCTGACCTGTGTTGGTTGGAAGAGCTAAGGCATTTGGACTATATGTGGGTTGAATATGTGATCTCATCCATTTTAGAACCAGGTTCTAAAGAAATGAGCTAATCAGGCACAAACTAAACTGGCAAGAAATACAATGTGTGCCTTGGTCTAGGACAGTAATTTTTTTTTAAAGATTTTTAAATTTTTTATTAGAGAGAGAATACAAGCAGGGGGAGTGGCAAGCAGAGGGAGAGGGAGAAGCAGGCTCCCTGCTCAGTAGGGAGCCCAGTGTAGGGCTCGATCCCAAAACCCCGGGATGATGACCTGAGCCGAAGGCAGACGCTTAACCGTCTGAGCCACCCAGGCGCCCCTAGGATAGTAATTTTTACCCTGAGATTCATAACCACCTCAATGATTTAGGGGTCTACTGACAGGCTTTAGGAAATCTGTGAACATACTAAACTAGTACACAAAACATTGTACTTTTTTTTTTTTTTTTTTGAGAAAGAAGTCACAGCTTCTTACCAGATTCCCAAAGTGGTCCATTATCCAAAGTAGGTTAAAAAATGATTGCTCTTCAGTGGGCAGAAGACATGAACAGACATTACTCTAAAGAAGACATACAGATGGCCAAAAGACACATGAAAAGATGCTCAATATCACTCATTATCAGGGAAATGCAAATCAAAACCACAATGAGCTATCACCTCACACCTGATGGAATGGCTAAACTCAAAAACACAAGAAACAAGTGTTGGCAAGGATGTGGAGAAAAAGGGTTCCATGGATGGATCTAGAGAGTATAATGCTAAGTGATATAAGTCAGTCAGAGAAAGACAAATACCATATGATTTCACTCATATGTGGAATTTAATAAATAAAACAAACAAAAAAAGAGAAAAACCAAAAAAATTCTTAACCATAGAGAACAAACTGATGGTTCCCAGAGGGGAGGTGGGTAGGCAGTGGGTGAAACAGGTGAAGGGGATGAAGAGCACACTTACCATAATGAGCACTGAATAATGTACAGAATTGGTGAATCACTATACTGTACACTTGAAACTGATATAATACTGTATGTTAACTATACTGGAATTGAAATTAAAGAAATGATTGCTTTTAAAGAGTATAAATAACATAGTTGATTCTCTTTTCTACCAAACTATCTGCCTCCATAAATAAAGCATGTATTTCACCTGCTCAGAATTACGTCCCCAGTCTGATTCGGTCGGTGATAAGTAAATTTCTGTGTTTGTAGATTTTCATAAAAGTGTATATTTCCATCTTTATTGTACCTACATTGTATCAGAATTTGGCCAGAGAAGCAGAAAAACTGTGAGTGATTTGGAATAAGGGATTTATTATGGGGGTTAGACTTTTCAATTAATTATGGAAACTGGGGAGATGTTTATATAAAGCTATTGTTTCTGTGTCTGGTACTAAGTCTGAAGTTGCCAGGTTGGTAGGTGTGAAGAACATCTAGATGCGTAAAAGTATAAAAGAGCTTTAAGCAACTAGAATCCACATCTGTCTCAAGTTCCCTTCACCCTTGATAATGCAGGTGACCACAGGTGAAGTTGGCATCCTTCACCACATACATAAATCACACAGAAGTTAAAGAAGGAAATTCAACAGGAAACCCAGCTCTTTGGAAAAGCTCAGAAGAAGATGCTGTGGGAGCTGGAGGACTTGAGGCACAGATGTTGCTCCAAATCAACAAAGGGAGCCAGCATATCAGTGACAATCCTACAACTTGTGGCAGCTCCTCGAACCCTACACTGACCTTTAGGATGCAGAAATGACTGCTGTTTCGCATCCACCCTCCAAATCCCACAGCGTTTTTCTCTATGGACAACCCTAATCCAAAGAGAAGGGAATTCTGGTAAAGGTAGTTCCAACTAGGCTTGGTCGACATAGTCCAAGGTTATGATATACACACGATCTTGACTGAATACAGACATGGGGGAGAAATGCTTTTACTTCCCATAACCATAAAATGAAGGTGACAGTTTACTCATAATCTATTCCCTTGAGTTACTGCAAACTATGAGTTGCTTATGTTGGCAGATTTACTGGAACTTTTTAAAGTTGTAACTAATGTCTCATTAAGCAAAGGCCACTGTGGAACCCCCAAGTACAGCCTATAAATATGGAAGAATGAGACAGAGCCTGTATCTAAGATTAATAAGTGATTAGTATCTATGATAAAGCTATCCAGGAAATCAACAAAAGAGAACTATAAACATAACAGACAGGAGGGAAAAGGATGTTAAATAGCAATCCACAGAAAGAAAAAGCAAAATGGTTAATGCATGAGTAGGAAGGAATGCTCAAATACACTGTATATGTAATTGGAGGAATACAAATTAAAACAATAAGATATTACTTTTACCTTATGGATTAACAAATATTAGAATGCCATATATTGGTGAGGACGAAGCACGAACACTCACACACTGCTGGGGGGGGCAAGACAGGTACAAACAGACTGAAAATTCCCTGGGGGTACTTACTTGAGTCAAGATTGCTGACCTAGCAATGATACTCCAGGGTTCATATCAAAAAAAGAGCTTCTCAGGCGCCTGGGTGGCTCAGTTGGTTAAGCGACTGCCTTCGGCTCAGGTCATGATCCAGGAGTCCCAGGATCAAGTCCCGCATCGGGCTCCCTGCTCGGCGGGGAGTCTGCTTCTCCCTCTGACCCTCTTCCCTCCTGTGCTCTCTATCTCTCATTCTCTCTCTCTCTCAAATAAACAAATAAAATCTTTAAAAAAAAAAAGAACTTCTCACAAAAATCCATAATCACTGGATTATCCATCGCTGTGTTTACTCAAGTTAGATAGCTGAAGGCAATATATGAGCCCATATATAGGTAAGTATGTATGAAAAATATAGTGGGCATATACTGGAGAGTGTTAACAGAAGCAAATAACTGCACGTATCCTCTATAACATGGATAGCTATTAAAAAGCCAGTGTTTAATGAGAAAAATAAAAATACTGAATTTTATGTAAATTATAATGTTTATAGGCAAAAACATACTAAACTGTAATAATAAATTTACATATTTATTTATTTATGAGAGAGAGAGAGCACGCATGCATGTGTGCAGGAGCATGGGGGGGAAGGGGGGTCAGAAGGAGAGGGTGAGAAAGAATCTTAAGCAGGCTCCATGCTGAGTGTGGAGCCCGACATGGGGCTCGATCTCACCACCCTGAGATCATGACCTGAGCTGAAATCAAGAGTCAGATGCTTAACTGACTGAGCCACCCAGAAGCCCCTGTAATAACAATTTTAAAAGGACACATAAAAACTCAAAAGTAAAAATCAAACAGAGTCAAAGGCTATAGAGGGAGGAAAATGGAAGTGAAGAATGAAAATAAAAGTGAATCAACTGGGGCACCTGGGGGGTCAGTCCGCTAGGCGTCTGCCTTCGGCTCAGGTCATGATCCCAGGGTCCCTGCCCATGATTCCATTGGGCTCACTGCTCAGCGGGGAGCCTGCTTCTCCCTCTCCCTCTCCCTCAGCCTGCTGCTCCCCCTGCTTGTGCTCTCTCTCTGTGTCAAATAAATAAATAAAATCTTTAAAAAATAAAAGTGAATCAACCAATCAACAAGGCAGGGGCTCTGCAAAGATAGGAGACAATACTATGCCATGGAATAATTTAACCCTCTGCCCTTATGGACCGTGAAATAACTATATACAAACATTTGTAAATGAGCCAGTAAATAAAAGGAGGCAAAAATGTTTTTTAGACTATCTAGGGATATAGAGAATTTTATCTGCTGCAACTCTTTCTCTCAGCTCCAGTAAGTCCTTTACCAAACCACAGAACTCGAGATTTTCTGGTTTCATGGTTACTCCGCTCCAAAGACAAATTGAGTTTCCAGGTGAGAGAGAGATACTGGTTAGATTCCAAAATAGGCAGTTTGGAAAATGAAGTATATAATTTCAATTTTAAAAAGAAAAGTTAAAGTAGCATTGATACAGAAAATATTAATGCTTTATAATCATAATTTTAATATCTTATGCTTTATAATTTAAAAATCATGGTATAAAACAGTACGTAAGAAACCCCTAGGAAAGAGAAAATAAGACAGAGAGCAAAGGTGAGAAAAATGGAAACATCACCTTGGCATCGTTCCTTTTAAAACAAAGAAGAGCTCTTCTGCTGAGTGGGCCAAATATGATGAAATTTCCTGTTTCATTTCCTACAGAACAACTCCATTGTGAGGTATCTGAGCTGCTTCACAGAGTGGAGTTACCATAGGATTTTGTAACTTATGACACTGTTGGCCCTCCACAGATCTTTACTGTACTGAAAATATTGTAATGGGAAAGGTGGATAATTGGGTGAAAACTTAGAACATACTTTTATGACATACATCATTTGAGTGACATTGTGTTAAACATTATTTATATACTAACTTTTAAAATGTTAATTGAACATCTGCAATATGTCATCTATTCAACCAAACCTCAGATTTTATAAAAAATTGACATGGTGGTTAGAATAATGGCCTCCTCTCCCAACCCCCATCCCCGTGCCCACTGCCCTTTCCCCTGCCAAAGATGTCCACACCCTAATCCCTGGACTCTAAATATGCTACCTTACCTGGCAAAGGAACTTTGCAGATGTGATTAAGTTGAGGATTTTAAAATGGAAGATTATCCTAGATTACCCAAGTGGTTCCAATGTAATTACGGGGTACTTACAAGGGGAGGAAGGGGCAGGACAATCAGAGACAGAGAAAGAGATATATGATAACAAAAACAGGTCAGTGTGATAGACAAATGTGAAGATATTATTGGATTTGAAGAAGAGACCATGAGCAAGGAATTTAGGCAACCTGTAGAAGCTGTGGCCAATGTAAGGAAATGGATTCTTCCCTAAAGCCTCCAAAAGGAATGCAGCAGAGCCAATACCTTGATTTTAGCCAAATGAGACCCATTTCTGAATTCTGAATTAGTTTTGTTGATTGCTTCCTTTGCTGTGCAGAAGCTTTTTATCTTGATGAAGTCCCAACAGTTTATTTTTGCTTTTGTTTCCCTTAACTCCAGAGACATATCTTTAAAAAAAAAAAAAAATTATTTATTTGACACAGTGGGGAGGGAGAGAAAGCACAAGCAGGGGGAGCAGGAGAGGGAAAAGCAGGCTCCCTGCTCAGCTGGGAGCCTAATGCTGGGCTCCATCCCAGGACCCTGGGATCATGACCTGAGCTGAAGGTAGACACTTAAACAACTGAGCCACCCAGGTGACCCCAGAGACATATCTAGTAAGAAGTTTCTATGGCCAACATCAAAGAGGTTACTCCCTGTGTTCTCTAGGGTTTTGAGGTTTTCCTATCTCACATTTAGGTCTTTCATCCATTTTGAATTTATTTTTGTGTATAGTATAAGAAAGTGGTCCAGTTTCATTCTTTTTCATATTGTTGTCCAATTTTTCCAACACCATTTGTTGAAGAGATTGTCTTTTTTCCATTGGGTATTCTGTTACTGCTTTGTCGAAGATTAGTTGACCATATTAATTGTGGGTCCATTTCTGGGTTTTCTATTCTGTTCCAATGTTCTGTATGTCTGTCTTTGTGCCAGTACCATACTGTCTTGATCTATACTATATTACTAGACTATAACTTTGTAACAGTCTGGAACTGTGATGCCTCCAGCTTTGCTTTGCTTTTTCAAGCTTGCTTTGACTATTCGGGGTCTTCACTCAATTCAATTTTCTGCCAAAAAAAGGTTCTTGGAGAGTTCTAAAACAAAGATAAAATTACTCTTTTTCCCCCAAACTAAAAGGCAACCTTCAGAATAGAAGAAGATATTTGCAAATGACATATCTGATAAGGGGTTAGTATTCAAAATCTATAAAGAACTTATCAAACTCAACACCCAAAAACCAAAAAATCCAGTCAAGAAATGGGCAGAAGACATGAAGAGACATTCTTCCAAAGAAGACATGCAGATGGCTAACAGACACATGAAAATTTATCAACATCACTCAGCATCAGAGAAATACAAACCAAAACTACAACGAGATATCACCTCACACCTGTCATTATGGCTAAAAGGAACAACACGGAAACAGATGTTGACAAGGACAGAAAGGGGAACCCTCTCACACTGTTGGTAGGAATGCAAATGGTTTGGCTACTCTGGAAAACAGCATGGAGTTTCCTCAAAAAGTTAAAAATAGAACTACCCTATAATCCAGCAAGTGCGCTAGTAGGTATTTATCCAAAGGATACAAAAATACTGATTTGAAGGGATACTCATACCCTGATGTTTATAGCAGTATTATCAACAATAGCCAATTTATGGAAAGAGCCCAAAAGCCCATCACTGATGAATGGATAAAGAAGATGTGGTGTATATATATATATATATATATATATATATATATATATACACACACACACACACACACACACACACACACACACACACACACACACACATAATGGAATATTACTCAGCTATGAAAAGAATGAAATCTTGCCATTTGCAACAACGTGGATGGAGCTAGAGTGTATTATGCTAAATGAAAAGGTCAGCCAGAGAAAGACAGATACCATATGATTTCACTCATATGTGCAGTTTAAGAATGAAACAGATGAACATGGAGGAAAAAAAAAAAGAGAGAGAGAGGCAAACCATAAAAGAGACTCTTAACCAGGGAAATCAAAATGAGGGTTGCTGGAGGGGAGGCAGGCGGGGGATGGGCTAAATGGGTGATAGGGATGAAGGAGGGCACTTGTGATGAGCACTGTGCATTGTATGTAAGTGATAAATCACTAACTTCTACTCCTGAAACTAATAACATTACACTATATGTTAACTAACTAGAATTTGAATAAAAACCTTGAAACTATAAAAAAAGAGAAAATAATGTAATAACAGGGTATCAGAAAGAACACTGCCACAGTGGGAGATTCATTTATCTTAAAAGACTTCTTATGACGTCTTCCCAGAGGACCCAGTCTTGTTCACCTGTGTCATTTCAGCACCCAGTATATCCCTTCAGTAGGGACAATAATGGCCATTGTGATTTTATTGCTACCCTGGTAATTAATTATTTTCCCTTAAAGCTTTTTTATTCACCCAAGTATTAAGAGGACTGATGGCTTGGATAGCAGTTCAGAGGACCAGGAGTTTTGTTGTTGTTTTCAAGTTTTTAAGGAGTTTTGCATTAGTTAGAATTAGTTGCATTAGTTTGAACTTCCAATCTGGATGCAAAGGAATATCTTTATGCTGCTGTACTTGGATTTGGCCTTAATTTTTAAAATCAACAAAGAAAGCATCTCTCTCTCGTGGCTGAAAAATCAGTCCCATTAATATCAAACAGAGGCTCTCTTTGTGTCTGGCTAGCTGGTGTCACTTATGAAGAAGAAAAAGCATAATATTATAGTACAGATGATCTAGGAAGAGGCATTTTACTTTACATGTTAAATGAGAAAAATATAAGGAGAAATATTTTATACAAATATTATAAAATATCTTAGAACCAGTAAACCACTCAGTCTTACCCTGTACTCCACAATGATGACTCTCAAAGGCATCTGATGTTTTATAAATAATACTGTAATTCTCAAATAACACCTAGGAGTTGCTAAAATTGAATAAATTTCCTGCTTGTCATACCCAATCAGAGGATCTGATAGAAAAAACCTATACATTTTGAAGAACTAGAGCCACTTTCAGCCTGGCAAGATGTTCACACTTACATGGAATTGAGACCAAGATAAGGAGAGCTGGATTTCCCATCCCAAACTCATCCCCATGGCATACAGATTAAGTAGGCTGGCTTAATATACTGTGGTATTTAACTTATTATTCCCTCTGCATGTTTTTTCCTCAAGTTAATTTCACTTAAACACCCTGTGATGTAACTGCATTTCTGATTGTCAAAATAAATCATTTTATGCACCTTATTCAAGATATAGAGGTAACCCCCTTTACACATGCTCCAGGATCTCCTTTGAAAACAGTATGTGGTGGGGAGGGGCAGTCCTGGGTGGCTCAGTCAGTTAAGTGTCTGACTCTTGATTTCCGCTCAGGTCATGATCTCAGCGTCCAGAGATGGAGCCCTGAATTCGCTCTGCACTGAGCATGAAGCCTGCTTAGGATTCTCTCTCTCCCTCTGCCCCTCCCCCACCCCTAGCTTGCGTAAGTGGGCACGCACACATGCTCTCTCTCTCTCACAAAAATAAAGAAAATAGTATGTATAAGGCATTTGCCTGAAAATTTAGGGTATTCTTCAAGATTCTACTAGATCTTCAGAAGGTGGACATGGTCAAGGCAGATCAATGTAGACACCTTGAACTGTAGTGGGACCTTGTACTGCCTTATAATGCTAAGTCCTTTTAGGTCACTGACTGTGGGGTAAATTCAGTTTGCATTACAAATAACATATTTCACTTTTCATTCCAATTTCACAGTTGTTTTGTGAAATCACAAAATTATGTCTTTATTTCTATTTTGTCATTTCTACATCTCTACCTTTTAGTTAGAAAAGAAAGGGAAAGTGTGTAAGTAGGCTTAGGAAGCATTTCCCTGATAAAGCTGGCACAGAAATGTTAGAGCAACTTTGCACTATTTGTAATATTGGTTGTTCAGTATTTGAACAAATTTGTTTTTCAAAAACTGTCTTATTTTTTAACCTTTTCACTTTATAAAGTTCTCAAGGCCAAGGCCATGGGCCTTGCCTCTGTATTATAATGTGAAAGCACTACCCATTGCCTTTGCCAATCAAGGGGGGGTACCTTTCTTTCCAAAGAACACCCTGCATTTGATTTCTTATATTTATTTCTAAGGATAAAGACTATTCTCTAAAATAGAGGTCTATAATGATTAAAAGGTTAAATGAAGAATGAATGAAATTTCTTCCCTTATGAGATTAGTAAGAGCATCAGCAAGAATGAAGAACTTCTATGCCCAGAAGTCCAAAAGAGAATGTGGAAGAACAAATAGATATTAAGAGCACAGGACTCAAATTAAGGTAGAAATAATATACCCAGCTAATTCTTTCATAAAGTGAAATGATAAGCTGTACTTTCTGTTATTGTTGTTCCCTCAGCACTGCATTTCTGGAATGTTTTATTTAAGAGCTGTTTTACTGGGGACTGGCACAGTAGGAACTGATTTATGATTATGATAGTGGAACATATTTGTCATTAGTAAAAGTAATGTCATTACAAGCAATGGGCTAACTTGAATTGTTATGTAAGCACTGTTCATTTATATGTGGTGAAGCTTCTATTTTCTTTACAGACTTCTTGCGTTTTGAAATGCATGAGCGAAAACTGTAAAGGTATTAGTATATAAAGGTAAAATGCAAATAAATGCAATCAAAGCTTATTTAGGACTTTTTTATAAATCAGAATCATTTTTACAGAAAAAATAATACTGTGACTTTTGAAAGCACCTATCATCACAAGTCATAAAATGATAAAAGAGGATTGACTCAGAATTACAGTAAGTTTATAGCCACACAGATTCAATTCAGTCCTTTACTAACTTTAGTCCTCATTTTAATGTTCTCCAAATTACTTTTCATATGTAATAAAGATAGTTGCATGTTAGTGGTATCTAAGAAAGGCAAATGCACTTAAGTTTGTGAAATTAGTGTTATACATGCTGTTTGGAAATATTAAAATGTAAACTTCTATTTTTAGTGTTGTAAAAACCATAAATCACATTTCTGCAGATTAAAATCTCAAGTCTATCTTTCTTTAAAGTACTTATGTACTTCAGAAGACTACCATGGAGCTTAAATTTTTGTCCCCAAATCGCATGGCAGTTAGGAAAAGCATATTTCGGAATCAACCCACCAAGTAACATTTTTTTATAGTAGTAATGCTGCAAACAGATAAAATGCTGACAGAGAATTCTAAGAAAATCTCCAAATCAGATCAAATTGAGACATGCTATCAATGGAAAACAAACAGAATTCTTAAGCGTAAAGTAAGGGAAATTTTTTCTTTAGAGATCTAATAATGTAGCAATATTTCAATCTAGAGTTTTGTAGATGGTGGAATTGTTTCCTGTTTAAAACAGAAGTTTTTGTTCAAAAAATTCTTGACTTTCAGTGTCATTTCTGACAACACAAGAACATTTTTTTTTTAATTTTTTGGTTGGTTTGTTTGTTTTTCCCATGACAGGTTTCCAAATCCCTGGGCTCTTGAGTATTGCCACACATTTCTTTACCATAGAAGAGGTAAACAGGCTCAGTATCACAGTTGCTAGAATCTTTGTTTTATATACCTTATCTCAATTATATACCCTTTATTGCAATTGTGTCCATCTGTTAGCTAGTGCAGTAAACTCCTCTAAGGGCCTCCCTCAGATAATGGATTCCTAAGTAAACGATAATTTCAGGACTCCTGGAAGCTAAGACCTCCTATGAAGATCTAGAGTCGCAGACACTGATAAGGTTGTAAGTAATGCACAAGAATTATTTTATCTGTGTTAGTACTGTACAAGATTCAAATCAGTTGAGCACACTGCTTCAGGTCATTTCATATTCAACTCTTGACTTTACAGGTCAACTCCTATTTCCTTTTCAGGAAAGTTGCTTTTTGAATTTTCCCATCTCTGATCAAGGATTTTCAATCAATATTAAGTTTAATGTAGTCATGTCTCAGTCCTCATCATACCGACAATTTTTAGGCAAAGCTTCATTGCCTTTCTTTGTGCCTATTCCTCTGAACAGAAATTAGAATAGCTTGATGGTAAACAAAAATCCCTTTAAGGTTTGGTAATTCATATCACAATAATATTGACAGAATAAACAGAATGGTACATGCTTTTAAGAATATTCATATTATGTTCTCTTCTGTTTAATGTTTACCCCTCTTATTCCACAATCCCAAAAACAATATTCTAGATGGGTTTGATTTTGTTTGTAATAATTTTTAAATAATTTACTGGTATTTGGAGAAAAAAGCAGTTTCTGGTATATTTCAAAAAAAAAAAGAAAAGAAAACCTCAAGATCAGCCTCAGTAGTATCATCACAATATTTCAGAAGGAAAAGAAATGCCTAATGACTTAACTATCTGAAATGTGCTTTTAATGGGAAATAAAGTGCATAATTAGTGCAAATGATAAGGCATGCCACTTTTCTTAGGAAAAAGACACCTTCCTTTGAGGGATGAGGTATTTCTTTTATTCTGTCTATATTCAAACACTAAATAAGGACAACATTTTTATCACAGGTGTGTGCGAATTTGCATAAGCTGTGGGATGAAATACCAAAATCATTTCAATAAAATGAAAAGTAGGATATACTAGAATTAAGGGTGAGCATATAATTATCATGTTTACCATATCTTTGATGCCATGAAGCAAACCACTATGTTTAGACATACATCTGTTTCAAATAACACAAAACAGTGCAATTGCTAAAAATATTCCCTGAGAGTACACCCAACTCTGAAGAACAAAACTGTTGCTTAGATTTCTCAATGCAGCCCTCTACGTCAGGTGTTTGGATCTGCCATTCTGACTTTAAAAAACAAACAAACAAACAAAACAAACAAAAAACCCTTTTAAATCTAATATATCTTTGTTTTTCTTAAAATTAACTTACTCCCACTGGAAAATCAAACAAACTTTTTGTCTTCACGCTTCCCAAAGCATGATAATTAACGGGTTGCTGTTATTACATCATCATCATATTACTTCCCCTACAAAAAAAGGGAAAAATCCATTACATTTCCAATTGCTTTTATGTCTACCTTAAAGATAGCTCCTATTATGATTCTCTGCTTTAAATGTCCATCAGAAACTTCCATATGGTTGCTATATGAAGAATGCAGAGGAGTAAGATTATGCCAAATTCCAAATTCACATCTGTGATCAGAGTCATTTTGGGGTCAGTCACCAACTTCATTAACCTGGCAAAGTGTTAAATAATTATTCATATATAAACTTGGCCTTCTTTTCATTCTCAAAGGTCTGCTTGGGGTATGTGCCTTTACTATTTTCTATATTTCTCAAGGTAATTGGATATTGTGTCATTGTTTTTCAAGAGAACACATGAAAGTTAGTGGAATTCTCACCTCTGTTTACAAATGAAATCAACCTACCACTATCCCAGGAAACTTATTTTGAAACTAGTCTTTTTAAGTTCCCCCAAATTCTTTTTAAGATATCAAGCTTAAACAAGCAATAAAGAAGCAAATAAACCAATATGTAGACAAAAAGTTCATCCTTGGATAACAGTAAAGATAGTTTGCCATTCTTCCATTAATTCATTCTTCCATGTGACTTTTCATATTTGCCATATTCTCTTTTCAAATGACCTTCCTCCCCATTTTCTAAGCATTTTGATGAATTGCAACTCTTTAAGTTAAGCAAAAGCATCTTTATGTCTATTAGGTCACACCTATATCTGTAGCATAGAGAAGGTTAGGGGTACAGAACAAAAGCCCTGCTCTTATATGCTCTTGTAAAAAATATTAATCTAACATATAAATGTGATATAGCTATATAAAGGACATATAAAACAAGAGCTATATTGTTACTGTTAAATACTGACTGAATTCAAATCAATAGTTATAAAATATGTAATATTTTATACAATGAACAGTTCTGTACCCACATTTTTTTAAAAGATTTATTCACTTATTTTAGAGAGAGAGCATGCACTGAGGGTGGGCAAGTGGCAGAGGGAGAGAGAGAGAATCCCAAGGACTCCCCACTGAGTACAGAGCCTGACATGGGGCTTGATCCCAGGACACTGAGATCATGACCTGAGCCGAAATCAAGAGTCCGCTGCTTAACTGTCTGTGTCACCCAGGCAACCCCCTCCACAACACTTCTTTAAATAAAAGGTGTTGCCTTCATCTTTTAAGAGCTCTACATACCTCCCCACCATCCACTTCCCTCCTTGCTCAGATGTTACCACTATCCTAAATTAACTTTATTACTCCCTTACTTTTATTTTTTTTTATTTTTTCCTTTTTTATTGTTATGTTAATCACCATACATTACATCATTAGTTTTTGATGTAGTGTTCCATGATTCATTGTTTGTGCATAACACCCAGTGCTCCACGCAGAATGTGCCCTCTTTAATAGCCATCACCAGGCTAACCCATCCCCCCACCACCCTCCCCTCTAGAATCCTCAGCTTGTTTTTCAGAGTCCATCATCTCTCATGGTTCGTCTCCCCCTCTGACTTACTCCCCTTCATTCTTCCCTTCCTGCTATCTTCTTTTTTTTTCTTAACATATATTGCATTATTTGTTTAAGAGGTACAGATCTATGATTCAACAGTCTTGCACAATTCACAGCCCTCACCATAGCACATACCCTCCTCAATGTCTATCACTCCGCCACCCCATCCCTCCCACCCCCCACCACTCCAGCAACCCTCAGTTTGTTTCCTGAAATTAAGAATTCCTCATATCAGTGAGGTCATATGATACATGTCTTTCTCTGATTGACTTATTTCGCTCAGCCTAACACCCTCCAGTTCCATCCACGTCGTTGCAAATGGCAAGATCTCATTCCTTTTGATGGCTGCATAATATTCCATTGTGTATATATACCACCTCTTCTTTATCCATTCATCTGTCAATGGACATCTTGGCTCTTTCCACACTTTGGCTATTGTGGACGTTGCTGCTATAAACACTGGGGTGCATGTACCCCTTCGGATCCCTACATTTGTATCTTTGACTCCCTTACTTTTAAAAACAGTTTTGCCACATTTTTTGAATACCTAAACAAGTATTATTTAATTTTTTGAATGTTTTTGTGTATGATACAAATAAATTTTTTACTATGTTTTCTGCAACTTATTCTTTTGGTATTTTGTTTCTCAGAGTTATCCGTATTGTTAAAAAACAAAACTGTAGCTTATTATTTTCATGACAATATCATATTCTATTGTACAAATAAACAATTTTTGTGTCCATTTCAGAACTGATGAGTTTTTCAATTGTTCCCAGCCCTCTTATGATTATAAATCGTGCTATTATGAACATTCTAGCACAGATTCCTAATGCTCATATGCCATGACTCAAAACTATTTCATGTTACAAAGCCCTTGGGTAGCTCATAGAAGCCTCTCCTGCTGTTTTTATAATGATGTTATAAAGAATTAAACATTTTACACATTTAAATAAGTAAAATAATGGAGTTAAAATAAACCAATTGTTTGAAAATACAATTAAAACATTTTTAAAATAAGTGTTAAAGTAATAAATTTCTTTAATCTCATTTGAAAAAAATCTAACAGTTGTGTAATTACTGCTAAAATTTCAAAGAAATGGTTAGCATAAATTATATTTGGGAATATCATAAAAACCATAATGTGGTATGATCATATCTATAATTTCTGTGGTGATAAATCCTAGGTATTGCTAATACTACTGGTAGATCGTTCCCTTTGTTCAAAATTGAAGGAAATGCTAACTTTCAGTTAAAAGTTAACAAAAAAAAACACGAAATATTTTTCCCATCTAAGAGCACAGACTCTCTGAAATCTATTCACATACCTTCTGAGGGTCCATGGACCTCAGTCAAAAACCTCTGATCTGAAATCATTTAACTAAATGATTCCAAATTTTTTACCAAAATTATTTTCTCAATTTATACTCACAATTACTATATAATAAGAGTTTTCATTATTTCACATCTTTTCAACACTTGATATTGTCAGACTTAAAATTGTTGTCCTTGTTGAAGTAAAATGGCATCTGGCAATGGCTTTAATTTACATTTCTGTGATTTTTATGACATTGGGAACCTTACTACATGTTTATTAACCACTTGTGTTTCTACTTCTGTGAAATAACTGTTCATGTTTTTGTTCATATGTCTTGTTGAGCTGTGGGAGCTCTTTATATTCTCTGGAAAAAAAATTGTGTTGTTAATACTTCTTGAAAAAGTTTGTCTTCAATTTTGTGGTACCCTTTGATAAATGAAAGTTGCTCTAATCAAAATTATTAATCTTATAACATTCCTATTTTTAGTCTTAAAATCTCTATCCTGATTTTATTTATTTATTTACTTATTTATTTTGAGAGACAGAGAGAGACCGTGTGAGTGGAATGGGGGGGACAGAGGGAGAGGGGGAGATAGAATCTTAAGCAGATTCCATGCTGAGTGCAAAGACCCACACAGGGCTTGGTTTCACGACCCTGAGATCATTGACTGAGCTGAAATCAAGAGGCAGATGCTTAACTGGCTGAGCCACCTGGGCACCTCTATCCCAACTTTAAAGTCCTAAGTTTTGTGTTGTCTTCTATAGGTCTTTTACTTGAAATTTAAGCCTTTAATAATCAACGGTATGCTTGAGACAGCTTGCACGGGCTTACAAGAACCAATTATTACATTTTTAGAAATTTGGGCAGCTGGAAGCCATCACATGGACAGGATGAAATTGGCCATGATGGTAATACGTACAATGCAGAAACTTGCAAACACTGAAAATCAGAGTTTTTTTATTTATTTGGTGTTTCTTTCAGAGAGGACGTCTGGTTTTTAAACATGTATCACCACACATTTGTATTTATTCCATCTACAACTGATTTATATATATATATATGTGTATATATATATATATATATATATATATAGTCATCACTTGCTAGAGAACTTGCCCTTTCCTTATTCATCTAGAATGCCAATTTTGTCATAAATCAATATTTCATGCATACACGGGACTGTTAGTGAGCTCTCTAACACTTACATTGATCATATATATATATATATATATATAAAACCATACAATAATTTCAGGTATCTGAAAAGGCATTCTAAATTGTTTCTTAGGAGTGTTTTGTCTATTTTTATCTTTGATCTTCCACATAAAATTAAAAATCATCTCTCAAGTCTCACAGAATACTCCGTTAGAACTTCTATTAGAAAATTATATTAATTCTACAGACCAATCTGGGCATAACTGAACAGTTACCACATTAGGTTTTCCTACCATTAGTGTAATGCCATTGATGTAGATCTTTAAAAAGGCTTCAAATTAGGTTTTATAATTTTCTCATAAAGCACTTGTACATGTTATATTTATTAGTGGCATTTTATTTATAACATTATTGGTATGCTTATTAAATTTCACTTACCGATAGTTTTTCCTAGTGTATATAAATGCAATTAATTTTTATACTTTGATTTTTGCATTCAAACTTGCCATGCGCTCTTACCGAATCTAATGCATTTTCTGGGTGCACTTTGAGGTTTTCTATCTAATAATCATTGTAATAATGAAATTAGGAATCTTCTTTTCCAATTCTTATAATTTTTATTTCTTTTCCTTTTTTTATTGTTTAGGAAAAGATTTTGTTAGGAAAGATTGGGAAAACAGTGGCAATAGCAGTCAACCTACTTCTTTTTTTTGAGCTTTATTTATTTATTTTAGAGATTGAAAGAGAGAGAGAAAGAGAGCAGTGGGGAAGGGCAGAGGGAGAAGGATACGGAGTCTTAGGCAAACTCCACGCTCAGTGTCAAGCACAATGTGGGGCTCTATCTCATGACCCTGAGATCATGACCCTGAGATCACAACCTGAGCCTAAACCAAGAGTTGGGCACTTAACCCACCGAACCACTCAGGCGCCCTAGGCACCTCACTTCTTATACAAACATTAGAGTATGATGTTTTCTGTAGGTTTATGGTAAATATCTTTTAACAGATTAAGAAAGTTATCTTTTCTTATTACTCTGTTAAGAAATACTTATTGTATTTTATGACATTGAATATAGTGAAATTATTATATGATTTACCCTTGTTTCGTTTTTTTAAAACTTGGTAAATGGTAATAGATGATTTTCTAATGTCAAATGAAACTTGCTTTGAGGGAGATAAACTGGTCTTAGTAGTGATATAGTAACTCCTTTAAATGTGGCTGGCTTTAATTTGATAATATTTTAATCAGAATCTTTCTCATCTATATTCAATGTGTATGATTTGTAATTTTCTCTCTTCTTCAGTCCTTGATATATTTTTGTGTCTAAGTTTTGGAAGCATTATAAAATATGTTGGTTAGTGTGATTTTTTCTATTCTTCGGAATTCTCTGTGAACAACTGAATTTGTTTCTTCCTTAAATGACTGAAGAACTTGCATATAAAACCATTTGCATATAAAACTCTATTTGTAGGATGGTTTTTAACTACAGCTCTAATTCTATCCTTGATGTGGGAATTGTTTGGCTTTTTTTTTTTTTTACCTTAATTCCATTTTGAGGAACGGAATTTTTCTAGGGATTTGCCATTTCATGTAAGTTTTCCAAATGTGCTGGCATAAAGTCCTTAATACTATTCTTATCCTTTTTCTAATTTTTATATGCTCTCTAGTCATGTCTACTTTTTTACTCCTAATATTTGTGCCTTCTCTCTTTTTTTGTAATCAGTGTTACTGAGACAGATAGTTTGACAGATAAAGATAGCTATCCTGGGTTATCCAGTAAAGTCGGGTCTAATCACATGAGCTCTTAAAAGTGGAAGACAGGTGTGTGGGGTGGGGGAGAGTGTTAGTGGGTCAGAAAGATGCAACATGATAAAACCCACTGACATTTTAGCTCAGTGAGTCCATAGCACACTTCTGACCTACAGAACTGTAAGAGAATAAATCTGTATTGGTTGAAGCTACTAACTTTGCAGCAGTGTGTAATGGCAGCAATACAACTATGATAGCCTATAAATTTGTTTCTAAGTATCCCCACTTTAGCTGCGTCACACATGTATTTTTTAAATATTTTGTCTTTTTGTCATTGTTTAGTTATCAAATTTTAAAACTGTATTTTTGGTTTCTTGTTCATGTATACATTATCTAGAAATGTTTCCTAATTTCCAAACATATCAGTTTTATTCTAGTCATCTTTTTGACTGAATTCGTACACTGTAATCAGAGATTTTTTTTTTTATTGTGAATAACACAATTTTTCATAGCATAATACATGGTCATTTTTTAAATATCCTTTGTGTTTTTGAAAACAGTATGCATTCTTAACTTGAGTACAGTATAGCCCCCACATTAGATAAAGTTTATTAACTGGGCTTTAAGTGCTCTATATCCTAAGTTTTGGGGGCAGCTTTATTTATAAATGAGTAAAAGTTTTTTTAAGAACCCACTATATGGTAGATATGTTTATTTCTCTCTGTAATTTTAGCATTTTAAAAATTTACATATTTTGAGGTTATATTTCTTGGATTTAAATTTAAGTAGCTATATTTTCTTGGTAAATTGATATTAAGTAGTAACACATTATCTCCAGAATGACTTTTGACTTACAGTGTACCTTGCTTAAAATTAGATATGTACCGAACTATCTTTTGTGTATGTTCCAGTTTCACCTGGCATACATTTTCCATTTTTTATTCAACCTTTCTTAATTCTAGTGTCTGAGGTATGCTTCTTACAAATAGTGAATATCTGAAATTAGTATTTTTACCCAGTTTGACATTTTTTTGTCTTTACTACATTTAGTCTATTTACATTTGTTTTAATTTCTGATATATTAGCACTTTTCTTCTATTTTATTTTGTTTTCTCAAGGTTTTCCTAGCTTTGTGAAATAGGATTTCCTATTAGACTTGTCACTCCTGTCTCCTACATACCTTCATGCATACAAATTGAATCTCAAGTTTACTGTATTTCACAAGCACTCTTCATAGGAAAGTAGACTAGTGCTCAGATCACCTCTCTTTGTTCCCTTTTTGATTCATTTATTCAGCTTCTGATTATTTGCACATGACTGTCTGCTCTTGATTCATTTAAAAATGTGTTAACCCAATATTTTGTTGTTTTTATTGGAAAGATTAGTCTGAGTATCTATCCTGCCTTACTACCAAGCAAGAAACATCATTATGATTTTTTTAACACTATAAACTTACAGAATGTCAGTGTAAAAAAATAAAATCCTGTCATTATATACAAGTAATCTTTATATCTATCTGTTAAAAAATTGAAAATGACACTCTCAACAAGTCCACTATTGTTAATATCATTACTCTAAGCCAAAATCTGTGAACTCTCAAACTGTAAACTTTCTCACTTAACACAGAAAACATTTCCTGTAATAATGCATGGCAGCATATTGTAGGAGTTTAACAAATATTTATTGAATAAATTAATGAATGATTACATTATGCCTTTACTGTTATAAGATAACTAGTTTCTGTCAAGCCATTTTCCTGTATATTTTTCTAATTTCTTTTTAGATCTAGCCAGTAAGAAATTGTTCTGCTTTCTAAAGGTTACTTTTGCTTAAAAAATATAATGTACTTATGTTAGTGGGGTCTCATTAAATAAAAAATAAAAAATTAGTTTAAGGTCATCGATCTTAGAGTGTGCTATTTTAAAAGTGATAGGTAAGCACACTAAATAGTATGGGATATTAGTTATGTAGTGTCTAGAATTAAAAATTTCACTGAGCAAGAGCCTGCTTCTCAAATATCAACATATTCCAGTATTATAACAGCTTTTGTTTGGTTTATCACTGATAGCTCTTTTTGTCAAATCATTTTCACATTTGTCACTCATCATTACCCCCAAATGTAAAGCATTTTTCCTCATGGTGATTAGTTTGGTAATGTATAAGACTACAGAAAAAAATAGGGTGACCTTAAATACCACACATAGTACTGTCACAGATGAATTCTTGTGATGTCACCACCATATGTTGTACTATTTTACAAGTTCTAAAATAAGCTATTTAGGTTAATGTTGACAGTATTATCCTATACTTAGTATAATCTGCCCTTAAACATTCTCTAGGTATGAGATTTCTGAAGCAATATATTCTTGCTAAAAAAAGCAATGTCCTTGCATAATGTTAGTAAAGACATTCTGACAGTCTGTATCAGGCAGGATCCCTTTCTTGTACACTATTCCCAGTAGTCTCATTTTGCTTTGTGCAAATGAGACTATGAATAGTTGTATCCACTTTGACTATATGACTATCCATATTTGACTACAAATATGAAAAGATATCCTTTAATCAGAATACTTGGTGATATCTGAGATGCTTAAAAATTACCTTCAGTACCTGAACTGCATAAAATCTAAGAAGACTTATGCATTGCTCTGTTAATCATCATATTTCTTGTTATAAATTATATTGATTTTCCTACTCTAAAATAAAATTAAGAAATTCTTAAAAACACTTCATTTTTCAAAGATAATTGTTGACATTATATACCCTATCAAATGTAGAACTGTCCTAGTTTAAGCCTTTATTGTGCTCATTGGGTCATTTACCTTTGTCAACACCACTGTATCTTCGTGTTTATTAATAGCAATACAGTGAAATGTATACATTCATTGAGTTCTTGCTTTTCAGGAGTTATCTCATAGAGTACTCCAAGAGTACCATGAAATAGGCACTATCATTATCCTTTCTTTTTTTTTTTCCCACAGCTAAATCAAAGAACCATGACTCAAAACCAGTTTTCTTTTTTTTTTTAATTTTATTTATTTAATTGACAGAGAGAGAGAGAGAGAGACAGCAAGAGAGGGAACACAAGCAGGGGGAGTGGGAGAGGGAGAAGCAGGCTTCCCGCCGAGCAGGGAGCCCGATGCGGGGCTCGATCCCAGGACCCTGGGATCATGACCTGAGCCGAAGGCAGTCGCTCAACCAACTGAGCCACCCAGGCGCCCCTCAAAACCAGTTTTCTTAGACTCCAGAGTCAGAGCTCCTAACCACAATACAACCACTTATTGTATATATAGCATTAATTCAGAATTTTAATAACGGCTTTACACAAATGATAGATTTCATCAATAGCTACCACTTAAACCTTTTAGCAGACCTAAAAAAGAAAGAATTATCATCCAGATTTCACAAATTAAGATATTAGAAATAAAAAGAGGTCAAAATCACATAGGTGGAGGAATTGGAACACAACCCTGTTTTGTCCAGAACTTGTACTTTTAACCACTACCGTCCTCTGCTCTAGGCTTCCTCAGTATCAATCCTGTTTAATGGATAGTGGCATAATGAGAATGGACCTGAGGGGCCAGCCCCTAATCTGCTTAGACGTCAGTTCCCTGTCTGTGAACTAAGGGTGAACTAGAATTCTCTAAACACCATTCTAACACTGTAATTTGTGCTTCCAGATTTATATCACTTCAATAAAAATTAAAATATGCCATTAACAGAGTTTATGTGTTTGTTTTCAATTGCTATTGTGTTGTAGGAGTTTGTTTCACTTTTCTTTCTTTTTTTTTTTGTTTCAGTTACAATGATATTTTTAGATCATACTGCTAAATTGGAAGTGTCTGACTATATTGAAATGTCAAAATTAATCAAATGTGGATTATAAAAGGCTAGATAGAAAGTGTAACAACAGAAGACATCTCACTATTACAAGTATTAAATAAGCCCTTAAAGTGGATACAACTATTCATTTGCTACAGTTTTAGTTTCCAGCTTGAATTTATGTCTAAAAAATTTTATCATTCATACTGTTTAATTCTTTAAAACATGATTGAGGCTTTGGTGTCTTTCTAATTGAGAGAAAAGGAATTTGGGATTAACACCTATAATACACAATGCCATACTTCCTAATATTACATTATATATAATCAGATAAAAATTTCTCTTGTTTTAAGCCATTAAGTTTGTGGCAATTTGTTACACAGTTGCCCAGGAAACTAATGTAGCTTAGTAAGGTCTATTTCCTTGAGGCCCCTGGGTGGCTCAGTCGGTTAAGTGTCCAGCTCTTGATTTCAGCTCAGGTCATTATCTCAGGGTCAGGAGATCAAGCCTCCTGTTGAGCCCCATGCTCAGTGGGGAGTCGGCTTGAGATTCTCTCTCTCTCTCTCTCTCCCTCTGCCCCTCCCACCACCACAGGCACACACTCTCTCTCTCTCTCTCTCAAATAAATAAATCTTTAAAAAAGGCATATTTCCTTTACCCCATATTTAAAGTTGTATGTATTTTCCCCAAAATACAAATAAGAAGTAAAACAAAAACAAAAACAAACAAACAAAAAAACCTCTGCCCTAAATGCAACATAACATATTGGATTGGATCCTGGAACGAAAAAGGTCATTACTGGAATAACTGAAAAAATTCAAAACAATCTGTAGTATACCAATGCTAATTATTAGTTTTTACAAATGCAGCATAGTTATATAAGATGTTTAACATTAGGGGGAGCTCAGTGAATAATACATAGGAAACCTCTTTATAATTTTCAACTTTTCTGTAAATCTAAAATTATGCTAAAATTAGAAGAAAATTTAAATAATTTTGCCACACTTAGAATCAAGATGGAACCTTACTTACCTCAAAGTCCATTAGAGAAGTTATTTTTATTTTTCCTATTAATCATTCCATATTTAAAAAAAAATCTTAAAGTGGTGTATGATTTGGAAAACACAAGTATATCCAAAATATACAATTATCATCCACAAAACAACATACCAACTTTGGAAATATCACCAGCTTCTCTACAGTGGCCCAGAAAATGGCATCAGATATGAACTCCTGAAACCAACTGACTTATTTTTGCTATAGCAACCGAAATTTATTTTTAAAAAAATAGCCTCAGGATTGAAGTTAGGAAAATCATGGTATTATTGGTACTCTCACACCTTTAATAATACCTAATATTTACTGAGAATTTCTCATATACCTTAATTTATATGGCTAGAGTGCTATATTTCCTCCTCCTAATACCACTTGTCACCATCTTACCCCTTAGAAATTTTAGTCCTAAGAGGTTTAGTAAGTGTCCAAGATGACATACTTAGTAAGTGACAGAGCCAGCACATGAACTCAAAACTTCTAATTCACCAAAACCTATTGATTTTGCTTCACTTAATGAAAATGGAGTAGAGATGATCCGGTGATTTTGTTACATCCAAGGTAGAGCTTTTTTCTTTCTATGGTTTGTGTGGCACTCTCACTCTTTATACTTTGGCCATGCTAACCTTGACTTTGCTAACATGAAAACATTGGTTAACCACAATATGAAAAAATCCAATCAATGCACATTCATCTTAGCAAAAGAAAATGACCCAAGGCTACTAATCTCCTTTTACCGCTCTGGTCCATTGTCTGCCCCTCTCCCCACAACCACATGTTTCAGGAGGCTGCCCTCAGCAGACTGCATCCCCTGGTTTCTGACTGGTTTCAGCCAAGGGAAGGCAAAGCAAAAGACAGAGATTGGATGATATTTTCCCCTCTGTTCCCTGTCAGGTCACTCACTGTTTTGGTCTGACCAGGCTGCACAGTACCTTTGGTCGCTGCTCCTACAAGAGTAGCCCCTCTCCTACAATCAGCTTTTGCCAAGTTTTGGTAACAGCTTTTTCCTCTGCAAACAGTTACTCCATTAAATTATTTTCAGAATGAAGGGGATTAAGTCGGAGGGGGAGACGAACCATGAGAGACGATGGACTCTGAAAAACAAACTGAGGATTCTAGAGGGGAGGGGGCTGGGAGGATGGGTTAGCCTGGTGATGGGTATTAAAGAGGGCACGTTCTGCGTGGAGCACTGGATGTTATGCACAAACAATGAATCATGGAACACTACATCAAAAACTAATGATGTAATGTATGGTGATTAACATAACAATAAAAATTTAAAAAAATAATAAAATAAAATAAAATAATAAAATGAAAAAAATTATTTTCAGTGTCCTTTGTTTATTGGGCTGCTTCATGAAAAGACCCTGACTGATATAAACAATATCAGGTTAATAGCTAATTATCCTTTATATTTTCCCCCAGTGTTAAGCTCTCTGCATTTTATTTTATTTTATTTTTAAGATTTTATTTATTTATTCATGAGAGACAGAGAGAGAGAGAGAGAGAGAGAGAGAGAGAGAGAGAAGCAGAGGGAGAAGCAGGCTCCCCGCTGAGCAGGGAGCCCGATGCAGGACTCGATCCCAGGACTCTGGGATCATGACCTGAGCCGAAGGCAGACGCTTAACCATCTGAGTCACCCAGGTGCCCAAGCTCTCTGCATTTTAAAACCATACTCTTCTTTAATTTGCTTTTGCAGTTAAGCCCCAAATTAAGTTCCTCTTCTTTCCTCTTCCTCTATGTTTTTTTCCTCATACTTAAGCATAACTTCACCTAAATTTAATTTCATTCATTTGGGATATCAAGGTATTTTCATAAATAATATTTACCTTTCAATATCTTTATTTAACACTGCAAAATTTGTAATTATATTTGACAACGGATGTGTACTTTACCTTGACGCTGATTATTGCCATTTCTGATCTCAGCAAAATGCTTCCTTAAAAATGGACTGAATGCATATTATTTTCAATATTCTAGGTTCCCCAAAAGGCCTAATTAGATCAAGAAAATGCATAATTCAAGACATTTGAAAAAATACATTGCCAAATCAGATAAACATTTCCCTTCCAGATAGTTCCAACACAGTACTAAATTGGAAATGCTGTATCTGGGCAATGATGTAGATTTCTATCATCTTTTAGAAGATTATAACAAGCCTAAGGATTCTTCCATTTTAGTATATTTTATTGCTTTTTTAAAATAAAGAAAAGTTCTATAGAACCCTGATCAAATTAGGAAATAAGAAATCCTATTGACCCTAAGGATCTGTTATTTTTGAATCAGATAAGGAGGCTCATTTAACAATTGACTATTTCTTTTTAGATGTATCTCATTTCCAAATAAGATGGACAAATAAGACAAGAGCACTGTCATGGTCATCAAGTAAAATTCATATTTTGCTGAGGACTATAGTGAAATTATTCTGCTCTAATGAATGATAACATGAAGCCATCATGATTATCAATACATTTTAAACGTAAGCTTCTAGGCTATAAAGAAAAATCACTTTTTTCCCTGTCAGTGTTTAATATAATGAGATAGTTCGGAAAAAGTTATGCTACATGGGAGTTTTGTTATATACTTACATGAAGGTACTGATATTGTTAACAGGTTCAGTTTATGATGTTTGCTAGATTCTATTTCAGTAACAAAATATATAAAGTATTTGTTTTGTAAAGTACTAAATAGCATATTCATTTGTATTGTGAAAAATCTATTGCTCACTGTATATAACTTATTTAATGAGAACAGTGTTTTACTGGGAGAAACAAAAACACGGAAAAACATGAAAGAGAAGTTGTTTAGACAGGGCTTAAGAGAATGATGATAGGGCTATAGATACAGCACTCAATGGAAAATTCCTTTACTAATCATTCATATCCAAGTATTACAGCAAGTCGTCTGAAGCCAGGAATATGTAAAACGCCATAGTGTATCACTGATGTGGATAACTTTATAAAAAAATAAGATCTTTCAAATAAAGTAAAATCTTTATACTACTGTGCAATATGGGAAAAGATTATGAAAATTTTTCATATCACACAGATGCACATTGTTTATATTATGATAGAGTACTAAAAGGTCTTGTTAAACCTGAAGAGGTATTTGACATTTGATTTTTATGAAAGAGAAAGAATTACAAATTTGGTTTTTCTGTGATTTCAAGTGGCCATGTTATGTTACCCAGCAGGTAAATTAGATACAATAAACACACTTAATCTGTTCCTTCAACATAACAGAAACATTTTAATCATTACTTAGAAAAAAACAAAAACTTATTAATCTCCACTTCTATTAAGAATGGAGTAAAATCCTTCCAGAATAATTCCCCCTCATAAAACAACTATAAAATGTGTATATAACACAAAAATTAGCAACCTGGGGGCTGCTAGCAACCTGGAGGTGTCTGGGTGGCTCAGTCAGTTAAGCGTCTGCCTTCAGCTCAGGTCATGATCCCAGGGTCCTGGGATCGAGCCCCGCACTGGGTTCCCTGCTCAGTGGGAAGCCTGTTTCTCCCTCTCCCACTCCCCCTGCTTGTGTTCCCTCTCTTGCTGTGTCTCTCTCTGTCAAAGAAATAAATCAAATCTTAAAAAAAAAAAAAATTAGCAACCTGAAGAAACTGTTTGGGGAGGAACGTCACATAAAGTGAATTCCATTTTCCTGGCTTTAAACCTGAGGCCAATTGCATTAGGTACAACATGCAAGTGGGCAAGTGTGTTAATGAAAAAAACTGCAGTTGGAGAAATCACGGTCACAGAGGAGAATGGAGGAATCAAAGTAAACCAAAGTGAAGGGATCCCCAAGTTCTGTATACCCATGTCTCTGACTGATCCTGGAACCACTCATGTAAGAAATAGATTCAAAGCAGCTCAGCTAAAGACCAAAACAGCTAAACTTAGACTGGAGCTACTGACTAAAACACAGTTTGCAGTGATAACTGCCTGGTAAAACAAAAGAAATAATACTCATTGGAGATAAATAACAGAATCTGCTTTCTTCACAACTTAATTTTCTCAGCGTTCAGGCTATGACAGAAAATTACCCAACATACCAATAACCAGGAAAATAAAACACATTCTAATGAGTAATTACCTGAGAAAATTATCTGAGATCAATGTCAAGATGAATCAGTGTTGGAACAAGGAGACAAAGATTTTAAAACTAGTTTTGATAATTTTCCTCAATTAAAAAAACAAAACAGGGGTGCCTGGGTGGCTCAGTCAGTTAAACGTCTGCCTTCGGCTCAGGTCATGATCCCAGGGTCCTGGGATCGAGCCCCACATAGGTCTCCCTGCTCAGCAGAGAGCCTACTTCTCCCTTTCCCTCTGCCTGCCCCTCTGCCTACCTGTGCTCTCTGTCTCTCTGTCAAATAAATAAATAAAAAAATCTTTAAAAAAAAAAAACAGTAAATGTATACTTGCAAAGAATAAAAAAATCATAAATCTTGGCAGAGAAAAATAATGGTTAAAAAACTAAATGAAATTCTCAAGGACTGAAAAACATAGTATCTGAAATTTAAAATTTCTTACATGGACTGAACTTTTTAAGGTAAATGACAGAAGAAAGAGTAAGTTAACCTGAATACAGATCAATACAAATCATTCAATATAAAAAACAAAGAGGAAAAGATAGAAAAATGTAAACAGAACCTCAGGGCCTATTTGATAATATCAAACAATCCAACAAATGTGTAATAGAGCCCTAAAAGGTAAAGAAAGAGAGAATGGCACAAAAAATACATACTTCACAAAATAATACCAAAAATTTCCTAAATTTGAGAAAAGAAAAAAATTTTGATATAAACTCTCAATAACTATTAAGAAGACTAAATAAATAAACCATACTGAGTCACATCATGGTCAAACTATTGAATATGAAAGATAAAGAACAAAGTCTAAAAGTGGCAAGAAACACACACGTATGCAAACACATGTACACACACACACATTACATACAGGCAAAAACAGTCCTGATTAAGGGCCAAATTCTCATCAGAAACTTGGAGGCAAAGAGAGTGGAACATATTTAAAATTCTGAAGGAATTCAGAGCTGGATGTGGCTTTTTGTCTATTTCAAGACCTAAAAGAATCAAGAAAAAAATCAGTGTTGGATGTTGTTGCAGTTTGACTTCTGAAATAAAAGCACACTGCCTGCATTTCAGTTCTAAGTCTATGTATAAAAAAGCATGTATACAATACATTGGGCTGTTTTAGTAAAAAACTGTATTATTAATGCATTAAGAAATTTAGTTAATATTCTTCATGCATACAGCGCTAGATGACAGAGGTATAACAGTTGTAGGCAAGGTTGCACAATCTTAGAAGTTTTCCATTATTTTCTGCTCACTCTTCTTTCTCCCAGTCTCAGGAAAGCCCAAAAGACAGATATTTACTTTTTGGACTGAAGGAACCTAAGAAGTTACATAGCTGCTCCCAGAGTTACTATCTTAAAAACCTGTATTTCTTTGTCTGGAATACCTTATTTTATCCTCTGACATAGAAATTTCAGGCATTAGTGCTAGAGGGAAGAAGTCTGAGAATAGAAAATGGCCACTGAAATTACTCCATGCAAACCATTGCATTTTCCACAAACATAAGAAAATAAATGTTCAAAAACATCAAAAGAATGATGCAATATTGAAATACTAGAATGTATTTTAACAAGCACATTTAATTACTAGTATTGTCTATCATTAACTAATTCAGTGCACTAACAGTTTAGTGCCTTACATACATCCTTACATATACACATTTGTCTTGGAAACGTCAACAGTTGAAAATAATGCTAATCAAACAAAGACATACTCAGGATGAAAAAATATGTTTGAATCTCAGGTGAGTGCTGCTAGCATTTAAAAAATAGTTGCATAACGGCCTTTAACTTGTAGCAGTTATAAACCAAATAATCATTTAAATGCTTAAGCTCTTTTTGATTTATCTGTTTCCAAATACCCACAAGGCCAGAACTATGGGAAGCAGCCAAGGAGAGCAGAATGTCTCTGTCAAAAGGAGAGAGGGTACTTTCCACAGATATAAATTTGCAGACTGAATAGATCAGTATAGAACATTTCCTTCTGATTGTCCTTTTTATTTTCTTTCTGCTAATTTGCAAAGGCTCTCTGCTTTATGGTTAGAATGATTTCTAAGATATCCTCGGCTACTAAGAAGTATAAAAACAAGGGATTCTGCTCTTTGTTCGTCAAAGATGTTTTGTTGATTAACATAAGCAGCCTACATGTGACCATCAGTTTCCAGATTTTCTTCAGAAGTTCTTGGGATTGCTGGAGGTATCATAATTCCAGACTTCAAGTTATATCACAAAGTTGTAGTAACCAAAACAGTATGGGACTGACACAAAAATAGACACAGAGATCAATGGAACAGAATAGAAAGCCCAGAAATAAACCCACAATTTTGTGGTCAATTAATCTTTGACAAAGGAGGCAAGAATATGCAGTGGGAAAGGGAAAAAGACAGTCTCTTCAACAAATGGTGTTGGGAAAATGGGACAGCTACATGCAAAAGAATGGAACTGGACCGCCTTCTTATACCATATACAAAAATAAACTCAGATGGATTAAGGACGTAAATGTGAGACCTGAAACCATAAAAATCCTAGAAGAGAGCACAGGCAGTAATTTACCTGTCCTCGGCCTAACAACATCTTTTAGATGTGTCTCCTGAGGCAAGGGAAACAAATGCAGAAATAAACTATTGGGACTACATTAAAATAAAAAGCTTCTGCACAGCAAAGGAAACAACCAACACAACTAAAAGACAACTCACTGAATGGGAGAAGATACTGCAAATGACCTACCTAATAAAGGGTTAGTATCCAAAATGCATAAGGAATTTATATAACTAAATACCAAAATACCCCCAAGTAATCCAGTTAAAAATGGGCAGAAGACATGAACAAACATTTCCTCAAAGAAGACATAAAGATGGCCAAAAGACACATGAAAAGATGCTCAACAACACGGAAATGCAAATCAAAACCACCATGAGATATCACCTCACACACGCCAAAATGGCTAAAATAAAAAATTCAAAAAACAACAAGTGTTGGTGAGAATATGGAGGAAAAAGAACCCTCACATATTGTTGGTGGGAATGCAGACTGATGTAGCCACTGCGGAAAACAGTATGGAGGTTCATCAAAAAATTAAAAATAGAACTATCATATGATCCAGTAATTCCACTGCTGGGTATTTACCCTAAAATTCTGAAAACACTAATTCAAAGAGATACATGCATCCCCATGTTTACTGCAGCATTATTTACGAAAGCCAAACTATGGACGCAGTCCAATATCCATCAATAGATGAATAAAGAAGAGGTGGTATATATACAAAATGGAGTATTATTGAGACATTTAAAAAAGTGAAATCTTGCCATTTGCATCTAGACAGTATAATGCTATGTGAAATAAGCCAGAGAAAGACAAATACCATACATTTCACTCATATGTAGGATTTAAGAAACAAAACAAATGAACAAAGAAAAAATAAGAGACAAACCAAAAAACCAATTCTTAACTATAGAAAACAAACTGATGATTACCAGAGGGGAGGTGGGTGGGGCGTGGGAGAAATAGATAAAGGGAAGAAGAGGGCACTTATCTTGATGAGCAGTGAGTAATATATGGAATTGCTGAATCACTACATTGTACACCTGAAACTAATATAACACTGTATATTAAATACACTAGAATTAAAATTAGAAAAAAGAAATCCTTGGGTTGTAATTGGATTTTCTCATTTTCTTTGAGTTGCAGGAATGTACTTTGATGTCATGTAGAATGGCTAAGGAACTTCCTCCTTTGGTAAGAGGGTTCCAAAAAGTTGTTTCCTAAAAAAAAAAAAATTACACTAAATATTGATATTAAGAACTAAAGAGACGGAGAGAAATTGGAGGAAGGTGGTCAAAAGACACACAGTTTTAAGGTGAATAAGCACTAGGGATGTGATACACGACATTATGACTAGATCTAACACTAATAAGAAAGTCATTAAGAGAGTAAATCTTATGAGTTCTCATCACAAGGAGAATTTTTTTCTTTTTTCTTTCAGTCTTTCTTTTTATTGTATCTATCTGAAAAGATGGATGTTAGTTGAACCTATTGTGGTAATCATTTTATTTTATTTTTTTGGTTTCTTTTTTTTTTTAAAGATTTTATTGATTTATTTGACAGAGAGAGACACAGCGAGAGAGGGAACACAAGCAGGGGGAGTGGGAGAGGGAGAAGCAGGCTTCCCGCAGAGCAGGGACCCCGATGCGGGGCTCGATCCCAGGACCCCAGGATCGTGACCCGAGCCGAAGGCAGATGCCCAACGACTGAGCCACCCAGGTGCCCCATCATTTTAAAATATATGTAAATCAAACCATCACGCTGTATGCCTTAAACTTATATAATGATGTATGTCAATTATTTCTCTATAAAACTGAAAAACATTTAAAAAAAAAAAAGAACTAAAGGGAAGTATACATTTATATAGGCCAAAGGCTCAGGCAAACATTTCAGGTCTTGACATTACTGTTTGACTTTTGGGACAGAGCCACAGTGCGTCCACTTCAAGCTCTCTCTACCTCAAACTCATCCTTGGATGTGGCTATACATAATTCATGTCAGTCCTCACCTAACAATAAGTAGCACATATGCAGCATGAAAATTTCTTCAAGAGTGCAATATTCAGGAATACTGGTTAGGAGGTAGAGCCTGGAAAATTAGTAATCACATTTCAGATTACTAGCACCTAAAACTCAATTCTGGAAAGAAACTTGTCTTCTTACAGTTTATAGTCTCTATACAATATAACCTCATTTATATCATTTGCTCTGTTGTTTTTCTGTGGTGTGCCCTTGAAACTTTGAAATTATCAAAAGTGTAGTTTTAGAAGAAGTGTCGATTATTATATTGTATATTATTTATGATGACAATGTATGCCGGTATACATTAAGAATTATTCCCAAAAGGGCTTTACACTTTATGAATAAAAGCTTTTCAGATCTTCTGCCCATTCAGCCTTTATAAAAGCGCTATGATATACACAAGACAGATCCTATTATCTCCATTTCACTGCTGTGAAGCGGACTCGAAGAAGGGTTCACTGACTCAAGTTCCTCTAACCTAACAGGAAGTGGGACAAGAACTAAAACTCATCTTGTTCTTCTGATTCAAATTCCAGGGAATATTAAGAAAATATACTGGGCTCTAGAGTTGGATGGATTTTGCTGGAAACCTAAATCTACCATGTACCGCTTAAGAATAAATCTACAGTTACTACTTGAGACAAAGTTCCGTGATTTCTCTCTGAAACTCAGACTTATCATCTAAAACAGGAGGATTAAAAAAGATTTTCCTTGCAGAATTGTTGACAGGAGCCAATGAGGATTCAATTTGCAAATTGCCTGAAACAAAATTTTTACTCAGTGAGCAGAGCTATCATCGTCCCCACGGTTGTTGTCATGTCACCATCATCGTCACCATCAACATCAAAAGACACTGACATAACAAATAACCATACCTTTCATTCTTTCTGGCTGGAATTATTCTCTCCCATTAAGCCATGAACTCCAAGGTAGAAACAGTCTTGAAGCCTTTTCTATACTCCCTAGAATTTAGCATAACACATAGCAGTATTTAATATTATAGAAAGACTAAATCTAAATTATATGATTTGATAAAGCAGTGAGTGTATTAGCTAAGCTTTTCTCTAACATATTTAATGTTATACCATGATTACATTTTTGTAGTTGTTAAAAGAATTTTAATTTATCTTATTACTTTCCTTGGAGTTTTAAATTGATGGTCTTAGAGATAAATATTCTTGAATTTCAAATGGTCTGATGTCATAACTAACTCACTTCTGTGAAGTTAATATTTAAAGAAAAATCTCCAGACATTTTTCATTGCACTTAGGACAATGAAGATTTGTCATCTTAATTAGAATTTGTTTTCCTTTAGTATTCCATCACAAATACAAGTACTCAAATGTAAAGTTATTCAAATGTAAGTAGTCTTACTGTTAATTCTCCACTAAAGTTCTTCATATTGGCCTTTTCTTTCCCTTTTCAATAAATGCTATACAATTCAAATATGGCAAGTTTTTAAACACTTCAAAACATTTATGTTATCTCTCCCAAATGTGGTAAGTTTTTTTTAAAGTAAACTTTTCTCCTAAAAATTCAACACGTTCCAAAATCATCTTTTGTCACCTATAATGTTCCATACTATACTCGATGCTGAGAATAAGGAAATAAATAAAACCTCAGCCTTCCCATCAAGAAGCTGATTATAATGAGAAGTAAGGAAGTTAATACACCAAACACAAGTATGCCAAGGTTAAAGGAGAGAGAAAGTACAGTTAATTCATCCACAGTCTTGGGGGTAAGAAGGGAGTGTCACCCAGGAGGAGAGATGCATAGCAAGCCTTTCCAGAAGCAACACTCTGACTTTAGTAAGCCTTAGAGTAAATGAGTACACCATATAATGAAAGAGTAAAAAGACTTTTCAGACAACGGGATTACAGGTACATAGGCCCAAAGGCAAGGGAGAAGCTGATGCCATCAAGTAGTACTTGAAACTGAAAAACTTCAAGGAGAGGAAGGGATCTAAAATAACAGAGTTTAAACTTTATCTTGAAGATGATGTGAAGATAACACCAGCTAGAACCCAAGACCTGACCTTTACTGCCCACCTGCTTGTACTCACTGACCTTTGTCCTACATTTTTCCTTAAGCTCTTCTTTCCAGCTTGTTTCTTAACTCAGGCAAATAGAAAGGGAAACCAACCCTCAAGCAATAATGACTGTCCTGATAGGACCTCCAGCCAACTGAGACTACCCAGACCAGTTTGGACGTAAACCCCCAACTCACACCTGTGCAGAAGGACCATGGAGTGACCTTCAGAATGACTGACAATTACCTTTACCTCATTATAATACTGAAATCTCAGCCCAAAGAGGAATACAAGCTTCATTTACATAACACAGAATGTAGGCAATAGGAATGTTTCCTTAAGATGCATGAGTGACCTTATGCCTGCCTCTACATAAGGTGACAAGAATCCCCTTTTTAAATATTCATCCTAACCCTAAATAAAAGGAACCTATTCATCCTTGCTCAGGGAGTCACAGCTTTGGGAGTTATCCCCCATGATCTCATTTGCTGCAAATAAAGTTTACTTTGTGAGACAACTCTACCTGGTGTATCTGAATCAGCAAGGAGCAAACTTAACATTGGTTCCTTTAAAAGATACTGAGGGAGTTTTAAACAAACAATTGTCATAATCACATTCATGTCAGAGAAAAATGATTCTGAAAACAGTGTTGAGAATGGATTGGAGGAGAGCATCACTACAAAAAGAGAGAACAAGAAGAAAACTAGTCAGAGCATGGAATAAGAATGAGACTGGTTATGGAATACAATTCAAATGTATATTTCCGTAAAGTCCTTGGGCATTGCAGTAAATGCCTGACATCTGCATCTCCAGAAAAGAGAAAAACAGCCCTGATTTTTAACACTTGTTGATTTCCATTCTATAAATATTCCCACCGTGGCCAATTTGAAGCTACCAACATGTATCTGAATGCAGAGTTGGGAAGATATGTGCAGAAGCACACAGACACACATACACACACACACACATACAATTTTCATTTCTTAAAGGTGTCATTTGTAGCACAAATGTTTTTAATTTAGATAAAGACCAATTAATTGATTCCTTCCTTTTGTTGCTTTGGCTTTTGGTGTCATATATAAGAAATCACTGCCTTATCCAATGTCATAAAGATTTATACTTATGTTTTCTTCTAAAAGTTTTATCATTTTAGGTCTTACATTCAAGTCTTTGGTCCATCTTGAGTTAATTTTTTTAAAATGGTGGGAGGTAAGTGTCCAAATTCATTCCTTTGCATATGGAATGAATTGGCTATCCAATTTCTTAGCAGTTTCATAAGAGGGTTTTTGGTTTTGGTTTCTGTTTTATAAAGAGGAGAGAGACCTGCATCATCATATTTTTATGCTGAGGAGAAATATGCTATGGAGAGTAAGAGGTTAAGAATGCATCTTCAATTAATGGAAAGTTCTAGAACTGAAAAACAAGTGATGGAGTGAGCCACAAAAAAACACCTCCTCCACAAAAATAGAAGAAAGCAAGAAGCAGGGAGGGTACAATTAATATTTTAGTAGTGACCGTCTTAAAGTTAGGCAAATTCCTACTTGATGGACTATTCACGCCAGGAGCCAGATCATCTCATACTAAGCCAAAGTTTTAAACAGTAAGGTTTTTAAATGGCCACTGAGAAGATCATTAGGGAGCTTTCTCGGAATTCACAGAAATTATGAGACAGATTTCGGGTCACATGAAGTTGTAATCTAGGTATGTATAAGGCATCAATAGGCACAGTAGTATTTGTTCGTGTCTGTGCACTCAGCAGTGGAAGGATATATGTAAGAATACGGATATTTGTGGGTTTTGTTTGTTTAGTTTTTTTGTTTTTTCTTACTCCCAGTGTCTTTTTATTTTTCCAGCTTATTGAGATATAATTGGCACATAACATTAAAGTTTAAGGTATACAATGCTTTGATTTGATACTCTTATGTATACTGCAAAATAATTACCACAGTAGCTTTAGCTAACAACTCCATCAGGTCACATAATTACCATTTCTTTTTTGTGGTGAGAATATTTAAGATCTACTCTCTTAGCAACTTTCAAGTATATAAGACAGTATTATTTAACCATAATCACCATCCTATGCACTAGATCCCAAGAACTTACTCATCTTATAACTGGAAGTTTGTACCCTGTGGCCAACATCGCCCCACTTTCCCCACACCCCAGCCTCTGGCAACCACCATTCTAATATCTCTTCCAATTAGTTCAGCTTTGTAGGATTCCATATATAAGTGCGATCATACACGATTTGTCTATCTCTGTCAGACATTTCATTGTTTTACCCGGATTCTCCGGTAAGTTATAAGCTTTTATACTCCTGATTTTAAGATTCTTTGTATCTGAGTTTTGACAATTTTGTTATAAAGTGTCATGGAAAGGATCTCTTTAAGTTGACTTTGTTTAGTGACCTAAACTTCATGAACTTGGATATCTAAATCACTCCCCCAGATTTGAGAAGTTCTCAGTCATTTCTTTCAAAATGCTTTCTCATCCCCTCTCTCACTGTTCCCTTTCTGGAACTTAACTGATTCACAAACTGATCCTTTTGATGGCATCCCAAAAACTACATAGGCTTTAATTCACTCTTTTTTCTTTGTTCTCCCCTAACTGGGTAATTTCAAAGTGCCTACTTTTAATCTCACTGAAACTCTGTTCTGCAAACCAGTCTGCTGTTGATGCTATCTACTGCATTTTTTTCATTCCATTCATTGCATTCCCTAGCTCCAGAATTTGTTTCTTTCTTATTATTTCTCTTTGTTGAATTTCTCATCTGGTTGTGTATTATTTTCCTAATTTCATTTACTTTTGTTTTCTTGTGGCTCGTTGAGTTTCCTTAAAACAGTTCTATTGAATCCTTTATCTGATAAATCAGAGATCTCCATGTATTTGGGTTTGGTTAGCAGAAGATAACTGTGATCCTTTGGTGTCATCTTTTGTCCTTGATTTTTCATGTTCCTTAAAATTTTGTGTTGCTATCTTCATATTCGAAGTCGTAACCACCTCCTTCAGTTCTAATAATTGACCACTCCCAATGTCTCCAAATTCACTTTTTTTTTTTTTTTTTTTTTTTTGCTCCTAACAGAGCAGAGCGCTGGAACTTCTCTGGAAATCTAAACTACCACAAAGGCTTTTATTTTCTAAGTCATTGTTTCCAGGGCCAAGAGGGATCTTGGCCAAGAGGGGCTGAAGCCAGTACATTGGCCACTGCAAGGTCCACAGCGAGGGCTGAGGTTTAACTTATGACCCAGTGCACAGATCAGTGAGACTCATCCTGGGTCCCTTGGAGTATGATACTGGATCATGAGCCCCCTCAAAGACATTCTTAACCATGGATGGATGCCGAATTTTTGTTGTTGAGGATGGGAACAAAAACAAGGGATGTCTTATGCCACTAGTATCACTGGATATCATCAGTGATACTGGTATCACTTGTCTTGATTGACTAAAATAATTGTCTTGATTGACTAAAATAGTTACAGGAGCCTTCTTTGGATATACAGAATGACTCAAGATTTGTATTACAGCAATGCTGTATCAAGCAGCACTTGAGAGCAGTGGCTCTCAGAGTAGCGTCAACAAGCACCTGAACTTGACAGAAATGGAAACTTTCAGGCCCCACCGCAGACCTACTCAATGAGAGACTCTGGGAGTGGGGCCCAGCACTCTATTCGGCAAGCCCTCCATGTGACTCCAGAATATGGAGTTGGACTGAAACAAAGTTGGGTTCTCCGTGCACTAATATTGAAAGGGGACAAGGGGGTTGAGAGAACAGGCAATTAGACAACTGAGATGGTAAATCCCGAGTGTCTTAGCTGGAAAGTGAAGAACAAAAGGATTACAATAGTTGGAGAAACTAAAGGAGAACAGGAGTCAACGTGAGATAGATACACGGGTCTACTGGAAGTAAAGGCGTGAGACATCACTCACCATTCTCCATTTTTGAGAGTCCAAACTCACTTTTCTCCTGGTGTCTTACAGAGTCTCAGCATCAAGGCTTTAGCTAGAAAGGATTGTTGAGCTTATTTTGTAAACAAGATCAAAATCCTATCAATGGGAGTAATAGCAAAGTTCCACCCATGATTGCATTCTGCCCATCCTTTACTTTGCTTCCCAAGATATATAGTGAGATGAACACAACAGTTCAGCCCCAGTAGATTTACTAGGGGTATCTATAATTTCATTTTTATTTAAATATTAACCTCTGGTTACAATTAACCAACAGCTGTTCGCTAAGTAAATATTTAATAAGAATATTTACAACAGTCATACTGATGAACTAGGCTTCCCATGGTGTTAAATCACATGAGGCACTGGTCCACATCAAATGATGATTAAACAGTAGGTAAAAAGTGACTTTATTATTGGTTTGTTTTCTTCAGTTCTACTCAAAAAAGCATGAATTTCAATATCATTATTTCATATAATTTGTTTTATCAGAAGATACTCACAAATGAGACAGGAATCATTTGATTTCGAACCAACTTAAAGTGGAAATCATTGTTTGATCCAGGGACACCAATGAGTATGTCTTCAAGCTGAAGGATAAATTAAACAATAAGATCTTTGTAGCCTAATTTCACCTGAGAGAACATAATTTAAAATAAGTTTATAACAATGTTGACAACTTACATGAAAGAACACAAGAGTTGTAGTCTATCGTTGCTAAATTTATTTTTAAATTATTTTTCACTGTCATTGGAGAGGCCAGACAGATGTTAGTGGCAGAAAATTTACTTTTTGTCCTATTTGAATGTTCTAACATCATATCTCATGGTCCACAGTGAAATGAGAAATTAGGTAACCTAGTGATTCTGAAAAGATCTAATCAAACTGAAAGAAGTATTATCTGGAATCCAGTAAGGAAAAATAAACCATTTATCTAAACTATGTCTAGTTGGTAGAAACAGAATTCAAAATGTCAAAACATACCCACAAGACATTTTTAAGTGAGCTAATGGCTGAAAACTGAGGGTTTTGCACTTTATTTATATGAGCTATTCCTGGAAGGGAGTAGATCTCATCAGGAAACAAGCAGTAATGATTAGGGAAGATTTCAGGTTCGGTTACTAATTTGACTCAGTTTGATATAACCTGGCACAAAGCCACTCTCGGGAGTCAGCAAGACAGAAACACTATCCCATAATATCATAGATATTTATTTTACACAAGAACACATTTGTCACATTTCAGGAAATGTAGCCTTAAACTATAATTTATTTTGTCATCACTTCATAATCTTAAATCTTTGCTGTATTTCGGTTAATCACACTTGAACTCAGTGAGGTAAAAACTAATTCTTCCTCCTCTCATTGCTTTCAAACAAAATCTGACTCTTGTCTCCCATTCTTAAAAATATTGCCAGAAAAATTATCTAAAACTTAAAAATTAGGCAAAAAGGTAGACAGTATATCCCTTCAATGTTGTATAGACGCAAAAACCACTCGGGTATTATCTAAGAGTATGATCTTTATTCATTTCACTGTTTATACCTGATTTAAATTCCAAGAAACAATGAAGTTACTTGTAAATGTGTAGTTTTTTTGTATATGAGCAAGGTAAATAATTCCACTCTAATAAAACATATAACCTTAATGGGTTTGTTATAACCGGAGCTCCTAATGGCTCTGTTAGACATTTATCAGTTTTGTATCTAACCCAGCAATCTTATCCTGCTATCAACACACTAGCTTCTAAAATGTTCTTTGAATCAGTAAAACATCTTACTGGTTCCTTCATTAATAAGTTAGATAAAAACTTTCACATTCTAAATTTGCTTAGAGTTATGATTTTACCTTTTTGAAAGTTATACTTTTAACAGCACCTTGGGTGAAATGCATAGCTCTATGGTCACTATCAGACAGAAAATCCTCAATCTAGTCTAGATTAAAACTATAATCTCTCCATTTAATTTAAATCTCCTCACTATCATCTCATCACTACTCAGGCCACAGTCTAAGACTTAAAGTGGGAAGAGGGGTTGGTCTGCATTTTATTCTTGCTTTTCCCTGAATGAATTTTGTCCTCAGTAGTGTCAGAAATTGAGAGAAAGAAAGGAAAATGGTAGCCCTCTGTCCCTATTTAACTGTCTCTACTATAGTCTTTGGGGTGGTAACATTGTGTGGCAGGCATACAAATACTAGTGCTCCCAATGGTATCATGTTTGAGTTCTATAAGAAGTATCATGGGTAGGGCCTCGCACGGCTCAGGCCCCTCACGTGGGAGATACACTCTGGCTTGATATCTTCTTATTCCATTCCTGAACATTATACCTCAGTTACACATCCTGCTTTATCCTTACACAAAATACCTCTGAGCAGAGTACCAAAATTATGGCTCACACCCCTTGGACATGGGAAACTCATACATCTGTGCCCCCCACTAATCTATTTTCCATTGCTCAGACAGACTTGACAGATTAAGTCTATCTATAACCAGGGTGGAAGTGCCAGTCTCCCCTTTCACAGACTCCCAATCTTGAAAAGTGATTCTTTTAGAGCCCTCTTCTTTTGGTTTGTGTGGTAGGCAGTATCATGCCTCTTCCCAAGATGTACACAACCGAATCCCAAGAACCTGCGACCATGTTACATTACATGGCAAAGGAGAATGAAGGCTGCAGATGCAATTAAGGTTGCTAATCAGCTGACCTTAAAATTGGGAGATTATCCTGGATTATCTGCAATCACATGGATCTGTGAAAGCAGAGGGAGGCAGAAGAGTCAAAGTCAGAGTGTTATGATGTGAGACAGTCTCAACCTATGCTATTGGCTTTGAAGATGAGGAAGGGGCCCATGAACCATGGAATGTGGGCAGCCTATAGTAGCTGGAATACAGGCAAGGAAATGGATTCTCTCCTAGAGCCTCCAGAAAGGAATGCAGTCCTGCTGACACCTTAATCTTAGCCAGTGAGGCCCATTTCAGACTTCTGAACTACAGAACTATAAGATAATAAATCTGTGTTGTTTTAAGCCACTAAGTTTGTGGTAATATGTTACAGCAGTGGTAGGAAACTAACACAACTTAAACAGGCTTGAAGAGTCCACTATTCATCGTCCCTTCCTGTCCTCACAGTCTGATATCCAAAGATGCTCAAATTCTTAGCCTTCTGCTTACATAGGTAGTGGGAGAGAGGGGAACTGAGGCATATAGGATTCCCCCACTCCTCGAAAGTGTGAAAGAGATGCATCAAGCTCCATAGTGTCTCTTTGGAATGTGGAACCCATTGTTTCAGCTTTGGGAATTCAACTGCAATCTTAAGATGACAGGAAGGGATCTATCTAGCTAGACTCAACATAGGAGAAAGAGGAATGTGGTCTAAAAACCTGTTGCTAAGATGCCTTTTAAGTGTCAACATCTCATCTTGGGTACTTGCTTAAAATACTGATTAATGTACCTTATTCCAAACTTATCTTGTCAGTATCTCTGAGGATGAAAGCCCAAAACACATGTTCTATACCTCCCAACACTCAAACCCTGTCATACAGGATTACATGCTTTCACCTCATTTCTCACTATTATAGAAACCTAGAAGCCTACAACAAGCAGAGCTTTCATTTTTACAGCTAGAAGGTATCTGCACCATATTTGACAAATCAAGAACCTGAGAACTAGACAGGATAAATGATTTGACTAAAGACACAACACTTGACTGGACAAAGTAGGGGCTAGACAACAGATCCTGTGCCTTCTGCTCCCACACCCTTTACTCTTATTTGAGGTCGCCTCTCTTGAAATCAAAAGGGAATACTGCCTTTTAGAAGAAAATGTATTTATTATAGGCTTGTTTCATTTCCACAGTAGCTCCTTTTTAATTATTCGTGTTTCAATGAATATGTCATTATAATCCTATACCAACTGTGAGATTTGTAAGTACTTATTCCTCAACATTTCCTAGCCAAACAATTACATGGGCTCTGTTCTCTTTTGGGGTCTGATGTTTTATTGTTCTGTTAATGGGGAGCATACCGAGCTGTCCTCCATATACAATATGTGGTAAGAGTCAACTAATCTCAGAGTTCTGTTTCTGCCATGGAGAACGCTTTACATGTCAATAGTCACCACTGAATTTACTGTTAAAAGAAGTTAAAAGGTTTGCTTTGATCCTGAAGTCTGTCATTAAAACTCCTGCCAATTGGCAAAAACTTGAAAGGTTTGCTTCTCAGCACTGAGCGCTAGGAAAGTTTCGTCAATTAGACTTGGCTTGATTTTTTTTTTCCTCAGGATGAGTTTTCTACTTTGAAAGACTCCCCAGAAGAATGAATTAATAAGATGTCAAGGAAAGGAAAATTCAGATCTGAAGTGAACATGGACAAAGGTATCATTATATATAAAAGGGGCAGAAAGCCTGCCCTAGCTCTGCAGCCCAGCACTCAGACACCAAGCCTGATTTTTCCAAAAAGAGCAATGTCGTTAGCACTTAAAAACAGACCTAACCGCTAAAACCATCTCAACCTACTTCCTTCCTCTTTATCCTTTCTTCTTGCATGTGGTGTGCAAACCAAATACAAGTCATATTTCCATTAGCTTTAATACTCATCGAGAAGAACACCATCCCACTATGCCTCCCTGTGGCACTCTCCTCAGAAATCAAACACCCATTCCGGCTGCCAGGGGATCTCATGACTCCGCATTAACCTCAAGCAGGACTGAGATTTGCAGGAAACATCCAGCCTTGGTTTAGGGCTCTTTGTGTTTCCACAGCCCTCTTCCCTGGTAGTCTGGATAAGTCTTTTTTTACAATTTTCTGTTGTAGAAACAGGAAAACTTTCTCAGCTGTGCTATATACAATAAACAAAAAAGTCCATGAATAGGAAAATGGAATCATTAACTGCGTATATCATAATACATTTTGTATATGTTTATATATAATATGTTATACTCATAAGTAGCATATGTTATAATATGATTGGGTCTGAACATGGTGCCACGGTTTTTCCAGTTTACTCTAATGAGGCTATTTTGGTGAACTATAAAAATAAAGCTAAAGAGGCATGTTCCAAATACAATGCCTTCTCCCCAACATGCCTTATGTGCACATTAGTTCAATCACTTTTCTTCTACCATTACATCGAATCAGTCACCAAATCCTCTTGTTTCCAACCTTTCAAGATGTCTCAACTTTGCTTTCTTTCTCTTAAGCTTTGTTACGCAACTACACACTAACAAATACCTGATTGCGGCAGACACCTAATCTGTCTTCACTATTTTGAATCTCAGTCTTCACCACCACCCACGGCAGATGAATACAGTTAAGATACTAGATAAAAACAAGTGTCCCTTCTCTGCCAATGCCACAAGAGAACGTACAAAGATTTGATATTATCTGACCCCACTGTAGCTAAACTTTTCTTCTAGCTCGTTCTACTGGTGCTCAGATCTTTCATGCATGCTTCCCATTGTGCCTACGTTCAAGTTCTTTGCTGAAAACGTCAAACACTCATATCTACTAAACAGGTCATCATTAGCCTTAAAATTCAAGAGATTCTATGAAACTTTCTTTAAACATTTCTCATCTACTCTCTTTACTGAAATCCAATTTTAGTTACAATAAATAAGTTCCATTAATATTCTATTTTCTTTTTTTAAGATTTATTTATTTGAGAGAGAGATAGAAATAGAGAGAGTGAAAATTGGTGGGGGGAGAAGCAGAGGGAGAGGGAGAGAGAGTCTTGAGCAGACTGCGCTGAACAATCTCATTACCCTCAGATCACTACCTGAGCCGAAACCAAGAGCAGACGTTTAATCATCTGCGCCACCCAGGCACCCTGAACATTGCATTTTCTTATACTTGTCTCATTTATATTTGTTGGGCCCTAATTTCTAAGACTTTTGAGATTTTAAGTACAAGAACTTTACTTGGGAACTTCACATTTTATTGGATTTATCCTTCCATTTTAAACAACTGAAAACACTGGGGAAAATACTGGAAATAACAGTTCTCAGGCACTGGAAAATAAACAGCACAGGACTATGATCCCTGAGAAAAGGAAAACAAATGAGGTGTGCCCTAAGATTGCCCCAACTGATTGCCTAGAAGAAGTCTGTAGACTGTAGCATAAAGAGGGGGAAGCCAAACAGAACTTGGCAATTTCCCTGAGTTGAGGGAACAGACTAGAGAATTTGTGGAGGCCAAGGCAGCTAGGATCAATATGATAAAGTATCAGACAGAAATGAGCTAACCAGAAAAGCTCAGGAGATCTTCAGTGTTCTTTTCAAGCCCTCAGTGGAGTAGTGATCAGCTCATGTTTGTGAAAAAATGACTCAAAGCCAGAGAAAGGACCACCACATACATATAGACAGAACACAACCCAGAAAAGTAATTAAAAATGCATCAGACCTAAATGTGAGAGCCAACACTGTAAAACTTAGTAGAAGACCTAAGTGATCTTGGGAAAGGCAAAGGTTTCTTAAATAAAACACAGAAACTACAAACTATATGGGGAAAAGATCAACAAATCACACTTCATCAAATTTACGGACCTTTATACTTTACAAAACACTGTTAAAAAACAAAAAGAAAAGCCACATGCTGGGAGAATACAGTTGGAAAACATATTTTATGAAAGATCTGTATCAAAAATATATAAAGAAGTCACAAATTCCTAAATGTTTATAGCAGCTATAGAAATGTCAAAAACTTGAAATAACCCAAGTGTTCATCACCTGGAGATTGGTTAAACAAACTGTGATACATCTTTACAATGGAATATTCCTATTAAAAAAAAAAAAAAGCTGATAGATGCAACAACATGACAAGTCTACCCCAAAGGCTACCTACTCCTTTCTGGTTTTCCTCTCTTTACGTGTTTTCCCCTTCTCACGTATTTTGCCATTTTTGATGTTGTTCCATAGGTCTCTGAGGTTCTTTCATTCTTCAGTTTGTTTTCTCCCTATTCTTCACAGTATATAATTTCTATTGATAAATCCTCAAGCTCACTGACTTAGTCTACCATTTCATATTTGCTACTGAGTCCATATCGTGATCTTTTTTACTCGGGGATTGTACTTTAAAACTCTAGGATCCTCCTCCCTTTTTTCAGTCTCTATTCCTTTACTGAGATTCATTTTTTGTTGAGTAATTCTTAATTACGTTCTCTTTAAATTCTACAAACAAGGCTTTCTCTAATTCTTTGGATATATTTAAAATAGCTACCTTGAAACTTTTCTATAATGAATCCAACATCTCAGCACATTCAAAGTCAGTTTCTATTGTCTCATTACTTTCCCGATTATGTCACGCTTTCCTGTTTCCTTACGTTTTATATTTTGCTTTTGCTCTTGCTGTTGTTAAAACTGTACATTTAGACAATATATTGCAGCTGCTCTGGATTTTTATTTTTCCCCTGAGGGTTTTTATTGTTTTATTTTTTTAATTTATTTAACATGCCTGGACATAATCTACAGAATCTGTCACACTCTTGGCATGTGTTTGCTGAGGACTCTCAACATTTTTTAAAAAAATTCTTGTTTTTATTTTTTTAGCCTAACTTCCTAAAGGTCACCCATGTGTCCTTTTAACATAGTGGTCAGTTAATAATTGCTATAAGGTTGTGCTCAAAAACTTTGATCTAGTAAGGCTCCAAGGCTTGGCTGGTTAAATTATGTGTGGGGTGGAAAACAAATTCAAAGTTCAGGCAGTTTTCAAATTTGACCAGGCCTTTCCCTTCTGCTGGCTTAGTGGGATCTCCCCTACATGTGCATACAGGTTTCCAGTCATCCAGTGTGGAGAATTTGGACTTTCATATTTCGGCTGTGTGTGTAGCACCCAAAGCAGTGAGGGATATGTGAAAAACTTGTGTGGTCCTTCCCCGTCTCTTCCATTTTCAGGATTTCTTCTATTTGATTTCTGGCAAGTCTGCCACACTTAGGGTTCCCACAAAGGACTGCAATCTAAGGCTAGCAAAGTGGCAGTCTTTTCTACTCCTCCACAAAGTGTGATACTTTTGCTGACCTTGTCACTCGGTGTGTGTTTTTTGCAAATCAAGTCATCCCCCTCCAAGCAGCAAAGGTTCTGGTTTTCAGGTCCAGCCCTACCTGGTAGAAATACTATGTTGTCAAGCTGGACAGGGGAATAGAAGAAGGAAGCATTTATCCTTTAGCTCTTGCTTTTCATAGGTCCAGGGTGATTCCACCAGTGTTACTTCCTTTTTTCCCCACACTTCCTGGGTGCACATGTATGCATGCTAGTGTGTTCAATGGGCAAGAAAGGAGAAACCCACCTCACAAATCCAAGAAAGGTATGGAGGAACCTGTATTAAGCCAGCTGAAACCTATGCCAACTGGTCACCAGAGCAATGGCAAGAAGAAAAGGTAGAACTTGAAAGATGTGAAATGCTGAACAAGAGGATTCTGATACAAAGACATCGTGAAAACTTAAATAGGGTAATATACCTTATTCTTGGGTAGGAATACTAAATATAAAGATTTTAGGGTTTTTTCCCAAAGGCATCCATAAATTCACATAAAATTCCATAAAACCTCACAGCATTCTTTGACAAGCTGATTTTTAAAAAATTTACAAGAAAAAAACATCACCAAAGAATTCTGATTCTGAATTCTCTGAAGAATTCTGAACTCTCCTGAAGAAAAACAAGAGATTGGGAATACTATTCTATAGGCATAACAAAAAACAAAACGCCATTAGGCAACTGGCATAAGGAGAGATAAATAACAGAACAAAATTAATAAGAGCTCAAAAGCAGACCCATCCATATAGAAGTTATAATAGAATTTATTTACAACATAATTAACACTACAAATCAACTGGAAAAACATAGTGTTCTCAATAAATGGTGCTGAGACAGTAAATTTTCCATATGGAAGTAACATAATAAGATTTTATATCACATCATAAACAAATTTCAAATGAATTAGGACTCAAAGAAAAAATAAAAATCAGTTATAAGTCATTAAAGGAAATATATGGTTGGTAATGACATAAGGACAGACTGATTAAACTGGATTAAAAAATAACACTAATGATATATACCATGAAAAAGTACATATACATTCATTACATTAAAATAAGGAGTCCTGTTCATTAAAAGACACTATAATGAAAGTGAAAATCCATGCAACAAACTGGAAGAACTTTAAAACAAAATAACATATAAATCGCCAAAAGACTAATACCCTGAATTCTAAAGTGATTTCACAAATCATAAGAAAAAGACAAACAACCCAATAGAAAAATCATCAAAAGAGATGAAGGAAGCAGAAGCAATCCATTATATTGATTTAATCCACTAATAGATTTGGATTCAGAGTTTGGAAAACAGTACTCTAGACTAGATGACTCAGAGATTTGAAGAATTAGTGTCAACCGAAATATACTGTCTCTACAATACATTGTTCACTTGCAAAAGAATGCCAGAATATGTACAGCATTCCACAAATAATCATTTTTTTTAAGTTTCAAAAGTCACAACATTGATAAATGGGTATTTAAAAATTCCAACAAAGTATGTAATAAAATATTCAACCCTTGCTTCATTCCTCCCTGCCTGTCCCGCCTCTCTGGAAGTAGTTTTTGTATATATCCTAGACTATGCGTGTGTCTCTGTTTCTTAAATCTTTTCCTACACTTTTACAAACACATGTATGTATAATATTAAAATTATTGTATCATAATTATCTGTTACATTATTTTTTCACTTAATTATTACAAATATCTTCCAACCCTAGCACGCCTACTGATTTCATCAAATCTACGGCGCTTGAGAGTCTTGAATTTTATACAAAAAAGTGTCAGCACAAGATTGACCCAGTTGTATCACTTTTTAAAGAAAGTGATTATTTTATTGTAGCTACATTTCAAAGCTTTAGGCAGATCTATCTAATATCTTTGTCGGGAATATTTGATGCATATGTTCCATTCAATTCTGCAATAATCTAGAACACAGGTTTTCCAAAGCTGGGAAATTTTCAAATCGTACTTGGAGACAAAGAGGGCATTTTCTAGGCGAATTTAATTTTTTTTAATAGCTATTCAAATGAAATTCAAAGATACATATTTCTTCACAGAGGTGATAAAAAAATATATTGCCTAGAGTGAAAATTTGTGAATCAGGAGCTAAGCCATGTGTGAAAACACATTACAGAGGCAACTTGATGAATATCTGAATTACTGACAACTATGTTGAACTATCAGCTTAAAATACACACTTGCTTTCAGATGAATAAAGAATCATCTTTTTATACATACATGTGAAAACAAACTGAAGCAAGTGGTGTCTATTTCCATAACTTAGTTTCTCTTCAGAAGAAAACCAACCCGTTCACGATCAACCAGAAAGAGTATAGCAGTTGTTGTTGGCTTATCAGAGTAAATGACTGGCCTAGCTTTTCTTATAAATTTGAATATTTCACTTTTTGCAACTTTCTGAAAATCAGCAGTCCAACTTATCTATCTATGCTGACTTTAACACTGCTCCCTGATGCTTCCTGCAGTTCAAATTCAGCTCATACATAATGAAAGGAATTTAGACCTGGATGGGGTGAAGAATTGTAAATGCTTCAACTGCCTCTCCCTTTCCTTTCTCTTGACAGATGTGGATCATGGCAGCTGAATACAGATGTGGCTTTAAATCCTTCTCAACACAGTACGTCAGGAGGTCCCTAAAGATCCATCAGAGTTGACGTACAAGATAAATTCTACTGGCCATTCCTGAAGATCTGCTGTCAAGTGACATTCTGACTTTAGGCAAGTCTCTCTTTTGTGTCTCATTTTTTCAGAGAACAATGTAACTAATTATATCTATCTCGTAGGACTGTTGTGAGGAAGACATGAAATAAATTGCAAGGAATAGCCCAATTTGTTATACAACAATTGATCAACATTTGTTGAGTGAATCCATAGAAACATAAAAAATGGTACTTGAATTTAAAAAAAAAATTTAAACTTAAAACTTGAGGATATAGTAGTTTTAGGACCTCTTCCTCACTTTTTTTTAAACTTTTAATTATGGTAAAATACATGTAACATATAATTCACCACCTTCACCATTTTAAGTATACAGCTCGGTAGAGTTAAGTATATTCACATTGTCGTGCAACTAATTTCTGGGACTTCTTCATCTTGCAAAATTGAAACTCTGTATTCTTTAAACAGCAAAACCCCATTAGCCCATCCTCCCAGCTTCTGACAACCACCATTCTATTTTCTGTTTCTATGAATTTAACTACCCTAGAGGCCTCATTTAATTGGAATCATACAGCTTTTGGGTTTTTTGAACCTGGCTTATTTTAGCTAATATAACGTCCTCAGTTCATTCATGTTGTAGCATGTGGCAGAATTTTCTTCCTTTTTAAGGCTGAATAATATTCTACTGTATGTATACAGAATATTTTGTTTATTCATTTATCAGTTGATAAACACTTGGGTTGCTTATACCTGTGGGCTATTATGAATAATGCTGCTATGAACATGCATGTACAAATACCTCTTTGAGATTCAGTTTTAAATTCTTTTGGATATATACCTGAAAGTGGAATTACTGAATCATACGTTAATCCCATTTTTAACTTCTGAAGAACTGCCACACCATTTTCTGGATCATATGGTAAGAGTACATTTAATTTTGTAGGAAACTGCCAAAGTGTCTTCTAAACATTTTACATTCCCACCAGCAGTGAATGAAAGTTTCTATTGTTCCACATCCCTGCCAACATTTGGTGTTGATAGTATTCTGGATTTGGCCATTGTAATAGATGTATAGTGGTTATCTCATTGTTTCAACTTCTGTTTCCCAGATAACATGCAGATGTGCTTATTTGCCATCTGCATATCTTCTTTGGTAAAAAGTCCATTAAGGTCGTTGGCCCATTTTTTAATCAGATTGTTTCTTTTCTTAATGTTGAGTTTAAGAGTTCTTTGTATATTTTAGACAACAATCCTTTATCAGATGGATCTTTTACAAATATTTTCTCCTAGTCTGTGGTTTGTCTTCTCATTCTTTTGACACTGTCTTTCATAGGACATTTTTAAATTTGAATGAAGTCCAGCTTATCCATTATTTCTTTCATGGATCCAACCTTTGGTGTTGTATCTAAAAAGCCATCTCCATACCCAAGGTCATCTAGGTTTTCTCCTCTGTTATCTCCTAGGAGTTTTATAGTTTTGCATTTTCATTTAGGTCAGGGATTTAGGATTTCACTTTGTATCATAAATTTCAAAAGCAAAAACAAAACAAAAGCAATGGCTGTTTGTTCCTCATCTTGGATAAGAAATTAGCCGAATTTTTCTGAAATCCTAAAGGCAAAAAAATATGCATTTGAATTTTTGTATGGCCGATTTTCAAAAAATCAGATACTGTATAAAGTTCAACTATTGGAAAGATTTGTCCTCTTTCCTCAGGCCTCTGTCATTTTTCTTATTCTTGTATCTCAGAGCTTTATAATATGACACATTAATGTAACTAAATGCTAGCTGCAACTTTTCATAAAAGGATTGGAAGGAAACGTAGAAGTTCAAGAGGTGTTGTCAATTCAGAGAAATCATTACCCTTGGAAGAATGATGTGAAAATATTTTAACCTAAAATAGAAGGAATAAGAAACACAAGGCAACCTCTTTACTGACTAAAATCTAAAAGCCAAACATCCTCAATGAGGGACATAGTTAAAGTAAAATATTTATGTGTGTTATGATGAACTCTAATTTGTTACTAAATGTTGGATTTGATTTTCCTTTGTGCTTTGTCATTATATATTAGCATTGTCTTCTATGCATTATTTATGGCCAGGACCTATCTTTGTATCACCTGTATGATTAAAGTATTAAAGAGAAAGGACATGATAGATCATGGCAATTTAACATTATGCTTAAGTATCAGATTACCAGGCCTGAAAGAATCCTACAAAGATTAATTTCCCCAGAAGTGTTCTTATTTGATTTGTAAAATAAGTTCTTCAGTCACAAGAAAATTGGGTAGAGACAAAGAAAAGGCCAATACTTAGCTCTGGATCTTTTACCTGCCAGCCAAATCTAATTATCTTATTCTAACATGAAAACATTAATGAAGAACCTCTGTTTAGTGGTATCACTGCTGTGTCTGCTCCTTTGTAGATAACAAGGGCAACAACTACAAGAAGGACCAAGTTTTGGCACAAGAACTGGGGAGAGGCAAAATAGAGCTCTGGAAAGATAAAGATCTTCACAACTTGAAATCGTATATATAATATGAATCTCTCATACCTAACTTCGTCCAAGGAATAAGAAGGAATATATGATGACACAAGCTAAGTTTCCTCTTAGCCTAGAAACTTTAGAAATCAGAGGAAAGTACAGATAAATGCTAAGATTTTCGGCGCTTTTCTGATAATTCTATTTCCCAGGGCTCCAAACAACTGTGGTGTGCACAACCATCACATATTAGCACAAATGGAGACGGTACATTGGGACGGGGGAAGAGAACAAAATAACCTCCTCAGAAAAACACTCTGATTGACAATCCCAAGAGGCAGAAAGCCTATAGAATCAGTGAAGATCATGGGTGTCCCAAACTAGTCATCTGATTTTCAAGAGGGACCATAATAAATCAGAGCTATTAAATAAGGTACAGTTCCTGTCAGCCACCTCATGGATAGGATCAGGGGCAACTATAACACTGCCATTTTTTTTAAATGACCTGAGTACATTATGTTAACCTATTCTAGCCCCTGACTCTCACAGTAAAGGTTGGTCCTGTCTGAGTCCTCCTTCTCATTCCAACTCCATATCAGGGATGGGTGAAGATAGCTCTTACTTGGCCCAGCATCAGCTTTAGTAGAATGTGAGGGCTGAGGAAGAAGTGGGAGACTCTACAGATGTGTGGGGGCAGCGGGAGAATAAGAGAAAGACTGGGAAGGGTTAGGGAGTTGGAAAAAACCTTTAAAATCCTGTTTTTAAAAAATTTCCTACCCTTAGTTGACCCCTAACTGGGAAAAAGAAAAGATAATATGTTTCCTTTTTCTTTCATATTTTGTTTACTGTTTTGTAAACACTTTAATTAACAGGTTGGGGATGAGTAGAATCAGGGTGAAGACTAACAATATCATTATTCCAAGGCTCAGCCCTCTTTTGCTAGAATGATGCAATTTTAGTCCTATCTGATTTTCTCCTTTGGCTTTAAGTGGATATATCAGAACCAGCTGCCATTTTTTATACTGCAGTGGTACTAATTCATCAGCCCACCCATGACTTAGGCTACCTAGAACCTCCCTCAATGGCATTACTTAGCAGATGCTTGGCTCAATACTGAAACTGAATAGCCAGAAGTCACTTACCTGTCCTTGCAGTGCAAATCTGAAAATGTACATTTCTTTTCCCTCACCTGACAGATGAAATGCTTTCCAGGACTCAAGCATGGCTGTCCACCATACTGGGGTTGGCACCTCTTTTCAATTTCTGGTATCCTGCCCACACTCAGGAGAGTACTCAAACATCTCCTTCCCTTCTATGACACAGAATGTCCTAGAACCCCAAGCAGGCCACTCCTGGGAACCCTGCTCTCTCCTGGAGACTAATCTTCTCCCTTTCTCTTCCAGTCTTTCAGTGTTCTCTGAATGCCACTAACAACCTCAATTTCATTTCAATTCAATGAACTAATGTTACTATTATTGTTTGAGGTTAGGGTCATCGGTCATCCCTTTTGTAGGTCCCCAGTACTTAATTTGATCTTCTTAAAATGTTTGTAGAGCAACTGAGCTGCTAATATTAATATCCTTTTATAGATTTGAAAACTGAAGCATCAAAAGACCAAATGACCTGGGCAAAGCATATCACATGGTTTACAAAATGAGACAGCCAATGAATGGATGAGTACATAAGTGAATGGATGACTTGCCCAAAGTGGCAGAGACAACTAGATCTTAGATTCCCTAGCACTTAGCCCAGTCACCTTCCTTTCATATGCAGAATTAAAATCTCTTGACCAAATATGAGTTGCATATGATATCTCAAATGTGCAAATAAAAAAAAAAATAAAGAATTAGTACAGCAGCACTATTAAGTTAATAAAATGCTTTATCATTATATCCCCAATATCTTTTAATTATTATATAGCACCCACTGGGCAGGTATTAGCTCCATTTTAGAACAAAAAGCTGAGGCCCAGAGAAGGTAAGGATCGCCTAAGTGAACACAGCTAATTGGTGACAGAGCCGAAATTTGAACACAGATCTAATTTCAGGTCCTGTGCTTTTTTAGTAAATGAAATCAAAGCTAAAACCTTCTCAACTTTCACCTCCAAAACAGAACACTTGTTTTGTGGCTAAAAGAATACTGAAATGCCTCAAGTAACTTTGAATCCTTTGGAAAATTGGGAATACATACCTTCACCACGATAGTCATATTGATCCCCCTTGTGGTCCTTTGTGCTCCCATCCTACAGGCATTGTTGCTGGATAAGCCAGTTCAAAAAGTTATCATTAAAATGTAAAATCTAATAGCTAGCAAGACTCCAAATCTCCCTGGGATATTCAGTCACATTACTGAAGTCTACTGGAAACGTGACACTAATGACAAAAAGGAACTTTATAGCTCCTATTTTCCTTTGCTGACATTACAAATGTAAAATCTCTCATTTCCCTAAAAGTTCATCTACTTCATCTATGCTGCTGAGGCTACATATTCATATTTAGTATCTCTCTGGCAGCAGGAAAGATTCTGGCAGACACCAATGGGCCTGTTAGTCGTAGACAGGGAGAACTTATTCCAGGACAGAGAAGACACTTCTTATATCCCCACGTCTATTTTATCCCCACAGTTAGCCCAGCATACACTCACCTGCAAAGACCACGGACACTGGCTGTCTGTCTATGGATCACTAGTCACACCATAAAGAATTAAGCCTCCCATGAAACAAAGGGAAATTGGACTGGAATATAGTTATGCTCTGCGCTAAAACTGAGAAAGACCCAAGGCATTGGAAATAAATGACCCCGTAGAAAGGAATTACCACAATCACTAAAACGTAGCTACCCGAATACAGAGAGTACTCTCCTTTGTTCCCTTTTTCCTGTCCCGTGCTGGCCCAGTAAGAGAGTATTTAAGCATGAAGACCTAGTTCAACTCTTGTCTCCTGCATGAAGGCTTCTCATTCCTCCAGGAAGAACTATTTGTTTGCTCCTATTCTCCCTAGTGGGAATGGGACCATATATACCTTCTTTGCTTGCTTTATCTTCTATGCTTAGTAAAGTGGAAGACATACAGTAGGATCTTAATATTGCTGAATTAATTAAATCATCAGTCTTTCCTCTGTGTTCCTGTAACATTTAATTCCCATCAGAGCAGCCCCTTTCTCATATTTTTGTCTGGATTTTATTCTTTCTCCCTCACTGTATTACCAGCTTTTTAAATGGTAAGAGGAATTAGATCTACTCGTTTTGGTAGCCCAACACTTCCCAGAGCACTTTTATGGAAAACCAGTTCTATAGATGTTTCTTGGATAGAACAGAAATAAAAGTAACTCATTTCTAACATTCTATTATATTAAGAAAACAAGTTCTTATAAAACATGGTGCTTGAGAAGCTCTAGATGAGAAGAGGAACACCAATTAAACAATTAGGGAAGTTATGCAATGCAGGCCACTGAATTGCAATTAGGCCCTTGATATTTTGTATCTTGCCAGAGTTAAACAAAATCAGTGGAAAATAAGACTCATACAAGTAGCCATTTCAAATAAACTGGACACAGTATGTGTCCCTACAAGGGAATTGTTGATATGGAGTCTGTTTCTTCATGTTCCAGTCACCACACTTCCTAGTCTCTGGGTCTGATTAAAAGCCCAAGTACACTTTTACTTTAAATTAGCTCTGAAGTCAACAGAAATTTTTTTACTACTGCAGAGGTCACCTGGCAAGCAGCCATCCAAATTAAGAAGTAAGAGCTGTAACTCACAGCTAATAGCAGCTAGTTGCATTGCCTCTGAAAAGGGAACCAATGATCAGCAAAATTTAAGGGAGTGGAAGATTTCAAGCCATCAGCAATTCATATGCTTCTCTATATCCAACTTGCTGGGTTGGTGTATTCCTACCTGTCATGAGAAATACACTATCAAGCCAGACCCCAGAGTGATAAACCTTCCCAAATAATTAACTTGGGGTATCAGAACACTGGAAGAGAAGTGATACACTTAATTAAAAAGAGGTTTACTGTGGACAATAGTCCCAGAGATTGATGTGGTATCTGTTCTCAGAAGATAGCTCCTGGAGGGTACTGATGTCACTCAAACCCAAATTCACAGGTGGCCTTGCACTCAGAACCCAGCATTTTTTCATATGCAACCAAGACAGGCATGCCATCTGTGGAATGTGTAATTTGTCAAGGACAGGGATAGGGGATAGCTTCACGAGCAGTTGCGCAGGGTCCCACGCTTGGTTTAAAATTCTACTGTTGCCATTTTGAAGATCTTAATGCATTTTGCACAAGAGTCCCCACATTTTTATTTTGCGCTGGGCCCCACAAATTATGTTGCCAATCCTAGCCAGAGGAAAAGACAAACCATCATTGACTTTTTTTGAAGACTATGTAAGCCCCTTACTGTCTGGTCAGAGGTTTAAGGTTCCTGGTAGCAAATAATGCATATATCAAAACACTGTGCTAGATTTAGAGAAAATTAGTCACAGTTAAGATCTGGATCAACTGCAGCGGACTTTTATACCCTTTACTCCTGCACTCTGCTCCCAGAAAAACTGCTTTATCAGGATGGCTACTGCTGCAACTTGGAGATGGTTGCTTTTGGTCACCAAGAGTGACTAGTGCGTTATTTCTCTCAGAACAGTTCGGGCAAAATTGTGAAATTGACAGTGTATGTTTGGATCCCCACTCCTCTCCCTACACCTTGCCATCCCACTACTGCTACCAAGTCCCTGTTCTGTCTCTTCATGCACTTACCCCAGGTATTCATTGTTCTCATCTTCTTTAACCACCCAGGTCAAAATGTGCTTTCAGTAAAGCATATGATAAATTACTTCACACAGAACTGATAAATCAATAAGCGTATATAACAAAAGCAATGGAACAGTGTCTGACACAGAGTTAGCATTTAATAAGTATCAGCTGTTATTTTTATTGTCATTAGTATTTTTGTGGTTACTAAAAATGTTAATCTTCTGAAGGATACACATATTTCTTGAGGTGAAATGAGTATGGGGTAGATGAAAGATGTTAGAAGTCAAGCAGGCCTTGGTTGACATTATCTATCAGCTAATTTATATATCTAAGCTTCCATTAAATTCCTTATATGTTGTACTACTTAAAGGCAAAGATCAAGAACCCAGCATAATTTTTGCTGTGTTTTTGTTTTTCTCAAAGCTCTGTTATTTTTTAGATGATGTATAGTGGTATTCACTATTCATGCACCTAAACTCTTTAGGTACCTGAGAAATTTAATTAGAAAATAAGTGGATTGAAAAAAGAGGAAGAAAAAAGAAAATGAGTGGATTGAATAACCTGTCTCCTAACCTGTGAGCTCTGGATGTTCCTGGAAGGCCAGGAACATTCTTACTGAGCTTTATATCTTGGTAGGTCTGTACCTTATCGATACATCATAAATGTCTAATTATTGAAAAAGGAGACATCCAGAATGATAGCATCAGCTATCATTATAGGCAAAAAGCATTAATTAAAAAAAATATGGAGGGCGCCTGGGTGGCTCAGTTGGTTAAGCAACTGCCTTCGGCTCAGGTCATGATCCTGGAGTCCCGGGATCGAGTCCCACATCGGGCTCCCTGCTCAGCAGGGAGTCTGCTTCTCCCTCTGACCCTCCCCCCTCTCATGTGCTTTCTCTCTCATTCTCTCTCTCAAATAAATAAATAAAATCTTTAAAAAAAAAATATGGAAAGTCTGTCCATATGGAATGAGGTGTTATCTGTTTCTCTAAAACTTTACAGTTTAATGAAAGGCCATGTTTTATTTTTTTTTTAATTTTATTTATTTATTTGACACAGAGAGAGTGAGCGAGCGAGAGAGACACAGAGAGACAGAGAGCAAGCACAAGCAGGGGAAACAGCAGGCAGGGGAGAAGCAGGCTCCCCACTGAGCAAGAAGCCTGATGTGGGGCTCCATCCCAGAACCCCGGAACCATGACCTGAGCCGAAGGCAGCCGCTTAACCGACTGAGCCACCCAGGCGCCCCAAGAAAGGCCATGTTTTTTAGAGACACCTCAGCCTCTAGACTGTCAGGGTGAATGCTGCACGGGTGGTCAACAAGGGTATCAGTGGGTCCAGCACAAGCTGAAGGAGGGAAATCGATCCTCTTTCTGCCCATCTAACTCTTATCATTGCAGTACTAGAAAGAGCACATTGAAGCTCAATGATTACTGTAATTTTTAGTCCTTCAGTCAATTTTTAAAAACATCTAAGTATTTTGGTTTGTATTTTCACACTAAAAATTAAAATATGAAAAACATACTCTACAGATAGTTTTACTTGCTTTTTTGAATTTTAAGAAAATATATATATATAATACAGACACAAATATAGGAGTTAAATACAAATACGTATGTTTTATTTATATGTTATATACACATATGCAATTATATAATATATGCATGTGATCACCGGGTGACAGAGAATAGAAAATATAATTTCTCACGTGAAACACTGACAAACCTATGCTTCCAGACCTGTCAGTTCTAGAACATGCTGCTACTTCTTGGAGCTACTCCAGCCTCTTGGCTAGATATATATTTTCAAGGTATTTTCAGACTTGCTCTTATTTCAAAAGGAGGCATAATTTCAGACTGACTTTCAGGGTAAATATACTGAATATCAAAACATGCCAATCTGCTAAGCCAGTGAAAATTTTTTCTCTCCATGTTGAAACCTATCTTCATAACCTGCTTAGCATGGCTATTTGTATAAAAATTTTGGTGGCTTTTTTTTTTCTTAATAAGAAGTTTCATTTCATGGGGGCCTAATATAGCATATATAGAAAATTTGGAATTAGAAATCACTAAGAGGTTATGTGCCCAAAGAAACTATTAAGCCAGATATAGGCCGTTAAGTCAGAGAACGTAGGTTTGCCATAGACAGAGATCAAGTACAAGGGAATTGAAACAATTCTGTGGGGTGTGTGTTTGTTTTGATTTGGAGAAAGAGCATCAAGAATCAATAGACTGTGAAAAGATGATTTGGAGACCTGACACAAGAGGAATGTTCCTGAAGTACTCTTCGAAGAATATAAATTGGTACAACCACTTTTGAAAACAGTTTGATATGATTTCTTAAAAAGGTAAACATAACTATGATATGACCCAGCCATTCTACCCCTAGGTATTTATCCAAGATAAATAAAAGCATTTGTTTATACAAATACTTATACACCAAGGTTCACAGAGGCTATATTTTTTTCCACACAAATTCTGGAAATAACCAATATACTGCACATAATAAGAACAGTATTTTATTTAAAGTTAAGATAAACAAAATTTTAAAGACATCTTGGGAGCTAAAAGAGTGGGCAAAAGTCAACCGAAGCATCCAAACATGGGGAAACTATAAAACTCCAGAAAGGAAAATAAACAGACAACAATGTAGACAAAAGAAGGAAAAATGTATAAGAATATTAGAACCTTTCAAAGAGCTACAATCAATAAAAAAAAACTGCATATGAAAGGATTGGAAATGTGGAGAATCCAAGTGAGGAATTAGAACAGTTTATTTTTAAAGGTATACAGACTTCTTAAAAGCAAACCTAAATACTCAAAGTCTGTGGAAATACCTTCAAAATCTAAATAAAACACTCTCTGTTCGATTGGAATTAAATCCATATAACCATTAAATGGTATGAGATTAGGATAAAGATATTTTCAGATGAGCAAAGTTCCCTGTGCCCTTTCTCAGTAAGCTACTGAATGATGTTCTTCACCAAAGTAAGGGAGAAAGAATAATCCACATGCAGAGGCTAGCAGGCAGCCAGTCCAGAGTGAGAGAGCAAGATGGAGTCCTCCAGAAGGGATGTCTCCAGGAAAGAAATTTGAACTACTTGATTACTTACATGACTATATAGAAAATAATGCTCCATTGGAGACACTGGGAAGAATGAGTGATAAGGAAATATAATAAGAAGGAATCAATTATACAAAATAATTATTTCCAGGAAAAACAGAAAATTGTTTAAGAAATAAATATTGTCATAGTACATTATTTAGCTGCAGACTGAGTAAAGCTGCTATTATTCTTTAAATCATTCATTAAATTACTGAAAATTAATATAAACAAATAATGCGATACAAAAATATAGGAAAAAATTGAATAACCTAACGTAGTTTGGCTGGACAGAAAAATAACATCAACTCTTCCATATTGGGAGCTAAATAATGTTTAAATTTGATAAGATATAATAGAGTAAGCATTACCTAGAAATGATTAATAGATTTAGAAATAAATTTAATTACCTATTAATTGATTTAGATGTAATTCTTCTGCAATCAATAGTGGCTTAAACAAATGGGATTTTGTTTTTTGCTCACATAACAAGAAATACAGAAGTCAGTCCAGTCATGGACAGCAGCTCAATGTCAGAGCCAAGATTTCTGTGATCCTGTAGCCTTTTTCTCAGGTGAATCACAAAGTGACTACTGAAGCTGTAGCCATCACATCTGCATCCCAGACTGGAGGAAGGAAGAAGAACAGAAAGCAAAAAAGAGCATTCAAAGCAAATTTTAAAACTCATCCGACAATGTGATGGCCATGCTTTTTCTGCAAGAGAAAGTGGGAAATGCAGTTTTTTTAGCTGGACATATTGTCAACTTCAACAAAACTGAGATTTCACTAGTTAATAAAAGAGAGGGAGGATGGATGTTATATAGGCAGCTTACCGTCTCTACAGCAGGGGTAAGTATCAAGATAAAGACAGCTAAAATAGAGTTGAAAGTGATTTGGAACTGGGGTCAGGAGATAAGGGGATAAGAGAAGCTGCATTTCTGTTGTAATCCTCATAATCCCTCTGAACTTTAAAACTATAAACACGTACCATTATGAAAAAAAATTAAAGAACAGAACTGTGCTTAATCTATAAAATAATATATTGATAAAAAGAGAAGGAAAAACAACATCATAACATACAAAAGTGTCACAAACGTCAAACAGAACAAAGGGATGAGAGAATCGAGCCATTAAAAACCAGGTAGGTACTGTGAACACAGAAGGACATGAGCCTTACCTGTTGCTATTGTACTCTCATTGCAAACAGCAACTTGATTGCCACAAAATATAATCTAACACACTGTACAGTACTTCCAACTTGGGTGTCACTGGTTTTTAATTTTGTTAGTACTTAATTTATACATTTGGTTTGGTTTTAAGTGAAATGAGAAACATAAACATAAGGAATTTATACCTCGCTTCATCGTTGTGCATTTGTAACACCATCAAAATAATGTGAGTCAACACTGGACTTCCCTAAGTTAAATTTTCCTTGAAAAAGAAAAGAATTTCCCTTGGCTTGAGAATTACTGTCCTATGAAGGCAGTTTCTTCTCATTTATCATATTATTTCTATCCATGTTGTTTATGTTCATAATCCCTACTTCTTATATGTAAAGATGGGCAGAGTTAAGAGAAGCAGGACCAAAGACTGATCTGGGTATACAATCTTTGTGGCTTTGCACGAAGTGCTAACCTGCATTTGTACTTCCTCATTTAGAAATCGGGCATAGCTATGTTTACTCCAAATATGAGTGGAGATTAAAATACCAACCTCAGTATTTTGCACGAAGTAGGGGCTTGACAAGTTTTTGCTCACAAAAGATAGAATTATTGACCTTATATATAGTTACACATGAAAAGTCTACTATGAAATCCATTTATGAAGATGAAAAGTTTATAACCCTTTGGTCAACACGAAAATGGGGTGGTCTCAAATCTCCTCTTTTCATCTCAGTGGGAATCAATGTCAGTTTAAACTAGCTACTTGTAGTTTCCCTCTTCCAATACTTCCTGGATCTATTAAATTATAATTCTCATTTTGCTCTGTCTTTTAAAAATCAATATAAACATATTTCACTGTCTTATTAAACTGGAAACTTACTAGATATGAGACATCAAAATTGACCCAGAAACCAGCTGTACTAAAATTGTATTATCTCCTGCTTTATGTAGGTCCCAGAAAAAAACATGGATGACATAGCACATACCAAAAAAAAAGGGGGGGGTGGAGCAGCAGGACGGAAGAGCTAAAAGGAAATCGGAACTATTCTTCCCTGGAAGCGGAAAGTAAAGGTTTAATGTGGAATTCCTCTAGAAAATTTTGACCTAGAAGGGGCTTGCTCACTGCACCCATAAAGATCCTAGCCCTCAAAATCATCACTATCATCCTCAATAATATCATCCAGTATCCCTGTATTGCATTTTTATAATTTTTACAATTTGTGCAAAGCATTTTTGCATACATAAATTGTCCCTCAGTTTACAGAAAATAGCATAATTAATAGGTGGTAGGTCCAGGAATTCAAATCCATTCTTCTATTTCACAGCAACCCAGTGTAGCCTCCACAGCGAAGGAGAGATGGTAAGAGGTCACTGACCTACCAGGCTGATGAAGTCAAATTGTGTGTGGGAGGTGACTCCCAGCTATGGACAGAAAGGGACAGGAAAATGAGTCCAGCAAAGAATGAAAAGGTACAGATACCTCCCACTAGATGGACTCCTAGAGGCTATAAGTATGCCATGTACCTTTAACAAGAAGAGAAACCTAAAATTCAAAATTCACTGATTGGCCTTGGCATATTTTGATGAGCAGTAGATGTGTTCAAATCTGTAAGATACGTTTCTCACAGCAACAGAGGAAAATAAGAGTCAAGCTAAGAAAAAAGACCAGATGCTCTCTCCAAAGCATAAAGAAGTAAGACCGTGTGCTTAAAAGGAATAGAAATCTAAGATCATGGCAAAGTGTTGAAGTGTTACAGCCTGCTGCAGGAGCATGTCTGCTTACTGCCAAGGGAGTAACAGGAGAATTTATTAGGAGAGATCAACGGAGCAACAAAAAAGCAACCAATGATAGTTTAAAAAAATTTAAGGCCCACCAAAACACTATCTGGATAATTCAAATGTGTTCTTGATGTTCCAACCTTGCAGAGTGTCATTTCTTTTTTCTTTGGAATAAACCAACACACAAAATGGTAATAACCACATTTAAATTCCATAAATAAAACTTGGATTTGTAGTCAAACACTGATTCAGCTACTACAAAGTGAAGCTGTATTCCTGGTTAATCGTTTGAAAATACCACTGCCTGTAAGGAAAGCCTGTCACTTTTTCAGATAAAATGTGATGGGGAAAAATTACATCTTAATAAGACATAGTTAACTGGTTTTATAGGATAGTTAATGTGCCAGTTATCAATTTATTATTCCTCAGCTTCAAATGGACCCTTCATTATATGCTCTGTGATAAACAAGGGAATTCCTGGAAACCTTTTCCTATAAAGTAAGCATAATGATCAACTTTCTCAATAGGAGGCACTAGAAAGACATCACGAGAGGATGGAGCTTTCCAAAACTTCCTGTATAGGCTAGGGGGTCAGCCTTATGAGGGTAAAGACATCCTGCTGAGCCTGTCCCAGCCACTGGCTTAGAACACAGTCCCACACAGCCCTGCAGGCTACAACTAGCAATAACCTTTCCTCAGTCCTATACATATAGAAACCAGACACCGCCCCCCCCGCCAACACACACACACACACACACACACACACACACACACACACACACACACACACACACACACACACACACACACACACACACACCCTTTACTCTAAAGGCCTTCTACTCCGGCTGGCACCAGTCTTGCTGCCCATTCACACCACCAGTTGCTGACCACCTGCTGCACCTGCTGGCCTGCCTGCTTCCCTGGCCCAATGCTTGCTCAGACCAAACCAGTAAACATCTCTGCTACCCAGCGGGCAGAACTCCATCTTCTCCAACAAGGAGCGAGCCTCTTCCAAGTTTGTCCTTCTTTGGTTACTCTCCCTCAACCCTAGGTAACATATAGGTTCTTTATATCCCATAGTTTCTTTTATCATAGTTAGTAATTCTTTATAGTAACTTTACTACTTGTTGCATGGTTTCTGTCTCCTGATTGAGTGCAAACTACCGCAGTTTGAAAAACAGGAGAAAAGAAAACAAAACCTAAAATCAAAAAATATGCATGAATTTATTAGGTATTCTATGCCAGAGAATGTTAGACAACTTAAATGTTTTATATCATTTAATCCTCAGAATTCATCAGAGTTCAGTATCTGAAGTTCAAGGGGATTAAATAATTTGTCTGGGTTTTAGTAAGTTTATAGTTTAGTCAGAGACAAAAAAAAAAATTCTAACCCTTGTCCATCTGAATACAAATAGTTATAATTTGTAAATTTAAATATTTATGAATAAATAAATATTTACAAATTTATATACTTACATTTGTAAAGTTGTATATTTATAACTCTATCCATGTATCTACCTAAGTAATGTGTGCTCTGCAGAAAAGGGAGTGTTGAGAGAAAAGAAAATTTGGGAGCAAAATTAGCAAGTCTTGGTGATTGTTAGGTAAGAAAGTGGAAGTGATTATGAACACTCCTTATAAGGATGACTTTGGACTCTCATCTGAATCACTGCAGGATTTCTCAGAAAAAGCATGACAGAAAAAAGCAGGATTTAGAGCAGATTAGTCATGAAATAATGGGTGTGGAGCATGGATCTGTAATGGAAGAGTCAGAATTAGAAAAATTTTTTGTAATGTTTGTTGCAGAAATTGAGGTAAGATGTGCTGAGGGTCCAGCATAGAGGAGCAGCGATGGATATCTAAGGAATCCATAGGATAGATTCATCACAAAGGGGACATCACTAGGATTAGACATCAAACTAAGAAAGAGAGAGGGACAAATATCTGAATATTGGGAACATATTATAGAAGAATGTCTTAGAAATGCTTCACATAGGACATGAGACCCCTGGAAACATCATGAAGCAGTCGTTTCCTTGTCTTGGGGAGCATAAATGGTTAACAATAAGATAAAGTCTTATCAACCGTTTATAAGTCAAGTACACCAAAGCAAGAGAAGATTGCTCTCTCTCTCAAATAAATAAATAAAATCTTAAAAAAAATAAAAGAGGTGGTAGATGTTGTTTTATAAAAATGTCACTTGGTTTTTTTATTTGTTTTTTTATAATTTTTTATTGTTATGTTAATCACCATACATTACATCATTAGTTTTTGATGTAGTGTTCCATGATTCATTGTTTGTGCATAACACCCAGTGTCTCCATGCAGAATGTGCCCTCCTTAATACCCATCACCAGGCTAACCCATGCCCCCACCCCCTCCCCTCTAGAACCCTCAGTTTGTTTTTCAGAGTCCATCGTGTCTAATGGTTTGTCTCCCCCTCCGACTTACTCCACTTCATTCTTCCCCTCCTGCTATCTTCTTCTTCTTTTTTTATTTTCTTAACATATATTGCATTATTTGTTTTTTAATAGGTTATACATACACATGGTATAAAATTCAAAAGGCACAAGATGGTACACAGTGAAAAATAAGACTCCATTCACCTCTGACCCTAGCCATCCAGTTCCCTTCTGGAGATATAACCACTGTTATTAATTTCATATATATCGTACCAGAAAGAGCCTAAGCACATTAAATGGCACATAAAATATTTAGCTTTGAACAAACAGCAGCATATCTGTCATTCTGCTCTATGTTTTTGTTTTTGGCTTTTTTAACTTAAAATATTGTAGAGATTCTCCTTTATTAGTATACATAAAGTTCTTAGCTAAACACTGTATGCTGATGAAACTGTTTAATCTGCTGCTACAAAAAATATTATTATAATCATTTTATACACATGCCAGCATATCTGTATTATATAAATATGATACATACTAAAGACATAACATAGAAGTGGAATTACTGAGCCAAAAAAATTATATTTCTTTTTGTGAAACATAATGTCTAATTACTTTCAATAGTTGAGCCAATTTACTTTGACATAAACAATGGGAAGTGTCTATTTTACCAAACCCTTGTCAAAATAGTTTGCAATGAGGCATTCTGGTCTTTCCTACTCAAATAATTTTTTAAATATTATCATTGTAATTTTGACTTAACATTTATCCTGAGAACCTGAGCATCATTTCAAATGTTTAAAAGACATTTATATTTCCTTTGCTATGAATTATATTAATGTATCACTTGCCCATTTTTGATTAGACATTTATAGCAGTTCTCTATAAGTTAAGGAAATTAACTTCTGGGTGTGCAAAAAAATGTAATCAAATTCTAGTATCTTTCTTATCTCAGTATTGCCAGACTTCCAAGAGGTAATGTTAGAAGCCGATTTTCATAATTTTTCAGAGAGTGAATCAAAGTGCAGTTCTGGGCACAGGAAGAATTGATAAGAGTCAGGAATGACTCCAGTGGCCACATTTCTGGGAAAGCAATATCATACAGGGTGGCCACCCATTCCTCTCCTGTCACTAGAACACTATTGTCTAGGAAATTCTGTCAAGAAAATTCTGCTTGCTCAGTTTCTACCCATCAACTGATTAGAGAACACTTGTTCCTAAGGTAAGGACTTAGGAGTCTGCGTTACAGAGAAATTGTTAAGAGCACAGGCTCTGAAACCAGGCTCTTCGAGAAACCCAGGTTGATGCCACCTTAAACCCAGCAATCACAGTTGGGATCCCCAGTGATAAGTTAGGTTACTGTCATGTACCTACTGACAGGATGAAATGAGAATGGCACTTAATTTCTGTGGTCTTCTTCCCCAAAACTCCAAATCCCAGTCTAATGAGAAGTACATCAGATAAATTGGAATCGAGAGACCATCTAAAAAACATTCAGCCACTACCCTTCAAAAGTGTCAAGGTCATGAGAAATTGGAAAAGACTGAGAAGCTGTCACAGATTGGAGGGGACTAAGCAGACATGATAACTAAATGTAATGTGATATCCTGGTTTGTATTCTGCAAACGAAGAAAGGACAGTAGCAGAAAATGCGGTGAAATCAGAATAAAATCTATAGCTTACTTAAAAAAAAAGAAAACCACTTCTATATCCTACTAGACATTTTTATTAATTCATACTACTTTTTTAAAAGATTTTATTTATTTATTTGAGAGAGAGTGTAAGCAGGGAGGGCGGGGCAAAGGGAGAGGGAGAAGCAGGCTTCCCAGGGAGCAGGGATAATTGCAGCCCTGACACAGGGCTCGATCCCAGGACCCCAAGATCATGACCTGAGCCGAAGTCAGACACAACCAACTGAGCCATCCAGGCACCCTTAATTCATACTACTCTTTTTAATGTGCTTTATCATTAATATATAAATCTTTCCATGTCAATAATCATCCCTATAATTTTAATATTCTAGTAGAATTTCATTTTGTGTTGTATGTATTATATCAGAGTTTATGTAGTCAATCTCTACTACAGGACAGGCAGGTTATTCATATTTGTCAATAATATAAAGAAGCTATAATGAAAATCTTCACACATCTTTATTTCTTTAGGACAAATTCTTAAGTTCCTCTAAGAAGCCTTTCTGAGTCTAAAATTAGGCACATTTCTAAAGCCTTTTCTAGGTACTGCCAAACTGCCATTAGATGCTTTGACAGTGCCCATTTCCCTCAACAACGAGTAGTAGCATTTTTGTTTTTGCCTTTATCAAAGTAGTAGGCCAAAAAATGCTTTTAACTTTTACTTATGTGATTACTAATGAGATAATAAATGCTTTCTGATGCCAGTGAATCCCCTAAAACTTCTTTTTTCTTATTTGGCCACTGTCTTCTGAACATTTTTCATTTCTTGCTTTCAAAGTTATTGCAACTTCAGTGTCAGTCTATGGAAGGTTCTTTCAAAGAAATCCTTGCTACATCTCTAAAAATAACAGAAGGCACATTCCTAAGTTTCCTTAAATAGTAACAACAGATATTCTATAGAAAACTCTAACAAGACACTTCTACTTTAGCAAAGAATGCACATCTGCAATCCAACCTCATTTATCATTGAGTACTTGGAAGCTCAGGGCACCTGTTTTTAAAAGATAAATCAAGAAAAAAAAGGAGGAAAATATATGTTTTACAGATGGTATTGTAAATGTATGGAAGAAAAGATATATTTAGGCTGAGAGGTCACCTGTGGGGGCTATATTTGCTCTCGCAAATAGTTCCTCATGGTGAAGTAGGTGTGTGCTGCTTGTTAACTGAATATAATACTTAAAGACATGAATTTTAGCTAAAACCCTTTTTTATTTTTAAAGCCTTCATAGATTGGCTCTGAGCCCCATACCATATACTCTGCCAAGCCCAAGAACACTAAAACAAACCATCTCCCCTCAGCCTCTAACTTGGGATCACTTCTATTCCCATCACCTCTAAAAAGTGTGATATTAGGTGGTTAAACATATAGATGACCTGGTCAAAATAATGTGCAAACACTTTATTTCAGGCTTTCATCCAGTACTTTTTAAATGCTAACCAACTCTATATCACATCTCCCCTTTCTTATTGCTCTGATAAAACTTCCTATTAGAAGCAATTTTTATCTCCACCTACCCTATACAAAGCAACCTTATATTGATTGATGGAATGCCATTCAGAAACTTTGCTCCTCATTTCTCTAGATTCAAATGAGAGTGAAACACTTTTTAAAGGACACAATTAAAACAAACTATTTTAGGGCGCCTGAGTAGCTCAGCTGGTTAAGCAACTGCCTTCGGCTTGGGTCATGATCCCGGAGTCCTGGAATCAAGTCCCGCATCGGGCTCCCTGCTCAGCGGGGAGTCTGCTTCTCCCTCTGACCCCCTCCCCTCTCATGCTCTCTCTCACTCTCTAATAAATAAATAAAATCTTTAAAAAACAAAAACAGAACAACTATTTTATACATGTGCTAATAAAAGGTGATTCAATCATAGTTTACATTTATTTTGTGAAGAAGTGTGGTCATATTATTCTGTACAAATAAAATGTTAATAACCTTCATTCCTAAAGAAATACTGCAGCTACTGCTTAGACTAGAATTTTGGAGGACCCTTGGGTTCAAGACCCAGTGAGACCTAGAATGAAACCAATGATATTTATTGCAGCAGAACCAGTAGCAAGTGGTGGCTGTGGGGGGGAGGATTAACCCCCTCCGTAATCTTCATCAACTTTTTCAATGTCAAGCCATCGCAAATCAGCATAAAATCTAAATTAACAATACTGCTTAACACCCTCAACCAGAGTGTTACTCTGAAGCTCCTCCTATTTAGAAGGTGTAGAGCTTCCTTTGATCACAACCAAGGTAATCCTATGGGCATCCCTTAGGAACTCTCCAAGAAGCCAAGCAACAACCTGACAACTGTTATTTGTTCAACATGTTTAAGCAACATGGAGAATTTGCATGTTCCCTATCACTCACCAGATCAGGACTCTAACTGCCAGGATCACAGTTCTTCAGGAAGTCTCCAAATTTTATGGAGATTTAGTTTTAAACAAGCCCCAAGGAATCAAATTTAGTTACAATTAGAATGATTAAAACACATCACCTCATGTGTAGGTCTCTAATTCAACTAGAGATTTCCCATAACATTTCCAGAATTTTCTAGGGTTTCTTAGCACAAGATGTAGGGTCAGAAGACTTTATTTCATGTCATGGCCCCAACAGTAGGTAAGTGATTTAGAGATAATCACCATCTTTTATATACTTCAATTCCTCATCCCCTCTTCCAGCCCCACTCCCAAAAAAAGCTGAGCTGGATCATTTCTAAGTTCATTTTTGCTCAAAATTTTTATGAATATACAAATCTATAAATCACTTAATTCTCATGTTGGCTTTTCCTTCTAAAACAAACCAGCCAAACAAACAAACAAACAGGGGGAGTCAGCCCTTGCTAAATTTCAGTGGTTTGAGTTATTATTAATTTAGAATGTAGTCATCCTCTGCTAGGACATCCTTCTAAAGTGTGGACACTGATTCCTTCATCCAAGAAAACAGACTTTATATAACCCCAGCACTTAGACAATAAAGAAGGTTAACTTACCTCGAAGAAATGTGATCAAACAGGAAGTCTGCCTCAACATTTCAGGCTATTGTGGGTCAAGATATTTAGATAATAGTGGATTGAAATAATCCAATGGATAGCCTCTTTTGTTATCTCAAATAAATATTAATAAGAGGACTTTTTTGGTAAACAAAGATACATGTAAAGTTACTCATTTTATCACTAATATTTTACCACTGACTCTCCAAAGATTCAGGTCTCGGGGTCTTCAGCTCAGGTCATGATCCTGGGGTCCTGGGATCAAGCCTGCACAGGGCTCCCTGCCTAGCAGGGAGTCTGCTTCTCCCTCTCCCTCTGATACTCTCCCTGCTTGTGCTCTCTCTCATTCTGTCAAATAAATAAATAAAATCTTTAAAAACAAAAAAGATTCAGGTCTCTACAGTCCTTTTTCTTCATCCAACTCTCAAAGTTTCTTTTTAATTGAGCCAATTCTATCAAATAATAAAAATGTATGTATCTTTGAAATGTGATTGTTGATTGGAAATGTTCAATCCTGAGAAAAATGACAACTAATAAGCCAACTCTGTAAGTCCTTCAATCACTTAGCTGAGCACAGAAAATGTCTGTGGTTGTTTTAAGCTTGCATATGGTTATAGCTCTTCTTGCAGTATTAGGTTAAATCAAATGAAACGGTCAATATTCACCTGTCTTTGAAATATAAATTTTTATCTGTTATCATGATCCTTTCATTATCCATGAAGAAAAATATAAAAGTCAACTGTGAACCTTCTGAATAGTAAATACACACAGCTAAGCTAGCATATAATTGAGAAGATAAACTTGCAGAATCATTACAAATTTCACTATAAATTTATTTTTTTTAAACAGACAGAAAGACAAAAATCACCTTTATAAGACCATCATAGCCAAAGTGAGGAGCACAAATGGCAAACCGTTTAAGGTCTCACAGAACTGTGTAGTAGATGATGATAGTTCAGGGTAAACAACAGCCCTTATAAAGGTATTCACTCCTGTAGTTTTACACCCAGTAGGTATGGCTGAAACTGTGTTCATCCCCAAATATCTTTTTCCCTAATCAATCACATTTGTGTTGAAAATTCATGTATCTTACCAGATAATTCTTTGCAAATTATTTATATCATCACCAAGCAGGTTGTAAACTAATATGCTTCACATGTATAAGTAAAATACCAACAAAAGAGTAATATAACAAAAGCTTTAGAACTGTTTAAACCAAATCTCTCAATCAGCTGAAATGTTCAAATATGACTTTTCAACACTTTATAATGCAGTGATTGATGATTTCATTCTATATGGATTTCTTTCACCTCTTAGCTGCCTAGTTTCTAATAAAACTGATCTTCCTAGATAAGCAATTCCCAGACACACTTTACTAAATTATCTTCTATTATAAGAGATTTACTTTATGAGTTAGTTCTAATAATGACCTTAAAAGAACCACAAACATTTTCTATTTGCTTTTTTTGGCTTTGTTGTCTTATTGTTTCTAACTAACCATTTCTTTCATTGCAATTTCTGTTGAATTTACTTCAAAGTGCACATTCTTGAAATTTAAATGTCACTAAAAATTATAATAGCACCTAGCATTATGAATAATTTTCTATACACCAGAACTATGTTAATGACAAAAATACATTACTGCATTTACACAAATGCTGAATTCACGCTTAGTACTTTCTCATATCAATAATAGCAAAGTTTAATTTAAACTCATTTGACTGGAGAATCAAATAAAACTCACATTATAATAAAATATTAAGGACATGTATACCCTACACTTCTTAGAGTCATTTAAATTTTTTTATTAGAATTGTACTGAGTCTGTATATTGCTTTGGAAGTAATAAACTTCTGTAATATGAACTCTTTCCAACCAAACCCATTGAATTTATTTATTTACTCATATTAAGTTTTGTAACCTTCTTCTTACACATTTCTTATGAAGTTTATCTGGATATCTTACATTTACTCCTTATTGGTAAATGCAATGTTTTCTATCAGATTTTCTAATTTATTATTATTAATAAAACCTACCTCCACACACTGCACTAAGGACCTTGGAATAATTATCTTATTTTGCCTTACAAAAACCAAATACGATATGTATTATTATGAGCCTCTCTTTGCAAAAAAGAAAACCAAGGCTCAGGAAATTCAAATAACTTTAGGTCATAAAACTAAGACTGGAAGATCCAGTCTCTAGTCATTCCAAATTTTAGCTTAAACTTTCTTAAATTTAGCTTAGCAACTTCACAAAAGATAGTAACCTGAGAAGTTCACAAAAGCCAGTAATTTGAAAAGCCTTATATCTATGTCAAAATTTTAGGCATACTCTATGCTTCAGGAAGTAGAGACTGGCTTTCACATTAGTCAGTTTACTTCAGCTACATGGACAAGGCAAATACCTGATAATACATACATACCATAAAGTTTATGGTCTAAAGAAACATCTTAAATTATTATTTATACCATTAAAAACTAGAATTCTTTTCTGAAATCATGGCTTTTTTTTTTTTAACTTATCCATATGATTTACTAGAAGAAAGCCGTGACACCACTCACACAATGGCAGCACACAATGTATGCTCAATGAACATATGTGGACCATGTCTCCATATTTAACAATTCAATTTAAAAAAAATACCAACGACACCAGGTATACTTTTGTGATTCTGTTAAGTCTGAAAGAGAGAGGAATATGGTCTCCCAAAATGTATTTTAGCTTCCTTTGGTTGTGGGAAAGAGGACAATGAAATAAAAGGGTGGTTAGAAAAGGATGTGAGTAAGCCAGGAAAAGAGGTTAAGGGAGAAACAAGTATGTTTAAAGATAATGAAGAGGACTCCAGGACAGCATCGTGGGGTCAGAAATGAAAGGCAGATGAAGAAAGAAGGCAGTAGGTTCTTAAAAAGCTAGGCAAAGAACAAGATAAATTAAAATAAGCTAGGAAGAGAAAATAGAATAGTTTTCCCATTTCTATCTCTCTTCTGTAACAAAGAAAAATATTCAATTTTGCATATTTACCATCTCTCCAGCCATCTCATAAATCTCATATTAATTTCTTAAAATAAATAGAGTTTTTTAGGAGCAGTTTTAGGTTCACAGCAAAATTAAGCAGATGATACAGAGGTTTCCTATATACTCCCCTCCTCCCACATACACACAGCTTCCCCAACTATCAAAATTCCTCACCGGAGTGATACATTTGTTACAACTGATGAACCTACACTGACACATCATTATCACCCATATTCCACAGTTTGTGTTAGGGCTCACTCTTGGTGTTGTACATTCTATATATTTAGACAAATGTATCCACCATTACGGAATCATAAAGAGTAGTTTCACTGCCCTGAAGATCCTCTGTGGCCTGCCTATTCATCACTCCCTACCCTCAACCCCTGGCAACCATTTTTTTGCCTTTCCACAATGTCTTATACTTAGAATCCTACAGTATGCAGCCTTCTCAGATTGGCTTCTTTCACTTAGTAATATGCATTTAAGGTTCCTCCATATCTTTTCAGGGCTTGACAGTTCATTTCTTTTAGCACTGAATAATACTCTATTGTCTGGATGAGCCACAGTTTATTTATTGATTCACCTACTGAAGGACATCTTGGTTGTTTCCCAGTTTTGGCAATTATGAATAAAGCTGCTATAAACATCCATGTGCAGGTTTTTGTATTAACATGTAAGTTTTCAGCTCATTTGGGTAAATACTAAGGAGTACAATTGCTGGAACATACAGCAAGAGTGTGTTTAGTTTTACTTAAAAATGACCAATTTGCACTCCCCCCAGCAATGAATAAGAGTTCCTGTTCCTCCACATCTTTGCCAGCATTTGGTGTTGTCAGTGTTCCAGATTTTGGCCATTCCAATAGGTGTGCAATGCTATCTCATTGTTGTTTTAATCTGCATTTCCCTTGGTGACATATAATGTTCAGAATATTGTCATAATGCCATCTTATCTTTGATAAGGAGTCTGTACAGGCCATTTGTGTGACTTCATTTTCAAAGAAAAACTCTATAGTTCCTCAAACTCCATGATTCTGTTGAACCTAGAGCATCTGACTGTAGGGAAAGTAGTCTTCAATGTCATTGGCTCAATTCCTGTTTGAACTCAATTTATGCACATTCTGGAATTCAACAATGTTGTAGATTTTTGTTGTGATCACCAGTACATATGCTTTGTCAGAGTAGTATGAAAGCACTATCTTGCAAACCACAAGAGATCTAATGATTTTAGTCTTCTAGAACCTTATCACTCCAAGACATTGAATTAAAGAAAGCATTTCAGCAAATAGTCACACCCTTCCTACATGGATTACTTTTAATTAAAATAACCTCCGCTTTTTGGTTAAACTTTTTCAAATAACTCATAAACTGACCATAGTTGAAAAACATAGATAGATAGATAGATAGATAGATAGATAGATAGATAGATAGATAGATAGATAGATAGGAGGGAGGGAGGGAGGGAGGGAGGGAGGGAGGGAGGGAGGGAGGGGGGAAGGAAGGAGGAAAGGAAGGGAAATTGACATCTGTGATCACTGTTTCTATCACATTTTACAAAAAGCCTGATTGCACATTTCATAAGACTTTTTCAGATGAATAATGCAGCAGACACAGAGCCACACCAGTCTTTCTATTCTAGCTTGAATAAACTCTTGAAATACTTTTATCCTTCTTTACTTGTTGGTTTGTTTTGTATTGCTACCATACTATACATTATAGTTAAGCAAAAGATTTTTTTAAGTACCAAGAATGTCCCATATATAAATTACCCATTTAAATGGGGAATTTAAATGGGGAAAGATATAGGTGTAACACAAATAAAGTGATAAGCAATAAAAGATAAAAGCAAAAAAAGGACCACATTGGGTCCACATAATTCCCATTTCTGCCTTGTTGGTATCTTTCAATAATGCATCACACCCATAAAATGGGCTATGGATCATTAGTAAAGAATAATCCCACAACTGTTGGGTTGTCCATGCCTTCAGCAGCAATATATACATTCTGAAGTCTGAAACCTACAGGCCTTTCCTTTCCTCCCATTAGATATAATACAAAGGAGCTCATTTTCATCATTCAGAAGAATAATGTTCTCACTTGGAAGCTTTGCTCTGATTTACTGCATAGCTAGCCTTTTTCAGAATAAAAACGACTGCTTTAAATGACACTTTTTAATAGTTCTTCTTTCGGCAGGTCACTGAAGGTAGGAAAATATCACTTTGTAACAGGTTTTGACAAAAACAAAGTTGTCTGGGATGTAGTTTCTTCTAAACCTCTTTTTCACCCACAAAATCCATAAGGATAATAGCACTTCACACAGTTTCCATTGTTTATATTGTTAATGAACCATGGATTTGTATTAGTTAAGAGTCAGCATATAAGAAATGCCAACAATAGTAATAATGGGATAATGAGGGGTTAAGATTGAAATAGAACAAGAAACTACTCAGTACTGGTAGCTACAGAAAAGAAAAAGAAATATTTGGAGTAAAGTGAGTGAAAGGATGATAAGGATCATGCTATCTCATGTCTATAGTAAGTTTGGGAGAAATTTTTAAAGTATGACACGATTTTGCTACAAAGAAATGAAAAGCAATACATTATTTTTTCTAGTTAAAGCTTTTACAGTATTAAAATCTTGATTTCCTACTCTTACCAAAAGGAATCTTTAGTTGAGTTGAATCATGAATATAAGCTATCTGTGCAACACTGAAAATCTAAGAAAGAAACAAACTACAAAGAATATATTGTAATAATGCTGCTTGGTGACAGATGGTAACTACATTTATCATGGTGAGCAATGAGTAAAGTATAGAACTGTTGAATCATTATGTTGTACTCCGGAAACTAACAGACGACTGTATGTTAATTATACTTCAATAAAAAACGAGTACTTTGGCCTGAAGGTCAATGTTTTAAAAACAAAAAGAATGCCATGATGTTCTTTCTAAAACTTCTGATTAGCCACAAGAAAAAAGGGAAAAGAATTAAGAATGGCAAATTTTGAAAAGCAAGCAGAAGCCCTTTCCTGATTATTTGTAAGCTGGCCATTGACTTGTGTTATATTAGAACTTTAAAGAGCTGATAGCAATCTGCCCTTAAATTCTCCAAAACAAGAACCTGAATCTCACAGTCTACAGAAAAGCTTCTGACTGACTTATGACAGATTTCTTCTGCTCAAGATTAGGAGGAAACTAGGTTAGTTTACGCATTAAGGTGCTTAAATGTGTCATAGATTTATTTCATTATACTCTTGCTCTAAAATGTGTGACTCATTTAAATAGAATGATATTTAATATTTTATTTCCACCTGGCTGCTTTAATAAAGACCTATACTTACACTGGAAAGAATTTAAATGGGGAAAGATTTAGGTGTATAGGTGTAACACAAATAAAGTGATAAGCAATAAAAGAAACCAAAACCTTAGACTTAATTGCATATAAATAAAATGTAAGCAGGTATAATATCTACAGGGAATGAAGTCAGAGGTCAATAATCTGGATCAACGAGTGGAAACTAATCTGCAATCCGTAGCAAAGAGACATGAAATTAAAATGACTGAAATCAGATTTAGGTTAGGGGTGTAGATACAAGATCCAAGTCAGAGATATAGACTTTGGAAAAAAGAAAAATCATACAGTTGGGGGGAAAAAGTAAAGAAACTTTGAAAAATACATGAATAGATTAATTACAAAGAAAATGTTTAATAATAAAAAGGAGTTGAAATTTGAGTGTCCAAATTCAATTCAATTCTTGGATTCAATTCTTGGGCAAACTTACTGACAAATTAAGTGGCTTTTCTGCTCCTCAGAATATATGTCAGGGGATATAAACCTAACAGAGCTGTGATCAAATAATTAATGCTAGTACCTGGTACAGCATCTGGGTCAGAGCAAGTGCTCAGTAGGTTATATTGTTAATATATTTTAAATTCTACCTCTTTCTCTAAATTCAGAAACACTTAATGTATAATCTTGCTAAAGAATATTTCTCAAGTCATGTTATACAGGTAAGTATAGTGGTGAAAGTTTTACTAGCTAATAAATAAATAAATAAATAAATAGCTATTGGCAGGCTAGTTAGATATTTAATTCACCTGCAAGGCTGCACTACAAGATTGGCAAATAGGGTCTGCCATCTACTGAGATTTTATATCATAATCACAAAGAAAGCTGTTAATCAACTCATTGAATCGGGCTGAAACTTAAACGTTATATCTTTCAGATTCACACTGATAACATTTATATAATTTTTGTACTAGTTTCAGAGGTTTAATAATGTACTTTATCACACTAATCTGTATAGCCTAGAGGGGTCCCTTTTCCCTATTTATTCTGAGCCTCCTTAAAAGGAAACTAGAGACTCAAGAAAAGAGCAGAGCAATTTATCAATCACTGTTAAAAGTGCTATTTTTCTGTCCCTGTTTTTAATGATGGTGGCAGCTATCAACAAACTCTAGAATTTATCTGAGATGCATTTAGTGATCCAACTGGTATCATTTAACACTCATTATGTCTAAAAATTATGCTGTATACTATGGGATTATAAATAAAAGACCAACAAAAACTCTGTCCTCAAGGAGCTTATAATTCACCACAGAAAATATATTATCAACATAAATAAATATAATGCAGAAAGTATGACTAAGATGAGAAGAAGAAAATAAACTACTCAGACTTTATAGCAGCATTATTCACAACAGTCAAAAGGTGAAAACAACCCAAATGTCCATCAACAGATAAATGGATAAATAATATACAGATACAATGGAATATTGTTCAACCTTAAAAAGGAATGAAATTCTGACACATGCTACAACATGGATGAACCTGGAAGCCATTATGCTAAGTGAAATAAGTCAGTCACAAAAAGATAAATATGGTATAATTCCACTTTATGAGGCACCTAGAGTAGTTAAAATTCATAAAGACAGAAAGATTGTGGTCAGGGATTGCGGCGAGGGGATAATGAAGAGTTTTTGCTCAATGGGTACAGAGTTCAATATGCGATGATGGAAAAGTTCTAGAGATGGACAGAGACGATTGCACAACACTGTAAATGTATTTGATGCTTCTTAACTGTAAACTTTAGAATGGTTAAAATATTGAATTTTATACCATGTATACTGTACCATAATATAAAAAAGAAAAAAGAACAGAAACAACAGTTTGGTATAAATTTAAATTTTGAAATATACAAGATATTTCCTAGAAAAACAGGGATAACCCTGCCCTTGACCCAGGTGTTCTGCATACAGAGATATCCAGAAAATCCAGAAAAATAATAATTATATCTGGATGCTTCAGGCCAAAACTCTAAATATTATATGTTAAAAGGATGAAACTGGTGTGAAAATGAAACTACATGCAGTCTCTGCATGGGCATAAAGAACATGGAAAGATGACTGCTTATTTAAACAAATAAAAACAAATGGAACATTAAAAAAAGATGATTGCTTATTGAAACAAATCAGATTTTCTTATATGATGAAGTTATGTTCCAGGGAGACAATTCTGTCCTGGCTTTACCATGTGCATTAATTTTGTTTATTGGCATTTCCTACTGACAGTAAGCCTTTATCATAATTCTTTTAAATAAGCTTTTAATTTTGAAAGCTATGTCCTTTATGACAAATGATACAATGCACTAGTCACTTCTTTCAACTATACGTGTGAACTTCACCGTTGGTGCCTTTGAAACATAGTTTAAATAGAACATTTACTCTCCCTTCGACTCGCTCTTGGAACTGAGATTCCGGAAGGGAGCACTGTCTTTTATTAAGTTAGTCACAGGGTATATTTAGCAATTTGAAAGCTGGTACTGTTTCCAATAAAATGAATGAAGTTTGGTAAATGGCGGACAGTTGGTTTCTCACTTTGGATGCCCTTGCTATTTGTATATGAGGCAGTGAATCACACTGCTTAAAAAAGCTAACAGTGTATTTATGTATAGGAATAGCATCTAAGATTCTGCTTATATACTGACAGTCTTGTGTTGATGGTAATAAAGCCTACTATTATCCTGCCAGCATATCTGATGCTCAAGAGTCCTTTTGGTAGAGAAAGAGCTTTTTAAAATACTAACTGCTCTCAGTAGCATTTAGTAGAATCTATGAGAGGCTGTCAGTTTTTCTGATCTACTTTTAACTACTGGGAATATAATGGTGTCCACTGAAATTGAAATTAGAACAGTCAACATGCTGGTGAAATTTATCAATGCAACAATTATTTAATAAGACTTTATGACCCTGTATGGAGCTCTGACAATATGCTCTTAGAGATGGTGCATAAGCAGAAATCTGTTTCTTCTTTCAGAAGTCCCAAAAACTTTATGTTTAAGGGTATTATGAAATAACCATCAGACATATGCATTTTCCATTCTTTCTGTTACCATTTCCCTTTCCCACTATCTCCCCTTGATTGTGTAAATTAAATTTGCTTTTGGAATACGGTTACTACCCTAAAATGCATATGTGTATGTAAGCCTTTCCACCTGAAAATATTAAAACCAGCCTTGAAGAAACTTAAACAATGTTAGTAGTCATCAATACTTCCTTGAATTTGTCTCTGAATTTATTAAACACCCCTCCTGATTTATGATCATGGGCAATGAGTGAGGTTAAAATATTTAGCTTATCCTGATACGTCTTTCCATGCATCTCTGATAACTAAACCCAATTACAAAGTATGCCTAAAAAGAGGGATTCAAGTAAGATTTTCTATGAAATGAGATGATCTATGAATCTACACATACTGTGCACTTATGATTAAAAGAAACACCTGACTTTACTGAGGATGAAAAAAGGTATTCAGACATTTTATATATATTTTAATATCCTATAAAAACCAGTCCTAGAAATAGTCCTAAATAGCATTAACCAGCAGAACAAAAATTCATAGTTAAGGAAGATAATCTCATAGAACCAATTAGTAGTTTCTGTATATTATGTTCACATATGGCCTTAGTGATATATTCTACCGCATTCCTATAAGTTATCTGAAGAGGCCATCATACCCAAAAAGCTACGCCTGCTGTTTATTTATTCAATTATCCATATTTCTTTGCCATTTTTACACTTACCCTTAAAAACTCCTTGAGATTTGTCCTACTCTTATTCTGTCATTTAATGACTTCACATATTACTTCAGAAAAGCCATTAAAGAAGATATTATAGATTATAGATCTGCATTAAAAAGGTAGCCCAAATATGTGAATAAAATTTCATCACTTTCTCTTTTTCTGCAGGGAACAGTCTCCTTGATTGCCGAATATCTGGACATCCTAGAAACATAAGCTAGCCTGGCAGAGACAGACAATGCAGGTAGATTTGATTTATCTCAGGAAGTTAAAAAAAAAAGTCTCTTTCAAGGAAGGAGGTTAAAGCTATAATGATTCTTCATAATGAATCCTGATAATGAGGAGCAAGCAATGAGCCACTTTTAATGGAAGTTCATGATTTGGGCAGAAATGAAAAAGAAGGTCATTTGTTCCTGGGACTCAAACAGAAAAACACAACACGGTGAAGAAGCATATTGTTTCCCTAATTTCAGAGGAAACACTGAAAATGTTTTTAAAGGAAAAAAATTAATCACTGTTCCAAAATTAATCACTGTTCCATTAATCACAGTCCTATTCTTTTGTTTTTGTATCCTGTTTACCTTCCATATGTAGAAGCTATGTAGCCCAGACTGTTGGTGGGTTTTTTCCCCCATATTCAATATATTTCTGCAGTACTCCTACAGTATATGCACAAAAGAGGTTGAGCTAACATTCATAAATGGAAAACTGAGGGACTCTGTGAACCTGGATATTGATACCCTCACCCTCTGTCCTCCATCTAAAATACAGCTTAATAAATGTTATTACATCTGTGCAATACACATCAATTGATCATGAATAAAAAAATGATAGGTCCCCCTTAGGGCGTTGTTATTTGTAGTTGTCTATAAGAATAGTTACAAAAAACTTTGGTACTAATAGTGTATACAACACTTGGAAATTTACTGTTGTTTTTAATGAGTAATAAAGAGAGTCTTCTATGAAGATGACAAAAATAGTAAATACATCCTTCTTCTAAATTGTGTTTCCCTAGAAAGGTCAGGTTTAATGGAACCACATAAGTCTTCTTTTGTTGAAAACAGGAATGTGAACTCTGGACAACAAAAACAATGAGACATAAGGAATATACCTAGTGGCATAAACAAATACAGCAGAAACCCATAACAACAGATTTATATAATTATTCCTTTATCTGAAATTTAGGTGTTTTTTTTTCTAAGGAAAATACGGGGACAATTTTTCACATAGGAAAAAATATTGTAAAGGTACCTGCTATCTTATAGGATTCGGCTAATTTCCATGTTGAAAACTATCATTTAATAAAGATGACGATGGGGTGCCTGGGTGGCTCAGCCAATTAAGTTTCTGCCTTCGGCTCAGGTCCTGATTGGGATGGAGCCCGCCTTGGGCTCCCTGCTCAGTGGGGAGCCTGCTTCTCCCTCGCCTCTGCCCTCTCCTCCCCTGCTCTCTGGTGTGCGAACTCTCTCTCAAATAAATAAATAAAATCTTTTAAAATAAATAAATAAGTAAATAAAGATGACGATAGAGTCCAACTAAATTCTTGAATACTCTCTCAGTCTCTGAGATTACAAGTCAAGACCTTTTATGCACCATTGCTTCAGTTATTCTTAACAGGGCACTCAAGAAAGATAAAAAGCCATAGGTTGTATATAGGAAATATGACTCTGACCATAAAGCAATTAATCTCTTATAGGCTTATTGACTTTCCAAGTCATCTGTGAATGAAAAAATTCCTAACTTCCCAGTCATAAAGTTGTGATTAGCTCAATTGTTCTGATATAAATGAGCCAAAATGATTTCATTAATGGATTTCATAAATAAGAAGCTCAAGGCTTTATATTTGTCCTCATACTCTTCAACCTTGGATTCTAAAATTGTAATTATACACAGAAAATCAAGTTTTATACAGTGAGATGTAAAATAAAATATATAAACTTAATTTTTGTTTAATTAATCAAAGGAAAATCAAGATAAAATAACAGTTTAAAGTATACTATAATTCTAAACACATTTAAAAAAGAGGAAGAAGAAAGGTCTGAACAAACACACCAAAGGTTAAGTAATCTAGAAGATTCAAAGACTTCTATCTTATAGCATGAATAAGATAAGTTCAATAAGGTAGTTCACGCTCTTCGTTCAATTGGTGTTTGAGAGTATAGATGCCTTCCACTCCCTCTCCCCACCTCTAATCTAACTGAGACAAGAAAGGACTATACTTTATAGATATATGTGGCCATTCAACTTGTGGTTTATGAAAAGTACTGAACATGGAGTCCGTGTTTATTTCTTTCTTTTGCTATGACTTGTAAACGGCCCTGGGTTAAGTCACTTTAATTTTTTCTGTCCCAAATGAAAGAAACACATGAGGACTCCTCATAAGACAAACAAGTTGATGTGAATACAACAGCTGCCTGTAACGTTTGTGAGCCCAGATTAAATGGTCTTGGGTCTCTTTTGGTTGTTTAAAAAATAAAAAGTTACTACAAACGAGATTTAGACCTCCCAAAGATTGTTTGAATTATCAAATATAAAATATAAGATAAAATAGACAAAATATTTAAAGAAAAAATATGGGATAATAAGTGAATGGGCCATAAAAAACATTAATGTCAGGAATATATGAAAAATGGACATTTAGAACTGAAAAATATACTTTTTGAAATTTAAAAAAACCTGAATGAACCAGTTATACAACAGATTCGACATAGCTAAAGACAGATTTAGTGAACATTGTGCTGAGGCCAAATATGTAGAATACAGCACAGGGAGGAAATAAAATGAAATATGTGAAAGAGAAAGTAAGAGACATAAAGGATAAAACAATAATATATAACATATGTTTAATCCTAGCCTCATCAGAAAAAAATAGAATAAAAGAGAGAAGATATTCAAGAATGTAATAGTTGAGAATTGTCATAAAAGCTGGATTTACAAATAAAATAAGCATAATGTATATAAGCAGACATGCAAAAAGCAAAAACAAAAGCACTACACCTAAATATTTTGTGGTAAAATTACAAATCACCAAAAAAAATGACAAAATCTTAAAAGAAAACAGAGTAAAACAGATCTCCAAAATAGTAAAAAGTAAACAGAATAACAGAAGACTTTTCAAAAAAAAGTAATTAGAATAAGAGAAGAAATTTCAAAAGAAACAATGAAAAATGAACTCTTCAATGGGCTGATGTTATTTACAAAATAAATGTATAAATTAAAGACAGAATGAGATTAAAAGTAAGATGGAAGTATACATTGATTAAATTCTAACTATAACAAAGCTAAAACAGCTGTAATAATATAAGATTAAACTTAAAACCATTAGTAAGCATGAAGAAAGCCATTATATAATGAAAACTTTTATTTGATCAGAGAAAAATAATAAACTTGTATACAAATATGTAAAGAAATATGCAAAAAACTTGATAAAATTCAGAAATATATTGCACATAAATTTGTCATTATATGTAAAGAACCATGTATAGAAAGAATTGATAGAATTCAGGAATACATTGTAAGTAAATTTGCTAATATAGTAGGAGATTCTTTCCTTATGATAAGTAAACAAAAAATTGTTTAGGATAGAAAATATTTTGATGACCAAATTTAAAATTTTTATTTAGTTCTGGTTCAATGTGGCTAGTAGAGGACTCTGAACTCACCTCTTCCATGAGCACACTAAATTACACTCATTAATAGAAAAATTCCTCCTGAAGAACAAGTGAGGGCTGACTGAACTGCTACTGAACAACCAAAGAGAGAACAGCAAGAGAGATGAAGACACAGCAGCAAAGGGAAGCCCCACAGCCAATGCTGCAAATGGCAGTGGGAAAGGATAGGACTGACAGACTAGAAACATATCCCTCTGTCCTTGAGCACAGGAAAAAAAAAACAAACCATGGTTTAGCATATAAAACAGACAACACTAGAACTCCGCCAAGTGGCAGAGGAGCTGCAGGAAACCTCTCCACGTCAGAGGGACTAGAGAAACACATGGTTTATGTCCCTACCCCATCTTAAAAGCCTGGAACAGAGAAGGTCCAGACACCATAATGGACAGGTTGGTCATCTCAGTGAGTTCATGGCTTCAGCAAGCCCAGGGTCCATAAGCCCATACCAGCCCTAATTGTGCTGGGGCACAGAAAGAGAAGCCACAGTTTGAAGGGGCCAAGGACCAATAGGACCCCTTTTTCTTCCTCCACATTAGACCTGAGCAGGGTCTGGATGCCATAAGGGGCAAGTTCAGGTGCCATAACTGAAGGGTCCCATTGTGGGACAGGCCATTACAGGTGGATCCAGTTCTCACAGGGACCGAATGGACATAATGGATATATACAGAACATTCCATACAAAAACAACAACATATACATTCTTTTCAAGTGTACATGGAACATTTTCCAGTACAGAAGGCACACTGGGAAATAAAACAAGCCTCAATAAATTTAAGGAGATTGAAAACATACCATGCATCTTTTCCAAAAACAACAGTATTAAACTAGAAAAAAATCACAAGAAAAAAAACTGGAAGAAACACAAAAACGTGGAGACTAAACAACATGATATTAAACAACCAATGGGTCAATGAAGAAATCAAAAAGTTCATGGAGACAAATGAAAACACAATGTTATGGAATTTCTTGGAATACAGCAAAAGCAGTTCCAAGAGGGAGGTACTTAGCGACACAGGCCTATCTCAAGAAATAAGAAAAAACTCAAACAATCTAACTTTACACCTGAAGAAACTAGAAGAAGAAGAAGAAACAAAACCCAAGATGAGTAGAAGAAAGGAAACAATAAAGATTGGAGCAAAAATAAATGGCATAGAGGGGCGCCCAGGTGGCTCATTGGTTAAGCATCTGCCTTTGGCTCAGGTCATGATCCAGAAGTCCTGGGATCAAGTCCCACATCGGGCTCCCTGCTCAGCGGGGAGTCTGCTTCTCCCTTTCCCCCTGCCACTTCCTCTGCTTGTGCTCTCTCTCTCTCTCAAATAAATAAAAATCTTTAAAAAAATAAATAAATGACATAGAGATTAAAAAAAATTTTTTAAATCAATAAAAACAAAAGCTAGTTCTTTGAAAAAACAAAAATGACAAACCCTTAGCCAGACTCATCAGGAAAAAAAGAGAAAAGACCCAAATAAACAAAATCAGAAATGAGAGAGAAGTAATAACTGATAACACAGAAATACAAAAGAGTATAAGAGAATACTAAAAAAATTCTATGCCAACAAACTGGATAATCTGGAAGAACTGGAAGATTTCCTAGAAACACACAATCTTCCAAAATTGAAACAGGAAGAAATAGAAAATCTGAACAGACCAATTGTAGTTAATGAAATTGAACTGATAATCAAAAAAAGCAAAATGTAGAAGTCCAGGACCAGATGAATTCACAAGTGAATTTCACCAGACATTGAAAAAAGAGTTAAAACCTATTCTCCTCAATCTATTCTAAAAAACAGAAGAGGAGGGAAAGCTTCCAAAAACATTACATAAGGCCAGCATTATCCTGATACCAAAACCAAAGACACACAAAAAACAAACAAAAACAAAAACAAAACAAAACCAAAAAAAACTACAAGCCAATATTCCTGATGAACATAGATATAAAATCCTCAACAAAATATTAGCAAACCACATACAATACATTAAAAAGACATTCACCACAATCAGGTGGAGTTTATTCCCAGGATGCAAGAAACGGTTCAATATTCACAAATCAATCAAGGTCATATACTGTATCAACAAAATGGAGGATGAAAATCATATGATCATCTCAAAAGATAGAGATAAAGCATTTGACAAGATTCAACATCATTTGTGATAAAAACTCTCAACAAAATGGGGTAAGAGGGAAACACCTCAACATAATAAAGCCCATATATGAAAAACCCACAGCTAACATCATCTTCAATGGTGGAAAACTAAGAACCTTCTCTCTGAGGTGAGGAATCAAAAAAGGATGTCCACTCTTACCACTTTTATTCAACATAGTACTAAAAGTCCTAGCCACAGCAATCAGACAAGTGAAAGAAATAAAAGGCATCCATATTGGTAAAGACATTAAACTGTCACTATTCCCAGATGACATGATACTATACATTGAAAATCCTAAGGATTCCACCAAAAAATAACTAGACTAAAGGAATTCAGAAAGGTGGCAGGATACAAAATTAATACCCAGAAATTGGTAATGTTTCCATACACTATGAAGTCACAGAAAGAAAAATTGAAAAAAACAATACCACTTACAATTATAGTAAAAAGAATAAATTTAACCAAAGAGATGAAAGGTGTGTACTCTGAAAACTATAAAACACTAATGAAAGAAATTGAAGATGACACAAACAAATGGGAAGAATTCCCATTTTTTCATTCATTTTCATTCATTCCATGGGAATTCCATTCCCATGGAATTCCCAAATTCCATGCTTATGAATTGAAAAAATTAATATTGTCAAAATGTCCATATGACACAAAGCAATCTACAATTTCAATAAAATTCTTTTTGAAATGCCAACAGCATTTTCCACAAAGCTAGAATAATACTAAAATTTATATAGAACCACAGATGATCCGGAATAGCCAAAGCAATCCTGAGAAAGAAACCAAAGCTGAAAGTATCACAATTCCAGATTTCAAGATACACTACAAAGCTGTAGTAATCATAACAGTATAATACTGGCACAAAAATAGACATACAGATCAAAAGAACAGAGAACCCAGAAATAAACCCACATTTTTATGGCCAATTGATATATGACAAAGGAGGCAAGAATATACAATGGGGAAAAGAGTCTTTTCAATAAATGGTGCTGGGAAAACTGGACCACTTTCTAAGACCATACACAAAAACAAACTCAAAATGGAATAAAGACCTAAAGATGAGACCTGAAACCATAAAAATACTAGAAAATAACACAGGCAGTACTTTCTCCGACATTGGCCATAGCAACATTTTTCCAGATACGTCTCCTAAGGCAAGGGACGCAAAAGCAAAAACAAACTATTGGATTACATCAAAATAAAAAGCTTCTGCACAGCAAAGGAAACCATCAACAAAACAAAAAGACATTCTACTGAATGGAAGAAGATATTTGCAAAGGATATATCTGATAAGGGGTCAATATCCAAAATATATAAAGAATGTCTACAACTTGGGGCACCTGAGTGGCTCAGCTGGTTAAGTGTCTACCTTCGGCTCAGGTCATGATTTTGGGGTCCTGGGATGGAGCCCTGCATCGGGTTCAGCATTCTCCCTCTCCCTTTGCCCTCCACCCACTCGTGTTTGCTCTCTCTCAATAAATAAAAAATCTTAAAAAAAAAGAATGTGTAAAACTCAACATCAGAAATACAAACAATCCAATTAAAAAAATGGGCAGAAGATATGAATAGACATTTCTCCAAAGACATACAGATGGCTCACAGATACATGAAAAGATGCTCAACATTGCTAATCACCAAGGAAATGCAAATCAAAACCACAATGAGGTATCACCTCACACCTGTTAGAATGGCTAAAATCAAGAAAACAAGAAACAAGTGTTGGTGAAGATGTGGAGAAAAAGGAACCCTCATGCACTATTGGTCAAAATGTAAATCGGTACAGCCACTGTGGAAAGAGTATGGAGGTTCCTCAAAAAATTAAAAATAGAAAAATCATATGATCTAATAATTCCACTATCGAGTATTTACCCAGGAAAAACAAAAACACTAATTCAAAAAGTTATGTGCACCCCTATGTTTATCGCAACATTATCTACAATAGCCAAGACACAGACACAACCCGAGTCCATCAATAGAAGATGAGTAAGGAAAATTTGATACACACACACACACACACACACACACACACACACACACACACACAGAAATAATACATAGCCATTAAAATAAGATAGTGCTGTTCGAGACAATATGGATGGTCTTACAGGGTATTATGCTAAGTGAAATAAGGCATGATTCCACTCATAAATGGACTCTAAAAAAAGGAATAAATAAAAAGCAAAATCAGAATTATAACTACAGATAAACTGATGGTTGCCAGAGGAGAGGGAGGTGGGGGGGGTGGGCAAAATAAGTGAAGGGGAGAAGGAAATACAGGCCTCCGGTTATGAAATGAGTAAGTCACAGGAATAAAAAGCACAACATAAGGAATACAATCAACAATATTCTAACAGCGATGCAATGGGACAGATGGTAGTGATACTTGTGAACATAGCATAATGTATAGACATGTCAAATCACTAAGTTGTACACCTGAAACTGATATAACATTGTGTGCAAACTATACTCAAATAAAAAATAATAAATTTTTTTATAAATTTTATTTCTAAGGCTAATATATGTGTCTGCTCCTAACAGAATTTATGTTCTTCTCAAGAGTATATGAAATAGACATTTTTAAAATTGACCATATAGTAAACCATAGAGCAAGTTTCAACAAAATTTGAAGAATCAATATCATATGACCATGTTCTTTGACCACAATATAATAACACAGGGGTCAGTATTAAAAAGATCTTTTAAAAGTTTTCATACAACAGGATACATAATAAACACACAATATAAGTAACATATTGGGAAAAGCAAACCTCAACAGAAACTTAAAATATTTGGAATTGAATGATAGTGAAAGCACAAAAGTTTGGAAAGATGATATGAAAACAGTGTTTATAAAGAAAACATTATCCTCAATTATTATATTAGAAGATGAGATTAAAAATTAATAAAACATCCAACTTAAGAAATTTTTAAAAATAAACCAAATAGAGGCTCCTGGGTGACTCGGTTGGTTAAGCAACTGTCTTCGGCTCAGGTCATGATCCTGGAGTCCTGGGATCGAGTCCCACATCGGGCTCCCTGCTCAGCAGGGGGTCTGCTTCTCCCTCTGACCCTCCCCCCTCTCATGCTCTCTCTCTCTCATTCTCTTTCTAAAATAAATAAATAAATAAATAAACCAAATAAAGTAGAAGACAGATTAAAAAAAAAAGGAGTTGAAATTAATGGACTAGAAAATAAACAGACCAAAGAGAAAATGAATAAAACTAAGTTAGTTCTTTTTTTTTTTTTAAGATTTTATTTATTTATTTGAGAGAGTGAGCAAGAGAGGGCACAAGCTGGGGGGAGAAGAAGGCTCCCCACTGAGCAGGGAGCCCGATGTAGGGCTCGATCCCAGGACCCTGGGATCATGACCTGAGCCAAAGGCAGATGCTCAACTGAATGAGCCACCCAGGTGCCTTTAAGTTAGTTCTTCAAATACGACTAATAAACTGGAGAAAACAATCAAGAAAATGAGAATAGAGAGAGAATAGAGACACAAAATAAATATGATTAGGAATGTAAAAGAGACATTACAGATCCAAGATAGATTTAAAAGTTATTAAGAGATATAATTAATTTAATGCCAATAAATCTGAAGAAATCTTAGATGAAATTCAAAAGTCCCTAAAAATAAAACATGTATCAAAGCAGAACCAACTTAATATAAATAAAAAGTCTGAATAGTTCTACAATCATAAAAAATTCAATTGTAATTAAAAACATTTCCATAAGGAGCATCTCAAGTCTGGATAACTGTACAGATAATTGTATATCACATTTTTTTGACCATAGGAAAAAACAGATAATAACAAAATCATATGACCAATCCAGTAAAGCTAATGAAACTGGAAAGAGATGCACAAAGGGAAATTTCAGTCCAATTTCATAAATTAACATGAATACAAACAGATGCAAATATCCAAATTATACTGGCCAAGGTGAATAGAGTGAAATTTAAAAATGACTGATGTTTGTGTTGGCATTCATTTAAATCTAAAAAGAAACCTCCTCATTGCAAATAGTTAAAAATGATTACATTTGGGAAAGGGACTTGTGGGTTGGGATCAAAGGGAACTTTAACATTTCATTTTGAAACTTGTATGTAGTCATTTGCTACTATTTTTAAATTTCATTTTTTCTCTCCTTGGTATCTCTATGTTAAAATCAATAAATACTTTAAAATATAGTTTATAATTTAATTACATTAAATTGAAAAATCTAGATTAAAATAAATAATACATTTAGAAATACAAATAAAATTAATTAAAGAAATAACCAGAATAGGCTAGTGACAGAATAAATGAAAGAACTGACAAAAAGTATACAAAAATGGTGCTGGCTAGACAGTTCCATAGGCAAGTTTTTATCAAGCTTCAAGGGATAGACAATTTCTCTACCTTTCATAACTTGTGCCAGATCACAGCAAAAGATAAAGCTCCCCAAATTACTTACAAAATTAGCATAAGCCGGATACTAAAACCTGACAAGAATAATACAATGGGAGAAAATTTCAAACTAACTTCATCTTCAGGCATAGATGTGTTAGTAATGCCAATGAAATAATTCAGGCCAGATGACAGTGGGCTAAACTAAAGTGACAGTGTAAGAGATAGTAAGAAATGTAAGATTATGATTTTTTTTTTTTTTTAGTAGAACAATCAGGATTTGGTGACGGAGTAGACATGAGAGAAAGAGTGTAAGGATGGAATTGAATAACTTGAAGGCTTTTGGTCTAAGCAACGGGAAAAATTAAATTCTTTCGCTGAGACCCGAAGATCCCAAAAGAAGCTAGTTTTCCAGGTGGGTATGTGGGTAGTAAAGAGGTATTGGACCTACTAAGTTTGGAATGCCTTCTGTATCCAAGGGCAGGGTCAGGAAGTTGATTAGATACACAGGCCTTGAGTTCAGGAGACTTTCCAACATATAGATATATATTTGGGAGTCAACTGCAAGGGCTATCTAAAGCCCAGAGATGAGACACCATTACTGTTACGACTGTTAAACTAACATTTAAGTGGAGCGAAGGGCGCTGGATGGTGAGTCTCAGTTCAACAACAAACCACAAGAGAAACTGAAACAGAGAAGTTTATTACTCACAGTATTGGAGGAAGTACAGAGAATGTCTCAAGGAGACACATGAGAAGGTCAAGGCAAAATGAAGAATCAGAGAAAAGGACAGGATTGGGACACATGCCTTATTTGGGCCCATAGTCTGAGTGCTTTGAGGTTCCCAGGCTGCAGCCAGACTGGTCAATTCAAATCAAAAGAGCAGGATACTGGTAAGCTCCACATGGGTCTTACTTCAGAAGCACACAAGGAGAAGGCCCTGGGAGGCAGGGGAGCCTGCTGATCACCAGGGCTACTGGGGTAGTCACATCAGAAACATAAATTTATTTGTGATTCTGTGGGCTGTTCTCTAGGGCTTGTCTTTGCATGAGGAACCAGTGTGAGTCTGAGGTCTCCACAGGCCACTTGACCAAACAAAACGGATGCCAAGGCAGCAACATCATGGAGTAGCTTAGCTAAACTCTTGACAATCACCAACGAACAGAGTGTCATTGGGCTGAAAAGAAATTCAAGGACTGAAACTTTGGTTGATGAGAAGGAACCAGCAAGGGAGTCTGAGAAGAGGCAGTTAGGGTGAAGTTAAGAGGAAAACCAGGAGAGAATGAATGGTCTAGAAGCCAAGAGAAGAAAAGATGTCAAGAAGGAGGGAATAAACTACTATGTGAAAAGCAGCTCTTAGTCAAATAACGTGAGGGCTGAGGGAGAACCAGCAATTGGATCTAGGAGTCTGAGAGTTGTTGTAGATGTTGATAAGGTCTGTGTCAGGGGAGTTTTGAGTTATAAAAGCCTGATTGAAGTGAGGTCAAGAGAATGAAGGATGATAGAGGAAGGGGGATCAAAAACGAGGCCTGCACAAAAACAGACACATAGATCAATGGAACAGAATAGAGAGCCCAGAAATGCACCCTCAACTCTATGGTCAACTAATCTTTGACAAAGCAGGAAAGAATGTCCAATGGAAAAAAGACAGTCTCTTCAACAAATGGTGTTGGGAAAATTGGACAGCCACAAGCAGAAGAATGAAACTGGATCATTTCCTTACACCACACACAAAAATAGACTCAAAATGGTTGAAAGACCTCAATGTGAGACAGGAGTCCATCAAAATCCTAAAGGAGAACACAGGTAGCAACCTCTTCAACCTCAGCCACACCAACTTCTTCCTAGAAACATCGCCCAAGGCAAGGGAAGCAAGGGCAAAAATGAACTATTGGGACTTCATCCAGATAAAAAGCTTTTGCACAGCAAAAGAAATAGTCAACAAAACCAAAAAACAACCTACAGAACGGTAGAAGATATTTGCAAATGACATATCAGATAAAGGGCTAGTATCCAAAATCTATAAAGACCTTATCAAACTCAACACCCAAAGAACAAATGATCCAATCAAGAAATGGGCAGAAGACATGAACAGACATTTTTCCAAAGGAGACATCCAAATGGCCAACAGACACATGAAAAAGTGCTCAACATCACTTGGCATCAGGGAAATCCAAATCAAAACCTCAATGAGATATCACCTCACACCAGTCAGAATGGCTAAAATTAACAAGTCAGGAAATGACAGATGTTGGTGGGGATGCGGAGAAAGGGGAATCCTCTTACACTGTTGGTGGGAATGCAAGCTGGTGCAGCCACTCTGGAAAACAGTATGGAGGCTTCTCAAAAAGTTGAAAATAGAGCTACCATACGATCCAGCAATTGCACTACTGGGTATTTACCCCAAAGATACAAATGTAGGGATCCGAAGGGGTATGTGCACCCCGATGTTTATAGCAGCAATGTCCACAATAGCCAAACTGTGGAAAGAGCCAAGATGTCCATCGACAGATGAATGGATAAAGAAGAGGTGGTATATATACACAATGGAATATTATGCAGCCATCAAAAGGAATGAGATCTTGCCATTTGCAACGACGTGGATGGAACTGGAGGGTGTTATGCTGAGCGAAATAAGTCAATCAGAGAAAGACATGTATCATATGACCTCACTGATATAAGGAATTCTTAATCTCAGGAAACAAACTGAGGGTTGCTGGAGTGGTGCGGGGTGGGAGGGATGGGGTGGCTGGGTGACAGACATTGGGGAGGGTATGTGCTATGGTGAGGGCTGTGAATTGTGCAAGACTGTTGAAACACAGACCCGTACCTCTGAAACAAATAATACAATATATGTTAAAAAAAAAAAAGAAGAAGAAGAAGAAGAAGATAGCAGGAGCGGAAGAATGAAGCAGGGGAAATCGGAGGGAGAGATGAACCATGAGAGATGATGGACTCTGAAAAACAAACTGAGGGTTCTAGAGGGGAGGGAGGTGGGAGGATGGGTTAGCCTGGTGATGCGCATTAAAGAGGGCACGCTCTGCATGGAGAACTGGGTGTTATGCACAAACAATGAATCATGGAACACTACATCAAAAACTAATGATGTAATGTATGGTGATTAATATAACAATAAATTTTTTTTTTTAAAAATGAGGCCTGCATCTAGACAAGGACTGAGTCAAAGAAGTGATGGTGACCTTGGTGGTAGTGGTGTTGGTGATGCTGCTGTTACTAAAATAAGTCCAGAATACTGGGAAAATATCAATTTTCATGAGAAAGAGAGTACAAAAGCAACATAAATATTTTTCCTCTATCAATAACAAAGATTCTAGCTACACAGTTTCTCTTATTAACTTTCTAATGACAATCCTAACTGGTTCCTAATTGCAATCATAAGAATCTGCAGGAGGTTTAAATACCCTAGAGAATCTACTATAAATGCCCGACATGGCTTTGATTGCCTTTGTTGCCCTGGTGAAAGGAGTTTCATAGTCCAACAGATTCTGGTTGAGTACTGTCCAGATGATTCCATCCCAATTCTATTAGCAATAATCGTGCCTCAGATAAACCTCATTGGCTACAATACTGCCACTGTGCAAAGCTCCATCCCAATTCTAAAACACCTTTGCCTCTAAAGTTGTTTCAGTGTCTCAATGAAATAGTTTGTCTTCTCAGACTGGATCCTTAATTTTCCCAGTAAATGTCAACCTCCTACGTACACACATACAAACACACACACACAACTCCTTTAATCACCCCACTTATCCCTTAAAAGTAGCTCACACTGTTACAGCTTTCTTAGGAAACTGCCCTTGAACCACAGTCACTTCACTGCACTAATATCATAGTCAAAAAAGTAAGTTCAAACTTTCTCTTTTATATAAAAAGCAGGTGACACGTTTCAAGTTTCCATGCACTGCTCAAACTCTCGACATTGTCTTTGCTTGAAAAGGATATTTCAACATGTCATTCTTACTATTCTGTGCATTACTATACATATATTCTTACTAATACATACTATTACTACTGTTCTCGTTTATAGTTTCTCAGAACAGAAACTAATAGTACTAGCAAATGTTCCTGAAATGAAAAACTGTTTCTTATATGATGTCTACTCTTACCATTTGCAAAAAAATCTTTTCTCAAAAATTTGAAAGATAAAGTACTATAGAGGGATAGATTTTAACCTGTTCACTTGTGCCATAAGGAAATTACTCTAATTTACCATGAGTTCTAATCTTCTAAATCACTATAATTGCTCCCCATGCCAGTATAATCTTGTCACCTACTCCGATTTAAGAGGAGCAGCACTTAGTTTATCAACATGATTAAAGGCACTGTTACTCAAAGGCTAGTCACTAGAATTGGCATCTATTCACCTCTCCTCAAGCCCTGATATCAGAAGATAAGGGTCATATGCTTCCTATGAAGCTGCTGTTACAACGCCCCATTCAGGAAAAAGTGAAAAATAGAACGTGAAGGAGAGTTATGAGTTTTGGGGATCAGATGAATGGATTCAAGAGAGAATTTGCTTTGGGGTGAAAAAAACAGAAATCAGTAATCATGGCTCAGAAACAAATCTGCTCCGAGTCATGTTGCTAAGCAAGTCAAGAATATCAACAGTCTCGTCGACTCATTTTTAAAATTCACTTGTTCACTCAACATTCATTGATTCATTCATTTAACAAGGTGCCAGGCACTATGTGCTAAGTCACAAGGTTAAACAAAATAGGCAGAATATTTGTCTTCAAATATCTTATACCGTAATGGAGGAAATGGAAAATAAAAGTAAATTCATAAAAACATACAAAATATAACAGCACATTGAAATTAATCCTATGAAGAAAAATAAAGCCAGCTAAGATGACAGAGGGCGAGAAGAGACCATTTTGGGTAAGAGAGTAAGGAAACACTTATTCAAAAAGGTGTTGTTTTTAGAGACCTGAATTACAGGAGGCAAACATGCAAATACCCGGGGGGAATCCTCCGAGGCTGAAGGAACAGCAAGAGCAAAGACCTTTTGGTAGAGACATGCCTGGCTTGTTCAAGGAACAGAAAAAAGGCCAGTGAAGAAGTAGAATAGTGAGCAAGAAGAGTGGCAGACATGAGATCAGAAAGACAACCAGAAGCCGAATCACACAGATGCTGTGGCAAAGATTTTGGATTTTATTTTAAATTTGGTGCAGCATAATACTACCATAAAGACAGACCACCAACATATAGCAGAAACTGAAAGGCAAACACAGACATTTTATTTTTATTTTTTAAAAGATTTTGTTTATTTATTTGCTACAGACAGAGCGCGCATGAGAGAGAGCAAGCGAGAGCACAAGCAGGGGGGAGTGGCAGGCAGAGGGAGAAGCAGGCTCCCTGCTGAGCAAGGAGCCCGATGCAGGACTTGATCCCAGGACCCTGGGATCATGACCTGAGCCAAAGGCAGCCACTTAACCGACTGAGCCACCAGGCGTCCCACCCACAGACATTTTAAATACCTAGTTGAAAATACTAATGTACTCCCTTTGTCATCACTTCCGAAGTTCCGGTCAAGCAGAAAAAGTTGGTGTGTATGCAGGGAATGGAAAGGGTACAATTTGAACCAACCACAAGTTCTGGCATCAAAATTCAGTCTGCTGACCTAGCGTACCATTAGAAAGATTAGAGGATGTGATCTCTGTACAAACAGTTAAGTGCTAAAAGCAAAAGGCATAGGGGAGAAGAAGATCCAAAATCAAGCAGATATCTCCTAACAGATGAGAAGGGTACACAGACAGAAATCTAAGGAAAGCCAATGATCCAAAAAGGGCAGGCACACTGTGGGCACCAGGAAGTGAATAACATGGTCATATGAGGTCTTACCTGCTGCATGGGTTCTATCGCTAAGACAGGGCTGAAGAAAGCTAACCCCTAATCCTATTAGGATCCAAAGCTTATAGGTAACTACTCAGAGATTAGAACTGAGCCAAAACAGGGAATATGGTCACCAGAAGGAGAATGGCAGCTCTGTTGTTATAAGCGTATATCAGGATTCTCCAAGAAACAGAACCAATAGGAGTTATATAGATATATATTCATTTACTTATCTGAGGAGATTTATAAATGAGATATAAAAATTGGTTCATGCAATTATGAAGGCCAGTAAGTCCCACAATCTTCCATCTGCAAACTGTAGACCCAGGAAAGCCAGTGGTATAATTCAGTCCATGCCCAAAGGTCCAAGAGCTGGTCAATGGTGTAGGTCCTGGCCTGAGTCTGAATGCCCAAGAACCAGCAGTGCCCATGTCTTGTAAGCAGAAAGCAAATTCACTCTTCCTCCATCTTTTTTGTTCTCTTCAAGCCTCAACAAATTGGATGATGCCCTCCTGCATTGGTGAGGGTGATCTTTTACTCAGTCTGCTAATTCTAATGCTCTCTTCTCTGGAAACGTCCTCGTAGACACTCTCAGAAATGTTTTACCAACTATGTTGGCAACTCTTAGCCCAGTTAAATTGACACTTAACCTAACCATCACCCTGTGGAGGCCAGTAACAGCAAGACAAGTTGCTAAAGCAAGCCTGAATGGGAGCTGGTTTTCCATCTCCTGCCTTGGGTGAGTAGTGCTAGGAACTGAGTTGAGCCTATAGAAGGCAATCAGATGGCCTTTCCTGTGGAGTAAAGGTGACAGAAAAATGTCAGGATTCAGACTGGGCTCATCAGTGCTCTCAACACTGGCTTAAGGACAACACTGAAGGGCCCAGCATAACTGGTTCCCTTCCGAGTCCCAAAGTTTACTTTCCAAAAATAATTCTAGGCCTAAAATTATTAATTATTTCTATCTCATTATCTAGATGAACCATTAGAGGTCAATTTATCTGTCATGGGAAGTTTTTGCTTATCTTCAAAGGAAGTTACTGAAATGAAAATCTTCAAGACAAGTGGCTAAAGGCATTAGTTAAACATAAAAGTGATCCTTCTGTTTTTTTTTTTTTTTTAAGATTTTACTTATTTATTTGACAGAGAGAGACACAGCGGTAGAGGGAACACAAGCAGGGGGAGTGGGAGAGGGAGAAGCAGGATTCCCGCCGAGCAGGGAGCCCGATGCGGGGCTCGATCCCAGGACCCTGGGATCATGACCTGAGCTGAAGGCAGACGCTTAACAACTGAGCCACCCAGGCACCCCAACAGTGATTCTTCTTCATTGACTGGATTTGCAAATCAAACATAATTCTACCAAATGAGGGATATTCTCTCACTCAGGATCTCTAGCAGCATTCATCAGCTCACACTGACTGACAAATGATTTAAGCTCCTGGGAGGAAAATGAAGATATAATGGCTTAAAAAAAGAAAACAAACCCATACATGTAATGTGAAATCTATCTTCTTAACAAAATTTTAGTGTACAATGCAGTACTGTTAACGAGATGCACACTGTTTCATAGAAGACCACTAACACACTTTCATCTTCCGTGACTGAAACTCTGTACCACCTACTGAAGAGCAAACATCCATTTCTGCTTTCTCTCTCCCTGAGCTCCTGGCAACCACCATTCTACTTTCTGCTTCTGCTTCCTCATTTTTCCTCTAGAGAATATTCAACTTAGTTATCGTTTTCTTCAGCTCCAAAAATTCTGTTTGGTTCTATCTATGTTTTACCTTTTTGTTGAAATACTCGTTTTGTTCATGCGTCATTTTTCTGAGCTTACTGATCATCTTTATGTTAATTTAAATTCTTTGCAATTAATATAATCCCTTCTTTAACGATCATACCTGGAAATTTTTTTGGTTCCTTTGATTGGACCATGTCTTCCTGTTTCTTTGTATCCTTGAAACTTTTTGTTGGGATCCCTGCATTTGGAAAAAAACAAGACACCTCTCCTAATCTTTAAAGACTAGCTTCATACAGGGGAAACCTTCACCAATTAGCCCAGCTAGAGATTCCGGGGGCCTTTCAAATCTTTTCTGGAGCTGCATCTTTACTGGACTTGTGCTTATAAATTCCAAATTAGAGGGATTCGCTGGTCTTTGAGTTTTTGTTTTTTGGCTTTCGTTTGTAGTAGCTCATAATCTCTTGCTCTCTCTGGTGTCAGACTGCAGTACTACAAGTTTCTGGAATTGTCTCAATACACCCAGCTCTCTTCTAACTTTCAGCAGCAGACTTCAGATAATGCAAGGTATTAACACTCTTGAGTCAAGAGAGGCACCAGTCCCTTGAACAAATTTCTGAGAAGTCATTGGACACATACTCCTCCCCAAGGAGAAATCAGTAGTTGGGGGTTTTCTCCTACTCATTCTCAGGTAGCTTCGGGGAAACTAGAGCAAGAGAGTGCTCCAAACCATCACCTTTGTTCTCAGTGGTCCCCAACCTGACATTCTGTTCTGCTGGCACTTAGATTCAGGCAAGAGTGAAACCCATTCCCCAGCCCTGTGGAAAAATCTGAATGTTGGAAAATATGATCCAGGTGTCTCTTTCCCTCCCCAGGGAGACCAAGGGGCTGGATGTTTTTTCCTGATTATGCTACACTGAGCTAGTGGGAGGGGCTACAGTATAGAGTGTAGCTGGTTTTGCACTTGCCTAGTGTGCAAGAGCCTTGTAACTGTTTTCTGGATTTCTCACAAAGGAAACTGGTTTGTTATTATTTTGAGTCAATGTCTCCACTGCGGGAACAAAGATCTGGAGCTTCCTCTTCTACCATCTTGCTGACATCACTCCTTGGGCTCATTTTTTAACTTAATAAAAAAAAAAAAAGCTAAGAGTCACACTCTTCCCTATAAGTAAACACTTTTAGAGCAACCCCCATCACCAAGCATATAGTGTGTGCCTATTAAATATTTATTTAACTGGGGGCACCTGGGTGGCTCAGTCATTAAGCGTCTGCCTTCAGCTCAGGTCATGACCCCAGGGTCCTGGAATCGAGCCCCGCATCGGGCTCCCTGCTCCGCGGGAAGCCTGCCTCTCCCTCTCCCGCGCCACCTGCTTGTGTTCCCTCTCTCGCTGTGTCTCTGTCAAATAAATAAATAAAATCTTAAAAAAAACCAAATAAATAAAAATAAATAAATAAATAAGTATTTATTTAACTGAACTAAAAGGTTGTACAAGACATTGGGAGAAGTAGGATTTGAACTTACAGGCCTGGGCACTGTCACCCTTTCAAAAATGGCTTTCCTATGGTTCTCTACTCAAACTTACAAGAGTGCCTAGGAATTTACCTAGCAACTGTCAGAGAGAGAATTCAGGCTCAGGGAAGCAGTGGGGTATATAAGAAAAGAAAAAGTATAGAGGACTTGGTGTCAAAGACCTGAGTTTGAATCAAATTCTTTCAAATCCTCCTTGTTATTTTCAAACCTAGACATTCTTCAATTTACCAGTAAAGCCTTAGAAACATAGATTCCCAGGACTCACCCAATTGAATCAAAGCTTGGAGGAGTAGAGCCTAAACAGATACCATTTAAACAGATTCACAAGTTTGAAAAATACTGTTCAAGGTATTTCATAAAAGGCATGCCCCAATCTTTCAGAACCTTAGCAAGCTCAACTTTCTGTAAAATGGGCTACTGGTTCTTCCATCACTGTCCTCATGGGGCTACTGTAAGGGCCTAGTCACAGTGGGAAAACAAGTGAAAGCCATGTAAACTGTAAATTGTGATAATAATGTCAGATAATTTCATACCATCAGGTAATTTGAATATCAAATCAGGGTTTAATGGAAACAAAAACAAAACCACACCTATCTCCTATAGACATGTTCTAGATAAAGAATCATATTCTTCTCTAAAGTTATAGTTATATTTCTCTCACTGTAGGTGTGCTTCTGTGAAATTGTTTATAAATCAAATTTTATTGTAAGCACATTAAGAGAACTAGCCATCTAAAGTAACTCCCTGTTGAACCTCTTATGAAATAAGGAATGCTTCTAAAATGCAAACAGACAATTCCTAAGTAATCATCTTTTTAAGATTGGGTTTTATATATGATGTTGTCAGGGAATGGGACACAGCTCTACTGCTGTCAGAAATATCTGGGAGTTTTGCTGTCAAACTGCTCATGCTCTTCTTGGGTCACCCTCCACAACCACAATACCACTGTCCTCATAGAAAAGAGGAGATACTTGGGGCCTTTCAGCTGCCCACCAAATGCTAAGAAACAAAAACAGATGTTATCTCTTGGTCACAGCTGGGCCCCCCCATTTCCCATAATAAAGACTTAAATCAAACAGGACTCCCCGCAAAAAGTACTCTTAGTAAAAACAGATCTCATATCCCAATGCTCAGGGCTGATTTATTAAACACCTAGAAACCAAACTTCCTCTTGGATAGTCCAAAAATCTCACATGAGAATTTTCTTTAATATTTCTTGGTTCAGTTAGGTTGATAATATTTTAGCTGTTAAAAATAAAAGGCTTTCATAGAGTTTGGTTTCTCAGAAACTTGGGGAAAAAATGAGTTTTTTTCACAATGAGTTTCCTTGCAAAAGAAGAAAGTTATGGGAGTTCAAGACCAAGATTCAAGTCACTTCCCATTTGAGTCAAACCTGTTTTAGAATTCGGTTTTGCTAAGGCCCAATCTCCAATTATGGCGACTGGCTGCCAGTGTGCACAAGAGCCACTGAAGGATTAGAAGGGTAAAGGAGAGCTGATTGGAGTGGCTCAACCATGCATAACTTTTCACTTACTAGTTTAGAACTGCCCAAAGACAACTTTCTCAAAGGTGCTGAATATTTTTGACTGGAACTTACAAGGCTAACCAAGGGATTCAGTGAACTCTTTCATCATTAATCCACATGTATTCATGATTAAACTGGCAAAACAAATCTCAAAGCACTGGTAAGTAAAGAAAGACCTCTCAAACCACAAATTAAGAAATTAAGAGCTATAAGAACTGAGGCAAGGCAATGTCATAATGAAGAATACAGTGATCAAGAGCATGGATTCTGGAGACAGACTGGGTCCAATGGCGACACCAACACTAGCTATGTGACTTTAAACAAGTCAATTAACTTTTGTAAACTTTAGCTTCCTTATCCATAAACAGAGGTGATGATAGCTTTACCTATAAGAAGAAGTTGTTATAAAGGTAAATAAGTTAATATGTGTAAAGTTCTTAAGACAGTGCCTGGAACACAGTAAATACTATAAGGTTTTTAAAGATTAAAAATAATGTAGAACACAATTTAAAATACCTTCCATTTGTGGGGCGCCTGGGTGGCTCAGTCGTTAAGCGTCTGCCTTCGGCTCAGGTCACGGTCCCAGGGTCCTGGGATCGAGCCCCGCATCAGACTCCCTGCTCGGCGGGAAGCCTGCTTCTCCTTCTCCCACTCCCCCTGCTTGTGTTCCCTCTCTTATTGTGTCTCTCTGTCAAATAAATAAAATCTTTAAAGAAAAAAATACCTTCCATTTGCATCCACATGGAACTGGAGGGGATTATGCTAAGTGAAGTAAATCAAGCAGAGAAAGACAATTATCATATGGTTTCACTCAAATGTGGAACATAAGGAATAGTGCAGAGGACCACAGGGGAAGGGAGGGCAAACTGAATGAGAAGAAATCAGAGAAGGAGCCAAACCCTGAGAGACTCTGGAGTCCAGGGAACAAACTGAGGGTCGCAGAAGGGAGGTGGGTGGGGGGATTGGATAACCGGGTGATGGGTATTAAGGAGGGCACATGTGGTGATGAGCACTGGGTGTTATATGCAGCTAATGAATCGCTGAACACTACTACATCAAAAATTAATGATGTACTGTATGTTGGCTAATTGAACATAATAATAAAGAAAAAAAAGAGAAAAATCTAGCACAGTAAGAAATCTTAAGAGACGAGAAAGTAAGGTGCAGAGAGGTTGCAAGAACCAGACCAGTGGTCCCTCAATAATACACAACGAACAGCTCTGACAACCTGTCTCCATTTCATTACTCGCTTACTGGATGACTCTGGGATAGTCACTGAAATAGTTGCTGCCAAACTGGAGTGATAATAATACTGAGCTTCTTTGTATTAGAGGTGTGAGAAAAAAAATAAATCGTAAAAAGCACTTTCACTGTTTTGCAAGAGGAAAAGCACCAAACATAGAGTTTCAGAGCATATTCTCATTTCCCTGAAGTACATTTCAGTTTTTAATCACATTTTCTGGGGCTACTGTCTGTAGACTGTAGCCAGAGGGCTTGTTGAAATGGAGGTTTTAATAACAGAGAAAATGAAGTACTCCAAAAATCGCATTTGGCTTTAGAAATGTGTGTAGACTGGTTTATTAAATAGTGCTCTAAACCAGAAGTAAATACTCAGGCTCCTGATTGCTCCTCATGTCCTAGGCAACCTTGAGAAATGTATAGAATCCCTCTGAATGTCACATTCCTTACAGATGAGAGAGAAAGAGAGAGAGTGAGAAATCTTGTTGCATCTCTAATGATGATGAGGTTGACGATGATTTATCTATGGGTAAAGCCCTTCCTAATTTTTAAAAAATGTTTAGATAAAGGGTAGGCCACTAAAAATAGAACACTTTACAACAGATAATATTATATTTATCTCCTTTAGCACATGAATTGTCCCACATATAAATCAGAATGGAAATGACAGTTCTGCAACTTACTAGTAGTGTGTGTGATTTAGAAATCTGGTGAGCCCCAGTTTAGTAAAGGACTCAAATGAAGGTTTATCTGCTCCTCTGTGGTACCACATTAAAAGCAGGCTCAAATCCCTTTGTGAAATTCTGTGAGATTCTTAGAGCCTGGGAGAGTTTATCAGTACCAATACGAAAACCATGGCTCTGAAAGAATATAGAATGGGTGAACAGCTAATACTTTTTTGGTTCATTACAGACTGACATAGCTCTTTTGTCCTTTCAACAGACCTCAGGCAGAGACATTCCCACGCCAGGGAAAACAAAACAAAACAAAAAACCCAAATGATTACTGTAACAGGTATCCATCAATTCCAAGTATAGGAGAATACATGCCTTGTTAATGGAGGAAATATTTTTTTCTTGACATGGATTTAAACAGTATTTTTTTAATTAAGTGTATTCTGTGCTATAGGCTTTCCAGTAGGTCAATCTACTGAAGAACTTTCAAGCCCACAACTCCCCCTGGTAGAATATTTAAGAGCTAAGTCAAGCTGAAGGACTTGTGAGGCCAGAAGATGGAAAGAATTGCTGCCCACCCAGGTGAAGTCCATGTCACTCCCCAAGGCCTCAGGATATTGTAAGGGACGGGAAAAGGACAAGGGTACAGGGAGTGAGGTCTGCTTTTGTTTAGGATAAGAGATGTCAGAGGGATCTTAGAAAGCACAGGTATAGAATTCAGATCAAAAGATCAAAGTTAACACTGGACACAAAGGTCCACTCTCCTGTGAAGGCACAATCATTAAGCACCTTTCTATGACTGTTCAAGGAAAAATTCCAATTTAGCTAGAACTTTGACCTTTTCCCTCTCTGTTTATCATTCCTTTCTGAAAGTACCTTAACCCTTTAGTGAGGATCCTTCAACAGTTTTACATGCGAATTTACAGGAAGCTAAAAGTACAACATGGCAAAGAAGAAAGAGAACGATGTGCTACCTCATATTTTCTCCAATTCAGTGGAAACAGTGTCTGCCTTTTTTGAATGAACTCAGATTCATGCTTCTAAGTAAGTGTCAACAGACCTAAGAGGCACATTCTCATAGTGGCACAGGGACTCCCAAAGCCAGAATGTTTTAAGAGCACCAATGCTACTGAGCTTGAATTGTCTTTATAGGTTAGAGAAGGTGACATCCTGCAGGAAGAGAGAAAGAGATTGAAGAACTTCTGGTTTGCAGTAAGAATGTGCTTGGCTGACTTGGAGAAGGTCACCTCACTTTGGGTCCACAAATGGCCTGGTACTTTTTATTTAGAAAGTGTTCATGATAACCCAAATAAAAGTATGTAGGAACTTTGGTAAAAGGTATCAGAAAGGGGAAGGAATCTGGGACTCAGCAGAAAGAAGTTTAAGGAGGGTGAACTCTTGGGTAAAAAGCTTTGCTATGCACAGTGTGTTCCCTGGACCAGTAGAATCACCACAATCAGACCCCATTCTAGGTCTACTGGTCAGAATCAGCATTGTAACAAGATCTCCATATGTTTCATGTACATATTTCGAAGGTTTAAGAAGCATCAGTTTAGAAGGTAGCCCTTGGAGAGCAAGGAAGACTCAGGTTGGAATGAGAATCACTGGTCATATTCCGGGGTGGGCTGAGGAGTAACCCAGAGGGTGAGATACCACAATGGACAGTCGATGTCAGATCTGATTGGCAATGACATTGTGGCCACAGGAAGTCAAAGCAGAGGTAGAAAATGGGGGAAGTACTCCCTCCTCAGGGTCAAGCCCTCTACAGGAGTTGGCACCAGGCATGGAGAGTGGGGTTAAAGAAAATGCTCTAGTCCTGAAGTATTCAAAAGGTAAACCAAAGCAGAAGCCTGGCTCTAGGGTTTCAGTCAACATCCAGAGGTAAGGAAGTGGCATGACTTGGCAATTACACAGAAAACAGAGCTCCTCGCTAGCACATCGGTATCTCAATTTCCTAGGGGCAGAACTACTGCAACTCCCACCAGCCATGGACTGAGGTTCATGTCAGTGTGTAGGGGCCTTTAGGTAATGGAATTTGAGTTTTCAAACTCCCAAGTCTACTGAAGGTAAAATGCTTTTGCCTGGAACCCAACTCTAAGAGGAGTGTTTTTAACAAGGTTTTAAAGATCCGGAATATATGGCGCCTGAGTGGCTCAGTTAACTGTCTGCCTTCGACTCAGGTCACGATCTCAGGGTCCTGGAATTGAGCTCCGCATCAGGCTCCCTGCTCAGGCGGGGAGACCTCTGCCTCTGCCCCCTCCCCCTGCTCATGCGCACATGCTCTCTTTCTAATAAATAAAATCTTTAAAAAAAAATGAAATAAAGATCAGAAATATAAACACTAATTAAATCTGTAAATTCAAACCCACACTTTTTTCATAAAATGCATTTTATGTACCAAGATATTTCTCTCTCAAATAACAGACTAACTGGTTTTCACCAAAATGGCAAAAGTCATGTCAACTCCCTGCATTCCTCAGTCCCAAATAACTGAAACCACTGCTCAATCTAGTTCATGGGATTATCACTTTGCCTAGGGTACCGTCTCCTGAGATGCATGAATTAGAAAACCTACAGGACACCCAAGACAAGATGATCTTCTTTCTGTTTTGATTATGCCAAAACTAGGATGTATTTGAAACAGGACTAGAGAGAAAAGGGTGCAGACTTAGCCCAATGCAACCTCTGTGAAGTAGGGGCTGCTCTATTTTTCTGTCCTACCTTAGATACCCATGCACAACATTTCTCTCCTCATAGACTCTCTTTCCCAGTCAAGTCATTTATGTAAGTATATGTCGGCAGATGCGGGTATGTGCACAGATGGGGCTGGCGTGGTCCTTTGGCCCTGTAAGGTAAATTTTCGCTTGGACCTAGCAAGGACTGGTCTATTATTTTTGTTGGCATCTACCATCTAAAAACAAAACAGTGATTTTCTCTCCCCAGAATATCAAATGGATATCTGACTCCAAAGGAGACTAAATGTGTTAGATAATCAGATCATAATATAGGTCTCCATTTTTAGTTTGTCCAAAGGTGAAAAGAAGACTTTTTAAAGGCATTTTGATGCAATTAGTCTTTCAAGAAGACTCTCCAACTACTCTCACCAACTAAAAGGAGCTTTTTTAAATTTCACTTGCACTGGCACCTAAAGTGATATGTTGACTTATCACATGTGACTGTCAGTCAAAGTGCCCAAGGGAAGTACTACCACATTCTCCTCATGTAGCTTCACTGCTGTGTTGTCAGCCAAACAAGAAATTCTCATAGTGCTTGATTTCAGCGACAACACAGAGCAGTAGTGGTGTATGTTAAAGTTCTCTTTAGCTTTTTTAGTCTTAGATCTATGCTCTTAATGATAGAAAGGAATAAATATCTGCAAGTAAAAAAAAGGTATTAATAATGTGGTTTGGGAATCCAATGATAAAAACTCAGGACTTCCTTCAATGAAGAAGTGTTTTCTGGCAAGGATGAATTCGAAGGATCATTTACTGAAAGTCCGATTTTGGAGGTTTTTTGGTTTTTGTTTGGTTGGTTTTTTGGGGGTTCTTTTTTTTTTTGACATCAGGTGAGCTGCAGGCTAAGAAAGAATTACATGATTTTAGAATTAAGAGTTGTCTCTTTTCTTCAGGGAACATGCTGGTGCTTTCCTTGGTTTTAAAAAAGTCCCAAATTCTGTAGCAGAGAATGATTCCCTTTGCAGAGAAAACAAATTTGACAGGTCGCACATGTTACAGAATCCTTGAGAGGTGTTGGAAGGTTCAAAGGGAGCAGCGGAGGTAGGGAAGGGAAGCGGTAGTCAAGTCCTAGAAGGACAGATTGAAAAATCCTCCAAGCATCTGAAAGAAAAGCAGCCAATCCTAAAAATGTAAAGGCTATATAGATTTAAATTTTAAGACTGTATGCCATAAAGTGCTGATATTATGTGTCTTCAGAAGTCTCACAGAGACTCTGAGAGTCATGAGAATGCTGGCTTGGCACAAAGTGGGTACCAAATTATAATCGTCCAAAAAATGAATGAAGGTGAAAATTCACCAGATCAGTAGATCCTTTGAGCTCTAAGAATCACAAGATAGAATTCTTGCAAGGCCAACTTAATAACTGCTCTCTTTTCTTTCTGGTATTTTTATATTTAACAGAAGTGATGATTTTAAGTTTAAAGTCCAGACTGTATTAAACCAATTGATTTATTTGTGAATGTTTACATTATACAAGTAAATTATGGGGATCTTAATGACAAAGGCATTAAATCTCTCAAAGTGCACTGTCCTCTCCTTATTCCTGGTCATCTCCTAGATTCAGAACGACATTTTCTTAAAAGATTTATTTATTTATTTATTATTTATTTATTTATTTATTTATTTGAAAGGGAGGGGAGGGGTAGAGGGAGAGGGAGAATCCTCAAGCAGACTCCCCGTTGACCCTGAGATCATGACCCAAGCCGAAATCAAGAGTCTGCCACTCAACCAAGTCACCCAGGTACTCCCAGAACCACATTTTTAAATAAGCCACATAAAAATTAGCACATTTAACCCTGATACAAAAAAGTCAGGGAATGGGTCTGATATACAAATATTACCTGAAAAAACAAGTATCATGAGCCATATTCTCTGTCTATGCAGTTCGGTTTTATCTTTTTATAAGACTCTCAGCTAAAAAAGACACTAAATGTTTCTGAGTAGTCTTTTTTTTTTTTTTTTTTTTTTTTAACCTCATTGAGACAAGTTATCAGGACCTGGGGGAATAAAGAAAGCATCCATTTGAAACCCCACTTCACTCAGCTATGTAATGCATGGGCTTCTCATACCATCCAAGTATTTAAAACACTTTTAGAAAGTTGATTTAAGCATTTTAGAGAGAAAAAATTATTTGTTCTGCCTCCTTCTTCCTCATCAAAAACCCAGGAAAAGAAATTCTGCAACCACCATTGTGAATCCATTACCATAAATAATAGAGTTATCACCAGTCTGTTCACAGATTCAGCAAATAAAACTTTGCAAGCTTGCTGGCAAACATGTTTCTCTAAATAAAGTAGATATTTAATAATCAAGTACATCTTTCACTTCCAGTGGAGTACCAAATTTTGTTGATGCGGATGATAGCTCATCCAGAAAACCTCTGATTCTTATAAGGTTTTTCAATTACAGAAACAAAGATTCCCCTAGGCTATATGGCCTAAGCCAGTAAAAATAGTTTGCAATGTGACTTACTAGGCTGTACTTTACACTACAGGGGGTTAGATTACATGTAAGACCTTCAAAACCTCCAAAGTAGTCCTATTCACTGACCTTTTTCTTGCTACCAGTGAAGACTTACTCGGTTCTGCCTGATAAAAGTATTCTGCATCTCCCCCCTAACTCCCTTCATGAGTGATCTATTCCCCTCTTCCCACAGATTTCCTCCCCACTGCTTTCTGTTACGTGGGGCCTCCCTCTCTGTGTTATCGAAAATCTGGCTGTCCTCCGTAAAACTCTACTCAGGCATTCTAACCATCATAGCTATTTTTATAGCTATAAATGAAAATATGTTTTGACTTTTTACCTCTTGGCTTTTCTGTTTAACTTTCTTCTTTTACCTATCTTTATAGTATATGTTTAAAGCCCCTTCTAAGATTCTTTACATCTCTGAGTCCAGCATTCTATACACAGTTGCTACTCAACAAATGATGTGTGCTATGTTCAAAGAATGGAACTCCATAGACGGGAAGCAGAAAACAATGCCACTCCTTCCTCCTGCTTCCCAGATCTGTGGGACTAATTCTTCCTTATTCTTAAGATCAAATTGATGGCAGATCTCATGACTTCTCTGGACAGTCTGAGGAAATGAAAATTCCTTAGAACCTTTTCAGCAAGAGAGCATCTCATATGAGTAAAATGACCTTGTAGTAACAAAATTCCAAATTTCACTTAAAGTTAAAACATATTCCTTCTACAGCTTGTTTCTGCTTTGCAGTGTAACCTACAGCAGAAAAAGAGGTCTATTTCTCCACATCCCCCACTACACTTTGACTCCTCACCCACCTACGTGTCCCACCCCACCCCTACGTAGGTGGGCTCACTTCTTTGGGCTGAAGGGAGGTAATGGGCATGAAATGGCTTATTCTACTGTTATGACTCAGACATGCTAATCTATGAACTAGCTATATGAACTGAGCAATTTATTTAACTTCTCTGAGCTTTCATTTCCCCATGCAGTGAGAACTGAGTTAATACATATAAGGCATTCATAATTTCTGAGACCAGTGGATGCTCACTATGTGTCAGGCATTATTTCTATACAAACCAAGTCTCTCTCGTGAGGTACCTTTGTGTTATTTTGGACAATTCCCGTTAGAAATACCAGAGAAGCTTCTTTGATGTAGATAATGTCTCTCTACATGTAGGACCCCACTGCGAGTTTCTGTATCTAATAGTTCACTTCCAAACTCTACCTAAAGCTCTCTTACGTAATGCCCCCTGTTAAAACAGTGAGGCTGCCTCCTTGTCCAGTGCAGTCCTCATCTGGCCCTCCTGAGGCATCTGCTTCTTCCTCCTATGCCTAATGTGCCATCTATTTTTGTCCCTAGTATCACTAGACAGCTAACCTAACACAGCTTCACACAAAAGTTACAGTCCCTTATGTTCTGCCAAACTTCAGGGGCTATTATCATGGTCTGTGTATGTTCTCCTTTTGCTGAGCTTTAGGTGAGGAGAAACAGCTTCCCCATGTCATAACACTCCAACAATGTTTTCCAAAGACTTCTTTAGCCTCATCCTTTGGTATGCCCAACCCAAGGGTGGGTGCTGAGCTAAGGATTTCAGGACCTATTTATGGTCTTATCTGCAAGGGCCTAACGTGGGTGTGTCCAATTATTTATCCTGGGGTACAGAATACTCACCCCCTCTTTTTCTGTCTTGGACTTTTAGAACTCCACACCTTTGCTTCAACAGCAGGTTTTGAGACTCCTTTCTACAGTTATTTACTCTATCTCAGATTCACATCTCCTGAACTTTATCAAATCATTAAAATGTATCTAGGCAATAGGGAAATTTCAGGTGCTGAGAACACATACAAAATTCAGCCTTGCTGGGGATTTTCGGTTCTGTTTGTCTCAAGCCTAAATCCACTCTGTTCCCAAACACTCTTTACCACTCTCTGTCTACTAGATGTCTGCATTCTCTACTTCTACTTTAAATCTATGCCTTGTCCAGGATGAATTCCTGCTGGGTCTCCCACTCCACAGAGGAAGCAGTGGATCTATTCCAGTCCAAAGCTTCTTTCGCTGGCCCAGGCTCTTTTTGAAAGTGTCACTATATTCCTAGCACCTAAACATGGTGCTTGGAACACAGCAGTGCCCGGTAAACATCTGTTATTTAGGGAGTCTATGGCTCCCACAAAACAGCCCTCTATTTCTTTTGTCACCAAACCTTGCTTTATATTTATGGAGAAAATGTTCTTTTTTGTGTGCTACACCAACTAATTTCCTCCTAGGCACTCAGGAAGCCCACAGACCCAAACTCCTGCATGTAGGTGGGGACACAGATTTTGGACAGAAGTGATGCATTCATTCCAGAGGTGGCCTCAAAAATGCTTCACAAAGGGGCACCTGGGTGGTTCAGTCAGCTCAGTGTCAGACTCTTGGTTTCAGCTCAGGTCATGATCTCCTGGGTCCTGAGATCCAGCTGTGTTGCACTCTGAGCTCAGCAGGGAGTCTGCTTAGGGATTCTCTCCCTCTGCCCCTCCCCCGACTCTCAAATAAATATATCTTACAAAAAAAATGCTTCACATAATCTTCCACTTTCTACTTTTGCCTCTGTCCATGCTGTTCAAAGCAAAAGATTCAGGTATGATGAGAGGCCTACAATTCACTTTTTGAATGCCTAAGAGAGTCACTCAACCACATGACATTTGGTGTGAAATATAGAATTGTATTGTATTAAGACACTGAGATTCTCAAATTGTTATAGCAGCTAGCACTAATTTTATTTTATTTTTTTTAAAGATTTTATTTATTTTTTCACAGAGAGAGAGAGAAACAGCAAGAGAGGAACACAAGCAGGGGGAGTGGGAGAGGGAGAAGCAGGCTTCCCGCTGAGTAGGGAGCCTGACATGGGGCTCGATCCCAGGACCCTGGGATCATGACCTGAGCCGAAGGCAGACGCTTAACAAGCCACCCAGGCGCCCGCTAGCACTAATTTTAATAACTAATACTTCATTCAATGGCTGGGATCCAGTACAGTGAAATGAACCCTTTTAGGTTAGGAAAACCATGTTTGTAAATACATACATACATACACACATACATACATACATACATAAAACAATACAAAAAAATAAAACAAACAACACCAAAAAATTCTATTTTGTAGCCAAGGAACCCGGACATAAGTAAACTTTTAGCTTTCAAATCAAGGGAGGTGATATATGTAAAAATATTTTAACTAAAAGGGTGAGTTATTCTATTATGATTTTGCCATTCCCTGAACCTCTAAAACAGTCACGCAGAGGTAAAGAGGCCGCTTATATTCTTTCAAAGCCAAATAACTATTAACTATCAACTCAAGTCTTTTAAAACACACAGAAACAGTCAAATCAAATATTAGAAGACAGGCCATCCTCATATATTTTATTTTTCTTCTAATGTAGAAAAGAACAAAAACATTAGATGAATGAGCTAATGAGTATATAATTGATGAAGCTTGAATTACAGTGATAATGACAACTCCATTCAAGTCTCCCATATATCCTTCTAATTATATATATATTTATACATATGTATAAAATTATAAATTTATATTTTAATAACTAAGAAAAGAGGACTAGGAAAGGTTCTTTTTGCTTGATTTATAAGGGAAAGAAGCAGATGAAGGATTACTATGATTTTTCATCTCTGAGGGTAAAATTGCTTTAAGATGACTATAGGTCAACTGAGAGCATTTTCTCAGCTCCAGGAGGTAGGAGGGGTGCACTATGGGCATTTAGTGGGTTGAAGCCACAAATGCTCTAAACCTCCTATAATGTACAGGACAGTCCCTCCACAAAGAATTATCCAGCCCAAAATGTCAATTGCACCAAGGTTAAGAAACCCCAGGTTAGACTGAGAGAGACTATATTTCCTTGCAAACATTCCAAAAGGGTCAATGTATTTCTATGCCTGAAATGTCTGTCTTTAACAGTCTGTTAATTCATTTCAATTTTGATCTTGGAAGAACAGCCATGTAAACAAAAGAAAAATGATAGACTAATCCATTATTAAATTATCATGCAAAATGGAATCTTAATTCTTTCTGAGGCCCACACACCTTAGCAAGGCAAACTGTTGAGTGATTATTGAATAATTAAGTTAATCCTGCCATCTTGAGTTAACCATTTACTTCATGCACGCACGAGTAGGTGCTGGATAGTATATGTTCCTTGCATGGAGAGGATACTAACCTTGCCTCTGAAAACGTACAGTGAGTAAGAGAGAGAAAACTGGTTTTTGGTCTTTTTTTAGTCTCGGTATCCACAGTGCCATCATGGTGGCTGACTCATGCTAATCCCTCAACAATGCTGATTAAACAGATAAACTCGTCAATTCCAAGTCCTCTCCCACGCTTTTTTTTTCCATTCATTTGGCAAATCTTGATTAGCACCTTGATTTCACAACCCACCTACAAATGGATCATACCTTCAGTTTAAACATTTATTTGTATATGTGTATGGGGGGCATAAATATTTTAATACATTTTAAAAATAGTATTGGGAAGACAGTAACTTAAGGTACTGTGATAGACAATGACAGCAGGGGATCATTTCTTATATATAATTACCATCAAGAGCCTCTGAGGAGGAAACCAAGACCCGAATGATACTAATAGCCAGCATTTCTGTGGTGTACATAATGCCCCATTCTGACCACTTTACACTTTACTATCCCTGTAAACCCCATGACCACCTTACGAGAGAAGTGCTTATTATTATCCCCATTTACAGTTGTGGAAACGGACACAGTGAAGTTATGAATCTTGTGCCCTATATCACAGATACGCTGATGGGTAAAATTGGGATTTGGAGGCAGTCTGCCTCCAGAGAGTTCATGTTCTTAATTATTACCCAAAACTGCCTCTGACAGTAGAAGTGCCAGCTGCATAAAGCTGTTGGGAAGAATTTTCTTTGTATGTGCCTGAGACAAAAATCAGCATGCCCTTCTTATGAGAACAGACATGGCGCCTTTTAAAGGTTTTTACTCTTCCATTCCTAAATAACCTTCCAGTTGGTCTTACTGTGACAAGCATGTGACAGGCAACCCATCACTTTCTCTGCCTTTACCCTATTATTTCCTTTGCTTTGGAGCCAACCTAAATTATCTTTCCATTTTCTAGATTTGGCTTAGGCAAAGGTTCTCTATAATCAAACTCCAGGTCTCTACTGTGTCTTAGCCTAGATAAATTATTAACTCTTACAATGGAATGCCACCCTCTTTTTCTCCTAGGCCTTTCCGAGAACTCACCTTCCCCAGCAGCAAAGAACTAGGAACAGTGTCCACTGGAAAGCAAAGCTTCTAGCTCCTCGGCCTGACTCCAAAGCCCCGTGACAAAGAACCTTATATGGAGAGATGGCCCTATCTGTCCTCAGCCCGAGCCATGTGTGCCAAGATGCCTGAGTCACTAACATTTCCTAGAAGAGCCTAAATCATCTCTCTGTAATGCAGGTTGCAGACTCAATATAGAGGTGGCTTGCTTTGATTGATATCACAGTAGTTGCTGCACTCATTAAAAAGCAGTGAACAAAAGATAAGAGGTTAAGAGCAAGACAGGAAGGGAATGATGGATCTGGGATTGATTCTCTAACAACCATGCCAAAGGGACTGGAGGATGAACAGCCAGGTTACTCAGCACAGCAAAGGCCGCTAGCTGGGTGCGCTCCATAATGAATTCTATGGCTTGGGAACTTCAAAAGAACATACATCATATTTTCAAGGTATTTTCCTTGGAATATTTCATCATTTAAGAGTCAGTTCCAGAAAAAGGGAAATATCTAAAATTTGACTTAATAAAGCATTAAGTGTTCCTGTGCTCCAAGGTTGACTCCCAGAACACCCCGGAATTGGCCCAACGGGGAAATAGCAATTTTGGCTATTGCCAGGGGACTGCAGAGTTTTGAAGTCATTGTGCTAATTGCTGGTTCCAGCATCACACAACCTGGGTCACAAGCTTGATGTCCAGAAGGTGCTGAGAGAACCGCTGACTCCGATGCCATGCCACTCACGTTAGAGCCACGTCAGCAAAACAGATCCCTGCGCACCACTGCCCCTCTCTCCAGTTCATTCAGTTCTGAATTCACGTTCCATGTGTGCATCTGACTGGTGGAACCTAAATCACACCCAGAGACTGAGCCACAATGACCTCTGGGAAATGATGTTCTTGGATCTACAGCACATGTACTATGGAAAAGAATACAGGAAAGGACTGGAATAGAAACTGAATGATGCAGGCTATCATATCTGCAACAGATAGGTTCATTTGTTATTCAAGAAGGATAGTGTTGTTTATTTACTTTTTTTTTTTTTAAATAGGCTCCAGGCCCAATGTGGGGCTTGAACCCACAACCCCAGGATTAAGAGTCACACCACGACTGAGCCAACGGAGCCAGCCACGTGCCCCAAAGGACAGTGTTTTCTTAAAACAACAACAAAAACAGCTTGATCAGTAGATGTAATAACCATTTGCCTTATTAACTAATCTATCTAAGGAATAACGTCTGCCCAAATCAGATACAGGTCTCTCCCATGTAATGCCTGTGTTCCTCAAAACAGCTGTGTCTAAGTACATTTTGGTAGACTGAATACTACGTTCTCATTGATTTACAGCCCTTTCTATGATAACATTTTTAATTGATATTCAAGTTTTAGTGGCCCATGATTATTTACATTTAAATTTCTCTGGTCATCATCTTCAAGCAATGAGTGATTCATTAGTAAATAATTTAAAGGACTAGTTTGGGGGTGAGAGGATAATATACACAAAACTGTAAAGTAGCATACCACATACACTCTTTTAAATGTTTCCACTTTTGGGGCACCTGGGTGGCTCAGTGGTTAAGCGTCTGCCTTCGGCTCAGGTCATGATCCCAGGGTCCTGGAATCGAGCCCCACTTTGGGCTCCCTGCTTGGTGGGAAGCCTGCTTCTCCCTCTCCCACTCCCCCTGCTTCTGTTCCCTCTCTCGCTGTGTCTCTCTCTGTCAAATAAATAAATAAAATCTTTAAATAAATAAATAAATAAATAAATAAAATGTTTCCACTTTTTTTCATCTAAGATACCCTGGAATTCACTCCACATCAATGCATATGTATCTTCCACATTCTTTTTTAAAGCTGCCCAATACTACATGCTGTAGAGAGTATATCTGTCAATTGAGATATTCTTTGTGAACTAATATAAAATTACCTTCCTTTTAATTGTTAAGTTCAGCTCAGTCACTTAATGATATAACTGAAATGCTCAGTCTCTGCCTCATGGTATATTTTGTATATTTTGTATTTTTGTATTATATTTAATGTTTCTGCTCATGTTTCTATGTCTTTGCTGTCTTGATGCATTTCCTTTGCTCTCTTATGCATTTATTTTTGTATTTAGAAAATCTCATGGTTCTAATGCTGACCTTTATACCAATATCTTATCATGTTCCTAGGCCCCTTTCCCTTACTTAACGTTCTACTATAGCTTTTCTCTTTTTTTAAAGATTTTATTTATTTATTTTATTTTATTTATTTATTTGACAGAGAGAGACACAGCGAGAGAGGACACAAGCAGGGAGAAGCAGGCTTCCGGTGGAGCAGGGAGCCCGATGTGGGGCTCGATCCCAGGACCCTGATATCACGACCTGAGCTGAAGGCAGACGCTTAACTGACTGAGCCACCCAGGCGCCCCTCTACTATAGCCTTAATTCCTCTTTTACCTATGTGGTGATTAATCAACTTACTCTATTTCTATTTTCCTCCTTCTCACTTATCCTTATCTTTTTGTTTTAGTTGTGTTATTTCTATTTTATGAGTACATATAACATTCACACAGTGCCTCCCAACCCCCCACCATCTTTGTTTTGGTCTTAGATCTTCAACTAAGTATATTAAATACTCAACATCATTCCTTTTGCTGAGTTATTCCCCAATCATCTCTTGGTTTAATGAAGTTTATCTTCCAGTAGTTTCACAGGAAGGTTTGTAAGTTCAGTGTTTCTTGAGTTCTTCATGCTTAGAACTATTGTTCTATTAGCCTTGATACTTGAAGAACTTCAATAAATATCCAATCCTTAGAGTATATTTTCTTTCCTTGGGTTTTATGACAATGCTGTTCCACCGTTGCTTTGTGCTGTATCACTGTCAAAATTCTAAATCCAGCCTGATTTCTTTTGTTTTATAAATGACTTGATCTTTTGGCCTATTTCAAGAACTTTCCTTACATCGAGTAGTTTAACTAGGATATGTCTCAGAGGTGACAATGTATGGTCAATCTTCCAGGTACACAGTAGGCACTTCCAATATGTACATGTTAAGTATATATTTAAATTTCCACAAGTTTTATTGATTTATAGTTTTAAATATAACTTTTCTTCTATTATTTTCTTTTTGTTTCTTTAGGGACTACAATCATAGGCATGTTGGATTCTCTTTGCCTACCTTCTAAATCTAATCCTTTCTTATCCATTTACCTTTTTTTTATTTGGTCTTCCCACTTTTCACTATTTCCATGCCTCTCCTTCAAGTTTTCAGTCCATCTATCTAGTCTCTCTTAAGTTGTAATTTCATCTTTACTTCTGAAATGATTTTTTAATTTTTTCTCAGTTTTCCCCCAAGTTTATTTCATTAGCATTTGTCTCACATCTTCTTCTTTTTTTCCTTTTTTGTTTTTGCTCATTTCCATTCTAAGTTTGTTTTTGAATTTCTAATTCAAAGTTTTCTTTCATGTGTGAAAATACTTGTCTAATGACATTTAATGAACGTTGAGATGTATTTCAGTTGTCCTCTGCTTCATGGTTGTTTTCCTGGTGGTGTGGGAGGTGAGAAATGGTAAAACATGTGAAAAACTTTGATTTTCACTTCTAATGTCCCTCTTAAAGTAGCTTTGCATGGGCGTTATCTGTCATTTTCTAGCCAATTTTAAATGCTTTGGATTTTTCTGAACCATAAATAATAAATGTTTCTCCATGGGAAGAGTTTCCCATGGAGGTGAACATTTTGGGTAGATTAATGGTATCTTAGTTCAAGATCATTCTCTTCTATTGGTATAGAAGAGTTGAGTTTCTTTAATAGAGGTACCTTTTGGGGATGGTTGATATTTCCTGTGACTCAGTAATACTCTTTTATTTAAGGCACTTATATCTTGCTTGCTCCTTTAGTTCACCAATCAGCCTTCAAAGAAAACTTCCTTCCCTTCTAAGTTGCCTCCTGGTACCCCAGATTCGGTGCCTCCTGAAGTCGGTGGCCTCTGGCTGCATAAACTTTCAAGCCTCTTCCTTTTGATTTCCCAGTGGCCAGTACTGCCTTACACCAGGGCTCACACTGATTCTAAATACAACCACTCTCAGAGTGGGAACCTTTGTTTAGGGCAGTGATGTAATCTGTGTCTCACTCCTGCTGGTACCTGTTTCCCTCTCGTGTTTCTGTACAGTCTCTACCTGACTCTGCCCTAGATTGGAGTCCAGGGGTGACTCTGATGGTTTTAGATATCCGTAAGTTTGTAGTATCCTCTATCTTCTAGTCAGAGCTGAAGGTGTGAATTATGGATACATTTTTTCTCTCTTAATGTTTTTAGAGGATACAGGGAGAAAAGATTTAGATAGTCACCATAATTCTAACTTTTTTTTTCTATAAGAATCTAGAATTCTGTAAGAATCTGATATTTTTAAAGCCATTTAAATGGTATCATTCTCTAACTATATATTCTGAATATACAGAAAATCAGTGTATCTTTGTACATTAATTGGTATTCAGGAAACTTGCTAATCTCTTACTGTAATAATTTATATATCAATTTGGGGGGATTTTTTTAAATGTACACAACCATGTCATCTGTGAATAATGGCAATTTTATATCTTTTTTTTTCAATCCTTGTATTTTTTCTATATTCTCTTCCTGCTGCCTAATGTCTTCAATAAACTGCTGAAAAGACATTTTGATTAGTGACATCTCTTCTTATTCCTAGCAACCAAGAGAAAACTCAATTTGTCACTGTTAAGTAGAATGTTTGTCCTTTATCGTCTTATCTAATGCATTTTTAGTGCAATAGGATGGTGTGTAATTGTGAAACATATCCTATTTTTCCTGAGTTAATCATTAAAGCTCACAGCTAAGGATGAAAGATTCCAAGTATCACCAACTTTTGGGGCTATCCACCTCCTGCAGGGCTCACTGGGCAGAACCGTAATTCTTGAAATTGAGCAATATCAAGTCCTGAGGTACAAATACAAAAGAATTTTATTTTTACCAGTAACTGTAACCAACACGCCATATTAAGTTCCCCTTTCCTCTGGACAGTGAATTTCATTATTACATATTCACCCGACTCTTTCTCAAAAAATTTAACATGTACAGTTAAAGCAGTCCCACCTTCATTTTTAAGACTCCAGTGGGCTCATTTAAAATATTTAACCTCACAATTAGAGAAAATCTTTTAAACACATAACAGGTGAGAATGTTCTTGCACCAGCACACTGTCTAGTCTCTGGTCTCCGACCCTTTATTGCTGATACTGTTATAGGAAGGAGGAAAAAGGAAAACAGACATTTTGCTATGCATCGCCTATGGCAAACTTAGCCCTCTCTTCTAGTTTTAAGCACCCCCAAGTACTTGCATCAAGCAGCATTGTTCTGCACATACGCATTTGCTCCGTGCTATAGCAATCCCCAGCAGACTTGCAACTCAATCTCATTCACCCACCATAGCACTCAACTCTGGAGCCTAATGACCTAGATAAGTCCATGCCCCCTGATTCTGAGGACTAGGAACTCAAGGAGCAGTAACACCATGCCAACTCCCCTCAGAGCTCTTTGCCTGATTCAGCATCACCAGACAGGTCAGCAAGCCTAATTGCTTGGCAGAGACCTCACAGGACACTAGATTTCACTTCTGCTCTAGCAGATGTGCCCAAACTCTGTGATTCTCTTAGCCTTTTCCCTTGCCATGGAGAAAGCAATTAGCTGAGGAACCTTCTCATCTCCCACAGGACGGAGAAGGAAGATATAGCTTCTTTTCATGAAGAATGCACTCCCCACAAAGGGCATGAGCAGCTCACTTCCAGCCTTTCTCTTACATGAACTGAGAGGGGTGGAACCAGGTTGAGAGGACCTACCTCTAATGAAAAGGCACTTCTGAGCCATCCCTGTAGGGACATGGCCAGCCCAACAGTTGTTGTGTTCTCTAAACTTAGAACGTGGAGTAAATAGTCATTTGTTCTCAGCTGTGGGCTTTAGTTCTCAATTTCTGAAAAACAGAGATGCTCCTACTTGGCATTACATAACTTCACCATCATAAGGCAATTTATTATCCTTAACCTATGGGCTTTGTCTCTGTCCCAGGTTTATGTCAAACCATCAACACATGAAAATGATAGATACTGCTGAACTGGTTTTTTTTTGTATCCACTTGACCAACTGACCAAAATTTGCAGTGCAGAGAAACTATCCATCAGACACGATAATGTTGAAAAAATAAAAATAAAAAATAAACACTAGAGTTGTCACCATGAGGGACATTTATAAGTAATGGTATCATGCCTGGTTCTTTACACAAAAAATGAAGAAGCTAGCTGAAGCAATCAGCTATTTCAGGGCCAGCATACACAATTTGGAAAAAAGTGAGGGCTTCTGGACCATCCAATTAAAGCCATCTATAATATTCACATTTATTTTATTGTGACTTTTCTAACTTATGAGCATGTTATTAATACAACTCAAGATAGTGACAGCAAATTTCATGAGAGGATATATCCCCTGAGGACAGGAACCACTCTCTTTTTCTTCCTCCTTCTTTCCGTCTTCCCTCCCTTCCTTCCTTGGTCTCTCACTCTTTATTTCTTTATATTATCATTTCTCCCTTTCTTCCTTTCCCTCTTTACACTATCCTCAGCATATGGCACAGGCCTAGCCCATTCTAAGCACCCAGTAAATGTGAAATTAAACAAAAATAGAACGTACTATTTTATTAGAAATAAATAGGATACGATTGGCCCCTTGGATGTTGATCTGTCCTCAACCTCTTAGTAACTGCCTGGGCAGTGGCACTGAAACCTACAGCGGCTACTTTCTAAGGCCATGCTGTCTTTGTGCAGTGTTAACCTGGCTTGCTGAATGACTGATGGATGGATGGATTGATTGTGTCACCATTATCTCTTATCAGGTCTACAGGCAAACTAGACAGGAAATAAATCTGCCGCACAATGTCATCAGACTCCCCCATTCCTTCTTTTTAATCTTTTCTCTCTCACAGCCAAAGAATTAGGCATCTAAAGTCCATTCACCCCTGCAGTCCTCCAATCCTGCCACTTTCCCAGATGCAATTCCATTTTAACATCATGTAACCCATATTACACCCCTGTCCAGGATTTATCATTACCCTCTCTCTCCACTTTCCACACACACATCAGGAGGCACTTGCTAATGCTACTATTGAATCTATAGCACTCAGTGTACTGAGTTACTTTGTGGTTTTAGAGCATCTGGATTTTGAAGGAAGTAGTATTAAAGGGACAATTCGGTGAAGGAATATAAAACCCATTGTAAAAAATAAGATTAATCATATTTTTAAAATTCTACATTGACTCTCTGGGCCCTTGAGAAATGACAAGAAACTGAGATCCAATTCTGTAGGAATTAGGAAAGTGACAACCAGACAACAAATTTATTCAATAACATGGGCAAAGCAAAAGAAGAGAAGGGACTGATGGGACTGAACGTCAGAGACAAAAAGAAATTTTGAGAAGAAAATAAGAGGTGATTAAAAATGGAAGATTCTTGGCCAACTGGGGTGTGGGATAGGACTGGATGAGAAACTACGGAACATGAACGAGAGAAACTGTAGGGGTATGAGGCCTGGGAATTGAGGCACAACATCTCGGTATCCTAGGTGAGTCATGATACAGTCTCTTCTGCCCGCTGCTGATGAGCTTTGTGATCTCAGCCTCTCTGACATGTTGAGACCCCAGAATCAATTCCTCTCTTCCACCTGGAGACTTTCAATTGCCCTCTCTCCTGGTTTGACATTTCTTGCAGCCTTAGAAAACATCTCTGTGAGGGCAGGCTGGGATGACAGCTGCATTCTGTGGTCATGAAACTGACTGATCTCACCAGTGATTATGAAATATGTGTATTTTACTGAGTGCATCCTGAACCATCATTGGACCTCACTAAGAAAATCAAAACAAAAAATAAATAAGGAAAAGTAAAAATCAAATTTTATGTATACAAAAGCATAATTTTTTAGAAAAATGAAAACTGGTGCTTTAGAAAAGCTGAAAAGAGTCTGTACTTTGCTACTGATGTTGTGTGTGCCAAGCCTTATTATTTTTTCACAGAAATGAATGGTATAATTACAAACAACCATCATTTGTCATTATAACACACAGCTATAACAAATAGCTTCCATTGATAGTTATTTCCCATTCTGTTTCCTCAGTCCTAACATTTTGAAAAAAGAAAGAAATATCTAAAACTCCATAAAAGTAATATTTGGTTTTAAAGTTATAAAATCGTTGAGTTATTTTTAGTAAAATTAATTCCATCAAACCAAAGGCGCAAACCCAAATTCTGGCACATAAGCAGATGTGTGTGGCTACGCTCCAAATAAGTGAGGAAAAAAAATTATTTCCATACCGAAATGGCCAAGCTACTTGTAACTCTCTAGTCTCTCTTTATTTCATCATCCTGCCCGATGCTGAGGTTTGTATTTTGACTCTGGTTTATTCTCCCATTTCTCTTATGGGCTCCAAACAAGGAATGACTTGTAAAAATACATAATTCTGAAATTTGATGAAATTGATTTGAGGATGTTTGTTTCTTAATAATAGGGTTCTTGTACTTATCTTTTAGGATGTCATGAAAAAATAGAAATCATTTAATGAGCATCTATTCACAAACCAGCATTTTGCATGATTTTTATCTTTTTTTTTTAAGATTTATTTATTTATTTATTTGACAGAGAAAGACAGCAAGAGAGCACAAGCAGGGGAGCGGCAGGCAGAGGGAGAGGGAGAAGCAGACTCCCTGCCAGAGCAGGGAGCCCGATACGGGGCTCGATCAGAGGACCCTGGGATCATGACCTGAGCCGAAGGCAGTCGCTTAATGACTGAGCCACCCAGGCGCCCCGCATGATTTTTATCTTCAGAGAAATTTAATCTAGTTGGAAATATCAGACAAGTACATGCGATAAACCAGTTACATTATTAAACAATGAATTGTATGGCAGAGATTGTACATTTTGTATGTTCACAAAGAAGGTCATTAAGGTTTGCCATAATGTTGAAAACATTCATATACATATCAAACTTGAATTGGACCTCAAAAGTTGGACAGAATTTGTTTTGTGTACATGTGGCTAGGTAGGTCTGGTTACAACTATGTGTTCTATTAGAAAAGAGAAAAGAAAAATTTAGGTTCCCTCGATGAGAGAAAGAACTAATATAAAGATGATTTGTGTCATTACTGAACAAATCTCGGAGCCGGAGTAACTGGGATATATTAGGGTACTACTTTTTCTCCCCACTATTTAATCTTCAGTGACTATCTCTAAGGCTCTGTGAAACCATATGCACAATCTTACTCTCCACTAGTCAAGAGAGAACCGACCAGAAAGATTATCTACAAAGTCCTTAAAAAAGAGATTACCAAGCCAATATGGTCTAATGCAGAGCTACCATGCCAATCAAAAAATTTCAGAAATCTAACTGCTTATACAGCTCCAATTCTCAAGGAGTTAAGTTCATTTCCTCTGCAAATTTTGTCCGTAAATATTCTGTACACCATGTGGTACAGTCATTGAAAGAAGTCTGCCTAATTTGGCCCAATCCTGAAAGATAAAGCCCCTATGACTTCAGCTAAGTGGAAAACTGAAGCAATTACTAGAATAATTCAGTTGGGACTGTGAGGTGGTAAGCCATTCCGGGCAAGTCTGGACAGTGATGGGAATGAAGTAGGCAGGAAGGCTCACTCTCTCCAAAGGAGATAATCAAGTTGTTAGAACATAATAAATTGCTTTTACTGGGCATTAGGGCCTTAGTATCTTTTAATTCCATGCAGAGGATATTTTTATTCTGTACTTAATTCTATTTTAAGTACCTATACCAGAGCTCCCCATCAAATCTTTATTCTCACAGGCACACAGAGAAAAGAAAAAACATAATCTGTCTTAGTTACTAATCAATGTAAGGGCGGCCTAACCAAGAAGAGAACCCTCAGGAGACCTCTTCAAAACAAGTCTAAACAATTCTAAGAATTCCAAATCAAGACAATTTTTTGCAAGTCTCAGATAAACTTAACTACCCAAAAGGATGAAGGTGGGGGAGGGGGAAGAGACAGAGAGAGAGAGAGAGAGAGAGACATAAATAAGGAAAGTTTAGGAATAAAGGCTTTAAGAAAAGGAGAGACCTTCCTTCCTGATTGAAAACATTCTCCAACCTTTTGTAAAAATGCGTATCATCTTCCTAGATGTTCTATCCTAGAAGAGGTAGGCTGTCCCTCTCACTTGTGCCCTGACCCCATCCCACCTACCTCTTTTGGGCAGCATTCCATCAGATGCCTCCTCTCCTTCCCTTCTACTGGCCCTTTCCAGTCAACATATAAATGGAGGCAAACAACATCAAGTTTTCATTTGTTACATAAACTTTTTAGTAAAAGAAGATATACATAGAGAAAAGTGCACAAATCATAAAAGAGGAATTCTCAGAGTCAATGCACCTGGGTAAATGGCCATCCAGATCAACAAGCAGAACGTTACTTGTACCCTAGAAGCCTCCATAGTATCCTCCTCAGGTAGTCCCTCTGCCAAAGGTGACCTCTAACACCGCTGGTTAATTCTGCTTATTTTAAAATTTTCTCTAAATTGAATTATTCATATATTCTCTCTTGTATCTGGCTTCCTGGACCAGTATTATGTTTGTGAAATGTATCCATGTTGTTGCATGCATGTAGTTTTCTCCATTCATTTTCATTACTGTATAGTATCCTATTGTATGAATAAACTACAATTTATTCCATGGTTGATAGAGATTTGATTTGTTTCCAGTGTGGATCTGTTTTTAAATAGGGATTGTAGGGTGGGGGGATGGGTTAGCCTGGTGATGGGTATTAAAGAGGGAACGTTCTGCGTGGAGCACTGGGTTTTATGCACAAACAATGAATCATGGAACACTACATCAAAAACTAATGATGTAATGTATGGTGATTAACATAACAATAAAAAATTTTTTAAAGGAAATAAAATAAAATAAATAGGGATTGTAAAGTAGGACTACCAGGAACATTTTTAGATTAACATATGTACACATTTCTGTTGGGTATATACCTGAGAGTGGCATTTCTACATCATAGAGTATGCATACATTCAACATTAGTAGATACTGTCAAACAGTTTTCCAAAGGAAATGGATCTATTTACTCTCCCAGCAGCAGGATATGAGAGTTCCAGGTGTTCTACATCCTCTCCAAAACTCAGTTATTTTCAGTTCTGTGGGAGTGGCAGTAATCATTCTGGCAAAGGTGGAAAGATATCCCTTTTCCCATAATTTTTGCAATTATGGTTTTAATTTACATTTATCTGATGAGTAATGACACTGACCACCTTCTCCCATGTTTATTGGACATTTATTTGTGAGGAATCTGTTCAAGTGTTTTGCCTCCGTTTCTCTTTGGGGTGTTTCTGGTTTCTCTTTATATACTATGGATATGTTATTCTCTGCCCCCACTTCCATCTCTCTCTTGCTCTTGCTCTCTACCCTCTCTCTCTCCTTCTATCGCTCTCTTCTAATTATAAAATACAATATTTATAAATATATAATTATACTTTATATATAAATTCTTATATATGCTAATATAACTCATGATATAATAATACATAAACATACACATATATAGTTTATATACTATATTATACATATATAAAATATCTTCCACACTGTGGCTTGCCTTTAAGTACTTAGAGTAGTGTCCTATTTAACAGAAGTGCTTCATTTTAATGGACCCCAATTTCTTATATTTTTCCTTCATGATGAGTGGGGGTTTTTTGTGCTCTAAAGACATTTTTATCTACTACAATGTCAAGAAGGTATTGTCTTCTGTTTTATTCTAGAAACTGTTTTAATGTAAGTGGCTTCCTATCATCCCCTCTAGCTATAATCCTCACTCCTTCCCATCGTAGTGAACTTCATATAGTAGTTGCCCACAATTCCCACCTTTTCTTCAGAAGTAATCTAATTTCTGACTGCTCCTACTACTCTCCCCCCACTGCTAACCTCCACTACTCCAATGAAACTAATCTTTCTAAGACAATCCGTATCTCCCCAGTTGCCAAATGGGAATTTTTCCATTCTTATCTTATTCACTTGACTAGCATTTGATGCTGTTGACTAAACACTCCTCTCTAAGCTTGCTCTTTAAAAATTACAGGATTGCATTTTATCCTTATGCTATAACTACATCTCAGCTCATTTGTTCTCAGTCTTCTTCATGGGCTCCTTCTCTATTTATGGTGTAAACATATAACTACAACATTCATAAAACTACAAAATTCATAAAACATTCATAAACACTGGAAATATGGTGATGAGCAAAAACACATGGTCCCTGATATCATGAGCCTAGTATCTGGTGGTAGATACAAACATTAATCAAATAATTACCATGGATGAATATATAATTACAAACCCCTAGATTAGAGCTCCGAAGGAAATAAAGGTCTATAAAAGGACTCAGGCAACTATTTGCCTGTGGGCTAAATATGGCCCACTGACTGTATATGTAAGTGAAATTCTGTTGAAACACAGCCATATCCCTTCATTTAGATATTGTCGATGGCTGCTTTCACAGCAACAGAGTTGAGCAGTTATGATAGAGACCACATGGCATGTAAAGCCTAAAATACTTACCATCTGGCCTTTTACAGAAAAACATTTACCAACTCTTGATCTATAACAAAGAAACATAACCCGCACTGCGAATGCGGTGGTCAGGAAAGGCTTTCTTTCCTGAGGCAGTGGCTCTCAGGTCTCAGAAATAGTACATATTTACTAGGCAATGAGTGAAAGGTGAAGCTCTAAAGAGAGAAACAGCATACACAAAGGTCCTATATGGACCTTTGTGCAACATGAACATGGTACATTCCAAGGGAATGAGGGAAAGATGAGGCTGAAGAGATATCCAGGGAGAAGCTCATGTACCACCTTGCAACTCATGTGAACAATGCTGCAGGTTTTTGTTTTTTTCTAATGGAACAGGATTCAGTACTTTTTAAGCAGAGCTGGATGGGAAGATTTTTGTCATGACTGTTTCTCTCTGTCTCTTGGCTCTGGCTTCTTTGGTGTTTGTTGGTTTTATACTCAGGCTATTCAGGGTGGCCTTCCTAGCTAACAACCTCCAGATTCAAGTCCAGAAAAAAAGAGAGATTTCCTCCCTACAACAGTTGAAACCTAAGTCCTGTTTCTGACTGCTAGTAGCCTATTTCAGTCACATTTCCCACCAATGAAACAAGCACTGAGGCCAAAAGAATGGGTTAAGCCAATTGACTTACTCCTAGTTCCATGGCCACCCCTAGAGCTGGACCCAGGATCAGCCTCAACCACTTACAATAAAAGTCAGACTTTTAGTCACAACCGAAGTAACAACCAAAGTAACAACCAAAAAGAAACATGGAGTACTCTTTCAAGGAGTAAGATGAATGAATGCTAACTCAAAATATTTTCAACACAAGATACAAAGAGGTGATAATTTCTCTTCTCCCTGTGTATGCTTTCTAAGAACAGCTCATCCAAACCTGTTTTCAGCTACCACCTATAAAATAATCTATTTGTAAATACCTGTCTGTTTGTAGCCCCAAATGCTTTCCTGGTCTCTAAATCCTTTAATCCAACTATTTATTTCACAATTCCACTTAGGTATGCTACAGATTTAGTTTAATGAGAAAAGCCAACTAATTATCTACCTGTCAGACTGACTCCTCCTTCTTCATTCTCTATCTTGCCCAAATCAGAATCTAAAGAATTTTTCTACATTCCTTCCTGAATCTTATCAAACTACTTAAACAGTCATGAAGGGTTACGACAGATCTTTCCTCCACCCTCAACTAAAAATTCTTAAAAGTATTCTCACCACCTCCAGAATGAAATTCAACCACCCTACCAAGACCTCTACTCAGGATGCTTCAAGATGTCCCTGCTACCTCTAAAGCAACATTTTTGCACTCCCCTCCTCGGACACCTTATGGATAAATCTTTCACTCCTCTGTCCCTTTGCCCATACTTTTTCCTCTTCCTAAACTGCCCCTTCAATACCTTTATCCTTCTTCACGTGGTGACTTCCTATAAGCTTAAGCCTCACTTCCTTTAGGAAGCCTAATCAGAATCACTGTGAGTCCAGTCCTCTTACCTGGGCCCTAATGTTACTCATACACACCCATGTCTCAAAACCCATCATACAGTCATGGTGTATTCCTCTGTCTCTCATAGTCTGCAAGATCCCTAGAGGCAAGGGATGTGTCTTTTATCTATCACCATGACCTAGTACAGTGCCTGGCACATAATACACACTCAATAAACACTCGTTGAAAAATTCCACTGGGCAATGAAAAATTCAACTGGGAAATGAAATTACACTTTTTTTAAAGATTTTATTTATTTATGAGAGATAGAGAGAGAGCAGGAGGAGGAGCAGAGGGAGAGGGACAAGGAGACTCCACACTGAGCATGGAGCCCAACGTGGGGCTTGATCTCAAGATCCTGAGATCATGAACTGAGCCAAAACCAAGAGCTGGGACACGCAACAGACTGAGCCGCCCAGGTGCCCCGGAATTATGCATCGATGTAGAAAACTGCATTGATGGGAATCAAACATTAAACATGGAAACTATATAGTAGTGGAAACTTATATAGAGAAACTATATAGTAAGATAAAGTAAATATAGTTAACATTTTTTAAAATCCATTCTTGATCCTCTCTATTGCCCTCTTTTCTAGCAGATGATGTCCACTCTCAGAAAAGCAGATGTTTAATAAAATATTTCAACCATAAAATGCAGTCACAGAGAGCAACTTAATGATAAGGACAGTATCTTCTCCAGTTTCCATAAAATGCCTCATTTAGTGCCCTGCACCCCAGGGACACCCATTATTTAGTAATTAGTGATCACAATTTTCAGGCAAGTCCAAGATCATTGAACTTATGATAAGCATACTCTAACATCTACTGTTGCTGAGTAATGTAAGTAAATAACAGAAAACGGTTTTTAGAACCACATCCAGGTTTAAAAACATTTTGGTTCATGAAATTCCTCTTTAGTCTCGGGACTTTTAGGAGTTAACTTCCACCCATAACAAATACTCCTTCTTTTTATTTTTTCTCTTCTACAATTTAAATACAATTCCCTTTGGTATATTCCTTTACTTTATTCAATTATCGTTATGTCTTCAGGAATTTATTTTTTATCATGTACCAGGCATCCTTTCCCCTGCAGATACAATGGAAAACAAAATCAACTCAAGCACTGCTCTCATAGTGCTCAGAGTCTAGGGGGGAAGCCAAGTCATTAAACAAATAGTCTCACACACACACACACACACACACACACACACACACACACACACACACACACAAATTGCAAAGCAGAATGCTATGACGTGTTTGGGGAGAAAAAAATATAGAGGTTTATAACAAGCAACTGAGTTAATATAGAAGTGAAGGTTTCCCTGAAGACAAGATACTGGAACTGGGATCTGAGAATGAAGGTAGTCAATTAGTTAAAGGAAAATGAGGCTGGGAGAAAACAAAATATTCCAAGCATGAAAATGGCACATGCTTTGAGATATAAAGGAACCTGGTATATTCAAAGAACTAAAGTAAAACAAATTAATCCTAAATTCCCACTAAGTTCAATTTTTCAAAGACAGGAAGCAACAGAATTCAGTAAAAGAGATACTGAATTGGAAATCTGTAAATATGAGCTGAACTGAATCCTAGCTCTTCCTCTTCATTTGTTATATGAATCTAGTAAAGCCCTGCCTTCATGGATCTCCCTTTCCAAATCTGTAAAGTGGATTAAACTAATTTTTTCTCCATAATTCTAGGAGTGTATTGTACTTCAAAAATTAAAGAGAAACTATCCCAGACCAATGTCAAGTATTATTATTGACTGTTTTGTCATCACTGATTTTCAATTAAAAGTAGCTTCACAGAATTTTAACTTTCATCTAACCTTCCTCGTACTAGCAAATAAAGATTCATAAACCAATTGTAAAGATCTAAGGGATCTTTTTACTGACAGCCAGTGTTTTCCTAACTTTTTTATTTATTTTTTTATTATGTTCAGTTAGCAACATATAGTACATCATTAGTTTTTGATGTAGTGTTCAACGATTCATTAGTTGCGTATAACACCCGGTGCTCCTTACACGTCCTAACTTTATTTTAAATGGCAAACTGTTAACCACACAACATGAGTAATCAACAACTGAACATAGGCATGAATCATGAAAAAATTAATCTATTTAAATTTGTGACAAAATTGCAATTTGCTGAGAAATAAGACTGAAGAATAATGGGCAAATAATGAATTATGAGATTTGCAGGCTTTTTCACTGAAAGAAACTAGGGAAATCAATTTGCTTAGGTGAAAAGTAAAGGTATAAAATCAGGTTTGCAGTGAGTTTACTTTAAGGCAAATATAATTGGGGCCCAATGGAGACCCAAATAGAGTTTTCCAGTAATAATTAGTTAGAGAGATAGGATCAGAGCTGCAGGAGAAGGCTGGGAAGGATTTATGAATTGGGGATCATCAACTCACAGGCAGAAGTCATAAATTTGGGAGTAAAGATATTGTCCATTCAACTCATTTCAAATAAAGTATCTTCAAGTAAGTTCTAATTATTCCTAGGCTACCTTGAATTACAATTTATGCAAGTGGAAAAATAAAATTAAATGTACTTCCAAAGTAAATACATAAATAAAACTTTAAGAAGAGCCAAAGGAATTAATTTTTTTTAATTTTTTTATTAACGTATATTATTTGTTTCAGGGGTACAGGTCTGTGATTCATCAGTCTTTCACAATTCACAGTGTTCACCATTGCACACACCCTCCCCAAGGTCCATCACCCAGCCACCCCATCCCTCCCACCCGCCTTGACTCCAGGAACCAAAGGAATACATTTTAAAATGCATAAAATATCCTTGAAGAAACTAGAGAATTTCTATTTTGGGTGAGAATTTGTTCTGGAGGCAGCCATCACTCTAGAGTACATAGGATGAGTGTTATGGCAAAGGTAGTGTAAGCTATGCAGTTCACTGTCATTGTGCTAATGTCTATGGCCTATAACCCACACAACATTCCTGGGTTAAGGAAGCCAGACAAAGTGGTCTCGATAGCAATATGGTCCACATGCACTTAAACTGGGGGACTTAGAGAAGTCACTACCCTAGATTTGCTTATTCTAGGCTTTTTGAATTTACAGCAAAATTTGTAGACTCTTTGATACTGCTTCTTATTCAAAGTAGCCTCTTCTGAATGCACGTTTTACTTGCTTAAATATAGGCCCACTTACTGTATAGTCCATAGAATGGCAAAACTGGTTTGAGTGTGTTAATTTCACTAATATTTCCTGAATTTATCTAATGTACAATGGATTGTTCTAGGTGTTGGGACTAGAGCTAATTTCCTGGCAGCCCAGGTCCCTATCTCCATGGAGCATATATTCTAGTGAATTAGTTTTGTTTGTGAGTAAATTGAGTTTTAATATTCTGTATCTGAGTAGCATTTATCTCAAACTTCACCAGAGTTGTTTAAAAGCACAATTTAAAAATTTTTTGAAGTACCTACTGCGAATGATTAAGTAGAACAATCAAGAAATTTTAAAATACTTTGCTTTTTAAGAGCTCTGGGGTGGGGGAAAGATACCCATTTATTTTATTTGGGGAAGGTGGGGAAATCTGCAATACTCTGAAGATGAGTAAGATTTAATCAAATAACCTTTTCAGTCTTGACAACTACTCCTATTCCAAGAAATGGTGTTACAACACATTTTCTCTTTGTTGTATCTCTTCAACAGAACCTTGAAAAGTCTGTCATGTACAATTACACAGACATTTTCTTCTCTTTAGATATCTACTCAAGCTGACCCAAAGAACCTTGCAAAAACTTACACTTGAAAACAAGTTTTATCTCTTAATGGAAAGAAAATGTTACTGTGATTTTTTTTTTTTTTTGCCTCTTTGTCCTACATTTTTGTCCCTGACAAAGACACTAAATGAAAATTCATATACTATCAAGTTTCTTATTTGGTTCCAAAATCAAAGCAATAACTTCTAGGACTCCTTGTCATATATTAAATGACTCAAGTCATTTAATATATCTCAGTTGCACAATTTATTTACTACAAAATGAAGAGACATTGTCCTAAATGAAGATTTCTCAGTTATGGTCCTGTGGACACATCAGACCAAATACTTTTTTGTTGGGGGGTGGGGATGGATTGTGTACTGTAAGGATATTTAGCAGCATCCCTGTTCTCTACTCACTAGTTGCCAGGAGCACCACCAGGTTATAACAACCAAAAATGTCTCCAGAATTGTCACATATACGCTGGTGGAAGGGGTCAAAACTGCCTCTGATTAAGACTGTTTATCCTAGATTAAAAGAGTCTAATTTGTTGATCATGGTATTATTTACAAAGCCCTCCAGTGACTGAATACCTAAGATTTTAGGGACATACAGAAAGTTTGCCCCAATTTTAAAATAGTCTGAGTATTAAAACTTACTTACTATTCTACTCATTTAAAAAAGTTATGTTGCATATTAATTATAGATGATAACACTGCAGAAAAAGCTTGAAAAACTATTTGATTATAATTTATATGAACTAATGTTCCATAAGGTATTAGGCTGTGAAAATGGTACACCAACACAATGTTGAAGGCAGGCTTTTTTTTTTTAAGTCTCTAAGCAAAGAAAGAAACATTAGAGTGGAGAACCCAATATGAACAACATGATTGGAGAATTAGCATTAGGTGCATTCATTTGCTAACTAGTTGATTACATTTTAATGTGTTTTATTGCGCGTGGGAAGTAATATTATATGAATATTAATAAAAACCACTTATATTCCTTCTTGCCTAAGAGCTCTAATTTTGTTAAATGTAGAAAATATAATGTGTAACTATAGAAACCTGCCATTTCCATTATTAGAATTTTTCTCATAAAGGACGAAACTGATTAAACTTTTATTCTCTGTAAAGTTTCTAAAAGCCTAGCAAAGAAACCAAATACTGCCCTCATAAAATTTGTTTTACCAGCAGAGAATAGATTTAAAGTAGTGGGAAACTGGGGAAAGAGGCTAAGGTAGGCACATCAGGTTAGAAATCTGAAATATTTGTATGAATATTTATAAATTTTGCTGATTAAAAGTCTCAGTTGTCTCCATGCTGAGATAACCAGTTCACACTATTGCTAACAGTGGCTAAAATCAAATGTTAGGGACTATAGCAGAGCTGTGTCACCAAGAAAAATAAGTAAAACCCAGGCTCAGAATCTAAACATAAGCTTAACAAGACTCAGAAGAAGTCTGTTTCAATTAGGAACACAATCCAAACTGGAACTGGAAAATGTGATCCATTATATAAAGAGTGTCTCTCTGTAGCATCTTCATTAATACCCTAGTGGTCTCTAATTCTCAATTCATTTTTAATTTATTTATATATTTATCTACCACAACGTTGAGTTAGTCCATAACAATAATAACATAATATCTAAAAGTAGAAAGAATTCATGTACTAAATTACACACACACACACACACACACACACACACACACACACACACACACACACACACACACACACACACACACACTGCTTTTAATCCATCAGAATAAAAAAGACACTCCAAAACAACTGTGAAACTATTTTCAAACTGGCTAAACCCTCTCATGCTCAAATGGAGCAAGTAAACATTTTGAAACATTTTGATAACGTAAACTCCAGGCCTGGAGGTTCTGTGTGAGCTCTCTATGTATGGAAAGATCATTTAATAATCTTCCAAAGTCAAGTGAGACTGCATTTATTTGACACCAAGCTGCTGAGGCATTTGAGTAGACTTAGTAATTGGAAGTCATGGAAGAGGGGCAGAAATTAAAAACTCAGTTTGCTTATAAATATTCTGATATGCTATACAAAAATACCATGCCTCCTTATGGACATGACCCTTTCCTAAGGCCAATTCCCTTCTCTTACTTTATTGCATTAAGTGTTTTGCAAAGCAATTAATTCTTCCATTATCTAGTTCCCTGTATACATTTTACAAGATAGCATTTGTTTCAGAATTATTGAGTGATCCATGTTCCTATACTTCTCAAAAATGACTACATTTGGGGCACCTATACGGCTCAGTCTGTTGTGCGTCCAACTCTTGATTTCAGCTCAGTTCATGATCTCAGGGTCATGAGATGGAGCCCAGCACTGGGTTCCCCGCTGAGCAAGACTGAGTCTGAGGCTGCTTGAGACTCCTCTCTTTCCCTCTCACTCTGCACTCCCCCATACCTGCTCATGCATGTGCTCTCTAAAGAGAGAAAAAACAAAAAACAAAAAAAACTACATTTGGCTTTTTCCCCTCTTGTTTACAAGAATATGAAAACCCTAAAGCATTGTTTAAGTAATAAAAGGATATGATCAGCAATTTGTTATCATTAAAACAGCCAAAATATTTTCATTAAAGCAGACACACTGTTTTGGGAGTCTTCCCCCTTGGACTATTTTATTGCTTGGCTACAACTTGTCTAAGGAGTTGATTAGTTTAAAAGTTTTGGTGATGAAAGAGAGATCCCAGGGAAATTCACTAAGGAAGCACTTTATTAAGAACACTGGAAAGTGCCATGTTGCACTACATACTTAAGCAGCAAAAAGTAAAATAGCTTCCCTGTAGCATCAAAGCTTTTCCCCTGTCCAGATTAGTATGTTCTCCAAACTTCACACTGCAAATCAAAGCCACTCAAAGATGTTGTAACAGCCCCCGAAAAAATGTCTTTTTGCTGCCACCTAAAAGGGAATGAGATAGGGTTTGTCCTAAATTATTGCATCAGTGGCTCCCAGCAATACAAAGCTCAATCTATATTTACTGTCTTCAGAAAGAGATCTCAAATCACTGAATTCTCTGCTTCTTAGCAGTTCGGTTGCAAAGTCTGTCAAGGTAGCAAAGTGAAATGAATGGTTATCTGTAGAAACTAACCCTCTGTGCTCTTTCTCTCACTAATATCTCAGATGGAAGGATCATCTATATGTCCTTTGTCAGTTAAGGGAACACCAAAGAATGTTCTTATTAATATTTCATTTAGGTGTTCTCCAATGTTGCCAGAATGACATTCTCTAAATCTTACTTCAACAGAAATCTTTTTTAAAAAGAATTCATTTTGTATCTTTCAATATAATCTGGAAATATTCTTCCCCAATGTTCAGATCATGAGAAGTCTTTGGGGGGGGGATGGCCAATAATAACCTATGCGATATTTGTATCACATAGACTCTCAGATTAAACTCATCTGACCCCAGAACAAAAGACCCCCATACTCAAATTTGAGTATGGCTTCAGGTAAAGAGATCTCCACCTCTTTTCCCTGACCACCCCCCCACTTCCCCCAGGCATGCCATGCAGGCTGTACATAGGGTCAATAATGTGACGGGTGAGCCTCTGTAATTGCCCTTCAATATTGTTCAGAGGGATGGTAATTAAGGAAAAAATTAGTTTACATTTCTGAAGCAATCCTAGTGAGGGGACTTTTCAAACCCTGGAAATACATACTTCAATATTCTGAACTTAATCATATTGGGGTTAATGTTGGCAGCAAGTAAAATCAGTCCATACCATTTTACTTGGAAGGAATTAAAACACTGGCATCACTAGTCAAAATAATATATCTTTGGTCCTGAGTCACTGATTTACTTGAAGTCTGGAATATTTACATTGGGTGTATGAACAATATAAGTGAAAAAGCAGCTGCATGTATGGGCCAACAAACATCAATAATTTAATTATTTTCTTCCACAGCAGATAGAGAGAGAAATAACTTATGGGGCCAGTGGGAACATTAAAATAAGCTTTTCTCTCTTGGCTAATAAATCTGATGAAAATACCTCACCTCTGCCAGGGCAATATTCCTAGAAAAGCTTTCCTAAGCCCAAGTAAGTTTAACACTCCTTCAAATTTCATGGTCTAATCATGTGCAAAGACTCCTCTATAATTCCATAATTTTCCAGTGAAGGACAGGGAAAAATACTTTTCTTTGGTGTGTAAAGAATGGAAGTTCAACCCAACTTAGAGGTTGGTCATGGAGGATAATCTCCCAGTTCTTCCACTTAGCTATTTGTATACCACTACACAAAGTTTGTAATACTATCTCTGTCCTTGGGAATAGCTAAATGACTTTCCAAAGACCATAAATACCAGTTGGAGAAATCTGTATTCATAGGAGTAAAAAAAAATGGAAATGGATTTGAGAGGCATTATAACATCTGCTAGGTTTGGAAAATATGATTTTCCTCAAGTCATTTTGTGTAATACACATCCAAGCTTAAATAATGTTCCAATTTATTAGTCTATGTTGTGGTTCCAGTTATATTTTTAAACTGTAACCAGTTTTACATATAATTTTACTAATCTGCACAAAACTTTCTATTTTAATAAAAATAATTTTACTTTGGCACTTCTTTATGGAAAAATTTTTATAGAAAATTTCTAATTGTAAAGAAGCAAATAGCTATTAACTAGCACATGGTTAAAATATGACTGATGATCTCTCATGAGTTTAAAGCTAAGCACTGGAGGGTCAAGTCTTGAGTTTCCCACCAAAAAATACCCGAGAACCTTACCATCACCAAAATATGTGTCACCAAAAATATATACCACATAAATGTATTTAGTGTAAATGGGTAATGAATGGTCTGCTCACAAGGTTTCTGCTCTCCCAAACTATGAACAAATGGATTACATTCAGATCATGGAGTAAATTTCACTTTCAAGCTGTCCCAGAACCATGAAAAGAGGACAGGGTATGGTGACCATATAGCTGGTTTCCACCTACATGACCTTAAACAAGTCCTGGTTTCTCTGAGCCCTTCAGTTTCCTCTTCTGTAACATGTAAGTGATAATATCTGACTAGGTTGTTGTGAAAATCAAGTATACAAGCTATAATTAAGCTACAGTCTATCAAACCATAGGTCAGGTCAATCATTCACCATTCAAGCAGATATTCAGAGATAAGAAAGAAGCATTATGCCTTAATCTAAAATATTAATAGATACACAGAGAACATTTCACAACTTAAAAAGTCATGATGATAATCAGTTACTGCTCCCTCCCTTCTTTCTCTGCCATTAGACTTTTTTTTTAAAGACAGAGACACAGCGAGAGAGGGAACACAAGCAGGGGGAGTGGGAGAGGGAGAAGCAGGCTTCCCGCAGAGCAGGGAGCCCGATGCGGGGCTTGATCCCAGGACCCTGATATCAGGGCCTGAGCCGAAGGCAGACGTTTAACCGACTGAGCCACCCAGGCGCCCCTGCCATTAGACATTTTTTGTCTGTTGTCTACATTGATACCAATGTCAGTTTTCAAAAATATAAAGAACTCTCAAAACTCAACAGTAAGAAAACAATCAAACCAATTTAAAACAAGCAAAAAAAAAAAAATGAACATATACCTCACCAAGGAAATACAGATGAATGGCAAATAAACAATGAGAGAATGTTCAACATTATCAGCCATTACTGAAACCAAACTGAAATTTGAAATCAAAATGAGATATCATTATACACCATCAAGAGTGGCTATATGTTTTGAAAAATTGAGAAGCCAAGTTTTGGGAGAATGCAGAGCAACTGGAACTCACACACACTGCTGGTGAGAATGGAAAATTGGAAAGCTAACTGTGGAAAACGGTTAGGCAGTTTCTTACAATTTTTTATAGAGTTATACACACACACTCATCAGCAATCCCACTCCTGGATTTACCCTACAGAAATGAAAACTTATGTTCACACAAAATCTGTACACAAATGTTTATAGTAGCTTTATTCAAAGTCACCAAAACTGAAAATATCCCAAATGTACTTTGGTAGGTAATGAATGAATGAATAGTGGCACAACCATACAGTGGAACAGTACTTAGCAAGAACAAGAAACAAGCTATTGATGCATACAACAAAGGTATTATGCTGAGTGAAAGAAACTAGTCTCTAAAAGTTATATGCTGTGTGATTCCATTAATAGGACACTCTCAAAAATAAAAAAAAACCTACACTTATTGGGAATATGTCAAGTGGTTGCCAAGAGTTAGGTGTGGGTAACATGAGTCTAAGGGGTAGCACAAGGGAGTTTTTGCAGTGATGGAATGCTGTAGCCTGACTGTGGTGATAGTTACATTAATCTACATAGGTGTTAAGATTATCAGAATTGTACAAAAGAAAAATCCAATTATATGAAAGGAAATCTTTAAAAATAAGATTTAGAAGTACACAATATGGTCTCTACTATTCAAGAAATTTTAAGATTCTTTATTTTATACAAAATAAAATTCAAATCTCAAAGCAACCTTTCCTCCTTCATCTTCTATCACTTCTCTTCTCTTCCATAAGCACATAATCATCAGCAGGCAGCTAGTAATTATTTGTGTGATTTAAGTCTCAAATTTTACATTTACATAATAACGAACATACGAGGGGCACCTGGGTGGCTCAGCTGGTTAAGCAACTGACTCTTGATTTCGGCTCAGGTCATGATCTCAAGGTCATGGGACTGAGGCCTGCCTCGGGCTCTGTACTCAGCGGGGAGACTGCTTGAGATGCTCTCTCACCCTCTCCCTCTGCCCCTCCCCCCTGCTCGTACACACGTGCTCTAATAAATTAAAAAAAATAAATCTTTTTTAAAAAGAACATAATAATGAACATATCAAACATGAAAACTCAAACAGATGTCTATACAATTCTAAGTATTCAAATATTTGCAAACATCTGGATGGACAATTATTTTCAATTCCTTTAATTATCCGGCACTTTACCAACCAAAGTCTTTGTATGTTTCCAATTCCTAAAGGAAAATAGTTTCTCACGTCAAATGAATTACTGCATTTATGCCTCTTTAGTGTTGACAAAGTTGGTCAATATTTTGGTTCAATTTTCATGAATAATTTATCATTACATTTGAATATTCAGCTCCAGGAAAGTCACACTATCACTAACTTAAATTGGAACATGACTTCTATCAATCTTTTTCTCTCTCTTCTTCCTTCCTTCTTTCTCTCCCTCCTCTACCCTCACTTTCGGTCTTTCTCTTACATACCCTAAACTTGAACTACTGAAATCTGGTTTAAGTTAACAGGCTAGAGCCTGGGCCTTCTATTCTGTGCAAGCTGTCACCCTCATCCACAGGTTTAAGTTCTAGCAAATAGCCATTTGTATATCCTGGAAATGATTTTTCAAGGTTCTGTTAAAGAGATATAACTAAGATGTAATATGGAGATTGAACCCATGAGAGACTACCAAAGAACCTTGACTAGAAAAACTGACCACTGAACAGAAATCGAGTCCTCTGTAAATTCAATATAACACATTTATAATAATCCTGCTAAAGAGAGGTATATTTTAAAATAATGTGACTGGTTCAGGAATCAATTAGCAGTTAAGGGGAAATCTTTAAGCATAATAGCAGGGTCCAGCAGGAACATATGAGGTACGAGAAAGTAGGCAGTTTTCCCCATGGAAATCACACTCACCTGCACATAACTTTGCTCTTGAGGAATTATTCAAGGGAACTGGGCAAAATCCCGACCCAAAAATATCCAACTCATCAACTTTCCAAGGCCTAAAATACCACTGCTAATTACTTGCCACTTTCAGTCTAGAGAAAATAGCTACATACAAAAGGCAGGAGCCTTGACTGCAATGCATGATGTTAGGAAATGAAAAAACGTACATGTTTGAAACAATTCATGAACAAATAAATTTAAGATTCTATAGGAAAAGATCCATAAGCAACAGGAAATCAGAGAGATGAGTGGAAGAATATTAAAAACACCTTTTAGAGGAACTGAGACTTGGATTTAGGCCTGATAACTAACATACAGAAAGGACAGACTGGAAAGACGGACTGAATAAATCATGCTGCCAGGTCTGAGACTAGAACTGTAAAGTTAAGCACATAACCCATAAGAAGTGCCAGGACACTGACTAAATTTTTTTCTTCCTTTGCCTGAAGTACTGGACTATGATGTTAAACACAAAAGGGTATTACCAACAAGGTTAAACAGATGTCTCACATGAGTTTTAAAACTAAGACTAAATGGCTGTTTTCTGAAATACAGTCTGAAGATCATCGAATAGACTAGAGGATGTAGTTTTTCCTCAAGCCTTATGATCCTGGAAGGACTGCTGTGCTATCTAATGTACATATTCTTGAACACACACACACACACACACACACACCTGGAATAAAACACAAGAACAGACAGAACCCTTGTTAAAAGAAAAGAAAAATGTGTTGCCTGCCTGCTCTAAGCAATAGTAATTTTAAATATATATTCAGGATATCTGGAGTAAGGGACATATTTATAGCAGAATTAAAACTGGGAAAATTCCCAGAAGGCTCAATCTGTTACTTTTTTTTTTTTTAAGGATGGTATATTTTAGGACTCTCAAAGAGAAAAGGTCGAATAAGTGTATTAGGTTAGAGAAATGGAAAATCTGCTTTCCCTTCACATCTTGTTGCTTTCTTGGATGGTATCAGAGAAAAGGGACTGATAATATTTCTTCAAAACTGTTTCAGTAAAACTGCATATTATAATGATGGGCTATATCCAAAGCAGATTTTGGGTTAAAACATGGTATTCCTAATGAAGCTATTAACCTTTAAGGAAAAACAGAATTTCCACTAGTCTAACTTTTGTCATCTAACACCCTACTAAGAGTGCCATCAAACAACTCAGAAGCAAAGTCATACACCATCTTGCCTGGCTAAAGATATTAATTAACTAAGACATCTGCTAGACAAGGGAACTGAGAAGAATAAACTTAAAGTTTCTGAGAGAAATTCAAGAATCCTTAAGAAATAAGCTTTATTAAGCTATTATGTTATAGAATAATTGAATATTAGCTGAGTACACATGAAGTACTTAATTTGTATCATATAGGACAATATTAATACAGGCAGTAACAGAAAGTTTATCTTGCAAACAGGTGACATAAATTTACAGTATTAATAAATACAGCACAGAACTATAAATGAATTTTCTCTTCCTTATGATTTTCTTACTAACCTTTTTCCTAGCTTACTTTATTGTAAGAATCCAGTATATAATACATATAAAATAGGTGCTAATAGACTATTTATGGTATTGGTAAGGCTTCTGGTCAACAGTAAGCTATTAGTTAAGTTTTGAGGAGCCAAAAGTTATATGAGGGTTTTCAACTAAACAGGAGGTTGCCACCCCTAACCCCAATGTTATTCAAGGATCAACTTGATACATAAATTGAGGTGGCATATTCTAGTTCTTAGAGACCCATATGTTATATATGCCCTAGATCACCATATATCTGCCTATGAAGTACAGAATTCCAAATGAAAATTAGCAAATATTACTCTTTTCATAATTACTAATGCTTCTGTTCTTAGCATCGTCAATTTTTAATATAAATCACATGAAATGGCAAATGGAATTTACCTGAGCAACCTAAACCTAACTTGTTCAATGCTTCTTTGTTTGAAATGTTTTGTCTCAAACTGAAACTACAGTAGTTCTTTAAAATGCTGTGAATTATTAGATCTATATTAACTTTTTAAAAAGAAAAATGATAATACTATGTGCTTCATAGTTATAAAAAAATAAATACTTTTTTTTTTTATTTAGACTGTATTTTTTTGTTCACGGTCCTTTTCTTACTTCTTCACCTTTGCCAGGCCTCAGTGTGGGTGGAGTATTCTTCGCAACTCCACCGACTTTGGCAGTGTCATTGTTTTGATCAATGAGATGGCAGCATGCCAGCTCCAGCACAAGCTTTAAGAGGAAGTTCATGTTTCTGCTTACCTGTAGGTGTCTGCCCTTCACCCCAAAAGCAACATGTTCCATGCTCCTTGAGACTTGGCCTACAGAATGAGAACAAATTTGGAGTAGACTAGAACCTGTTCTGATACCTGGAAGCAAACCCAGCTGAGGCCAGACAAGCACAACCACCAGCAACATTTAGACCAAAATGCAGGATATAAATGTTTCCTATAATTAGACACTGAAATTTAGGGCTATTTGTTTTATAGGAAAAGCTTATGAAAACAATTTGTTTAATAATAAAAAATAATTATAAATTTTAAAAATAAACAAGGTAGCCTTGCCAGGAGAAGCAGACTGTATAAGCAGATCATCAACAAATTCCAAACCAACCATACTGAGAGACTGTCTTCCATTCCAAACACTATTGTCCAATTAAAAAAAATAGGCAGACTGGGGCACCTGGGTGGCTCAGTCGGTTAAGCGTCTGCCTTCGGCTCAGGTCATGATCCTGGAGTCCCGGGACCAAGCCCCGCATCAGGATCCCTGCTCAGCAGGGAGTCTGCTTGTCCCTCTCCCTCTGCCTGCCACTCTGCCTACTTGTGCTCTCTATCCCTCTGTCAAATAAATAAAATCCTAAAAACAAAAAATAGGCAGAGGACCTCAACAGACATTTTTCCAAAGAAGACACAGAGAGGGCCAACAGACACATGAAAGGACACTCAATAACACTAATCATCAGAGAAATGCAAATCAAAACCACAAGGAGAAGGGGATTAAAGACTGCACCTTTTGTGATGAGCACCGGTGATGTATGGAAGTGCTGAAGCACTATACTGTATCTCTGACACTAATGTTACACTGTATGTTAACTAACTGGAATTTAAATAAAAACTTAAAAAAAAAAAACCCACAATGAGCTATCACCTCACACCTGTCATAACAGCTATTATGAAACATCCTGTCAAAAAGACAAGAAATGACAAGCATTGGTAAGGATGTGGAGAAAGAGGGACCCTTGTGCACTGTTGGTAGGAATGTAAATTGGTGCAGCCACTATGGAAAACAGTATGGAGGCTCCTCAAAAAATTAATAATAGAAATACCACATAATCCAGTAATTCCACTATGAGAAAAACGAAAATACTAATTTGAAAGGTTTACTATGTTTACTACAGCAGATACGAAAGCAGCCCAAGCAAGCATCCATTATAGATGAATAGATTACATATAATGGAATATTATTCAGCCATACAAAAAGAGAGATCTTGCCATCCATGACAACATGGATGGGCCTAGAGGGTATTATGCTAAATAAAATAAGTCAGACAGAGAAAGACAAATACCATATAATTTCCCTTACATGTGGAATCTAAAAAAAAACAAAGCAAATGAATAAACAGAGCAGAAACAAACCTACAAATATAGAAAAAAAACTTGTGGTTACCAGAAGTGAGGTTGTAACTAATGTAACACTATATGGAACTGTACTTCAATTAAAAAATAAGTAAATTTTATAAACTTACAATTAAATTTCATTAAAAGTAAAGGTGACAAATTCTCAAAATCCATCACCTCCTAATTATTTTATTATAAATGTACATTTTAAGTTTTTACTATAATCTATGCTCCTTAGATTATTACATCTATGGTAGCTATATATGGAAAGATTATGTAATTATGTGTTATTGCACATCTCTTCCCAATCTTACGTAAAACATCATATTGGCAGTTCAAAATTGGCCACAGAAATCACTAAATGCTACAAATTGGGCTCAACCTACTGTCTTGTTGATTGTCAAGACCTAGAAAAGTAATGGAGAATATGCTAATAACTTTAACATTAATAATGATAATAACACTTTAACACATCAAGTAAGTAGCCACTACATTGTGAATAGGACAAAAAATTGAGGAAATATCCTTTCGGTATTCAAAAACTATCACCTAATTTAACAAAGTTGCCCGTGTCACTGACAAACGGGTAAAGTTCCAACACACATCTGTTTCATTTTTACCTTACTCACTAACATAAATGAAAACATAAACCAACACTTATCTTGGAGCTATGCCCATTTCTGAATACTGTCAGCATTTTTTTGCCGAATCAGATATTAAACAATTATTCATAGTTTGATTCTGTCAAATCATGGATGAATTATAACCTTAGGTTGGTTATGGGTATGAGTTTGGCCAACAACTAATGAAAATATTTTGTGAAAATCAATTACCTATATGGAATTTACAATAAAGAGTACTGTACACTGTATTATTAGTTACAAATTGTGTGCTATACAAGCTTTATGTCAGTAAAACTTATAATAAACTCACATTTTTTTCAGAGAGCTGGTCATTAAACATTTACCCCTTCACTACTGGAAAGGAAAACCAAACTCATCAGGAAAAGATGAGGATTTTTTTTTTTTTTAGTGCCATATCTGCTCTCCTTGGTTTGCTGGATGTATAATTAGCGAACTCTCCTGAGGACTTGTGAGCACTTGAGACCCTTCCTTCTCTCAGCCCAAGTATTTTTTTATTCTGTTAAGTCAAACCTAGCAAGCCAAATGATTTTATGGGAAGTCTGAAGCAGCAGACAGCAATAGGGCCAAGAGAGCATAAGACACCTTTTTGCCCCCAAAACAGTGGTTTTACTCTTTCTCCCTAAAAAAAGATTAAAAAGAGTTCATGATGTGAGCTGTCACTTATTTTTCTCTGACTCTTATTCTGCTTCCATGCTTTAATCCTCTCATGCTCTTGTATACATACTATGTTCCCACAGTATTTTCTACAGCAAACTAAATACCCCCATTTCTATAAATATTTTTTCATATAACTCTTTTACAGCCTTGCTGTCTTAAGTCACTTCTTTTGTATCACATTCTAATGTAATATAGGTTGACCATCAGAAAACTGGCTCTCTGGCTTGGAACCTACATTTCTATAAAGGCAGTCTAAAACTATGTCAACCATGTTAGCAGTCACCCAATACTATACGCTCATTGCAAGCTTAAGGTTGACTAAACTATTCCACATGACCTATTCAGAAGTTGGCGCTCCTCCATCTTGTACTTTGAGAGCCCAAGATAGAAACAGCAAAGTTGAAATGTGGAAGTACACTAAGAAAATTAAGAGACAAAAAGAGCAAACATGAACACCAGATGATAAGATTCAAGAAGTATAATGAGAAACAAAGATCCTTTCATACCTAAATAACGTTGAAAAATCATGGCATTATATCTCAGTACATAAATAATGATCATAGCAATGACCCTGCATTGTCAATGTTTCAAAGGCAAGAAAACGTGCCATACTTTTTAGAAAGCTGTCCATCAAGGTTATTTTAAAAATTATTTGTGCTCAACTGATCATTCTCATGAAAGCATAAAATTCCCTTAAAAGTTTTTAGAAGCCCTCAGAACCTTCAATATAATAGTTTTCCTCAAATGTTTGTTAAATTAAAGGAGTTGGTACGTGAAAAATCGGGAAAACTCTGACATAGACAAAAAACATCAAAATTAGTCATAACCCTGTATTACTTCTTATAATATGAGCAATCACTTGTTGGACTCCTTCTCTAAGCAGTAACTTTGCATATGTCATTTCCAATCAGCAACACTGAGAAAATTAATACTATTATGCCTATTTTAGGAATAAGGAATGAGGAAACTGTGACATTGAAAATTTATGTAAATTGCCCAAGTTCATATAACATGTAATTGGCAAAGCCAGGATTCTAACCCAGAGTTGTTTGATCCCAAAGCCTGGTCATTTTCTCCTATTCCACATTCTTCAAACAGTAATGAATATGCATAACAATCACTATGTATTAATTTCAGAATCAGTTTTATTTTATTTCAACTGTAATTATTCATATATGCTTAATCTTTGCAGCATGGTCTAATACTCATATCTTTATAAAAGACAGAGAAACAAAATGTGTCTTAAATTCCATTTCATAGAAGATTACCAATAACTAGAATGGTTTTTATCAGTTGAGAATAAAGAGTAATAAAGCCTGGCATAACCTGAGTAATGTTTATAAATTCCATGGGGAAAACCTGGGCACATGCACATACAGAACAGGTTCCTTTGAAGGGTATTGATTCCCTTAACTACCCATTTAGTATCACTGCTGATCTGGCTGCCCAGTGTCCAAACTGGCAAAAGTGGGATGAAAGAAAAGGATGGCTTTGGCAGGTCTCTGCTCCCTTCCAGTGCCTTTGACTATTTCTAGGATTCTTGGTTTTCCACTCACCTCCAGCTCTGGAGGCCTAGTGAGCTTTCAAGAAGCTGTCTAATTTCCAAGGAGTGATGAAAGTCTGAGGAGTTAATCCTGCCTCCAAGAGTATCTGCATGCTATGCAGTGCCCAGACATTAACTGGTGGTATTAGTTTCTTTCCTTTTTAATTTCAGGCATCAGTGCTATAATGCTCAACCAAACCATTACTGCTCTGCTCCAAAAAATGATAGCACATATCATCCCAGTAAAAGATGTCACCAAGGTATCATAAATATAGAATGTTTTGGCAACTGTAATAACAGCAGACCAGGAAAGCATTGCAAGAAATTCTAATAATTTAACTTTCTTGAGGTAACTTCTATTAATAAGTAATTTAAGAACAAAGTATAATTATTCATTTTTTAGGGCCATATCTGTAGACTTTAAGTTATAAAAATGCATATGTATGGGTATAAAAGACAGTTTAAGAACAAATAAACTCATATAAACTGGCTCAACTTTAATCCAACGTCAAATGAGGCTTTTTCCTAAAATCCTGAAATTGGCAAATAAGGACAAAACCTGAGGACTAGGAGGCACCAAATGCCTCGTCCACATACAAAAGAGAACTACCAAAGGTTGGAGTCAAACAGCTTCCCCAGAGATTATGAGACCAAGGAAATGGTTTTACTACCATAAGCATCTAAGAAGAGAGGCTAAGGAGGGATGGGAACAAAGGAAGAGGCTACTCTCCCAACTCCTAGCCCATCCCCAGACAATTCCCTAGCCAAGTAAGAAGAGAGACTCCAAGAGAATCACTGTAGATATTAGGGATGCCTGCAAGAAAGGGTGAACACCATTCCATTCAGTAGTGGGACTGTGGCTAACGAAGGGGAGCTGCTGATCTACCCTTGTGCCTAAAGAAGAGTAAAGGGAGCTGGAGAGAGATGGCAGGCAGAGGGCATAGAATGGCCCCAGCAAGGGAGCAATCTTCACTTCCGCTATTTGCAGTGCGCCAGGTGGGTCAGTTTCCATAGACCAAATGGACATCATGGAAGGTAGCTGGGTTATAGACATTTTGCTACTACCCTCCTAAAAAATGTTAACACTGGGGAAAACACACACACAAGTGTATGTACATACATATATACACACAGGCTCAAGAAGCTGTGAGGTGAATGTCCGTGGCAGCCATTTAAAACCAAAGATTGGGTGGAAGTGATGGAGCTGGAGTCATAGCTGCCAAGATAGTAATCTATGCAGTGAAAAGACCTCACAGCTCCCCCAAACCCCAGGACCCACCTAAGAACTCACACATGTGCACACAAGAAAGCCAATAATTGGACATCTGCAGTGCAGAGCGTGTCGATAGGTAGTCCTTATAAACCAAAAGAGCAGCAGTAACTCAAATAAAGGAGTCTACCATAGTGGTCTCTTGTGTAAAGAAACCTATTCCTTCCGTGCCATCCTAACACTCTGGGGTCTGACATGGGGAGAAGGGGAGAGGGAGAACTTGAATGAGATTTAAACTAACTGAACATGACCAGGAAGTTACACAACCTGCCCAAGTTCTGTTGAAGAACAGGAAAGGGACAGTCAGAGGATCCTCGTTGAAGGCTATGACTAGAAGAAAAGTAGTATGAATAAGAATGGTTTCATATTTGTACTGGCAAGTAGTTGATACTGTTGAATGAATCATTTATTCGAGTTTTTCAGTTGACACTTTTCACCACAAATGATAATCAAGAGCATAACAATTACAATACAAAAAGGCCCTATTTTTTTTCTTGGCTCCTGTTATTTTTAAGTTTTCTTCAGGATTACTCTACAATTTTTCTCTTAATGCCTATCAAACTGGAATTATGAATCAGGTGGAGGGAATAGTCCATTCACTCTCTTAAAGGACCATATCCTTTGTGTGTCCTGTTTACATAATCCTATGCCTAAAGACAAATCCATTTTATTTCAAAAATATTTAAGACCATGCAAAATACAATTATTCATCAACATCTATGTTACGAGTACTGTGCTAGGCACAAGTATGCAAAAAAATAAATAAAATAAAAGCAAACACACAAAACAGAGAACAAAACGAGACAAAAAATAATGTAACCCAATGCTAGGAATAAAAGACAGTTTACTGGGGGTCATGCATTCAGGCGTGCTTCACAGAAAAAAATTAAGACATGCTAAGATAGTTAACATTCTCTTTATTAACTACATATACCTTGATCAATTCTTTTAAAAACTAACCTTGCTATATTACATATTTACTTACATACATATACTTTTCTATTTCCCCTAGCTCCAACATCCCTATAAATCATTCAAAATGTAACAGAATGGAGAATTAGCTTACACAACTGGGTGAGAACTTTATAAGGTCATTTCTACTGAAGTAAATCAGCTGGAACTCTAAGCCATAGTATTTAATTACTTTATTTACTAGCTAAGTCCAACCAAGGAAAGCATTTTATTATGCAGCATATTTCACATATAAAAGGCTTTAAGTTTATATACCGAAGGAGATACGTTAACTGATGTAACAGGGAAGTAGTTTACAGCTCTAGTACTAAAAGTATTCTTATTACTTAAATCTATCAAGACATTACTATTGACTAATAATTAAGGATATTAAGATGCCCTTGAGGGGATATGTCAGATTTCAGTATATCCTGACTTTTGTTGCAAGTTGTTTATTGCTTGTAATATAGTAAATCCTCATGAATTAGTTATTTCTTTTTTGTTTATTATGGAAAAAAGGTCTTAAATGTCTTTAATCAAACAACGCACAATATTGCTCTTTGTGTTTTTAAAAATTACAAAGATGTTAATGAACTGTAAGTATCCTTTTGCAATTTGTTTTTGTACTCTATATCATGTTTCTGAGACACACACCAACTTCTAGGGAAGGAGAAAGAGAAAGAGTGGGGCTTAGCTGTATTTCTAATCTGTAATTTGTATTTCTTTGAGACAGGAAGTAGGGAGACAAAGAGGAGAAGGTGGAGTAAAGAGGAGGAGGGGAATGGAGAGGGTAGAGGAAGAGAGAGAGAGAGATTTGAAGCAAATATGGCCAAATAATATTTCTTCAAATTGAGAGATGGGTATGTAAATGTGAGTTATATATTTTTAAACTGTTCTGTATGTTTGAAATATTACCAATTTTTAAAATTTAACATCCTTTAAATGAAGCAATGTCACATGTCACAGAAAAATGCTTTAAGTATGTTATCAGTTCCCAAACCCGTATTAACAAATAATGTCCTAATTACAAGTTCTAGACTACTGGTTAAACAGGTCTCCTAAGGTTCTGTAGTAGTGAACCTTTACTTATCTGAGAACTTATCAAGATATATGAATTTGAAAACAGTAAACTCCACCCTTTAAAATTTAAGTGCTTCTGAAGATTTGCTCATTGACAGACTTAGCTGGATCACAGTGAAATACAACGCTCCAATCTTCTCACAATATTTAACCTGATGGTCCCTATAGAACTAAAATCTATGAAACAGCATGCTAAGCTGAAAGCCAAGCCTTTCTAATGTGAAATAATCCTCCATGCTCAAGCTTTGAGATATCTGCCAAGACTTTTTACAAGGACGATGACCAATAATTGGTATTGTCAGTTACTGATGAGCAGATTAGACATGTAGGTATAGTTAAAACTGAAAGGCAAGAACTGGATCAACACCTTGGGAACCAATGAAAATGTGGCTACCCATAGCTCCGATCAGTGCAGAGCTCACTCTTCCTTCAGATTGTGACTTAAGAACTGCCAGAGCTTCTGAAGGCCACAAACCAACACTTCTAGAAACGATGGCTACTCAACAGCCTTGCTTTAGATGCTATACATTGCATTCTTTGTTCTTAGATATTAAAAACATGTAAACCTCCAATTTGTTGACAAACTCTTGTTTTGAGTTCATTGTTCACTACTCTTTATATATTTTGGATATCAACCCCTTATCAGATGTATTATTTGCAAATATCTTCTCCCATTCAGTAGGTTGCTCATCATTGTGTTGATGGTGCAGAAGCTTTGCAGATGCTTTTTATTTTGATGTAGTCCCAACAGTTTAATTTTACTTCTGTTCCCTTGCCTCAGGAAACATACATAGAAAAATGTTTCTACAGCCAATGTCAAAGAAATTACTACCTATACTTTCTTCTAGGAATTTTATGGTTTCAGGTCTCACATTTAGGTCCTTAATCCATTTTGAGTTTATTTTTGTGTATGGTGTAAGAAAATAGTCCAGTTCCATTCTTTTGCATGTAGCTGTCCAGTTTTCCCAACACCATTTGCTGAAGAGACTGTCTTTTCCCCAATATATATTCTCCTCTCCTTTGTCGAAGATTATTTGACCATAAAAACATGGGTTTAGGGGCACCTGGGTGGTTCACTCAGTTAAGCATCTCACTCTTGATTTTGGCTCAGGTCATGATCTCAGGGTTGTGAGACTGAGTCCCGCACTGGGCTCTGCACTGGACGTGGAGCCTGCTTAAGATTCTCTCTTTCCCTTTCCCTCAGCCCCTCCTCTTCCTCTCTCTCCTCTAATAAAAAAATAAAATAAAATAAAAAAAGCATGGGTTTATTTGTATACTCTCTATTCTGTTCCACTGACATGCTTCTATTTTTGTGCCAGTGCCACACTATTTGATTACTTCAGCTTTGTAATATATTTTGATATCCAGTATACCTCCAACTTTGTTCTTTTTCAAGATTGCTTTAGCTATTCAGGATCTTCTGTGGTTTCATACAAACTTTGGGATTGTCTGTTCTAGTTCTGTTGGTAATTTGATAGAGATTGCATTAAATCTGTAGACTGATTTGAGTGCTATGGATATTTTAGCAATATTGGTCCTTCCAACCCATGAGCATAGCATATCTTTCCATTTGTTTGTGTCATCTTCGATTTCTTTCATCAGTGTCTTATAGTTTTCAGAGTATGTCTTAAACCTCCCTGGTTAGATTTATTCCCAAATATTTTATTATTTTTGGTACAACTGTAAATGGGATTGTTTTCTCAATTTTTCTTTCTGCTGCTTCACTACTGTTGTATAGAAATGCAACAGATTTCTGCACAATGATTTTATGTCCTCAGACTTTACCAAATTCCCATTTATTAGTTCTAGCATTTTTTTGGTGGCATCTTTCAGGTTTTCTATATATAATATCATGTCATCTCCAAATAGTGAAAAGTTTTACTTCTTCCTTACTAATCCAGATGTCTTTTTTTCTTTTTGTTGTCTGACTGCTGTGGCAAAAACTTCCAGCACTATGTTGAATATGGTGACTAACTTAACATAATAAAAAATAAAATAAAATATAAAATAAAATAAAATAAAATACCATTGCAAAAAAAAAGCAGTGAGAATGGATATTTTATCTTGTTCTTGATTTTAAAGGAAAAGCTCTCTGTTTTCCACCATTGAGTATATGTTAGCTGTGGATTTTCCTATCTGGCCTTTAGTATGTTGAGGTATGTTCCCTCTAAACTACTTTGTTGAGGGTTTTTATCCTGAGTGGATGTTGTACTTTACCAAGTATGCTTTTTCTGCATCTACTGAAGTGATCACATGGTTTTTATCCTTTTTTATCCTTTCTCTTGTTAATGGGACATATCACATGGATTGATTTCTGAATACTGAATCATCCCTGCAGCCCAGGAATAAATCCCACTTGATTATGGTGAATGATTTTCTTCATGTGTTGTTGGATACTGGTTGCTAATATTTTGTTGAAGATTTTTACATCTATGTTCATCAGAGATATTAGCCTATAGTTCTCTTCTTTGTAGTGTCTTTATCTGTTTCATGTCACAGTAATGCTCATCTCATAGGATGAATTTGGAAGCTTTCCTTCCTCTTCTATTTTTTGGAATAGTTTGAGAAGAATCAGTATTAACTCTTCTTTAAATGTTTGGTAAAATTCACCTGTGAAGCCACCTGGTCTTGGACCTTTGTTAGTTGGGCAGTTTTTTGATGACAGATTCAATTTCACTTCCAGTAGTTGGTCTGTTCAAATTTTCTATTTCTTCCTGATTCAGTTTTGGGAGATTATAAGTTTCTAGGAATTTATCCATTTCTTCTAGGTTGTCCAGTTTGTTGGCATATAATTATTCATAATATTCTCTTATAATCCTTTATATTTCTGTGGTATCATTTCTGATTTTATTTGAGTACTCCCTCCCTTTTCTTTTAATGAGTCTGGCTTATGGTTTTTCAATTTTGTTGATCTTTTGAAAGAACCAGTTCCTGGTTTTATTTATCTGTTCTATTGGGAGTTTTTTAGTACTATTTCATTCCTTTCTGCTCTAATCTTTATTATTTCCTTCCTTCTACTGGTTTTGGGCTGTTTGTTCTTTTTCTGGCTCCTTTAGGTGTAAAGTTATGTTGTTTATTTGAGATTTTTCTTGCTTCTTGAGGTAGGTGTGTACTGTTATAATCTTCCCTACTAGAACAGCTTTTGCTGCATACCAAAGATTTTGGTTTTTCATTTTCATTTGCCTGAAGAGGGAGAAATCTTGACATAGACTTTAGAGTTTAAATATCCCTTCATTTTCCCCCAATAAAAGAAATAATCAAGTAAGTTAAAAAAGAATATGACTTGCAAAACCAAGGTCATTACCCTCTCCAAATTTCTACATAGAAAATGGCATTTTACCCCTCAGGCAGCCGAAATTGTTTTGAACTGAGGGTAAAAATGTATGATTTTAACTTCCCAGACAAACTAATCAAATTTAAGGTAAAAGATATAAAAATTTAGTCCACAATATATCATCCAAAAGCATTGTTCTAACACTGGCATATTAACTCATTCAAACCCATGAGATAGGATTACAGCCACTACCCCAATATAGATGGAGAACTCAACGTAAAGAGTACAGTAATTTCCTTAAAGTTACACAGTTTGTAAAGTGGTTGAGCTGCCATTTGAACCCAGGCTTGGTGTGTAAAACATGGTGCTATACAGTGCAGCCCTCACTAAACAATTTTAAGTCTCTTGACTAACATTCTCTTTCAACAAATTGCGCTATTCTATTACATGGAGATACAGTGATGAACAGGATAATGGGGACACCATAATAGGAAAGATGACCAAAAAAGCAACAATAAGAAAGTGTCAAGAATATTTTGGCAAGAAAAGTTCAGGGACCTGGAGGAGTAAAGTGGGACCCCTCATCTATTCCAGTAAGAAGGAAAGGCTTCTCATAGAAATGAAGATGAAGATGAACCCAGAAAGATGAGTAGGAATCTGCCTGGTAAAGGAGGAGAAGATGGATTCACACATGTGCAAGATATTAGTAGAAATCTTATAAAACTAGAGCAGAGATAACAAGGTAAAATAATAGATGAGGCCAGAAATAAAGTCAGCCACATTACAGAGTTTGGGCATTATGGAAAAGGCAATGAAAAGCCATTGGAGGGCTTTCTGCAAAGGAAATCTTCTAGAGCTACAGTATAGAGACTAGACTGGAGAGAAACAAGACCAGAAGGACAAGCTGCAAATGGGAGGAAACTAGTTCAGGACTCCAAATAGGAGATGCTAGTGTGGGGGTGGTAGGGATGGAGACAAGTGGATATATCTGAGAGACATTTATGAGACAAGATCTATAGGACTTAGTGATGTACTAGATGTGGTAGGTAAGAGAAAGGGAAAAGTCAAGGGTGACATTCAGGAAAGAAGCATGAAGAGAGCAATGAAGGACCCCAGCACCAAACCTTTGCCAAAAGCATCTGAGGAAAAATAAAAATATAAAATGTGTTAATGTTTACCAACCAATACCACTGATCAACTGAGTGTTGAAGAGAACATACTAATACATCTATCAGGAAAATATTTACATTTGAGATGCAGACTATTAAAAGGTGTGAAGAGAGGAACAACTGCCTAAATTATAAGTATATGCATACAGGAAGTACCTCAATGTGCAGAAAAAATAGCACAGAAAATCAAAGCAGAGATCCCAAAAAGTAAATGTAGAATGGGAATAAGAGCCAGCACTAATGAGTCTTACAGAAGCATCTCTCTTAGCTTAACAATGTTTTTAAACTCTGAAAGGTGTGGGTGTTAGATAAATGGACAAGAACCAGCAGCTAGCCAGCAGAGCATCAAGGGTCCAGTCTCTTAAAATTCTATAAACAAGGAATCAGGATCTACTAGTAGCAGTAGCATCAAAATGAGTATGCTAAAGAAAATAAATCCAGGGCAGGAAGGACTTTTGTTCTTGTGATCACTGTCATCCTTAAGAATATGATTTTCTGGGATGTGAAACAGATGTTATAAATGCCTTCCTGTAACTTTTACTTACTACACCATCAATTACTTGAAATCATTTCAAATATACAATGAACACAATGGCAAATATTAAGAGTTTATTCATCTTCAATATAAAAATAAAGATTCTGTAGAGGTAAGATACAAGTAGAAAAGCAGAGACCTCTTATTTTGTGTATGAGATAAAATATAGTTTTATACAGCTTATAAACAGACAAGTTATGATTCCCATGATTCTCATCTACAATATCCTTATTACCTACATTTTGGAGATCACTGTCTACTAAAAACAATGTATTCATTAAATATTTATTTATTCCTTTCCCTATCTATATTCATCAAAAGCCTCTGTCACTGACAATCAGAACTTCTCATGAGCACAAATAACCACAATGAGTTAATATAACTCCATACAAAAGCTAAAAACTTGCTTGGCATTTTGTGCAAGGTTACAAATGTTCAATTTCCAGTAGGCTTTCTAAAATACTGAAAACAGCTTACAATAAATCCCTGTAACAGTAGCTTCCCCCCATCTACAGAGGATGCATTCCAGAGACCTCCACTGGATGCCTGAAATTGGAGACAGTACCAAACCATGTATATACCAGGTTTTTTTCTATACATATATATGATAAAGTCCAATTTATAAATCAGGCTCAGTAAAAGATTAACAACAATAACAAATAATAAAAAAGAACAATTATATTGTAATGAAGTTATGTGAATGTAATGTCTCTCACTCTGACTCTCTCTCAAAATATCTTACTCTACTGTAGTCACCCTTCTTCTTATAATGATAAGACATGATACATGCCTACACAATGAGATGAAGTGAGGTGAATGACATAGGCACTGTGACATAGCATTAGGCTACTACTGACCTTCTGATAATACATCAGAAGGAGGATCATCAGCTTCCAGATCACAGCTGAACAAGAGTAACTGAAACTGTGGAAAGTGAAGCCATGAATAAGAGGGGATCACTGTACTAACTTTAGGGACCCCAACTGGAACATGCTGCCATAAGGTTGGTAGACATTAACCGAGTGTGTTATTGTGCAGTGGCTATAAGTGATGATGAACTTTCCCAGGAACAATGGGGAAGAGTTTCTCTGTAGTTTCCCAAAATGATAATGACATTGTGCAAGGACTAGAGAGAAAATCTGCATCACAATGCACTCAAGTACCACTAAGTAACAGGTGAGTTAATATTTTTTAATCAGTAATATCTGAATAGTCACCAGGCAGAAGAAAGTAGCATTTTCATGAGGGATTAATGCCATTGTTCCATTATCCCAAAAATCTAAAAGAACAAAAACTGGCATTTAAAGACTACTACATTCATTTGTAAATTATTATTTCCTTCAATGATTGTCATTACAGAGATGGCAGATTGGTAGGGTTGAAAATCTTGTTTGAAGGTTGCCTAACAAATAAAAATCCTGATAATTCAAAGCAACAGAAATAAATTTACCTGAAATATTCAGAAGATTAAATGGATTTGCCTTTACAATGGCCTCACTTTTCTCCTTCACTCTGTAAGTTAAGCGGTTCCTCACCCAGGATGACTGTATGGCACCATGATATGGAATGAGGAATCCATTTGTTTCAAGTCCAAGTTCTACTGTCAAACAGCTGTGTCACCTTAAACAAGCACTTAAAACTCTGTTGGCTTCAGTTTCCTTATCCATTAAATGTAAGATTAACTGATTCTTAAATTCCTTTTAATTCTGAAGTACTAGCTATGCTTACTCTAATAGAAAAAAATAAAATAAAAAGTATTCAAAGTTTAGCAATCAAGCATATAGCATCCTGAGGAGCTGAGGGTTTAGCTGTTCCTGTCATTCACTGCTTTCTGACCAAGCCCATATTTCTAATCCAAGATATACATTCCATGGAGACAGGCGCACTAGGTGTTTCCTTGATAAAAAAATATTAACAAGAATTTCAGATCTGAAATTCAGTTAAATAATTGCATTTCCGCTTGGAATACACGTACCTCACAACTTTAGGACCCATTATATCTTGTACCTGATACATCTTTACTCCGTCAATTACAACATTTTGGAAATTTAAAATCTTACTGTTGATAAAACTATAACTGAACTTAAATAATAATGCATTAAAAAATTACTCCTGAAGAAAGGTCTTAATAACCTGAGAGAAAGGTGACAGGAATTGTAAAGCCAGTACCCTCTCCAGGCCTGCTCATATTATAATCATTGTCTCTCTCTGAGTCTGTCTCTGTCTGTCTGTCTCTCTTTTCCTCTCTTTAAACTGATGTAGAGCAATTACCTCAGGTGACCAAAGCAGACTAGGCATCGCCTCTTATTCTGATGTCCTAAGGTTAACTCCCTATTCTAATCTTCTCCAGCAGACTCAAGTGTCCTTATTGGCCAGTCAAACTTGAAGATCAGCGGCTGCTTTCACAGGAATCAGTTCCTGAGATGAGAAAAAGTTTGGATCCTACTTCCTGCATGCTACATCTTGTTAAAGTCTGTATCTTTTATTTAGAATTTTCCTTCAATCTGACCCCAGGTACTTAGACTTTGCCTGAGTTGTAACTGCCTGGATCCAAGGCCTATTTTACACTCCTACTTTTTAAATGAGTATACTAATTGATCCTTTCCTTAGATGATCTGTCCATTTCAGTGGGGGGGGGGTGTTAAAGTCCCCTACTATTATTGTATTGTTGTCAATGTGTTTCTTTGCTTTTGTCATCTAAGCAAAAGATCAACAAGGAAATAAAGACTTTAAATGGGACACTGGACCAAATGGACTTCACAGATGTATTCAGAACATTCCATCCCAAAGCAACGGAATGCACATTCTTCTCTAATGCCCATGGAACATTCTCCAGAAGAGATCACATCCTAGGTCACAAATCAAGTCTCAACCGGTACCAAAAGATTGGGATCATGCCCTACATATTTTCAGACCACAATGCTTTGAAACCAGAACTCAATCACAAGAGGAAAGTCGGAAAGAACTCATATACATGGAGGCTAAAGAGCATCCTACTAAAGGATGAATGGGTCAGCCAGGAAATTAAAGAAGAATAAAAAAATTCATGGAAACAAATGAAAATGAAAACACAACTGTTCAAAATCTTTGGGATTAGCAAAGGCAATCCTAAGAGGAAAGTATAGAGCAATACAAGTCTTTCTCAAGAAACAAGAAAGGTCTCAAATACACAACCTAACCCTACACCTAATGGAGCTGAAGAAAGAACAGCAAATAAAGCCTAAACCCAGCAGGAGAAGAAAAATAATAAAGATCAGAGCAGAAATCAATGAACTAGAAACCAAAAGAACAGTAGAACAGATCAACGAAACTAGGAGCTGGTTCTTTGAAAGAATTAATAAGATTGATAAACCCCTGGCCACACTTATCAAAAAGAAAAATGACCCAAGTAAATAAAATCATGAATGAAAGAGGAGAGATCACAACCAACACCAAAGAAATACAAACAATTATAAGAACATATTATGAGCAATTATATGCCAGCAAATTAGATAATCTGGAAGAAATGGATGCATTCCTAGAGATGTATCAACTACGAAAACTGAACCAGGAAGAAAGAGAAAACCTGAACAGACCTATAACCACCAAGGAAATTGAAGCAGTAATCAAAAAAAAAGTATCATATCATCTGCAAAGAGTTAGAGTTTGACTTCTTTGCTGATTCGGATGCCCTTTATTTTTTTTTTGTTGTCTGACTGACAACAAAAGACACTCAAACAGCAATCAGACAACAACAAAAAAAAGGGCATCCGAATCAGCAAAGAAGTCAAACTCTAATTCTTTGCAGATGATATGATACTTTATGTGGAAAACCCAAAAGACTCACCCCAAAGCTGCTAGAACTCATACAGGAATTCGGTAAAATGGCAGGATACAAAATCAATGCACAGAAATCAGTGGCATTCCTATACACCAACAAGACAGAAGAAAGAAAAATTAAGGAGTCGATCCCATTTACAATTGCACCCAAAACCATAAGATACCTAGGAATAAATCCAACCAAAGAGGCAAAGAATCTACTCAGAAAACTATAAAATATTCATGAAAGAAATTGAGGAAGACACAAAGAAATGGAAAAACATTCCATGCTCATGGATTGGAAGAACAAATATTGTGAAGATGTCAATGCTACCTAGAGAAATCTACACATTTAATGCAATCTCTAAAAAAATACCATCAATTTTTTTCAAAGAAATGAAACAAATAATCCTAAAATTTGTATGGAACCAGAAAAGACCCCAAATAGCCAGAGGAATGTTGAATAAGAAAAGCAAAGCCAGTGGCATCACAAATTCAGACTTCAAGCTCTATTACAAAGCTGTAATCATCAAGACAGTATGGTGCTGGCACAAAAACAGACACATAGATCAGTGGAACAGAATAGAGAGCCCAGAAATGCACCCTCAACTCTATGGTCAACTAATCTTTGACAAAGCAGGAAAGAATGTCCAATGGAAAAAAGACAGTCTCTTCAACAAATGGTGTTGGGAAAATTGGACAGCCACAGGCAGAAGAATGAAACTGGATCATTTCCTTACACCACACACAAAAATAGACTCCAAATGGCTGAAAGACCTAAACGTGAGACAGGAGTCCATCAAAATCCTAAAGAAGAACACAGGCAGCAACCTCTTCAACCTCAGTCGCATCAACTTCTTCCTAGAAACATCGCCAAAGGCAAGGGAAGCAAGGGCAAAAATGAACTGTTGGGACTTCATCAAGGTAAAAAGCTTTTGCATACCAAAAGAAACAGTCAACAAAACCAAAAGACAACTGACAGAATGGGAGAAAATATTTGCAAATGACATATCAGATAAAGGCTAGTATCCAAAATCTATAAAGAACTTATCAAACTCAACACCCAAAGAACAAATGATCCAATCAAGAAATGGGCAGAAGATATGAACAGACATTTTTCCAAAGAAGACATCCAAATGGCCAACAGACACGTGAAAAAGTGCTCAACATCGCTCGGCATCAGGGAAATCCAAATCAAAACCTCAATGAGATACCACCTCTCACCAATCAGAATGGCTAAAATAAACAAGTCAGGAAATGACAGATGTTGGCGGGGATGCAGAGAAAGGGGAACCCTCCTCACTGTTGGTGGGAATGCAGCTGGTGCAACCACTCTGGAAAACAGTATGGAGGTTCCTCAAAAAGTTGAAAATAGAGCTACCATATGACCCAGCAACTGCACTACTGGGTATTTACCCCAGAGATACAAATGTAGTGATCTGAAGGGGTATCTGCACCCTGATGTTCTGATGTTTATAACAGCAATATCCACAATAGCCAAACTGTGGAAAGAGCCAAGATGTCCATCGACAGATGAATGGATAAAGAAAATGTGGTATACATATACAATGAAATATTATGCAGCCATCAAAAGGAATGAAATCCTGCCATTTTCAACGACGTGGATGGAACTGGAGGGTATTATGCTGAGCGAAATAAGTCAATCAGAGAAAGACATGTATCATATGACCTCACTGATATGAGGAATTCTTAATCTCAGGAAACAAACTGAGGGTTGCTGGAGTGGTGGGGGGTGGGAGGGATGGGGTGGCTGGGTGACAGACATTGGGGAGGGTATGTGTTATGGTGAGCACTGTGAATTTTGTTAAACTGTTGAATCACAGACCTGTACCTCTGAAACAAATAATACATTATATATTTAAAAAAAAAAAAGATAGTAGGAAGGGAAAAATGAAGGGGGGGAATCAGAGGGGGAGACGAACCATGAGAGACTACGGACTCTGAGAAACAAACTGAGGGTTCTAGAGGGGAGGGGGGTGGGGGGATGGGTTAGCCTGGTGATGGGTATTAAAGAGGGCATGTATTGAATGGAGCACTGGGTGTTATACGCAAACAATGAATCATGGAACACTACATCAAAAACTAATGATGGAATGTATGGTGATTAACATAATAAAATATAATGATAAATAAATAAATAAATAAATAAGTATACTAACTACCCCTAGGGAACAAGGGCTAACCCAAAAAAACTATGTGTAAACATAGGATAAATATGACGCTAGAAAATGAATCTTTCCTTGATAGCAATATAAAAATATTTTATTTAAACAAATGTAGACATATTATAAAGTATATAGTACACTGCAAAATCTAAGTGAATTTTAAGAATTAAATTTGAGACTTCATAGTATTTCATTTTTGTACCAGGCAAATTTCTCTGATTGTGTTTGTTGATTTACCTCTCCTATTAGGGATACTTCAGTAGAAATTTTTTTGGGGGGGGAAGATGACTGACTATATCAGCAACTCCTTCTCCTGTGCTTCCACAGTTCTTTGGCGACATGACCTACGTTGCATTGTAATTATCTCATTGGATGCTGGGCCCCTTCACTTTACAGGCTGAACAAAGGTAAAGTCAAAGTCCCTGAGAGCAAATTCCCCTACTGACAAAATGAATTGCTGAGATTTACAAAATGAGATTCAATCTAAGCTAATATAGTTTTATTTTGACTAAATCAGTTCACTTTGACATGATGTAGGATTATGAAATAAAATTTACATATATTTCAAAAGACTGTAGGGTCATCTTTTTAATGATCTGGTCCGATTAAAAATATATTAAAATTTCTCTAAAAACTGTGATCTTAAACAATGTTGATATTATGAAATTTAGATTTTTAAAAGTAGAAAATGATTTCAGAAAAGCAAGCATAAATGTAAAAGCCAATTTTTTTAGTCAAGTACAGTTAACAATGATCAAGTTCACAAAAATCTCTGATATGTTTTCTAGTTCAACTGACCACCATGGGAAGAAATACTGAAATTCCTTAGATTAAATAAAAAATAAAATACTGGTTTGCACTGTACCACTAGGAGGAAAATGAAATTTCCATTTTCAAAATGGAATTTTTTTTTCAAAGTGAAACTTCTTAAAGTGTGTGAATCACAGCATATAAATCAATGCATAACTCTACAGAGCTCTTCTCTTGATGGTAGAAAAGGAGTAGAAAGCAGATATTTTACTTTTCCATTGACTCATTCCTGGCAGATAGACTTAATCAATCCCTCAGTTAGAGGAAGGTTTCTTCCATTAGAGATTCTGACCTGCTGCTACTTCTTTCTACTTAGTGCAACTCTGGGAAATGGAAGGTAGATATCAGAAAAAAGCATCCTGAGAATAGCCACTGTTGGGGACGAAAACATATAACTAAGTGGCCTCTCCAAGCCATAAGTTTCAAGTATGATCTGGATATAGAGGGCTGGGCTGGGCTATGTGTGGTCTCACGTCCAACCAAGAGCTATGATTTAGTCATGTTTCACTTGTACTTATTAGCATTTTCTTAAACTTACATATATCCTCAGCCCACAAGACTGGGTAGGTGGTAGCTGTTTCCATAATTATCTCCTGTATAACAATGACACTTTGGCAAAAGGGACCAATGAGTGTTTATTGTCCAAATATTATGGATCACACTCCTAATTACTATTGGACTTTTTACTTTCCTATATTCTGAATTCTTCAAGGCCCAAACTATATTTAGTTCATGGTGAGAGAACTAATACATATTTATTTTCATGGCTACTTGTGGGGATTCCAGGAAACCCATCTGATACTTGTTATTTCAAAGGTGACCTTTAATGATGTTGAACTTATTCCATGCAGGTAAAAGCTAACAAATAACCCACATCATACTTTCTTACTTGCAAATCTGCAACAGGTACAATACCAACTCTGTCACATTCAACAGAAATGAATTCAGGTTATTCAAACTCAGGATTCCCCAAAGGTGAAACTTTACATCAAAAGAAATTCATTCTACACCTACACTGAAAAGGTAAAACTGGTGTCAAGTTCATCAGTTTGTCCTTATGCACTGAAAACATTCTAGAAAGAACACAGTGATAACCTTATCCACTTGTTCACCAGCCTAACTGGGACACAGGAAGGTGGAAGTGAAGTAAGGAGGACAAGGTAATAACATTCTTATGGAACAAAACTGCTAGACAGAAAGCATGTGATTCTTTTCATACAGAGATCCCCAACTGCTAAAATTCCAGTTCCTTATTTCTAGGTGGACTTATTTAAAACAGAAACTCAGTGTTATTAAAGCAGAGAAACAGAAGTCAAATTGGTACCTATAAGAAAGTTTTGAAAGTAAAATGTCAGGAGCCAGTTTAAAAAAAAAAAACAGCACTGGCATAAAGTAAACCATCATGGGAACACCCTCATATTAAGTTTAAACTAAAAATATACTCTTTATAAGTACATACACACACACACACACACACACACACACACAAACTGAGTCACTCAATAAGTAGTTTATCAGTCTACAAGGAATATTCCATAAACGGAAAAGAGTGTGGGTGTATCTCTTTTTCAAGTGCCTATCTCTTTTTCAAGTGCCTTCAGCATTAGAAGTAAATTTATAATGCGAGAGGTATCCCACCATATCTCTTCAGAAAATGGCGATACTGGAAACAGTTTATATCACTTATAATACCAATGCTATAAAATAGAGGAGAAGTAGGCTACTTTAAATTCACAATGTATGTTGTAAGTAAAATCATACCAGTTAAGACAAAGTTAACAAGAATAATTATCAGGATTTCCACAACCTACAAACCTAGCCATTTTCAATAATCATGTCTTCTAATTCAGTTAGTTTATTTTTAATGCATTTTTCCACTTGTTTCTGTGAAATATCCCTGTTTCTTCATAATAAAACACCCTTACACTATTTTGAATGGCATTTCTACTTCTAATCTCCTTGACATGCTTCCTCAATACAGCTCAAGAGTGTTCGAATTGTGTAAGACTGATGAATCACAGACCTGTACCCCTGAAACAAATCATACATTATATGTTAATTTAAAAAAATTTTTTTAAAAGTGTTTGGAATGATTCTGTTTAAGAAACGATTCCTCAAAAGGAGTGCCATTACAGATAACTTCCTAGTTGGTGGAGGGAACCACTGAGAGCTGGCCAAGAGTAGAGAGAGCACAATACCAATTAGGAGGCTACCAGGAGAGCCACTGCCAAAGGAAACAGGCTCCACTTAGCTGCTAAGCCCTATGGGAACTAGAGCCAGTGAGAGATGCCATGAGCAACATTGATCCATTACAGTCTAGAGCTTACCATTAGGTGCATCATATTATTTGCAACTTTTCCACCTCAGAGTGACGAACTCTTGGGGGAGAGTAGGGACATCACCCTTAACAATTTCTCCAAATCAAAGCCATCACCCAAATAACCATCCAAATAATGGACTAAACAGTCCATTTTAAGAATAAAGAGACTTTAGGAGTAACTTCTAAGCTTCATGTTAAGTATTCAATATTATAAAATTAAAGACAAAAATAAAATTACCAAAAAAATACTTTGATTCTTTTGGGATAAAAAAGATGAATTACAGGTAGTAAAGACATAACATCTGGCCTTTTACTTTTTTTCCCTATGCATCAAATTGATGCATCTTTCAAATTAAGTCTGTGAGTTCCATTTTTTAATTCTTGCTCTGAAAACATAAATCCTCCTGAAATGGATGAAGAGTAGGTTGGAAAATCTCAATTGCTCAATGATGAAAAAATAGCAAAGGAATACAAATGAAACTCAACAATCCATAATTCTTTTTTTTTTAAGATTTTATTTATTTATTTGACAGAGCGAGAGAGAGAGACAGTGAGAGAGGGAACACAAGCAGGGAGAATGGGAGAGGGAGAAGCAAGCTTCCCGTTGAGCAGGGAGCCCGACATGGGGCTCAATCCCAGGACCCTGGGATCATGACCTGAGCCGAAGGCAGACACTTAACAACTGAGCCACCCAGGTGCCCCAACAATCCATAATTCTTAGTGCAGTATGACATTTAAAGTTCAATCCCCAAATAGCTTTTAGAGTCACCAGGAATATACTGGAATGATAGCACCTGATCTTAAGTTAAAATGCATTACTAAAATCCTGATATTTAAAAAAAAAAAAAGGACTGATGTTTACCCCTTACAGTGCAGACAAAACTCATAATAATCATGTAGGTATGTGAGATTAAAACATCCTTGAAGAACTGTCTTCTGAAGTTTTGTTTGGATTTCAGTGATCTTGATACGCATATATATCAGTCACAAGCAAATGTTATGCTCCATCAAATGCTCATTCCAAATTCTTAATCTATTTTAAGAAGCCAATTTTCAAAAATGCAGTCTCATTTTTGTTAAATTAAACCTTCTAAAAGGGAATGGCAAGTCTCTATACATATGCCATCTTCTTTATTCTCAGTGAAATCTACAGAATAAAGTTAATTCCATTTCCACAGTGGGTAAACATCAAAGGAGACTTTCTGTTATTCTCTTCTAATAAATAATTTTAATCTTTCCTATAGGCCTTTATGATGGAAGACTTTAAGTGCCTCTGTTAGGTCACTTCTGCAGTCAGAGGTAAAGTGATAGGCTATGAAGAGAACTCAGGAGGTCTGCGGCAATGGTATTTCCATTAGGGATATAGCAGGCATCTGCCTACTTCTTTCATTGCTACCTAAAGGCTTAGTGACAGCAATCTTGGGAACAAGTTCTTCTTTATTTCCTCCACCCATTTGCAGAATAAATCATGCCAGCAACTTACGCCCAGGATAGTTACTTTGACTGAAGAAGTCTGTACCTTACCAAGGACATGCTTAATGTTTAAATTTAGGCAACTCCAATTCATACAAAAGACTTAAAGCTCACCTTCAAAAGAGTTCTTGCTAACGTAACAAAGATTTAGAAAATTGTTATTATCATCAGGTCCCAATTATCTTAAGAAAGCACTGCGAGTCTTAACAGTAATAAGATCTTTATTTGGGGTCTCTAATTCAAGTTCATTTGCCTGGGACTTTGCGAGAGCCAGTCTAGACCAGTATGATATGGATACCAAAAGTAGGATCTAAACTGCTTAGAATTTGGGTGTACACATACACAATCTTATTCTGTAGCATTGGCCAGTGTTCCTATTCAGGGAAAGGGAAAACAAATTTGAAATCTTCTGTTCATACCATTTGTGAATTGCTCCCATTCACAAATCATTAATAACTAAGGAAAGAATATGAATTGCTTATCTACGAATATAATGGTAATCAGTTCAAACCTCATTTCTGACTGTTTTTCATTTCTACGTTATTTCTACAACTCATTTATTTAAATATGTATTGAGCACCTGACTATGGGCCAGGCACCATCATAAGTAGTAGGGATATGCAGCAGCAAACAACACAGACAAATCCCATACTATCATCGAGCTTACTTTCTGCAAAAGGGACATTTATAACAGAGAAGTTAAAAGCATAAGCAATATCATTTCATGCTATGAAGTAAATAAAACACGGGATGTACTGGAGAGTTAAGGGGTAAAAGTAGATTAGCCTAGGAGTTAGAAACAGCTCTCAAAAGAAACGACATTGAACTAAGATTGAATAACAGGAAGTAGGTGCTCATGGATTCACTGTTCTAGGCAGAGAAAACATCAAGGGCCATCCTAAGGTGGAATTTGATACATTCAAGGAATACAAAGAAGCTCTGAGTGACTAGATTTAGTGAGAGGAGTAGGAGAATGGTTAGGGGTGATAGCAGAAAAATAAGCAGGAACAGACCAGATAGGGTCTCGTAAACCATTGTAAGGAATTAGAATTTTATTGTCAGTACAATGAAAAGCCACCGAAGGAATTTAATCAAGGGAATAATATGACCTCATTTACATTCTTAAGTTTCTTTCTAGTTTCCAGGCTAGCTATTCCTGTAGACTGAGAGCTCAGGGGAACTGGACTGTAGTGACCTAAGACTACCTGACTCTGAATGAGCCATATAAGGATACTGTATTCAATACCTAGATATGAGTGAAGCTAACTCTAGCTTGCTCTCCAGGCATGAGGAGAGGCCTCAGGTCACTCTTCCTGACACTTTAAGCCATGTTATTTCATGAGATAAAGTACTAACAATGCAAGAAAATCTACCTATTGGACAGGCTGTAGTTGGACTACAATTGAAGTTAGACTGTAAGAGTCATCTACCAAATGCTAAAGAAACCCAGAGTGCAGAGAGCAGAAAGGTAATAAATCCTGGTTTGTAGCATTCAGTGATTGTACTAAGAAGTAGCAAGTCTATTTGTACTGAATGTAAATGTGAAACATAATGGATTGTTGCCTAGCAAAGGATAAAAATGCTTTGTCACATACAATATTTCTGATGGTTGTTTGGTTAGAATGTGAAGTGATTGATATTTCCTAATGCATATTGTTTAAAAGACATTTTATGGGCTGTAGTCTTGTAAATGATCTTTTTTAATGGTCATGAATTCTCAACAAGCTGAAATAGGAAAGGAAAAACAAATCTCTAAGGTGAAATAAGCCTACAGAGGCCAACTTCAGAACGAAAACAGTAATCATTAAGCATCAGGCACTTCTTATAGCTATATTATTTCATTCATATAAAACCCTACAAGTGAAGGGCACTAGCCTTTTATTACAGATGGAAAAATTGAGGCTCAGAGACATTACAGAACTTGCCCATTATCATAAATGAGTAAGCATCAGAGCTGTCTCTGTAGTCACAGCTATACCTGAGTATAGAGCCTGAGTTCCTTCCAATGCACCAAGCAAGGCTAAAGCCAACAATAAAGAAAATCAAACAGTACATTCCAAAGGAGTGAAACAGTTGAATCTCTGGAGAACCTATGTACAAAATGAGCCCATGTGTCCTTCCAGTCGACCTGCCATTTTCACCACTGTTAACCTTTCCTGCTACCAAGGTCTTAGGACAGGACTACAATGAAAGAGGCAGTTCATGCATAGTCCCTTGCCCTCTTTTTGGATCCTTTTCCTACCCAGCAATGCCTTCATGTTTTCATGTTTCCTTGGCCCATAAAATTATCAGCCTCTGCTCTCATATTCTTCATTCATGTTAGAACTGAAACAACCCATATCGAGAAGACAAATCTAAAAGAAGATTCATTTTATGATGAGGAGAGATTTAAATTACTAAAATTAATCTCCATATTTTTCAGAGATCAGTCCATAGACATGGGTAACTTAGGGAGAACCAGGACCTGTCTCAGGTCCTGAAATCAATCTGCAGAGAGGCACCCATAGCACGACTAAAGTAGACTCTGGTCCAGTACTTGCCCTATCAAAGCTTACCTGCCTTATCTTCTAATTCTCTCTCTTCCAGCCACTCCTCCCAAACATATATTGTCCTTTTCCATTTCTATAATTTGGCTACTATCATGTAACCCACCTGAAATTCTCTCCTTCCTCTTCTTTATGCAAATCCTACCCATCCTCATAGCTCTTGTAGGACAAGTATTTTTTTAAATAAATTTTATTAGCATTAAATACATGTTAAGTATTAACACTTTTAAAATATAAACATATATAAAGAAGAAAATTTTAAAATCGATGTAATTCCATCACCAAAGTAACCATTTTTAGTATTACCTGTCCTTAAGCCTTTTCTGATCATTCTGGCTCTTTCTCAATCCTCAATCTCTCTTCTTCTCTCTCCCTCACTCTCCTTTGAACTCCTTCAGTTTACTAGTCAGTAAACATGCAGTTGCTTATATATTTATTATTTATTATACATTTATTCAATTATTCCTTTTAAAAAGTGTTTATGAAGTCCACCTATTCTGTATTAGACATCATTCTAGATTCAGGGTGGTAAATAAGATTTGGTTTCTGCCTACATGAAATTTATAATCTAGTGCCTATAATTATGACTTACAACTTAACATATCTAACTTCCTAATTTAAGAATCTGCATTTTAGAAGTGAATATTATCTCCCAAGTGAAGTGAAACTCCTTGGGGTCAGAAAGTACATAATGTCATTATGATCAAATATATCGCCAGTACTATTTATTACAATGCCCACAGGATACAAAAAGTCAGAAAGCTGGCCTTTCTTCATATCAAAATCAGCTTCAATTATATGTGACAAAAGCCCTAACAATGAACACATTGTTGATTTATAAACATTCTGTTATATTCTATTCTATTCCACACTAAATCATATTAATTAAAAGTATTTAACATAGTAAATTCTTACTTGAAGATTACAGTTTATATTCTGCCCAGGAAGAAGCACAGTCTATGCTGTATTAACATGGTTTCTGAGCAGGATAAATTAAACAACTATTATCTAATCAGGTACAACAAAAAGATGGGAAATTATAGTGAAAACAGGTGAAGTGTGTTTATTGTACGTAACATAATAACTGTGACTTGAACAGTATCTGGCAGAGACTGGATGCTCCAAACTCCTTGCTAGATGAATAAATTGTGTTGAGAGTTCTTGGGTAAGAACAGCAAGTACAAGGGCACCTGGGTGGCTCAGTCGTTAGGGGTCTGCCTTCGGCTCAGGTCATGATCCCAGGGTCCTGGGATCGAGCCCCACGTCAGGCTCCCTGCTCCACAGGAAGCCTGCTTCTCCCTCTCCCACTCCCCCTGCTTGTGTTCCCTCTCTCTCTCTGTCAAATAAATAAATAAATAAATAAATAAATCAAATCTAAAAAAAAAAAAGAAGAACAGCAAGTACATGATGAGAGAGCACTAGACTCTGAGTTGGGTGACCTGGGTTCCAATCCTGATTTTGCCTCTTCAGTTAAGTTCCTTTACCTTCAGGGACCTTAATTTCACATATAAAGAGGGGCCTGGATTATCCACTTTCAATTATTTTTTTCCCATATTCTTTATTTTCTATGCATTATGTTACTGCCTAAAATATAAAGAGCAGTAGGAAAAGAGAGGCTATGCAGTAGATGTTTTTTTGCAGTCAACAGCATTTATTTATTTATTTACATACTTATTTATTTCCATTGGAGAATAGTTGACACACAATGTTGCATGAGTTTCAGGTGTACATTAGGGACTTGACAACTGCATACATTATCCTATGCTCACCACAAGTGTAGCTACCATCTGCCACAATACAAAGCTATTACAATACTGCTGACTATAGTCCCTATGCTGTGCCTTTTATCCCCATGATTTATTCATCCTGTAACTGGAAGACTGTATCTCCCACTCCTCTTCACCCATTTTGCCCATGCCCCCCGCTCTTCCCCTCTGACAACCATCAGTTTGTTGTCTGTATGTATGGAGCTGCTCTTGCTTTTTCTTTTGTTCATTTGTTTTAGTTGTTAGATTCCACATATAAGTAGATCTACACTCAGTTCTTGAACAGTAAATGCAAAGCAAGTACCACAAGTATTATATTTGTTGTGACATATTTTGCTAAACTTCTCCTAACAACTGAACACAGATGAATAATGCATTCTTTATGTGACTTTCAATAAAACTCTTAATTGCAATAGTATATACAAATCAATTCATGTTGTATAGAACACATCACATTCTATAACACTATGATGCACAAAGTAGAGCATCTTCTAGGGAACATTTTGATTGCATTACAATCCTCTTTGCAGTCTAAAGTTATCAATTTATTTCATAGAGTAAAAAGTAAATTCTATGCTTCTATCAAAGAGAATATTCCTTCCTTTTCAGGAGTGACCTCCTTTTTCCTTTGATGATCCTTGGTTTTTACATTCTCTCATTTCATCTCCTCCATGATCATCCACTTTCAACCTCCTACAACTCTTTATCAGAGAGTACCAGGGAAATATAAATCAAAACTAGGCATATCTTTGCCATCTGGCTTTTCTACATGTACTAGTGAACAAACGTTAATGGAAATAAGGAGACTTGCCTACAGAAAAGTTTTTTTTTCTTTTAAATCAATTCCTCTTAGTTATGGTATCAGGTACGGCATCAGGCTTACTCCCATTCCAGGGTACTCCCCACCTCCTATACAGTAGGCTCAAGCCATACTGAACTGCAGTTTCCTGAACTGACCATGCACACTCTTGTTTCAGGACCCAAGCCCATGGTAGCCTTTCTATAAAAATTCTCTCCTAGCCTGGCCCCTCATGTTTATATTGCTCCTACTCATTCTTTAAACTCAATGTAAGCATGATGTCATCTGAGGAGTAGTTCTTGACAACATCTCTCCTCCCCTACCACCTGCTCAAGTAGACATTAAGATCTCCTCCTCCTCCCACAGGCAAATTTTTGTGACTGCCTATCTTCCTTCATACTTCTCACATTAAACTATTAGCTCTTGATAGGAATCATCTCTTACTCATCTTTCTCGCCCCAACAAAAAAGCACACAATAGGCACATAAGAAATGATCATTGCTGAATGAATTCATTAGCTAATGAGTGAAAAAAAAAAAAACTTTGTGTATCAGATATATGAAAAGGATTTTAAATGAATAAACCAACCAGGTTCTAGGACTTTTCTTCCCTCAGAGCATGTTCTCCAAATGGAAGATTTTCTTCAGCATGTCCATTACACCACAGGCTTCAAGAGATCAGAAACCAAGTCTTTTCCTTCATAATTTCTTCTCATGGTCCAAACAGAAAAAAGAGCTTAAAAAATGTTTTTTTGATGAAAATTATATACCCCTTTCCATCCATGGACATTTAAAATTTCTCACAGTTTAAGCCAAGTACATAGGACTACTTAAAAGTTAACTTGGCATAGGAGCCAAGATGATAAATTACCTACATACTTCATGCAAATTTGCTGCAAGTGGTCCTAGACCACACTTGTAAAAACACAAGCATAGATCTTTAAAATAGACCCTCACAGAGCTTTGAGTCCAACCTCCTCATTTCACTACCAAGGCCAGTGAGACATAGACTTTGGATGAGTTGTTTAAAGCCATGTAGCTAATTAGTTGAGGGCTCAAGTGATGGTAGCCCTATAGGTTTAGAAACTTTCTCCAATTTACCTATGAACAGGCCCCTCAAGATATCTCAAGCCAAGAACTTTGATTATCTTTAATTCCCTTATATGACATTTATTCATTGATTTCTTAATAAATGCTTGTTTTTCCTACCAATATTTTTCAAATTAAACATTCAGAAAAGAAGAGGAATTAATAATGGTAATTTAGATAAAGACTGGGTCTTAAGTATCAAGACCTTTAGTTGGTACTTGAATTGATGAGTTGTTTGGCAATATTAAATGGCATTTATGAGAAGTGTTTGCAGAGAGGCTCTAGAAGTATTTGAGGAGCTTTAGTAGCACCTGCCATTCTTAGAATGACTACAGAAAACAAGAGTCAAATGCCTGAGGCTTCTTTTAATATGAAAATTAAAGTAATACCAAGGAACTACTGTATTAGTTGTTGCCCCCATAATGCTAATTAACAAGCACATCCAAACACAGCATAATATAACAATAAGCTTTTGTTCTCATGCTCAGGAGTTTTCAGGCTGGCCACAAATGGACTGATCTAGGCTAGGCACAATTGAGCAGCTCTGTTTCAGGCTGCAGATCCAGTTGGGCTTGGATCCCCAATGCAGGTTGGGTTCACTGCAATAAAATGTATATACACATTCTAGAGCATGCATAAACAAACACCATACACACACACACACACACACACACACACACACACACACACACACACACACACACACACAATTCTGGGACCTAAGGTGAAAAGGAAGCAGCTACCTGGAGGAAGCCCTTCTCATGGCAATTGTGAAAGAGCAAGCTCTACCACACAAGACTTTCTTTTATGCCTAATGTCTACTAACAGCTCACTGGCCAAAGCAAGTCACATGGCAAGCTCAAAATCAATAAAAGAGGGATACTCTACCCACAGAAAGATGTGGAGGGAAGTGAATATGTGCTGAACAAGAAGCTATACAAAGTATACAAAGCTATACAAAAACTACATAGTTGGCTTAATATCTGAATCCTTCTGACCAATATTTGCAAAGAAGTATATTGTTTAACATAAGCTCAACATGAACATATTAAAATATCACTGGCCTTCTTATTCTAATCAAAGCTATAAGGAGAGAAAAGCAGATTATGGCCAAAACAGCTCATTAGGAATATCAATGACTCATTCAGTTAATAATGATTAGATGCCTTGATTGACACAAAAGGACAAGACTCAGCCAAATTCACTCCATAGAGGTCATCCTAAAATTTAATCTGGGTGATGGCTTTTGAAGAAATGCTATTTATCACATGTAACAAGGGGATGGAGATAAAGATAGATTTCATTCTAATCTGCTCTAGTTCTAACAAGCCAGTGGTAGAAATGTCCATTTCCCTCTTCCTACTTTAGTCTAATACTTATGTCAACCTGCTTCTCAGCACTCCACTGGGCCTACCTGCTTCCCACTTTATACAACGCATGTCTGACTATGGTATTACATATAGGATTATTATATCTTATCATTAAAACTGATTTCTCACAAATAAATTTAGTACTGAACTATCAACAGTACCACTGATTTTCAGTTGCTACATTTACTTTTAAATTATATAATCAAATTATATGTTTTTTCTGGGGCGATCCCAATGTATACTCGATGTCTCAACATTAAGTGTTAAGAGTGTCACCTTCTATCCTCAAAATTATCCTGATTTATTTTTTTAAAGATTTTATTCATTTGAGAGAGAGAGACAGAGAGATAGAGAGGGCACAAGCAGTGGGAGAGGCAAAGGGAGAGGGAGAAGCAGACTCCCTGCTGAGCTGAGAGCCTAACATGGGGTTCGATCCCAGGACTTGGAGATCATGACCTAAGCTGAAGGCAGACGCTCAATCATCTGAGCCACCAGGTGCTCCTATCCTGATTTGTTTTAAAAATTACATGTAGACCCTAATTATAAAAGATACATGATGATCTACACACCATCACATTGGCCAATTACAGCCACCTAAGCTTTGGTAAAAATAATTAAACTACCAGTGATTTCAGAACTATTTGATAATGTCATTAAAATTTCATTTTTATAATCATGCTAATTATCATTTACATCTTTCCTGTTCTAATAACTTCTTTCCCCATATCCTATATACATATTTAACTCTCTTTTGACAGAATCTACTATATTATGTTTATTACAACTGGTTTCTTGGGCAATTTTCTGAAATGTAGAGTAAGTTAAAATGAGAAACAATAATCTTTTAAGTGGTTTAGACTTCCAATTGGCAAAAGGATAAAATCTTGAAATTAGGATTATTTCTCAGGACACAGTGCCTTTCTTTGTTAACCATTCTAGTCTCAGAATTATTTAATGTATAAATTCTATTCAGAAATATTTAGACATTGTTTCCTATACTGCAAAGGCTATATGCAAAATCTTCATCAATGTTTCTGGACAAATATAGTGATCAATATTTGGGTCAATTCCATTCCCAATACCCAAAGCTGATCTGATATTTTTGGATATCATGGTCAGTTAATGAGCAATCCATTTGTACATCTGTGCTACCAATCAGATCAAGCCAATGATCAGGCAAATCATCTAAAAATAATGGATTATACAATAAAGAAAGTGTAGACTCAACACAGATACTATAGAAACAGGTCAAAAATATCTACAAGATAAATATTTTTTTAAATATCTTCTTTTGAAAAATATAACTGTTCAATGAAAACAGTTTTCATTTCCCTGTTGGCCTTTCAACAATAAGGATTGCTTCTTTCCATTTTCTGTTGGAATTTCCAGAATTTCTCTTTCATTTCAACCCATTCTTTATTAGCTTTAGACACCAAATCGCATCTAAAGCTCTTAACCATGGTTTGTCTGGCCACTTGATGTGCTTACAGAACATTGACTCAACCCCTGAAAAAGCATCAGCTGTTATGGTACCATATTGGCTAAATGACAAAAGATAGCTAAATGGCAAAACAAATTACCCTGACACTGAATAAGTAAACAATCTATTTGACCAAAGGAAAAAAATCAGTCATACTAATTTGTGGTTGCATAACAGAAAAAAATAAATGTAACCCTGTCCTTTGCAGCTGGTTCTGACGATTAGGAAGATGTTGTAAAAAACAAACAAACAAACGAAGAAAAAAAAAAAAAAACCTCTAAATAAGACTCCAGGAGAACTCACTTTCAAACACTACCTGTAAGGTTAGAAGCTGCTGCTTCCAATTAATAGACTAGTCCTTCTAACTTACAGTTGAAAATTCTCAGTTTGCTATGGCACACATGACAGGGTCATGCATACAGTAAATGCTCAACTGGGTATTAGTTAAGGACCAAAATTTGGCTGGATAGAAACTAAACAGGGCCTGCTATGACCATTTTCCTCCATTCCACAAAATATTAAGTACCTCCTATGCTTTGCAGAAGCTTACTAGATTACTCACTTTCTGAGCAATCACAGTCAAAATAAAATACCCCAGAAAAAATTTCTTTTGTATCTGTTATTCTTACACCTTTTTACAATATCACATTTAAAGTTTGAGTCACAAAGTACTATGGAGTCCCAGACTACACTAGGAAAGGACAAAAACAGTATTCTATGATGTCATAAAATGGGGAATTTTACCTAACCAAATATTCTAATAAAATGTCATTTATATATACATAAACAAATGTATATGCATATATATATATCTTATACTTGAATTTAACACTAAACATATATTGAACATGGCCAATTTTTCTTCGACTATTTATAAAACACATCTCTTCCAAAATCTTGAGATTATCATTTTGAAGATCACCTTTTTTTTTAAATTGTGGAAGACTAAAAGATTCACAGAAATGCTAGGTAGCACCTATTGGGAAAGCCGATCTACCAGCTTCTACTGGAAGTGGTACTGCGCGACATTTGTTTTTACCCTTGCAATTATCCTCTTACATGAAAAACCCTCTGCTATTTCATGGACTAAATGAAATTTTATACAGGAGGAGTCTAATGGATACAGAGTTTCTTGTTAAGGGGATGAAAATGTTCCAGAATTAAATCATGGTGACAGGTGCACAATCTTGCAGATATACCAGAAACCACTAATTGTATACTTCAAAAGGATGAATTTTATAATGTGACTTATAGCTCAAATAAAAAACAAGTTGTTCTCCCTACTAAACAATCTGACCTATTTAATACATTGAATAAATGCATAAATGCAATACAGTTAATCCAATGCTCTGATTCTATAACCACACCTAATTTAAAAAAAAAAAATCTTACTTCAGGGTTAACAGCAAAGAAGGCGGGAATAGGTTAATTTCGTTTTATTTATGAGGGTGGGCAAGGGAAACAGGGCTCCCATCAAGTTTAGGGACTAACTTCTTGGAAGTGGGTACCTGCAGGATGCTTCCACTGAAGAATGTATGTAAAGTCATCATCACTCTAAATATACTAAGAAATTGGAAAAAATTTCACCATAAAACTTTAGGAAAAGTACATTAAGACTACAGGAAATTACTCAAAAGCAGGCCTCAGTAACAGAAAGCAGATAAAATAATACTTTTTGTGATGGCAGCTGCAAAACTAAATACTTTTTTGTTAATTTCAAAAACCTGACAGTCTTTGTAAGGCAAACCATTTGCAGTGGTAGCTCCACCGGATTTCCTTCAAGATGGCTGACCCCATATACGATTCTAAAATAAATATTTTAGGAATGGGGAAATAACAAACAAATGTTACCAGTCACTTCATATCAATTCATCTACCAATATAACTGAATATTGTCTCCTCATCCTCGTAACAGTAGGACCTGGACCAACTAGAGCTTATTCATTTAATTCATTCATTATTCACTTAATTTTGCCTTGATTTACTTAGAGTGGACATGTCATTTATTTTTTTTTTTAAGATTTTATTTATTTATTTGACACAGAGAGAGAGAGAGAGAGAGAGAGAGGCAGGAGAGAGGGAACACAAGCAGGGGGAGTGGGAGAGGGAGAAGCAGGCTTCCCGCGGAGCCGGGAGCCCCATGCAGGGCTCGATCCCAGGGCCCTGGGAACATGACCTGAGTCGAAGGCAGACGCTTAACGACTGAGCCACCCAGGTGCCCCTGGAGACGTCATTTAAAAATTACAGGATATCAGGGCACCTGAGAAGCCTGCTTCTCCCTCTCCCACTCCCCCTGCTTGTGTTCCCTCTCTTGCTGTGTCTCTGTCAAATAAATAAATAAAATCTTTAAAAAATAAATAAATAAAAATTACAAGGATATCTGGAGCACTGGGTGTTATACGCAAACACTGAATCATGGAATACTACATCAAAAACTAATGATGTGGGCGCCTGGGTGGCTCAGTTGGTTAAGCAACTGCCTTCGGCTCAGGTCATGATCCTGGAGTCCCGGGATCGAGTCCCACATCGGGCTCCCTGCTTGGCGGGGAGTCTGCTTCTCCCTCTGACCCTCTTCCCTCTCGTGCTCTCTATCTCTCATTCTCTCTCTCTCAAATAAATAAATAAAATCTTTAAAAAAAAATTAATGATGTAATGTATGGTGATTAATACAACATACTAAAAAAATAATAAAAAAATCTTTTAAAAACTAATGATGTAATGTATGGTGACAAAACAGAACAGAACAAAACAAAACAAAATAAAATAAAATAAAAATTACAGGGTATCTATAGTCTCTAAAATAAAAAGCATTTCAACTTTCTACCTAGCTTTCCATTTGTTCTATTTGTCAACATAATTCTCCATGGACATTTGAGTGGCACATATAATAATATCCACAATGATTCAGAATGCTCTAGGAATGGTTTCTTTATTAATTATGCTTTCCAGCTTAATTTAGAATATTTTAATTCCCAAACCTTACAGTAGAAATCGTTCTCAAACTGTATGTGTGTACCTACCTGCCTTATGAGATAGAGTGCCCATAACTGAATAGTTCTCTCACAATCAGAGGTAACAGTAAGTGTACACTGCACTAGAAAGTGAGGTAAATGATAACAAATTGAGAATAATTTTGGAAGATTGTTTTATATAAGTGAAGCCAAACTGCTTTCTTGATTTCTTATAATTTTAACCTATTTTAAATGTTTTAGGCAAAAAATAAACAAATAAAAAGAACTAAATTATAAGGAGTTATAAGTCATAGAACAAGAAGTCAGTTAGAGAAAAAAAAGTATTTTATTTTACTTAATTGTGTTCTAGTTTAAATGACAGACTGAAAAAGGACCAGAAACTTCATCTTGCCCAAAATTTAATTCAGTGGTTTTCAATCTTGAATGCACAAGAGAATCACCTGGGGAACTTTTTACAACTTCCCGGAATCCCTCCCATAGTGTTTCAGGTGGTCTGAAGAGGTGCCTAGTCATTGATGATTTTTTAAGTTTCCCCAGGTGATTCTGTTGATCAATCAGAATTGAGAATCACCATTCCTAAATCTTACTCCCCACACTGCTCAAACTTTACCCCCTCCTTTAAGCTTCTCTATATAGTTCTGCTTAAAAAGTAAGGTTTTTCTCTCCCAAACTGTGTATGTATAACCTGTATATATAACCACCTGGACCTTGCCCATCACCGCTCCTTGATCTACCTGGTATTTCACTTATATGGATATATCTTTCGTTCAACTACATCTGTGCCCTTGGAGCTGACATATTTTTGCACATATTAAGTCCTCGATACCTATTTATTGAATGAATGAATGAATGAATGAATGAATGAATGAATGAACGAATGAACGAACGAAAATAAATGCAAATGCTTTCCCATATTCCCGATACTTGGTCTCATGCCCTTTTCTACTCTCTTGTTGATCTCCTGGCACCTTCTCTCCCCTTCCCCACAAACTTACAGTCAGTTCAGGGCCCCAGTCTTTTTATGCAACTATTGAACTATTTATTAGAGTGGAGAAGACAAGACTTTGGGGAAATAAAGAGGGCTATATTACTAACAGACTGAAATCAGCAAAATTAGAATCCTAAAGATCTAATTTACATTCAGTTGATAAGACTGCCAGCTTCCTTGGGTTTATTCCATACCTACATGTTTTGTCTTTTAATAAAAAGGGGGCCACTCACCACTGTGTTGTCTTCCACTTTGCACAGTGTGCATTATTACAATCCAATATCTATTTAATGTCTATGTCTTATTTTACATAAAGCTGTGACACCACATGGCAGCTAAATTCTAAGTGTCATGTTGTTTCAGTTTTGAAAATGCCACCTTCAATCTAGACAAGTTAATGTTTCAAACTGTAACTATTTAGAATAATGGTAAGCTTCCTTTCAAGACAGATTATTTCTTACCAAACTTCAGATATTCTTGATTTGTCATTGGATGAGATAAATGCATAACTTTTGCCTCTCTAATGGATAATTAAGTTGGGTGACTTCTTTAAAATCCTGTAGGGATACAGAGGTCCATTTCTTGAAGGATGCAAATGAATCAGTTTAAAGAAAGAAATATCTGATTATTAAAAGCATGGTAGGGTGACTGAACAGTCAACCATTGGTGATCTTCTTCCTCTCTAATGATCCTTTGTCAACCACCTTCCTCTTCTCATCCTCAATATGTTTGTTTCCCAAAACTTCTAGTCTCAGTGTTCTTCTCTTCACATTGTATAGACTTTCCCTTAAAGAGATCAACTCCTTTTTTCCTGATGACAAACATTCCAAAATATGAATCTAATCATTCCTGATCCTGAGTTTCTGATATGTAATCTGACTAACTCTGGGGCATCTCTAACTTGATGCCAAAGATGACATGACTGGATAAACTTGTCATCTCATCCCTAACCAAATTTCCTTTCCCTCTCTCCTCGCTCTCAGTGAACAGCAAGTCTGCCCACATGTAGCTCAAGGGAGGAATTTCGGGGATCATCCCACAGGTCTCATCCTCTTTACTCACCACCATCCTTCAGGCAATATACGTTGGCAATAAATTCTCTCTTTCGTATCCCTAAAACCTGACTGATTCTTCCATCCTTCTCACTGCTACTATCATTACTTCTCCCCTGCACAACATTAGCTATTGAATTGTGTATTGAAAAAAGATCTAATCACAACATTCCCTATTTAAAATCCCTCCCAGGCCAACTATTTTTTTTTTAAATAAGTGAACATAATATGGCATACAAATATCTCTGTGATCTGGCTCTCGCTTTCTTTCTTGTTGTCACCATCATCTCAAGCATTAATTGCCCTCTGGAGAAGTTTCCCCTGACTCCTCAATCTGGGTTAAGAACCCTGCTTGGGATCCTAGAAAATGCTGTGTTTATAGGATCAGAGCATGTATTGCCATGTACTGTATAACTAATGTTTATTGACTATCCTGCCATCTAAAGAGTGAACTCCTTAAAGGCAGGGGCTGTATCTTCATTAAATTTTAAATTCCCAGCACTTAATAACTGGCAGACAGTAAGCAACTAAGAAATGTTTAGTGAATAGACAAAGTGAATAAATAAAAATGAAATGGCATTTTTCTTACATAAAGCGAACAAGTATTGGAGGGTGAAAGGAAAAAGTAACAGGAAAAGAAAAAGAAAGACTTCTAAAATGAAAAGAGGTGTGCTAAAGGACGGGGAAAAGACCAATCTCTTCCAGTCTACAAACTGCCTCAGGGGCTGGTATGAAACCTTTACATTCCTAATCCCTTTTGGCCTCCTCCTGAATCTCAGATGGCTTAACACAGCAGAGAATTCTCTTCAAATTGTGAGCCTGGTGTCAGAACGAGTTAGGAGAAGTATGAAATCTTTTTTCTCTCCTTCAACACTAAGAATTGTTTGCATTATGCTAAAAAAGACAGAGCCATTTTGCAGCTCTATTCTTCATAAATATGTTCCTACAGACTTGCTGAACACAGCAAAATTAAAACATCCCCTTTTCACTGGCTTTCTCCAAAGAAAGAAAGCAAAATTTAAAAAGAATTTTTAATAATTGTAGCAATCTTTGGCTTAAAAAAAACAATGTATCAGAAAGTATGCATGAAATTAAATACAGTCCAAGGCCTAAGATTAAAAAGTTGTCAGGGCATGTAAGTGATCAATTATGACATCTATGAACTTGGAGCCAAGAGACCTTGATTTCAAGTCTTTGTTTTGGATAACTCATTCCAATTCTCCTGGCCCCAGCTCCAACGTTAAAAAATACGTTATAAAATAGGGATATCTCTCTAGCCTGCCTCATAAGATTATTTTAAGAATCAATTTCATGCATTCCAACATATATTTCAATACTTTGCTGAATGTCACTGTTCTAGGCATCATTGATACAGTCCTCCTAGAACTCACATTCTAGTAAGAAAGAAACAGAAATCAAGAAAGTAGATGATGTATACCTTCAAGGAATAATTAGTACTCATAAGGAAAGTATACTTGAGTAAGGGGATAGAGAATGACCAGTAAGACATGCATTTGTCGGGGAAGGGAGGCAGGTTTTCTCTGACGAATTGATTTCTGAGAGGAGATCTGAGTGAAGTAAGAGGGTAAACTGTGTCAACATCTATAAGAAGAAGATTCCAGGCAAAGGAGCTGCAAAAGAAAGATCCTGAGGTAGGCACATGCTTAGGTCTGTCCAGGAACAGCAAAGAAACCAGGATGGTTGAAGCCAAATGACCGAAAGGAAGAAAAAAAGGAAATAAGGTTAGAGAGAGAGAGAGAGAGAGAGACTGGGGCCAGATATATGTGTGAAAGTATTTTGTAAACTATTACTGATTACAAAATTGTGAGGCTGATTCACCCCAAATGGCATGAAAGACTGGCATCATTCTTCATAAATTTTAAATGGTTTGTACTTGTCACTTTAGACCTTGAAATAGTGTTACTCATTGTACTGGTATGGGTTATTTTATCAAATGAGCTAACTTTGCCACACATGAGCACACGTGCACACACGCACAGTGCAGAGCTTTGCCTCCACTCTCTATGTCCTGTGATCGAACAGTCTGGGATTTCTCATTTTCCTTCGACATTAACAAATGGTACCATATAGTACCAACAGTACCACAGAGACCTCCAAAGTCACAACTTCTGTTGATTCCAAAGCAACAGCCAGGCCCTTGTTACAACTGTAGCCTAACCTTGGTTTCACTATTAGAGAAGAACACTGAAAACTTAAGAGATGAGTCAAAACAAAAACGACAAACATCAATCAAAGTACTGATATAGGAAACCAAAAGAAACAAATAAATGAGCTAGGACACACATGGAGATTGTAAAGAAAAACCATAAACAGAAAGAGGGCACACAAATTTTTATTTGTTAGATGACAGCTGAGGTTGGGCCACTAGACAATGATATAACCAGATCCCCAGAGAACATTTGGTTCTCTGGGGATCTCAAAAATACGCAGCCCACAGAGAGCTTAAAAATAACGGGAACGTCAACAGAGTGAAATCCACAGCTACAGTTTTAGAATTCCTCTTCCCTGACCCTCTCCTTTGCTGCTTGCATCTTCCCCTCTAGAGGACTCATCTGCCACCTCCAACCTGCCCCTCTACAGTCCTTATCTCTCAAACACTGCTCCCAATGCTTGCTCTCTTTCCTATGTTTAATGCCTACATGGTGTTTTGTTAAACATCTCCTCCAGTGTGTCTTTCTGTGCTAGTTTCTCAGTGTATCGATGAAAAAAGCTAATCTTCCTTCTCCCTCGAATCAGTTTTCCTTTACGACTCCACAATTTCTGGTTCTGTGCACCAAAATTCTTGGTAACTCAAGCTCAAATCCTCAAAGACATCTACGAGGGCTCCCCTCTCACCTGCTCCCCAGTCCAATCAATTATTAAGCTCCAGTAATTTCCCTTTGACTGTCACTTGTCCCCTTCCCTCTGTTGGCCCCACCCCTCTACCTCATGCCTACAGAATAGTGGCTTCTCAAGCATACCTCTTCCTCTAGCCTCTCTCCTTTTAATGTATTTAATAAAATGCCACCAGGTGATCTTCCAAAGTATACCTCTAATTAGACCATTGCCCTCCTCCAAAAATTTTATATCCAAGGGTAGTAGAGCTATAAAAATATCAAAAGAGAAGTCTGTAAAGGCATTTGGACAAAATTAGAGATCAATACCTATATTAGTTTGCAGAGTGATCGCAGATCACTCTAATACCTTACTACCTAAATTCTACAAAAAAAAATCCAAATTTGAGTAATTCTTGGTCTCCAGATTTGTGAAATTTGATCTTGAAGAATACATACGCTCCTTTTACACTTCAACATGTTCCAAATATGCTACATTGACAGTTCCTGGTATAACAAAAGGTTATTTCTGTTTTTGTTGTCGTTCCCTGACTTTAGGTAAGAACTAAGAGTTAAGTATGATGGCATATTCATTTAGAATTTCATGTGCATTCCACTGATGTCAGTAGATTGGCATTAATTATACTGGAACAGAATATTTGATGTATCTAAAAAAAATCAGTCATGTGGAACAGTACACAACCTCAAGGTTTAGGTACGAAATCTGAATCTTAATTCAGAAAGCCTGATATTCATATAACCCCCACTGTGTAAAATTTCTGAACTTCTGATAAAGCCTCAGTAATGTTTTACATTTATTCCACAAAGCACTAGAATGAGAGACAGTGTATGCTTGCTTCCCTGAAGCTTTCATCGTTCTCTGGTGTTTTATGGTAAAATTTGTTTCAATTTCTAAGCTGCGAAGTCAAAATGCTGTGACCAAAAGCTATGGGTCATATTTTCTTTGTATTACAGAAGTTCTGGATTGATCATCTTTTTTGTGTGCAGTATATATCAGAGTGGCAAGGAATGGTTTTCCACTGTATAAACCTTCTCCCAACAAACACCCCCAGCAATATATATATTTTTTAACACCTAACCCAAATGCAACTCCCACAGATAATTTCTTTCAGAGTCTAACAATCCATAAAGTTAAAAGTGTTCTAGAACTTTTCAAAACTATAGTCTGAAACTACAGTTCACATTGCATGCCTGCACATGAACGCAGACACACACACACACACACACACACACACACACACACACGAAGTAGTCTTTCAGCCATCTCACCAATGGATCCCATGGATAGGTTCTGAGAACCCAGATAGACAGGTGGAGGCAAGATAGATCTGTGGTTGTGAAATGAGGGGCAAAAGAGATCCAGAGACTATTCTAGAATAGGAGTGATCTGTGAGCCAAAGAGGCTATCCAAAGAAACATCCAAGACAAAGGGGACCAGGTGAAAAACTATGCCCAGAAAAAAGATCATCTGATTTAAGCGAGTCTGAGAGGGATTTGAATAGAAGGCTCAGGCTTGAATTCCCTGAAGCACCAATACATAAAGCAAGACCACATTCCACAGTAGACTGGGCTTTGCCTGTAGGTAAGGAGGGTACTCTTATAGCTGAGAAGGCTATTCATGCACAAGATGTTTTTTAATGCAGGCTAAATGTCTGCTCTGAAAAATGTGGTCACGAAAACTGTCATACACCCAAAAGACTAGTATGCAATTATTAAACATGATGTTAATAAAAAACTTCTGACTACATGGGGGAGAGCATGTGTTTTAATAATAAATAGAAAAAAAATAGCAAACTAAGTGGATATAACTGCTAAAATCAAAATTATGTATTAAAAAGAGGGCTGACAGATTACACCAAAATTTTAATTAAGACATTATAAATGATTGTAATGGGTTTTTTGTTATTGTTTTATTGTTGCTTCATTTTCTGCATCTGCATATTTTCTTAATTTTTTTCTTCTGTACATGAGTTATTTTAGTAAGAACAAAAGCACTAACAAGTTTTATTTATTTTCTAAGCTATAACACCCAGAATTGTGCTGTCACAAAAAGAGCTCAGAAGTGGAATCAGAGGTCCTGAGTTTGAGAATAAACCTGATGCTATCTGATGGTGTGGAATTAAGCAAGCGACCTAACCTCTGTAATAACAGCCATCATCTTTTGACCTAATGAACATGTACTCTTTGCCCATGGTATCTCATCAAATATTCAGATCAATGAAGCAGACTGGCCTTGTTCCACCATTAGATAGATGAATGAACTGAGACCTAAAGAAATTAAATAATTGCCCAAGATTACAGAGCTAGCAAATGGCAGAACTAGGAACAGAACTCAGAACTGTGTCTCCTAACCTTTTTAACTATAAAATAAAGACATGCTATGAGTCTCAAACTATTCTACTTATGAGTTCCCACGAAGGCAAGGACCCTGTATTAGTTTCACTCACAGATATATCTCAAGCACTTGGACCAGTGCTTCGCACACAATACGTACTCAGTAAATATTTGTTATAATACCTGCACAGCAGATTGAAATCATGGTTTTGAGAGTTCTGGAACAGCTCTCAAAAGTCACCTTCTACAAAATGAAATTTCTTTGGGGTCTCATAATTTAACTTAAAACTTCATGTGCACTTTGTATTCCACTTCATAATATCACATATGTGGTTTAATAGCATCACAATATGTGGTTTAACCTAAATATTTTTCAAACTATTCAACTCTTAAGTAACTTTAACCCCCCTTCCCTCATCAAATAAGTAATATTAGTGCTCCTGGAAGATTCAATAAATTTGGCATAGGGTTTCTTGTATGCCTGGCACACCTCACATACCACCACGTGTACATACTTGGGCTAAGGAGCTTGGACCTAACTGGCCTCAAATGTTCTTATCAGCTCAAAAATGCTATGCTTTTGGAACAGAGAATAATCTCCCAGCTAAAAATGAACTAGTAAGACATACAGTGGAACATCTTTGTTCTGGACGTAAAGATGCCATGTCTTTTGGGCGCCTGGGTGGCTCAGATGGTTAAGCGTCTGCCTTCGGCTCAGGTCATGATCCCAGAGTCCTGGGATCGGGTCCCGCATCAGGCTCCCTGCTCCTTGGGAGCCTGCTTCTCCCTCTGCTTCTCTCTCTCTGTCTCTCATGAATAAATAAATAAAATCTTTAAAAAAAAAAAAAAGATGCTATGTCTTTCATCTAAGACTGCATTAGGTTTTTTTGGCAGCTGAAATTAAAATTAGTTCATTTTAAGCTTACCATGAACCAAACCCCTAGGTCCTTCTTATAGGAACTGTTATAAGCCAGATACTCCCCATCTTATATTGGCATATTTTTATTTTTTGCACCTGTGTGCAAATTTTTACCTTTCCATCCTAATAAAATTATTCATTAGGCTCAGGTCATCATTCCAGTCTGTTGAGAGCTGTCTTGAACCCAGTTGTGTCATCGATCATAATAACCATCTGACAGAAAATTGTCAGATATGACTTTCATATCTTCATCCAAAGCACTGGAAATACATAAATAAAAACAGTGCAGGACAGAGCTTTGGGGCACACCCCTAGACACCTTCATCTAGGTCAAAGATACTCATGATCAAGAGGAAACACAGGCCTTAGTAAAAGGACATATCAAAATCCTTGTGTGGGCATGAGATATTTTTATATTTTTCAAAAGAACAGGAATTAGCTTTAAAGGACTAGACACACTGAACTGGATAACAAAGAATAATTCGTCAACATTCTAGGTACTGTTGATCAATTACCTGTGAATTTGCCCATCTGCACTTTCATCTGTTTTTGTCTACAGGATACATTAAAAAAAAAAAATGTTGACCACATGAGCTTCTAAATCAGGATCTCTGGTGAACTATTCTAGTAGTCTGTTTTTTAATGAGGCTAATTTGGCATTATTTAGTTTCAGTGCTTTTTCTCTGAGAGTTCAAAAGCAATATGCATTTTTTTCTGGAAATTAACATACATTTCACTGGTATAAAGATTCTGGAATTTTCCTTTTATCCATCACTTTTAAGATCACTTTTATCTATCTGGAGCAGATGTTTACAGAACCCCACTATACCCCCTCAGTCTTCCCTGAAAGTCACTGCACACCTTCTCCCTTCATATCTGCCAGGTGACATTCTCTGCCAAAGGAAGCTGCTAAACCCATGAGCAGGGCAGCTGAATCCGCCCTCAGAGAGATAATTCTGAGGCACATTCCACAGTGTCTCAGAAGGACCTAAGACAGCACAAATATAATTCCCAATCGGAATAATTCGCTACAATGTCCCTCTGTTTGCTTTCCTCCCTTCTTCTCACCTTCCCATTCCCATTCTGTTTCCTGGGATCTCTTTCCAAAAACCTACTTGCACCCAAATCCTTATCTCTGAGTATGCTTTGGGGAAAATCAAAACTAAGACACAATCTCCAAACACCCAGCACTGTTCCATCTGTGTGATTCTCCTAAAACTACTGGAAGTGTTTGCCCAGTCACATCAAATGTTGTTTCACTACCCATGGATACAGGGCATTTGTGCCTACAGACCAGAAATCACTGAAAACCTACCTATGGGTGCTTTTCTATCACTGTAGATAGAAAAGAGATAACCATCTCCTTTGGGCTTCAGTGGCCCTTAGTCATGCTTATTTTATGTTTTACAATATGAAAGTCATCCTTCTTGCTGGAGAAGAGGAAAACAAAATAGCAGTTAAGCAGTATTCTCTTTTTCTCTCCCAAGATACCTCAAGGTCATATTGAAAGTCTTCAAAAGAAGAACCGAAGGTTAAAAATATATACATAGTTCTAAAACTAAGCAAAACCCAAATATTAGGTTGGAAAGTTAAATCAACCATTTGTAAGATAGTTAGCATCTATCTGTAAGTCACAAAGAGACTAAACAGTTTGGCAAGTGGGAATATTGTTCTTATCATCCAAGGGTCTAAATTCCAAACTAGGATTCTATTACCCTTTCAACAAACACTTCTTCCGCTCCCAGTATGTGTTAGGCACTGTGCTAAAAAATGGGGAGCTACATCTGAGAACACAAGATATCCCCCTGACAATAAGGAGCGTAGAGTTGAGTGAACAGTGTTGGGGTATATATGGGCAGGAGCAACCCATCTGACCATTCCACATAATTCCTCCATAGCCATTCAAGTAGGATCTTGAATTTCTATATTAAATTGATACTTAACTCATATCCTAAAGCTTCTGAGTCCTTTTAATAAATTGGCATAGTCTTCTGCCTACACTTTTTTTACCCAGATGGTAACACAGAATATTCCTCACAGCTCCCAAAATTCTTTGTGATGTTCTAATCCCTCTTAATTCTCTTCCACTGGGAAGTTTCATTTGGCTGAAAGTAAACAGCACCTTATTAGAGTTACAAGAAGATTATGCTGGAGGCAGAGGTGCTGAGGGGAATATGCTGAGTCTATGTAAAATGGTCCTCATGGCAAGCCTGCCAAATTAGCTCGTTAATGCCAAAAATGACCACCTCGTGGTCAAGAACATCAGCCTTAGAACACCAAAGGAGACTTCTCAGAAACTGCCACAGAGCAGATATATTCTAAATGTGGCCTGGCACTAAACTACATTAAACCCTGGTAAGAAACCAAGGTCCCACAGCCCTGGTTTCACACGGTAACTTGGAGGACAGATTGGGAGTATCACTTCAGATATTGCTTGTCTTTGCAAGAAGCCTTTTCAGGCTGAACACAAAAAGTTCACTAGAGACATACTGCACGTGATTTGTGTACACCATTTATAATGACCTTTTTCAGAAAATGCACTGTTGACATGATTCATTCGTTTTTTAGACTCACGTGGCAATTGTTTTTGGAAAACCCAGCTATTGAAATACCTGAGTCCAAAAGAAGAAAATTCGCTATTATGTTTCTTTCATTAAAGTGAGTCAGATGTGTCACTGCTGTTTAAGTAGAATTATTTAACAGATTCGTTCTGGAAGAAAAACACCTCAGGAAACACAGTAAGAGGTTTTCAAGCCCTCACTACGGAAACAGTTTCTTGCTAATGTCCCATTTCCCCTCCTCCAACTGAATAGGCCTGAAACCCACTGGCTGATGAGATGATAAATAAAGAGACAGAGACAACTTTGGTTTTCTGCTCCTTTACTAGCTCTGTGGCCTTAAGAGAGTCACTTAATCTTCCTGAAACTCAAGTTTCCTCTTTTTCAAAACAGACTCCTTAAGGATTAAAAGAGATGATATATTGACAATGCCTGGCACAGAAATGATTGTCCGTAGAGTAACCGAAGGTCGCGCAGTTAGCAACCACAACAGCAGCGGCGGTACCCGGAGACAAGGACCAAGTCAGGCCTCTGCTCTTGTGTGCTTCCAAGTTCCATGCCCTGGCTCGGCAGGGCCACAGGTTTGGGAGATTTCCCCTTCATTTTCACTCCCAGTATCTTAGACAACTGAAGTTTTCATGCATATACACGGGGACTCAGGATCAAGAACAACACCAGCTTAATCCAGTTTGTGAGGCTGTCATGCCAGTGACTCTAGCATGCCTACGCGTAATTTATTGTTCTTAAAGATTTTTCTCTCCTTATCGTAGAGGGTAAAGGGGAGAAGTCCTTGCCCATTGCAGAATGCTATCTAAAGAGGATGGGCACTTACTTATTAAATTTTATTATTTAATCAGACTCTTATTAAAGTAGGAGTTACTCTGTTAACTCCTCGGATATGGGTATTATCTAACAACATTAAATGCTAAAGAATAAAAGCCTATCCTGTCCAACATAGAAAATATTTGATATACAGGTTAATGTCAAGATACGTGACACTTGAAGACTAAACACTCAGTGTTTGTCAGATTGTTTTACTTGTCAACCACATTACTGTATAGTAAAATATATTGTCAAAAAGCATTTCTTTGAGAGGGCATCTCTTTTGTTGGTTTGCCTGATTTTGCTGTAAGACTAATTAGCCATGACAATTAGCATAGGTGCAGATCCTAAGAGAAATAGGATTAGCTGAAATGAAACCATGCTACAGGCAAGTCATTGTAATAAAAATGAAGCATGAGACCTAACACTGGCAAATATGCTGTGCTTCCTCAGGCTCATCACCACCAAATACATCCTTTTCAACATTTGCTGGAATGGTAAACATTTTCCAGTCCGGTAGGTATTTTTTTGAAGTGAACTTGCACAAACGGCATTTTAATACAGAAGACAATCCAAATTCATAAATTTTATACATTTCAAGGAAAACATTCAGACAAGATCAAAGAACTCAGAGACAGAAAAAAACTCTATATGTAAAATTCAAATTTTACAAGAAAATCAATATAAAACCCTTTCTTTTTGGACATGTAGGTATTGCTGTACCACATTTAAAGCAGATCAGAATTCTTCATTGATAGTTCAAAAATATGAACTCTAAAAATTTAGAAGCAGAAGCTTTTTTGTAGCAGAAGGTTTCCATGGTATAGTCTATGCAGAAATATTCCACTAGAGGGGTAAAGTACTTGAAAGATATAACAATTTGTCATCTGGTGGCACCTTGGTTCTTTAAAGGGCTTTCATTGTTTAATTTTGAGGGCTCACTGGGACCTATAGCTTCCACAGATTATGGATTTCTTTTCCAAACAATAAACATGTTGCTTTTTTTTGAACGGAATAAACAGCAAAGATGAGGTTCCACTTGCTGTGAAGGTCATGATCATCACCATGAGAATGAGTTTCTTCTTTTTAGTTGAGAACTGGAATGAGTTTACGATGACCTCAGTGTAAAATGTCATATCTCACAGATGAGTCTAAGCCAGAGAAAGATATTAATGCTCAAGGGTAAGGCCATCTTACCAATCCTCCATAACCCACCTTGGTATTTCATGCTCGTTTCAGTTAAAAAAAGATCTATTGCTCTATGCTCCATGGTTTTTTTTTAAGCTACATAAAATAAGAAATTTAGTTTTGCTGTTCGCCTCTGAAGCAGGACAGATGTTTAAGAAATTACAGTTAACTTCAATATATGCAAATCTTATTTTTCCTAAAGGGAAAAAGTTGCTAATGATGTTCTTGCAACTACAAACTTCTTCTCACCTGAGGAGACCATTTTAAGAATTACTTGTTATTCAAATTGGAAACAGAATTAATGCAGAACAGCCTAAATTGTTTCTTGGGCATATTATTCTAATGATGGGTAAATCTGAGGAAAATTATTTAGAAATATTCATTCCAGGGATTCCAATGATCAGTTTTACTGAGTCATCAATTCCTTAATTACTCAATAACACACTTGCTACCCCCCCATTTCTAATGGGAACAATCTCTGTCACCAATTTGGTGAGTGATTTCATTATTTTAATACAGCTAAAAATAGGAATATTTATAGAAACCATTACATTTCAGAGAGACTTATACCAGTTCCAAAAAGAAAAGATATAGTTTTGAAAAATAAAACAGAATTTAGGGAATAGGCATAAATTTAAGACCACTAGTACATTGTTTTCATTATCTGCATGTTTGAAAAATCTTAATGATACCTTTAAAGACTTACATAGTGCTTTGTTTTGTTTTTTGATTCAATAGTTGATTGAGAAACCTGAGTCCATTAAGTGAAGAAAATTACCAAATCACGGGCCTGGATGGCAAGAGACAGAGTGTGTGTCATCAACTGCATGGATGACCTGCACCAATATTTAATCCCTCAGGATGTCAGTGTCTGCCATGGCAAAGTGACAAGGCTGAACTAAGTGACCCCTCATGTCATTCTTTGTATTTACTGCTAGTACACATTTGGAAGACTCTTATCAGAATTTTTTTTAACATGACAACTAATTTTTATGAATATTTTTAAAGATAATTAAGGTAAGAGGATAGCCATATATTCGCATGTACATTAAAAAAAATTTAGAAGGATACATAGTAGTTCATGGGAAGAAGTAGAGTGTGAGTGTGAGTGTATATGTGTGTGTGTGTGTGTGTGTGTGTATGGAGAATGGGGAAGTGCTTTGTCTTCATATTCTCAAATCTAAGAATGTTTATACCACAAGCATTCAACTTTTGCAACCAAAATAATGTAAACCAAATATACATGAAAACTGTAGTACAAAGATTCCTTTATGATTACTACTTTTGAATTTCAAATATACAATTATTATTCCATGGCTGTACTGATGTATTGTGTTTTTTTTTTTTTTCCAGAAAATATTTAAGTTTAGAGTTGTCTTAACTCTGATATTCTCCTTTTTGTCTGCTTATCCAGTTTCTACTTAACTTCCAAGTCCTGTTCACATATCAACTCCACCTTCTCCTGCCCTGGCTTTTCATAAGCAGCTCCACTCTAGCACCTGCACAGGAATGGAGTCATGTTCAATATCTCTCATCTTACTCTTTATTTCCTCCCAAATTCATAGCACAATGCCTGGCATTGGGAGGAGACTGTGCATTTTTTTAAAGATTTTTTAAATGTTATTTATTTGAGAGACAGAGAGAGAGGGAGCAAGCACAAGCAAGGGGAGGGGCAGAGGCAGAGGGAGAAGCAGGCTCCCCACTGAGCAGGGAGCCTGACACAGGGCTCAATCCCAGGACCCTGAACCAAAGGCAAAAGGCAAAGGCTTAACCAACTGATCCACCCAGGCGTCCCTGAGACTCTGTGTATTTTATCCCTGGAACACACTGTGAAATCTGACACCTTATAAACTCTACTCAAGAGATTTTTCTTATGTCATTGAAAACATAAGAAGAAAGAAAAAGTAAAAATCCTATTGCATACTATAAACATAAACACCTCTGACAAGTAACAAGTTAAGCTAATGTCAGTGGAAGTAGGTCAGCCGGATAAGGAGCTAATTCTTTAGGGCTGCTTTGCCTGGGCTTCCTGAATAGAGTCAGGTTCACTGACAATCATCTAAAGGTATTCTATCATCTAAATTTCTTAAAAGAATTTTCTAATCCAAAATTCTGCAGGAACAGGAATTAAATTTAATGAAAAAAATGGTGAAGTGTTGGACTCGGTAAAAATAGTAAGAATCAGAATTGTGAATTGTGTCTTTCTGCACATGACTGCTAAGGTTAGTATCAGCAAGCAGCCCATTTCTTAGAAGAGGAAGCTGAGAACCAAGACTGAATCAGAGGCAGCTGATTTGTAATGGACAGCAACTTGTAATAGTCCAGGATATGGAAACAGAATTCAAATTCTCTTTCCATCACTCACTCTCTGTGCCAATTTGGACAAGTCACTTCAGTTACCTGAGTTTAATTTCCTTATCTATAAAATAACAGACAGCATGCCTGCCTATGGGATTATTGGAAAGATTAGATGCCCTAGTGTATATAAAACCAATGCACAAGCTATTTATGTATATGGATATAGAATACTATTGTTCATTATAGGGATTTCTTCAATAATTCTTCTTCCCTGGCCTCCAACGGTTGGGCAGAAGTGCATGGTGGAGAATAGGCCAATGCATGGGAACCAGAAGTCTTCTAGTCTTCGCTCATACCCTTTCTAAATGGGTAGCTTATGGCAGGTCTTAACCTCTCTGCTTTGGTTTCCCACTGGGGGAAAAAAAGGAACAATATTATGTTCACATAGCTGAAATATTTTAAATAATCAAATGGAAAAATGGTTGTGAAATGCTTTGCAAAGCCAAGAGCTTTCAGCCAAGACAAGCACATTTGTGTCTTGAAAAGTGGGTGACAGAAAGGTAAAGTGACTCATGCAGGGATGCTCAGCATACTGTTATACACAGGAAGAAACTAAGCTAGAAACTATTTTTAAGTTCCTTCTACTCCACTACCTATTTGAATAAGTGGATCATGTACACAAAATACTGGTCAAAAAATATATAACACTATACAAATGGAAGCTCTATTTTCTAATATAAAAGAAGAAAGCAAAAAAAATTTATATGCATAAATAGGTTAAAATAACATTTGGACATTGAGGCATTACTGTTTGGTTACATTATAAAACAAAATACATTTACTGTATTTTTTTGACAATGACTTCACTGACTAGTTCTTCACAGTCACTACTGCTTTCCAGCCCCACTCAACTACCTTCCATCAAAATTAAACACCCTTTATTCCCAAGTCTGTTTGGGTATAACTGCTGCTTGTCCTGGTTGCACAACCAAGGATTTATTTAAAAATTTATCTCAGCCTTGCCCAAAATGTTCTTGAGCATTTACCAACTAAAGAAAACCATCCTGACTTTCTTGCAAAGTTTCTAATGAACTTTATCTATGAAGGTATAATGAGTTGTAACTGCTTGTTTACTTTTTGTTTTGATGTGTTTTATTTTTTTAAATTATATCAACTTACTACAGAACACCTTTCCTGATATTGTTGCTAAGTTTCCACTGAGTTCAGATTAAAAAAAAAAAAGATTTTTGAAAATTTTTTTAATACTTAGAGAGAACAGGGGCACCTGGGTGGCTCAGTTGGTTAAGCGACTGCCTTCGGCTCAGGTCATGATCCTGGAGTCCCGGGATCGAGTCCCACATCGGGCTCCCTGCTCAGCAGGGAATCTGCTTCTCCCTCTGACCCTCTTCCCTCTCGTGCTATCTCTCATTCTCTCTCTCTCAAATAAATAAATAAAATCTTTAAAAAAAAATACTTAGAGAGAACAAAGAGAAAATGACTTTTTCAGATGCTGGTTAACTGAACAATGTTATATTGTGTCTCTTTTGTATTCATTCACTTCTCTCTAGGGATAATCTTTATGCATTATTCAAATTTACTATCATGACACAAAAAGATGGCTCCAAACAAAATTGCTGATCCTTGTTTACACACAAAAAGGGATTTGAAATATAAATCTTCATATTAGCACAGTTTGTGAAATGTCATTCCATTATATGATAACTTCCTGTTCTACAATTTGGGTCAACATCTGAAAAAATCATTATATCATTATATCATTACAAAATACTACAAAAGTACCCTCTTTCCAAAAAAAACTTACCTTTTACCAGATTTGAGACAAGAACAACCTCAGAAACTCTGCTCCCTTCTTTAAGACTCTTACTGTCCTACTAAGCTATAGCTATTTATTCACTTCTCCTCCAGCACTGGATCATAAACTCCTTAGGGCAGGGCCCATGCATAAACCATCTTTATAATCCAAAGAGCTTGGCACCTAGAAGGTGCATCAAAAGTGTTTGCAGGGAAAAAAAAAAAGTGTTTGCAGAGTTGAGTTTACTTAACAAGTGATGTATGCTACACTCTTACAACTTTACCCTCTATTACTAACCTTGTGTGGAGACGGAAAGGACACCCCAAAGAGCATGCCCTTCACCAGCCATAAACACCTGCTCAGCCTGACTCTTTCTGGCGACGAGGACATACCTGCTATTCCTTGCCCTCACACCAGCACAACTATGTAAAGAAATAGCAGAAAGAACCAACACCTTCAAGGGGTCAGTAGCTAGCATGACCAAAAATCCTAATTTTCTGGGGACAAGCCCTATTAACACACATTGTCCTGGCATCCAGTTTGGCCTAGGGGATCTCTTTCACCCTCAAAAGTGTTATCTTTTGGATGAAAAGTTATATGGTCCTCTTATTAATAGTCATGCTTCAACTGTGTCCTTTTTCTCTACTTGGAGACCTTGAGGGGAGGTTCTGGAAACACCAATGATAGGCAATATTGTGCAAGGAACAAAGACAGGGTAACTGGAGACTGGGACATTTTCTGTTGCCCCTTAATTAGTACCTAAAACCCAAAACTAAGAATAAACAGACATGGAGTATGTCACATTTTATTTTTTTTAAGATTTTTTATTTATTTATTTGACAGAGAAAGAGAGATTGAGAGCAGGAACACAAGCAGGGGGAGTGGGAGAGAGAGAAGCAGGCCTCCCGCGGAGCAGGGAGCCCGATGCGGGGCTCGATCCCAGGACCCTGGGATCACGACCTGAGCCGAAGGCAGACGCTTTATGACTGAGCCACCCAGGCGCACCTCACATTTTATTTTTATTTATTTATTTACTTACTTATTTTTAGAGAGGGAGAGAGAGGAGAGGGAGGGGCAGAGGGAAGGGAGAGAGAGAATCTTTTTTTTTTTTAAATAAATGTAATGAGGAGAGAGATTTTTTTTTTCCTTCAAAGATTTTATTTATTTATTTGACAGAGAGAGAGACAGCAAGAGAGGGAACACAAGCAGGGGGAGTGGGAGAGGGAGAAGCAGGCTTCCCGCGGAGCAGGGAGCCCGATGTGGGGCTCAATCCCAGGACCCTGGGATCACGACCTGAGCCGAAGGCAGCCACTTAACGACTGAGCCACCCAGGCGCCCCGAGATAGAGAATCTTAAGCAGGCTCTACACCCAGTGTGGAGCCCAAACTGGGACTCAATCTTGCAACCCTGAGATCATGACCCAAGCTGAAATCAAGAGTTGGACACTTAACTGACTGAGCCACGCAGGTGCCCAGAGTATGTCACATTTTAAACAGAATGGCCATCATCAAGAGTCAGAAACCTGTGTCAAAGCTGATGAGGAAGCAGAAAAACTTTCCCCAATACTCCCAAGTCATCAATCCAGCCCCATCCAAATCCCCAGCCCTAACACTTCTTTTAGCTTATAAACTGAAATGGACAGAAGAAAGAATTGTGGGAGTCCTGAGTTATCCGCTAGAAGGTGGGCCAGAAACCTAAGTGGAATGTAGACAGTGAAGGGAGGGGGGACTCCCAGGGAATCATTCAGAGAGAAGGGGGCAATTTGAGAAGGGGACCATTACCTCATTCCCCAAAGGACATTTGCTTATGCAGAGAACTTTTGAGATCTTCCCCACTGTGCCTTCAGAACCAGGGAAAGAAAAGTGGCAAGAGAAATCAGGACCGAGAGAGGAGGAACCCGTGGAGGGCCTAAACATCCTGTACTTGGAGTGGCAAAAAGTACGTCTTCCTTTAGGGTCATACAGACACCACAGAGAGAAGCTAGGCTTAAGCTGTCCTGCCGGAACCAGACCCAGGTTCATTCAAAGAGACTGAGTCCAAACCAGAGCCAGATTTCCTCCAAGGACAACTGTGTGGTAAGGAGATACCATGCCCTTCACACACGCCTTCCACAAAGGGTCATCCCAAATACATGTGCACTTCCAGAGAGACAGTCTTGGGACCCCTGTCCCATCAGACTAGCCATTAGTGGCGAGGCAGTACTGTCCAGACTGGCAGTAACAATGAAGAAGCCACACAGGGTAAGTTAAGAAAAAGACACTGGTACCTTTCTCCCCTCAGCTTACCAGTATTAATGTGTAAGAGGAACTAGAAAGAGGAGGGGGACAATGATGAAGAGCCCCAGGGGTAACACAACCCTTCTCACTCTAGGTCATCCAGAGTTACAAGATTTAGGTTAGAGAGGAGATTAGAATTCTAAACTGGATGGATTTTTTTTTTTTTTTTTTTAAGCTAGAATGACTGGGAAACCACATACTGCCCAATATGTCATTTAGGATGCCATTCAGCAATAAAAGTCGAAATCAACAGAGCTGAGGGAAATAATTAGAGCAAAGTAAAATTTCCAATTTGTACCTTACCAAGTTGAGCTACAAGAACTCAAAATCAAGATTTTTTTTTCTAAGTCTGAGCTTTGTAAATTAATCAAGTGCTCAAGGTTTTATGAGCCTGGAAAGTGTCCAGGAAGGACTGATCACTTCTAGTCTATACCCTATGTTCATATCCTATGCATTAAATGGCTGCTCAGCAATTCATGAATTCACATCAATGGTTTAATTTAACAGTATCTGACCCATTGGTTAGAATCTGGCTGCAGCCTCAAAGCCTTGCCTGCCTGTTTTCCAAACCGGTTTCCAAGGTCATGCTTTCTCTCCTCCAAATCTATCCATGCCTAAGGCTCGAAAGGATTCCCAGCAAGAAGGACACAACCAAGGGTGTCACATAGCCTGACACGTACCTGTCCCAGGTAACAATCCAGGTAACAATACTTTCTGTCTTCATCTTCTGCATCTGTTTCCCCTATACTCAAATGACTCAAGATTTGAGAAAAGAAAAACCTTCCTCATAAAAAAGCTGAGAACCCCTCTCAGGAAGGGTAGTCTAAGGGCCACACTTGCTGCACTTTCAAGGAGTATTCTTTTGAAAACAGTCTGAAACACTATATTAAGTCTATAGGTTTCAGAAATGGCTCTGAATAAAAAAAAAAAACAGTTTAATCTTAGCATTAGTGAGTTTAGTAAAGTTTAATCTTAGCATTAGTAAGTCTCCAACTCAGGCTCACTCAGGACTGGCTTCCACTAGGCCAGAGGAATATAAAGACAGCTGAGCTCAGGCAAAAAATGGCTAAGTATTAAAGACTTATCTTAGAAGTGAGGGCCATGAACCCTTTTTTCTGTCTTCACCATACTCTTATCCATGTGAGTTCTGTAGCAAGGCTTTTGTAAGACAGAAGTCAAATTAATGGTTGGTCAGGGGTCACAGATCTCTCGGCTCCCGACTTTATCAGGAACTTGGAACTAACCCGTATTTCCATGCCTTTGACTCAGCAATATTCAATTTAGTGTGTACCACTGTGCCAGTCTTTTTGGTCCACAGCTACCCACAACTCCCCTTACAGAAGAAAGATTAATAATAACAAATCTCTACAAGTACTGTAGTCTAAATTTAAAAGAAAGAAGCTTCTTTTCCATATACTTTCAATACCTCTCAAATTACACAGGTAGGCTATAAACTCTACTTATTTGTAGTGCCAACCCTTTAAGTTTCAGGAGATATGCTGTAACCTTAACCATGCGGACACACACCCCACCACACCCCACCCCACTCCCCCACACACATTTCACCATCACAATGACCACTCCTACCACTAGGCCACTTGGAAAACAAAATACCAAATTCTGTTACTCGTCAGATAGCTAAGAAATAGACTGGAAAGAAACTCATTTAGCAGAATAAACCACAATGAGCAAAACACATCATAAAATGTTTGAATAGGACTTTAACAACATAATCTGAACCAATACACTTAATTTGGTTTTGGTAGTTTCATTTGACCAAAAATCTACGGTGTTTTCTTGTGCCTTGTCAGTGAGAATGCAAACTGGCATAGCCACTGTGGAAAAAAGCACGGATATTCCTCAAAAAACTAAAAATTGAATTACCATATGATCCAGGAATTCCAGTATTGGGTATTTACCCAAAGAATACAAAAACACTAATTCAAAGAGATATAGACACCCCTATGCTTATTGCAGCATTATTTACAATAGCCAAATTATGGAAGCAGCCCAAGTGTCCATCCATAGGTAAATGGATAAAGAAGAGGTGGTAGATATACACAGTGGAATAGTACACATCCATAAAAAAGAATGAAACCTTGCACTTGCAAGAACATGGATGGATCTAGAGGGTACAATGCTAAGTGAATTAAGTCAGTCAGAGAAACACAAATACCATATGATTTCACTTATACGTGGAATTAAAGAAACAAAACAAACAAAGAAAAAAAATACAAACCAAAAAAACAGACTCTTAACTATAGAGAACGAACTGATGGTTACCAGAGGGGCGGTGGGTGGGGGAATGGGTGAAATAGATGAAGGGGATTCAGACTATACTTACCGTGAATAGCACTGAGTAATATATAGAATTGTTGAATCACTATACTGTACACCTGAAACTAATATAAAACTGTTGACTATACTAGAATTAAAATTAAAAAAGAAAAAGAAAAGAAAACTGACCCCAAAAGTCTATGGTATTTTAAGAGGCAGGAAAGAAAGCTAAAAGTATTATACTGTCCCACGTACACTCCCAATCTGAAATATTTAGAATAGAACCAATCTCTTCCCCCTGTCTTTACCATCATTTCACCACCCCACAGTCATATTCTCAAGAGATTTTTCAGGAAACCCCTAATATTCTTAGAAAAATCACAGCATCCATTTAATGTGAAGAGAACCATGCTTACTGAAAGAGAGGTTGCTTAAGGTCCTGAAAAGAACATGAGCTTTGCAGTAAAGGCAGAGTGGGGTGAGCTCCTGCCTCCAGCTATGAAAATTTGGGCTTATTACTTCTCTAAGCCTCAGTTACTTTATCCATAAAGTATGGTGATTTGATTCCACCTCTGAGTGGTATAGTGACCATAAGTAATATATGTGGAAGAGCCAGCACACAACAGTTCTTTGATAAATGCTTTGCATACGAATTTGTGGCTCTTAAACTGAAACTCAGAAGCAGTTTCTGGACATTTTAATTATATAATGCTTAATATCATTAAAATCTGCTATATAAGTGCTTTGGTTCTGGAGATCTCATAAGATGGCTAAATGAAAGGCTTTCCCTCTTTTCTTGTTAATTTTCAATTATTTACCCTCGGATTTTGGCTTGCAATTCATAGATTGTTATTTGCCTTCCAAAATCACCTGAGGAAACAAGAAGGTTTGTTTGTACACAGCTCAAAACAGAATCAAAATTCTGATAATCTGCTATGCTGTAACCCCAAAAGACCATAAGAGGGAAAAGATGATGAATAAGGCATTGCTTCTCTGTTTGAGCACATTTTCGAAAGAACAGCAAAATCCAGTACTGTTCAGCAGCTTATAATTTTTAACAATTTATTCTTGTAATAGAAAGAGAAAATGATTTCCAAGACCTCTTTTTTACTATTGTAAGCAAATTCTGCATTTCTAACCAGCTACATGGAAATAACATTTAAACAAGGAGCAGTCAAATAGGTATAAAATAGCAAGTGATTGAGATCATTGGTGCGGTAAGGAGGGTAGGGAAAAAAATATTTTTCAAATGTTATGATGGTCCTCTCCTTACACCCCTGCCCCCCATTCCAGAGATAAACCTCTTACAGGCCAATTATAAATTACTAGACAGATACAAGCCTGGTTAAGACAAAAGCCTTTAAGGGATGAAAGGGCATTATCTGCTTTTAACTACCCAAATAATGATCGTAAAGAACTGCTGACTTAGAAACTGAACTCTGATGACCCCCTAGTCTAGCCACTCATTCCATATAGAAGTTTCTCTGGTAACATACCTAAACCACTCCAGTGAGAGAACTGCATTAAGTTCCTTCCAGGCAACCCACCCGAATCTGCTATAGCTTCGAAGCTCAGGTCAAGCTCAGGAAAACCAGGCACTGAAAATTTTATAACGGTAGAGCTACTTCACTTCACAGGGTCTTGAGATGAACTGCC